>NC_082696.1:59466446-64968946 GCF_949987515.2 Delphinus delphis | reverse complement strand
AACTCCTACCCCAACATCTTAAAAAAAAAAAAAGATAACACATGTGTTAATCAGGATAGGCTAGGTTACACTGAAGAAACAAATAGCACAAAGGTTTCTTTCTCATTATGCTTCATGTCTGTCATGAAGTAGTTACAGTGCTTCTCTACATAGTCTTCCTTACAGGATCTAGGCTAATAGGGAAACTTTCTGGAAACTTGATGCTGCTGCAGCAAAGGAAAAGATTGATTCCAAACCATGATCTCCTATTGAAACTTCTGTTGGAAGTGACTCATATTATTTCCACTCATATTTCATTGGTTAAGCAAATCATATGACCATCCCTGATTTTCAGAGAGTGAGAGTTTATAATCTCCCTATGAGGAGGGATACCATATTTGAGTGAACCATAATTTAAGCTGCCACCCTACTCAAGGGAGAAAACCCAGCACTCAGCCAATTACAGCAACGAGCTTAAACTTTCAATATCTGAGAGATGCCAGATTGCCCCTGTATCAGGTTTGAAGAGGTTCCTCTTAAACTGGTAACATGCAAACTAAATACTAATTATATGCCCCACCCCTTATTCTCCACATACACACACTGATGGAGCAGGGATAGGATCACCCCACAGTACAATTCCCATTGAGAAATGAGACAACACGGAAGGACACAGCTGAAATCCCACAGGACAGATGTTGCAACGTTTCTTGCATGAAACTTCATTATCCTCCCTGGGAGTATCTACTCATTGTTCGCTGTGACCCTTGATTCTATTCTCTGGGAGTGTCTTCCTTTTCTCTTTTCCTCCTTAACTATTTCTGTAAAGGACGACAGAGATTACAAAGAACATTTTTTTTGGTATTATTATTTATTATTATTATTCTTTTTTATTATGGTGAGAGCCCTTAACATGAGATCCATCTCTTAGCAAAATTTAAGTACATGATTGTTGACTGTAGACACAAACTTGTACAGCAGATCTTTGGAGCTTATTCATCACTATTTGCCTGTTTAAGTTGATTAAACATTCCCAATTCCCCCCTCTCAAGTAACCCAGGCTCTGGAAACCACCATTCTAGTCTTTGATTTCATAAATTTAAATATTCTAGATATCACACGTAAGTGGAATTATGCAGTACCTGTACTTCTGTCTCTGGCTTATTGTACTTAACGTAATGTCCCTAAGGCCAATCCATGTTGTTACATGTTGCAGAATTTCCTTTTTTTAAAGGCAAAATAATGGCCATTGTATGTATAGACCACATGTTCTTTACCTGTTCATCTATTGCTGGACATTTAAGTTGTTTCCACATCTCAGCTATTGTGAATAGTTCTGCAATGAACATGGGCGTGCAGATATCTCCCTGAGATCCTGATTCAATTATTTATACTCAGAAGTGGGATTGCTGGATCATATGGTGGTTCTAGTTTTAATTTTTTAAGGAACCTCCACATCCTGTTTCACAGTGGCAGCACCATTTTGCATCCCCACCAACAGTGTGTTACAGATCCCAATTTCTCCACTTCCTTACCAACAATTCTTGTTTTGACTTTTTTTTTTTTTGAGTTTTTTTAAATAATAGCCATCCTGACAAAATATCTTACCGTGATTTTAATTTGAATTTCCCTGATGCTTAGTGACAATGAGCATTTTTCCATATACCTGTGGGCCGTTTGTATGTCATCTTTGGAGAAATGTCTAGTCAAGTCCTTAGCCCATTTTAAAATCTGGTTATTAGGGGGCTTTCTATTATTGAACTGTATGAGTTCTTTACATATTTTAGAGATTAACCCCTCATCAGATATACGGTTTGCAAATATTTTCTCCCCATCATAGGTTCTTTTTATTCTGTTGTTTCCTTTGCCAACAGAACGTCTGTTCCTTAAGATTTCTCAGTCTAATAAGTGTTCTAGGGTTATTTTAATTCTTTAGTCATAATCTCTTTGAGGCCAGGTTGGCTGGCAATTTTGGCAGTTCGATTAAAAAACATAGTCAACTTCTTGTTTATTTGTTTCAACTAGCATAATGTGCCAGGACTTAACATCCACGATGTTTTCAGGACTTGATTCTCCACACTTAATTATGGGAACCTTGAGTTTATCAGGCTGGGATTTGGGAGAGCCATACCTCTAGTCTCTTTTACCTGAATTTACCGGGTGCTGAAAATCAATTCAGTTTCCATAGTCTTGATTTGCGCCTTGCCATGAGGCTGAGTTGTAATTATCCTTTGTCACTCAAAGGCTTTCTGGGTTTTATCTTTCCCTGGCTGGTGATAAAAAACTCATTGCATCTTCCAGCATTGGAAGTGTTTCTAGACTCCCTTTTCTCTGTGGAAAACAAGTAAATTCTTTTAATAATTCATCTCCTTTTATAAGTATCAGGCTGAATGAACCAAACAGTAACTAAGGCACACTGTTAACATTCTGTTTTCTAAGTTCTTCACCAAGTAACACACTCCCTTGGTCCACAATCTGACTTCCAAGTTAGGGCTGAATGTTTTTACCATTACATGACCTGGATTGCTATCCATCGGGCTCTGATAACAGTTTATTCACTGACTACTTGTTCACCCTGAAGTGAATGCCACATATTTGGGGTTCTTTTCGCTATTATTTCTCACCTTGGGTTCAAGTTTTTAAATTACTCACAAAGGCCTTGCTAAGGAAACAAGTGACACCAAACTATCAGTGTCTCACAGCAATACAAATCTAGTTCTACTCACATTATATGTTCATTATGGGACAATTGTGGTTCTTCTCAGGAGCAGCTTCTCCACAAAAGCAACTGTTCCCAGGCTCAACTTCTCTCCAGGATATCAGTCTAGCAGCAGAAGGAAGGAGAATACATAAACAGAGAGCTAATTCTTAAAATTTCAGTCAAGATGCATGTCACTTCCACTCCAATTTCTTTTCAGAGCAATTCGTGTAGCCACATCTGAGTTCACCGGTGAGGTGCACACTCCTCCCACAGAGAAAAGCACCTTAGGGAGAGGCTCTGAATACAGGAAGCTGTAATCCAACCTGCCAATACAGGCAAATCACACGTAAGTGCAAATGACCCCAAATAGGACCCATATATAACTTCAAAAATAACAAAGCCCATACGGGTTCGTGCCCCGGTCCGGGAGGATCCCACATGCCGCGGAGCGGCTGGGCCCGTGAGCCATGGCCGCTGAGCCTGCGCGTCCGGAGCCTGTGCTCCGCAACGGGAGAGGGCACAGCAGTGAGAGGCCGGCGTACCGCAAAAAAAAAAAAACAAAGCCTCACTAGAAATGAAATGCAATTTAAAACAGAACAGGATGCCACTCTTCACTCAAATGTTGGGAAATAATTTTGAAAAATGGTAATACCCAGTGTTTAAAAGTTTGTAGAAAAATAGACACTGTGACACCCTTCTGGAGGATTTATAATGTATAAATGTACACAATGTTCAGGAAGGTATTTGGGCAATACTCAAGGATAACCTTTAAAGCAGGCATATCCTTTTTCCACAATTTCCCCTTTTTAGTGATTATCTAAGACTAATATGAGAAAATGCACAAATATATACGCATGCATGTAGAAAGTGTTTCATAATAGTACAGTCACGGAAGCATTATTCGTATTAATAAAATGTTGGAAAAAACGGATAATATCCAACAATAATTGTTAATTAAAGCATGATTTAGTCCTTGAATGGACTATAATGCAACCATTAAAATAATATGTTAATCCCTTTGTACGAATAGACGTTTTTGCCATATTGTTAGGTAAAATACCATTTTATTCAATAGTATGTATTATGGAAATAGAAAATTACAAAGCCCCAAATACTTTGGTTCAGTCTTGATTAAAATTATAGTTGAAACCATATGTGGTAATTTTCAAATAGTGCTTAGTGGGAAATTTTGGCTTAATAATCTGTTTACATTGTCAGTCTCTGAGAATGCGAAGCAGTGACTTACTTGGCTATTACCCTTTGTTTAGAAAGATAAGGAAGAAGGTTAAAGAATATTTGCATTCCATTACCATAAATATTAAGTTAAATCTATACTTTTCCTGTATCTTGTCATCATAAAGTTGAGCTTCTTTTCTGTTTATCACAAAGGACAAAGGGCTTCGCTGTGAAATTCTCAGTTCTACTTTAATAGTTTTTTTTTTCCTCAAGAATTGTTGGCTTATAACCTTGAGACTACATATGTTTGTTCTCTGAAACCACAACTGTAAGAATATTTGCTGTAGAGGACTCTTGTTTGCTTGAAGTTGTAAACCACGTTTATCCTAAGTGGTTGAATTTGCTCAGTGACTTGGTGATAATTAAGCGGATATTATCATGTTGAATTTTATTCTATTTAACCCACCAGGACATTAAAAACTTGTCAAGTATTTTATTAAGTTAAAAATGCATTTAAAAGCCCTCCTCTTTAAAAAAATTTTAAGAGTAAGAAATAGTAAGTAGTTAATTAAAAAATACAACACAAGTTTAATTCTACCGTCACATACATGATTCAGAGTATGTATTTATATGCATGAATGTATAAATAACCAATTCAATCATGTATCTTCATTTAACAATAGTGAACATATTTCCATGTCAATAGTATCTATGTTATCAGTTCTAATGGTAGAGTGTTTCAAATTACATTAATTAAATGTTAACAGTGGCTGTATTTGGGTCAGAATTTTTGTTTTCTTCTTTTTGTCTCTTTATACTCTCTAAAGTTCCTACCATGAATGTGTATTTCTTTTGCTATAAGAAACCAAAAAAGAAAAACCCCTCTTACCCATGATTTCACATCCAGATCAAATGCTATTTCTTCCATTCATTAGGCTTTTCGTCGTCACTCCAGTCGAAGGAGACTTTACTCTTGTTGAAACACCTGTTTCTTTTATTTCGTATCATAGTTATATGTAACTTTCCTTTTCTCTTCAGGAAATTCTTCTTTTCCTCATTGGTTCCTTGGGGACAGGGCTGTATTTTATTGTTCTTTAGGGCATGTAGAACTTTTAGCATAGTACCAGCCACACCCCACACCGTGGCACTGTTGAACACATGTTCCACAAAGTTAATTTGTACAATCGGATGCTCACCTAGGTCGCTTCCAGTTGGCATCCAGTGCTTGGTCATCATCACCCAGGACTCCCCAGGACTCCCTGTGGGTAAGCTGAGAGATGGCTCAGCTCTCCTTATAAAGCAAGACACATTTCAAAGAGCATGCCTATTTTACTTGGAAATTAAATCTTTGTCTTCTAAAGAGGTGATTCTTTAAAACGTTCCTTCCGGTAGTCATCTGAAAATGGAAGTTAAATGGGGAAAGTGTTTGTTTTTCCATTTTCAGTTGATTCAATTTCTCACTCAGTGATTGTTGTCTTTACACCCTCCTTGGCATCTTTGACGAAGGAGAACTGGGGCCTTGCAGCACATCTGGGTTCCACTCACTTCTTCGTTTTGATCTCAAAACCTAGCTACCCATCATGTATATATTTTCCTTTAACAAAAGCAAATCTGGAAAGTCCACATATTATGAGAAGTGGATTTATGTTACTTTGCAGGTTAGAGACACCAAGTGCCTTTAAGAGTATAAATGGTTCGCTCTTGTATACATTGGTATTTTCGCCATGGTTTTGCTTAGGGTGATGTTCAGCCCTTTGGCCTTTTGTGCTTGGCTGGCTCAACTTACAGAGTTTAGGATGTCTGGAGACAGTTCTTCTTTAAAAAACTCTCCCACTGCCCTTAGTTAAACATTTCATTAAATGGCGATTTGAAGCATTTCAGTTGGTCCTCAGTCAAAATAAGAAAAATATTTTAGGAAGAGTTTTCAAAATACTTAAAATGGGCACTTAGTGGTGCGCACAGTTTTTCAAATACTTGGGTTACTTGGGGTTTCTTGTTAGTAAGATAACAATCTTCTAAAGCAAAAAGCTTATGTTGTGTAATAGGACCTTTTAAAAACTATTTATGTATTTTAGCTTCAGGCTTTTGTACAACCCTTGGGTGGGCATTTGAAGACACCAAAAGATACCCGCAGGGGGTTTGTGGATTAAGTAATAAGTGGTAAACCTCCAACTGAGGCTTTGCATTTATCATTATCATCTCAGTACAGAAAATGTTCAGACTGGTAATGATTCTGGGCTACCTGCTGCTAATTCTGGGGGATTTCAGCCTCAATGTAATATTTAATAAAATATTACCGCTAGACTTCAGCGAGACTGTACCAATAAGAACTGCCTTCAGAAGAGAGAGCTATTGAGTAAGAGAATGCACACCCTAGAAATGATAAAATAAAAACAGAAGTCATAAAGTAGAGATAAAATTTTACCCACACTAATAAAAAACACAGTACATGGGGAAAAAAAGAAAGAAAGAAAGAAAGAAAAGCAAGGAAAAAACATACAACCAATCTATTTAAAACCCAGAACTTAAATAGATAAAGGGAGTACATAAATGAAAGCACATTGCAAACACAGCAAGAAACGAACGGGAGAAGTATATTAAAAACATAGAGCAAACCAGAATTCAATAAACGGGGCTGAAACACTGGCTCAGCCACATAGCGGACTAGGTTCTTGGGTCCTAGAATGGTGTGACTTTTCACTGTCAAATTTCTCAGATGGGCTTCACTGACTGTACTCTCTTGTTCTGCTAACATCAGTTGTCTTTACATGATGTGTATTTTATGGCTTTTATTTGGATTCCATACATATGGGAAGTTCAGAGTAATTGTTACACCGAGGTCTTTGCCCTTATATTATCCCGGAGTCTGCTCCCCTTGCTGGTTAGTATAATTCAAAGTGCTGACCCTAGCTCATAAATCCCATTGTGAAGACTCATCACTGCCTGAGAAACTGCTCTTCTGGGCTGGATATTTCAGCAGGAAGTTTTTTTTGGTTTCAGTTGTGTGCTGGCATTGTTCATGTATCTTATGCTGACAATATTTAGTGCTTAATATTGTTTTTAAAGGAAAGTCTCCTTCTCCTAATTCCAATACACCCTCACTTAATTAACATTTAGTGCTTCAACTAAGACACATATCTTTAAAATTTTTATGCTCTGATAGCTGTACATTAGTAGGGCTGTTTCTACCACTAACAATGGTCTAAAGTGCTTACTTAGGAAATGCATTAACCCTTATAGGTCATCAAGATATCAATTAGAGCATCATTTTTGCTAGTGAACTAAAAGCTGTGCTCTTGACCTTTAAATCTCTGCAGAGTCCTAAACGGCTGATGATGTCTCAACAATGGACAATTATTAAATTAATGTATTATTTCTTTTCATTCCAAAGTTGATCAGTAAAATAAAAAACCCACAGGTCAGCCAATAACCATTTTGTCAGTAGTTTGAATTTGTAAGTCTTACATTTTGTGGAATAGAAGCAAATACCTCCCCTTACACTTTTAAGTACTAATTACAGTTTATAGTCTTAATAAAATAAAAAAACTAAACTTTTATAGTACCAGTGTGAACAGAAATAAGAAAAATCAATCATTCTTCCTGGGTGATAGATATTTAATAACTTTGGTCTGCATTTGACCTTCAGATACACAGCTATCTGATCTTTCTCAAAAAGAGAATATATTTTTCTGTCTCTCATGGGCTTCAGGAAAATGTAAGGTATTATTATTTTAAGAATATCTCTTAAAATAATTTTTTAGATAAGTATGAGCTGTTCCATAGAATGTATGACAATCTTTGGTGAGTTTCTTGTATAAATTTGAGGAGAAAATTTAACTCTCTGAGTGTAGATGGAATATATATCACACTTTTTTTCTTGTTTCTATAAAGAATAAATATTTTTTGAGACACTAGTTTGTGCATAGGCCTTTCCTAGATGTTTGAGGATGCAGAATGAGGAAGATGCTGATTTGGAGGTTAAGGTATAAGGTAAAATATTAACACCATACACTGAGTACAAATGAAAATTTAAGTAAAAGTAGAAAGGTATCATATTAAGTAGAAGATGTCAGCAAAGGCAAAGATTTTTCTTGATGGATAGACATCATTTCAACAGATTCTAGAGCAGGGCCGGGAGAGGTACACACCAGACAGAAGAGTTTAAGCAGTGAACAGGATGTATGGACAGAAGAATAGATGATAGAGGATAGCTAGCCACATATAGAGTTAACAATATTCTTATTGCGGTATATAGTTTTATATTTTTTATGATCACCAAGTTATCCATGAAAATATTTATAACTTATATAACTTATATATAAGTTATATATAACTTATATTTATATAACTTGCTCAAAGTAATAAAGTTATGATTTGAACCCAGTTCTGAAAGACTCAAGAAATAAAGCATGATTTTTTCCATTATGCTGCCTCTATTGGACTTCAATTTCTTTTTGGCAGTATTTTATCACACCAAATATTATTCTTCTAAACAAACAAAAAAATACAAATACAGTAAAAAAAAGAGGATCAAGTAATGTTGCTCTCTCTTTGTTGTCTTTTTAAGTTACAGCATTTGCTCCTTTTCTTTCTTTCTTTCCCTCTTCTTTCCCTCCCTCCCTCCCTTCCTTCCTTCCTTCCTTCCCTCCCTTTTCCTCTACCTTTTATTAAGCAGCTATTACATTCCAGGAACTGCATACATGTAGGAGGAGAAGGAGATGGTAAAGTAAATATTGGACTGATCTGTAGCTTATTTCCGAGCTTAGAAGCTTAGTAGGAAAAATTACCCCACCCCAAAAAAATTTAGTTTCCTTTATCACTCTTTTGTATATCTTAGATAATCTTAGGCTTAAACCTTTCTGTTTTAGTATTATGTCTGTTTATTGTGTGATCCTCTTGTCCTAATGCAACGTACATTCTATAAAACCAAGTTCATCACAGCTCTTTCCGAGGCTACTTTGTTTCTTTGTTTTCATTGAATATACCTTGTTCTTAATTGGGATCATTATTATTATGAAGTTTCAGAAGAAAGGGTACATTTGTTCTTTTCTCTGTATTCAAAAATCTCTATTTAAAATATCTGATGGAATATTATATTTTCTCATTTTCATGCCTTCTACTTCAGCAACCAGTTATCTTTTTTCAAAATTTATTCAGAAATAAACCAAGTTTAGCAGTTCCCTCATACTGTTTTATTCATCTCCTGAGAAATAAAAATTTCAGCCAAGTAGATAAAATATGGACCACAATACATACATGTTGTCACATTTAATAACTAAAGGTGAATTTCTAGTTTTTGTCACCATTAGCTTGTCAATATTAGTTGGGTGGGGGACCAGCTAAGGTCCTGAACTGGAAGCCAGAAGATGGACTTTAATTCCATCACTTATTGTTTTAAGTATTTGGTGGAAGGCACCTGACATTTTAAGGCACTTTTTAACCTTTAAAGTCTCTCATGGTTATTCTGAAGCTCAAATGACACATACTACTCTAAAAATGAAAAATCACTGTATCTGTGCTATGTGTTACTGTCTTAAGTTTTCACGCTAAGGATTATGAACAAATATCAACAAAACCACAAAATGGTTTTCTTAACAAATTTCATTGGCTGCAGTAAGATCACATGGCCATAGCCTTGCAATTATATGACAACACCTGGATTAGAAAAAAAAAGTGACTGGTCTCAGCCACATCAAACTACTCATGCCAGTGCACTGAGGCTATGGCTACATTACTCGCTCATCTTAAACATTCCTGGGAAAGGTGAGAGAGCAGGGGTCTCAATCCTTCTTTTAGGGAGAGGAAGACCACAGCAAGGGGCTGGTGACTCAGAGTCAGGCTGCAGGTGATAACCCAGTAACACGGTCCCCAGGCCCTGGTCCTGGTGCCAAGGAGATGAGATGGGGCGGTGGGCGGTGAGATGCGGGGAGCCGGATGTGGAGCCACAAAGGCCTGAACTCAGCCCAATACAATACAACAAAAATCAGTCCCATTTCTGTATAAGAGCAGTGAACAGTCAGAAATGGAAAGAAAAAGAAAAAAACAAAAACGGTATCTTTTACAATAGCAACAAAAAACAAAAAAAGTTAGGAGTAAAAAAATAACTCATTAAGAAGTGGGTTTCTAGCCCTTTGGTGGGAGGTGAGCCCTGCCAGGTAAGAGGAAGGTCACAGGAGGAAGGAGACAGGGGCACTGAGTAGGCCACCTACAGAGCCTGCTGCACTGGGAAAGGGCAGGTTCCAGGGAACAAAGAATAGGCAACTGGCATCACCCCCTCAAGGACGTTTCCCCTAAAAAGGTAGCCATCACTAGTTAGGGAAGGGCAGGGAGAAAAATGTGAGGGCAGCCTCATGGAGCCCTGGAGCTGAGCAAGCTGCGCTAGGGCAACAATGTGAGAGGATCCAGCATGGCCGGTGCACAGACTGGGGGTCAGGGTCCAGCTAACGTCTCCAGGAGCCTTCTAAGTCCTGTTGAGAAAGTTTGATTTAATCTAAGAGAAACGGAAAGTCATTTGAAGGAACTTAAGCAGCATGTGTGTATGTGTGTGTGTTTGCGTGTGCACACATGTGTATTCACGGCATGATTAGATTATTTTCTCTCTCTGGGAAGCAGTATTTGTTACTGCTGTCATTGTCATTTGGTTGTTTTGACAATGAGGAGAGGAAGGGAAAGAAGAGGACCTGTTGACAAGTGGTTCTAACATAGATCAGGGTTGACAAACTACAGCCCACAGACCATATCTAGCCCTCTGCCTGTTTTTGTATGGCCCCCAAGCTAAGAATAGTTTTTACAAAGAAGAATAATATTTCATAACATGTGAAATTCAAATTTCAGTGTCCAAAATAACAGTTTGTTGGAACACAGCCATGCTCATTTACTTACGTATTATCCATGACTGCTTTCGCCCTACAAGCCAAGCTGAGTGGTTGCAAAGAGGCCATATTACCTGCAAAGTCCCAAATATTTGCTCTCTAGCCCTTTACAGAACACATTTGCCATAAATGATGAATTTTCCAGGTGTTGCTAAGCTTCCCAACCTAAAAATCCCTGGACTAAGTAGGTAGGAGCACCTACTCCTGTACTTGTAAGATCTGCTTCTAAGCTGCGTTGTACATTTATTTATGTAGATACAGAGGTAAGTAAAATGTTCAGTGACTTTTCTTGCCCTCTGGTGGGAGAGACAGACATTCAACCACTATCTACACGCAAAAAATCTATTTTAAAGGAGTCATAATAGAAGGAGAGGGTGCTGTGATTTAGCGTAATTTCTTTTCTAGTCAAAGGGAAGACCTCTTTGAGGATGTACCATTTAAGTTAAAGGATGGCATATGAAAGTCTAGGCAACACTTTCAGGCCGAGGCAAGAACAGCTCAGGCAGGACTGAACTGGGCACTGGGTGTTCAAGGAGCTTTAAAGAAGGTCCACGTGGCTGAAGCATATAGTGGATGACAGAGTACATAGGGGCCAGATCAGGTAACACTTTGTAGATCAAATGTTGAAGATGTTGAGACTGCAATGGGAAGGCTTGTAAGGGTTTTGAAAGAGTAACGTGATTGGATGCACTTTTGAAAGAACTCTCTGATCTCCTCCTCTTGAGGAGTAGACAGATATGGCAATAGCTGGAGAGGCTGTGGGATATGGGGGATGGACAGTGAGAGAGTTTTGACTATTGAAGGGACGGAGCTGGTAGAGAGAGGGAGGTGGAATATTCAGGAAATAGGCAGCGCCTGGTGGAGTGAGAACTCTCAGAATGAGCAGAAAGGGCTTCCTAGGGATTGGATGCAGGTGGTTCCTCTTTGCCACTAGAGGGGAGAAGGATTGCAGAAGGACAGCTTTTTAGGTCTAAAATGCATTCCTTCCTCTCTATTCAAGCTGCTTAAAAAACTTTCTTTGGTTTCTTTCTAACTAGATCAAAGGTCTAAGAAGGTCAGTAAGCAGCCCATTTTTGTTTTTCTTTAAGACGTATCATAGGGTGTTTCAACCTTCATCATGGTACATTTTATTTCTCTCCCCCTTCTTACTCTGTTTCTTCTTTTTTGGACTCCGGCTTGTGCTTCAGCCATTCTGAACAATCCACTCCTCCAGTGGAGCTCTCTGGAAATATTCCCAACCATGTTATGTTACGACACTTCTGTCTTTCCCGTTTTCCTCTCTTGCATCTTTATTTCCCTCTTTTCCTTACTTCCTCTACGGGACTCCTCCTTATATTTTGCCTTTTCCTGCGCTTTCTCTGTCCTAATCCCCTCCCTGTTCACTCTCATATCCTCCATTTCTCTTTCTTCCCCTCTCACCTTAACCTCTGTCTTGTGACTCTACCTGTTGCATCCCCTTTTCTCATGCTACTGACAGTTCTAGTTATGAGGTGCCAGAAGAAAAACAAACACACGTTACAGATACATATGACATATTTATATTTGAAACTAGGAAATATAGATATATGTACTTCCTATCTTGGATACACACATTTCTTGAATTCTAAGTGGAATTTTCATAACTCCCATTTTAATAAAAACACCTTTAATATTTTCATATTTTGGGTTTTCCATCTCTCCTGTCTGTTCTCCTCCCAAGAAATTTAAAGGATTCTGGATTTCTCATTTTCATCTTAATAAAGTAGGAATCCATTGTTTTTCAATTGTATGTTTATACTGTTAGTGTTTTACACTTATGATTAACGATGATATAAATTTCCACAGGCGGAGGTTGGAGGGCGGCACTAAGTTTTCAAATCAACTTAAATTAGCCAAATGGTCGTTTTCTTTCAAGTGATGACAAGTTAATTACTTCCCTGTTGGGATTATTATATTATCCCTTGTTTGTCTCTGAAATTTCCACTAAGCACTCTCGATTTCCCTTTACATGAGGAACACCTGGGGTTAAGAATAAGCTGTGGTTAGAATTCCATAAGGGAACCAGGTGGACCAGGAAAGACAGGGTATATTTTTTTGCAGCCAAATCAGTTGGGAAAATGGAGATGTTTCCAGATGTAGCAAGGTTTCTGTGACCTTCAGGGACTAGCTTACTGGCCGTTGAGTGGCTTCTACCTTCTAACCTATTTACTTCTGAGTTTGATTTTATTAGATTACCATTCGCCTGTCATATATCCAGTTTCCTTTGTCTACGTCTCCTGAGATTCTGATTCTCTTTTCAATCCCACCCTAACAACCTGATTCTGATTGCTTGTCCATTGGCTCTGGTCTTCCAGACCTCAGACTGGGCCCTGGCTTAGTATCACCCTGTCACAGTGACCCAGCGACCTAGAACATTCCATGGACTCTTGGTATATAAATATGAATATGCAGCTGCTACATCAGTACATAAGATGTCAGTGGCTGGAAAGGACGACTGTAGTCCCAGTTACATCACTACTCAAATTCATATGGCTCCAGTTCCCCACAAAATTGACTCCAGAATGTCCAGCCTTTCATGGTTCCTACTCTATCAAGTGTTTCCTTGCTATCTCGGATATGCTAACATATGTTCATGAATCCATCATCATCGCTTGTCCCTGAAGCTGAGTCCTCCAATCTCATTGGCTGTGCAGAGGAGCCATGTCAAAGCAAAGCATTCCTGTTGCTGCTACTGCTGTTACCATCACTTCTGTCTGAAGTGGAGTCCAGTTAATGGCAGCAGAACTGGAGCCATGTGGCTCTACCTCTTGGCATTAATCTTGCAACATCAGAAGGAAAAATCCCTCCTAGAGATGCTCAATGAAGTAAGTGCAGGAGAGAGTCCCACAGCAAAGTTGCTTGAGTTCCAAAGCGCTTGTGCACTTGGTAACACAACTCTTGCATTTATATAACCACCAAGTTCTCCCCAGCAGAAGACACGCTTTCAGGGCTGATGGTTCTAGACAAGTTTTGGTATTAACTCTGCGACCGCTTTTAGATATGTCAACTTGGCTAGGCTGAACTCCAGTCCCCAGAACCCCATTTCTAGCATGTTTCTGGGTAGAGTGGGCTGCAGGTTGGAGGGAAACAGTGGTCGTGTTGCAGCATAAACCTCCATTTCTTGTCAATCAACTCTAATCTAGGTGCTGCTGGGAAGGGATTCTGCAGATGCAGTTACAGCCACGAATTAGTTATTTTAATGAATCAAAAGGGACGTTATTCTTGGTGGGCCTGACTGACCTAGTTGGAAGGCCCTTAGTTGGAAGGGCTTAGGTCTTCACTGAGTCCCGAGACTCCAAGTAGCGGTTGAACCTTCCTTCCCCTTGAATCTTTCTTCCTGGCTTACATGAGTGGATGACGAGCTTCAGCTTGTTTTCCTCGGGTTTCTCTCTGCTCAAGATCTTTCTTTTCTCATGGCCACCCTATGGATGTTAGTGTTTGATTAGCCAGTCCCCACAATGGCTCATTCCTTGTGTAAATTCATATGTGTCCTACTGATATTCTGCTTCTCTGGCTGAGCCAAGACTGACACAAGCACCTAGAAACCACCCCTCTTCCTTTCTTCTATCTGCGGTCCTGGGGCTGAGTACGGCTTCTAATGCCCAGATGCTTTTGTTACGGTGAATACTCGCTCAGGGGCCATCTCCCGTCCTGTGTGCTCTCCCTAGACTTTGTCTCCACTTGGGCCACCCAGCCTATCAAAAATCTAAATCCTGGGCTTCCCTGGTGGCGCAGTGGTTGAGAGTCCGCCTGCCGATGCAGGGGACACGGGTTCGTGCCCCGGTCCGGGAAGATCCCACATGCCGCGGAGCGGCTGGGCCCGCGAGCCATGGCCGCTGAGCCTGTGCGTCCGGAGCCTGTGCTCTGCAACGGGAGAGGCCACAACAGTGAGAGGCCCGCGTACCACAAAAAAAAAAAAAAAAAAAATCTAAATCCTGGTGCTGAATAGTGTTCAAATAACTTCCCCAAACACACCTGAGTCCAACAAAAATAAACATGGTGAGAGATGTTGCCTAACACTACCAGTAAGACACATTTTTTTCTTACTGGTTGGAACTTCATAACGGTTTGAAAATTCAGACATCAGGGAAATTTCTTTTTTATGATTTGATTATGAAGCACAGTGAGAAAGTGACTTTTCCTTTCCTTAGGTTTGGTATCCAAATGGATAGTAAATGTTAGTGCAGAAGATCCATGTATAGCTGCTTTGGAAGAAATCAAGAAATCTGGTTGAATGGTTAGAAGGTTAAATGCGTTTTTCATGTAGCCAAGTGGCATTTAAAGAAAATGAATGTAAGTAGAGTTTGCCACTTGAAAATAGACAACATTTGTCATATTCCTGAATTCCACTGATTCCCAACCAGATTGATTTGTGAGTCGTGACTGTTAACCCAAACTGTGCCAATGTCAATGCCAACAAGGCGTACTAAAATTATTCCCTTGTTTTTGTGTAACCCTGACTTAATCAAAATGGACCCCAATGAATCCCATTCAATTAATATGCTCATTACCATCCTCAAAATGAAGAGTTAAACTCGCTGGAGAGCAGTCATGGTAATATGTCCTGAGAGAGATTCATTTGGCCGCAGCTGTCCATTTTATTCTAAGTGCTAAGTGCGTTAATATACATAGACTATCATTTACATAGCAAGTGACGATGCAAGGTGAATTATTCATTGTGTGACAACTACCTGATACCCAGTGTACTATCAAATGCAAAGCCATTTCTTGTTTGACCTGTACGTAAATTTGCATTATAGAATTCATTACCTTTCTATAAGTCACATTGAAGTTATGTGCAGCTATCTCTCCCAGAAGCTTCTCAGAGAGATAGCTGCAGGTTACCTCTGCTTTGAGTTAATTGCCGCTCTCCCTGTCTGGCAAAGCAGCCTGCTTTTGGAATGGAAGAATTGCAGGGACCCCAGCCAGGCGGCATGTGCAAAGCTTCTCCTTTGATGCAGAGAGTAAGGTGAGAGAGAAAGACAAGCCCAAATTTAATTAAAATGTTATGAGAGCTGGAAACCAGCACATGAGACAAAGTAAAGGGGAGCAGAGTGTGCACCTCCTGAAGTGTATATGCTGCCAGGGATCACCAAGGTAATAAAATTCAAGCTGCTTTCCCCAAGCAGTGGGTGACCCCATCCTCAGCAGAGAGCTGTGTGTTTACATTCAGAGACAACTGGAAGTCTTCTTGAATAAGAAATCACCTCATTTCCAATTTATTCTTTAGTCTCCAGAATATAATTGAATTCATCTTGGCACTTTTCGTGTGGTTTTGCAGACTATTCATCTCTGCATTATCTTTGCAACCTTTAATAATATGGTTCATCAGGGAGGTGTGTGCCTCTGAACATAATAGTGTTAAGACTAGTTCCCTGACGGGGCAGATAGCAAGCTAATTACCTAACTTGTTGGGGAACCAGAGCCATAGGGACTGGAAATTTCCGGTATTGAAATGAATGATGGGGAGCCTTCAGGGGCCTGAAACTTTAGATATTCTCCCCATTAGATTCTTAGTCAGTCACTCGGGGCTCTGCCAGATTGGATGGCCTCAAGATTTGCTTTGCTTGTGAGATTTTTTTGTTACTTCCCAATTCCAGCCGGACTGAAACTACTGTAAGAAAATCCTTTCCTATTATTGGTATTTTGGTCTTTCTATTTCCCATCTCACCTGAAAACAGGCAGTGCAGAGGAGTGAGAAAATGAAAAGAACAATGGAAACGGTAATAGAATTGCACTCAACCCTTGAAGAGAGTTGCTTTGGATTCCACATGAAGGGGCAGGCACACACAAACCTCACCCAAGTCAATCCTGGTGGACCTATCCCTCTAAATGTAATTTCAGACCTGTTCTTTCTGGAGGAAAAGCTCTCTTGGATGGGAGATCTGTTGGAATATCCCTAAGATTCCACAGCTTCATTTGCCTCTCATTTGATACTCATGAGCCCGCCCCAGAAATATTTTTCTTTAGTAAAAGAAAAATTTGGACTTAAAGATTCACATCATAATCTAATCTCTTACTAGACAGAGCATAGTCTGGGGATGGGCAGTAGTAGCAACAGCTAGGAGCTTCTTAGAAATGCACCACCCCAGACATAGTGAATCAGAATCTGAATTTCAACCAGGTCCTCAGCTGCTTTGTAAGTACATTAAAGTTTGGAACTCTCTGATCTAGCCCGCTCACCCCCAAACCATTTACCATTTTTTCTACACTGGACCCTTTCTTCAAATGACTTAGCGAGGCTTAGACAAGGGAGGGGTGCTGAGCTGGAGTCCATGTGGAGGGCTCTCAAGCTGCCCTTGCCTCCCCTTCCTGCTGCAGGTCTGTGTTACCCCAGGGCACACGGTGCAGAAACACTGAGCCAGTCCTTCCATTTATTGTGCACTAAGAGACCGAGGCTGTGATAGGTTAGATAGCTTACTTTAGGTCGCAGAGCTTGGTAGCGCTAATGCTGGGTGTGTAAGCCAAGTGGTCAGACTCTCAGTCCCATTCTCTCTTCATGCGGCCTGATTCTGACGCCCAGGATTTGCAATAAGCCTTTGAACAAAAAATAAGCTGTGTCTGAGACTAAAGTTATTATCCAGGCTTTGCCACTCCCTGGACAGTGAAAGGCATTTAAACACCTGTCCCTGTTGAAGAGTGAATGAATGCATCATGTGTTTATAGCTCTGGTAATTGCACCCTATGCATACGATTGTATTTATGGAAAAAACCCTGAGGTTGAACGCACACTTTTAGTTTTGATTATAAATGTTTATTTAAAAGATGGCTCCGATTCAATACTGTGAAATCAATTACAGGCCACTAGAGAGCATATATCGCAGCTTTTTATCTTCTGGGCCTGAAAGATGAAAGGCTTTGGATGGTGTTAAGGACTGAGTGCTTGTGTCCCCCAACCCAGATTCATATGTGGAAGCCCTAACCTCAAGTGTGATGGCAGCTGGAGATGGGGCTTTTGGTAGGTGATTAGCGTTAGATCAGGTCATGAGGGTGGGGCCCACCTGATGGGATTAATGCCCTTAGCAAAAGAGAGAGTGGAGAGCTTTCTCTCTTTTTCTCCACAAGTACTTACAAGGAAGAAGCCATATGATCACACAGCAAGATGGCGGCTGCATACAAGCCAAGAAGAAAGTCCTCAGAGGGAAACCTACCAGAACCTTGACTATGGACTTCCCATCCTCCAGAGCTATAAGAAATAAAGTTTTGTTTTTTAAGCCATCCAGTTTATGGTATTTTGCTATGGCAGCCTGAGCAGACTAATACAAATAACATGTGCTCCCATACCCATTTATAAGTGAAATCTGGACATTCTTGTGAAAATTAAATAATAATGATCACTCTCATTTATTGAGTACCTACTATGTGCCCAGGTACTACCAAGCACTGTATTAGACATTTCATAGACATTACCTATGTCCTCCTCACACCAATACTTTAAGATAAATATTTCCCTGATTTTATAAACTGCCTTCTTTAGATGCGGGAGCCTGTGTCAGGCTCTCCTAATATCTCCAGACTTTAGCACAGTGTTTGGCACGTAATAGGCCCTCAGATGCTCTTACTGTACCAGGGTTTATGCAATTTGCCCAAGCTCACACATTTGCAAAATTTCGGATCCAGGACTGTCTTCCCGAAGCTCACGACGCTAGATTGCAAGAAACGGCCACAAATTCCTCCCATCACTCTCTGCACACCCCTTTGAAAACTGACTTTTCTATTCCTCCCATCCAGAGGTGGAATCTGTCTGGCCACTCTTGAATTCAGGCTGTCCTTGGGATTTGCTTTGACCAACGGAATGTAGCAGACATGACAACTGGGAGTTTTGAGCCTTGGCCTCAAGACGCAAGTCTCGTCCTGAGACTCCCGTGCCCAGAAACCTGGGCTAGTCTCCATGAGGCTGCAACACCTTGTGGGCATCACATCAACCACCACCCGTGGCAATAAGCTTGTCTGGGACCATGAAGCCCGCTGAGCTGAGTGCCGCCACCTGAGTGAGCTCAAGTGAGACCAGCAGAAGAAGCAAGCTGAGTAAAAATTGATAACCCAGATGATTATAAAATAACAAATGATTATTGTTTTAGGCCACTGTTTCTATTACTGTGTAGTAGAAAACTGTTATACCGTCTTCCTTCTAGCACCTAGATGTTGATGATGATTGGTGATGAAAAGGATGATAATAATATTATGTGACATTGTTGAAAGATTATTATGTGCAAAACAATACTCTAAGAACTTCACATGCATTATATCGTTTAATCAGTTCACCATCCTATGAAGTGGTACTATGTTATCTCTGCTTTATCAGTAAGAAAACTAAATTAGGTAACCTCTCGGGGTCACACAGCTAGTAAGTGTTGAAATGGACATACTCCAGAAGCAACGCTCTCAACCACTGAGCTATAGAATTTAAAGGCAAGAGCCATGGTACAATGCGTTATGTGGAAGAGGGTGGAGGGAGCTATAGGGATATATTTATGGAGCTGGTGGGTTAAAGGAGTGTAGTGGGCAGGATCATTGTCCCCCAAAGTTGTCCATGTCCTAACCCCCTAAACCTGGGATTATGGCAAAGGAGAATTAAGGTTGCAGATGGAATTACTCTTGCTGTAGTAGTTTCCTGCGGCTGCTATAACAAGTTGCCATAAATTGGGTGGCTTCGGAAAAGAGAAGTTAATTGTCTCACAGATCTGGAAACCCAGAAATTCTGAAATTAGTTTCACTGGAATGAAACCAAGGTACTGGCGGTCCTGTGCTTCCCTCAAACCTTCAGGGAAGAATCTGTTCCTTGCCCCTTTAGCTTCCGGTGGCTGACCGTGTTCCTTGTCTTGTGGCCACATCACTTGAATCTCTGCCTCTGTGGTCACATTGCCTTCTCCTCTTCTGTGCATGTCATCTCCTTCTGTCCCCCTTTTATAAAGGCACTTGTGATGACATTGAGAGGCTACCCTGACAATCCAGGGTAATCTCCCCATTTCAAGATCCTCAAGTTAATCAGGTCTGCACAGTCCTTTTTTTTTTTTTCATAGAGGGTAACATTTACACATTACAAGCATTAGGACATGGGTATCTTTTGGAAGGTAATTCTTCTAGCTGACACAGTTGCTAAGTGAGAGATGGGGATGAGTTGAGATGGGGAGAGTATTCTGGATCATCAAGGCAGGTCCAGTGTAATCACTAAGGTCCTTAAAAATGAAAGAGGAAGGTGCAAGAGTGTCAGAAGGAGATGCAACTACAGAAGAAAGACACAGAGATGGAACATTACTAGAGACGTAATGTTATTCAAAGATGGAGGTAAGGAAACGAATTCCCCTAAAATCTCCAGAAAGGCTTGCAGCCCTGCTGACACCTTGATTTTAACCCAGTGAGACAGACCTATTTAGACTTCTAACCTATCGAATCGTAAGACAGTAAATTTGTGTTAAGTCTCTAAGTTTGTGTAATTTGTTAGACAGAGGAAGCCAAAATGCTCTATTGTAAGGTTAACCTTTGTCGAATATTTGCTTTCCATCCATTACTATGTTAATTTATTTATACATATTCTTCCTTATAATTTTCAGGGAAACAATGAAACAACAAATCTTTTGAAGTATTGTCTCCAATTAATAGTTATGGATAATGAGACTTACCTGCCTAAAGACATATAGCTCCATAGTAATGGAGCCAGGATTGAACACACGCAGTCTGACCTCTCACCCCTCATTCTTCACACCCCCATCGGTTGCCAGGTGTGTATATAGATATACATATATATCTATATACACACACATATATATATACATATATATATACACACATATATATCTTCAGGTGTGATTTTGGAGTACTCTTAGTAACCAAGAATCAAAGGAAGCATGAATGAAGACATCCTGGTTCATGGATGAGGTTCTGTCATAGCAAGAAATAGGAGTGCTTGGTATGTAGTCTGTAAAATTTCTTATACTCTTTGAGTTAAAGATGATCTAACTTGGTTTTCTTTCCTCCAAATTTCCTTCTTTTTGCCAAAAGCACTGAAGAAAAAAAGAGTTCAATGGAAGAAAGAAACGAAAAGGCTAGATATGAAGGAAGGGAGATTTAGAGTTCAGCTTTTATTAATTCAAGTTAACTTGAGCTCCTTTTGAAATGTTGCAATGATTCTTCACAGACAAATTCAGGCATCCAGAGGTTTCTTGTTTTTCACCTCTGCTTTCTTATTAATGCATACTGATGTCCGTCAAATGCCAATATGCCTACAGAAATGAGCTATAGGAAATTAATTTTCAGTGAAGTGTCACTTATAAGTCATTTCAGTTCTAAACCTGCCCGCATTCTTCTGCACCATGACTGAATTTTGTCCCATCACTTTTGCGACGCCACGTGGCATGTGACATCCTAGTTCTCCCATCAGGGACCGAACCTGCGCCCCCTGCATTAGAAGCGTGGAGTCTTAACCACTGGACCACCAGGGAAGTCCCTCCAATCACTTTTAATTATGAGGCGATGCTTGGGTACTTGCTTCCTTTGGTATGTGCTTTTCAGACCCAGGCTTTGGGCCTCATTTTTCTGAGCTCTGGTTTCAATACCAGGAAACCCTGAGGCCTGATGTTGGCTGGACCCTGACCCCAATTATTTTCTGTGCAAATTGCTTGACTCTTCAGTTTTGATTCTCCTTTTCACAAACTGAGGATATAATCACTTCCTCTCTTATCTCACAAGGCTCCTGGGGGAAACATTAAAGAGCTTTGAATATGAAAAACACTCTATACCTATGGAGGAGTGCCATGTGCTTGCCAGTTTCCATTCAATTCCCAGATAATATCGTGGGCCACTTTCCCCGGGGAAGCTAGTTAAGACACAGCAATCCTTGGCCTGGTCTGTGGTTTCCTCTTCTGCTTCTGAGTTGCCCTGTAGCAAACAGCAAGCATCAACTCATTCCCTCCTACGTAATTTTTTTCTTCACGGCTGTTTGCAAGAGAGAGCCTGGCAGAACTGCTGAGCCTCTGCGTTAAACTTTCCCCTTCACTTAATCTTCTTGAAAAGAATCTTGCTGCCTACATTTGTCCACATTACCTCCCCAGAGGAGCACTGCGAAATTGCAGTCCTGTTCATCTGGTCTGCTGGAATCGGGGGGTGGCGGGTGAAAAAGGCCAGTCATTTTCAGCGCAGTCTGGGTTTAGATGGAGAAAGGATATTTTCAGGATTCAAGTAAACTGGTGTTACAATTATAGTACATAAGACACTCCCAAACTGAACATCATTTTTACTCTTCCGGCCATAGATAAAAACATCAGCAGGCTCCATGGGTCCTCTCCTAATGCAACTGTGGCCTCATCAATTCAAGGCAAAGTGACAGCAAAGCGTTTCATGGAAGTGAGCCTTTCCCTCTCTATCTGTAGCCCAGATGAGAGATACTGAGCATGAACGGGTGAGCATTTAGTTCTTTTTCTAGATTCCAAACCCCAGTGCATGTCAGGTGGCTGAGATTATCCACAAGAAGCTTCTGTCCCTTTGTTCTTGCCCTCATCCACTCTACCTACTTGGACACCCTTCCCATCATTTTCAGGAGACAAGAGTACTTCTGGGGCAATTCTTTTAAGTTTCTGAAAGGCTGAGATCATGCCCTGGACTCAGTAGGCCCTTGGAGTCAGAAGACCTCAGAGGAGAGAGGGGAGGCCCAGGGCTATTCTACCATGTTCTCCAGGCCACACGTCCAATTAGAGACATCTGCCACCAGAAGGTGGTGGTCCTGACTCCATCACACACCCAGGAGTAATTACTACACCTCGGACCAAATAAGACCCATAGATTTTATCTTAAGGGCTGTGCAGACCAAGACTTCCCTTCCCTTCTACCTCCTTGTAAGTACAAATCAGGAGCATTTCTACATTTCCCCTTTGGCTGTGGGTGGTCCTGGTGTCTCTAGAGAAAGACAGAAGGGGGTTAGCCCGAAGTTTCTTAGCAAAATGTGATGTTTAGTCAGAATCACTCGCTTTCCATTGTAACCCACATTTCCCATTCCGGGGCAGCCCTGGAGGTAGAACAGGGTCAAAATATCGGTTATAAAGCGGTATCTCTCTGACTCTGGCCTGAACTATATTTGGGAATTCCAGCTCCCTCAAATTCTTCCCAAGTAGTTTCAGGAGTTCTCAGAGGTTATTTCCCAGGAGCTCTGAGAACTAGTTTTTAGGTTTCATGGTTCTTAAGTCTCAACGATTATCATAATCTCCTGGGAAGTATCTAAAAGTCAGATTTTAAGGCATGACTCCCAAAAATTTTGAATTACCAGGTTTGCCACTGGCAAACATACATACATTTGCCATACGTCTTTAACATACATACGTCTGTTATGTATGGAATACACACGTCTTTAACTCCTTACATCAGTTGATGATCAAGCAGACCTGTGAACCACCACTCTATTTCCACAGATCATTCTTTCCATATATATTTACAGCCCACTATGTTCTAAGCGTTGCTGTTCTAGGCCCTGGAGATAAGCAGTGAAAAAAACGAAGTTCAGACCTCTTGGAGTTTTCATTCCACTGGGGGAAACAAACAATCCGCAATGAAACAAGTAAATGTGTATTTAGTAAGTCAGCCAGTGACAGAATGATGGAGAAAAAGAAGGTAAAGTCAGTGCGGGAGCAGGGCTGCTTTTTGGTGCACGGCGCTCAAGAGGCCACTTCCATCATGTGACACGTGAACAGAGATTGAGGAAGTTGGGGGAACAGAGTCATGTAAATATTTTTCAGAAGGGTGTTCTAAACAAAGGGAGCTGCTACGTCCCACCCCCTGGAGTCGGGAGTGAGCAGCTGTGTTTCAGGATCAGCAAGGGGTCAGTGTGCCTGGAGAGGACAGTGTGAGCGTGGGGCTACAGGCCGGACACAGTGAGTGTGCAGACTCGGGATTTCATCCTAATTGTATGGGGAGCCATTGGAGGAGTTTCATCCATGGAGAAGCAGCGTCTGATGCATGTTTTAGATGTATCACTCTGGCTGCTCTATCAAGAAGTACATTTAAGATGGCAGTGTTTGGGCTTCCCTGGTGGCGCAGTGGTTGAGAATCTGCCTGCCAATGCAGGGGACACGGGTTCGAGCCCTGGTCTGGGAAGATCCCACATGCCTCGGAGCAACTAGACCCGTGAGCCACAACTACTGAGCCTGAGCATCTGGAGCCTGTGCTCCGCAACAAGAGAGGCCGCGGTAGTGAGAGGCCCGCACATCGCGATGAAGAGTGGCCCCCGCTCGCCACAACTAGAGAAAGCCCTTGCACGGAAACGAAGACCCAACACAGCCAAAAATAAATAAATTAATTAATTAATTAAAAAAAAAAAAAGATGGCAGTGTTAGAAGTCAGAAGAGCAGTGAGGAAGCTAGAACAGTCCAGGGCAGACATCATGGAGTTTTGGACCAAGTGGTAGCAATGGACATGGAGTGGATATTGGATATATTTTGAAGATAAAAACGATGGGGATTTGCTGATGGATTGGATGTGGGATGGGACAAGAAGAAAAATCAGTGGTGACTCTAAAATATTTGGTGTGGAGAACTCAAAGGACAGAGTGCCATTTGTGGAGAGGAGGACAGAGTGGAGAGGAGTGTAGAAGGAGGAGATTTAGAGGGAAAAAGTCAAAATCTGATTTTGGATATGGTAAGTCTGAAATACCTATTAGATATCCAGATGAAAATACCAAAGAGCAGTTTGGATATACAAATCAGGAGGTCTAGGGAGAAGCGTAGGCCGGGTGTATACATTTGAGAATCATTGGGGTATGGCATGGCCGAGACCATAAACCAAATGTCATCATCTATGGAATGATCAGAGAAGTTGATCTGTACTTTAGCCCTCTGTACTTTAATATTTAGAGGTCAGAGAGAGAAGGACCAGTGTGTGGCCAGAGGGACAGCTCCATTTCCTTTCTCTCCAGCTCTTTCTCATTGAACAATGTGTTCTATCACTGCTGGTCCCCAAAAGTGTAACTTACTGCCAAAATCTCAAAGGCGTTAGTGTTGCTACAGGAAGTACTGTTGTTGCTGTCACTGTTCTCACCAGTTCTGTGCTGGCCCCAAGCTATCAAAGCTTCTGCTCTTTTTTTTTTTCTTTTTTTTTGCGGTACGCGGGCCTCTCACTGTTGTGGCCTCTCCCGTTGCGGAGCACAGGCTCCGGACGCGCAGGCTCAGCGGCCATGGCTCACGGGCCCAGCCGCTCCGCGGCATGTGGGATCTTCCCGGACCGGGACACGAACTCACGTCCCCTGCATCGGCAGGCGGACTCAACCACTGTGCCACCAGGGAAGCCCCGCTTCTGCTCTTTGATGCCCAGTGCACATTAGAGAAACCTTTCCTTTTGGTTTTAATGTCACTTATTGGAGAATCCTTAAGAAAGGATTTGGGTAGGTATCTGGAAGCCAGACAGAGTACGAGGTCTATTCTAGTCCACTGTCTTTGAACTGATTGCATGTATTTCAAACATATTTCAGTTCTGAACCCTAGGCTGAACACAACTTAGATTCAAACAGGAATACCATCCACATTAGAAAAAAAAAAAAAGGAATTCTAAAGCAAATGCACTGGGAGGCAGCTCTTGCAATCATGGAAAAATCTGAGCTATAGCACCATAGAAGTTAGGTTTTGGATCCCACCCTAGCAAGAAATAGAAAGCTCAGAGAGGGAGGAGGTTCAGTGTTCACACCATTCCCAGTTACTCTCTGCAAGTGTAAGGTAAGCCTCTGTTATGTACTTTTTGAAGTGTTGGAGAGAAGAAAGCAATTTAATTCAACAAAGGCCTATTGCATTGGTGTAACATATTATTGAAATACAGGTTATCATAATGGGCAGTGGACACACATATAACTTGTTGAAGAGGGACTGATTCTCTAATTTTTCTCATTCTGGATTTCAGAATTTTTATTTTAATAGTCCAACAGCATCCATATGGCTGAGGAATCTCTAATTAACGGTACCTGGAAAGGTTCTTTCTTTCTTTTTTTTTTAATTAATTTATTTTATTTTGTTTATTTTTGGCTGCATTGGGTCTTCATTGCTGCGCGTGGGCTTTCTCTAGTTGTGGCAAGCAGGGGCTACTCTTTCTTGCGGTGCCTGGGCTTCTCATTACCGTGGCTTCTCTTGTTGCGGAGCATGGGCTCTAGGCATGTGGGCTTCAGTAGCTGTGGCTCACGGGCTCAGTAGTCGTGGCACACAGGCTCTAGAGCACAGGCTCAGTAGTTGTGGCGCACGGGCTTAGTTGCTCCACGGCATGTGCAATCTTCCCGGACAGGGATCGAACCCGCGTCCCCTGCATTGGCAGGTGGATTCTTAACCACTGCGCCACCAGGGAAGCCCTGGAAAGGTTCTTTCATTGAGAACTTTCTAAAAAGGATTAAGGCAAGACTAAGACTTCATTCCATGATATCAAGGGTTCTGATGGACCCTGCAAGGTTTTTTTTTTTCCTGGCTTCAGTGTCTTTATCATTAATCCCTGAAAAATCTAAAGTGTTTCTTGTTAAGCCCAGGAGGGATATAACATCACAAATCTCTGTCTATTTAACTTGCATACTCCTTGTTTGAAGTCTCTCTGGTGGCCATATTCCCTCAGAGGAAGCAGATATCTTTTGAGTTATGGAGAAGCTCTGAGGAAAGGAGATATATACAGTTATTCTGATTAGAAAAGTCTTTTTTAACTTGAAAGTATTAAACATGGGTATATTAGGCTGTTTCATGGGTCAGAGTATTAAACATCTCTGAGGTAACAACTCTTGCTTTTCTGTTGATTCACTCCATTTCTTTCTTTCTTTTTTTTCTTTCTTGTAGTCTTGGCCAATTATTTACTAAATCATTGTATATTATGTTTGACAATAATTGATGATGTAGGAAGAGAAGCACATGGCCTGAAGCCTTCGTTCTTACTTCCCAGCTTTCACAATGAGATAGGGGAGCAACATCTTTAGAAATGGAATTGCAGAGTGTGTATTCAGGTGTCTTGAAAGTCTCTTGCCCGGGGGGGGGGGGCAGGTTGGTCTTATTTTATTTATTTATTTTTAATTTTTTATTTTATATTGCGGTATAGTTGATCAACAATGTTGTGTTAGTTTCATGTGTACAGCAACGTGATTCAGTGATACGTATACATGTATCTTCTTATTCTTTGTCAAATTCTTTTCCCATTTAGGTTATTACAGAGCATTGAGCAGAGTTCCCTGTGCTTTACAGTAAATTCTTAAATACAGCAGTATGTACATGTCAATCCCAAACCCTCAATCTACCCCCTCCCCCTCCCTTCCCCCCGGTAACAGTAAGTTTGCTCTCTAAGTCTAATCACTCCATTTCTAATATGCTAGCCAGAAAGGGCAGATGGGTTGAGAGAAACTGACAATATAGCCTGTTCAATTAGCACACTCATGTTCTGCATTGCAGCGGACAAACATTCACCTTCCACTTTCCCTTTAATATTTCTTATCTTGATGAATAACAGCACAATGGTCTGTCTACTAACTGCAGCCCAACTCCCATGTTTCTCTCCTGACTTCATTTTCCAGAGCACACTAGGTTCAGACAGTCCCCTCATGTCTTCTGAATGCACCCTCTCTTATCTCCAGCCAAAAGTACCCCACTTCAGGCTTTTATTATTTCTTACCTGAACAATTGCAGCAGCTTCATATTGGTTCTCCTTACTTCCAGATCTCACCCTGTGATATCTATGCTAAGTATTTCTACAGGAGAGATCTTTAAAAAAAAAAAGACTTGAATATTCTTTACCTGTTTCAAACCTTTCTTAGGTTTTGTGTATCTAAGCACTGTATATCTTAAATACAGCAGTATGTCTCTAAATGTGGGCTTTGGACCTCCTGCATCAGAATCACTGCTAAAAACGTATCTTCCAGAATTTGGAATTTGAACTTATAATCAGCTTCCCAGGTGATTCTTGTGCACTCAACACACTGAAAAATTACTGACCTAAATGGTAAAGACTCCATGTTTACAAAATTGTGAAGACCCTGCTTATGTCTGCCTCGTTATCCTGTACCATGTGGTGTCACCTGTGTTACTCTCTACTCATAATGAACCAGATTTAGTTCTGGAAACATGGTCATTGATCAAGAAAAATCTTCATTTAGGTCGAGTGAGGGGCTGGCATTTCTGGGTCACTCAAAGTTCTTAGTAGTTTATCAGCTTCAGCTGGTTAGAACTGGTTGTGGTGAAACACATCACTCAATTTTATTACATTCTAGGCAAGTGTTGAAGTAAATGTAAAACTTTCCTTTTATACAGTAGTAAATAATAGAGACCAAAATCCCTTCCCTCCAAAACTGCACAGTCCAATACAGTAGCCACTAATAACATGTGCACTTGAAATGTGGTTGATCTAAATTGAGATGCACTGTATATCTATTGGATATATTGAATTTTCAAAACTTAGAAAAAGTAATGTAAAGTATTTCATCAATACATTGAAATATTAACTCTGTGTGTCCAAAGGAGAATATTTTGGATATATATAGAGTTAAATAAAATATGTTACTCAAAGTAATTTTATCTGTGACTTTTTACTTTTTTAATGTAACTACTAAGAATTTAAAATTATATTTGTGACTTGCAGCACTGCCCTACTATATATTAAAGTTGAACAGAGGCATACTCTGTGCCCAGGAATCCCACTCCTAGGTATATACACAATAGGACCTGCATATGCTCAACTAAGGGCGTGTTCTAAAATATTCATAGCAGCACTGGACTTAATCATAAAAGAACAGAGCTGTGGTTTCTTGGTGTCATTATCACCTACGACAGAGTCACACAATGTACCTTTGGTGAGTGAATGAGTGATTGATTGAATAGCTGTTGGCAGCCTATCTCTGTGGATTGGGAGCGAGAGATGCACTTAAAAGTAGGGGGATTTCTGTGCTATGGGAAGATGCTCTAGTAGCTATCTCCTGGAAGGAGGGAATAAACACTTACTGAAGGCGTGAGCGGAGTACCTTCCTTCCACGGCAGACAACACATTAAACAGATTCCCTACTCAAATACCTTTTTCCGTTTTCTTCCCAAATTATTTCCTACTGTAAACAACATCTTTGCATATATCCTTTGACGGACTTGTGGAACGTCTCCTCACGGTAAATTCCTAGGACTGGAATAAAAGGGAAGGCACAGTGTATATTTTGGTACCTGTTTTCAGTCAGGGGTGTGCCTCTGCGGTAGAGCAGCCTCTGTAGAGGACAGGGGCCCTAGCATTCTGCCTCCAGGGAAGCCCACAATCTCTTCGCAGCTCAGCGCCTCATGGGCTCCCACCACCTTCTCAACACTCCTAGCTTATGGCTGAGGGGTGGAGAGCAGCCAGAAAACTCACAGTGGTTGTGTCTGGGAAAGTCCCAAATTTTGGAATTGCTAATAAAATGACCACACCTATTCATGAAGAAATTGCAGAACCAGGGCGTAAGAAAAAAAGTTACTTGAGATACTTTTTCACGAGTTGTATTAAACCTGCTCAGACTGAGACAAAAAAAGGGGGCTGGCCAGAGCAGCCCTTCCCCAGAGCTGGACGAGTCCTGTGGCTCCTGGTCTCCCGCCAACCCCCACTCGACAAGCTCCCTTCTGCAGCCCGAGGGCCAACCAAAACCACACATTTCCACACTTGCTTCCCAGGAGGAGCTTCCCTTTAGACTGTAGAGGAAATGTACTGCTTTCCTCTGGCACCCTCCTTCTTCTGGAAAACTCCTTCAAATCTTGTGATCCTGGATGAAGCTGTCATTCCCCCGAATACAGGGATAGATGTGTGGTGGTTTGGCAGTCAAGAACTTGAGATCCAAGCTGGGCCAAGTAGAATTCTCCTTGAAATATCCCTTTTAGAGCACAACAGACTGGAGGGAGAGAATGAAGGTCGGATGCAGAACAATGCTGACACAAGCTGTGGAGACAGAGACAGAGAGAGACAGAGAGAGAGGGGGAGAGCGACCTGATGGCACTACCCCTTGGGTTCCATTCTTGAGTCCCACTCCTTTTATGCTCTTTCTACAAAACGGCAGGCAGTGGTGACATCAGCAAGTTACTTAACCTCTCAAAGCCTCAGCGGCTTATAAAGTCTCATACGAACTGGGCCTCCCTATGACATCATTTTGTACATGCCACCTTCTTACCCGCTGCTCTGAAGCAAGAGGCTTCTCCCAGCTTCCTGAAATCACCAAACTCATGCCCAGTGCAGACCTCTCTGCACCAACTATTCTCACTACTTCTCTCTCCACTTCACCTGGCCTTGCAGGGCTGGCTTTTTTCTTTTTTTTTTTCAGAACTAAAGTCACTTCTACAAAGAGCACCTGATTTAAAATAGCCACCCCATCTCATTGCATCACATCACCTTTTAGAATCGATTGTATAGCATTTATCAAAATCTGACAGTACTTCTTGATTTGTTGGTTAGTTTTTATTTTCTCTTGTATTTTCCACTCGTCCATGAGCTTCCTGAATCTAGTTCCAGCACTCAGTGGATACTTGTGGGATGAAAGAACAATGATGATAACACCACTACCCAATATTTGCTTTGGCTTATTATGTGCCAGACACTGTTCTCGGCATTTTATGGGTTAATATGTCAAATCTCTGCAATGCTCCTGTAAGAGATGAATCCTTTGATCCTCTCCATTTTCCAGACAATGAAACTACAGTACAGAGGAGTTGAAACCCTCACAGAGCAATTCATTGAGCAATAAAAGCACTTTTGAATATTTTTTAATAGTTCACGTGTTAATTAATAGAGAAGAAGAAAAGTGAATAAACAGGAGGAAAAAAAGTGAGGGAGCCCCAGGGCATGCCTGCTGCTCTGAATATTCAAAAAACAAGGATGAGCTCTAATAAGAACGGAAAGAGGAGGAAACATGGAAACAGAGGGTATATGAGCTTTCTAGGGCTGCCATCACAAAATTGCACACACTGGGGGTGTTTAACCCACAGACATTTATTTTCTCACAGTTCTGCAGACTAGAAGCCCAAGATCAGGGCTTCGGTAAGTTTGGTCTCCTCTGAGGCCTTTCTCCTCGGCTTGTAGATGGCAGCCCTCTGGCCGTGTCCTCACTTGGTCCTCCTTCAGTCTGAATGGGCTGTGTCCTAATCTCCTTTTCTTACAGGACACCAGTCACATTGGACTACGGCCCACCCCTGTGACCTCATCTTACTTTAAAAGATCCTACCCCTAAATATAGCCACATTCTGAGTTACTTGGGGTTTAGCACTTCAATGTATGAATTTGGGGTACACAACAAATGAATTTTGGGGGCTCGTAACAGGGGAAAAAGGGATAATGAGTAAGGTGTAAAAATGAATAAAGGTAAATGGAATCAAGGAGAGAAAGAAAGTCGGAGTGTAAAGCATAAGGTATAAAAGAAACTCTTGCGTGGTTAGAAAATATTATATAGGAAACAAATGTGAAAAAAGAAGCCAACAAAAAATAAAATAAGATAAATCAATATGCTCAGTATGTAAAACAAAAGTTGAATAGTTGGGGGCTTCCCTGATGGCTCAGTGGTTGAGAGTCTGCCTGCCGATGCAGGGGACGCGGGTTCGTGCCCCGGTCCGGGAAGATCCCACATGCCATGGAGCGGCTGGGCCCGTGAGCCATGGCCGCTGAGCCTGTGTGTCCGGAGCCTGTGCTCCGCAACAGGAGAGGCCACAACAGTGAGAGGCCCGCGTACCGGAAAAAAAAAAAAAAGTTGAATAGTTGTACAAAGATATAAAATAGAATGCATGAAGGCTTAATGCAGAAAAAAAGAGGCAGATGAGCAACAATGATATAAAAATAAAGAGAAGGGAAAAAAAATAGGAATCCAGTTCTACAACACACTGGGTTTTTGCTGCATTTTGTTTTTGTCTTGTGTTGGAAAATGACCTATTGCTTTGTAAGGTTGAGCAAGGCAGCCTATGATTTCTATGACTAAAGACTTTACTGGTTTGAAATAAAATATTATAAGAAGGCAACGCTGTTATTTGAAATCTCATGGAGATAGAGTCAGGAATACTTTCCTATATGACAGTACCGATCCGTGTCATAAGAGAAAGTATATCAGTGGCATTTTATAAAGCTTTGAGGGGCTTTAAAAAGCAAAGAAATTGAGATTGAGTTAGCTGGAATCCGACAGCAAGTTTAACAGGAGATACTGTTCTGCTACAACTCTCACCAAGGGAGTTCAATTTCAACAGTGCTAATCTTTCCATAGTGATGTAAGTTTAAATTTTGTGCCCCTAAGGAAAAATTTCCAAATTCCCATTGAACTCTCCTCCCGAAAGTCCTTCCTTCCTGCACTAGCCAGGTAGAGCAAGTGCCTCTCCAGGAGCAGATGAATCTCTCTCTTCTTTCTAAAGACCTATCTGTTTGACATTTCAGGTACAGAGTTCCCTGTTCTCGCAAAGATAAATGAAGTTTCTGTTGTTTCATAAAACTTTTGGCATGGAATTTGAAATTATTATTCATTTTTCTTTCGATGTAATTTGGCCTTCCTTATTTTCTGGCTTCTGGTATTGCAGAAGTTAGGCTGAAGTTAGGCTCCTACCCTCCCTTATCCTCAACCCCCCAGAAACTGAGCGCTGGAGGTAGGGGCGCTGCCTCCCTGGATGTTCCTGAGTCCTCGAGAAAGGCATTCCTGGGTCTTAAAGATGCCAAAGCCTATCGTTTTCAAAAGGATGTACGTTTATAGATTTCAAAGATTGAAGAAAGTATTTACAATTTTAAGTTTTCTAAAGTAAATGCTCTAAGAAAAAAGGACAGGAGAGTAATCTCTTTGCCCACCCCCCCTTTTTTTTAACAGGGAGAATTATTATTTGTAATTTGTATTTATTGCAACAGTATCATTCTTAGGTATGAATCCTTAATTAATAATGATAAAATTGACACACTATCATATAAAGGTTTTTGGGGGGTTGCCTTTTCACATGTATCAATAATATTTCCAAATTTCCTCTTATTTTGCCTATGACCAAGGGTCTTTTTTTGCAGGACAAGTAGGTGAGGTTAACTTGAGAGTCATCAGTTTGTAGTACTTAAACCTGGCACTCAAGGGAACAATTCAATTTGTAAACTTGCTTCCTAATTCTATTGTATCACCATATAAATAGAAATGCATATTATTGAAATAATGCATATTATTAGGCTCAGCTATACATAAAAATGCACATTACTAATGTTCAATTAGTTCTTGACTTGAAGTCTAATTTGGAACTCTCAGCTGGACAAGGGAACTTTCACTTTAAGGATGAGATAGCCATAAATGTTTGCTAGGAGATTTGTTCTGAAAGGGGCACTTGCAGACTTACATTTTCCTTGAAGGGTGCTCATATGGACATACCGGAAACCATCTGGACCCTCTTTGTGGTGATGCTTGCATACTTCGTCTTCTAAGGAAGCAGAATTACTTATACAAGTGTTATTCCCAGTGTGTTCCCTTCACTCTCTGCAAAAACAGGCATCACATCACTTTCTCACTCAACTCCAATTTCTATCTCCTTGGAAAATGAGCAATCTGAGCTGATTGGGGCCGGAGGGGAAAGCTCCTGATTTAGCAAGTGTTAGTGGGGTAAGAAGGGGCCCCATTGGACTCGAGATGTTTACTCTTAAAGGGTTGGTTCCCAAGGAGTTGGAGAGATAGTTCTTGGGCTTCAGTCAAAGAAAAGAATAACACAGCTGCCCTCAGCAAGGGGGAATTCCAGCATAATGGATTGGCAATGGAAACATTTTAAACCAATATAAATATAATAGCCACCCACTGAGAGGCAATTTACATGCACCAGGCCAGCCTTGCAGTGGTGTGCTTGGCCAGTGTAATCCACCCAGGAGTATTTTATGAGGCTTGGTACAAGGAAGATGGGTGGGGAGAGAATGGAGAGTAGGGGGGAGTAGGCCAGTCCAAGTGGGAGACTCGAAGGAGAACACCTGTATAGGGGTCACTTCTGCTTTTTGGGCCGCATAAGCAATGCCATCTGTTCTGGCTCCTTCCTTTTTAAAATTTTACTTTATTGAAGAACAGTTGATTTACACTGTCGTGTTAGTTTCAGGTGTACAGCACAGTGATTCAGTTTTACACACACACACACACTCACACACACATTCTTTTTCAGATTCTTTTCCCTTATAGGTATTGCAAAATATTGAGTATCATTCCCTGTGCTATACACTAGGTCCTCGTTATTTATCTATTTTATGTATAGTAGTGTGTATCGGTTAATCCCAACCTCCTAATTTATCCCTCCCCCCCCCCCCCCCGCCCCCTTGGTAACCATAAGTTTGCTTTCTATGTCTGTGGATCTATTTCTGTTTTCCTTCTTCAAGAAGTATTATTTTTAAGTGCCAGGCTGGCCTTGGTTTTAATTCTGGTTGTGCCCCTAAGTGGCTGAATGGCTCTGGATATGTAATTTCCCCAGTCTGCTTCAATAAAAGTGTGACAGGGTCTGGACGCTGGAGCCAGTCTCTCTAGGATCCATCCAAGCACTTCTCATGGTGGCTGTGCTGTGTGGCCCCGGGCAAGTTTCTTAACCTTTCTAAGCCTTACTTTGATCATCCATAAAATAGGGACAGTAATAATATTTTCATCATATGCTTCTTATGAATATTAAAAGAGAAATCTATGTAAAAGCACTTTCCTCACACCCAGCCCATGGCAGGTGCTCATTAACTGTTAACCCTCATCATCAGAAACTTATTAGGTCTCTCCCTACTCCTAGCCTCTATGATTTCTATAATGTTTTGTCATTTCTAATTTATAGGCAAGTTTTACCACCTAAAGGAAATTTCTTTTCTGAGGAGTCTACTTGATAGTTATATTTTCTGGCTTTATATTTCTAGAAAGAAAATGGATGTTTATAGCTTTAATTCTAAACCATTAAACATTGATGCAGAAAGTCTCCCTTTTGCCCATCATACATTTTAGCAGATTTGCAGATGTGAAGAGTTCTCCAGATTTGTTTACGACTCTTCTCACTTTTCAGAAGCTTTTCAGAGCAGTGGTCATGTCTTGCTCATGCGTGAAGGCGTGAGTTTCCAAAAGTTAAGATGTGTTCATCAGGCAGTTCTGTGGGTGGATCTCCATAAACTAGGAGCTGGAAAAGAAATCTATCTCATTAAATTTAAGAATTATCTTACCTAAACTACTACTCAGTCAGCTAACAACTAAAGAGGAGTGAGTATAATGTATTTTTATAACTGTCCTCAGTATCACAGTGTATGGGGGGAAATGAGAAGATGGACACTGGAAACTTGATCTCACACAGCCTAGAGCAACAGGTACATGATTTATGTTTTGCTTCCCAGAACGAAATGAGACAGAGATGCATTACTGTGTGTAGTGCAGGACATGCTGTAAAACTGAAAAGAGTATATGTTTTTTTTAAAGATGGAAGCTCTGCATAGATTCCGGTAGTTCATTTTATAAGTTTTAATAAACGGCAGAAGTTTATTTCATTCCATTTGCATTATAAAATAGGAAAAGTTTATTTTAAAAATGAACTTTGTAAAATGTTTTTTACTATTATATGCATAATAAAATATTACCAATATGAAATCCCCAGGGCATGTATTTCTTTTTTTTATAAATTTATTTATTTATTTTTGGCTGCATTGGGTCTTTGCTGCTGCGCACGGGCTTTCTCTAGCTGCGGTGAGCAGGGGCTACTCTTCGTTGCAATGTGAGGGTTTCTCATTGCCGGGCCTTCTCTTGCTGCAGAGCACAGGCTCTAGGCGCACGGCCTTCAGTAGATGTGGCACGTGGGCTTCAGAAGTTGTGGCTCGCGGGCTCTAGAGCGCAGGCTCAGTAGTTGTGGCGCATGGGCTTAGTTGCTCCGCGGCATGTGGGATCTTCTTGGGCCAGGACTCGAACCCGTGTCCCCTGAATTGACAGGCAGATTCTTAACCACTGCGCCACCAGGGAAGTCCCGTACGGCATGTATTTCTAATGTCCCTTAATACAGATTTTCATTTTTGTAAACAAAGTGATGCTAGATTAAGATTAGTGCAGCCTAGTCTCTTAAAAAGCCATTTTGGGTGTGGTATTTGCCGTTTAGCATCCAGGGCATAAATAATGCTCTTCATTTACTGTGTTAATCACACATTTTGGTGGCGTCTAATGAGCACCTCAGAACCCTGGTCATCTTCAGCATCTTTTGGGAGAGCGTGACCAGTTATTTTTAAATGATCTTCCTCCATGGCGTTTATTCTTCATGTTTGCGTGGAAGTGGCATGTAACTAGGAAGGAAATTATAATGTATGTTAAATACCACCTTTACTGATGTGAATTAATTTCCAGTTAATGAAAATTTGCTACTAAATAAGCTTCTTCCTTCTGTGAGTAGTAATAACTGTCTGTTTTGAAGGGACAGCCCCTTATCCATTTGTACACAAGATCTGATATTTCTGGAGATGAGAAGAAAACATTGAAGGGACTCCAAGCCGACACGATGCTCATGGATATATTTTATTTAAAATGTGAAACCCAAATCCCCACTATGTAACATGCGCACGTGTGTGGTGTATATTTATTTCAGGGCTGTTTATGAAAAGTATTACTTTGTAAAACTCCATTAAGCAATTGGAAGTATCAGGCAAACACTTTAGTGTTTTCTCACAAAGAATCTCAGAAGCCCTGTAAAGTTCTCTGTCTATAAATCGTAGTCGGAGTCCCTACAGTGCTTACATCCGTATCTGTGGGAGAGACGCTTGACCAAATTTTCATTTCAGCACCGTGATCAGAGGAGGGAATCACACTCTGAAAGTGTGTCTGTGGAGGTGAAGGGAAGCAGTCACATACCCTGAAAACTAGAGCTCTTACTCCTGTAAAGACAATGAGTTGGTGAAGGTGAAAACCTTTCCATAAAGGTGCTTGTACTTTCCTTTGACTTTACAGTCTGAAAACAAGAAAAGCAACCCTTTATTATGTGTAATTCAGGCAAATTATACGAAAATGTTTATAGGACATAAGTGAACAGTAAAGTACTTTCAAGTGACCCAGTTGAGAAGATTGTAACCTTTCTAAACATGTGTAATATTTTAGGGAACTGACCAATTAAAATGAAGGCTTGGTTACAAGGGAAATTCCTGACTAAGCCGCTAAATTATTCATTACAATACTAGTGTCACAAATTTGGAGAGAATATGAATAGATTCACTTCTAGTTTTAGCTTTACAGATACATTTCAGTGTAATTTTTCACATTTTTGGGTCTCTGCTTTATCCACTAAATGCCATGTTGTCTTACTCATTAAAAGAGATGTTTGTTTAGGTTAACAATCTGTAAAGCAGTACTAGTCCCATATCAATACCTATGAACTTATGAAAGTCTAGGTTGGGACACTATTCGTGCATTGTTACCTCAGTACCTTATAGAAATTTAAAGAGAAGTGTAATCCTTATTTTAAAGTCAGAGTGATCTGGGCTACAGAAATGAAGAGGTTAAAAGTGGTCCAGATGTGACATGACTACACTATTTACCATCATCTTGGTAACTGACAGATGATTGACAGCAACACTTGACAATGACATGATTTCCCTAATGTGTTGATAAGAGGTGAAAGGAGTAATTTCGAATAAAAAAAGGCTTTCTGGGTTTCTAATACCTGCATGCTAGAACTAATCAGAAAATGCTGTTACTGCAACTTTTATTGAAAGAAAATTAACAAAATGCTAGGGTGAAGAATCATTGTCTTGGGAGATGTTTTAAATTATTTTATCTCTATTTATCTTATTCTACTCTGCATTCTTTATAATTTACTCTTTAAACCAAAAATAATTGTAACCAAAAAGTAATACAAATAAAAATGCAAGATGACAAGAAACTTTCTAAAGGAGGAAGAAAACCAAGTACATGTCAGCAGGCTCTTGGTATAAGTGAATTACTACAGTTGGGCAGCAAAATGGCTCTAAGGTTTTTAGCAGGCAAAGCAAGAAGATAAACACATTGGTTTACACATTTTCTTTTTTTCTTGTCTGACAGAAGAAAACAAACACATTCATGTCTAGAAACAAACCTTTCCCTGGGACCAAATTTTAGGAGAAATTTATCATGAGGTTCCTTGTGTAAGAGGTGCTGAATAAGGAAGCGGACAACATCTGAAAGAAACAAAAAGACTGTTGAAATGGACCGTTCTGATATTGATTCACTTTACAGGCTGAGAACATAACATTCAATTGTGCTCAGAGAAGGCCTTTCTGCAGGGGATAAAAGGAAATAGCCAAGGTTTTCCACTTCCTGATGATTAAGCTTGATAGTGAGGCAAACGCCTGGAGGCCGGGAGAAGGGAGAGTTAATATGCCCATTATCCTGCCTCCAATGTCATAAGTCTTAGGAGAGCCTTTGGTCTGTGTTGGGTGTCAGTTAACTCATGACTGAATCCTCACAGGTTCCTGCAGTGCAGATCATCTACCTTGTGTGCTAAAGTGAAAAACTTATAGTTAAGAAGGAAAAGTGGTTCCCAAATTGAGAAGGTTTAAGAGAGAAACTCATATTCTTACCCAGACAGAAGGTCAACTTGATTCATCTTCAGTTGTGGGAACAGGGTTACCTAAAAGAGGTGCCAATCTTTTTCAGAAAGAGGGGTGTTTTATCTCGTAAACCATTACAAAGAGTACTTGGGCAAACCTCTATGTTCAGTGCTGCATTGTGGAGACAAGATGACTTTGGGATGAAACATATTTATGGCAAGTGTTATCAAAGACTCTAGACTGCTGGGAGTGAACATCCTTTTCATGATCCTTGTAGGATTTTAGGTAAATTATTCACATAGTGATGGAGGACATGCCATCAACTTTAGATTTTATTCCATCTGTGCTGATCATTGAAGGCTAGTGGACAAACAGGTGACGTCTTTGAAGTTAGAGAAACTTTGGAATCCTGGCCCCTACCTCTCCCAAGTTTTCTGATGGAATGCAATTTCATCTCCCTAAACTTCAGCTTTTTTTATGTAAAATGCAGAATTATTTTGAAGTTTGAGATGAAGAAATATGTATAGAGATTGACCATATTTAACAATTTCTATTTCCCACATCGCACATCTTATTTGGCAAGTACCAGTTAATTTGCTTCTAAAGACCACGGCAGTCAGGCTGAGAAAATAAAATATCAGCACAGTGGGTCACTTTCCCTCCCTCCACTCCATCCCTTCAAAGTGCTGGTTGTGTATTGAAAAGACTCATACAAGTGGATTATCTTTATCATATGGTATGTGCTGAAACCATAGAAGAAGCTAATGTTTCTCAAAATGTAGATCCTGAATCAACCACCTCAGAATCACTGAAGGTGTGTGTCACATACCTTGTCACTAGGTCAGACCTACAAATTTTATATCTCTGGTTACCAGAAATCTGCATCCTTAAACAGGTACCCTAGAACTTGTTAATATCTATAGTTAGCTATGAGATGTCTTTTTTGTTTAGATGTCTTAATTTCAACTCCAGAGAGTAAACTCTGCTCTACAGGGCAATAGATTTGATAATCTTAGTCTCCTCCTCACTGTTATCATAGCAACCCACATCCCATAATATGCACTGGGAACATTATCAAGAGACAGGAGGATTATGCCTGTATATGTCATCTTCAATCTTAATATGGAAGATTGTGTTTTCCAAACATTACACACCAGTATCTCCCATCCACATACTTTCATAATAGTATGATGTTGGCATTGCTCCACAAAAAGCTGGGTCCTTTGTGCCTTCCCCTTTGAACCTGAGAGGCCTGTTACTACAGCTGAAATGGGGCGGAGTTCTGAAGTGATCATAAAAGGCATTATTGCTTCTACGTCTTCCTCTTAGTATGCCTGCCCTTAGAACCCAGCCTCCATGCTGTGAGGAAGTCACTTGGAAAGGCCATCTAAAGGTGCTCTGACCACAGCCTCAGGTAAAATTCCAGTTGACCAGCCATGTAAATGAGTAGGCCTTCATTTATTTCCAGCCCCCGGTCTTCAAGCCACACACTGGACGCTAAGTAAAGTAGAGTGTGTAAAAAAAAATAAATTTCAGATTCCAGCAAAATAAATATTGTCATTGTGTTAAGCCTCTGCTAAGATTTGGAGTAGTTTGCTATGCAGCACTACTTAAAGGGAATACCCAACTTGTCGATGACTGCTTTAGGACTTTATTGTGGATATCTGGTATATTCGAAGCTGTGGTCAGTTCACTCAGTCAGTGTATGAAATTTCTACTGTAAGTTCAGGTTTTCACAAAGACCAGATTGGGCAAGTAACATTACGTGGCTTCTCTGTAACCAGTATGGGAAGATGACTATATACTTCACTCATGAAAGGAAACTGTTAAACTGTGTAAAATAAAAGGGAGTATAGGGCTGAATGTCACTAGTCAAGGGTTAGGGAACTACGTTAAATAGTTGAAAAAGGTATTATAATATCTGAATAAATGAGAGAGAAATGCAAGATAAATTGGTGAGAACAGTTTGCCTAAGTGAAGCTGAACCCAGTTCCATTTGAGAGACTCTGCTTTTCTTGAAAGAAAAGCAAAGTGTTATTCTAAGGCCTAGGGAAGTCCATAACTGGGTCTGAGATTTCCTGCCCTTCAGGATCTCACATTCCAGTGGACGAGATATATAGGCACATGCATGCATATTTCTAAGAGAGCTCATATTTATGGAGGTCATAACATAGGTATGAGAATAGGGAAGAAAGATTCATGCCAACGATACAGATCAGTTTTGCGAAGTTTGGATGAGATTTGACAAGATGATACTTTGTGAAGAGAGAAGGATGTGTCATTGAAGGTAGTTCCAACTTGAGAAATAGGGGGAAAGCAAAAGAATGCAGGTCATGCTTAAGGAACATTTATTATCATTATGACCTGGAATGGATTGGCCAGTTAGAAGAAGACAGAATTGTAGGAAGAGGTCAAGGTCTTTACTGAGTTAAACAAATGGGCTTTGTTTTGCATGGGGAAGTCAAAGGTTTTAGAAAGTAGAAGAAGGAAATAAATTTGTTTAATGATAATAACCAAGCTAGTGTTGCAAAATATGCATTAGAAAATGCTGAGGAAGGAAAACTTGTTGAGAAACTCTTGAAATACCTGCATTACTATGAGCCTAAGTTAGGACAGTGGCCAGTAGAGGAACACAAAGAATGGAATAGTGGCCAGCAGGAGAATGCAAAGAATAAAATAGATGCAAAATATTTCCAGGGAGTAGATCTGATGGGGTCTGATGATTGATGGCCAGTCAGGGTTCAGTTTGTGGGAAAAGAGGGAATGGAAGGGCAAAAATGACACCATTAACACAAAGAGCTGCTAGTTGTGTGTCCTTGTTTGTTTGTGTATGTAGGATATGGGCTGCGTGGGTATCTCCCTCACTAGCATTTAAGCTGCTTAAGGGCAGCATCCTTAGCACCTTCTGTATTATCATACAAAGTCTTGTCTTTTTTTTTTTTTTTTTGCTGTACGCGGGACTCTCACTGTTGTGGCCTCTCCCGTTGCGGAGCACAGGCTCCAGACGTGCAGGCTCAGTGGCCATGGCTCACGGGCCCAGCCGCTCTGCGGCATGTGGGATCCTCCCGGAGCGGGGCACGAACCCGTGTCCCCTGCATTGGCAGGCGGACTCTCAACCACTGTGCCACCAGGGAAGCCCCATACAATGTCTTAGTAACTAATTGCTGAAATTAATTTAAATGATGTAGAAAGGGAAGGAAGACTGAATAACAGGAACATTATGGAAAGATAATGATGTACCAGGAGTTTTATGTGCCAGGAGCCTTACACATATATGAAATTTAATCTTTCCAACAATGCTATGAAGTAGGAATGATTATCCCTACTTTATAGGTGAGGAAACTAACAGTAACATGTCTAATAAGTAGGTAGTACTTAGCAGGACTGGCAATGGCATCCCAGTTTATCTGACTGCATAGATTAGGTCTTTTCACCCCTAACATGAAGACTTCTCTGCAAAACGATCCGTCTCTGGTCATTTCCCAACATCCATTTCCTGCAGGCTCACACATACACACAAACTGAATGTTCAAGATTAAGAGTAACTTGGATTTAACATCATTACTATCTCTCCAGTCATGAAGTTACCTATCGTGTTGCCTCGTGGTGGGTGACACTAGGGCAGAGAGATTTCATAGATTACAATTACTTCCATGTGCGTTTGATTTTCAACCAATCCTATAAAAGATTTCACTATCACTCTGAGAATTGATGCACAGCGGAAGGCATACCAAATATTACAACATATATTAACCTAGTATTTGAGAAAGTCTGAGACTCTCCAAGAGAATGTGCACCCCAAAACAGGTACTTAATAAATTAAATGAACTTTTCGACAACAAAGGGGACACAACTGTACCTGCCTGGATTTGTGAAAATAACAGAAAAATATTGAACAGATATTATTTTATAAATGCCCAAAGGAAAAATAAAACACTAAAGAATGTGGCTTGGGTGTTTAGAATTATAAATATCTCTGTTTTTCATAAATTGTCATGCCTCAAAATATGCTAGGTGTGTATTTTGTGGACAGACAACTGGAAGGTATATTTATAGTTTTCTCAGGTCAGAAAAATCACAGGGAGCATTGCAGACTGTTTACTAATTTAGTTAAAGACATAAGTGTGCCTTGTAGGTGTAAACTTCAGCATATTCTAAATAGAATCCCAGATTTGTAACACCCTTTGGGTAAAATCAGACAAGTTGCGTGCCTGGAAATGGGGCGTAACAATTCAATATTGCTTTCTAATATCCGTCTTTAAAATTCTTTATTGAAACTTTGATACTATTTTTTCTAGTCAGGTCAGTAATGAGTATACATCAAAAATGCGTTTCCCTGGGGAACGTGATATATATGTATATACAACCTTATTATTGCCGTAGAAGTCCAAAATTTTTCACACTAGCCCGTAAAAGATATCTTATTTATGGATGGATTTATATAGGTCTATGAAAAAGATAACCATTTTTTCTACAATGAACAGCTTTACCACGTTTTAGAACATACCAGCACAGATATCACTCTGAAAACATTTATTAGGCACATGAATATTTAGAGATGCTTCAATGTAATGTAGTACACCGTTATGTTCATAGTATTTCACATCTATCATATTTTCGAAGTTTGATTCTTCAGATATAAGCAATAACAGTGTTGTTTTTACTTTTATTATTTTTAAGGAGTGACTTCATTATAATACAACAAATAGAGCTAATGTACAAGCTTAGGACAAAGGGGAGACTATAAATGTGTTAATGCTTTTTTATGGAAAAGGTTGTTTTTGGCTTGAATAATCAGGCTATTGATAACTCCTTATTATCTGGGGGAAAATATGAGCTTTTATTAGCATTTGTTTGGAAATATATGAATACACTGTTACATCCTCACTAACATAACTATGATTTGTTGAGCTCTTTGTATGTTGCAGGAAGTTTTGTGTCGGTTACCTCACATGACCCTTTGGGGTGGGCAGACGGAAGGAAACTGACACCAGGAGAGGTCCACTTTCGGAGGTCACACAAGTAGTATGTGTCAGAGTTAAAATGGGAGTCCAGTGTGTCATACTCTACTCTTCTCGTTGGCTTTACACTGTGGAGAAATGTTTTTTTGTTTTGTGTTTTTTTTTTTTTAATGTTGGGTCTTTCTGCAGGATAATGCAAATCTGTTAGCTTTAAGTCTATAATGATTCTTGGGAGGCTGATGTTTCACAAACTTTTTATGATGTCTTTTCTTGTTTCAGGCATTTTAATTACAGATCACGTTACCTTTAAATCCAAAGTGGATTTACATAAAAGGAAATATAAACTAAGTCACTCTATCTTTTCTCGAGGATATTAAGCTTGCCATTATTCAAGTACTATATTTTAATTGCTTTAGGAAACATTAAAATTCTTAAGGGGATATTTTCATTGACTTGGAGTGCATAAGAAAATTAGTGATTCGTGCAAAACCTAAAAATTATAAGTGAAATTTAATTATTATTTATTAAAAAATAGAAGTTGATAGCTTCTCCAATTTTACTAGATTTAGTCATTTTGGGGATTCCAGGACTTTTCTTTTTTAAACAAAATTATATACATAAAGACATTTAATACTCGAGGAAGATAAATTGATATAATGAGAAAGTACTAGTAGTTTTTCTATCAATTTTTTTTCTGTGATCTAAAGCTAAATTGTGATTTAAGACACCCATAGTAAACTATGAGGAACAGTTATTTTCCTTTGTTGTTTTGTTTTGTTTTTTTTTGTGGTACGCGGCCCTCTCACTGCTGCGGCCTCTCCCGTTGCGGAGCACAGGCTCCGGACGCGCAGGCTCAGCGGCCATGGCTCACGGGCCCAGCCGCTCCGCGGCATGTGGGATCTTCCCGGACCGGGGCACGAACCCGTGTCCCCTGCATCGGCAGGCGGACTCTCAACCACTTGCGCCACCAGGGAAGCCCTATTTTCCTTTGTTTTTGGTCTATGAATTTAGTTATGATACATACCTTAAAGTTTTATATGTTGATTAAATAAAATGTTGAAGATACAGAAAAACTAAGAAAAAATAGTGTATGTGTGTACATATATATTCACAATATATAACGTAGAGAGTAGTATATTTTAGATAAAAATAAATATATTAATCTATAATGTATAATATATAAATAATATATATTAATATGTAATATATAGTCCATATATATCTGTGAATGTTAAAAACTATATTATTATGTGTGTACAGATAAATATACAGAGGAAAAATGACAAGGGGCTTTCGGGGACAAATCATATGACTAGTGTTAGAATATTTTAATTCATTTATCTTGTATATAAAAGATATACTAAGAAATTTTGATGTAAGGCTATTTGTTAGGTAACGATGTGAAATTTAAAGCCACACTGACCTAGATGAATCCCAAATCTACATTTTCATAGCTATATGACCTTGGGATATATGCTTGATTCCTAAACTCAGATTCCTTATTTGTAGAAAAGCGTTAAGACTGATACCTCACAGGATTGTTGTGAAAATTAAAAGTAAGCTAGTGAATATAAAATGTTTGGCAGAATAGCTATCACATAATAAGTAGCCAGTTAACAGTAGCTGTTTTAGTTATATAAAATGTCTTAATTTTAATAAAACATTTCTCGATTAAGACATCATTTTAGGTCAATTTTACTGATCAAGTGTGGAAAGAACCTTAGGAATAAGCCAGTGCAGACGTTGACATTATAGAAAGATAAAACTTGGCGAAGTTGGGGCAGCCCTTTCCTGAGGTGCTAGAATAGGTTAGCGGTAAAATCAGCCTTGGAACCCAGCTTTCCTGATGCTGAATCCAGTGGGGCGCCCTCTACTGTTGCGACTCTGTGGGGCAAGTAAGTAACATTTCTGTCAGTTCAGAACCAATTGAAACACAAGAGGACAGAGAAAGAATTGATTGGAGGATTTGGCTATTATTTCATCCCTGAGTGAGATTGGTTCACCCACCCAGTCACAGGCAGCGCTGGAAAACAAGCAACCTCCCAAAACAAGGCATTGCCTTCTCTGTGATCCTAGGGTACAGAGGAGAGGAAAGGGTCAGCTTCACAAGGAAGGGCTGCCAAAAAGAAAAGAAATAAAAAAGGAAAAAAACCAAGAAAACAACCCTGATGGGCCAGAACTGAGCAGGCCCAAAGTCTTCTCCCCAGATTTACCACTCACATAAATAAATGAGAAGTGGTGATAAAGACTGACTCCTGGAAATCTCTCCTCAAGGAAACAGAAGGGAAAGAAAAAGGGACAATCTCTATGACATACTAAACATCCAGGAATTAAATCTTATTCTATGTTCATGTACAGTAATGATCAATAAGAGCCTATTTTATAGTATCTTTAAGACAAAGAGATTTTCCTAGTTCTCTTGCAATTTCTCCTTCCGTTCCATTTTATATCTAACAGCCATGTCCAGCCATAATCCAAATTTGTGAATAATAAAACTGTGCACTCTTTTACTCCAAACTTCATTGCATTTGAGAAGACTTGGCTTGCTCCAGCCTTTTGTTCCTCATTGTCAAACTGTCTTAATCTTTTAGCTTGCTCTGTGAAGGCCCCATTTTAAAACCTGATCTTAGTGGCTTTTCTCCAACTTTTTCTCTTATGAGGTTTATCAAAACTTTCTTGAAATATAACTTGATACCTCAAGAACTCAATAAAGTCCCGAGGGCAGGATTTATGGCAGAAAAACTGTGTGCTCTACGTAGTTATTTTGATTAATTAAAATTATATTTAAAATAAATTTAAAATAGTGACATGGAAAGCAAAATATATCAGTTTAGAACGAATGCCATTCATTTTTAATGAATGGTTTAATAAGTCACATGATCTGAATGTACTAATGGTAAGGAAATGAAATATAATGTTATAGAAGCTTGCTAATTTGCAATAACAATGAGAGATACACTATAGGTTATTGTATTTTGTGAATTAGCAAGAATGTGAAAACACAGGATGTGCAATTAGAGATATCAAATATTCTGCATTTAACTTGAAGGACTGTTTTACTAATACTTCATAATGTACTGGTAAATGCATTATGCACTTGATAAAATTTAGGATATTTTCTCAATAGAATTTTCTGTTGGGTATTACATTTTTGCTGACAGTTAGGGTAGACTGCCGAGATCTTTCTGTGAAAGTTATGAAGATTTTACCAGATTATTAAAAAGAGATATTGACATTCCATGGCAGTTGTTATTTCTTCTTGATAAGTTTCACATTAGAGGCTGGTATTTTTTATGTAATATTTACTATTATAAACAAATCAGCAACTTTTCCCAGACTTTTCTATTTAGCACTCCAGAATGAAAGCAATGGGTACATTAAAATTCAAAATGAAAAAAATCCCTTTTTTTCCCACATATGAGACCTCAATTTGAGTGAATATTATTGACCTGAATTGAATATTCCTGGAGGGCTTGCTATATTTGAGCTTAATAATCAATTGATAGACTTTGTACTTTAAAAAGTAATTGACCCTCACCCAGACACTGATACTCATCACTTCCTTTGTTTATTTTCTTCCATGTTTATTTCTATCTCCCCTTCTCTGCTTCAAGGGCCACAAGGGCACATGCCTTCCAGGTTTGAGCTCCATTGGATCCCCTAGATCTTGCATGGTACCTGAGATGTGCAAGTTCTTAACGATCATTTGCCAAATGAAAGGACAGATTCAGACCAGCTGGACTTCGTGTACACACACACACACACACACATACACAGAGTTCACTATAAAACCAGCCCTTTCATTTGCATGTATTGTTAGAACTGAGCATTTATACTACTGAGGGTTTGCTCTCTGAGCGATTGGGTTGGGGGAGCCCTGAGCCCCTATGCTACACATAGCAGGCCCTGCAATTGTCTATACTTGTGAATGTGCAAGTCTTAGGGCACGTAACTATAAAGGGGAAAAAAACCCAACTGAATTGGAAAAGTTTTATTTTTCTCACCTCTTAGCAAACATTTGCTTCTCCATTCAACCAAGTTAAGAATATCAGCAAAAGGTTTAGAGCTTTGTCATGTTGGGACAAAGCTAGAACAGGTGGGCAGGAGTTGGCAAACTGTAGGCCACTGGCCAGATGCTGTCCATGAACTAAGGATGTTTTAAAAGATATTCTTTAAAAAAAGGAAAAGAAGAATATAACACAGAGAACATATGTGGCCCACCAAGCCTAAGATATTTACTATCTGACTCTTTATAGAAAAAGTTTTTGGCCCCTGAGCTAGGGGATAGCAACATTTATAGTACCTATCAATTCACTAAATGATGCCATTTGACAACCAAAGTAAAATGAGTATCAGTAATAACATATTTTAGGATTTATAAATAGTTAAATTGTTTACTGTGAAATTAATTATAACCCTAAGTATGCTTTATACGTATTCTTCATTAAGTTTTACTTGTTTAGTTTGAATTGGCCTTGGTTTCTTAATTCTGGCAATAAGAATGAGTCATGGACCAATACAAGAACTATAACATTTTTCATCCCCATTTAAATCAATATCAGCAAAAATGTATCTCTCTGACTTAACATTATAAACGAGAAAAATGTTATTGCGTATATCATTTATTTAACTTATTTTTCTTTCTTTAAAAATCAATGTTTATCATAGAAAGATGTATTATACAAATATCCTGGATGCCATTAAAAACAAGAGGATATTAATAAAACAAATAAATGAGAGAACAAGAGAAAGGGAGATGACAACATGTGATTGGTATTTTGGGTTTAATTTGTAACTTATTTTATAATATGAGACTTGCAGAGAGAATAAATTTAACTGGTTTCCTATAGATTTCCAGAAGTGCTGACCAAATGTCTTTGAGCCCTGGAAAACTTCCATTTCAAGAAAATATACTTTTCATCTTGTTCAACTTGAAGGGTTGTTTCTACCACACCAGTATATTTGCTTTATGTATTTCCAGTAAAAAGAAATGACAGGTCTGTATCCTCAAGACCTAGTCCTGATGAGGTTTAAAATGGCCATTTCGATGCCCTAATAGCGACATGTAGTGATCGGAGTACATGAAAAGTGGGAGAGTTTGAATATACAGTACACAGTGTTTTCTCATTACAGAATTTTTGTCACAAGCTATAGATATTTAGCTCTTTAGGGGCTGGCAGGCTGGCCATTTATACGAAAATGGAGAGCAGCCCAGCCAGAAAGAGTTCTGGAAGCAGGCTTGCCTCATGAGACCAGTTGTTTGGTTAAGCAAGCTTTTCACAATCCTGGGGACCGCATATTTGCATTACTAATAGCCCTATTTTTAAGGGCACTGGCATTTTAGGTGGATCGAATGACAATTAATGTTTTTCTCTATTTCAGCTGTACAAATTGACTCATACTAAGTAAAGACCACACCTGTTTTTCCACATATCAGTTTCAAAGTGTTTATTTGTGAATGATATTTAAAAGGCAAATGTGTGACTGAAATAGGAAATCTTATACGAGTGTCCTTAGCCTTGGAATCCTGACTTTGGCACTACTATTAGCTACATACTCTTAGCAAGTTACTCAGCCTTTTTTAGCATCAGTTTCCTAATCTTTGAAATTGTTATCATAATACTTATTTCCTGCTGCATTCATCAATTAGGATAAACATTTACTGAGGGCGTACTGTGAGCCAGGAACTCTTCCAGGCACTGGGATGTGATGGCGAAGAGGACAAATCCCTGACCTTGTGCAGGAGTTGAGGCTGTAGTACTCAGCTGTCAATAAATGAATGTGAAATTGGAGCAACAGAGTAAGCCCTCATTAATCATTAGAATTATAATGCTCTAATTCTTCTGCTGTCTGCCTCCTCTGCTAGACTGATACCTCCTGATGGCAGGGTTTCGCACTTCATTTGTCCCACCCTGCTCTTTAATAAGTAACTATTCAATTAAATAGATAGGTTTTGCCTTTTAGATCTATATGGCAGCTTGATTGTGGTGAATCATCATTCTTGATTTCAGTCAGTTGTTCTACTACAGACACACACACACACACACAGACACACACACACACACACGCACACGCACACGCACACACACACACACACCCCACAGAGATAGATACCATCTCTGGGATGGATCTGTAACTGGACCAGTTCCCGAGTCCTAAGGTGTAGAGGACAATGTGACAGCTTGTAGACCTCAAGTTAATTTTCAATGACATGAATATTCACTGCTTTTTCTCATCTTTCCTGAAATGACTGTCGATTGCTCTAACAATCCCAGTGGAAGGTAATTCCCTCCCCTCTCAAGAAGTCATCAAAGCCCAGCTTCTCCCTGCTTTGACACCCTCTTACCCCTGGCTATTGTCCAAGGACTTTCTAATCATCCTGAATTCTATTATGAGAAATCCACATTTTGTGAGTTATTTATTTCTTTGCACTGAAATGCTGAACAATCCCTTGACTCTTAAATCTCTCACATTTCTAAAAGAATTGTAGATATATTCTCAAATATAATTTGCCTATAATTTTGGAGAAATCATGGAAAATCATAGGAAGAAGAGAATGCCCAAAAAATGAAAAATGATCAAAAATTATCTCATTAAAAAACATATAGAGATATGAATTCCAGAGAACACACTCCATAAAGGTTAATATTGATGTTTGTTAACGTTCTAGAGCAGAGGATGAAGTTGTAGGACTGTGAGACCTTAGAATAACATATATGGTTGATAGAAATAGTCATGAATACACTAAGAACAAGTGATCTCCTCCTAACCTCATTCTTTTTTTTGGTTGTATATTATTGACATTCGTATTCAGAAACTGTTGATTTATAGAATGATGCTGATTTGGAGAGGACTTACTGATGGGTCAGATGGCCTTGGTTATTCTGTTCCATATTTGAAAAAAATATGTAGAGGAACATTTTTTAAAAAGTCTTGAAATGTCCAAGAATTATTCGAAGAGTTTCAAGTGGAGATAAATAAAATTCAGGGCTTTGAAAACATTGGATGAGAATATAGTGTGTTTTTCATATTTTTAGGTGACACAAAAGCGGGAACTATGACCAATACAATAGATGATAACATTAAGATGTAAAATCATCCCAAAGGACTAAAGTAAGACTGTACAGATAATTGTAAAGTTATGCATTTAGGTTAAAAAAAAATCAATCCCACAAGTCTCTAATGAGAGAAATTTGACAAGACATCAGTTAAGGTGAAAATGACTTGTGTTTTTCATTGACCCCAACAAAATGATGCAGCTGCTAGAACTTTTTAATATGATATTATGGTGAAGAATGGGATCAAGGTCAAATGAGGGAGTGGGTTGGTTAAACTCTTGCAGACGCAGTGAAATTCCAAAATAATCATGTTCAGTTGTGGTAACAATATTTCAGAAGGGGCATTATCATTTTGGAGTTTGTGGAGGAGCGAGAAAGAAATAATTTTCTGGTATAGAATAAGTTTTAAAATAAATAATTATGAGTATTTTTAAACAATAGAATTCTATAGTTATTTAAAAAACACTGCAGTGTTATTACAGGAAAAAAATCCAAATATTAATTTTTAAGTAACTTTAAGATAAACATTTACCTTGATGTGTGAAATATAGAATTACAATTTGAACAGTTTAGGTAAGCTGCAACAGTTTTGTTTTAAAAGGAGTTTTTCAAAATCTACAAATTCCATTGTTAAGGCTTTTGCTTGGGTAAAGGGAGAACCCAAACTGACGTATAGGCTTTTTCCTATTTGTCTATTTGCTTGTTTGCTTGCTTGCTTTTCTTCACTTACCTTTTGGTTTTAGCTTTTGATTTTAATGTGGACATTTTTTCCCCTCAAGCATTTCTAACCTAACTCTACCAGAAAATAGAGGTTTGCAACATTATTCCTATTCCTAGCAAACAAACATTTGCTTCTACAACTGCTACAAATTAATCAAGCAATACAAAGTCAAATAAACCTTTTATCGTCCTTATTATTTTGTCGCCACAGGCTTTGAATGCTATCATGTAACAGTATTGAATGCTATCATGTAACCGTCGCAATTATATAAGTAATAAAAAGATGGTTCCCTTTGAATGTTATGTATATAAAAATGTCAAGGTAATTCTGCTTACCTTTAGATACATATATAAAAAGTTTATGGATATATATATATATACACACATGAATAATTCAAATCATATAATAACACTATTGAGCTGATGTTAAGTATATTAAACTTTCAGGAAAAAATAAAATTTTCAAGCAGTGATTAAAGTATAAGATAGATATGAACTAACCAATGGAGTAAAAGACAGATACTATACAGACACGGTATCTCAGGTTGAAAGGTGGAATTTTTACAAATGAAATTTCCATGATTTAAGACAACAGACTTGAGGAATTTTAAGCTTTTTCGATTATGAAAGACTTTAGAAAACAGTTCCAAACTATACAAATGTAAATAATCTTAATATTAACAAAATTTATGTCATTTTCCATTGAAATAGCAACATTTTTAAGCAAAGAAGGGGGGGGAAACAATCTGTTCAGAACTAAAAGAAACAATCAGATAAATTTATGAGACATTAAATCAAGATTTTGTTAGACCTGCGCGGTCTCCTAGGAGTTTCGACTCGCCCAGGAAACAACAAGAGTCGGAAGTCGATGCAAAACGCAAGGGGTTTATTGAAGGCCGGTGCACCGGGGTTCCTTGGTCCTCACGCAGGAGGTCGAAGAAGGAACGTTTTTGGGCGCGAATATGTCAGTTTTATAGGTTCCCACTTCCCTGTATGTAAATTATAGATTTGGTTGTTTTCTCCTGCTGATTGGTCCCGGCTTAGGCTCGGACCAGAGAGGGAACTTATCCCCAGCTGTCTGATTGGTCTTTGACAGACACCTATTTTGTTTATCTCCCTCCTTCTCCCCAGCTGCCTGATTGGTCTTTGACAGACACCTATTTTGTTTATCTCCCTCCTTCTCGGGAGGGGGCCGGACATCCTGGAAATTCACCCATTGTCTAAGAAGCCCCTATTGTCTGGAGAGTTCTTAATCATTAGCTGGAACAATGTCCCTCGAGTCCCACAATCTCTTGAGAGGTTCTTTTGTCCTCCTGACACCAGCCAATTCTGACACCAACTGAGTGTTCTACAATTCAATTCTAATGCTAACTACTCATAATTAGCGTCAGACTCCACAGTTTTAAGGGCTCAGTCCCACAAGACCACACTCACTTCAGACACCAGTTGTTAAGTATGAAGTCCCAGGTTACCTGTAATTCTGTCCAGCTTGGCCACAATGTCAGGGGTTCCTATATCACCTTTCAGTTTTGGTAATTTGCTAGGACGGCTTGAAAAACTCAGGGAAACACTTAACTTACATGTATCAGTTTATTATAAAGGATACAGATGAACAGCCAGATGAAGAGGTACATAGGTGAAGTCTGAAGGGTACTAAGCACAGGAACCTCTGTCCCCTGGAGTAGTGGTTCACCACCCTCCCAGTGCATCGATGTTTTCACCAAACCAGGAGCTCCCTGAATCCAGTAGTTTAGGGTTTTTTTTAATGGAGGTTTCATTATGTAGGCGTGATTGGTGAAATCTTTGGCCATCGATGATTGTCTTAGTGTGGGCTGCTATAACAAATTACTGTAGATGAGGTGGCTTAAATAACATGTATTTCTTACAGTTCTGAAAGCTGGGAAATCCAAGATCACAGTGCCAGCAGAAGATGTGGTGTCTGGTGAAAGCCTGCTTCCTGGTTTGCAGGTGGCTGCCGTCTTGCTGTGTCCTCCCATGGTGGAGGGCAAGAGAGAGGAAGCAAGGGCTCTAGTGTCTCTTCTTAGAAGGGCACCAGTTCATTTCTGAGGGCTCCACCCTCATGACCTGATTACCTCCCAAATGCCCCACCTCCTAATATCATCACATTCAAGATTTCAACATTTGAATTCTGGGGGGGACACAAGCATTGGGTCTGTAATATGATTAACTCAATCTCCTGTCCCTTTCCCTGACCTCAGGGTCAGGGGTAGGGCTGAAAGTTCCAAGTTCTAATCAAGGATGGTGTTTCTGACCACTAGCTTCCATCCTGAAATTATCTAGGGACCCGCCAAGAGTCCCCTCATTAGAACAAAAGACGTTCCTATCACCCTATTGCTTAAGAATTTCCAAGGATTTGGGAAACTCTATGCCAGGAACCAGGGAAAAAGACCAGATGTTTTTCTATGACAACAGAGCTTAGTTTCTTTTTTTTTTTTTTTCTTTTTGCGGTACGCGGGCCTCTCACTGTTGTGGCCTCTCCCGTTGTGGAGCACAAGCTCCGGACGCGCAGGCTCGGCGGCCATGGCTCATGGGCCCAGCCGCTCCGTGGCACGTGGGATCTTCCCGGACCGGGGCACGAACCCGTGTCCCCTGCATCGGCAGGCGGACTCTCAACCACTGCGCCACCAGGGAAGCCCCTTAGTTTCTTTTTAAAAAGACATTTCTAAATTAAATATCTGGTGCATTATTTAAGGATGTAAAATGTCTCAGCATTGTTTGTTCAGTAAGACAATATGTTTTATACCTCAACTTCTAGAAGATTCTAAAATGATTAGTGAAAATTAAGAGATTTAGTTGTTCTTTATCATCGTTTAGGTAAAAAATGAAATCTAACTAACATTTTCACTGAAGCCAACATCATCAGATGTGTGAAGGCAAAACCTTAAAATTACTTATCTAGAAGCCTAATAATTTAAATTACCTTTCTTAGAAATAAAAGATACCCTAAATTAATGGCAATATATCAATGAAAACAAAATAAATTATATTTTTATAGTTGCAAAAATTCAACCGTTATTTCTGTTTCTTTAATAGCAGTTTCCCTGAAGTCTGCAAGATGGCAGTGTTCTTTTTTGAAAAACTATTATTTTGAAGATGAATTCTAATAATAAGTACAATATGAGATCTTAGTATATGTTAATTACTGTGTTAACTGCTTTACATAGATTATCTCACTTAATTGTGACACTCCTATGAGATTCTTACTGGGTACATTGATATTTAGAGTCCAGTTAATTTGCCCATGGTCATAGATAGTAAGTGGTGAAACCATAAGTAAGAGTCCAGGCAAATAACTGTAGTGCCTCACTCTTAAAAATGCACTTCACTGCCCATTAAAGTGACACATTGTTCTTTCATTAATTTCCAGTGGGTGCTAATAGTATTACAGCTAACAACAAAATTATAGAGAATGTATTATTGGTAAGTTGATAGAATTTGTTAAATGAGGACATTACTATGATTGAAGAAAAATATCTTACCTTACTAGTATGCTGCTTCAACTTTTTACATAATAACATATTTTACAGAGCTGTAATACATTCCCAGAAAGTTATATGTATTCTCATTTCATCTGAATAACAACTCTAACCATACTATATCCTGGTTAATGTAACCAGAAAGTAATTTCTAAGAAATACCAAGGGCCCAGTATTGATTTAGCCAAATGTACAACGCCACATACAGAGGAATGAATTCTTATCTTTTTCTTTAGCAGAAATTTATAATATAAATTTTAAAATATATTATGAGAGATTAAAACTTCTGGAAAAAATGTGGTGCATATCCACTAAATTTACATATTATAGAGAGTTCCTGAGGTTCTTCTGGTTGGGTGGCCCATAGCGAATGGGTGTTTGTGGCCAATATGTTTACCTTTTAGGGAAGAGGTGAGCGAGACTCTGAAGAAATCCAACTGAGAAGAGACCTATATAAACAGACTGGCACATAAATCTTGTCTGTCCTGGTCCTACTCTTATGCACTATTTCTGTTACTAATGATGATTCCTTTCTAGAAATATTATGAGGAGAGTAGGAATTCATTTTCCCTTTGATGTTCTTGACAAGCATGATGAACATTCATTTGTGTAGGTGTGGAGGAGGAATTTTGTATTATCAATGCTTTTCCTGCTATTTCTGGCACCCAGGTTCAGAAGATATATAGCTACTTTATAAAAGTGTCGTCCTGAATCTAGAATGTTTTATTGTCTTTTGTTGGGAGCAGCCTCCCTGAAATTTCACTTTGGAGTGAAATAATTTCCAAGTGATAGATTCAGGAGACACTAAGTGTTGCTTTAAAAACTTTTTTCATGATTCCTATGAAAGCTATAGATGTGTTGTTTAAAAGTATGAAACACAGTAGGTGCTTCTGGGACTCTAGTGTTCGCAAACCTAAGTATCATCCTTGTATTTTAATCATGTAATTTCCACATATTAAAATTTTATCAGTGATGAGAGAAAATTTGGAATTTTTGGAACAATCTTCAATGTTTCAAGAAGCAACAGCATCCTTTATTCTACCAAAAAATGTTAATAGCTTTTTTCTTTTTCTAATCGTAAAACTAGTACAAACATTGTAAAAACTCAAGAAAGAGAGTTTATTAAAAAATCATCGATAATCCTATCACATAGGGAAAGTTGGTACAGTCAGTTCTGCTAAAACATGACATGTGCTCTTAAAACTCACAATGTTATAATAAATAAGCTAATTAAGAGTGAATATATATATATTTATAGGAAAAGGTCTCAAATCAACTTACCCTTGCCACTCTCACACAAGCCTGTTGCTCAAGGATGACATTCTATTAAAATAAGAATTACTCCCAATGACTTGTTTTCTATCACTGTCCTTTGTTCATTGACCTCATGCTATTTTTTTCACAATTTCCATGTATGTATTTGTATCTTTGCTTGTGATATGCTGTTGAGGGTTACAGACCGATGTAGGATCCACACGATATACCATCTTAGTGTGTCAATTTTATCTCAAAGATTTGGGGAAAAGTTTACTTATGTCTAAAACAAAGCATATAATAGAGAGTAAAATATAATATTGATACTTGCTTTAATTTAAAAGTTAGAATCTTACTCTTCAGAAATATTTTCCCCTTCATGAATGTTGCTCTGCCCTACCAGATTTTTTGGTGAAAAAAATTTGAGAATGCAAGGATACAGGCTTAGGAATGCTAAATTCCTAGAAGGGGAATTTTATAAGTATTTTAAAGTTATTATGGATTGCTGACCTAAGACTTTGAAACAATATACCATTCCCCCAGCATTATCTAAGTCTACTCATTTTTCCCAGTCAAGCTGTAATCATGTGAAGACCTTCAACTGTAGAATTATATAATGGGAGAGCCCAGATCCTGTTGGTTTTATACTGGAAGCTCACTAGAATTACTAATTCAATTGGATTTTTAAACCATATATTCATAGACTTCTTGTGTGTGCGCTATGTCAGCAGGCAGATGCTTATGCTACTTTTGTGCATGTGTTTTTATTTAAAGCAGGCACTATGGAGTCCTATGTGTTTATAAATATCAAGTAACTCAAATAAGCTTAGTAAAGTCCGATTCTTTCTCAGCATCCTGTTTTTCCTCTTAGTAAAGACAATAACGAATTCTTGTGTTACTTTTAAACATGTGCGTTTTCATCTGATTCGAAGAACCTTTCCCAATGACTTAAGAGTTCTTCAGAATCTTTTCAGTGACATCGTCAGAAGTCTTCTAGTTCAATTTTGTAAGCCTACATAGATATCCCACGGCGCTGAACCCTATTGGCATTTTTCTTTGCTTTTATTCAGCTTGGCTCTGTAACATTTACTTTGTCAATTACAGTCATCTTAGTATTCACAGTCAATTCTATCACTGTGTGACTTTAATTGTATTTCGCTAAATTAAAGAGGCATTATAAAGTTGTTACCCTTTGATTTTTCAGTTTAATTTCATTTTTCTTTAATCTTTGGAACACACTAGATTATCAGTTAGCATAATAAAACAGTCACTGTGGAATTTAGTAACTATATTGAGTATTCTATAAAGTCGGCTAGTTTGTACAACACAGATGTATGCAGGAAGCAGTAAAATGCTTAGCATTCTATGACACCACCTTCACAGTATCCCCAAATGTGTCTTAAACTGCTAGTATATTGGACCATTACACAGAAAAACATTGTTAATGGGTGAATAATATTAATGCCGTGCACTTTAGTAATACATTTTATCCAAAGACCTGAAAATGCTCCATGCATGACAATTAATCACATCTTACCACACTACTCCAAGCAAGGTATTATTATCTGCTATTATAATTTAGATAAACTATCGTTACAGTTAAAAAAGATGAAAGATTAAGTGACTTGTCAAAGATCACATATTAGTTCAGTCCCGGAGCAATATAACTCAGATTTCTGACTGCTGCTATTAACATTAAGCCCAGCCAGTGTACGTATTATCCAGCGAGCATGGCACTGTTCTTCTGAAATCATTTGCTACGTACTAATCTATTATGGAGTTTAAGTGAACATGAATATAAAGGCATCAGACTGTGTATTCACACCCAGCGCTGTATTCGGAGGCAAGTGTATGCGTAATTTTCTGAAAAATGGGGAAATGTTAAACACGTAAGTTAGCATCTTTTTTTTTTATTAGAAAACCTTGCATTGCCTTTAAAATAGTATTGAGCACTCTCATTGTTCCTAGTAACTGCAGATGTGAGAACAAGTGGAAACTGAAAGTGGTTTCCACTGATAATGTAAGCTGGGCTGTTGCCAAAGTCGAGGTCCTATAGAATGAAGTCTTTTCACAAGGCTGTCTCTCGGACTTCATGATTGTGCCTAAGTGTTTGCCACAAAGGATGCTGTTGATTTCTTTCATGATCTTCATAATTTTGGAGAATGGAAGGAATCCCAATCTCTCTTTTTTTTTTTTTTTTTTTTTTTTTTTGCAGGTACGCGGGCCTCTCACTGTTGTGGCCTCTCCTGTTGCGGAGCACAGGCTCCAGACGCGCAGGCTCAGCGGCCATGGCTCACGGGCCCAGCCGCTCCACAGCATGTGGAATTCTCTCGGACCGGGGCACAAACCCGTGTCCCCTGCATCGGCAGGCGGACCCCTCAACCACTGCGCCACCAGGGAAGCCCTAGGAATCCCTATCTCTTGTTTGCCTCTTCTTTCTTTTTATTTCCCTATATCCACCATAAATAATTCCTTTCCTTGGCAAAAGTAGTTTTGGGTTTTTTTTTAAACATCCTTATTGGAGTATAATTGCTTTACAATGTTGTGTTAGTTTCTGCAGTATAACAAAGTGAATCAGCTATATGTATACCTATATCCCCATATCCCCTCCCTGTTGCGTCTCCCTCCCACCCTCCCTATCTCACCCATCTAGGTGGTCACAAAGAACAGAGCTGACCTCCCTGTGCAATGCAGCTGCTTCCCACTAGCTATCTATTTTACATTCGATAGTGTATATAGTGTATATATATATATAGTATATATATGCCACTCTCTCACTTCGTCCCAGCTTACCCTTCCCCCTCCCCGTGCCCTCAAGTCCATTCTCTACGTCTGTGTCTTTATTCCTGTCCTGCCTCTAGGTTCATCAGAACCATTTTTTTTTTTTTAATTCCACATATATGTGTTAGCATACGGTATTCGTTTCTCTCTTTCTGACTTACTTCACTCTGTATGACAGACTCCAGGTCCATCCACCTCACTGCAAATAACTCAATTTAGTTTTTTTCTATGGCTGAGTAATATTCCATTGTATATATGTGCCACATCTTCTTCATCCATTCATCTCTCGATGGACACTTAGGTTGCTTCCATGTCCTGGCTGTTGTAAATGTGTCGCAATGAACATTGTGGTACATGACTCTTTTTTAGTTATGGTTTTCTCAGGGTATATGCCCAGTAGTGGGATTGCTGGGTCATATGGTAACTCTATTTTTAGTTTTTTAAGGAACCTCCATACTGTTCTCCATAGTGGCTGTATCAATTTACATTCCCACTAACAGTGCAAGAGGGTTCCATTTTCTACACACCCTCTCCAGCATTTTTTGTTTGTAGATTTTTTGATGATGGCCACTCTGACCGGTGTGAGGTGATACCTCCTTGTAGTTTTGATTTGTATTTTTCTAATAATTAGTGATGTTGAGCAGCTTTTCATGTGCCTCTTGGCCATCTGTTTGTCTTCTTTGGAGAAATGTCTATTTAGGTCTTCCGCCCGTTTTTGGATTGGGTTGTTTGTTTTTTTGTTATTGAGCCATATGAGCTGCTTGTATATTTTGGAGATTAATCCTTTGTCAGTTGTTTCGTTTGCAAATATATTCTCCCATTCTGAGGGTTGTCTTTTCACCTTGTTTATGGTTTCCTTTGTTGTGCAAAATCTTTTAAGTTTCATTAGGTCCAATTTGTTTATTTTTGTTTTTATTTCCGTTTCTCTAGGAGTTAGGTCAAAAAGGATCTTGCTGTGGTTTATGCCATAGAGTGTTCTACCTATGTTTTCCTCTAAGAGTTTTAGAGTGTCTGGCCTTACATTTAGGTCTTTAATGCATTTTGCGTTTATTTTTGTGTCTGGTGTTAGGAAGTGTTCTAATTTCATTCTTTTACATGTTGCTGTCCAGTTTTCTCAGCACCACTTATTGAAAGGTTGTCTTTTCTCCATTGTATATTCTTACCTCCTTTATCAGAGGTAAGGTGACCATATGTACATGGGTTTATCTCTGTGCTTTCTATCCTGTTCCATTGATCTATATTTCTGTTTCTGTGCCAGTACCGTACTGTCTTGATTACTGTAGCTTGGTAGTATAGTCTGAAGTCCAGTAGCCTGATTCCTCCAGCTCCGTTTTTCCCTCTCAAGACTGCTTTGGCTATTTGGGATCTTTTGTGTTTCCATACAAATTGTGAAATTTTTTGTTCTAGTTCTGTGGAAAATGCCACTGGTAGTTTGATAGGGATTGCATGGAATCTGTAGTTTGCTTTGGGTAGTATAGTCCTTTTCACAATGTTGATTCTTCCAATCCAAGAACATGGTATATCTCTCCATCTGTTTGCATCATCTTTAATTTCTTTCATCAGTGTCTTATAGTTTTCTGCATACAGGTCTTTTGTCTCCTTAGGTAGGTTTCTTCCTAAGTATTTTATTCTTTTTGTTGTAATGGTAAATGGGATTGTTTCCTTAATTTCTCTTTCAGATTTTTCATCAGTAGTGTATAGGAATGCAAGAGATTTCTGTGTATTAATTTTGTATCCTGCTACTTTACCAAATACATTGATTATCTCTAGTAGTTTTCTGGTAGCATCTTTAGGACTCTCTATGTATAACATCATGTCATATGCAAACAGTGACCGTTTTACTTCTTTTCCCATTTGGATTCCATTTATTTCTTTTTCTTCTCTGATTGCTGTGGCTAAAACTTCCAAAATTATGTTGAATAATAGTGCTGAGAGTGGGCAACCTTGTCTTGCTCCTGATCTTAGTGGAAATGGTTTCAGTTTTTCACCATTGAGAATGATGTTGGATGTGGGTTTGTCATATGTGACCTGTATTCTGTTGAGGTAAGTTCCGTCTATGCCTACTTTCAGGAGGGTTTTTATCATAAATGGGTGTTGAATTTTGTAGAAAGCTTTTTCTACCTCTATTGAGATTATCATATGATTTTTCTCCTTCAATTTGTTAACATGGTGCACCACGTTGATTGATTTGAGTATATTGAAGAATCCTTGCATTCCTGGGATACACCCCACTTGATCGTGGTTTATGATCCTTTTAATGTGCTGTTGGATTGTTTTTGCTAGTATTTTCTTGAGTATTTTTGCATCAAAGTTCATCAGTATTATTGATCTGTAGTTTTCTTTTTTTGTGACATCTTTTTCTGGTTTTGCTATCAGGGTGATGGTGGCCTCATAGAATGAGTTTGCGAGTGTTCCTCCCTCTGCTATATTTTGGAAGAGTTTGAGAAGGATAGGTGTTAGCTCTTCTCTAAATGTTTGATAGAATTCTCCTGTGAAGCCATCTGGTCCTGGGCTTTTGTTTGTTGGAAGATTTTTAATCACAGTTTCAATTTCAGTGCTTGTGATTGGTCTGTTCATATTTTCTATATCTTCCTGGTTCAGTCTCGACAGGTTGTGCATTTCTAAGAATTTGTCCATTTCTTCCAGGTTGTCCATTTTATTGGCATAGTGTTGCTTGTAGTAATCTCTCATGATCCTTTGTATTTCTGCAGTGTCAGTTGTTACTTCTCCTTTTCATTTCTAATTCTACTGATTTGAGTCTTCTCCCTTTTTTTCTTGATGAGTCTGGCTAATGGTTTATCAATTTTGTTTATCTTCTCAAAGAACCAGCCTTTTGTTTTATTGATCTTTGCTATCGTTTCCTTCATTTCTTTTTCATTTGTTTCTGATATTATCTTTATGATTTCTTTCCTTCTGCTAACTTTGGGGTCTTTTTGTTCTTCTTTCTCTAATTGCTTTAGGTGCAAAATTAGGTTGTTCATTTGAGATTTTTCTTGTTTCTTGAGGTAGGACTGTATTGCTATAAACTTCCTTCTTAGAACTGCTTTTGCTTCATCCTGTAGTTTTTAGGTTGTCATGTTTTCATTGTCATTTGTTGCTAGGTATTTTTTTATTTCTGCTTTGATTTCTTCAGTGATCTCTTGGTTATTTAGTAGCTTATTGTTTAGCCTCCATATATTTGTATTTTTTACAGTTTTTTCCCTGTAATTTATATCTAATCTCATAGTGTTGTGGTCGGAAAAGATACTTGATACAATTTCAGTTTTCTCTAAATTTACCAAGGCTTGATTTGTGACCCAAGAAATGATCTATCCTGGAGAATGTTCCATGAGCACTTGAGAAGAAAGTGTAATCTGTTGTTTTTGGATTGAATGTCCTATAAATATCAATTAAGTCCATCTTGTTTAATGTGTCATTTAAAACTTGTGTTTCCTTATTTATTTTCATTTTGGATGATCTGTCCATTGGTTAAAGTGGGGCGTTAAATTCCCCTACTATGATTGTGTTACTGTCAATTTCCCCTTTTGTGGCTGTTAGCATTTTCCTTATGTATTGAGGTGCTCCTATGTTGGGTGCATAAATATTTACAATTGTTTTATCTTCTTCTTGGATTGATCCCTTGATCATTATGTGGTGTCCCGCATTGTCTCTTGTAATAGTCTTTATATAAAAGTCTATTTTATCTCATATGAGAATTGCTACTCCAGCTTTCTTTTGATTTCCCTTTGCATGGAATATCTTTTTCCATCCCCTCACTTTCAGTCTGTATGTGTCCCTAGGTCTGAACTGGGTCTCTTGTTGATAGCACATATATGGGTCTTGTTTTTGTATCCATTCAACCAGTCTATGTGTTTTGGTTGGAGCATTTAATCCATTTACATTTAAAGTAGTTATCAATATGTATTTTCCTGTTACCATTTTCTTAATTCTTTTGGGTTTGTTTTTGTAGGTCTTTTCCTTCTCTTGTGTTTCTTGCCTAGAGAAGTTCCTTTAGCATTTGTTGTAAAGCTGCTTTAGTGGTGCTGAATTCTCTTAGCTTTTGCTTTTCTGTAAAGGTTTGAATTTCTGTGTCGAATCTGAATGAGATCCTTGCTGGGTAGAGTAATCTTGGTTGTAGGTTTTTCCCTTTCATCACTTTAAATATGTCCTGCCACTCCCTTCTGACTTGCAGAGTTTCAGCTGAAAGATCAGCGGTTAAACTTATGGGGATTCCCTTGTATGTTATTTGTTGCTTTTCCCTTGCTGCTTTTAATATTTTTTCTTTGTACTTAATTTTTGATAGTTTGATTAATATGTGTTTTGGCATGTTTCTCCTTGGATTTATCCTGTATAGGACTCTCTGTGCTTCCTGGACTTGATTGACTATTTCCTTTCCCATGTTATGTAAGTTTTCACCTATAATCTCTTCAAATATTTTCTCAGACCCTTTCTTTTTCTCTTCTTCTTCTGGGACCCCTATAATTTGAATGTTGGTGTGTTTAATGCTCTCCCAGAAGTCTCTGAGAGTGTCCTCAATTCTTTTTCATTCTTTTTTCTTTATTCTCCTCTGCGGTAGTTATTTCCACTATTTTACCTTCCAGGTCACTTATCCATTCTTCTGCCTCAATTATTCTGCTACTGAGCCCTTCCAGAGAAATTTTTATTTCATTTATTGTTGTTCATCATTGTTTGTTTGCTCTTTAGTTCTTCTAGGTACTTGTTAAACATTTCTTGTATTTTCTCCATTCTATTTCCAAGATTTTGGATCATCTTTACTATTATTACTCTGAATTCTTTTTCAGGTAGACTGCCTATTCCCTCTTCATTTGTTAGGTCTGGTGGGTTTTTACCTTGCTCCTTCATCTGCTGCATATTTCTCTGTCTTCTCATTTTGTTTGACTTACTGTGTTTGGGGTCTCCTTTTCTCAGGCTGCAGGTTCATAGTTCCCATTGTTATTGGTGTCTGCCCCCAGTGGATGAGGTTGGTTCAGTGGCCTGTGTAGGCTTCTCGGGGGAGGGGAATGGTCCTGTGTTCTGGTGGGTGGGGCTGGATCTTGTCTTTCTGGTGGGCAGGGCCACGTGCAGTGGTGTATTTTGTGGTGTTTGTGAACTCATTATAGTTTTAGGCAGCCTCTCTGTTTATGGTTGGGGTTGTGTTCCTGTCTTGCTAGTTGTTTGGCGTGGCTTGTCCAGCACTGTAGTTTGCTGGCCGTTGGATGGAGCTAGATCTTAGTGTTGAGATGGAGATCTCTGGGAGAGCTCTTGCTGATTGGTATGTGGAGCTGGGAAGTCTCTGTTGCTCCAATGTCCTGAACTCAGATCTCCCACCTCAGGGGCTCAGGCCTGACACCAGACCGGAGCACCGAGACCCTGTCAGCCACAAGGCTGGATCCACATCAGAAGAGCAAGGAATAGACAGTACTTCCTCAGAACTAAAATCCTCACTGTTGTCCTCCTGGCTGGGTCTCTGCAACACTTAATCCCTTACGTCATAAGCTGATGGCAGGTCCAAAGCATTGCTGTCCTGTGACTGGGTTCCTGGACTGCTTCCTGAGTTGGCATAGTCTGCCCCCGCAACAGCTGCCACCTCAAACCGGAAGTGGTGGTGCCATGATTGTTATGGGAAAAGTGGAGTTTGAAAAGAAGTCGCCAGAACCATTTTCAGCAAAAGTCGTTTTAATTAGTTGAGGTCTTCTGATACCAACTCTTTATTCAACACCATAGATCTGTTCCAATGTCCATTTAGTGAGGATCACTGAGAACGATTTGTACAATTGATTGGTGATACTGAGCACAGAATTGATGCTTCCTCCTTTTGGGAGCCCTTCCTAGAGGAAACAGAATTGTCAAAAAAAATGCAGGATAATATTTCATCTGGGTAACACTGGATATCACAGTTGCTAGAACTCTGCTTATGTAAATCCTGCATATTTTCTCTTTGCTTTTTGACACCATGCAGGGACTAACTCCCCTGAATACTAGAGTGTTTTATATTTGTATTCATGGTAGCTGTTCACTAAAACTACCGCAGATAATTTAGGTAATTGGCAAACCACAGGGGCACTTAGTCTGCTCACCTAACAATTTTAGGTTGCCTCATCATCACTCTAATTGGCAGTGGGTGGTTACTGGTCCATTTGCCATGTATTATGACAAAAGATGCTGATGGAGCCCAGCAGTGGGTGTGTTGTACCTTTGCCCTGCTTCTGGCATGCAGAAAGCAATCCCACTGTTTTTGCATAGCAAGTAGCATGGCTGGACATTTTTCCTACGTCAAAAGAGTTTTTACTCTTGTAAAATGACAACTTTCCCCAGCAAAGGCCTGATCTCAGAACTGACACATATCCTTTCTGTCAACTGCTGCATAGGACATTGTCCCTATAAACAAGGGTGCCTCAGTCAAGGTAATTGTCATCATTTTCACCACATTTTTATTATCAGAACTCCTCTGAAGCTTGAAATTGAAATCTGTTTCTTTCTTGACATTTTTCTCTATATTGGACATGTAATTATGGGCCCAAACCAAGTTCAAGAGGAATGGATCAACAAAGCCCACAGCTAAGTACACTAAACTTTTATATTGAAGGAAAATATGAATTCCAAGGTAGATTTGGACAGCTGTGCTATGGATGCTACGGTGAGCAATTGTGGAATCAGAAGAAATATCCCATGGTTAACTGACTTTGTTTTACATAAATGCAAGGAACATAAAAACAAAAATCCAGCTCTCCTAGCATAAGACAGTGCTTCTTAGTATTTTGAAGATAAGACCTCATTTTAAAAATAATAAAAAGGTGTCCAGTTGATAATAATTGTAATTCTACCATTTATTGATTGAGAATACATTAGTCTTAATTACGTAATTCAAAGAAAATATTTATTTTATTAACTACATCAGCAACCTCATATAGAGGAAAAAAGTGTAAAGAACATAAATTATTCTAAAGACTGTGTTTTGTGTTAATAGATAGATTGACAGGTACATTACAGTAGCCCTGTGGCCTATGGTCTGAAAATCTCTGATGTAGGGCCTGCAGAGAAAGACCTAGTTTAGTTTAGGTTTGTAGTCAAATTGTGTTGATAAACATTCATCAGGCTAAGAAAATGGGTTAATGATGTTATGACATTGTGTGGGAAGTAATCGTAGGTACGTTTACATTAATTAACTAAAAATTAACCTAGAACTAAGGAAAAATAATTAGTGTTTACTGATTAGAACGCTGTTAAATTATCTTTTATTTCCAACTCTTTGCCAGTTTGAAGTTACCTGTAATCTTTAACACGAGTTGGTATGCTAAATTTTTAATCGTGTGCTCAAATTTTAGACAACATTATGGAATTCATTCAGAACAAAGACTGCAGGCTCTGGCCACATTTTCATGTCATGGCATGAATAATAAGGTAGAGGATTTTTAAAAGCTTTTACTTTCGGAACGGCTGCAGTATGCTCCTGCCTACAATTCTATTCTCATCAGTTTCGTCCTGCCCTGGACGTTGCTTTCTGCCTGATTTTTAGCTGGGATAGACCCAAGCACACTTGTATTTGCTATTCACGTTTGAAGATGCTGCTGATGAAGAGTGTAGTCCGTTGAATGAGAGCAAAGTTACCGACGTGGCCCACAGCTTTGTTTTCTCTGGTGGTGGTATAGGACCAAAGCTTCAGGAAGCTTTAACACTCCAGTTGGGATCTCTGTCACAGAGCCCTGGAAATAGTCATGTTTTGAGGCTTGTCCGCCATCTGACTTTCCCATCATCTATATGGATACCACTTTATCAGCTATGCTACTACTCCTTGGGGCCTTACATATTTTGTCAGAGCACTTTGCTAATGGTTTTCTCACCTCAGCCCATCTATGGAGGTCTTACCAGCCGTCTTATCTCTGTTTAAGTCACAAATGGTACACCTGTGCTAACTTAACTCTATTCTGGGACTTCAGGATAAGTGTTCCCTGGACCAAGGTTTCTCAACCTTGGCCGTATTGTATTTCGGAACAGATAAAATTTTGTTGTGGAGGACTGTCTGTGCCTGGTAAGGTGTGTGGTCTCTGCCCACTAGATGTCAGTAGCACCCCCTCCCTGGTGGTGACAACCAAAATGTCTCAAGACTTTGCCAATGTTCTCTTGGAGCTAAAATCATCTCTAGCTGAGAACCACTGCCCTAGTCTGTCAAGTGATACTCAATATGGCCCATATATAAGAATGAAGAAGATGTAAGAAGGTGGATATGATATTTATTATAGGCCTAAAACATTTAATCAGAGGTAAAATGGGACAGTATTGTGACCATTGCTGAAATCACTTTCTAGGTTCAAGATGGAGCCGCTCCTGCCAAGGGTGCCACATTAGCAAACTCGAACTTAGATCATGTTCACGTCCCTGTAGGTGCCCCACTTGATCAGAAACGCAATGTATTCAGTCAGCCAGTCCCCAGACACTGAGCCAACTCTGGGCCTTCTCACCCCAGACAAGTTTGGCTCCAGCCAATCAGAAATTTTCTATTTTTCTCTTCCTTGTTCTTTATTCTTTAACCTAACAAAGCTTTCTGCCTCCTGCCCCATTTGGCAGTTCTCCAAAAAGAGACTGTTTGCTTCATGAAGTGTTCAAGTTTGTTTGCATCACCTAAATCGTCTTCTTCAATCATTTTAAAACACCATTTTATAGATCTTCAGGTCAGGGAGGATTACAGGGTCACATTGTCTCTGCACAATATCATTCTAGCTTCTAAAGGAATAATGAGTGGATACATAAATCGTAACGGGGTGTGTGTGTGTGTGTGTGTGTGTGTGTGTGTGTGTGTGTGTGTGTGTGGACTTTTTCAGTATGGTTCCTCTGGAGGTAAATGTGCTAAAGTCAGGTATGGGAATGTTTGGTGCTAACATGCAAAGTCATAGAGAAGCAAACTGCCTGTTCCATGGACTTGAACTCGAAAATAAACTATATTTCTTTTTTTTTTTTCTGGTCTTTTGGGGAAAAAAAAAACTTGATCCAGTTTAAATAAAAAGCCTATGTATGAATAAAATGGGTTCCTCGTAGACCTTAGGAAAATATTGGAACCAGGGACTGGAGAGCTGTTTGGAGTCTTTTCATATTTGTTCATGCGTTCTTTTAACAAATATTTATTGAGCACTTCTTCTGTGCCAGGGCTATGCCGGCCTCTGGGTACATATTAATTATCAAGGCACGCATGGTCACTCACAGAGCTTGGACTTTCTCTGTCTCTCTCTCTTTCTCACTCAACTCCCTGCATTCCTGCTTCAGTCTCTCTCTGTATCTCTGAAGACCAGTTTTCTGTGTTTCCCAGTATCTATGCAAAACATAAGTTCCCCTCATAGCCTATAAATGTTAGAAACCACTCCCCACTGAAAATATAATCTCTTCCTGCCAACCACAGATCTCAGAGGAAGGGACTGTCATTGGCCAAGTTGGGTCAGCTGCCCACCCTGGACCTATCAGATGTGCCCACGGGATGGTATCCCAGAGGACAAACACGTCTGCTGGGAGCTTTCTCCCATATGAATGGGGAGGCAAGGTTCCCAGGGAAGGGAAGTTGTGTAGATCATCCTCAAAATATCTTGTACCGCAACTTGGAGTGAACTGCTTAGTGATAAAAAGCAAATGTGCAGCATAATAAATGAAGAAAATAAGAGGAAAAGTGTTCCAGGCCATAGATGGACCGGTGTGTGCTCTGTGATACAAGTCCTCATCTTCAGAGACACAGAAAGTTAAAGAGAGCAGACAGAATTGGAATCAGTGGGACTAGATATGGTACAAGGCACAAAAGTGGCTTAGTTCCTTTCTCTCTAGTCCTTTAGAAAGTCAGGGGACATCATCTGAGGATAACTCAAGAGTAAGTATAAATAGTCACAGTTATGAGAAGGAAGTAAAAGACCCTGGGAAAACCACAGAAGCCTTTATTATAAGGTTCACACAGACCAATCAGCTCTATGGCTGGGGAGTGTCAACCTATAGATATCAGAGGTTGTTCGGGAGGCCACGAGCTGGAGGATAATGAGAGAGGGAGAGACGGGAGGCAGCTCCTTTATAGCCATGCAGGCTCCACTCCAGCCCTTCAGTAATCTTGCCTTTTATCACCACTGGGTGCAGCTGTACAGCCCTGGGGTCCTCTGCCATGTGTGGCCTCTACAGTTAATCTTGGGATCAGTTGACTCTTCCCAGACCTCTCATCTCTGTAATCCTTACACACTACCAAAATTTAGAGAGGAGGGTTATTGTCATCTTTGAAAAGCTAACTCATAGTTGAAAGAGGCACACTGACCTTGTAGTTTTGTATTTGATAGGACCCTGAGCCTCCTACTTCCATCATGATTCATGAGCACTTCCGTTTGGGAGGAATTGTGCTGTGGTCTAGCTAGTAATGAAGCTCCTCATTTCCCAGTTTTTCTTCGGTATCTTCTGCAGGAACCCACGAGGAAAAGAGTGCTTTGTATGTCATGGCTTCGATAGTCCAAAATCCTGTAGTACAATAATACCAAAGGCTCTCAAACGTCCATCCAATTCCCAACGCCGCCTCATGTATGTATGTATTTAATTATGCGATACAGACACAAAAGATAACCATGATCTTAGTTTCTCAGGGAAAGAGTAAAAATGCTTTCAGAAAAAGACCAGCAACTCACTTGCTGTGAATGGCTATAAGCAATATGTAATATATGTTCTTTATTCATGGTATAATGGTACTCCTGGGTTTACTGCACATCCAAACATGATTAGTGTTTTCATCTTTAAAATCACCATGTAGAATATATTTTATTAAAAAGCAAGTGATAAAATGTAAGCTAATTTAAATCTCAACTGTAATGGTTAGCAACTGTTCAGGCTTAGACTTTTTTTAAACAAAAAAAAAACTTTTTCTGGGAAGGATATTTAATCACTATCAGTGCATGTCCATAATATAAAGCAGACTGGCTTTTAGTTGTTTTTATTATTGTTCTCAAATTCTCTATATGCAATGCAGCCTCTCATTATCTGTCAATCTATCTCTATCTATCTATCTATCTATCTCTATATACATTGTCCCTCATTTTACACATGTATAAATATATCTAATATATACATCCTTATCCATATATAAACTTCATTAAATTGTGTATATTGTATATTGAACTGAGGCAGACAGCTTCCCCACATCTCCCATGTCCCCCACTGATACGTCACTGCCTCTGTTTTGAATCATTTCCTCCTCTTGTGTACTCCTCAGTATTTCCCACATAAGGATAATAATATAACCTACTCTCATATATTTATTTTATATGTTGTGAAGGTTCAATAATATATATATCTGGTATATACTGAGAACTCAATTATTGTTACTGATTCAAACAGGAAATTGGGATATGTTTAGTACCTCACTTTTTGCATCACTAGGCAAGCTGTAGACTTCAACTGGATTGATTAAAACCTTGCTAAAAAATCCGAAGACGGGCTTCCCTGGTGGCGCAGTGGTTGAGAGTCCGCCTGCCGATGCAGGGGACACGGGTTCGTGCCCCGGTCCGGGAAGATCCCACATGCCGCAGAGCGGCTGGGCCCGTGAGCCATGGCCACTGAGCCTGCGCGTCTGGAGCCTGTGCTCCGCAACGGGAGAAGCCACAACAGCGAGAGGCCCGCATACTGCAAAAAAAAAAAAAAAAAAAAAAAAAAAAAAAATTGCGAAGAGTTCCAACATTTTTTGAAATGTAGTGTAGTGAATCAGATGACATTTTAATTTTCCTGGCAGAAATGCAGGGAAGCCCTTATTACAAAAATGTTTGGCAGTGTCAATAGAGTTTGGATCTACCCATAACTAAACACATTTTGTTGATCTGAGAAGTTTGCCATGGTGCTAAGTCTCTTCACTATGGTAGAAATAATCATATTGTTGTTGCATTCTTTGTTGTCTTGTTACACTAGAGGGTAAATAGCATTTTATTGACTCTAGTTTCCTTTAGTTTGTATGACTGTATCCAAAAAACTATGATGCAGTTTGGAAGCTGACATCTAAATACATTTCTAATTCTCTTGAAAATGTACTGCTTTCTACAATCATGGTCACACAGACACACACACACACACACACACACACACACAAGTAAGGAAGAAAATATTACTTCCAAATAAGGTTGAAAAAAGAAAAGTTTTCCTAAGGAAAGCAATTCTGAATCGTTTGGAATTGAGGTGGTTTTGTTGAAATTTCTTTTTTAAGGGCTATTGAGATAGGATTGGTTTAACATGGAAAAGTTAATAAATGTGGAGCTGGTGAAGGAGGGTTGTACTTGCTAAAAAGAACATGGGTATGAAGATATTGGTATCTACTGTGTAAGTGTATATGTATGTATATATTACAGTATATAAAGTGTATAGTATAGTATAGTGTAAAATGATCTTGCTGTTGGTTGACAGAAAGGAGGATTTTATAATCAGAGTTGCTGTCTTGTAATGCAAGCCACTACTGGGGTCATTTGGCCCCATTATCTTCACCCCATGAGAGCTGGAGCTCAGGGAACTGACACTAAAAATGCTGATATTCTGGCCACTATTATTGTTGTGAGTAATAAACAGTTTTTCATCAATGAGCTCAGAATCTTGTCTTCTACCCTCCACATAACTGTGTCAAGCAAACTTGGAAGAAAATTCAAATTTCAGACCTGTCAGAGTTTCTGGCAGGAGACACTATATTGAGCTCTTTGAAAACTCATTCTTATTTAACTCTCTAAATGTCCATAAATTTTAGAGGTGCAGAAAAGTTATATTTCCAGAACTCAACTTTGCTTTTCTTTTAAACCCCCATACCAATTATCCCTCAGGAAAGGAAGATTAGTATATTCCAGTTTCTCAGGTATTAGAGTTTCTCAGTAATATATTAGTGTGTTTCAGGTTTAAACTCATTCATCTTGAGATTGTTTTCCTTCTTCTTTTGCTCTAGTATACCACCTAAGTTTCTGGATATTCAATGTCCTATGATGGCATAGGGAGTGCTGGGAACGGAGGTTGAGAAACAGGGGGCTACAGAGTCTGGTCCTCAATTATTTTTGTTTGTCCTCATTGATACCTCTTGAGCGTCTACATTAACATTTAATTCGTCTCTGGTTTATACCATATTCCTCTGTGGCATCCCCTTGTCAATTCCCCAAGACACCTTCAGATCTGTTGACACACAAACTCTCACTCTCAACTAGTGTTCCCTTCTGAAGGGCACATAAAACTTCAGCTGCTTTCCAAAGTCATTTTGTGCAGTAGGAGACCCTGAAAGTGCTGCCTCAGGCTCTCTCTACACCTGGCATGTCATGCAGTGCCTTGTTGCTACTCTAATTTTCTGACTATGGTGACATGGAGAACTTCTAAGGAAGTGTTACCTTTACCTTCCAATGTTGCTGATGGGAAGCAGGTCCAAATCAACTCTTTTATATTAAGATTCTCCATACTTAGATGGTTGGTAATATCACCTTCCATAAACTCCTGTTAACAAAGAATAGCCCTTTGTTGGTATGTTAGAGGGTGATCATAGCTCCTTTTACAGACATCCCAGTCGGTTACAACTCTTTTGCTTTCTTTAGAATATTCACTTCACTTTTCAGGCCATGGAAGTTTCACCAAGTATAGGATAACAAACAAACAAACAAACAAAAAACTAGTGAGCTAAAAGAAACCTGACTCTTATATCACCATTGTTTCCAAGTTCATTATTTATGACATGAGTTTGGCTTTTGGGGATCCTTGATTAAGATTTATTTGACTCTAAACCCTTTCCTTGCCACCTCCATTCTCTGGGGCTATGGGAAAGGAGAGCCCTACCTGCTGCCATGTGGTGATAGAGGGGTGGGGAAAGGGTTACCAGGCAGAAGGGAATTACAAAATTTGAAAAGAAAGCATTGGTTGTTACCAGTGAATCACCCTGCTACACATATGAATGTATGCATACCACTCAGGGTCATACCTTGAACTCTACTAGAGTGTGAGCTTCTTGTGGACAAGGAGACAAAATGCAACTTTTTGTTAGCTGGCATATGGTAGGTACTCAATTTTTTGATAAGGGAATAGTAGTTATTGATCAATAATTTTCCATTGACGGATTGATCTTTATTAAACTGAGCTTACACGTTTATGGTTTGTAGGTCTTCAAAATTCTAGCAAGAAGAGACTCATGGAAAGTAACAGTAATTCAGTTCCATAAGATGATTGAAATCTCAGGTATCTAATATGCTTATTCTTGAAAGTCCATTTGATAATTAAATTTGATCTTATTTTTTAGAAAATAATATTTGATATTTATGATTTATCCATGTTCCAAGATTATAAAGTTATCTGAAGTATTCTGTACAGGAGAAGTGAAGACATAGAAACCAACTATTTGATTACAGTAGGTTTAACTTAAATCTATCATACTTGGTTAATTCATAGTCTGATTAAGAAAAGAATGTTTTATTCTTTAAAGTCTCCAAATAAATATGCCATGAAATATTAAAGTGGAAAAATGTATATATTTTCTCATTTGTCTTTATATAACAAAGCACACATGAAATAAATATCAGAAACTTTTTTTTTTTTTTTTTTACTAAAAATGTGTGAAGTAAAAAGTAGTCTTCCTAGATTAGAGAAATTCTTTTTTTTTCTTTCATTTAATCCTAAACTGCATCAGGAGAAATAGTTTTTGTATGCTTTGATTTTTCTGAGAATTGGAGAGAGAAGCTAGTATACTGCAAATTGCCACTATTGTTCGAAGCCATCAGACCAAGCCTATATAAACCTCGATAAGAGCACTTGTAAGATTCTTTTATAGGGATAACTACAGTGGAGGAAGATATAGCACTTAGAAATGAATATAAGGTGTTACAAAGGAGGGTTGTGGACTGTTTGAAACCCTGTGTGATAGTTACAGAATTGGATTTAACTCTTGAATTACTTTCAAAATCCATCTCTCTGTCATGTTCCATATATGTATTGATTAGCTTGGGAGGTGATACCACCCCAATATTATAATGATTTACATAATCAGTGACACTGATTACATTAAAAAGAAAAGTACAAAGAACAATTTTTAAAAACTACTAAAAGCTACATATTATGGTCCTTAACTTCCTGGGAAAGATAGTCTTTCTTCAGTATATTTCCCATCCTAAAATGAATAGACTTCTCCATTCTGAAAAGGAACAATAGTTTAAAGAAATAAAATGATCATGAACCTAAATATACTAACAATATATCCTTTGATATAGAATATATCAAATATATACATAATAGATAAAAGTAGGTAAAGAAACAAGGCCAGGACTGTAAGAAGAGGTAGATAAATAAAAAATTGTATTTGGAGGTTTTCAACATAACTGTATCAATATTTGAAAGATCTAGCAGACAAAAGAAACAAGATTTGATTAATATGCTTAAGTTTATACTTCTATATGTATCTGTACCAATATACATATTAATAGAAATAACTTTATACCTAACAGAGAATATATTTATTTTTATTAATTAATTAATTAATTTATTTTTGCTGTGCCACGTCTTCGTTTCTGTGTGAGGGCTTTCTCTAGTTGTGGCAAGTGGGGGCCACTCTTCATTGCGGTGCACGGGCCTCTCACTGTCGCGGCCTCTCTTGTTGCGGAGCACTGGCTCCAGACGTGCAGGCTCAGTAGTTGTGGCTCATGGGCCTAGTTTTGCCGTGGCATGTGGGATCCTCCCAGACCAGGGCTCGAACCTGTGTCCCCTGCATTAGCAGGCAGATTCTCAACCACTGCGCCACCAGGGAAGCCCCAGAGAATATATTTATTTTTAAGGTGATGTTGAATCAACCATTTCTTAGGCCGCAAAGGAAGTTTCAGTAAGAAAGAACAACCATCTTCTAGTCTATGTTTTTGGGCCATAATTTAATGACAATAAAAAATAAATAACAGCATAAGAGTGTCAAAATAAAAAAACCTCTTTATGTCAAGAAACTAAAACTGTCAGCATTTCGGTAAAAGAGAAAATCATAAAGGAAACAATGAAATATTTATGCTTGAACACCAATGATGGCATTATTTTTCAGAATTTGTGAGGCCCAACTAATACAGTACTTAGAGATAAATTTATAGCTTTAAATACACAATGGAGAATAAATAAAAACAAATGAGCTAAGTATTCAATATGACATGAGAAAAAGAGCAACAGGATAAGCCCAAAGAAACAAGAAGTAAGAAAATAAAAAATAAGAGCAGAACTCAGTGGAATAGAACATAAAAATAACAACCCCTAAATTATGCAAATTGCAAAAGAAAGAAAAAGACTATGACACGAGACATTAAAAAATATTATGCTCAAATCCATAAATTCTAACCTTAGACAAAGTAGTACAGTTTTACAGGGAGAAAGATAAAAGATGAATTTACCAATAACCATTAAAGAATATTAAAATAGTAATCAGAGCACCTCAGTAACAAAAGACAAAGTAAGCAAACAAAATCCCAACAAACCAAGGTCCCATAAAACACGCACTCTTCACACTCACACCCATATAGTTGTACAGATATGCTCTACCTAACTTTACAGAGATAGGTAGGTTGTTGCACAAAATAGGAAAATGAGAGAATATGGCCCAACTCATTTTTAAGGCTAGTATAACCTTAGTTTTTAGGGCAAATAGTCCTTGAAAAGAAAATTATAGTCCCACTTCATTTTAAACATAGATACCAGAATTTAAGTTAAATATTAGTTGAGTGAATCCAGGCATACATATAAAAATATATTGTCATGAAGCACTATTTATCCTACAAACATGAGAATATTCACATACCTATAATTTATCATATTAATGGCCTAAAAAAGAAAATCACTTGGTTATCTCAATAGATAAAACAATAGCACTTAAAAATATTCAATATCTCTTGGGCTTCCCTGGTGGCGCAGTGGTTGAGAGTCCGTCTGCCGATGCAGGGGACACGGGTTTGTGCCCCAGTCTGGGAAGATCCCACATGCCGCGGAGCGGCTGGGCTTGTGATCCACGGCCGCTGAGCCTGTGCGTCGGGAGCCTGTGCTCCGCAACGGGAGAGGCCACAACAGTGAGAGGCCCGCGTACCACAAAAAAAAAAAAAAAAAAAAAAAAAAAATTCAATATCTCTATGATAAATCTCTTGGAAAGAAATAGGAGGAAATATCCTGAAATTACAGATTCTATCTAACAAAAATCTTAAGTTAACATCATACTTAGCAGAAAATGTCACTGTATATCATTCCATTGGAGGTCGACAATAACACAGTGCTAGAAAACCCAAAACTGGAAGGCCCTGACCATGTTTTCACTTGGGCTATTTGCAGGATTGTTGTAGCCTGAAATTCTAAAAAGTGAGATAATGCCTTGCCATAGTAGGTCACATAATCCTGCAATAGATCTGGTCTCCCTTCAAACAAAGTGCAGTCTTCCTAACTGCTTGTTATAAAAGCACAGGACTCCTCCCCTTTGCAGCACCCTATTGTGTATGGAGACTCCACCCAGCACTTATGACACCCTATAGGATTTAGGGCTTGGGGAAGTACTGATTATGTTACTACTCTGGCTACTGCTATTGTTATGGATAATAAAGTCCTTTGTGTCTGACCCTGGTGTTTTATATCTTCTGCCAGCATCCATGAAACTCTGGCAAACCAGCTTATTATATTTTAGAGCTATTTTGGTGGGAGTTCTCTTACTTCAAGCTCTCCCCTGCACTGTCATACCTATTTGAGTCTGGTAAAATCTTGATATACAAGAAAGCTCTCCACGAGAACAGCTGTTATTGAATTTAATACTAGAGGTATTGGTCAAAGATGAGAAAAGGAAAAGAAATAATAGCTATAAAAGTTGAAAGAGGGCTTTCTTGTTGGTGCAGTGGTTAAGAATCCGCCTGCCAATGCAGGGGACACAGGTTCGAGCCCTGGTCCGGGAAGAGCCCACATGCCGCGGAGCAACTAAGCCCGTGCACCACAGCTGCTGAGCCTGAGCTCTAGAGCCTTTGAGCCACAGCTACTGAAGCCCACACGCATAGAGCCCGTGCTCCGCAACAAGAGAAGCCACTGCAATGAGAAGCCCACACACAGCAATGAAGACCTAATGCAGCCATAAATAAATAAATTAATTAATTTAAAAAAAAATAAAAAGGGAAATCTCTTTAAAAAAAAAAGTTGAAAGAGACAAATGGTTATTATTTACAGCTGCAAATTATCTACATATAAGATTCATCAGAATGAACAGTCCCTCAACAATTAGAACTAATAAATGAATACAACAATATTGTTAAATTCAAGGTAAATTTACAAGTTAAGACTGCTTCTCTAAACCAAGAACAGAAAGCAGGAAAATATGATAGGAAATGAAATACATTCATGAAAGAATTAAAACTATAAAGCATTTCAGAAATAACCTAATAAAATAATGCATTAAAACTAAAATGCTTTAAAGGAAATAAAAAACTAAATACTCAAGGAGATAAGTAAATAGGGAATAACTAAATAGTAAAGAAAATAAATTAAGTAATGGAACAACTAAAGTAAATAAAAACTGTGTAAACATTTTAAGCATGACTCCAAAAGCACATATCGTAAGAACAACTAAATTTGACTATTAAAATTAATTATTTTATTTGTTTAACAAAGGACACATACAAAGAACTCACAGGTAAGTGACACAGTATTGAAGCAATTCTTCAACAGAAAAACGGGCAATGGTTATAAGTTCACAGGACATAAAACTTTAATGGTTAACAATGGTATGATAAAGATGTTTAATCTCACTAATTATCAGAGGTATTCAAATTAATACAAAAAGTGAGATACCATTTTAAATTCATTGGCATGACTAATTGAAAAGTCATGCAATTGCAGGCATGTCTGTTCCTGTTTTCTGTTAGTTTATGAGTAACAGAATATCCATCTAACATTGGTCTAAGTAACGAAGACATCAAAATACCTTACACAGTGATGAGTGTAGAGATGGGTGGCTCTCGATTGGACAGAAATTCAGCCATGCCATCAAGGCCACCTTCTTTCCTTTGGCTTCCTCATTTGTTTGGCTTTTCATCTTAAAGTGGTCACTTTGAGGAGATAAGGTGGTTGCTGATATGCTATGCATTATATGGCCACAAGACAACATTCAGAGAAAGAGATGAGGATGTTCAAAGAGGGTCTCCTTGCATGCTTGCTTCTTTCTACGGGAAAATGAAATAATTCCTAGAAGAGTTCCTCTTGCATCTCACTGCTCAGAAGTATGTCACATGACCAGTCCGTAGCTGCACGGATGCTGGAAAATCATGTATCTAGCAAAGAGGAATCAGCTTAGAACAATTGCCCCTGGAACTCATTGTCAATCCAAACAAAATTCGTAAGGCAAAAGGATGGATGGAGGACTTTGGAGAAGACAACTAATAGCTTCTCCCACATTGACTGTTGTGAGGATGTGGAATGATGGAGACACTCGTGCACTAATAGTGAGGGGCATGCAAACTGCTGCAGACGTATCAGGACTTAGTGAAACTAACTCAGTGTATAAATTTTGAGCCAACAATGGACACAAAATTAAGAAAAACTCTCACAAGATTCCACATTGAGTAAGTCCTGACACAGGGGAAAAGAAAGCCAGGAAGCTGGACTGGCAGCTGACTAGCTTTGCTAATAATAAGATGTCATTAAATAGGTTGTTCACCACTCTGGGGTTTGCTCACTTCATTTATAAAATGTGGCAAAAAGATTAGATTTATGGTTGTCAAACTATACTCTTAAGGAACTCTAAAACTTTATGAATTTGGTCCAGCTTTTCTCTCGATAAAATGAAATATTGGAGGTTTTTACCTGACACTTAAATACTGAATTTGAAGTTTTCCTCCAATCATTTTTTTCTTTAACTTTTGGTGACTGCTACTATTTTCCTGCTACTGTATGTTAGCAGATGACAAAACAAATAAATTATACAAATAATGAAAACATTCTGATATAACCAAAAATAGCTTATTATTCTAATGCAAACGTACGGCCTTGGTTGTGATGCCATATTTTGGCATCTGACATAGACTTATTTTTTGCTAATAAAGTTATCCCACATTTGTTTGAGGCCATTAAACAACAAAGTTGGCATTTCACAAAGAGCATCCGAGGGTCAGGTGTCTCCTTTTTTTTTTTTTTTTTTTGCGGTACGCGGGCCTCTCCCGTTGCAGAGCACAGGCTCCGGACGCGCAGGCTCAGCGGCCATGGCTCACGGGCCCAGCCGCTCCGCGGCATGCAGGATCCTCCCGGACCGGGGCACGAACCCGCGTCCCCTGCACCGGCAGGCGGACCCCCAACCACTGTGCCACCAGGGAAGCCCAGGTGTCTCCTTTTGAACAAGCTGGAGGTCACACTGGGACCCTTACAGTTATTTTTGCCTTCATTAGTCTATCCTTTAAATACTATCTTATGACAATAACAATTACATGTTTATAGCACTTCTGACAAGGCTTGATAATTAATGAGCACTTATTTTTTGGGGTGGAGATATTCTAAAACTAAATTATTAATATAGAACCTCATCTATACTCCTAGGAAGAACTTTAATTGTGGGAAACTGCCTTCTGCAAATCATTACAAGCCTTTCTAAAGAAAAGCAAACTTTTCAGAACCTAATTGTATGTAGCTCTTACAGTACATACATAGTATAGACTTTATAGTACATGCATAGCTTAACTTTTACATACTCACCCTAAACAAGGCAGTGAGTACAACTAAGAAAACAGTGCAGACAAATAACATATTTCTGGCTCCCCCTGTAAAAAATAGTATGACCTCCTTAAATTCTAACACAATAATATTAAGATTTCAACATTGGGATCTCTTTTTCTCCTCTCACCAGGGACAATAATATATTACACTGGCAATTTTGGCAACTATCCGAGTCCAAAACTCAATGTAGAAGAGCTAATATGTTTGTTTTATCAGCTGGGGAGTACTTTGTTCAAATAAGATAGTTTATAAAACACATGCACACAAGTGCATGCTGGAACTCCCTGGGGAGGTGGGAGGGGTGTCCTATGGATGAGTGTGGACAAAGCCTCCCCCACCCACTTCCCCTTGCAAAGCTTTTCCCCTGGATCCTCCCGCCGGAAGTGAAGAAATCAAATAGAAGCAATCCAAGAATTGAGAAAATAAAATCTCTTCCCAAAGAAAGGTTCCCCCAAATGGTTTTAGGGCAGAGACTATGAGAAAGGCCCCTCCTCTCAGGGTGAAGGCTGATATTCTAGAGGCTGCTGAGTAAGTGTATACAGGCACGTTGCCCTCCCCAGAAAGCCCAGTGCTTTGATTCAGAAAGGCATCCTGAGATGTTTCCCCAACACACATAGTAACAACCACAGACTGGTTCTGCTTATGCCAAATTATTTGGAAAGCTAAGAAACTCTGATTTCTCTCATTTTTAATGTGAATGATAAACAAGGGAAGATGGTAAGACGTTGAAGTGACTCTTTAATTCACGTGCAAAAAAATGTACATCTTTTTTCTCATAGAGCTAAATAACTCTTAGAGGATTTATCACCTCCTAGCTGGAATATTGCAAGGGGGCTTACAGAGTCTTTTTATTGACTTGGAGTTTATGTTCAAACTTATTCATGAGATGTGATAAGAGTCGTTAAAATGCCCCTGGATATTTGGACTTAAATGTTACAGCTATAACATTGTTTATTTTTAATAAAGCGAGAATCATAAAAGTATGCCAATAAATTGCCACATGTAGTCTTAGTAGAGAGAGAGGGGAAACTTTCATAATGAGGAACAGATTAGTCCTCCCTAATTGTAGACTGAATAATTCTACTCGTCTATCACTTTAATGAATTGGTACGTTGATAGCAACTTACACTAGAAACTTAATTTCATTGAGCAAGTTTCATAGTTATTAAGGACCATAGATGATGCTACTATGTCTTCACTCCCCTGAATCTCAGACTTGAAGGTATTTGAGACGACCCTAAATCATCTTCCATCACACTTGACCCATATTCCCCTTTAAACCATAAGTAAATTCTCCACTATCCAAAAATTAGATTTACTTTCAGGGCAACTGATCCCCTCAAACAAGGGAAGAGCAAAGGTGTGGCTCTATAATGCCTCCACGATATCTGTTTATTTAAAATTACGATTGCCTCATGATTATCTAGAAAAGAACAATGCTTCTCTATTGGACTCATCTTGTTTTGCTTGCGTGATTACTGGGAAATACCTCCCTGCTCCTTTCGCTGGACTGCATGATCAGGACTAGAAGTCTGTAATGTGTTCAAGACCAGGACAGAAGCTCATAGCAGGTTGGTCAGCGTGGGGCCCCATGGAGGTCTGACTTCGGCTTGGCTGGGAGGTGGGGAGCCTGGCCTCCTCCTACTTCCAGAGCCCACAGTCCTGTGGAACTGCAGATGGAAGGGCTCTCTGCAGAGCATCACAGAATTGATATGAATTTCTGTTGGAGCCTCAGCTTTGTTTTCTGATTCATTTTCCATCTCACAAAGGCAGCTATCTTAATTTGACAAGTGATAAAATCTCAATATTAAATTCTTCCCTCTTCACCATCTCAGGAGGATTGAAGTAGAAATAAATTGTTTACCTAATCTGAAGATGCTGTACCAGGGACAAAACCCTTCTTCTCTCCGATAATACCCTGACAATGTGTTGTTATGTGACAAATCATGTGCCCAACTAGACGTTTCTAGCTAGCAAGCTGAATTTAAAGATTCTCCCTTTGTTGCTGTTGGCAAATTAGTGTAATGCATTTCTTTTGCTAGTGTTATGTTGAAGATGAGCGCTTCCAACAAAGAGACAGCCACAGAAGACAATTATTGGCTTTAAAATATTTTTTGACAAATTTCAAATTACACAGTTACCTGTAACACACAGACGTAACTCCTACGTTGAGTAGAGATCACTTGATATGTTGTTGAACTTTAGTTCTTTAAATTATGAAAATGTACTTCTTGGAGAGGTGGGAATGACCTTTTCTGAACACTTCTAATTTATCCTCTGCTTGGAGGAGAGAAAAATACTTTAGATAAACCATCTGGAAAACTTATAATTTGTTCTATGAAAAAATAAACATTCTGCTCAGTAGAAATAACCCAACTGGCACGTCTTCTTTCCATTTGGATTATTTCTCATCTAGCCTTTATTATCGTTGTAAATTGAGTGCTTACATCTGAACTCGGCACTACATAAAATACAGAGGACAGCTTCCATCCTGCCCTTCTAGAAAATGTTTTAGAGTAGTGTAAAGATAAATAGATATCTGTATGTAGCTGGTCAAAGCAAAGTGAAGACTAAGGAGAAATATGTAAATTATGTGGTTGTTTGTCCTTTCATACCCACAGATTTTAACATGAGGGTCACCTTGTTTAATATATTAGCACCAGACAGATTTTGGTGAGGAAACTTCTTGGTGCTATGTGCAACTTAAAAATTTAAACACATTTAAGGAACGTCAAATTTGCCACACTATCAGTTGTTAGCATCATTGTGTGTTTTCTTTGTTCCTGACCCTGTACTAAATGCCTTAAATGGGCTAATGAAATGGACAGTAGTATCATCCCATTTTACAGATTTTAAGAGGTCCAGACAGATAAACCAACTTCCTAGATCATGAGCCTAATACGTTTTAGAACTTGGACTTGAATCTAGGAATTCCGTTCCCAGAGACTGTTAACTCAAATGCGATTCTGCTGGAAGCTTTTATGAAAGAGCAAGTGAATTTTAAGGATAGAAGGATACACTCAGCCAAACAATACTGTTTTAAATTTTATAGTTTTAATTTGAAAGACTTTATACATGGACTTTTGCTATGGTGTATAGTCAGTGGACATAATGTAAGTATACGTAAAATTGTGTGAGTGTACATAGATGGTAACTTATTACCTTTTAAGAAGTAGAAGTGAAATAAAACAAAATGTGATAGCAAATAGGCATGAATTCAGGAGCTGCTGAGACAGTACAGGAGCAGCACACTGGTTGAAATGGAGGTGGTTTACAGGTGGCATTGTGGTCAGAATCTTGCCCCAATGACCCAATTGCTGAGGTTGAATGGGCAGAGCTGGGCGGAGACACGTGCCATGTTAAACACTCCCAAATGAATCCTCTCCTTTCCATCTCCACTGTTATGGTTTATTCCTTTTATTTCTGTCCATGTTTAGGTCAAAAGGCTCATTGCTGTGTTCCTTCCTCTGGTTTTCCATCTCTCTGACCCCTAATTCACCAGTCCATTCTCCACACTGCTGCCTGAATGAATTCTATACAATTCAATTCTTCTTCTCACATTTTTCTATTTAAAATTCTTCAATTGCTTCCCATTGCCTTCAGGACAAAACCCAAACTCCTCAGTCTGACATCCAAGGCCTTTCATGTGCAGTAGCTATAAATATCCAAGTTACAAACTCTGATGTGCAAAAATGTAACTGTCTTTATTTCAATAACTCAATTTGATTTTTTCACTCTTGGAATTCCGTATAATGACAGACAACTTAATCTAGACCCTTTCCAGGTTGCTCTGTCCAAATCACACATTTTTCAGTCAATTCCTGTTTGAAATACAGTCATAATCAGGGTGACTTCTATATGTCTTCTCCCCTGACCACATCCCTCAGGGGGTTATTCAAAGAGCACCAGGGTGAGTGTGATACAGGGTGCATTGTGTGTGAAATCTGATCTGAATGGGTTCCAAACTGGTTTCCCTAGGGATACTGATGTCACGCCCATCTTGGGTCCCTGGAACTGGTGGTCCAACTTCCTTAGATTATTACTGGAAATGGTTCATCCCCAGTACGCTGTGCAGTGCCCATGGCAAGTCCCAGAGAGTTTTTCTCTCCACTCACTTTATCATCCTGAGGGGCCATTGGAAGGTTCAATATCCTTGTTTATTTCCACAAAGAGGCGTTAGAGACTCAGCAGGGCTCTCTGGAATTCTTTCTACCTGGACCCATCCCACCTCCCTGTATATACCCCCTCACCATGCCCTTGTGTCAAGGGGTGCATTGGTGAGGTAGAGTTCCAGAAGTAAAGAGATACTACTCCCGAATTCTGAATTCAGATTCTGCTAAATCAACAAATGTGAAGAGCTGGTAAATAAATTATCATGTTCCTAGGTTATCTGAGGGTGGGGCAAAGTGGATCCTACAGTACATCTAACTCCCGTCTCCTCTCCAAACATGCTCTCCTCCCAGGTTGAAGGACATTCCTGCTCTTGGTGTGCGAGCCAGGAAAGGATTCTTTCAATTTGATGGTGTCTTCTTTCAAACTTATTCTGTTTTATACTCTTCTCACAGTTACTTCAGGCTGGAAGTGGAAACTTGGTGCATTTCTTCAGCCTAATAATTCCTATCTGGGTGAGCCAGTCTTCATGTTTTGAGTGGGAGATGCTGCTGGGACAGTGCTAGGAGAAGAATTGTTGATAATCCACAGTGAATATTCCAGATTATTATTGCATCACACACATTGACTTCCAGTTTACAGTTTCTAGTTGCATCTGTTTCAATTGTCCAGCTTGCAACACACATATGTGTACATGTACTTCATCTGGGTAACTTTTAATTATCTTATAATATTCAGCAAAGGGATCGCCATACAACCTGTGAAATCTGATTGTCTTCTTGGACTGCCCACCCCACATCAGCCTGAATTTGGTGTCCTTCCTATTGTTTCCATAGCAGCTTTCATTTATCTTCATTATGACACTAAAATGTATTAACATTTTACTTGTTATTTTTCTCAGTAGACTGTGAACTCTTTCAGAACTCTTATTTTATCTCTTGGTAACCCCATACTCCCAATCCCTCACACTTTTCCCAATTACTGACATTTACTAGTTCTTTGTATATGTTGGATTGGATGAACGAACAAATGATGAGCAAATTGGAGCATCAATAATTCAGAATAATGTAGGGAAGTGGTCCTCAAATAATTTTTTTCTTTGCATACTCCATAAAAGAATGTTGAACATTATTTATCTTCTTGCATCTTTTTAAGGTTGATATTTTAATATCTTCAATATAAGTTTAGATAATTTTAAAGGGTATAATGGTCAGAATGCACTAAATATTGAGATTTTTAAATAAAACTGTTGTATTGTTTTAAGCGCATCAAATGGGGTACAAATAACACAGTGATTTGCTATCTTCCACTGTTCATTTAAACAATACATGAACAAGTGCTTCTTAAATAGGTGGAATTTTTATATCTTTCCTTTGTCTCCTGAACTTATGTTTCAATTCCAAGTTCCTTCACAGACTTTTATTCTAAAGTAATATCCTCTAATGTTTGAAAGATTTTATGGACCATCTATCATTTCCTTATAATCCAAAAAAAAAGTGTGGATTGAAAATTTAATTGTTTCTATTAACTTCCTGTGGCCATTTTTTTAAATGGTCTTGCTTGCATTATTACAACCATTATTAGTAATATATACTTGATCAAAGCTTATTAAGTAAGAAGTTTTGATAATAAAAGTAAGATTTATTGAGACTGCATCTCCTAATAAAAACGATTGGAGCATATGCTTCTATTAAAGGAGCTGAAAAATTATTCCTTTGTCTGGCACTCTAGAGGTTTTCACATGATCGTAAAATACCAGCTGAGTGAGGGGTACATCTTTTATTTCCAAGTGGGAGAAATGTGATTCTGAAAGGAGATGTGGGAAAGGAGAACTTGAGGTCTGACCCTTTCTTGGCAGATCACTTTTGCAAAGAGAACATATGAAATTTGAGGATCTGGAAGCTGGACTTCTTAAATCAGTTTTTAGACACTCAACAGAAAACCTTTGTAGCTGTATGTGGACCTGACTTAAAGTCAGAACCCGGATCTAGAAGATGCTGGTATTGTTGAATAAGTAGAAACCGTAGAAGTTTTAGCTGATAAAATGTATTTACTTTTAAATAATGCTAAACAAATAAGTGGGGTCACATTTCTCTGACGATATTTTGAACAATGGAGTTAATGAATCGAAAAGGATTTTTTGATATCAATACATTCATGGATTCCATGCAAGTAGAGAACCTTGCACTACATAATAATACTTTGGGGCTTTCCTGGTGGCACAGTGGTTAAGAATCCACCTGCCAATGCAGCGGACACGGGTTCGATCCCTGGTCGGGAAACGAAGATCCCACATGCCACGGGGCAACTAATCCTGTGTGCCACAACTACTGAGCCTGAGCACCACAACTACTGAAGCCCACGTGCCTAGAGCCCATGCTCTGCAACAAGAGAAGCCACTGCAATGAGAAGCCCGTGCACCACAACGAAGAGTAGCCCCCGCTCTCCTCACCTAGAGAAAGCCTGCGTGCAGCAATGAAGACCCAACACAGCCAAAAACAAATAAATTAAAATAAAATAAAATTTTAAAAATGCTTTATTCTTCTGAGTAAGGATATTTTCAGATAACCTATAGTTATTTCTTGCTTGGCAATTTCCTTTGAAAAGATTATGCTAAGAAGCACTTAAACCTAATTAAAGAGTAAAAACCTTAGAACTAGTAGTTTAATAAGATGCCTAAGTTTTGGTTCAAGTTATACATAAATGTATATATCGCTTGTTAAAGAGTTTTTTCATCAGAACCTTTTAAATAAACTGAGAATAGTTTCTTCTATTTTCAACATTTTTTTCCCACCCGCAGTAATATGATTTTGTATGTGTGTTTGCTGTTTCCACACGGCTACCACAGATACATGGACATGTCAATGCAATACTGGGTGACTCTTAAGTGTGCGAATGTAAAAATTCAGCAAAATATACTCAAGTGTGTTATGCATATACTTTATTTGTAAAACTTTCACATATTCCTATAACTGTAATTTAAAAAAAATTTCAGTCTTAGTTGAATGCCTTCTTACATTTTATTGTGGCCTCTGCATTCCCTTCCCCTACCATGTCCCACTTAACTCATTTCAGCCGTTTTTTTGTTTGTTTGGTTGGGTTTTTTTTTTGCGGTACGCGGGCCTCTCACTGTTGTGGCCTCTCCCGTTGAGGAGCACAGGCTCCCGACGCGCAGGCTCAGCGGCCATGGCTCACGGGCCCAGCCGCTCCGCGGCATGTGGTCTCTTGCCGGACCGGGGCACGAATCCGCGTCCCCTGCATCGGCAGGCGGACTCTCCACCACTGCGCCGCCAGACCCCACCAAAATAACACTGCGCCTGGGCTTTACCCTTACAGTGTAAATGAGAAAGTGAAGGGCATGAGGCGTAAGAACATCTCACCTCTTACTGATCCACTACTGTCAGCCTCTAAAGGGTCATGCCTTATAAGTATAATGGTGGTTGAATGTGTTCACCTACAGGATAGACCAAACCAAAACTCTAGCTGTAAACAGTATGTGGGTCGAACTTAAAAATGATACAAACGGGCTAATCTCTGGGGATCTCAGAAGGAGAGATGAAGTGTGAATGAGAAGGCCCTGAAGACCGGAAACTTTCTCTATGATATTATCTTACCAGGAAATCCTGACCCATAGGGCCTAATTGGAGCTCCCTAGAGAACAATCTTGACTCCCAGCCCTTCTAACACTTACGGTCCAGGTAGACCCCTGGCCAAAGCCAGGGGCACCCCAGCAGCTTAGGGTTGGTCCTCGTTCTCCGTGGTTGACAGGTATGAGCTTAGTAAGAGCAATGAGCGTTCCCCAGTTCACATTATGGTGGGCAGGGGGTGGTGGGAGGGGAGGAAGGGGAAGGTTTATAAATTCCCTGTGGAAGTTCATGAAAAACATATTTAGTTAGGGTATTTCATCTTATTCCCTTCACAAATATTAGTAGTATAGCCTTATATTAATTTATTAGACATTAGGATGCCTTTGTATCATAGACTAGGACTTTCCCCCTCATTTATAATCATTTTTCTCCTAAGCAGAAATATTTTATAAATTTTAAGGAGTGGATTTTAAGAGTAATTGTACAGAGAAAACTCAATTTATATATTGGTTAATGCCTATATGTATAAGTGTGTGTTTGTGTTTGTGTGTATACTTATACATGTACACATGTACACAAATATATATACACACATGTGTGTACACACATATAAATTTAAATTGAAGATGAGTTGTCAACAGAAGAAGAGACACTTGGATTCTCTAAGCACTGGTACTCTGGCTTCTAATTTGACACCTATTTTTTTCCGTACATTGCAGACAGATCTTTTGGATCTAAATATTGAGACCTCTGCCCCTGCCACACGATGAATCATGGAAAGAAGATTCATAAATAACTAAGCTATAACAAATTATTGATTAAGATATTGTCATGCCGCAATTTGCAAAGAGAAGATAGTATACAATGTGAATGGCTGGGAGAGGGGATTCTGGAAAGGACAGCTGTGGGAAGGGACAGTATTGACAGCTCATTGTTCAGTCAAGTCTTTCTCCTTCCTGGGCACATGGCTGACCAGACTCCCCTGAGGCAAAGTGTGAACAGTTGAATGTGAGGGAAAGTGAATAGCAAATTTTGGGTCACTTGCCTAAAAGGAAGTTCCTCTCCCTGGACTTCCTCTATTTTCCTTTCTCTTGCTTCGGAACAAGGAGATGCCCACATCCAGCTTCAACCATGCAGATGAGGACAGGACCGTGGAGATGGTGAGGACACAAGATAGAAGGAACTTGAGTTCCTGAATGACTTTAACGCCATTGCATTTTTAAGTAAGGTCACTTTATTTTTGGATCTCTTTGGTGCCACTACCTTTACAACTCTAAAAAGGTTCAGGATGAGTCTGTAGTGAAGAAGAAAGTCTCTGGGTAATGTGATTCCATGTGGTAGATATACCAAAAAAACTTGGATCTTTCGGAAAGACTATGGATACAGGAAAAGATAGACAAAACAAGCCCATAGAAGAGATGAACATTTTTAAAGAAATGCTGAGAGAAGAGCTTGTGGAGGAAGTTAGGAGAACTGGTAAGCAACTTCATGCCCAAAGATGGGAGAAAATAATTTGGGGCCCTAGAGCCATGCTTCTCATACATGAATGTGTATCAGAATCACAGGGATGGTTTGTTAAAACACAGATTGCTGGACCACACCCCAGAGTTTCTGATTCCATAGGTCTAGAGTAGAACCTGAGATTTGCATTAGTAAAATGATCTCTGGTGATACTGATGCTGTTGGTTGGTTGGGGTGACCTTTTGAGAACCACGGCTAGAGAGTCTAGGGAGACTTGGAACATTTTCCAGCTGGTCTGTAGGTTTTTTTCAGAGAAGCATCTTGACCCACCACTCATCAAGGGGGTTGGCAGCCAGACTGAAAAGACCACTCTAATCACAGATTGTGCTGCCCAGGGGGTTGAAAGAAGACCCCTGCGTCTGTGAAAGCCAAGCCTTCACAAACCTCTGCCAAAATGAACTGAGATAGTGAGATTATGCACCTGTTATCTATTAATTCTGTTTAGAATTTGACCTTAAACATCCTTTGCATTTATAATAAAAGAATGTTGTTTTCACATAATACTGAGTGAGCTTTCTGTCTTCGAGGAAAATCTGTAAAGAAAAGGGGAAATGGCTGTGGATATTGGTCTTTGGAGGAGAAACCATTCTGCAAAATTAACTCAAGAACAAAGGGCGTGGAGAAATTGAAGCAGGAAGTCTTTTTATTGTGGTGACTTTCATGAACTTTATTGTCTTTCTATTAAATATAAATGATTGAGGATTTGCCCACAAGTAAAAACTAGAAATTATTGTTTATGCAGATTCTGAGCTGACAACTTGTTTCACGGGCTGTTTCTGCCAAGTCTGAAATCCATATTCAGTATTCAGGAGACGAGCTTTTGACTGCATTCTTGGTCTGACAATCACACTGCGGATGCTGGTCCCTAGAATGTGACACTGCTGTTCATTGCCCCTGTAACAGTAACATTTCTTTAAAAGGCTATAGTAATAATAATAATAGTAGTAGTAGTAACTTTTAATGATCCCCCAAATACATACATGTGGAATATTAGATGTAGATATTTATAAAATGCTTTACTATTAATTCAAATTCATTTGTACTATAAACCAATATAGAGATTTTAAAGTTATAATACTCTCACAGGGAAAACTTGATGCCCCCAGCTAATCACTGTTTTCCTTGATGTAGCTTATATAGAATATGCACTTGGACCCAGAATGTCAGAACTTGCTTTAGCTGACTCAGAGATTGCTTCCGTAAATGCCTTCTTTTGCAACCATGAAAACCCTCATTTTGTGGGGCACTTATTATTCTTTATTTTAACCACCTAAACATTTCTTGTATCTTTTTGTTTATGTGACTATTGTCCATCTTTCCTAACGGACTGCTAGGAACCATAAGTGAAGGATCATGTATGTTGCATTCATCAAGGTATCCTGAATGCCTTACACAGCATCTGGCTCCTCGGAGGACAAACATTTGCTGAATAAGTAAGGACTAACTGAAAACAGGAGCTATGGGTTGACTAATTTTATGCTAGTTAATTAAGTACATACATATCTGTGTGTGTGACTTACGTGTATGTACACACACACACCACCTCGCATAGCACTTCCTTACTATAAATTTTGCTGTGTTTTAACTGAAATCAGCTATTTCCCTTCATTATTAACATACATACAAGAATAATGATAGTCTTTAACAGTTCATATTTCCTGCACCCAACTGTTATTGCTGAGTGGTTCTGTGTCTCTATATTCAGTGAGTTATATGAAAAAGTTTACATAACCTTTAGCTCTTTGAGACACACAGGCTTGGGACATGTCTTTTATTTGCAGTGTTTTGCCCCTGCTGAAAGGTTTTTCTGTTGGTTTTTGTCCTTGGATGGAACTATTTGGAAAATGTCCTTTTGCCTTTTAGTTTTGGTTAAGCAAGAATCTCTTCCTTTGTAGTTATTTTTCCTTTTTTTTTTTTTTTTTTTTTTGGTTATAACAATGTTTCAGAATCTTCTGTTCTTTTTCAAAAACCATTTGATCGTGAGGGAACTGGAATGTTACATTACAAAAATTGAACACCTCATCCTGAGAAATGAAAAGCTTTGAAATGGACGTATCCAATATCCTTGCATTTAGACTGGAGCTCAGAGTCTGGACTGACTTGAAAGCTGAGACATCAAAAGTATACAATTTAGCTGAGTTTTCTCAAACTAATCTTTAAGACAGCTAAAATGCAAGCTTTGCTCATTGGCCTCTCTTGAGTTCCAGTATCTTGTTCAACTTTTGAATCATAAGAATAAAGGTTTTATTGGAAATTATCAGTTAATTGAACCATGGCTTTTGTATTAATAAAAACGAAGGGACAGACAAATAACAACAAAATTTAGGATAATTTTAACATTTTCAAAGTAATTTCATCACTTGTTAATTTAAATAACTTAAATTCAATAATCTTTTCTTTGAATTATCACATAATCCATACATTTAATATTTTTTAATTTTTAAATTTTTATTTTTTAACATCTTTATTTTTTAACATCTTTATTGGAGTATAATTTCTTTACAATGGTGTGTTAGTTTCTGCTTTATAACGAAGTGAATCAGCTATACGTATACATATATCCCCTCCCTCTTGTGTCTCCCTCCCACCCCTCTAGGTGGTCACAAAGCACCGACCTGATCTCCCTGTGCGATGCAGCTGCTTCCCACTAGCTATCTATTTTACATTTGGTAGTATATATATGTCCATGCCACTCTCTCACTTTGTCACAGCTTACCCTTCCCCCTCCCCGTGTCCTCAAGTCCATTCTCTACGTCTCCTTCTTTATTCCTGTCCTGCCCCTATGTTCTTCAGCACTATTTTTTTTAGATTCCATATATATGTGTTAGCATACGGTATTGGTTTTTCTCTTTGTGACTTACTTCACTCTGTATGACAGACTCCACGTCCATCCACCTCACTACAAATAACTCAATTTCGTTTCTTTTATGGCTGAGTAACATTCCATTGTATATATGTGCCACATCTCCTTTATCCATTCATCTGTTGATGGACACTTAGGTTGCTTCCATGACCTGGCTATTGTAAGTAGAGCTGCAATGAACATTGTGGTACATGACTCATTTTGAATTATGGTTTTCTCAGGGTATATGCCCAGCAGTGGGATTGCTGGGTTGTATGGTAGTTCTATTTTTAGAACTATGGTAAGGAACCTCCATGCTGATCTCCATAGTGGCTGTATCAATTTACATTCCTCTTGCACTGTTGGTGGGAATATATTTTTTAACTCAACATATACCAGAGAGTTTGATGATGTATTATAGTGTCTAAATAGCTATTTGAATTATCACATAATCAATATATTTAATATTTTTAAAATTTTTATTTATTTATTTTTTAACATCTTTATTGGAGTATAATTTCTTTACAATGGTGTGTTAGTTTCTGCTTTATAACAAAGTGAATCTAACCATTGTTATTACTTTAACTGACAGCAGAAAGTTTATAAAATTTTGTTCAAAGAATCTAATACACTATGTTTTTACATCTTAGCTATTGTTCTTTTGTTTTTATTATAAAAATTTTCTAGTGTCAATATATGGCTGCATGCCCTTTTTTAGAAAAAAAAACATATTCATTATGTGATATACATTCATTGTAAAAACGTGTCTGATAGACAATATTAATATATTTCTTTAACAGGACATGTTCATATAAAGTTATATTCTGTCTCTTTTCCAGGATGGCTACTTTCATGTTTGTTTGTTTTTTTTAAATCAACTTTTAATATTTTACTTATGGACTTCTCTTTATTCTTTTCTGAATATCAGAAATGCCTCTTTCTTTTCCCATTACACTCAAGTTAAATCATGCCTGGAAATGCCACTAAACTCCCTGCTTTTATGAGAAACATCTTTAACAAACCACTTTCTTGTGATTTCCAATTGAACATATTGTTTATATCGTGCTTTTGCCACATTTTACACAACAGATATTTTAAAGCAACTACTGTTTTCTCCTGAAGTTATAAACAATCTCAGGTGATTTTTGTAACTTGCTAGCAAAATAGATGCACATAAAATTGTGAAAACACAGACTGTATAAAAAATAAAGCATTAGAATCTCACAAGTGAATTACTTTTAGTGATGTGGAAGTAAGGAATAACGTAGACTGACATGCTTCAGTGATATTCAGAGTATTTGGTGAGTACTTTTGGTGCAATGAGGTGGAGTCCAAGCAGAGTGACAATTTTATTGAGATGTAAGTGGCACATATTATAATTCAAAGTTGCTGAAGGAACTTACAGGGCAGGGCACAAGGGAAGTGAAAGTTTTGTGTGGGGCATCGGGGTGGAGGAAGACAGCTCTGTGGATGTTCACCAGTTCACTACAGGTTTTCACTCCAGCACTGGGCTCCACATGAAGAGGAGAAACTTCCTAGACTTTGCAGAGAGAGGGTCCTGCAGGGATAGGGGCTGAACAGAGCTGCCACTGGATGTGAAGTACTGAGAGATGGTGGGGTTCTAGCACAGCTGGGGTGGAGAGACTTCACTGAGTACTCTGGTAAGAAAGCCGAAGTTTCCAGGTAAGAACCATTCCTAGGGTAAGGGTCATACTCTAAGAGCTAAAACTCTTAGAACCAAACCGAGCTACGACTACCCTAATGAAGAATAAAGGCGAGTCATTCAGGGGCCCAGGGTTATTCCATCTTGTAATCTCTTTCATCTTCAGCACTGGGCTCTCAAGGTCATCATGCTGTTTGTATCAAGCAGCTGGAAGGAGAAAAAGATGAAGATCACATGTGGGAGATTGGTCAGAGCCAGGCATGGAAGAAGTCCATGTTATTGGTGTTTAGATCCCATTATTTAAGAACACAAGCTCATGTCCATGCCAAACTCCACGCAAAACTGGGAAATATGGTCTGGCTTTAAGCCAGTAAGGAATGGAATTAACTCTCATGTGTAATTAGGCAATCTCTATGCGTAAGAGGTGTGGAGGGCCTGCTGGTAGCTGGGGAAGGGAGAGAGGCTGGAGGGTTTCCCTGCCTGTGGAAACATGATCCACTCTGGATCATCCATCTGGTCTTGGACCCAGGAGCAAGCATGTTCTGCTCAAGAGTACCTGCCCGACCCTTTCCCTTCCATCCTCAGAGAGAAAAATTTCCAAAATTGTATGAACTTATGTTAAGAGATCTCACTGTGGACAAATACTCTGCTGGCTCCAGAAAGTTCATTTTCCACGAGCCAGCATATCAGCTGCTTTGACTTACGTTTGCCATAGGTCCAGATAGATGGAACTACAAATGCCTTCTGTAGGGCTTCTGCTGTCAGCAAAAAGAAGCCAAGCATCTGAACCCTGGCCTTTTCTGACTCCAAGTATGTGCCTAAATTCCTTGCCCATCCAAACACACAATAAATCGTACACAGGTAATTTAGACACTTAACAATTTGATATTTATGGTCATTTGAGAGTTTAGTCTGTGAGTATATAGAAATGAGTCAAAATACATAACACACGTATTTCTAGAAGATGAATGTAAGGAAAAAAATATTTCAGAAGGCATCTGGCACAGTGGATTCTTTTAACGTTATCAATCAAGTTTATTACCAAGGAATCTGACGCACGTTCTCTGTTTTGCGTCTACTGGCACAGGAGAAAGGTGGGGGGATGGGAAGGGAGGGGAAGAGTGAAAGAATATCAAGCAGATGGAAGTCAAACCTCCAGCGCAGGCAGCGTATGGGGCACAAATGGCCATTCCCGGTAAACTCGGGAAGAGCCTCCTTTCGTCTTTGTTGATGGCAATGATCCCATTCGTGTGGAACACTGGAGCCCGTTTAGATTAAGTGTCTCTCCAGCCTGGTTCCTAAGCTCTTGAAGATCCTAAGAGCAGAGAACAGAATGATGGCAGGGAGCTTATCCTGAGCTTTGAAGAGATTATCCCCCAGGCTGGCTGGCAGGCCTGCCAAAGGTGACCTGCCTGTTTATCTCAGGGCACTCCACACCAGTGGAGATCATCAACACCATTATGGCCCATAGCCCCCGTAAATGCCCTTTAAGCAGCTTTAGATAGAAGGTCTATGGCTTGGGCTTGGAGCAGAAAATTTCATCACCACGATTTCTCTGCTGGGCCCTTGTTTAGAAACATTGCTCACGTCTTTTGGTTTGACGGGAAAACAGCAGCTGTTTTCTGATCATGCGGCCATCTGTTCTTTATGGCTTATATTATTAACGTTTACAAGGGATAATTGGTATTTTGAAGTGACTAAGGTGATTGATCAAGAAATACCCAACTATGTTCCTCATAATGTCTGCCTTAAAAATGCCAAAGGTAACAGGAATTACTTAATATTATCTCCACTCCGACTATGATGTGGTTCTCCTGACCAAATTTTCTCAGTTTTAATAATCAGAAAGCAAGATGAAAATAATTACTTTTCTTGTTTTAAGTTAAATCTGCTTAGCCAAATTCCTTCCTGGTCAGTCCACATGAAGCCTCCGTGACTGGGGCAGTCTGTAACAATCTCTTTTTCACTTAATAAGTATTTCAAATAGGCCTGGCATTTAAAAATCTATTATTATTATTTATGTGTATATTTATTTATATATTATTTTTATGTTTGCCATTATGTCCTTTGTGCTAGGTTAGTGTCTAAGTAATATGCTTTCTTGAAGGGTAGGACTGTATTTTATAATTCTATCTTTTCACATCACCATATAACATATTGAACAATGGCCGGCCCTTAGTGAATACATCCTAAATGTTTAAGAACAGACAGCTGTGGTGTGAGCCAATTCTAAATGATAAGATAATAGTAGAGATTCTGTTTTTGGATTTGAAGAGTGTAAACTGTTAAAATTGCTGGTTTATACAACTAACATTTATTGAAAACCTCCCAGGTACAGTCATTTTGCCTGAATTACTATAATACCCCTTGCTTCCTTGTGTGCCTTTAGCCTTTTCTTCCCGAGTTCATTCTCCGTATCACAACTAGAGTGCGTGATCCTTCAGTGATGCAAATCCCTTCACTTTATTAACCTGATTAAAATCGTTCAATAGTTCCTTATGTATTTCAAGACGAAGTGCAAACTGCTTGGCATGACACTGAGAATTCATCCTGATCTGGCTCCTGTAGGCCTCCCTGCCCTTGTCATATTTTCTAGTTCTATCCAATTACATGTAAGTCTTTATCTATGTTATGGTCCCTCATGTCTGCTTCCTCTGCACAGGCTCCTCTCTCTGCCTAGAAGGTATTTCTCTCTTTTTTCATCTGGAGAAAACTCTCTCAGACCATAAAGAGTTGACAAAAGTGTCTTTCTCCAACCTCCACCCCTCCACTGGCACTGGATTATATCCCATCCCTGTGTTCTCATAATACTCGGTACATCAATACCCATTTCTCTGCACCATGTTGATCGCATACTACTTTGCCTTCCTGTTATGCTTTAAGCTCTAGAGTTTAAGAGACATCCTTATTTCTCTCTTTCCAGAGTAATCACAGAATCTGGCATCTGTAGTTTTTCAATAAATGTTGGGTGAAGATTTATAAATAAAAAATTAGAGCGACAGCATTATTAACTGCTAATCCTTTTTTTAGCACTTAAAATATAAGTATAAAGTGTTTATCATATTCATTATCTCATTTAATCTTTATAATAACCCTTGGAGGAAAGCACAACTATTTTTTTCTCCACTGTATACCCTAGTCTATGCTTGGACCAAAGAAGTGTCTCAATAAATATGTACTGAATAAACCCTCATAAGAATTCTCTAATACAGGTACTACAAACATAACCATTTGATTGGGATCACACTTAGTTTTAAAGAAGTTAAATAATTTGCTCAATATCTGATGCTGCTAAATATGAGATTCAGGATTTGAACCAAGATGATTTCCACAACCCATGTTCTTGACCACTTTTAGGTAGTACATCTCACGTATAAATAAATTCTAGATTCTGAGAGAAAGAAGAATATGAATATTAAGACAAAAGTATAATTATGCTAAGGCATTTCTAATCTATATTACGAGACAGAGTGATAAAGTTCATACTCAAAAAGTAAATGAGATGAGATCAGTTGGCAGTGAAGTGCACCAGAATTCTGCTCTTGGATATAAGGAAAAACTAATGGATAAGAAGTATTAAACTGAACCTTGAATAGTATCAAAGACATATAGCTAAGGAAAGCCATACTCAACTTTGGGATCATGTACAAAATGCATAGATTTTCTCGGTATGATCAGGGTAGAGAGAGTGTGACAGGAGTGGACATGATGGGAGAATAAAGAAAGTGCTATCAGTTGAAATCACAGAGCTGAGGAAATGCCTTGAATTATATGCTTAAAAACTTTTGAACTTCATTTTATAAATACTGATTAAGGGATTTGGGGAAACAAAAATGGACTAAAAGACACCTGATCTCTGATTTACTAAAGTATACGAGGGCTACCTTGGAAGATAAAGAGATGAAAAGCTGTCCATTAGGAGACTACTGCAAAGTCTAGGTAAGAAATGACAACGGTTCAAATAAATCAAGGGCAGTGAGGAAGGAAATAAAGGCGTAGTTATAAGCTGCATTGCAGATTGAGTCCACTGGATTTTAGTGGCAAGATGACTATGGAGTATAAAGGAGAGGAAAAACATCATAATGAATTTTGCAGCTTGTGTTATCATAAAGCCTTGAGCTGCTTCATTAGAATTGATTTAGGATATTGTCTCTCATCAGAGAACCATATTGTAGCCATAGTAACATTATTTATTACTGAAATGCATTTATATTACACCTGATTCCAAAGGTTATATGACAACCCATACTAACAATAATAGGCTTTGTGTTTTCAAAAAGTAAGACAATTATTCTTTTCTTGCCAGAAAGAGCAGGCTCAATTTTTATGTATCAGTTTCTTCTTAAGGAAATGGCATTTTCTTTCTGCTTCTTTTCTAATATCAGGTGCCTGATAGTTAGCAAATCAAAATCTGGCATTCAGTAATTTGGAAACTACCAAAATCCAATGAATAGTGTGGGCAACAAAGACGTTGGAAAGGAGACTGATGTCAGGTGTTTCCGGTCAGAAAACAGAGAAGAGAATCAAAGAAGAGATACAGGCATGCTCCAGTTTGACATTTATGAAAGTCAGGGTTATGGAAGCTTCATAAGTTTTTTTTTTTTTTTAACATTTTTATTATAGTATAATTGCTTTACAATGGTGTGTTAGTTTCTGCTTCATAACAAAGTGAATAAGTTATACATATATATCTCCATATCTCTTCCCTTTTGCTTTTCCCTCCCTCCTACCCTCCCTATCCCACCCTTCTAGCTGGTCACAAAGCACCGAGCTGATCTCCCTGGGCTATGCGACTGCTTCCCACTAGCTATCTAGTTTACATTTGGTAGTGTATCATGTTCATATATACACTACCACTCTCTCACTTTGTTCCAGCTTACCCTTCCCCCTCCCAATGTCCTCAAGTCCATTCTCTAATAGGTCTGCGTCTTTATTCCCATCTTGCCCCTAGGTTCTTCATGACTTTTTTTTTTTTTTTTAGATTCCATATATATGTGTTAGCATACGGTATTTGTTTCTCTGACTTACTTCAATCTGTATGACAGGCTCTAGGTCCATCCACCTCACTACAAATAACTCAATTTCATTTCTTTTTATGGCTGAGTAATATTCCATTGTATATATGTGCCACATCTTCTTTATCCATTCATCTGTCGATGGAAACTTAGGTTGCTACCATGTCCTGGCTATTGTAAATAGAGCTGCAATGAACATTGTGGTACATGACTCTTTTTGAATTATGGTTTTCTCAAGGTATATGCCCAGTAGTGGGATTGCTGGGTCGTATGGTAGTTCTATTTTTAGTTTTTTAAACTAAAACATACTGTTCTCCATAGTGGCTGTTTCAATTTACATTCCCACCAACAGTGTATGAGGGTTCCCTTTTCTCCACACCCTTTCCAGCATTTATTGTTTGTAGATTTTTTGATGATGACCGTACTGACTGGTGTGAGATGATATCGGATTGTAGTTTTGATTTGCATTTCTCTAATGATTAATGACGAGCATTCTTTCATGTGTTTTTTGGCAATCTGTATATCTTCTTTGGAGAAATTTCTATTTAGGTCTTCTGCCCATTTTTGGATTCAGTTATTTTGTTTTTTTGATATTGAGCTGCATGAGCTGCTTGTAAATTTTATGATTAATCCTTTGTCAGTTGCTTCATTTGCAAATATTTTCTCCCATTGAGGGTTGTCTGTTCGTCTTGTTTATGGTTTCCTTTGCTGTGCAAAAGCTTTTAAGTTTCATTAGGTCCCATTTGTTTATTTTTGTTTTTATTTCTATTTCTCTAGGAGGTGGGTCAAAAAGGATCTTGCGGCGATTTATGTCATAGAGTGTTCTGCCTATGTTTTCCTCTAAGACTTTGATACTCTCTGGACTTACATTTAAGTCATTAATCCATTTTGAGTTTATTTTTGTGTATGGTGTTAGGGAGTGTTCTAACTTCATCCTTTTACATGTACCTGTCCAGTTTTCCCAGTACCACTTATTGAAGAGGCTGTCTTTTCTCCATTGTATATTCTTGCCTCCTTTATCAAATATAATGTCTTGGTTACTGTAGCTTTGTAGTATAGTCTGAAGTCAGGGAGCCTGATTACTACAGTTCCGTTTTTCTTTCTCAAGATTACTTTGGCTATTCGGGGTCTTTTGTGTTTCCACACAAATTGTGAATTTTTTTTTCTAGTTCTGTGAAAAATGCCATTGGTAGTTTGATAGAGATTGCATTGAATCTGTAGATTGCTTTGGGTAGTAGAGTCATTTTCATAATTTTGATTCTTCCAATCCAAGAACATGGTATATCTCTCCACCTTTTTGTATCATCTTTAATTTCCTTCGTCAGTGTCTTATAATTTTCTGCATACAGGTCTTTTGTTTGCTTAGGTAGGTTTATTCCTAGGTATTTTATTATTTTGTTGCAATGATAAATGGCAGTGTTTTCTTAATTTCACTTTCAGAATTTTCATCATTAGTGTATAGAAATGCCAGAGATTTCTGTGCATTAATTTTGTATCCTGCTACTTTACCAAATTCATTGATTAGCTCTAGTAGTTTTCTGGGGGCATCTTTAGGATTCTCTAGGTATAGTATCATGTCATCTGCAAACAATGACAGCTTTACTTCTTCTTTTCCAATTTGGATTCCTTTTATTTCTTTTTCTTCTCTGATTGCTGTGGCTAAAACTTCCAAAACTATGTTGAATAATACTGGTGAGAGTGAGCAACCTTGTCTTGCTCCTGATCTTAGTGGAAATGGTTTCAGTTTTTCAGCATTGAAGACAATGTTGGCTGTGGGTTTGTCATATATGGCCTGTATTATGTTGAGGTAAGTTCCCTCTATGCCTAGTTTCTGCAGGGTTTTTATCATAAATGGGTGTTGAATTTTGTCAAAAACTTTCTCTGCATCTATTGAGATGATCATATGGTTTTCTCCTTCAATTTGTTAATATGGTGTATCACGTTGATTGATTTGTGTATATTGAAGAATCCTTGCATTCCTGGGATAAACCCCACTGGACCTTGGCATATGATTCTTTTAATGTGCTGCTGGATTCTGTTTGCTAGTATTTTGTTTAGGATTTTTGCATGTATGTTCATCAGTGATATTGGTGTGTAATTTTCTTTATTTGTGACATCATTGGTTTTAGTATCAGGGTGATGGTGGCCTTGTAGAATGAGTTTGCGAGTGCTCCTCCCTCTGCTATATTTTGGAAGAGTTTGAGAAGGATAGTTGTTAGCTCTTCTCTAAATGTTTGATAGAATTCTCCTGTGAAGCCATCTGGTCCTGGGCTTTTGTTTGTTGGATGATATTTAATCACAGTTTCAATTTCAGTGCTTGTGATTGGTCTGTTCATATTTTCTATTTCTTCCTGGTTCAGTCCCAGAAGGTTGTGCATTTCTAAGAATTTGTCCATTTCTTCCAGGTTGTCCATTTTATTAGCATATGGTTGCTTGTAATAATCTCTCATGATCCTTTGTATTTCTGCAGTGTCAGTTGTTACTTCTCCTTTTCATTTCTAATTCTATTGATTTGAGTCTTCTCCCCTTTTTTCTTGATGAGTCTGGCTAATGATTTATCAATTTTGTTTATCTTCTCAAAGAACCAGCTTTTAGTTTTATTGATCTTTGCTATAGTTTCCTTCATTTCTTTTTCATTTATTTCTGATCTGATATTTATGATTTCTTTCATTCTGCTAACTTTGGGTTTTTTTAATTCTTCTTTCTCTAATTGCTTTAGGTGTAAGTTTAGGTTGTTTATTTGAGATGCTTCTTGTTTCTTAAGGTAGGATTGTATTGCTATAAAATTCCTTCTTAGAACTGCTTTTGCTGCATCCCATAGGTTTTGGGTCATCGTGTTTTCATTGTCATTTGTTTCTAGGTATTTTTTGATTTCCTCTTTGATTCTTCAGTGATCTCCTGGTTATTAAGTAGTGTATTGTTTAGCCTCCATATGTTTGTATTTTTTACAGACTTTTTCCTGTAATTGATATCTAGTCTCATAGCATTGTGGTCAGAAAAGTAAGTGATACGATTTCAATTTTCTTAAATTTACCACGGCTTGATTTGTGACCCAAGATATGGTCTATCCTGAAGAATGTTCCATGAGCACTTGAGAAGAAAGTGTAATCTGTTGTTTTTGGATGGAATGTCCAAGAAATATCAATTAAGTCCATCTTGTTTAATGTGTCATTTAAAGCTTGTGTTTCCTTATTTATTTTCATTTTGGATGATCTGTCCATTGGTGAAAGTGGGGTGTTAAAGTCCCCTACTATGAATGTGTTACTGTTGATTTCCCCTTTTATGGCAGTTAGTATTTGCCTTATGTATTGAGGTGCGCCTATGTTGGGTGCATAAATATTTAAAATTGTTATACCTTCTTCTTGGATTGACCCCTTGATCATTATGTAGTGTCCTTCTTTGTCTCTTATAATAGTCTTTATTTTAAAGTCTATTTTGTCTGATATGCGAATTGCTACTCCAGCTTTCTTTTGATTTCCATTTGCATGGAATATCTTTTTCCATCCCCTCACTTTCAATCCGTATGTGTCCCTAGGTCTGAAGTGGTCTCTTGTAGACAGCATATATATGGGTCTTGTTTTTGTATCCATTCAGCCAGTCTATGTCTTTTGGTTGGAGCATTTAATCCATTTATATTTAAGGTAGTATTGATATGTATGTTCCTATTACCATTTTCTTAATTGTTTTGGGTTTGTTTTTGTAGGTCTTTTCCTTCTCTTGTGTTTCCTGCCTAGAGAAGTTCCTTTAGCAGTTGCTGTAAAGCTTGTTTTGTTGTGCTGAATTCTCTTAGCTTTTGCTTATCTGTAAAGGTTTTAATTTCTGCATCAAATCTGAATGAGATCCTTGCTGGATAGAGTAATCTTGGTTTAAGGTTTTTCCCTTTCATCACTTTACATATGTCCTGCCACTGCCTTCTGGCTTGCAGAGTTTCTGCTGAAAGATCAGCTTTTAACCTTATGGGGATTCCCTTGTATGTTATTTGTTGCTTTTCCCTTGCTGCTCTTAATATTTTTTCTTTGTACTTAATTTTTGATAATTTGATTAATATGTGTCTTGGGGTGTTTCTCCTTGGATTTATCCTGTATGGGACTCTTTGTCCTTCCTGGACTTGATTAACTATATCATTTCCCATATTAGGGAAGTTTTCAACTATAGTCTGTTCAAATACTTTCTCAGTCCCTTTCTTTTTCTCTTCTTCTTCTGGGACCCCTATAATTTGGATGTTGGTGTGTTTAATATTGTCCGAGGTCTCTGAGACTGTCCTCAATTCTTTTCATTCTTTTTTTCTTTGTTCTGCTCTGTAGTAGTTATTTCCACTATTTTATATTCCAGGTCATTTATCTGTTCTTCTGCCTCAATTATTCTGCTATTGATCCCTTCTAGAGTATTTTTAATTTCATTTATTGTATTGTTCATGATTGTTTGCTTGCTCTTTAGTTTCTCTAGGTCCTTTTAAACGTTTCCTGTATTTTCTCCATTCTATTTCCAAGATTTTGGATTATCTTTACTATCATTATCCTGAATTCTTTTTCAGGTAGATGGCCTACTTCCTCTTCATTTTTTAGGTCTGGTGGGTTTTTTAACCTTGCTCCTTCATCTGCTGTGTGTTTCTTTGTCTTCTCATTTTGCTTAACTTACTGTGTTTGGCGTCTCCTTTCACAGGCTGCAGGTTCGTAGTTCCCATTGTTTTTTGTGTCTTCCCCCAGTCTCTAAGATTGGTTCAGTGGGTTGTGTAGGCTTCCTGGTGGAGGGGACTAGTGTCTGTGTTCTTGTGGATGAGGCTGGATCTTGCCTTTCTGGTGGACTGGTCCACATCTGGTGGTGTGTTTTGTGGTATCTGTGACCTTATTATGATTTTAAACAGCCTCTCTGCTAATGGGTGGGGTTGTGTTCCTGTCTTGTTAGTTGTTTGGCATAGGGTGTCCAGCACTGTAGCTTGCTTGTCATTGAGTGGAGCTCAGTCTTGGTGTTGAGACAGAGATCTCTGGGAGATTTTCACCGTTTGGTATTACGTGGAGCCTGGAGGTCTCTGGTGGACCAAAGTCCTGAACTTGGCTCTTCCACCTCAGAGGAACAGTCCTGATGCCTGGCTGGAGCACTAAGAGCTTGTCATCTACACAGCTGAGAATAAAAGGGAGAAAAAAGAAAGAAAGAAAGAAAAAGATAAAATGACATAAAATAAAGTTAAAAAGTTATTAAAATAAAAAATAATTATTAAAAAAATTTTTTAAGTAATTAAAAAAGAAAGAAAGAAGAGAACAACCAAACCAAAAAACAAATCCAACAATGATAACATGCACTGAAAACTATACTAAAAAAAAAAAAAAAAAAAAAGTCAGACAGAACCCTAGCACAAATGGTAAAGCAAAGCTATACAGACAAAATCACACACAGAAGCATAAGTGTACACACTGACAAAAAGAGAAAAAGGGAAAAGAAAATATATACCATTGCTCCCAAAGTCCACCTCCTAAATTTGGGATGATTCCTTGTCTATTCAGGTATTCCACCGATGCAGGGTACATCAAGTTGATTGTAGAGATTTAATCCACTGCTTCTGAGGCTGCTGGGAGAGCTTTCCCTTTCTTTTCTTTGTTCGCACAGCTCCTGGGTTTCAGCTTTGGATTTGGCCCCGCCTCTCCATGTAGGTCGCCTGAGGGCGTCTGTTCTTCGCTCAGACAGGATGGGGTTAAAGGAGCAGCTGATTCACTAGCTCTGGCTCATTCAGGGCGGGGGTGGGGGGTGGGGTGGGGTGGAGATGGAGGGAGGGGTCCCGGAGTGCGGGGCGAGCCTGCGGCAGCAGACGTTACTGGGACGTTGCACCAGCCTGAGGCGCGCCGTGCGTTCTCCCGGGGAAGTTGTCCCTGGATCCCTGGACCCTGGCAGTGGCGGGCTGGACAGGCTCCTGGGAGGGGCGGTGTGGATAGTGACCTTGCTCGCACACAGGCTTCTTGGTGGCGGCAGCAGCAGCCTTAGCATCTCATGCCTGTCTCTGGGGTCCGCGCTGATAGCCGCGGCTCGCGCCCGTCTCTGGAGCTCCTTTAAGCGGCACCCTTAATCCCCTCTCCTCGTGCACCAGGAAACAAAGAGGGAAGAAAAAGTTTCTTGCCTCTTCGGCAGCTCCAGACTCCTTCCCAGACTCCCTCCCGGCTAGCCGTGGCGCGCTAACCCCTTCAGGCTGTGTTCACACCAACAGTCCTCTCCCTGGGATCCGACTGAAGCCCGAGCCTCAGCTTCCAGCCCCCGCCCGCCCCGGTGGGTGAGCAGACAAGCCTCTCGGGCTGGTGAGTGCAGGTCAGCAGTGATCCTCTGTGCGGGAATCTCTCCACTTTGCCCTTTGCACCCCTGTGGCTGCGCTCTCCTCCGCAGCTCGGAAGCTTCCCATCTCTGCCACCTGCAGTCTCCGCCCTCAAAGGGGCTTCCTAGTGTGTGGAAACCTTGCAGGTCCCATCCCTATTCTTTTTTTATTGTTTTTGCGGTACGCGGGCCTCTCACTGTTGTGGCCTCACCCATTGCGGAGCACAGGCTCTGGACACGCAGGCCCAGCGGCCATGGCTCACAGCCCCAGCCGCTCCGCATCATGTGGGATCTTCCCGGACTGGGGCACGAACCCATGTCCCCTGCATCGGCAGGCGGACTCTCAACCACTGCGCCACCAGGGAAGCCCAATCCTCTTTTGACATTGCATCTCCATCCACCCTTTCTTCTACTCAGTCCTCACTCCCTCACAAGGTTTGTGACCAAGAACACTCCCAGATAAAAATCTCTCATGCAAATCTCCATCTCAGATTTGGTCTATGACAATAACCTTTTTTACTTTAAAGAAAAACATTTTATCTTCCAATTATTTTTTCTGTTCTTCCAAATGTGGTTGAAACAAACTATGAGGAGGAAACTATCCCGTGAAGAGTGAAAAATGCAAAGGTTACGTTATTTTGAAAACAGGTATTTTGACTGTGTGCCTGAGATTACTATGTGACTGGGAGAATTATTTACAAATTACATGTACCTGGACTTACAGCAAACTCAATGCGAGTCATTACTAGAATACTCCATTCCAGACACTTGACCTGTTACTTAGTTGGTTCAATGACAGTTTCGTCCCAGATCTCAAGGCAATTAAGTGAATCTGGGGGAAGAATAGTGCAAAGTCTATGCTTTTAATAATTTTATCTGGGTGGAGCCAGTACTCATAGATTCCTGTTTCTGAATGTGTATATCTTTAAAATAATACATTTATGTGAAGAGTAGAAAAGAATCTCCACAAATTAAAAAAAAATTATGAAATATATCTCCTTCAATCTTGACTTGGCGCTTGTTTTGTGTGTTTGTTAAAATTTTGTCAACCTAGTATATTAACTCCTTTTCTGTTGGTGTCAAAGAATTATTATACTTAACTACAGTGCCTATAAACCTTTGACCCCAGAACTTAGACTGGTATGAAAACTTCACCAGAATTAGGACACAAAGTCAATATAGGAGTTTTCAAAAGCCATATATGGAATGCTAACTCATAACAAAGATACAAGGCCCTTGCTTATTGTTTCTGTGAAACATCTTTGACTGTTTCTAGGACTGTAACTCAAAGCCAATATACACATGTGCACACACAAAAACACACTTTTCTTCATCTTCACCAAATAAAGAAAAACAGTTAATTAGGAGTTAACTATTCATAGGATAAGAATGTTTGTGAAAGTTTTGAGCATTTTATTTACAAGAATTTATATAAATATATATACACAGTTCTAAAGTTTGGAGTACTGTTTTTACTGTACTTTGCAAAAACTCATAAAATACGTATAAAAATAACTCAACGGTAAGGATAATAATGTGTATGTGCACTTTTTAGCATCCAAATTATAATAGTAACCATTAAGTTGCCTTAGATCATCTCACATAGGGGTGAGGGAGTGAGAAAGGAAAAGTACATAGGTAATATTTCAGTCCTTAGACCCATTTGAAAAGCACTCTTAAGATCCCATATTTTTCTTTTAATCATTTACCCAGGGTGATACATTTTTTATTTGTTGAAAGTATATGTTCCAAGAGGAGCATTTAAGTGCAGACAACATGAAAACAGAAAATATCTCAGTGACTCTAAATTGAGGATGCTTTATGATGTAAAATGTAGAGATGAGATAGCTCATGTTCAGTTGAGCAAAGACAATGGGTGTGATCAGCCACATGTGCTGTGCCGAGCTGCCTCTCAAAATAAACTAGTAGCATTTTTTCCATGTGTAATTACTGCTGATAATTAAGTTACATTCAAAGAGTCTTCCTGGATCTTATGTGGTTTTCAGTAAATAGTAGCCATTCTAAAATGTAAATAAAATTAAACATAATTGAATCTCAGATATTAGAGCAAAAGTTGTTGAATTTTCATATCCATAAAAGTTGAGGATTGGATGTAGACTAGATCTGAAGTGCCTGTTCACTCAGTATTTATGACTAATTTTAACAGTTGATATGAAAGACAAAATGGAACACGAAGCCATTGTTGATATAAATCAACATATTACCAAGAAACAGAAAAGAAACAAAAACCCCACATAGTACGGGAAGAAAAAAGTTAAGTGTCTGCCCCAGCAAGACTTGCTTCTTTGCTCTACTGCACTTTCTAATTTTTATGTGGAAAGTGGTTGAGAGTCCACCTGCCGATGCAGGGGACACGGGTTCGTGCCCCGGTCCGGGAGGATCCCACGTGCCGCGGAGTGGCTGGGCCCGTGAGCCATGGCCGCTGAGCCTGCGCGTCCAGAGCCTGTGCTGTGCAATGGGAGAGGCCGCATCAGTGAGAGGCCCGCGTACCGCAAAAAAAAACAAAAACAAAAACATAGGCAGTATGCTCTTTGACATTGGTCTTGGCAATATATTTTTGGATATATCTCCTCTGGCAAGGGCTACAAAAGCAAAAATAAATAAGACTACATCAAACTAGAAAGCTTTGCACAGTGAAGGACACTATCAACAAAATGTGATTTCGCTTATATGTAGAATCTAAAAAACAAAACACATGAACAAATGTAACAAAACAAACAGAGTCATAGATACAGAGAACAAACTGGTGGTGATTGCCAGAGGGGATGAGTGAAATGAGCAAAGGAGATTAGGAGGTACAAACTTCCAGTTATAAAATAAAGATGTCAGGGATATGTAATGTACAGCATGGAAAATATTGTCAATAATATTATAATAAATTTATATGTGACCGATCGTAACTAGAATTACTGTGCTGATCATTTTGTAATGTATAAAAATATCAAATCACTATGTTGCACACCTGAATCTAAGATAATATTTTAAGTCAATAATACTTCAATAGAATATGCACTGGAAAAAGTGCAATGTAGATTGCATTTTCTATATTGTTATCTGACTGAGAATAACAAATAATATTATCTCTCACTTAAAGATTTATATTTAAAAAGTTTTATATTTAAAATATGCTTGTTTGTTTGAAGTTAATACTCAACTGTGAAACTCTAGGGCAATTGTCTTTTTTTTTTTTTGGCTGCACTGCAAAGCATGCAGTTTCGCTGACAAGGGATCAAACCCGTGCGCCCACCCAGCAGTGGGAGCACAGAGTCTTAATGGCTAGACTGCCAGGGAAGTCCCACAATTGTCTTTTTTAATTAGGAATTTACCAACTTACATTTATTATAACAAGTGATGTACTTGATTTAATCTATCTCTCTATTTAACCTATATCTCTTTATTTAATCTATGTCTCTTTAAATTATATGTTTTACTTTGTTTTTTCCTTTTCTTAATTCTTTTTAATCCTGCTGGTTTGAATTAAGTTATCATTTCTTCTTTTCTTATATATATTTTTTAATTTTTGAAAGCTCTAACTTTTATTCCATTAGTGCTTACCTGTGTATAGCTAATATTCATAATCCAACACATCATTTTCTCATTTTAAGGATATAAATAACCAATTCTATCCCCACACCCAACTAATACACTCTAATCCTCAAATTCCCTTCACAATAAAATGAGATATTTAGATATTTAACATGTTAAATTTCTCTGCCCACCCCTGAATCTCACCATAAGGCTTTAAAATGTTTACTCCCATTTTTAGGCTTCTATGGTTACCTAAATAAAAATAGTTTTGTACTTTAAGTCCCAGATTTGGAGAAGTGGAGAGTGCTTGGGTTGAAATTGGGAAAAGAGAGAAATATGTATAACCTTTTAGTCTGTCATCTTCCCAGAAACCCTTACGTCAAGGCTTCCTTGTTAAGTATTCCATGTCTCACAAATTATATGACGTGGTTTTTAAACATAGCATCAATGCAATTTGCAATTTTTTTTTTTGGTTTGTTTCTTTACACTTGTTTCAAGATCCTGATAAATCTTGGAATTGTTCCACGAGTGATTCACCTATAAAAATAATTGTACCCTCAGGTATCTTTCATCCATAAAGTCAATAAAAATAAAATAAAAATGCTAGGAAATGTGACCTGACCCAAGAGATACTTTTTATATTCTGGAAAGCTTCCATCTCCAAGAATGTGCCTTTCCAAGCTGTGGACGTGTCGATAAGAGGGAGAAGGAAGACCGCTACGCACATTGCTCTGCAGCACCTGTTGATGCTCTTGTGCAGAGCGTATCTAAAGGTACTTGGGTAGCAAACCAAGTGAATCATAAACTGGAGGCAGCAGCATTTCCTAACCAGTGTATAGAGACTATCTAGAGGTTCTTAAAGGTGCCCCCTGGGGGATTGCCTTGTTAAAAATTCTGCTTTTGAAACTAGTTTTAAAAGAGAAACAAACAAAAGGATGTTTCCCCCCAAATTTCTCCTTTGAATTGGAGCCATGTGAGAAGTCTCTGAGTGAATAACAAATCGTTAGACGCATAATTCATAACTCAGTCAGTTTATCAATCACCCAAGGACTTTAAACCAGTACGATGATTTTGGCCATTGTATATTAGTTTTAAATCCGTTTTATTGTTAGTCCTAAATTAAATAATTAATACCAATAGTGGAACACTGTTAAGGACTGCTGTTGAAGTATAAGTTAATCGGGAGTGTATGAATGGCACTAATTCTGGTAATTCCTTTTATGATTCTCTTTACTATATCAACATATTGTACATTTCATCAGAATTCTTTTATAGCACATTAGGATGTCTTTAGTATTCAAAAGAACAGAAAAATGTTAAAATAAGAAAATATAGTTATGGTTTATACAAATTGGGAATAAGATTATTCACCAATCCCTCAATTCATTATTTGAGGAGAAGTACTTTGATTGATCATGTTGACTCTTCCTTAAGTTATAATTTAGAAACAACACATCAAAATTATAAAAAGAAGGTAGGTGACTTTTAAACCATGAAATGAAAAAACTTTGGACACCGTATTTTAAATAATGTATATGTATATATATTATATATGCTTATCAACTTTTCATATTATTACATAACCTACATTTTCATATATATTTGTTTAAAAACCCTAAGAGTACATATTGTCATTTTATAGGTGCTTCTTGACAAGTCAAGCTATTTATTAAATACATAATATAAGCACTTACAACATTCATCATTTTGTATTTGAAAAACTCATAATTTGTCTAAATCTTAGCTGCCCATAAGTGTCTATTTAAAATCAAAGTTAAGTGAATTAAAATTAAATAAATCTGAAGATTAAATTTCTCAATTGTATTAGCCACATATCACATGTGAGACATACTGGAAGCCCATAAAGTGGTAGTCTTACAAAGTTACTAAGGTTCAATGTGGTAGCCACATAGCTCCATGTCCAGTGGCTATTTTATTAGTTCATACAGAATGGAATATTTTCATTATTCTCATCATTGTAGAAAGTTCCATTGGCTATTGCTGGTTTTAATATTATGAAATTTAGTAATAAGTGGTCTAAAATATTATATTACAATGTAATATCATGTTGTATATACTATATATTTTATTTAAAATCATGTATATATGTTTAAATTTATTTTATTGTCTGGTAAGCAAACACTACATGATGACAATTTAAAACTTTCTAAGAACTAGACCAGTTATTTAGCTTTCTAATCAACTATTTTGTTATCAGGGGAGACCTTATAATCTAAATAAATGAGTAGTTAGTGAGTTAGAATCCAGGTAATGTAAAAATCAGTATGTTAGCACTGCTCTTGTCAGGACTTGTACAGCAGTTTAGCAAATCATCTGGAGTGGGTTTGCCTGAAGTGTCATGATCATGTTTTTAGATAACAGGTGTGTACATGTGTTATGAAGGATAAGGAACTGGACATGTATTCTCTATGGAGGGCTACAGAATGTTTGCATGAATGGAGAATGTAAAACAGCCTAAAGACAAAACTGACAGTATTTATATAGCACGCTGCTAATTTTGTGCTCTATTGTGCAAAGAATTTACTAGCAGGACCCAGAGTTCTAGAGAAGTTGGAGCAAGACCACAATCAATTGCTCATCACTGCCATGCAAACTTTAACTTGACTCCAGACAAATCTAATACCTTTGAGGATGGTTCCATTCTGATTGGTCTCCTAGGTTAAATATTCTTCAAAATGTACTGCCAGGGCTTCCCTGGTGGCGCAGTGGTTGAGAGTCTGCCTGCCGATGCAGGGGACGCGGGTTCATGCCCCGGTCCGGGAGGATCCCACATGCCGCGGAGCGGCTGGTCTCGTGAGCCATGGCCGCTGAGCCTGCGCGTCCGGAGCCTGTGCTCCGCAACGGGAGAGGCCACAGCAGTGAGAGGCCCGCGTACCGCAAAAAAACAACAACAACAAAAAAAACGTACTGCCAGATCAATAAATGAGCTAAGCTGATCAGCTGAGATTTTGTAAGGAGAGATGATGATTTTGATGGTTTTGACAAATGTCGTATAGAGCTATTGTTTATGGTAATATTTGGTCAGAAGGTCAGCAGAATAGAGGAGAATGTTAATCTTCTTGCTTGTTAAGGCAGTGTCTGGAGAAACTAAATAAGAATAATTATAGAGTGATTAGAGCATAGCGTGGTGTTATGTCTCTTTAAATTAAAATATTATTTGTCACAATTCCACTCTGCCTATTCAGTGACTTCTGGTGACAATGCTTAAAAGGTCTAAATGCATGAAAGCTCTAGGATCTATTTAAAGGCCATACATCTTATGTGGAGATCACAGATGTTCAGTGTCCTGTGGAGCTTTTAAAACTGCTGTTTCCCAGGTCTTACCCACACATATTAAATCAGAAGCTCTAGGGATGAAGCCCATAAAGTGGTACTTTTACAAAGCTCCTCAGGCGATACTCATGGTCAGCTAGATTTGAGAACTTCTGACTTAGATCAAAGGGTTTAAAATTCTCTTTTTAGTTTTTCAATTTTTTATTAGATGCCACACCTCATTTACCAAAACAGAGATTTTAATTTTTTTAAAGTAACTAATGTTGCACTTATTTCGTGGTCCATGCCCTTTAGAACAATGTAATATTTGTATACATTATTTGCAAAACAATATAGAATATAAACTAACATTTACATCCCATGAAAAGCATTTTCTTCTAGATTCGATTTTGACTTTTCTTAGTAATTAATAATAGCTTATGAGCTTCAGCACATCAGGCATTGCAGACAGCCACTGTATTCTGGATTTCACACCACTACTTGCAGAGCTTCACCTTGTCCGGAATCACAGCTTAAATTTGTCACCGAACTAATTGGCACTTAAGCCGTTTGAATGGAGTTGTCTTTATTCAATTATAATTCAGGTAATGAGACTGTCGACTCTGCAATCCTCTTTTTCTTTGCACTCCTCTTTTTCCCAGCACCCCATCTAACTTGGAAGACTATAAGAAATAACTGTCTTTAGCTTCCTGTTACTTCTAGGGCTATTGAATGGCAAGTCTTAGGTAGAAATATGTGATCTAGCTACACACCCAATCCGCTGTTGTTCTCAAGTCATGGCTGGGACTTAATTTCAGTCAAGGTTTTCTCCTATTTATCTGTTTAATGAATGCTTGGTTAAAAGGGCCATACTTACCTGAAATTTACATGGCATAATGTTAAGTGGTTTACACATTGCTTTCTATGTGGATTTTCATTTAATTATAATGACAACCCTACGAGTTAGGTACTGTTCCTCTCACTTTTTTAGATAAAGACTAAAAAGTTTAGAGAGATTAAATTTCTTGCCTGAATTCTCACAGTTAATAAATGGTAGTGTTGGGACTTGGATATAGTATTCTGAACACAAGCCCAGTGATTTTCTTATTATATCATGCAGTGATTTTTTTGTTGACATTGACAGATATATTTTAGATTTTTCTGACTTTTCATGATCATAAAATGAAGTCATTTACTATATATTTAATTACATAATGGCACAATTTTCCCCATAGTAAAGGAACATACTTTTTCTTCTTTATGTCTCAATAGTAAGTATTCTATTATATCTTCTGTATTTAAGACACAGGGAAGTAACTACTATATTCAGAATACCCATATATGTAAGGCACAGTACAGAGAACAAATTAGGATTTGAATTTGGAATCTAAGTACCCATGAAATTCACTTTGGAGATTAACAGAATTAAAGCAGGTCGAGAATTTTCAAGTTTAAAGGCTATTTGCTAGTTCCATTATTGCTAATTTCAAAAGAATATCAACTGACTGGATCTTCTATTTCATGGAGGGAGTTTTCCTTACAGCTTTAGATGGAGGTGATTCTTCAGAGAAATCTTATCTTAGGATGACAGAACTATGTATGACAGAACCTTTTGATTTGTGTCTGGAAGATTTTGCAGATCGACGATTAGGTGTTGAATTTATTCACATAAATCCTAACGATCTCAAATCTTTTTGGTACTACTTTCATCATTATTACTGAGTTTGAAATCTTTGTCTATGAAGCTTCAGGTTTGTATTTCCAATTATACACTGACTACTGGGTATCTTGTAATTTCCTTTATTCTGGAAGTTTACTGTAAAGAAGACTCTTACCCTGTATTTTGGCCCAGAGGTACCTGGAATCTCAGAGAAAATTCAACCTACTTTATTTTATTTATTGGAGTAAAATTGCTTTACAATGTTGTGTTAGTTTCTGCTGTACAATGAAGTGAATCAGCTATATGTATACATATATGTCCTCCCTCCCACCCCAGCCCATCCCCCGATCTAGGTCATCACAGAGCACCGAGCTGAGCTTCCTGTGCTTTATAGCAGGTTCCCACTACCTATCTATTTTACACATGGCAGTGTATATATGTCAATCCCAATCTCCCAGTTCGTCCCATCCCCTCCTTCCCTCTGTGTCCACATGTCCGTTCCCTATGTCTGTGTCTCTATTCCTGCCCTGGAAATAGGTTCATCTGTACCGTTTTTCTAGCTACTTTAGAAGACTGCAGATAAAATGTGCCCTCAGGAGATAGTTCTTTAGTTGCAATACTCTTCCTTAAAAAAATACATGATTTTTAAGGTGATTTTGAACAATGAAGTCATTACTTTCTGTTATTAAAATCTATTAGCCCTAATTTCTTCATTTTATTAAAATAATTTCCCATTCAGTGTTATTTTAATGGAAAATTAATGTCAATTTGTGCCAATTTTGCAAATAAATTGCCTATAAATCATATTTTAGTGTTACAAATAAAACACTCAAAATCTACAGAATATTTTATTGGTCCAATTTTTCTAGCAAAAACAAACATGTTTTTCGTACTGCTGTAACATTTTATAATCAAAGGAATACTAGATTGGAGTCAAAGGACTTGTAGCAAATCTTTACTGTTACTAACTGTTTAATCTTGCGCAGGTAACCGCCAAACCACAATTTCCGCCCCTGTAAGAATAGAGTGATATTTGCTCTATCTAATTGCATGAGCTTGTGATGCTGTGTTGGAATATAGTGATCCTTGTGAGATCAGCTTCTGGTGAGTTGCACATGAAATATGTTATTACATAAATGAGTTACTTGGTTTCCTCATGTATCCAAAATATACAATAACACAGCACGTATGCTTCATTAGACTCACATGCTGTGGTTGAAAGGCACGTATTAAGGGTAGTGTCTGGAAATTCGACATTCCGTGGAATGGGCTTTTATCTGCATTCCTATGTGAAAAGGCCAATGGCCTATCATTCATTCAGTAATGATGAAGCCACGTTGCTGCCCTTAGTAGCATTTCTTTATGGGATTTTAAAGTCCCCTATTCAAGACACACAGCTTCCTCAGGGAACAGTGCTGAAATCACAATGGTCTCTATTTCAGTGATGCTGATGTGTTTTGGGTTGTTGCCATGTTTGGATTTTATCTTGTTATTTCACATGTTATACTGTGCTTGCTGTGCGTAGGAAAATGACCATGTGTCCTAATAGGATAGCCATATATGGCCATTGCTTCCAAGTCATGCATCAAGATGTTGAATACCAAGGCACAGCTATTACTGTGTTGGCAGCGACATGCACTTGACATTCCATGAATGTTTTGTTAAACACTGAAGGGTAGTATGCTAGCTTTCTCTAAATTGCACTTTCTTCTCTTAATATTATGTGCATTAACAAAACCTGTGAGTTTCTGTGGCAACTATGTCATTCCAATAGAGTCCATATATTTTCCAAAGAACATTTGTATTTTTGGCACTAAAAATCTGACCAAAATGAAGTAAAACATTAGTGAAATGGTTCTTGACCTCATGCATTTGGGAAATTATAACTACATAGGTGATTTATATCTTTAGCTATTCTTCCCTTGTACTCCTTTCTTCCTTGAATTATTCAGATCAATTTGGTGGCTTACATCTGTCCTAAATGAGACCTTTTCTATCCCATCATTAAACACCCTACATATTGTCGACAACAGTTCTGATTCTAGGCAATTGTTCCAGACCCTCAGTTTACTTCCTTGATCTGTAGAAAAATTACTGTCTCTGTTCCCTACAATTTAGTAACTTCCTGGTTCAGACTCCCCCATTTCGTTTTTTAGACTTCTTGGACTTGTTTTTCTTCTTTCTCCCTCCATTCTGCCCTCTACTCTGGTGTGTCCCGTGGTTCTCAGAAGATCACCCCATTTCAACCCTGGTCTTACAGAAACTGCCTGACTGCTACAAGAGGGTAGAAGCAGAATTTGGATGTTTTCCCAGAGCCCCAAGTTACCCTGTTCTCCTGCCACCCTCCTTAGAAAGTGGATGAGGTTTCATAGTCATGTTAACGCTGTATCATAATTCAAAGGTATTCTGACACGAGAGCTGCTAACTCTGCATTTGTTTGCAGGCAACACCAGTCTACGCCAGGAACTGCCCCATGCTCCACTTTTTTTTTTTTTTTTGGTACGCGGGCCTCTCACTGCTGGGGCCTCTCCCGTTGCGGAGCACAGGCTCCGGACGCTCAGGCTCAGCGGCCATGGCTCACGGGCCCAGCCGCTCCGCGGCATGTGGGATCCTCCCGGACCGGGGCACAAACCCGTGTCCCCTGCATCGGCAGGCGGACTCTCAACCACTGCGCCACCAGGGAAGCCCTATGCTCCACTCTTCCTCCGTATGCATCTCACCTTCCAGCCTCACAAAACCATTTATAGCTTGATAATAATCATGTCACAGTGATGTTAACATACCTTTGGGTCTTTGACTATGCAGTGCCCTCTTCTTGGATCACCTTCTTGTCTGTTTGCCAAACAACTCCTGATCCGTTAAGATTCAGTTTGTATTCACCTCTCCCTGATCATGAAATATGCATTCTTTCTATAACCGCAACACTGGATGGTTATGCCTAACAAACACATGTCATAAATCTACGGCAATTTCTAGTTTATCTGTCCTCCTCTTCAATTAGCCAGAAAGATTCTTGAGAACAGGGACTGGATCATTTTAATCTTTTGGTCCATATCACCTGGTTCAGTGTCTAGCATGTAATAAGTATTCTACAGTGACTATAAAAAGCTACTACTATAAAAGTACTGTACAGTTGAGAAATCTGAGAAACAGGAGATGTGGTATAATTTGTCCGAGATTGGAGAGCCTGGTGTGGCCACCATTTATATATTATGACTCTTGAAATCAAGCTGCTAACTGCCACTGAAGGTCAATTAAGACATTTCTTCCAGAACTACATTGGCTCATCATGCAAATCATTAATTTAACAAATATGTATCAAGTCTACTCTATATACTCAGTGCCTTGCTAGACTCAGAGAATCAAAGATAGATCATAGGCATAGTACCTGCCTTCAAAGAGCTTATATTCTCAGGCTTGAATCACTTTCTCTGTTACTTCATTGGTGTCCTGGGTTTCTTGCATTCAGCTTCATTTCATTTCTGATATGCCCCACAGCGAGCTCACGGGCTTCTAGTTAAACCCAGTCATGATCTAGGACCTGTGTGTATTTATGGGTCTTCTACTAACAATCCCTTCATGACTCTAGTTCTTATTTTCCTTCATTCTGCTTCCATCTAGAGAGTAAAAGTAATATATTGTGGGAAGGAATTTTTCCAGTTGGAGGCCCCAACTGACCACAATGGGTGGTGAGTACCTCTGTATTCTGTAGAGAACAATCAGGGACTTCCACATACTCACCTCAAGGATGGATAAAAGGAAACCATATGGGTCCTTCTACACTTTCCCCTGTAATTCTCCACTCAATACCTATTAGCAGAAGACTAGATTGCATTAGGAAAGTCAAAGAGGAAAAAGAATTGTTTGTTGGAAGAGGAGTGCTTGGTGTTTTGCCTCTGTCCTCTTGCCAGAGAGGTTGGCTTTTAAGCATCTGACTTTAATCTAAATGAGAAGGTTGCAAGGAAACAGAGAGAGAAAGAGTAGGTGGCTTGTCTTACTCTGTCTGGAAGCTTGCTGAGCTCACAGGCCCACTGAATACCCTTTGACCAGAATAGGGTAATAGAATGGGGAACGTCAACCGTATCTCTCAAAGTCTGAGGTGGAACAGGAAAAAAATGATCGGTGTCTGACTTTTGTCTGAAGATTTGCAGGCAAGTATCTGACTGGAACAGTCCATGATGACAGGAAAGAAAAAGAATAGCCAATTGTTGACTTACTTCAGGGGTTTCAAAGAAAATTGTAAGTTTTCTGAGGCCAGTGGATGCCGCAGAGGTAGCTGAGCTTGAGATGCCATGATGTTATCCCTGATTAACGGAGGGTAGGACAGGACAGAGCAGGTGCTAATGGTACATCCCAAATGGTCAGTTGGAGAGAGCATCCTTCACTCCAGAAGCTGTCCAGTGCAGGGATCCCTATGCGTGTAGGGGGCAGGGAGGCAAGAAGGAGGGTCCTGAAATATAAAAAGCTGTCATCTAGAAGTCCACCATGACAGATGGCATCAGTAGCAAGAGAGAAGAAACAACAGCAGCATCTAAGTAAATTACATTTTGATTATTTTCCTTTAATTTACCACCCCTCTTCTGACCTTGAAGGTCCTAACAGGAAGATGTAAGAAAGAAAAGCAGAAAACTATCCTTTTCAGAGTCAATGGTTAGACCTTAACTGGAGAGAGGGGAAATTTGGGAGTCTGTCATTTCTATGGTCAAGGGATGGGGAAGGATGACTCATATTTGAATTAGAATGTGGAGAAAAATAAAAATTCCCCATTTGCATGATTGCAAGTTCACTCTGTTGCATGAACAAGAAAAAGAAATAAAGCTCTAAGATAAATGCAAGTAGTCTCAGCAATTATATTTGTTTTGCTGTTACTATATACAAACCTCACCAACATTTTCCTGGGTACATAACTTCTGCAGGGAAACAATCATTATGTAATTCTAAATTACCTGAAAAAATTATGTCCTTATTATCATTATCCCATTAATATTTTTTAATCTTTATTGAAATACAGTTGATTTACAATGTTGTATTAGTTTCAGGTGTACAACAAAGTGATTCAGTTATACATATAAATATATATATATATTCTTTTTTAATAGTCTCTTTCATTATAGGTTATTACAAGATATTGAGTATAGTTTCCTATGCTATACAGTAGGCCCTTGTTGGTTATCCGATTAATAATTAATAGCCAATCAATAGTAATTCTAACACATATGGTATAAAATACCATCTATGTTTATTCAATCCACTCAGTTTATTCATCCATGAATTCAACAAATATTTGAGAGTTTATACCACATTAGGTACTATGTTATAAGGAATCTGGAGATCAGAGATGTTAGGTAAATTACTTAAGAGTCAAAAGTTGGTAAGTGGTGTAGCAGAGACATGAAACCAGATCTTCTGACTCAGGATCCTATGTGCCTAACCATTAGGCTAGACCACCTGCATTAGGTCCATGATATCCTACTGATTGGGGCAAGAGGAAAATACTATGATCCCTTGCTATGTATTGCTTAGGACCCTGCCTTTTTATGACAGTCATCAAACTTGAAACTACCTGTTTATTGCTACTCTTCCTGGCTGGACTCAAAGCACCATGAAGCCAGGATCTGTGATTATCCTGTACAAGGGAGTCTCCTCTGGGCAGCTAGCACAACACTTGACATGGGGTAGACACCTGATGAATCTTAGCTGAATTTGAGCAGTGGAATAAATCCTGTAAATTGCAAGGCTTCCTTTGAAAATAAGGTCATGCAGAAGAGCATGAAAATGTTCATGGGGATCATAAGAGTTTCTACATTTCAAGAGTAAATTAAGATTTGGCAATAGATAACATAAGGGCATCCAGGATTTTTTACTTTTAATTCATGAATGACATACTGGTTGTTCCATGTCTCCGTGTCACAGCAGTTATCAGAACTGAACTTGAAAGCATTTAAGTTAGGGAGTCTGTGATCATATATTTTCCAAGGAATAAAGAAAAGCACATGTTGGAATGATGATAATACAAAAGGAGTGACTCCTTTTTATTAAATAATAATTTTATCATGAAATATTCCACACTTAGAAAAGATGTGAATAATATAATAATGTGAATATTATAAATGTGAACAGTATAAATTATATAAAGAATAATAAAACATGCTAGCATACCCACTACAGAGGGTGAGAAAGAGAATATTGTCAATACTGTTGAATTTTCCTCTTTTCCCCAAATATATCATTTTCTGTTCCTGTTCTCCCCCACCTAGTCCCCCATTATTTAGCATGAAATTGTGTTTATCACAATTTTCTTTAGAGTTGTACTGATAATACATGATTTGTAAGCAATATGCTTTTATTTTGAATGTTTAAAATTGCTTATACATGATAGTATGCTTGTATCTTTTTGTAAGTTGATTTTTTTCAGTTGATTTTTTTATGCACTTCATTCAGGTTGATGCCTGTAGTCACAGCTCATTCATTTTGTTGCTGCATTACATGTATCCGCTCTTCTGTCCATGAGCAGTTGAGGGGTTTCCAGTTTCTCTTACTTCAATCAGTACAGCTACCACCTTTTTCTTTATCATCATTATCACCACCATAACCATCATAATCATCATTTATTTCAAAGTTACTTAGCAAGCATTCACTCATATAATACTCAGAGCAAACCTATGAGGAAAACACCATGTACCAGTATTATCCCTACTGCAAATGTAAGGAAACTGAAGCACAGTGTGTTTTAGTAATGAGCCCATGGTTTAGACCTAGAAATGTTAGAAACAGATTTGGAAACCAGAATGATCTAGCCTCAAAAGTCACACTCGTAATTCCTAGGTGAACTGTCTTCTAATCAACCTCATAGAAAGGAATGCAAAAGATTCTCTCGGGTATATAAAAGGGAAATTACTGGGGATCAAAATACGTACCTGTTTAATTTTACAGTGTTTGTATCAATTTATACTTCCACAGGAAATGAATTAGTCTTTGTATTTTCTATATCCCCACCAAGGCTTGGGATTATTGGACTTTTCAGTTTTGCCTATCTCACAAAATGGTACCTGATTGTAAGTTGAATTTGCGTTTTCCTAAAAACTGATGAAGGGCCGCATATTCTCATGCCTATCTGCTATGTAAAACATGTTCTTGGCTTTTGGTCATTTTTCTGTTTCTGTGTTATTGTTGTTATGTATATAGGCTACTCATATTTTGTTGGTTATACATGCTGTTAAGATGTTATAGTTCGTAACTTATCTTTTCCTTTGTTTATAGGTGTTATTTTGAAATAAAAATTTTAATTATAGTCTGATGTACATAGCATCATCGTCAGAAAGGCTTCCCCACCCCCAAGTTATAACAGTTCCCCATATTTCTATAGCACTTTTATGGCTGCTTGTTGGATTTCTTGTTTGTTTTTCTATTTGTTTTTGGGTTTTGGCTTTTACATTTAGATAGCTACTCCTGTTGGAATTTATTTTGATGGATGGTGTGAGTAGTTCCCAGCTGGGTATCCAGTTGCCACCCAAACATGGTTTTTTCCCTGAATCTTTCCTTTCCTGAGTGATTTGAAATAGTATCTTTGTCATACATTTCCATATGTACCTGCATCTATTTCTGGCATTTCTCTTCTGTTTCATTGATCATGAGTCTACCTGTGCACGGGGTTCGCACTATTTTAATTATACAGACTTTGTTAGTATGTTTTAATATCTGGCAGGGCTATTTTTCCCCTTATTGCTCTTCTGTGTAAGATTTTCCCAATCTATCTTTTCTTTTCTCTTCTTTTCTTTCCTTGTTTTTTTATTTTTCAATTAAACTTTTTTGGGAGATAACTGTAGATTCATATACAACTTTGTGAAATAATGAAGAGAACTCCCATGTATCATTTACTCATTTCCTCCAATGGTCATATCTTTCAACATTGTAGTGCCATATCACAAGCAGGATATTGACATTGATATAGGAAGATATAGAAGAGTCCCATCACCACAAGGATTCCTAGTGTTGCCTTTTTATAGCAATGATTTCCTCCCTCTCCTTAACCCTTAACTCAGTCCTTAACCCTTTGCAACCAACGTAACATTCTCCATCTCTATACTTTTATAATTGCAAGAAATTTATAGAGATGGCATCACACAGCATGTAATCTTTTGGGGCTAGCTTTCTTAACTCAACCTAATTACCTGGAGATTCATCTAAGTTGCTGCATGCATCAGTACTCTGCTTCTTTTAGTTGCTGAGTAATATTTCGTGGTATAGATATACTTCAGTTTGTTTAACCATCCAACTGTTGAAGGACAGATGATTTATCGCCAATTTTTGGCTATTATGAATAAAGTTGGTAAGAGCATTCATGTACAGGTTTTTGTTGCAAACATAAATTTTCATTTAACTGGGATAAGTGCCAAAGATTTCAGTTGCTGGAGTGTATGGTAGCTGAATATTTAGTTTTTCAAAAACTGCTGAACTGTTTTTTAGACTGTCTGCACTATTCTACATTCCCATAAACAGTATATGAGTGACCAGTTTCTCTCCATCCTTGCCAGCTTGGTGTTGTCACTTTGTTTTTTTCTTAATTTTATATATTCTCATAGCTATGTAGCGATATCTTATTGTGGTTTTACTTGGCATTACCTTTTTCCATCTGCATATCCCTTTCATGAAATGCCTATTCATGTCTTTCATTCATTGTGATGGGTCATTTTATGTGTCAACTTGACTGGGCCAAGGGATGCCCAGATATCTGGTAAAACATTATTTCTGAGTGTTTTTGGGAGGGTGTTTCCAGAAGAAATTAGCATTTGAATTGGTTTAAAAAAAAGAAGATTGTTCTCACCTACGTGGCTGAGCATCACCCAATCTGTTGAAGGCCTGAATAGAAAAATCGGTGGAGAAAAGGGTGATTTTCTCTCTCTCCTAGAGCTGGGACATCCATAACATCCTGCTCTTTGACGTCAGAGCTCCTGATTTTCAGGCCTTCAAACTCGAACTGAATTATACCACTGGGTTTCTTGGCTGTCCAACTTGCAGAAGGCAGATAATGGTACTTCTCAGCCTCCACAATTGTGTAAGCCAATTCTTATGATAAATTAATCAATCAAACAATCCTATTAGTTATATTTCTCTGGAGAACCTTGACGAATATATCCATATTCCATCTGGACTGTTTGTTCTATTAACGTTGAATTTTGTGAGTCCTTTATATATTCTAGAGACTACCTTTGACAGATATGTGGTTTGCAAAATTTTTTTCCCAAATCTGGTTTGTCTTTTTGTCCTTTAACAGGGTATTTCACAAAACAAAAAGTCTTTAAATTTGATGATGTCCAGCTTATCATTTTTCCCTTTAATGTATTGAGCTCTTGATGTCAAGTCTAAGAACTCTTTGTCTAGCCCTAGATCTCAAAGATTTTCTTCTATTTTTTTCTATAAATTGCATAGTTTTATATTTTACCCTTAGGTCCATGATCCATTCTGAGTTAATTTTTTTCCTTTTTTAACAGTAATTTATGTATGTCCACTTATTCTTTTCATAATGTTCTACTGCCGGTCAAGGGCTATGTTTTGCTCACACGTATCATAGTCATTGACATAGAAATTTGCACAGAGTTGATAATCAATAGATATTTAAACTGTAATTTTTGTATAACATGAGAAGTTTAGGTTTAGGTTCATTTTTTCCTATGGATATCCAATTGTTCCAGCACAATTTGTTGAAAAGACTATCCTTTTTCACTGAATTGGTTTTGTAACTTTGTCAAAATTCATTTGGACATATTTGTGTGGGACTATTTCTGGGCTCTGTATTCTGTTTCTTTGATTTATTTGTCTATCTCTCTGCCAATACCACATTGTCTTGATTATTGTAGCAATATAGCTGGCCTTAATAATGGGTAGAATGATTTCTACCATTTTATTCTTCTTTTTAAAGATTGTTTTAGCTATTCTAGCACCTAAACCTTATTGTATAAATTTTAGTATTAGCTTGTCTCTGCTGCCCAAAAACCTTGCTGTGATATTGATTGGAGTTGATTTAAATGTATAGATCAATGTGGGTAAGATTAAAACTTTTAAATCAACTTTTATAGTGCTAGAAATTAAAAGTCTTATTTGGATTGTGATCATTTACATATTAACTTGTGAAGAATTGACATCTTTATGATGTTGAGTCATCTTATTAAAGCACAGATGACTTTCAATTGTTTACTTTCCTGTTCTTTAAGAATTTAAAAAATTAGTATGATTTTTAGAATAATTACTGTTAATTGTATTAAATATTCTTCGCTGTGTTTACGAATGAGTTAACAGTTCTATCATCTCTTCCTAACTGTTATTGCTTCTATATATGAGTTTTTTGGGTATTTTAGTTGTATATTATTAACCTGCTAACTTACTGAATTATTGTATTGTTTTGATCATTTTTATCAATATTCTTGGGTTTTCTATGTATACATTTATACATCTATAATTTTTATGCCTCTAATTGTTATTGTTTGTCTAATTATAATAGTCTGTACTTTCAAAACAATGTTAAATAGTAGTGGATCTATAAGAATATTTGCTTTTTTAAAAAACCTTAATGAGAATGTCAATAAAGATTATTTATTAAGTAAAATGTAGAAAAAATAGATATTATTATATACACTGAAAAATAGATATCTTATGGTGTTAAAGAAATATACACAATTTCCTATTTTGATAAAATGTTTATTTTATGTTAAGGAAGTACCTAATTTCTTATTTTATTGAGAGTGTTTTTTAAATCAAGAATGTGTGTTGAATTTTGTTAAAGATCTTTTCAGCATCTATGGAAATAATTATAGCATTTTCTCTTCATATTTATTAATATTGTAAATTATATTCATAGATTTTCTAATATTGAATCATTCAAATATTCAACCATTCATACCTAGAGTAAATCCCACATAACAATGAAGCATTTTTTAAAAGTGCTACTGGATTCTGATTGTTATTATTTTATTTAAGATTAATGATATCCACTAATGAAATTGGTCTGTGATTATGTATTTTTTGCAGTATCTTTATCAGATTAGCTATAAATGCTACAATGGATTCTTTCTTATATTTTGAAGCACTTTAACAAGCATTCGTATTATCTAGTGTTTAAAAGCTTAGCAGAATTCCCTTGTGAAACCATCTGGACCTGGTCTTTCTTCATAATCAAGTTATTTTATAGCTTTTTCTATTTATAGGAAATTAATCTTTTAAATACTATCTTTTCTGTGTTCAATTTTGGTAGATTGCATTTTCTTTGTAATTCTCTATATCCTGTAAGTTCTTGTATTTATTATTATAGAGGTGGGCATAGCATTGTCTTATTTTTTTAAGTTCCCTTTATTTTGATTTTTATTATTCACTTATTTTGTGTATTCATGTTTGGGGTTGACATTCTGGGTCAGTTTTCTAAGTACAAAGTGAACCTTTTAAATAAATAGGTTCAGGTTTTCTTTTATTTCTGGAAAGATTTATTAGATCATAGTTTTAATTATTACTCATATCCATTTGTTGTGGTTTTGGTTTTCTTCAAGGACTTCAATTATACATTTGTTGGATCTTCTTTGCTTACCATCCATATTTATCACATTCTTCCTGATAAGTTTTATTAACCTTCACAATGCCTATTACAGTATATTCAATCAATTCTATTTTCCTTTAGACATCATGTAGTTTAATCTTATTTATACTTTTCCCCTTTGTTTTTCATCTTTTTTTTTCTGAATTTGGTGAACACTTTTCCATTTTTCAGCTTTTTGTCTATTTCTTTTTGAGTTATTAAACTTCTGATTTGATACGTTTTCATATCTGTCATTGCTTCTTTAAAAAATTTAATTGAGTGAAGTGTTGTTTTAGAATGTTCCTATGTTTTCTTTTTCTTTTATGTGAGAGTGTGTGTTAAGGAGAAGGGGCAGGAGGTGGGGGTTATGAGCAAAAAGAGCATGGTTTCATCATCCAAAATGTTTTTATTCCAGTTTTCTGTTTTCTTCGTATACTAGCTTTATACAGATATTCTTCTTTTTTCTGTAATTTGTATTTTTTTAAAAAGCTTTCCTAAGAAGCAGTAAGAGGTGAATTTATGTTAGTAGGTGATTAGGATTCTGGTGGCTTACTGAGTTCTCACTTCAGAAACAATCTTTTTACGTGGTGCATTGAATTGCAGTATTTTTTACTGATGGTATTTTTGTCCCTTTTGTTGTTTGTTTTTTGGTTCCAAACCAAGAGGTTGGTGGTGTGTCTCCTGGTTTTGTAATCCTATTTTATTTCTCTAGAACACATAGTTTTCATCACTTGTTATCTTCTTTTTATTATTATTCAAATTTCCAAGGTATCTTCCCTTATTTTCCATCATCTCCCTCTCCCTCAGAAGTTGTGCCTTGCCCTTGTCCCATACACTTTTAGGCTTCTTCCTTTTGATTTACCTGTTGTCAGTGTTATGTCTGCCAGGTCTCAGACTTCTATTTCTCTCTTAGATTGGGACTCTCTTTCTAGGATGTTTTCATCTTCATGGCTTCCACTGACCGATTTCATCTTCATGGCTTCCAACTGACCTCATCTATTTTCTGCACAATTTAACCTGATTCTTTTCTCTGCCTTGAGTACCATATTTCACTCTGCTTATCTTAGATATTTATTTCATTAATTATAAAGAAATTAAAGTTTGTTATGTCCTTTGTCATTTATTTGATAGAGTGGTTTATAAGTGGTTTTGTTTGTTTGCCTTGATAATCTGCATGCTTTAGGGAGATATGTGGAGAAACTAGATTTAAATGACTTCCATTATTTTGCAAGAACTTTTCTCATGTGATTTAAAAACTCACGTCAGATTAATATGCTTTCTAGACACTTAAAGTTCTGTTTTTATTCTTGGCTTTCAGTAAAAAAAAATATCTTTTTGAATGTCTGATTATTTCTGACTTCATTAGAAAAAAATAGTATATACAGTCTGAGAGTATGGATATATTTCCCCAGAAGGATTTACTTTTGCCTTTGGTTATTAGCTAGGCTAAGTGTAATAATAGTTCTTGACCACCTTAGTCCAATATGATATTGGCTTCAGTCCCTGTGAGGGGTTATTTCAGTGTTTTGGAGTCCTCACAAAAGTCTTGGTGTGTACCAGGTTCCTCTTCTTTGTCCATCATTGAATTTCAATTTTTGTCTTCTTACTCTATATATCTGCAAAACAACTTTGTTCAGTTTCTTAGCTTTCAGTTCAGCACTTTTGGAATCTACAATTACCTTGTGTGGAAAGGTTCTCCAAAAGCCATATTTAGCCAAATTTACCTTTCTAGAACTATTTTTGTCCTGGATTATGGACCTGCAGATCTTTTCTTCCTTAGACACTCTCCAATTAATTTAAACAGATTTTTGTTGTTATTGTTTTGTGTTCTTCCAATATATGAATTATCATATATTCTGAATAGGAGGGTTGGTCTGAAAACCACAGTTCACACTTACCAGAAAATCTAAAGTGCTTTATTTCATTTTTGTTGTTGTCAAAAGTTGTTGATTATTATTTCAGCTCTATTTTGATGTGTTTAAAACCACAAATTTGATATTATTATTAGTTACTTATATAACCAATGCTTGTATAGATTATCTCATATATGTTCCATTTTTTTAACTTGGCTTTCCCACTTACTTTTCAGAGCTATTTCTAGGATAATTTTTCATCTCTTAGAATAATAACCTCTGTATTTTCCTCTGCTGAATTTCTGCTCTTGTTGTGCACTTTGTTTTTTTTTGTCTGGACATGCCTTTATTTCACCCTCATTCTTGAATGATAGTTTTCTTTGGTGCTCTGCATTTTTACCAGTAAGTGTTTATGTGTGGGTTTCTTTTTTTGTTTTTCTTTCTTCTATTTTTTCTTTTTTCTTTTTTCTTTTTGGTCCTTTTTAGAATTGATTGTGATTTCTGCATAGATGGAGATGGACTCATCTCTTTTATCCATTTGAGGAACTTCTCAAAAATTGTCTATTCGAATATTATTTTTCCTGCATTTTCTCTAGCCTCTCCTTATGGAAATCCAATTAGATATATGTTAAACCATTTTACTATCTTTTCTGTTTCTCATCTCTCTTTCATATTTTCCTTCTCTTTGTTTCTACAATTTGGTTAATTAATTCTGGATTGTTTGCCAGTTCTGGAATTATATCTTCAGCTGTGGCTAATCAAGTTGGCAAAATATTTTAGTGGAAAGTGTCCTTTGCAGACATACTGCTGAGGTTTTAACCTTAGTTCTGCTACTCAGTAGTTATACAAGTTAAGCAAATGTCTTAATCTGTTGTCCTTATGATTTTTTATCTGTAAAATTAAATAAATAAAAATACTTACTTCATGGATTGTTATAAATGTTAAATTAGTCAATTGATGTAAATGCTCAAAAGAGTACCTGGCACATAGTAAACCTCACTAAGAATTAGCTATTGTTATTCTCTATTAATCTGCTATCTAATCTATCCATTTGCTTTTAAATTTCAAGTATTATATTTTTATTTCTAAAATTTCTATGAAATTTTAAAAAATTCTCTATAATTTTTGATAGTTTCTTTTCTTTCTCCTCATGACTTTGATTCCCATTTTTATTTCTTTAGCTAGACATATTTATTTTATTCTGGATCTAGAAATTCTAGTTGAATGAAGCCCATAAAACTGAGTAGTGCTCAAAATACCTATCATGAAAAATACAGCTTTGTGTTATTACAAAGTAATAAAATAATTGGGGTGAGCCATTATAACTAGCCAGTTATGTTTTGGGGTCCTGGGACCCAGTCATTAATATTTTTAGGTCTGAATTATGGGAACATTTTTGATGGGTTTTACTGTATTGAAGTTTTTGTGGATCTAATTTTGATATTTGCTTTTTCTATATATTTTTGTTTATCATGTTGTTTCTTTGTGCTTTTTTTTTTTTATTTCCTGAGAGCTTATTTTCGTTCAGATATTTTTGTCTCCTGTATAAGGGTGTATTCCCTTAAAGAGGATTTGCATTTATTTATATCAAGTATCTAAATGTGCTACCTTGTGACAATCTTAAATTAAGTATTGGCTTGGATATTTTTCAGATCCACAAATCAGACAAAGATCAGCTCGAAACTGTGAATTTTTAGGAGATACATTTTGTTTTTCTATGGTAGGCTGAAAATGGTCCCCCCAAAATATTCACATCCTAATCCCTGGAACCTGTGAATGTTACTTTATTGGAGAAAAGAGTCTTTGCAGATGTGATTAAGTTAAGGACCTTGGGCTGGGGAGATTATCATGGATTATGTGGGCTGGTCCTGAATGCAATTACATGCATCCTCATAATTCAGAGGTACAGTGGGGTTTAAACATGGAGGAGAAGGCAATGTGACTACAGAGGCATGAATTGGGGTGACACAGCCACAAGCTGATGGAGGCCAGCCATTACCAGAAGTTGAAGGAGGCAAAGAATGGATTCTTCCCTAGAACCTCTGGAGGGAGAACAGTCCTGCTGACACCTTGATTTTGACCCAGTATTATTGATTTCATACTTCTGGCCTCCAGAACTGTGAGAGGATAAATGCATGTGGCTTTAAGCTACCTAATTTGTGGTAATTTTTACAGCCACCACAGGAAACTAAGACAGCCTCCATTAAAAGCCAGAGCTAGAACAAATTCTTCTGCCATTTTTCTTTGTGGAATGATAACAAAAACTAAATATTTCTTGATTAAATTCATGTTGATCACTCTATTTGTAAAACATAGTCCATGGAATTAGAAGAGTGTCCCAAAGCTCCTAGACCTTCATTTAGAGTTTCCTCCCATTCCAGCAACTTGACTGACATCACAGTTGGTCCTTAGTTGTCCAGAAGAATTACGGATTTCCAAAAGTATATCTTCAAGATGCCATGTGATGAGAGCATCCTTATGTTGATCTTTAAACAGACCATCACACTGTATTGCAGTAAATCACTAGGTTTTGAAAGCTAGTTGAAAATTTGTGTTATTTATATTCTTAGACTTTGCTTTTATCCCATAAGTTTAGTCCCAAGTAACATCCAATTATTTGACTAGAGAAAAGTTTCCACAACTAGGCCAGTAGTGGGCTCTGCTGCCTGTGAATTGAAAGGGTTCTTCTCAGAATCACTGAAAAAGAAAAGTTTATTTCTAATTCATACATTAGTCTTCTAAAGTCCTTTGATCTCTTGAAAGGTATTCATGGTCTAAATAACCACCACATTCTTATAGAAATAAGTAAAATCTGGGTTTAAAATAATTGACACCTAAGGGAAAACTTATTAAATGTAGTAATCTTTATCTACCATGTAAAAGTTTTTGTAGATCAAACATTGAAGGTGAATAAATTCTTTTTTTCCCTTCTTTAAAATTAGTTATTTAAATATAAGTAAGGGTATCTATTCATTTCACTATTAAATAGAAAATCATCCTAAAAAACAAAGATAACTTAAGTGGAGGCATTCTGTCAAATTTAGCCACATTCAAAATATACTCCCCTCAATTAAAAATTAAAAAAAAACAAAAAAGAAGCACACACAAAAAACAGATGGTATATACAAAACAGTGACATATGATGACAAATTTAACAAGCATTTGCATCTTTTAACATAGCACCATTTTTCACTTAGATGTAGATAGATGGGGTAATTCTTTGAAAACCAGTAATTCTTATTTGGAGTTGGGATTCCTATGGGATTTTATTTTATAGGGAATTTCTCACTATTTGAAAAAAATTCATTTTCTCACAATTGCATTTACTTTCATCAGTTGAAGTTCAAATCTTATTATACCTAAAGTTTGAGAAGGAAATTCATCTTGAATATAAGGAATTTCACTCCTGAGATCTCATTTCAGATACTAAAAGCCATATGGCTAAGGAATTACTATGTTCCATGGTTTAGAAGTACAATAGATTGTGCTTTGGAGTGACACCTAAGGGAAACATAGGTTCTTTGGAGGAGTTAGAATTAAAAGAGCAAATATATAATAGTGAAATCGAGAGATTAGTCCTACAAAAGAAACAGGGAAAAGTCATTTCTGTGGCTGTTGAAAGGAATACCAGCACACATTTCACATTTAAAACTGTGACTTTTGAGTATGGGGCATATTTGCTTCACTCTAAACTGAAATAACTTTGTAAATCTCTTGTTGATCTTACATAAAATGGTTTCAGTTTTTGATTTACGCTGCATTTGTTCTATGATTGTGAATGGTTCATACAAAGATGGGTAAGCTATTATTTCATGGATTTGGCACTCTTCCCAATTGTAACCATGAATTTCATATTTTATATGTATAAATGCTTTTCATGACAGACCACTTAGATTCCATGTGTACTCCTTTCCTAAGGTAAGTATGGCATCACTGTATGTCAATTCAAACCACTGGCACACACATTTTTTTCCCAGAAATCTGATCCCTGAGAGTTGGTGTTTTAATGATTGTAACTTTCTAAGTGACACCAAATAAAGGTGCAATTGAATTGACATGATGAAGAGAATTATTTTAGCCAACAGTACTTATATTGGAAGAAGAATACAATGCAGGCTTATTAGGCTGAACTTTTTGACCATGTTTGTTCTAGACAACTATTCACGAAAAAGAAAATTTTTCCTCAGAGTATTTTCAAGAGTAAGAATGCAGGTTTTAATATTCACAGTGATCACAGGAAAGAGGAAAGGATCTTTGAATAATGGTTTAAAAGTTAGGGGAAATAATTTTGTGTGTGTGTGTGTGAAGGGGAGATTTTTTAAAAGAAAATAACTGAGTGGTGCTCTTCAAGTCTATGGAGCCTCATTACGAGTAATTAACTGATTGTTTCTTATCTCAAAAGGAATACCTGGAATAAATAAGAAGAAAGTTAAATCAGACATTTAAATAAACTTCGGAAGGTCAGGTTGGAGAAGTCATAGACTAGATTTTCAAAGGCTGATTTGAAAAAGTCAGAGGACAGTGTTACGGAGAACATCCATATGTGACATCCATATGCGGCTTGTTGTCTTAGGACTTTAGTATTGTCTGCAAAACAAAATGGTGTGGTTTTATTGCAAACGGCTGCCTGCCTTTGTCTGAAAACCTAAGTATCTTTGGAAATTAGTCATTTAAAATAAAGATTATTTTCTGTAACATAAACCATATTTTGATCAGCGGAATTTCTAGCAGTTGCTTGAGGATATCATGGGATTTTTTCTTTGTTTCCATATTTTCTCCTTGAATTATACACATTTCCTGACCCTTTGCCAAGCCCCTGGTAGTGAAACATTATTTAGAAGATCAAACACAGATCATATGAAAGAAACATCTGTTGTGGCTATTGTTTTTCAGAAGTTCAGGGTGCCCAAGAGGTCTACCAGGCAATATTTTCCAATCCTCATTTCTATACAACTGAGGGATCTTGGTGGCAGCAAAGGAGAGAAGGCTGTTAATTTAATGTTTGAGATGTGTGTGTCATGAAGTTATTTGTACTGAAAATATTTTGGAAGAAAAAATATCCATAGTGACTCTTTTAGTTTGTTCTGCTCTGTAACCAACTAGGGCTACAAAACTCATCATTGAGGGTGGATAAGAAAAAACCAAAGAGTGGAAGGGATGCAAAGCAGCTGTTGTTTTAATTGTTTCTCCATTTCCTAGCTCCATCCCCATCTATTGCTTTAATCCCCAACATTTTGCTAACCCAAGCCTCAAAGCAGAGCTCATTTTTAGGGGAGGAGAAGCTTCTTTCCAGGACAACATTGTTCTCTACTCGATTTCTTCTATCCCCTGCTTCCCAGTCAGCTGTCAGGCCTGCAATTCTCTTTTAAGATAGATCAAAAAGGGAAAGGTAATTTATATTTTAATGACAAGGCTTGGTTATGTGTTGGACATAGAGGGTTTATAACCCTGAGAGGTAATTACTCAGGTTGAAAGGTGCTTCATCTGTTCAGATCGCAGTTTCCAACAGGGTGATGTTCTCAGTGAAACTGGTGATGACAAAACCTTCTGAGACATCATGCAAAGAAATTTCATCGAAGGAATATTTCCCTGTTCTTCAATTTTACTAAATTTAAAATTAATTATGAATTTTATTACTTTCATTTAAACAATCCAACTGAAACCTTTAACATGCTGTGTAAAATTTACTATGTGGGATGCAACCAAGGATTGTCAAAAAAGCCTTGGACTGGGGGTGCTCAGTAAACCCACTACTTCTGTGACCTTGCACCTGACCTCTAAATTTCATTCTAGCTTGTGCCACATGTGACCCTATAGAATATAAGAACAATCGTATTTTCCTCCCACAGTTGGTGTGGTCTTTTACATAGAATCTATTCTATCAGAAAGATGGGGGAATCAGAGAGAAGTAGGTAAATTATTTTCTTACCTTTGCTTTAGAAGATATTCACCTCAGTGTCATATTAAGCTTAAAGAAGAAATGAACTGATTAATTCTTTCACATAGAATTATCATCGTCATCACACTACCTATGACAACAACTTTCAAAATATTGTACTATCCCAAGGGCTAGAAAAATATCATACTATTCTGAGGATCAAGAAAGGAGTCTGAGAACTAGTGTTATATGCAATAAGAGTATGATGCCAATATTATAAGTGGAATTTACTATGTAACTTTTAAAACTTTTATTTTGAAATAATTTTAGGCTTTGAGCAGGATTACAAAATTAGAGAGTTTTCATATATACTTCACCCAGCTTCCCAACACCTTGCATAATATTTGTATAATTTTCAAAATTATTAACTTTGATGCAATACTCTTAACTGAGCTATGTATTTTATTTGGATTTCACCAATTTACTGCTAATCTATTTCTTCTATTCAGGATCCAATCTGAGATATCACATTGCATTTAATTTCATGTCTTCTTTGTCTTTTCCAATCTGTGAAAGTTCTGTAATTTTTCCAGTCTTTCATGATTGTGATGCTTTTGAATAGTACTGGTTAGTTGCTTTGTAGAACACTTTATAGTTTTCATTTGCCTAATATTTTCTCATAATTATATTAAGGTATGCATTTTTGGCAAGAATGTCACAGAAATGATGTGTTCTTGTACATACACTTACAAAGTGTACATGACGGGTACATGAAGTTTATATTTCTTGTTTGACCTTTGTCATCTGGTTAAAGTGGTGTCTGCTGTGCTTCTCCATTGTAAGGCTGCTATTTTCTCCTTTTGAACTAATAAATATCCTGGGAAGATAATTTGAGGCTAAAAAATATCCTGTTCTCCAATTTTTGCCTGTTAGTTTTAGCATCCTTCTTTTGATCTTGTTTGCAACAATTTTTACTGTGTTTTTCCAATGGTGGTTTTCCATTTCCCTTATTCTTTCTATATTTATTAATTTAAAAATATTCTGTAAGGAAGAGCTGCTACTTCTCCCTCCTTTATTCATCTGTGCCAGTTTTTATTTATATCGGTATGGAATGCTTAGTATTATTTTATCTGTGGGTTATAATCTAATGCTATCTTGGTTAATTTTATTTCTCAGAATTTTCCAGCTTTAGTCAACAGGGGCTTTTTCAGGTTGGCTTTTATGAACTTTCAATTTGACTACTTCCTTACTTTATGCCAACACAAGATGCTCCAGTCTCATCTTGCTTTTTCTTTCTCCAGCCCTGGAATCAACCATTTTGTCAAAGATGTCTGGTTCCTTTAATTAGACGATGGTATTTAGACATCAAAACCTGGATGGAAGGAGTGCTCATTGCTACCAAAACCTCATTGTATCTAGACCCTCTCAGTGGATAAAACTTGGAAATGCACGTATATATATAGTAACCCAGCCACACACACACACATGTGCACACACACACCCCTTAAATTATTTCTGTAAATATCAGCATGTCAGGTATAAAACCATGAGTTCATACTAGACCTGTGATTCCAGTCCAATACCATACGTTTACTCTAGCCCTCCTGTATTCTTAATTGTAACTTCTTTCTCCTATAGTAAGAAACTTGACTCTCATTATCTGCAATATACTCACTTATGTTTTTCAAGACTAGTATTCACAAAAATTAGTTTCAGAATTGCTGACCCATACACACCCCTGGGAGAAACAAATCTGCTAAATATAGTAAAAAAATTTTCGTACAGTTCTTTCTGCTGTTGACTTACAGTCTGCAGTCAAAGTATTGATTCCCATGTAACTCAGGTTAGTTCTTATCTTCCCTACTCACTTCAGGGTGGATATTTTATTCACTTGTAATACAGTAGTGTTCATTTGTTGCTGTTTGTATTCTATTGATATTTTGCTTTCCCTTCTCATTCTGGTAGAGTATCTTCTATCTAAACACTCGATAAATTATATAAAAACTCTTTGCCTAACCTGTGATCACAAGGATTTTCTCCTATATTTTCTGCCAGAAGTTTTATGGTTTTGTGTTTTATGTTTTGGTCTATGATCCATTTTGAGTTAATAGAATGTGGGTCAAAGTTCATTATTTACCCTGGTTACACAGATGTACAGTTTTTCTAGCACCATTGTTGAAAAGACTGTGCTTTCTTCACTGAATTGCCTTTAAACTTTTTTCAAAAATCAGTTGATTATGATGCTGTGGGTATATTTCTGGACTCTGTTCCATTGACTTATGTGTCTTATCACCACTATCTTGATTACTGGAACGTCTTATTAAATCTTGAATCGGGTAGTGTTAATCTTCCTTTTTTTTCTTCATTTTCAAAATTAATTGGATTCTTTCAGTTTTCTTGCTGTTCCATATGCATTTTAGATTCAGATTATCAATATCTACAATACAATTCTCCTGGGAATTTAATTTGGATTGAGTTGAATGTGTAAATCAATTTGGAAACAATTTATATCTTAATAGTATTTGGGCTTCAGTATTCATGCACATTGTATATCTCTCCATTTATTAAATATTATTTGATTTCTTTCATCCCTGTTTTATAGGTTTCAGCGTGTTTATCCTTAACATATTTTGTTAGATTTATATCTAAGTATATCATTTTTCTGTGCTGTTGTAAATTTTACTGTAATTTTAAATTTCAATTTCCAATTATTCATCACTAATATATTAAAATGCAAGTGATTTTTGTATATTGACTTTGTATCTTGTGAACTTTTCATATTGACTCATGAGATTTAGAAGTTTTTTAAAGATGCTTTAGGATTTTCTACATAGATGTGTTGTTTGTGAATACAGACATATTTCTTTCTCTCTTTCCAATCTGTGTGCCTTTTATTCTTTCCATGTCTTATCGCTCTATCTAGGACTTTCAGTATAATGTTGAATAGAAGTTGTGAGAAAGGACATCCTTGCATTATTCCCGGTCTAATGGGGAATGCATGCAATCTTTCATCGTTAAGTACTATAATGACAACTATCAATTTTAAGTAACATCCATCTATCAGATCGAGGAAGCATTCAGAGATTTTTAGTTTCCTGAGGTTTTTTTTTTTTTTAATCATGAATCAATGTTGAATTTTGTCAAAAGCTATTTACCATATCTAGGGATGATTATTTGAGTTTCTTCATTATTCTGTTAATCTAGTGAATTATTTTAATTGATTTTCTAATGCTGGACCAGGCCTACATTCTTCAAATGAATGCTACTTGGTCGTAATCTATTATTCTTTTTATATATTGCTGGATATGATTTGCTAATATTTTGTTGAGGAGTTTTGCCTTTATGTTCATAAGGGATATTGGTCTGTAGTTTTCTTGTTGTGTCTTTCTCTGGTTTTGTTATTAGAGTACTGCTGAACTTATAAGAGAAGTTAGGAAGTATTCCCTCCTTTTCAATTTCTAGAAAAGTTTGTATTGTTGTGGCTGCATTTCTTCCCCGAATATTTGGTAGAAGTTGCCTGTGATGGCATTTGGGTTGAGAGTTTTCTTAGGAAAAATATTTTTAATTATTAATTTAAATTCTTTTATAGATATAGGGATATTCTGTTTCTTCTTTCTTGAGTGAATTTTGGTAGTTTGTATCTTTTAAGACATTGGTTGATTCATTTACATTGTTGAGTATATGGGGATATATATATATATATATATTTATAGAATCAGTTTTGTTTTCATTGCTTTATTTTTATGTTTTTAAAAAATTGTATTCATGTTTGCTCTTACAATTATTATATCATTTCTTCTTTTAGCTTTGGGTTTAATTTTTTCATCTCTTTCTAGTTTCTGAAGCTAAGATTACTGATAGGTAACTTTACTTATTTTCCAAAATAAGCATTTAATTATATACGTTTTCCTCTAAGCATGGTTTTAGCTGTATCCTAGAAATTTTGGTAGGTTGTATTTTCATTTTAATTCAGTTCAAAATACATTTTAAATTTCTCTTGAGTATTCCTCTTTGACCTAGAATTATTTCAGTGTATATTATTTAATTTCTAAATATTTGGAGATTTTCTAGATATCCTTTTGTGTTGATTCCTAATTTAATGCATTTATGAACTTTTACTTTATCTTATTTCTAGTCTTTATAATTTGTTAAGATTTGGTTTATGGCCCAGAATGTAGTCCATTTTGGTGTTTCACATGTACTTGAAAAAATGTGTGTTCTACTATATTCTGCCAAAAGGTCAATTTGATTGAAGGTGTTAAGTTTTTCATATGCTTGCTGGTTTACTTGTTCTATCAATTCCTGAGAAAGAGAGGTGTTTAAATCTCCAACTATAATTATAGATGCATCTATTTCTCCTTTCAGTTCTGTTGGTTTTTGATTAATATATTTGGAATATTGAATATTGAAGAGTACATATCTACTCATAGATATGTAGACAGCATATATATGGTAACATTTGATATGATACTAATTAAATATTAATTAGATATAATTAGATATAGACTGACACACATGAATTTCTCTCAAGATGATTAGATGCAATAAATTTTCATAAAAAGTTACAGTAGACTATGATTTTATGTTTATATATTGTAATACCTGAATCAACTACTAAGAAAATTCAATCCTCAAGGATAGTATTAATACATCACGATGGAATCCTAAAGAAGTGTTAAAATAACCCATGAGAGACATTCACAAAAAGGTAGACAAGATGAAAAGGCAGAGGGCTATGTACCAGATGAAGGAACAAGATAAAACCCCAGAAAAACAACTAAATGAAGTGGAGATAGGAAACCTTCCAGAAAAAGAGTTCAGAATAATGATAGTGAAGATGATCCAGGACCTCGGAAAAGAATGGAGGCAAAGATCGAGAAGATGCAAGAAATGTTTAACACAGACCTAGAAGAATTAAAGAACAAACAAGCAGAGATGAACAACACAATAACTGAAATGAAAAATACACTAGAAGGAATCAATAGCAGAATGAGGCAGAACAGATAAGTGACGTGGAAGAGAGAATGGTGGAATTCACAGCTGTGGAACAGAATAAAGGAAAAAGAATGAAAAGAAATGAAGACAGCCTAAGAGACCTCTGGGACAACATTAAACACAACAACATTCGCATTATAAGGGTCCCAGAAGGAGAAGAGAGAGAGAAAGGACCCGAGAAAATATTTAAAGAGATTATAGTCGAAAACTTCCCTAAAATGGGAAAGGAAATAGCCACCCAAGTCCAGGAAGTGCAGAGAGTCCCATACAAGATAAACCCAAGGAGAAACACACCAAGACATATAGTAATCAAACTGGCAAAAATTAAAGATAAAGAAAAATTATTGAAAGAAGCAAGGGAAAAACGACGAATAACATACAAGGGAACTCCCATAAGGTTAACAACTGATTTCTCAGCAGAAACTCTACAAGCCAGAAGGGAGTGGCATGATATACTTAAAGTAATGAAAGGGAAGAACCTACAACCAAGATTACTCTACCCAGCAAGGATCTCATTCAGATTCGATGGAGAAATTAAAAGCTTTACAGCCAAGAAAAGGCTAAGAGAATTCAGCACCACCAAACCAGCTCTACAACAAATGCTAAAGGAACTTCTTTAAGTGGGAAACACAGAGAAGAAAAGGACCTACAAAAACAAACCCAAAACAATTAAGAAAATGGTAATAGGAACATACATATTGATAATTACCTTAAAAGTGAATGGATTAAATGCTCCCACCAAAAGACACAGGCTCACTGAATGGATACAAAAACAAGACCCATATATATGCTGTCTACAAGAGACCCACTTCAGACCCAGGGACACATACAGACTGAAAGTGAGGGGATGAAAAAAGATATTCCATGCAAATGGAAATCAAAAGAAAGCTGGAGTAGCAATACTCATATCAGATAAAATAGACTTTAAAATAAAGAATGTTACAAGAGACAAACACATAATGATCAAGGGATCAGTCCAAGAAAAAGGTATAACAATTATAAATATATATGCATCTAACTTAGGAGCACCTCAATACATAAGGCAACTGCTAACAGCTATAAAAGAGGAAATCGACAGTAACACAATAATAGTGGGGGACTTTAACACCTCACTTACACCAATGGACAGATCATCTAAACAGAAAATTCATAAGGAAACACAAGCTTTAAATGACACAATAGACCAGGTAGATTTAATTGATATGTATAGGACATTCCATCCAAAAACAGCAGATTACACTTTCTTCTCAAGTGCGCATGGAACATTCTCCAGGATAGATCGTATCTTGGGTCAAAAATCAAGCCTCAGTAAAGTTAAGAGAATTGAAATCATTTCAAGCATCTTTTCTGACCTCAGCACTATGAGATTAGAAATCAATTACAGGGAAAAAAACGTAAAAAAACACAAACACATGGAGGCTAAACACTACATTACTCAATAACCAAGAGATCACTGAAGAAATCAAAGAGGAAATAAAAAAATACCTAGACACAATTGATAATGAAAACACGACAATCCAAAACCTATGATATGCAGCAAAAGCAGTCCTAAGAGGGAAGTTTATAGCTATACAAGCCTACCTCAAGAAACAAGAAAAATCTCAAATAAACAATCTAAAGTTACACCTAAAGGAACTAGAGAAAGAAGAACAAACAAAACCCAAGGTTAGCAGGAGGAATGAAATCATAAAGATCAGATCAGAAATAAATGACATAGAAACAAAAACAAAACAATAGCAAAGATCAATAAAACTAAAAGCTGGTTCTTTGAGAAGATAAACAGAATTGATAAACCATTAGCCAGACTCATCAAGAAAAAGAGGGAGAGAACTCAAATCAATAAAATTAGAAATGAAAAAGGGGAAGTTACAACAGACACCCCAGAAATACAAAGCATCCTAGGAGACTACTACAGCAACTCTATGCCAATAAAATGGACAACATAGAAGAAATGGACAAATTCTTAGAAATGCACAACCTTCCGAGACTGAACCAGGAAGAAATAGAAAATATGAACAGACCAATCACAAGCACTGAAATTGAAACTGTGATTAAATATCATCCAACAAACAAAAGCTCAGGACCAGATGGCTTCACAGGTGAATTCTATCAAACATTTAGAGAAGAGCTAACACCCAACCTTCTCAAACTCTTCCAAAAAATTGCAGAGGAAGGAACACTCCCAAACACATTCTATGTGGCTGTCATCACCTTGATACCAAAACCAGACAAAGATACTACAAAAAAAGAAAATTACAGACCAATATCACTGATGAATGTAGATGCAAAAATCCTCAACAAAATACTAGCAAACAGAATCCAACAACACATTAAAAGGATCATACACCATGATTAAGTGGGATTTATCCCAGGCATACAAGGATTCTTCAATATACTCAAATCAATCAATGTGATACACCATATTAACAAATTGCAGAATAAAAACCATATGATCATCTCAATAGATGCAGAGACAGCTTTTGACAAAATTCAACACCAATTTATGATAAAAACTCTCCAGAAAGTGGGCATAGAGGGAACCTACCTCAACATAATAAAGGCCATATACAACAAACACACAGCAAACATCATTCTCAATGGTGAAAAACTGAAAGCATTTCCTCTAAGATCAGGAACAAGACAAGGATGTCCACTCTCACCACTATTATTCAACAAAGTTTTGGAAGTGCTAGCCACAGCAATCAGAGAAGAAAAATAAATAAAAGGAATACAAATTGGAAAAGAAGTAAAACTGTCACTGTTTGCAGATGACATGATACTATATATAAAGAATCCTAAAGATGCTACTGGAAAACTACTAGAGCTAATCAATGAATTTGGTAAAGTTGCAGGATACAAAAGTAATGCACAGAAATTTCTTGCATTCCTATACACTAATGATGAAAAATATGAAAGAGAAATTAAGGAAACACTCCCATTTACCATTGCAACAAAAAGAATAAATACCAAGGAATAAACCTACCTAGGGAGAGAAAAGTCCTGTATGCAGAAAACTATAAGACACTGTTGAAAGAAATTAAAGAGGATACTAACAGATGGAGAGATATACCATGTTCTTGGATTGGAAGAATCAATATTGTGAAAATGACTATACCACCCAAAGCAATCTACAGATTCAATGCAATCCTTATCAAATTATCAATGGCATTTTTTACAGAACTAAAACAAAAAATCTTAAAATTTGTATGGAGACACAAAAGAACCCGAATAGCCAAAGCAGTCTTGTGGGAATAAAATGGAGCTGGAGGAATCAGACTCCCTGACATCAGACTATACTACAAAGCTACAGTAATGAAGACAACATGGTACTGGCACAAAAACAGAAATATAGATCAATGGAACAGGATAGAAAGCCCAGAGATAAACCCACACACCTATCGTCAACTAATCTATAACAAAGGAGGCAAGGATATACAATGGAGAAAGGATAGTCTCTTCATAAGTGGTGCTGGGAAAACTGGACAGATACATGTAAAAGAATGAAATTAGAACACTCCCTAACACCATACACAAAAATAAACTCAAAATGGATTAGAGACCTAAATGTAAGACTGGACACTATAAAACTCTTAGAGGAAAACATAGGGAGAGCTCTCTTTGACATAATCACAGCAAGATCTTTTTTGATCCATGTCTTAGAGTAATAGGAATAAAAACAAAAATAAAAAAATAGGACCTATTGAAACGTAAAAGCTTTTGCAAAGCAAAGGAAACTACAAACAGGATGAAAAGACAACCCTCAGAATGGGAAAAAATATTTGCAAACGAATCAACGGACAAAGGATTAATCTGCAAAATATATAAACAGCTCATGCAGCTCAGTATTAAAAAAACAATCAACCCAAGCAAAAAATAGGCAGAAGACCTAAATAGACATTTCTCTAAAGAGGACATACAGATTGCCAACAAGCACATGGAAAGCTGCTCAACGTTACTAACTATTAGAGAAATGCAACTCAAAACTACAATGAGGTATCACCTAACACCAGTTAGAATGGGCATCATCAGAAAATCTACAAACTATAAATGCTGGAGAGCATGTGGAGAAAAGGGAACTCCCTTGCATTCTTGGTGGGGATGTAAATTGTTACAGCCACTATGGAGAATAGTATGGAGGTTCCCTAAAAAACTAAAAATAGAATTACCATATGACCCAGCAACCCCACTACTGGGCATATACCCAGAGAAAACCGTAATTCAAAAAGACACATGCACCCCATTATTCATTGCAGCAGTATTTACAATAACCAGGACGTGGAATCAACATAAATGCCCATTGACAGATGAATGGATAAAGAAGATGTGGTACATATATACAGTGGAATATTACTCAGCCATAAAAAGGAACGAAATTGGGTCATTTGTAGAGACGTGGGTGAATCTAGAGTCTGTCATACAGAGTGAAGTAAGTCAGAAAGAGAAAAACAAATGTCGCATAGTAACGTATATATGTGGAACATAGAAAATTGGTACAGATGAACCTGTTTGCAGGGCAGAAATTGAGACACAGATGTAGAGAACAAACCTATGGACACCAAGTGGGGAAAGTGGCGGGGGGGTGGTGGGATGAATTGGGAGATTGCGATTGACATGTATACACTGATGTGTATAAAATGGGTGACTAATAGGAACCTGCTGTCTAAAAAAATAAATAAAAGAAAATTCAAAAAAAAAATAACCCATGAGAAATGAAGAAAGAAGAACAGAGAAATGAGAAACAGAGGCAATATTCATGAAACTGATAATAAAATGCCAGACTTAAGCTGTAATATGTCAACAATTACCTTAAATGTACATGATATAAATACATAATTAAAAGCTGAAGTTGGCAGAGTGGGGGAAAAATCAGCTACATGTTATCAACAAAACACTCTCTTCAAATACTATAATATAGGTACTTTGAAAGTAAAAGGATGAAAAACATCTTTGGATTCTAGGGCGAGATAAGGAATTCTTAGACCTGGTACAAAAAGCATGATTCATTATATGAAAAACTGATAAACTGGATGTCATCAAATTTAAAAACTTTTGCTCTGTGAAATACCCTGTTAAAAAGATGGAGAGAGAAGCTAAAGATTGAAGAAAATATTTGCAAACTATTTGTTGGACAAAGAACTAGTATCTAGAATATATAAGGAATTTCCAAAACTCAATAGAAGAGAAACAATCCAATTAGAAAATGGGCAAAAACCATGACTAGACATTTCACCAAAGAGGACATACAGATGGCAAATAACACATGTAAAGAGATTGAGCATCATTAATCGTTAGAGAAAGCAAATTAAAGCCATAAAATATTACTATACACCTGCCAGAATGACGAAAATTAAAAAAAAAAAACAAAACTGATGAGGATACAGAAAAGTTGTATCACTCATATATTGGTGGTGGTGTAAAATGGGATGGCCAGTCTGGAAAACAGTTTGGCAGTGTCTTATAAAACTTAATATGCAATTGTCATATTGCTCAGAACTTTCGCTCTTGGATATTTACTTCAGAGAAAGAAAAATGTACGTTCACACAAAGACCTATACACAGGTGTTCACAGAAGCATTATTAGTGATAGCTTAAAAAGGGAAACAATTCGTATATCTTTCCAATGTTGAATGGTTAGACGATTAATGCATACTATGGAATACTACTCAGAAATAAAAAGGAACAAATATTGATATATACAATAACATGGATGAATTTTCAGAGAATTATGCTGTATGAAAAGAAAGCCAGCCCTCAAGGATTACAATCTGTATAATTCTATCCTTATAACATTAAAACGGTGACTGTAAAAATGGAGAGCAGATTAATGGTTGCTTGGACCAAGGACAGGAGAGCGGGAGTGTGGAGGATGTGGTTATAAAGGGATGAGGGATCCTTTTGCTAATGAAAATGTTCTGTACCTTGACTGTGCCAATGTCAATATCTTGTGTTTGATACTTTACTACAGTTTTGCAAGATGTTAACCATTGAGGAAAACCAGGTACAGGGTGCAGGAATCTCTGCGTCATTTCTTACAGGTGCATGTGATTCAACAATTATCTCAAAATCAAAGTTTAATTAAAAAAATTCAGAAGCATTTAAAATAATATGAACACAAAAAGTGCTATTCATTACCATGCAACTCTATACCAGTATCCTTCAAAAAAATTAAAAGAAACCCAGATTTAGTGGAAAAAAAAAATCCCAGGAAAACAATATCTTGTGCTCTGAGAAGATCCAGTGTTTTGCTTCCAGACCCAGCATGGTTTATCTTTCGGTTCTTGAGGCTATTGACGTGCACGTGCTAATGCATTTTATACTCCTCAGGTCACAACATTGCAGTTATTTACCCTCTTCCCACCAAAGCAGTTGCTTAAGTGTCCTCAGCCTTCCTCCAGTGGCCATATTCTTATAGATGACCAGTCAGCTATGGAGGTCATTGTGTCTCTTGCTGATACTATGCAATCGAGACTACTTTGGGGGGATCACTGCCAAGAGAATCAACATGACTAACACAAACTTTCCTCGTTTCACAAGAGTGGTCTTCCAGGGTGAAGTTTGCTAAGGGATTATACTCCCTTTGTAGCAAGTTTATAAGTACACGGTGCATTTCTCTTTGCTCTCTCTGCACTCGTTCTGTATTTGCCAAATCCTCTGTAATTATCTCCACCTACTCCACTATCCTAGTCTCAGACCAGGTAGACTATGCTACTGAAACATACTTTCCTCTAGGTTTGAGCCTCTGGATCTTTCCCAACACTTGATATTTATTCTGGGATGAGGGCACAGAAGGAATACTCCATTCTCTTTTTCTTAAGGAAAACATCTTCTTGTGTACGTAAAGATACAATGAACACACTCTGATGACTCAGATAGATCACCCTACTCCTCTTACTTGCTGCCACCTTTTACCTCATGAGGTTGGATTATGAAAGAATTTACCTAAACCACCTTGGAGGAGATATGACAATGGAATTAGTGTTTTCTCAAAATTCATTTTCTTTCCCATATGAGGACTCTGATAGACCTTCCAGATTTGTATTTTCCTATATCCAGAGAATCTTAATGATTTTAGTACCTCCTTTTTTGCAAATGAAGTGCCTCATCTAAGATCAGCTGCTTTTTTTCCGCCTTATCTGAATATTTTCATTCTCTGTAGTGAATCACCAGATGTTAACAGTTGTTAGTGACACTTTGATTTTGTTGCAAATGACAGACAAGGATTCTGCCACTGAATCATCAATGCCTGAGAATTTTGTTGCAAATGGTTCACTACCATATACAGGCCTTTATCACCTTCTTATGATTCCAGTAATTAGGTCATTGCTGCGGTGATGGACCTGCTTATCAGGCATTAAGTTTACTTCCACTAAATCTTGGGTAAATGGCTTTACAAAAATAGTCAGATATACGCTTTTTTGGCAATATCCAAAGGGGTTATGAAGGTATGCTTTACAACCCTCCCAGTGAATGTGAACTGGCTGGTATCCATGACTGGGGAAAGAGAAAATAGTATTTATGAAATCGCTTATCACAAAAATTCACCTGGAATCTGAGCAACATGCTAATTCTGTGGTTATATAACCACTGCTGTCATGGGCACCATTATTTTAATTTGCAATGAACCACTCTAATGCCCTATCCTGTTATATAAAAAAATAACAGATATTAAAAGGGAAATTGGAAATTACCAAATCCCTTCTCTTTCATGATATTGGTGGGCCTGTGGTTACTTATACTCTGCTGGTAAGAAATATCAATGAGGTTGAACCACCAAGAACAGTGAGAGTTATTCTTGCATTTCCAGGGACCCATACGATCAAATTTCCTAGATGGAGCTGCTCATAATACACAATGGCTGGGCTACTATTAATATTGACAACTGGCCCTGCCGTGTACTTTGATTTTCATATGGATTCAAGATGAGTTACAGTCTAAAACCCATCTTTTTAAGTAAGGAACTAATTTCAGAGGGTTCAGAATCAGCTAGAATGACAGTTGCCTGACTTTCCTTCCCCCAAATGCCATAGACCCTATTGCCTAAACCCTGACCCACTTTGATAATATTCTAACTTTGCTATCCTCTGGTGGCACTGGGACACTGACCCAGACCCAGACTTAGGGCATGTACCAGTAATTCTATCACATATCCTCTTTAATTCTTGTGTTTTGCTGAAACATTGTAAGTTGATTTATGGAGATATTTGTGGCTTGCTTTCTGCTTCTCTCTTTTTCCTTTTTTTAAAAATTCCTTCAGTATTTTTCCACTCTCTCTCATTAGATTTTAAGTGCTTTTGTAATCCCCCTCAGTTCTCTGTATAGTCAACTCTTGATTATCTGAGCTAATGGAGGGGAGCATTAGCGTGGATGATATCAGAGGACAAATAAATTTCCCAGGGGTTTGCATCAATTCTATGAAAGCATCTGAATCCCGGAGGCAGGCAAGTGAAAATCTAAGAGAAGCGGAGAGCAGAGAAGGGTTCTGAATGAAAGAGTGAATTGTCACGTTCTCACAGGGCCGTGAACTACGGCTGCAGCTCCTGCTGAAATTTTGTTCTAACCCAGCCAGGCTGCCGAGAGAGGGGCTCCAAGGATCTTTGGGCGTGAATCCTCCTCCACTGGCCTCAGTGCTTGGGTTAGCACAGTATCAGGCCAGGACAATGGAAATGCAATCAGTGGGAGAAAGAGGAGTAACAGGGCATTATTGGCAGAGAAGTCAACACAATAGGGCTTTATGAGGCAGGGAAGCGCAGGGAAACACTTAGCGGAAGTGTCTAACCTTGAGGGGAGTGCATGTTCATTGGATAAAGGTTTTCCCTTCCCTTGGACTCCAGCTTCTAGGTCATGCCTTAAGCATAGCAGATGCTTTATGAAAGCTGGAGGGAGGGGAACAAACCAACCGGCAGAAAGAGAAAAGAATGATTTGTAAGTGACAGAAATTTCCTGAGGAGTCTGGAAGCTCCTATTCACAAAAGGAATAGGACTTTTTGTGTAATTGAACATTCTGAGAGCATACCATGGCTATTTTAGGAGTAATCATAAGAAGGCTCTCTGGATATCTGGTTAGAAATGCTTTCCATTTTTTATTGTTGAAGAACAAACCTATGCAAAAGTAGATCTATTTGGTCGCCTGGCAGGGGACCAAGGGAATTCACATTCTTTGAGCAGTTACTCTATCCCAGGTCAGCACTTCCCTTACCTCATCTTGTTTATTACTTAGAGCAAGCCTATGAAATTATTATTATTATGCCCATTTGACATGTGAGGCAACAGAGTGTCATAGATGTTAAGAATTTTTCCCAAACTTATCCAGCTGATAAATGTCAAACTGGACTTCAAATCAGTTCCTTCCTTTTGAAATCCCCTACTCTTTGTTCTATGTGCTGTTTCTTAGTAGTAAGAGTTGCTACAATTTATTGAATGCCTGCTGTGTGAAGCCACTACACTTACATAAGTTTTCATCTTGCCATTAACCTATACAGGTGGGTATTAATTTCTTCATTTCGGAGATGAAGACAAAGCAAGAGAATTTAATTTAGCCAAGCTCACTGGTAGGGTTCAGATTTGAACTGCATCTGTTTTTGAGCTATACCCATCTTTCATTTTCTAAATATCATATTTTGTTCACTTAGGCCACACACTCTTCACTGTAATCAACCCCAAAATTTTGTGGGAGGTGGCTCACTGCAATATCATCCTTGCGTTATTATTAAGTAACAGTATATTGCACTTCCAGAATGACAACCTGTACGTCCACATACACTTCAATGTGCACCCATACACAGGAAGGTACCACATTCCTATCACAGAAAGAAATCCAGTGTCAGATGATGCTCATAGACCACTTGTATAAGGAAAGCATAAGATACCACCAGCACTAACAAATCATAACTTTCTACCACATAGGGCTACCTAGAAACTTGTTCTAAAAATGTGCTCGTGGTTCTTCCCACAGTGTGACAACGAGGCTCAGCCTCAAGGTGAAACAGCACAATCCCTACTCTTAATGTTTGCAAATGTAACGTGGTGCTCTGACCCGCTGATCTTTGAATTTGCAGAAGAAGGGGAGAAGCTGATGATGTGAGAGGGCTGAAAGTCTATTTTGCATTTATTTCTGGACACTGTTGCCTTTCTTTCTCCTTGGTGTCTTCACCTGCTGAGAAAGGGTATATGGCATGCCTCCTGGGAAAGCTGAACCACATAGTAAGACAGCTGTCCAGAACTCCCTGGACACAGGAAGGAAGGTGGCCACCTCTTCCAGGAAGAAGGTGACCCTAAGACTTGGGCTCACATGGAGGCACGTGGGACAGGGCACATCTCCTTGCCCATGGTAAGCAGCTGCTTTGGACATCTCATCCGGCATCCTCCACCTCCTCTTCCTTGCCGACTGTTTTTGGGATAAGAATGCCCTGACCATGACTCTTCAGTGTTTCCAGTAAGACGCTGAGGAGAGTGAGTAAGAGAGTAAGTTGGATGGACATTTTCTAACAGCAGGAGGAGAAAAGACTTCCAGTGGAACCCCTTGCCCTCCTAGATTCTCTTGTCATAGCCTGTGCTCCATCCTCCTTCAAGGTCTAAGTTGTGACCCACAGAACTGGCCAAGGTGGCATCTCTCTATTACTCTTTAGGGAATGAGATACAGCCCATGAGATGCATATCCTGTAGGGCCAAGGGTTTCCCATAAGAGACACCTGAGAACAACTTCAGCAGAAGCCCAGATCCTGCATGATGTAGGACCTCTGTAGTGGTCCATCCACAGGCCCTTCCTTCCATAAAAGAAAAGATGGAAAAAGAAGACTAGACTTCAGGGTGACTATTGCTTAAATCAATGTAATTATTCCATGATTTGTTAACTGCTTCACCCTCTCCAGCTGTTCAGGGTTAGCACTGCAATGTGTCAGAAACGTATGGATCTCATATTTTAGTACTGATTATACCTGCCAGTGCCCCCTCAGTTTCCAGGTTTGAATCCTCTTGACCGTCTCTGAATATAGAGGCTGGTTCTCTGACCTTCTTTCAAGATCATCCGGTTCTCTTTGTACTTTTATATCCTTTCAAAATTTTCTGCTTTCTTTTGGATTTTACTCCTTTTCAATTTATTTATGCGTGACAGCCTCAATCATCCAGTTATCAATTCAGTAAAATCTGTCTTGCAGAATGTCCATTTTATCATTCAAGCCTGAAATCTGTTCTGCAATCCTTTTATTTCCCTCCTGAATTGCTTTCAAAGCCCTCTGGGGAGCTGGCCCGCAAAAATAGAGAATTCTCACATTGTTTCCATGAAAGGTGATATATAACCACACAGCAGGATTACTGTTCCCTTTTCCCTTTCATTTTGGTTGCCCTGACGGATCTGCTCTGCATTGCAAGCGCAGTGGCCTTTTTTCATTTTCATTTTATTCACTACTGCGGTTACTTTCTTTCGGGCACATCAGATAGGTGTTAAGTAAAAGACAGGCATGGGTGTCACAGGGAAAGTCCAGGCACCTCCCCTCCCTGGTCAAATTGATTTCTAACACTTTGTCTGACTATTCAGCTGAGCAGGGCTGGTGCTGCCATGATCGTGTCTCTGACGAGGCTCAATTTCCCTGGGAGTTTTCTCTTGCTATGTGCCTAGGACTAGCCTAACCCAATCAAGGCAAACTGCAAAATTAAATTAATTTAACTTGCTCACCTAGGTGTTTAATGTAATATTTTGACAGGTCTGCATGAACTGAACTTCCTCAATTTGGCAGAAGGGAATAAAACTGATGGATTCAAATTCATTTCTGTTGGTGAAAGGCAGAGATTTGTAATCCATCAGCTGTTCTCCCTAACGCACCATCTCCACGGCTCAGGCTGCCTTCATTGGGCTGTAAGAGCAAACACCTCTGCTTAAATAGTAGCTGCACAACAAAAATTGTCCAAGAGCCAGTTTTAAGTGAAGATTTGGCATTTAATCAATATGTTTTAAAACGAAATGATGCTGGGAATAAAAGAGGAGATTAAAAATTGTGCGATTTTTAACCCAAGAAGGGGAATTCAAAATGCTTTATAGAAAAGCATTAACTATTAAGACAAAGCAATAACAAAGCCCAATGAAGAAAGTCTTTGTGGAGGTGAGGTGGCATGTAGGCATGGGTCCAGACGTTGGCTCTATGTATAAAATTCTGGGTCTGGGAGAATGTGCACATCCGCCTTTTTTTTTTTTTTTTTCCCCTAGGGTAATTAACTGAAATTGACCGTGAGCAGAATGTTGAAACATAAAATAATTTAAAAAGAAATAAAGGAATGATAAAGCAGTGAAGGACCTCCCAAAGGCTTCTGAGGTAGGAGGAGGGGCCCAATAAATATAGTGTTTATTTATCAAGATATACCATGATGGTTTGAACAAATACAGGCTGTCAGACTCCTAAAAAATGAAAATCCACCATGATGTGAAAGGATATGAAAAGTGACAAACCATTTATTTCTAGGTTTTCACGGTGTGTATGCTGATCAGGCCGAGGAGGGAAATGAAGCTTCTTACTTGGAGGATTCCAGGTTGAGGACTATTTCTTCAACTGGAAAAGAATGTCTTCAGGGGAATATGTATGTTTGAGTAGCATTTGGTTAGCCATGTATGAAAACACACTGTAAAGATTTCTATGTCCGTTACAAGCCTAAACATCCTGGGTATTTTGACCTAGAAAATAATTAACAGGGATCGAGTCAGTGATCCAAGCAAGAAATGCTATTCTATACATGGTTTTTAATTTAAAAGTTTAGGAAATGGGTATTAAAAGAAATAACTTAGAATTACAGAATTCTATGCCTCTAAGTCCCTGTATTTCAGCGAATCTGAAATGCTCTGGTATTCATGTTTTCTTGGTCTTCCCAGAAGGTATTAAGGGATGATTTTTATTTTGTTCATGTCACTCATAACCACACTTGACAGGGCTGTAAAATGCCATTGATTGTAAGATGCATCCTGATGTCAGAGAAGTTATAATGTGGGGAAAAAAAGTACATTTTAAAATTGATAAAATAGGGCTCATGGAGATTAAAGCCAGTTAAGTCATTTTATAAAGAATGAACTTAAAGTCCAGAGTGCCTGGAGGTTACGCAATTGCTTAATTATGAGGCATGGCCATATCCCCAGGCCATCTCAGCTTTTCTCATGGTGCCCTGCACCCTGCCCTGTGGCATTTTCCCCACTTATACTATATTTACTCAAAAGTTAGTGAACTTTGCAAGTACAAATGAGCAGTCAAGTAAGTTAAAGATATTCACCTGTGTGTATGTATGTGTGTATAGACATACAGACACGCACACTACTCAGTCATTCACCCATTCACTGCTTCATTAATTTTTTTAAAGGATTTTCCATTGTCACCATTAGAATTGTTATCTTAAATGAAGGAGCTGAGCATTAGTGGAGGTTAGCAATATTTTCTAGTTCTAAATTTTCCCATTCTGTTGTATTCAACCACCACATTTATTCACCTACTGCAGTCATTCCTCAGTATTTTCAAGCACCTGCTTTGTGTCAGTAACTATAGTATATAACAGTGATACAGCATGATTCTGTGTTTCATGTATAGTTACTCAAATGATTATGTATTTACCATCATGATAAGTGCTATGAAGGAAAGTGAGTGCTGTGAGCATGTATAATAGGGAGGGTGGTCTAATTTAGACCTCTCTGAGGAGACGTTATTTAATCTGACATCTGAAGGGTAAAGCTGGATGAAGGGGGGTGGCACGCTTTCCAGGCAAAATGAACTGCAAGTGTAATTGCCTGGAGACGGGGAAAACTTGTGTTTGTTAGTTGCTGGTGTGAATATGGCTCAGAGGAATCTCTGTCCATCACAGGGTTTTTGACCACAAGACTCCTACAATGGAAAGAGATGGGAAAGAAGGCAAGGTATGGATTTTTAAAACATCTGGCCAAAACAACTAATTGGAATGCTGAGAAAAAATACTACTTTTGTGAACAGAGAAACAAAGATACAAATTGACTTGAGGTATTTTGTGTTTTTGTTTTTTTCTTGTTGATCTCCTACCTTTGTCTCAATGGTCTTGAATGTTTTACTCTTGACTTAAAAGAGTTAAGAGCAATGAAATCAAGAAAAGTAGAGAAATAGTAAAGCATTCAAGAACATTGAGATCAAGCTGGGGGAAATAGGCTTTTCAAGCTTCAAGGACAATGTAATAAAGAAGTAGACAAAGTAATAAGATCTGCCTTAAACTGATAAAGTTATGGAACTAGTAGTTTCAGTTTTGCCACAGGGCTTTCCTTCAATTGAATTTGGCCTACCTGAGCTTAGACTGCTTGAGTTCAAACAATCATGGCTAAACACTTATGAAACACTAACAATGAGTTGGATTTGGGCTGTCCAAAATGGTAGCCACTAACCACATGGAACTATTGAGGACTTATCTGATTTGAGATGTATATAAAGGTAAAATATACACCGGGTTTCAAAGACAGTTAAGAAAAAAAGAAGAATGTGAAATAAAATATCTTAACCCTTGTTAAGATGGATCATGTTGAAATGATAATATTTTGGATATATTAGGCTAAATAATAAATATTATTAAAATCAATTTCACCTAACACTTTTTACCTTTTTTCATATGGTTACTAGAAAATTTTAAATGACATACATGTCTTGTGTTACATTTTTATTGAGCAGCACTGGTCTAGTTACTGGGGATGAGGTGTCCATAAAACAAAGCCCCTGCTCTTACGATGCAGACATTCCTTCAGTGAAGACAAACAATAAGCTAAAACCAAAGAAATAATAGGTATTATCAAGAATGAGGAAGCACCTTTAGAGGCTGGAGGGGTTGCGGGTGACATTTTGAAAGTTGATTCAGGGTATATCTCTCTGATTGGAGAAGAGACATAAACACAGAGAGGGAGAGAGCCCACAGATCTGGGAGAAGAACATTCCAGGTTGAGAAGAAGACCATAAATGAAGAGAACCTAAGATGGGAGGATGTTCAGCGTAGCTGGAATGCAGTGAGGAAGAAAGAAAGAGAGAAGAGGTAAGGTTGGAAAAGTAAGGGATAGCCAGATTACAAAAACCTTTGTTGGCCAGAGATAGGATTTTGGGACCTCATTCTGAATGAAATGGCATAGTAGATTCAGTGCAAAAACGTGGTAATCATTCCCCTCCGTATATCCACATGTCTTTGTAGTGTCACTTTGTAGCTCTTCCTCGCAATGAATCTGGGTGGAATTTTGACTTACTTTAAGGAATAGAATACAGCAAACTTACACTGTGTGATTTCTGATTTCCATGTCTGGGTCTCAATAGGCCTTGTATGGTTCTGCTCTCTTGGAACCTTGCCAGCTGCCATCACAAGCCCAGACTAACTTGCCTAGAAGATGAGAAATCACGTGGACCAGATACATCTACTCATTATTCGCAGCTGAGGCTCCAGAGATGTTGGTGAGCCAGGCTGAGATCAGCTGAACTGTGGTCTGGTCAGTAGAACTCCTTTCAGTTGACTGCAGATTTTTAAATTATAATAAAAGACTGTTATTTTAAGCCACTAAGTTTTAAAGTGCTCTCTAATGCAAGTAAAGTGAACTAATGGAGAGGCAGAGTTTTTTGTTTTATGAAATGAACTACATGTTTAGAGGTGATTAAAAGTGATTCAGTTTGAATATATATCTGAGATTAGAATCAAAAGCATTTTCTAATGGAATGGATGGGAGGTGTGAAAGAAATAGAGAAGACAAGAATGACTCTAATGTCTTGGCTGTAGCAACTGAAAGAATGGTGTTATTGCTCAGACAGAGAAAATAGGAGGAATAACTCTTTGGGGAGGGAAAATTACGAGTCCAATTTTACACATGTTAAATTAGAGATGTTTATTAGGCATCCAAGCTGAGATGTTAAGTAGGCAATTGGTTAATGAGTTCAGGAGGGAAAGCTGGACAGGATTCTTAAATGTAGCAATAAGTAGCATTACATGTGGCATGTAAAGCCATAGGAGTAGATGAGATTACTTAGGGGGTGAAGGGGAGATAACCAAAGATTGAGCCCTGGGTATCCACTAGTCGGAGCTTGGGAAGATGAAGACAATCTTGCACAGGAAGATGAGAATGTGGGTTCGGTTAGAGATGCAGATAAAGCAGGGAGAAGCAAAATGAAAACAGTTTCAGGAGAGACTAATCAACAATATCAATAGCATTTATAGGTCAAGAAAGCTGACAAATGAGAAATGGGCATTGCATTGGGCAATACAGAGATTTTTGTTGAGTTTGGTAAGAGCACCTCCTGTGGCAGGATGAAAAAAAGCCTGGTTGGAGTGGTCTCAGGAGAAAAAAAAAAAGGGAGCATGAAGGAAGAGAAGACAGAAACTGTAAAAAAATAGGTTTAGAATGGCTACTATAGAATTACTAGTTCTAAAACTTATCAATTTAAAACAGGTCTTATAGCTAAAAAGTCACACCAAAGCCCATATATTTTGCACTATACTTGACTGAGTTAATGAAGTTGTTTTAAATATATTCTAGAAAAAGAAAATACAGCTTATGTGACATATATAAAAAGCAAAATAAATTAAATAAATAAATGAATACACCAATCAATCAATAAATAAAGGATTGATAACTTGGTAAAGGAAAGAAAGAGAGAGAGAAAGAAAGAAAGAAAGAGAGAAAAAGAAAAGGAAGGAAGGAAGAAAGAAAGAAAGGAAAGGAAAGGAAGAAAGAAAATTTTCTGTAAATTGGAACAGAGAAATGGAACCCAAACTAGAAGGGAGGTAGTGTTAAGAGACTTTTGCTTGTTTAAAATAAGCTATGAGTTTTTATGGTTTGTTAAAATGCTGGTTAAAATGATCTTATTTAGAGGTAAAAATTGATGATAAACAAAATGTAAGGACAATATAGGGACCAAAGTTCTTGACTAGTGAGTTTAGATGGAGTCCAGAGCACAGACAGTTCTCAGGGGTGGCAGGAGGCAAAGCAGGGAGTGCACCTCTAAGAAGGTGGGGAGACTCACTGCTGAAGGAACGTGGAATTTCTCTTCTGATTTCTTCTCTTGTCTCAGTGAATCTAGAAGCGAAGCAATCAAGCAATCAGGCAAGTTTGAAGACTGGGGCGCAGGATTAGATATCGGAAGAAAAGAAGGTAAACGGTCTAGAAAAATAAAAGTGAATAGACTAGGAAAATTCAGTACAGCTACCAAAGAGCCTGAGGTTCTTCCTTAAGATTCGCAAGCAAACATTTAAGCCAAGACCATTCTGTCTGCTTGTACGGAGAGCTGGCTTTAACCAGGGCTGTGATTTAACTAAGGCGTGTCACAGCAGAATTGAGAGGTTTTGATGGGTCGTAGAATGTAACGTGACTAGACCCAGAAGGGGAGATGACACGAGAGGGGTGATAAAAGGAGTAAAGATGATAGAGTCAGGGGATTGGAGATCTTGATTTGAGGATCCTTTTCCCCAGATTAGAATTCCAGAGAAGTAACCTGGACATATATGAGGTAGTATTTGGAGAGTTGTGTGCTTGAAAACAAGATGTCTCTAGAAAGTGCCATTTTTGGTAAACAAGGTCTAGGGCATTGGCTTTCGATATGAATAACACCATACCCTAAAGGTTTTCTTGTGGAACATGTGTGGGTAATTATTATTGTCACAATGACTGGAGGTGACGCCAGAATTGAGAGTCAGCACCGGGAAGCTAGATGCTTCAGTGCTGAGAACAATACACTCCATCTACGTTCATTGGCTTGTGGCTGTTGCACTCACAGTAATTCTAACTCTTTTAAAATGTTTATTTAACTCATTTAAAAATATTAAATATCAGTTTGAAATTGGATATTTTAGATTAATATGCAAATGAACCAACATGCACTCTGCCCACACATTATTTTCCAAGGAAGCAATCAACCTGTTAAAATCTAAAACAAAACTAAACTAAACTAAACTAAAAAAACCCATTTTACAAAGAAGAGTGTTGACAAAATTAGCAGGCATATATCATATTTCCAAGATTTAAAGAAAAAGTTTGTAAAAGTTAAAATTGTCTCTGGAAAAGTTAAAAAAAATCCTTCTAATTAAGTATAATTTTCTGCTTGCTTCGTACATGTGAATACCTGATTGCAAATGGTACCCTTCACAGCAGTGAGGAAAAATTAATTTTACCAACTATACAAGATGTTTTTGGTATGCAGACCAAAGAAATATAAGTGAAATAATTTTTCTCTTCCACTGAGCAAAGATACTGTTTGACGAATAATTGATGAGATGGCAAAAGATGTCAAAAATTAGCTGTGAGGTGAACTGTAGTCAAAATGAATTTGCATTATAAGTGGGTGAAACGTCCTTTGGATAATGAGGCTTAAAGCTGGCATTTAAAAGGTTCATATGGAATGAAAAAATCATAGAGGAAATGTTATTTTTAAAATTACTGATAATAAACATGAAGGGCTTGTCCATATTTGAAATTCCTAAAAATTATTTTGTGAAAAAGGATATTCCCTCTTTTGGGGTCATTACTTCTGCTACAGATGGGGCTGCCAGCTATGCGTTGTTGGCAATGTCGGTTTACAGCTAACTTAAAAAATTGCTCCAGGTGTTTTAGCAATTCATTGCATTATTCATAAACTACATGTAGTCCCTGAGAATTTGTATGAAAAACTCCACAAATCAATGAATGTTTTTAACAGAATTAATAACACAATTAATAACAAGTCTTTGAGTGACTGATTATTTCAAACAGAATACACGCCAATAAGTGTGTGAACATCTTATCCAAGACACAAAAGTAAGATAGTTCTCAAAGAATAGACTTGAAAACAGATCCTGTTTACTATTAAATACAGTTTCAGCTTTAAAATTCTGCCAACAGAAAAATAAAGATCAGGATCGATAGACTGTGAATGGATGGGACATATTTTTCATATACACTTGGCCACCTTAAGTTGCAGCAGAACTAGATCAGTTTCATTAAAATGTGGTAGATAATCATGGGATTCATCAACAAACTTACAAACATTTAAAAATGACCTTGCTACTGAGAATTTTCCAAGTGTCTGTCTTTGCAACACTTTAGAGATTAAAGATTAATTGGGAATAGATTACTCTCATTTTTATTAATAAATAAGATATGATGGTTAGATTTAAAATTCTGAATGAACTGTATAATACCAGATTGGATGATTAATCCATTTGAAATGACTGTGGAACATGTTAGCCAAGAAACAAACAAAAAAAAGAGTTGGGCTAAAACACAACTTTTAGACCCAAGCAGAATTTAATTAGTCCAATTATGAAAGGATTTGGATCCATTTAAGACTTTCATGGCCACGTCTTTAAAAATAAGTTAAATTACTGTTAGTTTTTGCTTCTATTTAACCACACAGAAATTGGAAGAGATTCCAGATGAGTAGCACAATTTCAGAAAAAGCAGCAAAACTATTTGGTTAAATGTAAGAGGTGGAATAGAATTCTTTTAAAAACTTAGAACCAACTACTATGAAATTAATGGAATCACACTGCTGAAAGTTATTTTTATTTTAAACATTTTTTAAACATTTTAAAAAACAAATTTAAGAAATCTATGTGATGAAAAGTAAGAATTGAAATTTAATTTAAGAATTGAAATTGAATTTAAATAAGACTTTTTTCAGATTTACTCTGAAATTGCCCCAGAGATTTACTTCATAATTTCTGTACAGCCTCTTTTATTACTTGTTCAGATTTCTGGTCCATCTTCAATTACCCTTTTGCCTAGGGAAGGATACTGCCTCCAAGAATGTTTGAGTAACAGAGACTGAACGCATTTTTTTTTTTTTCGGTACGCGGGCCTCTCACTGTTGTGGCCTCTCGCGTTGCAGAGCACAGGCTCCGGACGCGCAGGCTCAGCGGCCATGGCCCACGGGCCCAGCCGCTCCGCGGCATGTGGGATCTTCCCGGACCGGGGCACGAATCCGTGTCCCCTGCATCGGCAGGCGGATTCCCAACCACTGCGCCACCAGGGAAGCCCTGAACGCATTTTTTGAACATGTGTTTGGCTCCATGGTGAGAAGTATGCTCCCAGTGGTACTTCATTGGCCCCCTCTCATGCCATAACGTAGTGAATTGTTTTGAAAGTATATTTACAAATAGCTTATTCACAAGAATATCACACGTCCTCATTTTTAGTCAACATTGATAGACTGTAATTTACCTGGCATACTATCTATGCTTCAATTGAGTTTTTTTCTTTTCCATTTATCTGTGATCTTATATGGATAAGACTGTTCTGTTTTTAGCTTAGAGTCCATCTCTGCCTTTGCTCTTCCATCTTTGCTGAACTTCTTGTATGGGATGACTTCTCATCTTGCTCTGTTTGATCCTAACTTACTCATTATAATTAAACAGAGTGTGTAAATAGGAATATAGTGTAGTTATGAACGCACACTCACATGCATTCCATTCTTCTAAATTTATTTACATTTGTTTTAAAATTATAGTTGAAGATAGAGTGTACTACCTGGAAGGTAAGGTGGTCTACAAAATATTTGTTTTGAAAATGTGGGTGGTGGGTCTGAAATTGTGGATATGGGCATAATTTAGCAACAGTTGCTAGGAATTGGGTTAAGGTTAACTTTCCTAGCTCTGATCCATAGATCCATTGTAGATCTAAAATCCATTGTAGATCTATAATCCATTGTAGACTTTGTATGTTAGGTGCAGTATTAACCACATTTTATACATTTTATACATTTTATACATATACACATTTTATACATTTTATACATCATTGTATATATGATATTCAACAGCTTACCCTTCTAAATGAAAAGATAAAAGAAATAGAGATGAGCAAATTCCCCACCCTCTCCCACTCCCACTAATTTGGTTAGAGATAGCGGATACAGAAAATTCTTTAAACATGTGAATCAGAATTGAAACTCAATCCTTAACCATTACACATTTTCAGGACTCACTTTAAATTTTAGGCTATCCTTAGCAATGTATAGCAATTCTCAGATTTCTTTTAGAGTCTCTTGTTTTGATGACCTTTTCATACTTTAGTCCTTTGCTTAATTTCATTCAGAGTTAGAAAATATGGTAATATTGAACAACTCTTTGGTGATTCTGCAAATGAAAAGGAAGTTTAAGAAAGGCAGATTTTAAAAAAATGAATCAGTTTGATTCCAAAGCTGGTATTAACATATTTTAATGCAGAGAAAAGAGCAAGACGAATCTTAAGGTTATAAGAGGTCCGTCAAATTGACCTACGATGAGCTCACAGAAGTTACTTGTTTCCTAAGGCCAAGGAACTGTTTCATGACCTTGAAGGGTATATTATTAGTATTTCTATTTAAGTCATTACATTTTCAAACATTGGAACTGCTCAGATTTGGTTCACTGCACAAACCAATCACTTAGAATGTTAAAGAGCATGGCTTTGGTCTCCTGGAGACAGCTCTTCTGTAATTGAGCTCTCGTTTGCATGGCCTGTCTACCTTCCCTGTTAATTTTTTTTCTTGGTGTTTTTTTTTTTTTTTCCTTGTCAGCCTACATTATGAATGCAACTGATAGAACAAACACCAACACCTAACACTGGAAATTCTCTCCTCAGAACTCATTTGAAACACATGCTGAGGTTCTCAAAGGGCAAGTTTCATAAAATGTCAGAGCATTTAAAAGTTGAAAGTGATCGTTAGATGCATATTACAATCACACGGAGAGCTTAAGAAAATACTAATGCTTCAGCCCCACCTTCAGAAATTCTGATTTAACATGTCTGGGGAAGGTTGGGGGCATCTATGTTGTTTAAAAGCTTTCCAACTAATTTTAATGTCCAGCCAATTTGAGAACAACTTGGGTAGTCCCGTTCAATCAGATTAAAAAAAGAAATTAACCAAGGATTTGAAATATCAAGTCATACAACTAGACATCAGTAAAGCTGAGACTAAAAGCTAGAATTCCTGGCACTTAGTACAGAATCTTTACACTGTTTTAAAACTACTCTTTGAGAGGTGTTCTTACACAAAAATTTGAGACCTAAATCTCACACGTATCAATACTTCACATGTGGAGCTATATATAGCTTACGTGCCCTTCTCTAAGGAACCAATTTCATCTGATGTAATGCAATGAATTGATACTCTATTTTCCATGAAAAGGGGAGGGAATTGTGTTTGGGGCTGATTTATAATGGTGATAAGTATGGTGATACTCAAGTAGTCTCCACCCTTGAAGAGAGTTTGCAGAAAAGCAGTATAATCTCTATTACAGCTCAATCTCTTTGAAGCCTGGGACATGGCGAAAATATCTTGCTAAGAATTCACCCCCAAACAATTTTCAGCTGTATTATTCACAACACATCATTATTGTTGATTGTTCAGCTGCCTTCATAGATGAAAATGGCCTCACAATTGCAATGAATCATTTGCTTTCATAGTGACAGAATTTACAATTGCAACAGAAAGACATAAAAAGGGAATGGTTTAAGGGTTGACATTTAGACTTTGTTTACAGTATTCTTTTAATATTGATGTTGATCCGTCAGGATCCAGAGCTCAGATGGACAATCTCAACAATGGCAGGTGAAAATTATGCTTGTTGTTAAATTTTGTTTTCTTGTTTATGTCCATATCATTGCAAGTACTAGGGCTGACAGTATTTTGTATGTTTTGTATTTTCTTTAATGAAATTTTGGCCAAAGAAAAGGTACATTTACTCTCTGAATGCATATGTCTAATGTAGAATTATACATGGAATTATTGCACCTTGGCATGTCCTCCTGTTTCTTTCAAATAAAGTATCTCACTTGAGCCTACTCTTCCCTGATCATATGGAAAACAATGGGTATTCAACTATCTTGAAATTGGCAAATGCTTAGTTTTGCTGAACCACAAAAGTATGCTCAGCTTGAATGTTATGGATTTCTAGAACCTGGGAAACTTGTGAATACAGAAAAGAGCAAATTGGAAAAAAAACAAACTTAAATTGCTTTATCTCCAGGTGATAAAACTTCATGAATAGTTGAAAGGAGAAGGACATAAGGATGAAAAGGGTGGAAAATCCCAGAAAATTGAAAACAATGGTTAAATGTTATGTAAATTACTATGCAGACATTTCTGAAGCTTGTGATTATTTTTTCAAGTGTAGCTAGTAAAAAGGATTTATTAAAAGTTCAGTTGAATACTGTGAGCCTGAAAATCATACATACACTTGTAGCGAGGTACTGAAAATTAATGAGAAATTAAATATCATGTGACTTTAAGTTGATTTCTTTTTAAAAGATGCTAGAGGACAGAAAGGAAAGAGATGCCTTTCTTTAAAGGTAGAGATTGAAACCTCTAATCCAGAATGCTAGAAGGAGCACTTAAGAATAAAAAAATTATAGCTTGGAATTGAAATATATATATATATATATATATATATATATATCAGCAAGAGTCATTTGTTATGAATTATTTATTTTTTGTTTTTACAAGATAACTCCATTTCTTAAAAAATGTATTTATTTATTTTTTATTTTTGGCTGCATTGGGTCTTCATTGCTGCGCGCGAGCACGCGCTTTCTCTAGCTGCGGCGAGCGGGGGCTACTCTTCCATGCGGTGCGCAGGCTTCTCATTGTGGTGGCTTCTCTTGTTGTGGAGCACGGGCTCTAGGCACGTGGGCTTCAGTAGTTGTGGCACATGGGCTTGGTAGTTGTGGCGCATGGGCTCAAGAGCGCAGGCTCAGTAGTTGTGGCGCACGGGCTTTGTTGCTCCACAGCATGTGGGATCTTCCCAGACCAGGGTTCGAACCTGTGTTCCCTGCATTGTCAGATTCTTAACCACTGTACCACCAGGGAAGTCCTGCTATGGATTATTTTATTCAAAATAATAACATGAGAAAAAATGTATGCCTTTATTCAACATGAAGGAAAAGATTTAAGTGTTTGGAAATGGACTGAGTATCTTGTCATAGGAGACTCAGTGAAGAGTTTATTTGATTGGAACTAAGAAGAGGTTTGAAGGTCACCTCATCCAACAAACCAACCAATGCTTGACACTGATGCTATTTAAACAGGAATTCTTTCATGCACGTTGAATAAATTATCTTGACATTTTATATTTTATGATTAGAGTAAATATAGACAAAATTATTTCAAAGCATAACTTACTCTTCTGGGTTTTCTATTTTTAAAGTTTTCAGATTCTCTTATCTTTCAGATTTGAAGTATTTAGAAGAAAATCTAATACGAATACTTCTCTTATGGACTGTAAATTCCCCAAGGGCCATGATCAGGTTTTATTGCTTTTTATATTCTCCATCGTGCTGAGCACTTAGCATAAGATAGGTTCTCAATACACATTTGTTCAATGAACGAGAGGATGGATAGATAAATACATGATTACTGTTGCTTTTCTTCCAACGTAGTATGCACAGATTTTATTTGTATGCTTTCATTTGTATTTTTCTCCTTCATTTCTCTCCTTCCTCCACTGCCCAAAACAGACTCAAAGGCTGCTCAACACAAAACAATTGGTATGTATAATTCATGGCTGTTTTCTGCAACTCCAGACTGGAAAAGAAGGAGAGAGAAGAGGAAGAAGCATGATCACGTGCACAGTTTCGAAGGGAGTTGAGACCTTCCTTCATTACCTCTGCCAGTAGTCCTTTAGATATTCTTAAGCCCCCTCTTTCTTCCCTGGATGCTTGTTAAATTGGTGTTTCTGTGGGGACACGTGGCTGGGGCTTTCTATTCTGCCGTCTTGCGTCTTGCTAATGTCACTCTCTCAAATTAATGTCTCACAACGTCACATTCCTTACATTGTATATACCAGAAAAGCAGAAGACTATTAGTTGATCTTGGAAAACCTGATAAAGTCACAAGGTCTGTCCTTGGCTTGTCCCATTTCTAGATGCCTTATCTTCTTCCCCTACCTCCACTCATGCCAGAAATCTATTATTTATCTTTAAAAACCTGACTTTGTATCTAACACTTAATATTACTAGTAATAACATAATTACCATAATCATGGGAATAACGTATTCCTGTGGAACTTAATTTACAAAGCATTTTCCCATAAGTTATCATATTGAGATTGTCATGGCCCTGTGAGATAGGCAGGGGAGGTATCATTTCCAATGTGTACTTGAATACAAGCTTCATGAGGGTGAGGACTTTTATTTCTGCTGTTCACTGAATCTCTAGTGCCTAGAAGAATGCACAGCACATAGCAGGTCTCAATGAATCTTTGTTGAATGAATGAAGAAACTGGTGAATTTAAAAGGTTAGTGATTGTTCAGGGATACACAGTTAATAAATAAAAAGTTGGAGTTGTAGTGTGTTCCTTTGTGTCTTCATCTAGTGATGGCTCTGGAGTATCAATTCTAGTAAAAATACTCTATACGACTTGCTACATACTAATAATGCATGTTAAAGTTTCTTCGTATGAGTTAATGTGTCTTCTTTCTCCTGATTAAGGACATGTTATTATTCTTAAGGTGGCTTATACTTTTCAAAAAACATTAAGTTAGCAAGTGATTCTGAGACCAAGACCAAAGCGCTTCTGTGAGAGGTGACAAGATCTATCCTCTATTCTCATTTCTCTTCTGAGGAGCAAAAGGGAAAACCGGAAAATGATTAAGATATTTCTGTATGTTACATAAATTATGTCAGGCAACATCTAGTTGTGATTAAATTCCAGAGTAAAATCATAATTTGGGGGAAGATTCTTTGAAATAAATAGTGTTAGTTTTAAGTAAATGAAATTAGAATTTCAAAAGAACAATGGCATAATGAACATATTCAGCTAGGGTGGGTAAAAAATATGTCAAAACTATTTCCTCTACTTCTGGTTGTTTACTGGAAAACAGTGCTATTAGGCAAAATACACACATACAAACTCATTTAAAGAGGAATACACCCATGGGGCTGTGGAATGATATGTCTTCTAGCTTCTGATTTCAGCCTGCTTGATTGAAGTGTCTTTTCTACCACGTGATGACTGTATTACTCCATACATTTGATCACACAGTCTGTACAGACACCTACCCATTAGTCTATAAAATCAGTTCAAACAAATAAACCCTTTTAATTATGACCAGGAGCTTTGCATATTTTCCTATTCGATCTTAATTGCTTCTGCTAGGACTTAGTTTAGCTGAAAAACTAGTTTTTTTTTTTTTTTTTTGCGGTACGCGGGCCTCTCACTGCTGTGGCCTCTCCCGTCGAGGAGCACAGGCTCCGGACGCGCAGGCTCAGCGGCCATGGCTCACGGGCCCAGCCACTCCGCGGCACGCGGGACCCTCCCAGACCGGGGCACGAACCCGTGTCCCCTGCATCGGCAGGCGGACTCTCAACCACTGCGCCACCAGGGAAGCCCGAAAAACTAGTTTTATATTAAACCATGGGGCTCTGTAACTGTTTTATTATCGAGCATTTATGTAGCATTTTACGGCCTGCAAGTTATTTTACAGCCCCTGTACCAGTTTTTTTCTACCCAATCCCTTTGGGAGGTAACCACAATGTTATCATTCTCATTTTTACAAATTGTAGAAAGCAGGCTACAAAAGGGTGAGTGACTAGCAAACGGTCAGATGATAATAGTGAAAAAGGTATTAGAGGTCATGATCTTCACATCTCCAGTTTATTTCCTGCTATACTCATTCTTTTCTGGCCTTTTGCTGATTTATCTGTGAAGGAGTGCTGAAGCTCAAAAAAGGATGGATTTGTTAAGTGATAGAGTATAACATATGTAAGAAAGTAGCAGTAATAGTATATTTTATTGTGAATTTTCAAAGTAAATGCACATTTAGTATAGAAAAATTTTTATATCCAAATATATTGAAACTGCTTATGCATTCTTAAATTTGAATGGTGAAGATGAATTTGTTTTAAACACCTCGGAGGCTTGTGATATCAAAGCTGTTAGATTGGCTACCTCGTTAGGTTCATAATATTCATTTCGGGAAAAAAAGATGCGAATCAGAGTAAAATTTCATGATCTCCCCTTACATAAACAAACAAAAAATGCCCCAAACAGACAAAGCTAATAAAAGAATTGATGAAAGCTTAAGAAATGTGAATTTAGTATTTGTCAAATAGTGATGTTAAGCTGGAAACTATAAAGTTCTCAGGAATGAAGAATAGAATATAAGGGAATATTTGAAATCCTCCTTTTCAATTGATGTTTTAAAACATAGTCTGGTTAAAATCATAGTCTCTTAAATACTTTCATGGTTCAGACACTTTTTAAAGGCATTTTGTCACAAAAGAAAGTGCTGGCTTTATTATCAGTTTGCTATTAAGTTGGAAGGCTTTTATTTGCATGAAATTCTTTCTCAGGAAAATGTTAATAGGAACCAGAATGTAAATAAGGGGAGGGAGCTGCTCCAGACATATTTCTGTGGTTCTCCTTGGTAGGAAAATCTTATGTACATATTCAGCAGATGAGCTTCACTTGCTCCTGGGCTCAATATTCAGCTAATTAATGTCATTCAAGCATTATATGGCTTTGCATTGGCATTTGATCGAATTTCAAATCCTCTATTTGAATGAATAGCACACTGAGAAGAATTCATTTTTGTATTTTATTTAGCCTAGGCTGTGTTTACATTTAATCTCCATTCACTTTAAATCAGTCTTTTACTACTCTTTTGGAAGAAAGCAAAGCCACCCTGGCTGTGGCAGATCTATACCTTATTTTGCTTCTTACTTTACATGTTTGTGTGTGTGTGAGTGAGCCTGGTAATTAATTAATATATATGCAGAAATGGACCGTAAAAAGGTGCTCTATTACCAAAAAGACACTGAAACCTGTAAAGAAAATAAAATATATTAACTTTGTTCACATTCAGGTCATATTAACAGAGGGGACTTCCCCGACATTCCAGTGGTTAAGACTTTGCCTTCCAATGCAGGGGGTGCGGGTTCGATCCCTGGTTAGGGAGCTAAGATCCCACATGCCTCGCGGCCAAAGAAGAAAAAATACCAAAACATAAAACAGAAGCAATAGTGTAACAAATTCAATAAAGACTTTAAAAATATATATATATTAATAGAGTCATAAGACATGGGTAGTATCCTCCCTGATCTATTTTGCTTTCTTTATATTGCTGTGGATGAAAGAAAGTCACCTGCCATATCAGGAAACAAAGGCTGTTGCAACCATCAAGCCGTCAGCCACTACAGACACCCCAGACTGTGTTCCCTGAGGGGAGTCGGGATGGAAAATAACCCAGGATACTGGCCCTAGTTAGTTAAGGTGCATATCAAAGGAATGATTTCATTAAGCCCAGACTTTTGCATCTTCCCATACATAGAAAAGTGCTAAATTCATTAGTTTGAGACGTCTGGTTTTTCTTTAACTAATAGTAATCTTTTGATGTTCCAACAACATGTTTTGTTTTTTTTTTTGCAAAAACTCCTCTGTATCCCGGTTCCTCCCTTACCTCTTTAGAGCAGGCGCTCAGAGCTATCTGTGAGGGTGTCTCCCAGGCTTAAGCCCTCAGTACATCTGCAGAATAGAACACAATTCTCAGCTTTTAGGTTGTGCATTTTCTTTCAGCGGACGCTGCCATATTTTCCAAATTTCCAAAAATAAGGGGGAGGGTGTCATAAGGAGCTAAAATTCATCAAACATTTTCTGTATAACTTTACATGCATTGCCACTTTAACGCTTTCCAATCTTCTCTTCATTACTATTGTCAATTTGCAGATAAGGAAACTGAGGTTCAGAGAAAACAGAGTACCCTGTCCAAGGTCAGATAGCTAGGAAGTGATCCAGGAATGATTTAAAACTTCGACAGAGTTGAAATCCTGTGGCCTTAATCCCTATGCTGTATTGAATAAAAGTTATTTTCTAAAGGGGAAAAAAGTAAACATGATATTTTAAAAATGTATACCCATAAAGTGTTTGGTGAAAAAAAATTACCCACAGAAAATGCCTTTTAATAGATTCTTCTGTTTCTTGTATGACTCTCTCTTATACAACCTTCATGATCATCTTTCATGGTTTTGCCTATATGTAATTATAGAAGGCTTTCACCAATACTATATGTAAAATAGACACCTTACCACTTCTGTCTGATCCTGTGATCATCTTTCTCCCGGGCTATTGCGGTCATCTCCTCACAGCCCTTCCTGATTCCACAGCTGATCTCCCACAGTCAGCCTTGTCCTCATCTAGCAACTGAAATCAGTAGATGACACTCTTCTCAAAACCTTCCAGCGGCATTGCTCTTTCACAGAATGAAGGGAGACGTCTCTAAAGGCCTTCCATAATCTCCTTCCCATGCCTGTGCCCTTCGTTGGTCCGAACTCTTCCCCTGGTGCCCCTTGTTCCAGCCACAGTGGTGCCTGTGTTCTTCCTTGAATACATCTAGCTTATTCCCGACTCAGGCATGTGCTGTTGTGGTTCTCTGTACCTCAAATAGACTTTCCCTAGAAACCTGAATTCCTCATCTCTCACTTTCTTCATGGCTTTGCCTATATGTAATTATAGAAAGGCTTTCACCAATACTGTATTAAAATAGACACCTTACCACTTCTATCTTATCCTGTTTATTTTTCCACATAGCACTTATATTTATGTGTCAATCTGTTTATTATCCATCTCCCTCCCTCCCCTGGGTTGAGACCCTTTTGAAGTTTATACAGACCTCCCTCCATGAGGAAATTTGTTTTGTTTAGAGCAGTAATCCCAGTGCCTAAAATATGTCTAGGACAAAATGGGAATCCAATAAATACTTGTTGAATGAATGAATTTGGACTACAAAAGTGACTTTAAAGACTTATTTTCTATCTTCCCTGAGATAAGTGTTCGTCCTTGGACATTGTAACATTAGGTACAATTTTAATTTGACTCAGTATCTAATTGTACATTCAAACTAACTTGGAGACAGTGGAGATATAATATATTTAATGATGTTTTACGTTTACATTTTACATCATATTTATAGAAAGTTCTGAAAGAAAGTTCATCAGATTATCAGGAGGAATGTTGGTCAAATTTTATAGGGAAATGAGTTGAGCAAACACTATTGGGTGTTTCTGCAAAAGAAAGAAAACTAAGTGTTCAACCAAGGTGTCAGCCTTATTCATAAAGGCAGAAGAGGCATCCATGCAGTTGGGAAAATTGGGAATTTGGACTGTGCAAGTTATTTAGCTCCTTTGGACCTCAGTTTTCTAGGATTAATAACATGTTACAAGTGTAAAAGTGCATAGCGTTTTGTCAGAAATTAATTTTACTTTTTAGATCAGATTTTATTTCAGCTTCTCAACATTAACCAGGAGAGACTGGTAGCTGAGCCTTGAACAAACCAATATGCTTGTGACCCAGATTTTGTGGGAGAGACGTGCTGTATTCCTTTACTAATCTCTTCCTTCCCCTCACTCTTGCATAAGTAACCAAACCTGGAGGCAATCCAGGTCAAAGTGTTCTGCAAAAGTGTAGAAAAACAATGGCTTTTAATAACAGAACCATAAAGTTTGCTCTTCTATGGTATAGAGTGTATGATATGCAGAAGGTAAGATAGAATTTCTCAGTCTTGAAGGATCTGGAAAGGAAGGAAAGGAGGGGAGAGAGAGTGTGGAAGGATGAAACAAGTCAATGTGTCTTAATCTCCTTTCTTTGGGCTTGGAGAGAACCTATGTTAGATAAGTTCCCGGATATATCCAGCATCTGAAGAGCTCTCTCCACATTCTCCCTCTGGAATTCTAGAAGGAACCTGTAACATCACAGGCAGCCCAATCTACTTAAAAGAGTGGGATGCTGTCATCAGGCTGGGAGAGGATCTGGTTGGCCTTCTCCAGCCTCCTGTGTGGGGTGCATGCTGACTGGAAGCCAGTGGGCTTGCCAGATGCCTGCATCCATCCTGCACTGGAGGCTGGATGGACCTCAGGACGTGGGGGTAGCTGCGGGCCTCTGGGCCCACAATCAGGAGAGCTGAAGGGAGTTCAAGCTACTCCAGGAGTGTTGCCCAGCCCAAAATGAAGGACCATGAATGCACTAGCCACAGACTGAACACTTAATAGTCAACAGGTGACAGGAAGCATTGCCCTAGAATCCAGTCGATAACAACTAGTGTAGACCCAGGGACTAGCCCAAGGTCAGGACATTCTGCCACCTCCCAAAACAGCAAGGTCAAGTCTTCCACACACTCCTTCTCTGTTACCTCAACTTAGGGAAAAGCCAGGAGGAGAGAATACTTTACCCCAGCTAGAGACGAGGCCCTACAACAGCTGTTTATATAATCAGATTGGATTGCATTTAAATTGACCACTTAGTTTTACATGCTAACCAGGTAATGGGAGTTCTCCTAATTAATTATGAAAAATGAATTACATTTTCTCTTTATATCTGACTTCTGTTTTTTTTTTTCTTTTAACATCCAGTTTGGGGCTATTATGAATAAAGCTGCTATGGACATTCACATTTAAGTGTTTGGGTGGACATGTTTTCTGTTGTTTTGTTGGTTTTTTTAACATCTTTATTGGAGTATAATTGCTTTACAGTGGTGTGTTAGTTTCTGCTGTATAACAAAGGGAGTCAGCTATATGTATACATATATCCCCATATCCCCTCCCTCTTGTGTCTCCCTCCCACCCTCCCTATCCCACCCCTCTATGTGGTCACAAAGCACCGAGCTGATCTCCCTGTGCTATGCGGCTGCTTCCCACTAGCTACCTATTTTACATTTGGTAGTGTATATATGTCAAAGCCACTCTCTCACTTTGTTCCACCTTACCCTTCACACTCCCCATGTCCTCAAGTCGATTCTCTACATCTGTCTCTTTACTCGTGTCCTGCATTTAGGTTCTTCAGAAACATTTTTTTTTTTTTTTTAGATTCCATACATATGTGTTAGCATATGGTATTGTTTTTCTCTTTCTGACTTACTTCACTCTGTATGACAGTCTCTAGATCCATCCACCTCACTGCAGATAACTCAATTTTGTTCCCTTTTATGGCTAATATTCTACTGTATATATGTGTCACATCTTCTTTATCCATTCATCTGTTGATGGACACTTAAGTTGCTTGATGTCCTGGCTATTGCAAATAGTGTTGCAATGAACATTTCGGTACATGTCTCTTTTTGAATTATGGTTTTCCCAGGGTACATGCCCAGTAGTGGGATTGCTGGGTCATATAGTAGTTCTATTTCTAGTTTTTTAAGGAACCTCCATACTGTTCTCCATAGTGGCTGTATCAATTTACATTCCCAACAGTGCAAGAGGGTTCCCTTTTCTCCAAATCCTCTCCAGAATTTATTGTTTGCAGATTTTTTTGAGGATGGCCATTCTGGCTGGTGTGAGGTGATACCTCATTGTAGTTTTGATTTGCATTTCTCTAATGACTAGTGATGCTGAGCATCCTTTCATGTGTTTGTTGGCAATCTGCATATGTTCTTTGGAGAAATTTCTATTTAGGTCTTCTGCCCATTTTTGGATTGGGTTATTTGTTTCTTTGATATTGAGCTGCATGAGCTGCTTGTGAATTTTGGAGATTAATCCTTTGTCAGTTGCTTCATTTGCAAATATTTTCTCCCATGTTGAGGGTTGTCTTTTCGTCTTGTTTACGGTTTCTTTTGCTGTGCAAAAGCTTTAAGTTTCATTAGGTCCCATTTGTTTATTTTTGTTTTTATTTCCATTTATCTAGGAGGTGGGTCAAAAAGCATCTTGCTGTGATTTACGTCATAGTGTATTCTGCCTCTGTTTTCCTCTGAGAGTTTTATAGTGTCTGGCCTTACATTTAGGTCTTTAATTCATTCTGAGTTTATTTTTGTGTATGGCATTAGGCAGTGTTCTAATTTCATTCCTATACATGAAGCTTCCCAGCTTTCCCAGCACCACTTATTGAAGAGGCTGTCTTTTCTCCATTGTATACTCTTGCCTCCTTTATCAAAAATAAGGTGACTATATGTGTGTGGGTTTATCTCTGGGCTTTCTATCCTGTTCCATTGATCTATAGTTCTATTTTTGTGCCAGGACCATACTGTATTGATTACTGTAACTTTGTAATAAAATCTAAGGTCACACAGCTAGTAATCAGCACTGGGTTTTGAGCTCAGGCAGTACAATTTTCACAAGTTCTTCTTAATCACCATGCTGTAGAGATTTGTTGCTTTATTGAAGACAATCTGCTTTGCATCTTACATTTTGCAATAGAGTAAGTGGACTTTGGTACATTTTCACCCAAAACCACCTTCTGCTTTCAACAAGAGAAAGCCATATTTTAAAATACCCCACCTATAAGGTTTCAACAGATAACCATTTTAATTCATCATCTTGTAGATACTATATCACACAAAAGTGCTTTTGGTATGCGCATTTGAAATAGGATTTTGATTAAAATTTAACAAAGTTTTATCAGCAGGTTCTTTGCTTTAAAAAATCTGCTCATCAGGAGATATGGTAGACATTGTTCCATTTATGTGAGTAGAGACCAAATTCCTTATAAAAAGAATTTGAATGTGCTTTTTTCCGTATGGTGCCAGCACCTATAATTCTATTTCTTTATTAAAGGTGATTTGACACAATGAGCAAAATTCAAAGCAGTTAGAGCATTAGAGCATAACTGATACATTTCCAAAATGAGAGCACATTTCTGAATGTCTGAGGGAGTTTGTATAAAAATGTGTTGTTCCATGAGAAGAAGAGGTAATAAAGCCCTTCTGGAACAAGAGTGTAATTTTCATGGGAAAAATATAATTTTTTTTCCTTAAGGAATTCTGAAAGTAAATTAATTGAAAAAATATTAAGGTCAATTACCCATTTTATTTTTACAAGGCTTCCAATTTTCCCTTTATCATCAGAGTACTTGAGCATGTAAAAAAAAATGAAAATTACCACAAATTGGAGATTTATCAAAATCTTACTATATTTTAAGCACTCTTCAAGACATTTTACGTGCATTAAATGATTTAATCATCACAAAAGCCCAGGAGGTGCCCATTTTATAGACAATGAAACTGAGGCACAGAGATTAAGGAACTTGCATAGACATGAGCTAAGAGTCTATTGTCTGGCTCTATAGTTGTCCCACTCAACTGCTATGCTATTTGTCTTAACAGCAGTTAAGAATATTCTCTTTCTGATATAGTTTCAAATTTCCACAGTTCTCCCATACATTGAACATTATTTTGTCGAGAATAAACTCAGTTTTGCATGATTTTTATAGAAAATATAAAGCAGAGCTATCTTGGATATTTTGTCTATGATTTCTCAAGAATATCCTGTGTTTGAAACCATAAGTTTCCCCTACAGAGATGTAATTTGTTTTAATTAGGTCATCTAAATGTCAATTATTTATGTTGACTACAGCAATTCCTAATTTTGGGATTTCACAGGCCTTCACTCTTGCCTGGCACTCGGGGAATCTTCTCTGTTTTGCATAATCTTAATTATATTACTTTGTTGAAGAGATGCAAGAAAAATGACATTCTTCTAGAGTGACTTCTCAATTAAATCAAAGAGATCTGATAAGATTAAAGAAAATGCTGGCAAAGCACTGAGTGTTAAGAAGGAGGGAATATCCATGTTAAATGAGTTACCAGAAATAAAGTACAGAATTATATCAGGGAACAGTTCACTTAGCATAATTAGTAGTTTTTGTTACTAACATGCTAAATGATTTATTAGCTGTCAATGAGAAGTTGATGTGCTGTAATAATCATTCCAAAATACCCTTTCTTGATTATGCAGCAATTGTATTTCCCAAACTCTTTAATGCCATTTAGCCCTTACCATATTTTGGTAAAATAAATAAGAACAGGCATTGTAATTCCACTTTTAAAGGTAGAGACTGAATCACACAGATGCTAAGTAACCTAAGGGAAATCTCACAGTGATAATAGTGAGTCCAGTGTTTTTAAGCTTCTAAATTCCCAGCCACTGTTCTCTGTCTAAAACTGTGGTCTCTGCATAAAAATGCGTTCATGTTGAGGAGAAAATAGAGAAGAAATAGGGTAGGGAGAGAGAGAGAAAAAAACTAAAAATTGTATTATTTGTCTTATACAAACACTGGGGAATATAGTGTCTTTTACAAAAATAATGTTGGTTATAAAGGAGAGCATAAAATGGTTTAATTTCAAACACCCAACTTACTTTCTTTTCCTGAGCTCTGTGGGAATAAACCCTTACATTCTTCTTAAGCAATATTTCTTTAATCTTGTCGTGTAAAAAAGAGATTATAAATCACAAAAATGTGTGAGCTCCTGCTTGTGAAGATTTTTGCCTGTTATACCATTAAAATAATGTGAACTGTAAAAAGGATTACTCTAGTTTCTCCAGGTCAAGTACAGTTTGTTAGGAGCACAAAGGCCATGGAATACAGAAGAGTCGATCGGATTTATAAGTCAACGTCTGTGATGCTACCTGGTGCGTAAAAGAATTATGTAAGTGCTACATCTGCTCCTAGGAAGTTGTCTGTGAATACTTCCTAATTTTTTCATGCCAGTGTGTGTGTTGTGCGAATCACAATGAAGTGAATCCCTGTTCACTTCTCTAGCTCTGTTATATTTGGGGTGAGTGCTTATATCACTCAACTGAGTGCTCTGGGCTAAAGAAGTCCACATATTCTAACTTCTTTCCATCATGTTTCCACAACATAGAGTAGATGTGATTGGTGTGAATTAGAATTAGACCTGACTTTTCTTAAATATTAGTGGAATGTGATTAAATGTAACATGATCATAGACATCAGATATTAATCTGATTTTAATCTCTGCTACGAGTATATGGTGGTAACTGTTATGAAACGAAAGAATGTCCCTGCAAAGAGAACTTATTAAGAAATCTATAAAGTTTTAAAATGTGTTTTGTAAAACTAAACTCAAATGCAGTTTCAGTAGTTAGGAAAACACTTAAGTGGCAAATTCCTCAATTTCCTTGCTTCCTAAAGAATGAGAAAGTGAAATGTATTTGTTTATTATTTTCTTAGCTTTATCTGTGTGTTAAGTAGGAATTCTGGGTGGAGGTTGAGTAAAGTCTGATCAGATAGATGATCATGATGGTGTTCTCAGGATAGTGAGGATTTTCAGCTAGGTTTGGTATGAGGAAAATATTGTTTTCTTGATTTCTTGAATAAAATTCTATTTTAAATTTTTCTCACAAATTTGATAACTTTTCAAAGGGTGTTTCCTAATCGATGTTTGTGTTCCAATCATTGAAGAAGGAGAGCACTCTTTCAGGTTCATAGAAATTTTGGCCTGACGTTACCCTTACGCTAATATTTCCAGGGGCTGCCTGGATCTTCTTATTTTACTTGAATAGTCTTCACAGTGCTGCAGACAATCATGAGAGAGGTTATTGGATATATCCTCATTCCAATCTTATTTCCTTTCTTTCTCCATAGCTGTATATAAGAAAACAACATAGGACTCGGGTATTGGAAACAATGTATTTTTGGACAAGTCCACAACACTGTCTTACAAGGATTTTAAGCATCATCAAAAATTAAGCATATAGAAGTTGTTGTACATGGATGGTGACTTTGGTGCATACATAATAAAATTCATATTTTTAAAAATAGACACCTTTGTGGTTCTGGAGCCATCTGTGAGCTTATGGTAAAGCCTGTTGAATCTTGTAGTTCAGGAAAACTATTCCCAGGCTAAGATTTCCATAAGAAATCCAGATCAGTGAGCCGTTAGTGAACTTTCCTTCTTGGGTGGTCCTCAGCCAGTGATGCACTGGAGAGCACAGATGTAGAGCAACACATAGACCAATGAAGAAAAGCAGTGCCTCCTTCTAGAGGGAGAGGGGATATGACATCACACTGGCACTCTAGGCCAAAAGGGATGTCTATACATTAAGGAAATATGTCTTCTGCTTTTCCAAAGATTGTGGACTCTCAGAGTTGGAAGATACTTTAAATATCTCCTAGGTCTGTTATATAGAGAGTGGTCTCTAGACCAGGCTTTATATGTAGTTCTGAAAGGATGCAAAGACCTATCTCAGCAAAGCCAGCTATGATGAATAGGTAGCTGCATACACTGGACTTAAAGCACCCACTATTCTTTGTATTTTGTGAAAATGGAAGTAATTTAGAAATTTTTAAAATTCCTTATTTTGTGTTCAGTAAAAAAATGCCCCATGGAGCCTTAATCGTGCATAAATAAATAGATTTTGTATGTATATATACACACAAATAATATAGAGGGTTACCCTTGCCCTCAACATGACCTCATAAGACTTCCACTTAAGAGATAATCTAATAAAATTCCCAGATATCCAGGCTTGTAAACTTCTCCTAAGTAAAAGTTTGATGAAAAAACAATCTCTGTTTTGTGTGTTTGTTAGTTTTTACTTCTCTTAATTAATTACTTTTGATCACCACATGGCTTTGATGAAATGAATTCATTTTAATTTATGTTTCACTACTTTCTCATCTGTACAAAACTTGTCAGAACACAGTACACACTAGTACACAGAGAGTGACTGCACAAAAGTTCTAAATTGTTAGTTAATTCTTAATTTGTAGGTTTCCAAAAAAGTGAGAAAATTCAAAGCAATGGAAACACACAGCATGGAATCATAGTGAAATGCAGTGTATAAATTGGAAACAGTAAGAATAGTTATAAGGTAAACTTTTACTCATATTAACATAATTCAGTGGGCTATATTCAGCTTGTATTCTTTAATGTATTTATTTTGTCTTGAGAGAGGAGAAACCAAACTTACTGAGTCTGATGGGCCTGACATTAAGATATTACATATGGCTCTTTAGGATTTGGGGTTACAGAATCATGCTCTTATTCTTAATATATTTATTCAAAAAATATTTTCCCTTAAAAATATATCAACACATTAGCACTTAGGTGTCGGCTATAAAATTATTTGTGTCTAAATCATTGTATAAAAATTACAAAGCATAAACATGCAAAACAAAAAACCAAGAAAATTTCTCAAATGCATACCACCTAGAAGTACTACTGTCAGCCTTTTTGTGCATATCTTTCGTTAGTATCTATCTCTATCACTTTTGTATGAAGTGGGACTAATATAATACATGATGCTCAATGCTCTTTCCTAACAACAATATATCATGAAAAATCATGTCACTGAATATAGCTCAACATCATCAGTTTAATGTCAATCTCGTCATTGACTTTAAGTATATATCATAATTTCTGTAACTAATATTCTATTGTTGGATACTTAGGCCGTTTTCAGGATTTGTTTTCTGTCTTGGTAATGTGCCTGTTGCTAGCTGTACCTTGTTTTGTTTTGATAATATGCATACCTAGACACATAATCAAAGAATTCCTCAATGTAAGATTCCTGAAAGTGGGATTGTGAAAGGAGATGTAAAAAATGAATGAGGTGAACCATTGTCAGGCTTTTGATGCAATTGTCAAACTATATTTGAGGCAGATTAAATCAATTTATATTCCCACAAGCAGCTTGTGTTCCAGAAATAATGGACTGCCAGGCAAGAATGAACCATTCCCTTAATAAATATTTTAAAAAATCCTGGATAATATATAGTACATATCATTTGTGGATTATCTAGTAAGAAATGAAGGGATATCTCTGAGTGTCAAAATCCAAGCTGGAGCTGAGATACTAGTAACTGAAAAGACGGCCAGCAGCTGTAAGAAGGTATCTGACCAAGAATGACTCTTTGTCTTGTTTATTTGTCTTTATGTTTGTTACTATTGAAGCACGAGGTACATAGTATAAAGTACATAAATTGTACTTGTAGGTATGGTTGAGTTTCGCAAAGCTGACATATTTGTGTACCGTCTGTCCAGATCAAGTTATATTACCAGCACTCCAGAGTGTGTGCTCTTCTAGTTTTTATTTCTTTTCAAATGGCGAATATCTTAATCACCATACTTATTTTTATTACTGCATACATACTTTTGTCCATTTCTCAACTTGAAATAAATGGAATATATAATATGCATATAGTATATAAGTGCCTATTTTCTTGTAAAATTTATGCATATTTTTGAATATATAAGTTGTGATTTTTCATCACTCTTGGGTGAATAAACCACAATTAATTTACCATTAATCAAAATTTGAGATGCTTACAGTTTGGAAATACTACTAATAATGCTGAAGTTCTTATACATGTCTTTTGCTTAACACATACTGAACTTTGCCCACTCCCAGGTTTCTTCTAGAAGTTTTATTATTTTAGTTTTCATATTTAAATCTAGAATCCATCAGTAACTGATTTTTATAAATGCTATGAAGTAGGAGTAAGATTCAGTGTTTTTCTGTATAGATAATAAGAGATTTCTGGTTTCAGTCATGATGAAATATCAAATATGGGAATTATATTGGCGATAATAAACGCTAAAACTGAACATACAAGAAGTATCTGTTTTCAGATATTAGACAATAGATAGCTCAGAGCTCTGATCCTTGAAAGTGAGAAACACAAGATGAACTCTGCGAGGGGCACTTTCAAGCTGTGGTGCAGAGAAGCTGAACCCAGCCGGCAGTGATCACGCTGAGGAGGCTGAAATGTAAGGGGCAGTGTGCCAGCCTGAAGGCGGGTGTTCAAAGGAGGAACGTTTTCTTGAGCCTTTGGCTAAACACTGGGCTAAACATATACAGACTGAGATTTTATCAACTGAGGCTTCTGGGAGTCATGATCTTTTTGCAATAGACACATCAAAGATCACTGATCACAGATCACCATAACAAATATAATAATAATGAAAAAGTTTGAAATATTGTGAGAAGTACTAAAATGTGACACAGAGACACTAAGTGAGGAAATGCTGTGGGAAAAATAGTGCTGATAGAATCGCTCAATGCAGGACTGCCACAAATCTTCAATTTGTAAAAACGCAGTATTTGTGAAGTGCAGTAAAGTGAAGCATAATAAAGCGAGTTATGCTGTATCCTTGTGCAACTGATTTATAGGTTGAACCCTTTAGAGAATGAAGACATAGGACAGGGAATGGAAGAATGAAGTGAGGACAGTCTTCAGGTGAAATCCAGCATGAGCATAATCATTTGGGAAGCTCTGGTACATAAATGAAAAAAACCCAGAATGTATCAATCCCCTCACACATACCTTGAGACAAGAGACTGGAGGTTTAGTAGGACTTCTGTACCTTCTTACAGCATCAGGTGTTGGCTATGACATCCCTTGGCAGGTGGGGTGGGGGTATCACTTCCAGGCACTTCTGGAGAGGTGATAATCCTCAGAGAAGTTTGCAGGTGTGAGCAGGGGCGCTCTTAGCAGCTGGATAACAGTCACATCAACCAGGTTAAAGGAATTCAAGTGCGTATGGGCAAATCATCAATAGTAACTTCTATAGTCTCAACCTTGAATTACTCATATGCAGTCACTTCTTACATTCAGTCTACTACAACCTGTTGCAGCTTCTCCAAGGTTCTTGTTGGTTACAATTTCTAGGAATCCTTAAAAGAGCAGTGTTAATAGGATAAGTAACAATATCTATTGTTGCATTTGGTCCCAAGGCCATAACTGATACACATCATGTCCCGTTGTTCACATCCATTTTATTTTATTTTTATTTATTCTTTTAAAAGATTTTTTGCTGTGGACCATTTTTAAAGTCTTTATTCAATTTGTTACAATATTGCTTCTGTTTTTTTTATGTTTTGGTTTTTTGTCTGTGAGACATGTGAGATCTTAGCTCCCCGACCAGGGATTGAGCCTGTGCCCCCTGCATTGGAAGGCGAAGTCTTAACCACTGGACCATCAGGGAAGTCCCCACATCCATTTTTAGATTCCCCTTACTCTCAGCTACATCAGCTGGTCTGCGTGGCTTACCTGGGATAATCCACTTGGGCATCTCAGTGGAACTTCCAAACACTGTACAAGTAAAATTTTTGAAAAGTTAAAAACATGTCTATCATTCAAATGTAAAGTAAGCACATATTAAAAATTTATGTTATGCACTAATGGTAAAAATGCTAAAGCTGACTTTATTTCAATACTTAATCATCATCTTCCTTTTAGTTTACAAACCCTCCATTCCTATCTATCTAATATGTTGTTAAATCCATCCATTTAAGTATTAGTTTCAGTTCATTACTTTTCAGGTTTGTTTATTTTCTTCTTTCATACATTCTAATTATCTGGAAAAATTCTCCATATTTTTCTATATTGTTCATAATTATTTTAAACTTCCTCTATGATGAATAAAATATCTAGATAATCTATGGGTATGTTTTAAAACCTATGTCTTTTTCTCTTGGGTCTCAGTAATTTTCTCCTATTTCCTACCACACATGGCAGCTTTTTAGTGAATGCTGGCCAATGAGCATGAAACATTGGAGAGGCTCTGGATGATGTCGTATTTCTTCAGAGACAGTTCAATCTTCTTCTGGAAAGCCAACAGAATATGAGTCTATCACCTGAATCTGCCCATTTCAGACGTTTCAACTGAAAGCTTGAAATATTTATGAAGGTCACTCATTTTTGATGGGCCTGGTATTCAAATGTTCATTTCTCCAGCTCTATAAAACTATAAAAATATTCTGCCTGGATTTTTAGTTTCTTAGCAGCTACTTTTATATTAAGAAAGAAAAAAATAGAATATCTTTGAATTTTGTAGCATCATAGGAAAGAAATAGAGTTTGAAAGGTGGGATTAAGATGGCAGAAGACCCTGAGCTCACCTCCTCCCACAAACACATCAAAACTGCAGCTACATATATCCTCTTTCTTGTTCCTATTTGTCATGGATATTTGTCATCCATTTGGTCAGCTAGTATCCTTCTTATTAGAAATCTTAGGGGGAGGCAGAGACCACCTGCTTCTACTCCACACTTACCAGATGGATACAGCAAGATCAGGAAGAAAACCGTAATTTGAAAATATATATGCACTCCATTGCAGCATTATTCACAATAGCCAAGACATGGAAACAACCTAAATGTCCATTGACAGATAAATGGATAAAGGAAATGTGGTACATATATGCACTGGAATATTACTCAGCCATAAAAAAGAACAAAATAATGCCATTTGCAGCAACATGGATGCTACTAGAGATTATCATAATAAGTGAAGTCAGACAGAGAAAGACAAATATCATATTATATCACTTATATGTGGAATCTAAAAAATAATACACAAGAATTTATTTACCAAACAGAAACCGACTCACAGACTTAGAAAACAAACTTATGGTTACCAAAGGGGAAAGGTGGTGGGGAGGGATAAATTAGGAGGTTAGGATTAACATATACACACTACTATATATAAAATAGATAATCAACAAGGACCTATCATGTAGCACAGGGAAATATACTCAATATTCTGTAATAGCCTATATGGAAAAGAATCTGAAAAAGAACAGATATATGAATATGCATAACTAAATCACTTTGCTATACACCTGAAACTTAACACAACATTGTAAATCAACTATACCCAATACAAAATACAAAGTAGAAAAAAAAAAAGAAATGACAGCTAAATGGTTGGGTAGGAAGAAACAAAACCCTCCTTATATATAGATGTTATGATCGTCTAGACAGAAAATCTAAGAAAATCTATAGACAATCATTTGAATTAATGAAGTTTAGAAACTTTGCTGGAAACAAATTAGTATACAAAAAATTAATACTTTTTCTATACTCAGAAATAGTAAATTGAAATTGGAATTTTAATAAATATGTCATTTACAATAGCAATAAAAACAATTAAGTACAAAAGAATAAATCTAATAAATGTTGTTTAAAAACTTTAAAACATAACATTATTGTAGGGCTTAACAGAAGATCTAGAAAAAGAGGAGATAGTTCCTGTTCATATTTAAGCAGAATAAATATTTTAAAGATCACAAGTCTCAAACAAATCTATATATTCAACACAATTTCATTTAAAATGCTGAATGTGAATATTTTGAAAAAAAAGTCTAAACTCAAAAAACACTCTAATACTCACATGAAAGAGTAAAGGGCCAAGAGATGACTGTAAAACAAAATTAAATAATTTTGGTGATCGCATCCAAAGACTTGTGCTTATCCTTGTATTTGTTAGGCATGTAATGACGTACCATTAAGAATAAAAGTTGCTGTAGGCTTTTGATTATCTTTTTCAGATTAAAGAAATTCCATTCTATTCCTAGTTTGCCATTTCTTAATCATAAAAGTATGTTGAATTTTTATCATAATGTTGGGCATCTATAGAGATGATTATAAGATTTTAATTTTCTCCTTTGTTAACGTGGTGAATAAGCTTCATGTCATTAACATTTCTTGCATCCCTTTGATAAATTCTGCCTTCTTGTAATTTTAAAAATGATTGATAGATGCAGTTTACTAATTTTGTTATAGCATTTTTTCAGCTACTTTGGGAAGTGATATTTGCCTACACGTTTCTTTCTAGTATGGAATTCACATAGACTTGGGGGGAACTTTCTTCTTTTTCAGCTCTCTGGAATGGTGCTTATCAAGCAGGGATGGATGCTTTGGTTCTTCAAAGACTGGCAGACTTCATTTATAACCTTTTGGATCTGATTTATTACTATTGTTTTGTGAGTAGATTTCAAGCTACTGATTCTATTTTTTTTTTTTTTTTTTTTTGCGGTACGCGGGCCTCTCACTGTTGGGGTCTCTCCCGTTGCGGAGCACAGGCTCCGGACGCGCAGGCTCCGCGGCCGTGGCTCACGGGCTTAGCCGCTCCGCGGCATGTGGGATCTTCCCGGACCGGGGCACGAACCCGCGTCCCCTGCATCGGCAGGCGGACGCTCAACCACTGCGCCACCAGGGAAGCCCTGATTCTATTTTTTTAAAAGTTTTAGATTTCTTTAATGATTTATGGTTTTAGATGATTCCACAACTCTGAGACTTTAATTCCAACGTAACTCTTGGCAACTACTTCACTAATACCATTTTCGCCTTCTCCAGCTTCTGAAACAATCCCACTGTACCCTCCGGAAGTCAGTCAGTAATTAGCAAAATCTCCTAAATCTTCAACTAATTCTCTGAACATTCCTTCACATTCTTGTTCTAACTAATACCTGACTGGCCCCTGTTCAATGCTCTCAAGTCCTTCTAATACCTTCTCCGCAATCTCAGATCCTAAAGTCACCCATTCTTCTCTCTGGAAGGCGCCATCACTAATTTGTACTTCAACTCTTTTTTCCTGGCTGGCCCCTGGAGTACTCCCTCTTGTGCAGCCCTCTCAAATGATATTTCCTATACTCCTCATACTGCTGTGCTAGGGGTGATAGAGGTATATTTCTCAGTCCTTACTGCTGCTTCTGGAACATTCTCCCTACCCTTAGTATCACTAAAATTTTAGAAATCTCATATCCTCAATATATACTGCACACTTTCTGAGATGTATCAGGATGAGTGGGGTGCAGTCTTCTCCAGGTCCAGGTAATTAAGGTGTTCATTATCTGTAGAGAATTTAAAAACTATAATAAAACCAAAAAAAATGCCAGTATGTTTTTTATTACCACCATGTTCCTGGAATTCTAAATAATATTTAAACCCTTGGGTACATCATTGCATCATCCTTTCTTGCTGTAAGTATCAACCAACTCCTAAGCTGCTCCTTTTACTTATTTGAAGATTTTAGCTCCTGGCTCACTGTCGGTTTCTCCAATGTGACCTCTTGCATTCATTTTTCAAGACTCCATCATTCAAGTGAATAATCTTTCAATACAGACTTCTCAATTTGACCTCTACTTCAGTGGTCACTCCCACCCCACTTTCACCATCTAATTCCATGGATGGATGGCTACACTAGTCCTTTTCATTACTAGCAAAGGCGACATTTCCATAATCTTAATTTCAAGCATCCCACTCTCTCATAACTATGTCCTGTTTCCAATTCCTTATAACAATTTTATCTAATCATACGACTTTTGAAGTGTCCTTCATATTGCCCTCCTTCCCCAACTTTAAATTCCTAGCCCATCTTTCTTCAATATAGGGTGTACAGAGGAGATAATTTTTAGAGGAGCAGCCCTCGGCCAAGAGGGTATGGGATGTCCCCTCTTCCGTGTCCCTCAGTGGGGCAGTTCTGATGTCCATTTTCTATGGATCTTTAGATGACCCCTAGAGAGACTGAGCTCCAGTTTCCCAAACTGGAAACTGGCTTAATAACATACACTTCGTTGATTGATTGATTTTAACCTTCCTTGTTTCATGTTTTCTAATTCCTCACTTCTGCTTCCTAGGATTCCCTAACAACTAAACTACCTACAAGAAATTCTTGTCTCTGTCTCTATCTTTAGGGAACCCAAATTAACCATCTACAAATGAACAGTATGTACTGCTAGCTAAGGTCAACCCCTCCACTTGGGTACTACCCAGGCACATTGCTTCAGTGATCCTCCCTTATTTGCTTCATGATTCTCCCTCTTCTCTACTAATAGATACTTCCATTTTTCTTTCTAGCTATTCCTGAGGTCTTTCCTTCTCATAGAGTCACACTTAGGGAGAGGGTTTTTTTTTTTTTAAAAAAAACAAAAACATTTTTCTTGAATTCTCTCTCTCTCTTCTTTCTTAAGTATAATTTAATCAATTTTAGCTGCTTCTCTTCTCCATACTTTAGCTCTATCTCCTATCCCCCAAAACAAGTGCTCACGTGAAGGTCACTTGTGACTTCCTTGTTGCTAAATTCAGGGGTCAATTCTCAGTCTTCATTTCCTTGATTTACTCAGAGGGCGTGTATTTAATCATCACCTGTTTGTCTTCAGTCTCCACTTCAGCAGGGTTCTGGTGCTACTCAATTTTATCCTTCTGAAGTTGGCAGCTTGGACCATTCTTCCCGTTCTCAAGAATGAAGAGTCAGTCGAGTTTGCAGCATGGGGATTGGGAACAGCTAAAAAGAAACATTTCTTCCAATGTATATTCTCACTGCTTCCTCTAGCCACCCGTGGCTTTGACTTTTGAGTCTTCCTCTTCCACCAACCTCTCAAACCTCTATATTTCTACTAATTTATGGCACGTTTATGGCAGAATTTCCCTAGGGATTTTTTTTATATGTAAAATTTGTTGTTGTTGTGTTGTTAATTATTACGATCTGTGTTTCTCTCTGGTTTCTGTAGTTCCCTCAGATTTGAATTCGAGGAAGGAGTAGCAGACCGAACCGATTGTCAATCTTAACGGAACCTGTGAAAGAAAGGGTTAACTGAGCAGGTTTGGGCGGCTCCTACTCTACACATTTCAAAGAAAAGCCTGTCTTCAGGAAGACTGACCCTTGACCTGCTCCTGGGGATATAATCTCTGAGCCCTTGGAATATCCTTCCAAATAAAAGTGTTTTCGCATGCCTCAGGCTTTGGGTCATAATGCATCTGTTTTAGAAGATAGTTTATGCTAACAAAGTGACTTTGGTGAACGCTTATTTTTATATACCTGAGGCTCTGGGCCACGCTGTGTCAGTTTGACGTCTGGGGGGATGGGAGACTGAGTAGCTAACTAAGGTCAGTCATGAGGGTGCTACATCCTATGTGACTGGGTCCTCAATAAAATCCGGAGGCTAAGGCTTGAATGAGTTGCATGGCTGGCAGTACTACCACGTATTGTCACACATTATTATCAGGAGAATTAAGTATGTCCCTATGCAACTCTACTGGAAGGGGGCACTTGGAGGCTTATACCGGCTTTTTCCTGGACTTGGTCTATGTGCCTTTTCACTTTGCTGGTTTGGATCTGTATCCTTTTACTGTAATAAACTGTAACTGTGATTATAACACTGTTTCAGAGTCCTACAAGTCCTTCAGATGAGTCAGAGAGCCTGAAGGTGGTCTTGGGGACTCTAACACAGAGCCAGCTATCTATAAGAAGGTTATAAAAGGTTTTGGATTTTGGAAGTAGGGACAAATATGGGAGCAGGATTTGTTTGGCAAGAGCTGTGCGGTGACTTCCACTCACCTCAAGTCTAGTGAGAAGACTTTACCAGGATTCCTAGGAGGACTTATATATCTCCTAAAAAGTGGCCATCCCAGTGAATCAGCGTTTGCCTCTCGCTTGGGAGACATGACCTGGTTAGTTGCCCTGGAGGTGAGAGTGATGATAAAGGTTGCTGCTGTGCAGAGCTTGGCTTGTCCTCCCCAAGTCTGTTTAAAGTAATAGTCCATGTGTGCTTTCTGTGTACAGTATGGGCCATGCCAGCCAGCCAGACACACGCACACATACACAGCCAGACACACACATACACAGAGTGAGAGAGCCAGCCAGCCAGAAAGACACACACAAATACACACACGCATACACAGAGTGAGAGAGAGAGAGATGAAGAGAGGGAGAGAGAGGCAGCATAGGGTTTTCTGAGTCCTGTCCGGCAGCACTGCGCATAGAAAGAAAGAAACCTTAGTAAGAAGAGAAAATTCTACTGAGTTTCTAACAGGCCAAACTGAGGAGTTTGCCTTAACTGTGCCAAAGGGACTTTAGGTAAGAGATCTCCATAAACCCACCACATAACGCAGTCAACTTTAAATACATGCCAGGTCTGGGGAGTACAAAGTTAACTTAACAAAATACCCATCAAGCAAGGATTTGTCTGTTTTACCTTTCCTCCCTCTGCATTTGTCCAGATGGAATGTGATCAGACACCTGCTGGGTGAGATGAGGAGAGGGTTGAAGCATAAGCCAGGGAAAGAGAGAAGGACCATAACCCTCTTCTGTGACCTACTGCTTGATACAGATCTAGGTAGAGTAGAGCAGAAAAGATTGAACTTTAAACCCAGTTCAGAATTTCTACTGATTATAAGACTAGATACTTCAATAACTGCATTGAAATTGATTTATGATTAAACCATAGAACTTTTTGTTGCCTAAGACTGATCAAAAAAGTTAGGTACCCTGGGAGTTTTCATCCAGGGATAGGTAAGAAACTTTCCCCACTAAATATGCTTTAGAGAATTGTTGAGAGAAAAAAAAAACCAAAAAACCACATTGTTTTACTCTTATACCCAGGAGTCTTGCTTGTTTAACGTATCTGCAACACATACATTGTACATGTTTGTAAGAGTGTGGTCCAGATGGTTCAGGTTTTAACTTCCAATCTTTCCTCCCCTGTGGATTGATACAAACTCTTCAGCAGTATTGACTAAGGGAAAATATGTTTTTTATCTGAGTAATGTTTTTGTTTCTGTTCTTTTGGTTTTTATTTGCTGATCCTTTGCCTTAACAAATACAGTGGCATCAAGGTCAGAAGGATGGCCTGGGATGGGCAATTTGTATCATATTCCTTCACCAGGGTCCTTCTGTCTAACTGATGTATCTGCCCTGCATTTACATGGGATGCCCCTGGCATGATGTGAGCATCAGGTTTGCAGAAGGGCCCCGGGCCATGTCAGAGGAGAAATGGTTATGAACAAGACTTTAGGGATATGCTCTCAAGCTCCTTCTTTCTTTCTAGAAGTGTATGCTCTTGGGGAGTAAAGCAACCACCCTGAGCAAGAGAGTTGGATGATAATGGTCTCCAATATAACAAAGGGGGAAAGGATGCTGAGAGAGGGATTTGACAGTGTGGTACCACATTGCATCACAATTACTGGATTTTTCAGCAGGTTTCCAGAATTAAGTAACATTCTGAATGACAGGAACTGTGTACATTTTTGCCAGGAGTGAGTTAGGAGCTTAGTTTAGCCCTTATCCCTTGCAAGAGGTGAACAGGTCCTGTGTTAAATTCCAAGAATCTGCCAAGGCAGTAGGAAACAGCTAGAAACGAAAGACCATGGCAAGGAGGCTGTTACTAATCATACATTTACTAGGTCACTCACATGGAAAAAGTTGACCCTGATGCTCTTTTTGGCAAGTAGAGACTGTAAGGTTTTTAGATTTGAAGACTCAGTCTAAGTAGGGGAGGGTTGGAGTGGAGTTAAATTCATTGTACTTGGTGATCTCTAGTTAAATACCAATTCTCGAACTTGATTTGTCAGTGACAGGTGGGGTCAGGTAAACAAAATCTGCTTTTAAGTTTAATTATATCAGTAGAGTCACTAGTATCATGCTTAAATATTCAGGACTGATAGTTAATGGGTTTTCCTATATTAACCATTTAAGTAAGATAATTATTTGCCAGTCTGTGACATTTAATTATAATGCTATGACTGATCTCCATCGTTTGAAGGGAAAAATTGCTTTCTATGTCATTTAGGATTTGTATGAACACATTTAAACTGCAGAAAAGATTGCTTGGAAAAATGCAGAGGGGGCTCCCAAGAGCTCTTGATTACCTTCTGTATCAAGATTATTTTTTTTAAATCGGCTGTATTATTGCAGCATAATTTCAAGGTGACCACCTGTCAAGAGCTTCTGGGGAAAAAAAAGGCAAACTGTCTCTCTGTCTTATTTGTGCATTTATTTTTAAAAACATTTCTAATTTTCCAGAGGGCATTCTAGGCTAAAATTTTAATGGGATCGTAATAGTTAACAATAAGTAAATAACATGAATTCTCAGTTGACGTAAATTTTGTGCCAGGTTTGAATAATGAAGGCAAAAGCTATCATTGAGACTGGAAACACATTTATTAGCAGATGTTTAGCTGGGCAGGAGAGATGTACACACGTAACAAAGCTCGCCCTGTTTGTACTGAGAGCTCGCAATCTCTTTTCCCAGGAAGTGCATTGTGCTCTGGACTGTGTTGAGTCATAACTAAGCTGCACTAAGAAAACTTTCAAGTGACAATGATTTGCAAATGATCAAACTATTGTGGGCTTAGCTTAGGGTTTCACCAGCTGGAGTGTTTTCTCTGCTATAACCATATGTCTGTTAATAAATTTGATTCAAGTGTAAAACAATTACAGATATTTTAAACACTGGGCAGAACAATTACAAACAAATAATGTTTTTGGGACTTGGTCTTAAAATGAATGAAGGAACTGAGATGATGATGCCAAATGCTACTTGGAGAATGATTATAAGAGGAGAAAAAGCAGTTAGCAGGTTTTAAGTCTAATTGTCTTAGATATCTTCTATGCACCCATCACACAAGATAGCTTAATAGAATGGAACTTCAAAGACGGTAGGTACTGTGTAGGTTTCTAAGGAATTCAGCTGTTATCTTCCTGAGTTTACATCATAAATGTTTCAATGGAAGTGGAGAGAAATGGTCATTAGCAAAGTGGAGTTACAGAGTAAATCACTAGAGGCAAAATACTGCACTTGACTTGTAAAAGAGTAGTGGTCTTGCTAAAGGTAAAGATGAACAAAGGGAATTTCTGGAGTTATTCTTTCAAAATGAGCTAACTTTTTGAAGGAGAAAAGGCGTCATCATTCTAGGAATCTGTTAATTTCCTCCTTTTTAAAAAATCTTCTCTTTGAGCTCTTTGGGATGTATTATTTGCAATGTTCCACTGTCTCCTATCACATATCCCAGTTTAAATTATCTGGGAGAGTTGGCTACGGTTCTGTACCATCTTTATAAATTCATGATCTTACTAAAAAAACGATGTTACTGAAACTGCTGACCTCTCCCATCCTCACATCTGACAACAACGCTCTCCTGACAGCTGTATTAGCAAAATTGTAAATCTAGTAAAGAACATATCAATATGGAAAGATCAGTACATGTCAGAAATGGCAAAGTGTGGATAACTGATAGAAAATTACAAATTGGGAATGCTTTGGGGAAGGCAAAAATACTTGTTGACTAGTTCAATATATCTGAATTTCTGAAAATTTGTTGAATGACCTGAATCACTGTGAATCTTTTGGACATTGATCAAATCACGTATTCCTCTTTGAGGGGATACTTCTACTTCCTTAACCCTCCTTTCTCACAAACTGACTTGTTCCTTTCTCAGATTTCTTTTTTTACAGCAAAGTTCTTATCTTCTCTTTGTAGAAAAGCAACAGGGTTTCTGGGAGGATCTATTATTGTTTACTCAGTTACTGGAATTTTTTTGAGGGGAAATAAACATGTGAGGGAAGAAACAGTTTGTTAATATTTTTAAAAAATGAGTTCTATTTTTAAAAATAGCAGTGTGGATAGGTACATAAAACAATAGAAAAATTACTTATCAGAAGAGCAGCCTGTGGACATAGTATTTAATAATTGTTTTTGAACAAATTATTTTTGATTTTAGAAACTAAAGGCAAGGATGAAAGGGTACTTCCCTGGGTGAGATAAATTAACAATTGTCTATTTCAAGAATAAACACTGTGCTGCTGTTACTTTGCATTCTTAATGATCTGAAAGATGGGCAGCCTAGTGAGAGCTCCAAATTTTAGATGCAGAAAATCTCTTCCAAGTAGTCAGCAGCTATCCTCTGGGGACAAGCCTCTGGATTCTGTAAGGTAATTAGAACGTTACTATTACATTGGGATCATTGCATGTTCAGGTTTTCTCATTTGTCCTTTCTTTAGAATAACTGAAATTTGATGATATAGGCAGGACAGTAGTTATTGCTTTTCTGCAGATAAAAAAAAATGAGGCTGTGAGAAGTAAAAAGATTTGCCATTCGTTCAACTAGTAGGTGAAGGAGTTTGGACTGAAACAAAGGATGTTCTGACTGCTGGTCCAAGGCTGCCTAACACAACAAAGACATCAGAGGCCAAAAAAATGTAGAAGTTCACAAACGATTTTGATAAATCCTTAGATGTCAGACTCATAACAGATGAGTAAAGGGCATCACGTGTTCTTAATATCCGTCTCCTGCTTCTTCAGGCTAATGTCATGGAGGGTAGCCATGCAATCCCCTATAAAACTCTTTGCCATCTCTGTCGGAAACAGAGTCCTGGATTCCAGGCCCACTGGCCTGTGCCACTGAGCCATTTCTCAACTTCTTATCTTTTGGATACAGAAGCATGTTACTAGGGAGTGTGAAGGGGAATTTGACTTTAATCTTAATTGCCTGCATAACGGTATTTTTAAAAAGATCTCACTCTGGAAAATATAAAACCCTACCACCACTGCAGAAGTCAGGCATCCTAGCGCACAGCAAAGAAAAGCCAAGCTTGCAGTTACTCTGTCTTCTCTCCCTCTGAATTTGTCATCAAAATACAGATGCAGTTCCAACTAGACCATAGCCAGATTACATTCTGTGCAACTATTCTATTCCTGCTTAATTTACATGCCAGGACAGGTCAGGTATTTATCTAAATGTTGTTTTTCCTTCCTTGATGTTAGAATGCTCCTCTAAAATCTTTGTTCAAATAACCTGTCTGTGAAAACAGCTCAATGCAGAACATGAATGCGATGCATGTGACTTCTCGTGTGATAGATGTTTTGTTAATCAACTTTTAATTTTGCAATGATTATGCCATGATTCAATCAGTTACTTGACCTTGTTAGGGAGATATCCAATTCTACTGAAACAAAGATGGAGCTCAAGTCGTTTTTTCAGTATTAGAGCACCTCACGTTTTTGTCAGCCAATAAAAGGTGAATGCAACCCACCTTCGTTAGTACTTACATTCTGATGTTTATATATTGAAGTCTTCTATTTTTTTAATTTTGTTAAATTTTATTGAAGTATAGTTGATTTACAATGTTGTGTTAATTTCTGCAGTACAGAAACAGACTCATAGACATAAAGAAGTATTCTAAATCTAAACTAGAACATGTTATGCTTTCGGTTACTTGTTTGTGCAATAATTTGTGATTTAATGTTATAAAAGAAACGATATACAAAAATACTGCATTCCTAACCTTTTGTGTGGAGGTGACATGGGAAGGATACAAGGTTCTGGGTTGGCTTCCCATGCAGATAGTTAACCTGACTTCGAATGTTACAGCTTCCAGTCCTGAACAGAAAGTTTGTGACTAGTCTGTGCAGAAGAAACTGAAATTTCTAGGGCCTGTGCCATTGTTGAGTTTTAAACGTCTTCTACAACATTTCAGTTGGACAGCTATTTTTCAGGCTTATAATAATTTCTGATACATTTTCTGGTGGTTGAAAAAGGTGATCAAATATAAGGTGATCAAATATAGAAGGTCCATAACACGTCAAATTTCTACTCACACATATATTCCAGTGCACACGAGCTTTAGAAGCAGAAAATTTGGATTTAAGTCCTGCCTAGTCCTGATGCTTTTTTGCCCTAACATCTTGGAAAAGTTATTTTAGGTCTCACATTCCTCATTTCTTCATCTGCAAAATGTGAAGATAAAATCTGCTTTGATTCACTTACATATGCCCAAGTACCTAGCAAAATTTTTGCCAATAAAAAGTCATTATTAACAATAGTACTATTTTTGTTGGCATTTACTATAATACATGTGTAAATACTCTGAAAACTTGAAGACACTATATTCAGTTATTACTATAATTAGTATCTCAAATACTGTTAATATCATATGCACATAATATATACAGATAGAATTTTACTATATATGCATATATATACATATATAACATTTTAAAGCTAAGTTTTAAAACATCAAGTGAAATTACTTTTATTTGTACATGTAAGTACAAAAATATATGTGTATATACACATATTTAATATCATGTAGCATGTGACTGTTAAAATAACTACTCTAGAAATATTACTCTGTGATCTTGGGCAAAGTACATTCCTTTGCTGTCCTGAGCAGTTTTATTTTTTTTCCTTTTTTTTCTATTTTGTCCATTAAATAAAGATTAAAACAATCTGTATCATAGATTTGTGGGGAGAATCAAATGCAGCAAGAGTGCTTAGAAATAGACCCTCAATAGCCTCTCAATAATTATTAATTGAATATGGATCTGACAAAAGTGAACTACAACTAAGTTGACTTTTAAAACATCCCTTTCAGCTCTAATCCTATATCACTCTCCACACATTTTTATACATGTAAAAAATAATATACATATCAGAAAGAATTCATTGATGCGGCTCAGAGGTAGAGCATATACTTTTTATTATGGAAAACTCTAAACTCTTTAATTTTCCACTAACTCATGGGCAACTGTGACTCTTTGGATTTTGTAACCCAGGATCCCAGCCCAAGGGAAATTTTCAATGTGTACCGTTTGGTGGCTTCCTGCAAAATTTAAATGATGAGGGTAACACTACCATGGATAGGAGCAGGTGATGGAATTACCTGAGGGCACTCATAGCTCTTGGGAGTGCATTTTTCTAGACAGACGCAGGGTCCGGGCTGCTGTCAGTGCCTCCCTATTGGGACACCATGCCTGTGTACCCATATGCAATGTGGCGGGACAGGCTGCTCCCACAGCCTCCACTCTGTTCCAGACCATACCCTCACCTAGGCTAATAAGCAATATTTACATGGAGCACTGCTGTAATACCATGTTCTCAGGACACAGGAAAGAGCACTTATTCCTATATGACCCAAATGGGGCATTCCTTAAAGATGTGATAATTGCTGCACACACCCAGCGTTTGTATCCATGAGAGGGTTAAGGAACCTGTCACTAGCCTATATTCATATGGCTTTTCCAAATTAAGGTCTCTGATTGGTTCTAAGATGCCAAGTCAGGACAGAGAGATACACTTGGACCTTTAAACATTTTCTTCCTTTAATTTTTCCTTAAATATGAGCAACATTTACAGGTCTCTTCTTTTGTCCCCCCCCCCCAAAAATCATATTTAACATATGTCTCTTTCATTTAGATCCTAAGTTAAAGGAGAACCATGTGCTCTAGCAATGATCTGTGTTGCCTCAGGGCTTGGTGAAATTAATCATTTATTTGGATCCACAGATAATTGCCTAGTCAATAAACTTTGATGTGGGAATGTAAATGATTGCATTTGAAGATTGCATTTGAAGAGTGGATAATTATGCCAAATTTTAGGATTTTTGTGACTACTTTAAAATATCTGCTGGAACAGAATAATTTTTTTTTTAACTTGCAACTCTACTCTCCTGATTAGTTTTCATTGGAAAAATAGTGAATCCTGGGTTACTTGAAACAGATTTTGTTCCTTCTCTAGTTACAGAATTATTTTGAGACTAGAAATGCCATGGCATGATTTAGATGGAACTGAAGCTCAAGAAACAGACACATGTTATGACCTAAGATGCTAAAAATAATTGACAACATAACAGCTGCCTCTTATGTTAAGCAAGTCTTCTGGGGATGGTGATCAATGGAAAAAAGATCATTCTACGTGGAGGCCTCCTGAGAGGAGGACAGAGTTCAGGTATATGATAGCATTTGTGTCAATAACATGGTGAGTGTAAGGCATTTACATGAAATTTGTGAATAATCATAATAATTACTACCAGTGTAATGACCACAGTGCATTGAAAATTTTATCCTAGGCTCTCTTGTTTTATTTTCACAACCAAATGATGAGCTAACCATTAGCTCTTCACTTGACAGAGGTATGATTTGAGAGGTTAGGCTATCTTTGGTCATTCATCTTAAATGTAGTAGAGTCAGTACTTAAACCTATATCTATGTGATTTAGCCCATGATGTAGCCAGTAATTTCCAGTGCCTCTCCTAGGACTTAACTCAAGATTAAAAATTTAAAAATGTAATAAATAGTAGCTTGGAACACATGGTGAACAATAACAAGAGTGATGTAAATTAAAATCAATATGAGACCTGCACTTTGATTAAAACAATTCAAGTGCAAAATTTATAAGATAAAGAGATTTGACTTAGTGAAATTTCATGTGAAATGATGATGTGGTTTCCAAAGACTGACTACATTAACAGTATTTCTCAGTGGGCCTGCCGTCAGCATTTTGGGCAAGATAATTTTTCATAGTACAGAGCAGTCTGTGTTTGACAAGAGAGGTAGTATCCATGGCCCCCACTCAGTAATGCCAGCAGAACACCCAGGCGATGAGAGAACACCTGCCTCTCCACGGGAAGCACCCTCTACATCTCAGTGGCTGAGCTGAGAACTGCTGCATTAGTAAACAGATACAGGTTAGAAAAGAGGACATAAGAGATAGACTTAAATTTGAACTGGTCAGACATCACTGAGGCCATTTTCATCACATCTTAAAGAATCTTTACTGTCAAAAGAGTATCCAGAAGGTAACTGATTCAAAATTGTTGGATTTTGTGAAACATCCCAGTGCTTCTGTAATACATTTCACTCTTTGCCTAACTAGTTTCCACTGGATTTCAGTCACTTGCAACTGACTAAAGCGCTAACGTGCTAACTAATCCTAAATAATATGCTAGCACGAAGTTTTTAAGACTTAAAACCATATAAGATGTGCCAAAAAATTAGGATTATTTAGTTTGAAGAAAAGTTCACAGAGGACATGGTGTTTTCCAAAATTTGATAAACAAATATGGCTGAGGAATCAGACTTGTGTTAACAGGCCACTGATGGCAGAATTGAGACCAGCGGTTAGATGATGGAATAATTAGGAATGGCCAAAAATCAAGAGGCTGTCTTGGGAGGTGGGCCCTCCTTTCTCACTGGATATGTTCAGGAGGAGGCTAGCTCCTGAGACGGTGACTTGAATAAGATGCGAGGTTGGACTCTTGAGGTCTTATTCAATGCTTTTAAATCCTATGATTCTATATCTTTTGGGCATAAGGTCATTGCAGGTTCACTTACTTCTAAGTTTTTTGATAAAATGCCCTCCTCTTCCTTCTACTTTCTCTGAATACATGTTAAGGAATACATTCTCTTGAAGACCTATTTTTAGATGCACAAAAAACTGCATAGATTTAGACAGAGATCAAAATATTCAGGCAGCACATTAGTGCCACCAGAGCTTTCTGCACCTGAAAAGACGAAAAGAAAAATCCAAACACTTTATTAGCAACTGTACACTCTCCTTGGAACACAGGCTTAGCCTGCTGTGTTCCCAACACTGAGTCTGCCCTCCTCCGGGAGGCACTCAAAGCCAAGCTTATCAGGGCTGCACAACATTCTGTGAAGGAACAAAGCATTCACGGTTAATGAGCTGGACGCAGGTCTAGCCTGCTAATGGGAAACTGGTCCCCTCTCACACTCAGGTGAAAGATTTCCCCTGTCCTCTCAGCCCCCTACTTTTTCTCTTTTAGCAGAAGAAGGAAAACCTCTTTGATGACTATTAAGTTCTTATGAGGCCGTGTAAATCTCCTACCAGAATCCCTGTAGTTCTGTGACACACAGAATGGGCCCAATTCTTCTGAAATCAGCAAGGCTTATACCACGTACAGCCATTATTTTCCTCCATCTCCCCTGGCTGCAGGTGCATTTATGCCCTTCAAACTGTGTACACCTGCAAAAGGAAACAGAGGAAGACATCATGAAAGATTTGCCTTAGTAAAATGTTTAGTACTTCACTTCTAGAATAAGTACCTGCCTGGAAGAAGTTAGATCTCAGGCCTCACTAGGAATAATTGTCTGTAAAAACCGTGAGAGGATCGTGCCTTTGTTCTGCTGTGTAATTAATCTCACCCCGCTCTCCTAGTGCCATTTCTCCTTTTGGCTCTCTCTGACGAACTTTTCTAATGAAAATCCCATATGTTGTATTATAGATCCTCTGCTCTTCCCTGTATTACACAGTCCCTTAGGATACTTTGTCTTTGGGTAATAGTTCTATTACAAATTTACCTATAGGTGGAATTTCTCAATTCTATATCACCCATAGTTGATCTTTATAAAGCTCTGTGTTTCTTGCTTTCTTACTGACTTTTTCCCCGGGAAGTCCTTCCACGATCTAATGAGATGTTATCTGCCATCAACAAGCTCACTTCCTTTCCAGGATAACCACAGCTGCACCTCTGTCAGCATCAGGACCTCAGGTTCACTGGGGAGGATCAATGAAGAAAGCTGTGGTAAATGACGACTAATAATGTGAAAACACTGACATTTTGTAATATTCAGAAAAAGGTTAGATCTGGTTTGTATCAAATATAATATCACCACAAAACTCTAATATGAGTATATCTCTTGAAGCATTTGGAATTTGGGGAATGTTTAGCATTCGGAGTTTGGGGGAAACACTCTAGCTTTTAGAATGGAACAGAGTCTTCCTGAAAACTGTGGGTTTCCTGGATAAGTAACGTACCCTCATGGATTATTCTACATCTCTTAACCCTTGGAGCTATCTATCATGCTGTCATTCCTTCAGCTCACCTCCCGGTTATGTGAAAGTGTTGCGGAGACTGTCAAGAGATTTCTGCCTGCTACCAAACTCTAAGTTTGGTAGCAGTTGGGTTGATCAAGCTAGCTGCTTCAGTTCTGTCTGCTGGGAGGATTTTCTTCTCTCATTGTTTTTGAAGGTCAGTTCTGAGATGGTTTTGTGTTAGGATTTCTCCTGCTGTCCATGTAGTCCATCTACTGTTAGTGGGAATGATTGTGCATGAACATGGCCATGTTTTTAGTCAATCACCACTCTTTATTCAGTGAGCATGAGGCTTATCTCCAAGCCGTAGTTGACTGACCCTCAATTTCATCTCCATTAGCCAACGGAATCACTGTTTTCTAGCCCACGGTCAAAAGTGAATGACATCTGAAAAATGTCTAATTCTTAGAACCAGGTCTATGAATTCTCCCATCCAATTTGCTCTCTCATTACTGGTTCTTGCCTCAGAGCATAGATGGGAAACCATAGGCTGGGATAGACAGAGTGGGAGACAATATTTCCTAGTCTACTTTTGAGCAGTGCCCTTCCTATTGTAACTTTGTCACTTTTGGGGCACATTTTAGGTAATCTGCCTCTGCACAGCCTCCCAGTTGGTGCTCTGCCTTTAGAGTACAACAGAGTCTGAGATTGCTGACCTTCAGCGGGCTTTTTATTATTTAAACATCATTTAAACTTCATCAGTGCTTAGACCTTCGACTATGGCAGAAAAAGCTTTTTCTTAAGAAACATATAGTCCTTCTGTTATTCCCTTTCAGTTTTTATGAAGACTAGCTTTGATACAGTTTATATAGAAAATGCACATATGGTCAACTATTCTGCCATGTTTTTCTACTAAACCTTCTAGAACATGTGGATTAATTCCTGAGAAACTGAAGAGGGGAGTTTAAATAATACGTTCTCTCTCATAAAGGTGATCGGGCTCAGTTCTGGATGCTTCCTATCTAACCTTACTTCCTCCAGGTTCATATTTTCGGGCTGTGAATTGCCATCCCCACTGCTGGAACTAATTTCTCCATTACTTATTTTCAAGCAGCAGGAGTACAATTCAAAATGCTGACAGTATTTTGTAAGCAAAAGGGGAAATTTAGTTTAAGGATATAATATTTTTTTTTCACGGAACCCAAAGATATGCATGTACACACGATTGCAGTTGGTTTTCAGGAGAAAACAGAACAAATTCTCTCAAAAAAATCTTTCCCTCTGTCTCTGTCTCTCTCTCAGGAGGTCACAGTAAAGGTTAGAAAGGAACATCCGGGAACTCCCCAGAAGAAGCTGTGAAGGTTTGAGTTCTCCTAATGATCTTCCGTTTGTTTATCCCCTTCAGTCATGCCTAGGTATTGTGCAGAAGATAGAATCAAAGGGTTGAAGGAGATGTGAAAAGTTATAATTTAGGAGGTTATACAAGTTTTGAGAAAGTCATTTTTTAGCCAGGTTGGGACGGGGCATTTTTTGATCCCTAGGTATTGATTGTGCTATGAGGCAAACAAAGTTTTCAAAGATCTTTCCAATCAAACATGTCTGTTTAATTTGTATTTTTCAAGGACATTGTAAATTATAATTACAGATGCTGGAGAATGAGACACAATTAATTTCACGTGTTTGTTCATAAATAAGTCTGTAACTCATGCCTTCATTTTATATTCAGAAAGACATTTCAGTCAAACTGTATTAGTCCCTTTTATTTGGGTCTATTCACAGAGATCATTCATTGGAACCTAAAGAAAAATGCCATCGTTTTCATGATTAAAATGATTGGCTACTCTTATATTAATGTATCACTAAATTAGCTATGGTTTCTTTTTTTTAATTAATTAATTCATTCATTTTTGGCTGCTTTGGGCCTTGGTCGCCGCGCGGGGACTTTCTCTAGTTGCGGTGAGCTGGGGCTGCTCTTTGTTGCGGTGCACGGGCTTCTCATTGCGGTGGCTTCTCTGGTTGCGGAGCACGGGCTCTAGAGCATAGGCTCAGTAGTTGTGGCACGCGGGCTCAGGAGTTGTGGCTCGCGGGCTCTAGAGCACGGGCTCAGTAGTTGTGGTGCACGGGCTTAGTTGCTCCGAGGCATGTGGGATCTTCCCGGACCAGGGCTTGAACCTGTGTCCCCTTCACTGGCAGGTGGATTCTTAACCACTGCGCAACCAGGGAAGTCCCTTAGTTATGGTTTCTGAGAAGCATCCTGTTCCTTTTCTTTCTCTTAAGGTGGACACACTATCTGTATTAATCAATTATTGCTGCAATACTGCTGCATAATAAAAATATCCAAACTCCATGCTTTATAACAATAAGCCCTCCTTTTTCTTAGCCCTAGTCCTGAGAGTGAACATATGCAGCCCTGCTTTGGGCTGCTGGTCACCATATCTCCAGGCTGAAGTTGGGATAGGTCAGCTCCACATACTTTCTTACACTTCATGAACCAGCAGCTACCCGAGACTTATTCTTAGCACAGTGAATTACTAGAGTGAATAAAGATAAGTGAAAATACTTGATGTCTTCTGTGGCCTTTGCCTGGAACTAGCACATCCTCACTTCCTCCACATTCCAGGGACAATTGATATGCCATCAATTCCAACATCAGTGGGGTAGAGCAACACACTCTGCCTCTAGAGGGAGAATTATGTCATGGAAAAGGCTGTGATGTCTAAGTCTACCTAAGGGAGGTCCTGGAGAATCGATAGAGATGATTCAATAGCACACGAAGGGAAGCAGCATTGTGCTGCTGAGGTCTGAGATATCTCATGTTCTTCCTCTCCATCGCTTCTGTGGCAGAAGCATAACCATGATTTTGTTCCTTGAAAAATACTTGCTGGGATTTGGTAACACAATGAAGCCTTCATAGGACATAGTCTTGGGATGTGCCAGATAGCCAGGATAATGCAAAGAGATGTCAAAACCTCACATAAACAGCAGTGTGTGGATACAGGTAGAAAGTTAAATTACAAGTCTGCTTTAAAAAAAAAATCAGTTTAGCAAATGATTTTAAGAACGTCTAATCATTGAATCAGCATTCTGTCACTCTCCACTTGATGTCCCAAAAGTCATTTTCCCATGTTCAAGGGAAACCATGGCTCTGATACAACTTTCCTTTTAAATCAAGGAATAAAAATGGAAAACAATAATAAAAAGGCCACCCCTAGCCTACATGTGTCCCCTAACTTGCTTCACTTCTTCAATCAATGACTTATATTAGAATCAGAGCATAGCTAGTTCAGATCTCTCTAAACTAAGGATTTTGCATCAAAAATAATGGTGATCCCTGCTAAATAGTACTAAAGTATTGTGAAAATATTATCAAGTAGAGGAATTAATAATTATTTAAAAAATTCAGAAGGAGGGCTAATTGTTTCAACTTCAAATTTGCATGAATAAATCTTCTTTCTGGGGTGTTTTAGTACCTATGTGTATAATATTGTCTTGCGGGGCTTCCCTGGTGGCGCAGTGGTTGAGGGTCCGCCTGCCGATGCAAGGGACACGGGTTCGTGCCCCGGTCTGGGAAGATCCCACATGCCACGGAGCGGCTGGGCCCGTGAACCATGGCTGCTGAGCCTGTACGTCCGGAGCCTGTGCTCCGCAACGGGAGAGGCCACAACAGTGAGAGACCCGCGTACCGCAAAAAAAAAAAAAAAATATTGTATTGCATATTACAAGAGTATAGTAGAAGAAAAGAATGCCTGAAAGCTATCTTTTAAAAATATGTACCTGCAATGATCAGGAACACTGCAATTGAATTCTAAATAAAATCTTTTTTAATTTGAGAATAAGTTGATATCAAGAATTGTTATTCTGGGACAAAGTGAGAGAGCGGCATGTACATATATACACTACCAAATGTAAAACCAATAGCTAGTGGGAAGCAGCCACATAGCACGGGGAGATCAGCTCGGTGCTTTGTGACCACCTAGAGGGGTGGGATAGGGAGGGTGGGAGGGAGGGAGATTCAAGAGGGAGGGGATATGGGGATATATGTATATGTATAGCTGATTCACTTTGTTATAAAGCAGAAACTAATACCCCATTGTAAAGCAATTATACTCCAATAAAGATGTTAAAAAAATGGTTATTCTGGAAAATCACCTAAATGCAATTTAAACTGTTTTATTTTCTTAGGAATGGAGCTTTATCAAGAGAGCTTAGTGAAGAGCATGAGTGTAAGTTATAGACAGGTATGCATTTAATTCCTTGCAAGTGAAATCAAGGGAAATTAAAAGTGAGGACAGTTTGGGGAGCAATAACCCAGGTATATTTAGATTTAGGACATGTTTTACTATTTTCATTATTTTTTTTATTGAGATAAAATCGTGAATACTAGGATACATAGAGTAAGACAAATGCTATTGCATAAAGTTGGGCCCAAATCATGTCAGGGGCAAACAGTGGAGATTTAAGAGGTAGAGGTAGCATGTGCTTCTAGTATTTCACTCTAGTTTAGTTGAATTCAATTTGTGGAGATTGCTATAGTATTTCAGACACTTCTTTAAAGAATGAGGATTCAGAAAAGAATAATAATTGTCTCGAGATCTTATGAAACTTACGGTAATAGCAGTACATTTACAAGGCAAGTAAGTGGCTTTTGACTAGAATCAATTTGATTTCTCACGATTTTAGTTAGGGACAAACAAAGCCACCAAATGGACGTTCTACTAGAGGTTCTTTGCCAGATAAAATGTCAAGGCAATGGGAAGGAGGCATCTCCCAAGGAAGCAGGTTTCACATGATAGCTCTGGACTGAGAGAATTTTAACTTTCACTATTCGACTTACGCCATGAGGCAAAAAGGCAGTATGTGTTTGCAGAGCTTGACAATGAAGTGGAAAAGAGAACGTGTGTAAAATATTGAGCCACCCCAACTTTCTACTTTTTAAGTTAAATTATGTTGGCTTAATTCCTTTCATAATTCCTGAAGTTTGAAATGAAAAGAAATGGAAATTATAACATCAAATAATTGTTTTATAATGAAATCGACTCACTAGAAACTAAATAATCATAGACCCCAAGAATAAAACTCAGAAAATTTACTGAAATTGATTTTATTAAAAAACAGCTTGGGACTTCCCTGGCAGTCCAGTGTTTAAGACTCCATGCTTCCACTGAAGGGGGTGTGGGTTTGACCCCTGGTCAGGGAACTAAGATCCCACATGCCATGCGGCCAAAAAGTAAGTAAATAATTTTAAGAAAACAGCTTTATTTTAGAGTTTCAGCCCCAAGCGTTCAGCTCACATCTTGCTTTTAGTGTAAATTCAGTGTGATTTTTCTACACCTTTTACTTCTGCAAATGGTGCAAGACAAGTAGGAATGAATGGTCAGAGTGAGGACTCCAAGGTCCTGCAAGCTTTTCAGTCATCAAAGAAGTTTCAATGTGTCCTCCTTCTAAAGGCAGAAAAAGGACTGTGGCATTTTCGAAAAGTTATGAACAGCAGGCTGTAGTTTGCTTTAACTTAAACAGAAGATAGCATTAATCTTGTATATCAGTGATTGGAGTCTACACTTGATTTAAATTTTACGTATAAGCAATTATATTTTGAATTTCATTGGGGTGTGTAAAACGTGTACTTCTAGGGACTTCCCTGGCCGTCCAGTGGTTAAGACTTCATCTTCCTATGGGGCGTGCTGGTTTGATCCCTGACTGGGGAGCTAAGATCCTACATGCCTCCCGGCTAAAACACCAAAACACAAAACAGAAGCAATATTGTAACAAATTCAATAAAGACTTAAAAAAAAGGAACTTACTTCTAAATTGATAGTTGCACAAAGGCTTAGGATTTTGAGACCTTCCTTGGATGTTTATGATTTTTAAAACTTCCTGGATGTTCAGATTTTTTTTTTGGCAGCACTGCAAGGCATGTGGGATCTAGTTCCCTGACCAGGGATCGAACCCTCGCCCCCTGTGGTGGAACCCTCGCCCCCTGCAGTGGAAGCGTGGAGTCTTAACCCCTGGACTGCCAGGGAGAATATTCAGATTTAATATTCCTATGTGGGACAGTCTGTATACAACCCTGGAAGTCTCTGGTAAGAAGCATGAGAAGGAGTCACTTCCTTTCCTTCAGCCTTGAGATTTAACCACTCTTCTTCCAGGTCAGAAACACTTACACCCTCATCTCATTATGCCTAAATATCACCTTCTTGGAAAGGCCTTGTCTTACCTCCCCAAATAAAATATCATTTCCTTCCCTGCCATTCTCTGTCCTCCTTTTCCTGCTTTATTTTTCTTCATGTTGTTTGCACACTATGTGTTTGGTTCTCTGCTGTCCCCTCACCAAACCCCTCCCCCCCTCACTAAAATGAAACTCCATAGGAGCAGAGATTTTTTTCTGATTTATTCATTTCTATATCCTCAGGACCTAAAAGAGTGACCAGCACAATCAAATGTTGAATAAAGATTTTTATTTTCAATGAATGAATAAGCTTGGAGAGTGAGGCTAGTTAACTGCTCAGACACCATCTAAACTCATCTTTTATTAGGAACATGGTAGATCTCATTAGGGGTTGAGGAGGTAATTTAGGGTTTTCAGTTCTACTTGCCTGCATTTTATGAGGGAAAGTATATGCCATGGTGGTACCTGAGAATTCTAGGAAGTCATGAATATCTAGGTATATTTCTCCAGAATAAGGGTCCACTTTAGTAACAATAGTTTTAATCTTTACATCAGCACAGTGATACACACACATGTATATGCCACATGAATTATTATTACCTTAACAATTTACCTGTTGGATAGTTTATTAACTATATTTATAGTCGTTTCTTTTTTTTTAAACCTATCCAGTATTTATTTCTGTTACCCTTTCATTCTTGCACAAACTGAACTTTTTACACTGTGTGTTAAATTGATCTAATATGAAATCCACTTTAATTATTAAATTTAGTTCAATATTTAATTTGGTTTAATAAAAGTGATCTTGCATATAATGTATGCATTTAATTGATATATTTAGGACAGGATCATTTAGAATAGGTTAAATATTTAATGTAGAGTAATTTTTTAAATTATTCAGGATTAAAAATAGAATAGATCTATGTTATCAAAGTAGTGAGCAGATAAATGCCATGATTTAATATATTTCTGTTCACATTTGTGAAATACTGTCATTGCTTAATTTCTGATCACCAATTTGTCTTTGTCTATGGAATGACTAGGAACTTTATTTTATTAAAAAGGAAAGAACCTGAAGGTCTTGTAGATGGCTGCCTTCTTGCTGAGTCCCTGCATGGCAGAAAGAGAGAGAAAGCAAGCTTTCCTGTGTCTCTACCTGTAAGTGTACTAATCCCATTATGAGGGCTTATCCTCATGACTTAAACTAAACCTAATTACCCCCCAAAAGCCCTATCTCCAAATACCGTCACATTGGAGGTTAGGATTTTATCATATGAATTTGGGGGGACACAAGTGTGATCGCTGCAGAATCATTTTGTTATCTCTTCAAATGAGTCTTTAGTTTCTTTCAGTACCTTGTCTTGAATTCCTTTGGTAACAATAGAAGCTACATCAAATACAATTTTCTCTGTTTCAACATACTTATGTTTTAACTTCACCTTCTCTTTGTGGCAGATGATACTGTTTTGTTTTGTTTTGTTTTGATTATGGGAAGTCCTACAAAGTTTTATTTTAAGTATATTTATTTAAAGTTTAATAAAACTTGAATCATATGGAGGAAAATATGAAATAACTATTTACAGAGGTGTTAACATAGCTCTTGGATGTGATCCATAATGACTGAACTTCAGGAAACTTTATCATTTGCATTAAATCCCTCCTTCCCACTTGTTCCTCAAGATCTAGCTCACATATGCCCTTTTCTGAAAGGCTTCCATAACCTACCTCAATTAATTAACACCCTTAGTGACTCCATAGAACATAGCTCAAAATATTATTAGAACATATATCAATTCATTAGAAATTTGTTTCTTTTGATATATTATAAATCCATGAAAGACAAGCTGCACTATGTCTATTTTTTCTGAATGTTTTCAGTCTTTAACATGGTGCTTTGAACACAGGAGAAATATGTGAATCATTTTATATTAGATACTACTGTAATCAGGATGTAATATGGCCAGTGTAGTGCTTACATAGATAAATAAGACAACTTATGTGCACAATTTATCACCTTAAAATAAAATCACCTAAGTGAATCTTATCAGAAAAGACATAACAAAAGAGAAACAAGACACAACTGAATAGGCGTGCCCTACTTATTACAACATAATATTAAGTATTGTCAATTATCTTCAATTTAACTTGTCTTCTTCAAATTTTCCAATTAAAAAACTTTATTTTCCAAAAACTTCAATTACAAAGCAAAAAGAATTACATATGAGAAAAGTTTAGCTAGTACTTGAATCTGTTTCGTTGTTGTTAATGCTTTCTTCTGTAATAAATTTTAAAACTTTGAAATCTTCATTAACTTTTAATTTAATTTATCAACCACTTATATTGTATTTCTACTAGATGTAAAAAACCAGACTCTTTAAAATTATTAATGTATAATATACTAGTAGCTGATGAAGAATAGCTAATTGACATGGGTAGAGAATAAAGAAATATAATAATCTTTCTCCATCCTGTTCCTTAAAACCATTCTTATAAAATTATTTATTGGTGACATTTACTTAATGTATCAACACTCATTTAGGTTGAAGATATTCCCTGATGTTTTTCTTTCGTTCTTTTTTAAAAAATGCTGTGTTTGATAGACTATAAAACGACGTCAAAAGTCCATAAGGTGGGCTTCCCTGGTGGCGCAGTGGTTGAGAGTCCGCCTGCCGGTGCAGGGGACACGGGTTTGTGCCCCAGTCTGGGAAGATCCCACATGCCTCAGAGCGGCTGCGCCCGTGAGCCATGGCCGCTGAGCCCGCTCGTCCGGAGCCTGTGCTCCGCAACCGGAGAGGCCGCAACAGTGAGAGGCCCACGTACCGCAAAAAAAAAAAAAAAAAAAAACCGTAAAGAAACAGGTGTCGCCGGGGGCGGTACTGAAGGCGTGCCTTCGCTTCCGGTTCCGGTCTCTGCTTGGCTCCCGCTCAGGGTCCGGCACCCAGAGGATAGAGAAGATGCTGCGGACCCCAAGGGTTCGCGCGGAGGCCACATTAAAAAAAAAAAAAAAAAGGAAAAAGGGCCGTAAGAAGTTTCTTCTTTGGGTAAGTAAATAACCTATATTGTCTAGTAACACCAACAAAAAACTTTAACTATCTTGTTACTTCTCTCAGGAAACAAACCGAGATGATTTCTTCTGTCCATTTAAACTAAAGATGTGTCTATACGATATCAAATATTTGAATGAAAACTTTACAGAAAATTCTATGTAAGTGAAAGTGCTTTCCACAGTTATAAAGAACACCGTTATCTGAATAAATTCAATCTTCAGGTTATTCTAGACAGTGGACTGTTTTAGCTGCAGTAGATGTGTGTGGAGGAGAAACTATTTGCGCATGCCATGCAAACAGCAATCGGAGGGAAGAAAATCTGCTTATATCTAAATGCTTAGCTGAACAAATGCCAACCTTAATCAAAGAAAAATATCCAAAGTCCAGCTATTTTTTCATAAATTCTGAGGCCAAGTATTTGGATCCTGAAATTTTCCACTCTTAATTTTGAGGTTTAGTGATCACGAGACACACTGAATTGATTTCTTCCAAGTTGAGAGAAACATGGAAGCATTTCTGAAATTTTTCTCATTGTTTAATAATGTTAATTCAAGAACTGCCGTGCTGTGATTGGTTTAGCTGCAATTTGCTTGTACTTGATAATATTATGGATGCAGTTTGAATAAAAAGGCTGCATATATTCTCCAGTATAATAAATGGAAGGGAGATTGCCATAGAAATCGTAACATTTAAACGTCCTTAGCTTGAGCAATGAAATTAAATTATTACAGTGTTGCTCTGTAATGAGAAAGGGAATTTTTTCCCCTTAGTAGCATAGATTTATGTGGAGACATAGGGCAAAATAAGTGAGAAATGTGGTTCAATTGACCCTGGAAGGGAGAAGTTATTTCATATGTCGGTAGAGGTTTAAAACTCACTTGCCATGCATTTCTTGTTATTGCATTTTAATTAGAGTGAGTACACATATGCTGACAGTGCATGAGATCATATTTGTTAAATGGACCTCAGCTTATGCAGTACTCATCAGAAAGCCTCCAGGATTACACAACATATCGTCTTTGTTATGCTTGCAAAATAAAGGACAGCTCTATTAGGTATTATTTCAAGGATAAAGATATGAACTAAGGAAGTAAATTCTAAAACTTTAAATAATTAGAAAGCAAGAATACCTAAAGGTCTTCCTCAGAAGGAAGACAGATATTAAATAACTTTCAAGGAATACAAATCAGAATAGTCATTTGATGGTAGATATCTTTAATATGTATATAAATTGATATAAACATCACACAATAGAAAACATCATGAAGCATATATACATTTACTAAAGTGAGTTCAGTTTCTGAGATTATTAAGCTGATGAGTCAAAGCTGAGGATTAAATCTCTGTGTGGACCAGTTATCTCTGCTGTGTTCAAAAGCCACATACTGCCCAATTATGCCCAAATAACTTCCACAACTACACATAGTTGCTCACATAAAGGGCATCCAAAACTGGTCCCTAATCCAGGAATAAACAACTCAAGAATGTGCTGTTCCTTCACTGATGGGTCAGAATTAACCTTATGGGAATGATTAGTTTTTTTATTCCCAATTATAGTAATGCCATATAAAATGGATATTTTATGAGCCCAGAATTTTTTGTTGCTTTCTATTATGAAATACTGTAGATATTTACCAGGGTGTAAGGAGTGATTCAACCAACATCTATGTAACTCTCCCATAGCTTAGGACATAAAATATTACAAATTCATGTTAAGCCCTTTATGATCACATTCCACACTTCTCCAGGAAAAAATAGCTGTCCTGAATTTGATATTTATTTTTCTTAAGCATTTTACTTCCACTGCTATATGAATGTATCCTCAAATAATAAAAAATAGTCTTATATATTTTAAAAAGGTAGAAAATCGATGTCATCCTGTATTTTCTTTCTGAAGTTCCCTCTTGTGCTTTATTTTGTGCATTATTCCTGATTCATCCACCTCTAATTTGCAATGGTATTCGATGTACCATTGTATACTTATTTTATATGTAATTTATTCATTCACTTGATCATGGACATTCAATCTATTTCCAGTTTTTCATTGTTATAAACTAAGCTCCAGTGTGCGTTTTGGAACCGCCCCTGAGCTGGTTATTCTCTTTTGGCCACTTCAGATGGGTTCCTGGCCTTGCTTAGTGCTTTAGCAGGCTGACATTCTACCCACTGCAACAATGTTCTCCTTTCCCTCTAGCTTCTCAATGAGTTCAGGTGGTGGGAGGCATCAAAGCGTGGAAGGCAAGAGAGAGTGTCAAGTATTATATTTTAAATATATTTTTAAATGCACAAATCATACATTTGCAGTTTGATAGATCTTTGCAAAGTGAAAGATCTTGGAATAATATATTATATATATTAGAATAATATGTTATACCATTATATTATTGGAACAATACAGTAATTTTTTTTAATATTTTGCTTCTTTAATTCAATGTAATATTTGTGGGATTGATTCACGTTTCTGTATGTAACAGTAACTTCTTTTTTCAGTATTGTATAGTATTCCACTGTATGAAAATACCACATTTTGTCAGTTCTATTCTTGACAGAGTTTGGGTTGTTCCTAGTTTTATGGTATTAAGAATAATGCTTCTATGAACATTTTCAGTACATGTTTTTGGCATACATAATGAGGGCACTGCTCTTGGGTTTATACCTAAGAATCCAGTTGCTAGGTAATAGAGTATGAGTAGGTTCAGTAGATACAGAGAATTTTCCTAAGTGGTTTTACCAATTTATTCTCCCATCATCAGTATATGATAGCTCCTTTGCTCCACATTGTCATAACTCTTTTCAATTAAAAAAAAATTAAGCCATTCTAGTGGGTGTTGATAGGTATATTATCGTGATTTAAATGGCCATTTCCTTAATGAACAATGATCCTGAGGAATTATGTTTATTGAAGTGTGACCATTCTCTTTAGGACATGCTTTTCCAAGTCTCTGGCCATTTGTAGTTGGATTGTCTTTTTTTGTCTTCCATTTGTAGGAAAGTCTTTTGTTGGATATATGACTTGTAAATATCTTCTAATTTTAGCTTGCTTTTTCACTCTTTTGATGACCTCTCTTGATAAACAGAGGTTCTTAATTTTAATAAAATTCAATTTATATGTCAGTTCTTTTATTGTTAGTGCTTTCTTGAGTCTTCTTTAAGAAATATTTTTCTACCCCAGGATCATGAGTACATTTTTCTAGTTAAAATCTTAAATAGAAAGAGATAGATATTTTTATCTCTCACAATTAGATCTACAATCCATTTGGAATTGATTTTGCGTGTCTTCCCTTGAAAAACTGGACTGTAATTTTGGATTTTATTTGTGCTGATCTTGTGAGGTTTTACTTCTACATCAAACTGTAGATTTTGTACTTGAGGTATGTCTCTTGCGAATGGTGTATAGCAGAAATTTTCCAATATCTAACTGGCAAGTGTAGTCCAGTCACATTTCATGTTATTATTGGTATACTCGAATTTTTTTAACTATACTACTTTGTATTTTTCATTTGTCCTGCATTTTCTATTCTTAGGTTTTTGATTCTTCCTTTGAATTGGTATTTATTATTATTTTTCTATTATATTCCCTCAAATGCACTGAAAGTTAAGAGACTTGCTTTTTCATCTTCTAGTGAACTTTTATTTTTTAAATAGAAGTATAGTTGATTTACAATATTATATTAGTTTAAGGTGTACAACATAGTGATTCTATATTTTATAGATTATACTCCATTTAAAGTTATTATAAAATATTGGTTATATTCTCTGTGCTGTACAATATATCCTTGTAGCTTATTTATTGCATATGTAGTAGTTTGTACCTCTGAATCCCCTACCCCTATCGTGCCCCTTCCCCCTTCCCTCTCCCCACTGGTAACTACTAGTTTGTTCTCTGTCTCTGTAAGTCTGTTTCTGTTTTGTTACATACATTTATTTGTTTTATTTTTTAGATTCTGCATATAATTGATAAAATCCAGTATTTGTCTTTTTGTCTGACTCATTTCACTAAGCATAATACCCTCAGGTCCATTCACATTGTTGCAAATGGCAAAATTTCATTCTTATTTTATGGCTGAGTAGTATTCCATTATATATATGGCATCTTCTTTATCCATTCATCTTTTGATTAGGTTGCTTTCATATCTTGGCTGTTGTAAATGATGCTGCTATGAATATTGGGGTGCATGTATCTGTTCAAATTAGTGTTTTTGTTTTCTTCAGATATATACCCAGATATGGAACTGCTGGATCATATGGTGGTTCTATTTTTAGTTTTTTGAGGAACCTCCATACTGTTTTCCATAGTGGCTGCACTAATTTACATTCCCACCAACAGCGTACAAGTGTTCCCTTTTCTTCACATCCTTGACAGCATTGTTACTTGTGGACTTTTTGAGGTGATAACTCATTGTGGTTTTGATTTGCATTTCTCTGATGATTAGTGGTGTCGAGCATCTTTTCATGTGCCTGTATACCTTCTTTGGAAAAATGTCTATTCAGGTCTCCCGACTGTTTAATTGGGTTGTTTTTTTGATATTGACTTGCTTCATCAACCCTAAGCATCAACATAATCTTACTTACTCTGGTTTTCACCTCTTTCTTAACTTTTGGATGCTAGAGTTTTCTCTAACTTTGCTTAATCTCAGGTAAATATCTAAAGAATATCTGATTTTTTTGGCCATTTTCATTTCTAGGTGTTTTACATTAGGAAATTACAAAAATATATCTAGTCCACCATATTAGTAGAATCAGAAGAAGGGTATTTTGAAAACTAGAAATTGCACATTCAATTCACATATTCAGTTTTGCCTCAATAAAAAGTTCCTGAATTTATATATATATATAATATAATGTAAGATTATTTACAAATGACCTCATGGCTTGGGGGCATACACTTGTAATAAATACATGTACAGATATTGTGTGTGTGTGTGTGTGTGTGTGTGTTGACTTTTGTATGTGATTACTTTTATATCCCAGATTAAAAGCCCCCTGATGATTCCTACCAACATTTCCTTAGGTTAGGTATTTGCAAGACACTTGCTTCTTAAGATCAGTGTCATGCCTGTTTTGAAAAATCCAATTATTTTTTTATTTCGTACTTTTCTTCCTTGTTTTTTTCTCTCACACTATGTTGTATTCAAGGGCTTATGTTTTAGGAACATTGATTCTCTCTTACAGGCACAGCTTTGTTTCTGAACTTAAACAAGCTGTTTCTGTCATTCGAAGGGTCTTTTTCTTTGAGAAGTATTTATTGTTTATACTTTAAACTGAAATAATTACAGTTTGCTTCTTTTTAATTAAAAGAAGGAATGCAAAGTTACATTTGGGTTATGTTTATACCACTTAACTAGGCCGTTACTGGGATCTAAGGTTGATGATGAGCATTAACGAAGAAGGTCTATTCTGAAGCCTCTGATGCCTATCAAGCATATAGTTTTTAGAATGTATGACATTTTCTTGCATAAAATGATATCATTATTCGTTCCTCCTGGAATTTGAATCCTCCTCATTGGTTAAAAAAACCCAATTTTTGTGTTTGTTTTAAAAGACACAAAGGCACACACAAATTTTCCCGATTATTTATAGAATTTCAGAATTTTAGAGATTGGATGTATGAAGTTCTTAGCACTTCAAGAATCTGTTGAACTGTCTTTCAAAAACAGGAAGCACTGTATCTCTTGAGGCCTTTCATTTCATTTTAGAATAAATTTAATTAAAAGTGTAACTCAGAAGTCAATTAAGTTACTCTGTCCTTTGAGGACTCTTTTTGAACAAGAGCAGATTTTATATTCCTTCCAAACTCTAAGGAGCAGCCTGTGGGATGGGGGGTGCAGGGTGCAGGGATCAGTTCCCAGCTTTCCAACTTTCTCTCTGTCTGGAAGCTGTCTTTGCTGAATTGGGTTAATTTCTGAAGTTTGTTCTGCCCGGGTTATTTCCACTCCATGCATTGCAACTCAACCCTTTCCTAGATGTCCACGAGGAATTCACACATGCCTCTGTGTGTATATCAGGTTTTACCAAAGCTTTGGAGAGATGCAGAGGTTTTACCTCGAGACAACTTAAAGCACTTGTAAGCCTCCACAAGAACTTGTTCTTCAATGTAAAGATAATTAAGAGATAACTTGACGACTTTACCTTGGAAACCATAGGGTACAGTGAGCCTCTTTTTTGATCCTACTCCGTTATTAGTTAGTAGGGCTCTCCCTCTCCTGTCCTCTGACCACACACAGCTGCCAGGGCCTCGGGGAGATTAGTCTCAGGCTGATGTGACATATTCATTCATGACATATTAAAGTGCCATGGCATACCTTGGGGGAAGGTCGAGTCAGTTAATTAGCTACTTAGTTAGAGAACACAGAGCATCATGATGAAAACAAGACCAGAGGTGGGAGCCCAACTTCTTTTGTTCAAATCCTAGCTCTGCCAGTTGTTAGCTATCATGGGCAATGATTTCACCTGTCTCTATCTTTTTGTCCTCATCCATAAAATTAGGATAATATTTATGAAGTTTTTTTTTTACAAGGACTAAATGAATAAACACGTATAAGACTCTGAGAACCTTAACTATCACACAGTAAGTGCTATACAATTGTTACGTATTATTACTTTTTAGTCTTGAGACCGTCACTCTTTATATTGCTTGATGAGTTTACTGAGGGGCTGTGATTTGCACATGACCCTTACTGTTGGATATATATAACCGCAATTGTGATTGAGTTTTTTGTGTTCAGGCAAAAAGTGGTTGTGTGAGTAGAATAGGAATCGACATCTGCTTTTTCTGAGTGGCTGTCTGCTTAGCCGGCTTTGTATTCCTTTTTAACATAAAGGCTTATAAACTGCACTGCAGTTTATTTTGATGATCGGAGCTCATTGATTCTCAGTTTGACTTTATGGGTAGTTCTGTATTTGTTTAGTGACATTTAGGAACTTTTTTTTTTTACTATTTTGATTAACTATTATATTTAGCTTGAAATAATACAAGTTACTTATTGATAAGCATCTTGATTATTGAAGTTTCTGAGATTTCTGAAACTACAAATAAATTTTAGTCCAAAATTTTCTGGTCCCTATCCTGATTTGGTTTCCACTTTAAACAGATTTTAGTGAGATTTCTATAACGTAAAGTTTCTTTTAGTACAAGTAACATTAGAAATTTATTCACTGGTATTGAGGTGAGGTTGTTTTCTTGTAACTTTTAACCTTTAGTCTTATTTCTAAGAATTACTGTATATAAAAGTATATACCATACCCAAGAGCCAAGCAAAAAGCCTGGCCCATACTAGTCAATAAATATAATTTTTTTTTTTTTTGCGGTATGCGGGCCTCTCACTGCTGTGGCCTCTCCCGTCGTGGAGCACAGGCTCCAGACACGCAGGTTCAGCGGCCACGGCTCACGGGCCCAGCCGCTACGTGGCACGCGGGACCCTCCCGGACTGGGGCATGAACCCACGTCCCCTGCATCGGCAGGCAGACTCTCAACCACTGGGCCACCAGGAAAGCCCAATAAATATAATTTTATAGTGACTGTTCCTCATATTTTCAGCCTTCCCATCACCTTCAGATCTTCCTTCAAACATTGGGGGAATTCCTGCTTTATGGTCTTACTTGCCCAACCAAGGAGAAGCCAGAGTTCCTGCCTTGCCAGCCTCGAGCACAGACATGGGCTCCAGGCTTTACCTGTCAGGTCTACCCTGAAGACTTCTGTTGGGCAGTGAGTGACTGGGGAAGAAGTTGCGTGGTCCTGAGCTGAGGCGTAAGGTCTCAAGTGCCTTTTATATTAAACGGTGGGGTTGTTATACTCCCAGCGGTGAGAGGATAACATGCTGCGAGGCTTAAGTCAGGGCAGTTGCCATCAGGTAACACCCAGCCCAGCTCTCTGGCCCTGTGAGGTTCCTAATATCCTTTTATTGACTCTTCTGTTTTTAAGCTGGCCTGAGAGGACTTCTTTGTATGTAACTCAGAATTCTGACATACAGTGTGGAATAAATGGATCCCTGTTCTTCTTAAAGGAAAAAAAAAAAAGGCCCAAATTCCATCAAACATTCCTCATTTTTAAAGAAGTAAATAGATTTTACCTCAGATCACCAAAATTTTGGAGAACCAAATTCAAAATAATTGTAAGAGCTTAGAAGCTGTATAATAGGAATAGGTAAAATTCATTAAAAAACCAAACTCCCAGATTGGCATGAATTGTTCTTAACGTCCATCTTTGAGCCACATTATCAGTGGCAATGTCACTTTGAGGGTGCAATTAGGGCTGATTATCTAAGAGCCCAAATAAGTAATCATGTCTCTGCTGATGTTTCCTCAGCTTCACTGGTTCTTTCCTCTGATTGGTTATAAACTTGTCACTGTTCATAAAGCTAAGTGTCTAGAACCAAAGGCAGTACACCAGGCGAAGTCTGATATTTGCAGAAAGAAAGGAATTATCAACTCCCTTATTCTGGACACTGAACTTTTATCAGTGTAGTTCAAATTCACATTACATTTGTCAGTAGACTTAAGTTTTGAAGTATAATAATTGATGGTTAAAGATAAAATATTAAAATGGTAGGAATATTCTACCCCCAACCCCAGAAAACAAGTACTCTGTGAATGAGATACTGGTTTATGGAATCACATCAAATTCCAGATTCAAGCTAATTACAACATTTTCCTGTGGTTAATTTTTATTACTAAAAATCAAAGAGATAATAGAATCAGTATTTCAAAAAGATGTCTGCCCTCCCATGTTCATTGCATCATTATTCATAATAACCAAGATATGGAAACAACCTCAGTATCCCTTGACAGATGAATGGATAAAGAAAATGTGGCATATATACACAATTAAAAAAAAAGATCATATAGAAACAGAGTTGAATGATAATTATCAAGGACTAGGGAGAATGGGAAATGGGGAGATGTAGGTCATCTTACAGTTATAAGATGAATAAGTTCTGAAGATCTAATACACAGCCTGATAACCACAGTTAATATGGTATTGTACACTTGAAATTTGCTGAGAGTATATCTTAAGCATTCTTACCACACACACAAAAAGAGTCAACTGTGTGAGGTGGTGGATATGTTAATTAGTGTGATCTTGGTAGTCATTTCACAATGTATGTGTATATCAAATCATTAAACTGAACACTTTAAATATACACAATTATATTTGTTAATTACTCCTCAGTGAAGCTGGAAAAAGGAAAAAAATGCAAAGAAAATAGAGTGCAATGTAAACGTAATCAAAATAATAGTTCTTCCGAGGATTGTCTAAACCACAGTGGCTAGTAAAAATGGTGGTTCCTGGGCATCACCCCAGAAGCAAGATACAAGTGCTTTTATATATACTGAAGTTTGAGAGTGGACCATGGAAATCCTTTCCATGACATCAGATGATGTGCTAATGCCCATTCATAGCTAGATTAAGCATGTTTTGCAAGATGGAATAGATTTTAAGCTATACTAATCAGGTTGGATCTAGACTAGACTTTGGGTTCTATGTAAAAGTAATAAGAATAGTTGGAAAAATGACACGAGATTTTACTTGCTCTAGAAGTTTTTATGTATTCAAGAATGGTATTAGAGGAAAATATTTGCAGATTTCCTCAGATATCTGGACAATAAAACATGATGGCTAAACCAGCTAGTGAAATACATACTAGAGAAGTTATAAGATTTTGATTTTTTCACTGTTGTGCCTGTTGCATCTTGTCATGCAAATATACACGTCTGAAGCATAATTTAATCAATTGGTTGGTGAAAAAAATGAAAAAATATTGATCAAGAACTTGGAAAAATCAATTGGATATTGATGGAAACAGGTAATGTAAGCTAAATCTGATAGGTTCTGAGAAAATATGAAACCTCTGAGTGCTGAAATGACATAAATAAATGATGTTGATTATGACTTGTCTGTGAATTTCTATGATCTTGAAAAGAGTAGCACCTATTATTTCAGTGATTAGAATGGGAGAAAAAGGAGCATAGTGGGGATTTGGTGGGATTTAGTGAGAGTTGTCACGATAATTGTCACTCTGTTGTGTCATTAGCAAGTCCTTGATTTTGTTGAATTTTTAATTGCATCAGATTCTGTATGTGAAGCTGTAGTTCAGCATTTTTGGATGGTAGGCAAGGTAATGGGAAATAACAGAGAATGATCTGAGCTCAGAAAGGGTTTATAAAGCCACACAAGTCAGTGTCACGTGGCTGCATTAGTAAGAAGCCTGGAGTTTACTTGAGGCACCAAGGGACCCAAGGTGCACTTCTCCCCGTCAGAGGGGTTTAGTCATTTGGCTTGAAAGGCTTGTCATCTCAAGATTGAGACAGTTTTAAAGTTTCTCAAAGCATGACCTTTTTTTTTTTTTTTTTATTCTTGATCAACTCAGGCTAAAATTGAAAGCATAAAGGAAGACTTGAGAACAATTTCAAAGCTTTTACTTAAAAATACCTTCTTAAACTGCCATGCAGTACATTCTGCTAACGTTATTTTCACTGTCACATTCACAGCAAAGTTTCAGGAGTTTAAAATCTCCCTCGCTTGGGATGTGGTTCATATAAGCGCTCTTTTACATCAGCAGCACGTTGACACTATCACTAATGGAGAATCAACTTGAAAATTAAATTAATTTTGCACATCTTTAAAAACTAAATTTGAATTAGGTTAGTAGTCTGTACAATTAATCTCTCATTAGCTTAACTTTCCTCTAATTGGTGAATGCACTTTATGACCAAAGGGGTATTTAGCTATCTCATTTTTGTTTCCCTTGAATCTATATAAACTTGAAATACAGTCTTCTTGACAAATGAGGTTACTAGAAACTAAACAGGAATTCTTATTTGCCACCACAGTGGTGACATGAAGAATCGCAGCCTTTAGCTCAGGGCCACTGAGCTCTCAATAATGAGAGGAAGGTGTTCCATCTTCACCTACAGTGGAGCCACAATTACAGGGAACAAAAATAACTGCCTAGGCTTCTCCCCCAAATATTCATGACAGTGAGAAAAATATTGATTTTAAATGCCAAGAAATGAAATATCTTCTAAAGTGTTCATTTCAATCCAGCTCTTATTTTCCAAAAGAAACTGAATGGACTGTGAAGTGTTTCACGGTGCTATTTCACATTTAACACTTTTTCCAAGAAAAAAATCCAAGCAAGAACTTGCAATTTTCCTCTCTCTCTCTCTCTCTCTCTCTGCACTTTCTTGCTCTCTCATCCTAAAAAACAAAACAACCCCCCCAAAACAAAAACTCATAAAGTGTAGGAGAAAAACAAGTTATATGGGAATAAAAATGCGTTGAATTGATCTTTTATTTTAATCAGATTATAAACTAAACAATGTCTGTAAAATATGAAACCTGCAGAAAGGATATTACTTTGATGAGGGCATCACATTATGTCTCAGTCGTCGTGCTTTAGTGCACAAGCTTCTCCTTCATAGCGTATCGTTATATTATATTTGAGTCCTATGATACTAATAATCCAGCTTCAGGGCCCATTGGCAATGATTATTTGCCACATCTTTACACATAAATGATATATAACTACCATGACGTGAATGTTAGCAAATTGTCATCTTTTTCGCAATTGGTATCTTTGATTTAAGTAGGCTCATGGTTAAAGGTAAGAAAGAAACTGAGTCACTTAACAATTGTTTTGGACTCTTATGCATCACTTCAAGTCCTCTTAGTCTCAGCTTCAGCCATTGCAGTGGTGACTAGTTATGTCCAGGCTTCAACCAGGTTCTAATAGTTGTAATCTGTGAGCATTTGGTAGAGGGCTTACTTCTTGCTTCCTGTCCTAGGGCTTCTCAGATGCTGCCTCATAGGACCTGCTGAAGAAAACAGTTGGCATTCACCCATATGTGACTTGGAAGTATGAGGGTATGGATGTCCATGAGGGCATCTTGACCAGTGGGAGACAGAAGCCTATTGGTAATAGTTCCTCTTTTGGTCTCCTGTGTGGATGGTTTCTTAACCATCTTCTTAGGGAAGACTTTCTTAAGGTTCCTCAGAAGGTCCAGGTGAGAGTAAGCACGAGTGCCCTGTGGCAGTGGTCGGCCAATGCAGTGACACGTTCTTGATTGGCTTTCCCTCCTTCTGATTTGCTTCCTCTTTACTCCCCCTGTCCTGTCGCCTGGTATCACATTATGAAGCTACCTGCACAGGAGAATTTTAAGTCTCTGTTCTTGGGGGATCCCAGAGTAAGACAAACTGCTTCCAAAGTAGTAAAATGTTCTTCAACCTTGAACGCCATGTACAGATTCTCAATTACTTGGGCACTAATAAATTCCAGAAATTGCTATATCAAATGATAGTGCTGAGATGGGGACTTTGATGGGCGATTTCTCATTCTCAATTCCCTCCAACCCTCTCTGTGTGAACTGGGGGCAAGAATTGATGGGCAGAAGCCCTCTGCCATGGCTGTCTGGAGAATGCCCCAGGTGGCAGAACCTTCCCTGTTTTGAACTCTGGAAAATGTGATTTGAAGAACTATTCAAAAAGTACTCTTTCTGTCATAATTTTAGACGTACTTTAAAGTTTTCCAAAATTTTCAGGAGTGGAAATAATACCCAGTATGCACATATCACCTACAGAAAGCCTGAATGAAAACTCTAAAGGATTTAATATGACACATCAGAATTATAAAATACTTTACAATTGAATACTTGAAAGGTGAATGGGCTTTTAAGAGACTAGAAAATACAGTTTAAATTCAGTTTATTTTTATATTTGCAATTCCCCCATCACAGTTTCCGTATTATTACTGTCCTTGGTTTTATATCTAAGATTTTAATTTCAAGTATTTTTTACCCGTGTAAGCTGCATTTTTATATTTATAATCATTATAATTATAAATGGATAAAATTACCCCAAAAAGCATAAAGACACTTCAAATGCCATACTGAAGGGAACTCTCATTTCAAAAGAAAATGTTTGCAAGTGAAATTCTTAGGCTGAGACACTACATTATTCTTTAAAATTAAAAGTCAAGTGGATTTTTTTTTTTAAAGAAATGAAGCAAGTATTATGTTGCTTGGACTTCTTTTTAGATCATGTTAATATATGTAGTCTAACAATTTTCCCCTAATGGACTATCTAATCACCTAAACCAAAAAGTTGAAAATGTTACATCATTTAAAGCATTGAGCATAAGTGAAACTGGCCCTAAAACTCACACACAGAATTTAAAATATAGCCTTGTAGATGTTATCAGGCTAAGATGAACCTTCAGGCATACTAAAATTTTAATTTGTTAAAAGTAGGATATAATTTAAAGACAACGAGGACCCTGTCTCCCCAAAATACTCTCTTAATTCTGCCTGAATTTCACCTTGATCCTCCTTGCGGAATGGAGGTAAAAAATAAAATTAATGCAGATAAAAATTAAGTATTGTGTGTGGCACATACTAAGCCTTTTATAAATAATAATTAGAATTATTATTTCTATCACCATTTCCATACTACTGGAAAAAAATAAAAAACAGTGTAGGAATCCTGATTCATTTCCTAATGGATGCCCTGGCTTTCTCTTTTTGAGAAAAGATGACTGAAATCCTTTTATTTCGATCCCCTGATAACTCAGTTGAGTAGACTGCCACGTAATGAGAATGTCTCATTTTTTAATGTGTTGTGAACTTGTGCCCACAGCGTTGGCGGGGAGGCTTGATACCTTGGGATTGCAGGCACAGCAGAGCTGCCGGGGCCTCACCGATGTGTGAAACTCGGAGCTGTGGGCTGTGTTTTCATTAAGTGCACTTGGCTTTCCTGCTGCTTTTCTTTCTAAGCTCCACCCTGAAAAGCACAGGCCTCTTTAGCAAAACTCAGGAAAAACAAAGTGATCTCTCTTTGGGCCATAATCGTGTGAAATAGATTAAGAAATACACTTGCTCGTGCCAGCAGGCAGCAACTACAAACTGACAGATGGTCACAAACTCAAATCACAGGACAAAGGGAGTGGACAATATGACTGGTTTTTATTTATCTTTACTCACAAAGGTATATATGTGTGTGTATGGTGGAGGGGAGAAATTTCTCCCCAGAGAAAGCAGGAAAATAACTGAAAGGAATAAAGGATATAGGGGAAAATAATAGTTTGAAGAATAGTTGTTGTGTTGGTTTTTTTTTTCTGTCACAGTTAACAAAAACTATTTCTACCTAAACTACATAGCAGAAGTTTTATAGCTAAACTGCTATTCCAGAATTAATCTGTTAAATCAATTAATTGTCATGAACGTGCCTCATGACAAACTTAAATGCTGTTGTGGGTGGTTAATTGTTCCTCTTCTCTTCTTATATCATTATGAGCAGAGTTTTCTTCGAAGGAAAGTGTTGTCCTAGGCTTAGGCAAACTAAGGCTAGACTAGCCCAGAGAGCGGTATGGCATTTTCCCAGTTTATATCGACTGATTATTTTTAGATGTTGCTTAGGGAGGGAAGAGAATAAAAAACATGGAACAGACCAAACATGATAAGCTGTGACATTTTATTTGGCGGGTACAAAGCTCCCACCCTTGCTGACTTCAGAAAAATGAAGGACGGCTGAGGGCATATTCCTGGAGTGGAAGCTTCTGGCCAGTATTGGTCAGTATTGGTCACCGGAATCCCAGATTCAGTATTCAATCCGGTGTTTTCTGAGTAAACTGAAAGTTCACTGAGGGTCCAATGCCTCGCCTTGACAATCCCGAGTAAGCATGGATTTGTCCCGTTGGGAAAATAAGTGCAACCTTATTAAGGGACGGGGAGGACATCAGAGTTGAAATGAAGTCTATTTTTTAATGAGAACATGATCTCAGAGAAGGGGCAGCTTATCTGGTGCATCTTGTGCACTGCACCCAGCGTGGAGGAGGATGAGCCTCATTATAAGGTGTGAGTGACCGTGGGTGGAGCTTCAGAGCTACAGGAGCGACGTGTGCTTCAGGAAGAATTAGAGTTCCAAATTAGGAGGAAATTCTCATGGTTTTCCTTGTTGACATTTAGGAAGGACCATAAAGGGGAGAGGATGCCTTCTTGAAATATATAAGGCTGCATGAAAAGACACCAGATGCACCAGCTAACGGGGCGCATGTGACCATGCCCTTGAGAATCTAAACCCAAAACTAAGACCGTTGGTGGTCAGCAGGGTGAGGAAACCCTGTCCACCGAGGAACCAGGGCAGTCCAGAGCACAGCTTCACACATAGGAAGAGTAACTCGTTCTGGAAAACCTAGAATGTAGTTCTCATGGTGGGCGGTACTTCTTTCTAAAGGACGTTTTGGGCATTTATGAAGACATTTTTGATTTTCCCAAGTTTGGAGGAATGACAGCCATTTAGGAGGAGTGATCTGGGTTGCTGGCTAGCCAGCATGTTGAGAAATTGTCTCAAGTTTTACAGGATTTTGAAATATCCTATGAGATATTTTTGTGAGTCAGAAACAGATTTTAATTTTATGAGACTAGAACATAACTCTTTCGAACATATCAACACAAAGTAAGTTGTTTTTTTCTGGCATGATCATAATGTATGCTGAATTACTGGGAATGCAAATATTGTGTAAATCTAGGGAAGGTTGTGCTTTATTTTGTTCAGAACTGTAAAATTATTTTTTCTCATATAACAGAAAATCAAATTACCAACACTCTTGCTGTAGTGGAATTTGTGCAGCAAATAAAACACACTTAAATCAGTAAGCTTTTGTGGCTTACTTATTTCTAATGGATGCAAGTATATAACCACTTTATTTTGTATTCTAATGTAGTTTTCAAGCATTTATAGGTAAACTATACATTACCTTGTGATAAATTACATTTCTCTTATTTCCTTTTTTACATGTCATGTCATTATATTGATGCTTTGAAATTGTATGAATTGTAGATTATAATATCTATGAATTTTATTTCAGTATAGCAGAGATGTCAAATATTTGTAATAAAAGGCAAAATAGGCATGATAAGGTTGAGAATCTTCTCCCAGGTTCTATAATATTAGAAAACACTCCTTGGGAGACATGAACATGAGGACATTCTGAAATTTTCATTTTCTGTTCCTTGTCTATTGCAGACCTAGTGTGAGGCCTATAGTGAGTGACTTCACAATTTTTTTTTTTTTTTCACATTTCACCAAGACCATTTTTATCTGTTGAATTTCTGGTAGTTTTTGTTTGTTTGTTTGTTTTTGTTTTTTTATAGGTGAACATGCCATTACCATTATTTGGGGGCATTCATCAGGATATATCTTTTGCTTACACAGAAGAGAGGCAAACAGTTATTCTGAAAGGAAAATGCTACCTTACATGGGAATGCAGAATATGTAGATTGAAGGAGTGTGTTATTTACTAATGCAAATTGAGGTATCATTATCCACTATATGAATGCATTTGGAGGTATCAACTGTCACTTTGACAATGGGAAAGAAATTATTTTCCCAAACTCAATATTTATCCCAGATCTGCAGTTCCCTGACATGGGGTTATTAATGATGTAAACAAGGAGACTTTGGGGAATGTACAGCAGATTACTGTGCCTGCCTTCCTGGGGCTGAGCCTGCACATAACTGTATTATAGACAGTTATGTAAATATTAGTGTCCCCCTAAAATTCGTATGTTGAAACCTAATCCCCAATGTGATGGCATTTGGAGGAGGGGCCTTTGGGAGTGCCTAGGTCATGAGAGTGAAGCCTCATGAGCAGGATTCATGCCCTTGTAGAAGAGATCCCAGAGAGCTCCCTCACCCCCTCTACCATGCCTTTTGGAAAGATGGTCATCTATGAACCCAGAAAGAGGCTTCCCCTGGGCACTGAATCTGCTGGCACTTGGATCGCGAACTAGAGCCTCCAGAACTGTGTGAAATAAATTCCTGTTGTTGACAAACCACCCGGTCCATGGTATTCTGTTATAACAGCCCGAAGGAACTAAGACAACTGTATTTCTGTTTCACAGTTCTAGAGAATATGACTTAATGGAAGCCATATTAAGTTAATCATAAAAAGAGACAAGACTAAATAGTGTGTAATCAGTATGTCCCCCCAAATAGTAAAATGGGGCATATTGGTTAGATAATGTACGTTTTGTTCACTTATTAAAAGTTCTGCTTTTTATGCTGGCTTACATCCTCTGGAGAAGATGTTTTTTAAGATGTTTCATTGGTTTAGTTGTTTACTTTCTGGAGACTCAAGTGTGTGCTGTACGATCTTTATAATAGTGTAATCTATGGTCTGGACCTTGGGTGTCTGACACATTTTCTATATGTTCTGAACAGCCATGTAAAGGAGCAGAAAGAGCCTATTTAGGTTAATCAGACCAGTGCAATCGTTCCTATTTACTGACAAGCTTAGGTCTAATGAAAGGAAGGACTGAGGGCGGTTGACCCTGATAGGATGGGATGGGATGGGATGGAGTAGAATTGGAACAGGATACTCAAATCTGATTGGGTGATCCGTAGCCAGGGCTCATTTGGAAAGTCAGGCTGCTGAAAAGATTTTATTGAACCTCACTCAAGGGAGCAGGTTGGATCAGATAACTTTTTTTTTTTTTTTTTTTGTGGTACGCGGGCCTCTCACTGTTGTGGCCTCTCCCATTGCGGAGCACAGGCTCCGGACGTGCAGTCTCAGCGGCCATGGCTCACGGGCCCAGCCCCTCTGCGGCATGTGGGATCTTCCCGGACCGGGGCACGAACCCGTGTCCCCTGCATCGGCAGGCGGACTCTCAACCACTGCGCCACCAGGGAAGCCAGATAACTTTTTTTATTCTTTGGGCCCAGCCCGAAATGAAAGCAAATCAAAACACAAAATTCCACACCCACATGTGTTTTATTTATACTTTGTTCCACATATATTTTTCCATATGCTGATTCCACGCCCACATTTTCACTTCGGAGCCAAAAATTTTAATGATGGAAGTCATTAGAAATAAAAAAGAGGAAAGGGTTTTATACAAAATTGAAAAGAATTTATGCCTAAAGTCATCTATAACTATTCACTGCCTGACTTAGCTTTCCTATCTGTTAGGTTAGGGCTAGTGTCCTTTGTATGTATATGTGATGCTCACTTAGTGTCAGCACAGATACAGTGCCTCCAGTTTGGGAGCATAAAGCGCCTCTGATAATTGTCCATAAAACAGACAAAAATACAAAAGACCTAAACTATTTCTTTGGCAACTAAAAGCTGGCAAAAAGTACTCAAGTAACAGGCTGATAAAGTAACCAGTATGCCCCATATCACTGTTTATAAACATGTTGGTTGCATAATGTATATATATTTTTTCTTCTAATGTTGAATAGAATATGACTCCAAGCACCTTTCTGTAGAATTCTGGGAAGTGAAAAGCAGTATCCATATCTGTCTCTTGAACATTTTTAAACAATTTTATTGAGATATAATTCCTATCCTATAGAATTCACCCATTTAAACTGTACAATTCAATGGTTTTTGGTGTAGAAAGTTATTAATTTTTAAAATTATCTTTGTGTGTGTGTGTATAGCTATATATACATTATCTGCCAATTAATACCATTTTAAGTATACAATTCAGTGGTATTAATTACAGTGACAATGTGCAATTCTCACCATGATCTATTTTCAGATAGATCTATTTTCAAATAGATATTTTTTTAATATTTTTTTAATCACCCCAAACAGAATATTTTCAAAGAGAATCAACCACTTTTGATTCAGAAAAAATAAACCATAACCTAAGAAAACTACAATTCCCGAACTAGGAAGAAATATTTTAAAGCTTTTCTTATGCACATCAGTAGCTCTAACAGGGAAAAGTAAAGGGGAGTTCACAGTGACAATGAAGAGTTCATCCTGGAACGTCTGCATCCCTCTGCACACGCGAACACACTGGTGTGTATCCTCTCAGATCCAGCACAAGCATCTTCATGTCCACACGGACGCATGATTATAAACGCCCACGCTCCAACATGCTGAGCTCACCTCACAGAAAGAAACCAAACATGCAGGGGTAGATGAACAAATGCTGAGGAGGCAAGCCTGTAGTGAGAGGGATAAGTGAAGTAGTATGTCCATTAGAAAGAAGAATGTTTGGAGACTAGTGGTTAGGCAAATTTGATGGTTTTAAAACATGCCCACAAGTTTTTAAACTCTCCTCCCATCAAGAGGTAGAGTCCAAGTCTCTTCTCTTTAAAATATGGGCTGGACTTATAAACTTCTTTCCAGGGGAAACAAGACAGCATGACTTTTGAGACTAGGTTAGAAGAGGCTGTGCAGTACTTAGAACTGTTCTTGGCACCTGGCCTCCATGCTGTGCGGAAACTCGGTCCACATAGAGAGGCTGCCTATAGGTCTTTTGACCAACAGCTCCCACTGAAGTTCCAGCTGACAGCCAGCGTCCATCATGAAACATATGAATGAGGAAACCATCAAAATAACTCAAGCTCACCATCTGACTAAAACCACGAGAGGCACTGAGCAACAACCAACTAGCTGAGCCAAGTCAGCACCCAGAACCATGAGAGATGATAATAAATGATCATCATTTTTACGCCATTAAATTGGGGGTAATTTGTTGTGCAGCAGTAGGTAACCAGAACAGTTGAGTGAAGTCATTGAAATAGGGTAGTTAAATGAGTTATATGAGAAGTGATTGGCAAAAGCTAGGAGTAAGGCTAATTTCTCCATATTTACTTTCCTTGAAATAGAAGGAAGAAAAGAATGCTGTGAAATTATATTTTATTTTTCTTGCTTTGTTTTCCATTTGGTGAAATTGAGTGACAGGGTTTCAAGTGAAAATGAATTTAAAAGTATTTATTTAGAGGATAAATATTTTTATAATTCAACATGGAACAATTTAAATCTTTTCTATTACTCATTTATTAACTAGAGCATATTTCCTAGCTTTGGAATGGGATTTTTGTTTGGAAGTAAATTAATAAGTACATCTCATAAGCACATGACTTGTGTCATAACTAACCTTAATTATTTTTATTTATTCATTATCCATATTTATTAAGCCTCTGTTAAGTGCTGGTTATTCTGCTTGAGATATAACACCACCGTTGATAATATATAATCCTTACACTCAAGAAGTTTATAAGAAAATCTTATGGGAGAGACAAAAAAGCAAACTGGAAATTATGGTACGATATGGCAAGTCCCATATATGAGTAACTGATCTATGATACCATACAGGGACAAATCATGAGCTCTTGAGAAGAGGTTGGGGAGATGTCAGGAAAGGATTCTTAGAGGGAGTCATAGCTACATTAATACCTAAAGGAGAGAAGCCAAGGGGTGAATGAAGCTCTAGGGGTGGATAGAGAGGTGGCGGGGGAGAGCTAACAGTTTGGGCAGAGGGCAGAGAATGTGCAGAGACCAGGAGGCAAGAATATATACATCAAATCCTGGGCACTGCTAGTGTCTCAGTATGGCCAGGGCAGCGCTCACAAGGCAGAGAAGCAACAAGACAAAACACCAGGGACTCCTCAGTCATGTTACTAGTTTTGAACTTTATCCTGAGGGCTTTTAAGCAAAAGAGAGACAGGATCAGATTTGACTGCAATGTGGAAAACATACTTGAAAGAGGCAAGACTCAAATCTGGCAGACCAATCAGAGCACTCTTGCAGCAATTCAGTCAAGAGAAGACAGAACCTGGAGCCAGATGATGGTGTAGGAAGAATTGAGGAAACAAAGCTACTGTTCATTCCCAGCACATGTATCCACAAATCTGCCTGAATGCCTCGTGGACATAGATAAAACAGATTGCAAGTTAGTCATCTAATTTCAGGAGGGACAGATCCTGGGTGTGTAGTTCAGGGTGCCAAAGCCTATGGAGAGAGTGGATACCCATGTGGCATTCTGCATCGAATGCCGTGTATGTTGTAAAAGCAGACAGGTGCTTTGGTGCTAGTAACAGATTTCAACCACAAAAATTTTCTTTTAGGGAGAAATCTCTGCCATACCAGGAACTTATATGAAAACAAAGATTGTGTATACCTAGGTGTCAAATGAATATTCCTGCCTTATGTGTCATTTTAACATTTTCACGGTCTGACCTTGAATGAAGGGGTCAGAGCACCACTCATTAAAAAAATGATAACCCTTTCTTTATAAGCCTACTTGGTATTGCAAATTGGAATTCGTTCAGCCCCTTTTGAGAATGATTCCCCAAATTAGGACCGTGTACTAGGTGTTAACAACGCCAGTGTGCTTCGAATAAAATCAGCACCGCTAGACACTGTAATTTATGTTTTAAGCATTACCTTTGTGTCAGTATATGCATGGATATGTGTGTTGTATAATTATTTTGAAGATACATATGTATATTAAGGATGCATAAATACAGATATTGAGTAAACTGAACCACTCAAGAACAGAATCTTCTTCTGATTCATTCCATATAAATTCAAAGAAGAGTTAAAGTGATTCTTTGCCAGCAGAGTAGCTGATGTGATCGGACAGCCACTTTCTTCTGCTGCTACCGGGACAAATTAACATCACTGTGGGGAGAAAAAAAAAGGAGAACTGGTGTACAGCAGTTCATACAACAAATAACCATAGTAGCTGTATCCATTGTCATGGAGCCAAAAATGCTTTTGTTTGAATCATTTGTACTAATTACTGAAATTGCAATGGAGTCGTTGGGAATAAGTTTTTATAGAAATTCAATAGGGAAATTTAGTGGTGCTGTAGATTCCATATCTGTATTCTTTATTTCACTTTAGTTTTAAATGATATGAAGAGATTACCTGGGGTTTAGGAAGGCAGGTCGGGATGATCTGTGTGTTGGGATTGAGGATAAATACTCATTAAGACTGGAGAGCAGAAGTTGTCTGTTTTGCAAGTCATTTATTATGTTTTGATCCTTTAGCTCCAAGCTACATATTATGTCAGGATAACCCAAAAGGAAAGCAAGCGAAAAAAAAATTATGGGCCACTTACCATGTGCCAGACACTGTGACACTGTCTCATTCAGTCATCACAGTCACACTGTGAGTTACTATGAACATCATTTTCAAATGAGCAGCCTTAGACTTCAGAAGGTTACACTGCCTGTGGTTCTCTGGCCAGTAAGTCTTGGGGGTCGGATTCAAAAGATCTGTCTGGTTAGATCTCACGGTCTCTGTAGAAATATCAGCTACCCCTGTCCCTCGCCTCCCAGTCTCACTGGGTGGCCAAGGATGTCACCTTTCTAGCGTGAGATAAAAATGTAAAGGAAGAGCCAGATAACCGGAATCTGAATTTTGTGATTCCAAAATTACAGCGTTTTTGAACTGGAAAGGAATTTGGAGGTCTTCTAGTCCAAGGGCCCTTCTTTACAGAGGAAGCAAATGAAGCTCTCAGAGGAAAACTGATCGAGTCAGTGTTATTCCCATTTCTAGTAGTGGACTCGAGGCTAGACTTCACTCCTCTTGAGCCATGCTGGAAGTCCATTTACTCTGATAGAAATCATTATAAAAGAATACCTAACTTTCATGAGATCAAACGAACATTCAAACCAAACCTGTCGTGTTTTGCTACGTTGGAATTTTTAGTTTTGCTTTTCAGAAAACTATGGTTTATAAAGATTTGAACATTTTGCTTTTGAGTTTCTTTTGCTATGTCTTCTCTTCATTCTTTTTACTACTGCAGAAGTGTCTAAAAGTAAACCAAAATAATAACAGAATTAAGTTAAAATGCAAAAAGGAGTTAAATTATATATGCCCAGTTTAAGATAAATCCACCCTGGCTTGGCTAAATGCAGTTTTTGCTGGAACTTCCCTTTTACTGTCATCCGTCTGCTGTGTTTTTCTTCTACTCTATCTACCCCTGGATCTATCACTCTTTCCTATCTGTTGGCACTTTCTCAGCCATGCCAGAGCTATTATTCTCAGGTTTTAGCCCTAAGGACACAAAGTTCTTTGGTTTGAATCGCAGATACTCTCCAGTTTGAGGTAGAAGCTGCGTTTTTCAACCCAAAATATCCTTGAGCTCTGTCCACAGAACTGTTGTATATATGTCTATATATGTAAATATGAACTGATATAGTACATTAAATACACACTGTACCTAGCATTATTGACATCTTGTCCCAGTTTGCCAGAGACCTCCCAGTTTTAGCTCTGTGTCCGAGAATACTCCCTCTGTCTCAGGCAAAATGGGGATAAGAACCAGTTTTCAATGGTGTTTTCCGTATACTTTATTTAATTTTTCAAACAGCCCTAAGGCTTAGACAAAGTAGACATTATCATCATAATTTTGCAAAATTCTTTGCATTCCAGTTCCACAATTAACTCTGTAATCTTAGAGACACTAGATTTTTAAGTTTATTCATCTGTTAAAAAAAAAAGCCTCTTGACAAAATAAGTGACCCATACATGTCCTCTGTTTACTGGCTTATTCAAACTCTAGTAAATGCGTGGTACTCAGAGATAATAAGTGATTGGCTCAAGGTAATCATTTTAATGTTCGTTGCCTTAATACTACACCCAGCTGCTTCTTTTCTTCTAGTTCCCATGATTCTTTCAGGTTCCCCATCTAATACATTCTCTCCAAACTCCGTAATTCTTCCTTGCTGGTCCCCTAAGCATCAGATCCATAACCTCCATGGTGGCCTCCATAGAGAACTTCCTTTCCAAGCAGCAGGTTACCTACCCTAACAGGAAAGGAGCTGGGATACTGAGTCATCTGGCTCTGCCGTTTATAAGCTGTGCAGCCTGCAGTGATGAGGTTTCTGTTCTAGGGTCTCCAATTTCATCAGTTGTTAAAGGGGAGATAGGCAAGATCATCTCTCATAGTGTCCTAGCGTTGCTTCCTTCTCATACAAGGGACATATGAAAATTAGCAAAATGGCTACCAGATTATTATTTTTAAAGAGCACATAGAACAATGTCTGGAACAGAGTAAAGCAACAGGAGGACAATTATTTTAATTATCTGGAGAAAACCCAAGAAGATAGAGGTTTAGAAAACTTAGGTTAGATATACAGATAATTGGGAAATACGTACAGGTTCTTGTTAGCTCTTTAAAAATGCCTACTGTACATGTACAGTTAAAATGAATGATTCAGAACCCTCATTTCATTTAGGGAAAACTTACCTTTTGTGTATTCATGGGAGTCCTGTGGATTCTGGCCTTGTGAAGTTCTATTACGGTTGTCTGTTATGTGTATGGTCTATTGTGAAATAAATTCTGCCATTCCATGAATTGTGCTAAAATTGGAGAGGCCATGATTCTCATTCTTTTTTTTGGTTTGTGTGAATTGCCATCAGTGGACTGAGCCGAAGTCGCTGAGAACTGAGTTAGGGGCAGGTTGGTGTGAAGATGATTTAAGTAGCATGCATACACCAGGGTAATTAATGGCTAAAGAAATACTTACATGCAAAGTAAAGAAAGATAATGAGCAAAGTAGGAATTACATAAATGATTTTTTTATGTAATAACTGGGATGCTCCTGAGATTTGAATGTTGGTTTTCTTCAGTGCCTTTAGTAGGTTACTTCAGAATTTTCTCCTGAGAGCAGGATGAAAATGCATAAAGGTAACAGCATACAGGAATAAATAATTAGCAAACTTTTTAGATCCAATTTAAACAGCACTATCCTCCTTGATTCCAAAATATTTGGAATTAATTGATGAGCTTGAAGGGTGAATTGCTATAGAGAGAGAGCTCTGAGAGTAAATCTTACAAAATAAAGTTTGTTCTGAAAAAAGAGCTGAACCCCCTCTGTGTAATCAGAGTCCTGCTCTACAGGAATCCCCCCTACCTTCTTACACGTCCCTGAAGTCTGGTGTCTCTAATTTTTTTTTTAAGTCTATATTTTAGCTAGAAGGATTTATATCAAGAACAAGCCATCAAATTGTAGGGAGATGAAGAGTGAAGGTCACAACCTTTCTATTTTATCTTTCTATTACTCCCAGCCTAAAACTGGCTCCTGGGGTGATGCCTATTTCTGTAAGAAATTCTCTTCACTGATCTCTTCTTTGTGGTCCTTATAATAGGCTGCATTCAAGAGCATGTAAGCATCTAATGTGCATGCACTGAAACTTCTTCAAGGGAGAAGAGCCTGGTTCCTGAGGCCTGTGGGTTTCCACTTGACACCAGGAATTCTGAAGTGCCCACACTCAAAAGGGATCATTCTCTTCCCCGGTGTCCTGATTAAAAAGGGCAATTCACAACTTATTTTAAGAGGCCTCAGACTCTAGATGCTGGGCCAAGCTTCTCTCTTCTCTTTACATGTGGTTTATAGAGTATGACTTTGCAGTGTTTTATTGTGTCTTCACGTATTAGTAAGTAAATTATTAAGTAAATGCAGCCGGGGTGCTGACAGTATATGAAACACATGTATTTTATTTACTTTGTATGTGTATGTACATATGCAATGAGAGATTTAAAATACCAGTAGAATTCCTTGACAAGCCTGTTTACTAAACATTAAGGCTAATATGTATATGTATGTTTGTATATGTGTGTGTGTGTGTGTGTGTGTGTGAGAAAAGCTCACTTTAGTTTTTGTTTCATTTCTTTCTTTTTTGATTACTAAATGACTTTTATTTTATTTTTTATTTCAAGTATGATGATTTATAATACTATGTTAGTTTCAGGTGTACAACAAAGAGATTCAGTTATATATATATATATATTTTCAGATTATTTTCCATTATAGGTTATTATAAGATATTGAACATTATTCCTGTGTTATACAGTAAATCCTTGTTGCTTTTTAATTTTTTATGTAGTAGTGTGTATCTGTCAATCCCATACTCCTAATTTATCCCTCTCCCCTCTCCCTTTCCCCGTTGGTAACCATAAGTTTGTTTTCTGTCTGTGACTCTGCTTCTGTTTTGTAAATAGATTCATTTGTATTAATATTTTAGATTCCGCATATAAGTGATCTTTCTTTTTTAACGTTTCTGTATACCTCAGTCCATTAAAAACTCTGCCAATATACATATACTGCTTAAGGTTTACCTACGTTTATGTTTAAAATTCCTACTTCTTGAATATCATATGACAGCTCTGCATGTGTAACCTGCAACAGGTACACAGGTGTGCTATGTGATAAATAGAATATCTGCTAGCTTGCCTTTCATAATTGCATATTCAACTCATTTTGTCTTCTGATGTCTCTCTTTGAGCCTTTGATTTCTCTGTTGAATTGTATAAGATCTTCTGTGATTTGAAATTATTTCATGTGATGCCAGAGGAGTTTTTCACCCCCTCTGAGGTGTGATTTTGTGAGCAAGCCTAATGTTGGCTCTCTGTTCTGTAAGTATGTCTGATGAAAAACTTGTTATAGACTTAACACCATAATAAATTACTAAATTAAAATTGAAAATGAAATAACTTCATGAAGAAGAAATTGCTTGACAAGGTTTATCAAATATTATCTCACAATCAAAAGTGTCTTATCTGAGCTTAGATATATAAATGAAATCTTAAGACTATAAACAATCAGATGGCTGGGCAGTAACATTTCAAATGTTTTTAATAGAACATGACCATCACCTTATTTCACATTAACTTACTTGATTTTCATGGCTTTTTAAAATAGGGAAGACTGATATTTATATCTTCATTTTGCCCGCAGGGACTCTGAGTCACAGAGGTTATACTATTTGCCTGAGGTTTCTGCAGCTAGAAAGTAGAAATACCCAGAAAAAAAGGTGTTTAATAAAAATTAAGCATCTATTTCTTAAAACCCAATTACAAATATTTGTTCTGAATAAACTATGTGTTTATTTTTTTCAAACCCACTAGATTTAAACTTCTTTAGTCATTGCAGCTCACTTGTTTTGCACTATTTGACAGATGCCTGTGTGGTAATGTTAATTTACAAAGAACATTAGATTGGAGTGTCTTATGCATACCTCCATGGGGAGACGCTTATATCACGGTTTATGTAGTTCATATTTTCTTCTCTGTCTTCCTTTTCCCTCTTCTTCCTCCCTCATTTATTCATTATCAAAAAAAAAGTCATATTAGACACCCAATTTATTTGAAGTAGAGACCCAGAAACTAGGCATACCAAGGAATGGAAAAAGATCCTTGATCGCAAGAAACATACACTCTAATGGAAAAGGCAAATAAATTAACTATTACCATAGAGTGTGCAAAGGAAAAAGTGCAGGGTTGGGTAGGAATTGAAATCAAGTGTGGTGTGCATGGCTGTGGATGTCGTGGGTAATGTTTTATATCTCTAATTTTATGTTTTTCTTTGATGGGTGCTTATAAAATGAATTACATCTCTTGACTGCACGTATCTCATTGTACATACAAATAAACGTAGAAATAGAAGATAGCTAGGTGAAGGTCAAATTCAGATTCTTTAAGTAAAAAAAAAAAAAAAAACTCCACCGCAAGTTTTTTTTCCATTTAAATTAAGCTTGAAAAGAAAATAAGATATTTTTTCTCTTTCTTGCCACTAGTCTAACATCATGAAGCTATCCTTATAGGAATGACATTCACATTCACTAAGAATTTTGAGTCCTTGAAGAATTAAAGACTATATTCTTTACTAGGAAACACCCCAAATCAATTTTCATCTTGACTGTAATGACACTACTTATTGTATCCCGAAAATGTGATATATAACAATTCCAAGCAGTTGTTTTATGGAGTGCCTTTACACCATAATTCTGAGGAAGAAGCTTAAAAGTAGCATGCAATAAGAACAAGAACGAACTGGAGATAAAATATATACTTTCAATTAAAAAAGAGAACTATTGTATATCATGGCCATTCTTTCTTTTGATGTATTTGCCTGATGTTTTGTGTACCTCAATACACTGGGGTTGGCTTTGGGAAGAAATGCATATGAATGCATAACAGGCCAGAGATGAAAATTTATGGCCACTACCTAAAGTGGCGTTTTCAGGATATTAATAGAATTTTAATTTTATTGCTTAAAGAATTTTTTAAATACAAAAATCGTCAGCTTCACGTGAGATCTTTATGAACAACAAAAAACTTATGGATATTGAAGGCAAAAGAGATATACTTGATTGTTTTATGTTTTTAATAAGCATCTCTAAAAAAGGCCTATTTTCCCCAGTTTACGGTGCAGAGAACAATATCTTAATAAAATTCTTATTTTTTAAATTCGTTTATTTTTATCACAAATAAAATTTGACAGACAGAAGATACCAAAATCAACACAGAGTGATATCCATGACTACAAATTTCTTTGCTCAATTATGTAAGAATCATTTAAAATCCACATAAGAAAATTTAACTGGAATATATGTTAAATATTGATTTTTTAAACATAAACATTTTTTAAACAAAATTGATTTTTTAAACATAATATCAGTACAAATATAATCCAGATACAGATTAGTAAGTAGGTGTACCACATGTGGCTTGGCCTTCATATTTTTACAGGTGTGCTCCTTTTTATTTAAGGAAACAGGGAGAACTTGAAGTATATCAGCATTTCTCTCTTCCTCTAATCCCGAGAGTTTCGACTGAATAAGTAAGTTCAGCCACATCTTTATCACATTTAGTCTAGGGACAGAGGACTTGCCCCTGAATTTAATTTAAATGAATATTTGATTAGAAAGATCAACTTAAAAGTTTAGATTACACTATTTAACATAGTATTATTCATTTTAAATATTTTTATACATTTATGAATAAGGAAATCAAGTTTTAGAGATGATTAAAACTTGCCCAAAATTATAAACCTAGGGGATGGCAGAGAAAAGATTTAAATCATGTAGTTTTTAAGGCGAGTGATTGTTCCAGTCTTCCACACTCAGTGCCTCTGATGTTTCTGTTACTGACCCGATAAGAAAACGCCACTTTATGCAAAATGTTGGGAACAATATGTACATTCCACATTGCCTTGTGCATGTAGAACAAATTATGCCATGGGCCATCATATACACTAATAAGGTCAGTGAAAACAATGCCTTTGAATATTGAGCCAGTTTTATACCAGATACCAATCTTGTGGCAGGCATGAAGAAATTGTTTTAAGTTTACTGTACATTCTTATTCAAAAGCATTTTCAAATCAAACATCCTTCAGACATCCTTTAACTATTTTGCTGGGGCTTAGGAAAAATGCAAAGCAATACACTTTCAGGTGTACACTGTACAGTATAATTTGCATACAAATGCATTTTTACTGAAAAAGATCAGGGCAGGGTTTTAAATGTGTTTCTACATTGAACTTTTAGGCATTGTGTAAAGTTGAATAGAATATAAAATTTGGAATTCTCTCTAGTCCTACACACACCATATGGAGTAAGTTGATGTTTTTCAGGTAGCTGGGTACTAATTCACTGAAGCTGCTGCAGAAAGAGTCATACACTTTAAACAACATTAATGAATCAGATCATTTAATATCTTTTCGTGCTCAGGCTTAATCAAGGACTTTCAACCCCAAATATTAATCTCTAATGGTTATTTATAGTTGGGCATCTCGATGGAATAAGGGGGGACTTTTTTCTCGATGTCATATAAGACATTAGTAATAAAACATAAGACTGATTACAGATTTTAGGGTTTCCTGTATAACTAATTATATCGATGCATTAAAAATGATGTAAAAGATAACAGGAAAATAATATTATCCAGAAACCCAACAAGATGAAATGTACATGGAGCACTCCTTAAAATATTAGAGAAGCCATATAACCAAGAGGAAATACAATAGCTAAAGAAGACTTACTTGGTTAAGGTAATTTCAGAGTCAACAAAGCTGGTAAGGGAAATAAAGATAATTGAAAAATATTTCTCTGAATTTAGAACTGATAGAGTAAAAATTTGTGTATGCCATTCTGTCAGAGTAGTACGTAATCTGAAAAAGTAAAAAGGCTAACTGCAGAATTGAAAAGGTGTAAATAAACTGGATGTAGATTAGAAGGAAATGGGTAAAGTGGTATTTAAGGAAGACACTTTGAAAATGCATTGTGTATTTTTTCATATATATCATCAGAATTAATTCTTTCAGATAATTTTTCTTGAGGAAAGAATGTCTCTCTTGAGAATTTATCCCTTAAGCTGGCCCTCCTTTGGGTTTGAGGCCAATATTTGTACTCTCTGTGTGGCTTGAATAAAACCAATCAAATATTAAGATGTTGAACATGTCCATGAACTGGGCGATAGGTCTAAAGAATTGTCAAAGATTGTGTCTCATGGTGAAAAAAATGAGTTGCAAAATAATGGGGAGAGATTTAGAATCAAGGTGATTAAAATAAATAAGTCAAGTATTCATCTAATAAAACCTCTTGAAAGAGATTTAGCAGGGAGGGTTATGAGAGCAGAGTACTAGGCACTATTTGAAAATGCAACGGTAGACAGAATTTTCCAGAACTGAAGAGAGGTATGAATTCTCAACTTTCAAAAGCCCAACAGATCCCAAACAAAATAAATTGCTAGAAATCTATACTTTCAAATACTGTAGTAAAACTGAAGTACATATAAGAAAGAAAAACGATATGAAAAGTTGCCAAAAAGGAAAAGACAAATTCCTGACCAGGGAATGACAATTAGACGAAAGCTGATTTCCCGTCAGCAACAATACGAGTCAGAAAGGAATGGAATAATACCTTCAATGTCTTGAGGAAAAAATAACTTGAATCCTGTACCTGGCAAAACTATCAAGAAAAAGGATGAAATAGAGATTTTTCTTTTATCTCATAAAAATTGAGAGAATTTACAATCAAGACTTTTTTTTAACGACTTTATTGGAGTATAATTGCTTTACGATGGTGTATTAGTTTCTGCTGTATAACAAAGTGAATCAGCTGCACGTATACATACATCCCTATATCTCCTCCCTCTTGCCTCTCCCTTGCATCCTCCCTAACCCACCCCCCCTAGGTGGTCAGAAAGCACGGAGCTGATCTCCCTGTGCTATGCGGCTGCTTCCCACTAGCTATCTGTTTTACATTTGGTAGTGTGTATATGTGCATGCCACTCTCTCACTTTGTCACAGCTTACCCTTCCCCCTCCCCATGTCCTCAAGTCCTTTCTCTAGTAGGTCTGTGTCTTTATTCCCGTCCTACCCCTAGGTTCTTCATGACTTTTTTTTTTTTTTTAGATTCCATATATATGTGTTAGCATATGGTATTTGTTTTTCTCTTTCTGACTCACTTCATTCTGTATGACAGACTCTAGGTCCGTCCGCCTCACTACAAGTAACTCAATTTCATTTCTTTTTATGGCTGAGTAATATTCCATTGTATATATGTGCCACATCTTCTTTATCCATTCATCTGTCAATGGACATTTAGGTTGCTTCCACGTCCTGGCTATTGTAAATAGAGCTGCAATGAACATTGTGGTACATGACTCTTTTTGAATTATGGTTTTCTCAGGGTATATGCCCAGTAGAGGGATTGCTGGGTTGTATGCTAGTTCTATTTTTAGTTTTTTTAAGGAACCTCCATACTGTTCTCCATAGTGGCTGTATCAATTTACATTCCCACCAACAGTGCAAGAGGGTTCCCTTTTCTCCACACCCTCTCCAGCATTTATTGTTTGTAGATTTTTAATTAAGACATTTTTGTTAAAGGACCTCACAAAAACTGTAGGAAAAGATTTTCCAGGAGGACAGTGTGAAACAAAAGAAGAATATCTAAAAAATATTGACTTTATCAAATAGTAACATTATGACCTAGTGTTAAGATAAAACACGATAGAAGTAAAACACTGGAAAAGGTATAATTTGGGAAAGAGCACAGTAAAGACACTTACTTTTCAGTAAATGGGTAAAGCAGGGTAGAGACACAGTAAAGACCTTGTTACATTATATGGTATACTAAATTTCAAAGGTAATCATTAAATTATTAGAAATAGGTGTTTGCTTAAGGTAAGCAGAAGAGGAAAAATTGAAGGGAAAACAATCATTGCTTTTTTTCAAGGAGAAAATTATAGAAATATGTAAACTCAAAAATACAAAATTTGTCAGTAATTTAGTATGTATAAATGGGCTACTCTTAAAAACAAATATGTTCAGAATTGATTTTAAAATTTTAGTCTCATAGTGTTTGTAAAAGATACAGGTGAAGCATTAACTTGTAGAAAGTTTGGAATTATAAGAAAGGGGAAAATAATACCAGACAAATACAAACTACTTAAAAATTGCAGTGGCTATATTAAAATATATATATGTGTGTGTGTGTATATTAATATATATATATACTTTTATTAAAAAGCATTTCTGAAAAAATGGATACAAGCATTGTGCATATCTAAAAATGTAGATAGGTAGATAGTTGTAGATATATATATATATATATATATATATATATATATATATATATATGCATTAGACAGAACTTCAAGAAGAAATTAGGGAAAGATTGTAATACACTTCTATTAATTGATATATTAAGAAAAAAATAGTAAAGGTATAGAATTTTTTCACAGCACAATTAAAAAGTTTGATTTCATATACACTTATAGAACCCCTCACACAAGAATGGGAAAATACACTATTGTTTTCAAGCACACTTAGAATCTTCCAAAAATTGACTGCATACTAAGTAATGAAAAATATCAAAGAATTGGGATAATACAAAACAGTCTGACTACAATGCTCCAAATTTGGAAATCAATATTAAAAGGTAACCTTAAAATCCTATATATTTAGAAATTTAAACACTCATTCCCAACTGACTCATTTGTCAAAGAATAAATCAGAAAATAATTAAAAATAAATAATAATTAAAATAAAGTATAAAAATATAGAAGATGGTTAAAAGGACAAAGGAAAACTTGTAACTCTAAATGTTTATATTTGAAAAGAGGAGAGTCTACAGATTTGTAAGCTAAGTGTTCAACTTATGAAATCAGAAAGAGAAAAACCGAATAAATACTAATGAAGCAAAGGGGAATAAAAAATAAGAGAAATCAATGAAATAGAAAAAATAATACAGAGGATTAATGAAGGTACACCGTTTCTCTTTGAGAAGATTAATAACATGGACAGTGCTTTGGCAAGATTGATCAAGTAACATATAGAAAGGGTTCAAATGATATTAGAATCAAAACAGGTATATAACTATAATTGTTACAGAATTTTAAAAAGATAATTCAACAATGTTTTGAATAAATTCATGCCAACAGATTTGAAAGCTTAGTCAAAATACCTTTCTAGAAAAATACAAATTGCCAAAACTGAATCAAGAAGTAATAGAAAAATTGAATACTTCTGTAATTGTTAAAGAATTGAATCAGTGATTAAGAATCTTTCCACAGATATTATAACAGGCAAAGATAGCTTTATGGAAGTCAACTGAAAATCCAAGGCAGAGTTAGTTTGCTAGAATACAAACTCATGCAGTGAACAAAAAAGGAGGGGATACTTGATCACTCTATTAATGTAACTATTTCAGCCTACTTCCAAACCAGAAAAGGCCAATGAGAGAAAAAAGCAAAATAAACAGGTCAATTTCACTCATAAAAGTAGATGCCAGCATTCCAAAACAAACTAAATAATATTTTTAAAAGAAAATACCATCATGTACAAGAGATATGGTGTTGGTTCAACATTACAAAATCTGTTAATATATTCATAACATTAACAGATTAAAGAATAAAAACCATTTAAACACCTCAGTAGATACAGGGGGAAAATAGTGATAAAACTTCTCACAGACTAGGAATAGAGGGAAACTTCTATAAGCCAATGAATCTATGCAAACCTACAGCAAATATCGTACGTCAGTGAACTATTAGAAACATTTAGGTATTGTCAATGGCTGCTTTCATGCTACAATGGCAAAGTTGAATAATTGCTAGAGACCGTATGGCCCTTGGAGTCTAAAATGTTTACTATCTGGTCCTTAACAGAAAAAAAAAAGCCAATTCCTGGTCTATAGTCTAAAATTATTAGATTTAATAAAGCAGTTTATCAAGTTTGTCAAATATATCAATAAAAATTAATTGCATTGCTTTATATTTACAATAAGAACTTAAACATATTTATATACATGTTTTATACACATAAAATATTTTAGAAATAGAAATTGAAGTAATAGAATTTCAGAAATCTCATTTTGAAGAATATTATTGAAAAATAATCAAAGAATTTAAGGAAGATTAAATAGATGGAGAGAGAGAGACACCACACTCATAGGTAGGAATACCTAAAATTGGAAAGACTGTTACCAAACCCATTTTGGGTCGCTCACCTGATGCACAGTGAAGCCAGTCTACTGACACCAGGTTGTAATGAAGGAAAGTACAGTGTTTATTGCAAGGCACACAATCTGGGGACAAGTGGGGAGAAGAGGCAGCTATGCTCAAATGAGACTCCCAGATGGGTAAGAGTTTTTAAAGGCGAGCGGGAGAGGGTGGCGGGGTGCCTGACCAACCAGTGCTCGGTTCTCTGATTGGTTCATGGTGAGGTAGCCAGATGGTATTTGGGGACTCTCAATCATCATCCTTCTGGTTCCAGCCTGTCTTGGGTCTATGTGCTGCTGGTCAGCATGCAGTGAACTTCCTCCACCTGGTGGGGGTTTTAGTATCTGCAAAACAACTCAAGGATGTGACTCAGAATATTATCTGCACTCCTTGAGGGGAACTAAAGGTCCTACTTTGTTTTATGGTTAAACTATTATTATTTTGTCTTGCTTGACTGTTTTCCTTTGTTTCTGTATTTTCTCACTTCTCTGATTAAATTTTATTATTTGTCATTGTGAATAAGAATTCACACAACTATTGAAATCTAGTAGTTTGATTCCTAGATATACACCTTAGTGTAACTCTCAAGTGCACTAGGAAATGTACACAAGGATGTTTAAAAAAGGAGTGCATCTAGCAACAAATTCCTAGAGGCAGGATAACTAAATGAACCATCTATTAGAGTAAATCTCCAAAGCCAAATGCTGAGTGAATAAAGCACACAAGAGTATACACAGTATGTTTCCCTGACTAAAATGCCCAAACACACAAGACTAAACCATATCTAGGAGAACAATATATGTGGTAAAACTCTGAGGAAAATCAAAGTGATGGTCAGTTAGAAATACAGTTCGATGTTCACGTCCTGGGCAGAGGACGGGGGTATTGTTGATAATGTTCTCATTCTTATCAGGAGTGACGAAAATTAGGTGTGCTCTTTTAGTCTCTACATATAGGTTAGTCATACTCGCCGGCATAAATGATACCCTTTTTTATAATGCATAGCTGTAAAATATTTTTGAACCAACTAGACAAATGGTAAATAAAGAGCATGTTCCTACAAAAGGTTGAGGTTAAAGGTTTGACTCTTAAATGTATAAAGGTTCACCCTTTATATCACACACCAACTACTGTAAATTCATTCACAACTCCTCCACTACAGCTCTAGCTCCCACCCCCACCTCCACAGATGATCACTAACAATTTTTTGATAGCTGAAAGCTCTGATGTGGCATTCAACCTCTAGATTTTTCATAGGGTAGGCTAAAAAAGAAGAAAAACAAATACCACTACATACTATTTGTAATTCTTTGTTTTTCAGAGTCACATTGGAAAATGTGCTGTATCCATTAACCTTTTTGCAAAGAGCAGAAGGTAAGCTAGTTAACATTCGGCAGCTTCGCAGTCTATCGACTTCTAATGAAAAATGCACTCCTACCTTTATTTTCTGTACACTTGTCAGTTGCAGAGTTTGTTACAAGGAGAGCCATTACTAGCACTGTGTTTTACTTTCCCAATCCCCCATTTTCTGTCAGTAAATATAAATTGAGGGAGATCTTGACTTACTATCTACTATATGCATTTTAATTTTCTCACTCAGAAATCTCATATTGACCAGTCGCTTGTTAATGGTTTAGTCTGTGCCTAATGAATTTTGAAGATCTTGGAAATAGTGCTTGATAGTGATCCTGTAGGATAATCCAGAGTTAACTATCTTGCATTTAATATGAAGCAAGAAGAGGCTAATGGAAACAACACATTCCTCTCTGGCCTTGGAAATTATCCAGCACGTTCCCATAATCACAGAATGATTAAAAATGATGATGGTATCATGGAATATTTGTGCAAGGGACAACAAAGATTCAGGCGTAGTAATAATAATATGGTGGCAGAGTCCCAAAAGGAAAAAGGTGAGTTTCCGGTCTAGAATATCATCTCTAGATGGTGGATGTCCTTTCTGGCATATAATTAATAGCCTGGGATTTCACTCAGTAATTGGTGATTGCATAAGGCTTTACCATTTGCTGATAGGTAATTCAAAAGTCCCCATAGGTCTTTGTCAGTCCTCTATAAATGCAGGCAATAGAGCATATACCCTTTCCCAATTCCTTTTTTATGCCGTCCGTACATATCTGTATAATTCTTAGCATTTGTATCAATTTGGATAATTTCAACTTCAGGTAACAGCCATAATTAGCATATATATGTATATATTTCTCTCACATAATAAGTCCTCAAGTGAGTTTCCAAGGTTAGTTAATTCCGCTGCTGAACAATGTCGGTGAGGAGACAGAGTTTCCCAGTCTTTCACCCCGCCATCCTCAGCCTCTTGACCTTTGTTCTGAGGCTTGTCCCCTCTTAGTCATGAGGAACCCACATATCATGGCCTTAGGTAATAATTACCAAGCAATTATTTTAAAATTCTTTTCCAGATTTATTGAGATACAAATGGTTTATAACATTGTGTAAGTTTAAGGTGTACAACATAATGTTTTGATATGTGTATGTACTGTGAAATGATTGCCACAATAAGCTTGGCTAACACATCTGTCACCTCACATAAGTTATGATTTGTTTCTTTTTGGTATGGTGAGAACTCTTAAGATTTATTCTCTTAGCAACTTTCAAGTATACACTATTGTTAACTATGGTCATCATGTTGTACATTACATCCCCAGGACTTATTTCTCTTACCACTGGAAGTTTGTACCCTTTGACCACCTCTACACATTTGTCTCCACACCCCCACTTCCCCAGAAAACACCAATTTACTCTCTGTTTCTATGAGCCCATTTTTGTTTTTTTAGATGCCACATATGAGTGAGATTATTCACTATTTGCCTTTCTCCATCTGACTTATTTCATTTAACATAATGCCCTCAAGTTCTACCCACATTGTCACAAATAGCAGGATTTTCTTCTTTTTTATGGCTAAATAATATTCCATTGTATATAGTGTGTATGTGTGTGTGTCCATGTCTTGGCTATTGTAGATAATGCTGCAATAAATATGAGTGCAGATCTCTCTTCCAGATAGTGATTTTATTTCCTTCAGATAAATACCCAGAAGTGGAATTGTTGAATCATATAGTAATTCTATTTTTAGTCTTTGATTAAATTTCATACTGTTTTCCATAGTGGTTATACCAATTTCCAATCCCACCAAGCGTGTGAAAGGTTTCCCTTTAATCCACATCCTCCACAGCACTTATCTCTTGTATGTTTGATGATAGCCATTCTGACAGATGTGAAGTTATAGCTCACTGTGATTTTGATTTGCCTTTCCTGATCATTTGTAATGTTGAACATCTTTGCATGTATCTTCTGGCCATTTGAATATCTTCTTTGGAAAAAATGTCTATTCGGGTCATTTGCCCAGTTTTAATTGGGTTATTTGTGGTACCTCCAGCTTTGTTCTTCTAGTTTAGGATTACTTTGGCTACTTGGGGTCTTTTCTGGTTCCATACAAATTTTAGAATTTTTTTTTTTCTAGTTCTGTAAAAATGCCATTGGAATCTTAATAGGGATTACATTGAATCTATAGATGATTTTGAGTAGTATGGGCATACTATTCCAACCCCAGTGGAATCTCATTTCTCATGATTCAGAATTGGGTCACATCCATTTCTATACCAGTCACTGACAATATACATAGATTTGCTTATACTAATTAAGATTTACTCCTTAACCTGCTATCAGCTGGGCAGGGATGCAACCTTTACTGAAAAGCAAGATAATTTTATGTAACAAACTCAGCATCCTGTTGGGCTGATGGTTGTTAAGTTGGTAACCAAGAGTGTCTGCCACAGAAATGGAAAAGGCTTTTAGAACTTTCCATGCAGTGCCTGTACCTAAATCTATATAAAACCCAAATCATCTCTGCTCATTTGACTCTTACATAGATTCTTTTCTTAATGATCCACGAGAGAAAGCTCATTATAATTTTTAAAGAAAGTCCTCTAAGTCCTTTAGTAAAATGATTTTTTCTTCTAATATCTCATATTTAAGCAGAAAAATGTTTTAGATGATAGATTACTTGTAAGCTTCTAAACAAAAGCAAGAAGCTTAATATCTAGACACTTTGTAGTATTTCTCAGGGAAGATATTTAGACTTCTGACTGAAGAAAGAACATACAGCAGATGGAAACAATCATAGATTTTTTTTTTAAGTCAGCATTTAGTTCAAGACAGATCCAATAGGAAATCCAGGAAGAGAGATTGAACAGAAATTTGACTTTTATCTATTCATAATTCTTACCTCATCATGCTTTTAAATGAAAATGTATACTATAACCTTACCGTGGGATTTGAAGATAGAGGAAATGTGTGACAAGGAACTTGCCAAGTTTTCAGAAATAATTCTCTGCATTATTGCAAGCATTTTGAAAGGAGCTTGTTCAGTGTCTAAGTGGCTCAAAATATGTATAAAGGGAAGAAATATGAGGAAAGTAAGCTAATATGTATAGAATACCCACGGTATGTAAGGTACAGGACTAGAAACTTTATATACCTTTTAAAGTGTTCTTTGCCTGACAGACTTGAAAAAATACACATTGCTGCCATGTTTTATTTGGAGAAATTGTTGAACAGAGAAATGATGTGATTGGCCATATTGCTCACAGGGGTTGTGTGTGACAGAGCTGGGAATCAAACAGACATGTCTCTGACCACATAGCACATACCTGTGCCAGGACACAGAGGGATCCCGCCCTCTGCCTTAACCTACCACATTACCAAAAATGTCTAAGGAAAGAGACGAAATAAGTGAAAACACTTAGAAAAACTCTACTTTGGATACACAAAAATTGGTTAAGTCTATGCATTAAGTTATGGGAATGGTGGTGAAATGGAAAATTTTTACTTGTTTTGTGAAAGAGGTCTTTATGTAGAGCCCTTGGAATCAAATGTCTATTCTCCTGAATTGTTGGAAATAATAGGAAAGCAAGAGGCAAATATATTTTAAATTAAATGTAGATACTTCCTACATTTCAGAACATATTCTTTTTTTTTTTAATGTGTCTATAGTTATAGAACACACACTCTTGGAATAGAATGTATACTTTTTGATGGGGATTTCAAACAAGAAAACTGCAAACGTAGAAATTCCTACCTTCTAAGATAGACCGTGGAGAGGGTTGTCAGGGGAGGGAAGCGTTGGTGGCAATGATGGAAAAACACCTTGAAGGGAGGCTGCACCGGACACTACTCCCCCCATGTTTCACATTGTAGCTCCATGTGTGAGCACTGGGCTGCTCTCCACACTACAGTGCGAAGTGTAACTCTGAGCACCACTGAAAAGGGGACTTCTCCTAGTGCCTCACAAGTACCAAAACACCTGCATAGCAAATGTCCCTTATTCAAAAAACAATATCTGAATGCACTTATTTTAACGTTTTTATTGGAGTATAATTGCTTTACAATGGTGTGTTAGTTTCTGCTTCATAACAAAGTGAATCAGTTATACATATACATATGTCCCCATATCTCTTCCCTCTTGCGTCTCCTTCCCTCCCACCCTCCCTATCCCACTCTTCTAGCTGGTCACAAAACACTGAGCTGATCTCCCTGTGCTATGTGACTGCTTCCCACTAGCTATCTATTTTACATTTGGTAGTGTTTATATGTCCATACATACACTATCACTCTCTCACTATGTCCCAGCTTACCCTTCCCCATCCCCGTGTCCTCAAGTCCATTCTCTAGTAGATGTACATCTTTATTCCCGTCTTGCCTCTAGGTTCTTCATGACCATTTTTTTTAGATTCCATATATATGTGTTAGCATACGGTGTTTGTTTTTCTCTTTCTGACCTACTTCACTCTTTATGACAGATTCTAGGTCCATCCATTGAATGCACTCTTAATTCTCAGGCTCACAGGGTTTGTGTGTGTGTGTGTGTGTGTGTGTGTGTGTGTGTGTACACATACACTATATAGTTCCATCAAAAGCATACATAAATAATGTAAATATTGAAACAATTTTAGAGATTATATTTTATAGATTATTGGAGGGTAATACAAATGCATGAATAAGGGTTCATTCGTTTTCCTACACAATTTTATTTTCTTCACTTGCTGGTTCCATTTGATAATGGAAAATATAATGGCGTAGAACTGATATTAAAGCTATTGTATCTACGCTAAACAAATTTAAACATATAGAGTTACAGTCAGAAATACAAATAAAGGTTACCTGGAAAAACAAGGTATTTGTAACAAGAATATATTTAAAAAAAAAGTAAAAACTAGGATATTGGTCATTTAAAGTTTTCCTTCATTAGATTACATTCTGATAGGCTAAGGTAGACAACAGAGATCATTTTCTTGGCATGTAATTAAACTGGTTGAACAGATAACTGTCTTACCAGGGAACCTGTTGCTACCATGTAAGAGATTAGGAGATGCCCTCCATGTCCAAGGAAGTCACATCATTAGGAGTGCATTTTACCTATTTTAGCTCTCTTTGTGGTCCTTCACTTCAAAATTATCGCAGATAGAGAAAGTGTTATATAGAGGTTAAGGGTGGAAGGGTCCATTTTGGGTTTCACTATATTTTATCTTAAAGGACTTTTATTAAATTATATCAGCTGGAAAGAGTCAGAACCATCTCTTGTGAGTCAATTCCTCTGCACAATTCCCATGGCCCTCAGAACTTTAACCTTGGTCTTGTAGACTTGTGTTCATATTACTTCTATAATGTAAATTTTACTGGAGGCAAGGTCCTTGTCTGTTTGGTTCATTCAAGAAACAACAACGGAGCATGTGACACGTTGTAGGAACATAAGATAAATAAGGTAGACCACTGGTGGTCTAGATAAGGAGAAAGATAAGAAAGTCAATAATGACCATACCAGGAGAGACATTTACTGACGTAAATTTAGTCATATCAGAAATCTGACTGGAAAATACAGAGCAGAGAGTTGGCAACTTTGCTCGGAGGTAAACGAGATTTCACTGAGGCAGTTACTTTTAGGATGAGGCTTAAAGATAGGCATTAAGGAGGAAAAGTTTTTTTCAAAGTAAACAGCACTGTTGAAAGCACTATATCATGATAACTAGGGCATGTTTAGAGAACTTGCAGAATTCAGTTCTGTCCAGAGTGTAGGATGTACAATGCTAGAAAGTTTGTATTTTAACCTGAATCCACTGAAGAATTTTAAGCTGTGACAAAATTGACAAAATCAGATTTTTCTGGTAAGAGGATATGATCCCTCCTGTGGTCCTATGGTAACTATGAAATATGTGAGGTCAATCAGACTGAAAGCAAGTAACAGAAAATTCAATCTAAGGTAATTTATAGCTTAAAGATGATTGGTTGGCTCCTAACCAGTATTAAGGTGGATTCTCTGTATGGGTACAGTCAGGGCTTAGGCTCCATTTCTCTCCAAGTCCTCACTGGCCTCCTCCATGACTTGACTTTTCCTCAGACTGGCTCCTCTCAAGGTGCAAAATGGCTCTCATCATTAACTGGCACTACATATTTACTCGTTCACATCTGAGGAGAAAGAGATTTTATCCCACAAAGATTAAACAATGATTCTAAGTTTTGCTTGTATTAGCTCAACTTGAACACTGCAGTGTGAGGGATGAGATCATGCATATTGGTTTGTGTCAGTCAGAGGCAATGTCTAGAGCTGGTAGTCACATTGATCCTAACTGTATTGGGGGGTAGCTACACAATGGGGTGACTTGGCTTCCAAAAGGAAATTATGAATGTTATTAAAAAAGGAAAACAGAAAAGGGAAAGAATACAGTAATGGCTGCTGGGTAGGCAACCAACAAAGGAGCATAAAGGAATATACTCTTATCACTGTCCGGGCAAGAAATGACAAGAACTTGAACTTATGTACTGGAATTAGAAATAGGGAACAGTGGAAAGTCTTAAAGGTGTCAAATGATTGACTTTGACATGTGTGGAAACAAGAGAAAATGAAGAATGCCTCCCAGTTTTATGGTTTGGGTAAATGAAAACTTGGTAGTGACATAAACAAAGGTAGAGGAAATAGAATGTGATTAAGTTTTCAAAAAAAGGATAAAAAGGTAAGATTATGAATTGTTTGGAATATATGGAGTTTACGGTGCTTGTGTGAATTTAAATCGACCTGATTAATAAGTAATCTAATAAATCGTTGTGGATTTCTATTGGTATATACAGATCTTGACTGAAGACAAAGACATAGATAAAAGTAGAGGTTAATGGTAATTTAAATGAAGGTAATGGATGAGAATAACAAGTAGATTTCTTGAGTGAAAGAGAAAACGACCAAATACAGAACCCTGGCAATGTTAAAATTAAGAGATTGTTTGAACAAGATTAAAAAGTAGCACTGGCAACTGAGAAAGAAGTATGTTTAAAGCAGAACCAGTAGAGCGTATGAGATTTTACTGTAACGGGAGGAAGAATGTCAGAAAGGGGACAGTGGTCATCTACATGTTATTAATTTTATATAATAAGTATTATTTAAAAGCATGTCTAGGGAAGAAGTGGGCTCTTTCAGATAGAACTGTAAGGGAAGGCCTCTCTGCAGAGGTGATAATTGACCTGAGACCTAATTTTAAAAAGTAAGGAGACATTCAAAATATGGGGGGAAACTTTCTCAGGTGCTCAGAATAGCAAGCAACGTAAGCTGGAAATGGGTGAAAAGTGGCAAGAAGGCCAGTGTGGCTGGAGCATGACTAGAGATATGGGCACAGATTGGAGCAAAGAATGGTTTACAGGCCATGGAATTTAGACAGTAGACTTTAGTGTTAACGGGAGGATGTTGAAATGTTTTAAGCCGAAACGTACCATGATCTAATTTACATTTTCAGAAGGATTTCATGGTTCTTAGCTGGAGGAATGTCTACGGGGAGAGAAAGAAGAAAGATGGAGGTCAGGAGACCAGGTGAAGAGGATGGTGGGATGATCTAAGATGTTTGCAGTACAGAGGTGAGAACCATTTGCATTCAGAATCTATTCTGAAGGTGGCAACGTTTAAAGCACTTGATAATGTACAGTAGAGAGAATGGGACAAGTCAAGGTGACTTGTAGCTGCTGACCTAGATGTGAAACACTGAGATAAGAGTTGGTTGGAAGAGGGAGGATGGACATTTCTGCTTTGGCCCACATTAATTTTCTGTGTTTTGTAAACATTCAGATGGAGCTATTGAGTAGATAGTGTAATAATATGTGTAGAGGTAAGAGAAGAGTTTGGGGCTAGAGATAAAGGGGGATTTGAATGACATCATGTGGTTAGAAAAGAGATGCACTGGCTGAGGTCTGCAGAATTCATATTTAGAGTTTTGAAAAATAAGAAATATCTCAAAAAGGAGACTGGGAAAAAGTCATCTTCGTAGTAGGAGGAAAACCTTGAGAGTGTGTTATCCCTGTGGCCAAGTGAAAACAGTGACTCACAAGGCAGGGAGCATCTTCTGTTTTAAATGCTGCCGAGAGCTCAAAAAAGAGAAGGTAGGGAAAACAATCATTCAAGCTGAAGAATTCAGTGAGAGAAATTCAGTGGGTTGTTGGGGATAAGATGTTGGATGGAGAAGACTATAAAAAGAATAGGAATTAAGGAATTAAAGATAGCAGATACAGAAGTCTTTGATAACTTTTTCTATAAACAAGAGCATAAAAGTAGAAGATGTAGTTTGAAAAGGCTGTGACATCAGAGGAGTGTCTTTTTTTTTAAGTACAAGAGATAATAGAGCATGCTTGCATGCTAATGGGAATCTTCTTGTGGAGAAGGAGAAATTGATGATATAACTTCAAAGTTTTTGAGTGAAACAGATAGGTGACATTAGCTACAGTGGAGGGGTTGACTTAGTTTTGGGGATCATTCACCCATTTGTGGAGAAAGAAAAACAACACATGGCTATAAATTGAGATAGATTGTTGGATTTGTTAATGAAAAGATTAAGTTATCTTCCAGTTGCTTCTGTTTTTATCAGGGAAGAAAGAATCAAGTTATTAGTTGAGAGTAAGACATTTATTTGGACAAAATGAATTTGGTTATCAATTGTTAATCAATAGTTGGAAATAATGTCATTGAAGTTTACAACTGACCAAAATTATTGTTAGAGATATACTTGCATAAGATGCCAAAACCAGAGTTAGCAATATGACTAAACTAGGACAAATTAAAAGACTATCATATAGTTAACATCCAGGTCCTAGTTAGTTCTCTTGACTGTTAACATGCTCTTTGCTCTCTTTATGTTTCCCCATATTTCTATGCTTTTTTTCCCTTCTTGAATCATCTTCTCCAGTAGAGTATTAGCAGAAAAATGTAAGAGACCGTAAATGTCAAATCACTTTATTTTCATGAGAAATTTCTAGACAAATGTTTGTTGGGAGAGATAACTCCCAGAGGATATTGTGCTCTGGACTTACGTGTGGATATAGTTTATCTAGGCTAACTTTATCTCTTTTGAAAATGGGTAATCAAAAGTTGTTTGTATCTCTATCCAGTTATAGGTTTTCAATAAGGAAAAGGAAACGATAGTAAAAAGTCCACTGTGATTCAGTCTTCTAATTGTGAGAAGACTGGATGTGCTTTATTGTAAGTTCACCTTTGTTCACTACACAGTGCCTTCTTGATTAACTCTTAGGAAATTATACCTTTAGCAGTTGTTCATGCAGATTCTGTAGACTTGTGCCACAACAATTTGACTCTTCAAATACTTTACTTTTGAAGATGTGCCATTAGTTCAATGGGAGAAAAACTTAAATCTAAGACTTCTGGTGAATATAAGGAAAATGGCAGTATCCTCAATCTTGGTACGACACAAGCTGATTGCTACTCAATTTCCCAAGACACATTTGCATACCCTGAACAATGTCTTGGAAAGGCAGCTGATAAAGTTTTTATGCATGTAATTCTCACATTCTAGGGTTGGAGTGTGTGTTAAGGTATTTACAAACTTTTTTAATGGATATAAATTTGATGGAAGGTAATTCACCTTAATCATTTAGTTTGTCACAGTAGGTATATTAAACCTAATGAGCATCCAGACCCTCCCTGAAGGGTAAGGAAAAGAGTACTTGTCTCTCTGCTGAAGGGCTTTTCAATAACGGGGCACAATCATGAATAACTGCTCACACGAAGATGTCTCCAACTTTCAGCTCATACTAGAATGAACATAGTGTCTACAGTGTAGTACATTCTCAGTAAAATTTTCACATATGAAGAATAAATGCCTACCCCCTTGTCAGCCAACAGGATTTTTTATATTTATCTTTTTCCTTCTGTAGTCCTCCAACTGTTTGGTTGTATTTTGTTTTTAGGTTATCTTCTGCTGAGAAATTAGTGTCATGTTTGAATCTTTTGATTTGTTCATACCTATACGTATACAGGGAAACCCAGAGTGCACTGGCTCCCAGATTTTGGCACCCAAGGAGAAAGGGCTATCACATTTCCTATCCAGGCTTCTTGTTGGAAGATTTCTTTCTTCGTTGTTGGAAAGCTTTCTCCTTGTTGGAATGTTTCTGGAGCACAGAGAGGTAGCTACCACTAAGTGTTGTCTGAGGTGATGTCCATTTTTGTTAACCGAAATCAGGATAGTATCATGATAAGTTTAGATTTTCTAAAGGGCCATGATAATGATAATATCTCAAATTCCACCCATTTCTTTCCCACCAGGCCTTGTGTTAGTTCTCTATTTGCAAAGTCCCTTCAGGGTTCATTTTAACGTAGTGAAGAGGGTCTATAAGCCAGATTGCAGATGTTAGAGTGGGTAGAATGTGAAAAAGTGGAGGCAGAGAGTATATGCAAATCCTTCAAGGGACCTATCCGTAGAGAGAACTACGAAGCTTGGGGGTAAATGAGGCAGGTTTGAGTTTCACATGATTCAGCCACCAGAGTCCTTCTGTTTATGACTACACCATCTTTACTATATGGCTAAATTTTTTTCTAATACCTTACCAGAATTCAAGTCACCCCTTCCTCCTTTTTTAATACGGAAGATTCTTGACCACATTCCTCTAGAAAGACAACAGATAAGAGGAAAGGCTGATAATATATGACAGAAAGAGAAAAATTGATAGAGTAAAATACATTCAAAGGCAGAAGAGCCCAGGTGGATCCAGGGCCCAGGAAGGGGGAAAAGACTTCTCTTCTATTATATCAAAAAGAAAAATGGAAGAAAAAGAAAACCAAAAAGACCAGGTTCTTTAAGTTTGTGAATTTTTTAAGGATATTAAGAACATCCGATCTAATAGGTCTCAGTTTTCTTTGCTGAGTAGTAAGCAGGATAATCTGCTGAGAATGGAGGGAAGGAGGTTGTCTCCAGAGATTTGAAACTATCCCAGAAGGTTTGAAGTAGTTTCTTTGGAGAATGTGAAAATGAGCTGATGAAGAAAACAAAGACTATCAGGAAATGTTTGAATGACACTCACACATTTGTAGAACCTAATGAGGTATTAAGCAACCAGAATAGGAGTTTCGGGAAATGGGATACTTGAAATTTAAACATTCATAGTTAGAACATTTCTAATAATGATAAGACCCAGAATGTGACCCTAGCAAGGGGTTACTGAAACAGAGGGAAAGTCATTAGGGAAGAGGAGATAAAAGAACCGGCTGATGGGCTTTGTTGGATAGGTTATTCACACTGACTTTGAAATGACCTTTGACATAGCTTTTTCAGTGTGTCCAACCACATTTATGGTTTGACTGCATGTAAGCAGCCTCAAAGATGGACCAGATGATTCCCATTCCTGGGATTTGTTTGGTGTTTCTTTGTGTGATCCCCTCCCACATTTAATAGAGTGGATCTTTTAACCACTATGGTATTGTGGAAATGACGCAAATTAAATTCATAGTTTTCTAGGAGATTGACAGTAAAGAGGACCAAAGTGAAGAGAGCTTGAGCTTCAAAAGATTCTGGGAATTTGACACCTGAGGTGAGGCCATAAAGACACTTGGCACTCATCTTTTTTCTCTTAGATCACTTGTTCTGAAGGAAGCTGCCATGTTGTGAGGATAGTCAGGCAGCCCTCTAGAGAGATCCACCTGAAAAGGAACTGAGGCCTTCTACCAAAACTAGGACTAGATTTCCAAGCATGAGATTGAGCTAACGTAGAATTGGATTCTTCAACACTAGCTGTCAAGTAGAGTACCATGTACCAGTTACCAATCCAGGGGGAGGACCACAAACACTTCTACCCATTGCATCTTGGTACCAGAATCACCAAGGAAAACACAACTCAATCAAGTAGCAGATGGAACAAAGTGCTGTTTACATACAGAAAAGACAGAGAAAGATTAGTTTTGTGCCACAGTGGAAGGACCCCGTCCCCTTCCCTAGAGGACAGACATAACAGTGGAGTTGGCCAAATGCCATATGAGGCATGTGCTTTAAGCAGAAACAAAAGAGTACTCATTGAGTGTGAAACAAGGAAAGATATTCCCACCAAAGTGATAAGCCTGTCATAAGCTGTGTGGGCTCTTTATATCTTGGTAAAGAACTGTTCTAGGACCAAGGCCTATTCTTTATGCAACTGAGGGAGACCAAAAAGACTGCATGCATGAGACTGCCTTTCCCAAACATAGCCAAAGCTTCAGATGGTTGCAATCCGGACCAACATCTTGGTGTCAGGAACATTTAATGGCCTATTGAAAATTGATTTATAATTCCTGCTTCTGATAGTTTAAGTTAAACCTTGTATTGAGCTAGTGTTTCCAAATATGACTGGAGTATTTGCTAAAAATGCCGCTCCCTGCAGTTTTTACCTCAGACCTAGTGTATCAGAATCTTCAAAAGAAGAGCCTGTAAATCTATATATTCTACTATATCCATGATTATTCATGATTAGCAGAATTTTGGAAATACTAGGTGTGCCAGAGTATCAAAAAACTGAGTACTTGGGCCATGACAATCTAATCCTTGATGTAAATTATTTAGGCATTATGGTATCAGCCTATATCAATAGACATTATAATATGAATTTTTATGAAGAGTGTTTGGGTGTGTCTAAGAGTGTATTATTGAATATATTTAAGTTGTTCCACCAGTCACATTTTGTTAAAAAAAATTCCAGACTTAGTGGCATAGAACAATGATCACTTTATTGTGTTTATTGATTTCTTGAGTCACAAATTTGGATATAAGCACAGTGGAGCTGGCTTGTCCCTGCTCCATGTCTGAGACTGTGTCTGGGAAGACCTAAATAATTGGGGAAACTAAAAAAGCTAATAGCTAGAAAGACCTGGAGACTTAGTCTCATCTACAGTGTCTGGTTTCATATGACTCAAAGAATGAGCTCTGCTAGAATATTGGCTGGAGTGTCCACATGAAATACCACTATGTGCCTTGGTGTTTCTCAAAGCATGGCAGTCTTAGGGTAGTCATGTGTCTTGCATGGGAGCTCAGGGCTCCAAGAGGGAGCATTCCAACAAATGAGGCAGAATTTGCATGGCTTCTTCTGACATAGCCTTGGAAAATCATGCATCATTTTTTCTGCTGTATACTGTTAGCTACAAGTAATTTACTAAGGCCAGGCTGTATTTAATGTTTGGGGAATCCGACCTCACCTTTTAGTGTCTTAGCTGGAGGAGTGTCAAATAATTTGAGGCCATCTTTAAAACTAACAAAATGATGTACCGAGAGTTTTTCAGAGAAAGAGAACTAACTGTGTGTGTGTGTGTGTGTGTGTGTGTGTGTGTGTGTGTGTGTCATATGACTTTGGTTGATAACACTGTATTGTATAATTGATATTTTAAAAAAAAAAGAAGAAAAAAAAAGAGAAGACACTGTATGTGATGTTTAACGTGTCACTTCACTGGCTATGAAGTGCCAAAATTAAACATTATTTCTTGATGTGTCTGTGAAGTTGTTTATGGATGAAATTAGCATTTGAATCAGTGAACTCAGTAAAGTAGACTGCCCTCCCTAATGTGGGTGGACATCAACCCAGTTAATGCTTTAATTGAACAAAAGTTGGAGGAAAGACATTTTTGACCCTTTTTTCTTGCCTCACTGTCTGAGCTATCTCATGCCATCTTCTCTTGTCCTCGGGCTGGGATTTACAGCATTGGCTCATATGGTTCTCAGGCTTTTGGACTTGGACTGAATTATACCACTGTAATTCAGTTTACAGATAGCCTCCATAATCATGTGAGCCAGTTCCTCACAGTAAATGTCCTAACAATATCAACAATCACATTAAATGGTTTAAATATTCCAGTTAAAAGGCAGAGATGGTTAGTTGGATTTAACAGCCACATCCAACTATGCGTTGCTCATGAGAAACTCACTTTAAAGATAAAGACATAAATAAATTAAGAGTAAAAGGAACGAAAAAACTATACCATGCTAATATTAATCCAAAGAAAGCTGAAGAGGCTATATTAATGTCAGTCCAAGCGGATTACAGAGAAAATAATATTACTTGAGATACAGAATATCATCTCATAATTATAAACGGGTCAGTATACCAAGAAGGCAGAATAATCCTAAATGTTTATGTATCTAATAAGAGTTTCAAAACATGTGAAGGGAAAATTGATAGAGCTGCAAGGAGAGAGAGGTAATTCCATGATTAAAGTCAGAGATTTCAGTACTCTCCTCTCAATAACTGAGAACTTAAGTAAACAGAAAAATAGAAAGAATATAAAAGATCAGAACAATACTATTAATGAAATCAACCTGATTGACAAATTTAGAATACTCTGTCCAAAAACAACAGATTGCATATTGTGTTCAATTGTGCATGGAACATTTACCAAGATGAACTATAAAACAAGTCTCAGTAAATCTAAAGGATTTAAACAATACAGAATATGTCCTCATACCAGAATGGAACTAAATTAGATATTAATAACAGATCTGGAAAATTCCCAAATATTTGGAAGCTAAACAACATACTTCTAAATAACCTGGGGATCAAAAAGTAAATCAAAAGTAAAATCCAAAATATTTTGAACTGAATGAAAATAAAGTCACAGCATAACAGAATTTGCTGGCTGCCACAAAAGTGTTACATAGGGAGAAATTTATAGTTCTAAATGACTATAGTAGAAAATAGAAAGTCTCAAATAAGTAACATCCACTTCTACCTTAAGAGGTTAGGTGATTAAAAAAATAGAGCAAATTAACTCCAACGTAAATGAAAGGAACTAATAAAGATCAGAGTGAAAGTCAGAAAGTAGAAAACAGAAAAAAAGGTAAAAATTAATAAACCCAAAAGCTACATCTTTGAGGAAGTCTATAAAATTGATAACATCTATCCAGACTTATCAGGATAAAAGAGGAAGAAGAAACATTACAGAAGAAACAAGAAGATGCTATCATGACAGAATCAACAGTTATTAAAAGGATAATGAAGAAACCTTGCAAACAGTGTTTTGCCAATAAGTCAAACAACTTAAGTGAAATGGACAGATTCCTTGAAAGACAATAGTAATAAAACTTTCTCAACAAAAACCCGATAATCTGAATAGCCCTTTCATCCATGAAAGGCATCGTATTTAAGGTTAAAAGCCTTCCCACATGGACAACTCCAGGTTTATATAGATTTACTGATATATTCTATCAAATATGTAAGGAAGAAATAATATAAAATCTATACAAATTCTTTTAGAAATTGAAGAACAACATCATTAGTAATTAGGGAAGTGAACAATTACAATCAAAACAAGATACCACTTGCTATGGACTGAATGTGTTCTCCCTCCAAATTCATAAATTGAAGCCTTAATCCCAATGTGTCGTGTATATTTTGGAGTGGGGCTTTTGGGAGGTAATTAGGTCATGAAGGGTAGCCCTGTTGATGGGATCAGTGTCTTTATAAGAAGAGAGGAGAGAAATGGTTTCTCCCTTGGCCATGTGAAGATATAGCCAGAAGGTGGCCATCTGAAAAGCAGGAAAAGAATTTTCACCAGGAACCTAATTGGTTGGCACCTTGATCTTGGATTTCCTAACCTCCAAAACTGTGAGAAATAAATATTTATTGTTTAAGCCATCGGTCTATTGTGTTTGTTTTATCAATGTGAACTAAGATACTATTACACACAAAATAAAATGGCTAAAAGCAGATGTTGGTGAGAGAGTGGAACTGTAATACTCTTTGAATTGATATTTAAAATAGCAGAACAGCTTTGGAAAACAGTCTGGCAGAGTTTCTTAAAATGTTACACATACACTTACTATATGATTCAGATATTCCACTCCTAGGTATTAATACCCAAGAGAAATAAAAGAATATATTCATACAAAAACTTCTACACAAATATTCATAGCAGCCATATTTGTAAGAATCCAAAACTGGAAAAAAACAAATATTCATAATCAGGTGAATGTGTAAAGAAACTATGGTATATACGTATAGAATACTTGACAGTGTAAATGAAGGTGCTATCAATATACACAAACACATTATCATACTGAGTTAAAGTGGATAGACAAATAATAATACTGTGTGATTCCAATTATATATAGAATTCTAGAAAATGAAAACTGATCTGTAGTGCTAGGAAGCACATCAGTGTATGCCTGGGGATAGGATAAAACGCACTGAGGGACAAGGGTGAGAGATTACAAAGGGGCTTGAGGAAACTTCTGGATGATGGGTATGCTTATTATTTTCATTGTGATGAATGCCTAACATGTGTATACTGGTTATTCTTTTCATGTACAGTGCTAACATTTTGTTCAGGGCTAATGCATTCTGGGTCAAGTCATGGATGACCTTATTTTCCCATCTGTAATGACAAAACAACTATACAGTTTGTCCTCCATGTCCACAGGTTCCACATCCACCGATTCAACTAACTGTGGGTCAAAAATATTTGGAAAAAAATCCAGGAAATTCCAAAAAGCAAAATTTGAATCTTTAGTTCAGCAGCAATTATTTCCATAGCATTTACAACTATTTACATAACATTTACATTGTTTTAGGTGTTTAAGTAATCTAGAGATGATTTAAAGTATACAGGAAGTTACATGCATTTTATATAAGGGACTTGACATATATTTAATGACATTTTACACTAATAGTGAATTTTTGACACTTGAAACAAGTTAGCTATAAAATTATGAATTATACATTTATATATGAGTGGAGCAACTTGAATATCTTTGGAATGGCCTAAAGTTGTGAAAAACATGTTAAATGAGTGGTTCTGAAGTCTCATTTGCCCAGTGAGAAGAGTTCTTTAATAGCTATTCAGTGATAATCATGTTCAAAATAATATGTTAATGGATATTGGGTCTTATTATAATAATTTAATGTTCATCAGGAATAAAAAATAGAATATTTGAAACTTAAAAATCTGTAATAACTCAATGATTATAGCATACTCACTTTCTAGAAATATACTAGAAAGTGCCCATAGAATTATTTGTCAGCAAGCAAAAACTGATAAAAAGTAATTGGGAATGCTTTTCATTAAACACATGGAGTTTTATCCATCCTGTGAATGTTTTTGTGGTTTTATTTTTTAGGCACTATAAAAAACATTTATTTTATCATTTTAATTTATTGACATGTCAAAAAGGAATATTGCATAACCGCTTTCAAAATCATGTTTAACACTCTGACCTAATGCATTATATGCTTGAGAATCATTCAGTTGTCAACACAATATTTAAAAAAATTAAAAGTAAAATAGGTGACCCAAAGGTAAAGGCATTTAATCTTCCTCTGGCTATAAAAGGAAGGAAGAATGCTAATTCTTTTATTTATTTATTTATTTTTGTAGTACGTGGGCCTCTCACTGCTCTGGCCTCTCCCGTTGCGGGGCACAGGCTCCGGACTCGTAGGCTCAGCGGCCATGGCTCACGGGCCCAACCGCTCGGTGGCATGTGGGATCCTCCCGGACCGGGGCACGAACCCGTGTCCCCTGCATCGGCAGGCGGACTCTCAACCACTGCGCCACCAGGGAAGCCCAAGAATGCTAATTCTTGAAGATTGTTAGACTATGATCTGTTATCATTTAATAGGAAATATATCTGATATATTGATACTTTATGAAAAAATAGATTCTACATGAAGAAATATTTCTTAGTAAAAGTCCTTCTGTTTTGGAATCAATTACCAAGATAATTTCTGATAAACTTAGGGATACTTTGAGGGTTGATTGTCCACCATTTTTCAAAAAATTTCAAAGTCATTATTTTAGAAGTTTCCATAACACCTCCTCATCTATTTCTGTTCATTATATTTACTTTCTTCTAGAAGTGCAGTCTCAAAATACAGAGTCCTGCTCCTTTTTGTTCAATTCTCTGTCTCCTGTTAGTGGCACATCACTGAGCTTGCAGTTTCCCTCACTTTGGGGTCACCCATATGCAGCCAATGTATTAGTCACACAGCATCAGGCCACTGCTGCCCATATGACTCCCTGCTTAAACCATTTAAATGCAGATTTCAGTATCTATGAGATAGTGTCCAAAATTCTCACTGGGATTAAGGCCTTCCAAAATCTTCTCTCTGGATATCATCAAGACCCTCAAAGGGTTCAGATCCCTGGCTAACGGCAGAAAAATCTCCCACTGACAAAATTATCTATTTTGAAGTGGTTGCTGTCTTTTCTCTTAGCAATTTTGTGAAGTCTCCAGGACACCAGTGGACTTTTGCTAACATGGATCCAATCTCAGTGAATCCCAAAAGACAGTTCAAAGAAGACTTTTGCTGCCACTTAACGGAGACTGTCAACATTTGAGCTTCAGGGAACATTCTCACAACTCCTTTAACCAGTTCAACTCAACTAGTTCCATATTATCAAAGCATTCCTAATAATATTATCTATAAGATAAGGTTAGTCATAGATATTTATTAGAGCTTACTAAGTGTCAGGCTCTGTCCTTTGTATTCACATAAATTATTTTATTGAATCCTCTTAGTCTTTGAGTGAATTTCAATTATTATCTTTAAAGAAATAAGTTTTAGAAGTTTTAAGGAATATGTCCAAGATCACGAATCTAGGTAGTGATGGAACCAAAATAGGAATCTGTGTGTCAGATTCTCCCTTCTCCCCCACATTATTCTATATAAATATTTCCATCGTATCATTCAATTTCTTCCAAAGTGCATCAGGGAATATGTTGGAAAGTATATAAGATGTAGTTACTCCCATAAAAACACCACCAACAAAAACTTTGACTAATGTTTTGGTATCACCTGTCTCTTCAGAAAAGCTTACCCCCAGATTACATTTAATTTAACCATGTAAGATGAAAAAAGAATAGGAATGCTCTAATTATAATGGTTTTTCACTTTCTCTTATTCCTTCACACTCCCTCTGCTTGTGTGAGCATTGCTATGGTTGTGTATTTTCCACCAGAAGCCATGAGTGAACTGAATACTCAAGCATGGATCTGGAATTAACACGACTTTCCCTTCATTATTGCAAAAGAAGGTGCTTTAGCTGTGAAATGGATATATAAATTCTTCTCAAGAACCGATCAGAGAAAAGACAGTGTAAATCTTTCTTAAGTAAGGGATAATTGTTTTTTCTTCATCGTGTTTCTTAAATCCATTTCCTTTTTATCGTTTCCATGACCACCACCATAAGTTTTAATTCTTGTCTGTTGTCCAGATTATTTCACTGCCTCTTAATTGGTCTTCCATCTTTAGGCTTCCTTCAGTATTTTAAACAGTTTATCATGCCACCTCCTTTTCCCAAATTTGCATCAGTCCCTATTATCTTCTCCTGGAGGGTAAAGTCCCTATTATCTTCTCCTGGAGGTAACATTTATTTTTCTCTCCAGACAAACAACACAGGAGCATTTCCATGCTTGTCCTTGTAAATATATTTTTTAAATTAATATATGAATAAATGAATGAGTGAATAAAGTGTCTTATAGGTACAAAGATCACATATCAATTGCACATTTTACTTAATGGCACTTTTACCTTTTTAAAATACTGTCCTGACTAATTTGAGGGAATCAGTCCAAATCTCCCTAGTGGATAAAATTTGAATTTTTGATGTATTTTCATGATATGTGGGCACTGTCATTACCTGCAATTGTGAGAGTCACATACCATGAGTACATTTGTGGACTTTTAAAACTATGTCCACAAATCTTTGGTAATAATCCCTTCCAAAAGGGGAGCCTAATTCACCTCCTTTCACGAGTACATTGGACTTGGTGATGTTTTCCTGTTCTAATGAATAGAATATGGCGAAAGTGACTGGGTGACTTCTAAGGATGGAACGAAAAAGGCATTGTAGTTTTCTCCTTCCTCTCTCTCCTGGTTCACTCAATTTGGGAAAAGCCAGCTGCCACGTCATGAGGACACTCAAACAGCCCTATAGAGAGAACCATGCAGTGGGAAACAGATCTCCAGGCAACAGCCTGTGAGGAACAGAGACCACCTGACAGCATCCTTGTGAGTGAGCTTGGAAGCAGATTTTCCAGTGTTGCTCAAGCCTTTAGATGACTGCAACCTCAGCCAACACCTTCACTGCAAAGTCGCGAGAGATCCTAAAACAGAACCATCCAGCTAAGCTGCTCCTGCTTTTTAGACCATGGACATAATAAGAAAATGAATGTTTACTGTTTTAAGCCATTACATTTTGGAGTCATTCGTTACATAACAATAGACAATATTGCACTCAGGGTATAGATTTTATTTTAAAATGAGTGTGTGGGAATATAAGGAATATTATCAGAAATAATTGATCTTATATCTTCTCTATTTTTCTTCTACATGTAGAAATTAGTAGCCATTATGTCAAGAACATAGCAACACTTTCCATGGTGTTTTTGGAGTGCAAAGTTAGAAAATGCACCTCAGACTTAACATTATCATCATTCTTACAAAATAATATTAAAAATAAGCTATTTGAAAATAATATTCTTGTATTTGATGACTTTTATTAAGCCATGGAATAATATATCCCAGCTCTTAGGGACTCAGAGACTATAGCATTGTGTTTGCCACACATACTCTGCTTATGGTATTTTCCTTCTTTCTTTCCTTTATTTTTATAAAATTAACTCGTATTCCAAATTACTTACTCATTGTGGATTACAGTTTCACAAACAAAACATATGTTTTGGTAGTGCATATGAAGTTGTATAGAATGGCTGTTTGATTAATATTGCGGTTGTTTTGCAAAGCGCGTATTCAAGCTCAAAAGCTGCCCCTTTGTTCCTTTTTAAAATTAAGCTTAAATTAGATGCTATATTTTATTTTATATTGTACCAGGTAATGACAAAACAATTTCTTAGAATGTGGAAATATTTTTATAACTACCACAATAACTTTGTAAAGAGTGAGTAAAGCCATAAAATAAGATGAACTCTTTAGTCAATGTGCTATTTTATGTGTTTATTTATAGAAATAGATATCAATTTTGGGCCCATATTACAAATACTTATTGCCAGAATAATAAAATAACTAAGCATTTTTTAGAAAGGATGCAAATAAAAGGATTTTTATATCCTTTTCCAAAGCTCATTAAATAGGACAGAGATTTTTTTTTTCATTCTTATTTTAGACAATTGCATTTACTCACCATCCTCTTACAGAAATGTGAATCTAACCAATAATATTCAAAAAAGAAAACTAATCAATCTTATAGAGAGAGACAGCTTTGTCATTCTCCACTTCCATATCTACATTAGTTTGATTTTAATTTGGTGTGGTTCTTCCATTTATCCAGGAACTGAGGCTTGCAATTTTGTTTTTCAACTTGTGAGGGAATTCTAAATACACCTGCATGGCAAATAGAGGAGTTGCAAGTTGTGTAGAGCAAGAAAAACCTCAACTATGGTAAAACTCCATCCTATGTGCTGTAGGGTGACTATATACACATTTGTTTTATTGTTTTTAATTTGCATATCTTCTGTCTGTCCTTAAGTTAGATGTTGGATCTTAATAATTTCACTTGAAACTCGAAGCCCAGATTTTGCTGTGTGAGGAAGTTTCTGAATAAGACATCAAGTTTCCAGCCATCAGAGAATAATTTATTGATACTTGTCAAAAGGAAGTATCAGTCTAACAGAAATGAAGACAAAAGGAATGCCTGATGAATTTTCTTTGAAGTGCCTTTTATAAAAGTCCTTGGTAATACATATTGATGAACTCCAAATTGTCTTGCCTGAAGGGAAAAGAAAGTAGACTGCTTTACACTGTCTTATAAATATTCATCAAAAGAACAAGACTTATGTTTCCAGGCGTGAGGTGAATGATTACGGTTGTATGATTGCCTTGGAATCTGGATAATTAGTAAAACAGCCGTTGACAGAGAATTTTAAACTTGGTATCTTGCCGTCACTTCATTTGGAGTCAGAGTTAAAGCTTCCTATACCAAAGGGAAGCAGTTTTTAGAGGGTGATGGATTGATACTATCAAGTTCTAGCCATCAGTTGCTTCCATCGTTGGCTTATTTATTTGTTTAGCTGAAAATTAAAACAAAAATAATTGGTTTTGTTTTATTTCACTTTTGTTTTATTTATTTATTACTAGGTAATTCATTTTGGTCTAATGAAACAGTACCACTCTTACTAAGAATGATTTGCTGGATCTGTGCCTTAATTACAACCCAAACGCTGTAGAGTGATGATAGAATTACTCTATCCAAACATCCAGAAAGAGTAGTTTTGTGTGGTTGGGGTTTTTTTTTTGTGATATTGTTGTCATTTTGCTTACCAAGACCCACTTTGGACTGAGCAATTAACCATGCATTTCTTTTGCTTATGGAGTCTATATGCTTCAAGATCAAATTTGATGAAGTAAATATGGAATATTTGATGTATGGAGGAGAAGTAGCTCATATCAACAACCAGAAAAAAATACTGTCACTCAAACTGGTTGTAAATTTCTCCTGACCCTTGTTTCATAAACTATCCTCTAACTAGTTAGGAGGAAAATATTCCATTCTTAAGAAACATTATCCTTTAGAGTGTTTAGTACTTAAATGCAATTAAGCAAATATAATATCTTCTTTGAAGCAAATAGTTACTCGGCTTAAGCAACTGAACCTCATTAGGTCTGTTGAATGAAAGACATATTCAGCAAGTTTTTGAAGAATATTTTCTTCATCTTCAGCAGAAATAAGCACCTGTGTTGCCATTACACTTGGAGGAACACTCTACATTCTACATCTACAAGTTGATATTTATTATGAAGACCTAAAGATAAGGAAGTGCAGTTTAAATTGGTATGTGTCCAAGAGTAGAATGAGATAGAGCAACAACAACAACAAAAAGAATGACAGATTAAGCGACTCTCCTAGAAAATGTTTAGGTGTTTTCTTAAAACTCTGTGTTTTTTGTAAGGGAGCTTTGACTGCTATAAAGACCTTGGCCAGAAACATACAGAGAGTTTGAATCATCCTGCAGCTAAGAGCTGTGGTAAACATGGGGTAGGACAATGATGGTGATGAGGGCACTGGTGTTCTTGATAGTTTGGTAAGTGAAGTTAAATTTTCCAAAGCAAAGGAATCATATTGCATTCACTCTTTTCTTTCTTTCTTTTTTTTTTTTGAATCTTGCACTTTGTTTAATGTGCTGTATAATTCATCTCATTCCGAATCTATGAAATATAGTTTGGAAAAAGAAGACTGTCATAAGACATGTGGTGTCAGCAGTCTGGAACACTTAAGTTGGTCATACAGAACACCTAGATGAATTCAATATGGAATCGAAACAAACCAAGAACAACCTGTGAACTGAAGTGTCAGTATCTCTGAGGAAATCGATTACTTTTCTCTTATTTCTGAGAAGCCACCACTGAGAGACATACCAAGTATCTATGATATCATCTTTAGACGATTTTTCCAAGTCTCCAAGGAACAAATCTCCCTTTAAAATATAAATGAGGGATGGCAGGGACATGAGTGGGACAGAAAAAAAGGAACTGACGGTAAAATATTTAAAACTTTGCTTTATTGGCCACATTAACCTGAAACTATGTAATGTCAAACACTGACTCACAGTGTGCAACCAGTGGTGCATTAAAGTATTAGAGCTGAAATATTTCAGATGTCTAGATACAGGGAAAGGCTACTGTCTAAAAATAACAACTACAATTAATATTTGGAAAATATGGGAGAGCACAACACTTACTGAACCACAGCCCTGGTGGGATTTCTTTTAAGGCACTGTGTCCACTCAGGGTCCAACATCCCACGTGAGAGAGAATTTACAGGTGTCACTAGGAGGGCATACAATGCAAGGCAAGTGACGGGTTATTTAACTTTACAGAACTTTCCCTGGTGGTGACTGGAGCGACATGTTCTGCTCAGTGATTCACTGAAGAAAATAATAAGCTTTAATTATATTTAGTGGTGATAGGAGGTGGGAGGTCTCAGATGAGGCCTGCATTCACAAGAGGAAGAGTATACATGGGCATAAAGCATGACAAAAAAGATGTCCACACCCTCCCAGGGTCAAGTCGATTCCAACAAGTACAAATGTAAGTTCAGTAAGTTATCATTTGTTTATCAGAAAATAAAAAAGGAATGATAGAAACAACAAACTGGCATGGCAGTAGTAAAGAGGTGTTTGTATTTCATACTTGTTGAAGTGAAAATTGATGCAAAGTGTTCAGGAAGTATAAAAATTCCTAAGGGGAAGGGACTTCCCTGGTGGTCCAGTGGCTAAAGACTTCGCCTTCCAATGCAGGGGGTGCAGGTTCGATCCCTGGTTGGGGAGTTAAGATCCCACATGCCTCGCGGCCCGAAAACCAAAACGTAAAACAGACACAATATTGTAACAAATTCAATAAAGACTTTAGAAATGGTCCACATTAAAAAAAAATGTTAAAAAAAATCCCTAAGGGGAAAAAGAAAGCACACTCTTTGACAAAGAGAGTTCACTGCTAGACATTTATCAAAAGAAAATTAATATGAAATTATGTTAAAGTGCATATAGAAGAATGTCCATACGACAGTATTTAAATAGAAAAAAATACTAGAAACAACTCAAATGATTAATATTGGGAAACAGGTTCAATACATTGTGCTAAGTAATACAGCTGTATAATATTGAGCCATTAGGAAAATATTTCATAGTTTTAAAAAAATTTATATTTATATAAAAATCATATGTTAAAGGGGGATATATATGTATATATGTTTAGCTTATCTATCTATCAGCTATTTATATAGATGATTTTATGGGCCGAATTGAGTCCCCCAAAATTCATATGTTGAAGTCCTAACCCTCAATTCCTCAGAATGTAACTGTAAGGTAATTAAGGTAAAACGAGGTCATCTGAATGGGTTCTTATAAGAGATTAGTACACACAAGTACTGAGCGAAGCTCTTGTGAAGACAGACAGAAAAGGGCTTTCTGCATGCCACAGAGAGAAACCTCAGAAGGAACCAAACCCATCAACACCTTGATTTTGGATTTCTACCCTCCAAAGTTGTGAGGCTTTAAGCTACCAAGTCTGTGGTACTTTGTTATGGCAGCCAGAGGAAATTACTACAGATAGGTGTTAGTCAACTTTTCAAAATAATAATCTTTAGATATTTTTTCTCTTGATAATATCTATTTTTATTTTTAGCATAATATGTATATTATTTATATAACTTAAAAGTATATAGAAAACAGAAAAGGAAAACAATGCTAGACTATCTTCGTTGTGAAACACTAGACGTGTGGGAATCACTTCTTCTAAGAACTATATTGAGATTTAAGGATAAAACACTAAATGTATCGGATTGTTCACACATGACCTTGCCCAGAATCTAACTTTTATAAGTTTTTTGCTAAGGCTGTCATTTCTTGCTTCAAATGGAATCGAGCAATATCTCAATGTAAATAGTTTTAATCATAGTAACCATACCAGAGCTGACTAGCTGAAAATAAGTGGGACGATACTTTTCTTGGAAAGATCCTATGCCCCTAGTCAGTAGAAGCCTTGTGTTCTGGAACTTTTTTGCCCCATAGCATCTAGCAGAGTTCTAGACATGAAGTAATCCTTCATAAATACTTTTTGACTGACTTATTTCAAAAATGAGAGTGACGGACTGCTTCTCAATAATTTACTTTGCTTCAGCCCTTTACTAATTGATATAGGTGACCATTGTGGTAGGAATCTTGAGGTTCTTGAGTTTAAAAACCACCCTTCAAAACAGTGTCAGGGGTATGTCATTTTTTCCCCTTAAAAATGAATAAAAACCCAGAGTATATTGAGTCAGAGAATTTGCCCTAGAAATGTCAATATCAGATGTATGATAGTTAGAGAACAGGACATGGAGGTGACAGTCAAACTGGATTCAGCATGGTCATTTATCAAAAGTTCAGTCTGCCTTGTACATAGTGCATTTTTTATTCTATAGGAGAATTCAAAGTAATCTCATCTTCTGAATCCAGCACATTCTCTAAAATCTCTTCGTGCATGTTAAAATTTAAAAGAATGTAGCTTTATCTATAAAGAAGTAATATGTAAACATGTTTCAAGTGAAAGATATCATAAATATTTAGGAAATACATCAGGGAGGCTTAGGTAAAATATTTCAGAGGAGGAAAATAATTTTCTTAACATGTGGTTGTTAATTTTAACGTAAGATTCTTTTTTTTTTTTTTTTTGTGGTACGCGGGCCTCTCACTGTTGTGGCCTCTCCCGTTGTGGAGCACAGGCTCCAGATGCGCAGGCTCAGCGGCCATGGCTCACAGGCCCAGCCGCTCCACGGCATGTGGGATCTTCCCGGACCGGGGCACGAACCCATGTCCGCTGCATCGGCAGGCGGACTCTCAACCAGTGCGCCACCAGGGAAGCCTTGCAATTGTTTTTATAATAAAATAACTTGAATAAAAGCTATAGTAACCAATAACAATGAGAATTTAATAGAAATATAAATTAGAAATGAATGGCAATAAAATATAACCCTGTAATGGTCAGTCAGTTAAGCATACATCCTAAAGGGCTTGAAAAAGTAGTAAAAATAAGTTTAAGGCAATTATTTAAAATGAAAAAATAATTATTTAGTCAACATTTATTTAGGACTTATTATTTGTAAAGTATTATATCATCCAGGAGCTAAGGTAATTAGAAAATTATTTTATTGTCTGATAAAATAGATTATTACTTTATAGCCATCAATATTTTATTGAAGCATAATTAATTGGACAGAGACATTACCCAGCTGTTCCCCAATTCAGAGGATAACTAAAAGGAAAAAATACATATCTTTTGCCAAAAATAATTACTGCATATTTCCCTCAGGGATTCTCAACCTTATTAGAAAGAATAGGAAGATATCTGCATGGACAAAATGGATTTCCTGAGTAGTTTATTCAGAATTACCCATGGGCAAGACACGATCACAGCCAACAAGCTTGAGAATGATAAGTCACCAACTTAGATCAATGCTCATGATAATAAAACATCCAACAGGGAGGGGTTGTGATGGGAAAGGAAAAGATCAGGAATCCTAGGCAGCTTTTGTATCCTGAGTTATCATGGAACAATTGGAAAAAGACATTTCAAAGATGCCCCAAGGTAGAGCTTCAGCCTGTGGGCTAAGGAAAGAGCAGCAAGTCCCCAAGCAGAGAATGAACTGAGTCACAGACAATGTCAGGCTCAACACAAAGCAACTAGGGGCTGAAATAAGACACAGTTTTAGGTATTTGTTATCTGGAAAATACGTCTTCCCACATAAGCGTCTCCATTTGATCCAGAACACAGGATACTCATTATCATTTCTGAATTATGTGTCTTAGCACTGAAAGTACCCTGTTAAAAGATAACTGAGGCATATTAAGATTTTTAAGAGTTCGTTTGAACAAATATCACTTCGAATTGGGCAGCATCCGATCTAGCAGGTAGAAAGGATCTCCGAGGAGCTGTACAAAATAAGACTATTATAGGCAGAAGGGAACAGGAACACGGAAGTCATGTACTAGGTAAAAAAGCAGGTTGGTTATTGCAAGGTTACTTTCCTTTAGGGGATAGTAAGGACCTATTAGGCAGATTACCTTAGTACAGATCAGGTGGTTTCTGATTGGCTGGTTTAAGATTCCATGTCTGTGAAAGCCAAAACTGTAATTGAATCAGTTGGTATCGTGGGGGTGGGGCTTAGCATAAGCAACTCTATTGTGGGCCTGTTGTCTCACTTTTAACACTTCATTCCCTTTAATAATAATAAAAAATTTTCCTAAAAAATTTCTATATGAATTGTCACTTTAGTGTTTTGTTATTTACTTTAATCACTCAATAAGAACCCCACCATCACCACCATCATCTCCATTCTGCCCATTCCTACCATAGCATCTTGCCATGTAAATCTGAAATGCAAAACAGACAAAAAAGTCTGTTAAAATTAATCACGCTGGTAAGAAATTAGAACTATGCCAAAAGGTAGAAGAAGATAATGCTATTCATTGCATAGTGTTCAGGACAATTTTGATACAAATTTATCTAGGAATGGAAAACACAGAGAGAAAATGTTAATGAAAATGCCATCTCACACATCTATCTACAAATAGATTTTTATTATTATTATTATTATTATTTTAGAGAAAAAAATCATTGAGGCCGTCAGTCAATAAAAATCAGCTCTCAGAGTAGGCAAAGCAGATACTGGAATATAGTTGCAGAAGAATAGAGTATAAAACAAAGAAATAATATTCAACCTTGCTTGATAGATCTAATCTAGAATACTATGATTTACTTTAAGGTTAAAATTGGCTTGGAAATTATGATTCCATTTTTCTGCAACACTTTTTCTGTATGTTAAATTGGCCTGTAAAAAGTTTCTTTTTTCCCCTTTTATTAGAACTTCTCAAAAATAATTTCTTCATTGAAAAAAATTTTTTCTGCCTTACTCAATTCATTAAAACATTCCCGGGCTTCCCTGGTGGTGCAGTGGTTGAGAGTCCGCCTGCGGATGCAGGGGACACGGGTTCATGCCCCGGTCTGGGAAGATCCCACAGGCCGCTGAGCAGCTGGGCCCGTGAGCCATGGCCGCTGTGCCTGCGCGTCTGGAGCCTGTGCTCCGCAACGGGAGAGGCCACAACAGTGAGAGGCCCGCGTACCGCAAAACAAAACTAAACAAAACAAAACATTCCCCTATGGCTGCCTCTACCCTTCTTTCTTTTGAATTGTTATTCTGGCTTTTCCTTCTTCTTTTTATTTTTTAATATAGTTCAAGGATTTTTTTCTTCTTAAGTTACTACCTCTTTTTGTTCCCCCTTGTGTCTAGTGTTCCACTACATAGTTTATTTTTAGATTGATGGCCCATATCTAAAAGGTTTACAATAAATTTTCTATTCCTAAATTCCAAAGAATACCTTATGTGAAACTTCTCTTGGGTATAACATCAAGTTTAAAATAATGAATCTCAATCAGAACAGTTTTGTGATCAATTTAGTTGTGGAAAAATACAGGTTCCAATATTTTGTATTGCTTTTACTGTTGCTTTTACAAGTTACTCTAACCGTTTATTTAAATGGTAATCTTCAGTGTTTCCAGCTCAAATGGTTTTGGGAGGAAGTTACAATGAAATGGTGACTGCATACATTTTAAATATATTGATATAAATAGTAAGAAAATGTTTCAGAACAGAAAAAACAAAATAAAGCTACTTTAGAAAAATATTACTGAATAATTTGTGTAGTTTATAAGGCTTCCATTTTATTTTTCTGAAATTACTAACTTCCTATTCAGTAGAATTTATACTTTTTTCACCTAGGTAAGAAGACTTTTCATGTATTCTTGGGAAATTATAATTAAAATAATATATTCCTTAGATCTCTAATGCTTTTAAATATGAAGAAATTTAGAGATTTAATAAGAAATTAATAAATAGAAATTAGATATCCTAATGTCCAAAAATATGGTTTGAAAGTGAATTAACCTCTATTTTCTTTTCATAGATATGAAAAATTATAACTCAAAATTAGGGTAAAACTCTAGAACCTATTGCTGCCACTGACAAAGTGATACGTTCCTTTGTTAGATCTTAATGTAAAGATATTTACGTAAAGATATTTTATCAAAAAAAAATTTTTTTTGCAGCAAAGTTTATTACTGCTTGCATGTTTGCCTGTGTGAATTCTTCATGACTCAAATAAATTATGTCCCCCCAATTGACTAATACATCCTTAGCACATCCCATAAATGCCTGTTTAACACACGTTATTGAAATAAAAAATATGTTTTATAAAGGAATATAGCAGTAAATAATTACAACACTACACTTAAAAGAGAAAAATAATAAAATTAAACACAATGGAAAAAGTGCCTACCATTACTATAAGGAGATAAAAGCAGACCTATTAAAATTCTGAAAGAAATTTTTAGAAAAAATTATAAGCTTGAGGAGTGGATGGCATTTATTCTTTATTATAACAAAATTTATTTTAACATCATATTTTGTTTTGCTTTGTGGTAGTTTGTTTACAAAAATTCAGCCCACACCTCACCACATTTCAATGAACCTTGACTTACCTGCGAAGTTCCCTCCCACACTGAGCCTGTGATGGTCCTTGTACAGAAAATAAAAGGCAGTGGAAGGGATGCTGAATGACGTCCAAGGTTACGTTATAAGAAGCGATGCAGCGTTTGCCTTGGGCTTTGAGAACACTTGCTCTGGACGAAGCTAGTTCCCATTTAAGAAGTTCATTCATTCTGAGATGGACATGGCGTGAGGAAGCCCAAACTAGCCATTTGAATGGGTCGTGTAGAAAAGGCACTTGGAAAGGAGAGAAGAAGGGTAAAGAAGAGAGAGAGATTAACTGGCCAGTTTCCCGCTCTGGTTCCAACCATCTCAGCTGAAAAGTCAGTTAAGTGGGTTGCAAAGCCCACCTGGATGTCTAGCCCAGTTGAACCTTTGATAACTCCAACCCGAGCCACCATGTCACTGTACTGCTTGAGAACCACCAAGCGAGACCACCCAGTGGAACCCAGTCAACCCACAGACCAGGAAAGGTAATAATAAATTATTGTTTTAAGCTACTTAATTTGTTTGTTTGTTACACAGCAATAGAGAACTAGAATAGCTTTCCCTTGTTAAAGGTATAGTATCACAAAAATTGCTTTTATCAACTAAGATGAAAAGAGCATAGAGAGGAAAATGCTTTCCTTATTGGTGATGCCAAAGTGAAAAGGAAGGATGTCTGGTCAAGAGGTGATGCCTTATTCCCTGGGTGATTTAATCGCAGTCTAGACAGATCTAAGGAGCCATTTTATAGATGCGGTGTTGACAAACCAGTCTCCAAAACTTTAAAAATATTTCTATTTTGGAAATTAATCTTTTTGATTTATAAACTGCACTTCTAAAACTTTTTAGTAAAGACATACAAAGTCATAACAAAGGTATAATGTTATTATATTCCATGATGCTCCCTGTGTCAGTGACAGATCGTAGGTAACCATCGGATATATTTGTTTATGTATGCAAATACATACCTTAATGTAGTCATTCTTCAACACAAACGTAATCCTGCACCCTAGAGAGATTTTAATGCAGTTCATAAAACTGGAATCAGAAGATTCAATTTGGTCCAACCTCCTTTTGGGGGCAACCAGAGCTTTATCTGAAAAAAAGTTGGAATATTACATGTATTAGAACATAAAATTAAATTCAGCTATCTCAGAGGATAAGTTCAGATTTAATAAAAATAAATGTGACTGCTCATTCATTCAAAGAAACACACTCTCATTTTCCTACAGATGATTCAGTAAAGAGAACACTAATCTAATTATAGTATTTTAAAAAATAAATTGTCTTTGTGCTTGCTATAAAATAAACAACACAGCTGCAGGGCCTACCGAGCTTCACTTATTAAAGAAAATACCTTTTGATGATTAACAAAGGCAGATTTGTTTGAAACATGAATGTGCTCGCTGGAGTCTCCTGGCTGGAGGGGATTTTCAGAAAGGAAGGATTTCAATGAGTTGAGGACAATGTAAACCTACATAATTAGAGTTAGATAACTTTTGCTCCCTTGTGATTTACAGTATTGGCAGGAGTGAAGGATAGGGGGTAGAAAGAGTAAAGAATGAAAGAAAAATATCATATTGGTTTCCTAAAACCAATCTAATTATTTTTTGATATAGAACTTTTATATAAAGATGTTTTGGGTAAAATGGCTCAGTCACTTTAACAATTTTTAAAAGATATTATTACCTATGCCAGGCAGTGGAGAGTTTGGTTTTTAATCTGGGGTGAAGTTTAGCTACAGATCCTTGAACTGGTAATTCTTACCTATGCTCATCTCTACAAGGTTATCACGACAATCATAAGGAGAAAGTTTCCTATAAACTGGGCATTTGGCACAAAAATGGCTTGGATAGCATCCAAACTGGGCTACTTTAGCATGTGAAGGGGGTACACTTAATAATTAATTAATAAATATGCTGGGGCATAAGCATAAATTTGTCACTGTCCCTGGCAAACCTGGATATAATGGTCACCCTCCATAGAGAAAATGCTGTTCGTCATTGGCAGGGTCCCTGTGTATAAGACTGTAGGACTAGTTCTCTCATTTTACAGTTGAGGGTACGGATGAGAATCAAATCCTTTGTTCGAAGTCTCACAGTTCATTAGTGGCAGAATAGAACACAGGTCTCCTAACGCTTTTCCAAAAATGCTGCAGCCAAAGATTCCCACCACTGGTCTATCTAAAAGCTTGCCCTTAGAGATATTTCTTTGATTTGTGGATACACATTATGAAAGATCTTCCCAAAATTATAAATGTTATTACTGAGTGGTTATGTATGAAACCAACAATACCAAATAACTCGGCAAGCATAACTTATCATATTAGCAACCTATTTCCTTGAAAATCAAGGAACTGGATCCCAAGAAAATGAGTCACAGGACAGACATTTTTCTGTGAGAGCATCCATGTGAAAAAAAATGCCCAAAACTTTGGCAGGCATCACAGTAGCTGCAGGGCAAACACAAGGATACCCCAAAAGCCATTTCTCTTCTTACAGAGCTTACCAGCTACCTTAGAATAACTTTCTCTAAATGCAGAGAACAAAATTTCTACAGCAAATTTTTTATTATTGTCCTACAACTATTCCTATTGGTTTCTTATTCTCATATTTCCTTAGCAGCAGCCATAGACCATAACAAATCTTTCCTACAAATACTTGTATGTCACTGCAACATATTTGCAAATGTGAATTAAACTAGACACTACTTCTTTAAGTCTAAAGATGGGTTTGTTATGCTCTTATATACTCCCTTAGAGATGTTCAAGTGGCAGAGTTCACATAGGGACATCTGTGGAAACACAAGAGGGAGGCATTCAATGGCTGGGCCCCACCTGGAAAAGGTCATGCAACCTGGTTTCAGAAGAATTAAAACTACCTACAAGCAGGCCTTGTTCAAGATGCCTGACAAGTGTGCCAGGAAATTTTGGAACCAGGAAAGTTCCAGACAAGGCATTTCCAGTGGTCCTGTCCCTTGGAGTCATAAACAGTACTGAATCTCCCAGAAACAAGGTGGGACAATACACATGGAAGACTGCCAACCAGGGAAGCTCACCTGAGCCTTGAGTCCAGAGTTTTTATTGAGGTCCCATCATACAGACATGGATGACTGACCATGTGGCTGATCTCAGTCTCCAGCTGCTCTGAAAGTCCAGCTGATACCCTTGTCACACAAGGTAAGTCACCATAATATACACTGTTAGATTCTGTAGGATGATGGCCCAAGGCCTCTAGGTAAACAGAGACACTGTTTTGAGGCAAGGCATCCAGGGTTTAGAGATGACCTTGCAGGAGCAGAAGCAAAGGCCTGGCTTCTCTTTGGCAAGGTTCCATTCTTTACTGCACACCTCTACAGGAGACTTTCCTGAGAATCCGCTTCAGGGCTCTGCACTGACTGAGCTCTGCCATTCCTCCTTCCACCCATCACCCACCCACCCACTCACTGCTTCTCCCTGTGTCTTTATCATTTTGTGCCCCTACCAACTGGTAGACTTGATCAGAAACTTCAGCTCTAATTTCTATGAGAAGCAATGTCCATTTTATCACCATAATCTGTGTGGGTGTAAAGATTTGTTAATGGCCCATCGTGGGCTTCTGACTAACCCAACTAACCCTCAGTTTGACTGTCCTTAGACCAGATCACAACCCTCATCCAATCAGCTGTGACCAAGAGCAATGGAGCATTGGTATTTAACCAATGCAACCCTCATGAGTAATTGTTTTCAATGTCACCATTTGTATAATAAAACTTATGCCTGTCATGAAATACCTGATTTATTGGTATCACATATGAAGGACCCAGTATGAATAGCATCTCAATTTAAGGCTGATAATAAAGAGTAGTTTGATTTCCTTCATGAGAAAACATGTGCTTTTTCTTCATAACCACACTATCGACCATTTGGCTTTGAAACTTGTATATGTGATATTTACCACCTATGTTTGCCATTGATTCAAAATTATGCCAATTCAGGACCAGTAATTATTGTGCCACTCAGCAGGTATAATATCTACCTTTTAATAATCGTTTGCAATGAGAAGAATAAAAAAGTGCATGTCCTACCATGAAATGTTCAAAGTAACATTTATTTTATAATGACGAAAAATGGATATCCTACTGTTATTAACTGAATTATGTCACTCTAAAATTCACATGTGGAAGACCTAATCCCCAGCATGGCTGTATTTGGAGGTAGGGGCTATAGGAGGTAATAAAGGTTAAATGAGGTCATAAAGACTGGGCCCTAATTCGATAGAACTTATGTCCCCATAAGAAGAGGAAAAGACACCCAAGTTTTCTTTCTTTCCACAAACCGCAGAGGAAAGGGCATGGGTGGATTCAGCAAGAAGGAGGCCACCTGCAAGCCAGGAAGAGAGCTCTCACCAGAAACCGAATCTGCCAGAACCTTGATCTGGGATTTCTAGTCTTCAGACTGTGATAAATACCTGTCTATTGTTTAAACCACCCAGTTTGTGGCATTTTTGTTATGACAGCCTGAGCAGACAAATACATCTAAAGTTATGACTAAATAAGTGAACAAGTAACTAAATGAATATCTTTATTGAATAAGAACTGAATGAATAACTGAATAAATGAAAAAATTAGTAAAATTAGGATTTGAGCATATTACACTCTCAGAAAAATCATTTTCACTCTTAGATATAAACTTAAAATTTCCCTGTGAAAGACCTAGAAATTTAAGAAGGCTGTGATCTGGCTTAGGTCTATGAAATTTTTATAATTTTCTGTCATGGACGTATTAAGATTTTTTATCTTTTGTGGAGACAATTGGGAATCTTTCATTTGCCACACGTTCTGAATGAGACTGAAGTCATCTGAAGATCAAAAATCAGTGAAGCAGCAGAAAGCATTAGTGAGTGAGAACAATTCACCATGTGACCATCTGTCCCATATTCTGAATTCAAGAGACTTGGCAAGTCTATAAAAATATCATGCATGAACTTTCCTTAATGATCATATTTTTTACTGCCAGATATATTAATTTTCAATTGCATTTCAATAGGGCATTAGTGACAACCAGTGAGACAAATTCAAGATCTTAATGGAGATATATATCACAGGCTTCTTTTTCATATTTAAAGGTAACATTAAATTTATGCCACATTGTTCAGGAATTCATTTATTTATGTTCCATACTTTATGGGTGCTGTGATGCCTCATAAAATTTCATATTAGCTAGAATCTCCTGCTAGGAAAATAATATGGTGGTTAATTTGCATTTCTTTACTGAAGATATTTAGCTTTGTATTTTTGTGTCACTATATATATTTTCATGCATTTTATAAAACTTCCTCACCGACAGGAGTGAATTGAAGTAGGGAAGTCAGATCATGCTCTGATATTTTCAATATGATTTGCATATGATTACAGAAAATAGAAGTGGCTGAGAATTATTTTAGGGGTGTCTGGACAAATGCTCTTATATAAGAAGCACCTACAGACGAAAGGCACCATCATTACGTGAAGGAACATCTGGGTCCTCCATCTCCTTCTGGCCTCCTTGACCGGAACTGGGGATATAGGAGCGATGAGGTCACTGTTGAGTGGTCAGCAGAGATGATTAAAATTATTTGCTCCTCTTCTTGTTTTGAGATTATAAAAGTTATGAGGGAAGAACCTTGATCTCTTTTCTTCACCACTTTATTCCCAGAGCCTGTATTTTCTCCACACATACAGTCATTATTCAAGAAATAATTGCTGAATCATTGGAAGAAAATGAAGCCAAATGTCATTCCTACTGCTCTGAGAAGGAAAAAGAAAGAATATAAATGAAATTGTTGAGAATTCCTCCTCTCTAAGCCAACTGTCTTCTCAGCTGGGAAGACCCCTGAGAAAAAGCTCAGTGATAAGTGGGCCATACAGGATAGCTTACCACACTCTCCTGAAGGCAGAAAAAGAATAGACTTTTTTTTTCTATAACTTTCTACATCTTCCTAGAAGTTTAAAAAAAAAGAGAAAGGAAGAAAAGGAGGCAGAGCACTCTGAGTAGAGGGGTCTTAGATACTTGTAGCAACTTATATGTTACAGGGCACCTCAGGCACGGTAGATGTGGAGGGGGCAGTGGGCCCTGCCAGGCAGAAAGGGCTGTCTGGGGAGGGAGTCCTGAGTGAGGATGATGTCTCAGCTGGCAGGGAGCCTTTGGATGGCTCAGAACATGTACTCTGCTGAGAGAGAGAAGGAAACATTTCCAGTTCTTAGAATACCGTGGCTTCCTTGACAGAGTTTTCCCAGGAGTTACCCCTGATGCCAAAGGAGAGGGAGGAGAGAAAACTCTTCATTTATCTGGATACTGTCTTTTCCAAGGGATCCAGCAACAAGGAGGAGAGACATAGAATGAGAACAGGAAACCTTTCAGCCTGCTGTCAGGTAGGAGGCAACTGCATAGCTCTGGGGTAGAGGAAAATTCATAAGGAAATGGCAAACATTACTAGGAAAACTGATCATGTAAACCAGATGGGATTTCAAAACAAATTTATGATATCCTGATAATTTAAATTTCTCTGATATTGCAAAAATTTCTAATAGGATGGGCTTAGGGCACAACAATCTGAACAGAAGAGGGCAACTCGAATCTGTGTTTGAGTAATAATACTACTTAGATTGTATTTCACAGATAAAACAATAATCTAAAGATGTCTTTATTGACATTTGTAATATACTGAGAAAATATAGATTCTCCTTTACAAAGAATACTATTTCTACGCCATGGTTTGAACTGTTGATGGTGATGCCACTGATTACATGTAATAAAAAAAATGAGGGGTGTAAACAATTCGTTTTGAAATAATAATGAAAGCCATGGTTAAAAGCAAGTTGACAGGGACCAGAAGTGACATGTGAGGAGCCACTTCCAATTAAAGTCTGTTAGAAGTTAAGATTAAGCATCACTGGGACTTCCCTGGTGGTCCGGCAGTTAAGACTTCACACTTCCACTGCAGGGGGCATGGGTTCCATCCCTCACTGGGGAACTAAGATCCCGCATGCTGCAAGGCATGGCCAACAAAAAACAAACAGAAAAAGAAAAAGAAAGAGAGAGAAAGAAAAAGATTAACCATCACTAAAGTTACGGTGGAAGTCTAAGTAAAAACATGGTTTGATTGTATACACTGCTTTCTCAGGAATATTGTCATTGGATACATTGAATTATATTGTTATAAAATGCTAAGAAAAATAAATAAATGCACTGGCATAGATATTGAACACCCCGATGCATGAATATTAAGAATGAAAATATAAGCAGTGTAAACATGCTTTAATTAAAATGTAATGTGATCTATTCAATATATGTTGAGCTCCATTCTTTGCATAGGCAAGTGGATTGGCTACACACCCATCTTCAGAGAGTAAATAGGGCCTCCTCTGCCCAACTCACCCCAGACACTCAGACAGGAAACCAATGACATTATCCTTAAAGAATATACAGTCTATCTCCCTGCCAAATTTAAAAGTTCTGCCTCTGGATATTCTATACATTTTGTCTGGTGGCCAGTAAACATTTGAGTCGAACTGATTATGTATACATAAATACACACATACTCTGAGAACAACTGTAGGAGCCTGATTACTTTATTCTATTAGTGTTTACCTTGTTATTTTCTCTTTCAACTTATTTTTGACCCAGAACGAATCTATTTCTGGGGCTTTGAGCAGAATTTATGTTTACTGATTATGCTGGAAAAAAGTTTCCTTTACCTCTGTCTGTTCAGGCTGATGGAGGTGAAGGTCATATACAGATACATACGTATTTTAGTCATCTTTTTTTTATCACTTTATACTGCCCTCAAATATCAACCTCCGTGTTACTGATTGAAGTTAATCTCGGCTAAATGTTTAAAAAGTGAATTCTGGGTTCAGAACAAAGTTTATGGGTAAATATTAAGTTATTAGTAATCCTTATTATGACTGCTACAGTGTATTGAGAGGTTAATAAATTCTGCCAGTTGATGAAGTCAAGGAGGTATTTGAGGTAGCTTGTCTTCCAGCAGTTACTAAAATATTTCAAGTGAAAGGGAACATATTATTTTCTGTCACATTCTATTCCATTTTGGACTGCTTATATTTATAACTTCTGGAAGGATGAGTTAAAGTTAGAAGAAAGAAGGGGCAGGGTATTATAATCAGAAGAGAGTGTGCATGCACAAGAATGCATTCATATTCAGTTAGCTGCAAACCACTGATGTAGTCAGAATACACAGCGAAGTGAGAGAATGGCTTGATGAGATGATAGAGATCTAGATGAGGCAGAGTTAAGGAACTGGGTCTTTATCCTATGGGAGGAATTTATGCCAAAGGAGGACAGCAAGATTGGAATATTACAAAGATCACTCTAAGGGAATGTAAATGGTATATTGGTGCAGGGATGTGAACTCTTGTAGGTACTTGCGATCGAACTATTGCATTAGTCTAAGCAAGAAATAAACGTAGATAGTGAAAGAGAAACTAGGGAACAGGAAACATATAAGAGAAACATTTAGATGACCGACTGACAAGGACTTCCACATTTCTGGCAGGGAAGACTAGCAGTAATTGATGATATTTACCAAAATTGGGGAATCCAAAAGAGGAAGAGAAGACATAAGGGAATGAAGCAGGGAAAATGATGAGTTCAAAGCCATGTTAAGTTTGTGATACAACTGGAAAACTCAGGTGCAGATATTCTGATAAGTCAATTTGATGATATTATGACAGGAAATCTAGGCTAGAAATATTGGGAAACAAAGCAGATAACAAGTGAGGACACTATGAACAAAGGCAGTATCGTGGAGAATGGTGAAAATGGGATGGAATTAAGAGACATATTGAAGTAATATTCAGTAAGACTGGTGCCAAACTGATTTAACATTAGAGAAATTCATTGCTCTTACTAAGCACCAGAGCCAGTGCTGTTTAAAGTGTGTAATTCTGCGGTACAACTTCTAACCTTTAAACAGAACTGTAATTAAAATTAAGTTTTATAGAAATATTACTTTATGTTAGGGAATTATGTGTAAACTGTAGGTCAAGGCATATATTATCTAAGTTTAGTATTCAAAGCACCAAGTACTGTGTATATGGCCAATGCATGTTTATGGAAGCAAATTAACACATCTATGCTGCAACTTTCATCATACTATACTTTTTTTTCAGCATATGCTTACTGAATGTATGCTATGGGCTAGGCCTTGTGTTTTTTGCTAAGGACAAAAAGATTAAAAAAATAATATTTTAGATTAAAAAAGCAGTCTAGACAAAGACAGAAACATATAAAATGATAATTACTATAATAGAAATAAGCACAGAATGATTGGAATCATAGAAGAGGGTATATCAGCCAACTGGTCAGCTTCTCATAGGTGATGACAAATAAGCTGAATCTTGATGCTGAGCCAGTTCATTGGGGTGGAGGGGTTGTACCCCTGGAGGTATTACAGGTGTGAGAGTCATCTGTGTGAGTAGGGTATGGGGCTGGGAGATCATAGAGCTCTCTGAATAACACTGGCAAAATACTGAGATGATGGAAAAGAGAGGAGAGAATAATGGACCACAAAGATAAATATTCAGGTGGGGACAATATGTTTCTACGCCATGCTTAGGAATCTGAATAAGAGAAAAAGAGGACGAGAAGACTGGCTGTAAGTTCAAGATCAGATATTAGGTTAGAATGTGTATTAGTTAGAGTAGGCTGACTACTGTAATAAATAACCATTTCATTAGCTTAACCAGTAAAATTTCTATTTCATCAATATCACAGCCTAATGAAGGGTGTTTGGGAGGGTCTATGCTCAATGCAGCTGTTCATGCACCAAGGCTCTTTCTATCCTTTAGTCTGCCCCCCTCTATCCTTAGAACCTTCTCTATGGAGCACGTGGGTGAACAAAGAATGGGAGGATACAGACAAGACTGTTTCAGGGGGCACACCTGAAAGGGGCATGTATTGCATCAACACACATTCTACTGGTCAGAAGTCAGTTGCATGGTCATACCTGACTCTGTAGGAGACTGAGGAATTTGGCCTACCCAGATGTCTCATAGGGGAAGGAAAAAGAATTTGATGAACAAGTTTCTTCTGTCTGTGAGATAGGCAAGTATAAATAAAAAATAGAGGACTAGGTTTTAAATCTATTAATATATTTATGAGTCCTGAATATAAAACATCAGTAGTTTAATCATGGAAGCAAATGAAATCTCCAAGTACGATTAAGTATATTGAAAATAGCTCAGGGGAACTTCAGCATTTCATGTACATTTTAAAGAAAGCATGAAAAATGAATTGAACATATATGGCCAGAAGACTAGGAGAGAGAATGTCAAAGATGTCAAGGGAGGAAAGAATTTCGAGAGGGAGCAGTCAAAGACATGATAAGCTCCAGGGTAGTTAACTAAGATAGAAACCATTGGCCACATTCTAAAACTTTAACTACTTCAATTTGGTATTAATTCATCATGTCATTTAGATGGTTGAGTGACCTACAGGAAGGGGACTATGGCTGTATCTGTAGCAATGAATAGTCTTAACTTATGATGTCTCAACTTGTTTTAAAACTTAAGCTGAGATTTCAAATTAGCCTTAACAAAAACTTTAAATCTATATTTACTTTTCTCAGATAAGTTTTTTATGTGAGGTCTTTCTTTCTAAAAAGATTTTAAAAATCAATAAAAATAACTTATAATTCCACTTAAATTTCATGTTTATAAGCTCCTTATTTAATATGTTCTGCAGTCAGATGGCAGCTCTTTTGTGGATTCAGAATATGTGTAAAATATATTTGCATATATACATACACATATCTATGTACTTCCTCATGGACACGTCTAATTAAATTTAAAATAGTGACAAATAAAAGTAAAGTATATAAATTCTTTGCTAAACATCTTTAGTTGTGTTTTAAATTATGAAAACCCTTGATGCCACTGTTTGGAAACTGTGTAGCTTCAAGAAGTAAGGTGGATGGGAGGTGGGATACATTACCTGTGTTTTAATATCAATGTTTAAAATATTTAAACATTAATAATAAATGTCCTGAAAGCATAGGTACATATTATTTGACATTGAAAATAATGTGAAGAAATATTTACCAAATGTTCTTTTACTATTGTTCTTTCTTAAAAAAAAAAAAAGTCTTACATTCCCAATGTATAAAATAGTTACAAGAGGAGCTCCTATATTTGATTGTTTCCCTTGGTGGTGACCTCTGAGGCAACTCTGAGAATTCCTATGTCAAAAGGAGCAGAGTTTAGATAAGCTGGGATGAAGTGAGAGAGTGGCATGGACATATATACACTACCAAATGTAAAATAGATAGATAGTGGGAAGCAGCTGCATAGCACAGGGAGATCAGCTCCATGCTTTGTGATGACCTAGAGGGGTGGGATAGGGACGGTGGGAGGGAGGCCCAAGAGGGAGGGGATATGGGGATGTATGTATATGTATAGCTGATTCACTTCGTTATACAGCAGCAACTAAGACACCATTGTAAAGCAATTATACTCCAGTAAAGATGTTAAAAAAAAAAAAATGGAGCAGAGTTTGGAAACAACTGTGTGAAGGGTGGACTGTGCTGTGGCAGGAACTTCCACAAGAAGGCAAGTGTTGGTGGGGAAAAATGTGGGGTCAGATGCTCCAAAGCTCTAAGGAGGAAAGATTGAGAGGAAAATATTAAGCAGGTGGCCAGTGGCAGGTCCTCATGATAAAATAAAATAAAATAAAATAAAATAAAATAAAATAAAATAAAATAAAACAGCTGTTGTAGGGTAGGATGTTGGTGATGAAATAGACTATAGGGCAGGCCCAGGCCTGGGAAAAGCTTGAGAAGAGAACTTTGCAGCAGACACAGACAATAAAAGAAGACAGATCAAAAACAAACAGAACAAAAAGACTCCAGACACTTAAGCAGGTAAAGCACAAATGAGTTTTAACAGCAATGATTAATACTTAGTAAAATGAATGAAACTTCTTCCCCTAACTATAAATAGCCTGAACCATGAAATATTCTCACCTTGAATTCAAATTCCATTCACATGTATTCACTTATAATGTAGCTAGTACCTGTGAGCTGGGCTCTCTGCTAGGTGGTGGGGAGATGGAGAAATCAGACCCAGTCTCCTCCTGTAGAAATCTTTCTTCCTTCTAGGAAAGGAGTGTGTACATAAAAATAATGGCCAAGAGGAATGGCAGATGTCATACTAGTGGAGCTTAGGAACAGGGCTTCTAAATCTGATAGATGGGTTGGGCAAAGAGAATACTTCCTGGTACAGAGGAAACTTGAACTGGGTTAGTGATTTACCATCAGGGGGTATTTAGACAATTAGACTTCAGCAACAGTAACACCAAAAATTGCAGCGAATGAATAAATCCAATAAAGAAAAACAAAACACATGTATTAATTTCTTAGTATATTCCAGGCGCTATAGTCTGTGTTTCATTTGGATGGTATCTCATAGAATGTAATTATACTTAATTAGCCTAACCACTATGACTTCAATACACTTAAGCATGGAAAAGAGATTAAATTTAAGTCTCTTGCCTAAGGTAATAAATTCTGTCTTGGTGGCTAAGCCAAGATACAGGCTCAGGCAATCTGACTCCACAACTTGTTCTTAACTACAGTCAACAATGAAGAAGTATCAAAAAAGAAAGAAAGAAAGAAAAAGGAAAAAGAAAGAAAGAAAGAAAAAGAAAGCAAGAAAGGAAGGAAGGAAGGAAGGAAGGAAAGAAGAAAGCTATGGAGTATGGAGTCCCCCAGCCCCCTAATATCTGTGAAGAAGAAAAATACTCTTTTTGTTCCAATTTCCTTCTGGGTGATGTCTGCTTTCTAGAGAGATCTCAAAAAAAACATTGCATAAGTTTGAGTATACAGTTTATTATGTGAGGTAATATCTAATTTTTTGGTACTATTTATAATATTGAATAATATTAAAAAGAAAATTCCCAAATGTTTGAGTTGTTGTGGCTTTTTATCTTGTCATTTTAAAGGCAGGAACAACAACAACAAAAAATACAAAGAGCACAATGACTTAAAATGCGAATCACAAAGACCTTTGAAAATTATTGTTATAAATTTTTTGTTAGCCTTCTTTTCAAGGCCAGTGATTTTTGATTCATTTAATATTTCACACAGTTATTGTAGAAATTCCCTTCTCTCACTAAATTTACCACCATCAGGTCCTTTTTACTCTCTTTACTCAACTTAGATTTGACCTCCATCATGATAATCTCTCCCTTGCTTAGCTCTCAACAGCCCTCACCTTCTTGCTTCATTGCACTTGCTTGTTTGAACCACCTTCCTACTTATACAAACTCTGAGCCTCACCACAGCTGAATGTGGCTGGAGATCAACGCTGTCATGCAAACTGGTCCCACTTTAAATTCATGATTAAGTGGGCCCTTAACGTTGCTGGGCAGCCAGACTATATTCCCCAAATCTATGCACCTTTCACTTTCCCATTCTCCCCAAACTTCCATCACCTTCACTGATTCTCATTCACAGCTGCTGACCTCTACTCTATTTCACTTAGGAAATGCAAGTACACGGAAGAAAACTTCCACATCTAAATCCCATCTGCACTGTGTCCATAAAAGAACGATTTTGCTGTTCATGCTCCACACAAAGGCTAACTCCTCCTCAAGTGCACTAGACCCCATCTCTTCTTATCTACACAAGGAAATCTCTCTAGTAATTCTCCCTATCTTTGCTTCATCATTACATTTTTTCCTCTCAATCTTTCTCATTAGCATGTAAACATTGTTATTGTTTTTCTGCTCCTAAGAATCTGTCCCTTAACAGATTTGTCCCAATGTTGATAGCAACAATGCCTGTGCGTGCATTACACAATTCTCTCTATGTTTGTGTACATTAAAAAAAATCCATAATGCAGAAGCAAAAATGAAAACAAAAACCTCCACTGGCCTTTCTATTCCCTTCTACATACAACACTAATCCTCTCATTCACATTATGACAAAACACCTCAAAAACTATCAATGCTCTCACCTTTGTCACTTCCTTTTTCTCTTGAATCCACTCCACTCAGGTTGAGATCAATGGGATAAAGGTCTTAAGGAGGCTTGAAGAACATTTCCATGAGGCTTATTTTATTGATACAATTAATCTATCAGTAATGAGGTAACTAATCAACTTTACAAACTGAAAATCAATGAACCATTATATAATCAGGACACTTGCTCCAAGTTTCATAAACATATCTTGAGCTACCTTTAGCAAACAAGAATAATTTATTGACTAACAAAACCAATCTCACAGAGTTGTAATGAGGGCTCAGGGATAAGTATTACCCACTTAACTCTGCTTCTTTCTTTCTGTTGACTTCCCCTGCTAGACACAATAATACTGGCTGTCTCCACACTTGAGTACCTAACATATGAAACCAAAGAGGACCTAAGAGTTCTTCCATATTGTCCCAGGTTCATAAATTCCAAGGAAGGATTCTTGTTGGTCCTGCCTGACTCAGATACTGACTCCATTAGCAATAATCACCATAGACAGGGTATCAGAATCTGTAAGAAGATGACAGTTTCCTTTGAAATCATCTAGTTAGTACTGGGGCAAGGAAATTGCTAGAATGAATTAGTGGGAGCGTGTTGAACATGTGGTGAATTGCTGCACCAGGAAAACAAAACAACAGATGTTTGTTAACACCTATTGGTTTGGCTTCCTACTTTCCAATTGGAGACCACTGTCCTAGAAGCCTAATTGTACTTATCCTTTTTTTTGCAGCACAATAAAAGGGTTTCCACAATTTAAGGCAGCAAACAGAATAGTTTAGCTCATGCATATTTTCAAGGTTACACAGAGAAGAAAACTCAGGTTAGTTCTAAAGGAAAACTGTTCTGTTGAAGCAACTTAAGAAGGTTAAAAACCTTTCCAAAGATAAGTAACTTTGTGATGATGTTATGGATCAAATGTTTGTGTCCCCTAAAAATTTATGTGTTGAAATCTAATCCCTATGTGATGGTATTTGAAGGTGGAACCTTTGGTAGGTAATTAGGTCATGAGGGTGGAGCCCTTATGGATGGGATTAGTGCCCTTATAAGAAGAGGCTGGAGAGCCAGTTTGCTCCTTTTCCATCATGTGAAGACACAAAAGTCAACAATCTGCAACATTTAAGAGGGCTCTCAACAGAACTCCATTGTGCTGGCACAATAATCTCATATTTCTAGCCTCCAGAGCTATAAGAAAATAAAGTTCTGTTGTTGATAAGCCACCTAGTTTATGGTATTTTGTGCTAGCGGCCCAAGCTGACTGAGACAGATGATAACTAAACTGATATCACGGAAAGTAACATGAAGATTTTACTAACAAGAGTCTTTCATATGCTCAAGAAACTTAAAAAAAATATAGTAGCTTAAAAAGAAGCTCTATGATACAATATAATGTAAATAAGTATAATAATATAAATAAGTATATTGCTACTGAGGTGAGGCTCAGAAAGTACTACCTTTCAATCCTTTGAAATAAACAATATGCTTTCCTTTTCTACTTTGAATATATGGTAACTGTTTACAACAATTAATTTTTTTTTTTTTTTGGTGCCTGTTTGTGAATGAATGAGGTCTCTGAGACCCTAGAGATTCAGGTGGAGGTTTCAGGGAGTTGGGAACCAGCTACAAAAATGATCACATAAATTAACAAAGAAACCAAAAAATTCTTTCCTTTAATCTCTTTGTTGTTATTTTAAAAATTATAAAAAATAATTTTAGCATGAATTTTCTAAATTATGTTATTAGTGTTTTATTTTGTTCAAAGCAAATATTGAGTAACACAGCATGCTGTTATATATACTTAGGAAGCAAACATGGGTGATGCATTACTATGTAAACTGCAATGGAAGGGATTTTGGTCTTTTCTGTTCAGTGCTTTCTACCCAGTTCCCAGAGCAGTGCCTGACTCATAGTAGATGTATCATGATTTTTTAAAAAATAAATTAGCTAATCTTTGTATGTTATAATTTCAAAATACCATCTATTGATATATATTAAAATGTATCCTGCCATTATGATTATGGACATCAGGTTCAGCTCAAGGTAGCAAATATAAATTTTAAAAAATGAAGGCACCAATGTATCCTTTGATCTTACTATCATATCACATTTTTGAAAATCATGGGAGGAAAAAGCCCGTGTTAAATTTAACCAAATGGAAGGAGAATCCTATAACTGGCCATCAAGCAAAGACATCAGGTGATATGAGTCCATTCTATAAGAAAAAGCCTTAAGTTTTTGGATTGGATATTTATAAGAACTTAGATTTCCCAACTGAGAATTCGTATATTAGAGCATTGCAAGTTTACTTTTCTCTCTCACAAACAAAATAAGTTGCCATATTGGAGAGACTTTTGTGGAGTCATGTTCAGCCATCATACATCTTTGATCTCTCAAGGAAAATTACCTTTGTCAACAAATGTTATCCATTCCAGAAACACTGATATGTTTTCCACTATTTTAAAGCAACCCTTAAAGAAACTGGCAGCTGTTTTAATTTGCATTCTGCATGCAACCGGACAAAAATATAGGTGTCCCTCAGTGAAGCCAGCTCCTAGCTTTCATCTCTTGTGTGCACATTGTTGCCATCAAAGAAAAATTTGCATTTTATAAGCCCATTTTGGAACCTGAAAACAACATCAATGTCTTCAAAATGGTGAAAATCTTCTTTGCCAGGGAAAGCTTCCACTGGAAAACAAATCTTGGTGTTCTCTGCACAGGTGGAGCACCTGCAATGCTTGGCAACACATCTGGGTTGGCTGCTTTCTTGAAGAAAGGCGCTCCACATGTCATAATGACTCACTGCCTTCTATACCGGCATGCAATGGCATAAGAGACTCTGCCAGTAATTCTGAAAGGATCTTCGTCCACTGCCATGGAAAGATCAACTTTATCAGAGCCAACGATTTAAATCATTCATTTCGGCATGTTTTGTCAAGGGTTGAAAGAGGAATATTAACTTCTTTACTACATGTTCCAAAAGCAAAACTTTGAGTGCTTGACTGCACTTTGGGAAACTTTTACCTTTTTCTTTTCTCTCCTTTCTCTCTCTCTTCTTTTTTTCTTTATTAATTTTTTTGGAGGGGGACAGGTGGAAGACAAAGTGATATAAAGGAAAATTCACTCAGAACTACTGGACAAGGAGGTGTTGATCCATATGTTGACTAAGGGAAAGCTATTTTTGACAATATAAATGAGGTAATTCATTCAAAGCAGAGCCTTGAACTACAGATGCTGCTAAAAACAAAACAAAACAAACACACCACTCCCATCCCTACCTCAAGCCACCACCACAACAGATGACAAACTATTGTATCCAAGTCACCATTTCTGAACCAATACTAGAATCAGGAAACTATCTCAAAGTTATAAATGCTAGAAAAATCATGTTTTTAGTCTGCATTGAGGTAATAGAGACTTGCCAAATTCTCTGTGGGAAGATGTCTACAGATCCCTGGAAAATCTAGAATCCTTCCAAGGTTACTTCTGCTCAAACCACTTAAATATTAAAACCTGGATTTGTGATCCTCTTCTTGCTGACACAGAAAGCATCACTGTGGCACATTTTGACCCAAATGACTTTGGGACAAAGGGCTTTCCAGGATTTCAAGTCAAGAAATCCCAGACAATTCAATTATATTTGACAATGTACAGTCACCTGGCAAAGCCTTTTGTGAGAACATTGATTTCACTCATATGTCTCCATAAATGAGGTTATTAGCATGCAAAGCAACCTAAACACAGTAACCAAAAATATCAAAATTAGATGTCAAAGATAACATGCATACTTTCAATTTAAAAATATGACAGTTCCATGCTTTTAAGCTGAATATCAGATTCTTGCTGACATTTCCTTTGGGGAAAAATGGATTTGTCATATTGTAAAATTTGGATCTTACATTTTGGATGGCTTAAACTTTTCAGTAAGCAGCGTTTAATTATATTTATAAATGCATGAGAGCAATGAAGACATAAATGTTCGTAAAGATTTCTTTCATAATACATCTCTACTATTTTGTGATTGAATAATTTGATACAATAGTTATAAAGTTATAACTAAGTACTCCAGAACGACCAGCTATCTGGACCACTCACTTGCTCCAAAAACCTTTGTTTCTAGTTCTCCGTGAAGACAATCTAACTTCTTTACACCTTTGATTTATAACCCTGTCCTGCCCCTTTTGCTCTCACTAGATAATCTTTATCCTCCTTCACAGAGAAATTTTCTTAACTTCCCTCTTCAAATCTGTAAGCTAACATGCAGCTGTAGATTGACTCTCTTTTCTCTCATTTTTAATACTAAAAGAATAAAGATTTTTTAACAAGCATTGTAAGTTGCATTCAATAGCCTTCAGATACACCACACCACAAACCATCTACAATCAGTCAAACCCAGCAGCAGATCATTCTTGCACAATCCATGAGTTAGGGCAAAACTCCCTGCAATTTACAGTGAGATCCTACTCCGGTCTTGCGGGCAGGGATTGAGGAATTACATCTCATTTCTGATCACTAATGCATGATGAAGAGCGTCAGAAGAATTCTAAGAAAACAAATAGAAGTGATTGTGATTTCAAAATAAATTATTTGGAGACATTAGCAAAAACATCAAAATGATAAAGTATACCTGCTTCTACTAAATTCTTGATGGAAAAGTTCTCAAGAACAAGCAATTTGTTTCCTGCTGCAGAAGGAGGGAGCGTTCTGTTATTGATATTGTTTTTAAAAGATCAAAGGGGATTTCTTTTTTCACAGAATTTCATATTTTGCTAACGTGAAGGCATATAACAGCAACAAAGAAAAACAATGCATACAGCAGTGAATACACCAGAGTAATGTTGATATTTGCAACAACTAGATAATTTGGGGGGTTTTAGAATAAATGCAACAGAGGTCAATAATCACAAAATTTTAAGGTTAGAGCAAGATCAGTCAATGACTAAACAGAGTTAACATCTTTTATAGGACTATTACTGATTATTAGCTTTTTCGTTTTGCAAATGGGAACATACTGGTAAGAATGGAAGAAAGGACAATAACATGCATAATATTAACTACACACTGCAAAAATTATGAACCATGCAGAAGTTTACCTCAAGTAGTAGCACTAATGGTCTACTAATGGTTTTTCTCTCCATTTATAGTGAAAGTTGGTACAAATGGCTGGAATCCAGAGGGGCCATGCTGCTGATGACACCTACGGGATGGCACACCATCTGGAGAGAAGTGTCCCTAAGAACATGTGTAGAGTTGAGCTTTCCTACCAGCTCAGTTTTTTTTCACATTGGGACTTTCATTGGAGAGAAAACTATACTTCTTTTTTCTCCAAGCATATTACAGTGTCCTTTTGTTATAGTAATTGAGCTTTTACTCTAATTCACTAAAGTTCTGTCACTCTTTCTATATGATCTCAGCAACTGCCGTGGCTTCAATTATTTTCAAATGCTACTGATTCAAGTATCTCTTTCCCCAGCCCAGAGCTGCATATCTAATGCCCCAGTGGATGCTTGGATAGGCCACAGAAATCGAAATCCAATAATCACAAAACTTAATCTTTTCTTACTCAAACTTTCTTTCTTTCTTTTTTCTTTTTTTTTCCTCCTCTGGTGTCTATTTGAATCAGTGGTACTATCAACAACTCAGTAGCTAAAAATAGAAATCTTGGATGAGCTTTTCTCTCTCATACCTTTCATATCCAAATACATAAAATCTTATCTTTTCTACGTCTTAAAAAACTCTCATAAATCCAACCACTTCTCTTTATGTCCCTTGCCAAGAGTCCAGGACTCTATCATCTATTCCTCATGTTACTGCAAGTGACTTAATACTGCTTTCCCTGACTCTAGTTTTGTCCCTCTCTAGTCCATTCCCCACAGCCCTTAGAGTCAGCTTTCTACAGTGCAAATCTAACTCCAGAAACTTTCAAAGATTCTCCAATGTTCTCCAATACAGTCAAGATTTCTTAATAGGGCAAACAAGGTCTTGCTCACTTTTCCTATGTTACCTATTGTTCTCACCTCCTCCATATGTCATATTCTAGCTTTTCAGAGCTTTTTAAAATTCTGCCACTACTCTGTCTTACAATCACACTTTCCAATAATGTTTCCTGTGCTAAAAACAAACACCTCTGTCATCAACTGGCTAATGCCTACTTCTCCTTCAGGTTTCAACTCAGAGGCCACTTCCTCAAATAGTTTTTTGATTTTTTCAAGTCTGGGTTAGATGTTCCTCCTATGTGAAAGAATGCGCTGGACTCCCAGTAAATAGCACCAGTTATATTACATGATAATGTTGCTTTACTGTTCCATTTCTCACTGGGGAGGGACAGGATTTGTCTTATATTTTCATATGCCCCATATTCTGCTACCCCCATGTCTAATACTACTACTAGCCTACAGTAGGGATTTAGGAATGACATACATCATTTTTTTGCCTCTTGCAATGCAGTACTTCCTAATCCTAGAATCCAGACTCAAGACACTATCAGCACATTGATCATTGGTCCCGGATTGTATGGCTCCATTCTAACTCTGATTATTCTGGTCTCATAGGTTTTACACATAAAACATAAATATCTTGGAAAGTTCGGTATTATGCATTACCTTGGCAAATTTCTCAAATTCTGTCTCAATTTTTTGCACCTGGTTATTTCACAGCAACTCTGACCCATGTCCTGGTTCACACCCCACACCTCCATGCTTTGTCCCTTCTGCCACATAAGCTCAGGTTGTTTAGATTCATTTGATATTTCCTCTAAACATAGAAACAGTTATAACATTCTTATCTGTGAAGATGCCTTTTGAAATCCTAACAACTTCTTTCTGTACCACTTTGGGATTCGGACAATTCAGAAGATGGGAATTGCCCGTACGCTCCAGTTTGATTGTCAACACCTTATCCCTTAAACATTTTCTCTACAGAGTAGTTCATGACATGAAAAAATCCATCCTTTCATTTTTAGGAGAGTTTGCCTTGTATGTTGTAAGACAAACTCCTCCTTCCTCCTGTTCTTGGCAGATGTCTTAATTAATCTTTCTTTCATATTAATGAAAGCCTCAACTGTAGGACTCACCCAACTCTTTAAAAAAAATTTCACTAAAGTTAATAACCTCAGAGAGTTTGCAAAGCTGGTATGGAATTTACAGAACAAAGCTGTGAAGAGCCACAGGCCTTCTCTAATAAAGATATCGCTTGTTCCTACTGCATAGTTTTGCTTACACAGCTTTATAGATGTTCTCTCTCTTGAGGGTACCAAGCGCATTCAAATGCCCTATTTTTCTTCTAATTGCTTTTCTGCCACTGGCTTGTTAGCAGGTCTCATGTGTTCTCTCTCCCTCTCTCTTTCTTTTACCCGTTTCTCTCTCTCTCTCTCTCAATCTCTCCCTTCCCCCACTTCAGTATTTACCTCTATTCCAGCATGTCCATCTGCCTCAGAATTTAGGAAACCCACTGCTCCCTAAAGCCAGCAGAAATGTGCATATCTGAACCCTAGTGCAACATTTATAAGCTCTGTCAGTTTCTCCTTCTCCTTTCTTTGTGTTCTATGATATTCAGCACTTTCCACAAAGAATGTAATTTAAAAAAAAAAGATGAAGATCAAAGAAGGTGCTTATCTCCAGTGACATGTCCAAACAGGCACTCTGGCCCTCTCTAATATGCTCATCTAATTTGCTCCTAAGCCCAAGCCTGGAAGAAAAGCATCTTGAGGAAGATTTCTTCCGTGGACTGAGCCATCTGCTAATGCAGTCCTGTGCCAGTAATTTACAAGTAATGGTTTACAGCTGTGAACCTTGGCTTCTGCGCTGTTTTGGTCATTTAGTAATTACAACAGTTTCATTAACATTTAAAGGGAATAGTCTGTTCAATATCAATTAGGGACGATCTGCAACTGTGTAGCTCCATTTTCATATTTGCATTTGACATTTAATATTCTGCACACATAAATTCTTGGGCTTGAAAATGCATTGCCACAGAAGGTCAAAATTAATCCAGAGCCCATTTCTACCCAGCTCTACTAAGCTTTAGGAAAAATTTCTGCAGAGAGTGGGAACATAAAGGTTATTTTGGGGGCGGTTTTACACATCTCAACATTTAAGTACTTTTTCCCACCACTAAAGTTAAGGTTACAGAGTTCTCTTCAATTCTTGTTATATCTCCTGTATTTTGAGGACATTTCAAACTTATCTGAGGCAGATTTGCATAGTATTAAGAAGAAAGATGACATCTATTACTTGCAAATCTTACGTAACTGCAGTGATATTTAACTTTAATATTTGAGGGTATGGGGGGGTTCTGTGGATTTCAACACTTAATAAATAGAACTAGACTATGACCAAAAAAAAGGCTTCCTGAAATCATTTACATCAGGGAATAGGTCTTAATCTCTAATTAAATTGTTGAGCAAAGGTTGACTTTGCTAGGACTTATCTCAGAAGAAACAAAAGCCCCATGGTAATTTGAATTTCATGTGGCTGAGAATGGCCCAAGGATTTGACCCCTGATGTTAAGTGATTTTGGTGGGGGACAGAGTGAGAAAGATAGAGCAAATTTCAAGTGAGCTAAAGGTCTTTAAAGGAGATAAATCAGGAGCTTCCATCAGGAGAGAGGATCGGTTTGAGATTATTAGGGACAGATCACAGAGGATGTCCCAAGGATGGTTTGAGTGACAGAGGTTAAAAACAGTTTGAACTGAAGTCTGGGGTTTCTTTTGACTCTTGATTCACAGACTATGACATGAGAAGAATCATTGAGTGTGCACCATTATTCTAAGGGTCAGTGGTAGTGAAGAACCCACTGAATGAAGCAAGGATTATGAAGAGGTTGCTGCAAGAGAGTCCAGTGGGCCTACATGTAATTTGATTCCATGCAGGTATGTGCAGATATGAAATTGTGATTTACCTGATATGGCAGAGTCTGCTCCTTGAGATGTGGTGATGAGCTTTCATTTGTTTCAATTTTAAAGTTGTTTACAATCTTATGCTGCTCAAGCAGATAGAGTGACACTGGGAACACAGACAAAGTGAAAACTGGGTATGTAAATATGTATGTCCTAGGGCCTCAAGGCCTGTAAGGAAATCCCACTTCCCACCTCCCAGAATCTCAGTCTCAAGTAGGCACCTACAAGAAGTGGAAAGGAGCAGTTCCAGTCAGTAGGGAAATATCCGGATCAGATCATTTAGATCGTCTTCAATATTTATATTATATAATACATGTAATCTACTAAAAATAAGGTGTATGCTATAAAGCAAATCATTCAAGTTCAGCCTCATTCAACATACATAAATGAGGTTGTCTCACATATTCCTTGGCTCCTCAAGAACTTGTTTGCAATGACTACGTGTTGCTTATTAGACCAATCCAAATGGTTTGTTCTATCTTGGCAAACACTTTACTATTACCTTCCTGTCACTCTGCATTTCTGGTTGGTTTGTGCATCTGTAACTTTTTCCCCAACTAGAGTATGGGCTTCAGGAGGACAGAGTCGGAATCTTCTATTTTTCTATTCTCATATTTTCCAGCTGGACCTATGACGTTATTTCCAGCTCTCAAAGTGTAATCAGGCAGGCAAGAAGAAGGACTCAACTTGTGATCAGGGAAATCAAAAATCAATCAACCAACCAATCCAGCCTCTAAGACTGAAGGTCAGGTATGACTTTAGTTCCTGAAAAATCTGGAGCATAGAGTGATACAGGGTCCCAGACATGGCAACTGGGGACCCTAGGTGACTAGGTGAACATGGAGCTCGGGACCAGAAAGCAGGCTCCTCTGCTTGGCAGGTCATCAGATAAGCAGGTTACTCTATTGGCTCACTAAGTACAGGGTTACTTAATGTGTCTTTTGGGATGTCAGGCATTTGAGTGCTCAGCAGGTGGATAGAACCAAAGCCATGGAGAAAGGAATATTTCCAAAAAAATAAGAAATAAGAGGATTCTGGAATATGCAGACAATCAACATCATATTAGAAGGTTCTATCTGGATCCCACAGACCTTGGTGACCAGTAGGCTAGCTCCAGATCTTCAGCAAATCCAGCCACAGGTCTGAGGTCTTGGAAAAGTTCATGATGAAGAGAACTTACAGGAGCTAGTAAGGATCAGTTCAGAGGTTTGTGTCATGAAGAACAAATATTTCACCTCTAGAAGAAGCTGAGAGAAAGTAGTAAAGGACTCAGTAATGTGATGAGGAAAGGAGACGAGAGGATCCAAGATTCAGGAAGTGGATATTAAGTCCGATTCTGAGTCCATGAGGAATGATCCATAGCTGCTAGAGTTTCCTATGGCCCAGGTGGGGGTGTGCCCACATCTTGGGTGGAGGTGAACCTACAGGATAATGGCTTTGGCCATGTTGGAGAGAGAACCACTTCTCATCAAACTGCAATCTTAATCACAATTAACAAAACAAAATTTTTAAAAAGTTACAAAACTTCTGTGTACTTGTCTTTTTCTCTCTGTATTTATCAGATGACTAGCTGCTGGGTCTTATAAATGCATGAATCTCAATAGTTCAGCAAAATAGTGGCTTATGTCTTATTCATGTACAGTCCATCCATGACTCCATGCAGTCACATCCAGGGACCAGGCTCTTTCCAGCTTTGGCTTCATTTTCTTCTGCAGTCAAGCAGCACTTGGTGGAGAGTGAGAAGGGAGAATCAGTGCCCTTGGGCCAGGGTGGAAATCAATCAGAACTTAGCAAGTGGTTGGAACCAGAGCCCAAATACAGTACTGGGGAAAGTGTTATTTCCTTATTTCTGTCCATAGTAGATAGAAGCTGAGAAATGTAGTCTGTGTAGAGAAGAAAGAGGGAGATTGGTTTAGTAAATGCCTAACACCTAAATTAGAACTTAATGGCTGTTGGGGAAGGTGAAGAATCATATTTCCAGAGTTACCACATTACTAGATTCAAATGTCCAGTTTTCACTTAAAAAACCACAAGGCATACAAAGACATAAGAAAGTATGGACCTTTTGAAGGGAAAAAGATAAAGCAAAAGACTATCCCTGAAAAACTGGCCTGATGGTGGATCTACTAGACAAAGACATTAAAACAACTGTCTTGAAGATGCTCAAAGAATTAAAAGAAGACATTAATAAGGCAAGAAAACAATGTATGAACAAAATGGAAATGTCAAAAAATAGAAAATGTAAAAACAAACCAAAAGAACTTCTGTAACTGAAAATTGCAATAAATAAAATAAAAAAATTGTTAGAGGAATTCAAAGGCAGATTTGAGTAAGCAGGTGAAAGAATCAATGAATTGGGATATGACCTATTCTATAGAGATAAAATTATTAAAAGAGAGTACTGCAAACAATTGTACACCAACAAATTGGAGAAACTAGATAGAATGGAAAAATTTCTGGAAATATAACACCTCTCAGACTGAACCATGTAGAAACAGAAAATCTGACTATACCTATAAGAGTAAGGAAACAGAATCAGTAATCAAAAATCTCACAAGAAAGAAAAGCCATGGACCTGATGGATTTATTGGTGAATTCTACCAAACTTCAAAAAAAGAACTAACATTAATTCTTCTCAAACTTTTCCAAAAAAACTGAAGAGGAGGGAAGAGTCTTTAACTCATTCTATGAGGCTAGCATTATCTTGACACCAAAGCCAGTTAAAGGCACTACAAGAAAACTACAGACTAATATTTCTTATAAACACGAATGCAAAAATCCTCAACAAAATAGTAGAAAAATGAATTCAGCAGTGTATTAAAGAGGTTATATACATGACAAAATGGGATTTATTCCTGGAATAAAAGGATCATTCCATATACAAAAATCACTCAGTGTAATATACTACGTTAGCAGATGTAGGAAAAAAAGAATCCATGTGATTATCTCAATTGATATGGAAAAAGGATCTGGCATATTCCAACATCCTTTCAGGATAAAAATGCTCACAAAACTAGGAATAAGAGGGAAGTACCTCAACATAAAAAACAGATAGGATAAAAACCTCAAGGAAAGTCAAACTCAATGGTGAAAGACTGAAATATTTTCCTCTAAGATCAGGAGAAAGAAAAGGATGCCTGCTTTCATCGTTTCTCTTCAACATAGGAGTGGAAGATTTAGCCAGAGCAAATTAGGCAAGGAAAATAAGTCAAAGGCATCCAAATGGGAAAGGTAGAAGTAAAATGATCTCTGCTTATAGATGGTATGATTTTATGAATGAAGCAATAAATGAATTCAGTAAAGTAGCAGGATACAAAGTCAACACATGAAACTCAGCTGTGTTTCCATACACTTACAATGAACAATCCAAAAAGGAAATTATGAAAACAATTTCATTTACAACAGCATCAAAAAGAATAAATTAGGAATTAACTTATCCAAGAAGGTGAAAGACTTGTACAATAAAAAAATTCAAAACATTTCTGAAAGAAATTAAAGAAGACATAAATAAATGGAAAGACATTCTATGTCCAAGGATTATTAAGACATCAATACTACCCAAAGTGATCTACATACAGATTTAATGTGATCCCTATCAAAATCCTAATAACGTTTATTGCTGAAATAGAAAACTCCATCCTCAAATTTTATGAATTCTCAAGGGACCCTGGAATACCCCAAAAAACCCTGATTAAAAAAAAAAAAGAATGAAGTGTGAGGATTAAAACTTTCTATTTCAATACTTATTATAAAGCTACAGCAGTCAAAAGAGTGTGGTACTAGGATAAAGATAGACATATAAACTAATGGAATAGAATAGAGAATCCATAAATAAACACCTTCATATATGACCAAATTATTTTTGACAAGTGTGTCAAGATCATTCAACCTGGAGAAGACAGTCTTTTCAACAAACAGTGTTAGTAAAATTGGACATTCATATGTAAAAGAATGAAGATAGATTCTAACCTAACACTGTATACAAATATTAACTCAAAATTGATCCATGACCTAAATGTAAAACGTAAAGCTATAAAAACTAGAAGAAAATATGGGGCAAAATCTTTACAACGTTGGATTTGGCAATGATTTCTTAGATACGACATCAAATGTGCAGGCATCAAAAAAAAAAATCATAGGCAAATTGGATTTCATGAAAATTGAAACTTTTGTTTATCAAAAGACACTATCAACAAAACAAAAAGGCAACCACAGAATGGGAGAAAATATTTGCAAATCGTATATCTGATAAGGAATTAATATCCAGAATATAGAGAGAACTCCTAAAACTAAACAACAAAGAAACAACCCAATTCAAAAATGAACGAAGGACTTAAATAGACGTTTTTCCAAATAAGATAAACAAATGGCTAATAAGTACATGAAAAGACACATATCACTAATCTTTAGGGAAATTCAAAGAATAAATACAATGAACTACCACTTCATACCTGTTGGGATGGTTACTATCAAAAAAAATCTCTAAAACCCAGAAAGCAACAAGTGCTGGTGAGGATGTGGAAAACTGGAATCCTATGCACTATTGATGGGGATGTAAAATGATACATCTGCTCTGGAAAACAGTATGGTAGTACCTCAAAAAATTAAAAATAGAGGTAACATATAATCCAGCAATTCCATTTCTGGGTATGTATTCAAAAGAATTGAAAGCAGTGTCTCAAAGAGATATCTGTACATCCATGTTCATAGTAGCATTATTCACAAAAACTAAAATGTGGAAGCAAATTTTATTTGCTAAGAATGGACAAATGGATAAGCAAAATGTGATATATGTATACATATATCACATATATCACATGGACAAATGGATAAGCAAAATGTGATATATGTATACAATAGAATATTATTCAGCCTTGAAAAGGAAGGACATATGGTATAATATGCACGGAGCTTGAGAACATTATGCTAAGAGAAACAAGCAAAAAGAGAAAAACTGTATGATTCTACTTATACGAGATATTTAGAGCAGTTGAAATCACAGGGACCGAAAACAGAATGGTGGTTGCCAGCGACTGGAGGTTAAGGAGGAAAGAGGAGTTACAGTTTAATGGTACAATTTCAGTTTTGCAAGATGAAAAGAATTCCAGATATGATGGTTCACAACAATATGAATGTAGTTAATGCCACTGAACCATGCAGTTTAAAATGGTTAAGATAATAAATTTTATGTTATATAAAAACCTGGGGTAAAATAATTGGCAGAGAGAAGAAAGTGATTGATGCTACTGAGTAGTCATTTAAAATTAGGCTATTTTTCACACAGTAGGTTGTATCAGGGTCCTGGACAAACACGTGCACAGTCAAACGAGGTAAATAGGGAGAGTATAAATAAGGAAATATCTTCAAAGATATGAGCAAATTAAGGGAAACCAACAGGGATGGTAAAGCCTCCCAGGACCAACAAACTGGGGAAGCCATCACCACTCTTTGTCTAAGTGGCAAGGGGAGGAATTAGTTACCAGGATCCAGAAACAACAGTTGAACCTGAAGGCCCCTGATTAAAAATGCTTTGTATTTTGTTTAGAAAAAATTAGCCAACTCAATGCCTGGCATGGAGGGAACCAGGGAAATAGAAGCACAAACTCAGTCTCCTCTGTCTCTACATTTTCTGCTGGTGCCTGTCATTAGTCAAACACAGCCAGAAGTTGGAAGGCAGAGGAGCTTAGCTGATGCACTCCAGAGAAGTCAGCCTCCTGGGGTGCAGAGCAGGTGGAAGTTGGATCTCTTGGGATAATGAGACAAATCCTGGGAAGGATTGAAGGAGGTCTTAGGAACTGAGGGTGAACTTTGACCACCAGCCAACAAGAAGCTGAGGCCCTCAGTCCAAGAGTCCACAAGAAATTAAATACTGCCAACAACCACATGAGCAGACCCTTGCCCAGTCAAGTGTCGGATGGAAACGTATTCCTGGATAACATTGTGATTAAACTTTTGTGAGACCCTGAAGCAGAGAATCTAGCTAAGCTGGGCTCAGACTCCTGACCCACAGAAACTATGAGCCAAAAAATGTGTTGTTTTAAGCTGAGAAAAAGAAAACAAAAAGAAAAAATGCAATGTGACCAAATTATAAAAACATACTTTACCTGGAATATGACAAAAATAATTTAGAATTCTTCCACTCTAATAGAACTTCTTTTTGACATATGTATATTTCCTTTCAATCCTCTTTTTCCTATATATCCTTTACAATAATTTAAGAATTTAACAATTTAATTTTATTAAAAATAATATTGAATGACTATATCATTGAGTTTCTTTCCAGCCATTTTCTTTTGTTTACTAGAAACTATTAGAGATTATAGTCTGCGAAGGCTTAACAGTAATTGTCGATTTCACTGGCCCTTGATCTTTAAAAAATGGATAATTTAGAGAGGAGGTAAAATTATTGGCTAAATTTTACGTCATTAATTCTTGTTACCTCTCACTTATAATCACATGTATGGACAAAAGTCGGCCACGTGTTGATACTGAAGTCTTTGAGTACTTTTTTTTAAATCTTTGCTTTTAGTAAAAGAGAAAATTGACATGAATACTTTATAGCTAGGCCAATAAATCAGAATAGATTTGGTTAAACAACTCCCCAGATCTCAGTAGCTTAGCAAAATAAAGTGTAGCTTCCAATCACTCAAAGCCATCTGTGAGTACACAGCATCCCCCTCAATAGATGATTTGAGCTCCTTCAACATCTTGATATGGATACAGGAATTCTTCCACAACCAACCTCAAAGGGCAAGAAAGAATTAGAGATTCAACATTGGTAATTAACTATTTCAGACTGAAATATTTTACTTTTGCTAACATTCAAGTAACCAAAGAAAGTCCTATGACCACACCTTATTATGAAGGGTCTTGTAGGTCAATCCCACTGTAAACCCAGAAGGAAAGGAGTCCTGGGGAATATTGGCAAGCAGCTGTGATGTTGGCCACACTTTCTTTCAGAAGTTTTTGGATATCTACTGTTAGCAATGATGCAAAATAATACCTTAAGACAATGGACAAAGATTTATTTTTAGATTCTTATGCCCTATTCTTTTATTGATATCTGAGAAGTCTCATAGATATCCAGGGTTTTGTTTTACTTTGTTTTTGCTGTTGTTTTGGTTTCTGTATTTTTAAACCACAAGGACACAGATTTCTTCCATTTACAGAGTCAAGTGCTATTATTGCAGGAAAGAAAAAGAGCACTTGATCTATTTCTCATAATATCAATGGAAGTGACTAAATATTTACAGGTGATTTTGAGAGTTAACAGTCACTTTTGCCCTCATCAAGATCAACACTAATGACACTGGGAAACCAGTTTTTCATTAAGTAAAGTCAATAAGGATGATACAGATCTGTATAAAATGGGAAAACAAGAACCACTGCACATTTTATTGAAACTTAGAATATGTATAAACAAGATTTATGTGAAAATGGCTAATCAAAATAACTAGACATAAATGGAACTTAAAAAAAACTCTTCAAGGTTAAGAACATCTTTAATCTTATTCATTTCTGCTTTAAAAGTTGTATTACTTGGTTTTCCCACAGCCTCTGGAAGCAGCATCCTTACACCTATGCTGTACCCAGGTTGCAGGTGATCAGACCCAGATTGACCTCAATCCATTGGATGACCCCAAACCAGCAATTTTATGGTAACTGTTTTAAAAACCTTGTTATAGATAACACCATTAAGAATTGACTTCTGGGCTTCCCTGGTGGCACAGTGGTTGAGAGTCCGCCTGCCGATGCAGGGGACACGGGTTCGTGCCCTGGTCCGGGAAGATCCTACATGCCGCAGAGCGGCTGGGCCTGTGAGCCATGGCCGCTGAGCCTGTGCGTCCGGAGCCTGTGCTCCACAACGGGACAGGCCACAACAGTGAGAGGCCCATGTACCGCAAAAAAAAAAAAAAAAAATTGACTTCTATTTGCACAAATTTTGTTACCCTAAAATCAATGCATGACTACCATGTGCCTAATCATAGTAACATTGGTAATAACAGCAAAAGTTCTATCAAACATTGACTATGACAGATGTTTTTTAAGCATGTTGCATGAACTACTTCTTTAATCCTTACTTCCAGGAAGTAGAGATTATCCTTAACTGTGTGTTCAAATGAGATCATGAGGCACAGAGATTTATAAATTTGCCCAAATTTATATAAGTAGCAAGTGGTAGAAACAAGACCTGAAAATATACATTGATATACAAGGCATCCCATCCATTAGAACATGAAATATCTGTTGGCTACGCTGTTAACATCTTTACACAGAACAAGACTGGCAAGGTTCTGTGATATGTTTAAAAGGTCCTGTTGTTCATTATTAGTTTTATGTGAACTATATTGCCTATTATTAAATTATACTATTTATTGACTGTTTTATATTTAATTTTACATATAAATGTCTCTTTTGGAATGTTGTCTAATGCTGATTTTCATTTATAGAATGGAAGATATTTCCACTGAATATTACAAAATTTCATGGGAGCAACTCAGAATTATGTGTGTTTATTGGTTTAAAAAAGAAGATTGTTTATCTAGTTGATATTTTAAAAGCTCAGCTATAGGGTGACTGATTTCTTTGTATATGATTATAATAATACTTGAACTATTTTACTGTAAACTTTTACAGTAGGAAGAGAAAAGCAAAATCAAGCAAACAAACTGCAAAAAGGAAAGCATTATGTGGAGCAGGGTGGTTCCTAAAAAGGAAGAGATTGGAGCATCTTAGAAGAGTTCCTCAGCTAAAACCCGAAATTCCTCTTCTCATATCCAGTATCTCCTTGCCTCTTCTGTTATGATGCTTAAATTCTGCCCTTACTGACTCACTCTTTTGGATTTTACACATTTGGGTCTTCAAGAATCTTCTCTAAATCTATCATTTCCCAAAGGATGTGGCACTCCCTGAAAACATTATCCATCTAGGACTGTGGGCATGGGAACTGTGCAGGAGTAAAAATCAGATCAATGGAACTAGCCTTGCATATCTATCCTCTGAGATAATCAGGGGATGAATAGTTAGGAGGAATTGTGGGAAAAGGACTTGGAATAAGCTGAAAGTCGTTTCCATGAAGCTTTTTTATTATGCCTTTGCTTTTTGTTCATGCTGACTCTATCTATAGCAGAGAATGCTATGTTGTTAGAAGCAGAGCATAGCTATCTGAAGAGCCTCTGTATGGAGGCAAGCTGGGATCGGAATCTTGAATTGATTCCGACTTGATCAATAACCAGCCGTGTGAGCTTGGGGAAGCCATTTTAATCTGTCTCTGCTTTTCCCTCATGGATAAGAACAGTAATATCTCCTCTAATGGAGTAAATTCGTTATAGGAAGTGTCTATCCTACTGATGAGCTGCACTCCTGGCCTTGTGTGTGGCCTTTGTATGCGTGCGGACAGAGGTACTTGTGAAAACAATTATCAAGTGTTTAGTACGAGCTGGGAGCCGTGCTGTGTGCTTTATATACATTATCACATTTAACCCTCCAAACAGCCCTATAATGTAAGTTCTATTTTTATTTTGTTTTCACAGAAGGAAGCCAAAGACTTAAAGAAATGAACTAAGTTTCCCCAGAACTCACAGCTAAGGATCTCAGTAACTGACTCCAGAACCTACATTCTTAATCACTTTATTTTGATGCAGCCATACTTTCTATTTTGGGAAATGTAATATATTTTAGATATGTGATGTCTTGGACAGATTTAGTAAAGAACTGTCCATTGTTCAGAGTATCCTATCCATCTTACACTGGCTGAACATGTATAAAACGGGGACAAATAAATTTGAAGAGTTCCTCTTAAGCAAATTAGATAAAGCTAAATCTATGATGAACAAAGGGACCCCTGTAGTATAATCATCCCCCTGCTGCCCACAGCCTGAACCATGATTTGAGCCCCCCCTGGACTGTCCCTCATCAGCAGACTCCTTCCTAAGCTAGGCTGAGGAATCATTGCCACTCGTGTTTTGTATACAATCTTGGAAACACTAGAAAAACCTGATCCTGCATTTCTGTGGCTGCTACGATCTTTAAATGTCACCCTAAAATAATAAAATATCTAGGACCTATCTGATATGAGCAGAAGTATTCCATCCCTCAGAGCACGTGGGATTAACAGAAGGAATCTGGAGCTGATGGAGTGGGCTGGGGGTGGAGAAGAGAATAAAAATGCTCCCACTTACAGGAAGGTGTCTGTCAACCTGTGGTTAGATGGCAGGATGCCCCAGGGTGCCACACCAGCAGGAAAATACCACACGTAAGGAAGATCTGAACATGAAGGGGTCCCCAGAGGTAACTGTATTCATAAAAATGGATTGAGGACTGAGCAAGTCTAAGAGATTGCAGATAACAGAAGGAAGAACTCACTTTGGATTTCCTATGAATCGCCCAACAAATTCAAACAGGGCCTCGGGAGCAGTGCCCTCTGATCCCAGAGTTAGAGACCTTGCCACTCTTGGCTTTTTAGCCGCCCATGTAGGTCATTCTGAGCTACCTGTTCTGCAGGGTTCTTGTGATGTTTAGAAACATCCTTTGTAAGATGCCTAGCAATTACATCCAAGTCGGTATTCAACAAATGTTTCATTCACTTTGCTAACTTTCTGCAATAGGTAGGTTTGCTTTTACATTTAGGTGGCCCTTTAATTAGAAGTAAACTCCCCTCTTGTGTGTTCTCCCTTGCCCTCTCCAGAAGGACTGTCATTCTTAATCCATGTGGGAGGAACTGAGGTACAAAGAGACTGCTCGGGGTGCACAGTAAGTCAGGCTCCTATGTCTCCCAGCTCTGTTAATTCCCTTTGCAAGGACGAAAGCCTGCCAACTTAGTCTTTGCCATGTGAATGTAGGGGGCAATCCAGCCAGGTGGCAGATACTTTAGCCAAGAATAATACCCAGATTCTGATATTTGAACACCAATTATCAGGAGTTCAAAGCACAGATTTATCCCAGTCCCCGCTCCCACTCCAGTCGTGTAAGGAACTCTAATGATGAGCAATTGAGGACCAGGGTCTTTCTTCGTGTTCATTACTTTCCAACAAGATCTTAACTTGATAAGGCCACCCTGAAAAGTCTAGATCAGCTGTAGATAGGTTAGCAGGTGCATTTATCAACTGCTTTTTTTTGCTGGGTCAGGGACTGCTGTGGTTTTTAACTTTTTTCTTCCTACTAAAGAACTTACTTACTTTTTCAGTTTTTTGATATTTAGGGGATGGCTATCTTCTTCTGACAGCATTTTCCATTATGGTACCTGAAGCAGGTGCTTAACCTTTTCTCCCAGTTTCTAAAATCATGTCTTTCCCATAAATTGTATATATTATGCAATGAAATGCGGGAGAATTGTCTCATTGCCTCTTGTTCCAAAATACTAGCATATGCCTAATTAATACAGGGATATTCCATAAATCATAGATGCCAAGGAAAAGCGCTGTAAATGGGGAAAACTTTACAGAGAGTATCAATCAGATGCCTGGTACCTGTCATTTAAGTAGAGCACAATTCCCTCAAGGTTTACCAGCCTCTCTCACAGCACCAGCCAGAGCATTTAGAAACATTAACTGCTTGTGCTCTCTCAACCCTCAGAATTCCAGTTCACTCTCTCTTTTTTTATTGTTCCTGGGGTTTTCTTTTGGAGGGGGTAATTTTTACACTGTTTTGCAAGTCAAATGAGTAAGTTCAAAAGATGGAACGCGATGGAAAAGAAAAATCAACGCAACATCTTTATTTGACAGCTCTTAGTTGGGCTAATTACTGGGTCCAGGTAGGAAGCACAGCTAAAGGGGCTTAGCAACAGATGGGAAACCAGTACAAAGCTGTGGGTTCTTCCTCTGCCTCGGCTGTGACTTCCTGCGGGGTTGAACAAGTCATTCAACCTGTTTTAGATTCACTTCCCTTTCACTAAATCATGGATAATAATGCCTACTAGGTATGTCAGACATTGTTGAGAAGAATAGCTCATAGGAAGATCACAAAGCACTTTCAAAGGGTTGAAACGCTCTACAGACACAGGCGCCGCAGAATCAAGCTGCACAGGAGGTGATGTCCCTTTCAGTCAGGTCCTCTGTTCCCCATTTAAAACCGAAATGAATGCAAATCTGAAAGTGACTTTGTATTTGCCACGCATCCCCTCTGCCTCTCAGGCATTCTATTGCTAACTGATTGTAACTATGCAAATGATACCGTTATCTGTGGCACACACTGGCTTCTATACTGCGGCACCAGCAGTTTAAAATGCTTGATGAATCCGAGGCTGACTGGCAGCTCCAAACTCATCTGTGACCTGATCCGTGGTCAGAAAGTACATGCCGATTTGGATAAGGGAAAAACCCATGGCAGCAGGCTTTCTTTGAGGTTTTAAAAGACCTGAAGTTTGGTTGCCACAATGTAAAAAAATAATAATCATTTTAAAAGTCTGCATCTGGTATCTGGATTGAAAGCAAAATTCGTTAAATGCACCAGGAATTTTGAAGCTCTAGAGAGTTCCCCGGCGCAAAAGTAATCCTGAGATAAAAAGTGGGACCAGTTTCGGCTGCAGCTGAAATGATTGCTGCGGAATGATGGGTGGTGATGATTTCCTGTTGTGACAGAGAAGGGAAATCTACTTGGTCCCCGTGGCAAAGGATCAACAGACTCACTTTAGTAATCCCCAGGTGCTTTAAGGGCTGGATCCTGTACTAAAATAAAAACATATACATATAAGTAAGCCAAATGTTAGATGACTTGGGGCTGAGACAGAAATCAGAGGACACTAACATTTAATGATGGCTTGCAGGGTTGACAATGTTGCCACATTTTATACACCATGTTACTGAGCCCCACAGAGGTCAAGTGACTTGCCCAAGTTCACTGAGCTAATAGTAGAGCTGTGAGAAAACACACAGCCTCTGCTCTTTTCACTCTTCCAGGCTGTCTCTAGTTGTTGTCTGGATCTATGTACCAACCGCGGGGAGAGAGACCCACTGACCCAGACAGCACCCCAGACCAGAGGACAGGGGAAATCCTTTGGTGGACTTGCCCAGTCGCCCGCTGTTTAGAGCTCAGTGAACTTGCCTCATGGGAAGCTCAGTTGTCTCCCGTACTCTAAGCCACCTCTTCTCTGACTGGTCCCCGCCAGCTCTTGCTGTTACTCCTTCCCAGTGATCAGCAGCTATTTTATGTTTCCTCCCATTGTGCTCCACCGCACCTTTGTAGTTCTTCTGCCCACCTTCTGCGTACAGCTCACCTTCATGTTATTGAAGGGCGGTTGTGTTTGTGGCCCGTTATTATGTTCTTGAACAGCCCTATGAAGTGGAACTTAAAGCCGCCAGTTAGTAGAGGAACACACATTAACCATCACTTCTCTCCCTCTCTCTCACTCTCACTAGGACCTTTGTGATTGTTGTATATTCAGAACTTCAAACACAAAGTCTGTTTGTTTCTTTTTAAATCACTGGTTAAAATACCTACCTTTTAGCTAACATTAATTGAGCATTTATTATCAGCAAGGCTCTATAGTAAATGAGTTACATAATTACTTCACTTAAATCACAAAATCACCCGATGAGGCAGCTCTTGGTGTTAATTCCATTTTACAGACCAAGCAGTTGAGGTTTATGGTGATGAAGCAGTTTGCTCAAGGTCACAGAACTATTACCCAGCAGCACCAGGTCTTAATCTCAGATCTGGCTCACACCAAAGTCTTAAATCTATTAAAATCTTAACTTCGTCCAATTCTTAACTTTATATATTTTGTGCATCTCTACATGTTAATATAATTCTTGGAGCCCAGATCTGTTCTACCTTTATATCCACAGTATTTGGTGCACTACCCACTGTGGACCCATAAAATTAGCCCATCTAAATTGTGATAGATGAGAATCAAAATGCAAATTTTACATTTACCATCACAAATCTGACACTGATTCATTTAGTCAGTTTATAAAATGTGGACCAAATTCTTTCTGGTTTTTTTTTCTTCTTTTTTCAAAAATGCCTGTGGAAGTACCCTGGAAAATCTTTCTGGAATCAGACAACCCTGGGTCTATTATCTAACAGACTCAGATTCTTGCTGTGTAGACCCAATTTAGATCTGCACAGTGGTATCTTGGGTCAACAGAGGGAAGTCTGCAATGGTACTGACATGCATATGTGAACCAGGCTGTGTTTCACAGAGCAGAGCTGTCAGACTAGAAATAATGTATCAAGATGCACTTTCTGGGCAACTTTAATGATGCTCCCATGGATATTCTTAGTACTGTGTTAAAACCCCCACCTGATAGCACTTAGGGCTTTCAGAAAAGAGTTGAATGTTTTGTATGTCTTGAATTGCGGGCCTGGGTTAAGGCATGAAGGTAAGTAAGTGATAAATAGCTCCACTCCTAATTACTCCATTTTGATTATTAAGTTTCAGTAGCATTTCATAAATATCAGATTGCACTATTATCTTCAAGAGAGCTGTTTTCCTGAAATTGCTCAAATCCAATAACCAGCTCTGAAACTTACTTTCACATTTTAATTTGTCAAGATGCCTCTTATTTATTGAAAAGTCGAAGCCCAAGCAAAGATCTAGCTACTGGTAGTAGAGAAGCATTGCTGAATAATGTTCTTACAAACATATCTTATTGTTTTGAGCTATTAAATGCTGATATAGTAGTGGCCTGCAGCATGCCTAAGCAATAAGGCATGATCGGGACTCTCCCAGCGTCTGCTGCCTGGGGTCCATTGTTGGGGAGTTTTCTAATCACAGCATCTTCCAAATGTATTACCCTAACTGGCATTCCCACATTATGATAATCACCTGGGTTGTTTATTTTATATCTGTTAAAAAATTACCTTGCATCTTAAGCCAAGCAACCTCACATCAAATATTTGCAGGACTGAACAATTAAAAAAAAGAACAAAGATTACAAAGTGAATATTCTGCTTTGGGTATTGCAGGTTTTTGTTTCATTATTTCTTGCCCTCAACTCCCTCCCTCCAGGGATTTTGTCCCTCTTATCTCAAGATTTCTTTCACCTCAGTCTGCAATAACACTTTCTTCTTTTATTTTAGATTTTTAAAAAGCTGTCTCAAGAATTTTGGTGTAGCTCCTGATTCAGCTGCATTGATGGTAGTTGAGAGGGGAATACAAACTGAACTCAAGTGCAGCTCTACTTAAATTTACTTCCCCTGAGAGAAGAATTTCCAAAGCTGCCAGTGCAAAGGATTCTACAAAGTTTGTGTTTGTAAGAGCAGCCCTTCATTATATTTTATTCTTTTTGAAATGATCCAGAGTACTATGAAAATAATCACAGCTTCCAAAGGTGGTGGGTGAAGTTTGTCTGTGGTTAAGAGAAAACTAATGGGAGCCTTCCATGAGAGCCTTCCTTTTTGTTTAAAAATAAACACTGATATCTCTGAATAAAATATCATGACTACACTGCCATTCTGTTTATAGACCTCTCTACAGGGACTTTCTTCTGCATGGAGACAATCTGTGAAAATCATTGCTCCCTTTTATTTAAAGATGCTGGGTCACCTCTTTTCCTTTTATATCTTTATTTCTATATCTGTAGACGTAGATGAGATATAGAGCTAGAGATTGTTATAAATAGTTATACTGGTAGCTATAGATATAGATGTGAATAAATTCAGTCTGAGGGATGACTAGTGGCCCCTCACAGGAATTTCTGACTTTTGTGTAGTGTGTACTCTTGTATAGGATGTGACCATACTTTCACAAATTAGATGTAATTTTAAGTGACAAACTGTGTCATTATTATGTATTTTTTTATTCTGCAGGAGTTCATTGTCATCAAAGCTACCTGTAAAGTTCTGGGATCGGTGAACTGGATGAGGAAAACTAGGGAATAGATTTCTATATAAGTACGTATTCCAGGTATATGAAATCAGGGCAGGGATAAGTGAGGATGTCACTACATTTGCATGCTTAGATTAGCTAGAACTGCAAAAACAAATTCTTATGAGGGAAGACTTCATGGTAAAAGTTGCATTTCAAAAACACTTTGAATGAAAGCAGAATTGGTGAGGTGAAAATTGGCAAGATATGCCTGCATGTGGTTTAAGTAAAAGGTCAAAATTAGAAATGTTATCTAGAAACTTTGCAGAAATTATGTTATTTTAAAGGATGACATTTTTCCTGAAGGTCTTAATGCTGTCCTCAATCCCACTCTTGCTGTCCCTGGGCAGGAGTTGCATTAATGTGGAGTCTCGTAAACCTGAGGAAATTGAGGATGGTCTTATAGGCGAATGTTATCAGAGAACACTTGTTAGCCTAAGAGCAGCAGAAGTCACTTCACCCACCCTTTGATCAGTCCAGCTCCTTCTTTCTTGCTTTTCCTGGTGTCCCAAGAATATCATATCAAAATAATTGAACATTTTCTTGAACTCTTTTCCCGCTATCATTTCCTTCTTCCCACTGGTACAACTGTAATCTTCCAGTTGTTAATTCATCTTGATCACTTCTTCTCAGTCATTAAGTCATTTTTTAACTTACTAAGCTATGTAAAATATTGAATTACTCCAATCTCTTTTTTTAGCCTCTCCTACTCCTCAACGGCACTTGGCTCCATGTTGGAAGTTCTGTATTTTCTTTTGTTTCCATCTTCACATTGGAGGAGGTAGAGATTACCATTACTATTACTATACAGCAATAAAATTAACAGATTTCTCTTCAACAGTGGTTTGTCTCTACACTTTCCCTTATTAGTTAGTGCTGTAAGCAGTTTGGGTTGATGTTGAACAGGAAAGGGAGACTGTACTATTCTCTTGATGAATATTGTCCTCTCAGGGTTCATATTTATGAAGAGAAGTGGGGTGCCCAGATAATTAAGGTAGCACTGGAGAAATCAAGGGCAAAGTTGAGATAGAGTCAAGTCCAGAACAGAGGGACATTCTCAGGAAAAGAAAGTTACCTAATACTCATTGAGAATGGTCCAAACCTCAGCCTAAATTGAAGGTGATTCTGTGATGTGCCAACCTGACCAGGGTTTAGAACAGTGGTCCTTATTCTTCAAGTTCCCAAGAGCGTTGGTTGCTGACAGCTCATGGCCAGGTCCCTCTCTGGGCACTGTCTTTGGCAAAAAGAAGCAGCCTTGTCCAAAATTACACACCTTTTATGAGAGCAGCTCACACTCAATGACCAGTTGATATGAATCAAGTGTCTCTGGATCTGTTTTCCAGGAAACCCTAAACTCTGACATTTGTGTTCCAAAATTAATATGTGATAATATGTTACATTATAAATCACAGTGTCGTGCCTCGCTTCCATAGGTTGTAAAGTAGGATTTAGAGAATGGACACACAAAATGCTTTTCCTGCAAGACATTGGACATGAAACCATTAAGCAGTAGTGCCCCACATTTCAGGGCAGGGAGTATAGTAATGTCAACATTGAGTACCACAACCCCATATCCCTGTTCAAATTGATAAGGTGATGTCTGTTTGGAGTCCTAGCCCTAAGCAAGAAGTGACTCTTCCAGCTGAAAAGGTTTGAAATCCTCTCAGAGAGCATGCTGATCCCAGTGAGAGCTGACACAAACCACATGACTTTAACACAGAGCACTTGGTCTAGAGTCAATGAACCATGACATCACAGAGACACTCAGCACAGGGCAGCCTTATGGGAGGAAGGAAAGTCTTCCACAGAGACCGATAAGTCATTACCTCACAAAGACTGTATTTTGATCAAGGACACATTTAGAAGATTAAGCTATTGTGTCACAAAGTGACCTAAGAAAACTCAGTTATGTACAACTGTGAGGATATTCTAGGTGATCATGAAGCTGCCATTTCCTATACTTCCTAACCAACCAATAATGTAAGCAAGTGTCAGATCAAATTCGACCACTCACAGAGACATATATTAAACAATCATGTATTGGCAAGTAGGCATAGAACATTTCAAACAACTTACTCTATAAGAGGAATGAAACCTCAGTCCCCTATACTTGTAGGTTCTACTATCATACTTTGCATTGGAGGGTAACTTGAAGCAGATATAACAATATTCTAGAGACCAATGGCTGGACACAAGACCATTAAAGGATCAAGCCTCAGGCATCATCCCTGTGGCTATGCCTTAAAGGGTTTGTTAGAATGTTATACTCGGTTCATGAGAGAGTAGTTTGTCTCGGAAATAATTAAGCCAGTCCACATAACTGAAGAGCATTAATTTTACCAGAGAAAGATGATTTCCAAAATCCATTAACATACATGTCAAAGATACCAATTTTATCAGTGAAAACCCCTCTTTGAAGATGGATTAAGCTAAACAGCTAAGCCTCTATGTTGCTCAAAGTTATGAATTGAAGTGATTGTATTAATCTGAACCATAGGAAATGGACAATATTCAAGCATGTTTGATCAACAAAAACGGCACCTGGGAGTGTCCTTTCTAGTTAGATATTGACTGCCCCTTGGAGTGAATTTATGATTAGGACAGCTGACCATCTCCAAATAGCTGTCACATACATAAATAACCTATGCCAAGATATTTTCAAATAAATTCTAGTCCTCATGTGAAATAACAATAAGGGCATTGGAATACAGAGCAGATGTTCTTGACAGTCCATTTCTTGTAGAGATCTAAGAAGTAGGAGAACCAGAATAGCAGTAAAACTGAGCATTTCGCCTCTAGTCATGCCTCTGGTAACTATCACCAACCTGCTGGTGAGAAGAAACTGAAGACCACCAGAAATCACACTCACTATCTAGGGTTTATTGTATGTAAGTACTATCTCATTAAAGAGAGTGGGATGAATCAGTCTCAATACCATCTTTGATTATCTCCATTAAGTTCTGAGTTAAAGGAGCCCTTCCCAGTACTTCCTTGGGTCGATAGGTGGACCTATCTGACTATCACAATAAGGGGTTCCACTCCAGCCCCTGGACCTGAGCTGCCATATTGTGGCTTTGGATGTAGAAAATGTTAAACAATAGAGCAATAGAAAAAAAAGGAAAAAGTTAAAGCCCTACGGTTAAGAGAATTTAGAAGTTAATACTTTTTTTAAGACTATCAAATTGTATTTTTGAACCATAATTACAGGTATAGTAAAAACTCCATCAATAAACTAGACATAACAAGACTCACAAGACCACCATTTATTGATTTTGTAAGCATTACACTAGTATATTTGATGTGCTTCGTGTCTCCAAGTATTGCTGATTCAAAATTCTGTTGAAGGTTGGAGAAATGATAAATCAATCTTGAGGATTGTGACATTTGTACCCAGTGATTGGCCTTTGAACATCATTTATATCTCAGAGAGAAAACACATTTTAGTACTAATGGCTAAGGATTGGATAGGTACATATCTATGTAAAAACAATTCTAACAAAAAGCAATCTAAGGGAACACCAAAGTTGTCTTACATTTTGGAAAGGAGCAACTTCCAAAGAAATAGCACTGCTTTTCAAATGTCTCTTTGGTGCTTATTTTTGGCATTTATTAGGCTCAATACAAATATGAATACATTATAATAATCAAAGTACCTGGCTTTATCAACATATTTTTCTCAAACTCTATGAGTAAAGATCTCTGAATAGAGATTATGAGAATCATAATTATTCTTATCCTTTGTTCCGTAATTGCTTTCTGGGGAGGTAGTTTTCTCTGAAAGATGTTGAAACTAAAACCCAGAGATATTAAACAAATTGGTGAAGGACACGTTCCTTAGTGGTTCTTTTTTCAACATGCCATGGATCAATAAGCAGTCTTTCATGGCTCAACCCCTTTTTGCTGCAAGAAACTATTCAAATAAGGGAAAAAAAAACCAAATATTTATTGAGTACCATCTATGTGTTAGGCACATTTTCATATAAATTTTAAACTGCTTATTATTTCTAATTTTGTCAATATTGACATTGTAATTCAGTGTAATTCAATTAACTTACCTAATGTCATAAGATGGCTGGGAACTGACTCCAGAGCCCATACCCATTCCATTGATTAAAAATTTCTCTTGCCAGGCTTCCCTGGTGGCACAGTGGTTAAGAGTCTGCCTGCCAATGCAGGGGACACGGGTTCGAGCCCTGGTCCGGGAAGATCCCACATGCCACGGAGCAACTAAGCCCATGCGCCACAACTACTGAGCCTGTGCTCTAGAGCCCTTGAGCCACAACTACTGAGCCCATGTGCCACAGCTACTGAAGCCTGTGCACCTAGAGCCCGTGCTCCACAGCAAGAGAAGCCACTGCAGTGCGAAGCCAGTGCACCACAATGAAGAGTAGCCCTCCACTCTCTGCAACTAGAGAAAGCCTGCACGCAGCAACGAAGACCCAACGCAGCCAAAAATAAAATAGGTAAAATAAATAAATTAAAAAAAAATTTCCCTTGCCAAAATAAATAACCTGTGTCACCAGTTGCCTATGTATGCTAATGTCAATCCTGTGTTTCCTCTCCCGAGGCAGCCCTCAGCACTCAGCAAAAGTAGTATCTGCTGTTATATTTGACTTTCCTGATCTGATTCTTCCATAATGAAATATAAGGACTGGAAGCCAGGAATGGAACTGGATAGAAAACAAAGCTCGGTGTATTAATTGTGGGACCGATGCCTTGTCTAAAACCTACCTTCTCCTGCATCCAAATAGGCTGCACACCCTTTAGGTGCTAAATGGACTTAGAGGTGGTGGAAGCCCTCAGCATCTCTCATCAGGGCACACAGCCTTCATCCCTGCATTGTCAGGACTGCTCTCAAGACCGGAAAGGCCAGGACCAGCTGTGGAGCCATTTGAGAGCATAAGTTGGCTTTTGGCTTCAAACAGTGAGGGATTTGGTCTTTGTTCTCCATTTGGCCCTTCCGTGTGGCTGCAATGATGTGGTTCTACCAACTTCAGGAGGGAAACAGGACGTTCACCTATGTTAACAGGAATTTTCCTGCTGGCCGGTGCTGCCCATCCAGGGAGATCCAAATTAAGCCAAACCGCTTTGTGATCTCCTCCCTTTTTTTTTAATGTCAGGAAAGATTTTTTCTTCCTTTTCAAGTTTCTTATTAATTTTGTCTACTTTTCCCATAACTGTATTTACTTGTTTATTTTTCTTGCTTGAACATTGTGGATGAGGTTTTGCTTTCAAAGTGCTATAGAGGTTAAGGGGTGGGAACAAAAGTACTAAATTATTTTCTCTTCTAATACAACAACAGCACAAATCCTAACAAAACCTTTTCTCTTTGACACGGTATAATGAAAAGAAAGTGGCCTTTAAAGACAGGCAAGACTGAGTTTTGAATGCTGCATCTGCCACTTAAGATTCAACATCTTGGACTCTCAAATTTTATTATTTCTTTTTTTTTTTTTTTTTTGCGGTACATGGGTCTCTCACTGCTGTGGCCTCTCCCGTTGCGGAGCACAGGCTCCGGACGCGCAGGCTCAGCGGCCATGGCTCACGGGCCCAGCCGCTCCATGGCACGTGGGATCTTCCCGGACCGGGGCACGAACCCGTATCCCCTGCATTGGCAGGCAGACTCTCAACCACTGTGCCACCAGGGAAGCCCAAATTTTATTATTTCTAAAATGAGGAAAACTACCTTGTAGAGTTGTTAAGAGCATTAGAGATGATAAAGGTATTCATCACAAATACCTAGCTTGTGCTCAGGGTTCAGTTAATTATGGCTACTGTTATTGACCTACTACTACTATTGTTATTTTCTCCACTAACCCATTAAGAAAGTTTCTCCACTAACCCATTAAGAGATTTGTGAAATGCTAAGCCTTGAGCATGGTATCCAGCTGAGTTGGAGGAAGACACCCATGGCTGCTATAGTCCAGGAGGCTCCAAGGTTCAGAGTCCACGCTGCAGGGCCAGTCAGAACTGCTCTCCCCCGGCTCTGCTGTCTCTTCCAGGTTTACAGTCCCCAGACCATCCACTTGGGTAGTGGAATGATATGGGACTTAAAGCCAAAGTCCCTTGGCTGTAAATAGTCTTTGAATTACATGAGCAAGAAAGTTCAGGGACCTGAAGCTGGTGTTCCTGCTATATTCTGGAGCCATTGCATCCTTTACACAGTGGCTACAGTGAGATCTGGAAAAGTTAGTTCCTGTCACTTCCTTGCTTAAAGCCATCCACACTCAGTATAAAACGCCAATTCTTCATCATGGTCTAAAAGTCTTTATGTAATATGGCAACTCCCTGTGTCTCTAAGAGCATCTCCAACATAGGACACCTTGTTCATCCTGATCAAGTCACCTCTTTCTTTTTCTTAGGGACTTGGCTCATCCTGTTTCCCCCCAGAGTGAAATGATCTGTCCTCTGTGCTTCAAACAGCTGGTCCTTCTCAAACTCCATATTTTGTCTCAAATATCACTCATCCCAAGAGAACTTCCATGACTTTCTCTTCAAAGGGATCCCTCTCCCCACTGACAATTCTCTATTATTTTGTCATTTATTTTTGCAGTGTCCTTCTTCTGAAAATATGAAATTTACATTTATTAATTGTTTTCCCCACATGGTCTAGAATAAAGCATTTGAGGGCAAGAACCACCACTTACCCAGCCTAGTACAAGGTGGGCTGGCAACAAAATAGTTGTGGATTAATTCTATATGCCTGGAATGTGAGTGTCTGAGGAGAGATGGCAAAAGATGAGACTTAGGGAGAGAGACAGACAGAAGCTAGGTCATAGCAGGTCTTATTCTATAAAGGAAGCTAAAGATTTTTTAATATTCCTTTTATCATTCTCCCCCACCACAAATTAGAAGTTGAAGGACTTTGAATAGATGAATAGCATAGTCATATGTATGCAATATCTTAGGTATATGACTTGTTCATGAATGGGGCAGTAGTAGAGTGGATAAAGCAAAAGTGATAGAACCAGACATTTTAAAAATGCAGACTTGGTAGGATTTGGTGATTTCTTTGAACAAGAAGAGAAGATAGTATTGGAAAATAATCTTTGATCATGAATTGTTGAACACTTATACAGAATTCTATTTATTTCTATAATTGATTTAAAATTAAGCTTTAATGACTGATTATCTCTAAAAGAGAGAGTCATATTTCATCACCTATCCAGGCATAAGCTTTTTATATTTTGAATGTCAGCTTTAGGGCTAATTTTAAGAATATATAGGAATTCACATGTATATTTTAAACTGATCTAAGATCATATTATTTCAAACAACCCCACAAACTCAGCTTGAGTCATAGTTCAGATTCATACCTTTGCACTAATTTGAAACTCTATTATTTCCCTTCAAAGAACTATTTCAATAATTCATTACTACGTTCTGAGGCCAATGGTACCCTTCAGAAGTCTCTATGTACAATGGAGTCTATTATGATAGAAATGTTCTACAAATTTTCTGATGCCTATTTGCTTACGTTTTAACTCTTTATCTAATTACCTCTTTCCCCAAATTATAAGAAAACACACTTGAGCAAAATAATCAGATACACAAAACAAAAAATGAACTTTTGAGAGAAAATTCCAGGTTGAAAAAGCTACACAATGCAAATTACCTCAATACTCCTTTTGACTCTCTTTTTCTCTTTTTGGACTGTCCCCCTCTTGGTTTCACAGGTTCCGTTTTAGAGGTGATTATGGGTGAGCTCCATAGATGAGTCTAAGAGAGAATGAAGTATAATTCTAGATCACCATAGAGCTCTGCTACAGCAAAAGACGTTTCTTTTTTAAAATTTATTATGTTTTTAACATCTGTATTGGAGTATAATTGCTTTACAATGGTATGTTAGTTTCTGCTGTATAACAAAGTGAGTCAGCTATACGTATACATATATCTCCATATCCCCTCCCTGTTGCGTCTCCCTCCCACCCTCCCTATCCCACCCCTCTAGGTGGTCACAAAGCACCGAGCTGATCTCCCTGTACTATGCGGCTGCTTCCCACTAGCGATCTATTTTACATTTGGTAGTGTATATATGTCCATGGGATGAAGTGAGAGAGTGGAAAAGAGGTTTTAGATCCAAGCCAGGGAGCTTTGAGTTCACCCAGCCATCAGTCACATGGAGGCTCAATGTGTGACTTGGGCCTGAACAGAGACCTGTTTTATTTAAATATCGGTGAGCTTATTACCGTGACTCCCTTGAATTGCTATCATTTATATTATGTTTCCCCTTCCCTTGTTTCCATTCTTTCCCTGACTTAAAACATTTCCATCTTTGGTGTGTAGAAAATTCAAATTTTTCTCAAATCAAAAGTTCTTGCCCCCCAAAGAATTACCCAATACGTTCATATTTTGTGATTGAGGGCAGAGCTTGATTTTACCTTTATAGATCAGTAAGTGTGGCCTACCTAGAGATTGCGACATCTGGTACATTACTAACTCCTTCTACTTTCTCAGGTAATCCTTGATAACTTATCCAATCTCATCTCCCAAGTTTCCTCTACAAGTGGCAAGCAAGTCTACAGATGGATAATTACTTGCAATTTAGGGTCATAATTACATTAAAGGAGGACAAAATTGTAATCTTGCTTTTCAATGATTTACATTTCCCCCATTCTATATCTTATTTAAAACAGATATTCACCAAGAAGGCTTTTTTTTCATCTTTAAAAAATATTATTTCTTACAATAAAAGTGATATGTATCTTTATATTGATGTATTTGGAAATACGGGGAAAAAGATAATCACCCTATAACTCTCTTCTGGCTTTACATCTTCCACTTTTTTTTTTTTTTTTTTTTGCGGTACACGGGCCTCTCACTGTTGTAGCCTCTCCCGTTGCGGAGCACAGGCTCCGGACGCGCAGGCTCAGCGGCCATGGCTCACGGGCCCAGCCGCTTCGCAGCATGTGGGATCTTCCCGGACCGGGGCACAAACCCGTGTTCCCTGCATCGGCAGGCGGACTCTCAACCACTGCGCCACCAGGGAAACCCATAAGGTACTTTTTTTAAAGTGTAAATTAGATGGCATTAGGTAATCTTTCAAAATTGGAAAGATTCACATAAAAATCCAAATTTCTGGCTTTTCTTGAGAAATTGAGAAATTTGGACTCACATTTGACACATACTGTACCACGGATGAACCTTGAGGACATTATGCTAAGTGGAAGAAGCCAGTCACAAAAAGACCAATACTGTGTGATTCCTCTTATATGAGGTACCTAGAGCAGTCGAACTCACAGACAGAATAAATACACTACCAAACGTAGGGTGGATAGCTAGTGGGAAGCAGCCGCATGGCACAGGGAGATCAGCTCGGTGCTTTGTGACCTCCTAGAGGGGTGGGAGGGTGGGAGGGAGGGAGACCCAAGAGGAAAGAGATATGGGAACGTATGTATATGTATAGCTGATTCACTTTGTTGTAAAGCAGAAACTAACACATCATTGTGAAGCAATTATATTCCAATAAAGATGTTAAAAAAAAATTAAAAAAAAGAAAGTAAAATGGTGGTGACCAGGAACAGGGGGAGAGGGAGGCTACAGAGTTATTGTTTAGTGGGTTTAGAGTTTTAGTTTTGCAAAATCAAAAGAATTCTGGAGATGGATGGTGATGAAAGTTGCAAAACAATGTGAATGTACTCAATACCACTGAATTGTATGCTTAAACATGTTTAAGGTGACAACTTTCATGTTATGTGTATTTTACCACAATTAAACATCATTTTAAAAATTGTATCTCAGGATTCTTCTTGTTAGAATGTTTTATAATTCTAGAAGCTCTCGTAAAGGCCATGCAGAGAGCTACTTGCAGGCTCGTTCTTTCTTAGACAGATAGTCTCTTCCCTAAAAGGGAAATCTGGCTCCGTGGCAGGGCTGGGCAAACAGTCCCCAACCTTGGTCACCTATGTCTCCCAGTTCTGGGTCCCAGCAGAACAAGGAGATTTTTTAAAATTCTGTCTACGAGAAAAAGGAAATAAATCAAGTGTTCCTTGTTATTATCTTTTCCTCGGCTTTCCAGCCGGAGCTTTATTTTCCCTTTCCCACATCGACCAACACATTTCCCGGTGCTCAGCTGCATCCCCCAGCCTGCAGGATCATGGCTATTTTCGTAGGCGTTTTATCCTTGCATCTCAAAGAATCAATCTCCCCTCTTCTTTCTGCTCCTCTGGCACATTTACTTCCCCTGAGCTGTGTTCAGCTGTCAGCCTCCGCGATGAGCGGCACCGATTCCCCAAGTTATTAGGGAGCCCTCGGAGCGTCTCTGCAGCACAGATCCTGACAGTTGAACACACAGGAGCAGCTGGCTCAGTGGGGAAAGAGAGGGGAGGGGGCAAGAACTATTCATTGCAGTGTATTTATAACTTGGCCCTGAAAGCAAGGATGGCGGTATTCAAATAGGAGAGGGTGAAAAGACATTTTATCCTAATTTAAAAAGTAATTAAGTAACACACCAAAGGATTTAAATCAGTGCTCTTGGTTTTTCTGACAGGTCTGATGGTATAACTACCCAGAAACCTTTCTGGAACAACAAATGTTGCTTCTTATGCTCTGTTGCTTGCTGAATGGCCAACCATGGATGAGGCATTACAGTAAGAATTCCAGGCAAGAGTGTCTGAGGTAAGTAAAGGTCCCTCTCAAAGGAAAACAATGCATAGAGGCATGAAATCTCCAGCTTGCCAAGATTAAAACTCTGTGCTCAAACCGCCACCACTGCCAACACTCCATGCCTTTCTTTGCGCCCGATCCAAGCTGCCCCTCTCTATCTGAACCTCACCTGAAGAATCTTCTAGTCTTTCCATTGGCCACTTCTTTTTCCGCTACCTGTTCTAACTCGTGGCAGTTCCTGCCATGCCCTTCACTGGGCTTTTGTTTCCAGATATATTCTGATTAAATGCAGTTTTATTATTACTTATGTATTTGTTTATTTCAACATTTGATGCTATATCTATCTTCCTGACTATTGATGTCAGCATCAAGTCCAAGTGCATGGTAATTCCCAACGAACTGCTGGCTAGATTTTGAAAACTTTAGCAGTCCCTTATAACTTGGCTCAGAGTCTTGAAATAATCATTAAGTTGTGTTTTGCAAATGAAGTTATTTTAATCAGTTGTATCTGTAAACTTCTGATTGTTATAAAGTATCATCAATCAATTATTTTTTACTTAATGCTTAACTCAATTCTGGGTACTAGTTATGTTAACAGCATTGAAATAGTTATTTTCTTTAGATTATTTCTATAACAAATGTATAATTATCTTCAAATTTATCTGAAGAAATTGTACAACATATAAAATAGTGATGTATATATGTATTCATATACATGTACACTTATATATATATATACTATTACATATATATACATAAATGACTTCTTTCTGCAAAGAAAAAATAAGACTATATATATGTTATATGTATAATATAAATATATACACACACATTGACAGTTTCAGTATAGTTATATACAACAAATATTTTATCTTATGCTTTTAAACATGAATATATGGAAGAACCCTTAATTAATCAAGATGATATAACAATAAGATCTTAATGTGACTTACCAAAACAAAACCCAACCAAAATATTTGCAAAAGAATTATTCCTACCAAATGATAATCCTCATTAGTTTGCATGTACATTCTTTGGAATGCTTAGGTAACCAAAGAAATTTGAGAGAATCTTTATTATATTGCACTTGTTTCTTATAAGAATCATAACATGACATACAAAGACTTCGGGTTGATGAATACTGAATTTGTACATTGCCTAAGAAAAGAGTAATATCAACAGTTCCAGTCTCACCTAAGAGGACTTACAAAATAATATATATATATAGTCAATTCTTATTATTTGTGGTAGTGATGTTCTATACATTGCCGTGAACAGTGAATTAGTGAATACGGCACCATTGCTCTTAGGGGAAATACAGAGTTAGGTTCCTGTGAGGCTCTGGTCACAACATTTTAATCAACTGAGTAATACATAACCTTGTTTTATGTATTATGTTTCTGTTTAAAGACACCTTATTTAATATGTATTGTTGATTCATTACCGATGAATCCACAGCTAACAGCACTATAACTCATGTCTGAACAAAGTTTATCTGAGATACATATTTTCTCTGAAAGTCACAACATAGCCTTCTTGGGCTCAGGAACACTAGGTAGCACTTTAGTGCTATGCTTGGAGATCATTTCACCAAAAAAAAGCTCAAAAATGTGAAAAACTGACACTAAATAGACCTTGGAAAGGACACTTGTTGACAGAATAAGAGCTGAAACATGGCAGAGCATCGCCTTGTATGACCTCGGCTGGGAACATGTGCGTTGGGCAAATTTTTCGCTACTCTATGCAAGAATACAAATGACCATGAAAACCCTATGAGTAGTGATTTGGGGATTACAAATAAGTTTTTGCAAATATGGAATCCATGAAAAATGAGGATCAGTGGTACCTCCTTGTAAGTTTTTGGAAAACTATCAAATTACCATAATGAACATTATTTTTGTTACTACAATGAATTGTTTTATTCACCCATTTATAATTATTTTGATTTTATTATGAATGCCAAATTAAAACTAAGAGAGGCTAAAGAATATAAATATTTGACAAGTGAAGATTATTCATCCGAATAAGAATCGAGGTTCTCTTGGATGTAATTTCGGGTACCGAATTGATTCCAACTCCTTTGTCAGTAACTACATTGCCTTTTCATTTTCATGATAGTTAGAAAGTCTTTTGAGAAATATAAATGATTTTTATTTTTACAGTAGGACCAAATATCTGAATGGCCTCAGTGGGCACAGTTGGAATATGGAGATTTCAGGGGTTTCAGAGGCTGAATCTCCCCATATCTTTAGAATGAGCAAGCTTACTGAGTTTACATGTTTAACAGGGAACTATTTATGATTTTAAAGAGACATTAGTAATGTTCTTGTTAAGTGCTAGACTCAACATAAATTTTTTGGTTTTTTTTGCGGTGCGCGGGCCTCTCACTGTTGAGGCCTCTCGCGTTGCGGAGCACAGGCTCCGGACGCGCAGGCTCAGCGGCCATGGCTCACGGGCCCAGCCGCTCCGCGGCATGTGGGATCTTCCGGACCGGGGTACGAACCCGTGCCCCCTGCATCGGCAGGCGGACTCCCAAACACTGCGCCACCAGGAAAGCCCCCAACATAAAAAGTTTTGAAATAATAAAATATGGGAAGTTAAATTGTTAAAGATATTTTTGATGATAGGTCTTTAAAATCCTCCTATTCCCAGGTAAAGATTGTACGATATGGTTACATATCTTTCATGTACAAAAAAATTACACAGATACTCAAATAGTTTTTACTCTATAATTTGCATAGTGTTGAGAAAAGCATCTTTTATGTTTTTGGGAAAGATATTTTATTTGAAGGGTCCAAAAGTGTATATACTTGGGATCATGTAACTTTTGGGAACTTGGCCTTGATTCAGTCTCTTTGAATATTTCCGTGGATTAGAGTGTATGGGTCATATGTGAGTGTGGCTCGTGCCTTCTGCTCCACAGATCAACATATGAGAAGAAATCTCATTTAGGAGAAAAAGAATGTTTACATTTTTCTCTGGCTTTTTTTCGATAATATTTGTGCCCTGAAAGGTGCTCCTGATTTTTCCCCAAAACCTGGGAACTAGATAGAAAGTCTTTTTTAAAAAAAATTTCAACCTTGTTTTTATTTTTTTCTGAACTGAATTTCAAGGTCATACTGACATTTTCCAAAGAGAAGCAAACAGAACTTGCACAGGGCATTTCCTTCTCTCTTGCCCAGCCATCTCCATAACAACAACAAAAGAAGACATTAGACTTTCTAAACTCGCAAGTACAAATATTGGCAGTTTTCAGTGTTGTTTTTTTCTTCTCTGCATCTCAAGCTTAATGAGGGTGAACAGTAGTGAGTTCATGAGCTTCTCCAAGTGAGCCTAGAGGGCCGAGCTTATCCCTGATGAGCTGTTCTCTGAAGCTCTGGTGTTTACCAGATGTGTCAGATGGATAATGTTCATTAATGAACCTGAATCTCTCGAAGCAGAGCAATTCTTCCCAATATTATGATGCTTTAATGACACTTGTATTAAGACCACCAAAGACTACCGGCAGCTAACAAATACGCATTTCCAAATGTAACATTAGTAAATGTTTGAGTGCAGCAAAATCCTAAAACTGGTGGATGAAAGTGTGCTTACTTTGCCTCCTGAGGACCTCAGAAATGAATAAGTGATGAGCAAGACAGCCCCGAATGCAGCACTGAGACTGGGAGAAAACGGGGATGCTAAGGCATTTCCAGCGATTTGCATTTAATATGTAGAAAAGGGAGCAAGAAATGAACTTAGATATAGAAGTATAGAAGGGAGCAGAGACAATAAAAAGGGATAAGAATATATCAAATTATATTCTTTCATGAGAAAGAAAATGAATTCCTGTATAGTCTCCCAAGAATCATCATAAAAATGTCATTGAAGTGCTATTGTCCGGCCCAGATTCTATTGACCTCCTTACACCAAAGCATTGCCCTGGGACTGCCTGTCTGCTTGTGACATTGCTTTCTTCTTCCTACACAACTCCATGGTTTTGTTAATCACTGAGTGTTGAAGTCAGTCCTTTACTAACTTTATCGAGACAGAGAAAGTACATTCAACTTTTCTATGGATCTCCATGGAATTCCACAGGCAGCTTGCATATTCTGGAGCCTGTGTTGTCATGCTTCAGTTGAGTATGATGGTTTCTTTTTTATTACTAAGTAACCAACATGATATGACCTGGAATCTATGTCTGTTCTTTTTTTCCCACAGCAATTCTTACTGTAAAAATACTAAAAAATAATAAATCTAATTTCTGCTTTGCCATAAAAGGAATCGTGAAATGTTTTCTGAAGGTAAGAAGGGACATGACTATTAATAATGTGTAAGATAGATTTCATAATCTTCTTCCCACTTTACTTATCCTCTTTGAAATAAGATCCATTGTACTTATCTTTCATTCATTCAATAAGTATTTATCGAGTGCCTATTCAACAGAGTAATGTGTGGTTGACTTGTAAATTATTTATAGTAAACTTTTATTATAGACTACAAAAAGCAGTCAAACAGCAATTGCACATTCTAAAATTTAACTTCTCTTAGAAAATCAAATTACTATCCACCCAACTTAGTGTGGCTTTTATGTATAATTGTGTGTGTAATGTTTTCTAAAATGAGACAAACTACGTGTTTCTTAAAAATGAGATACCTTCTTTCTTCCCTCCTTCCCTCTCTCTCTCTTTATTCTTTCTTTGTCATCTCTAATGAGCTTTCTTGCCCGCAGATACCAGAAAACATTTATAAAACATTTCTCTTTCCTCCTTATGTTATATGAATTTGAGCTGTAATTTTTACTTCTATGAATATCTAGGTAGTTACTGATTGAAATACACTCAATACAAATGCTACTTACAGAATATAGTTGATCTAGACCCTCCAACCCCTGCAACCCACCATTCTACTCCCATCAAAGTGTGTCCTAATCAAGGAAATCTCCTCTGAGTCTTCAATGTGCTACCACTAAAGACTATAATTATACATTTAAAGTTTATGGAAACAAAGATTAATTAGCCAAATAGTCTATTATACTGCTCCGCACATTTCCAATCTTAAAGGCAGCTAAAGATAACTAACAGCTATTTTTATTATGCCTTTAGTAAATAAAAATAAACCTAAATTTTGCCCACCATGATTTTGCAGTAATAGTTACATTCAATAAACATTTTTTACTTAGCAAAGAATACTAACTAAGGTTATGATTTGGGAGTAGATTTAAAGACATAAACACTGTTTATGGATACACATTTTGTTCTTTCTTGTTATCCTTGCTTCTAAATGTAATACCATCCCCACTAGTTAAGATTCCAATTTTTGAGCTCTCAGAGAAATGATTTAATCATGGTACCTTACATCTAACTAAAAGTATTTATCCTGAAGTTTTAAAACATTTATTTACTAAAAAAAAAAAGAACAAAAAATTATTTACTGCCTCAGTGAACAGAAATATGAGTCCTGAAATCCATTGTCAAATATTCTATAACTCCATTTCTAAACCCTATTTTCAGTAATGTGGCAAAACATTGCCTCTAACATAACATTTCTCACAACCATCTTCATTAAGTTATACTTCTTTTCAACTTAAAAAATCTAGGTCAGTGCTTCCCTGGTGACGCAGTGGTTGAGAGTCCGCCTGCCGATGCAGGTGACACGGGTTCGTGCCCCGGTCTGGGAAGATCCCACATGCCGCGGAGCGGCTGGGCCCGTGAGCCATGGCCGCTGAGCCTGCGCGTCCGGAGCCTGTGCTCCGCAACGGGAGAGGCCACAACAGTGAGAGGCCCACGTACCGCAAAAAAAAAAAAAAAAATCTAGGGCAGGGTGAAATTTTTCCTTGCTCCCCACTGCCACGCTTGTGGCTACCATTTTCTCCTGGTGGAGCCCTTCTTTCTGTCACTATCAGAACCTTCCATGTTTATACTGATGCCTCTTTAACATCCCACACTCTCAAGTTATTAGTGTCATCTCCTCAAATGATCTCTTATCTCCAGTCACTCACCCACTGGCAAAAAAAACCCATCTCACAACTGCAACAAAAGAAATAACTTATTTGCCAATTTCTTGCCTTGAAATTCTTTTTCTGAGGACTCGTTTTTATATTCTTTAGCTATTTACCACAGAACTTTTGTCTTAGAAGGCCTTTGATTTTCATCTTTTCACTATTCCCCTTGATTATCTTGATTTCTCACATCCATCTTGATTTCATGTCCCTTCCTTTCTGGTCTGAGCCATGTTCTCTGTCATATTCGCTATTTACTTATGACCAATAAGGACTGATTCACTGTTTCACTCTTCTGCCATTCACAACCAGGTAACCCAACGTTTGGTATTCTCTCCTGTCTGCTTCTTTTGCTCTGCAGTACTCACCTCCCAAGTGTGTCTAATACAATTATGTACAATACTTTGTTTATACTCATGACATTCTGATTTCAACTTCAGGTCTGCTCTTTATGGAGTTTCTCTTGTCTTCCCACTTTTAAAATTCTTAGATTCCTACTTTAAAGATTCCTATTCAGAGAGTGATGAAAGTTGATCCAGTAGGATTTTTCAATTTCCCAATACCATAAAAGGAAGCACTAGCTGGCCCTTCACTAAAATCCATTTTCTTTTTTTCAGGACACAGCTAGGATCTATTCAATATTTTCTACCTTCTTTTGCAGTTAGCTGTATCCTTGTCATTGAATTCGAGGCAATGGAATATGAATGAAAGCAATGTGTTATTTCTGTGTAAAGGCTTTTAAAAAAGAAAGAGAGCAGATTATGCCACCCCAAAATGTGCCATTTGGCTTGTGAGCTGAAGGCAATCCAGACCCAGCAGACTCAGGATAATCTTCTTACCTCCCCTTAGCTGCCTAAAATAATTTAGTAAAGGGGCCTGTACCAGGAAAAGTGGTTAGAGCACAGATAACTTTTTAACCTGAAAGACTTACCTGCATGGCAAAGCAAGCATTTATTTACCAAATATTTGCTTTTCTCATCTTCCTGTGAATTTTCTCCTTCTCCTTTGAAACCCCAGACCCCATCTATTTTCTTAGCTCAGGATGGTATATAAACCTCAGTTGCCTGACTATCTTTGAGTCTCATATTTTTACGGGACTGCCGTACGTACAAACTTAAATTTTTGTTTCTTCCGTTAGTCTGCTTTATATCAATTTAATTATCAGACCAAGAAGAACCTAGAAAGTCAGAGGAAAAAGTATTTTTCCTCCCCTACACAGGTATGCAGGCTGCACCTTCCTTTCCCCTTCTAAAGACAGATGCAAATGACAATGAGGTCTTAAGGGATGGTAGATCCATTAGATGGAAAGATACTATATCCCCGAATCTCTACATGCAAGGTATACACCTGCTTTGAAGTTTTATGTGTATGATAGATTATCTTCTTTTATGTGTGTACCATTATATTTTTCTGCCTATTTTCTGACTATTAGCAAAACCCTAAGTAATATCTCATTTATTAACAACATATTGAAAACAAAAAAAAGGGTGTCTCAAAAACTTTTTAAATTTTCATTTTGTACTTTAGTCATTTGTGTACTTGTAAAAATTTCTCCTACTAGATTTTAAGTTTCTTGGTTAAAAATATCTCCTTGGACTGTATCCGTTTCATTTCTAATAAATGGTGATATATTTATACTGTTCAATTAGAAAGAAAGAATATTATGTTCTATAAAAATTGTATGCAAATCCCTTAAGATTACATGTTAAGAACTGGCACAACCTTCATTTTAAACATTCAATGAGAAATGTGCAATGAGGGACTTCCCTGGTGGCGCAGTAGTTAAGAATCCACCTGCCGATGCAGGGAACACGGGTTCGAGTCCTGGTCCGGGAAGATCCCACATGTCGCGGAGCAACTAAGTCCGTGCGCCACAACTACTGAGCCTGCGCTCTACAGCCTGCAAGCCACAACTACTGAAGCCCGCGAGTCTAGAACCCGTGCTCCACAACAAGAGAAGCCACCGCAATGGGAAGCCCGCGCACTGCAAAGAAGAGTACCCCCTGCTCACTGCAAGTAGAGAAGGCCTGCTTGCAGCAAAGAAGACCCAACGCAGCCAAAAATCAATAAATAAAATAAATAAATGTATTTTTAAAATGTGCGATAAATTATTTTAGCCTAAGGTAGTATCCATGAAGGGTATCAGATCCAAAAACTGTATACCTGGAAAGTGCTTTATTTTGTCATTTACTCTTTGTCATCTGTCCTAATTATCATGATTTTAATAGCTACTTACCATTCTTAAAAATCATTAGGAATAATTTTATATCGGCATTGGCTAGGTTTCTATCTATAGCGCTGATCCAATTAGGAATTATAATAAACTCCAACAGGCTATTATACTTTATAGAAATCCTGCAGCAAGGCACCTGGGTTTCTGGTTTATATATAACCTTGCACTCTATTTTTCTGGTAAATGAATTCACTTGGTCTATGTATCATTAAGGATTTTGTTTATGAGCGGTTTAGAAAGAAATAGTCAACATAGAGTAGCAGTGGCAGGTAATGAAACAAGTCATGAAGCATATGACAACACAGCCTTGAGAACCAGCTTATGGACGATCTGCTATCTGTGAACCCTCTCACCTAATATTTGTAAACACATAGCTGGCAAATCTTCCTGTATTTTTCAGAGCTTTTATTGATTTACGTAGGAATAACGAATAGGACCCATGGCAGGCATTCTCCTAAAATGATGTCGATATCATAAGGGAATAAAAAGTGTCTCTTGTTTGGTCTGATTTGGGGCACAATACCCTTAGGGTGTAAAGAATTAAGTGCCTCTCAAACAAGCCTCTATTGACCACACTGGAAATAGGAGGAAGTCTACTTCTAGTAACGAAATCATCCTGGAGAATTTGAGATTAACAGCCCATTGACCTGCAATTAAAGTCCACTGCTGGGAATTTCTTAGAGAAATGAAGTTGCATTGTATGAGAAGTTAGCAATGACACCACGAAGGGAACTTGGCAATGGGAGTGGCAGAGAGGAGACGATTCTTATCAAAAGCCAGGCTATTAAAGAAATGAAATTGGAGCTACACGAAACTGAAGCTACACAGGTGAAGGGTAATGGGGCAGAACCAGGTGCCATCAGCATTGAGTTTCAGGCAGTTCCCCTCGCATTTTACCTGTATTCGTAGAATGTTGAGCCAGTGTCAGCTTGCACTTAGAATGCAGTTGATCACAGTGCTAGGGAAAGTCAAACTGACAGTTAAGAGGACGCAAAAGTTTCAGGGTCATGTCTCAGCTGGGTTTTAATTTATTCTCATTAGAGACACTAATACAGCAGAGCATATAGTGGTGGTATTTATTTTTATTCTTTCCTTTTTCTTTTAAGACCATGAATCATGAATATTAATACAGTTCTGTTCATGTTGCCACAGAGTTTACAGGATGGTGGCATACGGGGGACGTGGGCTGCCATATTATCATGTTATTGGATTTGTTTAAAGAAGGTTCCTGATACAGTTCTCCGAATGCAGCCGGGTGAGCAACCCTGCTCTCCTTGTGTTACATAATATCCCATCTGTGCTCAGGGGGTGTGGCTGGATGAGAATGCCATCAGCTGATGCTTCGGACTTAGTGATGTCCTTTCAGAGCTGGAGCAATAAACATTAAGGGACGTTAACTGTATTCTTCGCAGGGGTGCAATAAACATTAGGGGCCCTCTTGTACCCTTTCCCAAAATGTCCTCCAAGTCGAATCTGGGGAGTGTTTTGTTAGTCAGTTCTAATTTCAAATCCTTCCTCCCATTCCATGGGTTTTGAAATTGATGAACTGGACAAACACACAGGCATTAAATTAATAGGCATATCTCCACATAACCAGTTTCTGGAAAGATACAGCAGTTCCTATGACTCACCTGACTCATCAGGACCCTAATAGAACAAAATGAGGTGAGCTCAGTGATCTGATTGATTTTCCTAGGGTGACAACTTTTGATAAACTGTAGCTACCAGTCACTGAGCTTCAGGGGCAAATGTTTACATGGTACCTAGAGATGATCCATGGGACAAAGGGTTCAGTTGCCTTGGAGACTGAGAAGATTGTGAGATTTCAAATTGAACCAAGCATGAAGTGATATCTCATGATAATCTGCGACTCTGTATTTCATCTACATATTTCTGCTTCTGCTTTTTTTTCTCTTTTTGATGAAACTATGCTAAAATAACAAATCTTCCCCATCTGTAGAGAAACCCACTTTATCATTGGTAACATCAGATGGTATCAGATGCTATCAAGGAAGAAAGACAGTCGTTTTAAGATTATTTTTTTAAGATCTGCTCCTGACACATTCATATCGGTGAGTCACTAGATTTAGCGGTTTTGCTGGAATTAATAATACACTTGTTTTACTCATTTTGTTGTACTAATGTTACTGTCTTTGCTATCATTCTGTGTGTCTCAGGTGTTCTTCTCTTTGCTATCATTCTGTGTGTCTCAGGTGTCAGGCCTATGAACTGGTGTGTGGTAGCATAGCATTTAAAGTGAGAATCCTGTCATTTCTTCTATTGTCTATTTTGCCATAGTTCCTCATAGACGTGATATTTAGCTAAGATAAATTTAGCACATAGAAAATTTATAGAGGCATCATCACCAGGATCAGACATTATTTGGCATGCAGAAGCTTTCCAAGTTGGGGCTCTAAATAAGGAAAATTAAATGAACATAAATACAATTAGATGTTATATTCTGAAGAGTTTAAATAACCTTAATACTTTACTAATTTAAATGCTAGTCTTTATTCCAGGTTGGAAAATTTTGGTGTCTTTTTATTTAAGTGGAACTGTCACTTGCTACCAAAAATAGGAAATGAGCATGTGAGTAGATCAGAGCAAAGAAAGAAATAAATTCCTGTTGATTATTTTATTTAACACTGTGGTTTCTCGCACAAAGACGTTTCATTTCAAAGTATTTGACTTGGCCACAGCTGTAATTGTGTATACTATCCATTATCTTTTAATTGGAATTATCTTTCATCTTTGGTTACATTTATCGGAGGATCCCTTCAGAAAGCCCACCAGAAGCACAAATTCCAATTTGTTCTCTCAGCTTGACTAATGATGAAAAGTATCAGAAACGACTATTATGTGTTTATAAATCACCTCTTTTATCCTGATGCGGTTCTGAGATTTTTATACTGTTAAGTATTGTTTCTCTGTGCAATATAAATGCAAAAATAACAGCAACAAATTTCAGCATAAACAATGGCACAGAGTAAAAAGGAACAAAAAGTCTTTAAAGGAAGCATCACAGAAGCAGAGTATGAAAGGAGAATAGCATAAAATATCGATGAGAAAATATATTTCCCCAAGATAAAAAAAAAAAAAACGGAGTCAAAAATAGTCCGTATCCCCTTAGCATCTAACCGTTCCATTCGGAAAAGCATAGAATCTCTGGCACAAAAGCAAATATATCTTAACTGGGCCCACTTTCATCCTACTGCTACCGTTTCTTTTTAGTCACATTGAATTTGTCTAAGCACATCTGTTTACATTCCTTTGCTATCACATTAGCATTTATTTAATTTTATAAAGTAAGAAATATGGCCGGTTTAAAATGTAGAAGACACAGTGGCCAGGAAACTTGAGGTCAGCTTGTGGAATGAAGCAATAAACACACACTTCTCGCTGTGAAGTATAACGCTTAGATCATAATGGGCTACCAAACAGCCTCGATTAATTAAATCATTCATCCAACACTTATTTATTGAGCACCTGCTGTGTGTCAGGCAATCTGCTACGAATTCACAATGAAAAGTGCACAGGGCAGAGCTCCAGCTTGCTTTTCTCCCAGCCTTTATCTATCTATCATGGCTGCTTGCTGCCACCTCCACTGACCTCTCCTCTGCATAGGTTTTCCCCATCCCAGCTCCCCCTCTTTCCTGAGCTCTGAGCTTCCATAAACAGGGACAGTCTACGACCTCCATGATCCATCAACACTATGTTTCCCACAGCCTCTGAGGCTCAATATTGAATCACTGAGCGTCTCACTGATGTTCGTGGGGCTCCTGCATTGTTTCCTGTATCCCCTTTATTGTCAACTGGACATGATACCTACAACTACGGGTAAAGAATACGGGTGCTTGGGATGCTTCAGAGGCTCCTGTAGCTGCAATTGGCCTGAGCCTCTGGACCACGCAGGGAGTACTCAGATGGGTCTACAGGGTTGCCGTAGTCAGATTTTGCCTTATTGGAACAACAGAGGCAGCCTTCTCTGCTGCCAACGCTGGACTCTCCAGTCTAGGACTGGTGTTTTTCATTCAGTCTCTTCACATCCCACCCCAAGCTGGCTACCTTCAATGTACTCAGATACAACCAACTATCCCTCTGTCCTCACTTTCTGGAAACTGTATCTCTCAGCCCCAGCACAGCATGGAATGACCATTTATCTCTCCATCACAGCATGGGTCAATGGCATCTCCTCTCTCACCTTGTGTATTGATCCTAATTTCTCTTTCTTTAAGATGGGAGTAATACTTGGCATAGCTTACTTTTCACATATTACACTCATAATTTTTTATTCATCTTTCCTATCCCTTTTTAAAGATGCTTGACAGCATGTTTTTTCCCCAGATCATAACTCATAACCCTCCATAGTATTTCCATGTTGACTGAGTACATAAGCCTTAGTTCCAACCCAGAAGTTTCAGCTGGTTACTCTATCTAATAGCAGAGTCCCCTACAATGGACTGCAGGACTTCCCTGAGCCCTTGCTTCTTGGGAACCGAGGTGTCTGATGATGAGCTTCTGCCTAATTTTCCTCTGCTACTGAACGTTACCTGCACAAGAGTATATTTGTGTGATCTTCCAACCTCTTTGTACCTCATTATCTCACCTTGACATCCCTGGTGCTGATCATGGGCTGACGTTTGCCAGGCTTCAGACAGAGAGTCCAGAGATGTTCTCTCTTGATCTAATTTGCAGACCGGCTCTACTCCCCAGGACAGTCACTAATCGACCCATCCACTGAGTCTTTTTTTGACCCAATGTGTGGGTCTTGTTTTTAGTCCCAGCTACTTCCTTTTTTCTACTTTCTTGATAGCAGATAACCCAACCTTGTCCAAATCCTAAAACACACGCTTCTAAGCTGCAAAATTTTTATCATCCCCTCCACTTATATAGAGTTGCATCAGTTAGGATGCTTTCATCAGCAAAGAGTAAACTGTGACTCAGCTGGCTTAAAGAAGGAACATTTATTGCTTCACATAACATGAGTCTGGAGTAGGATAGTTGTAGGTTTGTTGAATTCGGCAGTTCAATGTTGTCATCAAGAAACTGCATACTTTCCACCTTTCTCTTCTCCCTCTATAGCACGTGGGCTGGTCCTCATGGGGTGGGTTGCAAGTTGGCTGTCTCCGTTTCAGGTATCAGTGACGGCAGAGGCATAATTAACATTAATGGAATGTTAATGCCATCACATACATTTTCATCCACGAGGAAAACCAGTCCCAGCAGTTTCTCAGAAGGTATCTGCTAGAAACTCATTGCTTAGAATTGCTTCTTACATCCACGCTTAAATCAGTTGTTGGTAAAGGGAATGGTGTGGTGATTGGCTTTGATCAGTCATAATTCAACCAGTAGGTCTAGGGAGGAAATGAGCCTCCCCCAGAGCACGATGAGGCCCAATGAGGAACAAAACTTCTGTTATCAAGAAGGAAGGGGAGGGGACTTCCCTGGTGGCGCAGTGGTTGAGAGTCCGCCTGCCGATGCAGGGGACACGGGTTCCTGCCCAGTCCGGGAAGATCCCACATGCCGCGGAGCGCCTGGGCCCGTGAGCCATGGCCGCTGAGCCTGCGCGTCCGGAGCCTGTGCTCCGCAACGGGAGAGGCCACAGCAGTGAAAGGCCCGCATACCAAAAAAAAAAAAAAAAAAGAAGGAAGGGGAGTCATGCCTGTTGGATAAGCAGCCGTGTAAGCTGGCCATATATGTTACATCTGCTTCCTCACTGCCCAGAGGTACAGGCAGGGTCCGTTCATGCCAGCACTTGCTAACGTGGCTGCCCTTTGACACCACCCCACGACGTGCTAGTAATCCTTCCCCTGCAGTCCTGTCTCAGAGCCTGGGGAGGAAGGCGCAGGCGGTTATTCTGGATTGGAGCAAGTTTCCTGCTTCCTTATAATAACTGTATCGTTAAACACAGCAAGAGGACTGTTCCCTTTCTTAAAGTATTTCATTTCTGTACAGTGATGAGGGAAGAAGGAGGTTTATAATGATTCTGTGGAGTCTGGTGAGAGAAGCACGGAAGGAGGAGAAGGGTGAGAAAATAAACAATAAATAACTCAATATTTTGGTGTTATCTCCAGCTTCTAGTACCAGGCCTGGGACTTACTGAAGGCTTGAGAAATACTTATGGTCGAAATAAAGTGAACTCTACAGAATTCCAAAGCAGGCTCTCACCATTTGAAAATTAAATTAAGTAATCCAGATTTGATGGAGTTTTAAGCACTAGAGTTACTGAAATTCACAACTACTCATAAATAGAGTTGATTGATATTAAATAGGGGTGATTCCTTCTGAGCCATTTGGACACCTGTGTTCACCTATAGCCACTGTTTCCCTTTAGAAGGGATCCTAGGAATTAGAAGATTTTGAGATAAGCGTAGAATCAAATGATTCTGAAAGATGATTTGCTGCATTGAACTATAGGAAGTATTGATTAACTCTCCCACCCGCATGTCATATAGGGAGCAAAAGTAAGTGGGCCATCATCTCAGCACGGAAAACATCACCAACTTCAGAGTAAGAGGGTGCGAAAGAGGCAGTAGATTTGGATACATAAAAACACGGCTGTTCAAGGTCAAAGCCTCATAGATCGCTGCACAATTAAAAATTTTTTTCCAAATAAAAGCTATATTATTTGTTTAATTTACTGATTTTTTAAAATTTACTGATATTTTTGAAAAAAATATTTAGTATCTTTACATGTATGGTATGTAGTGTATGATAGTTGTGTCTAAGCCTGTATTATCAAAATCTTTAAACACTGAGGAAAATTGAGAAAATGGCACAATAAATACCTATAGTTTCTCCATCTAGGTTTGGCAATAGTTAACATTTTGGAAAATATGTGTACTTAGTCACACACACATTTGCTGTACATTTGTATGCTGCAGAATTATAATACTCATATATTTCAACATGCTTCTCCTAAGAATAAGGACATCTTTCTCCATAACCAAAATGCTATTTTCATATTTAGAAAAATCAACAACGATTCCCTAATGTCATCTAATATCCAAATCATATACAAAATTTCCATTTGGCCAACATAGTTTTTATACTTTTTTTTTCCCAAGCTTGGATATGTTCACATATTGCAAATGATGACTATGCCCCTTAAGTCTGTTTAACATTTTCCTCCCCAACTATCTTTTTATTTTTTTCGTAATATTGTCCTTTGAAGCATCTAGCCTGTGGTTTTGTAGCATTTCTCATGTTTAAGCTTCGTCTGATTATGTCATCATTATGATGTTTGTTTCTTCATCTCCTGTATATCTTATTAACCAGAAGTTAAGTCTAAGGTTTTAATTAGACTCAGATTAAACATCATTGTGTATACATTATATTGCATTACTTTATGAGCTCATAATTTCAAGTTGTCACACTATGAGTTCTGCTAAGTTTGAATGTTTGGTTAAGTTATGATTTTCACATTTTCCTATTGTTAAAATATAGTTTTAAAAATTATTTCATAGAGACTATGCATTGAAAAATTTTCCAGTGTCTAATTTTTGTTGTTACACTTGCTTTTAAAAATTAATCCTTTTCATTTCATAACACATCACCCTGAAGTTATATATATACATATGTGTACACACACACACACACACACACACACACATATATATATATATGGCAAGATAAGTTGAACTTTTACATGAATAAGCTATTTCTAAAGTATGTTTAAAATGTTTTCTGTATTTTTATCCTCTAACATATTAGTGTAGTAACTTTATCTTTTAAAATAGTTCTCTTGCATTCCTGAGATTAATTTTCTTGTTTTGGAGAAAACATTAGTAGTTTTCACAGTTTTTCATTGATTTGTGGTTATAACTTTCTAACAAGGTGTCCAAGGTGAAGTAAGTGGGATGGTGCATGGTTCAGCTATCTCATCCCAGCAGGAGGGGTTTCATTGAGCAGTAACCACACCTGCTCAATCTGTTGAAATACAAATTATAAGGAAAAAATTGAAAAGTGAGTCGGTATTTTGGCTGGGAAAATATATATGATTTAGATTCTAAGGGAAATTAGCTGTAACCAAGAGAAAAACAAAAATCTAAATTTCTGTATGAGAAAGCTAAAACCAAGAGAGCTGTGGGACCCTTCCTGTGAGATTTCTCCATCATTTAACTAATGTGTACACTTCTATAAAAAACTACTGCTCAAATAAATACTCAAACATTTTTACCTGTAGCTATTCAACATTCTGTTTAAATAATAAGATTTTGCCTTTTCTTTATTATCTTATCATTTGAAGGGTCTTTGTTCTCTTCTATGGAAAATGTATTATGGACATTAGAACTACAAAATCAAAAATGCAAAATTGGGATGCTGTTAGTAAATATTCTTGATGTGCCTGGGAGATGTGAGTTGAGGATGAAAGCATCTTATTCAGAGACAATGTTTTTTTAACTTCCTGGCTGCACAATTCAGCCTTTGCTTTAATTTTTCATCAGCTATATTTGTCATCTCTGAGGGTGAACATTATACAAAGTATAAAGTAAGAAAATATGGGTGGAAAATTTCTCTTCCCACCTTTGTCTACACATAGCTTTTTAAGGGTTTTTTTGGAGTCTTGCATAAGGTTTGGCAAGACATGAATATACTTCTTCAATTGTAATAAGGAGCCTTGCTGGATATATTTTATCCTTAGGCATGGCAGCCACTTTCAAAACATTCCTTGTTGTTGCAGCTGTTATGACCTTTGTGACCATAAATGCTCGTTGCTTGATCCAGTTATTTCCATGCAATTTTCTGAGGCTTCAGCACAGACATGGTAATACATTTTGCTGCAAATCAGTGGACTTTCCTGGGGCTGAAGCTTCACCTCTGGAGTGGAGGAAATATAGGTTAATTAAGTTTGCCAATTACAACACATTTGCTGTCTGTGTCTTTTTGTTCCCTTTTATAAACATAGGGGATTTTAAGAAAAAAATATTTGACATTTGACAATAAAGTTGAATAATCACGTCTAAAATGGTATTTAAATGATGTCTAAGGCCATTTGTATCTTCATTTGTCAAACAGATAACCAAATAGTGGGAAAAAAGTGTCAGAGTAATTTTTTAATTTATATTCTCTTTAGGGTCGCTTACTCAGCAGAAACTTTCACTGCTTACAGCTTTCTCTCTGCTCTCCCTTGCTTATGCCTTCCACACAATCTGTATCTTCTTTCCGTGGAGGACGTTGAGGTTATTAGGCCTTAGAGCAAGGAACCAAATGGTAATGATGATGTTTCCAACTGGTCAAAAACTTTAAAGCACGTATTATGTTCCATGCATTATTAATGTCTAAATTACTTATAAACATCCTTAAAATCTTTCCATTTGGGTATGATTTACTTCCATAAATCTTCTTGTAGAGAAGAGAGATGGCTTTCTTTTCTTTTTCTTTTTTTCTTTTTTTCCAACAGGATTGTTCTTAGTGTGCTACAGATAGAGACATCTAGGTTTTGTAAAACGAATACAAAAGTGCTTTGTAGCAGATGGCGCTTGCTGAGTAAGATCAACCACACAACACTTAGAGACTTAAAAGAATGATTGTTTTAGTTCATGGTTGTATGGATTGGCAATCGGATCTGAACTCGGCTGGGTGGTTCTGATGCTCTTGGTTCGTGTATATATCTGTACATTAGGGTAGCTGCTGTATGAGCAGAGATCTGGCTGACAGTTGGCTGGGATGCCTTGGTCCTCTTCCAGATGCCCTCCCACCATCCAGCAGGCTAACTTAAGCTTGTACCCATGGAAGGGTTACAGTGTCCTAAGAATACAGCAAAATACGTAGCCTCCTCATGACAGGTTCAGAATTTGCACATCATCTCCGCCAAAATAATGTCCAAGTCCAATTTAGATTCAAGGAGTGGAGAAATAGATTCTACCTCTTGATGGGAGGGATCATGAATAATTGTGCCCTTTTGCAACCTACCACATAGTGGAGGAATGTAAAGGATTCGTTTTGTGACTATTTTATAAAAAACATAAAGTGGGTTACCAGGTTCTTTTCATCATTTTTATTTCTGCAAACAAGATATTTATATGTTAAAATTCTAAAACTAAAAATACCTGCTACTTTCATAGTAATTTTAGGTTTGCAAAGTATTCTCACCTTATTGTGCGCTTAAATTTCCATAAAAAACTCATGAGGTGAGATCATTATTGTTGAAATTGAACACCATTTCACCTGCTTTTATTCTATGCTCATCAAAATTTTAGCTACCCTTTAAGAAAACATTCCCCTAACAATATCCCTTACACTTGACCCTGAAGTATTTTCTCTTACCTTAGATAGAAATAGCATCTTTAGCAGAGTAGGAAAAAAAATTACTAAAACGTACATAGCTAACTTAAACGATTAGATAATTGAATCTTACTATATACAAGAAAAATAATTAAATTTAAGTGTCATGAGCAGTAGTTGGCTTGCTTGGTATATTTGAAAAAATTGTAGAAGACAAATTTATATAGAAATTGATCTCTTACATACAGTTTTCTAACTCTGCATCATTCTAATTCAGAAATTATTGTTTAATTGTCTTTACTACTAGATACAAAAAAGTTGTGAAATCAAGTAATGGGTCCATCAAATTCATTATAATGTCGTTAACTTACAGCCAGGTGATTCATAAATGCTTTTCAATGAATAGAAATTCTCTTAATATTAAACTACACACATTAATAATGGTATGATATATGCATATCAATGAGCTATTTTATGTTAAATGTTCTCACATTTAAGAACATATCAGGTTTATTTATTATGGGTCAGTCTGTCATGGAAGATATAAATTTATTTGGTAGAATTTAAATAACCCAGGAAATCAATCAGATTAATTTGGGCAAGGTGTATAGTCTTATACTTCATCATTATTTATTGTATTACTTATGTAAACATACTTACTATTTAGAGTAAATTTTATTAAAATAAATTTGCTTTGAAAATTGAATATTTAAAAAATATTCTATTGAAAAAAATGAAGCTACCCAACAATACTACAAAAATCAAGACGGGGGCTTCCCTGGTGGCGCAGTGATTGAGAGTCCGCCTGCCGATGCAGGGAACACGGGTTCGTGCCCCGGTCCGGGAAGATCCCACATGCCGCGGAGCGGCTGGGCCCGTAAGCCATGGCTGCTGAGCCTGCGCGTGCGGAGCCTGTGCTCCGCAACGGGAGAGGCCACAACAGTGAGAGGCCCACGTAATGCAAAAAAAAAAGAAAAAAAAAAAAAAGAAAAAAAAAATCAAGACGGGAAATCCATGACTTTAAAGCATACTACTACTGCTGCTAATAATAAAATAACTCATTGGAGAGTATAAATAATCAAGTAATAATTACTCATTGAGATTGATTTCTAAATATTCTTTTGAAAACATTTGGTGTAAAAATAGTTTGTAAATGCCTTTTATGAAAAAAAAAGCTTTCAAGATCAAAATGTTTGGAATACGCTGCATACCATAGTATTTTGGGGGGGCTTCAATTCTCATTAGTGTATCAAACTTTTCCCAGTTTAATACAGTAGCGCCTAACTTTTTGGACCATGCTACCTTAATAATATATGGTAACATAGTTCCACTAAACACATTTTTGTAAAATAGAATTATAGAAAAAAATTTCAGTTATATAATACTTTAGATATCAGATAAATTGACTCAATATGTTCTGAAAATTTGTGGGTGACAAATATCAAATACAAATTCATTTTGAATTGCTTTATAGAAATACATATTGTTTTTAGTTTTGAAAGGCCTTATTTCATCTCCTTCATTAAAGATTTTATAAACATATTTCTTAACACTGGCTTGTAAACCACATAAAAAGTTAAGAAATATCATTACAGTATGTTTCCACTGTGATTTAAATGACAGTTGAAGTGGTTGTTAAATCTGATAAAATGAAGGTCTGCCTCTGGAAGTGGCTCATGGTTTGGAAAGCAATTCTAAAACATTTTATGAAGGCATACTAAGCACACAGATACGCTTTTAAGAGACAACTACAAATTATGTATTATTCCTGAATGTTTAGAAATTACTGTTAGACATATTTAATTGTGCAAAGATGCAAATAAAAACACATGAGCACACATTATTACGGAATTTCAGGTATTATTTCTATGGTTATTTATGTGAAAAATGCTATTATAATAACTGAATTTCAATTTTAGCAGCATGGTGGTTTAACAAATATAAATTACATCTACATGTATTGTTGGAAACAATCCCACTCTTTTTGATCTTAACTTTTCAATAAATCCAATATTCTCCATGTGTCTACACTGATATGAAAGATTGGCAGAGGCTGGTATTATATTGTTATGTTTGATCCAAAGTTATATTTAGAATAATTGTGTGAATTCTTCTATTGCTATAGTTATAGTAACATATTTCCCTCTATTTCTAATGCTAGTTTTGACAGACTGTGTCACATCAAGCAGGCCACTTTTCTTTATTATTTCTATTTGTAATGGAACTTCCAATAAGTTGGAAGTATCACTTGAGTATTCTTTGGATTGATGAAAGAACTACCAAAAAAATTTGAATATATTTGGTTTAAAAGAACCCTAATATCTAGAAAAACTGATATGTGAATTCCCATTTAATCTATTTTCTATATATTTTAGAACATACAACATATTTATTTAAAAATCTCACATGATGTTCCAAACGTTAGAAAGGATTGCTTTTCAAACACTAAAGTTCTATTTAATTACAGGATTGTATTATCCTTTGGGGTAACAATAATAAAGGACATTAAAACAAGAAGTGCAAAAGTTTTTAAACTGAGGTATTTTTGTTTCCTAGTTTCTAAGTAAGAATAGTTGGAAAACTAGCTGATGTGCTGACATTCTAACACAAGGGCTACGGCAGATTTTAAGCTGATCAAGACATCACCACAAATGAACTTATCTACAAAACAGAAATAGAGTTACAGATGTAGAAAACAAACTTATGGTTACCAGGGGTAAGGCGGGGGGAGGGATAAATTGAGAGATTGGGATTGACGTATACACAGTACTATATATAAAATAGGTAACTAATAAGGATCTACTGTATAGCACAGGGAACTCTACTCAATACACTGTAATGGTCTATATGGGAAAGAATCTTAAAAAAGTGGATGTATGTATACTTATAACTGATTCACTTTGCTGTACACTTGAAACTAACACAACCTTGTAAATCAACTATACTCCAATAAAAATTAAAAAAAAAAAAAAGACACCACCCGACCCGGTTGTGTTAATTAGATAGACTGGTGTCAAATAGCCAAACTGATGAATTTATATGTGATGTGGAAGTAAAATAGATTTGTTTCAGGCAGCACTCTGTGTGAAACATTACTTCCTAAATCTGTTACTCTGAGTGTCAGAATCTTGACTGCAAACTGCCACTTTGGTCCTCCTGGTCTACATTCATTTACTTAATTAACAGCATCTTAAAGTTTCCTTCCTTCCTTCTCCTTTCTCCCTCCCTCCTTTTTTCCTTTCAACTTAGACTTCACAAGGAGAGGAAAAGTATCAGCAGAAGAAGTAAACATTCATTACGGAAACAGTAATTCACAGTGAACTCTAATAAGAGCAAACATATGATGATCTACTTAAAATAATACGTAGCATAGTGAAAAATAATATTTAATGGAATCAAGAGAAATGTAAGTCAAATAAGTTAAATATTGATATCTTGGGGAAGATATTTCAGCCTATTTTTGTACATTTTTACCTTTACAAGAAAGAAAGAAATTTAAATGTTTGAGATGGCAAAGCTCATATGTCAGTCTGAAAGAAAGTATAAATGTGGGCCCACAGTAACGAAGGCCTTTATCCATAGTAAAAGAAAAACTGTTTTTGGCAAATTGGTGAGATTCATTTGGGAGTGAAAAGTCAGAAACCTGCTTCTGTACATTTTACCTAATCTGTCCCCTAACAATATCTCTATGTAGGCAAAGTAATGATCAAACTTTCTGTGAATATTTCAGATTATATAGACTAGGTACCATTAAATCATATAATTCACAATTCTACTTAAAAGGAAGAAAAATCATGCTTCTCTGTTCTTTTTCCTCTGCTCACTCTGCCACACCCATCTTGCTAATTAAGTTCCTCAACCTTGAAGATAATTGCACTAATGATAGTGCAAATTTTTTTTTTTCTGGAAGAAATAAATTTGAGGATACACTTACGTCATATTAAATGAAAACAGTACTTGAGAGAATAACCTTGAAAAGCACTATAATATTTGTTCTTGCTACAGAATAAGGTCGTTTGGAGAAAGAGATGAATGCAGTGGCTAGAAAGAAGAAAGTCAAAGTATTGGTAACTACTGATAGCCCTTGAATTTTTGCCTATGTCTCTAATTAATTACATACAAGCTGATAAAGACCACATGCTTTAATGTCTTAGGTTTTGAGATTTTTCTGTGGAAAAATAATACACAAATTTAGTTACTTTTATTTATGTACTAAAATATTTAGGATTTTATAGAATGTTACCCTAATCTGAAGATTAAATAAACCTTTTGAAAACAAAGCAAATTAAAGCTCATATGTAATAAGGAAGTGTAGCTGATTTCCCACATAGATTATTTTATTCAAATAGAACTGTCCACATTCAGGAAAAAAATAAAAATCTGAACAAACTTTAGGACTCCAAGTTATTTATTTCAGTAAATCAACAAGAAACATTGTGTAGTTGACTATTCTCATTACTAGATTTTCATTAGATGTTTTAACCTAAAATGATTTGATGTTGAACTATAATGGATATGTGGTATACTTCAAAAGCAAAATCGCTGTCTCAGTATAAAATGATCAGAAATTGAATTGAAATAGGTCCATTCTTTAAAACACTTAGCATTGTCTCTCCAGTAATTAACAAAATGGTAATAAAATAATAATCTTTAAGGCCTCTGTCTCACATTTAGACAGAAGTCTACAACAGTCTTTTTTCTGCTCAGTGGTAACAAGTTAACCACCAGCCCCTAATCTGTCCATCTAATCTTTCACCCTGTGGAGACTCACCAGCAATATGGCAGCAGACAGGCTAATATTAAGCAGCCAAAAACGCAAAATTAAACAAAGCAAAGATTTAAATCTGTGACCTATGAAGTTGATATTAGCAAACTACTGTAAAAATAACCCTACTAGCTTGGAGTAAAGGACAACTGGTGTCATTGCCCCTTTTCTTCCCTTGTTGCCCTTGTGTTCCCATCCATCCAATCCTCTACCCTCCACATCTAGTATTTCTGGAGACTCTGAGATTCATCAAGTTTCAATGACTTCTGCAATTAAGGATGTCTTCAAATTTGTTATAGTTTTATCTGACTATATATTCTGGAAGATTCTGAAGACAGTATTTTGCAGTTGGTTGGTTAATTGGGAAAACAGCAGATACCACAGAACTCTTTCATGCCTCTCCAAATGGCAGCCTTCCAGAAGTACGGTGAGGGGGTTTATGACCCCTAATAAATCAAGATTACCAAATAAAGTTGAGCATTTGTTTTCAAACTGGTTCTAAAAACATTTTCAAATATCATACTCTACATCGAATATTAGTTTGGAAAGAAAACAAATGAAGGAATACATATCCTATGTCTAAATATTTTTAAATTGTAAATCAAAGAGTGTTTTATCCTTCTATCTTGACAAATATACCTTCAAACTGACAATATCAAAAACATTGGTTTAGCTATGATATTTATATAACAGAATGCCAACAAATATAAAGACAATTGAACTCTGTTTCTTTTTTTCATGACTAGCTATCATTAAATGGGTTGGTGGCATTTAAATAAGAACTAAAGTAATAATAAGGTAATCCCATAAATTATGGCATGTTATTCCATAAAATATATTTTTCTTGTCTTTATTTCAGCAAAATAATCTTGTTATAATAAAGAATTATTAAATGCACTACTGATATTAAGGTGTGCATTTTGAATACAACTGTATTTTCTTTTTTAATCTTTTAACAGAATGTAAATGAAAGCAAATGTAAACATGTAAGGAATGTAAATTAAAGTAAATGTGAGAAATCAAATATTATTTTTCATGTTATCCGAAGTAAATTTTCTCTTAAGTATTCAAAATTTTATCTATGCCAAACATAATTTATAAGTACTCAATCACAAATTATACAAACAAAAACTTTAATTTTTGCAAAATTAATTAAATTTTATATAACATGTTTATACAAATAGAACCATTTACAGTTCTAGTGTTTCTGTAGCTGGCATTGTTAACAATTGGTCCCATACTTCCTGTGTGTTAAATCCACAACAATATACACGCAAATTCCAGAATAATAAGAATTATTTAACATGGCAAAAAGTTTCTCAGCTGCCTTGTACATGATGTGCTAATTTTTTAGTGTTCTAGAACCATGAATTGGAATGTGAACAGAAGCAAGAAAATGGGTACTCAGCTCTCCTGGGAAACGATCCTTTGTCATGCAAGAATCTCTTGCATTCCTACTATCTGAGAGAAGGATTTGACAAGTTCATTCATTTGAATTTTTCTTACCTAGGCACATCCACAGCTCAATTATCCTGCCCCCTGAAGTACTGTCCATCTCTAAATTGAGCCACAACCCTTCACTAAATCCAAACGTGGTTACCTCTTGATTGGAAGAAATAGGGAAAAAGAAGTGAAACGGTGTAACCCTGGAGCCTGAAAGACGTTAGTCACCAGAGAGCATGTGTAGGTAGGGTCCCAGGCTGTGCCGTGTGCTGGTACTGACTGCTTGATCCTGAGTGAGAGGGGCGTCTATAGTCCTCAATACATTTTTTTTTCCCCTGGGTTTGTGATCCCTGAGACTCTCTAAAGCAGTGGTCCCCGATCTTTTCGGCACCAGGGACCTTTTTTGTGGAAGACAATTTTTCCACAGACGGGAGGTGTGGGGTGGCAGGCAGTAATGCGAGCGATGGAGAGCGGCAGAGGAAGCTTCCCTCGCTTGCCCACCGCTCGCCTCCTGCTGTGCAGCCCGGTTCCCAATAGGTCACGGACCAGCAGTCTGAGGCCCAGGGGTGGGCGAACACTGCTCTAAAGCACAGGATGGCAAGGGATTCCCTTGCTTGGGTCTTTAGTTATACTGTATCAGTACATAATTCAATGACAATTGAAATGGCTTTCTAAGGCAAATGCAAACAGTGTACAGAAGCAGTGTCATAAATGTGAATACAGGTATCTAGGTATATACATGAACATATATATCTGTATATATGAAGTCTATTTATACTTATTTATCAAAATGTGTTTCTTTTTAAAAAAGTATTGTTTTAGGATTAAGAGAGAAAACTACCTGGAAAATCAGAAATCATTGAGCATCTTCCTTGGGAAGAAATGGTAAGAATAAGAAAGGAGTTGGGATTAAGAGAAGAAAATGCTTCTCATTGCAATTATACACTAATATAAAAGATACGGTAATAGAGCATTTGAACCGTGAGTTTAAAGGCAATACAAACAATTCCACTAAATTTATACTCATTTACCTTCTTCTTTTTTACTTTTTAAAATTTATTTTATTGAAGTATAGTTGATTTGCAATGTTGTATTAATTTCTGCTGTACAGCAAAGTGATCATTTATACATATATATATATATTCTTTTTCATATTATTTTCCATTATGGTTTATCACAGGATATTGAATATATAGTTCTCTGTGCTATACAGTAGGACCTTGTTTATTCATTTAATATCTCATTTACCTTTTTCTTAAGCAGATTTGTACGAGTATATAAGTATTTTACTCCTCAATTTTTGTTATAAAGAAATAACTATGATTGGAAACATAGGGAAGATGCTCAGAAGCATTTCTGTTTGAAATCTAATAGGAAAATATAGGTCTTGGTTTTTAACGCTTATGGTATTTATCACATATGCATTTATACCAACAGTATATGTACACGTGTAGGAAATACTTGAAGAGGAAACTTCTTCAAGAATGTCTCAGCTCCCTCCTCAGCAGAACCATGACAGTCTCTTATCACCATCAATGGTCCTGGTCAAACAGAAGGTGGCATCCTTGTGGGAGTAATGCAAGATCATAACATTTTAGCAGACAAATCAGATGCAAAATCTGCCTAAGAACTTGTCAGGAATTTACAGGTAGGGGTCAGAAAAAATTAAAGACCTATTCTCTGAACCTAGCAATGCAGTTTTGCAGGGGAAAGGAAGCTTGAGGAAGGAGCTAAGTGAGAGATAGTCATGGGAAATGGCAAACTAGCTGAAATAAATGAGTTAGTGAATTAACTTTTAAAAAATTCTGTAATCCAAGCTGTATTTTTTTTTTTTTTTTTACCTCTAGGTTTATTCAGTCTGAAAGCATCCCGAGATCTTTTGGGGATGGTAGTTTTGGGCAATATTTGCATGCTCATGCAGCATCACAAATAAAAAATAATAGTTATATTGGGGAAATAATAATGTTATATTGGGGAAAGCTAAGCATTCAAATAGGTGATCAGGGATTAGCTGCCTTCTGATTATAAAGAGAGCTCTTAGAGCTTAATCCCCAGGAGCTATTTGCTCCAGCATTTTTTTTTTTTTTTGATAGGTAGTAACTATTTTATTTTATTTTATTTTATTTTTAACATCTTTATTGGGGTATAATTGCTTTACAATGGTGTGTTAGTTTCTGCTTTATAACAAAGTGAATCAGTCATACATATGCTCCAGCATTTTTAATGGCCCTTAATAGTTGAAGCCTGCATAAAACACATATGCATGTATTTATATTGATATTGATACATATTTTATATATCAATTTCTATTCCCCAGCTGGAATTTGCGCTGTGAATTACTATCGTACTCTTTTGTCTAAAATGTAGTTATCTAATTATGTGTTCTGGGCGATGGCAGAGCTAGACTCATAGAGCACCAATTCACAAGCATTTAATTTTTGTTTTTAATAAGGGACTATGAGAAAAGGGATCTTTCTCCCTCTGGAGGGGGTGTGCAGTACTCATGCTTAAGTGGTACTCTCAGAATTGGAATTTTCCTTGCCTGTTCCTCTGGACATCTCATTAAGTGTTTCTAGTACTCCAGGACTGTTTCTAGCCCTCCCTCGGGTAGGACCCTTAAAGGAATTCTGTTAGTAAACCACAGGCTAAGAAGTCATGCAATGTGAACCTAAAGTAACTATGTAACATCAAATAATGCTAGCAAGATGTGGTCTTTAATTTTTTTGAGGGTGATACAAACCCCTATGAAGTTTCTTTTTCAGGTTCAGTAAGCTAGTAACATTGTGAGTCTGCACGATTCAGCCCAATAATCTGGTTAGAACCAAAGGAGCTGTTGGAAGCTTATGTTGATTGGCCAGTAACCAGAAAAAGGGTGAAAATGGGCCTGGATGGGAGTGGGTCAGCCCCCCCTCCAACATGCGCAGGCCTTAAAAGATTTGAACCGCACAGTCATCCGTACTTTACACAGCTGAGTGTTACATGTCTCTTTTGATAATGAAGGCTCTGTTAAAACTACGTTTTAGCACTCTGAGAGATGAATATAAACCTATTTAAACTTGGTGTATCTAACACTCAATGTCACGTTTTACCCATTGGCATGCATTTATCACTGTTTCCTAGTAAACAACTTGTAACTCGCCGGTTACTTTGACTGACAGCAGCCTTTGGCATTACTTAGCACTCATGTACTGTATTGTGTGGAGTCAAACTTCCATGGTAATTGGCTTCAACCGCAACAATAATAATAGAAATAATTATTCCAGAGTTAATTTAAAGGAGCCAAAAGAAGTAAGTCAAATACAAGCACAATAAATTATGGGAATTTCTCATTTAAAACAGGTTTAATAGCTTTCTCTAGGTACTGAGATCATTCAGTTGAACATCTGCTTTCCAGCTGTGCATATTGATATATTACCAGGTTTTTATTCCCCTCTACCCTAAACGTATCCATAAGTTTTTAGGAGTTTCACTACCTGACTTTTTGACAAAGGCTTGATTGTGAAAGATATAAAAATGTCAAAAATTCTGGAGGACATATTATGCCCGAGGTATTATTTTTCAATTGGCTCCAAAGACAGATGTCCATGAACAATTAAACCATTCTCCAGTCACACCTTGTTCCATCTGGGATCAGAGAATTAAAAGGAAATAAGCCCTCATCATTTACTTATTGCTGGAGTTCCTATAGTTTCCTGACTGTTATTAGAGCTTTATTAAATAATTCTATCAATGCAAAAGATATATTGTACATTGCTTGAACTTCTGAAATTGGCTTTTTGATATTAAATTTAGTATTTCTTCTCTTATTCATATACTGAGCAACTACTTTCAGAGAAAGTCCATTAGATGGAGATTAGGTTATCTTAAATTTGCTAAATCCCAAGTCAAGTCTTAGAGAGTTTAGCCGTAAAGTACCACACTGAAACAATCTGTACTAAAAAAATGTGAGCCTTGCTAATCAAAGTGGATGTAATCCAATATCTTGTCTAATAGGGCAACATGGAATGTGGTCTCCCCTCTCAACAACAGCAAAAATCCCAGATAAGATGTTACCTTCTTCCAATCAGCCTTTATTGTTACTGTCACCATAGCAACTAAAGAGCATGGAGTTGCAACCTAAACAAGGGACCAAATAACATAAGCTTATGAGCCACTGCATTATCAGTGTTCATAAGATACTAATTCAAAAAACGCTCAAGTCATACCCACAAAGGACAAGCCGTTTTTCTCTTTCCCTGACCAAAAGTATGGTTAATAAAAGTATTTCACCATGTTCTGGGCTTTATGGATAAAACAGCTTAAGATGTGGGATGATGTAACCTGTGAGGACCATGTACTCATCTCAGTCCCAGGACTCACTTCACAATGGCAATCTGCTGGCTGGCAAAGTAATATCAAACTGAACTTGAGATTTATTGATTGATTGGTTTAATTTTATTAAATGACCCTAAAGAAACACAGGTTGTTTTTTTTTTCCTTAACAATATATATAATTAGGAGGATGCTGTATATGAAAATCTGAAGTAGCACAGATTTGACTGCTCCAAATGAGTTCTAAAATAGACCCTTGAGCCATCACAGCTTTTCAGATTCTTAAAGAAACATCATAATCTGTGAGATGTTTTCAAAATCCTCTACCTTATTATTTTTCAAAGAGCAATAAGTTTCTAAACACTTTAGAGGCATATCTGAGGAGAAAGGTTAACAGTAATAATAATAATAAAATTAAGAATAGTTAACGGTACTTGCATACTTATAACATGCCACTTGCCATATACTATGTCTTTTAATTCACACTATTGTTATCCCCGGTTTACAGAAGAGCATATTGAGTCACAAAGAGAATAAGTAACTTCTCAAGTTTAGGATGATGCAGAGCTAGGATTTGAACCCAGGCATCTGACTCCAAAGCCTGCTCTCAACCACTAAGTTCTGTTCAATTTTTCTTTTGTGTTATGCCCCAAAGGCCTAATAGTGTAGCTAAAAATACAAATGGATGTATATTTCTTGATCCCTTTTCATCACTATTTATTAAATGTGCTATCCTTTCTCTTATGATTGCATCTTCTTCATGTCAAATTTATATCTAATTTAAGCTCTGTGACCGTTACACCATTCGTGGCAAGATTCATTTTGGTTACCTTCCATAAACTTTTATTTTTAAGACGATAACCTCTGAACTCTTATAGCTTATAATGTCTATGCATTTAATACCTAACATATCCAATCTAATATTATGCTTTAGCTCCTTAAAGACAGCCAAGATTTCCCTCTCCCCCACCTCTCAGAAAACAGACCTCCCCATGGAGAGGATATTACAGGCTGGATTATCACAAGGTGCCCTGGTCAGAGGGCTTGTCCCAAAGGTAGCTTAAAGCCACTGAATTTTTGGTGATGAACACAAACCAGAAACGAAGGCAGCAATTCCTGAGGGTAAAACTTAGCATGAGTAGGAGGGAAGCAAACAGGCACAGAGCAGCTTCATTCCAGCTTTTCACACTGTGTGACAAGAAGAAAAAAACATCAGAGTCAGGGATCTGATGCACGGGGTTTCTTCAACAGGCAGATAACAAGGCTTTCTCTGTGGTTGACTGGGGTCAAGTAGCATCAGAACCTGCAGTCCCTATAAAAACAAGAGACCCCCAGTCTAGTGGGAAGTCAGAGAAATAAATACGAAGGTTCTAGTTATATGCTGTAGGTCTGTTACCACTAAAATTATATAGTGAAGTAATGTATGAAGTCAATTTGCTTCTCTCCAGAATTACACAAACATCCCCAGACACTCAACACTTTTTTTTTCTCCCTTTACAATCAATCAACTAAGATGCATTTCATAAGTAATACAATAAATGAGAAAAGCTTTGTGCTTTTACCTGAAGAGGTTAATTTTTTCCCTGCTTAAAAAATTCTAGAAACATACTAAGCTTTTCTACCCAAGGTAACGGCCATTCCAAGACCTACAAGGGTTATTACGGGGAGAGAGGACCAGCCACATCCAGGATCAACATGCGAAGCTTAGATGCAGATGGACGATGGAAAGTTACAGTTCATTAAGCCCCGAAGGTTTTGCAACTTAAATACGAAATGAAGTATGAAGAGTTCATGTAATTACAACACAGTGTGACAAGTTCTCTGTCACAACTGTGAGTACAGGGTACATGGAGAACTGTCATTCCAGCCAGAATGGAAGAAAGAGGGCCAAGGAAGGAGAAGTCAAAGCAAGGTCGGGAAGGGTTCTTGGTGGATATAACATCTGAGTTAAGTTTTGAATAATGAGAAGGAATTTACCAGCCAAGGAGCTGGGTGAGAGAAGTGATATTCTGCACAAAAAGTCAACATGGCAATGTCAAAGATCCTTAAATACTTCAGCATGGCTGGATGGTAAAACTTCATGAGTCAGAAAAGTCGAGTCTGCAGACTTCGGCAGATGCCAGATCACCAGCAGACGTGGCTTTGTTCTGGAGTTTGAATTTTATCCTGGAGGCATTGGTGAGCCACGAAGGGGTTTTAAGCAGTGAAGTCACAGCTCTTTAGCTTTTCAGAGGTTTGAATTTTTAATTCATCTTTCATCAAGTGGAATATCGAAAGGATCAGAAGCCAAACCAGCCCGGGGCCAAGAAGACCAGTCACAATAACTCAGATGGGAAATGACGCAGCTGACAGAAGAGAAGCTGTGAGATTCAATAAGAAGAGATGCGGTTGAGCATGATTAAGAGTCCATATTGATGGGACTTGCTTACCACTGGGTTGGGGGAGGGGAAAAAGCAACAGATTGGGGAATGTAGTGGTGGAAAGCCCCATTAGTCCTGGGACACAAGGTTTTTCTGGATCCTAAGTTACCAAGCTCCTAATCTCTAGGTCAAAGTGCGTGTAAGTAGAGGTGGCTCGCTGTGGGCAAATTAAAGAATGACTGGTAACGATGGCCAGTGTGTTGCAGGGAATTCTTGAGGTGGAGTTTTAGCTTCTCAGAAAAAAGGAGGAAGATGAAGATGGCATTTTTTTTCAACACACTCACCTTCTCGTGCCTTTTGAGTCAAAAGGAAGAAATTGAGCCTGCAGTCAGCATTCAGATTGAGGTGTACACCCTAGGAATAATCCAGCTGTGGTCCTTCTGCAAAAATGTGTATTACAATTTTAAGTGCCTTTTCTTCCTTGCTAGATTTTTCAGAGTAAGAACTGTGTCTTATACCATAGTAGTTCTGGAAGTGAGGCAAAAAAAAAAAAAAAAAAAAAAAGTGTGCTGTGAGTTAAATAAGACAATCTTCTCTAAGGATGGTGAACTCACTTAGCATATAGCAATGTTAATAGGGCATTTCTTTGTCTGTGGGTCTATTTCTGTTTTGTATATAAGTTCATTTGTATCTTTGTTTTTTAGTTGGAAAACAAACTTATGGTTACCAAGGGGGAAAGGGGGGGAGTGGTGAGGGATAAATTAGGAGTTTGGGATTAACATATATATACACTACTATATAGAGAATAGATAAACAGCAAGGACCTATTGGATAGCACAGGGAACTATATTCAATATCTTGTAATAACTTATAATGGAAAATAATCTGAAAAAGAATAGATGTATATATAAATATATATGAATATATATTATATTATATATAATATATATAACTGAATCACTTTTCTGTCCAGCTGAAACTAACACAACACTGTAAATCAACTATACTTCAATAAAAAAAAATTTTCTGTGCTGACACACACACAAAAATACAGCATTTCTAAGTTGTAATCATTCACAGAACATGTATTTACTGAGCACATAAAATGTGCTAGGCGTGGTTCTGGGGATGGAGGATATAGCAGTGAACAAAATAGGAAAAATCTCTTGTCTTTCTGGAGCCTACATTTCAGAAAAAGAACAGATAATAAATAAACCAAGTATGTTAGATGATGATAAATGTTGAAGGAAAACATGAAGCAGGAAAAGGGGACAGAGTATCAGAAGGTGGCTGCAATTTTATTTTATTTATTTATTTAAAAATTTTTTATTGGTGTATAGTTGATTTACAATGTCATATTAGTTTCAGGTATACAGCAAAGTGAATCAGTTATACATATACATATATACACTATTTTTTAGATTTTTTTTTCTCATACAGGTCATCACAGAGTATTGAGTAGAGTTCCCTGTGCTATACAGTAGGCTCTTATTAGGTATCTATTTTATATATAGTAGCGTGTATATGTTAGATAGAGTGGCCACGTCTGGTCTCATTGAAAAGCTGATATTTGAATAAAGATCCAAAAGGGGCTACGAGCAAGCCACACAGATACCTGGGGGAAGAACTTCCGAGTAGAGAGAGGAGCACGTGCAAACATTTTGAGATGGGAGTTTGCCCAGTGTGTTTAATGGCCAGTGGGGGCAGAAGGTGTTTGAGCAGAGAGAATGAGAGGAAGAAAAGTAGGCCATGAGAGCAGAGAGATGGTGAGTAGCCATATCAGATAGGCTCAGTCATTTTCAGGTGAAGACTGGCTTTTATTCTTAGTGAGACAGGAGCCCTTGCACAGTTTTTTGCAAAGGAATTGTATGGTCTGACTTATGTTTTAACAGAATCACTCTGGCTGCTGTGTTGAGAATAGGGCTATAAGAGGGAAGGCAGGGGCCAAAGCAGAAGAAAAATAGGAGGCTTTTGCAATTATCTAGGCAAGAAATGAAAGCAGCTCCAAGCTTGGAGCAAGATTATCCAGTGTATGGGCTTCCCTTGTGGCGCAGTGGTTGAGAGTCCGCCTGCCGATGCAGGGGACGCGGGTTTGTGCCCCGGTCCGGGAAGATCCCACATGCCGCGGAGCGGCTCCGCAACGGAAGATGCCACAACAGTGAGAGGCCCACGTACCGCAAAAAAGATTATGGCAGTGTAGGAGGTCTGTTTCTGGATATACTATTAAAGGTTCTGGATATACTGTTAAAAGGACAGAAGCCCAATTCACAGAAGAGTATGTGGTGACTGGGTTTGAAACTGCCTTAGTTCCCAAGACCAGAAATTGCAAGATCTGAGGTTGACAATCTGGAGAACCAGGAGATCTGATGCGTAGGTCCAGTCTGAAAGCCAGCAGACTCGAGACCCAGGAAGAGCCAGTGTTTCAGTCTGAGTCCAAAGGCCAGAAAAGACCAGTGCTGGGAGACAAGCCATCAAACCGGAGTTCCCTCTCACTCAGCCTTTTTGTTCTAGTCAAGTCTTTAATTGATTGGTTGAGTCCCATCTACATTAGAAAGGGTGATCTGCTCTACTCAGTCTGCCTAAATCGAATGTTACTCTCATCTAGAAATACCCTCACAGACACACCCAGCATAATGTTCAGCCAGATGTCTGGGTACCCCGTGGCCCAGTCAAGTTGACACAGAAAATTAACCATCACAAGACCACTCTTTGTCACCTTGGCACCTATATGCATCTCCTTAAACCATACTTAGTCTCCAAATAAGGACAATAACACGGTCATAATTTTACCTAACGTAATACAACTATCTTGCGTACAACAGAAAGCACACCAACCCCTTTCCCAAAAGAGAAGGTAAAGTCCTTGAGTAATGTTTATTCTTCTCCCTGATATTCCATAACTAATTAGCAGTACTTAAACACTATGATATAAAGCCAATACATCTTATGTTACATGATAAGGGAATACAGCAGGAAGAAAACAAACGTATCACTTCATATGCACATGCACAGATTCACAACAAAATAAGGAGGAAATACCCATAACAATTACAGTCCTCATTTCCGTAACTGGTTCCGTAACATAGCAGATATTGATAATTACCTTTTCCCACCATTCATTCTGTATTCTCTTTGCCTTCTACAGGCACTTCAGCTGGTTGTGATTCTTTACCTGGTAGGATGACTCAAACTTTCATTCCTAAAGAGTCTGGGCCATTAGCAGTTCTGCCTGAACTGGGTCGTTATAGTTTTCCACTACCTTAATCCTAGGGCATAATAATACTAGAGACAGCATAAGGGATCTCCTATATTCCAGACATACTCTTTCTTATTTTCATTGTGAAGTAGGAGTCCAATTTCCCCTCTGTATTCAGAATTAATCACTCCAGCCAGCATAGTAAATCCCTTCTCTGCCTGTTAATCCAAAGGCGTAAGGATCCCAGAGCGGCTGGGCTGCAGTCTTAATTTCTAGTTCAATGGAATCATCCTTGTGTCTCCTGATAGAAGCTCCTCCCTTTGGAGCTGAGACCTCAAGGCCAACAGAACATAAAGTCATTGGAACAGGAAGCACAAATTTTGCTAGTGGGGTCACTAGGGGTAATAGTGAGTGGTGCCACTCTCATTTATACCCTTGATTCCTGGACCTCCAAGCCTGGCTGCGGGTGAAGTAGCACTATATATCAGACACTGACTCAGAGCATACACAGCTTTCTAGAAAGAATCTTGACCCAACCCTTCAAGGCATTGCCACTCAGCTGGCACTGTAACTAGGACTTTTAAAGGCCATTCAATCATTCTATCAAGCCAGCTTCTTCAGGATGGCGGGGAATATGATAAAACAAGTGAATCCCCTAAGCATTGGCCCAATGCCATGCTTCTTTTGCTATGAAGTGACTCAACTCACTCAGCCTTTTGTTCTGTTTAGATCTTCAATTGATTAAATGATGCTCATCTACGTAAGGGAGAACAATCTGCTTTACTCACTCCACAAATTCAAACATTAATTTCATCTAGAAATACTCGCACAGACACTCCCAAAGTCATGTTTGGCCAGATGACTGGACATAAAATTAACCATCACAGCAAGCTTTGGTCTAGCCTAGCTTCAAGAATGGATGGATGTGCACAGCAAATGAGACTGTCAACAAAACAAAAATACTTCCTCTTGAATGGGAGAAGATATTTGCAAACCAGACATCTGATAAAAGGTTAATATCTGAAATATACAAAGAACACATACAACTCAACATCAAAAAAAAAAACAAAAACCCAAACAACCCAATTTTTAAAAGGAGGCAGAGGATCTCACTAGACATTTTTCCGAAGAGGGCATACAGATGGCCAACAAGCACATGAAAAGATGCTCAATATCATTAATCATCAGGGAGATGCAAATCAGAACCACAATGTGATATCACTTCACACCTGTCAGATGGCTATTATCAAAAAGACAAGAAGTAATAAGCGTTGGTGGGGATGCGAAGAAAAGGAAACCCTTGTGCATTGTTGGTGGGAATGTAGATCCGTGCAGCCATCCACCATGGAAAACAGTATAGAGGCTCCTCAAAACATTAAAAATAGTACCACCAAGCAATTTCACTTTTGGATATGTATTCAGACAAAAGAAAAGAAATAACTTGAAAACATGTATGCACCTCTATGTTCATTGCAGTGTTATTTACAATAGCCAAGACAGAGAAAAAATCTAAGTGTCGATCGACAGATAAATGGATAAAGAAAATGTTTTTACATATATATAATGGAATATTATTCAGCCATAAAAATAATGACATCTTGTCATTTGTGACAACATGGATGAAACTTGAAGGCATTTTGCTAAGTGAAATAAGTCAGACAGAGAAAGACAAAAACCATATGATCTCACTTATGAGTGGAATCTTAACAACAACAAATGAGCTCTTAGATCAGAGAACAGATTGGTGGTTACCAGAGACAGGGGGAGAGAAGTGAACAAAATGGGTGAAGAGAGTCAAAAGGTACAAATTTCCAGTTATGAAATAAATAATCCATGGGGATGTAATGTACATTATGGTGACTATAGTTAATAATATTGTATTGTGTATTTGAAAGTTGCTAAAAGCATAGATCTTAAAAGTTTTCATCACAAGAAAAAAAATGGTAACTCTGTATGATGACAGATGTCAACTAGAGTTATTGTGCTGATCACTTCACAATATATACAAATATCAAATCATTATGTTATACAGATGAAACTAATAAAATGTTGTATGTCAATTTTACCTTACAAAATGGCTGTGCATTTAAGCAGACCTGTCAAACCACCTTTAGTGGGTGCTTTAGAATTTGCTTCAGAACAACGTCTATTCTGGAATTTGGGTCCAAGCACTACCTTAAGGTCACAGTATGGAGTAGATTAATAAGTTAGAGAGAGGATCTCAACATTTTAGTGTATTCTGTTCTGTAACTGTAACCCCAGGGAGGACAGAATGATGAATGTAGGAGGTCAGAAAGAACATGCAGGCTTGCACCCTGGGAGGCAATAGCAATAAACTGAGTAACACACTACCTAGTAGAAGAGGCTCTATCTCCATACTTGGTACTGAATGCAATATGCACAATGCAGCTAAATTTTTTGATTTTTAGCACAGGAAGGATGTTTGAGTCTGAACCTATACAATGGTTCTAGAAAATATAGTACCGTAACCTTTAGATGCTGACCTTGATGTTACATTTACTGCCTTATTGGCACCAACCTCTGTTTGATAATCTACCAACAGATGGTCAGGGTATCTTGGTATGCTTTCTAGTCCCTTGTCTCTTTGTGCATCATTTGACAGGATACTTCTGAGGCAGCAAAATTCAGCTGACGATGTTATGGTTCATTGTTTCCAGCAATGATTTGGCTTTATCTAGAATTCTTTGATTCAAATTGACATATGACTCTAATCTTATTCAACCTGATTCTCAAACAATAAGGATGTGACAACTCTGTAAAGTTTTAAGATCAAATGTTGTCTTCTGTAGTGTGCATTTTCAGAATGTTGTCATGCCGTGGATAGTAAACAGGAATACTTTGAGAACTGATTTCAAAATGTTATGAAGGTTTGTAATCTTTTGAATTGAATGCATACAACTGAACAGTATTTTAATACTAGAATGCTGTATTCTTGTCAAATACAAAAGTATTATCAAATGTCTCATTATTTATTTATAGATAAATGGTGCCACACAGATTTTTATCACAATTTTTAATGGTAGTAAATTATTAGTACTTGGTATAGTTTCATTGTAACATGCAAGAATAATGGAGAAATTCAAAGCCAAAAGTTGTTTGGGTTTTACACACTATAATGAAATATTTGGTAGTTTATAAATGATTTCAGAGCCCTTGTAAAGAAATATCACAAAAATAATTTGGCAATATGGGTTGCAATGGTTGAAATTTCACATCATTTGTCCTGAGACTTCAATTATTTTTTACCCTGATGAAATATAAGAAATGTGGATCAACTTTTAAGTACAAAGATGATTGTCACAGCATTGTATGTAAAAACAGAAGTGGAAAGTAGTTTTAATTATTGAATATTTGAATAAATCATGGCATGTTAAAATAATGAATTTTAATGCAATGGATATTATAAATCAGCTACATAGTGTTTCCAAAATATTGAAAAATGAAACCATAAGTACAATTTCTACTGCATGTGTGTGTGTGGTGTGTGTGTGTGTGTTAATGCAAGGAAATGTAACAAAATGTCAACAATGTATCTTTTTTAAAGGAATCCATGTGTTCAGTCAGCAGGGAACAATGTATCCTTGATGGTGGGATTATCAGTGCTTTTTAGTTCTTCTTTTTGGTTGAATTTTTGCCAGTTTCTACAATGATGCATATAATGTAATTAGAAAAAATCCATAATAGTTAAAAAAATAAAGGAGAAAATAGTTTGGTTGTTAATTCTGTGCCATTAATAGAGTCTTCTAAAGTGTGTATTTCCAGGGTACTGTCAAGTTGGGGGTAGTAAACAGGAAAATTTTGAGAGTTGATATAAAAATGTTATGAAGGTTAGTTATCTTCTGAGTTGAATTCATACAACTGAAAATTATTTTAATACTGGAGGGTTATGGATCTTTTGATAATAGAAGATTTCCAATCTCGTTGATAGATGAATAGATGTACCTAGAAAGATCTTAAGACTTAAGAACAAGTCTTATGATATTCTAACAAACCATAGAGATGCCTTCTCTTATGTACTTTTTAGGAATTTAATAATTAAAATGAGTAGATATTGCTCTCTTTTGAAGTTCCCATAAGAATTAAGCAATACTCCTAGTGTTTTAATCAACCTACCTTCTCAGTACCTTCTAAATTTGAAAGGCACTTGCACCAGAGTCAGAAAAAAGAAAATTTACAAACATACAACATTGACTGAATCGATAAAAACCAAACAGAGAAAATTATTGTCTTCCCCCTTCCCCGTGAAGTATCAGATATGACAACAAAGGCAGACATGATGACAATTTATATGAAGGTTTACACGTGAGAAGGCATCTACTAAACCAAAGACATTTGAATGACAAACATTCTCATCATATCAGCCTCAATAAGAATTTTGCTCTATGTAAAATACACATATTGAGAAATGTTTATTGACAGGATGTGTTTCTTTATTTAACAAGTCAGGCAATCATTTTATTCCAGTCTTTTTGTATAAAGTATGGAAGTACTTCATTGTCATTTAACCATTTTCTAAGGTTTCTTTGTATCTGAATGTCTTGTTTTATCCTCATTATTGCTTGATCAGATTTTCACTTCAGTGAATTCTTCAGTGAAACTCGACAGCCTAAGTAACATTAGGAAGAAATGAAGCTCTGATGCTGGCTGTCTTAAGTCTTTGTTCTTTATGAAATGTATAAAAAGAACTAAGGGAATAATAAGTCAAAGTTTCAACTCCACTTCTTTCTTGTTAGATGCATTTGATACTAAAGCTTAGTAATCAAATGGGTAAAGGAAAAAAAAATTAGTCCTAAAACTTTTTAAAAGTAAAATTGAAAAAGTGTGCTACATTTGTAAGTTTTACCAAAAAGAATTCTTCCAATTAAAGACCTGGCACCATTCAAACACAAGTCTTTTTTTTATAACTCTAGTGTGTCACCATAATTTTGAGGCTACTCTGGTTCATTAGTTCACAGTTTCAATGCTACTGACACCATAAAGCAGACTCATGACACCAGAATGATTTACTTAATAAAAAGCTGTTTTTTTTCTAATAATATATTTTTGGTTATATATTCCTGAAATAATTTCTTTCTAAATTGTATAATCATAGAAATCTATAGCTTAAGTCAATTAAATTTAATGAAAGCAAAGCCAAGCTATTAAATGATATTAAAAGATTTTTATCAGTTGAAGTGGCTCAGACCTAGAGACACCACCTAACTCCTAAGGGACTCCTAAGGGATCAGGAGTCTGCTCAATGATTTTCAATACCTTGTTTACATTATTCAGTGTAATTAATAAAAACATGTATTCCATAAAATGGATTTTCATCTCCCATCCCATTTATCAGAATATGGTTGCAGAATTAGGGAAAGGCGTTTGTTGCAGGACGGTCTTGTGTCAGAATCCTGTGATGGCCCACTGGTCTCATATGTTTGATAAAGCCTCTCTTTGAATATATCTTTCTGTTTATAACATTAACATGACCACAAACACCATTTATTAAGCACATAATTATTTCTATGTGAGATAATAGAAAATATATATTATTCTTTGCTCCTGGTTCCTGGAACAGAAATCCTAAAACCCTTGCCATTTCCTGGGAGATAGGAGTGTCTTCTGTTCTAATGAGACAACTCTGTGGGGCAGGGGCTCCAGGATGGCTCCTCAATGAGGGCTGGTCACTGGAAAGACCAAGACATGGTTAAGAGCTTGAGATTTTCAGCCCTGCCCCTCATTCTCCTGAGAAGAGAAAGAGGCTGGAAATAGAGTTAATGATGGCTCATGCCTATGTGATGAAGCTTCCATAAATATCCCAAAAGCTTGGGGTTTGGAGAGTTTTCAGATTGGTGATCATATCCATATACAGGGAGGCTGATGCACCCCAACTCCACAGGAACAGAAGCTCCTGAAGTTGGGACCCTCCCAGATTTTGTCTTATGTATCTCTTCATCCAGTTATTCATCTGTATCCTTTATCATATTCCTTAATAAACTGGTAGATATAAGTATCTCCCTGAGTACTGTGAGCTGCTCTAGCAAATTAATCAAACTTGAGGAGGGGGTCACGGAAACTTCCAAGTTTTAGCCAAATTTGATCCACTGTATTACATGCAACATGGCTCCAGTATAGCAAAATATCCCTAATGTAGGGCATGAGTTGTCAGTAACTTAAGGACTTGAGACTGACATCTCTAGCGTGTGTGTTGGGGAGTATCCTCCTGGGATGAGCCCTTAACCTGTGGGATCTCCAGGTAGACAGTGTCAGAACTGAGTTAAATTGTAGGACTCCCAGCTAGTGTTGCAGAATTGCTTGTCGTGGGGAAAAAGAATCCCACTTCTGGTATCAGAAGTGTTGTAGTAGTATGAAAATAAAGGAGAGAAACACAGGTGGAAAGATGAGTAGAAAACTGAGTTTTTCCCGAACAGTCTGGGACTGTATTCATCTGTTTTCAGAGAAGTTGAAGTCTATAACTGCCCACAGTAAGAGAGGACCAAGCACTGGCCTGGCTAGCAGATACTCCTCTCAGTAGTGTTGCTGAGAAGCAGGTGGGCTTGGACAAGGTATTATGGAAGTGAGGATGGTTCTAGGAAGCAGGGGTTGTCAAATAAAACTGGCAGCTCTCTCACATGTCAGCAGCCCTGAACAGACGCAACTGGAGGTCCTTGTAGGAGATCTGAAGCAAAGGGGTAGAGCAAGATCCCTCGTCAGAAGCTATGAAAGGATTAGAGGAGGACAAGTTAGATGAGTGAGTGACAGGAGCCTTAATATAAATAAATAATTAGTCATCATATATTGACACATTTCCTATTGTATATCAAAGTAAATTGAGTAGATATGACATTTACTATCTCAGAAAAAAATTACTTGCTCTTAAAAACAATGTTGACTTTAACCTTAAAGAAAACAAGAAATCCAAGTTGGAGAAATTGGGTTTGCTTTAGTATTCTGAGTCATAAGGGGTTGCAATATGAATTAGAGTTCTAGTAACCAGGAAATAAACAATTAGTCCAGAAGTTCATATAAATTAAAAAAATATATATTTAATTATTATAAACAATACAACACAGCCTTGTATAACATTAAAATTCTGGATTACAAATTATTGTAGTTTTGTGTGTATGAAGAAATATAGCAGAGTAACTGAGTTTGACTTAGATCTTCTGAAGCTTTTATCTCATGTGTAAAATCATGATCCTAGCTGTCCTATCTAACTCATATCTATGAGGTACCAGTGAGAAAATGCACATGACAGCAGTGGAAAACTCTAAAACAAATGTAAGTAGGATGATAAAGATTCAGATTACTGTGACTCGTTTGCCACAGATGATGTTGGAAATGACATTCCTGGGGTGAAAAACAGGGTTTGAAGGATCATCCTGAATAAATGTTTTTAATGATGATGCTGATGAAGAAGAAAATAGTTTTCATTTAGACATTATCACTGATAAAGGTAATATTTTATTTTAATACAAACATTAAAAAATCTACACTGCAGTGGAATGCCATTTTTAAACTAATCTCTAAAGAAATTGATATTTTTCTGAGAGCAGTTAGCTTTAAAAAATTAATGCAGAAGTTATTCTGGATTGGGAGTGGGATGATGGAGAGGTCACCTTCCAGGGGATGTGTCTGGGCTCTTGAAGGTAGATCCTGAGATAAGGACTTTGCGTACGGGGAGTGTGTTTGGGAGGGAATCCCAGGAGGCACAAGCTGGAGGTCGGGATATGTACAAGAAGTGTGTAACTACTGTGGGCAACGGGAGCTCAATTCATCTGCAGACCTTTGGAGGAATCTTGTAGAACCTTCTTCAGAACGGTCCCTCACGGACAGTATTTGCCAAGATGCTCATGAGTATTTTTTTGGTGGTTGCACCTGGGTGTATTAAATCTCTGCTGTCTACAGGCTGCCCTGCACTTGGGCTCAGCAAATTCCCATGACACTAGATAAAGCTACCAAGAAGAAGAACAGAGAAGTGCAGGAGCTAAGGGTAGGAGGCTGTCAGCATGTATGGGAACTGTTCACTTAAGCTATGTCTGAACTTGAAGTTTCGCTGAGGAGGCATGGAACGTATTATCAGGAAAAACTCATGAGATAAAATACACCAGGTATTTTTTTTTAAAGGGAAAATTATGGGGAACGAAGTAATCACATACTAGAACATTTACCTCATTTACCTATAATTTCCAAAAAGAAAAATTAATATAGTAGGAAAACTAGCTTTTAAACCAGCAAGACCTGAGTACAAATCCTAACCCTGTCTAATTGTAGCTCTGCAACCCTGGCAAACATGTTATTTTTTATTCCACCGTTATTTCTTAACAAATACAGTCAGACCATGTAAAACTTCTCTGCAGCTTTTTATCCCCTGCTATGAAACGACTTGCATCTCCCTAAAAATCATATATTGAAGTCCTCACCACCTCCACCCCCATGTGACTATATTTGGAGACTGAGCCTATGAAGGGGTATTAAAGATGAAATGAGGTCTTAAAGGTAGTGCCCCAACCCAATAGGGCTGGTGCCCATATAGGAAGAACAAGAGACACCCGAGCTCTCTCTCTCTTTGCCAGAGAAGAACACAGTAAGAAGGGGGACATCTACAAACCAGGAAGAGTCCTCACCAGAAACCAGATTGGCTGAAACCTTGATTTTGGACTTCTAGCCTGTAGACCTGTGAGAAAATAAATTTCTGCTGTGTAAGCCACTCAGTCTGTGGTATTTTGTTATGGCAGCCCAAGCAGACTAAGATATCCCCCTTCTAAATCTATACGTGTGATATATAGAGTATGGTAGTGTCTTAGTCTGTTCAGACTGCTAGGAGAAAGTACCACAGACTGCGTAGCTTATAAACAACAGAAATTTATTCCTCACAGTTCTGGAGGCTGGGAAGTCCAAGATAAAGGTACAAGCACAGTCATGTGCTAGTGAGGGCTCTCTTCCTGGTTCATAGGCACCTTGTTGCTGTATCCTCACATGGTGGAAGGGGCTAGGGATCCCTCTGGAGCCTCTTTTATAAGGACACTAATTCCACCCATGCAAGCTCCACCTTCATGATTAGATACGTCTAAAGGCCCCATCTCCTGATACTTTAGGGTGTTAAGATTTCAACATGTGAATTTGAGTGGGCACAGACATTCAGACCATAGCACGTAGTTTTGACCTAAGTGGGGGAAATGATTTTTGCTTTAATTTAGTTTTATTTATGTATAGGCTACTTCAGAATTATATCATCATTGCCACTTTCTACTAAATTACAGTTTCTACGAAATTGATCTTTTCACTTGCTGCATTGTTTTTTGTTCCCTTGCTTTTTGTTTGTTTTCTTTAAGAACCACCTTTAGCTTAATTACCTTCTATTTTATTTTATTTGGGTTTTTTTGGCCACGTCACACGGCATGTGAGATCTTAGTTCCCTGACCAGGGATTGAATCCACACCCCCTGCAGTGGAAGCACGGACTCCCAACTACTGGACTGCCCAACTTTATGTTTCAAATACTGTCTCTATCCCAGCTCACACACCCTTGGAATAGTTCAGATTCCTACCTCTGTGATGAGATGAGGTTTTGTTTAATCTAAGATGCTTTAACACTGTAAGAATTTACTTTAACTTTGTATTTTATGAATAATATGTTGTAGATTTGCAATCTACAGAGAGTTCCTGGTTTCCAAATTTTATCCCTACATCTATTTTCACTTATAGAAACCTCACCACTAACTACTAATCAATATACAAACACGTATTAAGTAACCTGTAGGTGCTAGGTCCTCTCACAGGTAGTAGGGATGCAGTGGATAAGCCTCACCCCTCCTACCTCCCACTCCACAGTTTAGTGGAACATAGAAATGGACTATTACAGTTCAGGGTAATAAATAAACGATAGAAGGATAAAAATGTTGCTTGTTTTAAGTGAAGCACACCTGGGCAGAAATAAATCTCTTCAGGGCAGAATCTGCAATGTGTGACATTGGCCTTATTTTCTCATGCTGGACACAGAAACTTGATGCTAAATAGAGTCAACCCTGATTATAGAGGTTGGAGGAGTTTTGTTTGTCTGTATGAATGTCTGTCTTTTCCCTTAGGGCTTTGTAAAGATGACAAAATGATTTGTTGATGAATGAGCACACACTCTGCAATGACAACGGTTTTATAGCCTCCTCTACGTATGAAATGTCCACAGACAGCAAACTGGAAAGGATGTACAGATGATCCTCGTATCTGTGTCTTCACCTCTCTCAATAGGAATAGATAATAACTCTAAACCAGTGCAGCCACAGGGAGAAAAGATCCCCTTCAGTGTGTCCCACATGGCTCCCTCCCTACACCATCTGCCTTGACATGCGCACACCAGTGCTTGGAAAAGACCTCTAGAGGCCCAAGGCACAGGTAAGCTGTGGATGCCCACCTCCTGCATGGACACTATGAAATTCAAATGGTCAATAGAGCTGAATTCTAAGAGTTAAGGAAAATTCAACATGACCTTATTTTTCCATGATCACTATGACAATGCGTTTTAAAGTTTTGATGGAGTCTATTTTATATACCATAAATACACCTATTGAAAGTGTACAATTTAATGAGTTTTAGTAAACATGTAGAGTTGTGTAGCCATCCTCACAATCCACCTAAAGAACATTTCCATTGTCCCCAAACATCTCCTCATGCCCATTTACAAGGAGTCCCTTTAGCAGCCTAGCACTCTCAGCCCTCATTAACCCTCCATCTCTTTTCTTTCTTTACAAATTTGACTTTTTCAGAACTTTACAGAGATGGAACCATATAATATATAGTCATTTGTGTCTGTCAATGCAGTTTTTGTCTTTTTATTTTTGAAATAACTCTAGATGCAAAACTCTAGGTGCAAAAATAGTGCAGAGAGGTCCCATTTACCTTGTATCCTGTCTTCCCCAATAGTAACATCTCCTGTAATGATAGTACAAGGTCAAAATCAGAAATTAACATCGACAGTGTGTGTGTAGTTCTAGGCCATTTTATAACGTGTTAGATAAAATGTAGATTTGTATTACATGTGTAGATTTTGTCATTTTGAGAATGTTATATAAAGGAAATTGCAATATGTCAATTTTTATACCTTAATTATGTGCAAGTTTATTTCATATTAATTATACCTCAAAAAGGTGTTAAAATGGGGTTAGGCAAAGCACTTATTTACTTGAATCAGAAGGACTCTATTTTATACTACTGAGGCAGTAGTGACCACCTGGACATAAAATCCCTTTTGCTCAGCTCCCCATAGAGCAAGGTCGACACAGGTTCTGTTTGTAACAGTATAATACATAAGCAGAATGATTATTATTTTATTTATATTATTTTTAACTAATATAAAAAATATTAAGGAGTGATAGACATAACAACTTGTAAAACTTATGACAATAACCCTGCAGGCCAGTTCAGAGTGAATGCACTCCTGTTTACTGAAACATTTCAGCAACCCCACAGCAAGGGTCCAGTCCACGGGAAAAGTGTCAGGTGAGGAAAGGTGATGGAACACAGGATTCCTCCCCTGGTTTTCCCTCTTACCAGTAGACAGGGAAGCAGTTATGGTAAAGATACAATCGCAGCTCATCCCATCACATTTCCCTATAGAGTGAGTTATTTGGATTTGTCCATAGTGTTTTTCAGTGTGTGTCTTTGTATAGATATTTAATGATTGCTCTAGGCATTACATTATACACACAAGACTTACCACAGTTTACAAGTGTCATCGATTCACCAGTTTGAACGAAGTCTAGAAACCTTACCTTCCTTTTAGTCCCTTTACTCTTTCTCATTTATAATACAATTGTCTTAGCTATTAGCGCTAAATACATTGAGAACCAACATCAAACAATATTATAATTTTCTAGGTTGTTGACTTCAGTATTCAGTCTGGGATATGTGTATGCTTACACACACACGTGTATATATATATATCTATCTATATCTATATCTATATATATATATAAATAAAACATATTTTATATATCTCCTATATATGTTTTATATATTTTATGTGATAATATGATATATGTTATATATGCAATATATATTTTACTTATTTTTATATGTATAATTTATATATTTCAGGGTTTTTAACTGTTGCCAGTAAGAGGAATAGGAAGAAGGGCTTCTACTCCATCGTGCAGCTGCCCTCTCCCAACACATTTTAATTGTTTTGTGGGTGTTCATTTTATCTTTATTAGCAAATGATTATAGAATCATAGAATTTTCAGGCAGGGGCATAAATTTCATAAATTCACTCTAAAAATACAGCACAGCTTTAGCAAATTGAGTTCAATGCTCCTGGTCACTGGTGCCCAGGAATGTGCTGAGTGTATTGTTTGACAATACCTTGGTCTACCCTCACTCTGACTCTCCCTTGTTATGGGACATAGTCTTTGTTCATGCATGTGCTTAACATACAGCTTTAACTACTGAGCCCCAAGGTTTCATCACTGCAGAAATCTATACTCCACTCCAATAGATGCTTCAAACTGCTGTTTGTGATTGTGTGAGGTGACACCTCCATGACTTTTTTCTTTCTGTGTGGTCTTTTTTCTCTCTGTGTGATCACTTGAGTAGTTTTGATAATTCCCCAGGAGAAAGTTTTTCTTGAACTGTATCTGCATAAATACACCTTACTCTTTCTTTCCTCAGCTGTTGCCCTTGGCGTTTCCTCACACACATAGCCAGCTCCACCTGTTGGTGCCTTAACCTCTCCTTCTCTTTCTTCTGGAATCAACCCCTTTCCACATCCGTCCTCTGCCAAGACATCACTGGACCAGTTCCAATCTGAACTTCATTCACTCCTCATGTCCCCTGCCTGTCACTCTAACCGCCTTTCTCTTAACACCCCCATCCTCTCCTCCGCTTTTCCCACCTCACATTATTCACCCACACCAGGAAAAGAAAATGGTTCCAAAGTTTTCATTTTGAAAAGGTGAAACGTTCTTGACGCTGGATTCGGTTTCCACCTGCTCCCACAGAAGAACTCGGCAGGAGGAGCAATGTCTTGGTGTTCCAACACAAATCCCTAAATGGGGACACAGATAAATCTGAATGTTGTGGTGTATCAGGCTCTTTGTATTTCTAGCACGTGTTTCTTTCTTCCAGGATGTTTTCCTCCTTTAAATAGACTTGGTTAGCAAGCTTCCAAATTTAACAATCACTGATGTTAATTGTACTAGAAATACATTCTGACTTTTAAAAGCTGACTTTTATAAGAACAATTTGAGCCTAATTAATTTATGTTTTAGACAATGAGATTCATAATGCAGCTTGATTATTCGGTTATTAAAGTGTTCAGGTTAATAAAGGAAATCTTTTCTAAAAATAATAACACACAAGTCAGAGATGAGCAAATACAATCACATATTCTAGAAAGGGGATTTCAGGGTGCAAGCTGCTGGCCTGTGCCACTTCAGTAGGGATACAAAGATGTTTGACTGTCTTATGTGGACTAATGCTCAGTTTATTGGAAAATTCAAATTAAAGTTTTCATTCCTTATTCATAAAATCAGAAAAAGTAAATAAACTCTAACTGCATTTATTATTAGAGAATATGCAAAAGTATTTAGAAGTTTATATCTGGAATCTCATAAAACATATGGCCTATTATTACATGTAATCAACTTTATTGAAGTAAATGCTTATCCCCTACAAACACCTATTGAACAACACATGTTATGAATAGATTCACCAATGAGGTGCTTATTCATCCTGTTCTACAACATCAGTATTACAAAAAGTTTCCACTGTGTGTTTCAGTGAAAGAGAATCTTTTAAAAGCCTTAAATAACTTTGGCTTCAGCTCTTTGTTTTATATTATTTTAGGGGTATGACGCCTTGTTCTCCAGTGCTAGAATTGTACTTTTCTTATTTGACATGCACCGTCTCACCTGCTACTGCAGGTAATTACAGAGCAGAATTCCTGAAGTCCTCTGACCCCTTATTAGAATGTACATTCTCTCCACCTATCAGTCACCAAGTGTTCACTACCTGTGGAGTCTTGATGACATAGCTCAGTTCTGCATGTCAAATAGTCGCTTCAGTCGAGTTAAATTCTCATTGCATGACATTCTGGTCTGCTGATGAAAGCTGGAAGTAGTGGTACTTCCATTATGGGGTTTAATAATATGGCTTTTGACACAAAGCAAAAATAAGTATTCCAAAGTTGTGCTGCATGGCTATTTTCTCTCTTAAAAAACTAATCATCTGACAGTGCAGTATTTTCTTGTCTCAAACACCATAATAAATAGGAATTTACCACAGTGGTTAATATACTAGCTCCATGGACTGAGATACTGAGGTTTTATTTTTGACTTCTTACCAGGAATTAGAACTGCCAGGATATTTCACTGATTAAAACTTGGTTAATCAATTGTTAACTTGTCAGATTTTATTCACTTTGGCAAGGGCACTATCCATGAAGAACAGATGAAAGAAATACTAAAGAAAATACTATTTATAGCCAATCAGATCCTTAACCAACTCCCATCTCATGTAGTAGACTTTTTTATCAAATGTTTCTTTGAGTGAATAATACCACAGACAATTAAAGGAAAAAAATAATCTTTCATATTTAAATTCAAAACACAAAATTTTAATTTTTTGGTGTTGTAATATCAAGTAATGTAATGGCATAGATTGTGAGAGAGGACGATGTCTTGATATAGGAAATAGACTTATCCAATAAGTTATTTCAAGTAAAAATATTACTCAGGAGGAAGGAATTCAATGGTTAAATAGCAGCTACAAATGGTGGGAAAGTAGCCGTACACCACCGGTTCTCACTACTAGAGTGGCAATGTCATTTGTGTGTGAATAAGTAAGTTCGTGAGACTCCTTGGGCAATTAGCGCTACACTGTCAAGTTCACAAGTGACCCAGAGCATGGGAAGGTCTAAATTAAAAGCTAAAATTCACACTCATCTTTCAAACCGTGTCTCAGCCTTCTTTTCTCAACCTGATCCCTCCCTCCTGCCCTCACGTTGTTTTGGGGTGACAATCCCACAGACGTCACAAGTGCTATCATTTTGTCCACGGTCTTCAAGAACTGTGTCTTTTCCCTGGTGAGTTGCCTCATTTTGGCACTACTCTTCCTTGCTGTACAATATCTGCTTTTTTTTTTTTTGCGGTACGCGGGCCTCTCACTGTTGTGGCCTCTCCCGTTGCGGAGCGCAGGCTCTGGACACGCAGGCTCAGCTGCCATGGCTCACGGGCCCAGCCGCTCCGCGGCATGTGGGATCTTCCCGGACCGGGGCACGAACCCGTGTCCCCTACATCGGCAGGCGGACTCTCAACCACTGTGCCACCAGGGAAGCCCAATATTTGCTTTTTTAATCTCGGCTCCATCACTAGTAACTGTGGCCCTTTCTAAGTTTGAACCGCTATTCTGGGTTGCTTAAATCAGTAGGACTTTTCCTTCCAACAGCCCTTTTCTATTTGAATTTTATCCTTGTATAAACCACATACAAGTACAAAAATCAGTATAATATCCAAGACTTATGGCCAATTTGTTCATAGATATATGTAAAATCAGTTATGATATTAAATATATATAGTTATTTTTAAGAACATACAATGTTTTGATATTATTGTCTTCTGTATGCTATTTTGATAGAGACAGCCAAGGAATGCTTCTCAAGCTACAGCTGCAGCTGTCTGTGGATTTTAAACTTCTGGTTGTGTCAAACAGCACATGCATAAACTCATCTAATGTTGCCTTCTACAACCCGTTGTCCCCAGAAAAGTGGGAGATGGAGTGGCATGGAGATTCCCTGGCTGGAAGTTGTGCCCATCACATGGTCAACCAGGAGGGGATCAGTGCCCAGTAATCAAGGGGATGAACTATGTGCTCAGATTGACAGGAGCAGGGAGTCCAGGAGGCACTGCTCTTTCTGTAGCAGACCTAGCAGGTAACGCAGCACAGTGTTCTCATCCTCAGAGAAAGAAGTCATCATCTCCTCTTATGAGACAGGTCAGTCGTCACCAGGTTTACCTGGTTGGTTGACTCTCGGCTCCATCCAATCCATGGAATTCAAAACAAAGGTTAGAACCTAGAGGAATATTGTTTATTGCTTAGGCCCTCAGGCTTTACTAACTTATTCAGTAGCCCAGGGATCTTATAAAAAGAGTCTCATTACATAGTTCAAAAGCTGTTGAGTTAAACACAAACCATGAAGGATTTTCTTAGGATTTCATACACATTGTTTTGGACCATCAAAGGCCATTAGTATATAAAGAATATTATAGAAAACATTCATGTTCTGCTTCTTATATGACAAAGGGTCCATAGTGTAATGGTTTTACTAGGTCATTAAGTTTTTCAGTGCATTAAAAGAAAGGGGATTTGTAGTAACAGGGAAAAGATATCCCATCTAGGTGATTTTAGCCTTCTACTAATATCCAAAATATGGTTCAGAGGTCTCACCTTAGTTGTTGCTGTGTTATCACCATGAGGGAGAAAACAAGGGATAGAACTATGTAGGCATTGGTAAACGTGAGAAACTACAAAAAGAAACCCCTCCCAGCTATGTATTTTGTGATCATCCAATGTTTATACTTATTTTCTCATCTGGCTGATAAGCCAGCTCAGATAGGTGCTTTAGAAGAATGAGTGTCCTTCAGTTGGGGAAGGCGGCATGTGGGTTCCATTACAAGAGGTATTATATTCCCTAACAGGAGTAATTCCAAAGAAGAACACTCATTTGGATGCATTAGCTATGTTATGTTGGATAAGAAAAGTTGACAACCAACAGTACATCATTAAAATTGACTGCAAGAAAAAAAAGCCAAAAATCAGTGAAAGTTGCAACACTGGGTTCAATTAAGAATTTGGGTAGGGGAAAAATCCTGATTTTTAGAGATACAAAATTGGTAGATTTAGAGCACAATGGCAAGTAGAGAGCACACCTGTGGCAAAGTAAGAGATTTCAAGGACATTGAGTCTAACACAGGGTTGTGGCACTATGGCATTGGAGTGTGGACTCTGGTTTAGAAGGACAGGTTGAAGGCAGATTCCTGGTCCATTTAGATATATAATACTTTATTTACTTTTCTGAATCCAGCTGCCCTTTACCCCTTTAAAAGTATTAATGTGATCCATATTTCAGCTTACAACACACACAAAACTTGCCCTATATGTTAAATAACATATGGGGAAAAAAGAGAATATTAGAGACAGGTCATGCACTAGAGAGGTATAGGACATGGTCTAGTTGCTTTTCCAGTAATTGAAAACTGCAGCAACAGGGAAGTGTTTGGCCTTTAACCTCATTGAAAATATCACAATGAGTCCTCATGACGCAACCTAAAATTAGAAGTTCATGTGCATTTTTAGTCTGTGTCTGATGGAATCAAATCTTTCTATAATACAAGACAACCCACTGGGGGAAAGCCATTTGGTGCCTTCCACATAATATTCAGAGGTGTAGGTCCCAAAATACCTTGGCTTAAATATTTCCTATTGCAGACACAAAGGCTTCTAGCAGAGAGACAAGGTGATTATAGACTCTGGCATAACGTTGAAATAAAATGATTTACAAATTATTGCTATTCAGCACCCCAGACTGAATGGGCCCTTCAATTTCAGGAACTCTATATACTTTAAACATAAAAGAAGGATGTAAAGATTGCTGTCTTTCAGGGGCTAATATTTGCAATCAGTTGAGAAGACTTAGCACATTAGTGAATGAAGAGTCTGAAATAAAAGCTATTTTCAACTTGATTATCCTTTTGATGTACACATGCACAGGCTACCTGGATGGCCGTGATCTAAAATGAATGGAGTTTCTTCACATCTTCACTGAAAATTTACTTGATAAATATATATTTACATCCTTATTTAAAAGACTGTCAGGTAGAAAAGATAAATTCTATTTCTATTCGGCTTCTAAGTCAAAACTTTTAGTAAAGAAACAAAGTGTCAGATCTGGGCTCAACTAAAGATATACAATAGAAATGTGAAAGTCAAATTAATATTTGTAATTTATATTATCCAAAATTTTGAAATAGAAAAATTATTACAAACTTAGAAGTCAGAGAGCCCTGTGTTTTAATTCTACCTACATTTATTTATCATCTGAACATCTTATCTGTTAAAATGGGAATGATGATAATGTCTACCTTGCAGAATTTTATAAAAAGTATATGAGCTAAAGGTAAGACATTTAACACAATGCCTGGATCTTGGTAAGGAAACGTTTGCCGCTTCTGCATGAATACAGCATTTACAGAATATTTTGATTACCCACTTATCTATTGAATTGAGTTATATTACCATCTACTTGAAGACACAGATGATACTAATAACACCAGAAATTTTAGTTCAAATAAAAAAGTGATTCCATATATACAATGGAATATTACTCAGCCATAAAAAGAAATGAAATTGAGTTATTTGTAGTGAGGTGGACGGACCTAGAGTCTGTCATACAGAGTGAAGTAAGTCAGAAGGAGAAAAACAAATACAGTATGCTAACACATATATATGGAGTCAAAAAAAAAAAAGTGTTCTGAAGAACCTAGGGGCATGACAGGAATAAAGACACAGACGTAGAGAATGGACTTGAGGCCATGGAGAGAGGGAAGGATAAGCTGGGAAGAAGTGAGAGAGTGGCATGGACACATAGACACTACCAAATATAAAATAGATAGCTAGTGGGAAGCAGCCGCATAGCACAGGGAGATCAGCTAGGTGGTTTGTGACCACCTAGAGGGGTGGGATAGGGAGGGTGGGAGGGAGACGCAAGAGGTAGGAGATATGGGGACATATGTATACGTATAGCTGATTCACTTTGTTATAAAGCAGAAACTAACACAACATTGTAAAGCAATTATTCTCCATAAAGATGTTAAAAAAAAAAAGTGATTAGCACTGGCAATAAAAGTAGAGGAGCGCAATTAAGGGATTTCCTGATTGACTACTGGTGAGGCAGATGGGGATTCCAACATGGCACAGTCTAAAAAACACCGAAACAATGGCTCACAGGTGAAGAGAGGGAACTATGTAGTCTATACTTTCCCAACAGAATGGAAGCTGAACATTGATACTGTTTTTCTCTATCTCTGTATTAATATTAAAGAATGCAATGAAATTGAAATGATATTGTGACCTCAGTCGGTGTGGAAAGTTAACCCCCTTGGCAGCTTGAAATGGTGAATGTTGCCAAATGTATCGTAGTTTCAGTATTCATGGTGTCCAGCCTCAGGATTGAGGAAATCATCTAGTCCATGTGTCTCATTTGAGAGATGAGGAAACGGAGACCCTTAGGGGGCATGTAACTTGTCCAAAGTCATACATTTGGCTGATGGCAGACCTCCTGTCCAGGGCAGCATTTTGTCTTACAACCTGAAGATCCAAGAAGTAATCCCTGGGTGCTAAATTAATGACTTGCAATTTGATGTCCTCTCATTCTTTTGGTAAAGCCTCATTGTTTTATGTGTATACCTAGACTACCATACACTGTTTTCTATAAAATATTAGTAAATGTTTCTCTTCCAGACAAATTAACTCTCTCCTAAATCCTGGAAAATGGAAATTATTTTCTTTTTTTCTTTAGGCCATGCCATGCGGCCTAAAGTTAGTTCCCCCACCAGGGATCCAACCCTTAGTTCCCCCACCAGGGATCCAAGCCGCTCCTCCTGCAGTGGAAGGTCTGAGTCTTAACCACTGGACCGCCAGGGAAGTCCTGGAAATTATTTTCTATTACTCCATTAGAACTCATCTAACAAATTCAGTATCTGAAAAAAAAATGAATACGAAAAAAACTTTCCAAAATTATAAAACATCCCTAGGACAGATTTGACTTGAAAAAAATCGTATCTTCCTTTTAGTTATTTCAGGATTCAAATTAAGGCAGAAAATAATATTGGGTACAATATGGTGGTTTCGATATAGCACTTCTCCTTGGGTTATTTTTAAGATGATTTTTAAAGATTTGCCTTTAAAGATGAAGGCAAAAGGAAGAGAAAGGAAGAGAGGCATAGAAGGAAGCACAGATGTGGTAGGGGGAGAGAGGAACTGGGGCAGAGAGAAGAGAATTGTGCTTGGAGGGGAGGGGCGTGCTGCTATAGAAGGTGACTGCAGCTGTCACTCAGGGTTACCACTTCCCTAACTTGCCTACATGGATCTAGCGTAATCCTCTACAGCCCTGCTCCCTTTTAGTTTTTTGCTGTCAGAGACAAAAAATTAAAAAATCAACAAGAATACAAAATAAAGGGAGAGAAATTTTTCTAGATAGATTCCATTCTACAGAAAAGTTAATCTTTAACAGGATTGAAATACAGGAGGATTTTTTTTTAACATTTCGGGTAACATGTATTCTAAAGCCACTTCAAATTTTATAGTGAGAATTTGCAGTTACAGGAAGAAGACACATGCAGTACAAAGTAAATGTAAAATGCTACCAAAACTACTTTACAGCAACTGTTTTTAAAAGCTTTTTTTGGAGAACTGTTTTACTCATGTCGCTCTGCCATGTGGATAGAAAAGTAAAATTAAAGAGACTTTGTTCTTAAAAAAAAGAAAGTTGATTAAAATTCCTTTGACTTGTTTTCTTTCTATGGATCTTAAAACTTCAACTAAAGAAAAGATTGAAAGATGCCATCTATATTATGCTTTAAATCTTTCTACCCCTAAAAACCAGTGAATTTGTTAATTTCCTAATGAATTCTACTGTTTTAACTTTATAGAATAGTCTTTGTTTATATTCATGCACAATTGATGTATTCAGCTCATAGTTTTTAACTCACAAGACCATTAACATAGGTCATTGGGTAAAACCTATCAGCAGCCTGGCTGGTGTCATTGGTGTTTGTAATACAGGTAGATCTAGATTTCTAAAATGCAGCTTGGAGCGGAAGATAATCCAGGCTTTTGGGCAAGAAAAATAAAAAGAAATATAAGAATAAATAAGGAGACAGGAAAGTATCAGTACATTACATAAATATTACTAAAAGCAAACACCTTTTTAACAGCAAGACCTGGAAGCAGAAATCCAGAGTTGTGGACTCTTCCATACTAAGATACATTTAAAATAAAAATAGATACATCTGACTCTACTGCTTCAAGTTACAACTAAATGTTCTCTTAGAATCTCTTCTATAATTAAGACTGTCCCTTTGTGAGCTAATAATATTCATTTCATAGAATTTCTACATCCAGTACTGAAGAAAAAAGTGGCTCTAATAGTTCTAGAGTAGACATAAGTTGAGACCAATATTTTTTATTTAGTTCAATTAAAGAAAGAAGGTCTTTCCATCTATCTTCTTAGAGACCACGATACTATTACTTGAATTCTTTTTAATGTCAGATAAGGAATTGAAGTTTCAGGGTACCATTTTACTTTCCTTGGCTATATAACCAAGTTGCAAAGTCCACCAAGAAATTTGGCGTGAACTGGAGTTTCTCCTCAAACCAGCTAAGACTGGAGTAACAGGAAAGGAGCAGGTCAAAATGAAGCAGGCTTTGCAGAGCTTCACTGAGACACCCACAGGCCTGTGCACGTTTTGTCTGGCTCTAGTGGAGAGCGTTATTAATCCTCCACTTTAATAAGAACCAAGCTCTCACACATGACTTAAAATAAATCTTCTACTCGTGTCCCCTCGCAGCATTACTGCAATTTCATATGCTTCCATTAGACCTTACAGCTGGTAAAAAAAAATGAGACATTTCAAGGCTATTGAACACAGTGAAGCAGGGCAAGTTAGTTAATATGGATTTTTTCATAATTCTGGCAAAAAAAGAAATCATTTGTGTGTGGGCTTCATGTTCTCCCTAGCTTTATGGATCTACCTAAAAATATATTGTCTACTTGCTTATTTTGTGTATGAGAATATAATTATAATTTTTTTCTCCCATGTTACCCAATCTAAAGTAGATTCTCCAATTATTCTTTCTCAATGCCTTGCTCTGATCCTTCATGGAACTTAATAAATGTTTGATGGCTAAGTCGACACATTCCTAGGTCTTTATTCCAGCTTTCAAGTAGGAAACATTAAACTACTATTCTAAGATAAGATTTTAAAATAGTTTGCTGTAAATACAAATTCAAAGCTAATATGAAGTCACTGGAAACTGGAAAAAAAAATCCCTTTATAACATTTTGGTAAAATCAAAATGGATAGCGAAATAAAATGGGTACATTCCAAGTGAGCCAGAGGGGACTTCAGTTTTATTATCTGTGTGGTCAATATCGGCAATTGACTCAGAAATAGGCAATGTGTTCCCTTAACACTATGACCTGATTTTAAACCTCACACATCAGAGGCCTGAAGAAGCTGACCGGAAGGAATTCATGAAGCCTGGGGTGACACTGAGTTCTTTTAGGAAAGATGCATTATGAAACCTACCTCTCTGCTCCAGTATGGACTCCTTGTCCGACAAATAGCCTTGCTTGCAAAATTTGAAAACAAATTTTAAAGCACTGAATTAAGCAAGGAAAACAGAAGAAATACTATCCATATATTTTGACCTCTAAACAGTAAGACTGTCTTGAGTACCTAAGCTTGGTTATGCCACATTTTCATATGTTCATTTGTTTTGCTCTTCATTAAGGATCTGGTAGAGAAAACACAGAGTATAAACTTTCTCCCAGAGAGTTTATTCTTAAATAAGAGGAGAAACTCTCTCTGAGCTCTTTGGTCAAGGAAACTTGCCTTACACCTGAAAGGAATAGAGATAACCTCCATGCAATTGCAATCCATTCACAAAATGAAATCCATAGTTAAAATACTGATGATCAAACATGGATTTTCTTTGGCTTTTCATGGAATTATTTTGATTTGATATCACTTGGGGCAAAATTTAGGGACAAATGCAAGATGAGAGGAAAACTAGGAAGAGACTCAGCTACATGTTTAGAGAGGGAGGGGTTCGTACTTGGACTCCCCCAACTAATGGGTAAAGTTGCGAGTCTGCTGAGAATGAAGTAGAGAATGAAAGGACACAGATAACTTCCCTGTCCATTGAGAAAAGACTTTAGTAATTAAAATTGCAAATTAAAATTATGTTTGACAATGATTCATCTTGTTTGGAAGCTAGAATATCTATGCAGTTATTATATGGTGGAAAAACAAATAACCCTGAGTGTCATGTTTTTGAGTAATAACACATCAAGCAGTCTTGCGTACTCTGTGTCTTGTCAGGGACAAAACAGCTTTTTAGAGTGTCCTCTGCAACTACACTGACCACGTTAGCGAACCTTTCACATCATCAACATTCAATGTCAGACACAGACATGCCGGCTTGCCCAGTCTCTTGGGTTTTAATAGCACAATTTAGGAGAACAGAAACAAGTCCTTGCTTTATTTTTCCCATTTTTTATTTTAAAAAATTTATAAATTACATAGTTAATATAAGCTCAAAAAAAAATCAAATAATAAAAGCATGTAAAGTAAAAGGGGAAAGTTCTCTACCTTTCCCTAATAGCCTAATAAAAACCACCATTAAGAATTTGGTGATTATTCTTTCAAAAGGTTTTTCTTTGCCTAAACATACCTGTACACATACATTTATAGAGACGCTGTAAAAATAACATATACATACATATACACATATATTTTAAAAGTTTAAATATGCCATTAGCATCTCTCTATATCATATATATCTCACTGAGTATATTCTATTCTATGGATGTTATTAACTTCCTGTTGATCTACTAACAGACAGGTGGTTTCTATATTTTCACTACTCCAAGCTATGCAGCAGAAAAGACATCATGGGTCAAGAAATGGCTTTTCACAGTAAAAAAAGAGGCATATTTTTTAGTTTTCAAAGTAATTATAAAATTACTCACTAGGAAATTTGCAGAAATTACCCTTCCACAATAAGTATATGAGAATACCCCTTTCTATGCTTTCTCCCAATGTTAGCACAGTTTAATAGGTAAGACCTGAGTTATCCTCACTTTTATTTCTTTTTCTCCAAAATAAGAATGGCTATGATTTTTATTTGGATAGTAATTAAAAATTAAATAATACAGAAAAGTGGGAATGAGTTTATAATTTTTTCCCAAAAGTATAAAATTTATTTTAATTGATACCCAGGGTAACCAGTATTAACATTTTGGTAAATTTTAGTTACTTATAAGTTTATAAATATATAATATAATTTATTTATACTTTATAGATATTCTCTCTCTTACTCTCCTCATTTTAATTAAATGGAAACGTATTACATTTGCTCTATTGTAAACTTTTTGTTTAATTTCTTCCTTCTACTAGTTGGTAGGATTGATTTAAGACTAGGGAATGATTTCTCAATAACCAATATGATGTTGACTATTTTACTTAAAATTAATGCTTTTATAACAACTTTTATGGTTATGGAAGCAATTATCAGCATAACTACTCCTTAAGAGCTCTTACATTAATTGAAACTATCAGAATACCTGACAAAAGAGGTTTAAATCATTTAGATTCATTATCTCACATTTTAAGAATTCGGAAAGTAAATATTTCCATGATTGGTTAATCTATACGCTTCTGGTTTGGCTTCTTTGAAAAATCTCTTAGCTTGACTCCATGATCCTAAAGATAACTGCCCTGTCTCCAATTTACCCTTCTGCAGGCAATCTCTTTCTCAGGCAAGATGGAAGGTGTGCTTTCTCCTAACATTGTTCTTTTTATCAAGGTAGAAGTCTTTTCTCATAAACCAGAGGGAGAGTGATCTCTGAGATCAGTGCCTGTGCTCTAGCTACAAGAGGTTGGTAAAATGAATGGCCTTTCACTGTCTGCAGTGGGACCAGGTTCTTTTAACAAGGGAGAAAGGGGAAGAGTGGAAGATGGTGATCAGCAATGTCTGCCACAACTCAGAAGCCTTCAAGAATCGTAAAATGGGCTTCCCTGGTGGCGCAGTGGTTGAGAGTCCGCCTGCCGATGCAGGGGATAAGGGTTTGTGCCCCGGTCCGGGAAGATCCCACATGCCGCGGAGCGGCTCCGCAACGGGAGAGGCCACAACAGTGAGAGGCCCGCGTACAGCAAAAAAAAGAAAAAAGAATTGTAAAGTATTTGTAGCTAGGACCATAGTATAGTCACATTTCTCTTTGCAGTACACTATTTTACTAATTGGAATTTTTTTGTTTGTTTGTTTGCGGTACGCGGGCCTCTCACTGCTGTGGCCTCTCCCATTGCGGAGCTCGGGCTCCGGACGCGCAGGCTCGGCGGCCATGGCTCACGGGCCCAGCCGCTCCGCGGCTTGTGGGATCTTCCCAGATAGGGGCACGAACCCATGTCCCCTGCATCGGCAGGCAGACTCTCAACCACTGCACCACCAGGGAAGCCCCACTAATTGGAATTTTTATCTTGATTTTTAATTGCTTGACAAAACCTTAATGGATGTGAGCGTGTCCTTAATTCATTTAAGCTACTCCAGGTAATTCTCAACATAGATATAGTTGTAAATTCAATGTCAGTTTGTTTCAGTGATTTTGAACAAAAAGGGACAACATAATATATGGTAATAAACTTGAATTTATTATTAAGATAGCAAGTGCGCTCTTTTTCTAAAATAAACCAGTGATTTATCATTTCAACATGAAAGTGAATGTCAGTTCAAGAAATTGCGTTTATATAGACATAATCTGAAAAGTCTGCAATGCCTTCTGTTTCAAGAATGCCTGTTTTATTTGTTGATGTTATTTTCATATATAGTTTCCATCATACAAATTACACCAATAAGTGATATGGAATCTTTTATTTTATATGTACTTTTTAAGCTATTTTTTGAATACATCCAGCTTTCTAGAGTGGAACACAGTAACAACCCATTAAATAACAAAGCAACTGTAGCCGTATAATATTTATAGCATCCTTACTCGGCACCAGGCACTCTAAGAGCTGTGTGTGTACCATTTCATTGGAGCTTCACAACAACAGTCTTATGTGGTAGGAGCTATTATTATCTCCATTTTACTGATGAGGAACCTGAGTCTAAGAGATCAAGTCATCTGATGAAACTCACAAGGCCACAGGTGATGGAGCCAGGCTGTCCTATACTGAACCCAAGTGATCCAAATGGAGACCCCATGTTCTTAGCTCCTGCCTTATGCTCCTCAGGGTTTTAGAGCAGGACTTGCTGACTAGGCATAACTCACAGGTACCAATCTGTGAATCATCACATTAAATCACAGCTGTGGACAATGTTATAAATTTTTAAAATTTCACTTTGGACATGTTTCAAGGGCAATTTACATCATATGGGTCACAGTTAATGTGTAAATTTTAATGATGGTATGAAATTGGAAGTATAATTACTCATTAGCCAACCTCGCTTGCCGGAATTAAGAGAATTCCCAGAGAGATAGCTTAATATGAACAGGATCTGTGATTTTTGCTTGAACTTTGGGAGTTGCTATCTTTTCCATCCCCTCTTTTGTGTTACCAACAATGCTCTGCCCACTGGGTGCTCCACTGTGACTCTCGTTCTGATCAGAAAGATGAGTTCCTTTGATCATTGTTGTATATATGTGGGGACCACGATATTGTACAATTCTTAAAAGCGGCATTCAACTTGACTTTTAACACAAACATCACTTTGAACCAACGAGAAACATAATATTGTCCAGCAGACTATAGAATTTCCCTGCATCCCCAAAGTAGGTCTCTCAGAAGTGTGTGTAAACTAGAGTTTTCCCTCAAGCAGCTTGAGAACACTGCTGAGACCTTTCTTTTAAGCCTCTTTGAAGTAAAAGAGAGTTTGCAACTGTTCGCGACTCATTGTTGTGAAGCAGACCAGGACACCCCAGGCCCACTAATGACCTGAAGCCACAGACCCAGTGGAAGAGTGGAGAGTGCTCCGGATGATGCTTGCTTAGTCAACAACTACTGCCTCTCGCAAAGCAGCACAACTAAGAAGGGGCATTCAAGCAAAGGGAAACCCAAACTCAGAGATGATACTGAAAGCAAAACAAAGATACCCTGCCTGGAGCCTCTGGGGCCATATAAGTCCAGAAGTGCCCCACACAGATATGATTGCCACAGAGTGAAATGTTTACCCCTAGAATATTTTCATTGCGAATACTACAGAGGGAAGCGTCTCCCATTACCACAATCCGGTATGCAGATAAAGGGCTAATTTTAGGACAGAATGATCTATTATGGGTTTTGGGTTTTATTTTAGTCTTTATTTTTGATATCTTAAAATCTGACCACATACTGAGTCTGTTAAGGAATCAATACTCAAGAATCTCAGAAAGAACAATTAGTGAGGTAAATTCTAATTTGATTCCAACAATCACTACAAATATGTAACCATACATATGTGGACGTATATACATATAAATATAGAATTATAAAACATTTTTTTGGTGTCAGAGACCTATTTTATACAACCTTAAAACTCTTATTCACTTAGTACTTACATTCTTCATGATTATTAAAGTACTGTTATAGGTTGGATTATTCCCCCACCCTGAAATTCTTGTGTTGAAGCTATAACCCCCTATGTGACTATTTGGAGACAAGACCTTTAAAGTGGTGACTGAGGTAAATGAGGTCGTAAGTATGGGGTCCTAACCCAGTATGACTGGTGTTCTTACAAGAAGAGGAAGAGACCTTGGGGATGTGTGCACACGGAGAAAAGGCCATGCGAGGACACAGTGAGAAGGCAGCCATCTGCAAGCCAAAGAAGGAAGGCCTCAGGAGAAAACAATCTTGCTGACAAGTGGGTAGTGGACTTCAGTTCTTCTCCAGAACTGTGAGAAATAAACATCTGTTTTTTAAACTACCCAGTCTATGGTATTTTGTTCCAGCAGCTCTAGCAGACAAATGCAGGTATCATTACTTCTAGGCCCTACAGGTCTTACTTTAAGCCAACAGTTATACTCTCTCCATTTGACTTTTGAGTTCTTAAAATACAAGAATATCATGTTAGAGCATAAAATGAAAAGGAATCTTAAACATCATCTACTCCACCAATCTTGTTTTACATATGAGTTGACTATGGCTGAGAGAGATTAAAGATGTACCCAAGGTCTTACAATCAATTGGTAGCAGACCACATGTGTCTTAATTCAAATTCAGCCAGGAATAAAGCAAGTTGCCTCTTGTTCTTTGGCGTCTTTCACATAATCTTCAACAATGAGAGAAGACAGGCTAATCATTTCAAATTGCTCACTTATTGCAGTTTTTATGGTCATTCCTAGTCATGGGTTTCCTAGGGACCCACAGAACAACAAATGGTTCCTGAAATCCATGTACTGTTGTTTCTTTTTAAAAACTCATGTGGCTTGTTTCATACTTTTACATAAATTATGATTGCTTTTACAAAAACCCTAGTACTGCTCCCTTTTAATCTTTAAAAAGTAATAAGCTCATAGAAGTGATCCGGTTTAATTTTAAACTGGTACTTCCAAGTGGCAGTATTTCTTTAACAAATTGCTTGTCATTTAAAATAGACTGTTGATAGTGTGTCATCAAGTAATAATGTAGGATAGAATTAGTCCTTTTCAAATTTTTCTGCCTTTAAATAAAAAATTATATATGTTAGATATGCCTGTCAAAAAAGATGTATCAATGTATGAAAATCACTGTATCTTTACAAATATTTTCTCAGCAAGCAGAACAGTCCATTAATCTAGAACCAATTGCAGAGAATCTGTCTACATCCATGGGTCCACAGGAGTAGCATCCTAAATGGATTTCTAGACTTATGAAAATGAAAAATGGTCAGTTTTATTCCTATTAGCTTGCCTTATTTTCTTAAACTACTCATATTCTTTATTATACCCATTGATCAAGTCTTGCCTACAGTTACCAAGTGGAAATAAAAGAGCATGGAGGCAAAATGGGGAGAAAATATAAACTGTGCCAACCCTTTATCATTTCATCTGAGGCTGTAAGTGTGAAGGAGTTATGCATCTCTTAAAATAACCCTTTTTCAATTCAAATGTAGCTCCTGGGGAAAACTGTACAGGAGTAGTGATCTGATTCATACCCCTGAATAAAAAGAAAAATCTTTATAAAATAGTTAATTGATCCATTTCACATATTTGTGTGTGAGGCTGAAGCATAATGCTGGAAATGAATCCACTCTTGGGGCAATAACACCCATAAGTCAGACTGGCTCACTTTATTACATGTAACCCATTCAGTGCCCTTGTGGAACCTGTCATCTGTCATAGTTTTATCCAAAACATTAACCACACTGGTAGATAACAATTACATCCCATAAAACAACTTGTGCAACCTAGATGAAGTGCTAAAAGTCTGTTCCATTCTCATACTACGGATATATATATATATACACATATATATATATATATGTGTATATATATATATACACATTACAACCTCCTTTCCCCCACCGCCACTATGTGGATCACCAGAGTCTGTACTTGTCCTCTCCCTGCTGAAGAGCATCATGCATAAAAGATGCTCTTGGTGGTTCCCCAGAGCTTGGCAATTATCCTTTGTCAAGCTTTGATGTACTGCAATGACTTGAGATTTCTAAACTCCATACTAAGGATTCCAAAACCTTATGTGAATTAGTCCAACACTTCATCTTCTTTGACTTTCTCATTCACTGTCCTTCTGGTGCCTAGAAAAAGACAAATTCATGTTCCTTTCAGGAATTTTGAATGTATTGTTCCTTATTCTAGAAGCATCCTTCTTGCCATTTAGGGCTCAGTCATATTTCAGCTCTGTAAGGGGACTTTGCTGACCACACAATCAATAGCAATTCCTTCTCTCCTTCTTTAATAGCTTAACATTTTTACCTTAACAGGACATACTACTAAATGAAATTATCTTGGTCATTCCCCTTCTTACTTACTTATTCTTTATCCCCCAGTTATATAAATTTTAAGAGCGCAGAAACCTTGACTTGGCTATTCATCACTATGTCTACAACACCATAAACAATGTCCAGTACATAATAGTCATTCAATAACTACTTGTGTAATTTAATAAATTAATAAAAAACAAATACTTTGGAAACTATCTTGACCTCCATTATCCTAATAATACTTAGAGAAATTTCCAAGATATTTATGTGGATAATCTTGAAATGGTTATTCTAGGCACATGACCTGGTCTTATAGAGTTACTAAAAACTCTAATAACATTTTCTAGGTTTCCATTGTCAAAATAACAGAACCAAGTTGTCTATCTTTTGGAGGATGATTTGGTTTCTTGATCTGTCTATTTTGGGGGTTACTTATCACTGTATCTATTTTTAGGACACTCGCTAAGAATTTCCAAAATCATTTTTATTAAAAAATGATTGGATTATGAATATAATGACTTTTAAATAAGAAAATGTAGGAAAATGTGCAACAGAAAATAAAAGTAATATATATTAGAGCTATGCAAAGACAACTCATGAATCTTTTTCATATATTCTGACAGACATTTATTTCTGTGTGTGAATACATATATTTTAGTAAAAGCAAGAACAAATAAAAAAAATAAGCCCTGGGATTGTCTCCTGACCTCCCATGTTCTAGTTGGGAAGAACAGTGGAATCTCTTTCCCAGTCATTGAGGGTTACAGAGTTTCCCCTCTGCAGGCAGGGTGTTGTGTACATATAGGGAGCACAGAGAAGATAGGTAGCCTGTTCTGGTAGCCTGGGGTATTCCCCCAGGAGTTCTGTCTGCCTCATCTCTTCAAGGGACAATCAACAATTCCTACAACAGATTTCAGAAGGTGAAAGAGCAAACAGCATGGACTGGATGTTGCCTTGGAGAGAAAAGGGAGGTTTCTTTCTTTCACAGGGCTAAATAATACAACCTTAGCTAAAGAGAGCCAAGTGTTCTAGAGCTGGGTTTCTCTGCTCAAGCAACTAGTTAGTCTACATACACATTATATATATATATATATATATATATATATATATATATATATATATATATATATATATATATCCCATTAATATTTCAGACAGAGTTTGCGCCTAACTTCACATTTCTACTCTGTAATCATGTTGCATTATTGTGCTTTCAACTTCTGGCCTCTACACTTTGTACCTGTCAGGGTCCTGGCAGGAAATGGTTGCTACAATCATGCTGTTAATTGAGGAGCATTTACTGTAAGGATTATTTATAAAGGTGTCCGTGGAGCTCAGTAAGATCACAAGGAATGGCTGGCATGGGGAGCTGTCACCATCCTGGTGCTGAAGCAGAAAGTGGAGGCTCACCTGCGTGAAGAAGGCCTTCTGACAAAACAGTGGACCTGCTCCATACCTAACATTTGTGCAGCCCTGAGCCAGAGTAAACATTGAGGCCTATAAACCATGCATCTAAATATTTAAGCTATAAATCACGTTAACAAATGGAGAATTCCTAAAGGTCTATCACCCTGCCTCAGTGAAGATATCTTAACAGGGACTTGGAAGACCGGACTTGCATTTAGGATTCTCAGGCTCCGTGGACTTTGCTCTGACATATTGCAACTTGGGGGGGGGGTGGGGGTGGGGGTGGGAGGGAGCTGCCAGCCCTGACCCACAGCTGCCACGTTCTCTTCACACCCCTGCCTCCTTCTCATGCTAAAGGACACTTTATATGCACATATATGGTCGCTCCATTCCATGTTACCAAATTCTACCTCCACCCTGATCTCCATCCTCCAGAGAACTGTGCTTCCCCATGTAGGCCCTACAAGTGGGTTCAGAGCTGTTCCACCAGGGAGTGGTGGGGTCCTGCGTACCAGGAACTCGGTCCTGAATGAAGGGCTGGGCTCTAAGTGGATGTGTCCCCTGGGCCTACAGATCCCTTGCTCTGTGGATGGGGGTGAAGCCACACAAGGGGTAGAACAGAGTCCTGTAGGATGTTCAGCCCAGGGCTAGGGCCTCTCCTGCCCATAACCCTGTGATATTACTATGGACTCCAATAAAGAGCTACCTGAGGCATATATTAAGAGAATCTGGAGAAGAAACTTCTTATCTCACTTTGCTCCCCACTCCCTCTCCTCCCAGAACTCACTGACCCCCTCCCTATAGACCCAGTCACTGGAAAGCCAGGGGCAAAGGCGCGCCCTGAGGTGATGCGGTCCATAGGAGCTCCACCTTCACACAGCAGGTAGAGAAGAGTGAAGCTGGATATCTGGGGGCAAACTGAGGATTTCTTTAGCCCAGGTAATAGGGAAATTAGGAGACAGTCTGATGATCTAAGGAAGAAATAAGTTTTCCAAATGGGCCTTTGCTCTGGGGGCCTGGCCAATCCCTCCCTATATACACTCCTAAGAAGAGCATCTTTGTAAATAAAATGTTCTGCTCGTGATTATTTTTTAGGGATGTATTCGTAAAAGGTTATCTTACCTAGAGTGTCGTAATAGCCTCCTGTCAGGACTCCCGGGCTCCCCTCTTGGCTCTTTCAAATCCCTTTTCCACTCCACACAGCAGCCAGAGTGAGCTCAAAACTTAAATTAGATTACATCACTCCTTTCTCAAAATGCTTCAATGGCTTCCGTTAGCACTTAGGATAAAATGTAAAATCGTCGTCGTGGCCAACAAGGTACTGTGTGATCTGGCTCTCATCCCACCTCCTCTCAGGTTCCAAATTCACCTGGTGCCCCTCTCCTTCTGACTTGCTGTTTTCCAGCCATACAAAAGGTTCTTTTCAGATTTCTGAAAGCTCCCTGCTTTTTCTTCCAAGCCAAGAAATGAAAGATGTGCAGAAGAAAACCAAGAGAGGAGGTGGGCAGCCTGCCTATGGAGCACATGTGTTGCGGGTCTTCTGAGCAGAATGAAATTTTCATTTTTTGCTCTCCATCCTTTGCAATTTTATTCAGTGGGATTAACTAACCACCACCACCACCCACCCCAAGATGAGTACCTTGGGCTTGCCTTGAACTTTTCAGGCCACTCTAAGATATTAAAAATTCTTCTAATTCTTCTTAGTAGTGGAAACAATTTTATTTCAGTAGTTTAAATGTCTTGTCCCATGTATATCAGTCAGGGTCCCACCAAAGAAGCAGAATCGGTTGGCTATATTTAAAAGAGATTTATTGAAAGGACTCCAAAATCTACAGGGCCGGCCTTCAGGAGGGACCCCTCGGACAGGAGCAGACGGTATCATTCACGGGTGGAATTTATTTTCCTTCAGGGAAACCTCAGCTTTGCTCTTAAGATGTTTCAGCTGATTGGATCAGGTCCACACAGATTATCTGGTGTAATCTCTCCTACTTAAAGTCACTGAATTGTATATGTTAATTACATCTACCAAATATCGTCACAAAAATACCCAGATGAGTATTCTGAGAATGACAGTCTAGCCACATTGAGACATAAAACTGACCCTCACACCACATAAGAATTGAAACTTCAAAGTGGCTTAGTGGTCACTCTGGTCCCCTCCCCAACTGTGGCCCTCCTTGCAGGAGAGGTCCCTCCTTTTAACCTAATCACTCTTATTTTCTCTCCCCCACACCCACTTCTTCCTCTGTGGCTTTTGACCTCATCAGTCAAAGTGCTTTTGTTACATAATGAATATTTTGTAAAACTTCTTTAGCTATTCTGAAATTAACTTCCTAGATGATGTAACCTACCTCACACACAACTGAAAAAAATTCTAACTGTGATATAGAAGAGAAACAATACAAAAGTGATTCATATTAAAGGCATCATAATAAAATATGTAAATGCTTGGTCTTAGCTTCACTAGCATCTCGAATGAGGAAAGCACGGGGTTGGAGATCTGTAAAGAATCATGGTGAATGTGACAGCTCTAAATACAGAATGATTCAGAAGTGTTATACAGGTGAATCATGAAATATCGTGAGTGGCATTGAAGTGATTGTGGCAAACCTGTTTCCTACTCACTAGAGTATCTTAATCGCTATGACTCACTATCATATTAATGCCTCAGCTGGAACTGACTCACAGTCATTCTTGTTTGTTGTCTCAGTGTAATTTTTAATAGAGGATCCTTTCACTCTCAAAAGTATCCCCCAAATTGCAGTGTGATAGAACAGCGTGTTCAAAGCAGTCCACGGCTAGAGAAAAGCATTTCAAATGCGGGACTAAAACAAGGCCAGGGTGACTGGCATGTAGAGAGAGTATAGCAGTGTGATGCAAAATGCATTCAGAGAGGTGGGGAGAGTTCACCGATGTAGAATCTTTCAGGTCATCGTAAGGCGTTTTGTTCATCCACAAAGCTCAGTAAAGCCTTTGAGGTATTTTTAGTAAGGACATGACGTGTAGAGATTTACATTTCAAGAATATAATTCTGCTTGCTTTTGGATAACAGATTGTGAGGAACTTCAGTTTGAACAGCTAGGCACTTGCTGAAGTAGTTGAAATGAGAAATGATGCTTTAGGCTAGGGTGGTAGTGATAGAGATGGAGAAAAGTAGATAGATATGTGACACTTTGAGGAAAAAACAGACAAAGCTTGGTGTTGGATTGGATTTGGGGAGCAAGAAGGGGAGTCAAAATGTTTCCTGGTTTTCAGACTTGGGCAGTTAGATGTATAGTGGTGTATTCAGTGTGAAAGGACACATGGTGGTGGGCCAAGATGCTTTAGAAGTGGGTGGAGGAGACCATGAATTAAGTTTTAGATTTTTAGATGTGAATATCAAGTACTTTTTATATAACCTCGTGGAGAAGTCAGAGCAGTGACATAAATCTAAGAAATATGTGTGTATAGGAGACATGATGAATGGGGTTGCCTTGAGACAGAGAAAAGTGAGAAGAGAAGACCCTAATGAATATTGTGAAACACCAAGATTAAATGCCTAGGCAGGAAAAAAAAAAAAAAAAAAACAATTCTAAAGGAGACAGAAAACATACAACCAGAGAGTTGAGACGAAAACCAGAAATGTGCAGTGCCGTGGCAGCCAAGAGAGGAGAGACTATTATCCGAGAGAGTAAGATGCATGGCTTTGGAGATCATAAATTCTAAATAAGGCTTCATGAGATTAGCTCTGAATAGAACCACAGAGATAAGTTACAACTAGAGGGAAAGTGTAGTCAAGTTGGGACTGTTTTTGGAGGGGGAGGGAGGAGAATCACTTTGAGAGGAAGAAGTGAAATATCAAGAAGGAGAAAGTTCAACACCCAGGTTCACGCCTGAGAAGGTGAGAGGGGAATTAGCCTTAAATAGGAAGAGGGGACTCTCTTTTACAGCAACAAGTATATATGTATATAAGACGGGTGCATTGTGCAGGCGTGCATTTTTATTATTGGGAAGATAAAGGCTAAATGTAATGGTTTCTCTTTTTTTCCTTTGAAGTAGCAGATGAATTGAGAACTGGTAGAAGGGCAGAACAAATTTTGAAAAGAGAGGAGAAGGTTTGAAATACAGTAGGACAAGTAGGTGATTTTAAGTATCTATCGGAGTTTTGTGATCATAAATACACATGGCTCTTCCCCCATCAGCACTGTGAGATCAGTGAAACCGAGCAAGACCCATGGGGCTACCAGGCACAGAAGCCCTTCTGTGTCCCCTTCCCTGAGTTCCAAAGGACAGGTTCAAACAGTTGCTAATCAGGGAAGGAAGGGGATGCTGAGACAAGGGAGGAGCAGTCAAGAAACAATAGTGCACCCCAGGGGCAGGGTCCTGGTTCCCCCTCAAGGGATATGCATAACAATATCTTTAAGCTCTTCTGCAGAACTAAAACCTCCACCAAATGGAAGTTGTTAACTACTTGATGAAGCACTCTTCTTTCCAGAGAAGGTCACAGTTCACAGTTCACCCATCCTCACCTGATGCCAGATGATCTCTGGATTGAAGGAATGTGGGTCCTGCATGCACCCTGATCCTTATCAGCAACCTGGCCCCTGGACTATAAGAGTCCTCGCAGGACCCCACGCCTGGAGTGGGACACACAGTTCTGAGGGCATTAGCCCTCTGTGGCCGCTTTTGCCTGGCAAAGCAATAAGGCTATTCTTTTCTACTTCACCCAAAACTCTGCCTCCGAGATTTCATTCGGTGTCAGGGTACCAAGGCCGGATTCAGCTTCATCAGGAGCGGGCAGAGTGAGGAGGGGTTCTGAGTGGAGTTTCCCAGAGAAGCAAGCAGAAGGCAAAGGGACAAGGAGTTGGGGTATTGACCAAAGGGATATTGAAATAACGCACCATGAAACAGGAGTCAGATAATTAGGAAAGTGAATTAAAAAGGACTGATGGATTGGGAAGAAGAAGGGACAATCAACTTGATCTTCATGAGGCTAAAGAAGGGTCATAGTGAGAGGAGTTGAACACATCAACTGGAAGAAGGGGTTGTAGACAGAGTCTGGGGAAAACTTGTCTGAGAGGTCCCTTGACTTTCTAATCTAAACTGGGTATCCTTTATAATGCTACCCTCTCATCATGTCTTCTATTTCTCCTTCATTGTTCTTATCAGGGCTTGCAATTCTGTGTGTGTGTGTGTGTGTGTGTGTGTGTGTGTGTGCATTTAATTTAAGTTCTGCCTTTCTTATTAGACTATAAGTTCCATGAGGGTGGAAACATTACATATTTCCATTTCTACATTAAATCTCTAGCAACTAACTCATTGCCAAACACATAGTAAGTGTTCAATAAGTATTATTGAGATTGAATACATTCTCTAATGAACAAATGATGTTGGGTCTCTGGGTTAAAAAATGTGACCATTTTTAAGGCATTTAAAATATTTTAAAATCCCAGATAAAATATTTGGGTCAAGTTCACCTTCCCACCATTAGTATCAGAATCTCTAAGGCCAACTTCTATACACTGCCTACACGTGCAAAAGACACTCCATCCTAAAGTTTTAAACATACAGGAATAAACAACTTCTGCAAAGAGTGAGAATATACTTGAAAGTCAAAAATGTTGGTGATTATGCTTATTTCACTAATGATGGCTGAGATGAAAATTCTATGAGAGCTCCAGCTTCTGGTAAATAGTCTTAATTTATAGTCCCTGCATACAAGGAGAAGTCTCAGAATCTATAGTTTCTAGGTTGTTCCCAAGGCCTGGTGTCAATTCAGATATACACTTTGTTGCTTACATGGTGCATAGTGATATTTGCCTTTTGATGTGATTTTCTTTAACCTTAAAAATATGCTGCCCTGGGAAGAAAAACATTTTCTTAAAAATCCTAGCATCTGGATTTTAACTACATGCTTCTTTTTTATTTCTGTCTGCAATCATACTCACAGAAATGACTGAGCATTCTGCCAAGTTTTATTTTCATGCTTCTTAACTACCTAAAGAATGGATTTTATTGCGTCTGTTTTCTGAATGGAGATACTGCAATTTAATGGAGTCATTAAAAATTGATCTAATTTTGTAAAATAGGTAACCATGCAAGACTAAAACAAATAAAACTTTTCTTAGGTAATAACCTTTTTAATGCAAGCAAAGGGAGTTTTTCTGTTTTTTTTTTTAAATCAAATCTCTGTATAGGATTGGGACTGTCTTTTTGTATTATGCAGCTGTGTGGTGCAGTCATGTGGGTGCTCAATAAATACTAAGTGAGCATAATAATAATAGCTTTCCAATCAAAGAGTCAAAAGGAAAACATCCATGCAAATATAGAGGGCTTGATGCTATGGTTTATACAGAGGTCTGTGCTACTCAACAACAGAAATGGAAACATCTGCTAGGAATCTGCCTCAATACAAGAGACAAAAATAATAGAGCCATTGTTTCTGTGTACAGTTAATCTGTTACTTGGCTTCCTTTGAGCTAGTAAGGGGATTACAGTGGCAAATATTAGCTGACCATCAGAATATCCAATAAGTAGAATTACATCTTTGTTTTCCATCCGTAAGAGCAATATGCTTTATTTATGCTACTGAAGGAAGGTAAACCATTAAGGCAATCCGTCGCTCTCAGCTTGGTAGACAATTACGTGCAGGTATTCTTCTGAGCCTGTAGTATTTTTATTTTAGTTTTTGAATTTTGTAATTTGCTGCATTCTTCTCTTCTGCTGTCTGACAGTGAGAGATTTTAACTGTTCAAAGATAAAATCTCCAAAAATATTGGAGACAAAGAAAAAGGAATTTAACATCTCAAAAAAAAGTCTAAACACTGAGTTAAAATGGAGATTGAAGATTATAATTAAGAGGCAGATTTTCATTTTGATTTTAATCGATGATGTGTTACTTAGTTGATACTTTAATTTAAACTACAGTATTTCGCACCTACATGATCTTAGGTTCTGTGAAAATGTCAGTGCAATCTACCGGGGAAAAAAGGCAGATAACACCTGCTGTAATCATTCCTTTTTTTTTTTTTTTTTGCCTACGTTTTCCCTCCAAAGTTCAAACACCCCTCTGTCTTTGATGGTATTGTAAGAAAAGCAGGCGAAGACACTCTCTGCCTGAATTTTTTTTTTACCATGCCTTCTAGCCATTCGATGTTTTGATCTGTGTTTCCATCTGAGCTTTCTAATATAGCGACCCTGGCATCTAATCCATCCAGTTTATTATCTATTGAAATACCTACTGCCTGAAGTGAATTTATTTCGGCAGCAATGACTTCTGAAAGAGATGTATTTTGTTGTTTTTGTGAAAGATAGGTGAGTCTAAAGATTCCAAACTCACTCCCTGATGACAATCCTTGGCCTTTTCTCAAGGCAAACTTTGGGTAAAAGAAAAAAAACAAAAACAAAAAAAACACACCGTGATTGCATTTGTTTTTATTTGTCATTATAAACTTGTTTTGTCCAAAAGCCAGAACTCTCAGAGGCTGAAAATAAAAAATAGTAACGTGCATAAGGAAATCAGGTTATCAGAACAAAAAAGAGGCAGATTCTCAAAGCTTCCTGGGGGCACATTTTTCCTCTTTCGTTCTTACTCTCAGTATTGAGTTCTTTTTAACCTTTAGAATTTAATTTGTGAAAGATTATGGCTGTATCAAGCTTTGCAGAAGCTGTACTTCTGAAGTGTTTGCATGTTTTGTATTTTGATGGTTTACTTTCTGTTACGTCCGCCCGAAGCTGAAATAGATGAGAGCATGAGGGATGGAATTGTGTAAAAGGAACATCCGAAAGGTCAAAACGGCAAAATTTATTTCAATCTTTTACATAATACACGCGGCACCTTAAAACTTTCGCTTCCGCCTTTGTGAATTACATTACAAAACATAACTGTGGTGTTCTTAAAACGAAATCCTCTTTTGCACATAACTTAAAAACTGATTTGTTAATGGAGGCTTCCACTTAGATGCTCACTGCTTAATTTTATTTTCCTGCGCATCACCCAGATTTGGTTGTGTTGTGAGTAGGCACTGCGTCAGCGTGACAACTGGTTGGATAGGACGTGCCCTATATTTAGTTTTGGTCTGCGCATGCTGTGACTTTTTGGTACCAACCATGAAATGCCATTTGGAAAGTGTAGGATGGACATTCTTTTCCTGATGTGATCATCTATAAAAGATATGCCTATCTGATGATTAAAGTCCTTTTGTCAGTTTTGGTGACACCTGAATATGTTATTCAATGTGGATGTGAAGGAGCTATTTTATATATTCCTTTGGTGAATAAATGAGAGGAATGATGTGTCTAGAAATTACTTTAAAAATTATAACTTAAATATACATTAATGATGCATGTTATTGACATATTTCACATGACTCACCTATATTACCCCATTACTTTGGGCTAGTTCTTGATAAGAAGAGGATTGTGTTTTGTTATAATAGAGGTGGCATCATTACTAATAAAATTGTACCTTGTAAAGAATTGATCTCATGGCTGCTGCTACTAGAGTTGTTTGCAATTCTTTGTCCCAGGACTTGCACTACCATATAGTAGACATTCTAATACATATGAGACCATGGGGTTGAAGACAATTGTTTGCCAGTAATTAAATCTATTTAGATGTTGTTAAAGATGTATTTTTATTCATTCATTAATTAATCTATTCATTCATTCACCTATTCCACATTTAAAAATATATAACTTGTTCTAGACCCCCACTATGATCCAGGACTCCAGGAAATCTGTCAGCTCATATAGGAGAGAGATGATTGAATGATACAATGAAATAGGATAGTGGAAAAGAATGAAGTTTTTACTGAGTGGTTAGACATTCAGTGAATCTGTACTATAGGTGAGGAGGGGTGGTGAGGGAATAGGAAAGGGCCAGATGATGAGGCCCTTTACCTATGAACTGAGATGTGTAGGTTTTATCTTATAGGAGAGTGGTTTCCAAAGTATGGTGCATGGCCCCCAGTAGAGCACAAGCTGATACACTGGTGCCTTGTCTCATGTTGGGATTCGCTAGAGGCAGACCCGGTGACAAACATGTAATAATTCTTTTGTGGGGAGTACTCCCAGAAAGCAGGATTAAGGAAGCACGGAAGTGAGAGATTGAAGGGAAGGGATTCCATGAAGAATGCTTCATTTAGCAGGTTACTCCTGGGCACAACTGGTGTTAATCCAGATGGGGTCTCTAGGAGGCAGTGCAGGCTATGATTTACGCTATCTCAAATGAGAGGCTAGAATGGATGCAACTAGAGGTCATCATACTAAGTGAAGTCAGTCAGAAAGAGAAAGACAAATACCATATGATATCACTTATGTGTGGAATCTAAAATATGACACAAATGAACATATCTACGAAACAGAAACAGAATCACTGACATAGAGAACAGACTGGAGGTTGCCATGGGGGAAAGGGTTGGGGGAGGGATGGAGTGGGAGGTTGTGGGTAGCAGATGTAAGCTTTTCCATATAGGATGGATAAACAACAAGGTCCTACTGTGCAGAAGTGGTCCCCAACCTTTTTGCACCAGGGACTGGTTTCCTGGAAGACAATTTTTCCACGGACCAGTGTGGGGACAGGGGATGGTTCAGGCCGTAATGCGAGTGATGGGGAGCGATCGGGAGCAATGGGGGTGATGGGGGCGATGGGGAGCGATGAGGGCAATGGGGGGCGATGGGGAGCAATGGGGAGCGATGGGGAGCGATGGGGGGCAATGGGGAGCGATGGGGAGCAGCAGATGAACCTTCCCTCACTTGCCCCTTGGCCACCACTCACCTCCTGCTGTGTGGCCCTGTTCCTAACAGGCCACGGACCCGTATAGGTCTGCGGCCCAGGGGTTAGGGACCCCTGCTGTAGAGCACAGGGAATTATATTCATTATCCTATGATAAACCATAATGGAAAAGAATATAAAAAAAGAATGTATATACATGTATAACTGAATCACTTTGCTGTTCAGCAGAAATTAACATGACATTGTAAATCAAATATACTTCTATTTAAAAAAAAATAAGGAGCTAGAAAGCTGATAATTATCCATCAGTCCCCATCAGTGTTTGGTCAACAGTTACCCCAGGGAACATGAATTCCTTGGCAATTCTTGTGTTCCCCATACGGAGGTCCTGCAAGCTTTAGTGGCCAGAGAAAGCCTTCAGGCAATGAGCGGCAGATGTTTGCAGCTGGAGCCGTGCATGATAATGGTGTCTTAAAATGCGTAGGCATCCTTGATAGATACTACAGAGATGGGAAGAAAATATTAGGGCTCCCATTTATATTTCTTTTTGTCTGAATAATAGACTACGATTTCATAAGCAGGTTGGCACAGCCCATGCATTTGATCTTCACTTGCAACGGCCCTGCTTTTACACAAGTTTGTCACTTCCTCCTGACCCAGAAAGACGACACGCACTATTGACAGTGGGGCTCTCACTATTCTGTTTATAATTAATCAATCCTTACAAGATGGCAAGATAGTTTGAAATATGTTTGCAAAAAACAGATTGAAATAATACCAATAGTTGGAATACAAACGGACAGGAAAATATTTCTAGAATAAGATTTTACCCAGAGTTATCATATAGGGTCAGCCAAACATCTTTGAAAAATGAAGATTATTTGAAATATAAATTTATATTCACCATCAGAAGTAGGAGTAGATATTGAGGCTGGCAGAAATAATGAGTTCATCTAATACATGGTATAAGAGTATTCTGAAAATTCACCTGGAAAATGGAAATAATATTTTCTAACTTGAGATTGGGGATGAAGAGGTAGATTTGGTATATCATTTTACATGGTATATCATTATATAAAATACCATTTTATAGATGAAAATTAAAGCATGACAGTCAATGGAAAAACCCAGGGAGAATGTATAGAAACAAGAAAAGAAGATCATAAATAACCTGATCAGTGTTTCTCAGAGACACAAGTAGTGGGTTTTTATGGTTTATCAAGTAGTACACAGGAGGTTTGGTTGTTTTGGAAAACAAGAATTTCGTTAAAATAATGGAAATTTTCACAGAAATGACATGGAAGGGATTCAGAATATGTCATCCCAAAATTTGGCATATTGATTATTTTAAATTAAAGGTACATAAGAAACAGCAGTACAAGGACACTCTGACCCTCACTTGTTCTGAAAAGGAGATAAATCTCCATGTAAAAGATTCCCTCCCTGTACCAGAAGGAAGACATTCTCATGACCGGAGACAAGGAACTCGGGGCCAAGAAATCTTCACAAACAAACCTTATTAAACTGACCCTGAACTTCCTAGTTGCTTCTTCACCAATTACTACTCCTAATCTACACCCGTTTGTCTTGTCAATTCTTCACAAATTTATTGTTTCTTGGTCTAAAAACTTCCTGCTCTGGTCACTTCTTCAAATCTTCATTCTCTTGTGGAGGCTCCCATGTACATGTAAAAATTCAATAGAATCCATATGCTTTTCTCCTGTTAATCTGTCTGATACCAGTTTAATTTTTAAGCCCAGCCAGAGACCCCAAGAAGATAGAGGAGATTGTTTCCTTTTCTACAAAGTCTGAACATTAGGAGCTTCAATATTACACATTTGTTTCAAAGACTGTATTAGTCCCTTACCTCTACTTACATTGAGAAAATATAGCTCACTTGGGTTTTGTTAACATTATCAGGCCATGTTCATTTGTTGTTGTTGTTCTTAACGTTTTTATAAATTTATTTATTTTTTTGAATTTTATTTATTTTTTTATACAGCAGGTTCTTATTAGTTATCCATTTTATACATATTACTGTATACATGTCAATACAAATCTCCCAGTTCTTAATGTTTATATTTGAGTTAGTATGAGTTCACGCTATACCCCTATGGTAGGCATAATTTTAAAATGGTTCCTAGAGATGCCCTGCCCTAATCTCCAGAACCTCTGAATGTCTGATATCAGTCCCATGATAATGTAATGTTATAAGGCACTAATGGAATAGAAGATGGAGAGATTATGCAGGTGAGCCTGATCTAATCAGATGAGAGCTTAAAACCAGAAAGCTTTTCCTGTTGCTGGTAGAAGGAAGAAGTCAGAGAGTTGCAAATTGTTAGAAGAATTTGACATGCTGTTGCTGGTGCTGAGGATAAAGGATCCACATGAGAAGAAATGTGGAGAGTCTTAAGAAGCACTGAGGACCCTGGCCACCGAGGAAACAGGAACCTCAGTCCTACAACCACAAGCAACTGAATTCTGCCAACAACATTAGTGACGTTGGAAGCAAAATCTTCCCCAGAACCTCCACACAAGAGCCTAGCCAAGCTGACACTTTGATTTCAACCTGGTGGAACCCTATGCCTATCAGAACTTCTAAGCTACAGGACTGTAAGATAATAAATAGGCACTGTTTTAAGCCTCTAAATTTGTGGTAACTTGTTATGAAACAATGGAAAATTATATAATCTCTAATTCACAGTAGTGAATATTTAGTTCAGTGAAACAAACTAAATATTAGATTCTAATTTAGAATCCTGAATGGCATCATACACATTTTTAAGTAAAGAGGACTATGTCAAGTATATAGATCATGAATTTATATATGCTGGCACAGTTGAATCAGTTAGTATGATAATTTTGCATAGCAGCCAAAACATGTGTTTAAGAATTGTCAAGATGGATATCTAAAAAAAAGTCAATTTTATCAGGTCAGTATTCCATTTACTCCCAGTTCCAAGTGTTATGAAACTTTGTTAAGAGGAGAATTAAACCACTGAACTTTTTCAAAATTCAAAATTAAGTATAATAACTTCTCCTGAAAAGTGTCAATTTCTTCTAAAACAAGCGCAAAATCATATTTTTCACTGGAAGAGGGGCAGATTGATACAGAGTGCAATCCTCATTGATGGCAATGTGTTTGATGAGAAACTAGCAGTCTTAAATCAACTCCAATAGAGGTTGCATAATATTTATGCATACAGTACAAAAGAACAGTTACCCTCACATGCCTCTGAGCAGATATTTGACACTACATTTGGGAAAAACCAGTGATTTACAGTGTGAAACAGCTCTTGCCCAATGGATGGTGCACATACAAAGGAGAAGTGTTTTATGATTTTTTTTTCTTCCATTTGTGACTTATAACCCAGACAAGAAGATAACAGTTGCTTTGTGTGCTTAAGATTGTAAGTCACGGTGAAGCCTGGACAATATACTGATGAAGCATAAACTACAGATGCAGAAAGAAAGGGTGTTGCTTTGTAAAGAGTAGAGGTCTCTTCAATGCTAATACACATATAGCTTGATTCGCCACGGAGAGTTTGGTAGTTAGTAATTTGCACTAAATCTTCATTCAATTTTGATAAAAATTTAGCGTTATACATAAGATCAAAAAAATCTTTACTCTAAAAATTGAACAATAAGCATAAGACTTGTGATTTTACCTATTGAATTATGCTATCGAAGGAAAACTTCCTCATGAGAAGGTTGATAACATTAGACATTGCTTTTTTCCATGATTTTAAGTGACTTGACAAAGGTTCCTGCCTCAGTGATGTATATTCTGGAGTTTGACTATCCAGGCTCCAATTGTTTTGTCATGAAGACTACATTAAAAAGCCACATCCAAGTGTTTTAGAAATAGGAAGACACTTTACAGAGCTGAATTCTACAAAATAGTGGTTTGGAGATTCTTTCACTTCTATCATTCAACAATTTTGAGATTATTTAAAAGGTGACATGTTTTTTAAATAGCATCTGACAAAATTCTATAAGTAGTTTGGATGAGAAATTGCTTGGTCAATTATAGACCTGTTTATCAGCATTCCTGGAAGAAGACATTGACTCTAATGTGGTGAATTTTCTAATTTGGTAAAAATATAAAATAAAAAAAGAAGCCATGCTGTATATATGTACAGTGTGTGTATATATATACATATATGTATGTGTATAAATATACATATATACAGATACATATATGTATTGTATAAACCAACTTTGTATGGAGTCGAACCTACAACTTAAATTATGTTTTTTGAATGCATTGGATAAAGTCTGCATTACGATTGCCTCACTCATTTGAAGAAATTATTACTTTTAATTTTACGTATTACATTTTGTTTTATTATTGAAAGTTCCAATGAATACTTTAATTTACTTAAAATTGAGGGTCTGCTTGTGCACCTGAGGTGAAGAATTTTTTGGAAGCACTTATCTAACTGATTTAAGAAGAGAGAAATAAATGTTCACCAAGGCAGGGGCAGAAACAAGATAAACTGCTGTACAAAATTTCTAGGAATTAGCCAAGGGAGGTGGCACGTCCAATGTTATTTAATTGATAATAATCAGTTTTGTGTTTTAGTCTGTCTGTAATACACATGATACCTAAGATTCTTTGTTTTCTAGCATAAAATTTTCAGTGAATACTCTCATGCTATAAGCATTTATTCTTTTCGGGGAACCAGCTATGGGCCAAAGGCAAACTATTTTTTTTTTTAAATCATGGAGACTCTTTCTTGTCTATTTTATTTATTTCTTGCCAAATGGTCTTGCTTTCAGATATTTCTGGGCATGTCACAATTCTAAATGATTGCTAAGCCATCAGAATCAAGACCAGAAAAACCGCCAAGCCATGTAAAAATGCAGCGATTGTAGAGAAGGCTAAATAACACAGTACAAACAGCGTCTCCATCCTGGGCAGTGTGTTCCTCCCAGGTTAGGCAAGAGGAACAAACAGGCTTTTTAGAAAGAACAAGTGTTGTTCTCATTGATGTTCATATTAAATCATCATGCAGGAGATTCTGTCAATAACACACTGCCCCCAGTCGCCTCATGCCTGCAGCGTTGCGCTCATGCGATTGCAATTAGATGAGCTATCAAAGCCTCATGCAGTCAAAGAGAGTAGTTTAAAGAGGTACAATAACAGGCGATTCGCAAACAGCCCAAACCTTTAGCTTCTCCCCCCTTTTCCAAAAGTGTGCAGTGAATTTACATTAACACCTGTTACAGGAGATAAAAGAATGGATTTGCACTGCAAGGAGAATGCCAAATCCTCCTATAAGAGTGACTCATTTTCCTATATTGCAGGATGTTATGCTGAACTGGAGGCAGTAAGTTGCATGCAGTACACTGGGTCAAATTTGGATTTTCAAAAATAAAAATGGCATGACAACATTTCACACACAGAGCTCAGAAGTCCTGCCCCTCAAATATTTTCTACATAACCACCAGGTTAAATCCACTCTGTGAGCAGGTTATTTTTATTGCCCAAGGATAATTTACATCAGTATACTTTTTACTACATATTCACTCAGATTACTATGACATCTAAGGTTTTCATGCTGTTAAATTCAATTTATTGTGGAACATAAGGGCAAGTAAAGGATAGGAGATGACATTATATTACATCAAAGTGAACTACAGGAAAAGGGCGTGTGTACTGCTAGTAATTTGGTGACCCTAAACTTAATTTTGAGCACTTTTTCCGTGGTGGAATGACAGATACTATTGATATTTCCTACAGCTCACTGTGTGCCAGACACTTTACTCAGATCTTAGTGACTAGTTAAGAGCTAACAAATTATTGACCGGGGATTGGGATGAATAAAAAATAATAATAAACCAAGAATTCTCAAAGTCTAAAGAATACCACATATATCACAAAACCCCTGTAAGAATTTAAATAAAGTCCTGAAACATCTGTCTCCCTGATTCCCCTACATATTTGGATGCTGTATTCGTTTTCTATTGCTGGGTAACAAATTCCCAGAAATTGAATGGTTTAAAATAAGACATTTATTATTTCAAATTTTCTGTGGGTCAGAAATCTGGGCATGGCTTAACTGGGTCCTCTGATCTGGGTCTTTCATAAGGCTGCATATTGAGGTGTCGGCCAGGGCTGGGATCTCACCTGAAAGCTTGACTGTGGAAATATCCACTCCCAAGCTCACAGCATGGCTGGTAGCATTGCAGTGGTTGGATTGAAAGCCTCAATTCTTAATTGTTGGATGGAGGTCACTTTGGTTCTTTGCCACATGTAGCTCCCTAACACGTCAACTTTATCAAAGTCAGCAAGGGAGAGAGTCTGCTAGTAAGATGGATATCACACTGTTATCTAACCCAATCACAGAAGTAACATCCATTACTGTTGCCCTATCCTATGGCTAGATGAAAAGCAGAGCAGGGGATAATGACATAAGAACATGGATACTAGGAGATAGAGATTATAACTGGAAAACATTTTAGAGTCTGCTTGCCACAGTTGCATTGCCCCTTAATACAACACTTGGATTCACCTGCTATCCTCCACTGAATTTGGTGTCCTTAAATGCAGTTCAATTTCATTTGGATCAATAAACAGAGCCAAAGGTCACATTATTTGACGGTGGTCTGGGGACTGCCCATTGTTCTGTACAACACATCTTTGGAGCTGTGCTGCACTATTTTCTCCCCTATCCTCTTGTGCAGGTCAGAACTGCATCGTGATCTGCAGCTCTCTCTGTCTATCTCTACTTACCCTGCTTTATCCTTCACAGATCTTTTCCCCACCCCTAAATATCTTACATGTCTTCACTACATCTGCTTCTCCTAACAACTGAACTAATACACAGGTATACATAATCAAAAAAACAATAGTTCTAAGAAAATAACAGTGATCAGAGTATGGCTGAGCCATGATAAACACTATATGTAAGTCACAACCAAGGAAGAACTTTCTGCAACTGACTACCCTGTCTTTCCTTTTCTTCTAAATTTCTTCATTTCATATATGTGTCCATTTGATCAGGGATCTTGCATATTCTCTTAATTATTTGTCACACTTCACTTCTAGGGTCTGAGGTAGAGGGGTGGGGAGAGGAGAGAGAGAGAGAGAGAGAGAGAGAGAGAGAGAGAGAGAGAGTGAGCAAACAGCAATTTGCTTTCCTTCTTTCTCTTTTTAGTGATATGTGTATACATTAAAAAAATTCATTGCCGTACAATATAACATAGTATCTTCTCACCTCTGTACACAAGGTTTTAATTGCACAATTATTATAAGTAAATTGTTATGCTATTATCATTAAATTTTTGTGACATATGAAGGTATAGTAATAAATACATTCAGCCCTTTTCTGTTAAAGTACCAACAGTTTCAAACTTTTTTCATGTCCTTCTTATGAACAGATATCATGTCATTATGCTCATTTTATTGCAGAACGAAATGGATGTACCTAATTGTTAAAGTAAGAGTCAAACAGTATCAAGAATAAACTAACTTGCAAATTTCAAGAGATCCCAAACTGATATATTCTGGAAGATCTTTACAGAGTAATTGTTCCTGAATTAAAAATCTTGAGTTTTGTTCATCAGAATTGAGTTCTCTTCTGCACAAACAGGAATAATAATGCAGATTGATGGCTTGAATGATAAAGGGCCAGAACTGATACCTTGTGGAACTTCTATTTGTGGAGTTTCTGAAAGCTGCCCTCCCACATTCCTGCGAATAAGACCCACACAGTATATGCGGAAACTTCCCTCCTGGGACCGCTGAGAACATTCCCAAATGCCTGCCCATCTTTCTACTGAGCTCTACTTTTCTAAGGTTGTGTAATTCATTTTGTACTTGAGATACTAATTTTTGGTTGTTAAATTACCCTGTCAATTTCTTTCCCCAATTTGTTGCGTTTTACCTTTGCTCGCCATGTCTGATCGTAAAGAAGGTTTTAAAATTTTCATCTATCACGCTTACTACCTATTGCAATAGGTTCATGCATGAAAAATGTAGAGAGGAATTTCAGATTATCTGTTATTTGGGAGAAGGTTGGAAAAGGGAATTTGGGAGCCTTTGGCTGTGTCTGAAATTTTATTTCATTAGATAAAAAAGCTGAAGCAAACATGCAAAACGTGATACTTTTTAAACCTGAATGTTAGAAGTACAGAGTCTATATATTTTTCTGTAAGAATTTTAGAATTTATATCATGGCGATGGATAATACATATGTGTATACACACACATACATGTCTACGGTGCTAGTACGGTAAGTCCCCTAGATGTGAACCTTCAAGTTGCGAATTTTCAAAGATGTGAACGTATGTTCGCATGTACAATCATGTTAGTTCACATGTCTGGCGTACATTGTCATGTGCATGCATCCTCCACAAGTGGCTGTGCTTTTGAGTACTTTACTGTACAGTACTATATAGAGTACAGTAATACAGTATCTTTATTTCAAACCCAGGATGTCTGGAAACAAGCGTAAAAGCAGCGGTGATATAGCTGTTACTGCTAAAAAGTGCCAGCTGTTGTACTGTACTACTGTACTTTTCAAGGTACTGTACTGTAAGATTAAAAATGTTTCTTTATTTTTTGTGTTTGTTTTTAATAAATTATTTGTGTGAAAAGTATTATAAACCTATTATAGTACAGTACTATATAGCCGATTGTGTTAGTTGGGTACCTAGGCTAATTTTGTTGGACTTAACGAACGCATTCTCAGAACGGAACTCATTCATATGTAGGGGACTTATTGTAGGTGCCATGTCACTCTCATTCTCTGCCATTTTGCGGCTGTTTCAATCAGGGTAAGAGTGATGTGAAGAGATCTGGAGGAGATCAGAGAATGTGGGGAAAGTATCTCTTTCTGTGATTCAGCATTGCCCCACCGTAATCAATTCAGGTCTCTAAATTCAGGCTTCCTTCATTTATCCTGTCAAATGTAGCTCTTTCTAATTAAGAAAACATCCTGGAAAAAAAATGGGGATACAAGAGAAGGGAGACAAGGGCTTTCAAAGAGACATTTTAAGGAGGACATCTGAGAATGCATAAAACACACAATAATGTTTTTCTGAGAATGTGATGATACACGTTTTATAGCCACTGCTAAGAGGCAAGTTAAAGTCCGCAGGGAAAAAGGTAGAAATTTGGCTGAAGATGTTTGAAGCTTTTTGAAGGAATATGATTTACGTGTCTAAAGTGCAATACCAGGGACCTGACGTTATGCATAAAAGGCAAGAAAAGGGATGAAACGTCATATTTAAAAATCAACAAAATAGAAATTATGCTGCTAGCTTGATGTATCTAGGTTGATCACCAAGACCTGATGTAAAGGAGCAGGAAACAAACTGAAGAGAAATAAACATCATTCCTTTTAGAATGAACCTAAGTGGAAAAAAAAGTGGGATGGGCCAAAATTAAACTTGGGGGGAATGTGGTCCTATAATGTAGAACAAAAGGCAAACTAAGATTTGTTCATCATTCATTTAAGAACAGGCTGTAAAAAGGGTATAACTATGATAAAAAATACTTTCTTTGGGCTTTATTAACTTCCCATTCACTTTGACTTAAAATAAGTTCCATCTGTTCTCTCTGGTTATTTTAATTTTCAGATGATTTTTTTTTAATTTTTGAAATTATATTTATTAATGTTCTGTTCTATCAATGCATATTGTATTCTCTTAGAACTGGGGAAGAGGAAAGCCTCACTTAACGGAGATAACAAACTAGCCATCTTTTATAAAATTTAATTAGAACTGACAATGTTATGGTTAGTCCTTAATTCCTGAGAATGTGAACATTAAGTTTTCTGTGAGTTTACAACAAATGCTCACACTGATTTTTAAACTGCAGTGTGTCTGAAAAAAAATGAGAATACCTAACGCACAGCTTTTTTTGTTGAGCTATATTGCCAGTTTTATTTTCCTGTTTGGTTTTTCAGAAAATGTTAAAATTTAGCCTTCTTCAACTTTTCACCATCTAATCCATACAGATATTCCAGAGGCTAAAGAACCCTTGGAGGTGGACAAAAGAATGGCAGCTTGTCATCACTCATGAGGGTGATCAAAGGCGGCCAGATGCTCCCTTAACCTTGGATCGCTTACACACAGTTTAATTGATTAAGAGCACAGTGTTGTTCTGTGTCCTCAGGTATTTTTAGTGGCTCACGGCAGGAGAAAGTAATATTGGGTAATAAGAATAGGAAATAGAAATGTCTAGCTTGACTACCTCTTATTAATTATAGCATTTTGTATATATCACACTATCTATGTGTATGTGATGGAGGTAATGATCAGTCTTTCAATCAATAAGACAGTAAAATAGCTCCTAAGACTGGCCTTCACTATAATAATGTACGGATTTCAGTTATACTATTCTTCCTGTGTCAGGCTCAGCAAACTTTAAAAAAAAAATAAGCTAGTAAGAGGTGTGGAGTAGAACAATCAAGAACTTTCAGAAGCAGGTGTTTCAGATCCTCTGATGTAATTCTGACGATCACGTGTCCCGATATATCTTCCCAGTGTTTTCGAAGTTTGCCATTAAAGGGTTTACAATAGTCTTCAATGTGCAAAGCAAAAGTGAAATCAGTGATAATATTTCTGAGCCATTAAGGTAGAGAGGATATTGAAAGTTGAAAATGCACTAAAAGGGGGGCAATTGAGCGAAAAATGATGGATTTTATTACCTGATATACTTTTGTCCCTATGGATTACTGAAAGGACCTTAAATAGTTATTCAGTTGAGACTTATGCCTAGAAAATCCTTTGCCAAGAAAACTCTGCTTTTAAAAATATGAAATGATGGAAAATAGTGGTAGTGCTAAAAAAAAAAATCACTTTCTCAAATTTCTGGCTTTACATGGAAATGAGTTTTGGGTGGTGTCGAGGGAGAATGCATAGACAGGAAGTGAGAAAAGATGGAAAGGAATCTGAGAAGGAAATGGAAGAGGTTATTTTCCTGTTGGGACATGGCTTAGGAAAATAGCGTTTAAATTATAGTCATCCTGGGTAGGAACGTATCTAATTCTGCATTCGATATAGTGCACGGTGTCTCCTTGGCATTCGATCAATGCCTTTGAATATAGTTAATGAAAATGCCCCTTTGCCTACAGTGCAATGTACAAATTGAGTGCAAGGATGAAATTCCCATTTTTCGCCAAAGCTGATCACAGGTGAACATGGATCTGCATCTGGAAATAGTAAAACATTCCCTTCATGTCCTTTTAATTCCCCAAGGGCCTTAGCCTTTTATTCTCCTTTTAACAAGCCACTTTTCTTTCCCAGAGGGACGTCTCTAAACAGTTCTTAGAAAAAAAAATCTTGTCTCAAGGGCATCATCTGGAAATTGCCCTGTTTGCAGTCCATAATGCAAAGCCAGGATTCGGTGAAGAGTGACACAGCTACCCAACCACTTCAAAGCTGGATGGGGTTGAATCAATGCCACAACAAGAGGTGTTAACTGCTCCAATCAAAGTTGCTTCCCAGGGCCTTGCAAACACTGTTTTGTTTTCCCTGCCAATCATCTAAACAATACTATTGCCAGTCACATTAATTTAGACAGATCTTTTCAAGGGGAGTGAATGGAGCAAATCCAGGCAAAGAGAGTGGTATTAGCTCTTTCCCTCACAAAATCACCAGGAAGAGCAAAGACGCAATTAAAAAAAAAGTATTTCAGCATAGGTTCCTGCCCTAGTCCTCCATCAGCTGGAAATTCTGCCAGGGCAGAGGTCAGGCCCGGCTCCTCTGAAGCTGGATCTGTGCTGGGCTGAGGAGGAGAATCCAAAAGACGTGCATGTTATCACAGCTTTGGGAGTCACTCTCAGTGAAAGGATAATCTTTCTTACCTCTCTTGGCACATCTCTATGCTTGTGTTCTATGTTGGCATCATCTGTTTTCAATATGCTTTTTGGTGTTGATAATCAATTTCTCACCTCTTTATAGAATGTACACAAGTCTAACTGGATAGTGTTCCTAGATCATGTTCCCTGCTCTACTTCCTCTTGGCATTGGCCATATGGTTCCTGCTGCCTGAAATGCTTTTCCCGGAATGTGTGGAATCAAATCTATTCCTCGAGCTCAGTTCAGATGTCGTCATCCTTCAGACAACCCCTCCCTAATTTCCACAACATAATGTGTTAGCTCTCCTTTCTCTGATACCAAGTTTGAATGTCTCTTATGTACTTAGGATTTTATGCCTCCTATTTGAGTTATCCATTTCATCCCTGCCTCCTGCTAAACTGTAAGATCCCCAAGGACACAGAACATTGACTAATTCACCTTTTTATCTTCTGCATGTTGTAGTAAATCAGCTTGAACAAAACAAACTTTCAGTAAGAGAACACATAAGTAGTAGTAGTAAGAGTTTACACTTAGATGATGCTTAATAAATACCTTATATTCTAACATGTCTTAAGACATATAATCATCACAAAACTAAGAGCTTGTTTCTATTATTAGCCTTATTTTACAGTCAAGAACACAGCAGCATAGAAAGATCTCAGAATTTGCCAAACTCCCACAGCTCTTATATGGCAAAGCTGTACATGTTCAAACCGTGGCAGCCAAATTATTGCATCCATGCTCTTATCCCCATGCTCTCCTGCATCTTGTTTTTGAAGGAAGGAATGAAGTTTTTAAAAAGCTTATTTGTATTCTATTTATATATATTATATATGTATATATGCATACAGTATTTATATACTATTTAAATTCTATTTTACTGTTTAACTTCTCCTTTCTTTCACATTGTACCAAGATCACTCTCTGTTTTTTTTTTTTTTCTTCCTGTATTAAGAATTGAAGCTTCAATCCAAGGAGGCTATTGACCTTTTTTTCTTAGACTCGAGGTCTATAGACCAGTGGAAAACTCCCTCATTCTTAAACCTTTTTTAAAATATAATTTTAGACCCACAAAAGGTTACAAAAATAATACAGAGAGATCAGATGTACATATCACCAAACTTCCCCCAAAGGTAACATCTTACATTGCTATAGTACGTTATCAAAACAAGGAAATTGATATTGGCACAATCCCATTGACTGCCCACAGTTCTTACTCCAACTTGCCAGTTTTTTCATGCACTGTTTTTTTATCTTTGTATATAATTCTAAGACATTTTATCCCATGCATAGACTAACCATCACCACAATCAAGGTGTAAAATTATTCCATCACTACAAAGAAATGTTCACATGCTATACTTTTGGAGTCACACCCTCCCTTTCCTTCCCCATCCTCTGACAACCACTAAGAAGCTCTCCATCTGTATAATTTTATACCTTGAGAGTGGATGTAATCATACAGTATGTACCATTTTGAGATTGGCTTCTTTTTTCTCTCAGCATACATGCTCTTGAGATTTTCCAAGTTGTTGTCGTATCAATAATTCATTCCCTTTTTTTTTGTTAAGTAGTATTGCATAGTGTGGAAGATTTACAGCTTGTTTAACAATTCATTCATTGAAGGGCACCTGGGTTGTTTCCTTTTTGGGGCTATTACAAATAAAACTGTTATGAATCTTCATGTATAAGTTTTTGTCTGAATGTAAATGTTCATGTCTCTATGATAAATGCCCAGGAGTACAAATGCTGGGTCATATGGTAATTATATATTTCACTTTCTAAGAAACTGCTAAATGATTTCCAGAGTGGCTCTTCCAGTTTACATTCCCTCCAGCAATGGACTAGATATCACATTTTTCCACATGTTTGCCAGCGCTTGGTATTAGAAGCGTTTTTTATTTTAGCCATTCTAACACATATGTAAGATCACCTCGCTCTTGTTGTAAATCTGCATTTTGCTAATGAATGCTGATTTTGAAATACAGTTCCATGTATTTATCTGCCATCCATATATCTTCCTTGGTGAAGTTTACATCTTTTGCCTATTTTTCTAATTGAATTGTGTTTTTCTCTTACTGTTGGGATTAGACAGTTTTGCTGCTCATCTTTCATCCTCTTAACTGGTTCTTTTTCAGAATAAAGTGTTAAATTTTTATAAAGTCCAATATATCCATTTTTTTCTTTCATAGCTCATGTATTTGGTGTCATATCTAAGAACACTGCCTAACTCCAGGTCATGAAGACTTTCCCCTATGTCAATTTCTAAAAGTTTTATAGTTTTACATTTTACATTTAGATCTGTGATCTATTTAGAGTTAACTGTTATATAAAGCTGAGGTTTAGGTTGAAGTTCATTTTTTATAGCTATTGATGTTCTGCTGTTTCAGCACTATTTGTTAAAACAAATATCCTTACTTCTCTATGAATTTCTTTTGCACCTTTTCAAAAATAAGTTGGGTGTAATTGCGTGATTCTTTTTTTGTCACCCACCATTTTATTTTATTTATTTATTTTTAATTTAATTTATTTTTGTTTTGCGGTACGCGGGCCTCTCACTGTTGTGGCCTCTCCCGTTGTGGAGCACAGGCTCCAGAAGCTCAGGCTCAGCGGCCATGGCTCACAGGCCCAGCCGTTCCGCAGCATGTGGGATCTTCCTGGACCAGGGCACGAACCCATGTCCCCTACATTGGCAGGCGGACTCTCAACCACTTGCGCCACCAGGGAAGCCCTGTCACCCACTATTTTAAATTGAGCACATTGCAATGAAAGGAAATGTGGGTGTTGGACCTATTCTAGCATAAATACTTAGTCCAATTGGAGATGGTCCTCTTAAAGGTGATGCAAATATAGGAACTTGATACAAAAAAAATCCTCTTCAGAAAGACCATTATCTCATTTCTGCACATCACATAGTGTGCAATGGCCTATATCATAGAATGACTAACCTAGACACATCCTCTCACTCTTTGCAAGAACAGACCTGACCAAAAATTTCAAAGCAAAACAGCAACCCATGATCCACAAAAGCCAAAGCAATGAGTGTAGGACTAGAAGATCCAAAGTCACTTGTTCTCAGGGATCTATATAACGGGAATCATAAGATCATCCACCCTGGGAATTCCAGTAGTTAGGACTCTGCACTTCCACTGCAGAGGGCCCAGGTTCGATCCTTGGTGGGAGAATTAAGATCCCACAAGCTACGTGGCATGGCCAAAATAATAATAATAATAATAAACAAAGAGATAGATCCTACTTAAAAAAGAAAAGATCCACCACCCTATCTTTCTCACATTACTGCTGTAAGCCTCCAATGAGATCGTGTGAGAGAAGGTAATTTATGGAGTGTAGATCACTGAACAGAAATAGAACACATTTCTCATAAGGACACTCACTACAACCCTTCCACTTCTAGATAGACCTCACAGGTCCACAGGTGAATAGCTACTATCTCAATATTTCATGTCCTGGGACTTGGGTGGTAGAAACACTGTTTTCACTATATCTGCATTTGACCATTACCAATGGAGTTCCAACCAGACAAACATATGTTTCCAGAAAAGAATGTCTGTCTCTCTATTATATTACTAAATGCCAGCCTTTCTTGAATTTCTCATTTTGTTCACCAATTATTCCCCCACAGGGAAAATAACTACTCTTAAAGTTACAAATGTTAAAAAAAATGTAACGTTTGTTTGGCTTGCCTATTAGTTAAATAATACACGTAGTGTATCTTCTCTGTGTCAAGATCTAATCCCAAAGAGGAAAGAAACATATCCCCTTGAAGGTCTTACTGTCTAGTTCAAGCATGTGCCATTGCTCACTGGGGATGAGCCATGCCAACCCCAGGAAGCGTCAGGGAAGATATGCTCCTTGTCAACTAACATATTTAACCTAGCCATTATGAGTTCACTGAAAGAAAGCTCTGAATTCCTAAATCCTTAAAAATCAAATGAAAACCTTGAGAATGTCACATAACACTTACAATTGTATGACAAAGCATGAATTCCTTATATTCATTCATTCAGCAGTCACTCATTGAGTACTTATTCTGTGCACTCTTGATCTAAGGTCTTGGAATAAAAAGCACAAGATACATTTCTTTTTTTGTAAAGGTCATAATTTAACTCTTTTATTTAAAAAAAGGAGCTAGTAGTAAGATAATGTATGGGAATGTCTGTTTTGCAAAAAGTGTAAATTTCTATATAAATAGAAGATATTGTTTTGATTAAATAATTGAGTTATGGAGAAGTTTTCACTCATAGAATTGGTTATAATCAGATTAGCAAGAAATACGTTGTCAAGGGAAATGAAACCAGACTTTATAAGAGCATTTATTGAAATATCTGCTATTCTTTTGTTTAGCCTTAGATCTTAGTTAAGATTAAAAAGCCTTTGAAAATTATCCAGAATAGTTAAATTTTGAGAGCAGAGAGACTCGGGCTAAGTTGATAAGCCTGGTCAGATTAATTACTATAAAAATAAACCCCCAAATCAATTATTTTGTTAAAAATAAATCAACTACATTTTGAAAAGTATTATTGGCTGTCTCAGCTATGAACCACTTTAGTTCTAAAGGTGTTTACTGACAAATTACTTTCTTACCTAACGCTAAGTTTGCGCGGGCCTCTCACTGTTGTGGCCTCTCCCGTTGCGGAGCACAGGCTCCGGACGCGCAGGCTCAGCGGCCATGGCTCACGGGCCCAGCCTCTCCGCGGCATGTGGGATCTTCCCGGACCGGGGCACGAACCCGCGTCCCCTGCAATGGCAGGCGGACTCTCAACGACTGCGCCACCAGGGAAGCCCCAGTTTATTATTTTAAAAGTGACATTTGCATTTATTAATAGAACCAGTGACTTCCAATGTGTAATGTAGATGCTGGCATGTCAGTGACAATATGTCATAAAAGCTGTTTGGGATAAGGCTAGCCACTCCTTTAAGCACTACTCATGAGGGTAGAAAGTTAGGTGTGAACACATAGGTCAAAAACACAAAAGTAAGATGAAAAATACACACAAATGACAAGAACCAAGTGTACAGGGCACATACACAGAGCAGTGCGTGTTCTTCCATCCATAATCTCACGGGGTATTTGATGAATCATCTTATTCAAGTACTTGACTTATGGTATTAAAAATCTCTGATAAAATTAACTGAGAAGAACTATTATTGTGTATAACCAATACAAGTCTTTATACACAAATTTTAAGATTCTAGGGAGGGCAAACGCAGTAAACATACATCCGGTTTTTAGATATTCAATAGAGAGGGAAATGTTGGTGATGGGCTGATGAGGGTAGCCTTGAGAGGTAACCAGGGAGCTGGTGATCTAGTGATCTAGTAGTAAGAGAAAAGAGATTTGGATAATACAGACTATTTCAATTGTATGAAGGATTAAAAAAATAACGAAAATGAGCTTCTTGTAGCCGAAGTAAAAAGTAATTTTCCATTTAACTCAACAGCTTAAATATAAGAATATTACTCCTAGAAGTTCTCCAGGTTTTGATTCAGAGTTCTGTATTGCTAATTTCATTGACAAATATAATATTTGGCAGGTGGACAAGGATGGGACAGGGGTAGGGGCTGAGGAAATCCTAGAAGCAAACAGCAGGTGAAAATAACATTTGGGAAGCTTGTGTAACAACAAAAGCTCGACTTGGGGAAGATCTGTTAAAACCTTCCTCCAAAATTTCAGAGTAAAATGAATGAGTAGAATAGTGGTCAGTAGCTTTGCCACAGATTAGGTAGTTTGAACCAAATTGTTAAAGTGAAGTACGTTCTTAGCAGCCATAAGGTACAAAACGATTTTATGGAAATAATTTCGTACAAATGAAATTATTGTATCCATCTATTTACCAGGAGAAATAGTCAGGCTAACATTTGTTACACTCTATAGATCATACTGAAATCAAAATTCTTAAGAATTTCCTTGTGACTATTCCTCTGTTTCTGCTGCACAAAGGTGTGGGGAATATTCATAGCTTTAAAGTCAATGAATCTGTAAATTGCTTTGCTTCTTAGTGCATGAACTACATGACTCTAGACTCTTGTGTTTTGTTAAGACAGCACAGTATTTGCAATTAGCTGTCTGATGACGCAGAGATACAGTTAAAGACAGTGGAAAATAGACTGGAGCCAGTGTGGTGTACTGTTAGAGCATTTTATTGCCTGAATATGTTTTTGTGCTTTGGTATTTCAGAGAGGCCTGTCACTCTAGGAAGTCCTTTGCTTAGGCAGACAACGGGATCCCAGTGAAAATAATAGCAATTGCAAACTAAACTCTGGAGGCTAGGTTAATTTTCACATGACTGTATTGTATATTGGTATTTCGGTAAAAGAATTGCTGAGTTCAGATTTTCTCAGCTGAATTCTGGAATTGGGTTGCTACGATCAATTCCTCAAGAAAAGACATCTTTACAGAGATTTAATGCAGATTGACACATGGAACACAGAAATATATTTCCACAGAGTTTCTCAACCTCCTTGAGCTTATATATAACCGAGTATCTCCAGTGGTAAAAATAAAACAAAATGCAAATTCATCATGGGCACAGTAGTTTTATGTACAAATCAAACTGATTTTAAGCAAGAACATCTGTGCAAACAAGATTGTAAAAGGTCATTTCAAGGCTACAAAGGAAGAGAAAGTATGTTGATTGGATTTTAAAATAGGCAGGTTAAATGTGCACACCTACTGTAATGTGAGGTGAATGACATAATTTAATGAAGATTTGCAGAAAAGCCTAACTAGAGAAGTATTTTTTTCCTTGTTTTTCAATATAGATGTTAAAGAGTATTTGCGGGGCTTCCCTGGTGGCGCAGTTAAGAATCTGCCTGCCAATGCAGGGGACACGGGTTCGAGCCCTGGTCCAGGAAGATCCCACATGCCACGGAGCAACTAAGCCCACGTGTGCCACAACTACTGAGCCTGCACTCTAGAGCCTGTGTGCCACAACTACTGAGCCTGTGCTCTAGAGCCCATGAGCTACAACTACTGAGCCCACGTGCTGCAACTACTGAAGCCCGTGCGCCTAGAATCCGTGCTCTGCAATAAGAGAAGCCACCTCAGTGAGAAGCCCGCGCATTGAAATGAAGAGTAGCCCCCACTTGCCACAACTAGAGAAAGCCTGTGCGCACAGCAATGAAGACCCAACACAGCCAAAAATAAATAAATACAATTAATTAATTAAAAAATAATAATAGTAATGTAAAATAGATAGCTAGTGGGAAGCAGCCACATAACACAGGGAGATCAGCTCGGTGCTTTGTGACCACCTAGAAGGGTGGGATAGGGAAAGTGGGAGGGAGACGCAAGAAGGAGGAGATATTGGGACATATGTATATGTATACCTGATTCACTTTGTTATAAAGCAGAAACTAACACATGATTGTGAAGCAATTATACTCCAATAAAGATGTTAAAAAAAAGAGTATTTGCAAGTGAAGAAATGTCATATGATATCACTTATATGTGGAATCTAAAATATGATACAAATGAACTTATTTACAAAACAGAAACAGACTCACAGACATAGAAAACAAACTTATGGTTACCAAAGGGGAAAGCGGGGGAGGGATGAATTGGGAATTTGGGATTAAGAGATACACACTACTATATATAAAATACATAGACAGCAAGGACCTACTGTATAGCACAGGGAACTCTACTTAATATCTTTTTTTTTTTTTTTTTTGTGGTATGTGGGCCTCTCACTGTTGTGGCCTCTCCCATTGCAGAGCACAGGCTCCGGACGTGCAGGCCCAGAAGCCACGGCTCACGGGCCCAGTAGCTCCGCGGCATGTGGAATCCTCCCAGACCGGGGCACGAACCCGTGTCCCCTGCATCGGCAGGCGGACTCTCAACCACTGCACCACCAGGGAAGGCCTACTCAATATCTTATAGTAAACCACAATGGAAAAGAATATGAAAAAGAATAAATATGTATATGTATGTATATATATGTATAAAACTGAATCACTTTGCTGTACACCAGAAACTAACACAATGTTGTAAATCAATCATACATCAATTTACAAAAAGGTAATAAGAAAAGTTCATTTTTTTCAATTCAGACATTTAACTGAGAATCTACTATGTGCCAAGCACTATACTAGAGCATACAGTTTACTACTGGTTGACTCCTGTCCTCGAGGAACTGACAACATTATAAAGAAATGTAGGAGTAACTTACTGCATTGGGAGGAAAGAGGAAATCATGAGTTCTCTGAGAACACAGAGTAGGGACATCTAAACCATCTCACAAAAATCCAGAAGGTTCCCAGCTTAAATACTGGAACTGAATTTGGAAAGAGGAGTAAAAGGTTATGACCTAAAGAAGATACAGGCTGTTTCCAGAAAGAAGTAGGAGTATGTGCAAAGACACAGAAATATGAAATAGCATGAATATCTGGGCAACTGCCAGTGGCCGGGCTCTTCCCCTTTCTCTGAAAGCTCTTCCTTCAGATGGAGAAATGCTCAAAGCAAATATAAAGATTGAGAAGTGTAGGAAGTGGAGGGCTCAACCCAGGTGACACTGACATTGAGTGGGAAAGCAGAAAAGAGGCCAAGGAAGGCAGTTGAGAAGAAATGGCCAGAGAAGTAGGAAGACAGGAGAGAATGGTGTCTTAGAAAGTAAGAGTAGGGTATGATTGAAGAAAGGGGAAGTGCTCTATAGCCTCACTTGCCACCAAAAGGCCAAATAGGTAAGGATAAAGGATCATAGCTGAGTGTAAGACGTCGAGGCCAATGCTGGCCTTAAAGGTCTCAATGGAGTATTGGCAGATATGGTTAGATTGCAGGATATTGAAGAGTGAATGGTAAATGAGAAATTAGACACAAGTTTGGGAGGTAGCTGTATATGATAAGAGGGATTTGGGCATGTTGATATAATGTAGGGAACAATCAGAGAGAGGAAAAATATAAAATACAGGAGAAGGAGAAGAAGATTAATGTGGCCAGTTCCTCACAGATGCGGGAGGGTATAATAAGCAATGTCCACAGAAAGGTTGGCAATGATGTGGGAGAAGAGACAGCTCCCTCATTTAAACAGAAGAAAGAGGTGACAGGCAGAGGGCAGATGGAATAGGTCTTCTGAGAACACAGAAAAAAAATGTTTTTCTAAACTTTACATTCAATGCATCAACACACAACAGATAAACCTCCTTGTTACCAGACTACAAACTTTGGGAGTTTCATTTTTATTCTTCTCTGCACACTTAATTTTTTGCCTGATTGAATAAATAATGATATTATCAGCTGATGCATACCCTGTACACTTTAACTTCTTTTAAACAATAGTTGATTTTCATCTAATCTTTGAGATGCTAGCCTTTTTTTAGATGGCGTGTAGCTTTTCCTGTTTGTGCACAGACTCATATGTTCAAACATAAAAATAGCACAATAGTCCTGTCACGGTGAAAAATAAAAACCTGCATTAAATTTTACCTCTTTAGTATAAAAAGTAGAGCCATGCTAAAGCTTCCAGGACTGTGTAAGCTGATATACATATAACCTGACAGTCCCGAATCCATCTGCATATTCCTGAAGCACTTCTGTCTGTAACTTTTATTCCTAGCAACTTTTCTGCTGGAAATGGTTAAATAAAAGCTCATTAATCATCTAAAATAAACAAATTGGTATAATTCAACACATAATTTAAATTACATTCATATTTAATGCATACCAATAACATAGCATAACATAATCATGGTAGGCTAATGAAAATCAAATGAATTTTCATCATTATTTACCAATTAATATTTTTAAATAAAAATGCATACAATTTTTGATTAGTAAAGAAGACTATGTAACAAGGAACACTGTAAAAGGGAAAAGAGTAAATCTATTACACAACTAGGTGAACATATCTTCCAGCAAGTTTCTAATAATTGCTCCTATAGGTAAATAATGTCTTCCATGGAAATTTTCAAGGTGGTGAAGACATTCTTGTTGCAAAAGTGAAGACCCCTTGCATCTCAAAATTTTGGTTTTGACATTATACCTCTATGTAGAGGTTTCAATAAACCATGTTTAGTTATTCTGAGTCATAAATAGGCCAAAACTTATTTTAAAAAATATTTAATACCTCTCCCAAATGCTCCCAAGAACAATCTGTTCTCATGTTCCAAAATTGCTTTGACTCTTCAGCATTATTGGACTCCACAAGAGCAAACAACAACAAAAAGCATAACACATATCAGTATTTTCAATGAGTGTGTTGTTAGTTCTTCTTTTAAAGTATGTGACCTTGAAAAAATAATTTAAACTATTTGGATCTAAATTCTCAATATGCAGAGTGAGGAATTGAATGAATGTCTTTATGGACACTTCCAGCCTGAAATTAGTTGGACCTTTGGTGTACAAAACATTTGAAATTCGTGTTAAGGTGGATTTCCCTAAAATGCAAGGTACTTAAACAACCATAAGGGAGGAATCCTGAGTAATGTACCATCTCCTTGAGCCCACTGTGGCCTGCTCTTAGCTGCTTTTAATTCAGAGTTAGCAATAGACACAGAGCATTATACAAATCTTTGCATTTGGATTGTTTTTTCTGGACTTCCTAGAATTTTCTGAGTGCCAAAGCACTAGATAGTTGAATGAGATTATCCATCTAGTTCTACAAAGACTGACATGATATGGAGCCTGGTCAATCAAGTGGGAAGGAAAATGGAGGAAATGAGGTTAGAGAATAAGTAAGGAGGAGATTACCCCTATTGTGCCCTCCAATTTTAGGGAAAAATAATCTAATTGGTTTTGTAAATTTTTATGAAAGCTAACTTCATTTTCAATTCAATATAACACACTGAGCAGATAAATGGACTTCCTTTCCTCCTAAAATCTCACTAAATGATAGTGCAAGTATAAACAAAAAGTGATGAAATCGTAACAATACTAAAAACAAGAAAAAAAGATAATAGTAGGAGGGGAATTTAATTAATTTCTGATGGGCAGAGAGCAGATGAGATCATGTGTGTAGAGAAAGCAGGGTGGTAGTGGGGCAGGGACATTATCAGTTTATGGAGAACTTGTCACAGAATAGGTGGTTCTGCTCCTCTCCTTGATCCAAACTAAAACCTTGAAAAAATGATTTTAAAACAAAGTTAAATGATAGCCTTGGGGAAGCCTATGATGGGGTATTTGGACTGAATTAAAGAAACCCATAACTTGTCTTGAATCTTTACCATGGACCCAATAGGGAAACATCACAGGTACTAGCACCCAAGAGAGTAATACTTAAATACCCCATCTCCAAATGAAATTCTTGTTTAATTTGGCATTTGTGAGATGATCCAAATATGGGTGGCTAATCCTTGACCATGACTGCTAAAGGGAAAATTTTCTAGCTACAAGACCCATCTACTTGCTCGGAGCCCAGTGTGAGCTCTCCCACAGAAAAGAAAAAAAACTTCTGAGTGCTTTTTTTTTTTTTAAAGGAAGAAAAATGATTTAAAAGAATTATATACTAGCTATTTAAACTAGTCCAAAGACTTTTGGATAAGATGAACTGTTAACTATGGACACTCCACTAATTGAGAAAAAAATAGCAAGAAAGAGAAGACCAACTGAACAAAGAAGATAGCTCACACCAGAAGAAATTAGAAAAAGTAAGAAACAAGAGAAACATTAAAACACAATTCTAATGAGATGTTTAAGAGAATATTACTTTCACACAATAAAAATAACCTAATAAAAAACAACATATGAGTCACAGAAAATGAAAGATATTTGAAAAATTAGCAAAATGGTTTTAAAATAATAAAATGACTCACTAATTAGTCAAGTTGAAACTAAATTAATAATCTCAAAAATAAGTAGAATAATTCATTGCTAATACACATCAAAATGATAAAGAGATGGAATATGAACAAAATGTAAAGAGACATCTTGAATAAAATCAGAAAATCCAAAATACACTAATAAGATATATTAAATGAGAAAAGAAGAAAAATAGGAGGAAAAATGATCATAGTAATATTAGAAAAAAAATCCAAACAAATAAAAGGTATAGATAGATTGATAAAAATCACTATGCCAAGCATGGTAAGCAGAAAGAATATGTGCTTTGATCATCTTGATGATACCTGAGACATCCAAGTACAATGCAGAAACCCAAAAACTTCCAGAGAATCAAAATGAGGTTGACACCAAGCTTTTCACTAGTGATTGTGATTGTAAGATGACAGCAAAATAAAATATTAAATTTCTAAGGGAGAAGTCTCTAAATCTAGAATTCTACTCCCAACTGTGTCAGGTTCATTGCATGGGTCTCCTTAGATTCTTTAGAACCATTGTAGCCATTGGAGCTGTGGCAGGCAATATGCATGCCCACAGTAATATAAACCTGGGACAGATTAGCTAAGCATGCATAAAGTTTTGACCTGCCCATCAATTTCAGACTTGAATAAGAGATCTTCTTTCTTCAGCAGCTCCCTAAGGACTTAGGTGATGGAACCCAGCAGTGCAGGTGAGTTGTCTTCAGCCAGGGCAAACTTTGACTAATGAAAGAAAGGAGATAGGAGGAAGTGCCTGAAGATAAAATTGTCCCCCGTCTTTTTTCCAATGATCTGTTTTGAGTCATAGTCTGATGCACATGCAAAGTCTTTGCTGAGAGTTATGATGCATGTGGATTTGCTTTCCATTCCTCCTTGCCTCATCTTGATGCCTGGGCTCTGTTTTCTGGAAAACCTGGTCTAAGACACAAATCAATTAATCAAGTGTGACATCAAATAATTTTATATAAGAAAGTACCCAGAGTTTTATGTTTTGTACTTCCTTTAAAAAAATGCTCTTGAGGAAAAACTGTGCCAAAATACCAATAGCAACAACAAAAATCAAAGAGAAAAGATTCTATATTCAAGAAACAATAGAAATAACCCTGAAGTGTGAAGAAAAGAAATACCAGTGAGTCAACTATATTACACACATAGACTGCATTTGATACCAGTTATAACAGGAAGCCAGAGGAGCCCATGAACAATGTCTTCAAGAAGAAAATATGTTTAGTTATACAAACAGTATAATCTGGAAGATTTTAGTAACGAGAAGAAAGACAGTTTAAAACTTGGACAATAACAAAAATCTGTACATGATTCCAGCATTATGAAACAAAATAGGACATGATTTTTAATAATGGGTGGGGTAGCCTTAAAAGGAATACATTGGGGTCTGATGTTAAAATATTGTTTTCAAGCAGCACAATTTTAGGGTCACAGGATTAGATTTACTTCATTTTGTGTCAAAATACTACTTGAGGTAGTGTATTGAGAATGCATTACATGCTGTTTACCATCCATTATTTTATAAAGAACCAAGAGAAAAAGCATAAAATAATGGATGGTAGTCATAGAAAAGAAATCAAATCAGAATAGCTCTGAGAATATTTAAAATAAAGGTGACTGAGGTGAGAAAATACAAGGAAAAACCAAAGTGGAGAGAAGAGCAGAGGCCAATTTTCTTATGACTGGTAGCAGGGACTTTAAGCCAAGACTCACAAGTTGATGTAACTAAAACTAAGTTAATGAATCAATAAATTAAAGTATAAGCATATTACTTACATATTTAGAGACAACACTTAGAAGAGTTAAAAATAACAAAAATCAGGAGTTGAAAGTGGGAAAAAATTGGTAAGTAGTGTAATTTTTCTACTTCTCTCATTTATACAAGTGGAGAGCTAATGTATATGTCCTAAAACACTAAATCAATAGGAAGATATGTACATTTTATTTATATCTGGTTTTATCTGGTTGTTAAAAAATATTATTTTGGAAGTGTGAGCCTGGAGTAAAGCAGGAGGGAGATTTAAGTTTTTCATTATATGTTCTTTTACATTGTTTAAAGTTTTTTTTTACTCTATTCACTAATTAAAGTGCCTTTTCTTTTAACGAACTAAGACATTTCAACTCTCTTGGTCATGCGGAGAATGAATTAGGAGAAAGGGTGCAAAGACAAAACATAAAGTATGATGTTATTTCAATAGTTAAGGTGAGAGATGTTGAAGCCTAAAATGAAGAAGTAGCAGTTGATTATCAAATACATGAGACATTCAATAGATATTAAGAGATTACTTATTTAATAATTAATTTGCAGTCGGGAACACAAATGAAGAATCCAAGGCTACTTCTCACCGGAAGTTCTCTTGTGCCCTCAATCTAGATAAATAAGGAATTGAAAAGGAAGAGCATATATTGATTTATTGATAATAGTTATTAGAGGGAGAGAATGCAAAGAGTTCAGTTACTCCTTAGTGAATTTTGCCACTTGGAAAAATACTCTTGAAACTTCAAAAACTCTTGAAGTTTCTATGAGTATTTAGGTGAAAAAGCCTGGAGCTCAGCTCTTATTTTAAGATATATACTTGATGATCACAGAATATTAGTGGAAATTAAAAACTATACTAATAAAGGAGATTACTTTTAATATGATATAGTCAGGAGAGTCCAGTACAGAATCCTGGAGACACTTTGAATGTATAGGCATAAGAAGAAGATTCTAAGGGTGATAACATTTGAAGTAGTAATCAAATAATAGTAATAATCAAAGTAGTAATCATAGAAGAAAACAGGGAGTCAGAATTGGCCAGTTTCAAAACTTAGAGGCAGGAACAAACTTTGAATAAGAAGGAGTAGTTAAAGTCACAGGTAGTTAACTAAGAGAAAGAATGGGAAATAGCCACTAATTTTGGTCTGTCGTTGATGATTTCATTATGAGATGTGTCACTGGAATGACAGATATTCATGAGTGCAAGACGAATGTGTGTTGAAAAAGTAAATGAGAAGTACTCAAAGAGCTTGATTTAAAAATCAGAAATTAATAGAAATGATAGAAATACTTCCCTGCTTATACACTGAGGGAAAAAGAGCTAATACTAATGGAGAAAAAGGAATAGGGATTGAAATTACTTAAGTGAAAAGGTGATAAAACAAGGCCAACAAGAGACCATGAAGGTAACATTTGGCTCACACAGTAAGGATTCACCCTTGAGTTATAGGACAGACTTCTTTTTCTCTGCGACTCATAGAAAAGAAGTATGGTTGCTATTGTGTGGATAAGACTTTGTAGTTTTGTATTTGAAAGAACTTATCTGTAATAGCTTAAATTTTCTTAATGCTACCAAAGATAAGAGCAAGTGCTAAGCCATAGGGAAGAAGATTTGGGACAGCAGTGATGGAAAAATTTGGTGATGGAGAAATACGGATGTTTGGACTATTTCCTCTGGGAAAAGGGAGGTGAGACTGTCCAGCATGAAGTCTGAAGAATTCAAAGCAAAAGAGGACCCAACCAGGACCATGGATCCCATATTGCTAGTGACAACTTGACAGATCATAAAATTTTGTACTATGACATTCTGCAGTTCAGCTGTAGGAGTGGAAAGGTAGGTAGCTGAATTCTAGGTTCTAGATCTTGACTGCAGGACCAGTGAGGAATCACGGAAGCAAGCGCGTTAAGTATACTGGCAGGAAAATGGTTATGGGGATGCCATACAGATTCTAGTTTGAAGATGAATGGAAGCCAAATGAGAAATATTGATAGACTGAGAGAGAAAAGAAAATTGAAGGACTGAAGATCTTCTTTAGGCAGAAGATGTGCAGTGATAATAAGGGATTGAAAGATAAAAAAATTCTGGAGAAAGAATGGAATATATAGCATTTAATATTTCAGAGAAAGAATGTTTCCAGATGATGATTATGTTGAGGAAATGGTCATGAGAGTGTGAAATAGGAGTTGAGTGGAGTCTGAATTAGTACTTGAAAGTGAAAGATTTTGAGATGGTGTGTTGGATGTGTTTTTTACCAAGATATTGAAAACTCTAAATAAAATGATGCATGTGAACTTCCTTGATACAAAATAAGTATGCAAAAAATAATCTTCTGTATATGATAAAAAGAATTTCCAGTATTAAAGATTCACAGATATATTAAGTATTGTAAGAATGCACATTAGTTGCTATAGATTACATATTTGCATCCCCTCAAAATTCATTTGTTAAGGACCTAATGCCCAAGGTGATGGTATTAGGTGGGGCCTTTGGGGGGTGATTAGTTCATGAAGGTGGAGTCCTCACAAATAGGATTAGTGGCCTTATAAAACAGGTCCCAGAGAGATCCCTCACCCCTTCAGCTGTGTGAGGACACAGCAGGAACTCAGCAGTCTGCAACCCAGAAGAGGGCCTTCACAAGGATCTAACCATGTTGGCACCCTGATCTTGAACTTTCAACCTACCTCTGGGACTGTGAGAAATAAATTTCTGTTGTTTATAAGCCCCAGTCTGTGGTATTTTATTATACCAGCCTGAATGGACTAAGATATATTAGTCTTAAATAGTCTAATATCAATTGAGAAATATAAAAATCAGAGGAAACATCTGTTGTCTACCCTTTCAAACTGGAATGGATAGAACAGACATTTCAAAAATTTCATTGAAGGAATAAGCTTTTTGCCTAAAACAATCAATTTATACAAAAAAACTCTACAGACCAATATTTGCCAAATCTCCCAACCCAAGTTTTCTATTTCAGTGTTTAGAAGAAAATTTAATTCCATTTCTAATTTTACCTGAAGACAGTGGAGTTTGGTTCAAGTTGCATTGACTATCTAATGATTACACTGTATCTTCTCAACAAAATTGTAATATGTTTTGCCACTTTTTCCACACAAAGATATACTAGGAAGATTTGAAAAAACATTCAAAGAAATTGCAAAGAAGCTTTTATAAACTCAAAGGAAACTCTATGTGAATACTTTCCAGCACTTTACATTTTACATCTTTATCTCCTTAAATTTTACACCTTTTCCAATGCCTCTGAAAGCCATTTTTCATTCATGTATATGCTGATTATCAAAATGTGTGTCACATTCTAATAATCACTCTTTGAATCTTTCAAGACAGAGGACTAAAATATTAAAATTAAAAGTTTTATCTTACATGACTACATGTATTGCTGTGAAAGTTTAGAATATTTTTTTAATTCAGGCTTGTAATGATTTGACTTTTACCATTTAAATGACTATTGAGAAAATGGAGTGGAAGTTTAAGAATTATCTGATACATATATACTGCTTAAACAACAAACAATTCAGAAGAAAATTACACCTGTCTTCTTGATAGCAGACTGCGTTCATGAATTTTTCAGAAGGTGGGCTTGATGCTGTCACTGAATGGTCCCAGCCTACACTGGAAGTTTTCAGGTGGAATCATAGGGAGTAAATGTTCCTATTCAGTGAAGATATTATTAATAAACATTTACTCCTCAACTTCTTCCACTCCTTTACTCCCATTTTGACACATCAACTGTTCATTCCTTCCTTTTTTTTTGTTACATTGTAAGAATTTTAGTTCCAAGGACAATTTTTCAAACATTATCAGTGACTGAAAACAAGTGGTTATAATGAAAGTGGATTTGCAATCTTCAGTCTGGCATTTATAGCTCTGAATGCTATAATTATGAAACCATCCATGTGTGTGCTTTCATAATATATTATGACAGAAGATTACCTTCCAAGTCAAGATTATTCCCCAGATCTGACTTTTCTTCTTTTTCTCTCCACAATATTCCAAATTAGAATTTGGCCAAAAAGAAGCCAAGGAAGACAAAAAAAAAATCTCCATTCACTGAGGGTAGCTTGTTAACATTTTCATTGCTATTAATGTGTTGCTGCAAAACTCTCCCCATTTATAATAATGTTTGTTGTGGGCAATATAGGAGGTATGATAATGAGATAAGGGTCAATTCTCCCTGCACACATCCATCAAGCACCCACCATGAAAATGTGACTAAAAAGGAAACAGTGTTATTGGGCACTTTACCCACCAGATATTAAAACATGACATTTTTTTACTATCCCATTTAAAATCTTTAATCTAGTAACAAGCACTGCCAAATGGAATGCACAGGAGGACTACCTTAGGGTTTTGGGAGCACTGTCATTTCACATATGTGTCATGGTAGAGAGTGGTTGGGTGAGTGAATGTTTCTCATTGAACTTTCATAAGCAATGATCATTTACATTGTCCTTTAATTCACTAATAGGTTTAAAAGGGGAATTCAAAGTTAATCGTGAAACCATCTGGTATAGAGTGGATTAACTCTCAGGCAGGTTTTAAAATCCCCATGTGCCCAAATACTGGAAAACAGTGTTTTATTTGTGTGTGTGTGTTCCTTTAAAAAAATCTGATAATATGCTCTGGGGCAGAAGGAGGAACCAAATAGTTTAAAAGAGAGAGAGAAAAAGAAACTACATATTCCACTGAATAATATTTCTGGATACTAGATTTTTGTGGCACAGACCTGGAGTTTTCTCTTCGAAAATCCATCTCTTATTCTACAATATTTTTACCTTAAGAATTTCCCAGTTTTGTTAAAGATGTATGTACAATCCCTGCCTGTCTGTGTGTGTTTTGTCATTGTTATTCACTACCCCTCACACTAATATGTATTTTAATTTGTTCCAAATTCATATTAATAAACAAATGAACCATGTGGAAGAATTGAAAGAGCTCCAAAACTAAAGAAAACTTGGGTTAGAAATCTCATCTCCACAATCGGGAAAACCCACTTTTCCCCCTTGTTCCACCAAGAAGGCTCTCTCCAGATTCCCCCAAGCACTCTCAATCTTCTCTCTTCTCCAAGTTTTCCTCATAAGGTCATCACATGTTCAAACCCAGCATCCTGAGTGTCCCTGGGCGGGCTGGGCCATCTGGTGTCATTAAGAACAAGGAAGCACTGTTCTTCCCGGAGTGCAATCAGACACTTTATGTTACTGCAGCTGTCATTCCAGCACTGTGGCTTCCTGCCATTATGGTTGCAGGGGCTAACTCTGGCTCTGGGAAGACCAGCATCCCTGGAAGAGGCAGGCGTCTTGCACAGACAGCCCGCCTGCCTTGCTCTGGACAGCTGGTTCAAACACTTGGCAGATGGATACGAATCATGATGAAGTCTAGTCAGTCGACATTATTTCTCAGTTGCAGGGATTATGGTTCTTTCAATTGTTGGAAACTGTTTGATTTTCTTGTTCTTAAGTAGCTCAGCCATTGATGAAACAGACTTCCTAAGGTTCATTGTGTGTTGGCCAGACTTGTGTTAAAATTCATTGTCCACATCCTTCTGGACTCAGGGACAAAATCTGCTTGAGTTTCGGGGAGACTCTGCTGTCCAAGGATGGCCTAGAAACTTGGAGAACTCATGATCCCTTGATTCCAGGGCTTCCGCAGGTATGGAAGAGAAAATGAACTTATAATTCCCATTACCGGGGCAGCCATGGACACAATCTGGGTTCTAGAGGTGCAGAGTAGGAGCTGCCAGAGCTGATACCCTTCTCACCAGATGATACAGTATTTAGAAGATATGATACTTACTTTGCCCAGACAATTTGTTAACAAATAAAACTTTTACAGAGCTTTTTGCTTATGATGGATTAAGAGATTCTAGGCTCTTTTCCATGATCTCACTTAAAAAAATAAGATATTTTTTATTATTAAGGGCTGGGTATCCCCACAGTCTCAGAATCCCTAGGGAGTAATGGTACTTATTCAAAGGCTCTCAAGCCCCATGTGGCTATTGCATAAGCTCTTCAAGTCCTCTCATTCCCATTATTATTATTATTATTATTCTAGACTCCACAGGGAAGCACTGCTTGCAAATGAGGCCATGATGTCACATGATACAGATACCTGTTAGATCAGTAGACTGTCCCAATTCCAGAATTACAGATTGCTTCTAAGAAAAAATAAGAAATATATATTTATGTATCATCCTTTTATATTTTGTGAATATCAGTTATTTTATTTGTTGTTTATGGGCAGCTGACGGAGGTATGTAGCCTGAATAATATTTTTTAAATGTCAAATTTCTTTATCCCTTAGGCAAACATGGATTTTGTTCATTAGGCATATTATAAAATAGGGAAATTTTCACTGGATTCTACTTAAATAAAACCCAGTTCATGTGATAGGTAAGACAGTGATATTTCTCTCTCTCTCTCTTTTTTCTTTTTCACTTTTTTAGATTGCAAAGCAATTAAGAGGAGGCGATAATTTGTTTCACAAGTCTAATTTCTGACTATGTGATGTAAGGAAACAGGATAATTTGTCTTAAAATGTCAGATTAAGCAATCGGAAGCAAATTTAAAATTTTTGCATTAAAACTGGGCACTGGAAGAATAAAAATTTAGAAATAAAAGCATTCAAAATCCTTAATGTTTTTGACAAGCCCAACCCACACTTCATAGATTGTGGTTCTCTGGAGACGTTGGCTGCTCAGTTGAACGGCAGCTTTTACTTCTGTTTTTTTTTTAGCCTAAAGATTGGCTTTCCAACCAGAATAAATTATGTTAACAGGTAGGTACTCTATAACCAAACACCCAAAATGTACTTCCAGAGAATTTGAATCTCATATAGTGTATGTTCAAATTTTCTGTCCTGTGGCACAGTGAAAAAACAGTCCAACTATGTTTGCAAGCAACACTTTTACATAAAACCAGAGCTTTTTTTTTTCCACTCATTATTTGCACCTCTCATTTGAAACTCAGACATGACTTTACTCTGCTAGTCAACATTCTAGATGGGCAGGTAGAACTTCTCTTCCTAGCAATTTTTTTGGAAGACAGAGAATATATTTTATTCTTTCGGTTTTATATACAGCAGAGGGTATAGTAAGCGAGCAATCAAATTATTTTAATTTAATAATTAGGCATACATGGTTGGCTAAAGGAAGATGTGCTAAATGGAGTTTGGTATTCATTTGGATTCCCACATGCTAATCAAGAATTTTCAAGTAATAGAAACCCAGTGGCGTATGAGTGTGTTTCGTGTTCGGTAATTGCAATCATTGTTGCTTCTGTTGTGGTCATCCATTACAATGCTTGGTGTCAGTTTATTTATCTCTTGTAAAAATAAAATACACTGTGTGTGTGTGTGAAAAAAAAAAAAAAGAAACCCAGTGGCAATAGTTTAAGCAAGCAAGAAAGGTAAATACATTTAAAAGATGCAATTAAAAAAAATTTTAAGGCTATAGGTGTGTCTCCTAGAACATAAGTACAGAAATGCATCCCAGATGCTTAGTAGGTATGGGAGAATATCATCAGGAGAATGGGCAATATTTGTTCTTTAATTTATTTTTTACCTTTATCTCTCTCTTTATCCACCCCCCCCACTTTATCTTCCTTTCTTCCTACAAAAAAATTCCTTTGCTTCTCATTCTCTATGACAAGCAGAAGATAATCACTCCACTATTTTCAATTTACTTCTTATTTCAAGAAGCCAGTTTAGAATAATCTGGAATACTTCAGCTCTGTTTAAAATCTCAAGAGAAGGAAACTGGGTGTCCCACTTGGGCCAAGGAACCAACCCTGGTTGCTGAGTGGGAGGTGTGTTGATGGTCCAATAATACACCTTGAATGCTAAAGGGCTCTGGGCTGCCCCTTCCTCCTCCCCAAGGTGCCTTTACTTAAAAGCCAAACATCCTTCCTCTAGGGACAGGGAAAAAGTGGCTAATTTGTGCTCAAATTCATGTGAAGCCCCTAATACTACCTTGGCTTTCTCTGTTTGATCTAAATAGAATGGCTAGCAAACTCCAAGCAGAAGATAGAAGTTAGCATTCTGGCTAGTTACTTGTTATTTTTCTAAACACATGGACCCAGGAATGGAAGCTCTTATCCTCAATCATCTCATGAATTCTTTTTTAAAAATCAAGATATCGGTCTCACTTAAATTTAACTTAGGTTAAATTAAGATGTACACATTTTTTCACTTTAGTATCTATTGAATTACTGACAAAAATGTATAGAGAAATCCATAACAGTAGTTCCTACAGTTGTTACTATTTGTGAAATTGAAACGATTTTCCCTTGACAACTCGTTTGTAAGTTTATTTATTCTCTTGACAAGTAACTCATTGCACCTCAAATATGTGCCAGGCACAGTCTGGGGGACTCAAAATTTAAAAATTAATAAAACAAAGATCTCGTCTGCATGAAGTTTACACTGCAGGGGAGGCTAATGGCAATAAAAATAAAAACATGTAAATAAATGGAATACATTAGTTGATATAAGCACTAAAGCAGGTTAGGGATTTAGGGAAACAGCATGGGCGAAGGGTTGATAATGAGAACAGAAAAGGGACAGGGTCAGAGCTTTATAGTACATGAAAAATACTGTGGATTTTATTATGTGTGTGACAAGAAGCCATTAGACGATCTGAGCAGAGAAGTGATACAAAATAACTACTGCCTTTAGTGGGGCAAGATTGAATGATGGGTGACCTGTTAGGTCATTGAACTATTTCATTATGTTGGTTGGAGATGCTGATGATTTGGAGTGAGCTGGAAATAGGGAAGATTGTTAGTTGCTCTTAGGTTCAGAGCCAAAATGGATCTGATAGCTTTGGTGTGGGGTGTGAGAAAAAGAAAGAACACAGGGATAGGACCAAGGATTTTAGCCTGAGCTACTAATAGCGTAGAAATTTTATTTACTGAGATGAAACAAACTGGTCCAAGAGCAGGTTTTGATGAAAGTGGAGAAACGTATTGGATTGTAAGTGGCACTTAGATTTATAAGCAAGTATGTACCCATACGCCTACTAATTTGACATGAGAGTGAACTATCCACATTAGCAATGAACATTTGTAGAAAACAAAATTCAATGCTATAAATAGTAATTAGCAATAAAAGCTATTAGAAAAAAATAAGAAAACTTTTTTTAAGATTTAAAATGTTATCTGTAATTGCCACTGCTTAAGATGAAGTAGGCTTATGCAGAGAGTGAGGGAAGTAGTGGTTTTTACCACACTTAGTAACCTAAGAAAATACTAATTTTTAAGAGTTGCCTTATTTGATCTTCTGAACTCCATAATTTTTTTCCTACCAGGGTACCTACATCTTAATGTTTCCTTCTTATTGTAAAAGACCTCTCCTTCATAGTGAATCCAGCCTCTTTTTGCTGTTCCTCCCAGTTCCCCAGGATTTAAATTCAACTGGTTCTAATAACTAGGTAGGTACTGCCTGTTGGCCAGAGCAGATGGAGATTTTGAGAGACAGGAGAGAGGGCGTCCAGTGAACTGTAGGCAGGTAAAAGTGTAGTTGCTACCCAGTTTTAACCAATTGTTGCCATTGGAGAATGTAAGGATATATTGTAGCCTGTCGTTCTAATTTTATGAGAGAAAATAAATCTATATATTTTTAAAGAAAACATATAAACTATCTCAATATTTAAATGTAAGCTGAGTTTTAAAAAGCACTGTAAAGACTAAACCAAACATGCTAAATTCAGTCTCTAAACAGTCTGTAGCATCTGCTATAAATTGGTGCCCCTATTCCCTCACAGAAGGTTGATTCCCTGAGTGCCATTAACATCCATTGAACATTAGCAAAAAAACAAAAAAAAACAAAAAACAAACAAACACAAAAAATACTTAAGGATTAAGTACATTCTCATTAAGGAGTGGACAGTTTATCCCTAGAGGAGACAATGTACCTAGAATCTCAGGATTACAATGAAAGGAGGGAGCTACATAACCAAATGGTTAAGATTCATTGAACAATTTCATGTGTCACCATGCTAATTTTACCTACATAATCTCTTAAAATCCTTAAAATTAATGAACCTAAAAAATTAAATGGCTTTTCCAAGGATATATGACTAGTTAAGTACTGAGCTGGGCTTTATGAATAATAAAATTAGTCTAATTTCAAGCCCCAGATATGTAACTACTCTGTGCTATTGCCTCAAAGAGATTTAAGATATCTGGTTTCCATAGTATTTCAGCCATGTTATTGATATTTCATCTAATATATTTTCTATTTTTAACTCAACAAATATAATTTTATGATTAGACTGTGGACTGTTTTTCTGATAATGGCTTTGCCTGACTCTATAGCACCTCCTAGTAAGGTATTAAGGAGTTGCTTTGCTATAACCAAAGGTTGAAGTGGTGGTATGAGGGGCGCTTTAAATCTGGAAAAGGCTTGAAGGGGCTTCAGAAACAGAGGCTTTGATTTTGAGACTTCAAAGTAGACGTTTTACTTCAATACACCTCAGAACCTGTCCTTTCATTTGAGTTAGGGTTTGAAATTAATGGGTCTTTCTCATCTGCTCCTTCTTCTTTGTAGGCAATAACCATAAAGACCACGTTCTTTAGCAACTGATGTTGCTTGATTCCGTTTATGGGTAAGTAATTCTATCCTCGCTCAGCTTTTGAATTTTGGCTTTTCCAAGCAAGTGAAAAGTGGAACAAACGTTTGAGATTTTCCCTGAGGAAACATATTCTTCCATACAACAATTATTTTTTGTAGTTGTTTTGAAAGGTATTATTATATGAAACACCAATACATGTCACATATATGTATGTTTGAAAGAATATTTAAAAATTCTTAAAAGCATAGATATGTAGTCACCACCTAGGTTAAGCAATGGAGATTACTAGTACTTAGAATCACCATGTATGCTTAAATAATTGCATCCTTCACTCTCCCTACTACCATACTCTTCTCCCAAGAGATAACCACTATCTTGACCTTTATGTTAATCACTTTCTTCCTCATAGATTTAGGGTCTGTGTAGAACTAAATGATATATTATTTACTTTTGCCTATTTTTTAAATTCATACAATGGAATTGTATTGCATTCGTTCACGTATGACTTGCCTTTACGCAATGTTAGTTTGGCGATTTAGACATTTTAACATATATGGTGTACTTCATTCACACCTTCCTTGCTTTATAATGTTCTATTGTACGGCTCTATTGATCTGTTATATTCTGGATGGACCTTTGGGTTATTTCCATTATTTTGCTATTTTGAACAATGCTGCTATGAACACATACCCAAGCATATGTATGCACGTATGAGTGTGTATATATCATGAACACACATGCTCAGGATACCAGCTACAATTTCTCTAGCTTTTAGAATTGTCAAATTTTCTATGTAATAACTTTCACACAACGGATGGACCAACTTACACTCTTGCCAACTGTAGTAAGATTTTCTTTGCTCTACATTTTCATTAATACTATATATTTGGCAATTTAGTGGGCGTGAAACGGTATCTTATTTTGGTGTTAGAGTTTGCTCTGGTTGCTAATGAAGTTGAAGATAATTTTTCCATTGAGAGTCATTTTCTTCTACCTAAATTGTATGGTTTAGAATTTGCTTTAGCAAGGGTTTGTTACCTTTACAAAAACATTTTGTTTTTACCTCTCTGAAAAAATCTTTACTCTCATTATTGAGAGACAATTTCATTGGGTATAGAATCCTGGGTGGAAATGATTTTCCCTCAGCGTATTTAAGAAGATATTTCACCATTTCAGTCTTTCCTTTTTACTATTTTCAAGTCACTACATAGTTCAATGCTGTTTCTCTGCCCATGGTCCATTCTTATTTGTGTGTTTTAAAGATAGTTTCCTCTTTTTTTTGTTGATGTTTTACATTTGTATTAATGTATGTAAAAGGTGCATTAAGTTTTATTTATACTGATTAATTTTTTTGAGTTTTCTGATTTTGAACTTGCTACCAAAAATTCTGAAAATTTCTTTGCCAATTACCCTTAAATATTCTCTTCGAGATTCTATGATCCAATTCTAGAACTTTAATTATTCACACATTAGAATTTATTAATCTATGCTTATGTTTCCTAGCCTTTGTTTTATTAAAAAAAACACTTTTTATTTCATATCTCTCTCTATTGCATTCCTAAGAATATTTTGCATATGTGCTCTCATTCACTGAATTTCCTATTGGTAAATGTATTCATAATGTTTTAATTGAAATTATTATTTTAAAAATTGTTCTGAAGTTTTTATTTAGTTCTTTTTCAAATCTGTTTGGTTGCTTTTAATAGTATTTTGGTCCCTACTCACATTTTAAGCTTTTAAAAATTTCTTTAAATTTGTTATTTATTTTTTATTTTGATACTGCCAATATCTGTGGTGTTTCAGAGTCTAATACTTCTGTTGGTTGTTTCTACTTGTTCTCCCTTATAGTGAATTATTGCCTTGCATGTTTTATAATCTTTGATTATGAGTTTCTGGTTTTTCTTGGACTTTATCTGCATTAACGTTGAGTTTCTCTAGAGAAGGTGTGCATTTGTTCCACAATCAGCTGATGCACGACCTACCCAAGACCTTTTTAAATGAAAGTTTAGGCTTGAAGTTCATTGCATGGTTGGTATGGACTTACAGTGTAAATCTGTACTTTGGCAGGCTTGAATATTCTCTGTAGAGATATTTTCTCCTCCACTTATCACCACTAGGCACCTTAGGAGCAAAATTTAAGAACTCATCAGAACGACTCAGAATAAAGGTCTCCTTAAGAGAGAGGTGCCTTGTTTGCCTAGCCCTAACCCTGACCAAATTAGCACAGGCAGATCACTCTGCTGTCCCTCTATGTCGCACAGGTAAGCTTTAAGCTTTATCCTCTGTTCTTTATGGCCCATGCAACCATCAAAACAAATACCCAGTCTCCACAGTAACCTACAACCTCCAGATGCAAGCCTGCTTTAGAAACTGCCCACTGCACAAGGTTACTATTTTAACTCTACTTTTGGCTCTGTTTATACATATTCTTTTTAAAATAATATGTGGACTGACATTTTAGTTGTTTCAATTAGGATTGCTATTCAGGCTACCCAGTATGCCATACTCCCAGCAAAGAAAATCACATTTTGCTCCATAAAAGTAATTTGATAATTACATTGTTGAAGTAGTTCTTAAAATAAAACATTGAAGAGAAATTATACCATACACTTATAATAGGACTGGAAAACTATATGCACTTTTTACATTAAAAGAAATATACTCGACTCTGTGTCTTTTTACCATGGTTTAACAAACAAAATCAGCCACTGCATGAATAAAACTGATACTTTTTTTTTTTATCTTTAAAAGCAAAAGGTGACTGAAACACCAGTCTGCTCTATGATTAATGAAAATAATTCTTCATTTACCCTTTCAGGGGATTTAAATGCATTTAAAACTAAACTTGCTAACGAAAATGAATATTTATTTGGAAAAATAAGTGAAAGAGGTTATGCACAAACCTGGACCAATTCCAAGTGCCCTAAATTTTGGGGTCATGCCTTTGATCCTATGATATTGTGATTTACAATTAAAAAATCTATATTTGGTTCTGTCCATTTCTGACACTGAGCTCCTAAAAGCCTTGGAATTTCCTAGGTGAGGAAGACCAAGATGTCTTTTGTTATGTTAATGATGTGACTTTTGGAAAGCACTTAGGTAACCTAAGGGTAGGGGTTGGTTGTCTGGGAAACATTCAGTCCCACCCCCTGACCTCTGGGAAGGGGAGAGGGGCAGGAGATTGATTTCAATTCACCAGTGGCCAATGATTTAGTCAACCCTGCCTAAGTAATGAAGCTTCCAAACAACTCCAGAAGGATGGGGTTTAGAGAGCCCCCCAAGGGGTTGCTGGGAGAATGGTGGGATCAGAGAGCATAGAAGCTCCACACTTGCACACACTTTGCCCTATATATAATATTTCTTCCATCTGGTGGTCCCTGAGTTACATCCTTTTATAATAGACTGATAATCTAGTGAGTAAAATGTTTCTCTTGAGTTCTGTGAGCCATTCTAGCAGACTAATCAAACCCAAGGAGGGGTCCTTGGAACCTCCAATCTACAGCCTGTGGTCAGAAGCCCACAACCTGGACTTGTGATTGACCTCTGAAGTGTGTGTGGTGGGGGGATGGTGGCCATCTTGCAGGACTGTAGTGAATCTGATGTATTTGAATCTGATGCTATTTCTGGGTAGAAAGTGTCCAAATTGAGTTGAATTATATGACACCCAGCTGGTGTTGCAAAATTGCTTGTTGGTGTGGGGAAAAAAACCCACACTGGAATTTTAATTGGTGATCATGAATATTTTCTTACCCCTGTATTATTCTTGCTTGAATTGCCTGAATGAGTAATGAAGCTTTCATAAAGTGAATAATTTCCTCCGTTCTTTGCATGAGTATCATTTTGCCAACAAGAAGCTAGTGTTTTAATGATCTTCTGACTATGGTCTAGCAAATCTTACCCCACAGTGTGAGTGTTGAATTATCAACACGTTGATATTTAAAAGGAGCAAATAATTCAGACATGGGAAAGCCAGTAACTTTGTTTGCCAATTAAAAGAAGCATACTGTATAAACAAATGATTTATTCTTTAAGGCCACCATGGTGACTACTTATAAGGTCTAAATAGTTCCCTTGAGACCAGTAAGTAGTAATATATCTTCAAAAGTTTCCTAAACCATCAAAAAGCATTGGCACTCAGAAAATGTTTCATTATTTGCCCAAATACAAAATATGCAGACACCTAGCATTTTTGTATTGCTGTGGTTTATTTCCACATACCTGGGTTTGTTTAATTTGCTTAAAGAGTAAATAAAATACGATGTCTCCTTTAAAGAAAGAATCATGACTTATGACCATCTGAAACACAAACCTCTCAAAAGCCCTTTAGTCCCTAGGTTGTCAGCACATTAAGTCTAGACCCAATGAAGAATCCCACTGCCTGTTCACTAAGGGCAAAAACAGGTGCAAGGCCTACATTTCTGGCTTCTTGGAGCCTCGTTATTATTTTTATGAATAGTCCTTGCATCAGGACTCTACAGGTATCCAAGATTTTCCTTGAGCCCAATCAAAGGATTAGTGTGATGCAGGCAGAGATTGAATCTGCATGGAAAACTGTCCATGCTGAGTTCTATTAAAAGGTGCTACTGAGTGAGACTTGTTACTATTCACAAGGCAAAATTACAGTCTCTTGAAATGAGAAACCAGGAAACAAAATAATAGAAGTCATTTTAATTATTAACTGACTGTTACAAATTATGTGCCATTTATCAGTGCCATAATGAAATATGGTAAGTAGAAAAATATCTATATGTTCCATTCACTATAATTTAATTTTGTCTCATATATTATTTTAATTCTTAAACATGTGACTAACAAATTGCTAATTCCCATCATCCAGCAATATCTATATTTTAATACAGATGTACCATTTTTATTAACTTTAGTTTAGTTTAGTGCTTTGTGTTGACTGAAGAACACTGAAAACTCTGAAAGGTCTTCTTTACAAGGTCCAAGTTATCAGTGCCTAATGATGCTAAGTGAGCAATTGCTCCAATTTTAATAGAACAATCAGGGCCTGGTGTTTCCATTATCCTTCTTCAGACACTTCCCATCCATGCTATTGTTGTGCTGATTAGCCAGCATTATTTGTAAAGACTTTGTAAATTGTAAGTCAGAGATAATAGGTGATTCTTTCTTGTTATTTGAAAACTGAACGTGTTTGATCGTTTTTGAAGTTTGTAAAAACTATTGAAATGTCAATATCATTTTACAAAAAGAATGATGAGCTGCTCTACTCAGTACAATTGGATGCAAAATGGCCTTTTTCCTAACACCCTTGAGAACTGACCAAGTACTACCTGGTAATAGCTGTTTGGATTAAATTTGTTTATGTTTAAAATTTGATCTATCTCTCTATCTATCATCTGTCTATCATCTATCTATCCATGTTTTTAAGCTCCTGAAATAAAACTTTTGACCATGTATACAAATTTTCAGGAAATAGAGTGTAATTAAAAATGTAAAATGACCTATTACTGATTAATACTTGATATATCCATGCTTTTCTAAGGCACATAGAAGTGGGGCATTATAAACAGAGTTCATGTTTCTAAAGCTTTCATATTTAACCAAAACACCCTGTAAAATAAATATGCCCTATTCTACTCTTAATATTCTAGTAAACACTTATTAAATGCCTACTACCTGCCAGGCTAAAGTCATTTCTACAAGATGAAAATGCTTAATAATTAATTACCCGAGGAATATGCAAAAGAAATCTGATTTTTTAATTACAATTGGAAGATTCATTATCCAAAAGAAAATAATTTTAGTAAAAGGAAATGTTAAAATTTATAGAATTTTTTTAGATAAATGAGATTAATTCAGTACCTTCTTACTGTAGGATGTGTTAGGATAGATAACCAGTGAAAAGAAGAGTGTCAGGTGGTAACTGCTGCACACTCTTGAATCCTCCTAAAATACTGCATTTCATTGTCAATCTAAGACATCTATTTTTGGTGGGGATAATATTGCAGTGGTGTTGCTTAGTGTTAAGGCAGGCTGACAAGTAGATGTGTTTTCCTTTTGTGTTTCTATATCCTGAGAAGACAGCTGATGATTTTCTCTATCCTCTTGAAAACTCGTAAAGGAGGTATGCTGAAAAGAGAACTGAATAGAATTAACTGATGGCACAATGTTCATAAAGAAAAAAGAAAAAAACAGTATTACTGTCCCATTATTTAGAATGGTCAAAGCACAACTTAGAGTTGGTTCGATCTCCTTCTAACTTAGGCACACAATGGTGTTACCATTATTGATTCACCAAATAAGGTTCATCTTGGTTTTTTTACACAAAAAAGGAAAAAAATGCTATGGGCTAGAGAAATAATGCTTAGAGATGATACTTAGAGAAAATGTAATGGCAAACAGAAGGCCAAATGCAGAAGGGGATAGAAGAGGTAAGATGGCATCATCATTGCAGTTATATAAAAACTGAAGCATACAACTTTTGAAAATTTAGACTTTTGAAAAAAATGTGCAAGTTAAACACACTGGCTATGAAAAACTGACAAGGCCTAGAAATATTGGCTTTTGTTAGTTTATAGTAAAATAATTCATTAAGATCATTTTTATATCTGCTTCAAATAACATTATAAATAGCTAATTTTTGCAATTCTATCACTAAAAATACACACAGAAATGATTTCAGTGAAAGTTTGGCCTGCTTTCTTTAAAGAAAACCCAACATTATCACTAGTACTTTGACTTTTCTGTGTAGTCTATAATAGAATTCATAAAAATTAATTTCTCAGATCATTATCCTGAAGATAATTTTTAATATATTAACTTGTACTTTATCTTTTAAAATTTATATCCCAACTACAGAACTTTAAAATTCTTTATTACATTATATATATATATAAAATGGATGTGGCAGTGTGTGAGTACATGTCTGTGAGTATTTTTCTCAAGAAGGCTTTTCTTTTTCTGCAAGTCTCCATTTTTTATAAATTTTCTTTTTGTTCTCCTTACAAAACCTAGAATAATGTTCTATAGGCAATGTGCTATTTTAATTGCTTTAAGAACATCAACATAAATAATAATAGCTAACACTGAGATGGTCCTTAATATGTGCTACAATGTTCTAAACACAGTATGTGAATTACCCAGTGGGTAATTGCTATAACGGTTCCAATTTTGCAGACACTGAGAGGTTATATAACCTGTCCAGGGTCACATTGCTAGTAACTAGGAAAGCAGTCTGGCTCCAAAGTAGGTAGGTATTCTTTTCTTTTTCTTTCTTTAATTCCTTCCTCCCTTCCGTCCTTCCTCCCTTCCACCCTTCCCCTCTCTTTCTTTTGTTTACAAAGATCTATTGAAGTATAATCAGCATACAATAAACTGCACATTTTTAAAGAGTACAATTTGATAAATGTTGACTTATGCATGTATCTGTGAAGACATCACCACAATTAAGATAATGCGAGTATTCATTACTCCACAAAATTTCCAACCTGCTGAATTATAATCCCTTCCTTCCACTCCTCACCAACACTTCCCCTGCCCCTATGCCAAGATAATCTCATTTGCTTTCTGTTAAATTTATTTTTATTTTCTGGAATTTTATATAGATGAACTATACAATATGTACTCGCTTCTTTCACTTAGCATAATTATTTTGAGATTCACCCATGATGTTGTATGCATTAATAGTTCATTTCTTTATATTTATGTGTAGCATTTCATTGTGTGGCTAGTCCACTGTCTATCCATTCACTTCTTGATGGATATTTGTTGTTTTCCAGTTTTTCACTCATGCAAAGAAAATTACTGTGAACATTTATATACAAGTCTTTGTTGTGGACACATGATTTTATTTTTCTTAAGCAAATAACTAGGGGTGAATGCCTGGATTGTATAGCAGGTGCATGTTTAACATGTTTAACATTTTAAGAATCTGCTAAACTGTTTTCCAAGGTGGTTGTACCATTTTACACTTCTACCAGCAGTATATGAAAGTTCCAGCTCCTTCACATTCTTTACAACACTAGATGTGCTCAGTCTTTTTACTTTTAGCTGTTCTAATTGATAGGGAGTAGGATCTCACTGTGGTTTTACTTGCATTTCATAGTGACTAATAACACTATACATTGTTTCACATGCTTTTCTGCCCATAATATATGTTCTCTGGTGAAGTTCCCAAATCTTTGCCCATTTATTATTGGTTTGTTTGCTTTCATATTATTGAGTTTTGAGAGTTTTTAAAAATAGTTCCTGGATATAAGTTCTTTATCAGATATATGATTTGCAAATATTTCTCCAGTCTATGGTTTTAATTTTCATTTTATAACAGTATGTTTCAAAGAGTAGATATTTTTCATTTCAATAAAGCCAATTTATCAATTAATTCATTTATAGATTACGCTCTTGGTGTCTGTATAAGAGGTCTTTGCCTAACCCAAGGTCATATGATTTCCTCATATGTTTTTATTTTAAATTTTTATAGTTTTAGGTTCTGCATTTTGGTCTAAGACACATCTTGAACAAATTTTTGTACATGGTATAAATGGAGATTCTACTCTTTTGACATCATTTGTTGAAAAGAATTTTCTTTCTCAACTGAATTTCCTTTGTACCTCTGTAAAAAAAATCAGTTGTCCATATATATATTTCTGGATTCTCATTTCCATTTATCTATTTGTCTGTCTTCACACTGATGCCACACTGTTTTGATTACTATAGCTTTATAATAATCTTCCAATTTTGTTTTCTTTCAAAGTAGTTTTTGCTCTTCTGGAATCTTTGCATTTTCATATGAATTTTACAGTGTTTGTCACACACAAACAAAAAAAATTCTCCTAAGAATTTGATTGGGATTTCATTTACATCTATAGCTCAACATGGGAAGAATTAACGTCTTTACAAAATTGAGCCTTCTGAAGCATAAGCATGGCATATCTTTCATTTATTTCCTTCTTTAATTTCTTTTGGCAAAGTTTTATTGTTTTCATTGTATAAATTTTTCACATTAGCTTTTTCCATAAGCATTTCATATTTTTGATCTTATTGTGATATTTTAAACTTTAATTTCTTATTGTTGGTGTTTAGAAATACCATTGATTTTTACACATTGATCATACAACCTGAAACCTTACTAAACTTACAAATCAATGTTTGTAGCTTTTTTATAGGTTCCATCACATTTTCTATATAGCTAAATATTCTATCTGCAAATAAAGACAGTTTTACTTCTTTACTTCTAATGTGATACCTTCTTTTCTTTCTTATGTTATTTCACTGGCTAGAATCTCCAGTACAATGTTGAATAGAAGTTCTAAGAGTGGATACTCTTATTTTGATTTTACAGGGAAGGTACCCAATTTTTTTACCATTAAAAACTACTTTAGCTGTAGATTTATTATTGGCTCATCTGTTTATGTAGGTTGGGATGTCAAAATCTGAAGGATGGGCCAGCAGACTGGAGACTCAGGAAAGAAAAACATTCTCACAGAATCACCCAGAATAATGTTCGATCTACCAAGTGGGCACCCTGTGGCCCAGCCCATCACACTTTCTTTGTTATGAAACTGTGCTATTCTCTTTCCTCATGAAAATGAAATTCCTGGTGCTCAAATAATTAGGTAAATGGAAAAAAGTTTGAACTCAGAGTCAGATATCAGGATTTTAGTCCTATTGTGCTTCTACTACCTCTGTGATGTAACTAGAATTCAACATTAGACCACATTCAAGGCTTTTATACTTACCCAGGTGATAGCACACCTGAACATCATGTTGCATTCTAAGAAAAACTACACTTTGTAAATATATTAAATTTAATTCCACTAAATAGGAGCTATTTCTTTCAATATAAAACATGACTCTATTATAGTTTAGTGAGGTTAAGTCATCACCACAAACAAGCAAATCCCAGAATAAGCAAAATGTTGAAACACATATTCATTTTGATAGATGTATTTTATTATATTTTGCTGCTTGACCATTCACTGCTTACCAATAATACCAAAAGATAAATGATAGCAGGCACTGTTTAAGAAAATATATATGGGGACAAACATAAAACTGAGAACATTTATTCCTTAGCTCTTTTTCCCTTATATATTTGGAAAAGACTGCTCTTATTTGAAGTGAGAGTGTCTATCTTAGCCTAGCTCAGGGACCATTTGGAACATAGATTGAAAACAATAGAAAGAAATGATTTTTAAGATATATTATATTTCTTTGTTGAACAAAGTCTCTTTTAAACTAAGAAAATAGAAAACATGAAGTAATTTTGCTTTATTATCTTTTATAGATACCCTTTCTAAAAAGTGTAATTCAAGTCACTGTACTGCAAAAAGAGGGCATTGAGAGACTCATGCTTTGAATGTTCTATAGAAACTCTATTAACTCTGTCTTCATGAGTATAAATGCTCTTTTTTTCTGTTTACCCAATTTCAGAAAGGGGGGTTGTTGGAAACCTCAAAATGTTTAAGTCCATTTTTATATTTGAGTTAATTAAAATCATCTTTTACAACCCACATTTCTTAACTCTTCTGTTCATTCAAAGTATCATTATTGCTAGAAAAAACACAAATAGAAGGCACCAATGAAAATGCAATTGATGTATTTAGTTAATATACTTTCTCTCTGGTATTCATTCGAGGAGGAGTTTTGGTAATTCTTAGGTGAAAAATGACAGTCGCACTAGTAGGGAGTTTCAGCTTTTCTGTCAACATCATGGGCTACAACTTAAAGCTGAGAAGGAGTCCTTATGTCTATCGTACTTCCACTGATATGCAGTCCTTTTCCACTGTCTACAACAGCTTATATGTGCCTAATCTGCATGACATTGTCCTTAGCCCATGAACACTGAGCACCATGAGGTTTCTCAGGATGCTCTTTCCAAGCATTGGCAGGGTGCTTGGAACACTTGAGTTCTTTACTGAGCTCAGAAAGGAACCTCTGGGATTCTAGCACTTAACAGATTTCCTTACAGCATCTACTCTTCCTATGAAAAATACTTGCCTTCATGGAGCTCTCTCTATCGTCCACTAACCATCACACCCATCATTTTGATCATCATTCCTTCTCCAACCTTCCATTTTGCCATTCAAGGATAGAAACCATCTACTTTTTACTGACTTGTTTTATTTTGCCAAGATGTATGTCTTTAATTTAAGGAAAAATTACTTAGCATTTTCTTTGGAAAGTAGCATTTAAATTAATAGTAGCTCAGAATTAAAATACATAAATGAGGGTCCAGCTGGTATAAATAACAAGTTCCTGATGGAAAAATAAATGTGGAAAACCATGCATTCAATTCTTTCTCACTGGTGATCTAAATTAATGGTGTTCAGGCATGTTGGCCCTTTTCATTCCTAAATTATTCTTTAAGAAACCCACAAATGGAGTTATAGCATCTTCACAGAAGTCCAGTGGAGCCAGCATGCTGTCTGAAGTAATGTTCTCACCTCTAGAGAAGGGAGTGGGCTTTTTGAAATTAGCAAGGATGTCTTTGATATATTCTCCTGCCTGTCATGAAAGACTCCACTTCATCTGTCTTGTGTTCTTCCTGCCTGCTTCTGATTGATTTCATGTAATCCTGATGTGCTCTTTGTCGTTGCCCTTCATGAAGCCAATTTCCTGCAGGTGGTAGTTCATTGCTTTACCATAATACAATGATATCTTGTGGTATCTTTTTTTCCCCTCCAGTCAAGCTGAGGCATTATCTGCAGAGATAATACAAATATTTTCCCCTAGATAACATTTTAGATATGTTACCTCATTAAACCTCCCTAAGCTCTTTTGATAAGTTGCAAATGTTATCTTATGCACTCAAAAAATTGAGAAATCTAGACTTTGCAAGTTATACAATTTACCTTTAAAGTGCAGGAAAAGTGTCAGGGATTGAAATGGTATCCTAGAATCAAATTCCAACCTTATTTCCCTTTTTCAGTTGGTCAAAGCTAGACAAATTTGTTCAGGAAATTAGCCATTTCTAAATGACAGAAGTCACAGAATATGGATTCATGTTCCTACTTATTCAAAGTCGGCAGAATTTGCTGAATTCTGCCAACATGTGCAGATTGTTTCTAACCCCATCATGAACCCAAGATGCCATTTTTCATAGTAGCTTCTATGGGACTCTTTGTGAGAATACAACGATCAGCTCATAACATTGTAACTTATCCATTTACACAAATTGCAATATAATTCACATTATTATCTTACACTTGTAAAAATGAGCATAGACAGTGAACCATCACTGGTCCTACTGACCTAATACATTTGCATAATGTATGTCTTAGGTGTGGGGCGGAAAAGTTCTCCCTTCCTCCCTCCTAGTTTCTTTGGCTGGTCTAATAATTAAATTGACATAAAACAGATTAACAGGAGAAAAAAAATTTAATTGCCTACATAGGAGAGTCCCATAGACAATATGAGATTCCAAGGCAGTCAGGCAATTAAGGCTTATATACCATCCGAGCTAAGGAGAAGGGCGTGAGGATCTGGGGCTTTAAAGGGGAATAATTCACAGGGAGACAAGAAGAACAGATGTTTGGTAAACAAATTTTTGCCAGACCATGCAGATAAGTCTTTCTAATATACAAAGTCATCTCTGTTAATATCTGTCTTCCTGGTCCAAGTGCCCTATCTAAATTCCTTCAGGCAGTTAAAGGGAAGGTGAAAATCTTTTCCTACATTTGCTGGGTCTTAATTGCCTTCAGCTCAAAACAAACCACGTGCCAAAGTGGCACATTTTTGGATGTTGTATTCTGCTCCCCCCAAATTATTTTGCTGATATCGTCAGTAACTTGAAATTCTGCCTGCCCCAAATTTCCCAAAACATGAAAGAAATATTTCTAGTTTTATAAAATGTGCAAGTGGTATAGTGTTAAACCAGTTCAATCATTAAGGTAGTTTGCTTTGATGCCCCTAAGCTTCAGTTCTGTTAAAGCTATTTGGTTTCTTTTTTTCTGCTACTAACTGAGTCAGCACTATTAGAAAAGCAATACTTTATTATTTTTGTCAAAAGCAAATTACTTGTTCTATTAGCTAGAATTTATAGGACTTAACTGGCTTATTTCAATATTTTATAGATCTTTTCCCCTAGAGTTCTAATTTTTGCGAGTATGGTGCTATATTAATTCATTTATCAATAGATACTTGGAAGCAAATTTTATGTGATTTGGTGTGTAATCTTAACAATTGGCTATAATCCACAGCAACCAAGAGAGAACATCCACTTATTTTATGTTTTTGTTCTACTCATTTCCATTGAACAAATTTTAAAATTCCTTATTTATTATATATTTTTTACTGTAGTATAAGGACTCTGAGTCATCAAACCAAATCTTCCCCTTTCACTGAAAATTTTTTTTTGCCTACAAAATATGTTAGACATTGAGAAGTACGACAATAATACAAACCAATATTGTTACTTCTGTCTTTTCATGCATTGCCTGATTCGTTATATATTTTCTCTGGGTTTGATCTTTTATCATTTCTTATAATTATGAACTCACTAGCATATTACCAAAGATCAATGAACTTATCGCCCAATGCAGCATTACCTGGTATTGTATTGTACAGGATTTTTAAATTTATAATCTATGTACTGATTATTATTATAAATGATCACAAAAGTGCTGCTATAAAGCTAAGAACCTTGTTATTTCATATGTTAAAACGTCTTTATTAGTAGGTTTATTGTTCTATTGTAAGAATATGTATTTTAAAAGAAGTTGAACGTGTACTAATTTTCATTTTAAAAAATTATAAGAATGAATACAATCTCACTTTAGATTATGAAAGGTTATTCTTTTTTTTTTTTTTTTTTTTGCTGTACACGGGCCTCTCACTGTTGTGGCCTCTCCCGTTGTGGAGCACAGGCTCCGGACGCGCAGGCTCAGCGGCCATGGCTCACGGACCCAGCCGCAACGCAGCATGTGGGATCTTCCCGGACCGGGGCACGAACCCATGTCCCTGTACTGGCAGACGGACTCTCAACTACTGCACCACCAGGGAAGCCCCTGAAAGGTTATTCTTAAAAGAAATTGGTGGATAGAAGGAATTATGGATAAGAAGGGGGAAGGAGAAATGGTGGGAAAAAAAGGAAAAGGAAGATACGTTAAGAGAAATCTCTACCAGAGGAGATGACTTTCCTAGGGAGAAGGAAGTAACTTACGAGATGACGTAGCAGCAACAATTAACAAAAGACTCAAGAGACTGTGTCAGCCTGAAACAGGTGTGTATTAATCATCTTCAACAAGAAAAGACCATCCAAGGTTGTTTCAGAATTTAAAAAGAAGGAAGAATTAATTTTAAGAGGATAGAGAAAGATTTTTATTTCCCATATTTGGGACAACCTGAAGGAGGCAGAATCGAGGTAAGAAAGATGGGGAAGAGAGAATTTCAAAAGGTCACACAGAAAATGGTTGGCCTTTTAAGTGTATTAATAATAACTAACATGAGCTAGATTCTCTAAGGTGTGATTTTTTAATAAGATAGAGGTGAGCTATATACTTACTTCAGGTGGTAAAATAACAAAGGTTATCGTAAAAAGAGATATTCATAGACCTGAAACGAAGACACTTCTGCTTTTGTTTTGTTTTGTTTTGTTGATTTGGAATATTTATTATTGAATAGCTGCTAATTATACTCAGAAGCTGATATCTTTCTGCAAACATTCTCTCTACTATTCCACTAGGATGTGGACCCAGAGAGGAAGAAGACGATAGAGCAGACACGAAATATTCCAACATGATACATCTTTTCCAGTCCCTCCAGCCAAAATATCTATAAATTTGAAAGCATCAGGATTGATTGCCCTTGATCTTCAGCCACTCTCCAACATAAAGGATATCACCTTGAATTTCAAAGCCTCTCAAAGTTTCTGGAACCACAGTATTCCCCTTCCCACCATTTCCATGACTTGTTTTTACAAGTGTCTATTATCCAAGGAAAGCATGCCCTCAGACTAGCACAGGAAAAAGGCAGCCAAGTGGCCAGGCAGTTCCCTGTCTTTCTCCTTCAGTGTGAGGTGTTAGCTTAGAGCTTGAGGAAGCACTGTACTTTCTCAGAACACAACTTCTGTGCGCAGCTTCGTTTATTTTCTACTCCAGCCTAAGCAGGCACACCACCAGCAACTTAACCCACTAAAAAGAAAACAAACAAAACAATCTTTATCTAGTCTTCAAGTTTAAATGTTTTTCACAGAAATCCAAGAACTTGCATAGATTCTAATCTGTTCACAATTTCCCTGTGATGTTTGGTTAGAATTAATACCAGATGCTAACTGTTTAATTATGATTGGCAAGGCTTGCATCCATTTTTGCTGCTCGAGGATACTTTCAATGAATAAGAACAAGTGATGAGAATTATGCAGGACCATCCAGTGTGTTAGTGGCAACGGAATGTCCACCGAAGGGGCTATTTGTCAATGCCCACTCAACTCTTTTGAATCTCCTCATATTTCTAAATTATACCATTTCCTGAAAGCCACTGAGTTATATTAATTTACAACATAGCAGCAAAGTACTGTTTTGTTTTCATAGTCTTTAAATTGTTCCTAAATCCCTTCTTATTTTAGATTTTATGTCTCTGGATTTCTTTCAAGATATAGTACCTAATTCTAGTATGTTGGCATTGGGCAGCTATGATCATGTTTAGCTTATTCTACAGTTTAGTTTTTTATAGTATATTTTCTTCATTGACCTTGTGTCCTAGTCTTTATTGCTTATCTTTTTATAATTATCTCCTCCACCCATCCCTCATTTAACACAGCAGTTTTACCTAACACAATGGTACTTTTCTAGTTTCACTGTAATATTCTTGGAAAAAATGACCAAATCTACACATGAAATTTTTTGTGTTGAAGCATCATTGTTGTATATAAAGACAGAATAATGTGTTCTGCTGAGTTTCTACTAAACATTTTGAGGAATTCCAATATTTGACAGAAAAAGAAATGCCATTGGAAATGAGCCATTCTATAATTAATTACTTCTGGTGAAATATCAACCAAAAGACCAACTTCATTTCTATATTAACAGTTTTCTAAGTTCAGGCTTATACATGTACAAATGTGCTCATCATGATTTCTATTTTGAAAAATGGTGTGTAATGTGTTTATGTTCATTGTAACATCTGTAACTTCAAAGAACCATATGAAAATAAGAATATCTTTGTTTCTCTGTAATAGTATTGATCTTTTTCCTGAGGTAAATAAGAGACTTTCTTGGAGAGAATGTGTATTTTAAAGGAAAAGGGAATAAGGTTTATAAACCTGCAATGGAAAACCTTATAAATTGATCTCTGAAGAGACACAAACTCGATAAACACTTCTCCACCATAAAAACAATTCTCTCACAAGAAAAATTCTGCACTTTTTTTTTTTTTTTTTTGCTAAAAGTGCTACAGTCTCCATTCTTTATATCAAGAGCACAATCCGTTATTTTTATCTCTTAGCCTTCTTTTCATCTTGGGTACATGTAGGCTGATTTCATAAGCCATCATTTGAGTGTGTGCCTTACAATCTTCAGTATTCAGATTTTATCCATTAAGAATATGAAAAACCTGTGGGAAGGCTTTAAAATATTTTTTCTCCTTAAAAAAATTCTTTGTGTTTGCAACTCAGCAAGAGCTTAATTAAAATCAACGGGGAAATTTAAAAAAAAGTGGTTAATGCAAACTATTACTTTTGTTCCTTTAAAACAACTATTTCTTCACATTTTCCTTTTGTTCAACAAGCATTTATCGAGCGTGTACTATTTGAATTGGCCAAAAAGCTCGTTCGGGTTTTTCCTTAAGACTTTACGGAAAAACCCAAACGAACTTTTTGGCCAAGCCAGTACATGACCAACACGATATTAGGCACCGATTTGCATTATTGAACAAGCAAAGATTTTCATCCAATAGTCATATAAAAACAAGGCCAAAGTGGCCTGCATTCTCAGGGAAAGCCTGTGTCAAAAGGCCCGAGACCATGGAGCTCTTGAACTGCCCTACTTGAATCTCGAGTTTGACTGTGGCTGTAAGAATTATTTCTTAAAAGTTGCAAGTTTCCTTTCTCATGTCTCCACATGGCTCTTCATCTGCAGTAAAGCACTTATTTTATTACATCCATACTTGCCTCAAAAAAAGCAGATGTTTTCAAGATCATTATTGGATAAATGTTGGCTAAACGAAGCCAAACAAATCCTGCCATTGATCTCTTCTGAACTTCTGGGCAAGGGTCACAGTGCTCTGGGGCTCGTCTTCCTTGTATGAACTCATCCTTCAGCGTGTGTTACCTCCTTTAGGGGTGCAGGGTACCATACGGTGTGCAGAGCAAGTGCTGAAGGAGAGACAGGTAGTGAATCAGTGTTTCTAAACCTCGTCTGATTTTAATAGTTACTTGGGGAGACTTAAAAACACAGATTCCTAGGTCTCCCCCAATTGCCACATCATATCTCCTGGGATACATCTGCAAATCTGAATTTTTGCAAGCTCTCCCAGTGACCCTATTGATCAGGCGTGTTTGTGAAACATTGTCGTACAAAGAAACCTGAGAAATTGTCTTAAATAGTTTCTGGGGTAAGCACAGTATATAAATAAAAAGTTTAAAGCCTGTTAGAGATGTTACATCTCAGATCTGAAGGATCAGATCAGGTCTTCATGGTCCCAGTAAAATTTTAGCAGCTTGAAATTGAGGTGAAGTCTGTATCTCTTTCCAGTTTCTTATGAATTAGGTAAATAACAACCATTGTACTTTCACAGGTACCAAGATATGGAGCCATCCTGTTTTCTATATCCAGTAAGGATGGAGGGGTGTACGGTTGTGAGGGCAGGTCCCCTAGGAATTAAAAGAAAAGGCAATGGGGCTTCCCTGGTGGCGCAGTGGTTGAGAGTCCGCCTCTCGATGTAGGGGATACGGGTTCGTGCCCCGGTCCGGGAGGATCCCACATGCCGCGGAGCGGCTGGGTCCGTGAGCCGTGGCCGCTGGGCCTGCGCGTCCGGAGCCTGTGCTCCGCGGCGGGAGAGGCCACAGCAGTGAGAGGCCCGTGTACCGCAAAAAAAAAAAAAAAGAGGCAATGAATTCAAACGTGATGAAAACTCAACATTCGTCTTCTCTGTTGCTGTGAACTAGGTGAAATAAAGTCATCTCTGGTAAATATTGCACTGCTTTATTTTAGTAAAACTTTAAAATAATTTATAGAGTTTAGAAAATGATTTTGCAAGATATGTGGAGAAAGTTCCTTATCACAAACTCAAATCCCACCAGGAAGAAAATTTACTCCAATAAATATAGTTATGGTATATCTCCTTTCAGTGAAAGTTACTTGGTTCCTTCCAGATGTCCGAAGTAAAAAAATACCGAAATCCCCAGTCCACTCTCTGGATAAAAAACTCAATAAGATTGTTAATACGGGCCTAGTTTGCTTATAAAATATGTACTTCTTTTTTTTTTTTTTTGCTGTGCGCGGGCCTCTCACTGTTGTGGCCTCTCCCGTTGCGGAGCACAGGCTCCGGACGCGCAGGCTCAGCGGCCATGGCTCACGGGCCCAGCCGCTCCGCGGCATGTGGGATCTTCCCGGACCGGGGCACGAACCTGTGTCCCCTGCATCGGCAAGTGGACTCTCAGCCACAGCGTCACCAGGGAAGCCCTAAAATATGTACTTCTTAACAAACCCTCTTGGGATAGAAGATATCAATTTTAATAATTCCTTCTTTGAAAAAAGTTAATACTCGTCTAGACACAATACTTTGTTTTAGAATTATGTTCTATCAGAGTTGGTTATACCCAAATGCATCAGAAAAAATTACTCTTTTTCTCATATGTTTTGAAAAATATTTGTGACTTTCTGTATGCACTTTATATTCCCACTGTATGAGATTTTATAAAGTTTAATAATTTTGTTCCTATATCTGCTATCACTATCTATACTTTTTATCCTTTTTACCTTCTTGTTATTTTCCTAAGACTATATTAAATCTGCCAGAGTTTTCATTTCTATTCAAGAACTATTTACTGAGATTGTGAGAAGTGTCAGACACTGTACTAAGGCCCGGAGGTACCACGGTGAGTAAAATGAACCCTCAAAATACTTTCTTGGTGTTGCTTCGAACTGAGAAAAGTATTCCAAGCTCAGAAATTTGGGGATTTATACACCTGAAAAACCTTGACATGAGAGGAGCTTAGCATTAAAAAGAATCCTTAAAGATCAACATATAAAACCAGCAACCACCATAGAGCATTTGTTTAGCAGGGGTTTGAAGAATTTCCCTCAATAGGGACAATTCATTTTAGAAAATCCCAACTGTTACAAAATTATTCCTAATGCTAAGCCAGGATTGATGTCCCTAAATATTCTGAGCATGGGTAAAAGTTGCTCATTTCAGGTAGCTTGGAACAAGCCCATCATCTGTCTTTGACAACATATATGACTTCAAAGGCATGTTTCACAAGCATCTTTTCTTATCATTTACCATCTTTGTTTTTGATTATTCATACATTTTACTTCTTTCTCGCATTTTATTTTGTATTTACTAATTACTATATTGTTCCTAGCGCCTTCATATTTTAATACATCTATTGAAATGATTAATTATATTTTTATTACTCATTTCCCCCTTCACTGGTTTGAACATTTTACCTTTCATTTTTATGCTTTTAGTGGTTATATCTCTATCATTGGTGGGCTACATCAGAACCTTAGAATTACATTAACTTTCAAATCCATGACTCACCCTCCATTTCTATTAGTATTTTTCTTCTACCTTATTTTGAAATTTCTACATCAAACTGGAAAGCTTCTGGACAGCAAAGAAAACAATCAACAGAGTGAAAAAGCAACCTAAGGAACAGTAGAAAATATTTGCAAATAATATATCTGATAAGGGATTAATATCCCAAATATATAAGGAACTCTTACAACTCAATAACAAACACGAAAATTAAACAATTAAAAAATGGGCAAAGCACTTGAATAAACATTTCTCCAAAGACATATAAATGGCCAACAGGAAATGAAAATCAAAATCACATCACACCTGTGTCACATCACACTTGTTAGGACAACTATTATAGAAATATATATATACACACAAAAGGTAGGTGTTGGTGAGGATGTGGGAGATTGGTCAACTTATGCTCTGTTGGTGGGAATGTAAAATGGTGCAACTGCTATGGAGAACAGCATGGAGGGTCCTCAAAAAATTAAAAATAAAACTCTCTTGTGATCCAGCAATCCTGCTTCTGGTATACATCCAAAAGAATTGAAAATAGGGTCTCAAAGAGCTATTTGCATCCTGTGTTCATAGCAACACTATTCACAATAGCTGAGAAATGGAAGCAACCCAAAGGTTCATTGCTGATGAATGGATAAATGGTCTACACAGTCAGCAGAACATCATTCAGCTCTGAAAGGGAAGAAAATCCTGTCATATGCAACAGCATGGATAAACCTGGAGGACTTGATGCTAAGTGAAATGACCCAGTCACCATAGGACAAATACTGCCTGATTCTACTTATATGAAGTATCTGGAATAGTCAAATATATAAAAGAGAGGGTAGAATGGTGATTGCCAGGGCCTGGAGGGTGGGGGTAATAGGGGCTTGCTATTCAATGAGTATGAAGTTCCAGCTGTACAAGATGCATAAATTTTTGAGATCTGCCATACAACACTGAGCCTATAATTAACAATATATGTTTTATGAAGTCAAACGTTTGTTTAGAGGGTAAATCTCATGGTAAGTGTTCTTACCACAGTCATTTTTTTAAAAACTGCAGATTGTCATTTTTCTTTTTATATTTGGTAACTTACTTTACTTAAAAATATGTTTATCTGTTTCTTTGTTAAATCGTGTTTCTTCTATTCTCCATCTTTTCTCTAGCTTCAGTTTCACTCTTGCTCATTGCTTCATCCTTCCTTAGTGGTTCTTTCAGGGAGGGTATGTGAATAGAAAAATACTCATTTCTTACGTATGAAGATTAATCTATTTTACCTTTCTTCTTTTTTTTAAATTTTTTTAATTTTATTTTTATTTTATTTTATTTTTTTACATCTTTATTGGAGTATAATTGCTCTACAATGGTGAGTTAGTTTCTGCTTTATAACAAAGTGAATCAGTTATACATATACATATGTTCCCATATCTCTTCCCTCCTGCATCTCCCTCCCTCCCACCCTCCCTATTACCTTTATTCTTGACTAATGGTTTATCTCAGCTTAGGGTTTTATGTTGGTCTTTAATCCTTCACTATATTAAAGGCATTTTCCATTGTCTTTTGGTATTTATTATTGTTGTTGAAAAGTACACCCTTGTTCTAATTCTCATGCCTGTGCAGCCAATGGGACTTACTCCTTTAGTAGCTCCTGAGATCTTCTTTCCTTGTCTTTAATGTGTTCCCTCTTCACAACAGGTGTTTAGTGTGGATTTGTTCCTATAACCCTCTTGGGGCTCAAAGTTTTCTCCTTTAATTTTTTTATCTTACTTTTCAGTGTCCACCACTAGAGAATCCTCAGCAATTTTCTTATTAATATCACCTTTTCTCTGTTCTTTCTTTCTGTGTATTCTCTTAGACTTATATTACCTCTTCTCCTTCTTCTTTCCTATATTTGTCATGACTTACTTTCATATTTTCTACAAGTTTCTATGTACGATGCTTTATTCTCAGTGATTTCCTCAGAACTATTTTCCTGTTTACTAATTTTCTTCTCAAGTCTATATTTGTCTGCTTTACCATTCCACCTTGATGATAATCTTATTCATTGCTTTGGAAGAACATTTACAATATGCCTTTGGTATTTCTCACATCTGCAAAATATTTTATTCACAAATTTTCATAATTTGTCTTTGACAACTTTTTCAGATAGGTAACAAATTGGGTAACATTTAAGAGAGAAGCAGGGCTTCCCTGGTGGCGCAGTGGTTGAGAGTCCGCCTGCCAATGCTAGGGGACACGGGATCGTGCCCCAGTCCGGGAGCATCCCACATGCCGCGGAGCGGCTGGGCCCGTGAGCCATGGCCGCTGAGCCTGCGCGTTCAGAGCCTGTGCTCCGTGACGGGAGAGGCCACAAGAGTGAGAGGCCCGTGTACAGCAAAAAAAAAAAAAAAAAAAAAAGAGAGAGAGAAACAGATATTGACCCAAAGATTATTGAAGTTTTTAGTTAAAGTCTATGTATGTTAGTGAAGTTTTTGAAATAATTATGGAAACACAGAGAATTTATTTGGGGATAATGCCAGATGTATTTTCCCCTGACAGCTATTAACCCTCAGGCAATATCTCACCTCTAGGTCATTACTATAATTATAAGGCAAACATTTAAAAACAACAGAGGTATAGTAGTAATATATATTTTGTACTTAGGCAATATTATCATAATTGGTGTGTATAGGGGATTTCTGGGACTTTTTGATGAACTCATCACTCACACAATTGGGTTGATTAGATTATCTTTCATTTTCAATTCACATTATTATAATTAACTTGTTCTGATAAGTATTGTTGGGGTAATGTAAGAATATCAGAAGCTGCTTTCAATTATAAGCTTGTATATTGTAGCAAAATAGATTGGAAGTTTACTATTAAGTTGAAAACACATCTTATTAGGAACATCTAATTCTAATGAAGAAAAGTGCAATGTGCCATTTATTCTCACCCTGTGGAGGTACAGATGTTAGAGAGGAAAGGGCTTGTTCTTGTTGAGTATTTCATCTTGTGTCTCAGTAAGAATATCTTATCTTGGACTTGCTTCAGCTATTACAACAGCTGCTAGGTCTCTGATTGGGTCTGAAGCTCTGCCTCTGACTCCTACTAAGATAGTTTGCAGAATGAAGTCAGCAGAAGCCACCACACAATTAAATTGCTCCACAAGGTTGAGAGCTGAGTGATTGCTGTATGTACAATCTCTCATTTCTTCCCAACAAATTAACCTCCCACAACCGGCTTCTTACCATTTAGTCTGTGCTTCTGTTGCCTTCTGATGGGTAATTTGTAGCTTTTCTCTGGCATTCAGCCTAGTGTTATCTGTAAGTATGCTGGTACACTTGTTTGTATTCAGAATTTATTTCATACCTCCTTTAATATTAGTAACAGTATCTTTGAGTTGAAGTTTTATAATTAATAAATATTTATTGTTTAATGAAATGGCTTGCAGGATATAAACAGTATGGGTCTTGGGGGCCAACCTGACCACCAAATGCACTGAACCTGATGATACTCTGTAAATAGACCATGCATTTAGAATCTGCTCTGCTCAGATTTTATTTGAAACCTATCTGTTTTAGGATTCCACAATCATAAAGTATCAAGGAAAACCAGGAACTGAGAAGAAAGTCAAGAAAATGTCTAGAGGCCAAGAAATTAAGTCTATTGGACAGGATATTAGGTCTAGCGGACAATTCAACTAGCACAAGAAGCATGGTGGGCTGGAAAGAGCTTGGCCACTGTGGTTATCTGTATACAGAAAATAGAGGCAGAAAGCAAATATTCAATAAATAAAGAGAAATCAAGGATGTTTCAAAATTGTCTCTGTTGAAGGGGATTTGAGGAACTTTGTCTTTTGGTTTTGTGTTTTGGTTTTTGCATTTATTCCTTAAATAAATGGGTCACAATATCTCCATTTTTGGCAGGCTAAGTTCCTGCCTCTACCTTCCCATTTAAAATACCCCCCAATCTCAGGATCAATGAAGTCAGGCTATAAATTGTAGTCTATGTCTATAGAGAAGAGAGCAAGTTTATTATAGTAGAGACCATATGATTTAAAGTAAGATGACCTGGACTGGAAGGAATCCTGGCTCTGCTCCTTACCATCTATGGGATCATGGGCAAATCACTCAACTTTTCATTTTTTTCAAATATAAAATGGGAGTAATAACAGACAATTTGTAGGACTTTTATCAAATTACTAAGATAAGTGCTAGTGCATTAGAATTATAAAAATAAATGTGTAGATATAAACTTTATGAAATGAAAGAACAATCTGTGAAGTAAAATAGTTAGTGTTTTACAAAAGGAGGAAGTAAAAGGAGTTTTGCACATTGTACAGGTAAACCTGCAGAAGCTTTGGAACCACTTTTTCTGGAGGTCATGAAATGTTGGGGATGATTTTAATGTGGCAAACCTAGAAGGTAAAACTAGTTAATTTTTCAGATGCCTTTCCAGCTTTTTGTCTTTTATATAATTAATAGCATAAAACATTTTAATTTTTCCTCCTTGACGATAGCTATCATTTGAGGATGTGAATTAATAAATACCTTAGTAGGATTGTCTTGGTAGAAATAATTTCTGGAATTCCATGTTTTTTCCTGTCAAATTGTTTTCAATATCTAAGTTTTACATAAAGACAAACAGAAGAATTATTTCCAAAATGCTAAACTCCATAGATTACTAGATTGGACACACAATGAGAAATATACCTCTGTTTCCGACAACTTAGAATGGACAGACTCAATTTTTTGCAATTGCAAGCCAGAAGTACACATTAATCAAAGGATTTCCTTGGCCATGGCTCTGGCTATAGATCTTTAGTAAGATTTAGGTAACACAATGATGGTAACAAACTTGACCAAATATCTGTCAGAGTCGTGTCAAAATCCCACTCCCCAAGATGGAAACCACCACTCTACATAGTTCTTTTGTTTCCCAGAAGAATACCAGCTTAAGAATTTGGGGTGCGGTGGTAGTGGGGAAAGGGATACCCATACTTTATCCAATATTACTGTTTACCAATATGGATACCAAATGTGTCCAAATGCCTTTAGCTAGAGTCCCAGTGCTCCCAATTCCCTGGCAGGCATTACTTCTTCCCCTTCACAGTCTGCCACCTTCCAACTGCCCTGATGCTACCACTGCACCATTTCTGCTACTACATTGCGGCTGCCATGGACGCCTCTCTTTGTGTATCTCTTTGTGGGATCCCTATCTCTGGTTGGGCATATACATGACCTCAGGGTGGCCAAGGTCCTACTGACCTGCTTCCTAGAATCCTCTTGCAATGGTTGGTTCTTCCCTGGACTATGTGTGTCCTTCCGTTTGGGACAAGACATGAAACTCTCCTGTTGAACTTCTATCCTATGCTTTTGCATAACCTCTGGTCCCAATGTGGTAACATGTTTTTGGGGAAAGAATCCCCAAATTTTAAACTCCTTTTCCATATCTTTTCCTCTGAGGAGTATCGGTGGAGTCCACTTCCTCTTCTGTCCCCAAAATGGATCAAGGCTCATTGTCAAAACTTTTCTGTCCATTACAGATTTCATTCACTGGATCTTCCTATTTGACTCCCTCCTCTCCAAATCACCTCACTGACTCTTGTGTTCAGGGTAACTCTTTTTACATGTGTATCTATTTACTCTTAAATTGATTTGGGATTCTACATTTGCTGTATTCAGAGATACCTTGCTTACCACCAACAAATAACATGTCCTAGTTTCTCCCCAGGAAAATTTCTGCAAGACCCTATGAGGAGGCATGTTCTTTGCTGAATTATTAGTTACTATTTTCTGTACTAGTCTATGAATCACTTTTCAAAGATATGAATAAAATGATGTATTTGCATTGATTAATTTGATAGATATTAGCTTAATACCTAAAAAGTGCCAGGTCCTAATTCAGGAATATAAAATGAAAAATGGATCTTGTTATTTTTTCATAATTACATAATGTAATTTTATTAAATAAATGAGTCCGTTGTTCTGAAATAAATCTCTAGTTAATGGCATTATAGTTCACAGCAAGTGTTCCCTCCCATCCCCACCCCAGAGCACATCTGTCTAGTCATAACTGATATTTTCAGGTCTCCACTTACACTGCCAACAGTTAAATTCCATTCATCTGGCATGTGCAATTACACTCTGATGAAGTTTTGGAGTTTCACCAAATTTTTTTAATCAAAATTGTCAACAAATGATTAACTGACTAATTCCTTCCAACACTTCTTCCTTGCCCTCTGACCTACCACCCAGGATGTTAACAAGTGGTGAAATATGGTAAGGGGCAGAAAAAAACTCTGGGTAAGAAAAAAATTCTGTGTCTGGGTAAACCACAGTTGGACCATCAGTCTCCATATGGTGCCAGACTGGGATGTGGTAATGCAATTTTGTTGATTTCCCAGTTCTGTAGCTCTACTTGTTGAAAGAATAGCTCCTATTATTGGAATTGGCAATCTTTTTCTTTTTTCTTGCCAAAATACACACACATATTAAGGAGGGAAAATCTTGAGTAACATACGCCTTAGCATGTAAGACTCGTTCAGTTTTCATTTTCATTTTCTGAGTCCTTTTCGAAGTAACAGTTATCTCCTGTGCCTAGTTATTCTACATTATTTCATTAGCAGGTCTCATTATAGTCTAAAATTTTAGGCCTTGTCCTGATAGTGATGGCTACTCCAAATAGCACCATTTGCTGAGGATGGCATCACTGTAAAGTGGTATGGGTTTTTCTTCTGACAACATTAAAAGCATTTCTCTATCTAGTCAGTGTATGCTATTCAAGAATTCTGAAGAGCTAACACCTATCCTTTTCAAACTCTTTCAAAATATAGCAGAGAGAGAAACACTCCCAAACTCATTCTGAGGTCACCATCATCCTGATACCAAAACCAGACAAAGATGTCACAAAGAAAGAAAACTACAGGCCAATATCACTGATGAACATAGATGCAAAAATCCTCAACAAAACACTAGCAAACAGAATCCAACAGAACATTAAAAGGATCATACACCATGATTAAGTGGGGTTTACCCCACGAATGAAAGGATTCTTCAACATACACAAATCAATCTATGTGATAATCCATATCAACAAACTGAAGGATAAAAACCATATGATCATCTCAATAGAGGCAAAAAAATCTTTTGACAAAATTCAACACCCATTTATGATAAAAGCCATCCAGAAAGTAGGCACAGAGGAAACTTACCTCAACATAATAAAGGCCATATATGACAAACCCACAGACAACATCATTCTCAATGGTGAAAAACTGAAAGCATTTCCTCTAAGATAAGGAACAAGACAAGGTTGTCTGCTCTCAGCACTATTATTCAAAATAGTTTTGGAGGGCTTCCCTGGTGGCGCAGTGGTTGAGAGTCCGCCTGCCGATGCAGGGGACATGGGTTCGTGCTCCGGCCTGGGAGGATCACACATGCCGCGGAGCAGCTAGGCCTGTGAACCATGGCTGCTGAGCCTGCACATCCAGAGCCTGTGCTCTGCAATGGGAGGCCACAACAGTGAGAGGCCCGCGTACCAAAAAAATAAAATAGTGTTGGAAGTTTTAGCCACAGCAATCAGAGAAGAAAAAGAATAAAAGGGATCCAAATCGGAAAAAAATAAGTAAAACTGTCACTATTTGCAGATGACATGATACTATACATAGAGAATCCTAAAGATGCTACCAGAAAACTACTAGAGCTAATCAGTGAGTTTGGTAAAGTAGCAGGATACAAAATTAATGCGCAGAAATCCATTGCATTCCTATACAATAATGATGAAAAATCTGAAAGAGAAATTAAGGAAACACTCCCATTTACCACTGCAACAAAAAGAATAAAATACCTAAGAATAAACCTACCTAAGGAGACAAAAGACCTGTATGCAGAAAACTATAAGACACTGATGAGAGAAGTTAAACATGATACAAACAGATGGAGAGATATACCATGTTCTTGGATTGGAAGAATCAACATTGTGAAAATGACTATACTACCCAAAGCAATCTATAGATTCAATGCAATCCCTATCAAACTACCAATGGCATTCTGCACAGAACTAGAACAAAATATTTCACAATTTGTCTGGGAAAACGAAAGTCCCTGAATAGCCAAAACAATCTTGAGAAAGAAAAACGGAACTGGAAGAATCAGGCTCCTGGACTTCAGACTATACTATAAAGCTACAGTAATCAAGACAGTATGGTGCTGGAATGAAAACAGAAATATAGATCAATGGAACAGGATAGAAAGCCCGTAGATAACCCCATGCACCTATGGTCACCTTATTTTTGATAAAGGAAGCAAGAATATACAGTGGAGAAAAGACAGCCTCTTCAATAAGTAGTGCTGGGAAAACTGGATAGCTACATGTAAAGGAATGAAATTAGAATACTCCCTAACTAACACCATACCCAAAAAGAAACACAAGATGGATTAAAGACCTAACTGTAAGGCCAGACACTCTAAAACTCTTAGAGGAAATCATAGGCAGAACACTTTATGACATAAATCACAGCAAGATCCTTTTTGACCCACCTCTTAGAGTAATGGAAATAAAAACAAAAATAAACAAATGGGACCAAATGAAACTTAAAAGCTTTTGCACAGCAAAGGAAACCATAAACAAGACGAAAAGACAACCCTCAAAATGGGAGAAAATATTTGCTAACGAAGCAACTGACAAAGGATCAATCTCCAAAATTTACAAAAAGCTCATGCAGCTCAATATCAAAAAAACATACAACCCAATCCAAAAATGGGCAGAAGAGCTAAATAGACATTTCTCCAAAGAACATATACAGACTGCCAACAAACACATGAAAGGATGCTCAACATCACTAATCATTAGAAAAATGCAAATCAAAACTACAATGAATGATCACCTCACACCAGTCAGAATGACCATCATCAAAAAATCTAGGAACAATAAATGCTGGAGAGGGTGTGGAGGAAAGGGAACCCTCCTGTACTGTTGGTGGGAATGTAAATTGATACAGCCACTATGGAGAACAGTATGGAGGTTCCTTAAAAGCTAAAAATAGAATTACCATATGACCCAGCAATCCCACTACTGGGCATATACCCTGAAAGAACCATAATTCAAAAAGAGTCATGTACCACAATGTTCACTGCAGCTCTATTTACAATAGCCAGGACATGGAAGCAACCTAAGTGTCCATCAACAGATCAATGGATAAAGAAGATGTGGCACATATATACAATGGAATATTACTCAGCCATAAAAAGAAGCGAAATTGAGTTATTTGTATTTAGGTGGATGGAACTAGTATTTGTCATACAGAGTGAAGTAAGTCAGAAAGAGAAAAACAAATACCATATGCTAACACATATATATGGAATCTAAAAAAAAATAAATAAAAGCTTCTGAAGAACCTAGGGGTAGGAAAGGAATAAAGATGCAGCCATAGAGAATGGACTTGACACAGGGAGGGGGAAGTGTAAACTGGGACGAAGTGAGAGAGTGGCATTGACATATATACACTACCAAATGTAAAATGGATAGCTAGTGGGAAGCAGCCGCATAGCACAGGGAGATCAGCTCGGTGCTTTGTGACCACCTAGAGGGGTGGGATAGGGAGAATTGGAGGGAGACGTAAGAGGGAAGAGATATGGGGATATATGTATATGTATAGCTGATTCACTTTGTTAGAAAGCAGAAACTAACACACCATTGTGAAGCAATTATACTCCAATGAAGATGTTAAAAAAAAAAGAATTCTGGAACATAGATTCTATAAAATGATATTAATCAATATGTTCTCTCTATCCTCTGTATCAAGTTTAAGCAATCATGAATGTTTTAATATGTTTGCTTCTGATACCATGCATGCTTCAATGTCATTTCCAATAAACAAAGGAATCACTGTACTAGGCGGATTGGTTACACTTATTTAAAGAATGAATCAATTATTGACTGTTCTACAAAAGTATAAAACAAATTTTCTGCTAATAATTTAATGACTAGGTACACACACAGACACACCTGTCCACACATACACACACATCCCAAGACAAGCCACCTAAGTTTTTATCTGAACCCAGAAGGGATTAATCCAGAGTTTTGAAAGCGGAGAAGCTCATGGTGAACTCCATTATAAAAGTCACATTATTCTAACATAAAATAGAACTTGACATTTGGCCTAATTATACTTTCCAAGTCTTTAATATTCTGCTTATCATTATGGATATTTAAATAAGGAAAACTACTCTGATAACTTTTGCCCTTTTTATGTTTCATAGTCTTCTTTGAATTAAAAAGAAATTAAAGTTTTCTCAACTAGAAGTTTTAATAGATAAATTAATAATACATAAAAATAAATAATGCTAAAACTTTTCCCCTAATATTTTAGAGCAAGGAAATTTTCTATATTAGGAAAAGCATCTAGTACTCTTTCCCAAGTATATTTTAAGGAGGATAAAGTCCTAAATGGGTTATGACTCTATGCAGCTTTGATCTTTGACTTATTCAATCCCAATCATCTTTAAAAATTCTAGGGTTTTCTTCAACCTTTTTCTAAATATGTTTTAGTATTACTTTAATGGATTTACACAAACAGAGAGAGGGTTCCAATGATTCATCTCATTGTACTTCGTTATGTGCCCAGAGAACTACTAAATTTCAGATTGTCAGTTTGATTTATATGGCAGAATACTGAGTCACTTACTTAGGTGTTACATTAACTAGACAGCCAGCTGAGATCAATGATTTTGACTTTGCAGAATTACATAATGTTTTAAAATTTCTATAATTTATTTTAGAGTTATTGAAATGAGATTTTTTTTATCTTCTCTTTTCCAGGTTTTAGTTTTTAAAGTTTTACCATATGATTTTATAACACATCAGGGCGCCATTCTATAATATTTTCAATTTGAATAAATTTTTAGAAAAATTTAATCATTTAGATATAGAGAGATTAATTAATGAATGGCTTAATTAATGGTGATGGAATCACAACACATTTTCTTTAAGCAAGATGAAATTATCAAGGTGAATAAAAAGTTGCTAAGTTGATGGGCTCAACCAAGGTAAGTATAAGGAGTGATTTTACTTCAGAGGCATAAACTAAATATAATTACTTTAATTCATGTATAATTGAGCATTTATTAGTTTTAATACATGGAAACAATAGATTAGGTCTGGTGTATTTTCTGCTTTGCTCTTTTTCAAGGTAAGAATGCAATTCTTGCCTTGGAGAACTCATCCTTTATCATGGTTTAATTATTTAGATCTCTATTATATGTGCCCATATCAATCATTAATTATTGGCTGTAATTTGATGATTTCTAATTTAACTTTTCTTACGCAAATTGGAACTTAAACTCAACACATCCAAAATTATACCCACCATCCTCTCTTACATCTGAAGCAATACTTTCTATGGCTTTCATGATATGCTTGAAGCACTCTTTTGTTCCCACTCTCTATGGCTTAAAACCTTAGAATCAATACCCTTCTCTCCCTCAGAACATCAAAAAAGTTGCTAAGACTTACAAAACATATCTCTAATTCATCCCTCAAGTATATTTCCTCCACCCAGTACGCTCCATTTTCACTTTCCTTTGACTGTGACAGTGGCTTTCTAAATGACTATTCCCAACATTGGTTTTTCTTCATTATATCCATCCTATATTCTGCTGTCAGATTAATATTTCTGGATCATAGTCCTGATGAGTAAATATTCAGTCCACTTGGGACTTTATGACTAGCCGTGAATTTACCTACCTTTGTGTCGTTTAGAAAACAGTTATCATAATCCTTGCACATAGTAAGCTGCTCGATAAACCTGCCTCAAATGAATAAATGAATGATGGAATGAAACCTCTCTCCACACTAACACATTCTATTATATTATAATAGTAAACATATTACAGATAAAATTTTGTAAATGCAAAATTATAGAACCCCTCAATGCCTTGTTGCTTTGTTCTCTGTTATATGCTTCCACATCAAATACTGAATATGAAATTCTTCATATCCTTCAAAGCTCCTGTAACATCTCTTACCTTCTCCTTGATGGTTTCTGTGATTGCTGCAGGCAAAGTCAGGCTCCGCACCCTTGTATTTTCCTTGCAATATACATTTCCTCAGTTTTTTTTAGTAGTTTGTTAGGTGTCTAATCTGAGTGGCCTGCTTCTACTCCTTTCCTGTTTAGTCATATTATCAGCAATTTCTGGATTCTACTGCAGAACACTCACCTCACCAGCACAGAAATGGGAACCTTCCTGCAAAATGACTCCTCCTCCAAAAGTATTTCTGGATGTCCTCAAAGGTATACATCTTACACTTATTGAATCTAGTTCAGTCCCATCCCCAGATGATATTCACCACGATCTTCCTCTTCTGTTCCAGCTTACACTTAATACCATCTGAAGAAGCCCCACTGCTCATACCCATTTTGAGAATGACACTGAGCATACCCTGCAGCTTCTCAAGGCTCTGAGTTCTTGATCCTCCTGTATCAAACTAGAAAAATATCTTGAGTCAAAAGTGGAAAGAATGACCTTTCCCTAACTCTGGGCCTTGCTTGTACCTGAGCTCTAATAATACAGTACTGCTCAAGTGCAAAGCCTCTTGTAAAGCTAACCCATTTCTCTTCTAGTCTTAACCCACCCATGCCAATAGAACACTCGCCCCAAGAGACCCAGGGCCAGCTGAACTTTCCTTAGACCAGATTATTTTCCAGAACACACATCCATGGTCTGCAACCCGTCAGGGGCCCATGCGGCCTGCCAACTTAGCTGCCTCTTACATCTCCAGAAGACGAGGCTCTCATCTCTACCTTCTGCAGTGTCAGCTTGATCCAGGGTATTCCGCATGTTGGCCTCATTACTCAATTACATCTAGATAGAGTAATCCTTAACTTATTAGCTTGCTTCCCTTATCTCAATTCCCTTCTTTTCTCCTTATCTCAATCTATTTTTTCACTAAGACTGTGCATGAATGGATGACCTATATTTTTAAGTGGATTTATCGCTGGTTGGCTCCCTATTCCTTCGGTACTGTTCATTCTGTTCAGCCTTAGACCCTCCCAGTTACCCCCTTCACCATTTTAGCAATAAGCTTTTTTGCTGTCTCTCCTTATTCCCCAGTAGACAACACTTCAATAAGTAAAAGGAAAGCATCTCTCTCTTCTCCCTCCAACTCTCCTAAGCTTTCATGAATGTTCTTTCTCTTGCCAAAAGCACTCTTCCTATGCCTGCACCCAACTCAGAACCTATTCATCCTTGGCTGACCAAGTACCATCTTCTGTGTGTTGCCTCTACTAAAGTCCCTGAGTGATTTTGATGTGATTTTGATTTTTTTACCTTCATGACTTTATTTTTATTCAAAATAAAAAAGGAAGCTCTGTGCCAGGGTTCACATTGCATGACTCTTCTATATTGACTGTGACTTACAACGTGATGATATTATGTGTTCATTAAACTGAATGAGGTCAACTTGAAGCAAGACAGGGCAACTACTGGTTCTCTTTCAATGCCTTTCCGCATGACCGTTATCCATCTTAAATACACTTTCCCCATACTCTACTGTAGCTAAATAAAGGCATTTTTGCCTTTTTCTCTCAAGTTACTGTGGAACTTTCTTTCTTCTATGCTTCTGTCCAAAGCACCCTTATGTCCATCTTATTGCAATTGCCAACCCTGCTTTGGAACACTTTGCTTGCTTAACTGTCTTTCCCAAAGGTCTCATCTCCTGACAGCAGGGACTGTGTTTTCCCCCTTGAAGTCCCTAGGAAATAGCAAAATATTTGGTACACATTTAACACACAGTATATATCTATTGTTTGTTAAATTCTGGATGAAAATAAGATATAGCTATTTTTATTGAATTATTGGATCACATTATATGTAGTCAATTATTGTATTATATATGTACTGTATTGCATTTTTTTATTGTGGAGATAAATTTTCTACCTTCTACATCTAAAATAAGGGTGATAACATGATATCACTTATATGGGGAATCTAAAAAATATAATACAAATGAAATTATATACAAAATAGAAATAGACCCACAGACATAGAAAACAAATTTATGGTTACCAAAAGGGAAAGGAGGGGGGAGGGATAAATTAGGAGTTTGGGATTAACATATACACACTACCATATATAAAATAGATAACCAACACGGATCTACTGTATAGCACAGGGAACTATACTCAATATTTTGTAATAACCTATAAGGGAAAAGAATCTGAAAAAAAATATGTATGTGTAACTGAATCACTTTGCTGTACACCTGAAACTAAAACAACATTGTAAATCAATTATACTTCAATTTAAAAATAAATAAATAAAAGAAAATTTTTTTAAACCCAAACAAATGAATATAAAAAAAACAGAAATAGACTCACCAATATAGAGAACAAACCAGTGGGGAGAGAGAAGGGGAGAAGGCAAGATAGAGGTAGGAGACTAAGAGATACTAACTACTATGTATAAAATAAATAAGCAACAACAATATATTGTACAACACAGGAAAATATCCTCATTATTTTCTCATAGAATTTATAAAGCTCTAAAGCTAATATCAGCAGAGTTCTAAGAATATTCAGTACTTTCAGCAGCAGCAGTAACCTTGCAAGGGGGCCACATTGATGGAAATAAGATTTTTTGGGATGAAAAAACTTCCATATTATAAAAACTTTTTGAGAGCTGGGAGGTTTGTTCTACATTTTACCTATCTTAATACACATGCAGTGAATGATTATTCAATATTTCTTCAGATTCATGTTGACTATCTTTCTCATACATATTTCTTTCAGGGCTTAAGAAAGGAGAGATCATGCTTAAACTATGTCATCTTCTGCCAGAAATAACTTCATATAAAGTCTACAAGACACCAAATTGGAGGTTACCTTGGGAGAGACAGACCAAAATAATAAGATTCTCATGATAAGAATAAATGAATAATGTCTATGCTGCTTTCATTACTTTTGTTTCCTGTGACAAAGATAAAGTTAATTATTCAGAGATAGCAAAGAAGTCTGTTTATTGAATGTGACATACTAGATGCAATTCTGGATTACAGTATATTGTAATACTAAAGATCAAGCAACTTTTAATCAGAATCAAATGCAATTTTTAATTGAGCCCATTTATTGCACACGTGAGCTGTATTGAAAATTCTCCCAAATCAAAACTCAGTAAAGATTATTGCAATTAAAAAGTGACTCTCATAGGCTGACTTTTTCTTTTTGCTTAGATTCTCTTTTAAATCAACCCATTATAAATTATTTTTGTTAAAAGTTAGAATTGATTTAATGTGAACTGTATGCTTTTTTCATAAATTTGTCCTGTTTCTTTTTGACCTCTAGCTTGTTTCACATTCTTTGTCTTCACTAAAAAGTGTTCATTGGTACACTGTGTCTAGATGATGCCATGACATCTGAATGAAAGATTTGGTATTTGTCATCCACATGCTTTGCCTTCTTGATGCCATCTGGATGTTTGGCCTGTACTTACAAACCATCTGGGTTTGTTACTGTACTTTCCACTTTGCATCCAGATGTTTTGGCACTGTGTGGACAAAGCATGTGGCATTGTCTATAAAATGTAATTACGTAAAAATAAATAATACTATGTAAGCAATTAAGGGAGCAACATTTTCCCATCTACAAATCTCAACAAATTTTTCTTAGTAATGTAGTCATGGCGGAATAGATTTTCCTTGCTGTATTTTAGAAATTTTAATTTCATTTCTGAACAATAGGAGATAAGTATAAAACATTCTATCAAATTCAAAGGAAATAGTCAATATTTTTACAGTTTCTAACAGAAAAATCTGTGATTCAAGATATTTTTAACTTTTAGTTATATTTTATTAATTGCAAGTATGATATATTTATGGAAATCTGACTTTAAAAGTAATAACAGGGCTTCCCTGGTGGCGCAGTGGTGGAGAGTCCACCTACCGATGCAGGGGACATGGGTTTATGCCCTGGTCTGGGAAAATCCCACATGCCGCGGAGCGGCTGGGCCCGTGAGCCATGGCTGCTGAGCCTGCGCGTCCGGAGCCTGTGCCCCGCAATGGGGGAGGCCACAGCAGTGAGAGGCCCGCATACCACAAAAAAAAAAAAAAAGTAATAACAAAATATTTTAAAATTCTTCCAAATTAAATTCAATGTATTAAGAAAATTTATCTTAAATCACATTTTACAAAAATATGTTGTACAAATCTTTTATACAGCAACATATATTTCCCCAATCATCTGCTCAAATCTCTAATATAGATTTTTGCTTCCATAATTCTGGTACCTATGTACCTGTACATCTTGTACTATTGCTCTAGAAAAGAAAAAAAAAATATATATATAATTATATACTTCTCCAGATCACTATGGCAACCAATATCTCTGATTAGACTTGCTTTCAAATCTTCGTATTATTTAACACACGGAGACTGTATATTATATAATAAGCATGCATTTCCGAAAAAAGGATAAGATCAAAGGGAGCTAATCTAAAAGTGATAAATATATCCCAGAAGTTTCCTGGGACCACTTCCAAATTGTCTGTAAGCAAGCAGGAGTATATAATTTTACGAGTCCATGGAAGATTTTGTCCAAAGCTTCCTAAATATGTGGTGTGAGAGTCTCACTCAGCTGGCTCAGTTTATCTCAGATGTAATAGCTTTAACTCTGGGCCCAGGATTTAAGAGTGGGGGGTGATAAGAAAGTATAAGGGAGACATTGATCAAGATGGGAATAGACTAGAACCCTAATATATAAAATATTCCAGAAAGAAGATATTTAGCCTGAAAAAGACAAGACAGAGGAGGGGAGAAATAATGGGAAAAATTTCTTCAAATACTTAAGAGCTATAATAATTAAAATGTATTAGAAATTATTTATGCCCTCAAGGGCAGAACTAGAATTAGAATTCAAAAAAATGTTTTGCTTCAATGCCATGGAAGAGCAGCATGACTTGTGGAAGTGAGTTCCCTACCACCAAACGATTCATGCAGGGAACTCAATTATAAGTTAGGAACTCAATTAGATGACTGCTAGTTTCTTCTCAAAAAATGTTTAATGTCTTCAGTGGCTAGAATACTGCCTGATACATAATGGATGGTTAACACATATGTAATGAACAAATTCTAAAGTTATATTTCAGGTACCATTGTTCAAACTGAGACAAGCAGGTTTATGATGTTTCTAGTATGGCCATTTGCACCCTCCAGGGCACTCTATTAAGTTGAATAAAATGTGACAGGTGCCTTCTGGACTTGTACAAGTAGTGGGCCCTGTACGAGCCTGATTACCTAAGAAATTTCAGGTAGCATGATTTTATGTGGTTGTAAATTTTGAAGTCAGTGTGTAAGGCCAAATTAAGTAGATTCACATATAGCTAAGAAAATCTACCATATTAAAAACTAAAGTATTATCTCCCAGAAGTCCAATAAGGAGAGTTTTTCCCTTGGCCCTGAAACAATCTGGTCAGTTGAATAATAAACGAAGTAGCTGGCTTCCATTTTGGGGACATTCTGAAATAAAGGTATGAATTTTATACACTTTACAACAGTACTCAGTTCAGCAAGATGGTCCCAGTCTAAGAGGCCCTAGAGAATGGAAACTGATGGGATGTGGTTAAGTACCACGTGCCTTGTCATGCTTACTCAGGACAGATGCACAATATATGGAATTGGCCATATTGTATGAATATGAATTGCTATTTCTTTCTCTGTATATCTCCTGAGTGTATATACTTGATTTTGCATAAGTTGAATATATGCATAATAAAATTCCACTCTACTTGATCAACTTTCAAAAATGTAATTTGCCTCATAGCTACCTTCAGCAACAGTGCATGATGTTCCCAGTCTGAGACCCAAATAACTCCCATCCTCGCGCAGTCATATTGCTTCCCTGGAGTCACCAGGCTACCATAATAAAGATAGAATAATCTCATTTGCAAGAGCTTTATAGATCTTATGATCCTTGATGCACAATAGAAACAAGGAGAAAGTTTTTCCAAGTCTCAAGCATAGAAATAAACTTTTTCCAAGGAATATATTTCCAAAGCCTCTCTCCCACTGAAATATCACTTATCATCCCTCCTACTTCATAGACCTCCTCTCATAATTATAAAAACTCACATACGAAAATAAGCAGTAAGGCCATTATGGAGGGATGTGCACAAGTACCCATGGGGTCTCAGCCTCTTCGCTTATTTTCTTTTTTTCCATACGCTGAGATAGTCAGCAGCAGCCAATCATCCCTTAAGAAGCCACTATCTGGATCATCACCCTCCCTACATCTTGTCTCAGGATATATTTCTATAAGTGGTATGAGTCTTTTCCACATGCAGTGTCAAAACATCAAGAGAAAGGCAAGCACTAATCTTAAATAGATCTTATATCACATAGAGAAGTAAAGATTTCAATTTTAATTAACTATTTTCCAATTGCAAAAGAGAACTACAAAATGTTCTAAGATGAAAGGAAATGCACTGGGCAGTACTACAGATAAGAAAAGTTCTATCCAGATGGGAAAATTACGCTATTCAAAGAGAAGGAATGCAATCAATTCACTGAGGCAAGAGTGAGATTTCCACTGCACAACTTTGCCCTCCAAATAGGGAGGAAGACGGTAAAACACCAACTCTCTCTTACTTAATTATTAAGCTTGAACGTTAATTCATTTATTCAACTAATATTTATGAAGTCCCTACTACATGCTAGGCAACTGTGCAAGCATAGAAAACACAACAGTGAGTAAGGTAGATTTGGTCCTAATTTGCAACATGCTCGAATGGTTTTAAGATCTCATGGAGTTAAGTGCGTTGGACCAGCTAGTGGCTCATCCCAGAAGACAAAGTCCACATCCTGCTTAGGCACCAGGATTCAGTCCATAGAGAAGAATTGTTGCTTTGGATGAACATTCTGCACTGGAGAAGTTCCAAGAGAGATGTGGATAATGGAAAGAAATACCCCAAGAAGAGGCTCAGGTTGACTTGCAAATATGGCTACCAGGGAGGATTTCATACAGATTCTGCGTGAACTTTTTAGGCGTATAGAAAGCCACTATTTAGCATTTTTGTCCAACCAACTTACACACATTCAGTTTACATATAATTTTCAAAATAACAGTTAACCACTGCATACTGAACAGAATATTCTCAAATAAAGTATTATTCTCACTGTATATCAAACTTTAGCAGAAACTTAATGTGCTTTTTGATTTAGGAGATAAAAATTGTGCTAAAAGTCCTCCATGTGATGTAAGGCATGGTGCCCGCAAAGGAGACACCAGAGGTGGCATTAGCAGGACCACAGATTGCGATTATTTGGAATATAAATTCTTAGGAAAACAAACTCCCCAAAATTGCATTGGCTGTTTCTAGATAAAGATGAGTTTTACTTCAAATGCACGCATCTTTCCTAGAAAAGCACTATATAACAGCAAATGAGCACTGAACTAGTTGGTTTCTTTCATTGAATCATTTTTTGCCTTTCTTGAAGACTAACTGAAGGCAACCAACATTTACTGAAAGGATATTCTAGAAGTAGACAGGCTAGGATTCGATTGTAATAGGAACTTTATATCATGTTAGTGAGTTGAATAGTGCCCACTTCAAAATTCATGTCCACCCAGAATCTCAGAATGTGACCTTATTTGGAAATAAAACTTTTATAGATGCAATTAACTAAGATGAAGTCATACTTGATTCGGGTCATATTAAGCCATAAAGGGGAGCAGATGGCCATGTGAAGACAGAGGTAGAGACCGGAGTTACACTGGGGCCATCAGAAGCTGGAAGAGGAAAGGAAGAATTCTTCCTTAGAGCCATCGAAGGGAGAATGACTTTGACCACACCTTGATTTCAGACTTCTAGTCACCAGAATTGTGAGAATAAATTTGTTTTTAGCTACCTGATTCCTGGTACTTTGTCATGGTAGCCCTAAGCTAATATATAATGCTAAAAAGTTGTGCAGACTTTGACTATGAGATTGTCTGGAACAGTTGATATGATTGAGCAACAACAAACAATTTTTTTTTTTTTTTTTTTAGAGAAGGCCTTAAGCACCTGATCAAATGAATGAGGTATGTCCTTCTGGGACATCTGGGAAGCCGAACAGTGATGAGGCATTAGAGAGGGCCACCAAGGCTGTGAAAGCTAAGTTCAACCACGTTCAACCAAGGACTGAAAAGAAACCAGTTGGGCAAACAGGAACAGAGTATAGTAAACAAAGAACACAGAACAACTCTGTAATGTGTGTGTGTATGATTCTGTAGGATTTATGACTCCAGTCACTCACACAGTACAATGCTAGTGCACTTTAGTATCATTTATATGACCCATAGTTCCTTCCTTTCATTCTTTATTTTATGTACTTTTATTACAAATAATGCTTTGAATGGCTTATTTTCTATGATTTATTACTTTTCACTTCTATGGTCAAGTTAACATGAGCACTTTGTGGTGTAGATAAAAAGTTAATCCGTCAGGGTACCTCTTCTATCCTAGAGTGTATTTCAGAAGCATCAGTTGATCTAGCCTCCTTCCTTACTCTAACCACTCCTCTTCGCCAACACTGAGTCTGGCCCATTGTCTGGTGGTACACAGAATGACTCAGAATGTTTTTTGAGCCCACCTGGGTGGATCATGACAATGACAATGAAACCGGGGGTGGGGGTGTGTGTGTACAGTGTGTGTCGATTCATGGTGATCCTGCTACCAGAAAGGTCAATAATATATCCAACATGAAACATGTCTTGTTTTTTGACTGTATTCCAATGACCAACACATTTTGACCTATTACATATAGCTTCTCAATAAAGGCATGGGAGACATGTTAAGAGAAAAACTACATGGTAGACCTTTGTAAGGAGAGAGAAGTAATCTAGGTCCTAAATGTAGAGTTTTTACAATGATTCCATATAGGGGCAGGGGCTTGAGTTACTCATCAAGGCAATATCCTCGCGGTATGTCTTTGCCTTTTGGGCTGTCAGATTTAAGTCTGGAAACAGTGCTGAGCTTTGCAGAGCTTTGCTAGGCAGCTATTTGCAACAATTAACAAAGTGACAGAAATTAGAAAAAAGGAAAAATGGGGTCTGGGTTCCTTGTTAGTTTAGAAAAATCTGTCATGAGGTGTACACTGTAGAGTTATAGCAGAACTCAGCAGCCCATGCTTATTGGCTACTTCACACGCTCACTCAAAGATTGTGTTCAGGGACTTGAGGGAGGCAGTTAGACCAATCAGTTGGTCATCTGATCTTATGTTAATAAATGAAAGATGGGTGACCCAGTAATTCAATATCTACAAGGAGATATGTTTACAAGGAGAACTCCTCAAAAAAAGGAAAAATGAATTAAATAGGATGGATTAAAATTGTCTGGTATGGAAGGTATTGTCCACTTCCATTAATGTTTCAATCAACACATGCTTAGGGCTTGCAATAAACATGTCACCACACTACACTGCACCACACTAGGCACTGGGATACAAAGACTTCAGGGACGTGCTGTTAAAGGAGGTGTGATGTGTGACAGAATCGCAAACAGCAAATAACAGCAGTGTGTTCATTCATTCATCCATTCATGCATTTATGCCACAAATGCTCATTAACACCTTCTATGGGTCAGGCATTTGTGTCAAGCTTTGAGTGTACAGAGATGGAACGACGTGGTCCATGCCCTCATGGAATTTATAGATATGGAGCAAATCATTACACGTGTTCTGCACAACTAAGAAGAAATGCAGTACGTGCTAGAAATACTTAACATGTGAACCAGCCTCATCTTGGTGGCTGGGTAAAGGGTACCTGGATGAAAGACTGGCTACACTGAGACAGAACGCTAAATAGGAGTGAAATTCTGGGGAGTGATCCAGGCATAAATACTATTATGTAGAAAACCTGACTTAAGAGAGTATAAACTTATAAGTTGAAAGATATTCTATTTAACTGAAGCCTATATTTTTAAAAGGAGAATAGTGAGAAAGGGACTAAATAGGTGAGCAGCTGTCCAGTCACACACCTTGAGAACTTGTTAGGAATAAAGCTGTTAGTCCTTAAATCCTTAATTCTTAAAATCTTAATCCTTGTAAGCAATAGAAAGCCATTGAACGAATGGGGAGTAAAATGATCAGATGTGCATTTTAAAAATATCCCTAAAGGTGTAGTATGGAGTCTGAGTCATAGGAAATCAAGGCTGGGAGCTGGATGACTGGTCATGAAGGCATTGCAGAGCCTAAGAGAGAGAAGATACCTTAGACAAGAATGGTGGTAGTGGGAAAGAGACTGATGGTGTCAAGAAACCTCACAAGTTAGAAGTTAGGAGATTGACGACCCATTCGATAAGGAGAATGAAAGAGGGAGACCTATAGAATGAGGCTCAAAGTCTGACATGAACAAGACGCATCTGTTGAGCCACTTGCTAGAAAAGAGCATATTGAAGGAGAAAAGTCTATGGCATGTTAAAGTGCCTGTGAAACATGAGAGTCCCGATCTGAACGGGCTTCCCCGGGCCAATTGAGGCAGCCTCAATCTAAGCTGCCTATAGGGACAGAAGTAAATCGCGATTTTCTGCTTGTTGTGGAAATGGAGTCTTTTCACTGTTTAACTTCCATCCCTTTCTTATGAGAAAGCATCTTTCTTCAAGTTAGAAAATGTTGCCTCATCGCTCCGAAAGCTGCAATGCTTTTACAGACCTCACCTCTCTGGTCTGATCAAAAACACCTCCTGGGATTTGTGAATGTAGAACTAGGAAATATCCAAGCGAATCTCTCCAGTGGAGGTGGACAACAATGTGAACCCTGGAGCAGTTCATTGCCATTTCCCTCGTGCAAGGATGGTTGGCATAAGAGAGAGGGAGACAAGATGTGTAGATTACTGCTCTCGGTGCAGAGAAGTGGCATCTACTGGATAAACTTAAAGAATTTAAGTGAAGGGTACATATATATTAGGAAGAATATTAAAACACAGAAATTGCTTATGCTCTGAAGTGAAAGATACACCAAGGTTTCTTTAGCCATGTTTCCAAAAGAAGCAAAAGTGACACTGTTGAAATACCACACTGATGGGCACTAAGTGTTCTGTGCTCTCTGCTTCTTGATGTCTCCTTGATACAAGAAAATCTGAGCTCTACTCCTGTTCTCTGCTAGTCAAGGACATTTTTCTCACCTTGAAAAATTATTTCCTGATTTTGCCAGTAACCTGTGCCATGACTCTTCAATGTAGAAATATATCTGTACAGTGTAGTTTGGGGAGCAATCCTTTACTAGAAAGACCTCAAGTTCTAATCCCAAGTTAAAATGGAGAAAGTTAAAATGGCTACCCAAATCGTTACCCAAAAGGGAGAAAAAGCTACAGGCTTACATTGTTGCTTTTAAGTCCTGGCAAATACACAAGAGAGGACCCAAATCAAGCAATGATCACAACTGACTATCTTTCCCAGATCTCAACTCGGTTCAGGAGAAGTGGTCCACTTTTTCCTCTTATACATACAGACCATTTCAAGAGTCCCACAAAAATGTTTTGTTCATCCATTGCTACTTTTAAAAGTTTGAGGTTACAGGGCTGCCAGGCGTTGCTAGGACTCATTTGCCTTGGAAAATTTGTCCTTGTTGAACTCAGCCTGGATCTCAGCTGTCCTAACCCAAAGTTGTAACAGAATCACTAGTTGTTTTTATCGCTAGTATTTACTTAGGCAGCAATGTGAATAATTGGAAATGAGATGCGCTGTTAAGTGTAAAATACACCAGATTTCAGAGATCTAGTGTGAAAAAAGAATGTAAAATAAATCATTAATAAGTTTTCAATATTGTTTATATTAAAATAATATTTTGGATGTATTTAGATAAAATATATTATTAAAATTAATTACACCTATTGTTTTACTGGGTTTTTTTAATTGGAGTATAATTGCTTTACAGTGTTGTGTTAGTTTCTGCTGTACAACGAAGTGAATCAGCTATATGTATATATATATATCCCCTCCTTATTGGACCTCCTTCCCATCCCCCCCGATCCCGCCCATCTAGGTCGTCACAGAGCACCGAGCTGAGCTCCCTGTGCTATACCACAGGTTCCCATTAGCTATCTATTTTACACATAAATACACTGTTTTTAATGTAATTACTGGAAAGTTTAAAATTACATGTGTGTCTTGAATTCATGTATCATGTTATATTTCCATTGGATATATAGTCTGCCAGCTTCTGACAAGGGATTATGTGGAATTATTCACAGGTTTAAAAAATGTGTTGTGGGAAGGGAAGGTGGATCACAGTATTTGTTGTTTTGAAATTTAGTGATAAAAACATGACTTGGGTCAGGGTGAGAACAGAAATAAAGAAATCAGTTACCTGAATTTTGCATGAGTCCAAACAAGACATGACAGGAAACTGACATGCATCTGTAGCTTGGAAGAAAAATAACTGATTTAGGACATATCTTAGGTTTAGGATAGGGGGTACTTGGGGTTGAGGAGAATGTTTGGATTAAGGAAATTGGGGGAATACAGAATGATACCTCCAGTGTCTGAGTAGATGTGGGAATAGGATAATGTCTTTAACTGAGAGGGAAAGAAAACAAACTTCTTATATCCTCAAAGGGAACAAAGGAACTGACTTGAGAGTGTTAGTAGCAATTAGTCAACTAAAAATCAACTGTCTTACAATAGCTTCAAATAATTCGTCCCAATTTAAATTCCTAAATGGAGTGAAAATATTTAGCAAACCATCTAATGAGTTTCTTCTTCCCAAAAGAAGCTTCTGGGAAGAAATTTGTCAAGCAGAAAATTTTCCCTAAAACAAAAATTTTTCTTCCTTTGATAACAAAATAACATAAGTGTGATATACAAACTAACCAAATTTAATTATATTATTAGACTTGTAACATCATAACTGAGTCACAGAGACCTGTGATATAAACAAATTCAACTCTTATGATGGGTATGTTAAGAAGGGGGGAAATAAATAACATGTTCAAAAGAGGCTACTTCAAAAAGTCCAAAATTCAAATAATTGCAATTAACCTCAATAGAATTATTAATTTTATAGTTTATGATTCTTCACATTACTATGCTGATTGGAGCACATAATGTTGAAATCCAAAGTGTATTTAATATGGAAAGAAATATTTATTGCCTCTTCCATTTATTCAACCAATATTTTTTGAGTACCTATAAAAGTGCTAAGCCTTTTGATGACCATAGTGACTTGGACCGACTTATTCTATCTCATGCAGCTTATAGTTTAAGCTTGAGAGAAAAATCATTATTCATAGTATGTTTTACAAGGGTAACAATGAAATTTAAGTTGTTACAGGTGCACTTAGAAGGGGCCTCTAATGCTGACTCTGAAAATGTCTAGAAAATCAGAAAAACTTCCTAGAGAAAATAACATCTACATTGAGATTCAAAGGAGGAGTAAGATTAAGTTAGATAAAATAGGCTAGCTAAAGGTGGAGTAGAATGAGGACAATTGGCAAAGGTCATGAGTTAAGAGAGAATGTGACACATCCTAGATGCAGGAAATAGGTAATTTGGTTGGAACATTGAGCTATAATGTTGATTGTCACCACTGCGCAACCACTGCGCCACCAGGGAAGCCCTGAATATTATTATTAATAAAATATTAATGGATTAAAGAGCCTATTAAAAGTTAAATTGCAGAAAATCTGAGTAGATTTGAAAAATCCAGCTAGCTGCTGTCTATAGGTGACACACCTAAAAAAAAAAAAAAAAAAAAAAAAGTAAAAGGAGAGAATACGGAAATAGGAATTCTGAATAAATCTCTAACAAGTCAAAAGATTAAATTAGTCATTTACAAAACTTCTTATAAAGAAAACTTGACTGGTGAAATCTACAAATATTTAAGGATTTCACAACAATCCTTCACAAACTCTTCGAGAAAAATTAAAATTAAAAAAACTCCAAAAACCCGGGCTTCCCTGGTGGCGCAGTGGTTGAGAGTCCGCCTGCCGATGCAGGGGACGCAGGTTCGTGCCCCGGTCCAGGAAGATCCCATATGTCGCGGAGCGGCTGGGCCGGTGAGCCATGGCCGCTGAGCCTGCGCGTCCGGAGCCTGTGCTCCGCAACGGGAGAGGCCACAACAGTGAGAGGACCGCGTACTGCAAAAAACAAACAAACAAAAAAGCCAACCCATTCTATGAGGCCAGTATTACCTTTTATCAAAACCAGATAAAGACATCATATGCAAAGAAAATTACACAACTACATACCTCATTGGTATTCTGATTTCTTATTTTTTGCATCCTGCATAGTATCTCACACCTCAGATTAGAATGTGGCATCTTTTGTCTTGGATCTTTGATGTAATCAAGACGTTAAAAGTTTCATTTTTAAATATTTTGCTTTGTAGCTGTTATGCTGACATAGGATTTATGGATTTTTCCAAAATAAATTTTTAGAAAAAGAATAAAATGAATGGGCTAAGCCCCTTCTCACTGCCGTACAATCATATGTCTAAGACAGATCGACAAAGAATACAATTAGCATAACTCGTGATTTAAAGTCAGGGAAAAATTATTGGTTAAAATGGAACAAAAGGACTCAAGAAGTCATATAATTCTTTAAGTTCTTTTAAACAATTTCAAGAAAGTTGTAGATTGCCACAAGTTTGCTAACGAATCCAAAGATTTCAACTCTTGCAAGTCATTTAAGAAGTCAGCACCATGGAAATAATTGGAAGCTTAGCTCATGAATAAAATGATGTTTTGATACTCCATCTCCCTTTGAGGTGATTTTAGAGGGTCCATTGCTCATATTTCAATGTCAGGTTAGCAATTTCCAGGACCAGTAACCAGTGGCGGAAATGGAAGAGGAGGGCATGGTCTTACCCACTTTTAGTTGTTGAAGGCTGTGTGTTTACACAGAGTAAATCCCGCAGTGAATGCACAGATGGTTAATCAATTGCAAGTGTTCTCCTTTATCTGGCAAAATGCCACTCAAACTCAAAATTACACTCAAAAATAATAAATGACAGTTCGGCATCTCAGGATATCTATCCTACACTGCTGTTACCAAAGAAAATGCAAGGGAAAAGGATGCATTCATTTACTCATTCACTCACTCGCTCAGTTCACACAAGAGCACCCACTACATACAAGGCAGGTGTGAGATACTGCAGTGCTACTTACAAGCCGGTTTAGAGCTTGATGTTACAAGCTTTATAAAGTGGTGCATAAGAAGCAGGTACCTTGCCAGTCATTTGTAATGGATTTCCTCTTTCCTCGTTCTTTGTATCTCCAGCTAGGTTACCTGGAGTTACTGATATATTGAATCTCTAGTTTTGGCATCACTCTAGTTCTGGACTAATTCTAACCAATTAGCCCGTAATCAGGAGGTTGATGGTGGTGGTGGTGAAGAAAATCGTTGTCTGGAGTTATCCTTATTACTGTAAGGCTGGTCTTTAGAACATCAAGGGAAAAACTCTAGGTATCTCTGCAGTCACTGAGCCATAACATTCTCTTCATATTTGCAATGTTAACTTTCCTCTGATAACGGGGCCTGTTTTCATCTGCTGTTCATATTCCAGTCTCCTGTGTACATGGAGCCCATCCCTGAACCCCAGCTCACTTATCCTTATAATCTTCATTTGTAATCATCTAACCTACTCCTGGCTGCCTTTGGGATGTCAGTGATGCTATAGAAAATCCCAACATCTTCAGATCTTTCTACATACTGGTCAAATTTATCAGAGTCCATTTGAAAAAGAGAATTTATAAAAAGCTATGAAAATCAAACATCTGCCCCTTAATTTAAAAAAAGAGAGGGTTACCTTGATTACAAGCCCCAACAGAGTGCTTAATGGAAAAGAAGCAATGCTTCGCCCCCAAATAAGGCGGTCATTTGGAATGGTAGTGGAATGGATGTAGGGCACGCACCGTGGGTATTAGGCGGGAGAAGCACCATGTATCAATCTCAGTGAATGATCAGAATTGGATCCGATAATTTAGCTCCTGGCGGATAGTGAATAGATGGATGAGGCCCAGAATATCCTTTGTCTCTTTTTCTCGCCTTCAACCAAGCAGCCACGACCTTCCCATCTGCCCTGGAAGCTATACTCTGTTCCCGATGGACAAATGTCTGAGAATGTTATTTTTCTGCCTAGTTTTGACTATTACCACTACTTATAACATCAGTTCTTAACCATTTTTAAATCCATGTGTAACTCTGAAAATCTGATAAATACTTAGGAACCATTTCCTTAGGAACAAATGCTCATAAACATGTGCCTTTACATTATACTTGAAGGGATATACGAAACTCCTGAAACATATAAATACTGTAAAGATAATAAATAATATTTATTGAACATTTATCGGTGGTGGCCACTCTTTTAAATGTTTTACATGCGTCATGTAATTAATCTTCATGACAAATCTAAAGGTGAGTACTCTTATCATCTAATTGACAGTTTAGAAAATGAAGATCTATAGGTGTTAAATTAAATAACCTGGGCAATATCTCACAAACAGTATATTCTGCCAATGGATTCAAGCCAGGCCAATGTGATTAGAGAAGCCACATTCTTACATAATACAATATACTCTCTAACTATGCTAATTACTCTGATGAATACCAAACGATCAAAATTTGGTCTATAACATCCAGAGGCTTGCTCACTATCTAGTGGCAACGATAGGATGTATCAAAAAGAACGATAGGGAAAAGGAGAGTGTGAAATGTGGTAAGAGTTCAGAAACGCTAAGGGAGAACAAAGCAGTAGTTTTTCGCCATTAGGGCAAGTTCAATGTGTCCACTACTGACTTAGAGATATCTACACGGCAGTCATGGACAAATGAACTGGGCTCGTAAAGGATGGTTTTCACAGGAAGACAGGGAGGAAGAGGTGAGCATTCTAGGATAAATACAGTGTAGCAATGAGAGCCAAGATGCAGAAATGGGCAAGACCTTGCATGAATGCTCTGGCCATCAGGAGAAGTTAGTTATCTCCCTACCATCAAGTAGTCTAGGGCACTGGAACTCAGTTTCCTACTCTCTGTAGTGGAAATTGTATGTACTTGATGACTCTGGGGACCTGAACTTGAGGATTTATTGAATCACTTTTAATGAATAATTTAATTAAAACAAGTTATATACATAATAATTTATGAAATATTGAGAGGAATAGAGGGAAGAATGATACATATTTATTATTTTTTAAGAGTTTACAGTCAGTTTGGAAAAAAGTCATACCGTTGAAAATAAATTGAAAAGCAATTAACATAGATAGACACACAGAGATCTAACCATGAAATGATCTATCTGTTCTTTTTTGTTCCATTGAACGAGGAATAACTGTCTCAAATTCATGGATACAATACAACCTTTTATTGTGGCTGCCATTATTGCTTTCTAAGAAGGGGGAATTTTAAAGGAAATAAGACTACTGAAAAGGAGTGTGCTTTAGGCAACATGGAAAATATAAAGCTTTTTATGATTAAATTATTTAATATTTTCTACCTCATTTCAGAATTCTATTGAGGCCACAGAACATATATTTAAAAGGTGTGTGAGGGATGCCATTCATTAAAGACCAGGAAAAAGTAGTTGAAACTTTATTAAAAATTGACTAATAGACACTCTAGATAATTGAAATGACAGCTTGTTTTGACAGCTGCAAGCAAAAATGTACTTTTTCAAAACAGTGAGTGTAAATCTTTTTAATTTCCAGAAAGAAAAAAAAATGATGTACAGGTTTAACTTAATTCGCTCAGCTCATAAAGTGTAATAAGAAAAGGTAACTCTTCACCTGACTAGTGAAACTCTGGTAATTGGAGGTCCTGCCAATCACTGCACTTTGGGGCTGGATGTGAAGACCTTTGAAGGCCCTCAAGTGGAAGAGGTGATTTCCTCCAAGATCCTAGAGGAAACAGAAATCAACACAGGAGCAACCAAATATCCCCAGGATAACCTTTATAAATACCACTCAGTGTTAAATTTGGAGATCATGAAACACTTCCAGGAATGTTTTTTCAGCCAAACCTCCTAACAAGTAGAATGAAGTAGAAACACATTCATCACCCAATGGAATGGCACCCATAGGTATTTTGTAATTATTCTATAAATGCTAAAAAGTGTGACCAAAAAAATAAGAGCTAGGTTTCCTAATCAACAAAACAAGTCAAGTCTCAGGTCAAGAATAATCCATGTAACATTAAATTGTACTTATTGAGACATGGCTGCTTGATTTTATTACATTTATACCCATAAAGGAAACAAAAAGGACAAACAAATGCAGTTGATGAACTAAATCATGCCTTTTTAAACTCACATTATATCTGATTAGAAAAGGAAAAAGTCCAGCCTCAGGATCTGAGCTCCATGCTCTCTTAATTTATTTTATTATTTTGTTTTAGATCTAAGTAGTCATTTTACTTGAGACACAACCAGCTGAGAATTTAAATTTCACTTTTATGATAGTTTTAGTTATCCTTTGGCTAAGAGGGCACACAGTTGGACCAACCAAAAACTAAAAACAGTTCATTAAAATATGATTATATACTTTTATATTTATCTACACTTTATGTGGGAGAGTTTGGTATAAAGTACATTTGATTAAAATGTTACAGAGCATAGAATTGCCAGGAACAATTTAAGCGCCATAAATGTGTCCTTTAAATTGAATCAAAGAAGGCTGAGAATTCTATAACACCCTGCGGAAATTCAATGCTTAGTTTTTAAATGAAACAATTTCAAAAATTGGAGCTCCGCCATCATTTTCAGCCATCAGAAACACTATCATAATACAGAGGAGAATATCATAATTTCTCCTCATTCCAAGCTCATCCACATTGAAACTTTCACTTGCAATCCACAAAGTGAGGCAGAAGGCTGAAAAAGTATGTGTTTTTGATCATCTGAGCAAATGGTCTCTTCTGTTCGCAGGTAAATCTATTCCTCTACTTAAGCCATAACTTTTTGACCTTAAAAGTGAAAATATTCCATTAATTAAATTTCTCAGGTCTGTTTAAATCACAAGGCATTCATTCCTTTTTTCATAGTTAAAGATTTAAATTGCCTATGTTTAATATCTTACGTGTAAACAAGGGCTATAAATTATTGATTGGTTAATATGGTCCATGAATGAATGCATTGTTCTCAAAGTAGACTGATTTTACTTTTAAAAGAAAGAAACAAATCAAAATCCTTAATGTCTGTGAGGTGTTATACAGAAAAAAATGCTTTTAAAATTTAGTAGGAGCAAATGAAAATGTGCATTTAGTTAGATTGTCTCTGGTGAAAGTATATTTCATTCGAAACTTTTATTAACAAAGAATTGCGTTAATATATTAAATGATATTAAAATGTATAGCAACATATATAGATGTTAAAACATGTTTAGCCATTACTCTATTTAAGGGTATAAATTAATTTTGCAAAATTCAAAAGCTAATATGTGTTTTAAAATACAAAAATATAAACTACAAACATTCAGGAAGCTAGGAGCAAAGATTAGATGTACATAAGCGTGTCTATAATAAAGAGGAACTAAGGAATTCAGCTGATGCAGAAGCCAATCTGGAAATTCCAGAATGAAAAAGTTGACAGTAGCTTCAGATTCAAAATGACAGTAAAGATTTTCAGAGACGAATGAATCCAAATGAGGAAGCAATGGTATTACTTAACTGTATATTGTGTCTAATATGTTAAATAAAGAAAGGAGATGGATCTGCACTGATGGATTAAAGTACACTGTGGCCTAAGAATATAATCCAGGAAAGGAATGCAGCAAAAGTGAAAGACATTCTTCTACCTTAAGCTCAGGAAATACTCAAAGTTCAGAGTAGGAGAAGTCAAATTCTGAGCTCAAAGTTCAGAGAGAGTGGACGTGGGCCATCATGATCGTTAGAAACAGTGTTGACTATTAATAATTGTTATCATTATTGAAACATCTGGGCCAGTCAGCCCCTCATCCTTCTCTCCTCATCCCCACGCTTCACAACCAATATAAAGAGACAGGCAACAGAACCATTAAATCTAGATCTGGAGAATAACTCTGAAAATAATAGCGTATCTGCCTGGGGGCGTTTAGTGTGGGTGTGCCTTCAAGAGAAGCAATAAAGGGATTGCTGTAGTTCTAGACAGACAAAAACAAAACCAAAGAAAAACACGCAAAAATAGTTCTTCACAAGAGAAAAACATACAAATATTTTTATACTAATATAAAGATCTTTATTACGTTTTTACTTTTAAACTAACAAGTATTGAGTGTGAGGTATTGGTTTAAATGTTTTCTATGTAACTGACAACAACCCTATGTTAAAGATTCTATTATTTATATTTAGCAGGAAAAAGGTACAAAACAGATCAAGTAAATTATACCAAGTCATGGAATTTACCAGTGGCGGAGCCAAAATTTGAACCAGACAGACTTGGTTTTAGAACCGATGCGCTTAACTCCTGTTCTGGGCTGCTTCTCCTCTGTGATGCCGGGGGAGGGCTGAGTCCAAGTCTGCCTGTCTCCTTCCACTCTCCCTGACTTTACTTTCTAAAAATGAATTGCACGCACAATAGCCCCTTAACAGACCGCCGAATCACTTTTAAGCTTCTTTTACAGGGAAGAAAATTTTAGGAATAAACTTAAAATTCTGCACGAACCCCCATTTCCAGCTAGCCCAGTCCATTTTTCAGATATGAATGACTCAGATAGTATCAACAACTGTTTAACAAAAAACAGCAACACAAAAAAAGAAGAATGAAAAGAAATAAATCCAATGAATGATCCCACAGGAAAGTGATTATTTTTAATATAAGCAGAGAAAAAAATATATATATGTAGTTATAAATGTTATATATATATATAATATGCATATTCTTTTTCATATTCTTTTCCCTTATAGATTATTACAAAATATTAAGTAGAGTTCCCTGTGCTATACAGTAGGTCCTTGTTGGTTATCTATTTTATATGTAGTAGTATGTATATGTTAATCCCAAACTCCTAATTTATCTCTCCCCCACCCCTTTCCCCTTTGGTAACCATAAGTTTGTTTTCCATGTCTGTGTGTCTATTTTGCAAATTTAACTTTTAATTTTGCCAATGCAGAAGGGAATACTAAATATTTCTCTAATATAGGCATTTCATTCATTTTTTAAAATACTGTTCCTGCAATCTATCATACTTTAACACTTGGATTGTTTCATTATCTCCTTAAAATGTGTTCCACACCTGTTTTGTTTTGTTTTTTTTTGCGGTACGCGGGCCTCTCACTGTTGTGGCCTCTCCCGTTGCGGAGCATGGGCTCCAGACGCGCAGGCTCAGTGGCCGTGGCTCACGGGCCCAGCCGCTCCGGGGCATGTGAGATCTTCCCGGACCGGGGCACGAACCCATGTCCCCTGCATCGGCAGGCGGACTCTCAACCACTGCGCCACCAGGGAAGCCCTCCACACCCATTTTTGATCCTTCTAAACCCTTCTCTATATCTGCAGCGATCCTCAAATGGAAATGTGATCATCCCCCCTGCTTAAAAATCATTGTTTTAATAAACAACACTGTCATTAATATGTATCTCCACATGATCTGATCTCTGCTCTTCTCTTTCCTCCTTTTCATGTTCAGATAAATAAATTGTATTAAATGTTCTACTAATTATTTTGAATATTAATGAGTCTGACACTAACGGCAATGTCCATTTAACATAGTGTTAGCCAGAACACTGAACCCAGGGAAACCTACCCAAGAAAATGTTACAAATTTTTTCCTTCACTTTGAGGGACATGGCACCATGTATCTTTCAGCCTGGAGGTTTTTGCACTCCAAATGGACATGCTTATTTCAGAGTCCAGATTTAGTTAGAACTTAATCATCACATTCCCATTGGATCATCTTCCCCAAGAAGTCACACACAATCTCTGAGGACCCTCAGATCATGTCTAGTTTCTTATTTATCTCCCTATGACCCTGAGATTATTAGACAAACAAATTATTAGACAAACAAAAAAAAAGCACACAAAACAGAACTGGCAAGATTCAATCAACTAGATCAAGTGTTTAGTCTGACCCATATAATTATTCAATATTGAACTTTCTCCATTTTGAGATATAAAATTAAAATGTGAAAATTTCAGGAATAAAAGCGCTTTCTTTTAGATACAATAGATTATTTTTTAAGTGCCTAATATAATTCCAACCTAGTGACTGGAAGTAGAAAATAAAATTCTAGTACTGGTAGCATGAAGGAAAGTACAGAGCATAATAGAGCATCAATAAGTAAGATGGATGAAAGTGGGTGGCAATTTGACTATACATCTGGTGAAGGTAGAATTTTGAGAAAGTAGAGTTTACATAACATTGCATCATTATATAGCTCAGGGTGTAATATATCGAATGCAAATTTTAAATAACTCGGATATATGGTCAAAACTGAAATAAGCATTTCTCTCTTTTGAAAGGCACAGCTGTAGCATTTAAAGATGAGTTATAGAACTTGTGTTCCAAAGTGTATGAGAATTACAGCCAACACAGCTTCAAAACATAAACCAGATATAAATAAAAGGAAGGAATCAAGCGCTTATCCTACTTTTTCTATATGAACTACAGAATTGGGTAACCAAAGAGTAGATGAAGAAAAGTGTCTCTTCGTGAGAATATTTCAACAAACACATGAAGAAGCGTTGACGGAATTGCAATTTCAACATTTCACAAATCCTAATGAATGAAAGGATCCAGGGATTGGGTATTAAGGGCTTCTAGTTTTATCAAAAGAGAAAATTGGTCATTAAACACCTCATGAAGAATACAACACTGGTTATAATGTAGTTTTCAAAAAGGAAGAAAAGAAAGGCTAACCTGAGTTAGATTAAGCCTCTAGATTCAACTACAAATTTGGAAGAAAAGCAGAGGATCATGTTAAACTACAGTGGAATGAAATCAACAAATTTCAGCCTGTAGAAAACTATAGGACAGATAAGGGTCTTTAAACAAATGGATTTCAGGAAAGAAAAGTGATAGAGGAGGATTTGATAGATTAAAACAAAAATATTTTCCAAAATAACAGGCAAAACTAAACCTCAGCATCTATGGAAGAACAATTAAATGATAAAGTAAGGGGGCAGTTAGTATAAAAGTCAGGAGAGGTAAATCTTAGAAGAGGCTATGACTGGGGTCCACATAGGGGACTTCTGGAGTGGTTGATGAGGTTTTATTTCCCAACATGAGTGGTGTTTACAAGAATGTTCCCCTTCAGATAATTTAGAAAACTAAACATTTGTTTTATGAGATTTTCTTATATTTCTTATTTAAGAAAAATAATAAGTTAAAAACATAGGAAGAGGAAATAAGTTACTTTAACATACTCTGGAATTTGGTATCATATCATAGTTAGTGTGAGTTAATGTCTGTAATTAGCAAAATCCTGAGTAAACTATCCCAAATAATCTATTTTGTTCAAAGAATCTAGGTTGGTGTTTAGAAAATGTGGCATAGCCCTAATACTTGCATTAATGTCAAATTATTTTATGCTTTCTATTGCCTTTGCTTCTCTAATTAAAATGCATATTCATTAGTTAAATTTTTAGAATTTGGAAAGCTCATTGGGATAGTTGCTGGTAACAGGATTAGAATGGAATTAATATATTGATTGGTGGGCTATTAAGATTTTTAATACATTCAACTTATCTCCACTGAGTGTTATAAAAATTAGCTGCAGATTTAATAAAGTACCTTAAAGTCTTTACAGGAAAGCACCATATAAATACATAGCAAGCCATAATAACAACAATCGTAATTTATCCTGTTGCCTAAATAAAACCATGGTCAGTTAACCTAGACTGATGAATTTGTACATTGGAAAGACTGAGATAAATAGAAACCTAAGGGAAACAGTAGAAAAAATAAAGGGTAGGAAATTTACCATCTTAAACATCACAGAGGTGCAAGAAAGCTGAGAATGATTAGTTATGTTAGATATTACTAATATTGACCTAAATGTTTTCCACCTAATACCTGCATCACTTAAGACACAAATGATCCCAAACATAGCTCTCAAATTTCTGTATTTCTTGACATGTTTATATAACAATTTCAAACTTGATATTTTATAACAAAATTAAAAATAAAATATGACTGACTGCCTTTTAAGTCATTTTGGTTAATAAAAACTTCCTTCATAGGGAAAATATTACATATTTAAAATCATTCAATGGAACCTAATAAATCCTTATTTTTCCTGTGGCCTCTCTCCTGAAAACTGTCTCAGTTGGTGAACACTTTAAGATATGTGTATGACTCTACACAAACCAAATATTCCATAGACACCTTTTATTTGTTAAACACAAGCCCAATGCCTCTTAAGTCAGAACAAGCCCAGAGGAAGAGAGAAGGAAGTCGGTTTATAAGACCCCCTGAGTTGCAAGCCCAGGCAGTTGGATCTATCAGGAGATGGTCATTCATCTCCCACATCAGTGGCATCTTCATCAGTAGATCTCCTGGGCTAAGTTCTCCAGTCCAGCAAGTAGCCTTCAGTTTCTGAACAGAGGGCCTCCATGACCCTCAGTCTCACTGAGACCTGCAGAAGATGGCCTAGTTTTTCTTTTTAATCTGGTTCTGGAAAGCAGGATCTGCCTTAGGAAACATTTCAGAGAAAGTGTTTATGGCTCCCCTGGCATCTCCCCGCCCTTTCCCAGCCTCTCCTCCATCTATGAAAACCCCCTTCTCCCTTAACTCCCCCTTCATCTGGGTTTTGACTAGTTCTATAATGGGAGCACTGGAGGAGAATTGGAGGGCAGAGGTAATTTCTGTTTCTTGCTCTGCCTCACAACCTACAGAAAAAAGGAACCCTCCAGTTGACATGCTTTAAGGTGAGAAAATTTCTTATAAGAGAGGGAAACATCGGTGAACCACTCCAACTGAATTACCCCATATCTTGAAGAAAAGACTCTTAAAACCACGCTACTAAAGACCAGATTATAGCTAACAAATAAGAGAGAGTAAATATTAAAGAGAAAAATCAAGATACTGGTCATGAATAGCTTCGTAGTTTGACTTGATGACTTTACTTAAAAGTAAGAAGTAATTATCCATTACTTATAATAATAAAGTAAAATTATTGTTATCACTATTATCAATACTAAAGAAGAAAGCTTGTACCCTAGAAATCTTTTTGGAGATGTCAGAGTTGTAAAGTCCCCATTCATTAAAGCTATTCATTAACTGGATTTATTGCTGGCAAACGTGAAGGCATTTAATAGCTGTGGATGTCTGGGGACTAGTGTGCCTTTCACTTGCGTGTTGCTCCATTCTTTAACCTTCTGCTTTGCTTGGTATTGTAGGAAAATATTTTTTCAAGCTCCTTTGACAGCTGGGTTTTGACTAGTTCTATAATGGGAGCACTGGAGCAGAACTGGAAGGCAGAGGTAAATTCTCTTTTTTGTTCTCCCTCACAACCTACAGGAAAAGCTGCACCTCCCTGGTGGCCCAGATCCCATAGAGCTGCCTGGTCACATGGCCTGGCTTCCAGATTCTGGGTGCCCCACTGCCTCCCACCTTTCATTTAGCCATTGGGTTTTTCCAGCTTCCTACTCTTGCTAGTCCGGGTTAACTAAGTGCTTTAAATTGCTCAATTGGATTTCCAGTTCTTTCTTCATTTGCATATCCAATTTATCCAAATGTTGCCTGAATTAAATTCTCTTTACTTTGAAGAATCTATCATGTTTTCTGTTATCCTGACCAGAACCAAAGGGATGCGGCAAGTATGGAAGCACCGTGCACTGTTTGCACTCAGTGAGAGGGTGTCCAAGCTTGCACAGCTGTCAGACAATTTTGGATTCCTTCACCTGATTTCATGTTCCCATCCTCCCAGTCCTGCTGTGGATTTGTGTCAGCAGGACCACAGCACTCTCCTGGGGGAGAAGAAAAATGACGGAGGGTGCAGGTCCCATGCATAATGCTTCTCCCCATGTCTCTGCCCTTCACGGACTCACACATAAACCAGGGTGGAAGACAGAATCCAGGCAGCAATAAAGATTTGATGGGGAAGCACCGGGCTGTGTAAATAACCCTTTATGAAAAGAAGAAAAAAAGAAAATGCATATATTTAATTTACAAAGAATCCCATATCTGATGGCATTGGATGATGGTAACACATTACCAAAAATAGAGAAACTCTATGGAATGTCAGACAGATGAATTAATATAGGCTTAGAAGACTTGGATTCAGCCCTAGTTTTGATCTTTACTTTCTGTGTGAACACAGAAAGCCAGAAAATGGCACTGAAACTCACTATTCTCATCTGTGAAATAGGAATGGTAGTGGTAATTTTTAACAGTGAATAGTTAACATCTACCTTGTCAGCTATATAGCAGCTGCTTCTACCTCAAAAAGGAGATATATTTTCAGTGGGCAGGTAGTTACTTTCAATGCCTCTGCCAGCCTTTCTGTGAGGATACAGCAGGCAGCAGAACAGGGTAATGAGGTACTGGGTATGCAAAATTAGCCTCAGAGTCAATGTGGGTATCAAATGTGTATCAATAGGGGTATCAAAGAAAGGCGACAGGAGTGCCTTGAAGGATACTGGGAGATAAGTAACATAGGTAGAAGAGAAGTGGCCGGGAGAATACCAGTGGTGGGTAGCAGGAGTCTTCACAGCAGGGAACTCAGTCTGATTTACGGTTCTTTGCTTTGCTCAAAACCTATATGCAAATTGCCAGTTTTGGAAAACGTTAAGGATGGGGAACTGGAACTTAAACAAAGAAGTGAAGATGAAAATGTAAGCTCTTCCCTTCTACCTGGAGATTTGTAGGGATCTTGGGGAGGACTCCAGGCTGCATTGAATGGGACTTGATTCCAATTCATTTAACTCTCAAAGGCAAAGGATCTCAGCGAATATATGGACCAAATAATATACGGGAGAGCACATGACAAACAGGTAGCACTAAACCAATCTCATTCATTGTTTTTAATGTTCCTCTCAAATAATTAGTAATGGTGATTCCGAGAGCTTTCCTTTATTTAAATTTTGTATTAGATAATTGTTCCAATTTTTAATTAGTAATCATCAGTCTCCTGTCCTATATAACTCCTTTCGCATATAGGAAATGACAGGACTAAACTCTTGCTACAAACTAGGTTCTTACAGCGTTATTCAAACAAAAGCACATGTAGGACATTGATGCCACCATATTCCAAGCATCCAGACAGTTTCCTATCATTACAGTTAATTGTGATCTTAATTTGACTAAGGGTCACTCAAGTAAGTATCATTCAGATGTCATTTTCTGGTTTTCATCCCCTGGCCTTGTATATTGGCTAGAGGTTGTTCTAAATGCCTTGTGTTTGAGACTACACCCTAGTGAAAGCCTGCTCCAGTAATTGCTTCATTAATGGAAGACTGCTTGATATTGAATATCTTCATGTAGTTTTAAAAGCCTCCTAAAAGCCATAAGTTCCTTAGTGATATCAAATCACACCATCATTGCACCTGTAATAGAAAACACATGTAAAAAATAGTGCCCTGGGCTTCCCTGGTGGCGCAGTGGTTGAGAGTCCGCCTGCCGATGCAGGGGACATGGGTTCATGCCCCGGTCCGGGAAGATCCCACATGCCGCGGAGCGGCTGGGCCCATGAGCCATGGCTGCTGAGCCTGCACGTCCGGAGCCTGTGCTCGACAAAGGGAGAGGCCACAACAGTGAGAGGCCCGCGTACCGCAAAAAAAAAAAAAAAAAAAAAATTGTGCCCTGCTATTTCTATATTGGAAATGCTTGTCGTAACTAATATGCATTATTTTGAAAGAAAGAATGCACTAGTTAATATATAGTTTGTTAAAATAAATGTGCATTTATAGCAATACAATCCTACCTTAAGAAACAGGAAACATCTCAAATAAACAACCTAACGTTTCACCTAAAGCAATTAGAGAAAGAAGAACAAAAAAACCCCAAAGTTAGCAGAAGGAAAGAAATCATAAAGATCACACCAGAAATAAATGAAAAAGAAATGAAGGAAATGATAGCAAAGATCAATAAAACTAAAAGCTGGTTCTTTGAGAAAATAAACAAAGTTGATAAACCATTAGCCAGACTCATCAAGAAAAAAAGGGAGAAGACTCAAATCAATAGAATTAGAAATGAAAAAGGAGAAGTAACAACTGACACTGCAGAAATACAAAGGATGATGAGAGATTACAACAAGCAACTCTATGCCAATTAAATGGACAACCTGGAAGAAATGGACAAGTTCTTAGAAATGCACAACTTGCCAAGACTGAACCAGGAAGAAATAGAAAATATGAACAGACCAATCACAAGCCCTGAAATTGAAACTGTGATTAAAAAATCTTCCAACAAACAAAAGCCCAGGACCAGATGGCTATGAAACATTTAGAGAAGAGCTAACACCTATCCTTCTCAACTCTTCCAAAATATAGCAGAGGGAGGAACACTCCCAAACTCATTCTACGAGGCCACCATCAGCCTGATACCAAAACCAGACAAAGATGTCACAAAGCAAGAAAACTATAGGCCAATATCACTGATAAACATAGATGCAAAAATCCTCAACAAAATACTAGCAAACAGAATCCAACAGCACATTAAAAGAATCATACACCATGATCAAGTGGGGTTTATTCCAGGAATACAAGGATTCTTCAATATATGAAATCAATCAATGTGATACATCATATTAAAAAATTGAAGGAGAAAAATCATATGATCATCTCATCGATGCAGAGAAAGCTTTTGACAAAATTCAACAGCCATTTATGATAAAAACCCTCCAGAAAGTAGGCATAGGGGGAACTTTCCTCAACATAATAAAGGCCATATGTGACAAACCAACAGCCAACATCATCCTCAATGGTGAAAAACTGAAACCATTGCCACTAAGATCAGGAATAAGACAAGCTTGCCCACTCTCACCACTCTTATTCAACATAGCTTTGGAAGTTTTAGCCACAGCAATCAGAGAAGAAGAAGAAATAAAAGGAATCCAAATTGGAAAAGAAGAAGTAAAGTTGTCACTGTTTGCAGATGACATTATACTATACATAGAGAATCCTAAAGATGCTACCACAAAACTACTAGAGCTAATCAATGAATTTGGTAAAGTGGCAGGATACAAAATTAATGCACAGAAATCTCTGGCATTCCTATATACTAATGATGAAAAATCTGAAAGTGAAATCAAGAAAACACTCCCATCTACCATTGCAACAAAAAGAATAAAATATCTAGGAATAAACCTACCTAAGGAGACAAAAGACCTGTATGCAGAAAATTATAAGACACTCATGAAAGAAATTAAAGATGATACAAATAGATGGAGAGATATACCATGTTCTTCAATTGGAATAATCAACATTGTGAAAATGACTCTACTACTCAAAGCAATCTACAGATTTAATGCAATCCCTACCAAACTACCACTGGCATTTTTCACAGAACTAGAACAAAAAATCTCACAATTTGTGTGGAAACACCAAAGACCCCGAATAGCCAAAGCAATCTTGAAACAAAAAATGGAGCTGGAGGAATCAGGCTCCCTGACTTCAGACTATACTACAAAGCGACAGTAATCAAGACAGTATGGTACTGGCACAAAAACAGAAATATAGATCAATGGAACAGGAAAGAAAGCCCAGAGATAAACCCATGCACATATGGTCACCTTATCTTTGATAAAGGAGGCAAGAATATACAGTGGAGAAAAGACAGCCTCTTCAATAAGTAGTGCTGGGAAAACTGGACAGCTACATGTAAAAGAATAAAACTAGAGCACTCCCTAACACCATACACAAAAATAAACTCAAAATGGATTAAAGACCTAAATGTAAGGCCAGACGCTATCAAACTCTTAGAGGAAAACATAGGCAGAACACTCTATGAGATAAATCACAGCAAGATCCTTTTTGACCCACCTCCTAGAGAAATGGATATAAAAACAAATGTGACCTAATGAAACTTAAAACCTTTGCACAGCAAAGGAAACCATAAACAAGACCAAAAGACAACCCTCAGAATGGGAGAAAATATTTGAAAATGAAGCAACTGACAAAGAATTAATCTCAAAAATTTACAAGCAGTTCATGGAGCTCAATATCAAAAAAACAAACAACCCAATCCAAAACTGGGCAGAAGACCTAAATAGACATTTCTCCAAAGAAGATATACAGATTGCCAACAAACATATGAAAGAATGCTCAACATCATTAATCATTAGAGAAATGCAAATCAAAACTACAATAAGATATCATCTCACACTGGTCAGAATGGCCATCATCAAAAAATGGAGTTTTGATGTGGAGAAAAGGGAACCCTCTTGCACTGTTGGTGGGAATGTAAATTGATACAGCCACTATGGAGAACAGTATGGAGTTTCCTTAAAAAACTAAAAATAGAACTACCATATGACCCAGCAATCCCACTACTGGACATATACCCTGAGAAAACCATAATTCAAAAAGAGTCATGTGCTACAATGTTCATTGCAGCTCTATTTACAATAGCCAGGACATGGAAGCAACCAAAATGTCCATCAACAGGTGAATGGATAAAGAAGATGTGGCACATATATACAATAGAATATTACTCAGCCATAAAAAGAAACGAAATTGCATTATTTGTAGTGAGGTGGATGGACCTAGAGTCTGTCCTATAGAGTGAAGAAAGTCAGAAAGAGAAAAACAAATACCGTATATTAACACATATATATGGAATCTAAGAAAAAAAAATGACCATGAAGAACCTAGGGGTAAGATGGGAATAAAGACACAGACCTACTAGAGAATGGACTTGAGGATATGGGGAGGGGGAAGGGGAAGCTGTGACAAAGTGAGAGAGTGGCATGGACATATATACACTACCAAACATAAAATAGATTGCTAGTGGGAAGGAGCTGCATAGCACAGGGAGATCAGCTCAGTGCTTTGTGACCACCTAGAGGGGTGGGAAAGGGAGGGTGGGAGGGAGGGAGACGCAAGAGGGAAGAGATATGGGAACATATGTACATGTATAACTGATTTACTTTGTTATAAAGCAGAAACTAACACACCATTGTAAAGCAATTATACTCCAATAAAGATGTTAAAAAAAAAGATGTGGCACATATGTGCAATGGAATATTACTCAGCCATAAAAAGAAACAAAATTGAGTTATTGGTAGTAAGGCGGATGGACCTAAAGTCTGTCATACAGAGTGAAGTAAGTCAGAAAGAGAAAAATACCGTATGCTAACACATATATATGGAATCTAAAAATAATAATAATAAGGAATGGTTCTGAAGAACCTAGGGGCAGGGCAGGAATAAAGTCACAGATGTAGAGAATGGATTTGAGGACACAGGGAGGGGGAATGGTAAGCTGGGACAAAGTGAGAGAGTGGCATCGACTTATATACACTAACAAATATAAAATAGACAGCTAGTGGGAAGCAGCCTCATTGAATTTTTTTTCCTTAAATACAGGCAAATATACCATGCAATATCATATATTTCCCAAGTAACTTTCTCTGATAATATTTCTTTGAGGAAGATCGAGAAGCAAAACACTGATTGTCATTACTGCATTTTCTATATTTCATGCTTTCTTTTTAACATCATGGCTAATGTATAACCATGGTGATTTTCCCTGCCTAGTTAAAAGATATATCTTCTAAGCATAGTGATATTTGGCATTTTCGTATTTCTTGCAATACCATACAACCAAGTAAGCCTGGTTAACTTTAAAACTGTTTCATGTTTAGAATCAGCAGATTGTGGGTATTATTTGTTCCTTTGTTCATTTTTTAATGATATGGGATGACAGGTATCCTTTTCTGAAGGAGTAGTGTTTGCCCAGCAAGGTTAACAGTCAAGGGGGTTCTATAATCTGCCTGGCCTTTAAACTTCCATTTTAAAAACAGAAATAATTTCTAGAAGAGAAAACTCTCTTTAATAGAGTGAAATATATTCATATTTCATTCTGGAAGGGATTAAGCTAGAGGTATGATTGGGGCTGTAGCATACCAGAAACAATTAATTTAATGTACCTAATTATAATAACACTTCCTATCTTCTCAGCGATTTTCTCTCTCTCTTCTCCACCATCAGCATCCCCTTCTCATCCTTCATGCCAGAATTTATTTTTCATCCCTTTATGAGGTTATACCATTTGAAATTAGTAAATATTTTCACTTGTCTTATAATTGTCAAAGTAATCAATGCATGTTGCTGGAGTCATAATTAGCAAGGTCCATGAAAGTGTGTTAAGAAATACCGCCATAATCTGAAAAATAAATCCGAGCAGCATATCACATCTCTGCAATGGAAGTTACCTTCTAGGTGAATAACTCCCTAGGCTGAGACTATCGCAGAATTGGAATGCAATCCATTTTGCACTATGGTTCCATTACTAATATTTATTCAAATATGAGCTTTCATATGCTAAATACATATCTCCTCACACATTTGAAATGGATATCTTACACATATAATCAGCAAAAAGATTTGCATCAGAAAGAAAATTATAAATGATAATATATCAAGTTTCTTCTAGTACAAGAATTCAAATACTGTTCAGTAAGGCTATGTGTTTGTTCAGAGAGCTTATATTCCAAGCTTGTGTGTCTGTCTTCTAGTTACCAGAATGACTTATTCTGCAAGTATACAAGTGTGGGCCTTGTAGTTAATTACAAAATTCATATCAAATTAAAGGGGCAAAACCATCTCAATTCCTTATGACATATTTAAAAAGTCATTTTTTTCCCTGAAGTATGTACCTCACTCCAGTTACTCTATACTAGAAGAATTTCACTTCGTGTATTGAATATAGGATTCATTGAATTTCACATTTCTCCTGTCACATATTTGTTTAACCTACATTTGAGAGCTGAAATGGTCAATGGTACATTTTGGAGGGTTTTTTTCCTTCATTTATTTCTTAAAATTCATTTATTTTACACAAAAACAGAGTCTCCAAAATTCTTGCAGATAAAGGAATACGGCTACCGAGTGAAAAACAGATAGCAAGAGGAAAAACGTTCTAAGAAGCACAGGGAATGAAAAGAAGAATGCATTTGGTTGACATCTGAAATGGGAAAGAGAGTCAATTAGGCAAAGAGATTCCGAAAGGTACTTCCGGAAGTTGGGAAAGTTTTCTCACTGACGCTAGTAGGATTATGTCAAGGGACCAAGAGAAAGCTAATGTTATGTGTCAAAGGGTGAGTGGCTGCATGGTCTATAGAAACGAATGAAGCTCCTGCACATGTTCAGGGAAGTTTCTGGAATATGTTAAAACAAATCATGGCAACTTTAAACAGAGCCTCACATCATGCACAACCCTATGGAAAGAAGGGTCCTTTATTGGAAGACTAGGTTTACACTACTTGAGATGGATGCAAGGGAGTTCATAAAGAGAATCAAAAACAATCCATTGGATTGTTTCCAGTTTGGGGCTGCTATGAATAATATTGTTATGGACATTTACAAAATCATCTTCATGTGTTCATGTATCTTAACTTCTCTTGGGTAGATTCCTAAGACTGGAATTGCTAAGTTGAATACTAAGTTTATGTTTAGCTTTTAAAGAAAGTGTCAATTGTTTTTCAATATAGCTATATAATTTTGTATTTCCATCAACAATATATGTTTTGTTTGTTTGTTTTTTTGCTGTATGCGGGCCTCTCACTGTTGTGGCCTCTCCCGTTGCGGAGCATAGGCTCTGGATGCGCAGGCCCAGCGGCCATGGCTCACGGGCCCAGCTGCTCCGCGGCATGTGGGATCTTCCCGGACCGGGGCACGAATCCGCGTCCTCTGCATCGGCAGGCGGACTCTCAACCACTGCGCCACCAGGGAAGCCCCATCAGCCATATATGTGTTCCCCTATCTTCTCTTTTACGTGAGACTAGAAGCATAGAAGACTTATTGGCTCAAGATTTTTTTAACAAAGTCTAAGACCTATCACTGGCTGAGCACTAAGCTATGCAGATGTAGAGGTGCCCTCTAGGAAGCTGCGCTTAAAACTAAAATCAAGAAGGGGGGAAACTTCCAGAGCAGAAACATCGGTGACCATACATTATAGAGGAGAAAATACTTTACAAATTTAACCCAGGTAAATAAATAAATGAGCAAATGAAACAAAACAAAACCAAAACGACAGGTTGAGAAGTGAATTCAAAGGTCAGGGCATCCTTAGAGTGTGTCTCGCTTTTATTTGCTGCTAAGCCCCTGTGAATAAATGTGCAGGCACCTTCAGCCAAGGATGTGTGTGTAGCTTTGGCTTACTCTGACCTCTGCAGTATTTTAGGCTAGGATCAACCTGAGATAGAGAAAAAATGTATCAAGCCTGCTGGTTGTCACACCTTCTGGAACTTGCTGTTAAATCACTCACTCGTTTGCAGATCTGTTGTTTGCCCCACGTAGTGCTGTAACCTCTGGCTAGCTGAGCTGCTTGATTTTCTTATCTGCTTTCCATTTTAAATGACAAGAATCCAAATCCTCTTGCAGTGGAGTTGAACCTGAGGGTTTTTAAGACCTGTCCTGCTTTGGCTGAATCTCCACAGCAACAGTACTGGGGGCAGGGGTGGGCAGAGGACTGGGAATAGCCTCAGGGAAGAATTCCAAGCATTCCTGCTCCCCTTTGCCAAGTTGAGTCAGTTTCATTTGTAAACTCTCCTTGGTTTACCATAGGCCTTTAATTGATTTTAACGGTGCTGAAATGATTGTCTTTTGACAGTTTGGGCCAGTTTTATAGTTGCTCTTTGAGGAGAGAATTTGTTGATCTCCTCCCTCCAGAAGTGAATCCTCGGATTATCTTTTCTCTTCCCTAAAATACATCCCTTGAAATCATCTAGGAAGACTAGACCCAAGTAAATTACAGTACATGTGGTGGAAAAAACAAAAAATCTGTGTTTACTCCTGAATATTCTTCCCTCAAAAACAGCGTTAAAGAACTAAAATTTTCTAAAAGATTAAGAAGAAAGAGAATGAAGAGGAGGTTAACAGCAGATAAGTGATATGGAGGGAACATTGGAAGATGGTGGGTACAGGAACTCAGCAGATGACAAGAGATTGCATGTCAGACTCTAAGGGGTGGGGCGGTGAAGGGGAGGGGTAAACAGACAGCAGCTAATTCACACTACAGAACCCAGAAGAGGGTCAGGAATTTGAGGTGCCAGGTACCCGGAAACCAACTGCCCCAAAACAGAAGAGTGGATGAAAGATACAACCTCATAAATGAAAAAGGCAGCAAAGTAACTACAACAACAGGTAAATATGGATATATTTCAGCAATATATAAATGGAAGTACAAGAAGATATGTAGAGCTTGGCATTCCTTATAATATTAAAATAAAATAGTATACGTATGATTATATGTGTATCATGGGTTATTAAACTATGGCCTGAGGACCAAATCTACCTGTTTGTGGTGGTTGTTTCTTGAGCTAATGTGTTTTCTATACGTGTAAATGGCTGAAAAACACATTTCAATGCCCATAATACAGATTTATTGGAATATAGCCAAGCTCGTTAGTTTATACATCATCTATAGCTGCTTTTATACTACAATAGCAGAGTGAGTAGTTGAGACAGAAACCATATGGCCCTCAAAACTGTATCCAGCCTTTTACAGGAGAAGTTTGCCAAACATATAGTCACACATACATACACATGCATACACCCTCATATATATACACACATAAGCGTATTAAACTTTAAAAGACTAAAATAAACATATAAACCTACATATAGTTATATTTGCACACATATATATTTAAATGTGAAATGTAAATGTTTGTATTTATAAACATATATAGTCATATATTTTTAAACACATGTATCATAAATGCATATATCTGTAATACCCATAGATAAGATAATCATAAACTCAGGAATCAGAGAAGCAGTTGCCTCAGATGAGGGGATACCAGGAAATGGGTTGAAGGAGACCATACAGTTAGATGTAAGTTATTGTCAAATGTTTATCTTTATGTTTAAGTGTGCTTATTAAAAACAAATAAATGATGGGCAAGATAGCGATGGGGATTAAGAGGTACAAACTACTGTGTATAAAATAAATAAGCTATAATTGTTGTAATATATATATTACAACACAGGGGATATAGTTAATATTTTGTAATAACTATAAATAGAATATAACCTTTGAAAATTGTGAATCACTATGTTGAAACTTACATAAAATTGTACATCAACTATACCTCAGTAAAAATAAATATAAAAAATAGAAGATGATGATAGATAGATAGATAGATAAGAGGTCCATGCATGGACCAAAGATTAGAGTGTTTTGTAAATGAGGGAATATGATTAATTTAATTGTGTGCAAAGGACATCCATTAAATTTTAAAAATTATCTTCCTAATTAGCAATTAGTCCTGGATATCCTTGCCCATCTCATGCAACCTGAAAGTTACTTTTACCATCCAAGAAAAAGAATGAGGTTTTATTCTTCAGAGGGTTGGAGTAAGGAGCAGTACCAGGCATGGCTGAAAGTAGGAGAGTGGAACCAAATTGAAAGTAGGAGAAATAAAGGAACTCGTCTCTTTTTATGTATATTTATATATATAATTTTTTTTCCCACCAAGACTTCTTTAAATATTCATAGACCAGCATTCTTAGATATGTATATGTATATCTAAGTTAGATGTGTATAGATCTATTTGATATGTATATGTAGGTTCTTAGATATGCGTGTATATATATATATATATATATATATATGAATTCTTTGTTGGTCTATGAATGTCGCTTTTTATGGCATCATGTTCTTATTTCATGGATGTAATAGAATAGTAATTTTTATTTTTTTAATTAATTAATTTATTTTTGGCTGCATTGGGTCTTCGTTGCTGCACATGGGCTTTCTCTAGTTGTGGCCAGAGGGGGCTACTCTTCGTTGCGGTGCACGGGCTTCTCATTGCGGTGGCTTCCCTTGTTGTGGAGCACAGCCTCTAGGCACGTGGGCTTAAGTAGTTGTGGCACACGGGCTCAGTAGTTGTGGCTTGTGGGCTCTAGAGCGCAGGTTCAGTAGTTGTGGCGCGCAGGCTTATTTGTTCTGTGGCATGTGAGATCTTCCCAGACCATGTATCGAACCCCTGTCCCCTGCATTGGCAGGTGGATGCTTAACCCCTGCACCACCAGGGAAGTCCCTAGAATAGTAATTTTTAAAGTAACCAAATTTATTGAACACTTAATGTTCCAAATGGAACAAACTTTAATAGGACTTCAGGAAATAGACAATAGAGAAAAACAAGGGGGAGAAATTATTAAAGAAATAATATATAAATATTATCTATAATGGTAGAGCATGCATTTTCACATTGAAAAGGAACACCACATTATAACCAACATAATGAAACTTTAAAAGACCTACTAAAATACACTACCTTATTAAACTTCAAAATTCCAGGAATACAGAGAAGATGCCAAAATCTTCCAGAGGAGAAAAAGTAGGCAGGTAAAGATTTGGTAATCAAATTATCAATTTATATCCAATTTTAAATTCTATATCATGCCAAAATATGAAACAGGAGGGATAGCAGAACATTTTCATGCATGAAAATTCTTAAAATTTTAGTATTTCATACTTCCTTTTCTAGGAGATTACCAAAGTTTTATTACATCAACATGAGGGCAACAATGAAAACAAAGAGGAAGATGTGGAATCAAGGGAGTTCATCCAGCTCAGGAGAGAAACAAAGGCAATTCCCATCCTAAGGCCGTTTTAGGATGACCACTATGCCAGTGTGCATAGCAGACTGCTACAAGTTTTATGGGGGCCAGAGGGTAGTGGCTCAAGTAGGAGGAGTTCCATGCCCCCGCCTGCCTTAAATACTGGAACTGAGAAGATGTGTGATGTGACAATATAAAGTGGAGTTTTAAAAAATTCTGTGAGTATAGTATTTAATATAACGACAGATTAAACTAAGAAAAAATATATCTACTCATCATTCCATTTTAACCAAAAAAACCCATCTTTGTTTAATGTGATATATCCCCTGGGAAAACTCATCTCATCTATACCTACTGACTATGGACCATATCCTCCACTGATACCATGAGTACTGTGGTGGTTGATATATCAGTATTAATTAAAAATAAGGTATCACAAGTACAGACAAAACTTCAGTTAGCAATTTATGAAAACAGCATTCAGCAAATGGAAACTTTTTAAAACTCTCTAAGAAAAAACTTAATCAATATAATTTCAATTAGTAAGAAAATTCAACTTAACTTACTTAATCAAAGATTTCAGCATTATTTAGAATAATTTTTATTGGCCTGTCTGAGCAATATTCTCTTTGTGAACTCTGCATGTTTTTTGGATATTTTAATAATGATTCTTCTCTTAGCTATTATAAATAATTATACATGCACATATACACATATGGGCATAACCTGCCCACCTCTGAATAACATGTTTAGCGAAATTCAAGGGCAAGGAGTTGGCACTTGGGAAACTTAGGGTGAATGTCCAGTTGACAATCTGGAAATCTCATCAGGTACTCCCAAAGAATATTCTCCAAACAGTCAAATCTGCTTTCCACTTCTTTCCAAGTTACTGGCACTTGTCATCTCCTGCCAATAAAACTAAACCCTTTTTCCATTCTCTTGGCTCTGCGTTGCCTCACCATGTTTTTTGTCCAGCTGCAAGAAATGTTGTCTTCTCTCTGTTGCCAATTATTTCCTCAGCCAATAAATTTTTCTTCATTGCCTCTTCAAAATACTTCACACTTATGTAATACTTTCTTAAGTAGGCTCTCAAAGTTCTTCCAAATATATGATTTCATTAGTCTTCTTGATGATCCTCTAATGAATGCAGGTATAAACAGCCCTGAATTTGTCAAGAAGTTGGATTCTCAAAAGTCATTTGGACGTTGGTTGTTTGGAACCCAGAGGCAAATTATGGAGTTTGGATCTCAGGGTAGTTCAAAGATACTTACATGCATCTATAACTAAAGAATAATTCTGTATAAATGACACTACATGGATCATCTAGTATGTATCATGATGTTTCTGCAAGATTATGAATCAAAAAGTTCAACTGAGGATTCTGGGAAAGTATTTTTCCTTGGTTGACATCCCAGCAACAGTTTGGGAATGCCTATGGAGTCCTCAACTTTAATTCACATAATGGGGGAAATTGGAGGACTGACCCAGCCCTTATCCACAAGTGGAGTGGTAGCTCCATCTGGAAGGTGTCTGGCAGAATGTAGGAAAGGGACATGGAAGCAGAAAGATAGTAGTGAGCTGCAGAAGCTATGGTGTTAAGTTTCTATTTTATGAGTTCACCTTTGCTATTTTTTAACTTCTAGTCTCCCAGGGTTTGGCCCATAGGTACTATTTTCACCATCAATTGCTTGATACTTTCCATCAAGGTTTCTCACTTCCTTGGTACATTGTGAACTAGAAAACAGTTATGCAGACTCTATCTTCCTATTCCTCCAAGTTAAAAAAAAAAAAAAACACTTTGGGAACAGTGTAAATATTCATAGAAATATTTAGAACTTTGAAGAGAGAAAATCAAATTTCATGGAGGAGAATGTATTCCTGTATATTGGTAATTATGCTGGTCATGATATACACAAACGATTAGGATTATATCGATACATTCTTTAAAGAACTGCTCAGTCTAAATACTTCTCTAATGTTTTAGAGGAAAAAACTCAGCTTTTTTGACACTGTAGCACAAAAGAAGTACAGTTTCTGAAAGTATGAGAAAGAGAGAGATTAGTATTTATGGTGAGGGCAGGATGGGGTCATTCATTCATAGATGTAAGTTAAGAAGAGTTGGACACTGCCAACGAATCACCCACAAGTGGTTAGGAAGAGAGGTGCTACGAGGAGAGAAAGAGAGCAGGAGGGAGAGAGAGAGATGGAGATGAGTTTGTGTATGCAGATCACTCGGTAAACGTGTATGGAGAAGGGGCTCAATGTGAGAGGAAAAGGGAAAGGACTGAAAACGGGGGCATGAAAAATATTTCAGGGTACACAGTGATATAGAAAGAGGGTAATTGCTAGAGATGATGCTCACAGCTTCCTTATGCTCCCATCTTGTTGATAATTTTCTGATTTTTCCCCATTGTCACAGAAAAAATAGAATTCGTGTTTTATGCTAGAATAAATTTTTTTTAAATTGAGGTACAGTTGATTTACAATATTATAAAAGTTTCAGGTGTACAACATAGTGATTCACAGTCTTTAAAGATTATACTCCACTTGTGGTTATTGTAAAACATCGGCTATATTCCCTGTGCTGTACAATATATCCTTGTAGCTTATTTATTTTTTACATAATAGTTTATACCTCTTGATCCCCTCCCTCGTCTTGCACCTCCTCTCTTTCCTCCCCCAAGTGGTAACCACTAGTTTGTTCTCTATATCTGTGAGTCTTTTTCTGTTTTGATCTATTCACTAATTTGTTTTATTTTTTACATTCCACATATAAGTGATAACATCCAGCATTTATCTCTCACTCTGACTTATTTCACTAAGCATAATAAATACCCTCCAAGTCCATTCATGTTGTTGCAAATGGCAAAATTCCATTCTTTTTTATGGCTGAATAATATTCCATTTTGTGTGTGTGCGTGTGTGTGTGTGTGCATGCGTGTATGCCCCATCTCCTTTATCCAGTCATCTCTTGATGGACACTCAGGTTACTTTCATATCCTGACAACTGTAAATAATGCTGCTATGAACATCGGGTTCATGTATCTTTTCAAAGTAATGCTTTTGATTTCTTCAAATATATACCTAGGGGTGGAATTGCTGGGGCATAGAGTAGCTCTATTTTTAGTTTTTTGAGGAACCTCTATAGTGTTTTCCACAGAGGCTGTACCAATTTACATTCCCACCAGTGTACGAGGTTACCGTTTTCTCAATAACAAATAACATTTTTTATTTGTGGTCTCTTTGGTGATAGCTATTCTGACAGGTGTGAGATGATATCTCATTGTGGTTTTGCTTTGCATTTCTCTGATGTTTGCCGTTGTTAAACATATAACGCTTTTTTTACAATCTGCATAGTTGATTTCACATGCAATCAGTTTTCAAGTTCTGAAAGTTCTAATTATTTTTGCTTGTGTTTACTTTTCCTTTGTGAAAAGTTTTATGAGGCGGAGAATTTGAGACATTATGTGCAGACATCAGGGAAGCAAAGTAAAATACAAGAAGGGAGGAACACCATGATATTGATGGTGGCATGCACTTACCACTTCTTTCTTCCTCTGATGCCATACCGTTTAGGGAGAAGTAGACCAACTACTTGACATCTTCTCTTTTTCTCTCAGAGCCATTTATCTTACCTGATGTTTTACTCTATCACCTGGGATACCAAATGATAAACTATCTCTGGGGATGTGGTGATTCCAAACCTTGGCTACCATTTGGAATACCAAGAGTTGGAGAAGAGGAGAGAGATGAAGTAGATGTCCAAGTCTTTAGGGTTTGGGGAGGAGTTTCTGTGCCACTGATAATTTGTGGTTGTTGCCAGGCTGAGTGTCTAATGTTTTGAACTGAGTAGGTCTTGGAGGTCATTGATCCTGATCCCTCATCTAAAGGATAGTTTTAGATCAATTGCATAACACACGGGAACAGATAGGGTTCCCAGAAACAGTTACCGAAGGAAATTATTTATCTAATAGCTTAATAGTCTTACTGAAAAAAATAAGTAAATTTGAAATGCAAAATCATCCACAGAGAAAGTTCTTTTTCTAAATTCCGTTAACTTACCATTAAAGGTGACTTGAACCTTCAGAAGGTGCCAGAGCTAAAGCAACAGTAAGCAGAGGTATCATTAATAATTATATACTAATGCTCCAGTTTGTACATAAACACGATTCCTGGTCAGTGGGTATAAATGAGGCATAAACAAGCACATCTGGAAGGTTCTGGATATACAGTAAGTTGATTGACTGATAATAAATAATGGATCACATTTGGCCATTTGAATTCATTTGGAAACAGTGAGCTGTAAATAGATTATAAGACTAATGCTGCAATGTTAAAAGGAATTAATGAATTAAGTTTCAACATGGTCTCAACAGTAGAACTGCAGACTTTGCAGGCACTCAGGAAAACAGATTCTGCATGTGGATTCTGAATTAATTTATTAGACACACACAGCTAAATTCATTTTAGGAGAATGTCAGGTAAACTCTAAAAATAATGATGTTACACACATCCGCTTTTTCTTTTTTTAAATATATTTATTTATTTATTTTTGGCTGCCTTGGGTCTTCGTTGCTGTGCCCAGGCTTTCTCTAGTTGCAGCCAGAGGGGGCTACTCTTCAACGCGGTAAGCGGACTTCTCATTGAGGTGGCTTCTCTTTGTTGCGGAGCACGGGCTCTAGGTGCACGGGCTTCAGTAGTTGTGACACACAGGCTCAGTAGTTGTGGTGCACGGGCTTAGTTGCTCCATGGCATGTGAAATCTTCCCGGACCAGGGCTCGAACCCGTGTCCCCTGCATTGGCAGGCAGATTCTTAACCATTGAGCCACCAGGGACGTCCACATCCACTTTTTTAAAGATCACGTTCATTTTGCAGTATAGCTTAAAATATGTTTTAGTCTAATCATACGAAAGCGAAACAATGAAAATCTTCTCTCCTATAGTAATTGTTATGCTTTTAGATAAAAAATGTTTGTGTATCACATTTTTTAAGTTGAAAAAAACACACTGTTTTAAAGAAAGAAACTAAATGAATGCCCTCATCCACTCTCCTTTTCATATAAATCATGTGGTTGAAGAGTGTTAGTATGTATGTCTCCTGTTCAGTGTTTTAGAAAGTCATTTAGAGAACACTACAATCTGTGAGTATAATACTCGCCGTAAACTGATGATATGTTGACTGGCACAGAAGGGCTACACTTTTGTTTTTTTGTGACAAGGTCACTGTCTGTATTTCAGCATTGAATTTCAATGCATATATATTCCACTTAAAAGTCTTTAGAGCATGGTGATTAAGTGCTGGGAGCAGAGAATGTCTAAAATTATAAAAGTAGAGAAGCAAAAGATGTGATACTTCCCCTGATCCATTTAACTGCCGGTTCAATAATGTCTCTCCTAATTTGTTTGTATTTAAGATATGTAACAGTTTGAGGTTTCTGAAGGATGGGTGCCATTCTTTCTTTTTTTTTCTGAAGGGTACCATGAGTCATTAAATGGCTACTTTGTAGTTCTTGATACCTACCTGGAATGGGTTGCAATATACTCGTGAGGCTCTGTTGCTCAGTGATCTCCTTCAATGTGTCAGAGAATTTGCTTTTTAGCCTTAATTTCTAATCTACGCCAGTGTAACACAGTCTTATTAATACAGTCCTAAATTATTGATCTTACACAACTTAACATTTTCTTTTCACAATAATCATGTAAGGTAAATATTAGTCCAAACTGACAGCTGCAGAAACCACAGCTCAGGGAGATTACCCAAGATGCTTCTATCAATTACTTGAACCTAGATCTTCTGACTCAAAAGAACATCTTAGTTTCAAAATGTCATAGGGATGAATATGTTTTGATATGAATGTGAAGATGTGTTATTAATTATATTTTGAGTTATTCCTAGAGTTCTTTTCTTTGCTACTTTTCTGCCAAGATGAGTGAAAATTTTAAATGCTTTGAAAGAAGGAATTAATGGGGCAGCCTGAGATTGTAACAATAATGCTCTCATGCAAAATCAAAGCAGAGTAGAGACAAGACACTGCTATGTTTATTTTCTATTGCTATTTCTATGATGCATGATTTTTATCGAAGATACTGTCCCTGAGTCTATGTGATTATAAAGTGTATATTTTATATAATATTAGTTTGCTTTAAGTAAATGGCCGGTTGTTTTAAACTAGCATAGTACTAATCAGATGCATATATTCTCTTGTAAGGAATATGAAATGTGATTTCTAGATGGGGAGGTTGTATTTGGAATTCTCTGCATCTTCTATTCTCCCATTGTCAAATGGATCATCGCGTTTTCAACACTTAATTATCTTTTCACCTAATTGTGTCTTATTTAACTTGATCATTTAAACTGCGCATGTGACTTTTTAATTTTCTTCTTGTCTTTATATAAATGAACTGCTAGTTTCTAACTTGACTTTTGCTTAACATATGAAATCTGAAATTTATAAAAGGAAAAGAGAAAAGTGGGAATTAAAAAAATAGTATTTGCAAATGAGAACAGTTTTCAGTAACTTAGCCACTAGACCTTGACACGTTCCTTGAACTAGGCATGGGGTCACTCCCATTTTTCACAGCTTGTTACATAATTAACTAAATCATAAAAATGGAACTAGTCCATTGTGACAAACTGAAGTGTCTAAAAGCCTGCCTAAGGCACTGCACTGTGCAACTGTTTTAAGAAAATTCCATCTCTTCTGAGTTGGTGATGGATAATGTGACAAAAATATTCCGATTAAATTCTAACTTTGGAATACTTAATAAATTAGTAACAGCATTAGAAGTGCCGCTTTTATTCACCTGTCAAGGAGGAAGGCTGTGGTGCTGATCTTTTGGCCCTTTTTGTCTGCTTTCATGGGAGCTGCTTGCAGCTGAGGGGGTCGCATCTTATGAAGGTACAAGATGACAGCAAGGTAAGACATGTGGTTCCTTTGATGCCTTTGTACTTACTCATTTCTTCTCTTCAGACTTGGAGTTACTGAAGAACACAGTGTTTTTCTTTGACAGACCGAGGCCTTAACTCTCTTTTCCTCATCATCATTTTCCGATCTTTTTTTGTATTATGGAAAAATTATTTATTTTTATTGCATTAGGGCATTGCTCAGTGAGGTGTTTCTCTGCATAAAAGAGATACATAGTTTGAAGTGATATTGAAGATGGAATTAAGTAAAGTTATAATTTGTGGACAGGTCATTGAATGAAAGTTTACATGTTAGCATATACATTTCCCACGAGGGTTTTGTAGCACATACAAGGATGAAATGAGTTACATGTTTTTACAGAAATTAATTAAAAATCATTTAATCATTATTATAATTACTTTAGCAGAGTTATTCATAAGTTATTGTAGGTATTGTTTTTGCGTTCTTGCATACTTGCAGCCATGTGTAGAGTGATATACTAGAAAAACACACCGTAATAGAAGCTAGAGCATGGAAGATTTAATCCTTCCATGAAGTAATGTGACTAGCAAAATTTTTCTATTTGGTTTCAGGACAAGATTTGTTGAGACCTAATGGGCAAATGGCTTTTCCACAATGGTGAACTTCCATTTTAAAGTTAGGACACAAATCACTGAGGCACTTCCTCTATTTTTTTTTTTTTACATGTTGAGCCTTCTTTTAATTTATTTATTTTTATTTTTGGCTGTGTTGGGTCTTCGTTTCTGTGCGAGGGCTTTCTCTAGTTGTGGCAAGCGGGGGCCACTCTTCATCGCGGTGCGCAGGCCTCTCACTGTCGTGGCCTCTCTTGTTGAGAAGCACAGGCTCCAGACACGCAGGCTCAGTAGTTGTGGCTCACGGGCCTAGTTGCTCCACGGCATGTGGGATCTTCCCAGACCAGGGCTTGAACCCGTGTCCCCTGCGTTAGCAGGCAGATTCTCAACCACTGCGCCAGCAGGGAAGCCCCACTTCCTCTATTTTGAGGAACAATTTGTGATCTTCCTTTGAATCTATGGCTCTGTTCTTGAGTGATTTCCCTGCCCCTCTCAACACTAGTCTCGGTTATTCTAACTTTGGCTTGGACAACCTGTATCCATTCTCACGTGGGCCCAACATCAATTGGCTTGATATCCAGACCTATTTACATTGGTTCCTGCTTTTCCTTTTTAGTTTGCTTCCTTGGTATCTTTTCCCCATCTCAACATGACTACCATATTTCTGACCACTTTGATAACTTGACAACTATTGATACTTGCCTGATTTCAAAGGATTCTTCTATAGTGGTTTAGGAGGAAGGGACTTAATTCTAACTTGGAAAATTCCAATTCTGGATGATAATAATGATATTATTACTATTGCTAGTAATAGTAATGGTCATAGAAAAAGTTCACAGCAGGTTAAATTTGATATCTATTTCCTGACCCATCATATCACTTGCTGTAACCAGGTGAAGACCTTTCTTTTCACTGACTAAACAGGTAATGCAAGGGAGGCTTCTAAGAATACTGTATACCTACCGAAGTGACTAGGTTAAGCACAGGAAGCTCAGTTGTGAAAAGGAGAATACTCTGATATTACTTCAGAGAGAGAAAAATCTCCTGATTAACCACACAAGTCATGAGCAAAAAAAAAAAAAAAAAAAAAATTCCTAACCAGGAAGTGTTTCCAGACACTCTCTTTCCAGGGAATTTACGACTATTTGCATTGTACATTCTATCACAGTATAGTTGAAGTCCTAGTTTCTTTATATTTTTAATTTTTTATTTACTCACACTTTAGTATGAGTTGTGTTGTATTCATCTTTGTATTCTAGTTCCAATACAGGTTTGGTCACATAATTGTTATTATTATAACAATTATTGAATGAATAATTGTTGTTGAATGAAAGAATGCATAACATAGTCTGGAAGTCAGTCCAAACAAAATTCTTAGGCATCTCCATGGAACATCTAAATCTAGGACAGGATGAGTGTGCACATTCGTCTTTTCTTAAAGTCAGTTCAACCATCATTTTAAAATAGAGCCTCAAAGAGTTGCTGAAAATTATGATTTAGGATTATTGTAATTTTATTGAGATATGAATCCCCCAGCATAGCGCCCTCTACAAAGTGGGTGCATAACAAATACCTGTTGAATGAATGTGTAAGTTAATGGGTGAATCCATTAAAATTCCACCAAAAAATGTAGCTACTGAAAAATTACAGCCACTCAAAGGTTAAAAAAAGAAGAAAGAAAGGAAGAGAGGAAGGAAGGAAAATGGAGGAAAAGAAGGAGGGAAGGAGGAAGGGAGAGATGGAGACAGAGAGAGGGATTAAGGATGAAGTAGGCGTGGCAGTGAACATTGGAACTATTGACATAGAATTTTCCTAATGTTTATTTACATATATCCTAAACAAAATGCAAAATCATTAATAGTTTTTGAAGTAAAAGATGCACATAGTTATAACACCTTAGAATAATAGAAAAGGGAAGAAGGATGTCAAAGATGACTCCAGGTTTCTGGCTTCTTAAACTAGGTAAATGGTTGCGCCGTTCATGGAAATAGGAGCCCCTAGACAAGAGCCAGTTCATGCAGAAAGATCATGTGTTTGATATTAGGTGAAGTTGGAAGTACCTTTGAGACAGGCAAATGCTAGCGTTAAATAACTATAGGAGAGGTGGAGGATGTAGCATGTGAGTTTGAAAGTGGGTTTGTGGCAATTAGATGGTAATTAGAGCCATAGGTGGGGATGAGCTGGAGTAAATAAAAGGCACATGTTGAGAAGTCGTTATCTATCCATTTCACTGTACACCACCTTTATTATATATAAAAGACTGTAAGTCAATTATGTCAGTTAAAAAGTTTCTGCTTAATAAATGAGGTTTTGTTTGTTTGTTTTGGCCGTGTGGGGAGGCATGCAGGATCTTAGTTCCTTGACCAGGGATGGAACGTGTGCCCCCTGCAGTGGAAGCCCGGAGTCTTAACCACTGGACCGCCAGTGAAATTCCCTAAATGAGATTTCATAGACATCCTTTTTTCCTCTCTGTCTTTTACTTCCTATCATTTATACTTGATATTGTACAAATAACTGCCCACCCTCATTTCTCTTCATACAGTCCAAAAAGTAAGTTGGTTTTTTTTTGCAGTACGCGGGCCTCTCACTGTTGTGTCCTCTCCCGTTGCGGAGCACAGGCTCCGGACACGCAGGCTCAGCGGCCATGGCTCAACGGGCCCAGACGCTCCGCGGCATGTGGGATCTTCCCGGACCGGGGCACGAACCCGTGTCCCCTGCATCGGCAGGCGGACTCTCAACCACTGCGCCGCCAGGGAAGCCCCCAAAAGTAAGTTTTTTATGTAAAATTCATTTATTTCTTCATTCATGAAATGTGTCTCATATAAATTCATGTTTTATATACATTAGTACAAGCTTCTGGTGGGGAATTATGGCATCGTTACCTATTTGTTCTTAAAAATGCTACTTTTTAAGGATGTTAAAATTCACTGCTTCTACACTAATAATTCCGTATGTTGTAAAACAAGCTAAATTGGAAAAACAATTAAAGCCTCTGGAAAAATATTACTTAAGGTAACAAAATAACAGTTTTTTCAAATTTCACATTCAGAATCAAAGGAAAAAAATCTTTATGTTTGTCCAGAGCTGCATTCACTATATTACACTCAGAGCTAAACTTTCTATGCACGTTCTGCTCTGTCCTTATAGTCACTTTTTAAAATAGTCCCCTTGGAAAGATAATTCTGATACAGAAAAAACAACAAAGAGGAACTTCCTCTTTCAGAATTTTATATTTGAATAGAGTTCTCATTTAAGTTGTAATGTGTGAGTGCTGTCTACCCACCCTTCAGAAAAGCAAAGCATGGAGAAATACCAAAGAACATGGAAATGTGTCAATATGTCACAATTTTCATGGCAGATTATTAGTGTGAGTTTTCTCCAATTCTCTGATTCTGTCTGGCTTCATCAGAAGATATTCATTCTTCCTACAAGAAATCTTGTTACTTGTAACTGTTCACGGTTCACTAAAAGTAGGCAAAATTAGTGGATAAAATCAACTATTCTATTTACTGTCCATATCTTCTTCACTAGATTGTTAAATTTCTGATGACTTCATTTTGTTTCATTTAGTCCAGTTTTTTTGTTTGTTTGGTTCCCCCCATCAGGTTGGCCTGAATTCTCTAGTCTTCAGTTCCTGGTAATGGAAATGTATAGCTGCTTTTTGGTCCCTAACATTGCTGCATAGCTCTGCTGCAATGGATACTGCCGATTTTCTTCTGAAAACTGTCTATTTGACTTCCATGTATTCTCTCCAGGTTTTCCATGTGTCTCTGCGATACCAATTGTTCTATTTTTCTCTCCTCCCTCCCACTGGGAACACTGATACTCTCCCAGCCACTTGCTCCTTAAATATTCTTACTTTGGGTTCCTACTTTGGCCTATAGCATTTGCTTCTGTGTATTTTCTTCAGATGGTCTCATGTATCTTCACAGTTTTAACTATCATCTGCATGTAGATAACTTTCAAATGCTTCCTGAACGACGATTTGTCTGAGATTTAGATCATAAGGATATTTGAATTATTTCACACCGTCTTTCACTTCAGTATGCCTAAAACTGCCCTTCCATCTGCATTCCTCACCACCACACATCTACTCCACCAAGTCAGAGGCTTGGGAGCCACTCCAGAGCGCTTCCTCACACCTCTACATCCTGCCATATATAGTAAGTTCTGCCACCTTTACCTAGAAACTCACATAATGATTTCAAGCAAGCTCCACATATGTATTTACCGTTCTAGGTTAGAGCTTATCCTTGATCTCACTTTAATTATTCTAGTAGCCCCTTACAGAAATCCCTGCCAGAAGTACCCATTTTGATATCACAATAGTCCATAAAGTACCATATCTATTTATCCATAAAAATATATTTCATCATTAAAAACAGTTTATTTTATACATCATTGAAAATAGTTCTAGACATTAATCCTAAAGTTATTGTATTCAAGAAAGAGTAAATTATCTTAAAGAATTATGCCTAATAAATTGTTAACATTTTAAAAGCTGGGAAACTTCATTCTAGCTTAGAAAGTTTTAATTTTCTGGGTTCCAGAATACCTTAGATATATTTTGTGTGATATTTGGCAAATAATATAAAATCATCTCTTTCATTAAACTTACTTTGAAGTTTCAGATTTAGTTAAGCAGCCCTCCTCTGTGGCTACCCAACCCTCCCTACACGTATTTTAACACAACACATTATATGGAAATTTTTAATTTATGATTTATGCATTTTTCTTTCCCATTATACCATAAAAAACCTATCCTTTTTTATTTGTTTTCCGTCTATTTAGTACTTTGTCTAGCATGCGTTAAGTACTTAGTAAATATTTATGAGCTCATATATTAGGATTAAGTGCATATTATTAAGTAAAGACACTAGTTCTCAATTCTTAGAGTATGAAACATACTTGATAAAATTTGGTGACTTAGTCTGTGTAAAGAGCTGACTTTCTGTGATGTGACGTGGTGTGCAAAACCTCCAGTTTACATTTTTCATATAAACGGGGAAAATGTTATATTAAGCCCTGTTAGGCCAAGGGTTAAAGTGAGAATTCAGTGTTCTAGCACATATTTGTTTATATCACATAAGGGCACAGCACTAATGTGCTTTGAAGTGATTACTGCTGTGGTAAAATACTGGGAAAATAAAAAACAATCCCATGTGACACGGGAGAATGAAAATCTAAATGAAAGCAGAGCATGCATATTGTTTTTACATTGTACCTGTCAGTCAAGCTAAAATTTTATGAAGAACTGAAAAGCAATTTTCACTCATGTACATTATATCATGTAGGTCATATTCTTTTATATAAATCTCTTTCACTTGGGTGTTTAAATATCAATATAAATGTAGTACTAAAAAGTATGGTTTTTATTTCTTTCTCTCTTTAATTCATTCTGAGTTTTGGAGAGTAAATGTTTTATGGAACATGACACCTACAAGGGGCATTGTCTGAAGAGGTGTTAAAACATGAGCTGTATGTGTTTTGGATAACAGTGGTATTGCAGGAGAATGCTTCTGTACTTTGTCTCACAAACAAGGAACAGGGAGATGAGGGCTTGGAAGATGTGTATTAATTCACAGGTGAAATGAAACAGAAAAGATAAAGGCTCAAGTTTATCCCTTGGGGGAGACTAGACATCCATTAGCTTTAAGATCGTTTTGTTTCACATTTCCGTAGAGCTAATTGACAAATTCCACATTTTTGCATCAATTTTCCCCAAATATCCAATGCTTCATGTTATGAAAATCTCTCTTTGCCAGTTAATTATAATGTTGGGCATTGTCTTGTGTATATTAGCTTTTTCTTTCTTTATAGGAATGTGATCAATAGCGTTCCTAGATTCTGCCAGGACACGTCATTTTTGACTTTCTGCCTGGGAAAGAAACAAAATAAAGCAAGGCAAAACAAAAATTCCCCAATACACACAAATACACATGTTGCTTGTCCATAATTATTCCTATAGTAGTAGACAATGACTTGTGAACTAAACATGTAGAACTCCAGGTCATCTGTTTAATGTTTCCTTATTTACTATTTATGAAAATATCATTAAAGTGACATATATTATTTTCATTATTTGGAATTTGATTAAGATAAATACATGTAGCATACTACTAATTAATTCTAGTGATTCTGTTTTAGTTCTGAAAATCCATTTATGACAAAATATACACTTTAAAAGATTCTGGAATTAAGGACCCAAGCAGGTGAAATAGTTCATATTACCTTAAGCAATTATTCATTTAATAATTGTATCATTCATAGTTGTAACAGAAAGCAGAAATCTCAGACAAGATAATTGAAAAGAATTTAACGAAAGGACTAGTTACAAAGGTGAGGGCAGGGTTAAGTGATAACGGAAAAAGGTGGTGAAGGATCTCAGTCCTAGCAAACTCATTCTGCATGTGAACTTTCTTACCAAACATAACATGTTTAAACCCTAAGTAGTATTTCCTCCCCAAAATGGGATTCAGTTGCAGCCTTTGCATCACAGTTGAAGTCAATTTCATACTTCAAGCTTCTCAAGCCCAAAATCATGGAATCATCCCTGATTCCTCTCTTTTGGCTACACTGTATATCTAATCAATCAATAAATCCCTTTGACTCCACCATCAAAGTAGTCCCAGAATCGGAACACATTTTACGACTTCTACTGTTGCAATAGCAAAGTCCAAGCCTGAATTACTGTGACAGCCTCTTAGCTGGTCTCCGTAACTGTACCCATGCTCCCTAACAGACTGTCTTCAAGACTCTCACTGTAATCATTTTAAAGTGTGAATTAGATCCCGTCACTTCTCTGCTCAAAACACTGCCATGGTTCACACCTCAGCCACTTATAGCCCATAGGGCACCACATAGCCTCACTGTGTTTCTTTTGTTTTCTTCTGCTTCCTCTATCCTCTTTTCTCAGTATACTCTAGCCATTCTGACCTTTTTCTTTGAACAAACAAGCCATGTCCTTGTCTAAGGGACTTTGTAACCCCATTGCCTTGGCCCAGAATGTTCTCCCACGCCTTCCCTCTGAAATTCACATGGCCATCTTGCACATCTGTTTTACGTCTTTGCTCAAATGCCATTTAAATATATTATTCTATGTCTCTGACTTCCGTTGGTTCTGCTAAAAATTTTGCTATCCATCTAGATCTTGTAGCTAATCCATACTTTTTTCTTGCTTGTTGCGTTTACAATTTTTTTTCTTTTTTTCTTTTTTTTAGTGTCCTCTAGTATCACTGTAAAGTAACTGAGTGTTTCTACCCTGATTGGGACTCAGTCATTCTGAATTCATCTTTCATCAATTCTAAAACATAACTCTATGAATATTTTCTTCAGTGTTTACTTAATCTTTATTTGTGTCTAATCTGCAGTTTAGTTTATCTATTGAGTGTTTCATTTCAAAGACTATATTTTTAACTATTAAAAGATTCATTGGATTTTCTACAAAGCTGACTGATCTTATTTCACAGTCTTATTTTATAGTATTTACCTGAAAGTTCTATTAAACGAAAATTCCATTATGTAATGGTGGTTGTTTCCATCGATTTGTTCAAGGTAAAGTGTTTACTCATGTATTTTCTAATTTCATAAACTCAAACCTGAAAAAATACGTAATAATAGCAGTCTAGAGTTGACGAATACATGAATTTGGACACGGGACAGAAACAAATGCAGAACTTCTCCAAAGAGAAACACTCTTGATCTAACCACAAAGGTATTTCACCAATAAAATTCTGAATCAGGACAAATCTCAGGGCAAATCAGGACCAGCCCAAGAGAGACAAATTTCCTTCTGCTGCAGGTCATCTTGACTTATTTTTTTCTGCTCCACCAGCTTCTGAAGAAGCAACCCTCATTTGCTCTTAGCTTTTTTGTGGAACTTACATTTAACTCACTCTGCTCTCCCAAGGCCTCATCACTTCTGTCTGCTCCTGTGATAACAACTCTAATCCTAGTTTACTGACCCTAACAATCCTTTCCCCAACTCTGCTAGGGTTTTATCTCAGTTTCTGGTCCCTGTGGATTTGCAAACCCAACTGCACATTTAAAAGATATCTGGGACTTCCCTAGTGGCACAGTAGTTAAGAATCCACCTGCTAATGCAGAGGACACGGGTTCGAGCCCTGATCTCCCACATGCGCAGAGCAACTAAGCCCGTATGCCACAACTACTGAACCTGCACTCTAGAGTCCTCGAGCCACAACTACTGAGCCCGCGTGCCACAACTACTGACACTAGAGCCTGCGCTCCACAGCAAGAAAAGCCACCGCAATGAGAAGCCCGTGCACCGTGATGAAGAGTAGCCCCCGCTCACCTCAACTAGAGAAAGCCCGCGTGCAGCAATGAAGACCCAACACAGCCAAAAATAAATAAATAAAATTTTTTTCAAAAAGGATATTTGTTATCTATTTCAGTAGTTGCAGACTGTATGATCATCCATAATAAGGTATTACAAAGTGCTAGACATTCTATATGTTATGTTCTCTGATTACAGAAGTGAATAATAATTCATAGTCCAGTTTACCTCCATATTTAAAAATTTTCTATCCGTGAGTCTTATTAGCTTTGTTCTAAGATTAAATGGTGCTTATTCAATAAAATCAGGTCTAAAAATTGCAGACCATTATTTTCCTGTGTTCTATTGCTACGATAGTGAGTTCAAATATACCTGAATACTTGTTCTTCTTCAATAAAATAGGTAAATTCGATGAGCTCCTAATTTTATAATTTTAGATTATGTGCATAATTAAAATGTAAAATATTATGTTTCAAAGTATGGCATATAAATATGCCTCATAATCAATTAAAATTTCTCACTGCATTCTCATACAAGAGTATTTTTCCACATGCCTCAATGTCAGCAAACAACATTGGTGCAAATTGAAATTATTTCAGACTAGACATAAAGAAGCAAACCAGAGTTTTCATCCCTGCATGTGACAGTGTACAAGTCGGGGAGGGAGCATGTCAATATAACATCTAGTTTTAAACCAAACTAAATGTCTATAAAGGGTGTTAGTAGCAAACTTTGTAATTCTTTCTGGCTCTGAGAAACTGATCTTAGCAATACTCGTATAAGCCTTCCTGGCTGCCTGTAGAGTACCACTTAAGAACATTACCTTTTGACCTTGTCCACAGATGCTGGAGCTCATCCAAGTCCAGGACCAGGTGTGATTACATACCTGCTAAGGAGGTTCTCAATGTCCTCTACCTGGGAAGCAGGTGTGTTATGATGGATTATCAAGTTGCTGTTCAAATTGTAGGTTGACACAGGCTACTCCTAAGTCTTTTCAGCAAAGACAAACAAAGCTCCAAACAACTTGACTAGTGGAAAAACAATGTGGCCTTCCCACAGGAAGAAATCCCTAAAATGACCCTCTTATCATAGCAGGTTCTCTGAATAGTTTCCAGATGGTGATGGAGTGCCCTCGCAGCTCCACTATCCCTAAGAGGCAGGAGCTAGGACAGCCTCAGGCCCTGCGGGGGAGAGGTTTTCTGTATAAAGGCAAATGGCCTGATTAAACCACTCCCCCAGTGCCTTTAGATTATAGAGCACTTTGTTCTAACCAGCTAAACTGACACCGTAATGATGCCTTAGGCAGCAACATCTTCTAACATTGCCAAGGCATAGTGCTAGCGTGTATATGAAAGGTGGCAGCCAGCAGGTAAAATGCGGGCTGAATCAGGTAACAAACAAGGCATAGCTGAGCCAGAAACACAAAGAGCACTTATTCACAAACCAAAGCTATTCTTCTATGAAGGCATTGTGGACAAGACTGCTGTTCTTATGCTGATTTTCCCTGTTATCCCTTTACATTCTGACAACAACACTGCCAGCAGAAACTCTATGCAACAGGAGCACATCTGTGTATCTATCCCTTGCCTTGTTTTTGTAACCCTAAACTCTAACTGCTTCCCATTTCTTTTTCCCACTTCTTTCTCTTAAACAAATACATGCAGAGGAAAATCACCAGGCAAATGTCTGGGTTTGTAAAAGGGCTAATATTCCATAAAGGAGTTTTAATATTCTTCTAAGGCTTACTCTCTTTTGTTCTTTTTTTTTTCAGGCATGTCATTTGGTATCTATGACAAGAATCTAAATATTCAGTAAGATCACATTCCTTGATATTTTACATTTCCTGACCTACAATGACATGGATAGTCTCATCCACACACTTCAGAATGTTAACATATTTGTGTGTTGTTCTCATTTTTGGTACATGATGAAATAGCCGTTATTTTATAACAGCGTTCAGCTAATTCCAGAGAACTGAAGAAATGATTTCATAGGCCTTAGTTCTCTTTTCCAAAAAAGGTTACAAGCTACTTCAGAGCAGAGGTCGTAATCCTGCTATATCCTTTCCTTATAGTACTAGTTATTTGTGTCCTGATATATCCGCCTACGCACTCTCCCTTCATGCCCAATCCCTCCTGCACTCCACTGAAAATTTATCTTTCCCAGATACCACTTTTATCATGAACTCATCTGCTTTAAAGCCTTTAATAGAGTCTTGAACCCTACAGAATAAAGTGTGCAATTCATGATCACATTGGTCATTTCGATCTTGTTTCCACACTGCTACCCACCCAAATACCAACAAGACTGTGTGTGCAATTGGTGGTCCCCAAGCCTGGGAATGGGTGGCAGGGGAGGGCTGGCATCAGGGATAGGAGCAGTAAAGTGCAAAACAGTGTTCAGTGACTGTCCAGCCAGGCCTGCAGTGGTGCAGGAGTGGAGGTTGAGACAGTGGATGCCAGGTTAGAAGTTTACCCTTGTAATCAAGAGCATGCGCGAGACTGTGAATACTCTGAGAATAGGCTGCTTCCTTCCCAAAAGCCAGAAGTGGAATTTGAAAAGAAGGAGGAAACAGAATAAGAAACAAGGTTTGGATTATTCAAAATAGTGTAAGGAAAACGATTTTGTATCTTATTTTATAAATTTCACAATAGCCCTGAAGCTCTGCTCATTACTGCTCATTTAGGAGATCCTACTATGTGCTTTCAGCAAATGTGTGTGCATGTGTGTGTTCTTCCGAACAACAACAGCAAAATTAAATCACTACTTAATATATAGATTTTTGGGTGTTCAAGTCATGCGTTTTTTCCCCAATTTTAAAGATACGATGGATGTGAAAAAAATGTTAAGCAAAATACTTTTGTAGAGAACTGAATATTTCCAACCCCAAATCAAAGGAATGAAAGAAACTATCTTATTATAGTATTTTAAATACATACGTATGTTATTCCTTGAATTTTAAAATGATAGAGTCAACAGCACAATCATGTAAATTAACCAAATGAAATTGAAATTAAACATGCACAAAATAGTGAAAAGATACTAAATTATAAGGCAAGATATACACAAAAACTTCAGAGGCTAACAAATGTTTTCTTCATTTAGAATCTAAAAATTTAGTGTCCCCTCTGCTTGTTAAAAAGAAACATAAGTTTTTTCTGATATAATTTGTTAACAAACACACAAATCGCCTACATCATTTTTGTTATTTGATTCCTGCTTTCAACTCTCTGGATTTTGTGGGATATATTGAACCAGCACGTCTTACATTCAGTTAATTGGTTTGAGTCCCTGGCTTCTGCTCTTTAATTGCCTATGCCTCGGTGATTAGCGCTCCCTCTCTATTAGTCTGTCATTCGGGAACTCAAGACTTGTGTATCATGAAGTGACGATGATAAAAAGATGGTTTCATACACAGCCGGAATCTACAGAAATTAGAATGCTAAGTTTATGTCCCATTTTCTTCAACCTCATGAGGAAGGGTACTTTGCAATAAACATTTTTGTATTTGGTGTTTTGTTCCATACAGACAAAAACAGATCACATAAGCTACTTTCTCTTGAGTGTGTGATTTATGAATTATCGCCTATCCTCTAACTGCTATATCAGAAGTGGAGTTGCTTGTGGAAGCTTAATTTAAAATCCTTGAATGAACAGTTAGTATTGCCTGTCTAATATTTTGTATGAGTTCATTTTCAAACACACCAGCCATGGAACATTATACCAAAGGACTAAGAAAAGAAGATACACTCAGGAGGCATTTTTCCTTATCTGTCATGCAAATGAGTGTTTTTGGATGGGTAATAACAATTTGATGTTCTTTGAAGGTGTGCCTTTTTTATGCAACTCAAATCAGAACACAATTAATGCAAACACATATATAACAAGCAAGCAGATAAATGAATATCTTCTTCGTGTCCTAAAAAAAAATTACAACTGTTGATGACAAGAGAAAATAATGAAGAGAAGGTTGGACCAGGAGTCAGAATATGTAGGCCCCTTAACTGATCTTCCACTAAGGACATTAAGGATAGAATCTTCCAAGTTGAAATGTCACTTAAAGGTCATTTAGCCCAACTTTCATTCAATATCGGAATTCCTTTAAATATCTCTGAAAAGGGCCTTTTAACTTGACTTACATCTTGGAAACCTACCATCCTACAAGGCAGCTCATTTCATTGAGACAAATAAAATCTATTCCCCCTTTACCATTCATGACTCTAGGTTCTGCCCATTTAGATTCACGTAAAACAAATCAAAACCCTTTAGCAATTAATGACTCCTCAAATATTTACAAATAGCTATCACAGTAGCTCTAATTCATTTTTAAATGTTACACCAGTAACCTTAGGATTGCATGGAAGTCTCCAGACGTGGTCTTTCCTATGACTGTTATTTATTTTTCTTTCGATACTATCTTTAATTAGTTCAGAACTCACTAATTAATTTTTCATTACTGACTAATTTGGTAGAGTTTTTCAGATGAATTCAATTGAATCTAAGTCTGCTACATTGCTGTTGAAAATGTGTGTACCGAGACTGGCATGTTTGCTAAGAAAGGAGACCCAAATTACATTACCCCAGGTAGTGAGGCTTTCAGGAGAATTTGCCTTGAAATCTTTGGTTTTCAACTTGCCATATCAAGAAAGGCAATATTTTCAGCACCACAGAGTTAGTTGCACTCACATATTTATTAAATGCCCAAGATTGATATGCCATTCAAAAGTCAGTTTCTTCACGTATAGTGAACAACATGCACCTTGGCAGAAGGAATTTAGAAGAATAGACTATGTCTTCCTTCTAATGAAGTCACCCAACTCTACTAGTGTGTTGATATCAAGAACACTGAATTAGATACCAGAGAGTAAGTTCATGAACTTAGACTCAGAGGACAGGTTGGAGGAAAATACTGACAGCTATTTCATTCAACTCAAGGAGAAGTCTAATGAGCAATCCCTGCTCAGAAACAGAGTGTATCTCCCAGGGGAATGAGATGATCAGAAGATGCCCCAGATTCAGGGTTTCTCTACTCAAGGAAGTAGTGAGACATACCACCAAGTTTTGCTTTTCTGAACCCGTTTATCCTATTGATGCTATTTCCATACTTTAGGTTTCTTTATTAAATACAGTAGGTCATTTTTTGTTTTGGAAATATTTTAGCTTTTACTGTATTATTGATTTCATTGGTCAAACTCTCAGAGTTCTTGGAGTGATATGCTCTTCCCTGGACTCCCATCTGTGCTAGTTATCTGTTTCAATTAAAATTCAAGGTTTAACATTTGTTGATATTTATTTCTATCTTCTTATTTCATCCTCAAGTCCCTTATTGAGATTTTTATTATCCAGTACAGTAGTGGATAGATTTGGGTACTATTCGCAATTTATAAGGATATCCTCTAAACTTTAGATCAGTGTGATCCATGAATGACACTAGCTGTACCTTTTCTATTTCTATCTTTTATTGTGATGATGAGCCAACCACTTAACATCTGAGGGACTCAATTTCCAAATCTATTCAGGGAGCATAGTAATTTGAGCAACTTTAACTGTATTTCTCTATGGCGGAGATTTTTCCTGTTTAGATACATGTGGAGTCCTGTCGGGAACAGTGAGAGAAGACAGAGCATCCCACTCAACCAGCCAGATTTGCTCTAACTGAAGAAGCAAATATGAGCAGAGCAACAGAACCACAACCTGGGCAGACTTTCCAAACAAGTCATAAAGCACAAAAGAATGTGAAGAGAAGGAAAAATTCTTCAGGTAAGGAGGCACAGTCACAAAGACTGAAGAAGTCAGAGCAGACAGAAAGACATTCACAGCGGAGACAGAGATGTGAATCCTGGTGTCATTTTCTAAGTTGCCCTTTAAATGGTTTTTAGCTACAGATGGGCCTATACCCTAAGGGCTTTAAGTGACCATCTTAGACTAGACACTAAATTCTCTTTTGGGGGTCTTTCACCTCTCAAAGTTAATTTTTTCCCTTTGATTCTCTTAAAGCTGGAACGTCCCTACCTACTCCTTCATTGGAATATGAAGAAAGATGGATTCTTAAAGGTCTGTTGTAATCAGCAGGCACCAGAGATCTCTACCTGGCATTGCTTCACTCAACAACTTAACTTACTATACTTTGTATTTTCTAATCTTGAATTGGATTTACATGATTTTAGTGGCTCAGACGTGGCAGAGAACAGTGTATGATGAAGGGAAGTTGAAGTCATAAGGTCATAGGGTTAGTATCCTCTACAATTGAGAAAAGTTGAGGTCCTCTACCCTTCATTATGCCTGGATGATTTACATGAATGCAGAGCAGAATCAGAAAATGTTTCCCATTTGTTTTCCCTCACCTGAGATATTGATCAATACACTCTATGGGCTGGCCCTTGGCAATCTGGAATGTGGCTTAAAGTTCTCTCTGTGTAGCTAGTAGTTTTCTCAGGTACTGTCTCTCTGCTGGGTATCATTTTGAGAGAGAAGCAGCAAAGATAGAAACCATAGTTGTAGTGAAAGTGAAGAATGTAGTGAGTTGTAAGGTTTTCTTGGGGATTGGGTTGACTGTGGAAATCACCACATAAGTATTTTCATATAACTGGTTGTTATATCCCGTGATTGCCAATTCATCTCGGAGAGAAGTTTATAGACAAGGATAGGCAAATTGGCAGAGATTTGAAAAACACACCAACCAATTCTGATAAATAAAAGGGAGACTATGATGGGACATTGTATCAATTGAGATTTGAGGAGGTCATAGAGTTCAAAAACTGGGATGGTGGTGGTGACTTACGAGGAGCTGGAAAGAGAGCTGGTACCAGAATGTAATGCCTATGGCCATGTGGAAGAAATATGCTGGAGATATAAATCTAAGTGGAGAAAAAAGTAAAGTGTTCTATGGATTTTGAGTAATACATTTCCAGTATGTCAGTAATAGCAAGAGACCATACTATCTATTTGGGTCTTGCTAAATGCTATCATATTAATATTATATCAACAAAGGACTCATCTATTCTGTTTTACAATCTGAATGGATGGAAGTGGCACCTAGGGCAACTAACTTGTTGGCAGAGATAGAGTTGGTTGGTTGTAGAGTTCCCGATTTCAATAGCAGAACACTCATGAATTCTTTGCCTTCTCCCCCTTGGAGATATCCCTTACTGCTCCTTGTGCTAGATTTTTTTTCTTGGTTGCAGTTGTGTCTTGGATTGGAACATTTCCTAGCGTTTAGTTACTTATGTGGACAAAGAAATTGCCTGGGGTGTTGTTAAGAGTTGGGGGTAAGGTGAACACTGCCATCCAGGTGCTCATATTGTTTAGTGATGACAAGGATCTGGAAGTTGGTAGATTGCCACCACTCAGCAGGGAAAAGGGGGAAATAGCAATTGCATATCTAGAGAGATGAGGGGTTAGGATGATTCTTGTTGCTGTTGTGACAGGAAATTACTTTTGAAATATTATCTGATTTTCTCCCTCCTGTTATTCCCATTTCTTCAACTCTAGTAGATAGTCAGGTCCGTATTCATTTACCAGAGAAGAAATGTGAAGGAGAGTGGAAGGAAGCTCAGATTTTGTCTAGTTTTGGTTTCATACCTTAACGAGGAGAGAAGGAAATGGAGATAATTGTGTTTAGTAGTCCCTAGAGAGAGGGCTAGAGGTGATGGGTCATTAGACAGCATTTTGGTAAATGGTCTCTTTGAAGGGCCTTGTTTCAGTTGTCAGAGTTGTTTAGAAATTGAAACATTACTTGTGACTGCTCACTCTGTGCCCAGACCTATATTAGCTGCTCATGTCATAGGTACCGATGAAATCTTCCCCTGGTCGGGAGTTAGCACTCAGATTAATGTTCACCCAGCAGGAGTGAGGCCCATCTATATCTCTTCATTAAATGAAGTTGTTTCTTGTCCCTGTCTAGTTTATCCCTTGTGGAATTTTTCCACAATCTTAACATTACAAGACATCCATAAGCCTCAAGAAGAGGGTTGTATCCCTGGCCACCTGGCAGGATTGATGGAAGGAGAAGGTGACACACCTGTATTTAGAGAAGGCTGAAAGCAGCCTGTATTCCGACAATGGTTAGATACAACTCCACTTTCTCTGTAGTTTGGGTGAGCACAAGTGATAATGTAATTTACTGAGAGAGGAGAAAGAATACATTGAGGGAATGATGATGCTATTTAAAATATTGAGTTTAAGATGTATCTGGAACAGCTAAGTGGAGATCTGCCATAAGCAACTGGGTAAATGGAATGAAACCTTAGTAGAGTCTCTGGTTTAGAGGTGTATATTTGGGATCTAACAAATTTTAAGTTGTTTCTTGAAGAAAGAAGAAAGAAATTTCAAAATGGGTATCTGCCAGGATACACAGTGAATAGAAAAATGAGTCAGAGTGTTGGGAATACAGATATATAAGGAATACAGAATATTTCATAAGACAGACTTTAAAAAAGCTATTAGTGGTAGAAGGAAATAGTGATGTCAGATGAGTCATAGTGTCAAATGCTAGGGCAGTGGGACGAAAGAAAGACCACCACGTGTTCAGTGAATTTTGAAACCTATCATTGACCTTCATGTGCAATGCCTTTGGAGCAATGTAGTATGGATGTTTGACTGCTCTAAGCTGAAGAATAAGAAAAGAAGTGAACATGATCTTGTCTTGAAAAAAGAAAAAACATATAGTCAGCGTCTATAAAGAGATACAAAATCAATAGAAAGTTATATTTTTATAATTAAAATTTTCAAGATGAGCAAGTCTTAGAGGTGTTCACATGTTGAGCTGGAAAAACCAGTAAAGAGGGAGAGTTTGAAAATACATGTGAAATGGCACAAGCATGCTACCCAAGCCATGTTACCTTGCAAAATAAATGTATATGTATATCTACGAGCTTGAGAGGATCAAACCTGTGACCTCTGCGTCTCTGGCAGGTACACTAATTGCTCTGATGACTTGTGCTTTAAAAGGGGCATTAACCATTGATGTCACCAGATTGCTACGTGTCCTGCAGTGGACTGTGTGGCGCTAGAGTGATTCCTAAATACTCTCTCTGTGTCCTCAAATGCCAAACCTTAGGAGAATCTTATTCACCAGCAAGTTATTGACCATTTTTTCAGTGATCTTTCAAAACAGGCTTTGCAATAACTACTCTGTTTTAAAATCATGTCCCCCGAAGACCTCAGGTGAGGGAATACAAGTGTGTAACCACAGATATCCTAAACTATTTTCTATTTTATTTTGTCAGTTTACAGTTACCCGTAATATCATATACAAGTAGAGATATGATGCCCTATCTTCTTTGCTGCCAAGTCAGGACTATAATTTAGCCTGACAAATGGGCAAAGCTTTCCAAGCACCACATGGCTGGTACCTATGTCTTGGAATATGGTGAACCCACATTGTTTTTACATCCATGGAAGTGCTAGTCAAAGGTGCCCCTGTGAATTTCGAAATGAAAGCCTGGGAATCATAGGCAGTATTACTCAGTTCCTTTATGAATGAACGTGGGATAGCAGACTGCAGATTCTAGAGAAGGTATTAATGAATCATCCCCAGATGATCTTCCAACGACTCACAGGACTTCAAAATGAATCATATGACTTATTTTTTAATTAAAAAATGCATTTTAAATGAATTATTTATGAACAAGTACAGCTGTAACCTTGATACTATTAAACTGTTCTGGGCTGTTGAAAGGTGTCTTAGAGCAGCGACTATTCATAGTCAAACATGCAGAATCTATTAATATAGTCGGTGAAAAATAGGAAATGGTCTCTGAAGAGGTGGAGATAAATAAGCCCATCAATTCCTATTGCCTTCTTACCATAGCCAGTCACCAAAGATTTGTGCAGAAATATTTTATTTTGGAGTTACTTGTAATCTGCAAATATCTATGGTTCTGTCTTTCAAGCTTTATAACGTGACTATTTAACACACTATAAGTAATCAATAAAAGGAATATTAGCTATGCATCATATTTTCCTTAGGGATAGAATGAATGAACACGGCATTTTATTTGAGACCATTTTGACTATCTCTCACATCTGAGATAAATTGAAAATTACTTTGACATTGGAAAAACAGAGGGAGTCTTTCCCAAGCGCTAGCCAAAGAAGCTACATTATTTTTCAGACATAAGTGTTCAAAACACAAAATGATATTTCAGTCAGGATTCAGACGACTTAACCCTCTGGATACATTTTCCTAAATCTATTTTCTGTTGTCTAACTTAACCATTTTATTTTTAAATATATAAGTTAAAATATTAAATTCTTGTCTAATTAAAAAAATATTTTAAGCAAAAGTTATATTGTGAGAAAGAAGACTTTAAAGTGGAAAAAATTTAGTGGTGAGAAAAATGAAAGGAATGGGAATAATTAGGTAAATTAACATTGGAGGAGCCCAGAGTACTTTTCTCATTTTCTCCTTCCTGTAAGAACTTAGAAATCTCAGGAGCTAGAAAGGAGCTAAAATAAATCACAATGTAGAAAACTTAATTAGAATCTGATCTATATTGATTTCTGGTACACAAATGTTTGCAAAGGTCATAGAAACTAATAAACTAATTACATTCATAAAGCATATAAGTTAATATAGTGAAAGGTTCTGTATATCTATTTCCTTTATCCTTTATAACAGACATGTCAGATAGGATTATTATCCCATTTTACATACTAGTAAGCTAGGCCTCTGAGAACTTGCTTAACAATAACAAAGGTCTAGACTCGTGTTAAGAAAATCAGGACAGGGCTTCCCCGGTGGCGCCGTGGTTGAGAGTCTGCCTGCCGATGCAGGGGACACGGGTTCGTGCCCTGGACCAGGAGGATCCCACAGGCCGCGGAGCGGCTGGGTCCGTGAGCCATGGCCGCTGAGCCTGTGCGTTCAGAGCCTGTACTCCGCAAGGGGAGAGGCCGCAACAGTGAGAGGCCCGCGTACCGCAAAAAAAAAAAAAAAAAAAAAAGTCAGGACAAAAATTAAATGTCAGGTGTGTGACCCCAGGGGCTATCCTATACCTACTGCACTGCACTACTTCTCATTAAGATTTTGAAGCAAAGACGCTATAAGAAAGAACTTGTTTCTCTTCTAGAAAAACATTTACACTTCTATAAGTAAATGCATCCCTTATTAAAATGGCATTTGTGCATATGTATTATATTTGGAGGATGGCAGGCATACATAGACTCATTATTCTGTGGTGTTAAATTTACGCGCTAAAAAGATAGAAAGTTTCCTATAGCTGCTTTTTAATTTTTAATTTTCTGGTGATATCTGTCTAACGTCTTTTTTGAAATCTTCATTTGCACAGGACATGGTCACATATGTTTAGCATGATAAAGATTTAACAAAGTTGTTCTTTTGGGGTTTCCAAATCATGCAGGAAGAATTTTTAGGCAATACATTTAGATGTTCCAAATCTTTTAAAACTTATACAGGTTATCTTAATTTGAGCTAGCTCGTGATATTAATCTGAGACATATATTAATTCAATTTACATAAGCATAAAATGGTTAAATTATCCACAATTTTATAAAGTTCATCTATGTAATATTTTATGTAATTATTAGCTGCTTATAGGTAAACTCTATATCAGTTATAATAATAATGATGAACAATTATGACAATATTTCACATAATTGACACTAAAAGTCCAAATAGAAGCATTCAGATTAACAAAAAGTGAAGTCATTATAGGTATTTTACCTCATATAACTATAGCTAGATCATTAAATATAGAAATTATAAAAAACAATTTACAATATTTCAAAATATGTATGTATATATATATAAGCTAATGTTTTATTGGTGTTGATTATTTTAGTGTTTTAAATATAATATAAAACCCCATCTGAAACACAGACATCTCTTAAAGGCTATGAAAAGTTCAGACATATTCATATATGAGTGCATAAAGCATGATAAAATGAAAGCAAAATATTAAGGAAAACCTACCAGGTTTGCTGTCGTGCTGAATACTCTTTGACCGTCTTATTCTCTTCTAACTTGTGCCTTGAGCTTGTCTGCTACTGCTGCTGCTGCTTTGTTACTGTCCTCTCCATTTTTTCTTCTTTTTCTTAAATAACTACTATTGCAATGGCAGGTTGCAAAAATGAGCACAAATTCTTCTCTATTCATCAAGAGATGGAGTATAATTTTTTACCCCTTGCAATGACCTAGGCCATGTGAGTTTCTTTGGCTAATGGGACATTAACAAATGTGCTCCAAATCGATCAGGGTTTCTCAACCTCAGCACGGTTGACATTTTGGACTGGATACTTCTTTGTTGAAGGGGATTGTCCTGTGCATCGTAGGGTAGGATATTTTGCAATATCTCTGGCCTCTACCCACTACATGCCAGCAGCAACCCTCTGACTATGTCAATCAAAAATGTCTCTCCAGACATTGTTAAATATCTCCTGGGGTAGGGAGAATTGCCCCTAGCTTGCAAACCACTGACGTAGAGTCTTGAAAGAGCTTTCATCTGGGGGCTTGCCCTCTCATGCTGCAATCCTAGATTCAGGCTGGAATCCTGAAACTACCATGTGAGTAGAGCCTCAGCTAACCTTTTGGAGGATGAGGCCATGTGGAAGAGAATGCAGGCATTCTGGCCAAGAACCTGTCCGCTTCCAGACAGGTAAGTAGGCTGTTCTAGACCATTCAGCTGAGTGTACCCTACAGAGATCAGCAGAGCTAATCCAGACCAGAGGAACCACTCGGCTGATCCACAGAATCATGAACTAAATCCACAATTGTTGATTGAGGTCTCTAAGTTTTGAAATGGTTTATTATACAGCAAAATGAAATTATATGCATTTGAAGTTATTTTTATTTAGCTTTCAGTGGTATTTGGTTTTCTTCTGATGGACACTATTTAATTATTAATTAACTTATAATTAGCCAATATAGCATAGTGATCAAAAATACAGAGACTTAAAGCCAAACTTACTGAGTTTAAATCCTGACTGTATCACTTTCTATCCGTATGACCTGAAGTAAATTATTTAAACTTTCTTTACTCAGCTTCCATACATGTAAAATGGAGTTAATAAAAGTGACAGGAGCACAATAAGATTTTTGTTAAACAAATTTGATTTAAATCTTAATTGGGGGTTTCATCTTTATTTCCACCACTGACCTCAACTTTAGAAGCTTAGATATACATTTATCTTCTTCCCTATCATAGACCATTTCTTTTCAGGGTCCTATCTGAGAATACACATGACTTTTTGACTCTACTCAGAATATATTTTTACAGTGGAAATTTCTTTTACAGATGAAAAGAATATTTATAAACCTCATAACATTTACAAACCTTAGAGTGGCCAATTCAAGTTTAATAAGAAAACTACATAGGAGTCTAGATTGGATCCTTATCTCTGCTGTAGTCCAAACATCACTCCCAAGGTGATATTATTCATTCCAGATGTCATTAGCCTGTAGTTTCTACCATCTTTAGGCTCTGAAGCCGATCTAGCTTCTAAGTAGGGAAAATCAAAAGATGCCCATATTCATATAGTAGGGCCTCGGGATCAGCTGAATTTTATTGCTGGTTTTCATGTTCTGTCTTATCCTCATGGTACTTGAGTTCTGCCCCAGCAACTCCATTTGCTGAGACTGGGTACTATTTATCTGCTATATGAAACTTCTGATCTCAATTAATTTCTTCTCTGGTTCATTTCTTCCTGCTAATGGACTCCCTAAACCTCTTTCTTACAAGGATATCCACCTGTTAACAATCCCTTGACTTTCTTATTTTCTTCCTATTACCTGCTGTCAATCTCTCCTGATGCCCTGCTTACCTCCTAGATGGCTTCTCCTTGTATACCTCTGGGTCTCCTTGTCTTTTCCAGAAGATTTGTCTGATATTCTTATTTTTGTGCTGCCAGAACTTGCCAGCTTAGCCAGATCCAGTTCAGTTCATTTCTACAAATATTGCAGCATCTATTACATTATAGAGATAATATAGCAACCCTTTATGGCAACTTTTAAAATTAACTTGATAAGTTAGTTGTAGAAACCAAGACTGGAAAATGTTAGGTAGCTCCTAAAGTCATACAACACCCCAATGTTCATTGCGTCACTATTTACAATAACCAGGTCATGGAAGCAACCTAAATGCCCATCGACAGATGAATGGATAAAGAAGATGAGGTACATATATTCAATAGAATATTGCTCAGCCGTAAAAAGGAACGAAACTGAGTCATTGGTACAGACGTAGATGGACCTAGAGACTGTCATACAGAGTAAGTCAGAAAGAGAAAAACAAATATCGTATATTAATGCATATATGTGGAATCTAGAAAAATGGTACAGATGAACAGGTTTGCAAGGCAGAAATAGAGACACAGATGTAGAGAACAAACATATGGACAACAAGGTGAGGGAAAGTGGGGGTGGGGTGGGATGAATTGGGAGATTGGGATTGACATACATACACTAATACATATAAAATAGGTAACTAGTAAGAACCTGCTGTATAAAAAATAAATTTTAAAAAGAAGAAAGAAAAAAAAATAGTCATACAAAAGTGACCGTTGAACTATGATTTAAATCCAGGAGTGCTAATGACTCTGAGTCAGCACTCTTCTTATTCTGTTTCCCTTATGTCTTATTCACACTTATTCCGGTTCATCTGCCAACACAAACTCATAAGGACAGTTCGAACCACAATGAATAATCAGCATTTATTTTGTAATTATCTGTATTATTTGGTAGGCAATGGACTATCACTAAAAGTTGGTGAATAGAGAAGTAATAGGATCAAAATTGTGCTCTAGAAGAGTTAATTCAGAGTAGATTAAGGGAGAGGAGAGGCTGAAGGTAGTGGACTATTATAACAGTCCAGATCAGGGGTAATGGGGTCCTGACACAAAGCAGTAAACCTTTAGGGAGTTTAAAACAACTAACAAAAGAATAAAACAACTAACATTGAATACTGGTGCCCTCTGGCATGAGTGAGAAGATAAGGAATGTCAATGGTAATTACAGGCTATCCTCAAATGATTCTCCCCAAATTATTATATTGTTGAAACCTATTAAAATATGCTGAGTTTAAGTTTTTAAATTTAATTTATTAATACATAATGTAATGAAACATCCATTCAAATTACTTTAGGTATGGGAAATAAATCTTTGGTAAAGGCATTAGGAATTTAAAGTATTGCTGAATAATTAAAGATTCCAGGTAAGCATTTACCTCATTTGCTTGTGGCCCTGCAGAATGCATCCTATGATTGTCTAATTAGTTGAATAAAAGATTCTAAGGTGGGTGAATCATTGCCACATATATTCATTTCCTTATAATTTTGTATTAATGGTTCCTGTCATTTTGAATGCCCTTGGCTTCCTTTTATTTTTCATCAGGTACCTTATGTTACTGCAGGACCCCACTGAAATGCCAGCTCATCTATGAAACCCTCCCTAATGACTCCAAGTAAATTCTTCTTTGGTGATTGCATTGTATATAGGAGATTGGCTTATATTTTGTAGGGGAGGAAATATAATTTTTCCTCTACCCTTCTGAGTTCTTAGCTGAGACTCCTGTAATAAAAGATTGATAAACAAGAGAAAAACAAACAAGTTTATTAACATGTATACCTCATGAACACCTGAGAGAAACTTGAAGAAGTGGCTTTAGAATTTAGGGATAAATATCATCTTAATAGGGAAAGGGGAAGGGGAATATGGGCCTTTTAGGGGACAGTTGGTGATTTTTAGGAAAGATGAATGGGTCATGAGATGTAGGTCTGGTGTTGTGTTGTACTCCAGTACCCTCTTCTGGGATAAGTGCATCAGTCTTCCCTGGTTGATGAAATCCCCAGGGAGAAGATTTATGACAAATCAGCTAGCTCCCTTTGGAAGATCTGTCCTTAGACAGATAAGAGCTCAGAGAAAAATTCTCCCTGTATCTGCTGTTTTCCAAGTGTCCACAGCTCAAAACAATCAACATACCAAAATGGCATATTTGGGAACGGCATGTCCTTAAGTCCTACAGTCATAATTTGGGGTGACATATTCTGCTACTCTTCAATTTCCATTATGGCTCTTGCCTGGTTATATTGCATTTGCTATGTGTCTCCCCAGGCAGATTAGTGATCTTTAAGAACACAGAAAATGTTTTAGCCATCTTTATTTTTCACTTTAATTACCACTCATAGACCTGGGGTCACCTATATATCAAGGCAGGAGGTAGAAGGAAAATGCAAGTGAAAGAGAAAACATTTTTGAAGCTACGTATTTTTATAAATAACAGGTCATTTTTGGCCAGATTTTCTTCCTTAATATTTTGTGTGGGCAAGACAAATTTTGTGTTTGAATACCTTTTTCTGTTGCATGTGTCTAACAGCCCTGCAAATTTTTATCTTCTAATACTCATGCAGATTTGCTTATTTATGTGACAAACCTGGGGACTTTTGTGTTAGTGACCTTTGCGTTACATATATGCTTTGATTTCACATATACAGTTGTCCTTAGAAACCTGCTTTATTATACCAATTTTATAGATGAAGAAACTGAGACTTCCAGAGACTAAGTAATTTTCCCAGTATCACTCTACTAACCTACCCAATGGAACTGAATCTTCTAAACAAAATCATTAGTTTCAGGAAGTTTTAACTAAAAGTTGAAGATTAACTGGAGAAATGGAAGCTATCATCATAATAAAATTTATTCCAGGTGGTTGACATACAGAGTTACATTTGAGCTATTAGTCCCAATACTTAATAGCTGGGTGTCAGGGAACCATAACTAGTATCTAGATGCAGAGATAGGACTTAGTTACGCGCTCAAGTGTTATGGACAAAATGTATAAGAGTGGTTGCATAAAAGTACTCTCCACTCCATTGGTGGTTTATCAGTAGTTATCACATCATAACACACTGTTTAAAATGTAAATACTATCAGTTGCAGTAGCAACTGTCAGGTGTTCTTGGAAAACACACAATATTCTGGGAAACAGCAGCACAATTAAAACATGGGTGGGAGGGGGTGAAGGGGGAATCAGGTACCATTTAAAGGCAGATCATCTCTGCTGATTGCCTTTGTCTCAAGAAGACAGGTTTGCTTCCAGAATCCTCAGCTTTTCTCACAACATTTATTTGAACTTAAAAATACCTGAAAGGTTCCAAGTCCTCCCAAAGGTAAGAGGACAGTTTTGCTGTGCTCCCAGGGAGGATATTGATACTGATGCTGGTAGTTATACTGTCACTACACCTGACTGTGAGCTCAGAGACATTGCTGGAAATGAAGGCTGTAGCTGACCTTCGGGCTGAAAGTCAAAGGAAAGATATAAGGAGAAATACAAACTACTCCTTTTTTGTTTAGTTTCAACCTCTATTTTAGCTAACCTAAAAATGACGTCTGTAGTGAAAGGTAAACATAGCTACAACCACGTTAATATTGGTAATCGGGGTCTTTGACCATATGTAAGGAAGTTAAAATGTTCTTTAAAATCTCTTCATAGTTAACATTCGTTTCCTAACATGTGTTTTAAAGACGAAGTACACTTGTTTAAGAAAATAAGCCTAAAAAAATTTTTTAAAGGAAAATAAGCCATTGTTCATGAATGGTAATAAGCCATTTGGGATAGGAGTTGAGGCTCCCATGGAGATGGGTAGGCCAGAGATAAATAAAAAAGATCCATGAGTGTTTCTATATTAAAAAAATGAATAGTAGTGTGGAGACAGGTCAGAGCCTGTCTCTGAGAAGGGTGAGGGAATTCGTTTCAGAGAAGTACAACATTATGTATATAGTAGATTTAAACACCGTGTTCAATACTGTGATACTGTTAGCATATTTGTAGTATAAATATCCCCAACTCTTCAAACCTTCAGTAAATGTAGCTACCTCACACAAATGTCATGTGAGGGCGAAGTATTTGTTGGAGGAGGATTGACTATTCCATTTCTATCGAGAGCCTGAAAAATGGAATTAACTTGCACTGGACAGCAATAAGATTCAAGAACTAAAAGGATTAAGCAGGAAAAGCAGCTCAAAGATGGAGAGGACCGTAAGCCGCAACCCTTTCTTGCCTTGAAAATTTGCAGAAATTTTCAGAAGGTCACTGGAATTCTATAATGTGCAATAGCATTTCAATCAATACCCTCTAGAACCTTGGTGGCACGAAGTGAATCTGAGTAGGGCAGGAAAAAAGAAAAAGAATTTCATCTCTTAAAGGAAACTGTTTTTGAGAGACATTAGAGGATAAACTGTGCTTGGAGAGGAAGATGATACAGATTTCTTACTAACTTACTTTGGAAAGGATATAAAACTAGATTAATTTATTTCAGTACGTTTTCTGAGATTTTTTTTATGTGACATTCTTAATTAAATTGGAGGGTAAAATGAAGGATGATGATAAGTCAATTGAAATAAAACAAAGTCTCTTTCAAATTGGAAAGAGTTAACTGTAATCAATTAAAGGATATATCAGCGAATTAACTGATAGTCTAGTCAGAAGTGAATGAGAACTTTGAAATCAGGGCAGAGGGCAAAACAGACGAACAGACTAAAATACTGACCCCCCAACACATCAATCGATAAAAATAGAAGGTGTTTTATCTCCTCTACTTCTTTTAATAACAAGGATCAGATCAAGCATAAGGATTCCTTTGCTTTTCGGTTCCTTAAATCAGGGACTTCAAAGAATTAAGTCTCTGCTCATATCAAGTGATACAGGAGAAATCTAAGTGGGCTTCAGCTTCAGAAACCCAGTGTCCCTTTGTCCTTGATCAGTTCATGAGTCCTGATACTATTTGACTCTGTCCAGCCCGTGCATCTCAGCACCTGTAGTCCGGAATCCCTGCTTGGTCCATGTTTCTGGGCTTCAAGGATGATCTTCAGAGTACTGACCACTGTGAGCTTGACAAATTTGCCCTTTTGACAAGGTAAAAGAGGTCATTATATCCACCAGTGGGATCCACAAAGCAATTCTTAAGGAGATTTGAGCCAATATTTTTACAGTTGCATATCAGGGATACTGTGAGCACAGGGAAATCTTGTAAACAGTGCAGAATTAAAAAAAAAAAGTTTTCAAAATTTAGCTATCAATAACGTTTGTCTTTTTAATTGCCCACAGCACCATGTTGGTAACACTAAATTTGTATTTTACTGATTCATATGAAAATGACAAAAATAATTACTGCATCTTAAGTGCAATTCTCAAGAGATATTCTGCTGAGAAATAGCATCTTGTAACAAAATGACTATTCACTAAGTAACTCCTAAAAAAGTTAAGAAATGTAAGAAGAACAAGGTAAAAAGATATTTCTTTCAGAACCATTCTCCGTATAAAATTAATTTTTCTCAGTGATTATTGGAACATGTTTACTCCTTGACACAAAGAACTGAATCACTGGCCCGGTCTTGACCCTGACTAAAAGACTCATAGCGTAATGCGAGAAAGCGACAGAGGTAGGGCAAAATTAAAATTATTTCATCACTTATCTTTAAATTATTAAAGATATTTTGTTCTCTCTGCTGTCCCACCAGTCAAGAGAATGCTTTAATTATCTTCCTGTGGAGAACACAGAACTGTGTCACTGAAATGAATTTAACCAATTTGACTTATTAAGATGTTTTACCATGATTCCAGGTGACTTGTAAAATGCCAACAACTGTTTTTTCATATACACACTTTAATAATATACCAACAACAATATTTTCCAAAAAACCACTGAGGTCTTCGTAAATTCTAGTGTTTCCTAAACGAATTTTACCTGGTATTGCTGCATGGGAACTTTACATTTTTCAAAGCACAGGTATAGTTCCATTAGTATTTCCTAAAACTCGTGAAAAGTAATCAAGATACCCTCACTTTTTTTTTTCTTTTTTTTACAGCAGGTTTGTACATCTCCAGGGAACTTGCATTTGCCACAAAAGAATATAACAAGGAGTTCCTGACGTAAAGTGAATATCCAAGAGAAATATTCTTCCCTGCGGTATTTTGGGAAGACCTGGAAGATTGTCATTTTGCGACATTTATTTGGTGGGAAAAGGAAGAACTTTCAGCATGTTTGTTGAATGTATCTTCAACAGTGGAAACACCCTAGGATAGCTCTTAGATAAGTAAATCTGATAAGCCTTTCTGAGGTTTTGTTAAGAAAATGACACTATTTCTTCTTTCCTTCTCTACCTCTGTCCCCTGCTTGTTTTCTTCTTTCCTTTCCTCTTGCTCTTTTTCCCAATATCTCTTCTTCCTCCTTCTGTCTCTAACACCATCACCCTGGAAGCTGTCAGTGTATTGACTGCAAATATCACGTATCCACATGGAAATTAAAATTGTCCCACACTCTAGAGGACAGATCGCAACGAATCTAGAAACTTTTAAACTCACGTCCATGGTCTCTTATCTTTTGCAGTGATCATAACTGAGGCTCCTTCACAAAATTCATGGGGATAACATTTCATTAAAAAGAAATTGTAATTCTGGAGTGTATCCTTTTTTAAAAATGACTTAATTTTTCCTTACAAAAATGGTGAAATCTTGAAAGACAAAGAAAGACACAGGAACAATTCCACATTAAAGGTGATGAAAGTGATATGACACTAAATGCAATGGGTAACCCTGGACTGGATCCTGGACCAAAAAATAAAATAAAATAAATACTCTAAAGGACATTATCAGGACAATTGGAGATATATATATGTGTGTGTGTGTGTGTGTGTGTGTGTGTGTGTGTGTGTGTATACATTTGTTAGCTGTGACTGTTGGAATGTAGGTAGAAAGGATGCCTGAGTCCACCTTTTTGATTCATTAAGAATATATGGTTGGTGTTCATTGAGTAACTCAATTTATTATCTGAAGTTTAGGATCAACATTTCCATTATTGAATGTGGCAGGAAATTGGGGGTCCATTGTACAGGTTTCCCAGAATTAGAATATAGGTATAAATAATGATATATGGATATATCTATATAGATATATAGGATAGATATATAGACTAGAATATATATAATAGATCAGTGATAATTTTGCATCAGTGCTAATTTTCTAATTTTTATATTTGCATTGTTATGTAAGAGATGTAAGAGAATGCTCTTATTTTAAAAAATACACACTGAAGTATTTAAAGGAAAAGGGGAACTATCTTCAACTTACTCTCAAATGGTCCAGGGTGGGGCATAAAAGGTAACTAGCTAGCTACCTAGTTAGCAAGACAGATAGAATGATTTTATTCCTCCAAAATAACCTTCTATTTCTAAAAGGTCATGCCATTGGAAAGTCTGTAAGGAAAATCTCCTCTGTATCTAAACAGTACCTACTTCCACGTCCTGGAAGGAGACCACTAGTTTCCATGATGGAATCCTTAATCAATGGACAGTATTTGTAGAAAAACTGATTGTACGGAGAGTCCAGGGTACCTTTGAGCTCACACAAGGAAACTTAAAAATACTCCCTTTTGACTGAGGTATAGAATGATTCAGCTGGAGGGCCTCACAGGCAATGTTCTAGAACAAGGGGTTGAAGAAGATGATTAATCTGTTTGCGCCTCCAACTCAGAAAGGAGAACTTTCCTTCTGCCAGGGGAGAGTCCTGTGTTGGTTTACTGGAAAATATACTTAATTCTCTATGACATTTAAGTGTAAGTCAGTGCAAGAAGTTATAGGATACCTGGCAAAATACTTTGTTGAAATAGAGGCAGATAGAAAACAACCACACACATACACACAAATACACTAAATTAAAAATACACATCCTTAGCATTACGTATTTACTCTCTGACCCACAATGCTAGACAGAGTTTGGAGCTTAAGAAAAGACATACAGGTCAAAATCGAAGATCTCTTGCTCCAAGCTTTGCTCTAGTCTGAACCTCAGCAGCCTACAACTGAGCAGCGGTGACAAGCTGCCCATATTTGACCAAGTGAGGTAACCGGGCTACCTGTATATGGTTCAATGCCAGACTGAGTGAAACAGACAAGGTATACCTTGGGAACTTAGAGAAGGAGAAGGTAAATATGGGCTTCACTTGTGTAAAGTCACCAGAAAAATCTGGGAATTGAGCTGAGATTTGGTAAACCTATGTCAAATAATTTCCTTAAAACAAGCAACCATGGAAATATGTTTCAGATGTAGAGTCCATAGTCCCCAAAACCACAGGTTATACCAGATTTTGTTTTCACAAAAGAAAATACATCTGTTTGATAATATTACGTTTTAATTTGAAAAATGTGATTATATAGTACATCTGTTTTTCCCTTCCAGTTTCATTGAGCTATAATTGATATATAACACTGTTTAAGATGTACATAATGACTTGACTTACATACATCATGAAATGATGACCACAGTGAGTTTAGTGAACATCCATCATCTCATAGAGATACGAAATAAAAGAAATAGAAAAAAAAAATCTGTTTCATTGTGATGAGAACTTTTAGGATTTACTCTCTTAACTTTCATATATAACATACAATGTTACTTATATTACTAATGTTCTACACTATTCCTAGCACTTATTTATCTTATAACTGAAAGTTTGTACCTTTTGACCTTCATCCAATTCTTCTCACCCCATCCTCCACCTCTGGTAACCACAAATCTGATCTATTTTTTCTATGACTTTTTTGATTGATTTATTTTTTGAAGCATAATTGACTACAACACTATGTTAGTTCCTGGTACGCAACATAGTGATTCATTATTTCTGTACATTACCAAATGATATCCACAATAAGTCTAGTTACCATGCCTCCATGCAAAGATATTACTTTATAATTGACTCTATTCCCCAAGCTGTATATTTCACCACTGTGACTCATTTATTTTGTAACTGGAAGTTTGTAGCTCTTAATCTCCCTCATGAATTTCACTTATCCCCCCTCACTCTCCTCCCCTCTGGCAGCCAACTTTTGTTCTCTGTATCTATGACTTTGCTTCTGTGTTGTTACCTTTGTTCATTTGTTTTGTTTTTTAGATTCCTCATATAAGTGAAATCATGTAGTATTTGTCTTTCTCTGACTTATTTCACTTAAAATAATACCAGCTAGGTCCATCCATGTTGTCATGTGGATTTAATTCTCTTTTATGGCTGAATAATATTCCATTATATATATGTGTGTGTGTGTGTGTGTGTGTGTGTGTGTGTGTGTGTGTGTGTGTAAAACAATCCTCTTTATCCATTCATCTATTGATGGGCAGTTAGGTTGCTTCCATATCTTGACAATGGTAAATAACACTGCAATGAACACAGGGGTGTATATATCTTTTTGAATTGGTGTTTTGATTTTCTTCAGATAAATACCCAGAATTGGAATTGCTGTGTTGTATGGTAGTTCTATTTTTAATTTTTGAGCAATCACCATTCTGTTTTTCATAGTGGCTGCACCAATTTACATTCCTGCCAACTGTGCACGGGAGTTCCTTTTTATCTACAACCCTGCGATACTTGTTATTTGTTGTGTTTTATAATAGCCATTCTGACAGGTATAAGATTATATCTCATAGTGGGTTTGATTTGCACTTTCTTGATGATTAGCGATGTTGAGTATCTTTTCAGTCGTCTGTTGGCCATCTGTATGTCTTCTTTGGAAAAATGTCTATTCAGGTCCTCTGCCCATTTTTTAATCTGATTGCTTGGTTTTTGATGTTGAGTTGTATGAGTTATTTGTATATTTTGGACAATAACCCCTTATCAGATATAGCTTTTGTAGATGGTCTCTCCCATTCAGTAGGCTTCCTTTTCATTTTATTGATAATTTCCTTTGCTGTGCAAAAGCTTTTTAGTTTGATGTAGTCTCATTTATTTATTTATTTTTTGCTTTTGTTTCTCTTACCTGAGGGTACAGAGCCAAAAAAATATTGCTAAGACTGATGTCAGAGAAGGTACTGCCTATGTTTTCTTCCAGGAGTTTTATGTGATCATATAGTAAGTTTATTGTTTTTAATATTGAATATTTTAAATATTTCAAACATACTAAAAGTATAAAAAATAACAGTTTCCTCCAACCACCTTTTTGGTATTCTGTTTACATAGTGAATATTGTATTGTTAGCAGTTTTATTCCATTAAATATTTTCACAAAACATAATTTCTAGTAACTGCATTAAAATATTACTTCTTCCTCTATCATAGACATTTAAGTTGTGCATCATTTCCCTCCTTTATAGTTAATAGCGTAATGAACATTCTTGTACGTAAGTCCCCAAAACTATATTTTTAAGATTACAAGGAGCAAAATTCCTAAGTTTTAAGACGTTTTATATACCATCACAGTGCCTCACAAAACTGCTGCTTAGTGAGTATGACTTTAAAAGCTATTAGGCTCATAAATCTCAGGCTTATAAATTTGAACTAAACAGAGCAAAGGTTTAACTTACTTTTTCTATAACTGAAATCAATGCAACTCACCAACCTCTTTTTATACTGATAGACATTTTTTTAAAATAATACAATTCAGGGCTTCCCTGGTGGCGCAGTGGTTGAGAGTCCGCCTGCCGATGCCAGGGGACAAGGGTTCGTGCCCCGGTCCTGGAAGATCCCACATGCCGTGGAGCGGCTGGGCCAGTGAGCCATGGCTGCTGAGCCTGCACGTCCGGAGCCTGTGCTCCGCAATGGGGAGAGGCCACAACAGTGAGAGGCCCGCGTACCGAAAAAAAAAAAAAATCATACAATTCAAGGTCATCATTCATTTCTACTTTAGAAATAATGTCTGTTTTTAAAAATAAATATTGAGTTAGATTTAGGCCCGATGCTTATCTTCTTCCTTGGGGGTAATTCTTTGGGAGACACTCAAGTCTCCCTGATATCAGCAAGTGGGTGTTTGAACCAATGGCTCTTCTTCCCATTGGTCTCTGCTGAGGTGTAGATTGTTTTGGGGGAGCTCTTGCTATGTCTGGGCTCTCTAGTCTCCCTCTGGTCACATGATCCATGAATCTGGGCACCTTGTCTGCATTCTCTCCCGTCTCTTGAACCCTAGTTCCTCTCTGAGTATGGATTTAAGCTTACCCACCATCCCCCTGACTCTCTGGGGGTTTAGAAATTCCAGGAACCACATTCAGATCAGACCTCTCTGGACTGCCCTCAGTCCCGTCTGCAGAGACCCCTTCCAACCTCTGCCACTCCCACCCAATCTCTCTACCACCCTAGCTACCTTGCCTTGGACAGGACCCACCGTCATGCAGATTGCAAGTCTACTCTTAGAGGCTGGGAGCCCTTTGCAGGCCACATTTTGAGTAATAAAGTACAAGATAGAACTGCTCTCAAATATCCCAAAAATTATTAGAGGGTTACTTTTAGGAAATCTTTTTTTTTTAACTTTTTATTTTGTATTGGAGTAGAGTTGATTAACAATGTTGTGATAGTTTCAGGTGTACAGCAAAGTGATTCAGTTATACATATTTTTCAAATTCTTTTCCCATTTAGGTAGCTACATAATATTGAGCAGAATTCCCTGTGCTATACAGTAGGTCCTGTTGGTTATCCATTTTAAATATAGCTGTGTGTACATGTCAGTTCCAAACTCCCTAACTATCCCTTCCCCCCACCCTTCCCCCCGGTAACTGTAAGTTCGTTCTTTAAGTCTGTGAGTCTGTTTCTGTTTTGTAAATAAGTTCATTTGTATCATTTCTTCTTAGATTCCGCACGGAAGCAACATCATACAATATTTCTCTTTCTCTGTCTGACTTACTTCACTCAGTATGACAACCTCTAGGTCCATCCAAGTTGCTGTAAATGACATTATTTCATTCTTTTTAATGGCTGAGTAATATTCCATTGCATATATGTGCCACACCTTCTTTATCTATTCCTCTGTCGATGGACATTTAGGTTGCTTCCACATCTTGGCTATTATAAATAGTGCTGCAATGAACATTGGGGTGCATGTATCCTTTTGGACCCTGTTTTTCTCTGGATATATGCCCAGGAGTGGGATTGTGGGATCATATGGTAGTTCTATTTTTAGTTTTTTAAGGAACCTCCATACTATTCTCCATAGTGGCTGCACCAATTTACATTCCCAGCAACAGTGTAGGAGGGTTCCCTTCTCTCCACACCCTCTCATCTTTTATATTGCTATATCACCCTCTAAGGCCAAGACCGCTGAAGATAGGCATGGACCAATAACGCAGAGGCTCAGAGAGTGTCTAAAACCTGGGCACAGCACCACCCTCTCACCATCTGACTGAACATGTAGCGTATTTCCCAGTGAAAAGGAGACTCTGCTTATGTCCTACCTTGCCTTTTTCTGCTGCTTTATACTTAATTTTAAATCCTTTATGTTTTGTTCCTTCTGGCTTTGGCTCATGATCTTCCAATAAGTGTTGGGAAAGAAAATGACACTTATTATAAGACTTTTGGGGTGGGGAAGAGTAAGTTTAAAACCTTCTCTCAGTATTTCAGTTGACTTCTGTCTTCCAGGATGAGACATTGTGCACCAAAAAGGAAGGCTGATACCCAGATGGTGGAAGAAAGGTAAAGAATTCAAAGAAGGAAGGAGGAAAGTAATCGCACTTTGTATTTAAAATTATCCCTTCTACATATTTGTGTAAGTGTATTGGTGACAAATGTATCAACTTACCACTAGTAGTAAGTAGCCTCACTAGGACTTTGCTGGCAATGGAACACTGAGCTCTTTTATTTTCTTTCTACTTCTAGGAACATGTAGCAACTGATTGTCATTTTAATTCCTGTTTATCTCTGTGTGGTTTCTAATAAGGTTTAACATGATTTCAAATGAATAAGCTATTTTATTTCTTCCTTATGTATATTTATTATTTTTATCGTTAATTCTTAGAAATTACTTAGTAATTATGGGGATCATTCAATTTAATCCTTTATATTTTCCATTTATATTAATCTCACAGTGCAATTAAAGAAAAATTTATTTCCTTCTATACAATAACTAAATCTCCTCTTCTTTCTAGTTTATGTGCTATTTTACTTAGCAGATTTCACTTAAAAAGTATTGAAGAATAATAACCATGTAGCTTGTTTCTAGACTCTAAAAGAAATGTGTCTAGTGATTCACAGTTAAGTATAACATAGATTTTTCATTAAAGATAGGTATTATGCATTATTTAAATATTCTATTCCTTTTTTTTAAGTTTTAAATTTTAAACAAAGTCAGGAATGAGTATTAAATTTGGGTTTTCTTAAATGATGGTCAGATATGCATTTTTAATCTCTTAATGACATATATATATTCATAGTTTAGACAAATGAGCCATATTTGAATTTTCCTGGAATAAATCCTGCTTGGTTGAGATGGTGGATTACTTTTAGGAATTATTTACTTTACTTTGCTTATATATTATTTAAAATTTTATCACTTATATTCAATGCAAAAGAAGACACATAATGTGCGTGTGTGTCTGTTTGCCAGATTTGTGTTAGAAATATGTTCTTTTTTTAAAAAATAATGAAGACATATTTCAATGTTTGCCAATTGAAAAAATGGATGTGTTCTCACAGATCTCCCCATGTCACCATTTTCCTGGGTACTTCAAGTCTTCTTTCAAATATTAAATGAGAAGATATTTGATAGTCATAGCTCAAAGTCACAAAGTCTAACAAGCATTTAACTAGTGTGTGTCTTCAGGATTTAACCCCCTTTTCTTCATTCCCTGATCATGAGGCATCAAATGTTTCCCAGAAAAACTTGATAATTTGGGGAGGGAGGGAGGAATGTCTAAAGTCATTATAAAAGTCTGCAGTACTCAACAGGCCCTACTCTCATTTCAGAGTTCAGGACAGAAGGCTACAGTTCTCTGGCTTTGCCACCCCTGGGCCATTTCTTTCCTGAGAGCAGTAGTAGCTCAGGTTGAACCAGAAAGGCAACAGCAAGTACATATTGCGGGGAGCAGAACCACCTGAGACTTCACATGTAGGTCTGAGAGTGAGAATGTTATGTAATTTACTGTTCAAACAATGCAATTATATGAATGGCAGACTATGTTGAAAATAATTAAAATCATAAAACTTCGAAATATTTACTAAATATCATCCTATAAAATAGTTCTAAATCAGAAACTATTTTCAAAACAAAAATTCTTTCTGAAAATATATGTTCATGTATTGTACAATAAAACAATTTTTTAAAAGTATGTTGACTATCTGAATATTAATAATTAAAATAAACAAAAAGATTTTTAGTAAATATTTTACATAGTCTATCCAGTTTTCTTAATCATATCTGTCTCTCATAGCATGTCATTGATATATTTCAATAAAAAAGAATTTTTTCTCCAATGGAGTCTTTTCTATATAAAATTTTCTGTCTTTTTCAAAATTGCCTTTTATTTTCATAATTTAAAGTTCTCGATACCTCCAATTGACTTTTCTCTGTGGATCATATTTTAAAATAAGAAATACTTTATAGAGTTTGAGGCACTTCATAAACTCAAGAAAATACTACTAAATAGAGGGCATCTTAATGTTCTTTTTTTTCTATAATGAAACGTGTGACTACTTTAGCCCAAATATTTTCATGTTCTGTCTTTTTTACTTCATTCAAAATACCTTTTTTGACAAATATTTTTGCATTACAGAGCTCATCAAATGAATTGTCCTTATTTTGTGATTTGTTTGACTTATTCACCAAATCCAGTTACTGTAAAATTGTAGACCTTGTCAATTTCATTCTATTCCAATGTTGAGTATAAATTCATTCAAGTAAACATAGGGCCATATCACAAAATTTTTTCTAAAAGTTAGGATTTCCAAAGTGCAATTATAAAATTTGAAAATTAAAACATTCCTTTCAAGATATATTTACTATTTGTGAGTCTATATTTTTTCCAGCTTTATTGAGATATAATTGATATAAACACTGTGTAAGTTTAAGCTGTACAATGTGTTGATGTGATATATTTTTAATTGCAAAATGATTAATGTCATAGCTTTAGCTAACACATCTATCATGTCACATAATTAGCATTTCTTTTTTTTTTTTTGTGGTGAGAACATTTAAAATCTAATCTACTCTTTCAGCAACTTTCAAGATTATAATACAGCACTATTAACAGTACTATCTGTATGTTAGATCCCCAGAACTCACTCATCTTATAACTAGAAGTTTGTACTCTTTGACCAACATCTTCAATTTCCCCCACTTCCAGACGCTGGTAACCACCATTCTAGCCTCTCTTTAGATTCCACATATAAGTGATATGTTACAATTTCAAGTAGCCTAATGTACATGTAATTGGAATTCTTTAAGGAGATAAGGGTGACAGAAAAATATGTAAAGAATTAGTGACCAAACACTTTCCACATTTGATGAAAGGAGCATTTTGTGCATCACCATGTTTCTCTGAAAATGGAGTTTCAAAATCCAAGATGACTAACTGTGAAATTTTAAAATACAATTATAATCAAAAATAAAATAAATAAATGAATGTAGATTTTAATAGATATACAATATGTGACAAGAAACTGCTCTGTATAAGAGTTAGAACTTCTCAGCCTCTATTTTCTCCCCATACATATCACATATACTTGAATCTATCATTTTCTGCTTTGCCCTCTGACCTGGCTCCTGGCAGCTTTGTGCTCTCATTGGCAGTGGCATCAGCCAAGGCACAGCTGGCTGGTGCATCACATGGCCAGCGGGGTCAGCGGCAGCATCACATATTTCTCTTACTTTCACCAGAGACCAGAAGTAGTGAAGTGTCCCTAGCCACTCTTGGATGCACTTAATTTTATCAGCAAGCACCTGGCATGACCACATTGTATCAGACTAGGGTAAAAACAGATGTATTAAAATGAGACATCTCTTTGCTATGTATATGTCTCCCACATTACTGGGTGAGATTTAACATTAACTGGAGATCTACTGAACTCATCCTGACCTATTTTAGGACAACAGTTAATAACAACAGCAGTAAGAACAACTAGAACAAAAAATAAGTGAAAAATGAAAAGTCTAGAACAAATGTTAAAAAGTCTTAACCAGGATTGCCAGAGGCATTCCGGGTTGTATGATCATCCCATATTAAAGAACTAAGTTTGCATTTAAAAAACATTATGTTTTAGATGCTCCTGTGTCTCTATATATTTAAAAGATTGAATCAATACTTTTTTTGGTTTATTATCTTTTTTTTTTAGAGGTCTAGGCAGATGTAATGCAAGATGTCCTAGATGAAATTGTTACTCTTTTCTCCCAGGCATTGATAGATTTTTGAATAAAATTCATAATTTCTTGCAACTTTGAAGCTATATTTGTTCATGTGAATTGATTCCTTTGTGACACAGTACTATGTGCATTTATTTGATGGGGGAAATCCAGAAAAGTATAAGTTCCTGTATAATAAATATCTAATCACAATTTTATAATCAAAAATTCAATTGTTAATAATAAAATTTATAATAGCAAATGAAAAAAATAATTGTATAAAAATGTAGATACTACTCTTTTTTGATAAAATTATATTTATTCTTACATCCGTGTTTTTATGGCTACAGATAAAGATGATATATTCAGATTATTTCAGAAGGATGATCTATAGGTTGAGAAATTTTGTGTGATGTCTTCCTCAGGCTCTTGTTGTTTAGGCAATTGGAAGAAAACAGTATTATGATAATTTATAGAACTGAGCGTATCTGAGAATCACAAGCAAGACTATTTCTCTATTTTTATTTAGCATATACTCAAAATTAATGTAGATGTGGTACTCTAGAAAGAGCTGAGAAAGGACACAAAAAGATAAGGCAGAAATCTCATCTTTAATCAGCTGACAGTCTAAATGAGGAGACAGAACACACACATACAGACACACAAACACACACGTGAATGAAGACTACATTAACAGAGCAACATATTAAACAATAACAATTAAAATATTAAACATAAGTAAATACAAGTTGAGGTTGCCAAGTAAGAGATGGCAGATGAGGTTAATCATAAAAGACTTCCTTGATAAAGAGAGATTTAATTGTATCTGAATACAATGCTTCTTGGGGTTTTTTTGTGTGTCTGTTTTTGTAACAGTTCCTGATGTCCTTACTCAGTCTTTGGGTGTCAGACCGTAGAAAATTATATTGATGGTCCCAACTCCTGACGTTCAGCAATGCTAATACAGGAGGCATATTCCCATCCAAGTGACTGACAATAAACGGGCCATGGGCCATGGCTCATACTTATTTAGCTAACACCAGCTGACAGCTACTCTTTGGAGGTCAGCCAAAGAAATTAAGAGAAAGGGGCATTACATGGACTTTCTTTTTCCTAAAATAATCAAATAGAAGGGAGACATTGAGGAGAGGCTGTTTTTACAACTTTTAGTTGAATACCTCTCACATCAAGTTGGGAAGTATTTCTAGGATTACAGAGTGATGATAGAAAAAGGAGAACCCTTTTATGGTAACAGAAGATGCATTCATTTATAGGGATTGGTTGACTTATCTTCTTTTAATGAAGTGTCCTAGAATAGGTTTGAATAGGTTTTGTGCTTCTTCTCCTTGGATTTTAAAGTCTGTAAGCTGGGTATGAGCAAAAGTAGCATAAGAATTTTATATAATAGCATGCTCTGTTTGTTTTAAATATCCACATGATTCATCCCATTGGGTTAGAGTATGCTATTCAACATGTCATCTTTAGGAAATATTACACGCTAACAGTGTAAACAGCAGGAATGTGTGGCCAGAGATCTTCAAGAGATTCAAGGCTTAGTATTTATTGAGAATCTCTTTTACAAAGCCAAGGGTGTTTATTGATGAGCATAATGAACAGGATTAGTTTTTATAGGAATTAATTAAGAATAAATATCTTTCCACATCTTCTGATGCCTTTATAATTGTGAGCATCTTGGCCACTACAGCTGAGCCAGTGCCTCTCTTTCCTCTCTCTGCCTTTATTCCAGCCATTATTCTTTCCTGCTATCTGCTCTTTTCCCTTCTACTCTGTGAGATAGTATATACTTCTTCCAAAAAACAATTCTAACTTCGTGATTTAGTGAGGCCAATCCCTTAATCAGTGCACTTTCTGTATCTTTTCATGGCTTGTACCTGTTCAGATGTCACTGGGTAATTTCTTTAGCACATTCATTCTTTCGTTCATTACACAGACATTTGTTGAGCCCAGCTCTATGCCAAACACTCTGCTCAATGCTGACGATACAAAGAACCACAGCATGGATGTCCTACCCTTGAGCTTGCAGGTCAGAGGCAGAAGCAGGAAGAGATGATTCCAATATCAAAGGATGAGTGCTGTGAGGGAAGAGGCTTGGGGCACAGCAGAGCACCTTTTGTCCTGGTTCTGGAGAGAAGAGTTAGAAAAACCCTCAGGGAAGAAGGAACAGAATGACCCTGATAAACTCTGAAGTTGAAGTAAGCTCAGCCCATGAAGGAGGTTAGGTAAGGAGCAGACACTGTTGGTTAAAAGAGCAGCCTAGATCCCCAGAGAGGACCTATGCCAAGTGAGCACAAATAATTCATATAACGACAAGTCATCCTGGGTGACAGGACAGAGGAGCAGAAAATGTGTTAAGGAGTGGCAAAAATGTCATTTAAGGAGGTAGACAAGAATGAGATTTTAAGTTAAAATTAAAACAAAGCATTCCAATAGGTTAGCAATTCATTTTAAAGGGTATGTAAGCCACTTAGTTTATGCAAAATTGTGATTATGTCAAACTTGTGTTTTAGAAGATCACCATGGCTACGAAGTAGAGAATGGATTGAGAAGTCAAAGCTGGGGCCAGGAAGGAGAGTTGCCTGAAGAGACTTACAAGACAAATAGATGGGGCTTGAACAAAGAAATCAGAAAAAAATGCTTGGATTTAAGAGTTACTAAGGATGTAGACTAGATGGTACCTTTTTGATTTGGTTGTAGATTCTGAAGGAGAGATTCAAGGATGCTTCTTGATTTTCCTGTTTGATCAGCAGGATTGACAACCAGGTGTTCACTAAGATTAGGACATCAAGAAAGAATCTTGGCATTAAAAAAAGTAGAAAGAGAAAACCGTGCTTTCTCATTGAAACTTACTGAGTTAGAAATGTGTAGAGTAATAACGAATAAAGAATTAGTAGTGGTCAAATACGATGTCTCTGGAGGGGAGAAGACTGATCTGGGACAAAGAAAATGATTTTGGAATATAAATGGTAGGGCAACTAAAATGGATAATATCATCTAGGGAGAACTTGTAGCGATACAGGAGAAGTTCACCGTTGGTGGGAATGTAAATTGGTGCAGCCACTATGGAGAATAGTATGGAGGTTCCTTAAAAATAAAAACTAAAAATAGAACTACCATATGATCCTGCAATCTCACTCCTGGGCATATATCTGGAGGAAACTATAACTGGAAAACAAATATGCACCCCAATGTTCATAGCAGCACTATTTACAATAGCCAAGACATGGAAGCAACCTAAATGTCCATTGACAGGTAAACGAATAAAGAAGATGTGCCGTATATATATATACATATATATATATATATACACATACATATATATACGTATATATACATACATATATATATATATATATATATAGTGGAATGGGTGGAATGTTACTCAGCCATAAAAAAGAATGAAATAATGCCATTTGCAGTAACATGGATGGACCTAGAGATTATCATTTAAGTGAAGTAAGTCGAACAGAGAAAGACAAATATCATATGATATCACTTATATGTGGAATCTAAAAAAATGATAGAAATGAATTTATTTACAAAACATAAAAAGACACAGAAGTAGGAAACAAACTTGCTGTTACCAAAGGGGATAGTGGGGGGGGAGAGATAAATTAGGAGCTAGGGATTACATATATATACTATTACATATAAAATAGGTAAACAACAGGACTTACTGTATTGTACAGGGAACTATATTCAATATCTTGTAATAACCTATAATGGAAAAGAATATGAAAAAGAACACAAATATATGTATATATGTATAACTGAATCACTTTGCTGTACACCTGAAACTAACACAACATTGTAAATTAACTATAATTCAGTAAAAATGGTTATTAAAAAAAAGAAAAGGTTCGAGAAAAAACCCTATCCTTATAAGGACAAACCAATAGGAACAGTCTATAAAGAGGCAACGGACAAGAACACTAGAGAAAGAACAGCAGAATATGGCATTCAGGAAGGAGAAGAGAGGATTCAGAATGAAGAGTGATGAAGAGAGTCAAACGTCAAGAGAGTACAAGAAATATAAAAAGTGAAAAGAATCCAGTGGTTTCAGAATCAATGAGATTCCCCTTGACAAAAGCAATTTTAGTGAAGATGTGGAATGGAAAAGAGGTTTTGCATTGAGTCACAAATAAGAAGTTGGGAATAAAGAAACCGCTTATTGCGGACTCTTAGCAATCTTGATTTAAAGGAAAAGAGTGTGAAAAAAATGGCAGTGATCTTGTTTCTCCCAACCTTGAGTATCCTGCTCTTCTATTATGTTTGTGGGTGCTTGTGACCCCAGTGGATGCACAGACTACTTGTCTCTGACCCCAACGTTGGAAAAAACACTGTTCTTCTCCAATTCTTAGTTAATAATAGCAGCTATATTAAAGAGTAGTGATAAATCATATATCTAAACACTAAATGTTAGTTTTTAACCTTATTATAGTCATTCTTATTTAATACCTCTAAAAACTGTCATGGTTATAGAGATGTTGGGTACACAGTTGATTGATGTTTCTTATTGACTCCCTAAGGGAATATAAGAGACTTTAAAAATGTATTCAATAAGTGTTAATACTGCTCCTCCCATGTGCCAAAGTTGGTAGTGGGTAATTTTTGCATCATGATATTATGAGGGTCAGAAAACTTAATTTCATGATAGAATCACACAGATAGTAGATGACAGATCTAGGGGTTAAATATGGGTCTTTCTGACAGCAAAGCTCATGGCATGCACTCTATATGTCACTTCTAAAAGAAGAGGCAACTATTACTCTATTCTCAATATTATCTGAATAATTCAGCTTGTAACATGATAGAATATTATAACCATGCTGTATTAGTTGGGCAGGGGCTCTGCCATCGGGGAGGCCTTCATAATCTTGATTCCAAACCACCCTCAGCTTTGGATTTTCATAATTAAAAGGTAGGATAATAGTAGTAACTATTAAATGTGTTTAGTATAAGGGTTTTTAAAAGCTAATCTATATAAAATTCTTTACAAGGCCTGTCACAAGGTAAAAACTCTAGACACGTCAGTGATAGTGCCAAAAGTAACCGTCATACTAGTAGTCATTATAGCTTGTGATATTCTTATTTTACCAAAGAAATAACTATCAATATGAGGAAACTACAGCTACAGTTGCCGAATTTGGGTAATGAAGTCAGTCAACCAGTAAATTCAGCCACAGATAAAATTTGACAAGTAACTTTCTCTGCTAGTTGAGTTAAATTACTTGAAAAAGTTGACATTATTTTCTCACAAATACTCAGAGCATCACTGAGCAAAACTTTCCTTTATCTGCAACATTTTGTCCCCTCAAATCACATTTTAAACAGTTTATAGCAGAAGTTGAATTGAAAAGAATTTTTGAAATGCCTCTCTTTTTTTGCCGTTTTTAATATATTGACTCTGTGCTCTCAAGTGACGAAGCTATTTATTTTTATCCTAAGTGTTTAATATTCATTTCATTTCTCATGTCTTTAATCCTCTTCAGTCAGTTCTATTAAAAAGGGATTAAATTTTACTAAACACAACAACAAATATTTAAATTTTTTCATTTTTATTTAAAGTATAAGCTTCCTTGAATAACTTAGAGTTTAAGAAATGAAAAGGTGGACGGAATAGTGGAAAATTAACTAAATTATGACATTGAAATCATATTTATAATGATGGCCAACCCCAGTCACATATACAAGTGACACTGGAAAGAAAATAAAAGCTCAGATGGTTTATTAAAGTAATGAAGTAGGGAATATATCTACATATTTTCCATATAAATGCTTTAGCTTGGGTTATTTTTCAGTATTTTCTGCAAGTTGAAGGGGTGGGACATACAACACAGAAAAGAACACATTATCACTTCCTTCTATCCAGGGTCTGAGCTGGTACCAGCACCTCCGTTCTTTATTTGTTTACTCCACAAAATAAGATCCCTGGCTGTGTGAGTGAGAAATATTTATTTAACTTTGCAGGGTTTGTTTCTTAATCTTTAAAATTGGTATGCTATCTATCTCAAGTAACTGTGTTGATTAAATACATTAAGATATTATTTGACAGTTCAATGCCTCCTCCATAAAGTGAGGCTTCCTCCCCACCCCGATTTAATCTTTTGAAATTATTTGTCTAATAGATTCTGAAAAAAAAATGATGATATTGGATGCTCTGAGACATTGATATCTATGTAGAGGTACTCTTGGGCACCCCTGATATCTTTAAATGCCACCAATTGAACTTGAACCTGAAGCAAAGTGACCAGTTATGATTAGGGTTTAGATCTAGACCACTGGAGGTGATGTTTGAGGCTTCTTCTCATTAGGTTGCATTAAGCTCTACATTAAAAATTTTCAAATATATATATTAGATTTGTCATAAGCCAAATTCCTTTTTGGTGTCCATTTTTACAGTTGGTCACTCTCCCCAGCCACAGGGGTAAGCAGTAAATTTTCTACAAACAGTTAACTTCAGAAAGTCACATGGAGACCAACAATCCCACTCAACATGCTTGGTTTCTAAGAAACAGGAAAAAAAAACACTTTCAGTTTTTCATTTTTATGTTCCTTAATTGTCAGAAGTACTTAAAACTGAATGAGAGTGAAAAATACACTGTGGTACTTTCCCATGTGAATCCACGTGTCAGCTATTCCCTGGCTGAGGTTTTGGCTATCCCCCTTCAGGGCCTATTGCTTTTTTCTGGGTCTGTTTCCACAGCTTTACAGATTTCATAGTGATTCACAGAAAATTTCCCTGATGCTTCTTTTGAAGACTGCCTAAAATGGACATCTTTTTTTCCTTTCAAATACTCCTTTTATTTTCATGGGCCATTATGCTTACTTATTTAGAAATAATATGTCCTAAGTGTATTTACTATTGGATAAAAAGATACCTCCATGCATCGCTAATATAAACACTTCACAATTGGTTAATTACAGAGGAACACCTGGAGGTCCTGCTGCTTCTAATTGTCACTGTCCCATGGTAGCTAATAGTCATATACAAAAATAGGAAGCAGCCAGCCCTTTGAATGAGACTAGCCATGGAGTCCTAAAGTAAAGGCATTCATTAGCCGTCTGTCCACGGTGGGCTATGACCAACTCCTTTCTACTATGAATAAAGCTCATATTGGTACCTTAATGTATTATTCTTAAAAATTCGTTATTACAAAAGATATGGAAATATGAGCTGGGTGGATTTCATTTCAGAAGTGTCTAATTATATCCAAAATTATTTTAAGTACTATTATCAGTTTGAAAATTCAAGAGAAATCAAACTTTAAATAGTAAAAGAAATAAAGAAAATTAACTTTTTAGGTAGGAGGATTTTTATTTTCTATTTTTCCCATTGAAAAGACAGCTGTGACATTAAGGACTAAAAAATGTACTTGTTAAAATCCAAACTAGAAGGTAAAATTGTTGGTCAAATAAAGGATTTCAAAATGATGTCAAAGCATAATCTATCTACCAGAAAAAAGTCAAATTAGCTCATGTGATAATTCTTTGTGCTATAAGACAATACTAATTTTAAAATCCCACACCACATAGTGAGCTCCTTGGTATACAGACTTATATGTCCTTCAAGATCAGAGAAAGTCTATTATCTGCTATGATAAATAGCTATTTCTTGAGTGGGAAGTATTTTTTTTAATTTTATTAAAAATGACAATCACAACTTACATAGTAATGAATGGCATTTTAAAAAATAGATATTTATTATAGAGGTAATTTTTTTTTTAAGGCTCACATTAGTTTAAAATAAATTCTAAGAAATTGAATATCCCCAAACTATTAAATGTTAGGTGCAAGATTTTGGTCAATAAAAGTTAGAAACTGCCACTTTTTCTTTAATCTTAGACACAGTTGTAAATAAGACACAATTATTTTATCTACCCTTAAGAAATTTAAAAATATGCTTCCAATTAAACTTTATACAATGTTTTCATATCACTTAAATTTTTTTCTTTCATATTTAATGAAGATTATTTTACATTTAAGAGTCTTTTAAAATCACATTTTTAATGAATATATACAAAATATATAAATGTTAAATATATTGACCTGCATGATAGTAATAAAAATATATCCCAATTTCAAAGATTTTTAAATGTGGAAAAAATATGGATCTTAGAACAATAAAGAGTATATGACATTTTATTTATTGTGAGACCTGGAATAGTTCAGAGAAGAGAACAATTAACTATATAGTAAAAAATATACCCCAAATAACTTTTAAATACAGAAAATATTTCATATATAAACAGTTGTTACCCCAAATAATCCACAATTAACAAGAACATGCATTTGTTCTGAGTCATCTAGGTGTGTGTTATCTAGGTGCATGAGTCTAAAACTTGATCTACTGCATTCCTGTGAGATGTACTCACAATACATAAATGATATTTAAATAAAAACCATTTTACCTTATTAGAACATGGATTTTACTTCAGAACTTTTCATTTGCTGAAAACATCTCATAAAGAATATTTTCTAAAAATGGTTGGGAGAGTTTATACTAGTGTACAGGTTATCTCTATGAACTTGGATAAAAATTATTTAATAGAGAAGTTAAACAAAAACATCATTAATCATTAGAGAAATGCAAATCAAAACTACAATGAGATATCATCTCACACTGGTCAGAATGGCCATCATCAAAAAATCTAGAAACAACAAATACTGGACAGGGTGTAGAGAAAAGGGAACACTCTTGCACTGTTGGTGAGAATGTAAATTGATACAGCCACTGTGGAGAACAGTATGGAGCTTCCTTAAAAAACTAAAAATAGAACTACCATATGACCCAGCAATCCCACTACCGGGCATATACCCTGAGAAAGCCATAATTCAAAAAGAGTCATGTACCACAATGTTCACTGCAGCTCTATTTACAATAGCCAGGACATGGAAGCAGCCTAAGTGTCCATTGACAGATGAATGGATAAAGAAGAAGTGGCACATATATACAATGGAATATTACTCAGCCATAAAAAGAAATGAAATTGAGTTATTTGTAGTGAGGTGGATGGACCTGGAGTCATGCAGAGTGAAGTAAGTGGGAAGGAGAAAAACAAATACTGTATGCTAATACATATATATGGAATCTAAGAAAAAAAAAATGTCATGAAGAGCCTAGAGGTAGGACGGGAATAAAGACACAGACCTACTAGAGCATGGACTTGAGGATACGGGGAGGGGGAAGGGTAAGCTATGATGAAGTGAGAGAGTGGTATGGACATATATACACTACCAAACGTAGGGTGAACAGCTAGTAGGAAGCAGCCGCATGGCACAGGGAGATCAGCTAGGTGGTTTGTGACCACCTAGAGGGGTGGGATAGGGAGGGTGGGAGGGAGGGAAACACAAGAGGGAAGAGATATGGGAACATATGTATATATATAACTGATTCACTTTGTTGTAAAGCAGAAACTAACACACCACTGTAAAGCAATTACACTCCAATAAAGATGTTAAAAAAAAAAATTCAACCAGAAAAAAAAAATGCAAAAGAAAGCTAAAGAGCTATAAGTAATTTGTAAGCCTTATGTTTTTCATAATTCCCTTATCTCCCCCTGTATTAGTTTACTCCTCTTTACTCAATAAATTTTTTGTCTTCTATTTCTCAAGGCTGAAAAAGAAATATATATGTATTTATATGTTTACATACATATACACATATATGTATGTAAACATATAAATATATATAATATAAATATACATATATACATAAAGAAAAACTGTGGCCAGTTAGGTTGCTTGGCAACCGACATCATGTTTTCATGTGGATTTGAGACTCTTGCTTCTACAGGCTGTTAAAATTACGTTTCTTGAGAGTGAGGTATAATGTTTGTTCTCTTTTCCTTTATGGCTTTTATGCATGTGAAACAAATTCTCTCCTTAATTCCAAATTTTAGTTCTCTGAGAGTTGGTTATCATTCACTTTCTTGGAAGAAAAAGCCATGTCTAATTCTGTAGCCTCTGCAAAAGCTTCGCCCATTATGCCCTCATAAATTATAGAATGTAATCATGAGAGATGGGGATCCTGAGTACAGAGTGTGTGTAGCACAGAAACAGACTTGTTGGTTTAAAAACACTTTGAAATTGTCCAAAAGTTACCATCAAATGGAAGCCTGAAGGGAGCAGGGATAAAAAGGGGTGTCTGCGATTGGAAACTCCCATTTGGAGATGTGAGATGAGGTGAATGAAACAGGCTGATGAAATAAAGATCCGAATGGAAAGGAGAAACTGGGAAACAAAATGGATAAACATGAAAATGGTGAGGAGGGCAAGACCTCCCCAAAAGATCAGAGAAGAAGAGAAAATACATAAACATGATCTGGGAAAACCTGAAAGGAAACAGACACTACCGGAGAATGAGGGAGGATTTCTTTCCCTCACCTCTTTCACGTGAGGGGTGACAGCTAATGTTATTTCTCAAGGACAGTGATTAAAAAAAAAGAAATTGCAGAGGGGAACTGCATCCTGCAGAGAGCAGAAGACTTTTACTCACAGCCCTCTGTGTGTAAGCACTACATTTAATAGAAAAAAAATAGCATCGCCAGTCCTCATGGCTTGAGACAAAGAGCAAAACATGAAAGCCATACACAGAAAAGAAGTGAAAGTATACAAAATACTCACAAGGTGTCTAGATCTACAATGGCATCTAGAAAACCCTATGCTTATGAGAAGACATAGTAGCATTTAACAGTGCTATCAATCAGGTTAGTCTTTGCCGGATCCCAAAAAGGAAATGATCATTTATTAGCCATGTGATCAACAGCATAAAGGAACCCTAGAAAAGTCCTATATATATTTCTAGAGGAAGCACTTAGTTTTCTTCTGTACTCCAAAGAAAACGGTGTTATCCAGTATCTTTCCTGAAGCCCTGATTCAAATTAACGCATGGAAGCAAGCATAGATCAGCATCAGATCAGTCCAGGCTCAGCAGAGAGAACTGGACAGGAGTGGACATGTAACAATGACTAAAACATTGATGAATGGATATTTGATGGCATCATGAGGTTTGCTTTTTAGTGCCAAAATATAAAAATGATGTAAGTCAGGATCGTTTCTCTTTTTTCCCACATTTTCTCTTTCTCCCTCTCTAGTTTCTTTCTTGTTTTTCTTTCGCACCTTCTTTGTTTCTACTCAGCATCTTAGTTCCCAAGAAGATAATCACTGGTAGCTAATAATCAAAATTTTCTTTCTTATTCTGTGATGGCTTCTAGATGTTCCTTTTCTTAACATAAATTTGTAAAATAAAACTCTATTATTGAGACCTTTTGTCACTTCACTGATGTTTTAGGTCTCTAGTAAATCTCTTGGTGGAAGTAGATTGCATCAAAGACATCGTGTGTGTGTGTGTGTGTGTGTGTGTGTGTGTGTGTGTGTGTGTGTGTGATGTTGTTACTTGCAAACATTTTAAAATACAAAGAATTTCTGTGAGAAATGATTGATTGGATTCAAAGTATGGACATAAGATGAATTTCATATTAACAACACTTTGTCAAGGAAATTTAGTGGTTGAGCATTGAAACCTATAAATTACGATCATAATCTAAATGTCCGAATCTAACGTGCCTCAGTTTCAAGAGAAAATTTCATCAGAGATGATGGAATAATCAGGCAACTTTTATGCATGTGTGTAAAGTTGGGTGTCAATTCCTAGAAAATCCTGTATGAGTATAGATTTTTGAGGGACAAACCTAGTAGGGAACAAATATTTGTTTCCACTATTGTCAAATTATTTGTTGTCCTTTCCTTGTCTCTTGAAGAAGTTTCACATTATTAGAAAACTAGAGGCTGTTGACTAAACTAATGCTTCAGGCAGGAAGCTAGAAAAAGGAAGGTAGACTGCTTTATTTTAATCCAAAACTTGGGTGTGAAGTCTTAATTTAACCACTTTTGCAAAAACCTTTAGACTATTCCTCAAATTTTGAATAATTTGGGGGTATTTTGGCACTGCCATAAAAAGCAAACACCTCTACAGAAAACACAGATTAGATGAATTGTTTCATCTAAATGGAGACAGAGTTTAATAATGCTCAGTGTTCCCACAAATATATATGCTCTCATTACAGAAAGTAGCTACTGCATGTAAGATTTATCACACTTTTTGCAGTTCTGTGAAAACCACAATTAGTTTTCATTAGGGTCAGAAAAGTCCCTAGAATACCATGTGAAAGTACTGCATACACACACAAAAGCATGTACAACCTCACATACACTCCCTGCTTTAATTTATTTACAGTTGTTAGCATGCTATTAACCCCACTAATTGAAATGAACTCACAGAAACAGAATTTGAAGGAAAATTGTAGAAAAGGAATAAATGTAGAAACTGCTATTCAAAAGATTACATTTCTCTGGATACATCACTGTTATAATTCTAGAAAGTTTGGAAAAACCAAGTGAAATTTTCAGGTTGATAAAAATTTAGAGTTTTTTGTTGGGGTTTAGATAAGTTAATATGAATTTTCTAAAGATCTCATTTCCCACCAGAACCTCCAAGAGAAGGGTCAATATAATTATCTTAATTTCCATCTTTGGACAGTTGGTTAAAGCTGTCAAAATACTTTACTTTTTCTTCTGTGCTATCCAAGAAATTAATACAGGTTGTCAATACACTTGGACCAAAAAGTAAAGGGTTGTCAAAAAGACTCCCATGTTGTCAAATTTGTTGGGAAACTCTTGGGCAAGGGGTGAAAAAGGACAAGCATTTAACTTACTGACTTTAAAGAACTTACTGGCGGTGACTAAGTGGGAAACTGACAGTCTCGGGGAAGTGATGGTGGTCCCTAATGGGAGGCTAGTCTTACCCATTCAGTTAATCTCTCTTCATTTTCATGGAAGGCATATGTTATGTTACTAAGGAAATGCCCCTTATGTTTGCCTGTGTTCATATTCGGCTTTCACCTGCCATTCTTACCTCTATGCAGCATGTTTGCTTTTATAGGTATCTGCATTCAGGAGATACCGTTGGTTTTCTTTGAACTAGCGTGAATGGCAAAATTTAGTTAGCATTAAGCATTTGAACCTCACCCTTTTCAGAGCATTTTAATTCCCTGAGATCAGTTCACATTCTGTTTGCATCAAGTGCAAATCATTGTAGTACCTGGTGTGATTGTATACATAGAATGGGAACTCAAGGAAAGGTTGGATTTGTTCTTTAGCTCCTGTAATAGTGTACATGGTAGCTCAATGAAGGAAGGAGGGGAGAGGCAAATACTACTATGATGTAAATAACAGTTTCAATGACAGATTAAGACTTTTTGGTTTAGTAATCCCACGAAGGTCATTCACCACCAAGTATGGTAGAGCCAAGACTGAAACTCAAGACTTTAATCTCAATGTTGTTTACATGTCATTATCCAATTTAATAGTTTCCTAGGGCTGCATTAGGTTCCTAGGGCTGCCATCACAAAGTAACACACACTCGATGACTTAAAAACAACAGAAACTTGTTCTCTCACAGTTCTGATTAACTTGATTGCAGTGTATCTGCAATCTGACATCTACCAGATTAAATTCCTACCTATGAACAAATGACCCAAGACATGTAGGTAATGGGATTTCTAGCAGAAGTTTAGGTAGTATACTATTACTCACAGGCCTAGCTTGATTCCTACTTATTGTTTGTTTGTTTTTCTGGGGGGGGGGATTTTTTGGTAATATATTCGCCTAATGTTAGTGTAAGCATCTTATTTCAAATTTAGCAGGGAGACAAGATTAAATGTTCATTTGTTATTCTGGTTAGGAATATACTTTGTCTTCTTTTGGAATGCAGCAGCGTACCAAGCATCCTGTCTGGTTCCAGTCTTTTTAATTTTTTTTTAGTGATTTCTTTCCTAAGAGTTACTACCCGTCATGCAGTCATGTACATACTTAAATATTTGGAAATAAAATGGGTAATGTTCTGTTAATTTGGACTTACCATAAAAACTTTATCACTACAGTATTTAATACCTGTGTTAGCAAAGAATCCAATTTACATCCACATGTTTTTATCGTTTTTCACACAGTACAATAAAATCCAACCTATTCATTACAAAAAAGGAGGGAACAGATGTTTACTCTGATAATAGCATATTAATATATGGGCATATGAATGTATGAATTCTGACAGAGCTTTTCAAAATTACTTAAAATAATTATTTTATTCCTCAAACAGATATTTAATGAAAGTTACTATGTGCCAGACACCATTCTGGCTGCTTTTGATAGAACAGTGAACAAAACAAACAAGAACTCTCACCCTAGGGACTTATATTCTAGTGAAGAAAGGATGACAGTTTATATTAATCTACAAATATATATTTACATATACATATATAATTAGAGCAAAATAAATTTATTCTAAAAGATAAATATTTCATGTTAATTACCTGCTAAATAACAAAGAGTATTCAGAAAATTTGATCAGGAAATTTCCTTCAGTGTTGAAAACTTTGAGTATAACTGGTATTTTTTTATAGTTCTCAGTTATCTATTAAGCCAATATTAAATAAATATTTAACAATAAATAAAATTACTCCTATCAACCCAATGATTTATATTTGTCTGTGCCCTAGTCTAATATTTCTATATATCTATATATGTATATCTATCTTTCCACACATATGTCTTTTTCATAGTTGCAATTATAGTGGCTATAAAATTGTGGTTTTTAATTATTTTATTAAAATTATTTAATAAACTGTTGCCTCATTTTTTTATATTCTCCATACTTACCATTTTCTTGATTGCTCAACCATATAACTATGACTTACTGTGCCCATTTTTTTCATATTTAAGTTTTTAAAATACATTTCTGTCATTATAAAATACAGTGTTAAAAAAGCCTTTTACATAAATTATTTTAATTTCTTCTTTTGAATTTTTCCCTATGACAAGATGAGAGATTTTTTAGAATAAGCGTTGGAATAATTTATGGTTCTTACAGCATATTGATATATTGCCATTCAAAAATGTTACTTCATAATAGCCAATATTATGATTTTCATCCATCACAGCACCTGTCAATCAATCAGCAGGTTTCCATCTGTGTGACACTTTAGATGACCACTTGCTTCATTAGAGGAATTGACACATTGACATTGTAAATTGTTGACTTGAGCTTGGATAGATGATAGCTTGTGTTTTGTCTTTCATTACACATGGTCTTACAGTTTTATCCTTTAAAAAATATTTGTTGTGGGGCTTGTCTGGTGGCACAGTGGTTGAGAGTCCGCCTGCCGATGCAGGGGACACAGGTTCCTGCCCCGGTCCGGGAAGATCCCACATGCCGCGGAGCGGCTGGGCCCGTGAGCCCTGGCCGCTGAGCCTGTGCGTCCGGAGCCTGTGCTCCGCAACGGGAGAGGCCACAACAGTGAGAGGCCCGCGTACCGCAAAAAAAAAAAAAAAAAAAAAAAAAAAATTTGTTATGATAATAGTGTCTAATAATAACGGTGGGAAAGAATTCCTTCATAGGTAGCCAAACATTAAGCTGTAGTTTTGCCCATTTTTATTGTAATAAACAGAAACAGAGGTCGTTAAAATTAAGGGGGCAGGGTGATGATTAGGGCTACAATGGGCCATATTTAATCTGCAGAATTAGGTGGGGAATAATGATGCCTGTTTCTTCCCATTTCTTTCCCAATTTGATTTTAGTTTTGCTTAGGATCGTCCATTAACAAATCATCCAGAGTAATCCATAAATGCATAATGTCAAGTGCAGCAGAGGATTGGGAAGGAAGGACAGAAAGGACTTCCATCCTTCACACATTGAGAAATAAAGCATGTTTCATAAGATATCAATGCCTTTTGTGAGGCAAATCTGGCCATAATTATGTAGACACTATATTTTAGTGTTTTATAAGTTAAAAAAGGAACTGAGAGTATAAATATTATTTTGCATTCAAAAATAAATTGATAAAAAAAGTTAAAATACAGCAAATGAAATCTAGAATTCTATCTATTTAGAAAGGCTAAATTTGTATTTGGAATAATATTGTGCAATGTACTTGATTCAAATTGTAAGTAAAATGGTATCTACTGAATTTGCAGGTGGGACACACATAGAAATAAGATGAATTTCTTTTTTTTATTTTTAAACAATGAATTTCTAAGAAAATGCAAAACATTTACTGGTAGGCATTACTAAATGTTCTGTTCACGCGACAAGATTGAGTCATCTTTTGGACCCATATGTTAACTAGGAATCCGAAAATATAGACACCTTTTTATGAAGACAAAAACCAATTTACCTTTAAAATCATTACTTTTTGCTATTCTTTTTCTCCTCTATCAATGCAATTATTTACAACTGCAAAGGCTTGAGATCTCTGCGTTTTTATTTTTCTTCCCATGACAATGATTTGTGGTATTAGTGCAAATCATCGATTCTGTACTGCTCAGCTATCCAGTGTATGGCAAAAAAAGGGGCTGAGGATGTGGTTTTAAAATGCCCTTTACTTCAAAATTCACATTATAGAAATGACACCTCTGGTATTATAACTGTGCAGCTTGCACTGTGTTGCATAAAATGTTCTCCCAAGTGGACAAGGTCATTTGCTTTTGAGACTAATTCTCATTCTTTGTGTTCAACTTGGGTTGAAGATATTAATGCATATCTTTGTGGTCTGGGTCTTGCAACTCTGTTAGGTAATAGAATATTTTATACTTTGAAACAAAAACTTATCTTACTTATTTTCTGATGAAGTAAATATGCCTGACATTCAGCAGTGTATGCTTCATCATTTAAGCACGGTGATGTTAATGATATTAACATCAGAAGTAACGGAACTTGCTACACGACAATTTTACACTGCTGTATAATCTACAACATTTTCCAGCAACAGTTATATAATTTAAAAACTCTTCAGACTTAAACTTTATATCTGGAAGAAGTAGGAAATGAAAGATAAGGCGACAAATCTATTAATTCAGTCAATGTAGAGATCATTAACCTATATATACAGGACTGACAAGATAACTCTATATTATTGAATTAAATACATAGAATCACATACACAAAGTATAGCAATAGAATATGGCTAGGTTATGTGTTCCTCTTTCCCCATATTCAAAATAATACAAAATTCAGGACCAGGTTGCAGGCTTAATATTTTTCTGCGCGACACCTTTCAAGAGAATTTGATTTTTCTGTTCACAGTTTGTTTAAGAAAATAATGTTATATGAAAGGAAAGAGAAAAATTACAAAGTAAGAATTAAAATATAAGGCTAATTAATTTAGTTGCTATCCCTCCTATAGTTGAAGGAAATTTAAAATGATAAATGTACTAACTTTTGTAATTAGACTTGGAAATAACTCACGTGTCAAGAAAATGGTTCTAAAACAAACTGTTCTTAATGACTAGATGAACTAATATTTACTTAGTACTTATTTTCTACCTTCCCTTGTTCTAAACATTTTGTGTGCATTCTGTTAAAATTTTTTTTATTGACATATAGTTGATTTACAATATTGTGTTTCAGGTGTACAAAAAGTGGTTCAATTATATATATATATATTTTTTTTTTCAGATTATTTTCCATCATAGGTTATTACAAGATACTGAAAATATTTCCCTGTGTTATACAGTAAATCTTTGTTGCTTATCTATTTTATGTCTAATAGTTTATATCTGTTAATCCCATGCTCCTAATCTATCCCTCCCTTCCTTCCCTTTCCCCTTTGGTAATCATGTTTGTTTTGTGTACATTCTCTTTAAATCCTCACGATACATTCAAAAAAAACAAAACAAAACATAGAATCATAAGATTTTGTAGGTGCAGTTTTCTCTTCCTGAAAGGATTTCCCCCTCCCCCCTTTGCCTGGCAAGCTCCAATCTATTATTTTCAGGCCTTCTTCATCTTCATCTTCTTTTTAAAGATTAAGTTAGTTTTCCTACTGTGAGTCCCCACAGCAAACACAAATTTATTGCAGGTATTTGTTAAATACAATTCCTTCCCTGATAGCTATGTGAATGTACGGCCATGTGTCTTGTGCTCATAGGATATCTTTAGCACTTGCCACTGTGGTTTGAACTGGTTTTGAACACTTGCTGTGGATTTATACTGCCTGGGTTTAAATCCTGGCTCAGCCACTTAGCAATCCTGTGACCTTGGCCAAGTGGCTTAGCCAGTCTGTAACTTAGTTTCCTCATCTTTGAATTGAGGTTAAAAATAGCACCTACTTCACAGAGTGGTTGTGAGGATTAAATTATTTAATACTTGCAAAGTGCTTACAATAGTACCTGTCTGGCACACTATAAAATTATAGCAAATTGTAACTATTAACTATTATAATTCTATGACATATATTCATTAACTGAATGTTGAATTTATATGTAATAAGCACTTTGTATGCCGAAAACATGGCCTTATTGACATAAATTAAAATCCTTTAATAAACTATTGAACAAAACCAAATCATCCCTTTGATAAATGCTTTACAGCTGAAATTATCTGACAAGTTAACTCACTAATTAGGGAGATGGTCTGAAAACTCTGTTATCTTCAAGGCTTCACCACCAAATTGTAGCATCCAAAATTTGATATATTTATTCAGATTTTATCAGGGTTATAAGAACCTTTGTAATACTTTAATTTGCTTTTCAAATAAAAAATATTCTCTTCATGCTTACTGGTGTAGAATTTTGGAGCTTCATTCATTCATTTCTCTCTGTGTTGGAGAGAACCCTACATTTTGGGGGGAAAATATTGACTACGCACATGCCTATTTTGTTTATCTACCTGCTTTTAATCAAGGTCTGGAATCCAGATTAGTCTTCTCAATGTACATAACGTATCTTTGCGTCTGCTTCCCACTCAGTTGGTTTTCAAATCATTTGGAATTTTTCTAGAATTTCTCAGTGAGTGTAATCTCCAACACGCTAATGCCTAATCATTCTGAAAAATGCAAGTATAAGAACTAACAATTATGGAATATACCAGAAAGATGCACAGTTAAAAATCCATTTTTGTAGATAATCTGATTTTATTCTTGGATTAAATTAATTCATTGGGAATTTTCATACTGGGTTCATAAGATCTTTTTTTCTGCCTGAACATTTAGCATTATATAATTAATATCCATTGAAATACGTATAGCAACTTTATAATACACATTCCTGTGTCTATTATAGAAATGTTTCAGCAGACGGTATCCCATCAAATAGGGTATGAACATAGGGAAGAAATATCTCTCTGGTCTCATTGTTAAGATTGCCAATGATCCTTTTGAATAATTGATTATTTGCTTTATGAACACTGTGGATCATGTAAATAATTCACGTATCCCTTTTGGGTTGGTTGCTATGAATCTCAAAAGCAAATTCATAGTCCACCTCTCGCTGTTTTCACAAAATTTCGTGGCATGTCTTTCATATATGTTCCTCACCCTATTCCATCACACTTTTTCTACTCCTATTGTCTCTTCATGGATGCTCTCAATTTCCAATTACAAATATTTTAGTTTTGAGTGTAATTTTTTCCATTACCTAAAATAAATCTGGTAGAAACAAATACAATTTAGGATTATGGCTAAAAATGTGGTCAAGGATGGATTTAGAGCATTTCAGATTATGGACAAAGGGATTGCATTATTTAAACTTCCCATTCAGTGTTGTGAGGTTATTTGTTAAACATCTTGAATATAATCATGGCGTTATATAATTATCGTCACGTGGATAGTTTGATTCCCGAAACTACTTGCTGATAAAATCCAAATTCATTTACCAAATATACAATCTCTATATGCTCAAATGAGCTGTTTTGTATACTCAATTTCTGTTGCTGCATTTCAATAAATCAGGAAGAATTGGACACACGGCTCCTTTAGCTCTCTAAAAAGAAGTCAGTCATTCTCCTTGATGTAGGTCCACTGATTTAAAATAAGCTCCTATTCGCTCCCTATAAGTGCTTATTAACCTGTTCAAATTGTTTCCTAAAATAAGCTGAATTGTTACTTGCCTAGCCTGTTTTCTAATTAAAATTATTTTAAACTCTTGGCATTTTAATTCTATTTTTAGAATGACATTTCAAAAAATGTATGTAATATAGCAAAACAAACCAAAACTATGTTTTTAACATCTTTATTGGAGTATAACTGCTTTACAATGGTGTGTTAGTTTCTGCTTTATAACAAAGTGAATCAGTTATACATATACATATGTTCCCATATCTCTTCCCTCTTGCGTCTCCCTCCCTCCCACCCTCCCTATTCCACCCCTCTAGGTGGTCACAAAGCACCAAGCTGATCTCCCTGTGCTATGCAGCCGCTTCCCACTAGCTATCTATCTTACGTTTGGTAGTGTGTATATGTCCATGCCACTCTCTCACTTTGTCCCAGTTTACCCTTCCCCCTCCCCGTATCCTCAATCCATTCTCTAGTAGGTCTGTGTCTTTATTCCCATCTTGCCCCTAGGTTCTCCATGACCCTTTTTTTTTTAGATTCCATAAATATGTGTTAGCATATGGTATTTGTTTTTCTCTTTCTGATTTACTTCACTCTGTATGACAGACTCTAGGTCCATCCACCTAAACTACTTTTAAACACTATCACTGTTTTCACCAAAAGCAATGAGACCAAAAAAGGAATACAAAATACTTCTGCTACTTTCTATGAAGTCTCCCTTGCTCTACCTAGCTGAAAGTTATCTTTCTTTTATTAAAATTCCTTAGTACTTCCTTTTAGTATCTTTGGTTTTTAGCTCAACTGTTAAGTTTTTAGCCATGATAAAAATGATGACTGTATTTCATATTATCTTTTATCCTCCACATATTCTTACACAACAAATGAATGAATACATCAATGAATGAACAAATGTGTCTTTCTTTCTAAACACCATGCTAACTGGCAACAATATTCTATCTTTTTAAAATTATTTCAATTTGAGTTTAGCTACAATTCTATAAGTTTACATTTAAGATCATTTAGAATCTTAAAAGCTATATTTTCTCCTTCTTGACACATACTATGAAAATTCCTAGGTAATTTATTTTGCCTCTTATTTTATGCTTTCTTTCTTGTAAGTTTTAATCTGCAGTCATAAATCAAAATAAATAATAGGAAACAGGTAAGATAATTTTAGTTTAAAATGTGTTTTCCACTTATAATAATGATGTTTATATTTATAAAACTTTCTATAATATCAGTAACATGTACACCCATATATGTAACGTTTATTCATTCAAAAATGTTTATTGAGCACTAATTGTGTGTGTATTTTTAAAAATTTATTTATTTTTGGCTGCATTGGGTCTTTCTTGCTGCACGCGGGCCCTCTCCAGCTCTGGCGAACGGGGGCCACTCCTCGCCGCGGTGCGCAGGCCTCTCATTGCGGTGGCCTCTCCCGTTGCAGAGCATGGGGTCCAAAGTGCAGGCTCAGTAGTTATGGCGCACGGGCTTAGTTGCTCCGCAGCATGTGGGATCCTCCCAGACCAGGGCTCGAAACCACATCCCCTGCATTGGCAAGTGGACTGCCAACGACTGTGCCACCAGGGAAGTCCACCAATTGTGTTTTATACAGTGTTTTACATAATGTGGATACAAAAGTCAATATGATATGATTTCCTGTTCTCTCAGAGTGCATAATCTACCAGGGGAAATAGTACAATTATTTTAAATAAATAATCCTAATGTAATATGATAGGGAAGAAAAATTAGGTACAAATTCTTATGTAAGTATAAATGAACTGTAGATAAATTACTCTTGTCTTCCACCTAGAATATTTTAATATAAAATACATAATATCTGGAGAATCATAAAAATGTTTATTACCCAACAGAGCCATGACTGAGAGACAGAAACGAGTACTGTAAGGTAAAATAAAGAATATTTCAGTTCACTATTAAGAGTGGCTTACAAGTTGGGACAAAGTGAGAGAGTGGCATGGACATATATACACTACCAAATGTAAAATAGATAGCTAGTGGGAAGCAGCTGCATAGCACAGGGAGATCAGCTCGGTGCTTTGTGTCCACCTAGAGGCGTGGGATAGGGAGGGTGGGAGGGAGATGCAAGAGGGAGGAGATATGGGGATATATGTATATGTATAGCTGATTCACTTTGTTATAAAGCAGAAACTAACACACCATTGTAAAGCAATTATACTCCAATAAAGATGGTAAAAAAAAAAAAAAGAGTGGCTTAGAGAGAGGCTTCACATTATATGTCATCAGGGAAATGCAAATTAAAAAACAGTGAGATACCACTACATACTATTAGAATGTTCAAAATCCAGAACCCTGAGAACACCAAATGCTGGCAAGGATGTGGAACAAGAGGAACTCTCACTCATTGCTGGTGGGAATGCAAAATGGTGTGGACACTTTGGGAGACAGTTTGCTGGTTTCTCACAAAACTAAATTTACTCTGGTTATACAGTCCAGCAATCATGCATCTTGGTATTTGCCCAAAGGAATAGAAACATTTCCATACAAAAACCTGCACACAGATGTTTATAGCAACTTTATTTATTGCCAAAACTTGAAAGTAACACCAATGCCCTTCAGTAGGTGATTGGATTAATAAACTACTACATTTAGGCAAGGGAGTATTATTCATCACGAGAAAGGAGTTGTCAAGCCATGAAAAGAAATGGATATTAAATGCATATTTAATTTACATATTAATTTAATTAATACATACATTAATACATATTAATGCAAATTAAATGCATATTACTAAGTAAGAGATGCCAATCTAAAAAGCCTACGTACTGGGCTTCCCTGGTGGCGCAGTGGTTGAGAGTCTGCCTGCCAATGCAGGGGACACGGGTTCGTGCCCCGGTCCGGGAAGATCCCACATGCCGCGGAGCGGCTAGGCCCGTGAGCCACGGCCGCTGAGCCTGCGCGTCCGGAGCCTGTGCTCTGCAACGGGAGAGGCTACAACAGTGAGAGGCCCGTGTACCACAAAAAATAAATAAATAAATAATAATAATAAAAAATAAAATAAAAATAAAAAGCCTACATACTGTATGATTCCAACTCTATGACATTCTGTGAAAGGTAACACTATGGAGACAGTAAAAAAGATCAGTGGTTGCCAGGGGTTAGGGAGGAGAGAGAGATGAATAGGCAGACCTCAGAGGCTTTTAGGGCAATAATATTACTCTTTATTAAACTATAATGGTGAATACACGTCATTATACATTTGTCCAAACCAATAGAACCTGCAACGCTAAAGGTGAACCCCAATGTAAACTACGGACTTTGTGTGATAACGAGAGATCAATGTAGGTTTATCAATTGTAACAAATGTACCACTCTGATGGGAGATGTTGAAAATGGGGAAGCCATGCATGTGTGGGGACAGGGAGTGTATGGGAACTCCGTACTTTCTGTTCAATTTTACTGTGAACTTAAAAATTCTCTTAAAAAAGTATATTTTTTTAAAAAGTGGCCTATCGTTATTTTGTTTATCAAAAAGGAGGTTTACTATTTTTTTCCAAAAAACGGGGCAAAGCCTGTCTATAAGACTTCTCAGTAGATGTAGAAAACTAAAGGAGAGAACAACAGTCTCAAAAACCCATTGCCCAAATTCATTAACATGAGGTCCTCAGCAGTGGGGAATTTTCAGGCAAATCTTTCCTCTCTGTTAAAATTGAGAATAACAATAGATTACTAGTAAACTTTGCATCCTCGTGTTTATGGACAAAACACATTTTACCGTATAACTTAAGCAAATGTCTTGAATCAAATAACATGCTTCTATCTAGTATCATGTCTGAGAATGAATATGAGGTTGCCAGTCGGCAGTAATGACTCTCTACTATTTAATTCACTTTATAAATCTCCACTATGGAGCCTTGGAGTTTGCAACCTAATTACATGTTGGAAGTCACAGCCAAATTTCCTGCGTCAAACTTTGATCTGTCTCTGTTCAGCTCCTTGCATTTCTGAGGTCAAACTCCTGAAGAGATGAGTGCATTGAACTAAGTAGTTTGATTAGGCTTAAATAATTTAATCTTAATTTCCTGCTGTCATAGGGAGTTAGCTATTAAAGCAAATGGGTGAGTTTGGTTTTCAGTTGACTTCTGTGGAAATACATACCCGTAGATGAGATTCCTCATCTATAGACCCAACTGGGAACTCAAAGTTTACATGCACTTGCTTTCATCTTTTAGCCACCCTTGATTCCCAAATATGGAATATTAAATAGAGACACAAAGTGTGTGCAGGAAAATTTATTTTAGACTTGAATGCCATATGGGGAGGAAGGAGAAAGAAAAAAATTCTTAGAAGGGTGCTGTAGCGTTCTGTGGCACAGCTCACAGTGGTGTGAAAGGAGCACCGTGTACCATATGCCGACTGTTAACCATTAATTAATGTGTAACAAGAAAGAAAAGTCACCTCTGTCACTTAATAATATGGATCTGAAATTTGTTCAGTGCTCTTTTTGTTAAGTAACTAAGTTACTTTTGGGAAATGAAAAAGAGGATTGATCGTTATACTAAACCTAAATCTTTAAATTATCACAAGTCTTCATGGTGTATCTCACTCTTCAGGCTTATTTTCAGAAATAAAAGCATGAAAACTCAAGTTTTCACCAAAATAGCCCTCTCTGAATTAAATAAACCAGGGACTAGCATATAATACCTTTTTTTCTCCTTAGTTGAGCTTTCTCGGGATAGTTTTGTTTTGTTTTTTTGTTTTCTTTCTTTCTCAGTGAGTGACTTTGGACCTGAAGTCTGGCTGTAAACTGTCTGAAATTCTCATCAACTGAGCCATCTGATCCAGCAGGCACCATACACGTTCGCCTCTGATAGACCTCGTTGAGTGTGCTCTGTTGAGTGTGCCCATACCATACATCAGGTATGCGTGAAAATGCATTTTCTTAGCTTGTTTTTATTGCTAATTTTCCTTGTGGGACAATGCTGTAAAATGCCTTAGAAATGTCATCAGGCAATAGATAGCAATCAGACTGTAATTAAATTTATCAGACTTCTTTGGACTCTAGCTAATGGATAGCATTTACTTCTTTCCTTTAGTTCCAATGCAGTTCTACATTATATAATTTTATACACAGGTAAACTCTCAGGTAAGATCAGTCAAATTTAAAATGTCTGTTCCAATCTTAGTGGAGATTTAGCTCATTCCTCTTATTCCATTTGCATGGCACATTTGGGCGTTTTAAATTTTGTTAAAAGCGAGAATCATGATAGTCAGTCCTTCCTTTACTGTTTTCCAGTAACACAGTAATTTTCCAGTGTGCAGAAGAATTTTAGAGCAAGAGAATACTTTCTGTGGTCTGTAATGGAAAGTCTTGAACTCATGCTGGCTATTTTGTTTCCACTTGCTGTCTTTAGCCCAGATGATCTTAAATCTTGTCTTTAGACCTCTTCAAGGTCATTCATGTGGCCTCCTGTCTGAAATCTTCCTTTTCGTTGACCAAGTTGGGCTATAACTTTTTTTTTTTTTTTGGCAAAAGTTAAAACTATTGTTTTATTGACTGTGAGTTGAAGAAGTTTATATTTTCCTCTTTTTTTTTTTTTCTTCCCGAGGACAACAATTGATCAGAGAAGCACAAAATGATGTTCTAGTTCTTTTTGTCTTGAATTGTCCAAATGGGCAATTTCTGTAATCTTGGACTTTTGGGTCACTGTACTATTGATTGTTTTAAAATGACTGTTGGATAGGAGTTGCAACCTAGGTCAGTGCAGAACTCTTTCTTAACCTGAATTTAGCAATCTTGTTTTGAGTTTGGCAGTGGAATTGAAAGACATCTCTGGCCTCCCTGAGAAAGTATGGCTTACAAATGGTTCGTTTGTTCTAGCAAAGGGAGATAGTATTTTTATGAACTTACAACATAGCAAAGTTAAATGTGTTGAATTGGAAATGATTCTAGCAGCACTACATGTTATAATGCTAAGCTGTATTACTGAAAAGAAACCAGCAGACCAAAATTGCTTATCATGTTTTATATTTATAAATTCTTTTATGTGACTGATTTACTGTGGCTTTTGCTATTTATGCTCATTCAGTTTCTAAATGTCTGGAACTTGGAATGGGGCTGATGAGTCACATTAAACATCCTCCTACTCTGGGACAGCAAAGATTAAATGACACACTTAATTGCACTCATTTCACCATGAAGCCTTATTTCCAAGGGCTCTGCCAGTTGTCAGGTGCACTATATTACAGTCCCACATGGCATGTGACATCTTTGCTGCCTGCTGCATCTGGCTGGAGCCCTCTAGTAAACGCGGGTAGTTAAGCTGGTGAAAGGGTCTGGCTGTAGGACAATGACGCCCATGTTAATGATGGTGAAGCATTTGAAAAATAACCCTAGAGAATACTTCACATCTGATTAGACAGGACAACACTTTTTCGTATTAAAATGAAAGCAGTCATATTCCATAGTTGCATTAATTGATTTATTTTAAGAAATATGAGTATTGGTCATTTTTCGAAAGACTCTTCTTAAAGTAATTGCTAAACATAAAGGAATCTGTTAACTTCACAAAATTTCAATGTAAATGTTTCTGGGCAGACTTAGTAAGAGCTGGGTTAATGGTCTAGTGGACTTAAATCACTGGCACTTTACTAAAGATTTCTTAATTCACATTTCCTCCTTCCTCTCACTGATGAGAAAATGCTCAGCTATATGCAAATGGGCACTAAAACCTCACAGGGGTTCCCTTCCACTTGTTCTCAAATTAAAACTATAGCTACTGTTTTTATAAATAAAATAAAACACAAATATAGTAGAGTATGGAAGATACGAATTTATTTCTTCTCTCATAATATATTTATATATTATATACTATATTATATTATTTTAAATAAAAAAAATAATAAAATATGTAATTCTATTCAGAGGAATCTCTGTCATCTCAACACAGTTTACAATGTTAGAGTACTTAATGAAAAGAAATTCATGCACATGTAGACTGATCAAAAGACTATCATTTCTAGTCCATTTTTTCTACTATGCTTTCACGTAATTTGGGAAAACAATCAGATCAGGTGGAGAATGAAAGTAAAAGTGAGATTTGTATTGTTTTGAGGAAAGAGTTTGCGGTAAGTGTTGTTAGCAGTCAGATGTTTTCCATCGTCATCAAGGAGTGAACAAGAAGAAAGGTCTAAGTTACAATGGGAGGAATTAAAGCTAAATAGTATAACACAACCACAAAAGTAGTAAAACACAAGGACCAGCAACCAGAGGAAATCTTGTAATTTTATTTTTTTTCCTGAAAAAAAAAATTATCTTTCTCTTTCTCACTCTCTTTTTTGCTTTAATGTTCGTATCCATAGATGCTATCAGACACCAAACATATTAATGTAACTTTTAACCAACTATATGATGGAATTGATGGAAATCAAATAATTTATTAGTGATATGGGGTAAATATAATGCCTTTTAAAGGGACTGTTCTGCTTTGATATGCCACCTTTTATCATGAAGGCAGAAAATTGAGTTTTAATGAAAATTATTTTCAATGCTCCATTAAAGGGCAATGACATATTCAAGAGGTTTTAAAATGTATAAACAAAAATATATACTCCATGTTAGTTATTATTAAAACTCTACATTTAAATTTAATCCATTTCAAAAGTGTTAGAATAGTTAAAATCAAAATGTCCTAGCAATTTAAATGAGCATGGTGCTAGCATACCCCAAAATATAGGCTAGTCTGGTTTCAGAGGCTGTCATATACAGATGTGTTTTGTAATACAGAGAGGAGTTTCTCACAAACACATTATTATAATATCCGTGTACTTTGTAATGTTACAATGTTTTTAGGTTGGGTTTAATGAAGCTATAAAATAATCTATAACCACAATATATAACAATTATTGGTCTTTCCTTTGTCTCTTTATCCCAACTTCTTCCCTTCCTCCCTTCTTTCAAATTGAACAAATGTCAGTAATAGTTTGTGTTTCTCACGACACTAGATGCTGAGAATACAGAGATAATAAAAGTCAGTTTAACCTCCCAAACTTCACAGTCTGGTGGAGGACACATGCAAATGAACTATGAGAATGCAGTAAGGTATGTGCTATGAAATTCGGAAGTCTAGACTGTCTTGGATTCTGCAGAAAAGGAAGTAGCACTTACTAGGGATATCTGTGAAGTAGGGAACATGAGTCTCTAATTAGAAACAATATTGTGAGTATGGATTTAGAGGCAGGAGAATATTCTCTGCGATTAGTTTAGAAGCTGCCCTAGCTCGTCTTCCCTGGAACCAAGTCCCTGGAGAAGGGAAGGGAACCCAATGGAACAAAGGTAGGCTTGAGAGGAGATGAAGCCTTAGGTGTAACCTCTGTAAGTCTCTCAGGGAAGAAATCATGGGAAAGTCCCATGACTTTCCGATCTATAAACCTCCAGTAGCGGTCATTTTTATTGTGGTATAAAAATGGAAATATTCTCCCTTTTTGGTTACATAAGTAGTAGTGTATGTTCACTATGAAAACAACATTTTAACAATCAGATGAAGCCAAAAGGGGGAATAAAAGCTCAATGTTCCACAACACTGTAGCACATCTTAATTTAAGCTTAAGAAAGCAGTCCATTTTTGTCTTCCCGAGTCTCTGTAGATTTGTCTGGATGGTTTTAACCAGAGTTTCATTTGTCCTTGGGCCACTACTAGACAGAAAGTTGTTTCATAGCCTCTCTCTGTCCTCTTGTACCTGAGGAAAGCACACGAACCTCATAAGGCTTTCTAAGAGATTTTGCTGCTGGCAACAATGGGCAAGAGAAACATCAAATGCAAAGGGAAAGTTTAAAACTGTCAAGGAATCTAGCTCTGCAAAACTGGCTCTGCTCTTCTAACTTGCTGTATGACTTTGGGCATAGTATTCATTTAATCATGTATTAAAAAAAAAAAAAAAAAGATTTGACCAGATAATATAAAACAGTACTTCCAAGCTCATAATTCTATTCATTGGAATATGAATAAATTAAGTCCCAAATTTTATTTATTAAAAAAAAAAGAAAACAACTTTTATTGCGACCCTAACCTGGCTCCTCTGAGAAGCTTTTATGACCAGGATTTAGTGCTCTTGTGTTCTTCTCCAGGACGTGGCAAAGTTTGGTGATATCCGTCATTCCATTTGTTGACAAGTTTATGTAGTTTCTCAGGCTGGCTGGATGAATACCTGTATTGTTTTTTCATGTGTCCAGACTGGAGATGTATTCTGAGGAAAGTGTCTTTGCAAAAAGAGGAAACCCATTTTTTTTCTGTTAATTGTGTAAGAGCATCTTTACTCCCTAAGGCCACCAAATATACTCTATGATCCAGGAAGGTTAGCTACTTTCTAGCCCTTCCTCCTCTGATACCTTCCTTATTTTACTTGGAAACTTTCAGAGGAAAAAGAAAACACAATAAGACAAAGTCCTACAAAGTGCTAAGGATGAGTCAGTAAATATGTAAGGACCAAAGTCAGTGATATAGAAAAAGGAAGGGAGGAAAGACTCAGCCTCTAGCAGAGGAGAAAAACAGAGTGTCTCTGGTCACGTAAATCATTTACAAAGTAGAGAATGTGAGAGTTAAGACCTGCCTGTCATGTGTAATCATATGCTATTTAGAAGCTTCATTTTCAAGAGTTATACAATGAAAATAAAAGCACAGCAAATGGATACTATTTCATAGTTGTCATACACTTTTTATTCTGCTTTGAAGTTATAGAAAGATAGGAATATTTTACAGATAAGGAATCCTAGACAACTCTCAGAGACTGGTTCCCCCGCTGAGGAATGTACTCGTTTTACAACTGGATGACACAGGTCCACTGCTGGCCACCTGGCAGAGCTTCTATTCTCTTAGCAGAATCAGTAACTCCCCGTGAACGAAGGTCACCAAATGATTTCTGTTTTGTTTTGTTTTTTTTTTCTGGTACGCGGGCCTCTCGCTGCTGTGGCCTCTCCCGCTGCGGAGCACAGGCTCCGGACGCGCAGGCTCAGTGGCCATGGCCCACGGGCCCAGCCGCTCCGCGGCATGTGGGATCTTCCCGGACCGGGGCGTGAACCCGTATTCCCTGCATCGGCAGGCGGACTCTCCACCACCGCGCCACCAGGGAAGCCCACCAAATGATTTCTTGATTAAAATATTTTTCCATGGGCTTGCCTGAAAAATTAACCTAGACACTATTTTGTCATAATTATTTTGTTGTAAGTAGAAAGGCAACATGATTTATTAAGTGATCAGAGACTCAAATCCCAGTTTTAACATTTACTGTCTCTGATGTTACAGAAGAAGTTACTCTACCTGTCTGAGCCTTGGTTTCTTCACTGTAAGACAGAAATAATAAAATACCTATCTTCAAAGATTATTTTGAAGATTGCATTTAATATAAATAAAATCCTTAACACGGCATCTGGCAATAAATATTGTGTAGTATTATTTATCTACCTTCCAGTATATTGCATTGTTATTCTGTTTACATTTTAAGATGCAAAAGTTAGCTTCCAACATTTAAAAAAATACATTATCCATTAACTTCTTTTTCTTTTCTTTTTTTTATATCTTTATTGGAGTATAATTGCTTTACGATGTTGTGTTAGTTTCTGTTGTACAACAAAGTGAATCAGTTATATGTATACATATATCCCCATATCTCCTCCCTCTTGCATCTCCCTCCCACCCTCCCTATCCCACCCCTCTAGGTGGTCACAAAGCACCGAGTTGATCTCCCTGTGCTATGCGGCTGCTTCCCACTAGCTATCTATTTTACATTTGGTAGTGTATATATGTCCATGCCACTCTCTCACTTCATCCCAGCTTCCCCTTCCCCTGCTGTGTCCTCAAGTCTGTTCTCTACGTGTGTGTCTTTATTCCTGCCCTGCCACTAGTTTCATCAGTACCTTTTTTTAGATTCCATATATGTGTGTTAGCATACAGAATTTGTTTTTCTCTTTCTGACTTACTTCACTCTGTATGACAGACTGTAGGCCCATCCACCTCATTATAAATAACTCAGTTCCATTCCTTTTTATGGCTGAGTAATATTCCATTGTATATATGTGCCACATCATATCTATTAACTTCTTATCGTAAATGTGTCCATGAAATTACTTATCTAAAGGCTTGTATCTAATCTACAGGCTCTGAAATTACAGGATACCCAAACTTTAACCCTTGACGTAGAGAAGGATTCTAGACAAATTGAGGGAAAGTATCTACGGTGAAATTCAGATCTGGTGACATTGCGCAGTGGAGAAGTACTCAGGGGTTGATTCAAGAATGTTGACTTTAGAAACGATGAAATAGTAGAGATGGGGTGAAATCAAGGTCAAAGCTTCCTGATATTCCATTTGAGTTAAATCTCACCATGCAAAGTGATCTCAGAGTTTCCTTAATAACTATGACAGTGAGTACAAAAACACCTTCCAGGAGAATCAAGAGCTAAGGTAACAACTCTCACCTTTGTGGGAGAGAAAACAAGCAGTGAGTGAAAAACTGATGGATGAACAAAGTGAGCAGGGACAAGCCTTTAAGATACCATAAGCTGGATGTGAAATGAAAATTTAGCAGAATGAATCATCTTGCGTCTTAAAGTTATATCGTGAGTATTGCTCGCAGCACACACTCTTAGAAAGCCTCATGAGGGTTGTGTGCTTTCCTCCCAAGAGGACAGAGAGAGGGTATGAAACAACTTTCTGTCTAGCAGTGGCCTCAGGACAAATGAAACTCTGGTCACAACCATCAAGAAAAAAAAAAACATCTGTAGGGAATCAGGCAGTCAAAAGTGGAATGCTCCAGCCTCAAATGGCCTCACATTCCATGGTGTGTCAGGAGAGAGAGAGAAGGAGAGATCTCTGGTGTTTGTTCTTATAAGGACACTCATTCTGTTGGATAAGGGCCCCACCTTTATGACTTCTTTTAACCTTAATTAACTTCCTTAGAGACCCCATCTCCAAATACAGCCACACTGGGGGTTACAGCATCAACATGAATTTGGGGTAAACACTAACATTCAGTCATTTACTTATAACATTAGCTTATAAGTAACTATATTCATTTGGCTTCCCCTGTAAGCAGAGTCTGAGATTAAGACCTAGGAGATTTCCTTGGAAGGCAAGGACTGAGACAAGGATTTGCGAGATGAGCTCAAGAAGCAGGAGTGAGAGAGTGGGTAGAGCAGGCAGGAAAAGTCAATGAAAGAGTACATTAGGATGCTCCCTTAGGCAAAGATCTCCTTTCAACCAAGATATCAAAAAAACCCACAGACTATTCCAGAATTTTTGATCTGAAAGATGGGAGACTGAAACATTTATCCACTCTTACCATTGGTTGAAGGATCAACCTAGGGAAGCTAATATACTAGTGCTCTGGCCAGGCAAGCTCCCTCCAAGTAGAGAAGGTGTAGGGACAGAATGAAGGAAGATGTGTCATCTGAGGGTAGGCTGGGATGCTGACAGCCAGCACAGGGGGACTAGAACTGCCACCTGTGCTGCAGCTGCTGTCAGAGGTGGACCAGGAACATGTAACACGAACACCAGAGGCATCTGTGTAATATTTATCTGTGTTTCAATACAAACAGGCAAAAAGTAAATTGGTTTGTAAAAAGCTACATCTTAGCTCCATTTAAGAAGTACAGTTACTAATCATATTGCATTTCAAAATCAGAAGAATGGATGTGAGGTGGTGATAGTATACAAAAGGGAAGAATGGATATGGGTTTCAGTTACCTATCACTGCCTACTACTTTAAACCAACAACTGGTTAATTAATTCTCATGATTCTCCAGTGCTGGACTCTGCTAAATGGTGTTCTGCCTCTCCTGATGCTCACGAGAGCTTCAGTTTTCTGAGGGTTGCTGGAGCTGCAGTGATCCAAGATGGCTCTCCCTACTGGCTGTCAGGTGGAAGCTCCTTTGGAGCTGTTGACCAGAACACACCTTGCATAGCCATTCCCTGTGTCTTGGGTTCTTCACTGCATGGAATCTGGGTTTCAAAGAAAGTATCTTAAAAGAGAAAACGCTGAAGCTGCTAGACTTTCAAAATGCTTGCTTACACTCAGAAGTCTTTGAATGGTACTTCCTTTGCATTGCATTGTTCAAAACAGTCACAGGACCAGCCAGGATGCAAAGGGAAGAACATATCTCCTCCTTTGATGGGTGAAGCAGCATGCTTGTGCAATGTGGAATATGATTATTTGCAACCATCTCTGTGCCCTAGCTACTACAGTAGGATAACAGGGCTTGTGGATATTTCATGAGAATTAATTCTTCAACAATTCTTTCCCAAGGTTCTACTTCTTGGTTAATGCTGTGCTTAATTATCTATTCATAGTAGGGGTTTTAGATGAGGACCAAAACACTTTCCTACACTGATTGAGAACAATGGGTAGTATTCCCAAAATTTTTCTCAAAATGTAGTATTAAAACTTACATTAGAGTCCTCTGGTATGATTCTTTTTTTTTTTTTTTTTTTTTTGCGTTATGTGGGCCTCTCACTGTCGTGGCCTCTCTCGTTGCGGAGCACAGGCTCCGGACGTGCTGGCTCAGCGGCCATGGCTTATGGGCCTAGCCGCTCCGCGGCATGTGGGATCTTCCCGGACCGGGGCACGAACCCGTGTCCCCTGCATCGGCAGGTGGACTCTCAACCACTGCGCCACCAGGGAAGCCCTGATTTTTAAATAATATAAATTCTTGTGCACAACATACCTGATGTGTCATAGTCTTTAGGTCACGCTCAAGAAACCGGCATTTTAAATGAGGCACACAGGTATCTATGATAAAAAAATATATTGCTAGAAAGATACAATTCTATGTCTTTGGCCTAAAATAAGAGAGGGCCACTAGGGAATGACGGCTGTTCTGTACATTAAAAGCTTGAATCGATATTTCAGGTAGCATGTATTGAGTAGCATGAATGGAGTTCTAGAAACTAGACAGAATGGTGCTTTCCTGGAAGCAAGTCCATCAGCCTAGAGAACAATTAGGAGAAAAGGAGATACGACGAGACTAGATTAATCAGTCTAAAGAAGTGGACGGATTGTGAAAGATTTGAATATCGTACTAAGTAGTGAGCTTTATCTAGAAGGTAAAGCACGATCCTTACAAGGTTTTAACAGGAGGTGTCATATTCAGAAGTATGATTTAGAAAGGTTATTGTGTCTCCAGCTTAGGTAACGGATTAGAGACACAGGGGTCGGGTAAGAGGGAACAGAAGTAAAGAAAATGAGAACAGATAATGGCACAAACTCAGGTAGTGATCCGTGTGGGTGAAGTAATTAAGCCATTAGAGTTGCTTACATGGGAATAAATCAACTTTCTTGTAGAACGTTTTGCACTTCCACTAATGGTTCTACAAGGGCATCCGTCCAGTCCTGAAACACAGGTGAATATATATAATACTAGCTCATCTACAATCTTAAAAAATTCTCTGTGTTGCCAGGTTTTATGAAAAACTGTACAATTAGGTGCACAGGCATCAGATACATTTCTAAGGAGACAACTTTTTCTCTCTACTGCACATCCAAAGTAACATCAGGTGTCAGTGTTCTGGGAAGGATACAAAGCCTAACTCTTCAGCTGATTTTATAGATGGGCCTAGCCACACCCCATTCATTTCACTTTGTTTTTCCTATTCTCTATATGCAACTTTATGAGGTATAGCCGTAAAGTAATGGTTTTTTTATGTGGCTCATAAACTAACTCTGAAGGCAATTTCAAGAGATTCAACAGTTCTGAGCTGTGGCAGCTCTGTTAAAACGGAGGAGGACCTCCTCAGATGATTACTTTGAAAAGGGCAACACTCGTTAGAACCTGTTTCTCTGGCAAGTTGATTTGAAAAACATCCTTTTTCTTATCTTGACCCCTGTGTACCCGCTGATTTCGCTAAGCATTCCATGAGAGTTTATTAACTACTTTATGGTTATGCCTTATTTTAAAGAAAAAGTTAGAGTTATATTAGGGAACCTGTTTCTTCCCTTTCAGGGAAAGTCAACTAGGTTTCTGTCTGGAGGGCTTTTGACGACCTCTGTATCCCTGATGGACACACAACAGGCCTGTGGCTCATTTGCTCACCCAGGAGAAAAGAATGCAGGGGAAGCAAGCACACTGGGCCCCAAAATGCTAAAGGTGAAAAGCAGGATCTGAGCAAATCTTGGAACAGTCTCAGCAACATGAAATATATGCTGACTCCAAATGCGCATTTCCATCTTTTAAAAACGAGGCAGCCCTGATCCTTGAAGAAGAAAGTTAAGGAAATCAACTTTTATTGAATCATGGAGGGGCTATCCACAAAGGTAGTAAATCTGAGCATAGCTCTAAGCCTTTGCTTCCCCTTATCCTACAAACAAACGCATAACAATGGAAATGCTCGTTCCTCCTCCTGGCCTAAGGAACCCCTAGTCACTCTCTAAACTGTCATTCTCTCACACACCCAAGAGAGGTTGCAAGCACGAATGACATCATTATTCTGTCTCCTTCCAAATGCCTTATGGTCCTGCTGTCATCAAGCAAGTCCTAACTCCCAACAGGAATTGTACATTCCCAACCAAACTTCAAGATTCACAAGCAACTTTGATATGACAGAAGGATGGCAACCAGATTCTTCTCTCAAAAAATATTTTCTACAAAAGGTATCAGGTTCCAATCCTTGTTATTGCGAGCGCCAAAGGAAGCTTCTGAATTTTACCCTGCAATTCTGGTCTTAAATACTACTCCCGTCTTCTGTAGATGAGAGCACAGCATTTGTGCTCTGTAAAGGTACTGTTTCTTCTGGAGTCTGTGGGTATACACTAGAACTAATGGAGATCTCTCTCATGACAGTTTTAGGTGCCTAAAAGCATGCAACCATCCATAACCCTCTTCTATGCTCCTGGTAGAATTGAGCTTGGCACTAGAGAGTTATTGACAGTAATTGTAATGAATTATGTATAGACCAAAATGAGTGTCATCAAGAAACAGAATTTTTAAAAGTAAAAGTGGATATACATCAATGTCAATGTATATACATTGGGTAGAGATAAGCTAGTACAGAAGTATAAATGAAAGGTGGTTTAAGACTTGCCAGTAAGTGAGACTTTTGTTCAAAACTCTCTTTTACTTTTTTAGGATAAAATGAGATATTTATACGATAAAATGAGGTTTTTTTCCATGCTGGGGAGATATGAGGAAGTAGACATGAGTAGAGCTAATAGTCTGCTTGTCATGGAGTAATTTAAATATTCTTTATTTTTTAACATCTTTATTGGCATATAATTGCTTTACAATGGTGTGTTAGCTTTTGCTGTATAACAAAGTGACTCAGCTATACATATACATACATCCCCATATCTCCTCCCTCTTGCCTCTCCCTCCCACCCTCCCCATCCCACCCCTCTAGGTGGCCACACAGCACCGAGCTGATCTCCCTGTGTAAATATTTTACTTCTTAAACATACATTCTAATTTTTATGAGTCTGCATTTATTTCTTAGTATAAAAACTATGTTTCCTGTCTAGTTGTAAGTTTAAGCTTAGATTCATACAGAGCATAAAATATAAATGTAGCAGACACATATACTTCCTATTCCCCAAATTCTCTGAGAGAAAATCAGAGAAGTGCTTTGAAATGCAAACATTACGTAAGTTCATGGCAGATTTTTTTTTTCAAGGACTGGAAGCAATAGTCAAAATGAAGGATCTTATAAGATCAGCTAGGCAATGGTTCCAGGGTATGTTTATGGGACAAAGCATACCAGTTTGTATGTTTTCAAATGGTAATTATATTGCCAAAAAAGGGTATTTCAACGGCACACTTTGTTATCAAAAAATTTATTATTCAAGAAGTCAACATAGACATGTGTTCCATGATTGGGCTAATCCTTTCCCACCTCACTTTGGGGGCTAAGCTAAAGCTACTTAGAGAGTCTAACTCCCTGCGATGTGATTCTCCCAGCCAGAGGGTTTTAACACACATGGAGAGGCTGTATGGTCAGAGAGCTTGGACTCTGACGCCAGACTTCCCAGGTTTGAACTTGACTCTGGCACTCAGTAGTCCTAAGAGAAAGGGAAGTTCCTTAACCTTTCCGTGTCTCAGTTTTTTCAACTGAGGGTAATAATGGAATCTACCTTTCAAGGTTGTTATAAGGAATAAACCACTTAATATAAGTTAAGTACTTAAACTCTGAGTAACACTTAGGAAAGTATTTGCACACCTATACACACCTATCATATACATGAATACACATACATACACAGATTTCTGTGAGCCAGTGTGTTGCTGCGAGTGACAAAGTTTCAGTATCTACAGAGGGCATTTTATGTATCTGATATCTAAAAAAGTGGCCTAACAAAGAAATATGTGTTCTTGAGAATATCTGGAAAATACAGAATACATCTAAGGTAGTACCATGTCCCCTTGTTTGCTCTTAGTTATCATTATGCTGGTCCTGTGTCAAGGAGAGTCATATGTTATCACTATTCCAGGCTGAAATTTTTCATAGCAGCTTTATTCCCTACAACTTTCTAACCTTGGTATCCCTGTTCCTAGATAATTGGAAAAGTATAGGCTACATTTCAGATGATGGATATAATTTTGCATTCTTATGAGTCACTTTTGGAATCATTAAGACATTTAGAAATGAAGATGATGATATTTTATCAGACAAATATTAATCATTGTCTTGTACGTGCAGATTTTTATGAAAACCCATCTCACTACTTTCCATCACCCCTTTCTTTCAAAGGTTCTACAAATATTTATTGAGGACCAGTTAAGATCCAATCACTCTGATGGATAATGAAAGTGTACAAATGAAAAACTTGGTCTCTTCCATCTCTGGGATGTAAAGAGAGTAATAACATAGCGCGGTGATTCTTGAAGTGAGACTGCGTTCCTTAGGGTACGGATCCCATGATGCCTCAGAAATAAAAGTCTCATCTCCACGTTAGTTAACGCACTAGAATGAATCCATTGGAATATGATCAGTTGTACACTTGTAAACCAGAGTACTTCATAATAATTGACTCTATAGAGTATGTGATACCAAAGTATTCATGGTAAAATACATTGTCAAATTTCTGCTTAGAGAATGTTGTAACTATTTATCCATAGAAGTTAACTATGATCAATTAATTTATATTCATATTAGTCCCCTAAAACATGCTTACATGTGATGAATAGCAACTTATACTTAAAGCTTTGATTTTCAAGAGACAATGATCACAAACATATCTTCACTCTCTTGCCATGTAAAGCATTAGATAGGAAAACAGTTTTTGATCCTGAGATGTTTCTGTTTTATTTTAGATTATCTATTATGCAAAATCTCATTCTTCCCCTTTTAAAGTAACAGTTTCCTATAGCAGATCTCTTTTACTTTTTGAAAAGCTACTCTATGTACTTTGAAAAGCTACTGTGTGTTTGGTACAAAACTGAAAATATACAAGGGGACAATTACTAAGTTTCATTACCTTCCTTGCCCTCACAACTCAGTGACTCTGCAGAAAGGATCCCTGTTACCACTTTCTTGTTCATTCTTTTAGAAATAATCTAGGAAATGAAACACATACACACATAATTATTAAACATAGTTGATAGCATATTTTACATATGGTTCTACACTCTGCTTTTTCACAGAATGTAATGTGGACATCTGTCTCTAAGTTAGAGTAAGTTACAAGTGCCTCATTCATTTCAAAGTTCGCACTGCACGGACGACACGCCCTTAGGGTGACCCTGGATAAATGATGCCTCTTGCAATCCACTGTGCTTGACCATAGGCAGAACTTGCTTCTAACCAATAGAATATGTAAATGTGATAGGATGATACTGCCTTAGTTATGTTCCATTAGGTGGCAAAGGTTAAGGAATGGCACGCCCACTTCTCTTAATATAAGATTCTGTCTTGGCAGGCTGAAGAGACAGTGTCCCCTTTCAGGCCTTGAAGAAGTAAGTTGTGATGCTGTGAGAGGTTTGTGGAGCAGGGCAAATGGTTAGGACCTGAAGGTAGTCCTAGGAGCCGAGAGAAGTCCCTGACAACAGATAGCAAGGGAAAAGGGACCTCACCATTTCTGCTGCACGAAACTTACTTCTGTCTACAATGCAAATGAGCAGATTCTTCCCCATCAAGCCTCCAGATACGAACACGGCTTTTGGGCCTCAGGATTCTTCTGGGAAAGAACTCTTCTATGGGAAGAGCTGGTAAACTGTAAAGCCTGAGCCAAGTCTGAGTCCTAAGTCTCAGGGCTGCAAGAAAAGGACAAGAAAACAAACCAGCAAATCTGGTGAGTGGTGCAGATAATGGCAGAGGCAAGGCACGTGTATGGACACTGGGTATGTGGGAGATCTCTGTAATTTTCTCTCAGTTTTGTTGTAAACCTAAAGTTGATCTTTAAAAAAATATGAGTGTAAGTATGGGTATTGACTGGAAAGAGTCTTGAAGGAACTTTCTGAAAGATGGAAATTTTTATATCCCTGTGCTACAAGAAAACTCATTGAATTATACATTTAAGATCTAGGCATTTGTCTATATGTAATTTTATCCTTAAATCAATGATAAAAATAGGAAAGTAAAACAAAACAAAACAAAACAACAACAAAAAAAAAACCCCACAGCTTTGCAGACACTTGATTGTAGCCTGGTGACACCCTGAACAGAGAATCCAGCAAAGCCACACCTGGACTCCTGAGACACAGAAATTGTAAGATAAGAAATGTGCATTGTTTTAAGCCACTGATTTGGCATCATATTTTTACGGCAATGGCTTTAATATATTTGGTGTATCATTGATTGATTTATAGCTTTTTGAACCTTGAAGGCAAACAGAAAATTGAATTAACGAAACTCCCTGTCTTGTGGAATGCTATAACCATTGGTTCAAGATCCCTTTCCTTTTATACCTATTTGGTTACTTCCTTTAACCCATAATCTTCACTCACATTCTTCTCTCACCAACAGGCAGTCATTTAAATGAGTTTGATGTGGATCTATTTTTGTTAGATTATATTTCTGCCAATTGTGTACATGCATTTGAAATTTGCCTTAGATGTTCATGAGATATTGTCTCATGTCATTGCTCCGAGTAAACATATATTGTATACGATTCCATTCCAAAGAGTTAAGAGTTAATATGAGCAGATCATGTTCAAAAAATAAATCAAAAACAAGGTCAGAGTTCAGGTTAGGAGGTAGAAAACAGTAAGAGAGTGAGGTTGTGAGCTAGGGAGTTTTGCACCTGCTGTTTGGTCTTCAGTGTGAGGCTAGGATACAGGTCAATCTGCCTTGGAGTGGGAAATGATCCTTTTAAAACATGAAAACTATTATTTCCTCAGTGGCTGAAGAATTTCCAGAAATGTCCAGTCGGACAAAATTTGTACATTGGTAAAATGAAAACTACAATACAATAAGGAGGAGAGAAAAGTCAGGGCCAAGAATGAGCATGAATTGGGAGGCTGCATGGACATATCCCGCATATAAAGTCCTACTCTTTGTACCTAGAAAGTGGACAGAGGGTGGACCAAAGGAAAGGGGATGGGATTGGGGTTTGAAAACATGCAACCAAGTCCCAACTACCCTCTAAAAGGCCATGATGCTTTGGGGCATGTAACTGGATCTAAGCCTCACTTTCCTCAGAAGTAAAATTAGAGTTAACCAGAACACCTATTTTACGAGCTCATGTAAGAAATAACATAGGATTTTTCATATATTTGCTAGTTACATTTGTCTCTATTTGTTCTGACATTTAAAAAAAATTTACATCTTACATTAAAAATAACTGGTATATGAATCTAGTGCTGTAGGGGAACAAAAGATTAATAAAACAGGTAGTACTTTTCCTAGGCTGTAACTACTGGAAGGACTAAAATGTTCATGGAGACAGTAGCAAAGTAAATGAGTTCATGTCCTTCTTATAAGGCTCTTTTAAAAGTCTAATTCAAAGATTTCTTGGTACCATTAAAGTTTTAAAAAGTGTTTCTTTTTCTTTTCTCCATTCAATTATTTATTCAACTGTAGGCTCAAGTCTTTCTCAGACCTCAAAAGCTGTGCATATAAATTAAGGTCCCCAGGCTTCCCTGGTGGCGCAGTGGTTGAGAGTCCGCTTGCCAATGCAGGGGACACGGGTTCGTGCCTCGGTCCGGGAAGATTCCACATGCCGTGGAGCGGCTGGGCCCGTGAGCCATGGCCACTGAGCTTGCGCGTCCGGAGCCTGTGCTCCGCAACGGGAGAGGCCACAACAGTGAGAGGCCCGTATACCGCAAAAAATAAAAATAAATAAGGTCCCCTTTGCCATTACCTTCCCGATTTCCTTTTCCTTTTGGAAAGTTCATTCTTTTACGAGTTTCTTTTTCCCATATAATTTTTGGAAACCCCAGAGGAACACTACATTTTCCACAAATCTGTATTGCTGGTAGGTTTTCAGTTCTGCAAGATATTCTAGCAATAATTCTAGAAATATTAAAGTTACCTCCGGTTTCATTATCTACTCTTGCAGGCAACTCCGTTTCTGCTTACTGATATGTTTCAAATGCAATCATACTTATTGCCCCCAGTGCAAATAAAATAGGGCTGTATTATTTTTTAAATTTAGTGATTGACTTAAAGTAAAAACTTACCACCCAGAAAAGCAACCTGAAACCTGCTCTCAGATATGACTAAGATTAGCATTTATAGTGCTAACTCGTGGTCTGTCCCCCCTACCACCACTATGCTGCAGGTCTTTACCTACCAGTCCAGAAGGAGATATCTTTTGTTTTGGACCAAAACATGTTCTCCATTATTTTGCAGGACAGTGAAATTTTTCGGCAGAAGTATATATATTTGCCATACAATGAAGCAGAAAGCTGCTTACACCTTCAGAGTAAGCACTCTTCTGGTCCCCAAATTTTTAGAAATATTAGGGTCCATTCTCAGAACACCACAGCACAATCACCATTAGTGAGAATCTACTGTTAGATCCTAGGATCATTAAGTATTCGAATTCTTCACATTAGAGATTGTGAATCACCCCTCCTCCTCTTTAGGTGTTTGTATTTTACTTAGAAAGACAGACATGAGTATGGATGTAGGCCGGGCAGCATGTGACCTCTGGAACAGAGACAGTTGCGCTCAGAGGAAAAACTAACCATTCTCGGGGTTTCAGGAATAAAATCGACCCCCCAAAGCTGTGCCTTTTAAAAGATGTAAATTTATTTTAGCCAAGGGTAAAGAAGGCATCTCAAATCAAGGGAACATCTCGTGTAAAGTTACAAAGTATATGTTGCAATTTGTGATCTGGGAAAAATGATAATTTGATGCAACATTGTGATATGTGGAGAAAGTGGCTGCAGAGTCAAATAAGGGACAAAAACTGAAGAATCTTCCAAGTTACACTTAGGAGCTGGGATTCTGAACTGTAGCTATTGGGAAGATTGACCACAGTCTGCTTGAGGTAAGATATTACATGCTAACTAGCCTTTTTTCCCTGTAATCAATTACATAAGATGAGAATGAACCATAAAATGTTTATTTCTTATATTGATGATGATAGATAAGGGAGGAAAGACAACTTTGGAGCTGTAAGAAATTGTATTCATTTCATTTTTTAAATTATTATAGAATATTTGAGACACAGGAATATAAAAATACAATAGATGAAAAATATAAAAAATATAATATTACAAACATAATATACTTTAAACCCCTGCTTTATTCCTCCTTGGTAACATTTTCTTCCATCCTCACCCTGAGGTTATGACTAATCTTACCAATTTAAAATGTGAACTGGGACTTCCCTGGTGGCGCAGTGGTTAAGAATCCGCCTGCCAATGCAGAGGACACAGGTTCCAGCCCTGGTCCGGGAAGATCCCACATGCTGCGGAGCAACTAAGCCCGTGCGCCATAACTAGTGAGTCTGTGCTCTAGAGCCCACGAGTCACAACTACTGAAGCCTGCGCGTCTAAAGCCCATGCTCCACAACAAGAGAAGCCACCGCAATGAGAAGTCCACACACCACAATGAAGAGTAGCCCCTGCTCGCTACAACTAGAGAAAGCCCGCATGCAGCAATGAAGACCCAATGCAGCCAAAAATAAATAAATAAAAAATAAAAATAACTAACCTGAACTTGGTATTTTTTCTTCCAGTATTTACTGACTCTTCCTCATATATACGTATATATACACAAATGTATACTAATATGTAGCTGCACACGTAAATAAATGCACAGGTAGATATATAATTGTGTGGATGGTTTTTAAAGTTTTGAGCTGTACGTATACTTCTACAATGTGTTACTTGATTTTCTTCAATATTTTTGTGTGATTCATCCATTTGGAGGATACATGTAACACTATTTTATTCATTTTCATTGTTGTATAGTATGCCATGGTATGATTATTACATGTTATATATATTTTCTCCTATTGATAGAAATTTGTATGCTTCCAATTATTTCGTATCAGCAACAAAGCTGCTGTGAACATTTTGAACAGATTTGTTTGCACACGTGGGTGTATTTTTTTTGCTACATCTTACCAAAATTTATGGATCAAGTATAGTGGGGTATTATTTTTATATCCAGTGCACTATAATGCTAGAACAAGAAGACCAATATTTTTTCTTAAAATCATGTACCTATGTGCATCCATGTCCACAAAGCCTAGAACAAAAATTAAGAAATTGAACAATGGCTTTTAAAGCTTCTAATAGATTATCATCAAACTTCAATTTCACTTCAATGAGTAAAACATGTCAACAGTCCACTCTCCATATGTACCTGAAAGTCTATCAAGATTACCTTTATTTATTTCCAGGATCACTACTTACAGTATTCTTAATCAGTCATTCCCTCATTCTGTGTTTAATGAAGTCTAAAGACACTTAAATGTTTACTATTTCAGTGGTGATTGTTTAATTTATAAGACAAAGTCTCATCGCTCACATCAAAGTCATGCTAGTGAGGCTGTAAATTATACATTTTATGGTCTATAAAACTTAAGATGATCCAGTTATCAGGGTGTTTATCGTTAAAATATTTTTACAATATCTTTCTAGATATAACTAGACTTTAACTATTATGATGACCATCCAAAATATCTTCCCTGAAGAATAACAATTGCATGCTGACATTTTTTTCTGAGTACTTTTATGAGAACAGGGTGAAATATCACAGGGATCTTCTTCAAATATCTACCATAGGAGATAATTTGACACATGCCACATTTTGGGAAGCATTAATCTTTTCTTTCGTATCCCAGAGGGAAAGAAGCTAATGGAAATATTGTGACTAACTTCATCCAAAATGCTCTAGTTTGATTTTCAGGCACCCACAGCTAAACCACAGGGAGTGAAGCATACAATACAGGATTAACTAATTCAAGTTCAATAAATATTTAATGAGCAACTTTTTTGTGCAACATTCTATTCTAGGAACCCAGGACACAGGATAATAAGATGAAATCTGGCCACACATGGCTTACATTCTAGAGTATTACCTTTAATAGCATGATGTAGCCTTGGATAATATTCTAGAATGCTGCCTTATGAAGTATCTGATGGTTTTAGAAAATATATTTCTTCACATAAATAATGGCATATGTGAAGGTAAATATTTTTCAGAAATATTCTACAAAATGTATCTTCTGTCATTGCATTTAAAGTGTAATAATGGTTGATAAAAATAAAAATACTGACAATATGTAAAATAATAGGTAACCCAGAAACCATAAATAGACATAGTAACAGATTTCATGACACCCAATTTTAAAATTCCCAAACTATATACAAGATATATCAGACAGAAAATATGTTCCACAGGACTTTGTTGTAAAATGGTATAGTTGCTGTGGAAAACAGTATGACAGTTCCTAAGAAACTTAAACATACAGTTACCATGTGACCCCGCAATTACACTTTTAGTTATAGATCCAAAAGATTTGAAAGCAGGGACTCAAACAGATATTTGTACATCCTTGTTCAGAGAAGCTTATTCACAACAGTCAAAACGTGGAAAGAACCCAAGTGTTCATCGATGGATGAATGCATAAAGAATATGTACATACATACACTGGAATATCAGTAAGCATTGAACAGGAATGAAATTCTATGACATGCTTCAACATGGATGAAACTTGAAAACATTATGCTAAGTGAAATAAGCCAGAGATAAAAGGACAAACGTTATACGATTCCACTTGCATGAATTACCTAGAATTGTCAAATTCAAAGATACAGAAAGTAGAACGGAGCAGCCAGGTGCTAACAGCAAAGAAGGGTGGGGGTAATTGTTTAAAGGATACAGCTTTTTCATTTAGGATGAAAAAAGTTCTGGAGATGGTTAGTGATGATGGCTGTACAGCAGTGTGAAAGTACTTACAGATGGTTAAGATGGTCTATTTTACGTTATGTATATCTTACCACCAAAAAGAAATAAATAAATAAAGTGAATGTAAAATGAGAAACTACAGAAAGAAAGTTTTGATTTAAAAAAAAACAGGAGTGTAAAAGACCTGGGAGACAATGGGGAATCAAAGGAGGTTTGTTTTATTTTAAAATAAAAGAATCAGTGGATGTTTGGAGTATCCAGAGAACAGGGAGATATTGATGGTGAAAAGAAAGAAAAACAGTAGTAACTATAGGAGCAAAGTCTCTGTGTGTGTGTGATGGGGGGAATGGGAAAACCAAACCACATTGCATGGGGAAGCACAAATAGGTAGAAAAACTATAAAGCAAAGAAGGGGGCAATTAATGTGAAAGTAATTGATATGGAAGCCGAGATAGTGTGCCCTTTATAGTTGAAAGAGGGGTGTGACACATAAGGAACAACAGGGGTGACTGCTTTGTTTCTTGAACTCAGTGATAGTAGACTTTCTATAAAGTGATGGGTGTATGTTTTTAAAATATTTCCTAAATTTCATATTTATGTATGTGTTCTATCGATACTATCAAAAGTCAAAAAAATCACAACAAATACAGAAGAAGAATATTCCAAGTGTATGTAAAGTACTTACAGATCACTAAGGAAAAGGTGAACAGCCTAAGTTTTTTTTTAATAGGCAAATTACATAAAGAGCTAATTCATAAAAGAAGAAAAAATTGATCACTAAACATAAAATATGATGTTCAACCTCACTAATTTTAAATGCTAATTAAAATGAAAAATTGTACCTTTTATAATAAAGAGTTAGCATAAATTTTCAAAGATGGATACTTTTCCAGTCTGTTGAAAATGAAGGGACAGGACATTTTCTTTAAACAATAGGTGTGAACGCTGTTCAGATTAACAATGAACAAAAAATATGATCAAGCAATTCCACTTATAAGGATCTATTCTGCAGTAAGTAAGCAATTATCTTACAAATATGCAAGGATTTCACTGCAGAATTATTACATAGCAAAACAAAGAAACAACAAAGAAACAACCTAAATATCTCCAAATAATAAACTGATTACATAAATTATGGTGTGTCTATGTAATGCAATACTACAGAAGTATCTGGAAAAAATGTAATACGTCTTTGTACTAAGATATGTCTGTAACATATTAAGTGGAAAACTTCTGTAAATGTAATCTCATTTTAGTTAAAAAGAAATTGTGTATGTATGTACTCATTTGTGCGTGCAACATAAAGACAAGGGTAGAAAAAATATATCTGAAGACACAGCAAACTACTAATATTTGTAACTTTTAAGGGTTGTAATTACAGGGTGACAGATTTATTTCCACTTCAAATCTATCATCTACTTATCTATCTATCTATCTATCTATCTATCTATCTATCTATCTATATCTAACATCTGTTGATGTATCTCTCTCTCTACCTATCTACATGTCAATCAACTATATGAATTGAAGAGCTTATTGATGAACTTTACCTTCTTCTTTGTGTTGGTTAGTGTGTTTCAAATATTTTAAAACAGAAAAGTAGTTGAAAAGTAGTATGTATTTAAACCCTGCATCCTTTGTTCTCTTTTCCTTCACTTAGATTTGAAAGACTAGTACTGCAATTTTTATAGATTCCAATTTCTAGATTTAAATTCAAATATACTATTTTTCTAATGCTTTTTATATTGTTTTCATTTTCTTCTGAAATTAAAGATAAAAATCCAAAGTTCTTTCTCTATTCTTTCTTTAAATCTAGGGTTAATGCCCAAGATAAAGAAATTTCCCCAAAACTAAGTAGCTATGTTTCTTAAGTGGCTGAGAGGATTGCAGACTCATTTCTATTGAGAGTAAATAATCTATTTCTTTTCTTGATTTTACTTTGGAAAAATGCTACTTTTATTGATTATTCAGGTGATGATTACTAATAAAATTTTTAAAAGACACAATAAACAATGACCAAATAAAGCACTGCAATCAGAAATGACAATTTACCTCTGAGAATATTGTGAGATAAAATTCTTGATACGCTATGCCTTGAGTGTTTCTTACTGATTATTTATATGAGGATAATGCTATTAAAATTAGAGCTAGGGCTTCCCTGGTGGCGCAGTGGTTGAGAGTCCGCCTGCCGATGCAGGGGACGTGGGTTCGTGCCCCAGTCCGGGAAGATCCCACATGCCGCGGAGCGGCTGGGCCCGTGAGCCATGGCCGCTGAGCCTGCGCATCCGGAGCCTGTGCTCCGCAACGGGGGAGGCCACCAACAGTGAGAGGCTCGCGTACCACCCCCCCAAAAAAAATAGAGCTAAACTTTCAAAATTTCTTTGAAGCTTCCCTGTATTGATGATTAAATCACCCATTCTGATGATCAGCTCAGTAAAACATGCAACTGATTTGATTGCTAAATCAAATTAACCATTCTGATGGTTGCTCTCACCTGCTCGCTTACCTTCGAGGTTATCAAAGTGATACTTAGTAGACTCAAATATGTAATGTAACCTGATTTTAGAAATGCAGTTTTCAGTATTTCTGAACAGATTTGGAAAATTCCAGTAGAACTAGCAAAATGTGGTTCAATGCAGAATGCTAGGTGTGGTGACTTTGTAATGTGCAACTCTGGCTAAGCTGAAATTCACTTCCCAGAATTTCCTTTTCTGTATGTTTCCAATTAGGGTGGACCATAAAAAGGATTCTTGTGAGAGATTTAGAGAGAAGAGGGGAAGCAGCGATGATTTTGTAGTTCACACTGTTTGTCACTAAGCGTTGACTCACCTCCTTGGCAACGGCTGGGCCTGCAAGCACTCAAACTTGCCCTTCAGCTTCTTTGGCACCTGGGCCAGGTGTGTGTTGCATAATTCAGTGATAAAGGGCTTCAGCTTCTGCAGGACACCTGTACCATCGAGGTCAGAGGTAATGAATATTAAAATGGTTTCAGTCTATCCTTGTGGACCTCAGAGAATTCCTGTAGGCTCTAGCTTTTTCCTGTTTTCCCCCAATTTACATCCAGCTTCCCATCTCAACTACCTACCCTGGGATGTCAAGGTTCATCTTCAGATACCAAGGCTGCAGCTTTGCAGAGACAGCTTCACCACTTTCCCAGCTATGTGAGGTCAAATCCTTCTCACAAATAACAGAGCCATAGATAGATACATAGATAGACAGATGGATGGATAGATAGATAGATAGATAGATCTCCAAATGGTTCTAAATGAACCCAGACTAATATATTATGGTGTAACCTTAAACACTTTAACTTTGATTTCAATTTCTCACCAGAAAAAAAAGGATTTTAATATATTTAATAAATTATTATGAAAATGTAATTGTAAACTAGGCAAAAGTAATTAATACTTGTCTTATTAGGTACTGAATAAATGCTGAGTAGCATCAAAAATATGTTCAAAAAGGGATGTTCAAGAACAATATTGAAAAAAAACACAATGTCATTTTGTTCTGTTCCAAAAATATCTGTTCTATTCACTGAGAAAAATGACACAATTCAAAATTTGCCTGCAACTGTCACTTTTAGACTCACTGTATCAAGGACCAGGGCATTGTTTCTAGAAGCTCAATGATAGTATTATTCAGTAGTTGCTCTCGTAACCCTTTCCCATCAGTACAGATTAGTTTATCATATTAGATGGCTCATAATTTGCAATATCAGAATGCTGACACTAAGTGTTTAGAGGACATGGTTTATAGCTCGGTGGGCCTGGAGCATGCTAGCAACGAACCCCATATGGTAGAGGTCAGCTTGTGACTGTGGGCCAGGAAGGACAGGCTCCTGGTGATGGCACAATTAAAAGGGTACATGGGAACAGAGATCTGAGAGCCAGGGGTGGGTGTCACAGTAAACATTTCTCAAAATATCCAATGGTAATTTGAAAGTACTTTGACAGCAAGATTATTGAAATCCAAGGGTCCGGAACATGAAGAAAAACTTTTAAGGTTTGAGTACATTTTATACCATTAATAACTTTTAAAAACACATTTCATTTATTTTACCTTTATTATGCTTATAAAACTTTTAGTTTGTGCATATTTTATTAAGCACACAGTAGTGTGATATAACCAAAATTTAAGATATAAATTTTTTTTTTTTTTTTTTTAGCGGTACGCGGGCCTCTCACTGCTGTGACCTCTCCCATTGCGGAGCACAGGCTCCGGACGCGCAGGCCCAGCGGCCCTGGCTCTCGGGTCCAGCCGCTCCGCGGCATGTGGGATCCCCCGGACCGGGGCACGAACCCGTGTCCCCTGCATTGGCAGGCAGACTCTCAACCACTGTGCCACTAGGGAAGCCCTAAGATATAAATTTTTAATAAATAAATTTCATAAATCAATATGCATATAATTAATTGGGAGTGTGTTCCATAATTTTTAATTTTTTCCTACAGGTTTAAGATATATTGGTTTTGAGTTTTTGATGAGACCTCATTTTTCTTTGATGATCTCTGTAGGCTCCCAAAAACATGGCACAGTAGATTATATGTAGATATGCAGTAAACATTGCTAATCAATAAATACATAAAAATGAGTAATTTTTATATTAGTGTTATGAAAAAGTCTCCATATTATTAAAATAGTTTACTGTCACAGTAACTGTATTAGTAAAATACTAGAAAAGACAGTAGAATGCCTTCAGGAAGGCAAAGACTTTTTCCCCCTGTTTTGTTGTATCCTAGATGCCTAGAACAGTGCTTGGCATATTGTAGGTGACAGAGTCATTTGTCAAATGTTGCTGCATCAAAGTTTGCAACATATTGGTGTTTTTTGTTTTTTTGTGGCTGCATTGGGTCTTCGTTGCTGCACGCGGGCTTTCTCTAGTTGCGGCGAGCGGGGGCTCCTCTTCATTGCAGTGCACAGGCTTCTCACTGCGGTGGCTTCTCTTGTCACAGAGCACGGGCTCTAGGCACACGGACTTCAGTACTTGTGGCTCGTGGGCTCTAAAGAGCAGGCTCAGTAGTTGTGGCACACGGGCTTAGTTGCTCCGCGTCATGTGGGATCTTCCCAGACCAGGGCTCTAATCCGTGTCCCCTGTATTAGGTGGATTCTTAACCGCTGTGCCACAAGGGAAGCCCCCAATATATTGTATTTTGACAGTCAAACCAGTTTCTTCTATTTTCTTTCTGTTTTGTGTATTCAACTCCACTTATATATTGATAAAGTGAAAGAAAAAAACAAGCAGTGACACTGGATTTAAGACAGCTGATTCGGCACACAGAATGGGGTCTCCCCACCACCAAATGTTGAGAATGATAAAAAGCATTTTCAGAAAGATAATACAGAGCCAGTTTCAAATAGAAAGCAAAGTTTTGGTGGAATAAGAACTCTAAGATTCAATTTTGGGTTGGAGAAATGTCCCAAAATAGCTGGCACAAAAGATAAAAATATGGGAAGCATAAGAGAAAAACAGACACATGGGATATAAGATCCAGAGCATCTTGATTTTTAATAGGAACATGGGGAGAGGAAGAGAGAGAATGTACATGAAGTAATACTTCAGGAAAAAACAGCAAAACTTGAACACAGTTGAGTAGATAGATATGGAATAAATTTCCAAGACAAAAATATAAAGAGAAACCTCAGAAAATACTACTGTCAGAGAAAAATAAAGCACGTCATTTCCAAAGGAAAAACACTCACTGACCACAGACTAAATAACAATGCTGGATGTAGAAAGATAAAGGAGCGACATCTTCAAAGTGCTGAACCAAGAATTCTCAAACCCATCAAAGATCATTCAAGAGTGAGAGCAAAAAAAATTTCAGACATAGAAAAAAACGCAGGAAATTTACCTCACTCAGAGCTCCTCTCAAAAAATCACTAAGGCAAAGAAATTAGCAATATATTTTCATCAAATAAATGTGGATTGCAAAAATCATATTTAAAACGAGACTACACAATTGAATTCCAGATGATTTAAACATAAGCAGATGGGAAGAAGCCCAAAGAGTGGAGAGAAATAAAATCTAAATTAAATGCTCTCAATTATTAGGAAATTGTAAGTTTAAGTATGTTAGTGAATATTTCGTAGGAAACCAATAGAATGGAAATAGGATGCAAAATTTTCAAATATGCAGAACTGGTAGAAAAAAGAAACTAAGAAAAAGAAAAGAAAACCTTAAGATTATACAATTTACAGTTTGTAGAAAAAAAAACTTTCTGTTTAATTCTTTGACCAATATCTCTCCAATCTATCTAAAATTTCCTTCTTGTGGTCAGAAAAATCACAGAATCTGCCACAAAGAGGGCAGGCATTTGTACATTAAATAACCTCTGGAGCAGGCAGTCTTTCCCTGTCCTCTTTCCATGATAAGGGAGACCAAATGTGGTACCCTCTACCTTGATACACTGTGAAAATGTACCACAAAAGAACAATAGGTGGATTTAATATGAAAGAATGCAAAAAACTTTAAAATACGCTTATATGGTTTCTGATAGCAGCATTTTAACTTAAACACATTGCTTCCTCAAACCCCCATCTCTCAAAATGACTAAAATCACACTTCATTGACCCACTCCACTGAATCCATTCCTGTCTGCTTTTTCAATGCATAAACAAAAACTCAAAACTAAAAATTTGAGATTTGCAATAATATGGAAAGAAGGGAAGAAAGCATTTTTTAAGAAAATAAACATGTTAACATTTTTTTCTGAATGTTTCTCATACTATTAAATTTAAATATATAGTATCACACTCCTATTCGACATAATACTTTCAATATTAACTTAAATATTTAGGTGAAATATTTGTAGTCTTGAGCAAAGTAATATCACAGCTACCATTTTAAATTCCACAGGAAAAGATGACTAAGCATTTTAAATATTGTGATAGAACCATTTATATATTTCTGTATCTGTTTCTAGTTGGGCATTTTTCCAACTCTATTAATTTGGCCTTTCTCAATGTCAAGAATTGCAGGGAAGATTAGTCTAAATAAGAGACTGTGGCACTAGAGTCAGTGTTTCAAATGCAGATGTAAAGTTTATTTGAGTCTGGTAATAATGTCAGAAAAGACCTTAATGAACTATTTGAAATGGGATACGGGTAATATGAAATATTCAGAATGTTAAAACTTGATCAACAGGAAATGCTGACATAAGTAAAGTCATTTCTACTTAGACTAAGAAGGGGCAGGGACCTTGTTTTTTGTTCTTTCCGCTGCACCCTTTTCTGTTTATCTTTTGTTTGTAGCAATGAAAGGCAAAATATTAGTAATAATAGCTAATTTTTGAGCACTTACTCTGGGCTGCACATTCTGCTAAGGATTTTATGTTGATGAACTCATTTCAGAGTTCTATCTTTGTCTTGATTTACCTTAAGAGGAAGTAGGGCACACTATCATGTTCTTACATCCATGAGAGTGGCAGCGATCACACTGAAGGGGATGTGTGGATCTGGGAGTCCTCATGGATCACTGATGGGAATGTGGATGCTCCCACTGTCCCCAGCTTAGAATTCAGACCATCTGCTCCTGGGCATCTGTCCCCAGGAAATTCTTACAAGACTTCAGAGCAGGACCTGTATTGAGTTGCCATTGCAACTTTATTTGAAGTGCCAGCTTTTACATGTGAACTTGGTCTCAACACTAGAAAACTTTGTAGATAAGAGGTGATGGAATTTCACTCTGGAGCACAGCAGGTCAAAGAATAAATGATAAAAACAGACATAAATATTCATAAGTCATGAAAGCATAAAGCTAAGTGGAAAAGAAACAATGTATACTGAAAGAGCATGCATCAGAAACCAACAAAGAATACAAAATAAACATGTTAGAATTGTCTAATTAGAAAGAAAAATGGGTGGAAGAATGGGGAAAGGGAGGCTAAACAATTTAAATTTTAATTTGAAAAAAGAGAATGAAGAAATTCACATGGACCAAGGAAGATAGAATGCCATACCTGAAAAATATAATTAACTCAGTATTTTGAACCTGAGGCCTAACATGAAAAAAATATATAAATATAAACAAAAATATTTTACTCCAAAGTTATTGAAGAATATTGTCTGTCAGTTTAGACGAAAAGAAAGATAACACCCATCACTGGCTAGGAAGTGAGGTAATAGAAACTAATATTCATCTTTAGTGTAAGTTAAATTTGTGCAACCATGCTTGGAGGAAATTTTTGTAAACATATATTCTCTTCGTCTAGCAATTTATCTTCAAGGATAAATAAATGATTGGAAAAGTAACCAAAGATATATGTGAATGACTGTTTATTGAAGTAGCTATGGAAGGCCATCGATTGATTTCACGTGTATCTAAAAGATTGCAAAACGAATCAGATATATGATAGCCACACTATTGATTTGCACGTTATATAAATGAAGGCAATTCCCTGCAACTTAAATATGTTACAAAAATTGATAATCATAGCTCAAATTTTAGATAAGCATTTCACATTTGTTCTTTGGAACAGATCAGCATTATGAAAATTATTGCTCTATTGAGGTTAAATTGATTCTTTTTTTTGGAAGCATGCGTAATTTCCATCTCCAAATCCATCCCATTTTTGCATCGTCTCTGTTACTATTAAACTAAAAAGGGTAAAATGCAATAAATTGATAGCTATTTTATAAATGCATACACACACAGAATGTAGACAAAGGTACTTTTTAAAATGTGAAAAAGAATGATTGTCTTCTCTAGTGGAATTAGATTTTGTTTTATTTTTACTTCCCTATATTTTCTATTTTTTTTCTCTAAAGAACATAAATAATCTGTAATATAACAGGTCCCACTAATTTTGATTTTTTTTGGAAGATGTGGGGACTTTTTTGTGGATAATGGGGACAATAAGAGTGAAGAAAAGGAGTTTCCTTACAAAAAGACACAGTTCACCAAATTCATGATTTGCCTCTGAATTAGCCTGCAAAGTTTCTAAGCTAGAACCTTATGACACTGCCATTTTATAGGTACCACTATTTATTAAACACATTTTCCAGCAGTGGTCAAATCTCAATATTTCTCCCTGACGGTAGAGACAAATGGACAGATATCTCTTCTTCCAAGTAACAGACAAGTCAAATCAACTTGACTGCAGGTGTTCATACGTTCATCAATGTACAAGACTATTGATTGAGAAAATCCAAAAATTCATTTCTCTTTTTTATGTACTGTTTTTCTCTAACTTTTAGAAGAAATGGATTTAGAGGATTATTTGATTTTTTCAAGTTACAGAGCTGGAATTAAATCAATGGTCATTGTTGGAGCAAAAGTAAGAAGTGGGTATCTAGGCATAAGAAAGCTGAGTGATATTTACCGGTAAATATAATCAATAATATTAGTCTTTGCCTAAGAAAATCTCTTTATTTTTTTTAGAATGCAGATTTACTTTATTTACCTAACATTTTACTAAGAAATATGACAAACACACAGAAAAGTTTAAAAAGCATTGCAGGGACTTCCCTGGTGGTCCAGTGGTTAAGACTCTGTGCTTCCAATGCAGGGGGGTTCTGTCCCTGGTCGGGGAACTAAGATCCCACATGCCACGCAGCCAAAAAAGTAAATAAATAAAATAAAAATTAAAAAGCATTACATATGGTGAACAGCCATATTCCCCATATTTCTACCATTTAGATCCCAGAACTAACATTGTACACCTGCTTTATTACTTGTCTATCTATTGAACACTTGAATCTCTATAAATTCGTCTTATTTTTTAGTGCATTTCAAGGTTGCAGACATCAGTATACTTCTATCTAAAAATATTTAAATATGCATATCATTAACTAAAATTCAATATTTTTTACATTACTACTTTTTTTCCTTTTGAGTTAAAATTTTAAAATTGATTTCCTCCAAAAATAATTAAGTCACTTTGAAATTTGGGAAATGAAGTAGCTAATTTTTCATCCTAAGCAATTTCTGAGCTAATGTTCCTGTAGGATTCTTTAAGGGCACTCCTCATGGAAGATCCATTTTTGTTTTGCCATCCAAGTGGGGCAATTTAGAAAAGAAGTCATCAGAAGGAACCACCTCCATTTCCCTATCAGTAAATCTACAAACTAACTATATCTGTACTTGTCTTCTCTACTCCTCTCGTTATAACCTAACTCACTAGGGTTTTGCCAGATGCGAGTGTCTGCTTTGCAGGATGTGGTTTATTAAATTTATGAAGAATAAGGCTGTTTCTAGAAATAACAAAAATATAAGAGAAAAGGAGTAAAACTGTTTTTATGCTTAGAATCCCTCAGTATTCTGGGATAAGATCGCAAAACACACCAAAATCCAAGATGACAATTTGTTTTACCAAAAGAGATATTATTTATTAGATTACATATGCCTATATAGATGGGGATATGATACACTCCACAGCTTATGTCTTCCAAAGTACAGAATAGGGATTATCTGACAAATTATGCAGCATCATTTTTTACTGGCTTTCTTCTGGCCCAAAGGCTTTTGAAAGTTTTCACAGACATAGTCAATGAAGGCCAAGTCAATATAACCAGAGATGAAGTAGTATAGAAGCTCTGATGGTCATGACGGTCATGATCCATGGATAGACCTTCATGGATATTTGGCTATTTCCCAAATTACTACCAGAAATAGTGTTTTAGTTCTAATGGTGTCTTTTCCATCCTTCAGAGTATCAAGTGATTCTCTGGTTATGATTCTAAAGTGAAGAATTCACTGTAGAACCCTATTGTAAGCACATGATGGGCCAGAATATTGCAGATGAATGTTTTACATCAGTGAAAAAGATGAACATCTTTACAAGAATGAATTCCCTCTATAATAAGGAACAAAGTAACTTTAGATATGATATGGTTGATTGAAAAGAAACTCATGCTGCTATCCAGAGACCCATGTTCCATTTTATGAGAAGAAACCAAAGAAAAAAGTTTAAAAGAAGAGGTAGAATTATTCCAAACTCTCTGACTCAGAACAAAGTTCAGGTAGCTCAACAGTAGGCAAGCTACTTCAGAGTTTAGGAGCAGGGTATGACAACTGAACCAAACCATCATAACTTTCTAAGATTTTTCAGACTAAAAAAATAAAGTATATTGATCAAGAACAAAGTTACTTATTTTCCAAGGCCACTCTCCTTATAAATGTGGTAGTAATACTTTTCCTTATAATCTTCTCAAGGCATCCTAGCTCCCATATATTCCTTCCTTTTTCTATATCATCAATCTCTTCCACTCTACTGGATTCTTCTTAACATTTAATCAACATATTCTTCTACACACCACCCTAACTCCTATCACCCTTAAGTCCCTATAAAAGCCAAATCTCACAAAGATTATATGCACTTTTTTCTCTGCTTGCTCACCTCACATTAATTTTAAATGTAATTTTTCTTATACCATTTCAATAACATTGCACTTATTATATTCCTGTGCTTGCTGTCAAAATACCAGAGATACGTTTCTGTCTTCATGTTACTCCACTTCTTATCTGTCTGTGATTTAGTTAGTTCTTCACTCCTTTTCAATTCTCTATATTTTCTTGATCTCTGTAATATCCTTGACCTTCATGCCAGAGTTAGATATTACCAGAAGGCAGAAACAGACAAAGATTAAGGAATTAGACAGAGGAGGGTAGCGACTGAGAATTAAGGAGTCCCTGGTCATAATAATAGTTGTGATGGGGGAACTTGAAGGTAATTAAGTATTTATTGCATTAACTTACAGCCTGTTGTGTATAACCATGGATAGAAAAAGAAATAGAATCTTTCATTACATCTTAAATTGTTTTTCATGTTTAATTCTCCCAAATTTATTTACTCCTTCATTCTGTACAATTTATTTGCAAGGTTCTGTCCCATTGCATTTACTGGACAAAATTAAAGTTTAAATACATACTTCATGTAGATAGTTATGCTTCAGAACTACAACAAAATGTTATATGCTTTTCTTCTCTTTAGCATTGCAATGTTATAAAATACCTGTAGCACTTTAATCCTAAAGTGCAAAAAATGTCTTTTATCACAGAGACCATTTCTAACCCATTATCTGGTATATTCTGGTCGTATTAACAGCTTGTACTATAATAAGTTGCTATAGCAATGTATCTTAATCCTTTAAGAATAACCTTTACAATTTACTACTGTTTTGAACACAGAGATATACAAATGACTATTTTCAATCTACATTATTATTAAAATGAAGTGTATCAATCCCATATCTAAAGTTTTTTTTCCAGAAGTGTAAAATGAAACCAGCAATATTTAGGCTTATTTACCTTAAGTATTTCTCCACATTGCTTCTATTCAAAATGAGGTTTTCGTATTAGGTATCCCAAACCCACATTGAAAACTCACCATCTGGAAGGGTCAGCATCGTTAAGAAAATGATAAACCAGACCATGATCGACTCTCTATCACTTGGTGGTCAGAGTTCTTATCCAGCAGACAGAATGCTTTGTTTTTTGGGTTTTTTTTTTCTACTCAGCTATAATGAGTCTCTTGCCTGTAATTTGTTGTCTGTTGAAAAATTCATTGAGAAGGGCATAACTATGGACAAATAACCATAACTCTTTCTTACGGCTTCTTGCCAAAATTGGAAGACATGAGCTGTCTTTACTGAAAATTTTCAATTAATATTTTATTCTGATATAAAAATAGTAAATGTCTTTTCTAAGAATTTTAAAACTATACTGATATACAAGGAAAAAAATTCTAGTTTTCCAGGATTATCACAGTTAATACTTGGGTGTAGACACAGAACAATTAAGTTTACACTGTACCTACTGTGAGGTAACCTGCTATTTTCACCTAAAAACAAATCATAAATTTGTCTGTATGTTCTTAACTATTATATTATGGAATGGAATTTGATATTTCCATAGTATTTGATTTCAAGGATGTACATTTCTTTTTAACCATTTCCTTTTGTGGCTCATTTAGGTTGTTTTCAATAGCTTGCTGTATTACATAATATCCCACTACCATATTTATATGTCAGTCTTCTTTCACTTTTCTATTTACTTGAACTTCTAGGTCAACCAACAGCACATTTCTTTACTATTGGTATTTGTATTTGAAGCAGTTTTAATTAAATGTTAAGAACATGGGCTTTAGAGTCAGAACTCTTGAATTAAAATTAAATTTGACACTTTATAGGTCTATAACCAAAGAGTAGTTACTTAACCATCCTTTGCCTCCACTTTCTCATCTGTAAGATGGGAATATATACATTACTATCTCAGAATATTTTTTAAGTAATTAAGTCCATTACTAATAAATGGAAAAAACCTCTATCAAGGACTGGTAAAAGAGTAAATACTTCAAAATATTAAATATTATTATTATTTGCCATATGAACTATCAGAATTAAGGCACTAAGTTACACTCCCAATTTTTGTGTATACATATTCTTATGTCCTTACAACATAATCAATATCACATATTATTAATTTTATAAATTTAGATTTAGTAGTCAAATTTTACTGGGTTTTTTGAGCATCTCTAATATAATTTTTTGTTTTGAAAATTTTAAACAATATTTTACAGTTACTTTGTAAATTAGATGCCAAAGCAACATCTGAATTATTTTTAACCTTCCTTCATAGTACATGGAAACGTTATTTATGGATTAATAAGGTGACATTTTTTTCATAGTAGACAGTTTGAAAAAACATTCTCTTTCAAGTTTATCTAAAGCATAATTACAGCATTGAAAACAGTTAACCATGAAAGACATATTGATTATTATTTATTTATTTTTATAATCTAAGGTCAAAGAGTTTAAGAGACTTACCTAAATAAACATGGCTGATTAAAGTAAGAATAAGATGAAACTAACTTCTGTAAAATTCCAGGACAGTTCTTTTACTAAAGCATAATATTTACACTGAAAAAAAAAAACAGCAAGTATTTTATCCCTATAAGTAATCAAGGTTCCACTATATCTGAAATGCTCTGTGCAAGCCAGATGTCTATAGTTTAAAAAATGGTCAGGGGGATAGGTTTTACATCAAAAATTTAAATAGTAAGAGTGGTTGGGTGTCCGCCTGCCGATGCAGGGGACACGGGTTCGTGCCCCGGGCCGGGAGGATCCCACATGCCGTGGAGTGGCTGGGCCCCTGAGCCATGGCCACTAAGCCTGCATGTCCAGAGCCTGTGCTCTGCAACGGGAGAGGCCACAACAGTGAGAAGTCTGTGTACCACAAAAAAAAATTTAAATAGTAAGAATGCTAATCTTAAAATGAAGGTAGAGAAGAATCCGATTCTTAAAAAGATATCTATATAATGAAAATAAACTCAATCAGAAAATAGTCAACTAGTATAAACACTAGAGTCCTCCCTTCAGTCTTATCTATAGAATAAATACAAAGATATACTACATGGCATAGAAAATAATAAGTTCATGAAATTTATAGTGCCATAGGATCATAGGCAGACTGAAAATTTGGATTCAAGAAAATATTAAATACACAAATGGTAGGTCCTTCACAGATAAAAATATGTTAGGGAAGTTTTCTTAAATGCTTGATGTTTTCTGGAGGGCAAACAAAGTTTCCTAAAAAGACATAGCTAGTTTCTGTGTATCAATGGGCTGAATGTATGAATCCTCCCAAAATTCATGTGTTGAAGCCTTAAGCCCTATTGTGACTATATTTGGCAATAGGGGTCTTTAGAACATAATTAAGATTAAATGAGATCATAAGGGTGGGGTCCTTATCCAATAGGATTAGTGTCCTTATAAGAAAAGAAAGAGAGACCAGAGCTCTTCCTCTTTCTCTGAACACACACAGAGAGCAAGGACCAATGTAAGGACATAGCAAGTAGACAGACATCTGCAAGCCAGGAAGAAAGCTCTCATCAGAAACCAAATCAACTAGAACCTTGATCTTAGACTTTTTCATAACTGTGAGAAAATTAATTTCCACTGTTTAAGCCATCCATTCTGGTATTTTTTTTATAGCAACCTGAGCTGAAGAAATCACTGGGCCATCCTAGCAATGATGCTCAGTGTTCCTATGCTTCCCAGCTGCTATAGATTGAAGATTTGTGTCCCTCCCCAAAATTCATATGTTGAAATTCTACCCCCACATTGATGGTGTTAGAAAGTGGGGCCTCTGGGAGGTGATTAGTTTCTGAGAGCAAAGCCATCATGGATGGGATTAGTGCCCTTATAAAAGAGGCCCCAGAGAGCTCTCTCACCCCTTCCACACCAGTAATGCAGACTGAAGCCAAAACTTGCAAATCTGATCCTTAACGATAATAATGACTGTCTTGTAGAAACTCTGTACTGATATTGGAAGAATGGCTATGAGGAACTTTCTGGTTCATTACACTAATTACATTGTTGGCTTTCTGTAAATTATCTGGATAATTGTAGCCAGTTGTCAGCTTTAACTGCAAATGAAGTTGGAAAAGAGCAACCTTTGGAAGAGAAGCCAGATAGATTAAAATAATAAGAAAAGAAACAGTGAAGAATTTTCCCCCAAAGAGAATATGTACATATATATTTGCAAAGTATTATCTATAAATTTAGAATTAGGAGGATATCCACAAAATCTTCTAACATTTGATAAGTCTATGAACTTTCATAGATTGTTTTCTCACAGACAGATTTTTGTTTTCTCATCCAAGCTCTTTTAGAACTATGAAGGTAAAGATATACGAATACTCCCTTTGAAGTAAATCAGTTGAAAACTCCTTAATAAATCTGAGGAAAAACAGTATTTAAGGTGACCAACTATCAGACCATATTTATAATTCGGGTCATTTGTATTTTTCAACTACTGATTTAATGTAATTATTTAACAATTTGAGGTAGGTGCGTAAAAGATAGTGACAAATTTTTTTAAATCTTTTAAGTACACGTTGCGTATGATGGTAGTTAAAGTTAAATTACATGAGGAATAGGAAATGTTCTCTGTCAGTGTACCTTCAGGAAGCATAGGATTTTATGACTTGGTTTTTAATGGCCTTATGATTCCTGAGGGGAGTCATAAGTTTTTAATCAGGCACAGCTGCCATTTAGTAAAAGCCAACTTTGCTAGGCTAGGTCAGTGACAGTGTGTTTAATGCCTTCATTGATAGTTTTGTACACGTTTTCTCTTAAGCTTATCCACATTTCTGGACACTTTTAAATTTTTTAACTGACCTAATCGAGTAAAGTCATAGAGTTCACTGGTCATAGCAAAGGTTTTGGCAATAGATACTTTTAGACTTTCAGTCCCAAAGCAAGTATGAAACAATTCTGGTAACTTTTCATCCTTTAAAAAAAAAATCTTCATATGGACACTGGGGAGAAAAAAACATAGTATGATCCAATATTTCATTATGAAGAATTTGAAACTGTTATGTAAATTTAGGAAAGTTCACTTATCAATTTTGTCAAGATGTCTGGTTATGACAGTGACACTATCTGTCCCTTTCCCTTCACTTTTAACAACAGTTTATGTCCTAGGGTTTTAAAACTTATCTCAAATCTTGTTCATCAGTTTTTTCTCTGAAATTTCATCATAATTCCTCCCCTTTAACTGTATTCTCAAATTTACCTCAAGTGCCCTTGCATAGTGATACCTTTAGGAAGGCATTTGTAAAGACGATTAAGAAAAGATGATGAAATATCAGGTATATTATTATAATGTCATGACTTGGGCAATATTGCCTCATTATTCTGTGCTGAGATTTCTCTTCTACTGGCTGCTAGTGTTTCAGGTTCTGTTCTCCCTCCAGGAACATTGCATTTACCCACCCCTATGAAGTCAGGAATGTTGCTTTGCTATGAAAAGATGACCAGAAGAGGAGCATGTCATTTCTAGGCTGAAGTGTTTAATTTCCAGTGCAAGTCTCTCAGATTCTCTCTCCCTCCATTGATAATCATGGAGGTTTACTTTGAAAGGGCAACTTCTTAAGATGGTGAAGCCTCTGTCTGCCCAGATCTTGGGTGACTTTGTTAGAAGAATGTCTCTTGTGAACCTGTGTTTTACACCTAGATTAATCAAGAAACAATAAACTTTTATTGTTTGAAAGCCACTAAGATTTGAGGTTGGTTGTTATCTGGCCTATCTTGGCTGATCTACACTCTAATTTTAGTTCATTCCTAATTATCAAGCTAATTATATGAATTATTCTGCTTATAAAATAAATGGCTAGATATGGTTGTTCAATAAAATTTGTATAAGTGATTTAGATTGCATATATCAGTTTTACTGACATGGAAAGTGTGTTCCCAATTAACTGTAAATAAGGCAGCTATTTCCTTTGGACTAGTATGCTAAATTATTAAAAACTGACTTCATGAACTAAGCTTAATACTCATCAAAATGATACTTTCTGTGTAACTCTAGATGACAGTACTGATAAGGAATGAGGGCTGGGAAATTAATCTAATTTACTGAACTTACTGTGGAGAGAATTATATAGCTCTAACCTTTCCACCCCTGTTCCATGTCCTACTCTACCACCTGCAGCCCTATAAACAGAACAGCCTTGCTGGATGGGAGCCATCTGCAAAATAACTCGTCTCTTCAAAGGGTGCCTGGATTCAAGTGCTACAATGTCTTCTAACATGCAGTTTATTTTAGTTATTGTTTTTAAATAATTAGTTTTCCCTTTTGCACATTGGCAAAGGCTTTAAATAGCAGATGTCAAAAGCACTTGATTCTTTTGCTTATTGACTTTCCAGAAATGTTACGTATGACGATCGGCTTCTACTGTGTAGTTTGTGTGAAATAATGTAATTCAATCATGTTTCTTCTATAGATAGCAATGGTCCATGGAGGAGAAAAATTCTGACTGCATTATCCAAAAATAAGTTTCAATAAGTTTTGTTACGCTTAGCTCCTCCAGGATAAACAAAAATTCATGCCACTGATGCTGATGCACTAATTCTTACTTTACCTGCTGTGCATGAAAAATATACACTGGTGGGGGAGCACAAACAGTGGTAATGGTACAAAGATTCCTTATTCCAATATTTACCTTTTGTGGGCAGATTTGGGAATTTTCTTTTTCCTTTAATGAGAATTGAAGATAAGCTGGCTTCACTGTGAAAATACAAATGTTAAAGTTATCATGAATGCTATGCCATATGGCACTTAGATAACGGTAGAAATAGGTTGTTGGACCCTCAGAATGGGAGAAAATATTTGCCAATGAAGCAACTGACAAAGGATTAATCTCCAAAATTTACAAGCAGCTCATACAGCTCAATATCAAAACAACAAACGACCCAATCCAAAAATGGGTGGAAGACCTAAATAGACATTTCTCCAAAGAAGATATACAGATTGCCAACAAACACATGAAAGAATGCTCAACATCATTAATCAGTAGAGAAATGCAAATCAAAAGTACAATGAGGTATCACCTCACACCAGTCAGAATAGCCATCATCAAAAAATCTATAAACAAGAAATGCTGAAGAGGGTGTGGAGAAAAGGGAACCCTCTTGCACTGTTGGTGGGAATGTAAATTGATACAGCCACTATGGAAAACAGTATGGAGGTTCCTTAAGAAACTAAAAATAGAACTACCATATGACCCAGCAATCCCACTACTGGGCATATACCCTGAGAAAACCATATTTCAAAAAGAGTCATGTACCACAATGTTCACTGCAGCTCTATTTACAATAGCCAGGACATGGAAGCAGCCTAAGTGTCCATTGACAGATGAATGGATAAAGAAGAAGTGGCACATATATACAATGGAATATTACTCAGCCATAAAAAGAAATGAAATTGAGTTATTTGTAGTGTGGTGGATGGACCTAGAGTCTGTCATACAGAGTGAAGTAAGTCAGAAAGAGAAAAACAAATACTGTATGCTCTCACATATATATGGAATCTAAAAAAAATGGTTATGAAGAACCAAGGGACAGGACAGGAATAAAGATGCAGGCATAGAGAATGGACTTGAGGACACGGCAGGGGGAAGGGTAAGCTGGGACAAAGTGAGAGAGTGGCATGGACTTATATATACTACAAAATGTAAAATAGATAGCTAGTGGGAAGCAGCCCATAGCACAGGGAGATCAACTCAGTGCTTTGTGACCACCTAGAGGGGTGGGATAGGGAGGGTGGGAGGGAGGGAGATGCAAGAGGGAGGAAATATGGGGATATATGTATATGTATAGCCGATTCACTTTGTTATAAAGCAGAAACTAACACACCATTGTAAAGCAGTTATACTCCAATAAAGATGGTAAAAAAAGGAGAAAGAAATAGGTTGTTGATCCTCAGATACATTCTCATTAGAATCTCACCATTTTTAGCATCCAACAGATGAATTTTTTATGGAGCAGTTTGTTCTAAGGATGGTTTTCTTGGCTGAACATAGGAGGTTTTAGAGTTTCATGAACTGTTGTATAGCACTATGTATGAATTGAATAAAATGTCAATTATATTTCCCAAGGTGTGTGCTTCCTAATCTTTCCAGACACTTTGATATTTATTTAGTCTCTATAACAAATTAATGCTAACAGTAAAATACATGGTATAATTTTTAAAGACACATCTTTGCATTACTATCTTTTATGGGGCTGGTGATGCCCAACTTCTCAGGTTTGAAATAACTCTCATTGATGGTGGCTGAGAAGAGAGCTTGTTGTTACCTCATCTGGAAAGATAATGCTATGATGATATGCAGGTATAATTTGACTACTAGACCTTAGAAGTAAGATTGATATGAGAAAAATAACCTAAGGCAAAAGGAAGTGTCTTATACATATAGCTGACTAGTGTTCCATGCAAATTTGCATTATAAAATAGAACTTTATTTGGCTGTACTATTTATTTTTATTACTTAACATGTCATTTTATTGCTATATTTATTTTAAATCTTTGCTTTCTATATTATATATTCCCTAAGATAAGATTAAATCTTTGTATTACTTTGTATTTTTTTTTGCTAAAAGTGAAATATTTGTTCTAAAGTAAATAAACAGAACTATGTTTACAATAGCTTTGATTGAGCTCAACAATTTTTAACATAAATAGAACTGAAAAATATTCAAATGGCTATGCTAAGAGAGTAGCAACCATCATTACTGAAAGTTTGATATTGATAGAAAGACCCAAACCCTTAGGTTTGAATCCTGTCTTTTTCCTTCAGTGACTTTCAATTTAAGATAACTCTTGGCACATCCTGTTTAAATGTGTTGGAATGTAAATACATTATTTATTCCATTAAGTACAAGCTCAATATAGTGAAAAAGAACAAGACCTTTGAATCTGGCATATCTAAGTCAAATTCTGATCATGTCATTTACAAGTTGTGTAACTTTTCAGTGCCTCAGTTTCTTCAACTGTCAAATGGTGATTTTAATAGCATCTACTTTGGGGGGTGGCTTGAGTATTATTTAAAACATTTAGAATAGAGCCTAACATATAATTAGCACTCAACACTTGCTCGTTGTTATTTTTATTTTATTATTATTACTTTGTATCATTGAACACTGTATCATTGGACACTGTATCATTAGGACACTGTATCATTAGGACATTGTATCATTAATACATTATTACATTATATCATAGGGCAGTTTCAGCCTATGAAAGTCATTGACTTTATCCCAGATGCTCATTTTACAATTGGTGGCATGACAAATCTGTCATACTACTGCATTTTCCCAGTATATTCACTCTTTAATTCTCTTGGATAACACTCTGAGATGTCTACTCCCTTCTTAACTCTCCAAACCCTTTTCTCCATCTTTACTTTCATATGATGACCTGGCTTCTTCTTCTACTGAGAAAACTGAGAGGATCAGAAGAGAGCTTTCTCATACTCATCTACCCAAGGACCATATGCTCCCAAGTGTCCCTCTCTCTTCTGTGCTATCAAATTTTTGTCAGATTCTTTTCTTTCCACTGAAGCATTTCCATTAGCACATAAATATATTATAATGCTGTATTTTTAAAAAAATCTCTTTACCCTTTATTTTCATCCAGCAATATCTCATTTAATCTCTCCCACCCCCAAAACACCAAACAAAAAACTCACAATCAAAACAAAACAAAAGCTCCTTTAAAGAGTTGTCTTACATTCTCTCAAAGCTTTCCTCTCATTCTTTCTTAAATCCATGACAAAAAGAATTTTCACCTCTACCACACAACTAGACCAGCTATTATCATTGTTAATAATAACATCAATAATGCTAAGTCCTATGCTCATTTTTGGTCATTATTTAAAATATCAGCAGGATTTAAAATAAATTCTCTTCTCTTGAGTTTCCTAATTCAGTTCTATGACCTTGCTACTTCCTCCTTTTAAGTCTTACTTACTCAACTTTCAAATTCTAAATATTGCAAATAGCTCAATCTTTCTTTTATTCTCTGTTGACATCAACTCCTGGGATTATATCATGCAGTTTCTTGGCTTAAAATTCTAATATTTGTTAATGATTTAAGTTTCTATCTCTCATCTTGAATTTTGCCTGTAACTGCCTATTCAATAGCATCAGTTGGATGACTATAGATAATTTAAATCCTCTAACAGTCTTCCATTGGACTTTTTTCTAGTCCCAAATATCATTTATATGAATACTCTAAAAAACAGCTTACTCAGAACAGAATATTTTGCTACAGCAAGTATTATATATATATATATATATAAAATAATGTATATTATAGTATATTATGTTATATTATATTACTTTGTCAATTAACTGTGTCATGTATATAAAACCTTTTTATCTCATGTAGAGAGAATATGATGTTGGCTAGATAAACTCAAATACATAGAAATATTGATGGGTTACGATTTTAGCTAATTTTATATGACAAAGAGTGAAACAGATTTGGTTTAATTTTAGCAATAGTACTTTCCCACTTCTCAGAAACTTCCAGAGTAATTAAGTTTCTTTTCAACCACTCAAAATACTTAGTTGTATGTCTCATAGTTTCTATCATTTGGGTTTCCTTTTCAATTCAACAATTCTACCTGTAATGGTATGAGAGACACTTCGCAAGAATCCAACTCAACTTAGTCAACCATAACACCATGAGAAATAATAATAATAAGTTGTTGTAAGCCACTGAGTTTTAGGGTGTTTTGTTATCTGGAGATTATTATCTATGACATTGGAATAGTTTTGAGCTGATAAGTCATACCAAAATTAATAAAACATAAACAATTTTAGAGTGTTCTCTCATTGATTAAGCTCTTTAGTTATCGATTTATTGATTTAAAAATTGGCTTATCAGTAAACCTATAAGTTAATTATATTAAAAATATATTTTTTTAATTTTCTAAAAGAATTGAAAGAACATATCACAGTATAAATTCATTCAATATAAAAAGAAGCCTTAAATAAAATATAAAAACATTTATATTGCTTATATGAATATTTTATATAAAATAAGCTAAAAAATTATTCTCAATGTAGATAGATTAGATAGAACTGTTTTTTTTAAAACTGCATTTGTCTCTAATATTGTGTCAATGATAGTTTTCTCATGAAATATTGTGTTCAACATGTATATATAGTCATTATTTTTCCATAAATTTTCTGGTACCTTCTTAAAGTTGCATTCTATATTTATGCATTTGAGATTAACGCCTTCCATTGATTTGTCTGAGAACAGATTATGCTAAATGAATGATAGTTTCAATTCTATATTTCGACTGAAATATTTACATACATCAATCCAGTTATTTTAAAGATCCACTCTCATTGCTACCTTTCAGAGTCCCTTTAAATGAGTTATTTTATAAAATAAAACTTGTCAGAAAGTTATACCTCTTTATGATTCTTTTCACTATATCATCAAATTTAAATGCTGCAAAACCTTGGATGTTTTCAATTTCATTCCATATCCGAATAGAATATAAGTTCATTTAATGTGAACAGAAGCCTTATCAAAATATTCTTCTCACAAATATGTCAAAGCGCAATAATACAATTCTAAAATAAGTGTTGCATACTGAGTTCTCAACATTTCTTTAGTTTTTCCTGTGTTTTATATGAACAAAATTCAATGTCTTTTTGCATGCTACATTTTCAATAGCTGTGATTTGCTAACAGCCTCAAAAGCTGAATGTTTGGAGTATTTCATTCATTAAGTACTTGGATTATCCAAATCTTTGGATTAAAGATTTCCAATTTTTTTAAAACATTGCAACCAAAATATTACAAAGTAGTTTAATACAAATGTAGGAAACTTAGTGTGATTTGTGAAGTAGTTCTTTATAGACTCAAATATATCTAAATTAAGATTAATGTTGCACAACAAAGGGAGAATTTCATACTACCATGATGTTTTATTCAACATCAGTTAGCATCAGAAAAATGTTGTAGTTCATTTATCTGAATATGTATAAAAATAATTTTTGGCAAGTCTGGCTTCTATTTCAGTTGCTAGAATAGTGCAGCTTGTTTGAACACACTTGTGAATTATATGTGTCCCACAACCAATTACAAATAGTTCTGCTTTGCAGGTTTCTTAAAGTAAAACTTTGTAGTCTCACCACACAAAAAATAATTTGATTTTAAATGTTGAAATGTATCTGAATTTGTGCGTTACCAATGCTATCAGATATTTTAAGGAAAATTTCCAAAAGCTCAACTTTGATTCCTTAAATTGTATGAAAAATCATACCATTATTGTGATTCACTGATTTTCTATTTGAAGTGTCTGATGACACTGATTATCAAACTTGCCTTATTTGATGAAAAGCTCTGCAAATGGAGTCAACACAGGTATAGTTTCCCTTTTCAAATGCACGAGAAAACTTAGAATTAAAAATGAGAGATATTAGCTGTTTGTGACAGTTATTTGCTCTAAAAAAGTTGCATTTTTCAGACTGATATATATGTACAACTTCCTACAGCAGCTTGTGGTCAGTCATTTTGAAGCAGAGTCTTCTTAAAATAGCTACTCATAATTTGAAGCTGAGGCTGATGACTTTTCAGTAGATTAGATCTTCTGATCAATGATAGCATTATTGACCCATAGTATATGGTAAATGTCATCAGGAGTTTGTGAAGGTGACATATACATATTACTTTCCCGGAATACAGAAATCCAGAACACAATTTTCATGTGGTTTGGCATTCATTAGTATAGAAGGACTTAGGAGTGAAGTGAACGTTCCCAATACATTGGACATGCTTGGTCTAGAAGCAATCTCTACATTCATTGGTGACACCTCCTCTGGGACCAGACACTCCTGCTAAGTGTGCTGTCTCAAGCCTGGATCTATACTCCTCTTAAAGGTTCAGCTCTGACAAGAATGGATTTGTAAACCTTGCTGGTGCCAAACTTATTTACCAAAAAACAAAAAGAGGAAGAAGACTAAAGATATAAAATTATTAAAAAGATCTAAAAAGAAGGAAAATGAAAAGACAAAATAACTCTGACAAAAGAAAGAAAAACACAAATGAGACGTTGAAAATTAAAAAAATTATAAAAACAAATAAAAAGTAAAAACTGTAGAAAATTAGGAAAAATAAATTTCTCATAAAGTTAGTTCATTGCTACTAAAATTAGGAAAAAATAAGCTTCTCACAAAGTTAGTTCGTTTTATTGGAAAATAGAAATGAGTTTCCCAAAGTAACATAATTAGGTAACAATAGTTTTATGTTAAATCATAAAAGTACTTCAGCAAAAACCTCCAGAACACTCTGTGAGCTCAATGTTTCAATTTGACTTCAATTATTCCATTTTCTTCAGCTTTCTTCAAGCACTTATGTATTTAGTTCATTAGAGATGGATAGCTTGACATTTACTTTGTATATTTTCCCATTATATATTCTTAGTTAAATCTTTTCTTTTTGTATTTGTCCTGTTACCCTCACTGGACTCTCTGTATTCTTAAGGACTATAGCCTCTTTTGTAAATCTCAGAACATAAATATTGTTGATGTACTAATTACATGGCTCTAACTTAATGTTCACTTGAAATTAATTTACATTTAATGAATATAACATTTAACGTTGAACGTTTAATGAACTAACAATTCACTTTTTTAAAAGATGCCTATGCCAGGATTGGAGGTAAAGAAAAACCCTCTGGTTTTTCTGGACCATTTGTAGTCTAAGAGTTATGCCTTATATTGCCAAATCTATTTTTTAAGGTGTCTCATTTTATTCATCTGAAGTGACAGTTACTATAGATATTTTCCTAATCTTTTTTTGATAGTTTTAGGTTCAGTTAGTTTGAGCTGTTTAGAATTCTCAGTAGTTTCCCTTCAAACACAAATGTCATATTAAAAATGAAAACAAAGACTGCAATGCTCAAGTCATTTCCCATTCTTAATCCCCTTAGACAGAATTTTTATTCACTTATGGGTGATTTATTTTTAATTCACTTTCAAAATGATTAACTAGAAACTTTTCAATTAGATCATTCTTTTACAAATATCACTGGGAATAAAGTATACCTATGATTGTAAAACTTTCTTGACAGCATACAATTTTCAGAAAAAATAAAAGAGCACAAAATGCCAATATAGGCATATTTATTTCCTTATAAATCATATATAAGGCATACTATACTAATATATTATAGGTGCGGAAACTTAGTTGTCTACCTGACAGAAAACTTTTCTTTCTTGTTAGCAGAACATCCATTTCACTTGGGTGATTTGTCCAGTCTTTGGGCATTAACCATTCTTAGGCTCAGTCAATCATGGCCGTTCTCTTTGCCGCTGCCAGTGGGTTGGTCTGAAAATAATCATGAAAATCAACCAGGGCCATGCAAACACGAGAAGATTATCTGCCAGGAATTTCCAGAGAAGATTTTCTTCATTGAAAAAAGAGTATTTCTACAAAGGAGAACCATCTTTCTGTGTTGACCCTTTTTGTGTTGTCCTTGCAGGCAATAGGTTAAGGACATGATGCAGACATCATGGAGGTTGCAGTTATAAGAATAGTTGAGAATGGTGGAATGGCAGAATAGAAGATTCCTGAAGAAATTACTTAGCTACTGAACTAATTGTAGCAGTGCCTAACTCTAGACCTTTTGCAAAATAAATGCATATATTAGTTTCTTAATCATTGTTAAGTCTGTTTATTTCAGGCTATAGAATCCTAACTGATATAACTGTGCATTACAAAAGATTAAAAACAAATTTAAGGTAATTGAAACTAATAGTACTTTTTAAAAAGTATTTCATTAACATGTATTTATAAATTGTTCTAAAGCATTTTTATTCTCCCTAAAACATATTTGGTGATAATATCATTGAATATGCTTTATTATTTTTGAAAATCTTGGTTTAATATTTTGTAATATAACCGTGTTGGTATAATTCTAAGTTTCATTTGTTTGGAGGCTTGTTTTAATGGCTGTCAAAGGCAAAAAGGTTTATTACTAGGATATGTGGACCCAAATCAAAGAAGTACATTGTTGGCTATCCCTTCTAAATTCAGTTTCTCAATGATTAGTTCCAACTACCTATTACACAGAGCATAAAGGCTTTTTTTGAAATCTGGTTAGGAAATGTCCATGTAATTATTCTTGCAAACTCATTGAAAGTAATTGCAAATCCATATTTATAATGAATCAGTCCAAACCCTACTACAGTTCTTCATTTTGAACATTGAAAATAGAGTATAAAATTCTATCTTGAATTTAAAATATAAGCATAAAAGACATTTTATAGGTGAAATACTTGTTTCTGGTCAAAATTACTTACTTATGGAAACATTTTGAAATGTAATTTAAAAATGCTGTCTCTAGAGTGTCATTCGTTTCCTCTTTTGTTTTCTACTGGAAGCAGTTACTTTCCCATTCTCTATTAAATTATCAGTTTTGCCTATAAGCACTAGACTAAATATTTATTGATTTATTCATTTCTCTTTCTTTGTGAGGTATGGTGTGGAGTGCTATCTGGTAGAAAGTATACTATTGACTCACCTCACACACTCACACACACAAACACATACAAGTTCACAAATTTGAAACACTTGTCTTCTTAATAAAGAAAAAATATATAATTATGCAATTCTTCCAAGTATTTTTCCATGATGTGACATAAGAACGTCTGCATAATACAAAAGATCTTCCTTCTTTCACTTTCAATCTATTACAAAACATTGTAAAAAAAAAAAAAAAAGCTACTACATTTTAAACGTCTTGGGGTTTTTTGCGTTTTTTTTTAAGGAAAAATTGATCTCATGTAGTATTTTGACCATTTCTGGCAACAACTTTCCCACTGAAATAGCTTGCCCATGAATAATGCAGTGAATGAATTTCATGTGTGGTGCTATTTTTATGACATTAGGAGAAATTATGTTTTAAGTCAAAGTAGTCATTCCATCGGTATTAAAAAAATTTTGTAAAATAAAATTTATTTTGGCTTTAATTAAAGGAATAGATTTTTAAGATGTTACCTTCACCTGTGCTGAGTCTCTCAATACTGAAGCCAGAAAAGCAGCTCACAAAAAGTTAGCCATTCATTGTAATCTAAAAACAAATCTCATAAATGGAGTCATGCTAGAAATATCTGTACCTTCGCTTGAACTATGCAGCAGACCTTTCCTTTCTGGTCAACTTGTTCATCCATGTTGTAGCATCTATCAGTACTTCTTTCTTCCCTCGTAATCTATCATTATATTCATTTGTTCACATCTTTATCATTATCTTCCCAAAATACTTGCTGAACAAAGAAATGAAATTGGTTCATTAACGTGCCATTTTTCATGTATCACCTCTGATGTTTTGAACTGAGGCAGGAAGAGCAAGGTTTTATTCAAAGTTATTTGGTGGCGGAGTCTCCTTCCCCTCTTCCCCCTTCTCCTCTGGTTTTTCTTATCTTTCACTATTAAATTTTAAAAATTGTGTTTATTAAACTTAATGAAATTGTGTAAAATGTTCATTTGAATCTCACATGATTTTTTTTAAAAAGTATTCTGTTTTATTCTTTGCCTTTGGGGTACCTAGTGCTAAAAAGTCTTCCTTCTAAAAAGACGTCTGAGTTGCTATGACTTCACTATCTAATCACTATCTAATCACTCAAGACACAGTGCACACTTACAGGAAATTTCACCACCAACAATAGTGGATGAAAATCCAAGTTTCATAGTGTCTACTTGACGTTTTAAAAATTTTGGTCAGATTTTTGCCAGATGTACCTAATTCTGATTGTTTTACTTCAAAACCTTGTTGACAAAGAGCTTGTATTAGGAGGAGAAGATGTGTCAGCTCTGCAGGTATCTTGTTGCTTTGCTTACACAGGCATTATTACTTTCTGTGGTTTTCTTTCAAGGAAATTTTCTAAGACATTTGTCTATTTAAAGAGCATTAAGGTAGGCGAAACTAGATAATATAATCCACATTTATAAGCATGCATAAATTGCAACATGTCACAAAATCCTGCATGTATACGACCACATGTGGGTGCTCCTGTCACACTCTGCACATTACAGCTTTCTCTCGGGATAACTCGTATGCCATATGGACTTATCTGGCCTATGGCTCTGGTGAGCACTAATATTTATGCAAATATCAAATAGTTAAAGGTACAGATATAAGTTATAATAATTAATTCCCACAACCAAATATATGCTTTTGATCATTCCCTGGTTGCACACACCCCTCCCCCCATTCAAGGAAGCTGCGTACTAGAAGCAGACTTAGGTTTCATGCATTCTTTTGGTCCACTGAGTTATCAGCAGATGAACTCAGTCATGACGAGTATATGTAAAGAAGGTCATGGGTATCATATATTAATGTTCATGAAGGAAAATCAGTTCCCTTCTAGCAAATAAATTTATTTTGTTTTCTAATGACACTGGACCCCTTGTGAATCTGAGACGTATTCTAGAAGAAAGTAAAGGTAGCATGGTAGTAAAGATACCTGTGAGATCAACTGCCCCAGTTCCTGGGAACTTCATGTATATTTGTTGTTTTTCTTTTTTCTTTTTTTACAGCTTTATAGACATATAATTCCCATACTGTACAAATGACCTATTTAAACTGAATTGAATCTTTGTATTAGGAAATTCTCGGGATTGCACAGTCATCACCACAATGTAACTTTACAACGTCTGTCCTCCCCCAAAACATCCCAGGCAAAAGCTAATCTTTCTGTCTCTGTAGATTTTCCTATTCTGAACATTTAATGTAAATATACAGTATGTAATCCTTTCTGACTTATTTTTCATAAAACAATATGGTTTTCAAAGTCTATCCATGTTGTAACATCCTTCAGTAGTTCTTTCGTTTTTATTGTCAAATAATATTCCATTGTATCCATACAAGACATTTTATGTATTCATTCATCAGTTGATGGACATTTGAGTTATTCCATATATATTACTATTGTGTGAATTTGAATAGTCTTACAGGATGCTACCTTACTGTCCATAATTAATTGGTCTAAATGAGGCTCTTAGAAAATTTCTGAAAACTAGACCCTTCCTATGATGTCGGAAATGTTTTATATGCAAAATATAGGGTTTTTCTGGCCACATTTCCCAGCATGTGAAGAAGCTGCTCAACATACAGAGACTAGAGATAAAAGATGAACTAAGAATGCTGAAGGTTTCTTCTTCACTGGTTTTCGTCTTGAGGGGCCTAGCAGCTTCCTGCCTTTCTCATTGTTTTGTTGTTCACCTCTTCCTTGGATTCTTCTAGTCAATATACTCCTCATTCTTCCACCAGAGGAATAACCATGAGGGGTAAACTTCTCCCAGGAACCTGATGAAATAATCTCATACAAAGTATAACCTACACCTCAATGTGGAGTAGTAGTGGGATGTGAAGTGAGATTTACCCTGTTGCCCCAGATTGGCCACTTTGACAGAACCCAGGGAGAGGTAGCCTGAGAGTACCCTAAAAAGAACAGAAAAACATTGTTACTAGGCTTCTCAAGATTTTAAAGTATTGCAAACACACACACAAACCTTCAACACCAACAAACAACAAAACAATACTTTTTCCCCCTGCTACTTCCCCAGCTGGTATAATAAGATGGCAGCGTGGAGTTAGGTCTGAATTAGGATATGTAAGCTTGAAAGTGAGCTCTGTGGCTTTTTCCTGCTTTTATTTACTGTGCTAAACTTTCCACCCATAAATGTGAAATTCCAAGAGATTTATTTATAAATGTTAAGGGAGCCTATAACTGAGACTGACACCTCATGTCCAAGTTGGTCATCTGTCTACACAGTAAACCTGCCTACCTGCCGACTATGCTTATGTGAGCAAGGGAAGTAGTGAAGAAGGCAGATAATTGCAGAGAGAGAAAACAAGGCAGAGAGGAGGATCAAAAAAGACAACTGAGGGGCTTCCCTGGTGGCTCTGGTTGAGAGTCCACCTGCCGATGCGGGGGACACGGGTTCGTGCCCCGGTCCGGGAAGATCCCACATGCCACGGAGCGGCTGGGCCCATGAGCCATGGCCGCTGAGCCGGCACGTCCGGAGCCTGTGCTCCGCAACGGGAGAGGCCACAACAGTGAGAGGTCCGCGTACAGAGAAAAAAAAAGGACAACTGAGATTCTAGAGACTGAAGTGAACAGTGCAGGAATTAACTTAACTTGAACCAGTTTGCTGCTATGCGACCCCAGGGAGCTGAGTCCAGCGGCAAATGTCTGTTCCATAGAGAGCAGGAGTTGAAGGGAACTAGAAAAGCTTAATCCATTGTAGGTCTCTCCCTTCAGTGGCGTAAGCACAGCGGAGGCCCTCAGGGCTCCTCGAGGACCCATACGTGAGCCTGCCTGAGAAGCAGCACTGTGACACCTGCTGCGAAGTGGGTCCTGGGACACCAGACTTGGGCACAGAAGCGGTGATGAGCAAAGAACAAGTACAGCGGCAAGACATTGTTTCCTTTCAGCCTCCAGAATCCTCACTCCAGCCAAAAGAAGAAAACATGTGCAAAAGGGAGGGGAGGAGAAGTGAGAGGGCAGGTCCACATGCCCCTGGCCAATGCCCAGGAGGCCCTGGGGGTGTGCGGGGCAGAGGAGCCATCAACTGGACATGCAAGTGAATGTTCATTCTAGACAGAATTGTTATACTTAAAAGTGACCAGAGAATTAAAGAAAATATCATTTCAAGTTTCAATTGTTCTCTGAACTGGTTACACATGCAGCATTTTCCCAACATTCTCAGTAATTGCAGCATTAAAATGTGTGTGTGTGTGTGTGTGTGTGTGTGTGTCTTTGGAGAGGAAAGGGACAGCTTTGACCAAAGCATGAAAGGTCATATATAGTGAGATCTAATGGCGCTCAGAGATAATCTGGTCCAAATATTCATGCACATGAGGTAATTAGAAAACAAACTCAGGTAACATGGCCTGCAAGGGCCACGTGGCCTTCTAATAGCCATGAGCAGCCCTTCCCTAAGGGGTTAGTGCTCCTGCTGCTTCAGGGCCTTCTCCCATTGCTTTCTTTTTTCCTAAGCATTTCCGCAGTTTGCCCATTTTCTAAGAAACCTCTGACAAAAGCATAAAATAATGACTCTTTCTGGTTTAGCATGAATCATGATTTGTCTCCAGTCATATGCTTAGCTAGGAAAATGGCTAGGTAATCAAGGACAGCTATTCTCATCACTAGCAAATATTTACCTGTTCTCAGTGATCAAGGCTAAATGCTTTGAATGTTACCATTTCCAGATAAACAGGAAATGTCATTCGGCCTTGCTTAAATATCTTAATTTGTAGGCCTTTGGATAATGATTTATCTTTCATCAAACAGAATTTTCAAACTTCTATAAGCCCTCATTCAGGACTGGCCCTGTGATCACTTTTTGTCCTCTTGTTGACATTCAAGAAAGTTCTTGGGTAGAACTGGGGATAGGAGTAGTGGGGAGACAGAGGGAGAGAACGCAGTCCTGAGCAGTCCACACCAGGTTTTTATGAAGACTTGTAAGTGTGAAAGAGTTGTTAAATGAAGTATTTGTGATATGAGAATGACTATCTAATCTTTTAATTGTTCACATGGTTTTTAGATGCTTTTTAAAATAATATACAGAATATGTTTTGTCTTTTTAAATACTGCCTTTAATCTACTTTCTCTTATAAAAGGCCACATTTTTAAATATGAGAGTAGCATCTTTATTACTCTACTGTACAGCATATAATTAACTCATAAATGATTCAGCTTAGGTAGCATAAAAAAGAATTATAGCATAAGTCTGTAAGTGTGTGTTAAGGTTATGGTCATGGCTACTGCAGGCTCCATGATACTCTAATTCTCTTAAGAGACTTCCTGGCTTCAGCTCTGAGATGTTATCTACTCGATTCTAAATCAGATGCTGTTTTATTCTTAAAATCCCATTACAGTTATTCTTAGAAAGGCAACGGAGCAAAATAGAGCACTTGCTTTAGGTAAGACATCTCTGTATTCAGTCCTCAGAATCTCCAGGTCATGGTCAACAGGGGATGAGAAAAGAGTAAAAGGAGTGATAAGGGGCAGTTAGCGGAAGAAAGCGGAGGCAGAGCGGAAGAAAAGGAGAAAGGGGATGAGGAGAGGTGTCAGTGGGAGGAGGATGAGAGAGCCTGAGAGAAGAAAACTTTAAGAATAGCGAGCAGGGGGCTTCCCTGGTGGTGCAGTGGTTGAGAGTCCGCCTGCCAATGCGGGGGACGCTGCCCCGGTCCGGGAAGATCCCACATGCCGCGGAGGGGCTGGGCCCGTGAGCCATGGCCGCTGAGCCTGCGCATCCGGAGCCTGTGCTCCGCAACAGGAGAAGCCACAACAGTGAGAGGCCCGCGTACCGGAAAAAAAAAAAAAAAAAAAGACTATGTTCCTTAAAATACATGGAACATTTTTTTTAAATAAAATGAGATCAGAGTGAACAAATGAGATCAAAGCAACTCCATTTTTCTGAGTCAAGAGTTTTTTACTTGTTCTTCCATTTCATTATATATTCCTCTAATAACATTTTAGTTGATGCAAAATATTCCAGTGCACTGGAATTCACTGTAACATTGTTCATGTTTTCCATTGCCATGAGGGCATTTTCTAGGGATGGGGGGGCATTTGGTGTTTTCAAATAGCTTTCTGTATTGTAAACTGCGTAATACTGAAAAATCTTTACACGCATTTCTGTGTGAATGTTTATTATTTCCTTAGCACCGATTATGTGAACCTGTGAACCTGTGCTAATGAGTTTGTGAATTTAATGTCTTTTGTGAGTCATTACCAAATCGTTCCTCAGAAAGTTACTGACTTATTATCCTTCTAACAGTATTTGAAAAACCCCACAAATAGATGTTTCTACATCAATCTATAATTAGTGAAATGTTGAATTATTGTACTACCTGAATAATATGAAATTGAAAAAAATGCGTTGAAGATTAAAGGAGACTATAATAAGTTAAACTAGATCAAAGAGCAAAAAATTTTCTCCATGAATGGTTTTCTTTAAATTCCTTAAATAATGTTCTAAAGGCACTGTAATTGTTTGGAAAGGAAGAACTGATTATTAATACCAAAAGAAGGCCTATAGACTTAACAATCAGTTGCTATTTGATTAAAGGCCTTCTTTTTCCTTTTCTTTCCATTTCTGTCTTCACATTATAAACAAATTACTTGTGGAGTTACACGGCTGATTATCATTTGCCAAAATTATCCAAATTAGCTCTTTGATATACTATGCTGTATATTCTGTGAATAGCAGCTTCAGCTGACACAAGGTACATTTTAAACTCTTTCCAGTGCAGAAGAGTTCATCTATTTGAATTTCACATGCAACTCCTAAATTATTTTGCTATACTTACTACATAATAAATGCTAAAATTATATATATAATAAGTGCTAGGGTATGCAAGCAATTAAAACATAGTCAATCCAATTGTATTTTAAGGTTATAAAGTGGTAACTCCAAATCATTCCAATTGATTTCTGAGGTGTCCTTTGCCTGAACAAGATACAGAAAATGAGAATTTGGATTTAGATAAATGATAAAATAAAGATGATCATTTACAAAGCAGTATTTGAATTGTTATTTATTTCTTAAGATCAATCCTAAAAACTGTTGAAGAGTTATAAATAAATATGTTGTTTTTAATTGTTTTGACATCTGGACAGCTCAAAAAACATCATAGAATAATTCTGATAGAAATTATGTTTTTATTTCTTACCCAGATTTACTTTGCTCTCTAAGACTTTTCCCAGTCCATTTTTCCTATCTATTTCTCAATATTTCATTTTCTGATAGCTTCATATTCAAAGCTGAAAATATCAGTTTGCCTCTAATAAATCATGTCTCAAAATTGAATTTACTCAGAAAAAGAAATCTGAATTTTAGGAAGTATACATTCTATAAAGGGAAGAAAGGAAAGATCTAAACTGAAGATGAGTTTAGATCTGATGAATGCTTTTAAAAGCATTCAGCCAAAGATAGAAGAACTGCCCAAGTGAAAAATATATATCTTTTCCTACTAAGAGACTATTATAAGCGATGAAATATTTTAGATAGAATGATTTAAGGTAATTGCAGCAGCCAAATTTAATGTAAAGGAAAGAGAACCCAAAAGTGAGAAGAAATTTGAGAGTGTTCATAATTAGATAATAAGACAGATTGAGATCCTTTGTGAGCTGGGTGGGATTCTTTTTCCTGCACTGTTTAAACATGTAATTTTGGTTGTTAAAATAAAAAAGATCATTTCAATAGCATTTAACTGTTATCATTCATTTGTAATCATATTGTGTTTTGATGAATGGCTGGACCTTTTACTGCTAGTTTATGAGAACCAAATTTCAATTATATCAGAAAATAATACATCTTCATTTGTGAAGCACTTCATGTAGAAAAAATTAAGTTTTCCCTGATCTATATCTAGGCATTTTTTTTTCTGTTTGTACACAGATAAGATTCTCTGAGGCACTCATGAATATTTTGGTGGTTCCCATGGGGGGTCTGACATTTCAATATTTCCTGCCACACTTGAGAAGGAAGCATTTAAAAAAATTAAAGGCACTGATAAGCAAATCCTTCATTAATAAAACAGACTATTAAGTTTGCAGCTCCAGTACTTAAAATTTCCCTTTTTTTTAATCTAAAATTAATTTGCAGGTACCATGAACCTTTTTGAAGTCTGAAAAAAAAAGGGCAAGACTTTTTTTAAATGGCTTCATCTACAGTACATCTCTGCTCCACAGATCATTTTCTCCTTTATTTAATAATTAATGCCAGCTATACCAGCATGTTTAAATCCTCAACAGATAAGAAATAATTAAGTTAACACCACTCAAAATGATATGTAACATCTCAATCAGTGAGAATTTTTAAGTGGTAACAAGGAGAATGAAAGTATTGGAAGCTGCACAGTAGGATTTTTTTTTTCCAGTGAAAGTCAAAGGCAGAGTCATACAGATGCAAGAAACACCACAATGTAGTGAAGTTGTTGTATCATCTGTTAAAATAAATGATGTAGCTGCCAGCAGTCTAATGAACACGCAGACAGTACTTTCTTGGCTTTCTCAGTTGGTTGTCTACAAACCCCCAAATATATTCCTAATTTAAACAGTAGACACTTCCCTGGATGTTGACCCTCCCTTCATTTTCCTCCTTCTTCCAATCTCACAAATACCAAATTGCTTGGCTCAAGGAAAGAGGTTTAATAGTCCCCATCTTCCTCTCTAAGTTCATGGAATATAATAGACATGAATAGCAAAAGTGTTCCATTCTCTCTCTCTATCTCCTCCTTTTTTCCTCCCTCTGTCTTCTCCCTCAGTTTGCTGAAGCAGCTATGTGCTAGTCTCCATCTCTGGAAAAGCACCCATATGCCTTTGCCCATACACCATATGAATCATGGTAAGGAAAGAAAATGCACCATAAAAATGTAATCTTCCTGCAAGTACACACAGGCAAACACATTCCTTGCATTATTTTTGGACTACTATCTAACACTGAGTTGATCCAGAAGATCTGCCCACCTTAATTTGGCTTCCCTTCATTTCATGTGCCTTATCTGAGAAATAGGGGAAATGACATGAAACACAAAAGTTCACTAAAAACAATGGCAAAGAGAAATGATTTCCTCTTTCAGCTGTAGTTGTCTTCATCATCCAACACTCATCATTAACACCATCATGATTACATTTTATGAAAGCTTACTGCATGTCAGGCAGATTGTTAGATATTTCCAAAGAATGACGGCCCTTTGGTTTTCCATTAGAAAAAGTGTGGAGATTCCACCCCATTGGCCCAGTGGTTGAATGTGTAGAGTGCCACGGAGTGTGGTTACTCCCTTCTGCCCCAGAGAAAAACTTAAAAGGACACATTAACCCAAAGTCACTGCACCACAGTGTAATCTTTGTCTGGAGCCGTTCATACTATTCCCAAGCCAAATTCCCAGTCTAAACTGAGTGACCCAGGAAATACGTGGGGCAATTGCAGAGAGCGGGCTAATAGGTGAGTGGCAGCAAGTCTCTGCTGTCTCACTTTGAGGGCAAGGAGGAGGTGAAGGGCTGAGGCCTTTGTGCGTTACTCACAGCAGGGCTGGCTCACGTGCTTGTCCTGTGGATACTTCTAGACCTGGTCAGGTCAGGCAGGGGAATGAGTCAGAGACAAGGTAGGAACAGCTCTGTTGCTTCCCATCACTGCTTTGTCCACGACTCCAAACCCTGGACTTATGACTTAATAACACTATCAAAAGCAAGTCAGGCTGACGAGAGAGCTTTTTTCCCATTTGTTCCCACTTTCTCCTTGCCTCCTCATACCCAATCTTTCAGGACATTTAATTTAGGTAGTTTTCCTTAGTGGTCAATGGCTTATTTTTTTAAAGTAACCACAGGGCACTCTGCTCCACAAAGAGCCTATGTACCATCCCGTGCTGTTTGTAGAGCAGTGTTTATTTATTCATCTTTGCAGGATAGTCACATCGCTTCATGAGTACCCCAGGCTCACCTGTCTTTGCACTTACTGTGTAATATGGAACACTCATCTCCTTTAGAGGAGAGATTCTGTCATTCACCTTCTTTTTCCCAGCTCCTAGCACAAAGTCTGGCCTAGAGCCGGCACTACCCAAATATGTTTTGAAACAAACTAGACTGAGGCAGTGTATCTCATTTATTTATTCATACATGTAAAATATATTTCCATAGGTAGTAATTTTAATCCATTAATCATGACATCTGAATTTAAGGATAGTTCCACTCTTTTCCTGATAGCTCTGAGGGAGGAAACAACATGAAACCATTTCCTAATGAGTGCCCAAAACTCTCCTGAAGGCATAGAATTTTCTGAAAGGCTGACAGTCTTCTCTGTATAATAGGGTTCTAGAATAAGTGGAAGTGAAACATTTGTCACGGTTTTACAAAGAAATAGAACAGTAAGGTGTGTTTGAGTGTGTGTGTGTGTGTGTATACACACGCATACATTATATACACATATATATGTATATACATGTGTGTATATATATACATATGTGTGTATGTGTGTGTATATATATCTATATATATATATATTCAAGTCCAAAAGACAGTCCACCGGCAAAATTCTATCTTTCTTGGGGGACCTTGTTTTGTTTTCTCTTAAGAGCTTCAACTGATTGGATGAGACCCATTATGGAGAGCAATCTGCTTTGCTCAAAATTTATTGATTTAAATGTTGATCTCATCTAGAAAATGCCTTCACAGCAACATCCACACTGATGCTTGATCAAATATCTGGATATTGTGGCCTTGCAAGTTTGCCACGTAAAATTAACCATCATACTAAATATTACAATAATATGAGAATTTCTGGGAAAAAACTTTTTTGAATCATTTCAGTTTGGTGTAGAAAAGGCTGTGGAAAAAATTGATTAAACGGCCAGAGATAAAGATTTCAGTAGCCAACTTGTACTGACTGAAGTTTTGCCAAAATATACTCACTTTTTCTACATCAGCCCTCTGTGGAATTTAAATCTGTGAACTCACGAAAAGTTGGAATTTGCATGCTTTAGCATGGAGGTCAAAATCTTCTGTCCACTTTTCTAATTGCTGTCATTTCTTTGCATACACACTAAGCAACCCTAAAGTAATTATCCACAAGAAAGCAGTTCCCTTTTCTGTCTCTCTAATTTTGCAAAAGTTCTTGGCCTGTCTATTGAAATTCCAATAAGAAATCAAGATTCTGCTCAAACGTCACTTCTAGGAAGTCTTCCATATCTTGCATGTGGAATAAGTAGTTTCCTTCCTTCATCTATGTTTCCATAGTATATGGCTTATAACTTTTTTAAAAACAGTCTGATTTTATTCAAGTTATTTAGATAGAAATCTGTCCTCAGTAATTTGTGAGCTCTCCCATATAAGAGGGCAAAGTACTAGTTCCTTGAAAGTCTAAGTGTGGGCCCTAAATAAGCAGCAACGGCATTACCTGGGAGCTTGTCAGGAATAGAATCTTTGACCCATCTCTCACTTTCTGAGAAACTATGTGTATTTTAGCAAGGTTTCAAGATGACTTAATGATACTAAAATGTGTTAAATACAGTTCCAGGTGTTGTATTAACCAACATGACTAAGACAAGATTTCTGCATTAAAGGAACCCATGTTCTCCTAAAGAGATCATTATCAGTTTCTAGAACAGGCTCTCACATTGAGTTTGTAAGGGCTACTCCACATGCCATGGATATTCAACTCCCCCTTTGACCTTCCCGTCTCTCTCTATTCTTGAACTCATCCTGTTTTCCAGGTCACTTTATATTGATTCTGAGTACAATTCAAAATAAAATGTATACTAAGCCATACAAATAAGTATAAGGAAATCCAATACATTCCTTGTGCACCACCCACCACCCTTTTCTAATCAGGTATCTTAACATTCAAAGTTCTTGTTTGTGTTCTTTTGTTTTGTTTTGTTCTCCAGTGTCCATTGCTAGTGCCTCATCACAGGCTAGGTCTGTCTAGCCTGTTCCAGTTGATTGGAAAACCATCAATTCTTGAAACACAAGGTTGAGGTGTCCTTTTTTTGCACCTCCATGAAACTAGAATGATGACACATCACACTGCCATTTTTGTTTGCTTCTCTAGTTAACCTGCGGTCAACTTGAAGTCGGAATCACTGTCTGCTATACAACGTTACCTCTAGTGTCTTATTCACATCCTGGGGGCTGGCGGGTCCTCAATAAGTATTTGTTGTTATACTAGTTTCATTGGCTGGTCTAACCATAAAAATTACATAAGACAGATGAACAGGAGACAAAGAAAGTTAATTATGCACATACAAGGCAGTTGAGGCTTATATGCTCTCCTGAGCTAAGGAATGGGTAGGCATCTGAGGCTTCAAAGGGGAGGAAGACAGTTCACAGGAAGATGAGAAGAGAAGGTGTTTGGTAAGGGGATATGTGCACTGCCCTGCAGGTAAGTCTCTCAGATAAAAGAGCTATCTCTGCTAATAGCTCTCTTTCTGGGCCGGACCCCTATCTATATTTTTAGGCAATTAAAAGAGAGGTAAAAGTTTTTCCTGAGTCTGCTGGGTCTTGATTGCCTTCAGCTCAAAATAATCCACATGCCAACGTGGCTCAGTTTGGGGTGGCAAATTCTGCTCCCCTTCAGTTTGGTGAGTGAGTGATGAATGCAGTTAGATAAATAACAACCACACATTTAGAAAAGGACAGATCCAAAAGACAGAAATTACCCCAGCAATTTATACAGAACTGGGTTATCAAAGTAGGAGTCCTTCTTTGACGCAAATGTGGGTTTTTTCCCCTCTAAATTATAATAACCATAAGGGAGAGTTTGTGTAATATTTTTGATTGTGGGGATCTCAGGTTTAAATTTGATCTTTTGAAATTAAATTCACTCCTCTCCTTAGCAGGAAGTAGGCACTGAGCAGAAGTGAGGGCCATTAGAAAAATAATTTGTTGCTAATGAAATCAGTGGAAGGCCACCAGGTTCCTTTTCAATTCTTCTAGATACTCAAGTGGTCAGCTAAAATCAAGAATTTATATCTTTACTCTCATAAGTAAATTTCTTCCCTCAGCTCTATTGAAAGAAATTCTTGGCCAAGGTTAAAGAAATGCCTCCTTGAATTTGATGAAGAATTTCCATTTTAACTTTAGTAAACATTTGCAGAGTTTGATGTTTCTCTCAGGTACTTGCAGGGGGCTTAGTTTTAATACCATTTCTCTTAATGTGTTAGCTATTATTTTTACATAAATAGTTTAGCAGCAGGCTATATATTAAATCCCAAATACACTGTCTTCTTAGTATTTCTAAAAATAAATAAAAGCATACAAAAGCAACATTTGTGTAAAATGACACACATTCCTCTAGATTCAGCTGAAAAAACAGAGGCTTATTAAGGAAAACAAGAAATGCTTTCTAGTGGTAGAAGATAATGCCCCAAATAAACATGAATAAGATCAGCTCCTTGAAAAAAATCTCTGGATCTTGTTATAGTCAGTTTCAGGGGCATATGGTGACAACTTTAATGATGGATTTATTAGGGCTCTGACCGTAACCGTACAATGCCTTTAAAAGTAAACACCTGGGCACAGAACTCTGCTGAGAGGACATTCGTATTACAAGTGGCATTTGGGAATGAATGAGGAATGGCCGCGAATCTGCAGGCTTGTAGAGCATGATGAATTTTAGTAAAGCACTTGAGTCAGCTCTGCTCAGCGTCTATCTCTAGGGACCACGGAGTTGCCCATCACCACACCCCTTAGTGCTCAGATGAGGATATTAGAAAGGCTGCCAAATTATCTTGACCTAATTAACTGGAATTCAAACTGGGGCAGTATTTTATGTAGTCTAAATTATTGTGCACGTGGGTCTGGCTATTTTCAGCCCATAGTGATGATTTCTTATTATTTTGCACACATGTAGCGCTCTTCTATCTGCAAAGCATTGAAACATGTTTGAACTAACTTTTCCTGTTAGAGTTTAATAATTTGTAATATTTCCATATTAAAGATGAAAAAAACTGAGGCATGAATACATTAAACTATCCGTGATGGTTAATTTAATTCTGACTGATACACTATCTAAGCCTAGTTGTACTCGATTATGAGAAAGACCTATATGGGGAAGTCTAACATAATAACAATAGAGGATTATGAATTTTCTCATGAATGGCATCACCTGACAGATTTTCTCCCCTGTGGCAGTGACTCACTTGTTGATGATCCTTACAGAGGTAGAAGCATCCTCCTCCAGGGTAGCAAGCTAGAATTTGTGTCTTTTTGTCTAGGTGTGAGTGGGTTTAATTTGCAAAAGTATCACTGACCTGAAAGAATGGCATTCATAAATTCTGGGAGAGACTGAAATTATATCCTCTAATTATTTAGTCTAAAAAAATTATTATACTTTGCTTAATGTGAATAAAATGACATTTTTTTTCAGAATTGAATATCACTGATTTGTGTTCGCAGCTGAAGAAAGCAATACTCATTTTTTTAGCACCTATTATATGAGAATCAAAAGTTCAATTTTTTAACCCAGTAGACCAGGTCAGTAATTCACAAGATTTTATCAAATTGTAGTCTTATAAGGCCTTCCATAATTCTCCTTTCAATGAAACTCTCTCAGTTTCTTAAGCCGCAGATATTCTCCCATTGCCAAAAACAGATATGAAAAGTGCTCTATATACATTAACTATGTTTTAAGGTTCAGGATATACTTGTGCTGTAACAGACAATTAAAAGTGTCTGAAACAAACATTCTCCTTGATGTGCCAATTATGATCCATATTATCTTCAAAAATTAGGTCTAAACTCATCCTTAGACTGTGGATAAAATACATCCTTTATCCCAGTAGATAAAATACACCCAGTTGTTCTGTTCATTTCTTTGTCTGGTGACAGATAAATTACAAAATGTTGTGTTTATTGTGATGGAGCGCCTATCATATTCCAGGCATTGCCCCTTGTGTAATGCTCACAAAAGTCTATGAAGATGGTACTATAACTTTCACCACTTAACAGATGAAAAAGATGAGAGCCAGAGATATTAAGTGATCACCCAAAATAATGAGAGGTAGGGACAGAATTTGAACCCAGGTCATATTTCAGCGATCATGCTCTTATCCACTATGCAATACTGTCTATCAGAAACAAAATCATTTGCCATTCAGTGTCCCCATCCACTCCCTGACACAGTGGGGCTGAGGTATTCTTTTTTAGTAAAATTAGTAAATCTGTTTCAAATCTGCTGTTCAGGTATTTTAGGCCTACAGAACTACATTAATATGTATTTTCCCTAAGATTTTATCATTTGATTCTGATAACTTCTGAAACTTGTTAATTCTCAAGGTCACACTACATTTGAATTCTGTCCTTCAAGGTGCTAAATAACCCTTCCCAGTCTGATGTTATTAGCTAAGTAAATGAGCATGTTTTGAGATGATTGATGGAATTATTAAATAACACTCATCCTAGGACTAACCCCATTAGTCATGTTTCCCAACTTTGATATTGAACTATTTGAGCTACAACTGTGAAACAAATTATATACCTTTTTAATAGTAATAGGGTAAGGATCTCAACTTTTTCAAATTCTTTCTGGAAGTAAAGAGGTTATTTAAAAAAACACATTTCAAAATTCAGAAATAGTTAAAATCTCTTAAAATCATTGATGAGATTGTCAGGTTAAAGAAAAACTTCCTAAAGTTCAGATAATCATTAATTACATATTTAATTAATATAATTATTAATTTCTAATTCTTCATAATTTTGGACTTTAATATAGGAGAGCCATCTGATAGTATTTGTTTCATCATGAAATTGTTCTCATAGTTTTATAGTACCTAGTGCTTTACATACTCAAAAACAAAACAAGGCACAAGTTCCTCAAATGTTTGTTTTTCTTTTTTTTTAAATAAAAAGAAATCTATATCTGGAATTAGACATTTTTTCCTGAAGTTTCTTCTGCTAAAGTTCAAAATATAAATGCAACAAGTTTTGTTTGTAAAATATATTTTTGAAAAATTCACAAACATATCTAGTCAAGAATAAAATGTTCTTTTCATAAACTACTTTTTTTAATATATAGTAGTATTAAGTTTTCACAGTAAAATAATGTCAGTACAATACAACCTCTTGTTTAACAAATCGTATTTTTTCTTATGTATGAAGATATTTGTGGTATTCACTTTTCTGGAGAAGTTTTAAACCCTCTAGACTTTGTTGCTACAGACGTGTTGCTTTTATTTGTTTGTTCTTTGTTTGGTTTGATTTGCTTCTTTTTCTTTTTATAATTGAGATTTGTTCCTACAATCTTCTCCAAATTTCATCAGTTCCTATTATACTTGACAATTGTGCAGAAAATTCAATGAATAAAAAGGCTGTTTTACTCTTTACAGTTTTCTGCAACTTTTCATGGATTGTCTGAAATGGAGGTTTTCTCAATCAACATGTATTGTAGTATCTCTTCCCCTATACTAAGTAAATTGGATCTAAATTTCACCTTGTTGCCCACTATTGCAATTAATTTAACTTGCAGTGCATTCTGGGGCTACTCCTTTTTGTTTTCTAGATGGTACAGAACAAAGGTTGAATTGGGAACTCTACACTACACCCAATTTAGAACCTAATTAACCACAAAAGGTAAAACTGAGGGCAGTCCCCAATAAGCTGACAATGAAAATCGTGGCTGTCCTAAACCTGATAAGAAAGAAATGGAGAGTTTTAAATTGAGATCACTACCAGCATAGCTGTGGGTTTCGGCAGTGACAAACTGTAGTTACAGATTCCAACAGCCCCTGATGAAAAGCTCTTCTCATTCCCTAATGCTTTATGGGAGAGCTGCAGCTGCTTGGAATATTTTTCAAGCAGAAAGCCATCATCATGACAACACCAGAGTAAAAGAGGGCAAAAAAAAATTCTTTCTGGTAGGGAAATAAAGACATCTTAAGCTTGACTTCAAAAGCTCTCTACAGCAAACAGTAGCTGTGGAAATACCGTTTCATCTTTGCCTCTGGGATATTATTAAGCTTTTCTAGTAGCTCTAACTGCAGGAGAAGGGATTACAGAAGTTGCTGCTGTGTATCTGCCTGCCATACAAATATCTGGAAAAGCTGGGATCATGGATTTGTATTTCGGCCAGTGATTAGCCAACCCCAAGAAACTGACCTGGTGATGAATACCGCAACACACCTCTTTTCACACCACACAAATAAAAACATGTAAGACAAAAACAAAAAAACAAAAAAAAACATGCAAGACACTTCCATATCTTGCTGAAATGTCAAGGACTTCTCTTTGGTGAAAGTTTGCAAAATACAACAGGGGCCAGTACTGCTGCCCCTACCAATAGCATGCATTGTCCAGCAATGCCATTAACCCTGCATCATTTATGGTTGTGTCAGTATTTCCGTGACAAATCCCTACTTTCCAAGGTTGTGGCTCAATTGTTTAAAAATCCACTAGCAGCGGCAGTGACCCACGCAGTCCTGGTCTAGAAACTGTACCACATCGTTTTAGCACAGAGGGCAGGCACCCAATAAAAGTTAGTAACCAAAGGTGCTTTATTATTACTGTTGATTTGATTCAGTTGCTCAATATGTTTTTTCAAAAATCATTTTCCAGTGGAATGCCACTAATGTCCATTTGATGGGGATGGATTACTTGTTATTTTGAAAAAGAAAAAATAACAAACCAAACTGAATTTTTAAAATGAATGAGTATATGTAGAGTGCATTTAAACATGTCATCAAAGATTTGCAACTGAGATTGAGTGAAATTTGGTTTCTCTGCCTACATAATAGTCATGATGTAGCCAAGTCTCCTAAAAAAATAAAATTAATGATGGTTACTAAATAATTACTAAATGTCTTTACAATTGCCATTTTGTTCTTACAGATTGGAATGTGAAAGTGAACCTACAGTGTACGGTGAATACATATATATTACATTAGTTGTGAAAAATGCAATACGCTTAGCATTTGAAATTTATCTTCTCAGGACAAAGAAATGTCAGAATACACAATGAAGGATCTAAAACATATAATCAAGATTGAGCCACAAAATATTTTGAAACATAGGGTGAAATTTATTTTTAATGAATATTAACATAAATTTGATTTGGTTTTTTCAAATCCTTGCACATTTCACAAGCCTTCTTTAGACACAACTGATTAAAATATGTTGCTGTTTTTAAAAGGTCTCCACACCAGAAGTTTATAGTCTTAATTTTCCTAAGCAGTTGAAATTTCAAGAAAGCATTCTATGGTTATTCTCTGATCCCCTGCCTCATCTAGATTAACAGTGAGACACATTAGTGCAGCCTCGTCATTATTATTTCCTTTTTATCTATTTCATTATTTCAATTTCAATATACTTTACAACATCTACAATCACTTTCCAATAATAGAGATTTATAGTAAAGGGTGACCATATAGTAAATCCACCTCCCAACTTTGTACTGAAAATGCATGCTTTTAAATAAAGATATTATAAGTCTTTAGTCTATTATTGATATTTTATTTTCTTGTTTGTGACTGTCCTCAGGCCATAAAACATTGAGGTCTAATCTTGCATATCAGTATATTTTAATAAGCATTCAATAAAACAGCAACAACCAAAAAATTATTTAATCCACTATTCTGAAGAAAAAAGTACATCTGTATACCTAGATGTGTACATAGATGTATACATAGATGTGTATGTATATGTATCTATGTATGTATGTATATGTATCTATGTATACATAGATGTGTACATCTATCTATCTCTCTATATCTATCTTTTATCTATCAGAAGAATGATATGGTTCTAAAATATGAATTGACATCACTGTAACACTTTTAGATTTTCATAATACTTCAGACTTTCTATAAAGCTTTTCAAAATATAAAGTTTATTTCAAACAATCAGCTGCTTTGGAAGCATTTGTTTAGTAATGGCTATTAAATGCTATTCAAATGAATGAAATGTTACTGTAAAATATACCCATGTACATTAACTTAGATTTAAACTAGGTTAAAGTTCTGGGATTTCTTTTTGAAAAGTAACTATGCATTCCATCTCTTGACACGAAGTTTTAAATACCAAAGTGCTTTGATGAATAATAAATACAAATGTAAATGAATAAACAATCTGACGCCAGGAAAGAGACATAAATATTCCAAGGAGGTGACTTTGTTTTTTTGTTTCTTTATTTTAGAATGTATTTTGCATTTGGCCTAGTCAACAAATAGATGAAAACAGAAAAATAAAATATTTACTATACAGATAAGCCACTCTCGTAGTTCCTATAATTCCTGATGAGTCTGAGGTTCATAAGTTCAGTATTCCGCAAAGCAGCATGATCCTCCTGCCTTGGCATTTTATTGGTCATAATATAGGGGGTGACTTCTGAATTGGGGGGGGCTTCTAGAGTGATTTTAAAAATCAGTCCTCATAGCAGGAGAAAAACAGTATATGATTCCCCTGTGGCTGTCGCCGTTCAGATTTATTGCTCACTTCAGGGCCCGGCTGGGAGGAGAAGCATTCAGCGCTACCTCTGCTTCACGGCTCCAGGAGCAATGGCCTGGCAGTCCCATTCCAGGGACTCAAGTTTAGGGATCATGGATGGCGTGGCGGTGAGTATTCTGTGGCTCTGAACTAGAAAACTTCAGAGAAAGGTGCTTATTTTATGCGATATGCTAGGAAAGTTAGGATATATAATCAGAAATACAGACTCCTTCACTGGTTGCCTGAATGGCTGGGAAAGTCATGAGTCAGGCTGATGAAATGTAAAAGGCAGAGAGCTGAAGTTTTCCTCCTGCTGTGATCAGATGTTCTCAGGATTCCAGCAGAGTAATCTTTAAAGGAAACATGGCAGAGCTCTGGAAGACTTTGTGATCATGACCCACCAGTGGCCCACAGGCTCATTGGAGGGGCCAGTTTGAGCTGGCCTGTGGTCAATTTTTATCCTGCTATTCTTAGATACTCTAAAATTACAGACCTTAATCTCTGAGGTAGGACATTAACTCTCACCATGCAGAGGTGCCAAAAATAAGGCACCAGCGATTTCATCTTAAAATAAGCTGGTGACATCCCATGCATCCATGTCTTCTAGAATGTTCCAAACTCAAAATACCTTATGTGTTAAGATTATTCATAATTTACCAAGGTATTACAAACACCATATGATTAAATTCTCAGAAAAACCTTTGATAAGGAAACTATGTGATCTCTCCTTTTTCTTTTTTCCTTTTTTTTTTAATTTTTCTTTTTTAAACAGAAAACAAGAGTTTGCAAAGAAATTAGAAGTGATTTTCTCTGGTAAATAAACAAGAAATAAACATCAGCTTCCAGGCCCTGGTGTCAACTATGGTGGATATCAGGATTCATTGTGTAGTAGAATCTCTGCTAAATCTAAACTTTGTTCATGCAGCCTTCTCGACGCACTATTCACAGTGTAGAACTCAGAGCAGTTCACACAAAGAGGAGACAAATTACCATCTTGGTTTCATGGACCAATGAAAACCAAAGATCAGAACACAGAATGTCTGATTCCAGCTACAGGTCATCAGATTTAATGAGAAACATACCCTAACCACAAGTAAATAAAATGTCAAATGTGATGTGCACTATTCTTACGCATATTACTCTTATACATATGCAAGAAATAAAAGTAAATCAATGTGAAATTTAAAAAAAAAAACCTGACTACAAAGAGAAACAAATGAACTCTGCTGTACTACACATGAAAAATACAGCCACAATGAAGGAAGAAAAAGCAAAACCAACAAACCAAACAAAAATACAAATAGAGCTTCCCTGGTGGCACAGTGGTTAAGAATCTGCCTGCCAATGCAGGGGACATGGGTTCAAGCCCTGGTCCGAGAAGACCTCACATGCCGTGGAGCAAATAAGCCCGTGTGCCACAAATACCGAGCCTGTGAGGCACAACTACTGAGTCCGCACGCCTAAAGCCCGTGCTCCACAACAAGAGAAGCCACCACAATGAGAAGCCTGCGCACTGCAATGAAAAGTAGCCCCCGCTCATCACAACTAGAGAAAGCCTGTGCACAGCAACAAAAACCCAACACAGCCAAAAATAAATAAATAAATAAATAATTTTTAAAGAAACAAGTAGACAAACCAAATTAATTCAAGGAACATTTGAACTTAGCATTTTAACTGTATATTCTCAAAGGGCAATGTAGAACTGCAAAAAGAATTCTTTCTTGTAGGTTGTGTTGTCATAGTCATGTAAGTCATGCAATTCTGAAGCTCTTTTATATGTTTTGTCAGATTGAGTCAATGAACAAGTGTGTTGGCATTTGGAGCCAGGATTTCCATTATGGAAGGGGGGATATACAATATGGACTGGGGAAAAGCAAGCAAGAACCCAGGGGGTGGACTGAAGTTGGAGGTATCTGTATTTATCCAGTAGGCATGTATATATACATACATTCTCAGATATTTTAATTCTGTGAGCTGAGTGGGACTAGTAGCAATTATATCCCAATACAGGCATATCTCATTTTATTGTGCTTCACTTTATTGGGTTTTGCAGACATTGGGTTTTTCACAAATTTAAGGTTTGTGACAAAACTGTGTCTCAAGCGTCTGTCAGTACCATTTTTCCAATAGCATTGCTCACTTCATGTTTCTGTGTCACATTTTGGTAATTCTGGTAATATTTCAAACTTTTTCACTATTATTACATTTTTATGGTAATCTGTGGTCAGTGATATTTGATGTTACTATTGTTATTGTTTTGAGGGGTCACAACCATACCTGTGTAATATAGCAAACTTAATAAATGTCATGTGTGTTCTGACAGCTCCACAGACTGGCCATTCCCCTATCTCTCTCTCTCTCCTCAGACCTCCCTGTTCCCTGAGACTCAACAATATTGAAATTAGGCCAGTTAATAACCCTACAACATCTGGTTAGGTATTCAAGTGAAAGGAAGAGCCCCACGTCTCTCATTTGAAATCAAAAGCTAGAAATGCTTAAGTTTAGTGAGTGAGCCATGGTGAAAGCTGGGACCGGCCAAAATCTAGGCCTCTTGCATCAGTTAACCAAGTTGTAAATGCAAAGGAAAGGTTCCTGAAGAAAATTAAAAGTACTATTCCAGTGAACACACAAATGATAAGAAAGCCAAACAGTCATTGCTGATATAGAGAAAATTTTAGTAGCCTGAATAGAAGATCAAACCAGCCACCACATTCCCTTAGGTCAAAGCTAAATCCAGAGCAGGGCCTAACTCTCTTCAGTCCTATGAAGGCTGAGAAAGGTGAGGAAGTTGCAGAAGAAAAGCTTGTAACTCACAGTGGTTGATTCATGAAATTTAAGGAAAGAAGCCATCTCCATAACATCAAAGTGTAAGATGAAATAGCAAGTGCTGATGTAGAAGCTGCAGCAAGTTATTCAGAAAATCTAGCTAAGAGAATTCATGAAGGTGGCTACACTAAACAACAGATTTTCAATGTACATGAAACAGACTTACACTGGAAGAAAAATTCATCTAGGGCTCTTAATAGCTAGAGAGGAGAAGTCAATGCCTGGCTTCAAGCTTCAAAGGAAAGGCCGACTCTCTTGGTAGGGGTTAATGCAGCTGGTGACTTTAAGTTGAAGCCAATGCTCACTTACCATTCTGAAAATCATATAGCCCTTAAGAATTATGCCAAATCTACTCTGCCTGTGCTCTATAAATGTAAAAACAAAGGCTGGATGACAGCACATCTGTTTTTTAACATGATATACTGGATATTTTAAGCTCACTGTTGAGACTTACTGTGCAGAAAAAAATCCTTTCAAAATATTACTGCTCATTGACAATGTAACTGGTCACCCAAGAGCTCTGATAAAGATGTACATGATTAATGTTGTTTTCATGCCTGCTAATACAACATCCTTTCTGTAGCCCATGGATTGAAGAGTAGTTTTGACCTTAAAGTCTTATTATTTAAGAAATACATTATTTAAGAAATACAGTGATAGCTGTCATAGATAGTGATTCCTCTTATGAGTCTGGACAAAGTAAATTGAAAACCCTCTGGAAAGGATTCACCATTCTAGATTCTATTTAGAACATTTTTGATTCATGGGAAGAAGGCAAGATATTGACCTTAACGGGAGTTTGGAAGAAGTTGGTTCCGACCCTCATGGATAACTTTGAGGGGTTCAAGACTTAGGTGGAGGAATTAACTGCAGAGGTGGTAGAAATAGCAAGAGAACTAGAATTTGAAGTAGAGCCTGAAGATGTGACTGAATTTCTGCAATTTTATGATAAAACTTTAACAGTTGAGGAGTTGTTTCTTACGGATGAGCAGAGAAAGTGGTTTCTTGAGATAAAACTGCTCCTGGTGAAGATGCTATGAAGATTGTTGAAGTGACAAAGGACTTAGTATAATATTCAAACTTAGTTGATAAGGCAGCGGCAGGGTTTGAAAGAATTCATTCCAACTTTGAAATAAGTTTTACTATGGGTAAAGTGCTATCAAACAACATTACATGCTATAGAGAAATTGTTCATGAAGAAAGAGTCAATTGATGCTGCAAATTTTATTGTTGTTTCATTTAAAGAAATGTCCACGGTCTCCCCAGCCTTCAGCAGCCATCACTCTGCTCAGTCAGCAGCCGTCAACACTGAGGCAAGACCTTACACCAGCAAAAAGATTACATCTCACTGAAGGCTCAGATAATGGCTAACATATTTTTGTCAATAAAGTATTTTTTTAATTAAGGCAAGAACATTGTTTCTTAGACATAATGCTATTGTACACTTAATAGACTACAGTATAACATCAGCATAACTTTTATATGCACTGAGAAAACAAACAATTCCTATGACTTGCTATATTGGGATATTTCCTTTATTGCCATGGTCTGGAGTCCAGCCGACAATATCTCTCAGGTGAGCCTGTAGCAATAAACTCACCTAGATCTTGATTTGCATATATTATTCCTCACCAAGAGGAACCAGCTTCTTGGAGAATTGGCAGTTTTCATTTACGGACTGGAAGATCAGCCTGGACTATCTTTCAGAATGTGAACAACAATAAAAACAACAATAATAATAATAACAATAGCATAGCAAAAGGATGAAAGGGGTTACTACTGGGAAAATCTGGGACAATTTGAGCATAAAAATAAACAAGAAACAAATGGAAGATAGACCTCTGAATAAAATAAGAATTTATAAATCCACACTTACAATAGAAAGACTATAGATGATAGATAGATAGATAGATAGATAAAGTACAAGCACACACACATAAGTGGAGAAGAAATGAGGGCCCTCCATTCCAGTAGAATGTCAATTGATAAATGTGGAAGAAATAGTGATGTTAGAAAAATCACCATCATTGTAAAAATTGGTTCTGGCAAAAATCTTAAATGGACGCTAAATCTTACCATGAAATTTTATGAGAAAATTATTTCCCACAGATTGTAAGGGAAAAAGGTTAACAAATGAACATTACCTGATAATTTAAGTGTTCATACTGATAGTCTGATTGATAATGTTCAAATGGATAGTTTCCTCATAGGTACAAATAAGTTATTCAGGCCCTCCTGTTAGCCCTGACAGAAACCAATTCCTACAAATCTCTCATGGCTTCCCTATCTTCCCTATCCAAAGCAATTATTATTCTATTATGTAGACTGTGACTCGATCCATGATGACTAATGTTCCATTCAAATGTCCATTTGTTGAAAGCTTGTTCATTGGGAGCTAAGAAGCTATTATAATAGAGAACATGGAATCTGGACTGAAAAGAACCTCTTCAAATCCCAGGTCTGTCAACTCGAACTGTATGATTTTAGGAAAGTTACTCAGCATCTCTGAGCCTTTCTCATCAGTAGGGAAAATAAATAAACCTAAGTAGTTGTAAAGTGTCAATTCCACAGGGCTGTTGTCATAAGGATCAAATTTTAGAGAGAATGGATGTTCAAGTTTTTTATAAACTATAAGTAATGGCCAATCATTTGGTATCATTTGGATGAGCATTTCAAAGATAATCACCCATAACATTCTAGAATCATTTTATTAAATATGAGAAGAAAGTCATACAAATCCCAAATGGATAAAATAACCTAAGAAAAATACGTGATGAAAATCACAACAGGGCAACAAATTTGCACTGCAATGAAAAACCATGAAATAAAATACAATCTTCATATGATGACTCTTTTCTACTTTTTTATGTGAAAGACTCTGAGTCTGGGAATATGGTGTTATATTTCCTTTTAAAATGTATAAATATTATTATAGAATATCAAAACCTGTGACAGCTTAAAGGAATTCTGACAGATCTCAAACACTGAATTACAATAGGTTTAAATTTCCCTAGAAAGTTAAATGAACTGTTAGTCATACCTTAAAAAGTGCTACATGTTATATAATAAATAACTGAGTATGAATATAAAGCACTTTAAATCTGGTGTTTTATAGTGTTGAATAACAATAGCAGTATCTCATAATTTTTACAATAGGAGAGTTATAAATCTATAAAAAATTGAAGTTGAGTGTTTGTTTATCAACTCAGAAGACATTTTCTAATCATAAAAGTATGTCAGATTATGGGGACAAATGTAAAATAGCAAAAGATTGGTATATATGATAAAAGTCCATCAAAAACAAAATTAAAAGGCAAAGAATAGGATTATAAGATATTTTCAAGAAACAAACTAATTGATTACCTTAATTGCAAATTTTAGTGCAAGTTATAATGACCACTTAAACCTAAATAGAGCAGCATAAAAATGGCATAACCATATTTCAGAAAGAAAGAACTATGAATGATATATAAATCTATGAGAAATATTTCAATCTTTCCGTTAGTCAGACATGTTCAAGTTAAAATAGCTAACAGATACTACTGTTAAATAACAAATCAGTAAAGATCTTAAGAGTCATTTAGTATGTGTATACTCTAAGCCTCATCTATATGCTGTACTGGTGAGAGTGTAAACTGGTACATCCTTTCTGGAACGCAATTTGTCAATACACACCAAGGTCTATAAAAAGTTCTTACCCTTTAGTACAGTAATTTCTGTTCTACAACTCGATTCTAAGAAACTAGTCAAAATCCAGGCAAACATTTTAGTACAAAGATGAAAATCAGGGCATATTAATAACAGGAAAAACCTATGAGCAGACTAAATGTCTAATGTTTGGATAGTGATTAAATATATATTTAGTACAGCTATAAGGCAGAACATGTAGTATGATTAAATGCAGATTTTTTAAAATTTATTTATTTATTGATCTTTGGTTGTGTTGGGTCTCCTTTTCTGCACGAGGGCTTTCTCTAGTTGTGGCGAGCGGGGGCCACTCTTCATTGCGGTGCGCGGGCCTCTCACTGTCGCGGCCTCTCTTGTTGCGGAGCACAGGCTCCAGACGTGCAGGCTCAGTAGTTGTGGCTCACGGGCCCAGTTGCTCTGTGGCATGTGGGATCCTCCCAGACCAGGGCTCGAACCCGTGTCCCCTGCACTGGCAGGCAGATTCTCAACCACTGTGCCACCAGGGAAGCCCTAAATGCAGATTTTTAAATAGTATATAATGATATGGCATAATGCTTACCATTTGCAGTTAAGTTAAAAATAAGGATGCAATTCTGTATTGTCTATTTAATTTTAATACATTGTATATAAATATGTAATAAAGATTTCAAATACATAAATTTAGAAACTGGCAAAAACATATGAAAGTGATTACAATAATTTTCTATGTAAAATACTTTTTATTACATATTTTTATTTTTCTGTACGTTCTAAATTCTCTACAATGAGCATGCATATTTTGAAAATGAAAAGGTATAATTAATATAAGTACATACATTTCAATATACTTTATCACATTTTCAAAATATTTCTCATCAGTTCTTTTATCATGGATATTAAAATATAACTTTACTGTTAAGCGATGGAAAGAAAACGACAGATAAGGACTAGCACGTCAGCCCGCACACCTGGTTTACGGAAATTAATGTTACATGTGTTGCTTTTTTGTGGAGCTTGACACTAGTAGAATGACCCTGCTTTTCTTTCCTATCTTCTTTCCATCAAAACCACTGTTAGAGAGAAACTCTAATCTCTTCTGCGTTTTTGTTTGAGATTTTTGTGACACAAATTATGTATTAATTTGTATTGAAGCAGTTGCATGGACTTTGAGTAGCAAGTTTTCGGGTTCTCAAACACTAAATCCATCTCAGGAGACTTGGGCATGGAGGTTAAACTGTGTCATTATAGAGGTGCCTTGAGTGTTTTGGATGATACCCAAACTGTAACCATTATGATTAACTGTAGCTGGAAGCCCAGCCCCTCTGTGTATAAGCTATTGTTTCTTCTACTTTAACTGACATCTCCTTAGTATACCCTTCATTTTATTTTAAAGTAATAAAATATCAATGTAATATAAATATTTTCTAAATATTTAAGAGTATTAAATGCGTCATTAAAAATCTTACAGGATTATACATATGTACTTAAAATTATTTTGTACACAAGTACAAAAACACACACTATATATTTGTACACAAGTACAAAAACATACACTAGATATATATATATATCTACTGCTTTTGCCTAGAAATTGTAAAGAACAACTTTTTATAGCAAAAGGAGGGGGTTTATTTATTTTTTCCTAGATGGCATATTTATGAAAATTGTTTGATGACTATTTTTCCCTTTCTAATATTTGTTTTTGTTGAGATGGGTGTGGCTACTAGACTAGACATCAAGGTTGCTTTGTCATTTTCTTTTGTCATTTCCTTTTGTCATTTTCAACTTGTATTCTGAGCAGAATAGCAATTGTATTCTCATTAATATATTTGGTATAAATGCATCTCATATAATAGAATAGGAAACTGCAAGACACTTAATAAAAAAGTTTACCTAATTTTTTCATTTTAGACTTGTGAAAACAAGAATAAAAGGGCTTTTCCCTCATATTTTTCCCCTTAGAATTCCAGCAATCCTACTACCTATATTGATTATTTTTATTGCTTTTTTAATCATGTATTAATTGACAACTGTGTTAACATTTGTTATGAACAAACATACTTGAAATGGCTTTAAAACAGTCTTGATGGATATTCTGTGTTGGTGGGCGGGAGGGAGGGGGCATTGTGGAACAATTATTTCAACTGAGTCACACTTTAGGACTTCCTTGACCCTGCTGCACCTTAGAAGGAAGGAGTTCAGGAACTGAGGTATGTATGTCAACTGGCCCTGAGAGGTTTGCTTTGAAAAGTAAATCCAAACTTTCACTAAGACAGGTATAAGAAGGACTTCAACTTTACTTTTGATTTGTATTTTTTAAGAATTATGAGCAGACCATAGAAGAAAATTAGATGAGTTATAAATGAAACAACTATACATACAATGTTTACTAAGCTATTTACCCCAATATTTCTTTATTCTACCCTGATTTAACTGTAAGTAGAATGAGAGGTCAAGCAAGAAACTTTTACAATTCACCACTCTGATGTCTTCCATTTTTATGAGAGTTACCCCATACAAATAGATTAACCAGAAATCTCACTATAGGGCAGGATAAAATCCTTGGTACTAAACTTTCCCTGGTCTGTTTTCCTACTTGAGGACGCTTATACAACTCTTATCCAACTCTTCATTTTCTATTGCCATACAAAATCATAATAATAATTATTATAGTTATAATTTGTTCTCAAAGGAAACAGGAGATTAAAGATGCAAAGGAGAGCAAAAAGGTAGTAAAAGAGAGAACAAGAGTAATGCTGTGTTTATGAATTTATGAGGAAAAGAAAAAAATTATTGCAACAAATCACCTATTATTCCAAATAACCAATATACATTGAAGGTGTGTAAACTTGAACTACACAATGTAAACAGGCAAAATAAATTATAAATTGAATGGCAGATATAATTTAAAAAGTCAAAAAGGACTATAATAATGGTTTTCACGATTATATGGTTAGGTGGTCTCTGTGATGATTTAGATAGCATAACTGTAAAGGGGATTTTGGAATTATCCCCAAACATTTTAATTTGAGACAATATAATTATTTCAAATATACATTTTACAAACGAATTTTAAAATACTTAAAGCAACCGAGAAATCTCCAAATTATGTTCCTATATATAACAAGTGAACCATTTTCCATTGAAAATGATATTCCCAGTCCTTTCTTCATAGGAAAATGTGCTGTTGTAAAAGCATGAAGGAGTACGATCAAGAGTGGTTTCTGTGCTGTAAGAACTGTAATATACATGCCTCTCTTCCCCAGGGGCTGGTAGGTGGGCTCTGGTGCTGTGCTTCTCAATATTACGTGCTGTTAAAACTAAAGAGTTTTCCAGAAATGTAATATAACGGCTACTGTTGCCCCATTACTCCAGAAGGCTTAGCTGGGTGACTTAATGTTGGCTTCTAAGCCCTCTTATTCTGTCTCTGGACGACTTCCGGGGCTCAATTTTTACCCACACCATTTGTGCTAGCAGAGAGCTGTCTCGGCATGCCTGTGTTAGCTGACTAGAAGGAAAGGCTGCGACCACAGGGACGCTTCTTTGAACAGAGAATTTCCATCCTTACATAGCTGAGTAGAAGTTCCTTCCTTTTCCCTCACCTGTTCCCTCTTCCTCCACTACACACATTTGTATAGTATCCTGAGGGTGGAGTCTCTTTACAGGAACTTGAGATGTGGTACCTACAAACCATCTATGCCTGGCTTAAACCATGGGCTAATGTGAGTTCAGGGTCTTGTGGGTATTCAAGTAATTCCCTGCACGTAAGTCCTCCCACGACCCAATGCACCCAACCGTGTATCTGCACGGCGTGACCCCGGTAGTATGTGTTTCTGATCCATTGCGTGACAATCAGAAAAACTGAAATAAGGCTTAAAGATGGAAATGAAACACCCACCCACGCCAGTCCAGACAGAAAATCTAGGAGGCTTATGCAATTAAAAATAAATTTTCTGGTTTTGTACCCAGTGTAATAAAATTATCTTTGATATGATTTGGAAATGAAAATAAATGCATAAAATTAAGTGACCAATAAGTGTGTGTTGAATTGATTTTATCATTTGTTCTTCTTCATCCCTCTGATTTTTTTTTCTGTATCCTCTCTAGATTTACTATTTTCAACTCTGTGTTCAACGCTCTAAATATGCAGTTTTCTGTAGAACTCTTTGATGTTTTTGAGGAAAAATGCCATTGAAATTTGATGAATACTTAACAAGAACTTGACAGCAATCAGTCAATTTATCAGCAATCATATGCCAAGTGGATTATACTATGAGAAATATCAAGTGAGGTAAAGAAAGAAATATTAAGTATGGTCCTTGGCCTTTAGGACTCTACAACCAAATGAAGAGATAAGTCATATGTATCTGAAACGGGCAGCATATCTTTGCACGCATACTTATTTAACTGATAATTGATAGCAATCATAAGTATAAGATGGAGTGTATAATACAGTAGTATTAAATTGAGAATTATTTAAAACATTTCAATTGTAAATATTGAAGTACATACTTATTTGAATAATCCACGATACTAATGTTAACTATGAACTCTGACCTATTGTCAAAATCGATATATTTTGCAGGTTAGATTTTTTTCCAATCATCTGTCATGACTTGTAATGAAGTATGAGAGAAGTCTAATATTGGTTCCAAAATATTGGAATGTGTTGTGTGCATTCTAGTTTTAGGAATAGCAGTTTTTTTAATCACAAAGCTCAGTGAATTTAATTAAACCTCAACTGCCTCACAGCAATCCTTTTTATTGTACAGAATTTCACTTATCATTCAGATGGCAAAAACAATATAAAATGCTACTGTCTTTCAAAACAAGAAATTTACATATAGGCAATAAGTGAAAAGGTCCATAACATGGCCCAGAAATGCCATTTAAACCTTCTGATGGATGCTTTAAAATCAATTCAGATCAGTGGATGGTGAATTATGCTGATGTCTTAGAGACACTGTTATTCAAGGACTCGAGATGATAGAAGTCATCTCAAGTGTATATATTCTCAACAATAAAACAGAAAGACAGTGAATGCCATGGTGAATAAAACAGAAAGACAGTGAAGTTCTGTAAATATAGAGGTTTGAATTATACTGGCATATGTCTTTCCTTTCACATTTTATTGCTTTCTCATCTCCCTTTCTCAATCTCAATATCATTTAGTTTGATCTCAATTAGGTAATTATCTCATAAAGTAATTGTTCCAGTAGCATAAATGACCAATGCTTTTAAATACTTTGTGGTTATCAGAATGTGTGTGTGTGTGTGTGTGTGTGTGTAAATAGATGTCTCTCTCTTTCTCTTTCTTCTTCTTTCTAGTTATCCATCAAGTATATGTAGAGAGAATCTGTTGGAATGTATGCAAGCAGTAAACCTCCTAATAACGTAGTCATTCTCAACTTGGGGCTTTCTCTCTCCCCCAATTCTATTCTGTCCCACGATAAACATAGAATGGATAACTTCGGAATTATTTAGCACTTCGCTCCGTTTATTCATGTCTTCTTCTTGACTTTGTTGGATATAACTGTTTCTTCTGGGAAAATTCAGCAGTCTAACAAGGGAATGTGCAGGCCCCTGTACATTCATATGGATAGAACTAGATGGCCATGATGAACTATTCCCACAGCACTGCTATGATGTAGTGTGTTTAGAATACAGAAACACAGGCATAGCAAATTAGTAACATGTAACACATCTAGACAAATTCTATTAAAGCAACAATTTCTACAAGATGAGGCTCTCTTACTTTTACCCACTCTGGGTAACATAATTCATGTTTTTCAATATCATCAATATTTTATTTAGTATTTTATGATAGTAAGTGCCTGCTTATTATTACTGTTTACTATTAAAAATAAGAAAATGAAAAACTATTTTTAAAAATAAAACTTCCACCAAAGAGAAATCTTTGTGTGGTGTTATAGCCCCTTAAATGTGTATATATATTCACAGGAAACATACATATGCTCACACACATACTCCGTATTCTTAGCACCAAATTAAAATCATGTTTTATGATTTATATTTAGTTTATGCTTTTTTCCTATATTTATTCACACTGTTTTTCAAGGGCACCAGTTTTCTGCAAGTAAAACTTCCACAATCTGTACTCTATTCACATCAATCATGTTCATTTCCATTGATCATCTCTTTTTCATTTTCTCAGACTCTAATGGATTTTTTAAAACATTCCTCTTCAGATTATTAATTCAATTTTCCTGAACGATTAATGCTTTTCTTTATCACCTCAATTACGGATTTTAATTTTGCTATTACTATTTTAGTTTCCTTGCAATAGTTCAATGTCTCAGCCAAGCCTTTTCTCATCTCTGCTGCTCTTTATATTTCCATCTGTTTTCCTTTTATCATATACTCTTCTCCCCATAAGACTTTCAGCTCCTGATGGAGCTCTGTAGTTCTATATCATATTTATACATTTTACACTATTTTCCTCTGTTTTTTAGAGTAAATTATGTATGGCAGTGTGTTCTTCCTCTGAAACATCAGGAAAGCATTCCCTTGTGTGTGTGTGTGTGTGTGTGTGTGTGTATTTACAAGTGACTGCTATCATATTTTTATCTTTATTTATTACCAAAGGAGAATGCTAGCACTATCAGGCATTCCCTCTCTTTAGGGTTTTGTGGGAAAGTACAAGAAAAAAATCCAACCTTACTTATAGGATATGGTCAAATTGTACTACTTGTATGATTCTTCCTTTACAATATTTCACAGTCCCCTTCTATTTTATTCTGTCTCCCATAAACATAACAAACTATAGCTCTTAAACAATGGCAAGGTCATTAAAAGAAGGGAAAATAAAGCCAGTTAATGAGATCTTTCTTCCTAAACTGGGGGAGCTCGTTTTTGAGGGTTTCACCAGTAATCTTCACTGTTCTTATTGGCTCTTGGTGTACATAAGCACTTAGCATAAAACTGGGATACTCTCCAAATCCTGGCATTCAAAGAATCACTTAGACCTATGCCCAGGTTAAATGGTTTTATGAAAGATAATAATTTGGGTTTCTTTTTCAATTGAAATGTTATTGGCAAATTGAGGCAGACTATGTCAGAGGCTACTAACCAAATGTTCTTTTATTCTACAGTTTCTTATATGATTTTATAACTATATTTTTTGGTAGGATTCACTCAAGCTGAAGTCTATAATATCTGTACTTTATGAAGAAAAGATCATTTTTGAATAATTATTAACTATATATTATAGAAAAGAATCATAGACATTCACCATGCAATATACATACATCTACATTCTTTGCATGTGATATAAAAGGAAATATATTTGGTCTTTGTCCCCGGGTCCTGGCACAAAGCTCCTCTAAAGAATCTTCTGAGTGATAAGGAGTGTTTTTTGTCATTCACAATGAGCCCCTTTCAACAACAATACCTAAGTTTAGCTAATAAAGTGACCTTTGGAAAGCCCCTAGGAAACCTAAGGGAGAAGGTTGGTTGGCAGGGGAATGCATATGATAGAGAGTCGGAACTTCAACCACCCTCCAGAGAGAGAGGAGAGAGACTGGAGATTGAGTTCAATCATCACCAACGGTCAAGGATTTAATCAAGTCAAGCCTGTGTATGAAGCCTCCATTCATAACCTAAAAGTACAGTGTTTGGAGAGCTTTTAGGTTGGTGAGCATCTTTCAGGTTGAGATGCAGGAAAATGGTGCACTTTGATGCATGGTTGCTCTGCCCCCTTCCTATACCTTGTCCTTTGCATCTCTTCAAACTGGCTGTTTCCTGAGTTCTATCTTTTTATAATAAACTGGTAATCTAGTGAATAAATGCTTTCCTGAGTTCCGTGAACCACTCTAGCAAAGTAGCAAAGTAACTGAAACTGAGGAGGGAGTCATGGGAACCTCTGATTTATAGCAGGTTGGTCAGAAGTGCAGGTGATACTCTGGACTTGCTATTGTCACATAAAGTGGGGGAAAGGGTAGGAAAGTGCCCTGGGACTAAGCCCTTAACCTACAGAATATGATGCTGTGGATAGCACAAGAACTGAATTAAATTTTAGGAAATCCTGCTGTTGTTGCAGAATTGCCTGGTGTGGGAAAAACTACCACGCATTTGGTAACCAAAGGTGAAGTAGTGTTGTGGTAGAATTTTGTGTATGTAAAGGAAAACAATAGAGTTCTTCCTTTACAATGTAGACATTAAAATATACATATATATGCATATATTCAACATATATTCTTTTCTCTCATTTTAAATATGTGAAATGTCCATGGCTTGCCTTTATTTTCTGAGTTCTCTGTATGAAATTATTCTGTCTCAGTGAAGTAACTGGATGGAAGATTTAAACTGCGTGTCCGTGTGTGTGTGTGTGTGTGTGTACAGGAAGAGTAAGATTGTGATTTGGATTTAAGGTAAAATGGGGAAAGCATCTAGAGAGTGGAATGAGCTTTGTATTGGAGTCAATGAGACCTGTGTTGGTACCTCAGCACTTCCATGAGTTAGATGTGTGATCTTCATTTCTCTTAGGTCCTCATCCATAAAAATATTGCAAAATATTTTGGGAAAGACTACGTGAGATGTTCTGCACATATTACCTCTTTCTGTGCTCCCTTTTCTCATAAATGTGAATATCACAGTGTCTCTGGTGTAACAAATTCAATTATCCTCTCTGGCTAGAACATCTCAGCCAGTATTCTTGCTGAACTTTCATGACAGTCCTACAGCGTTAACAAATAGGCTATCAGATAGATAGATAGATAGATGATACAGATATAGATAGATAGGTAGGCAGATAGATAGATGATAGATAGATGATAATGACGATGCTAGATAGATAGATATATAGAAAATAGATGATAGATGATAGATAGATAATCTTAAAGAATATTTTACTCTATAAGTTCTACATTCAAACCTTTGAATTGGATGGAATTGAAGAATCATCATTATTTTTCTCCTGAATCAATATTTATTGGCTTTTGGTCATCAATAGTGTGTGAACCCTATCCTGAACATCACCAAAAATATAGATATGATTTCCCCAAAAAAGTCGGACTTCATTAATATATACACTCAACAAATACTGAATGTCTGCCATGTTTAAAAATTGTGTCAAGCACTGAAATTGAGACTGTGATTAAAAATCTTCCAACAAAAAAAGCCCAGGACCAGATGGTTTCACAGGTGAATTCTGTCAGACATTTAGAGAGGAACTAACACCTATACTTCTCAAACTCTTCCAAAATATAGCAGAGGGAGGAACATTCCAAAACTCTTTCTACGAGGCCAACATCACCCTGATACCAAAACCAGACAAAGATGTCACAAAGAAAGAAAACTACAGGCCAATATCACAGATGAACATAGATGCAAAAATCCTCAACAAAATACTAGCAAACAGAATCCAACAGCACATTAAAAGGATCATATACCATGATCAAGTGGGGTTTATCCCAGGAATGCAAGGATTCTTCAATATACACAAATCAAACAATGTGATAAACCATATTAACAAATTGAAGGAGAAAAACCATAAGATCGTCTCAATCGATGCAGAAAAACCTTTTGACACAATTCAACACCCATTTGATAAAAACTCTCCAGAAAGTAGGCATAGAGGGAACTTACCTCAACATAATAAAGGCCATATATGAAAAAAACCATGGCCAGCATCTTTCTCAGTGGAGAAAAACTGAAACATTTCCTCTAAGATCAGGAACAAGACACTCTCACCACTATTATTCAACATAGTTTTGGAAGTCCTAGCCACAGCAGTCAGAGAAGAAAAATAAATAAAAGGAATGTAAATCGGAAAAGAAAAAGTAAAACTGTCACTGTTTGCAAATGACATGATAATATACATAGAAAATCCTAAAGATGCTACCATAAAACTACTAGAACTAATCAATGAATTTGTTAAGTAGCAGGATACAAAATTAATGCATAGAAATCTCTTGCATTCCTATACACTAATGATGAAAAATCTGAAAGAGAAATTAAGGAAACACTCCCATTTACCACTGCAACAAAAAGAATAAAATACCCAGGAATAAACCTACCTAAGGAGACAAAAGACCTGTATGCAGAAAACTATAGAACACTGATGAAAGAAATTAAAGATGATACAAACAGATGGAGAGATATACCATGTTCTTGGATTGGAAGAATCAACGTTGTGAAAATGACTATACTACCCAAAGCAATCTACAGATTCAATGCAAACCCTATTAACTACCAATAGCATTTTTCACAGAACTAGAACAAAATATTTCACAATTTGTATGGAAACACAAAAGACCCCGAATAGCCAAAACAATCTGGAGAAGGAAAAATGGAGCTGGAGGAATCCGGCTCCCTGACTTTAGACTATACTACAAAGCTACAGGAAACAGGACAGTATGGTACTGGCACAAAAACAGAAATATAGATCAATGGAACAGGATGGAAAGCCCAGAGATAAACCCATGGACATATGGTCACCTTATTTTTGATAAAGGAGGCAAGGATATACAATGTAGAAAAGACAGTGTCTTCAATAAGTGGTGCTGGGAAAACTGGACAGCTATATTTAAAAGAATGAAATTAGAACACTCCCTAACACCACACACAAAAATAAACTCACGGGGCTTCCCTCATGGCACAGTGGTTGGGAGTCCGCCTGCTGATGCAGGGAACACGGGTTCGTGCCCCAGTCCAGGAGGGCCTGTGAGCCATGGCCACTGGGCATGTGAGTCTGGAGCCTGTGCTCCACAACGGGAGGGGCCACAGTGGTTTGTAGCCAGTGTATCGCCCAAAAAAAAAAAAATTTAAAAATAAAATAAATAAATAAACTCAAAATGGATTAAAGGCCTAAATGTAAGGCCAGACACTATAAAACTCTTAGAGGAAACATAGGCAGAACATTCTATGACATAAATCATAGCAAGATCCTTTTTGACCTACCTCCTAGAGAAATGGAAATAAAAACAAAAATAAACAGATAGTACCTAATGAAACTTAAAACCCTTTGCACAGCAAAGGAAACCATAAACAAGATGAAAAGACAACACTCAGAATGGAAGAAAATTTTTGCAAATGAAGCAACTGACAAAGGATTAATCTCCAAAATTTACAAGCAGCTCATGCAGCTCAATATCAGAAAAACAAACAACCCAATCCAAAAATGGGCAGAAGACCTAAATAGACATTTCTCCAAAGAAGATACACAGATTGCCAACAAACACATGAAAGGATGCTCAACATCACTAATCATTAGAGAAATGCAAATCAAAACTACAATGAGGTATCACCTCACACCGGTCAGAATGGTCATCATCAAAAACTCTACAAACAATAAATGCTGGAGAGGGTGTGGAGAAAAGGGAACATTCTTTCACTGTTGGTGGGAATGTAAATTGATACAGCCACTATAGAGAACAGTATGGAGGTTCCCTACAAAACTAAAAATAGAACTACCATACAACCCAGCAATCCCACTACTGGGCATATACCCTGAGAAAACCATAATTCAGAAACAGGGGTGGGATAGGGAGGGTAGGAGGGAGACGCAAGAGGGAGGAGATATCGGGATATACGTATATGTATAGCTGATTCACTTTGTTATAAAGCAGAAACTAACACCATTGTAAAGCAATTATAATCTGACAAAAATGTTAAAAAATTAAAAAATAAAAATTGTGTCAATCCTTGGCCTCTGTATTAGAAGCAAATATACTTCACAGTGCTTTGTTCAAAATGGATTAGCATACATTTAACATAAATTTACATGTAAATAAAAGAATACAGTTTTTTAAGGTGATGTATAAAACAGAGTAATAGAAATCAAAGAACTTTTTGTTAAATTACAACATTGCCATGTTTTGTGGTAGTAGAACTCTGGGTATCTCAACATTTGTGAAAATGATGCATTAAAGGGAACTAGGATATGGGATCTGGAGATTGTGGATACAGGAGCAATAGGGAATTTAGAGGACTTTCACTTCTAGTGTGACTCTAGAGGGTCCTCTTATGGTATAATCTTGGGCAGGAAAATTAATGCAAGTATCAAATACCTAAAAGTTAGCCCAGTGTTAACCTCCTTGCTATTCTCACTGAAGTGTTGTGAAAATTAAATTAAATAATGCCATTGGAAGAATTTTGCAACATGTAAAAATGCTATAGAAATAATGTTACCATGACAAAACAGCACATAAATAAGAATATAATTTTTCCAAAATTCTTATGTGAATACTTGCATTTAATGACCATTAGCTGTCAAAGAAAAAATACACCAAACACTTATTAAAAATGGTAAGAAAGACTTTATTCAAGACTCTTGCAGTGGGGGAGAGAGATTGAACTCAACTCTGCTGAAACAAGACAGGAGGGTTTTTAAACAGTGGAGCAAGCTAATGAAAATATACTGAAGGACATAGGGAAAGGAAGGCTGTCAGTGTGAATAGGTCATCTGTGTTTGCTAATTGGTGCTTATGGAAGAAGTTAGACATCTGCCCTCCCACAGGGAGGTGACAGGGGCTCTCTATTTCCTGGTGATTACATTTCAAAGGGATGGCTCCCAGGGCCTTGAAAAAGACATCCCTAAGTTATTGAAGATTTACATCTCAAAGGAGTAGAGAAGTAGTTTACAATAGCAAGTTTTCTAAAGTAAAGGCTCTAAGAAAATGGAAGCCATGGGCCTATAGTCAGGATGATGCTAAAGTTTAGACAAGTTGAAGGAATGTTAAGGCTTTCTTAGTCAACCCTAAAAAAACATGTCATGATTTTTGTTTAATTATACTGGAAAATGCTCAGGAAAGACCAAGTGCCTAAGTGAACAGATCTCTATCAATATTTTAAATTAGATGAATTAGGCATTAAACTTTTACTAAGAAAAAGTTGTTGCCAAATTTAAATATTCAAATGATTATAAAAATTATCAAAAACAGCATTTTAATAAATGCTGTTCAATAAATAGACCTGCTCCAAGTAAAGTCAGTGTGATTCTACTTGTCACACAAAATCTTTATCTTAATGTGCTTTAAAATAAGGTTGCCAAAAAAAAGTATAACTGACAATTTTTAAAAGCTAGGTATAAAGTTTAGGTATAACTAAAGTTTATATTACCCTTCCCAAACACACACACAAACAATTCTTTATTTTTATTTACTACCTTTCTTTTGTTAATTTACTTTTATCAGTTATAACAAAAGTCATATACAATTCATTCTGAGTCATTTCAGTCCTTCCTATTTCCTTTATTATTTATTTATTATTGATGTGTATACTACTTTTTGACTCCGAAGAAATCATCGTTAAACTAGGAAAGACTGTTACAAGCAATGTCTTCCTTGATCATAACAATTTGATGTGGACTCATTCTGTGTGCAGATCTAAAGAGGAAAGTAAAGTGGAATTTTTCAATTGGTGATACAGCAACATTGCTACAGCCACCCAGGAGACCTGTTTTCAAAGGCAGCCAAGAGACTTAGGTATCCCACACCAATTCAATTTAGGGGGTCCATTTTAGGAGACTTCTTCCCTCTCCAAACAGAACTGGCTACCAAAGGCAATGGGACACCTGCAAAACAGTCAATACTTTCTGTAGTATTAAGTGAAGGTTTAGTTTGACAGAACAACGTGATGTGTAAATGCTTTATATTGCCTTTTGCTTTTTCCAGTCATCTCAAATGTGATTTCATTGATTTGGACAAACATAACATATGCTACAACTTAAACAGAAATAGAGATAGGAAAAATGTAAATAAAAATCTCTGAAATTTGGAGAGTTTATTGTGGAACTGAGGATAGGATTATATATTAAGAAAAGCAAAGTATATCAAGATCAGTGATTATTTTCTATGAGATAAACTGATACAATTTGAAAACTAACCTGCAGTCTGAATACTTTGTGTCTTTTCTGTCATTCATCATAAGGGAAATCATAAAGAAAAGAAATGGGCCCTTAACCTCCTTTTTAGACAAGAATATTTTAATTCAGTGATTCTTTTCAAAAGAGTAAAAAAATATACAGTGAGAGTGAAATAATGTAACAAAATATATATTTTTTCTTCCTTGGTGTGGATTCTTCTCTTTATTTCTGAAATATTATAATAAGTTCTTCATAGAAGTCAAGAGTACAAACACTGATTCTGCCTCTCTCCTTAAATCTCTGCATGAAGCAGATTAGGGTAATCGGTGGCACAGTTTTGGTCTGTGCTGCTGCTACTGCCCATATTGTAGGCAAAATCTTCAGGACATTTTGCACTTACATGCGTGGAAATTTTCAAGTAAATTGTCCATCACATTAGACTAATTACCAGCTTATATTAACAAAGTTCAACTCCTTATAAATTTCAACAACCGTTATGTGTTGTAAGAATGTAACTAGAATCCAAAAGACTACATCATTAACATGTTCACTTTAGCTATCTGACATAGGTAATATAGCCTACAAAAGTTATTTCCTTGAATTACATGAAATTGTTGATATTATGAGCCACAGTTTAAAGAGAGAGTTATCAGATCTCTTCTCCCCTTTCTCTTTGTGACTATACTTAAAATAATAAGACTAAAATTACTAGACTAGTATAGAATATATTTTGTAAATTCAGACATCTGAATGGAGCAATGGGTAACATCCAAATTCATTAGAAAATGGATTGGAGCTCTAGTCCAAAACAGTGCGACCACACAGCCAGATCTTCAGGTTAAGAGAAATAAGATTCTACTAGGGTTATTTAAAACCACGATTATCAAGTCACTACATTGCATGCTTGATTACTGGATGCCTTGGAGAAGCACTAAAACTATTTCTAATAGTTTTTAATAAGAATCATGCAATTATGGATATTTATAAAATCATGTGTGTTTGCATTCAGTTACATATGTAAGTTATACATGTAGGTTACAAGTACAGATCAGTTATAAAATATAAAAATAAAATGAACACCTTGAAACCACTACATAAATTCAAAAGTAGACTATATATCACCAATATATTGAAGCTGCCTGTGTGTTTCTCCCATTTTCCATTCATGTCTTTTCTTTTTAGAAGTAATCAGTATTCTGAATTTTGTGATAGTCAGTGTTCCTTATTTTTAGTTTTACCATTTATGTATCTATAAACAATATATCTTTTTATTTTGCTTGATTATGAGCTTTATAAAAATGGCATCACAAACTCTAAACTTTTCAGATTTGCTTCAAGGAGAGTCATTATATTTCTGAAATTTATCCATTTTGTTTAGTGCATTAATAGTCTGTTCATTTTCAAAGCTGTATAATATACCATTGTGTGACTGTTGCAGAATTTATGTATTCATTTACTTCTTAGTATGGGTCCCCTGCAATATGGTATTACTGTGTCACCAGACTTTGGATTGCTTTACTTCTTTTGTTCTAACAAACAATGCAACTGTGAAAATAACTGCACATTACATTGTACATGGTTGTACAATATATTATATGAGTATATTATTTTACATATCTCCAAGTGAAATTCTTTAGTCACAGGATATAAACATATTTGAAATTATACAATAATACCCACTATTTTTCAGAGTGTCTGAATGTATTTCACTCATACTCACAGATATAAGAGCTTCTACTAAAATTCCATTTTCAGCCATATGACAACATAGGGTATTTTGAGAATTGTTCCAACCAACCCAACTCAAAATACTGGACAAAAATATAAATATATTTTAGTAATTTTTAAAAGAATTAAATAACTGACAAGATAGTGTGGAACTGCCAGACTAAAAATTAAGAGAAAGCTGAAAATCAGAGAAGAAAGGATTTCTTGAAGTCTTTTATGCATAGCATAGTATTATACTTAGCATAGCATAACATAGGCAACCGAAAAAAAATCGTATTTTGTTTTTGATATTTGATGCTCTGGAGTAAGAGAGACAAAGCTTAAAACCATGAGCCTGACCAAGGAAGGAGTTATTGTAGTAGAGACTGGCCACAGTAAGCTGAGACCCTGGAGAGTTACACTATCATTATGAGGGAAAAGACCCAGAAGAATCTATCCAAGAAGCTAAAAAAAAAGTTTGCTAGTTCCCTTGGTTCTAAGAAAAGCAGCTGGCAGAAAAGAAATACTTGTGGAAAAATTATAACCACAAGGCAGCCATTGTATGGGTTTGGAGCCAAAATCACAACTTTGAATTGAAATAGTCCCAGACTGGTAGTGGCACCTCATACTGAGAAGAAGTAATCACAGACCTATAGGACATCAACAGGAAGTCATTTTCTTCACCATCTCAGATAATTTGTTAAGGACACTCAGAAGGTAATCAAACCAAACAACAAATGAAAACCAAGTGCCAGAGCAATACAAAGAAAAATATCTGCAGGAGAAATACACCCATAAGGAAACAAAACAGCAACTATAAGACACAGACGCACATAGGAACAGACACACACACACAGTTTTAAACTGCTTTTTAAATAGGACAAGTTTGAAAATATCTTCAGGGACATGAAAACAAAATAGATATAAAAAGAAATCAAAAAGAACTTCTGAAAATGAGAGTTTAATCAAAAATAAATAAAAAATAAAAATGCAATTGATGAAGTAAAAGGTTATTGAATATTAGACGCAGCTGAAGGAAGAATTAATAAACCAAAAGGTAGGTCATAAAAAACTTATTCAAGATAGCACAGAAAGACAAAAAAATAATAAAGTTATGGATGAGTATAAGAAACATAAAGGATATAATAAGGTCTAATATAAATTGAGATTATATTTTTAGTTTATTATATTCTGTAAAATATATTAATTAATTTCACCTGCTTCTTTTTACATTTTTTTTACAATTTTACTACTAGAAAATGTAATATTACAGAATTGGTTCCCTTTATATTTCCTTAGAATGCTTGGCTTAAAGATGCATTATACAATGTAGCTACTCCAGTCTTTAATATTCAGTTCATTGTGATTAATTCACAATGCTCCCCAAACCTCAACCTCCTACAAATTTCTTGTAAGTCAGCAATATGTTCAAATATTTCTTTGTATTTGACCAAGGACAACATCGTGCTGAGATAGAGTAGGAAGAGCAACCTAAGAGTATTTCATCTAAAATACTATTATATATGGATATTTTCAAAAAAATTTTTTTAAAATAGAGTGAGATTTTCTGAAAGCATCCAGGAGGTCTGATGTATTTCATTGACATTTCCAATAGCCATGGGCTAATCGTTTAACTTTTCTGTGCCTTAATTTTGTAATCTGTAAGGAAATAGTTTGGGTCTAGATCATCTTGAGTTTGCTTCTAAATCTAATATTTTATCACTGGTTTACAATTATCTTCAGCATAAGAAGAATCTTAGCAAATAAAAAGCTAAAAATATTTTGCCAAAACACAGTTAAACCTACTAAGGAAGTTAAAAGAGATGTGTAAAACTATTGTCTGGGTGATGAAAGAAAAAAAAAAAGAAGAGACTTTCATGATGGAGAAATGCATTTTACATGCCTTTAAAAAGGAATAAATAACGTCAATTTTGACATGGAGAAAAAACATTTTACAGTTTAAGAGTAAATATCATCCATTTTTAAAAGATCGCACTCATAGGAGAAAAGCACAGAATGTATGGTAATATTTATTGTCCAATATTTTGTAATATTACTACTGTAGTGCGGTTTCAGACTTAGGGGTGGGGATGTTGCTAGCACTCAAATTTAGAGAAAAGAACATGCAGAAGGAACTCTAGAAGGCACATAATACACTCATAGTTGGGATTCTTAGAATATATTATGTCTACCTTCATGACTACTTATAGTTTTATACCATTATTCATCATTATACATTTCTTTATGTCAGGGATTTAGGAGGTAAGCTGTCACCATATTTTCTAGAGAAAAAGATGAATTTTCTGACAAGACAGTCTATATCTGTAATTCTCTATCCTTCTCCATCTCTTGCATTTACATAGAACTGTTCGTACCTTTAGATAAAGGACAGACATGCATACGGTGATCTTCTCTAGCTACCAAAGTGCTTATTGATGGTTTTAATTTTTTTAAGTCACTTTTCCTTACTGTTAAAATAATTATGTTTTCTATTATTCAATTGAGATGCTTTCGAACTTTGCCTTCATCTTTTTACATCACACACCACATATCCACCTCAGCTATAAAATGAATGCATATAAGCAATGTAAAATTTTAGATTATCTAAAACCATTTTAAAAATATCAGTTAAATTATTTGTAGCATACTATAACTTACAAAAACCAAAAAAGCATTTCCAACAAACAAGGTTTATTTTATTAGATGCATGTTTCATATTTTATTTTAGAAGAGAGCTTTAAAATCTCATAATATGCAGTAAAAGAGATACAAATAGTCAAAATCATTTATTCATCATAAATAATAAAAGCATTATCTCAACTGTCAAGATTTCTATAAACACACAAAACAAAATATGATTTTATAAGCTTACATGTGTCCTACATTTTTCAAAGGTATACTTGATTCCATTCTATAAAGAATTCTGAGGCAACCTGGGCCACCTAGAGAAATAATAATTAAATCTCATGCACAAAGTAAGAGTTCATTCTAGTAATGAACTTTTTATACTAAGCTTTTTCTTAGAATGTTAATATTATACGAAGATCTTTATTTCTCCATGCTTGTGGATATAACATTTCTACAAGAGAAAAAATAAAATAAAACATTTACCACTCCCATGCCTTCAATTCTTAAATGAGAAAGTAAGTTTTAAAATGAGTACGCCATTGTAAATTTGACATTGCAATGAGTTTGATGATTTTTGGCTAACAAAATAGTCTTGTGTTTTTTTAATATAGAACACATTTCTTCACTTAAGGAAGGAAAATTGATTTAAACAATGAGATTATCCATTTGCTATCATTTTATATTCACTGATATTTTCCCCTTTTCCTTCTATCTTCCCTTTGCTACGTAATATTGTGAATTTCAATTTCAACACAAATAACCCAACACACTAAAATATTACCTACAAATCTTTAGGAGGGACCCTAATATTTACTGAAGGGGAAAAGTTTGCTGCGATGAGATTATTTTCACTCCCTCTTTCTCTTTCAACTAGGGAAGCAGCTGTAAATCTTTCAAATTCTCAGTGTGACCAGCACCAAGATTAGAGCTAAGGCAGAAGTCATTCTATAAAATAGCATGAATGTCACTCAATTATTGATTTTCATTACTCTCTGTTGATTCCTAAGGATGTCTAGATGACTGAAGCAAATATACTTACCTTAAACAAAATATAAGATTTATGATGGAGTTGAAAACTTTGTAAGATTTCAGAAAAAAATTTTTTGATAGAAAAATAATCAGAAAAAAATGGATGCAGAGTCAAAGAAGAAATTGGAGTATAAATTTGAATTTGAAATGAGAGCTGCAGTTCTGCAATGCCTGTCTGGCAGGTCTCAGCAAGACTTAGATCCTGATGCAACTAATGAAATCTCCACATGGTTATATCTCTTAAGCCGTGTGATGGTACAAGTTAAGTGTGTCTGTCTGGGCTATTGTGTTTGGACAGTTCGAATGGTATTGATATTCCCAGATGACCACTTTGATTCAGGCTACATATCTTGCAACTTTCTTTGCTTTCACCTCTGAAAGAGTTACAGTATGAAATGCAAAACCATTTCTTTAGATGTCACTGAAATAAATACATTTTAATTGCAGAAGCAGATTTCTCCTATTGTCCTTAAAGAAGCTTTAAAGATTCCCAAAGATTGAATGGAAACCAAAAATTTATGTTTCCCTTCTTTGGGTTCCTGCCAAACAGGATAATAGAATTGACTTGGTTGATATTACAATGGCTCATAATTTATTGTGAAACAAATATTATGTGACATCAATAGAACAGAAAAATGGGCAACTTTTAAAAAACTTTCATGGGTAACAAAAAAAAGTTCTACTTTTATATAAGCTTTTTCCCAGTCCCATTCTTCCACTTTCACCAAAATAATCTCCCTTAAACCAAACCTAAAAAGAAAGTAACTTGAATTCAGGATATTTCAAAGCATAGTCAAGCCATCTTTATATCTTTTTGTGTACCCAAAAGCAAACTGAGTTATATGAATTTCTCCTGTAAACCATTAAATTCCAGTCATCTTTTCCATTAAGAATTAGCCACCTTTGTTAGTTTTGCAAATGGAGAGGGATCTTCATTAAATCATCTTTTCTAAATCATCTTTTTTAAATAAGGAAAGTAAAGGAAATAACACTGTAATATTTGTTTCTTCCATTAAATATTGATGCACTGTATTGACAACTGCAGTATTTTAAATAAACAGCTGTCTAGACTTAGGATCTTCTTACAAGTATACAGTGCATGATTTAAGATTTAATTTAGGGAAATAAGGGATTTACCCCTAAATGGAACCAGATTTCTTTTCAATTTTTTCTGTCTATTACATCAATAATGCAATAGTTGTAGAAAGACCTGAAGCCACAAACATATTTTTATATTTGTGCATAAAGTTTTTCAGGCTCCTCAATGAATTGGATAGAGAATATATCACAATAGACCTTTAATATTAGGAGGACAGAAGCTGAAGATTAGTTTCGAGTGTAAATTTTCTTGGCCTGACTTTTAAAGTAAGAATAATGGCATTGATATCTTATGTTCTGTATTAACTTAAAATGGATGTAATAACAATTATATATTTTATACAGATAAAGTACTTTAAACCTCATTCTGATAATCAAATATTCCATATGGTATACTATAAAGAATATGCAGATTCTCCATTAGATACTCAGTTGTGATAACCATATTTTGGTTTTGGAAGCAGTGTATTCTCAGACAACAAAACAACTGTGATGATAAAGTTTAAAAATAATCTAATAGCAAAGGAAACAATTAACAGAGTAAAAACGGAACCTATGAAATGGGAGAAATATTTGCAAACCATATATCTGATGAAGAATTAATATCCAAAAGATATAAGAAATTCCCACAAATAAACAGCAAAAAACCCCCAATTGACTCAATCTTTAAAATTGGGCAGAGGACCTAAATAGATAGATATTTCTTAAAAGAAGTCATACAAATAGCCAACAGGTATACGAAGATATGCTCAACATCACTAATTGTCAGGGAAATGAAAATCAAATCTGCAATAAAATACCACCTCTCACCTGTTAGGATGGCTATGCTGGTGGGAATGCAAAATTGCACAACCACTATGAAAAACAGTATGAAGCTTCCTCAAAAAAATTAAAGAGAAAACTCCCATATGACCCATCAATCCCACCTCTGAGTATTTATTTAAGAGTTGAAATCAGAATCTCAAAAAGATGCCTGCACCCCCATGTTCAATGCAGCATACATCTCAATAAAACTGGGAAAACTTATAATGCAAAAAAGTGGTATAAACGTACAGGGGAATATTATCCAGCCTTAGAAAAGAAGGAAATCCTGCAATATATGACAACATGGATGAACCCAGAGGACATTATGCTGAGTGAACTAAGCCAGTCACAGAAGGACAAATGCTGCATGATTCTACTTACGAGGTATCTAGCAGAGTCAAGCTCATAGAAGCAGAAAGGATGTGGTTGCCAGGGGCTGGGGGCAGAGGGCAATGGGGAGTTGCTATCCAATGGATATAAAGTTTGGGTTATGCAAGATAAGTTCGTTCTAGAGATCTGAGATACAATATCGTGCCTATAGTTGACATAGAATAGTACGCTGAAAAATTTGTTAAGTGGGTAAAACTCATGTTAATTGTTCTTAACACAATAAAAGTGTAGACTAATATTTACCCTAGTGATCAAATAAGTTTATGATACCCTTTTTCTCATTAATTATTTGTGGTGGCTAATGAACAATAGATACCCTTTTAAAGCAAAACAAAGGTGGACTCTTCCATTAGGTCCAATAGCTTAAAATAAAAATACAAAGTTTTTTCCTCTAATGTTTTCTCTTTAGAGATTAATCTATTATCTTATAGTTCCTAGAATTCAAATTCATTACTGTCATGTGTGTACTGTGTCATACATACATAAGTATAATTCAAGTTTATTAGCATCACCTCATTTTGGAATTAGTAAGAGTAAGAGGAAAAACTGTGTCTGGCTGTTCTGTAATTCAATAAGTCATCCGGAAACTGTGGTGTAATTTTTTAAAAATACTTTTGTCCAAATGTATGACCTGGGAAGGATATCTTTGGTACTTTTAAATAATAGGTAAACCATGTCCACAATGAACCCAGCATGCTGACAAAAGAGGTGTCCTCATCTTCATTCTCTTTATATTGCCAGCTTCAGAGACTATTATCACGGTCAGCAATAAGTTTCTGTGAAAAGTTCTTAGAAAGTTAATAGACTCTTTCCTTCAAAATACAACACAATAAGCCTTGAGGGTTTAGAAAACCAGTTCGGGAGAACTAAATGGGAAAAGTATATTAAGTGTAGAGCGAGCCACTTCTCTTACTTTATCCTAAATTAACAGCAGCCCAGGATTACACAATGATAAAGCAAATGGTGATTATCTCAATTCAAGGTTGCCCTAAAGCAAATACTTGTGTTGCCCACAGTTTTGTCTTTAAATTCAATAGCAGGGACAAAAGAAACATGGTGTACATTAGAACCTAAGTTCAAAGTATGAATTGAGTACCTTGAAACAAGTAGGAGGCTGCTTCCACATAGTTGCCAGATGCAACCACACTTCTCCCTGGTGTTAAAATTTCATTTTCCACAAACATCTGAAATTGGCTCTTGCCTTTTCAAGAGCTTCTTTTTATTTGTTGTGGTCTCCTTGTTACTTAAGCGCTATTCCTAAGAAACTCCTTCCCTTCCACCCCCATCCCCACCTTACCCCATGTTACTTATAGCAGATCAAGCTAGTTATTTCACATAGGGGGCCAATGTCATCAAAATGAAGTAAAATTATCATTTTAAAATATTTTTAAGCAGAAGAATGTATGTACACCAGGAATCAAGCGAAATGGACTTTATACAATTTGAAATACTAAATGTGGGAATCAGGTAGGTTTCGTTAGAGTAATAATTATTTGTTCTGTAATGAGTCTGAAAGGGGGACATTTCTCCCCTCACTAGGTTTGTAAATATACTTCTCTCCCCTCCCCGCCCTACACACACCACTTTTGAAATTACGCCAGGATTTCAAACTAACAAAGAAGACAGAAGGAAAAAAACTACAGAACCGTAATTGTGAAACCCAGGAATGTTAGCAATATTGTTAAATCCTTAACAACATCCTGCATCATTCAAATTTACCTAATTTATTTTTCCAGGATGTAGTTTATAACTGGGCATTTCTTTATCAATTGATAAACAGCTCTATGTGCAAAAGAATGAAATGTGAATAAAAGGCTTTATATTGCCAGATAAAATGAATGATCGCAGCTCAAGCTGAGGGTGAATTAGTAAGTCCTTCCATCAGTAAAACGCTCATTGAAGCGAATGGAAATTATGTCCCTCTGTGTGGTTCCATCTGGCTGAGTCTGCTTGTGCAATGAATACTGGACAACACTATCACATTGATATGCTATCCTCTCAATCAGAGAATAAATGTTTTTATATAAATATGAGAAAATATAACAATCTTTATTCTACTTAGGAAAAAGTTAAACCATAATTGGCCAGCTGGATATCTGTTTTGTTTGCAGAGTTGTAAATTCACTGCTTGCCAACTTGATTTTTCACGTTTCAGTAAGATTGGAAAATAAGGTTAATGTTTTAAGCGCTCGAGCATTTCGTCACGTGTGAAGTCTAAGCTGCTCTACACTCCAAAGGAAAGTCTCTCAGATTCTGAAATACTACACTTAAGATATACAATTTACTAATGGGAAAATATTTGTTTCTTTAAACACTCAATTTCCTTAGCAAATGAAATATTTTTGGCTAATGTTAAGGAGTTTAATTCTTTTCTCCAGAGTTACTTTTGAGTACTTTTGAGAGCTAATTGAAGTCTGTGTATTTTTTCTTAAGTTTAGAGTAACTAAATTTTAAATAATTATTTTAAAGGGACACAGGTATTTTCTGATAGAAATGTTTATTAAATATCATATAAATCTTTTATGGCAACTGCATACCTTCTAATTAATATAGAAGTATTATATCTTCATTAATGCTTTATTCTATAGATTATCTCTGAGGTATTATTGATTGTAAGAGTACTATGACAGTTTCAGTTCTGAATATTAATAAGAGCTCAAATAGATTATTGGAAGTTTTAGGATTAGATTTGACTTTGGTGTTTTTAAAATTAGAGAGGTTTAAACAGAATCAAAGTTTGTTTTTTGCATAAAAATTCATGTCAGCAGTCTAAAGCTGGAGTGGTAACTCTAACAATATCAGTGACATAGGCTCCTTTTTTCCGATTGCTTTATCATCTTCAAAGAGCCTCATGGCCCAAGATGACTGCTTCAATTCCAGCCATCACATCTGCACTCTAACCAACAAGAAAATTTTTAAAAAATAGCCAGGAGAAATAAACCTGCCATTTATTTAAGAACACCTATCAGAATCTGTACTCATCATCTACAGTTACATTCTGTTCCTTGCTGCAGAAGAAACTGAGAAATGTAGTCTATATCTATCACTTAAAATCAGACTGTGTCTGTTATCATAGAAGGAAAGATATATGGATTTGGGGGAGGAATACAAACTTCTGGTACCATTACTATACCCTATATCCTGCTTAGGGAAAAAAAAACAATTTGCATAGTCTTAATCCCTCCCAACCATGATAACTGCATACTTGTAGGGAATTTGTAGTTATTACTATGACAGAATTATTATCAAAGGCAGTGGCATTTTTCAAAGTGGTTATCAGTGACTTCCTACTGATCAAGGCTCATCAGTATCTGCTGTGTAAAAAGACTTCTGACACATCCTTCTGTTGATGATATGTCCAGAAATAATTCACAACTGGCCATATTGAAGGTAAGCTGATGAAGATACTTCCAAGGACAGGAAGACTCAATACACAACTGGCCATATTGAAGGTAAGTTGATGAAGATACTTCCAAGACAGGAAGACTCGTCCATATGCGAATTGGAAAGCAAAGAGTAAAATGGCAAATAAGCTAAGGGTGAAAACATTCTATACCTGCTGTAGCCTTTCTGGAGAATGTATTGAGGAGGTCTCAGTCAGCTACCTAAATGCATACTCATTATCTTCTTAGTCCCACTATTCTAACATGATATAGCCCATCCTTTTTATAAAACTTACCCTATCATTTGTATAATTCACGGTTAACCCGAATTCTTGAAATTGCCATTTAAGAAACTGATTACTGGTGTTTTCTTAAGCTCCTTGCTCTAGTATCCTAATTCACTGATGTCTTCCACCAAACATGTACATATGTTATTATGGGATTTTCATTTTCAAATGAAGATAATATTTGGAGACATTGGTCAACTTTGGGTAAATTTTATATCTTTCTATTTCTCTTATTCCTATTTAAGCAACTTGGTCAGCTTGTATTTATTACCTCCAGGAATGGATGTAGCAGGTCAGAAAACTGAAACTCCTATAAGACAACCTGGTCTATGTGCAAAAAGCTTAAGCCCCAGGGAGAGGAAAGGATTTGCCAGAACAGACAAAACATCTTGTCCAAAAGCATGAGGAAGATGATTGCAGGGTATAGAAAATAAAATATCTTAACCAAAAGCAGAAGGGAGAGAAGAGTTTCTTTCTCACAACTAGAAACACACTTCCTTGGGATTGCAATAGGATTGGACTGCAGTAGGGTTGCAACTGCACCTTGGTCTCCTGCAGTGCTCTAGTGGGTACAGAAAGACTCCAGAAGTCTGGGAACATCCCATGAGCAGTGCACATGGAGCCTAGCCTCTTTTTAGCATTCCAGGAGTTTGGCCAGAACCCAGTGGGATATGGGTGAGGTAGGTACTACCCTGTGAGAAGCTTCCTCTTCCCTGAGCACAGCTCCCAAGGGAAAGAACCCCTGCAAAGGACCGAGTCAGGCTGCCTAACTACTCAGGTTAATATTTGTGGGCAGTTGCTACAGATGCATTTCTGAATGCCTTGGCATGCCCAAGCATTCCTGAATCCTGAATGCCATGAGTCTGGAAAGGGAGACGGACTAAGATATTTAGAAATAAATTTGTAAAGAAATTTATATTTCTCACATCTGTCTTAATACTGCATGAGTTTGTCCATTATATTGTTTAACCTTTTGCCAGTGGTCAGGGTGATTTGTGACCATTGTATTGATACAGGTTTTTGATGTAACTTTTCTGTCTTTTTTTACTTCTACTGTCCCCTCTCCAGCTACCTGCAAAATCCTCCACTACATGCATGTACTTGCAAATGGACCAGTGCTTTTTAGTTTGCTCCCTGGCTTACTCTGGAATTATCACATCTTAAAATTAAAAGGTGATTTAGAGTCCATTTCATCCAATCTCTTCTTGACCTATCAATATTTTTAAAATATTTCTAGTAATTTATCATGCAGACTCAGTCTAAATTCATTTAGTTATGCAGATTATACTATCCTTAGTGATCATCTAGTTAATTGTCAAATTGTTCCAATTATTCAAAAGGTCTTTCTTTGTTTTCATCAGTCATCAATTACTTTCTCCCATTTAACAAGTCTGAGCAAGCAGACTAGGTACCATGTGTCTTTCTCCTGACATGTTTTCTTGCATCTCAGGATAGCCCTCCTTTCTCTTTCACGTCTACTCTTCTCTACGCTAAAGTTCACAATTTACTCCATCTCTACCTCATGTGGTAGGTTTGAAAATCCACTTATCAGTGTGATCATTTCTCTCAAGGGCTCCAGCCTTTCCATGTCGGTTTTAAAGTGTTGATGCAGAAGTAGGTACAAAACACTGCGTCTTCTTGCCTGAAAATGCTTAGAACTCTCAAGGCAACTGAAGATCACTTTTTTTTCTTGTAGCCACCAACCACCTTATTTTTTCATATCGAGCATCTTTTCACATAAATTTTACAAGACATGAAAATGAGGTCAGGTTTTGACTCTTAGATTCCTTGAGACCACATGAATAAACAGAGATTGCTCTTGACCCAAAAGAACATGTTCATAGATTTCTGATTAAGATGTATCTCTGATTGTCTGATATAGGAAATCATTTTCTGGTGTATCCTTGATGACCTCACAGCCAGTGAGTACACATGTATGTGCATTATGGCTACTAAAACCTCTACACAACCCAGGTTAATAAGTGTTTTCATCTAAAATACCAACAAACTATTCTGATATGGAAAATGGGTGTTTATTACAGAAAATTTGAAAAATACACAAAATATATAGAAAAATATCACTCATTGCCCAACTACACAGATAAGAAACACTATTAACAGTTGATATAAGTTCTCTTAGAAATTTTCCATGTTCAATGAATCCATATTCAATGTTTAAAAAACAGGATTATATTTTACCACGTTTTATATCTCCTTTTAAAATTGTTGACATGATTTTCAATGATGTGGAAATGTAATAATTTATTTACTCATTTCCCAAAGGTGAGACATTTAGATTGTTTTAGATTTGGCATTAATGGAAAGAAAAATATCCTACTTTAAAATGAAAATGGTTAATGCTTGCCCAAGTCTACAGAAAAGTAACAAAAGAGAATTTTCTATCAAGAATGTTTTCTTCACCTGGGGTGAAGTGGAGAAAGAGGCCAAAAGAAAGTCAGTGGGCTGAAAACATGTTTGTAAGCTGACTTGCAAGTGCCCATATTTAGAGTTACTGAAAATTTTTAGTTAGTTTTGTATTGTTATTGTTTGTATTAACAGACCTCACTGTTAATAAATAATTATGATTATTTAAATCAACTTGATTTTTAACAGCCTGAAAATGGTAGATTTTATCTAGAAGGTTCCTGTAGAAACCAGTGTCATGAAAAGTTATATGTGTGTTCACACACACACAAAAATACACTTATATATTTTTCCTCTCCTATGAGCCACCCCCCACCAATGCACACAGTTGAGACTTCATATTACCCCCTGGATCTCTTCGTGTATGTGGTACTTCAAAGGCATTCAATGAAGAAGATGTCTAGAAAACATGGTTTAATTCAAAAAACTCCTTCAAATTTTTTGAAAATTAGATTGCTTCTCAGTCCTGTGGTAAGATGTTTGGAAGCAGGCCATTTATTCCATTTATTCCATTTACATATAGATCCAGTTCTTGATTTTCTAAACCCATAAGATTTTATCAAATGTAAAACCACAACAATATAATTTTCCAAAGTACACAGAAGAGGGTGAATTTGCAAACAAGAAACCAAAAGAAAAGTATTTAAGGCAGTCTCTTATTTCTCATAAGTGCTTATTCACATTTTTATCAAGCAAACAATATAAATGAAAATCATTCACATCCAGACATGGAAGCTGGGTTTACTTGTGTAGATTTCTGACAACTAAGAAAACACAACTGTTGCTATTATGTCTCAAAAGAATAACACCAGTTCTTTATTAAGGACAGAAATACTACTCCCAAAATATTGTATGTTACAGTTTTAGAACTTGTTGATGGTTACAATGTGCTTCTACATATTTCAATCCATGTGATTTTCATAAGAATGTATAACAGTGGTAGTTAGTGAGTGAAATCAGCAGTCACTGGTAAAAATCACGAATAGAGTGATCAACGTGAATGATTTTTACCTTATATGTAATTTTGAGTGAATAAACCGAAGTATAGGATATATTCATATGGAAACAGATTAGAGGACTTTGAGATTGTATCTCTGATCAGAACAAGCACCATCAGCTGGAAAATACAATTTCCCATCTCATAACATATTTTATGGATTTAAAAATTTAGATGAAAACCCATTCTTGTGATCATCTCTAGTGTATGTACTAGCAAATCCTTAACGGGAAGGCATAGTTTGACATCCAGCCTAAGCAAATTGTACATATTAGTAAAGTAAATCATACGTGCCAATAAGTTAGGAACATACTAGTTTTCTTTGTTTCCTGGGAATATGCATCTAACCAGAGAGTATTTCTTTACATCAAAGAAGTTCCAAAAATGTGTTAGGACAAGGAAGACACTATGCCTCTCGCATTTCTATCTAGGGCGATTAAAATGAGTTAACTGGGGCTCCAAAAGAGTTAACTGCACAGAGGGAGAATGTAGGAAGAAGTTTCCAGGCATCGGGAAAGGCATATGTAAAGGCTTTTCTCTGAGGTGAGAGTATGTGTAGATCACAGAGAGACTTTCATGTAATGTTGAGAAATGAGCCCAGAAGAGTTTTGAGTTGAAGGAGTTAGGGTCCGGGAACAAGGCATCTCGTGTGAATTTCAAGTAGATTTCTCTGGCTGCGGGATGGAGGAGAGATGGGAGGGGGGAGGAGTGGATGCAGGTGACCCTCCACCTCTCACCCATCCAACCTCATGTTTTTTGTTGTATGCTGTCCTAAACCTGTCATTTGTTTCTCCAGGATATTTTTAACATTACACTGGCTAGTATGTTTATTTTATTAATTCTATCTTCTCTGTGACCTTTAACTTCCCTCAGTGGGGACCATTGTACACCCGGTGGCTAGCACTGATGCTAAGATATTTACATTTGTAGAATGAACATTGAAGAAGAGAAAGATTCACTATATTTCCTCTAGAAAATTATCCAAGAAACAGAGGTACAACTCATGTCCTGACTCTGTAATCCTCTACTTCTTTCACGTGACTGATACTATGAGATTTTTTTAAAAAGCATCTAATTAATTTGATTGGAAAGAAGGCAACTACTTAAGTAGTTGTCTTGTTGACTGCTAAAGTGGATGATTAGGTGTAGTCTACAGTGGTCTGTGTATTAGAAGTGCATTTCTTGTCTTCCTCTGAAGTTCATTAATCAAGGCACAAATCGTTTCAGGGTGACTTAAAAGCTTGAGAGAGATAGAAGCATATCAAAGTTTAACATCTGATGACATATACACTATTACAAACATAAAAATCAAGGAAATTGAGAAAAACAGAGGGAAATGAAAAAAAGGCATGAGCCAGAGGCAGGTAGATAGGAACCTAAAACCTAGGGAGAAACAGACATAAACAGAGGGGACAACAGAACAATTGATAGAGGTAGAGAGGGCACAGGTAGCTGAGGAGAGACAACGGTTAAGAAGTAGAGAGGTTTGTTCTGTCCGGTACACACCTCTCTGATGCTGTCAGTATCTCAGATGTTCATCTCGAGGCATGACAGCCGTGTGACACACCAAGTAGCTAAAAAACATCCATCTCAATTCTTAAATCCCCTCTAAAAAACATCCAGACCATTTTCTAGATGGAATAGCTGCAGTCAGGTGGGAGGAAGGGATTGTTGGAAGGCTGCTGTTTCAAAATTTTGACTTTCTAGCAGCCGATACTACCTGTAGAAAGGTTCAAAGTCTCTAATTATATCCAACATTCTTTTGTGCATCTGTTTGGCATAGAACTTGTAAAGGATCAGGAGATTATCCAAAATAAGAATCAAGAAAAGCATTTCTAAGGACAAAGAAAATTGTACAATTTGTCTTTTGGAAGCCATTTTGAGAATCAGATGAATACAGAAACCAAAATGTCAATGCTTTATATATAACAAGCATGAGGATATATTTAAGTCTCAAGAATCTTCATTAATATAAATTGGTATATTAGATTTTTAAATTGGGATACAAGATATAGAATTTGAGTCAGTAAATTAAAATGTTCTTGGAAATAATTACAATGTTACATTTGCTGATAGATGGATTTTTAAAAGTTATTAAAAACAAAAAAGTTACAGGCTTTCATGTAATTGATCTATTCATTGAAAACCTGAAATCAAATTCTTCTAATAAAATTAGATGGAAATTTTAACGATGCTCATTTTCCTAGTCTTGGTTATTTCTAGAATCTATTCTTAAATTTGAACTATAAATACATCAATATAAAGTAAACTTTAATTAAAACTAGCTGAAAGTCTATTTTAATATTATTAAGATAATAAGAATGGGAGAAGTAAGCATACTATTCAGTAGTCATATTTACATGATGTGGATAAATAAACCAGTGTTTATAATGTCTTAACTATACTATACATTGTTGCTATTGTGAAATTCAATTGTGTGGATAAGACTTTTTTTTAACCGAAGTAGATAATATACAATTTTGTTAAGAGTCAGAATTTCTGCATACTTAGTTTATATAATTTCCTCTTTTTATTTCTTAATCTGCTTTAAATTTCTATTTCTTTCAGTTTCAGGTACAAATAATGTCTGAATTAATCATACGTTTTCCTTCAACGCCCCTTTTATTTATTTATTCAACCCCACCATCCCCATTCTATACTCCCATCCCAAACTCCCTTGTCTTTAGATCCCTGCTACCCTCCATAACTTCTGTCCTTCCACCAATCTAATGTGTTTGATGAGCATGCATTCCTGAAAAATTTTTATTGATATTTTCCTACAGGAATTTTTAATTTATGTAAATGCCATTGTACCACATGTCTTATTCTGATTCTTACTTTTTTCTTTTTTTGCTCAGTAATGTCTTTAACAGTTCTTCATGTTGTCATATGTGCTTATAATCACCCAGTGTTAAACACCTAGATTGCCCCAACTTCATCCATCACAACAAAATTTCTATATGAAATCCTTGTGTATGGTCCATTTTAGGATTGTGGGATGTTTTCTCTGGGGCTTATATCCAGGACTGAAATTCTTGAGTCATGGAGTATGCATATACTACTTGATTAAGTATTGCTTAAGTATTGCCAGAGTGCTTTCCAAAATGGCATTACTAGTTTACAGACCTTCTTAGAATGCACAGGTGCTCCTATACCTTCACATTCTAGCGATGCTTAACATTATCTAGCTTTTTAAAGTTTGTCAATCTAATGAATTTAAGGTGGTATCTCATTTTATTTGCATTTTTATAATTCTTAACGCTTGTATATCTCTTCCTATGTTTATTTAATGTTTGGATTTTCTTTTCTTTTAATTGCTTCTGTTCACCTTATGCAATTTTTCTGTTGTGTTCCTGTCCTTCTGTTGTTACCTTGATGGTATACAGTACATATTAATAGCTTATCAATTTTCAATTTTAGATTGATAAATAGGGTTGTAAATAAGTTTGTATAGGATATCGTCATCTGTTCATTTACTTTGGAAAGAAGCATAGGATGTAATTCATTGGACAGAGAGCCTTCATTTTGGCATAGTCATATGCATAAATATAATACCTTACAATTTGTTTTGGGGGTTTGTTTTAAAAGGACTCCCCTATTTTCCCTTGACTTTATAGTTTTACCTTTCCCATTTAGATCTTTAATTCATCTGGTGTCCAGCTCACCATATGGTTTTAGGAACAAATCCACTTTTTTTTTTTTTTTTTACAAATCCACTTTTATTTCTCTTTATATAGTGAACCAATCCATCACAATGTCAGTTATAACTTTATAAATTTAGAGGCTCAAGTGTTTAATAAATGGATTTTGTAATGGTTATCTCAATTTTTTTAATCTTACCAGTATAGAAAACCCACGTTTGTCTCAGATACTTTTTTCTTGAGTTCTATCTTGCAGATATTAAATTTATACCTCAGCTTTCTTTCCCCTGGTGTATGTTTTTTCATGTATTTATTCTCAAACTTTCTCTGTCTTTTTGTTTAAATGTGTCTCCTGTAGCCAACATATTATTGAATCTCAGTTTTGTTTTGTTGTTGCCAAATCCGATAGGAGTCTCTTTTTGTCTTTGATAGGTGTTATTCTGTTTGTCTTTCTGATAGAGTTGATGTGTAGCTTGTGTGTGTAATTGCCCTGTGCTTTCATTTTCCCTGGATGAAAGGCTATCTTGTCTGGTGGGGGGCACTGGAGACCAGTAAAATTCACACTCTATTCTCTGTCACTTCTCAAGAGTTTAAGAGGAAGGGAAGAATCAGTTCTAGGGCAGAGAAGTCAGGCACCAAAAGTGTAGACAGCCCCATTTGCTGGCACAAGCACCAAAGAAGTACTGTTGTCACGGATTTCCCCGTAACATTCTCAGAAAAATGCAGTAAGACAAGAGGCAACACAACAGCCCTGGAGGTTTGGATGAGGAGACACGGATAAACTGCAACTCTTATCACTAGATTCTCAACCCAGCAGGGCTTTTGTGTTGCCCTAAAGTTATTACAACCCCTCCTGCCCACTAGTGGACTCAATTGTTGCTGATGATTTATACAGAGAAGAAGGAGGAAACAATTTGTGCCCAAGCGATGTTGTGAGGAGGAAAAGGTAGAATTTATAACTTCTTCTCTGTCTGCTCTGCCCCTGCTTTCTGGCCACCCCACTACAGAAAACAACCCATCATTCCAGTCCAAGACAGCTTTCGATCTTGGCAGAAGTTTCTCAAAGGTTTTATTTGATTTATCTTAGTACATGCTTTCTTCTCCTGCAGTTTTTCTAGGATTGGATTTGGAGAGGAAACCAGCAGCATGTGAAGGTTTGTCACCCTGACTGATCTGCACAAGCATTTATTGGAAGCATGCAAGTATGCTTATTACCTCCTTTCCTTACTATGTAGGCTTTTTTCCTTTCTACCCACCACCGCCCACTGATCTTTTATCCTCTGGATAGCTAGTACATTCCCCTGTCAGGCTGACATCCCTACTTGGCATCCTTCCCCTCCAGTTTAGCCTTATCTCTACCTGTTTGCTCCTCTTATCACGTGATCAAACTCCCATCTACCTCCATCCACTGGCCCATTGGATCACATGCTGGAACTGCCCAAGGAACACCACGCACAAAAGATGCTCAGCAGAGAGTGGGAAAAGGGCAAGTGGATGGAAAATGTTTCCTTTATTTCAATGCAGATTCCAACATCCATGTGAAGCTATTAAATTATTTGATATTGTCTCTAAAAACTCGGAGGTGTTGGTCTGCACGAAATTAGTGAGGACATAATTTAGAGCATAGTAATCTCAGTGAAAAAAAAATTTTCATTTAAAAAAAGTTAATATTTAAAAAGCAATAAAATCAGAAAGTTAATTAAATGGCATCATCAGTGTCATGTGACTTACTACGGATAAAGTCTAAATGTACATGGCAAAGAATTATTAAACTTTTAAGAAAAATCAAAATCTTAGTAAAATGTAAAATCAAAATCTTAACGGTTTAATTTTCCATTTCTTTGAAGAGCTCAGACTGCAGGGCACATTTAAAAGCATAGAAAAGGCCACTATTGGATTTAGTTGTATATTGAGCCAGTATTAAGAAAATGCTAAAATGCATTTGAGTTAAACCTATCAGTCATCATCACTTTTATTGTGGAGATACATTGAAACTATGACATCCTTTGGAATTTACAACTCCATGAAACTTTTTAAAAGTCAGTTCTAATTTTTATTTCAGATTCTTAAAAAATATATGACTCAGCAATACAATAGTTTAAATTAAGAAACAAATAAATAGCAGTAAATAAGTTTCTACATAGAGACAGCTTTAAATATGCTTTTTTAAAACAATGTAAACAATTTGTAGTAAGATGCAAAGAAAACATTGCACCATTTTTCTTCTAAGTGCTGTATAACACACACATGCAAATGATTTACAAAAAGAAGGATCTAAGCTATTTTTATTAACAGATGTTATCAATAGGCTTTCATTGTCTAATAATTATCCCCAGAATTTACTTAAATATTTCACTTTGTCAATGGTTGTGTAGAGAAGAAAAATCACTATATATAAAAATATATTTTTAAAAATATACATGCTCTCAATCAGACTGATCGAAAATTCTCTTTTTATACTTAACTGTGTGGAAATTATCAAGAAATTAAAATTTCAAGCTAAGAGCAATTTACAAGCAAAGGTAAAAAGCAATATTTCTATGTGTATTTATTCATAACAAAAATAAAAATTTATAATAATGATTGGCTATCAGATATGTGTCAAGGTAGCATAAAGAAAAAATTTACAGAATAAGTTTAAGACTATGAATTATGTTGCAAGATTATACTGCAGGCACAGTGACACCAAAGGCTATTTCCAACATTTTATTTGTGATGGCTTTCCTGACTTTTTTTCTAATGTCTCTTACTAGAATGAAATGTAGGGGCTGAGATTGTATGGAAAATCTATTAAATGTAACCTTATGAATTATTTTCTTCAAATGGAAGTAACCAAAACAAAAATTGTTCAAAGTGAGCTATTTTTCACTTCTTTTATGGACTGACTTGCCCACCTCCTGAAAAATTCGTAAGTTGAAGCCCTAACCCCCAGTACCTCAGAATGTGATTTATTTGGAGATAGAGCCTTTAAAAAGTTGACTAAGGTAAGTGGAGGACATTAAGCAGTCATGATCCAATCTAACTTGTATCCTTATAAGAAGAGGAAATTTGGACACAGAGAGACACCAGGGATGCACACACACACACACACACACACACACACACACACACACACACACACGGAGGAAAGATCATTTGAGGACCCAGTAAGAGGACAGCCATCTTCAAACCAAAGAGAGAGGCCTCAAGAAACTAAATCTGCTGACCTTGTGACCTTGGACGTCTAGCTACCAGAACAGTGGTGTTCTGTGATGGCAGCCCTAGCAAACTAATACACCATCCTGAGACTATTTTTCATTTAGTCCTTTCATTCATAGAAAGACTCAAACATTGCAGTTCATAACTATGTCCATGTGTCCCTGTGTTTGTGTGTGTGTATTTACCTCTGTGTTGTATATTTTTGTGTGTTTTTTCCCATACCAGTTGGACCATAAATCTAAATTCAACCAATACATGCCAAACACTCTATTGATCATTTCAGCAAATGTAGGCATTCACAAAACATGATATTAATATCTCAATCATTTTTAAAAATACTTTATTTTTGTATAGCAGGTTTATATCCACAATAAAATTGAGAGGAAGACGAAGAGATTTCCCATATACTCCCTGCCCCGTACATGCATATCCTCCTCCATTATCAACATCGCTCCACAGAACGGTACATTAATTACAATTGATGAACCTACACTGACGTATCATCACCCAAAGTCCATAGTTTACATTAGGACTCCCTCTTGGTGTTACGTGTTCTATGCAGTTCAACAAATTTGATAATGACATGGAACCACCATTATAGTTTCATTACAGAGTAGTTTCACTGACCTAGGAATTGCATGTGGTCCGCCTATTCATTCCTCCCTTGTCCCTGACCCCTGGCAAACACTGATCTTTTTACTGTCTCCATAGTTTTGACTTTTCCAAAATATCATATAGTTGGAATCATATAGTATGCAGCCTTTTTAGATTGGCTTATTTAACTTAATGCTAGTGCATTTAAGATATCTCTGTATCTTTTCATGGCTTGATAACTCATTGCTTTTTAGAATGAACAAGAAATGAGTTAACATTTATTTATCTATTCACCTACTGAAGACATCTTAGTTGCTTCCAATTTTTGACAGTTATGATTAAAAGCTACTATAAACATCTGTCTACAGGTTTTTGTGTGGACATGAGTTTTCAACTCCTTTGAGTAAATACCAAGGAGTGAGATTTCTGGATTATATGATAAATGTTTAGTGTTGTAAGAAAATACCAAGGTATCTGTCAAAGAGACTGTACAATTTTGCATTTCTACTAGCAATGAATAAAAATTCCTGTTGCTACATATCCTCACGTGCATTTGATGTCATCAGTATTCCAGATTTTGGTCATTCTACCGGGTATGTAGTAGTATCTCATTGTTGTTTTAATTTGCATTTTCCTGATGACATATGATGTGGAACATCTTTCCATATACTTATTTGTCATCTGTATATCTTCTTTGTTAAGATATCTGTTCAGGTCTTTGGCCCATTTTTTTGAGTTGTTCATTTTCTACAATCTCTTTTCTGAAAAAGATTGTAGGAAACTTGTATAGTTTCTTCCTTAAATGTTTGGTAGAATTCACCAGTGAACCCATCTGAGCCTGGTGCTTTCTGTTTTGGAAGGTTATCAATTATTAATTCAATTTCTTTAATAGATATAAGCCTATTCATATTGTCTATTTCTTCTTGTGTGAGTTTCGGAAGATTTTGTCTTTCAAAGAAATCTCAATCGTATTTGAACCAGCTAAAGAGAAATCTAAGCTGGTTTCTGAGTTAATCTAAGCTAGACATACTAAGCTCTAAATATTAGAAAGTTTCCTGATTTGAATGAGTAATGGAACCATCCCACAGAATTAGAACTAGAACTTGGTGACTTTAGTCAATATTCAAAAGTTTAAAGTCACAGCTGGAAATATATACTGGAAATACAATTTTCCATAAAACTAACTGTCAAAAAATATGAATCTAAAGTATTTTCATCCATCAAGAAATTAGAATAGAATACTTGGTAAAAGTGTATGGGAGATTAATGTATTAGTTACCATAGCACATTATATTAAGATTTGAAAGTATATAGCATAGTATTTATACACGGGCATTGTTCAATTATATTTTTCTTTTTTAGCCTGCCTTCCATAATGTATCTGAATTTATAATGCATTTTGGGGAAAAGATTCCAGATAAAGAAGCACATGATTCAATCTAAAATCATTTGTCATCTCCGGTACTGAAAAAAAGTCAAATTGCTTAGTCAGTGTTAGAGGGAAGATGCTATTTTAATATAATTACATTGTCAGATATCAGGTCTTGTCAGAAAAGGAAATAATAAACATCAGGATGCCTGGAAATACACAGTCTACAAGAATCAGAAGTCCATGCTGAAATGGAGAGAATAAAACTTTCAGTAAGAACTTCAAAGGCAAAGCTCCTTACTCATTGATCTGCCTTAGTCCAATATTACAAAATGCCTGATTACTTCATGTCCATTTCAGAGTAAGCTAAATGTCTGTCTTGAGGGGAATGCAAGGTTTTCACTGAAATAGCTAGATGCTAAGCAGGAAGTTAACACAATTTTCCATGTGCTTATATAAGGTGCTTCTGTTAAACCATAAAGACAACCCTGTCTTCAGTAACCTAAGAGATTCTTTCTAGAGGAATGAGAAGATTAATTATTATTCTCTAAAGTGCCTAACTTTAGCTACTTCAACCATCAGAGTAAAAAATTAGATCATGCTGAAGGAGATCTGGTCTCTCTTCTATCTTAACCAAAGATTAATAGCATCTTGAAGCTTGATCCAGTCATTTTCATGAAAACTCATTTTCTGCAAAATTGGAAAAGACTATAAAGACCTTCTAATGACTAATTTGCTAATTACATGGAGACAAATGTGTTTCTTTCTCAGGAATTATTAGAACTCCAGACAAAATATATTTTGATTAAAAATATTAGCCTTCCATATAAACAGTGATAATACCCAATATTCTACAAAGATCATTGTCATATTGCTTTTTATATAATTAACATACTTATAAAGATAATTTGTTTTTATTGTTTTTTATGAGTGATCGAAGTTCAAGAACAAAAATTTCTGTCTATACTAGGCAGCAGAAACACATCGACCACCTATACTTCAGCATATATGTAGAGTTCTTTTTGTCTTTAGCCTCATAACATCCAGTCAAGATACTGTTTTCCAAAGCTATTCGGTTTTAGTTTCCCCATTTTCTTCAGTGTAGTTATGTTATTCATTTTTTAAATACAGTTAGAATCATTTATTAGTGGTTGTATTCCACTCTGGGTCCTCGAACCCATACCCCAGTTAGCTATAACTATTTGTTTATTTTGAGAATATATAAAACATTATTATGGTCCTAAGAGTGAGGGTTTTTGCTACTTCTTTTATTGAGGTATAGTTGATTGACAATATTATATGTGTCAGGTGAACAACATAGTGATTCACAACTTTTAAAGCTTATACTCCATTTATAGTTATAAAATATTGGCTGACTTCCCTTTGTTGTTTTTGCTACTTTAAAATACTTTGATTTTAAAAAAGCAGATGGAATTTTAACCATATATCAAATATGCTCTGAAAAAGTCAAGAGTTCTGTATGGACTGTATTTTTGCATTAAAATGAAGTCATAGAAGCACTGGTAACATTGTTAATGATTATATCTTTATTATACACAGTTTTGTTTTTAAGAACTTTTATTTATGCAATTTTATAACTAATCTAACACGTAAGGCAGAAGTCAGCAGGAGAGAATAATGTATGTCACTAACATTTGTAGCCCATCTAGAATACTTCATCTCTTTCTCACAATATTAAGAGCAAAGAAGAAAACAAATAAGTGGTTCAAAGCTATGATGGAATTAAAGGTAAAACCTGAAGAAATGCACTTGTGTTAAGATTTCAGCAGTCACTCTTGGTATATTTCGTGTAATAAATACCAGTTTTTCCTCAATAGTGATGCGCCATTAATACGTTTGCTTTTAATGGAGTTGAAAATCTGACTAGTTTATGCAAGTGGCAGCATAATTTCTTGGGAAAATAAGAAACAGGTTGAAAAAACACTAATAAAACTTAAGAAAAAAATCATTTTATGATGTCAACATACAACTCCAGTCCTAAAGTCTACATTTATTACAAAAATTAAAATACACGTGAGTCATACTCTTGCTGTTAATGTAGAGTACACAAAGACTAGTTACTCATTCTATATTTAATTAAAGTACAAAAGTATGTCTTCCATCTGCACATTTCAGTTCACACAAACTCACACCTGGTATTCAAATATTAGCAAGTAGGTTTCTTTAACTACACTAAATATTTTGTAACTCCTTGATGTAAGTCAGTATATTGTATTTATTAACATTTTAAATAATTTGTAATATTTTCATTTTCTCACATCCTTCTTTAAGTTCTGAGTCATAATCCTTCTGTGTCACAAATGCCCTTTTTTTTAATTTTGAAAGTGTACCTCTAAATTTTTCTAGTGGAAAATATGCCTTGTATGATTTTATTTGTTACTTTAATCTTAGATTCAGTGTTTGTCCAAGCACATTTTAACAATTCAAAGAACAATCTTATATTTTCTACTACCATAATACTTTTGGAAAATTTTCCATGGGTCCACCAAATGGTTAAGGAAAATAACTTCTTTTTCTCCTATCTTGATTTTGTTTATTTAATATAATAATATTGTGTTCGGATTTGATTGAAAACGATTGCATTATTTAAGTCCTTGCAATTTGCGAAGATTATGTACAAACTCACGTTACCTCAGACCTTATCATTATAAGGATATCTAACCAACTGAGGAAGCACAGAAAAACCAGCAATGAAGCCGCATTTTCAGGCTTCACAGAGAAAGCATACAACTATATCACAAATGCAATAGCCGTCCTAATGATACAGCAGTGGTCATGGTGCCCTGGCCTCTTTCTCATACTTTCAGTAAGTAAGTTTCCCTCATTTTCCCACCATGTGATTCTCAGTATTGACTGTACATTGGAATCATCTGGGAGGTTTTAAAAAATACTGATGCCTGCATCCCATCCATTATAATCTGATTCAACTCATTTAGGTTGCATCTCACTCTCCCTCAATTCATCAGCTTCTATTTCTCTGCTATAAGTTCTTTCTATTAATTCACCTTTGTATGTTTCAGAATCAAAGCTCTCAGTGAGAAAGTGTCCCATCAGACCCAATCTGCCACAGCCAAGGTTTCAAGAGACAGAACAGAAAAACCACCACTTATGCTCAAGGAATAGTTGAGGTTGTTTTTCTCAGAAGATGGCTATGCATATGGTGGACACGCTGAGTCAATAGACTCTTCAATGTGGCTAATATTTACTTACTTTATGATGTAAAGAGGTCTTTCTAATGATAATTGCATATAGAACAGTTTTCGGATGCTTCATGTGAATTAAGGTGCAATTTCTAATAGAGAAAACTAACAGTTAAATTTTAAAAGAATTTTCTTATTTGCATTCACTTTCAGATAGTTACAATATATTTAGTCATTCAAGTTAGCATATAAGAAAGAAAATATCACTATTTTTGCAGAATTGTCTTGTTATTAACAGAACAACAATTCAGTTGTTGTTTTTACTAGAATCACCACAGAGCCTCAGGAAGAATCACTGTGATTATCACAGGATTCACAGATATCCCCTTATTTATTTATCTCAAGGCTGTGACTTTGGAAACGTGTTTAATAAAAACTATGCTGGGATGGAGATGGTTCCAGAAGCTCTATATAAATTCTTTTTTTAAACATCTTTATTGGAGTATAATTGCTTCACAGTGTTGTGTTAGTTTCTGCTGTGTAACAAAGTGAATCTGCTATATGTATACATATATCCCCATATGCCCACCCTCTTGCATCTCCCTCCCACCCTCCCTATCCCACCCCTCTAGGTGGTCACAAAGCACTGAGCTGATCTCCCTGGGCTATGCAGCTGCTTCCCACTAGCTATCTATTTTACATTTGGTAGTGTATATATGTCAATGGTACTCTATCACTTCATCCCGGCTTCCCCTTCCCCCCCCCCCCGTGTCCTCAAGTCCATTCTCTACGTCTGCGTCTTTATTCCTGTCCTGGCTCTAGGTTCGTCAGAAACATTTTTTTTTCTTAGAATATATATATATATATATATATATATATATATATATATATATATGTGTGTGTGTGTGTGTGTGTGTGTGTGTGTGTGTGTGTGTGTGTGTGTTAGCATATGGTATTTGTTTTTCTTTCTGACTTACTTCACTCTGTATGACAGACCCTAGGTCCATACACCTCACTACAAATAACTCAATTTCATTTCTTTTTATGGCTGAGTAACATTCCATTGTATATATGTGCCACATCTTCTTCATCCATTCATCTCTCGATGGACACTTAGATTGCTTCCATGTCCTGGCTGTTGTAAATAGTGTCGCAATGAACATTGTGGTACATGACTCTTTTTGAATTATGGTTTTCTCAGGGTATATGCTCAGTAGTGGGATTGCTAGGTCTATGGTAATTCTATTTTTAGTTTTTTAAGGAACCTCCATACTGTTCTCTATAGTGGCTGTATCAGTTTACATTCCCCCCAACAGTGCAAAAGGGTTCCCTTTTCTCCACACCCTCTCCAGCATTTACTGTTTGTAGATTTTTCATGATGGCCGTTCTGACTGGTGTGAGGTGATACCTCATTGTAGTTTTCATTTGCATTTCTCTAATGATTAGTGTTCTTCAGCATCCTTTCATGTGTTTGCTGGCAATCTGTATATCTTCTTTGGAGAAATGTGTATTTAGGTCTTCTGCCCATTTTTGGATTGGGTTTTTTGTTTGTTTGATATTGAGCTCCATGAGCTGCTTGTATATTTTGGAGATTAATCCGTTATCAGTTTCTTTGTTTGCAAATATTTTCTCCCGTTCTGAGAGTTGTCTTTTCATCTTGTTTATGTTTTCCTTTGCTGTGCAAAAGCTTTTAAGTTTCATTAGGTCACATTTGTTTATTTCTGTTTTTATTTCCATTTCTCTAGAGGTGGGTCAAAAATGATCTTGCTGTGATTTATGTCATAGAGTGTTCTGCCTACGTTTTCATCTAAGAGTTTTATAGTGTCTGGACTTACATTTAGGTCTTTAATTCATTTTGAGTTTATTTTTGTGTACAGTGTTAGGGAGTATTTTAATTTCATTCTCTTTCATGTAGCTGTCCAGTTTTCCCAGCACCACTTATTGAAGAGGCTGCCTTTTCTCCATTGTATATTCTTGCCTCCTTTATCTAAGATAAGGTGACTGTATGTGTGTGGGCTTATCTCTGGGCTTTCTATCCTGTTCCATTGATCTATATTTCTGTTTTTGTGCCAGTACAATACTGTCTTGATTACTGTAGCTTTGTAGTATAGTCTGAAGTCTGGGAGCCGGATTCTTCCAGCTCCATTTTTCTTTCTCAAGATTGCTTTTGCTATTCGGGGTCTTTTGTGTTTCCATACACATTGTGAAAATTTTTGTTCTAGTTCTGTAAAAAATGCCATTGGTAGTTTGATAGGGATTGCACTGAATGTGTAGATTGCTTGGGGTAGTATAGTCATTTTCACAATGTTAATTCTTCCAATCAAAGAAAATGGTATATCTCTCCATCTGTTTGTATCATCTTTAATTTTTTTCATCAGTGTCTTATAGTTTTCTGCATACAGGTCTTTTGTCTCCTTTGGTAGGTTTATTCCTAGGCATTTTATTCTTTTTGTTGCAGTGGTAAATGGGAGTGTTTCCTTAATTACTTTTTCAGATTTTTCATCATTAATGTATAGGAATGCCAGAGATTTCTGTGCATAAATTTTGTATCCTGCTACTTTACCAAATTCATTGATTAGCTCTAGTAGTTTTCTGGTAACATCTTTAGGATTCCTTAAGTATAGTATCATGTCATCTGCAAACAGTGACAGCTTTACTTCTTCTTTTCTGATTGGGATTCCTTTTATTTCTTTTTCTTCTCTGCCTGCTGTGGCTAAAACTTCCAAAACTATGGCTAAAACTTCCAAAACATTCCCAAATCAATTTTTCAATATGGTGTATCACGTTGATTGATTTGCATATATTGAAGAATCCTTGAATTCCTGGGATAAACCCCACTTGATCATGGTGTATGATCCGTTTAATGTGCTGTTGGATTCTTGTGGTAGTATTTTGTTAAGGATTTTTGCATCTATGTTCATCAGTGATATTGGTATGTAGTTTCTTTTTTTGTGGCACCTTTGTCTGGTTTTGGTATCAGGGTGATGGTGGCCTCATAGAAAGAGTTTGGGAGTTTTCCTTTCTCTGCTAAACTTTGGAAGAGTTTGAGAAGGATAGGTGTTAACTTTTCTCTAAATGTTTGATAGAATTCACCTGTGAAGACATTTGGTTCTGGGCTTTTGTTTGTTGGAAGATTTTTAATCACAGTTTCAATTTCAGTGCTTGAGATTGGTCTGTTTATATTTTCTGTTTCTTCCTGGTTCAATCTCAGAAGGTTGTACTTTTCTAAGAGTTTGTCCATTTCTTCCAGGTTGTCCATTTTATTGGCATATAGTTGCTTGTAGTAATCTCTCATGATCCTTTGTATTTCTGCCGTGTCAGTTGTTACTTCTCCTTTTTCATTTCTAATTCTATTGATTTGAGTATTTTCCCTTTTTTTTCTTGATGAGTCTGGCTAATAGTTTATCAATTTTGTTTATTTTCTCAAAGAACCAGCTTTTAGTTTTATTGACCTTTGCTATTGTTTCCTTCATTTCATTTTCATTTATTTCTGATCTGATCTTTATGATTTCATTCCTTCTGCTAACTTTGGGGTTTTTGTTCTTCTTTCTCTAATTGCTTTAGATGTAAGGTTAGTACTCTGTAATGGCCTATATGAGAAAAGAATTTTAAAAAGTGTGGATATATGTATATGTATAACGGATTCATTTTGCTGTACAGCAGAAACTACCACAACATTGTAAATCAACTATATTCCAATAAAAATTTTTTTTAAAAAAGATTGCTCCTTTATCCACCTCCCCTTCTTCCTTTGCACAAAAGAGTGTTGTATTTCTCAGCCTCACTTGCAAGTAGGCATGCAAAACTGTGTGTACAAGTACTGGGTCACATCTTTTAAATGGAAATTGTGGTCCATCTTCTCATTTCTCTCTTAATAACAGAAACACAAGGAGTTTCTAATGGTGGTCAGCCTCCCCCACACAGACAAAGAAAATCTCCTCTGGAAAGGTGGAGAGAAATTAATCTGATCCCTGCATGACCTCACGAATCAGAACTGACTATCTGACCTAGAACTCTTGCCTACCTCCTGATTGTCACAGGTAAGAAATATAAAATTCTATTGTTTTTCTCATATCACTGATATTATGGGTCTCTTTGGGACAACAGCTTAATCTATACTTATAACAAGAACCTAAAGTAACTTGTTTAAAAAATTAAACAAGTAAAAATTTGGTAAACATTCTGAAGGTGGCAGACTATCTCCAGGGAATCTATTTGGAGGGCACATAATAGTGGCTTAATGTGTTAAATTGAACTTTCAATTCTGTTTCCTCAATCAACTATTTCACAACGAATTTTTACTTGAACTGTCTCTCTACAGTGGCTTCTTCTCAATGCAAAACAGCCAATCAGCCTCAGGCTTCCCAGAAACTCACTGTATCATTTGGCCTAGATAATTCCAGTCTGGCTTTATTTTTGCCACACAGAATAATGCATTGAGGCAATAAAACTATTTGTGGTCAAATGCATCCACTTTGAACAACTGGCAAACATGTAGAACATACACAGGGATCAATGTGCACAAGAAGACCATGGTTAATTATAGGTTCTTGAACCATGTTTGAAAAGCTGTCTTATATTTGAATTTCAGTGAGAAGTAGGGTAGAAAACAATGATGTTATTGCTTAAAAAAATGAATCTATTATTAGGTGATTCATCTATTTTAAGCCAAAGGGAATATACAATTTCAAGTTCACCTAACCACTTAGGGAATAAAAATGAATAGCATTTATACAAATCCCTAAGTTCCCATATTGATGTTTACTCTTTCCATTCCTTTGTCAGTGTATGCTTAAATCAGATTTCAGCAAAACTACAGGAAGTTCCAATATTCACACCCATCCAAGCTCTGTAAGACTCATATAAATTGCATATAGGGGACTAATTGGCAGGGAAGGGAGCCAGGAGCTTGGGTGACATTGCCTTTCATGAGAAGCAGATGGGCTACCCACCTGGAGAGTTGTAATAAGCACTTAATTGAAATGAAGTCAGAGTCACCCAGAAGATACCACATTTAGAACAAGCCATACAATGATTCCATTGTCTCTATGGTTTTACTTCTGATTTTCATTCTCTTCCTTAGCTTTTACTGTATAAGTATTGCATAGGAAATATAGATAGAAATATCCATATTTCTGTCTCTGGAGGATTCTATAATAATAATAAACATTCCCAAATACTTTTAAAAAATTAAAATAGCCAAAGTGTGTGATGACATTAAACTCTACACGGTAGACACTTAAATAGAATGCTTGTGAGGAAGTGGAACATTCTGATTAATTGGTTTTCTGATGAACTGAATGATTATCAATCATATCATGAGGGGAAGGGCACTGTGCCCAGAATTACTAAGCTTAAAACAGGAATTCAAAGAGCATACTATTTAGCTAGGGTAAATGAAAAATCATTTTTGTTTCAATTTTCATTGTCAAACATTTTTTTTTCTAAAATGTGTGGGAATGCTTCCTTGTCTAAGTGGAGAAATTGATTATCTGCATTATTATTAAGACTTTTTCAGTGTCTCTCGGTGACCATGTTTAGGACTGATCCGCATTTGTACTGCGGGAATTAAGTTCAGTAAACACTTTGAACCATTCCAGGTAAGGCAGGATGCCCAGCATTGGGACTTTAGAGATGATAAGACAGTCTCCAGGAATCTTCCTCTAGGAAGCCACAGGCTGTTGATCCATAGAACTTTCTGACAGAAAGTTTCACACAGAACCCTCACCTGCACGGGCTTGTCTTCCATCTTCATTCTCCAACTTAACATTTTCAAGAGTACCTCCTATCCTCCCAATAAAAACCAAATTCTTTAGAATAATGTCCACGCGTTTTCTATCTATTCTCAAGTTTAGAAAAGAAAAAACGAAAACGATAAAATAACCCTAGTCTTTGCGTGGTAACTGGGAGCTGACAAGAATGAGAGTCAAGGATGAGAAGAAAATAGGTCCAATGAAGGCACTGGTAAACATCCTCCCAGGAAATGTAAGATATTCTTGGGAATGGAGGAAGTTTCATACAGTCAGTTCTGCTATGAGTGTAAGAAACATATGCTAAATATATGTTCCTAAAAATCATCACACTATGCAAAATCATGCAACAAAAACCACAGATGCTCAACACTCAAAAACTCCATCAATGGCACATAAGAAAAAAGTAACAACTTAATAAAAATAGTGGCACAGTTTTACACATATTAACTGCTTTAGAAATATGTAAATACTACAATAAATGTGTCGCGTCACTTTTAAAGAGACCAGGAGTTTGCTTGTGGAATTGAGTGATGGAAGTTTAGTTGTTTGCGAATTATTTTGAATGATAGGAGGGTATGATAGAAGGAAGGTTGTCAGAAATTGGATGAAATTTGTAACGTCAAATGTGCATGGTTGTAGCTCTTATTTACCATGGTGAGCTGAAGTAGCTAGTAGAGGTTTGAGATGTGTGTGTCTTGAGTTTTGTGTATCCCAATGCAGCTGGATTCAGGCGGGTGCTGTTTTCTGAGTACATCTGGTGTTTCTAGAAGAGGAATTTGCACATAAGCAAATGTGAAATCTGCATTATGCTTAAACTGTTCCCTAATATATCAATCACACTGGAACAAATTCTGTTCTCCAACAAGTATTATAGCAGAACAGAGTGTATTTTTAAATTTCAGGTATTTTAACAATTCTGTGAGCCAGCTGCTCATGAATTTCTAACATTTATTTCACAATTAAAGATAAAAAGCTGAAGAGTCTAAGGCTTTAGGAGCACACTTGAAATCCTTTCATGTAAAGGGCAATAAGTGAGTAAATTCAAAAGTGTCCTGATGGGCATTAGAACCTTGTGAACTAGGAATAGAAAACAGAGGGGCACCGGATTCTCAAAGCAGAAGACAGCAGAGCACAGCCATCAAGGCGGCGTGGGAGCCGAAGAGGAACTTGAGATAAGAGCATAACATGTCCTGTCATCCTAATTGTGCCTGGACTGGTGGTTTCAGTTTATTGTCAGCTAAGTAGAAATAGAAGCTGTTCTCAGTGGTATTTTTGTCATCAACAGCTGCAAATGAATGAGCTCTGTTTTGCAGGATTTATAAGCATTTTATTCATGGCTTTAACATAAACGTCTTTACAAAGGTGATGTCCCCCCATCCCCAAGAAGATATATTAATTGAGGTGTACAGGACTGCGTCTGCCAAACAGCTTGAAAATACTCTCCGTGATTGCAGCCAGGAAAACTCAACCTTTGTTGTCAAGAAAGAGGGGAGATTCCAGGATCTGTGACAATGTGTTTTAAGCTGTTTAATCCCTTCACATATAGTTACGATATCTGGCTCATCGCATTCCTGTGTGTCCTTTAAATGTTTGTCAGAATCATATTTTTTTGAAAATTTAAAATGTATTGAATAGAAACGAGGAAAATTAATATTACCAGACATGGGACCAAGTGGTACATTTTTTTGAAAAAGGAAATGGTACAAATAAGTGTCCCAAACTCATGTGAACTAGGTTTTAATCTAGTAGCAATGAGATTATCTGATCATGTGAAAATGAATTCATTTCTAAATATACAAAGATTCTTCTTTGAAATTGCATGAGCTTAGTAATGACATCAGATTTTGAAAAGTATCATTTAAAAAAAAACTTTATGGATTACTTTTTTTTTAATTTAAAGGAATTGATTCCTATAACCTAAAATGTAAATTCTGTATCACTGCCATATGTAGGATGATGGAAAGTAGCAACAAACAAATAAGTAAATGTATGTTTTAAAAATTATATACACAATGTATGCCTGACCTTTCATTTTAATTAGTAGTGTTTACCATTTTTTTCAAACATGTTCTCTTACCCCAATTCTGTTCTTTTTAACAGCTCTCTTTTTCAATGAACTTGTATTTTACTAGGAAAATAAAGAAATATTTCCTAAATTATTTTAAGGCTTAAATATAGATAAATATACCACCATGGGGCTTCCCATGGGGTAAGTGGTTGAGAGTCCGCCTGCCGATGCAGGGGACACGGGTTCGTGCCCCGGTCCGGGAGGATCCCACATGCCGCGGAGCGGCTGGGCCCGTGAGCCATGGCCACTGAGCCTGCGTGTCCAGAGCCTGTGCTCCGCGGTGGGAGAGGCCACAACAGTGAGAGGCCCACATACCACAAAAAAAAAAAAAAAAAAAATATATATATATATATATATATATATATATATATACACACCACCATGGAACTGGGGGCTGTGAGGGGGTATTGTAAGGGAATGAATATTTGCTCTCCCGTGATATAAGAGTCTTTCAGATTCCCTGGGATCAAATGGGATCCAGAGGCACAAGAATTTATCAGGGAAATAAAAGTGAGGGGTTTTAGTTAGCATTGCCTATCATTTCAGGCACAAAATAAATAAATAAATAAAAACGGTGTGTCATGCTCAGGGATTTTTTTTTAACACTTTCTAAGCTCTGTAAGAGCAACTAAATGGAGCCACGACGTGAAATGACCACCAGCCTTCCACTTAAGTCATGCTTGTACTCATAACAGCTATAGTGATTTGTTACAAAGCAGTCCCTAGTTGATTTAAATAACCCCTGCCTGAGAAGGTGAGGAAGCTAAATACAACACACACACACACACACACACACACACACACACACACACACACCCCAGATGCCATTAACTCTATATGTAAAATGTGGGTTCTTTAAACTCAGCACTCTAACCATGACTGGATGGTTGCTGAATAGCAGACACATAGCTGGAGAAGGCATAAGAGGGATTCATACATCTGAAAAGTCGATATTTAAAATAAACGAACAAACCAAAAAGCTCTGAGTGCCTTTCAAGTAACTACTGATGGCGATTGTAAATTGTTCCCCCATTTCATTTGCGATCTTTTTCTTTTTTTAATTTCTAGAATTGAGGAATGCTGAAACTCAGCAGCCATTGCCGTCCGATCCTTACTGGATACATGCGGACACCAAGAGGACATTCAGATGCCTTGTTTCATGACACAGAATGATTAATATAGAGCTGGGATCAGAAACCAGAAACAACACAATTCCCTAGTTTATCAAGCATATTAAAGTCACTTTTACTGGTGTAGACAGAGCAGTTGTGATGCTTAAAGTTTCATTAAATAGAAATGAGGAGATGTTTAAAAACCTTAACTTAAAAACCCTAACTTTACAATGAGTAATGGTCAGTCCATCAAAAGGTACCAGGTCTCTTTGCATTTCTGTCTCATATACTTGCAACATAAGAAAGGGGGCGATAAATTATTATTAATGTGGTGAAATATTTGGGATTCCAAAAGTAGGAAGAAGAAACGCTGAAATATTGTATGTCAGATCTTCCATGTTGAGTCCAGACTCCATTCCTGGCTGTCTCCTGCTGGGAGAGGGCGCTGGAATTCAGTCATATAAAATCATCTAGCAGCAGGACCCAGCTGGATACACAATTCAGAGGCTAAACTGAAGACAGAGGCAGAATGTAGCTGCTACTTCATTGGCCTTCTGCCTTATTGGCCTGTGGATAGTAAATAAAGGGAGCCTGGGACTTCCCCAAAGGTACAGGTGGCCCACGATTTGTTTCTTGGATAGCAGAGATTCCAGTGTTTCCGTAGCCTTCTGCAGTGGGTTATCGGCTAAGCGGAAAAGCAGGGAGCCAGGGATACACAGCTTTATAGAAACCTGCTGGCAAATGTCACCTCTTCTAGATGATTCTACCTTGTGTTTGCACATACTATTTCCACAGCTTAAAATATTCACCTCCCTATATGTCACCTACCCACGAATAGTCACCACCACCACCAAACCTCCCAGATGGCTGGGCTTAAGTGTCCCCTTTTTTGTGAAACCTCCCTTAAATGTTTGCAGCAGAAGTAATTGACCTTCCATTTGTGATACCATAGGACTTTGTTCTCACTTCCAGTGTAGAATCTATCTTTTTGTGTTGTAGTCTACCCCTCATCTAAGCCAGAATTACAGAGCCATGTCCTCTCCATATTTGGAACTGCAGTGCCTAGAATGGCACTTGGTCACAACAGGTGTTAACATAAATGTGTTGACTACATGAGTGAAACGTTGCAAGTTCATACCAGTTTATATATAATTGTCTCTTGTGTATTTGATTTATTCCCTCCAACTTCTCCTTTTTTTAATCTCAAAAATCATGTTTGTTGATGCAAAATTTAAATATTCTGGCAATGAACAGATGTTAATTAGGCATTTATTACATGCCAGGAACTCTTCTAGGTACTAAGTGTGCCAGCAATTAAAAGCAAACAGACAGACAACAGCTATGCTCTCATGAAACTCATGAAAAATATACAAATAGTCAAATAAATATATTGTATGTCTGACAATGATAGGTTCTATAAAAAATAAATAAAGCAGCTTACAGCAATAGAGGAGTGGAGAGTTATTTTGTATTAAACGTCAGAGAAGAATTTATTACAGAGATGACAGCTGAGCAGGAACTGGAAGTGAGAGCCTTAGTTAAGTGGATATATTGTGAAAACATACCCAAAAGTGGAAACGATTGTATATTCCCTAAAATAGGAAGTTCTTTATGCAGAGTTTCTTATTGTGCAAAACAAAAACATGAAAGTAAAGTTCTGTCCATGGAAGGATGTTGTGTGCCAAAAGGTGTACATTCTTAATTTCAAAATTTTTGCATCAAAAACAAAACTCTAAGACCACGGTTTCTTTGCAAACCGGACAAGAGGAGAATAAACAAGCAAATAACAGCAGCTAAATTTTTTATCTTTATTCCCAAGTATTCTCTGTTCCAATGTAGAATCTTCTACATTCATCAAATAATTTCTTGATTATAAAAAGGTGTGCAGTTTCAACCTTCTGCTTAAGGTCAGATATATCAATATCAATTCAATAAGGTAAATTGTACTTTTTAGCTATTCGCTTAAGTGCTACAAAATCAGCTTTGTTTTAATTTGGTGGGAGCACTTCATGATTTCTTTAATAAAGGTGACAAAACATTCCTAGTGAAGGATTCTTTTAAGCAGTTGCTTTTCTACGTGGAGTCAGATAATGGAGTAAGAAGACCAATCTGGCTGGAGCAAACTGGTTTTAGAGGACAGTGGTGGCAGAGGAAGTCAAAGAAGAAATAGTGGAGAGAGAATGTTGTAGATCAAAAGCATAGGCCCCAGGAAAGCCCCTGGTCCTGTTACCTGAGAGACTGAAAATCTCTTTGCAGTAAAAGGGTCTCCTTTACACACCTGTGTAAAAGCACATGGTGGGGAGAGGAGGTGCTGGGCTGCAGCCAAGCTGCCCAGTGAACACCCTGTGCCATCAGTGCAATAAATGCTTTGGAATCACCAAAAAAAAAAAAAAAAACCATATGGGCAACTATGGGAGGGTTTTTAATAAAGTAGAAATACAATCTTACAGATACATTTAAAAAGATTTGTTTCCAGTTGGCTCTAAGCGGGAATAGACCATAGTAGAGGAGTGAAAGTAGGAAGACCACTCAGTCCGTGTATTAGTTTGCTAGGGCTGCTGTAACAAAGTATCGAAGTCTAGGTGGCTTAAATAATAGAAATTTATGATCTCAAAGTTCTGGAGGCCAGAAGTCTGAGATCAAGGTATCTGTAGGGGTGGTTCCTCCTGAGGGTTATGAAGAAGAAACTGTTTCATGTCTCTCTCCTAGCTTCTGGTGGTTTTCTGGCAATCTTTGGTGTTCTTTGGCTTTTAAATACATCACTGAGATCTTGACCTTCATTTCTACATGGCATTTTCCCTATGTGCTTGTCTGTCTCTGAATCTAAATTTCCCCTTTTATAAATAGACTAGTTATAATGGATTAGGGCCCACCCTAATGACATCATCTCTATTCAACTACATCTACAAAGACTATATTTCCAAATAAGGTCACATTCTGAGGTCCTGGGGGTTAGGGGCTAAGATCTCAACATATCTTTTTAAGGAAACAGTTCAACTCACACCAGTAAACTGTGGAAATATTCCAGTCTGGAGGTGCTAGTGGCTTAGACAAGAAAATAAACACTGGAGGAGGAGAAAATGGTCAGTATAAGAATTATTTGGAAGACAGAACCAACAGATTTTGCTGGTAACAGATGGTCCCAGACTTTTAAGTTTGTTTATCTTATGATTTTTTGACTTTATGATGGTTTGCAAGTAATAGAATTCAGTAGAAACTGTACTTCAAATTTTGAATTTTCGATCTTTTCCGGGGCTAGGGATATGGGGAATGATGCTCTTTGGTAACGCTGGGCAGCTCCCGGTCAGCCTCGTGGTCACGTGGGTAAACAACTAATATACTTAGAATAATTCTGTACCCACACATCCATTCTGCTTTTTACTTTCAGTACAGTATTCAATCAATTACATGCTATATTCAACACGCTATTATAAAACAGGTTTTGTGTTAGATGGTTTTGCCCAACTAACTATAGGCTAATGTGTGTGTTCTGAGCACCTTTAAGGTAGGTGAGGCTAAGTCATGTTGTTCCGTAGGTTAGGTGTATTGAATATATTTTCAACTTACAGTATTTTTGACTTACGATGGGTTTATCAAGACATAATGCCACTGTAAGTCAAGGAAGATCTATAATTGGGCGTGGGTATAAAAAATAAAGGGAAGAAAGGATGACTTCAGGATCTGGGGCCTGAATAACTGCTATGTTCGAAGATTGATAAAACTGGGTGAGAAGCGGGTGTGTGAAGGGAGGTCAAGGGTTGGTGTTTTTTGTTTTGGTTTGTTTTTGACATACTAAAATGTTACCACTGAGATCTGATTAGATTTCTAAGCAAAGATGTTGACAAAGCATTTGGATATACAAGTCTGGCTTATGAAAATTTATAGCTGCAAAAGATTTAATCATCTTAGTCCAACCAATACTTATTGTAGACGAGGAAGTCAGTAATTTTTAAAGGCTTATTTTCAAAAATAAAATAAAACACCTCCCTTCAAGGCCACTGAAACACGTAGTGACAGCAATAGAAAAACAAAAGCAAAAGCAAAAACAAAATACACCAAACTCGGTTCTTGACTCCCAATCCAACACTTTTTCCATTATAGTATAGCTGGCTTTGTTCAGCGTTTTTGAGTTCCACATGCAGTTAGTAAACAGCAGCTGGTAGCCTAACGTAACGAAAATGTAAATAATTACAATTCTGGGTCCAGGAGTTGGATCAAAATGATTCTGGCTTGAGGTCTTTGCTCTCCAATATATTAACACAAAATGTATAGACGTGGGTTCCCTGGTGGCACAGTGGTTGAGAGTCCGCCTGCCGATGCAGGGGACGCGGGTTCGTGCCCCGGTCCGGGCAGATCCCACATGCCGCGGAGCGGCTAGGCCCGTGAGCCATGGTCGCTGAGCCTGCGCGTCCGGAGCCTGTGCTCCGCAACGGGAGAGGCCGCAACAGTGAGAGGCCCGCGTACCGCAAAAAAAAAAAAAAAAAAAGCAGTTCTTAAAGGTACCAAATTTTTTTATCCCCTTTAATGCTTTCAATTAACAAATTCTACCAGTCACCGAGGCAAGGAAAGAAGAGCAGTTGGAGGCTGTAGAGTCCCTTTAGCCACAGTGTATTTGACTCATTTTGTTTTAAATCCTGCTAATAATATTTTGGACATCAATCACTCACATCAAAATGTAATAAAGGCTGTGTTATGAGCACACACTAAATACTGATAGACACTAGATTCCGGTTTAAATAAAGGATTTTTTGTCCCTCACATTAAAATGTAACAAAATGAATTTCAATAAAAGGCAACATGGGATTTTACCTGTGAATGTATGCACCTCTAGATATTTTCTATGAAAAAACAGAAACAGTGTGTCATTTCCATCATGTATATGCATCAATTACTATACTAGAAAACAAATGATGGAGATAAACACACGTGCAATTTTTATGTTGCACTGATAAATTCCAACGGCTCGAGTGAAAGTCACATCTTTTGTGTTTAAGGGATAAAAGGTAGTGTTATAGGTTACAGTACCCTGACGGCACCTGTGGCAGGTGCAGAAATTTAAGTCATCCTAAATGTCCACTAAGGCAGCCACAGTATGAGGCCAGGTGGGTAAAAATATCAACCAAAGTAGTTTTGAAACACTTTGCTTTTCTAACAGTCTTGAAAATCAGAGGAGATTTTCATCTCTCTCAGTGACTTGGATAGGACCCCAGTAGAAAGCAGATGGAATTCTCAGAATCCTTCTAGCCCTGCCCTTTGATTCTGTGCTTTAGAAATAAAATCAGGCTAATGTGACGGAGTCAAGATACACATATTCATCAGCTGTAGTGCCCAGTAGAGGGCGCTGGAAAGGCAGGACTGCTGTATGGGATCTGACTCCTCAAATGATGACAGGTAGATCTTTTAGAAAAAGCAACGTGGAAAAATATTTTTTCTAAGCACAAATTAATCTGCAAGGTTTGACATTTGTTCTTCAACTCAATGTGAAATTGTATTACTGTTGTTTTCAAATTTTAACTTTTTAAATTAAGATTGCTTGTCATAATGCGTTCCCTCAACAGTGAGTAAAGGGAACCAAATTCCCATAATATGATTGCAATATTCAGTTTACATCGGTTCCATTGAGAGGGGAGCAGAGATTAAATGATTTCTGGCCTTCAATATTTTCTTCTAAATGTAAACCCTAAAACTGTGAATCCAAATCAGGGGGGCTTTTATTTCCTAAGAGTGATCATTTTTATTGAATATCATAAAGTTCAGATCATCATTCAAACATTCCTGCCAAGAACCTGTTTATGTTTTAAGATAACATGGTTTTTATATTACAAATAAATACACCCCCAAAATATTGGCAAATTGTCCCTATGACAACTTCTCTTTTTCTGTCTTCTAACTTAAACTCTATGAAGACATGTGGACACAAATATGGTAGAAAGGTTGAGAAAATATACTGAATGCAGTTGAATTTCTGAACATTACAGAAGAAATTTAGAAAGTAGCCATGCTAGTGGGAGAGTACTTTAGATAAATGGTAGATATATATAATCCAAAAAAGGGCACATTCTATGATATTTCATGCTGCCCTAAACCTTTCCTGAGATGAGGCTTACGAGCTCATGGCGACTGGCATTTACCTGTTTCTGTGTGTTCCCTTTCAGAGTATCACACGTACTTTGTACCACAGAGTACCACACCCTTTGCACAGCCTCTTGGACTTACATCAGAGAACACCTTAAAGACTTTAAAAAAAAAAAAAGAAAAACATATGTGAATGATATTAATCAACATAACTTGCTGGAAATTCTGAATTTCAATGATCCTGCAGCTTTGCATTAAAGACCGCTCAGGCTTCAATGGACATTAGCATTTTTTAAAATTCTGTAGAATTCCCAACATCTGTTACTCCTTGGAAAGGTAGAAAACAAAGACCAGGGAGACTTTTTGGCTTCTATACGCATCTCATGTGAAGAAAGGCTCAATCTGTTTGTTTTGTTTTTTTAATTTCATCCAATTCCATATTCTTGGGGAACGCACATACTAATGGAACGGCATCTGTTGACCAGTCACAGCTATGCCCATGATGATGCTTGCTAGTCATCTGTCCTAGCTAGGTGGTAGGGATGGCTTTTCTCAGAAGGAAAAACTGAGCCACCAGAGAGCCATACCTATCTCTCCCTCTCACTGTTCTGCAAAATGTTTAGTCATCATCACAGTGGTCGCTTGGTTTCTCTAAGTCTTATTTGGAAGCTGCCAGGATGTAGTCAGATGCAAACCCCATGATACGGAAGCATTTAAACACTGGAGACAGACAGCGTGGCAGCAGCAACTGAGCGTTTTTATCTCGAGCCTTAGATAGCAAGGCAGCAGAACAGAGCAGTTTAACGCGGGGGGGGCAGCAGTGAAAAGTGTAGCAGCACATGAGAGCACATGCTGTAACGGGCTGACAGACAACATTTGGCTTGTATCAGGACACAGATTCAAAAGCAATGGAAAGACAGAAAATAAGCTTCTAATTTCCTTCCTAGAAATTAGGTCCAGCTTCTGACTACTGTTCTGTGTTGGTTGGGGTTTTGAATACATAAAAGCAAACAGGCTTTAATTCATATCTAGTAATGGGTTTTCCTTTTTCTTTCCACCTTCTTTTTTCTTTTTCAAATTCTTCAATGTGATTCTTTTAGTCTAGAGGGAAAAAAAATCATTTCTTTTTTTCAAATGACTGGGAACGCATATATACACCTTCATTCATTCATTTGTACATTCATTTCTTCAAAATGAAGAAATACCAACTATGGGCCAGGAGCCCTTTAGTTGCTAAGGGACATGCCAGTGAGCAAAACAGTCAGACTTTCCTGCCATCCTGGAGCTAACATACCAAAATGTGGTGACAGAAAATAAATAATGGACCAGATGGCACACAAGCCATGTAGCAAAGAAAAGCAGGAAATGGACCAGGAAATGCCAACCTGGGTTTAGTGGAGAGTTATGCATTTAAATAAAGTGATAAAGGAAGTTAAACTTATAGCAGGTGAGGAAACCAGGCTGTATGGTTGTATGTGTATGTGTGTGTATCTGTGTGTATGTGTGTGCGCAAGCATGGGGCGGGGAAGGAGTCTTCCATGTAGAAGGGCAACATCAAAGATGCTGAGCTGAAAACATTTGCTGTGTTACTCCATTGCTTCAATAACCAATGACATCCTGGTATCCTCCCTGCCTCTCGCTTCTCTTTCTTGCCCCTGCTGTTCATTTCTGCATTTCACAAACATTTATTCAACATTGGACCAGTCACTGAAATAATGGAAATGAATCAAAAGCCCTCCGCCAGTGGATTCTCAGCCTAAAGGTGTGTAAAGGTAAATATCCTTATCGGTTCATGCTTGCTTAAAGCTTTTTTGTCATTTGTTCCCTAGATTATTTTGAGGTGGTCACATATTTCCTTCCTGTGAACAGTTCTTCTAAAAATATCTAAACTGGGAATGACAGTCTGGTCACTTAGTTATTTCCACTTGTTTAATTATTTGGAAGCCCCTCTCACCCCTTACCTCTAAGGTGGAGGCTAGGTCCCACTCCAAGCTCATGGGACAATGTGCAGAAAACCCAGAGCTCTTAGTGCTTCTGTCAAATTTGCTGAGCAAAGGGCCATTTCTCCGTCCCTGACCTGCTGCCCCCATTCTGGGTCTCTTCCGCTAAGGCTCTCCTTGCGCCTTGTAGACTATTCCCTTCTGGACCCTCGTTTTCTTGCCTCTTCTCCACCGCGTGGTACTCAGCTAATTGTGATTGCGATTCCTACACTCAGCTCCAAGGCCCTATTTTGCATATGCAAGACCTCTATAGGTTCTCAGCTAAAAAGTGGTCTTCGACTGTTTTAGCATCATAGAAATTTTCCTTTGTGAGGCTACCCTGAAAAAAATTGTAATTTCAAATAAAACATTGTTTTCTTTATGGTAAAAAAATAACATTCATCCAGAGGTGGGTATATGAAATCCGTAAACCCCCTTTTCCTTGTGTATTTGTATTTCTGATCTTCAGCAAGGTCCCAGCCATTGACAAGGCCAAGCCTTTCCGGCGAGCCTTCCTTATAGCTTTTGGCAGCCCTTCGTCCCCGTGCTGTAGTCTCCCGGGATGGTTCTATTTCCTGCTCTGCTCAGAACGTTGCCGCTCACCTACTTCACATGGGACCCATTTTGTGTCCTTTGAAATGAGCAGCTTTACCTACCGCTGAGCCTCACAGACCAGGGCACGGGGTAGCACACTCAGGTAGGGTTTCCTTTCCACAGGCTTCTCTTTCTTGAGCGCAGTGGATTTTGCAGCCATCCAGAGGATCACCTCCACCTTTCCCCAAGTCTTCTTCTCCACCTCAAATCAGAGACCTGCCCCCTGTCTGCATCCTACCACACACAGACCTGTAGCTGTCAATTCACTATGGACTTGACTTCTCCATCACTTCTGCAGTGTGAGCTCGAGTTAGAAATCCAGCTCCAGAGAAAAGAATCAGACCTTGAGAACCTCCCTGGATCTCAGCACTTGACTAGGATCAAAGTGCAATAGATCAGAATTGAAAAAACTTAGGAGTAGGAGAGGAAACAAGTTTTCCTACTTCTCATTGGGCTGGATCCAGTGGAGACTGAAAACTACAGCCTGCTGCCTGCTTAAATCCAGGATTCCTCCGTTCAGAGGTATTGGACCAGGGCCAAAGGTGGGAGGGATCCCTCTGTGAATATATAGGAGAGAGGGAAGAGACATTTTCTCACAGGGATTCGCCCTGCATCAGGTGTGAACAATAGTCACAAACCAGATGTTTGCACAATAGGAAGTTTGTTGTATGAACCCAACTCTCTCTCCTTTATGAGGACCAGTAGAGGCAGAGAGATAGCATTTGCGTTTCCATGTGTCCCTGCTTCAAAGTTTCAAATAAATGTTCCTTCAAATCAAGTGTTTTCTGAGTAGAATTCATGATTACCCTCGCACTTACTATCCAGTTCAAATCTCGCAAAGTTTGCCCCATATCCACCTCTCACCACCATGACCGTCACCACTCTACTCTCTTCTAGGATATTTACATAGGATCACAGATAGGCTCAGAGGGAGAATGGAAAAGGGGTGTCACTTTTGAAGTCTGGTCTAGTTCCCACGGTCTGATCACTTCTGTTTTCTCCTTTGAACTTATGCCCCAGGGATGGTGGCAAAGAAAAAAAAAAGAGGGCCATGCACAAGAGAGTACATGAAGGTAAGAGAAAGTAAGTGCTCAGCTTTGAACAATGTCTGCAGATACCTAAGGGAATCTAAGTGGTTATCAGCTCTACCCCTTGATGACTCCTGTGTTCTGCCCTGGGAATCCGAGACCTTTTTTTCCCTTTTTCCTCACCCTCCAAGAACCACTTATTTATCCAGAATGGAAGCGTTGACCTCTCTTCCTAAACTGGTGTGCCTTTCTCGTTTTCTTCATGCCCTGCTGGCATGGGGGTACTTCATAGAGCTCTCGGCCTTCGTATTGTTTCCAGAATCTCCAACCAGCCTCACAGCCTGTTCCCTTTGGGATCTTTCCAACTTCATACAAATGTCCAATCTTTTTTTTTTTAACATCTTTATTGGAGTACAATTGCTTTACAATGGTGTGTTAGTTTCTGCTTTATAACGAAGTGAATCAGTTATACGTATACATATGTTCCCATATCTCTTCCCTCTTGCGTCTCCCTCCCTCCCACCCTCCCTATCCCACCCCTCTAGGTAGTCACAAACTACCGAGCTGATCTCCCCGTGCTATGCAGCTGCTTCCCACTAGCTATCTATTTTACGTTTGGTAGTGGATATATGTCCATGCCTCTCTCTCACTTTGTCACAGCTTACCCTTCCCCCCTCCCCATATCCTCAAGTCCATTCTCTAGTAGGTCTGTGTCTTTATTCCCGTCTTACCCCTGGGTTCTTAATGACCTTTTTTTCCCCTTAGATTCCATATATATGTGTTAGCATACGGTATTTGTTTTTCTCTTTCTGACTTACTTCACTCTGTATGACAGACTCTAGGTCCATCCACCTCATTACAAATAGCTCAATTTCGTTTCTTTTTATGGCTGAGTAATATTCCATTGTATATATGTGCCACATCTTTATCCATTCATCTGATGATGGCAAATGTCCAATCTTGAGCAGAACTTTTTCTGGTGTCCCAGAACTGGGATCTGGGGTCCAAACTCACGTTATTTTTTTTTTAAAGACATCAAATAGAAAACAAGAGCAATTGGTACTAGACAACTCCCTCTGAGTTCATTAAGAATTGAAAACATAGACTTGCTGCCTGCAAACATCACTCATGTTGTTTACCCCCAAATCAGACTATCTAATCTCTAAGCAAACAATCAGAGCTGAGAGGGGAGGAAAGGATCTACAGAAGCTGAAATTGTTGATCTGGTGGGGAATGCTGAGGCTTTCTCATTAGCTCATTTCTCATTAGCTCTGAAGAAAAAGAACAGAGGCATAGTTGTCCCTACCTCGAGCCAATTGAGAGGTACTTTGAGAGAAGCACTCATGATGGAAGGGACTGGAAAAAAAGGAAACGGACATTTTGCTATGTCGTTTCATATCTACTTAAACAGCAGACAAATTAATCTGCCCACACTTTAGATAGGAGAATGAGGCTTTGAAGAAAGAGGGAAGGGGGAGGGGATAGCAGTGGACCAGTATCTATTCTCTTTATTTGGTATGACAAGGTTGATTGAGTCCACTGTTAAGTCAGGTGGGCAGAGCAGATCCATCTAGCCAAAATCCCTTCCAAATAGAATAGGCACTAAGCAAGGAGACACAAGGGCAAGTGGCTGTGAGGCTTATCTCTGATGTGGGAGCTGAGGAAGGGTCCTGAGAGGACAGCTCAGAGTGATCTTCTGATTCTCACTCCTGCTACGCATCTTATGGCAGCGTGGATCCACGGTAGAGATGACAGTAGCAGAGGAGAAATGCTCATATTTCTTCTCCATTTGCAATGGAAATCAGGCAGACCTCTTCTTTAAAAAAAAAAAAGTCTTAATCCTGTGGATTTCTTGAATAATTATCAGGAGAAGGAAAAATCCTAAGAGTACAATGATGAACTCCCTAAGAATTTGACTAATGGAGAAATAATCAGTCTAATTACATTTAAAGAAATGAAGAAATATGATACTAATCATACTCCAAAACATGTGAAACCCTTTATGTCTAACTCTGAGTATACCTTCCAAAATAGATGACTCTGGATTCAATTATGTTCTAGGTGAGACCAGCCAGGGTCACCTTTGGTGTGTCTTTGTTCCTCTCTCCAGAAGAGACCCTAAGCTGATAGCCCTGTGGGCTATATTTAGATTATAGATGGTGGGTTGAGTTTTGGTGCGGCAAGCTAACAGAGATATTTGTTTTAAATTTAAGTTCAATATTTAATAATAATGAGATTTGTATGTTAAACAAATATTTATAGGGAAGGATACCTTCCTATCCTGAACTGTACCCTCACTAGCAGCAATCATCAGAGTTCTTACTTCAAATCATTCATACCTAGATGCTGAGTTTGCAGACCACCCCTTATAGGACCAAGTGAGGTGTAGGGAGAGAGAGAGATTTCAGAAGATAATAGTTTACCACATACATCTTCCCAGGTGTTGCCTTATATTATAAAAGGAGGGTGTTCAGGCAGAATGTATGTGAATGGAGAAAAACCCTAGAAGTTCTGTATGCTTCATAAAGGAAGAGAAGGATAGAGAAGAAATACTGAGACTCTCTTCCAATCTGCTGTACCTCAAGATATGGGGATGGGATTCATCAGAAGTGATGTGTCAGGAAGAAACTGAAGCATGAAGGTTGGCTCCTAAAGCCCTAAAGAGGCAACTTCAAAAAGATGTCATGTGTTCAGCCAGAGTGAGAAGCATCTTTTCAGGGCTATCAAGCCAGTATATTTAGCCCACTCAACTTTTTCTCTGTGTCGGATGTCCCAGCTCCACACCATGGCTGTCACACCAAGGCTAATTACTAGAAGAGGGACTTCCCACCACTCAGCCACTGAGAGGAAAGGAGTCCACAGTCCCACTGACAGGACAGGTTATTCCCTGGCTCCCTTGGGGAATTGGAGGGCTTTGTATTAATTTTCCACAGGCATATTAATAAGCGTGATGATTAGGTTTTCAGCAGCGTTGATAAAATATTCAACTTGAGGACAGTGCGGGTTTAACAGTTGTGTGGGAACAGTGTGTTGACCTGACACTTCTTTGTAGATTGGTTCTATGGGAAAATATGCTCTGGTTTTGGAACAATTTACCAAGTTGCAGACTCTCTGGTGAAAAGAACAAAACAGTACCTGCATTTCAGTAGGTAATCTTGGGGCTTAAAGGTAATTGAATATCTCACTGATATTTATAATTGAAGATAGGATTTTTCTAGACATTTTAAGTGCATATATAGATGTAAGAATTAAGACAAATGGAAAATATCTTTGTTTTATTATCTCATCATTTGTTATGAATCTTTCATTTAATTAGTTCCAGAGTGTGGGTTGGTGAGTGATATAAAGGACATGACATTATCTTTGTGTTCCAGTTCAGATAATATCACTTAGAATTTAAGGCAATTTAAGATTATGTGGCTTTCTGAAAAGATAGATATTCAGTGGTTTTGTTCTTAGAAATAGATTGTTCTCACACTTCATTCTTTCATAAAAGATCAGAGTTTTCTAGCAGATATAGAATAATCCTGGATATGTAGGGAACTGACATTAAGAGATAGGGGCCATCTCTTCTGTAAAAGATAGCCTTTTGTCTTTTTAAATACCCTCAAAAACACATACGAGATCTGAAACTTCACTTCTTAAAGCTTCCCACTAGCAAAACAAACAGAATGAAAATTAGCATGAGGTCATTGATCAAAATCGAATTCAAAGTTCTATATGTTGCATAGCATGTGTTTAGTATCCAAGAAGAAATAAATCTTCAAGGTGTAGCAGATACACTATCATTGTTAAATTGTCTCTGTATCCGACTTTCCAACAAAGTAAGAACTGAACACCCTGTTAGAGGAATTGAGAATGAATATGTTTGAAACCAAGGAAAAGTTTAAATGGTAAAGTTATAAAATTAGCTTCCTTCATGTAAACGCAAGCTAAATGCATTTTCTCCTACTGGGGGGAAAAAAGAGCTCTAGCTTACCACTTGTACTGTGATTTTAGAAAGCAGAGTCACAATGACAGCAAATGGCAAATAACTAGGCTTAGACAGTAATACAGGTTACCAACAGGTATAGTTGGGAGTGGAGACATTGTAAAAACCGTTGTGGAGTTGTATATTTCTCCGCAAAAACAGGTAGCTCTAAATTTTCATAGGCACCATTACATTTGCTAGAAATAGCTCCCAAATTTTGCTGGACTCTGTGGAACTTCTGGCTTAGGACTCAGGCTTTCATCCAGGGATCTGACACACCGCGTGAGAAACCATTACATGATTACTGTAGAATCTCCCTGTTAGCTCCAAAATTGTGAAGGATCTGAGATTACACCACTTGCCAGTTACTGAGTTAGTTTGCTTTTATATATACATGTATTGCCAAAAACACAAGACCCTAAGCCAGGCACACAGTTTGCTACTCATCATGAAAGCAGTAGCCAGAACAAGATCTTAGCATTGTATCCCCAAACCCCAACCCCCACAGGACAATGTAATGAGGGCAAAATGTGTACATTTGTTTGAATTGGCTTTGCACCAGAGTGGAGGAAGCCTCAAATTAGAAGACTCTACTTACGTGTTTATTTATTTATTTAATTGAAATATAGCTGATTTACAATGTTGTATACAGGTGTACAGCAAAGTGATTCAGTCTGTACATATATATATATATATATATATATACACATATATATATACATATATATAAACATATATGTTTTTTCAGATTCTTTTCCATTATAGGTTATTACAAGATATTGAACATAGCTCCCTGTGCTATACAGTAGGCCCTTGCTGTTTATCTATTTTATATATAGTAGTGTGTATCTGTTAAACTCAAACTCCTAATTTATTCCTCCCTCCCCCTTAGAGAAAACTCTAAGCTTTTATGGCTACTGGTACCTCTGCTTCATCTGCTTACACTCTTCTCCAGAGAGAAAGTGATTAGTTACCCTGGAAAGTAAACAGATGTCTTCTGAAAGATAAAGGAGACTTAAGCTGACTCACGAAACGAACCATCACACTTGAGTATCCTAAAATGTCTCTGGGTGTCTATCTTCAGGGAGACAGTATAGCTTCCAATAATTGTTAGCTGTTCAGACATACCGTTGTTCAGAAGGCCTCAGCTGTGCAGGAACACAGTGCATGAAATCATTATTTCCTTATACTCCATTGAGAAAATTATGGTTTGGTGGCAACACAGGCTCTCTTATGTCTGATCACATGAGTTAACTGGCAAGATATCATTATCACAGGGGGAGTTCTTTAGAACTTACCTCTTTAAGTAACTGGGATAGATCCTTCATAGTCAAGGTTGTCCAACTTCTGTCTACAACAAGCTAAGTAGACACATTTTACTCAGAGAGTGAAAGCTGTTTTATACTCTTATTTCAATGGACAGCTACCTTAGTTGAATTGCCTTTTATTTTCACTATCTTTCTATATCTGTAAGCAAAACTACTTTTGTTTTTCTAACTCATGGGTTACCATTTTTGAGGTATAATTTACATACAATGAAACAAAGAGTTTAATGATAGAGTTCAACCAGTTCTGAAAAAATGCACCGAGCTATATACATTACCATTACCACAGGAAATTCCCTCACGCCCTTCTCTAATCAAACAAACGCTGCTCCCACCAGAGGCAAGAATATTCTGTGATTAGCAACACCTCTGCCTCTTCCCTCTCATCTCTGAATGTTACCTTCACCACCCGAGTACATCATTCTCAAATGGAAACTATTATTTTCTTCCTTACTCCACATATCTCGAAGCCTGGCACAGGATAAATGTCCCATTTCATGAAATGACCCTACCAGCTACTTAGTTCCTCAAGTCTATAACAAAGGGCTCATCCTTGATTCTTCTCATTTCCTTTCCATTCCACAGCAAATTTGCCATCATTTCCACTGTAACAACATTGTCCCCAACCACTAACTCCTGCCACTCACTCCCTGCCATTTCTCTTGTCTTTAGAGTTCACATTTTTCATCAGCATCTATCAGATGCTGACCTTCTCCAGGGTAAAACTCTGATTTATTAATTACCATCACAGTCAGAATACGATTCAAATTCCTTATTATGACCTCTAAGACCATCCATATTCTGAGTCCTGTTAATTTTTCTGATTTGATTCCCTTCTTTCTCTGACCTGGGTACTGCTTGCCACTCACACTAGACTTTCTGTGCCTCGGTGACAACTCCTTTCTCCTCTAAGTGTGAAGAAACACCACCTCTGATGTCAGTTTAAGACATTTGAAGATTGATTTGAGTTGACAGCTCATAGATTTGAAAGAAGACATGTTCTCTCTAATCGTCAACACCATCTTCCTCACCCACATCACACTTAGAGAAGCCTTTGGAGCTTGAATGAAAAAGATATCAAATGAGGGAAAGAGAGGGTGAGGAGTGGTAAGAAATTTCAGCTCCACCAGGAGAATTTGAGGGGGGCTACAGGGACTAGACTTAGTGGATTTCCTTTGAAATTCTACACTTGATGAGAGAGGCAATAAAGGTGCACTTCGCTTGTGTCATTCAGATTTCCAAGAGTTGGCAGCTAGGTTGAAATGGCAGCGTGACACTCCTAAACTCGCAGGAGAGCAGGGGAGCCAGACCACCCTCTCCAGAAAATCATCAATGCCAAAGAGCTAAGCAGAAAAACCAAGTGAATCTGCCAGAACTGTAAATGATATTTTCTATGCCAAGAAAAGAGATGACGAGGGCTCCAGCAGCGGATAACAGCAACAGCACAGGGTCTAGGCACAGAAGAGTCCAAGAAAATGGTCTCTTCCCTGACAGTGCAAAGCTCTGTTGATGTAAGTTCCCCATGGCATGATAGCCAATCAAGAGGGAAGACAGGAAAAGGCTTGGGGGTGGGCCTTTGAAGTGGGGTCCATGGGTTTTGAAATGAGGCTGAGCTATGCCCCTTGAATTTAATTGCCTAGTCAGTCATTTAGATTTTATTTACTTGAAAATATCTACATTAATTTGCTTGTGACATGCCAAAACCAAGTGCTAAGAGTTAAAAATAAAGCCATTCTAACAATGAAGTTGTATATTAAAAACATGCAAGTCAGTGGCTGGTGAAATAATATTAACCTTGTAAAACCCAATTGTTGCCACTATTATTAATGCCTAACTTTTATTAAGCACAAACTGTATGCTGAAATTTTAGACATTCTTCTTAAACATTATTTAATTCAATTAGAACAAAGTGATGAGGTAAACCCACTGACCATCACCCTCATTTTATAAATGCTGTAACTGAAACACAGATAATTTGGACGCATTTCCCCATTTCACACAGCCAGGAAATGATAGAAATAAGATTACATTCATGTTGCTCTCTCAAGTATTATATAATATTCCTCTAGTACAAAGCAATCTGCTGCCTACATATTATATGTATTTATATTTGTATTGAGGTTTACAAAATAACCTCTCCAAATAATTTCTCTCTAACTGCACTTATACCTTCTAATTCATAATTTTATTTATTCCTATTTTTCTTTTCCATAATGACATTATCTATATACTTCTTTTATTGTTTTAAAAACAATCCATTTTTATATTTGTTTATCAATTTTATTATATATCTCTTTTTCAATTGATCGGTCTTTACTTCTGCCTTCATTAATAATTTCCTTATGTTTGCTATAAATTATTTCCTAAGTTTTTCAAATGATTTAATGCTTAAAAATCAGTGTTTCATGATAAGAATATTTTCCTGAATATAGCTTTAAAACACTCTATAAGTGATGATATAAGAAGCTTTTGTCATTTTATAAATAGTGTGTAAATGCAATTTTGATTTCTTCTAGAATTCTTTTGATGTTTGTTTTAAAACTTCCTATCAGTTTTAGTTTTAGGATAAATTTTTGTAACAAACTCATTTCATGAAGCATATTATTGAGAATCGATATAGTCATATTTGTTCAGATTCACATACCCTTTTAAGACCTGATAGCAGTACGTTAAATTTTATACCTAATTTAAGTTAATCGAAATTACAAAGGCACAAGACTTTTATATTCATAAAAAAGTAATTTTAGCCTCCTTGAAATGTGACCTACTTAATTCCTGCTTTTCTGATTGACAGAATGATAAATTGCCAGCTATTTATCATTTCTTGGCATTGTATCTGCTGATGAAATTTCTTGCCCACATAGACCATCCTTGCAGTGAGGCTATAGAAATGCACAAAACATAGATGATGCACTTGGACTACGGAAGGATATGGAAGAAAGAGACTAGAAATAAGTGGAATCCCCGGCCAAAATCTCAACTGCAACCATGAAAGAACAGACTGGAACAATTTTAAGGGCAGAAGATAACTGCAATCTGTGCAGGTCCAATGAGAACCCCTTGTCTATCCTCCAGGAGAAAGCGGCAAAGGTGTGCTGTCCCCACCAAGCTCCTGGGGAAGGCTTCCAGCTGCTGGAGTTTCACAGCTAACGACTAACAACTTCAGTGAGCATGATTACAGGATGCAGATGGATTCTGGATCACAACAAGAAAGCAACAGAATGGGGAACCCAGTATCCTATGGAAGCCAGAAATATAGAAATATGAGAAGAAGAGAAGTGTTATATTAGAAAAAAATGAAAATGAAAAAGAAAGAAAAAACAAAAGGGAAAACCAAGCCATGAAAATTCAAGTGTGCTTCCTAGATTCTATTAAATTTTGAGTTGGCAGTATTGATTAGAAAAGTAGATCAGCGAAGAAATCAGAAAGGTACCAACGTAGAGAGAAAATAGAATAATTTAAGTTGAAAAATCGGAAGAAATTGTATCAGTCAGATCTTATGAAAAATAAAACAGAATGAAAATGGAGAAACTGCAAAACTAGTGTGATCTTGTGAGCCAACAGTACAGGGCAGGGGAGCCAAGTAGCCCATCATTTTTACAGAAAGGGTTACAGTGAACAGACATCCTGGGTGGCCTGCAAAGAGGACCCCTTCCTCCTTCTGATTCTTTTGGAATGAGAAATCCATAGGAAAATGAACAATAATCAGGGCAGAATTTCTGGTGATTTGATTTGCTTCTTCTACTTAGAAAGACATTCTTACAGCAAAGGGTGAGGTCAAAAGGAAATAAAACGGATTATTCATAAAAGTGCGAACTTGAGTCCATGCACTTAAGACAATTTGTGCACATGGCGCTTTTGTCTTGTCTTTCCCTTCAACTTTGGTTGGCATCAATGAGAATAATAATCTGATAGTTGCATCTACAATTTTTCCTCTCCAGTTCATTGACATCAGTGACTGAAATGTTCTTTTTCCTTATTATTTGGCTTTAAATTGGAGAAAATTGAATAATGATTTCTCTATTCCCTGGATGGGTATAGAAAGAGTGGGCTTGCCCAGATCAAGTAGTGAGATGTAACAAGTAGTCAACATTATCTACAACAGAGCCCTTTAAAATAATTATTGGACGTGCATTTTCCGATGAATAAGTCATTTCCAGTGCATGATATTTTAGATCTCTCTCTGTGACAATTCTGAGGATGGGAGAAAAAATAGGAAAACCAACTTTATGTACCCACTGGCTGAAACATGTAGCCACAATACATAATCTTGTGCACAAATTAAGGAAAGTGTGTGGTTGAAGATACCTGTTCTAGCCACAGGGCTAGATTCATTATCTGCTGGCATTTACTGAGCTAGGAAATAGCTGCTGTTCTATACACTTTCTATGTTTTAATTCATGCAATCCTTACAATAACCTGATACTGTAGGTTACTCTTATTAGGCCCATTTTCAAGTAAGGGTTTTGAGGCCAAAAAGTCAAATAATTCTTCTGAGCTCACACAGAAAAATGAACAGTTAACAAGTAACAAGTGGCATAGCCAGATTTAAACTTAGATAATTCGGCTCCAGATTCCAAGATCTGAATCACTATGCAGATGCCAGAGGTACATTTAACCCGCAAATTGATAGGACCTGTGGGATCCAGTTCAGGGTTACTGGGTCTATGGTTGGAGTTCTCATGTAATAAAGTGACATTGTCCTAAATAGAGAGGCCTCCTTCTCATGTCAGTCCTTCCATTTCTTTGGGTTTGCAAAGTTGGAAGAGTCTCTTTAGGAACATAATCTATCCCTCCTGGAGATTGTCCTAACTTGCCAGCCTGCCCTAACTACTAATTATTCTGCTGCTGAAATTCTTCGGCTGACTCTTTTACCCAAGCACTAATTTAGTTCAATTTTAAGAATGCAGAAGTATAAACAACTGGAGTTTTTGTAAAAAAAAAATACTATGATGAAGATATTTTAGCTGAAGGTTTAGAATTTCATACCTATTATTTTTAAGATATAACAGTGATACATTTTATATATTTTTATTTGTATTCTTGACACACTTTCACATCTATTATTTCACCTTATTCTCATCACTATCCTGAGATGATACTTAACCTTATTTTAGTGATGGATAAAGAGCCTGGAAAATAAAATATTAGGGAGACATGATAGCTGTTTTCAGCTATGTCAAGGATTGTCATAGACAAGAAGCATCAGATAATTTTGTACAGATCCAGGGGGCAGATCTGGGACTAGTGGGGGGAAGTTGTAGGGAAGCAAATTTAGCTCAATAAATAGAATAGTGGAGCAATTTCAGATATAGAATGGGCTGCCTTGGTAGGTAGGCTCATGACTAGACTCTTTTTGGCAGAAAGCTGACCATGACTTGGGAAGTGGTAAAGGCAGGTGGGACAGACATTATGGGAAGTGCACGTGAGGTGCTTCCAAATGTATGACTACGATCTATGAATTGGGAGCATAAATAAATATAGTGACATTTTTCTAATAAATACAGAGGCTAGATACTAGTCGATAGTCTCGGTCACAGCCCAGTGTTAATTCCACTAGTAATTCATAATCTTCCAAACCCAAGTCTCCTTTTGATAATAATGAAAACTTAGGCCTACATCCGGATGCAGATACAGTCCTCCCCACTGAGAAATAATGAATCATAGAACATAAACATTTTCTGCATTTTTATCCCTACCAAGACAGAAGATTTACTTGAACTTGACTTTCTGCAGATTGCATTATGACACAGCGACCCTCTTGTGCTATAATGTTATATGCATAGAAATATTTTCATTTGAATGTTCCTTTTCAAAGTACACAGACCATCCCAGACCCTGCTTCATTACATCTCCCTTTTCACTATTTTTTCTCTTGTTGACTGAAAAGTGATTTACATAGAATGCACTGCTTACCAAAATGTAAGACTAAAAGATGGTTGGTTCACAGTATGGATTTATTACTGAAAATCTTACACTGTCCAGTGTAATGGCAAAAATAACTGGTGTCATGATAACACAAGAGAAAGGAGCTTTGTGTAGCTTTCATAAGCCAGAATGTAGTAAGTGTCCTGTTATCATAATCAAGAGTTGAGATTTAATCAAAGTGATAATGTATGAGACCTCTTCTATGGCCTTAAAGATCCCTGGGAATTACTTCAGTTAGTAAAGCAAAATAAATATTATAAACCATAAAGGTTATGTTGACAGTCAGAATGTTGAGGAAGACTACATGCATATTCAGGGCCAGTAACCCCTATGAGAGATTACAGAAATGAATGAAAAAATGGCATCAGAGCTAGAATCCTGCTCTCTATAATGTTATAATGTATAAAGGAGTTATATCACATAGCAATAATAATTTTGAAAGCAGAGTTGGGAAAAATAAGTTACTATTAACTGCACAAAAAGACAGAAGTTCCACAGGGAATTCACATATTAGGTTCTTTCATGAATTCATAAAAGTAAAATGCTTAGATAACTGAATAAAATATAATTATTTTCTCCAAAACTTGAGTCTCTTGGGTTCCTATTTCCTAGTCAAGTTATGTTTAAATATTAGACTATTTTATTTCCTATTGATTGGAATGGAAAAAATTTCTTTGCAAAATATACTCCAAAATACACCAAAGCAACTAGCACTTCAAACAAAAATTCAAAGAAACACATATGCAACCTTACATACACAAGTATTATAAACATCCATTCCCATAAGTTCAACATAGACCTATAAAAGTTTGCATTCCTACTGAAAAGAGATCAAATTAATTTTTCCCAGATATTAACTCTGGAACTCAATGATTCTCCATACATTCTTTTGAAAATGAAAAAAGCCTGAACTCTGCTAGATTTTTATTTTAATCTGACCGTTTTTTCAACCTAATTAGAATTTCTTGTTAAATTTAGTATTTTGTTTACAGTATGAATTTTGCCGTATTAGTTCCTTTTTAATCTGCAGCACTTGGTACTAGGTTAGTTTACTTAGGTGAGTCTATGTATGATCTCTGCTTAATAGCAGTGTACAGATTACTTTAATCATCAGAAATTATAGTATCAAGAGAATGAAATTTATTATACCTTAAAAATTATTTACAATTGAATTTGTTGGTTAAATGGGTTATTTTAAATTTAAAATGGCAAGTTATCTTTTGCTATGTAAGAGAAATATTTAAAATCCCATTTTGATAACCTTTTGATTCTCTGCATTCTGAACTTATTCTTCACTCTACACTAAGCTTAAGCTGGATAGGTGAACGTTTATTGGATAAGATGCAGTTGAAGTTCAGTTCTGGAGATAATAACCTTTTCTTTGACTCTAAGAGGTGAAGTTATTCGATGTTCATAATTTAATTTTAGATTGTTGTAGAAATGTATTACACAGGAGAAAATTATGATCACAATTAGTTGCCCTTTGTATGACATCTAGCTAAAGTAAGCTACTATAACTTGTTTAGTTCATTCATCAATACCTTGCACATTGTCATATGAGAAACCTTGAGAAAGATGCTTTCTCACTGCAAAAATTGGAACGCAAGCAGGCATATTACAAATGTAGTGGAAAAAAGTGAAAATAGTCTTTTATTTGCTGTTAATGTCACAAAAATACTCTTAGTATGGCCATCATGATCATCATCATTAAGAAATACTTATTAAGTATCCATTTGCTCTTAATCCAATCTGCTATAATTGCTGGATCCCATGGATTCCATCTGATGTAATTGCTGATGGACACCTTCCCAATTAGATGATACACACATCTCCTGCAAGGCAGCTGCAGGAAATAAACAAATGAAATATAAAGCTGTGGTGTATTCGTTCCTTCTTTGCCATTACAGCTAAATATTTTCCAGTTCTTTCTCTCCAGGACAATTGGAAGACAAGAGATTGTATTACTTCCTCAGTGATCTCAATATTAACATAACAATATCATATTTTTACTTTCCCAATTAAGAATTGGCTACTTACCTAAAATAGATATGCAACAAATGGCCTTAATTTTCAGTAGTGGGGAACCACAATTTATTCTCCGTAGCGATGAATTGGCAAAATATTAAAAGAATTTATGCATACAATATGCTTAGCTCAGTGGCTGGCAAAGTAGGCAGTCCAAAAATGGTAATCATTATATCACATTTGATTTGAAATAAAATAACTTCTTCTTAAGTACATCAACAGCTTCCATTTAGATTCTCATATTTTTCCAATCTAGGCTTTCTTGAAATTCTTTTGTTATTATTAATGATCCTTTAAAAATATATATTTCTCATGGATCTTTGTAAATCTTCTCTTTCGGTAATAGTCTCTGAAAAATTATGTATTTAAAAATCTAATATGAAAATTAATATTTTCTTTCATATTTATTTTTATATTCATTTGATTATATCATTTATTTTATACTTTTGATATTTGGAACGGTGCTTTAAAATTATAATTTTGACATTAAACTATTTATTATAGCTGCAGTATGCTCTTATATGATTGCAAAAGGCACATTCAGCCTAAGAATGCATTCAGCTGCTTAGAGGATTAAAAGACATCAGGATATTTTCATTTTCCTTCTATCCAAATATCTTTATGTCTTAAGTAAAACAAATTTATTTCTGTTGCCTGACAGAAGTCTTAAAAATGTAACCTCTGGGGACTTCCCTGGCAGTCCAGTGGTTAGGACTCCAGGCTTCCCCTGCAGGGAGCATGGGTTTGATCCCTGGTCGGTGAACGAGGATCCCACAGGCCGTGTGGCACAGCCAAAAGACAAACAACATAACAAAACAAGAAAATGTGCCCTACATATAATATTCTAATGGCATATGAAGCTACAATGGAAGATAGTCATATGCCCCCAGTGCTATTTCAAAAAATGAAAAAATTATCCTAACCAAAACAACCCTCCCACAGGCCTTATTGTCCTATATAGATTATTCTTTACACAACAGCCAGAGTGATCCTTTTTTTTTTTTTTTTTTTTTTTTTTGCGGTACACGGGCCTCTCACTGCTGTGGCCTCTCCCGTTGCGGAACACAGGCTCCGGGCGCGCAGGCTCAGTGGCCATGGCTCACGGGCCTAGCCGCTCCGCGGCATGTGGGATCCTCCCGGACCGGGGAACGAACCTGTGTCCCCTGCATCGGCAGGCGGACTCTCAACCACTGCGCCACCAGGGAAGCCCCCTTTTAAGATTTAAGTAAGGTCATGTCTTTTTCTCTGCCCCAAACCCTCCAATCATTTCCCTTACTGGAATAAAATCCCAAGTCCTTTTCATGGTCTTCGATACTTTCCATCTGGCTCCCGGTTGCCGCTCCAAATTCATCTTCCACTGCTTAGTCCCCTCTCCATTCCACTCCAGCTGTTCTGTGCTTGAACTTACGTGAACACAACAAGCAGGCTCCCAGCTCCAAGCGTCATCACCTGATGTATACTGTGCCCAATCCACTCTTGCCAAATCTGTATCCCTCTCTTTCTCTCTCCATTCAAGAGCAAGGAGGTAACCTTTGGCCGGAGGACAGCTCATCTAAAACAAAAGCTAACTACCCTCCTCCCTACTAGTAACTCTTCATCATTACATTTATTACTGCCTACACATGCATGTGCACAAACACACGCACGCACACACACACACACTTACATATATATTTAAGGATCTATTTGTTCATTGCTTGTCATCCCCCATAAAAATGGAAGATCCATGAGGGAAAGGGATGTGTTTTGTTCATTTACCTCTGGAGCTCTGAAAAAGGGTGTCTCAACCCATATAGAGTAGGCTTCCAATACAATGTTGTGGAGGGAAAGAAGGAACAGAGGAAGGAGGGGAGGAAAGAACAAACAGAAGAAAGAACTCGCTAGTAGCACTGCATAATGAGATTTCAAATGTTCTCCCATCTCTCCACTGTAGTCGCCTCATGAAAAATATCCAACAAGCAAGACTCGCCTCAGAAGAAGTCTCCATAATCCAGAATTTCATAAACTCTTACTCTTTCACTCTGGTATTGATTATTTAATCTGCTGTCTTATCATTGAATTAAATGCCCTTTATCTCAAGTCTGTTCTCATATTTTGCAGTCACATGCTATTTTCTTTTTTTTTTTTAACATCTTTATTGGGGTATAATTGCTTTACAATGGTGTGTTAGTTTCTGCTTTATAACAAAGTGAATCAGTTATACATATACATATGTTCCCATATCTCTTCCCTCTTGCGTCTCCCTCCCTCCCACCCTCCCTATCCCACCTGCTATTTTCTTAAAAAATCTCAACTTCATTCTTAGTTGCTGTGATTCAGTAAGTCTAATTCCTATGCATATTTTATACAATCTCTTAGGTAGTATTTGTATAAAACTTTAATATTTACATGGCATATGCATTATTTTAGTTAAACTTCATAATAACCATTGCAGTAGGTGGGATCTTTATTTCACAAATAACAGAAATAACATGTATTGAAAATAACATTTAGGTGGAAGGAAAAAGACTTGAGATTGTGATTTAAAATGTTTCGTTGAATACAGACCATTGCTGGGCACCTGCTTCCACACAGGGAATATAACATAGAGTAAGAGAGTCAGGTGCTTGATCTCAAGAGCCTTGTACACTAATGGGGGAGCAACACCATAAACATATTTGCAAGAACAATAATAGTCAAAAATAAAGGCTCCCAACCTTCATATAATTACATCATGACCCACACCACGGTCACAATTGGTTAGAAACTGAGATAGAACATTCCATGAGTTGGCAAGCCAGACTCTCCCTCCTAAATATCTACAAGTGAGACTCAAAGAATCATTTTAGATACAATGAGACACTTCTGTGCATAAAGAAGCAGAGATGAGAAGCTATTTAATCTAAGAGGAATAGAAAGAGTATCTGACTGTGAAACCAGTACATTCCCTGCCATTGGCTATTGGTTTCTGTGGGAATACTGTAATCTGTCAACAAAAGAAAAAATAACTTTAGTTAGGCTAGACAGAGAAGGATTTTGTCCCTTGCAACAAAATGATCCCTAGCTAAGAAATAATCACACCAGAGATAATTTTAAAATTTATTAATTAAAATTTCATAATCTGAATTTGTCATTTAAATTGTAATATAAAACCTTTTTACAAAACGTATAACTTTCTGTATCATTTTGATATTCATGTAATGTACCAATATGTGAAAACATCATATGTATTTAAGTGTATAACATTGGATATCTTTCTTCTATTAAAAATTTTAGAATTTCTGCTTCTGCTGAAAATGAAGAAAGTTACAACATAATGCCATCCTCAACTTAGCAACAAGGAAGGTAGGTAACTTGCAAAAGTAATTTTTTAAGTCATCAGACAGGTAAGAACATAAAGAAATCAAAGTGATTACAAAACAGAAAGTGACAATCCCTTCTTAGGCGAAAAGAGACCTATCGTGGCTTTTGTTTCTGATGGAGAAGCAGGAGGGTAAGGAAGCAACCACTGATTGACAGGAGTGAGAAGAAACTGGCTAAACTTTTAAAATGAATTTTATAGGCCCAACATTGGTTGGTAAAATGATTTCAGAAATTGAGGCATCGCAACCACCAGGAGATTCTGCACCCACCCATTAACTCTTCCCCGTAGATTATCATCGCATATTCACGTGATAGATTTGGAGCAGAGAGTAATAAATGAGAGAGAAAACCCCTCAGGTACAGGCATGCAACGCCTGTGAAAGGCAGAGGACAGAACAGAAGAAATGAGAGAAACCCTTTTGGATAACCTGAGAATTCACTGCTGTTGCCTGCAATCCATTAAGAAAGGAATAAAGGACCTGAGATAAGATCTGAGATAAACCCTCCATAGATGCTCTGGACCTTTACTGTACACATTGCTAGTTGCAGGAAAATAGGAGAGAGAGATAGCTTCTGTGTGACAGAGAACTAGGAACAATACTGAGAACAAAGAGAAATCATCAGCATATCAACCAACAAATCCAGAAGCTTGGCTGTAAATAAAAAAGTGATATCACAAGCAGTTTAGAAAGTTAATGGCTGGACTATAAGGCACAAAGGGAATGCTGTGCTCTCCCCAGTGCTCGGATACCCGGCAAACGGAAGGTTTTGTTCACATATAGTCAAATTTTTGAAGGTAAAGTGAATCTAACCAAAGTAACAACAGAACTATCTAAACGACAAATTAGATTGACTCAATGACTGGCAGCTTACAGATGAAGGATTAAGTTTCTGCCAAAATGTAATTTAGTCACCACTGTTCTTTTTCATACAACATCTAGCATACAATCAAAATAAAGAAATATGTGAAGGAAGAACATGTGATCAATTGTCAAGAATGAAATCAGTCAATAAAAACAGACCTAATGATGGCCCAAATATTGAATTATCAGCTTTAAATCAACTGTGATAAACATGTTAAGAGTCCAGGGAAGATGTTGAAAATGTGTTTGGACATATAGAACATTTCAGCAGAAAAATGGAGACTGTAAAAAGAACTGAACATAAAGGCTAAAAGAAAAAAAATAGGTCAAATGTGAGTGATCAGTTATTCTCCACAAGGTTGGTATCAATATAGATTCTCATTAGAAATAAACAAGTGATCTCATTTTTTTCTTCATCTTTATAGTCTCTTGCTTGTCTATTTTTTTAAAAAACCTTTGCCAATATGACATTTGGATAGGGCAAAAGGTATATTTTGTGTATTTTTACTTTAATTTATGAGTGACTTGAAACACTTTTTCATTGTTAATTGACTACTAATATTTATTATATTGTGGTAAACTTGTTAATGCTCTAGATCATTTTTCTCTTTAAAAAATCTCTTGCTTTTATTACTTTGGGAAAATATTAAAAATATTAATTCATGGTCTCCCAAAAATACTACACATAGTTTCCTAGTTCTGGGTTTTGCATTTAGATATGTTTAGTATTTATTCAAATTTCTTACTCTTTCCCTTTATGTTTTCTCAGTTGGTGTAAAGTTTAGCAAGGCTTCCCTGACTCCCCAAATATATAAATATTATTCTGGTACTTTAGGTCTTTATTATTGTTTTCGTTGTGGTTCACATTTTTAATATAACCTAACTGAGTTTTGTTATAGCCATATTATAATGTAGGCATTATAAAAGAAAAATTGCACCAAACTGGCTTAAACAGGCAAGAAAGACTTTGTTTGAGACTATTTCAATAGAAGAGAGAAACTATTTCAACAGGGGAGAAAGACTGAACCAAACTCAGCTGAATAGAAAGAGAATAGATTTTAAGCACTGGAGTGAGCTGGGGGGAAGCGCTGGAGGGTGTTGGAGGGTTGGTAGTCCATTAGGCCATTAGTGTTTGCTAAAAGGTTCTTATCAAAATTAGCAACCTACCTTCCCACACTCTGAGAACCATCATCCCAGTCTTTCTTGATGATTACATTTCAAAGCTATTGCTTCCAAGTCCCTGAGAAGACATTCCAAAGTTGTAGAAGATTTACATCTCAGAAGTGCAGAGAAAGAATTTACAATTGCAAGTTTTCTAAAGTAAATGCTCAAAGGAAAGAGGTCAGAGGCCTATAGTCAGAAGAAATCTGTCTAAACTTTAGCCAAGCTGAGGGGAACCTTAAGGCTGGCTTGGTCAGCAACTAATCTTTCCCTTTTCGGCCAGCACCAGTCATGGCCTTATCTCTACTTTCCCCACTGATTTGAAATACCACCTTCTTCAATATTAATTTCTTTGATAGAACCGATTTGTTCCCTCTAGAATAAATTGTTAACTTATTATAGTTTTGTGTTATTCATTTTCAAATATTCTTGGGCTATCCTCATATATTCGTTCCTTGAGATGAATTTCAGAATCATTTTGTCAATCCCCCTTAAACATTTGTTTGGGTTACTAATTGGAATTTTGTGAGAATAAGTATGTAGATATATCTGGGTAGAGAAACCAATATCGCAAATAAGAAATCCTTTCTCACTAGAATTTTGCTGAATCACTAGCAAATCTAGTAGTATAAAGCCTACGGACTTTGCAATAGTATGAGTAAGATATAACTATTTTACTCAACAGAAGGACTATTAATTATATGAGTTACTGCACAAATGTTTCCATTATTGTGCTTATTGGAAAATGAGAATGTTTTTCAGTTGCTCGTCACAAGATTTTTAGTATCTTTATTCATTTCTTCTTTATAAAGTCGGACTATATACTCACTCAGATCGGGAAAATATCTATCTCAACAAAAGACCATGTTGCAGTTAATTGAATTAAATTGTTCACATTGCAACTGCTTACTTCAAGCAATCCTCCCTTCCATCCTCCACACAGGCTCAAAACCTAGTATATCCCCATGTAATACACACACACACACACACACACACACACACACACACACACACACACCCCTTATGTATTACTTCTCTGGGTGTGCAGATAAAAAATAATATTTCCTGCTGTCCCACCCAATTGGTAAAACCATTTGAACTTTATGAGATGACAAAAGTCTAACCCCTTTATTAACTTTAAATAATTCAACAAGTAAAATGCCTGAATTTTTTCCATATTGTGCTGTAAATTGAAACTATGCTTCCTAGTAAGAAGAACTTGCACTTTGTGCTCTGCTAATCAGGGTCCCTAACAATATCATTATTTCCCTCAATATTATTTTTTGCCTCATGGGATTAAATGAATTAGTACATTTTCAACACACAATAATCCTTATTGCGCAAAAATATTATACAGCTAATGAAAACATTTAACTGGTTTTGTTGCATAATCAAACCATCATGTTCTGCATTACATTTTTCAGTGAATTTTGCATAATGAGGGTTACAATCGACTAGGGAATGCACACTCTAATGCCATCTTGGGAAATGTTTGAGTATGTATTGTACTGAAGTGTTTTACTGTGACCCAATAGGCCAGTTTCCAGATTCATTTAACCCCAGTATCTACAAAAAGACTTCCTGCAGGCATTTCACTGAATATCAAAAGCAGGGTCACTCTTGCCTTGTGCATATGAATCCTTCTTGACAAGAAAAAAACACTGAGACAGACTTCCATTCCACAATTTCCAGTGAAGTGCTTTCAGATGTTAACAATTATGTCTCCACAACTTTGATTTGAACTGATGACCTTGGTGTTGATGTTTCTATAACCCAATTAATTACTAATTACTGATTCCTTGAGTTTTAATCTGTCCTTTAAATATTCAGTATAATAGCTCCAGGTAGTAAAATTAGAAGTGTTTCTTACTGATTTCAATGAGAATGGCTTACCCTAGAGATTGCTTCCTGTTGCAGGATTTGTAACCAATCAATCTAAAAGAAAAGCTTTTTATGAAGATGATTAAAGAGTTTGAGTTGCTTGTTGGTCTAAGCATCTTAAAGGAGAATTAGCAGTTTTAATCATTAAAGTGTTATACTACTAATATCCTACTCAGAGTAAAAGTCCAAGTCCCTACAATGACCTTTCCCCCTACAATGCCCTTCCAGGTCTAGTAGGATTTTAACCCTCATACCCCTGACCGCACTGCTACAACTTGCCCAGTCCCAGCCACACTGACCACATTGCTGCCTTTGGAACAAATAAGTTTTCTCACTCACAGCCTTTGCACGTGAAATGCCCTTCCCCAGAAATCCTCATACTCAGCTCCCCACCCACCTCGGTTCTCTGCTCAAATACCATCTAGTATAAAATTATAATATATCAAATAACATGATTTCCCACAAACTTATCAGCACTCACTGTGTCTTTTCTGCTATATTTTTCTTTACAGAAGTGAGTGTCATATTTTATCACATTTTGTATTAATATATACTTTTTTATTTCTTTTCCCTCCTGAGGGAGGGCAGAGAATTTGGTCACTGATGTATTCTCAATCCCTAATATAACACACTTGCATATAAGCTATAACAAATACTTTTAAAGTGAATTAATACAAATTTAGTCAAAATCAAGTACCCAAATATCTTATATATTTCTCTTTCCATCTTTCTCTAACTCTATCTCCTATAGAGGGTCATAGGCATAAAACAAGTAGGTAGTGGGATAAATTAAGAAAGTCCTACTTGTAAATATTTCTGATGCTTTTCACTCTAAACCTTGAGCTTAGATCATAGACACATACCAGACATGTTATGATTATGCTACTTCTGGGAACACTTTTTTCTCAGCTCCACGAAAGCACAACCTCTCAAGCAAAATAAGTTCTTCCTTGTGTCTGGCTTTACTGGTACTTTTTCAAACCTTCAAGCATATAATCATATTATTCTATAATCATTTATTTATGTACTGAACTCTCTCACCATTCCATGAACTCACTGAGGAAAGAACTCATGATTTACCCATCTCTCTGACTGGAGACCCCAGCCCCAATACACGGGAAGAATGAACAAAGTAATGTGTGTCTCTGTTCAACTGGCTTTAATGTCAAGTGCAAATTGCCCAGACCTTTCATTACATGGGGTAACACAAATCCTCAAATCATAGCTAATGACATATCCTAATAAGGGATTCTACTGAATTTCTAAATAGTTCTTTCTCTTTGGTTATTCTCTATGTTGGGAATTAAACTAAGTTGAAAACTTTTGACTGCCCCAATCCTGAAAATCTCTCATTCCCAAACATTTTGTTTTTAAATCAAGTGTTTCCCAGGAACATACTTGAGGAGGAAAAGGAAAGAAGAAATTCTCAGGTACTATCTTCTGAATCTCCATTCAAGAGAAAGACTGAAAGACATGCAAATGGCAAGATTTCAACATAGATGGGCCTCGAGGGCATTATGCTAAATGAAACAAGTCAGACAGAAAGAGACGAATACCGCAGGATTTCACTTACACGTGGAATCTAAAAAACAAAACAAACTAGCTAAACAAAAGCCAGACTCATAGATACAGAGAACAATTGGTAGTTGCCAGAGAAGGGGTTTGGCAAAATGGATGAAGCAGATCAAGAAGTACAAACCTCTAGTTACAAAATAAATAAATCATGGGGTTATAAAGTGCAGCGTGGGGACCATAGTCAATAATATTGTATTAACTTTGTATGGTGAAATATGGTACCTAGTCTTATTGTGGTGATCATTTTGCAACGTATACAAATGTTGTACCCTTGAAACTAATATCACATTGTATGTCAATTAGACTTCAATTAAAAGTATATAAAAACTTTTAAAAAGAGAAAGAAGTGCTTCTTCCATTTTACTCTCCCATCTCCAAATAGCACTTAGAACAAAGCAGTAGTGCTAACCACAGACTGGACGTACCGAGCACTTGTGATCTTGGGCTGCTTTGCTTTTAAGAATGTTACTGCTGCTGAAGATGCTGCTACTGGAGCCTATTCCTCCATCACAAGCTGATTCTGCTTTCACCACCTCACACTGAGGACCAAAATCTCCTTTCCTGCCAAACAAAGGGAACATGGAAGTGCTTTCTCTCTACCACAAAAGTCTGCTATAGCTCCACATCATCCCCAGTCTCTCACCCAGATACACCTGCTCTGGTCTCATCCCCTATCCCTGGTCTCCCACCCAGATACAGCTGCAAACTAATAATGAGTTTGTAAGGACCAACTGGTGATTTCTTTTCTCTTTTTTTTGTCAAGAAAAGAAGAGCAGTCCTTTGTATTTTTTTCCTGTTGAGACACCCACCAGGGACTGTCTAACAACCTTCCCAGTCTTTGGATTTCCCATGTGGTAGTTAAGAGTTAGCAACTTTCACCACCTTGCATTAGGAAACATCTGCTGTGCCATCCATAGAGGCTGAGTGGAAAAATAATATTTTAGTTCTCTTTATATTGAGCAATACTCTCGATTTCTGGATTCCCTTCGTTTCAGGATTGGGAAACCCACCAAGAAATCCATCTTAACCTCAGCTGGTTTTTCTTTCATTCTCTCCCCTTAGTTGGGAGGGGGAGGGGAAGAACTCTTGCCTCTTTTTTTTTTTTTTTTTGCGGTACGCGGGCCTCTCACTGTCATTGCGGAGCATGGGCTCCGGACGCGCAGGCTCAGCGGCCATGGCTCACGGGCCCAGCCGCCCCGCGGCATGTGGGATCCTCCCGGACCAGGGCACGAACCCGTGTCCTCTGCATCGGCAGGTGGACTCTCAACCACTGCGCCACCAGGGAAGCCCACTCTTGCCTTTTTATCAACTAAAGAGGACCTTGGTGCCTTAGTCTTTGGAAGACTTAGCCTGACTCTCCTTCAGGGTTAAGTGACTAGGAAGCAGAACAGTGTGGCTAAGAGTGAGTCCAGGCTCTGTCACATGGTATGATTTTGAATCATGGTTCTGTCACAAACAAATTGTACAGCTGAGGATTTTTAGTTACCTTTCCAATTATTAGATTTTCCTTCTTTAAATTGGGAAAAAATAATGTACTTATTTCAAAATGTGTGCCTTGCTTATAAAGTCTCAGTAGTTTGTTGTTATTAACAAAATTTCTATTATTATATTATATGTCAAGGTTAATCAAGATGCCTTTCAATCATCTATTGATTGGGGTGGTGATAAGGGAGAAGAAAATCAATCAGATCTCATGGTAGCAATAGGTTTTGTTTTATTTGGATTTTATCGTCTTCTGCTCACGGACATACTGGTAAGCTGAGAAGCTGCCAGTGCTGCCCATATATATGTATAACAAAACTGAATATAAACGAAATACAATTGTGTATCTCTTGAAGCTTGTCCATTGACCCTATATACTCCAGATAAACTGCTCTTATTTTATGACCTTAACTACCAAATTAAGGCAGGTCATTAGATATTTGGCTTTAGAATATTTTCAGTATATTTTAAAGTCTCAACAAATCATTATTACAGAATGAGGTTGAACTCTGTGCTTAGAGAAATAAGTTTTATTATATTTGATGGACTTTACTGGTTGCTCTAGTTAAAAAGTTATTAGTCCATAAGCTTTCTCTGGGATTAAAATGACTTTTTTTAAAAAAGCGGCTGGCACTTAAGGGGTTCCCCCCAAATATTTATTGAATGAAAAAATCTGCATAATGATAAAAATAAGAGCAACTATTTAACGTAAACTTTGGCACTTGTCTTACTAATTACTGTTTAAAGTAGCAAAAGGCAGAGTACATTTTCCAAGGATTATTTTTATTCACATGCACTTTACTCAACTTCTCATCAGCCCCACTTCTTATGCCACATAATAAGGTCACAGCCCCAGGTGCAAGGAACTCTTCTATACATGGAAAACCTAAACAATTCTGATGTAGAAAATTTTAGAAATTCTGAAGTCTCCATTTATTTCCTGAGCAATTTGCATTAGTTGCATAATCACCATTCAGCTAGATTTTACAGTTCTATACCTCATGATCAATATACCTGATTAGGAGCCTAGAGTAGATATACTTGATGGCATTTTTTCTTTGGGTTGGGATATAAACTCTGGCCAATGAACCTGACTGACTGTGTGTAACAATGAGCTGATTGGAGTCCTAAAACAAGAAACCTGCTCTAGACTGTATATTTGTATCCCCCCGAAATTCATATGTTAAAATTAATCCCCAGTGTGATGATATTTGGGGATGGGACCTTTGAAAGGTGATTAGGTCATGAGGGTGGAGCCTTCATGAATGGAATTAGTGCCCTCATAAAACAGACACTGGAGATCTCTCTTTCCTCTTCTGTCATGTGAGGACACAGGGAAAAAACAAATGTCTATGAACCAGAAAGTAGGCTCTCACCAGACACTAAACCTGCCTGTGCTTTGGTCTTGTCTTCCCAGGTTCCAGAACTGTGAGAAATAAGTGTTTGTTGTTAAACCTCCCAATCTATGTATTTTTGTTATAGCAGGCTAAATGGACTAAAACTGAAGCTTATCCACAGAATTCCCTTCCTCTAAAACAAGGCCTTTTCCCTTGGGTATTCTTAAATACCTAACCCTGAAATTGCCGCTGCATGGTAGGGTAGCAGCAAAAGAGGATACGTTTTTCATCTTTCCATCTAGAGGTCATTAACTTTTCTATAAAATGTGAAATAATATTTGCTTTGAACATTTCCAGCGGTCCCATCTCCGCCATTAGCAATTTTCTTGGTAGAGTATTGTATTACCCAAGGTTCTCCAGAGAAACAGACAAATAGGATGTGCGTATACACAAACACACACACACATGCACGTATACACACATACAGGAAATGTATGCATACGTATATACATACCCATGTGTCAATGGTTTAGCTCCATTCCAGAGGCCAAAAAGCTTGAGAACCAGGAAGAGCCAATGTTTTGAGTCCAAAGAGAGGGAAAAAATCCATGTCCCAGGTCATCAGGCAAGGAGAATTCTCCCTTACTAAGAGAAGGGTCAACCTTTTTGTTCTAGTCAATTCTTCAACTAATTGGATGAACACTCTCCCCCCAAATTATGGAAGATAATCTGCTTTACTCACTCTATAAATTTAACTGTTACTCTCATCCAAAAACACCCTCACATGCACATTCAGAACAATCTTTTAACAAATATCTAAGCAACCCATGACCCAGCCTAGTTGACACATTTAATTAAGCATCACAAAGTATGGAGAAAGAGAGATTTATTTTAAAACATTGACTCATGCAATTGTGGAGGCTTGGTGACTCCAAAATCTGATGGAATAAGACAGCAGGCTGGAGACCTAGGCAAGAGTTGCAGTCCAAGCTCAAAGGTGGTCTATTTGCAGAATTTGTCCTTTCTCAGAAGAGGTCGTTCTTTGTTCTATTAAGGCCTTCAACTGATTGGATGAGGCCCATCCACATTATGGAGAACAACCACTTTACTCAAAATCCACCTATTTAAATGTTAATCTATTTAACTGTTAATGTAAACCAGCCTTACAGAAACACCTAGAATAATATTTGACCTAATATTTGGGGGGCACTGTAGTCCAGCCAAGTTGACACATAAAATTAACCATCACAAATATCTTTATTAGTTGGAACATTCCTGTCTGCAAGAGATAGATATATAATTTAAAATAATATATGAAGTGAATGTGAGAGTATGTGTGCGTGTGTGCATGTGTGTGTGTGTGTGTGTGTGTGTGAGAGAGAGAGAGAGAGAGAGAGGGAGAGAGAGAGATAAACCTATGAATAGTGTAGACTAAGAATTCCAGAGCTAAATGGTGTCTTTAACTCTCTTTATGTTTTCTTTCTTTCTGTGCATGGACTCAATATCTCTTCCTGTACATGGCTTTCAATGAGTGTTAGGGGAGAAGAACACAGCTTCAGATACATACATGTTTATATTATCCTGAAGTATAGTAATTCTGTATAAGAAAGAAAGAGCTTAATGATTATTATGCTTAGTTGCTATACAAAATCAAACAGTTTGCTTAATTCCGGGAATTTACCAAATTGTAAGTCTTACCTCTCTGAGACAAAAGCTGAAGACTCACTTTCCCAGCCTCCCTTCAAACTAGGTTCTATCAAGCATGTATACGCCTACAAAAACATCATTGCCTTAGAAGAGAGCGATGTGAAGAAACAGGTCCTAGTCACAATCTGTTTCTGGTTATATTAGGAGCCATAGATTCTGGCTTTCTGGGAACAGTATGGTAGATTCTGGCATCCATTAGTGTCACAGATACTTAGTCATTACTTGCTGAGTGCCAGCTCTCTTCCAAACCTTTGCTAGAGAAATGAAAAGGGGTCTTCTGTGAGGTCTCTGCTGAAGCAGTCCAAGGGCATGGGTTAGGCATTGTTCTTGGCTATATGTCCTCTAAATCCAACTCTCTGTCACTAAGAGAGGTACTTTAAAAGATCTATTTTCCTCTTAGGGAAATTACAGTGTTTCTATTAGAGCTCTGATGATGCAGAGAATTTTTCTAGTTCATTATCTTGCTATTAGACTTTGATTAGATTGGCATAGAATATATTCCCCCAAAACAAGCCAAAATGGGTGGTCAGGATAATGAGTAATATGATTGGCTAGATTTTGGTCACTCTCTTGACTCTGTGGTCAGAAAGGTTGACTATTGTGATTGGCAGCTACACAAGAGTCACATATACATAGTGAAAGAGAGGCAATTCTACAAATGAGGAAGAAATGCTCTTTCTAGAAGGAGAAGGAATGCTGGGCAACAATAAACACCCAACATATTGTGTGATGAAAGTGGCTAGTTATCCATTAAATTTGGCCTCTATCTAAAGAACAAAGTGGGGAATTTAGGGGAAAATATGTAGGGCTGACTGGTTTGGTGCTTGGATGTCTCAAAGCTTGGGTGTTGAGTGCTTTTCCAAGCACTGTGCTATGGAAGTATAATGGTGCAAAAAATATGCATTACGCATCTTAGGGCCTCATGCAAGGGTACAAATAATTAAATAGGTAACTAGAGTAAAAAGTGATAAATGGTATGTTAATAAAAGTATTGGTTGCTCTGGAAAAACAGAGGCAAGGCACACAATACCAATTTTGAAGTTTGATAAAAACTTCCTCTTTAAAGGAAGTGACATTGTTCTGAATTTGAAGTCAGGCAACACCTAGTGTCAAATTCCTGTTTAAACACTAGCCAGGTATACTTAGACAAGTTATCTTTTCACTCCAAGCCTCAGTTTCATTATATGTAAGATGGGTGAAATAAGATCTCCTCTTAGAGTTGTCATGATTAAATGAGATAACACATGTAGAGTCTATAACCTAGTATAGGGTAGGAACTCAATAAACATTTAAAAAAGTACTTTAATTTTTCTGGGTGACTATGATGGGTGTACTTGTGCTTAAGTGAAAGGGATGCACACGGAGATTTGTGACTATAACGTGACCTTTCAACTAAATGAGTGAGCTAGAGAGAAGACTAAAGAAGTACAAAGATAAGTTAAAGATCTGTACTTGAACCAAAAGCCACAAGAAGTAACACAATACTTTTGAGGAGGTAAATGACATGATCAGGTTTGTATTTAGATAGATCACTTTGGTTCCTTGGGGAATCCACTAACTTGCATTAGGGACAATTCGTTGGTCAGCTGGATTAGGATGATGGTATGAGACGAAGAGGATTAACAAATATGAAAGATATCTAGGAGTTTAAATGGTCACAGTTTAATGATTTTATTGGAAATGGGAGAATATTGGGATAAAGAAATACTCAAGGGCTTCTGGCTAGAAAAACTAGCTGGATTGTGGAGACATTTGTTAATGTAGAAAAACCTGGAGGACACAGTGGGGAAAAGAGAGGTCCCTAAACAAACTAAAGAGTTGATTATATTGAGTATGAACATGCCCAGTAGGATTTGGATGCTTCTGACACCCCAGAGACACATCTCATCTGGGCAGATAGATGAGGGTCATCAGTAACCGGAGGGTAATTGGTGAGAATTCATGAGATGATTCTGGGAAGAATTTGCAGAATGAATAGAAAACAGTTCCTGGAATTGAGTCCCAAGAAGCCACACTACTTAGATGATGGGACAAGAAGGGCTCTGAAAATACAACTAAAGAAGATCAAAAATTAAAGGAGAAAGATAATCAGGAGAGTATGCCAGTATAGAAGCCAAGGCAGAGAGTCATCAACAGCATCTAATCTTGTTGACAAATTCCAAAGGTTATGTATTAAAAATGAACTGACAGATTTATTTCTTGGAGAAATGGATATCAGTATTTTGAGGAGTAGACTGAAGAGTGAGTGAGAGGGACAAATATGGAAACAGGAAATACAGAGCTTTTTATTTCCCCAAAATTTCATTTGTGATTTAGACAGATAGAGTAGGGGTTTTGTCTGTTTTTATGTTTGTTTTTGCTTTTTGTTTTTTTACAGAGGAGATGTCTAAGTATAATTAAGAGCTGATTTGAGAGCCAGAAGTTACAGCCATGTTGAAAGCACAGGAGACCGAGGGAGTAAAGCATAGAGAAAGAAAGATCCCAGAAAAAAAATCAAGGTGTTGAGAATTGGAAAACAACTGGAGTGATTAACTTTAAAAGATTGCAGCCCTTTCTCCTGTAACAGGAGAGAAAAAGGAAAGGATGTATTGGATGTAGGAAATCATTACCAATATGTAAGAGATGCTGGGACATTTTGAAAGCCATAAAAATTATTGCTTCAAAACTATATGAGTTTGTGCATTTAAATTTCTATGATTTGAATGTGAGTCAAGGGTAAAGTGATTTTTCTTCAGAAAGAAATTGCATTTTATTGACGACTCTTTGATAACACCTCTGTTTTCATTATATGAAATATTAGATTGTGTACATTCCCCCAATCAATTTTATCTTTGCTGCCACTGCTACTTTCAAATGATTTTAACTTGAGCCTTGAGGCATTCCAAGATAATGTAAACCACTATCAGTTTTCAAAAATTTTACTGTAGTACTGATCACAGTTGGCTCTTTTATGTGTATGTTGGGGGATTTGAAATGATGGAAGGGGGAGACCATTCATGCATCAGTATAATCATTTCAAAAAATGAACCCTGAATGCTAGCTGAACACAATGAGAAAGGACAATAGCTTTCCATTAAACTTGGAAATGAAATCTGAAAAGCTTATTATTGTTTAAACTTAATTGTCTTAAGTTTAGTGTGATAATATTGGCAACAGTGTTATGTTAATATTAGATGAAAGAAGCTAAATTCTTAGCCACAGGCTATTGGTGAAGAAAGGAGTTGATTCTCACATTTGAGTGTGCAGTACCTTCCTTTAAATGAGAACAGAAACTTAGATTTGAATTGAAATGACATTGACATGAATATGCCCCTATCAGCTTGGGGTTATACCTGCACTGCCATACTCTTTTACAATTTGCAAAGGGGCTGTTATTGCAAATGTTATTTTTTCCAATAAAGAGACAGCTCATTAGAACTCATTACTAGTCAGCAGCTGTCGCAGAATATAGATTTCCAACTCAGAGCAATACATCTTTCCACAAATGCTTTCTCTGAAAATGTGGAAAAGATCTATTTCATCATTAACCTACAGCTACATTATACATTGCTGCACTTATACCTTTTCTGCAGAGCATTTCATAGTTTAGCAACTTTTAGCTGAATAATCCAAGTTTCTTCTACATATAATACCTGATGCTTGTAAATTCTAAGGGGATGCCAAAAGTTATTTTTTCCACCCCAGCTAATAATGTGTTATTCTGCAATCTGATAAAGTCAATAAAGCAACAAATATGTTTTCAGTATATAATTTGTGCAAGGATGTGGAGGATAGAAAAAATGAAGTACCATCTAATTCCCCTGTGCTGAAAGAGCTTACACTCTACTTGGGGAAATAAAATACAGACAGTTAAACTGTACATACATATAAAGTTAAATAATATTTGAAGGCAAGTATTTGATAAAGATAATAAAATAATACATGATATTTTGTTATGTGCCTTATAGAAGAAATAAATTCTCAGAAAAGGAAAAAATCAATATGGACATAAAATGTTTGTTAATGCTTCCCAGGGGTGAGAAGTGTGTGTGTGTGTGTGTGTGTGTGTGTGTGTGTGTGCGTGTGTGTGTGTTTCAGAGAGAGAGAGAGAAAGAGGGAGGGAGAGGGATTGGGAGAGAAAGAACACATGTGCAGGAGGAGGCTGGTAAAGTGGGAACGGCCCTCAGGTCAGAAGATCAATGCTATAAGCAAATACGGAGATATTTTACAAGGTATGTGTAGCACACACACACCTTATAGTTAGACTGTAGAAAAAGATTCTGTTAATGTGAGAGTTAAGGATAGTTGGAAAAGTAGTGTGAGGTCAGGCCACAGGTTACTTTAAATGCCAGGCCAGAATGTGGACAATCTTTACCTGTGAAAAAATGGAGACTGGCTTACTCAAAGGAGGCACTGATTTCAAGGAAGCATTGCACGGAAAATAAAAATTTCAGCAATGGCTGAGGGAACAGAAAAAATTCAGTATTGAAAATAGAACACAATGGTGATGATAGCCACAATCATATATTTCAATGGCTATGGGATAAGACATTTTGTATACTCCATAAAGCAATAATATGGTAATTTAAGATAAATAACTCCGAAGACACTTTCCAACATTCATAGGAACTTTATGGCTATAAAATATCAAGTGTTGCAGCCAACACTCATCAAACACTCTCCTCTACATTTCAAACTATTATATTAATTACAAAATGCTGTGTATACAAAATATACAATATTTTCTACATTTGACTTAGCTTTCACTTGATATTTTAATGACCTAGCAAATTGTAGATTAATTAATGACCTATAATATTCTTCATTCATTCAAAAAAAAGTATCATTTTCAGGTGACTGTGGTTCATTCCATTTCTTCTCTTTCTAATACTTGGTATTTTCACTCATTAAAAATTAACCTCTGGAATGAAAATCTACTTTTCTTCAAAGAATGAAGCCATTATCATGGTAGCTTTTGAAGAAGGTATGCCCCTGAAAGGATTAAAACTCATTTTAGAAGAGCTGAGCCTCATGGGCTATCCTATCATCTTTTCCGGGGGAAAAATATTAACTATAAAGTGGCTGGGATTTGATTGAGAAGAATCTATGCAGACTTTGTTCATTACTCACACCATTCTTCTCTTGAAGTACAGGCTTTATAAAAAGAAAAAGAATGACATTTCTTTTTTTTTTTTCTTTTTTTTTTTTTGCGGTACGCGGGCCTCTCACTGTTGTGGCCTCTCCCGTCGCGGAGCACAGGCTCCAGACGCGCAGGCTCAGCGGCCATGGTTCACGGGCCCAGCCGATCCGCGGCATGTGGGATCTTCCCGGACTGGGGCACGAACCCGTGTCCCCTGCAGCGGCAGGCAGACTCTCAACCACTGTGCCACCAGGGAAGCCCAAGAACGACATTTCTTGATTCACCCACTTCATGTGACTTTACCCAGTGTCCTCTAATAGGCAGCTACCTACAGCATGGGTACTGCTTTTTCAGGTGTCCATAAGAAGAACCTTTCTCATGTTTTTGATTATCCATCTTTCTAAATCCATTTAGAGATAGCAAAACCCATAAAACAATGCAGAGAGTATGTGTGTGGTGGTGGTGGTGGGGGCGGGTGGGAGCAAAGGCACACAGGGTCGAGAACAGAGTAGGATATGGTGACTTTAAATACAGGTACCGCTGACGTATTTCATCACAATAGATGACAACTTGTATCCTGTGTTTTCTTTTCACTTGTCATTTTGGTTCCTATCACTTTTTCTTCCCTTACATGTACATTTTATTTACTCTTTTCTCGTCTAGCAATTGGAAGAAATATCTTATTCTACTAATCGTTACTTCTAAGGTAAATTTCTTAATATTATTGTTTTTAATTTTCCAACCAATCTCTATTGATTTGCTACATGAAAGATATAAAACTTAGCATAATTTACCTTTTTACAACTTCCAATATTTTGTTCACATGACATATTTTAGACCCTGAATAATATAATTATATTAATTTGCTATTATATTTCCTCTTAAAATTTATTGATAAATCCATTGAATTATATAGCAAAATTATAGTATGATAAATCTATTTTTTAACCTAGTTGTAGTGTTCATTATCAGCACTTCAATGCTGCCATTTAAAAAGTTTTTTATTTTGGTTCATTTCTCAGCATACTTTAGTATAGTTTCAAATATAGAAAAGATATATTGATGATGTTTGTTTCTAAACCCTTACATTTTAAAAGTATATATTTATTTCTATCATAACTAAGTAGTAACTTACTTCCTTATAAACTTCTTGGGTCATAATTTTTTTCTTCAGGTCCTTATACTTTTTTATCTACTGTTTTCTGGAACTTATTATTTCAGTAGAATTCCTTTATCTAGTCTGAAATTGTTTCCTCACAGGCATCCTGTTTTTTCTACATAAATGCTTATAGGATATAGTTTATTTAAAAAGATATTTTTAATTCACCAAAATGTGTCAAGGTGTTGACCTCCTTTTTATATAATACATTTTTTTCTTTTACATATTGGCTGTATCTATTTTTCTGCTGTTTCTATCCTTTGCTTCAAGAACCATGGAATTTAATCTCACAGTGGTCTCTTTCATAACTCCACTTTCTCTTATTGGTTTTACTATTATCATTGATGTTCATTTATATTCTGAGAAACTGTACCAAGTTTATCTTCTAAATTACTGATCTATCTAATTTACAATGAAGATTATATGCAACACTGTTTCCATGTGCAATTTTTAAGCTTATTATCAGTTTTAACATCAGTTAACTTGTTATTTTTCCTCATGTCAGTTAATTCTTCTTCATCTTAGGCTTTTGCCTTTTTGTCACACCTTTAAATTCTTTTTTCCCACCTCAGTCTATGTTTTTTTACATACAAAAGTAGGTACTTACAAGATGTGGCACATATATACAATGTAATACTACTCAGCCATAAAAAGAAACGAAATTGAGTTATTGGTAGTGAGGTGGATGGACCTAGAGTCTGTCATGCAGAGTGAAATAAGTCAGAAAGAGAAAAACAAATACTGTATGCAAACACATATATATGGAATCTAAAAAAAAAAAAAAGGTTCTGAAGAACCTAGGGGCAGGACAGGAATAAAGATACAGATGTAGAGAATGGACTTGAGGACATGGGGAGGGGGAAGTGTAAGCTGGAACTAAGGGAGAGAGTGGCATGGACATATATACACTACCAAATGTAAAGTAGATAGCTAGTGGAAAGCAGCTGCATAGCACAGGGAGATCAGCTCGGTGCTTTGTGACCACCTAGAGGGGTGGGATAGGGAGGGTGGGAGGAACATGCAAGAGGGAGGAGATATGGTGATATATGTATATGTATAGCTGATTCACTTTGTTATAAAGCTCTACCCACCACCAGTCCCTCGATCAGGAAACTTGCAAAAGCCTCTTAGATAGCCTCATCCACCAGAGGGCACACAGCAGAAGCAAGAAAAACTACAATCCTGCAGACTGTGGAACAAAAACCACATTCACAGGAAGATAGACAAGATGAAAAGGCAGAGGGCTATGTACCAGATGAAGGAACAAGATAAAACCCCAGAAACAAAACTAAATGAAGTGGAGATAAGCAACCTTCCTGAAAAAGAATTCAGAATAATGAGAGTGAAGATGATCCAGGACCTTGGAAAAAGATTGGAGGCAAAGATCAAGAAGATGCAAGAAATGTTTAACAAAGATCTAGAAGAATTAAAGGACAAACAAACAGAGATGAAAAATACAATAACTGAAATGAAACATACACTAGAACGAATCAGTAGCAGAATAACTGAGGCAGAAGAACGGATAAGTGACCTGGAAGACAGAATGGTGGAATTCACTGCTGCAGAACAGAATAAAGAAAAATGAATGAAAAGAAATGAAGACAGCCTAAGAGGTCTCTGAGACAACATTAAACCCAACAACATTTGCATTATAGGGGTCCCAGAAGGAGAAGAGAGAGAGAAAGTACCCGAGAAAATATTTGAAGAGATTATAGTCAAAAACTTCCCTAACATGGGAAAGGAAATAGTCACCCAAGTCCAGGAAGCACAGAAAGTCCCATACAGGATAAACCCAAGGAGAAACACACTGAGACACATAGTAATCATTTGGCAAAAATTAAAGACAAAGAAAAATTATTGAAAGCAGCAAGGGAAAAATGACAAATAACATACAAGGGAATTCCCATAAGGTTAACAGCTGATTTCTCAGCAGAAAATCTACAAGCCAGAAGGGAGTGGCATGACATACTTAAAGTGATGACAGGGAAGAACCTACAACCAAGATTACTTTATCCAGCACGGATCTCATTCAGATTCGATGGAGAAATCAAAAGCTTTACAGACAAGCAAAAGCTAAGAGAATTCAGCACCACCAAATCAGCTCTACAACAAATGTTAAAGGAACTTCTCTAAGTGGGAAACACAAGAGAAGAAAAGGACCTACAAAACCAAACCCAAAACAATTTAGAAAATGACAATAGGAACATACATATCGATAATTACCTTAAGCGTGAATGGATTAAATGCTCCAACCAAAAGACACAGGTTTGTTGAATGGATACAAAAACAAGACCCATATATATGCTGTCTACAAGAGACCCACTTCAGACATAGGGACACATGCAGACTGAAAGTGATGGGATGGAAAAAGATATTCCATGCAAATGGAAATCAAAAGAAAGCTGGAGTAGCAAATTACACAATAGACCAGATAAATTTAAATGATATTTATAGGACATTCCATCCAAGAACAGCAGATTACATTTTCTTCTCAAGTGCGCACGGAACATTCTCCAGGATAGATCACATCTTGGGTCACAAATCAAGCATCAGTAAATTTAAGAAAATTGAAATCATATCAAGCATCTTTTCTGACCACAATGCTATGAGATTAGAAATGAATTACAGGGGAAAAAACGTAAAAAACACAAACACATGGAGGCTAAACAATACGATACTAAATAACCAAAGGATCACTGAAGAAGTCAAAGAGGAAATCAAAAGATACCTAGAGACAAATGACAATGAAAACACGACGATCCAAAACCTATGGGATGCAGCAAAAGCAGTTCTAAGAGGGAAGTTTATAGCTATACAAGCCTACCTCAAGAAACAAGAAAAATCTCAAGTAAACAATCTAACCTTACAACTAAAGGAACTAGAGATAGAAGAACAAACAAAACCCAAAGTTAGCAGAAGGAGAGATATCATAAAGATCAGAGCAGAAATAAATGAAATAGAAACAAAAATAAAAACAATAGCAAAGATCAATAAAACTAAAAGATGGTTCTTTGAGAAGATAAACAAAATTGATAGACCATTAGCCAGATTCATCAAGAAAAAGAGGGAGAGGACTCAAATCAATAAAATTAGAAATGAAAAAGGAGAAGTTACAACAGACACCGCAGAAATACAAAGCATCCTAAGAGACTACTACAAGCAACTCTATGCCAATAAAATGGACAACCTGGAAGAAATGGACAAATTCTTAAAAAGGTATAACCTTCCAAGACTGAACCAGGAAGAAGTAGAAAATATGAACAGATCAATCACAAGTAATGAAATTGAAACTGTGATTAGAAATCTTCCAACAAACCAAAGTCCAGGACCAGATGGCTTCACAGGTGAATTCTACCAAACATTTAGAGAAGAGCTAACATCCATCCTTCTCAAACTCTTCCAAAAAATTGCAGAGGAAGGAATACTCCCAAACTCATTCTATGAGGCCACCATCACCTTGATACCAAAACCAGACAAAGGTACTACAAAAAAAGAAAATTACAGACCAATAACACTCATGAATATAGATGCAAAAAACTTCAACAAAATACTAGGAAACAGATTCCAACAACACATTAATAGGATCATACACCATGATCAAGTGGGATTTATCCCAGGGATGCAGGGATTCTTCAATATATGCAAATCAATCAATGTGATACACCATATTAACAAATTACAGAATAAAAACCATATGATCATCTCAATAGATGCAGAAAAAGCTTTTGACAAAATTCAACACCCATTTATGATAAAAACTCTCCAGAAAGTGGGCATAGAGGGAACCTACCTCAACATAATGAAGGCCATATATGACAAACCCACAGCAAACATCAATCTCAATGGTGAAAAACTGAAAGCATTCCTCTAAGATCAGGAATAAGAAAAGGATGTCACCTCTCACCACTATTATTCAACATAGTTTTGGAAGTCTTAGCCATGGCAATCAGAGAAGAAAAAGAAATAAAAGGAATCCAAATTGGAGAAGAAGAAGTAAAACTGTCACTGTTTGCAGATGACATGATACTATACATAGATAATCCTAAAGATGCCACCAGAAAACTACTAGAGCTAATCAATGAATTTGGTAAAGTTGCAGGATACAAAATTAATGCACAGAAATCTCTTGTATTCCTATACACTAATGCTGAAAAATCTTAAAGAGATATTAAGGCAACACTCCCATTTACCATTACAACAAAAATAATAAAATACCTAGGAATAAACCTACCTAGGGAGACAAAAGACCTGTATGCAGAAAACTATAAGACACTGATGAAAGAAATTAAAGATGACGCCAACAGATGGAGAGATATACGATGTTCTTGGATTGGAAGAATCAATATTGTGAAAATGACTATACTACTCAAAGCAATCTACAGATTCAATGCAATCCCTATCAAATTACCAAAGGCATTTTTTACAGAACTAGAACAAAAAATCTTAAAATTTGTATGGAGACACAAAAGACCCCGAATAGCCAAAGCAGTCTTGAGGGAAAAAAATGGAGCTGGAGGAATCAGACTCCCTGACTTCAGACTATACCGCAAAGCTACAGTAATCAAGACAATATGGTACTGGCACAAAAACAGAAATATAGATCAATGGAACAAGATAGAAAGCACAGAGATAAACCCACACACCTATGGTCACGTAATCTATGAAAAAGGAGACAAGGATATACAATGGAGAAAAGACAGTCTCTTCAATAAGTGGTGCTGGGAAAACTGGACAGCTACATGTAAAAGGATAAAACTAGAACAGTCCCTAACACCATACACAAAAATAAACTGAAAATGGATTAGAGACCTAAATGTAAGACAGGACACTATAAAACTCTTAGAGGAAAACATAGGAAGAACACTCTTTGACATAAATCACAGCAAGATCCTTTTTGATCCACCTCCTAGAGTAATGGAAATAAAAACAAAAATAAACAAATGGGACCTAATGAAACTTAAAAGCTTTTGCACAGCAAAGGAAACCATAAACAAGACGAAAAGACAACCCTCAGAATGGGAGAAAATATTTGCAAATGAATCAACAGACAAAGGAGCAATCTCCAAAATATGTAAACAGCTCATGCAGCTCAATATTAAAAAAACAAACAACCCAATCCAAAAATGGGCAGAAGACATAAATAGACTTTTCTCCAAAGAAGACAAACAGATTACCAACAAACACATGAAAGGATGCTCAACATCCCTAATTATTAGAGAAATGCAAATCAAAACTACAATGAGTTATCACCTCACACCAGTCAGAATGGGCATCTTCAGAAAATCTACAAACAACAAATGCTGGAGAGGGTGTGGAGAAAAGGGAACCCTCTTGCACTGTTGGTGGGAATGTAAATTGATACAGCCACTATGGAGGTTCCTTAAAAAACTAAAAATAGAATTACCATATGACCCAGCAATCTCACCACTGGACCTATACCCAGAGAAAACCATAATTCAGAAAGACACATGCACCCCAGTGTTCACTGTGGCACTATTTACAATAGCCAGGTCATGGAAGCAACCTAAATGCCCATCGACAGACAAATGGATAAGAAAGATGTCGTACATATATACAATGGAATATTACTCAGCCACAAAAGGAACAAAATTGGTTCATTTGTAGAGACGTGGATGGATATAGAGACTGTTATACAGAGTGAAGTAAGTCAGAAAGAGAAAAAGAAATACCGTATATTAACGCATATACGTGGAAGCTAGAAAAATGGTACAGATTAACCAGTGTGCAGGGCAGAAATTGAGAGACTGATATAGAGAACAAACGTATGGACACCAAGGGGGGGAAGCGGCAGTGGGTGGGGGTGGGGTGTGATGAATTGGGAGATTGGGATTGACATGTATACACTGATGTGTATAAAATGGATGACTAATAAGAACCTGCTGTATAAAAAATAATAAATAAAAATAAATAAAGCAGAAACTAACACACCATTGTAAAGCAATTATATTCCAATAAAGATGTTTAAAAAAAATGTAGGTACTTTCAAAAATACATTGTGTTCAGTAGTAAAGCAGTTTCAAAAATAAGTACATATTTACTCTTAAGAATAAGTTCTCCTTTTTATATAGCAAAATATTTTTACAGTTCCCACACTATATATTTTTCTTCTTTCCAGACTACTAATCTTTACATGTTTGTATACATAGAATTTTCTTTCGTTGGGTATTTGCCCCAAAACAGGGTGCTGAGACCATTTGTGGATTCATTGTTGTCTGAAATATTGTTAGAATTTTACCCTTCAATATTAATCATGAGGATGTGATATAGTTTACATTTCTTGTTATGTGATTCAGGAAATGTCTTCTCCCTAGTTTCCACGGTATTTAGCTGCATCCTCAGTAAAGGCAGCTATTTTCCAGCCTCACTGGGTTTTTCAATCTGATCACATCTGTTACACATCTAGAAGGAAGTGCGTGACTTCTTAACACGTGAATAGCACTCTTTCTCAGTTTCTAATTCTGAAGCAAGATCACACATGGGGAAATTGAACAAAGCAGCTTAAGTTGTCATCTTACCCAGACACCATTTTCATTTTGTTTACTCCAATTCTATTTCTAAACTTCTTCATTCCATTGAAATACTCTTCCAATATGACAAATATATACATGTGAGTAATATGTCCCAAAGATTGATGCTGTTAATGACAAGAATTTTACAGTGGATAGTAATGTTTATCATGACTTCTACCACTGGAACAATATTAGAATAAAACAATTCAAAATATAAACTTCAGTCAACCTGTTCACTGTCATAACTTTTTACATAATTATGAAAAAGTACAGCAACAGTTTTTCCTCTTGAGGAATATTGGGGAAAATTTCCCAGAAAGTTGTGTGGATCTAGATTATAGAGTTCCAGATCAAATTTATTCAGATAGGCTCAGATTCATTACAATAAACTGTTTTTAACATTTGATTGGTCATTATTTTATAAATGCAGATAAGCAAATATACTTATAGGGTAAGCAATTATTTTATTTATTCTGAGAACTTCAGTATGCAATATTTTGTAAATCACTAGTACCCAATTCCACCGAATAAAGTTGGGGGTCCTATGTATTTCAATATATCTTTCATTTGGGCTTGTTTCAACCCTGAGACTTTAAAAACAAAACTGTGTTGATTTCATATTGTTATAATTTTGCAATGTAATGTAGATTCCTAGGGATATATTTTATCTATACATAAGATATTCAGTACATGAAAATCATTATATTCATTGAAATTAAAAATGGCAAATAATAAAAGCAATTAGAATATTAAAGTAGTGATATCAGTATTTAAAGTTTCTCTAAGTTTAGAAAATTATTTAAGAACTAGTGACTGAAAATAGCATTTTAAAAGGTGTAGTCAGAGTCACAAAGAAAAGAAGTAAACACGTTTGTTGACTGGACTTTGCTTTGAGAAAGGTCTACTAGCCTGCTTAGTGAAATGATTTTTTTTCTGCCAGTATCTTCCATAAATGAATGCGATCAACTAGATAATTATAAGTGCATTTGTTGTAATAATTTTTTTTGAGTTTAAGTTCACCATTTCTGAAATACTGTTTTAGCTTGCTAAATCATCCACATCAGTATAGTTAGAAGCAGGTATAACAGTGTGGTATATAACAACATGAACTTTTGATATCTGTTACTTGAAACACAGCTAGTCATTTATTTTCATCTGAAGGGCTATATTGGCTTTTGGCCAATGAATAATGTATACATTATTCCTAAGGCAAAGTTATTCACCTGTTGGAAATCACATAAATGCCAAGCCCTTCTTATTCACGGCCTGATTGGAAATTATTTAATGGCTTTTTACTAGTGTTTAGCCAAACTGAGAAAATTGTATCTAATCTGTTATTCCCCGTTGTTTTTAGGTGTTTTGTATAAGAGGAAAACACTACTAATAAGATAAACATCATGTTTAAGTATCTGTAGTTTCCATTACATATTTGTTTCAAGCCAAGCTACAAAACTTGTTTAAGGAAGATGGTCATAGTCTTGTCTTTCCTTTTCTTTTTTTCTTTTCTTTTCTCAAAAATAAGGGCATATTGATATTTAGTGCATGGGCATTTTTGTTCATTAGATTCAAGAAGACAAATTATAGAGCTGGATATAAATCTTAACATCATGTTTACATCTATATTCAGAAGTACTTGTACTTTACTGTCCATTTAACTAGATGTTTCTTATCACTTGTTATACCATTGTAACAGGTAGTTTAGTAAGGCCATAGTCTAAAATGTATGTTCCAAGTTGTATCAAATATATAATTGATCAACTGATGGACTCCAGTGTGTTCCAGCCTTTATATATGTGATTAACTACTGATCTCCTAAATAAGTCCTTACAGCTCTCATTCTTAAAATCAGTTTTCTTTCTCCCAAGACATTTGAGAAATAGGGTTGAAAGAAAAATATATAGATCCTCAGTTGCTGCTTAGACCACATTTATCCAGACCATATTTGAGGAGTTGATAATCCTAATTCTCTTCAGTTCTTATTTTTTTCAAAATGTCTCCCTGGTCCAGTTTTATTCATAATTACATGCAGTGCACAGACTGTTAATAACAATCAATTAAGAATCCCTTGGCCTTCTATGGTCCACATTCTAATCAAGAGCAGCCAGAATAATGCTGGCTATGAGCTCTGCCAAATAGACCATTAGCCACTGATGGTTTGTTTCAGTTAAAACCTCTACTTGCAGTAAACGACTGATTTCAATACGACAAAGTAATAACACGTTATTTAGGTGCTTTGTTACCTGTAGTCAGGCAGGCTAACTCTTTTACTTCAGTTCTTACATAGATATCATAAATTTCAAGGTTAAATAATAAGAAATCATGTAATAGATAATAACCAAATTATTAAAAGTAGGAAATCCTTAGCTATATAAGTCCACATTAACAGAATGATTTATGGGGGAAACTAATAAAAGCCGCAGAGTCACTTTATCATTTAATAGGGAGGAATCCTATCACAAAAAATTTCCTTGCCAGATACATCCTCAAGAGAGATTCTTTCACATAAACTAAATAGAAGCATAGAACAAAATGCAAGAAATTATGTTGCCAGATAAAAGGATGAGCCTTGTGAGTTAAAACCATGCATGCATGAGCAGGGGAAGATTCCAAGACCATGAAGGGTGTTTTTGTGTATGTTTGTGTGTTTTTTAAATGAAACTTGACTGCAATGCATTCCCATAGTGTTTGATCACGGTTTAACGTGTCTAGCTCTCTCATTAGATTGTGAACTTGTAGAGGTCAGGAACTCCGCAATATGGCACATTTTTCAAAGGAGCACGGTGTGCAACTTACACTCTAAAGAGCAGAATCCACCGTGTTTCCTGTGTTTTAAGTTGACAAGCACCATTTGGGAAGAACCACTGAGTGAACCAGGCTCATGTTGCGCTGCCTGGGGCTCATTTTCTATGACTTTTGACTTGTTTCCTTAAATCATTTTCCTGGAGAAAATTTGGATTTTATTCCCTCTTAAGATTAAACATAGTTTAACAGTTACAGCTGGTGTGATTACAAATGAACAGTCTGAATAGGAACCTTCAATTCCATTTGTAAATATAAACTTGCCGATTTCTTACAGGCAGAGTGAAGGCATGCTACTGTTTTGTTGAAAAGTATTTAAAATGTAATGACTATAACAATACAAACTATATTTGTATGTAATACTTTAAAAAATCTGTCTTTATACATGATTCCCTTTTTAAAAGGAAGTTGTTGATCATTTGAAATATGGACTCGGCCACATTAGTAAATCATTAATACCCTTAAGCAAATGGCTCTGCAAATAATGGCCATTTCTGAAACCTTCACTTTGTACAGTTTCTTACTTTCAAAGATGTACTAAACATTTCCCTTTGAATGCCTCATTGTTACTTCAATCTCAACAACTTTATTTCATCATTTTTCCAACAAATATAACTTTCTCTACATAAGTCTATCAATAGCATTATTATTCTCTTAGACATTCAAGGCCCAAATCTTGAATTTTCCTTTATCTTTCCTAAATCCATATCCAGGCATTTTGCAAACTCTCCCTCTGCCTTGCATTCATTCTACAATTTACTCACCCTTAAAGAACAAGTCAAATTCTATTTAATTTGTCACATTAATTTTCCATTGTCACAACCTACCTGGCTTTATTTTCTATTGTCATTTCTTAGAACTCTAAACAATTTGCAAAAAAAAAAACTTTAGAAGTCATTTTAGGTTTCTCTCTAGAAAGATATATAGAAAAAAATCATAAAAATTATTTTGGGTTTGTATTAATAGTTAAGCTAGAGAATAAAAGCAATCCTACAATGTAAAAATATATCTTTAACCATTAGTATTTTTTTAATTTTAGGAAATGGAAATAATTGCCTATAATATATACTTCTGTTTTTTTAATAAATTTATTTATTTTTTATTTATTTTTACTTTTGGCTGTGTTGGATCTTTGTTGCTGCTCCTGGGCTTTCTCTAGTTGTGGCGAGTGGGGTCTACTCATTGCAGTGGCTTCTCTTGCTGCAGAGCACGGGCTCTAGGCGTGCGGGCTTCAGTAGCTGTGGATGGTGGGCTGTAGACTGCAGGCTCAGTAGTCATGGCGCACGGGCTTAGTTGCTCCCGTGGCATGTGGGATCTTCCCAGACCAGGGCTTGAATCCATGTCCCCTGCATTGGCAGGCGGATTCTTAACCACTGCACCACCAGGGAAGCCCTACTTTTCTTCTGTCTTTAAGTACTTGTGCTTCCCAGAATGTACTATGCTTTCATGATTTTAAAGAATTAGCGCTGTTATCAGTGGTGCTCAAATTGATTTTCCAAAACAATCTTCCTTAAGAAAATTTAGATTTCTCTCTCTCTTTCAAGATTAAAAAGCCTTAAAAAATTATAGCCTATATGATTACAAATTACTAAGTTAGAATGTAGTGTCTAATTTGATTTATATTTATTAAATTTAAACATGTTTTCAAATTTCATTAGTGACAACTCCCAAAAATCTCAACTAACTTTTATCATTTCATGACCATAGGGCATTTATATTACTCCTTCCTCCTGAATATAATAATTAAATAATTCATAGGTGTCATTTCCAGAGTAAGTGGGGAAAATCTGAGATTAAAAATGGAGGTTATTAAAACTGTAGCACCTGAAGTCTAAAGCTTGGAGATAATTATTAAGAACATTCATTTCTCAAATATTTTGATACATTAGCTCTTATATGGAAACTAAACCAGTTTAGGATATTGTTAAAATCCTTAAAATGTTTTTGTCATATCATGGGCCTCCCAGAGCCATCCAACTTTTATACTAATTATTTTTTCTTGGCTACATGCTGTTTTAATTACATTCATTATTTCTTTCATTCTGCAAAATCTTATGCATGGAAGTGCTGGTGGCCTGGTACATAACCATTGTTTTTTCCTGCTGTGCTAATGGCTTAAGTCCAAGCTGAGGTGCAAATAAAATGAGTTTAGAAGGCTAAATTTGGCCCCCAGTTAATTTGCTTCACAAACCTGCTACCTACTTTTTGAGTGTGTCAAAAGCTGGCTCAATTACAAATCTATGTTCATAAAGAACCCAAAATTTAGAATGAGATTTATGAACTTGTATCCTTAATGCTTATCAATGATGTTGTCAGCAGGAAGCTCAATGAGAGATTTCTGGGGGAAAAAAGAGAGGAATTGCAATGTATTGTGATCCTTATTAGAAGTTAAATATATTTTAGCAAGGAGAGATAACAGATTAGGAGGAAAATATTTAGTAAAAATAAGGAGAGAGAAATCAGGTCAGAAGCATTTTTGACAACTTGACATACAGGAGTTCTCAGTTACCTTTGGTTAAAAATATTCATCCTGTCACATTTCTACTTTCTTTAATTTTAGACGAAAAGAAAGATAGATATTTCCTGTTGACATCAATGGTCTCTGTTCCTTTTGTATGCTCTGTTTTTGGTGTGCACCTTGATCCTTTCTTCTCCTTTTTATGTTCTAAATGAAATGGTAGCACAAACTGAAAATTCCCCTGAATCACAAATGGCTCAGAGTTATAACCTCTCTCTGTGATAGAAAACATCTCAAAAAATAAATAAATGTAATCACAAATAAATACTTTAAATGAATGATTTTTAAAAGTGTTCAACAATATATTTTGTATTACTCTTTAGGAATTTATAGTATATATCTATATTATCTATTACATTTTAAGTTTGTCTCTTTTAGGAATCACAGTAATTGGCATATACAGAAGATGCTCTGTTCCTAGGTCAAGTAATTGAAAACAAGCCCCTAAAGACACTCTTATTGTGTCTCCACAGCATATTTTATTCGATCCATAATATCTGAAGACTCTTTGGGGTTTGTTTCATTTGTTAAACAGATAAAAACTTCAGTACACATTTTTTATCATCACAGAAGAAAGATGCAAATTAAGACCTCCACTCTCTAGAAATTAACCTTCAAATGTGCAAGACAGATTAGTGCACACATCTGTAAATCCTGTGAGATTCTTGCTTTTTATTTTATGGTTATTTTATTTGGTGTTTGTTGCTATTGATAGCAAACAACAATTTCATATATAAAAACCACAGAATAAAACAGAATTGGAAACACTTCAGAAGAGTGAAACAGATTCTAAGAAACTATTTTAAATCAATTTTCAATATTATTGATCGGCCTCATGAAATGGGCAATGAGATTTAAAAAGAAAAGATAAATAAAAACCCAATATACTAAAGAAGATCTCCAGAGAAGACTTCAGAATTCTATTATTAGAATGACAAAAGAATGTTCATTCTTTAAAACTCGAGGTGATTATCCTTGTCTTGGAAAAGTTGTGCAGTGCATTCACCTTCCATATCCATAGCTAGAATGACTACAGCATTTCAGGCAGGCAACCGACAGACAGGCTTGACCAACTATACAGCCTTAGAGTAAAAACTGAAATAATTTCTCTAAGTATGCTTAATCAAATATCAAAGCATGATTTTTATATCTCCATGCTTACTCAATAAAAGTTTAACTCTTTAAGAAAACAATTGAATAAAAAGAATAAAGAACATCATACTTAAACTCTACAGAATTTGGTTTTACACCATACATATATACCCTACATATAATTGTCTCCATTTCATCATCGTTCATTGCTGTCATTTATTGCTTAACTTAACCCTGACTTTCTCCCAGGCTATGGTGGATTTAACTCACCCTAAATTTCATTAACTGAGCCTCTATCATGAATCCAGTATGCTTTGGTGTATCCAGTGAACTTGGTCTTAAAAGTTCTTGCTACGGGTTACAGTTCGATCCTTGATTTTAATCTAGAAAAAGAGACTATTAACAGTTTACAATCTTTTTAGAAAAGATCACATTTGTCCTTTGGATTTTTCTACCTTTCTTTAGCTTCTCCTGTCTCATGACATATAAAAAGAAAAGAAGTAGAAAGGAAATCAAAAGAAAGAAAAAAACATAGAAAGGAAAACAAGACAGTAGTGTGGCATTGCTGTTGTTTGACAATCAGACGTTTTTCTTCTACCAATCAGTGTTTTCCAAGAATTGATCTTAAGTTTTTTTCTGAGCTTTCTGTTTTAGGAGCACTTCCTCAGATCTCTCATTTTTCATTTTCTTTCCTTCTCTTTTGGTAGAGAATGGCTACCTAATGGCTTTCTCTACCTAAAGTCTGTCCCACTGTAAGCACAGAAGGCCACCTAGAGTTTCTAATCTGGCCTCTGACACAGCTCTTTTCTACTATAAAGTTTTAAAATTAAGGAAATCTCACTTTAAACTAGAATATAACTAGAAAATCCACATTCACTAGGTATTAAACATTTTTATAATATAAATAGAAAATGGTTTCCTTTTACTCTCAAATCGACATTTATTTTTCTTTTGATAGCAAATTGATCTGTGAATGCAATTAGCCACACACCAAAAAAACTGCTACACACACTGCCCTTCCTCCATCTTTTTGTCCCATTGGACCCACAGTGGATTGAGTGATACCTGCCCACGTTGTTGAGGACAGTTCACTTTACTCAGTCTACTGATCCAAATGTTAACCTCTTCTGGAAACACCCTCAGAGATAAACTCAGAAATATTGTTTTACCAGCTACCTGGGCATCCCTTAGCTCGTCAAGTTGATGCATAAAATTATCTACCCAGAGTCCAAGGATGAAAACATGAAGATCTTATTGAAAGCTAAAATATCAGCTGGCAGAGATAAAGGAAAGGAGAATAAAAAGAAATAACACAGAATTTAAAATATTAAAAGCCATACAGTGTAGCATATCAATTAGTGCTGAGGAGGCCCTTGAGAGGCTCTTTCCAAATATAGAGGAAGAGGGAAAATAGACGATAATGTTAAGAGAAAAGATGATAGCATTGGAAGACGGATAATTGAGGTTTAATATTCTAACAACATTTATTATAGTGAGGTTAACAGAAGAAATGATATTTCATAGAAACAATATTCAGAGATACAATAGAAGAAACGTTTGCTGAACTGAAGAAGGATCTAACTATGTAGATCACAAGGGCTCATATATATATATATGTATATATATCTATATACATATATATATATACATATATATATAAAACACATATGCTAATAGTTTTAAGATTTCAGGAAATAAAAGATCTCATAAGCACTCGGGCAGGAAGAAAAGGAATGGATTACTTAGCTAGGTAAAAAAATCAAATTGTAAAAATGAGTTTAAATATTCATGTTCTGTAGAGCCACTTTTTAAAGGACTACCCTAGCAACTTGAATGACTGAGCCTTTATTCAACAGACATGTCAACAGAGAAATGTGCCTAGCTTTATCCAAAGAATTTTGGAGAAAGACAGTGCATGACATCTCATAAATCTGGGCAAAAGAAATACATTCTTTAAGTCTGTGTGAGAAGATTGTTTTTGAACCAACATTCTAGTTAGATTATCTTCTTATTTATGGGATGTGCAATTCAGGTCAAATTCTGACATTCAACACTTAGGTTCCCATGAGAGAGAAGAAGGTGCTTTCTATCTGTAACTGGAGCAGAATTTGGCAGAATTGCCTTGTGAATAAATCTGTGAGTACTACACACAAAGAGATAAAGTGAGGGGTGTACTCACAAAAAACATGGAGTTCCCTATTTTGGAACTGCACATCAGACAAATCTTGTTCCCATTCTATTAAAATCAGTAGCACCTAATAAAATTGCTTAATTTATAAAATGTTTACAAATACCTAATACATAATGACTTACTCAAAGAACACATTCTAAATGAATGTTAAATGAATCAATATGTGTTTAAATCTATGAAGAAAACAGGAAAAGACAACAGGTTAAAGGAATACGCAATCTGCTCCATCCTTCTTGGGCTTTGAATTTGATTCCATTGTTGACTGTTTTTCTCCCATCCCAGGCTCATGTAGGCTTTTTTTTTTTTTTTTCGGTACGCGGGCCTCTCACTGTTGTGGCCTCTCCCGTTGCGGAGCGCAGGCTCAGCGGCCATGGCTCACGGGCCCAGCCACTCTGCGTCATGTGGGATCTTCCCGGACCGGGGCACGAACCCGCGTCCCCTGCATTGGCAGGTGGACTCTCAACCACTGCGCCACCAGGGAAGCCCTCATGTAGGCATTTTTTAAACTTCTGTGATGGTTGCTCCTCCTCTGCTCTTTATAAATTCTCTTTTGTGCATGTCTTTATTGCTTCCAACATTTTACACATACACACACACACACACACACACATACACACCCCCCAGCTCTCTCAGATCTAAGCAGACATTGGAGATCACCATTTGATCCTTTTACCATGAATGTAATCTCTACATTGCCACAACTTAGTTTACATTTTTACTCTCCTTGTCTCCCCCTGCCCATAATCAACTACCTACAACACATATGCCGTTAGAAACATCTTTCAATGTTTTAAAAAAATTATTATACTTACAAAAATTTGAAAAAAAATTCTTACCCTTCTTTCCTAAGAGAAATCAAGTTAAACAAAATGATGATTTAACTTGATTTTTTAAAAATTCCTCTGTCTCTTCCCACCACCATCATTTTGTATGAACTCACCATGAGTTCCCTTTTGCTGTAAAAAGAATTGTATGGCCTTCAGTGTCTAGGCATTCCAATGGATCTCAGAAGGATGACTTCACCCTCTAAAGCACATGTTCATTCCCCTGCATGTGGAGCGAAGTAGAATCTATCCTGCGCACCAGGTCCAAATCCCCGACCTGGCCTTCCTCATCTGCTGACCCCTTTTTACCTGTCAGACCCAAATCCACCCACTACTCCTTAACAAGTAGTCTCCTCTATTTCCTGTAGGTCCTTGTGACATTTTCATGTCATGAGAATTCTGTGAGAAGATAGAAGCAAGCTGCTTAGCAATGGGCTTGTCATATAGGAAACATTTATTTAAGGCTAGTTTTTATTTCTCCTTAGAATTAGTGCTAAGAGAACTTCAGATATGATAGACTTGTTTCCCCACTGATTGGTTGCCTGAGGTCATGTCTTATGTTTTATCACCGCAGTACCTTACTGAGCACGTCATAGAAATCTATTTGTTTGCAATTTCTGAACTTTATGAAGAGATGTAATTAGCTGAATTTATTTATTTATTTAACTTTATTTTTTTAACATCTTTGTTGGAGTATAATTGCTTTACATCGTTGTGTTAGTTTCTGCTGTATAACAACGTGAATCAGCTATACATATACATATAGCCCCATATCCCCTCCCTCTTGCATCTCCCTCCCACCCTCCCGAATTAGCTGAATTTGATTTTTTTTTTGATCCTCTAGCATCTAAAACTTAGAGACCAAAAGGAGGTGACTTCTAATTTACCAAAGAAATAAAATGAAGTATTTGTTGTATATATACACATAGATATACATACATACATTGCAAAATATAGATTACATACATCAACATTTTATTATACAATCCCATTTAAGATTTCTTCTTTTTTCAATACTCTTTTTATTACTATTTTCTATTTTTAAAAAAGAATACATGTCACCCCAACATTCAATACATGTTTTCACTGAAATACAGAAAAAAAAATGGATTTAGCTTTCCTAGAGAGTATAAATCATGTTCATATCCACACCAGGATATTTTGATTTATAACTGAATTCAAAGGAATAGATTACAAATATACACTAAGTAATGAGGAAGAATCTAAGCAGGTATCATAGAACTCTAAACCCTCGAAAGACTAATGACTGTCCTTGCATTTCAGAGTAGATAAATGTAATCATACAATTACATTGATGGGCCTTTAAAGTACAGCTCTTTGTGGATTATAAACATTGAGAATGAAAGAAAAGACATAGCTAAAATATTGCATCAATAATGAATGAAGAGAACCAAAAGGTACTGGAGGACTGCATTCACAGTGTCATTACTATGCAAGTCAGCTTCCTAAACTAAGAAGTGAAATAAAATAAAAACCATAGGCAACGTCTCTGTGAGTGCAACAAAATATAAGTGATTTTTCTGTGTTTATTTCATTTGAGGTATGTAAGTAATTTTATTTCTCTGACTAAAGTTATGAAATAAGGCCACCAGCAATTTACAAGCAATATATATATATATATATATATATATATATATACACAGTATTATATCAAGCTATTGTTGTCATCACTTTCTATGTATTGTGTTGGTATCATATTCCCCATTATTAAATAAAACGATAGTAAAAAAAAAACAGATTTTATATGTGTACAGATTTCAGTTTCAGAAAGTGGTTTTATGCAATGACAGTTGCTATGACTGAGAAAAGTAATAAACAAATGGCCTGTTAGTGACCTGTTGCATCTTGCATACCTGGTTTGGTTTTGAGACAGCCTAGTAGAGTGCAAGAAAGTGCAAATGGGTTCAGGGGAGAGTTATCTTCTAACATAATCCTTGTTCCTTACTGTGTGACCTTGGGTTGTGACTTTCCCTCTTTGGAACTCAGTTTCTTCATCCATAAAATGAATATCGTAGAATGGATGATCTTAAGATTCTCTTCCACATAAAATGCCTTATTGTGATATGGAGAGTATGTGATAAAATTTTTAATGATAGGTTTTTCATGAAGGATGTGTATGAATTTGAAAAACTTGGGAACTTAAGGCAGACCTACAGAGCCTATTTTTTTGGTACACATTTTTTTTTTAAATGAACTACATGAAAACACTTTAAAATCAGAATATTTTACATTAAAGAAATGCATATTTCATAATTCCTTTGAATAAATAGATCTGGAAATGCTGAGCATATATTCTGTCACTCTACATCTCAGGTTTAGGTGATGGAAGAGAGACTTTCCCTATAAAATGGAGACAACAATACCCACCTAGCAAGTTCACTGTGAAAACAGAAATAAGCATGTAAATTACTTAGCACAGTATTTAGCACACATGGGCTCAAAAACTAACAACTATTATTATTATTGCTGTTATTTTCATGAATTAATAATAAGAAAGAGGAAAAGCGTTTGGAGTTGAAGTCTTCCATTTCTTTATAACTACCATAGTTTTGGTTATATAAGCAGTCCTGTTTACAGAACACAAATATGATTTGCTGCAGATCTAGGTTTTATTATGATTAATCAATAATATTGAAGTAGAAACCCAATCATCAAAATTAGGTTGATAACTGAACAAGGGATACATACATTCCAACTTTTTCATCATCCTTGGAGGAAAATGTGATACTACAATACATTTTATGAGAGGAAGATAACTTTTCAACTAAAGATGGCAGGATATGATCTCCCTTAGGCAGTTATTCCACTGGGGAGTCTGTCCCAGTGTCTTGAGGAAGTCTTTCCAGTTTTTATGTGTATTAAATTTCATAATATCCAATTTAGAAAAAAAACAGGAGGAGGAATCCTCTAGAATTTAAATATAGGAGTACAATTCACAGCTTCTCAATTTCTCCAAAAGAACACAAAGCAAGAAACACCTTTTATATTTTTTAAAGTAAAAATGTGAAATGGTAAAGGGTAATGGGTCAAAAGAACTTTTGAAGAGTTTCTGAAGCCTGAGGACTTTTTCTTTGGATCATGTATCTTTCCAGGCTCTTGCTCTGCTGTGTCTAATTTGCATTGTACAGGAAGTGCTCTGTGCACCTAGCTCCTGCTTCCCCTCCTTCATCTTCTGAGTACCGCTACATTTTGGAACACTTCTCTCCTGCAATGCCCTTCTTTGCCTTGGGCCCCCTCCATTGCACCAAATTATGATAAGTTGAAGGAATTTAGGTGCTCCTGTTACACTGGCCAAATGAATAGCTTAAAGGAAACCACACGCCACTAATTGCCATATGCTGTGTTTTTGATCACTAAGTTATGGCCTAACAGTTCATACCATGAAGCCTCTCGAGTCTCAGTTGCCTGAGGTTGCTTGGCATGAATAAAAAGGAAAGAAAAACTTAAAATACCCCCTGAAAAACTCTCGATTGAACATTTTTCTAATAACCCCATACCCTTACACTTAGTCACACCATTAAATATTTATTTTCATCTATTTTAGCATTTAATTGTCAGCAGCTTCTCTTGATTCTTTTTTCCCATTTGGTTTTCTGAAGACATGGTCATTTATTAGACAATAATGGTATAAATAAAGCAACTTCTCACACATGAAACATTGTGAGAAACAAAGGCACATATTAGGTTGATTACAGCTTCAAAAGTTCTCTATAACTAAGAAAAGGGTCACATGGCTTATTACATTAGCTCACAAAGGATTTTCTTTTCCACGTATTAATGATACCTGTCAAAAGAGTTTTTAGAAGAATCTGTTTTTAAAATTCAAATGTACTATTATGCAAAACTGCTATTTAGTATTATCCCCTAGAAAGTAAATTTCATTAGAGCAGAGACTTCATATGTTTGTTACTCCTTAAATAGCACCTTAGTATATTCTCAAAACTTATTGAATGAATAAATGAATACATGAGTATTTCTGGCCTTGATGCTCCACAATATGTTGATTACTCTTTCTAGGGATGATCATGAAAGACTGATTTTGCTCTGCCCTTGTATTCACTCTTCACTGTAGCAGTGAGTATAGATACTATTCCGATAACCTTTGGTACATTCACTTACAGAAAGAAATGTAACCGCTGTACTAGTGTCCTGTGGCTGCTGTTTTACAGATTGGGTGTCTTACAACAGGAATTTATTCTCTCACAGTTCTGGAGGTCTGCCATCAAGATGTCAATAGGGCAGCACTCCCTCCCTCTAAAGGCTCTAGGGAGAATCCTTCCTTGCCTCTTCCAGCTTCTGGTGAATGTAGGTCTTCCTTGGCTTGTGGCTGCAAAACTCTGGTCTCTGCTCCCGTCTTCACATGGCCCTCTTCTCTTCTCCCTTTATGTCTTTCCTCTGTGTGTCTCTTATAAGGACACTTATCATTGGATAATCCAGGTGTACTTGGATAATCCAGGATGATCTCATCTTGAGATCCTTAATTTAATTACTTTTGCAAAGACCCTTCTTACACATAAGGTCACATTCACAGGTTCCCCGGGTTAGGTTGTGGGCATATGGCAGGAGACACCATTCAACACATTACACTACCTTGATATCAGGAATAGTAAAGCTGTACTTTAACTGATTAGACGATGAGTTTAAAAGAGCACTTGGATGGAGTTCTAGGACTTCGCCTTGAGGTTAAAGGGTGAACTGCTTAGTATGACAGCTTTCCAGGAAATGGAATATCTCTGTGGCCAAGGAATGGAGAAATAGTTGTTAGCAATCAAATTTGCAACTGGTGACTACAGTAGGCAGAAGAGAAATGTATGTTAAGTCAACACACACACACACACACACACACACGCACTTACACACAACTGTGACCTACAGAACTTCATTATCATCCCCCCAAACCTCTGCTCATGTACAAAAGAAGTCAGAAATTTGGAAAGCAAATATCTTAGACTCAAAGTTAATATTTTTAAACAACTGAATCAAACTGAAGGAAATATAGACAAAATCTCAAAAGTAGTAAACATCCTTACTAGAGATATATTTCTTGTCCTAAATCAAGTAAAAAATCTTTATTTTCAAGTGGCTTTGGAATATTATAAAATGACCCTATATTAGGCCACAGAAGAACTACCAAGACAAAGTCCAACACAGGGACCTAATTATTTTCTGATAAAAATGCAATAAAGTTTCTGATAAAAATGCAATAAAGCAAAATAAATAACAGAAATAACAAACAAACAAAACACATAGTTTGGGATGAAAATAATCTCTCTCCTTTAAACTATGCTTGGATTAAAAAGAATATCAAACCCAAACTTTTGATAAGTGTAAGAACTGTTATGAAAAATATTATAATTTAAAAGAAGTCTTGTTTTAAAGAATCCAGAAATTTAAGAAGAAAAAGAAATTTAGCTACGTGGAAACCAAAAGTTTTTACATGGGAAATATTAAAATAAATACATATACACATAAAGTCAAAACAAGTGACAGTCTAGGGGAAAATAATATAACAGACAAATGGCTGGTTACCTTATTTAATAAGGATCTTTTTAAGGAGTAAGCAAAGACCAACCCACAAATTAATCAATGAGGGGATAATATGAACAAGCAATTCATGAGCAAAGAAATAGGAGTGTTTTATAAACATATAAAAATAAGCTTAATCTTAATCATAATTTTTAAAATGAAAATTAAAATCACAATAACTACTACTTGTATAGCTTGTTTGCTTGTTTGATTGACAAAGATTACAATGCCTAATGAGACACTGTTGATAAAGAATATGGGTATTCCTTAGGTGGTAATAAAAAAAATAATCCAAAGCTTTTAGAGAGTAATTTGGCAATATCTAAAACATGCAAACTTTTTGATCTAACAATGCAAGTTATTGGAATTTATCTTGAAAATATGCATATGCAAATATATCTACTTGTGCAACAATGTATGCAAAAATAGCTTTTTCTGTGGCATCAATGAAGCTAGGTTTTAGGGCAGGAGGGAGACTCTGGTGTATTCTTGTTACCAGTTTAAACTTTCTTTTACCAAGTACATGCCTTATTGTCATGATGTAAATAAATAAGCAGTTGAATTAATATGCAAATAGAAAAGTAAGTGAGGAAAAAAATGAATAAACAGTAACTGCATTTTTTGTGTGTGTGGGAAGCAAAGTAAGAACATAGATTCAGCAGATTTCAGGCAAAAGGCAAAGGCGATGTAAACCTAGACTTGGCAGGGCAGTGAGAAATGGTCTCACCAACTGGAGCAGCTTAATGAAAAGGATGGAATTTCACAAGCTCTTTAAATAATGTGAGAGAGATTTGAAGATTCTTCCTCCACCAAAACACACACACACACATACACATATACACACTCATGATATCTTAAGCTCAAAAAAGACATAAAATCCAAACTAATGTATAAATGTGTATAGAATTATATTTTTGTGAGAAGTTATTAAAGCTGTTATTCAAATAAAGGAGGAGTATGCTTGGATTATTAAAGATTCTCTCCTTTTCTCTCTCTGATGTTCAACACATGAAACAAGAATGCCTGAACTTGACTAATACTGGCCACAGAGGATTTTTCATGCTAAACAAGGCTTTGACAAATAACATGACTTTCAAGGTAGATAAATCTAGACCCAATGTTAGCAGGCACTAAAAACATCAGCCCATCTTTATCTTTGATGGTTCCTATATTCAGCAGGAAAATGTTCTTTTTCAGTTGAATGCATTTAAATGATAAATAAATAGCTGTGAACTGAATCCTAGAAGAAAAGAGAAAAACAAAAACAATCACTCTTGGGTTGTTTTATGTGACATATTAAAGATTGTCTGGAACTTCAAAATAATATATACCATATGCTTTATAAGTTATAACTGTGGAGGCCAAGTTTTTAGTAAATAAAAATAAAAAACAAAATACAATAACGGAAAAAGGTGACTTCTAAACACTAAATTTTCTAATCAGAGTAACACAGTTGAAAGATATGTTAAAGGTTGTCTAATAGCCTGATGTTTGAATTTCTCTCTTAAAAATCCTCACTAAGAGTTGATTGTCTAATATGATTGAATACCTAGCGATGATCTACAATCTGGGCCCTACATATGTCTGTGTTCATAGACTACATGTCTTCCTAGATCCCACCAAAGATAGAAATTCTGCAAACATTAATAAGGCTTGGCATGAGAAGCAATATAAAATTGAGGGATTAAGAGTCTGTCATTTCCTTGTTCATTGATTTTTTTTAATTTGCCTGGCTCAAATATTTAATTTGCCTGGCTCAACATCAATATATTAATATATACATTTAAATATTATAATAGCTTATTACAATTTCAGCAAATAGAATCCCTGTTGTTAATGATAACGGGTCTATTGCGTCACTTGTATAACTGTGCAGGGAGCCCACGTGGAACTGGAAAAAGAGACGGGAACATGGAGATGCATTTAGTAAAAAAGAGAGAACATGACAGGTGGTAATGGAAGGGGAGGAAAGGAATAACAGTGAAAATTATATAATTTTATTAACTACTAATTTTGGAGTTGAAGAAACAGCCTCCTCAAGTCACTTTTTAAATCTCTGATCTCAGCTTTCTCATTTTTAAAATAAGGATAATCACAGTTTTTGTTGTTGTTCTTGTTAATAATTAAATTACTTATTCTGCAAAATATTTTGTGTCTTATGGATATTGAGGACTTGATAATAATAAGTTAATTATTATTATCATTATCATCATCATCATTACTAATGCTGAGAATTGCTGAATCTTCTCCCTCACAAGAAAGAAAGAAATATCCTAAGAACAATTGAAAGATGAATTCATTAACTCCATCTGTCCCCAACTTTTCCTGAGATGCTCAGTATGGATACTCTAAACTAGTGGATTCATCTTAAAAACTCAAAGATAAATAAAACTAAAATTCCATTTCTTTTTCTTATTCTTCCTTAAATCCTTCCTAGTCTTTAACCAAGTCTCCTAAAAATAAAGGTTGCTTCCTACTTATTCTACAGAATCCCTTTTCACTGATTCTGATCAAAATGAATATACTGCTTGTTCTTTTTTCAAGAATCTATTAAAATGCCCAGCACTTCATAGGTGTGTGAAAAAAGATTAACCGAGGAGGAAGGATGTCTTTGAAATTTTTCCATAAAAATGCAAAAGGAAGTAGTTGATCCTTTCTACAGGCCAGTTGCTCTGACCTTGTTTATTTTATAGGACATGTAAGAGCCCATATCCTTCACCTATTCATTCACAACACTCTCAGGAGACTAGCAGCAATTACTGAAATCCTGTGCTGGTCCATTTCAAGCATTAAAAGAAAAGAAGAAGACCTGGTTTTATATTTTCAGCCCCCTCCTCCAAGATAATTTAAACATAAGCTCATAGTTTTCTGACAACAGTTCAAAGTCTTTGCTTTAAAATGACAGAATAGTAGAGCTGACCAAGCATGTGTAGGGTTTGGGGTTCTCTTCTTTCAGGTATCCTCAGGTGACCTCTACCTGAAGTCCTGGCTCCAAGTCCCAGTGAGGATTTTCAATAGCAGAATGAGTCAGTGTGGCTTTCCTGCTCCCCATCTTACCTGTCAAGGTCAATTAGGTAAGAACGAAAATTTCTCCTCATATGGAAGAGCCCTTTGGATCCACTGCCCCACCTGAGTCTCCTTAGACCTAGTGCCTCTTCCACGGGAAGCATGTTCCAAGGAGACCCAGTAGGGGACAGCTCTGCTGGTATATTTCCAGAGGAATATTCTGGCCATTTTCTCTGAATTCTCCCCTTAAAAGCCCTTTTAAGGCTTTGGATTACATAAAGGAGAAAATTCAATTAGATAATAACGATCTTCAACACATACTAATCCAGATTTTTATCAAGGCGCGTCTGTCCAGGCTCAAGAGGAGGCTTCATCATTTCATTGTTCAAGCACAGGAACCTCATGTGTGTGTGTGTGTGTTTGTTGAATTGTGATGTAAAATGTAATTTTTTTAGAGCAAAAAGTTTCCAGGCTACTGTAGTTAAGCTATACTGACAAATAAAGTCACAAATGAACCTCAAACACACACACACACACACACACACACACACACACACACACACACAGGAGCCTCTTGACAGGAAACAAAGTAATTAATACATTGAAACATTGACTAGAATCAGATTTTTTTTGAATTTCATTTACTGAAAAGCCTGTCTTGAATTATCCCATCTCTGTCTCTCTGCATTTCGTGGGGGGTCGACTTTGCACCTGATGTTTGTAGTTAGGAAGTGATGAAAGTGGAGGTGTGTTCTTGGCTTTTTGACCCACCACCAAACCAGACGGGGCTTCTTTATACAGCTTATGTGAATTAGGGAGTTTTGACATCTTAATCACAGAAAGAATCCTTTTCCAGATTCTCTATAAATGATCTGAAACAACTTAAAATTTCTTGGAAACATAAAAGCATGAAATAAATTTACTTAGTTTGGAAACGTTCCTTGTTTATTGATTTGTATAACTGTGGACCACATTGCTTCTTCATAGTTATGCACTGCAGAGAAAAACTCTATGTATTTGGATGGACAGTGAATGACAGCTGGAGTTGAACCTCATCAAACCATCCTTTGGTTAGAAAACCTAAATAAGAATTTACGAAAAATGCAGAGTACAAAAGAGAAAGGAGCTTACAAAGTAGCACGTAGCTAGATGTCCCAAGAGCTCTGGCTTTTCACTGACTGTAAATGAAAACACTGCCACTGCTATTGTGTATTCATCTTTCTTGTATAAATGCTAAGCTTATTATATTTCATTCTAATATCATTGGACTGTCGCACAGTTAAGGCCGTATCTCCCTCCATATGATGCAAATTATCAGTGGAAAAGAATGTACTGAGGCCAGGAAGTTTAGAAGCCAGTGCTTAGACAAGCAGGAGAGTGAACTTCTGACTCTCTCTGGGCCCTGCATTTTAGTATAGGAAGGGAAGAAGACAGAGCCAGAGATGAGAGATACAGAGGAGAGAGAAAGACAGAAGTCATCCTGGACCCTTGCTACTCAGAATTACGGTTCAATATGTAACAAAGGTCCTAAGCCCTAATGATTCAGGATCTGCATATAATAAGATCCACAAGTGATTCACATGCTCATTAAAATTTGAGGAGCTTCCCAAAATAAAAACAAGTCAGTTATATTTTATTGTGAAATTAGTTGTGTTACTCTGTGGATCCGTTTCTTTAAAAAAAAAAAAAAACTCTTGAGACAAAAAAAAAATTTGATTTAAAATTGGTATAGCATCATCTCAAATCTTTTACAGACAATGAAAGAAAAGGTCCCTGTCCAGAAAAAGAGACTCCTTTAAGTCATGGAGGTGAAGCATCAGTAAATAATGGGGGAGAGGGTTCAAGGACCCAGTGGATCTCTGAGATCGAAAGATAAGGGCCTGAGGTTTGACTGTTCCTCATCACATGGAGAGTCTGCCTAACATCGAAACAAACAGATTCAAGTTTGATTTTATTAAAGATCACCTTGTGGGTGATCTTTAACTTCCAGGAGTGTTCAGGCTTTGAGTAAACGAAACACATATAAGATCAAGACATATTCCTGAATGCCAGTTTATTTGTTCTTTTACAATAATAAATAAAGCCAACATCTTCACGTAGGCAAGGTCAGCCCAGTTGAATACGAAGCCAGCTTATAACTTTGAAAAAGATTTGTAAATACCAGATCCTACAAAAAAGGAAAGTAGACACCATTGCAATTAGGTAATTGAAAGAAAGTCCTTTCACTGGGATAGCCTTTGACAATGTGGTCAAAGACACTTAAGACCAGTTTTGGCTAACTCCTGTATCTCCTTTGGGACCCTGTATCTCCGTAGGCTAGTCTTATGGAGACATACATTTTTTTTAAAATCTTTTTTCCATTTACTATTGGACTGTGCTATCTTTTAGTGATGCCTTATTTTACTTCCTCAGCATATATGTTAATACAATTTTCTAGGCCACAGGTTTATTCCAATAAATTTAACTTAACTCTGCTTAGATCAGTATTTCTAAAAATGAAGTTATAGGTACCTGCATCAAAATCACCAGAGATGTTAAATAATTCAGCTTTATGGTCCCACCCAGAACCACTAAAGCAGAACCAACTGGAACAGTTCCTGGGAACCTGCATTGTTAAAACTCCTCAAATGATATTTACTTATCCAACTAAACTTTTTTTTAAAAAAAAATTCACTGGCTTGTGTCTCTACTCTGATTGCTTAATTAGGAAAAAAAAAAATCTATACCCACCGATTTAAAAGTTGTTTGAGATGGGTGCTTTTAGTGTAGGCCAACTTTTCCAACCCAAATTGATAGTTTAGTTTTACTCTCAGAGGACTAATTTATTTGAGATTCTTAAAAGATTCTTCATTCTGAGGCCCTCAAGTAGTGCTAACAAGTGTATGATCATTTCACATCATCAAAGAATTTCAAATCTAAATCTACTACTTTTTTTCACAGAAGTGCATATCTTATACGTATATGATGAAATTTAATGCATATAGACATTCACTTACCAACTGCTTTAAGTAGCTACTGTATGTTAGACCTTTTCAGATGTAATCTTTTTAACGTTTTACTAGTATTTATATATTTGGTTATTTTTTTAATTTCTTTTCATGAATTTCATTAATGAAATCTTTTTTGAGGGTCTGTCATATATCAGAAACTACCCAATGCACCCAAAATTCACTGTTGGCTAACTCACCGCTGCCAGCTAATGCATGATTCAGTTGTTATTTACAGCATAATCAAATGGAAAGAAATTTCTTCAAAATACAACTCTGTAAGGACTTTGGTTTCGCCAAATTTGAGTCAGCAAATCTTGCAAAAGATAAGTGAGGTTAAGTTGCAGTTGATTTCAATACCTATATTTAGCAACATAAGAAGGTCTATTCTTAAAATGTCTAAAAATTATTTTTAAAATTTGTTAAAAAAGGGCAGGCCAGCAACCTGTAGAGAAGTACATTCAGTTTACTGTGCATATTATAAAACAATAAATTATGAACACATGATTCTAATACCAATAGATGACTCTTGAACAGTGAGAAACTAGAGATAAACCTTTACCAGCATAACCAAGGGCATGTTGGTCAAGGGTTATCATCAGTCTGGGTTCTCATCTCTGTCTCTTCTTTTCCAACCCAAGAAATCCCTGCTGACTTATTGCTTTTTGAAAGTGGGCAGGGTAAGGATAGGAGAGGGCTGTAAGACCAGGTTGTGGTATGGAATCATATCCTGCTTGGGATCCTGGTTAAAATGGAGTTTTACTCTAAGGAGAGCTTATACCACAGTATATCCTAATCAATCCTACTGATACATCTTTCCATTCTCCCTCCAGCTTCTCTCTGGGAGGCATTTAGGACAAGTGCAGATTACTTACATCACGTCTAATACTCCCAGGGCAACCCAATGTTATACAGAATACATACAATAGAAATCCAATTACAGTTTAGCATTCCATTTGATTTACTTGTTTTAAAATTCTGACAGATGTTAAATAGGTTCAATAAACTCGATAATAATTTAAAGTCTCTATATTATATTTAAAATAGTTCTGAGGAACTCAGTAAAATGTCAATTTTCCTCTGATTTGCTACTACACTGCATATTGTTTCCTATGAAACTATTAATTTTCCTGCCTCACAGTCTCTATCCTCATCAGTCCACATTTATGTCCCCTCGTTCCTTCAGATGAGGCTCTGAATGGGCTGAAGCTCCCTGTGACATGCCGAAGGCATCACGAGAGCCAGATCCTGACAGGAAGCCAGGAAGATGGACCAGCCATCCATTTGTTAATGTGTCACACTCGAATTACACATGACTGGCTGCAAAATTAAATTGCTCTTTCAGTATATCAGCAGAGACACAGATACAGCGTTATAGCTCTGTCTTCCTATTGTTTTCGGATCAGAAAATGCTTTACTTGTGTACCCTTGCTAAATTGTGTTCACTGAAAGTGCAGATTGAAAAGGGTATTGATTGCAGCTTTCCCCAGGCCTGGATGGTTCTGTGATTTCAGAAGTGAACATTTAGAAGGAAAAAGTGTGTGTTTCCAGCCTTGGCACCTGGAAAATTCCGGAAACCTTTAAAGACAAAGACTGATAATGAGATGATGCTGTTAAACTTCCTGGGAGTGATCTGTGCAGCTGTGTCCATTCTCTGCTTCCTAATCTAAAGTTCTGCATTCAGGCTTAATAAGTCTTCCATATATAATCCTCAAGGCCTGCAAATACAGTTGCATCCATAATAATGGCTGCTGTACATACAGTGTGATCAAGAGAGAGAAAGCAGGGCCCCAACAGCCAACACATATCACTGGCAAAAGATAAACACTGTAAACTTCAATGATTCAAACTTTTCTCTACATGAGGTAAATGCAGATGAAGTTGCCATCACTTGCAAGAGATTTCAATTATACTTGAATCAAGGTCAAAAAAAATATGATATAGGGCTTCCCTGGTGACGCAGTGGTTGAGAGTCCGCCTGCCGATGCAGGGGACACGGGTTCGGGCCCCGGTCCGGGAAGATCCCACATGCCGCGGAGCAGCTGGGCCCGTGAGCCATGGCCGCTGAAACTATGATATAAATAAAGACCGCCCAAATGAGAACACACAGAGGCTATTTATCCAGAGCTAGATATAGCAAGGGAGTCAGCCACCACGACTTGTGTTTGTCAGAGACTCCAAGGCAGGCAGGGAGTGAAAATGCTTTATGGTGAGGAGGAAAAAAAAAGGCATCAGGTCTGCTCTGGTTGGAGGGCGTTGGCATGGGGAAGCTGAAGGTGGATACTAGAAGCAGGGCATCCTATGTGATGGACTAAGAAAATATTTGCCTTTCTGTGTTGGTCCTGAGTTAGAAGAAGAGGAAAAATGTATGGAAGCTGGCAGCCACTGAACAGCTCCTGAGTATCTGGGGCCAATTGCTGCAGAGGCTGTGGTTTGGCTTCCTGGGCTGGTTCCCTCAAAGGTTGTGGGTCAGAGTTCTACTGCCACATAGTTTATCCCACCATGGTCCATTTGTATATTCAGTTACTGCAGTGGAAGTGAAAGCAGCATTGTTAACTTCATGTCGGAAGATGGTGGGTAAACATAATACCCAATACTTCTTTTGAGAGTTTACGATCACACACCTTAAAGGCTAATGATAGCAACAGACTGAAAATGGGAAAGGTTCTCCTAGTCTCCTTGGCTTCTGCTAAAGAGGCAGGGAGTCAAAACAGCTCTGAAAATGAATGAAGTGATCTGCTTGTGAGAAACTACAGCCATATGCTTCAGTAGCTATAGGAATCAGATGATGCTTTGCTTTTGTAGTAGGTCATGAAGGACCTCTCTGTCGTAGGCAAGATGACCAGAGTTGAGAGGCGGAATGGATCTGTGTGAATCGCCACGGTCAAGAAGGCTTTCGTGGGGAATGTATAGGTGAAACAAGCCCTTGCAGAGTTGGGCAGGGAAAGAACCGGTGGAGAGACAGTTTATGTACTGTGGATACAATTAGTAAAGGTGTATATTTAGAGATGAGATGGTCAATTTGACTACAGATTCTGCTATGGCAGAATGATAGCAGAAAGTGAAATGAAAGAAAGGTGTAGAAGATATAAAGACTATGAAATGCAGCTCTACTGATGGAAAAGAAAAGGAAAGTAAGAAGTGAAGTTGGTTTAGGAGAATGTTGTATTCAAACCTGGATGTGTATTTTTGGACCTGACAGAAGCAGGATATTCAAAAGGAATTAACTGTAGGCAGCTGAATGTCTCCCATTATGTTTTAAAATGGAGAATCATGGCAAGTATATATTTGAAATACATTCCAGAGAAGTGATATTTTGAAGCTGTAAATATATTCCCCTTAGGGAAAGGTTTTACAGAAAAAAGCACACAAATCTCTTGAAACTTGAGTAATGGCCGCACAGTGAAAGGAGAAATAAGAATTAGTGGAAAGTTCAGAGAAGTAGGATTAGAAATCCACATATTACAGTTCCAAAGAATCTTGGGAAAGTCCATAAAGATGATGGAAGTGGGGGTCATATGAAGTTATCAGGAAGAAGAAACACTATGGAAGGCACTGTACCAAATGTCCTGATGCTATAGTTCAAAATGTTCTTTCATTAGCTGATGAACTAAAATAACTATATTTTAAACACAAAATGAATTTTAAGAGTATCAAGTTTACAGCTTTGGTGGCCTTGTGTGAAAATTGAACACACAGAAAAGGAGGCCTGGCTGCGTCTGTTTGGAAGCCCGCAAGCTAAATTATTTATACATAATTAAAATGAACAAATCAACTGATGAAGTTACCATGCACATGTACCTAATAAATAAATAGCTGGTTATGTGAGAATATAGGAAAATACATTATAAATACAAATGGTTTCAAACCAGCAGAAATTGACTTCAATCTTTTCTTTAATGTATAATTACTGATATCAGAGGCAGTTTGTGTAACTTTTACCAAAACACACTGAGTTGGGAAGAATTATGAAATGTATAAAAACAGAATAATGAGACTATATCATTGAGAGAACTAGTCACGCAGTTTTTTGAAGAATGAATCTTTACACACCTTTTACAAAGGGACCCTCCTAAGAATTGAAACTCTGCAATTATTTTTAGGGCCAGATTATTTGATCTTTATTTCATCTCTCTCACCAAAGTGTACATAATAAGACATACCTTAGGAAGGAGTTTATTTTATTTTTAGTTTATTTATTTTATTTATTTGGCTGCATCGGGTCTTAGTTGTGGCACGTGGGATCTTCATTGTGGCACGCACTTCTCTCTAGTTGTGGCGCATGGGCTTCAGAGCACACGGACTCAGTAGTTGTGGCTCAGCCCGTGGGATATTAGTTCCCCAACCAGGGATCAAACCCACATCCTCTGCATTGGAAGGTGGATTCGTAACCACTGGACCACTAGGGAAGTCCAAGGAAGGAGTTTAAAATGAGTATTCATTCCAACCCATACCAGGTATCTTTTCTTAGAGTCTTTATCATTATTCTTTTTTTCACTGAGTACATAGATATCACTCATAATACTAAATGTGATGACTTCATGAGAAAGGATGAATTCCAATTCTGTTTGTGGGTGTGAAAATTGGTGGACGATAAGCAAGAGATATCACAATTTTAAATATGCGTAATTACAACCTAGTATTACATTGTTAAAAATGTAACTATGCAAAACTGTTAATGTAAATTGTATATGCAAAGTAAAATATTGAAAACAATTTAAGCATCTAGTAAAAGAATAGCCAAATAAATTACGGCATATCTATATTATGCAGTAATTTTCAGTTACTTAAAAAATGAACCTTTTAAAAAGTGGAAGTATGATCCAATTCTAAAAAATCAAAATATGATCCCAGAACTCCCCTACTGGCCCCTGAAGAAATCCCAAGATCCGAGATCCCAAGAGATCAGGTTTACTCTGCAAAGAGTGGTCACACAATTATTTGTTATTTTTTGGATACAAGTCCTTTGTGACATATATGTTTGCAAACATTGTCTCACAATATATGGCTTACCCACTTATACTTCTTAACAGTGTCTTCTGATGAAAAAAAAAGGTTAGTTTTCATGAAATCTATTTTTACTTTTTTAAAATTTATTGTTTTCAATGAACTAAGAAATATTTGTCTATTACCATGCCAGAAAGAAAATGGAAAATATAATTTCCATTATATTTTCTTCCAGAAGCTGAGTAGTTTTAGCCTTTATTTTAGGGCATGTTCCATTTAAGTCAATTTCCCTGTATGATGTAAGGTAAATGTCAGCTTATTTTTTATATCCAGCATTATTTATTAAAGACAGTATCCATTTCCCATTGAACAGAGGAATTGACACTCTTTTCCTTGATATATTTGCTTATCCTTATGTCAATTGCATACTGCTTTTAGAGTAAGCTTTATAGTAAACCTTAAAGTCAGATACTATTTATCTTCCAACTTATTATTTGTTTATTTTTCAAGATTGTTTGGCTAGTAGAGGACTTCTGCAATTTCATCTATATTTTAGAAATGGCTTGTAAATTTCTATTTTTAAAATATACGGGGATTATGACTGGGATTATATTGAATCTATAGCTTTATTTGGAGACAGGAGTCAATTTAAGAATACTGAGTCTTCTAATCTATAAACTTGAGTATCTTTCAATTTATCTAATCTTCATTAATTTATCTTATCAAAGTTTTATTGTTTTCAGTGTAGGGATATTAGACAGCTTTAGTTAAAATTATTCTTGAATATTTTATAGTTTTGGTGCTATTATAAGTAGAAAAGAGTTTTCTGAATTTCATTTTCCGTTTGTTTGCTTGTAGTACGTATACGGAAATATAATTGACTTCTACACTTCTTGGATTTATGTTTTTTATAGCACCAGAAGTTTTACATCCATATTACTATAACTTATGATGCATTTTATCTATGGTTCTGATTAAGAAATTAATTGCATTGGATAGAGAATATCAATGCTGTACTATTCCAATCCAGGTGAAACATTCCTAACTTGAATAATTGTGATTAATTACATTGCATTTCATCTAGGCCCATGCAATACCCACACACTCACACTTTTATATATAAATATATACATCCATTCACATATATATACTGTATATATATATTCATATATATACAATACATACATATATTCAGATAATATATATATACCTGCATAATATATATATACAGTTCAGTATGTGTATACTTATCCATATAAATAAGTGTATACTTATCCATATAAATATAGATACATACACATAAATAACCATTCAATTAATCAATAACTGTGATTATTTTGGGTAGTCCTAGGAAAACTACTTAACTCCTCTGTATTCCACTTACCTTTATGCAAATAAAAGTAACAACTCTAATCTGTACTGGGAAGGTTACTGGGGTTAATAAAGATAATTAAATGTTAGGAAATATTTGAGCAAAATTTTATGTCTATATCACACCATTTGATATCTATATATAATTTCTTACCATCTCCCCAGAGTGTGACATTTTCTGCTATTTGTTTTTTTCTAAAATAGTGCAGTGGAAAGTATATTGAAAACTTTGGGCCTGACCAGATTTATTTTTAAAGCCAGCAAGATTAGAATTGCATATTGTTTTAGCCTGGAATAGAGCTTTGGTGTTTTATATTGTTATTATTTTATGTAAATATCTTTGATGGTAGGTTGTCTTAGAAGGTTTTGGTATGATTAGCTCCAAAGTTGTTTTCATAATGAAGCAGAAATGTAAAGTCAAGGGCTAAAATCCTGGTTGTAAGGTTTTTTGCTTTTGTTTTCAAATATTTTTATTTTATTAAGAGGATTTATGCTTGCCCAAATACTCTTGATGCCTAAGTCTGTCAGTTGCCTTTCATAAGATTCTAAGACCACATAATTATAAATGGGAAAAGTTCTTATCTGAACAGCTTTCTGATCATTGGCTTGTTTACTATATGGGTAGCCATTCTGAATAATGTAATGAGTATTATATTTTCTACTCCACTCCTTCTTTCTACCATGCTGTGATGATCCCAAAAGAAAGCAAAAATATGCCGATGTAATTACAGGTTCAGGGTAGTATCTATAGGAGTTTAATGCAGTTTCTTATGCTTCTAAGGATATAAGCCTTTCAATTAATCACAGTTTGAATTATCCAACTGGTTATTTTAATTTCTTCTTATGCATTGGAGATTTTTTCCCCTTCTTTTGTTAGTTTTAGAAATAGAAAATATGCTCAGTGGACATCTTACCTCTTAGCTCCAAAGGTATATCCCATTCTTACCCTGGTTTAAAATTTGTCTATTTTTGTGAAAAATGAGGTAGCAATTTTTAATATTGCTGCTCAGCAATCAGTACTGAAACATAGATCTGGATTTTTGTGAACTTTACATATTCATGACTCAATTTTTTTAAATGCAGTGCTGTCATTAATATTAAATACTTTGGAGCCAAAGTAATATTATCTGTGTGTTATACCTTACACATTTAATATATTATGGCAATGAGCAGGTAGTAGATGTTGGAAAAGTGACTGGAAAGTGACAAAGTAATGTCATTTCGTGCCCCTCCGTCTTTTAATATGGTTGGCTTCTCTGGGTCTGTTCTGTTTTGGTTTATGGGTTTTTGTTCTATATCTCATTTGGCATGTTTGAAAATAAGTATGGATTTATTTATTGTTTATACAGAGACCAGATCTATTTTCCATCCTTCACCCCACACTACATTGCTACTATTCTTACTTTCAATAGTCAGCTACGTTTTTAAGGATTATAATGCTTCACATCTCTAAGTCTTATTTATGGTGTCTTAAAGATCGAATTAAATAATTACATGATGTAACTGATTCATGTTGTGCTTGGTACAGTACTAGTCACTACTAGTTCAATAAATGGTAGCCTTGTGAATACAAATCATCATCCTCATCATTAGCGTAGTCATCATAGATGCTAAATAGACTAACTCAGCACTATTTTTTGAATACATAGTATCTACCACTGTGCGGCTTAATATCTACAAATATATAAGCATACACATACAGTTCAGCAAAACAACTTATTCTCTTTGAAATGGTGAAGCAATGTCATATGAAGCTATTTTATTAAAAATAACTTGTTTGAAAATTACAGTAAGGGATGTCATATGTCAATGGAAATTCTTTAGCTAAAATTAGCTTTGAGAATTTTGTCTCTGAGTATCATCTCCCCAAGCACAGGTACTTTATTTAAAGTCCATAATGACAGAGTTTGGTGCTCTGGGAAAAGAGGAGCATGCCCTGTCACTCCTTCTTCCTGAGTGATGTGTGAGGAGTGGGGCACTCATGAAGGTGGCAAATCTGTTGAGAAAAGTTCTCAGGCTGTGTTACCTGAATTTGCCTCCTGGCACCCAGAAAAATAAGTAATCATGTGGTTGGTAAGTCTCATTTTGGAGTTAGGTTTTTGTGTTAAGTGTTGGTAATTCACAATTACTTCTTCCCTAGTAATGGAAATATATACTCTTTTGCCCAAACTCTTTTTCCCAATTCTCTACCAAGAACTCCTGAGACTCTTATCCTCTTCATAGTTATTATGTATCACTTTATTGCATATTTTCCTTGTTTTTCACTCTCCATGGAAGAGTGGACTTCAGATGAATTTAAACTTTATTCATTTGTGACAAAATTATTAACAACACACAAATCTTAATAAAAATCTAATTAAATACCAAGATTGATTATATGTTTACTTCTGCCTTTTAAATAATTACAGATCTTAATCAGGGCTTTGTATGGTGCTAGGAATATAATTCATCATCTGCATACCTGAGAATCCTCAAACACTTTCTATTTTCTGTCCTGCAAAGTGATCTGGGGTATCTTTCATACACTCATTTTCTATAGGGGTTTAACTCTCCAGGACTTATGTGTGGGAATGTCCTTGATGGGTCAGAGAAAAGGAGGGTCACATAAGTACCTATTTACTTCCTTTAGGCTCCTTTTTTTTTTTTTTTATGTCCCACAGAGGCAATGACCCATTTCCCCGTTCTCTATTACTCCCAAATACCACCCTGTGGCCCCCTATTTCATCCTTACTCCTTCAGGTATACTGTTATTGTTCAAAGCTTTTGATCATAAGAAAAAAGGAAAGGATCTTCTCAGGATCTTTGCTCCCACCAAAATTGCATCTGCATTAGTGGGCACACCTAAGAATTCACTTCAATCTTATTCACCAAGTCTAAATATCTCCCCATTCTGATTTTTCCTGCAGCAAAACTACACGATGCATACTGAGATCTAGTTTTATATATTTTATGTTTCTACTCTTTGGTCCTGAAATTATTTTAGAACTGCAAGTTGTTCACGAACTTTTCACAGCTATCAAATGTAAGGGACTACATTAGAAAACAGCTGGCACGTCTTCAGAATTTTGATGACTAGCAGTAACTACTAAGTACATGATCAAGGCAAGACTTTCATAGGAAGTCTTGCATAGAAAAATATTGGTTTTCTATTAATAAAATATTTTCTTACAAAATTTTAAGGAAAAAAATAAGAATCAATAAAATATGAAAGAAGAAATGTGACAAGAAATGTGCAGGATCTGAGTAAAGATGATTTGAGAGAGTAGGAGATTTTACCATGTTCCTGAGCATTTTAATTCAAGTATCACTTGCCCTATACCATACTCTTATCACTTTCTGAATTAACTTATTTATTTATATATTTTCTGCTCTTGACACTAAAATATATGTTCTGTAAAAGTAAATATTTTACCTATCTTGTTTACAAAGCACCTAGCACATAACCAGGTGATCAATTAAAAAAAAAAGTGACAATTTCAATCTTTCATATAAAGAGTTCTTATAATCCAACAAGTAAGAATAATGTCTGCTGCAGAAAAATAAAGTCATGAAGTGGCAACTCCAATATAAAGAAATACACTAGCTAATAACTAGCTTACTGTCAATAACTAGTCAAAAAAATGAAAAATTATGACACACAATTGACCTCCATTTTAAAAATAATTTAGTAATATGTATCAAAAGAGTTTAAATAGTCTCTGTCCTTTGACTTAGGACTATATTTCTGATGAGTAAAGAAGAGATCTTTTTAAAAGTACAAAAAAAATAATATACAATATTCCTTGATATGAAAAATTGAAAAAAACAACCTAAATATCTAGCAATAAGATATTTATTATTATCTCCATAATAATTCTATGCAGACTACTAAAAATTGTGTTCCAGAGAATATAAAAGGATTTTGAAAACTCCACAGAACAATGTTGATTGAGAAATGCAGAAAGCATCGTTTCTATATAGTACTATCTTAAATTTGTATTATGTATAAGGATTTGAAAATATGCACATATGCATATAGAAAAATGATTGGGAAAACACGTAAAAAATTAACAGCAACTGTCTCTGAGTAGTGTAAATTTTGTTTCCTTATACTTTTTTGGTATTTTTTATATTTTCTACACTGACAGATGGACTGATTTTATCATTTAAAAAGTCAATAATATTATTGTTAAAATTTAGAAATAACATCTGGTGATTTGGAAATATTGAAGGATGTCTATATTAGGAATATTAGTTTGAATAAAGAACTATCTACATTTTATTCTAAATGATAATTATTTTAATGGATAGAAAAATAAGTCTAAGACCATTTTTGGAGAGAGAAGGGGTTTCCAATTATGGAGCAAGTACTCTAAATATTTTCAAAAGTTCTCAATCCCCCTTGTTAGAGGAGTATTGTTATTAGTTTTCTGAAACCAAGTATGACGCCCTTGGGGGAAAACAGAATTTTGAAAGGAATTTTGTACCTATGTCATTTCAATCTTCTGAATCATTCTATATTATTTTGAGGTTAGCTAGCATTCAGTGCATTAAAGAAAACAACCACAAAAACAAACATAACAAAAAACTAGTCCATCAACATGTAAGAAATCAAGAACACCCTCTTGTTACTAGGAGGGAAACTAAGGCACAATTAAAGAAAATTCCCCGTGTAAACTCATGTGCATTATAAATTCTCCACCAATAATGAAGGTTACTTTTCAAAAGCTGAAGCAATAGTCATAGCAGCCTCAAGACTCCAGCTAAATATAAGCACAAAAACAATATACTTGTTGTAAATACAGCAATCAAGCAGGAGCAGCCCAAATTATGCAGAAGAACCACTTCAATCAAGTGAGGCAGAAGGTGAAAAATCACAACCCTGATCATCTTGAGACTTAGGAAACAGGAAGTTAGAAGAAGATAGAAACAAAAGTGGCAGGATCATTTTGAAAAAATCAATTATTAATGGATGAGGCAAATAACCTTATGTAAATATTTATCAAACGGATAACTTTCCTAGGGGTTAGGTCATCATAATTAGTCGGTATTACATTAGTCTACACTCTGCTCGGGCAAGAGGGTGGCCACGTGAATTCTTTACATAAATACCAATATTGTGGTGGTGGGAGAGTTGCCAGATTTAACTACTAATAATACGTATCTGGAAACCCTGGGCGGAGAGGAAGAGGGAGGGAATAAAGAGGGTTGGAGAAAGTAACAGAAAATGGTTATAGACATGGCTGCTTTTATAAAGACCCAAATCCTTTGTCCTAGTATTCCTGTAAGTGGAAGTTACCCTCTGGAACAGCAGATCTTCTAACCACCACTCTTGCTATTATAATGGCTGTCTTTCCCAGGTTTGGCTGGACAGTTTCTAATGTACTTCAAATTTATTGAGAACCACTGAACAAATTCAGGGATAGAAGTTTTGGGTGGGGAAAAGGGGGAGTCCATGTTCAGGAACAGACTCACAGCTAATAAGTCCTTCCTGCAGTATATACACTTAAAGATCCCAGGGGTGGAACCATGACACTGGTATTTGAACTCTCAATTTGGGCACGAGGAGCAAAGGTAGAGGGAGAAAACTGTTTGGAGCAGAAGACACCTGATTTCCACCATTTGTGTAACTGAGATTTTCTGCCAAGTTGATTACACAAGGGTTTTTTTTTTTCCTATACCTTCTGTACATACTCAAACAAATATCTTTTATTCATTGATTTATTTTTAATGTAAGTGTAGTTGATTTACAATATTATATAAGTTTCAGGTATACAACATAGTGATTCAATATTTTTATAGCTTATGCTCCATTTAAAGTTATTACAAAATATTGGCTATATTCCCTGTGCTGTACAATATACCCTTGTTGCTGATTTATTTTTTACATGGTAGTTTATATCTCTTAATCCCACACCTCTACTTTGCCCCTCCCCCTTCCCTCTCCCCACTGGTAACCACTAGTTTGTTCTCTGAATCTGTGAATCTGTTCTGTTTTGTTGTATACATTCACTTGCATTATTTTTTAAATTCCACATATAAGTGATAACACGGAGTTCTTGCCTTTCTCTCTCTGACTTATTTCATCAAGCATAATGCATTCTAGGTCCATCCACATTGTTGCAGTTGGCAGAATTTCATTCTTTTTTATGGCTGAGTAATAGTCCGTTGTATATATTTACCACATCTTCTTTATCCATTCTTCTTCCGATGGACACTTAAGTTGTTTCCATATCTTGGCTGGCAATTGTAAATAATACTGCTATGAACATTGAGGTGCATGTGTCTTATCAAATTAGTGTTTCTGATTCCTTTGGATGTATACCCAGGAGTGGAATTGCTGGATCATATAGTAGATCTATTTTTAGTTTTTAGAGGAAACTCCATACTATTTTTCATAGTGGCTACACTAATTTACATTTGCACCAACAGTGTACTAGTGTTCCCTTTTTGTTACATCCTTGCCAACATTTGTTATTCGTGGTCTTTTTGATGATAGCCATTTTAGCTGGTGTGAGGTGATACCTCATTGTGGTTTTGATTTGCATTTCTATGATGATTAATGACGTTGAACATTTTTTCATGTGCCTGTTGGCCGTCTGTAGGTCTTCTTTGGAAAAATGTCCATTCAGGTCTTCCACCCAATTTTTAATGGAGATTTTTGTTGTTTTGATATTGAGTTGTATGAGGCATTTACATATTTTAGATATTAACCCCTTATAGATCATAACATTTGCAAAGATTTTCTCCCACTCAGCAGGCTGTCTTTTCATTTAGTCCATGGTTTCCTTTGCGGTGCAAAAGCTTTTAAGTTTAATTAGGTATCATTTGTTTATTTTTGCTTTTGTTTCTTCTGCCTTAGGAGACAGATTCAAAAAAAATATTGCTATGATTTATGTCAGTGAATGTTCTGCCTATGTTCTCTTTTGGGAGGTTTATGGTTTCAGGTCTTAGATTTAGTTCTTTAATCCATTTGAAGTTTATTTTTGTATATGGTGTGAGAAAGTATTTTAATTTCATTATTTTACATGAAGCTGTCCAGTTTTCCCAGAATCACTGATTGAAGAGGCTAACTTTTCTCCATTGTATAGTCTTACCTTTTTCATTGTAGATTAATTGACCATAAATTTGTGGGTTTTATTTATGGGCTCTGTATTCTGTTCCATTGATCTATGTGTCTGTTTTTGTGCTGGTACCATGCTGTTTTGATTACTGTAGCTTTGTGTTACAGTTTGAAGTCAAGTCTTTCAAAAAAATATCTCTTAATTCTCCTAGGCTTTTTCCAATCCCTCTTTCTTAAAAAAAAAATTAGCCTCCAATAAACAATTAAATTAATGAGGAAAAAAGAATTCCAGACATCTTAATATTTATGACATTAAACTTCCACGGCTCATCTAACTGCTGAGTAGATGTTTGGAATCTCCCTTTAGTAATCATTCAAGTGCTCCTATTGCCTGCAAATCTTACTCTCTTTAATAATTTTATGAGAACACCATTTTTTCCTCCTGTACTGTGAAAAATTAAAGTAGCCATATTTCTGATTAACCATTGAAGAAAAATACCAGATTAGGAAAAAAATTAGAGTTTATGAAGCCTAACCAAGAATTTTTTTTTAATTAGGGAACTCAAATCTTAATAAAGTACACTAAGAAAAAACAGGCAAAACAACATAATAGCAAGAATCATTCAATCACTACTTACTATTATGTTCCAGGAATGTTCTGGATGCTGGAAGAAAAAAAGTGTAAGACCTAGTCATTGCGCTAATGGAACTTGCATTCAAGTGGGGAGACAGACTTGTAAAATTCTATTATGGTGAGAGTTATTAAAGGAGTGGGAAGGAGATGAGGGTTACGGAATTCCAACAAGAGGGTCAGGGAGAGCATCAAAGAGGGGCTGACAGCAGAATAGAGGGAAAGCATTTGGGGCAAAGGGAATAGTGTTAAAAATATTTATGGTGGACTTGAAACCACTATTTAGTTCTTATCATCCTTCTATTTTGATTTTTTTCTTTCTTTTGAGACACTAAGATCATTACTAATTTATATTCTGGCATAAAGTGATATTTAGAGAGCTTCCAAAAACTACAGTAGGGTCTGACTCAACTGCCCAATAGCTTCAGCTTCTTGGCTTTAGCAAGTTTCACTTTCTGCCCTTCCGAGGATGGCCAAAACCCAGGCACTTCAAAATTTAGTTTGTTTTTCCGCTGGGTAAGTTTCTCATCTTAAGATTCCTCTTCTCCTAAGCCAAGTTCATTTCCACATGTTTTTTGGTTGACTCTTACTCGATCAGGACAAATTGATGAATACAAAATTTATATTCCACACCTTTTTTTTTTTAAAGAAGATGTTGAGGGTAGGAGTTTATTAATTAATTAATTTATCTTTGCTGTGTTGGGTCTTCGTTTCTGTGTGAGGGCTTTCTCTAGTTGTGGCAAGCGGGGGCCACTCTTCATCACGGTGCGCGGGCCTCTCACTATCGCAGCCTCTCTTGTTGCAGAGCACAGGCTCCAGATGCGCAGGCTCAGTAGTTGTGGCTCACGGGCCTAGTTTCTCCGCGGCATGTGGGATCCTCCCAGACCAGGGCTTGAACCCGTGTCCCCTGCATTAGCAGGCAGATTCTCAACCACTGCACCACCAGGGAAGCCCAATATTCCACACCTTTTTATTCCTCAATATAACTCCCAGCCTTCTCAGATGCTCTGTGCCTTTCAGGGTTAAGGCATGTGCTTCCTCTCCATAGGGTCTTTATATAATAAGCTTTCTTTTTGATAGTGGAATGGAAGATTCTATTCCCAGCTGACTGCATTTTATGCACGGAGAACAGGAAAGGCCAGGTAATTTGGTTGTAGGATATCTTCCAGTTCTCCACTAACTTATACCATATGCTGGAGCCATCCACGTATGATCCCTGCTCTGAGCTCCAGCTACTCTTTTGTTTATCATTCAGGAAGGCTTTGGATGTCAGTAAACTGTGCTCTCTAGCCCTCTTCTCTGGGAGGATAGGTGAAAGGGAGAGGAAAAAGGGGGATACATTTCAAGGGCAATGAATGTTTAATTGAGAGAATGCCTTTTCTATTGATCTCACAATTAGTAATCATAGTATTTGGATAGCATACCAGGAGGTACAGGCTAGAACATGTATGTGATATTCACATTTGTTTTCATTCACAGAATATAAGAATAACAAGCAAATTTTAAAAATACTTGGATCATAATGTGTTCCCTGATTCATAAAATAATGCCTTTTGTTACCTCCAGACACTAAACCATGATAAGTTAAAAGTCATAGAATCTATATCAGCAATGCTCCTTTTCTACTTTAATGATAAAATTGGAGAAAGCCAGGATGGTGACTTTATTAGAGATGGAGAACTAAATATGATAAAATGACAGAACAAACAACACATTTACAAAACTATAAACAGTTTATAATGATTTTCATTAGTAGTCCATTCAAAGTATATTCATGAATATGCAGTTTTGTGCATTTTGATTAAAGCCTAAAGACCAAATAAAAATAAAGTATGGGATAACTAGATAGAAATATTTCAATGCTTCAAACTGATGAATTTTGAATTATTTCAGTCTTCACTAAAATTTGGCAAGTTTGTATTTTAAAGGCATATTATTTTATCAGAGATTTATTTTACAAAAAGCAAAGGACAAATTCAATAGAAGCCTATCTAGATGGTCAAAACCAAAATATTTTCTCGAAGTATAAAGGGAAAAGAAATAGATTTTCAATAAATAGATTCAAGGTTTAATTTTCATTTTTTGCTGACTTTGCATGGTTGCTGGCAGATATGTGACTAATGAAATCTGAAATCCTGAAGTTGCTTCTCAATTTAAAAAAAATAGCTACATAGCATTCCCCTGTAAAAATTTGCCCAAAGCATTGAACCAATCCTTTACCCACACAAGTCAGCCTTTTTCTTATATTGAGCTATTATAAACAGATCTAACATAAACATTTTTATGCATACATATTTGCTCACAGAAGTGAATTTTTTAGTATGGCTTCTTAGAAGTGTAATTACTGGATCTAATGACATCTTCATTTTACATTTTTACAAATTTACCCAAACTCAGTAATGAATGTTTCACTTCATTTTATCCAGTGGTACCCCTGCAACTGCTGCTTTGCTGAGGTGATATTAAGGAAATGAGTTGAATGCTGAAGGGAAGAATAAATAGGAAAAGGTAAGAAAGTAAGAAGGTAAACAGGAAGATAAAACAACAGAAAAAAATTGTGGGAGTTGGGAGGATTAAGGTAAGAAATGCATATTGTGCCGTGAATTTAAATATCAAATCCATAACTCAAGACTCCATATTTTTGGTGAGTTTCAGACACATTACCTGCACATTTAATGTATGCAAATTATGTTGATATCTCATTGACTGTGAAAGTAGAATACTTAAAATGAAAATTGCCAGCTTCTTCTTCCAGTTGCTTATTTCATCTTAACAAATGGTACCACCATCTACCTCAAACATCAGAACAGAAACCAAGGTTTTTCCCCTGATTCTTCCCTCCTCCTCCCACTTCACATTTACAATCCATCACTCTATTCCATTATCCTTCTACTTAAATATTTCTAGAATTTGTTCAATTTTCTCCACCCTGGTTATCCCTAACTGGGATTAAGATTGTTAAATTTTTCACCTGGAGTTCAGAGAAAGTTTTTTTTTTTTGTATGATTGCAGTTTCTTATTCTATTTTTTTCCTTTGCTAGTTTGGCAATTTCACACTTAATATTAACCTTTTCACAGTTAAACTTGATATCTTATCAGGTATACTTAACAAATTCTAAAATTTATTACACATTAATCCCACCCTCTAAAAATGCAAGGGCCTTGGAAAATGTAAATCTCGTTGAATCCCTTTCTGACATATATAATATTGTGTGACTATATATTTGTTTAGTTACTTTAATTCATTTTAAACTCCTAAGTTTGGCATTATTATTATTTTATATGGATAATATTCAATTTACTTAAACTGTATAAGTTCTATATATACTATTTTTATTATTTGTATTATGTTTCCTCTCATTAGAATGTAAGCTCCAAAAATGCAAGATTTTTATTTTTGTTTTTGTTTGCTTAGAACTGTTCCTGGTACATAGTAAATATTCAATATGTATTTTGAGGAAACAAATACCTTTATCTATAAGTTTACCTATTCCCTGCCTCATTGTTCTTTTCTGCATTCAGATAACCTTTTTGGGATAATGTTTCTTCATAATATATGCATCATAAGATTGCCATGGTAAGGATTTGTTGATGATTAAATCTTATGTGTTTATCTAAAAATGAACACTCTTGCCCTATTTCTGGAAGTTATAAGTCTAATTTGACAGTCTTTATTTTCCCCTCTTAGTACTTAGAACATCTTTTTCCACTGTCCTTTGGCATCCATTGATGAAATTAAAAATCTGTTATTGATCTAATTATCCTTCTTGATAGGAGAATCTTTCTGTCTGTTTTTACTGAGGTATATCTAGTTGTGCATTGATTCTCTCTCTCTCTCTTTTCCCTCCCTCCTGCTCCCTCTTTTTCTCTGTCTCATAAAATTCAGCTTCTTATCTGCTGGGCTTTCTGGTATATGAGGATTCGTATTTTTACTGTTTCTGGAAATTTTTCAGATATTACCCTTAAGATAGTAATATTATCTCTGCCTCATTCTCTTTATTTTCTCTTTCTGAGACTCCAGTTAAACATATATGTACTCCTTCCTCCCATCCTATCCTCATGTCTCTTCCTGAGTTCCCATTTTCTTGCCTCTCTTTGCTGTATTTTAATTAGATTCTTTAGGCTTATCTTCTTACTTGCTTTTCCCTATAGCTGTGTATAACTTGCTGTTTTACTCATTAATTTTCCAAAACTACTCATATTTTTCCAAAAATTTCATTTTTCTCAATATATACTCTAACATTAAAAAAAATCTATTGTTGGGGCTTCCCTGGTGGCGCAGTGGTTGAGAGTCCGCCTGCCGATGCAGGGGGCACGGGCTCGTGCCCCGGTCCGGGAGGATCCCACATGCCGCGGAGCGGCTGAGAGCGTGAGCCATGGCCGCTGAGCCTGCGCTCCGCAACGGGAGAGGCCACAACAGTGAGAGGCCCGCGTACCGCAAAAAAAAAAAAAAAAAAAAAAAAAAATCTATTGTTTGTTGTTCATATTCGTGAGTCTATTCTTTATTCCTTAATATTTCATCCATAAGTACTTTATATTTTGTACTGTAAGATCCAATACCTTATGTTTTTGTAAGTCTAAAGCTGTTTTTACATAGTTTTTAAATGTTCTGTTGATTCTTATTTTTATGGCTTAATTATTTGTGTCTTATCTAAGATTATACTTAATTTTAATCTATGGAAATCATGAGGGCCCAACTGAGAATAGTTTATTCTAGACAGATTATTCTACCTGCATGCAAGGGGATAATACGGACCAGGAACCATCTTAGTTCCTTTTTAGTTCCGGGTCCCAGGCTTAAAACAGAAGTCTGAGGTTCAGGGTCCCCATCTTCTCAATGGCTCAGAATTGGTCTCTAGAGCTCTGATGTTGTCACCTGCCCTTGGCACATCCTTTCCTCTTCTGTTTGTTTATAGCTTTTAGGATCCACTTTCTTTTTTCTTTGCTTACATCTTCTTCTTTGTTTATCACTGGTGATTACCTTTTTTCCTCCTTGAGCTTAGAATTTCATTACAAATCCTTAAAAGAAAGGCTGAGCCCTTGATATAGTTTCTTAACAGCTTTCTATATCTTCAGTTATATCTCCCTCCAGTCCATTTTTCATATTACAACCAGATTTGTCTATACCAGAAATTCCACTCTCTTCAGTTTAGTATCCCACAAATGATTGCTTGCCAGATAAAATTCAAAGTAAAAATTCTTAACATGCTTACTATGTCCTCAATAAATTTGCTGTCCAAGAATATTTCCAGCCTCATCCCTTTGCTCCTCATTCCACTTCTCTATTTCAACATACAGGGGTTCCCTCAAGTTTTCAGAAGTGTCCTGTTGTTCCCACTTGTAGACATATATTGTTCTCTCTACTTTAATGTGCCAGGATACATTGGTCCCTATGAAGTATATTTCAACATACACTTCATGCTTTCATTCAGTATGTAAAATATTCAGTAGACAACATAATTACTATGATGTAAAATTGTTAAATATCTGTTTATTTTTAAATTGTGGTTCCTCATTTAATTTCTTTGCTTTAAGTAAAGTTCTCAAGTAAAATATGATAAATTAGCCATGTTGATATATAATAAATATATATAAATAGGTAGAAAATATGCACTAAATATACATATATATAATCTACTTACCTATCTGCATATACCCAAACACACATTCACATACACATAATGAACACTTGAACATGGCATAATACATTTGTTTACTGGGCCATGTTTGCAGGGATGTGAAGTGCTGTTTCAGTTGTTGTCAGTATCAATTGTTAAAATGGTTGAAGTGATTGATCAGTATGTATGAAAGGAAAATGACATCCTTAATGTGTCTCTGACTCAGAGATCTGTGGGAACTCGGCAAAAGGAAATTGAAGCTGCAAAACCTATTTAAAGATGTGAAACACACACACTGGGTCTCTGTTTTTATGCACAACTGATGTTCCCCTAGGCTAAAATACTAAGCTTTTATCATAATGGTGTTATGCCTACAATGCACCTTAAGATCTTACTGGGTGAATCAAGGAGGAAAAAAGAGCTCTTCATTACTAAGGGTCTTTGCAACAGCTCTTTGTTCTCTTGCAGCTGATGGATCTGCTCTTCACTTTGCAGCAGGACAATAGAACGCCTATGAAGAAGTGGTGCTGTTTTTATTTTCTAATCTCATTTCCTCTGTCTTGAGCTGCCTTATTTCCACCTGACAGTCAAACGATAAAAAAACACTGAGTCACCCCCAATGCAGCAGAAAAGGAAAACAAAGGCTAATGTTACCCTACAGCACTGCTACAAACACAAAGAAAGCATAATTCCATGTCAGGGGTATAACCTGGCATGAATTACCTCGTTGAGTTTTTGACAGAAAAGAACAAGTGGCTAATGAAGTCACGAAAGGCTTTGGGGGTTCAACTTATGAAACCTTTAGTATTATGACAGTGTCAGGACAGGTCAGTCTTACTGCTTCCCTCCCAAGATGGAACATACTTGTACCCTCATGGTAAAATTAGACATTTGAAAAATGGTAGACTCAAATAAATTCTGATACTCTTACCATAAGTTTCTGCTCTGAATATGTGTTTGGTTTTCTTTTAATTTTAGGAGTGTCACATTTTAGTACAGTCAATAATTAATGTTACATCATTTTATTTTGTTCGTATACACAGTTTATGCATCTTCTTAATACAGTAAAATAAATATTTCTTGGCTGAAAGAGAATATTAAAACTCAATTTGCAAGGTATTGTGTAAAATCGTTACATTTGGGTCATTGTTCTGTGAATTCAGAGTACAGACCTTGATGATATCAAGAACAGTCCATGTAAGTTCACAGGTTTCCTGGGCTCTTTGACAACGGGACCAAAATCAGTTCTTGTCCCAGTGCTAACTTTGAAAGTTGTAAGATGATTTAGCCACTTACATTGTGACATTTAGAGGAAAATAGAAAGGTGTTTTCTCTAGAATCTGTTCTTCATCATTTTATCAATATCTGAAATACATGGAATTAGCACAATATGAAATTTTAAATAATATTGCTATGAGACTTACAGTCTTAAAATTGATTTCACAAACCGTATTTCAAAATTGATGAGGTAAGCAGCACATGTGTTATTGCAATCATTTTTATCAGAGTGCAAGGTTTTCAAGGTTACGTAGCTAGTAAGGAAAAAGCTGGACTCAAATATCAGGACATCTGATTCCAGAAGGTCTTTGTATTACACTCAAAAATCATGGAGTTTTGGGTTTAAGTAATTTCTCTTTGTTAAAGTGCAAATAAATCTGAAAATAATATACCTATTAAATCCATTATCAGCACAAATGATCTAAGTATATTCTATCAAATTAAGAAGGAAAGAAGGAAGGTAGGAGGGAAGAAATGGCAAATAATGATGACAGAGCATTAGAACTAGAGGAGGAAGACGATCAGAGCACTGGTAAGCCCATCAGGACTTTTGGTTGCAAGTAACTAACAGTTAAAACAAACTAGCTTAAGGTTATATGGAAATTTTTAGAGGATACAGAAAAGGTGAAAAAGCAAATGTCCAAAAGGGCAGGAACCAGGACAGTTCTGGAATCACAGCAACAGGCACTAGGAAATCAACACATAGGATTCTCTCTCTCTGCTCAACTTCTGTTTCTCTTTTCAGATTAGCTTTATTCTCTCTTCCGGAAGATAAAATTCTTTACACTTTAGAACATGTGGCCACCTGGAGCTGCAATTTGCATTCTCAAGGTTTCCTTACTAGGGGAAAAAGATAATCTATCTACCAGTTCTAGTTCAAAATCTCTAGGTGAAGACACAGACTTGATTAGGTCCCATGCTCCCTTTTTGGCCTAATCATAACATTTAGTGGTAATGTGAAACATTTGCTCAAGTGCTTACCTTTAGAGAATATGATTTGAAAATAAAATAACTCAGTTATTTTTCCACCTAACTAGTAGGAGTGGTAGATTGGCCTCAGAGGAGTTTTTTGAGAGTTGAGGCAGCTATTCTAGTATGACTGGATGGGCTGCACAAGGAGGGCAAGGCTAAACGTGATGTACATTGTATAGGCGTTTAGGGATTAGTAGATGGGCCCCCTGGGGGATCTATGGGGTTATAAAGAAATAGAGGTAATGGAAGAGAGGAGTGGGAAGCAACTGAAGATAAATTCATTACTTACATAATCAAGTGTCGTACTGACTTTAAGGAATTAGCTCAAAAGCAGAAAAAAAAATAGTAGGCTTAGAGAAAACTGGCTTGAGAAAGTTAGGGATCTCTGAGAATTTCTGTGTGAAAAAATGTTTTTTCAAATTCTACAGATCATTATAAGTAGAGATTGAGACCCAAACAGATGAGGAAGACCAAAACAGATGAGGAAAACAAAACAGATGAATATGCTAGGACTAAATGTAGGAAGGAACCAGAATCTAGGAGAAAATTCATTGGCATCTTGGCCTAAGATGGAGAGTCCTTCTTCTCTCCTATCAGAGCATCATGGTGGTGAGGCCTTGCTTTTAGACTCAGAGGGACCTGATTTTGGATCCTGACTGTCATTATTAGTTGTTTGGTGCTGGAAAAAATGATTACTATATGAATCTGTTTCCTCATTTCTACCACGAAGTAATACTAGGTCATAGGTGTTGTTGTTGTTGTTGTTTTGTAAGGATTAAAAATATTAGATCCTCCATTACAAGAGTCATACTTCCATGAATTGTTAATATGTAACAGAGGTGGCACTGCAGGTCAGCAGAGAAACAATTGGGTATCTCAAAAAAGGAAAAAAAGAAATAGGATACTGATCTTACACCATACACAAAACACAATTTCAGATATATTAAAGTCTTCCATATGAAAGACAAAAACCAAAACACTTTTCAGGAATAATACTGGATATTATTTTTATGACTTTGGGGGTAAAGAAGTTTTCTCAAAAAAGATGCAAGAAGAATTATGCATAACATAATGGATTGAGAAAAATCTGTTCCATGAAAATTAAGAGGCTATGCTTATTAAAAGATGAGATGATGCTACAAATCTACTAAATTAACAGAAATTTTAGTTTGAACAAGAACACATCACTGTGAATGTGAAGTGACAGGAACTCTCATGAATTCTTGGTGGAAGTGTATGTTGCCAACTACTTTAGAAAACAGTTTGCATTCTGACCTTCAAGATGGCGTAGGAGTAAGACGTGGAGATCACCTTCCTCCCCACAAATACATCAGAAATACATCTACATGTGGAACAACTCCTACAGAACACCTACTGAACCCTGACAGAAGACCTCACACATCCCAAAAGGCAAGAAACTCCCCACATACTTGGGTAAGGCAAAAGAAAAAACAGAGACAAAAGAATAGGGACGGGACCCGCACCAGTGGGAGGGAGCTGTGAAGGAGGAAAGGTTTCCACACACTAGAAGCCCCTTCACTGGCAGAGACTGCAGGTGGCAGAGGGGGGAAACTTCGGAGCCACGGAGGAGAGCGCAGCAACAGGGGTGCAGAGGGCAAAGCGGAGAGATTCCTGCCCAGGGGATTGGTGCCAACCAGCACTCACCAGCCTGAGAGGCTTGTCTGCTCATCCGCTGGACTGGGTGGGTAGGGGCTGGGAGCTGAGGCTTGGGCTTCAGAGGCCAGACCCCAGGGAGAGGACTGGGGTTGGCTGCATGAACACAGCCTGAAGGGGGCTAGTGCACCACAGCTAGCCGGAAGGGAGTTTGGGGAAAAGTTTGGAACTACCTAAGAGTCGAGAGACTATTGTTTCAGGGTGCGCAAGGATAGGGGATTCAGAGCACCGCCTAAATGAGCTCCAGAGATGGGAGCGAGCCGCGACTATCAGCTTGGACACCAGAGATGGGATGAAACACTAAGGCTGCTGCTGCAGCCACCAAGAAGCCTGTGTGCAAGCAAGGTCTCTATCCACACCTCACCTCCCGGGAGCCTGTGCAGCCCGCCACTGCCAGGGTCCTGTGATCCAGGGACAAGTTCCCTGGGAGAACACACGGCGCGCCTCAGGCTGGTGCAACGTCAGGCCAGCCTCTGCCGCTTCAGGCTCGCCCCGCATTCCGTACTCCTCCCTCCCCACGGCCTGAGTGACCCAGAGCCCCCTAATCATCTGCTCCTTTAACTCCCTCCTGTCTGGGTGAAGAACAGATGCCAGAGTGTGACCTACACGAAGAGGCAGGGCCAAATCCAAAGCTGAACCCCGGGAGCTGTGCGAACAAAGAAGAGAAAGGGAAATCTCTCTGTGCAGCCTCAGGAGCTGCAGATTAAATCTCCACAGCCAACTTGATACACGCTGCATCTCTGGAATACCTGAACAGACAATGAATTATCCCCAAACTGAAGCAGAGGACTTCGGGAGCAACTGTAGACTTGGGGTTTGCTTTCTGCATCTAATTTGTTTCTATTTTTATGTTTATCTTGGTTTAGTATTTAGAGCTTATTATCACTGGTAGATTTGTTTATAGATTTGGCTGCTCTCTTCCATTTTTTTATATATATATTTTTCCTATTTCTCTTTTTGTGAGTGTGTATGTTTCTTTGTGTGATTTTGTCTGTATAGGTTGGATTTTACCATTTGTCCTAGGGTTCTGTCTGTCCATTTTTTGCTAGTATAGTTTTTAGTGCCTGTTATCATTGGTGTATTTGTTTATTAGTTTAGTTGCTCTCTTCTTTTTTTTTAATTACTATTTTATTTTTTATTTTAATAATATTTTTTATTTTAAAAAATTTATTTTATTTTTTCTTTCTTTTTTTTTTTTTTTCTTTTCTCCCTTTTCTTCTGAGCCCTGTGGCTGACAGGGTCTTGGTGCTCCAGCCAAGTGTGAGACCTGAGCCTCTCAGGTGGGACAGCTGAGTTCAGGACATTGGTCTACCAGAGACCTCCCGGCCCTTTGTAATATCAATTGGTGAGAGGTCTCCCAAAGATCTCCATCTCAATGCTAAGACCCAGCTCCACTCAATGACCAGCAAGCTCCAGTGCTGGACACCCCATGCCAAACAACAAGCAAGACAGAAACACAACCCAATCCATTAGCAGAGAGGCTGCCTAAAGTCAAACTAAGTTCACAGACACTTCAAAACACACCACCGGATGTGGTCCTGCCCACCAGAAAGACAAGATCCAGCCTCATCCACCAAAACATGGGCATCAGTCCCCTCCACCAGGAGCCTACACAACCCAAGGAACCAACCTTACCCACTGCGGGCAGACACCAAAAACCATGGGAACTACGAACGTGCAGCCTGTGAAAAGGAGACCCCAAACACAGTAAGTTACTAAGTTAAGCAAAATGAGAAGACAGAGAAATATGCAGTAGATGGAGGATCAAGGTAAAAACCCACCAGACCAAACAAATGAAGAGGAAATAGGCAGTCTACCTGAAAAAGAATTCAGAGTAATGATAGTAAAGATGATCCAAAATCTTGGAAATAGAACAGAGAAAATTAAAAAAAAAAGTTTAACAAGGACCTAGAAGAACTAAAGAGCAAACAAACAGTGATGAAAAACACAATAAGTGAAATTAAAAATTCTCTAGAAGGAATCAACAGCAGAATACCTGAGGCAGAAGAACGGATAAGGGACCTGAAAGTTAAAATAGTGGAAATAACTACTGCAGAGCAGAATAAAGAAAAATGAATGAAAATAATTGAGAACAGTCTCAGAGACCTTTGGGACAACATTAAACACCCCAACATTCGAATTATAGGGGTCCCGGAAAAAGAAGAGAAAAAGAAAGGGTCTGAGAAAATATTTGAAGAGATTACAATTGGAAACTTCCCTAACATGGGAAAGAAAATAGTCAATCAAGTCCAGGAAGCACAGAGTCCCATACAGGATAAATCCAAGGAGAAACACGCCAAGCACACACTTAATCAAACTATCAAAAATTAAATACAAAGAAAAAATATTAAAAGCAGCAAGGGAAAAGCAACCAATAATATACAAAGGAATCCCATAAGGTTAACAGCTAATCTTTCAGCAGGAACTCTGCAAGCCAGAAGGGAGTGGCAAGACATATTTAAAGTCATGCAAGGGAAAAACCTACAACCAAGATTACTCTACCCAGCAAGGATCTCATTCAGATTCGACGGAGAAATTAAAACCTTTACAGACAAGTAAAAGCTAAGAAAATTCAGCACCACCAAACCAGCTTTACAACAAATGTTAAAGGAACTTCCCTAGGCAGAAAACACCACCAAAAGGCATAGACTGGCTGAATGGATACAAAAACAAGACCCATATATGTGCTGTCTACAAGACACTCACTTCAGACCTAGGAACACATACAGACTGAAAGTGAGTGGATGGAAAAAGATATTCCATGGAAATGGAATCGAAAACTATTCTCATATTAAAATAGACTTTAAAATAAAGGCTATTACAAGAGACAAAGAAGGACACTACATAATGATCAAGGGATCAATCCAAGAAGAAGATATAACAATTGTAAATATTTATGCACCCAACATAGGAGCACCGAAATACATAAGGCAAATGCTAACAGCCATAAAAGGGGAAATCGACAGTAACACAATAATAGTAGGAGACTTTAACACCTCACTTTCACCAATGGAAAGATCATCCAAAATGAAACTAAATGAGGAAACACAAGCTTTAAATAACATATTATACAAGATGCATTTAACTGATATTTATAGGACATTCCATCCAAAACAAGAAAATACACTTTCTTCTCAAGTGCTCATGAAATCTTCTTCAGGATAGAACATATCTTGGGTCACAAATCAAGCCTTGGTAGATCTAAGAAAATTGAAATCATATCAAGTATCTTCTCTGACCACAATTCTATCAGACTATATATCAGTTATAGGACAAAAAGTGTAAAAAATACAAACACATGGAGGCTAAACAATACGTTACTAAATAACCAAGAGATCAGTGAAGAAATCAAAGAGGAAATCAAAAAATACCTAGAAACAAATGACAATGAAAACATGATCCAACACCTATGGGATGCAGCAAAAGCAGTTCTAAAAGGCAAGTTTATGAAATACAATCCTACATCAAGAAACAAGAAAAGTCTCAAATGAACAATCTAAACTTACATCTAAAGCAATTAGAGAAAGAAGAACAAAAAACACCCTAAGTTAGCAGAAGGAAAGAAATCATAAAAATCAGATCAGAAATAAATGAAAATGAAATGAAGGAAAGAATAGCAAAGATCCATAAAACTAAAACCTGGTTCTTTGAGAAATTAAACAAAATTGATAAACCGTTAGCCAGACTCATCAAAAAAGAAGGGAGAATACTTAAATCAACCGAATTAGAAATGAAAAAGGGGAAGTAAAAACTGACACCGCAGAAATACAATGGATCATGAGAGATTATTACAAGCTACTACATGCCAATAAAATGGACAAACTGGAAGAAATGGACAAATTCTTAGATAAGCACAACCTTCCAAGATTGAACCAGGAATAAATAGAAAATATAAACAGACCTATCACAAGCACTGAATTTGAAACTGTGATTAAAAATCTTCCAACAAACAAAAGCCCAGGACCAGATGGCTTCACAGGTGAATTCTATCAAACACTTATAAAAGAGCTAACACCTATTCTTCTCAAACTCTTCCAAAATATAGCAGAGGGAGGAACACTCCCAAACTCATTCTATGAAGCCACCATCACCCTGATACCAAAACCAGACAAAGATGTCACAAAAAAAGAAAACTATAAGCCAATATCACTGATGAATGTAGATGCAAAAATCCACAACAAAGTACTAGCAAACAGAATCCACCAACACATTAAAAGGATCATACACCATGATCAAGTGGGGTTTTTCCCAGGAATGCAAGGATTCTTCAATATATACACATCAATCAATGTGATAAACCATATTAACAAATTGAAGGATAAAAACCATATGATAATATCAATAGATACATAAAAAGCTTTCAACAAAATTCAACACCCATTTATGATGAAAACCCTCCAGAAAGCAGGCAGAGGGAATTTACCTCAACATAAGAAAGGACATATATGACAAACCCACAGCCATCATCGTTCTCAATAGTGAAAAACTGAAACTATTTCCACTAAGATCAGGAACAAGTCAAGGTTGCCCAGTCTCACCACTATTATTCAACATAGTTTTGGAAGTTTTAGCCAAGGCAATCAGAGAAGAAAAATAAATAAAAGGAATCCAAATTGGAAAAGAAGAAGTAAATCTGTCACTGTTTGCAGATGACAAGATACTATACGTAGAGAATCCTAAAGATGTTACCAGAAATCTACCAGAGCTAATCAATGAATTTAGTAAAGTAGCAGGATACAAAATTAATGCACAGAAATCTCTTGCATTCCTATACACTAATGATGAAAAATCTGAAAGAGAAATTAAGGAAACACTCCCATTCACCATTGCAACAAAAAGAATAAAATATCTAGGAATAAACCTACCTAAGAAGGCAAAAGACCTGTATGCAGAAAATTATAAGACACTGATGAAAGAAATTAAAGATGATACCAACAGATGGAGAGATACACCATGTTCTTGGATTGGAAGAATCAACATTGTGAAAATGACTATAGTACCCAAAGCAATCTACAGATTCAATGCAATCCCTATGAAACTACCAAATGTGTTTTGCACAGAACTGGAACAAAAAATTTCACAATTTGTATGGAAATGCAAAAGACCCCGAATAGCCAAAGCAATCATGAGAAAGAAAATTGGAGTTGGAGGAATCAGGGTCCCTGACTTCAGACTATACTACAAAGCTACAGTAATCAAGACAGTATCATACTGGCACAAAAACAGAAATGTAGATCAATGGAACAGGAGAGAAACCTGAGAGATAAACCCATGCATATACGGTCACCTTATCTTTGATAAAGGAGGCAAGAATATACAGTGGAGAAAAGACAGCCTCTTCAATAAGTGGTGCTGGGAAAACTGGAGAGCTACGTGAAAAAGAATGAAAGTAGAACACTCCCTAACACCGTATACAAAAATAAGCTCCAATTGGATTAAAGACCTTAACGTAAGGCCAGACACTATAAAACTCTTAGACAAAAACATAGGCAGAACACTCTATGATATAAATCACAGCAAGATCCTTTTTCACCCACCTCCTAGAGAAATGGAAATAAAAACAGAAATAAACAAATGTGACCTAATGAAACTTCAAAGCTTTTGCACAGCAAAGGAAACCTTAAACAAGATGAAAAGACAACCTTAAAATGGGAGAAAATATTTGCAAATGAAGCAAGAGACAAAGGATTAATCTCCAAAATAAAATATATAAGCAGCTCATGCAGCTCAATATCAAAAAAACAAACAACCCAATCCAAAAATGGGCAGAAGACCTAAATAGACATTTCTCCAAAGAAGATATACAGATTGCCAACAAACACATGAAAGGATGCTGAACATCACTAATCATTAGAGAAATGCAAGTCAAAACTACAATGAGGTATCACCTCACACCAGTCAGAATGGCCATCATCAAAAAATCTACAAACAAAAAATGCTGGAGAAGGTGTGGAGAAAAGGGAACCCTCTTGCACTGTTGGTGGGAATGTAAATTGATACAGCCACTATGGAGGACAGTATGGAGGTTCCTTAAAAAACTAAAAATAGAACTACCATACAACCCGGCAATCCCACTACTGGGCATATACCCTGAGAAAACCATAATTCAAAAAGAATTGCAGCACTATTTACAATAGCCAGGACATGGAATCAACCTAAGTGTTCATCGGCAGATGAATGGGTAAAGAGGATGTGGCACATATATACAATGGAATATTACTCAGCCATAAAAAGAAATGAAATTGATTATTTTTAGTGAGGTGGATGGACCTAGAGTCGATCATACAGAGTGAAGTAAGTCAGGACGAGAAAAACAAATACCGCATGCTAACACATATATATGGAAGCTAAAAAAAAAAAAAAAAAAAAAAATGGTTCGGAAGAACCTAGGGGCAGGACAGGAATAAACACACAAATGTAAAGAATGGACTTGAGGACACAGGGAGGGGGAAGTGTAAGCTGGGACAAAGTGAGAGAGTGGTATGGACATATATACACTACCAAATGTTAAATAGATAGATAGTGGGAACCAGCTACAACAGGGAGATCAGGTCAGTACTTTGTGACCACCTAGAGGGGTGGGTTAGGGAGGGTGGGAGGTGGACGCAAGAGGGAGGGGATATGGCGGTATATGTATACGAATAGTTGATTCACTTTGTTATAAAGCAGAAACTAACACACCATTGTAAAGCAATTATACTCCAATAAAGATGTTAAAAAAGGAATAAATTAAAAAATAAAAGAAAAAAAAATAAAAGCAAATACTTTGCATCATCTGACAAAGACAAAGCTGTGCAAACCCTATGACGTCTGGGGAAATATGAAAATATTCACCACGATATATGTGCAAAAATGTACCATGTGGCATTTTTCATGATAGCTAAAAGCCAGAAAGAACTCAAACATCTACAAACATAAAGTTGTAGAATACTATATATTTAAAAAATGAAAATGACTAAATTATAACTACATGCAATAACATGGATAAATCTTATTAACAAAATCTTGTTGAGCACAAGAACCCGTATCCCAAATAATACAATGGTATGATTTCATTCATAAACATTTCCAAAACAAGCAAAGCTAAAGCATCTTATTTGGGTATGTGGACATAAATAGTAAAAATTGAAATAATAACAAAGAAATATCCTTAAAATCAGGATGAGGGTTTTGGCCATCATCAGGAAAGGGTACACAAGGGTTTCTAGGATGCTGGCAGTATAATGTTTTTCTTTATCATTGGTGAATTACCTGGCTCACATTTATTTTGTTTTGTTGATGAGAAAGTACCCAAGGTGATGTTTCATATGATTTTACATCAGGAGACCTCCAATATTAAGGTGCTTCTGTAATCCACATTCATAACTATGTTGTATAGTCTTTGTTTTCTCCTCTATATCTACTCTTCATCTTTGTCCATCCTGAGAGGCTATTTTGGATCAATAACTATCTCTCGTGTCCTCTAGCTTTCTGTGGACTTGACCAATGAGACATTGCAGCAGGAATGAGTGCGTGATACTGTTACCCTTGGCTTTTTACGACCTCAAATTCCCAATAAGTAGTTCTCATCTATAACTATGCCCACTTTTCCTCTTACTGGATGACTGCTGTTCCCCTCCCTTGCAGTTGGGAGTGCTAACACCACTCTCTATTTCTAGCTCTCTATTTCTGCTCCTATGATTATAAATAGACCCTCCACTGAACTCTACTCAAATAGTCATATATTTGAGTATGGCTCTCAGTTTCCTGTCAATTAGTTTTCTGACTAACACAATACTGCTTTTCTTCTTCTTGGTCGAATCAAAATGGAAAAAAAAAAGTTTCTAATCACTTTAGCTGGAATTCCAAATTCCAGTAACACACATTGTTAATGCTTTATGATTTGGCAATCAAATAGATCCTCCATTGATTTTTATGTTTCATGAAATCATACAGTTCTTGAAAGCAGGACCATCTCATGGTTCTATCCCGCACATAGCATTTAGCAGAGTGCTAAATAGTCCACGGCATAAGAGTTCAGCATACACGTGCTGACTGATTCATCTCTTATGTTTTCATTTAATATGGTTTATTTGGCAACTAGGGGACATGTTTCCCACAAATAAATTTTTCCCTAATTCTATCATTTAATAAGTGACTACTAAAATTTTCCTTTGTGGTCGTCTCATTTGTATTATTATATGTTTACATGTTATAACAAAATAATGCTATTAGACATTGTTTGTATGCTATTATAAGGGGAAAATTATTACTTATATTGATGCCATAGGAAATTAGAGGAATGTAACTCACTATAACTTAAACATCCACTGTAAATAGAAAGATGAGATTTTCATTATTTTATTAGAATATAATAAGCCAGCATTTCATCTTATAAGCCCATATAGTATCTAATATTGTAACTGAGTAGAATTAGGTTTCATTTATAATATATTAGGTATTGAATAAAACTGCATGTTGGGACTTCTAAATTAACTTTTAAAGTTATTTGAATAAGGCATAATTACTGCCAATCCAATCCTCGAGGTAATATTAATTTAGCATTTGTTTGTGTTTTAGTTTTGTATTTGCAGGAAAGCCACACTACTGCTGGGACTTATATTAGATAGAATTCGGGTTTGTTCAGTAGAACTTTGTTTCCACATTCAAGCAACCTAACAGGGACAAAGCAAAGCAGTCTTCAAGACAGTGGCTCTACCTGTCAGATGTAAATATTGCTATGATTTTTGTTTGTGATATATTTATTTGATTTTATTCCTATCTGAATACCTATTACAGAGTCATAGTGCCAGGTTTTATCTACATTACTTCAGGATAGAGCATAAAATGTAAACCATCTATGTGCTTCAAAATACTCAGATGTTAGGGGACCCAGAAGAGTGTATTCTGTTGAAGTTTAGTTCTGTCCAAGAGTGTGCCAGAGAGTCAGTGGATGGGCTGGATTTAATGTCTATTGGGTGAAGTTATGTGGTGGTTAGGGTCTTAAATAGAACATGTCAACAAAGAAGGTACAAAAAGCCTCCATCTAGTTTTTGTGATATACTGTATGTATAAAATAAAAGAAAGTTTTGAAAGCTTCCCCAAGGCTAGTGATTTAGTGAATTATAAAAATAACCCGCTCAATTGCAAAGGGCAATGGGATAAGAACTGAAGGACCATGAGCAAATATGGCAGAGAGATTCTAAACATCTCATTGAGCTTAAGGTGCTTAATGCAGACAATAGCTGTCCTTAAATTCTCTTCATTTTACTCTGCGATGTATGAGACTATGTGTGTAAGTGTTGTTTGTACCTTTAAAATACACCGTTTTGTTAGACTGCAGGTTCAAGGGCAGCGTACGATTTCTGGGAGAATATAGAACTGACAAGTACAAGGCCAGGCCTCTGGTCCTCCAAAGACTAGAAATACAGTGATTACCCAGCCAGGGCTTCAGTCACAAGGAAACAACTCAGCTTTCCAATTTATTACTAAACCAAAATAAAATTTTGAATGTTAAAAAAATTAATTGTAAGAATGTAGACTAGAGGATACTCAGAATTTCACACACACACAAAACCCTGGTCTTTTGTGTTAACCACAAATTCAGTGTGTCAGTATTGTGAAATAGCTGCTAGAATTTAGTGCAAGTTACATAACACTGATAGAAGAAGAATGTTTCTCTTCCTCTAGCCTGTACAGAGAAATGGGGATAATGGTAATAATAATTACACCAGCAAGGTTTTAGTGTAAAATTCACTTTTGCATACATTATCCCATTTTAGCATAGATGCTTACAGAATTTTTTATATCTAGATGGGTGTCATAAAATAAGTGATGTGGAAACCAAAAAAAAAAAAACCAAAGAAAGAAAAACCCCAAACACAAAACACTTTAGGCAGTGGTTTCAAGGCAGCAGTGTAGGTTTTAAAGTATGGTCCTTGGACTTGTTAAAGTTTTTAATTTTCATTCAGGTTATTGAAAAGTAAAATGAATTTTCATAATAATACTAAGAAATTATTTGCATTTTTCAATGTATTGACATTTTAACTGATGATGCAAAAGCAGCAGTGGGTAAAGTTTCTGATGCTTTTGCCTGAATCAAAGCAGTGGTACAAAACTATACTATTAGCCATTTTATTCTTCTCTGTCAGGTACTCACATGAAAAAAAAATGCCAGGTTAACGTAAGAATTTTTGTCTTTGAATTATTTGTATTAAATATCAACCCTTGGGTATGTCTCCTTATAGTCTGGGCAATGAAATAAGTACACATAAAGCATTTCTGCTACCTACCAAAGTGAACCAATATTTTCCAAATGAACAAGGCATGATGTTTCAAAAGCTTCAAATTATGCATGGGTAAAAGATCCATTCAAAGTAAAAGACCAATAGATCTTAATGGAACAGGATTTAAAAGTTCATTAGTACACTTTTGGATTCCATCTTACAACCTTTAAGGAACTATTTGTTAGTTTGGATGTAGTATCAAAGATCAAGAGTCACAACTGCTTGAAGAGGAAAATGCCCTTCCCTTTTTCAGCTATATATCTCTGTGAGGCTGGATTTTCATTAAAACAACACAGATCGAAGGCAAAGAAGATATGAGAATCCAGCCATCTGGAGACATTAAACAAATCTGAGATGTATAAAAACAATGCCATTTTTCTCAGGAATTTAATTTTTTTGAATATACAGTTATTTCTCCTAAAAAGTACACTAGTTGTGTTAATAGGTAATAGGTTTATTATTTTTGTTTTATAGGAATTAATAATTAACAGTGCTTAAGTTTTCTGTTTTAATTTTTAATATGGTAAATATCAGTACACATAACTCACATACAGGAAAATTATTGGAGGTTCTCAACAGTTTTCGGAGTTTAAAGGAGTCCTGAGACTACAACATTTGAGCAGTGCTTGCCTAAGTAAACCTAACAGAAGAATAATGAGACAACATGGTAGCTGCCATTAAATGTTTGAGAAGCTACCTTGGACATCTTTTGTTTTTACCTGCACAGCATCCAATTCCTGTTTTTCTGAGAAAAGCACACCTGTTTTCCTCTGAGGAGTCATATCGCTTCTCTATTTTAATTGGGGTCTATCTTAACCCCTACCTGCAGGGGTAGATATTCTACCTCAGTATAGCCAATTAGTATATTTTTCATAAACCCCATCTCCTTCTCTCACAGCTAGAGTGATTAATCAAAAATGGGTATAAGTGAGGGCTTCCCTGGTGGCGCAGTGGTTCGGAGTCCGCCTGCCGATGCAGGGGACGCGGGTTTGTGCCCCGGTCCGGGAAGATCCCACATGCCGCGGAGCAGCTGGGCCCGTGAGCCATGGCCGCTGAGCCTGCGCGTCCGGAGCCTCTGCTCCACAGCGGGAGAGGCCGCAGCGGTGAGAGGCCCGCGTACCGGAAAAAAAAAAAAAAAATGGGTATAACTCAAGTCTCAGACTTTTGCAGGAAGCCTTGGAGGAGAGATGGGGTTAATAACCCACTGGTCTATTTGGCTAGAACTGCTGTTTGGCATCATGGTCATCATCCGGACACACCTTTCTCAAAGCAAAAGGATTGCAGAAGAAGATAGAGAGATGGAGAGAGACATAACTCTAATCTTATCATTTGAGAACCTGGCTCCAACCATGGTAGTTTTATGAGGCTGTAAATTCCCTATCTGATAAAAATCAGTTTGACTTGGATTTCTCTCATTTATGTCTGAAAAGATCCTACTGAGTATTGTTCCAGAAGCAATATGAATCATGACTGACCAGTTTTATTCTTAATATAAGAAAGAAAATTCAGACAATCAGTGCTGTTTCAGTCATTGCAAAAATTGCACCAAAGGATGATCTAATTTTGAGTTGGAAGAACACTTAGGGATGAAAGGAATAAACACCTTTATTTTAGGAGTAAAGAAATTTACTCCTGAAGATTTTTTGTTATTTCCAATACCTAAGATTCAGATTTTTTGTTATTTCCAATGCCTAATTAGTGGTAGATTAAGAAATAAACTCAGTATCACTTAAGTATTTATGAACATCCAATGACCATTTTTCGGTGATAGAACAGATATAAAGGATTGCAAAAACACTGGTGAGGACCTATATAATTTCAAGATTATAGAAGTCATATCAAATGAGATGAAATAAAGTGGGGAGTTTAAGGAAGTATCCAGAAAATCTAAAAGAATAATACCTGCTATGAACAAGAAGAGCGGTTGCCACAACGTCTATTACTGTTGTTTACTATGATTGAGAATTAAAATACAATAACTGTTCAGCAGTCGAGTTTTTTGCTTAGGTCTACACAAAATTACTCTTATGTAATTTCTCCTAGTCATTGAAAAGTCAGTTTTCAAGATTATTCTTAAGAAAGTTTGCTGATTTACACACAAACACACACACACACCCTGATTAATACAATATATACGATGATGAACAGTTAGCGAGTTTAGTAATTTTTCTGAGTTTTTCCTCTATATTGAATCAGTTTTTCCAATATATAAGCTTTTCATTTATTGTAATTCAGGTAGAAGTCTAGGAAATATTCGTTATTTCAATCTCCTAGTGTCATATGTACTGCATTAAATCAACACCAGTTTAACTTGAACTGTGCCGTGCATGTACACATGAGTACTGGACTGAAATGTGGGGTTGTTTGAAGATTTTGCCTTTTTGTGCACTAGGGCATGGTGTTCCAGAACACATTATTTTATTACTATTCTATTGCTCTGTACTTTTCTTTTTATGCTGTTCTGACTTGAATGTAGTTTTCTTTAAAATATGAAACAAACAGGTTCATCTTTTGACAACTGTACTCTTTTCTTCCCAGATATTGATCATTCAGATATCCCAACTAAACTCTCACTAAATTATTTTCATTCTCTTGGAAGGAAGGGCCTTAAATTATTAAAAACTCGGTGTAGACAATTTTTCCAGTCACTAATATCTGATATCCTATAAGTTCAAGAATACTAATCTACCAAAAAAAAGAAAAAACAAACAAATGAATTTCTTATTTGGAAACATAAGAAACAATAAATTCAGTAAAACAAGAAAAATAATACTGAATACCTTAGGGCACAAATTTATTTCAGATTTACCCAGCAGTGCTGTGATTCTGTTGATGAAAGGTGAAGCTCAACTTTGAAGATACAGGTATAGCAAATCAAGTTGAGATGAGAAAAAAAGCCAAATAAGGAAAGAGGGTAAAAAATGTCAGTAATTCTATGTCACCATCCATTTCTTCATCTATAGCAATGGTTCAAAAACTTCAGAGCTACTTGAAGACCTTGTTAAATATTTAGACATGGGTTGTAAATATTTTGATTCTGTGAATTTTAGCCACAGTCTAAGAATTATTTTTAGAGCCTAAGAATCTGCATTTTTTAACTAATATCCCAGAGAATTTTGATAGAGATAATTCAAATGTTACATCAGGCAGAACAAACCTATATAGTCCATATATGAAACCCAGTTAAATTGTGTAAATTACGTATAATAGTTCTTTAGCTTACAAAAGAGAAAGTAAAGGGTATTCAGGAAATAAGCCCCCAATCGAATGTCCATTCTGTGTGTTTAATTTGCCAAAACTCTCTCAATGGAAATATAAGAAAAAAATCAAACAAATGAGAGAGACAGAAATAGAGAGAGACTTGCTTGAAAAACAGAGTGAAATGCCTTTTTCTCATCTTGGTGACTTCTGTCTAGGGCTAAATCCCTTATAAATTGCAGTTGTACTGTAATTGATTTCATTCTTAACAAAACATCAAATCCTCTTGGGAAAAAACAAAGGAAAGTGAGATTAGCTAAGGAAACAGAAAAAAATTTTTCTATTTCAATGATTAAAATTTATGCCTCAGGAATTAAGCAGGCTTGATGCTTTCCTGGATTTACAGCATTTCATTTGTTACTGTCATTAGCTTTAACTGCTTTGGGAAAATTTAACAACAGAACTATAGCATGGCTTACAACCATCATGAGCTACGAAGATTCAAGAGCATGCGAAACGTTTCCTTGCAAACTCTGCTTTAATAGGATTACATGGATAACGTCTTTGAATATTTATTCCCTCTACAAATCAGGTAGGATGCATTTTAATGACATATTTAAAATGTTGTCATCTTACGGCTGAAGACGACACCTAGAAGCGTGTACATTTTCGAAAAGCAATGAATCACAAGCCTCGAAAACTTTCTTGAAAATAGGAAGCTAATTCCAGGATGCATGGTGTCATCTTCATTGAACATATTGAAAAGTAGAATTTATGAAATAATAGCATTGCATATCAGTTAAGCAGTAAATTGGAAAAATGAGATTAAACACAATCATAGGAACATAAAGCTAAAATGGGGCCCTTAATCTTTTGCAATATTTGCTATGAAACATTTTTTGGCTTCTGAAACGACAGTTATGATACACAGTTGGATTGGTTCTCAGTTCTCTGAGATTGGTTCTCAGAGAACTCTCTCAGTTCTCATGCATAAAAAATAAACTGCCAATACATAATTAATGCAAATAATGAAACTGGAAACAAAATCTGAGGGCTTGTTTAGATTAATGCCAATTGCTTGACTTGCACGCGTCCTTGTCACTTACATTGAAATTTTACTAGATTTCCTTAATATCTTCCTATTTAAACATTTTTAATCCAAAAATTATGATGTTATGAATTTAGGCATTCTGTGTTGATGCATATGATTTTAATGTCAGAAAACTTGCTTGAAGCTTCTACAATCAGGCTGGAGGTGACTTGAATAAAGTTGTTAACTAATGAACAGAGTCGTTAATATTAATCTGCATATGCTCATCACTCTCCTGAAGGACATTTATTCAACTTTGAGTTGCAAAGCTAATTGAAAGTCATGGTAGGTTGATAAACATTGGAAGTAAGGCTCATATTGTCATAGCATTTATTCCTATTTCATTAATTTTGTAATGAAGAAATATCTGAATGCTTTCTCTCTGTAAATAGTACATTTCTTATATGACTGAACCATAATTTTTATGGAAAATTGGCCACTATTTAAACAGCATCCCTATTTCTTTATAATTAAAATCCTGCTCACAATTAGAACTGGAAGAACCATTCTTCAGGAGTTATAATGAAAAGAAAGAATTATTAGGACTACATAGAATAAATAAAATATTTTAAAAACAAAACAGTAGTTAATAATGTGTGTTTATGTTTTTCCTTTTCCTATTACTAAATTACACTTTTAAAAGAGGTATCTGTTCATTTATTTAACCACTGTTTAAATTCCCACTTGTATTAGTCGGCTTTGCTGCTAAACAGTCAACCCACACAGTGTTTTACAAGAACAGACATTGATGTAGTCCTTGCCTCCGTAGGTATTGGTGACTGCAGGTTATAGGTGGCTGTTATGACTGCTTCATTCAGCACGACTTTGCTCAAAAAATCTCCCATTCTAAGACAAAGACTGAAAGAGAGAACACTATTTAGGGCATGCCCATTCTTCTGGCAGTGGGAATTAGCAAGAGACTAGACAAACCTTATGATCACATCTAAAGCTTCTCCTTAGTTGTAGTGTGTTTCAAATCCACTTACATTCCATTAATCAAAACATGTCACTAATTAAGCCCACTATTAATGGGATAGAAAGTGGACTCCAAGGGTGAAGTGGACAAGGAAGTGTGAATGAATATCTACAAACATTAATAAACCTACCATACCACTGTAGGCTCTTCCACATGGCCATTGCCCTCAAGAAAGTTTCGATATAGAATAGGTTGTTTTCAAATAAAGCAGATTTGCATTATTTAAGAAGGCCTTTCTTTAGGTTCATCCTTTCATACCATTTGAATTCTGGACATGTTTATTTAAGAAAAAAAATCTTATTTCTGTCTGGGATTTCATTTAAGCTATGTGTTCTATCAAATTCCTCATTGCAAACACTTTCTGTTACTGATTCAGATTGCATTTTCATAGATTATTTTAATTCTATACATGGGAGACAGCCCAAATGTAGAATCTCTACCAGAGAAAAATCAAAGTTGATTTATAAGGGTGAAGACTCATGTGTTGTCACAATATGAGGGGAAGGCTGAGAGACATTCGATCACTTCTAATTCTAAGCGAGTCTCTTTCTTGCTGCTCCAGGATGAGATATCTTACTGCTTCCAGGCTAGGTGCATCTTTCTGCCTCATACAGATCATCAAGTATCAATGATCAGTGACCGATGATCAGTACCTTTCACCTTCCCAGGTTTCTTCCTGGGAATAGTAGCGGCTAAATTAATTGATTGGTATGTGTGTTGGCATCCAGGTGAAACTATAAATAATAACACTTTGTCTAGGGCCTTCTTTTTTGTAAGGTGAACTGATGGGTGTGTAATGCAAAACCCTTTCCTTATTCCTTAGAGGTTACTATTGTTATTTTTCACTTGGAAATGAGAAAGCAAGAATTCACAAGAGCTTCCATCTCCTCTATGGGTCCAAATCTAATGGTATCCAGCTCCATCGTCTATGCTCTGCTTTGGTCTTCACTGCATCACTGGTGTGTTGTATAATCTTAATACCATCTTTCCTAAAAGCAATTTGGCCACACATACTTAAAGTTTGATGAGTTAATGCTTCTGCTTCTTATTTTACTTATTCTAGTCAAATTATCAAGATCACACCTGTGTTTCTTGCTTTGTTTATTTCAATTAAATTAACAAAATTGTAGGTGTAATAATTGTGAGAAATATCATCTATAAAATCTGATGAACATCGATTGAATAAAAGGAATACTTCAACCACCTTCTCTGGCTCACAAACCTCAACCAATAATAACTATCCTCTATTTTGCCTATGTAAAGGCTTTGACAGTGGTGACTCACTCACTGAGGTAAGGGATTCTCCCTCTACTTTTATAGAGTTGGCAGGACTGGCTCTCACATACCAGGAGAGAGGGAAGGGACAGGGTTGTGTACTGAGTCTTACATGCATAAGCTTTAATGCTGCCAAGTTTTGCTAACCCAAAACATGAGAGCTATCAAATTATGTTAGCTATCGATTGGCCATCCCTTCAAATTCATTTAATTCTTTCTTTAAATTATGCCTCTGTGCCTTATAGATAATAGACAAAAATAACTTGGCATATTTTCTCTCTCCATACATTATAAATATATTCACACACTTGTACATATTTCATTTTTCACAGCATAGAATTGGCCAACAGGGTTTATGGATACAATTTTATCTCAAGATACTGATTTTTTTAATTGAGTAAGAATGAATGGTTATGTTCAGGAAAATATTGCCAAATATTTCATTTTGTTTTCATTTTGTTTAATGATGTCTTCATAAAGAGTTAAAATGATTTTATAAAATTGTTTAATACTTGGGCAATCTTCAAAATAAAAAGAAAACATAAATGCTTCACTAGATTTCTTAAATAGAGGAATTAACTAAGGAATTTCTTAAATGCATTTCTTCTGTCAAATTATCAAAGAAAAGCCTATTCAAACAATGAAATGACTAATTTTGCCTACGCAAGGATAAAGTACATAGTACTCAGTGCTAGTGATGATACTATGAAATGTGCATCACTGGTGTGTTGTATAATCTTAATACCATCTTTCCTAAAAGCAATTTGGCCACACATACTTAAAGTTTGAAAAATTTTCTACATTTTTTCCAAGTAAATCTACTTTGATATTCCAAAGGAAGGACAGTACTTCTATACATCAACTTAACTGTAGAGGGAATTTTAAGTTAACAAAGCAAGATACAAAATTATGAATTTATAAGGAGATGTAAGTCACTCCATAAAACTAGAGATCACATCACTACTTGTGTATTTAAAATTAAACTCATCCAACTGACTAGAAGAAAAGCCTGAGATCAGAATTTTTACCTTGAGTCTCCTCTGTAATTTCCTAATTTTATAAATTGATATCATTCAGCATTTCTTTATTGTAAATCTTCCCATCTGTCACAGGAAAATGAAACATACAGTTTAGGACTTTAGCTCACTGGTCCAGCATCAGTTCAGTTTCATTGTTGCTTCCTTTTAGATTATTTATTATCTGACTTCTTAGGCAAAAATCATATTTCAATTAACAGGTTGAGGTCATGTGCTGTAAGGTTGAGCCCTTATGTGGGTACCAGGATTGGTATCTCACCCTGGAAAGCCAGCACCTATTATTGTGTTTTCTTCTTCTGAAACTCCTAAATGTTGTGCTCTGGATGCTTTCTGTAAATTCTACTAAATATTTATCGCTGAAGCTTTCTGTGTATATCGCCCATCTAACTGCAGCTTCCATATTATTCATCTTTTACTATCTCTTATCCTGCCTCTGCAGATTTACCTGGTCTTCACGTGTCACTTCTCTTGGTCGGGCATAATATAGCCTCAACCAAGCATGGAGTATATCATGAATTAGCAGCATGTCACAATTTTCTCTATTCATCCCCTGCCCCCTCCCCAAGTTCTACAAACAAATTTTGGATCCAGGATAGTGATAGTGGTTGGGGCATGTTCACATTTGTTCGTCACAGCAAATTAAAATAGATTTACTAGAGAATATTCTGACCAAGCTCCTTTTAATACAGACACAGGTTTCAGAGGAAAAAGTTGGCATAAGGGTTTGAAACAATCTCAGGATGACAGGCGAAAGACGAGGATTCTATGGCATAAAAAAGCATTATACTAAAATATCCTCCTTGAATTCCAACAATATAATCCCATAGTTCTAACACTGAGCAAAATCCTGAAGTTGGCAGTTGTAGTTAGCTTGTTCCTACTGCTCTTTCCCAAGTCCTCAGACCTCAAAATACCTGCTGCTCATGAAACACCTACCCTATGTCTCATTCCTTTAAGACAAGACTCTTAAATGCAGGAAATATGAATATCAGGTGAATAACATTCTACCATGGAGTCATGAGGGGCACCAGAATGAAGTGTGGAGAAATATTGAAGCCTAAGGGACTGGCTGGCATCCTATACTTCCCCTATCATTCACTCTACCTGTTCTATTGGTTGCATCCCTGATTAATGGTCTGTGACAGTAGGTTCTGTGTCTATCTTGCTCACTACTTTATCACCTGTTCCTTGCATGCCATATGACCTACGGTCTGATATATAAAGAAACGCCAAGTCCAACCGTCCTTTAGCCCTAGTCTAAGAAATGCTGATAATTCTTTACGTCATTGTAATGAAAATGAAAACGATTCCCATAAAGGTAGAGCTTGAAACTTGGGGGAGAAGAAAAAATTTTTATTAAAAAAGTCAGCAGCAGTTAGATGTGAGTGGATACATAAAATATGTTGTTTGATAAAATGAGTCTTAGCTTCTTCGTCAGATAAAATGTTTTATTTCAGAGTCACGAACATAAAGAGAGTCTAGAAAAATCATGTAGTTAGAAAACAGCTAGAGAATTGGAACATTACTGAACTCTGCCGGATAACAAATGATAACCCTGAGGATATAACTAAATGGGAGTAAACAGTACCTCAGACAACCTTTACAGTGGCACAGCAGAAAAAAGGAAGCTGTATATTTAATGTATTTTTGTGGAACAAATGCATAAGAATGTGTGATATGGGTAATTAAAACCAATGAATGTTTATATACCACTGTTTAGCAAATCCAAAATTGAGAGAATAAATGTAGTGGGCAACTAAGGTAGGGTCTTGTGTGACAACAGAAAAAAAAAAGAAATTAGAATGAGATTATGCTTTGAAAACATTAAGTTTTTTTATTAAGGCCCACTATAAAGTTTATAGGCCAAAGAGATAATATCATCAGATGGATTTTAAACTGTTTGACTCAAGAGACAAATAAAGACCTTAAATTGTTTGTTGTGCTTGGTACTGCCTATGGCTTTGGAAAAGAGAGATCAATAAAAGAAGCAAATAACCAGGGAAAGAATCAGTGGGGTTTTAAGGAATCTAAGTAGAAAGCTAGTGACAGATAAAGTTAATAATGCTGTATAAAAGTGAAGAAAAAATTTCCCCTTCCACATTTACTAAATTCACGAGTGTGTAGGTCTTGCAAACAATGGGGCATATTTTGCATGCAGTAACCCAATGCCTTTTCAAAAGAAAATTGAATATAAATTGTATAGTAGTAAAAATGTCTTAGCTATGATGACTGGAAATCTTGGAAGAAAGAATATGATGCTGGTTCACTAGCATCAACATCCTTGAAATAAGCTCAAGATCTCTACTCCAACTGGCCTCAGCTCTACCACTGAAACATTGTTCCTGTTACAGCTGACAGCTGATTCCAGATGGTGATTGCTGAAGTTTCCCACAAGGAAACGGGTGCGCCATGCCCTGGTAGATTTCCAGGAACCGTGCATGCCAAGAACATTTTGATTCTATGGAGGGAAGGGAATGGAAATGGATTGTAAAATATTCTATTTATGGAGAACAAAGCCGCTTGACTCACAAAATACTCCCATAAACTGTTGATCCAAACCACCCAGTGAGCCAGGGACCAAGTAGAGACATGACCATTCTCAGAAGCACGATCAAGAAATATTGAGAAGTAAACTTCCTATTTAGATTCAAGGGAATTTAAACTATCCTTTCTTTGATTGAAACTAAAAATTGTTTAGCTTTCTGGTGTCTGTACTCACCATTTCCATTCATATTCATTTTACTTTTAATGTTCCAAAAAACAGTTCTTACCTAGGTTCTCTCCGTGTTACTCCAGAAACAATTTCAAGTCCTTAACTTTTCTTTTCTTTTTTTTTGGCATAATGGCAACATTTGACACAATCGATCACTCATTTCTTAAACACCTTGAGCACAGCCTCGGAACTGAACACCACACTTTCTTGGCCATCTTTCCGAGCCAGTCACCCTCAAACTCCTTTACTGGCTTCTCCTCAACTCTCTGACTTCAAATGTTGGAGGGCTCCAGGGCTTAGTCTTCGAAAACATCCCGTACACACACACGCCTGAGATTATTCCATCCAGTAGCATGGCTTTAAAAGCCATTTATTTTCTGATGATTCACAAAATGTTATCTCTAGACCTCTTCCTTGAACTCCAGGTTTGTATACCCAATTGCTTAATCTACACTATGTCTCAAATTTGATACATCTAAATCTGAATCCTAATTGCCATAAACTGAAGGTTTGTGTCCCCTCAAAATTCATATGCTGAAACCAAATCCTTAATATGATGCTATTTGGAGGTGGGGCCTTTGGGAGGTGATTAGCTCATGAATGGGATTGGTGCCCTTATAAGAGAGGCCCCAGAGAACTCCTTTACCCCTTCTGCTGTGTGAGAACACAACAAAAGTACAGCCATTTATGAACCAGGAAGCAGGCTCTCACCAGACACCCAATCTGCTGGCACCTTGATCTTAGAGACTTCCAGTCTCCAAAACTGTAAGAAATAAATTTCCATTGTTTGTAAGCCACCCAGTTTATATCAGCCAAAAAGATTAAGACATTGTTCTACAGTGTACAATCTTCCCTATCAGTACATAGCTCCATCTTATTGCTCAGGTTATGAACTTTCATGCCATCCTTGACTCCTCTTTTTTTCTCACAATTCACATCCAATCCATCAGGAAAAGCTTCAAAACGTGCCCAGGATCTGACAACACCTCACCACCTCCTCTGTGATACACTGGTCCATGTCCCAATTTTCTCTGCCTGAGTTACTACAGGGGTCTTTTAGCAGGTCTTCTCCCTAACTCTGCCCTCATCTCCCCACGGTTGATTCTCAACACAGCTGCCAGAATGCCTTTATTTTTAAATGCTCCATTATAGTATTCCTTTGATCAAATCTTCAGAGTTTTCCTACCTAATTCAGACTACAATCTAAGGCCCTTATAATAGAGTTTGGCCTCATATTTTATAGCTCTATCCTTTGACCTCTTGGTTCTTGAGTCGCAGAGGACACATTATTCCCTAAATACTCTCAAGTCAGGATAAGCACACCAGCTTTTCCATCTGCCTAAAATAATTCTCCCGAGATCTCCCTATGATTTGGATTCCCTTGTTCCTCAGGCCTTAGTTCAGTGAGGTCTTCCCTGATGTTCATATGTAAAGTGCCACTTCCACTATACTTACGAATATCTGAGAGACTACAGAGCTACATATCTATTTTTTTACTATCTCCCACACTATAATTAAACTCTGGGAAGACAAAGGTTTTTCTGTTTGTTTTTGTTGTTTTGTTTTGTTTTTCTGTTTCGTTCTCTGATATTCCCAGCATCAAGGACAGTATCTAGCATCCAACATCTAAATGAATGTGTATTTAAAAAAAAGTTTATACTAATACATTTTAAAATTAAAAATTAATATTTTATTAATCACTTCCTGTATATGAAGCAAAAAGCATACAATGAATAATAAATCAAATACCATTTTGCCTTCTACTCAAATAGCTATAAGAACATCATCTCTCTCTCTAAAATAACTGGTGTCCCTCACCTGAATTACATTTTCCTCCCTACACTTCAGAATAACTACTATTTTGACTTTTGTGCTTATGATTCCTTTGTTTTTCTTCACAGTTTAACATGCATGGATGAGTTGCTAAACAACATATAGTTTTCATTTTTTCTTCTTTATGTAAATGGAATCATATGGTACGCATTTTCTGCAACTTGCTTTATTTCACTCAACATCCATTTAGGATTCATCTGTCTAGCCATTCATGGATTCCTCAAATATTTTGAGTACCTGCTATATGCCACGTACAACTCTATGATCTTAGGGCACATCAATGACCAAAGCAGACAAAGAGTCTATCACCATGGGGATCACATTATAGCAAAGGAAAATAAATACTAATAAGCATGAGTAAGTAAAATAAATTAAATATGTTACATATTAAAGGTGAAACATACAGGAAAAAAGGAAAAATATACAGGAAAAAAAAATAAAGCAGAGTATGGGGAATCAGCAGAACTAAGCAAGTAATGGGGAAGGAGGAGAGTTCGCTGTAGTAAATAGGGTGACCAGAGGAGGCGTCATTGAGCAGACGACTTTGAGCAAAGATTTAAAGAAAGTAAGGAGGCTAGAAATTTGGATTTATAGGAGAAAAACATTCCATGTACCAGAAACAACTAGAACAAAGAAGTTAAGGCAAGAGTGTGCCTGGTGTGTCTGAGAAACAGCAAGGAGGCCAGCGTGGCCGGAGTTGAATGAACAAAGAGATCAGGAGATGAACTCAGAGACCGAATGAAGACCCAGAACCCATAGAGTTTTGAAAGCCACAGTAAGGACTTCACTCTTTTCTATGAGTGAAGCGGAGAAGCACTGCAGCATTTTGAGCGGAAGAATGACATGATCTGCCTTATATTTTTAAAGTATTTCTCTGTTGCTACAATGAAAATCAATGGTAGGGGACAAAGATGAAGGTAAGAGAGCAGTTTGGAGGCTATTACAGTCATATAAGCCTGATAGAATTTCTTGACAAATTGGATGTGCATGTGAGAGAAGGAGAGAAATCAAGAATGATTCCATAGTTTTTGCCCCAAGAATTGGAAGGATGCAATTTCCATCCACTGAGGTGGTTATCCCATCACAGTCCCATTTAACTGTGGCCTATGTAGAAGGCTGATGAATCACTGAGAATGATAGTAGTCTATCATAAGCTCAATGAAGAGGCATCTCCAGTTGCATTTTCTCCTTAATGGAGATAGTAAATATAGTCCCTGACACCTGCGAAATTAGCTATCAAGCTGATCAATGCATTTTTCCCTCAAAACCAAAAACAAAGAGCATCAGAAGTCACTGTCAACTGGCAGAGTATACTTGTACTGTTTTGCCACAAGGCTCCATCAGTTCCTGGGTTGGCTTCATCATTTAGCTCAGTGGGACCTTAATTATCTTGTTTCCTATAGGAAATCCTGCTGGTCTATTATATTGATTGTCCATGCTGATAGGGTATATTGATTGGTAAGTAGCAAGTATCCTAGATCCCTTGAAAGATACATGCATACTAGACAATGGGAAATACACTAAAGGACTTTTAGGTGCATACCACTGAAATCGTTTTTCGGCTGTTCAGGCGTCTCAGGATGTTGGAATAGCCCTTCCAAAGTGTCAGATGACTTGCATCCTGGACCCCCTAACTGTGAAAAAGGCACAATGCCTACTGGGTCACTTTGGATTTGTAGATGACATATGCCAAATTTAGTGGGTTGCTCAATTGTTACACATATTTAGAAATGCTACTCCTATCTATTTAGTTAGTAACCAAGAATATTGAGAGTTTTGCATGGGACTTAGAGCAGTGTACGCCCTCCAGCTGGCCCAACTTGCAGTGCAAAAAGTATTGCCCGTTGTGCTTATAATCTGTTGAAATCAAGCATGTCCAAGGTGCCTGCTGTCAGACTGCAGTGCTCTCTGGAGACTATGTCAATTGCTGATGGGAAATTGCAGTGTAGAACAATAGTGTTTGGGAGGAAATTCATGTCCTCTGAGTAAAAAAAAACCTGATAAGCTCCTTGTGAACTGGGTATTATCTCATCTACTAAGCCATCAAGTTGGGCATGACCAGATTATAGGGATGAATCATACAGAAGAGGCCTAAGGAGTAAAAATATTTGTTTCCAATATAAACACTCAGTATACATGAGGAGACACTCAATGATCAGGTGTTATAAAAACACACAAAAAAGACTTATCCTGTCACTATCATTCTTTCTCACTATCAGCCTGAGTGTCTGCCCGCTGGACTTATAAAGGAAGAGGCCCAGAGATGTTTTTCATTAACTTTTCAACAAGTAACCCACCCCCACCCAATCCTCACTGCACCCCCGTCCCCATCTCATATTTGATCTGGCTACAGCCACTGCTGGGTGCCCTATCTCCCAGGGGCAGAGAACAATGTCCAGTCATCTGGTGATAAGTCAATTCTATTAGACCTTTCTTATCTTAGAGAAGACGGCAGACAGAATATGTTTTCAGTGGACTAGATCCTTACACTAGATACGGATTTGGTTCCCTTGCCTACTTCTGCCAGAAACAACCTTTAAGGAATTAGAAAGCTTTATTTATTGTTAGAAAGTTCTATACACTATTGCTTCAAATGAAAGAATTCAGCCTCTGGCAAGAGAAGAAAGACAGTGGGCTGATGCCACGGTATTCAGTGATCTTTCCCTATGGTGTACCCCACCAGCTAGAAGCAACAAACCAAAAATAATGGTGAAATGGAATTTTAAAAACTCAATTATGGCTCTGGCTAGGAAGTAATACCTTGTGAAGTAAGTTGGGCTAATATACAGGAGGATACAGATTCCATTCTGTGATTTTTTTTTCTCCCATAGTCAAAACAAAGGGGAACGAAATAGCGAAATAGGGAGCTACATATATGACTGCTTCACCTAATGACCTACCAAGGCAACTGAATAAGTTTGTGCAGCGTGTATTTTTTATTTTTTTACCTATTGAGAAAATCTTTTTTTTCTCTTTTAAACTGATAAAGTCCAGTATTTAAAGTTTATACATTTTTAAGAATAAACCAAGCTTTCACTTCTATGATAAAACTAAATGTCACAATTTTGCTGATATAATTTCTAGGATTTTACCATCTGTGTCCCTGAGTAAGAATGCCCAACATTTTTTTTTTCTTTTTTGTACTGTCCTTGTTAGAATTTTTACAGTTAAGGTGAAACTAGTCTCATAAAATCAATAGGGGAGTATTCCTTCATTTTCCATTTTCTGGAAGAATTAGATTAAAGTTGAATTTACTATGTCTCTAATACCAAATATTCCTATAAAGCTATGTGAGCTTTATTTGTGTGTTTAAATGTTTTTAAGTTACTTAATATCATTAATAATTGTATTGTTCAAGTTTTCTACTACATCTTGACCACTCTAGGAATTTCTCATTTGTGTTGAAATTTCTTACTTTTGTTGGCATATAGTTGCTTATAACTATTTATCATTTTAATCTCTGCCACGTAGATGGGAATGACCTCTTCTCATTCCTAATAATGTTAACTCATACCTTGTTATATTTTGTTCCATCTGCCAAATGTGTTCCAGATTTCCCCATTTTAGAAAATTTGCATGCACAAACAACATCCATTGAATCAACCTATCTTTCAAACTAAAACCTTACCTTTGCCTTTTGCAAACAAACTCCTTTAAAAGTACAGTACATTAGTGAACAACAATGTATTTATCAGTTATATAATGCTACATTTAAAAAATCACTCCAAAAGTTACCAGGCTAAAACAAGGAGTGTTCTTAGGATTCTGTGGGTTGGCTGGGAGGTTCCTTTTGTTGATTTCTCCCAACCCACTTGCGTGGCTACATTTAACAAGAGGGTTAGCTAGGCTGGACAGTCCAAAATGTTCTCACTCACGTCTGGCAGTTACCTGGGACACGTTGGTTCTCCTCCGTGTGGCCTCTCCTCCTATAGCAGGCTAAACCTGCTTCCTTCACTAGTGTCAGCCTAGCACTCTAAGGGGAATGGTTGAATCTGAAACGCCTCTGTGGCTTAGACTACAGTACTTGTCACTTCTACTAGTAGCGGGGAAACAGTCCCCACTTCTTGCTGGGAGAAGCTGCAAAAAATTCATGGCACTGTTAATCTTCTGTAGTCTGTCTTCTGGCAGAAATTATTCACAGAGTTCTTATGTGCAAAATGCATTCACCCTTCCAAAGACCCCAACAAAATTTCATCAAATCAAGGCATCAGGATTGAAGGCTTTGATCTCATGATTTGTATCAGGTTGGGTGAGACCTTCTATGTGTGAGTTCTCTTAGTCCAGAGATCTGTAAAAGAGAGAGGTAATTTATCCATCACTCTCCCTTCCCAACAGATAATGGTGAAAAAAGTATGGGGATAACCACAATAGAAATTTCCATTTTAAAAAGTGAGGGAAAGAAGGCACATAGTCAATGGTCTATGGACATTCCAGTGATTCTGAACTTCATTTGGACACATGCCACCACTTCCTCCTACTCCTAGAATAGAAAATGGTATTTGATAATGATTTATTTGCATTTTCTAGGAGTGGTTCTCTAAGCTTTTTTTCTCATCAGCTCTTGTCTCTTCCCTCTGGGCCTTTGGCTCAAGACCTTGGGCTCATGGTCCGCCTTCTGGGGAGACATTCCTTCTTTGTTTCTTTTCTTTCTTTTTTTAAAATACGAAATAGCCCTGTTTGCAGCTGAGTATCTTTCTCAAAGTATTCTGTTTATTTTAATCTGTCACTGTCCCTTTTAGCTCAAACTAGTACTGTTTTTGTTGATAACTTTCTCTTAATATTTTCTAGTTTCCTATGAATCTGACTGACATTTCCTCCATGATCTAAAAGATAAATTCACAATTCATTTTTAGATGGACCTCTTGCTATTTGAAGAATATGTGAAACTTCTAAGGCATAATGCCCTTATGATTTTCAGATGTTCTTTTTTCCTAGCCTAGAGTAGCAATTTAATTTTCTGAGAGCTTAACAGCCTTAATTTCAAGTTTACCATGAGGCCACTTTTTATTTTAAAAAATCTTTTTGTGGGCAGAATATAGAGAAGATAAACAGGTTTATTTTCCAACCCATAATATGTACTGGGTCTTCTGTAATTCCTGCAGATTTTTCTTGCTCCTTGAACTTTAGTTTATCTTTCCCTTCTCGTACCTTATCATATAAGCTATAAGAAGCCATTTGACAGTTTTCACATTCTGTCTGGAAGTTTCCTTGCTCAGATTCACAAGTTCATTAGGTATATTTTTTATATTCCACATTTGTCAGATGACATTGTCTCTGACTGTTTCTCCACTGCGTAATATGGATCTCCCTTTCTCAAGCCTTTAGTAGTAATTCCTTCATTGTTCTCCCAGAATCCACTAACACTCTCCTTGATGCTTTTATATTTTCTTCCTACAACTTGGTGCCAAAACTAATGCCACATGCTTTAGTGTTTAGTCAAAACAATTGTCTATTAATTCTCAGGATTCCATGGGTTCTCTTCTGGGTGGTTTTTTTTTTTTTCTTTTTTTTGCTGGTTTCTCCTGGACTCAATCATCTGCATCTTTGGCTGGATTGGGTTATTCACATGTCTGGAAATGAATGCTGATTGTTCTGCTGGGGCGCCTCTGTTCTTCTCCATGTGGCTAATAGGCGAGACTAGCATCTCTGAGTGGTATCTCAGGACAGTGGTTTAAGAGGATGAAGATGAAATTGCAAGGCCTCTTGAGGCCTAGGCTCTAGAATTCCAGCAACATTACCTCTGCCACATTCTATAGGTTAAAGTAAATCACAAGGCCAGCACAAGTTCATGATCATGGCAAAACTGACTCCACCCCTGGATGGGTGGAGGAACAAAACACAAAGCAAAGCAATATGCATACTGGGAAATAATTTGTGGTTGTTAAGAGGAGAGGTTTTGGAGTTAATTGCCCAAGTTCAAATCCCGGTTGCATTATTCTTGGCCGTGTCCTTGGATTAATCACTTAATTTCTTTCTGGCTCTGTTTTGCTTTTTCTAAATCTGACTAATAATCCTACCTACCTCAGATGGTCATTGTTGAGGATTAAATGTGTAAAAGTATGTAAAGCATTTACAATAGGGCCTGGTGTGTTGTAAACTCTATATCAATGCTTGTTCTTAGTGTTTAATTTGCTGCTTCTACCTCATTACCTCCTACTCACTCTCCCCTCTTCTGTAGAATGATTGCTGTCCTACTATTTTACTGACTCTATTCTATAAAGATCATTGGTGGTCCCCAAGTGTATTAGATTGTCTTATTATATGTTGTTTTTATTACTCCTTTCTTTTGGAAACACATTAGTGATTTTCCTGACTACCTTAAGAGGTAGTCCTTAAAGAGGCCTTTAAGGAGGCCCTTCAGGATCTCCTTTTTCTCTCCCTGCCCCTTTACTTTAATTGTTCACCAGTGGTCTTTCCTTTTATCAATTTTCCTCCTTTCTCAGCTCTTGCCCCCTGGGCAATCTCATCCAGTCCCATTGTTTTAACAACACATATTCACACCATTCAAATATGCATCTTTATTTCTCAAATTCCTTCTATTTCTAGCTACTTACTTGGGTATCTCTACCAATACGAACCACAAGTTCTTCAAATCCAAATAGTCCACCACAGAACCGGACTGTCAAACTACACTGTATTCCACACTCCAGTCATGGGAAATTGTACTCTCATCACACCCTACCACCCAAACTTGTACCGTCTTGTACCCTTATTCCTGTCACTTATTCAATATTGTTACCTTATCCCACATTCAAAACTTCAGTCTCTATTGGACTATTATAATAGACATCATCATCGTTCTTCCTGTCTGCACCAGTAACTCGCCCTCCCGTCTGTTGCCTCCGTTACGTATGTACACACAGATCTGTCAATTCCTCTACTCAAAAATTTTTGATTACAATTTACTGATTAAACAAGTAAGATTAAAATTCTAAGGCGACTTCCAGTTCCTTCATGGTCTGTTCTCACCCTGTATGGATGGTGACACTCTTCTTTTATCCCTACATTTTTCCCTGCACTTGTATGCACATACCTGATTCTGAGTACTTCTAATCATCTCATAATCCCGTGTCTTTTCTTCCATCTCTTACTCTGCTTGAAATATGTTTCTCTTCCTCCTGCACTTCCTCTTTTTTGAGTATGTGTAGGTTAAATATAACTCATGAAGTCTGAAACACCATGAGAGTACGGTAATTTGTTTTATACTCTTTTTATAGATTTTTGTTACATGACACTTAGCAGTCTGTCTATTGTGTAGCATCATTGAATACTTGATATTAAATGGATGAAAAACTTGGTAAATGTTCGTTTCATCCTCACTCGTCATTTGTTTCCTCTCTTTCCTCTCAGAGTACTTTACGCTTTTTTCAGTTTTTGTTGTAACGTTCCTGAATTATGGTGGTAGCATATGTTCTATCTTCCCCACTGGCCTCTGATTATATCTGTGGGCAGAGGTTGTGCTTTACTGGTCCTGACATCTACAGCATTTAGTATAAAACAGCACACACACAATGTTGAATGAATGACTTCCCACTACCCTGTCCTGTGGTTCATCCATCATTTCTTTGGTCATTCGGTAACTGGCCACCACATATCGTCAGTCACAATCCTCATGGTGACCTTCCTTGTGAATCACTGATGAGAAATTTTTAAAAGCATTGAATAAATGTATTAAAAAATAAATGATAGAATTTCACAGAAAGTGTCTTTGAGCATATTAGAATCATTAATAAAAAGCTATCTAGTTGGGGGCTTCCCTGGTGGCAGAGTGGTTGAGAGTCCACCTGCCGATGCACAGGACACGGGTTCGTGCCCCGGTCTGGGAAGATCCCACATGCCGCGGAGCGGCTGGGCCCATGAGCCATGGCCGCTGAGCCTGCGTGTCCGGAGCCTGTGCTCCGCAACGGGAGAGGCCAGAACAGTGAGAGGCCCGTATACAGCAAAAAAAAAAAAAAAAAAGCTTTTTAGTTACAAAGTCAATGTCAAAATCAAAAAGCATATCATGATAAAAATGTGTGAAATAGTAACTTGTTTTAAACAAAATAGCAAAATATCTAGGAATATTCAGCTAGTAGTATTATTTCAAGGTATGGGAAAATAATTATAAAACCAAAATCAAAATAATGCATTTAGCATTACAAACTAAAGAAGACCTTCTTATAAGCATTGATTAGATATAATTTTAAAATATTAAGAGTTGAAATTACATACTTGAAATAGTATTTGCAATTCCATTCAGCTTCTTCCTAATGTAGAAATCAATTTAAAAAATTTTAAACATATATACATTGAAAGAAATTTAGGCAGAATGGTTTTGTTTTAATCTCAGAGAAAATGTGTTCTAATAGTGTTTTCACTGGGAATATAATAACTGTAGTTATATAATCATGAAAAGAAAGAAATGGGTCGATGGTCATAAAACTCCCTTGATAGTCGCGGGCATTGTTAATTTAAAAGTAGGAAGGCAGGGATTAAAGTTAATGAGGGGCTGAGCCTCCATGCAATTTAGTTAAACTCTTTAACACAAAAGCTGGTAGAATATATGGAAAGAACGTACCAGAGGGAGCAACAGGAGACAAGGTTGTGAATCAGTCTGTGAAAAAGAAGAGAAAAACAGGACACCCTTTAGAGGAAATGATAATCACATAGTTCCATCACTTGGTAGATTAGAGCAATCAAAGGGGTTGGAAATTCCAAATTCAGTCATTTGATAGATTGGAGAAATCACAATAAAGACATAAAGGTAAATTTGTATTTCTCATGAGGAAAATCGAAGTGGATTATTAGGTACTCCCATAGCTGTTAAATATTATGTTGACTATAATTCTTCCCTGGGTGCCTGAGAATGTGTCTCTTCTGGTCATAGAAAGAGCAAAGTTACTTCTAGACCTTTATTTTCAGACTGCCTAGATGTCAAAATTACATTACTCTCGGGGAGAGAATAGCCATTTTCAGAGCTAGTGGTTGCTACAGCAGGGATAAAATTTTCACTATCCACACAAAGTAAATTGAAAGCTGGACAAGACCCCAGGTAGCAGTAGTGAGATAGTCTGTAAAAAATTTCTTTCACTTAATTCCTTCTTTCATCTATTCGTTCATTTATTTAATAACCATCTCACACCTACTATGAAATCGTTTTAGCCTGTTATAATCCAATGGCTACATGTTAAAATTGACTATGTTCAGAGCTTGAATAGTGATTTTTAAGACTTTTTAACCAGGCTTTTCATATATATATGAAAAGATATATGAAGAGATATATATATATATCTCAGTAAGAGGTTGAAGTTCTTTTTTATTGCAGGTAAGATATATCTATTTGGCATCAAAATATTCTTTTCAGTCAATTCTAATTACATTCTATTTAAAAACAGTTGGTCTTGTATTCATAAATGTAGTTTATATAGAATGGGCAAGAAGCATTTAAACAATAAGACCACGGATTCCTGTGGCCAGGGAAATGCTGTCAAATGGAACCTAGGAAATCTTGCAGAATCAACTTTCCACTAAAGAAGATTTTTTATGAGATCATATTCAATTTGAAAGCAGTTCTTTTCCTGCCACAAATAGACTATAAAACTGCTATGGTCATAGGACAGACCAGAAACCATGAAGACAGACAAAGACCGTTGCAGTGCAGCTCAGTGTATGGGGGACCAGCCATCCCCAGGTAAGACAAGCGGTTTTAGAATCATGTGCATTTTCTGATCATGGAAAGAGAAAAGTTGCCTTCAGATTTATTTCCCTATACAGGGAACATGTGACTGAAAAATAGAAAGCTTCCTTAGAATACAGTAAATTGTATTTCAAGTGCCAACATTGTAGAGTTGCAGAGAGGGAGACCAAATTATTTGCAATTGTTTGGGAAACCTTGATAAGTAGAAGCAATAATTCTGCTGCAGACTTACTTACAAGATAATCAGATTATGATGAATGTGCAAATAAAGACAAAACAGGAAGAAAATACTTATATCCACTGCATAGGAATAAATGGTTTACCAGTACTTGTGAGGAAGAATTAAAAATTGACCTATATACAACATTATCTATGTCATAAGGATTAATGTGTAATCATTTCTGTATTGGTCTTCTTCCTTACTATTGGATCAAAAATCTCATTCAATCCTGTATTTTAAAAATATAAATCTTTGAATAAAATAACTATACTGATACAGATAGACATCTTGACCAAGTTAATTTGAACTGACAACAATAATCAAGATTTTACTGCCCGATTTTATCATCCTAGGTGAACCGCAGCTGCACAAACTGATAGCTTCTCAAGAGTTTTACGTATCAGTGTACACTTCACTTTATTTGGTTTTAAACTTACATCTTTTTTATCTTAGATAAAAGGTGGGGGTGGATGAGTTTTCTTACTCTCTATATGACCTGTGGCATATCCATAAAAACCAACACACAGCATATATACTGTTATTTGTGACATGGTTCCTCATCATGACAACTGAATTAATTGTGTTTGCTTGTGTTTACATGGCTCATACGGAAGATGTGTTCATATTATAGATATGAACAACTCCACATGAAAAATGTAGTTATAATAGTAAAAATAACATGCCTAATATAGATTATTTAAAAATACAGAAATATATAGAGTAAGAATTAAAAGTCCCAAGTGAAACCCTTGTGTTCCCACCTCATTGTTCAGAAGTAACCACTAATGATATATCCATGTATATCTTTCAAGCTTTTTACCACCCATTAAAAATATATATTTATATCCATTTTACAGATGAAGAAAGCAAGCCATAAAGAGGTTAAGTAATTGGGCCAAAGGCATACAATTAGTAAGTGGTGTAACTGAGTATTAAACACAGACAGTGTTACAGAATCCATGTTTTAACTATCCCATTCTTGTCTTACCTATATTTAAAACAGAAATACATATCCACATAGGAATATTATACTAAATGTTCTGTGACATGATCTTTAATATATTTTGCAAATACAAAAAATAATCTATTTTTGTTGTTTTCCAATATTTGTGTGGTATTTCAAAGTAAGCACTCACTGCATTTAATTTCACCATATAAAAATTAATGGGCACATAGGCTGTCAAATATTTGACTGCTACTTAAAAAATATAATGAATATCTTTGTACATACATCTCTGTGTATGTGGCTGTATTTTTATAGGAGAAATTTTTAGAAGGGGAATTGCCTTTTCAAACTATGTGTACATTTTAATTGACCTCCTAAGCACTTAGTGCACCAGAGCTTGTTTTCCCAACTTTTTACCAACACAGGATATTATCAATCATTTCAAACATTTTTCAAAAGTCATGTGTAAAAAGTAGGATTGAATTTTTTTTTTGGTGATTTCTCGATAATATTGAAGGTTGACAATCCACTCATTCACATATTAATTACTCGAGTTTCTCCTTTTTTTGAATTACTTATATGTATGTGTTTCCCACTTCATATTAGTTTAGTTAATGTTTTCTTAGTGTTTGGAGAAACTCTGTATTTTGTATACTAACCCTTTATCTGTCGTATACACACACTAATATTTTTCTTAGTCTCTCTTATCTTTGTTTTGGATACTTAGGCTTATTTATGATGTTCTTATATGGGTAACTTTGCCAATCATCCCTTTATGTTTGAGGTGTGTATCCCTGTCTGTGTGAGGGAGATATCAAAAAACCTTCATGGAGGTAATAACAGCATAATGAGTTTATAGACGTAAACAGAATTTATTCACATCAAGTGATGTTGGAGAGGGGGATTCTGGATAGAACTCATTACATGAGCAAAGGAATAGTGCTAAGCAGTCACACGGGGTGTTCAGGGAAAATATAACCATTTGGTGTGCTGGAGCTTGAAATGTGAGACATACAGTGGCAGCAAATGGGATTGAAGAAAGATAGGTAGATGCTAGATAATGGCGAGGTTGTGTGCTACAATTAGCAACCTGGAAATGCACCTTAAGGCAATGAGGAGCCGCATATGGGGAGGTGAAATGGTCATATTTGCGTTTTGTTAGAAGATTCTGCCAACTGTAGGAAGGATGGATTTGAGAAACTCAAGGTAAGGTGGTGACCAAAGGAGACTCAGTATTAGACCAGATGATGCTCACCTAAAACTAGGGTGCTGGTAACTGAGAAGGAGAAGAAATGTGTTCCTCTGTCCCTAGCTTTGAAAGGTGCTAAATTTTTTTTTAAAAAGCAAATGAATAGCTTTTTTTTAACTCTTTTAGTCTAGTCCACCTAAAATTTTACTTCCTAAAGGTTTTTAGTTCCCATTGATTTTGATAGTGATATACTCAGGCCTATTAAAGAAAAACTCTCCATGTTCAACCATGCGCCACAGAACGCTCAGATCACTATTGGAATGTTTTCTGCTGTGTATGGAAAGCTTATGCTACCTCCATGTGTAATATTTTGCATACTTTAATATATAATACTTAAATGTAATTTATGAATAAAAGCTTATAAATTCATGATTAATTTTTCTTATCTAGTCATTAATATAAGGGAAACTAGTATCTTCTGAATCCCTACTATGTATCTCTACTAATTATTTTCTATGTTACCTTTACTATAAAGACAAAACTATATGATAGGCATTGTAACTATTTGACACAAAGGATACTAAGTCTAAGGAAAGTGAGTAAATTTCTCGGAAGACAGTAGATTCTGTACTTTAATCTAGATCTTTAATTTTAAAATACATTCTTTGGCCTAATCAACGATACCTATTACCTAGAATTTAAAGGTTAAGCTTGACCACTCTAAAATAATGGCATAGTACTGAAAATAGCAGTCAGAAAATTGTGAATTGCTTAAATTTTTTATTTTGGGGTTCACAAATCCTAATAGGAGAAATTTACTTTCAAAGAGATATTTCTACCTTTTCTGGCATTTTGGTCTTTTGAGCATTTAAACAGCTTTAGCATAATGTCTCATATTTTTCCAAGTAGGAGATAAGTTAGGTCAATCACTCCCCATCTCATCATTTATCTCCAAGGCATAAACAAAGGAAACAAACAAAAATTCTGAATTAAATTAAAAAAACTGAGTCGTATCATAGCTTATATCAAAGTATTTGAGTTGGAAATTAATTATATACCAGCATATATACGAGTATTAATTATATACGGGCATAAGTGATGAATTTTCTAATTTATCTTAAATTAATTTTTGTATGATTACTCATGTCCTCTGGAACATATAATAAAACAAATACAAGCAGAATATTAAGTGGTCATTTTTACTTACACATTCTAACAAGTTAATTCTTTTAGAGGAACCTATCAACTAGAGGTTTAATATATCTTGGGGTTCAAAATGTTGTTACATTATTTAAATTAATTTCATGACTTACAGCAGCAACAAACTATGTGTAAGTATACGATATCACTGCTGGCATTTTCCCCTACTGAGTCTTCTCTGCTGTGTTTGGCAGTCTGTGTCAGACCGTAGTTTGACTGGTAGAGCATCAGTTTGCTCCTTGTCATGAGGTTTCTCTACTTTAATCAGCCTTCAGATTAAATGGATTTTATTGCACCTGGAAATAAATAACCGCATACTGCGTTTTTTTTTTTCTTAAAATAGATCAGACCTAAGCTGTGAACCAGAGGCATGTTTTAGAGCTTAACATCTTCTCTTTTGATTGGTGAAATCTATCTGAATTTGCATGAAGTATGCATATATACATCATAATTACACAAACATTTTTCAAATTAATTTTTAGCTCTGTTTAAATGATATTAACAGATCATTGCTATAGCTTTTAGGGGTTTACTTTTACTTGTGTGAAACATTTTTTCATATTAATGGAACTAGAACTATATTGCATTTTATATATAAGGGATCAAAACAACTTACACACTTATACAGCATTTCAGATTCTCTCTTAATGCGTATTTTCTCTTGAAGTATTTTTTAATTAATTGCTAATGAAGATCTTATAAGAATATGAATTGGATAAAGGAGAAAGTAAAATTAATTTTTAGACTAATACACATCATCTTTTAAATGCTGCCACCAGTCCCTTTAATTTGTTGATTTTCTTCTGACCTACTTATTTTACATGTTTTAAATGCTTACATCATAAGGTGTTTGGTAAGTGCTTAATCATATAGATAATGATGTGAATATAAAGTGCAGCAAGGTAAAGTAATCACATACTTTAACTGGTCAATGAACAATGAAAATCACCTTAGACCCTTCCCTTCCCGTATTCACTTACATCATGACACAGAATGTATTCTCGGAGAAAACGGGAGAAGGATTGACTGGTGTCATCTGTTTACCATCCAGCTCCAAACTGGATGGTTGATTTGTTTGTTGAAAATAACTTGAACATTCTGCTTAGCATCTCAGCTGAAAAAGGGCCAAATATTCACTGAAACCTGGTCTTTGCAGTCAGCAAATGGAATTGTTAATGACCTTGGCAAAGCAACTTCAGTGACTTGGAAGACATGCTACCAGATTGCTCCTGGTCAAGGGGAGGAAGGAAGGGAGAAAGCAAGAGGATAGTAATGCACAAAGGGGCCTCAAAGGATTGCAAAGACATTTAAGGTTTATGTTTAGCTAGAGGGAGACAGAATCAAGAGAGTACTACTTTTTAATATAAAAACATTTGAGCACATTCATAAGCAGAAGAAACCAATGATGACAAATATGTTATAGAAACTGCAGAGAAAAGGATTATTAGCTAGAGCAAAGTCCCTGAACATGTAAACCAGTGTGGGAGACCAAACACTGGGAGACGAATTAGCTTTCAACATGAGGAGGGCAATGACTCTTTCCATTTAGAACAAGAATTTCTAAGTCATTTGTTTTCACGTCTCTGTGTCTGGAGACAAAAACAGTTGAGTAAATGGAAAGTCAAGATGGTAGGACCTGCCACTGGACAGAGGAGAATTTTTTAAACTAAATATTATTTTCATTCTTTAAGAGGAGATTAATTATGTCATAACTGAACTATGCAAGCAGAACTCAAATAGTAAAATCTCCAAATATTTTATGGTTTAAGTTTATGAACACTTCCAATGAACACTTTATATTTTCTTTTGACTGAGTCCAAATGTTATCGAATGAGAATGGGAAAATGAGTTATTCACTGACATATGAAATGGAAAGAAACTGGCCTTGTATTTTTTCAGAAGTATTTTTCTAATACATGTGTTATAAAATTTTATTTCTTGATGCTTTCCTTTTTAGTTTAATTAAAATTTCCTTGAGATGAATGACCCTTTTTTCTTTCAGAAATCATTTTTTGTTCACTAGGAAAGCAGTCCAATCTTCCCCAGACCAATTAGGTTTCAGTTGTTAACAGAATCTCAGCATATGTGGTCTACGTCTTCAGGTTTTAAAAACACTTGTTTATCTCTAATTTACTTAAGTTTGTTACATATTTTCAGATATTATTTGTAAGTGTTTAAGCATGTATAGTCCTATTAATTGCTTGAAGGAACTTAGTAAAAAGCAGCATTTTTAGAACTGATTTAGTGCCTGTTTTGTGAAATGAGGGAATATATAGCTCAGACCATTTTCTTTGTGTTTATTTTGGAGACAAGAGAACAAGAGAAGTCATAAGAAAATTTTTCTAAGGCAAATTTATTTCACCTATTTGGGTTACTTACTAAAACTGTCTGTCTGATAAGAATGATTTCAGGATGGGAATAAATAATATTCACAATAAACTCTCCATGCAGTCAAATTGGAATTTGTTTTTGACACCATGGAAATACATACTCACTTCTCCTTCCCTTGGGACAAACAGATGAGTGGATGGCACAAAGGCTATGACTACACAATGATAAAACATCTGCTCACTTTACTAGACTTTCAGAAATCAAATGATCTACACGGTCTAACTTCAACACAAAGCATATGGATTGCTTGAATTTTTAAACAAAATAAACTTATCCAGACAAACTACTTTTTCATCTTAAAGACATTCAGAACAAAATGCAGGTGGGAATGATTACCAACTTGGGTTTTATGATTAAAATTCAAACGAGTTCTGCAGTTAGAGCACAGTGTATGTTCTTTTTAACATTAAGTAAAAAATGAGAGAATTATAAGAATAATGATCAAACTAAAAATTAAAAGAATAGTATAATGGTAAATACCTATGTTAGCACAGTCCTCTGTAAAGTTGAAAGGCTCAAATCAAACTATAGATATGTAGCTTAATTAGAGTTAATGGAAAGTAAATGCTTGCAAAACAGTAACATCATCATCACCAACACAACCCAACAACAGCAACAGGACGAGGAACAAATGTGGTAAGTCTGATTTGTAGCACTTTTTATTAGTAGGCTGTGAATTGAGACTGCGAAACCAAATCCAAGCTCTTCCGTCTGAGATCTTAGTCATGTAGCAGTGTTTTTGAGCCACTTTTGAAAAATGAGGATAATGTACTTTACAACCTGAGCTTTTGTGAAAAGGCTAAATGAAAATATATATTAGAGTATTTATTATAGGGACTTCCAATGGTTAAATGGTTAAAACTTCACCTTCCAAAACAGGGGGTTCAGGTTCGATACCTGGTCGGATCACTAAGATCCCACAAGCCTCGAGGCCAAAAAACCAAAACATAAAACAGAAGCAATATTGTAACAAATTCAATAAAGACTTAATGGTCCACATCAAAAAAGAAAATGTATTTATTTTAAAAGAGTGTCTGGAACATAGCTGTCATTCCAATACCTGGGTATCCCTTTTCTCCCTTCTACTCTTCTCTAAATGTCTTTGTGTTGATGCTTCCTATTGACTCTATCTGCTAATGAATAAAAATCTTGTTTAAGGAAGTATGATCATCTTGATGGGCTTTCAGAGAAGACAGAGGTGGGCTTTCAGAGAAGAGAGAGGTTCATCACCAAATCTAGGAGTAGGAACTCTGGGAGGTATGATCCAAGCGTATATTGAGGTTTAGTCTAAGGCCCTATTTTCATGTATCACTTACTGATTAAAAAGTAATTTAAAAAATACCTTTTTGTTGTCCCAAAGAGTTTTGCATGGTTTCATATCAAAGGCTCAGCTCAATGTCAAGCTTTCTAGTCCAACCAAGCTGGGATTGTAACCTTCAAAACTGATATAGTATAAATCATAACTTCCTGTTTCACTTTATTCATGGCAACTGTCACCATCTGAAATTATCTTATTCATTCATTCATTTATTTATGATTTCAGTGTTTGTCTTCCCCTCCCCACCTAGAGTGAGATGCAGCGATTTTACCTGTCTTTTAAGAGATTTTAAAACTCTATCATGTGGTGATTAATAATGGTTGAATAGATTAACAAACTATCAATAATGAGTTTTCAGAGGCAGACAACCAATGTTAATACATATTGTGCACTTGCTATATGCCAAGGATTATTTTAAGCATTTCAATCAGGAGGTAGGTACTATAATTATCCACATTTTATAGAAGATCAAAGAAATGTAAAGAAAGAGTAAGTAATTTGCCAAATGCCCCACAACTGGTAAGTGCAGAGAAAAACTGGAACCCAGCCTGCTTTGGGGCCCATAGGCTTAAGTGCTGTGCTGTGATAATTTTGTTTCTCCTGACACAGGGATGTTTTCTATGTTGCTATGGATATCTGCATATAAGGTGGTGCTTATCTAAGATTGTTGTGTACTGAAACACGTAAACAATAACAACTTATTTCCAGAAAATTTCACAATTAAAAACATGTGAACATTTTTTTCAGTTGTAAAGATGGCTGAGAAACAGCATTTGATAAAGCAAGTTGTGAGTTACTTTACCAAAATTTCTCTAAATTTAATAGTTTCTATAATCTCTGAGATCAGTTCCTAGTATTACAACACCAAGATGGAATAAGATATCATTCAATGAAACTTTTAGAGTCTTACTGGAAAGAGATATATTTTGAGAACAAATATAGATTTTAATTTCAGCTCTGACATTTATAAGACTTATTAGATTTCTATGAGTCACTTAATCTTCTTGAGCATCTGAGACTCATTTTCCTGATCTTTAAAATGGTTATAATGATGCTTGACTTGTGAAGATCAAATGAGAAACATATAAAATGCCCAGCAAAATGCCATAAGCATAATGGAAGCTAAATGAAGGTTAGATGCCATGGCTTCCCTTAGATTCTGTATATTAGGAAAGAGTAAATTGGCTAAAACACTTCAATATGTACAGCTGATCACATATGTATTTTCTGAATCTTTTAGTATATTCATTCAATCAGTTATTGAGCTATACCAGAAATCAGACACAATAACATGTCCCAGGAAACTGTGTGGGCAGTATGGAACAAAACAGACAGGGCCTCTGTCCTCATGGAGGTTCCATTCTGGTAGGAAGGAAAACATTTAACAACTAATCATGAAAAATAATATATCATTATAGGTTGTGATATAATTTGAAAAAAAACCAAAACACTAGTTAAATTAGCAAAGAATGAGCTGAAGACACAGTATTACTTTTTTTTTTTTTTTTGCGGTACACGGGCCTCTCACTGTTGTGGCCTCTCTCGTTGCAGAGCACAGGCTCCGGACACGCAGGCTCAGCGGCCATGGCTCACGGGCCCAGCCGCTCCGCGGCATGTGGGATCCTCCCGGACCGGGGCACGAATACGTGTCCCCTGCATCAGCAGGCGGACTCTCAACCGCTGCGCCACCAGGGAAGCCCGAGTATTACTTTTAAGGTACAGCATGAGGTTAGTGATTCAAGTAATTAAAAAGACTGATGTGTCAGGGTGATAATGGCCCAGCAAGAATGATTATGTTTGAGCTGAAGACCTAGGCTGAGATCAGATGGTACAGGTCTGGCCCTATCTTCTGGGTTATTAAACCCTATGTGGAAGGAAATAGGCAGCCAATGAAGCCTTATGAGCAGAGTAGTACAAAACTTAATTTATCTTTTTAAGATATCACTTTGTCTACTCTGTGGGGAATGGACTGGAAGAGGGCAAGAGAGACTAGAAGAGACTAGAAGAAGACTAGAAGAGAGAAATCTGGTTGGAGGATAATGTAAGAGATTACTGTGGTGTGGGCTAAGGTGACTGCAGTCACGAGGGAGCAAGGACCTATTAGAAATATACGTTGGAGGCAGTCTCTGGGGCTTGGTAACAGATGAGCTGTGTCAGTGAGGGAAAGGGAAGTGTTGAGAACGTCCCTTCCTAATGTCTTGCATAAATAACTGGGTCAATGGAGAAGCCATTTATTGAAAAAAGGAGAGAAAGAATATAAATAAGGAAAGGAAAAAAATGAGCATGTTAATTTTGCAATGTTTGAGAGTAATCCAGATGGATGTCAAATATTGTTTGTTTTGTAAGCCTAAAAGTTAGAAAGAATGGTCTGAGCTGGAGATAAAAGTTTGGAAACTATGGACTTATCTCTAGGAGGATGGCAAAGCCAGGAAAGTGAAGAGATTGTCAAGAACATAGACTGAAAAGTGAACAAGGCACAGACTTGAGCTTGTCTTTGGTTTCTTCTGGAAACTGCCTCTGAGATAAGGATTCAAGTGCAAGTAGTTTATTTGAAAAGTGCTGGGAACACTGGCAAAGGAGAAAGGAAATGACCTAGGGGAGAGGAAGAAGTCAACATAACGTGCCTTATTCAAGCCAGCTACTACTCCAGAGCTTAATACCGTGGTGCAGCTCTTGGAAATGAAGTAAATCACACACTTCAGAATTAACCTATGGAGGGGGCACAGGAACTTAAATATTTGTACACCGAAACCCCTTTACCACTGGGGACGGCTACTCCCAGAAAGTGTTAATTACCTGGCATTCTCAGGCTGTTCCAAGTGAGTTAAGGGGTCTTCTCTGTTTCTTAGGAAGTTGGATTAGCAACCAAGATATTATTTCTGATCCAAACAAGAGCAGTTTTGGCTCATGAGGAAAGGTGAATGTTTGGGAAATTAGGGTTGCCAGATAAAATATATGCAGTATTTGGAACATACGCACACACACACACACACACACACACATATACCAAAAATGATTTGTTGTTTATATATTTAAATTTATCTAGTTGTACGTTTTGTTAGTCTGCTAAGTCTTTCAATCCTAGGTGAAATGAGCTGAAGGGTGAATGGGAAACGAAAAATCAGTGAATAAGGAGGAAGTGATATTGACTGTGCGTAGAAACAGAGAGATGGAAAGGGAAGGGACTCAGACTGTGTTTCAGATGGGTCCTCCTACAGCGTATATGAAGGCCAAGGGGAGCGGGGCAGTTGAGAATGAGAAGTAGAAAACAGAGAGTGGGGAGCATGGTAGATTGAGGTAGTTCTTCCCTACTGTGTGTTTCTTTCTTGTGAGTCTTCTTTACTACTCACACAGAACACTTCCCTTCTGACACTTCTGGTCATCAAGTGTGTGGAGTTTTGTTTTGTTTTCCCCACAACAATTTTCTGCAACACCACATGGGTGTCCTACATACAATTTGACTCAACTCTTACACTATCTACCTAGAGGTAGTGTCAAATCTTACAGGTTAAGGGCTCCGTCCTACAAGACTGCTCCCCACCCCCCCCCCCCACACACATACACACACACACACACACGCCCTTCAGACCCAGGCTGTCACCTGTGCTCCTGACCAACCAGCTATAGATCAGAGGTTTAAATGACTCTCTCCTTGGGTTCTGCTGGTTCGCTACAGCAGCTCACAGAACTCAGGGAAACACTTACTTATGTTTACCAGTGTATTAAAGGATATGACAAAGGATATAGATGAAGAGCCATAAAGGATACAGATGAAGAGCCAGATGTAGAGATACAGAAGGTGAGGTCTGGGAGGGGCCAGAGGGCAGGACCTTCTGTTCTCCTGAAGTTGGGGTGCATCACGCTCTCAGTGTGGACGTGTTCCCCAGCCTGGAAGCTCTCTGAACGCTGTACTATTAGGATTTTATGGCAGCTTCCTCGTGTAGGCATGATCAATTTTCAATTCTGTTTGTAGACCTCCTCCCCTCTCTGGTAGATGAGTGGTAGTGCTGAAAATCCCAAGCTTCTAATCCTGGCTTGGTCTTTCTGGTGACCAGCCCCACCCAGGAGCCACCCAGAGTCACCTCCTTAGAACAAAAGATGCTCCTAGTGTTTGTACCACTTAGGAATTTACAAGGGCTTTTAGGAGTTCTGTGCCAGGAACCGGGGGGCACAGACCCATAGAGATACATGTTCCTATTATCTCACAAGCAGGAAAAACTGGAGTGTGTTTGATTCAGCTGATGAAGATGGATTGACTTTTCATTGGAAGTGAGACCCCTGCATCATACCATGAAGCAGGAGAGAGGGAAGAACATTCTTAAAGAAAGCAGGAAAATATCAGGGATTTTGATAAATAAAGAGTCAGATTTTCAGAAGACATATTGGAAGTGTTTTGGAGACAGGGCAGGAGGAATGTCCGGGTCGGAGGAGGAGGCAGGACAGTGGGCGGATGTCTGATCATCAGAAGGGCTTACAGTACACTGTGGGAGGGGAGGAGTGTAAACAGGAGTGGAGACAGGATGGATTCAGACTGGAGGGAGACTGCAGACTTGAGTCTAGTCCACACTAAACACATTTATTAGTAGAATAAAAATCACTTAAAATAATTATAACCAGCAGCTCTTTTAAAAAAATGTTCTCAATTGTGTATACACACATATGCTCATATACATAAGGATGGATCATTTAGTCATAATTAAAATACTTTAGGTTTTTCAGAGGTTAATCTTTTAAGTTTATTATTTAAAAGATTAAAAAATGAAATCCTTTCAGATACCTCAAAAACAAACTAAAGTCTTTATAAAAGTTTTTAGGCTATTGAATATTTTAACAATTTTATTTCTGTGTAGTCTTCTAATGCACATATAACCACAGCTGAATGAACTATTGATGTTGAAATACAGAGCAATAGTTAACAGAAGGTAAGTTAATGGCTATAGTTGTATAATGACCAGTTGAGTAAATCTCTTTGGACATAAAAGATAACAGATCTTACTTATTACCTTGAAACAACAGAGGTATAACCATAGTTCTATGCTTTGGGGTATGATTAATGAGCTCTGTCTTCAGTTGTATTAAGAACTGAGTGAAAGTTTAACTACCAAAGAACATATACATCACTCCAAAAAGAAGCTCCACTGTGTACAATTCCCTTGGAGACAGTAGAGAATCTCAAGAAAAATAAGCACTGAAAAGTCAATAGGTGGATGTCTTCTAGGGAAGGTAGTCAACTAATTGTGTAATGAATCACTGCAAGTTGAAAACTAGAAGCAAATTATAGATTTTTGAGTTTTAGGAAAAAAAAATTGTTAACCAAATAGTGCACCCTGATCAGAATGCATAAATGAAAAAAATAAGACAGTTGAATAAAAATCTACCAGGAGTTATTCAGGATTTATATTTAACAAATCTATCTCTTTCATATATTTATAAGTTAAATTTTAAAAAAACTAAAAAATTAAGAATTAGAAAATAGAGAAAAGGAAAGATACAAGATGTATTCTTCATTTTATATATTTTTTATTTTGAAATATCTTTGTACGTTAAGATGTATGATCTTTTTTTTTTTTTTTTTGCGTTACGCGGGCCTCTCACTGTTGTGGCCTCTCCCGTTGCCGAGCACAGGCTCCGGACGCGCAGGCCCAGCGGCCATGGCTCACGGGCCCAGCCGCTCCGCGGCATGTGGGATCTTCCCGGACCGGGGCACGAACCCGTGTCCCCTGCATCGGCAGGCGGACTCTCAACGACTGCGCCACCAGGGAAGCCCTCCCGATGTATGATCTTTTAATGATGCATTTTTGCCCAAATAGAATACCAAGAACAAGAAAGTAAAACTTTAATCTAGGCAAATATCAACAAAGTATACCTACCCTAATATTCAGTCAGAATATTTTTTCCAGTAAATAAAGTACTTCTGTTTTGAATGATTGATTTTTACTGATTCTGCCACCAGATAGAACAGCAATAAAACCAATTCAACTGTAATTTTAGTGAAGCTGCTCTCTGAAACCATTCTAATTCACAAAATATATAGTTATATTAACTTTTTTAAAAATCTCTATTGTCTATATATACATAAAGTTGTCAGGAGTCTGAAAGTGTTGATACAGCCTCTCCTGATGCTGTCATACGAAGGTGGCACCTAAATTTGTCTTTCAATACACTTTGCCTTTCATATGCTTTTAATCCTTAAAAGCAAATAGAAACCAGAAATAATAAAGGTGATCAAAACACCATGTTTATGACAAATCAATAATTTAATAATATGGCATTTAAGCAAAGCTAGGTCATTGATTCATTAAACACATAGAACCAAACACTAACCCAATTATTGATTCAATAGTGAAACCTTGACGAAATTCCTAGTGATAATGACCATTTTACTGCACACTTGCAACTAAGTGGAAATTCAGCTCAACCTCAACACGCCAGCTCAACTCTACTTAAGACAGGAGTGGGCAATAGTAAAGCTAAGATTGGAATACTCTCCATGACTCATTTGCTTTTCTAAGAACTACCCATTAATGCTTATTTCCTTCAAGTAACTACATGATTTTATTACTGTTATTTTTTCATTTTAACTGTTATGGTAATGTCAATTTGGGAAATCCAGAGGATGAGAATACCAACACACTTAGTAATAATTGGTGATATGTTGCCTATTTACTCACTTGCTTCTATAATTCATAATGTATTTGCTTCCTCTACTCTATATTGTTCTCTGGTCTTTATTCAACTTATAGAATAAATTATGTGCTTACTTAAAAAAATATTTGATTGATGATTGGATTTTGTATGAAGGATAAACATTTTGAAATGAACTTGTTTCATGTGATTTACTATTGACCCAATTTGAAACCTACTGTAAGATATGAATGTACAGGAAAGGCAGGTTGTTAACAATATGGAAACTGTAGAGAAATTAAATAAACAAGAGGAGAAAATCTTTGCGCTAATCATCTCAAAGAGATATTCATCTTAGCTGTAAAAATCTTAGATTAGGATACTTTTCTGGTTTAGAGGAGTCTCAGTCTTGGTGGAGAGCTTTCAGTTCCTGCTATGCGGGTACCATCATGTACGCTCAGCCCTGAAAACACGTGACCATGTGCACAAATTAAAAAACAACTCTTTCTTGGCAGTTTGTGCTCAAGCATAAGTGCTATTCTTTGCTCAGCTTCTTTCCCACCATGGAATCCATTCCTGTGCATATAACCCGGGAACAGTTCTCATTCTAAATCTCCTCATGTAAGATTTTTATCATCTTCATTTTTACTTACGATATAATCCAGAAGGTGGCTAGTTTCAAACTTTTAGACTCTCACTCAAATATTTTACATGTACTTTAGACTCTAGTGCCATAAATGCATCTAAAACTTTCAAGCACATGGGAAAAGATTCTCAACATAACATCCAGAATCCAGTTTTGTGCATACACATTTCAATAGGATGAAAGATGCCACAGAGATCAACAGTTCTAAAGGATGTTATTATGGTTACAGCAGGCACAAAGCAGCCAGTGTGCTGAACAACAACTGCCTACACAATTAAGTGGACATAGAGGGAGAGAGTTTTCTGCACTGACTGTCCTGTTTGGTTGAGGGGAGAGATTTGGGTCTGGGACTCTGACCAAGGCTTCCAGAAACTTCATCCTAAGGGTAACCACCTGTGCTGACTCAATTGGTCTCATCCTGGTGGCCAACGGTAGCCCAAAGCCAGGGTTTCTTGTTTCACAGTATTGGCCAGTGCAATGCTATAAATCTGAATTTGTTTCTGGCATTTAAAAAATCAGGAGATTTCACATAACCATCAGAATTTTTATATTGCATTGAGAAACCAGAAGCACAACAACACTAAGACCACTTTTTAAATTAAAACCATCAACTGGAGCTGAGTGTTTAGAAGGAGCCTCTAACACTCCTTGGAGTTTCCCTACACTGAGGCTGTCTGTTACCTGTACTAAAGCCTGGCCTACCTCGCTCATTTACATTATGGCCTCCACTAACAACCTGTATGACCCCTTATCAGCCTTAAGTAAGTCTACTGTGACCATCTGCCATTACAGGGCTGCATTAAGGGTTTTACTTCAAGGTCCCTTTTATCCTCCCAGGCCAGAAAATTCTCATTTGTTTGCTTTGTCCTTAGGGAGTTGTATATGCCATTGATTATCCTTTTCTTCTCTGGGACCACTTTTGTCCAAGCATTTTTGTGTTATCTTAATGTCTTCCATATAATAAAGGGCAAATGAAACAAAGAGAAGTTTAAGCTATGTTTTAAAGAAATAATAAACTGAAAAAATTACAAGCTCTAATGCCAAGAATAGAGATGAACATACTGGCTGAGATTCTGAGCACGAGGACATCTGTGTGTCCATGATGTCTGATCTTTATCTCTGTCAATATCTCATTTTTTGTGGCATATCTCACCAACCATGTGTTGAGAAGCATGTATAATATTAACCTCCTCTGCTCCCCATGTTCTATTTCTCTTGCAAACCTCCTCTTTGTCTGCCTTAAAAAATTGAATAAGTAAAACAAAAACAAAAACAAAACAAAACACAAGGAGTAACGCAACAAACGTTAATTACTAAATATCCAGAAATCACAAATATTAACATTCAGTTTTAATTTATATCAATATTAAAGAATCATTTGATCACTCTCTCAACTGACTTACCTCCCTCTCTCTGAAGAATCACCACTATCATTAATTTGATATGTATGTTTCCAGTGTTAATCTTCATGTTTTTATTACAGAAAAATATATCATACTGTTGATTTATGAATTTAAATAAATATAAATTCTTTATAGCATATGCATAATTAAGCAAAATGTTTTTCCAAAGCCATGCTATTTTAATATGGACTTATATTAATATATATAGATTCAGTTCACATATTTATATTCTGTATAATATTTCATTAGATATACATTATATACATATATACACACACACATATATGTTTACCCTACTGATAGACTTTTTTTTCCCAAATATGGCTATAGCAAGTGTCCCTGGAAGATATTTTTCCATTCCTTTATTTCATTTGGTTTCAAGTATGTCTTGTAAACAGCATGAAACTGAGTTATATTTTTAATTTAATTGGATAATTTTTTCTTAGTAGGCTATTTAAATGTCTTCATTTATTTTGATTTAGTTCTAACATACTAATTGCTATCTTCTAATTAGCATGTTTGTTTTTCTTTGTCCTCTTTTTCTCCTTTCCTACCTTCTGTTTGATTGACCAAGTACTCTTTTATTCTTTTTTACCATCAATTGGTTTAGATGTCCTAATCTTTCTCAGTTACCATTAATTTTTTAATGCTCATGTTTAATAATGAGGTATCAATATCTTTGTTGTCTCGAATGCTGTGAATATCTTAGAGTGTTTTAACACTGAGTTCCCTAATTCTATCTTCCATATTCTTGTTTCAAAAACTTTGTATTTTAATTCCCACATATTAGTATTTTTATAGTCAACATTTATTAGTTTTATGAATGTGTTACTATTTGCTTCCCAGATTAATTTCTTTGTCTACCACTGGGTCTCACATATAAAGACAGAATTTAAAATTAAAGACTTTCCTGAAAGAACTACTAAAGAACTACTATAGGAACTAATATGGTTTGGAAAAAAATATGAGGAAATAAGGAGTCTTAAGAAGGGATGGTGAACCAAGTAATCGGTTAATGAGTGTACATTTTTTAGTTTAAATTGTTATTAAAATTTTACTTTTTATTTTATTGGGGTCAGAGTGAATGTATCCTTGAGCTTTTCCTCATTTTTGGAATTTATTGAGCTTTTTTTTGTGGTATCTCTGCCAGATATCTTCTGTTTGTCTTCACAAATTCATTCTTAACCCCCTCCTTCTGCTTTCTGCCACAGAAGTGTGACCTATATGGAATTATATCAATGGATTCCTCAATTTTCTGGCTTCAAGTTGGCTTCGTCCACTGGGAAGCCACAGCAGGGGAATGGAGGAAAGAAGAAAAAAAGTAGGGTGTCTATTACCCAATTATCCTACTGGATGTATAACATCTTCCTTCTTCTGTCCTCTGGGCTTGCTGCTTCTAGCCCTGGGTTACTATAGAATTCCTTGTGGTTTCATAGACCCCACTCCCACCTTTGTAAACAGTCACTTTGTAAATAAATGCTCTTTAAATTATTATAATTATTATAATATTATATTATATATTATATATTTCATATATATTATATATGTATTATATTATATATAATATATATTAATATTATATAATATAATATTATAATATACTATAAGTTATTAGTTATAATTATAGTTATTATAATTATTAGTCCAAACCTTGACTCCTTTGCCTCTTGACAACAGGTTCAGTGAATCTGATACTATAAATGCACATTACATGAACCTAGTAGACTGCATATTCTGACATATTTGACTGGTTAGGTTAATACATGTTAACTCAGAATGAATTAATAATAGATCATAAAGCATGTATATAGAGAGACCATTCTCCACAATAGCCATTAATAAGGTACCTGGCTAGACAAAGAATGAGTGTCATCACAAGTTTACTTTGTTTCTCTGCATCCTCCCTTCTCAGGTCCCAGGCAATAGCTAGTCCTAAGAGACACTATCTAGAATAATGAAAGTACAGGTGTTTTTAGAATGTAATTTATGGCTATTGATTCAGAGGTAGACTCATCTTTCCTTCTTACCCCCCATGTGATGTAAAACATATATGTTTGGGGTTAAGATACCGATGAAACTTTTTTTTTTTGCTAAGTTAAGGCTTATATACATTGATCCCTTATTTTCATTGTGTTCTATAATGTGTTGTCTGTTTCTTTAGAAGGAAAATCTAGAACATTTTCTGTCATTACTATATTTCTTAAGTGCAACTATTTTTTGTCCACTACTAAGAAAGTTTTTTTCTCTGATATGTAACTATGCAAATCTTGAATTTTGTCCCAATATTTGAAATTACATTTTTAGATCCTAAAATATGACACAGAATTAATGAAAGCAGAAGATGGCTGTCATACATCAAGATATAGGAAGCCATTAACATAATATGATTAATTGTCTTTAATATACACACTTAGATTTCAATTTATACCAAGTTGCAAATGAAAGTCTGTAATAAATGCAGACCATGGGGAAAATGCTGATTGAGCTCAGTAAGTAGCTTTTGTGCTTTTAATCTTGTTTACCATGTCATGCTAAATATATTGGAGCCATAAAAATGATTGGGCATGACATTATATAAAAGAGACTTAATCAAATACTCAACATTTAACTTAATTAATTTTATAATTTTCATATATATAAATTAATGCCTAAGAGACTAAATATAATCCAGTATATAAAATTCAGAGATATTTTTGTTGAAAAAATAATGCTCTCCCTACCCATGAAAAGTGTTATTATTTGACTAAGAATGCATCCTAAAAAATAGATTGCTGTTCAATGTGTGTCCTGCCCAGTGGTCTCTGCTGTTAAGTTTTTACAAGTTTTATAACTGGTATATGCAAGGATGAACCTTATACTTTTCAAGTATTTTTGGAACTTTTTACTAATCTTAATTCCTTGTCCTTATTCCTTAGACCAACCTCATATTTTAGTCATCTCATTTATTATCAGAGCCTCCCCACACATGCCCTACCATCCATTCAATTTCTGTACGTTCTGAAATTCTTAAGCAAGCCACACTGCCTCCAGGAAGCTTCCAATCATTATTCACTGTTCCCTTCTACATCTAAACAATATCACTCATCCATTCCATGCAATTTTGCTAAAATAACACGCGGTGGTATTACAACAGTAATACATGCAAATAGTTATTTAATAAAAACTCAATTGATAATCTGTTATTTTTAAGTAAGATAGAGTGTTTGTACAAAAGAGTGATTGTAATGATGAATCCAAGAACCCAATCTAATCTGGAAATAAATAATTGATAATACAATTTATTGGAGCCAACTGATTTGAATTCTAAATGAGGTAGAAAATCAACACAGCAAAATAAACTATCAACAAACGAAAAGCAACCTACTGAATGGGAGAAGATATTTGCAAATGATGCGTCTGATACGGGGTCAATATCCAAAATATATAAAGAACTCATACAACTCAAAAAACAATCCGAGGGTTTCCCTGGTGGTGCAGTGATTGAGTCCACCTGCCGACGCAGGGGACACGGGTTCGTGCCCCGGTCCAGGAAGATCCCACATGATGCGGAGCAGCTGGGCCCATGAGCCATGGCTGCTGAGCCTGTGTGTCTGGAGCCTGTGCTCCACAACGGGAGAGGCCACAGCAGTGAGAGGCCCGCGTACCGCAAAAAATAAAATAAAATTTAAAAAAATCCGATTAAAAAATTGGTAGAGGACCTGAATAGACATTTTTCCAAAGAACAGATACAGATGGCTAACATGCACACATGAAAAGATGCTCAACATCACCAATCATAGGGGAAACGCAAACTGAAACCACAGTGAGATATCACTTCACACCTGTCAGAATGGAAAATGTTTTTTATCTAAAAGACAACAAAAAACATGTTTAGGTGAGGATGTGGTGAAAAGGGAATCCTCATGTACTGTCCGTGGGAAAGTAAATTGGTACAACCACTGTGGAAAATATTATGGACTTTCCTCAGAAAATTAAAAAAGAACCACCATAAAATCCAGGATTTCACTTCTGGGTATTTATCCGAAGTAAACAAAAATGTTAACTCAAAAAGATATATGCACCCCAACGTTGCACTGCAGCATTACTTACAATAGCCAAGATATGGAAGCAACCTAAGAGCCTATAAATAGATGAATGAATAAAGAAAACATGGTATATATACAAATATATATATAATAAATATACAATGGGTATATATACATATATGTATATATACAATGGTATGCATACATATATATGTAAAATTCAATGGAATATTACTCATAAAAAGAATGAAATCTTGCCACTTGTGACAAGGATGGACCTAGATAGTATTATGCTAAGTGAAATAAGTCAGCCAGAGAAAGACAAATACTGTATGATTTCACTTGTATGTGGAATCTAAAAAAACAAAACAAATGAACAAACGTAACAATACAGAAATAGACTCATAGATACAGAGAACAAACTAGTGGTTGCCAGAGGGGAGGGGTGTGGGGGGATGGGCAAGATAGGAGCAAAGGCTTAAGAGATACAAACTTCCAGTTACAAAATAAATAAATCATGGGGATGTAATGTATGGCATAGGGAATATAATCAATAATATTGTAATAACTTCATATTATGACACATGGTAACTAGACTTAGAGTAGCGATCATTTCATAATGTATAAAAATATTGAATTACTATGTTGTAAACCTGAAACTAATATATTACAATTCAATTATACTTCAATTAAAATAAATTTTAAAAAGTAAGGCAGAAAGATTATTGCAGAGGGATACTGAGTAAATGAGCAAGATGAATAGAAACGGAGGGTGAAGTTTTAGTTGGCACAATTTTTGGTTATACTACCTTGAAAGATAGGACACAGAGTAGAGCCTGAGGTGGAGTGGCAGTGATATGAAGGTCAGAGTGCAAATTGGGTCACCCCTGAGGATACCACAATTTTCAAGCATCCTCCTTGATGGCCAAGAGTATAGTATCTGTTCTCATCCTGTCTGGATTCCACTTTTTTCTGATTTTGTTAAGCCTCTACTGTACTCTTTTTGTAGTCTTCTATGCTAGGATTTGGTTACTTCCTGTGTTTAAATTAAAACTCTAGGAAAAATGTGCATGCTTGACTTCTTCCCTCTTTGAGAACAAACTTTCCCTAATAGATGTCTGCAGAAGAAGTTTTCCTTCTGTTATTTTCTAGAAAATGTATCCTCTTATATTAAAACGATAATGGATTTGTCTGTTTTCTTGGTCTTTTACCTGTCCTTTCAGCCTGATGAGTTCTTTCCTGTTGTCTTTGTTGTACCATATTAATTCTGAAATGTGCATTCCACTCTCTCTGAGAGGAAGAATTCCTGTTTCAGTCATAGCTTAACAATGCATTTTTCGCATTGTATTAAATCATGATATATTCTATGTTATCCCTTTTAATATTCCTTTGGCATTAGTAGTTCAGAGATTTCACCATTTAATTACTTCATCTCTCCTATCATGAGGATTAGACTTGCTCTGCTGAATGGTTTCACTGTTTTCTCCAAGTAAAACCAAAAATTGCACTGAGTTAGTTTGGTGCAACAAGATCACATCAAGTTACTAAAATTCTTTATTATTTTTTGCTATTATTACTTTCTGTAATACTGACGTTTTTATGGCTTCAATTTGGGACAACTATCAGGAAACATTATATTTGATAAAACTAAGATAATCCAATCTTTGATAAGAAACCAAATTAAGAAAACTTCTGAATTAAAAAGAAAACGACAGCTGTACTCCTGGTAAAAAAAAATTAAATATAATGAAAATACAGCTCAAAAAAGTATCCTTCTGAAAAACAAATCTAGTTAGTTTACTTCATTGATTTTAAAAATGTACAATCATTCAATTATTCTCTACTACCTAAAGCAGTTGTCTATATATCTTTTTGTCATATACCCACCTTAGTAGAACAATATTGAACAAGCACCTCCAATATATGTATACATATTTATATTTAAATCGTAGTCAGACATTATTCTTCACATATATTCTATACCATAAGGTACATATATAACTGGAATTTCTAAAGGATAAGACAAATATACATAAATGAAAGTCTCCTATTTTTTCTCACATTCTAGGGGTTCATCTTGCATTCAGTCTCCTGTGACAACCATGGACCTAGAACGTGTGTCAGCAGACTATGGTCTACAGGTAAAATCAAATGTACCATGTTTTAAAAAATAAAGTTTTATTGAAACAAATGCCCATTTGTTTACATATTGTCTATGGCTGCTTTCACACTACAATAATGAGTACATATAACAGCCTTTATGGCCCTCAAAGTCCTGACCTATCTTCTAGATATAAGTTCTATCTTCTGTTTTGTCAGCAATACCACTCAATCTCCAAATATCTATAGTTCTTGCCTTAGAGTATTCCTCATTGTTTTTATAGTATATCACATGTTTTCACACAACTACAGCTGTAAGCATGTTTTTCCCTTTGTCTAGAATGCCTTAGTGGAGGTCTTTTGTTTAGTTCTTCATAGCATTCCTTATTTTTTTTAAAAAAATGCCTCCTCCCTGTGACCTTCATGACATTATCAATTGTGGGCAATAAATTTCTGTCTATCTGGTTGGAAATAAGAGCCAAACTAGGCAAATGTAACTCTGTCTCAGAGATTTGAATCTCAAGTAGAAACTCAGAAAAAATGCAATTGGAGTAGTTTTTCAACAGCAGCAAACGCATGGAAGGGTTCACAAAACCTCACTACTGAGGTTCTTGGAAATGTTGTTATTTACATCATTCACATGGTCTGGTCATTCAGGTCTCTCTCCGATTTTGTAAAATATGTAATATCTAATACATTTATACTTTTGCTTAAGCTAACCCTGATCTAACATTATTTGTAAATGTGACCAAGTCTATCAGGATCTCATTTGCCAATAAGAAATTATCCAAATTCTTGCAAGAAAAGTTTTCAAAAGTTATTAATAACCAAAACAAATATTTAGCACACTCGGGTTGTCATATAATTAAATGATGTCTATAAAAATTAGGACCAACTGTTAAGTTATAGAAGACTAAATAATTTTATTCTCTGTGACTATTTGATTTCACTGCACTTTGGGAAAGGGTATTGCAATGGTCAATATTAGTATAGTTGTGAAAACCACCTATTTTGTATAAGATATTGGATTCAGAGACTCACTGCAGCTGAGTAATCAGAAAAAAATCTAGTACAGATTATTGAAAGAAAATTTAGCAAATGAAAGTTTTTATAATCTTTAAAAAGCTTATGCTTAAACAAAACAGCAGCAGTCAGCAAGCTTTTTCTGTAAAAGGCAGATGGCAAATACTGTCAGTTTGGCAGGCCATGTAGTCTCTGTAGCTACTAGGCAACTCTGCTGTTGTAGGACAGTAGCAGCCACAGATGAACAAGCACGGCTGTGTTCCAATAAAACTTTATTTATAAAAACAGGCAGCATTCCATAGTTAGCTGACACTGTGTATAGACTGGAGTTTATGCACATCTATAAGCTTCTATACCTGAGGTTTCAACTGGCTTGCACAGTTAAAAATGATTATACCTCATTTATTGATTGGTTGAACACATATTTTTGAGCCTCCATTCTGAATCAGGAAACGAGTGCAAACTCAGAACTTCTTTTACAAAGTTCTAGAGGCAAAAGCCTATGTCCTGAAGCATTATTCAATTTAAAGTAATTCCTCAGATGAGGCTTTGGAGAAGGGGCTTTTTAGATCCCAAATATACATACATAACAGATGACCTGATGGCAATAGAAATGTGTGTTCAGATATGTCTTCTGTAAATTTGAATTCACATGTCTCAGAATCTATTCTCAGATCCATTCTAACAACTGAGCCCAAGGCCGCCTTCTTTTTTACTCTATCAGATGTTTACTTAGCTTGTGTCATGGTTGGTTCGTTGGCTTTTATATTGTAACAGAACTATGAACATATATTCATGTTTAAACTTGATAAATTTTTTGTGTGGTACTATCTTGAAATGTACTGTCATTAACTATCATGTTTTCATAGTTGACAGTCCTTATTGAACTAAGAAAAAAATGTTTTAATTGAACCTTGAAGTTTTATTAAACCTTTGGATTTTGCTGCTATGTTCTGAGAATGTTTCTTCCATTAAGAGTCACTTTTATGTTCTAATCTTGCCATTCAAATTGTGAGGGTAAACAGACTCAGAAAAAGCTATAAGAAGGCTCAAAATAAGGGAAGGAATAATTGCTTTCATCTCCATTTCAGAACCCCATATCAAGAATAACAGTAAACAAAGAAGTTACAGGTTTTAGGTGTCAAAAAACAGAAGCTTCTACTTTGAAAATGTGGATAAAGTTTCCTCTTGTTTTAAAGATAATTTTGTAGTTGTGGTTGTGTTTCATTTGAGTACATATTCTTGATTCCATTCCCATCATTATCTTCCTGACAAAAAAGTTCCCCATCCCTATTTATTCCTGTGTTGTACCTTATTGATTTGCTGTCCTTGGGCAGTATTTATATATATAGATTACAAATTCTCAATTCATCATATTGTCTTGTTGGGCTTAAAGCTTTAATATTTTAAAGACAATCCTTGTTCCCAGCAGTTTGTGAAAAAAGTAGTTATCCATGTGAGCTACTGGATTCAAGCCTGTCAGCTAAATGTTTATCTGTCTTCTTTGTTGGGCATAGAGATCAGGGTCATTGTTAAAAGAAAAAATGATATGTCTTCTCTTGTGAAGAATGCCATTAATTGCCCTCCTGAATTCCCTGTCAGGTGTAAACAAGAACAGGATCAACTCAAGAAAAATTGAAAAATTCATAGTAATGGCTCTCCTTCATTTTATAAATAACCAATTTAGGGCTTCCCTGGTGGCGCAGTGGTTGAGAGTCCGCCTGCCGATGCAGGGGACACGGGTTCGTGCCCTGGTCCGGGAAGATACCACATGCCGCGGAGCGGCTGGGCCCGTGAGCCATGGCCGCTGAGCCTGCGCGTCCGGAGCCTGTGCTCCGCAATGGGAGAGGCCACAACAGTGAGAGGCCCGTGTACCAAAAAAAAAAACAAAACAAAACAAAACAATTTATGCTTTAGTATTCCCTGGTTGTTTTCCTTATTTGTACTTCATATCTTTAAACAAACTTTCATATAAAAGCAATCACCATTAAAATAAAATAAAAATTTAGTGTAACATTCCTTTATTCAGAAGTTCTAAAACAAAAATTCCCTATAAGCCAAAAAAAGGGGAAAAACCCCACTGCATTGTCTGAAAATAAATTGCATGATTACAGTTTATTGCTCTGAAAGGTAAAGCAAATGCTGAATTCACTTAAAAATAACATGTAGCCACCTTCGAAGTGTTGTTTCTTACAGGGGCATAAAACTTAGCTATTACTGATACCACATGAATCGGTAATTAGAACTTGTTTAAGGAAAACCCCAGAATGGTTGTAACCATGCTCATATAATACTGCAAATAGCCTTCTAATTGCATTGCTTACATTCAGGTTAATTGTGGTACAGACATTGGCTTAGCTGCTCTACTGTGAAGTTGGCACCTACAGTAAACATTGCATGGTTCAAGATTAAGTGTTACTTAATACTCACCATAGATTCAAAATGACTCAATACAGGTCAATTAAATGTTTCTTCAGTATATTAAGCTTCACTGTTTTCAGGACGAAATATTCTTTTTTCTCATTTTAATGGTATTACGAATATTGTTTTAACCCCCAAATTTTGGGCATTTGAGGGGAAAATTATAAAAATAGTACTCAAGAGATATGTGTTTCATAAATATAATCAGTGAAATGTTAGAAATAATGATCTGATTGTTAAGAAGGTATACAGAAAGATACTGTAATTGTATCTAAAGGCTGTAACTAGACTATTATTGTTATAACAGAAGGGTTACTGAAGACTTTTCTGGGTGTGGATAGGGGAAGACTTTACTGAGAGTAAAGTAATGCCTGAAGAGTGGACATGAAATATTTGACTGCATTTGCTTTTTTTTGGTTTGCGCTTCAAAATGCTTTAACTGGGGAAATTTAAAACTGCAAAGAAAATTAGACCCATTCATTTTACAGAAGAAGAAGTTGTGTCTCAGACAGTTTAAATAGCACTACAGAGTTAAGAACAATCATTTACCAGGGTGAGTATCCAGATAATACTTGTTTGACCTTAGGACTGTGAGCTTTATCATTATTTTAAGAAGAGCTTATGTATTCAGCGTGGAAAAATATGTTATTCCTATTTACTGGAGAAATGTGTGGGTGTGTGTCTGTGTGTGTAGCCGAGTAGGCATAGTAGAAGCTTACTCAGTTATCCCAGAAACCGAACTCCTCTCATTCAATCATTAATGAAATATTCAGACAAATGAATATATGTAATGCGTATATAAATTATAAAGCAAATACTTAAAAGAATACTACTTCCCCAAGTTCCAACATGTAACTATTGGAGGATGTCTCTTGAGACTGTTTAGATTTCAGTTCACATCATTCTTAATTCAATAGCTTCACAATTCCACATAGACACAGGGTGTCACAGCTCACTTCGTTACAGGTGCAAGTGAATCAAAGCAAATGTGAAAGGAAAGGTGTCTGAAAGAATAACAATTCTGATGATGTGTGTGTTGTGAAATAACATGTAGGTAATTAGCAATAATGTCAAATGGAAGAAACACGATCATTGGTTATCTGACATAAGGTAAAATGTTTAAATTTGAAAGTAGCACAATAACTAACTTCCATAATAACATGATTTTTGATTCCATGCTATTTCATATATCCCCAGTGGAACTCCTCGTAAAGTCTCCAGATTAAATTTGTGAACTTATTTAGCTTCTTCTATATGTGCCCTTTGAACTTCTAAGAGAAATCTTAAGTTTTAATGGACTGATACTTAAAAAAAATTTTTTTTAGTCTTTTACTATAATAGCCAATGTTTTCAATAATGGCGATTTCATACATATTTCATACACGTGTACATATATCCATGACAGGCTTCCATAAGCTTTATAGTGGGTAACAACAGCTTACTTCATATTTACTGACCGGGATTAAATCTGTTCTGTGGGATTAACCAAGAAGAATCCTTACTGAATATCTTTGTCTCTTTATGGCTATACAGGGGCATTGTGCTTTCTTACAATGTCCCAAATGGCAAAATTAATACCACAGAGTTTAATTCCAAGAACTAAGCCCACCTCTGACCCCAAATATATAAGAACTGTTTAAACCTTAAGTGCACTTTATTCTTTGCAGAAAATTCGTTAAAAGAAATTTCACACACTAGTTCTCTTGAAATACCTATAAATTTGCTGAATTTATCCTCTGCATAAAGTAACAAATAATTATTGGACTTCCTTTATAAAATTTGATTTTCCTATTACTGTAAAGCTGAGAGAGAATGAATACAAATGCTTTTTCAATTATTCATAACTTATTAGTTTATTGATATTACTAGAACTTTATTGATGGTGGTAAACACAGGTGGTGAGCCGCTGTTGAGTTCTGGATGTAGTTTGAATTTGGGCCAATAGGATTTATTGCTGGAACTGTAGTGAGGGCAATAGGGGGAAAGGGATGGGTGACATCACTTGCCTGAAAAGGTAGATTGGTGATGTCAGTGACTGAGATGAAGAAAACTAGAAATAGAGCTGGTGTGGAGAGAGGTCTCGAGTTCAATTTCAGACAAATTTATTTTGAGATGTCTACTATATACCAAGTGCAGATGCCAATTAGGTGGTTAGACATGTGGGTTTAGAATTAAGGGGAGAGATCTGGCCTACAGATATAAACTTGGGAGCTATCAGTCTACATATTAAATGCAAAAAGTAAGGGAAAGATCACTGTGTATGTTATGCTGCCTGTTATGCAGAAACGAGGGGGAGATAATATAATCACATTTACTTGTATATAGATACAAATCTTTGGAAATATACATAATAAATATGCATAAAATCTACATATGAAAATCTACTTAATAGCCTGCCACCTGTTGATGGGGTGGAACTGAGCAGGGTTTGGAGGGAGATACTGATTGTATATCTTCTACGTCTAAAAAAATAACAGGCATGTTATTAAAAATACTATTAATTTAAAATAAATAAAATAGTATAAAATAAACTCTAAATTAATGAAAAATTAAGATACAAAGTATTACAAGAGAAATGAATAAACAAAATAAACATCTGTTAAATGAATACTTCTATTATAACTATTTTGAGGATTATACTGACTTAAAATGACTTCGTATACAGTAAATCAAGCATCATGTACTATAAATTCACATTGTTTAAGTCTACTTCAAAAGATTCTTGAGGGCTTCCCTGGTGGCGCTGTGGTTGAGAGTCCGCCCGCCGATGCAGGGGACACGGGTTCGTGCCCCGGTCCGGGAAGATCCCACATGCCGCGGAGCGGCTGGGCCCGTGAGCCATGGCCGCTGAGCCTGCGCGTCCGGAGCCTGTGCTCCGCAACGGGAGAGGCCACAACAGTGAGAGGCCCGCATACCGCAAAAAAAAAAAAAAAAAAAAAAAAGATTCTTGAATGATTTATAATACCTTTAATCGTCACCCTAATCAGATGTTTAATAACAGTATTTCTTCAGTCTTATAGTTGTAAATTATAAAACCCCCAAACTTACTTTGAAAAATGAAAGAAAAAAATTTCAACTCAGGTAAATGGTTTCAGACACAACTCAGTCCTGCTGCCCAAAAAGTCATCAGAGATTTTTTTTTTTTGTCCTCCTGGCTCTGTTTTTTCTTGTTTCAGGTAAGCTCTTTCCTTTTTCCATGTGTTGGTAGAGATGGCGTCTGGTCTCTCCAGGCTTCCTTGGTTCTTAGTGTCAGTGAACTCAGAAGAGGAGTATATTTTTCTACACAGTCTGGCAAAATTTCCAGAGATGAGCCACTATAAACCCTGAGCCAGTGTCTGTGTTCACAAATGAGGTGTACTCTGATTCAAAAACTAAAATTTGGTGCAAGTATTGAGAAGAGAGGAACAATTTTTCCCCAAGAAAGTGCAAGAAAGAAATCAAAAAGCTAATGATCACTATAGCTGTCTTCTAGAATGATCCAATCTCTACAAATGCCCATCCTAATAAAGTGATATTAAGCATGTACTCTACCGTCTTGGAAAGTTCTATTTTTACTTCCTCACATCTTTTTTTTTTTTTTTCAGACTTCCATGTCTGAGATGAAGGAAATGAGGAAATATTTTTCCCAAGCAGTGTAAGTTAATCCATTGAATGCTAAGACAATAGGTTTATATTTTATCTGCTAACCTACTGGATATGAATGGAGGTTCATGAGCAAGGAAAATATGACCACTATAATGTTTGAAAGTGATTATCCTGGTAAATTTAAACGGTACGTGTGGGTGAGGTACAGAGAACACAAATAGGACTTTGTACTCAGAATATGAGTTAGAAAATCCAGGTTTACGATTATTGTAGTAGAAATGGAGATGAATAACTTTTCTTTTCTCTCTGGAAGAAAGATTTAACCACACATGGATTCAAATGTAACCAATTTAAACATGTTCACATAACCTTCTTAAGTGAAATGAAGCCACTTTCATTTCAAAGCACCAAAGGCAATACACTTATATTTGCAACAATCACCATAACAAAGCATTTTTCCAGTGGAGCCATACTTTAAAGAATGACTCATATATGCTTTCTCTAATGGATACTCTGCCCCTTTAAGTAGCAGGAAACAGCTTTAGAGGATAATAGTTGTTATTATGATTGTCAATCTATCCTAGATCTGCTATTCTGTATTTTGTTGCTTATAGTCATAAATAGTACTTTCAGCGTGAAAATTTTATCTCAAGCCAGAGTGTCAAATCGCTGACAGAGAGGAAAAGGATGGTTATCTGTGTGTGTGTGTGTGTGTGTGTGTGTGTGTGTGTGTGTGTGTGTGGAGAGAGAGAGAGAGAGAGAGAGAGAAAGAGAGACAGAAAGGGAGAGGGAAGGAGAGATAGAGATTGGGGGAGAGAGAGAATGAAAGAACTTGATGCCAAAAAAGAAGAAAATGATGCTATAGACTCCTTAAATCAATATAATAGTATATATCTTAAATTAACTTCTTAAAAATCAATTAACTGACAATTTCCTTTTATTGTTTAATTAGAAAAATATGTCAAACCAGTATGCAGAGAATACACTGGATCACAGCATGTGCTAACACATCTTTGAAATATCTCATTGCTATTATTTGTCAGTAATGCCTTTGAAAACATGTACCTGACTGTGCAGAATTAGGTACCATTTTAATTGATCTGAAACTATCACCTCAGGCTTACATGTGTATCTTTATTAATTTCTCATTAGATTGTTGACTAAACCACAGTTAAAGGCTCTAAAGCCTTTAGATTTTTTCTGAGTAGTTTATAATTTAACTCCAAACATGCATCTAATCTCCTTGTGTTGGTTAATTCATCTGTTAAATGGGTCTCTCCATATTTACAAAGCATTATTGGAGGATGTCACATCAACAAAAAAATGCCAGGGATCATCATGCTAAATGTTTTAGAAATACACAATTACCATAATGGAAAAGTCAGCTTTAAGAATGAGTTACTGGTTCATCTCAGGAAAATCTCTGCCTAATCGTTGGTTTGTCATCCAATGATGAAGACAAGTTCCCTGGGTTTCTGGTTTACCTCCCATACCTTGTCTAGGATGAGATTTTATTTTGAGAACTCAGAGTCAACACAATATTGTTCTGCAAGATGTTATTTTAAGAAATAAAGACGAGGAATATTTGACCATCTTTTCTAATGAAGCGATATTTATGCCACTGGCAAGTTGAGAGAACAAAATATTCCTCAGGAAATAGATAATATAAATGCCAAAATATATATTGCTTTGAACATGAGTTGATAAAGGAAGCATTAGCATTAGGAAAGATTACATAATTAACAATGAAAATTAAGGAATTATAGAGAAAGATTACATAATTAACAATGAAAATTAAGAGCTATTCTACACAGAAAACAAGAATAGGGTCTGAAGTGAAAACAACTTTGTGTGAACCTTCGTGCCACTTTACTATCTATATTATTAGGGGCAAGTTTAGTAATCTGAATCTTTGTCTCCAAAACTGGAAAAATGGGCTAAAAAGGATATCAGAGACTCATTTAAGAGTCAAAAAGTAATGGTAAGCATAAGCAAATTTCTAAGCACAGTGTCTAGAACGTTGTAGCAGCTTACTAAGGATTTATTCTCTTCACCTATAGAAGAGAAATAATCAAATAACATGAAGATTATAACAAACGTAAAGGCTTTCGGGTTTTGGCATATATGTTTTTTAAAGAGTTCTAATGGAGAAATTATAAGGCTTGAATTCTAATCTCAAATGTGGTAGCCATATGTTGGTTGGCCTGGGTAACAATCTAAACTCTCTTCAGTTTTCATAACTCTAAAAAGATCCTTAGCATTTCTAGTATGGATGACTGGGTGACTATTGGTATGTCTATTGGCTTCATTAATACAGATGATTAGTCTATTTCCTAATGTTTGAAAAAAAATTAATAACAGAAAATAACATTAGTTTGGTCGAAATTAATGAGTTCTCTAACTGAGCATCACTTTGTTGGGGATTTGACAGCTACCTTTACCTTTGATATAGTAGTTATAGAAAATACAAAACAAAATTCAACTACTCAGATACCACACAAAAATGAGAATAAAATCAAATTGATGTACCTTTGGAACACTATAGAATCATGCAGTTAGTAAGAACAAAAATAACAAAACAAAAGTTAAATAATATTGGATACTGGTTCTAGTTTCCATAAAGATTGTTAGGATGGTGGATTTTGTTCATTAATATAGTTCACAGCTAGTGGGACAATGTTCTTTATTATCACTATTACTTTAAAATTATCACTACTTTTGGGGGGATTATAGAAAGAGCCTTACTCTAGGAAACTAAAGATTTGGATTCTAGTTACAATTTCTTCCCCCATCAGTGTATGATTTATTTTCTCTGGTCTTTGTTTCCTAATCTGTAAAATTTAAATGTTTAACTCTTTCAGTTCTAAAACTGGTTTTTGCTATAAGCAAGTCTTAAAGTTGATCTTTTAAATTAATTTCAATCTATTACTTTCAGAGGATTTTACAATTTCTAACTACCTTCTACTAAATCAATCTATCACTATTGTTTATAGTAATTATAAAGTACCATGGCCCAGTGATTTAGTAGGCATGGTATTAAGCAACATTCTTCTTCAGAAGTGAGAATCTTTTCACATGTGACCATGAGTCAGTGCCCATGGTAGGAGCGTGTGCAGAAGATGCACTACAGAGATAAATGTTTCAACTCTCTTTGACCCTGGAGCAAAATAAATGAGAGTAATAAACTTCCCTTTGAGTTTTGCCTTGTCATCAAATATTTCGCAAATCATGAAGCCAATAAAAGTGAAATAGTCTGTCAGGGGAAAAACAACAACAACAAAAATACTTTGTAGTGTTTCCCCTTAGGCATTTTAAGAAAACTTCAATTCTAGATGTATGAATGAAATTACTTCTAAAAATTAAAAAATTCTATCACTAACATTTGACCATCTTTAGCAAAAAGTTAGACCTCTATCCACATAAAAATAATATTGTGCCATTTCATAGGGGTTTTTTCCCCACCATTTTGTGGGTTCCCCCCCTCACTATAAACTGAAGGAAAATCTTTGACTTAGTTTCTCATGTTTTACTTTCTTTTAAGTCAATTAGATCCACATTAAAAAAATAAATAAATGAAAGATTGAAGTGGTCTTTGGGGGACTCAACACTTCCCCTCACCAGGTGGGAGAAGACCATTGCTGAAGAGCCTTCCTCACACTTTGAGTGCATTGTAGGTGGTCAAAACGTTAATGCTTACTGAATAAATGAAAGGATGAAAGTCATAACCCAAGACCTACTCCACTGCTAGAATGCCACTGTGGCCTTTGGGGTGGTCTATCTCCCTCACATGTTCTCCACAATATGCTCTACTTTTTTTTTAATTTAATTTTTTTATTGGAGTATAATTGCTTTACAATGTTGTGTTAATTTCCGCTGTACAATGAAGTGAATCAGCTCTATGTATACATATCTCCCCTCCCTCTTGGACCTCCCTCCCATCCCCCCCCATCCCACCCGTCTAGGTCACCACAGAGCACTGAGCTCAGCTCCCTGTGCTATACCCAGTTTTAGCCACTATTTAACTGAGATCTTGATTCCCTTGGGCCTCTCCTCCAATCACACTTTTCTCGTATTTATTAGACCAACTCACAGGCTGCCCGTTGTTGTTCAAGAAATATGTGAACTCATGCATATGGCCTTCATCTTCATTTAAAAATGCCCTATCATCTCTCATTTACACCTGCTCATTTTTTTATATCACCTTTCCAAAGCTTTTCTATTCTCAGTCCTCATCTAAGGAAACAGAGGGCCTTCAACTTCCCTTTCCACCTCACGTTTTCCCCCAATCTTTATGAATCTGTATCTGCCACAGCCATTATCAGAGGAAGTGGTGGTCCACACACACCAGGGCTTATTCCCTTCAGGTCTCATTCAGCATTCTGCTGTGTGACTGCTGACCCTATTTCTTCTTCTTCAGTCCCTCTCTCCTCTTGGTCCATCCCCTCAACCTTTTATTGGTGACCCATTTCATTTCTTGACTATTTCCCTCCAGTTGGGATTATCCATTGGCTTCCCCTGGTTTTTCCTCAGTAGTTAGCTGCCTTTTCTACTTATATATCTCTACCCTTGCTTTAGCTTTCCATGTCCTAAATGGAGGTGTCCTTAAACCTGTAACTAAAGGCCTATTTTATCTTTCTTTTAAAATCTCCCCCTTAGACATCTTATCCTAAAATCATAGCTTTATTTATTTTTACTTTGTGGGTGATTTCCTTATAAACATATATATTTAGCTCCTGTTTCTATTTTGAGCCCTACTGTCCTATTCTCAAATGCTACCTCTTTAACGACAAATTCACACCTTTTTTTCCTCTAACCACTATTTCTGTAAATGGTGCCTCCACCACTCCCCTACACCCACACCTGTCACCCTAATCAAAAGATAACAGCTTTTAATCCATCCTTTTTTCTCTTGGTCCTTACATACAGTGAGTTACCTAGTCTTGTCCATTCTATCATACTACTGCTTTACTGATCTTCTGGAGGCCACGGATTGCCTGAGAGAAGAAAACAGAAGAGAAGAATTGCGTAAATTAAGTTGCAATTCTTTCTCATCTGGTAACGTGCTTCTCATGCCTCTCCTAATCATGAATAGGGATGATTACATATGCTCCTTTCCTCCTTACGCCAAAGGCCAGATGCCTCTTCCCAAAGGACTTAAGAGAAATTTTACACTGCTATTTCACTTATAATTTAAATTCACACCTTTCTTTTATTTTCTGAAGGTGTTTATTGTTTAGTCAAGTATAAAATATATCCTTTAATCCTATTCTTAGAAATGTCCTGAGACAATTTTTGTTGACTTCTGTCATTTTTTCTCCCTTGAGTACATCAAACTGTAAACCCCACTATTCTCTGAGTTTCTCCTAAAGTGAATATAATAAGTAGCATTACAATTAATTGCACTAAGCTCATTTATAGGAAAATAACCACTTATGAATCTGGATCCTTATTTTGAATTCAGCTTTCAAAAATTTCGAGATTTTACTATGCAGTTTAGGTTGAATTATCCAACCGTGTACTTCAAATGATGGTGTTTACAAAATAAAAATCTTGCTTCAGGGGCTTCCCCAGTGGCACAGTGGTTGAGAGTCCGCCTGCCGATGCAGAGGACACGGGTTCGTGCCCCGGTCCAGGAAGATCCCACATGCCGCAGAGCGGCTGGGCCCGTGAGCCATGGCCGCTGAGCCTGCATGTCCGGAGCCTGTGCTCCGCAACGGGAGAGGCCACAACAGTGAGAGGCCCGCGTACCGCAAAAAAGGAAAAAAAAAACAAAAAACAATCTTGCTTCAAAGCAATGCAGAAAGTTAACACAAATGAAAATTCTCCAGTGTATTCACTTGTTTATTGTTATGTAAGAGCATTTTATAGCTGAACTTCTCAATAATAATTAGTACAGTATATATCTTCATTTAAATTCATCTCAAAATTCTATTTTAGTACCAAAGTGCTCTGACACTGAATGCTCCTGGAATGTATTCTTTTAAGGATTCACCATTGATCCTATCTTACAATGTACTTAACTGACAGAAAGTGAAAATTATATTTAATTGAGCTGAATGAGAGAATCACTCAACAAAGAACTCTGCATTTTTCAATTCCCAGATATTTCTATGGTGGATGACTAATAAAATATAGTTTTTGTTGGATGATACATATTAATTTGCCCCATAGTTTTAATCATAAAATTATATTTTAACTTCAACCTAATCAAAAACATTTTAAGGGCACCAAACTTCACCCAGCAATTCTAAACTCATGGTAGAGATGTCAGATAGACAAGAGTTCACATATTTTAAGGCTATAAGGTGGTATTAAATAAACAGGATGAAAAGTTCCTCCCAGTTAGGTGAAATTATTTTGCATTTTCTTCTTGTTTACGATGTTAAGAGCAATAATACAAAATATATTTTTCTTATAAAAATTGATTTTTAAAAATTTTATTCCTTCTTTCATTCACTCAGTTAAAAATGGTCCCAGTTGGCATGCAGCAGGCCAGAGTCTAACCTATTTCCTGGGAATGCAAGGATTTTGTAGTCTATTGTATTCTTAATGTTTAGAGCTAATTTTTTTTTAAATCATTAACTTGAGATGTCTGTTTTTGTGATTAGCAATAACCATTTTTTTAAATTATTTTATTTTATTTTTGGCTGCGTTGGGTCTTCATTGTTGCGCGTGGGCTTTCTCTAGTTGCGGCGAGCGGGGGCTACTCTTCATTGTGGTGCGCAGGCTTCTCATTGCGGTGGCTTCTCTTGTTATGGAGCATGGGATCTAGGCTCGTGGGTTTCAGTAGTTGTGGCTCGTGGGCTCAGTAGTTGTGGCTCACGGGCTGTAGAGTACAGGCTTGTGGCGCAGGGGCTTAGTTGCTCCTTAGTACTTGTGGCGCAGGGGCTTAGTTGCTCCGCGGCGTGTGGGATCTTCCCGCACCAGGGCTTGAACCCATGTCCCCTGCATTGGCAGGCGATTCTTAACCACTGCGCCACCAGGGAAGCCCCCAATAACTAATTTTATATATAAAATTTCCCTAGACTTGGGCAAGGATAACTGAATTCTGATTATGTTACATACAATGGCTTACTATTCTCAATTTTGTATCTGATTTTTGTGATAAATCTTCCATTTCTCTCCACATGATTTCTATCCACCATATAAATGGCTACCACAGCTATTGGTCCTTCTTGTTACAGTCTCTACAAAGGAATTTTCTTCTCAGCACTCTGGATGAGAACTTAAATAAGTTGTTAGGCGCGAGATACCTTACTTAATCACAAGTCCTGCTAAGAGCTACCAAAATGGCAGATCTCAGAACCACCACCTCCCACAACTATAAGGGACAAGCCTCTATAAAATATTTTCTTCTTTCAAGAATCTCTGATTGGCTAGCACAGTGCAGCAGTCTTTGTGAGTGAACTGCTCAGGGCCAAAGAAGTAATCCTATAGCATGGCTGCGTGGACGTGTCGCACATCTTAGTATCTCTTTCTCTAAAAACAATAGGACTCACAATCCTTACCTGATCTGAACTCATAAAAAAAACCACCTGAATAGTTATTCAAAAACTGCATTCATGAACATTTTTTCCCTTTAGGTTAATATATGAACTCTGAGCTTTAAGTAGTCAATTGTCTTTATACTTAGGATACGACTTCTAAACTGGATAAAAACAACTAGGAGGTTCCTCCTTGCCCTGAAAAAGTGTCATTACCATTATCTAGAATGCAAATGCATTCATAAGTTTGCTCACTTTTATTGATGAATGAATACACAATTAGTTTCTATATCAAACTGTACTCAAATTTCAAGCACTGTCTTCCTATGTATATATTAATTCTGCATTTCCCTGATTTAAAAAATTTGTCAAATTTTCTATGTAGACACACAGAATTTTTATTTTATTTTTTGAATACATTAACCACTTAGTTTTGACCCAGTTGACATACTTCTCTCTTTAGTCAAAAGCACAGGGATTTGCCTACAGCATTTTCCATATCTCTTCCTATATTATATATAGAGAAAAATGATTAAGGAAGTTTCTTTTAGGAGTTTAAATTTTTAACTCTCTGAAGCAAAGCAGTTATGACTCTTTCCAGGTTTTTCCCACATTTCTCAGAAATTCATATATGTCAGATGCCACATTTGATCTTTAATTTCTTGAGGCTATTTAATACTGACATATGTGCTAACTGATCATCTTTAGTTCTTCAGAGTTTGGTTTCATCCATTCCATCAAGTATTTTAAGAAGCTTGAAATGCTCCCAAGATTGCTTATCTAAAAGGGATTCAGAGAAAGACAATACTAGTAGGATTTTATTATATACCATCTGAAAGGAAAATTAGTTTTGCTTCAGGTATCAAATGCAAATGAGAACTCCATCATAAAAAGAACCTTGTATGAGTAACCTAATTGAATTAAGGTATGAGAAATATTCAGATATTTTATGCCAAAAGATGTACTTTTGTTTAAATGATTACACTTTAACATCCAAACTTTCCCCACTTCACGAGTCTAGCAATTTTTCATTTTTTGTTTCTATATCTATGATATATTTCCTATAACATCCTAATGAAAATGATAAAATGACCCCATATTATCTCAAAATTTGACAGTACACAGATTTAAATGAAGAATGTCAAGAGGTGACTTGGAGATGTGAGACGAGATCAATCACAGATGACTGGAAATTATTTTGCCTGTCACTCTTACAATAATTCTTCCAAAGAGCCAATTTTGTGGGATAACCTACTCTTCCCACTTAATAATTTGATCCTACTGTACTATAAATAAAATATCTAAATCTCCCACAGAACAATGGCTGGCAGAAAACTTGGACTATGAAGGAGGCAGATTTTCTTCCCATCATTTTTATGCACAAATACCCAATATCTGGCCAACACTGAAATATGTAGGTTCTGGCAGCTGTTATCAAACTTTGTACACCAAATGCAGTCAGAATTTTTTCTGTCCCCTCTACGCGATCTGGGACACATGTTTGATATTATCTGGGAAAACAAAAACAATGAGTCAATGGTTTGAGCTCCAGTTGACACTGAAAAGAAGTTTGGCTCCATAAACTATTTCTGAGAAGGATATTTCACTATGAGCGTAGCAGCTAAAAGTTCCATTATTAATGTAAATACATGAGAGGGGAGAGGGAAGCCTTGATGACTGCCATGGTAAAAAAGTAAACAGCCCTGGGACTGATGATCAGAGCTGACTTTAGTAACTGGCTGGGAATGTAGACATTTGATCCAGTGCACACTATTACCAGAATTCACACTACCAATGTCTTCTCCTATAAAGGACTTGTACTCTGGGGAATTACAGGTTTCCAGTGACACTTGTGAAACCTCATGAATTTCTGGAAAAGAGTTTTTGGAATAAATGCTATCTGGATTTTAGAGTAAACTTAAGGTAGTTTCATGTGTAAAAAACAAATATTTCCCTTACTTAGCTAATATATAGATTTAAATAATTTAGAGACCTTCTGCTGATATGAGACTAATTTAGAGACCTTCTGCTGATACAAGACTACATATGCACCTCTGTGTTAATATTGCAGGTCCTAGTATAAACATGACTGATCTTCCTGAGCATCAGTTTTACTTAATGGTAGTACCATATTAGTTTGACCTCCAGAACAATTTCCCACAAGTGCTTGGAAATCACATTACCTGCTAAAAAAGTTGTAGACAAATGAGTAAAATTGTATTTTTAGACTCCTTCTGATTATTTTGCTGGAAGATTTTGGTAATAATTCGTAAGAGGAAAAGTTCCCAAAATGAAGATGTAGATCATCTTTACAAATTCCTATTTGGATTAAGCTTATAGGTATGTTGCCACTAAGTGTCAGTTAATTATGGCATGGACCAAGTGACACATGGGTGTTGTCTTAAATTGAATCTGTTACCATACATATATATAGGCACTCACACATAAAACACATGCACACACATACGTAAACAAAGCAATCACTCCTATCACTTCAGTTAGGTATCTCCTCCTAAATGTCAGGTTTATCAGGCCAGTAGAATTCCACCTGTTTGCTGGTGGATCAGATTGTTAAGCTAAACCCATTCTTCTACAGTCCCCAAGTGTAAAGAGAAAATATTCGATGGAGTGGGACTTCCCTGGTGGTCCAGTGGTTAAGAATCTGCCTTCCAATGCAGGGGACACGGGATCATTCCCTGATGAGGGAACTAAGATCCCACATGCTGGGGGGCTTCTGAGCCCTCGCGCCACAACTAAGACATGATGCCAGCCAAAAATAAAATTTTAAAAATTAGATGGACTGAAAATATGCTAATCATTAGCAATTTCTATTTCCTATTTTCCAAATTATACTCCTCTATTGATTCGCTATAATAAAATGGCTTATCACAATAAAGTCATTTGAGACATTAGTTATTCTTTTTCATGATTTTCAGTGAAATAACTTATTTTACATAAGGAGAAGAATGAACTCTGCTCTATCCTACTCAGAATAAAAGGAATTAATGGACAATAAAAATCTGATGATTCAGGCCCATTTGGGGGTTGATCAAATGCAAATGAAGGGCTTCCCTGGTGGCGCAGTGGTTGGGAGTCCGCCTGCCGATGCAGGGGACGCGGGTTCCTGCCCCCGTCTGGGAGGATCCCGCGTGCCGCGGAGCAGCTGCACCTGTGAGCCATGGCTGCTGGGCCTGCGCGTCCGGAGCCTGTTGCTCCGCGACGGGAGAGGCCACAGCAGGGAGAGGCCTGAGTACCGCAAAAAAAAAAAAAAAAAAAAAAAAAAAAATGCAAATGAAGACCACATTGAGTTATCATTTTATACCCATTATACCGGAAAAAAAAAAAAAGTCTGACAATAATAACAAATGTCAGAAAGTATGTGAATACATAGGATCTCTTCATTTTGGGATGAGGCAAACACACATCCACACATGATCTTAGAAAAGGGAGAGGATTATTACCACAATACGTCAGTAAGGTGACAACCAGGTAAGGGAAGCAGAAGGGATTTGCAAGATTTTAGTTTTTGTGTCTAATGGTGGTTTCATGAGTGTTTATTCTATTATTAAAAACAAAACAAAACAAAAAAAGCCCACGTAGTTAAATTTAAAAAGGACTTTCATGAAAAAATAATGAGTTTGTCATTAATCAAAGACTGCATTTATGCTAATTCTATGTATCTGAGGAAAAATAAATATATAAGTAAATCAAACTGTAGCTGTGAGAAAACGTATGCCATAGTTATTAGAAACAGCTTATACATTTATTGTATGTTTTGTACCTGAATTTTGTTTGGTTTGGCCTTACTTTCTTTAAATTCAGTTACTAAGGAGAAAAGGATGAGAGAATAATGAAGTAAAATTCAACATTTTGAACTGTTCTAGTCTCTACCAACAAATTGATTATCTTGCATTTCATTCCTTTAGGCTTTTGTTTCTTCATTTGGAAAATTAAGGGATTTACTTATTTCTGGATTTATTCAGAAATATTAAACAAATTTAAGTACTTTTATGGGCCAAGTACCATTTTAAGTAATAGAGATACAGAGATGACTAAATATATATATCAAATTTCTACACTTATAAAATGTACAATCTAGTGGAAGAAAAAAATCATCCCTCTAATTAAATAGCCAATTAGATGTAGCATTGCCACTGTGATCAGTGCTATGAAGGAGAAACATGGTGGTGGTATAGGATCATAGCACATTAGTGACTTGATGTCATCAAAAAGATAAGGAAAGGCTTTCTAGGATACGATGGCCAAACTGAGATCTCAAGGATGATCACAGGCATTGCCTAGGGAGGGAGAGAGAGAAGATAACTTCATGCAGAGGGGCTAGCATAGGCATGATGGACCAAAGAGGGAATGACCTATCCCAGAGGATGAAGCAAGAAGATATGGTTCTTTTTTTTTATTTTTTTTTTAACATCTTTATTGGAGTATAATTGCTTTACAATGGTGTGTTAGTTTCTGCTTTGTAACAAAGTGAATCAGCTATACATATACATATATCCCCTTCCCTCTTGCGTCTCCCTCCCTCCCACCCGAAGATATGGTTCTGAGAGAGAGAGGGAATGTGATACTAAAAGGGGCTGAGGACCAACACAAAGAACAGACTACAGAAGATCTATAAACTAGGTTACAGTATTTTGTCTTAATCCCGAGAGCAGTGGAATTCCATTGATGGCTGTAAACAGGAAGGTAACGTGCTCATATGTTTGCTTTAACAAGGCTGCCCGACCCAGATGGGAAGACAAGACTGGGGTTGTTCAAGAATTAATGTGAGCGACAGAACATATTCAGAGTACTACCACACAGAAAAGAGGGCCGTTTGGACTAGAATACTGGTGATGAAAATGAATATAAGTTGATGATTAGGTACATATATAGAAAGCAATATCTAGTACCCAGTACTGAACTAGATATGAAGGAAAAGGGATACTGCAGCACCAAGGATAACTCTTCCATAAATTGGTACAACCATTTTGAAAAAACGTTTGGCATGTTTTTGTAATTGTGATGCCATCTAATGAGATAAGGAAGAATGCGGGATGACCCAATTTGGTAGGAAGGAAATACTTATGTTTCATTATGGACAGGCTGAATTTCATGTGTTGAAATTCCCCCAAAATGACTGGCTTTGAGGTATGACAAAAACAAGTACTGTAACATAAGTCTTATGTAAGTTTCAGTTTCCTCATTGCTATTAAAATTACATTTCCAGCCAAGCATATTGAAGGATATTAGGATATAGGACACTGGGGAACAAAACTTGTTGATCTTTTAATTTCCTCTCAGGTTATGCATTCCCCTTGACAGTGATGGCATTTTACCTGCTTTAGGTGAAGTCCTGCCAAGTCACAGAATGTATTAAATAAGGGTTTAACAAGCTTGTTATATCACTACTAACCACAAGTTCTATGCACACTTTCTAACTCTGTATTGGTGCTAATTTATCAACATTGATCTTAGATTAAATAATTATCAATAGACTTGATGAATGTATATATGCATTGCAATTATTTATTGATGACTAGGAGTACAGAAAAGGAAAATAAAAGGGATTCTTCTATAATCTCTCATTTAGTTCTGCCCAGTTTGTTCTCTCCTCAGTTTGACCATTTATTTCAATTAATTAAGATCCATTAAATTCAATTGAACAAATATTTAGTTATTCCTTTCTGTCCAAGGAAGGAAAGTAAGTTACTGACTGGAGTATAACTGGTAGCATGTTTAAGAGAATCTTAGTTAAAAATGTCCTTTCTATTCTCAGAGAAAAATAAAATTACCACACAAGCACTGAGAGGTAACTCAAAACTTGTGTTTTTTGAGGGAAGTAGTGTAGAGTTATGTCCCTAGTCTCTTTTTTCAATTTGTTTCAGCGGAACATAAAGGCGATGCCATAAACCTCCTGTTACTTCAAATAAAGTGTTTACTCATCATAACACACGGTTGTGTGCTCGGCATCTCTTGGACGCTGCCTCTAGCAAACCCCTCAAACATAGGACTTGTGCTCAAGGTGCACCTCAGCACACTCTCCTCCCAACCTGTTCCTATACTCCCCGTCTTGTTCAATCACCATTTTTCTACTAACCCCAGGTAGAACTTGGATTATTTCTATTTTCTCCATTTCCTGAATTTCTGCACATAACATTACTCAGTACATCTTATCAAATCCATTTTTGAAATGACTCAGAATCCCATCTCTTCTCTCCGTGCTTACAGACCCTGGATTAAATGACGTTCTCTTCATTTTCAGCCTAGATTACTATAGCAAATTTCCCTTGTTAGGTTTGCACCATTCTCACCCATGCAAAGCAGTTAGGAGTATCCTTCTAAGTGCAAATTCAGTCAGGCCATACCCATGATTAAAGCTGTTCACTGATCCCTCATTACCTGTGAGGTAAAGTGCCATTTTGAGGCCAAAGTACATCCTCAGCCTTTGTTCTTTTAATTCTCCATAGCCTTACCTCCATATACCAAACGTGCTCAATTATTTGCTGGACCTTAAAAACCCCATCCATTTCATGACTCTCAGATTTGCATCCAGCTATCCTTGACCCTACCTCTCTTCTGTCCAAGGCAGGTAAAAGTAGAGTCATCATACATTTGGGTTTCCCTTGGTGATTTCTGGTTTACATCCATTGTTTCAACACAATCATTAATAGAATTCCCTTTCACTCAGAATTATGGTTGCCCAGATGGTGAATTAGATGATTCCCTTAGCCAAAGTCACCTTTTTCTCTAAAACTTTCCTAATTATTTAGGATCATATAATTCCATGGAACACTAAATATTTCTACATGGTATAATTCACATGGTAGTGTAATAAATTATGTAGTAAATGTCCTAATACGTTATGCATTCTATAGCAGTAGGAATAGCAGCTAACCTTTAAAGTGTGTATTAGACAATTCCAAAAACCTTATGAGTAAAATTTCATGTATGCTTTACAGCAATCCTGAAAGGAAGGCGCTCTGGTCATCCCTGTTTTGCAGACAAGGAAACTGAGGCAAAGCGAGTTTAAGTAAATTGCTCAAGGTCACATACCTGATACAGGGCAAGAGGTAGTGCTGTCAGGTAAACCAAGGCAATGGTTTCAAAGTCCACACTATTATGAAGTGCAATATGAATGTTTACCCTTGTGTCCCTATTGCCTTAGAATACGTATCTAAGAGATGCACGATAAATGCATTTGTAAGTGAATGATTATTTTAAAGAGAAATGTCATTTTGAATTTCCTAGTCAAATAAATTCATACAGTCTTAGATGGCTGGTTATATCAGAATGCTATCCCCTTCCTCTTTTTTCTTTTATAAAATTCCTGTGATATCGATGTTAACTTTCTCTCCCTCCAGCAAGAATAAGTGACTACTCCTGAAATTATTCTAATTATATAGCTAAATAATTATACAAAATGCTCTTTTGAAAGTTACAACTAGCTTTTTTTTTTTTTACCATTTCTAAATTTAGAACTCTTTTGTTCCTTTTTATTTTCATTTGTGTGCTTGTCTTAATAGCAGAAGTACACTCAGGCTTTGTACTGGTATTGGAAAGTCTTGAAACAAGAATAGATGGAGAAAAATAAATATTTCAAATTGTATGTTTGCTGGGAGGTGAAGGGATTGCTCAGATGCTGGCATCAGTAGTGGAAAGTAAGTGACTATAATTCCTTAATCGAGTATTTGACTTCCTACACAGGAAGAGAACTCGCCTGAACAGTTGGTGAATTCTTAAAGAGTTAAACAGGGAAACATGGCAATTCCTTACTTTTCAGTGCAATTAGATTTGCACGTTAAGCTTAAAAAAAGAAAGAGAGAGGAATAGAAAGAATACTTATGAATACTCTGACACTCTGAAATTAAATGTAGCTATTGAGAATAGAAGAGATTTAAGGAACTGAGAAAAATCATTTGCATTAAAGAAGAATCTTCATAAAGGTACCAATCTTCAACCCTCCCTGACTGGAGTCTGATTCCGTAATGAATTGTGCGCATACGTACACATACTTATCTGTATAAAGTTTTCTTTAGATCTACCACAGGAAAGAGAATCTGATATCCCTTGAGAACAGACAAGTCTATATTTACGCAGACAGAGCCTCAGATCAATTAAACAAAATGAGCTTTATAAGAGAAAAACATTAGGCAGACTCCTTCCTGGATTATTTTTCTAAAAGAAGTTTTCAGTTCTAATTGATACCTTGAAGCTTGTTGCTGCAAATTGAAGTTTATGTCAAATATTTGGCAGTACTTCAGGAAAAGGATTCGGTTCACCCTGATTCCCTAATTGAGATGTGCAGGGGGTGCTTTGCTTCTTTTTTACCTAGAAGTGTTGTGGTGACATTGTCTACAAGGGCTGTTTCAACTTGAGTTCTCACTTCTTTTCTTGCTGAGTGCTAAATTGTCTTTTACTCTATCTGGCAATCTGTTACTTTTTTCTTCCCCCCCACAGGGTTCAGTATTTGTCCTTGAAGAGTTGTCAACTGCAAAGCGCAAAGAAAATTGTATATCCAATTAAAGTGAGGCAAAACACAACTGTCAAATAAAAGTCATTAACCCACCTGAGTACCATAATTTTTGGTATACCTGACAGCTCCCTTCTCAGTTCCTTCAGCTGAAGTCATTCCCAATCCCCTTCCTTTCTTGGAAAGATACTGCTTATGGGACAGTTTCAGGGTCTATAGTATGTGATGTTAATTAAGTTTTGTCACTTCCTCATCCAATTGTAAGTAGCATATTTATTAGACATGTTTTCAGAATGAATGATTTAGTGTATTTAGAAGAACAACAGTGAATCCTCATGCTTGATACCTTTGATTTTATCCACGCTCATTCTTGCCTTTTTAACATATAAACTTCATTCCTACTTCTTTTCAGGGCCATGCTCTTCCTCTGGATAGACTGGATAGGCAACATTGAATAAGGCAGGGAAGTTTACTGCCCTTACAGGTTTATATCGAGTGAGACAAACAAGCAACTAACAAACTATGACTCAACAACAATTGCTGTAAGTGACATGCAAGAACAGGGCAGAGTGCTATGAGAACAACAGATCTGAGACAGCAGCCTTTGGTCCACTCTGAAGGGTGGAAAGAAAGAAATAGAGCCACTGAGAGAAGACTTGAGGAGGCTGCCTTCCCTGCTGGGGGTCCAGCTTGTATTAAGGAAAGAAGGAGGAAATAAGGATCTTGATAATGATGCTGAGGAGAAATAAACAGGAGGATGAGAAGGGAGATAGCTAACGTGTATTCTGGGTTTTCTAGGTATCAGTTTTGGTGATTTATACCTTTGTGTTACAGAAAACAGTGAGGCTAATTGGTTTCAAAAATTCACAACCCTATTATCTCTCATGAAATGTGGTCCAAGAGTAAAAATCTCCATGTAGGTTCGGATCGTCCAGAACCTAGGCTTTTGCATCTGTCTGCTCATCCATCTCTGTGCAGTCGCTGCCCTCAGCTGCCTCCCTCCACTCATGACTGTAAAACGGCAACAACAATTCCAGTCGTTATAACCAGACATGACAATGTTCAGAGGATGACACTTCCTCTGCCTCATCTCTCTTTTTAGGAGAGGGAAGTCATTTCCAAGATGCCCTCAGCTGACTTTCTCTCATGTTTTATTAGGCAGAATGGGGACACAGTGCCCATTCCTAAGTGAATCATTGAGAAGGGGAGAGACAAGTGACAGGATGAGATTAAAGATGGAAATTAGCAAGTCAAGCCCGTGACCACTTCAGATATCCCAAAGTATCTTCATTCCACTTCAATGCATAGATTGAATACTCCAGGTATATGTCCTCTTAAAGGAAGCTTACTAGTCAAGCTATATGTGCACTTTTCAAGTCAATTTCTCATAATCTTTTCACACCAATTATTATTAACATACCTGTTACTTAAGATGGTAAACAGAAGATTTGAGAAAACTATGGTAGTTAATGCATTTTTGCTCTTAAAGTTTATTCATGCAAAATATTTTAAATCTGAAGAACTAGGGGACAGATGCTGCTGGGAGTGATACATTCTGTCTTCCTTGTCATTTACTGTGACAATGAACAATATGTCACATTGGCTTTACCAACATGTGAAATTAATCATAGAAGAAATTGAAAGCAGAAGAAAATTTAAAATATCACAAGAAAACTCTTTGTACTGACCATAGTCAATTACCTTTCTATTATACTGATAGTATAATTATAAAAATAGTTCCTGTTCATTGAGAGATCACTATATGGTTGGCGTTAGACACAATCTTAATTCTCATATCATATGTGTGGTGTATTTTTATTCCCATTATCTTGGAGTTCAGAGACTTCTATAAAGTTACATCAGTGGGAGAGGCTGCCAATACTCACACTCATCCATCCTACTCTAAACTCACTGTTCTTATTACACAAATATTCTGCCTGGCGTTATGCCTTGACCCTGAAAATTCCCCAAAGAATCAGAATATGGCTTCAACAATCAATGGGCTTTTGGAAGTCCCATTAAGAATTGTACCTATAATTCATCTGTCAATAAAACTTGAAGGAGTTTACATTTCTACCTTTCATGAATACCACCCTAATTAAAGTAGCTTTGCTATCATTATACTTCCATGGCAATTCACTTCTAAAACCTTGCTACATTTAATTTTTACAAGCGTAGCTCTCTAAAGACTGAACGGGTTGTGAAAAGACATTTATTCTCCACAAGTTTCCATGCTTTATGTTTCAGCATAAGAAGTATAGAATTTTTCTACAGGAAAGTTAAAGATATTTCTGACCTTGAGTACAGCACACTTGTCTTCCTATTTTATTGCTTTGATATTTTTTCACAATTTTTACATGCTTACTCACCAATGTCCTTTTGTATGAGATAGCTTTCATTTTACTCTTTCAGATAGATATAGTAGTAGTATCTTAAGAGTAACTTTGAGTGAGTTAAACAAATGCTAATGAGAAGGCTTTTTTCTAGCTTATTTTCTTTTGGTTTAAGTCATTGCTTTTCCTGTCATGCACTTCCTCTGTCATGGATTAATTGAAAGTGTGACTGTGCTGAGTCCCACTGTTACATCCACAGGTAGGTAAAGGTATTTTAAGATACAGAGAAGAGAGAAAGATTAAACAGATAGTGCTCAAGATAGATTTTATACATATATAAAATATTGGGCTGTACTTCCCTTGCCCAGAGCTAGACTACTCCTGGAATTGAGTTTATACTTCAGAGAAGTCACGTTCATAGGCCCTTACTCTGAATGCCTCACAGCTTGGCTGATTTAGCAAATAAAAATACAAGACACTAGTTAAATTTGAATTTTACATATACAACAAATAATTTTTAGTATAAGTATGTCCCAAATAATAGTTGAGACATGCCGAAGAATAACCACCTAGTGCCAATGCCATAGAGGCCCTTACCTTACCAAGAGCTTCTTAAGGGCCAGGACTGTGAACTTCACATTTACACAACTAAGAGTTTCTGGCGTAGAGCGAGGACCCACATGTTGGGTGGTGTTGGTGGTAAGAGGCACCGTGATAACAGAAGAAAAAGAAGGGGGGAGAGTATTTGCTTAATAAACGTCAGTTGAACTGAATGAAATGTCTCAGATTCTGATGTCAGGGCCTGAGGACATTATTATTTATTTACACTACCAGGAAGCGGCAACCAACAAAAGACATGTGGGCGCCAAAACCTCTGGGCTATGATACCGCATCAGAAGTTTTCAATGCTGTCAAAGGTCTGACCAATCCCCTAATGTTAGCGCAAAAGGACTAATGCAATTACTGAGGATCATTCAAAAAGTAGATACTTTTTGATGCCACTTAAAACATTCAGTTTCACTTACTACCTTAGTGCTTTTAAGGAATATCATAAAAGCAACCACTTAATAGTCGAAAAATAATTCACCTCACTAAGCACTGAACTAGCAGGTATCAATGTAAGGGGTATTATTCTAGTACAAGTTCAACAAAAGCAGAGCTCTTTTTCTTCTTCTTCAATTTTCTTTGCAAATCCTAGAGAAATATATACTGACAATATCATTAAATGTTCTGACAGTTTTTTTTTTTTTCTATGTGGAATTCAGAATCTGGGCTGAAGAGTTCATGCATTTTGCTTATGTGATGTATTTTGATTTGTATCTTTTAAGATGTTGAACTAGAATCAAACTGACTCATGATGTTTCCTAGTCATCCATAGCTCCTGTCACCATCCCTGCTACAACATGTGACATTTCACAGACAGTCAGTTCATAAGCTTATACATAAAGTGCACTAAATATATCTGGAACAGCAGAGACAGCTGCAGGTTATGGCTAACTAAAACTCACACATTCTTTTCATAATGATCTGTGATGTTTGTCTGAACTAATAATCACATGCCATTTGAACTCTGAACCTTGGAAAATTGTCAGAGCTTCTAAAATAAATAGGTGACCAATGATGTCTGAATATTTGAGGGGAAAATTGTTCACAATTTATGAGTTCTAAACATTTTTGCAGTTATATTTTCTACAGGAAGCATTTGCCTTTATATTAAGAATAAAGAAAATGATTTAAAATATTTCCCCAAACTTTCATTTATGAGATTTTAATATACTACTAATAAGCAGTAAGAATATTGTGTTACATACTCAAAATACTAGTTGAGGGAGAGTCAGTTTGGATTATGGCGGTGTCAGTTACAGGACATATTATACAACAGGGCAAGGTCAGACAACTCTGAGTCCAAAAACATGCTTCTGTCACTATTTCTCTAGTCCTCAGTTTTCCTGTGATCCTAAAATCAATCCTGTTGATTTCAGGTAGTAACGTGAACTAGGTCTGAAATTTTTATGTAGTTTGTATTAACAAATTAGGAAGATTAATTTAGTATTATTATAATTGTATTTAGTGTTAAGCTCTTTCAAAGAAGGTGCTTCTAAAGTTTTGAAAACTATAGGAGAACTTAGTCTCCAGGGAATCTGGCTTTGTTATTCAATTGTTATGAAAACATTTTAAATGAACAGCACAGATATTCAGGAAACCTCTGGTACAAAGATCTTCAAGCCTGCATCATGTCATAACCCAATGGCTTTGGATATCTCCAACTACGTATGGAGAATATAGTTTGCACTACTGAACCTTTAGGTGCTATTTCACTCAGAAAGGAGTCTCTTTACAGATAAAGACAGGTAAAGGGCAAAACCAACTATTCTAATCCTAAAATTATATTGAAGGATGTAATAACAGAGAAATAACATTTCTCTTTTTTTCCCTTATTGCTTAACTGGGGAAACTATGAAAAAAACATTAACATAATAAAAAAGAAATACAAATATGGTATGAAACAAAAGTTAAGTGGCATGGGGACTATATAAGCTCCAGTATGCAACTAATTAATATTTTGTGACACTCGGGGCTCTGTATTATTCTTGGCACATAGAAGGATTACACATCTCACGATTTGAGTTAGTTTCACTCTATAGCTTGCCTTGAGTACCGAAATGTGAGCAGAAATAGCATGTGCCACTTCAGGGCAGAATATTAACAGTATGTACTTTGCATACTACTCAGTCATAAAAAAGAACGAAATTTTGCCATTTGCATCAATATGGATGGACTTGCAGGGCATTATGCTAAGTGCAATAAGTCAGAGAGAGAATGATAAATACTGTAGGATATCGCTTATATGTGGAATCTAAAAAATACAACAAGCTAGTAAATAGAACATAAAAGAAGCAGACTCACAGATACAGAGAAAAAACTAGTGGTTACCAGTGAGGAGGAGCAATATAGGGGTGGAGAAGTGGGAGGTACAGACTGTTGGGTATAAAACAGGCTCAAGGATGCACTGTGCAACATGGGGAATAGAATCAATATTTTAGAATAACTGTAAATGGAAAGTAAACTTTAAAATTGTATAATTTTTTTTTTTAAAAAGAGAATGTACTTTGCCATGTTTCTTTATTCTCCACCACCGGCAACAATGATGTTCCAGAAGACATTATCACCTCATCAGCCTAGGCTCTGTAATAAGGACGGAGCGAAACAAAACCAGCAGCTTATATACTATTAAGAGTAGCGTGTGTAAAATATAAAATTGTGTTGTTTTAAGTACTGAGGTTACTGTAACACTATCTATGGCCTCACGGAGACAAAAATAAATTCCAATTGTTGCTATACGTGAGAAATAAGAGTCACATAGGTTGAAAGTACAAAAAAGATACAGAAAAATAATAAAGATAAGATGCTCTGAATTAGAAGCCCAGAGTTATGGTTATAAAAAGCAGATAAGATAGAATTAAAGGGAAATGCATTATTTTAGATAAAAGGAATCAATTAAAAGCAAAAATATTTGACTCACCAGGAGTATACAACAAATGGTAACTTGTATTCACCTCACAGTATAGCCTTGAAAAAATATAACAAAAATTAGATAATAACAAGAAGAAACTGGCAAATCCTTGCTATACTGAAAGATATTAAAATAAATTCTTTAGTACTTGATAAGACAAGCAGACAATAAATTAATAAAAATGAAAGGTTTGACCAACAAAATCATCATGATTTATCTGAGGGACATACATTAAAAAAAGCCTAGAAAAAATAACTTCTTCTCAAACCCTTAGCATATTATAAAATTTGATCACATCCTCATTCATTAAAAAAACTAATAAGTTTTAAAGAACTGATAGGATATGTACAATATTCTCTAAGCTAAAGGCAATAAAGTTAGGAAAAAATAAAAAGGGTAGTGTAAAAATGCATAAACCTATATATTTAAATGCACCTTAACTTATTCATGGTTAAATAAAAAATACAACACAAATTTAAAAATAAAACTTAGAATAGAATGCTAATGAAAATATGCCATTGTAAATCTTATAGGAAACAGCTAAAAAGTAATTTGAGGGCAATTAATCTGTATAAATACTTAGATTAGAAAAGAATGGATGTTTACTATTGATGAGCCAACTGTCCAACTTAAAGGATGTGGAAAAGAATAAGAGAATTCATCAAAGAAAAATAGAAGGAACAAAGTAACAATATAAGATCAGAAATTAATGAAATGGAAAACAGAGATACCAGTTAGAGAATTAACAAAGTTGTTTCTTTGACAAGACTGTTAAAATATTTTTTTTAAGAATGGGTGACATAACTAAATACAACACATACTCAATATTTATTTAGAGACTCCTACAAAAAAACTTTGTGTTAATACATTTAAAATTTTAAAGGAAATCTAAAGTCCCCTCAAGTCTTTGGCCTAGAACTAATCTGAACAAGTGTGAGAGGAAATTACCCAAATCTTGGGGAAAATAAACTGGAAATGAATAGTCAGAAAACTTTCTGGTGTTCACACACCTCTTGGAATAGCTTGTGTTCACAACAGCCAAAGGGGAAAAACCTTGTAATATACAGAACATTAGGTAGAATTCACAGAAATGTAGCACTGTAGTGCTGGGATAAATTAGCCTTGGATAAAACACTACTTTAAACCCACCATAAATAACTTCATGGCAGATAAAACCAAAAACACTATTTCCAGGGATATGATAAAGTGCAGTAATCAACAAGATAAAATTCAGACACACCTGAAAGCCAATAAAAAATTATTACACATGCACAGAAGCTGGTAAATATAACCCATAATTAGGAAAAAAAAGTCAAACAATAGAAAGAGATCCTGATGATGGAATTAGCAGATAAGGATGGGAAAAAACGCACAAATTCTCTGCATGTTCAAGAATGTAGGGAAAAAAAGAAGTATAATAAGGACAGAAATAGAAGATTTAAAAAGACTCAAAAGCAAATTGTAATCTCTGAATTAAAAATTAACTAATTGAGAATAGCAGCAGATTAGACACTGCAGAAGAAATTATCAGTGAACTTGATTATGTAGTGATAGAAACTATATAAAAGGAAGACCTCCAAAATGACATTAAAGTATAATGGCAATTGTTCTAAGGTATAATTGGTGTCCCAGAAGGAGAAGGGGAAGGTGGTTTGAAGAAATAAAGACTTAACAGCTTCTTAAGTTGTTAAAAACAATAAACTTACCGGTGCAAAAAGCTTAATGAATTCCCAGCAGAATAAACGTAAAAAACATCCCAAGGGAATCACAATTTACTGCAATCCAGTGTTTAAAGAGACAATTCAAAAAGTAGCCAGGAAAAAAGTCACATTATTTATAAGGAATTTAAAATTTACATCAGATTTCTCATCCAGAAACATGCAAAACATAATATTAAGCAATATTGTTAAAATGCTGAAAAAATAAAATGTAAATCTAGAAATTTTACCCAGTAAAAATAACAATAGATAAGAAACAAAGACTTTCTCAGAAAATAATCCTGTGAGAATTCACTTTCAGCAGATTACGTTGCAAGAAATGATAAAGGAAGTTTTCCAAGCAGAAGGAAGATTATAGCAGATAGAAATTTGGACCTAAATAAAATACATAGGTAAATACCAAAAATAAAAAGCTTTTTATGTTGTACTTCCTTTAAAAGATAGCTGCTTTATGCAAAAATAATATTTATAACAACAAAAGAAAGGGTGTAAGTAGATAATAATACTGTCATTAAATTTATATTACATACAAATTGACAATATTTTTAGAAGGTAAACTGTCATGAAATAAAGGTACATATTTTAAATTCCAAAATAATCATTAATAAAATTAACCAGTATATAGATAATGACAATAGTACAGATAAATTAAATCATAGAAATCTAATCCAACAGAAAGCAAGAAAAGATTTTAAAAGAAACAAATATCTGAGATATAAAATGAGAAAATAACAAGATTAATGAATATGTTAAATTTAAAAGTTCCAAACACCTTAATTAAAAGGCAGAATTGTTAACTGTTTGATTAAAAAAAAAGACCTTGCTTTATACTCTCTGCAAGAAGCCTGCTAAAATACAGACATGTTTAAAGTAAGTAGAACAAAGTATGCTATACAAACATTAATCAAAAGCAAGCTAGGGTGGTTGTATTAATATGAGACAAAGCATATGCAAAAATGGGGAATATTACCAGACATTTTACATTAATAAATAAAGTCATCAAGAAGATATGACATTTCTAAATGAATATGCTATTGACAATGGGCTTGAAAATACAGGAAGAAGAGTGAATAGAAATGGAAGGAAAAATAGATAATACTAATTCATCTCTCAGTAATTAATAGAACACATTTTTCTAAAAGAATATAGGAGACTTGAACAATGCTCTCAACAACTTTACTTAATTAGTATTTATAGAACACCTCAACCAACAACTGCAGAGCATGCATTCAATAATACATGTAATATTCACCAAGATAGATTATATTCTATGACATAAAACAAGTACTGATAAAATTTAAAGTATTCAAATCATGCAAGTATATATTCTGATAAAATGGAATTTAAATTCAAAATTAACAGCAAAATGATCTCTAAAAAATCCCAAAATATTTAGAAGTTAACATACTTCTAAATAACCCATGAATCAACTAAGAAATCACATCGGAAATTAGAAAATATTTTGAACTGAATTAAAATGAAAGGTCAACATATTAACATTTGCAGAGCAAACTGAAAGCATTTTTACTGCTTATATTAGAAAAGAGAAAGATTAAGTCAATCATGTATCTACCTTAATAAGAAAAATAAAAGTACCCCAAATAAACAGGAAATAATGAAGTCAAGGTCAGACAAGGACTTTGAAACCGACAAAACCACAGAGAACATCAAAGAAGCAAAAAACTAATTCTTTGAAGAGTTCAATAAAATTAAGACTGAAAAAAGTCACAAATTTCCTCTTATGAAGCACTCTCTGCTAATATATTTTACAACTTAAGTAAAATGGGCAAATTGTTTGAAATAAATCACCAAAGTTCATTCAGAAGAAATAAATAGCCTAAATAGCCCTATATTTAGCCTAGTATTTCAAGTTTTAGGTTAAAACTTTCCAACAACACAAACAAACAAAAACAATTCCATGCCCACACAGCTTCACTGATGAATTCTACTAAACATTTCGGTAAAAACAAAAACAAAAACAAAATACCACTATAAACACTTTTTAGAAATATAAGATGGGGGACTCCAACAATTCATTTTTTGGAGCCAGTCTTTCCCCAATAACATTACAAGACAAAGTAAGAGAAAACTGCAAACTAATACCCCTCATGAGCATAGCCACAAAAATTTTTAACAAAATTTTAGCAAGTAAAACCCACTAATATGTAAAACAGATAACAGCTGAACAGACCGAAAAACCAACTCGTCTAGGATTCATTAGAAAGGTGAGGACACAGGGCAAACCAGGATTGGAGAGAGACAGGCGAATGCAGCTCATAGGAGCAGAGACTCACCAGTGCTGGCGCAGGAAAACTTGAGCTGTAATCAATGACTTGCTGGAGCCTCGACAACTCTGGGATTTAAAAACTCCAGGGGGATCCAAGAATAAGGGCTCCCACAATTTTGTCAGTTTTCCTACAGGAGCTCTCAGTAAATATCAGAGAAGAATCCCCTCAGGCTTCCAGCAAGGAAACGGGAAGGAGCCATTTTGAAACGCGCAAGAGCTCTCTGTTCTTAACAAGGTCTGTTCTTAACAAGGTCTGTTCTTAACAAGGTCTGTTCTTAACAAGGTCTGCCCTCAGGAGAAACTAGTTAAGCAGAGATTAACCCAGTGAGGTATTATCAGAGCCCAACTGATCTGCTAGGATATTATCAGAGCCTAACTGACTGTATTGTTGCTGATCTTTCGCCATCAGTACACTTAACGTAGGCTTATTTAGTCCAGGTTCAGCTCAATTGCGCATGATTAGAGAATTCACAGGTGTTCTAACTTGGCTGCCCGCTCACTGGGAAACTAGGCACGCTCACTGGGAAACTAGGCACGCTCACTGGGAAACTAAGCAGCATCACGAAACAATACGATCCAGCTGGAGAGAACGGATTTGGATGTATTAATAGATGAGGGACAGCCTGAGGGGCAATATTCTCAGCAGAAAAAAAGATTTTAAGAGAAACCACACTGCTGGACAAAGTGAGGAAAATGGTCTATTTATAGGGTTACTTGGTACAGGATGAGATTTAGTTGATGAGAATGATATTACATTACTAGAACAAATGCAAACCCTGCATATTAATCAACTTCCTTTCCAGGGATGTAGAATAAGGGTGCTGTTTTTTAAAAAAGGAGAGATTAGTTCTTTCAAATCAGCACAGAGGGCTAGTCTGTCCTTAGTGGACCCTTAAACCATGGGATTCCTTTGAAAGTCCATTTGTGCAGGGATTGACATTCATCTCCAACATAAAATGCTTAGCCAAACATTAAAAATGATATTGCATAAATACAAAAAACAAAGCTTATTTCAGGGAGCATGACAATTACTGCAGGGGTGGTTTTGAAGACAGCCCCAATATTCTTCAACATTTCTCCCATTATGTCTGTGTCCCTCCCTTAATTACAGGCTCCATCTCTACCTGGCCAAGGGAATATGATGGAAGTGATACTGTGCCACTTTCTGTGTTCAGCCCTTATGAAACCAATAGCTTCTACTTCCTGTCTCTGGGCTATTTGCTCTTGAAAACCAGTCCCTAAGCAGTGAAGAAGCCCATGCTGGCTGTCCCATGGAGAGGCTCAAGAACTAGCATCAAATTGCCAGTCAGGAGATTAAGTCATTTTGCAAGTGGATCTTCCAACCCAGGTGAACTGCTCCAGCTGACACCATGTTGAGCAGAGATTAGCTGACAAAATCACACATTGGTAAGCAAAATAAATGACTGCTTTTGTGTAACAGCCCTGGAATTTTGAGATTAGGTAGCTGCACAGCTGTGGATGACTGGAACCGCTATATGCTTGGTAGCTCTGGATTTCTGTACAGACTTCACACGCTTGTGGGAATTTTCCCTTTACGCTAGGAGCTCTAACCAAAACAGATACAGTAGCATCCTTCTTCTTTTAGTTACTCCTCAGTCTGTTAAAATCAGCAGCCTGCTACTATCCCATTCAGAAAACAATTCGATGCACGATTTTACTGTACAGATGAAAACCTGAAGACAAGGCATTCAAGTAACTTGTTCCAAATCACACAGTTAGTAGCAGACCCAAACCTGGTTCACTGGTCATGATTCTTTATATAGTTGCCTCCCCTCCCCACCGCATATTTGTTTTCCTTAGGATCCCAAAGGATCTCATGAAGAATCTTTAGGCCATCTCTGTATGGCCTGGAGTTGTATTCAAAGTGTTGTATTTATCACCAGCATGTTTTTTTCTAGCGATTTCCAAAGTTTCATCGATTTCTCAAAACAATTTAGAAACCCCCAGGCTTTGTTAGTATTATTTCTGCTCACTTATCATAGAAAACTTCTGTTTTTATTGAGTTAAAAACAGCAGTTGTATATTTATGAACGAATAAACTGAAGTCTCGTCTGCGTCTTAGTAAACACACGGCACACGCTACAGACTGACGTTCAGATTTGTGAGACATAACTCCCCATTACTTCATTGAATAAATTATTAACAAAGATCCTACTATGTTCCAGGCATGTAAAAATGAATGGGGTGTGGTCCCAAGCTGAGTCTTCCGATTTGGAATTTTCTCTTCCTATGCTTTCCGATCTAAGGGCTATGGTTGGTAAATACAATCTGAACAGTTGAACACCTGCTTTTCTAATTGTTTGTTTTTCACCTTTCCCTGAATTCTAACCATGGCATCAAAAGCCCTTTTTGATTCTTTGTCTTTAAACCTCAACTAGTTCTCTAACTAGGTCTTTCCTGGCTTGTTCATCTCGCAGCAGCAAAACTGACAGCAGTTTTGACATAGCTCCCTGTTGTACTTATTCCGTGAGCTACCAAAAAAAAAAAAAAAAAAGCTAATATCTTTCTTTCAATTTCAAATAAGACTTCTTTGCAGTCCTCTTTGCTCCGAGATTAGAGAAACAAGAATGAAAGCTTAAAAGGATATTTCCCAATTGAGAGAATTTATTTACACTTACTCCCCTAGCTTTGATAGTTTACACAACAAAACGAAGTAAATTTCTACATTACAGATTCTGGAAGAGAAATAAAAACACCAGCCCTTTCTGTCAGGTTATTATGCCAACTAGATGTATCTTCATTTGTATTTCTGTCTACTTTTTAGCAAAGGTTAGCACACAGCAATTGAATAACCCTCACCAAAGAGTACATAAGAAGCTGTTTTGTGAAAAAAGATACATAGGCATTCTCACAGGACACAGGACACTTGGGCATTTTATAAGCTTCTAATTTCATTTGCTTCATGACAATCAATAAAATTGTTAATCCTTTGTCCAAATAAGGTCACATTCTTAGGCAGTGGGGATTAGGACTTCAACATCTTTTGGGGGGAAAAATATTTAACCCATAATGCCAACCAAAGATCTGAAAGGTATTTTAGCAAGTGAAGCAACAGTATATTTCTACACCACTTTACTCGCTAATCTCTTTGTGCCTGGTTATTTATGTCATAGAGTTGAATACGCAAGGATGAAAAAGACTGTTCAATTTTATTACAAGGCATATTTGGGTGAGATGCTCTTTTAACACTCCGTTTTACAAACTCACTTCCATTAGCTAGAGTTGAGTTTTGCTTCTTTAAAAAACGCACACTGATACCTAGTGATTTTCCCCTTAAAACTAGAAATCGATAATTCAGGATATGGGAGAAGACATGAGTTTTGATAGGAAAATATATGGTGGAGAGAAGTGAAAATCAGAAATGGAAGAGTGACTGGGGACATAGGTATAAAAGATGCTCTAAAAAGTGGGCTACTGATAGTGGAGGATAGGTGGTAGTATTTACAACATAAAGATGCCTAGCATATTGGAAACGAGATTTGTATTGAAATTAATATAGTTTAAAAAACTAATGGGAGAATATTACACATTTTTCCACTACTACTCCATTAACATATGTGATTTATCTTATACAGGCATGCTCCATTTTATTGCACTTTGCAGATATCGCATTTTTACAAATTGAAGGTTTCCGGCAACCCTGCTTCTAGCAAGTCTATTAGCGTCATTCTTCTAACAGCATTTGTTCACTTTGTGTCTCTGTGTCACATTTTGGTAATTCGCACACTATTTCAAAGTTTTTCATTATTATTATATCTGTTATGACGATCTGTGATCAGTTACCTTTGATGCTACTACTATAATTCACTGAAGGCTCAGATGATGGTTAGCATTTTTTAGCAATAAAGCACTTTTAACTAAAGTGTATGCATTGTTTTTTTAGACATAATGCTACTGCACACTTAATAGTCTACAGTATAGTGTAAACATAACTTTTACATGCACTGGGAAACCAGAAAATTAGTGGGACTTGCTTGTAATATTTGCTTTATTGCAGTGGTCTGGAACTGAACCTGCAATATCTCTGAGATATTCCTGTATCTGCATAGTAGACAATCAGGCAGTATGTGTTGAACTAATAAATTAAAAAAATTTCTTAAGCAGAATGTACAATAGTAAATCTATTGTCATCTGAGATAGTAGAACAGAATACATAAATAAGTAAAGGAGTATATTTAGAGAACTCTGAATGGGTAAGATGCCAACAGTAACACAACAATCCTTATGTGTTACTGTTGATGGCATAGATGGAAACCCAGCTGGGAATGTGGGAGCCTGGATGATCATCAATATTATCCAGAGAGGGGGATTTCTTAATTTTATAAACACAAACAAAATCAATCATAAAATAAACATATTTTACAATAAAGAAAAATAATTGAACTTTATCATGGTGATGAAAAATTATTTATAAAACCACCAACACCTCCTTATAGCTTGCTGTTTGGCACTATTACAGCATTAATCAAGGGAATCAGAATACTACGACTAGCAAGATATGAAGCAGATGTGTGATGTCTGCCATAAAATCCCAGAACAGAAATATCTAGGTAGAACGTTATCGTCCATCCTCTGTATTTCAACATGATAATGCCAATCGGTTCAGGCAAGAAAACAAATCCAAATGAAACAAATTAAAGCAAAGTCAATCTTATTAATAGTCAACATTAGAGCAACTTCTAAGAATTATCAGTTTGACAGTTATTGTCATTTACCTTTGTATATTTTTATACATGTTCTTTATGAGTAATAGTTTTATACCTACAAAATGCAGATAATATTCTTAGTCATCAGAATTTCTGTGCTTTATTGACTCCAGCCCGTAATGACATTATGAAATCCACTCTTCAGATTGCTTCCTGGGCATATCTAGTAAATTTGCTTTTACTCTGTGTGTGTCTATAAAATTGAATCTATAACAAAGTTACCAAGATAGTGACTTTGCTTGAGGTACTAAATTCCACAGGCAGGATTAATGATGTGCCTACTCCACTCCAGTTTAAATCTCAACTAATGAACAATGAGGAACAAGCAGTGCAGGACTTCAGCAAGTTGCAAAACTTAATATTAATGCCTGTTCCTGAAATGTTACAGCTATCACCACATTAACTGAATGAATAACCTAAGAGAAAAGAAGCCTTACTTACCAATTAGCTCTGCTGAGACATCCCCAGCAGGAGAGAGAAAAGGCACCAGCACGTCCTCATAAGCAGAACAGTGTGCAAGTCCTCCTTGTGAGAGATGAGGCCAGCGGGCCAAAGCAGATATCTTTGAAATAATTTGCTCCAGTTGCTCTGTTACAGACACAATAAGGTTTGTTAGAGTTAACTTACCTCCAGTTTAAATGTCTGCATTTCATTTTTTTCAAAATTCTGAAATACGTAGAAATTACAAAAGTACTGAGTAGTTTTTTCATGAGGACACATTTGGATTATTTTCTCCTGTTTCTAAGGAAAAATAAATATAATATACTTTTAAAATAAATAAGCAAAAAACTAAAAGAAAATACTTTGAAACACTAGTGATCTCATGTTTCTCTACCAGCCTACACAGTGTTTCAGAAAAGACAAACAGAAAACCAAAACAGCACAGACCATCTGTTTATTTTGCACACTTAGGACGCAATAACTCTATGTACTACACTTCTTCAGTGTCAATATAAAGCACCCTGTTCCTCTCTTCCTTCACAATAAATGTGGGATAATCACACATAAAGTACTAGACTACATACATATAGAGAGAATTTTAAATACTGCTTTTGGTCTAAGAGTTAGAGTTGTCTAGTACTTTAATAAACGCACAAATACCGTAAAGGCATTTTTCCCAATGGTATCTAGAAATTATGTATGTAGTATATTTATTCAGTAGTATATCCTTATAGCATATTCATTATCATTTTGATTTTCTTCTTTTATTTCAGCAATGTATTCTCACTTGATTTGTTTGCCCTGCAAAGGTCCTTTGGTATGTGCACTGGGGGGATGGTGTTTTCATTTTCATGTGCTTTCTTATTATTTTTTTAAAATGCCTTATATATGATAGTTTTCTCTGGGTAATTTGATACATATTTTTAGTTTCATGAAATGCTGGGTTTGGTCAGCTCACCACTACCTGTTACTACAAACTCACATACCACATCATCATCAAATTACTGATTTTTTATTTTAAATAAAATTTTAAATTAGCATTACTTTGATAAGTCAACACGTATGGAGTAAGCAATGCACTTTAAAATGTATACTTAGTGCTTGGTGATTATTAAATGTTTTAATAATATCCATTGGTTCTCAGATCTGTAGTACTCTGTCCTTTCATATACACATCTAAGTGAACTGATGGATAGCTGCTAATTTTACCTAAGGAATAGTTAGTTATACATGCTAAAGATATAGTTAAATTGCAATAATATTTAGATAAGTACTAATAATTTAAATAAACTTCAGATGAAAAGGGAAGATTTAAGAAAGCTTTATTTGATGATTGAAAAACTAAATTCTTTATAATCTTCAGTTTGAAAGACTGTAATATTAATTTTACAGGCATGCTTTGATTTGTTATTCCCCATTCATTTACTCAATATATATGCATTAAGCACCATTTATATGCAGAACTATAATATCACTGAGAAGGATTTAAAGGTGGTAGCAAAGAGTGCTTGAAAATGCATTTCACACTTATTTTGCTACAGCAAATAAGTACACTGTTGGAATCAATTTGCAATATTTGGAATGTTGCATTATAATATTATTTTTAAATATGAGGTGGATATCTGAGAAAGGAAAATAGTCGATTTTACTAGTAAAAATATAGATAACCACAACCACATCAGGAGGGTGGGGAAAAAAATACTGACTCAAATCTTATTCTTAAACAGGGTTAGATTCTACTTAGAAATAGTCATCTAAAGCTTTAACATGCAGGTCAGATACTGAGAATTCACTTGACCAAATTAATTTGCTGATAAATATTAAATTAAACTCATTATAAAGAAATCTTCAGAAAAATGTCAGTCGTGATACTTCATTTTTCTTCTAACTATACCCTTTCATATTTGGGATAAAATTCATTGTTTATGGCAGTAGCTACAAGTAAGTGGGCTCTGTTGAAGCTCCCGAGAATCTGTGACACTTAAATAATACATGCACGTATTAGATTAATATATTTGAAGTAATGGAGTGGAGTAAAAATAATCCAGAATTTTAGGGGCTCAATTATTTTGGCATATTTATTGCCAAATATTATTGGCATATTTTTATATGGAGTTATGCATGTGATGAAAAAGAAAATGAGTAATTAAGGACAATTGGCAATATTACCACATATATTTTATATAAGAAAATCAATAAAAACAGTTTAAAAAGAATAAATTACCAGAAAAATTAATTTTTGAAAGACCAAGAAAGGAAAAAATAAATAATATAGAAGATGAGAATAAAATAGACAGATTACTTAAAAAGGTGCTGAACTTTATGTATTATTAAGTGAATATATTCATGGGACAGACCATTCGCTATAGTAGGCAACAAATAATATACCTTCACTTCTCCAAAGAAATAATTCTACTGACTACTTTTCTTAAAAGACTAAAAATGGGTATTATATTCTAATAAAATTGTAAATAAAATAAACATTTCAACATACATACATATATATTGTATATATATACAGATATATATATATACAATTCCTAAATAATGAAAATATTTTTTAACAAGACTAATGCACTGCTGTTATATAACTAAAGCCACACTTATAGGAAAGACTTCATCATTAAATATAGAAGCATTAAAGCAAACTTAAATCATATACAACTTGAGGACTTAGAGAATACAAAAATAAACCTAAGAATAAATGCATAAATTATTTTAAACATGAAAATGGAAAAATTATTAGGAAAAAAACTAGAAAAGTATATTAGTGAGGAAGCTTTTGGTCACAAGTAAACTCTGACTCAACTGACATTATCATTGAGAAAATGTATTTTCTCACAGGACAAGAAGTTCAAATATAGTGTGCTGATCCATGCATAGTATAGTAAGGGATCCAGTAATGGTCTTCACTCTCCCCTTCTCTTTATATTGGATTTCATCAAAGGACAGCTCTCCTTATGTGTACAACATGGCTACAGCATTCCTAGGGGTCCCTTCCAGACATGAGGACATCTAAATGTATATTCTTTGTATCTGTTTTGAAGCATAGGAAAATTAATCCCAGGAACTTCACAATATAGTTCCCTTCATATCTTTCAGCCATAATTATATCTCCTGCTTTTGCCCAAATCAATTAATGGAAAGATGAATGGAACAAAGATGAGTGGCTTAAACCATCACGATTCAAGTCTCTGAACTAGGTCAGAAGTGCCTCACCTGCAACACACAGCTCTTCAGAGGAGGCTGGATCTTTAAACCACATATTGAATGTTTCTGCTAAAAGAGCAAATTGATGATGGTAACTAAATTCTACTTATTTGACAAAATCTGAATACACAATTTTTAAGCATATATCAAGTTTAACCAGCTAAAATACTCAAATGCATAGTATATCAAATGCAATGAATAATACAGAAAGGACAGAACATTAGAATAGCACATAACTTGAATAAAGTGGATGAAATGGATAATTTTTAAAAAAATACTAATGCTAACACGGGGAGAAGAAAAATATTTAAACCAAGAAAAAACTGTCCTAAAATATTTCTAAAACTATGCTTGACTATTGCAGGTAAATGCTTAATCTGTTTCAGAATTAAGGAAAAGATTGAGAGCATCATGATTACTTTTCAAAATTAGCATATCTTGTATCAAAAACATTAGATCGATTTTTAAAAAGTGGAAAATTGCAGATGGATCTCACTTATGACTATGGATGAACCTAATCTACTAGGATTAGGTTCAGGTGAAGCAGCAGTAAATGCATAATTACAGCCACTTAAGATAGAAGTTTATTTCTCAGATAAATGAAGTACAAATATAGGCAGGTTGGGGATGGTATGCCAGCTGCATAAACATCAGAGACCCAGGTTTCTAGTGTCTTTCTCTTCCACTCTCCTCATATGAGGGTTCTTTTTCAGATCATGGTCTAGAATGGCTGCTGGAGCTCCAACCATAACATAGAAATTCGCGGTTAAAAAAGGAGAAAGGAAAAAGATGAAAGGGTAAGTTAGATCCTTTTAAGAAGACTTCCTAGAAGTGACACACAACACTTCTGCTTGTTACACCTAAGCATAACTTTTTACTTGGCCACGTCTAGATTCAAGAAAGGCTGAGCAGTGTAATCATTTAGCTGGGCACACTACCGCTCAAAGAAACCAAGCCCCTGTAACAAAGAAAGCATGGGAGTTTCTGCTGTGTACGCAAAAACCCTTACTAGGAAACTAACAAATCTAATCCACAAATGTATTAAAAGAAAATTAAAACATGATCTCGTTGAGTTTACCCCCCAATGCAAAAAGAGCTTAATGTTCTAAAGTCTATTTGTAGTATTCATCACATCACTAAATCAAAGGAGAAAGATTGTATCAATAGCTTGCAGAAGATGATTTGGCAAAATTATACATCAATTCCTGAAGAAAAGAAGGTCTAGGGCTTCCCTGGTGGCGCAGTGGTTGAGAGTACACCTGCCGATGCAGGGGACACGGGTTCGTGCCCCGGCCCGGGAAGATCCCACATGCCGCGGAGTCTCTTTCAGTCTCTTTCAGTCTTTGACTGAAAGATCCAGCTAGCTAGCTACCTATACATGTGTTCCTGAGCCAGGAGTATTTTTCTTCCTTTATTTGCAATTTATTTTTTTTAATTCAGAACATGGCTAGTTTTGATTTTCAGTGAAATAATACACATAACTTTAGAATGAGCACTTGAATTTGATAAGTTCTACATTTAGGAATCAACCCCTAAAACAATTCCTGCCTTCAGAGAGTTAAGAAATGACTAACCCTTTTGGGCTTCATTCCATAATGTCAGAAATTGTGGAATTCACCAGCACTTAATGTATTTTGTTTTCTCTCTCTATGATGTTTGAATATCCATGATTTCCTTTTGTGATATAGCTAAATGCTTAAATTATTTGACGTACACTCTCTCTAAAGCTTCTGACAGTGCATGAAAACCAGAGACCAAGACACCGTTATCAGTCTTCCAGAGCTTTCCAAATAACTTAATGTGTAAGAAAATTAGATTGGAAAAATAACTCAGTCTGAAGCAGTCTGCTTATCTCAGATATACCCCAGTATGACTCATTCAGGAGAGAATTTAATAAGTCCCACATACTAAAGACAATGTCACCTTGTAACAAATGACCAAAATTGAAGCTTCAGGAAAGCTTCACAAAGAAGCATGTCCTTGCTTGGCTGGATTCTGCAGCTATAGGAATACAAGAGTCCAAGGCCCTTTCTTTGTATATCCAAGTAGAGTAAACATCATCAGTCCAGAATAAAGGAGTCATAGATTCTTGCATTTCTACAGAGTTTTGACCATTTGAAATGAGAAACCTGTCAGGTGATGTTGAGTATTCTGAATTTCAAACTCTATTAGATTTCCAGGGGAGCACAGTAATAAGTAGTTTTAAGTTCAGCAGTGCAAGGCAGTGCCACGTGGTTTGGATTCTGTTAACATAAGAGTGATCTAGTTAGATGGAATGCTCCCTGGGATGAAATTTTAGTTTTCCCTTTTGGAGTTGAAAATAAAAATAATGCCATTTTCTCTCTCACTGAGGTGCTCTTACATAGGCTTTTCTGGTGAAGTTACAATAAACCCATATGGATGAAATAAACAAGTTTCCCATTTAGATCCCCTGTGTATAATCCACATCAACTTAATGTATCCAATTGACTTAAAATAAAATTCAGATGCTTGAAATCTATAACCATAGGAAAAAGGGAAATGGGAAAAGTTTACAGAATGCATAGAGGACACAGGAAGCACATAAAATTGCATACTGCATTTTCACACTTTGTGACAACTTGTGATCAAATAATATCTTAATTCTGTACATTGAAATCTGGTGGTTAAAGCAACATGACTTAGACCAAGTGTATTCCTGGGGGGATAATAAACAAGATTTGATTAAACATCTAGTCTTGGTTTTCCCAGAAACAATAGAAATCCAAAGAAAGTATCATAAGAATAGAGTTTGAGAACAGGAAGTGACTAAGAGACGTGCTATTCTGACTCCAGCATGATACAATCAAGGCAGAGAGCCCTAGGTGATTCTGATTTGCCTGAAGTTCACTTTTAAGATCTTTTCATCTTTCAAACATATAATAGTTTTAAAATTTGAACAAAAATACAGGCATTTGCACTTGGGTTCAAAAAATTCTTTTATAATTTTAGCTTAACTTTGAAATGTGGTACATGAACTTTGCATAATTTTGTACTTATTTAATAAATGTAGTCTTTTGTAGCACTTGGATAAAGTTAATTGATATTGATGACTCTCTTAATATATTGTTTTTTATCAGGTTATATACTATGCAGATGAGGCTACCGTTTTTTGGCACTGAGTGGGCAATTTCCAGACATATGTAAATTATTGTTATATAAAATAAGTTATTAGCTTTGTTATTTGTTACTCTGTTGAATCTGCTTTTTAAATCTTTATTTTAAAATCCAGCTTTGTAGGAAAAACTAGTTCTCTCTTTAAAATAGACAAGTGCATTGAAAACATATACTCTGGATTACGTTAGAATATTCTAACTATTTATTTTGGTAAGTGTTTGTCAACTGTTTGTCAACACATGTCTCAAATAATTGATAAGCTGGACTTCATTAAGATAAAAACAATTCTGTTCTGAGAAAGACAATGACAAGAGAATTAGAAGACAAGACACTGACTGGAAGAAAATATTTGCAAAAGACACATCTGATAAAGGGCTATTATAAAAACTATACAAAGAACTCTTAGAACTCAACAAGCAAAAAAACAAGCAACCCAATTAAAAATGGGCCAAAACTTTAACAGACACTCCCTAAAGAAGATATACAACATGGCAAATAAGCAAATAAAAAGATGCTCCGGGCTTCCCTGGTGGCGCAGTGGTTGAGAGTCTGCCTGCCGATGCAGGGGACGCGGGTTAGTGCCCCAGTCCGGGAAGATCCCACATGCCGCGGAGCGGCTGGGCCCGTGCGCCATGGCCGCTGAGCCTGTGCGTCCGGAGCCTGTGCTCCGCAGCGGGAGAGGCCACAACAGTGAGAGGCCCGCATATCGCAAAAAAAAGAAAAAAAGATGCTTCACATCATCAGGGAAATGTAAATTAAAACAATGAGATGAACACTACATGCCTATTAGAACGGCTAAAATCCAAAACACCAACAATGCCAAATGCAGGTGAGGATGTGGAACAACAGGAATTGTCATTCGTTGCTGATAAGAATGCAATATAGTACAGATACTATGGAAGACAGTTTGGCAGTTATTTACAAAACTAAACATACTCTAACCATGCAATCCAGCAATTGTGCTCCTCGGTATTTATGCAAAGAGGTTGAAAAATTATGTCCACACAAAAACTACACACAGATGTTTAGAGCAGCTGTATGCCTAATTTCCAAAACTTGGGAGCCACAGAGGTCCTTCAGTAGGTGAAGGTTAAACTATGACACATCCAGATAGTGGAATATGATTCAGCACTAAAAAAGCAATGAGCTGTCAAGCCATGAGAAGACATGGGGGAAACTTGGATGCATATTATTAAGTGAAAGAAGCCAATCTGAAAAGGCTATACACTATACGATTCCAATTCCATCACGATTCCAATTCCATTCCAGGAAAGGCAACACTATGGAGACAGTAAAAAGATTAGTGGTTGCCAGGGTTGGAGATGGGGAGGGATAAACTAATGGAGCACAGAGGATTTTCAGGGCAATGAAAATACTCTGTATGATACCATAATGATGAATACATGTCACTATACATTTGTCCAAAGCCAGAGAATATGCAACACTAAGAATTGACCCTAAGTTAAACCACAGATTTTGGGTGATTATGATAATGTCAACTTAGGTTCACCAATGATAGCTGTTAACATACCACTCTGGTGTGGGATATTGATAACAAAGGAGGCTGTACATGCGTGGGGACAGGGAGTATATGGGAAGTCTCTGTACCTTTCACTCAATTTTGCTGTGAACCTAAAACTTTTTCAAAAATTAAAGTCTCAATAAGAATATAAAAAAGTCTCATCTAAATTTTCTAGATTTTTTTTATTTTCAAATAATGTTTTTGTCTCAGATAATGAAGGAAGAGTCAGAATCTTTCCAACGCTGGCAAAAACAAGCAAACAAACATAAAACTATTATTTTCATTGTTAGTAATTGAAAGACTAGAGTCACAAAGATGATTTGTCAATTTCATTCTCTACCATAAGTTATCTACAAGATAAAATCAGAGTTTATATGCTTGGGTTATTGGCATGTAGTACCTGCTCTAGCATTTAGGTCACTATCTCTTTCTGACAAATACATAAATAATTTAATGAGCATTTAGAGGTCAAGTTTACAGATCAAGTATAATAAAGATAGTCTAGTGCTCAGAGAAGTTTGAGATCAAGCGAAGTAAGGGTAGCAAGGGCCCTTCTGTTTTCCATAGAAGTTTTATATTTTCCCTACTTCAAGGTATAGAAAAGAATGTGTATTCTATTGCCTAAATGGATATAACGGCACATGGGGAGTGCGGGTAATAGTGAATGCTTACTGTAGTTCCAGCATCCAGAACCTAAGATAGAGTCAATGATTCATATACTATACCACTTAGTGTATTACAGTAACTAATATCAATAGTTTCATTTTCCTTGCTCTCAGAGTCTTTAAAATCACTCAGATCCTCTTAGCACAATTTTCAGTATGATCTTGTTTAATAGTGAATACAATATGCCAATATTTGGGTCATCATTATTCATATAGCCAAGAAGTAGAAACAACCAAAATGTCCAACTGATTAATAGATAAATAAAATGTGACATATCTATAAAATAGATGTTATTTGGCCACGAAAAAGAATGGAGTACTGATCTATGCTACTCCAAGATGAACCTAGAAAACCTTATACTGTGTGAAAGAAACCACTCAAAAAGACCCTTTTGTGTCTGATTCTTTTTATGGGAAATGTTCAGAGTAGACTGAAAGAAGACCAGAGCTGGCCTGGGTATAGGGGCGGGGAAGGGGAATGAACAATAATGAGTATGGGGTTGCTTTTTGGAGGTGACGAAACGTTCTAGAATTATAGAGCAGTTATAGTTGCAAAATTCTGAGACTATACTAAAAATCCATTGAATTATACACTTTAAGTGGTGGAATTATATGGCATATGAAGTACATTGCAATAAAGCTGTTCTAAAAAATGTAGCCTGACAATTTTAAAAGATTACAAACAATGGGATTTAATTAAGTTTTGGTGTTTAATTGCTAATAAGCAACAGGATAAAAACAAAGCTTAGCAAAGGCCATCTCTGCAAATTTTCTAATATCTGTAAAAAAAAAAATTGAGGTCAATTCTCCAATTTTTTAGTATTCTTGACAAACACTATCTGGAAAATTTGATAATTTTTGTTTTGATTTTCACAGTTTTCAGATAAATACAATTCAAGAACTGTATGTTGGTCCCCAAATGTGCTAGGTGCAGTGGTATTTTTCAATTTTAATGAATTTAATTTGTTCAACTTGATTTAAATATGAATATTGATACTCAAGTTTAAACTAGTTTTAAAATGTTTATATACTTGTTAAAACTAGTTCAATAATCTTCTAAGTAGCCCCTTACCCACTTATCCATACTAGGCCTGCTCTTAAATGTAAAGTTGATGAGTTTCATTGAGATTAATTTCTGCGTATCCTAGGAAGCAGCAGAATATAGTAAAACACCTTCCTTTACACTTATCAGGAAAAATATAACATTATCTATATGTTATATAAAATCTCATTTTGACAAAAAGTGTTAATTGCCCTCATGTAGGAAAATTGATGAGTAAAAATTGTCCTGTGTTTTCTTTTACCTGCACTGTAGCAAAAATATTAAAAAGTAGAAAAACGAACTTCTTACATAGTAAGAATATTTTAAATAGTGAATTAATATCAGAACAGTATAAGAAAGAAGGAAAGAAAGAAAGAAAGAAAGAAAGAAAGAAAGAAAGAAAGAAAGAAAAGAAAAGAAAAGAAAGAAAGAAAGAAAAAGAAAGAAAGAAAGAAAGGGGGCTTCCCTGGTGGCGCAGTGGTTGAGAGTCCACCTGCCGATGCAGGGGACACGGGTTCGTGCCCTGGTCCAGGAAGATCCCACATGCCGCGGAGTGGCTGGGCCCGTGAGCCATGGCCCCTCAGCCTGCGCGTCCGGAGCCTGTGCTCCGCAATGGGAGAGGCCACAACAGTGAGAGGCCTGCGTACCACAAAAAAAAAAAGAAAGAAAGAAAGGGATTTATTATTTGCAGTAAACTAAATAATGTCCCCAAAGATATCAGATGCTAGCACCTGGGACCTGCAAATGTTATCTTATTTGGAAAAGATGTCTTTGCAGATGTGATTAAATTTAGGATCTGAAGATGGGGAGACTATCCTGATTGTCTGAGTGGGCGCTAGATGCAATGGCAAATGCCCTTACAATGCGGGGGCAGAAGGAGTTTTGACACAGATGGAGGAGGAGAGGCAATCTGATCCGGGAGGCAGAGACTGGAACGATGCAGACATAAACAAAAGAGCTGGACAAAGTAAAGAATGGATTCTGCCCTAGAGCCTCCAAGACTGATTGTGGACTTCTGGCTGCCAGAACCCTGAGAGAATAAATTTGTTATCTTAAGTTACCGAGTTTGTGTTAATTTTTTACAGCAGCCACAGGAAACTAATACACCATTCATGACTGATCAGTCATCAAATGACAAATGTTTTAGATACCTTCTTGCTTGGAGACAGTAATTCAGATAGATCATTTTAAGAAATTCCTTAAAATCACAAGCTCAGGATTAAAAGAAATCCCCAGCACCACACAGTGCCAAACTCTTACCCAGTCTTTGAATCTGCCTTTGTCCTAGACCCTCAACTTGAACATCTCCAGCAACAAAGAACTCTTATTCCCCAGTCCATATATTCCACCTTTGGACTGCTCTGTCTACTAGAATATATACAATGGAATATTACTCAGCCATAAAAAGAAATGAAATTGAGTTATTGTAGTGCAGTGGATGGACCTAGAGTCTGTCATACAGAGTGAAGTCAGTCAGAAAGAGAAAAACAAATACCGTATGCTAACACATATATATGGAATCTAAAAAAAAAAAAAAAAAAGGTTCTGAAGAACCTAGGGGCAAGACGGGAATAAAGACACAGATGTAGAAAATGGACTTGAGGATATGGGGAGGGGGAAGGGTAAGCTGGACGAAGTGAGAGAGTGGCATGGACATATATACACTACCAAATGTAAAACAGATAGCTAGTGGGAAGCAGCCACATAGCACAGGGAGATCAGCTCGGTGCTTTGTAACCACTTAGAGGGGTGGGATAGGGAGGGTGGGAGGGAGATGCAAGAGGGAGGAGATACGGGGATATATGTATATGTATAGCTGATTCACTTTGTTATACAGCAGAAACACACACACACAAAATAAATAAATAAAACCTGAGTTGAAACCTAGCTTTTCACTCATTGATTAAACCTCAAGAGACGTATTTAACATGTCTAGTCCTTTCCCCAATTTGTGATCCTTCAAAAAATTGAAAACAGCTTCCTAAATCTTCCTTTTTTGAGACTAAATATTTGCAGTTAATTATCAATGTATCATATGATACGAACATTTAATCCAGGCTTTCTTCAAGTGACTTTCCTGGACCTGCAATATCAGTATCCTCTGGAAACACATTAGAAAAGTGAATTCTTATGTCCCACCTCAGACCTACTGAACCAGAAACTGGTGGGCGGGGCCCAGCAATCTATTTGAACAAGATTTCCAGTTAATTGGTACTTGCTAAAGTTTGAGAATCATTATTTTTACCTAACCTACAGTACTAGCCTTACTATAAATGAGGGTCCTGAAATATCAGAACTATTATTATTTTTCTAGGTAAAATTAGGAAATGTTCAAGCTCTTCTGTCACATTTTTGGAGATCAATTTTAAAAGACATGTAAAAGCCTTAAAATGGTATCACCAAAATCCTTAGTGTTATTCATTTCCATTATACTTCAATTGAATTTCGCTGTATGATTTTAGGGTATATATTTTTAAATGCATGCAATTCTCTGTCCAGGAAAACATCACCGTCTGTTCATAAAGGTAATGATCAATTCAATAAGCAACATAGAAAGGGGTACTTTTAAATTTGTAGTGTGGGTAGCAGATGTACCAATAATCACACCGATACATTAACTTCGACACTTAGTGGGTTAATGAACTGACAGCTGTGAAATTTGTAGTGATAATCTGATCATACTCAAGTCAGAAGAGGAATGTGTTACAGAGAGGCAAAGTCAGCCCATCCAGCTCATTGAGAGACAACAAACGTGGTTTCATTGTGTGTGCATGCGCAACATATAGTCATATTCCATTGTTGAGTTCCATCAACAAGTATTCATTGAATTCCAACTCTGTTCCAGACTTGTAAGCACCAGAAATAAAGCAGAAAATAATATGGACAATAATGTCTGCCCTTGCAAATTTTGTGTTCTAGTGAAAGAATATACAATAAATACTTATATTTACTAAGCAAATACTATGTGCCAGACATTGTCTTGAGCACCTTACAACCTATCATAAACCCTCTGACACAAAGTTTGCCAACTCTGCCTTTCAAATATTCTGGAAGACCCAAGGATGAGGGATTCTTTGCCAAACATTTGCTGGATGAATGATGCCCCAAAGTCTACGATTAATAGATATTCCTTTGATTCAAGCCAACTGTAAAATTTGGACTTTCTCATTGGAAAAACACTAGTATGTTCAAAATACATTAAAGGTTTTTGTTTTGTTTTTAAGAAGGGATCTTGTGGATAGCTTCTTTTTGGAGCGACTTCACCCTTAGAAGGAGAATGACCTAAGTGACCAAGTCATAAAAGCAGATTATTCCAAAGCGAAGTACCTAGATGATTCTTGAACATAATCTAGCAAACCCTAGTCTTTAGCAACAAATCATATTTAAGATAATGATTAATGGCTAATGATCCTCAAAGGATAGGTGGGAGATTAAGAGGACAGACGTAAAGGAGAAACAGTTTGCAAAATCCCATACTTATTCCTAAGTACCCTTCTGGGGGACCTCTGATGCGGCGGCCAATTCTCTCCTACATTCTGTGTCGACTCAACAAGGTCAGTGTTGAGTTTCAAAGGTAAAGAAGATATTTTGTCCTACTGAGATGAGAAGGTTGAGCTAGAGAGAGTAAGAAAAATTGAGAAGAGACAAATGAAAACTTCCCAGAAGTGTAGGAGGTAATTTAAAGTGGTGGATGGATAAGTTCTTAAATATTAAATAATAGATTCAGTTTAATGGAAAGAAAAAATGATAACATTGAGCCTCTCACTCCACCTCTTCAGCGATGGCAGTTGCTGGTCTCTAGGTAATACCAAGAATACACAGAGACCACAAACTCAAGCCACCTGCATCTGTGAACAGCCTTGTTTATTTTGGGCCCCCCAAGTTGCTAACACTGGTATCGCGAGCTCTCTCTTCCAAAGCAAGGATAGACTAAATTGCAGCTTTGCTCATTCCGACTTAAACATTTCATTCATCCTCCTCCAGTGGCCTCCCTAATATTACCACTCTAAGCAACAACCCTCCCTTTTGTATTTCTTATACAACTTACCTCTGACGCAATACATCATAGCAGAGTGGCGTATCTCTTAAGCACAGTGTCACATGGACAGGCCTCCTCCTTCATTCTCTGCTCCTGACCTTATCCCTCTTTCCTCACTGTGTTGTACACCAGCCCAGCACCTCTTATCTTCCACTGACAACTACGCTGATTTTCTGTTCATCTGTGCTCCCTCATTCCCATAATCCTTAAAGCAGCCTTCCCTGGCAGCCTCAGACTTCAGTGTTGCTTCCCCATCGTGCTTCCCGAGCACAGTGACATAAAACTATTAGGCACACAATAGGTATTTATGGGATAAAGGAACAAACTCGCTTACCTAGATCTACTGAGGAAAACTGGAGAGCATTTACAGACAGAGAAAGCAAACGTAGGTGAGGAGCCTTGTAACTCCGGCCACTCAGAGAGGGAGTGCTTGCCTAGCAACCCGATCAGGTGCAATCACTTTGGGCTCCGGATGCATCCATTTTAGGTCCTTTCTGCATAGCAGGTTTCTACAGGTCATGAGAAGAAATGCCATGAGAACACTGAGCCTCTCAGGGGATAGGAAGCCAAAGGCAATCTTTCCCTAGTTCACATTGTTATGGGAGCTGGACCTGTTTCAAAGTTAAAGTTGTTCAGTTCTTAGCATCCACAGGAGGAGAAAGGGACTGTTTCTAGGAAAAAGACTAAAAGACTTCAGCAAGCCTCAATGCCCCTAAATGCAAAAAAAAAAAAAAAGCTGAAATACAGAATAGTTCCTCAGAATCTATACTTCGATATTAGATCATAGATGATACATTTAAAGTATTTATTGTAGGGCTTAATCCCCCTCTGAGAGAATTGACACAATCTATCAGCTGTAACTACTTCAGAGTAGGCACCTGGTCAACTAAATTCAATGGCTTAGACATGAGTCAACCCAACTTTCTCTTAAAGCGCATGGTGCCCTGTTCATTTTCAAAGCATTTTTAGGTTACCATACAAACATAGGTAACACAACAATTAGGATCAAATAGTTTCTTGAGCTATGCTCAAGTTATAAGTAATTTATATTCTCCTTTTGAATACAACTTAAAATAAGTAATGAAAGAAAATATGTCTCAAATCATTGGAGATATTTTGGGGGATTTTCAAATTTGGCACTATTAATATACTGAGCTGGATAATTCTTTGTTGTGGGCAGCTGTTTTGTGCCCTGTAGGATATTTAGCAGGAACCCTGGCTGCTATAACTAGATTCTAGTAATATCCCTCCAGTTGTGAGAATGAAAAAAGTCCCAAGTCATTGCCAAATTCTCCTAATTCAGAACTACTGGACTATGGGTACTAAGCTAGAGAAAGTATGGGCTATCATACAACCTTAAGATCCTATAGAAAACAGTGTGGATATTCAAAAAAAAAATTAAGAATGGAACAACCATATGACTAGCTATTCCACTTCTGGATATTTATCTGAAGAATACAAAAAGACTAATTTGAAGAGATATGTGCACCTCCATGTTCATTGCAGCATTATTTATAATAGCTACCATATCGAAGCAACCTAAGTGTCCATAGGTGGATGAATGGATAAAGGAACTATGGTTTATATGTACAATGAAATATTATTTAGCTGTAAAATGGAATGAAATCTTACCATCTGTTACAACATGGATGGACCTTGAGGACATTATGCTAGATGAAATAAGTCAGAGAAAGACAAATACTCTATGATCTCTCTTATATGTAGAATCTACAAAACAAAATAAAACAAAACAACAAGCTTATAGATACAGAGAACAGATTGGTGGTTGCCAGAGGTGGGAGGTGGGGGAGAGAGAAATGGGTAAAAATAAACAAACAAACAAATAAAATTACATCAAAAGAAAATTTCAAAGGATATACATTAAAGATATAGCATTTAACCAGAAGAATAAGAAGTACTCATAGCTTTTAATTTGTAAATTCTCTCAGTAATATTAAATAAGAACTTTGGAAGGGATAGAAATCAACAAATACGTATAAATAAATGAATTAGGTAAGTAGAAGAAACAAAACAAATGATGGAAAAAAATCCAGATTTGCATTAAGCATTCAAAAATACTTGAAGTATTACTTGGAAAAAGAAGGTAGGCAGAAAGTATTAAATACCTAAATTTTTGTTTTATGGCTAATGCAGTAAGGGCATTCACGCTCTTATATGCCATGACATGGGCTGGTATCATTTCCAGTTCTCAGTGTTTTGTCTGGAGTACCTAATCTTTATTGTGAAGGTGATCTGAGTCATGTAGCCAAGAGAGGTGCATGTAAGGAGAGGTGAGGCTTGTAGCTAAGGATTATATGGAAGGATGATGTCTTACGCCAATGGTTTTACCCACTCTGCTCCATTTTGCATGTGTTCACTCTTAACAGAACGCTATGCACTGTTTCAAAGGGAGTAGGAAGGGGGGAGGAGGAAAGTCCTTGCCCTGTTAGTACTCAGGGCTGTCTAGAAATTCTCAACATTGTTCACCTCTGGCACTGCTCTACTTCCCAGTGATTTTGCTTTGATGGTTTAACTTCAGACACTCTCAACATCTTGTAAAGAATTATTAGTGATTAGTTGAAATGACGGTACATGAAAAGGGCAGATGGTACAACAGTAATAGAGGTAATTACTGTTCAGATACTTCATATTGGCTTATACTCTATGTACCATACTTTGCTTAATTTTTGGAATGACAGAACAATAACTGATCACAGAAAGCAAAATTATCTCCACTTTATACAAGAATGAAGATATATCTTCCTAGATTTATATAAATTCCATAATGTCTGCTAAACCATATTCTGACTTTCATTACCCAAGACAAATCCCATTATCTTCAACAAGATGGGCATGCAAGTATTTAAGGGCAGGATGTGTTTCTAAATGAATGAACTGTGAGCAACTATAAGAATGATATGCTTTTATTTTACTGAGGTTTTCTGGTTAGCATAAGCTATAAAGAGTAGCTCAGATGGTTTGCACATGGCATCCAAGCCCCAGATAAGCTTTACTGGAATCAGTGCACTGTGCTCATATTTGTTATTCAAGTAAATGGACCCTGAAAACCATAAGATAAGTAATAAAACTAATAGTGCCTTCATCATTTAGAACTACCTAACCTATTCCTAAACGTACAAACATTTAACCTTTAACGTGGCAGTTCTATATTGTACTATTTAAAAAGTTTTTGTTGTGAAGACATTTTACTATTGTCAGCTATCACTAAAATAATTCTATTTTGGCATTTCACCTCCATGCCATTCATATTTGTGGCCTATAGAAGAACCCCAAGTAACCTCAATATCTAGGAATTTAGGAAAACCAGATGCTTGTTGGGTAACACTAACACATTCCAGAAACTTCCATTTGCCCCACTAGTCATTGTTGTAATCATGCTGTCTCCTCTAGATATACTCATTATATTGGCAAGAGAGACATAAGGAAGCAGGAGCCACAGAAAAAGTGATTTGAAACTCTAAAACCAACAATTCCTTTATAACAACGTCTATCTGGGTTCCAGGAAAACACAGACTTTTAGTTGTGTAGACAAATGACACTAATTTATAACTGGTATTTCTTTAACTTACATTTTAATAGAATTTAATATAAGTTTTACTCAAAGGAAGCCAAAACCCATTGGGGTCTATTAAAGAGGAGCAACTACCCACCAAAAGAGGGTTCCAAGTTGCCTCAGTTGTCGACACTCCTCTCTAGTCTATGGCAGTATTCCTCAGAATTTAGTGTGCAGAAGAATAAACCAAGAAGTTTATTAAAAATGTAGATTCCTGGGCTTCCCTGGTGGCGCAGTGGTTGAGAGTCTGCCTGCCGATGCAGGGAACACGGGTTCGTGCCCCGCTCCGGGAAGATCCCACGTGCCACGGAGCGGCTGGGCCCGTGAGCCGTGGCCGCTGAGCCTGCGAGTCCGGAGCCTGTGCTCCGCAATGGGAGAGGCCGCAACAGTGAGAGGCCCGCGTACCGCAAAAACAAACAAACAAACAAACAAACAAAAAAATGTAGATTCCTGATCCCACCAAGAGATTTTAATTTATATCTTCTGGAAAAAAGCCTAGGATGCCACAATTTAAAATAAATGCCTCGAGATTCTAGTGCAAATAAGTTACAGATGTAGATCAACATTGGTCAACTGACTTGTTTAGAATATAAACAAAACTTCCCAGGGCTCAACACCAGTTCTGTAGGAGAGCATCAGAAATGCCCGCTGGACTAGACAAATGCTTGACCAGAGCACAGACTGTGATTTTTTTCACATCTTACAATAACCCTGCATTAGATTACATCTCTGTGCATGCATGTGTGTGTGTGTACAAGAAGTCTGTGAACACTTTATGGAATTGTGAGACTGTTGATCGTTTTATAAGATAAAAAGTGTCAACATCATCATGTAGAATTAAGGGAATGGTATTTATGACAGGAGCAACTTTTTTGGTATACCCTTTAATAGGTTTTTATGGTTTCTGAATTTCTGCAGTCATATATTGGGGGATGGGGGTTGAAGCTTGGATTAACCTGTGGCATTTTTCCCAAAAAAGGGGCTCTTGGTTAAGATATGCTGAGTTGAGAGCAAAAATAATTTAGATACTCCCTTTTGATTTTTAATATAAGGAATAGATAGAAGTTTTATCAAAAAATGAATCATGTTCCCTAAAATCCATTTATCCTTCTTTCCCCACCAAAACCTCTTTCCCTAGTTCCTAACTCACTGCAAACCCACTACTCCGCCTCTTTTCTTCCCTCAAACTCCAGCATTCATAAGTGATCCTTCTTCTTAACTCCACTTACCTACTTTATTGAATAAAATGTTTTCCAGATCTCTAGCTTTTTTGAAACTCTTCTGGCAATGAAAAATGTTAATTATGAGATCCAATCATCTCCTTGTAGCATTCATACTATTTGATCTTTCTTCATAATTTATAACTTTTCATAATCCACTCCTATTTGTAGACCCCTGCTCCATTTTTATTCAAATACCATTCTCATTTAGTTCTCTTGTGCTGCGATTACATTTTTCTTGTCTCTTCTCTAAATAGTTTTTCTTTGGCTTTTTCTACACATTCCACTTGCTGCACTTGGGTAACCAAAATGATGCTCTTGGCTCCAACTACCACTACATGCCATGCTTCCAAAATCTAGGGTTCAGATCCAGACTCTCTCCTGAAATCCAGGTCTACATTTGTAAAACTACATTCCTCCACCTAGATGTCACACTATGTCATTCAGGATCTTGGCAGGAAGCAGAAAGAACACTGAAATGCGATTCTAAAGAGAAATTGATGATGTATAGCAAAGGTGAAAGAAAGATGTTAAGAGATTGAGAGACCAGCTAGAGCTGGAGGATGTTACCAACTACTCCTGAGGGGACAGAAGAGGAACAGTGGTACAGAAGTTCAACCAGTGCTAGAGTCCTGGATAAAAAGCTGATGAGCCACGAAGGAAGCAGGACAGAAGTTTACATAGATAGTCAATACTGTGGTTAGTGACATAATAATTATTATATCTCCACATTAAATGTGTTTTGCAGACACAGCCCTGGTCTGATACTAAGGAAAATTAATCTGGGCCAATTAACTTTCTTTCTGCTAGATAAGTTCAAACTGTGCATAGTAAAAATTGTTAAATTCCGAATTTATCTCAAGGCAATTTATCTGGCATTTGATATTTGGCTTTCTAAAGATAACGACAGATGAACTGTGATAACCATTTTTCTATGAAGTATGCCTGCTACCCTTAAATAAATAACATCAATGCTATTATCAAATTTTTTCAATCAAAAATATCTTCTCAAGGAAGCTTCATATTGAATATTATGAAAATATTCTTTAAACATTTGAATAAACATATAAAACTGTATATAATAAGAAAATGACTGAATATTATAGAATTGCTAAATTTCTCTGCAAGTCCAAATGGAAGGATAATTCTAGGTTTTGATGCTGTAAATCCAATTAAAAGTATATTAATATCTTGCTTAAGCTCTTTAAAGGTAGTTTTAGGGTATATGAAGCAAAATATCTGGTAACTTGGTTCTCTTTACTTTCAGTCAATCTGGAATATTTATAAAATATTCTACACCTGTATTTAATTTGCATATTGATATGGTGATTCATGTTTAAAATAAATCAATCTCTCTTTTTTGCACTTAATATATATTGTACAGATTCTTAACAAATAAACTTTTGCTATGTGCTACACTTGGTAAACACCCACAAAAATGGGTTTTATTATTATTGTCCTTTATACTACGTCCCTTTTTACAGATCTTTCTTCATTTTTCAGTATTTATGCATTTTTTTAAAACATAGGATGGGATGCACTAACAGAATACTTGATTGCGAGGACAATATTTTCTCAGACTTTACCATCCTTAGAGAAAAGAAAAAGAAACCTTCTTCATTCCTCTAGTTTTGGATTAAAAGTAAATAAAAACGGGATTCTTTTTCACAAAAATGTAATTTATAAAAAAGTATGTTTTCATTCCAATTTACTCAGAACCGTAACAGTGAACAAAGACATAATGATTGTCCAAATAAATTGTTTTGTACAGTTGTTTTTTCTTCCTCTGGGATTAACTCTCTTTGAGATTATTCAGCCTGGAAAATGCGGTAATAGCACTTAAAATACCTTACTCGGTAAACCAAACGCACAATTCTGCAGGTGCCTGCAGAATGAGCATCATCATTACCTATCTGCTTAGTTGGTGGGTTTACTTGGCCTTGGCTCTGCTTTCAGAGGCTGGGGGACTGCATGTTTCTCATTAAAATGGAACTATGAAGAATTAAAAGTCAAACATGAGACACAATTTATTTTCCTATGTTATATTACGATGTTTAATCAGGAGAACTTTAACTCATATACTGTATGGTGTGTAATACCCATGAATTAGCCAAATGGGTGGCCCAGGGCACAGAAGAAAAAACATATTTATTGGAGTCCCATAGCATTTTTTAGTCTCATGTGTTTTGATAGATGGAGAACCTAATCACGAGAATTTAACTAACTTGCCCACGTTATCACACAGTTGTTTGGTAGAACTGGGGGTAGAAGGCATGTCTTCTGGCTGCTCCATGTAGAATGTAACTGAGAAGAACATGTCATTGCCTATCTGTCTCTCAATCTGCCCGTGTTTCTCTCACGTACGTGCAAGGCAGAAATTGCGTTCAATGAGGCCAGAACTTCCAAAGACACCATTTTGTCTTTTTTTAGAGATAGAAACCTGTTAATTATAATTCCTCATACTGCTTAGTTGCTCACGTGTTTTCCCTTCTGAGACTAAAATATTTGGGTGCAAGTAATACCCAAGTCTCAGAAGTCACTGATGATGATACAACGAGGCACTTTTTGATGTGTGTGGTGTTTTATGGTTCATAAAACATTTTCATTTGCCTGGATTCAATCATTCTCAACATCTCAACAGGATGACCCTTTTTAATGTAAAATAAATGTAAGTATAACAGCTGTATGTTACTATCAGTTGATTTTTTAAATAAATTACAAATGAACTATAAACCATGTTACATAAATTTCTATTTAATGAATCACAATGTTGTGAATTTTCTTAAACTTAAAAAACCATAGTATGTTAATACATTGTCTATTCAATCTATATAAAATGCATTGTTTGTTTTCAGATTTACAGATTCCCCTATAATATATCTGAGTCCATCTGGAATTCACCACCAGTAGTTTAGGAACCTCTGAGTAATTTGTTATGAACTTGCTGAGTTGTTGAGATTAGGGTGGGGCTGCCTTCACTTTTAAATTCTGTGAAAGATATGTAATTAAGATATAATTCAGTACACAGTTATTAAGAGTTGAAGTCAGTGAATGTTGACAATTGTATAGGCCTCTGTAACCAAGATCCAAAACAAAGCACGGAGTATTTCTATCTGCAGAGAATCTCCTTACATCTCCCACCCCACCTCCTACCAAGAGGCAACCACTTATTTGACTTTTATCATTAGACATTAGTATTGCCTGTTCTAGAACTTCAGCTAAACAAATGATACAGTATATACCCTTTTTCCCCTGCCTCCTTTCACTCAGCATAGTGTTTCTGAGATTTATCCATGTTGTTATATGTATCAGTATTTCATACATTTTTGTTTCTGAGGAACATTCCACACGTATATTTAAACCACAATTTGTTTATTTATTTTCATTTGATATTTAGGTTGTTGCCAGTTCTGAGCTTCTCAGAACTGCTATGGAAATTCATGTACAATTCTGTTAATGGGCTATGTTTTCACTTCTCTTGAGAAAATACCTAGAATTGGAAGTATATGGTCACAGACATGCTTTACTTTATAATTGTCAATTTGTTTTCTAGAAAGGTTATACTACTTTACACTTACACAGAAATGATCACAGTTGCACGTATTCAAAATTCTTGTCAGCATTTGGGTATGTCTGCTGTTTTCATTTTAGCCATTCCAGTGGATGAGAAATGGTACCTCAATTTAGGTTTAGTTTGTATATCTTTGATGACTAATGACGTTGAGCACCTTTTCACATACTTAGCTATTTGTATACTTTTTGTGATATGCCTGTTCCCGTCTTTAGTCCCCTTTTTAATTTGGTTGCTTACCTTTGTTATTATGGATTTGTTGAGTCAACTATGTCCATACTGATTTTTTGTCTGTAAAATCTGTCCATTTCTGGTAGAGGGGTGTTAAAATCTCCTACTGTGATAATGAATTCATCTGATTCTCTCTGCAATTCTATTAGTTTTTGCTTCACATAGTCTGATGTTCTGTTGTTAGGTTCTGCACATTAAGCATTGTTATGTCTTCTTGGAGAACTGAGAACTGACCCCTTCATCATTATGTAATGCCTTTATTTATCCCTGAAAACTTTCCTTGCTTTAAAGCCTGCACTGTCTGAAATTAGTATAGCTACTCTTGCTTTCTTTTGATTAGTGTTAGCATGGTATATTTTTCTCCATTCATTTACTTATAATTTATATATGTCTTTATATTTAAAGGTTTCTTAGAGAAAACATATAGTTGGCTATTGTTTTCTGATCCACTCTGAATCTATTTTTTAATTGGTGAATTTAGACAATTGATGTTCAAAGTGAGTATTGATGTAGTGAATTAATATCTACCATACCTGTTACTGTTTTCTATTTGTTGTCCTTTTTCTTTGTCCCTACTTTTGTCTTCTACTTATTTTTTCTGCCTTCTGCGGTTTTAATTGCACATTTTATATAATTCCACTTTCTCTCCTTTATTGACATATCACATGGATAAACTTCCTTTTTCAACTTCCGTTTTCACAAGAAATTTATCCATTTCGTATAAATTGTCAAATTTATTCACACGAAGTTGCTCATAACATATCCCTTTTTGGAATTTTTGTAGGCTATGTATTGATATGCCTCTTTTCATTACTAATGTTGGTCATTTGTATCTTCTCTCTTTTTAAATTTTTTTGAAAAGTTTTGCTAGAGGTTGATTTAAAGTAATTTTTAAAAGAGAGATTTTGACTTTATCAATTTTCTCTATTATTTCCCCTTTTGTATTTCTTCAATTTTTGCTTTTAAATATTTTCCTTTAGTTTAGCTTCAGTTTGCTCTTATTTTTCTGTCTTAAGGTAAAAACTTTAGATAATCAATTTTAAACATTTCTTATTTGTAAATGTAGGGTTTTAAAGTTATGGATAACTCTCTAAGCATAGATTTAACTGCATCCCACAAGTTTTAATATGTTGTACTTATTATATTCACTCATTTTATTTTCCCTCTGATTTCTTTATTGACCAACAGGTTATAGAGGATGTGTTGATTCATTTCTAGATATTTGTTAAATTTCTGGATCTTATTTTATTAATTTATAGTTTAAAGTCATTAGTAAGACAAAATGCTCTGAATTATTTTAAACCTGTAATAGATATTGAGACTTGCTTTGTGGCCCAGAATGTGTTTACCTAAAGGATTTTATTTTTGCCTACAGTTCTTGTATGTAGTATTTTATTAATGTAAATAAATTCAAGTAAGTTAACAATAGTCAGATTTTTTTATATCCTTACTGTTTTGTTTTGTATTGCCCCAGATTTTTTCAACCAGTAAGGGTGTGGTATGAAAATCTTCAACTATAGTTATTGATGTCTCTTTTGTCTAATGTATATTTCATGTATTTTGAAGCTCTGTTATTAGGTGAGTACACATTTAAGACTATGAATAGTTTTTTTAGTCAAATTTTATTATATGTATCAATATAATCAAAATGTATGGTCAATGGGGTCTGCAGAGTGAAAAAGAGTGACAGATATCTTTAAGTCTTGTCTAAAATTTACATCTTGTCTCTCACTGAAAATATCTAGGAAAAGTTAGTAACAAAGTTCGAAAATCACAAATGCTATTCTCAGACTCCCTGGTATATGTCCCTTTACTGAAAAAACATAAAGAAAAATTAGTTACCAGGAATCACTCTTAGGAAACTCTAAAACCAAGTAAAGTGTAGTGAAATTACCATTTTCAGAATAAATCAATATTTAGATTCAAAAATCCATACCTTCTCAATAGCCTCTTCCAATAAACACTGTGTCTCTGATACTCTGTACGTGTCCAAACCTCTTACTTCTTCCATGGAGCCAAATATATTCTAAAATGTGTTTATAAATCAATATTTAGGGGGCTCCCCTGGTGGCGCAGTGGTTGAGAGTCCACCTGCCGATGCAGGGGACACAGGTTCGTGCCCCGGTCCGGGAAGATCCCACATGCTGCGGAGCGGCTGGGCCCGTGAGCCATGGCCGCTGAGCCTGCGCATCCGGAGCCTGTGCTCTGCAACGGGAGAGGCCACAACTGTGAGAGGTCCGTGTACCGCTAAAAAAAAAAAAAAAATCAATATTTAGGGATCAGACCTAGAATGAGAAAAAACAGTATTTTAAAATATTTTTATGGTTAAATGGTCTTATGTTTGTATCTGTGAGAATGAGTATCCTTTAATCAAATAATCTTCTCCTGGAATAAAATAAAACCCTCAAATAAATATCTCACAAATATGAATTTATTTTAGTTATACTATTGGTTGCAGCATAAAAATACCTACTAAGAATAAACGTCTTAAGAAATGAGAATTAAATTTAATTTTACTATTGAGCTCTCTTTATTCAGGATAATTGTTCATTTTGTATGCTTCAGAATATTATAGTTAACTCAAGGTGATGCTTCTTGACTACTAGTAATTACCACTCAATATTAGCACCTGTGAAGTCAAGATAATTTCAGAAATGAAGAGTTTACAAAGTTCTTCCTTTTTAAGAAATGTTCATTAAGAAATGTTCATTTGTATTTTTGCATATCCTTTTCGGATCACTAATTTCCAATATGTTCAAAAGACACTGCTACCTGTTTTAGAAGAGCAACTTAAAATCGGCATTATTTCCTTAGGTAGTTATTAGTTTTTGAAAAACATTAGATGTTGGTGAACACTATAAAAGGTTTCCCAAAAGCCATAGGAAGCCTCAAGGAGACATAGTCTCTGTTCCGACCAGAATATTTCTAAGTCAAAGAAGCTAAATGATAACTTAAGAGATAATGCATACTTTAAAAAAAATTAGCAAGTGCTTAAGTGGTTCTTTAACATGATTCATTGTTATGAGGTTATGATAGATTATGAAATGAATTAAATATAAATAAGTAAAAATAGTGACATAGCTTTTGTAAATTGCAATTAGTGTCCTTAAATTTGAAAGAGTGTATGAGGTTCACACCTGCAAGAAATCAGGCAGTAATCAAGTAATACTACAAACGGATGATGCTAAAATCCATTCCAGTTGTATGAATTTTTTTTTCAGTGTCCTAACAACAGTCCTTCTATCGTTCCCAACAATTTCATTTTCAGTTAGTTTTTTCATGCATAAAACAAGTTGTACTCCATGATGCAGGTGGGATTCTTGGTCACCCCATTCCTTCTAGTCAACCTGATTCAATCTCAAGGTATAATTGTAAATATCATCTTTACATGAAGTATTCCCTAAGTTTCCAAACTCTTACCAAACTCTATTTTTCCAGAATCTGCAGTATTAACATTTATATATTGTCCCTTAGCATAAATGTTATGTCAGTCAGTGTTAGGTGTAAATATGTAATATTTCACAACTCAGTTTGACCTCAAAGACAAATACTCTGAGATTTCAGTAGCCACATCTCCAAGCACAATGTTGCAATATCCCTAGTTTGACCAGAAGCAACATTACTACTGTAGTAACTTAGACAATATTTTCAATATCTGTAGTTGCAAGGATTATTCTTTTTATTAAGTGGGGATATGTATTCGTATTCTTTCTGGTTTCTGAAAAAAAATACAGAAAAATTGTATCCCTCTTTTAAATAGCAATCCTTCCAATCTATAAAGATAGTTATCCAGTCATTTCTAGGCTATTTTCTTTCTGTTATCTCTTAGATTCTCTTTCTCCTGGTTTTTAGACTATCATCCTACTCCAGGTATATTTTACTCTTTTCAGTTCTCTCATAAAATATGCCTGGGAAAACTGAACATATATTCTCAATGCCAAGAATTGTGAAGGGTGAGGTTTCATCCTAAATACAACTAGCAAGTAACCTGCCATAGTTTCATGGATGCTAACAGAAGATGTGAGATACCTACATCAGAGACAATGGACTTTATTACTCTAAGAGTAGCAGACAGAAACTGATTTATGTTTTCATCAGTCCCCCTTGCTCTCAAAGTCAAAAAAGGTTGACAGGGAGTGGCCCAGATGGATGCTGGGCAGACAGTGAGTTTGTGTTATAGCTGAGGAACACCAAACCCAGGAAACCCCAAACTTCATATTGGGCTACAAACAAACTTTACTCCAGGGGGAAACATTATCTTTGTTACACTGGGCAGAGAACAAACTTGCTCTGTGCTCCAGAAAAAGACACTAATTCTTTCCATCAAGGCTGTTACTTATGCAAACATCCTTGAAAATATAGTTCAGAACAAAAGCTGTTAGGTACTCTACTCTCAATACATCAGACATTTGATTTCGAGTGCAATGAAATTGTGGATACCTTCTAAGATATGAGATAAGTGCTGATGATTCTCAGACAGGAGATATTCTCCCACATGTTTGAATAATATAGTGCTCAGTTCTGATTCTTCATTTATCCCCCTTGCTCTTTCATACACATGACAGTGGCACCTGGTATATGAATACAATAGTATCTTGTCGAAACTTTGGTTGCCAAAACAGAAATTCAGGAGTGCAATTCCAATACGGATCCAATGGGATGATTTCCCATTCAATCCATGCAATCACACAGACATGTTTCACAAGTTCAGTTTTTCAAGAACTTCTGTCTTAGCTAAAGTAAGTGTGAATAGGGCTTGCATTCTAGCACATATCACAGCATTCAAGAGTTCATCAAAATTCTAATTAGCCCTGTAGCATTGAGAAGAATGATGCATGTTACCTGACCAAGAAGACACCTTGGAACCACCATCGGACATTTGATTCATCACGTGAGAAGAATTTTATTTTTCAAATTTTTCACAAAGATTATACATGATTTTAATTATTTTTCTTTGCATTATCTTGATTCCTTCAGAACCCTGGCAGCACAAAGAATATTTTAACACTTGAAAGTAATAAAAATGAATTATATGTATAATCATTTTCTGCTTAAGCTCTTAAATCAGCATAAGGTTAATAGAAGGCTGTAGAGATGGAAAACACATGCCTCTAGGGTGTTAAGCAGGCTGTTCCAATGCAGGATTATTTCTAGTTTGGAAGATTTAAAGCAGTGTTTTAGGTCTCAAAAACTTTCACAGTATGCTTTGGACCTGATTGCTTTGTCAAATGTCTCCAATCTTGTGAAAATATTCCCTGATATTTAATTAACTGAAACCTTCTTGTCTTCAGATATAACCTCAACTGTAATTAGAAATTCATGTGTCAACATTTCTAATTAGTGGTGGTAATTAATATTTATTGAGGGTGCTCAGAGAAGGTGGTGATGTTCTAGACCCTTGAGTACAATAAGAAGAATTTCAGAGAAAAAAACACCATGGCAAAGCACGCTCACAGGGTTTGGAAATGAAAGGATAAGTCAGTTTGCTGATTGTCATGTCACTCCAACATGTAATAACTGACAGTGGAGAAGCAAGCCAGGACAAAAATGGTTTGCCCAGTGTTGTTGCTGTTTTTCCCTTCAAATTTGAACTTCACTTCTCACAATTTGATTATCTAAAGGCTGGAACTAATCAGGATTTATAACAAACTCATTGAGGCAGCTGTTTAGAAAGGAAAATGATGATTTTGGAAAAGCGACAAATACAAATAAGATTATTTTAAAAAATCAACAAACACCATGGACATAGAAAATGTCAAATGTAATAAGTCATAGCAGCAAAGTGTAGGTTCAATATGATATGCTCACACTGAATTTTAATTTCTGAAGATTGTTATCTGACATTTCACCCTGTAGATGTTTATAACATGAAGTACTTTGAGATTTCTTGCATGAAGAAGTATTCTGATGCTGTATAATTTTATTAAAAATTTGAATGGATATCAGAACAAAACAGAGCCAAAAGCAATGATTATTAATATAAACCACATAATATTCAAAACAAAGTTAGATTACAATATAGCACTAAATTCAACAAGATAAATCTAATGGCATAAGGTCAATATTGTATTTAGATCCAAAGATCAAACACACAATACTATAAATACAAGTTTAATGAACCACTTAGGTGTACATATGAAAAGCATAAAAGTACTGGAAGCATAAGAAAATTGTTTTATATAATCTATAATAGAAGGGATAGAAAGATAATTTTAAAATGGCACCAAAATCAACAGCACTAAGGAAAATATGAAAATCTTGATCACTTTAAAATAATACATGTTATGCATGTATACATACAAATAATATTTATATTTAAAAAGTACTGTGTAAGTGACAAGCAGAAAAATATTTGCAAAGTATATGAAAGATATAGGATTATCCTTAAATTACAAAATGCAATTGTTAATTTACAAAAACCCAGTAACACTGAAACAGGAAAAAATTAAACAAATGGAATGTATTCACTTAAAGAAAAAATGCAAATGCACAGTAAGCATACAAAGATGAACGTCTAGTAATTTAAAATTAATCACAAAATTGAAATTAAAATAACCATGAGGATTTTTTTAACCTTTTAGATTAGTACAGGTTAAAAATATTCGAAATATTGTTGTCAAATGTTGAGAACGGACATGGTTACACATGCTATTGGTGGGAGGGTGAAAATTGGTACCGTCATTCTGGATGGACATTTGATTCTATGTATCAGTTCCACTTCTAGGGGTTTGTCTGAGGAGATAATAAACAACTGGCCAAAGAGGAATTGACAAAGACTGGAGTAGTGCTTCTAGCAGTAAAAACTAAAAACAACCCAAATGTTAGTCACAAGGAAATTTAATAAATAAATTATGAAGTGTCCATACACTGAATAATATGCAGCCATATTAAAGGTTGAGAAAACAATGCATTGGTATAAAAACAGCACCAGTGGTATATTAAGTCTGAAGAGCAGATTACAGAAGAATATATATAATCTGATCTAAGCAGTTTTCAAAGTGTGTTAATGGAATATTAGTTCCACCAAAAGGGTTATATGATCTGTATAATCAAGCTGTTTGAGAAATGATGCGTATCTATCCTTTTTTTTTGAGATTTGCAAGGTACCTAAGTGTATTATAGGCTCTAAAAAATCTGTCCACAAAATAATTTTGTTGAGTCCAACTTACTTGCTAAAATTATTTGATAATTTTTTTTTGCACAGTTCCAGCCTAGGACTTTGTATTTCACTTTAGAAAATGTTACTGTGCATGCACAGGAATAAAAATTTTCAAAAGAGATACCAAATTAACGATGGCCATCCTGGAGAAAGGGAGATTTAGAAATTTTAATGTTCTACGTTATACATTTTCCACATACATCATACTTGATTTTTTAAAAACTTGAATATCAGAAAAATACAAGTTTTATGGAGAATTTGAGAGGGAAAATGATCACAATCACAGACTTCTGGTTTAAATAACACCTTTAATGTGACCTTGTAGACTTCCCAATTTAATAGCTGTAGACTTTTTGAAAGTTCACCAATTCACAGAACAGCTGAAACTATACCTTATAGAAAAATTATAACCTGAATCATCAGGGAATTCACCCTAAACATAAAGTCATTGTACCTGAATTGAGAAAATACATCTGTGTCCTATTTTATGAAACGTAACAGTACTGTCAGCCTCCAAAAAGGTATACATTTTGTTTCTTTCCCAATCACATCCTTTCCATCCCATGGTTCCAGTTTTGATACCAGACCAAACTCTGCCATTTCCTATAGCATGCTGTTGGAGGGGAAGAACAAGAATCCTATACTGCACCCACCACTCACACTTTTAAAAGCCATTTGGACACTGCAAATTCCTGGAGACAAAAGTCAAGCACGACGTCGGCCAGTGGTGCTTACATCCTGTTTAAGGTGTTATTTCCACAAGTAAAAGGTGGAGGTTCCAAAAGAACACCAGGGCATTGTGTGAATTGAAGAATATCATGAATGCCATTAGTCCAGAGAATCCAAGAACCCAACAGTGTGGATAGTAGAAAAGGCCAACTCTGTTTAGCAGAGGCCCAAAAGAAACTGCGAATTCAGCTGGTTGTTGTATGAATCTACCATGACCCATTCCTCCCACTAGTGGTTAACTAAAGAGAGACACGAGACAGGAAAAAGAGCAGCCGTACTCTTTTAATTTACCAAACATGGTATCTATGAGTGGGAAAACAAACAAACATGGGCCTTTGAAAAGGGAAAGGGGAATGACATCCTTGTGTTGCCCTCCTATTTGCTCTTGAGGATGGTATAAAAACAAGAAAAAAATGGACAAATGTTTGTCATCATGAGGTGAAGAAAGCCAACCATAATGAGGAAAGAAGGATAAGGTGAACATATCAAAATGCTGGCCCAATTATAGGAAAATAAATAAAAAATGGATGAAAATGAAGCTGGTTAAGATGATGTAGAATTGGAAAGAAGCTGTAATTGTGAGGATGAGAGACTACATTGGATGTGGTAAAGGGCACAAGTGACACTGCATACGGTCATTCATTAGGCATTTGTATCCTGCCTCTAAGACAATGCCAGGGCCTGTTCTGAAAGCTGAGGACACAATGGTCAACAAGATGAAGTCTGTCTAAATCTACAATGTTGAGGATATGAAGATATTCTAAAGTGCAGAAGAAAATCACAGAGATGAACGACATTATATATAGGTGGGCAGAGAAGGGAGAACCGAAATAACAATGATAGCATTCTAACTGTGGAGTGGGGGCAGATGACTGTTGTCCCTGGAAAAGGAAAATTCATAAACATATATATTTTAATGTTTTGTCATATAAATGTTTTGTAAATATATAAAATATGTTCACAGAAAAAATGATCATCTGGGGGCTTCCCTGGTGGCGCAGTGGTTGCGAGTCCACCTGCCGATGCAGGGGACACGGGTTCGTGCCCCGGTCCGGGAAGATCCCACATGCCGTGGAGCGGCTGGGCCCGTGAGCCGTGGCCGTTGGGCCTGTGTGTCTGGAGCCTGTGCTCGGCAGCGGGAAAGGCCACAACAGTGAGAGGCCCACATACCGCAAACAAACAAACAAACAAACAAACAAACAAAAATGATCATCTGTGCTGTCTTGGATTCATTTTTGTATTTCTTAACATTAATCATGTTCTATTTTGGAATAAAATGTGTTAGTTTTAAAGATAAAGTTTAGGGACTTCCCTGGCAGTTCAGTGGTTAAGACTCCACGCTTCCACTGCAGGGGGCACGGGTTCGATCCCTGGTCAGGGAACTAAGATCCTGCATGCCTCGGGTTCCCGCATGCTCGAATCTGCACGCCTCAAGCCAAAAGAACAAACAAACAAACAAAAAAAAACCAGGTAAGGTTTATAACTCTAAGGGTGGAAGAAATGTGACTTAGGGTGAGGTAGCTAACCATAGCCAACAATCAGCCAATAGCTAACAGTCTGTTAGCATCATTTTGGAACACATTAATTGGGAAATACTTGTAGTGATCATAATGTAAAGTCATAACTCCAGTGACTTTGCTCTGGTTGCAGAGTTGTGGAGTGCCACAGTCTGCACATCACAAGATAAGAGTCATTTTGACAAATGAATGTATGTCTACAGAAGGCCTGGATGGATAATAAGCATATGGAAATCATGTTCTTGAAGGAATAACTGATGAGACCGTACACAGTATTTTACCCCAAAAAAGAAAAATGCTAAGAAATACCAAAGGAACTAGTAGTTGGAAAAATTTAAAGAGTATAAAAAAATCAGAGAAGAGCGAATTAATTCACTATTGCCTATATTTTCTTTTTTGTTATTTATCTTTATTTTGCCTGAATTTGCTTATATTTTCCTGTAGAACTTAGCTAAATCAATAATTAAGAAACAGTACCAGGGCTTCCCTGGTGGCACAGTGGTTGAGAGTCCGCCTGCCGATGCAGGGGATGCAGGTTTGTGCCTCGGTCCGGGAGGATCCCACGTGCCGTGGAGCGGCTGGGCCGGTGAGCCATGGCCGCTAAGCCTGCGCGTCCGGAGCCTGTGCTCCGCAACGGGAGAGGCCACAACAGTGAGAGGGCCGCGTACCACAAAACAACAACAACAACAACAACAAAAAAAGTACCAGGGTTTAAAACCAAGTTCTGGAACCATAAAATTAGAAAGACAGAGATATCAACAACTTACATTCCAGAGAAATTCTCCTCAAGACATAGGGGAAAACTGAAATACAAAGACTATCCTCTTCTTGATGCATAAAATGATGATGTATCTGTATGTAATTATTTAATTTATTATATGCTAAATAATTCCAAACTTAGGCATAAGTACCTTCAAGTTTAATTCAGCCGTTTGGGTATACATTGAAATCTCCCATCTAAAGGAGCAATTACCAATTCTGGGTTATTTGCATTAGATTAGGATGGTTTTATGAGGTTTTCACTTAATAGCACATATATCTTACGTATATATTCAGCTCCTTATCCCTCTTTTCACATCTTTCTTATGTATCTTAATATCTGTTCTTCTTCCTGTATGGCATTAGCGTTAGATCAAAATCTTTTAAGAACCGTGCAATAAAAGTTAACCCACCTTAGGTTTTCCCCAGTCCCCAGTCTAAAGCCATAAAAAGATTAATTGTATTTAAAAATTTTATAAGGATTTTTACTCTTAAAATATATACCTTGTTCAGGTATCACTCACTATATATAAAATTACCTGCTAAACATATAGAGAATATATAAAATAAGAACACATAAACTTCTTCCCAAAAATATAGTTTGTGACAAAAAACCAATAAACTTATCATCTACTTAAAACCGATACGTGCAAATTGCATTAATCATGAAATATAACATTACATTTGATCCCACTTTACTAATCCTAGATTTTAGAAATATTTTATAAAGTCTATAACTGCTAGTGATTATTTTCCAAAGTCAAAATTACCAATATTTTGAATTAATATAAAAAGAAATATTCCATTTTTTTTATAAAGTCATTTATTCAGTTATTTATTTTTGGCTGCGTTGGGTCTTCGTTGCTGAGCACAGGCTTTCTCTAGTTGCGGTGACTGTGGGCCACTCTTCGTAGTGGTGCCCGGGCTTCTCATTGCACTGGCTTCTCTTGTTGCGGAGCACAGGCTCTAGGCACACGGGCTTCAGTAGTTGTGGACCGCGGGCTCAGTAGTTGTGGCCCGTGGGCTCTAGAGCGCAGGCTCAGTAGTTGTGGTGCACAGGCTTAGCTGCTCTGCGGCATGCGTTATCCTCCTGGACCAGAGTTTGAACCCATGTCCCCTTCACTGGCAGGCGGGTTCTTAACCACTGCGCCACCAGGGAAGTCCCAAAATATTCCATCTTAAGAAATCCAAACAACAATCCATTTTAGCTCTATGTTTCCTTGAGGATTTAGGGAAATTGTCCTAGATAATTCACTCCATGGTGTCTGTGATAATAATGTGATAGAACATGTTTATTAAATACTGATTTACCTTTAATATTTCAACTGATTTGCCTTTCATATTTTTTCATAAAATATTCTATAGTAGACTAAATTCAAAAAATATTTTAACACATATTTCAATAATCATTTTTATGGCAACAGGAGACAGGAGTGGAATGAGCCATTCAAATTTAGAGGATTCTAATTTGGGAGGTACAGGGGGACAGGATATTATATAAATTATTGAGCATGCACTAACCTAACATCCTGGATGATGGCGAAATCAGAATGGACACAAAATCTGAACCACCTGTACACATAAACTGTGGAACTGGTAGAACACCAGACCTTCTTTTAGGGAATATTTTTATGTCTTTAGTCACCAAACTCTCTTCATAGCAACAGATAATACAGCAAAACTAATCAATTTGAAGTTCATAAAGTATTAGATGAGACTATTTTTTTAAATTAATTTTTGTTGGAGTATAATTGCTTTACAATGTTGTGTTAGTTTCCACTGTACAACAAAGTGAATTAGCTATACATATACGTATATCCCCTCTTTTTTGGATTTCCTTCCTGTTTAGGTCACCACAGAGCACAGAGTAGAGTTCCCTGAACTATACAGTTGCTTCTCATTAGTTATCTATTTTATACATAATATCAATAGTGTATATATGTCAATCTCCATCTCCCAATTCCTCCCCCACTTTCCACGCTTGGTGTCCATGCATTTGTTCTCTATGTCTGAGACTATTAGATGGAAGGTGGGATCAGAAAGGGGAAATTAAGGAGCTGCTGACTAGGTGTGAATGCCCAAAGGGCACAGCTTCCTCCAGAGTTCAACATCAAAACATCTTGTAATTTTGACATTGTTTAATTTTACCATTCTCTTTCTTTCATTTTTTTCTGCCTTCTACTTGTTTGGTCTGACTTTTCAATAAAATGTTCTCATAGAATATTTTTTCCTTTGTTTTGCTCTCCATGGTTTCTACAAAGCTATAGTAAACCTTTGTTACCCCTGAAGAAAAAAATTCAATGTAGCTATTGCTAAATCTGAAATAAACAGATCTGTTTAATAGAATCTGAATTTTAACAGGACCCGCAAGAAATTCATATGCACATTAAATTGAAAAGAACTAAATTTAGAAAAAGTGTTCAACAACAATACTAATTAAATTTTCATAGGCAAGTCAAAAACACCTAAATACTGCCACTTTTGGGGTTACGTTCAAAATGCATTTCTGCAGAATAAAGGAGTATCCCTCAAGTAGCAGGGAGAAATTTAACTTTAAAAATCTACCCTTAACATTTCAGTACCCATAAATGGAGGTCTCTGCCTATGACCCTTTCTTTTCCAACATCTGGCTCTGTTCTGTAACAGGAGGGTTCTTTACGCATCCTCAAGGTCTCACCAGTCTGAATGTCCAAGCTCCATGCACCCACTGCTACAAATAACCACCCAATGGCCACTGTCACACCCAAGGGCAGTGACAAGATGCAGACCTGGAGGATGGCACAGGTTGCTCTTTCTAGACTTGGAACAAGGTTCCTCATAGGCGCGAGATCTCAGAGAACATGCTCTTGGCTTCAAAGACTGAAGCAAAGCACAGTTAAAGGAGGACCAGAACCAAGCCGTGGAATATATGGGACCCAGATCTGGGGCTCCTGTTTTCTGGGTCTGTGGGTAGCACTATCTTTGTGAAGATCATATAAGATTTTGGACCAATACCTTAAGATTTATGTCAATATTCTTCTCTATCTAAAACTGATTTGGAAAAAAGACACCCAAATACATGCAAATTAATGTTGTAATTAATTTTATATATCATTTTTCTAAGAGAACAAAAGAAAATTCTCTTTAATGTAGAACAGTAAGCGTCTGTGAGCTACACCTTTTAATTTGGACAGAAGTCAGAAACCTCCTCCCACCCCTGTTAATTTAGATAACTTGAAAAGAATCTTAAATTCAATTTTCTTTCAGTCTAAGTTTCCTTTTCCACAAACACCCTGGCCTATTATGTATTGCACATTTATATTATCAGATACCACTCATACTACGGTATGCATGAATACACTTTTAATCTAAAGTTTGTAGTTGAACACTGAAATAGAAGAATTGCGGAAGAGATCGGTGGGAAAAATAAATCACGTTTCATAAAAGAACAATAACAGGACAGCAAAAACCTCTTCTCTCTTAAGTAGGCTATTTTACTTCTGAGCTCAACATTTATCATTTCTTTCCTAGACCTTTTTCCTAGAAAAACATACACATCTAGATCTGAATATTAACATTCAGTAAATATTTAAATTAGTGCTGAAGAGAGGGTATTTTGCAAGCCCAATAGATTGTGCTCATTCATTCATAACTTCCTTCAGCTCTTTGTTTTGCATCTTATGTCTAAGCACTGATTTCTATAACTCTTAATATATTTACAATAAATGGAAAACCTGGTTAAACAATTTTCTTTTTCTACAGGGCTAAAATTAATCTCAGTTTGCCATGAGGAATGTGAAACTACTGTAGACTTTTTTGAAAAAGCATGTAAAGCACAATGCTAATCAAAAGTTTAACTGAATCAAAACGCAAAACAGCTACTTTGATAATGTATTCAATTGCTAATTGAAATTCAATGTTATTAAAAAATTAAAAATTTTAGATGCCATAATTTCTTAAATAACCTTTTGTTCATTACATGTTAAATATCTGACTGAGTTAAAAAAATATTCAACTGCTTGGTGTTAAATCACTTCGGCACACTCTTAGCAAATAGCTTCATAAACCAAAGAAGACGGTGTTGTAAATATTGTGCCAGCAGGTAAAAACTATCAACAGTTTTGCAGGTATCATCACCTACCCACTTCAAAAAATCAATAACTCAAATATTTTGTTGAATGTTTTAAATTCTCCTTTCCTATCTCCTCCAAGAATTGGGTTCTTGCTATAAGCCTCTCCCTATACTGGAAGCCTTTAAAGAATATTTGCCATTGAGTCACTTTGTGCGCTTTCTGCCTTCCAATTTGTGCTTTAAATGTTTGGACAATGCTGTCTTTGAATCCAGGTCATGTCCTTGAGTCCCCAAGGGTCAAGTTCATGGCTGATAACAGTTCCTTGCAAGCATGTTAGCCATATTGGTATGGGATTATAAGAGGTTCTTTTCACAGTATTATGTCACACATTCATTCTGAACATGTTATATTTTAATAAACTATTTCTTTTAGAAGAGCTGCAGATTTACAGACAAATAACAAAGCTATTACAGACTTTCCGTATACTTTAGACTCAATTCCCTCTATTTTTATCATTTTACATTAGTACGGTCCAGTTATTTTAATTAATGAACCAATACTGATACATTAGTAAATAAAATCAATACATTGTTCAGAGTTCCTTAGTTCTTACCTTTCTCCTGTTCCAGAATTTCATGCAGGGTACCACATTCTTTAGTTTAGTTATGTCTCCTTAGGCTCCTCTTAGCTGTGGCAATTTCTCAGACTTTGCTTGCTTTTGATGCCTTTAACTATTTTGGGAAGTAACAGTCAAGTACTTTGTAGAATGTCTCAATTGGAATTTGTATTGTAGTTTTCTCATGATTAGACTGAGATTATGTGTTTTGGGGGAGGAAGACTACAGAGGTAAAGTGCTATTTGCATCACATTATATCAAGTGTACATACTATCAACATGAATTATCAGTTTCTGTTGACCTTGGTCAGCTGGTCGAGATAGTGGTTGTCAGACTTCTCCACTGCAGAGCTACCCACTCCACTTTTTTCATACAGTGCTCTTTGGAAGAAAGTTGCTACCTACAGCCCACACGTAAGAAGCAGGGATTTATGCTCCACCCCCTTGAGGACAAAGTATGTATGTAATTATTTGGAATTCTTCTGCACAGGAGATTTGTGCCTTCTCCATCATTATTCAATCATTTATATCAATATAGACTCATGGATACTTAATCTTTGGCCTATAATCTAATGCTGCTTTATTTTATTGTTCGAAGTGTTCTAGCTATAGTCTTTGAGAATTCTTTCAGTTGGATCCTGTGTCACTTTCACATACCCGCATCAATGTAAGACGGTTGGTGTGTCTGAGCGTGTCCTTACTTTCTGGCTCTTCGCTGTGCTCCAGGCCTCTCTTGTATATTTTCTGTCCCATCTTAGTATCAGCCATTTCTCCAAGGAGCCTTGGTTCCCTTTACTGGGGAATGGCATTATAAATCAAAAATTTAGGAGCTGCGTGTACTCATTGCTACTCGGGTATGTGTCATTGACTCTAGGCTCTCTCAACTGACAGAGCAAGGAAATATATGTGTGTATACCAACCCATGTACACGCACATATCTATAAATACTTCTTTACGCAACCATCTCCATCTACATTAAACTAAATATGAGTTCATAATATTTCCAACTTTAATACATTAACACAGGGATCATTTTAGCCCCATTCTTTTCCTTACCTCTAAACTCTCTAGCAGTGGGAAAAATGTGGTTCCCACCATCTGCCATGCATTTACTTAATTGTTCAATTTCAGTATATGTGATTAGCAGGACTGAATTTTTAACCTCTACCCCTGTGGGAAACAACCTTACTGTTTCCCAAAACTCGAGTACAGTGTTTACATGCAGTCCATTTTGCCTTTTGCTCTGCATCCACACATTCTGATCAGCCCAAGAAAAATCACTGATTTTTAGTTTGTTCAGTTTTTTCTTGTTTTAAAGAAGAGAATGACAACCTGCAAGATCTTTACATATCGGAGCTGAAAAGACCATGCTATTTTTTATACTTACATTTAATTAACTTCCTACCAGAACAAATGTTTCAAAGAACAAAAGATTTCAAGTGAAATTTTCAATTTTGTAGTATGTGCATTTTAACTAGCATTTGTTCCCAGGTATAGAGAATGAAGCTACAGTGTGATTTTAGGTACATGCAATTTTCTAGCAGAATTTCTGAACAGCCTACTGCAAGCCTGGAAATCATTTCCATTAACTTGTGTCTAGGATAGTAGAACAAAATGTTTGGAACATATTGTTTCAATTATTCATCGATCAATTATTCATTATGTATTAAATGCCTAGTAACTGCCCCCAACTATTGAACTGAGATATAGAGTTTTCCTGTGAACTTGTTCTGTCTTTAGTTTTTCTGTTTTGAAAGAGGTTACTTTAGATGATGTTCCTGTTTGCAGATCAGTAGACATAGTTTTCATAGAAACATTCCTCTTTAGGGCAAAAAGAATATTTTTTATGACATGAGAGTCCAGGGCTATGGGTAGAAAAGCTAAGGTTTCTAGGTCTTCAAAGGACAAACTTTATTTCAGGCAATTCATGTTTAAATCATTCAAAGTAATTAATAGAAAATATAAAGAGTAAAATATGCTTTGGGTAAAACCACACTGCAAAATATGGAAATTATGGAAAATATGGAAACCACACTGCAAAATATGGAAACACTTTTAGAATATTTCTTATTACGTAACAGGTTCCCCCTATGTGCATGCATGTGTGTGCATGTGTGTGTGTGTTTAATTGCATTAAATCCTGTGCCTCAAACTTAAAGACAATTTAGAATGATTTTAAATATGGACCATGTTCATGATATGCCAGTATTTCTGGTTCATAAGCAAGAACAGACATTGCCCAGAACCATCAGGTTGATGACTAGGTGGTTACTGAGTTCTGACTAGTAAAACCAAGTGCATAAGATCTAAGATAGTCCATAGCACACTCCACAACAGTCAGTTTTAAAATTTCACAAATATTAGTAAAGCTTAAACTCCATACACCATGGCTTGTATTGCAAGAGTCTTAAAGAATGAAAACAGTTTGAACATGACGGATATTTCAGTCAAATTGATTCTGCTGTGGTACACAAACCAATGAACATGGAGCCCTCCAAAAGGGCTTGGAGAGAATGTGATGACCGATTTTCTCATACTGATATGGTTTTAGTTTTTTATTCTCCTTCACTTTTCCTCAGTCTACAAACACTAGCCTTGCAAGTTATTGTGATGAGAACACCTGGCATATTTTACTGTTATTATTGCAAGAGTATTTGAGGTAAAGTGTCATCGAACTGACTATCTTAAAATATTTAATGAAATTAAATGTATTTTTAAAGATTAGGAAAGGTCTAGCTAAGTTCCAAGGTTACACTTTGGTGATAGAATATACTCCTTCAAAGTGAAAGTAATAGGCTTTTCATTTATGGAGGTATTAGAGGTTTCATTCTTTTCAAACATGGTTCCATTTAATTTAGCAAAGTAGGAAACAGGGAGTTGGAGAGAGAGGTAAAAGTTTCTTCATAATGTGACAAGATACTTGGTCTTTGGTACAGTTTATGAAAGAGCTGAGAGATTTTTGTCCTTTTTCTAACTTCAGGGAATTTAGCTTTAAGTTAAAAGCGCTTTTCACCGGTGAAACTGATTTTTTTCCTTAATCTGGAGGAAGCAGACTCTGTGTAGCCCAGCAGAGGAGGGAGAGGAGGTCAAGGGGTAAACAGTTTGGTGCCGCACATCTTGGGTTCAATCCTGGGCATGTGATCTCCAGCCCTCCTGGCCTCCCAACAGGGAGAACCCAGTGGTGGCTGAAGCTTAAAATGCTTGAGAAACACTTCTAAAAAATATCTGAGAGAGTCCCTAGATCGTTTAGACTTTTCTGTCACAGTCTTTGCTGTTCAATTATTTTTCTTTTTAACAGGACAGAGGATACTGGCAACATAGCTGCAATTTCCTTGAAGGGAGCTCTTTCTTTCTGGAGTGAGCAGTCCTCAACGAAGCTCTGAATGTGATCAAGTCACACTTTTGCATTTAAGAGGACACCAAACACCAAGTGGAGAAAACTTCCTTTCCGTTTATTTTATTCTTGTTCAAAGAGTGAAATGAGCACCATGTTCTACAAGCTCTAACAGCCCTTAAGAGCTAAAAGTTCATTTTTCAAACTGGTTGCTTTGAGAATGCATACGCATGGTCTAGGAGTAGAGTCCTTCTACACAATTTCAGTGTTGAGAAATGACCTATGGGCACCATCTCTAAGATTTAGAATTTTTAAATAGGCTGAAAAATGTGTCTTTGGTGTCCTCCAATATATTGCTATTCTAGTGCTATGTCATAATTCTGGAGGCGCCTCAAATTAGGCACAATTCTGAAATTGAGGCGACAATGTTGATTAAAAATGTTATTACATTTTGCTAAAATACTCACATTTATTATTTCAAAGCTGGATGTTTCTTAACTGTGGTTGCTTTCCACTTCAGTTCATCAAAGTTAACATTTGCCAGAAAAAAGGACAGAGTTCTACCATCTACCTCTGACTACAAACAAACAAACAAATCAAACAATAAACAACTCTTCTACGTGACATCCATCCTCTGGATTTTTCTAAAATACTAGGTTGTCAGAAGAAAATTCTAATTTTCACCCGTATGTTTTGTACTCTTTTGCCCATAGCTGAGGGTTACTTAGAAGCATGATCTACTAACATTTACTACCAAATTTAGATCACTGAATCTTTAAGCAGGAAATTGCCATAAACACTTTAATCAAAAGGCCCCTTGAAGTAAAATGAAGTAAAGTTTTTTTATTAAAAAAGACTCTGGGACAATATGCATCTTAAGTTTAATCTTTGTAAATTATTGTAAGTCAACAGAAGTTCATCCACAGTTTTTCACTCTTGCTTTTGTTTTTTCCTTAAGTCTATTAATTCACATATTCATGGTTAAAACTATGCCTGAAGAGTATCTTGTTTTCTCCCTCAAACCATTATTTTTCCCAGTATATCCTTTTTTGACTCTCCTCACCTCCTTTCACATTTTTGATAACTTTTTCTTCTTCATTAAACAATTTTTGTGTATTCATCTATGCTTCTACACTACTATAGATTCAGAGTTCATTTTATAGAAATCACGTAGTGAAGAGGTGTTAAATAGAGAGGCAAATGGCCAATATGTCTGAGTTTGCACAGACTGTGCCTCCAGGTAGCCTAAGCATCAGCTGGCTCAGTCTCATTGTGTTTGTATATCACTAATCTAAGGAGTTATAACACGATTCTCCTCACCCCCTTTACTATTTTAACATTTTGGGGCCTAGAAGTACAGATGGAAATGAATGTAAAAAGGATTCCATAAAGCATAAAATATTCATTATTGTTCCCAATAGGCTGCTTATTTTTCAGATCCTGCTGGGTCCTGCCAGAGAAACAGAGGGTGTTCACTGAGGGAGCACACTTAATGGAAAATCGTTGCATTTTTCCTAATGCTCAAATTGGCAGTCTGTGTGTCATATGCTGAACACATAGAAATTCATGTACGTGCACAGGGCAGTTGAACACAATCTGGGAAATGTCCATAAACATGATTTTCATATGTATTTAATATCTGATAGGAGAGAACAAAGGGAATACATCTTTTATAAATAATGAGATCCAGTATGATTAATGATGTGTGCATGGTACATATATATATGTGCACACACATACATATGTATTTATGCATTGTATGAATACATCCCATTTGTTTAACAAGACTTTATTTAGCTAGAATCTAAAAATATGGTGAAGCATATCTTCATAAGCAAATCCATTTTAAAGATTTCTTTTCAACACATAATTACATTTTAAATAGACTAAGTATGTTTGATAAACCTCCTATTCTCATAATACAGGTTTGACTATTGTTCTCTATTAATAATGAAAACTATCAGATACATTTTACTTCTCCTTTATAGTCGGCCTCAATTATGCTAAACTATATGTTCAAACTACCTTACAAAACCAAAAGATGAATCATTTGTGAAAAGGAAAACTTATACTTCTTTCTGGGAAAATCAGTGTTATTACTATACAATTAAAGAACTAAAATAATGTTACCAAGACTATGAGTTCAGCTCCATTAAATATCTTTCCTAGTTGCATAATACCTTAGCTCTTTTATTATGTTTCGAAAAGCCATCTCACATACTACATTATTCCACTCACTGAAAGATAGAAATGAGAAAGGTAAACTGCTGCTTCATTCTGAATACCCCATTTTTTGCTAGTGTTGATTAGCTAGTAATCAAGTGTGTATAAAATTCTTAATTCAGAGTTTCTTCTTGAATCTCATCTTAGGTAAAGATCTATAAGATGTGTAAAAATTGCAGGAAGATAACAAAAACACATATTCTAAGTACAAAATAAAATGTGACATTTAAAAGAAGAAATGGACAAATAACAAAATAAAAGGAAACTGGTAGGTTCTTTTTATACATGAAGTGTCTGGAAAACTTATGGTTAAAGCAGTAATTATTAACAGGGGGAGAATTTCTTCCCAGGGAACGTTTGGCAGTGCCTGGAGACACATTTAGTTGTTGAACCTGGAGAGAGAAGGGTGCTACGGGTATTTAGGGGGCAGAGGCAATGGAAGCCACTAAATATTCTACAGTGCAGACTTTAGCAAGGAATTCTCTGGACCAAAATGACAATACTACATGGACATTGGGAAAGTCTAGTTTAGAGTAACGGATGTGACTGTTGAGATAAAAATGTGACATTGTAATTGGGGTGGAGGTTTTGATATTGTTAAACAGAAGAGGGTTATATATTTGTTAGTCTAAGGAGTGTGAATTTGGTTTGATAGTTATGACATACTGTAATTCTTAATTATGGGAACAAATACCTGAAAATATCTATTTAGAGAAAACTCCTTTAATCACTAAGTGCCAGTTGGATTATTGCACGAGAAACCAAGGTTAAGAAGGGCAAAATGATATTGCCGTAAAAATCTACTGCAGGTTGAAGGATAAATTGTGGCTTAAAGCATGTAGAAAAAATAAATATGGGATTCAAGGAAAGGAAGGAAGTAATAGGTTTAGTAACTAAAAATAAAGAGATACTAAATGAACAAAAATTGTTGAATTTGTGGTTGATTTCGGGAATGATGGTTGGGCTGATCATCACGCCAAGCATGTTGGTAATGATGACTAATTGTAGCAAGCAGTAATACATTTTTGGACTCTCAAAACCTTCCAAGTGGAGAACAAGAACTAAATCAGAAAAGGATTCGAGGGAACAACTAAAAGACTACAAGAAATGAAAAAATAAATAAATAACAGAAGTTTCAGCAAAGCAAAGCAGATCAACAGAATCCAGTGCAACAGATCAAGATAGGTGGGAAGCAGATAAAACAATGAGTGGAGGGTCCGTAAATGTCCCAAAGGACAGTGTTAGGAGACCTTCCGGGTTGGTGAAAATGTGGAGAGGTGGAGGGAGTGGTGCATCTGGAAAGAGCATGGAAGCTCCGTGTCCCATCCCGCATCCTTTTCTCTATGCATCTCTTCCATCTGGCTGTTACTGAGTTATATCCTTGTGTAATAAACCGGTAATCTACCGTGTGGCTGACAGGGTCTTGCTGCTCCGACCGGGCGTCAGGCCTGTGCCTCTGAGGTGGCAGAGTCGAGCTCAGGACATTGGCCCACCAGAGACCTCCCAGCTCCATGTAATATCAAATGGTGAGAGCTCTCCCAGAGATCTCCATCTCAATGTTAAGACTCAGCTCCACTCAACGACCAGCAAGGTACAGTGCTGGACACCCTATGCCAAACAACTAGCAAGACAAGAAAAAAACCCCACCCATTAGCAGAGAGGCTGCCTAAAATCAAAAAAAGGTCACAGACACATCAAAACACACCAAGAGACAGTCCTGCCCACCAGAAAGACAAGATCCAGCCTCATCCACCAGACACAGGACCCAGTTGGCTCCACCAGGAAGCCTACACAACGCATTGAACCAAACTTAGCCACTGGAGGCAGACACCAAAAACAAAGGGAAATACAAACCTGCAGCCTGCAAAAAGGAGACCCCAAACACAGTAAGTTAAGCAAGATGAGAATACAGAGAAACACACAGCAGATGAAGGAGCAAGGTAAAAACCCACCAGACCAAACAAATGAAGAGGAAATAGGCAGTCTACCTGAAAAAGAACTCAGAGTAATGATAGTAAAGATGATCCAAAATCTTGGAAATAGAATGGAGAAAATACAAGAAAAATCTTTCACCAATGGACAGATCATCCAAAATGAAAATAAATAAGAAACACAAGCTTTAAATGACACATTAAACAAGATGGATATAATTGATATTTATAGGACATTCCATCCAAAAACACCAGAATACACTTTCTCAACTGCTCACAGAAGAGTCTCAAGGATAGATCATATCTTGGGTCACAAATCAAGTCTTTGTAAATTTAAGAAAACTGAAATCATATCAAGTATCTTTTCTGACCACAACATTATGAGACTAGGTATCAATTCCAGGAAAAAAAAAACTGTAAAAGAAAAACCACATGGAGGCTAAACAATACACTACTAAATAACCAAGAGATCACTGAAGAAATCAAAGAAGAAATCAAAAAATACCTAGAAACAAATGTCAATGAAAACATGATGACCCAAAACCTATGGGACGCAGCAAAAGCAGTTCTAAGAGGGAAATTTACAGCAATACAATCCTACCTCAAGAAATAAGAAAAGTCTCAAATAAACAACCTAAACTTACACCTAAAGCAATTAGAGAAACAAGAACAAAGAAAAAACCAAAGTTAGCAGAAGGATAGCAATCATAAAGATCAGATCAGAAAAAAATGAAAAAGAGATCAAGGAAACAACAGCAAAGAGCAACAAAACTAAAATCTGTTTCTTTGAGAAGATAAACAATATTGTAAACCATTAGCCAGACTCATCAAGAAAAAAAGGGAGAAGACTCCAATCAACAGAATTAGAAATGAAAAAGGAGAAGTAACAACTGACACTGCAGAAATACAAAGGATCATGAGAGATTACTACAAGCAACTATACGCGAATAAAATGGACAAATTCTTAGAAAACAACCACCTTCCAAGACTGAACCAGGAAGAAACAGAAAATATAAACAGACCGATCACAAGCACTGAAATTGAAACTGTGATTAAAAATCTTCCAACAAACAAAAGCCCAGGACCAGATGGCTTCACAGGTGAATTCTACCAAACATCGAGAGAAGAACTAACACCTATCCTTCCCAAACTCTTCCAAAATATAGCAGAGGGAGGAACACTCCCAAACTCATTCTACGAGGCCACCATCACCCTGATACCAAAACCAGACAAATATGTCACAAAGAAAGAAAACTACAGGCCAATATCACTGATGAACATAGATATGAAAATCCTCAACAAAATACTAGCAAACAGAATCCAACAGCACATTAAAAGGATCATACACATGATCAAGTGGGTTTTATCCCAGAAATGCAAGGATTCTTCAATATATGCAAATCAATCAATGTGATAAACCATATTAACAAATTGAAGGAGAAAAACCATATGATCATCTCAATAGATGCAGAAAAAGCTTTCAACAAAATTCAACACCCATTTATGAAAAAACCCTCCAGAAAGTAGGCATAGAGGGAACTTACCTCAACATAATAAAGGCCATATATAAAAAACCCACAGCCAACATCATTCTCAATGGTGAAAAACTGAAACAATTTTCTCTAAGATCAGGAACAAGACAAGGTTGCCCACTCTCACCACTATTCTTCAACATAGTTTTGGAAGCTTTATCCACAGCAATCAGAGAAGAAAAAGAAATAAAAGGAATCCAAATTGGAAAAGAAGTAAAGCTGTCACTGTTTGCAGATGACATGATACTATACATAGAGAATCCTAAACACTCTACCAGAAAAGTACTAGAGCTAATCAGTGAATTTGGTAAAGTAGCAGGATACAAAATTAATGCACAGAAATCTCTTGCATTCCTATACACTAATGATGAAAAACCTGAAAGAGAAATTAAGGAAACACTCCCATTTACCACTGCAACAAAAAGAATAAAATACCTAGGAATAAACCTACCAAAGGAGACAAAAGAACTGTATGCAGAAAACTGTGAGACACTGATGAAAGAAATTAAAGATAATACAAACAGATGGAGAGACATACCATGTTCTTGGATTGGAAGAATCAACGTTGTGAAAATGACTATACTACCCAAAGCAATCTACAGATTCAGTGCAATCCCTATCAAACTACCAATGGCATTTTTCACAGAACTAGAACAAAAAATTTCATTATTTGTATGGACACACAAAAGAACCCAAATAGCCACAACAATCTTGAGAAAGAAAAACGGAGCTGGAGGAATCAGGCTCCCTGACTTCAGACTATACTACAAAGCTACAGTTATCAAGACAGTGTGGTACTGGCACAAAAACAGAAATATAGATCAATGGAATAGGATAGAAAGCCCAGAGATAAACCCACGCACATATTGTCACCTTATCTTTGATAAAGGAGGCAAGTATATACAATGGAGAAAAGACAGCCTCTTCAATAAGTAGTGCTGGGAAAACTGGACAGGTACATGTAAAAGAATGAAATTAGAACACTCCCTAACACCATACACGAAAATAAACTCAAAATGGATCAAAGACCTAAATGTAAGTCCAGACACTATAAAACTCTTAGAGGAAAACATAGGCAGAATACACTGTGACATAAATCACAGCAGGATCCTTTTTGACCCACCTCCTAGAGAAATGGAAATAAAAACAAAAAATCAACAAATGGGACCTAATGAAACTTAAAAGCTTTTGCACAGAAAAGGAAACCATAAACAAGATGAAAAAACAACCCTCAGAATGGGAGAAAATATTTGCAATTGAAGAAACTGACAAAGGATTAATCTCCAAAATTTACAAGCAGCTCATGCAGCTCAATATCAAAAAAACAAACAACCCAATCCAGAAATGGGCAGAAGACCTAAATAGACATTTCTCCAAAGAAGATATACAGACTGCCAACAAACACAAGAAAGGACGCTCAACATCACTAATCATTAGAGAAATGCAAATCAAAACTACAAAGAGGCATCACCTCTCCCCAATCAGTATGGCCATCATCAAAAAATCTACAAACAATATATGCTGGAGAGGGTGTGGAGAAAAGGGAACCCTCTTGCACTGTTGGTGGGAATGTAAATTGATACAGCCCACTATGGAGAACAGTATAGAGGTTCCTTAAAAAACTAAAAATAGAACTACCATACGACCCAGCAATCCCACTACTGGGTATAAACCCTGAGAAAACCATAATTCAAAAGAAGTCATGTACCACAATGTTCATTGCAGCTCTATTTACAATAGCCAGGACATGGAAGCAACCTAAGTGTCCATCACCAGATGAATGGATAAAGAAGATGTGGCACATATGTACAATGGAATATTACTCAGCCATAAAAAGAAACGAAATTGAATTATTTGTAGTGAGGAGGATGGACCTAGAGTCTGTCATACAGAGTGAAGTAAGTCAGAAAGAGAAAAACAAATACTGTATGCTAACACATATATATGGAATCTAAAAAAAAAAAAAAAAGGTTCTGAAGAACCTAGGGGCAGGAAAGGAATAAAGACACAGACGTAGAGAATGGACGTGAGGACACGGGGAGGGGAAAGCTAAGCTGGAACAAAGTGACAGAGTAGCACTGACATATATACACTACCAAATGTAAAGTAGATCGCTAGTGGGAAGCAGCCGCATAGCACAGGGAGATCAGCTCAGTGCTTTGTGACCACCTAGAGAGGTGGAATAGGGAGGGTGGGAGGGAGATGCAAGAGGAAGGAGACATGGGGATATGTGTATATGTATAGCTTGATTCACTTTGCTATAAAACAGAAACTAACACACCATTGTAACGCAATTATACCCCAATAAAGATGTTAATAAATAAATAAATAAAAATAAAGCAATGAGTGAATTTATGGAGGGAAGGTTAGGTAGAGCCTGAAGCTTATACAATTTGAGGGACAAGTCCTTAAGCAGAAAACGTAAAGTTTTAACTACAAATTAGGTACAAGGTTGAAAGGAGACCTTGTGATTAGGAGCTCTGAAGCTTATTTTTCATTGGCTCTTCAATAAATCTGCCTCTTCTTTTGAGGTAAATATATCAGTGTAATATCAGAAGGAAAGTGCAATTCTAGGAGGAGGGAAGAGGGAGCCAACTGAGTAGATGTCTGCAGTGACCATAAATTTCTAATGAAAATGAGGACACATAGTGTGAGAAAGAAAAGAATGTCTTAAGTCCTAGATATATTTTGTCTCAAAAATATGGAATATGTGATTATTCATGAAGTTTGAACATGGGAGTTAATTGCGGAATAGGCAGTTGCTGGAAAGAGTGGTAAGATTACAAAAGTCTTTTGTGGAAAAGTCAGAAACTTCACTAGAAACCATGTATCTCAGTGTGAGACAACTGATCCGGAAGGTCCTTCTGGATGATGAGAGAAATGTTTGTGGCACAATAGACAGAAGCTCAAGGGTGGGTACTATTGTCAACGGAAGTATGACAGCTACCAGAATCAAACGGAAAAGAGGACAGCTGAAAAAATTGGAAAGTAAGACAAATATGGCACAGCAGTACAGACAATATAATTTCATAATTTTACTCATATATGTTCCAAAATGAATATGAGAGTGATGTATTTGTCACTATTTAACTGATAAGGAGACAGATTAATTAATCACATAGATATCTGTTAGAACTTCCTCACATTAGATAGTGTTCTTACCACTGGAAACATTTTAAAGAAGACATAAGCCATTCTGTCAGCCAAAAGAGAATACAAAAAACAGATCTAGACATAAACAAGTAACCAAACATGAGATATGAAAGTGTTTTAAAAAAACATGAGACTATTTGCAAAATCTTAAAATGGAAGAGGACTCTTAACCAAGACTGAAAAATCTGATAACTATAAAGGGGAACATGGCATTTTATATAAAATACTTTTTAAATTTAGAGAGAAAGGACTAAGTAAAAGGAACAGATTATTTATAGAAAAATCTATCCAAATGGACAATAAAAATAAAAATATTTTAAAAAGAACTATATGGAAGTTCCCTGGTGGTCCCGTGGTTAGGACTCCAAGCTCTCATTGCGAAGGGCCCAGGTTCAAAAAAAAAAACAAAAAATACACAAGATAAAGAAAAAAAGAACTATACAACTAGACAACAATATTTTTCATGAGCATAGATGTAAAAATCCTCATCAAATTATTAGCAAATTGAATCCAACATTGTATAAAAAGGAATTACACCATACCAAGTGGGATTTATCCCAAGTATGTAAGGCTGGCTCAAGACATGGATACCAAATAATGTATTCCATCACATCAGTAAGTTAAAAAAGAAAAATAACATGACCATATCAATAACTGCAGAAAAATCACTAAATGAAATCCAACACCCATTTATGATTAAAACTCTCAGTGAATTAGGAACAAAGGGGAACTTCCTAAAATTAATAAAGAATATCTACCAAAAAATCCATGGCTAAAATCATACTTAACGGTGAAAAACTCAAAGCTTTTCCATTAAGATCAGATACAGTAAGATCCCCTTTCACTGCTACTTTGTAACATCATACTGGAAGTTATAACTAATGTAATAATACAGGAAAATACATAAAAGGTATACAGATTGGGAAAGAAGAAATAAAACTGTCTTTGTTCATAGATGCCATGGTCTTCTAAGTAGAAAATCTGAAAAGACAGACAAAAAAATACTCCTGGAACTAATAAAATTATAGCAAAGTTGCAGGATACAAGGTTAATATAAACTCAGTCACTTTCTTATACACACAGTAATACAAAAACAAGTAAAATTTGAAATTAAAAACACCATACTATTTACATTAACACCACAAAAAATGAAATAGTTATAAATTTAACAAACTTCATACAAGATATAAATGAGAAAAACTATAAAACTGATGAACAAAATCAAAGAAGAATGACATAAATGGTGAGATATTCCATGTTCTTGGACAGAAAGGAGCGCTGTGAATCCCTGTGACCAACTGTGATCAGTTGTTCACATCTTGATGTACAGATTCAATGCAATCCCAGTTAAAATCCCAGCCAGTTATTTTGTGGATATCAACAAACTGATTCTAAAGTTTATGTGGAGAAGCAAAGTCCCAGAATTGCCAACACAATACTGAAGAAGAACAAAGTCGGAAGAGTGACACTACCCAACTTCAAGACTTACTGTAAAGCTACAGTAGTCAAGACATTGTGGTATCAGTACAAGAAAAAACAGATCAATGGCACAGAGAAGACAGCCCAGAAATAGGTCCCCCATAAATATAGTCAACTGATCTTTGACAAAGGAGCAAAGGCAATATAATGGAGCAAAGATGGACCTTTAAACAAATTGTGTTGGAACTACTGGTCATGTAAAAAAAAAAAAAAAAGCTTGAATACACAGACCTTACAGCCTTCACAAATATTAACTCAAAATGAATTATAAACCTAAATGTAAAATGCAAAACTATAAAACTCCTAGAGTACAACATAGAAGAAAACCTTGATGACCTTGGGTATGAAGATGACTTCTTAGATACAACAAAGGCACAATCCATGAAAGAAATAATTGGTAAGCTGAACTTCATTAATATTAAAAACTTCTGTTTTGTGAAAGTGAATGCCAAGGGAATAAAAAGACAAGCCACAGACTAGGAGAAAATATCTGTATAAGACAGATCTGATAAAGTACTGTGACCCAAAATATAAAAATACTTTAAACCCAACAAGAACACAATCTTATTGAAAACAGACCAAAGACCCAAACAGACATCTCACCAAAGAAGACATACAAATGACAATAAGCAAATAAAAAGATGGATGGCACACGGTGGGAGGGGTATGAATGAGATGATGAAATGAGAGGACACCATAAGCAACTTCTTGGTTTCAAAGTGAGAACAGAGATAGAAGTTGTTAAAGGAATCAGATCTGCAGTGGTCTTAAGTTTGATTCTTGACCTCTCTATATCTGGCATTTAAAAACACCTCATTAGGCCTCAATTTTCTCATCTTTAAAGCATTATAGCACCTTTCTTGTTATTTTGAGAAGTACATTTTGTGTGTAAAGTGAGTAACATATGTCTTTAAAATCCCTTTTGTTCAGGCTCTTGCTAAGATCAGATTTGGGTTAATGCTGGGTTATTTATCATGTATTTTGGTTTCCCTACTTAATGAAACGTTTAATGGGATGGTTGTGTTTAGCAATAAGCAATATCCATGAAACTAGATGTTCCATATCAACCTCCACTAATTGAACAAGGCAGAAACAAACAGACCAGAAGCAACGTCCATGATTGCTGAAATGTTCTAAGGAATTTTTTTTTTCAGAATTCTTGCAATAGTTCAATAAAAGCAGCCAAATGAACAATGCAAGAAATGTCACTGAATTTAAACCAAGAGTTTACTGCAAATCAGGGTTAGCAGAATCTTTCTATTGATTGTGGTGTGACTGCAGTACAAACATTGTCCTCCTTAACTACATCCTATACAGAATTGCTAACTTTTTCCTAGATGGAGTATACATTTTAGAAACTGAAGAAAGTAAAGAAGAAAAATTCATCATTTTGATTGAAGGAAAATTGCAGAGGATGTTATAAATGTTTCTATTTCCTGAATTGCACATATAGAAATGCATCCGTGTCTTGAAGAGCAGACTTTGACAATGTAAACTAAGCTCTTCCCTGTGATGAACTTGAATAGCCAAGACAGACTGAATACAATACAATGCTTGTGCTTGAAACAGAGGTCAAATAACATAAAACTGAAAATTGTTTATTAAATTTAGAAAGATGGTCACTGGTGACCTTTGCTAGAGAAGCTATGCAGAAAACGTGTAAAAGCCATAATGGAATAATGTGGTAGACAGGAGGAACTGCTGTCCAGACCCCTCTTTGAGGGACGTGCAGTCAGCAGACAGTTCAGGATGTCAGTTCTTTCAAAGTGAGCATCACCACATCACCAGAGATCCCAAACTCTGATAAGTTGAGGAATTGAAAAAATGGAGATGTGTTTAGAAATCTCTCTCATTTAAAAGTTTATCTGTAATGAGGAAGAGAGAGGAGGTAGTAGCAGCAGAAGAAACAGTGTTAAGGGAGAGGTTTTATTATTTTAATGTTTTGGGGTGATAGGGGTTGGGAAGGACTTGAATAAATGTTCATGGAAAGGATGCTGTAAGCAGGGGCAGCTCTTTATAATGTCCCAAGCCTTCAAACTACAGTGTAATAATTTGACTCTTCCACTACATTAGCCCAAAGTCAGATATAAATTTGCATATTTAAATGAGTTCTTTTTTCTTTTGAAAGGGGCACAGATTTTGAAGAAAAAAAGAACAGTGATTATTTGGTGAGGTGGAATTAGTAGTGAGATCAATGGATTTCTTTATATCCCTTAAACCAACGTTTATATGTTCTGTAATCCATTCCAAGGTAGTCATAAAGTACAAAATTGCATGAAGATGCTGGAAATGTCAGCCATCAGTGTCACAAACAAAAATAGACATTTCACCTTACTTTCCAGGAACTCTGATGGTGAAGGTTTTTTGTTTTGTTTTTTAATTGTATTTCCTCAGAAAGGACAATTAAATTCTAAAAGCAAATTATCAGAATTAATGTTATTTATGACTTTTTCTCAGTCTTTTTTAGAAAAGAGAATATATTTCCTAAAGTAACATTCATGAATGATAACATAACTAGAAATAGCCCTAGCAAAATACGGCATTACTAATTGCTATTTGTCCCTTGATAACAGCATCCTGATAAGAATATTCGTATCTTTAGACAATCTAAAATGATTCCTTCTTGACCCAGAGGTTAAAATGTACTCCTTTTGACAAGAGGTGAAATAGGTGCTTTTCTCCCATCTAAGAAAACAAAATACACAATGACAAATACTTGTGAAGCTAATAAAGAAGTGAGCACAAACACGGTATATGACACAAGCGATGAGAAATCACCACTTTATGAACAAAGTTCTTATTCAGAGTATTACTGTGAAAGTTAAAGATGCTTAACTTTTATAGAAACCTACTATGATATAGGTATTTTCTTTCTGTTTTTATTTTATTTTTAATGGTGCCTAGAAAATTGCTTAGAAAATAGAAAGACTGGAGATTTTATACTTATTTCTAAAATCATTAATGAATGTAATTTACTAACAATACCTCTGTTATGATCTAATTGATTATTTTAATTGAGGCTGGAATTAGAACCACTAGTTCTGCTTTAGTCTGGAAAATACACACATTGGTGCATGCATACAGAGAGAGCACAAAACCAGTTGTTTCACTCTAGTATTCACAGATACTTACCTTTGCTCATAGAGCCAGGTTAGAGTATCTTATCGTCACTTACTTACAACACACATGCTTGCTAACAAAGAAGGCTATCATTCAGGATTTTGCAAAAACAAATCTACTTTCAGACTATACGCATGTAATGTTTCCCTGTTGCATGAAAACATAAGAGCCATTAAAAAGCTGAACATCTTTTATAAATTCACGAATCTGGAAATATTGAAGACAGGTTGACATTTCTTAGACATCTTACTGCAATTGACAATTATCTGAAATAGCATATGAAGGTGGTAAAAATGAAAAATTGTAAGTCTCAAGTAACTTATATAGCAGTCTATCAAATTTTTATTTTTATTTTGCAGTCTATCGAGTTTTTATTTATATAACATGATGACAGTAAAATAATCTACATCATAGCAATATTAAAACAATATTAAAGTGTTTTATGTTATATTCCCTGTTAGTAATAAAACCAAACACCTTAGTTACCAGTGTATAGACAAGCATGTTTTCATCAATGCACATGTTAGTGGTAGCAGACAAGCAGAATAGCAAATAAACAGCTAACTAAACAATCTTATTCTCTCCCTAGCAGAGCTTTTGATAGAACTGTGGAAAAAAATCCATATACTGTGTGTGAATACATATACCATATGGATGTGTATATATATCCATAAATTCAATTTTATATCTATCTGCATATACAGAATATATGTCTTTTTCTTATTATATGTGGCCATGCTACCAACTTTCCACTGTGTATTTCAGAAAGATTTTCCCCACGTTTATGAAAGCAGATGCTATTTACATATTCTGTTTGTTTACAACTCAACTTCCAAGGTACATCAGCCATGAAATTTCCCGTGGTCATGATACTTTCTTTTCTACTTAAATGTCCACTTTGTTGAAAACTGATTAGATTGGTTGTGGATTCAAACTAAAGAATTCCTTAAGGTGTCAGCAACACCTTTACTTTTAAATTCATGTTCAGCTTTGGTATTTTTAATTATATACAACAAAGGAATACATACTTAACTCAGTTTACTTAAAAAGAGTTATATTTTGATATACTTAGTAGGGTGCATTTTGACTCCTTCCTTCAGATGGCCAAAAACTGACAAGATATTTAAAATTTTGCATTTGTGGGATTTAAACATATTCAGATTTCTCGGATTAGGTCACCAATATTCTGGAATTTGAGTTCCTTGACTTTTCTCCTCTTTTCATTTGCCTACTTTGATACTTGGCTACAACACTTTCTTTTTCAGTTTTTCCTATTTCCTTTTATAATTTTTTAAAGAGTAGTAAACAAAACTACTCTATCCCTGGGACCTAACACATTTGTTTGGTATAATATGTCTTCAATAACTATTTGTTGATTAAATATATTGTCAATCTATAGTCTTAAATATCTTACCTACTTATTATTAACATCTTAGGTAAATTTCATGATTGATTTCAAGATAGTTAATTGAACTCGTTTTCTGGCCATAATTCTCCACCCTCCCATTCCTAGACTGTACTTCTCATTTCAAAAATCTCATCCTTGCTTGTGAACATTTGAAAAGTGTAAAGAAGAAACAGAAAGGGAGACGATTCATAATTTATTTTATGAACTCAGATTTTTTCACCCAGGGATGTGAAGATTGCTGGGAATCTAACCAATTCCTTTCATATACGTCAATGAGTTCATGTGATATGGGATTGAATTTAGTCTATGTAAATTTAAAGAGTAATATCAAACCAAAACTGATGAATAAGAAGCGAGAAATATTATGCTAGTCACATAAAAGGTATTTCCAAGAATTAGATCTTTTTTTTTTTTTTTTTTTTTTTGCGGTACGTGGGCCTCTCCCACCGCGGAGCACAGGCTCCGGACGCGCAGGCTCAGCGGCCATGGCTCACAGGCCCAGCCGCTCCGCGGCACGTAGGATCCTCCCGGACCGGGGCACGAACCCGTGTCCCCTGCATCGGCAGGCGGACTCTCAACAACTGCACCACCAGGGAAGCCCGAATTAGATCCTTTTAAAAGGAAATGTAATACATCAGTAGATAATATGTTCCCTGTCATATTAGCAGTTGGTAGGAATATTTTATAGAAATATAAAACATTGTGGTTTGAACCAGAAGACAATCTCAGAAAAACTCTTACAAAACTGTTTCTAAGTTCTTCTCAATTTGACCATGTTTCTTTGTCTCTTTCTCAAAAACAGCAACTATCATATCTGCCCTTCAAAACTTTACTACTCCTTGCCTTTAACAGTATTTATTTCAGCTCACCTTTAAATATATGCTCTTAATTCAACCCTTTCCAAACGCTTAGAGAAAGGTGGCAATCAGCATTGATTTCACCTAGTAGATTAGTTAATTTTTACAGTATTTCTTGCCACTTAAGAATTTCTCAAAGATAATAATCATCATCTATCTCATCAGGAATCTACTGACTTACAGCCTTAAACCACAAGACAAGCACATTTCTCTATTAACCATCTCCTGCCTGCCTTCTTAGACTACCCTTTACCAGCTGTCTGCAGTTGCATGTTACCCACACTCTGGTTAACATTTTTTAAGTTGAATTTGCATGGACATGAGAGCTATTATTTCTACAGTCCTGACCACTCCCTATTTGTTATGTGTGACTTATTTTACTAATTTATATTACTTCTTTGGTCCCCGTAGGTATCTGAATTACAAGGACATACTTAGAGTGAAAAATCAGTTTGTACTCTGGCAGAAATCAAAGGAGTAATGTGTTTGCCTTTTGTTCCATTTGTACCTTTTAGTGTTTTGAGTTATTTTTAAGTGTTTGTGGCTATAGGGATATTGTTGATATTCTACTGAAGATTTGATTTGTATAAAATAGTGGAAAGAAATAAACTTGGGACTCAGTGTATTTCATTTCTAGTCCCATATTTTGCTAGTGAAATTGAATAAACCACATTTCATGGAAGCTCAATTTCCACATTGTAAAAAACAGGATACAATTATGCTTTCCTTATTTTTTCCCCTATGTTAAGATTGAATTTATACAAGAGAATATTGAAATAGTACTACTTGATAATTAGTTGCCATCATTATTAGCATTAGCTATGTTAATAGATTGGTAAATTCTGCCTTCTTATTGCAATTTCTGATCCTACGTATTTATATTACTGTTTATCTTATGTGAACCTAATCAATCCTTTTTATAAACCCCTTCCACAACAGAAGCCAACCACAGTTTCAGGTATCAGAATCTATCCCTATGGTTATTTGAAGGACTGAGAAAAAATGCTAGTCCCCTTTCCACAAAGAGGAGGTATGAGTCAACAGTTGTATCAACCTTTTGGCATATTTAAAATAAAGGGCATTGAGGAGATAATCAATATTAATATCATAGGGAATTGAACTGAATCAACTAGGGAATAAGAAATTAATCATGAGCTATGTAAAGGCTACTAATATTATTAGAAAGAACCTACAAAAATAAAATATTAACAATATTCCACAACTGTAATAGAAGAATTAGTCCCCTATATTCTTCCTTTCAAGGCTCTAAAGTCTTAAAATATATCCAATTTAATTTATACAATAAGGATATTATAAAAAGCCTTAAAGAGTGATTTTTTTATGATTTTTGCTACCACCTAGATAGTTAAGTTATGGTACTATTATGTACAAATGGTTCTTATAAATATTCCTCTCTCAGTAGTTAATTAAAGCCTAATCCCACTAGCATATAGACAAGACAACTTATGAAAGAGTTTTATGATTCTTCATGAAATAACCAGAAACTGTCAAAGGCAAAGGGTATACCGCCTATTTAAATAGTCAAGATATTTACAAAACTCTAATTTTGCCTTTATGTGAATTCCTATTCATATAATATGTGATGTGGGCTTTATGCAGAACTCATTTGAAAGAAGGTACAGCAGAAATCTTCAGTAACAAATAATATTTTATCAATGCAAAAAAATGAGCATTTAAATCAAAGATGGATTCAATAACACTGCAAGTTTTTTTTGTATTAAAATAATTAGTTAAACAGTGAGAGGCAGGGCTACATGACAAAGGGTAAAAAGGGTGTCCTGAAGTTATGATTACATAATAACAAAACACCAGTTTTAACTTTCATGTTTATTATGAAGGGCTGTTGAATATTATTGATTTATCAGCATCCCTTACTAAGCCCAGTCATTTTTCGTTACAGTCTCTGTTAACAGCATTAATCTTTAATTTTAAAGGATGATTTTATGGCCGTAGAAAGAGAGTTGTATAAGAAGCTTTGGAGTCAAAGAAGTCACATCAAACTGTGAGTGTTTAAAGAATAGTCATAACACTTTGTAGAATTGTTTAAGGGTTTAAGAATATTATTCCTATAATGGAATTTCCTATTATAATATTGGAAATTTTATATGACAACAAACCTCCTATCAATAGAAGCCAGGTAAAACACAAAAATCCTTCAATCTAAACAATCTAGATAAAATACAAAATTTTAAAAAAAAGTTTGAAGTTGTTAACATTAGAGAGCTGTTGAGGCAGCCAGGACATGAGGGACCAAGATCCCCAAAAGAAAAAAACTCACTGAGCTGAACTCAGATTTCTACATGTCGTGTTTTCCTTTTCAGTGTTTACCAGCTATTGCTTCCGGGCAAGAGACAGAGAAGCCAGGCAAAGGGCAAGTGTTAGCAGCCATAGAAGCCAGTCAGCAGACTTTCTGTAGATTAAAAGCTTAACTTTGGTACTATCTAGAAAGCCAGGATATGTGAGCCAAGATCTCGTGTGGAATTCCACTTGAATTTGCTGCTTTTTCAGTTCCATAGGGGAGCAGTAGTAGTTTAAAAGCAGAGCAGAGGTTTCTGTAGTCTTACCAGGTTGGGAATACAAAAATTGGAGTTCAAGACCTGCAAAAGAAGTGAACCAGATTCTAACAGACTGATGTCCTCGATTGGGAACTTTACACGGCTACATTTAAGGAATATGGCTAATTTGATATCAAGTGAAATTTACATAGTCTATAATCCAGCCTTTAGCCATTTAAGTTTTAAATTGGATTGAGGTGAACTGCCCCCTGGGAACTGCCAGAGGCTGGACAAGTTATGCCTTTTTGTAGAGAGAGAACACTATCTACAATCCCAACAATTTTTCTTACAATATATAGGGTGTTTAATAAATGACTGCCAGGTGTAACGAGAAATGGGATTAAGAAAAAGGCTGAAAACTGAAACAGACCCATAGGAGACACAGCTTTCAGAATCATGAGACAAGGAAATTAAAATAAATACAATTTATATAATCAGGAAAAACTGATAGCAAAAAGAGAATTTCATCAGAAAACGTTCATTCATTAAAAAAGTCAAATGGAAATTCTAAGAATTAAAAAATACAATAAGAGGAATTAAAAATATGTGAGTTTAAAAGCAAGTTGAACACACGGAGCGAAGATATTATGTTGTATGAAAATATTCTAATAAAAGCACAGAAAAAAAGAAAAACAGATAAAGAGAGAGAAAATAGTTAAAGGTATAATATGTGTAACTGGTAGACTCTGGAAGTAAGGAGAGAAAGAATGGGGCAGAATTAAGCTTGAAGATAATGGTTAAAATTTTTCCAAATCTGCAGAAATATATCAAGCCCGGGATTTAAGAAGCGCAAATGAGACCTAACATGAAAACACAATTAGATACACTGAAAATAAAAAACAAAGAGAAAATCTTAAAAACATCAAAAGGAAAATTAAAAAGACAGTATTTCCAAGGAATAATATAATGCTTCAAGCTGACTTTTCAATAGACAGAACAGAGCCGGAAAAGAATGGAATGGCATCTTTACAATACTGAAAGAAAAAAATAGTCAAGCAGAATTCAAAACTCAGGTAAAACATTTTCAACAGTGATGTGAAATTAAAAAATTTCCAAATCACCAAAAACTGATAGACTTTACCACCAGCAAACCCAAATCAAAATAAACATTAAAGAGAACTCAGCAGGAAGAAGGAACGTGATCCAAGAGGGAAACAGGCAAATGGAAGAAGACAACAAGAACAACAAAATTAGGAAATATGTGGGTAAATACATATTAATACTGATTACACAGAACAGTACAATAATATCTTGTGTGCAATTTAAATGCATGACAGTAATAATACAAAAGTCAAGAGCTGGTAAATAGTGCTTACATGTTCTCAAAGGTCTTAACACTGCCTGGGTAGTAGCAGTTAGTAATTTATAATGCAAGTTACTTAACATTATAGTCTAATAAATCAGATTCATGTTAAGGCAACTACAAAAAGCTAATAAAAGCATTTAAAACTAACAACAAATGGAGGAGACAAATGGATAATAAAAATATTGATTAATACAAAAGAAGACAAGAAAAGAGAATAAAAGAAACTTGAACGAGATAGAAAAAACAAGAAACAAATATTTAGATGGTAGATATGAATACATATATATTGGTAATTTTATTAAATATAAATGGACTAAATATCCAAAGAAAAGTCTAAGATTGTCATACAAGGAAAACAAACAAACCAAAACTCCATATGTTATTTACAAGAGATTTACTTTGAATATAAGGTCACAGAAAGATTGAAAGTAAAAGAGGAAAAACGAGTTTCCATGCAAATAATTACCTCAAAAAAGGTAGCGTACATGTCTTAAATCTGATATTACATGCTTCAAGCTATAAGCATTGCTAAAGACAATAACCACAAAATGATCAATCCATTATGAAGATCAGCTATCATAAAAGGAACACCTAACAATTTGGATTCAATTTATATAGTGCAAAAATTAACAAAAATAAAGGGATATAGATAAATTCACAATTAGAAAGGGGTATTCCAATAGGCCTTTCTCAGTAACTGATTAAAAAATAATAATATTCAGTTAAATATATCAGACAAACTGGTCTATTTGATACATAGAACATCCCACCTAACAATATAAAACTTTTTCCTTTCCAGTATATGTGGTACACTTGCCAAAGCTGAAAATATTCTGAGCCATAAAACAAGTCTCAACAAATTTCAAAGTATTTTCTCTCGACAGTAGAATAAATAAATAAACTGTGGTATATTTTTGCAATGGAATGCTATACAGAACTAAGAATTAGTGAACTATCATATATATACACAATATATGTATATATATTTTATATATATAATATATGTATATATATTTCATATATATTTTTCAATAAAAATAATTTTGCTTCTAGTGCTCAAGTAACTCTCCTTCTTCTCATTTGCACTGACACTATATCTAATTTGAGAGCTTTGCTCTCAAAATACGGTGATATATTTACTACATATGGTGATATATTTATCTATCTATCCCCTAAATTTATCTCAGAGGTGACCTTCTATTGCTGTAGGACAGGATTGGTAAGTATTATACAAATCTCTCAACAACAAACTAGCTTACATATTTGATAATATTTAGTCTTTGAACCTGCTGGATCTGCCATCACACTTCATTTATTGTCTTTTATCCTGGGCACCCTCTTTTCCTGTTCCTCCAACGTTTTGGAGACATGGGGTAGTAGTTATGCATACTGGTGTATGTGTGATAATCCACAAAATGGCACCAAAACTGTGCCACAAAAATTATAAATTCATTTTAGGATTCAATTATTTATTTTTTTTAGACTTAAACAAGAAAAAGCTTATATGTGAAAAATATTTTTCACCCAGAATCCGTCACGGTTTATTTACACAGGGCATATCCAAAATAGCTAATAAAAATAAAGATTCTAAATATTTAATATTAAAAGTCCAATAAAAATATTAGAAGTCTCTATGAATATAAAGTAGGCACAGTGATTAATGGCAATAGATTAATAATCTTCCCATACTGTACTTTATGTTCATATTTAAGTTGCTGAATATTTATATAAGGTAAAATAGAAGAACTTATCTCTATAAAATAACAAAAAAGTTATTTTTACTATTACATTTTCTTCTAGTGTCACACTATAATTTTTATTATTAACAGCAAAAGCCACTTTTTTTTTTTTTTTTTTTTTTTTTCGGTACGCGGGCCTCTCACTGTTGCGGCCTCTCCCGTTGCGGAGCACAGGCTCCGGATGTGCAGGCTCACCGGCCATGGCTCACGGGCCTAGCCACTCTGCGGTATGTGGGATCATCCCGGACCGGGGCACGAACCTGCGTCTCCTGCATCGGCAGGCGGACTCTCAACCACTGCGCCACCAGGGAAGCCCCACATTTTCTTTTTAAATATAAAATTCACAGGTTTCTTGCCACAAATTGAAAATGCACAATGTCAATTGTTTACTTTTCTTTATTAAGTAAACTATTTCTTTGCAAATACAGCCCTAAATAGCTAATTAGATTTCCTAATAGCACTAGAAACCATCATGGGGATAACATACAAGAATTGTTCCATCAGCAAAATTAAAGGGGAGGACCACCTAATACTTGTTTGTTTGTTTTGCTTTGCAATTTAAAATTCTATGGCTTTTTTTTCATATTTTTTAATATGGCAAATCATTGCTCTCTCTAGAGCTTACATTAATGGGCAGAGGACCAAATTACAAGAGGAGGCTAATTTGTGCCCAAGCATTTTATATTAATAAAATAGATTTTTCAGATCAAGGAATATATACCCTTTCTAAGTTATTCTTTCTCAATTCCTAGTATAATAGGAAGTCCTACTGACTAAACTGTTTCCTCAAAACACCTCACTAGACATAAGTAAAGTGTGTACATTCCCATGGGAGAGACGGTGCTGCAGCTGCTGTAAATATTTGTAGAGTTTCTTGTGGGTAGAAAGTAAAAGAAAAAAAAAAGTATTGTAAATATGAGATAGGAAGAGAAACTACAATGTTTACCTAAAGCATGTCTTTGCAATATTTCCACATAAAAGTGAAGAAAACTTCATCATGTGCAAATTGTTTAATTTTATTTAAAAGCAGAAACATGTTTTTACGTTACGGTTGACAAATCATATAAACCATTTTACACATCTTTGTTTTTTTCATTTTCAGCCACCAGAATGGCTTTGTTCATATACACAAGCTGCTTAATGAGAAGCAGGCAAGGCGGGGTGTGTTGTGGAAGAAAAGAGAAAGAAAAGACGGATGAGCCTTCCTGTGAATTCCCCGCAACTGTACACAGACAGAATGTTTCCCCTACATCATATTAAGACAAAGTGTTTCTTAAGGTACAGATACTCACTTATTTTTTTAAATAACTTAAAAGTGTATTAAACCAGAATGATCCTATTGGTGTTTGACCCAATGGTTAACTGAACTACAAAATAAGCCTGTTTCACTCTAGCATTGATGAATGTTTTTGTTCAAGGGCAGTATAAAATTATTCATTACAGTTTTGCTTATAAATACTCTTTAATCCTCACAATTGTAAGCCTATTTGGTGAAGCAATGGAATGAGCATCAGGAAACATGAGTTTGAGTACCTCTTATGTCAGTCTTCTTCCCATAGAAAGAGGTGGTGATTAGTGCAAGAGTACTCAGACAATGTGTAAAATGATTCAAAGTGTGTAATACTAATATAAATTGTGCATTTAGCAACAGACCCAAAGATTTAGTGTAAAACTCCTGTAACATAAATTGCAACTTCTTTTGTTTATAAATGGAACCAATTGAGTTTGTTAATTCTTTTGATTTAATTTACTGCTGAATTTTTAAAACTTTAAACTAGTCTAAGTCTCATCAATTGCCAAACACACACACACACACACACACACACACACCTCTACATCTTTTAAGTTTAAGTTCAAGAACTGGTATTGCATACAGTCAGTACACCAGCTTCTTGTCTCTTATGATAGATTTTTGCCTTCTCTCTTTCCCTGGGACCAAATGGAATTTCCGCTATACAAATGTCTCTGTCTCTGGCTCTTTCTCTCTCCTTATTAATCATCTATCAATAAAGTCTAGCTATCTGAACAACTATGATAAAAACAAGACATATATTAAATGGATTTCCCCAAATAGATAATAATCCTAAGGAAGTTTCTATTGCTGCAAAAATCATTTTATTACCATCAACCAGACAACGGTGTGTGGGAATAAGAAGGTTTCCTTCCGGAAACAAAGACCCGAAGGATATAACCTCCAAATACTTCCTTGTCTTTGTTAACCATCTCACTTTTGAGCACCGTGTGTTAGTCTCACAGACAATGCAGGTGGGCATCTCATTGTGATTTCAGTGAACTGGATTTCTGAGGAACACAAACTGTATAAGGACAAAGTACCTTGCTAATTTTGGCTTAGATTTAAAGCACTTAGTGAATCTGTTTTTGTGCACTTTTCTAGCACAGAGGTCCTACTCTTAAGATACAATTTGGCTTGTCTTCCTATGGTATAAACCAATCTAGACAAAAGTCTTATGGCCTTTACATAATTTATTTGACTGTCAGACATTCTGATATCTCTTTCTCTCGGATCCCAGATCCCTATCTGTTTATCCTTTCTTGCTCCTATTTCTTAAAATGTTTTTTACTATTACAGTGAAACCTCTCCCAGATGAATCATTTCATCCTATAATCTCTCCAACTGCACTTTTAACCCACAATTTCTTTATCTGCAAATTTTGGATTGCCCCTCAAAACAGGTTGAGTTGTAAAATCAAGGTGGACTAATCCATACAACCTTGACATGTTGAGCTGCTGATACTTAAGTGTGACACAGTCATCATAATTGCCAGGAGGTAATGCTAACTGCAGTTGTGCAAACAAAAACTTTATGAAAATCTCCTATAACTCACTTGAAGCAGAAATACAGCCGATGACTAAAGAAGTACAGCTTCAATTTCCTGGAAAGAATAGGTAAGGATTTGTCCCTCCTCTCAAAAATGTATTGATACTCATTTCACATCTTTCATTCAACTGTTGGAAGAATACACTGTATCACAGTAAGGAAACAAAGGTAGGACACAGCCAAAATTACCGTGCTATGCTAACAAGGGATAATGGAAAGGCTTTATTCCATGGAATATAACTAGTTACATGGGTCAATCAATACAAAGGGAGCCAAAAAGCTAAATGAAATCATATTCTGAGAATAATGTCATATTCTAAATTGAAAGTTTTGATAAGCTGCAGTGATTACTGATAAAGTCCACTCTTCTGCTACTAAACATTCCATTAATCTCATTACCATGTGATAAGTTATTCATCCATTCCCCAAGGGAGACATCCAACGTGCCCTCATTCAGTTACTGGATCAAATTCAAAGTTCACAATCTCTGGGTGATGCTCAGACTCAAATGTGATTCATTTTCATCGGAAATCTATGAAGTAAAATGATCAGTTTTAGTTTGGAAATCTATGAACTAAAAATCTAATGTATAATGGTAAAACAGGATCAAGATAACCACAATTTTTTTTTCTGTTTAAAAGGAAAAGGGGGCTTCCCTGGTGGCGCAGTGGTTAAGAGTCCACCTGCCAATGCAGGGGACACGGGTTTGATCCCTGGTCCAGGAAGATCCCACATGCTGCAGAGCAACTAAGCCCGGGCGCCACAACTACTGAGCCCGCATGCCACAACTACTGAAGCCCGTGCACCCAGAGCCCGTGCTCCACAACAGGAGAAGCCACTGCAATGAGAAGCCCACGCACCGCAACGAAGAGTAGCCCCCACTTGCCACAACTAGAGAGAAAGCCCGCGCTCAGCAACAAAGACCCAATGCAGCCAAAAATAAATAATTTTTTTTTTTTTAAAAAAGGGAAAGAATGAGAAACACACAAGAGTCACTGTTCCATAGCAATTCTGAAATCCAGCTGTACAGATGAATGAAGACGCATTATCATGCATGTAAGGAACTGGGCCCCTTCTTGTTCTCTAGGAGGGCATCCCATCCATGGTTCTCCTTGGCCTTCAGTTCCACCTTCTGAAAGTCCCTTTCTTTTTCATTAACTTCTCTGACTCCATCTGAATTGGGCACTGGAGAATGCGTTTCCTGGAGAGACTGAGCAGCTTTCTCAGCATGCTTTCGGTAAATCAATCTCTTCTCCCAGAGCTATTTTCCAACTGAAAAGATTTACTGGGTGCTACATTAATTCATTCAGAAGTTTAACAGTGGGCGTGACAGCCATATTCTTTATTTGATCTTTGCCACACGGTGAGTTCTAATAAGATTTTGTGACTCAACTGCCATTTCCATTGCACTTTTATTGGGCTGGTATAAGAAGTAACTGCTTAGAAACTATGAATTTCTGAATGCTGTTTTCTTTCTTTTCTGCTCGCACACCAGGTGCTGCTTTATATGACCACTCATCATTCCTACAGCACTTTGTCGATACCACCACCATTAACCAATACATACTACTAACCTGTTTTCCCACCTCTTCTTCTATAATGTATCATTATGTTTGAGTGTGACTGTGTGTGTGTACAGTGTAAAAGCATATTTACTAGTAGATGAATTGTCTGCCTTGCAAGTTATAGCAAGCAAGAGTTCACCAAATGTTTTGCCACTGCATAGTACAATAACATACATTTTCATTGTTTAGCCATTCAATATCAGTTTCTCTGCCACCTACAGCCTGACTTCTAAGACAATGGCACGCATTTTAGTTGTGTGTATAAAGCACTTCATTTCTATGTACCCATTTGTGTACAGATCAGCATAAGATAGCTTACATGGCAAAAATAAACAACTCCTAAATATCAATGTTTTAAAATAGTACTCTTTTCTTGCTTACGCTACATGTCTATCCAGGTCAGTAGGAGTGAACACTCTACATGGTCCTAGAGGTATCCAGACTAGTAAAACAATAACCATGTCACATGTTCCCAGTCTCTGTGTCAAAGCAGAAATACAACTTTGGAGATCTCGTACAAGCAATTGAATGCTCCAATCTGGAAGTGCTACTAGAAGCTCATCAGCCAGAACTGGTTACAAGGGCTCACTCAACTACAAGAATACTAGAAAGTTCAAATCTACCAGATGCCCAGAAGTAAGAAAAACTGAGAATATTTACCAAACAGCTCAGCTTCTTCGTGTTTAAACAATGGTAAATTCTGTTTATTTAGATACTATTTTTTCCCAGATCACTTTCACAAATAAATTTCTTCATTAGTCTAAGAATAGGTACTTCCCTATTTCGTATTCAACCTTACAATTCCATATTTTCAACTGCAAGTGGGATAACAACAATCTTATCTCAATCCAACACAACGAAGCCCCATGTTTAAATATTTTAACAGCAAACGTGACACCGTATTTAGACTGAGGTTAGACTAGGTTAAATTTGTAGAGTGTTATGACACTTAGGCCTTTGGAGCACAATATGTTTATTATCTCATATCTAGAGTACAAAACAAATGATAGCTCAATTAACTACTTCATGAATAGAAATTACAGATACATTCTTTTTAACTAAGAGAAACATCATGTCTTTACTGACTGATATTATTCCCGACATATTTGCCAATCATGTTTCAGATGTATTCCTGGCTTTTTTACGACCTAAGGCTATTGCATTTAGTTCATACAACATCCAGCTCCATCTGCTGAAGCCTAACATTATTTCCCTAGTTGCTATTTCATACAACATGACAAAATTAAATATAGTTTATAAAATCCTCATAAGTTATCAATTAAATGAAAACTAAGGAAACAGAATAAAAATAGATGAAAGATGGTCAGTGAGCCATTGACATTGCAAATTATTTCAAATTGACCTCTAAGATTGTACTTAGATTTTACATTGAGTTTCTGGACAATTCGTTTTGCTCCAAAAAGTTAGTAAATCATTGATAAACAGACACAACAGAGATGAATTCTAAACATCGGCAGAAGAAAACTTGTGATAGTTAGCATTTTTGAGAAACTCATTACGAGAACATATATGTATAACCCATGATACAGTTGAAACTACTTCATTTTTTTCTTGGTTATCTCCCAGTGCTGTTTTCAGGGAGCTGCCCATTTATTGAAAATAGAAGGGAATAGCATTGGTTTTGTTCTAAAATCGGTTGCCTTAATAAGAGTAGTTTAGAGTAATGCTTTCTTAAGTTCAATAAAACATGTTGGAACAATCACACAAGGCATCTTAAACATTCCTATTAAATATAGCATTTTCCCACAGAATAAATTTATACCAGGTATAAGCTGAGAAGAGGGTGAACACACATGTGGTTTTAAAATATCAGACACTCTTTCCTTTAGAGTTGAAAAAGGCAACATTTTTTTTACTGGAAAACAATTTATTTTCAGTGAGGCACTTTGGAAAATTCTGGATCTCATCTCAACCTTCAATCAGAATGGAGAGAATTTTAAGGCCTGAACTGAAAAACACAAAAGTTAAAAATGAACAAGAGGGGCTTCCCTGGTGGCGCAGTGGTTGGGAGTCCGCCTGCCGATGCAGGGAACACGGGTTCGTGCCCCAGTCCGGGAAGATCCCACATGCCGTGGAGCGGCTGGGCCTGTGAGCCATGGCCACTGAGCCTGCGCGTCCGGAGCCTGTGCTCCGCAATGAGAGAGGCCACAACAGTGAGGGGCCCGCATACCACCAAAAAAAAAAAAAAAAAAAAATGAACAAGAAATGTAGAGACAGGAAGAAATGGTCTAGCTGTTAACTAGTTGTGTGACCCAGAGATACAAATAGGTCTGAACCTCAGTTATTTCACTGTAAGTTAAGGGTAATAATACTAGCCTGAAGAGTTTTATAAGGCCTGTTACTTGCTACTACTTGCAAAAACGTTGGGTAAAGTGCAAACAACATATTATGCACACAAATGTTATTCCATCCTCTTCCTTTATGTGTTTTCACCTATAGCTACAAATGAATACAGTGGATGATTCCTTATATTACATCAATATTATATAAGCTAATATAAAGTGCTGGGAAGAGCAGTAGAACCTGCTTGCATTATGTTTTTTTCTTAAGTAATCATTGTTATAGCCTTTTAAATTTTATTTAGCAGATTCAAATAGTATTCAGGACCATGAAGTTTAGTCATATAGCTTGATTTAGATTATAATACAATGCTTGAAAAAGTTACAAACATACTTTAAAATGGTTACAAGTGTGTATGTGCATATATTAAGTGTATTTTTACACAACTAAAGAATCTACATAAGTGTGTGGATACACACATGCATATACACACAGTGATATGTAGCAGAATAATGTAGTAGGGAATTAAAAGCAGCAACTCTGGAGTAAAATGGCTGGGTTTGAATGTCTGCACTTTAGGAGTTATGTGACCTCAGAGAAATTATTTAGCCTGTCCATTCTTGTTTTTCTTTTTTTTTTTTCAATGTGTTTATTGGTACAATGGGAAAAAGAATAATATCTTCTTCAGTGGGTGTCAGAAAGATTTAAGATTGAGTGAGTTAATATGTGTAAAGTGCTTAGAATAGTATTTAACATAGTAAGAGTATGTTAAATGAATAAAATCCTTTAAAATTAGGCTATAATATTAGATAACCTGTTTTTAACTTTTTCACCTAATATATCATAACATGGAACTAGCATTACTATTTTTCCACAACATTTTGATGATTGAGTTATATTCAACTGGACTAGAGAGTAAGTACCTAGCAATGCAGGTACTCCTCCCCTTTTAGTAAAAAAGAAGCCTGAATTCTAACTCTAGTGAGATGGTTCTTTGGGACACTAGTACACCATCTTCTCAGTCTGCTGGCTTTCCAAATGAAGTCACTATTGCCTGCCTCAACACCTCATCTGTCTATTTATTGACCTGTCGTGTGTCAAGCAGTATAAGCTTGGACTTGGTGACAGATAGATGCTAGTATGCTCAACAAAGTAAAAGAAATTGAATGTTACTAAATTCACAGTCATCTTTTGTCATTTTGTAATTGCTAAATCAACAAAGACTACAACTACTGTCATGTGGAGACCACACTATTTTTTTGAGATCAAATTTAAAAGGGTTTCTCTAACTGGAAATAACTGGGAAGTACAGTTAGAGAGAAATGTATATTTATTTAACTACATACCTCTTCTGTAGGTATATGTGGCTTTGTAACCCAGTTTCAAGAGTCAGCATCTACGTTAATATGTCTGCTTTTAGTTCAGAATGCCTCCTGTCTTTCTGCCCTGTTTTCACGTAGGCTTCACTTGGAATTCCTTGTCTATCATTTGCTGGCATTCTCTCAGAAGCTCTCTGTGCTGACTGCTACAAAAATTCTATTCAATTAGTATACATTTTAAGGAGTCAACAGAAGATTCTAAGTATGCTTGGAGAGATTATCTGTCAAGCTTAATTCTTTTTAGTACCAAGAGTTAAAATTCAAACTTCTGCTTTATCCAAAGATGAAGTAAAAGGGACCGGATTTGCCCTTTTTCTTAAACAACCAAACATTAGAAGGAAATGTATAGAACAATAGTTTAAACCATTGGACATCAGGCAACAACAGACAGTGATCCCTGAGAAATGGTAAACAGAAGAGGTGAGCCCTATGACTAGGGCAGCTTATTTCCTTGATAACGGTTTTTAGGCTGCAGCAGAGAGGAGAACAAGCCAGACAAAGTTCAACAGCCTCTGAGTTTAATGAGGTAAGGTGGACAGTCTGGGGAAATTGAAGTGAATGGCGTACATTAAACAGAGTACAGGGGAGAGAACTTTACAGGAAAAGAACACCTGAGATCTGTTTATGTAACCCTCGGGAATTTCCTGGTGGTCCAGTGGTTAGGACTCCATGCTTCCACTGCCATGGGCCCGGGTTCGATCCCTGATCTAGGAACTAAGATCCTGCAAGACACATGGCATGGGCCAAAAAACCCAAAAAACAACACCTGTTTATGTAACCCTCAAACATCCAGTCAAGTACTGATTATCACAGGACTGTGAAGAAACTACCTGAAACTGGAAAAAGAACCACCCAAAAGGATTAGAGAGAATAGCACCTGGTACATACATAGGGTCAGGAATTATGCCTGGGCCCACCAGCCAGACTGAAAAATTATCATAACTCATAGTTATTGAATGGAGTACGCAGAGGAATCTTGCCTCAGCTGTAGGGCAAACCCTAGACTAAACACTGCTCTGGCCTACTGAGCACATCTTAAAAGTGAGATCTGAAAGCATCAAACGTCCCAAGAGATTTAACTGTGACCCAGAACAAAGCTCATGAATATTTATAGGAAAACAAAAATATCTATTGCCCAACAAGGTAAATTCACAATGACTGGCATCCAACCAAATGAAAAAAAAAAGGCAGATGTGTAAAGAAGAAGGAAAATATAATCTATAACGAGGAACTAGATCAATCACTTGATACAAACCCAGAATGACATAAATGTTAAAATTAGCAGATAAGGATGTTAAAAGAGTTATCATAAATGTTTTAGTATGTAGTGAATGTATGCATGTATTCCATGTTTTCAAAGAGACATGAAAGGTATATTAAAGAAGATTAATTAAACTCTTAGAAATTAAAATGTCTGAGATGGAAAAAAAAAACACATCCTGGATTGTATTACCTGAGTAGATATTTTAGAAGAAAAGATTAGTGAACTTGAAATTAAGACAGAGAAAAAAGTATTTTTAAATGAACAAAGCAATCTGTGGGAAAACTTTAAGCAGCCAAATACACATGTATTAGGGTCCCCTAAAGAGAGAGAGTTGGAATAGAAAAAAAAAATGGGAAGAAACAATACTCGAAATATTTTCAAATTTGATGATAAAATATAAAAGCAGAAGTCCAAGAAGTACAATGTACCCCAAGTATTAGAAACCTACAAAACAACAGTAAGGAATACTGTAATCAGATTGCTCAAAACCAGCGATAAAAATAAATTCCTAAAAGGAGCCAGCAGAAAGAAAGCACAATTTGTACAGAAGAACAAACATACAGATGACAGATTTCCCATTGGAAAGAGCCAAAGGGAGAAAATGGTAGAGCAATGTCTTTAAAATGCTGAAAGAAAAAAAAAACCCCGACAATCTAGAACTCTATATTCTGTAAAATATCATTCCAAAACAAAAAATAAAGATTTTTTCAAATCTACAAAAGTTGAAAGAATTTACCAGAACAGACCTGCACTAAAAAAAATGTAAAGATAGTCCTTCAGGCAGAAGAAAATGCATGCCAGATGGAAATGTGGATCTCCACAAAGGAACTGAAGTCACTAGGAACTGAGGCTACATAGAAATATGTGTAAGATTTGTTCTTATTATTTAAATATATTTACAGTGTAATTGAGTGTTGAAACAAAAATTAAAATGTATACTATAGTATAATGTTGTGAGGGATTTATGGAATATGTATTAGCAAAATGTGTGAAAACAATATAAGGTAATGAGGGGAGAGAGGAAATCTATCATTGTGAGGTTTTTATACTATATGTTAGGTTCTTATAGACATATATCTTGAAGGTTGACTGTGATAAGATAAAAATGCATAACATAAATCCTAAAGCAATCAACAAAGGAAATAAAAATGGATTCAAAAAATATTAATCCAAAATAATGCAGAAACCCCCAAAGCAAACTTACACGATTATGTATATTGTGATAGCAGTTTTATAGGCACAGAACCATGAAGGACAGTAACTTGCCTGAGGTCCCTCAGCTAAGTGTCAGAGTCAGAAACTGACTAGAGCTCAGGCTCTAGGCCATTATGTTGACAGAAGACATACTTCAGTTGAGGATGGTACACATCTTCCCACTAGAGAAATAAAATCACCCCTACATCTCTGACTCACACTGACTCTGAATCCAGGATTAATAGTCAAAGAGACTTATGCTTCTGTCAAGAAAAACTATGGAAGACTTTAAAGTGGGCAAAATAATGATTATTAGGTTTCCTATCTGCAGTACTTTTCAGGGTCCACTTCTACCTTTCATAATCTTTGACCTATGTTATCATTTTGTATTTTATAGAAGTCTGTATTTATAGAAGTTTGATAATAATGCAAGGGAGCCTTGTACATAGCAATGCAAAATGAACTGTGTCTGGTGGAATGCAACTGACTATTGGCCTGTGGGTACTGATCTGTTCTTCCTGTATTCTTAAATTCATTTCAGCATTCCTGATGGCCTATATATATCTGGTACTTGCAATTCTCCTTTGAACCTATTATAATATCCCACTGGTTTTCTCTCTCTCTCTCTTTTTTTTTTTTTGGCTGCACTGGGTCTTTTTTTTGGCTGCACTGGCGTGCAGGGGCTTTTTCTAGGTGCGGTGAGCGGGGGCTACTCTTCATTGGCGGTGCGCGGGTTTCTCATTGCACCTGTGGCTTCTCTTGTTGCAGAGCATGGGCTCTAAGTGCACGGGCTTCAGTAGTTGTGGCTCACAGGCTCTAGAGCACAGGCTCAGTAGTAGCTGTGGCACACGGGCTTAGTTGCTCCACGGCATGTGGGATCTTCCTGGACCAGGGATCAAACCCATGTCCCCTGCATTGGCAGGAGGATTCTTTACCACTGCGCCACCAGGGAAGTCTCTCTCTTTTTAATTAATTAAAGTAATTGACACATATTCATTTTATATTTTTATGAGTTATGATATTATCTTTTAAAAAATTATACTTTAGCATTGTATAACTACTAGATAACAAAATCGAAGTAAACAAGAGAGTTGACTCTCAGATGGATGTCAAGCAGGAATTATGAAGAGTTTTATCTTCCCCATAAAGATACTGGTTGCTTTTAAGTAAAACTGACATTCGCTGCAGTTGATGATTGTTTTTTTAAATTGATATGGTATTTGATAACCAGGTTTTTCAGATTATGTCACTGAAAAAATTCTTCTTCATCCATAATGGCACACTTGGTTGGCCAAGCTCTATTTGGCTGCTGTCTTAACACCAGCCCCTTCCCTGACACACACATAAAACTTGACATCTACAAGTAGTTAAGGCCTGTAGAGACCCCCTCCTGTGATGGCAAAACCTTACAAATATAGTAGTTCAGCCTGAATGATCTTTTCAAGAACTAACTCCCCGTAACATAGTTCCCAACAAAGGATGTAGGATTAGAACTCACTTTGTATAAAATGGCAGTGGGATCCAACACCTATCAAAGACATACCTAATGTTCCAGTGTGATGCCAATCACACTGGAAATTGTTTAAGTAAGTACTTCTCAAAACTTACGGGGTACTCATGTTAAAATACCCACAGTTTTGGAGAAGATGAATAGATAAACCAATAGCTTATCTTTGCATTTCATAAGACTTCTTCCCCTTGTAAAATAAGTCACTGAAATCCCATTAAGTGATAAGTCCTCCAGTGTATTAATGGTTTTTGAAATAAATTATTTGATGATGAGTTAAGAAAAGAAATTTTAAACTCATATGTATGGAGTATGTATGTATTTAACCGAGGGTCAATAAAAATGACAAGAAATCATTGGGGAAATTATAATGTAAATCAATGGAAAAATTATTCAATTTGAAATGCTATCCAAAAAAATAATAATAATAAGGAAAGAAGGAAGGGAGGGGAAAAGAGATTCGATATGAACTCTGAGATGTGTGAGAGTTTTGCAACAGTTAAGAAGTTGCAAGATCCTAAGCCTTAGAAAAAGTCTGATTTATTGGGTTTATGTTCTATCCCCAGGTATGTTATAGATTTCAGAGACTTTTCTTGACTCCCTTGTAAACTCAAACCCATGTTAAACCCCATATGTCTAAAAAAATACATTCTAAGCTCCAATCCGATAGCTCACGTATAAATATTTAAAGCACAATTCACTCCTAAGTTGCTAAATGCCTTTATTACTTTAGTTGAAGGGAAAAAGTTTATTAGCCATTTATCTTCCTTCATCTTAATGATGTCAAACAAGCTTCTTTTCATTCCATAAATCAAAACTTAGTAACTTTTAGCATAAGTTCTTTATCAGACATTATTCTATTATTCTCTGATAAATATAACTATTTCTGGGGTTTAGCAGTCTGATTTTGATAACATGACAATACGGTAGTAACAGTTCTTATAGTTTTAAACTACAGTGATTTATTAAGGTGACAAATTAAGATGTCCTAACAAGATTAGTTTTAATAGCCAAGTTCAGGTATAAGGAGGCCTTGTCTATGGAGGTGCAGGACCCAGAACATATCATTAAGTCATCTATTCTATACGCTTAATCTCTCTGTGCAGATTAACTTTGGAAGTTGTGTTATGGTGAGTATTTTAACCAATAGTTAGTAACCACTGACAACAAGAACAGCAGTTGGTCGGCAGGTAGATGATTTGAGGGAACAGGTATCACAGGTGACCAGAGACAGCTGAGGCAGGCCTAGGGGGCAGGTTGCATGCTGATGCTAATTGTATTTTACATATCGACACTAATTATATTTTAACCACCAGCTGCTGGCTGCCTTTTTTTCCCCCCCTCCCCTCATAGATCCCGAGGGTCTGTGGGCAATTGCATTAATTTGCCTTTCCAGGAGGACAACCCTGCATACAATTAAAGTCACAAGTAATCAAGAAAAGGAATCACTTCTAACCAAAAATGGATATGTACCCTACATAAAATCCATACACTAAACCAACCTTTGACATTTCTTAAATGAACTTGTGTAAAGAACTAACTAAAAGACAGACTTAAAGCGTTCTCCTCCTAAGGCAAAACAAGTTGAAAAGTGACTGATCCCATCAATGGTTGTCTGGCTGTTTTATTATGTGCAACTGAAAATCAGAACTGATTTGACTGGCTGTTTTCACGTTATGTCAACGCAATGGAAGGGGACATAATTCCAATCGCTCCCCTCTGCAATGTTTTATGCTTAAGTGTTTCTTCTTATGATAATATATTTTCCCACTAGGGAACATTATCTATACCTCCCATCAGCAGTTGTTCTCTGTTAACCTTTATTTTCCTCATTTTATACTGCCAAAAACCATATTTTAAATGCTTTTGTGGACAATGAATTTTGAATAATGGGTCTTGAGTAACTCTATAATTTTCATTTGCTATTTTAAATTAATTACTTTGATAGCGAAAAAACTTTAAAGATGGCTTTGTAATTTTCAGCATAAAATAAAATTATTATGGTTTAATTTCTCTCTCTTTCTGCTTCATTCTCCTTTTGTCTGCAGCACTAATGAAGCTCAGAGTAAAACATGAGTGAGAAGAAATGAAACAACTCTCTCTGATTCTTGTGTGCTAAGGTATCTTCTTTAGAACAAGTCTAATGTGACTTAGAAGCATCTTTAGAATTTCTTCCCTCTTCAATTTTTTCACTCTGCAAACATGCATTTCATTCACCATGTGTTCCCTAGCACTTAGCACTTACAACATTGCAGGTACGTCATAGGTGCTCAATAAATGATCCTTGAATAAATAAATGACACTGCAAATGAATACTTTTGAAGGTTTTCATGTAACTTCCAACCCATGAACTGTGGTCTTGGGGAACCCCAAGCACATGAGAATAGCTCATGTAACAATTAGTCGATTCTTGGCTGAATGACTGGTTTTCGTGTACCTGTTTTAGAGAAATATTGGTGACATTGGCTTGGCTGCTTTCTCATACGAAGACTCTCTCATATTCATATGTCTATCTTCTAACAAATATGTAACAAAAAATCATTAATTCCCTCAGATGTTTTTCCTTGATTCAGATTTCATAACTTATCTGAACACTTAAAAATGTTCCAGGGGCCAAAGAAGGAGGGCAGGCTTTGCTTCATGGTTGTTTTAGACATACTGTAAGAACACAGGCTATCAGAACATGTAGAATCAAGCCATGGTTCTGAGAAACAAAATAAAAATGTTGCCAATATCTGGATTGCTATTTCAGTGGCAGTCTCTATGAGAAATCTACTACTGGGTAAAGCATAACCTCTCTTGATATCTACATTCATGCAGTCTCAATTAAATATGATAAACATCTCCAAAATTCTGAAATAGCACATGGAGAAGTCTCATTGATGATCATGAAGAAGTTATCAATATCTGTGAGTACCTGGGAGTCAGTCAACAATGAAAAATGCCTCTTGTTCTCAAATTTCCCTTTCACTATTGTCCCATGACCCTTAAACTCACACTATTAAGGTGATCACTTCCTAAAAGTACCAGATCTTCATCCATCTTTTCAAAAGTGCAAACGTGCGACCAAGATGACTATCCCTTCAACAGGTGCAAAAGTACCACAGAGTTTACTATTCTGGGACCTATAGGTTGAAGTTCATTAGTGGAATTAAAAATCAATGTATTGAGACCGACCCAGCATGTTCAGTGGGATGAAATCCTACTTAATAGGAAATGTTCTATCACACATAAGACATATAAGGTTTAGGAAAATGTTCTTCCAAATATGTGTGTGTGTGTGTGTGAGCGCTGAATGGCAGGGTGGATTTGTATTTCTCACTTTGGATGGTACTTAAATGTTGGAGTACCTCTATGTCAAACTGTTTGAATCACGGATGCCACCGGGTGTCTCACTGTGCTTGACAGGGCAGTGTTAAAGCACTGGTATCTGAAGTAAGGGAGAGAGATGTTAAAGAAAAAAGCAAGGAAATCACCAAGCACAATATTACTCAGTAGTTGTTGCCTGGAGCAGTTCCATTAGGATAATATAGGAGAAGTGTAAACTAGTAAAAAGAGAATGAAATGAAATTATAACACAGTCGGAAGTTAACTGATAACGTAATCTAGCACAAGCACCGTACTTAATAGATGAAGAAAATGTGTCTGAGATACTATAACTTGAACAGTTAACAGATTGTTTAATTTTTAAACCCAGTGGACATCCCTTCAACTAAAATGGAAAAATTTCCCCAGAAGAAAAGTAATCTCTTGGAGGGTGAGGGAAGTAAAGAGAAATAGATGAGACTGGAGTATGGCAAAGGAAGAAATGATTGTAGTAAAGTGGAAAGATAGTCTTCCCACCTTTGGGTTCCAGTTATTTCATACACATTCTCAGGTGTTGGGACTAGTAGATTGCTAAAGTGCCTATATTTCACTTTACCTTTAATTTTGATGAATGGAAAGTCTTCCTGAACATTTCAAGCAATAATCTTTTGACCTTTAATTTACACTTACTATATTTCTCCTGTTGTGCCTTGTAATTGATAAATCTAGGGGAAAGAGGAAGTTCATGGGCTCTCCATGAATACTTATTAAGGGCATCTGACATCAAAATAGAATTAAAAATTGTGCGAAGCACTGGCGTTACACTTTGCTACTCAAATATACAGACTTTATGTTCATAAGTAAGCAGATGAGGACTTCCCTTGGGCGCAGTGGTTAAGAATCCGCTTGCCAATGCAGGGTACATGGGTTCAATCCCTGTTCCGGAAGATTCCACATGCCATGGAGCAACTAAGCCCATGCGCCACAACTACTGAGCCTGCGCTCTAGAGCCTGTATGCCACAACTACTGAGCCTGCGTGCCACAACTACTTAAGCCCATGTGCCCTAGAGCCCGTGCTCCACAACAAGAGAAGCCACCGCAATGAGAAGCCCGTGCACCGCAATGAAGAGTAGCTCCCATTCGTCAGAACTAGACAAAGCCCATGCGCATCAACGAAGACCCAACGCAGCCAAAAGTAAATTAATTATTTTTAAAACATAAGTGGATGCAAATCAATCAAAACTATTATTTTCTTAGTAGACTAAGCCACTTTTGTCGATTACAGCTCTCAGACAGGCAACCAGCTGCAGATTTCTTGCTACCATTATCTAAGACTGTTTTTTGTCTATAGCTCTTGAAGCCCTGCACCGGTGCTTCATTTAAGCTTTTTCTTTTCCCCTACAGGAATAGGGCAGCTGGACCTTGGACAAATAAATTTCTCACTGAAGTCAATTGGAGTTTTGACTGCCTGAGGGCTGCAGCATCAGGCCCCAAGTCATCTATTATAAATATTTTTGACACATCAGATTCATACACATTCAACTCCAGCTGAAAAGGTAAAAAGATACAGACTCTTACCAGTTATTTCATGCCTTGAAGGAAAACAACTCCACTTAAGTGATATTCTTTCTTCACCTCAGATCCACTTGCGGGTTAAGATAGTCGCCAAAGACTCTGTCTACAAACTGGAAAGAGATGAGGTATTTCTCAGTAAAAAGAAATTAGTTTTGTGCTTAGGCAGGCTGTAGTGTAGCAAGCAAATTCCCACTCTCTACCATATATTACTCACCTTATAAGAATATTTCAGGTAGTGAGTAAAGACATCCATTGTGAATGTATATACTTTGATATATTTTTAGTAATACAACTATAAAAGCTTTCCGTATTTCTTGATGGTTTACAGAAGAAGAATGACAAATAAAAGAACAAAAGAAAAATACAAAACCTGAAACTACACAAGAGTTCCTCGTTTTTTTTTTTTAATTGGGCTTTTTATTGCCTGAAACTTTCCTTCCTCTTTTAAATTTCTTTTGAAGCAAGTTAATGCACAACTGATTTTTCAAACTGTGTAATTTCTCATTTAAGCTTTTTTTTTTTTTTTTTTTTTTAAGCTTTTTTTTTTTGCGGTACGCGGGCCTCTCACTGTTGTGGCCTCTCCCATTGTGGAGCACAGGCTCCGGACGCGCAGGCTCAGCGGCCATGGCTCACGGGCCCAGCCGCTCCGCGGCATGTGGGATCTTCCCGGACCGGGGCACGAACCCATGTCCCCTGCAATGGCAGGCGGACTCTCAACCACTGTGCCACCAGGGAAGCCCTCATTTAAGCTTGTGATAGAGAGGAAATTCTTTGTGGTTTTGTCTATTCTGCATTACAATTTATACCAAAAAACATCAGGAATAGTTTGGGGACAAAAGAAATGCCAAAATATTGATTCCAGTGGTAAGGCTAACTGTAATTCCTAAACAAATATGAATTAATGGGGTACACATATTTGAATTCCCTTTAGTGACAACTTTTATTTTTGGTAATTGAATGCTCTATAAATTGCTTCTCATATATTTCTATTTCTTCATTATTATTGCCCTATTTGTGTAATTCTGAAAGACAAGAATATTACGGTATCATGTTATTTAAACAAGTAATATGAGTATTTGCCTTTTAAATATTTGAAAATATTTTCACTGGCTATATTGAAAAACGTAGTCAGTCTTTAATGCAGTGAGCAAATTTCACCCTTTACTGTTTATCACACTCCTTATACGAATGTAAGAAAATTTCAGGTAATGAGTATAATTGTGTATGTGTAATATATATATTTTACATATATTAGGTACATATAAATGTGCACCATTTGGAGACTATATTATACTATGTGATATATGTAGTATCCAAAATATAATAAATAGTAAATTTTTTTAAATTCATACTGTATTTTCACGGATGAAGTACAGTTCGACACAACAAAAAAATGTTCTCAGTGTTAAAATTGTCTGCAACCTAACTACACAGTCCTGTGAATGGCAGGAAACCAGAAATAATTCTGTTGCTACTTATAGTTAATGAGTCATGACAAATCTAAACAACCAAATCATTCAGTAGCATCAAATTTGACCATTCTAGGCTCTGTCTACCCAAAGTCCAATTATTTGAGCAATTAAGTAAAAATGTGGCCAAACTAAATGGCTTGTACTGTGTAAACAGACCACTGCAATGAATAATTACATTTTTAATTGAATTGGCTTATTTGTGGCAAGTTGACACAACATAGGTTGTCAAACATCTGGTTAATTTCTCCACATGATTTTAAGCAACAAGTCAAATTAAATAAATTAATTAAAAATTTTACTTAGTTTAATGAGTTTTTAAACTTAATATCTTAAGCGAATATGTATTATATACATACATAACTTGACAGCAGTGCTTGTGTGCATAAACATGTAGACACAAGTTAATTATGATGATAAAACAATAGTAAATAAGCTTACTTTGTGCCAGGTACTACTGTTCAAGCTTGTTGGATATATTATCTAATTGATTTATCTTAATAATCCTAAGAAATTCATTCCATTATAATACCCACTTTACGTATGAGAAAACTGAGACAAAATAAGATAATCCAGTTATTTCTGGAGGAGACAGGATATAAACTGAGGTCGTCTGACTCCAGTGCCCATGTTAACCATCTATGTTGCAGCTGTCCACATACAAGCAAATGTACAAAAGTGACCAGTGTATTTAATCAATATACTGAAAGAAGATAAAACTCAAATTTGTTGTTGGACCAAATTGATCAGTCAATTGAATGAGAATAGTCAATCTTGTAGTTGTGTTTATACACAGCCAAAAATCTATTCCTTTTAACTCAACTGAATGACTCACCTTTGACTCTTCCTTTGTGTTCATCCTATGAGACGTTACAAAACAAGTGCCAAATCCCAAACAGCTCATTGTGGTATAAAGGAAAGCAAGAAAAGTCTATAGATTTTCCTAACTCCATAGAACTCTTTTAAGTCACGTGGCGATAGCAGATATGATGAAACACAGCAGTCAATCATTCTGACAATTTTACTTCACCTTTAACCATAAAACCCACAAAAATTCCAAAAGATATCTCCACAGTACCAAGTATTCACCTCACATTTTCTTTACAATAATATTAAGCTTTTTACAACAAATATCAGTTGACAGGAATGTCCATATAACAGATAAATATTCTCATGTTATTCTGCAACAGTCCCAGTGGTATAGCTGTGAGAACCTTTTGAACCACATGAAAAAAATTTTTTTTGCATTTACAGAGGAGATTCAGTTCACTATTGGTGACGGATACGGATGTATAGCGCTAATTTCTATTTCCTTCTACTTCTAATTAGGGAGGAAACCAACTATATGCTAATACATAAATCCGTGCATATAGAATAAGATCATCAATTTAAATCTACATAACAGTTACACAAAATAGTAATTATTATTGACATTTACATTCTTATCTCATAACTCCAAGCATTTCCATGCTTTCACATATTTTACTAAAAATGTTGGTGTCATTTTCACTTACAACTACTCAAAATTAAGCTAAATATTTGATTAACTGATTAACTTTATAAGGTCATACCAGAACTTGGTGAAGGAGTCAATGTTAAAATTGTCTTCTCCATATTATGAATTAGCATTTTATTCCCAGCCAAAGTTAGAAAAGATTAAGAGAAATAAGAAAGGCTAAGTTTAATCTTAGTGGAAGTGTTCCTATCTTTTTATGGAAGGAATTAGGAAAACACAGACTGAGCAGTTCTAGCTACATAACACAGCTATGAAAAGACAAAGGCTTCTTGATTAACTCAGTGAACAAGATGGATAAGCAAGTTCCTTGCTGCTCTGACTTGAGAATATTGAGCAACCACATGCTGATGAGTAGGTTCTGACTGGAGAAGGCAAGGGTAGCCTGAGAGAAGGCTTATTCCAGGGATTTAGGACAGGTACATTAACAACAAATAATCAGAGAGGCAAAAACAGACGATTTGTGGAAATGATGAAACAGATTTTTAGTTTAAATTGTGGTAAAAGAAGAATCAGAATCACATGATTCTGAAAACATACAGGCCCTTGAGCCAGTTCACTGAAATCTGGGGGATCCATTTTTCTTACTAAAAAATAAGGTGCAAATATTATTTGCAGGATTGTGATGTAGATTAAATGGGAACATTATTATATGCCATGTAATATGTCTGACATATAGTGAAAAATGAACCAACAGTAATCATTCATATGTCTTCAAATGCTATGATAAAGATGAGAAATCTCTTGAAAATAAGAAAGATACTGTGGTGTTGAGAATTGTCTGTTTCAGGTAAACAGATATTTATATCAGTGGCTGACAAACAGGCTGCTTTGTTAGCTAAGAAATTATTAGTTCATTAATTTATCAAAAATCAATCTCTTCAGGATTTCTGCAGAATAGCACTATGCTATCTACTGAAGATACATTAGTAAGACAAACAAACACCTGGGTTTGTTCAATGGAGACAGTTACAGCACAGCCTTCACAGGCTAAGATCAAATAAGTATATGAGCACAAAGGAGGGAAAATGTCACCTGCCTTCAGCAGGACCAAGCTACAAGTATAGTCACTGATCCAATCAAAGCCAGACTGTTTTTATTATTATTATTATTCCAGACATATTACTCTAGATTTTTTTTTTGACACATCACACATGGGTCTCTATATGTATTTTCCAACCTCCTATCCGAAAAACATTTGTAAATTTTATGAACAGCCAAAATACATCAAACGCCTCTCTTCTTCTTCACACATTGATATCTAAGTTTCTAGCATCTAGTCTAGCCCCCCATTTAATTTGTGAATAAATTTTACCCAGAGAAGACAGTGACTTGATCAAGGTCTCACAGTAAGAAGAAAATGACAGAACTTGAAATAGAAAGAAAGTTCCTAGTTTCTTGGTCCGTACAGTGCTCTTTCCATGACACCATACTGGATATGGCTCATAGAGTTAAAACCACCCAACAATCCCGCTATTTCACATTCTGCCCTTTCCCCTATTTCTTCCAAGTTTTATTATTTGCTTGTCTCTTTACCACCCTTTTCCACCATTACACAGGAACCAAAAATATAAATTACTGTGTTTAAGAGAAAAGTGGTATTTTTCATGTATAGCTATACAACACACGCACAAAATATCAAGTGAACATACATGTGGGTGTTCTGGGCAGGAGACATGAAATGATTCCCAGGTGCAAAGAGAGTTGACCCACCTCTCATTCTGCTCCAGGAGTCATGACAATGGCACATCTGGTGACCAGCATCCCAGCCTCTGTCTCCAGCACTGCCAACAGTGTGTGCCCACACTGGGCTTTTGAGGGACAATCTCTTCCCTCTCTCTCTTCCTACTCAGGAGCCTGCCCTGATCTTGGCTCACACATGCTTACGTACACAAACAGCTGTGATGTTTTCTCTTCTCTCCCAACCTTCCTTTCCTTTCTCTACCTTTCCATTCTCTTTCGTTTTTACTCTTCTTCCTCTTCCCCCTTTTCCTTCTCCTCTTTCTTCCCTAACCTGTACAGTGACAACCAATGAACTTTTTCTAGTTTATATCAATAGCCTCCAGATCTGGGTGGAAGACCTAGAAAAAAAAATTCTTCTCAATAAGCTTGTTTATGTACTAAGGCTTGAGCTTAAGGAGAAAGAATCAAGCTTCTTGGAGTGACACTCAGGTCAAAGAAATACCCATGTCAGATTTGTTATGTTCCCAGTGGGTTGTACTTAAAATCTCTCTCTCACGCAGATGAAACAAGTGCAACATCTCACTTCTAATTAATTAAAAATTAGACTGCTTCTGTAGAAAATTGTGAATTTGTCAGCTATCAAATGTTATCCAGATACAGTTTGTCTAGCCTCTGGACTACTTAACTCAGTGTAACAGAACAGAATAGCTATTGTGAAAGACCTGTGCCAAACACAATAAAATATTAAATTATAATATAATATTGAATATAATATTGAATATAATATAATATATATAATCTAAGAATATACAGCTGCTTTAAAGAAACAGATATGCAATGAACTCTAGCAAGTGCTCCAAATGGGCACTGAATCGCTTGCACCTGGCTTCCTTAGAACTTTGATGAACAATTGTCCCTTCTGTCTTCTATACCCTTAAGCTACCTTCTCCCTTGGTCCGTTCCCTTCAGCATAGAAATATACTTAACATACCTACAAACGCCCTCATACATTTCAATCAGTTATTCTCTTTTTTCCCCCTCTTCTAAATAATAAATTAATATCTTCAATATATAGTCTATGATAACTGACTTTAATTTTTTTTCTCTTTGAATCCACCTCCATGTAGTTTCTTCTCCTATCACTCTACTGGGGGTCTTCCCCCAAGGGTCACGTGTGATCTCCTAACCACCATGTTAGCATTCTAGTTTTGGTCTTTCTAGAATTCTTAGAACAATCCAACAATGTTGACTATTAACACCTTCGTCTATCTATTAAAATATACTTGAGTTTTCTGGATTATAATACCAGCTCATTTGTAGAATCAAGTTGAATTAATTACAATAATTATAATTTTACAACACCCCAAATAAGAAGTCTTGACTTTTTTCTAGGAACTTTACTTATTTGGGATTATAATTCTTACATATCACATTTTCACTTAATTTATATTGTTAGGTTTCCCTATGTCATTATAAATTCTGTAACAATATCATTTCAGTGACTACATATTAATTTGGCATAGAGATTAACCATGATTTACAGGGAATGATTATTCCCCTATTTGGGGAAGCTTAGTTTGTTCTCGCCACAAGTTGTGCTATGAGGAAATCTTTGTCTATAACATTTATTTCTGGAAGGGGACTCACCATGTGAAAGGATATGAGTATTTTAATGGTATTAAATATCTGCTACATTCCTTCTCCAAAAAGTGTAAATAATATATCCTCCCCAGTATTACAAGGGAAGTTTCTTCTTTCTGTATATAGATATTCCTGCCAGCTTAAAAATTGTTGGTAAATATGATATGCTGCATATTGAGCTCTCTTTCTTTGATTTATGAGACAGCATTTTGCAACTTCTGCTCCTTTTACTACTTTTTCTGAATAGAAAGGGCCTATTCTCACCTACTGTTTCACCTGGATCCTCTTCTAGATATGTTTTATTCTGTACCCATGAGTTATTTCACCCTCATCTGTCACTTTAATTACTACCCTGATGTGACACACCTTCCTACTTCATTGTGAAAGCCAGGCCTATATCTACAACCAGCTCTTGCTCATCTATGCCCGCTAGAAAATTTCGCCACCGCTCTTAAGCTGCATTTTCCTGTGGCAGCCATACGCTAGCCAACGGGGCCCAAATCTTAGCCTTGAGGGCCTCTTCTGAGATCCTTCTCAGCTCATTAGCCCTCAGACCAGAGGTAGTAACTACTTTCTGCCCTTGCAATTCTTTTATATAATTTTAGTAATGTTTAACATTTTAAATTAAGAATTCCTTACATTAAATCATCTCTGTTCAAATTACTGGTGTGTTTTCTGTCTCTGCCTGGACCCTGGCTGATTCATCAGCTTTCTTATAATTGATGTTGATATGGTATATTTTTTGTTCATCCTTTTACTTTCAACCAATTTCTAAATGTAAGTCTTTGATCACCTATGTAGGATTTGTCCTTCTTTTAAAGTTAATTTAAACTTATGTCCATCACTCTGAGGATTTTTAAGAAAAGTGATTTTAGTTTTCTGGGCTTTTTTGTTTGTTTTTTCCGGTTGTTAAGATGAAGTCATTATCTTTTGTTACCTTCTACACCTTAACTAGGAAGGGACCTTCTCTCTAGTACCTTAATTGGGCACAATGCTACCTTGAAAATCTGTTAAAACCAGTCCCCAGTCACCATAATCGTAATTTAAAACCTCATCATTTCTGTTTGAAATCAAAATAACTGATTAACTTGTCTCTCTCTCACTCTCCGCATAACTCAATCCACCACACTGCTGCCAAAGTTATGTCCCTAAAAAGCAAATGTGCTGATGTCACTCTTCTGTTTGATGACCTCTGCTGGCTTCTTCTTGCTGAGAGGATAAAGTCCATAGACAGCCTTTCACACGGTGAGGCGAAAGACTCTCCACCCTCTCTTGTTGCTTCCTACTAAGTAGCCCTATTAGTTCACCACTCAGATTTTCTTCACATGCCTCAAATAGACTTTGCATTCCTATGAGAACTTGACATTCTTTTCGATCTTGATACTCTTTATTTCAACAAAATCCTCCTGAACTTGTAAAAGATGTTTTTTTTTAAGTTGTTTAAATTCCATATTTACTGTGAAGTCATCTTTGATCCCCTTAGCTGTAGATTACTTCTTTACTCTTTCAACACAGCAGTTCAGACTTCTGGTTCTCAGACGTTACTATGCACCAGGATCACCTGTAAGCCTTGTTAAAACACTGTGTACTGGGTCCTGACTGAGTTTCTAATTCAGTAGATCTGTAGGGGTGCCAGAGAATTGGAATTTTTAACAAGTTTCCAGATGGTTCTTCCACTGCTGGTCCTAGAACCATATTAAAAAAAAAAAAATACACTAGTCTAATGAGTTTAGGAAACTATTTCAATAGTTCAGGTAAAAGATAACAGCCTCCTCAATCAATTTGCTATAAAACTGGAAAAGGTTACACTGTTTTCCATTTAAATAATTTTATTTATTTTTATTAAAATATAACTTAAAAATTAACCTGGTGAAACAGTTGAGGATGTGGGTAAGGGCAATTCAGAGGAGAGTAACAAGCCAAAGGCAGTTTCACTTTTCCAGCTATATGCCCCAGAAATATCTCCCAATAGCTAATCCTCAAAGTCTGTAACAAGAAAACAACATACAATTTCAAAAGGAAATTTTAGCAAACTAAAGTTTCTTTTCAGTAATTAAGCTGCTTTCCTGTGCCAGAAACCAAGGGTATTTTACAAATTGTTCCATCATTATGACTGTGTAAAACCTTGCATATCGGTTTTGAGATAATTATATTGGTTATCAGGAATATAAATGCTTTTCAGATAAAGCTAATCTATGGATAGATTTCAGGGTCTGTCGCACTTCAGTTGCCTAGTGTGATTCTTTGTAAACCTCAGCTTATTAGGAAAGAATGGCCCTTGCCATATGTGCAGCATTAAGAACATCTGGAAACACCATCAAAGCAAGACATTTTTTACTTTCCACTGGCATGAAGAAGCCATTGGAAATTTCACAGATGTTTGAATCTCAGGATCCCTGGATAGCAGGAAATTGATGCAGACTGCTGGCGTTGACCAAGTAATTTCTCCTAGGAACTGCATTGTTGCTCCAATGAGAAAAATGAGAGGTTGTTCCTAATGGGAATAAGTTTCTTCCTAAATAAAATTAGAAGTGAATAATCTAATTTGTCATTAAATGTCATTGTAATAGATATGAGGCTAAAATCATTAACGCACCCTCAGTGGTTACAATTAGAATCATATGAATGATGGAATATTAGTGAAATGCATGCATTTCTTGGGTTTATTTCAGTTTGGCATTTATCTTCATGATTTGGGGGGTTTCTCTATTTTCCAGGGAGCCTACTTCCAGTTTGTCATTCTAACAAAATCAAAATTACTCACTCTATAGTCATCCCAAATTTAATAAAGTCAGTTTAAACTCAGTTAATTACAGGTTCACATCTAGGATCTGAGGATTTTGTGCATGACTCTGATTTCTAAGCAATGGTTCTAAACCCCCAGTGAAGATATGTCATATTAGAATCATGTGGGTATTTTTACCTATTTTGATTTTTTTTTCGAAATACACATGACCAGATCCTCATCTCTGACATTACTGATAAGACTTCAACTCTATTTGGAGAACTGAGGAATGGAGGGAAGATGGGATTAACTATGTGCTTTTAGAAATGGTTCCTCCAATAATTCTGTTAGTATCATTTGGTTAGAATCACCTGCTATAAAGCCTCAGTACTCAAAGTGAGGTGCATTGACCAGCAGTATCAGCATCAACTGGAAACTTGCTGATAATGCAGATTCTCAAGCCCTGTGGCATAATGTGCATTTTAAGGAGAACCTCACATGATTTGTTTGCCCATTGAAGTTTTCAATTAAGTACTACTGTAAAAAAAATTATTGCCTTTAACGTGAAGATAATTGTTTTTCATCATTTCTTTTTGGTCACCGAAAGCTAAAGCCCTTACATAAAAATAACATAAATATCCATGAGGATCACTACTATTTGTCATACAAAATTCATTATTACAGAGAGCCCCTCTTCTAAATTTGGAGAGCACAGCATTAGTGGGAATGAAAATTTTACCTCACGCTACAACTCAGAGAAACGCAGCTCCTTTATGTTGTCTATTTAGGATCTATTTTATAGCACAACTGCCATCTGCCAGCTTGAAGGAAAGAAAACTAAAATGTCCAGTATGAGTCAGAGTAGTCTTTAGTAAATTAAAGTCTATGAAAAGGATTTAAAGAAATTATTTCCTTGGCTATATGGTTTACCCCCCCCCCCGCCACACACACACACACACACACACACACACACACACACACACACACACACACACGCTTCTCTATTTAGGATGCTGCCATCCTTATTATGCATCCTTGTGGATGTTGGGAGGTGGTGGGCGTTTTCACTGCAGTTCCTCTGCCTCCACAAATCTCCAGAGTGATGTTTTCACCTCCTGGAGCTGCTTACCCAGCTGGCTCTCAAGGTTAAACTTAAATGGTGAGTGTAACTCAATTTCTTCTAAGTTTTCTCAGAGTTTAGTTGCCTTCTTCCCTGCCTCAGATACACCTCAGCTCTCCCTGATTATAGTTTCCTGAATATTTCAATTATCTCCAAAGAACATTCTTTGGATAGATTGTTTTAACATAGAACTTAATCAAGCAAAACCTTTTAATAATGTCATGCTTTGAAAAAAATTGGAATCCATCAAATTCATTTTAAAATGCTAGCAAATCCATGATATTAAAATTTGACATTTGTAGCTTAAAAATAATTACAGTCTCACTACTGAGTTTTTATTTTTAAAATTTTCATCTTAAATATTAGTAAAGAAAGTTAAATATTATATTAGAAATATTACCCACCATGACCAAGTAGGGTATAGCCCAAGAAATCAAAGATGATTAATATTAGAAAAACTACTTATATAAGAAACTAATTCCAAGACAAATTATCCAATTAAAAAATGGGAAGGATTTGCATAGAAACTTCTCCAAAAAAGACATATAAATGCCCAATAAGTACATGAAATGATGCTCGATATAATTAGCCATCGAGCAAATACAAATCAAACCCACAATGAACGAGTACTTCACATCCACAAATATGCTTATAATTATATAGTTAGATAATAACAAGTGTTGGCCAGTAGGTGAAGAAATCAGTAGCCTGGTACACTTTCAGTAAGAACGTAACATAGAAACACCACTTTGCAAAACAGTCTGACAGTTCCTCAAAAGGTTAAATATAGAGTTACCATATAACACAGCAATTCCATTCCTAGGTATTTATTCAAGAGAAATGAGAATGTGTCCACACAAAGATGTGTGAGTGAATGTTCATAGCAGAATTATTCCTATTACCCCCAAAATGGAAACAAACTAAATGACCAACAATTGATGAATGGATGAATAAAATTATAAGATGGAATATTAGTCAGTAATAAAAATGAATGAAGTATGATACATGGCAAATACGGATAAACCTTGAAAACATGCGACTTACGAACATTTTTTTCATAAACTTTAGGAACAAATTTAACCAAGGAGGTGAAAGATCTATACACTGAAAACTAAACTGATTTAAAAAATTGAAGAAGACACAAAAAATGGAAAGGTATTTTGTGTTTATGGACTGCAAGAATTAATATTGTTAAAATGGCCATACTACACAAAACCATACAGAGATTCAACGCAATCCCTATCAAAATCCCAGTGGCCTTTTTCACAGAATCCTAAAATCCATATGGAACCATAAAAGACCCAGAATAGTTAAAGCAATCTTGTGCAACAAGAGCAGAGCGGCAGACCTTACTTCCTGGTTTCAAATTATATTACATAGCTATAGTAATCAAAACAGTATGGTATTGGCATAAAAACAGACACATAGATCAATGGAACAAAGTAGAGAATTCAGAAATAAACTGAAGCATGTATGATCAATGAATTTTTGACAAAGGTGCCAAGAATACACAATGCGGAAAGGATAGTCTTTAATAACTGGTATTGGGGAAACTGGAGATCCATGTGCAATATGAAATAACCAAACTAGCATGTCCATGTTTAGACTCATGAGGATGTTTATTTCAAGGTTTTTTGCAGTGGCAGCACTTTGGAAGAAATCTGAATACCTTTCATTTGGGAAGATTTGGGTAAAATGTGGTAGATGCAAACAACGGAGTATTCTGTGGCAGTTAGAAGTAACAGACTACATGTGCACACAAAAAAACATGGATAGATCTAAAATGCATGATGAGAATTTTTTTAAAAAATTGGAAAGTGATATGTGATCAAAAACACTTCTTGTGTAAATTAAAAATATATGTGTGAATGGAATTACTAATTTTTCCCTACAATCTTTTCCTCCTTTCTTTAACAGTAACAGACTTAAGCTGGGTTGTGACCTGGTTAGGATACATTTCCCAGGCCTCCAGATACTGGATACATTTTATCAAGTTCTTGCCCATGCGACTTCACATGTGCCATCTCTGGGTTGGGGCCTCTGAGCAGTGGACTGACTCTTCTATACCCTCTCTCTCTTTCCTATCAGTTGTAACTGCCTTCAAGTAAAAAGAAAATCTCTGAAGAGGATGGCACAGAAACAAGGTGGAAGAAACCCCGGTTCCTAAATACCCATTTGAAAACCTGAAACTTAGATCTGGAACAACCACTGGGACTGGAACATGAGAGAAACATAAACCTCTATCAGCTTGAAACATTGCAGTTTTGTTTGTTTGTGTTGCTGTTGTAGAAATTAAGCCTAATCTCACCAGCACACATACAAACATAATCTAATGCACAAATATAAACAAAAGGATATACAGTAAAGGTATTCAGATAGCTGCTGGCTGCTTTAAAGGGTGGAAAAAGGAGTGGAAATAAAAAGGAGTCTATATGTCACACACATTCTCAACAGTGGGCCTCTGCTTAGATGAATGATGATGATGTGCTATAGCATGTGTATATGATAACACAAACCCCTGTGACTAGGTTAAAAAAAGGATAAAAGAGAAAAAGGAAGAAGGCAACAAAATTATAAACTATAGACAATAGTTATTTCTCTACTCAAGAAAAACCTTCATACTTTATTGTATAATACTATAGTCAATAGATTGTAATTAACGTGCATAACTGTGAAGATCAGAACACTCCAAAAATGTTGAAAGGACAAGGGAGCAGGAGAGCTGGGAAGCATTGCACTGGTTAACTCAGCAGTGGCTGTAGCCTCCAATATTCTTCACACATGTCTAGTGCCAGAGCACCTTATTTCCCTGGACAGTATCCCATTGTACCATACTCTCTAACCACTTTAAATTGCTTTTTTCTTCACATCCAACCACAATCATGAAAGAAACTTTGTTCAGCTGCCATATCTTTATAACTGACCTTTTAGAAACTTCCTACTTATTGGTCCTGATAACAGCATTTTTCAGTTGATGTTTTGGTGATTTTTAGGAACATAATTATAGTTGAATTTTCTTTATTCCAGTGATTAGGACTAGATATTTGTTAAATATGAGTCACTGCTGATTGATTTCGGCAAATACAGACTTAGATACTTCGCATAACTTTTTACCAAAGCTGAAAACCTCTTACCTGAAAATTCATTTACCAGAGTTTTCATGGCCTTTCCTTCCAGGGTGCATCTGCTGTTTTGAACTCTGGGTGGTCATTCTTCCCTAAACCTCACCCATGGGCTTCCCTGGTGGCGCAGCGGTTCAGAGTCCGCCTGCCGATGCAGGGGACGCAGGTTCGTGCCCCGGTGCGGGAAGATCCCACGTGCCGCAGAGTGGCTGGGCCCGTGAGCCATGGCCACTGAGCCTGCGCGTCCGAGGCCACAGCAGTGAGAGGCCCGCGTACCGCAAAAAACAAAACAAAAAAAAACCTCACCCATTATCCCAGCACAACAAATTCCAGTGCTGTATCCTTTAATGGGAAGGGAGAATTGTCAAGCAAAATCTGAATGGCAAATCTTTCCAGATTATCAACCCATTTTTTCAGTTATCTCACCCATACATATTTCAGCAGCATTTTTTAAAGTCGTGGCCTATCTTTTTACAGTCTTTAGAAATAACTCAACCTAACTTTCAGAAGAACACGTCTCTCTCTTTTTGCATCTATCTTTCATTGTTTTACATAATTAAATAATGCAATTACAAGAATGAGAAGAACTGTGTACAAACCAAAGCAGCACTTGTTAAGCATAATCAAAGGTATGCAGGGTCCTAAGATAAACCGGCTACTATTCATGAACATTAATTGTGCCTAGGACATCAATGACTTACTATAATTTTGTTTGCATCTATAATTATATATACCAGTTTATTTTTAACTGTAATTAGAGAAGAGAATGGTAGAACATTAGTTAACATTAGTTGTTTCATTAGATGAAAGTGTTTTTTTTTTTAACTTTCACTTAATAATAAACAATTTGCCTATACTAATTTTTGACATTTCTTCAGAAGAAAAGATAATATTTGGGGTAGATGAAATCCATCCTTAGCTTAGGTCATAAGCCTGTCTTTGGAAAGGTGGTAATCATAGAAGAATTTCATAAACACATGTTAAATATTTGAAAGTACACCTTAAATGAATAGCTGTTAATTATGGCACTGCCTGGCTCACCAATGACAGTTTAATGATTTTAAACTAAAATTGTGATTTTAGTTATCACAATTCAGAACAAACCTTCTTCACTGGATCTACCTACCAAGATGTTGTCTGGTTTCAAAAACTGAAAACTTGATGAGTGAATTTTATTTTTTTTTCTTTTATTTTCCTCCTTTTAATTAGTATCTGATTTATTCATATAAGCTGATATATGCATGAAGTATACATATGTGTACGAAATACCATAATTTCTTTCTAGCTAATACTAATAATCCCAACTCTAACCCAGTTTTCTTATTTATATGTGACAAACTACACACTGCAAAGTGTTGTTGGATCTTGTAGCTGTGTGTTCTCTTCTGATAAGTGGCTTTGTGGTCCCTCCTACCCTCTGGGCATACTCTGTTACAAGGATTTTTTAGTCTCCCTTTTTAGGCCCAGAAGCATAATGAACTACATAATTGAGTATATTACATAGGAAATCTTACATCATGTGTTTCAAGATTATAAATTCTAGTTTTTAGCAGCATATTAAAATTATTTATATTACAAAGAAATAAATGCCACATTTTTTTTAAAAAAAACTACAACATCAAAGCTCACATTCAAGGAGGATGCACTATATAAATAATGTTAAGTATTATTATTCACCTTAGCTTTTTTTTCTTCATATCTAGAGTTCAGCCTAGAAATGCTACCTATCTCATTCCTTAGCCTCAACTCTCAGCTCAACCCAACATTATTTTAAATATACAGAATTTTTGTGAAGTGTATAAATTTCATACTCATAAAATTATTACTCATTTATTTGTTGCTTACTTATTTTTAATGGGGGTTTGCAGGCAAGACATTTTGCTATCGACTAAACTTATTAAAGGGTAAACAAAATCACTATTAAAAATTAACTTTATTAAGAAACCACTGAAAACCTCTATGTCAATAATGACAAAAATCATGGGAAAGGGAGAAAGAATGATACTTGGGTAGGTTAGATGAGACTATTGAAGAATTCTTCTCTGTGCTACCATTCTCACTGATGGATAAAAGAATAAATTCTGGATTAGAATCACAGACATCTTTCAACTTCCTTGTGTTCAAGTTTTGTCAAGTATATACTTGATGCAGTATACTTGCATACAACACATAATACTAAATTCTATTAATATACAGTGTGTCAGCATGCCAACTAATTATGGTAATTCCCTTTCAGAAGACTGGTAGTCAATTAACATCCACAGATATAGCTAACGATAGGTCACACATACCTTAAAAGACCAATAATATTACTATGATTTGATTACATTTCAAACATTTGAGAGCTTCCTCTGTAACAGACATTGTGCTGAGTACTTAATAATTTATGTAGGAATACCAACCATAAGAAGAGGATAAGAGCAAGTTGATAAATATATCATTAAGAAATTAGTTTACCTGTGTAAACTTTTATATTATTAGTCAACTTGCAGCCAGCCAACTCAAAGTTATTTAGGAAAACGGGGAAAAGAACTTAGGTAAACAAATTTAAAGATAATTCCACAATTAATTGATGTTATGATTCACTCAAATCCATTTAAAACTTTTTCCACTAAGTAAAAAATGACATTTAATTGATTTCTTTTTATAATCTTGGTCCTTCATTTTATGGACTTTGGAATCAGAAGACCTTTGTTTCAGTCTTGCATTAGCACTTCTTAGCTGGAAGACTTTGGCCTTTTTACTTAATCTATAAAGTAGGGTTAATGATATCTGTCTACCTACTTCACAGAACTTTCATGGGAACTAAATGTAGCAACAAAAAGAAACCCATTTCTTGAATTATAAATGTCATACAAGTGTAATTTGTTATCAATCAAGTGGGAATGTAATGAAATATTATGTGGTAGAAGATGAAAATGGTAGATCCAAATATTCTTTGAATAATTAGTAACAAGATATCTAAAAATTATCTGCAACCTTTCTTGTAAATTGAATTCCTAAAGTAAGAGTCCTAATTTTAGGTTTTAGAAAATAGGCTTTCTTTTCATACCAGAGTAAATTCAACTACTAAATTAATAGAACTTTTGCCCTCTTTCTAGATTTCTATTATGCTGGTTCATGAAGATATATTCAATCATCCACCACCTCTTTAGTTTGTATCTATAATAATCTATGCCTGCATATTAATTTTAAAGTGATGGAATAAAAGAACTCTTAAACATAAGAAGCAAATGTTTGCCAATGCAGAATTTCAGTTAACTCTCCAAAATAATGATTGAATTGATAAAAGAAGTACTTCCTTTATTGTTGCAAACATATAGGATGCTTTCACATTTTTTTAACTGTCTTTTATTTTAGGAGGAAGACTCATATTACATACTTATCACTGTCATCTCCCCATTGTGCTCCCATTAATATTAAAGGGAGTTCTATTCAATGCATTAACATCTCAGTGAGAATCTGTCTCATTATAATTACCACTGACCTTGTCAATTTAAAATTTTAGCTTGGGTCAAAATTAAATCTCAGCTATTAAGAACAAAGTAAAAGCAGAGTGCAAGGTAGAGCATTCCTAACTAATGGACCGATAAATTAACATATTAACTATAGAACTTGAATGTAAACATTAACTATATGTTTGTATGGATGCACATATATATGTATTTATAATGTTGAAATTATGCCACTTTCATTGATCTTACATTTAAATTGCTCTCAATCTTATATATCATAATCCCTACAGAGCTTTTAACAATTAGGGATACAATGGCAATTCCTAGAGTTTCTGATTCGGTGGGTATGGGTGAATCCCATGCTTGTGTATTTTTTAAAAGTATCAGAGATAATTCTGATACACTCCCCAGGGTTAAGAACCTCTGTTCTATGTCATAGATGATTTACGTGCATCTACTTTAATATATGAATCTGAACACTAAATCTAGTTGCAGCTCCACTAAGCCTCTCTAACTGCACTCCGAATTGTCATTTTTGGCAAGACTTTGGAGACATATTTTCCATCAACACACAAATCTTGCATTGACCTCAATGACATTTAATAAAGCTACAATTTTCAACCACGGCTCCTAGATCAGATAAATAAATAACTTCTAAGTGAAAAGCTGCTGCAAAGCTACTATTGAGATAGACAACTGAACTGAATTCCCATTTTAGAAACAAGCAGAATTCAGTAATAAATATTTTTCTCCATATCTCCTATGCAACAAGTGTTTACTGATTTCATTTTTATACCTATGTATAAGAATTTGTTTTGGCCTTAGGGAGCTTCATGAGGGAGTGAAGGAATGTGGAAAGGGGAAGGACGAAAGGAGGAAATGGAGGCAATGAGGGACGGCTGGAGGGAGGGAGGATGGAGAACAGAGAGGGGCATTGGGTTGAGTGCTTTGCTTTGTGTCTGTTGACTTCCTTGACTGTTTTCAATCTGAATCTTGCCAAAAACTCCACGTACAAGACAGATAACAAGGGAGCTACCTGCTGAAGTGTGTGTGGAGTGAGGCAGGGCAAGTTTGGGGTGGACGGGGGTAAAAAGAACCACCCACTAAGTCTCTTGTTCACGTTAGGGACCTTTGGGACCTGCAGAAAATGATTTGAGAAAAAAAAACAAAACCCTTGTCTTCAGAATAAAGGGATCTGTTCTAAAATCTGGACTTCACTATTTAATAATTGTATAATTTAGGTCAATTTTCTTAAAAATACTTTTGACTCAGTTTCCTTCTTTATAAAAGTGGTATTTGAAAACCCACTTTCAATATTTTTGTACATAGAACTAGTGTATACAAAGTTCCTAGCACATGATAGATTTTAATTAATAGTAGCTACTACTACTATTATTATTATCACTTATAGGATGAGACATACACTAAATATCTTTTAGTGTGTGACTTCTACTAACAGTGTTCGCTATTAGGGTCAGAGCATGTCATCATCTATTTTGGCCAAATATTATTTTTGTACTTCCTTGTTCTCAGCAATATGTTCATAGGAGGGTGTTTTTAAAACATATCAAGAGTATACAGCTGGTCTTCACCAACTGCAATCTCAGCTAAATCTCACCTGTTTGGAAGAGTCGATTCATTTCCAAAAAGTTATGTATAAAGAAGGTTTTACTATGGGTGTGCATCTATAGTTACCTGCATTTGTATGTCTAGATATTTTCCTCTTAATATATAAAGTAAAGGCAATAACAGTAAGGGAAAGTCCATTTTGTAGATCTATTGCCTAATTTTCCTGAGGGGTATCAGTTAAAGTAGATGTTGGTATTTGCTGGGGGGTTTCAATGTAACATTTATTGTTCTCTTCTGATTATAATGACATAGCATTTAGAAAATATAGAAAAGTAGAAAAAAGACAAATTATCTCAATCCTTAAGGCTAATTCCTAGAGGTAAACCTCTGGGGAAAAAAGTTATGAACTTTTCAACACCTCTAATAGATGATAGCAATTTGTTTTTTGGAAAGATAATGCTGATTAATATCCTTATCACCATTTTATGAAAGTAAATGTCTACCCCTAATTTGACTGAAAAAATAATTTGTTTTGTTTTACTTTTCAACTGTCAGAGAACTTTATTCAGCCATGCATAGGCCTTTTAGATGTATTTTTCTGCTCATTATTCAATCATGTCCTTTGACTATGAATGCTAGCATTTTCCTTAAAATATGTGGATCATAATTCAATTGCTTATCTGTCGCGTTGTTATATTTGGAACAACTATTCAGTTTAAGTTATTCTAAGTTTCATTATTCTATATATTTCAGCACAGAAAGTGTTTGTAATTTAAGACTCCTAAATAAATATTTCCTTACTGTCTCTTTCTTTTTTATGTTTTCTTAACATCTTTATTGGAGTATACTTGCTTTACATTGTTGTGTTAGTTGCTCCTGTATAACAAAGTGAATCAGCTATACGTGTACATATATCCCCATATCCCCTCCCTCTTGAGCCTCCCTCCCACCCTCCCTATCCCACCCGCCCTAGGTAGTCACAAAGCACCGAGCTGAACTCCCTGTGCTATGCAGCTGCTTCCAACTAGCTATCTATTTTACATTTGGTAGTGTGTATATGTCAATGCCGCTCTCTCACTTCATCTCAGTTACACTTCCCCTTCCCTGTGTCCTCAAGTCCATTCTCTATGTCTGCATCTTTATTCCTGTCCTGCCTCTAGGTTCGTCAGACCCCTTTTTTTTTTTTTTTAGATTCCATATATATGTGTTAGCATACGGTATTTGTTTTTCTCTTTCTGACTTACTTCACTCTATGACAGACTCTAGGTCCATCCACCTAGCTACAAATAACTCAATTTCATTTCTCTTTATGGCTAATATTCCATTGTATATATGTGCCACATCTTCTTTATCCATTCATCTGGTGATGGACACTTAGGTGGCTTCCATGCCCTGGCTATTGTAAATAGAGCTGCAATGAACATCGTGGTACATGACTCTTTCTGAGTAAGGTTTTCTCAGGGTATATGCCCAGTAGTGGGATTGCTGGGTCGTATGGTAGTTCTACTTTTAGTTTTTAAGGAACCTCCATACTGTTCTCCATACTGGGCTGTATCAATTTACATTCCCACCAACAGTGCAAGAGGGTTTCCTTTTCTCCACACTCTCCAGCATTTATTGTTTGTAGATTTTTTGATGATGGCCATTTTGACCGGTGTGAGATGATACCTCATTGTAGTTTTGGTTTGCATTTCTCTAATGATTAGTGATGTTGAGCATCCTTTCATGTGTTTGTTGGCAATCCGTGTATCTTCTTTGGAGAAATGTCCATTTAGGTCTTCTGCCCATTTTTGGATTGGGTTGTTTGTTTTTTTGATATTGAGCTGCATGAGCTGCTTGTAAATTTTGGAGATTAATCCTTTGTCAGTTGCTTCATTTGCAAATATTTTCTCCCATTCTGAGGATTGTCTTTTTGTCTTGTTTATGGTTTCCTTTGCTGTGCAAAAGTTTTTATGTTTCATTAGGTCCCATTTGTTTATTTTTGTTTTTATTTCCGTTTTTCTAGGAGGCAGGTCAAAAAGGATCTTACTGTTATTTATGTCATAAAGTGTTCTACCTATGTTTTCCTCTAAGAATTTTATAGTGTCTGGCCATACGTTTAGGTCTTTAATCCATTTTGAGTTTATTTTCGTGTATGGTGTTAGGGAGTGTTCTACTTTCATTCTTTTACATGTAGCTATCCAGTTTTCCCAGCACCACTTATTGAAGAGGCTGTCTTTTCTCCATTGTATATTCTTGCCTCCTTTATCAAAGATAAGGTGACCGTATGTGCATGGGCTTATCTCTGGACTTTCTATCCTTTTCCATTGATCTATATGTCTGTTTTTGTGCCAGTACCTACTGTCTTGATTACTGTAGCTTTGTAGTATAGTCTGAAGGCAGGGAGCCTGATTCCTCCAGCTCTGTTTTTCTTTCTCAACATTACTTTGGCTATTTGTGGTCTTTTGTGTTTCCGCAAAAATTGTGGAATTTTTTGTTCTAGTTCTGTGAAAAATGCCATTGGTATGTGAAAGGGATTGCACTGAATCTGTAGATTGCTTTGGGTAGTATAGTCATTTTCACAATGTTGATTCTTCCAATCCAAGACCATGGTATATCTCTCCATCTATTTGTATCATCTTTAATTTCTTTCTTCAGTGTCTTACGGTTTTCTGCATACAGGTCTTTTGTCAAATTAAGTAGGTTTATTCCTAGGGATTTTATTCTTTTCATTGCAATGGTAAATGGGACTGTTTCCTTAATTTCTCTTTCAGATTTTTCATTACTAGTGTACAGGAATGCAAGAGATTTCTGTGCATTAATTTTGTATCCTGCTACTTTACCAAATTCATTGATTAGCTCTAGTAGTTTTCTCGTAGCATCTTTAGGATTCTCTATGTATAGTATCATGTCATCTGCAAACAGGGACAGTTTTACTTTTTCTTTTCCGATTTGGATTCCTTTTATTTCCTTTTCTTCTCTGACTGCTGTGGCTAAAACTTCCAAAACTATGTTGAATAACACTGGTGAGAGTGGACAACCTTGTCTTAAAGATCTTAGAAGGTCTCGGAAGGTTGTGTTTTTGTAATAATTTGTCCATTTCTTCCAGGTTGTCCATTTTATTGGCATATAGTTGCTTGTCGTAATCTCTCATGATCCTTTGTATTTCTGCAGTGTCACTTGTTACTTCTCCTTTTTCATTTCTAATTCTGTTAACTGGAGTCTTCTCCCTTTTTTTCTTGATGAGTCTGGCTAATGGTTTATCAATTTTGTTTATCTTCTCGAAGAACCAGCTTTTTTTTTTTTTTTTTTTTTTGCGGTATGTGGGCCTCTCACTGTTGTGGCCTCCCCCGTTGGGGAGCACAGGCTCCAGATGAGCAGTCTCAGCGGCCATGGTTCACGGGCCCAGCCACTCTGCAGCATGTGGGATCCTCCCTGACCGGGGCACGAACCCCGGCAGGCAGACTCTCAACCACTGCACCACCAGGGAAGCCCGAAGAACCAGCTTTTAGTTGTATTTATCTTTGCTATTGTTTCCTTCATTTCTTTTTCGTTTATTTCTGATCTTTATAATTTCTTTCCTTCTGCTAAATTTGGGGTTTTTTTGTTCTTCTTTCTCTAACTGCTTTAGGTGTAAGGCTAGGTTGTTTATTTGAGATGTTTCTTGTTTCTTGAGGTAGGATTGTATTGCTATAAACTTCCGTCTTAGAACTGCTTTTGCTGCATCCCATCAGTTTTGGGCCATCATGTTTTCATTGTCATTTGTTTCTAGGCATTTTTTGATTTCCTCTTTGATTTCTTCAGTGATCTCTTAGTTATTTAGTAACGTATTGTTTAGCCTCTATGTGTTTATGTTTTTTACGTTTTTTTCCCTGTAATTGATTTCTATCTCATAGCGTTGTGGTCAGAAAAGATGCTTGATATGATTTCAGTTTTCTTAAATTTACTGAGGCTTGGTTTGTGACTCAAGATGTGATCTATCCTGGAGAATGTTCCGTGTGCACTTGAGAAGAAAGTGTAATCTGCTGTTTTTGGATGGAATGTCCTATTAATATCAATTAAGTCCATCTTGTTTAATGTGTCATTTAAAGCTTGTGTTTCCTTATTTATTTTCCTTTTGGTTGATCTGTCCATTGCTGAAACTGGGATTTTTTAAGTCCCCTACTATTTTTGTATTGCTGTCGATTTCCCCTTTTATGGCTGTTAGCATTTGCCTTATGTATTGAGGTGCTCCTATGTTGCGTGCATAAATATTTACAATTGTTACATCTTCTTGGACTGATCCCTTGATCATTATGTAGTATCCGTCTTTGTCTCTTGTAATAGTCTTTATGTTAAAGTCTATTTTGTCTGATATGAGAAATGCTACCCCAGCTTTCTTTTGATTTCCATTTGCAAGGAATAACTATTTCCATCCCCTCCCTTTCAGTCTGTATGTGTCCCTAGGTCTGAATTGGGTCCTTTGTAGACAGCATATATATGGGTCTTGTTTTTGTATCCATTCAGCCAGTCTATGCCTTTTGGTTGGAGCATTTAATCCATTTACATTTGAGGTAATTATCGATATGTATGTTCCTATTACCATTTTCTTAACTGTTTTGTTTTCGTTATTTTAGGTCTTTTCTTTCTCTTGTGTTTCCTGCCTAGAGAAGTTCCTTTAGCATTTGTTGTAAAGCTGGTTTGGTGGGCTGAATTCTCTTTGCCTTTCCTTGTCTGTAAAGGTTTTAATTTCTCCATTGAATCTGAATGAGATCCTTGCTAGGAAGAGTCATCTTGGTTGCAGGTTTTTCCCTTTCATCAATTTAAATATGTCCTGCTACACCCTTCTGGCTTGCAGAGTTTCTGCTTAAAGATCAGCTGTTAACCTTATGGGGATTCCCTTGTATGTTATTTGTTGTTTTTCCCTTGCTACTTTTAATATTTTTTCTTTTTATTTAATTTTTGATATTTGACTAATATGTGTCTTGGCATGCTTCTCCTTGGATTTATGCTGTATGGGACTCTCTGCACTTCCTGGATTTGATTATTTCTTTTCCATATTAGGGAAGTTTTCAACTATAATCTCTTCAAATATTTTCTCAGTCCCTTTTTTTTTTCTCTTCTTCTTCTGGGACCCCTATAATTCGAATGTTGATGCATTTAATGTTGTCCCAGAGGTCTCTGAGACTGTCCTCAATTCTTTTCATTCTTTTCTCTTTATTCCGCTCTGTGGTAGTTATTACCACTATTTTATCTTCCAGGTCACTTATCCATTCTTCTGCCCCAATTATTCTGCTATTGGTTCCTTCTACAGAATTTTTAATTTCATTTATTGTGTTGTTCATCATTGTTTGCTTGCTCTTTAGCTCATCTAGGTCCTTGTTAAATGTTTCTTGTATTTTCTCCATTCTATTTCCAAGATTTTGGATCATCTTTACTATCATTACTCTGAATTGTTTTTCAGGTAGGCTGCCTATTTCCTCTTCATTTTTTTGGTCTGGCAGTTTTTACCTTGCTCCTTCATCTGCTGTGTGTTTCTCTGTCTTCTCATTTTGCTTAACTTACTGTGTTTGGGGTCTCCTTTTCACTGGCTACAGGTTCGTAGTTCCCGTTGTTTTTGGTGTCTGCTCCCAGTGGTAAGGTTGGTTCAGTGGGTTGTGTAGGCTCCCTGGTGGAGGGGACTGGTGCCTGTGTTCTGGTGGATGAGGCTGGATCTTGTCTTTCTCGTGGACAGGACCATGTCCGGTGGTGTGTTTTGGGATGTCTTTGAACTTACTATGATTTTAGGCAGCCTCTTTGCTAATGCATGGGGTTGTGCTTCTTTCTTGCTAGTTGTTTGGCATAGGGTGTCCAGCACTGGAGCTTGCTGGTCGTTGAGTGGAGCTGGGTTTGGCATTGAGATGGAGCTGTCTGGGAGAGCTTTCACCATTTGATATTATGTGGGGCTGGGAGGTCTCTGGTGGTCCAATGTCCTGAACTCGGCTCTCCCACCTCAGAGGCTCAGGCCTGACGCCTGGCCGGAGCTTCAAGACCCTGTCAGCCACAAGGCTGTCCACCATCAGGGCCACCACTACTCCAGATCCCCCAGGGGTGCCATTGGGCTGCCGCTCACGGTACAGCACCTAGAGCCCCATGTGTGCAGAAAGACCAGGGCTGCCAGCACCAGTGCCACCGCCTGAAGAAGCCGCTTCTCCTTCCACCTCGTCGGGCTGGTCAGCCCCGCAGTGCCCTGCCGGCCCAGCCGCACTGCCCCCAGTGCCGCACGTCCACCCGGCAGCGGCATTAGGTTAGCAAGGAGAAGCGACCGTGGTGCTGGCCCCATGCCAACTCCCTTACTGTCTCTTTATATGCAACACAGGTCCCTCTTCTTTGATTTCAGTTCTTCATGATTTTATATATACTTGGTTCCTTTCCTGCATTTGAGGGGAGGTTTTGTTTTTCAGAAAAATAAAAAGAGGAGACACATTCCCCATTTTGCCTACGATCTCTTTTCTTCCTCATATTCCCCACCTCTAGATTAAATATTCATTTGTAATTTGTAAATATTTTTTAAGATTTTCCTAATTAACCTTTATCCATCATTCTTTGACTCATATTAAGGACTATTTGGAAGTTCTTCAGAAGTGGTTATTCAATTTTCCATACACCAGTTATGATTAATCCATTTTTATGCTTCATGGATTACTAAAGATAATGATAGATAGATAAATACAAGGAAAAAAGATGATAGACAGATAGACAAATACATATGACTAGAAGTATTGACTACTCCTTCCTTTACTGAAAAAGGAGATTGAAAGAGAACAAAGGATATTGGGCAAAAACATAATGCTGTGCTTTACCAGCATGGTCATTTCAATATTCATATCTTGTAATTAAAGAATAAAAGAGCCCTTTTATTATTCAAACAGGTCCAATTAGAAACAGGAAAATAGATACTATTCTGTATTAACATAAACTAATGGGCTTATGGAAGTTGTTGTTTGCCAAATCTAAGTAAGGTAATCTTAGGTTCATTTTGCCCTGGGGCAGTAAGGATTTACATATGTCCTTTCACTCTCATAAATGACTTGCTTTGGATGATTAGTTCATGGTTACATTATTATAATGCATTTAGAACTACAAAAAAGCAAAGAAGCAAACTAACTAGGATCAGTTAAGACAAAGTGAAAAATAGACCTAAATGGGAGAGCCCATATATACATTGAGTCAAGAGACCTGAAACTAAAAAATCCGTCTTCATGCACTTTACTCTTGAGAATTTTGGATGTCCTCAGGAATTATAGACTGCCCTGGTGAAGTCTGTTGGGTGCTACCCACACAGAGTGAACCAAACTTTGGAAATGTACTCATATAGTACAAAGGAAATCAAGAAAATGAGAACTTTACTTGTACTGAGGTTTCTTGCAGAGGAGTAAAATTTGCAAGGAGCAACTGAAGAAAGTGAGGTGTGTTGGATGGGTGCTAAGTTTAGCAGTGAGTTTCAGCCCACAAAGATAAACCTTATTCCACTTAAGTGTTTTCTTTTTGAATGCTGAAAAATCTCCATGTGTTGTACAGCTTCAAATGTTGCTCTTGTTTATAAAAATTATCACGGTTTAAATTTAAAAGAAATGTGTCTACACTGGATAGCCAATTCTGAGATCTAAAGGAGTGGGAACATTTTATCAAGGGAGATTCCCTTCAGAAGCCGTCTTGTGGTAAGGGGCTTAGCAATGGAGGCAAAACTGAGGTAACAGGACTGAGAATTAGAGAAACCAGTTCTTAATGACATTATGTGAACCTAGCATCACACTATTCATGAATCTCCTCAAGCACTGAAATCGTCCATGTTTATAAGCCAACAGGTTTATGTTTTCTCTCTCTCTCTCATCTATCTACCTACCTACCTATCTATCATCTATCTTTCTCTTAAAAGTTGTGTTTCCTATCACTTGAAACCAGAAAGACCCTAACTGATTCACTGATCCAGATGGTCAGAAACAGGGTGCTGAATATAGCATTCTAATATGTGGATTTGAGTTATCTGGAGTCAGGCAGCCGTCAAAAAGGAACTCTCTAGCCTGGGCTGAAAATTGACAACCCCTTTTTATGCTGTAGAAAACCAGTTAAACAGGTGCCTCTAGTTTTTCAGAAAATCAGACTTTGGTCATTTCAATGCTCCAGCATCAGGTGATTTTGTAGGATACATTCAAATGTTGGAATGCACTGAGTACCCGTAATCATTTTCAATAACACTGTACGAGAAAAAAACTGTCCTAAACTGAAACTATCCCATTTCAAGGAAGAGAGTAAAAATAACACAACTTTAGTAAGAGAGCATCCCCCTTCTGCCTGTTTTGTAATCTGAGATGGTTGCAAATCCATTAATTTGTGTTGGAAGAGAAGAACTCTTTATCCTAAACTAAAATTATTGTTAGCAGGGACTGTGGGGGTGGGGGGATCCCTAGCAGGAGGTAGGATCAGGTCCTGGAAGAAGCCTTATCCACTAGTTAGGATGTGGCCAACCCATATATCAGATTTAGTCCTGTTTGTGTACTGCCCACAACTAATAATGCCTTTTACATTTTTAAAACATAAAATAAAACTAAGAGATAGAGGTCTTATGTGGCTAGAAAAGCCTAAAATATTTACTATCTGGCCCTTTATTTGAAAATTGTGCCAGTCTTGCCAGATCACTCTCAAGAACCTCCTGTTTGGCTTCTCTGCCAGATAAAGGCAACAATCATTCTTGTTGACAAGATGCAATTGGAATGTATCCATGAGAAAAGAAACAGATTAGTAGTTCCTTCCCACTACCGTCTATTTTTTTTGTTCCCAAAACTGTCCTAAGAGAGAGGCTAGGATTGACATCATGTAAATGAGGGCTTTGGGATCCGTGGAGTACTGAGGCCAAGGCTGCTTTCTGAGAACTAAACATTTCTAGGAAGATTTCCATATTTAAGGCTCAACAAAGTCTTTGACTTTTCTTAATGACCTCTGAGGCTCAAAATATGAAAATTAACTGGAACCGTACTATTTTTTAAAGAAGATGTAGTATGAGAAAAACTTCATGATTGAACAATAATGGTCAAATGAAATATCTGACTTCTTGAATACATGGTGAAGTGAAATGGCCTCTAAAGGAATGCAGGTCCCTAAAAAGACATTCTGCTAAATGCCCATTTCCAATGTGGTCACGGAACGTGATAAAGAGAGATTCAGAAATGATACTAGGATTTGCATAAACTGGCCGGTCATGGAACTAATTCCCCTGCCAGAAGAATGACCCTTCTCATTTCTGTCCAGCATGCCAGGATATGTGCTGTACTCTGGTGACTACCATGTTGTTTCCTACGCCACCGCTCCCCGCCCCCGTTTCATATGGAGCTGACTTTATCACGTTTAGTTCTTCTCTTTCTACAATGTATGTTGGGTGTTTTGGGGTGTCTGTAAAGACTATATGACATGTTGAAATCTCTGGCATTTGGAGTTATACATAGGAATGGAATGAGACTCCTAGTTGTCTAGATTAGGAGTTCGCAAATGCTTTTAGAGATGTGATCATTTTTAGGTGCATTTATGGGAAGTGTGTGTATGTGTATTTCTGTAGATATGTACATTGAATATGTGTGTGTGTATGTGTGTATGAGAGAGACAATAAAAATAGTGGACTTCATGAATAACTTCTGTTTGTTCCCACACCATCCAGGCTTCTCTTTCTCGTTGCTTTAAGCAGGTTTCTCTTTGAGGATCAGTTCTATTCCTATTCTTATCCTGTATGTTCCTGATGGAGTTGATCTTATCCCTGGTTATGCAGAACTAAACAACCAGAGTATTTCATATATTGTTTGGATAAGGATAAGCATATCATTCATGTGCTTCTTTACCAATGAAATTAAACAAGACTTTTGCTGGAAGTTCTGGAAAAGAGAGTTTCACTCTTTCTTCACCAAATTTCAACCTAAAAGGGCAATAATTGGGAGATTGGGATTGACATATATACACTACTATATATAAAATAGATAACTAATGAGAACCTGCTGTATAGCACAGGGAACTCTGAGCAATGCTCGGTGGTGACCTAAATGGGAAGGGAATCTAAAAAACAGTAGATACATGTGTATCTATAACTGATACACTTTGCTGTACAGCAGAAACTAACACAACATCGTAAAGCAACTATACTCCAACAAAAATTAATTTAAAACAAGAACAATAGCAACAAGACCTATATAATTCTTCTTGTGACTGCCGGAGACCTCAGAAGGGTACTGAAACTGAGTAAGTGGAAGAAAGGGAGAGACAGAGAGAGACAGACAGACAGACTAACTAGTTTCCAGGGACAACAGTTAAGACCTGGATCAAGTCAAACTACTTGGGTTCTTCAACCACTTGAGCAAATAAATCCATTTCAATCTTAAAAGCCAGTTTCCATTAAAGCTTTGTCACATGCAGCATATTCACTCTCTGATGAATAAAGTGAAGGTTTTTTTTCATTCAGAGTGTATAAAAGTAAACAGTTAACTAACTAAATGAATAAATAAACCCAACAAGTCAGTGCTCCTCCCATTACTGAATACAATCTCATGTGTACTCCACATTAACTAGGACACTCAAAATCTTACTTTTCCACTGTTGTAAACTCTGTGAGTTATTTCCAATTTTCCAACTGACCTGCTTACATCAGGCACAGTCTTTATCAGAATAAGTTACACACAGTAAGTACTAAGGAGTTCTTACATCCAAAACGATGTTTGAAATCTGGTCTGAAGCCAAGAAATCTGGTCTGAAGAAGTTAAATCTTTCCCAATAGTTTTCAAATTGTTTTGAAAAGAGATATTCAGAGCAGTCAGTAATAAAGCAGAATTGTCCCACTGAATGACTGTTTACAACTATCATGCAACCAAAGACTTGTAAAAATAAACAAACAACCAAACAAAATCTTGTGATTATCTGGCCTTTCAGAAACATCCAGAGACTGGATATGGGGTTGTGGAAATTGGGAGGATGACCCTGAGAAAATTTTCTGTGCCATGTACATGGTGAGATTTCTGTGACAGTTTTATCATGTGTGACAGCATTTCAAATCATCTGTATGGTTTTTCATCAGCCAGTGTATACATAGGAGTAAACATGCACTGATATGTGGCTTTGTCCACCACTGTCAAGGGCCTCTTTTCTATATTTTTAATCAATACCATCTACAGTTTTACTCACCCAATTGTTATTTTTCTAATCTGTATATACCTAGGTAGCAAGGGGAAATTTTGCTCAATAAAGATAGTCACCAGGACTTGAAAATTCTATTACCCTTTGCTCTTAAGAAGTTTAGGAGTAGCCTTAAGATCAAGTTCTATCCAAATTAAGTAAGGGGCCAACTTGTTGGTATGATATGCATATACATTATGAAATGATCACACACAATTAAGCTAACTAACACATAATCAACTCACATAGTTACATTTTTTTCTTTCTTTTTTTTTTTTCTTTCCTTTGTGGTAAAAACATTTGAGATCTACCCTCTTAGCAAGTTCCAAGTATTTTACTTATTTCTGTCACAGAGTGTCAAAACACCTTGGGAGTTCCTGAGAAGTAGGAGTGTCTCTGTTATGGTAATGGGGTGACTCATGGTGGGCTCCCTAGATAGCTCAGGAGGCTGTTCACCAGAAAGTCCAACCACATGATCAGAAAGTTAAAACTTTGGTCCAGTCCAACTTCCGGAGAAGAGAAGGAGGCTAGAGATTGAATTCAATCATGTAGTCAATGTAGTTAATAAATCATGCTTAAGTAATGACCTCAATAAAAACTCTGGACACCAAGGTCCAGTGGTGCTTTATGGTCATGGAATGCAATCATGTGCCGGGAGGGTGATATGCCCAGATTATACCACAAGAGAGCATAAAAGCTTCACGTCCACCTCTTCTGCCAGACCTTTCCCTATGCATCTCTTCAATCTGGCTGTTCCTGAGTTGTACTCTTTACAATAAAAATGTAATAATAAACGCAGCACTTTCTTGAATTCTATGAGGTGGAGTTGTTCTAGTGAAATATTGAATCTGAGAGATCCCTGGGCTGGTTAGTCATAAGTACAAATAGCCCCAAGACAAGCTGGTGTCTGAAGTAAGGGCGGTCTTGTAACAGACTGAGTTCCTTAACTTGTGACTTGTTGTGATGCAAACTCTAGGTGGTTAGCATCAGAATTGTATTGTAATCCACCTTTGTTGGGGTAGAAACGGAACATTTTGAGATTTCCAGCTTCCTGGTCAGAAGTGTGAATTTGGTTGGGGTCACCGACACTTGTGACTAGTGCCTGTAGTGTGAGTAATCTTATTAAGGTCTTTGCCCTTAACTTGTATCATCGGAGCTATCTCCAGGTAGTTCATGTCAGAATTGGACTGAACCGCAGGACGCCAATGACAGTCAGAGAATTGTGCAGGAGCACTGTATGATGTTACCTGTGGATTTTTGTGGATGCCATTTATCAGGTCAAGAAAGGTCCCTTCTATCCTGGTTTGTTAGTGTTTTATCTTGAAAGGATGTTGGATTTTTTAAACGTGTTTGCTACGCCTACTGAGATGGTCATGTGCCTTTTGTCCTGCTACTGATACAGTGTGGTGCAACACTGAGATAAAGGTTACGGTATATAATCCTTTCTATATGTTGCTGGATTCAGTCTGCTAGCATTTTACATATATTTCCATAAGACATAGTGGTCTATAGTTTTTTCATGTGATATCAGTGTTTGTATGGGGTATCAGAGTAATGCTGGCCTCACAGAATGATCTGGAAAGTGTTCTCTTCTATTTTTTGGAAGAGCTTTTTAAGAATTAGTAATCATTCTTCCTTCAGTTTTGATAGAATTCATTATTGAAACCATCTGGACCTTAGCTTTATTTTTCAGAAAAAATTTAAATCACTAATTGGGCTGGGCTGAATAGTATACTCTCAAAATTCATGTCCACCCACTCACAATCTGACCTTATTTGAAAATAAACTTTTGCAGACGTAATTAGTTAAGATGAGTCCATACTGGATTAACATGGGCCCTAAATCAAATATAACTGGGATACTTATAAGAAAAGGAAAGAACACACAGAAAGAGACACACACACAGGGAAGGCTGTGTAAATGCAGCTACAGGCCAAGAAATCAATGACTGCCAGACTAGAAGGAAACAAGGAACATCTATTCCCTAGAGCATTCAGAGGAAGCATGGATATGCTGACACCTTTATTTCAAACTTCTGGCCTCCCAAACTGTGAGAGAATAAATTATGATGTTTTCAACCACTCAATTTGTGGTAATTTGTTTCAGCAGCTCTAGAAGATTAATACTCTGATTAAGTCCTTTATTTGCTATAGATCTATGCAAATTTTCTATTTTGGGGAAATCAGTTTCAGTAGATTATGTATTTCTAGGATTTGTATATTTCATCTAAGTTGCCTAACTTGTTGACATACAATTATCCATAGTGTTTATTTATGCTTTTTATTTCTGTAAGATTGGTAGTAATCGCCACTCTTTAATTCTAGATTTTAGCAATTTAAGCCTTCCTATATTTTTCCTTGGTTAGTCTAGCTACAGCCTTGTCAATTTTGTTAATTTTTTTCAAAGAACCAACTTTTATTTTCAGTTATAGTCTTTACTGTTTTTCTATTCACTATTTCACTAATATCTGTTCTAATCTATTATTTCCTTTCTCTTTATGGATTTAGGGTTGATTTTCTCCTTTCTACAGTGCCTTAAGGTGGAAAGTTATTAATTGATTGGAAATATTTCTACATATTAAAAGTATTTTAATGTGGCATTTACATGTATATATTTCCTTGTAAGCCTTGCCTTAAATCCCAGAAAATATCCCAGAAATTCTGGTATGTTGTGCTTTCAGTTTCATTTACTTCAAAATATTATCTCATTTCTCTTTTGATTTCTTCTTTGACTGATTGGTTATTTAGAGTATTTTGTTTAATTTCTATGTATTTGTGAATTTCCAAAATTTCCCTAAGGTATTATATTCTAATTTCATTCCATTGTGGTCACAGAACATACTTTGTATTATTTTACTACTTTTTAATTTATTATGGTTTATTTAATGACCTATGTTGAAATTCCATGATGATTTCTGTGATGATTACTGTGTATAATTTAATGTATTTTAAAGAAGCTGAGAGAATAGAAGAACAAGTAAACTTAGAGGGTTTGCTATATTAACCTTCTTATTTAACACCTCTAGTTCTTTTTATTTCAAACTGTGGATTCAAGTTATCATCTCGTGTCATACCCTTACTCCAGTACAGCTCTATTCCCACCGATCTCTTTCATGCTGTTATAGTCAATATATTAAATTTTTCTACGTTACAGAAAATCTATGATACAAACCTAACAGTAAAGTTGTGTACATGATGCTTTACACAATTATTTTTTAAGTCACTTAAGAAAAGAAAGGAGAATGCAATTATACTGTCCTTTATCATTCCCTACATAATTACATTTACCAGCACTCTATTTTTTCACAGGGATTCAAATTACTCTTTTACATCACTGGCTTCCATTCTGAAGTGATTCCTTTATTATACCTTATTTTCTCCTACTAGTTGTTCTTTTATTGAAATATAGTTGATTTACAATATCATATTTATTTCAGGTATACAGTAGAGTGATTCTATATTTTTACAGATTATACTTCATTAAAAGTTATTACAAGATAATGGCTATAATTCCTTGTGCTGTACAATATATCCTTGTCGCTTATCTATTTTCCTTTGTTATATCTCTTAAGGAGACTTTGCTAGCAACAAAGTTTTTCGGTTTTGCTCATCTTGGAATTACTTTATTTTACCTTCATTATTGAAGGACAGTTTTCTAGATATGATTCTTTATTGACAATTTTTTTTCTTTTAGCATTTTAAATATAACCTCTCACTGCCTTCTGACTTCCACTATCTCTGATTAGAAGTAAGCTATTAATCTTATTAGAGACTTTTTTTTTTTTTTGTAATTGGGTCCTTTTTATCTCACATCTTTCAAAATTTTTTTCTTTTAACATTTCAACTGTTGAAGTATTCGAGTATGGATCTCTGTGTTTATCCTAGTTGGAGTTTGTAGTTCTTCATGGATGTGTAGAGTAATGTTTTTCATTATATTTTGGGAAGTTTTCAGCCATTACTTCTTCCAATACTTTTCCTGCTCTTTTTCTTCTCTCCTCTCTTTCTGGTACTCCAATACATACATGTTAGTGGACTTAATGATATCCCACATTTTTTTGAGGTCATTTCCCTCTTTCTTCATTCTTTCTTCTCTCTGTTCTTCATATTGCATATTTATCTACCTGTCTTCCAATTCACTGATTTTTTTTCTGCCAGATAAACTCTACTGCTGAGACCTGTTAGTGATTTTTTTCATTTCTGCTATTGTATTTTTCAACTCTAGAATTTCCATTTAGTTTTTAAAATAATTTTCTTCTTTACTGATATTCTCTATTTGATGAGCCATTGTCATTATACCTCCTTTTACTTCTTTAAACATATTTACAACAGTTCTTTGAACATATTTACAATATTTTCTTGACACCTTTGTCTGCTATTTCTGACTTCTGGGCCTTCTCAAAGGCAATTTCTGCTGCCTGCCTTTTTTCCTGTATATGAGTCACACTTCTCTGTTCTTTTTCAGGTCTCTCTCTTTTTGGTAGAAAACTCGTCATTTAAGATACTATGTTGTTGCAACTCTGGATACCCACACAGAATGATATTTATTTGTTTAGTGACTTAGCGGGACTATTTCAATGAAGTCTATTCCCCTGCAATGTGAAGGCTGATGGCCCTCCTTACTGTGTGCAGCTGGGTCGACTCTGACTCCCTTACCCCTTGCTACCAGGGAGCTAGTGATGTTAGCTGGCCTCTTTTTGATGCCCTTTCTCTTACCTCTCTATTATGATTCAAGCTAGCCTCTATTGGGATTGCATCCAACAGCTAGTCTCCACTAATTGTTAGCTCATTGTTCTATTGTTTTTGACACGTCCTTGGGACATAAATTGTTCCACAATTTGATCCAACTGAGTTCAAGCTCAGTTGCAGGGGTAGTCTTCTAGGCATTTCTCAACACTAGGATAGCTCTTCTTAGCTGTCTCTTTCCTTAGTTCTCCCTGTGAAACTTTTACCTTGTTTAGTGTTTTCATTTGTCACTGCTGTGGAGCAACCAGCATCCTCTTAAAAAAATCTCCAAGAAAAAAGACAGGGTTGCTCGTGTGGTTACCGAAATAGTCACTTCAACATCTACCACCCTTAAATGGCAAAACACTCTCACCTCCCCACACCCAGGGATTATGCAGATTCCTAAGGATTGCTTAGAGCATACATACTTTGATTTCTTCTACCTTCTTTATAAAAGTATTGGTATTGACATTATGATGTCTCTGTTCTATTTATGCGATTTTTATAATGAAAGGAATAAGTTACAAAAAATCTGGAGGATAGTTATATCTTGCCAAATGTTATACACATTTTCTTTTTGTAAACATTTTAAAAAACATTTAGCTTCTACACACTACAAAATCATTGGTATAATAGAATATAATTAAATGTAGTTTCCATAACTGCTGAAGTATGAAAATGAATTACATATTCTGTTCGTAAAGTTTAAGACAAAAACCTTCTCCCTCTCTTTATATATATGTGTGTACGTGTGTGTGTGTGTGTATATTCACACTGTATTGCCTTTATATGTGTTTATACATATATATTTATTTATTAATTTATTTATACATTTTTGGGGGGTTATTAGATAAGGAAGTGAACATTTCTCACTAAAGTGTATTGAGAAGTTTTCTTAAGTTTTAAAATGTCATGCTTATTATAATCCCTCTAATTTTATATTACTAAATATTTTTTTTTAATTTTAGCAATTCTAATTTTCCATGGACCACCTTGTCTCTTTTCCTTTATTCTGCTAACATTACCTCCTTCTATGAGAACACAGAGGCTACCAGGCTTGAATTTACCTTATATCTCATCTGTCTACATTGTAACATCCATATTTTCCATACCTTTTGTTTTCCTTTGAACAATCTTAAAGGTAGTTTTGTCTCTATTATTTCTTTTGGTTATTTTTTGTTGTTGTTCTTTGCTCACTGCATAATTAAATTTCCTTCATAATATAAATTTTGTCCCCCTAACTTGACCTTTATACTCTGCCTAAAAATATCTTCAAGACTTTTCCATTCTAAATATAACATCAATTTCCCCAAAGTCACCAGGCTGATCAGCCATATTCCTTTTTAATGTCCAATCATAAGAGCCTAAACCTCTTTATCATTGTTCTGTAAGTTTAGTGAATTATCAGAGTCTTCCCTGGGCTGTTCTACAAACCTGCCCCGGCTCACATTTGCACCCTTAGCCCATCCTCCTCTGCCATGTGTCACCACCGCCATCTTGAATTTGGTTTCTCTCAGGCTGCAGTTGTGCTCCCCTAAATGTCTCTGGCTCAAGTGTAAGCATAGATTCTTTTCTTCATTTTACATAATGAAAGAAAAACCTAGGCTATGCAAGGCAGTTAACAAAACCTACCTGAAATATAAAAGATTTTAAAAATTTAATGATGCTACAGATACATTTACAATTATTCAGTAGAAGTGCTTGGATTCTGTGTCGTCTGCTGGTCACCTTTTTTATTCCCTAGTGCCTAATCTCTAAAAATGGTTCAAGTACTTAGGCAGTGGGGTCCCACAGGTTTAAGGCTTAAGTTATTAGTATTTAGCAGGAAAACATCTAAGTCAGCAAAGCCAGACAGGTGAACTGAACTAAGAGCTGAGCTAGAGCCAAGTCCAAAAAGGAAAGAGGATAATCCAAGGACTCTATAAACTAAAGGGACTAGAAGCTGATATCAAAACTAACATGAACATTAGGACTCCAAGATTAAGTTTGCTGAAAGCACCACCTGATAGTGACTGACTTTAGTCAGAAGAGAAAATGAAGGAAGTTGATGCAAGAAATTGTCTCCAGCTTATGCTAAGTGTCAGCAAGGACATTTATGTAAGTAGACTGTACCACAATTCATTGTAGATCTTTCATTAAAAAACGAATTGCTGGGCTTCCCTGGTGGCGCAGTGGTTGAGAGTCTGCCTGCCGATGCAGGGGACACGGGTTCGTGCCCCGGTCCGGGAAGATCCCACATGCCGCGGAGCGGCTGGGCCTGTGAGCCATGGCCGCTGAGCCTGCGCGTCCGGAGCCTGTGTTCCGCAACGGGAGAGGCCACGACAGTGAGAGGCCCGCGTACCGCAAAAAGGAAAAAAAAAAAACAAACAAAAAAACCGAATTGCTCAACAAATTGTAAGTGCTGTGCTAAGCACCTGACACAATTGTGAAAAAGGCAGACCTAATTATTCAATAAATATTTCCTGGGTACCTACTATGTGCCAGAGATGAATGATGAATAAATTATAGCCAGTGACCTTGAGGAGCTTATACTCCATTTAAGACAGAGTTGTAAACAGCTCATTTCAATACAAAATGAGCAGGCACACAAACTGAAAAAAACAGCAAAAACAAACGTCTAAGAACAACAACATTTTTAGGCACATAGAGAAACCATCGGCACGCGTTATTTCTTTTCAAGACTGCCACAAGAAGAAAAGACTAAATGGGCCAATACAAATATGTTCTTCCATGCGGGCATTTTACATAAAAGGAAATGGTTAGCTAATCATTTGTTAGACTGGATATGAAAAACAGTGTCTAAAGATCCTTAGAGCCCCTCATTCTGGTCCTCTATGCAATTGGTTAAGTGGGGACCTAACTTCTAAACATAAGGCTGTGCAAAGAATGTCACTGGCCATCAAAATAAACGACTCCAAATAACTGCTTACAGAGACAGGCAGGCATACAGAAAACTGCCGAAGCAATTATACAATTAGTTAAAGATAATTGCAAAAACAGACATAAATACATACACAAGCAAAACCCTGCAGACAAAACACAAAATAATTTCCTGCAGCCAAAACATTTCTGAATATAATTATGCAACTTCCTGGCCTCTTTAAGGACTTGGTCATTTCTCACTAACAATATAACAATATAATCCCAACCATGGGATTCTTCAAAACAATCATGGAATTTCTCAAATATAAAGCACCGGCCAGATATAATTAGTTATATGATTTCTCAAAGATCCAGGAATCTTTCAGACATAAAACACTCACAAGAAACCTATTGTTTTCAGCACCCGGCTCTCCTACAGAAGACCCCCCCCCCCCAATATTAAATCATTTCTGTAGATTCTTATTCCAAATTCTTAACTTGGATTGGTCTCAAATTCAATGGGACAAACATCTTTAAAATGGCCATAAAACTTTGACTAACAAGGGCTCTGGAAATGAGCCGAGTTTGCCGAGGGTTAGCCAACCCTCACTAGCTGATCTCAACATCCGAAAAATTGGAGAAACACAAAATAATTGCAGGGGTACATCTGTTGCGACTTTTTTCCATTCGGGCATAGCTTGAATGTGTCCTCATGAAGCACGTGAATATTTATGAGACGTTCACAACGGTTTTAAAACAATTTCTTTGACAAATTAATTATCTGGACCTGTCAGAGTTTTGTTCCAGCCTGCTGCAAGAGGAGAGCCCTGTGCCGTCCTGTTTCAAAATTTCTTCTTGCAAAGGAAATTTTATAAGAAAAGAAGACAATTAGATAATGACAGGTTAAAGATAAGACAAAAAATAATGTAGAAAATCACTGTCAGTTGAAAGTCAGTTGGACAGGTGAGTCATTAACTTATTAGGTCATAATATCATTTACCTCCATCAGAAAATCAAATGTTTTAACAGAAATGCTAAGCTTTTCCAAGAAAGAAATTTGCAGAGTAGATTCTGTTGAAAAGTTATATGAGAAATGAAGTTTCATGTAATTTTTCTTTCAAGTTGATAAGTATACAAGTCTTTCCTTTATTGCCTATGTATTGAATCTATAATGTGTGTGAGGTTCTGGTGCTAGGAAATGAGTATCCAGGAGGAAACCAGACAAAGGAAAACTGATGGGGGTACAAGCTGGGGAAGAGGGTGTCACATAAAGCATTTGAGAAGGTCACACTTAAGCTAAATCTTAGTGGGACAAGCTTTAAAAAAAATTCAGGGAAGGAAAATCCACCAGTCAATGGAAAAAACGTGACAAAAACCCCCTGAGATAAAAACAAATGTGGTGGGATCTGCGAACCAGAAGAAGGCCAGTCTGACTAGAGGACAGAGACCTTGGCTAGCTGTAAAAATCAGTCACCAGGGCCCAGATGACCCAGTGTTGCCAGCCTGGCCAGGAGATTGACTTTTTCCAAAAGCAATAGGAAGCCATGGAAAGCAACAGAGTTTTCAGCCAGAGCGTGGAATAATTTGATTTTGTTTTTTAATTGACTTATTGATCATGAAACTTTATTTTTTCTTTGATCTCCTGCTCAGTAATACTCTGGTAACTCCTTGTTTTCTGTCCTCTGGAAAAAAACAAACCAAACCAAACAAAAAACTCTTGAGCAAGGAGTTTAGATATTAAAAGCTTTTCAGAAATTAAAAGCCTGGGTCAGTTTCAATCTTGGTTCTCAAACTTGTTTTAACTCCCCTCCCTTGATTTATGACTGAGCTGGAGCGTACTCCTGGAATGCACACAGTGAGTTGGGGGTGAGGGAAGCTGCTTTCAACTTCAGCCTTTTCTTTTCATAACCCACTTTCCTTCACTCATCAGTTTTCGCTGCTTCTTTAGCCAACACTGATTGGCTCTCAAGGCCTTCTCCAAGGCAGAACGACAAATGCTAGCCTTTTCAGGGGTGTTGTAAATTCTTCAAAGGGCTCTGCAAAGTCTGTCCACTGCAGTGTCCAGACACATGAGGAATCCACTTCCTGCTGGAGTCTTTCAGCCTACTCCTCCTCAAACTCCCAAACTCACTTGTCCCCCCTAAAGCCCCTTAAGCTGGACAAGCATCCTGGGTGAGATACCAGTCAACACGTCTCTATGATGCTGCAACATACTCCTTTCCATACCAGAGAAAAGTCACTGCAATTCTTGTCAGGCCAACAAGTCTTAACTTGAAAGCCTTGGTGAAGGGAGGCTGGTGGAGGAACTGATTTTGGTAGAGCCAGTTCTGGCAGTGCTTCATTAGCCCCTGGCTAAATAAGCTCAACTGTCGGGCACTCTTTGGGGATTTTAGTGCCTGTTTTTTGTTTGGCTGTTTGTTAGTTCGTGGGCTTTGGCTCTGGGCCATTATGCTTTTCCTAAGGCAGCAGTAAATGTCCGTATTAAATATCCAGTCACAATTGCAAAGTTCATTTTGTTTGCTGCATGGAGAATGGCTTTAAAGAATATAAGAGTGGGAACACAGAGTGGACAGTGCACAAATCCTAAGAAGCATGATGGCAACTGTGACCTGGACAGAAATATCCAATCAGTCAATAATTATTAATGAGCATCTATTGTATGTCAGGTTTGATTTTGTTTTTAAGCACTTGTTTACAAACTTGAAAATGAACAACGCAGACAGAAGCCTTGCTCTTCAGGAGTCTGCATTCTAGTGGGAGAAATGGACAAAGTAAAATGATAATAATAACAATATAATAATATCACTTTTAATAAAGATAACTGCTATAAAACATGATAGTGAATTAGAAAAAAAGTGGATAGCTTTGAGATTTATCATGGACACCTAGTTTTTGGATTTGGTGGTACATAGGTTTAGATGGTGATGTTCAAAGATAAATCCTAGATGTGAGACCTGATCATGCCCATGGTGTGAATGGTCATGCCATTAACTGAGAAGGGGAAGACAGCAGTGAACAACAGGCTTTAGGGGAAATTAAAAATTAAGCTTGGGATATATTAAGCATGAGATCTGTGAGACATCCAAATGAAGATGTCCGTGAGGAATTTAGAATAAAAATTCTATAACTCAGAGGACAGTCTTCATCCTACAGATGGTATTTAATGCTGTGAAAATAGATGTGATCACACAGAGCCAGACTGGAGAGAAAGAAGAGAATTTTAACATTAATGGGACAGCACAGAGTTCTCATGGAAGTTCCTTAATAAGACACCAGGGACAGAGATATCTTCCCCTTCTTCCTAAAGATCACGTTTGACTTTTATTCTTTCTTCAGGTTCACTTTGGATGCCATTTCCTTCAGAGAGATTTTTCTCAATACTAACCTTGGGGAAAGCAGATTAAGGAGAATAATACCTGTTGGGAGTCTAGAAGTTGAGCTGGGGAAGAGAAAGTGATGGAGCTAGCCTGTGGCCATGGAGCTTTGAGCAGAGTGGGAAGTTAAATGACTCAGTGGTAGGGCTAGCTTAGCAACCACAGAGATGAGCCGAATTTCAAATCTGTTGGGCTAAGAAGAGATATAAAAATGTTAAGTTCACAGTGAGTGGATTTACAAGTAAAGACAAACAAAACTAAAAATAATTCGAAGAGGCAATAAGAGCTGAAACTGAAAAAAATGTCCTGAGACACATACATAAAGCTGTTCTTTCCCCATTATGAGGAGCCATAGTGAAAGGTCTAAGCACAGGGAGTTTGATGTTGAGAGGACTGAATCAGTTAGGCAAACAGAAAGAAGAGCATGTTCAAAGGCACTGGGATTGAAATTAGATGGTGTTTTTGGTCCCTTTATCTCATGCCTTTTCCTAGTTGGGTTGTTTCTGGACATACCTCCACCATCTTTATACCTATAAACCAAATTTACCTTTGGTTCTCTTACTTGGAGAACCAAGAGCCCCAAAAGAAGTGGGAATAAAAATAGACAGTAAGATGTGAGTGGCATCAGATAAGAACCTGAACCCAGGGAATGCAACTATGTACAAAGGAAATGTGAGTGATGGCAGGAGTCCAAGAATCCCTAGATTTCAAGTATATACTACTGGGATGCCTTTGACTGTATGAAGAAAGTCAAAATGGGTTACTATTTGGGAGCGAAGAAGGAGTGTAAAACTGTTAGCTGCTTCAGGACCAAAAAGAAAACACTCCAAGATCTGACCAAAACTTCAAAAATCTTCTATTTAAAAATGTCTCTTGAGGAGAGAAATATTTATGCAGAACACTCTCATTTTTTATGGCTTCAGAAATGCATGGCTGGGTAGAGTTGAGCTGTGCCTAATCAGACACTGCCTAGGCTGGCAAAAGAGTAAATGTGCCCTGATATGATCGACTGCTTGTTGAGCGTCTGTTACATTGCTCTGGATGAGTGAATTGAATCAATTATTGCCATTACATCATCAAATACTTAGAGTACATGTCTCATCCAGCACAATTGGGATCACTGGTTGGTCAGTTAAGCAAATAAGTTGGTTAAAGCAGGGAATTTTTAAAAGAAAATATGATACAAAGTCTTAAAGCATTTTTTAGTTCTCTTGTCCACATCTAATTCAATATCATTTTTTGTTTTGCTTTGTTTTAGTCACTTGGCTTTGAGTTTTTTCCAAATCATTCACATTAACAGAAATAGCCTCTCCTTTCATACGTATATCTCATTAGTGTATTTATTTACATAGTTTATTTATGTATTGGTTATTTATTTACCTAATTACAATAGTAAGTACATCTGGGATAAGCATCGTTTTAGATACAACTTAATGGCTAGGAGAAATGTGTAGCTATACTAATGAGCTGCCTGCCAACTGCCTTGCTGGCATCGGTTAGTATGTTTTAAATTAGGAAATGAGGGATTTGATTATCTGACAGGTTTAAATGGCATTTGAATGAGAGAGATTCTATCGTGTTTACATAGTCTACAATATGTTCTAGTACATAGTAACAGTTGTAAATAATATAATTGTAGCTCCTGAGTATCCTTTTACCTTATTCCAAACACACATCAACACTAGCACTACAGTCACTGAGGGTCCAAAAGGGCTAGACAATACCATGAAGGAATAAGAAAAAGGAAGGCAACTGAAGAGACAAAAATCTGCTAGAACACAAAAAACGGTTTGGAGAAGTGCAAATGGCAAATTGCGTTCAAGAAGAGTAGGAAAAAATGGAGTGGCCAGTTTCCTGATCTACCCACTTCCAGAATTCCTCCATTTGATTTTCCTTTTTATCTTGTATCTCTTCCTAGTACTGAACCTGAAAGTTCTCAGGACTAGAAAACATTGACTAATAGATCAAATATTCTTATTTATTTTCCTGGGATCTAGATTGTTAGAACCACAGCCATACTCATGATATAAATATTCTCATTGGTGCTCATTTCATTCAATCAACATTTATCTTCTACTTCCTGCCTACTGGGCAATAAGATAATCACAATAAAATGAGTCTAAAAAGAAAACTATAAGAGAAATAAATTCTTGCAGAGAGCTGCTTCTCCCTTCCTGCTCCAACCCAAGTACAACTGTCACAAGTGGCATCTGTCATCTCAGATATTTGTTTTCCTATGAGCCTGCCCAGACTCCAAGTGTAGTGCTGACTGATGACTTGCATACCTGAGCTATCTGGATTTGGAAGTTGGTAAATTTCTCTGTAAAAATGTGTCAATGTGAATTTAAGGAAAAGAAAAAGCCACATTTTAAGGTAGAGTTAAAAAATGCTTTGGCAAATCATGGATGGGAGCAGTAAATAGGAGCTTTAGATATAAACATGATCTTAATCATTTTTTCTCAGATTTCTGCCCCTGCTGTATTATAGTCTGAATTCTCAAGGTGGGTTTTAGCCTGCCCTGCACGGTATAGGTCTAGCCACAGAACGTTTTATGTACGTGTGTGTGCATTTATTCATTTATTTTTACCCTGACTCACCTAAAAGACCTTAAAGATATGTCTGATTCAAACAATAATAAATTGTTAGGGAGTCAAAGTCAAAAAGAAATAAATACTAGAAAAAGAAACTTAAAGACAACACATAGAAATAGAGATTATATGTTTCTTTAGAGTTGTGAAATGTTGTTTTGAAATTGACCTTTAAGCTTCCCTGTACTAAAATCAGTGAAGAACACACAATCAGCTTCAAGGTTGATAATCTCTATAATACATAATAAAAATATATAAGTAATTTTGGCAAAATCCACCCTCCCCCCTCCAAAAGGAAAAATGAGAAAGACATTTTAAGAAATGTTTTTCAAACTGTGATACTGGGAAGGACTCAAGGGATCCAAAATTAAAGATCAATGTCGGATCCATCCCAGGTACAAAGGGAATGATGGGTGGAGGGAAAGGCAAGGACTGATATTGAGCACATTTAGAGATTAGTGATATTATCCACATCTTTTTAAGTCATGAAAAAAAGGTTGAAACACTTCTGGATCTATGTGGCCATTAAGTTAGAGTAGCATAAACTGTCTGACTTTAAAGTCTATGTTTTTCTCAATACAACACGTTTTCTCTTCATGGAAGGAGATGATTAAAAAAGGCAAAGACACCAACTTTTCAAAGTTCTCTTATCTAATGAATTATTTATAACTCTTCTTTTTCTAATATGATGGAACTCTCTTCCCTCTAATGCTTTCACTAAGATGTTGCTTTTGCTTAAGAAATTGGTTTTGTAATTAAAAATAAAAATAAGCAGAAAAACATGAAAAATCATTATGTTAAAGGCTATTTTCTCAATTGAAATTTACTGCCCTTTTGGATGTTGTTCCATGTTTTAATGCTCTGAATTTTAAACCAAAGTTCAGTCTTTGGTAGTGGGATTTATAAACTGCCAAATACTTCTAAGGGGAAAAAATGCATTTTAAAGCCTAGGGGGAAAAGGGACTCACTTTGCTTTCTTGACATCAAACAGGCCTTGTAAAACAACACATTGACCGGTTAAATACAAATGAACTTGAATCATATGGATATAATTCTCTTAAATTAAATTTCCTTTAAAATAGGGATGGAATTAAACATTAAAAAAGAGAGGTTCACCAAGTCAAGCTTTTTTTCATTTGACATCTGTCTGCATAGCCTTAAACCCTAAAAGACTAAATCTTAGCAACATTAAATATGTGACATGTTGTCTTATTTAACACATAACTGATATATTATTGTTCATATATTGACCATGAGAGGATTTCATTGGAAAAATATCTCAAAGTAATTATAATTTCCCTCCTCATTTTGCTAGACAATTTAATTTTTTGTTTTCTTGTGTTTCAAGAATTAGCAGAAAATCGTGGTGAATCCAGGGAGAGGAGGTAAGGATTACTCTCTCAGGTTTTTAGTTCCCAAAAGGTCAATGGAAACAAGCACTATAAGTGTGGTGGGCATCACCAAAGCGTGGCGGGAAGCTATTTGGATATCAGGAGAAGGAGGATTGATGCTGTCAGCTGGGAGGAAGCTAAGTCACAATAAATCTTAGTAGAAACCACAGATGCCAGAGAACTGCTTGGAATTGACCCTCTTACATGTGATGTTTGCCCATCTAGATACACGGTGATAACAAAATAAAGGGGCCCAGAAGCTCAAGGGTCATTCATGTGGGGTCTTTGAAGTAAGTCAGTTAAAGTTAGGACTAATTAGCAAAAAAAGAACAGCCTACTCGCCAATGTCAATAACAAAAGAAAATATTATTGGAAAGGCAAAGGCCAAAAGGAAGGAGACAATGTTTGGGGAGGAATACAAGCCTCCTCTCCACTACTGTTTTACAAGTCTAGCCTATCCCGGAGGTAGAAATTAATGGAATTAATGTGATTCAAAAGTTATGGGGTTTGATCATTAATGGGAGTCTACTGTTTAGCAAGATAAGGAGTTTCAACCCAACAAAGATGTTAAAAAGAAAATAGTTTCCTGCTTATACTTCGATGACGTGATACCAGATACACCTTTATTCTACTCTAAGAAAGATTATCCCTTAGTCTCATAATATCCCTCTGCAATATAATTAGAAGGAAAATATCAGACCTCAAAAATGCATTTTTAATTTAATGATTGTTTTGACTGTCTATCATGTGCTTGATGCTAAGCGTATGAGATGAAAAACACCCCTTAAGGAACACAAACTCAAATGGAGGTAACTGTCATATAAACAAATGTACCAGAAGTCAAAAGTGTATTATCTCAAAATTGTTACCAGAATTCCTCTTGGAAAGAAAAAATGTTTGGTACAGCACCGAGATAAGGAGCTTGGGATAGAAAGTGAGACAATGATACATTAGGGGTCAGCAGCAAACTTCGGGCAGGAACACATCCATGCAAGCAGTGTTGGGATTCTTGATAGCAGTGAGCAGGCAGATAGTAGGAAAGGCCAACTTAAGAAGACTTGAGAATATCCAAAGATGAATTAGATGTGCAGGTAAGATTTTAAGAGGCCAGCATTATCCTGGTACCAAAGCCAGATAAAGACACTACAAGAAAACAAAACTACAGACCAATATCCCTGATGAATATAGATGCAAAAATTCTCAACAAGGTATTAGCAAACTGGATTCAATGCCACATTAAAAGAATCATAACACCATGATCAAGTGGGATTTATCCCTGGGATGCAAGGATGGTTCAACATATGCAAATCAACAAAAGTGATACACTACATTAATAAAATGAAAAATCAAGTCATATGATTACTCAACAGATGCAGAAAAACCATTTGACAAAATACAACTTTCTTTCATGATAAAAATGCTCAACAAATTGGGTATAGAAGGAAGATACCACAACACAATAAAGGCCATATGTGACAAACCCACAGCCAACCTTATACTCAATGATGACAGGTTGAAAATTTTCTTCTAAGATCAAGAACAAGACAAGGGTGACCACTCTATTTCTATTCAACATAGTACTGGAAGTCCAAGCCAGAGCAGTCAGGCAATACAAAGAAATAAAAGGCATCCAAATTGAAAAAGAAGAAGGAAAAGTGTTTGGAGATGACATCATCCTGTATAGAGAAAATCCTAAAGACTCCACACAAAAAAACTTAGAACTAATCAACAAATTCAGCAAAGTTGCAGAAATCAACATACAGAAATCAGCTGCATTTCTATACACTAACAACAAAACATCTGAAAAAGAAAGAAAGAAAACAATCGCATTTGCAATAGCATCAAAAACAGTAAAATACTGAGGAGTAAGTTTAACCAAGGAAGTGAAGATCTGTACACTAAAAATTACAAGACTTGGATAAAAGAAATTGAAGAAGACACAAATAAATGAAAAAAATTACCCATGTTCATTGATTGGATGAATGACTACTGTGTTGTTAAAATGTCCATACTACCAAAAACCATCTGCACAGTCAATGAAATCTCTATCAAGATTCTAACGGCATTTTTCACAGAAATAGAAAAAACAATTCTAAATTTTGTATGAAGCCACAAAGACCCTGAATATCCAAAGCAATCCTGAAAAAGAAGAACAAAGCTGGAGGCATCACACTTCCTGATTTCAAACTATAATACAAAGCTATTATAATCAGAAATAATATGGTACTGCCTTGAAAACAGACACAAAGACCAACGGAACAGAATAGAGACTGGTGTATAAACTCATGCATAAATGGTCATTAATTTATGACAAAGGGACCAAAAATATACAATGGGGAAAGCATAGACTCTTCAGTAAATGTTGTTGAGAAAACTGGGTAATTGCATGCAGAAAAGTGAAATTAGGCCTCTATCTCACACCATTCACAAAAATTAACTTGAAATTGTTTTAAACATAAGACCTGAAACCATTAAAATTCCAGGAAAAAGCATAATGAAAAACCTCCTTGACACTGACGTTGTCAACAATTTATTTGGATATGATACAAAAAGCACAAGCAACAAAAGCAAAAATAAATAAATCGGACTACATCTAACTAAAATACTCCTGTAGAGAAAAACAGATCATCAACAAAATGAAAAGACAACTTTGGGAATGAGAGAAAATATTTGCAAATCATTTACAATGCTTGGTGTCAGTTTATTTATCTCTTGTAAAAATAAAATAGTGTGTGTGTGTGTGTGTGTGTAAAAAATAAAAAATTTGCAAATCATATATCTAATAAGCATTTATATACAAAATATAAAAATAACTTGTAACTTAATAGCAAAACAAACAAGCAGGTGATTAAAACATGGGCAGAAGTGAACATTTTCCCAAAGAAAACATACAGATGACCAACAAGTACATGAAAAGATGCTCAGCATTGCTAATCATCACAGAAATGCAACTCAAAACCACAATGAGATATTACTTCACACCTGTTAAAATGGAATCATGAAAAAGAGAAGAGATAAATGTTGGAGAGTATGTAGAGAAAAGGGAACCCTTGTGCACTGTTGGTGGGAATGTAAATGGGTGCAGCCACTATAGAGAACAATATGGAGGTTCCTCAAAATATTAAAAATAGAGCTACCATATGATCCAGAATTCCACTTCTGGGTATACATCCAAAGGAAATGAAAAAAGAATCTCAAAAAAGACATCCGCATTTCCATGTTCATTGCAGCATTGTTCACAATAGCCAACATACGGAAACAACCTAAGTGTGTGTCAATCAATGAATGTATAAAGCAGATGTGGTACATATGTACAATGAAATATTATTCTGCCATGAGAAAGAAGGAAATCCTGTATTTTCTACAACTTGTATGAATCTTGAGGGCATTACGCTAAGTGAAGTAAGCAGACAGAAAAAGACAAATACCGTATGATATCAGTTACATGTGGAATCTAAAAAAGCTGATCTCATAGAAATAGAGAGTAATGGGGAAAATGTGCAGGTATTGGTTAAAGGGTACGAACTTCCAGTTGTAAGATAAACAAGTTACGGGGTTCTAATGTATGGTATAGTAATTATAGCTAATAAAAATACTGTATTATATAATTGGAAGTTGCTATGTTAGTAGATCTTAAATGTTCTTACCACAAAAAAGAGATGGTAATTATGTGACAAGATGGAGGTCATAGCTAAAGCTATGGTTGTAATGATTTCCAAACATATAAATGTATCAAATCAACAAGTTGTACACCTTAAAGTTACACAATATTACACGTCAACTACATCCCAATAAAATTGTGCAGAAAAAGGGTAGATATTATTGCAGTCTCCATATTAGAGATAACAAAAATGAAGAGCCAAGATGTAAATCCAGGTTTGTTTCAATTCCAAAAATATTGATCTTTCCAGCCTTATGTACTAAAGTGCACACGTTGAATGAGATTATGATCTAGCTCTTAGCAATTGATTTTATTAATGTTCCCAATTCTCCACTGACTCCTGCATATATGCCTGCCCCTTGCCATGTAACTTTATACGGCTCTCTCAGTGGGCAAAGAATAACCCTTATATTTCAACTTACTTTGGCCAATGGATATTAATAGGCATAATGCAATCAGAGTTTTAAAAGCATTTGCATGATTGGGCTTACTTTCTCGCACCTCTGCCAATACCATGAAAAAGACTCACTGGTCTAGGGGAGGATGAGAAACACATGAAACAAATCCACCCAGCCTGGGTCAGCTAAACCCAGGAAGTTATAGACACATGAGTAAATTTAGCCCAGACCAGGAGAACCATCCATCCACACCCTGCCTAGTTCAGCCAGCCCCAGTCAATCTGCAGATCTGTGAAAAAAAATGTCATTATTAACATTTTTCAATGTGGAGATAAGGAAAAAGGAATGGCCTATGATAATTTCCTGCTTTGATTCACTGAATGGAAACTGGGGCCACTAATCAGAATATAAAAATTTTAGAGAAAATTTCTAATTCATATCTGATATATTTAATCTGAAGTGCCTTTTGGACATTATATAATATTTTCAGGTATTTGTCAATGGCAACATAATATCTAATCCCATCTATGCTGTCCTCACTCTAAGGAGATACTGTTCCCCATAATTCCTGGAGAAAACAAAAACTCAGTTTCTCAGAGTTAATGTAGCAAAAATATTTTCACCAAGCTAATGATCTCTGTATCTTCTCCAACCCCCATCATTGCCCATTACTCTCAGTTGAATGGAATATTTCCACCCTTCAAAGCTAATTATCCTTCCTATCCTTTTGATTGCATTTTCTCCCAAATCCTCAAAAATCAATCATCAGCTGTTCCTTTCTCTTTCTCCTGTATGTATTCAATTGCTTCCTATTGATTTCCTTTAAATACACCAATATAAACATGATCAAGCCTTGACTTGTATATACATATGCACATATACACACCAACACACATGCATACACACATACACACACACAAATAATCTAAAGCTTTTCTTACATAATGACTAGAAGTCAAAGAAATATGGAAGTGGAACAATCAGGGAGTGCAGGTTTAAAGACTGAAAATTACAAGACCTGACCATATTAAAGGAAGTTGGCTTAAATACTAGCAAAGAGACAAATGGGAGATTCACATAAAATTAGGTCCATGGCATTCAATGCTTTGGATGCCAGGCTAAGGCACTGAATTGATTTCATATGCAGTGGAAAGTCACTGCAGAAAAGAATTCTTGATGTTTACTTTTGTAGCCTGAATTAAAGTAGTTATCATTTCATAAATTTGTTATAAGATTAATTTATGCTTAGCTCTAGCTGAGTCACCAATTCAGTCATTCAGTCAACCACTGTTCACTGAACATATATCTCTCATCACTATCCATCCTGGGAGAGGGAGTTATACAGAAAAGTAAATGTACATCTGAACATTAACATTTTCCCAAGGAATTACTTCTTTAGGACCCAAGCTTTCTATGATTTGCCTCTATGCGTATTTTTAAATTATTTTTATAGTATTTATTTTAGTTCCCAGTGCTAGTTTCTTAATTTAATTTGAAAACCTGTGTAGTTTATTCACTTGGGTGCATATCACTAAGATTACAGACCTAGGTTGAAATAAAGATTAATGAATTAGGACATAACATGACTAATTTTTCTCTTTTTTTCCTCGTCACTCTTCACATTCCTTAACATACACTCATAAGCCCATTGATTTTTGTCAGATATTGCTCATGTTTGGGTCAATCATTATTAAAGACGTGATAAAAGCTTTGAGTCATGTTTTGGCAGGGAAAAAGCAAAGGACATTGCCTATGTCAGAAAAAGCATGTGCAAGTGAAGAGAAAGAAAGCAAACACTTTAATCTACCTCGCTAAAGTGTTTAGTTGGTGTTTAAATTTTTTTTAAGATACAGGAAAAATTATTTGGAAAGAACCATGATGATTATGGATATCTGGCAATTAAAGGACAGCTTATTGAATCTTAAAACCAGAAACAGCGTAGTATGGTCATCACACAACAGAGACAAGAAATGACTAGACAGATACCAAAAGTGCTTGATGATACCCTATGAAGATAAAACATCTGATTTATCCCTGGACCCCAAGCAGGAAGTTAGTGTTCCTGCTAAAACCTTAGTCTTCCTGTTTCTTTTGCTAAAACATGGCAGAAACACAAAAAGATGGCTAATGTTTCAGCAGATACATCTCACTACCTGCTCACTCATAGCTGATCCATCATGACTGTCCCTACATTGTGGCTTTAAGTCCATATATGATCTATAATCCTCCAAGAATGTCTGATGAGACTTTGTGTATATATTCCTAATTCTCAGGAATAAAGACAAAGAGATAAGTTAAGAAACTGCCCTTGAAACGATGATGCAACTCATACTAAGGTGGCTGTTCATGGGAATGACTGGAAAAAGACAGAATTGAAAATTACATAGAAGGGTGATTTTAAAATTCAAATTACCTACACTCATTACTAACATTTTTGAGCAAGTGTATCAGAATTAAGACAAAAGCAAAACCACCATGAACAATACAAGGGGTTATTAGAGGGATTAATTCTTATAAGATCCTGGGAGATGGTTAGGCAACTTATGGAAGTCTGTTGTCCCTGCATCTGGATGTGAAATGGGGGAGAGTGTGGGCAAACTGGAACCTGAAAGGACCAACTGTAACGTAGGAGGATGAATTGAGGTCCATATCCACCTGACCCAGCTCTATCTAAGCCTTCATCTTAGATGATGCAGATGGCCTGCAGTATGGCTGGGTCGCTCATTACAGAGCTCCACCTGCCCCCGGCCCAGGATCCAGTGAGGTTAAAGGAGGTGATCTGGTTGGAGCTGCAGGACCTGCAGACATGGCTGCTGCCTGCTAGCAGAGTGAGTTAGCAGATTCACCACAATGTGGGAGAACCACAACAGTGCCTGACTTGACCTTCTGAGTATACATGTTGGCTCCTCTATTTCCATTCCCAAATCCTGTGCACATGTCTCTTGCATCCAACTTTAACTGAAAACCATTCAGAGAAGAGAATTCTGGAATCGTTCAAGATCCTTGTTGCTGGTTAAACAGTCTATGTAAGTCTGCTTCCCTGGCATCTGGACCCAGCTTACTAAACTGACACAATATGAAGACATAGCAGATACTAGGCATGTCGTGTGTTCTTGTCTTTCCATTACATTAAAATACATGTAATATAAATAAAAAACAATATAAATGGAAGTCTATCCCCAAATCCCAATGGATTGTTTTGATGAGGTCATATTAAAATGACTTAGAAGTCATTTATTTATTCATTTACTTATTTATTTATGCTTCGGGATTTGGGGATAGGCAGTGCCATCAGAAAAATAAAGAATCTAGCAAGGAGTTTTAGGAGAAATTTCGTGAGATGGGTCATGAACGATTGACTCTGAGGTGAAGGCAAGATGTTCAACTGGCATAGTTCAGTACCATATCAAATATATATACACGGAGCATAAAAGTACAAGGTCACTTGGGAGACAGTTTGAGGTAATCATAGCTGGTCTGAAGTAGTCATAATAGCCATGAAGGTTGATAAGAATACATAAAGTGAAAAATATTACAACACAATAAAATAATGAAGCTCAGGGCTCAGTTTAAGACAAGTATACCCAGTATTCTTCTTTTTTTTTTTAAAGTGAGTTTAAACAAACAGTTATTGTTAAAATATACTATATTGTATTTTAAATCTTATTATTTAAAAACTCAAGAGATTTCATGGATTTGTGATTTTTTAAATGAATTTGACATGCATGTACTTATGAAACAAAAATAAAAATTTTACTTAAAGTTCTAAGCAACAACACTATTTTTGCTTCAGAAATAATTTTATGGAAATTATTGAGTTTTTTAAATGTAATAATTTTCTTACATAGAAAATTATTTTTAAACGCAATTATATATTTCTTTTACTTCTCATCAACTTTCGTCTTAATGTTTTATTGTGACTTTTGATTTTATGTTTCTATTTAAAGTCAGTCTTTTATCTTTTCTGCTTTATAAAACCTTTGTATTTTGGGGAAAGATCATTTTCATTATCAAGGAGTTAATTTTTTGCTTTTAGGAAGGTCAATATTTGTTTTGGCTTGCCCTGTTTATACAGACATATAATTTAACCAGCTCAAATATATGGTCTTCATTTCTCATTTAGAAAATTTGCAGGACTTTGAGGAACTACTACAGAAAAACATTTAGACCTCGATACGTGCTGAGAATAACAACAGAAATTTCAACATGGATAATGTATATAAAGCTGTCTGGATTATGACTGCAGTAAATCCCTATGGAGACCAGATTTATTGACTTTGATAACTGATATATATACATACTGTTTTTTACTCACTTTTTCTTAAAGCCAATTTTAAAAATAAGAAACTGGGTTTTATTTTGCATGTAAGCCATAACACCTTGCTGATGGGCACATACAATCAATTTTAATATAACCAGGAACATATGGGAATTTTCAAGGTTATAGAACAATTAGGTCACATGAAAATGAAAGAGTCAACTTGATAAAATCTGGGGTGGAATAAAATGATAAAAATTACTAATTCTCTACATATATACCTTTCGTAATGACCTTTGCTATACCAATAGCTTTGATGAAGAAATACAGACCAAGTTCCAAGGGAAGCTATTCAAGAGTAAAAAAGCTTAACGCTGACCCCAAATGGTATTTTTACTTCCAAGGTTAAAAACAGACATGGAATGCCCTCAGTGGCTGACTTTTTTAGGCAAAGGTAGTGGTGGTGTCAACTATTACCATTATTCAGCACTTTGGAATTGTAATTATTACAGGATCGCATTTTATACCATTGCATTTCATTTGTTAGGTGTGAGTGTATTAAAGAATAACAGTATTCTAACGCTAGGTTATTTTGGGGCTGAATAAGCCCCTTCAGCATAAAAGTCACCACAGAACATATTTTTCTTTCTCCATATTTACATTTGAATTCACCAAAACCCTAAAATTATATAATGGCTTTGGAATTTTATGGAGAATATTAAGTGGCTAAATCTGTAATTTCTTAGAAACATAGAAAACTTTTTTTGTCAGTTTTGTAAATTTGTTTACTAAGAGAAACAAACAAATACTACTTTTCCATTCATTAATTGTTGTCTTAATTTTCATTTTTGCAGCTAAAATAAGAAAAACCTTTTTTTCAAGAGTTATGCTACATTACTTATATTTGGGTTGCAAAATCTAAACTATATTTCTTCTAATGAATAATATAATCATTAACTAATAGTGTAAATAGATAAAATGATATCTCTTAATATTCTTATATTGGATAACTTAGAAATATACTACTTTTTCAGAAATGATTCAATAATAACTACACTATAATTATAATTGCATTCTGGTCCATTTTAGATAACATTTTTAGTAAGTGCTTACTGATGAAATCATCTATTAAAAGGACTTTTTGAAAGTATTACAGTTGTTAAACTACAGAGAAAACTGACTGATTCTTAGATTTAAAATATCTTAATAAATTCACAAGTTATCTTGCACAATTTGTATTTCCAATTTACAGGATCATTGATAACTGCTTACTTCATTAACTGCCTTTTTGAGTCAGTTTTTCAGTTTCTTTCTCTAGCATAAAAATTGTGTATATTGGTAATTGAATTTTAAAATGTTTTTCCAATTATTATTATAGGAGAATTAAAGGAAAATTCTTTACAAAATATATTCTCTGTCTTCAAATAAGAACACGGTAAGTCTGCATGTTTTGATGCTCATAAAGATTACTTCCAAAGGACAATACCAAACACTGTCAGGTAGTTAAAGGCAAACTGATCATTGTTGTAGTAGAGGAACTGAGAAGAAGTAATTTAAAGATTATGGAGTTTTATTGGGGTTCTTCATTCTGCCAGGCTGCTCAGCACCATACTGTATGTCAAAAGATGTTTTATATATATATACTCATATATACATATACATATATGAACATATATCTTTTCTCTTCTTTTGTAATAAACCTGTAAATTATATCCTCATCTCCTTTTATGGAAAGGGAACTGAAGTTCAAAGAACTAAGTAAACTGGGCCCAAATATCACAGCTAGAATGTTCCATTTATCACCAATTGGCTTTAGTGATATCATTGCCTAGAGGGTCCTGCTATAAGGCAGAGTGAGATAGTATTCATTTTATAATGTGTCTACCTTATTTCCTTGAAAGCAGCTTCTGTGTGTGCAACTTAAATGTTTCTTTAATATAACTCACGCAACTCATTGATGCACATAATTCCAAAAGGAGTAAAGATCGAAAAACAAAAAAAAATTAAGGAAAACAGTTGTCTACTAATTGACTTCCCTCATGACTGAAAATTTAAGATGCTTTAGTTAACAAACTTCTTATTTAGTCATTTAAACTATATGATCTCTCTATTATGCCTCAGTGTCTCAAAGAGCCTACAGTAAGAATCTATTTCTACAAAGACAATTGTGAGAAAACAAGAAAACCAAAATATGGTACAATTTCTTCCTTGTTTCTAAAAATCATCTTTTAATGCATATAGACCTCGAGTGAGCTTCTGGAAGTTCCTTTTCTGCTCTGGTCTCCCAGTTCCCTGCTTTACCTTCAAATGTGTCTCTTTTTCTCCTCTCTCCTCCTGTCAAAAACCCATTTCCACTCCAGAAAAGTTCCTCTAGAAATTAAGCATCACTTCAGGCTCTACCCAGGAGGGAGAGTGTAATCTCCTTAACCATGTCACGAAAGAGATGACTTGGGTCTGTCAGATTCTTCAGAAGCACCACCTGTCATATTCCTATAACGAGGAGTAAGCTTTGCAAAAAGGTAAGTAAGAAGATTAGTGTGATAACCCATTGTAGCTCTCTGCTGCAGGAAATCAGTACCGACAAGAACAATTTGTAAGCTGTAAGAATCTTCAAATGTATAGTTCTTTTCTTAAATATCTAAAAACCTAATATAAATAGTTTACTTCAGGAGAGCCTCCTTCGGACCGGGTACCGTTAACATGAATTCAGGAGTACACTTGCATCTCTTTATAATTACGTTGGTATCAAATACATGCCTCAAGTCCACTTGGAGACATTGGGGGTAGGGTCCACGATTTGTGCTGCTAGTGGTGGTGGTGGTTTGTTGTTATAATCTTCCAAAAGGTGTACTGATCAAGTTTGAGACTATTACTACAAATCAAATGGTTGCAGTGCTTTTTAGGAACTTTGGAAATATTAAATAACTGGGCATTTAGTATAAGACTTTTATTTATTCTAAAATATAATTTTACTTTGCCAAGAAGCTAAAATAACTATGGAATTTGAATCCTAAAAATAACTTTGACAAAACATGCATAGTTCTTTCATACGACATCCTTTGGCTCAAAACCGCCCATTTCTAGGATAGTACCCTGGGAACTGAATATAGCATCTCAGATTTTTTTTCCATTGATTTAAGAGAAGTTTGCATCTGAAGATATATTTAATTCGAGCTTTAAGCTTTTTTAGAGTAATCATATTAATAATAACAGTCATAAATAGTACCCACAATTCCCTAGATTTAATTCTTCCATGAGGCATGTACTGGTGTTAGCTGCATGTAACAAGTGGTCAAGATCACCTAATTAGCCCAAAACTGGGGCAGGATAGAAACAAAGGTCGTCATTTGCTTAAACCCTCAGTTTTTCAGGCATCATGAAAAGTACTTTATGTGCTTTATACTTATGATTCCCTCAGTAGCTCAACTTAATGACAAATAATTCCCCCAAATCCCATCTGTTTCCTCAAATTTTCTAAACTTTGAGGGTTGGGAAATAGTCCTCTTACGATGATATTCTGAGTTCTTTTTTAGTGATTTCTTTGATCCTTTTAGGGTATATTTTTAGTGGTTTCAACCCAAAAGAAAACGGTTTCCTTAAAAAAAAAAAAGGTCAAAATGTAGCATAACCTGGCTGTCAAAAGTCCTCTTGCTAAGGGGACACTGTCCTGATTTAACGCCATAGTCAATGCCAGCTTTATCTATAAGTAAGGCTGTAGATCCAGCAAGAGCTTTTAATCTTAAATTAAGATTTAGGATAAATTACAAAGAAGCATTCTAGTAGAGTCTGGATAAAACCAAGATGAATTTGAGCTTCGGTTCATAACAGTTAAAATGGAAAAAAAGCGTTGTATACCTAGTTATATAGTCTTTCAATATTGCTTTGTGGTTTTACACATGAAGAGCTATGTTGAGCTGGTGAAGGAAAGATAAGATAGAAATGGAAATGCAGGCTGACCTCCCTGTCAATGAAAAAATGTCTGCTTTAGGAAGCAGGCATGTGAAGAACATGGGATTTTACTCTTGCATCTAGGCCCTGTTCTTTAAAGGGTAAAAGGAAGCCAGAAACCTGCAGGAAAACAAGCTGCCCCTTGTACATGGACACATCATTAAAGTGTAAGAATCACATCCTCCCTCCCTTTTCATCTCTCATTTCAAATTACATAACGTAGCACACAATTTTATTGTTAAAAAAAACAAACAAAATGTGAAAGCTAATAAACAAAGTGAATGTTCCCCCTTTATTCTTCTCCTTTCCCTTTATATTCCTCTGCTTTCACCATAAAAAAAACACTAATAGTTTGACTAAAATATAAATACACTTACGTGTTAAATTTCTATACAGCATTTGAGTATTCAAATATACTGTAATTTGGGGCTTCCCTGGTGGCGCAGTGGTTGAGAGTCCACCTGCCAATGCAGGGGACACGGGTTCGTGCCCCGGTCCGGGAAGATCCCACATGCCCCGGAGCGGCTGGGCCCGTGAGCCACGGCCGCTGAGCCTGCGCGTCCGGAGCCTGTGCTCCGCAACGGGAGAGGCCACAACAGTGACCGCGTACCACACACACAATATATATATATACTGTAATTTATTTGACTATTCCCCAAGAAACATTTTTAGTTGTTTCTGGGCTTTGTTGTTGTGGTCCTTCTTTGTTTGTGATGTTTTTGTGACTAAAATAAAGCTACACTGAATATCATTTGATAAGAATCTTTCTGCAAATAGGCAAGAATTTTTTTAAAATATACTATTAGAACTACATTATCTACGTCAAATATTATATATATTTCAAGAAAACTTGCTATATATATCACCAAGTTACTTACTTCTACTGTTTTGTCAATTTCCAGCACTATAGTTCTATCAACACTAGTTAGTACCTATCTTTTAAACAATCTCAGTCTAATGACAAAAATGATTATTTCTTAACTGTAACTTGCAATTTACTGGTTAAGTGAGATAGAAATTATTTTCATGTTTTTACTGGCCACGTATGTCTATTTTACTCAAAAATGACTGATCATATTATACACCAATTTTTCTATTTACTGTTTGTCTTTTCTATTAATGTGCAAGAGTAGATATGTTGATTAAGTACATTGATATTAACCTTTTTTTTGTTTTCAACCATTATTCTCTCTTTACTCACTTTTTATTGCTATTTGTTAGTCATATCCTTTTTAACAGCATTATTGCTGTCTTACAGATTGGGAATTTCTAGAGGTCAGTGTCTTTTTGAACTGCTTAACATAGTATCAAGCGCAAATAGGTAATTATGTGTGTGTGTGTGTGCGCGTGTGTGTGTGAGCGTGTGTGTGTGTGTGTGAAAACGATAATGAATCCCTACGCTATACATTAATAAGGCAAATATAATTTACTATGCGTCAGATGCATGACTAGATTTCCGTGAATAAAGTGGAATTAAACACGCCAGAATGGTGCCGGGGGTCTGCAGTGTGCATTCTGTGGGCTATGGCAGTCTAGCTGGGTCATCTGGTCATGCTCCTTTCTGCTATACACAGGTAGATCCACATGTTAATCAGCTCAACTGTGACATATATTTATAACCTATGATTAAACTCATAATAGACTGCCCAGAACAGATCACAAGGTCGTGGAGAGAGTTGGAAATACTAAATGAAAGTGGGGATTTATGGCTCTCCAACCTGGGCAATTCTGTTCATCAAAACTAGTCTCCTCAATTAGTGGTTCAAAAAGTTCATTTCTCACTGAATTACTTAGATAGCTGCAATTACGTAAATTCAATCATATTGTCAAGCTTGTTTGAAAAGAAACAAAATGTTTCGTTTGTAAATTTGCGGAGACGCCTCAAATTTTAGCATATTTTAAGTCATAAAACCATGTGGGACATGCCAGCTTTTAAAATGGAGTTTAAGATAATTATATCTAGATGCCTTTAACAGTTTAAAAGAATTTATAGCATAGTGGAGGAGACTATAGAAGTAAACACCCTGTGAAATACTTACAAAGCTATTGATCATTCTAAAGGTAAAGAATAACTTACAAAATATTTTTTCACTTAGAAAATAAATAATTCTAAGACAGCAAGCATACAGAAGAAATTCATACAATATTAGCTAAATATGGTCATGACTAGATGACTGTTACAGAAATGTATAAAATTACAAACTGTAAAACAAAAATGCCTAAGTTGTAATACTCTTTCCAGGGCAACATCCATGACATGAATGCAGATTATCTGCCCCATCTCTTGTAGAGCATCTTAAAGGTTCTCATCAAAGTAGAAAGACTGCTTCTCAGATGCATTTGATTCAACTCTCTTTGGAAAAGAAAACACTTCATTAGGAGGCTTTTGCCAGTGCACATATAGACTAGGATCACCTGAAATTATTAGTTCAGAAAGGCAATCAAAGGACCGTAAGTCAAAAATCCTACTTGTGGTGTATAAACTAATGTCAAGTAAAATGGTCTATAATATAGAAGAAGATTAATAAATGATATTGATAGCTTAATGTTCCACAGAGGGAAAATATTCAAGAAAAGTCAATCATAAAAGAAAGAATTTTTATATTTGAGGGATCAGGGAAACAAATTAAAAGTAAGTTAATACATATATCCCAGGGTTTTTCAATCTTGACACTACTGACATTTGGGGCCAGATAATTCTTTGTTGTCTCTGTTTGGGGGGGCTGTCCTGTGCATTGTAGGGTGTGTAATAGCATCTCTGGACTCTATCCATTAGATGCCAGTAGCTCACCCCTCCTGGGACAACAAAAATGTCTCCAGACATTGTTAAAAGTCCCTTGTAGGGGCGAGAGGGCAGGATAACCTGGCTGAGAATCAATCATACATTCCTTTAGTGTTACTACTGTGCTGTGAAAGAAACTCCTCTACGGAAAGGGTTTTTCTGTAGGTATGGCTGTTTTGCTTTAGTCTGTTTCGTTAAATATTATTTGCTTGGTTGCACATGTAGAAATAATTTGAGACTATTTTCTGCTTGGATAGAACCTTTATGATCAATATACTGGATTGACTGAAGAATACTGAGTAATTACCCTTTAAAACTATATCATGTGAAATTATTGTTTTAAATTTAGGCATGCCTTTCCTTCTGGAACATTACATGTGAAAGAAGTCAAACTTAAGTTTGAAACTTGTACTTTTAAAAGTTTACTTGTCCGTCTTGAAAAAATAGGTATTTTGACAACTGTAATAACTGGACATTACTAGAACAATGCTAACACAGGGGGTTAACAGCTTGCACTTGTACAAAATACTTGAAGTCAGTCAGAAAGCCATTATTATGACCTTGTGCTGACCACATTCTATGAAGTGTTACATGATCAGGGACAGGGAAGTTGGTTAATGGAAGTTATATAGTAGCTAGTTGTATCCTTGTCACACTTCATCTAAACTGATACATTGCAATGGTCCACACTGCTCAGACCTGGCAATTACTGTCCAATTCCAATCTATTCCACACTGCCATTATAATGAAAAATAATTAGGAGCCTGAAAATGAGTTTTCACATGAAATGGTTTCAGTGCTTGGACACAATCGCCTTTGGCAGATGGCTTTGGGTTTGCTTTAATATAATAAAGACAGTTAATCATCTCTAAAGAGTGCACTGAATGAATAAACTTTTAACACTACTTTCTACAATGAAACTCTTATACTGATCAAATGTTTAATGCTCAGGGGTGGAAGTTGCTTTGGTAGAATTGTTTGGAATGAGCACAAAAATCACTGGAAAATAAATGCATCAGAAAAGAAGAAAATCGATTTGAATTGATCATCTATTATTGATGAAGAAAGATTTAAAAAGCTGAACACTAAAATCAGCTACTCTTCCTGAACACTGTTGCTATGATAGATTACGGTATTTTCAGATGTCTTTATGAACACCTGATTTTGGTAAGGCTGAAATACATCACTTTCTAACAAAAAATATACCTGTGTTACATGGAGCAAAGGTATTCTCTTCAACAAATGGTGCTAGAACTGGAATCCACATGCAAAAAAAAAAAAATGAATCTAGAGGCAGACCTTACACCATTCATAGAAATTAACTCAAAATGGATCATAGACGTAAATGTAAAACGCAAAACTATAAAACTTTTAGAAGGTAACATTAGAGAAAATCCTCGGTGTAGTGATGCCTTTTAGATACAACACCAAAGACATGAAGCATGAAAGACTCATGAAAGAAGGAATTGATAAACTGGACTTCATTGAACACTTCTGCTTTGAGAAAGAGGGTCAAGAAAATTAGAAGAAAAGCCACAGACTGGGAGAAAATATTTGCAAAAGATATATTTGATAAAGGACTGTTATCCAAAATATACAAAGAACCCTTAAGACTCAACAATAAGAAAACAAACAACCCTATTTAAAAAATGGGCCAATGATCTTTATGGACACCTCGCCAAAGAAGACACACAGATGGCAAATAAGTATATGAAAATATGATCTACATCTTGTCATCAGGGAAATGAAAATTAAATAGCAATGAGATAGCACTACACATCTATTAGAATAGCCAAAATCCAGAACACTGAAAACATAAAATGCTGTGCAAAAATGTGAAGCACCAGAAATTCTCATACACTTCTGGTGGGAATGCAAAATGCTACAGCCACTTCAGAAGAACAACTGGTAATTTCTTACAAAATTAAATATACTCTTACCATATAATCGAGCAATCACACACCTTGATATTTACATAAAGAAGCTATAAACTAATGTCCACACAAAAACCTGAACATAGGTATGTATAGCAGCTTTATTCATACGTGCCAAAGCTTAGAGTCAACCAAGATGTCCTTCAGAATGTGCATGGATAAGTAAACTGTAGTACATCTAGATAATTGAATACTATTGAGTGCTAAAAGAAGAAAAAAAAAGCTATCAAGGTATAAGAAGACATAAAGGGACCTTAAATGCATATTACTTCTGGAAAAGGCAAAACTATAGAGACAGTTCAAAGGTTAGTGATTGCCAGGAATGGGGGTGGGAGTGGGGAGATGAATAGGCACAACACAGAGGATTGTTAGGGCAGTGAAAATACTCTGTATGATACTATAATGATGAATACATATACATTTGTCCAAACCCATAGAATGTACAGCATCAAGAGTGAATCCTAAGATAAACTATGGACTTTGGGTGATTATGATGTGACAATGTGTGTTCACCCTTGGTAACAAATACACCATTCTGGTGAGTGATGTTTATAATGGGGGAGGCTATGCATGTGTGGGCATAGGGGGTATAAGGAAAACCTCTGTACCTTCTTCTCAATTCTGTTGCAAACCTAAAACTGCTCTAAAAAACTAAGTCTTTAAAAAAAAGTTTGTGAGTGTGTATACCTACCTACCTAAATATAAATAAATATGTATTTATATATACAACATATATAAATTATAAATAACATATAATGTATATGTAATTTTTAAATGAATACATAATTTCTCATGAAGGGAATGGAATCTGTTAGAAAGATAATTCAAACTGTACTAAGCTGTATATCATTTATCAACCTTTTCTGAGAACAAAGGATAAGTGAACTTAAATTCACATTTCTCAACTGGAAAAAAATATTTTACTAGAAAAGTAGAAAAATACCAATGCTTTAGAATTAAATCGATTTATTAATTGTGTGTTAATCAATATTGAATTCCACTGTGAAGAGCCTATATTCAGAAATGAACTGAGCTATGTTCTGAAAGTATTTTTCATAAATAAGATTGTCATTGCCAGTAACTTGGTGGTTTTATTAGAGATTCTATTTCATAAACTGATAGCATTTAAAGGTACTCAGCTGGGGTAATTTTTCTTCTTTCAATGACTTAATTTTGTAAATTCTGAAAATTTTGATCCTCATAGTTTCCAAACTAAATAATAATTTGAATATTTATATTCAGCAGCACTACTGATGGCACAACTTTTAACTTTACAGATATGCTTAGATCAACTCTCTTTACTGTCCTTTCTGGTTATATAAATATGTTACATCATAATCAGCGTTTGAGGTTTTGATGTGTTTTCCTTGAACTGCCTTTCTCTGAAGGGTAAGTAGTACTTTCTGAAATATACATACTTTAAAAGAATGGCAATACAAGTCTAGAATGGAATTATTGTTTTCATCTCTGGTTACTCAAAATGCTTTATTAGAATCAATGTTTATAAATTTTGAAATATAAATGTAAATCTGTAACTAGCACTGCAAAACTAGACACGCCACTCTTTATTTAGTATTGGCTGTTCACTTTTATATTCTATTTAGAGATTTGACTGGTAGTTTTCTGCTGTCCCCGTTTTCCATGAAACAACATCTTTTGGTGTTCTGGGTACAGAACTTTTTTGTTTGTTGGTTTCTTTAAGTCTTGATGTGCACACATCCACAACCCATGTTTCATTCCTGCATTTCAGGTACTATTAATTGTTATTTTGATTAATAATTAGCATGCTAGTTTAAGAAGTATCACTGGTTATAGTTAAGGAGCACCCTTCTTGGACCCTTATAAGATTAAACCTCGTTAGTATTGATGAATAATATCATTATTATGTTATTATGTTTATAATATAATAATTATTATATTATTATTATTAACTTTTGTAGAAAGGATATTACAATGAAAAACATTCTGAAAATGTAGTTACTTTTTTATTGTTTAAAGCAGCATGACATGAAGTTTATTTCCTGCAGGCAAAGCGGGTGTAGGTTGCCCTTGTCACTGTCCCCAGCTAAGTCACCTTAGGCTGCAGCTTTAGACTTGCATCCGGATTCTTTGTGGCTGGGTGGAGCTAATCCGAAAAGCCTACCTTTTGGGAGAATAATCAGGGCAGTGCTTCCTCCACTTGGCCACTCTACTCTCCCATTCCTGAGAGATCACAGTCTAAAATCAAGACGTATCCTCACCTGGAGGAGGAGTCAGAACCATTAAGGCTGTTGCCATAATTAGCGCTGGTTCATCAACTCCTCCTTGGACCAAAATCTCTGATGGAACGTAATTTTTTCTTGTTATGTAACTGCGATTACCACCTCAGTGTTCTAGCAGGTGCTTATGTGAATGGATAACCTAACAGAATTAATCAATGACATGTATGAGAAAAAGTATAAGCTCTGAAATCAGGTAGACAGGCATGTGAATCCAGGATGCACTACTTAGTAGCGGTGTGACCCTGAACAGAAGCAGAAAAAAATAGCCCATGGGGTTTGCTAGAGTAGCAAATGCTCTAATACATGCGCATAGCAAGTAGAAGTGGATCTATGGCAAAGTAAATCTAAACAAATTCTAATATGGTAATTATTCTGTAATTTGAAAACATCTTTTCTTTGTGCCTCTCCATGTACTTCCTGGAATTTGATAGAGAAAATGAAGCACATCTAATGACTTGTGTATTCGTTTGTTTTAAAAAAAAAAGTGTGGCTTATTTTTCTCTATATGCACTACCAATAAGCAAATATCAAGTTAGTTCAACGGACTATGTATACATAGAAAAGACAAAGTGGAAGGTTGACAGAAGTTTATACTGAGCAAACATTCTAGATGAAAAAGAAGACAGAATTACTAAATTTGCCTTTTTCAGAATAAACTGACATAACAAGATACATTATACAAATTCAAAATTGATTTCAATTAATCTAAGACATAAAATTAAAGTATATTATGAATTAAATGTAAAGAATACAAAGGAGGTAATTACTTAAATTTTAGTACTCACTTTTTGAAGAACTTTATTTTTTATTTTTATTTTGAGGAACTTTATTTTTCAGTCTTTTTCTTAGTTGAAAAAACTTCTGGAATTTAAGCCTAGATTTTATCAGCTCAGAAGTAATGATTCTTTATTTTATAAGGGTAAATTCTAGATAAGATCAAAAGGAATTTAGTTTCTATCAGTTTCTTTTTCTGTTTTACTCAATACACATGTAATCTACCAAAAATACTAAAAATTCAGCCAGTCAAATAAATTAAAGGATTCCTCTTTTTTAGCAGAGGATTTTGCTATAATTTAAATATTAAATCTCCTATTGTACTAAATTTAATGCAATTATGTATTAATTACTGACAAAATTATACAGAGTATAAAATGTGTACACATTTTATACATTGAAACATAAGGTACTTCAACAATGAATTCCCAACGAAGACTAATTCCTCTAAATTATGTCAACAAAGGATAGGGAAATGTAGGAACTTCATCCACGTGCTACCTATAAACTTTTTTTTTTTTTTTTTTTTGGCGGTACGCGGGCCTCTCACTGTTGTGGCCTCTCCCGTTGCGGAGCACAGGCTCCGGACGCGCTGGCTCAGCGGCCATGGCTCACGGGCCCAGCCGCTCCGCGGCATGTGGGATCTTCCCGGACTGGGGCACGAACCCGTGTCCCCTACATCGGCAGGCGGACTCTCAACCACTGCGCCACCAGGGAAGCCCTAAACTTTTAAATTTGTTTTTAATTTGAGTGCTTTTGTGGTCTGAAGTTAGAGATTAAAGGTTTTTTCCAGTTTTTCTGTACCCAACATCTAATATATTTAATTTCTATTTGTGCTTTAGATAGATTGCATAGACAAGTGACAAACAAGGAAAGTTAATATTGATACTTAGAGACTTATTTAGGGTCTATTCCTTTAAGATTTTTGTTACAGTTTTATATGTATACACACACACACATATCTCTCTTTCCTTCTTTCAACAACATCTTTACTCCAATATATAGCAACTGAGCTGTGGAATTTGGTATCATTTGTTTATCGAAATATCCACTTTGAGCTGCCTTAAATTCATTTAAGAACTCTCTAAAGCTCCTCCCTATGGTAGTCCAACATGAGGCTCTTTTTATCTTGGTATGTTGCCATTTATCATTATCTTATGTTTATATTTGTTCAGCCAACTTACTATCCATGTGACAGCGCTCAGATCCAGGTCAATTTGAATTCATTTTGCAAGTCAACATCCATGAGATATGTCATTGACTGTGTTTCTTTACTTCAGCCTGAAAATTTGTATTTTAGTTCCCCAAACTAATTAAATTTATCTGGTAAAAGATGTTTTTCACAAGTTGCAAGCAATAAAACTATGAAAAAAAATAAGTTTCTTCCCCAAAATAAAACCTTTGTTTTTCAGATGCATTAATAAGGATTTTTCTCTAAGTGCAATCAAATGTTCATTTTTTTAAATGACAAATCTATTTTATCTCTGTGGAATTTCACCTAAAACCAGATAATATTTTTATTTAAAAAAAAACTGAAACATTGAACTTGTTGCAGTATGAGGAAACATGAAAGTCTGAAACTAAATAATATGTTTAATGATTAACTCTCAATGTTGTTGAAAGATACTTATGTGAAAGGGACTGAGGAAAATATGATTGGGCAGTTCAGAAAGTCCATCTTGAAAATAAGCTTGTGCCTTATATCCTAAGGTACTTAAACCTGAACCTTTAAGACCTACGTTCTAGAATGGGAGAAATGATCAGTCCTATAATCTAGAAGGTTCATCTTGTCATCAAGGAAGGGGATAGGTTTAAGGAGGGCAGAATTGAAGCAGATATCCTAAAGTTGCAATTTTAATAGTTCAGGCAAGGGGTAGTTAAGGTAATCTAAAATAAATACGAGGTGGACTAAATATTTAAAACCAAATACATTAAAAATAATGAAAATACAGGCAAATATTTAACTCATGTTTGGAATTAAAAGAGTTTCTAAGTACACACATATTTAAAGAAATCTTAAATTGAAAACATAAATTTGGCAAAAAAATGTATACATGGATTCATGTGAAAATATTTAAACTAAGTTAATAATAAAATTAATATCAGCTTCTCAAAACTGAGTAAAAGTCTGCTAAAAATAGTTAAAACAATTAAATTTTTAATTGTGTAGAGACAACATAAAATTTAAAAAGAAATATTACCAACAACTTCTTAGGAAAAAACTAGCAAAGATTAGTATAAGTAATTCCCCATAAAAGAAAACAAACTGATAATACACATGAAGTTTATTCACATTATTGATCAAAAATATGCAAATTAAATTCAAAATAATACACTGCTTAAACCCAGAGTACAATGTTCTCTCACAAGTTTGCTTAACTTAAGGCAATGCTCAATGGTGAGCCCTTCTAATTTTCATCAGTTTATCAATCTTCATAGACTTCAAGGTTGGTACATTTGTCATCTTTTCAATACATATTCATTGATTGCCTATTATGGTTTGGGAATGATATATGCATTAAGAATATAATGGTAAACAGGGTAATCATGACCCCCACGATCAGGAAATACATAATCCTGCATGGAAGAATTATTTAATGGGAAAAATTTTATTTCTAGATAATGAAAATCCTATTAATGTATCTTAATTTACTTCTAAGCCTGAGCCTGCTGCTTCTTGATACATTTTTACTCGCATATCTGGGTCAATATTTTACTTGAGGAGTGGGCAAAGTTAAGCCATAGTATCTCATCTGAACATGCCCATTTTTTCCAAAACCTTGTGTAGAGAGCCTTGACGGCATTGGCGAACTCTCTGAGGACTTCAAAGCTGTGGCCACAAAATTGGTTAGGAGCTTTAGCCCAGTTCTAACTTATGTCTCTTAATGCTTATAAAAGAGCTGTGGTTTAAATATCAGGATAAGAGTCAAGACCAGTAGGATGGTCATATAACACTATCACAGGAATACTTTTGGGTGCTCTGTTTTTTCTCACTCCAAGGTTTAGGTTAAAGTATTATTTTAACAACAACAAAAACTACTATGTTTCTGAAATTAGTCAGGGAATGGGTGACACAAGTGAAGAACATGAGAAGCAAGACTCTTCCTCTCAGGGACCTAAGGGCCTGGTTTCACGGTGCTCTTGATGAACTTGGGGCTCTCCTTCATGACTTTAAAAACAGAAGGATAAGTTTTGTTTGTGCTGGGATATAGCTTTATTGTGGGCACAAGGAGAATCCTCAAATCCATTCTCACTAGAGTCAAACCTAAACCATTAAAGAGCTCCAGATTCTTCTATCAAGGGGAAGAGGAGGTCTCTTATTAAATTGCTTTATATAGATTTTTATCCCTATGAATTTCTTCATGGTCCAAGGTTTTATAATGAATATGTATTAATTTTGTAATAAGTTGTAAAAGAGTATAATTTTTTTCACAAAAAGTGTAAGACTATCTCAGTACAATGAAAACAGAGAGAAATATATGCAACTGAATGCTTTCCACGAAGAAAGATACATAGGAAATTACCAATACGATATGGTGGGGGCAGGTTAGGCGGAAGTACAGTGAAATATAGGCGACTCAGAGTTCTAATAATAACTACATAAATTAGGAGAAAAAGGAGATAGGTGAAAGAATAAAACTTCACTTTTGGACTCGGCAGTTTAATGTGACACTGGGAGAACCATGTGGAGGGATCCAGTGGGAAGTTATATATTAATACAAGATCTGAAACTTGGGAACTTTTTGAAATATTTGGTGGATATTGGAGAAATTTTCAAACATTCCAGTCTTTAATATTAGGAGTGAATCTTTTGAGTTGCAAAATTGGACGTGATATTGTGCCTAATTTTATCCTACCATATCAGGAAATAGATTACAGCATAAGATTTTTAAATTAAAAAATTAATAATTAAAACTATTTGCCTTACATTTGAATATACTTACATCCTTTGATCTGGGCTCCTAGCATACAGCTCAGGGCTTACATGGCTTCCTAAGAATTCATTGGGAGTCAATGCCATCTCCACTACTAGTTTTGCTAGCTTTTCCAGGGCCTCTAACAAGAAGGGTAGATGCTCTGTCTTCTCAGTTGAGCCGTGCTTTCCCTTTAGGAACCTGTCTACCAGAATTAACACCAGATGCTTGCTTCTCCATTGTTCATGAACACAACTATTACCAAAGATGGGAAAGCTTGGGGAGAATTAAAAATATTTCTTTCTCAAGAAAATAAAAGTCAGCAGCTTCTGACTTACTTAGAAAATATTCAAGAGGTTAACCTGGGAAGTTTTCGCTTAGCTTTCTTTTTCTCTGACAATAATCATGCACATACATATGACTTATGATTTATATAAAGTTAAAATATGCCTTGATTGTGTATAAGTTATCCAAGACTGTCAAGCTTGTTTAGGAAAAACAGAAGGTGGGTATTAACTTTTTTCAGTGGGTATTTGGATGAAGACTGAAAATAACTGTTTTTCTTTCAATCAGTGCATTGCATTTTATAGGACATAATAACCTGCAGTGGAGTCATGTTTCTTTGCTTGTCACTTCACATACAGAATCCCACCATAACACCACCCAGCAAGCAACGTTATATTTGTAAAGGCAGCAATATGATATTTTTCCTGAAGTTTAAAAGGCAACTTAATTTCACATTTTGTACCTTCAATTTCAATTCAAAAATATGGCTTGAGCGGGCAAAGGTTGAGTATCAGATCTTGATTATTTTTTGTCATGGGGCCAAAGCTTGGAAACCATCTCAAGTTGACCTGTACTTTCATCTGCAGCCCCAAAGCATAATTGAACTGCTTACTCAGGATGCTGTGCTACACGCAATAAGGGGGCATAATGAACAACTGACTTCATAATTTAGCAGGTGTGCACAACTTCTCTGTGAGTATAGTTAATGAATTTATAAATAACTGCTCGAAGTCAGACATTAGGTCATGGTTTTATGTAGATGAATGCTATATACAGGGGAAAGCAACATCCTTTTATAAATTGTTTCATTTTGATGAATGAGACATACTGAATAATTGTTATTGCAGTTTTAGAAGAAATCTGAAAATTAACATTTTTATCAGTCATCTTTAAAAATCCCTCTATTTTCTTGATTCTTTGTTTATTAAGAATAGCTAGGAAATGATTCCCATTTTATAGTTAAGATATAAATGTACACAAATATTTTTATAAAAACTTGTTCGTATAACTTAAATATATTTAGTTGTTTTAACATCTGATAAATAGTTAAAGCAGGAGTATGTTTTTCAGGGAGAGAGGAATAAATACAATGAAAAATCACATGTATTTCCTTACACTTTCATGGAGCAACCATCAGCTGATTTCCATTGCTGTAGTAAAAAGGCCACTTTCTATCCTGTCCATTCGCCACCTTGCATTTAGCTCAGAAGTATTTCAAGACAAAACTGGTTGACAATTCACATATTTTAATAGGTCTGCATCCAAACTGGTGCAATAAAAAAGAACCTTGTGCATGGCTTAGGATTCACACTGACAGCACTGTACGATTATGTATCATTGAACAAATTAACTTGCGGTGAATCTGACTAGTGTGAAGCAGGACTTTGCTGTCATTGTGTGAGTTCTCTTGTCCTGGTTCTTTATCAGCCATCTTAACAAGTATAACACTCCTTGTTTTAAGCCTGTTGGTTTATTATAATTTTTACAGTGGACCTATCATTCCCATTGTTGGCAAATGTACACATTCTCTATTTGAAAATAATTTTACCAAGTTTTCACAGTCAAAAAATAAACTATTGCAAACTTAATGGGCTCCTGGAACAATGAAGCAAATCATGCACAGAATAAACATAAGAACAGAGGCGATTATGGAACATAAATGTTGCCCCTAATGTGTCAGTTCTTATGGCCATGAACTCTCCATGTTCTGAGTTGTCAAACATAACTTAGAGTCATGTACATCAGTAGGAACTCTGGTGACTGAAAAATATTGCTAAGGTATTTGGAGTTCTTAACAAACATTCTAAAACACCTGGGGAGCTTTTGGGGAGCACCCAGGAACTGAGGGTGCTTTTGGGGAGCACCCAGGAACTGCGGGAAAAGTAGGTCTGCTTTCCAGATTAGTTATGATAGCTGACTCAGCTTAACAAGGTGCTAACAGTGTAACCAACCAGAAGAACTGCTCCAGGACACTTGGCTTAAGAATTATATTTTATGTGGTCTGTTTCCTCAAAATCAAATGAAATCTGGCTTTAAGTTTCCACTGAGGAGAGTTAGAAGTCTGATGTCAAGTCTGACTGCTCCCTTTTCCCACCCATCCTGTCCAGCGTGCCCCAGAGCCCACCTTGGTCACCCACAATGGCTCATGGGGCTCCCATTCTTCTTCTCCCAGAGCGGCGCCCCCTGCTGGCCCTTCACCACACCGCAGGCACTGCTCCTCTACAGAAGGTAACTAAGCCATCACCTCTTCCAAAGTCCTGTCTTCTGAGTCCGAGTGGGAGTGGGATCCTGGCCTCCACAACCTGCCGGATCCCTCAGATCCAGGCGGAAGTCCTCTCTACAGAAGGCTATGGAATTGATAACTCAAAACAAAAAGCCCTAACTGTCCTTCCGGTGGGCTAGAGGGAAAATGGTCTTTTCATCAATTTTTGCTGAGACTGTAGCAGCAAAAAAAGACAAAATACCAATTAATTCACCACCAGCTCTTTCCAGTATAAAAGGTGAGTGACTGCTACTGTCACCTTCCCTTTGCTCTTCTCACTTTCCCTGCGGAGCTGGGACTGTTCAGATGAGAATGTTCCCCTTTCCTCCTTGGGCTCTTGTTACAGCGTCCACACTTCTTCTGTATATTTTGATGCTGCTGATTCGTTAAGCAACTATAAATTATATACACTGCTTGCCAACTCCTATAAGAAGGTTTAGATAAAAATCTACGCTGCTTTTTCTTAGTACCAATTTTTTTTTTTTTTTTTTTTGCCGTATGCGGGCCTCTCACTGTTGTGGCCTCTCCCATTGCGGAGCACAGGTTCCAGACGTGCAGGCTCAGCGGCCGTGGCTCACGGGCCCAGCCGCTCCGCGGCATATGGGATCCTCCCGGACCGGGGCACGAACCCGCGTCCCCTGCAGTGGCAGGCGGACTCCCAAACACTGCGCCACCAGGGAAGCCCTCTTAGTACCATTTTTAAAAGAAAAGTAACTATGCTGAACTTCAAACTGGTATTTTCCTCCTCTTCACTCTCAAGCCCTTGAAACCAGTGTCATATCAAACAGTTCAGTCCTGAGTTCTTACTAATGTTTTCACCACTGCTTTGCCAAACTTCAGGTTACAATATGGGGAAGACAGAGCAATGATAATTGTATAGGTAACCAAAGCTAAAGATTGTGTTAGACAAGTAGCGGTAAAGGTCTGAGTCAGGGCTTTCACTAACTAGGCAGCAGACTTATAATGGAGAAACTGGGTTGGAAAAGGTTTTGTTCATTTTCAACAAAATATAATACTTTTTTAAAATTCCCTTTAATAGAAAAATGAAAGTTTTTCCAATACGTTTGAAGAACAGATTTAATTGTTTCTTATCAAAGGAAAGCTTGTCAGGTTGTTCATCTCAACATGGTCTACCTGCTATTGAGAATCAAAGTTAAGAATTATGTACTCTTAGTTTGCTTATAAAGAACACACATAAAGGGGCTTCCCTGGTGGCTCAGTGGTTGAGAATCTGCCTACCAATGCAGGGGACACGGGTTCGAGCCCTGGTCTGGGAAGATCCCACATGCCGTGGAGCAACTAGGCCCGTGAGCCACAACTACTGAGCCTGCGCGTCTGGAGCCTGTGCTCCGCAGCAAGAGAGGCCGCGACAGTGAGAGGCCAGCGCACCGCGATGAAGAGTGGCCCCCGCTTGCCACAACTAGAGAAAGCCCTCGCACAGAAACGAAGACCCAACACAGCCAAAAATAAATAAATAAATTTATAAAAAAAGAACACATTAAAATTTAGGCTTGAACATGTTAGGTGGAAATGAATGAATAGAATATCTTCGCCGAGTGTGTTATTGGGCTGAGTTATTAGCAGACTCTTTATAAATTCTAAACTTGGTTATAGCAGTAAAACAATTTTTTTGTTTCTTGGTCTAAACCTAATGCTGAATAAATTTTAATTTGAGAAGACACCTATTTTAGTATTAAACTAACACATTAAAATCCCACAGGATTTAGGCAGGAATTTATGAAATGCTATCTGACTGCTCTCAAATGTTGCCTTAAAGTAAGTAACAGTGGGTTCACCTGAGATCAAGTCCAATTTTTCTCCACATTTACCTTTAAATCTTAATTCAAAACATCTTTGAATTTTCAAGATTTGGTTATCATAACAGATAAAATAAAATATATTCATTTCTTCAACTCAATGACTTGGATTCAGTTTGGCTGGAAAAACGTATGACACAATTTTAAAAGTATAACTCCTCTGCCTCTGATGTAATTAGAAAAGTAGCATTCCAGGTGGTCTGAAAATAGAAAAATGTGGCAAAGAAGCCTGTAGCATGGCAGTCTTGAATTTAGGAGATTATTAATGATGTATATATAGACTGAGTCACAGAGACTTCAAGTATTGGTAATAAATGATAGCTTCCTAAGAAGGACTGAGTATGAATTGCTAATGTTATTCATTTTCTTTATCCATTATAAAGAAAAGATTGCCTCTCTTCCTCTAGACTAAGGTTTAGTTTTGTCTATGTGTAATACCCAAGTGAAAAAATTTTCTTTTGACTAAGACACAGTTATGAACTAAACTGATTTATAGCCAGTTCAGAAGCCAAGAGATTAGCACCAAAATAGTGGTGAGATAATAAAATACTGAACTTGGACAGAATCCAGATTGCTCAAATATGAGTTGGGAAGAAACTGCTGATCAGCTAAGATAGACCACAAAGGCTTGTCTCTGGATCCACTATTAGTAAGAATGATGATTCAGACCCATTTGGGGGTTGCTTTCACTCAAGTTTCCTGTCTGCCTGTTCAAGTGGTATACCCCAAATTGAGAATACGCAAATAGTTCCCATGCCTGGTGTCCCCTTATTTCTTAGGAAGGATGTTTTAAGTTCAGTTGTCAATCCACACCTATGAGGAGCAGAGAATTATTTTAGACTCACTATCTCTAGGCTGGAGAAGGCAGCTTTAGCACTCAGGGTAGGCCTTATTCCCATTTAAGAAAATCCTTGCTTCCTTAAGATTATAAATTTCCATGTTCATTTTCTACTGCTTCACTGGGCATACAAATACTCTGACTATGGTTCCCTACGGCTGTTTCTCATAATAAAACAAAATTCAAATATTTCCATATTAAGAGACACAAGGCGGAATAAATGGATTTTAGAATGCCAACTCTCATCCCATGAGGTTTGACTTCTTTTGACACTTTCTGATGATCAATTACATCCCACCATTGTTGGCTTCATTTGTCAGCCCTACCAACCCAAGCATACAATGTGGCTTTCCCCTTCATCTCCTAGTTCATTGTTGAAACAAAATTGAAATAGTGAAAGCTTAGTTATGTAGAAAAGGGAATAAATAGAGAATACATAGTTCAATAATGTGCTTTGCAAAGACTGGTTACCACTGTCACTTTGGGGTTCACTTGGCGGGCACTGTCACATCAATGCCAGCCTGCTCCACGTGGCAGCAACCATCTGCCCCCACTGCCAAGAGGTTCTTCAAGCACAGCACGTGTTCAAAGTCCAGACTTCAAAAGGGAAGCTGAGACAAATTATGGTTTGTTTGAAAAAAAAAAAAATCCCTTGATCCCTCAGTGCTTCGATTGCCTCCCCAGAAAATGACATGGAATTAAATAAACACACTCTTCAAAAAGAAAGAAGAGTTTCATGACTAAATAAAGGCCTGGGATGGTATAAGCAGATTCTGTTTAACATCAGGGTATTGCCACATTCATCACCGAAAATAATGCTAGTAATTATTTTATGTACACTTAAATTCAAAATATATATGCTTAATGTAGCAAGTTTAATTTCAAAAGGTGAAACAAATATAAACACAGAAATGCATACAAGTCTTTTAAATAGACATTACCTGCCCGTCAGCAGCTATATTCACAGGCAGAGATGTCCAACGACAACTGGCAGCTTGTGTACCCAGTAGTTGGTGGGGCCAAGAGAAAACCATGCCCAGCTGAACTCTGGGGGAAATGCTTAAACTTTTCATACATAGAAGTTAAGATGGCTGGAAGCCGGGCATTCAGTCTAACATTGTCAGCATATATAGACTATGGTGTTGGGTGATCTGAATGTTGGACATGCCTTTGAATCGCTGGTCATAGATGAAGACCTTATTTGGATTAGAGCTGGGAATGGGGGCCGTGGGCTTTCTGGCTTCTGCTGGGAGCTAGACATCCATGGTCTCTGCCATGTCCCTCTAGCCCACTGACTCGAGCACTTGAAATGGTATGTTCCTAGTCCCTAGTAGTATAAATGGATTCCATCTCCCTAGGCCTACCTCCTTCCCTCCATCCCAAATATTATGCAAAAGTTGAGGCCTGCTGCAAGGGCTGATGTCATTGTCTGGGCAGAACTTTGTCCCAACATTCACCCTCTTGTCCCTCTGGAATTCTATTCAGGAAGTGCTGGGATGAGCAAGCAAAGCCAGTTAGTTCTGAGCAAACACGTGATGTGTATAGAGTTCGTCCTCATTTTGCCACTTACTGGCTCTGTTACCTAGAGCATCATTTGACCTCTCTGAACTCAAATTTCATCATCTGTAAAACACAGATAGTAATAGTAACTACCTAATAGTGTTTAGCAGATGAAATAATGTCATGCATATAAGATGCTTGTATCCTGTCTAGCAGAGAGGAAGTTCTCAATAAATTGTAGCTAACATCTTCCAGCAGAATAAAAAGCCCTACCTAGGAGGTTCTCTTCTGTACTCTACTCCCTCACTTGATCTTCTTCAGTCCGATGATCAGGTACATAATGTTTTCATGTTTTGTTCTACAAAATGAATTGAAAAACAAGGAGCAGAGTCGACTTCTAACCTCAGGATAGTTATACTGGGGAAATGTGTTTTAAAAATACTGTTAATGGGCTTCCCTGGTGGTTCAGTGGTTAAGAATCTGCCTGCCAATGCAGGGGACACGGGTTCGAGCCCTGGTCTGGGAAGATCCCACATGCCATGGAGCAACTAGGCCCATGTGCCACAACTACTGAGCCTGAGCTCTACAGCCCACGAGCCACAACTGCTGAGCCCATGTGCCACAACTACTGAAGCCTGCGTGCCCTAGAGCCCGTGCTTTGCAACAACAGAAGCCACCACGATAAGAAGCCCACGCACCACAACGAAGAGTAGCCCCCGCTCGCCACAACTAGAGAAAGCCCAGGCGTTATAAGACCCAACGAAGAATGAAGACCCAATGCAGCTACAAATAGATAAATAAATTTGTAAAAAAATAAAACACTGTTAATTTTTGTACATTTCTTTCCAAAGATGAAACATGCCTCTTATTCTCTTTCACTAAAAGAAAACATAAGCTAGAATCAGAGCCTGTCTGGCATTTTTTTAAATGCGCAAACATGTGTTTACTATTGTGCAGAACAGCTGTAATTTGACTGCAGTTGGCTGATTCTGATTATGTTTGGTTTATGTCCTTCAAGAGCAGTCACAGAGAATTTACTTATTTGTGTTTTATATCATTTTAAAAATTATCTTCACAAAGCCATTACGTGTGGAAATGTTCTCCTTCCTTTTACCTTCATTATTGTTTAGAAAAGCAACTGTATCATGCAAAGTGGCTGTTGAGTCTATAATCTACCAAATTCATGGGGATGGTATTATAATGTCTTAGAATATATCAAAATTCAGAATCATCATCTCATAACTATTTTAGTGCATTTATAAAGATCTACTAATGTTTCTGATGCTATAAATATATACTGTGACAAATATTATTTCAACATTAAAAGAAAATTAAAGAACTTAGTAAATCAGAATGAATCACTAGAGACTGCTAAGAAAAGAATATATGCAAGCATCATTTTAGGACTTCTTTTTTTCCTCTAACATCTTCTCCCTCATTCTTTTCCTCCCGTGGATTTTTTTATTCCTACATCTTTTTAATTATTTTTTTAATCCTTATAAAGCTCAGGAATTAAAATAAATAAATAAAACACAGGTCAGTTGCCATTTTAATAGGGATTTGAGAACAACAAAAAGATAAATGTACACAATGTTATTTTAATGACTTTTATGTTTACTTTCTATTAGAGAAATACATTTTTCATAAAGAATGCATTGTGTTGATCAGGCGACTGATGAACTCCTGGTGGGCTTCTGGTGAAGACAGCAGCAAAGAAAAAAAGAAGAGAGAATTGTGGGGTGTATATCACGACTTCGGGTACACAGAGTCAATTACAAGGGGATAAAAGATGATACTTCAATGTTACTCATGAAAGTAAGATTCTTGGGTAGCTTTCAAATTAATATGCCAGCCCAGATTTTTCTGGCATAATGAGAACATCTTTTATGTGTCAGAACAGATTCTGATTATAACTAAATAAGTGAAAGCTGAGATATGCTGATAAGGTGACCTTTATCATAAAGTTTAAGAGTAATTGTCTAAAGTACTTTTAGAGAAGGCAAAAGATGAATAGGAATAAAGTATGTGAGTCATAGGGCTACCTGACCATATAATTCATGTTTATGTTTGAATAAAAATTGCAATTTCAAATACAAATAAAAGTCCACTTAAATGAGATGCTTATGTCATCACTTAATGCTTTTTTCCCCTCTACCAAGAATAATCAAGATTACTCTTTGGGGCTTCCCTGGTGGCACAGTGGTTGAGAGTCCGCCTGCCGATGCAGGGGACGCGGGTTCGTGCCCCGGTCCGGGAAGATCCCACATGCCGCGGAGCGGCTGGGCCCGTGAGCCATGGCCGCTGAGCCTGCGCGTCCGGAGCCTGTGCTCCACAACGGGAGGGGCCCCAACAGTGAGAGGCCCGCGTACCACAAAAAAAGAAAAAAAAAAAAGATTAGTCTTTGGCTAAGTCAGACCTTATGCTCACAAATACTTTTGCCTCATAAGAGTTTAGAACATTTGGACACATTGTTGTTAAGATGGCTTATAGCTATCTTATAGAAAGCATTCTTTCTTTTATTGCTTATAGCCTTATCTTTATGAAATCACTCTTTAAAAAGTATACTGTTTTATTTTGTAAATTCCATCTAAACATGAAATCAAAATGGATTTATTTGTATATTTTGGTCAGATTTGGGGAACTGCATTCAGTGTTTGGTGCCATATTTAGAGTGGGGTGTTTTCAAAGTAGGCTGTGTCCTGGAGACATTGTACTTGTGCTCCTTTCAAAGCAGTTCTAGGAAGCAGTTCTATTTAAAAATTACATATTGAAAACTCCCTTATCTGCCTATTGTATTTAGTTTTGGGGATGATACAGTGAAGTATTTGGCACTGACCTCATAACTTTTTTTGGAAAAGTGCTTCTACAATTCGTTTTTCACATTTTCATGTTTTTTTCTACCTAGCATGCTTTTTTCCTCCAACTCTTCCCTCATCATTTCTCTCCCCTTCTCCAAATTCTTTCATTCTTTAAAGCCAAATTCCAGTGTCATCTCGCTCATAAAAACTTCCTTGAACCTACTTCAGTCATATATATATTTTTTAAATTTTTCATGGAAATTTTTCCATAACCATCTTAGAGCACCTATCACTCTCAAATGAGCCATTTGAGTGGCTAAGATTATAAGCTCTCATTGAAGTGTGAGGCCCAGGGACAGGTAATGATCTGGTACATTGCATATGATAAGTACTCAATCCATACATGTTCTAGAGATGTTGCCTGAATATAGCATTTTCCTAATATGTAATAATAAATTAATAACAAAAACTAATTGCATGCATGTATGCATGTATTTATACAACAGTTACAACACTAACAAGTTCATATTGATGACAGGGTCAGCTGGGTAGTTATTTAATTTGGTCACTGAAACTGATACATTTACTAATTGTCACTATTTGGTCATTTTATTCACTATTTATTTTTCATTATTCATAATAATATGAATAGTTTGCATAATGATCAAGTTTGCTTAAGAAGGACAAACATGACAATATTAAAATCCAGTGTTGTCAAGTCACTGAACATCAGAAAGATGGTGCCAAACAACCTGTGACAAACTAAATCGTCATCAAGCAGATCTTATTCTTGGTCTTATATTTAGTATATTACGTGGCCCGACCCAAAATTTCCAAAGATTTCACAGGAATAAAAGTGGAAAAAAGTAAAACAAAAAGCATGCATGTGAAGTACCAGAATTTTTAAAATTCTAGTACTAGTACACAACCATACTTACTGAAAGTTATGGATCTCTAGTCAAGGAAAATCCACTTTAAACTTACATAAAAGTGTGGAAATTTCAACATCAAGTCTTCAGAAATTACACTGAAATGAGACATTGAGATCCCTTCTTTGGAAACAGTCTCTATTGCTACAGCAATAGTTTAATCATATATAGTCACGAACAGAATTTTATTTCTGTGGACACATTTTCCATTCCTTCCAAGTATTCAAAGACAATACCCAACCATAATGAGAGGATGTTAATGAAAGAACATAATGCAAGAACACAGGCTACTCATTTCTACAGGATTCCACAGTTATCTGAAGTCACAGAGTGGTAGAAATTCTGTAACACGCAGAAGCTGAAATGCCACTGAGAATGTTTCATGTTACCAACAGAAAATAGGAAAATGGAAACCAGCATGCATACTTCCTCTATATCATCTGCACTCAATAAATCCTGAGTTAAATTCTTACTTTATTTTTTCCTTATGACAAATATACTTAAGTAATTGGATGTTTCCATCTTATGGAACTGGGGATTTACTCATATTGAAATTCACAATCATGGCTTTTCATATGGAAATGTCTATTCCTCAAGTATACCAGGAAAAAATCTAGTTTTTATTACTTCAAACTTTGTAAAGTAAGACCAAATCCTGGTGTCACATAATGTATAGTGCATCGTTTACAAGCATTTCAGATTATAAGGAAAATTTATTTACCACAAATATGATGATGGCTCCTTTGAAAACAAGCACACTTTTAAAACTGAATCATAATGGATCTAAATATTTATAAAGGATATCTTAAGTAATATACTGAGTGCCTACAGGACATATTGCATATAAGTACATATTGCGTGTAAGTACACATCTAGGGAATAATGTTTGTATTCTGTGAATTTTATATCTTCTTACTAATCTTAATTTATCTCCTGACATATAAGCAAATTTAGGCTAAGCCTCTTTTATCCTGGACAGAGCATTTTTCCACAGTCTCAAAACTCTGTTAACTACTTATACTATTGAAATGAGGAGCTAATAAATAATAAATGGAGAATAACAAGCCTACCTTTTTCATTGTTTTGTAACTATATTTTCACATTGCACACGGAATCACAGACACTCAAAATCATATCATAGAATTATTGGGGTGAAAGGGCATTTAAAAGGTCATCTAACCCAATGAGTTATAACTTTATTTTACCAACAGAACTCTTTTTTTCTAAAGAGCTTTGTACATGGAACCCCCAAATTTGAAACAGATGCATAGTGTAGCAGCTCTGGTTTAAGAGAAGTATGCTTGGCCTCATTCCCTGAAGCAGAACTCTGAAGTCCCCCAAAGCACGGTTTGATGACCACTGATCTGGGTGATTTGTGCAATCGGCTCAGGATCTTTTCTAAAACACTTTTTGCCAGATAATCATACTGTCACTTCTGTAATAGTTCCAGGGACAGGATATACTTTTTTTGGAAATGTATCAATCATTATGAAATAAAACTATCCCCTATATTAAACCTCCAAGTAACATTTCTCATTATCTAATTCTTGTTCTCTTTGATTATTTTATATAATAACCCTTCAGACATTTGAAGGCAGTGTAGCCCTATATCAATCTGGGCAGAAATAAACTTGGCTGAAAGTGTTTACATTTCCTATCTGAAGGAGTGAAGTAGGTTCTGGCCTCTGCTTTGATCTCCTTGGGTTATGCTTTGTCCAGGAGACAGAGTGGCTCTGCCCTTTGGTTGTAGTCATGAGCAAAAAGGAATCATATAATGAAATCTAGATGAAGTTTGGGTTCTGATTAAAGGAGCCCCAGGAAGATATAAAGAGTCTAATATTTTCAAGACCTTGGGATCAGGCAGGTATCAAAAACCAGTCTCAAAGCAAGGGGGACTATAATAGTAATTAGACAAGACAGATGAAAACAGTTTGAGAAACAGAAAATAGATTGAAAGTTGAAACCTTATGTTGAAGGCAAAGAACATTTTATGGAAGACTTTATCTCATATACAGGGAATGCACTAATTAAATATGATAAATGTTTATGTGTTTCACCTACTCTGAGAGCCATCATTCTAACTATAAAAGTCTAATGGAATCTTTCAGGTCCATATTGTTATCAATAGCTATACCTGTCATCCATTTGTTTGGGGTAGTAACTCTGACATTTGAATTCTCAGCCCAGTATTTTTCAGTTGTTCTTTTCAATTTGCAGTAGTAACACCGCTGCAAGCTGAATACTTCCCATCTATCTCCTGGCCCTCACTTCTCATGGATTTTTCAATCAGTTAGTCGGTTCAAGTTCTGTTCTATTTACTTTCCATTATGCCATCATTGTTTTCTTAGAAAGTGAGGTTGGAGGTTACCCCAGTTTGGGAGCTAGATTTTCAATGTTTAAGAATGAGTAAACAGGGGCTTCCCTGATGGCGCAGTGGTTGAGAGTCCGCCTGCCGATGCAGGGGACACGGGTTCGTGCCCTGGTCCGGGAAGATCCCACATGCCGCGGAGTGAGCGGCTGGGCCTGTGAGCCATGGCCGCTGAGCCTGCGTGTCCGGAGCCTGTGCTCCACAACGGGAGAGGCCACAGCAGTGAGAGGCCCATGTACCGCAAGGAAAAAAAAAAAAAAAAGAATGAGTAAACAGAAAAAAAGTCAACAACAGGCTGTATAACTCCTAGAATAAAACATAAGGGAAAATTTCTTGACGTTGTTCTTGGTAATGACTTCATGGATATGACACCAAAAGCAGAGGCAACAAAAGCAAAAATAGACAGGAGGGAGTATATCAAACTAAAATGCTTCTGCACAGCAAAGGAAAATATCGACATAATGAAAAGGCAACCAACCTACAGAATAGGAGGAAATATTTGCAAACCATATATATAAAATCAGGTTAATTTCCTAAATGCATAAGGAACTCCTTCAAGTCAATAGCAGAACAAACAACCCAATCTAAAAAATGGGCAAAAGACTTAGACATTTCTCCAAAATAGCAAAAACGTACTATATGAAAAGAGGTTCAACATTATTAATGATCCAGGGAATACAAATCAGAACCACAATGAGATATCACCTCACACTGGTTAGAATGATTATCATCAAAAAGTCAAAAGACTTAAAGTGTTGCAGAGGATGTGGAGAAAAAGAAGGCCTTTCTACACCATTAGCAGGAGTGTAAATTGGTACAGCTACCATGGAAAACAGTACGAAATTTCTTCCAACAATTAGAAACAGAACTATCATATGATCCAACAATCCCACCTCTGGATATACACCCAAAATAACTGAAGTTAGGATCTCGAAGAGATATCTGCACTCCCACGTTCATTGCGGCACTACTCACAAGAGCCAAGCTATGGAAAAAAGACAAACACTCTTAGAGAAAATGGGAGCCGAAGAAGAGACAGGAAGGAAAAATGAAGAAGAAAATATAAGTATAGGGCACAAAACCCGGAAAAGCTCAATAACTGACTTGTCAACTGCATTAGGGATTGTTAAATCAGAACTGGCATGCATAAATTTAAATACATGATGAAGAGAGCTGGGAGGATATCCCAGGATGTGCGAGACGGGGAAAAGCTGGAAAAATCAAAGATGAAGAGGAGAAAGTACAGAGATCAGTCAACATTAGTATAATTGCTATACTTGACAAGAACAAACAGAACAGAAATGATAATCAAGCATATTACAGGAGGGTTCTTTCCTGAAATGAAAGGAAACTGAGTGATCAGATACACATGCTTCACTACATATCATCAAATGAAATTAAATGAGATAAGAATTTAGACACCCCAGAGTGAAATATTTCAATCAAGTCATGCTGAAAAGTACAAAAATCAGATTGACTTTCACTTAAAAATGAAAAAGTTTTGAGATCCAAGAGTTATATAACAAACATTAATTGTCATTCATGTGGGAAAGCAAAGAAAGACATGTATAAGAGCTGAAAAAAGTAAACTTTAACCATAGAGGTTTCCTGAAACCTTTTAGTTTAGAATTAAAGTGAAGGCATCAGGAGCAGGCAAGTCACAGTACAGGATCAATAACAAGGACTGAAATAATTTAACGTAAAATTGAAGGTAGTTTATTATAAAAACAGATGAAAGCAGAATATCATTTGTCAAAAGTAATTACAGTTACTGAATAAATATATGAATATAATGAGAATTAGAGTATACTCTCCCAGATTTGAGCTAAAACATCTGAAATTCAGAAAATCTGTTCTATTCAAAGGACAACTATATTCTCAGATTTGCTAGGAGAAAATAAGCAGAGTGTTTACATTTTGAGGTTGATATTTTTAAAAATATAGATGTGTTCTAAAACTCTATTAAGGAGGACAATAATTGAATTAAATAACTAAGCATGTATACCCCTCCTAATCACTAAAAAAAGAAAAGAAAAGAAAAAAGGAAAGAAGATTGAGAACAAATGCCATGTAATACACGATTTTAAAAAAAGAGAGAAGCACACTGTGGCATAAAAATCAAAATATATAAATGAAATTCCATAAACTATATCCAAGTTAAAAAATAGAGCCTCAGATTTGGTTAAGATAGTAAATTGGAAAGAAATATAAACTAGAGGTTTAACAGTAGAAAGATGGTTAATAACAACCCAAGCAAATATTTGGTTTTAAAATGTTAATGTCCAATATTGGCAAAAGTGTTACAAAATGAACACTGTAGTATAATCTTTGTGTATTGGTCAGCTTTTTTCTTGTCTATGCTGGGGCTACATCAAAATGTCAATGGATTACAAAATTCGTATTATATGTGAATTACGGTTCTGTTCTTCTCCACTTGGCTCCTTCATTCTGGGATACAGGATGAAGTAGCAGATACTGTCTGGGACTTATTCACGTTCTAGAAGGAACAAGTAACAAAGGAGCCAGGCAATGACTTGTCAAGCTTTTGCTCAGCACTTAACGTTCACATTTCATTGGCCAAAGCAAGTTACACATCTAAGTCTGAGGTCAATGGGTTGGAAATTATATACTTCCCACTGGAAGGGGCACTGCACATGCAAAAAGAAGAATCAATCAAAATATAACTATCCATTGGTAAGCACCAAAATCATGGTGATACTCAAAATACATACACACTTTTAATAATGGAGATCATGGCACACATGGAGCTTGGCTGGCTATACAAAAAAAAAACCCACTGTGCCTTCTTTTTCTAATTTAGTTATGCTGGGGGTTGAAATATCTTCATTGTGGTACCCAGTGATTTTTTTTTTTAAAGCTTTACTTATACAGCAGAAATAAAAGCAATGAGTTGAGTCAACCAATTCGACAGGTAGTTTGAGTTCATACACATGAAACAGCTAGTTAATTAGCTATATCATTCATTTTCAACCAATTGTTTTGGCATTGAAAAGTCAGAGCCTGGGCTTTTTGAAAGTGACATATGCCTTCCTATGTTATGAGTGAACTTTTATCTTTCAAATTAGAAACAAAAACAACAACAAAGAGAAAACACATTTCTTTTGGTCTACTCCATATGGGTAACTGACATTATCACAGCTAGAGTTGAGCACAGCCTAGAATATGTAATTTCTTTTTGTAAAATATTATTTTCATTTTGAGAAAGAGCAGTATTTGGCACTGCATCAATTCTGCTGCTTTTGTTCATCATTTGTTTGAACAAAAGTAATTATGTTTACAACAAACTAAGCATCAGAATTTTTCTTTTGTTTTCTGGTAGTGTATTTTACATTCAACTACCAGTTATGTCACTAAATATGTCTGGTTTTCATTATTTTCATGAAAAGAACAATATTCATTTTTAAAAATTTAGCTACAGCATGTTTGGGTTTATTCATGAAAACTGATAATTATTATATTGAAAAAGTCTATACAAATGCCTCAAAAACAAATTATTAAATACCGATGACTATTGATTTTGAGGTAAATTTTAAATCAGTAAACCTTTAATGAATACTGAGTAAATTTTAATTTTATATATTAAATGTGACAAAATTATTTCTTTGTCACCATACTTTAGCACCAAATTGAACTTAACATGTTCCAAATAATAGATGCCATTTATAAGTGTCTTATGATCCCTGAAAAATTCAAGTGTTTCTCAGGCATGACCTGTGGCCAAAATATGTGATACAGGATGTGGAGCTTTTAATATTCACATTTTATTGGTCAACTTCTACTGATTCTCCATGGTCACTTTAGTATAGATAGATTAAAAATTCCTAAATTTTATTTTGAGTAACAGGTACAAACTCAAATCTAAAAGTTGAGGGTTAGATCAATCATAATCTTTTTCTTAAACTTTTACCAAGATCACAAACAAAATTAGACTCATATTTTTTATTATTGTATCCATGGGGGAAGGACTGGTTCCAGGACACCCCAACGCCCAGCAGATACCTAAAGCTATGGACGCTCAAGTCCCTTCTATAAATGACATAGCATTTGCCTATAATCGGTACACATCCTCTCATATACTTTAAATCATCTCTAGATTACTTATAATAGCTAATATAATATAAATGCTGTGTTGTAAATACAATGTAAATATTTGCTGATGCACAGCGAATTCAAGTTTTGCTCTTTGGAAACTTCTGGATTTTCTTTTTGAATATTTTTTATCCTTAGTTGGTTAAACCCATGGATACAGAGGGCCAACTGTATTTGACTTTAAAAGGCCCAATTTACCACAAAAATTACCAGCGTTTAAAAGAAAAAGGTAATTTTCCCAAGTTCAGTTATTCCACAGGGTATTATAAAAAGGTAATAACCATTTATGTATCCATTATGAAACTTCATCACATGACTTATTTACTATGTCTCAGTTTTCTTAAGAGACAGAAGAGTAAAATGATAGCACCTTCCTTTATTTAAAAAGGATTCCTTTATTGATTTGTTTGACTGATGTTGCTTTTGTGGGGTTTGTTATTATTTTTAAGTGATATGTTCTAGAATCTGATTATGAAGTATAATCTTGGATGTTAGATTAAACTACATAAAATTTTAAATATAAAAAAGATTCTTGGGGCTTCCCTGGTGGCACAGTGGTTGAGAATCTGCTTGCCAATGCAGGGGACATGGGTTTGAGCCCTGGTCTGGGAAGATTCCACATGCCGCGGAGCAACTAGGCCCGTGAGCCACAACTACTGAGCCTGTGCATCTGGAGCCTGTGCTCCGCAACAAGAGAGGCCGCGATAGTGAGAGGTCCGCACACCGTGATGAACAGTGGCCCCGCTTGCCGCAAATAGAGAAAGCCCTCGCACAGAAACGAAGACCCAACACAGCCAAAAATAAATAAATAAATAAATAATATGGGAGTCCATGTATTTAAAAAAAAAAAAAGATTCTTTAAAAAAATTAATTAACTTGATTCTTCAGAGCCATTGAGCAGAAACTACAGAGTTCCCACATACCCTCAGCCCCCATATACAAACAACCTTCCCCACTACTAACATCTTACATTACAGCAGTACATTTGTTACAGTCAACCTACACTAACACATTGTTATCGTCCAAGGTTCATAGTTGATATTAGGATTCACTTTTGGTGTTGTATATTCTGAGTTTTAACAAATGTATAATGACATGTATCTAATATTGTAGTGTAATACAGAATACTATATTGTCCTAAATATCCTCTGTTTTCATCCCTCCCTTCTCCTCAGTCCCTGATAACCACTTGTCTTTTTTTGGTCTCCATAGTTTTGTCTTTTCCAGAATGTCATTTTGTTGGAATCATACAGTGTGTAACAATTTTAGATTGGCTTCTTTCACTTGTAATATACATTTAAGTTCCTCCAAGTCTTTTCATGGCTTGATAGCTCATTTCATTTAGCACTGAATAATATTACATTATCTGGTGTACCATAGTTTATTTTTCATTCACCTACTTGAAGCACATCTTGGATGCTTCCAGCTATTGGTAATTATGAATAAAGCTGCTGTAAATAATTGTGTGCAGGTTTTTATGTAGACGTGTTTTCAATTCCTTTGAGTAAATTCCAAGGAGTGTGATTACTGGATTATATGTTGAGAATATTTAAATTTGTAAGAAACCACCAAATTGTCTTCGAAAGTGTCTCTGCCATTTTACATTCCCATCAGCAATGAAAGAGAATTCTTGTTGCTCTACAGTCTTGCCAACATTTGGTGTTGTCAGTGTGCTGATTCTGGCCATTCTAATAGGTGGGTATTGGCATCTCGTTGTTTTAATTTGCATTTTTCTGATGACCTATAATATGTAACATTTTCACATGCTTACGTGCCATCTATATATCTTCTCTGGTGAGGTATCTGTTAAGATTTTTGGCTCATTTATTAACTGGGTTGTTTGTTTTCTTATTCAGTTTTAAGGTTTTTATATATTTTGGATAACAGTCCTTTATCAGATGTGTCTTTTGCAAATGTTTTCTTCCACTCTGGCCTGCCTTATTTTCTTGACATTCTCTCTCACAGAGCATAAGTCTTTAATCTTCATAAATTTCTTTCTTTCGTGGATCACACTTTTGGTGTTGTACCTAAAATGTCACCACCATACACAACGTCATCTAAGTTTTCTCCTATGTTATCTTCTGACATTTAAGTCTATGATCACTTGATTTAATTTGCAAAGTGTACAATGTCTGTTTATAGATTTTATTTTATTTTTTTGGCATGTAGATGTCTAGTAGTTCCAGCACCATTTGTTGAAAAGATTACCTTTACTCCACTGTGTTGTCTTTATAACTTTGTCAAAAATTATTTGACTGTATTTATGTGGGTACATTTCCAGGCGCTATTCTGTTTCATTTATATATTTGTGTATTCTTTCACCAATACCATCCTGTCTTGATTACAGTAGCTTTACACTAATCATTAAATTGGGTAGTAACAGTCTTCTGACTTTGCTCTTGTCTTTCAAAATTCTGTTGGCTATTCTGGGTCTTTTGCTTCTCCATATAAACTTTAGAATCAGTTTGTCAATATCCACCATATAACTTGCTGGGATCTTGATTAGGATTGTTGTAAATCTGTAGGTCAGTTTTTCATTTCATTCATCAAAGTTTTATAGCTTTTCCCATATAGATCTTGAATATACTTTGTTAGATTTACACTTAAGTACTGATTTTTGAATGGTGAACCAACCTTGCATACCTGGGATAAATCCTTCTTGGCTGTGTTGTAAAATTCATTTTATGTTGCTGGATTTCCTTTGCTAATATTTTGGTGAGGATTTTTACATCTATGTTCATGAGATATACTGGTCTATAGTTTCCTTTCTTGAAATGACTTTGGTTTTGGTACAGTCAAACCTCATTTTATTGTGCTTTGTTTTACTGTGCTTTCAGATACTGCGTTTATTACAATTTGAAGACTTGCAGCAACCCTGAATCAAGCAAGTCTATTACCATTTTTCCAGCCACATTTGCTCACTTTGTGTCTTTGTGTCAGTTTGGTAATTCACTCAGTATTTCAAACTTTTTCATTATCATTATATTTGTTATGGTGATCTGTGATCAGTGATCTTTGATGTTACCAATATGACTTGCTGAAGGCTCAGATGATGGTTAGCAGTTTTTAGCAATAAATTATTCTCTAATTAAAATATGTACATTGTTAAGACATAATGCTATTGTACATTTAATAGACTACAGAATAGTGTGAATGTAACTTTTATATGCACTAGGAAACCAAAAAAATTTATGTGACTCACTTTACTGTCATATTCACTTTATTGTGGTGGTCTGGAACCAATGAACAATATCTCCAAAGTATGCCTGTATTTGGGTAATTCTGGCCTCATAAAATGAATTAGGTAGTATTCTCTCTGCTTTTATCTTTTTGATCAGTATTATCATGGTATATTTTTCTCCATCTATTTACTTTTAATCTATATATGTCTTTAAAGTAGAACTCTTGTAAACAATCTACAGTTGGGTCATGTTTTTTCATCCACTCTGACAATCTGTCTTTTAATAGGTATGTTTAGATAACTGACACTTCAAGTGATTAGTGATATAGCTGGATTACAATCTACCATATTTGTTACTATTGATATTTTCTATATATTGCTCTTGATCTTTGTTCCTATTTTCGTCTTCTACTCTTTTTCTTACTTATTTACTTTTAAATGAGCATTAAATATGCTTTCATTTTCTCTCCTTTCTTAGCATATAAATTATACTTCTGTATAATTTTTACTTTTTTCACTGGTTGCCCTAGAGTTTGCATCATACATTTACAACTAATCCAAGTCCACTTTCACATAACACTATACTATTTCATAGGTTGTGCTAATACCTTATAGAAACAAAGTAACCTTAATTCCTCTCTGCCATCCTTTGTATCCTTTATTTCACTTATACATAAACATACATATATACTTAGGCATACATACACAAATGTGTATATATGTAAAAATAAGCATACATAATTAAACACATTGTTGCCATTATTATTTTTGAATAGTTAATTATTTCTTGGATCATTTAAGAATAAGAAAAAAAAGAATAAGAAAAGTAAAAACTCTTATTTAATATTCACTCATTTCTTTTCTGATGCTCCTGCTTTTTTATGTAGATCTGATTTTTTTACCTATATCAACTTCCTTCACTCTAAAGAACTTCTTTTACACTTGTTGAAGGTCAAGTCTAATGGCAAGAAATTATCTTGATGTTTATCTCTGTAAAATCTTTATTCCTCCTTCTGTTTTGAAGACTAATTTCACAGGGTACACAATTCTAGGTTAGTAGTTTTTTCTTCTCTCAATACTTTATCTGTTTGCTCACCTGCTTACATGATTACTGAGGAAAAATTAGGTGTAACTCTATTTTTGCTCCTGTATAGGTTCCTCTGGCTTACTTCAAGATTTTTTCTTTATGCTTGATTTTCTCAAGTTTGACTATGATATGCGTAGGTGTCATTTTTCTCCATATTTATCTTGCTTGCCGTACTCTGACCTTCCTGGGTCTGTAGTTTGGTGTCATTAATTTGGGAAAATTTTCAATCATTATTGTTTCAAATATTGCTTCCATTCCTTTCTCTTTCTCTTCTGGTATTCCCATTACATGTATGTTACACCTTTTGTAATTATCCTGCACTTCTTGGATATTCTGGGGGGTTTGGTGGGGGTGGGGGGGGTCCAGTCTTTTTTCTCTTTGTTTTTCAATTTAGGAAGTTTCTATTGATATATCCCCAAGCTAGACATTATTTCTTCAGTGATGCCTCGTCTAGCAATGAGCGTATCAAAGGTATTCTTCATTTCTGTTACAATGTTTTGGACCTTAAGCATTTCTTTTCATTCTTTCTTAGAATTTACATCTCTGTGCTTCCATTGTCCATCTGTTCTTCATGCTGTCTACTTTATCCATTTGAGCCCTTAGCATATTAAACACAGTTGTTTTAAATTCCTGGTCTGGTAATTCCAACACCTCTGCTGTATCAGAGTCTTTCTTTGCTCTGATTTTTCAAACTATTTTATGCCTCTTAGTATTTTTTTCTTGAAAGCCAGGTCTGATGTACTGGGTAAAAAGGAATCTGGCAAGGGCTCCTGCAGAGGATTCTGCTCATGGGTTTCTGTTGAGTTATGATTTCCTATATTCTCCTGTATGTCTCTCCAATTTGCGGGGGGGGGGGGGGGGGGGGGGGGGGCAATAGTTTGCCCTATGACCTAATTTCTCTGATAGATCTAAGAAGAGTTGTTCATTTTTCAGTCTGTTCAGCTTTTTTTACTTTCTGTTTACTTTCTAGAGTGACAACTTTCAGGCTCTTTACCGGCTGCACTGGAAATAAGAAGTTCATATTTGATTGTTAATGAAGGAAATTTTAAGACAACCCTTCACGGTCTGGTTTAGAAAGTGATACCTAGATAAGAACCATGTGCAGACAATGCAGTAGGAGTTTATTAAAATCACCTCACATCACACTTACTAAAAAATATTTTTAGTTTTGGTTCTACAACTTAGTTAAAATGCTAACAACCAAGGCTCTCTGAATAATTACATTCCTATCCTTAAAAACAAAGCAATAAAACATATGGAAAAATAAGTTTTTTATATTCACTTACTCTATTTTAAGGCATTTGAAGACATGGAAAATGCTTTGAAAAAGTTCTTTTATTCATAAAAGTCAAGTAGTTAAGAACAGCATGCAAAACACATTTGTTATGATGATCTCACATCCTTTTATACTGTTGTTTATTTTATCACTTATTTCAGTGGAATTTGTAGAAATTGATTTTTTAAGTTAATTTAAATTAATATTTACATACTTCAGTGAAAGAAATAACAGTACATAACCCAATCAAAAAATGGGCAGAAAACCTAAACAGACATTTCTCCAAAGAAGACAGATGGCCAATAGGCACATGAAAAGATGCTCATCATCACTAATCATTAGAGAAATGCAAATCAAAACTACAATGAGGTACCACCTCATACCACCTCAGAATGGCCATCATTAAAATGTCTACAAATAATAAATGCTGGAGAGGGTGTGGAGAAAAGGGAACCCTCTTACAGTGTTGGTGGGAATGTAAATTGGTGCAGCCACTATGGAAAACAGTATGGAGGTTCCTCAAAAAACTCAAAATAGAGTTGCCACATGACCCAGCAATCTCACTCCTGGGCATATATGCAGACAAAACTATAATTTGAAAAGACACATGCACCCCTATGTTCATAGCAACACTATTTACAATAGCCAAGACGTGGAAACCACCTAAATGTCCATTGACAGATGTATGGATAAAGAAGATGTGAGATACACACACACACATACACTCACACACACAATGGAATATTGCTCGACCATTAAAAAGAATGAAATATGCCATTTGCAGCAACAATGGATGGACCTAGAGATTATCATACTAAGCGAAGTAAGTCAGAAAGAGAAAGACAAATACCACATGGTATCACTTATATGTGGAATCTAAAATATGACACAAATTAACATACCTACAGAACAAAAACAGACCCACAGATATAGAGAACAGACTTGTGGTTGCCAGGGGGAGAGTGAGGGGGAGGAAAGGAGTGGGAGTTTGGGATTAGCAGATGCAAACTATTATATATAGGATGGATAAACAACAAGGTCCTACTGCATAGCACAGAGAACAATATTCAACATCCTGTGATAAACCAGAATGGAAAAGAATATGAAAAAGTATATATATATGATATATATATGTATAAATGAGTCACTTTGCTGTACAACAGAAATTAAACACAACATTGTAAATCAACTATACTCAAAAAAATTTTTTTAATTAAAATCACTTGTCATATACTCTAACTTATTTAAAGACTTTGGTAATGAATAATAATTATTCCTTGATAATGCCAATTATGGTCCTAATTTCTTTGATATTTAGTATCAATGGCAATTCACATTTTCACACATTCTGTTAGTAATAGCATTACATTAACAACCAAAATCCCAAAAATTGATACATAACGCTTATTATGTGCTTGCACAAATATTCATTAGAATGTTGCCTTAGATTTTCAAGTAGCTACAATATAGGTAATATGACGATGTAATCAAAAACTAGAAATGTTTCATCAAAGAAAATGTTCAAAAACAGAAATGTTCATCATTAAAAAATAGCAATCTGTTTGAAATTATGAGATGTTATGTCATAATATTTTCTTTGAGGTAAACAGATCAGATCTACATTTTCAGTATTCACCTGAGCCATCCTCATGGAAATGCATTCATGACTATACCTCCTCCACCACTCTGGAATTCAACAACTAATGAATGCAACTGTGCATGGCTCAGTTTTAGAAATGAACACAGTTACTCAGAGAGAAAATTTGACTAAAGTATTATGATGTATTTTGTTCAGGTAAGTTCATTCCCTTGATAAAATATTTCTTGGTTTTGTGACCTTCACATTCAATCCAAAGGTTATTTGGGAAAACAGGATTAAATATGAGAATCAAATATGATCCTAGGGACTATTGTCCTCATTAAGGCTACAGGATACAACTTCCAAAAATAATTCTATTGCAAAAGAAAAAGCCAACTGTTATATACGTGTAACATATAGTTTGCCATTTAGATAAAAAGTGTGAGTTACATGTGTATAACAGTGGCTTCTTTCTTTTTTATTAAAGTTATTAATACATGTGTCTATGTATAGTTTTCCCTGGTTCTATTTTATACCCTAAAAATAAGGATCATGGATGTCAAAATAAAATAGAAAGTTAATGAACTCACTCCAACCTTAGCGCACCCACACAGTGGATCTGTCTAGAGCAACCACCCACTGGTAATGGTGGGAGCATCATCTAGGCTTGAGATGTCTCACTTTAGTTCTGGCTAAGTGGTGAGGGACAGTGACCAGGACTTCAGGATTAACTACTATAAGTAACATGCTGAGTACTTGGTATTTTCCCTAAGTATTGGCTCTATGTAGAACAGAAGAAATCTGTCAAAAAAGGGAATATGGGAACTTATGCAAATATTAATATATAAAGAGAAATGTAGCCAGAAAGTAGAAACATATTTTGAACTTCCAAACAAATGAACAAGGTCATATTGAAGTTATATATTGACAGAGGTATAAATATTTGTATGTGTATGTAGCTACATATATGTGAGTATACAGATAGAAAGACAAATATATAGACATATTTTATATGTAATCATATATATTATACATATAACTTGATTATAATTTAAGTCATTTTCCCATTTCACTATATTGCTTGTTATTTGGATGAAAGCATGAGATGGAAGAATGTGAAGGGAAATATTTCAAAACAAATATTTGTACAAAGATTTTTTGGTTTATGAGCCAAAATGTCTTTTTATTAAAAATCAGCAAGCATTTCAATGACCAACAACACTCACTATGCTAATCAATTCCAATAACACATTCAAATCCATTATGGGATAAAATGTATACCACCTACAATCCTGAGTGTGGGTGTTCTCTGTGGACATTAAATCTCTTCAATAAACAAATACCTTACAAGTAATTTTGTAAGCCATATACCATGTACAGCCTAATTCACAAACAATGAGGGCAGAACAATCCATCTCAAAGGTGAATTTATTCATCAGCAGGTGTGTTTCATGGCCTAGGTGGAGAGTCATACTTTGGCAGGTAGTATTGGTTCTTTTTATTTTTTTTTTAAGAATTCTAAGGCAGAATTGTACTTCATTTTTGTTCCAATTCGAGAAGGTTAGCAATTATGTGGCATTGGAAGCACAATTTTGCCCATGATTTCATCAACTTTATATGAGTCTTTAAGCCTAAGTAAACAAATTTAAATACATATCACCTTTAAAAAGTGAAATTAAGCATAAATTGCTATACATACTAGAGTTTGTGACTAAAAAGCAAAAGTATATCTCACAATTAAGCTCTACAAAAGCAAAGTGTTTATGAACGTAATATCAGAATAAGTACAGCAGGAAAATGTATAAAATGTATTGAAAATAATTATTTATTAGTGTATCAACTATCCACACAAGTAATTTTTGCTCCACCTACTATTACAATGTAGCTTGAATCTGACTAACACTCCTGCAGTGCTATCTGGAAAAAATGGAGAAGTTATACTTTTTTAGAAAACAGAAGCACATGTTTTGAGCTCTGCATTCACCACAGCTTTTTATCTGAGGGCATTTTCCAAATCAAATCAATAAAATAAAGCCCAAGCAAAAGCAGCAGTCTCAGTAGAAAGAGCATAGTGTTCAGGCCTGGCAAATGGTCTGGGACTTGCCAGGCAATATCCCCCTCAAAAAACAGACCAGTAGAGAAGTAGCCCACGAATCTGCATCTAATGTTCCTAAAATCACTGGTGAGGTTCTAAATTGTACTCTCACGGGGCATGACTCCAATGACCCAATAGAAAACATTTGTAATATTAGTGAGCTGAGCAGTGATTTCAGCAGCCGTGCCTGTTGAGCAAAGATTCTGGAATTTAAACTCCAGCAAGGTGGAATGACCTTGGTTAACACCTCAGGATTTCAGCTGAAATCTTAAAGGGCTAGGAATTGGAATAAAGTTTACATTTTAGGACTAAGAACCAAAATCCAGAGTAAGGGGCATACCTTTGGAGTAAGGACAAAACTGAAATAGGTCAGCTCTAACAAAGCCTAAAAACAACTCTTTTTTTTTTTTTTTAATTAGCGTATAATTGCTTTACAATGGTGTGTTAGTTTCTGCTGTATAACAAAGTGAGTCAGCTATACATATACATATATCCCCATATCTCCTCACTCTTGGGACTCCCTCCCACCCTCCCTATCCCACCTCTCTAGGTGGACACAAAGCACCGAGCAGATCTCCCTGTGCTATGCGGTTGCTTCCCACTAGCTATCTATTTTGCATTTGGTAGTGTATATATGTCCATGCCACTCTCTCACTTCGTCCCCTGTCAACACTGTGAAAATGACTATATTACCCAAAGCGATCTACAGATTCAGTGCAATCCCTATCACACTACCAATGGCATTTTTCACAGAACTAGAACAAAAAATTTTACAATTTGTATGGAAACACAAAAGACCCCGAATAGCCAAAGCAATCTTGAGAAAACCAATTCTTAACAGGATCAAGTTCTTCTACCAGTATTCTATCTGCCAGCCAAAAGGAAAATTAACCATCAACAAGAACCTCTTTAGGTTTTATCCACAATGTCCAACAATCAATAGAAATTTGAAAGATGTGCTAAATATCAGAAATACATAACCTAAAGGAAATAAAATGAAATGAACTAAATGAAACAGAATGACTAAAATGAAATAAAACAGACACTGGAAATACATATTGCAGTTGACAGACAGGGACTTTAACCGTGATTAATATGCTTGAGAAAATAAATAGAAAACATCAAGTAGATGAAAAGTTAGAAAATTTCAATGGTAGGTTTAACTCTATAAAAAAAGAATCAAATAGACATTCTAGACATGAAAAATGAAATATCTGAAATTAATAATTGGATTGACTTAAAAACAAACTGAACACAGTAAGGGAGGATTAGGGAAGAGGACACAAATCTAAAAATATATCAAAACTAAAATACAGGAAGAAAAGAGAACGGTAGTAACAAAAGAAATACGTGGAACACAGTTAATAGTTCTAAATTAATGATACTCTAGTCCCATGGAGAGAGGAGGAAAGAATGGGAAAAAGCAATATTTGAAGAGATAGTAGCTACAAGTTTCCCTACATTGACGAGATGCATCAACTCAATGGTTTAAGAAACTCTGTTAACTCTAAGGAAATACGCAAAGATAACTGTATCTTGCTAATTCATATTAAACTTCTGGAAAAAGAAAATAAGACAATGAAATGAAGCCAAGCCAGACCATTAAAAAAATATAGTTTGTTCTTTTCTCTAATAAAAGAGCATTAAACCAGTAAAATTTTATACCAAAATTTTAACTGAAGCTATTTAAATCTTTTAAAGGAATTCATTTGAAATATTTTATTTTCTATTAGAGCAAAGTGATCACCCTAATAATTGCACATACGTTTATAATTAAATAGTACATTAAATGTGCATATTAAACTATATCTATATGCCTGAAAAAATATCAAATATAAATGAAAGATCTGGCATCATGTTTGTTTACACCCCTCTGAGGGGAAAAGTGGAGTACAATAGCTTTAAGAGCTATTCACTTTCTTTTGTAGTGGACTACAGATGTACCTGGATAAACAGAAGGAGATGGCAAGTTAATAATGTTCAGCAGGATAGGGGAAAACAAGGATGAATCCATTAACTATAAAATGGTCAGCTAACCCCAGTACTTAGTAGTAATATGAAACCATCATCAAATAAGTTTGCAGTAACTAAGAAAAACATAAAATACTAAGAAGAAATAGCATGGTTCTGTGAAAAGGAAAAGCAAAATTAAATGCAAGGTTTATTTCAGTGAATTGTGCTCATTAATTTAATATTTCACAACTTAAAACCAAAGTTTACCAACCACAATGGTTTGAATATTGAAGAAAATTCATTTTGCTGAAATAAATGTTTTCATCCAAAATTAACGATAGGGAAAAAAAAATCTCACTTTGGGGCTCTAAATAGTAGTAGGACTTGGGATTTCAACTCAAAATAACTCTAACTTTCTTAAACATTTATTTTTCAAAGATATTAAAAATCTTTAAAAGTCTCTCCAATATCAAAGGCAGTATAATCTTTCAATTCTGAACACAGTAGAGAATTACAGCTAATTGATCAAGCAGGAAAAAGTCTATTTAAAAGTAGTCAAATGAATCTCTTTTTGGAATTGGGATGAATAGGGAAATAAGCAAAGAATATTAAATTCATAACATGAAAATGAATACTAATAAGTCTGGAAAGCAAGTCATAGGATGTTCAAATGGCTACTTATTATCAGAGAAGTTGACATGCAATGTATAGTTGAGAGAAACTACAGGGAAAGATTTAATACACAGGCCAGGAATGGCAATAAGCCCATCTTCATAATCCTCAAAACATTATAGGGTCGTATTTCTACTACCCTTTTTTCTAATTGGGGAAATTGAGCCTTAGAGAGATTTAATTCGTTATTCCAGTATCCACAGCAAGTGAAAGCACATCTGGGATCCCACCCAGGTCTTCTGAGGTCTATCTACTATGTGCAATAGCAAGCTTCACTTGGCAGAAAGCATCTAGTCTTTTCCCAAATATTCTATTAAAAGAGAAACAATTCTAAGTTCCATGCAGTAAGTGAAGTGAGAACAAAATTACTAAACAGCTATACCCTTCCAATTGTAAAAATATCACCTACATTCCTGGCTCCATCAATTCTGTTTCAGGTCTGTGAACAATGCATCCAATCTTTCCTATTCCGCACCAATTCACTTGCTTCCTTGTTTGTTTATTGAGCAAGTGGTGATTGGAGTTTAGATTCTTTTTTTATTATTATTATTTAATTTTATTTATTTCCTTTTTACGCAGCAGGCTCTTACTAGTTATCTATTTTATACATATTAGTGTACACATGTCAATCCCAATCTCCCAGTTCATCACACCACCACCACCCCCTCCTGCCACTTTCCCACCTTGGTGTCCACATGTTTGTTCTCTACATCTGTGTCTCTATTTCTGCCTTGCAAACCAGTTCATCTGTACAGTTTTTCTAGATTCCACATATATGAGTTAATATACGGTATCTGTTTTTCTCTTTCTGACTTACTTCACTCTGTATGACAGTCTCTAGATCCATCCACATCTCTACAAATGACCCAAATTCGTTCCTTTCTATGGCTGAGTAATATATGTACCACATCTTTATACATTCGCCTGTCAATGGGCATTTAGGTTGCTTCCATGACCTGGCTATTGTAAACAGTGCTACAATGAACACTGGGGTGCATGTGTCTTTTTTGAATTATGGTTTCTCTGGGTATATGCCCAGTAGTGGGATTGCTGGGTCATATGGTAATTTTATTTTTAGTTTTTTAAGGAACCTCCGTACTGTTCTCCATAGTGGCTGTATCAATTTACATTCCCACCAACAGTGCAAGAGGGTTCCCTTTTCTCCACACCCTCTCCAACATTTGTTGTTTGTAGATTTTCTGATGATGCCCATTCTAACTGGTGTGCAGTGATACGTCATTGTAGTTTTGATTTACATTTCTCTAATAATTAGTGATGTTGAGCAGCTTTCCATGTGCTTTGTGGCCATCTGTATGCCTTCTTTGGAGAAATGTCTATTTAGGTTTTCCGCCCATTTTTTGATTGGGTTGTTATTAATAGTGAGCTGCTTGAGTTGTTCATATATTTTGAAAATTAATCCTTTGTCCATTGATTCATTTGCAAATATTTTCTCCCATTCTGATGGCTGTCTTTTCATCTTGTTTGTAGTTTCCTTTGCTGTGAAAAGCTTTTAAGTTTTATTAGGTCCCATTTGTTTATGTTTTTATTTCCATTACTCTAGGAGGTGGGTCCAAAAAGACTTTGCTGTGATTTATGTGTCAAAGAATGTTCTTCCTATGTTTTACTCTATCTGGTCTTACATTTGGTCTTTAAGCGATTTTGAGTTTATTTTTGTGTATGGTGTTAGGGAGTGTTCGAATTTCATTCTTTACATATAGCTGTCCAGTTTTCCCAGCACCACTTATTGAAGAGACTGTCTTTTCTCCATTGTATATCCTTGCCTCCTTTGCCATAGATTAGTTGACCAGAGATGTGTGGGTTTATCTCTGGTCTTTCTATTCTGTTCCACTGACCTATATTTCTGTTTTTGTGCTAGTACTGTATTGTCTTGATGACTGTAGCTTTGTAGTACAGTCTGAAGTCAGGGAGTCTGATTCCTCCAGCTACGTTTTTTTCCCTCAAGACTGCTTTGGCTATTCAGGGTCTTTTGTGTCTCCATACAAATTTTAAGACATTTTGTTCTAGTTCTGTAAAAAAAAAATGCCACTGGTAATTTAATATGGATTGCATTGAATCGGTAGTTGGCTTTGGGCAGTATAATCATTTTCACAATATTGATTCTTCCAATCCAAGAACATCGTATATCTCTCCATCTGTTTATGTGATCTTTGATTTCTTTCATCAGTGTCTTACAGTTTTCTGACTACAGGTGTTTTACCTCCTCTGGTAGGTTTATTCCTGGGAATTTTATTCTTTTTGTTGCAATGGTGAATGGGTTTGTTTCCTTAATTTCTCCTTCTGATCTTTTGTTGTTAGTGTATAGGAATGCAGGAGATTTCTGGGCATTAATTTTGCATCCTGCAACTTTTCCAAATTCATTGATTAGCTCTAGCAGTTTTCTGGTGGCACCTTTAGGATTCTCTATGTATAGTATCATGTCATCTGCAAACAGTGACACTTTTACTTCTTCTTTTCCGACTTGGATTCCTTTTATTTCTTTTTCTTCTCTGATTGCTGTGGCTAGGACTTCCAAAACTATGTTGAATAACAGTGGCGAGAGTGGACATCCTTGTCTTATTCCTGATCTTAAAGGAAATGCTTTCAGTTTTTCACCATTGAGAATGATGTTTGCTGTGAGTTTGGCTTTTATAATATTGAGGTAGGAACCCTCTATGCCCACTTTCTGGAGAGTTTTTATCATAAATGGGTGTTGAATTTTCTCAAAAGCTTTTTCTGCATCTATTGAGATGATCATATGGTTCTTATTCTTCAATTTGTTAATATGGTGTATCACATTGATTGATTTGCACACGTTGAAGAATCCTGGATTCCCTGGGATAAATCCCACTCGATCATGGTGTATGATCCTTTTAATGTGTTGTTGGATTCTGTTTGCTAGTATTTTGTTGAGGATTTTTGCATCTATATTCATCAGTGATATTGATCTGTAATTTTCTTCTTTTGTATTATCTCTGTCTGGTTTTGGTATCAGGGTGATGGTAGCCTTGTGGAATGTGTTTGGGAGTATTCCTTCCTCTGCAGTTTTTTGGAAGATTTTGAAAAGGATAGGTGTTAGCTCTTCTCTAAATGTTTGATAGAATTCACTTGCGAAGCCATCTGGTCCTGGACTTTTGTTTGTTGGAAGATTTTTAATCAGTTTCAATTTCAGTGCTTGTGATTGGTCTGTTTATACTTTCTATTTCTTTCTGGTTCAGTCTCAGAAGGTAGTGCTTTTCTAAGAATTTGTCCATTTCTTACAGGTTGTCCATTTTATTGGTATAGAGTTGCTTGTAGTAGTCTCTTATGATGTTTTTTATTTCTGCAGTGTCCATTGTAACTTCTCCTTTTTCATTTCTAATTTTATTGATTTGAGTCCACTCCCTCGTTTTCTTGATGAGTCTGGCTAAAGATTTATCAATTTTGTTTATCTTCTCAAAGAATCAGCTTTTAGTTTTACTGATCTTTGCTATTGTTTTATTTCTATTTCATTGATTTCTGATCTGATCTTTATGATTTCTTTCCTTCTACTAAGTTTGGGTTTTGTTTGTTCTTCTTTCTCTAGTTCATTTTGGTGTAAGATTAGATTGTTTTTTGAGATTTTTCTTGTTTCTTGAGGTAAGATTGTATTGCTATAAACTGCCTTCTTAGAACTGCTTTTGCTGCATCCCAGAAGTTTTGGATCAGCGTGTTTTCATTGTCATTTGTCTCTAGGTATTTTTTGATTTCCTCTTTGATTTCTTCAGTGATCTCTTGGTTATTTAGTAATATATTGTTTAGCCTCCATGTGTCTGTGTTTTTTACGTTTTTTTCCCTTGTAATTGATTTCTAATCTCATAGTGTTGTGGTTGTAAAACATGCTTGATATGATTTCAGTTTTCTTAAATTTACCGAGGCTTGATTTGTGACCCAAGATGTGATCTATCCTGGAGGATGTTCCATGTGCAATTCAGAAGAACATGTAATCTGCTGTTTTTGGATGGAATATTCTATAAATATCAATTAAATCTTTCTGGTCTATTGTGTCATTTAAAGCTTGTGTTTCCTTATTAATTTTCTGTCTGGATGATGTGTCCATCACCGTAAGTGAGGTATTAATGTCCCCCACTATTATTGTGTTACTGTTGATTTTCTCTTTTATAGAGGTTAGCAGTTGCCTTACATACTGAGGTGCTCCTATGTTGGGTGCACATATATTTATAATTGTTATATCTTCTTCTTGGATTGACCCCTTGATCATTATGTAGTGTCCTTCTTTGTCTCTTTGAACAGTATTTATTTTAAGGTATATTTTGTCTGATATTAGAATTGCTACTCCAGCTTTCTTTTGATTTCCCTTTGCATTCCATCCCCTCACTTTCAGTCTGTATGTGTCCCTAGGTTTGAAGTGGGTCTCTTGTAGACAGTATATATATGGGTCTTGTTTTTGTATCCATTCAGCAAGCCTGTGTCTTCTGGTTGCAGCATTTAATCCATTCACATTTAAGATAATTATCAATATGTATGTATTACCATTTTCTTAATTGTTATGGGTTTGTTTTTGTAGGTCCTTCTCTTCTCTTGTGTTTCCCACTTAGAGAAGTTCCTTTAGCATTTTTTGGAGAGCTAGTTTGGTGGTGCTGAATTCTCTTAGTATTTGCTTGACTTTAAAGCTTTTGATTTCTCCGTGGAATCTAAATGAGATCCTTGCCAGGTAGAGTAATCTTGGTTGTAGGTTCTTCCCTGTCATCACTTTAAATATATCATGCCACTCCCTTCTGGCTTGTAGAGTTTCTGCTGAGAAATCAGCTGTTAACCTTAGGGGAGTTCCCTTGTATATTATTTGTTGTTTTTTCCTTGTTGCTTTCAATAATTTTTCTTTGTCTTTAATTTTTGTCAATTTGATTACTATGTGTCTCACTGTGTTTCTCCTTGGGTTTATCCTGTATGGGACTCTCTGTGCTTCCTGGACTTGGGTGGCTATTTCCTTTCCCATGTTAGGGAAGTTTTCGACTATAATCTCTTCGAATTTTTTCTCGGGTCGTTTCTCTCTCTCTTCTCCTTCTGGGACCCCTATAATGCAAATGTTGTGGTGTTTAACGTTGTCCCAGAGGTCTCTTATGCTGTCTTCATTTCTTTTCATTCTTTTTTCTTTATTCTCTTCCACAGCAGTGAATTCCACCATTCTGTCTTCCAGGTCACTTATCCGTTCTTCTGCCTCAGTTATTCTGTTATTGATTCCTTCTAGTGTATTTTTCATTTCAGTTATTGTGTTATTCACCTCTGTTTGTTTGTTCTTTAATTCTTCTAGATCTTGGTTAAACATTTCCTGCATCTTCTCGATCTTTGCCTCCATTCTTTTTCTGAGGTCCTGGATCATCTTCACTAACAATATTTTGAATTCTTTTTCAGGAAGGTTGCCTATCTCCACTTCATTTAGTTGTTTTTCTGGAGTTTTACCTTGTTCCTTCATCTGGTACATAGTCCTCTGCCTTTTCATTTTGTCTATCTTTCTGTGAATGTGGTTTTTGTTCCACAGGCTGAAGAACGGTAGTTCTTCTTGCTTCTGCTGTGTGTCCTCTGGTGGATCTAGTGCTTAGCTTTTTGACTCAGGTTTTCAGCAGTGACCATGAAGGGAAGGAATTGAAAGAGAATGAAGGTCCATCTACCCTGCCTTCCTGCTGTATCAGTCACCTTCTTTTTTTCACCATTATTTTGGCAGAACCATTTACTTTATTCTGGTCATAAACTTTCTGGTGTATTTATTTTGATGTTCATAGGATGCTGTTCAGGGTTATCAGTAGCAATGCCTTTTACTCATCACGATGCAGTAGACTATCAGAATAAAAAGCATTCATTTCCTGTTTGCTTGTGTTTCCATCCTCTGAAGGTTTTCTGGATGAAATTCTTGTAGTAGTGCTACACTATTTCTCAGAGCCCATTTTCCCTTTATGCCAGTGTAATTTATAAGCTCAGCTTAGTTCCACTGTCTTTTCAGGATAATAAATGTTTTAAGAAGAACATGGTAATTCTAGGATAGTGTATAATTCTGCAAAATATTCTCTTATGAACCCCTGTGTCATTTACAGTGGCCATATCTGGCATTCTTCACCATGAGATTTCATGTCCAAGAAAATGAGACTGATATTAGTATAAATTGAAATATAACTGTGATTCACCATTATATCACATATACAGAGGCATTCTTTCTACTTTTTACATAATTTGTTTGTTTTTTAATTCATTTCCTGATGCTATCACCTTCCTAGTTTACATTTATTCACATTGGCAATGTAGAAGATGCTAAAGCAAGAGATGCCAGCCTCTCTGGCCCCTGATCCAGAGTCCCATTATAAATATTGGAAGACACTATAGGCCAAAATGTGATCAAACCTTTGGGTTTAGTAAACTGTAAGAGCAAAATCATCCAAGCACTTATTTTAAGTGAAGTACAATAGAAAATGTTTGTAGCAATTGTATAGTCATAAATTTATTATTAAAGTATTTCTTAGGATTATAATAAAACATAATATATAAGAATATGTATATTTATTTTATTGAAAACAACCTTCACTCAAATGTTAATACTATTTAAAATTTCAAGATAATGGACTAAACATATAATAAAATTTCTGCCTTCCCATTGGAGCTATAGAAACATTAGAAAATATATATTAAAACTAATAAATGCATAATAATTCAAAAACACAACATAAGAAATTGAGGGCTTCCCTGGTGGCGCAGTGGTTGAGAGTCCGCCTGCTGATGCAGGGGACACGGGTTCGTGCCCCGGTCCGGGAAGATCCCACATGCCGCGGAGGGGCTGGGCCCGTGAGCCATGGCCACTGAGCCTGCGTGTCTGGAGCCTGTGCTCCACAACAGGAGAGGCCACAACAGTGAGAGGCCCGCATAGCGCAAAAGAAAAAAAAAAAAGAATGAGTGAACAGAAAAAAAGTAAACAACAGGAAATCCAGGAGCAACATCAGGCCACTGAGATACATTGGGACACAGGAGTACAAAGCACAGAGGAGGGTGTAGAAGAGCATCCTCATCATCAGTGTCACCATCAGTACCACACGAGTTAACATTATGGAGCACCTACTATCTGCCTGGCTTGGCAGATGTTTCGTCAATATTCAAACCATTGTGGTTGGTAAACTTTGGTTTTAAGTTGTGAAATATTAAATTAATGAGCACAATTCACTGAAATAAACCTTGCATTTAATTTTGCTTTTCCTTTTCACAGAACCATGCTATTTCTTCTTAGTATTTTATGTTTTTCTTAGTTATTGCAAACTTATTTGATGATGGTTTCATATTACTACTAAGTACTGGGGTTAGCTGACCATTTTATAGTTAATGGATTCATCCTTGTTTTCCCCTATCCTGCTGAACATTATTAACTTGCCATCTCCTTCTGTTTATCCAGGTACATCTGTAGTCCACTACAAAAGAAAGTGAATAACTCTTAAAGCTACTGTAGTCCACTTTTCCCCTCAGAGGGGTGTAAACAAACATGATGCCAGATCTTTCATTTATATTTGATATTTTTTCAGGCATATAGATATAGTTTAATATGCACATTTAATGTACTATTTAATTATAAACGTATGTGCAATTATTAGGGTGATCACTTTGCTCTAATAGAAAATAAAATATTTTAAATGAATTCATTTAAAAGATTTAAATAGCTTCAGTTAAAATTTTGGTATAAAACATCTCAAATAAACAACCTAACCTTACACCTAAAGCAATTAGAGAAAGAAGAACAAACAAAACCCAAAGTTAGCAGAAGGAAAGAAATTATAAAGATCAGATCAGAAATAAATGAAAAAGAAATGAGGAAACAATAGCAAAGATTAATAAAACCAAAAGCTGGTTCTTTGAGAAGGTAAACAAAATTGATAAACCATTAGCCAGACTCATCAAGAAAAAAAGGGAGAAGATTCAAATCAATAGAATTAGAAATGAAAAAGGAGAAGTAACAACTGACACTGTCGAAATACAAAGGATCATGAGATATTACTACAAGGAACTATATGCCAATAAAGTGGACAACCTGGAAGAAATGGACAAATTCTTAGAAAAGCACAATCTTCCAAGACTGAAACAGGAAGAAACAGAAAATATAAACAGACCAATCACAAGCACTGAAATCGAAACTGTGATAAAAATCTTCCAACAAACAAAAGTCCAGGACCAGATGGCTTCACAGGCAAATTCTATCAAACATTTAGAGAAGAGCTAACACTTATACTTCTCAAGCACTTCCAAAATATAGCAGAGGGAGGAACACTCCCAAACTCATTCTACGAGGCCACCATCACCCTGATACCAAAACCAGACAAAGATGTCACACACACACAAAAAAACTCCAGGCCAATATCACTGATGAACATAGATGCAAAAATCCTCAACAAAATACTAGCAAACAGAATCCAACAGCACATTAAAGGGATTACACTCCATGGTCAAGTGGGGTTTATCCCAGGAATGTAAGAATTCTTCAATATATGCAAATCAATCAATATGATACACCATATTAACAAAGTGAAGGAGAAAAACCATATGATCATCTCAATAGATGCAGAAAAAGCTTTTGACAAAATTCAACACCCATTTATGATCAAAACCCTCAGAGAGTAGGCATAGAGGGAATTACCTCAACATAATAAGGCCATATATGACAAACCCACAGCCAGCATCATTCTCAAAGGTGGAAAACTGAAAATTTCCACTAAGATCAGGAAGAAGACAAGGTTGCCCACTCTCACCACTATTACTCAACATAGTTTTGGAAGTTTTAGCCACAGCAATCAGAGAAGAAAAGGAATCCAAATCGGAAAAGAAGTAAAGCTGTCACTGTCTGCAGATGACATGCTACCAGAAAACTAAAGGCCTCAGATCCTAAAGATGGTACCAGAAATTTACTAGAGCTAATCAATGAATTTGGTAAAGTAGCAGGATACCAAATTAATGCACAGAAATTTCTTGCATTCCTATACACTAACGATGAAAAATCTGAAAGAGAAATTAAGGAAACACTCCCATTTACCACTGCAACAGAAAGAATAAAATACCTAGGAATAAACCTACCAAAGGAGACAAAAGACCTGTATGCAGAAAACTATAAGACACTGATGAAAGAAATTAAAGATGATACAAACAGATGGAGAGACATACCATGTTCTTGGATTGGAAGAATCAACACTGTGAAAATGACTATGCTACCCAAAGCAATCTACAGATTCAAAGCAATCCCTATCAAACTACAAATGGCATTTTTCACAGAACTAGAACAAAAAAAATCACAATTTGTATGGGAACACAAAAGACCCCGAATAGCCAAAGCAATCTTGAGAAGGAAAAATGGGGCTGGAGGAATCATGCTCTGTGACTTCAGACTATATTACACAGCTACAGTAATCAAGACAGTATGGTGCTGGCACAAAAACAGAAATATGGATAAATGGAACAGGATAGAAAGCTCAGAGATAAACCCATGTACATATCAAACACCTTATGTTTGATAAAGGAGGCAAGAATATTCAATGGAGAAAAGACAGCCTCTTCAATAAGTGGTGCTGGGAAAACTGGACAGCTACATGTAAAAGAATGAATTAGAACACTCCCTAACACCATACACAAAAATAAACTCAAAATTGATCAAAGACCTAAATGTAAGGCCAGACACTATAAAACTCTTAGAGGAAAACATAGGCAGAACACTCTATGACATAATAGAGTATGTCATAATAAAAATACTATTAGAAACTGAGAAAAAAAAAATTGAGATGTGCCTAAAAGAATGAAGGAGAAGGAAAGCCACAATTGGAAGCCAAGATTAGAAGTATAAGCCAGTCATCATCAGAAAACCTACAAACAATAAATGCTGGAGAGGATGTGGAGAAAAGGGAACCCTCTTGCACTGTTGGTGGGAATGTAAATTGATATAGCCACTATGTAAAACAGTATGGAGGTTCCTTATAAAACTAAAAATTGAACTACCATATGACACAGCAATCCCAGTACTGGACATATACACTGGGAAAACAATAATTCAAAAAAAGTCATGTACCACAGTGTTCATTGCAGCACTATTTACAATAGTCAGGACATGGAAGCAACCTAAGTGTCCATCGACAGATGAATAGATAAAGAAGATGTGGCACATATATACAATGGACTATTACTCAACCATATAAATAAACGAAATTGAGTTATTTGTGGTGAGGTGGATGGACCTAGAATCTGTCATACAGAGTGAAGTAAGTCAGAAAGAGAAAAACAAATACCGTATGCTAACACATACATATGGAATTTAAAAAAAAAAAATGGTTTTGATGGACCTAGAGGCAGGACAGGAATACACAGATGTAGAGAATGGACTTGAGGACACAGGGAGGGGGAAGGGTAAGCTGGGATGAAGTGACACAGTGGCATGGGCATATATACAGTACCAAATGTAAAACAGATAGCTAGTGGGAAGCAGCCGCATCGCACAGGGATATCTACTCGGTGCTTTGTGACCACCTAGAGGGGTGGGATAGGGAGGGTGGGAGGGAGACGCAAGAGGGAGGGGATATGGGGATATATGTATATGTATAGCTGATTCACTTTGTTATATAGCAGAAAGTAACACACCATTGTAAAGCAATTATACTCCAATAAAGATGTTAAAAAAAATAAAAAGAAATAAAAATACTATTAGAAACAAAAAAAAAATTGAGACGTGGCTAAAAGAATGAAGGAGAAGGAAAACCATAATTGTAAACCAAGATTAGAAGTATAAGCCAGTTATCCTCAGAAAATCTGCAAACAACAAATGCTGGAGAGGGTGTGGAGAAAAGGGAACACTCTTGCACTGTTGGTGGGAATGTAAACTGATACAGCCACTATGGAGAACAGTACGGAGGTTCCTTAAAAAACTAAAAATAGAACTACCATATGACCCAGCAATCCCACTGCTGGGCATATACCCAGAGAAACCATAATTCAAAAAGACACATGCACCCCAATGTTCACTGCAGCACTGTTTACAATAGCCAGGTCATGGAAGCAACCTAAATGCCCATCAACAGACAAATGGATAAGGAAGATGTGGTACATATATACAATGGAATATTAGTCAGCCATAACAAGGAACGAAATTTGGGTCATTTGTAGAGATGTGGATGGATCTACAGACTGTCATACAGAGTGAAGCAAGTCAGAAACAGAAAACCAAATATTGTATATTAACTCATATATGTGGAATCTAGAAAACCAGCACAGATGAACTGGTTTGCAAGGCAGAAATAGAGACACAGATGTAGAGAACAAACGTATGGACACAAGGGGGAAAAGTGGCAGGGGGTGGTGGTGGTGGGATGAACTGGGAGATTGGGATTGACATATATATGCTAATATGTATAAAATAGATAACCAATAAGAACCTGCTGTACAAAAAATAAAATAAAATAAAATTCAAATTAAAAAATAAGTTATAAGCCAAAAAGCAAAACTTACCTAGGAAAATATCAGGGAATCATTTCATAGAAAATAAACACACCATCAGAAATATTTACAAAAACAAAAGTACATAAAAGAAAGAAATTGACTCCCACTAAAAAGTTACTAGAAAATCATAAAAAGACATTCAAATAATCATTATAAATATCACAGAGATAAAGGGGTCACACGAAAGGAGAACAATCATGAATATAAATCCCTTAGAGGTTTTGGGAAAGACACTATTGAATAAAGTCAAATAGATGGCATGAAAAGCAAACAAGACCCTCGAAGAACGAATGGACGACGCAGAACCGAGGATTTTTTATAAGAAGTCTGCACAAATAAAGAGAGAATAAGAGAAACGCACGACAGATGCTAAGTTTCCAAATTCTTCTAAAAGGGGATATAGAACGTGAAGATGTAGGTAAGAACACAGAAGAGACAAAACCTGATGCAATAACCGACTAGAATTTCTCAGAACTTACCATTCAGATCAGATATTGACGACTCTTGGACTGGGCGCAGTGGTGGCGGAGGAGTCCTGTCCCGCGGCGCCTGGCTTCCTCGCCGTGGGCCACACGGCGGGGCCCTCATCCGAACAGGAAAAGCCGAGGCTCAGCCCGCACTGACCAGCACGCAGACAGACAGGAACCTCAGCCGCTTCCCAGCCCCTGGCTGCCAGACCACCCATTCCAGCCGGGAGGTGCTGCAGAGCTGCTCCCATTGCCACCAACCCGACATCCTGCAGGCCGGCCTGGCGGACACGGCTCCCGTGGTCACCGCGAGCACAGGCTGATGTCCGTGGGCGCCGGGGTCTCTCGCAGCACCTGGAGGAGCTGCTGCCCCAGACCCCGCGAGTGCTGCCGGTAGGCTCGTCCAACCTGCTCTGAGTAGCCTAGGAGGGGGCCGTGGTGGGGAAGCAGGGCCGCCACTCCAGGAGCAACAAGCCCCGGCTCCTGCGGACCCTAATGGGGGCCTGCGGGCCGGGGGAGGAGGTGTCCCAGGCCCCCGTGGACGTCCTCACCCGCCTCAGGAGCAGCGGCGTGGCCTCTGTGTGCGCCTCCTGAGGCCTTGGCCGAAGGTGCCATCGAGCTGAGCATGCCCAGTGGCCTGGCCCACCGCCTTGCTGCTTAGACCCTGGCGGACAGCCAAGATGCTTCTACGGAAGCGGCAGCAGCCGGCTCAGCTGCAGATTCATGCGCGCACGCTGTGCGGCACCGCCATCCACGAGCTCGACGTGCCGGAGCAGGGCGGGGCGAGCAGCAGGAAGAAGGGCGCAGGCGCTGGGCGTGGACCACGGCCCCCCCCAAGTACCGCCCCCTCCCCTCCTCCCTCCCTGACGCTTTCCGGAGGACTCAGGTTCCTTGCAGCCTGCAGGCCAGTGGAGGAGGTGCTTGAGGTCTGGGAGGATGGGTGGAGGACGGATCCTGGCCAGCAGGGAACACAGCTGGATGTGATCCCCCTCCACAGACTCTAAGCTCCTGGTAAATGGCAGGTGGAGCTGGTCCTGACGACCCTTCCCTTGGTCAAGAGTCCTGGAGGGTCCCCTCGCCTGGCATCCAATTGACTGCAGGATTTGGTTCTTTAGCATACCCATGAAGGGACAAACAGACCAGGAAAGCCAGGAACTTGGGGCCCTAAGCAGGAACTTGGGTGGGGGCAGGCTGCCTGCAGCCCAGGGCTCATGGGGGCCTCCCTATCCTACGCAGGACCGAGTGCTGGAGACCCTTCCTTCCACCCACCAGCTGTGAGGCTCGAGGCAGAGCGATCTGCCTTCTGTCAAAGGGCTAACGCACCTGTGCAGCAGCCTCCCACCCACTCCCTGCGCACCTGCAGCTCTGTGCTGCCCTCCCTGGTGGTCTGCCCGCGACCCACCCACCCAGCCCTGAGCCCCCACCCCCATTCCAGCCTTCATCGACCTGCTGGCCCTCAGCCAGCCACTGTTTGTCTGACCCTGGCCCTTGTTAGAAGGGTCAGCCCAAGTCCATTTCTGCACCTGCTTTTTTTACTTTTGAAATGGCAATAAAGACGCTGTCCTATTAAAAAAAAATAAAAAATAAAAACAAAGATTCTAGGTATAGACGTACACAAGAGACATACTTAAAGGGGAAAAAACCGCCAGTCAAATACTAATCAAAAGAAAGTTGATATAATAATATAATATTAGAAAAAAATAAAATGCAAAGTGAACAATCATTGAAAGAAATAAGAACGATAACTCATTTTGATCAAAGGAACAATTCAGAAGAATATAAAGCAATTAATTAGATTATGCGTCATCAATATTACTTTAAAACTTATAAGAAAAAAGATAGTAATACAAGAAGAAATCGGCAAATCTACTCTCATAAGGAAAGGTTTCACACACTTCTCTCAGAAACCAAGTGAACGAATGGAACACCTCCTAAAAATAGGATACTGAAGAGCTGAACAAAGCAAAGCATTATAGAATTCTGCACTCAACAAAAAGAGCATGCTATTTTCAAGTACCTGTAGAGCATACAAAAAAAATCGATATTTTGCCTTAATGTACAGTTCAACAAATACAAACAACAAAAACAACTAACAGGACACATTCTCTGACCATAACAGAAAACAATTGGAAATTGACAACAAAAATATGGCCAAGAAACAAACAAATCACACTTCCCTAATTAGGTAATTTTGAAGATTAAATCACAACAGAAATAACAGAAAAGTGACAAAAATTGCACTAGATATGAAAAACTTGTACATTCCAATTCAAACAACTCACAGAGGGAAATGTATAGTCTTCTTTCACTTCCTCAACACCTCCATTTACTATAGACCATTATTTAACCAAGCCTCAATTTGCTTATCACAAAATTGTGTTAGGGCTGCCTCCATGGGCACTTACCTAGATATTAAGCCTTCAGTCATTGTGAATGCATTTTGGATAGACTTCATGCATTTAAACAGTACTGTGTTTCCCAGCAGTCTGTCAACTGTGCATGTATTTAGGTGCCTTGAAGCCCCCCTCAATCAGCCCTTTTGGAGCTTCAGAGAAAAGAAACTGTGGCCACCTTATCACCCTGTATTAATTATCTAGGGATGCTGTAACAAATGACCACAAACTGGATGGCTTAAAGCAATAGAAGATAATTGTCCATCATTCTGGATGTTCAAAGTCTGAAATCAAGGTTTTAAGAGGTCTCTTTCCCTCTAAAGACTCTAGAGGAGAATCCTCTCTAGCCCTTCCTGCCTCTGGTGTCTCTAGGCATCCCATGGCTTACGGCTGCATCACTCCAGTTGGCCTCCATCTTCACATGACCTTCTCTCTGTGTGTCTCATATATGGACACTTGTCATTGGATTTAGGGCCCACCCATATAGTCCAGAATGAGCTTATCTCCAGATCCTTACTGACATTTGCTAAGACTTTTTCCAATAAGGTAATATACGTAGGTGCCAGGAGTTAGGACATGAGAATGTCTTTTTGAGGGTCACTATTCAACCCACTATACACCCTTATATGACTCTCATTATCAACACCATCCTTTTATTCTTTAATTTTTGAGTTCCAACCACAATCATTTTTGTTGAATTATGGAAAAAAAACCAAAATTGACTGAATTCCAGCATACGAAGATAAATTGTGAAAATATGTCATTCCTTGCATCCAGCCAACTACCTTAACAGAGTGTCGGTCTAGTTCAGTCACACAGTGCACAGTCCTTTAATTATTGTACAGTTTCTGGCCCATCTGATTCAGAAATACTCTCTGATTTCTTGCAAAAGAACCAAAGTGGTAAATTTAGCCCATGAACTGTGAACCAAATGAGAGTTAGCATTTAGCTGAGTCATTAGAAGGTGCAGTGTCATATATTTCCAGCGGACTACCCAAGTTGAATTTTCAGGGAAAGCTTGAAAATTAGCTTCAACTCAATTCTCATTTTCAAAAGAAAAGTATTTCTAGTCATTTCTCCCAACATTGCCCATCACTCATGCAAAAATCAGGGAAGATTAGCTAAGAATGTTATTCTGTTCCTCTAAGATGTACTTGAAAAGAACGGTATTTATATATATTTTTTGGTGTAGTCACTTAGTCCCTGGTTTCTTTCCCTTTAGCAACCATTTATCCCTTTCTCTGGGTCATTCCTGGTTAAACCATTCTCTCCCATGGTGAGGTATAGGTAATAGAGATCCTTTTGCTGAAAAACCTCAGAGTGGCCACTGTGAGGCGCCCTAGCTTGCATACAAGGGTGTTATATTATTTAAAGATATATAAATAGTGTCTTGTACTGAAATATCCCCTTCAGCTAGGAGCTACAAATTCAACACAGACTCCGACACTACAGGATTTGATAACACAAAGGAAAGATTCTGAGAAATGTGAAAGTCAGAGAGAGCATAAACACCACCCCCAAGAAAACTCCTTTAAAGAAGACCCCCTCTCATTTCCTTTCGTGCTCACACATTCACCAGTTTATATAAGCCAACCCCTTATTTCTTTTTCTCCCTTAATTTTGGCATTAAATGTTTTAATTTCATATTTAAAGTTTCTATAAAATCACCACTCTGAGTGTGATAAACAATGTGATATTTACAAGCACCGCTGCCTCTTTATAGCCCATCCCTTTATAGTAGTCACTCTGAAGTGGGTATCTTGGACCAAATAAACAGGGGTGAGTGTTCCCAAATGAAATACATGTTGTTCCAATCCAATCTTTTAATAATATTCAATATCTATCAATTATCTCTGTATCTATTTTTCTATCTTTCTGACCACTTAAAAATTTGAACTTTTTCTCTTTGTAGCAATAGAGGTATCACATTGAAATTACATTAGAGAACAATTTATTTATTCTGCAAACGTCTTTATTGTCCCTTTTCAGTTCTACGGAAGTAAAACGATGTAAACAGGGACATTCTGGAGAAGAGAGCATATCAAGTTGCTCCTTTCCTTGGAAAAAGCATAGGATCAACTATGGGAAGTGGATAAAAGAAGACAGATCGCTTTTACTCTACATCTTTTTTGTATGTGCACATGTATCTTGGATGCCTCTGAGAGTATGGTGAAGACCTGTTCCCTTTGAGGCTCAGTACTTCAGAATATTTCTAAGGGAATATGGCCAAACAGGACAAGAGTTTTCCTCCACTCCCCAAGAAAACTTACCATGAAAGAGAGAAAAGTCTGTCCTGGTCCTCCTGATGCAATTCTAGGGTACAGGCTTTTGTAAGTGAGAACTCCTTGTTATAAAGACTGGATCACTTTGGAACTTCTCCCGGCCAAGCCATCCTATATGAGCCTTAGGGTAAACGACTGTGTGTACATGTGGTGTAAACAGCAGGGGAGGCCAGGTTCACCTTGCGTGACAGAACTGTGTGTCACACTAAGAAGAGAGGTCATCTCCCACAGTGAATCCCAAGAAACAACTTTGACATCACTTTTCCAAACAGGGTTTCTTCTAACATCACAACATTTTTTTTCCATTTTGTGTGTATGTGTGTGTGTGTCTGTGTGTACCATGAAACTAAAGAATTGTATATTCCATACTTTGAATTAATTAATAAGCAAGCACAAGGAAATGATACTTGTCTGCAGAGGGTGCATGCTGGAAAGTTGTATAGGAAAAATTTGAATATTTAGAATGAAGTCAAATGATGGAGGACCTTGAAAAGAGAAGAGAAAGGCTCAGATTGGTAAAGTAGGCAACTGAAGACAGCAGAAATTGTTAAGGTGTATAAGATATGGTTAAAGTCTGTTTAGGGAAGATTCGTTTGGTGGTGATGCTAAGATTCTTTGAAAGGAAAAAAAGTTACTTAATTTCTGTACATTTTAATGTCCTCACCTGTAAAAAAAAATGGTGAATAATAATACCTCCTATTTCACAAAGTTTGGGTGAGGAGTAAGTGAATTAATACATTTAGAACACAAATATGTACAGTCCTCAATAACATTATCATCACCATATGCAACCACCATCTCCACCATCCTCACCATCTTCATCATTTTCTTCTCTTTCCAAAAAAAGCACATGCAAAAAGAAAAAAATCCCTATAAATAGAGAGAGATAATCCAGGTTTATGATTCTTAAAAAAGTTTTACAGATGATGAGGCCAATTCCTGCATCCAGTCAGGAGCAGGACATGTTGGATAGACGACATAGTGGCGCAAACTGTCATTTTGTACACACAAAAACTTGTCATATTTGTCTTGCACATAGACTTATATGTAAATATAAGCATTAAAATACAATATGAAGTTAAATTTTTTTTTATCATTATGAGGCATCTTATCCATACTGCCTTTCTCTCACCACGTCTTGTAGAAACTTTATTTTTTCCTTTAAAATGTAGACTTTTTGAAAAATATAATTAAAGTTACTGTTAATTAATACTTCACTAGTTAAATTTTATTTTTGACATTTATTGTTTTCTTTCTAATTTTACAAGTAACACATGTTCATTGCAGACAACTAGAAATACATAAAAGCATAAAGTAAAAATTAATCCCCAGCCCCCAGAGACAACCCTCATTGCTATTGATGGTTAATACATCACTTTAATACCTATTTCCTCCTATGCTTTTTAAATTCAAATTACATACTTTATCTGTTAACTGAGAATACAAAATAATTTTCAGATAGTCAGCTAGAACACCTCATGAGTATCTGTGTGTTGTGTGTGTGTGTGTGTACCATACTCATTCTTGATTTCTTGAATTATAATACAAATTTACTTTGCCATAAAATAGATCAAATGTTAAAAAATTATTTAAGAAAGATTTTATTATATATCACTTTTCTTTAAGCAAGAGTTTTGGAGATTTTTATCCCTCTAAATATCCACGTACTTGCAGTAATAAAATGACTCTCCTTCAATTGTATCCAAATTCTTTACACAAAATTAAATTCATAATTCCACTTTTATAACTAGTGTTAAATTAACAGAAATTAAAATACATTATCACATTCCCAGATTCTTTTTTTTAATTAACTGCACAGCATACATATAACAGAAAACTGCATTATCAAGGGCACAGAAATTAGCCCCACCAGCCAATACCATACTTCAGTCAAGCTCAACCGACCTTATTACCTAGATTTGGCTGTGTACCCTCAGGCATGTTATGAACCACATGAGCAGATGACTGAATGAGAAAAAAATATCTCCATTAAGAAAAAAATTGAGATTTTGGATTCGGCTGCCTGTCCATTAGTGACATAAAGTGCTGACAAGCAGAACAAACAGTGAGCAATGTAATGTCAGGGCCTCTAGTGAAATGAAGTTTCATAACTTCACTAGGGTTGATGGATGGGTAATAATGACATTTTCAAGTGTAGGAATATACTCTATTAGGAACATCATAGAATTATTCTGCACAAAGTAGTTGTTACAGCTTGGTTGCTCGGGGAAGATGACTCCATAGAGTAAGAAAACAGTCATGTGCTTATAAATGTTTAATCAGGTTAATATTCTGTTGCTCTTCACCATGCCAGAGAACGTCACTTATTTGGAGTGTAATAGTTTAGAATAGAATTCTCTTAGACGGTCAAAGGACAGTAGAGAATTCTACAACATCAAATACTCAAATATTTGACATTAACAACGTTGTAAATCTGACATGAACAATTTATCAATTTACTGGGAAACTTTGCAAAAATGCATTACTGAGGGTGTTATCTGAATAGTAAATAATCTTTTAGGTCTTTGCAAAATGCAACTTACCATATTCGTTATAGATTAAATCACAAATACAACTATCAACTTTCAACCAGTCAATTTGCAATGGAACTGTGTGTCACTAATTTATGTCTTATCCTTAGACAAGCTGGTTGCAGTAACATGAGGAATAAAATTGGATGATTTTTGTAGCTACGTGTTCACATTTATACCATTTGGTCTTTAAGGATAAACAGGGAATATTGTTTTTTTAAGAAAGGAAGATTTGCTGGCATCAAAACTCACTTCAGGGCTCACAGAATCACAATTTTTTAAAAAAAACTTTTTCTAAAAAGCATAGAGTGCCTATGTTTGAATGGTACTTGGCTACTCAGATGTCCCTGGGATTATGATTTCCAGGATCCGTAAAGACATTTCAGCCCCACCTGAATAATAAAAATCAATTGATAAGGAATTTTCATTACAGTCCTAAATTTTACAAGTGATGATTTTACTCTAAAACTTTCAGCAGATGATACTATGCAAGTCATGTATTATAGAAAACCAAACAACTCAGTAAAGTTTGATTGCCACAAAATAACATTTTCTAATTTGTAAGCTTTTATTTTCTAAATAATTTATTTAATTATAAAATTAAAATAATCTTGTTTTAAATGTTTGTCTAAAGTGAGATTGTTCAACCACTTCACTTAGTTTATTTTTCAGCTAAAAAAAAGAATAAACTTCAAAGTTGAAGAAATGAACCATCCTAGGGCAGAAAAAATAGAAGGAAAGAAAGAGAGAGAAAGAGGGAGGGAGAGAGGGAGGGATGGAGGGAGGGAGGGAGAGAGGGAGGGAGGAAGGATATTGTGAACAAAGAATCATGAGGTCAGAGAAAGATTTATCTGAAGTCTTTCTGTAATCACACATCCAGAAATGAGGATATGACGATGGAAACAGTGATATTTTCCAAACATTTTACATGTGCCATGTACTGTACTAAATAGATACTCATATAATCTTCACAATTATTCCAGGAGGTGGATACTACTGTTATCTCCATTTTATTAAAAAAAGAAGAAAGAGAGAGAGAGAGGGAGGGAGGAGAGAAAGAAGGAAAGAAAGGAAGAAGGAAATTCAAGAACTACAAAACTCTTTTCTTTCCATCTCTTTTTCTTCCTTTGTCCTGCCACCTGCCTTCCTTCCTTCTTCATTTTTTCTTTCATTGCTTCCTATTATGGGTACAGTGTTCATTACATAATGCCCCTGATGACCTCACTACCTTGTAATAAGCGGGGGAACAACTGTCAATGGTACCTGAGAGTTTTACTTGCACTATTCTATTTTGTATTTATGAAAGGCAGCTTCATAATTAAAGTCCAGGATCTTCTGCAATTTAAATTCATCTGATATATCGATCCAGAGATGCTGTCTGACTCTGGCATGTATTTTTCTACATTGCTGAACATGCCAACAATGCAGCATTTCTCAGCCTGAACTGTATCCTCAGGAGGAATTCAGGGCTGGAATTGCTTGGAGTATTACAGGCAAAGTGTTCACTGAGAGGGAAATGGAGCAAAAACAGTTCCATTGCCTAAATAAATTAATTGATTTAAGACATAAGAAGGAAAAAAGGGAAAATTTTGTTGACTACCCACTATTTAACTCTATCTTGAAGAGTAGGTTTAAGGGGGCAAGTGTCTGAGCGTTTCCATCAGAGGTGTCCTTGTTCATACCTCTACACAGAACAATTAGTGTGAACGGTTCTGAGGTACACAGCCCTGCTCAGGCAACCACATATTTTACAACATTTATTGCTGAAACTTCAAACTCTATTTCCTTAGCAGGATCCCTGGACTAACTTCTTAGTGTTAGCTGTACAGGCATTTCTATCAAAATAGCAATTGGATCTAGAGTTAGTTTTTGATACTACATGAGAATCACAGGCATCCCTTGGGGAAATATATCTTCTAAAAATCTATGGGTATTGACCACATGTCTGCAGATGTCTTTTATCACTATTAGTTGCTTTTATATGTCAACTATGAAATACCTTCTAACACATTGAGCTATTCAGGTTGAAATTGCAGGGAATTGCACGGTACTGGTGAAAATCTCTCCCTTGTGAAAGGCTGGATGCAAAAATACAGTGTTCCAGAACTGTTTTATATATGTCTGTGTACATATGTACATGATACTTTAATATTCCTCATTCAAGCATTTCATTCACTATGACAATAAATTGTCATGTTAGTCACTTTTTCTATATGTAAACAGGATACATGAAGATGACAGATGCAGACACAATTCTGTATTTATCAAAATAAACCCTCATATCAGCCTAAACTCTAAGTTGCATTTCAAGAAAGAAAATTCAAATTGGCTCAACATAAAAGTGGAAAACAACAGCTTACATAATTTAACAAGTCCAGGAGTGGGTATCTGGCTTCAGGCTTAGGTGTTCATTGATATCTCTCTCCCAATTCTCTTTTTGGAATCTCTCCCAAGACTCACAGAATTTTATTTATTTAATGTTTTAGAGTCAGTCAGCTATGATTATTTATTTTTATAGATGCTAAGATTTTCATGTTTTCTCACGTGAAACATTCCTCTAGGTCAAAAGTAGAGAGTATATAAAGTTTACTCAGGGAACTATCACTTGCATCTGTGTTCTCCTGTCATCTCCTTTCATCACCATCCTAGGGTCATCCATTTTCTTCAGGCTTTTAAATTTATTTTCCTAAAACTACAAAGTTGATTTTGTGATTTTTTTTCAGTTGCTCTATTTCAAATGTTATTATCTCCTATTATTTCTCTCTTTTTTTGGTATTTTTTCTCTTATTTATTATTGATCATTTTAATTAGTGGTTTACTTATTTTGATTATTTTTCAAAAACTCGGCTTTTTAATTGATTAAGTAGTTTTGTTATTTCTATGCTTTCAACCTCTTCGATCTCACATTTTATATCCTGACTCTGCTTACTTTGTTTTTTCCTAACTTTTTGAATTATATGTTTAATATGTTTATTTCAGTCTTTTATCTTTATTAATATAGTTACTTAAACCTATACATTTTCCTATGAGCATTGTTCTAGCTGTTCCATGAATTCTTATATATAAATGAGTGCATGACAATTATTTTCTAGCAATTTTGGAAGTTTGGTTTGTATTTTTCCTTGACCCAAGCAATGTTTAATAGACATTAGTTTTTTTAATTGTCAGATGAAAATATCTTTTTTATTTTATTGTTATTAATTTCTAGTTTTAATTGCCATCAGTGTTGTTTGTATGATTTCTATACTATAGACCTTATTGAACTATTCTTTGTGCCATGACATAGATGTAGGTGCATAGAATATTAAATAGGATTGACTTTCACAAATATTTCATGAGAACTTGAAAGATGTGTGTGTGTGTGTATACCTTGCTTTCACCAGTAGTAGTAGTACATATATGCTCATAAAAATCTTTCTCACTCATTATAATATTTTGATCTTCCATAGGCCCCTTTACTTTTATACACTTGTTTTAGCTTAGACTGAGAGAGGTATTTCAAAATTCTGTCTTAGTTTGTTTCCATTTTTCCTTGCCTCTCCTTTGGTTTCATTATTATTAAGGTGCCACTATGTTATTTGGTGCATAGATAAGTCTTACATCCTCATTTTGAAATGAAGCTTTTTTCACATTATAAATAATCCTTTTTTTTTTTTTAATTGCTCCTGGTGCTGAATTCTGCTATGTCATATATGAAGATCACAAGCCCTGGTTTCATTTTGTTTCACTGTCAGGTGACTTTGACTCATCTCTTCATTTTTAGGCTTTTGAAATCACTGTTAGATGTATTTACAGTATAAAGCATACAGCTGGGTTTTGCTTTATGACCCAATCTGAAATCCTTCTTAGCAGGTGTGTTAAGTCAATTATATTTATCTACATGATGCATACTTGGTCTCAAGTTTTGTTTTGTTTTGTTCTTTCGTGGATTATTTACTTTGGTTCTCTCACTATAGGCTTGTTTTCTCTGCTTCCTTTTTTTTGGTAAATGTCTTTAGTTTTCTTTGAATTTCTTCTGCTTTTAAGAAGGTTAATATTTTCATTTTAGTGCCACCTTCACAATAATGTCATTACACAGAGCTTGTAGACCTGTTTTCTTTACTTAAGCTTCTCCTTCTTTTCTCAACTTTAAACTCTTTAATTTCCATCTTTTATCTCAGAGACAATCAAATATAGCTAATTCTGCTTTACACGTCTTCTCTCTCTTCTCCTCCTATATTTTTTAGTTGCAATATTTCTCTTAGATTGTACAACAAATAACATATAACTCTCCCATCCTTATACCCACATTTATTTTAGTCTTAATTCTCAATTAAACATTATTTAATGCTTATCACCAGCTCTTTTGCTGAAGTTGCCTCAACCATATGTTGGTTGGATGAAGCTCATTCTCTACTGTCCTGCTGTCCCTTTTTCACATTTTGCTTTGCATTTGGGAGTGGGGGATGGAAGCGCTGTATTATTATTATTTTTTTTTACTTTCCAGTAGCCACTGCTCTGTTCCACTGGGTCTCAAATGAGTTCCTGATACTTCCACTCAAAACTGGGTCTTTCCTTCAGGGGTAAATTCAAATGAATATCATCTATGTTCTACCAGCACTCAGATTCTGCTGCAAGCTCTGGGGCAGTCCCTAAGGAGGAAGATTATTTTAAAAGATCATCTTTTTAGTCTCCTAAATTTTAGGCTGCTCTAACCTACAAAACTCCCAACTTTAATATGAAAGAAATCTGTTATAAAGACTTCCTTTTACCGTAAAGAATTTGACAAAAATTTTAATTAAAACAAGAAGAAAAATGGAAACCACTAAAACTACAATCACATTCAAAACTGTATAAATATGGTTATTTTATAACATAAAATTTGATACGTTCAACAATAATTTATTTCCAAAGTGCTCTATTTCTGGCACCATCTGCTTACCTCGGGAAGAAAGTCCACATTTTCTTGTGTTTAAATGCATAGTACACTGATTTAAAATGTGTGTCACATAAACAACGCTGGTATATCCCAATTTATATTTACAGATGGTTTACCCCCAAGTGTTTCTTAAATAAGTGTGAAGGGGGAAAAGCCAGAATTTAATAAAAATAACCTCAGTGCTTCTTAATAGAGACATGAGTCAGAATAATTTCAGTTCCTTAAGTTTTCAAGTTTTAGCTTAATTTTCTATTACACTCATTATTCTTTTAAATATTAAAATTCTTAAAAACACTTTTAAAATCTCATATCCCCTAGGCATCTCCAGATTTGAAAGGAAATAGCAAAAATAATTCTGAAATCAGTGACATTTAATGAAATGCATTGTGACTCCTTTGGAATAAAGAAAACTCAGTTTTGTTAATGTTGGCAGGTAGAAACCACTCCTTCCCTTTTACAATTTACACTTCATTCTCTAACATGGATATTAAGGAGGTATGTATGTGTAGAGAGTGTGTTTTCCTTTTGTTTGGAAGCTTGAAGTGAGGAGAAAACAATCTTCTATGACCTGTGATGGGCATCCACTTGTCTAAGATTATTTTGGGATTGAAAAAGGTAAATGAATAAACATGTGCATTATGTAGGTAAGTACAAAGATGTCTTATGTACTTATTAATAAATAATGAGACATATAAGTATCACTGGAAGAGAAATGTTTTTGAAAGTCTTTCATATTATCTTTGAAAAATAGTATTATAAGTTGAAGTAAATATGAATATTTTTCTTTAGTATAATCCTTCCTAAAATTATAGTTATTTTTTGAAAAATAGTCTTTCATAACTAGCACAGGTAATAGGGTAAATTATACCAATGGACCACAAAATAAGATCACTTTAGTTTTATCACATGACAATGACTATTACTTGAAACATGTCACTTTCATTTCATATTCAGGGATGATTTTCCAAGGTCAGAAAATTATAGAAGGAAAATAATTGCAAAGGTCTTTTCAATAGCATTTTCTCCCCCTCTATACCTAATAAATGAAACAAACAAAATATAAATACAAGTAAAATGGTTAAATATGCAGAAGTCTAATTTTTATTTTAATATTGTAAAAGTAATTGTCAGGATATTAAACGCTGATAACTCATTTAGTGACCCGGGTAGAGTAGCTAATGTACAGGAGGAAGAATCATTTTCCCCCTATTCTTCTGAGTTTTTAGCCGAGAACACCATAGTTAAAGATATTAACAAGAGAAAAACAAACAGAAGTTTATTAACAATATCCTTATGTGTACATGGGTAATAGGGGGAAATGAGTATGTCCTTAAGATGGCTTAGAATTCAGAATTAAGTACCAGCTTAAGAGGAAAAGTAGGGGTTGGGGTAGGCATTTTAGGAGAGTCAGTGATTTTTTAGGAAAGATGAATGGGCCCTTAGACTAGGTGGAAGGTAAGACAGTTTGTGACTAAGTTTGTCTGGGTGTGGTGTCAACTTCTAGTTTCCTCTCCTATGATCAGACTCTGTTGATGCAACTCCCAAGGAGAGGAATTATGACTCAGTTCCTTTTGGAGGAGCTGTCTTCAGGCCAATAAGGAGAGTTCAGAGAAAGCTTCTCCCTGCATTTACTGTTTTTCAAGTGTCTATAGCTCCAAAAAATCAATAAGTTAAAATATTGTGGGGTGGCATATTCTGCTACTCTTCACAATCTAAGGACATGTTCCATGTAGGAGCATGATTTTTCAATCAAAACGTTTCTTCTGATCCCAGATCAGCTCCTGACTTGCTGCATGATCATAGGCCAGCCACCAAGTCCTCCATGTCTCAATTTCATCATCTCTGTTTTTGTGACAATAATGAATATTCTGCATGTCATGGTAAAATTTAAATGGAATGGCAGCTCTGAAAAGTAATTTGAAAATTCAAAAGCCCTGCACACATGCTCAGTCACGTACGTGGAGTCCTTGGTTTTCTTTTGCAGTAGGAATTAATGGATAACACAATCCAGCCCCAGGACCTCTTTCTACATTTGTTCTCTAAGTTTTTATATACAAAGGGATGCTTGGAATAACATTCACATAATATTAATGATAATTATCTCTGGATGGTGGGTTTGTGGATTTTTTTTCTGCTTTCCTTTACATTTTCCTATATAGTTGAGTAGTTTTATATGAAGTATAAATTATTTTACAAATAGATATTTTCCTTAGGCAAAATTTAAGGACAAATAAAACACAAACAGAAAATTTCCAACATAGTGCTATATCTAAGATACATTTTAATCACCATAAAATATTCCTACATAGCAAAAATTTAAAGGGTATACAAATGATCATAGAAGTTATAAAATGCTTGCTCTTCTAGTAATGAAATAAATGCACGTCTTTTTTGAAAAAGTTTGTTATTGTAAAACTGCTGAAAACCAAAGTCAAAATGAAGATCTTCAGGCAGTGAAGGTGGGGTGGGGGAGCATATTACCTGCAAATTAGCAACAATAGGAGTAACAGCTGACTTCTCAACATAAACAAGAAAAGCCATAAATTAAAAGGCAGATTCTAGAACTCACATAAAATACATAGAGACAACAATTACCAAGGCAATCTTAAAGAAAAAGAACAAAACTTGAAGATTTATGCTCCCAGGTATTAAGAATAATTACCAGGATATATTAACTAGGACAGTATAGTACTAGTGCAAGGCGAGAAAAATAGGCTAATGAAAGAGATAAAACAGAAAAAGGTCCATGTAAATAATCACCTTAGTTTCTTTTTGTTGGTTTTTTTGTTTTTTACCAAGTGAGGCTGTGATGCAGTAGGGAAAGGACGGAACTTTCTATAAATGATGGTGGACCAACATTAAAAATTTAATCACCGCAATTTCCTCCTATGCATAAAAAATAAATCTTAAGCTACTCCACACAGTACATGAAAATAAATTACATATGGATTACATCTAATGTGAACAGTATTACAATCAACATTTTTTAAATAAACATAAAGAATAACTTCATGTACTAGAAGTAAGTTAAGATTTCTTAAGAAGGACCAAAAAAAAAAAAAAGAAATAAAAAAGCAAGCCATAAAAAGGGACAGACATTTGCAATGTATGTAACGGACATGATCCGTATCTAGAGTATGCAAAAGATTCCTATAAATCAATTTAAAAAGGCAGGCAATCCAGTAGAAAAATGTGTTTGAACAGATGTTTCATACAAAAGAATATCCAAATGTCCAATAAACACACTGAAAAGAAGCTCACCTTCATTAATTATAGGATATCCACATTAAAACCACAATGAGGGGCTTCCCTGGTGGCGCAGTGGTTGAGAGTCCGTCTGCTGATGCAGGGGACACAGGTTCATGCCCCGGTCCGGTAGGATCCCACATGCGGCGGAGCGGCTGGGCCCGTGAGCCATGGCCGCTGAGCCTGCGCGTCCAGAGCCTGTGCTCTGCAGCAGGAGAGGCCACAGCAGTGAGAGGCCCGCGTATGCGTACCGCAAAAAAAAAAAAAAAACACAATGAAATGCCACATCACACGCACACCAGAATGTCTACAATGAAAGCAACAGACAATACTAAGTGTTGACAAGGATATGAAATGTGGAATTCTCATACAGTGCTTGTAGGACTTTGTGAAACTGTTAGGCTTTATTTAGTTTATCTGAACATACATGTACCCTATCACCCAGCAATCCTACTCTAAAATATATACTAGCAGAAATGTATACATATGTTCATCAAATGACATATATATGAGAACACTCACAGCATCACAATTCTTTACAGACAAAATCTAGAAACAACACAAATGTCCAGTAATAGTAGATAAATTGTATTTTTTCATGCAAAGCAATTCTCTATTGCTACATGTAACAACATAGATGAATTTCATAAATATAACTCTAGGTGAAAGAAGCCAGATTCAAACAAGAGCACACTGTATGATTTCATTTCATATGACTTTAGGTTCAATAGCAATAGAAACTAAGGTGTTATAAGTCAGAATAACCATTAGTTTTCAGGGGAGTGACTAGGAAATGGAAGGAAAGGACATCTGGGATACTAGTAATTTTCTAATTCGTGATCTGGATAGTGGTTACACAGGTATATTCACTTTATAAAACCCATGGAATTATAAGCATAACATATTTAAATTTTAAAAAGGAAAAGCATTCAATGTGATAGTTTTCCAGCTATCATCATTTTTTTTTTCAGGACAATATCTGTAGTCAGAAATGAGGCAGGAAATAATTTATAATTCACTTAATGGAATAGATATTGATGTCAATTTTCCGGAAACAATTGGATAATATCTAGAAAAAGCTTTAAAAAAGGATACCCTTTTATCAAATAACACAATTTCCAGGACTTTCACCTATAGAACTAATCAGAGATACAAAAATAACCTTATGTGAAAGAATATTTCACACAGTAATATTTCTGTATCTAGACATTAAAAACAAACTAATTATTTAGAGATTAAATGCATATATCATGATACGAATTTTGATGACAGGCTCAAAGCCATTTAAATTCATACATTCAGATAGCATTTTCTGACTAGTACAATCTTAAAATTAAAATACTAAATGATAAGCTGGTTACAAAGCAGTATACAAAATGATTAAAATTATACTTAAGAATATATTTTTATATATGAAGCTAAACACAGTTTCCTCTGAGTAAGGAATTGATTTTCTGTATTACTTTTTTCATATATTCTTATATTTTCTAGTTCTAAAATAAGCATATATTACTTTTATAATGGAATTCATCAGGTATATTTTTTAAAAAGTAATCTAATAATACAAAAGTCTAAAGCAGGCATTTACAAATATATACAACAACACTTTAGCATCGTTTATTTTTTCCACTTTAAATGAATGTATGTCTTCAGATTTTCAATCTGTTTTCATACTATTGTATCATAAATTTTACTAAGCTTTTCTTTATACTGTTTGTTATTCAAGTTGTTCCCAATTTATTTTGCAAATTCAGATAATACTACAACAAACAACTTCCAGATATAACTTTTGCTACTGTTAAATTAGTTCCTTACTATAACATACGCAGTGTGAGAATCCTAAGTCAAAAAGTATAAATGAAATATCCAGCAAAATTTAATTTGCTAAAGAATATTTAACTTACTACTTTGAAAGTATTCAAGTCTCTCTTACGCATACAGGGGAAATGAATATCTGAGTGTTAATAAAGTTGAAAGGTTATCAGTGAGGGCTATGATCAAATATAACCATAAAAAGGTAAAATATAGTTGGTGGAAGAGAATCCCATGTTTGAAAGGAAAAAAATGCAAACATTTAGTATGTGCCATCTGATTAAAGCCCATCATCACAGCCACGTTGCCCATTGCTAGATCAAGCCCTAAATAACTATTGTTCTACCTCTTTGGATTACACACGCTTATTAGTTAGTTGTCTCCAGTTGTTGGCTGAGACTTAATTCAGGTCAACACTCAAGATGTTGTGTACAGAAAGCTATTATCTTTAAATCTTGGTAGGATGTGTCTGCCTTTTGTAGCTTCAAATTGCCCTGCCTTTATTGTCACCATGTATCACGTTTGTATCAAATTTCCCTTCTACTATTTTCGCTGCCTCATCTATATCATTATGTATCTCCCAGCTTCAAGCCCCAGTTGAGCTCTTTCCTTAGATTAGCTTTCCCCAAGTGTATTACCTTGTGTTTTCCAGGCTGTGTCTAATTTGGTTATGTTCTTCTATATCTCACACTTGCTGATCACTCAATAAGTGTAACGTAATTGTTTGAAATCTACTGCTACACTTTGTTTTGGAATAGTTCCCTGAACTCTAAATACCTGGGCATGAAAATAATTAAGGTGAAGTACTGAATACAATTGATTTTTTTTGTACAAAATATTCAATATGCTCTTTAGATTTAAGGCACTAAAAAGGCTTCCTCTGGATGATATTAAAACCCATTCTGGGCTTCCCTGGTGGCGCAGTGGTTGAGAGTCCGTCTGCTGATGCAGGGGACACGGGTTCGTGCCCCGGTCCGGGAGGATCCCACATGCCGCGGAGCGGCTGGGCCCGTGAGCCATGGCCGCTGAGCCTGCGCGTCCGGAGCCTGTGCTCCGCAACGGGAGAGGCCACAGCAGTGAGAGGCCTGCGTACGCGTACCGCAAAAAACCCAAAAACAAACAAACAAAAAACATTCTGTTGTTAATGCATATTCTGTAAATCCTACTGTTAACACATTTATTTTCATTGACAATAGTACAAATTTATTCTACTTACTATCCAGAACTCTTTTAAGTTACAACTAAGTTACCAGTGTATTGCAAAATGTTTTGATGAACACAAGAGTGAGGAATTGGGAAGAAAATAATATTTAACCATATCACTGCAGAGGAAATTGGTATTTACAGGGTCTACTAATGTAGCTGTCAAGGAGACAAATGTAACTCAACCAATTTGATGGAGTTATGTTCCTGGACCAATTTATCTATATTGCAGAGGGATGAGCAAGTCAATTTTTGATACTGAAAAAATCAGGTAGAATGTCTGTCAATTCTAAAACAATAACATGACATTCTATATCACTGTGTGATAAGTACAAATGGCATATTTTTATAATATATCATTTTATCCAGTCTTAATAAAGTATCTGTTCTTTAGAGATATAGTCTTGGTTTGAGACCAATCAAATATTTTAATAGTAAAGATAAAATGAGACACTGCAATAAAAGTAACGAACATTGATGAGGACCCTCTCCTTCCAGAAATGTTCACGCCCTCAGTATCCACGATAATATGTCTTACGTTGTCTCACATTTCCCACACCCAAAGAAAACTCCTACAAGAGAAAAAGGAAAAAGCAATTATTAGGAAAGGAGATCCTTGAGCATAAAGAGAATTCTCATAGAGAACCTAACCCTCTGCTCAAGTTATTTAATCTACATCTGTGTATTTCAAGTTACAGATGAGATGGGGGATTTGAGCAATCCCTGTATGTTTTCTTTACCATTCTTTCTTCTTATGTACAGATTAGAGGCAAAAAAACAATAATTCTTAAACTAAAATGTGCCTGTGGTCTTTATTTCTACAACACTATAGAATTTGTTACAAGATAGATAATGTTTCCATATACAGAAGTTTAACTGCTCAAATGGAAAGAAAAACATATAATAATAAAATGGTTTCACCCAGTCTGTCATTCCATAGCAAGGAATATTAGAGAAAAACAATTTCAACATTCACTTTCAACAGAATTAATTTCAAAAAGCTATGCTATAATTTTCTAATTTGAGTTAAAAAAATCAAATCATCAGAATTAATTTAACTGGTTTCTCTATTTGGAGCATCGGAAGTCACAAAATTGCTGTTGTATTTAGCTAGATTTCTTCTGCTCCTGAGGGAGACCATATATTCAAAATTATTGCCTTACTTTTCATACATGTATAAGAAAACTTGAAATTGAAAACGGACAAAATTAATTTGGATGAAGTAAATTGATCTAAATGAAAGGTCACGCTTCACAGAGTGAAATATACCACATTTTCTGCAGCTGTACATTTTTGATTGTCATTTTAGGCATGGCCCTAAAGTAACTACTAACTTTTTAATAAATATATATATAAATTAATTTATTTAATTTTGACTGTGTTGGGTCTTTGTTGCTGCGCAAGGGCTTTCTCTAGTTGTGGCGAACAGGGGTTAGCCTTCCTTGCGGTGCCAGGCTTCTCATTGCGTTGGCTTCTCTTTGTTGCAGAGCACCGGTTCTAGGTGCACAGGCTTCAGTAGTTGTGGCATGCGGGCTCAGTAGTTGTGGCTCCTGGGCTCTAGAGCTAACTTGTGAAGTAGTATTGCTGATACTTCATATGATTTTTGTATTCTGAGGAGTCTGTACTCAGTGATATAAATATACACTTGCTGGAAGCCTCCTCAGCATCTACTTCACACATATCTTCAACCAGCGATTGTTTTACAGCTGACCCCCCGGCAGGCTTCTTGCATCTCCCCAGCACAAGACATAGGTCATAGTATTATTGGTCAGCATGTCAAGTGGCTGGCAGGGAGAGCAGTGTCTAATGCTTCTCTCATCATCACCTGACATTAGCGTTGACTCTCTTTAACCACTTGTGTTCAAGGGTCATTCATTTTAGCAGTGCATACCTTACAGTGTTGTCCTTAAAGAGAAAAGTTAGATATATTACATTAGGAAAGTATTGGACAGAAACAGGCTAATGCTGATCGTCTTTCAGATTTAATCATGTGTTAAAGTAAGCACTCTGTTCTTTGCACATATGTTGCACATACTAATAGAAGAGACCATAGCAGAAACTGAAAATATAAAATACCATACCAGTTTTGATATACTTCTATAACTCTATTAATAAATTTAAAAACATGAAAAATTTAGACAGATGCTAAAAAGGATGGGAAACCTTGACAATAAACACAAAATGAGACTGTCTTGGGAAAACAAGACCTATGTTCACCAATGCCAATGAAGCTTAGAGTTTAAGTAATTATAGATCTTCTTCTAAGGCATGTTCTTTCTAATCCCATTTTGCCTCCAATCTGCTTTCCCAATCTGTTATCACTGGTCTCTGAACCCTTTTTCCCATCTTCTATGCTTCTTCGTTCTCCAAAACTATTGTCCTGTGCTCTTTGAAATGTACAGTTAATCCTTAAACTCTTCTCTGTTTATTTCACATTGTTGCCATGACATAAACCTGGCTGTTTCCCAGTGAGACTATTTCCCTTGACGTCTCCCAGAGTAACGAGTCTTTTACTCCTCACTTCTCAAGCAGAGAAACTTGGGACCTGCAGTGGAAAGTAGCTATCTCTTGCTTCTTTCAAACCATTTTCCAGCAACTTTCCTCAAAAACTGCAAATTTGCAAAGTTCATGACATCAGACTACACCATTTACTTTTCCTTTCTTGTGGTCTTGGATGTACCTCATTCACTGATGACTTGATATTGAATCAACACAAATCTAAGAGCCCTGAAGGAATCATGCACGTATCTGTAAAGGATAACTGGACCCAGGCACCCCAAGTGACTTTGATTAAAAATAGAATAATAAGAAATTGGGATAAAGAATTTTACACTTTAATTTCTTTGAACTGTAACTCATAATAACAAGAGTCTATGATTTCAGACTTTATTCCTTTGATTTTAATGTTTTTTGATTTTAACTCAAAAGAATTTAATTTCTGAATCTTATTTTCTTCCTGGAATTAATTTGAGGACATTACATTTGAATTTGAAGCTATCTACTTTGTTAGCATTTTATTATTGAAGAGTCTTTATGCATTTGAAGTATATTAATGTTGTCATTTAACTTCACTTTAGTATCTCTGAGAGGTTCTATGAGATAACATGACTGGATACAATTTGTGATGAAACATATAATTGGGAATGGATTTTCAGCCTTGGGTTTTTTTTTTTTTTTTTTTTTGCGGTACGCGGGCCTCTCACTGTTGTGGCCTCTCCCGCTGCGGAGCAACAGGCTCCGGACGCGCAGGCTCAGCGGCCATGGCTCACGGGCCCAGCCGCTCCGCGGCATGCGGATCCTCCCAGACCGGGGCATGAACCCGCGTCCCTTGCATCAGCAGGCGGACTCTCAACCACTGCACCACCAGAGAAGCCCCAGCCTTGGGTATTTTAATTAACACTATATTTTTGACACACAGTGGAGCCTCCTAAGGCCAAAATCTATACAGCCTCAATAATAATGAACAAGAAATAGTTGGTATTAGGGAAGCACTTTGTGAAGGTGGAAAAACGCTTGCCACGTACTTTGTTGATTTTCTCCTCTTCAGGAGGACACACACCTGCCATTGTCCTCAGCTTAGTGGTGAAGTCCAAGTTGATAAGAGAATACAAAGCTGGGAATGTTTGAAAATACTTATTCCTCTCTCCTAATAATTCCTTCTGTGGATAGGGATATCCATTGTCACAACACCCCTGGTCTCTCCCTACCCCTTCTCCTCACTAACATTTAGTGAGTGCTGTGTACCAGGAAATTTTCTAACTGCTTTACATGAATTAACCCATGTGAACCCTATGAGGTACATAGATGTCAACAATGGTTTGTGTCAATAATATAGAACCTTATTACTTCTATACTATAGTGAGACAATGAGATACAAGGAGGTTAAATAATTTGTCCAAGGCCACTAGTGACTGTTATATTGCCAAATCAAAACTCTAATTCTCAGTGTCCATTACAGTCAGCGTTTCAAGAGCTTTCAAAACCAGTTGAACGCTTTCTTCTTCAGGAACCTTTCTTCCCCCTTGGTTTCTGTTACACACCCAACTTCTGATTGCCCTATTTTCCCAGTGACCAGTCCCTCTCAGTCTCCTTTAGTAGGTTTTACTTCCCTGCTTAATCTGTTAATATTGGAATTCACTGGAGCTTTGTCATGCACCCCACTCTTGTTTGTATCTACATTCCTTCTCTGAGTAATCTCATCTGAGACCATGACTTTATAAAGCATCCAAATGCTAATAACATAAATATTTATATCACTGGTCCTCATCTCTACCCTGAAAACTAGAAGTGTAATCCAAATACTTTATTGCAATTTCAACACAGATTTCTAAAAGGCATTTCAAACATAATATGTTTAAATAGAACTATTGCATCCCTTTCACACACTCCTATCCTGCTCATATCACAAGAATCTAGGAGTCGTCTGTGATTTTTCCCTTTCCATCATGTAAATGCATGTAAAAGCACAGAAAAAATACATACCAGGGCTTCCCTGGTGGCGCAGTGGTTGGGAGTCCGCCTGCCGATGCAGGGGACACAGGTTTGTGCCCCGGTCCAGGAAGATCCCACATGCCGCGGAGCGGCTGGGCCCGTGAGCCATGGCCGCTGAGCCTGCGCGTCCGGAGCCTGTGCTCCGCAACGGGAGAGGCCACAACAGTGAGAGGCCCGCGTACCGCAAAAAAAAACAAAAAAAACAAAAAAAAAACATACCAAAGTAACAAATGTTATTGCCTCTAGAACGTATGTTGATGGGGAGAGAATAGGAGGTTATATATGTGTACACATATATATTTGCATGTGTTTTACATGCAAGAGAAAGGGGTAAATTTGAGCTTTTGCTTTTTTCTCAATGTGCCTCTTCATTATTTAACATTTTAAAATGTATTCATATATTACTTTATAAGTCAAAACAGTTTTACAAGTCCAGTTGCATTTCCAACCAGTTCCAGAGCCCAGGCTCTTTACTAATGCAAAATCTACATTTGGGTATGTTGATAACTTGCAGTGTTCTTCTGGGTTGAGAGATAATGCACATAAATGATATAAGATAGTAACTGACATATTAGTTGTTTCGTAAATGCTACCTATTATTAATATATTGTTACGCTTATACTTTTAGAGTTGACATTAATCTTTATGCTGTCAGTTTCACCTCCTATGAGTCATTACAAAATCTTTATTCTCATCCCTGATGTCGCCTAAGTTCTGGTTCAATATTTCCACTTGTCTCCATCAGAGTTCCACATGAATCTTTTGGCTTTTAATCTACTCTTGCTATTGGGAAATGTTTCAGTGTAATGAAGTTAACCCTAAAATCAGAATCAAAAGATTGTGTTAAAAAATAAGACTGTGTTCAAATCTACCTTTAGCATAAATTGTGTGATTCTGGAATGCAGTTCAATTTCTTCCTTTTTAGTTATTTGAACAGGAAAAATTAGAGATTTTAACTCAATGAGGTATAGAGTGCTTGCTAATCTAATTCTGCAACCAGATTGTAGATTTATGAATCATCTGTGGTCCTTCCCAACTCCTTCTTCTTCAGACAAAACATGAAAAATAGTGGCAGTTGAGCTTCTATGCTCATGATCATTTTATGATTAATTTCCTTCTATTCTTCCTTACTCTATCTTAGATTTGTCTGGTATTGTTTAATATCTAGGCTATTACAATATCACCCTGGCTGGCCTCTCTGACTAAAGGCTCCATCACATCCAATTAATACTACATGATGCCACCCACTTGGTTGTCCTAAAGCATCGTTTTGATTATTTTATTCCCCTCCTCAAAAACTTTTGTGACTCACCATGACTTTCAGGAAGAGTAGAACTCTTGTAGTTGACATTCAAGGACAAACATGGCAGGTCTAATTTTTAGCCTTTTTCTGACAGTTTCCCACTCCAAACATGCTATTTGCAAACCTCAGACATGGTTTGTGCTTTTTTGTTTGTTTGTTTACCTCTGTGTCTTTCTTCGCACTTTTTAAAAAAATTTCTTCAACACTACATCCCCCCACAATACTCTGAATATAAATTCCACTCATTTTTCAAAGTCCAGCCACAGTGCCTCCCCCCTCTGAAGCCTTCACGTATTGTTTTCTTTTATCTGCTTTTGAACTTATTTCAGTATAATGAATACATCATTTTTAACGTATTACTCTGCTTTATAATTATTTGCATATACATCTTAAGACCTGTATTTGATTTCAAGATTTTGGATGAAATAAATCATCACCACAGCACCTAGCGTGACGCCTGGCATGCTGAATGTCCTATAAATATATACAACATGAATTGATGCATTTTTCCTTGAACAAAACAAATAAGGCTTCTTTCTTTCATTTTAAGTGTTATCAAAAACATACGATGAGGCCATTGACATTTTGCTGCGTAGATTTACCATTAAAATATATTTTGTTAAGAAATAGCAATAATGTTGAGACGTATTCACATTTATAATTTTCAATCAATGTGCATGATAAAATGAAAACACTGTTGTTCAAAATTGCCTCATCAGAGAAATAGAAACCAAATAAGCAAGTATTGGCCAACTATTTCTGATAAGAATATTTTTTAAAATACCCAGCAATTAAATAATTACATAAACCTTGACTTTTTCTGCAAGCTTGAAAAGCACAAGGTAACAACTGCACTCCCTTTAGTATTGACAGATAATAACAATTCTAAAGCACAATATAGTAAAGCCTCTGGAATAATCATATTAGGAGAAACCTTTTGCTTGGAATTCCAGCCCTGAGTAGATTGCTACTGTGGTTCATAAAGTGCTATATAAATACAATAACCTTCACCTATAAAGATAAAATGACTCTCTACTTTCAGTGAAATATATAGTTGGTGTTTATACATATTCTGCTTGTGAGTAATGATATTGACTAATGAAGAATTTGACTTCTCATGACAAACATTAGTCAAAGAAATTTTTCTGGTAAAGAGATCTGAGCACTAAGAAGTACTTGTTGACATTTAAGTATATACTTTTTATTCACCAAATGTGGAATAAAACAAAAACATTTAATTACATTTATTTGTTAAGCAACTTGATGACTGCTATCCTCTTTGTGGTGCTGTCTGTTCTTAATCACAATTCCTCCTAGCATTCATGAAAACTTCTGGTTGATACACTTTTATGACATGGAATTCCCATGCTATTAGAGCATACTTGTTGCTTCCTGATGACAATGGTTTCCTTAAGGGCAATTTCTGGACACTGATTGCAGAAATATTTAAAAGGGCTATTGAGAAATAACTAAAATGAAATAAAAAATATTAGGGCTAAAAGCATTTTTAAACATTGTAAGACATATTGGAAGATTATATGTGCAATATGAGAACCCAAAATAGTACAAAATTTAGAAGAACACTTTATATAAATAGTATAGAAAGGAAATGACATGGGCTCCTAATTAAATCTGAAAATGTGATATTTCGAATTCTTAGACATTGCTGTAATGTTCCTGGCACGTAGGTCCACAAACAATGAACATTTTCTCTACAAATGAGTTTATGGAAGATACAGAAGTGATTTTTCCTATTGACCAATCTGACTTTGTTTTTTTTTTAACATCTTTATTGGGGTATAATTGCTTTACAATGGTGTGTTAGTTTCTGCTTTATAACAAAGTGAATCAGTTATACATATACATATGTTCCCATATCGCTTCCCTCTTGCGTCTCCCTCCCTCCCTCCCACCCTCCCTATCCCACCCCTCCAGGCAGTCACAAAGCACCGAGCTGATCTCCCTGTGCTATGAGGCTGCTTCCCACTAGCTATCTACCTTACGTTTGGTAGTGTATATATGTCCATGCCTCTCTCTCGCTTTCTGACTTTGTTTTATGTCTCCCAAGCCACTCATACAATGATGTTACATAAATACTTCTAGAAGTAACATCTTCTATTCTAGTAAATTTCAGAATCCAACAAAAGTGCAACTTAAAAATTTAGATCGTGAAATTAATATGGCAAAATGATAAGATCTGACAAAGTTACAATGGTGGCTAAACATGTTACTGTATATACACCTTTCTGAGCTTCAAATATTTCATAATAAAAAAATCAAAAATGATGGTAATAATTTGCCCACGTTACAATGCTAATTAAGGGCAGAACCAAAATTTAAATTCACTTCTGTTAGACTCAAAAGTTCATGTTTTTTCCCCCACAATATTGTGCTGGTTGTCTCTCCAAAACTGGAAGTATGACATGTGCTTGAACTAGTATATAACCAAGTTAGAAGACCTGCAAGGTGGCTGTAACTCTTTATTACATAGTTATTATCAGCAGAAATAATAATACAAATGTGGCAAATATGTTGGATGCATATACTACCTTTTTTCCAATGTCTTTGAGATGGTTCAGTAATCCTAGACCAGAAGATTGTGAAAATTATCCCCTATTCTTAAATGGCCTCTTAGGATAGAGCCCACAAGCTTAGAACCAGTCTCTCTTTCTTATAGTCCAAGACATAATTAAAAATAAGGAGCATTAAAAAATTAGATCAGAATATAGTTCTAAAGAAAGCATACACTTAAAAGATATTTACTACTTTCACATTAAAGTCAATTTTTCACATACAGGCTATAGACAGCTTTAAACTGAGAACAAAAAACTTTAGAAAACTGCATCAAATATAGATATTAGTGTGTCATGGTTACTTAAGAAAATATTTATCATTTTCTTATCCATCAGAATCCATTCTTAAACCCATAGGTTAAAATAGCATAATTGTAGATATGGTTAGGGTCTAAAGATTAGATCAGACTACAAAATAGTAGAAGAATAATTGAGATTAAGTTTTGTTTTTTTTCTAGAAAAGTGTAAGCATTGCATTACTGAGAATTTAACAGGCTCTTCTCCCCACTTGATAGTGACATGACCCAAGGCATTATAGAGAAGTGAAGGAATCTTCTCCAGACAAGGGCACATAGGCTGATGTAAGGATGCCTAAGAAGGTAAACCTGTTCCCTAACTCTCATGGTACCTGTGGCATTCCAGAAGAGGCTGGGGCCAGGTGAAAGGCACATAGATGAAAGATGTTCACAGCTCAGGCAGAGGAGAGAATGGTTCCCTAACATGCCTACTTATAACAACCAAAGCTTGTATATTCATCATGTGTGAGTTCTAGTCAATCCTACAACTACTGACAATTGGACAACTGAGACAGATAAATCAGAATTTCTTCAAAGTTTCATATTATTTGGCTAAGAGAGCAATGAGATTAAAGTTTTTTTTCTGATCACTGACAGTACAAAATTATTATTATACGTGGAATAGGATAAAGAAAAATTTGTAACCCAATTAACTTTTTTTAAAGCTAAAGAATATATAAAATTATGCTTGTATCATAAAAGCCCCGACTTCCAGTTTATCTAGTCATAACTAATATCTATCTCTCTAGGTATCTATCCTTTATCCATCCATCCATCTATCCATTAAAGAGATTACACAAAGCTAGCCTTATGGAGATATATGTGACATTCAGAATTCCATTACTGACTGTGCCTGTAATCCTAAAGAAACCATGTTCTCCTCACAATGAGTAAAAAGTGATGATTAGAATTATGCTCAGATAGATTTTTCTTTGACATTCAGCTCCAAGCATTCTATCCACTTCTCCAATCTATATTAATATTAATATAATAACCCTACCTGACCCATAGCTGCAGTCATTCTAACTGAATCTGCATCTTCTTTGCACAATACTACCAATTTTAGGGATGTAAAATTAGTAACAATTGAAGTGAAATGGAGACCTGCATTCCTCACTTCATCCTCTGAGCTGCTGTCACTGAAGCAAGAAAAGGGGTCAGGAGAGTGGAACGATCTCAGGACCTTTCTGAGAGCCAAGGTCAGAAAATGTGGATATAAAAGGAAAGGAAAGAACTAAGATAGTTCACACCAGGTAAGCTAAGATACCATGACATGGGATCTAAAGTTAAGCAAGGGATCATAAATAACAAGTACCACACACTCATTTTTAATTTTTTATTGTATAACTTGAAAATGAGTATGGTTACCCATAAAGAACAAGAAATATTCAGCGAGGAAAGTATCAGTCTCTGTATCTATCTACATAGATACGTATCTACTTATAGATATTGATAGACAGGACCAGGTATGTAATCTTTGCTGGTTTGGTTGGGCTTTTGTTTTGCCCTATTGTGTCGGTGTATCTGGATTCACATTTCCTTTCTCAAATTTTTTCCTCATCCCTCTAGGTTTCTGAACACTGAGAAAAGATATGTGCAAACACTAATATATACCCATTTATTCTGCAGAACATTTCAAGAACAACTGCCTTTCTGCTGGTGTTCAGCTGTCATAAACCTCATAGGAGAAAGTCTTCCTTACCTCGTAGAAATAACTTCTCTGCTTGCCACACTCAAATAAGTTTGTAGGAAAAGTAAACATATTAAAATACAACTTATTCCCAGCAGTCTCAATAACAATTTTGAAATGAAGAAAATCAGAAGAAAGGTACAAGCATTCATATTACTATACAAAAGTTTAAAAGGAAAAAAAAAAGTAGTTCTCATAAATGACTAAATACATTGCTTGGCTATAAAGCAAACCCCAATTGCTGAACAAAAAAAGTATAAGAAGTATACAAATACTCAGATTTTGGAGATTGCTAAGATGTGAATATTTTAGAAATAAATTTCCATTCTTAGTCCCCTTTATATATAGGGGATAAAAACACTCAGTGTTATAAGAAATTTTGAAACAGAAGGAAAGAAAGAATCTCTGTCCTCATAGCCAACATACTTTTCCCATCATGTCACATAGTGGTGTTCTGGCTTTATCTGCCAACTCTCCCGTCATCTACCACAGGCAAGATTTCCTCTCACTGCGTTCCATTCAGTCGAGAAGCTGGACTGCCAGCTATCTTGGCTGCAGATCCGTAGACTGCCTGTTTCGGTCTTGAACCATATATACTCTATTGGGTATGTTTGATTTCTGAAAGCTTCCAGAGATCTCCATTCACAATAGACTCAAATTCGCACATTTAATTCCTTGTTGTTTGTCAAACAAAGAAGAAAGTACTAGATATTCTAGTAGATCTTTTTTTTCCTACAGGAGGAATCAAAGACTCCTGAGTAAGGAAAATATATGAGTAGAGCTGATAGTCCAACGGACATTCAATGATTCAAAACAAAACCCAAAACAAACAAACAAAATGATCTTCACTCCGGGTTTTTATGCTTCAACTGTGATTCTTCTTCATCCCATCTCCACAAATTATCAAAACGTGTGAAGGCAGTCCATGAAATACAGAAGAAAATTCTCCAGTTTCATGAATCAAGTATAGTGGTAGATGCAGTAGCCTTTAGGATGAATTTTAACTCTATTCCATACATTTGGGGATCATAATATATTTCATTTGTATATTTGTGCTATTATTTGCCCTTTGATGCAATGGGTTAAGCTGAATAAATAGAGAAACACCACCATCTTATTTACAGTTCTTAAGTTCTTGATCCTGGTCACACATTTTTTAAAAAATTTTATTTTATTTCTTTAATTTTTATACAGCATGTTCTTATTAGTTATCTATTTTATACACATCAGTGTATACATGTCAATCCCAATCTCCCAATTCATCCCACCACCACCACCCCCACTTCCCCCCTTGGTGTCCATATGTTTGTTCTCTACATCTGTGTCTCTATTTCTAACTTGCAAACCAGTTCATCTGTACCATTTTTCTAGATTCCACATATATGCATTAATATACGATATCTGTTTTTCTCTTTCTGACTTACTTCACTCTGTATGACAGTCTCTAGGTCCATTCACGTCTCTACAAATGACCTGGTTTCGTTCCTTTTTATACTGGTCTCACATCTGAATCAGTTGAGAAATTAAACTCCACCCCCAGAAATTCTATTTTAAACTGACTGAGATTTTTAATACCTAGAATTGACCTGATAGTTGAATCATAAGCCAATAAACTAGAGAGTTCGTTCATAAAAGGACTAAAATGAAGTTAAATAATAAATAAAAAAGGAACTAAAAATAAAAGAAATTCCCACAGGGTTAATCTCTTATGAGTTGCTACATAGAGGCTACTTCCTGACACCTATATTCCTCAAACAGGATTATCTATTTAGTGATTGTGGTAGGCAAAATAATGGCCCCCCAAGATGATCATGTCCTAAGCCTTGGAACCTGTGAATAGGTTACACAGCAAAGGGGAATTAAGGTTGCAGATGGAATTAATGTTGCTAATCAGCTGGCTTAAAAATAGAGAGATTATCCTAGGTTACCCAGATGGGCCCAATATAATCACAAGGGTCCTGAGAAGCAGAAGACTGAAGCAGAGGAAGAGGATCAGAGAGAAAGATGTGATGACAGAAACTGGGTCAATGTTACTGGTTTTGAAGATGAAGGAAGGGTGCTATGAGTCAAGGAATGTGATGCCCCCTAAGAGGTATAAAAGGTAAGGAAACAGATTTGCTCCTAGAGCTTCAACAAAGGACAACATCCCTGCTAATACATGATTTTATCCCAGTAAGATTTCAGCCCAGTAAGTTTTGGATTAATAACTTACAAAACTGTAAAATAACACTTTTGTGTTCTTTTAAGCCACTGGAGTTGTGGTAATTTGATACAGCAATATTAGAAAACTCATACAACCATTTTATCATAGACCTTTAAAATTTGCTTGCTGACATTAAAATAAGAGTGTAATATAATTATGGTAAACAACTAGAGCCGCTAGTCATAAACCAGAGTTTAAAATATTCATGCCAGTTGGTAATCTAATCAGTAAATTCAATTTTACCTAAAAAATAGAAATCTCTATAATTGTAGATTACTTAATAAAAACAAAATTTTGGAATGATAAATGAGTCAAATAACATTTATTAATTTAGTATTTTACTTAAAAATAGAGACATACGGCATGTAAATCATAACCTAGATTGCCACAAGATACAGATTAAGGCGCTAGGCTTGCTAGAAAGTGAAAAAGCTCTACATACTACTTTTGCTAAAACTAAGAAGAGATATAATTTTCTACCTATATTGGAAGCATTAAGTGCTCAGCAAGGAGCAAAATGATTTATGATCATAGAGGTAGCATAATGTTCTGGAAAAGAAATGAAGGTAAAATTAGGGAGAGACCTTCAAGACAGCAGAGGAGTAAGATGTGGAGATCACCTTCCTTCCCACAAATACATCAGAAATACATCTACATGTGGAACAACTCCTACTGAACACCTACTGAACACTGGCAGAAGACCTCAGACTTCCCAAAAGGCAAGAAATTCCCCATATACCTGGGTAGGACAAAAGAAAAGAGAAAAAACAGAGGCAAAAGAATAGGGACAGGACTTGCCCCTCTGGGAGGGAGCTGTGAAGGAGGAAATGTTTCCACACGCTAGGAAGCACCTTCACAGGCGGAGACAGGGTGGTGGAGAGGAAGCTTCAGAGCCACAGAGGAGAGAGCAGCAATAGGGGTGCAGAGTGCAAAGTGGAGAGATTCCCACACAGAGGATCGGTGCCAGCCAGCACTCACCAGCCTGAGAAGCTTATCTGCTCACCCACTGGGGCGGGTGGGGGCTGGGAGCTGAGGCTCAGGCTTTGGAGGTCAGATCCCAGGGAGAGGACTGGGGTTGGCTGTGTGGACACAGCCTGAAGAGGGCTAGTGCGCCACAGCCAGCTGGGAGGGAGTCCGGAAAAAAGTCTGGAACTGCCTAAGAGGCAAGAGACCATTGTTTCGGGGTGCGCGAGGAGACGGGATTCAGAGTACTGCCTAAACGAGCTCCAGAGACGGACACAAGCCGAGGTTATCAGCACGGACACCGTGATGGGCATGAAATGCTAAGGCTGCTGCTGCAGCCATCAGGAAGCCTGTGTTCAAGCCCAGGTCACTATCCACACCTCCCCTCGCGGGAGCCTGTGCAGCCCGCCACTGGAACAACTTCCCCGGGAGAACACATGGCATGCCTCAGGCTGTTGCAATGTCATGCTGGCCTCTGCCACCACAGGCTCACCCCGCATTCTGTACCCCTCCCTTCTCCTGGCCTGAGTGAGCCAGAGCCCCCTAATCAGCTGTTACTTTAACCCCGTCCTGTCTGAGGGAAGAACAGAGGCCCTTAGGTGACCTACATGCAGAGGTGGGGCAAAATCCAAAGCTGAACCCCAGGAACTGTGTGAACAAAGAAGAGAAAGGGAAATCTCTCCCAGCAGCCTCAGGAGCAGCGGATTAAATCTCCACAGTCAACTTGATGTACCCTGCATCTCTGGAATACCTGAATACACAACAAATCATCCCAAAATTGAGGTGGTGGACTTTGGGAGCAACTGTAGACTTGGGGTTTGCTTTCTGCATCTAATTTGTTTCTGGTTTTATGTTTATCTTAGTTTAGTGTTTAGAGTTTATTATCACTGTTAGGTTTGTTTATTGATTTGGTTGCTCTCTTCTTTTTATTTTTATATATATATATTTTTTCCTTTTTGTCTTTTTGTGAGTGTGTATGAGTATGCTTCTTAGTGTGATTTTGTCTCTATAGCTTTGCTTTTACCATTTGTCCTAGGGTTCTGTCTGTTGGTTTTTGTTTTTGTTTTCTTAGTATAGTTTTTAGCACCTGTTATCATTGGTGGATTAGTTTATTGGGTTGGTTGCTTTCTTCTGTCTTTCTTTCTTTCTTTCATTTTTTATGACTTTTAAATTGTTTTATTTTTAATAATATATTTTTTAATATCTATTTTATTTTATTTTATTTTACTTATTTATTTTCTCCCTTTTCTTCTGAGCCGTGTGACGGGCAGAGTCTTGGTGCTCTGTCTGGGTGTCAGGCATGTGCCTCTTAGGTAGGAGAGCCGAGTTCAGAACATTGGTCCACCAGAGAGCTACTGGTTCCATGTAATATCAAATGGCAAAAGCTCTCCCAGACAGCTTCATCTCAATGTTAAGACCCAGCTCCACTCAACAATCAGCAAGCTACAGTGCTGGACACCCTATGTCAAACAACCAGCAAGACAGGAACACAACCTCACCCATTAGCAGAGAGGCTGCCTAAAAATCATAATCACAGACACCCCAAAACACACCAGCAGACGTGGTCCTGCCCACCAGAAAGACAATATCCAGCCTCATCCACCAGAACACAGGCACCAGAACCCTACACCAGGAAGCCTACACAACCCACTGAACAAACATTAGCCACTGGGGGCAGACACCAAAACAACGGGAACTATGAACCTGCAGCCTGAGAAAAGCAGACCCCAAAAACAGTAAGTTAAGGAAAATGAGAAAACAGAGAAATAGGCAGCAGATGAAGGAGCAAGGTAAAAGCCCACCAGACCTAACAAATGAAGAGGAAATAGGCAGTCTACCTGAAAAAGAACTCAGAATAATGATAGTAAAGATGATCCAAAATCTTGGAAATAGAATGGAGAAAATACAAGAAACGTTTAACAAGGACCTAGAAGAACTAAAGAGAACACAAACAATGATGAACAACACAGTAAATGAAATTAAAACTTCTCTAGAAGGAATCAATAGCAGAATAACTGATAAGAAGAACGGATAAGTGACCTGGAAGATAAAAAAGGCATAATAACTACGCAGAGCAGAATAAAGTAAAAAGAATGAAAAGAATTGAGGACAGTCTCAGAGACCTCTGGAACAACATTAAACACACCAACATTCGAATTATAGGGGTCTCAGAAGAAGAGAAAAAGAAAGGGACTAAGAAAATATTTGAAGAGATTATAGTTCAAAACTTCCCTAAATGGGACAGGAAATAGTCAAGTCCAGGAAGCACAGAGAATCCCATATAGGATAAGTCCAAGGAGAAGTACGCCAAGACACATATTAATCAAACTATCAAAAATTAGATACAAAGAAAAAATATTAAATTCAGCAAGGGAAAAACAACAAATAACATACAAGGGAATCCCCATAAGGATAACAGCTGATCTTTCAGCAGAAACTCTGCAAGCAAGAAAGGAGTGGCAGGATATATGTAAAGTGATGAAATCTACAACCAAGATTACGCTGCCCAGCAAGGATCTCATTCAGATTAGATGGAGAAATTAAAACCTTTACAGACAAGCAAAAGCTAAGAGAATTCAGCACCACCAAACCAGCTTTACAACAAATGCTAAAGGAACTTCTCTAGGCAGAAAACACAAGAGAAGGAAAAGACCTATCATAACAAACCCAAAACAATTAAGAAAATAGTAATAGGAACATACATATTGATAACAACCTTAAATGTAAACAGATTAAATGCTCCAACCAAAAGACATAGACTGGCTGAATGGACACAAAACCATGACCTGTATATAAGCTGTCTAACAGAGACCCATTTCAGACCGAAGTACACATACAGACTGAAAGTGAGGGGATGGAAAAAGATATTCCATGCAAATGGAAATCAAGAGAAAGCTGGAGTAGCAATTCTCATATCAGACAAAATAGACTTTAAAATAAAGACTATTGAAAGATACAAAGAAGGACACTGCATAATGATCAAGGGCTCAATCCAAGAAGAAGTAACAATTGTAAATATTTATGCACCCAACATAGGAGCACCTCAATACATAAGGCAAATACGACCAGCCATAAAGGGAAATTGACAGTAAAACAATCATAGTAGGGGATTTTAACATCCCACTTACACCAATGGACAGATCATCTAAATGAAAATAAATAAGGAAACACAAGCCTTAAATGACACATTAAACAAGATGGACTTAATTGTTATTTATAGGACATTCCATCCAAAAACAACAGAATACACTTTCTTCTCAAGCGCTCATGGACATTCTCCAGGATAGATCATATCTTGAGTTACAAATCAAGTCTTGGTAAGTTTAAGAAAATTGAAATCGTATCAAGTATCTTTTCCGACCACGATGCCATGAGACTAGATATCAATTACAGGAAAAAATCTGTAAAAAATACAAATATATGGAGATCACTGAAGAAATCAAAGAGGAAATTTAAAAATACATAGAAACAAATGACAATGAAAACACGACAACCCAAAACCTATGGGATACAGCAAAAGCGGTTCAGAGGGAAGTTTATAGCAATACAATCCTACCTCAAGAAACAAGAAACATCTCAAATAAACAACGTAACCTTACACCTAAAGCAATTAGAGAAAGAAGAACAAAAAAACCCAAAGTTAGCAGAAGGGAAGAAATCATAAAGATCAGATGAGAAATAAATGAAAAATAAATGAAAAAAACACTAGCAAAGATCAATAAAACTAAAAGCTGGTTCTTTGAGAAGATAAACAAAATTGATAAGCCATTAGTCAGACTCATCAATAACAAAAGGGAGAAGACTCAAATCAATAGATTAGAAGTGAAAAAGGAGAAGTAACAACTGACAACACAGAAATACAAAGGATCATGAGAGATTACTACAAGCAACCATATGCCAATAAAATGGACAACCTGGAAGAAATGGACAAATTCTTAGAAAAGCACAACCTTCCAAGACTGAACAGGATAGAAAGCCCAGAGAGAGACCCATGCACGTATGGTCACCTTATTTTTGATAAAGGAGGCAAGAATATAAAATGGAGAAAAGACAGACTCTTCAATAAGTGCTGCTGGGAAAACTGGACAGCTACATGTAAAAGTATGAAATTAGAACACTTCATAACACCATACACAAAAATGAACTCAAAATGGATTAAAGACCTAAATGTATGGCCAGACACTATAAAACTCTTAGAGAAAAACATTGGCAGAACACTCTATGACATAAATCACAGCAAGATCCTTTTTGACCCACCTCCTAGAGAAATGGAAAAAAAACCAAAAATAAACAAATGGGACCTAATGAAACTTAAAAGTTTTTGCACAGCAAAGGAAAACATAAACAAGATGAAAAGAAAATGCTCAGAATGGGAAAAATATTTACAAATGAAGCAACTGACAAAGGATTAATCTCCAGAATTTACAAGCAGCTCATGCAGCTCAATATCAAAAAAATCAAACAACCCAGTCCAAAAATAGGCAGAAGACCTAAACAGACATTTCTCCAAAGAAGATATACAGCTTACCAACAAACACATGAAAGGATGCTCAACATCACTAATCATTAGAAAAATGCAAAGCAAAACTATAATGAGATATCCCCTCACACTGGTTAGAATGGCCATTATCAAAATATCTGCAAACAGTAAATGCTGGGGAACGTGTGGAGAAAAGTGAACCCTTTTGCACTGTTGGTGGGAATGTAAATGGATACAACCACTATGGAGAACAGTATGGAGGTTCCTTAAAAAACTAAAAATAGAACTACCATATGACCCTGCAATCTCACTACTGGGCATATACCCTGAGAAAACCATAATGCAAAAAGAGTCATGTACCACAGTGTTCATTTTAGCACTATTTACAATAGCCTGGACATGGAAGCAACCTAAGTGTCCATTGACAGATGAATGGATAAGAAAGATGTGGCACATATATACAATGGAATATTACTCAGCCATAAAAAGAAACAAAATTGAGTTATTTGTAGTGAGGTGGATGGACCTGGAGACTGTCATACAGTGAAGTAATTCAGAAAGAGCAAAACAAATACCGTATGCTACCACATATATATGGAATCTAAAAAAAAAATTGTCTGAAGAACCTAGGGGCAGCACATGAGTAAAGACACAGACGTAGAGAATGGACTTGAGGACACAGGGAGGGGGAAGGGTTAGCTGGGACGAAGTGAGACAGTGCATGGACATATATACACTACCAAATGTAAAATAGATAGCTAGTGGGAAGTGGCCACATAGCACAGGGAGAGCAGCTTGGTGCTTTGTGACCACCTATAGGGGTGGGATAGGCAGGGTGGGAGGGAGATGCAAGAGGGAGGAGATATGGGGATATATGTACATATATAGCTGATTCACTTTGTTATAAAGCAGAAACTAACACACCATTGTAAAGCAAATATACTCCAATTAAGAGGTTAAAAAAATTAAAAGTAGGCTGGATATCAGAAACTCTCCCGACAAAATGCAGTAATCTCCCAAATAAATTGGTGGGACCTATATCACCTGAAAACTTCATATAGTAATGATTTTCAAAATGAAATACTCTTTAAGATGTTACCAGACTTGGGAAAAAAATTGCTTAGGCTTATGAAGCCACATACATATGTCTCATTTTCAGAATGGACGTTTCCTCTTAATATTTATTTACATGGGAACACACAAGCATATGTGTATATATATATATGTATATATATGCACAAATGAATATATATATATACACAAATGAAAACATGTTCAACATTTTAAAAGATGCAGATTAAGTCTATTATGTAACAGATCTATCAGAATGACAACAGAAAAATACGGATCATAAAAAGTGTTGACAAAGATTTGGAGGAACTAAAACTCTCATACATTGCTGTTAAAACGGTGTAATCACTTCAGAATAGTTTGGTAGTTTCTTAAAGTTTAAGCATTCACCTTCCATCTGATCTAGGCATTTCACTGCTAGGTATTTATCCAAGAGAAATAAAAGCATATGTTCATACAAAGACTTGTACATAATGTTGATAGTAGTTTTATTTATAACAGCCTGAAGGTGGAATCAACTAACATGCTCAGCAACACCTGAAAGAATAAACAGAGTAGTGCATCCATGCAATACTTCTCAGCAATAAAAAGGAATGTTATTGCTGCATGCTACAATGGATAAATCTCAAAATAGTTATGCCGAGTGAAATAAACCAGGCAAAAACAGAGAAAATACTGTAAATATTTAAATGGAAAATGCTGTGCTTCCATTTTTGTAAAATTCTAGAAAATGTCAGTTAGTGTATAGTGACAGAATGGAAATTAAGAGATTACAAAGGGGCATAGAATAACTTCTGGGGGTGATGGATATGTACATTATTTTGATAGTGGTCATGGTTTCACAGGTACATAACAACATCAAAACTTATAAAATTGTACACTTTATGTAGATTATTGTGTGCCAATTAGATTTCACTACAACTGTTAATAAAAAGGCAAAATCACTGAATAACATATAAAAGAGCAAAACTACATATATTGGAAAAATATACAGAATATTTTAATTACTCCATACATGAATTGATTTTATAGCAAGTCATGGGAAATATATAATAATTATTCATAGATATCAAATATAAATAGTAATATCAATTATAAAAATTAATAATAATGGAAAATTCATGCATCTCCTGATGGAGGTACATATATATAAATCAAACCTGAATCTAATAATCCTCTAGGACTAACTAAACTACTGATTTATGGAAAGTACAGATGACAGAAAAAATATGGTAACAATACCAAGGGGTTGTAAGCAGCTATATTCAGTCTATGAGAATTTCTACCCTGAAAATAATTATTTTGATGTAACAAAATAATGCAAAATAGAAAAAATGATGAATGTAAACCTTTAGTTTAAGAGATATGTTAATGAGTCCTAACAAATGAACCTAAATTTTATCCTGAATTAAACAAAATGTAAAATATATTTATGACAGTTGGAGAAACGTGACCACTGGCTCTCTATTGATGATATTAAGGAATTATTAATTTTTTTCAGGTGTGATAATGGCATTATAGTTATGTTAAAAGAAAAAAAAAGGAAGAAACCCCATTACTTAGAGATAGAAACCAAATATATTTATAGGACAATGAGTAATGGTGTGATATTTTGAATTTGTTTGAAATAGTATTGAAAGGGCTTGTACAGGATAGTACATAGGAAACAAATTTAGGCATAGGTTGATAAGTTTTATGAAACATAGTAATACATTTCACCATTAATACAACACAACACATTACTTTTTTCATGTTTGAAATTTTTCTATAATAAAAATTTTCTTTAAAAAATAAAGATTCTGAATGAAACAGATGATGTAACCAAGTTTAGAAAACAATTATGAAAAAAATGTGTATATCTGACAGAGGATGTTCCTAGAGGTTTTCTTTTATAAAAAGTAATTTTCAAAACTTTAAGAAATTATAAGCAAAGCTCAGTATAAAAATGGGCAAAGAAAATGAAGAGGAGTAAATACTAATATATAATAAAAGTGTAAAGATTATTATTTTACTTAAAACTAAGAAATCTGAAACAGAATTGAGATATCACTTCTCACATTTCTGGAATCTAGAAGTCTAAGATCATGGTACCAGCTTGGTCAGGGTCTGTTGAGAGTCCTCTTTGGGCTGCAGATGGCTGATTGTTTTATCCTAATGTGATGAAAGAGGGAAATGGGAAGTAAGCTCTCCCATAATTCTCAGAAGGGCACTAACCGTATTCATGAGGGCTCCATCATCATGACCTCATCTATTCCTTACTACCTCTTAATACCATCATATTGGGAGGTAGATTTTCAACAAATGAGTTTTAGCGAGGGAGGCAAACATTCAGTCCATAAAATCACTTTTCATCCAACAAATTGGGCAAGACAGGATAAAATTGATAATATTATGCACTGACAACCAAAATTGCTATATGTTGAGAGAGAATGCTGATTTTTAACTTTATAAATCTTACAAATTGCTCTCTAAAGTTACTGCTCCGATTTACATTTCCACCAGCACTGTAAAAGATTCTCTCTCTCTTCCCAAGTGGTCATCAAAGCTGCTATTGTCATATATATATATATATACATATATATATATATATATGTATATATGTGTGTGTGTGTGTGTGTGTGTGTATTTACATTTAAAAGTTTCACAAATAAAAGCATGGCCTTAATTTAATTTACATTACCTTTATAACCCATGGGGTTGAGCAACTTTTTATATGGTGTCTCCTTTTGCACAAGCCCAAACTTTTAAATACTACTTCATTTGTTACATAAAAAACAAACAAACAAACTAATTTGTTAACCACAAAAGCATGAATCTTGTACTGATTGATCCATATGGATATTTTCCAGACAATAAAATTATTAACAACGAAACAGGTATTAACATGAACATTAGCACCAAAGCATCTATCAGTCATCAGGTAAGCATGTATAGATGCAATAACTTCTAATCCTTGAATTTACATGTGACCTTGCCATAGCACTTAAAAAATATTTGGAAATTACATTCAACGTATATTAACTGAAGTTTTTCATATGATGTTATATTGTTTTCACACAAAAAATAAAATGCTGTTCTTTTGATTTATGATGAATATTTAAACTCATATTCTTATATTAAGAAATACAGCTTGAGCTGGTACTACATAGCAGGTGGACACCTATCAAAAATTACAGTTAACTTGAGACCTCTCAATTGTAGAATTTCTGGTACCAAGTGTTTACAAGACGTCATCACTTTAAGACTCAGGAAAACAAGAATTGTACTCTGAATTCTTGAAAATACAAGTATAATTTTAAAAAGCTGAAATATATCATAAAGAATACCAATGAAAATCTTTTGTTCTTATGCAGTAGACTTTTCTATTAGAAGTACACTATTTGCATAATTTAACATTGTTGGTCATTTACCATTACTACGTTCACTTTACACTCTCTTGTGTGACTAATGAGAAGGGCAAGGAAATGAGCAGAATGAATGTAAGGTAAGCTATACTTCTTTCCAATTTTCTTTTCTGCAGTTGTATAGGCCACTCATATTCGGTATGATTCATATATGTATTAAAAATTCCCCAGAGCGCAGCGTTCTCTTGTTTATCTCTAGGAGCCCCGATGATCCTTTTGATTAATACCAAATTCAATTTACAGAAAGCTTTAGAAATGTAAAGGTATGGTTTCGATTTCTCCAGATATTATTTGTGGAAAACCTTGCATAATCTCTGCTAAAATATCAAGTCTCACCTTTGATAGGTAATTCATGACCAAGGTCAAGAGCAGTGCTCCCTGATGGACAACCCACCTCTGGCTGACTAGAGTAATACGTTGTGAAAAAATGATTTGAATTATGCATGCAACAGTAGAGGCATGACACTGTCATTTAGTTGGTTCTAAAAAAAATATTTGGTGCACAGTAGATACAACTGATTTTTATGTATCTTGGAAGATGACACTTTATTATAAAGTATGTCACGGTCATCCTCTGGCTGTTAAGACATCTAAACTCATGTTGGTTTTACAACCTTCCCCCAGGATTACAATTCTGAAGGGTGGTTAGTGACAAGTGTGCAGTGTTTTGTCAAGCTATTCCATTTATACAAGTGGAATGCTGTTTCACTCACCAAATCCATTACAAGTGCAAACATGTGACTAAATGGACCAGCGTTTGTTTTAGACGTGAGTGCAGCCAGTAACTAGAAAGCTTTAGAGAGCATCTCCTCTAACTTTACTGAACACAACTCAACATTCCACATTTCTTTCCAGTAATCATCTATTAACCCTTTTGTAGCTCACATTATTTTTAGTGTAGCACAGCCATAAACTAGTTCCCATAGGAACTCTCCTAGGGACACAAACCCATTTGGTTATATCTATTGAAGGCTAGAATGGTCCTAGCATTTTAGTTTAGGGATAGCCTCATTTTTTCCCTTTGATTTTAAAGGCTAATTTAGAGATGACCAAAGATCAAGTTTATGAGTGAGGATAAGGAGACATGTTCTTAAAAATCCTAGTGAATAGAAATTGTTTTACTCCTTTCAAGGGAAATTTGTTTTGCTGGACGTCACTCATGAAGGAAGAATGGTAGTCACATCAGCTATTTGAAATCCCAACTAAATGAAGAAGCAGAAAGTAATACAAAAGGGAAAACAAATGATTTGTCCCTTAATATAGAAAAGGCACAGCAATCACCATGCTGGCGGGTTCTTGTGTCATTAATCTTTTCCTACAGTGCAAACTGTCACCATCAGGGCTCCAGTGGACACGCATGTTCCCAGGTCCACATTAAGGATGAAGAACTATTTTGCAATATTTTAGAATCTGTCTAGTTTCACGGATAGACTGTATTTGCTCTACTAGATAAAAATCAAAACAAATCCATGATAATAGATCATAGATTTGAATAGAAAAATATTTCTTGATTTTTTAAAGTGATGTAGCCCAATTTATGCCTTTCTGAGGTACAGCTAAGGTCTCTCTGTCTTAAAAGGAAACTTACATTAAAGCTTGGCAGGGTCTCAAGTAATGATATTCAAGAAAACTAGAAAATGATCTTGCAGATGTTTTATCTTTACACCATGTAAATGGAATACACTCTATCTCCTAAATCCGTGGTCTGGTTAATCTTTCTTCACATAATGATAATGCCAAAGATTTTCCAAAATACTGAAAGCATTTTCCAACTGAAACCACATTTAAAAGATCTTTTTTTCAGCAAAATATTCTTAATTGAATGATAATAAATACGAAAGTGTCATGAAGACTTTTGTACAAGGTTCTGTAATGTGTCTCTGTTTTTTCTAGTTATGTTTCTTTCTCCATTTCAACATTCTATATCATCCGAAAACCATAACGGTGATGGAGACCATACTGAGTCAGAGCGATGAATCACAAAAGTGTCAGAAACCCTTGCCAAAAACTACGCCATTTCTCACAGCATGACGAGTGAGTGCAGTCTTAGCCAAAATAGCCAGTCTTGCTCCAAAGCACAGTTGCATAAATCCACCACATTTATTTGTCCAGGAAGTTAACTATGGAAAAATATTGTGACAGTAAAGTGGTGAGAAAGCAGAAGAGTTGTGGAAAGAAACTACATTGAAAAATTAAGACAAAACACTTATTATAATATTGAATATGATAACAATACAAAACCCATCAGGGCTATTAACCTCAGAGGGTGTAAGACACAAGTCCCAGATTTGTTCATGCAGCAAGTACGGAGACTTTCAGTTCTGTATCTTGAGGATGACTTAGAATTTGCTCACTGAGAGATAAAACTGAACATAGGCCAAACAAGTGCACAAAACTTAGTTGAATTAGATAAAACTCTCCAAAAGATGTCTATTTTGCTGTGTATTTCTAAATCTAAACCAACCATCAAACCCAGGAAAAATATTTTGTTTTCCTCTGACATGGGTTGGCTAGGATGAAAGTTGCCTTGGCTTGAACGCTTGTACAATTTGATTTAAGAGCAAAACAATTAAAAATATAGATTTCCAAAGGTTTTAATCTCTAAAAAAAGTAAGAAAATAAAGTAAACTTAATCTTTAAGAAAAGTAAGATAAGAAAATAAAGATCTAAGTACAAAAGGTAAAAAGCAAGGAATTGTAGAGCAAAGAAAAATGTCTATACCTTACCTTTGGGTTGAACTTAAATAGCTTGCAAGGTGTTTTCACATTGCCTCACAGAATTACTGTGCAAAGGGCAAAGAAAACATGGCCTTTTATGCAGTTCAGTTGGGTTCCGACCATTAGAGTTGTGAGGTCAAAGGGAAAAAATGAAAGTATCAGGTACATAGGAGAGATATGCTAGTTACAAGAGGGGATAGTCATTAGGAGAAAAATATTTTAACAGATTCAGGGGTAGAAAGGACATCACAGTAATAAGAAAGGGCAAACGAACCACAGTCACTTAACTGAGTTTGGTTATAAAAAAATTCAGGTAGAGGATAAATGCAACACATGGTGTGTTCACACATATCCACCAGCACAGAATATAAACAAGACCATTCTTCTGGACCTGAACTAGTAAGTCTAAAACGGAAGGAGAGAAAATGTTATTTTCCCCAAATCCAAATGAGTTACGGATTATTAATAAAGGTGAGCCACAACTACTGAAGCCCGCGTGCCTAGAGCCTGTGGTCTGCAACGAGAAGCCACCGCAACGAGAAGCCCACGCACCACAGCTAGAGAAAAGCCCACGCGCAGCAACAAAGACCCAACGCAGCAAAATATTTGCAAATGAAGCAACTGACAAAGGATTAATCTCCAAAATTTACAAGCAGCTCATGCAGCTCAATAACAAAAAAACAAACAACCCAATCCAAAAATGGGCAGAAGACCTAAATAGACATTTCTCCAAAGAAGATATACAGATTTCCAACAAACACATGAAAGAATGCTCAACATCACCAATCATTAGAGAAATGCAAATCAAAACTACAATGAGATATCATCTCACACCAGTCAGAATGGCCATCGTCAAACAATCTAGAGACAATAAATGCTGGAGAGGGTGCGGAGAAAAGGGAACCCTCTTGCACTGTTGGTGGGAATGTAAATTGATACAGCGACTGTGGAGAATAGTATGGAGGTTCCTTAAAAAACTACAAATAGAACTACCATATGACCCAGCAATCTCACTACTGGGCATATACCCTGAGAAAACCATAATTCAGAAAGAGTCATATACCACAATGTTCATTGCAGCTCTATTTGCAATAGCCAGGACATGGAAGCAACCTAAGTGTCCATCATCAGATGAATGGATAAAGAAGATGTGGCACATATATACAATGGAATATTACTCAGCCATAAAAAGAAATGAAATTGAGCTATTTGTAATGAGGTGGATAGACCTAGAGTCTGTCATACAGAGTGAAGTAAGTCAGAAAGAGAGAAACAAATACCGTATGCTAACACATATATATGGAATTTAAGAAAAAAAATGTCATGAAGAACCTAGGGGTAAGACAGGAATAAAGACACAGACCTACTAGAGAATGGACTTGAGGATATGGGGAGGGGGAAGGGTGAGCTGTGACAAAGCGAGAGAGAGGCATGGACATATATACACTACGAAACATAAGGTAGATAGCTAGTGGGAAGCAGCCGCATAGCACAAGGAGATCAGCTCGGTGCTTTGTGACTGCCTGGAGGGGTGGGATAGGGAGGGTGGGAGGGAGGGAGACCCAAGAGGGAAGAGATATGGGAACATATGTATATATATAACTGATTCATTTTGTTGTAAAGCAGAAACTAACACACCATTGTAAAGCAATTATACTCCAATAAAGATGTTAATAAATAAATAAATAAACTTAAAAATAAATAAATAAATGTGAGCAGGTACCCTACAGCGCCTGGCACCACAAAAATTAGTTTTATGTTAAGAAAACCATACAAACAGCATTTCCATCTCTGTATCTATCAATCACATATGGCATATCTAGTTTTGATAAAGCTGGTGCAGAACAGATGCCCCAGGAGAGATGTGGTCTCCCACGCGTGGCAAATCTTCCTTTCTTCAGCCCTTTTCTGGTGAGATTTGCACCATAAACTGCTCTTTCTGTGACCCTTTATCTTAAACAGTTTTTTTCAGCAGGACTCAGAATTGCACTACACAAGAAAATGGACTTTGCCAAGTTGCAAGAACATTCAAAATATATAGAATTTTCTTCCTGAACCTAATGTTCTTCAGAATGCAGCAATCATAGCAGCCCTGACTTCCAGGCTTTTACCCTGCTCTGAAGCAGTCTGCCTTTGTTGACCTCAATTATCCCTTAATAAGTGCCCACAGTTTACTAATTTTAAAGGCATATTACCATATGCCTTCTCCTTGTAACAAATGCATAACATAGCATCTTCAGTCTTTTGTCTTTACATATATCTTTGGCAAGTGCTGCTTTCAGCTTTCACCTTTCAGCTTTTGAACAGTTCTGAACAGTAATGCATTTATCTGTAGATTGGCAAATGGGGATAAAAAAGATGCTATGGGCAGCATTAAACCAAATCCCCTAACTGAAGTCCAAATTTTTAGGAATAGCTAACATAAATATCTCAGTTTCCCCAAACATCCTGCCAAAACAAATGCGAAAAAAAAAAAATTTAAGAGTGGTGTTTTTATATCTATACACATTCACACATATAATTAATAGAGTCTGAGTTGACCAGATCAGAAATATTATGTCTATAGTTATATACAAACCAGTGGGCAGTGTATCTTGAACTCTGCTAAAGTCACATTAAACTGCAGTAATTACCTTTAGGGGCATTTCACTTCCAACACTCAATATCCTATTGTTTTCTAATTTACCCACTTACCTGAGCATTTGCCTCCTAATTCGAAGCACCTGTGGATATCTCTACCTGGATTTCCTGCCAGAATCTCAATTTTGATGTAAAAAGAAAAAGCAGCCATTACCTTTTTAAGTTAAACCTGTTCATTCTCTTGGAATCTCTGCGTTGATTGCAGGCAGAGCCACTCTCCTTTTCACGTGACTGGACACGAGTATAATCTGTGCCTCTTCCTTTTGAGGCAAAGGTTCTTGCTGAATCTTCTGGGCATTATCTTGGTGACTTCTCTGAAGTCTTCTCTCTCATTTCAATCCCCAGAGTCATTTTCTGTCTTAAATAGATAGAACACTTCTTCACTGGGCAGATGTCTAAAACCTCTTTCTACTCTAAGTCAACATTCACTAAATACAATGGTCATTAAATCTTCACATATCCTCAGAACCCCTACTATGTGGTGGCACTGAACTAAATATTGAACTAACTAGACAAAGATGTCACCTACCTTTTTATTTATTTATTTATATATCTATTTTTGCGGTACGCAGGCCTCTCACTGTTGTGGCCTCTCCCGTTGCGGAGCACAGTCTCCGGACGCGCATGCTCAGCGGCCGTGGCTCACGGGCCCAGCTGCTCCGCGGCATGTGGGATCTTCCCGGACCAGGGCATGAACCCGGTCCCCGGCATCGGCAGGCGGACTCTCAACCACTGCACCACCAGGGAAACCCGTCACCTATCTTTATGAAGCTGAACATCTTGCGAGAGAGACAGGAAAACAATGAATCTCTCAATCAGCTAATTAATCAATAAGTGAATGAATACCTAAAATGACAACAAATGGTGGTAGGTGCCTTGAAAACGGTTTTAACCCCCTTTCTTAGGAGGTAAAGGTTGAGCTGAACAATAAAACCTAAACAAAAATAGAGAAAGCCAAACACAGAGCATGGGATAGAGTATTACAAAGAAAGGAAGAAAATATACAAAGCTCTTAAATTAGAGGAAGTGGAAGGGGGGGTTATAGTTGGAGTACAGAGAAAGGAAGGCTGCAAGTAGAAAGGAGAGGTTGGGAAGGGCTGAATCACGTAAGGTCTTAATGTCTAGAGAATTTTATTACAAGGATAAGAGCAAGTGCTCTGAAGTGCTACGGGAAAGCAGCACAGTCTCATTTCTGTTTCAAGTTATTCTGTCTGATGTAGAGGATGTGAACAAGTCTACAAGTCAAAACACCAGGCAGATCCATGAAGCCATTCAATGTTTCAAACCACACAGTGCCCCCCAATGCGCTTGCCTGAAACACAGCATTCGCATCTGTGCTTCTGAAATTAAACCCATTATTCATAAGACAGTCTGTAAAAGTCAACGGACCACTAAACTGGAATCAACATTTACATTTTTGTTTGTATTTCAATTATTGCATCTATTGCCTTCTACCTAAATATTGCGGTTTACATTTTAAATCCCATACAAGGTTTTCCTACCCTCCCTCCCTCCATTCCTCCTCCCTCCTCCCTGCCTCTCCCTGGTCACCTTTTCTTTCTTTTTTCCACCCCTCCGCTTCACCCATTCCCCCCCACCCCGCCAATTATTTATTGAGTATTGCTACAGCTGTGGGCACTGTTCAGGTGCAGCATCCTTCTGTAGTATTATTAGTAATCTCTATATCACTTAGCACAGTGGTTTGTAGGTAAAAGTAACTTTTTAAAAATAGTCTAGTTAAAACTATTAAAGTGACATGCTTATACCTGCTATTTATAAATTAACTGTATTTTCCATTAGAAAATATTAAAAGCAATCCAAGTAAAGCTATAAATTAACATTTTAAAGTCAATATTTCAACATAATTCTTTTTTAAAATTACACTTAATTTTGTCCCTGATAAGTGATCCTTGCCTATGGTTGAAAAAGTAGGCAAGAGAGGAGTATTTTTTTAAAAAAATTTTATTCTATCAGAAATAATTGTATTGCTTTTATTCTATAGTTTCTTCTGGTTTTACACACATAAATACATAAAAATAAATAAATAACAGTTTTGTCAAAATTGGGAAGGCACTAATGATACAGTTTTTTATTGCTGTTAATTAACATTTTATCCTGAGAATTTTTCTGGAAATAATTATAATAGCTATGCAATTTTCATCAGATAAATGAATCATCATTTACTGAATTTCCTTCTTTCACTGAGTTTTTAGTTTATGTCCAGATTTCTTATTAGAAATAATTCCATGAGGAAACATCTTGATACATAACTTTTCTCACTGTATCTCCGATTTTTCCCTAAAACTTAGAGTTTTGATAGAGGTAGGACACATGTTTTCAAATTGCTTGCCAGAAAGTTTGATTCAGATTATTTTTTTCATCGATTTTTTCCCTGCATTTTCAGCAGCATTAAAGATTATTATTTCATCATCATTATCATCATCATCATCAGTTATTAAATGGTAGAGTTGGGATTCAAGCAGAAGCTGTACAGCTCCTGGTAATGAAAGAGATGAAAATTAAAACAATAATAATCTAATTTTTTCACTTAAAATTTTGGTAAAAGTTGAAACAGAAAACTTATACTTCAAAATAGGTTTTTTATACCAAAATGGGGCAATTCTCGTGCAGATGAAAAAGCCTCAATATATGGTTTTCAATTAAACTTATAAATAGTAAAACACTATAAATTTAAAACAGTGAAAGAAATTATGTTTTGATTCAATTTTCATTCTATGGCATCTACTATGTACAAAAACTGTGTTGGTGAAAGGATAGGGTGAAAATCTTATTTTCATTAGCCTGCATTAATTTTTCCACTTTCTTGCCTCAAGGGGAGAAAAAAATTATTAGCATGGTTCTCCATCTACCACAACAATATTTTCAATTGTCAAGTAAATGAAGTCTCATCTCTTGATATACCTTCAAAACCTCAGCAACACCTTTCCCTTTCTTTGGAAATACAGGAAACCTAGCTTTTTTTTTTTTATTAAAACAAAAGAGAATTTAGACAGTTAATTTCATACATAATTTTTTCAACACGAGTGCTCTTTTCTCTCTGCTTTGTAATATATCCACTCTTAATAAGGGAGAGGTGTATTAGTCTAAACTAATTGCAACATGAGTGATAAAGACAATTAGAAAGGAAAGCAGTTACCATTTTTTGTACTCTAAAGTGGAATTGAAGGGTAATGTTTTCTATTCTTCAATTAAATTAATTTTGACAGAGGACAAACTATAAGTTTTCTAGAAAAAAACAAAACAAACAGACTTTCCAGCATTTCTTCAGGTTTTGGTAGGAAAATTCATTTTCTTGGGTGTGTGTCTGATGAGTCACTTACAGTCACTTACTAAAAATGTGTTCATACAAATAACCACTTCTGCTCTGCCCTACTTTCCCACTGCATAAGCCTTGCCACTCCATTGGAGAAACAATGAAACTAACAAAGAAACAAGCAAAATCCTGGGCAAATCTGTGTTTCAGGCACAAGGGAAGGAAAGAAGCACATGCCTATAAGCCAGGAAAGTCAAAAATAAAACAAACTTAACATAAGACAAGATACCAAATTGAGCTAATATGTCTTCTTGGTAACACCACTGCACCCACAATATCTTCTGACACTTGTCTTTAATTATCTGCATCCTTATTATATACTGTTACTCGCGGTACGCGGACCTCTCACTGTTGTGGCCTCTCCCGTTGCGGAGCACAGGCTCCGGACGCGCAGGCTCAGCGGCCATGGCTCATGGGCCCAGCCGCTCCGCGGCATGTGGGATCTTCCCGGACCGGGGCACGAACCCATGTTCCCTGCATCGGCAGGCGGACTCTCAACCAGGGAAGCCCTATATACTGCTACATTTTTAAAGCTTGAGGATTCATTTGGTGTAACAAATTTCTCTTTTGAAATTAAAAATATGTCTGGGAGGGGTATAGTTTTTTTTCAGCCATTCACACATGTATTTGAATTTGTCTGATTAGACTGCTTTCCTTCTCATACTTAGCCTAGATAGACGCACAGAAAAAAAGGGAGGAAAGATTTAACATAGAGAAGGGTAGCAGACACATTTAGATATTATGTACATTGAATAAATGGGGGATAGTAGGACACAAATTGAGTTTCACATGATATGGCCTGGGGCAACTACAAGATACAGGGTATGAGATGAGGCATAAAAAGAAGTTGTTAAATTAAACAAGGAGGTAACCGGCCTCAGGTGGCTCTAATGCCATGACCCCTACATAAGCAAACAAAAATCCAAGCCTGTAAATGTCTCAAGGTTATGACATCAAAACCTAAGGACAATCAATCACAAACAGCCAGCTAGGTTTTAAGCTATCGCTAATCAATAGGATTTTTTTTCTTTCTTCTGCTTTTTCTTTATAAAAGGTTTCCCCCAGCTCCCATCAACAGAGTGCACTGCCTGATTCGAATCGAGTTGTGCTCAAATAAATTCTTAAAATATTAATATGCATCAATTTACCTTGTAACAAAGTGATGAAGGAGCACAGAAAGAGAAACAGTAGTACACCAAAACAAACTTCCACTTGTCACACTTTCAAATTCGGTCCTATGCCCGGGAATAAGGAGAGTTTCTTTCCTTGTCACCTGGCCACTGTAGCATTTACCTCTCCTGTTAGGAACCAGAACTTGGGTTATTGCTATAATTCATTCAAGTTGTAGATTAGATCATCTTTGGGTTGGCTTGGGATCCAGTCAACTGATTATGTTCTTATTGTAAGTGAAAAATGTGCCTAATGTTCCAGACCATTTAATGTTGTTGTTTTCTTTTATGAGGTAATGATACAGTGAAATTATCTGTAATCTGTTATTTTGTGCTTTTTAAACTACTTAAGTAATATATTTAACTATATTTTGTGAAACATATATAATTACTTTTATTTGTTTATTTTAATTTATTCATTAAGAACTTGTAAGGGCAAAAATGAAAATTAAAAACAACAGGCTTAATCCTCCCTGTTGAAAATAAGGAAACATAGTTGCCTCCCTTCCTTTTCTTAGAGCATTTACTTTAGAAAACACTTACTTTCTCCTCTTTGAACCATTTTGGTATCCTTTTGAAGACTAGATATGCCTTTGTCAGTTTTAGGACCCAAAAATGTCGTTCTTAAGGGAGCCATCTCTTTGGGGAAACATCAAAGGAGATAGCACCCTTATCTACCAGTTTCTGGGGGGCAGGCAAAACTACCTCCTGTCATAAAGGTCTGAGAAGTTTGTTCTTCCTCTGGATAAAGTCAGTGAACTAACAGATCTTCACTCCAGCTACCAGGTAAAATTAGGATGAACTATATGTGATCAGTGGTGTTATCAAGTTCTCTTACCCGAGGACTAGTTATGGTTATCTTCTTGTCTATAAGAGGGAGTGTCTTTATAATCTTTCTGTTTGAGAATCTCTTATTAGATTACCTGTGATACACATCATGTTCTGGTTTAATGCTCATTCAATAATAAACGTGTGTTCTTGTTTACTCTCTTTGTGGAGAGGAATTCTGGGTTGAGAGAAGATGTTGTTTTTGATTATAGTTCCCCAACAAACTCAAATTTGTGATATTATATGATGCCAAGATTTTAATTTATTTACAATTGCTTCATTCTATGAAGTATTTGAAGTTGTCTGTAAGTATAAAATATTTTTAAATATTAGAATTAATAAGTAATAAGTAAAAGATGCATCTATAATAGGAGAGGTATTTTTGTAATGCATAAGTGCATTCATAAGGCCTCAAAAATTAAATAAGTTGCACTTCCTTATGGGCAAAGAACAAGGAAAACATGATCACTTTTAAGATTTATAGTGTCCATGAAACAACAATAAACCAATTGCTCAGCAAAGGGAAGATTTTCCTGGCACAGGGTTCTGAGACACTTTTCTCTTGAATATTCATAAAAGGCATACAGAGTGGTCTTGCGGAAAATAACCTCAACATCCTGCCTGTAATACCCAAAATAAAGTTTTCCATGCGGTTGTTTATAGCATCCATTGATGCAATTGAAGAGAGAGATGTAAAAATCAAATGTCATAAAAGCTGAAACAATGAGTTTTGAATTTGTACTCCCTGATGGTCTGACTTGAACTGTGATTAAAATTCTGAATTTTGAGATCACTGGATTACTTTTTGTGCATTCATCCTTGAATGTTGTTTCTTCCAGGCAGGCAAAAGTAATTCAAGGTTATATTCTCTTGCAAGAACCTGGATTGTGGGCATTCTGTCCTGATACTCAAAGGCAGATTCTCATATTTTAAAAGTAAATAAATAAATTAGAGGTTAGGGTCTCATGGAAATGATGAGGACCAAACCAGGACTCCTTACATTCAAATGGATGGTTGAGAAAATAGTGGTCAAAAAGCCATATATTCTGCAATAATAGCAAAAAGATTACCTACAAACTTTTGTGATAGAAAAATAAAATTAAAAAAAGAAATAAAATAAAAGCCAAGAAAATTTGGATAAAATATAACAAACATCCTTAAAATGCATAGATGAGCTTTCCGGAAGAAAGGTCCCAGAGGCCCCACATTAGAGGAAATGGTGAAGCAGAGAGAAATCACTGTGCTGTGGCAGCCCTCGGAAAGGCTTACCTTTCCCAGAATCATGGGGACTTTGGTGCAGATGTCCCGTGGGAACAGCAGATGAGGCCATGGGGATGAGGTGGAAAGTCTATACCAATGTCATCATATAAACCTGGACAGTTGAAGGGCTTTCCCAGCAGTGATGGGATGGGCTAGAAAAAGTTCTCTGGTTTACAATGTTTCTCTTCTTCAAGCTGCTCTCATATCTGCTAGATAATTCCCCATCCAGAAAGGAACAGGAAAGTTGAAAAAAAACATGTATCAAAAGACTTTGAAGGCAACTACCCTACTGGTAGGTAGACAATTATTTACAAATCCCTTCTTCCAACAATCATCCGAAATTGCATCATTTCTTTCATTAGTATCATCATTCTGCATGCCACTAAGCTCAAAATGCTAAGAATAATTTTCTTAACCTGCATATGTGCAAATACATATTATAGAAACTTTTTTTCTATATATGTTTAATTTTTTCAGACCTAAAGGCACAATACATAGAAGGTTTCCATATATCTATGTATGTGTGTATATATTTATACATATACATATATATACACTATACATATAGTAAAGATGATATTCTGTACTTTTAATTCTTTAAGGATTATTGAAGGTTTTTAAACCATTGCTTGTTTAAGTAATGAAACTAACTAAAAACACTTCTGACTGGAAAGTAAAATGCTAAAAAGGAAACATATGGAAGGGAAAGAGATGTATTGATACATTTATTTAATTCATAGAGCATAGAATTCTCATTAATACATAATGTCAGAAGACCTTACCAGAGAACTTACATTTCCTTGCTATAAAGGAAGTATAATAAAACCAATTTTTAACTTGTAATTGGCAAATGTCCTTCTGAACATTTTTCTATTTCTGAATGTCTCTAAATTCATTTCTTTACATATTTCTTTGCCTCTTAATATGGGGTCTAAGTAGAGGTAACTTCACTGGAGTTTTCTATGGCTCTAGCTCAAATCCTATGTGCCAGAACTTATACCTAAATTTAATGCCCAAAGATTCTAATAGCATTAGAGATGTTCTACCATGGGGGAAAATGTGAAATTGACAGCCACGGTGAAGCACTGAGTTTTTAAAGAAATTTTGGAACAAATACAAAGGAGTCTATGAAATTAGTGAGTTCAAATATGTTATTACCATTAAAATTTAGGAAACTATTAATTTGCTCTAGTTTGATTACTTAAGAAAACAATCCATACCTTCTATTTTTTAAACTTCATGAGAGTTGGTAATCAGATTTGCAGACTTTTTCATAACAAGTGCTTTCTATTATCTTTGAGAATTCCTGCAGGGGGGTGAAAAACAGGAAAAAGGACAGGTAACATGTCGAACACAAAACTAGCACTGGGCCAACTATCAGAGGTGAAGAACATCTCATTGACTATTTGGGGGAAAAAAGTCAAACTCTTGTACCTTAAAAACAAAAAAAGTAATAAAAGCATGTTTACGTGATTCTCTATTTATTCTCAGGGTCATGCAAGAACTTTATAAAGTATAATGTCATTAAAATTTTACAAATTTGACTAAAAAGCAATCTATAACATTTATTCTCAGATTATGAACAAAAATTTTAAAATAAGACTTGAAAATATTCTTTGGGTTAACATCCTTAATTTCTGATAAGCCTAACACCACACACTTCAATAAAATCTTAATTACAACAAAAGCACTCAATGAGCAAAGCCACAAATATACTGATCATAGGTGAGGATATGCAAATAGCTAATAAGCATAAAAAATATTCAACTTCCACCAGTAGTCATCAGGAAAATGCTGTTTTATTTTGATTTTTATTGTTTTTTTATTCTTCAAATTGAAGCAAACAAACAGGATAAAACTATAATAAATAATTCTTGCAGGAGTTCAGTGAGATAAGCTCTCACATATTATTAGTGGGAGTAAGAACTTTTTGCAAACTATTTTGGCAAAGCAGGCATAATCTGTTTAATGTTAGACCTCACCATGTGAATTTGTAAATGTATCTGTTTCTAAAGTATTTTCCTTGGAAAGGGGAAAGAAAGAGAAATAGATAAATATAACTATAGATAGAAGTAGATACTCTCTTTGTAGCATAATCTTAATGTGTATATGTATAAATATATATATATATACATACATATATCTCATGTTCTGAATGGTACTTAATGCTCTGAGCCAATGAGACTTAGCAAGGCAGACACCAATATATACTTTTGTCCAATGAGTATTAGAACATCACAGACACTACTGTCCACAAAAGCTCTGCATTAATCTATCCTGAGTTGCATGTGATTTGAAATTTGCAGTGTACACTTTACTATGACCTTTCATTCCAATACTTACTTCCTTTTTCCCATATTGATTGATAAAACTGTAAAAATAGGTAATACAAAGGAAAAAAACGTGTACAAATATACAAATCTTCATGTTAATTAAGCTAAAGACTAAGTATGACATCTTTCAGGAAATGGAGGAGGAAACAGAAGGTACAGATTAGCAAGCAATTAGGGTTGGTGAGGATTCTTTAGCATTTTGAAACACATCACATTTGAAGCACAGAAGGGGAGGACTGACCAACAATTACAGGAATAGAAGTTGGGAAATTAAAACCTGAGGCATGTAGAATGGAAGACCAATTCCCAACATAGGATATTAAGAAAGGGTTTCCATGGAGTCTACGCAGTAAGGACCCATGTACCTCTGATTTAGCTAAAAAAAGCGCCCCATATCCAAGAACACATACCCTGAACTGCATTGTAGCAATAGGTATATTTCAAAGTTCTTAAAAATATATTCATCTCAAGACAGCTATTTTCACTTTTAGGAATCTACCCTAAGAAAACAATCAAGATCTATAGGTAAGAATGCTTATAAAACATTATTTATAATAGCAATTGATTATTTATAAAGTAAATGTTTAACAATACGTGCAGAGTTGAATAAAGTAATGATGTGCATATGATCAATTATTGCAGCTTGTATAACATGGTATTTGCGGAAATAAATAATTACATGAGGCAGTACATACAATGTATTACTGCATAAAAATCAACGCAAGGTATAGGCAGTATATTATTCCAATTTTGTCAATATTTCATATACTTGTATAAAACCACAAAAATGTTAAGTGATCATTAGCAGCAGATGAAAGTATTAATAATTTTTATATTCCTTATTTTTCCTGAAATTTTACAAAAACTGTCATGATTATTACTTTTCTATTTTAGAGTAAAAGAAAAGCATTAGAAATGTTTGCTCAAGTAGCCCCCACTCGCCACAGCTAGAGACAGCCCCTGTGCAGCAACGAAGACCCAACGCTGCCAAAAATAAATAAAATTAAATCTTAAAAAAAAAAAGAAAGAAATGTTTGGTCAATTATCCTAGTGATGAATTTAATAATAGATTTCCTTTTGGTTATTGTGACGATCAATCTAATCAAGTGTAACAATATTCTAAAATGTGTGTATTACAATATACTTAAAGACATGTCAATACACTGGTTGCTCAGTATCTGGACTTCCTTTAGATTCTCTTGGAAAGAGTGGACCTGAGAAATGCATCAGTATTTAAATAACTAACAACTATTTCTGACTTTCCATTTTAATAGAATAGAACTCCTTCTACCCTACAGCTTCAAGGATTATTCAAAAGTTTGAAGATCTTTGTGGGTGAAGATTTATTTTCCTTTGTCTCTCAGTTACATTCTGAAGATATCCTACCACTTCCCCTGAAAATTTATCCCTGCCAACCGAAATTCTCACAAGGACAGTGCCATGATGTTTATCTTGCTTCTTATTGTTCTGTAAATTTCACATTTCATCTTTTCCTAAGGTAGTAAATACCAGTGGCAGTGGTGGTAGTTGTGGTGTGGTGGTGGTGATAGTTCTATACGTATAATAACCTTTTTAAATTAAAAGAAAATTAAAACTTTTTTAAGAGTTCAGTGTTTTAAAATAGGGAGTTATACTCAGCAATTTTCTCCTAAATTCATGTGCGGGTAGAAAACAACTAAATTATTTATCCTGTCATACTTGACTATTACTGAACAATCACTGCCTCATCTGTACGTTTTCCCCCAAATAAGCATCACTATCAGTTAACTTTGTTTTATTACAGGTAAGCACAGTAAAGTTTTCTGCCAATCAATTTGCTTCCTCTTACTCTTCAGTGAAACTTTTCTATCCCCTGTCTTTACCTACCTCCCACCATCCCCACCTCAGGACAGAAAATAACATCTGGACAATTTTATGTCATTTTGCATGGCAGAGTCTTTTCCTTAAATTGCCCTAAGCAACAATAACAATAACAACAATAAAAAACCCTCAATAATTGCAAATTACATACAAGCTGTAACAAGTGCAATTAAACACAATTCACTCTGACCATTAGGTCACTCTCCTTTCAGTAAGTAACATTAAGGCCAGAGGGATGACTGGAATTCATTTAACTTAATCAAGGCATGATGACATAGATCATGCTTGGAAAATTCACCTGAACAGAGCCTCAATTGGGGTTAGACAGGGCAAATGCCCTTATACTAAATACCTGCACAGACAGAAAGAACTCAAAATGCTTTCCCTGGGAGTTTGGCAAAGACCAAGGCTCTTGCTGTGTATTTTCCATTATTCTGGAATAATTCATTAGCAAACATTATGAGTTGGCAGTATCAAGATATGCATTAGAATAAAATTATTTTTCTCCTTCGAGTTCATAAATAAAATACATTTAGTCAGTAACTCCTGCAAACGGGAACTGCCACTTTTTAAAGTACTGTGTTATTCACTAAGTTTAATGAAATTTAGCCAGAAGTAAGTTAGCTGAATGCCTTCCAAAACCAGATACATAAAAACATCTCAGGACTTTTACCTGCAAAGAGTAACTATGTTTATTATGCTTATCATGTGTTAGGTACTATTTAAAGTATGTTAAATGTATTAATTCACTTCATACGCCCAAAGAGGTAAGTACTACTATTATTCCAACTTTATAGATTTATAAAAACTAAGATGGAGAAGTTAAGTAATCCAAGCTCACACAGGTAGAAAATGGAAGAGATGTATTTCAAATCTAGGCGCTTTGGTTCCAAAGTGCATAATTTTACCTATAAATTTATCCTTCCTCTCAAGCATTCATGTGTATGTGTGTGTGTTTGGGAGAGGAAGGGTGTCATCTATATTCATATCTTCAAAAGAGGCATTTTGGTGCAAAACATACCAAACTGAAAAGAGACAAAATCCAGGATAGAATAAATTTTTGTCCAAAAACATATTTTTATATTATAAATTCAATCATAAAAGCTAATAAGAAGGATGACTTAAGGTACTAAATTATTTTTGCCAAGTAACAATTGCTAAAATACCAACCTAGAATAATATTTACTATGCTCCAGCCACAAACTGCTCTTTATGAATATCTCGGGTCTCACAAACCCCCCATGTTATGAGAACTACTATTACTCCTAAAAATAAGGCAAGGAAGATTCGGGGACACACAAAATCTCCTGCCCAACCCTACTAAGTGGTTTATGCCATTCAAACACTCACACACAGAAAGGCCAGTTTTAAAAAGGTAAATGTAAAATGGGATAGAGAACCTTTAGAACGAAGAAGTGATGGTGCCAAGAACCAGAGGTGGGATCTAAATTCCATGTAACTCTCCCTATCTGTACTAGTCAGCTTGCGTGCCATAACAAACTACCATGTTGTGCTTACACAACAGACACTTCTTTTCTTACAGTTCTGGAGGCTAGAAGTCTCAGATCGAGGTGACAGCTGATTCCGTTCCAGGTGAAGCCTCTCTTTCTGGCTTGTGGACAGGTAGCTTCTCTCTGCATCTTCATGTGGCCTTGCCTCTGTGTGCTTGTGAAGAGAGATGGAGAGAGAGAGCGCTCTGCTGACGCTTATAAGGACACCAGCCTTATCAGGTTTGGGCCCCTTCCTTATGACCTCATTTAACTTTACCTCCCTAAAGGCCCCATCTCCAAATACAGTCACATTGGGGTTAGGCCTCCAACATATGAATGTAGGGGGGACACAATTCAGTCCATGTCACTATCCAAGTACCTAAGGTATAAGGATAATAGGAGGAGACGTGTTGTGATCCTTGTCTGGCAAAGAAAATCCGCCAGCTCCTCTGGAAAATGGATATTTTCATAGGTGTTCAAGGGATATGTCATACAGAAGTTCACTGAGGAACACAATGGACTATGTCCTTGACTATAGATTTGTTGAAGGTAAGGAAATGTTCCTCACAGTGTCATTTCTTATTCTGTCCATTAGGAAATTACCATTTTAGGAAGCTAAACAATTCTGATTAAGATATGGGAAGATATATGACTTCGATACCATATCTTGAGAGTTAAAAGAAACACATTTTTTCACTCATACTCCAAGCTAGGTTGTAATATAGCTAAATTTCACTAAGTACATCCGTGAATAAATGAGCATGTTATGTAGCAGCACTAGAGGAAAACTAGGAACATTCATTTCAAGTACTAATGCTCTGCCATTAGCTCTACTTCAAGTATCTTCACTTCTTGTTTCTCTTTAAAGCTCATATACTTCTGAGAAAACCAAAATCAGAATACTGTTATATTGTATCATTTATCATTGATAATCTGAAGGCAAAAGTTAATATTATTGGTCTAATAATACAAAAGTCATTATTTCCTGGAAGATAATTATTCTTTCTATACTAATTTTTAAAAATTAATACCTGTTGGGCTTCCCTGGTGGCGCAGTGGTTGAGAGTGCGCCTGCTGATGCAGGGGACACGGGTTTGTGCCCCGGTCCGGGAAGATCCCACATGCCGCGGAGCGGCTGGGCCCGTGAGCCATGGCCGCTGAGCCTGCGCGTCCGGAGCCTGTGCTCCGCAACGGGAGAGGCCACAACAGTGAGAGGCCCGCGTACCGCAAAAAAAAAAAAAAAAAAAAAAAATTAATACCTGTTATGTGCCAGATGTTTTCTGAGATATTGTATTAGACCCTGTCTAATTGATTCAGCACATATTAACCAACAACTATTTAGTAATTATATAACTCACACATATATTATCTCCTAGAAAGTACTTGGCTTTTGTTGAATAAAGTTTTTGGTCTTCCATATTTGCATCTTAGAAAAAATTAAAAACAACAAAGGTAATCACTAACATTTACTAAGCATGTATTTTGTGCCAGGTACAAGAGTTTTTAACATATAGAATCTCAATTCAGCTTGATGAACAAAAAAATTCTATAAAGTTCTTATTTTATATAGGTAAAAGTTGTTCCTTAGAGAAATTAAATAACTTGCCTTGAAAATATCGTTTGTAAGGGTTTGAACAAGAGAATTTTTACTCAGGAATCCAAATTCTTAACCACTATGCATTACAATACCTGAAATTTTAAAAATTATTGTAGTGAGCTGAGTCATATTCATAGTTACTTTCTTCTGAGCTGTTATTCTCATTTTCGTTAGATCTCTTGCTTGGGAACAAACATTTATTTTAACTGTTATTTGTCATCAGAAAAATAAGAAAAAATGCAAGATATTTTTCTTGTACAGATAATCCTTATTACAATTACATATGTAAGTATATCAATTTTATTTTATTTTATCATTTGGGGTCAAATCTAAATGGATAGTGGAAAAAAATCATCCGTTAATATGAGTTGAATTTTTATTGGTTTATAGACTGTTTATATGAAGCTTTGATCAACCATTATCTATAGGCTATATTTGAGTGGTCAGAGAACCACTTCATTTACACATAAATCTGAAAGTATTGCCGCAATGCCTTCCTCACAATACACACTCCTTCAGTGCCCAGTGGTGTCAGAAGTGGTGATGAGGATGAAGTGAGAAGCATCCAGTGCTGGCCAGATGGTGTAGTGATCGTTCTAACGTCAGCAGAAGAGCTGCCAGGAATCTATCATCCCTTAAGAAGGTGCTCAACCAATTACCTTGGTTTTGTTCAACATCTTCATTGAAAAGGCATTTGTCTGACCAATTTAAACCATGCAGCTAACAATTCAACAAAGGTTATAATTGGCAAACAATTACCTTCTTGGCTCTCTGAGAACTGCTTTAAATATTTGTCAGTCTCACTATTATAAATGAATGACAAAAGACAATTCAAATGAAAGAAGTAAAGGAGTAAGGAGTAATCCTGCTGTCATATCATTGTCACAAGCAAAGTTTATCACTATATGCATAATTTGTTCTAGATATAATCTAAAGGCTTTAACTTTATTTTTGCTTATTTTTATCTTATGGATTAAAAGGCTCACGCTCAGGTTTTAGCCGCTTTAAAAATGGGGCTACAATGAAGACCAAAAAAAAAAGGATATGTTTCACTTGAATTAAAATAGGACTGTTCTACCAGGTTTATACTGCAAATTTTGGGAATTTCAGTTTATTCTTACCAGTGTTAATTAGGAAATCAAAATGAGTAATGTCAATAACAAAAAAATAAATACTTCACAATGAAGCAAATTGTGTGTATTTATTCATTTATCCTGTATTATTCTTCATTGCTACAATGAATATTGTGTCAGTTCAACAAATATTATTGAACTCTTACTGTATCCCAGGTATCCTTCTCCATGTCGGGGATACAGGCGTGAAAAGCATATAAAAAGTCTCTTGCTACTTATATTTTACTGAGAGAAAAAGACATTAAACCTGTAACGATCTCAAATAGTGATAGATGCTATGAACAAAACAAAACAGGTTCCAGTTGAGAGACTGATCAGGGAGGAGCTTCTTTTGGTAGAGTGACCACTCAGGGCATCTCCAAAATTAGGACATTTGAGATGAGGCCTAAATAAAAGTAGGCATGGAGATATGAAAATATGAGATGAGTATTCCAGGCAGGAAAAAGCCCTGAGATAGAAGTAATCACAGAGTGTTTGAGAAATAGACGAAAAACAGAGTGGCTGGAACAGAGAGAGAAGAAGAGTGGTATAAGATAAGTTTAAAGACATGAAGACCAGATCTAAGTTCAATGTGAAGCCGGTATAGCATTTTATAAATGATCAGTGTAATTTAATCTATGATGGAAAAAAAATGTTTTGACCACTGTGATGAAAACAATGGACTGGGAGAGATTCAGGAGTGCCAACAGTGAGATCTAGGCCTGCTCTATCCAATACACATGTGGCTATTTAAGTTTAAATACGTTAAAATTAAATAAAATAAAAAATCCAGAATCTCGTTCACACTGACCATTTCACGTTTCCAGTGACCACATATAGCTAACACCCAGTAGGACAACAATAATATAGAACATTTCCATCATCATTATCCTTCTAGACAGGGATGGATAATGGTGATACTGAAGTGTTGGCAGTGAAAATGGAGAGAAATTGATGGATTTGGAATATGGCTTGAAGGTAGGGTTCAATTATATCTATGAACACACGACTGTTAAAACTAAATGTAGAAAGAACTCTTCTCCCAGGATAACATTTGATAATGTCCAATAGTCATTAATGAAAAGTAAAAATACTCTCATATCCATGACTCAAGAATAAATGCCATTCAAGATATCAGGGGTAGAAAGATGTCAATATAAAATGACAAAGAACTTTAGGTCTAAAGAGACCTTCTAGCTTACTCAGTCCATTTATCTGGAAATAGAGACCAATAGACTTTGGAAGACTTGTCCAAGTGTTAGTTACATTGTTAAGCACTGGAACTGAGAGTAGAAAATAGCTCTCCTAAGTTCCATTCAGTGCTATTTCAATAATATGCTTCTACCTCTATTAGTTGTGTGACCTGGCTACCCAGCACCAGTTTACCCTCCTTGGAGACACAGACAACCTCATTCTTGTATCCCCAGAACCTATCACAGTATTTAGCACCTAATAAATGCCAACAAAATTTAATTATATGAGCATCTGGTTTCCAATGATGGAAGAAAGAAGGAAAGAAGAACAATTACAAGGGTTTTTAAATGTGTGTATCTTTCTGGGATAGGTTGAAAGTCTACGTTCCCCTAAAACTCATCGTTTGACAACTAATGCCCAAGGTTAGGCATTAGGAGGTGGGACCTTTGGGAGGTGATTAGGTCATGAGGACAGAGCCCTCATGGGTGGAATTACTGCCTGAGAGAGCTCCCTTGCTGCTTCCACCATTGGAAAATACAAGGAGAGGTCTGCCACCTGAAAGAGGGCCCTCACCCCCCATGCTGGCACCCTGATCTTGGACATCCCAGCCTCCAGAACTGACAGCAAAAAATTTCTGTTGCTCATAAGCCACCCAGTCTATAATATTCTGGGATAGCAGCCTGAATGGGCTAAGACAGACAGGAAGAAATCGATGGTGATTAAATCAGTTTACACAGGTAACATTTTACTTATTTTTACATCTTTCACTAAAAAATATGAGGTTTATGATATATGTATAAGTAAGATATTTGACAGCAATATCACAAGGCCAGGAGGAAAGAAAGGGAAGTTTACTACAGTAAGTTTCTTACACCACATGAGAAGTGCTATAATCTTTCTCTGTTTTTTAGAACTGCTTTATTGAGAAATAATTCACATACCATACAAATCACCTACTTAAAGTGTATACTTAACTTCAATGGTTTTTAGTATATTTGTAGAATTGTGCAACCATCACCCCAAAAAGAAACCCCATACTCATTCCTGGTCACTCTCCCTACACCCTCATCCCCTTTCTCTGGTAAACACGAATTTACTTTCTGTCTCTATGGTTTTTCTTTTTATGGATATTTTATATAAATGGAATTATACAATATCTGTTCTTTTGTGATGGTTTCTTTCATTTAGTTTTACAAGTTCTGTTCATAGCCTGCCAGGTATCTGCACTGCATTCCTTTTTATTGCTAAATAATTGTCCATTATATGGATAGACTATATTTGATTTATCCATTCAACAGTTGATGGACATTTGGATTGGTTCTATTTTTGGCCATTATGAATCATGCTGTTATGTTTGTATACAAGGTTTTTTTTTTTTTGTAAACATATGTCCACATTTCTCTTAGGTATATACCTACCAGTAGAATTGCTGAATGATATGGCAACTCTGTTTAACCTTTTGAGGAACTGCTAGGCTTTCCATTTTACATTTTCACCAGCAGTGTTTGTGGGCTTCAATTTCTGCCCATTCTTGTCTTGTTGATTACAGCCATCCCAGTGGAGGTGGGAAATTTGATTTCTTGATAGCTAATGATGATGAGCACTTTTCCAGGTACTGATGATTCTATTTTTCCCCAACATTAATTGATATCCATTCCCTTGGTTACAGAGAGCAGGAAAGAAGAAAAACAGAGGTTTTTGAGAGCACTACTTGATGCAATTGAAACCAGAACTATATGCTTGTCACTTATATATGCTGTACCTTTCTTGACTGTGAGCGCAGTAGTTTTGAAAGGGTAACAGTGAAAGACAATACCCAAAATTACCATTGTTAGTTTTGTTCTGAGGCACTCTTCTTCAAAATTACCATTGTTAGTTTTGTTCTGAGGCACTCTTCATCACTTAATAGTGATGTCTTCTGCTTGAAAGCTATCTCTTTGGGCTTCAAACACAGAAGCAAATGCTGAGATGCACAGTAGCCTGGCCGTGGGAACCACATACCATACTCTGCAGAGGCCAGTTCTTCTGGAAATGTAATAATAAGTTAGACTTTTATTATTATTCACAGGACAGGGAACAGGATTATATAGTATAGGCAGTATATCCAGAAGTGCGACCTCTGAGATTAGTGATTCCATGACAACTTGATGCTGAGATTCTGAAGAGGACCATGTGCTTGAATCCTTACCTAGGTCTAGTAGGTGAAGTGCAGACTTGAACGTCAGTCAAAGCAAAGTAAGTGCGAACACAAGGGAAGAACTCAGCACTAAATGGTGCAGCACAGAAACATACAGAAGTCCAGGGAAGGCAGAGTAAGGACAGTAAATGTAGCAATAACAATCAAGGCTGGTGCTTTTTTGTGGTCAGGGTAGTAATCAGACATGAAGAATGCAGAAACAGCCCAGACACATCAGTAGTAAACCAGTAAAGTTCTTAGCATGGTCCAAGAAACAGAAAACTTAGGCCTAAGACACAGGAGAATATATATACATAAAAATCAGGAAGGATGCTTTGTCTCTAATTATCCTTGGTTAAAACATTTGCTAATGAGAGGAGAACCTGATGATTAAAGAAGACCACAACTATGGTACACAAATTCTAATTGTTTGTGAAATAAACACATCTATTCCCTTCCCAGCGCTATTTTTTAAATACAAGTTAAAAATATATTTAAGATATTTACATTGGTCATACCTAAACACATTACCCTCTTGGTGCCTAGAATGTGACCAGTCTCCAAAAAAGTTTCTAGGAGTGAGTCACAGACATGTTTATATAAGTAATTACTCTGAATTTGAATGCCAGGCAGCAGGGTCCACAGGTACAAGACTGCATCCATTTTACTAATTACGGTTTTTCCTATTCCTGGCAGAGTACCTTTTTCTCAACAACTATGTATTATATGACCATTACTGAGAAAATGGCAGTCACATGTTTTGTGTGGATGAACTAGACCTTATAAATTCACAAATACACATGAATTTTAATGATACATTCACAGTAAAAGATGTATACTGCCGTAGACATTTTAAGGAGATTGTTCAATTAATCGTATAGACTTTATGAATATGTCAAACATGTCACAAGGTTGAAGAGACAATCTACAACTTATCATATTGTGACTGCTTATTTTATGCATCAACTTGTCTGGGCTACAATGCCTGGTTGGTTGATCAAGCACTGAAAAGCATTTTTTTCCCAAGAAAGTCTAGATGTTACTGTGAAGGTATTTTTCAGATGTGATTAATAGTTAAATCAGTAGACTTTGAATAAAGTAGATTGTCTTCCATAATATGGGTGGGCTCCATCCAATCAGTTAAAGGCCTTAAGCACAAAGACTGAGGTTTCCCAGAGAAGAAGGAATACTCCTCAAGTCTGCAACATAGAAACCTTGCCTGAGATTCCAACCTACTTCTCGGAAGAATCAGATTCAAGACTGCAACATCAACTCCTACCTGAGTTTCCGGCCTGTCAGAATGTGATTCGGACTTGTCAGCTTCCATAATCATGTGAGCCAATTCCTTAAATGAATTTCTCTCTCTGACTCTATTTCTCTATCATTATATATATATATATATATATATATATATATATATATATATATACACATATATATAAAGAGAGAGAGATCTATTAGTTGTGTTTCATCAGAGAATGCTAACTAATACACATTTTACATTCTCAGTTAACTGTTAGCACCAAAACCCCTCATTTTCAATCCTAGAGACTTGCCTACACAGAGTTAGATAGTCATTTTGTTTCTGTACACAATATTAGTAATAATAAATACTGCATTTCCCAGTCAATAGAGATAATAAAAATTAATCTCCAACATCAACAAGATGTTGTAAGGATAAATGAGAAAACATTAGAAATTCATTCTGTAGTCTCCAGGGGGCAATCATTTTATATAAGTAGAAAGTATTATCACAGTATTCAAATACATATAAAGGATCTAATATTTCATATCAAATAAAAATCAAATATTGTATTTTCATAGCATTAGTACCCTAGAAATTGTACTGCTAGGGGAAAAAGGAGTAGAACCTGAATATCCTGAATTTTCCAGCTATGGTATTTAGATGACTTGATAAAGGAATATGTCTTAGGATCTTTATTTGTTTTCTGTATCTTAAGAAGAACCTTAAGAATAATATAAATAAAAGAGTAAAGGGACAATGGTGGCTGTAAATGTTAATTAAAGCATTTAAGAATTGGGAAAAGTTACTAAATAATGATTAGCAACAATTGTTCCCCATGATCTTTGAGGCTAGAAGTAAAATTCTAGCATGTTGATTAACGTGCATCAATATCAAGGTTTTTTTCCTGAAAATGAGTGTTAGTCATCCAATAAATTACGTTCTCATCCATCTGGACTTCTATTGTGGGCAAGGAACAGAACCACTGAAAATTCTTCAAACTTATGAGCCCATAATTACATGCTGCAAAGAAATCACACACACACACACACACACAATCACATACTCATGGGCGCCTTAATGGATGGACATAAGAGAGCTTTCTTATGCAGAAACAAGTACATTGTAATAAAAAAATCATAAAATGTTGCTATTTCTCTTGACAATTGAAGCACGTCTTTATTATCCTATTAGAAATTTGAAATGGCAAACATAATAGTGTAATATCTACCAACAATATATTTTCACTATTTGGTTAGGGCAGGAAAAAAGAACAGGCAAATTTAACGTACATAATTGCATAAATACCTATAACATCAGGAATAATATGAGCTTTTCTTTTTCTAAAGCAAAGGTACCGAGAAATACCACATGCCTCCTGTTAGAATGCACAACGGGAATTATCGACAAATCAGGGGTGGATGTCATGGGGCACCAACAATTATTTTGGACTGAAATGTCAATAAGAGACATGGATTATTTTGAAATCAAATGAATAATAAATATTCTGTGCTAAAGAAATCAACCTACATGAAATCACAAGGATAAATTAAATATCTAAAACTAGGGGAGCTTGTGGAGTATTGAGTAGAGCCTTACTTGCAAATAGAACTCAGTAAATTGTGAGTCGATGGAAATGTTGGAAGTGGTATGTCCCTCCCATGATAGAGTCATTTGAGAGATGGGGCCAAGTGAAGCCAAGAGAATTAAAGAGGGAAATAACAGTTACACCAAACCCATCTTCGACATCGTCGATATGGATACTAAAATCACCTAAGATTAATAGGCTGTGTGATTCCATAGAGAGTTGAGAAAGAAAATCTATAAATTCATTTAGCAAACTTGTGCCTTCTCAAAGAGGTCTGTAAATTAAAAGTGTTGCTAAAGTTGTATGTTAAAAGCAAATATATACGTGGAGAGAGACAAAATTGAGATGCTTTGATTTTATAGCAAAATACATTTTAGAAAAGATTTAATTCTAACCTTCACAGCCTAAAACAAATTTCTACTATATAAGTTAGGGATATAACAAGATTTATGAAGCCCAAAACAAGATTTTAATTGCACAGTAGCCTTAATACCCAGTTAATTCAAGCATTTTTAGAATGTTGAATTTACCACCGACTCTGCAGTCTTGGTAGTAATTATTCATTAGCTATAATATATCATTATACTATATTACAAAGAACTCAATCTACAGTATACAATTTAATATGCAAAAAAATGCAATTTATGTATTTGAGGTTGTACTCCATTTAATGTATGAATACACACAAAATGATTAAATAAAAGTATATTTTAGGAAATAGCTTATCTTTCTTTTTTCTATTAATACATTTTAAAATCTCATCCCTGTATCTCTAGTTTCCTTTAACAAAAGTATTGGAATATTCTGGCTAGAAGTGACACAGGGAATGGACATTTCTCAACCCATCATACTAGAGATAAAGAAACTAAAGCTCAAATATATAAAATAAATTTACTCAAATTCTCATCGATTTTTTTAGTTCATATCTAGGATTAGATCATAGATCCATGGAATTTCATTGCAGTGTAATTATTTTTTTAGTTTTAAAAATGCTGTCACTTCCATAAAGTGAGGAAAATTCTGCTTATCCTTAAATCTAGCCCATATGCTGACTAGCTGTGTGGCAATGAGTGAAGAACTTTATTTTTCCAAGAATTAGCTATTTATCTGTCAAGTCGAATAATCCTAGTACTTAATCCTGGTGGTTGTTCTAAGTAAAGTACTTCAGCAAACCCTGAGCATCGTGTCTGGCACGTGCTAAGCGCTCATTACCTACTAGGTGTCATCATCATAATCATCATTATTATTATCAAATCCTCCTGGCAAATGGCCACACAGCAAATGTTTGTTGACTGTTGGATCAAAATAGGAGAAGAAATTTTGGAGCATACAAAAAAGTGTGCTTTAAAAAATCTCTGTATAATTGAAGAAAATGTGAGGGAAAAGTCCCTAGCTACTTTGCCTTCATAAATAATTACTTTCTCATTTTAATTTTTTCTAGAAAGCTTATTTTTATGCCTTTAAACACATGGCATTAGAATATCTGTGGGTTCTGACTGTTTATATTCATTTATATTCCCACTGGATCTTGCATCCATTGTTTTAACCAATCAACTGGGATAAAAAGATTAGCCATTCAGAAATTTACATCAGGGGAAGGCTCTCTGGGTCATCTTCAGTCCATGATGCAAGGTAATCTGTAGTACCATCAGAACTGTTACATTTTCCTCCAAAACGGGGCAAAGACTTTTTGCATAAGTCACTTTAACAGGAAAATACTCAAGTATTTCTGTATTTCTTTTCAGAATTACTCTCATCCATTTCATTTTCTGTGGTGATAAAGCTGAATGAAAAGCCACAGAATTTAGACAATCCAGTATAAAGGGCAAGTCAAATAGATGACTAAGATCTTCACAATTCCAGCAATAAAATGAAAAGACAACCTACGGAATGGGAGAAAATATTTGCAAATCATATATCTGATAAGGGGCTAATATCCAAAATATATAAAGAACTCATACAACTCAAGAGCAAAAAGCAAAGAATCCAATTTAAAAATGGGCAGAGGATCCCAACAGACATTTTTCCAAAGACATACAAATAGCCAGGAGGTACATGAAATGGTGTTCAATATTACTAATCATTAAGGAAATGCAAATCAAAACCATAGTGAAATATCACCCCACACCTGTAAGAGTGGCTATTATCAAAAAGACAAGAAATAATTAGTGTTGGTGAGAATGTGGAGAAAAAGGAATCCTTGTGCACTATCAATGAGAATGTAAATTGGTACAGCCAATTTACAGCATGGAGGTTTTTCAAAAAATTAAAAATAGAACTACCATATGATTCAGCAATTCCACTTCTGTGTATATATCCGAAGGAATTAAAATCAATATGTTGAAGAGATATCTGCAGGCCCATATTCATTGCAGCATTATTTCCCAACAGCCAGGACATGGAAACAGCCCAAGTGTCCATCAACAGCTGAATGAAGAAAGAATGCTTTTTGGGATAACATGGATGAACAGTGAGGGCATTATGCTAAGTGAAAGGTCAGACAGAGAAAGACAAATGGTATATGATCTCACTTACATGTGGAATTACAGAACAAAAAACAAAAACTCACAGATACAGAGATCAGATTTGTGGTTACCAAAGGTAGGGGGTGATAAATGGTTGAAGGCTGTCAAAAGGCATTAACTTCCAGTTATAAGATAAATAAGTACTGGGGATGTAACGTACAATGTGAGGACTGTAGTTAACACTGATGTATAGTATATTTGAAAGCTGCTAAGAGAGTAAATCCTAAAAGTTCTCATCACAAGGAAAAAAGCATTTGTCCTTTTTTGTCGTTAATTATATGAGATGGTGAATGTTAACTAAACTTATCGTTGTACTCATTTACGATTTATGTAAGTGAAGTCATTATGCTGCACACCTTAAACTGACACAGTGCTGCACATCAATTACATCTCCATAAAACTGAAAGGAAAAAATAATTTAATGCACACTACATGCATTCTGTATTTATTTTCGTATTTTCACTTTTTTGTCTACTTGGCTTTTTCTTCTAACTAATGTCCTTCTCATTTATTTTTTTTTATTTTCATGATGTACTACAACCTGTGTAAACTTTCTGTGGTGACTTTCTTGAGTGTGTAATTCAAAAACATTTCTTTCTATTCCCTTTCAGTTGTTTGATGCTGAAAGGGAATAGAAAGCTCATATTCAAAATAAAGACTAGCACCTTCCTTTCTCAATGTCAACATAAAAGACTTGTCATTTCAATTATTTCAAGTTATTGATTCCTCCTGCATCAGGAAATTCAATATGTATCACAGAAATTTCCGTGTCACCAAATATTCTCCACAATTTTTTAATCTAGAAAGAGGATATGTAAAAGGTCCACACACAGACAACACTCACCACATATGTTTTTTTAAATATGCTATGAGCCCTTCCACATTCCCTCTAGGTAAGTATCTTCTTTGGGTTCATGCTTCTAATTTTAACTAAAGTAAATAATTACACCACAAGAACAATTATTCTTACCTACTATAAGATCTATATGGCAAAGTGTAAAGGAATTTCTCCTTGTTTATCCTAGGCTCAGAATTTTATAAAAACATTTTTAAAATTTAAATATTATAAGGGCATTTACATTAAAATTTTTTAAAGATCATAATTAAACAAAAATCTTTGCATTCCATGTATGTGGGAGATTTTGCCAGACTTCAGGTCTGGTTCTAAGTAATTTTTCTGACATATCACATTTTTCTTTATATAAAAAACTACTCATGTAGCATAGATTCAAAACACCTTAGCCACGTTATAATATATATATATATATATATATATATATATATATATATACACATACACATATATATATATTTTTAATTTTGGCTTTGATTATCTAAATCATAAAGTTCACAGATTTACAAAGGCAATAAGGTGACTAATAAATATTACCACTCAAATTCATTACGGCAGTAATTGAACACATTTCTTTCTTCCTTTACTAAAATAGAGGTTTCTTAAACTCAAACGAGGAAAAAAATAAAATTTCTAAAATATTACAATTAATGTTTGTCCTTGAAGACCTGGACTAATCTATAGGTCACGCAATTTCGCTAGCACCTCTGCTTGAGAATAAATTATCAATATATAATAACAGTTGCTGCAAATTTCAAAACTTGAAAAGAACTTTACCTTCATCTGTTTGTAGTCTATAGTCATTGCTACTGGCATTTGTAAAGAACTAATGCTTATAAAAAACAGTTTCAACACCGAATACAAATTTTGGAACCTAACAGATATTCAAACAGCAGCTAGTAGTCGTTTGGCTTACAGCTTTTAAGAATGAACTATGTTGCATGTGCTTTGAGAATGCAAAGATTCATTCAAAAAATAGCCTCTCAGAGTTTGTGTAGCTGACCTCAGGCTCAACTAACCTATAAGAATGCAAGAACATTTATTTTAGCTAAATAATTAGATATTTGCCTAGTAAAATCTTTTAAGATAATTAGAAAATTATACTATCTTTTAGTTCTACCATCACCAAAGCATCACTATTATTAACATAACATGGAATTGGTATGTGCAGAAACTAAAAAAAAAAGAGAGTAAGAAAAAAAGAACACTGGAACTTCAAGGGAACAAATACACAAGAAATTTATAAACAAACTTCAGGAAATTATATGTATATATGGAAAACTTTCAATTAAATATTTGGGAATCAAGAAGCTCTTCTTTTGGTTGTGATTTCATGGAGTACCAAATTCTGGGAAGAAAAGGGAGTTAAAAGACATCAAGCCTTAATTGCATTTAGTTAATATATGCATAAAATAAACATTCAGTTTTTGGCATTCCTTAATTATGTTTTAAATTATATATTTTAGGAACTTGTAAATATTGAATCCCTTAGAGCAATAGTAAATATTTTTAAACCTCCACAAAACATATCAGATCTCAGCAGCTGGTAAGATGTAATGATACATATTTATTTATTATTCGTTTAAAAGTAAATTTGGGGCTTCCCTGGTGGCGCAGTGGTTGAGAGTCCGCCTGCTGATGCTGGGGACACGGGTTCGTGCCCCGGTCCGGGAAGATCCCACATGCCGTGGAGCGGCTGGGCCCGTGAGCCATGGCCGCTGAGTCTGCGCGTCCAGAGCCTGTGCTCCGCAATGGGAGAGGCCACAACAGTGAGAGGCCCGCGTACGGCAAAAAAAAAAGAAAGAAAGGTAAATCTGCTGGTTTCATTTTATTTTCTTCTAGAAAGGTAGATAGCTTTGATACTCATATTTACTAATAGGCTGTTTTCTTTGTCTCTGTGAAACATCAAAGGCATAAATAAATAATCTGTGATTCTTCTAATAGCATTCCCATTGCTAATAGAAGCTGTTAAATTATCAGTGCATTCATAGCTTAACATTTACTTAAAAAAGCAAAGTTGAGCCCGACAGATATGAAGGAGTATAGGAAGATTCTGCCATCTCACTTGAAAAATAAACAAAAATTTTCTCCACTAGTCTCAAAACAGAAAGCTCTTACACATTAACAATTGAAGCCTGATTCCTCAGTAATCATCTGGACTTAGAGAAACATCAGCAGAACTGATACTATTAGGGAAAATGACTCAATTTGGAGAATGCTGAGTGGATAACACTTTAAGATCTGCTTGATAGATATGATTTAGATGAGAGGAAAATGTGAAATAGTGTGTCATCCACTGCCCTCAACTTTTCTTGTCCACTTCTGATAATCACAGCTAATCGGAATTCATCCCACTTGTCAAAATACCTCCGCATTTAAGATGACAGGCAATGGAAGCAGAAACACAGACAATGATAGGTGAATGTGTGGAGAGTGGCTGAGTGGCCCCTAACATCTCAGAAGAGAGGTATCAAGAGGGCTAAAACAGAGAGAACTGACAGACCTCCAAGTAGTAACTTCCTGTTACTCTTACATAGCAGATAAATTGCAGGGCTTGGGAGTGGCAACCACGGCTCTGCTGGAGCACCAGTGGATGCAGAAAATGTAAAGGATTTACACAGATTTCTTCCAAGGGGCTGTAGTCAGGCAATGAGGCAACCAGAGAAAAGAACATCACCAGCCTGTACCACTCCTGAGTGCTTTCCAAGTCACGGCTGTGATGAATTTCAGTCTCCAAGGTCTATAATCCAGTATGTGCTCCAACCAAGCTCCTAAACTATCATCTCCTTAAGGAGTCGCTGCCCTTCGAACACAAGAGGGAGAAAAGTGGCTTTCATTCAGGAAGGACTTTTTGGTTTTTGGGTTTTAGGGTAACAAGACTAATATAGTTCCTTGTGCATAAAGAGTACTACCAGGAAAGCTGGAGAACTAGAGTAGAGGGAACTTTAGTTCATAATTTCAAAACCATTTGCATGAATTTTCAGTTCAATCCCTATTTCCACTTCTCTGTGACTATCAGTAGTGTTTCGTACTGTGGTGATTTTTAAATTAATACATGACCTTTTTGATGAAGAAAATACGACAGTAAGCCTTTCTGACTTGGACTTTTTACAACATGAAGAAGCACAAAAGAAAGAAAACATAATTCGACAGATGGAAATTTTCTACTTAAAAACCAGTCAAAGCGCACTGTTACTGTATCTTCAAGTCTATCTGCATTCGTTCTATTTAGATTTACTCATCACTCATATTATACGCTATTTCCTCAATTCTAAAGGTTTTCTCAGTCCACTATGGGTATCACTGCTCCTAAATTAGGTACTGATGTAAAGACCAGCTCAAGAGTACTTGGCTTAACTTTAGATTATCTTCTTTTACATTTATACTCAGATTCAAATTCAAATCAAGCCAATAGGCATGCCATCTGGTGAGAGGAAATGTACCTCGTTATCAGGGAGTTTAACATGATATACAGGATGTGGAAGCTCTTGAGAGTCTTATGTTTTTTTCCAATCTTCACGCACAATAACAATACCCGACAAGAGTTAGACTGGCACAAGTATACTGTCTGTCAAAGGTGCTTCAAGATTTATTTGGTTCTTAGTCGACTCACATTACTACAAGCTCTTTGATACACAGAGCACAAAGCCACTTAACACTGTTGCTATTAGTGTTCAAACCACACTGAAAACACTTCATTAAACAGCCTACTGCAGTGTAATTGTTTACTAATATTTTGATTAGGTTGTTTAGTAGACAATCCATGCTGTAAAACATTCTCTTGCTGTCAAGTGAATCACTGGTAAAAAGGCTATTGCAAAAGACTTAAGAGAGTCTCTGAGAAAAGAAATCAAAGTTGGGGGGAAAAAAACCCCTAAGTCACTCTGCTTTTAGTACCCACTGTATTCATTTCCTATAGCTCCTGTAACAAATCACCACAAACCTAGGAGCTCAAAACTACATGAATTTATGAAGTTACAGTGCTAGAGGTCAGAAGTCTGACACAGATCTCACTGGGCTAAAATCAGTGCCAGCAGGTCTAAGTTCCTTTCCGGAGGCTCTAAAGGAGGATCCATTGCCTTGTGTTTTTCATCTTCTAAAGGCTTCCCACATTCCTTGGCTTCCTTCATCTTCAAAGCCAGCAATGGCCAACGGAGTATTTCTCAAATTGAATCATGCTGACAGTGACACTTCTACCTCCCTCTTTCATTTGTAAGGACATTTGGACCCACCCAAATAATCAAGGATAATCTCTTTATTTTAAGGTCATTGGATTGACAACCTTGATTCCATCGGCAATCTTAATTCTCCCTTGCCAGGTAACATGCAAATTTCCAGGGATTGGGATACAGACATCTTTGCTGGGGTAAGGAGGGGATTGATTATCCTGCCTACCACACACCCACCATGTTGCCTCATGAAAGTTATTTAAAACTCATATTTCACACAGAAACACTTCTTTGAGTGAGTGGAGTGGGAATTTTAAAAGGAATGTTGTGCCTTTCGTGTATTATATATTCCTTGGTCATCTTCATTTTAGCACAGAATCTAATTTCAAGGGTTAATGTCTAGAGTGTGGATATTCTGAACATATTTTATTCATAAAATACTTTTTAGGTTCATAACACATGGGAGATATGATTCTATAAGGCTTGGTTACAATGTAAGAAGGACTTCTGGTGCTCAAGAGAAATTACTGGGTAATTTCCCTTTCCTTTACAACATTCTCCCTACTAGATGCAAATAAGCTGTAGCTCTCAAGAATGAAGACATAGGCTTACACCATTTTCATTAATTCCCTTTTCATGGCAATGATAACATTTGGACATTTTTGTGATGAAGGTTTTGCTTACTCTAATTGCTGGCCTCAAAAAGTATTACTCTTTAGTACCATACAAAATAGTCATTATTTTCCCAAACATTGGGAATGCATGTTTACTGAATGCATGTTTACTGAAAAAGTTTGCATAATTCTGTTGAATAATAAAATTTTTTGTCATTTTGCTCAATAAATAATAGAAAAGTTTCCTAATTCTTTGAGGTGGTAGGCAAAAATACATAAATTTTGAAATTTAATAAAATATTATCATTATAGTACCATAAATTTCAGAACAATAAATGCCTTTAAATATTATGTACAATAACTTTCTAAACTCACCTCTTTCCTCGATGGAGGAATCCAGTATTTCTGAAAACTTTTCCCATCTTCATTAAGTTCTGAATATTAAAAATATATTCTTTATATCAAGTCCAGTTTTTTTCACCTTGCATGATATTTTAATCTGTTTGGTGAAGTCCAGCTCCTTCATTGTCACATAGGACAATTTTAATTTCTGTCTCTATGTCAACACTGAGAATACTTAAAGAAAGCTACAGTCTATGCCCTAGGATAGAATAAACGTACCAAACTCTATTATGGCTTGGTGTCTGATCCCTTCATCAGCCTGGTTGGGTACGTTTAAAAAGAGTCCTGTTTACATCAGTCTTTCTCTTAAAGTCTTGCTCCTGAAAGGAAATAGTAGGCTTTGTAGGAAATAGGTGTGATCGGATCAGACTTTTCCCATTGCCATGCTTAGACTCTGCATTTCCATTGATGCAGACAAAGGTCCTGTTTGTGGTATAAGCCATCACAATTCACTTTCTATTTTCACAGTATGTTTTCAGTGAAAATTGCTGGTGTTTTTATTTTGCATTTTACTTCATTTTACAGTTGACCCTTGAACAGCACAGTGTTAGGGCACTGACCCTCATACAGTCAAAAATCCATGTATAACTTTTGACTCTCCAAAAACTTAACCACTATAGCCTACTGTTGACCAGAAGCCTTACTGATAACATAGACAGTAGATTACCACATATATTGTATGTTATACATAGTATATACTGTATTCTTACAATAAAGTAAGCTAAATAAAAGAAACTGTTAAGAAAATCATAAGGAAGAGAAAATACATTTACAGTACTGTATTTATTGATACTGTTAACATCATCTGTTTACAAGATGAATCACTTGTCAGTACTTATATCAATATTGTCTTATATGATATAAAACACTGTACGCATTATATATATTACTAATACTAGAAATAAAAATGAAAAGGTAATGTGAAAAAGAAATTCATATTTATTTACAGGTATAATGATTCATGCATTGATAAGGAAGAAGCGGCAATATGATTGCTTCACCATAGACTAGCTAAACACTAATAAATGAATTGTTATAAAATTTTTATGACATTGAGTATTACATATTCATAATACAATATTGGAAACATTGTTACATTAAAAAAAAAACACTTACCTGTGATAATAGGCTGATAGTTCCTCCAATAATGAGAAAGGCATACTATACAGTAATTTGATTCTTTGAAAGCAAAGTTATAAACAGTAAGAAAAGTAACACGTTATTTGTTTGTATTAAATATCACTTACTGTATGCCTATGTAAGAATAGGCTATCCACTTCAAAGAAGCCTTGCATGTGATCTTCTGCACGATGAACACTTAGGTGATGATGATGATACAACAATGTTTCATACAGTTCTTGCTCTACAGTTAATTAGATTTTCACAGGAAAACACTCACACATATGCAACAGGTAAGTTTATTAGGTGTATGACATGATGATTACTTACTATTCATTACATGGAGGTGGATCATAATAAAGGTCTTCATCCTCGTAGTATTCACCTTGAGTAGGCTGTGGATGAGGAAGAAGAGGAAGGGTTGGTCTTGCTGTCTCAGGGGTGGAAGAGCTGGAGGACGTAGATGGGGAGATAGGAGAGGTAGGCATACTCGGTGTAACTTTAAGGAAATACATTATAATCTCTGTCTGACTTCCTTGCTTTTTTGTTTCTCTAAAAATGTTTCTATACGCTATCAATCCTTCCACTGTTTGCTTTTGTTTCAGTGCCCATATCACTGAAAGGTCCATATCATAAAAGAAGTCAAAAGCAATCTTGAATAATTGGAACTTTCTGCCAGATTTTCTAATGCAAATTTTTTTTTTTTTTCTGGCCCTGTTTCCTCTATGTCTTCTCCCTCCTCATCTGGCACTGGTTTGGAAGCACTCATCTCCACCAAGTTGTCTTTTGTTAATTCCTCTGGTGTGGTGTCTATTAGCTCTTGAATTTCTCCAAGATCCACATCTCAAAACCCTTCACCCCACACTTTATTTTTTTTTTTCGCAATATTCACAATCTCTTTCATGATTTCCTTGATCGGCTGTGTCCTAAATCCAGTGAAGTCATGCACATCTGGACACAGTTTTCTCCAGCAAGAATTTATTGCTTTGGGTTTGATGGTTTTCATGGTTTTCTCTAAAACAACGATGACACTGTCAATGGTGTAATCATTCCAGATTTTCATGATGTTCTCTCTATCGGGGCTCTCTCCCATAATGTTGATAATCCTTTCCATAGAGTCCTCTGTGTAATGAGCCTTCAAGATCCTTATAACCCCCCATCTAGACACTGAATTAGAAAATTGTGTTTGGGGGCAAGTAGACCACTTCAGTGCCTTCGGTATTAAGCTCATGAAGTGCTTGCTGGGCAGAGGCATTGCCTAATAAAAAAATAAAAAGAAAAAAGAAACAAACAAACAAAAAATTTAAAAGGCAACCCCTTACTGGCAAGATACTTCCTGACTTCAGGGGAAAAGCATGGATGGAATGAATCTAGAAAAAGTTTTCTGGCTGCCCAGGCCTTCTTGTTGTACAACTGAAAGACTGTTGGCTGGTGTTTACATTTTCCCTTCACGGCTGAGAGATTAGCAGCTTTATAGCTAAGGCCAGTCCTGCAGTTTGCTTCAGTAGCACTGCCGTTAAGTCTCTTTCACAGTCTATGGTACTTTTAGGTTCTCTTATTAATCTATTTTTCAATCTTTTATTTTACATCTGAAAAACAAAACTTTAAATACGGCTTCATTAAACTTCACCTTATTAGATGTAGTCCAAGCTGACTGAGAGCTTTTGGGATATTGACTCTCTAACCCAAACTTATTCAGTTTCCTTCCTAGAGTTATGTCTGCTGCGCAGTTGATTAAATGCCCTGGATGTCTTCAGTAAAGTCATGGCTAAAAGGTGAATAAAATCAGTCTGAAGAATGCCAACAAGGGTGGTCACCAATGCATGAAGCAACACATTCCCAGCAAAGGCTTTCTCACTCACCTGACTTAAATATTGGCTATTACAATAATTCCTAAACATCAATTCATTTTTTTACTTAGGATCCTTAGTACTTTTCACATAAAACTGAATGCCAAATGCTGTTGTGAGGAACATATAAAATGGAGATCCTCTTGTTGAAGCTGTGCTAGAAACCCAGAGCTTGCTGCCCAGTATGGGCTTTACTGGGTAGGTAGCCCCAGAATGCCGCTGCTGAACTTGAGGGCCTCAGGGCATGAAAAGTGTCTGTTCCGGTTGTTTGCAAAACAACAGAAATTTTAGTTCAAACCTCATTAAATATATGCTGTGAATCAGTAAGCTTCACAATCAAGTCCACTCTTTTTTAGTTAGTAATTTACATTTGTCCTTTCAAAATGTCAATTACTAGAAATCACTTAACTGTTTCTTGATGTCAAATTTCAGGTTGGGGTATGAAAACATGATATTATCATTATATATTAAGCAAAATTTCTAGTCCTTATTCTAATTGAGCATTACAATCAGAGAACACAAAATTTAGAATTAGACAATTATTTCAGGCAGAAGAGATTTTAGAAATTGTTGAGTATGAGTCTCTTATTTTACAGATGAGAAAACTATGGCCCGAGGAAGCTAGAGAACATTGTTAATGACTGTGACACAGCTAAGTGTTAACAGAACAAAATGCTCATTTGAATCCAGTGATATGTCTCATGTTTTTAAGACTGACATGGTTTTTAAAAAATATGTGTACTAGACACGTGAAAAAATGAAACCTAGAAACATTTGAATGCAGTTAGTTCTTTTTGTTGCCTTACAAACCATATATGCATGTTAGTCTCCATACTTTCAGAAAATTACAAATTTCAACAATGAATTTGATGAAGGCTTACAAGATTTTGTGACAAGAATTTATTATCTCTATATAATTTAAAGTGTAAATTATATAGGGGTAATGCTGTGACTAATACAGTATTATCCCTATATAATTTGTATCTCAATGTAAAATGCTTCTGAGGAAAGTAAGGGCATAAGAAGGGAGAATCTGCTATCAGTTTATATGAAAATTTGCCAGGCTCCTGGGAGCTACGAAGATTTTACCTGTCATTGAGCTATTCCAGGAGCAGAATACTTTTAAAAATTCTGAACTACAAAACCACTTACTGATGATCGTATAATGGCATTCATTTACATACCCATGCATATATTAACATACATCTTAATGTGGCAAAGGGACAAAAGGGCATTCAAGGCACGGTTAATTGATAATCTTGATAACAAACACATTTGTGCCAACATTCTCTATATACTGAACAAAAATTATTAGAGTACCTGCTGAAATATATAATCATCAGTTATTAAAATGAAAAAAAGATGATCTAAGAAAATAGTACCTTCAATGTTGAACAAACAATAGTTTAACAGCAAAATTAATTCCAACATTTTTTCTGTTCTTTAATGTTTCTACCGTGTTTCAAAATGTTGGACTCGATTATCTAAAGAGGATCTTCTAGGCAAAAGAATCTGCATAGAAGTTTTTGCTTTACCAATATCTTCAGTGCATTAAAAGCACTCTGAAGAACAGGGCATTTTTTTTTTTGCGGTACACGGGCCTCTCACTGTTGTGGCCTCTCCTGTTGCGGAGCACAGGCTGCAGACGCGCAGGCTCAGCGGCCGTGGCTCACGGGCCCAGCCGCTCCGCGGCATGTGGGATCCTCCCGAACTGAGGCACGAACCCGCATCCCCTGCATCGGCAGGCGGACTCTCAACCACTGCGCCACCAGGGAAGCCCAGAACAGGGCACTTTTTAAAGGGTGGAATTTAATCTTTATTTATAGGACACTGCAAGATATAAAATTTCACACAGAAATAAGAAACCCACTGAGAGGAGAGGCTTCATACAGGATGTACAGTTTGGAACTGTTAAAGTATAGTATCATTGTAAAAAATGCTACAATAAGAAACCACATTTTTAAAAGGTTCTTAGTAGAGAAACAGTATGATGCAGTATGTGGGTCAAATAAGGATAGTTTTGTTGCTAGGAACAGCTATACATTTGGAATTTAGAAAGTTAGGAGAGTCTGCTTTGGTTTGATAAAGGTTTAAAAAAGATATTTTTCTGAAAATTTAGGATAGCAAACTAAGATATAAGAAACATCATAGCACTCTGAGTCATCATAATTTATCTCCTCGTTAAAGCTTTATTATTATTTGTACCCTAATTTATTTAGGAATAGTTTCATGATAGACATATTGGTGTGAAAAGCATGTACTAGTTAATGGAAGCTTAACTAGTTAATGAACCTGATTTCATATACACCCATACATATACATAACATACAGTTCTAAGAGCTTTGAAATATCTGTTTTCCTTGATTAATTTGCTTGTCTTCTTTTTTCTTACATGATTATCACCAAGTATCATGTTCTACAAGTAAACAAGAACCAATGTAATTCTTCTGTTATCATGGATACATAACTTGCATGAGAAACTTAAAGAATTAAATGATTATCCAAGTTACTACCTGATATTAAAAATGTGATGAATTTTATAGAACAATTATTAAGCTGACATAGTTCCAGCATAACAAATAAGTCCAAGATATGCAGTCATCCTCACATCCTCATGAGCTGAATATTAACTATAACTGCTCCCAACTGGGAATCTTTAAATGATTGTGGCTCCTACTCACAGTAGAATCAAAATGATAAAACATTTTTTTGTTTTTTGAATCGTAAACTAGTATGACAAAATATGGTGTAGTGTTTAGTTTGGTTTTTAGTCCACTAGTCTGTCAGCAGCTAATCATGTTTAAAAATCATTATTTAACTTTTGCCTAATGGTCTCAAGCCTTAGAGTGCTTCACAGAATATGTTCAGTCAAAATCTAAATCCAATTACAGTAGTTCATCTAACTAAAATAGAGCAGGGGAAAGGCCTTTGAGTTAATATCACTCTTTGCAGTGGTAAATACATACATGACTAATGCATATTTTAATTAACAACAGTGAACATTATTTAACCAATATAACAAATCAAACGTAACTTTTAAGATGGGACAAGATTAATCAAGCTTTGGAAACTTTTCAGAAGATCAGTCCTGTAAGCAATTTGGCATATTCTTATCAGAGAGAAGACAGTGCTTTAATTTTTTAAATGACATTATTAGAAAGCCAGGTTTTTCCTTAATTCATTGCATTTGGATTTCCATCTAAAAATCATGGAATGCAAAACTAAAGCAACTTTTCAAAACAAATAGCAATGCTTTCATCATTACTTTGCTCACAGCAGAACTTTAAAAACAAAACAAAACAAAAAACCCTATTTTAAAAATTCTTAGAAAGCAAACCAAAATTAGCATAATCTAAAATGTCAGTGTGGTTTGAACTTAAAAATTGGGCTAATGTGTATTAATGAATTTAAAATATTTTCCAGGAAAAATATTTTAAATTGTTAGTCACTGCGTAGCTTTTTGGCTGTCATAAAGATGCAGGGTCTTCCCTGCAACCTAAGTAAATACACAGGATAGTGTAAAATCCTCTCCTTATCCCGGCCTTTCTTTATCACTACCCAGATATTGCTGAAGGATGATGGTGATGCAAAGTTAGCAACTCACATAACAATGGTTATTTCCTATGACATGTTCTACATTTACTTTATAACATCTATCTCCCAATCAAGATTTTTTTCCCTGAAACATATGCCCCCAGCCCTTCTCCATAACCATCTTTTCCCAGTGATATGTGACAATATTAATCCAAGCTATACTTACTGGGGCTAATTATAAATTCAATCTACTGAAAGTGAAATTTAGTCTTGATTTACCTGCAAGACTACGAGGTTAAAAAGAAAAACTGAGCATTCAAACAGCAGAATTTTAAATATGCCAATATGGCTATCAGCAATAAAGTTTTTGTTGCTTTGATGCATTTGGAGACACAGAGCAAATAGGGTTTCAGATCAAATGCTCTTCGTGGATAAATTAGATCTTGTAAGTAACATAAGGAATAGTTAAAGGAAAGGTTGCTAACATAGAAGGGTGTCCACTTCCCCAAGGCTCCTAAAGAAAGAAAAAGAGCTTCAGATAATCCTTGAAACCACGGGAGCCTCTCTTTCACTGCCCAGCTCAGAATTCAATTTACTTGCTTGTTTTTCACTTGGGTTAAGTCAGAAAAAAAGACAGATAGATGTGTTTTCAGTGTCAGTGTAATACGTTTACCTGATCTAAGGGAAAATTCAAAATTGATTTTCACCATGTTTTTGAAGTCAGATAAATTTTCCACATTCTAGAATTCATGAAGAAGTCAAGTCATTGATTGCTGTTAAAGTTAAACAGGTGAGTAGCCTGCTTGAGAGATTAGAACAAAGTCCCTTCTTTTTACTAGGACCCAACTGCATTTCTTGTGTCAGCCTATTAGTTTGAAAGCACTTGAAAATTATTCCATAATTGTAAACTTAATGATCTTCATCATCTAAGATTCATCATAGATGTCTAAAAGATAAGAGAAAAATCAAGCTTACTTTGAAAGTACAGCAAAGCTGTTCCCATGCTATATCAACTCATTTAGTCCAGCCCTTATCAAAATTTTTAAAGGAAATTTTAAAAAATGAATATTCCAAGTTTGTATATTGCCATTTTAAGACTTTATCCTTTCCCCAGTTACTTTAGAAAGTATAAGTAGCTCATGTAGACACCTAGAGTACCACTGATTGTGTTGAACTGTCTGTGCTCTACTGCCAAGGTCTCTATGGTTTCATTATCCCAAGCTGCCTAGAGTACCACAGATTGTGTTGAACTGTCTGTACTCTACTGCCAAGGTCTCTATGGTTTCATTATCCCAAGCTGCCATGATGCTTCTTAATGTCAGAGCCAATTTATGCATGAGAGAGAAAACCATAGAGCAATGAAATAGGGTCCTAAGAGAAGAATTATTTAGAAGATACAAATATGATTTTTTTCTTTTAAAAATTGTAGTTACTGAATGCCCAGTTGATAAAAGTATTTCAATGTGTGTGTGTGTATGTAGATATATGACCAAATGCCAAAGAAAAAGGACATTATCATTACCTTTTATATGGCTTGTGTGTCCCTCCCCAAAAGTATACCCATATCTGCCTCCTCTAAGTATGCATATTATTAACCTTTGTATAAATCATTTCTGTGTTTTTCTTTATAGTTTTTCCATCTCTGTATTATTTAATATATACTCTTGTGCCTAGTTTTTTACTTCATATAAATGGAGTCATGCTGCTTATAGCTTTTAGTGACTGGCTTTCTATGCTCAACATCATGGTCTAAAGTTTCATCCATGTTGTTTCTTATAGTTGAAATTAATTAATTGATTTTTTATTGACTAGTAAACCACTCCATGAATATGCCAAAGTTCTTTTTTTCTCTCTCTCATCTTCCCTCCTTCCCTTCCTTCCATCCTTCCTTCCACTCTCTCTCTCTCTCCCTCCCTCCCTCCCTCTCTCTCTCTCCTCTCTCTTTCTTTCTCTTTTGAGATGCAGCAGAGGGAGAACACCAAGATGCTGTCCACAGTCTACATTCACTGAGAGCAGCTCCTAGACACTGGATGTGTGCCAGCCTGAAGCCTGCCCCTCAGGCTGAATCTCCAAGACAAGCAAAGAGGCCTCCTTCACAGAAAGACTGAGCAGTGTGCTCCAGTCAACTGGCTGTGCAGTGCCCTGGGCATGGGAGCCTACCAAGTACTCTCTCTCTGATTTCCACAGTCCCTTGGGACCCAGAAATGCCAGCCCCTCAGTCACCAGAGCCAGGTGATCAAGGAGCATCTCCTGAGCAGCAACACAAAAAAACAGGGCACCAGACAGAAATATCAGGATACCTGATGCATGTGAAGCTCCCCTCCAGGAGACACTGGCACTCTGGAAGATGGCAAAGGGGGAGCTTGTAGATGGTTCCTGCCCTCTGTGGTCTCTGCAAAGGATTACAGTCAGCCCCTAGATGAGTGTTTAATTAGAAGCCTGCCCCTCAGGCTACAGCCATGATAATTAGTTAATGGCCTCCCTCACAGAAAGACCAAACTCTTGTTCTGTTTCCGCTTATTGTGCCCTGGGGGTGGCAGCTATTTAAGAAATCTTTCTCTGTTGGTTACAATCCTGTGGGACCCACAAGCATAAGCCCCACTGGCCACCAGAGCCAGGTGATGTAGAGGTGACCTGTGGCACAAAAATCGGGGGCACCAGGCAGAGGTATGAACTCCATTTGGGTGACTCCAATTATTTCTTCCTTTTACTATTGATGAGCAGTTGTATTTTCAGTTTTGTTCTGTTTTGGTTTTGCTATTAAAATTTTTGCTATGAAAATTCTTAAGTCTTCTGGTTCATGTTTGAAAGAGTTTCTTTAGGTGTATAATTGGGAGTAGAATTGCTTTGTTTAGGGTTAGTTCATCTTCATATTTATTAAATAATGTGCAGCTGTTTTCCAAAGTGTTTGTTCTAATTTACACCTTATGAGTATCAAATTAGAGTTTGTCATTGTGCTACATTTTTTCTAACATTTGATACTGTCAAGTGTCTAATATTTTTGCAAATCTAGTGGACAAGAAACTGTGTCTCATTGTAGACTTATTTTACATATTCCTAAGTACTAATGAAGTTAAGCATCTTTTTATAGGCTTATGTGCCATTTAAGTTTCATCCTGTGTGAAATGACTATCCAAGGTTTTTTTACCAGGTTCTTTGCTTTGATTATATTGATTTGGAGGAGCTCTGCATGCTAATCCTTTGTCAGTTACATAGGTTGCAAATATCTTCTCACTTCATTGTATATTGTTAATTTTTATGGTGTGTTTAGATGGAAAGAATTCTTAATTTTACTGAAGTAAATTTTATCAATTTTTCCTTAATGGCTTGTGTGTTTTCTGTCTTGTAAATATTTTCCTACTCAGAAAATATGAAGATGTTCTCCTACACTGTATTCAAAGAGTTTTACAATATTTCCTTTCTATTGAAATTTTAATCTATTTAATATATATTTTTGTGTATGGTGTGAAGAATCTCCTTTAATGCATTTACATATGATTAATCAATTCTCCCAGGACTATATATTGACTAAGAAAGGCAGAAAAACCTGAATCTGTTCACCTTTTGTTTTTATGCTTTCTTTTTAAAAATTTTTATTTTACTGTGGTAAGAACAGTGAACATGAGATCTACCCTCTTAAAATGTTAACCGTATAATACAGTATTGCTTACTATAAGTCGTATACTGTACAGAAGATCTCTAGAGCCTATTCATCTTGCCTAACTGAAACATTGTGTCCCTTGGTCAGTAACTTCTCATTTCCTCTTCCATCTAGCCCTTGGCAACCAACATCCCAGTTTTTGATTCTAAGAATTTGATTATTTTAGATATGTAAGTGGAATCATGCAGTATTTATCCTTCTGTGGTTTACTTCACTTAGCATAATATCCTGAAGTATCATCCATGTTGTTGCATATTGCATAATTTCCTTCTTTTTTGAGGCTGAAAAATATTCCATTGTACGTATAGACCACATTTTCTTTATCCATTCATCCATCAATGAACATTTAGATTGGTTCCATGCCCTGGCTGTTGTGAATAGCACTGCGATGAACAGAGGAATTCTAATATCTCTTTGTGACTCTGATTTCAATTATTTTGGATAAATACTCAGAATGGGATTGCTGGATCAATGGCAGTTCTTCTTCTTTTTTTTTTCCTGGCAGTGCTGCACGGCTTGTGGGATCTTAGTCCCCCGACCAGGGAGCGAACCCGTGCCCCCTGCAGTGGAAGCATGGAGCCCTAACCACTGGACTGCCAAGGAATTCCCATGGCAGTTCTGTTTTTTAGGGCCTCCATACTGTTTTTCATAGCAGCATACTTACTGTTAAATGTATTGGGTCTTTACTGCCATTTAATTTGTAAGTAATCCAGTTCCAAATCCATCATGAGGGTCAAGATTTTAGGGTCACTTCTGGTACAACCTGGATTTCCCCAAAAGCAAAGCCTCGGAGAAAGCTATGTGTATGAGTAGTTTATGTAGAAGTGTGATTCTGAGGAAAAGGAAGGATGGAAAGAGAGATTGAAGCAAAAAATAAAGAATATCAATTTGACTGTAGTACCAGGCTACAAATTTATTGAAAAGTCTTTTGAAAAACATTTCAGGATCATCCAGCAGGGAAAGAAAGAGGAAAGCATCTGTCAGTTGGTGCCTCTCTTCTACTAGTGATTAGATTGTGAGTTCCAAGATGGTAGAGAGAGATTTGTATCTGTTTTTTTTGTTTTGGTTTGGTTTTTTTTTTTGCAGTACATGGGCCTCACTGTTGTGGCCTCTCCCGTTGCGGAGCACAGGCTCCGGACGCGCAGGCCCAGCGGCCATGGCTCACGGGCCCAGCCGCTCCGCGGCATGTAGGATCTTCCCGGACCGGGGCACGAACCTGCGTCCCCTGCATCGGCAGGCAGACTCTCAACCACTGCGCCACCAGGGAAGCCCTGTATCTGTTTTATTCACTGTTATATACCCAGTACTAAGTTGACAGAATAAATATTTATGGAATGAATGAATTTCTTTGTAATTATAATCCATTATCTCCCAGATATTGTTTCTGCCCCATTCTCCCTCTCTTCTGATCGCAGAATTTCAATTATATGCGAGTTAGACCTCATTCTTCTCATATCTTCATGTCTTTCAAAAATTCTTTCACATTTATCATATTTCTTTGCCACTACATAAAGGAAAGTTTCCTCAGATACATTTTTTTTACGTCACTAATGTACTATTCGGCTACATCATGACTGAAATTTTTATTTCAATGATTGCATTTCATTAACAGAATCTGTGACTTTTCTTCAAACCTACATGGTTATGTTACATCATTGTTTTGGTTTTTACTCATATTTTCAATTTGTTTCCTTAGACAAACTAATCCAATTATATTCTATATCTGCTAAATTCTAATATTAATTTTCAGTTCTGAATGTTCTGGGATTTATTTTTCTGCTGGCTAAAACTCATCATATATTATTTCCTTGTGTATTTTTGCTTTTTGGTTATTTGCTTCTATTTCATGTAACACCTTCTACCAAAATAACTTGAGAATTTTGTGAAGGCAAATTTCTGCAAACAAGATTTGCGTTTGTTTCTTAAGTCCACTGGTAGCATCAGTCAAGCAGGAAAAACCAGTTCTTTTTTTTTTTTTTAATATTGTTTTATAGATGGTTAACTATGTTGTGTTAGCTTCAGGTGTACAGCAAAGTGATTCAGTTATACATATACATGTATCTAGTTCTAAGCTAAATTAAAAGACTTTCAATGTGGAGTCATATGAATAGAGGTTAGAGGTCATGTTAAGGTTATTTGAGTTTTGGTATTGATAGGGGAGAGCTCTTTTTGTTGCAACTCATTTCTAAGGTTTTAATAAGCCGTCTTCTGTTTCATGCTCTTGGAAAGTAAGTTTGGGCAAGTTTACTCTTACATTGGTTATGATGCCATTTTGACTCTCAGATTTATGCAAATACATCTTCAATTGGACTCCATAACTTTGGCCATTTTGGACTTTGAATTCTATACCTCATTTTCCATATATGACCAGAAAAATAAAAGCTCAAATTCACCTGTTTGGCTCCTAACAAAAAATTCAGATTTAGTAGTTGTTTACCACTTCAGGGTACTACATTCACTAAATTTTTGGCTTCTCAATATTCTTTGACTTCTGGTCAGCCATTGATGCATCTAAAATAATTAAAATTTTTGTCAGTAGATTTAGATATTTTCAAGGAAAGATTTTAATGATGCTATCTTGTCTGACCCACTGCTAGAAATAAAGATTAATATGTAATTCTTTATGACCTGCTAAAAATAATTAAATTAATAAAGAATGATACAATTTAACAATGAATATTCATTTATTGCATATATTCTATATACCTGGCCTATACCAGGTCCTTTATATACACCATCTCAATAAATGCCACTACCACAAAGTGAAGTAAGTCAGAAAGAGAAAAACAAATACCGTATGCTAACACATATATATGGAATCTAAAAAAAAAAAATGGTTCTGAAGAACACAGGGGCAGGACAGGAATAAAGACGCAGACGTAGAGAATGGACTTGAGGATACGGGAAGGGGGAAGGGTAAGCTGGGATGAAGTGAGAGAGTGGCACTGACATATATACACTACCAAATGTAAAATAGATAGCTAGTGGGAAGCAGCCGCATAGCACAGGGAGATCAGCTCGGTGCTTTGTGACCTCCTAGAGGGATGGGATAGGGAGGGTGGGAGGGAGACGCAAGAGGGAGGGGATATGGGAACATATGTATATGTATAACTGATTCACTTTTTTATACAGCAGCCATGAACACAACAATGTAAAGCAATTATACTCCAATAAAGATGTTAAAAAAATAAAATAAAATAAAAAAATAAATGCCACTACTAATCTACCAACATTAGAAGAGGGTATTTATGAGGATTCTCAGCTCTGAAAGGTATGTAATAAAATGGTGAATATCACACAGACTGCAAATAGTGAAGTCTGCCTAGAAGACTGACTTCAAAAAATGGAACTATGAAGATTTATTCTTTTGGAAATGATTAATGCTTTCAAGAATACCATTAAATATTTTCTAGGAAATATGAATTTATAAGCCACCAAGAAAGCACAGGCCAATTTTAGACGGACAATGAACACATTTCACTTTGACGCTGTTGCTGCCCAATTGCTGTCCTAATCACTACTAAGCAATTTGTGACCCCAGAAATCCAATAACATTTCATTTTGCATCAGTCAACATGACAAGTCTATTATACCCTAAGAAGTAACTCCTCAAATCTTGTTTCCCAAAACAAATTGTAGTGAACATTCATTCATCGGTGATACCAAAATATTATACAATTCTAGGAAACTAGTTACCAAATGATGTTTCAAAGAAGAGGTTAAAATAAAGTGAATAACAAATAAAAAATAAAATTCATAATCAGTTTTATAAAAATATTTTTTAAATGTCAAAGCACAATTTCATATACTTTGCAATAATTTACTATTATTCTTTATAAAGATAAATTGCCTGACATCATAGAAATAATTTAATTGGTCCTCATTACTTACCTGAAGTATAGTGTCAACAGACCCAGAAATTCAACAAAAATCATAAACCCTTCAGAAAAAAGCTTTTTTTTTTTTTTTTTTTGCTGTACGCAGGCCTCTCACTGTTGTGGCCTCTCCCGTTGCAGAACACAGGCTCTGGACGCGCAGGCTCAGTGGCCATGGCTCACGGGCCCAGCTGCTCCGCGGCATGTGGGATCCTCCCGGACCGGGGCACGAACCCGTGTCACCTGCATCGGCAGGCGGACTCTTAACCACTGTGCCACCAGGGAAGCCCCAGAAAGAAGCTTTTGAGGTACAAAACTCTATTTCATAAAAGACATATCCTTCATTCAGAAATTGAATGCTTTTATTTTAAAACTCAAAAATATCCACTGAAACTCTCACTGGAAGCATAAAATAAAAACATATTTTTGACACTCAATAAACATGTTTAAAAATCAGGTACAAGAAGTGGTGAATTTTAAGGAAGGAACAAAACACCTTAATATTCCCTGGATATTACTTCTAGTCTTTTTGTCTAAGATCAAGTTTAGTATCTGTTCTTATCAGTTTAATATTCCCTGAATATATCAGTAAAAAAAAAAAATGTTCCCTGTCACATCTTAAGTCACTACGAATCATTTTAAATGAGAATTTATAAATGGTTAAATTCCATTTAAATGAAAAAATTAACAAAGAATATTATTATTGATCTTGAAAAATTAAAAGAATATTATTTGTGGCACTGTTGATCTTCTTTAAATATAAGTATATATAAGATAAATACTTAGATTGAAGCTATCAGTCAGGTGCTCTAGAAATATCCTTTTTAATTTTGTCTACTTAGCATGCCTGTCTTTTTTAGAAATAGCATCTCATTTCATCTGTGTACTGCTTCTTTTTTCACTCTAAACTTATTCATCAACTTGTCATACAATTTCTCACCAACAACATTGAATATTAGAAGGTAATAGTGCAATATCTTTCAACATCCAAAATAATATGATTTTTCTACATGAAATCCTATACCAACCCAACAATCAACCAAATGTAACCACTTCTCCCCATATCTCCCAATTCCCTACCATCCTTTCTCATTCACACTACTGAGATCTCTTCCTAACTCTTCTACCTTTCACCGTTATAGTTCCTGCCCAGATTGTCCTTCACAAAGGAGTCAGAGTGGGGTTTTTTTTCAGAGTGATATTTTTGAAATACAAATCCAAACATGGCCACCCCCTGCTGTATGTAATCTGATGGCTTCTCATTGTACTTAGAATAAAGAGAAAATTTCCTACCTGCCCTCTATGCTCTGCAATGGTTTGGCGCCAACCTGTCTCCTTTAATCTCAGTCTTTCCCTCCCTTCCTCTCTGCCACAGGTGTGTTGCCCTCACACCCTTAACCTTAACAAGCTTTTTCATGCTCCAAGACTTTTATACTATATTATTCAGGGAGCAAACTCTTCAGTTCCTTCTTCTAGTAGTAAATTCATACTTATCCTTCAGTTTCAGCTCAATAATCCCTTTCTCAAAAAAGGCTTCCTCCATCTTATGTATTAGGTAACTCCTCCCCCATCAGACAGCCTAATGGTATTGAGCACCTCATATGTGAGGCTCTTAAACACAGCTGCAATTTTATATTTTTTGTGTAACTAGTTGGGTATTTTTTGATACAATATAATAAGTGCCATGAGAATAAAGGCCTTGTCAATTGTCCTATTTCCGATACATAGCAGAATATCTAAATAGACATTTTTCCAAAGAAGACATACAAATGGCCAACAGGTACATGAATAGGTGCTCAACAGCACTAATGATTAGGGAAACACAAATCAAAATCACAATAAAATATCACCTCTCAACTGTTCGAATGGCTATCATTAAAAAGTCTGGAGATAACAAACGTTAGTGAGGATAGGGAAAAAAGAGAACCTTTGTGCACTGTTGGTGGGAATGTAAATTGGTGCTGCCATGATTGAAAACATTATGGAGGCCCCTCAAGAAGTTAAAAATAGAACCATATGATCTAGCAACTCCACTTCTGGGTATACATACCAAGGAAATGAAGACAGGGTCTCAAAAAGTTATCTGCACTCCCATGTTCATTGCAGCATTATTCTCAATAGCTAAGACATGGAAACAACCTAAGTGTCTGTCAACAAATGAATGGATGAAGATGTGGTGTGTGTATATATATATATATATATATATATATATATATATATACACACACACACACACATAACCACATATAATATATAACGGAATATTACTCAGCCATGAGAAAGAAGGACATCTTGACCTTTGCAGCTACATGGATGGACCTTGAGGACCTTCATTACGGCAAATGAAATTAGTCAGACAGAGAAAGACAAATACTGTATGATTCACTTACACGTGGAATCACAAAAGCCAAACTCGTAGAAACAGGGACTAGAGTGGTGGTTACCAGGGATTGGAGGGTGGGGGAAAAAGAGACATTTTGGTCAAAGAGTACAAACTTCTAGCTAAAAGATGAATAAGTTCTGGTTATTTAACATACAGCATACGGATTATTGTTAATAATACTGTATTATATACTGGAAAGTTGCTAAGAGAGTAGACCTTATGGGGTCAGGTCTAGAAGTAGCATATATCATTTCCACCCACATTATAGCGACCCGAACGTAGGCACATCATCTCACCCAACTTCAAGAAAGTCTGGGAATATCTCTGTACCCAAACAAGAAGTAAACTTGATTATCTAGGCACGTAGCATAATTTCTACAGCTTAAGATAAACAATTTTTCATTTTGGTGTGTGTTTCTGTAAGGGGCTTTTTGTGGCTTTAAATCGTACACTCTAGTTAAAATACACTTTACAGTAAGCAGTCTTCTAGAGGATCAGAATGACTTACTGATAGGAATGTAATAATTTTTCAATGCTATATGGGCTATTCTGTTTTAATACTTTATCTCTAAAGAGATACTATTTATTTTTTCTGCAAATTTACACAATAGAATTAGAGAAAAAGCACATCAGATTTGAAACAGGTCCACTTCCCCTAGGCTATACAGGAAATACCCCAGGAGGAAGTAAACCCTTTTGAAACACTACATGGAACACACTTTTTAATTGTGTTGAACAGTACTATTTACATTTTTTAAACAAATTGAAAAAAGCTTTATCTATGCACCCAGATACAGGTTACATTGATTGATCAACCACTACCCTTCTTTTCGAAAGTAGATAAATCACAAATCATAAAATGGTTAATCAAACAATGATTTTCAATTTGGGTGGGTACTATTTACTATTTAGTATGTCCTAATTACTTCGTCCAAGTACTATTTTTGGTAGAAGTTTATATGCTAAAGGCAGTTTCTTATACCTTGTATATAAACCAAACAAAATGGAGAAGTCACCTTTTATGCTGAAAATTCTATTTGGAGATTTTATATACTGATAACACAGTTACTCTAATTATAAGAACACTATTTTCTAGAATTCAGCATAAGCTTCCAAGAGGCCTAAAGTATTCAGATCTTTGTCCCAACTCTCAACTTCCTTTGTCTGTAGGCTCACTAGAATGCCTAACTCTGAAGAATTACTTCAGCAACACCCACAGAATAATTTATGAAGTTACCATTCCTTTTGGGCCTCGTGTCTAACCAGTAAAATGATCTTCCTAGTTCTTTTTCCTCTAGGCCATTTCCTAAGGTGGCAGAATAGCTCTATTATTGTTTTATTGTAGCTATTTAAAAAAAAATCTAGGCCCTCAGGATGTCATTCAAACTTTTGTTCCCAAGTACTTTAGATGAAATCAAATATCATGAAATATTTACAATTTGTACTCAAGCTATGAAAGGACACTTTGGGAGGGGAACAGGGATATAAAGACTGGAGATAAGAGAGCATAGCATGGTAACCACTTCTGAAAAGTTTATGCTCTGCTTGGTAGAAATTATCTGTATAGGTTAGATACTCGTTTTTGGCAGTTTCTGTTTCATGTCATGCTCTTTTTCAGGAGCTGATTGCCAATGGCTGAGTGGAAGATTCCTGGTGCCCGTAGGCATTTCTGTTGTTGTTTCTGTTTGGAGGACAATTTAGGAAAAGAGAGTTGATAACAAACAGGGCAAGGCTTGTTGAATTGGAGCTGATACACATTATGTTTGTGGCTCCCTATGGAAATGCTTAGTTGAGATAATCTTTATGAGGGAGAAAAAGAGAATAGTACATTTATGCCATCCTCATGAAATAAGAATATGGTGAGCTCACTACTGCATTGTCAGATTACAGAAGAGTCCAAATATAAATAATCGCAACCAAAAAAACAGAAAAAAGTACTTAGACATCATTGAGCAAGGCATATAATTTTTTTAAATGATGAGGAGTTAGAGGTCACGCCTATACGCATTCAGGAGATTTGGACAAATACTTAATGTATGCGCGAAAGAGCCCTGTATAGGTATATGTAGACTGATCCTATTCCCACCCTGGCTACTAATTTTATTTTGATGTCTCTGAATGCTCATTATTTTATGGTTGATCAAACTAAGTTCCCATCAAGTTCCAAAACAAGGATTCTGTGAAAGTTTTATTTCAGCTCTTTATAGATCAGGATTATACAGTAGAAATGTGACGTGGGCTACAAATCCAAACCGCATATGTGATTAAACTCATTAGTAGCCACAGTAAAGAAAGTGAAAAGAAACAGGTGAAAAGGATTTTATTAATATAGTTTCTTTCCCTTAATAGATTCAAAATGTTATTATTTCAACATATAATCAATATTTTAAAGTATCAATATGATACTTCACACCCCTTTTTTTAGTATTAAGTCTTTAAAACTCTGTATGTTTTAGAGAGCACGTCTCGATTCAGACTAGCCACACTTCAAGAGCTCCATAACCACCCGTGGCTATTGGCTGTCATTTTAGACAGCACAACTGTATAATACCTTGATAGTTTTGAAAAGAAAAAAATATCGTTTATTATTGCAGAGCCATATGAATGGGTCAAGAATATCAAATCTGGTGCTTTCATTTACACAGGTTTCCAAGTTCTCACAATTTCATCAATGGCATTTTAATATGTTTCAAGAATACACATTATATTTTATAACTGGCCATTGCTTTTTCTTTTACTAGGAATATTTTCTGCAATACCCTGGCATTTTATAGATGTGCAGCACAATTTCCCAACGCTGTTATCTCTTCTTTTAAGAATACCAACACTTCCAACACGAGGCTTAGATGGACTAAATATTTTAATGAGATAACTTGTCTCACAAGATGTGTATATTGATAGAAAAATAACAAAAAATATAATCTAATGAAACTACTATTTAAAATCATGTTCCTGGAAGAAAACACTAGACTAGGTATTATTTCTCTTACAACTGATATTTACCAAGAAGAAGAGGAGGAGTAAAACTGGGAGGAAGATAAAAAGGAAGAGCAGGGCTTCCCCGGTGGCGCAGTGGTTGAGAGTCCGCCTGCCGATGCTAGGGGACACATGTTCGTGCCCTGGTCTGGGAGGATCCCACATGCCGCGGAGCAGCTGGGCCCCTGAGCCATGGCCGCTGAACCTGCACGTTCGGAGCCTGTGCTCCGCAACGGGAGAGGCCACAACAGTGAGAGGCCCATGTACCGCAGGAAAAAAAAAAAAAAAAAAAAAACAGGAAGAGCAGGAAGAGGAAGAGGATGCGGGCAAAGAAGAAGGAGGAGGAGGGACAGAATGACAACAATGTTCAACAGCAACAAGGAGGAGGGAGAAGAGGTAGAGAGGGACAGGAGGAGGAAGGGAAAGAACATCACCAAAGGCACATACGCCTTTGACTAGGAATGAGTTTGACATCTTCACCGACAGAAAGTTGTGTCTGAAGGCACCCTACTCCTTTCATTCAACACCTTGGGGAAGGCATGGCTCTTGCTGAGAGCAATTGCCGACAAAAAGAACAGGTAGCTGGAGCTAGAAAAGACTTTGAGATCCATACAACACTGAGAAATTCCCTCTGCTGCACCCTGACAGATGCTATCTGCTTAAATACTTCCAATAAGCAAGAACTGACTACCTCTGAGGCAGCACATTTTATTTGTAGACTATGGCATTCGTTGGAAAGTTCCCTCGTGAGGCCATGGTCGATCATTCCTGGGCTCATTGGGCTGGGCTGTCCTCTAGGGACAACATAAATCTGTCCATCTACCTTATAGGAGAATCTTGAAAATATTTTAAAATGTTTTTCTTGCTACCAGAATCATTTTATTTATTTATTTCTTCCTTCTCATAAAACGTAATTTTAGCCCCCTTGCCAAGTTAATCTTTGTACCTTAAATGTGCACTTGGTGAATTCTGGTTTTAAATGTTTTACTTAGAGCTAAATATTCTAGATACAGTCAGTGATAAATTTATTTGATCATAATTTTTCATGATCTGGGAATTATAAATCTATTAAAGTAGCCTAAGAATAGGCTTACTATTTTATTAACCACATCATAAATTCAGTTCATTCCTGAGAGATAGTCATTGAAAAGTTACCATGTATTGGACTAAGTGCTGTGTTTACAAAATAAATAAAACACAGTCTCTTCTTCAAGTAGCTTCTGATCCAATGGGACAGAGAGCAGCTACTATAGACACATGGGTGGTGTAGGTACAGAGGAAGAAGGTGCAGCCTAGTCTGGAAAAACATTGAACATATATTAACTGAGCAGTTAAAATCATCGTACTTTTTCATCTATAATGTCACCAAGCCAGATTGCTCTGGTACACAGTAAAACTTGTACAAAGTATTCACATGACTCTACATGAAGAAATTTATATTTATTCTAGTGAAAATTCATCCTTTTTCATTCATTTCCAACATAGTTTGGAGTGTGAATTTTGTAAGACATCTTTTCGGATTTTTCTTTATCTGCAAAGTGGGTACCATGTGTTTCACTCAAGTCATCGATACAATTCTCAAAAAGTACTGGGAGAGGCACACTGCTAGTACCCCTTCTTTAGGCAGAAACCGAATCGCGAATTACCACTTATTAAACCAGCTGTTCACACATCTGAATCTACATCATGGGTTTCTCATCCAGTTCTTACTTTATCATCTTATTCACAAGGATGGAAAAGAATGCTGTCTCCATATATTTCTGGAAGTAATATAGTACTCACGCCATTCCTCTGTGCACCAAGCAGTCATATGTAAAGTAGACTTGGATTTGGTTTGCCCTCTGTCTTCTTAATGAATATATGCTCCATTCTGAAGAAGGACTGGCAGAAACAGTGTTGGCTGCCTATGAAGCCCTAAGGCTTAACTCGTAGAGGTGACAGCCCTCTGCTGTCTTCTCTATATAATTAGAAAGGCAGAAAGAAGATTTTAATATAATATATAATAGACATATAATACAATCAAATTATATATTTATTTGTATTTATTTTAATTTTTATATATAGCATTATATTATCAAGCATTAATATAATAATTCACCTCAGCCTCCAGTGACTCCCAGCTGTGGGAACAATATCCATGTCCAAAAGAAAAAAAAAATGTTGTTTTCACGTCTAAAACAAGGGATTAGGAGGTATTTTCCTATCAAAAACTGTTATATAATGGTCAAATATATTCAGAATGGCTCAACTAACACAATATTTTAGAAACATGATAGGTTAAAAGACTTTTCAGACCTGGTCAGGGAGTTTCACTACAATTTATAGCATTATTTCAAAGAGAAAATGGGTTCTAAAATCCCAATAATGGATTTTTCAAAATAACTCTTTAAAACACAATCCAATTACAGGATTAAATTGCCTGGAGTGTAGTTTCAGTTTCAAAAATTCCAAATGCATATGTGGGTGTGTATTATGAATACTAGTTTGCTTTATATAAATTTCTGTAAAACACAGAAATGAATGAACTTTGTACCTTTATCAGTGCACATAAATGTGTGTAAAGATAAACACAATTACAATTTTAAAAGATTATTATTTTAACCAAAACTACACATCTGAATTTATTTTCAGTCTGATCCATAATATAAAATAAACTTTGATTATTTAGAGATTATCATCGATAAAAGATAATTTTCATTACACATTGGGGTATCATTACCACTACTTTCAAAAGTTCAGATTTACAAAAATAATTTCATGTCCTCCAGACATTTTAAAGATTTCCTAAGGAGTAAACTAGAGATAAATTTTAGGGCCACTTACAGCTAATGAATTCTATTAAAACCATCCAAGTTAGCACTAATTTAAACTATCTCTAGATGAGGTAAGGGATATTTTTCTGTCACATTCAAAATATAACTAGGTAGTTCTAACATTTTAATAACCCTCAAGATACTGAGTAGAAGTATCATAAATGTATAGATTTTTTATTCTTTTGAGGAAATTTCCATAAGCAACATTAAAAAAAAAGTTGTGCTTCTTTCTACAATTATCAATAACACTGTTTACTGAATATTTCTGTATGCCTGACCCTGTATAATACTATTTTTACTAATATTGTCCTAATACTAATCCTGTACTAATACTGTCCATACTATTTTTTTAATTTAATCTTTAGAACAAAACTATAGGTAAGTATCATTAGTCTCATTTTACAGATGAGAAATTGTGGCTCAGGGCACCATTTTCTAAGATCTCCTAACTAGAAGGAATAGAGTGAAGATCTGATCCTGATTCTCCTTGACTCCAAAGCCTTTGCACTTAACCACTATGATATACTACCTTTTAAAAATAACATTGGTGAGAGAGGAAGAATTTCATTATGATGGTTATGATAATTATTTGATTGTTACTCTGACATGGAGCTGCATTATTAGAAAGGGTGTTTGTCACTTCTTTAGCACTAAGGCACTTAGAATTTGATTGCTGGGGTCAAGAGGCATTTCACAGATAGAAGTTATAATCATTTAATGATTGAATCCATAGAGGACAATTATTTTGATCACTTCCCTTAGCCAATGACAGTTGTTCTTTTGCTCAGTTATTTCTATTTTTCTAAGCCCTCTGACAGGAACTTGCCCATCACTAATTCCCATTAGGAGCACTAGTGGCATTGAAGGTTTTCAAGACGTTTCAAGTCTCCCAGATTCTATGCATGACATATGGTTTCGGTAGGGAACTACTGATTGCATGGTGAAGCCTGTTATTTCTTCCACTTTTGACGGCTTTGCTCACAGCGTGCTGGCAGCTGAGCTGCGAATAGGATTTTAAGGTTCAGCATGAGATCCAGGAGCCCTGAAACAACAACAGTAATAAAAGTGGGCTCTGGTTTTGTGCTGGAGGCAAGCTCTGCTTTCTGTATTCAGAACTTTTTGAAAGGGAGGACTGGAAGTCAACGAGACAGGAAATGAAAATGTTACCCAGACCCCAGCTTCTATAAGGAAAAACTCTTGCTCCTTTAAAACTGGAATTTTTTCTAGGTACTGATGTAAGCAAACTACAACACAGCTTTATTTCCTTTTCTGTGATGTGAAATGCCACAATCCCAGCCAAAGTTTTAAGAAATGCCATGACACACATAAAAACGGTCAGTTATGTTGCTGAAATAATCCAGGCCCATGTTTCTCTCCAAAAACACTCTGCTATATTTTACATGAGAAATGACTACAAATGTATGTGTCAGAAGTCCTCCCCAGTGTGAACCCTGGGTCTTGTGACATCAATGGATTAACACTTGTATCCTTCAGTTCTAATTGGAATAAAGTCAATGTCTGCCTGAAAAAAAAAAAAAAAAGATTTCAAGAAAACCAGTGTGCTTTTAACAGCAAAGGCCAAATTCTTTATTGTTACATGAACATGAGAAGGTTCACGTGGGTCTCTGTTTATGTTGGCTACGTGAAATGACCTTACTCATTTGTTTAAGGTATAACACTGACTCTTAGAAACAACCCCAAACAATCAAAAGCAGTACATTCTTGATGACTGGGCCTACAGCTAAGGTAGAAACAATTTCTGATTCCTAAATATGTGTGATATAACAGAGGAGGAGAGTAGGGCTGGGCTACTAGCATCTTCATTAGCAATAAGTAGTAATGATCCAAGAGGTAGATGACCAAGTGAAAAGACCTGAAGTCACAGGACATGAGGTCACACTATGTCTTTGCTACTTACAAGTTGTTTGACATGAGATAGGCTTCTTAAATTTTCTGAAATATAGTTTCCTCATTCATCACTTAGGGCTTAAAATTATCTATGTCATCTTGGAAAATAACTCTCCATGGGTCTCTCATATTTCTGTATATCTTTTGAGCAAAGGCAGTGGCAACATGTGTTCTGGATTACCTTTTCAGTAATGTTTGTATAGCAAATAGCATTGGAAGTTAAAAAAAATCCTGTCTTTCTCTGGGGAAGAGGGAAGATTTGTTTGCTGTCCAGGATAATAAAGATAATGTCTCTCACTGGGGCCAGTGTTGGACAGTTTTGCCCCCAGCTTTCTTACCAAAGTTTGGTTTTTTTCTGAAACTTGCGGTTCTCCTGTAATGCAACTCACTGTGTGTGAAGATGTCACCTGGCCCTCATTGCATGGTCCTGTAGGAACTGGGGCTCAAGAAACTGGCACAAGTCATATTAATCTGGCAACTGCTATTGTTTGACAATTACACTGAATTTTGTCTCTGAGCCAGGAACTATGGCCAGTATCCATGAAACTATGGAAGATTAACTTGTTAGCTTGTAAGTGGAGTGAAATCTCAGAACCTTCATAGTTCTTGACATTCATAAAGTTTCTGTGAACAATTAAAAATGAAACTGTTTGGAAAGATTTAAAGAAGTGTCTTACAAAATAGAAAGTATTCAATTAATCTTGGTTATCATTATCGCTATCAATATTATGATAACAGTGATTTTTATTTTGAATACATTGTTATTACAAGAAACAAATGAAATAACACACATGCACATTTAATCTCTTTAGAAACTTTCTAGAAAAATAGATTGAGTTGTATGTTTATATCAAGAAACATTGAACATCTTTGATACAAGTTACCATATAAAGGCAATGTAAGCAATTTGCAGCCTACAGAATGAAAAAATAATTTGCAATCTATCTATCTGATAAGGAGTTAATATTCAAAATATATAAGTCATACAACCCAATAGCAAAAAAAAAAATCTGATTTAAAACTGAGCAGAGGACTTGAATAGACATTTTTCCAAAGAAGACATACAAATAGCCAATAGGTATATGAAAAGGTCTTCAACATCTAAAAACGTAATAATCAAAAAAAATGCCAATCAAAACCAAAATGAGATGTGACTTCATATCTGTTAGTATGACTATTATCAATAAGACAGTAACTAACAAGTGTTGGTAAAGTTACGGAGAAAAGGGAACACTTTTGCACTGTTGGTGAAAATGTAAACTCTGCAACCACTATGGAAAACAATATTTTTCAAAATATTTTTGAAAAGAACTACCATATGATCCAGCAATCCCACTTCTGGATATATATCTGAAAGAAATGAAATCAGTATCTAGAAGAGACGTCTGCATCCTCATGTTCATTCTAACATTATTCGCAATAAACAAGATATGGAAACAATCTAAGTGTCCACTAATGGATGAATTAATAAAGAAAATGTGTTTGTGTGCATGTGCCTGTGTGTGAAATGGAATATTATTCATCCATACAAAAGAAGGAAATCCTGCCATCTGTGACAACATGGATGAACTATGAAGCCATTATGATAAGTAAAATAAGTCAGACAGAAAAACACTGTATGAGCCCATTTATATGTGGAATCTAAAAAAGCCAAACTTGTAGAAATAGAGAGTAGAATGGTGGTTGTCATGGAGTTAGCAGGTGAGGGAAATGGGGAGATGTTGGGCAAAGGATACAAACTTCCAGCCATAAGATGGATAAGTTCTGAGGATCTAATGTATAGCATAGTGACTAATGTATAGCATGGTGACTATATATGTGTATTTATATACATATATATCAAAAAAGCATTTAAAAATTCTCTGCCCTCAAAGATCCAAGAGTCTAGTTTGAGAAACAAGACCTAAACCTATGAAAAATGATGTAATAATATAAAATTTGACCTACAATAAAGAAGAGAGTGGATATCATAAAGTGATTTGTCATTAATTTGCCAAATAAGTGATATACATAATGTTTTGGAATTTAGACAAAAGACAAATCTGAATGCTTGCTATTCCCAAAGTCTCTCTTTATGGTAGATATTTCCTTACATTAGGCAATTTGTTGATGACCATAATCTCAGTATCTTGGACATGGATGTTTAAAAACCTATGGTACTTTTATCAAAGTCCTACAGGTCCTAGACAGTACCCCAAATTACTGTCTTCTTGATTGTGATATATGAACTCAATCAAATCTTCTCTCTGGAGGAGTTTTATTGTGATATTACAGAGAGAGTCAGTATATCAAAGTGTAATTCAAAATAGAAAAGATACATAAATAGAGAAATAAGTAGAAATAATGATTCAGAAAATCCAGAAATCAGAGGCAAGTCAAGAAGAGGGGGGACCTTCAAGATGGCAGAGGAGTAAGACATGGAGATCACCTTCCTCCCTACAAATACATCAGAAATGCATCTACATGTGGAACAACTCCTACCGAACACCTACTGAATGCTGGAAGAAGACCTCAGACTTCCCAAAAGGCAAGAAACTCCCCACGTACCTGGGTTACGCAAAAGAAAAAACAGAGAAAAAAGAATAGGGACGGGACCTGCATCTCTGGGAAGGAGCTGGTGACGGAGGAAAACATTCCACACACTAGGAAGCCCCTTCACTGGTGGAAATGGGGGGGTGGGGTGGGAGGGGGTGAAGCTTCAAAGTCACGGAGGAGAGTGCAGCAACAGAGGTGTGGAAGGCAAAGCGGAGAGATTCCTGCACAGAGGATCAGTGCCGGCCGGCACTCAACAGCCCTAGAGGCTTGTCTGCTCACCTGCCAGGATGGGCGGGGGCTGGGAGCTGAGGCTTGGGATTCGGAGGTCAGACCCCAGGGAGAGGACTGGGGTTGGCGGCGTGAACACAGCCTGAAGGGGGCTAGTGCACCACAGCTACCCGGGAGGGAGTCCAGTCAGTCTGGAACTGTCTAAGAGGCAAGAGACCACTGTTTCGGGGTGCACAAGGAGACAGGATTCAGAGCACCACCTAAACGAGCTCCAGAGACGGGTGCAATCCGCAGCTATCAGAGCAGACACCAGAGATGAGCATGAGACGCTAAGGCTGCTGCTGCAGCCACCAAGAAGCCTGTGTGCGAGCACAGGTCGCTATCCACACCTCCCCTCCCAGGATCCTGTGCAGCCCCCCACTGCCAGGGTCCCGTGATCCAGGGACAGTTTCCCTGGGAGAACACACGGCGTGCCTCAGGCTGTTGCAACGTCACATTGGCCGCTGCCACCGCGGGCTCGCACCGCATCCGTACCCCTCCCTTCCCCTGGCATGAGTGAGCCAGAGTCCATGAATCAGCTGTTCCTTTAACCTCCTCCAGTCTGGGCAGGGAACAGATGCCCTCAGGTGACCTACACACAGAGGCCAAAATTTAACTTTGGGGCCACCTCCAAAACTGAACACCAGGAGCTGTGCGAATGAAAAAGAGAAAGGGAAATTTCTCCCAGCAGCCTCAGGAGCAGCAGATTAAATCTCCACAGTCAACTTGATGTACCCTGCATCTCTGGAATACCTAAATACACAACGAATCACCCCACAATTGAGGCAGCGGACTTTGTGAGAAACTGTAGAGTTGGGGTTTGCTTTCTGCATCTAATTTGTTTCTGGTTTTATGTTTATCTTAGTGTAGTATTTAGAGCTTATGAACATTGGTAGATATGTATATTGATTTGGTTTCGCTCTTCCTTTTTTAAAAAAAATATGTATTTTTACTTTTTCTCTTTCTGTGAGTGTGTATGTGTACGCTTCTTTGTGTGATTGTCTCTATAGCTTTGCTTTTACCAGTTGTCCTATGGTTCTGTCTGTCCTTTTTTTTTTTTTTAATAGTTTTTAGCGCTTGTTGTCATTGGTGGATTGCTTTTCTGGTTTGGTTGCACTCTTCTTTCTTACTTTTCTGTTTTTTTATTACTTTTTTATTTTTAATAATAATTTTTTTATTTTTTATTTTAATAACTTTATTTTATTTTTTTCTTCCTTCCTTTTTTCTCCCTTTTCTTCTGAGGCATGTGGCTGACAGGGTCTTGGTACTCTGGCTGGGTGTCAGGCCTGAGCCTCCGAGGCGGGAGAGCTGAGTTCAGGACATTGGTCCACCAGAGACCTCCCAGCCCCATATAATATCAAACAGCAAAAGCTATCCCAGAGACCTCCATCTCAACACTAAGACCCAACTACAGTCAACAACCAGCAAGCTACAGTGCTGGAAAACCTATGCGAAACAACTAGCAAAACAGGAACACAAAACCGCCCATTAGCAGACAGACTGCCTAAAATCATAATAAGTTCACAGATACCCCAAAACACACCACTGGACTCGGTCCTGCCGACCAGAAAGACAAGATCCAGCCTCATCCATCAGAACACAGGCACCAGTCCCCTCCACCAGGAAGCCTACACAACTCACGGAACAAACCTTACCCACTGCAGGCACACACCAAAAATAACAGGAACTACGAACCTGCAGCCTGCAAAATGGAGACCCCCAAACACAGTAAGTTAAGCAAAATGAGAAGACAGGGAAATAGACAGCAGATGAAGGAGCAAGGTAAAAACCCACCAGACTAAACAATTGAAGAGGAAATAGGCAGTCTACCTGAAAAACAATTCAGAGTAATGATAGTAAAGAGGATCCAAAATCTTGGAAATAGAATGGAGAAAATACAAAAAATGTTTAACAATGAGCTGGAGGAACTAAAGAACAAACAAACAATGATGAACAACACAATAAATGAAATAAAAAATTCTCTAGAAGGAATCAATAGCAGAATAACTGAGGCAGAAGAACGGATGAGAGATCTGGAAGATAAAATAGGGGTAATAACCAATGAAGAGCAAAATAAAGAAAAAAGAATGAAAAGAATTGAGAACAGTCTCAGAGACCCCTGGGACAACATTAAACACACCAACGTTTGAATTGCAGGGGTCCCAAAACAAGAAGAGAAAAAAAATGGACTGAGAAGATATTTGAAGAGATTACAGTTGAGAACTTTCTTAATATGGGAAAGGAAATAGTAAAGTTCAGTAAGCACAGAGAGTCCCATACAGGATAAATCCAAGGAGAAACACACCAAGACACATATCAATCAAACTACCAAAAATTAAATACAAAGAAAAAATATTAAAAGCAGCAAAGGAAAAGCAACAAATAACATACAAGGGAATTCCCATAAGGTTAACAGCTGATCTGTCAGCAAAAACTCTACAAGGCAGAAGGGAGTGGCAGGACATATTTAAAGTGAAGAATGGGAACAACCTACAACCAAGATTAATCTACCCAGCAAGGATCTCATTCAGATACGACCGAGAAATTAAAACATTTACAGACAAGCAAAAGTTAAGAGAATTCAGCACCACCAAACGAGATTTACAAAAAGTGCTAAAGGAACTTCTCTAGGCAGGAAACACAAGAGAAGGTAAAGACCTACAAAAACAAACCCAAAACAATTAGGAAAATGGTAATAGGAACATACATACTGATAACTACCTTAAATGTAAATGGATTAAATGCACCAAACAAAAGACATAGACTGGCTGAATGGTTACAAAAACAAGACCCATATACATGCTGCCTACAAGAGATCCACTTCAGACCTAGGGATACATACAGACTGAAAGTGAGGGGATAGAAAAAGATATTCCATGCAAATGGAAATAAAAAGAAAGCTGGAGTAGCAATTCACATATCAGACAAAATAGACTTTAAAATAAAGACTATTACAAGAGACAAAGGACACTACATAATGATCAAGAGATCAATCCAAGAAGAAGATATAACAATTGTAAATATTTATGGACCCAACATACGAGCACTTCAATACAGAAGGCAAATGCTAACAGACATAAAAGGGGATATCACCAGTAACACAACAATAGTAGGGGACTTTAAGACCCCACTTCCACCAATGGACAGATCATCCAAAATGAAAATAAATAAGGAAACACAAGCTTTAAATGATACATTAAACAAGATGGACTTAATTGATATTTATAGGACATTCCATCCAAAAAAAACAGAATACACTTTCTTCTCAAGTGCTCATGGAACATTCTCCAGGATAGATGATATCTTGGGTCACAAATCAAGCCTTGGAAATTTAAGAAAATTGAAATCTTATCAAGTATCTTTTCCAACCACAACACTATGAGACTAGATATCAATTACAGGAAAAAAACTTTTAAAAATACAAACATTACAGTACTTAATAACCAAGAGGTAACTGAAGAAATCAAAGAAGAAATAAAAAAATACCTAGAAACAAATGACAATGAAAACACGATGGCCCAAAACCAATGGGATGCAGCAAAAGCAGCTCTAAAAGGGAAGTTTATAGCAATAGCATCCTACCTCAAGAAACAAGAAACAGCTCAAATAAACAACCTAACCTTACAACCTAAAGCAGTTAGAGAAAGAAGAACAAAAAAACCCCAAAGTTGGCAGAAGGAAAGAAATCATAAAGATCAGATCAGAAATAAGTGAAAAAGAAAGGAAGAAAATGATAGCAAAGATCAATAAAACTAAAAGCTGGTTCTTTGAGAAGATAAACAAAACTGATAAACCATTAGCCAGATTCATCAAGTAAAAAAAGGGACAAGACTCAAATCAACAGAATTAGAAATGAAAAAGGAGAAGTAACAACTGACACTGCAGATATACAAAGGATCATGAGAGATTACTACAAGCAACTCTATGACGATAAAATGGACAACCTGGAAGAAATGGACAAATTCTTAGAAAAGTACGTTTCAAGACTGAACCAGGAAGAAATAGAAAACATAAACAGACCAATCACAAGCACTGAAATTGAAACTGTGATTAAAAATCTTCCAACAAACAAAAGCCCAGGACTAGATGGCTTCACAGGTGAATTCTATCAAACATTTAGAGAAGAGCTGACACCTATCCTTCTCAAACTCTTCCAAAATATAGCAAAGGGAGGAACACTCCCGAACTAATTCTACGAGGACACCATCACCCTGATACCAAAACTAGACAAAGATGTCACAAAAAAAGAAACTACAGGCCCAAATCACTGAAGAACATAGATGCAAAAATCCTCAACAAAATACTAGCAAACAGAATCCAAGAGTATATTAAAAGAATCATACACCATGATCAAGTGGGTTTTATCCTAGGAGTGCAAGGATTCTTCAATATAGGCAAATCAATCAATGTGAAAATCCAAATGAAAAAATTGAAGGATAAAAACCATATGATCATCTCAATAGATGGAGAAAAAGCTTTTGACAAAATTCAACACATATTTATGAAAAAAACCCTCCAGAAAATGGGCATAGAGGGAACTTACCTCAACATAATAAAGGTCATATATGACAAACCCACAGCCAACATCATTCTCAATGGTGAAAAACTGAAACCATTTCCACTAAGGTCAGGAACAAGACAAGGTTGCCCACTCTCACCATTATTATTCAACATAGTTTTGGAAGTTACAGCCACAGCAATCAGACACAAAAAATAAATAAAAGGAATAAAAATCAGAAAAGAAGAAGTAAAGGTGTCACTCTTTGCAGATGACATGATACTATACATAGAGGAACCTAAGGATGCTACCAGAAAGCTACTAGAGCTAATCAATGAATTTGATAAAGTAGCAGGATACCAAATTAATGCACAGAAATCTCCTGCATTCCTATACACTAGTGATGAAAAATCTGAAAGAGAAATTAAGGAAACACTCCCATTTACCACTGCAACAAAAAGGATAAAATACCTAGGAATAAACCTGCCTAAAGAGACAAAAGACCTGTATGAAGAAAACTATGACACTGATGAAAGAAATTAAAGATGATACAAACAGATGGAGAGATATACCATATTCTTGGATTGGAAGAATCAACATTGTGAAAATGACTATACTACCCAAAGCAATTTACAGATTCAATGCAATCCTTATCAAACTATCAGTGGCATTTTTCACAGAACTAGAACAAAAAATTTCACAATTTGTATGGAAACACAGAAGACCCTGAATAGCCAAAGCAATCTTGAGAAAGAAAAACGGAGCTGGAGGAATCAGGCTCCTTGATTTCAGACTATACTAGAAAGTTACAGTCATCAAGACAGTATGGTACTGGCACAAAAACAGAAATATAGATCAATGAATAGGATAGAAAGCCCAGAGATAAACCCATGCACATACAGTCACCTTATCTTTGATAAAGGAGGCAAGAATATACAATGGAGAAAAGACAGACTCTTCAATAAGTGCTGCTGGGAAAACTGGACAGCTACATGTAAAAGGATGAAATTAGAACACTCCATAATACCATACACAAAAATAAACTCAAAATGGATTAAAGAACTAAATATAACGCCAAACACTATAAAACTGTTAGAGGAAAACATTGGCAGAACACTCTATGACATAAATCACAGCAGGATCCTTTTTGACCCACCTCCTAGAGAAATGGAAGTAAAAACAAAAATAAACAATGGGACTTAATGAAACTTAAAAGCTTTTGTACAGCAAAGGAAAACATAAAGAAGATGAAAAGACAACCCTCAGAATGGGAGAAAATATTTGTAAATGAAGCAACTGACAAAGGATTAATCTCCCAAAAATACAAGTGGCTCATGCAGCTCAATATCAAAAAAACAAACAACCCAATCCAAAAATTGACAGAAGACCTAAGTAGACACTTCTGCAAAGAAGATATAGAGATTGCCAACAAACACATGAAAGGATGCTTAACATCACTAATCATTAGAGAAATGCAAGTCAAAACTACAATGAGGTATCACCTCCCACTGGTCAGAATGGCCATCATCAATATATCTACAAGCAATAAATGCTGAACAGGGTGTGTAGAAAAGGGAACCCTCTTGCACTGTTGGTGGGGATGTAAATTGATACAGCCACTATGGAGAACAGTATGGAGGTTCCCTATAAAACTAAAAATAGAACTACCATATGACCCAGCGATCCCACTACTGGGCATATACCCTGAGAAAACCATAATTCAAAAAGAGTCATGTACCACAATGTTCACTGCAGCTCTATTTACAATAGCCAGGACATGGAAGCAACCTAAGTGTCCATTGACAGATGAATGGATAAAGAAGATGTGGTACATATATACAATGGAATATTACTCAGCCATATAAAGAAACGAAATTGAGTTATTTGTAGTGAGGTGGATAGACCTAGAGTCTGTCATACAGAGTGAAGTAAGTCAGAAAGAAAAAAACAAATACCGTATGCTATCATATATATATATATGGAATCTAAAAAAAAAATGGTTCTGAAGAACCTAGGTACAGGACAGGAATAAAGATGCAGACGTAGAAAATGGACTTGAGGACACAGGGAGGGGGAAGGGTAAGCTGGGTGAAGTGAGGGAGTGGCATAGACATATACACACTGCCCAATGTAAAACAGATAGCTAGTGGGAAGCAGCTGCATGCCACAGAGAGATCAGCTCAGTGCTTTGTGTCTACCTAGAGGGGTGGGATAGGGAGGGTGGGAGGGAGACGCAAGACGGGGGAGATATGTGGATATATGTATATGTGTAGCTGATTCACTTTTTTATACAGCAGTAACTAACACACCATTGTAAAGCAATTATATTCCAATAAACATGTTAAAAAAAAAAAAGAGTCAAGAAGAAATGGAGGCAAGACAATGGTAGTACATTAAATCAGGACACCCCTTTCTCAGGACACAAATCAACAACATTGCTGCTTTGTTATCTGAGATCTTTCCAGGCTGAGTTGCTGCCATTATATCCGGAAATTATCAGTTATCAATGAGCTCTTGTTCTGAATCTGTTGGGATTTCTTTGTGCCTCCAATACCTGTCATTTCGCTCTTATAAAGTCGTCATTAATGAAAGTGGTCTGAATTACCAGCCTGTAGCAATCTGAAAAACTCTAACACGTGGGTTCTGGGAATAGCAAAGCCCTTAAAAAGACTTCCCATGCAGGACATAAGCCCCAAATAAGCAAAAAGATGCCCAGAGGACAGTGAGGAGACTCATTTGTCTGGAGCAGAGCTTCAGAAGAGATACAACTCTGTACCAAGGTAATGAAGAGCCTTAAGAGCAAGGTTAATGATTCCAAATATTATTCAATTTCTAATTAAGAATATGAGATATGTTCTACTTTTTATGCAGAAAAGAAGAAAAGATCAAAGTTTTTCAATAGGAGTCATGAGGGCACTAACTTCGTGCAGATCCATGAGTGAAAGTGATGATGCTGACAAGCTACTCCAAACCCTGAAAAGCAGGGGTGTAGCCCAGGTTCACTCCACACTAAAAGCAGTGTCTTCTTTCCCTTCTCCTAAGTTTTATATCTATTTGTGTCTTCCTGCCTCTGCATATTCTCACTCATACATGCTCCCCTTTCCCTCCCACCCTCAAATGTAGGAATGAAGGCACTTTCAATTTAAGTTCCCTAGTGTTCATTTATATAACGCTAACAATTTTATATTTCTTTCTTTTAAACTCATTTATATTGAGTTGCTTTTTAATTTTATGTGTCCTAGATCAAAGCTTCTGCTATATAAGTTTCTGTGGCTCCCACAGGCTTACCTGAGCACTCTAATTCTTAAAAGGAACCTCCATACTTCTGTCATTGCTTTGCTTTAATATAATTTTCCCATCTATCTTGGCTGCTAATCTATAAACTGTTTTAGGTTAAAATTGTTTTTTAATCATCTCTATTTTCTCAGAAACTGGCACAGTGCCTGCCATGTTAAAGGTACTAAATAATTGTTGAATAAATGAAGCAAATCCTTCACCTCTAGTTTAGCGTAAAATTTAAGATATTCACATGCAGAAATCTATAAGAGGCTATGTCATTTGCCAGAATCAATAATCATCATCATTTTTGTTTCTGTCACATTAAATGAGATTGCACTGGCTAGTATTGTTCCTTCTTGATTTATATCTTCCCACACGTCATTGTCTCATAGCAGCTGGAGCAGTACAAGAGATTTATGTCTTTTCCAAAGGCATAAAAATTAATCTGATTTTTAATTATTTTTCCCAATAGTATATAAGCTTCAATTTAGTTTCTACTTAGGATTAATATTGATTTAAGTTACTTTAGTAGTTTCACCTTTTTTAAAAAGAAGCCATGTCACAGCCAACCTCATAAAATTATGGCTTAGTGTTCATTAATATTAATCACAGGCATTAAATTTGATTTTCTCTTTGGGGTTTAGGAAGGTATAGGTTTAAGCAGAGGAAACAAGTCCGTCTTCCCTGAATTAAATTGAGATCACTACCTTGTGGTCAGAATGGCCCACATTCAATCGCGATGTACTTTCTATTCTATTCCTAACAAAAAATTCTATGGGTGCTCAATCTTACTGTTTACCATGGAGTATAGTTGGATGCCTTATGCAAATCTTTGGAAGGGCTAGAATGGTTTTAGTACAAGAATAAGGACACCTTGCTATCTTTTTATATGGAAAACCAGCCTGACGCTCATTGTTCAACTGGGCAGTAGAAGATGCAGAAGACTTCAATCTTCCATAAGGTGAACAAGGCAATTCCTGGGGACACAAATGGCAAACGTGTAGCATTCATGCCACCAATCCTCTGTTCTGCATCTATGACCAACAAGCTCTTCTTTCCTGCATCTGGACTTAGTTCAAAACCCTCCACAAACAATAACTCCAGGCACTATGACTAGTCACCAGAATTTTAACAAGTACATAAACCTCTTTACATACCTGCCCAACAGCATAATATGTGCAAAATCTCACTCAACAAAGATTAAAACTCTTCCACTTTAACTCTAGGCTATAGGACATTATCACTGGATGTGACCATGTCTCTGATTTGCTCATGCAGTGGTGTATCATCGTAATCACTTACCTTATTTCCTTGATCTCAATATATATGTGTTCAGACTTTAATGTTTCTGAAATTGAGGTTTGTACGTATAACATGATAGTGTTTGTTGTGTATGATTATATTGTATTCTGCTTTTGTTTTGTTTGATTTGATGTGATTTCACTTGAAAATGTGTTATTATGTTGATGATCATTTATATAATAGAATAGTATCAAATTTGTGAGTTTTCAATCCTTTTTAGGGTAGATAATTTGTTGTGCTATTTCATCAGAAGTATACATTTTGAAATACATAATGTCAGATATTAACTCACAAGAAAATAAGCTTTATTATAATTAACCAATCAGATTTCAGGAGCATCGTGATGATTTCCAATTTTGTTTGCCTCTGACAGGCATTATAACTTAGCAACTAAACCAAAGTAGAAATTGATGTGGCATAACTCTGTAAACGTAGGTCAATTGCAAAGTCACAGAGCACATAGTTTAACACATAATGAACTATAATATTATCTCTAGCATAAACATAACTAATAATAAGAGGGTATGTGACAAAAGTAGAACATATGAAGTAGGTTTTACGAAATAATAGAAGTAAGTAACTTCGGAAGAATACAACTTGTCTTTTTTACATTTGCCTAAGGCCTTGCTAGCAGGAGAGGTACCTATGTTTGGGGAATATATAGACCTTTTCTGCTTTTATCAATAGGTGTATAGAAATATATACATAAATACATATATATACATATATGTGTCACTTTGCTGAATAAAATATGTATTTTTTATAGTATTCTAAACAAAGACTATAAGTTAAATCTCTTGTCCACATAATTATTGTTTAAGTTGAAGTGATAGAAAAGTTAAGTTTATTCTTTCCCACAGAGAAGTTTACAATCAAATCAGACTGGAATATTTATAGAAAGGGAGAAATCCATATAGCTATAGTACATCCTCTGGCTACTAAGAATAAATTAGATAATGCATTTGAAAAAATAGAGGGGAAGTATGCAGGCTAGACTAGATATCCTGTAAAATCCTCCTACAACAAAGCACTGAGAAACTCTAAATAAAACATTACAAAATATTATTGCAAATGCATATTTGTACTCACAAAACAGAAACTCCATAAGCACCAAAAATATAAAGTGTAAAGCACACTGATAAATAGGCTTTCAAGTCACAGTGACCAAGGAGTGCTTGTTGATATCAAAAATTTAGAGCTTTGGGCTTCATGGCTGGTTGGGTCAGGAGATAAGCCCTTGGATCCCATAATTTAGGGAACTGTGACAGAGACTTCTGTATGAAGTCAGGACCCTTAAAAGTATACACCTTTAGGAAAAGAGAATATTGGATAAAATATCTCTCATGAGCAAAGGGAGATTTATTTTCTCTATCTGAGAAAGCCTCTGAAAATTTATTACCACAGTTTTGCTCTCACACAGATGCTAGCTTTTAATATATTCTACCTGACTGTTGGTTTTAGATATCTCAAGAGAAATATTAAATTAAATTAAATTGATCCTGGATTGGTAAAGTTTCTGAATACATGACAGAAAGAAGTTCACATTCTTCCTGGATGGATATACCCTCACAACAAGCCTTGGTATTCCCAAACATAGACTCAGTCAAACCTGAATTCACAACCCCAAATTGCAAAATACCTAAGAAAACAAGTCAACATAAAGTAGAGGTGGGAAAAATCAATTAAATAAAAGCAGATTTTCACTCCCCATGACTGAAGATATTAGAATTCCTGGATCTTGAATATAAAATCATATGTTTAATATGTTTAATAGAAATAAAATATGTATTTTAAATGAGCAAGAAAGAAGATACCACTGAAAAAATAGGCAATTTTTCAAAAAACCAAGTAGAAATCCTACAACTTAAAAAATTCAACATAGAAAAATTCAGTGGATCAGATAAATAGCCATTTAGACTAAAGCTAAAGAGAATTTGTGATCTGGAAAAGAGATCTGAGGAAATCAACTAGAATACAACATAGAAAGACTAAGAGGTAAAAGATCTGAAAATATAATAATGAACTAAAGAGACAAAATAAAATATAACAAAAATCAAATAGGAATTAAAAATAATTGAACAGAAAAATAAAGGGGATATATATTCAATGCTATAATGCTTAAAGCCTTACAATACTTGATGTAAGATATGAATACTCAGAGTCAGGACATATGTAAAGTAGAATTAAGTAGAAAAAAGAAAATAGAAAATTATAATGAGACCTGTCACAGTAACACTGTAGACCGCCAAAGACAAAAAGAAGAGCTCAAAGCTTCCAAAAAGAAAAAAGGTTCCCTTTAAAGACAATGAAAATTCTTTTCAAGGTGTTAAGAGGAAATAATCATCAACCAGCTATGTTTCATTTTCATTAAAGGATAAGTGCTAAATATATAGAATTTCAAAAAATGGATATTTTTATCACTAATGTATCATTAATAAAAGCTATAATTTAAGAAGGAAAATAATTGTGGAAGGGATGTCTGAGAGTAGAAAGACAAGCAAATAAATTGGGGTATCAAAACTAATATCAACAACATGTAAAACAATGATAATATGTACTTTGCGATGTTAAAACACAGATAAAACTACTATACTAGACAATAATGTAAGATAAAGAAGATATTTAATCAAAGAGAAGGCCTTTCATGCCTTTAGATCATTCAAGAGGAAGCTCCAGTAATTGATTTACCTCAAGCATTATTAAAGTAAGATTTGTGTGTTAATATTTTTAGGTAATTACCCTATAAAAATAGTCTGTATAATTCTACACCAGTGCATGAAAAAAATGGAATTAAAAATTCAGTTAATTGATAAAGAGGAAAAACAGGTGAAATGCAAAAGCAGAGAAAAAACAGGACAAATAAAAAGCATAAAGTATTATAGTAGAAATGAATTCACACATATCAGTGAGCTCAATAAATAGAAGGGTTTAAAATAGACATACTCAAGATAAATTAATATATTATGGTTGAAAGTAAAATAACGAAAGTAGATCTAAAAGGAAAAAAACAAAAGAAAAATTATTTTAGCATATTATTACCATATAAATATACTTTAAGGAAAAATGCATTATTAATCACAAATAGGATAAATATATAATGATAAAATTTGAGTTTAATAGAAAAACAGACATTGTAACATTGAGGCATGAAATAATATAACTGAAGTATGTATAAATAAAAAGTTGACAATTACAAGAAGAAATAGAAAAATTCATCATATATAATTAAAATTCAACTTTCAGGTAATTGATAGGCCAAGCAGAAAACAAATTTATAAGGCAATAGGAGATTTAAGTCTCACTGTTAGTAAACTTGACTTAGTGAATATACAACCCCAAATCCAACAATTCTCCCATCTGTAAACACACACGGAACATTTTTTTTAAATGACCAAATATCCTAGACCTACACTTTCCAATATGATAGCTACTAGTCACAGGTGTATATTTAAATTTAAATATAAATTGATTAAAATTATATAAAATAAAAAATTAAGTGCTTCAGGCACAATAGTCACATTTCAAGGGCTCAATAACCACATGTGGTTATTGGCCACTATATAGGGCAGCAAAGACACAGAATATTGACATCACTGCAGACAGTTCCACTGTACAACACTGCTCTGGAAAAATATTAAAATATTTCTGTAATGCTAACCATAGAGGAAATTACTGCAAGTTCAAATAAATATCAACTTTGAAGAAGCAAGTGTCCTGTTATAGCCAAGCCAATTAAAAAAAAATAATATCTTTGGTGTAGAAGTTATTTCGTGGGTTTCAAATGAAACAGAAAAAATAAATGAGAGAATCGAGAAGAGGATTGCATTATGCATAAAATCCAATAAACAGGGGCTTCCCTGATGTTGCAGTGGTTGAGAGTCCGCCTGCCGATGCAGGGGACGCGGGTTCGTGCCCCGGTTCAGGAAGATCCCACATGCCCTGGAGCGGCTGGGGCCGTGAGCCATGGCAGCTGAGCCTGTGCGTCCGGAGCCTGTGCTCCGTAATGGGAGAGGCCACAACAGTAAGAGGTCCGCATACCGCAAAAAAAAAAAAAAAAAAAATCCAATAAACAAATGATCAAATGATTAAGTAAGTCACAAAGGATTAGAGAGAAATGGTAAAGAGTCACACTCACCAACTAGCATTGCTTAAAGAAGAAAAAGCATGATTTTAACCTGTTGGACTTTGGGAAGTCCAAATAAACAGGAGGCCTGTTCTAGATATTCTTGGCTAAAATATACAGATTAGATCACTTTTCTATTCTTTAACAGTATCCTATACCCAGAAATAAACCCACACATATATGTTCAACTGATCTTCAACATGGATGCCAAGAATATCCCAACGGGGAAAAGATAGTGTCTTCAACAAATAATGTTAGAAAAACTAGATATCCACATGCAAAAGAATGAAATTGGACTATACACAAAAATCAACTCAAAATGGATTAGAGATTTAAACATTAGACCTGAAACTATAAAACTCTAAAAGGAAACATAGGGGGAAAGCTTCATGACAATGGTTTTGGTGATAATTTCATGACACCAAAATCACAGGCAACAAATGCAAAATGGACTACATCAAACTAGAAAGCTTCTGCAAAGCAAACAGTCAAAAGAGGGAGAAGCAAATTAGGGAATAGGAGAAAATATTTGCAAACCATATGTCTGATAAGGGGTAATTTTCCAAAACATATAAGGAACGCCTTCAACTCAATAGCAAACTAATACTTGATTAATAAATGAGGTAAGTACTTAAATGGACATTTCTCCTAAGAAGACATACGAATTGCCAGAAGGTATATAAAAAGATGTTCAACATCACTAAGCATCAGGGAATACAAATCAAAACTACAAAGAGATATCTCTCATGCCGGTCAGGATAGCCATTATTAGAAAAAAAAAAAAAAAGAAAAAAAGACAAGTGTTAGTGAGGATGTGGAGAATTTTGAACCTTTGCACACTGTTGGTGGGAATGCAAAATGGTGCAGCCACTATGGAAAACAGTATGCAGCTTCCTCAAAAACTTAAAAATAGAACTCCTACGTAATCCAGCAATCCAACTCCTGGGTATATATTCAAGGGAGTTAAAATCAAGATATTGAAGACACATTAGTACTCCCATATTCACTGAAGCACTATTTACAACACTTAACATGTGGAAACAACCTAAATGTCCATCAATGGATAAATGGATTTTAAAAATATAGTATATATGTACAAAGGAATATTATTCAGCCTTTACAAAGAAGGAGCTCCTGCAATATGTGATAAGGACAATATGGATGAACCCTGGGGACACCATGCTAAGTGAAATAAGCCAGTTACAGAAGGACAAATACTGCATTATTTCACTTATATGAAGTATCTAAAGTGGTCAAATTCATAGAAGCAAAGAATAAAATGATGGTTGCTAGAGACTGCGGGGGAAGAGCCAATGGGGAGTTGCTAATCAAGAGGTATAAAACTTCAGTTATGTAAGATGAATAAGTTCTAGAGATCTGCTGTACGGCATCGTGCCTATAGATAACAATCTGTATTATACACTTAAAAATCTGTTAAGGGGATAGATCTCATATTAAGTGTTTTATGCAATAAACAATAATTAAAAAATACTACAGATGAATCAAATATACAGTGAACCAATGTAGCCTAAACTAAAGCTGATCTCAATTCCATGGTGTGGCCACAGACTGTGGTCCTATTAAAGGCTGAATACACATCTGGATAATATCTCATCTAACTCTTCACCTTATTAACTCCGGAACTCCTCTTTCAGATCTCAGAATAAATAATTTAAAATTTCTCTACATCCCTAGGTCCTAGAACAGGGTCTGCCACATAGTTGGGGCTCGGAGAATAATGGTTGAGTATAGAAAGGGATAGATGAATGGGTAGAAGACTCCAAATCTAACATGATTCCATGTTCTATTTTCAGTGTCAAAGTGTAAGAGGTTATAGGTGGTAGAGGTGACGAATTTCTGGTCAGAACCAATCATACTTTCATGTCTCCTCCTGGGGGAATTCTCATTCCCTTTCCTCTCTAGACACCCAGAGTCCTGGAATTAACCCCTATTGAACTAGAGAAACTTTAGCTGCATATCCAATGCAACCACGATGTTTTTCAACAGAAATCTGCATTCTATTTTTAAACAAGAAAAAGAGTTGCCTATTGAGACTCTCTTCATCACAAGTAAGAGAAATCCAACTAAAACAAACTTAAACCAAAATGCTAATATATTTACAAATATTCAGGTCTTATGCATGGAGAATAGGAGTGCAGTTGGTTAACAGGGTTTCCAGTACCACCAGAGTTACCATTCCTTTTGCTTCATTCTCTCTGTCTTGTTTTCCATAGCATGTTTACCTAGGGGAGAATTTGGCCAAGCTTCAGTGATGTGCCCTTGGCCACCTTTGGTGAATTGCCAATGCCTGTGCCAATTAATTGTGGCCAAAAGAGAGTGTGTGTGGTGGAGGGGGGCGGCGGGGAGGGCGGATGATCTGTAAGGAAAAGGAAGCTCCTCTGTGACTATGTTGAATGGGAGAGGGAGTTTGCCTGGAAATGGGACAGGACAGAACACTGGGCGGACAAAAGCAATAGGTGCCTAACATCTGCTTGGAGGTGTTGTCTGACTATTCTTCTAGGTGCATTGATAGAGAGACAAACTGAGCCTGGATAAAACAGTTCATATGCACTTTGCACTGTTTCTTCACATTAAAAACAACTAAAACAAGACATTTTGCAATATGCATTGAAAAGTGTCTGGTTCTGACACATGTAGGAATACCTCTTACATTACTCAAATATTCCACATGTCCAGAGTTTCCCTAACTGCTTTGATCTGCTTCAGTATTTTCACTTTTGACAGCCATGCAATGCCATAGAATCAGCTTGGTATTTGTACTGAGTTCCTAAAATCCATTCATCTACCATTGATATCATGAGCCCCAGCCTTCAACATTGTGGTGATCTACCAAAATTCCTGCTTCAAATTTCCATAAAGCTATAAGGAAGGGAGTTGGAGTTACATAACTGCCACAAAGACTATTGCTACAACCACAGGGTTCTTATCAAGTGCCCCAGGGCGTAAATAATGAAATAAACGCAGATAATATGAAAAAATAACAAATTCAATAAATAAAGTATGGATGGGCCAGAACAATACTAAGGACAATCTGTAAAATGCTTTCAACAACCATGACTCTTGGATGCAAACAGAATCTGATTTGTCTGAAAGATTTTTTTTCCCTGTAATGATAAAGCAACACTCAGTAAATCCTCGTTTACTCACTCAATATGTTTTGTATAAGTAGGACATTTAAAGAACATTGCTTTCCAGATATAATATGCAAGGAAATGCTTGCATCATAGGAGCATGTCCTTAGTGACCTGGGGATATTTATTCACTTCAAAAATAAATTTACTACAGCAAGGAATAGGTCCCAAATTATTCAATAAAAAGGAAATTATCTTCACTAAATTTTTTGATCAATATATACCCTTTGCTTATTCCTCATTATAATGCTGTCAATATTGAGAGGGAAAAGATGAACACAAAACAAACTGCAGGACCTGCAGCTTCAGGAGGATATTTGCCATTTGGAGACAATGCATTGCTCATAGTAGATTGGTATGTTTCCCTCTAGTGGTTAAAAGGCATTTAACTCTATCAACCAAGTCACCTTTTGAGAAACAAATCGGGAATCAAGAACAAGGCAGCATTTAGCGAGGCAAAAATGAACATGGGTCTTAAATTAAATGATCTGCAAGTAGAATCAAGTCTGGTTATTACGAAAAAAACTAATTCATAGTTTAAATACCTGATCAATTTCCACAGGATAAACAAGGACTCGGGCTGATGAGAGAGGTTGAATGAAACATCAGAAGGGGAAACAATTAAAATACTTAGTACAACCAATTCATTTCAGTGTGGCACGAGATTAGTAAGGAAGCAAGATTAGCAATTTTTAATAACATGTTGCATTACTTATTTAAAAATCCCTATTAAAATAATTTCATTTTTGAAAACCAGAATTCATAAACTGGCTTCATTCCAATGACTGATTGCATTTCTCTTGGGACACTCTCGCCTTAGGGTGGGCAGGGTTATACTTCACAAGGAAGAGAAGCGGTGACACTCTAATCACAGCAATCATTTGCCGAAATACATCACCAGGCCTAAAATATTCCACGAGGTGAGACAAAGGAGTAGTTTGTGACACTGGTTGCATTTAACTCTTTAAAATGCAAGACAGTTACACAAAATACTGTATCTCCCTTCTTCTAAATACTATGAGCCTGTTAGGATATTGACAATCAACTCAACAGCAAATGCCACACCAGCTCCAAATATGCATGCTAGGGTTTCCTGAGCAATCAAACTTGCTGAAATTAAGGGTCAAAAGATCAGCACTGTAACTTTAGGCAACCCAGGGGAAGACAACAATCTTCCACCTTTGTGGTATTCTGTGAACTGGCCATGATCACAGAATGTGAAAAACAGCTATCAGATCACAGGATCATTTCTGCACCAGAAAGCACCTGCAGTTATTATGTACAAAAGAGGCTCACAATGCCAGGCTTTCAGAAGCATATAAAGCAAGCTGGCCTTCCAATTTCTCCTACGAAATACGTGCACGATATAGAGCAAAGAAAATGCCCATGATATAGACACACGCATACAAATCCTTCCCGACTCAACTATTCAGAGTTTGGTTTACACTGTGAATTATTGAAGGAGCATGAAAAAGAGAAGCTAAAAACAGAAGCTTGAAATTATCAGCTCATCACCCATAAGGAGGCTAGAGATCCCAAGGAGGAAGGCTGAACAAAACAGAAACAATTATTCTACAAATCCTCTTTGTGTTTAACAGGTTATAAACAACACAGCCAATAAATTTATCTTGCCTTTCTAAGACAAATTAACGAGGGAAATAGAACTGCATTAAATTATTGATCATTTACTTCATATATTTAGTCACTGTCCACAATGAGCTGTAGAAAAAATACAAGGGGTCGCAGCCTTCTAGAAAATGGAATCAATAAAGCAGATACACAAATATGCTATTTTAATTTATATTTTGTTTCTCTTTAGCAGCAACTGTACAAAGCTACAGGAGATTAAACAGCGATTTCTTGGTTCTTTTAGAAACCTTAGAGAAGGTTATCAGTTGTGAAACCCAAGCTATGAAAATTCAAAATACACCTCTTTTTCCATATTGTGGTCAGCTAAAATTGATTAGTCACAAAATACGTTAATTACTGAGTCATGTCAGAACAAGACAAAGGTGTGTATAAAATCTTAATCCAATCTTGCGCAAAAGGTAATGTGTAAAAGGCTTCGACCAATAATATAGCACCTTAAAAAGTTGAAGTTATTTTGACCTTATTTTGATTTATTTCTTATTTTCCATCAGGTTTAGGGAAATTTATAAAATCTGAAACTTTTTCTTGAATTCTTTAGCATAGCTGAGGTTACAGGATGGGAAGAAATTCATGTAATGCATACTGATATCTATTTAATAAGCGATTTCGGTGATCTGAAATATCATCTGGCCTTTCTAGTTGACGTGACATTAAAAATGAAGCTTGTGTTTTGCATGCAGGATGCTTAATTTAGTCATTGCCATTGCATAGAATTTGATAGGTATATATAAACAGAAGTCATCAGTGTGTACATCATAATCATCCTGGGAGAAATCCTATACTATGCTTGAAAAATGGAGCTTTTAATCTCTATTTTGATTGTAATATTGAGCCAAGCCAGATCTGGAGCTTAAGTTTCTTGACATAGTCCTGTTAAAATGAAAAAAATAATAATAATAATAAGGAGATCTTGGTAAAATGCTATCTCACTGGAAGACAGAAGATGGGTGATGAGAAAGGAGGAAGCTGTGGGAAAGGGAAGGTACAGATGAAAGAAATAAAAGGCCAGCAAATGAAAAATGGAAAATGGATGGCAGGCTCACAGCACTTCTAGAATATCCTCCATGAAAAGAAAAGACCAATTGTCAAGAATACATATTAGAACTGTATCATGTTTTTTTCTCCCACAGTATACTAATTTCATTTTTTGAAGGATGTGGGAGGATTTTCTCTCTCTTCACGTCCTAGAAATTATTCTATACTGAGAGCTGCCTTACGGACAAACAAAGGCATGCAAAGAAGCAGGGGCATTAGTATTTCCCAGGATGTACACAGGATGATGCCTCACAGAGGTAAGGAGTGTCCTGGCCAGGAGCCAGGATGACAAGCTCCAGCCACCAAGCAGTGAGTCAAGTGCAAGACAACCACACAGACAAATGCGGAAGTCAACCAATTAGTTTTGCTAAACAGAAATATTTATGCCACAGTAACCAGCTAGCTTATTTTCCCCCTGCTAGATGGCTATTTCCTGGGCAATTCCCTGGGTGGGGTGGGGGCACTGAAATGTCTTCTATCATAGAATGGAAAAGTGAGATTAAAGGTTTTTAAGTGCTCTTATATGAAGTCAAAAAGAGAAAGCAGAAGAGCCTTCCTTTCTAATTGCAGCAAGAGGCTGCTTTTGGCCCCTGCCTTTTTATGTTGAGATTGGAAGGAATCTAAAGGATTTTCAGTATGTCAAATGTACCTCTAAAACGTCCCCCAGCACTGATGTACTGATTAATTCTTCACAAGTACCAGTAAATGGCATGATGATTATGAAAGTGAGAAAGCATTTGTTTACTTATCTCTATGACTTCTAATGGAACTTAGGTTGTGGAGTATTGTACTGTTTAATAGGATATCTATTTTAACATATTACCCAATCGGGGCTTCACTGGTGGCGCAGTGGTTGAGAGTCTGCCTGCCGATGCAGGGGACATGGGTTTGTGCCCCAACCCGGGAAGATCCCACATGCCGCGGAGCGGCTGGGCCCATGAGCTCCGCGGCATGTGGGATCTTCCTGGACTAGGGCACGAACCCGTGTTCCTTGCATCTGCAGGCGGACTCTCAACCACTGCGCCACCAGGGAAGCCCTCTCTCCCTCTCTTCTTCCTCTCCTCTCCCTCCTCCTTCTTCTCTTTCTCCTTCTTTCTCTCTCTCTCATTCCCTCCCTTTTTCTCTTTCTACCTTTCTCCCTCTCCCTTTCCCTCTCCCTCTCTTATACAGCAGCACAGGTAAAGAATCAAAATGTCATCCCAACTAAGTAGATGACATACCAGTGAACCATACACCAGACACAAGAGATGGGCATGCTCCTGCTTTATCTACACTTTCATCATCAAAACTGAAGAATTCAATAAACCGCAACAAATGCTTTTGAAAGTTTATAAAGGAAAGCTATTCTTCACATTTTACAGGCTTGGCTTAAAATAGCTACATTCAGTACCCATATTAAGTACATAGTCCACCTAATTAACAATGCACACCTCAACTATCCTAAATATAATTTAGAGAAATTCATTTATCCAAGGTTTTACTAGTGAATTCAGAAATCTACCCATAAGTTCCTTCTAACACAAGTTTGGGAAGCACTGTGGCATTTACCTACAAACCCAATACAGTGTTGCAATATTTTCCACAAGTCTGAGAAGGCAGCTCTAATTGATGAAGTACAGTTCCTAGACTATGTAATCGGGCCAAAGATCAATTTTCTGTCCAAAAGATAACAGGACATAAAGAACACACAGAAACAAGATGGCTCTTTCCAAGGAAAGGGATCAATACTACAGTCTACTTCCTCCCACCCCATCTTATTTCTGAACCACTGCAGAAGAATAGAAATTCCTAATGATTTTCCTGCCTATAACATCCTCACAGCTCGGGTATAAGGTGCACTAGAACAGGCTACATTTAGAGCAGAGAGGGTTTCCCAGGCTGTGAGGAGATCACAGATGGGCATTACCTGGGAGGCAGAAGCAGCATTATTAGCTCAGTGGGTAAAGAGAGGTGGCATTTCAATTCAAGAAAAATGAAAAGGGAAATCCCAGCCTCCTTCAAGATTCTAAATGGGCAGTTAACATTACGGAAGGGTCAAGGATGCTAAACCCAAAGTCTCCTATATCCACGCAGGAAAAAGAACAAAACATTAAGAGCCATAAGAGAAGTCAATAGGCCAGCCTGACCACAGTTGTCAGGGAGTTCTCGGTGTCCCTACACAATCTGCGTACCCAATGTTGGATTATACGTGCTATCTATTTTCTGTGAATTAACCCTCTTAGTATAACTTTCTGGCAGAACTATATGTCCTACAATTCACATATTTCCCAGAGCGCTGCAAGGTAGCAAGAGTTGAATATGTCACCCAGCAATATTGCTGTAAACTAATGACCTGGGGGAATTCATGAAAGATTGCATAGATTACTATGCCTCCACAAAAAAGTGATGAGACCGGTCTCTACAAAGCATACATAAAAATCCCATCTATCTGGATCTATCTGGTGTGCATTGACTTATGCACACATTTTAGAAGATGCGTGCAATCTTACCTGGCTCAATTCTTTCCTCTTTACAAAGCCTTCCCTTACAACAGAGCTGAACGTCCTGTTTCTGTCCTCCGGACTTATTTTGCATGCCACTCATTTAGAAGCTACTATTTATGCAGCTACTAGCTTTTATCTTGTTATGTGCATAGGTATTACCCATTCACAACTGCCTTCCCATTGTTAATCTATTATTGCATAACAAATTACCCCAAAACCTAGCAGCTTAAAACAATATTTATTATTTCACCCAGTTTTTGAGAGTCAGGCATCTGGTCATGGCTTAGCTGGGTGGCTAACTCAGTGTGGCTCATGGGGGTTCAGCAGAACTGGCAGTCAAGGATCTAGTCATCGGAAGTCATTACCTGGGCTGGTTTAGTTCCTCACTAGCTGAAGACCTCAATTCTTCACCATGTGGACCACTGCATATGGTGGCTCATGACAAAGGAGCTTCATCTAGAGCAAGCTGCTGAAAGAGAGAGAGAGCAGGGGTATAAGCAAGCGGGAAGCCATGGTTTGTTTTATAACGCAATCTCAGAAAAGACAGGATCATCACTTCTACCATGGTCTATTATTCACATAAACCATGTGGGGAGAGATGACACAACTGTGGGAATCCAGGCGACAGGGATTGTTGGGACCCATTTAGCAATCAGCTACCACAAAAACGGTTTCTTTCTACGACTCCCCCTGTCAGAGATTCTAACATGAGACCTTGCTTGGAATGAGTCAATTAATATTTGTTATATATATGATTATCTCCCATATCCTCAAACTATATAATTCAGTTACTCTTTCATTCTTCACCAAGTGCCACTGCATTTAAACACATTGATAATATAACATAAAAATATTCACAATCTGTTTATTAACAATTACAGTAATTTGACTAGAACTGAAATGATAGAGGTACAGTTTTACTATGAACAAATGACTTTTAGTTAAATTATTCAGTCTCATTTTGTCTTTATTTCTAAATATTTATTCCTACAAGAAATATTTATTGACCATCTACTAGCTGCCAGGGACATGAAACTACTATACACTTCAATGAATATTATGGTAAGGAAAATAAAGAGTCATGTGGACTCATGAATCAGAGAATACTTTTCTCTATAATATTTAGCAAAATCGAAAAATATGAAATGTAAGATAAAAAACAAGCCTATAAATATGCTATCATTTCGAAGAAAATTAGGTTATGTTTCTACAAGCTTGCGATAGCGTTGATTGTACTAAAATTTGTGACAATTGGATCTCCTAGTAGAAACACAGATACGAGTTCCCACATATACTATTATTAAAAGGGATAAAAATGAGCATAGAGTAACATGAAGAAGCTGTACTAGCAGATGTTGTTCATAATCCTCCAACTAGTCATCTCATTTTCTTTCATAAGAGATCTCGATACTGCTCAGATTTCTACCTTTCTCCACACAATTCAGAGCCTTAAGGATTGTACTGATAAGTTTTATTTGAGTGCTTAGTTCAAATTATCAGTTTTCCATTTAGCCTGAAAATTTCATGGATACAGTGGCAAGGTTGGCCTTAGGAAAAATTTGGAATTAAGTGTGACACTTACCCTCTGTAGTGGATTAAACAGAGGTCTCCAGAAGATATGTTTATGTCCTCCTCCCTGGCATCAGTAATTGTGACATTATTTGGAAAAAGACCTTGCAGATGTAATAATTAGGTTTAAGATGTCGAGATGAGATCCTCCTGGATAATTGGGCCCAAAATCCAATGACAGTTTCCTTCTAAGAGACACAAAGGAGAGACACACAGAGAAAAAAGAAGTTATGTGAAGATAGTGGCAGAGACTGAAGTTATGAAGCCATGGAAGTTAAGAAACTCCTGGAGCCACCAGAAGCTGGAAGAGGGAAGAAAAGTTTCTCTCCTGGAGACTTCAGGAGAGAACAAAGCTCTGTGATAACAGAACACAAATCTACCAGTTTCAGACTTCTGGCCTCCAGAATGGTGAGGAAACAAATTTCAGTTGTTTTAAGCCAAGCAGTTTGTGGTATTTGTTACAGCAGCCCTAGGAAATTAATACACCTTCCAACCTAAATAGTGTCCCAAAATTAATTTACATGGGTTTTTTTTTGCAGTAAGCTCAGCCTTTCCTAAAGCCAACACCAATAAATGCCAACACCTGCACTAACCCGTCTCCATGCCAACAACTTCAGGAACCCTTCCAACACCAACACCTGCACCACTCAGGATGCTCTTCTCCAACAGGGATGAGCCAGCCCATCAGCAAACTAATTCAAGCAATTGGTTAATGGGTATAGCTACATCAATTGATTCATTACTGTGCTACCTTTTTCAGATGACATAATTAGAAACGAGACCTTTCTAACGGTCCCATTTTCACTGTATTAACAGACTCAGAGCAGGTCAGTGTTTAATGAACTCAGCTCTCACCACTTTGCAGAAGATGAATGAAAGAAAATATTTCAGTAACAGAAACATATTGTCTGGACTTCCCTGGTGGCACAGTGGTTAAGAATCCGCCTGCCAATGCAGGGGACACGGGTTCGAGCCCTGGTCCGAGAAGATCCCACATGCCGTGGAGCAAATAAGCCCGTGTGCCACAACTACTGAGGCTGTGCTCTAGAACCTGTGAGCCACAACTACTGAGCCCACGTGCCACAACTACAGAAGCCCGGGTGCCTGGAGCCTGTACTCCGCAACAAAAGAAGCCACCACAATGAGAAGCCTGCGCACCTCAACGAAGAGTAGCCCCTGCTCGCCGCAACTAGAGAAAGCCTGCGCGCATCAGTGAAGACCAAACACAGCCAAAAGTAAATAAATAAATAAAAATTTATTAAAAAAAAAAAACATATTGTCTGAAAGGAAGTTGCGACAAGAGTAGAGAATGAGAAAAACAAGGCGGATACTGATTGAAAGCTTGCAAAGTAGTGTTTTCCAGAGTGTGGTACAAAGAACAATAGTTTTAGAAAAAGTTCTCCAGGAAAAGTGGTTGTCTGGTCAATTAAGTTAATCTGTAATACTCTACTTTGAAAGTAAAAATATATAATGATTTCAAAATGTTATGTTGTTTAAAAATAAGAGGGAAAATAGAGAGAGAGACAGAGAAAGACAGAGAGAGACAGAGACTCAGCTTGATCATCCCAGTACATATAGTGGTTACTAGTTTGGGTTATTGTATCAAAGTAGAAAAACTTTGCAGTAACATAGACAAATCTGTTTCTAATCCACTACTTAACTAGTTAAGTAATCTTCAGCAAATTACTTAGTAGTTTTAGTTTCCTCACACGTAAAATAAGGAAATAATGCCTATTAAGTTATCTTGTAATCATTTGTTATAATTCATGTGAAACACCTGTACTTCTTAAATGAGATGTTTCCTATAGCCATAAATTCTCCGTAAATGGTTACTATTATGTTTTGTTATTTTTGTGGTTATTATGGTGGTCAGTACCACCATATGGTAGCCAGCATCCCCGCTGCCACCCATTACATGCACGGAAATGCAATTATCTGTAAGAATATTGCTTCAAAATAAAAATAATAAAAATAATCCCAGCAGAGATAGCAAAGTAGAGAGGGCTATTGGTTCAGCAGTGGAAAACTCCTCAGAAAACTGAAGGAATTTATTAACATATCTAAAGAAAGCATCAATCTATCAAATAGGGCACTGCGCAGCCTGGAAAGCAGGAAAAGGAGTAAGACTAAGTTTGGCACTGATGTCCAAAGGTCCTCAAGTATTCTGGTGCTTGAGGCAAAGTCAACCTGACTGTTGAAATGACTGTGGAGTCATAGCCTTAAAATTGTCCTAAAATGACTTAAAATGTCTTTGTCCTTTTGACAAAATGGTCCTTAGTTGTAAATGTTTGTATCAAGCTACCAACCTACCTTATCCCGGTACCGTTAAATACTGGATTTATCTAACTTCCTGTACTGAGTTGAATGGTGTGCCCCCAAATTTCATATCCACTTGGAGTCTGTGAAGGTGATCTTATGTGAAAATAGGGTCTTTGCTGAGGTAATCAAGTTAAAATAAGGTTATCTGGATTAGGCTGGGCCCCAACTCCAATAGGATTGGTTTCCTTTAAGAAAAGGGAAATTTAGACACAGAAACACATAGGGAGAACTCCATGTGACAATGGGGCAGATGTCAGCAATGCAGCTACAAGCCAAGGAACAGCAATAACTGCCAAACCCGAGAAACGAGGAAGAGGCAAAAAAAAAAAAAAAAAAAAAAAAAACCACACAAAAAAACAAAAAAACCCAGCTTTTCCTGGAGCCTACAGGGTGTATGGCCCTGCCTACACCTTCATTTCAAATTTCTAGACTACAAAACTAACTAGACTAAATTTGTGATAATCTGTTACAGGAGCCCTGAGAAAGCACATCCTGTTCATCAAGTAGTTCTCTGGACAAATTTCCCAAGTAAGTAAACATATATGTGGAAATATTAATACTTAAGTACACATACATTTTTCCAGTTCCTTTCTCTATGATAACTGTTTTGTATTTGCAAATTTGTATTATAGCTTTTTTCCATCAACCTTATGAACTTTTTTTTTTTTTTTTTTTTTGCGGTACGCGGGCCTCTCACTGTTGTGGCCTCTCCTGTTGAGAAGCACAGGCTCCGGACGCGCAAGCCCAGCGGCCATGGCTCACGGGCCCAGCCACTCCGTGGCATCTGGGGTCTTCCCGGACCGGGGCACGAACCCATGTCCCCTGCAGTGGCAGGCGGACTCTCAACCACTGCGCCACCAGGGAAGCCCTACCTTATGAACTTTTTAAACACAATCTGCCACTGAAAGATAAACCTGCTCTTATAGGATGTGGACAGTAACAGGTTTCTGAAGGTACTATCCTATGGCAGGAGATAATGTATGAAGCCCCTCTTTAGAGCCTCTAGGGCTTGTGGTCTTGCTCTTGCTGATCCCAGTTCTCTGCTTGACACCATATGCCCCTCCTGATACCTTTGTTGGCAGAGCAGCAAAGAATTTTTCTTTAATAATATTTTATTGCTACTTTCCCACTCAGAACTCCCAGATGGGTTTAATTAGCACTGATGTACTGAAAAAGTGCTAAGTGACAAAGAAGTCACAAAAATAGTAACACAAACAAATAAATGTTAACATTGGTCAACTTAATCAGACATTTGAGAATATAAGATTTCTTTTTCTAAAAGCCTATGCTTTATATCTCCAAGAAATAATGTACATTTTGATATTTTGGACATAGCTGAGATGATGAAATTAAGAAACAGTTATACCAACATTTCAGTGGACAACTTTCAGATGAAACACACCAAAATAATACAAATATATTAGAATTTTGCCATAAATTTCCCAAAGAATCACTCTCACAGTATTATTATATGGAAAATATTTTTCATTCATTAATGTATTCATTCAATCAATTAAGAGACATTTCTTGAGCACTTATGATAGGCCAAGAAATATGCTAAGTGCTGGAAATACAAAATAAATAGGATATATGATCCATGCCTTCAAAGAACTTATTCTCATAGGGGAGACAGACACAAACAGATAATTACAGTAGATTGATTTGAGTGCTCTTATAAAGGTATAAACAAAGTCCTGTTATTTCCCTGAAAAAGAGAGCTAATAACTTCTTGAGGGAGGCAGGAACTGCTCATTTAGTTTCCTGGCAACATTATGCTAAACAGCAAGTATAATAGGGCCTATTGGCCAACATATCTATACATTCTAACTAATTTATTTAAATCAATATTAGTCATAGCCTTTCGAATGAATCAAGTTCTGAGCATTTGTTTTTTAATTAAAAAATAAATACCAGTAAAATTCGCATCAATTAAACCAAACTTCAGGGCTTCCCTCATGGTGCAGTGGTTAAGAATCCGCCTGCCAACGCAGGGCACACGGGTTCGATCCCTGGTCTGGGAAGATCACACATGCCACAGAGCAACTAAGCCCATGCGTCACAGCTACAGAACCTGTGCTCTCTAGCTGGCAAGCCACTACTACTGAAGCCTGCACGCCTAGAGCCTGTGCTCCGCAAGAAGAGAAGCCACTGCAGTAAGAAGCCTGCTCTCTGCAATGAAGAGTAACCCCCACTTGCCACAACTAAAAAAAAAGAAAGCCCACATGCAGCAACGAAGACCCAACACAGCCAAAAATAAATAAATAAATACATTTATTTATTTAAAAAAAATAGATAAACTTCATTTCCATGCTCATCATTTTCTAAGAAAATCTCTGATAACTCAGTTGATTTATCTCATCAATAAATATTTTGCCCTGCATGCACATAGATTTCCTTTACCAAATAAGTTAGAAAGTGAAGCAAGGGACTTCCAGTTTCAGTCCTGATGTGTAAAAAGCTTAAAAGTTATAACTGCCATTCTCATAGCAAGTAAAATCTGAAAAAAACAAAAATCAACAACTCTTCTTTAAACTATAAAAGAACTGAGACTGTTAGGCAAACCACCATCCACCCCAAAATCTGGAGAGACAGGTGGATAGTAGCCAAGATATGTTTACTTGGAACAGAAACTATAAACTGGTAGGAATACTTGAAGGTAATTTTGACAAATTGCTGAGAATAAGTGTCAAACTGAGAAACTACTGAGGACCACTCACAGGAAGCAAACATATGTGTGTGGGGGTTTTACCTTCAGGAATCTCACCAGGTTCTCATGGTGAAGAGCCAAGAAAAATCCAAATCTCTGGACCTGCTCTGAAAGACACGTCAAAAGAAGTTCTTCAGGGAGAAGAAAAATGATAGAGTTCAGGAACTCATATCTACACAAACAAAAAGGAGTATTAGAGAAGGAATGAATGAAGATAAAATATAATTTAAAATAATTTTCCTTCTTACTTGCTCTAAAAGATAGCCATTTGTTTGAAGTATAATAATAACAATATTGGTGATTATAGCATGTGCAAAAGTGAAATGGATGTCAGGAATTTCTTAAGGTATGTGGGGCTGGGGATTGGGCATATTCTATTATGAGGTATTTGTCTTACCTAAGAAGTGATATAGCATTATTTCAATGTGGACTGAATCAGTTGTAAATGTATATTTCAAACAGCAGGGCAAAGACTAAAATATCTTTGAAAGAAGTATAATCGATATGCTAAGAGAAGAGATAAAATGAATCACATAAAATGCTCAATTAAAACAAGAGAAGGAAGGAAAAGAGAATAAAGAAGAAGCAAAGAATAACTGCAGCAAATAAAAAACAATTACAAACATTAGATATTAATCAAGCTATATCATAATCACATTAAATGTGAATGTTCGAACTACACCAATCACAAGGCAGAAACCGTCAGAATGGATAAAAGAAAAAGACCCAACTGTATACCATCTATAAAATCCCACTTTAAATATAAAGATTTGGATAGGTTAAAAAGTAAATGGATAGATTAAGTTATATTATATTAACACTAATCAAAAAAAGGTGGAGTAACTACATTAATTTGTGACAAAACAAACTTCAGAGCAAGGAAAATTATCAGGGATAAAGAGAGATATTATGTAATGATAAAGATGGCAATTCTCCAAGAAAATATTATTAATGGATTAATAACAAGAAAAGAAAACTACAAGTCAATATCTCTTATGAACATAGATGCAAAAATCTTTAACAAAATATTAACAAAAATAATCCCACAATGAATAAAAACAATTATACACCACAACCAAGAAGGAATTATTCCAGGTATATGAGGCTGATTCACCCTTTGGAAATCAAATAATGTAATCCACTACATCAACATGCTAAAAAAAATCATATGAACATATCAGTTGATAAAGACAAAGCATCTGACAGCATCCAACACCTAATCATGATGAAAACTCTCAGCAAAGTAGGAATAGAAGGAATACAGTGAAACTTCCTTAACTTGATGAAGAACATTTATTAAAACAAACAAACAAAATCCAGCTAACTTCATCATACTTAATGGTGAGAGACTGGATGTTTTTCCTCTAAAGTTGGGAACAAGGTAAGGATGTCCCTTCTTTCGAATTCTATTCAAAATCATACTAGAAGCCCTAGCAAGTGCATTAAGACAAGAAATTGAAATAACAATCTATACAAATTGGATAGGAAGAAATAAAATGGTCTTTGTGCACAGACGACATGATTGTTTATATAGAAAATTCCAAGGAGTGAACAAAACAAAACTTGGAACTAATAAGCTTACAGAATACAAGATTAATATACAAAATACTGGGAAAAATATTTGCAAAACAACACATATCTGATAAAGGACTTATATCCGAACTATACAAAGAATTCTAAAACTCTACAATAAAAAAATACAAACTAATTTTAAAATGGGCAATAAATATCAATAGATATCTCACCAAAGAAGATCTACAGATGGCAAATAAGCATATGAAAGCTGTTCAACATTATTTGTCATAACCTTCTGAAAAAGAATCAGGCAGTTGCAAATTAAATTAAGCAATTGCAAATTAAAACAACAATGAGCTATCACTACACACTTACCAGAATGGCTACAATTTAAAAAAATGACAATACCAACTGCTGAATAGGCTATGGAACAGGAACTTTCATTCTTTGCTAGTGGGGATGCAAAATGCTATAGCTACTATGGGAGATAGTTTGGAAGTTTCTTACAAAACAACACATTGTCTTACCACATGTTCTAGTAGTCACACTCCTAGATATTTACTTAACTGATCTGAAAACGAATGTCCACAAAAAAACGTGTATGTGAAGGTTTATAGTAGCTTTATTCATAATTTCAAAAGTTGGAGGCAACCAATGTCTCCTTCAGCAGGTCAACGGGTAAACAAACTATGTACATCTATACAGTGGAATATTATTCAACAATTAAATATAGAGTTATCAAGCCATGAAAATACGCAGAGGAAACTTAAATGTATATTGCTAAGTGAAAGAAGCCAGTCTGAAAAAATTTCAAATTGATGATTCCAATTCTATGACATTCTGGAAAAAGCAAAATTATAGACAGTGAGATCGATGATTGCCAGGAGTTTGGTGGAGAGGTGTTGAATAATAAAGCACAGAGGATTTTTTAGGGTGGTGAAAGTATTCTCTGTGATTTGTCAAGTTCCGTAGAACTTTATAGACAAAAAGTGAACTTTAACTTATCTAAAATCCTTTAGGAGATTGGGGGCTCTTAGAAAGGACTGCAGACTGTTATCAGATAAACTTACATTACTACATTACATTACTAAGGGAGTTGGGGGCAGGGGAAGGTGATGACCTACATAACTGGAAATGAGTGGATTCTTTGACTGTCTTCCATCTGATAAAGTTGTTTTCCATGGAGGTGCAAGTTAACAATTATGATGCTGCTATACATGTATCCTGGAATTGAACAATTATGTCAATGAATGGTGTATGATGAGAGTCAGATTTCTCACTGTTCAAGTAGGAGTTTACATACAAGCAAGGAAGGAGGTTAGAATGATCCATGTGGCAACAGACAGGAGACATCAGGATGAACTCATAGTTAGCTTAATATAGATACAGATGATTACATATAGAAATATTTACAGATATATGTATATACACAGGTTCGTATACTCACATATATTTCTTTTTTCTGTCAACTAAGAAGGCCTAAAGCAATCACATCACAATAGCAATGAGCATACCTAACATACGGATCTTGGTTTCAAAAACCTTTCTCCAGCCAAAGGAACCAGCAAAACTTGCATAAATGGCAGATTCCAGGACTGGGGCAGGAAATATACGAGTCTGGCATATCTTGTAGAGCCCAAAAGTAAGTCCTCAGAAAAACTTCACCATGATGGGGGCATGTCAAAGGGATATAGGAATCGACTGAAAGAGCTCCCAGTAGCCCCAGAAGGAACAATTTGATAAACAAAATATTTAAAGTAGTATAAAATACATTTCCATGAGGCTATGTTGATATTAATAAGTAATTGAATAAGTAAATGGAAGGGAAAGAAGAAACAAATTTTCCATGCAGAAGAATTACAGATAATTTATGAGATACTCTGCCCTAGAGGAAGGGCACATAACTTTCTACCCCTTCAGTGTGGACTGGGCATAATGACTTCCTTTCAATGAGTACAGTAGGGAAAGAGGGGTTACTAACTTCACAGTGGAGAAACCTGACAAACACTACCTCAGCCAGGTGATCAAGGTCAACATCAATAGTGATAAATTGTGTTGATAGTATGTATTATTGATACAGTCTGATGAAAATGGCACTTTACCTCTGTGGTCTTCCTCCTAAAAGCCCATACTCCAATCTCATCATTAGAAAAACATCAGACAAATTCCAGTAGAAGGGCGTTCTACTGCCTGACTAATATTCCACAAAACTGTCAAGGTCATCAAAACTAGCAAATTCTGAGGAACTGTCACAGTCAAAAGGAGTCTAAAGAGACATGACAACTAAATGCACTGTAGTATCCTGGATGGTGCCCTGGAACAGAAAAAGAACCTTAGCTAAAACTAAGGGACTCCAAATGATATGGACTTTAGTTAACAATAAGGTCAAGATTGGTTCATTAGGTGTAGCAAATGTATCATGATAACATAAGATGTTAATAATATGTGAAACTGGATATGGGGTGCATGGGAATTCTCTGTACTATCTTCTCAATTTTTCTTTAAATCTAAACTGTTGTAAAAAATAAAGTCTACTAAAAAAGAAGAAAGAAACCCACTCCTAATCATAAGAAAAGACACTACAATTATTCTAATTTTTAAAAAGTGAAACAAGGATTATACCATATGCTTTTGAGTTCTCAATGCTTTTCTACTTTGGGGAGTTCTCCCCCTCCAAATATTCCAGCAATACAGGAACATTCTCAACTGTTCCAGTCAAAAATAGTAACTTTCAAAAATGGTGAAAATCAGTCACTTTCAGTCAGCTTGACTGTCAACATAACAAGAAAACACAGCAGGTTAGAATTAGAATATCTCTTTCTCCACCTTGAGTATGTGAAAAATATACCCGTCTTTATTTTCCATAGTAATCTTGGGTGTTTTTATCTAGACATGTGTTAACTGTGTAAGATAAACGAAGGGTGGCAGAAAATAAAGGCTTTAAGTTTAGTTGCACATCAAATAGTCCCCAGACATAGTCATTAATAACAAGATGCTTGAAGTTTAATCAACCATAGTTGCACTTCTATTCTTTTTTCATTGTAAGGATATGTTTTACAAAATCTACTTAGAATAAGAAGAAATGGTTAAAAAATAAAATCAGTTTAAAACACTTAAGAGAAAAAGACTTAAAAAATAATATGTGGCTTCACACTTAACATCAATTGTTTAGTTAAAAACAACGTTAATAAGTTATAATTATCAGTAACTGATAGAGTGATAAAATAAGCTATTAAAGAAATTTACTGCATATTAATCTTTAGATAAAATACTACATATTTTCAGCAATCCATTTTCTTATTATTCTAATAACATACAAGCTAAGAGGCTTTTCAGGAGCCATAACTGTATAGATATTCAATTACATTATTTTAAAGAGGAAGCTGAGGTAAATTGCTCCTTATGTCTCCTTTCTCTGACTGCATCCAAAGTCTATGCATTTTGAGGCCCAATTCTCCATCCACTTAATCCACAATTATTTGTTTAAATGCTCTAGCATTAATTGAATTCCTAAGCTCTTACAGCTTGTAGCAGTCATCCTGGAAATTGCTATGCCTTATTAGGTATTATATTGTATAGCACTATTTTAATTTTTAGAAATTATATCACTTTTTAGCCAATTGTAAATTCTCAGAAGATCAGAACCATGTGAAATACTTCTTTGATCTAGCTTCCATTACCCAATAAAGTGCCAAACACATACTGGGCATTAAAGAAATACTTTTTGATTAATGAAATGATGTGATCTAATCTACTCATTGAAGGAAGAATTTGTAAACATCAATGTTTAGTAATATATTGGCTTTATCTAAAACTAAATCATGGTTGAAAATGTTTTGCTAAGTTCCTTAATGGAATATCTTCTCTTTTTATTTTAGCAAAACTCAAATCATGTTTGAATATTTTCTTATCATTTTAACATAGAAAAGTGTATCATATAAATAAGATGTTGCATTTAAAGAACATCTTTTTGATGAACAAGTTAAATATTAACAAAAACAACTATGTAACAGACAATAAATAAAGGCTTTATATAGACTATGTTCTCTGACAATTATGCAATAAAATTAGAAATCAGTAGTAAAAGGAGTAAAAATATTCATGTCTCTGATCACCACTTTCCCGTAAAGGTAGATTATTTTTACCAAACCTCCTACTAGAAACAACTAAAAATAAAGGATAAAGTAAAAGAATAATCTTCATAAAGGCAGCACAAATCTGATGAAATATTAAGGAATTCCCAGCCTGCAATCTAAGAACAGGAGGGGAAAAGGAAGATTCTAATCCACCCTGCCATAAGGCATTTGCTCTGGCTAAACCTAGCTATGGCCTGGAAGGACCCTGAAAAGTCTAGGGACACCCATGGTGAGGACTTTGATTCGTGAGCCTACGATGTTGATTTGTGACACTAAAGGCTACACGGTTAGAGTAAGGTGAACCTAAAGTAAACCCTCTGTCACTTTGCAAGGGAGTAGGGAAGGAATCCATCCTTGAGTGCCTGTAAACACATGTAACTGTCATAGTGTTATAGAGCTCCACTTGCCTTTGTTGGGAATGTCCCCAAATAATCACAAACTGTAATTTAGATTAACATGATCCTGAACTGTTAGCGCCAGTGAGCTCTGGGAAGGAATGAATGTACTCCTTCTGGAGGACACCATCTCTATTTTGCCCTTTCTTGTGAGAATGCTCCCAAGAAACATTTTATGATAAACTGAAAAATAACCAAGCTGGCAAGATAATAAGGCAACATGTATAAAGTTTATCAGAAACAACAGAAAACAGAAGCAGAACAAAAAACTTCAGATAATTAACTTAGATGCGGAGCATTAAAAAAAAAAAGGAAGAGAAACAGAAAAAAAAGAAAAATAGGCTTACTTCATTATTAGAATAAAAATAAGCTTGGCAGAATCAGCATGTAATAGGAAATTATTTTTAAAATTAATGCATACAGTATTGAGAGATCATTACAGTAAATGGGGTGAAAAATATAACAACTGAAATTTGAAACTCAGTGAATGAGTGTGGCAGCAGATTAGCCACAAAAAGAGAGAATTAGCAAAATGGAAGTGGAGGCAAAAGAATTCTGAAAGTAGTGCAGAGAGAAAAAAAATGGTAGGAAACATAAGAAAGAGTTTAAGAGGTACAGATGAAGAGTTAGAAGGTCTAAAATATATTTAATTTGCATTCCAAGGTATGGGGGTACAAGTTCAGGGTACAAGAGTAGAGAGGACCAAGGGCACAGAGAGAAAAGCTCTGAGCCAAGGAGCAAGGCTTTGTATTTACTCCCAGTATCAGGGGGCATGACAGTGACTTGTGACTCAATGAAACAAACTCCTGATGTTTTCACCTCATCCAAAGCCTTATCTAGGGTAGCAAGGTCATTATTACTGACCCCATCAATTTTGAGGTCTCCTATCTCAGCAGTCACATTGCTTTCTGGGTTGGCTCATGAGGTCTGTATGACTGATTTGGGCTTGCACAGTGGCAACTATTTTTAGGAGTCCATCTTTTTTTTTTAATTGAAGTGTAGTTAATTTACAATGTTGTGTTAGTTTTAAGTGTACTGCAAAGTTATTCAGTTTTATATATATATAAATATATATATAAATATATATAATGTATTTTATATAAATACATATAATATATATATGTATAATATATATACATATATTCTTTTTCAGATTTAAGATTTAGGAATCCATCTTAACTCTTGCCCACTAAGCTTTAAGTTGGGCTGTCTCTACTCTAGGAAGTTTTCCAGGTTTGCAAGGCTGATTGAATTAGTTTATCTACATTCCTTTGAGTCAGTTTCTTATTTTCTGATGGGTCACCTTTATCAGCATTATTAAAACAATCTTCACCGTAAGAGGCCAAACACCAGCCAATGCTCCATCTATAATTTCCCATGGGAATTGATCTCTCTCATGGATTTCTTCTGAAAGTGCCAAAGCTCTCTTACAGCAGCCAAGATCCACTGCAAAAAATAAAAACCCTGATGCCAAATGAATTTAAGTTTGGCATCATAGACTGTAGGAGGGGCTGAGCTGTAAGAAGGCTAGGCTGTTACCATCCTTCTTAACAAGCCTTATGTGCCTGGTCCCCTCATCTCCCAAGCAAACCAGCCAAGATTCAAATGATTTGCTCGGTTTTGCAACAGAGGTCATGAATATCCCTTGTTTCACCTGTGTGGGTGCACATCTCTATAACTGTTTTCTTAGAGGGTCAGAAATATCTGCCCTCTGCCACCCTCAAACAAATCTTAGTCTCAGTTGTTACAATGGGAAAGACCTGAGGCTGACTGCCGGATTGGTAAGGAAGTCCTCCCCCAGCCCCAGCTGAGAAGACAGTTGGCAACACCCAGACAGTGTTTGGGCATCTATCTGTATTTGAACCTTCTTCCTGGTACTCTTCTTGCAACCACCTCTCCAGTTCTTCCTCATCAACAGGCAATAAAGCAGAGGACCATTCATTGCCCAGTTGACCATATGATTTTGTCAACATGTCACTACTGAGTCCCATGAATTTTATTCAAATCCCATTAGTTAGCCCACAAGGTCCATTTCTTTCCTCTTCCAAAAGGCCAGATCCCTGTAAGCATATCACCTATGTTGCCAAAAACCATCAACAAATCTCTGAGAGGTCAGCTAGTCTGCCAAGCTTCATGGATGCTGGCAGATGACACAAGGCAGAGATCAAAGGTGAGTTTATTGCAAATGCAGTACCAAAGTATCAGCATTTATACCATTTTTCTGAGCTCCAGTTCTTACAAGCTGACATGAATTTGGGCCATATCGTGACATGAATTGGGCCTTGTATGACAGGAGAAGGACTCCGAGCTTTGGGAACCTAAATATTTTACACTGGACAGTGAGCACAGATGCCCTTTTTTCTAGAAAGAAATGACCATCTCTATCTTCCAGGGCCGTAAGCACACCTGTTACTTGCTTCAGAGGGAGACATTAACTCTACCATCCAAGTTTATTCTCTATAAAAATATCATTTAAAAGATCACCTGGGGAGGGCTTTCCTGGTGGCACAGTGGTTGAGAATCTGCCTGCCAATGCAGGGGACACGGGTTCAAACCCTGGTCCGGGAAGATCCCACATGCCACAGAGCACGTAAGCCCATGGACCACAACTACTGAGCCTGAGCTCTAGAGCCCGTGAGCCACAACTACTGAGCCAGCATGCCTAGAGTCCCTGCTCTGCAACAAGAGAAGCCACCGCAATGAGAAGCCCGCGCACCGCAACAAAGAGTAGTCCCCGCTGGCCGCAGCTAGAGAAAGCCCACGCACAGCAACGAAGACCCCACACAGCCAAAAAATAAATAAGTAGATAAAAGATCATCTGGAACAAAGGGCAGTCAGTGCCCCTGCTTGCAAGATGTACAGAAAAAAAAAAAAAAAGAGAGAGAGACCCATGTAGAATTATCTCCCAATATATCACAAGTTAAAGAAGAAAATTTGAGGAATAAATTGTTTTACTCCATTAATTTTTACCACCAGAGAGCTGTTGTACCACTCTTTCTGTTAGAATTATTTGGTGGTACCCTGAATCACATGCACTTAACTATAACATGCAATGTGCAAATATGTTTTTTCATATTTTTTTCAAAAAAAAAAAAGCTTGAAGCCCCTTTTGGAACGAAGGTTCTTCCGAGGTGGCTAAATAGTATCCATTATCTAAATCAAATATTTTAAAAAGGGAAGGGAAGGAGGAAGTAAAAGAATAGTATAATGAGGTGGGGGGTGGGGTGGGCCCTGCGCTGTGGAGGGAAAGTGGCGGGAAAGCTCCTCCCGGAGCCTGGGGCGCTGGAGGCGCCGCCGCGGACGCAGCTGACGCAGTTTCTGGCCGAGAAGCTGGTCACCATTATCCCGAACTTCAGTCCGGACAAGATCTTCTAACTGGGGGCGACCTGGGGCTCTTCCACCCTGACTCACCAGTAGAGGTGGCCCTGTGGCTGGCGATCGACCCGACACCAAGATGGATGCGTTGGCTGCTTCCTCAGGAGTGGAGGGAGGTGGGAAAGTTGGAGAAGATGAGGGATCAGGAAGAAAAAGGAAGAAACGTTTCCCTCTACGCCTAGCCCTTAGTCCAAGGAACTTACCAAACTCCTGTTAAATCAGGCTCCGGACAACATCCCCAAGGCGCATGAGATCCGGACCCCGATGGAGGACGCGCAGGACAGTCGCGTAGCCAAGCTCCCGTGTGTGCTGACGCCTTCGTGACACAGCAGGCGGCCCGCGCCAGGCTGGATAACTTGACCTCGATGCAGGTCAACACCCGTGGGGCTTTCCTCCCACCAGCACTCGATCCCGTGGACGAACTCCGCACGGACCTGCAACCTTCACACAGCGCCCAGTCTCGAGACTTCCAGGCAGAGACGGGTTTGTGGAGGCCCGTGTCTGGGGCAGGAGGCCCGCCAGCGGTGTGTGAGCGCTCAGGACGCGATCAAGGGACGCCGATTCCTGGGAGTTCTTGAACCGCTTTTGAACGTCTGAAAAAAAGTGCAGTGGAGCAAGGAATGGATTTATAACATTGTTAGACAGCAACGGGCTTGTGGTGACTTTCTGTAATTCCACATCTGTATCTTGGAGCCAGCTGTCCTTTTACAAAGGAAAGAAAAAAACTTTGGCAAAATAAGCGGTTTTCCCCGGCGGAAGCTCCAGTCTCCTGATCAGAACTGCCATGCGCAGGTGAGTGTTCGGTGACTTCACGTGTTGCTTTTAAAAGATGGAGGTATAGCAGGAGTGCGGAAGTGGCTAGGCCTTTTTTTTTTTCTTTCCTTTTTTGTTTCCTTCTTGAACCTGATCCCTTGGGCTAAATTTAGAGTCTCCTACAAAGGTGGTTCATCCAGAGAAAGAGAGCCATTGAGTGGGTAGTGACGGTGACCCATGTTTATCATCTAAGCCCTGATACACAATAAAGATGGCATCAAGCCAAGTCTCTATTGGGTTTTCCTGCCTAACTGTCACGTGAAAGGAGCAAGCCAGGGGGCTAGAATGACTTCTTAGACCAAACTGAGAGGTTTAGCAGGCAGCTGGAAACTTTAGACCAACACTCTGGATGTCTCTTGTTCTCTTTGCTACTTTTGGGTAAGGTCTAAAGGGTTGCTTAGCACCAAGAGGAAAGTCCGGGAAAAATTAATTCCATGTTATCAAGTGTGTGAGTGAAGACATGATGCCAGGGGGAAAAGTGAGACCTGTGACATGGTTCTTGATGGACTGAGGCAAAAGACTGTTATAGGCAGCAGAGGCTCAGTTGAGGGCAATTTTTTTTTTTTTTTTGCCCTAGGAGGAAAAGTTTCATCTGTAGCATTTTGGAATTGCTAAGTTCCTTACAGAAAGTATATTACTGAGAGAAGAAATGCTTGTCTAGTCATGCAATGAGTAGGTTCAGTAACCAGCTGGTTTTGGACGGTAGCACCATTGGTGAAAAGCAGAAGCATGCCATCTCGAGGGTTTTTTAAAGAGTCTATGTGTGTGTCAGCTGAGCCTAAAGAATATCTACTGGGATTTTCCCTTCAGTGTTTAAATTCCAAACTTACTCAAGCTACACGAGCACTATTTCTCCATTCCACATTGGTACCCAGATGTTCCTCTAACAAGCAGCTGATGGTTATTATTTGAACACTGAAGGGCCAGACATGAAGGGATTAGGACCTAAAAGACCTGGTCTCCACCGTTTAAGAGATGACAGGACTTGCCTTTTCATCTCACCCTTATGTGGAATCCTTCAGATTTAATCTGGGGAATCTTCTAGAGTGAAACCACAAGTTTTTGTGGAGGTTGAGGAGACCTGCATGTCTCAGATCTCACCCTGAAACACTTTTTTTACAATCTGTCTGAGGTACAATCGAATCTGTCTTTACACTTTACCTGTAAATCTCTGTAATTGTTGAGCTTTTATTTTTATTTTTGACTTCATTATAACATAAAAAAAAAGATTTTTCTCTTAATAGTATTATGAAATGACTGCAAGTAAAAACGTTAAACAATACAGAGATATGAATGATGGAAGAAAGTGAACACTCAGTTAGATCGGCACAATGGAGTGAGAACCAGAAATCACACAGCAAGAATACGTTTTGGCTTTGCAGCTAAAGTAGATTTTGGCAGAATTCGATTTATTACTCTGAAGTGTTCCTGTCTTTTGAAAATAAATATTGAGGATGATTCTGTAGTGTGGACTGATACAAAGGAAGTCAAATAAATTGGGAAAAAAGTAGAGATATCTCAATTTTAAGTTTAAGAGAGGCAGTATTAAAATAGTACAAACAAACAGAGGGACAATGTGCATATTGTAAGGCTAGTCTTCTTTGGGGAAAAGAATACGTGAAAAGAAAGGTGAAAAAAACCCTCTCTTTTTACTACTGGACATTTTAAAAACTAAATAACTTTATGTGACTAAAATAACCTTAACAAAGAAACTCATATACTTAAAATTAGCATGAATTTAGATTAACCTGACAACTTTAGATTCAGAAAAGTATTAAGGGCCATCACTCTGGTTGTATTCTTTTCTTCCCTTTATTTATTTATTTTTTAATTGAAGTATAGTTGATTTATAATGTATTAGTTTCAGGTGAACATCAAAGTGATTCAGTTATATACATATATATATATATAAATCTATTATTTTCAGATTCTTTTCCATTATAGGTTATTACAAGATATTGAATATAGTTCCCTGTGCTATACAGTACGTCCTTGTTGTTTACCTATTTTATATATAGTAGTGTGTATATGTCAATCCCAAACTCCTAATTTATCCCTTCCCCTTTCCCTTTCCCCTTTGGTAACCATAAGTTTGTCTTCTATGTCTGAGTGTCTGTTTCTGTTTTTTAAATAAGTTCATTTGTATCATTTTTATAGATTCCACATATAAGTGTACAATATGATATTTGTCTTTGTCTGACTTAACTTCACTTGGTTTATTTTTGTATCTGAGTTCTGAGTAATGTGAAATGACAGAGTGACAGAGACAAAAAAAAAGACGGAGGAAGAAGAGGAGGGGGAAGTGGAAGAGGGGGAGGAAGGAAGGGAAAAAGAAGACAAACAGAATAAAGGAATAAAAGAAGGACGGAAGGGAAGGGGAGAGAGAGAGAGAGCCCTTGTTTAGTGCCAAAACAAATGACCTATAATGGTGTTGCAGTTAATAAAGTTGGATAAAAAAAATTAAGTTTATTGGTAGAGTTTATAATCTTCAGAACACTAATATATGATCTGTTTGGTTGCTTTGACTATTAAGAAATAAAAACAGGGGCTTCCCTGGTGGCGCAGTGGTTGAGAGTCCACCTGCCGATGCAGGGGACACGGGTTCGTGCCCCAGTCCGGGAAGATCCCACATGCCGCGGAGCGGCTGGGCCTGTGAGCCATGGCCGCTGAGCCTGCGCGTCCGGAGCCTGTGCTCCGCAACGGGAGAGGCCACAACAGTGAGAGGCCCGCGTACCGCAAAAAATAAATAAATAAATAATTAAAAATAAATAAATAAATAAAAACAGTCTGTAATTGTACATCAGTAACACAAAAATGGAGGCAGGTTCAAAGCCAGCTATGATTACAGTCAACGCCTAAGTCCACTCACTCCCAGCTCCTCTCTATCCAACCTCAACATCTACTCCTCAGACTAGAACAGCAGGGAAAAGTCAATATTTGTATTGAATCGTTTTTAGACTTCTAAAAAGATAAATATTAACAGGTTGGAATCAAGTGAATTACTCAATTACATACCAACAGTTTCCAAAGCATATTCATTATGTTCTAGAATTGTAGTGGATTTATTTATTTTTTTCAAAGATATTTGGCTCAATAATTTAAAACTAAGTTGTTTTTACTCTTGCACTCTCTTTTGGGGAGGAAGGCTATAAAAGTGTCCTGAATGTCAGTCGCTTCCATAAAAATAATTTTAGAAAGTAGCTTTTTCATCAGTGTTATTAGAACATTAAAAGATTTATTTACAGAGCTAAAGTTTACTCCAATGTTCATCTTCCCTTTATCTATCCTCTATATCTATTCGCTGTGTCCTCTCCGAAAGGCTGTGTTACTATTACTATCAGAAGCAGTGGGTTGAAAGTTGGACTGTTACATTTGATATTCCTTTACTGACTACACCTTTGAATTTTGCAGTGCTAGTCAAATGATATACTATATAAACTGTTAGACGTAACAGTCTAATAACTGTTAATAAATAGTCTTTAATAACTTGAGAGTCTGTCAGAATTCAGACATTTTGTGTTATTGCCTCCTATTCAAAGGAAAATTATTTGCACCATTTTGGTGTATTGATTTGTCCTTTTTGTTGTTTCCTGGAGAAGGTCTATTACTGAACTGAAAGAAATATTCAACAGTCACTTTGCTCTGACTCTCAGCAAGAAGGAATTGTTTTAATATGATTACAAATTGAAGAGTAACATTAAATCTGCCATCCCTTCCTTGGTCAGCTCCAGTTATGCTTTTTAATTGGAAACTATCTTCTAAGAAGTTACAAACAAAACATCAAATACCTGGGAAGTTGCAAGGACCTTCACTTTCCATTTTAAAATTAACAATTTTCATAAAATATTTCATGACAAACGACATCAACTCAAATATGTTGCTTCTCATAAGATTTTCTTTTGCATTATTGAGTACTGGGTAAATAAGCCTGAGAATGTTAGCAAATTTGAACACATTTGTTTGAGTCCACGTGCTGCTCTACAGTGGCTCCCCTGAAAATAGAAACAATTACTCCACATTCTCCTTCAATTAGGGCAAATCTCCGCTTGGCCATACTTCATAGAAACATCGCATTTTATTTTCTACCTACTAAAAGCTGACTATTGCAGGCTCTCCACACTAAACTAAAGGTGATAGTTTTAAGATTGTCTCTTTTGTATCCCACTAAATGTTTCCAACTGTTCCCTTCACTAATATTTAAACAGCCTAGTATAAAAACAGAAAGAAGAAATAGAAATGTCCTTTCCAGGGTCACGAAGCTCTAGTCACCTTTGAAATCGATTGGCAGGAAATAGGCAACTCTGTCCCCTCATCTTTCTATCAATCTACCAAACAGCATGGCAGCAGTCACTTACACCCTAGGAAGAAATCAAGGCCCTGAATAACTGCCTGGTCGTTGTGTTATTTAGCTTTGCCAATGTCAGTTCAAAGTGTTTTCATCCTTCAGTGTTTTCTCAACCTGGCAGAAAAATGGGTAATGGATGATGATGTGGATGACAAAGTGGGTGGATTCTGCAACTGATGAAGAGGAGAGAGAATTTGATAAGGAAAGCACTTCTGAGTCCACAGCATTATGTATATAATCTCAAATAAACACACACACAACACACACACACACACACACGGGGAGCCCCTTTGTTGCTGCATTGCTGCTTAATGCTCTCTTAATGGTCATGCCATCTTAGCTTTCTGCTTACACAAGATGGTAAGACACGCAGACACACAACGTGTGTTAATAATAAGGATTATTGCTATTTCCCCAGTAAATGTTTAAGGTAGATTGACAAATCCTTGCATTTTCAATTTCCAGTTTATTTGAATCTCTTAGATCACTATGAGAAATTATTACTATTAGTAATAATCCCTATTTTGTATATAAAGAACAAAACTGGATAAGAAGTAACTTAAATGTATGTCCACTAACCATCTGGTATGTTATCATGATAGGATGTATTACACATTTACCTACAAATGAGAATAACATTTTAGATTGTAAGTTGTATATTATGACAAACCCACGAGAAGTAATCAGAAGAAAAAGAAAAGGGTAAGAGCATGGTGTCAGGAGAACAAATGGAACCGAATGTGTTTAGTTGATGAAGTAAATATATTTCGTTCATCTCTCACTTGCTCTGTATTCTTTCCCTCTAATTCTTCCCCATCACCACATTTTCCTTTACCTTTTCTTTCTCTATTGTTTGAGTCACTGTTATCTTCATGGTTTTCCCAAATATCACTGACCTGAAGTAGGTATTTGTTGATAGTATTTTTATTTTTGGAATGGTTGATTTGTTTCCTTGCCTCTAACCTGTGTTTATCCATTTTTCTTTGAACTTTTTTATTGAACACCTGTGATGTACCCAGTCCAGTGCTAAGAGGACAAGACAATACAACACAGTCCCATGTACCTTATAACAGGACATGTGCCCTATTAGGTGGACACTCAAGACTCACTTTGCTTATTTCCTCCTTTGGTTTCCACTCAAACAAGTCCTATTGTCTTTCTCAATTTTGCCTGGTTAATGTTTGTTACTGTTTCAATTCTCCATTTAAACATCACTTTCTCCAAGAGGACTTTCTTAAACCTCTAGAGTAGATTAGATATGGTAGGTATTTGCTCCCATAAAAACTTGTCTGTACAAGGTTTGTCACTAAAAGCTGTCTTGCTGTTCAATATATTTTTGTTGTTTTAACGTAACTCAAGAAATATGAACTTAAAATAGTAAAGGTCATATTGTTTTTCATCATAGTTTTATTTTCATCTTTCAAAGAATGCATCAAACATATTTTAAAGCTAAGAAGGATAAGTATATATGTACAAAGGACGTCAAGATCCTATTAAATATAGTATATTAAACCCTCATCTCCCATACCCCTCTCTCTCATTTTTTGGCTCATCAAATATACAACCACAGTGCAGAAATTTTAAAGAAGATAAAAATCATGAAAATCCATTATGGTGTTTTTTTCACTTTTTGTTGGAACATATAAATGAAAATGATCACAACTGCTGAGGCTAAAAAGTAGATGTGCAACAAAGTTGAGCAACGCATGCATTGATTTTACTTAACAAGTTGGACAATCAGCTTTCTCCAACCTGAAAGTTATGGAATTATTGCAGAAGTTCCATAAATCTCACAGGTACCAATCTCTGTGTTTAACCCAGGTAAATATTGTGGTCTTTGCCAGCCATCCAACACAAAGCAGATTCCAACCTTTGTCTAACTCATACAACAGCGTCAAAGGCCATGCTGGTGATCGGAACCTTGAACAAGAGATGTGGCTTCTGTGTTCAATGGTTATTGATACGCTACATAAGTGTAAATTTGGTGCTAGTGGGAATATTATCTCAAGCTATTTCTAATTGTTATTCCTGCTTATTCTGCCCTCCAAAACAGTGATGTGTGCCTCCAATTTGGAATAGATTTTCTGTCTGTCCTTCCTACCTTCAAAGAATTCTTAGACCCTATTGATAGTCATTTTTCTCCTTAGATCATGTTTCTAAGGAGAATGAAGGGAAAAGGCAAATAACCCCCTATGTCATTTGCTACATAATTGCTAGTATGACAGGTAAGGAGAAGAAAATGCTAATTTAATTTTTTATTCTTCTTCTATCTTCTGGGATAAAAAAAGATTTATAAAATAAAGCACTAATAATATAACAGTATCACTCCTCCAATTAATAGCAATAATACACTGTGAGATTAAATCATTTTCATTTTTCTGCAAGTCAGATAAAAGATGCATAGGGCTCATGTGAAGCAACATAAAGCTTCATCTGTGTTTGAAGCCATAAAGCTTTGTAAAAATGACTACTTTACTGTTAAAGTGAGAAATAGCCTTTTAGCTATGTATGATAAGCAGGCATTACTGAGAGAAAGAAAATAATTTCTAATTTTGAATAAATATTTTGTGTATTATACTTATTTCCCAGCAATACAAAGAAATATTACCCTGGATTAGAATATGAAGAAAAAGATTAGTTTTCTTATGTGAGTCACTAAAATACCAAATTATTCTGTAATTATAGTTTCTCTATGCTTTAGTGCACATAGATTTTTAATTAAATCAACACTTAAGATAATTTTCTAGTACATAAATTTCGTGGTTTTCAAAAATATCTAATGAGAATTTCAGTCTAAACAAAATAAAGATTGCGGGAGGTGATGTATGTTCATCTTCAACTAATTTTTCAGTTCTTTCTCTTGGGGCCTCTTAATTTTTCATATTTGCTAAAGGAGGTTTTAGTAGTAACCCATCATTCGCAACTTAAATTTCTTTAGACATTGTTTTATACTTTAGTATAAGGTGTAGTTAGTGAGGAAATTCTATCTTCTTTGTCAAATTTTTTCTTAGATTTTTTTATGTGAGAGTCTTCTACTTATTATAGATATTTTAAGTTTTGGAATAAAATGTTGACCCTTAAAAAAATTGGCATATAAATTCAATATCCTCCTATAGTTCATGAACTTATGACTCATTTCCTGATAAATATGATACTTCATAATTAAGACAGTGTTTACCTCACAAAAAATACTCCAAATCTTGATCACTGGGGAAAAACAGTCATCCAATAAGTGATTCCAAAAAATTTTTATTTTTATGTTTCAGGCAGATGTATGTTTCACAATTACAATACTTGTCATAGATGGTACTTCAGATAAATAAAAGCCAGTAAATACAGGGTCACAGATTAAAGGAATACTGACAGAGGGTTGGCATTCTTATGTTTCTGTCCTGCCAAGATGTTTAATCAGAAAAGGACATGGGAGGTCATTTCCTTATCATACAGAATCAGGAACAAGCCTCTTGTAGCAGCAGTGCAAAACTTTTATGGAGTGCATAGCTGACATTATTTCTGTTATCAGAGACTAAGCAAAACCCTGTTATTGCCCTATAACTATAAAATGTTAAAAGAAAAAGTGAGGGCTTTGTTTCATAGTTTGCTAGTGTTGGCAGAAATAAAATGTTACTTCCACAGCATAAAATTGACAGTTCTTCCCCTTCTAAAAGTGCAGACTCTTATTAACATTTTGTGTGTAAAACGTGCAAAATTTAAGAGTGCTTTGAAAATGTATATCTGTAGATGGGTTAAGTATATAAATAATTGCAAATTGCACAAATTGCATAATAGACAATACAGCTTCAGGTGGGATTTGTCATTTATATCTGTGATGTAACCATCTCAAAAGTGAGTACATACATATTTCCTTTGTCTAACTTTTCCATTTCTCTCCCATGTCCTCATCTAGGATTATAATCTTCCCTACTCAGAATGGCAGATGCCAATTGCAGGTGATTTTGTCTACTTTTCTAATGGAAAAGTAGAAGAAATTATGATTAATCTTGGAACTAGATTATAGATTTGGTTGCATTTCTGACATTTTTCTAGCAACTGATTTGGACCAAATCTTCAGGGTTATTCTGGTTTTACCCAAACCTGATCTGGACTCTTTCAAGTGGGAGAACCTCCAAGTGGGGGAACTCTGATACTATACTAGACACACATCCTTCTTGGATAAGCCATTGGAGGATGGCATCCAGGAAAAAAATCCTTTCAAATCATACTTACATGAGGACATTTGTTTTCTGAGGCTTAAAATGGGAAATAAAAACTCTAAAGCTTAGCATTTTCTTAGTGGATAACATATTTAAAAATATGTTTAACAGAATAGGCCACTTTAAAGGAAAATGCTATCACTATAGATGTAAGATAGTAGTCTTATATTCCTAATTATATATTAATCTCAAAGAATACAAAGCAAAGTATTTTAAACTACTAAACCTGTATATTACAATCTTCTCTTTTTTTTTGCGGTACGCGGGCCTCTCACTGTTGTGGCCTCTCCCGTTGCGGAGCACAGGCTCCGGACGCGCAGGCTCAGCGGCCATGGCTCACGGGCCCAGCCGCTCCGCGGCATGTGGGATCTTCCTGGACCGGGGCACGAACCCGTGTTCCCTGCATCGGCAGGCGGACCCTCAACCACTGCGCCACCAGGGAAGCCCACAATCTTCTCTTTTTATGCTTTCTTTCCTCTCCTTTGACTCTCACATACTAAAAAGACCCGGTAAGGAGCTGGGAATCCTTTAGGATTATAATATGCCATTAGAAACTGTCTCAATACACATACTTTAGTAAATATGTAGAATCACAGCATGCGACTCTTCAATTTTATATCTATAAATAAATCACCATTCTGATTGCAGCCAAGAGTAAAGAAAAAGAAGAAAAGTTTAGTTTTTCAAACAACTTTTCTTTTTCATTACAAGGCCAATAGATGTAGGTGGGAAGCTAATTCGGCTTTTCAGTTTCTTGATTGCTCTAGATCTATCAACTATTCACCTTCATGTTAGTGACTTCGTTAAATTCTGATTTAGAAGCTAATTTGAAAGAAGCCTGACCTTTGAAATAGTGTGACAAGAGGGCTAAGGAAGGAGGTGGAGAAGATACTGCTGAGCAGATCTCAAATCATATTTATGTTTTAAAAGCTACCTAATGAGCTATTCACCACTCACAATTTAGCATTTTAATCCAAATTTTCACTTGAAAGTAGCCCCTGCTGACTCAAAAGTGTTATAACATGCAGTGGCCAGGTGGGGGAGAAATGCAGCCTTATCCCTTTGAAGCCTGGCTGCCCAAGATCAATAGGAGCTCACAGGTGGCCAGACTTCAAAGAGGAGGTGCTGGGTTGCTGTTTCTGTCGAGTCCCTGTAGCATTTATTTCCACACACCCCCGACAGTGGCTTGAAATTGGCTTTCATGTTAGACTTTCACTTAAGAGAGTAAATGAAGAGCATTAGAGGCAGATCTTGATTAAAAGAATTTTAAAAGAAGCTAACATCTTGAGAGGACCAGCCACCTTTTAAAAGCACCTATTAATGCAATTGCTGGGTAGAAGGGAAGGTAAGCCTGCGGGGGAGATTTTTAAAAGCAGCTCACTTACGGGGTTGCATCTGACATTTTAGCAACTAAGCTACATCCCTTCAATGAGCTACAATGGTTGTAAGTAAATTTTTATTCAACATTTTGTAGCTGGGTGTCTATTCAGCAGTGGAGTTAGAGTGAAAAAATGCCCACAGCTGCCAAGTCCAGGTGGAAAGAACACAGTGAGGTTAGTTGAAAAGTAGCAATGATCAACTTTTTAGTCATTAAACATATTTCTGTACAAACAACACAGAAGAATGTAGTTGAGAACATGAACATGTTACATTTGCTGAAATATACATTTTTGCTTTATTTTAATTTTTGTTTTTATAGAAAAATAAAAGTATAAAGGTACAGTTTATATAAAATAGGTATAACAGGATATATAAGTATATCTTATATAATTCATTTTGTAATAACAAGATTCTGAAATAACGAGTAATGTTTCTCTTGTCACAAATAGATCATGTACATCACAAAAACTTTATAAATAATATAAAAACTGGAGGAATTCTTTTTACTCCAGAAAAAATGGTTCTTAGTCTTGGCCACATGTTGAAATCATCAAGATCATCTGGCATGCTTTAAGGAAAAAAAGATGTCAGGGGGCCCATCTGGAGATTTTAATTTAATCAGTCTAGAGTGGGCCTGGGCATAGGAATTTGGAAAGTTCCCCAGGTGATTCTCCTGTGCACTAACAGTGAGAAATGCTGGCCTAGAACAGAGCCTCTCAAATTCTTATGTGTGTATAACCACCTGGGAATCTTGTTAAATTAAACATTCTATTTCAGTTGGTCTGGGGTGGGGTCTAAGATTCTGCAACAAGCTCCCAGGTGATGCCAAGCTGCTGGACTGGTCCCCAGACCACTCTTCGTGGAGAAAGAATTTAGATATTCTCAACTCAAGAGAAGGACATGAGTTGAAATCATTAAAGCATTTGGGTTGAAACTCCCTCTATTTTCATAACCCCCAATCTAACCAGACACCCACTCCCCACCTGCCCCCAGTTGCCTCAATTCCATGTGCCAGTATTTTCTCAGTTTTCAGGGTAGACTTGTTACTGAAGATCATTAAAGCTGGTTTCTGGAGTAATTTCTAGAAGGCTGTGCTAAGATTTTAAAATGTGGTCCCTAATAGAAATTGCATACTGGGATATTTCAAATGAAGAAACTGCTTGCTACAGGCAACGAAAGAAACAATTCTGCATTATTAAACTTCTCCTGTCAGTATGCTGAGCTTGAGGCCAGCAAGAATGCTAAGTGAGGCTGTTACTCTGGACCATATTCATGACTTTTATTCAAGGAAAGGATAAGCTGAGTGAAGAGCCATCTGAACCTAGGAAAAGGACTGGTTATCCATACTGGCAGGGAGGTCAAGCAGTTCTATATTCACAGCAGGGGACGTTTCACCCTGAGTGACCTGCATGGGTCCCAGGCTACTGGCTGTGCAGGTGCTCTAGCCCTGCTATGGAAGTTTCAAGTTCCCGACACAGAGCATCAAACGCACCTTTGAACTTATCTTCCTTTACCCATAGATCTTTTAAATAAACTACGGTATTTGAAAAGTATAAGCAAGAATTCTGTACACTGTTCCTGAAGCCTTCTTGTGTTTCTCTGAAAATGCGATGTTTTAGAAAGATCCTGGGCTTTTAAATATGAAAAAGTTAAGTTTGGATGTGAGCACCAACAGAATTTATGACTCTTTGGGAGTATTAGTACAACATCTTTAAGGCTCTCAGTTATCTATTGAGAATCCTCCTTTCCTGCAATGCCCTGGCTACCCAGGAGCCTCAATCTTGAGTTCTGAAGCTGTAGCTTTTGTAATTAGTAAAGTCACGGTTTTCCAAGCTCAAACAGTGCACTAGAGTAAGTGAGTTTAGGAAAGCTTTCAATGCCTGCCACAAATCATGACAGGACACAAACACTTAGATCCTTTCATCAAGGGATGCTCAATAGATTAGACTTATTTCAGGTACCTCTTCCACCCTGCCATTTAGCCTTGCTTTTGACAACCTTGTCTGTTCCGCAAATGTCTTCCTTGCTCTGAATCCTGGTGATAAGAATTGGAGTTTATTCCTTCTCAAGAGAACTTGAGAAATCTTATGCAAATTTACCCACCTGCCTCTAAATCCTAATAAGAAAAGTTAGGAGAGCTATTGCTAAGATACACAAAGAAACAAGGTTTGGTATGTTTTGCCCCTAGGCAGCATCTCACTGGGCATTCATTCATCATTTAATCACTTACTCAGCTAACATGTGGTAGACAATCTTCCAGGAACTGAAGATTTAGAATTTAAAAATATAGACAAAACCATTGTCCTTTAACTACAGATTCTCTAGATTTGGGGGAAAAAACCTATCATATTATAAGAATAACAGCTGTATTTTGTTGCCAATTTACCATTTATGAGGTATCATGTTAAGGGTCTTTATAGATCTATTTAATCCTCCCAACAGTCTTTTGAGAAGTGCATGGATGACAGCAAACGTAAGCAGGCACCAGACTCACCTGCAGTGCTTGTTAAACTACAGCTTGCTTACCCCTCATTCCCAGAGTTTCTGACTCAGTGTTGGGGGCAGGGTAGTCGAATTTTCATTTTTCAAGAAATTCCGAAATGATATTGATGCTGCTAGTCTGGAAACCACACTCTCAGAATTGCTGGATTAGAGAAAAATTTATAACAAATAAATATAGTTATCATTAATGGTTACATAGTGCGTGCAAAGCACTGTTTTAAACTTTTTAAAAATAAATTTATTTATTTATTTTTGGCTGCGTTGGGTCTTCTTTGCTGCACGCGGGCTCTCTCTAGTTGCGGTGAGCGGGGACTACTCTTTGTTGTGGTGCGCGGGCTTCTCACTGTGGTGGCTTCTCTTGTTGCGGAGCATGGGCTCTAGAGCGCAGGCTCAGTAGTTGTGGCGCACGGGCTTAGTTGCTCCGCGGCATGTGGGACCTTCCTGGATCAGGGCTCAAACCTGTGTCCCCTGCATTGGCAGGCGGATTCTTAAACACTGTGCCACCAGGGAAGCCCCTGCTTTAAACATTTTGTGTAAATTATCTCATTTAATTCTTACAACAACCCTGTAAGATAAAAATTATTAATATCAGCCCAATTTCACAGATGAGGAAACTAAGGAACAGGCCAGTTAAGTGACTTTCCCAAAATCACATGCTTTGCAAGTCTGTTACTCTGTTGGAATATAAACCCAGCATGAACTCTAAACTCTCCCCACTGTGCTCATGGTTGGGTGCCTCCATGTGCTAGTTATACTTAAGGTATGGATTCAGTGATGAACAAGACTGACAAAATCTCTGATTTCATGGAAAGAAGGACTGGACTTGCTGTACTTTGGAATGTGAAATATCAATTGAAGCATGAAGAATGAGAAGGAGATGCCCACCCAAAAAGCCAAGGGAAGGACTGCATAGGCAGAGAGAACAAAAGCAAAGGGTCTGAGCTGACACACAGTGGCATCTGAATACTGGAAAGCCATTGTGTGTAGGAAGAGTGGTACAGAATGGGGTCAGAGAGAGATGCATGGGCCGGATGACATAGAGCCTTGCAGGTCATTGTAAAAAGGTTAAACTTATCTTGAGGGCTGTGAGAAGTTGTTGAAGGGTTTTAAGAAGTAGCATGATCTGAATTTTGCCTTTAAAAAGATTATGTTTGTGACTGCAATGAGAAGAATAAGCTACTGGAAGGCAAGTTTAGAACAGGAAGATCAGTCAGGAGACTATTGGAAGAGTCAGGATGAAAGGTGATAGAGCTTGGATGATATATCAGAGGAATCACAGAACACATCACACAAAGTACATGATTAATAAATGGCAGCAATGATTATCATAATTAGTCCAAGGAGGATCTGTTTGTCCCCTCTGTAATGTTCTTGTCAAGCCATCGTTAGGGACCACAGCTACCATTGCTCCCTTACCTGACGCGCTTGGGTTGGTCCTTACTTTCCCAAAGAGCAGGAAGCTTTTCTCCAACTAAAACCAGATTGTCCAGAATTATAATAACTTTTCTTAAAAAGCATTTTAGACACCGCATTACTCAATCTCATTATTTGATACTAACTACAGCATTTTAAAGATTCTTCTATTAGCATAAATTAGTAAGTATAATTAGATGAAATCATTTTTTCCTGATCTTTGCTCTCAGACATAAAGTTAGCGGTATTTGTGAATAAAAGTGGTAATGGATTTAAGTTACTCTATTTCCTAAATTCTAAGAGGTTCCTACTTCTTTTAATAACATTTTAAAGTGTTTGGGATTAGGAACCTTTCACAGTTGATGTGCACAATGAATGGGATAGCATTTTATTGTTTCCTGAAAAATTGTTATGAAATAGACAGCTAACACATTCTTACAATCATGAAATAATGGTGATTTTAAATAATACATACATAAATAAGAAAAAACCCTCATAATCCCAAACCATTATTGATTAGTAAATGACAGCTTTCTCAGCAACAGCGAGGCAGTTTGAACATGACTTTTTACTTTGCAACATACAATGAATATAACAGATACAAGTTATATATTGTAGAAATTGATAATATTGAAACATATCTCTAAGTGAAAGTCCTCCAATACTATGAAAAATTTGCCTCTCATGTAATTTATGAAGAAAAACTTCAAGTTTTTAATTTAAACTGTGGTCTCAATAAAGACTTCACTGAGAGAGGCTGTTGTCCAAATTTGCTAAGAGAATGAGCACAACAGAATGTTGAAATAATGTGATTAACTTCTGGCTTAGAGAGAGACCCTCAGAAGGACTGTATCAATGTCCAGATTTTTCTCAATGTAAGGCTCATGGGCAGGTACCTCATGGAAACCATTATCATATCCTTTAGGGATTAAGAGCTAAGAAGGTCAGGAAAATTAAATAATACATATTATTCTATATTATAGTGGAGAACTGTTGTGTAGTATAATAAAGCTATGGGAAAGAACACAGGTAACATGATGCCCTGTTTTTAATAAAATCTATATGGAAGAGTACTGCCAACCTACAAAATGATTAGCATAACAATACCAAACAATTGTCATAGAAGTAGAAGTACATCATGTTTTCCCATTAAATATATTTTTAAAAATTTTATTGGGGTATAATTTACAATGTTGTGTTAGTTTCAGGTGTACAGCAAAGTGAAACTGTTATACATATACATATACCACTCTTTTTTAGCTTCTTTTCCCAGATAGGCCATTTCAGAGTATTGAGTAGAGTTCCCTGTGCTATACAGTAGGTTCTTACTAGTTATCTATTTTATATATAGTAGTGTGCATGTGTCGAGTTATCCCTCCCCCCAATTAAATGTTTTTAAAAATTGACATGTGAAAAGTTCTTTGAAAAAGGTAGAAATTTCCACATTGATTTCCATTATAATATCAGATATAGTTTTTTTCCTATCACTTTAGTTATCTTCTGTCACTTTAGCTTACTTTCTTTGCTATCTAGTTTCTTTTAAACAATCAAGTGTATAAATACTTTACATGGAATACTTATCATAAATTATTTTTAATACAGATGGGTGCCACTAATTAAATTTCTCTAGTCACCTCTAATATTCAAAGACACTCTGAAATGAGCTAGCTAATAAATGTGATATCTGAAGGCAGAGAGCCTCTAACATAATGACTTAAGTTGTATGTGGTAAAAGAGAGCAGTTCTTGCCTCTCATATTCAATGTTCTAGCCATGAGCAGGAATCATGAAAATTACTCCATTAGTGTCAATGGTTGAAAAATAATGTCACCTCTTTATGCTTATATGAAGCACTGAATATTATTCAGAAATCTTGCCTGTAAACGCATTCTTTCTACCTGAGAGATATTGCACATGGTTGCTCTTTATTTCCCTTTCCAATTCTATAGTTTAACATAAACGATCAATTCATTACACAGTATGTTTCATAAAATATATACAGCATTTACATTTTCATTTGTTTCCCATTTTGTCCACAATGTCTTTTGTAATATACCATAGTGAGCAAAAATGACCTTTTTTGCTATTCTCTTTATCCTAGGTTTGAGTTTTTCCTTTTATTTCCCCTAGAGATAACTAAAAGGGAGAAATTCAGGAGGTATAGATTAAAATGCTGTTTCCTAGGATAATGGCCTTCCTGTTTTAATTCAGTCAATAAATCAGTGCTTTCCCTCCAAAATAGTGTGTTTCCTTAGAGAACTAAATGGGCTCATTCCCTATGCAGAGCTCAGTAGGAACATAATAGAGAACGTTTTGACAAGGTATATAGCCATAGTTCAAATGTCAACAAGCATTACAAGGTTGAGTTCAGAAAGAAAAATAGCGTAAGTGAATAGATGAAGTGAACATATTTATGAGCTATAACAGAAATGGTGTGACCGACAAAAGCTGTTTGTAGAGAGCATGGAAAATCATATAGTTTAAGACACAGCTTAGCTTTCTTTGGTTCCTCTTGACCTCACTCCACTCATTCAATCAATGAGGAAGGTCAAGACTGATACTTATCTCCAAATCGTATCCCAAATCCCACTCTTCAATTCCTTCCTCTAAAAGATCTGTGTGTAAATCACCATCATCTCCTAGCACCTTTCTTCCACTCTGGCTTCCTGAAGTAGCCCACACCCCACACCATCCCCAAACCCACACCCGAGAGCCAATTATCTTCATATAACAGGCTTTTCTAGTTCCCCCTGCATTAAACCCTTTCTTGGTAACAGTGGTCATTAGAATAATGAATTTTTTTACCAATCATTCAATCCCAGTATAAGCTATGCCCATGTTCCTCTGTCTTCATCTCACACCCCTATGCCCTTGTCTCTTAAACCCCAGGCACTTCTGTTCTTGGAATATGAAAAGCTTGTTTCTACCCTGGGGTTTATTTACTAGTTGTTTTTTTTTCCCTGAGATACTCTACATCCTGATTTTTGCATCCCCTGAATGCCCTTTCTTCAGCCTCTTCTTTTCATTAGATCTCAGCTTAATCTTCATTTCCTTGTAAAGAATTTCCCTGACCCCTTGATCTTAAGTAGGCCCCTTTTTCAATCCAGTTCATCGCCTTATTTTATTTCTCTGTATAACACTCATCGATAAAATATATTTTCTTCTTTACGTCCTGGTTTTGGTCTAATTATCACCTGCTTCCCTTCCTCCACTAATTAGAGTGTAAGCTCCACAAGGGCAGGAACCTGGTACACTGCTCTACCTCCAGGCCTAGAATAGTGCTTAACATATACAAAGGGCTCAATGACTGTTTTTTTTTTCCGGTACGTGGGCCTCTCACTGTTGTGGCCTCTCCCGTTGCAGAGCGCAGGCTCAGTGGCCATGGCTCACGGGCCCAGCCGCTCCGCGGCATGTGGGATCTTCCCGGACCAGGGCACGAACCCGTGTTCCCTGCATCGGCAGGCGGACTCTCAACCACTGCGCCACCAGGGAAGCCCCAATGACTGTTACTGAATAAATGAAGAGTGCCTTCTTATTTCTGCTCTTTACCCATTAAATTAGGATTCTCAGTGATGTGCCAAGGTTAGTTATATCCTTTGGAAGGTTATCATTTCATCATATCTAGATAGAGATGCTAGGTGGGCTCATAGAGCATTTACAATTTATAAATTGACCGTTTTTATTTGTCTTAATTTATTGCAATTAGCATTTACTAAATACAAGCTTACTGAACATATAATATCAGTTGGCCAAAACGTTTGTTCGGGTTTTTCTGTACTATGCTACAGAAAACCCGAATGAACTTTTGGCCAATCCAGTATGAACAAAAAACAACCTCAAACTCATGTATAATTTGAAAAGTCCCAACCAAATTGAATAAATATTTAGTCCATGTGCTCAGTAATCATGCTGATGTTTGCTAAATAGTATTCTTATCTTCTCCTTTATTCTTTGTTAATTTATCACTAACACTTATTCTAGTTCTATCCATCTCTGTATATTTATTGTTTATTATATAAAACCTAAAACATTAAATATTTTAATGATGTGCATAGTTAATGTTGTAACTAAATATTACCAAAAAAAGTTTCCTTTTGTGTGTGTGTGTAGATATTGCAGACAAGTCCATTTTGGACAAGACTGACAATTTGGAATTCTTCCTGTTATGTTTTCAACACCTGACCTTGGAAATCTGACAAGCTACAATTTAATCTCCTATAGAGGATATAGTTAGAGACAGACTGACATATAAGAATCTAATGTCTCTCCAAATGCACACCAAATGTTTATATTCTACTGCCCACAATCTCACCAAAGATTGCTACGATCAATCCTTTAAAAGGGAGATTTTATATATTTCAAGCAAACCTGACACCTGGAAAACCTAAAATTACACACAATATAAATAAGGGCATCGTTATACAGTGAATAGTTCTAAACAGAATAGAACTACAGAATTTTTACCTGAAAATTTCCCTTAGAAACCGTCTAGTTTAACTATCTCATTGTGTCGTGCAGGAACCAGAAACCCCAAAAGAAAAAAGTAGATTTGAAGTAGATTTGGGAAAAGTAATAGGATAGTATCTAAAAACTAGGTTACTTGTTGTTCATTCCCCAAATCCAGGAAGTGTTTAATTCTTGGTACATAGTATGTACGCAATAACTATTTGTTGAGTTATTGTTCAAGGATAATGTTGTCTTTATTCTATGTTAAAAAAATCACAAGTACATGTCACATAAAGAAACCTCTGAGTGTTTATAGCATTGCATGACTGACATGCATTTAAAAAAACATTTCTAAGTTAAGCATGCCTGAGTTCTAATCTTGATCTGCCAGTGTCAATCTCGAACATGCCAAGACTCTGTAATTGTGGGTTTAGTCCCCAATATTAACAGTTAACAATTCCCTTTTTAAAAGAATTGATCATAGGTATGCTTGAGGCCTGGCTGAAGGGTCCAATGGTCCATTCCATGTAGTGCACAGGGAAATATTATCCTTGGGTTCAGAGCCATAGCTACTCTCTGAGGAACCTGGCACAGTCTGCATCTCTGCATTTTTGAATCATGGTCAATGCCTTTGCTCATAAAGAACCACTCATTTCTGGTTGCTCAATGCCAGATTGTTCCTGCTGCTATTGTCTCTCAGCAGGCCAAAGCCATGTAGCATCCTATAACATGAGGGGTTTCTCGACATTGTCAGTCCTCCGTATTTATGAAGCACTGCATTTGTGGGGATGAAATATAGCCAAATCTATGTTGTTTCCAGCCTGCCTTTTCCATAACTGTCATTTCCTTGGCCCGAAGTGAGTAATGCTTACTTTCCAGGGAGCAAATTTTGCCTTCTTTCCGAGTGTTGTTTGGAAAGGGATTTACATTCTAACACTAAACAGATTTCTTGTTCCAAGGGTATCAAAAATCAGCAAGAATAGCAAGAAAGAAAAAGAGGGAAAAAAGATGCTGATAAGTCCAGAAACATTTCTGAGTCTCAAAACACAGTGGGACTGAAAGCTTTAGCCACAGCAAATATATATGACATTTGCTATATTTGAGATCAATTAAAAAAATAATACCTGCTTTTGTGCATAAATATGTCGCCAATTCACCTCTGCAAAATGTTATGACATTCAGAAACGTATATGGTTTTGCATAACATGGGATTCAAGAACTACCTGCAATGTGATAGAGGGATGAACAAAATTATAAGTAATACAATAAAAAATATATAAATTCAGTAGCCTACAACAGGCACATTAGAGGTCTTAGAACCTACTTCACCCATTATTAATTCCTGACAGTAAATTCTAAGTGAGTAACTGTCACAGAGAAAATTTGTAACTTGAGTTAACTTTCCAAGAACGCTAGATCACAATAAACTCCTGAACAGTTGTAGGGACAAAACAGACCATTGACAGCTTTCTGTTGAGGCTGATCAGGAGTTTAAAAAAAAAAAAGTCAGCTCACACCCGTAGCTTAATGAATCAAACTCCTATTTGTGATTGTTTCAAAAAGTTCCTTTTTTATTTTTAATAATAAAACACAGTTAAGAAGATATAATTAGTTTTTTAATTAAGGATACCATTGTAAGTAATATTTAATGAACTATTTCATTAGTATTAGTATAACATAGTATTACTGGTTATCTTTGAAATAAGTCCAGTTATTTAGTGAAAGAAAATATAAAGTGAGTTTCGGTTATTCCAAAGAAAGAAAATTCCACCACTATTAACAGTGTCACTGGACCTAAATTAAGTTAGAATTAAAATATTTTAGGAGTGATATGCTTGTTATGTAGGCAATACTCAGATACGGTTTTATTATTCCAGCGTAATTTTTCTTTGCAATACTCTGCTTTTCATTTTACAATATCAAAGTTGTCTTGTTCAGAAAAAAAAAATAAAACTAAAAACATACAGATGATATATGACAATGAGAATGCAAACATTATAAGAGCATTAATCATGTAAATAGTTCAGCAAATATTATCCATACCGTCGCAGCCCATTTGTTCTTTTTTGTTGTGTTTTATATCACTGTATTATGATAAACTATGGTTTCACATCATTCATCAGCAATTGGATTATGGCTGTATTGCAATTTGCTTAATTGGTATCAAAGCAAAAATTATGCTGTACTGGACAGGTTGTTAACAGAATGTAACAAAGGGAGAAAAATGTCGTCTCTAGCATATCTGAACATCACAATATAATGCTACCCCTATCAACTGCAAGTGGATTGGTTTTAAATGTCACCATGAATAATTAGGAACTGTGAGCATGATCTGAGATCATTCAGAAAGTATTTTATTAAAATACTGTACACTTCTGGCTAGAAACTTTGAAGTTTTAAATCATCTATTAAGAAAAAAATACTAAAGAAAAGAGATAATATTGTGCCATCAAAAGTAGAAAGTTAAGTTTTCCTTCCCTTGGAGCAAAAGGGCAACTGAAGCACTCAAAATCAATGTACTTACCCCAGGATGAACAAGGGCTGCATTTTTCATAAGCAGAATTCAAATTTCTCTCCACTTTGAAAAGTAATTTGAAAAGCTAGTAGCTGATTTAAACATGGCCGTATTCTAGTTGGATTCTTGACCTCTTTATGCCTTAAAGAATTGTGGGAAGAATTCTTAGACTTCATTAACTGGAAAAAGTCACAGACTTTCAAAGGTCTATTTTATTTACAAACAGACACATGTGCATACACCTATACCTATATCTCTCTACTTAAGTTCATGTAAAAATAAAGCCTAAAGCCAACTTTCTAAAATCTACTTGAAAATGAAATATCAGACCTAACAATAAAATAGTAGATTTGTCATACATAAATATAATTATTTATAAGTTTTACCTGTCTAATTATATTTTCAAAACCTTCTTTTAAAAGAAAATGCATTCCTTCATCATATACTGATAGCACTGAAAGAAGATGTAGAGCAATTAACCTAGTGGTGACTAAAAATCAATTTGCATTTAAGAAATGCAAAAGGTGATTTATAAAATAATTTTCATGTAAAACCAGTGTAATTGTGAGGTGTATTGTATGCCTTATGACATATGATTTTACATACACATTCTGCTCCAGCATATATCTGTGTACAATCAGACAAATATAAGTATGTGAAAGCAAGAGTAACCACCCCATTCCTTCAATAAGTAATAGTTGAGGATTACTCGTGTGGGTCTATGCTATTCCATCTGACAAATTCAAAAAGGGCATCAGAGATTCCTTGAATATTATTGCCAAAAGGTAATTTTGAGCTCTTTCAGTACAAATTCATCATGCAGTTCAAAATGTCAATCAAAATATATTTAAATACATTATAGATGAATATTTTCATCAAGCAGTCTTATGATAATGTACATACACATTGAGACAGACATTAGCCATTCTCAATCTTGGCTGCATATTAGAATCACCTGAGATGTTTTTTAAAACTACCCATACCTAGGCTACCTATCCCCAGACAGTTTATTTAATTCAGTGAAGTCTGGTCATCAGCACACACTAATGTGCAGCCATGGTGGAGAACCACTGACCCACATGAATCACATAAGTATTCACTGTTAGGAGGAGATATCAAAATGCAAATACAAAATGTCAGAAATGAGCAAAGTCTATTTCCAAGTTAAAACAAATTGTTAATATTGCAATCCAGATTCATACATGTAAATTCATATGAACAGTTCTTTCTGTGTTTATCAAATGAATCATTATGCATACATATTTTAAAATTTTAAATTAAGGCTATTTTACATTTCTATGACACTGAAGTTGCTAAAAAGCACTTTACAAACATTAATTGTGCTTCACAATATCCCTATAAGCTACGTATTATTGTTTCTGTTTTACAAATGGCAAAACACAGGCGTGAAGAGGCTAAACTAGTTGCCCACAGTCATGCAATTAATGAATGTTGCAGCTGGGAAAATAAGGGGGGGGAGTCTAATTCTTAACTACCTTATCTAGTAAAGTTTTCCATAGGGTTGGAGAAGGGACAAAACCCCACAAAAAATATTTTAAATTTGGTGCCTTTTTTTTTTTAAAAAGTACTCTGTCATCATCTATGAACATGTACCATGTAGCTTCTATGGATAGGGACCACTCGAGACACAGGGAACATGAAATAGCACATGCTAATGAACCTCTATTTCATGTGCCGAATCAAGAAGGTTCATTCCAAGTGTAGGACCAAGAACCTCCATTCTAAAAATAGGACTAAGAAATTCCATCTGAGGTGAGCACATCCAAAGTAAAGGACCACACAAATATCATATATGCTAAGGGCCAAATTTATGCTGAAGAAAGAACTATAAGGATTCAGAGGTAATTTGTGGAGAAGTTTGAAATCAAACTGCTGTAAAAATATTTAAAAGCTCAAGGCATAAACACGTACAAAATATTTGGGAACAATTAATTTCTTCATTTCACTTGCTCTCAGTATCCATGGAGAAGAGTGTAGGTGACAGAGTTCAGAAACCGGTAAGAGCCAAACATTGAACAGAATTGAATAGCAGTCTAAGAATTTTGCATATTAACCTACAGGCAAAAGGCAAAACCAAGGATGATTCTTAAGGATGTAGAGGGGTTTCAAAAGCAAAGTACACATAGGAAAATTAGACTAAAACATAATTTGTAGGAGAGATTCAAATGGGAGACATCAGAGGCAAGGAAACTGATTAGAATAGAAATTGTTGGGTGAGGTGGAGAAACACCTGGTAAATAAGATCAAGTGTGGAGGTAGAAAGAAACGGATGTGCAAGAACTTTGAAGAGAATCATTAAAAGACTTGGTAAATAACTGACTATAGGAAGAGACGGAGAAGAATTTGAAGGTGATATAGATCTGTCAGCATATGAATACTCTACACCTCATCTAGCTGAGTCTTAAATACATTTTGTTATGTAAAACTCCCTTTTATATGTGGCAGCTCATTTCATATTAAGGTGGCCCTAATTACTAGAAAGCTTGTTTTATTTGGCAAAAATTTCACCTTAAGATATTTTTCATCCATTTGTTCTAGGTTTACACTTAAATCTCTCTAGCTCACAGATGATTTTTTTTCCCTCTAAAGGGTCAGATAGTAAATATTTTAGGCCTTGCAGTAAGTCCCCTACATGTGAACGAATTCCATTCTGAGAGCACGTTCATTAAGTCCAAATTGTTCGTAAGTACAACAAAGTTAGCCTAGGTACCCAACTAACGCAATCGGCTGTATAGTACTGTACTCTAATAGGAGTTCAGTGAAGTCCTCCTCTTGCAGATCTACCTCCAGCTTTTCACTGAGGGTCACTAAGTTCCTGAAGACCTCTTTGGACTCCTCATCCACCTTCTCAAATCCACAAAAATCGTGAACAAACTGTGGGCAAAGGTTCTTCCAAACTCCATTCATGGTGACAGCTGTAACCTCACACCAAGCAAAGTCAACGTTTTTTATGGCCTTGTAGATGGTATACTCCTTCTAAAGTTGTCGAAAGGTTGTTCCTGATTCATCACTTGCCTTTACTGCCTGACGAACGGTGTGACATAAATAATATTTCTTGAAAGTCGCTGTAACTCCCTGGTCCCTGGATGAGTGACTTGGTATTCAGTGGCAGATGCACTACTTTGATGTTGGGATGAAAGTCATCCATGGATGGCGGGTGGCCCAGAGCATTGTTGAGCAGCAAAAGAATGTTGAATGGGATGTCCTTCTTCAAGCAATATTTCTCTATCTCCGGGATAAAGTGGTGGAAAACCCTGTCTTGGAAAATGGCCTGTGTAACCCAGGCTTTGGGGTTACTCTTTCATACAACAGGAAGAGAGCCACTGGCTATGTTTTTAAGAGCTCTTGGGTTCTCTGAATGATGAACTAAGAGAGGTTTCAGCTTCACCTTGCCAGAAGTATTGCCACCAAACAACAGAGTTAGCCTATCCTTGGCTGCGTTATAGCCTGGCATCTTTTCCTCCTTACTGATGTAACTTCGGTCTGGCATCCTCTTCCAGTACGGTCCTGTCTCATCCACATTAAAAACCTGCTTGGGTAAATACGCACCTTCATCAATAATTTCTCGAAGCGTTTCAGGAAATTCCCGGGCAGCTACTGTATCTGCACTCACTGCCTCGCCACTTACTTTTTACATTGTGAAGGTTGTTGGCTCTAGCCTTGAACCGATGAAACCAACCATGGCTGGCATTAAACGATGTGCCCTCTGATTCTTTGCCGTGTTTCTTCTTCAAGCTTTCATAAAGCCTCTTAGCTTTCTCTTGAATCAGCGTTAAACTGAGCACCTCGACACATGCTGATCCTGCATCCACACACTGAGAAGTTTCTCTCTCCATTTCCTCCATCACTTTTCCACACTTCTTCAATATTATTGTCGAATCGTCGGCACAACAGACTTCACGTTCCATGATCTCGACCTTATTCTTTAGAATCATGCCAGTGGTTAAACGATTCATGTTATAAGAACAAGCAACGTCTACCATCTTTTGCCTCGCTCTGCTCTCTCAAGTATTTTCACTTGTTTCCATTGGTATCACTTGGTGCTTCTTAGCAGTACCAGCTACATCACCACTGCTTTTACACTTGCTTCCAGACATCCTGGTCTTGAAATAAAGGTACTGTACTACCGTACTTTATATAGTACTGTACAGTAAAGTACACAAAAGCACAACCACTTGTAGAGAAGGCAGACACGTGACAATGTACTTCAGACACGTGAACTAACTTACGTGATTGGACATGCGAATGCATGTTCGAATCCTTGAAAGTTTGCAACTTGAAGGTTCGTGTGTAGGGGACTAACTCTGCTGTTAGTCTACATACTAACTCTGTATGTAGGGGACTAACTCTGCAGTACTCAACTCTGCTGTTACAGGGCAGAAGTAGCCATAGACAATACACAACATGAATGAATGTGGCTTTGTTCCAATAAAACTTTATTTACACAAACATGGCAGGCCAGTTTTGGCCCAAGGGCCATAGTTTGCTGACCCCTGCTATAGCTCATAAGTATATTTAACTTATTTTAAGGCACATTTTTATCCTTCAAACTTTCTTCAAAATCCTCTTCTCCAAGTCTAAACATGACCAGGTCTTTGACTACTCTTGATATGACAGGATTTTGAATCATACTTCTACGATGTTCAGCGATGTATCCATATATTTGTTAGACTATGGCCCTCATAGTTTAATAAATCCCTCTCAGGATGGTCAGACAAGCAATAAAGTGGGTTTATTGACTCCATTTTTTTCTGACACTGTAGTTTACTCACAAATTCTATGACTGAATTAACTATTCATGACAGCCACATTCCTCTGTCGATTCATGCTTCAGATTAAGCCGCCTCTCTGCACCTTGAGTAGATGGACTGCTGTGGAGGCTGCTACCCTACTCTCTGTGAATCTGACTTTTGCCAGTTGTGCCCTGTACAAGATTAGTAAAGGCTGTGTGTGCTTGAAGTTTTAGAAAAACAGATGCAACTGCTCAGTGCCTCATGGACTAGCTCCTTACCACCAAATGTCTAGTCCAGGCTGTGCCTTCTCTGCTTCAAATTTTATTTATTTTTTTAAATAAATTTATTTATTTGTTTGTTTATTTTTGGCTGTGTTGGGTCTTCGTTGCTGCACGTGGGCTTTCTCTGGTTACAGTGAGCAGGGCCTACTCTTCGTTGCAGTGCGCGGGCTTCTCATTGCAGTGGCTTCTCTTGTTGCAGAGCACGGGGTCTAAGCACACAGGCTTCAGAAGTTGTGGCTCGCGGGCTCTAGAGCACAGGCTCAGTAGTTGTGGCACAGGGGCTTAGTTGCTCCATGGCGTGTGGGATCTTCCTGGACTAGGGCGCAAACCCGTGTCCCCTGCATTGGCAGGCAGATTCTTAATCACTGTGTCACCAAGGAAGCCCCTCTGCTTCAAATTTTAGATGATTCCTAGTTTTGGTGGTTTCTGCATTTTCCTGTGAGCTGGAAAGGATATGTGGAGTAAGTCAGAGCTGAGATTAATCTACAGTGGGCTGTGTTCAAACTGACCATAGGGACAGGAGGGATTTGCTGAAATAGAAGGAGTGCCATTCCCATCCTCTGGAAATCATGAACTCCCTGGAGATTTAGCTCAACGATATCTGCTATTGTTCTGTGGCTATTTGTCCAAGGGTAGAATTAATAACTATCAGTGATCTTTCATTACACATACTTTTCTTTTTTATTTAATTTGAGCTTTAGAGAAGACCATTGGAAGAACCAGTGATGTTAATACAACCAGCCATTCTTCATCAAGTCAACATTTGTAATTGCTTTCACGGCACTTATCATTAGGTAGATCTCCCTCCCTCCCTTCCTTCCTCCCTTTCTCTCTTCCTTCCTTCCTTCCTTCCTCTCTCCCTCCCTCCTTTCTTTTTTTTTCATTCTTTCATTCTTTCTCTCACAGTAGAATGTAAGTAAGCTCTTGAAAGTAGAGTTCTTTGGTCTAGCAGCTGTGATGTTCTAGGAGTGATTTGGTGCCAGAGGATCTGTGGTGAATAAGACCATAGCTATGCCCTCAAGGATCTAACCTTTGGAGAAGCAAGAAAACTGTGAATAAGATTACAGTACATAATTATTCCTAATGTGCTTGGCACTAATGTAATGCCCATATGTTTTTTTACATGAACTACTATATAAAGACTTCTCTATATTTTACTATTAAACTTAACTTTTCATGTCTATTGTAGTTATCTGATGCTATGTTACAAACATCCTAAAACTTTGATTGAAACAGCATATATTTTGTTCCTGAATCTGTAATTTGGATAAGCCTCTGCCTCTGCCCCTTTTGATGGCAGCTGGAACAGCTGGAAGACTGGAGTCAAATGAAGGCCTATTCAGTCACAAGTCTGGGGATCGTCTGGCTGTCGACGGGGTCTTTGGCTGGGACCGTTGGGCAGAATGCCTAAGTGTGACCTCTCCATGTGGTCTCACCTGTCCCATGACACATGACACAGAGACTGATTTCAAGGACAAGCATCTCAAGAGAGAGCTTGAGAGAAACTGTGGTCCTTTTCTAACCGAGCTTCGCAGTCATGAGGTGTCAATGGTGCCATCTTCCATTCTTTGGAAGAAAGTAAGAGCCCACATTGCGGGGGAGAGGAAACAATCTCCCTCTTTTTAATGGGAGGAGTGTGGACATGTTTAAAACTACCATAGTCCTTTCTGTGTGAGCCACAAATTACTTACATGTCTTCAACATGAAAAATACCTCGTCTCCTCATAAGACCTCCCTAAAAGCCCTACAGCACTGGGCTCAAGGTTGAGGTCCAGGATTTCCTCTTTTATATCAGGTCAGGGTGACATGAGACTCTTGGGTGTGTCACTTGACTACAGCTCCTTGAGTAGTTTCTCTCAATTTAAAGACCTTGAATTAAATAAAAGTTATCTGACACCCAGACAGATGGCACCTCATACAATGGTGGCACAGACATAGAATAATCATTAAAGACAAACCCATTCAAAAAAAATAGAAGAACAGGAGGTATAAAGCAGTCACTGACCCATAGCAATGCCTAATTCTAGCCAGGCACACACTGCTAGTCCTAATTTCTTGGAAGAGTTCTCAAAGGTCTTAGAGCTGCCCTCTTGGTTCCTGGCTCCGCCCTTTAAGTCTTCCTTCCTTTTACATGAAACATGGCTGGCTGTTTGTAGCTGATTATTTTCCTTAGTCTTCTTACTGCCCATAATAGTTCTGGAGCCCAAAGGACTCTTTTAACTTTGTAATGTCTTTTTCTTTTATAGTTCAAGCTGATACAATTAAAAAAAAAAATTCCTAGACAAAAGCCACCCACCCCCTCAAAAAATCTCTTCAAGATGAGTTCTGCTCTACTTTAGGGTTCCCTGGAATGCTACCGTGGAGACAGTTCTCTCAAGATTCTTAAAGGGCCTTTTGTCTATTTGAAAGCATCTATATGACACCACCTTAAATCTTTCTGAGGTCTTAACAAAGGGTTTTACAGTTACATCTTTGGTTTTATCTTTAGACCATGTTTTTCTGAGAGTGCCCTAGATTTGATCTTTCCCTGGAAGCTGTTATTTAATTATAGCATCTTTTGCAATCTGGAGAGTCTGGGAATAAGAATCCATTTTATTTTTGAACCCAGCAAGCCCAGGCCCCTTTATATTTAACAATGCTTTCTTTAACTTTTCTCTCCCTTGCACATATTTTACTATTAAGCAATTAGAAGAAGCTGGGCAGCACCCCAAGCACCCTACCTGGAAATCTCCTCAGTTGGATGATCCAATTACTTGGGTACATTTTTCACCTTTTGATGGGAGGAGTTTCAAAGAAGTTGTAGACATCTGTGAAAACCACCACAGTATTCAGGGGCAATGACAAGCGTGAGATTAAGGAAAGATCACTGAGCCAGGAGTCTAAACAGATTCTAACTCCAACTTTATCATTAAGAGCAATATGACCTTATCCAGATTAAAATTTAGGAAAGAATTTTGTAATAAATGAAGGTATGTGTGATTATCTTCAGAAAAATTGGGCATCTCTATCAAGCACATAATTTTAACAAATGGAAAAACAGAATGAGGTGTAATCTGACATATGTAATATACTTGTTCATGTTGAAACTCTGAAGACCTCTGGTGGTATTTCTATTTTACAAAATATTCCCAAAACATCCAGTTATGAGTATACCAGAGATTAACATAAACTCTCCTTTTTTGAAATTATGAGCAATTAAGGGTGTACAGTTACACAGTACACTCAGTTACTGTGTACAGTAACACACCAGGGTTCCAATGTCCCTCAGAGGATTGAGACAGTAGCTCGATATTATCAGTATAAGTTTCTAGGCACCTTAGATGGAACCTTTCATATATAGTAAGATTGAAGTTATATCAAGTAGCTAAAAATTCAGTTATCATTTTGCCATCAATCCTGATCCTTAATTCTATTCTAGGGAGATGGAATATCACTTTAGCATTAGAAAGATACCACTGTGGTCACCTAGCCCAATGATATGCAATACCAAAGACATAAACGAGGAAGCAGGACATAATGAAATCACAAAGACCTATGAAAGCAAAGATGAATTTCAGAAATTAGTCATCAGGCAATGGAAAAATCATTGGAGAATTTCAAGCATAGAAGTATTGAGGCAACGGCATGATCATTGAATGATAGGAGTGACCAAGTATATACTTATTACATATTTAAGAGAGTTAAAGTAAATTTTAAAAACCAGCTTTATATATAATTTAAAACGTCAGTGATAAGCCTATGATAATAGTACCAACACAGTTGGGTTTCAAAAAACTAAGAATCTGTATTTTTGGTGAAAATCCTTAAGGATTTTTTATACAAGTATTCCAACTGGGCCAAAAAGGTGACATACTTCAGAACAATTTTCAGGATCTGCCAAAAGATGGGGAATTTGGCTAAAACACATAAATTTAACCTGATAATCATTCTTGGCTAAAGAATTGGAAAGATTAGCCAAATGCTACTAAAACTGTTAGATGTAGTGGACTAGGAAACTAAAGAATGGAAAATCCTCCTTTAGAGATCCAATCAGTGTCTTTGAGAGGAAAAGAAATAACTTTTGAGCTTATGTTAACAGGCTAGAGTTTGGGGTATGATCTGTTGCCAGGCATTAACAATGTTAACAAAGACTTACAAGAAGAGAGAAGTAAAAGTGACTATTTTACTTTTAAAAGAATTTTAAATGATTATTTTTTCCTAGTGTAAAGCAAAATACATGTGAAGTACACAACAAAAGTAGCATTCCAATAAGTATATACGGAAACTAGAACCCTTCATTTATATCTCAGTATAAAACAACTCTTAATTACTTTGTTATCAGTGTCATCCAGAGGTCAACATCAACACACCCAATCCATCACTCATATGGATCCTACATTCAAGATATATTTTAGAACTCTTCTATTTCTACTAGCATTACTTTAATCCAAGCAACATCATATTTTAAAATAAATGTTTTAACTTCTAATTTAGTAAATATTGATGGGTATAATCCATATAACAAAAGCTCTTTGGGGTCCTCAAAATTTGAACCCCTAACCTTTGAGTGGCTGCAATAGACTGTAAGCTCCGTGAGTGTGGAGATCTTTTGTTTTGCTCATCGCCGTACGTATACCAGCACTCAGCAGAGTGTCTGGCACAAGATATTTGTTGAATGAATAAATGCATGGTTGATAAAACAGTTTCAGTGGAATTTGGGGTGAGAACCAGATTCCTTGAAGTTAGATAAAGTGTGAGTAAATAGAAAATGTCACCAGCGTGAGTAAACAACTTCTTCCAGAGGTTTCTCAGCAAATTAAATGAGATAAACAGAAAGGGTGCTGAGGAAAAAGACAGGGCCAAGAGATTGTTTCAAGATGTAGGATTTGGCCCTGTTTAATTTGCACTTCCTCATAGTTTTGTGTGCAAGAATGTGCTCTAGATGAATTTCTGTTGTTTCGTGCGTCATATTTCATGTGCTTGGGATCCTTTGGTAGTCCTTTTCTGGATGCCTCCTCTTCCACACTTCTGATAGAAGGTCACAACATGTGGATTGAAGCCTTTTGTAAGTCTGGTTGCCTTCGGGAGGTCTTCAAAGCTCGGAATATGCTTCTGGCTCCCCGTGTATCGTGGTTACAAAGGAAAAATATACCAGTTGGGCAAGTTGAAATATCACCCGCCGTTTTGCGATGTAGTCATAAATGAAAGAAAATTTCCTTCCTCCAGTTTGCAATGGGGAAGCAATAGCAATTACTGATATCACAGCCCTGGGAAACACCAATGAGGCATGGAACCCAGTATGAGACACACGTGCTGCCAAGTGAGTCTGTGCAAAGCTGAGAAGGAAGCAATCTGGGCGAGCAGTTTCAAGCGGTACAGTGCTATGCAGTCTCCAGAGGAAAGCTGTGTGTTTAAACATGTGCTTTTCCCTAGGATATTCTTTACCTGAGTCTCTCTCTTTCTCCCTTTTAAACTCTGATTTTGAAGTGCCAGCTTCTATATTTTTATGTGACTTTGCTGCTGCCTTAATTCTCTTTAAGGTCAGTTCTGCGTGGCCACTCAGAACACATGTGGCTATCCCTCTCTGATGCTTCCCATTCGCCAACTTAGAATTAGGAATAGTCCTTCTAGAATCAGAGGAGAAAGAAAAAAGATTTAAAGATGAAAAGTAACATTCATGGCATAAGTTTTAATAAGCAGACTGGATTTAAATTAAATGATGGATGTAAAAAATGGCTGTGTGGAAACTATTTTAGTGTGATAAGGACTGCAATCTTCAGCCGAACGAAATCTATGACTTTTCTATCAGGATAATTGAATTAACAAGATGTTGTGGGTAAAATGGTGGTCCCTAGAAAGATACATTCAAGTCCTAATCCTTGGAACTTGTGAATTTTACCTTATATGACAAAAATGTGAGTATTACCTTGTATGACAAAAGATATAACTAAGTGAAGAGAAGCTTACCTTGGTGTATCCAGGTGGGGTGTGAATGCAATCACATGCATTCTCATTAGAAGGAGTTTTGAGACAGAAACCCACAGGAGAAGAGAGAAGATGAAAAAGCAATGTGACCTCAGAGACAGAGATTGGAGTGATGTGCCCACAAGCCAAGGAATGCCTGTAGCCACCAGAAGCTGAAGAGGCAAGAAACAAATTCTCTCCTAGAACTTTACAAGGGAGCATTGCCCTGCTGACACCTTGATTTCAGACTTCTGACCTCCTGAACTGTGAGAAAGTACATTTCTGTTGTTTTAAACCTCCCAGTTTGTAATAATTTGTTATGGGGGCCCCAGGAAACTAATATACAAATTAAACATTAGAGTCATATTACTTTTGTTTTCTTTAGGTTTAATTAATATATGTATGTGTAAACATATATGTATGCAGGTATATATACAAAATGATATATGTAATGATGCTACTCTCTTGTTAGGCTAATAAGAAATTCAACTGAAGAAATGCAAAACCCAAATTACATGACACCTATGAGTAAGGGCTGGGCACTGAATACTTGCTACTCTCTCTCCCATAGACCCACTTTTACAGTGTGTAGATGCTTACACTGGCATCAGGTGAGTGTTTCTAATGTTGAGGGAACTGTTGATTACACTCACGTAGACATTAAAACTCCTTTTACAAAATAAAAATCCCTTTGCAGCAGAAGGCACCAGCACTCTATGAATGTGCAAGTGAATGTGATCACAATCATTGTGCTGTAAACATCTGTTTGCATTTCCCAGAATCTTGCCATGGTTCCTACGTTTTGGCTAATTTGTCACTATACCATCTGTTTAAAGATAAATTGATCCCTGGTGGTTGGATTATTGGGTTAGTAGTGCTTATGTTTATCATCATGTGCATGATAATACCTTAAAATTGTACTTAATATGAATTAATTTTTAGGTGACAGTGGGTATCCCAGAAGCTCCATTTATTGACAAGCAGTGGGAACCACAGTAGAACAAAGATGCAATTGTATGATCAGCTGTGTACAAACATCCTCAGAAATGAGATTTCAAATTTGACCCTCTACCTTTTTAAATATAAAAAGACTCCATTTGGTACTTTTGATAAGACACACCCCACAAGTCTTACAAACTTTATACCTGGCAATGACAGAGTAAGTTGCCGGCTGAGAAAGTTTTCATCTGAACCGTGATGGAGCCCAGGGCAACAAGGATGCAGTTTTCTCAAACAATGAGTTTTCGAAGGAAATACAGTGGGCGATAGGATCTAGTCTTGGATCTATAGGTCACAGACACTGGGCAAAATCATGAAATGGACCTTGATTTGATCTGTTGAAGCATTCAATTTTTGAAAGTATATTTTTCAAATTAAAAAAAATTAAATATAACATTAAAAATAAAAAAATAATTTTGATCATTATGCTAAAATTTCAGGTTATTTTAACTTAAATGTGAAATTTTATAAAATGGCCAAATTAGTTTTAATGAGACTAAAACTCTTATGCTGTTGTCTAACTTGCTATCATAATCTGCTTAAATTCTTAAGAATCTCTGCATCCTTTGATCCTATAGTCTTAAAGACTGTATGTCTCTGTGGGCATAATTAAAACTTTATCAAAAATAAATTAATTTTGAATAATTCCTATTTCAATATGTCAATATGATAATATTTGAAGCTAAGATTCTATATGCCACTGCCACATTATTTATTTATGTAGAGATATGGTTAAAACGGACACATATTAAAACTGAAGTCAAAAGTACACACACTCAGAGACACACACACACACACACACACACACACACACACACACACACATTTGAGCTTTATACCAAATGAGTATACTTAGCTATTGACTTGAGCTCAGGTTACAGTACCTTCATGCAACTAGCATTAAATCCCACACGCCTAAATATTCCTCAGAATGTCAAGTGACAGAAATACTTTTCATATATAATTATAAAGTCAAAAGAGTTGGCTATGAGCAAACATAGAACATTTATTTTAAAGCACTGTCGAACTAAGTAATAGTAGGTGACTTTTTAACCAGTCACAATAATTTATAAGCAAGCCTTAATTCCTATTCTGCACTCTTTTACATTACTATTAATATCAAAATGACATTTTCCTTGAAAATACTATGACTAAAATTCTATGATTTTGAGTGCTTTTCTCTCCCCCACTGTATCCCTGCCCACACCCCCCCCCCATGGATTCGAGGGGAATTTGTTCTGATGGCCAATATTCCAGTATTCCCATATTGCCATAACCTCCCAGAGCTATGGCCAAACCCATCCAATCCCAGTTCTCCTTATCATCCCAGCCAAGAATATCTGTCTTATTTTCCTCCCCCAAAAATGTTTTATCTCTGGGTGAAAGAAGGAGTTAATCATGATAAATGGACAGCCTTGCAGAAAAAGCGAGATTAGGCCTCCCAGAAATAATGAGGGAAACATCGCGTCCTTTCTCCCCAGGGTGGGAGCCGCTGACCCACACTTGTCTCCCTTTGAACACCTGGTGAGACAGGATCTTCATGCACCTTTTCTCACTAGGGATTAAGATGTGAAGGGGAAAGGGATCAGATGTTTTGGATCAGACTGCTGTCCCTAGACTAAATCATTCTCAGCCATTCCATAATGAGGACCACCGATTTATCCTTTTCTAGGAAAAGAAGGAGTATATCCGGAAAGGGGAGCAAGGCAAGTGTGTACAAGAGTTTTGTGTGGACGATGCTTGTCCTGGGGGAGACTAGGTGCATCACAGCATGGTAACACCCAGATTACAGAGAGGAAGTTGGGACAAAGAGAGAGATTTCTTTGGCATCCAAAGGTCACAAGCTGCACCATCCTGTGAAAGGAAAAGAAGAGAATCATTTCTTGGGGATGTGCCATGGATTCACTTGAAAGAGACACACCCAAAAAAATTAGCTCTCCAGGGAGCCCTGGGCATTGTTGCTTGAGGAAAGTCCCTCCAATATTAGGTTATGTGAGTAGGAGAAGAATTCAGGAGTGAGGTGTCACCAATATTAAGAGCACTGAGGAGGCAGGATGTCTGGATTCACATCCCAGTTCCCAAAATAGTTTGCTGAATGACTGAGGATGTCATTTTATCGCTTATTGCAATGAGAGTGATAGTGGCGGAATTTACCTTCTACGTGTGTTGTAAAGATTTATTGAGATTTTATACATGTCAAGTATTTAGCACTGTGCCTGACAGAAAGCACTCAATAATTGTCAAGTAATATTTTTATCATTTTTTTATATTTAAGTCAGAAAAAGGAGTTGGGAGATACTACAGGGTCAGTGATTTGACTAAGGCTCCTTATGGTGTTACATGAAATTATTATTTTGCTGTGAGATGGAGAGAGTTTTAATCCTATTCTATCCTGCCGATAGTTGACATGAGCTTTGACGTTCAACAAAGTTTTCTGTCTGTGCTGGTTTATCTGGGGCTCATTACTGAACCATTTTGAGAGTCAACTACCTCTTCTGTGAAATTAGGTACGTGCCAAACACATAGTAGGGAATCATTACAGTTGATTTTCCAGTGTCCTTCTGTTGCAGGAAGGGGGACCCCTCCAGGGTCCAAGAGTAGACTCTTATCTAACACTCGGAAATGAATTATCCGAGGAGATACGCATTCTGACAAAGCGAGAGACTTTATTGGGAAGGGGCGCCTGGCTGGAGAGCAGCAGGGCAAGGGAACCCAGGAGAACTGCTCTGCCATGTGGCTTGCGGTCTCGGGTTTTATGGTGATGGGGTTAGTTTCTGGGTTGTCTCTGGCCAATCATTCTGGCTCAGGGTGCTTTCTGGTGGCGCGTGCATTGCTCACCCAAGATGGATTCCAGTGAGAAGGATTCTGGGAGGTTGGTAGGACATATGGACTGGGGTCTCCTCTCTCCTTTTGACCTTACCTGAATTCTTCTGGTTGGTGGTAGCATGTTAGTTCCTCATTCCTTACCAGGACCTCCTGGTGTAAGGTAACTTGCAAGTGGTTACTATCCTGCCTGGCCAGGGTGGGCAGTTTCTGTCAATGGTTCCCCTAACACTTCCTCTCAACTTTGTTCTTACACTAAAAAAGAAAAAGCCATAGCAATTGACAGAAACCACAATAATAGAATCTTAGAAATAGAAAAATGTTTGTGCCTGGACCAATCTACATGCTAAAGAGCTACAACTTCTCTTTAGACTGAGTAAATTGTGGCTCCTGGGGGAGCAGCCTAGGCTACTTAAGGTTAATCACGGGTGCTTAAAGTTAATTGTTATCAATCCCTTTGTCAAAGGCTGCTCACTTGGAGTTCTCCATATACAGCAGTCAGTTCCAGTGACAGCTCCAGGCCTAAAATGATTTCTTGTTCTATTCTTCCGCATAATCAATTATCAAAATATATCGAACGATACAAAAGGACCTCATATCATTACACTTGTCATCTAATATGTAGTTTTTCAAACATGGAAGTGCATCAGAATCACTTGGAGGGCTTGTTAAAACAGATTGCTGGGCTTCAAAGTTTCTGATTCAGCAAGTCCAGGGTGGGGTCAGAGAATAAGTACTTCTCATAAGTTTCCAGGAGCTGCTGATGCTACTGGTTCTAGAAAAGGAAAACAAGTTTTTACTCTTTGGGTCATTTGCAAAGAAGAAAGGCTGAGAAGCAAATCTCATCTAAAGGATCTAACGACTACAGATTGACAATCCCCCTTACCCATGCCAAGCCTTTGCTGGGTCCTATGCCTTTCTACCCACATGGTCCACTCTCATCTACAGCCTTTTCAGCCCTTTTCCCCTCACCTATGAGGATGCTTCCTTGCTCAACAAAGAATGTGCAGAATATGAGGCCAGAATCATCTCTAAAGCAGAGAGAGAACTCCAGCAGCTCTCTTCTCCCCTAGACTGCTCAATGTCAGATAGTTCTGTAGGGATGGAACATTTTTCCATTCTTTCCTTCTCAGTAAGAAGGCTGGCTGGCCTAATAATAAAATGGACATAAGACAGATTAACAGGAGAAAAACAAATTTGATTACCTATATATGGGACTCCCACAAAGACATGAAATTCAAAGGTGGTCAGGCAGTTGTGACTTCTATATAATCCTAAGCTAAGGAGAAGGGGATAGGAGTCTGGGGTTCTAAAGAGGAGGATGATGATTCACAGGAAGGTGAGAAGAGCAAATGGTTGGTAAACAAATGTTTGCCCTGCCATGCAGATGTTTTCCTGATACAAAAAGTTATCTCTGGTAATAGCTCCTGTCTTGGTACAGGCCCCCTATATAAATTCTTTTAGGCAGTTAAGGGGGAAGTAAAACTCTCTTCCTGAGTCTGCTGGGCCTTGATTTCCTTTAGCTCAAACTAATCCGTGTGCCAAAGTGACATATTTTGCGGTGGCCTATTCTGTTCCCCTTAAGTTTCATGGTCTCCTTTGCCTTCACCTGCATCTTAAACCTTGGTGTCTGCAGAGACTCATCTCTTCTTGTCCTGAAGCTTAAAACAGGGATGTATTTGTTCAGAGAGTGGGGAGTGGCCAAGATGGCCTCAACATTCCCCTCAGTTGGACCAGACTTTAGATGGGCTTCTGCCAGACTGTAGACCCCTAAACGCCCTTGTCTTAGAGTATTTACACTAGAAAAATGTGAAATTGTAAATTCTTCCTCTGCCCCTTAGAGATGTGAATCTTTTACAACCTAAGGATTTTGTTCGCAAGGACCTGGGGACCATCCCTTTGAAATGTGATCATCAAGAAAGAGAGTGCCCTTATCTCTCAGTTAATGTGGGAAGGCAGACGCCTAACTTTCCTAATAATTAGCAAACACAGATGGTCTACTCTTGTTGACCAAGGTCCCTCCTAAAGTCTTCCAGGTACTTTTTCTGTTAGCTCACCTCAGCTTTTAAAAACCTTCTCACCTCTAGTTTCACTGACTTGAATTCAGTCTCTCTCCCCTATTGCAATAGTCCTTAATAAAGTCTTCCTGGCCAGTTAATTTCATCTGGTGCAATTTTCCTTTGACAAGAGATTCTTCCTTCCTAACTTGAATGAGCATGTCCTCTCCCCGACTTGTTGAATGAGAGTGGCCCCTGTTCTCAGCCCTCACCCACCTTCTGATCCACTTGTTCCTAGACTTGCACTTGTGATGCTCACGTTTCCACCCCAGTTACTGAACAAGGAGGCAGGGTCAGTAGCACATTGTGACATTTGGGGCCACAACACTGGTCTCCTGATGGAATAGCAAAATCAAGGCATTTCCCATAAATATTATATGCTTTCCTGGCATCCAATGGTAGGCTCTGGTGACACAAAGACAGATAATGTGTGGCCCCTGCCCCTGACTGTCAAACATGTTTCCTTAAGCAGCAGAGATGAATAGCATACACAAATGCCATATCCAGGTAAATTAGCTATTTATAAGAGGGAGGTAACCACTCACATTTCCCTGATAAACAGAAGGCAAAGGAGACTCCGAGTAACTGACTCAATGCCATTTATCCAGATAGGGAGAGTGACTGAAAACTAAGAAAGAATCAGACTTCAGTGGCAACCAGTCATTGATTCCACGTAGAACTTTCTACTTTTATTTAATACTAAGGTGACCTTTTAAGTTATTGGCCATTATGACACTTTTGAGTGATAGGTATGCTACTAAACACACTGGAACAACATGTATTACTTAGGACCATCCTGGGAAAACTGGGGTTTAGGGTCACCCTGTCCAACCATGAAGACATTTGCAATAATTGGAGATCAGAGGGAAAAGTTTAGGTTCTGTCTTCATCAGTGCACCTGATACACATACATGCACACACACACACACACACACACACACACACACACACACACACACACAGCTACAAAGAGTATAAAATCAGGTCTCAATTCAGAATCAAGCCGACATCAGGAGAGCACCCCATGCATGCACCTCTGAGAGACCCACACCCTCAGCTCCTCAGCAGACAAAATTCCTCCTGGACTTTCTTCCTCATGCGTCTCACCCTTTCATCTGTCCCCTTCAATCACAGCCCCTCTGACCTATGCTTTTTTTTTTTTTTTTAACTGATGAAAGAGGAATGGAGAAGTGTTAGGAGAGGTAGTCTAGACCAAGGTAAAAATATATTAAAAAATGAAAAGAAAAACCTAAAAGAATGGCCATCTCATATTGCCAGGTTTAATTTCCTGCTAGCTTATCTTTGAGCATTATTTAAATGGTGTCTCTTTTCTGAACCCATGTCATATTACAAAAATCCCTCTTCTATTACCTCAGCCTAAAAAGACCCTAACCTGGAGAAGGGGGAAGAGGTTACCACCACCCCTCTCTCCAGGTTGGCCTGGAATCTCCCTTGACTATCCAAAGAGGTCAAAGCAGCACTGGTTCAAGTCCCATGTTCTCCTAGGGTATGGGCAAATATAAATTAATCAATTCTGTCCTTACATATGCTGAGTTGTAAATGCAACTAAATATATGGTTTTGTGTTCTTATTTAATGTTACTGTCTTGCCTAGCAGATCACTAGAAATGGATGCCACTTCAGCCACTTTCCAAGCTCTGATCATTGGCAGAGCATCCTGAGAATCAGGACCTCTGGGTAAAAGGCTGATGTTCTTTTCCAGAAAACTTATGGAACCTCCTCAGTCAGTCAGGGTTTCACAGATGGCAGAAGCCACTAGATGTAGGGGAATATATAATGTGGAGCTGAGCAAATGTGTCAAGGTCACTAAACCAGGCAAAGGAGCCTGGACATAGAGGAGGGCTGGAGGCACTTCTCAATACTGAGAGCACCAAGCCATGCCACCGAAAGGCCACAGAAATACAACCATGTGTTTTGTAGGCAAGCAAGCCAGCAATTCAAAACAAATGCCAGAGGCCTGGATGTTCTGCATAGAAGACTATATATAGGGGCCTCTGCCCAAGGCATGAATATGAACTGCTGCTTTTAAGTGACCAGAGATAGAGCAAAAACATTATTCCTTAAAATCACTGAATACTTTCCCATTTCTTTCCTTCAGTATGAAGCCCACAAACACCTTAGTCCAGCACTCAAGTACAAAACATCCTACCTATGCCAAACTCTCTAGACTCTTTGGCCTTTCACATGCATTCACTCAGTACTCCAGGAATATCCATCTACTCATACATTTTTGAAAATACCCTATTTTTTTTATTGCTCTATGACCTGCCTGTACAAAGCTATACTTAATCTCCTCTGATCTAAAAGCTTGCAATAGCTATTGCACTAGTCTATCCCCAGCACCAAAGTGTGTTTGGCATGTAGAAGGTGCTCAGTAAAAATCAATTGACTAGATCGATGAGTGTTGCTCTTCCTTTCTGCCCTGTGATACTCTTGATACCTCACCCCCATGACCTGAATGGTCAAGTTCATGTGTGCTGTTTTTTCATCAGGACCTCTGATAATCATCATCCGTTACACCATGATTAACTATTTTCATAGCTATCTCCTCTCCTGGACCTGAGAGATTTTGGAGGGCAGGGACAATGGTGACCGTGTAACTCTCACACCAAGAACATTGCTGCTATATAGGATTCATCACTATTCATGCACAAAACTGATACAAATCCATGTTGCCTGAAAAAATTAAAATATAAACTAAAAGTGGAATATAATATAAAAATAATAAATAGAATACACAAATATATAACAATTTAAAAATAAACTAAAATAAAAATTTAAATACAAATTATATAAATACATAAATTTATTAAATATAAACCTATATAAACAAAAGAGTCACGAGTTATAAAAGTATCATTTAGTTATTTTCAATAAAGAGAAAAGTCCTCTTAAACAAATTCTAGGATTTTAATGGCTTCTAAGGCAGGCCATAGAAATAAAGAACAATAAAAATATAAGTACACTATTCTTTTACTGAGTGATTCTGTCATTTAGATATTTGAGTAAAGTCTACTGACAAAGTAAAATAAATAAATAAATATAGAATCAAGGCAAAAGTAAGCAGTAATTTAACAGATAAAATTCCTGGGAGAAGGTCTGCTGTATTGAGAATTGTTGTTAGAATTAAGTAAACCTTAGTTCAAATTTTGTCTCCAACATGCATTAGCTGTATTTAGAGACAGTTTACTTGAATTCTCTGAGCTTCAGTGTCTTCTGCTGTATAATGGAATTAACACTATCTGCCCTGATAGATGTTGTAAAATTAAATAAGGACTCAACAGCATCTGACACATAAATATGTACCCAACAAATTTTACACTTCATCCATGTATCTGACACTGAAACTAAGACATATATGAAGATAATGATACCTTTAATGGAAAAACTTAAACAGTAAAGAGTGATTACTCTTTAGGTAAAATAGATCTTACCCAGCTGAGGCAGAAAATTACTATATATTTCTTAAAGAAACAGTTTTTATCCCCAAACTGGATACCAACTAGTTGATTTCTAACCACAATTCTAAGATTTATTCTATTTTTAAGACAAAGCATATAACCTTCTTCCCCTAATTTTATCTCTTGATCAGTATTGACAAGTAAACATTCAAAGTTTTAAATTTACCAATACATTATAAATCACAACAAAAAAGAACAATGTTTTAATTTCTAGTTTTACATAATTTAAAAAGACTTAGCCCTGCTAAGAAAAGCAAATGGGAGCCCTAAATGTTTGGACGTCTTACTTTGAATATTCAGAACAAGCTCTTACAAAGGCTTGCCCCTTTTCCCCTCCCTTGAAACAATCAACAAGAGCTGTAACTCCGTTTTGCCTCCCTTGCCTTTCTGCTGTGCATACCCGCCCTAGAGAAGTGAACATTAGATACAACATCTCGTCAAGAAAAGGCTGGAAACATATCATAGATAATTACCTTTCTCTTGGAGAGATGAAGTCTGCTCCTTCTTCTAGGTTGCATGGAAATATGACATTTGAGATTTTTATAAATAGAAGCAATAATTCTGAAACAAAGCAAAAATAAAGCATAATAAGAAGAAGCTGGTAGTGAGAAACAAAAAGGGAATTATTATTGTGATTATTTAGTAAACTGAATTTAGACTAGGAGTGACACTCAAGATACATCCATTACCAGAGTTTCCATTTGCTACATGCCATCCTAAGCAATAACATACTGCTATTCCATTGCTAATTTTAGCTTGAATAATATAAATTATTTCTTATGTTCAATTTTCTTATTTGATATGACAATTTAAAAGAAAAGTATACCTCTGAACTTAGTGTGAGAACTGGCATACAGTATGCCTTGCGTATAGCAAGGGTCTATCTCAATCCGCCCCACTACCCCCGTGGTAATTGTAACGGTTATTGTTTAACCAGGTTTTGCATTTTGTTTCTTGTTTAAATCAATGCTGCTTAAAAAAAAAGCAAAAAACTTGTTCAACTTACTTTGTACATTTTTAAAAACCAGTGCAAATTAGGGTTCCTGTTAAGAAAAGAAAATAATTTGAAAAATGCTGACATTACAAAATACATAAAATACCAGCTATAACTGAGGTGATTATCTTTGGGTAGGTAATTTCAGGACTTTAGTGAATATTTTTATTTTAGCGTAAAAAGAAATGTCCACTTTTTACACAGGTATTGAATTCTAAAACAAAACATTATTGAGATATTAATTTAAGTATTCTATAAATAATTTGAGTAATGATTGTATTTATTAGAAACATAATTTTGGAAAAAAGACTTCACTATTTTTAATATGTGAAGTGGAGAATAGTTTAATAACCTTGACTATAATTAAACTTCCTTGGTAAATAAGTAGAGCTTTATGGAAGGGGAAACTTTGCAAGACCAAACACATTTATCCTGTGATGTTATAAACATGGTCCTAATAATGTTATTTTATTTAAAATCTCAATTTTCAAAAGATTACATGAACAAGAATGTCTTGTTCACATAAATGAACATTTAGGTTCAGCTTAAAAGTAGCATGCCTCCAGTTCAATTTTTTTTAGGAAATAAGCATTTATTACTTATCTTCTTTAGAAATGCAAAATCAATTAAAGAAGTGGCATATTCCTTTAGCTTCAGCTCAAAACCAAGACTCTTTGTTTGGGGAAAAGTTCACAAAATCATAGCAGTTCACACTGCAAGCCACATTCAGTTATCGTAGGTTTTATAGATACTGTAAAATAGCTGTTTGAAAAAATACTGTTGAACTTCAGGTCTTCTAAAAGTCCCATGATCTTAAATTGCACCTTATATTTTATAACATTTAATAACATTTCTCCTTCTTTGAGCCCCAATGCTTAGAAAGCCATCTAAATGTGTTCAAGAAGAAAGTATTACATACTGTAGATTCACGGAAACATAAACAAAGGTCTTTAAAACTAATGCTTAAGAACAAGCAGTTTCATGAAAATAAATTTTTCTTATAACTGGAAGTCTGTTTACAGCTACATAAAATAGAATTATAAATTAATTTCTTTAAAACCTTTAATTAAATGAAAAATTGTTTACAACATTTTCTCTCTCTATAACACGAATGAACATGATATTTCAGGTTTGTTAAAAGAAAATTGGCATTTAAAATATTAATAACAGTTATGTTCGTAGCCAAATTAGGAGAATATTAAGTAGAGTAAATAAATTCCAAAGACTTCTCTCATATTTTCTTTAGCCATCTTTTCATTATCGAAATAATGATTATATTTTATGTTAATACACATTTGTAATTAACGATTACACTAATACATATAGTTTATTGACTAATACTAGATACTGTTCATAGACTAAATACTAGATACTGTTCATAGACTAAGTCTAGATTCTGAGCATATCCTCCGAGGGAGCTCGCTCTAAATTTCAATACTTCTTTATTATAAGTAATAAAAGCAGCGTCTACTCCCCAAAGAGAACTCCAGAATGACATTTTTTCCTGACTGTAGCCGAGAGAACATGATCTTGACAGGTTTAGTTGTATCTTGGAAGGGGGGTTTAAGGCTGATATTTTTAAGGTCTGGGATTCCCTTGCCAGTAGTTTAAGGCATATGTTTCAATGTGGGATTGAATTGGGGTTATTAGTCAGAGTTCTCAATATAATAGTTACAGATTGGAAGACACAGAGAGGAAGGGAGTGAATCTTGGTGTATAAACAGTTGTTTGATATACACGTGGGTTTGACCAGTTGAGTGATCTATTGTCTTGGGAAAGGGGTTGGTTGAACACTTTATTGTTTAGATAAATAGCTTTTTTCTGAGCTTACAGAAGAAACAATAAAGCTATATCTACTTTACAGTCTTATCTTTCTGAGTAACAATTCTCTGGGATAAATTTTTAAGTCTTGTGATGTAAGCTTAGACCTGAGAGTTAAATTCTGGGACCCCAGGGGTATTAATTCTCAGTACTTAGAAATGATAACAACCATCACTGGATACACACGCCAGGAACAGAACAAGAAAAGAGAAAAAGATTCTCTCATGTAAATGTAAAAACAATCTTATATTCTTATGCTATAAAAAAATATAACAAAGTCAGGATAGTTGCTAGGTAAGCACATCACACACAATCCCAGAAGCCTTCCACCTGGGGAAAAGTATAATATGAACCACTTGAGGAATTTCTGTCAAATATTTACCTCAAATTATTTTCTCTTTCTGAATTTTTGAAGAGAGGCATTTTAATGATGAACAATGACATTCATATTGGCCATTATATCTTTGGTCTTCACTTTGTTAAACTGTATATTAGATAAAACTGAAATACATACCTATAAACTCTAAGATATTTCCAAGTATTCAAATGGATTCCAATGCAGGTGCTGAGCATTCATGTGACTGAAAGGTCACATGGGATCTGCATCAAAAAATCAGCTGGGTATTAAAATTAGCCACAAGTTAGCTTGTTTTTAGAATCCATTGTCTATGCATAAGAAATATAGATTCATGAAATAAAATGGCATTTGGCCTCCTAATAATGTGTTTGAAATTATTTTCTTCAGAATACTCTTTACATTTAAGAAACAAGTTACATGTGTGAATACTTCCTCTCCTTTCTGTCTTTCCTTCCCTCCTGTTTTCCTTCACTTCCTCCCTTCCCTTCATTTCTTAATTTATTTCCCTTCCCTTCTGAGGAATAGTGATGTCTTCAGCTCTCACGAGCCACTGTACGAGGGCTGTGGAGAGATAGGAAGATGAATCCAAACTATGTATATAGACTTCTTATGGTCTTTTCAATAATTTACTTAGCTGTTTTACATTTTATTAAATATAGCTCTGAAAGCAACATCTGTCATTGTCAGCTACTACCTTTAGGTGAGTTTTGTAACATCTCTCCAATGAGACCACATGCACTTCTTATGAAATATTGAAAATAGTTTGTTCTATCACTTCTCCTACTTCAGGAGCTCTTTGGAATTAGTTAAAACCTCTTCTTCTATCCATCTATGTAAACTATCTATGCTTCTTGCCATGACAAGTTTCTTTTTGATAAGTAATACCATTTAAATGATAAGGTAAAATTCTCACCAGAACTTTCAGAAATAAGGCCAACCTAATTGTAAATATGTACTTTACGTTTCTTGAATAAAATGATAGTATTACGCCAGTGCTTTTCATTTGGGCTTTATTTTATTTATGGGTTGAGATAAAAATTTAATCAAAAATGAAAAGAGGGGCTTCCCTGGTGGCGCAGTGGTTGAGAATCCACCTGCCGATGCAGGGGACACGGGTTCGTGTCCCGGTCCGGGAAGATCCCAAATGCCGCGGAGCGGCTAAGCCCGTGAGCCATGGCCGCTGAGCCTGCGTGTCCGGAGCCTGTGCTCTGCAACAGGAGAGGCCACAACAGTGAGAGGACCACGTACCACAAAAAAAAAAGAAAAGAAAAGAAAAGAAAAGGCATATAGAACAGGCATAGGTAGACTGTGTAACTGATCTGACACCATTTGTCTAACTGTAACTTCGTATAGCATCTGTAATTCGATTGAAGCACCTTAATCATTGGTCTACTTCTCTTGTTTATTCTAGTGCTATTACTACTATTACCAAATTAGAAGTTAGTTCTTGTCACCTCGGCTGGTGTTTGGTATTTACTTGGGGGAGGAGGGTTATAATAATTCACTGACTATTAACTGCTAAAATGTATGATGCAAACAGAATAATAATCACATTCTCATTTATAAACGATGATTGAGAGTCCCATATTAATGTAAATTATTCTGGCAAATTCTACATGCCTTCATGAAAGGAAACACTTCACTGTGATCAACTAATGCTATTGGAGCTTCTCAAATACTCATTATTGTCTTCCCATCCTTTATAATAATCACAGTTAAATTATTTACATGTTATTTTTTTTCTTTCAGAAATGAGTGCATTAAAGACATTAAGTTGTTCAAATAAATATCAATAAATTAGTCTTCCTATCTTTGCTAATATCTTTCAGTTCTTAGATAAGGCAATTGGTTCACCATCATCCTAGGCTGGTGCTAAAACTCAGTGTGGTGTCCCAATATATGACATATATCAACAGCACAGTGTCTGATACAACCAAATAAACTGGTACCTAAAATTGTTTAAAAGAGTAAACTTTTGAATAAAAACTGTGAGGCACACTGGAATCTATGGTCATGTCAGCTTGGACAAATCTCAATCCATTTTGGGTAAAAGTAAAATTAATGGCATAGTCCCATACTTTCCACTTCACAAATGTCAGGAAATATAAAGTAAGTGCTTCAGAAAAAGACACTTTATAAAACACAGACTATCATTATTTTTTAAATGATTAAAAATCATATTTTCAAAAATAGAGTAAATTTCTAAATATATATAGGTATATAAATTCAAACTTCAAACATCTGTGGTCTACCTATATAATCAAGGAAAGTAATCAGGAAAAATGAATATTCTAAGAGTTCTAAGCAAATTACTCTCAAATATGCCACATTTAACAGTATGGAATGAAACACAGGTCAAGATTCAAGAACCATGGGGAAGCTTACATGTTTATCAGGTTATCATGAATGTTATAGAAAGATAATATCATTGAAAGAAGTGAGAATTAGAAATATGAACAGAATTCCCATTTCACTTTCTTAAATTTTACACTAGTCAGCTACATTTAAAAAGGAAAACTAGGATCCCATTTTTATCTACAAGGAGATAAAATTAAAATATTATAATATGCGAGTTTTAGAAGATTCAACCTTTGGAAAATAGCATACTAACCCTATAAATTTATTACAAAAATACTCGTATCAACTTGGGTAAATTGTAATCAATTTAATGCAATCAGTATATTTCAGATTGCATTCATGAGTGATACAGAAAGACGGTAAGATTAGAGCTTACACTCCCATCATATAAAAAGGGAATACACTTTCATATTGTTTCTATTTTCAAAGCAAGTGTTCAACTCTAAAATCATAAATCAAATTTTTTCCCCCAACAGAAAAAGAAAGTCTGAAGTCTGTTCCCAAAAAATCAGTTTTGATAAACATTTCAACTTTAGAATAAGAATATCTAACTAAAACCAATTTCAGAGGAATGCTATGAAAATTTTCTTCCAAGATGCTTTATGACAAAGATACAGTGTTCTTAGAGGCATTGATATTAGACACTAGTATAAGGCTTGAATCAGAATTAATAGTGTCCATTAAATTTTCCATAGCAGAAATCCAAAGTACTAAATACACCAGTGAGACTTGGATCATTAACCATTTAATTTTAAACCTTTTTTTTTTTCTAAATATGGCCCTCAGACAATGTTCTACATCTCTTACAAATAAATACATGCTTTATTTGTAAGTTTGGGAATTTATAACACTGAGCAAAGAATTGTTATGCAGGAATCCATCTGCATCCTTAAAAATGTATGTGTACTCTGACTTGCTGTAATAGAGTCACTCACTGTTTAATTAATATTAAGTCCTGTTCTTTATGATCAAGAGATTCCTTTTTCGTATTCTTCCCTTAGAAGGCCCATAAACTACATCTCATACTAATGAAGTTAAGGTTTTCCAGGAAGCCTAGAAGTATTCTTATGTCAATTCAAAGCCTTAATAAAATTAGTTTTCACAATAAATATATTTTTTCCACGTATAATATGGAAAATTGTGTAAATGCATATGTTAATTTCATGAACAACATGACATGATCTTTCAAACAAATGGATGTATGTTTTTATATCACATTTCTGGGGGTTTTAGGCAGTGTGTAATAACAGCTAATGCTAGTAACTATGTGTCAGGCTCCAGGTACGATTCTATATAAATGCTTTACTTGCTGATCTCATGTAACCTTGCTTGCAGCTCTGTAGGAGAGAGGTCTCTTTACTGTCCTCATTTGTAAAATGAGGAACTAAGGCCCCTGGAGAACAGGAAAACTGGCAAAGGTTACAGAGCTGTAATTGGCTGAACCAGGCTTTGAAGTGAGTTAGTTGAACTTGAGAACCTGTGCTCATAACCAGGACAGTGTATTTCTCGCTCTGTAAAATATTAAATGTTCCTTGGTCAACGCTAGAGTGCTTGAATTATCTAGAGTGCTTGAAAGAGGTTTTCAAAATAGCTCTCCATCTTGTCTGCATAGAGTGTGTAATGTATTTGATTTTCACTAGTACATAGAAGCCAGATTTGCTCTTGGCCTTGGCAGAATTGTGAAAGAAGAGAGGTGGGCATACCTCCCCTTCCTTTTCAGCTCCCCTCTTCTCAGGGTGTCCAGAAATTCTCCTAAAACCCCAGCTCTTTTTATGTTAATATACCCTTGCTCTTAGGCCACTGTTAACTAATCTTTCTGGATAAAACATTGAAAACTTTCCTGATATATTCTGTTCCATTTATTTAACGTTCAATCCAATTAAGCTGTTCCCAAAAAATCAGCCATTTTAGAAAGTACTAACTTTCTTCAAAATCCAGTTATCATTACTTTTCTTTTCGGCAAGGGGTTGAGATTAAAAAATAAAATAAACTTTATATGGTCCAGTCTCTGACTGACCTGCAGGGAATATAGAGTCCCAGAGGGCAAGGAGAGGAGTCCATATCACACTTCTCAAAATGAGGTCTAAATAGGCCCACGGGACAGCAGTGGGCTGGGCGTGAGCCAGTGTGGGCGCTAAAAGCCACAGGATAAATACCGTACTCCTTCCAGAAACATGGACTTTACTTGGTAGCAATCATTTTAAACATTATTTTTCATTTTAAAAAGTGATGTCACCACATCAGATGTGCTATTTACATGATTTTTAAAGAATAGAACAGAGCCTTGAGACAAATTTTATGATTTTACCTTTTGAAGGCTGCATTCCTAAATACCTCCTTTCTTTCCCCAGGATAAAGTCAGGATTTCCTGACCTCAGAGTCTTTAGGAGAACAGGTTGAAAATTACTTGATCAGGAACACATGAAAACTGAGAAATAAAGACATTTTCCAATTCGTTGTACAATAATATGTTTTTAAGTTAACTCTAATTGGACAAAATATACTCTGATACTGACAGACTGAAACATGCCTCTAAATTTAGTTAATATTATATTGAATTAGGTAGAAAGAGGGGAAATCTATCGTCAATATTGGCCTCTGTGCAAATGGTCACATTTAGTAAGAGCTGTGATATTTGAGAGATAAAAGAAAAACTAAAGATCACTTGGTCCAAGTTTACATCTTTCAAATAGGGGTAAAAGTGAGGTGAGGGACTTCCCTGGTGGTCCCGTGGTTGACTTCCCACTTCCACCACAGGGGGCACGGGTTCCATCCTTGGTTGGGGAACTAATATCCAACATGCCTCTAGGCACAGCCAAAATGTAAAAAAAAAAAAGGGAGGTGAAATGACATGATTCAAGTTATGGTGCATACTATAGCTACTGATTAACTCAGACCTAAAATCCAGGTCTGCTTCCCCTTTCATTCTCTTTTCTAATGTTTTATGAATTGAATTCTTGTAATCTAGTTAATTGAAAGTGCTATGCATCCAAAGCTGCATGCCTTATTCCCCCTTTTTTTTTTTTTTTGATGGGCGGTGGGGCGGGCAATCTTTGGCCTCCAAACAGAAAATCAAGCAGCCAGGAAAAATAGCTACTGTGTGTTGACAACAGAGGGTTATCTATGTGGCCCCTCACTAATGCAAACAACTCTAGTGGATAGAGCAGGAATAAGAAGAGAATGGTTACCCTAGCATATAATAGTTATCAATCTTTAATGAGAGAAAATTGTGGAAGTGAAACTGAAACTGGGAGAATCAGAAGAAAGCTTCCTCCTCTGTCAATTCTTGATCTAGTTTTGCCCTGGGTTCAGCCTCTATCTATTAAAGCAGTGACTTAATCTGTATATACATTAATTTGCTCATTGTAAAATAAAGCACATAGAGTAGATATTACACTTGAATTTCATCAAAAGCCCAAGAAGCAATGATTGTATGACAAACTATGTTACCTTCTACTTCTTAACATCTATAACGCTATGATCACAAATAGCTTCTTATTTCTCTAAACATTTTGATGTTTTAACACTTTCCTATTATTTAGGGATTTAAAAAAAGGACTGGACTGCACAATTATCTAACATACTCCAAAAAAATAAATATAAAACATGCCTAAAAAACATGGATGGAATCATCAGAACCTCACTGGCCACCTAATGGCCACTGCAAAAATGGAAACAGATGGTCTCAAAGAATCAGATATGTTCTCAGTGTTAACCACTCCTAAGAGGCCATGCTCCAAATAAAAGTTTGTCTAATAACAATTTGAGATATTGGCATAATAAAAGAAGACATTTGGAAACCAAAGCACTCACTACCTAAAGTGAAACATCTGTAGTTGTGGAATTACAAGCGTGTTGAGAGCTGTCAGGAAAAATATTTGGGGATGGATATTTTTGCCAGTATCTTTTTCACACCATGTAAGTGATAACATTTTCTGCTTATGTATATGTGATGTTTTGGCCAAAGGTTACAGGTCCTACTTTATTTTTACAAAGTAGGACCTACTTTTATCATAACCAACAAGAGCAGGCAAAACATAATTTTCTGATTGGAAAACTGTTCATCTTTGGTTGGAGAAGGATCAACATGTTGCCAGAGTCATCACTGTATCCTCTATGACCAGTTTAGCTAACATTTAATTTTGGGATGCTTTAGTTGTGACAGATACAGCCAGAAATACCAGTGTTCCCATGATTTATATTCATTCACCTAACAGCCTCCTTCTCAACCAGGTTTAATTCAAGACAACTAATCATTTAATTTATGAACCCACAACCAAATAATATGATTAATTAAATAAATACATACTGAGTTCCTGCACTGTTCTAGGTTCTGTGTATGCTTAGTACTAGAATACAATAACAAAGACATCAGTCCCTGTCTTCCTGTTGTTTCAAGACTGGCAATCACTCTGTTTTACCAGCTTGATCTCTTTCTACCCTAGTGACCTGGACAACATGAGTGGTGAGGCTTGTTCTCCTCATTTCTTCAAAGACTTAGAGTAGAAGCAGGCCTAAGAAAGAATACCACCTGTTCTTATTTGTTCCTCTGGTTTTTAATCGTTCCAGTATAAGAAGAAAGAGACCTCCTCCCTTAAAACCCAAAGCAAAGATGGCCTACACCACCTCCTACCTTTACCTTGTCTTATTCTCCTAATGTTAGGCGGGGCATCCCAAGCAGGAAGTAACTCTATTCCCATGCTGCCCCTTTATCCTCATGAGCTGGAAACCAGTAGAGGAAAAGAAGTGACCATAAGGAAGAATAGTTTCTATATCTTACATTTGTCCTGTCGTATTCTATATATTGCGTTTGCCAAAGGGTTTGTTCGCTTTTTTCCATAAAATGTCTCTAGTAGTGCTTGGTTGTCTTTAACTTCATTCAAAACAATTTTGTTAGATTGTATTGTGACAGCTATCATACCAGTGTGCATTTTAAAAAAAACTTATCAAAATTGATGAATTTTTGTGTAGCCATTTTAATATTGAAGATGGAAGAAAAAAAGCAACATTTTCAGCATATTATGCTTTATTATTTCAAGAAAGGTAAAAAAGCAACTGAAACACAAAAAAAGATTTGTGCAGTGTACGGAGAAGGTGCTGTGACTGATCGAATGTGTCAAAACTGGTTTGCGAAGTTTTGTGCTCGAGATTTCTTGCTGGACGATGCTCCACAGTCGGGTAGACCAGCTGAAGTTGATAGCGATCAAATCGAGACATTAATTGAGAATAATCAACATTATACCACACGGGAGGTAGCCGACATACTCAAAATATACAAATCAAGCATTGGAAATCATTTGCACGAGCTTGGTTATGTTCATCGCTTTGACGTTGGGTTCTACATAAGTTAAGCAGAAAAAAAAAACCTTCTTGACTGTATTTCTGCATGCGATTCTCTACTGAAACATAACAAAAATGTTGCATTTTTAAAACAAATTGTGATGGGAAATGAAAAGTGGATACTGTACAATAATGTGGGATGGAAGAGATCGTGGGGCAAGCGAAATGAACTACAGCCAACCACAGCAAAGGCTGGTCTTCATCCAAAGAAGGTGATGTTGTATATATGGTGGGATTGGAAGGGAGTCCTCTATTATGAGCTCCTTCTGGAAACCCAAATGATTAATTCCAACAAGTACTGCTCCTAATTAAACCAGCTGAAAGCAGCACTCAACGAAAAGTGTCTGTAATTAGTCAACAGAAAACGTATAATCTTGCATCAGGATAACACAAGACCACATGTTTCTTTGATGACCAGACAAAAACTGTTACAGCTTGGCTGGGAAGTTCTGATTCATCCGCCATATTCACCAGACATGCACCTTCAGATTTCCATTCATTTCGGTCTTTACAAAATTCTCTTAATAGGAAAAATTTCAATTCCCTGGAAGACTGTAAAAGGCACCCGGAACAGTTCTTTGCTCAAAAAGATAAAAAGTTTTGGGAAGATGGAATTATGAAGTTGCTGGAAAAATGGCAGAAGGTAGTGGAACAAAATGGTGAATACGTTGCTCAATAAATTTCTTGGTGAAAATGAAAAATGTGTCTTTTATTTTTACTTAAAAACCGAAGAACTTCTTGGCCAACCCAATAATTTTGTTTCTTCCACCAAACTTTGCCCATTATTGTGAATTCATTTCATTTGCTCCTGGTGCATGTCATGTCCCAGCAGAGAAGGAGAGAGGAAAGTGGGAGAAGGAAGAAGTGCAAGAGAAGCAGTGACCAGTCAGAGAACCCTGGAGCCTCCCTCCAGGCTCAAGGCTAGTCCATGTGGACCACAGCATGTAGCATGCTCTGGAGGTAGCCTGAAAAACCATGGAGCCAGCTTAAGGAAAGACTCCAGGAAAGCAATGAAGATGATTTTCTTCCCATTGTATTCTAGACAGCATATTATTCACGCTGTTGCTGGTGCCAAAGGATAAATTATGCTGTCTGAATATTCTCGACAGAATAGAAGCGATAATAGCAAACTGAGTTATACAACATTCTGAACAAAATTCAATAAGGCATGTAATAGACCAAATCAACTCCAAAGTTAAGCTTAAGAAAAACGCCTCTGCTCTCAGTTGTGTGTTTGCATGGTATAACTTATTTTCTTTTCTGGAATAAAGTCAATGTGAGAGCAGCTACGACATCACTAATCGCCTACATCACAGTAAGCTCCATCACACAGACAATTTGTATTGAGTAATAGGGTTTAAGGAGGGATTCAAATACACTATGGCAGGAAACGTGTTTGGCTGATAAATTCATCATGATCACTGTCTTCTTAATATTTGTTGAACAAAGGAATAGTTATACTGTTGAGATACTTTGTCAACTACATAGTGTACAGCTATGGATCCGTAGTCATTTAGAGAAATAAATAAGTTTCTCCCATTGAGATTCTCAGTTTTCTTCACTTTAAAGCAAAATATGGCTAATAGGAAAATTGATCATCAAGATACTCTCATTAATTCTAAGTTGTCTACATTTTTTATTATTACTTGAATTTGCATTCTAGTTGTTACATTATAAAGAGGGTTTGTTATGCTTATGTGTGTTTTGTGTTTATGAAAATGATGCTAAATCCTCATTGAAATAAGATTTTCTATTCATTTTACACGTAGGCAGTGTTCAGTGCTTCATATTCATGCCAGCCTCAAAATTTTTAATAAATAAAAAGAAATAAGAGAAATAAAAAAGATAAAATAGAAATAAAAAATAAATAAGAAATAAAAAAGAAATAATAAAAAAAAGAAATAACATAAAAACCTGAAACAGTGAAAAGCCATACTTCATGGGCATCAACTTCTGAAGCTTTGAAGCTGCTTCCCTCTCTAATAGGATCACATTGATAGGATGCAGCAGCTGCTTTGGGGAGCAGGTTATAAAAACTCGGAGAACTGTTAGGAGTTAGAAGAAAAGAAACAATAAGGAGAGAGAAGTTGTTTAGTGAATTCTTTTTCAGTGCACATTTCACTGTCTGTTCTTCAAGTAGGTTTTTGCTTAGGAAAATAGAATAACCCTATAGGATTTCATGGAGAGCAATTACCTGAGGTCTACACAGGAAGCACAGGTTTAGAACAGCTCACAGTGACTCATAAAAAAGGTGCTCCACTTTCAGGCATGATGTGATTTGATACTAGAAAGTGGTGGAAATTTTGAAAAAAGATATATAGTTGGAAGCGTCTCTGAGAGGGGAACAGTAGGATGAATAATAAACAGCAAAGGAAATGGTAACTTCATGTATCAAACAATGTGATTTGATACTAGAAAGCAGTGGAAATTTTGAAAAAAGATATATAGTTGGAAGCATCTCTGAGAGGGGAACAGTAGGATGAATAATAAACAGCAAAGGAAATGGTAACTTCATGTATCAAACTCGACTGCACATTTGAATGTTCACTTGGACCAGCACCTCAGATGCACCATATCCCTAAAATGAATATATTATCTCCCCTGAAAAACTGCTTCCTCTCATAAATGACTTATCTCGCTAAACCAAACCCACTGTCTTCCCTGTTGCCTAGCCCAGAAACTTAGAGGTTATCCTCAGCCACACACTCTTACCCCCTACATCCAAGCAATCACCAAATATATATATATATATATTTTTTTTTTTCCGTACGCGGGCCTCTCATTGTTGTGGCCTCTCCCGTTGCGGAGCACAGGCTCCGGACGCGCAGGCTCAGCGCCCTTGGCTCACGGGCCCAGCCGCTCCGCGGCATGTGGGATCTTCGCGGACCGGGGCACGAAGCCGTGTCCCCTACATCGGCAGGCGGACTCTCAACCACTGCGTCACCTGGGAAGCCCTACCAAATCTTATAGAAAACAAAACATTGCCGGAGTCGTTAGATTCTGCCCAATTGCCTCTCTTCCTACCACCTTGATCTAAGTAAAACCATGACCTCTCTTCCAGATTCTTGCAATAATGACCTAACTAGTTTCCCTTTCTCTGTTCTTGTTCCCTTCCACTAATCCATTCTCCACATTAAAGCCAGGGTGATCTTTTTGAAATGCAAATTTGATCCTGTCCGTGACCTGCTTAAAACCCAATATTTTTGAATAAAATAAAATCTTCCTATTAGGTTCTTCTTAAGGCCACACCTTCTTCCCTAGATACATCTTTCAGCACTCCCACACTTAATCCTATACTCCATCCACACTGCAAGGCTTCCAGTGCAGTCTTTTAATGTACTGTGGGCTTTATTTCACTGCTGACAATTGACAGGATTCAATCTGTATCTCTGATTTAACAGTTTGTCATTTAAAATATTTTTTATATCCTGTCAGAACCTGTTTGACTGGGTGGAAGAACCCTGATGTAGGCATGGTGAAAAAAATTCTTTTCTATCATAAAGTCTATGCTACTTTGCATAAACTTCACATGTAATTTACATGTGAGTCGGTAGCCTCTTTGGACCAGTGTCACTGTGGGATTATTAAATTCAAAGAATTACAGAGTATGAATCAAAAATAAATGTAATTCCCATCTTTGCTCTCTTCTCTCAGAGGACACTGACAGGAGACTCAATAGACGAACACTAATTCTATCGATTTTCTCTCTTCCATCACCAAAAACCTACAATCACGTTTAGTATTCTCTTGCCTCCAGAGACCCACTCACTTTAAGCTCTGCACTGTGTCAGTAAACCTGGCCTCTCTGGGCTTGTTTTAGTTTCACTTGCCTCACCCATTATCCTGATTCTCTAAAAATGCATTCTCCAGGATTTGATGGAGCAAATGTGTAATGGAAGTAGGGAAATTGTGAAGACGCATACATTAAGGGCTTTTCTCCATTGCACATTCATAGTTTTGCCTCTGATACACAACATCTCAGTGGCACAATCGCAGTGATTCCCATGAGGTTGCATCAAGAGGCAGTCTAAAATTACAATGGAACACAGAGGGAACTGATTGAAATTCCAGCTTGCTAAAAAACATGGATAACAAAATGGAAGAAGGAGTTGACAAATAAAAAAGAATGGCACCCAGTTGAAAAGAGATTATAAATGAGATTCAAGCTCTGAATGAGCAGAGTCCTGCCTTAATGCTAAGGGGAACACAAAGCACTTTTTATTACAAAACTTTTTTTCCCCTTCCCTCAGCTTAAAAATGTGCTTGACTATTGCATTGTAGCAGATATGATAGATAGACTAACTAAATATCCATTTCAGCATCCTTCTTGTATGTCTTCCTGTGCTGTGTAAGCTGGGAAACTGAAATCTACATTCCCTAGATGTCCTTGCAGCTAAGTTTCAGGATGTGATTTAGGTTCTGCCAATCAGACGCTTTCACTGAAGCTTGAAAGTGGAAGAGAAAATAAGTATACATTTTATAGTATTAATTTTTAGAGCCTAGTCTGGGCTTCATTTTATGTTCCCAGTCTCAGTTATACTTCTTCATTTGTTCCCATTCTTATTTATACTATTTATTTATTTATTTATTTTTATACCATCTTAAGAACTTTCTAGAGAAACCAATATTGAGCCTATACTTATGTAGAATTTTGAACATCTTTTTGTTCAATGACATTAAAATGCTATCTCATAGATTACAAAGATTTGTAAAATCTTGGCTAATCTAAGGCCTAAAAAAGTATCTTGTTCTAATCTATAACCACCTAGCTCTTGGAGATGTTTAATATTTTTATATGTTTTTAGCTATTTATAAACCTTCATTGGAAAATTGCAATTCCTATCCTTTGCTCATTTATCTATTAGAAAATTATGTTTATATTTTGAAAGCATATTGGCATTATTTGGAGGACATTATCTATTGCTTTGTTTACTACATATATCTACCCAACTTATTTTTCCATTTTTAATAGTGTCTGTTTTTTAAACTAGTATTCAAAGGAGTTTGTAACCAGGGAAATAGGGAAGGCATATCATTAAACACTACAATGAAAAGACATAAAGCAAAACAGCTCAACACTTTATACGACATTTATAATGTTTCTTCATTGAAAGATGGAATGAACATTGAAAAGGGTACAAGCCTAAAACAGATGAGAAAGAAAACTTAAAACACGCATCTAGTAATTTCAAATGAATACAAATTTCCTGAATCAGGTATTACAACTGTTATTAGTATATGCTTTCAGTACTGTGAAGGAAAAGAGAAACAACAGAAGACTAAAAATGAGAAAAGACTGCTCCCAATCCCAAGAAGGAGAAAATGGTAGTATGTGAAAAACTATACAGTGAGTTTGATATGTCCTAGAACAATCTTAACTTTGAAAACTAAATAGATGATTTGTGAATATTTAAAGTAGAGTGACCTATAAGAACCATGACAGTTCTAAATTAGCATATTTCTCTTCCACTCAGATAACAAACTAGCAGATAAGGAAATTCCACCTTGTTGGGTTTTGACTGAATATTTGGCACGTCTCTCATAGGTCATTGCTGTCAGGAAGAATAAGTACGGACTGCTGTGAAAATTTGTAGTTGTCTGAACAATATTTCCCTTTAGAACTTTGATCATTTAGTTGAGAGAACGTTCTTAAAGCAGTGATCATCAAACTTTTTTGTTTGGAACAGAGAAAGGAATATAAAAAACAATTTGGAGTATTCATCTATATTTATTCACATATAAATTATTCATATATTTCAATGCTAAAATTATGTTGTGTATAAAACCTATACAATGGTGAAATTGACAAGAATGATATAAAGACTGAGCAAATTAACATTTGATTCATGAACGAACATGCAAAAATTGCATTAACCAAAATATATATTATTAATAATATTCTGAATGCTTCCTTTTTAAATGTCTTATTTGTGATGCTTTCACTTAACTATTAATATCCCAAGGCACAACATACATTTATTGCTGTGTTTTAGGATATAAAACTGTATTTGAAATAATCTCAGTAATTACAAAATTGGGGGCTAACTTCTTGTCCAAGCTGCTAAGAGTCTCATGATGTGTGCAATGTGCCTGATGATAAGGTTATAGTAAAAGACGAGTATCGGCTCTGCCTTTTCTTCTTCTTTGCTTACCTTTGCAAAATAATACATTTTTCCATTTGGAGTATTTTAGCAGAAATCTTTTAAGCTACTTGTATATTTAAATAACAAAGAAATCCACTTACAACACACAAACTGCAGTATGTGGCAATATACTAAATATGAATCAACTTTTTAGGCTGTCATCACCAAAACCTCTATGTTAGGTTATGTCTCATTCTTTCTGACATCAAAATTTAGTTGGATTGTGAGTCAATTAATATTATAACTATTTGTAAAAATTAATATTGTCTAATTGTTTAGATAAAAAATATATAAGTAAAAGTCATTTAATATTATCTTCTCCATCCCAGTGGCTCAAATCATCTTGTAAAATCCTTGGGATGAGAGTGCCTCACTTTACAGACCATCATTTTTTATATTAATGGCTTAGCTAAAGACATATGAAGCATGATTATTAAATTCTCAGATGACACCAAATAGGAGGAACGATTAACATGCTAGATGAGGCCTTAATTAAATCCAAGCACAATCTCTCTCAAGAATGCGAATGGAAATGGGAGGGTACAGTTCAAATTTGCCAGTGACTGGTAGTTCAATCTTCATGGCATGGCATATGGCTAAAGAGAAGATAAATCTCAGAAAGAGATTCGTCTGGGATGTTAGATGACAGGTCAAATAGGTAAATACCTAGAATGATAGGCATTTTTATTGATATTGAGATACCGAGCACCTAGGAGGAGGATACTACTGTAATGTGTGTTTAAAGAGATCTCGTTTGTTTCACTCTACAAATAGGAGCCATTCACATTGGTTTTGTACATCTAAGCAGATTTACATATGATTATTATGAGCCTTATGATGCAATCAAGTTGCTTTGAGATCTATCAGGTTTTACCTCCATACATGAGCCTCCTTTCTCTAAGTATAACTTTTCTTGATTTTTTTCTGAAGACCTACATAGTAATTAAAAGACCTGAAGTTGTTTATGCTGAAAAATAAGTGTGGGAAAATACAAAATAGTCTTAAACTATATGAAAGACTGTTGAGCAGAAAAGAGATTATGCATAAGTTGGAAATTTCCAGAGGGTAGAACTAAAATCAATGAGTGGAAATTATTCTTTAAGGAAACATAAGAAAAAAATGTTTTTATAACGTTTATGGAGCTAGCCTCTAAAATAGTGCTCTGTCCTGTAAGGTGAGATTAAGTGTTTATGCAGAAAGAATGGCCACTCAGTTATAGCATTTATATGATGATTTGCTCCACGGTGTGTGGAATGAATCTACTCATCTTTAAGAAATTTTCTTGCTATAAGATTCTGTGATTCTACAAACCAATTTATACTTATGAACAGTTTTATTTAGTCTTTGTCTGGTCTTCTGGCAGTTCTCTTTGACTTGTAGGTTTAAAAGATAACAGAAAAAGAATTTTCAAGTTCTATTTCCATATTCACTAATTAAATCTTTTATTTAATACCATGTAAACAATTTAAAGCAAAAATTTTATTTTGCTGGTTCAAATACTACATTCTCCTTGCCAACTGAATAAACCCACAAGAATCTATTTATCTTTTTTTTTAGGGGGGGGAGGGATGTTCAAGTGATAAAACATAAGTGAAATAAATAATGTGAAAAAATAAAATATTTGTAGAGTTGGATGTTTGATGTTAAATAAACTTTAGGAACAAGAGTCAGAAATAACTCAATTTTTTATCTAAAAGCACAGCTAGTACCAAAAGTAAGTTTTTTACACTTATATAATTGTCTATCTCACTATGTGTCTATCTCACTATGTGTCTCTATTAACGTGGAAACAAAATTCAATAAATTTCACTCAAAACGTCCTTACTGTTGGTAATTTATTAAAATACCATTGTAGAATTTTTTCCTAAAGTTATATAATTATATTCTAAGGAAATGAAATCAGAAAGCCATAAAGAATTTTGAAAGAAAAGGTATGTTTTCTTGAATAGATATTTTAGCCAGATTGTTTTTCTCTCCTGTATCTAATTTTTTGTAGTATGTTTTATGTCTTAACAAGGCAAAATTTGAACATTAGTAAGTTCCACACATGACTTAAAGAGTATTAATAAATATTTGCTGATAGCAAGGAACATACTAGATACTTCTCAATGAAATTTTATGTTTCTATTCACATGTGCAGTAAAACTACATTATCAGCATAAACAAGATTTTTTTTTTTTAACCTAATGGGAATTAAAATTTGCTACATGAAAAATAGTTAAGATCTCCATTTCAGCTCCTGGATTCTGATAGATTGAATTTTCCTTATTATTAAGAAAACACCCCCCCCATTAAAAGAAAACAAAAAGCATCATTTAACAAAGACATCCTAAACCCTGAAAAAAGCACATTATTAAGTATAAAGTTTCTTGCACTTTGGCAATCTACAATGTGTACATTAAATTTATAATTGTTGAAGAAGAGGCTTAACATTTGGTTGTTATCATTTTTTTTTCCTTATGAGAATTAATCCCTGGGTAATCTGAGGAAGACTTTACCTTAGCCAAATTCTCCAGAATCTGCTTTCTTTAACTCATGAAATAACCTTTAAATGGTAATTAAGTGTATATATAGTTCAGTGCCCTCCAGTAACTCTACTTTTCTGCTAAATATAGGAACATAGCTTAACCCATCAAGAGATCATCATTAGAATCAACTGTTTATAATATCATTGAAATATTAAAGTTGTGGTATATTCACTCCTATTCACTCTATAGTAAGGAGCAAAATTCCTCAGTAGCAAAGCAGTGTTATTGTTTTATGGTGCTGTTTGCTTCGTTACTCTCAGGTTTTCTGTCTCCTACTGAAATAGCTTTACTGAATGTTTGACCCCAAAGCTTTCTCACTGGTCGATTTTTTTTCATATTGGAAAAATTCGAACTCTATAATTAAATTTAACAGATTCCCATTGGCAGTTTCTATTTAATCACAGTAACAACTTTCATCTTCACTTTTTATTTTTCAGGTCATTAATGATCAAATTCATTAATATACTTTAGCAATCATTAATTTGCCAGTCCATAGTACTTTGCTAAATAACTTGCTTCGTTATTAGTAAGTTTTGTCTTACATAAGAAAAGTCTATTTTGACTTTAATAATAATAATAATAATAGTTCATCCACATTTATCTTAAGGAAAATGAAGTAAATAGATTTAGGAAGGCTGACAAATAAAACACAAAAAACAAAAAACGAAGAAACAAAACAACAGCCACCAAAAAAACCCCAAAACCCCCACCAAATTCTCTTCCCCCCCAGAAAAGCTTCACATTCAGATTAAAATTTAAAAAATCTTGATACGAAGTTCAGTGATACTTTAAATTCTCATTAATTTCTTGGAAACTTTTTTTAATGGAAAAGATAAAGTTATTTGTGGAAAGAAATATGAATAAATTTAAGGTTAAAAATTACAGCCAGTTCATGCAATGCTTTTGCTAGAGACAGTAAGTATTACCTCTCTCCTCAAGATGAAAGAAAAGAATGTCAAGATCTGAAGAGTTAGACTGTTTTTCTTACAAATACAGAGGAATTGTTGCCTTTAAGGCTGCAACTGACCCTGGAATTTTTAGTAAGCCCTAATCAATCATAACTCTTGAAAGCAGCTATTAGGAAAGGCATACTGTGTGACATGAACTTTCCAGAAACTAGCACTGACAGCAGCTCTCTCTAAGGGCACTCATTTTCATCCTCTTTTCTTGAAAAAAAAAAAAAAGAGAGAGAGAGAAACAATGTGCATTCTTCCAAGTTCCTATTAAATAATTTGAATATGTAGAATCAATATTTTATAAATAAGAATATTTGTGAACTGATTTAACACATGCAAAACAGACACAAATAAAGGCAGGCAAGCATCCACAGATTAAAAATAATTAGCATGACTCTTTCTTTTAAGGAAATCTACCCAGACTAATTTTAGCTTGTAATGTATGTCAATAAATGAAGATTTACAGAATCATATATATTAGAGTTCACTGATAAAGGATCAATTTAAAGCTGATTTTGATTAGGATGGGTACAAAGGATGCTTATGCATTTTTAATTTCTATTTATTGAACAAGGAAGATAATCATACTACTTACATAAAATATAGAGAATGAAGATGGTTCAGCACAGGCATCGATACGTGATAATAAATAATCAGCTGTAAAGGAAAGAAAACAGAATTCTAGCAGGACATCCTTATTCCTAAACAAATGGCTTAGTAAAATTGCCCATAAATAATAAATCTCAGAAACAGGAGAGACATTTTTCTTTTGGTAATTGTATTAAGGGAATCAATAGTTTGTTTTGTGAATTCCTTTCTTTTTTCTTCCATTCCTCTTTATTCTGCCTGTTCATACATACAACTGGGCCAGGAAGCAAATGAGACAGATTATTGTTGAAACGAATTAGAATATGTCATCCCCAAATATGCCATTTTGGCATAAGGATTATTTTGGGCTAAAGGCAACTGAGAAACAGCAGATACCTGTCCTCCCCCTTTCTGACTAAAAGCAGAGCATACACTTCCCTATTGAAAAGGTGATATAAATTTCCAGTTGTAAAGGTGTCCCCCTTTCCCATCCCAGGAATAGGAGAATGACTCTGGAGAGAACTCTTATTACCCAGAACAACTTGAGTCTGTATAACAAACCTTACTAAATAACCCTATCTACCATACATTTGCTATTGACATTCCCACAGCTGCCTCTAGGAGCCCAAAGTCCCCTTTCCTTTGTCTAGTCACTTTTCCACAATTTATTCACTTTTGTTAAAATGGTATACAAGTCCCCAAATCTAACTGCTTCTTTGGATTTTCATTTCTTTGCTGTGATGCTCCCATGAACAAAACAATGTTAATAAATCTTGTATGTCTTTTCTTCTGTTTATCTGTCTTTTGTCAGTTTAATTTGCAGGGCCCAGGTAAAAAACCTAAGAGGGTAGAGGGAATTTTTTTTTTCCTCCCCTACACTATCATTGTTTATCTAAGGGGTGACATGATATTAATGTCCTGAGAAGATGAGAACATGGTCAGTTTTCTATGTTTTAAAAAAATATCTAGTATACTATAGGTTAAGTGAAAGAGCTTTTTGTAGTTTAGATTTAGAAATTTTAATGTAAAGGATATGTTGATTCATAGATCCATTAAATTATTTCCTTCATTGTTCTCTAACAACAAAAATAATTCTCAATTACTTATGGTTACCGTGGGGGAAGGGTGGGGGGAAGGGATAGTTAGGGAGCTTGGGATTGACATGTACACACTGCTATATTTAAAAAGGATAACCAACAAGGACCTACTGTATAGCACAGGGAACTCTGCTGAATGTTATGTGGCAGGCTGGATGGGAGGGGAGTCTGGAGGAGAATGGATACATGTATATATATGGCTGAGTTGCTTTGCTGTGCACCTGAAACTATCACAACATTGTTAATCCAATATAAAATCAAAAGTTAAAAAAATTAATAATGCCAGGAAAAAAATAATTCTCAATTAGTATCAAGAGTATAATTAATATAAATGAAAATCAAAGACTAAATTTGTTTGACATATCTCCAAATGTTTATTGCTCTGTTGACTCTGTATTGCATCATTTTTCAAATAAAGTGTTGAACAAAAGATGACTATATAATAGAACCTCAAAGATTATTTTTTACGTAAATAACTAGGTGTTTGTAGGAAATTAGTATTATTTTCATAGTAATGTATCTATAAAATATGTTATCTTTTATTTATATATATAATCAATGTATGCAAGTAATAAATAGGTTTATATTTGAATAATAATTCAACACAAACATATGTACTAGATATTATATGTGATATATATGTAGATGAATATTTATTTATAGTACATGATATTTGATATATAAATTATTGATTCCTGTCTGTTGGTGTTTTAATCATCATGTAAAATAAGCAGAAGCAACTAGATAGATAACAAATAAATTGAAGTTGAGAAAAATGATTTGCCAGGATTTTTAATCTGAAGAGTTTAAAATACCACCATTCTGTGAAATTTTAAATAGAAAGAGAAAACATAAGACAATTAATTTGGGGAGTAGAAGAGAGAGGGAAGTTCTACATCACTAGATACAAAATTATGAAAATCAAATATTTGCATCAATGAAAAGAAAAACAAGCTCTAATTCTACAGGAAATTTCTTCCTATGAAATAACTGTTCTGATAGTATTTTAGCAATCATGTTTAAACAATAATAATTATCCTGCCCTATTTTATCTTCTAAGATGCTTTCTAAAGTCATTTCTACATTTTTAAGATTTCTAGTCACCTATTTTGACATATGGCTATAGTTAAGACTAAAGTGTTTTGCATCTCAGTGGGGAATTATTAGGATCTAAAGTTCTACAGGGAGGATTGCATAGATGTATCCTGATTTCACTGGACTTGGAGTTCTCATAATACATGATATAACCTATTCTCTTGGAAATGGTACACAGGTTATGACACATTCCTAAGTCCTAAAAGTCACTTCAGTTTTTGATTTTCACTTTTTGTTTTCTGGCCACACGCATGGCTTGCGGGATCTTAGTCCCCGACCAGGGATCAAACCCTGGCCCCCTGCAGTGAAACCCCGGAATCCTAACCACTGGACCACCAGGGAATTCTCCAGCATTTTTTATAATGGCATTTTTGCCCAATCTTTGCCTCAATTTCAAAATTCATATTTGCTATCCCAGAATGTCTTTTCTTACGGAGGTTCACTTTCTTTATAGGAAAGTTGTACACAATGAAGATATCATTTCTTTTACATTTGATGAATTAATTCTAATGTGTCTTCAATTTTTATTGGGTTAATAGCTGAGTAATAGTCTATGAGACTATCAAAACAAATATTACATCAAACTCTTTTTCATCATTATAATTTAAATTATAGTAGTATTGAAGCCCCAGAATCTAATATGAATATAAAATCAAAATCTATTCTTGATGCTTTGTATCAATACAAGAAGGCACAATGTGGCTATCTCCAGGAAGCAATTTTTTAAGATTATCTTTGAAATATATCTTTTTAAAGAATCTATAATTAGTGACTCCAAGCCTGCTTAGAGATTTTTCCAAACGTTTTTACTCTAGCTCAGTCACCTCTTGAAGTCCAACCATTTTAGGAAAGGCAAGTCCCCCCCTCCCCATAGGGAGGGTTCTAACTCAAAATTTTTCCTGTAGAGAAGAGGCAGCTAAGTATATGGCTTTCTTGGGCTGTGCCTACTGTCAAGCAATTGACATACCAGCATGTCAACAAAGGAAACAAATAAGTAGAATAGTTGTTCATTTCAAAATAACATTTGCTTGGTCTGAAATAGAAAACCTTTATAAGCCTTGTGACTTATTTCTTGGCTTTATATTTTTCAGCATACTAAGAAAAAAGGAGAAATAATATTTTAAAATGCAGTTGCACGTATTGATAATTAGGAAGGGAAAGTATTGTCATAGACAGGATTCTACAGGACCCCAGGAGACAGGAGACCAGGGTTCTCATGAACTCTGGCTCATTTTGCTCTATGCTTCAGGCCAGTCACAGCTCCCTCAAGGCTGAGTTTACCTGTGAAATCAAGGGCTTCATCTGCATGATCTCTAAGTGTCTCTCTCACTCTGATCTGTCCATGATTATTTTACTGAAAGGGTTTCCACTAAAAACAGTCAGCCTTGCTTGGATCTGAATTGATGTTAGTAGCTGTAACTCCAGTTTTTATACTGTGGGGCAACCAAACTACTTGGGGTATCTTTCTGCTTTTCTTTTTTTTCTGAAACACAACAGTAGTCTCTCATTTATATTACCATTTTCTTTACACTCACCAAAACTGATTGTTAACCAGATAAATCCTTCACATTACACAAAGTGTAAAAGTTGACCATTTTAAGTGAGACTCACAGATGGTCAGTGTTTGTCAGAACATCTTACTGTGGTAAAACAAATAATTTTTCTCCAAATACTGATGTGAGTAAATTTTGTGTTAAATGAGTATTATAGAAAAAAGCATTCTATTTTTAGAAATATGGTCTATTTTTCAAAAAATCTGCAAGCAAAAGTCCAACAGCTATAGCTTATCTGGAGTAATTAATTATAAAGATTGAACATAGATCTTTTTTTAAAAAATAGACACCATACAAAAATACAAAGCTTTTAAAGCAACTATAATGAAATTTTTTTTAAAATAAAGGAATGAAATAAAGCCATTTGCAGCAAAAAAAAGATTAAAGGAGTTCCTTCACAACACAAAAACAAGAAACAAAACAAAATGAAACAAAAAAACTACAAGATTTTGCCTATTTTACGTATTATTATATTTTTCCACTAATGCTGTATTCTTATGCTGATGTTTTCTTTGACTCTTCCTTTTCTAATAATAATGCTAGAGCCTAATTCCTTTTCTTTTCTTTTATTAGTAAAACGTATGCAATTACATAAGGATAGTTTGCCCTGGATACACTAAAATTTGACAAATAGGATTCAAATGGATTTTTCCTATATGAACAGAGAAATCCTCACATACAAAGAAAGAGCAACATAAGGTTTCTTCAGCAAAGATCAACTCAGCTCAAGATAATCATACCAATATGTTACAAATTGAATATTCTTCCTGCTTCAGTGAAAAAAATACCCACAAAATATATAAAGGCTTCAGTGCTGATGACATTTTGGTTTAAATTATTTTCTTTTGTAGACCATGTGTGTTCCTTCTCTTGACAGACTACAGATCCCATGAAGGCAATTATGTCTTTAGATTTGCCTTCTTTAGGGTCAGTGGTATAATTATAAGAGTTTGCACAGCTAAGTTGATAGGTGGTACATTTGTTTAATTGTTTACCACTTGATTTTGAGCCAGCCTTAGCAGAACAAAAGACTGAGATGAACGTACAGTCAGATCCATCATAATTTATGGTTGGCTGGATTTTCTGCAGCCAAATCATCCGGCAGAGCCATGCCTTGGTGACCCAGGAATACCCAGTTCTTGGCATATGCCTTGGTCATATTACCCAGTCATAACAAGCAAAGCTTACCATTCCATGGAAATCTCAATGTTTGCAAAATGCACAACTGAAATTTTCTAATAACCATATTGTGCATAAATCTCAGGAATATTATTAAATTATGCAAAATCAAATATCAAGTATATGTGATGTTATTTCTGAATTAACTTGGGTAATACCTAGAGGGTATATGTGAATAAAGACTTTCTTTTAAAAAGGTATTAGAGACTGTAGCAAGCAATGTTGATTTTCTTTTCTTTTTCTTTCTTTAAATCTTCTTTGGCTGACTCATTCATAAAACTTGTTAGATTTCTCCCCTCTTTCTAAGACTCTTTAAATATATAAACATTTATTGAACTTCTGTTTGGGGCCCAGATCCATGGTAGATGTTAAGATGTTAAGGTGCTATAATAATAAACCAACAGATGACTATACTGCCATTCTGCCAGGGGCAAGGACTGTGTCATAGCCTCAGTCCCTAGCACACAGTTGATCAATACATATTTTTGTATTACATATTTAATACATATTAATATGTAATATAATACATATTTTTGTATTATCTATCTATCATCTACCTATCTATAGTAGATAAATAAATCATTGATGAATGAATGAATACCTTCAGTGCAGTTTGTCAGTTTCAAATGGTCATAAAGTGAATGATTTTCTCCTGGGATGTAAACACAACTTTAAGGATAAAATAAGCAGCTACAATGACGGTTAGCTACAAGAGTACTTAAATTAGATTATTTCGATTGCTTGATAAAATCCAATACTTTAAAATTAGTAAAAGGGGCTCACAAATAAAGAGGCACATGAAATCTTGAGGTTAATGTAAAATATTATTAAACTTGAAGCTTTTTTAAAAGTCTGATTACGATTTGAAAACAGTAGGTCTTTGGGGACGATTTTGCAGATGCATGCAAATTTCAGCCTTGTAAAGAATTGTATATTGCTCATAATGGAGGATTTGGATTATTGCCTTGTGGGTTATAGAAATTGTCTTACTAATAAAGGATAGTAATGACTGGTTTCCATTAAGAATTTCTTTTTAAACTGTCAACACTCTAAAAAAATAGCTACCTCAGTCATTTATTTAGCTCATTTTATGTATTTGGATTATATAGAAACATGCAAGCATGTCTTCAGAGCTAATGAAAGGAGACATGTGCCACATAAAGCTAGATCAGTAGAGGTCTGCATTATTTTAGGGGAAGAAAATTGAACAAACATATTCAAATATTGTTCCTTTTCACCCTTGCCTGATTATTTTTTGGGGGATCTCATCCCCAAAGCATGTGAAAAGTGTAAGCACCTAGCACTGACATTAAGGAAAATGAGAATCCATTGGAAATTACAACCTAGACAGGAAGAAAAAATGCTCATCTTTCCTGTAAGTTGTTTTTTCCTGTACAAAGTTTTCCTCCTTGAAATGTCTTATGCCACACAACATCCACATCCATCACAAGTGGTCCTGAGTTTCTGCATTCCTCATAGGCACTCTGTGGATATTTCTGGTTATGGTTCCCTGCAGGACACTCCAACTTTTGCTCTCTTCTCTCTGACTATAATCTAAGCCCAGATCTTCTTTCGGCAGAATGACTAGAATTTCATGAGCCTTCCTTCCTATCAACATGAATTTCCTATACTCAATTTCAGTTCTCAGCTAGAGAGAGCCATGCTAGCCACTTGATTTCTCAATTGTAACTTTTCCTAAAATGTTTATTGATGTATAATATATACACAAAATTGCACAACCGTAACTATGCAGTTCTTTATATTTTCATAAAGTGAACACACTTTGGTATGCACTCCATACACAGAAATAGAACATGAGTAGCTATGCTCTTATCAGTTTCCCCCACCTACACTTTTATCCTTTCAGGTGGGTGTATTGGTATCCAATTGTCCTGCTTTTAATTTATATTTTCCTGATGGTTCATGAGATCAAGTACCATTTCTTATGCTTTGTGCCCAATTCCTCTAAGTACATCTAATCCTCTTGCCTATTTCTTTTTTTGTTTCTTTTATTTTTTTGCAGTACGCGGGCCTCTCACTGTTGTGGCCTCTCCCGTTGCGGAGCACAGGCTCCGGACGCGCAGGCTCAGCGGCCATGGCTCATGGGCCCAGCCGCTCCGCGGCATGTGGGATCTTCCCGGACCGGGGCACGAACCCGTGTCCCTTGCATTGGCAGGTGGACTCTCAACCACTGCGCCACCAGGGAAGCCCCCCTCTTGCCTATTTCTTATTGAATGGTCGAACTATAAAATATTTAGTGTTCTTTTATATATTCTGGATAAGAGAGCTTTATCATTTACATGTTGCAAATACCTCTTCCTGATCTGTTGCTTGCTTTTTCATTTATTTCATGATGTTTTTTGTTGAACAGGTCTTAATTTAGTCATTTTTTTCCCTTTCTGGTTCATGCTTTTTGTTTAGAAAAATTTTTCCTACTCAAAAATTTAAATATAAACAGTATATTCTTTGCTATTTTCTACATTACCAATAATGCCATCCGAATATGATGATTGTTTTATTCTTTCTTTCAGATTCTTTTGACTTCTTTTTCACTGTCTTCCTGTACGTTAAATAGAAGTAGTGACAGTTGATATGCTTGCCTTATTGTTGATCTCAGAGTAAAAGTTTTCAATATTAAGTGTGAAGTTTGCTAAAAGCGTCTTTGTAAAAACTCATTATTATGTAAAATACGTTCCTTTTTGTTGCTTGTTTACTAAGAGTTTTTATTCTAAATGGTTGTTAAATTGTATCAAATGATATTCATGCATATGTTGAAATATTGAAATAAATGTGATTTTTCTCCTTTTGAGTGAATTACATTGATTGAATTGTAAATCTCAATCTAATCTTGCTCTCCTGGATTAAAGCCCACTGATTTGGTTTTTTTCTAATTTTCTTTTGAGAAAGATTGCTTGATGAGAATTGTGGAGACTCTTGATGGTGTTATCTTCCACCAGAGAGGGTTCCCCTTATTCACTAATAGGCAACAGATCACTTTAATGCATTTAAGGACAGAGGAGGGTCAAGCATGAGTTTGAGTTTTTGTGAAACTTGGTTTATTTTGGATTGTCTTCTCTCCCAAGGTGTGGTTCTGTAGTTCCCCAGAGCAGAGCAAACCTCTCCAACAGCATCTCCGGGAAAGTGACAATATCCCAGAGAAAAAACATTGGTGTGTTCAGACAGCCTCTTAAAAGATTCATATGTGTAAAATGTAGCATAAAAATAGCAGAGAAATAGGGGTCCTAAGGATGTCTTTCTCATTCGTAATTGTTTTAAAGAATATGTGTATTCTTGGAAGCTTTGTAATCTCTCTAGGTTTGCAATTATTAAGGTTACCCATATGTTTCTCTGTAGTAAATGGTAGAAGGAAACCCTTCAAAAATTGGGGGAAAAAAAGCTTCATTTGCAGGTAGTTTGGGGAAACAAGGATGGGGAAGGTGCCAGTCAGTATGCATGGGAGATATATACATCAGGGGCCTAGGGGTTGCTTCCAGAAAGGGGAAAGTTCTGACCTGGGCTCAGAAGGGCCTGTGACTCAGCATGCCTCCAGATTTGGGACTAGTTCTCACGACACAATGCTCACCAATAAAGCCACACATTTAAAATGTAGGGTGACATCTCCTCCTGAGAGATTTGCAGTAACAACATTCTTACATCAATTTAGGTATAGTCAAGATAATTCTGAATGCAATAAATATTGTTAATTTAAATTACACAGGAAGGTAAATCTACCCTAGATAACATATTATGTTTAATATAAATTTATTTTTGTTAGAATCAGTCTAGCATAATGTGTCTAGGTTTCTAATAAATTGATTGACATATTTTAGGGACTTTTTTCTCACCATAGTATCTTCTAATTTTATAGTCAATCTCTATTTTTAGGGGATAATTTGTCAGGTTATGGAGTTTTCAAGGCTATTTTTCTCTTAGTTTTAATACTACTTTAGGACCCTTGCTAGTGGGATCACAGGAAGTAGAAAAAGTAAAACTTTGGACTAAGTATCCTGGGAAAGATGTATGGAATTTCCTCTTTGGGCTTTTTTAATTACTGTAAGAAATTCTGTTAGGTGGAAATGCTTCCTCCATTGGCATCTGCAACTTTACTTTCTACCTGTCTACTTTGTAGTCTCCTGCAAGGAGATGTCAGTCACCTATTAAATGCATTTGTTTCCTCAGGAATCTAGCAACTTCCTTGGCTGATGCTTTTAAAATCTTCATACCTTTGCTCTGAGGGCAGCCTCTTGTAACTATATGACAACAGATACCTTTTCTCCAAAATTATGCAGATATCTCAAAGTTCATATTTCTGAATCAAAATTTATTTATGCCTTAAACTTGTATATCTGTGTCTATCATCTATCTATCTATCATCTATCATCTATCAATCACCTATCCATCTAGCCATCTATGATTTTTCATATCTCTTTTCTCCCTTTCCCAACTGTTAACACCTAAGTTTAAAACTCATTATCTGTCAAGTGGGTTTTTCTCAACTGCCTTACTGTCTGCTTTCAGCCTAGTCCCAACTACAGTCCATCCTCCAAGCTGCTCCTAGAGTGACCTTTTTGAACATTCAAATCTGACCATATTATTAGATATTTTAAAATCCTGCAGTGACTCCCTGCACCTTTCTGGACAATACTGAAATGCCATTGCTTAACACAGAGTACCATTCATCAGTTAGCAATTCCTTATTTTATGCCACTTATTTGTTTGGAAGCTCAAAGAAGTCCTCTCTCCTCCACCCCGACTTCATTAAATAATACCTACTCATTTCCTGCAATGCAGTACAAGTTTCCATGGTCACCTATCTGGATTTTGAAGTCTTTCCTCAGTACGGTTTATAGAAAACTCTAATAGAGCAATTATCACACTTCATTATAAACAAATATTTCTCTTATTCTCAAATCAAGCCTGAACAACTTTGAGGACAGTTTTTGACATTGTAACCCTGGGAAATAGCACTAATACCTAGCATATAATTGATGCCCAATAAACTTGTGTTGAAACCACAGATGAATGAATTAATGTTTGAATATTATACATTTTACACATGCAAAAATAATAAATTTATAATTCATAAGTATATAGAGAAGAGAAAAGTTTTTTCAATCCAGAGTACTCACAACTATAAAACATAAAGAATTGACAAATCAAAGAGAACGTTTACCTAATACAACCACAATGTGATGAGTGATGAATAAAGGATATTTCCTTTGAAATGCTATAATTGTACAATAAATACACAGAGGGTAATAAAATTTAATGTAAGTTTTCTTATTTTAATAACACAAATGCCAGCTTTTTAAACAGGGATTTGGTAGAGTTGCTTTTATATGATTTCTTTAAATTTGCCTCTTATGTTAGGTCTGTTAATTGATTCAATAAGTTTTGCAAATCAAAAATAGCCAATGAGAAGTTGAGTTGTCAATTGCCTCTTAATTATAGTGATTTGGAAAAGTCTGGAAGATGACCCTGAGGGCACTTGGAAACACAGATTTTCTTTACTGCATTGCTGCGGTTTTGTTAATGTGGCTTGTGGTTATTTAGTTAATTAGGAAGAACAGTTTATATAAACAACAGGCTTTCTGAACAAAATATTTCCCATAACTCTAAAGGCAAGGATTTATTGCTCTTGTTTTTAAAGTCAAAACTGTACATGAGGGCTTCCCTGGTGGCGCAGTGGTTGAGAATCTGCCTGCCAATGCAGGGGACACGGGTTTGAGCCCTGGTTTGGGAAGGTCCCACATGCCGCGGAGCAACTAGGCCCGTGAGCCACAGTTACTGAGCCTGCGCGTCTGCAGCCTGTGATCCGAAACAAGAGAGGCCGCGACAGTGAGAGGCCCCACGCACCGCGATGAAGAGTGGCCCCGCTTGCCACAACTAGAGAAAGCCCTCGCACAGAAACGAAGACGCGACACAGCCAAAAATTAATTAATTAATTAAAATTAGAAAGGAAAGAAAAGAAAAGAAACTTGTTTTAAAAGAAAAAACAAACTGGGCTTCCCTGGTGGCGCAGTGGTTGAGAGTCCGCCTGCCGATGCAGGGGACACGGGTTTGTGCCCCGGTCCGGGAGGATCCCACATGCCGCGGAGCGGCTGGGCCCGTGAGCCATGGCCGCTGAGCCTGCGTGTCCGGAGCCTGTGCTCCGCAACGGGAGAGGCCACAACAGTGAGAGGCCCGCATACCGCAAAAAAACAAACAAAAAACTGTACCTGATAATTAAATTCTTGGTAATAGTGTCCTACAATTCTAGTAGGAGGGATGAAAGAACTTTATCTTTAGTCAAGTCTAGACATAAAATAGGAAACGCTAATGTTATGTTTTCAAATGATTTCCAGAGGATATGCTTGTAGGTGTATATGTATTTACTTGCATATATTCATATGCAAAGATCAAGGTATATTTAATGACAACATTCAACATTGGTTTGCCCTTGTTTTGTTATAACCTGCCCCTAAATGGCTAATCAAAATAAGATTTGTTCTCTTTTCACCTTCAGCTTATTTAATATGTATAGTAAATGTATCTACATATAAATGCTGTAATTTACTATATATGACTTCCATTCTTCCCACTTGACCTGGTTTAAAATATCAGAACTTAAAGTCTACTCATTTAAAAATATCTCCCCCAATAGGACATATTAAAATGTCCATTTACATTTCTCATAGCAGCACTTGTGCAAGTGCCTTCAAAATTAAATATGTCAAAGTTATAATTATAGCAAAATGAAAGCAAATGCAAGAATGGCTCTGAGAGGTTTATCCTTTTAAACTGCAAATTTAGCTCTTTTACATAGGCAGGTTTAATTTCGAAGATTTTCACAGTGTAGGAACTAATTAATTAGTTAATAATGCATGAAGCCAGTAGAGCATTATCAGTGCTATATCCCAGATGGAAAACTAGAACAAATGAGGAAACTTACATTTAATTTGACCCTTTTAAACATGAAAACTTTAGGCTTGTATTGTTGTCTTGTTAAATTTTCATCATTTTCTCTTCCATGTCTTTGGTTGTCCCCTGCTCCACCCTCAAACAATTATAGAATTTTTAGGCTCTTGCAGTGGAAAAAGGAGGTGACAGCAATTTGACTGCAACAAATCATTTAACGGGCTTGATCAAGCTGATTTTAAAACTAAAGTCATTCTTCACTGTGATAGCACATTATCTTGTATGAGCTGCTAGTGTCCATTTGCTAAATTGCCTCCTTTATTAAAACAAATGGAAACCTAGTGGTCTGAGGGAGTTAATGCCTTTAGTCCCACATCACCTCCTCCCCGGTACACACACACTTGCTAAAGAAACCAAACAATCTGAGTGCTCTTCCTTACAGGTCACACTTATTATTCCACAAGTGATCTCTAAAAGCTAAAAACAATGTGATTTTAATCATCAAATGTGTTTCCTTCTTTCACATCTGTTCTTATCAAGCCAGGATGCAAATTTGACAGGTGAAAGGCTATGAAGTGCTATCACTGTTGTACCACTTCTTATGTTTTTATGATCTGCATAGACAGAGGGACACCCCCCATCTACAAATTAAAATCCATGTTACTTTATTTATGTATTTATTTCTCTTTTACATTTAGGGCAAAATTCAAGCCTCCTCAACAGCTGTGTCTCATTTACCAGCAGCAAGTAAGGCAATGCATTACAATGTAAGTATCAACTCTGGTTGTCTATGTTGAAGGAGTATTTTTTTCTCAGAAAAATATGAAATGGAGAAAGGACGAACTTCCTGTTCTTAAGAATGAGAATGAAAAGTGAAACTGTCAATTCTTGAGCCTCATTTCAAATCATAGAAACAGAAACACAATCACAGGTGTTCTTTCTTAAAGATACCCATGTCTTGTCCTATCAGGTGAATGCTGAAAATTGTGGATTCGGTTTGAAAGCACGATTAAAAGTAATCAACTGGTGTGAGGTGATATCTCAGTGTAGCTTTGATTTGCATTTCTCTAATAATTAGTGATGTTGAGCATTTTTTCGTGTGTTCGTTGGCCATGTATATGATTCCTTTGGAGAAATGTCTATTTATGTCTTCTGCCCATTTTTGGACTGGGTTGTTTGTTTTTTTGATATTGAGCTGCATGAGCTGTTTGTATATTTTGGAGATTAATCCTTTGTCACTTGCTTCTTTTGCAAATATTTTCTCCCATTATGAGGCTTGTCTTTTTGTCTTGTTTATGGTTTCCTTTGCTGCACAAAAGCTTTTAAGTTTAATTAGTCCTGTTTGTTTATTTTTGTTTTTATTCTCATTACTCTAGGAGGTGGGTCAAAAAAGATCTTGCTGAGATTTGTCAAAGAGTGTTCTGCCTATGTTTTCTCCTAAGAGTTTATAGTGTCTGGCCTTACATTTAGGTCTTTAATCTATTTTGAGTTTATTTTTGTATATGGTGTTAGAGAGTGTTCTAATTTCATTCTTTTGCATGTAACTGTCCAGTTTTCCCAGCACCACTTATTGAAGAGACTGTCTTTGCTCCATTGTATATTCTGGCCTCCTTTGTCATAGATTAGGTGACCACAGGTTCATGGGCTTATCTCTGGGCTTTCTATCCTGTTCCATTGATCTATATTGGCCGTCGTCACAAAATCTACAAACAATAAATGCTGGAGAGGGTGTGAAGAAAAGGGAACCCTCCTACACTGTTGGTGGGAATGTAAATTGATACAGCCACTATGGAGAACAGTATGGAGGTTTCTTAGAAAACTAAAAATAGAACTACCATGTGATCCAGCAATCCCACTACTGGGCATATACCCAGAGAAAACCATAATTCAAAAACACATGCACTCCAATGTTCACTGCAGCACTATTTACAATAGCCAGTACATGGAAACAATCTAAATGTCCATCAAGAGAAGAATGGATAAGGAAGATGTGGTATATATATACAATGGAATATTACTCAGCCATAACACGGAACGAAATTAGGTCATTTGTAGAGACATGGATGGACCTAGAGACTGTCATACAGAGTGAAGTCAGAAAGAGAAAAATAAATATCATATATTAATGCATATATGTGGAATCTGAAAAAATTGGTATAGACGATCTTATTTACAAAGCAGAAATAGAAACACAGACATTGAGAACAAACGTATGGGTACCAAGGGTGAAAGGGGGGGTGGGATGAATTGGGAGATTGGGATTGACATATATACACTATTGATACTATGTATAAAATAGATAACTAATGAGAACCTACTGTATAGCACAGGGGAGTCTACTCAATGCTCTGTGGTGACCTAAATGGGAAGGAAATCCAGAAAAGAGGGGATATATGTATACGTATAGCTGATTCACTTTGCTGTACAGTAGAAACTAACACAACATTGTAAAACAACTATACTCCAATAAAACTTAAAAAAAAAAGTAATCGAGGTAAAATACCTACCTTTACAGTAATAAAAGGAGCTAAACTTTTTCCCCAAATTAAGGAGACTGGTTCTTCCAGGCCTGCCCTGGCTAGGGTGTAGAGCCGATTGCAGTTGCTCTCTGAGAGTAGGAGTTCAAATTAGGGAGTTGAGAAAAATAGATACCCAAGGTATGATACCTTTAAATAATCATGAGTTGGGGAAAATCCTTATTAAGAAATCAGGAAATCAAAAGGAGAGAAAGAGAAGAGCATGCTAATGAAAAAGCTTCCTGAAGAATTCTAGAATCCTTATATTTCTCTTTGCTAAAAAACTAGGATTGATGGGAAGGTCATGATGTTTCTTATCGAGCTGTATGTAGTATACAGAACAAATCCAAATTTCAGGTTGTTATAACTTCCAGAAAACATTTAGTTTTACCTCTAATTTAACGGAATCAGTTAATAGCCCATTCTGCATTTGGGAATTTTCTTTAATTATATGCATTTACTACTTCCTTTAACAATTATTTGTTGTAGTTGCCACATCAGCTGCTGGAGATACAATGGTGAATATAATGGACAAAGTTCTTGCTCTCAAAGAGCTTCCAATTTAGCATGGGAATGAGATAATTAAAGAGGCAGTTGTAATTCAGTGCAACAAGTATCATTGTGATGGAAGAACAGGGGGATCATAGGAGCACAAATCAGAGATGATAAACCAGATTTGGCAGTGAGGGATTTCCTTCAATGATATGACATCTAAACTGTGATCTGATGAATGAGTAAAGTGTTAGCTCAGTGGAAAGGAGAGAAGAGATTGTGTCAGAAAGAGCTTTTAATGGGATGTCAATAATCAAAGAGGAAACAGTTATATGTTGAGGCATGGAATCATAAGATGAATGATGAGAGATGGATATTTAATATTCAGGTATGATATGTATATTTAAATCGAAGTTATTAAACTATCTTTCTGGGTTTTTTTTTTGTTATTTTGTGGTATTGGCAGAATTGTGTGTATGTGTTAATTATAACTCAGTCTGAATACAGCTACTCTACGGTTTTGACAAGATCCCAAGCCAGCAAGACTGGGGATTAGTTGTTGAAACATAGGGAAAATGCTGGAGCAATCTCAGCCAGACCTTGAAGAGATCCTTTTATTTGCAATGTAAAGCATATTTCACTATAAGCCTTCCCTCTCCCTCCCATTTCTCTCTGTCTTTCTGTTTCTCTGTTCATTAATACTTCTTAATTTGGTAGAATTTTCAAAATAGTATCAGCTACAAAGATAGATTGATTTATTTTTCCCCAACCACCTAATATACTATAACTCTTGATTTCCTTTGCAAATTTCAACTTACTCTATACTAATGTTTCATTTTGAAAATGGAAATTTTGTTTCCAGATGCCTTTCCATGTCGAAGTGCAAGCATTTGATTTCTAATATTATTTCCCAGTACTGATAATCACTCCTCCCTCAAGCAACAAATCCCTTTGGGATATAAATTGTAAACTAATACAGTGAAAGCAGCAACAGAAGTATTTTCTGTACATTCAGCACTTGGCATTTGTAGCATTTTCCAAGCAAAGTTTATGAAAGAAATGGGACACAATTTGGCAGTAGTTCTGGAAGAAAGACTTCTGTTTAACTATTTTGTGTGCTGTTGTTTTTGTTGTTGTTTTCTTTCAGAAGTAGGTGAGTAATAATTTGGTAGAGACAGCAGTTTATAATTGTAAACATGAACTAAAGCTAGATTTTCCTCTTCACCCAACATTATAATCAAATTTTAATAACTGTGGGTTTCCTGAATCCGGTCTTCCCATAGGCATGTGTGCTGGCTAAACATCACAGAAACACAGCATTAAGTCTACTTCCATAGATACGTGATATTCAAAAAACTAGAATCCATCAAGCTCTTCCATTCCCCACATGAACAAGTAGATAGTTGTCAGAATCAAATGAAGCAAGGGATAGAGAATGATTTTATTTAATTTGTTGGATCAGGGCCTAGCGGTCCATATGTGCTACCCATGTAGGAATGTATATTTGAACCACTTTATTTTCTGATATCATTCTCAGGAGAGGTAAAAATGATGATTTCCTCAGTGGTCTATAACCATTTTCCTAGAGGCGAATAAGTATTGTAGAAATACAAGCCACCACTAGTATTTATTAGGTCACTCAGCTTCTCTTCTCTTAAAAAATATTCAGCTGTGAAATTTGGTCATAAATTATAATGCTTTAATTCACAAAGAAATATTTTATGAAGTAAACAAAACAAAAATTTAAGCAACTATACATTACTGTCTTGACGTTAACACAGAAATTGTATAAGGAATGAAAAATATCTCTATTTGGAAAACATGGTTAAATTATCTCTTCCCTCATACACATACAAAATAATCTTATAAGAATATTTATTATCATATCTAGGTTTAATTTGTTAGGCTATCTAAATCATCAACTGATATTGTCTTGAGTAGTATTTGCCACCTTGGCGTTTATTCATGCCTCTTCTTTTCTTTTCTTTTTTTTTTGTTCTTTTGAGTTGGGGGATTGGGAATTAGCATTCTAATTCTTGTTGTAAATTCACCACTCCTTCATCCTACATCTATGTGGTTGATGCTACCAAATAGCTTCACAGTTAGGCATGTGCCCAAAGCCAGGTCAGAGAAAGTTAATTTCAGGACTTGTATTGAAACACTCATTAAAGGAACGTTCCCATTGCTTTCCTTTTGCTCAACTGTGAGAATGTACACCTAAAGCTGTTTAGGGCTTCTAGAATGGAAGAACCTGCCTGAGAATTAAGCCAACAAAGAGGAAATAAATAGCCAACAGAGGGAGAGAGATGATTTCCTTATAATATTATTTTAGGACCCTGATCTAGCCGTGCCTAGACTTCACCATCTTGTTGGGTAAAATGTTATGTTTTTGCTTAAGGCAAGTTGAATAGGTTTTTTTTTTTTTTTTACTTGTAACAAAAAATGTCCCAATTAATACATCAGTGTCATTCTCATGAAGTGGACCAGAAACACCCCAGAACAAGCAGCTTTCTGCCAAGCCACTGAATAAGTCTCTCAGAAGTAGTTTTAGGAATCAGGATTACAACAATACATATTTTTATAAAGATTTTATGAGAAGTACTGTTTTAGAAAATAAGTTTAATTGGGTGTGGGTCATACCTTGTTTATCTTTGTATTCCCAGAGCCTTGAATTTGGTCTAGCATATAGTTATCACTCAATCATTATTGAATAAAGTGTCCATAGAGATTCATACATTAGTTGGGCAACAGAGGCAAAAAAATGTACAAACCAGGTTACTTTCCTATAAGGAGAGCAGAAATCATGTAATAAAATTATTGGAATAATTTACATTTTGCACTACTTCAAGAGGTAGTAAAGGATGCTCTCAAGAATAAGAAAGGGTTACAGGCTGCAGTAAATCAGGGAAATATGTCTACTGTTGTTTTAATTTAAAAAAAAATCTCCAAATACATTAAAGTATTAGGGAGACTCCAAGAAGTCCTGCAATTTCAGGAGTCAAGTCCCGTCTGCCAGATTCACAAATGGAAAATTTAAAAAAATGAAACTCTATTAATATCTGACATGAACATTCCACATATTACCATGATAAAAGCTGTAACATAACATGATAAGGACAACACATTGGGAGCAGAAGAAACGCCTTGGGTGAAGTCTTAGGAAAAGGATTTTTGACATGGTTCTTGAGGCATTTTTGAGAATGTGTCAGGAAGAAGTATTTAGATGTGTTAGAGGAGAAGGGCAAAGTGTGTGCAAAGCCACATACTTCTGCCAGCGCTATGAGGAACAGAGAAGGGCAAAGTTTCTTGACAGTAATTCTGAATATGAATATCCCTGTCAGTGGCAGCTATGAACATTTTTTTCCTTTTGTTATGTGTTATTTTATTCAATTCTTACAAGTCTATGAAAACCCTGATCTTTCCCCTTTTCCTTAAATAGTTATTAAGTGTTACCCTTACCACCATCAATAATAATAATAACAGTGAAAATGAAGGTAGTGCATGCCAGCGAGGTTTCTAAGGACTTTGCAAGTTTAAATTCTTTAACTCTCACAACCACCTTACCTGGTAGGAACTATTATTATCCCTATTTGGTAGTAGAGTATTAATGGGATGCTCAGTATCTTATTGTACTGAGACAGAGAGAGGTGAATTAGACACCCAAGGTTACAAGATGGCAGAGCCAGAGTCTACCCAGCATGTCTGGCTCCGGCACCTGCAACCTTAAATGTCATGCTCTACCGCTTACCACACTAGCTTGGGCATGTGTGTATGCTGGTGAAGAAACAGACAGTCCCCTACACTGGTCAATTTACAATGTCTGAAAAATATTTAGTAAAACAAAAACAAAAATAAAATTAAAACTAATCTCAAAATAGGAACCTCTCCCTGAAATTTTTAGGTCAATGAAGCAAGTTGAGCAAAAAGAAGAGAGGTGACAGCTGGTGATAACTAGACAATACAAGGTCAATGGTAGTTTACTTTATATGAAGAACACCTTTCATTTCTAATGTCAGAATTTATTTTTATTTTATTTTTTAATAAGTTTTAAAATGCTTTACCTTAGCAGTTTCTGAAAACTGATTCTCTGTAGTTAATGTGAGGAAATTTCCCTAAACATCCTAAATGATTGCAAAAATAAGAAAGAAGTTAGGATTCTGCCTATTAGAGGACTTGAGAAGGAGGAGGGGCTGGTAGCTGGGGCAGAAGGGCCTGGGCCCTTGAGAGTCTTGAGATGCAAACATGGGACAAAAGAGTAGAGAAAAGAAATAAAAAGTAACCTCACCAAGTGCTTACATTTTAGTTTGTCCCTTCCCATGGCTTCATCTCTCTCCTCCAGGACAGGTAAGGGAGTTGTGGAGTGAAGGCCAAATGACTAGAGTTAAATAACTGAGGCAGAAGATAGATGGGTCCCAGAATGAACTGTTTCTCCCCTGTGGACAGAAACTCCATAAAAGCAGGATGATGGAGGAGGCTGGGCCCTGCTCAGATAAGAGATAGAAGACCACGTATTCCTCATTCTCGAAGTCAAGGAGACCTTCCTGACTACACACAGGCACAGAAAGGCTCCTTGGAGGTCAAAAAGGGAGGGGCGCCACCCCATAGTAAGTGATGCCCACTACCCATAGGCCTCTTCACTAGAAGCCATCTTGGCTAAGAGACGCGCACGCACACAGGGGAGGACCCTGAGATACACCAAATACGGACTCAGAACAAGGCAAAGCACGGTGATTGGTCAAAAGAAACCCGGAAGAAATGCCCCATAAAAGCGATTCAAACTGCCTTGAGGGCCTGACTCTCTCTCTCTGAGCCTGCCTGTGTGTCTAGCCACACGTACTGTACTCTTTTTCCTCCTAATAAACACTTTACTTGCTTCACTACTTTCCGTCTCTACGTGGAAATTCATTTCTACACAGCTGACGGGCCAGGGCCTTGTCACTGACTACTGGTCTAATGGCTAGGATTCAGTGCTCTCACTGATACTGGCCGACCTTAATTTCTGGCCGGGAACCGAAACCCTGCTTCAAGCTGCTGCAGGCCAAGGCCATCCGAGATCATAAGCATTCGCCTCCAAGCACTTACCATCCTTTCAGCCTACGTTACTTTTTCCAACCTCCTCTTCCATCTCTCTTCCCTCCATGTCTCTTCCTTCAAGTTCTGAAAGAACCTTTCTCTTCCCATCCTCAACTAAACTCCTATTCATTTAGAATGATTGACATACATTACTCTGAAAATTAAACCTTTTCCTAACTGCCAGTTTCAGTGCTTCTGGATACAGCCGTCTCCCCTGGCTTGGTCATCTTTACTGTTTCTCTTATTGGATGGTATCATTTACCCTTACCTCACCTCCTAATTAGTCTAACAGTCTATTTCTTTGTTTCCCAGTGACCAAAAATTGCAACAATGATACTTACTCTCCTTTCCTTCCAAGTATTACTGAGGATAACAAAAACAATCGTCAGTTAGACTGGTTTAGCTATTGCAGCATTAAGATGGGGAATGATTGTGGTACACACAACTTTGAGAATTACTATTTGAAAGCTCCAAATCTGAGCCATATCCATGTTAATGTTTAATGTCGAAGAGTCAGTTTTTAACACTGTCTATGTGTGCTCCATCTTTATAGTCAGATATTCACAAAGTATGGTCAGTAAAATAAAAACTGAGATAATAACACAGGGCCACATGCCTGAACCATGAGAGTCAAACTCCTTGAGGAAAACCACTCATTCCATAGCCTAACACCTCTGAGTACCTATGAAGGGCCAATCCATGTGCGAGGCCTGAGAAGACATTTTAAAAAATCATGTGCCCCCATTTGATTGGGGCTATCCAGTCAATCCTAAATTTGCTATCATATTCTCTTGCCTCAATACACATAAAAGAAACTCAAACTTTAAAGAAGTCCAAAGGAAAACTGAATATGACACATTTAAAAAGAGACTTCAAGCTTACTTCAAGAGAATAATTAATATTAAGTTAGAAACGAAATTTTCCAAGTAAAAGATTATTCTTTCCTTTCTAAAAGCACTGAAAAACACCTCCTGACATACATTAAATAGGTTTACAAAGAATTAGGAGGAATCAAGATGAAATAGAGTTCCAAGTAAGGAAAGTTTATATTGACTTTTTTATATAATGCAATGAGTACTCTAAGATTAAGATTGATAGTATCAAAATATTTAAATCTGGTGATTGCTTGAATCTTCACTGAACAGTGTACTTTCTTCAACTATCACTCATTCTCCAGATTTTATGATACAAAAGTAAACTTATTCGAAAGAAATTTTTAAGTGTCTTAAGAAACACACTTTAAAAAACTGAGTAAGAGCCAGTCCAACATTTAAGCTCCCAGAAAATACACAAAATTCAATGTCAAACTTTGGTTAATCTCCAGATGATGTCAATAGCGTGTGTAAACCAACTGAGTTTCTCACAACATACTGAAGGCAGTTTTTTTTTTTTTTGTATTATATAATTCAAGATGACCTTATAGAATTAATACCTATTATGCAAAGGACAAAAAATGTGACTGAAAGTCTAGGTGTTTAGCTACCCTTCAGCACATGACATTTTACCAAAAAAAAAGAAAATAAATATCCATGCAAACACACGAAGTCCATTGAGTAATTTAGGTCAAAATAAATGAAGTACATGAATAATTCATATTTTCCAGTGAAGTACTTTGCAATGTTATCCAATTTACAGAGCACAGAGCATCACACATAAATGTTTGGAATCTCATTAAAACATAAAAATCTACTGATAGATCAGCCAGATTCTGACTTCTAGAAAATCTCTCCAATTTTAGACAATGAAAAAATAGACCTTAGTGTTATAAGGAAAGCTGTAGTAATATATCAGCTTGCTTTCTTCTCTTGGCCCATGAGTTTTTACTGTTTACAGGGCCTTTCTACTAAGAGCGAAAAATGAAATAGAATTTTTCAAGGGATTTGAAATCTCCCCACTAGAGCCTACTGAAGTTTAAATTTCATGCATTCCTCTTATGCACAAAAAGGGGGGAAATGCATTTTGGAACAAGAAAAGAACTTAGAAATAATCCAGTTCAAGACTCATTTTACAAATGAATAAATTCAGCATCAGACAACTCTCCAACAGAAACCATTAGAAGCATTATGATTTTACTTCCCATGTGCCATTAATAGGGGAGTTTGCAATTCGTAGGATCTTGCCACTTGATACCATTGCATCATATTGGATGTACTCCAGAAATTTTAGCTCCTCATAGAGTAATTTTCTGGCTCTACTTACTGTCTTGCTTTATGACATACCAAAGGGGTTTGCTGTATTCCGCTGTCCTGATTTTAATCCGAGCAAAACTGAAATTAAAAAATAAATAAATAAATTGTCAGGCAACAGACATATTGGATATTCCAGACAGCCTCAGTGATGTGTCTGAGAGATATTTGGTTTCTTACCAAAAACACAGTCCAGGACTCTAATTGTAGTTATTTTCTTTTGAGAAATGGGTGGTAAATGACAAGATGTTACTAAACCCTCATAACACAAAGTCATGAAATGTATTGATCCACCTCAAAACTGCTGGAGTTTCCATATATTAGGGCTTTCAAGTAGTAGTGTACTCTCTGTATATCATGCACATTAAGGTTTTATTAAAAATTCAATGAAATATTTATATCTGTTATAAATCCCTGATGAGTAAATGAATGCAATCAAGACATAGTGATTTTCCAATATGAGTTTTATTCATAGAACATTTTGTCATGGCAATAGACATCTTTTAGTTTTTAAAAAGATAACTACTGTTAAGTGACCTACTTCTTACATGGGAATGATTTATTCGATCACCGTTTTAACTCTTCTTCTCCACCCCAGTCCCAGCCCATCTTCCTCTGAAGAGTAAAACTGATTTACATGAGAATTCCCATAGGCCCTATTTCAAATTTCCCTGGGTAATTCAGAAATAATTTCAAATTTCCCTAGATAATTCAGAAGTAATTTCATAATAATGCATAATAACTTTCATGCAGATCTTAAAGTTATAATCCTTTCTATTAAAATTCCCAAGATAACATTTCTTACAGTAATTCCATTGTGTAAGTACAAAGGCAATTGTCAGTAATTCCAAATGATGTCGATATTTGAAGATAAGGATATTTCTGTCTCCTAAGTTCCACCAGCCATCTTGCTAATCTCCAGAGGTAGCACTGACAGAGAACAGAGTGAATCATGCCCTGGGAATAAGGACACTGAGATCCAGGCCAAGAGAAACCTCCTCCTGAATCATAATTGGAAGGTTCATTATAGGTTTAAAGTTATTTAAATGACTTTATCTTTCTAAAAAGTCTCTTCAGAATTAGAGAGTTTTTGTGTCTGCTTTGAGTACCAATAAAATCTGGAATAAAACTCACCTCCAGACTTTTTTTTTCTTTACAATAAACATCAGTATTTGATCTGAGAACATTTTTGCTAGGTCTCTTTATGTACTTTTAACAATAATCAGTGGTATAGATACTGAGACAAAGCATAACAGAATCTAAAATAAAAGAAATAAACTCATTTTCCTTCTCCAAGTTATTTAATCTTGAGTTTCTTCATAAAACACAAGTTTGCAACATCACCACCAAAGCCTGATTTAAGAAGGGCAAGGGGATTGGAGCAACCAACTTGATCTCCAGCTTTTCTGTCCCAGCCTCTGAATATCTCTGCTGATAATCTTTGTTTCCTTCTAGTTTTAAACGGTTAATAATCATCTAACAAAAATGAGATCTTAAATTATATCTTTAGTCAAATAATTAACAGTGCTATTTAGAAATGTTAAGTCAATAAATCATTCACACATACCCAGAGGATTTCAAATATAATCATTAGGATTTTCTAATGTGCCTTAGTAGAAAAGGCAATGTCTTTAAAGATAATTAATAATGTTAAAATTTAATACCTCCAATGCTGTCTTCTATAATACAGTTCAGTTTTCAAGTGCATTTCAGTAAGCATTTCTTCATATTTTTGCACATTCATCATAATCCCCATATTATTAATCTGCCTTTATATATACTTTTATAAGGTAGATACTGAATAACTCTTAAAGAAGTACTAAGTAGGCACGCGGAGCCACCGATACAGAAATTTGTTATCCAAACCTGCTTTAAAGAACACATGGAATTTGAATTGATGACATCCCAAGGTTCTCACGAAGAGCCTCTCTTATACTTTATTTTCTTTATTCAATTCTCTCTTTAAATTTTCTTCATTTGTGTTACGTTTAGGGAGGTAGAGAACAAGGAAGAGGGAAATAACCTCATATAACCATGTGTAAGCAGTATAGGTAGACAGAGTAAGCACATTTGAGTTGGGGGGCGGGGAGGGGAACGGGGTGGGCACTGTTCATCTTCCTGACAAAGAATTATTAATATCAGATCACTTTTATATCACAATTTTTAAAAAAAATTAGCTTGTAGGAGAAATAGGTGAGGACAAGGGGAAAATATAAAAGAAATATTTTATTGAGACAGTAAACGTCACCCCCTTGCAATAGTTTTACCATCTTTTACCTTTTTAAACTTCTGAGGAATTGAAGTCTATTAAAAGCAAGGCCAAATATTGTGCCCGTCCCTCGGTTGTTTTACCATTACAGTAATGTCATGGCTGAACGGCAAAGGTCTGACATTGGCTGTTTTCCCTCAAGAGCCACGCTTCACCTCTGTAAATGTTGCTGATGTAACTGGCCTTCCATGTACTTCTCCCATTTCCCTTCCAGCCTGCATTATAAATTAAACTGATTTCATCTCAAGTCTCACCTTTCTAAGCAGACTCCTTACAGATTAATTCTAGACACAACAGACTAGTAGCTGAGACCTTGCAATAAAACTTGAAAGCAGCGAGTGAAAGGTATAGGAATTCCAGATTTTGCATTTCTCTTTGCTTTCCTCCTTTTGTCCAAAAAAGGAGGGAATTCTCAAACTTCCCTCATCCAGCGCTGGCACTGAACAAGTCTTAGAATTCCTCTGAAAACATGACATCCCAACTCCTAGTAGAACTCAGATCAGCATTTCTTAAATCCGATGATCTTTGACACATTTATTATTTTATGGCTGCATTGCTAGATATCTCTATTACTCTACTACTTATCTCAAGTCTAGCAGAACTTTTTAATCAAAAGAAAAGTATTGTTGCTGCCTCATGAATGATTTTGTGGAGGTCAGTACAAGGAAAGTGTATTTGCTGGAAGCATGCTTGATTGTCATTTGTTTAGCATAAAGGATCATGAAGCTTTAGAATATAAAAGCAATTCCTGCATTCATTTCTCAGCATTCACTGCTGCCAGAAAACTGGTGGGAAATTTGGCTGTTGGGACAGCCTGTATTTTCCTGAACTGTTTCCAAAATTCAGATGAGTTGTTATTAAGAGTAAAGTCTGAAAACAAAAAAAAAAGAGTAAAGTCTGTCTGGTTTACATAGACATAAAAGTTCTGATTATACATTTAGGACAAGAATTCTCAAGAATTCTGTGACCTTTCTGTATATTTTGGCCACTTGTTCAAATTAGCCATCTTACATAAAAGTCAAATAAAATAACCTTGGTTTTTCTGAAAGTTTGCTTTATCTAATATACATCATGAAAATATATACATGTTTAAATGTGAATGAGGAACAAAGATAAATTCACGACAGTCAGTAGTATTATCTAGGTAAATGAAAATAGCTTTCCACAAATTAAAACTTCTTCAGTGTTCTGTGTATTTTCTATACCTTCAGTAACTATTTTCAAACAATTTTCAAACTAAAGCACAGTACCAGACATTGCAAAGATCAGGAAGACATGTAAAGTACAACACCTGGCCTCAAGTCTCCCACATTATGTTAAACTGCAATATAAATAATCCAGAAATGGTGTAGGATGCAATAAATGCCACCTGCACAGTAAAAAACAAAAAACAAAACAAACAAACTATTAGTCAAAAGAGGACACGATGGTTTTCAGTTAGAAGAGCTAGGGGTCATCAAAGCATAATTTGTGCCTGAGCCTTAAAGAATATGAAGACTTTTAATAGGCAGAAATCTCAGTGGGAAGCATTTCAGGTGAAGAAAGGAGCATGAACAAAGGTAAAAAGCAAGGGATGCATATAAAATAGTAAGTAGTCAAGTTCAACTCCGAAGCCTGGCGTCTGACTTTGTTTAGGTTAGCTATTGCTGTGTACTATGTAGCAAAGTACACAGTAGGTAGAACAGCAATCATTTTGTCTTTGATGGTTTCTGTGGATCAGGAATTGGGGAAGGTCTTGGCTTGACAGTATAGGCTCATAGTCTCTCATGAAGTTGCAGTAGCTGGAGCTGGAAAAGTGGGGAGCTGGAGAAGCTGAGGGCTGGCTGAACATCTGCCCTCCTTATTAGTGTCAGGTCTTCTCCACGTGGTCACTCTGTATGAGTTACTTTGGGCTTCCTCACAGAATGGTGCCACTGGGCAGTCAGATGGCTTACAGTATAGCTGAAGGCTCCTATGGGAATCATTCTGGGGGACTGTGTGGAAGTTGATTCACCTTTTAAGGCTTAATCCTGTAGATATGCTGCATGTTACTTTTGCCACGTTACACTATTTACAAGCAGGTCACAAATCTTCCTAGATTCAAAGGGAAAGGAATTAGAGTTCCTTTCCGGGTGGAGGAGTGATAAGGGTCTATAAGAGTATGTGAGACAGGAAATAGTGTTATTGTCTTTAAAAAATACTATCAGCCACAGATATTGTTCATGACCTGACCCCAGTTAACGTTTTCCAGGTTTAATTCCTTCCATTTTTCATATACAGCCATGTATCTTCTATCACAGAGAGCTACTTAAGATTCTAAGATATTGTTATGCATTTGCATATCTCCTTGCCATTGAATTGTTGGTTCTGCATGAATTGTCCTTTTTCTTTGTGTCTACCCAGCAAAATCCTATTCAGCTTTAGCAATCAGCTGTCCTACATAAGCCTGCCCTGAATTTTCAAAGACTGAGTGTTCCCCTAAGGCTCAGAGGTTTGATTTTCTTTTCGTATTTTTAAAATTTATTATGGTATATAATATACATAGCATTAAATTTACCATTTTAACCACTAAATGTGCAACTGTACAATTCAGTGGCATTAAGTATATTCACATTGTTGTGCAACTTTCACCACCAGTCAGCTCCAGAATTTTTTCATCATCCCAAACTCTGTACCCATTAAACAATAATTCCCAATGCTCCCCTCCCCTCAGCCCCTGGTAACCACTGTTCTACTTTATGTCTCTATGAGTTTGACTATTCTAGGTACCTCATGTAAGTGGAATCATAAGATAGTTTTACTTCTGTGTCTGGCTTATATCACTTAGCATAATTTTTTCCCAGTGAATCCATGTGGCAACATGTATCAGAATTTCATTCTTTTAAGGCTGAATAATATTTCATTGAATGTGTCTATCACATTGTATTTATCCATTCATTCATTGATGGACATTTGGGTTGTTTCCACCTTTTGACTATTGTGAATGATGCTACTATGAACATTGGTGTACTCCAGAAGTATTTTGCATTAATTCTCCGAGGAAATTCATCTCATTGGATTGTAAGCATTTTGCCACATGATTGTTTGAGCATCCTTTAAACTACCTAAACTCTTTGAATTTTAAGTTTATAAACTTTGAATTACAGATTTCTACATCTCCATAACCTAGAACATAATAGGTGTTCAATAAAGATATATTGGCTCTTGAACACTAAAGAATTGAGGCAATGTCAATAGCAAAAGCCCAATTTGTGACCTTCAATCTCTTTTTGCCAAAGGCTTTCTCAACTATTTGATGTGAATTTGAAATTTTCATTTTATTGATAGATCAGAATGTATTAGATACTATAATAAACACAGCTAAAAGAAGGCCTGATTTTCAGGAGCTAACATTTTAAAATTGAGGTTGAATTCCTTGATAGGGTTTGAAAGAATAAAAGAGATTCATAGAAAGAAGGGGTAGAGTTATTTCTTGGTGGATTAACATACTATGGCTTTCTGGAAATTAGATTATGTACAATGCACTAAATTCTTAAGGAATATAAATGTAATTTGTCTTTTTCCCCATAAGTATATATATCATACTAATTTGTATTATGTTTAAGTTGGTTATCTATTACTCTTGGGCTATAGGCGTAGGTACTTTAAAGAGGCAAATATTAGACTCTAAGAAACTAAGGGGAAATTACTGTGGTGGCTATAGGATCATGTGTATAACATAAAGGGCCACTGACTAGTAACAACTGTAAAACACAAATCTGTTTGGTTTGGGGACCCATGGAGTCCAGGGCTCAACAAATTCAGAGTTTTATTTGTAGATAAAATGCATACATAGTAAGGAAAGAAGGACATATGCTTTTTATTGGATTTGCTGAATGGGAAGGAGAAAATATCTTCATGTAAGGTTTCATGATATTGCTTGTTTTCTATTTGAACTTCTGAGCTATGTTGATCATAATATTCTGGTAATCCACAATACAGAAAATATAACAGTTAAAAAGAGGTGGCACGTAACTTCTTGATCCTTACTCAAATTATTTTCAAAACATTACTATGTATTTTTTAATTTATTTCCACACTTGTGTACACACCCCCTAGAAGATTGCCTGACAAATCAAAGGCATCCAATGGATGAATAAATGATTTATGAATGCATAAATCTCAAATTTGGATTTTACAAATAGACAAAATTTCATTATTTACAGTATTGAAAAAAACCCAAACTGCATAAATGCCCAACAATCGAAAGTACACAAATAAATTAAGGTACATGCATAAGCTAAAATACTATGAAGTCATGAAAATTATGTCCTTGAAAATTTTTGACAATGCAAAAAATTGTCCAAAAGGTAATAACTGAAATTATAATTGCCCTAACTTTGTTTAAAAGTATATATACACACATACACTCACACAAACACACACACAAATACTTTAAATATATGTGGATATACATACAAATATTTCCATATTTGTGTGTATATATACACACCTATTTCCCAAGTATATCTGGAAATGTTTTACCTGTGTAATTAAGAAATTAAAGTTCTATGTCCTATAATACCATGCCATGTAATCAATTCTACAGATTTAAGAGCAATACATTATTACCATTATTTTACAGATCTTCCTTGACTTACAATGGGGTTAAGTCTGGATAAACCCATTGCAAGTTGAAAATATCATAAGTTGAGAGTGCATTTAATACACCTAGCCTACCAAACATCATAGCTTAGTACAGCCTATCTTAAACAAGTTCAGAACATTTACATTAGCCTACAGCTGGGTGAAGTCATCCAACACAAAGCCTATTTTATAATAAAGTGTTGACTACCTCAGACATTTTATTGAATACCGTACTGAAAGTGAAAAACAGAATGGCTGTATGGGTACGGAATAGTTTTAAGTGTATCAGATGTTTACCCTGTTGATCACAGGGCTGAATGGGAGCTGTGGCTTGCTGCCTCTGCCCAGCATCAGGAGAGTACGTACCACATGTCACTAACGTGGGAAAAGATCAAAATTCAAATCGCCAATGACAGCTTCCACTGAATGTATATGGCTTTCACACCACCATGGAGTCAAAAAATCCTAAGTCAGGGACTTCCCTGGTGGTGCAGAGGTTAAGAATCCGCCTGCCAATTCAGGGGACACGGGTTTGATCCCTGGTCCAGGAAGATCCCACATGCCGCGGAGCAACTAAGCCCATGTGCCACAAGTACTGAGCCCGCATGCTGCAACTACTGAAGCCCGTGCACCTAGAGCCCATGCTCCGCAACAAGAGAAGCCACTACAATGAGAAGCCCACGCACCGCAATCAAGAGTAGTACCCGCTCGCCACAACTAGAGAGAGCCTGTGCACAGCGACAAAGACCCAACGCAGCCAGAAAAAAAAAAAAAAAAATCCTAAGTCAAGTCATCCTAAGTTGGAACTGTCTGTCTTTGACAATAGAAAAAAAGAACAGCAATGCATTTATGTCAAAACGTAAATCTCTAAATGAAATTTTTGTGGAAGAGCATTTTTTTCAATGTCCATCCTTCTAAATGAGATATTTGTGGAAAGCATTTAATGACACTTCAAATGGACATAGCAGAACTAAAATTACAGGTAGAACTTTCTTTTTATCACTAAAACAAACTTACATCAGTTTTAAAAAGGTATCACTTTATGAGAGAACAAACTTCCTATACTGAAAAGAAAGTAACTTGAAATTTCAAAATAAACCCATATTCCCTGATTTCAAGCAGACCATCAGCATAAAGTGTATGTGAATTGCTATTAAACATATGTTTTTACAATAGGATGCCTAAGAGAATTTTTTGTTGGGCTCAAATCTTTTAAATATTCTGTTTATGAGATTCGCATTTCGAGTAATCACGAACCTAAAGAATTATAACTGCCATTTTCTTGTAACAATGAAGAAATGAACCAAGCAACCAACATGAGTTATAGAATGGGGCAATGTGACAGAAGTAAACATGAAGTAAGACAATATTTTACATGACAAAACTGATGTGGGCTAAAGAAACCCTAAGCATGCCACATCCATAGGTAATAACAAAAAAATACAAGTAATCTGGCAATATGCTTTTATTGGATTGTAGGCCACTCATTTGATTATATAAAAAGAACTTCGCACTTCTGTTTGTGATTGTTTGATGGGCTATTATACATGGATTGACTTTTGCCACTGAAAAAAATTGTAGATCTGATGTTCCTAGGTAAAATGTGTAAGTACTTATAAAAATAAATATAAAATTAAAGACTTAGACTATAATCTTTCTAATGAAAGATGTGAATAATGAAATATAAAATCACTCTCATCTTTGTAAATACCTTTGAAAAATTAGTATAAAAATAGAAATAGTAAAATTAAGAGTCAATAGAGGGTTCTACATTTGTTGTTTAAGATTAAAGCAATTATAGAATGATGATTATTGTCTATTATTAAAGTTTCACATAATGCTACAATAATTCCTTCATTCTGTCCATTCATTGATATGAAGTTTTTTTATCATTTTTAAATGAGAGCTGCTCTTAAGGTAAGACGAAAACTTAGATGATAATTATATTCTTTGCATGTAAAATTTCACTATGCTTACAGGTATAAAATTTTTAGGTTTGTCAAAATAGACACCTACATTTTGATATACAAGATTACAAAGCTATTTCATGTTTATCTTCATCGTTTTTCTTAAACTTATTAAACATCCACCAAACAACTATTTTGGTGTAATTTCACATACACATCTTGGATCATTAGATTCTATCCCAAAATTTATAGAAAATATTACATATTGATCTCTGAAGGATAATGCACACCAACGATTCAATACGCTGTAGTGACAATGGCAAAGGAAATCAATACCAGCCAAAGTACAAGGTTCATGAAGAATTGAAAAAGAATGACACTGTTAAGCTAGTCATCATCCCTTAAGTTTTACAATTTTTATATGAAAAGAAAGGGAGGGGGAAGCCAGGGATGTTGATGAACCAGGCTCCTAGCTTTTCACAGCATCACCACCAACAATACTGAAATATGTCAACTTCTGTGTGAAAAATGAAAACCAGTGACAATGAAAGCATTCAGCTTGAAAGATATATTACTTCTTTCCCATGTTACACTTCAGAAACAATACAAAACACGATTACTAGTCCCAGCAGAAGGAAGGACTCTTTACAAGTGATATTACCATTTCAAAATATCTTTGTATAAAAGCCAAGCTAAATAAAGACTGAAACATCAGGACTTCTGAGACAGAAGCTGGAATTTCTGTAATGAGATATATTCCTAGATAGAAGAAGGACGGCAGATGGGAATGGAAAGAAGTCAGTTTGTACAGCACTGGTTCATGCTTAGTTGGAATACAGTCAAGGGAATAAAAAGAGTTTTGTGAGTATAAAGGCTGTAGATGCATTATTACCATGAATAGTGTGGGTTTTACAGAGCATAAAATTTAAATCAAATGTTTGTATGTCACTGTCAGAGGAGTTAGTCCCCCCAAAGGAAGTGCTCAGAGACCAAAGTGCTAGATGTGTGCAAATCAGTTGAAAAATAACACACAGTCTACGCAGTGAGGAGATTCTATTTCTGATCTGTATAGGCCATTTCCTAAGACCTCTGGGAGGCTAAATGGGAAAGGCTAATACTACATTTCAAGTGCTACTTTACTTATTTTCTTTAGGTATATGCAGTATGAACTCACTTCTCTAAAAGTAAGGATTTTCTTGTGAACTAAGGGGGAAAAAAGTTCAACTTTTTAATGAACTGCCTTAGTGTGCTTGGACTACCATAACAAAATACCACAGACTATAAGACTTAAACCATGGAAATTAATTTTCTCACAGTTCTGGAGGCTAGAAGTCCTAGATTACCGTCTGGCGGTATCAGTTCCTGGTGGGAGCTCTCTTCCTGGCTTCCTGGCTTATAGATGGCTGCCTTCTTGCTGTGTCTTCACATGGCAGCAGCAGAAGGAGGGAGGAGAGAGAGAGAGCACTCTGGGGTCTCATCTTATAAGGATATCAGATCAGGGCCCCACCCTTAGGACCTCATTTAATCTTAATTACCTCCTAAAGACCCTATGTCCCAATACAGCCACACTGGGGCTTAGGACATCAATGCATAAATATGGGGGGACACAGTTCAGTCCATAGCATAAACAAACCAAAAAGGGTTACATAACCTAACCTAACAAAGCTAAAATAGGATAAGGGAGACTTTTTTTTTTTTTTTTTGCGGTACGCGGGCCTCTCACTGTTGTGGCCTCTCCCATTGCGGAGCACAGGCTCCGGACGCGCAGGTCCAGCGGCCATGGCTCACGGGCCCAGCCACTCCGCGGCATGTGGGATCTTCCCGGACCGGGGCACGAACCCGCGTCCCCCGTGTAGGCAGGCGGACTCCCAACCACTGCAAAGGGAGACTTTTACTTCAAAATTACTTGAGTGTTTCAAAAGCAATTTTACTCTATTGGTTTTAGTTAAGTGATTCCTCCCCCAACTCCTGCCATTTGGAGACAATAAAATTTCCATGATAGTTTTTTCGAGTTTGAGTAGTCACCATGTGAAGATCATTCATGTATGCATGCTTGCAAACGTGTGTGTTTTAAGTTACTTTTAGTTGTTATCATTCTTTCAAAGCAACTATTAGTGCTTATGAAATTTGATCTATTTGTGTGTATTGTCAGATTCTAAACAACTTTATTTAGAGTATTGGATGAAGAAAGAAAACCTCTAATACATTCCAGAGCTAAGATGCTAGACTCAGCTTTGATGAAAGTCCTCTAGTACCCACCTTCAGCCCGGATGCCCAAATGATAACCACACTCCCAAATTATTTCATTGCATCTTTTATTCATCCTAATACGACTTCAAGAGATGTCTGTAAGAACTAAGTAAATAAACATTAAATTATTTTCTAGCGTAGCACAACAGAGTGTGTAACTAGGATTATATATTGTAAACTCTTTTCCCATAAATGCAAACCCCATAGCTAAGTGAGGGAGCCATCACTTAAAACTTATTAAGAAACTGTGTAATATAATGGTCAGATATAACTATTTTTAAAATTCCAGATAGTTGTTATTTTTCATTTGAAAATATCTCCTGTGTACCTATTCCATCTCACAATTGCCCCATTTCAACTCTAAAGATAATATGTGTGCAGCTAACTTTATTGTTTGCTGAAAAATATTTCTACTAATTTACCCATTTGGTATAGGTTACAAAGAAGTGCACGTTTTTTTCCCCTTACACTCCAACCTCAGGCATATTTTGACATAGAGGCACTTCCAAACATTTTGACTTTTTCAGTGAGCCTCTTTCCGAGGTGCTGGTGCCAAGTGGATGTGAGGAAAGTAATGGCTGTTGTCTATACATTCTTCCTCAAGAGATGTGCTTCTGGAGAGAAAATATGATAGGACTACAAGGGGAAGAATCATTCACAGGCTGATGTTTCATTAATTCCCTCACACAATTTCATCTGTAGTCTGCAAATTCAGCCATTAGACTTCTACCAAGCAGTGCTGACTTCTTTGTATTTAAAACCCAAGCTTTACAACCACTTTTTAAAACTCTTTGGCAGTAGCCACTAAATCTGAGCATGTACTTGCCTTATGGCCCAGAAAATGTACATAGCAGCACAGAGCTCAAGAGGCCCAAACCGGTAGCTTCCAAAATGCTCTTCATTTTTGTGCATCGGCGGTAGAATGGATAATTACACAGGTGGCATATTCACAGAATAGTAGACTATATAGCAATGAGAATGAATGAACTACAAATACATTTTAAAATATGGATGAATCTCACAGTCAGAAAACAGAAGCCTGAGCCAAGAGTTTGGACTGTAAAGAACTTCTATGTAAAGTTTGAAAATGGGCAAAACCACCCATACTGTTAGAAGCCAGGAGAGGGTTACCCTTGGGATGGGTTAGTGACTAGAGAGAACATAAAGGGGGCTCTTGGGGGTGCTGATAACGCTTTTTGATCTCGGTGGCAGTTAAACAATTGCCTTTAGCTTCTGAAAATTCAGCGAGCTGTAGACTTCAGATTTTCTACAAGTGTTACATAGTTCAATTAAAAGCAAAACCAATACCAATGTACAGTCTCCTCAAGGGTGAGCGAAAGGTACAAACTCAGTTTAAAGTATGTAAACACTGAAGATTTTTAAGCATCTTGCTTATATTTCTCATTTTTAAGAATCTGAGCATTTCAGAACCAGTGATTGGGCTTCTTCTATAGATTTAGCCTTCTACATCTAAATCATGCCTTCTCAGGTGATCGCTTTATCAATCTTTTCTCTTTCTAAGAGTGCTGTAGTGATGTTCTCTAGGCAATGACTGGTTTTCTCTTCTTCTTGATTCTGTCTTATGTTTATTCACCTTCCCACTTCTGTTTCTTTCATTATAGCTTCAGATTTCAGAAACTGATTACCTTGATTTTAGCTTGCTTAAAATTACTCTAAAATAAATTCTTAGAAAACAAACTATATAGTATATGGCTCAACTTCAGAACTTCTAAGCAACCATCAAAATCAGTGATCACCACTGCTTACCCATGTATACCATCTAGAAAACAGATGCCTTTCATCCATCTCCCCTATCCACATTCTGTCAAATTTATATGTCTAAAAGTCAGCACAATGCATAAACATTCTAAAAATGTAGGTGATGTAAATAGTCCTCAAATTAAATTACGGCATTATAAACAGAAGGAGCCAGTGTGGTCTATCAAATAATTTAGGGATGAATTTTTGGCTAATATAAGCACCGCATGAAGAGGTTCTCAGAGGAACCCATCTCACTTCTCTGAACCTCAATGATTAAGAACAAAGGTAGTGGATATGGATGCAAGTTCTAGAACATGCTACTTGGAAAACTTGAGTTAATTCTTCTATCATGGTGCAGGGAAATGTTCCTGGCAGTGCTACATAGAGAGTGAAGGGACCGTTCAAAATGCACAGAAGAAATTTCCTGGATATATTTTGGACCATTTTTCTATGTTTAATACAAAATAGAAACTGGACCAAAGTTTGAGTTTAGGTCAGTCTTGAAGTTCGTATTATTTTCTCTTTCCCTACTTCTGTATTTCTCCAGCCCAGCACAGAGCAAATAGCATACAGTAGGCAACACAAACATCTTTTGACTATGTGCATGCATAACTGAGGAATTAATGGAGCCAAAGGGATTCGAGAGTGGGTAATTCACCCTGGGCCTAACGAGCAGAACTGTGAATGGCCTAGAAGACTTAGAGATATGAGGGTGTGCATTAACAGATACTTAATGAGCAGTTCAATTACCATGCTGAGTCTGGCCTATATTATAATGCATTGTTGTGAGGCTATAAATTATTTATATGGTTTAAACTTATGTATCTGCTTTCATCCTCTCTCTTTTTTTTCTAAGTACTTCCTAAGTATTAACTAGCATCTTGACAAAAAATACAATTATGTGTATTTCCTCAAGATAAAGGAGAAAACATATCTCAACTGGAAAAGTCAATTTGTTAAATCTATATTCTTCATGTTATAAAGTATTTTCACTTTGAAAATTTCCAGGATTAATTGCCCTCATTTGTTCTCCATGTGGCAGCATTCAGAACTTCCAATAGAAGTATTTCCCCTGCCCCCAGTGAGTGTACAATAATTTCTTAAAGCTCCTTTTGGAAGCATTCCCAGATGTAAGTAAATATGTTGAAAACAATAGAACTGAGAAAATAGTGGTTTTCAAAGGGAAAGTTCATAAAGGTAACTTTCAGATGGAAGCTAATTTTTGTTGAATTAAAGAGGAATGTGTTACCAGGGGCCTGCGAAATACCAGCACAATGGTAAGTAGTGAATGAGTACAGGGCTCATCAAGATTGCAGCAGGAACTTCAAACATTACTTTGAAGATGGAAGTGGGTATAATTCCACAAAGTTCTTAAAATAAACACACTTGGGTCCATTGTATGGGCCTGAGCAGCATTACCCTTAGTAAAAACATAGGTGAAACTGGGATCCATCAATGCATGGGCACAATTGAAAGAAAACCAATTTTGTTAATGCATATAGGTTTCCAGAAAGATTGCATGAGATTATAATTAACTACTTACCGAAAGACAGGCAGGATGTTAGTAAATGTGGTAGGTTCAACTCTAAAGCTGTGACAGAAGCAATAAGCAGTCAAAATAGCAAATGACTCTACGACATTTTTTTTTTAATTGAGGAGGTAATGGTTTTCCTGCACTGCTGAAAGTCAAAGAAAAACATTAAGAGAAAGTCAACATTTGTTACAGCAAACTCTTTGTGTGTGACGCGTAGAAAAAAAGGTTAAAAAATATGTCCAGAAATTTCTTTTATGCATACTTAATGGCTACTTCACTCTCCAGCTTTTGAACGCACCATGCTAAGAAGACCAAAGAAGCAATCTCAGTTTGAGCCACTTATCTTCAGATTGTTCCAAAGTCATGAATTAAACACCCTTATATATCTAATAATTGTGACAAGAGATGAGGGATGCATCAGAGTGGCAAAAACAGCTGAGAGTGTATGGCTATGGAGTTTGCCAACCATAGCAGGTATATGTGCACACGAGTATATGAACCTACTCAGTCCCTCAACCAACATCCATCTCTTGAGGTCTCACTATGTAAGGCACTATGGAAAGTTTCTAAAGTTACAATAAAGAAGGTGATTGACTGTACTCAATGCGCTCAGGACATAATATTATAATAGGGCCATAGACCAGTGACTCACTACGCAGGAAATCATATATATATATTTGAAAATCAAACAAAAACTATGAGACCCTTTTTAGGAGAAAAAAGCACACATTTGCACAGATAGCCATATAATTCCACATGTAATTTGGGGGGTTCACGTATCCCTAATGTCTATTCATGGGCCCAGGAATTCATGGATCACAGATTACAACCACTGTCTGGATGGTCTTTCCAGACCTATTTAACTACCGCGATTCCTCATTTCATAGCTGCCTGACATACGGAGGGAGTTTTTTACTAACACATTGTACTAGTTATATTGCTGCATAAACCTTAACTATTCCAAAAGTCAGCAGCTAAAAACACCAAAATGTAATATCTCTCATCATTTCTAAGGGTAAGGAGTCTTAGAGTGGCTGAGCTCAGTGATTCTGGTTCAGGGTCTCATGAGGTTGAGGCAAGATGTTGTCTGATGCTGCACTCATCCTGAGGTTTGACTGGGTCAGGAATATCTGCTTTCACTTACATGGCTGATGGCGAGAGCTCTCAGTTCCTTGCTGGCTATTGGCTGTGGTCCTCAGTTTCTTATCACATGGGCCTCTTTATAGGGCTGCCCAGTCTTTACAGCTGGATCCCCGCAAGAGAAACAAGATCAGGGTGAAGAGGAAGCCACAGTACCTTTCATGACCTAGCTCAGAAGTGCAGTAATCTGTTGTAATCTATTTGTCACGAACACCAACTGTGATACAGTGTGGTAGGAGATTTCATAAGGGCATGATGAGTACCAGGTGGTAGGGATCATTGAGGACCCTTTTGGAAACTTGCTACCACAACATTCAAATTAGAATAATGAAAATAACATTGAGGTGGTCAAGGTACTTGGAGCATAATCCAGCTTCTGAAATTAGTCAATAGTATGATATTGACCAAGTCAATTACCTTTCATATGCAAGATGAGAGACTTGGGTTAATAAACTCTTGGATCTCTTCCTGCTTGAATACTGTGTGAGTAGAGAATCTTCCCATTTTAATTTCACTTTCTGGCAGTTATACAGCTATCAGGGAGGGAATTCTAAGATTCAGTATAGTATAGTCAATCAAAAAATGCTTCCCAATTTATGCACTCAGGAAGGCAAAATTTATTTTATCTGATTATAGAAAGTGATAATTATTGATGATTCTGGTAACCGCAAATCTACTGTATTCACCCTGAATTTACTTATCTTCCTGATGATTATTAGTAAAACGACAAAGGAAAAATGGTCAACAGTTTTTCAAAAGAATTAGTGTTGTTGAACTGTTTTAGGATTTTGTTAGTGAAATCTAGCATGTATTGGGCAGCCCCAGCTTATAGACAACTCCTCACACAAAGCCTACAAAGTTTTCTGTAATCCATTTTAGGTCATGTTGGGTATGTTGTCATCAGGAAGCAGTAGTTCATGAGCGATTGCCTCAAGGACTTTTGAGGAGGATTGCAAGTTATCGAAGTGGAAAAGCCTTTTAGGAGGTCAAAATATATCCTAATATCAACCCTGAGGTCTCTTGTTGCATAGTCAAGCATGGCTGCATAAAATAGATTGAATAAAACTGGAACCATTAGATAGTCCTGCTTCCCAGGATTAGTGATGGATGGCTCTGGCCAAATGCTATCAACACTAACTTGACCAGTCATTTCATCATGAAAGTTTCAAGCTGTTGGTAAACTTCTCTGGCAAACCAACTAATATTGTAGTTGTAGGAGCAGAGATTCTCTGCTGTCAGCAAAAGTTGTGGTAGATTAATAATCACAATGTTGACAGCTGATGGGACGTTAACATTCTTGTGCATTGTAAGGTGGTATCACTGGAACCAAGTGACATAGCTGCAAAAGTCTTCATGTAAGTTATTCTTGATATTTCAAAACACTTAAATCAGTAAAATGCACTTATCAGTCACTGTGATTCAACAAATATTTAATGAGGATACTTTAGTAAATAAATCAGTAGGATCTTTGCCCTCAGGTAGCTTACAATCTAACCAAGGAAGGGAACTAGTATGTAAACATTTACAAGGTTGATAAATAGCAAATGAAAATCAGTTTTCACACTTCTTGTCTGAAAACCATTGTTAGGGCTCCTAACTAAAAACTTGATATGGGCTTCCCTGGTGGCGCAGTGGTTGAGAGTCCGCCTGCCGATGCAGGGGACACGGGTTCGTGCCCCGGTCCGGGAAGACCCCACATGCCGCGGAGCGGCTGGGCCCGTGAGCCACGGCCGCTGAGCCTGCGCGTCCGGAGCCTGTGCTCCGCAACGGGAGAGGCCACAACAGTGAGAGGCCCGTGTACAGCAAAAAAAAAAAAAAAAAAAAAATCTTGACAAATAGCTACAGCCTCAGGCATTCATTCTCTCCTTCTGCTACTCCTACCTCTCTTGCTCTTACACCCTCCCTTTCTTTGTCTCACTCCCACCGTACCTCTTTTTGCTTTCTGGACCATCTATCTTCTCTTTGCCTTTTAGGAACCCATCTCTCCTCTTCTCTGCCCTGTTCTTGGATCAAGAGACTGATCCTGAATGGACTCTACCAAAAGACTTCTCTGCCCTCTAGCTTTCATTTGGGCCTGGCCAGTGGGGAGCCAGCCCAGGAGTAGAAAGAGGGGAGCCGATTGAGCTCAGAGTATTTATTGCCCCACATCCTTACTTTGCTGGTCATCTCTAGATGGCCAAGCCCCCTAACCTATGAATCACAAAGTCTCCTCGTTTACCCCTTTTTGCCTAGCGTGGTAACAGCCCCAGAGTATTGCACTAGCCCTGGGGCTTCTCTACACAGAAAGACCCTACTTTTGAACATAGTGATTTTATCATCATCCTCCTGCATTATCCTAATTTGAGTGTTCTGTTTTCTGCTGAGAAACAGAAAATTTCAGCTTCAGCTTTGAGAACGCCTCACCCTTTTGTCCTCTCTTACACTTACATTAGCTTCACCACTGGGCCATTTGTCTTTTCTCTTTTCCACGGCAGATCATATCTAATTTCAGAGATAAACAAAACAAGCAAACCAAACAAAAAACTAGGCTCTTCAAGCAAGCATTTCTTTGAGACTTGTCATCTGGCTCACTGGCTAGTGGTTCCTTTGAAATTTTGCTTCTGCCTCTTTGTTTCTGCTTTGCCAAGGACTGGGAGAGGAAACTGGCTCTGGAGTGCCAGTGAGAGGGAAGAGGCGAAGGTGGATACAGAGTAAACAAGACAAGTGCTAGAGATACAATTGTCATGACAAAATTAATTCATATTACATTGCTAAGGATTTCTATAACTGAGGAAACTCAAACTTGAGGCAGAGGAGAGGGAAAAGTACAGGAGTTGTGAGGGAACAAGTAAATTCTAACAATGCAGCAGGAGAGGATAACCCTTTTCCATGGTTGAAACTAAAACATTAGGGCTTGCTTACCTTTAATAAGACCATTAATCACTGGGTTCATTTAGGCAGAAAACTAAGGAATAATTACAATGACCATTGAAAATAAATTCATAACTTTTCTATTTACATTTCCTTTTAGGAGGACATTACTGCATAACATAGAGAGCATTGTGTCATTAAAATGCTGAATGATGAATGTTTGTTAGGAAGAAAGATTTTTAATTCTATTAAAACTACCCACAGACACAACAAAAGATAATGCAATTTCATATAAGGCTATTTACTGATTGGGCAAGTTATTAGTGCCTACTAGTAAATAAAAGTATATGTGCGTTTCACATGCATGTTCGAATTTCACATCTGGAATGGATCTCTTTGCAGAGACTGAAACTTACCCAAACCTTTTTTTTGTATAAGTTACAGGATCAATCATTCCTAACTAACCAGTAATCACATTTTGTTATTATTGATAAAATAGAAATAGGCTCTCGTGTAGTTCAAAGGCAGAGATGGCAGATAGACAAACCAGTACTTCATGATATTAATGGTTTTTATTTTTATTTTTCTTATTAAAAAAATTAATGCTTATTGTAAAACATTCAAGTAGTAGAATGTGTTGGATTAAATATGGCCACAAATTTGTTACTGTTCCTCTCATCAAGAAATAGCGGTTTGCAGCTAAGTATCAGAAATGTTTCTGTTCTAATATACTCCCCTTCCCTTTTATATTTCATGAACATTTTGCTCACTTTTAAAATACTAATATACAAGGAAAAATAGAGTAGCTATTAATCAAATATCTTAAGGTAGATTTCTACAGGACAAGTCAGTGGCAGATATTACCAAAGAAGTTTAATAAAGGGGTTGACTACATAAAAAATAAAGGAAAAAAAGAAACACAGTTGATTTTCCCTGTCTTTGAATCTGGGCTGGTCTTGCTTTGACCAATAGAAAACAGCAAAAGTGAAGCTAGGTAACTACCAAGCCTTGGCTTCAAGAGGGCTTGCGGTTTTTGTTTGTTTGTTTGTTTGTTCTCTTGGAAGACTACTGCCTGTGAACAAACTTAGAAAGAGATCACACGGAGAGAGAAGCCTAGCTGTCTCAGCCATTCCAGCACAGGCCCCAGCCATGGGAGTAGGTCGTTAGGGATTAGCAGTCCCTAACTAACCGACCAACTCACTGTAGACACAGGAATGAACCTTGACATGACAGAGCAAAAAGACAAGCTATCCCAGTTGAACCTTGTCTAAACTGCCAGCCACAGATTTGTAAACAAATAAATGGTTGTTATATGAAGTCACCAAGCTTTGGGGTGCTTTGTCAGACAGCAGTGGACCACTAACACATATAGAAAAGCATAAAACAACAGGTAAAATTCTCCCCACACAAATTCTCCTAACCTCATTTCTCAGAAAGCGTCATTGTTAATATTTTGTTGTTGTTCATATTTCCTGATATTTTATGTATCTTTGTGAATGGTTATATAGAAAGATGAAGAGGTAAGTAGGTAGATGAATCGATAGACAGGTAAATTTCACAACTGTCATCCCGTACGATACTCTTCTCTAAGACTGTCTTAGACAGTTTTCCATACCAATACAGGAATGCATTTCTCATTCTTTTCAAAAACTGTATTATTAATATTACTTTATGTAACATATTTTTATTGTTAGGCAGTGGGGTGGTTTACATTTTTCCCCCAATACAAACATTACTGCAATTAATATTAACATAGGCTTTTTTCCCCCTGAAACTTGTGTTCATCTGAAGGAAAAAAGGGCTACAAGTATAATTGCTGCATAGAAAATTTTTACTTTTAAACTTTTAATAGCAAGTTCCAAATTGTGATCCTAAAATTAGTACCCATTTGGTTTATTTTTTCCTGAATTTGGGGGCTGCTTTTGCCTGCTGCTGACCAGCTTGCATGGAGATGCACATGTCTGCTTTCACCATATTTAGGTTTGAAAACATGCTGACTATTGTAGAGATGCCTTTCTGTGATACTTGAGAACAACCTCAACTTTTAGAAGATCGCGTGTTCACTTTGTGTATTCGAAACAACCAGTTTACCGAGTGCACATGATCAGTTTAAAACTTCATTCAGAGCAAAGGTAATTCACCTAAGTATGCTGAAATCTGCTGATGGCCAGGAAAAAAATCAGTGCTCTGCTGGATCCATTCAGCCTGACGTCAGCCAGCCTGCAGCCATTTTCACTGCATTCTAATGAGACAGCACATTATGGAAAGTGACCAAAAAGGATGTGGAACTTTGTAGGAATGTCTGAGTAAAATAAACAAATAAACAAAGGCTGGGTTTAGTGGAGAACTATGAAACAAAAATCTTAAATTTTTGATTTTTGTTTGATGCAAACAAAAATCTTAAACTTTTCAAGGGGGGTAAAAACTCTATTCACATAGATGCTGAAATATTGACTATAAAAAGGAAAACATGGTATACCTTCTGAGATTTAAACTGCAGGTTTCCAGGTGTGTGTGGTTCCCGCTGCTTCCCTTCCAGATGTGTTATCCATCAAAGAGCTACCCTATTTACCCTGGTAGATAAGTTGCCTCTATGAGACAGGGAGTAGTCGTTTCCTAGGTTACCCAGGGAAGGCTGGTAGTCAGGCTAGTGGAGCGATTTGGGCCCCATCAGAGGTTGGATCTAAAATTCTCCTCACTAAGCAAAGCACACCTCAGTTGGTCCATGAGCTCACCAGGTCATGAGGCTTGGAAGGCAGCTGCAAAGGAGAGATGATTCTCTGTCTGGCTACAGCTGTTCAATCCCGGCTTCTCATCCCCAACACACACACACACACACACACACACACACACACACACACACACACACACACACACACACACACACACACACACACACACACACACACACACACACACACACACACACACACACTAGCCTCTCACAGCTCCATAAGAGCCTCAACATAATTTTTGTCCAACTGGTTTAGCGGGCTACCTGCAGCTAGGGAACAATACCATCATTTAGTTAAGTTTATATTATCGGGTCAAAAATCTAATTCCAACAGTAATACTTTTACTTGCCTTTCAGTTTTTCTGCTATATATTCTTGCCTTGGTATGTGATCCAGTCTTGTAAGAAACCATGACTACCTCATTATCCATATCACTGAGACATATAGGCAAAATAAGTAAATAGCAAACAAACTGACCTCTATGGAAAAGGTTTTAGTTAATTCCAATAGCTAAAAGTTGGGTTTTGTTTAATTTGGAGTACACTAGAATTATATCAGTAAATGAAATTTTAAGTTCCTCTGAAATCCAAAAGACCAAAAAGTTCAAATAACTTCATCTTCTTTTAGACATTGCTTCATCAGAAAGAGCCAAGGAAGTAGCTAAAATCATTATTCTTTTCCTTCAAAACAAACATATTCTAAAATATGTCAAAGAGGTTTAAATGAAACTCCTAACTTGCAATAAGAGGTTTAATGTTCATGTTTAAGGAGATAAGGGAATACAGAGTCCTAAGTATTTTAAGTTTAGCCTGAATACTGTTTTAGTGATAAGGTTTTTTTAAAATAGTTTAATAACAAGGATAGTAAGTGTTAAATATATCTAAGCAATGTAATAAATAGTAGTCTAGGCACACCGGTTATACCATTTGTTTTTTAAAATTTGTGTGAGTCCCATAATGTTACCACCATTTTAATTTGAGGAAATTCTAGTACAAAGACATGGAGTAATTTACCCAAGGTCAAAGAGCAGGTAAGTATCAGAGCCAGAATTTAAATGTATGAAATTGATTAATTTATAAATGGTGGCTTGTTATAGACAATTTTAAAAAACACACAACACATGTAAAACTGTATAGCAGTCACAGTAAATTTACATGTTCATTATCTAGTTTGCTCTTCAGATAGTTTGTGGGTTAAGTTCAGAGCTGTTATCGCTACCATTATGCAAATGAAATTGATGAGGTTCAGAATGCTGACTTTTTGAAGGTCATCCAGTTAGTATATTGAGGTGCATTTGGCACCCAAATATAGCTCTTTAGGGATGATTTTTCCTAACCATCCCGAACACTAATATAAGGGGAACTTGCTAGAAAGTAAATTAGAACTAAAATGTTATCGAGGAGATGAAAAATGAGAGCAGTGTGATAAACTAATATGTGGTAAATTTTAATTCCAAATGGTGAATTAAGAATATATATTACTATAAATTATTATGGAGAAGTTTATTTTGTATGATTTTATTCCCAGCACTGAAAATATGGCCTAACACATAACAGATTCTCATAGAATTGTGGAGGAAATGAATGAATAAGTGAATGAATCTGTTATAAGACATCACTGTACTAAGAGATTTTTCTTGTTTTTATTTAAATCACAAGGAAATTTTCTACCTAAGAATTTAAATTCTGAATACTTAAAATTTATTCTACCTCTACGCAAAGTTAAGAAAAATACTTTTTGAAGTAACCTAAAATTGATATGTACATAGAGTGTGACTTCTTGTGAAAAAGAAATATAATAACTCAAAAGGCCAGACATATAAACAGGTGTTAACAATTATGCTATTATAAACTATCAGTACTCAGTTTAAACATGTATGTCTTTTTCAAAATTAAACAAATCTCATATATATATATATATATATATATATACACACACACACACAAATGACAGCCCAGATTCTGTCCAACTTAAAATGTAATAATTCTGCCTAAATGTTACACTTTTAAAAAGTCATACAATAGTTCTCAAATGTTAACCTGCATTAGAATCACCTGGAGGGCTTATTACAGTAATCTGTAAAACACAGATTACTGGGCCCTGTCTGTAGGTCCAGGGCAGCGCCTGAGAATTTGCATTTCTATCCAGTTTCCAGGTGATGTTGATACTGCCCATCTAAGGACTATCCTTTGTGAACCACTGCTATACTGGAAAGCCTTACATTTACCTTGAGCTCCTGCTTTTAAAATTAAGAACAGAAGATTCTGCAGAGGATTGTTTAGGTTTACAGTTCTTCTTAAACATCATCCTCCCTTCCTGCATCAGTCTCCAAACTTGGTTCACCTGATTTGCCCATATGCCATAGGTAACTTGTGTTTGTGAGAATCAATATATTTCCTAAGTTTATATGTTCTACCACAGCTCCAGGATTTTAGATTGAATGTAGAATAAATTCAGTTTATAATGGAAGATTCAATGATCATAACAACAGTTTAAGAAATCAAAATGCTAAATCATTATGAATGGTTTTTCTGTCTAATTCAAAAGTACATAACACTAAGTGTTCAGTATTTTAACATTATCTAGCAAAGGTACATTAAGTATTGTTAGTCCCGGTGAAACGATCTAACAAAAGATATTAGTTATTTCAAATTGACTGTATCCGCAGAGATATCATGTCTAAACTTCAACCGCCACTAATAGCACCGACTATGGAAGTAATTTAAATGACCTTGAATATTTGACTTCATTTTTCAATACCTAGCTTTTGTCGTATTCAAAATGATTCTGGCTGTACACTGAAAGATCTGTGGAACATATGCTATGTGACTCCATGTGACTACAGGGAGGATTGCATTCAATTCAGGGTTTAAAATGATAGTTAAAAACAGCAACAATAAAAACTTAACCAAGGACAAAAGAAACTATGTAGAACATTGTTAAAATGTTATTAGTAATGAAAAATAATGAGAAGTCCAAAAATGTATGGAAAAAATAAAGAGAATTTAAGGCAGGGATTGCTACTTGATTGGGAAAATATTAATTAAATGCCAAAATTCTTAATAATAAAGACTATCATGTATGTATCATTTAATATTTGTTCTTCAGTAACCCAGTTTTCAGATGAAGAAACTAAAGATCGAATATTTGGTTTTTCCAAGTTTAGTTAGCCAAATAATGTCAAATAATATCTAAATAATGTTTACATAAGCTGCATATGTGACCATAACCAGGTTTACTAAACAAGCTTATGGAATAGAAAAAAAAAAAGTTATGCTTTATTCAGTTTTAAATAAAACCTCTTTAGGACTAACATTTAAATAGTTCTCAGTGGCTCATACTTTGCTCTTCCCTTTAGTCTTTTCTTGATTAGGAATATGTATCACCACAGCAGAATTTTTATACTATCTGATTCCTGCATTATATATCCGGCCTCTTTTATTTATCAGAGCTATGACAACAGGACCTATTTGGAAACTTTATAAAATTGTACTAGTGACTAAGGACTCAGAATTGTCTTTCCTGTCAAGGATATTTCAGCAGTTGGAATTTCATCTTTATTCTCCATTGGCAATTAAGGGATAATATTTCAATCCAATCAAAGGAGTATTTTAAGCACTCTGAGGTTAACATATGTGAAGTCTATGTTACTCTCCTGAAACTGATGCAAAATAGATTATGTCAATGTGCTTTACCCAACTTAGCCAAGTTTCTCAAGTGTGCATTTCCTGCTTTTGTAAATTTCTATGTTTGCAAGATTTCTATTGTGTTCTAATTATGCATATTACTTTTCTCCATTTTTCTTGTTAAAGTAGTTTAGCACCTCAGTCATTTGAGGTTATCACTGATTTCTTTAATTTCATACCTCCCCTAATTTATTAGTGAGCCTATTTTCTATCTCTTTTTTTACTGATATGGTTGTAAAACCTCATCTTTTCTCCTCAATGCTTTTTCACTTTCCTTATCTCAGGCTCCTTTTTTCCTTATTAACTTTCTGCAGCCTATTAACTCTCCTGCAAGCCTTATTGATGAAATATATTCTTCCTTGGTTCACATTCCACTTCTCTGATGGGAAGTCTTTAAACTCTGTGTGTGTGTGTGTGTGTGTGTGCATGCATGTGTATACATACATTTATCCTTGTAGAAAGGACATATTTTAAATTAATTCAGTTCACATGATACAATTACAGTATCTTCACCATAGTCTAGTCTTCTATCTTGGGCTATTACTCTCTAACTCTCCCTCCCTACATATATATACAATTGTTCTTTATATCACAATATTCATTTTGGTTTTGCTCACATACTCCTTTAATATTACATTCGATCTCCTTAGATATTAAATGGTTAAATGAAGTAATAAATTGGACCCTAATTATTTATTTATATACTTCTGGAAAATAAGAGCCAATACTGGAAAAATAATAAAGAATATAGCATTTGAGAATTAGTGGAACCATTTAAGAGAGCCAACTTCCTCACAGAGAGTAATTTAAACTCTAGCTTATAGTTTTAAAAATAAATATTCTATGATTGGAAACTCAGATATAAGATAAATAAGTTGTCTGAGATCTTTTTATCTTTAAGTAATATTTCACAGGAAGTGTATTTGACATACCATTAAGATATAAGGCCATACTTAACGTCACTTCTAGGAGAGAGTTCTCCACCCACAACGTTAGCTGAGGCAGCATCACATGTGGACTATATGAATGCCCCTCCCTACTCCTGGACAGAGATCATGTGACCCAAGAACAGCCTAATCATTTGTTGGCTAATTATCTATGAAATGGTCTGGTTTGAGAGTTCTGATCTAAGTTAGCTGAGCCAATTAATCTGTATTCTTGCACATAGAAATCCAAAGAGAATCAAGTAGCTAGCTATAAAATCTAAAATGCAAAGACTGCATTCAGAGAGGCAAGATGAGTCAAAAATCAATAAAAAGAAACTCTGTGGCAACTAGAACAATGAAATATTGAAAGAATATACATTATAAAAGTGGTTTTCAATGGGCAGAAGTGTAGGTATACTGTCTGTGAAAGAAGATTCTCAGGGCATGGCTGGAAAAAGCTTGACAATATCTTGCTAGAGATTCAGAATAGAAAGTGAAAAAGACAGACACATTGGCAAGTTGTTGGGAAGCAGAAATAATGAAGGACTAGAGTAAAAATTCATGAATTCCTGTGCTGAAATTGCTAGAACTGTCATAGATCTAGAACTTTCATCTACTTACAGTATCTCTAAGACCACATACTAATATATTTTGCAATCTAAGATTTTAATTAGCTTCTCTCTTACTGTCACATTTATCTTTATAATAAATTACCACCAACTTAAACTATCTTCAGTGAGTTTCTTTTCCCTATAAAGCAATAGAAGCCAAATAGAAGCCAAATAAAAATATTTGCTCTGGTTTTATTCCATAAGTACTTTTTCATCACCTGGAATGTACAATGCATTGTGGTTGATGATATGGAATATAAATATATATAAATTAATTGTATACAAGTTCCATTCTCTAGGAGTTTGTCACCTAATAGAGGAAAAAAAAGCCTTATAGAAATAATTGTGACCTTAATTAACATTAAACAAATGATAAGACACTTGAAAAAGGAAAGGTAAACACAGTAAGAAGTCCTTACTTTTCCTGTATTATATTCAGTTGATTGAGAGTCCTATGTTAGTAGAGACTAAAACACATGCTACTAATAAACCAGTGGGTCAATGAAGAAATCAAAGAGGAAATCAGAAAATACCTTGAGACAAGTGAAAATGTAAACACAACTTTCCAAAATCTATAGGATGCAACAAAAGAGTTCTAAGAGGGAAGTTAGTAGTGATACAGGCATACCTCAAGAAACAAGAAAAATCTCATATAAACAACCTAACCTACCATCTAAAGTATTTTAAAAAACAGAAGAGCAAACAAAACCCAAAGTCAGCAGAAGGAGGGAAATAATAAAGATCAAGAAGTAAATAAAATAGAGACCAAAAGAAAAAAAGAAAGGACAAAAGAAAAGAGCAATAAAGCCAAAAGCTGTTCTTTTTTTCTTTGAAAAGATAAACAAAATTGATAATCCTTTAGCCAGGCTCATCAAGGTAAAAATAAAGAGGATCCAATAAACAAAATAGTAAATGAAAGAGCAGAACTAACAACTGATATCACAGAGATATAAAAAATCATAAGAGAATACCATGAACAGTCATATGCCAACAAACTGGATAACCTACAAGAATGGACAAATTACTAGAAACATATAACTGTCCAAAACTGAATCAGGAAGAAATATACAATCTAAACAGACCAATCCATAGTAGTGATAATAAAAGCTATTTATGACCAATCCACAGCTAACATCATACTCAAAGGTGAAAATCTTTCCTCTAAAATCAGGAACAAGACAAGGATTCCCATTCTCACCACTTCTGTATAACATATTACTGGAAGCCTTAGCTACAGCAATCAGACAAGAAAAAGAAATAAAAGGTGTCCAAACTGGAAAGGAAGATGTAAAACTGTCACTATTTGCAGATGATATGATACTATATATGAAAAATCCTAAAGTTTCCACCAAAAACTATTAGAACTAATAAATGAATTCAGTGAAGTTGCAGGATACCAGATTAAAATACAGAAATCTGTTGTTTTTCTATACACTATTAATGAACTATCAAAATAAAAAGCAAGAAAAAAGTCCTGTTTAAAATCACATGAAAAACAATAAAATACCTAGGAATAAACTTAACCAAGGACATGAAAGACATATATGCCGAAAACTCTAATAAACTGATGAAAGAAGGTGAAGATGATACAAAGAAGTGGAAAGATATCCCGTGTTTATGGACTGGAAGAATTAATATTGTTAAAATGTCCATACTACTCAAAGCAATCTACAGTCAATGAAATCTCTCAAAATACCCATGACATTTTTCACAGAACTAGAACAAATAATCCTAAAATTTATATGGAACAACAAATTACCCCAAATTGCCAAAGCAATCTTAAGAAAAAAGAACAAAGATGGAAATACCATGCTTCCCTCACTTCAGACTATACTACAAAGCTACTGTAATCAAAACAGCATGGTACTGGCACCAAAAACAGACACATCAATCAATGGAACAGAACAGAGAGCCCAGAAATAAACCCACACACTTATGGTCAATTAATCTATAACAAAGGAGGTAAGAATATAAAATGGAAAAAAGACAATTTCTTCAATAAGTGATGCTGGGAAAGTTGCATAGCTACATGTAAAAGAATGAAATTAGAACATTTTCTCACACCATATACAAAAATAAATTCAAAATTAATTAAAGACCTAAATTTAAGACCTGAAACCATAAAACTCCTAGAAGAGAACATAGGCGGAATACTCTTTGACATAAATTGTAACATTATTTTTTTGGATCTGTCTCATAGGGCAAAAGAAACAAAAGCAAAAATAAACAGATGGGAACTAATTAAACTTAAATGTTTTTGCACAGCAAAGAAAACCATTGACAAAATAGAAAGACAACCTACTGATAGAGAGAAAATATTTGCAAATGATATGACCAACAAGGAGTTAATATCCAAAATATATAAACAGCTCATACAACTCAATATCAAAAAAAAAAAATCAAAGAACTCCATTAAAAAATGGGAAGAAGACCTGAATAGACATTTTTTCAAGAAGATATACAGATGGCCAACAAGCACATGAAAAGAAGCTCAACATTGCTAATCATCAGAGAAATGCAAATCAAAACCACAGTGAGATATCACCTCACACCTGTCAGAATGGCTATTATCAAAAAAGTCTAGAAATGACAAACATTAGAGATAATGTGGAGAAAAGGGAACCCTTTACACTGTTGGTAGGAGTGTAAATTGGTGCAACCACTCTGGAAAACAATATGGAGGTTTCTCAGAAAACTAAAAATAGGGCTACCGGATGACCCAGCAATTCCACTCCTGGGTATATATCCAAAGAAAACAAAAACACTAATTAGAAAAGATACATGCACACCAATGTTCATAGCAGTATTATTTACAATAGCCAAGATATGGAAGCAACCTAAGTGTTCATCAATTGATGAATGACTAAAGAAGATGTGGTATATATGTACAATGGAATATTACTCATATAAAAAGAATGAAATTCTGCCATTTGCGACAACACGGGTGGACCTAAAGGGTATTATGCTTAGTGAAATAAGTTAGACAAAGAAAGACAAATACTATATGTTATCACTTATATGTGGAATCTAAAAAATAAAACAAATGAATGACCATAACAAAACAGAAATAGACTCAGATATAGAGAACAAACTAGTGGTTACCAGTGGGGAGAGGGAAGTGGGGGAGGGGTCAAGACAGCAGTAAGATACTGAGACACAAACTACTATGTATAAAATAAGTAACAAGGATATATTGTACAGCACAGGGAATATAGCTATTATTTTATAATAACATTTAATGGAATATAATCTATAAAAATATTGAATGACTATGTTGTATACCTGAAACTAATATAATATTGTAAATCAACTATACTTCAATAAAAAAAAGTGTTCTATGATACACCTCACATAAAATAGCTAAGAGTAGTGCTTGATCCGAAACACCAAACTTAAATAAAGCATACAGAAAAAAATTTAAGAAAAGTTTGGTTTTCCCCTCATATTCAGCAGTCTCAGAGTTGAGAAAAACAGGGAACTGACTCTATAGCCTTATAGCATGATTTTATTTTCCAAAAAATAAATATGATCACTGTCCCAATACAATTAATGGCAAGCGTGTCTAAATTTTACATATTAAAAATTTTACCCTTTATTGTTATATCAGATTTTACAAATCATATCTCTAAAAAAATGTCAGCCTTCACTAAAATCTCTTTAACAAAGTGAGAAAAAGACTTTCATTAACCATAACAGTTGTTCAGAGTTTGATATGGTCTATCTGAGGACAATGCAGGAATTATCTGAAGTCATCATAGTCATGAGCAATTATGAGTGAAGACTATTATGATTGCACTGACAAGACAAGGAGAAGCAGGTTAAGAGAGCAGCAGATGAAATTCCGATTAAAAAATTAGAATGACATTTCAACTCTAACTGAAATATGCTTTTTTGGCAAGAAGAGAGAATCCCTTTTCCCAGAAATTTCTGAGGACAATGCAGACTACAGTACAGTGCTTCCCCAAAGCAGAAAGAGGAATTCAGATTTTCCATTTGAATTAAGTTCTGATTCTGATTTTAAATGTGTATTTTTTAATAACCGTAATTCATAAGCTTGAACAAATAGTACCATACTTTACAGGAAGAACTTAACTGTATGTGCATAGACATCTATAGATATCCATCCATAACTACCTATCAAGCTTTTCAAAGCATCATTACAGTTATTTCTTGGAAGTACAGAATTTGCTTTACATGTTTACTAATGCATTCATAAAATATTCATTGAATGTGAGTTTTATGCTATACATTGAGATGGTTGCTGGAGGTACAAAGGTAATCTACACTATATTTTAGGAAAAGATTATCAACCAAACTTACTGCCCTGAGATACTCTTTATGTATCACCTCTGGCAGTGACCGAGAGATCAAGTTTATTAAAGTAGCTTGTCTTTTTTCCTTGTTGTTGTTTTTTAAATTATGGCATTCGAACAAACAGTCCTAAATATGGAAATAAGAGAAAAAAAACGCATATACCCTTTATTGTACAAAATCTCAGGATGTTTCACAATGAGTACCCCCTACAAGCAAAACAAATTGACTCAAGCTAAGTTATAATATCGATTATACTCCTTTGTTTTTATACAATCAACACTTCTTTAACTCTAGAGTCAAGCTATTGAAATGACTAATTAAAATATTATTAAATTGGGTCAGTAATGGAATGGTATATAGATCTAAATTGACTTTTAATAACCTTGGATTTTTTTTATTTTCTTGAGCAATAAAAAGTGAAATATGTGAATTAAATTAAGTGTACTCACACACTGTACAGTGCAGAGAGCTGGGATTAGATAGTTTATGAAAGCAATCTAACTTTATATAAATAAACACAATAGCGATGATGAGTTCTTTAAAAAGAATGAATCAGACAAATAATCACAATTTAGTATTTAGAAATGTAAGCCATAAAAAGAACCAAAGGAATAAAATAGCCTCCCCACTGAGCATAATATTTTGTATTATCTTGTACAGGAGATGAAATTTACAGAAGAAACATTTTACCTTTAATGAACTCTAATTTTGATAATCGAGTTGCCAATTAACAGAGTAATTGCAAGGGTAGATTAATGTCACAATTCTCATTCAGTTATCTCACAGCCACTCTCTATGTATGTGGTAAATATTCAGAGCACATTTTTTTTCTTCAGCATTTCCTCAACCCAGATTTTACCTTAACATAATTGACAAATTTGGAGGGCACATTTTACTACAAGAGCCTAAGGACCTGATCCTATCATTAAAAGCACCCCAGGAAGAAAAATTCAAATGCAAATTTCAACTGACCTTTGTGGAAACAACTCATATTATTTTGCATCAGTAGCCACTAGAGATTTGTCTGGCTATATATGGATTTCCACATCTGTCAGCTATAAGTGCACTTCATCTGTCTGCTAAATCAGAGAGCCAGAAATAGATGACAGTGATCAAGGCTTTGAGCTTCTCTTAAATTAGTCACATCATGAGGTAAAGTTAGTTTGTCCATTGGGCTTTCATTCTAAAGGTTTACTGCTAAGAAACTTAGAGAAAATAATACATCAGGAAAGCAAATGGCGTCTTACCTATTCCTTTCTGTGTTTTTTCTTTTTTCTTCTTGGAATGGAGTGCTGACCAGACAGTCTGTCTCGGGGTAGGTCCTGCTGGGAGAACTGAACATAAATTGCTCTTGTTTGCAGCTACCTAAGCTCTGCTACCAAAACACAACACCGGCAAGAGATCTATAATTAACTTCACCTGTGCCCAGGTTCCCTCCATAGTTCCCTGTTTCTAATTCCCTACTGTTTCCTTCCTTTGTGAACTGATTTAAAAAAAAATAAAACCTTACTCATCCTTGGACATGAGTCCAGGTAATATGCACACCAGCTGCTAGTGTGGAAAATGCATTGATTTCTTTCCTTTCTTCCTTTCCATCTCCACTCCTCATTAAATCCAGGGTCAATGTGATGAGATAGGGAAGTACAACCACCTGTGTAAGAGAGCACACTTTTGCCTAATATTTGGCTTCCCAGTTTGACCATTAGACTTCAGAACATATTTTCTAAACTAAGGTTAAGGAAAAGCAAGGCATCTCTGAATCATTCTTTGTATCATCTGTGTATTATTTTCCAGGGTGTTCACATGGAAAGAGGTGATAGGAAGAAAAGTGTGTAGAGAAATATCTTTCTGTAGAAATTTCAAGAAAACATGTTTTGCCCTTAGCCTGATAACTAGATCTCCCTTCCCGCTTAAGACTATTAGGAAGGTAGAGCCTCTATATCAAACACAGAGGAAAGCAAAACAAATTTAAAATCTGCATCCCTGATTCAAAGCTCCATCCCTACCAATGGATTCACTGCTGCTCAGGTATAGGAAACTTACCCCAATGGTAAGACTGCGTCCCTTATGTCATCTGACACCTAGAGGTGCTCAGTGTTGAATAATACTTGGCCAGTTACGGACAGGGCACATTTGCTAGAAGTCCCACATTTTTGGGGGGCGGGGGGTGGGAACATCTGTGTTTATTTGAGGCAGCAAAGCAGCAGGAGGGCTCCAGTGTGGCGGTGGAGGGAGGGGGCCCGAGAGCAGCTGGATTTCGGGCTGGGAGCAGATTCCTGGGTCAGCAGCCTAGACCTGGGGACAGTGGAAGGCATGTCTTCCTAAAGGCTGCCCTCGAAGTGAGTGAAATGAGGTGTGCAGAGATGCCAGGGGAAAGGGGTTCTGTGCTGGCGCTTGGGGCTCTAGGGGCTGCGGATGCCAGGATCCTGACGCTTACTCCCATCCCCGCCCCCCAACACAGGCTGAGACCTGGCCACACACTCACCCGTGCCTAGCAGGACACACGGACCAGCGCCTCTCCACACAGCACATCTTCCGCACCTGCGGGCGGACAGGGCCTGGACAGGGGCAGGCCTGGGATCAGGTGCCCCTCCCAGCATGTCCCTGGGACGTGGTTCTGACTCTGGGGCCTTCAGGCTCCGTTCCCAGGTTCCCCCTGGAAGGCTGACCGGGAAGTAAGTGTAGCCGGCAGGTGTGTGGGTGCAGAGGGCAGGCCTGCCTGTGGGGACCCAGGGTCTAGACAGTGGGCTCTGCAGGGGGAGGAGTCTAGGGGAGGAGGCTTCGCGATCCTCTTGGGTCTGGGAGGAGCTGGGCTTTCCTTCTTTCCTGAACTTTGGAAGTCTGGGCCGGGCACAGGGTCCCGGGGGTCAGGGGGCCAAATCGTAGCAGAGCCGACAGCAGGCTGAGCAGGAGCCCGAGGCCCAGCACAGCGGCGCTGGCTCGCAGCCCGCGGTCGGCCTCACTGATGTTGCACAGGAAGCTCTGGCAGCAGCGGGTGTCCACGGACGCCACACGGAGATTGACGCTCGGGATGGGGCAGAATGGGGAGTAGCCCTTGTTCAGGGTGTAGCCAAAGTCCACAACGTTCCCGATAACAGCGGATGCAGAGATGCTCACACAGTAGTTGTTTGTATCGGAGCAGACGGTGGGCTTCAGGCAGTACCAGTTGCTGTTCTTATTCACGCAACAGAAGCACACCAGGGAGTGGGCTCGCTCCACACCCAGGAGGGCAGCTAGCAGCACCGGCAGGAAGACCTTCATTCTGGAGGGGACTGGCGTCCCGGCTGGGGTCTCACGAAGCCAAAGAAGTCAGGCCGCCGGCGGACGCAGGTCCCCGGCCGTGCAGTCAAGCCTGCCCCTGAGCCCGAGCCCGCGGCAGCCTGCTCCAGAAGTCCCACATTGTATTCCATATGTATGGAAGTGGAAATTACACTACATAAAGAGTTTGATTTTCACTCTCCCAAAGATGTTCAATGTATTCCTAATGGCCTTGATTTTATGTTTGGTTTAGAGAGTTTCAAGGACAAATATGGGCATGTTGCACATAACCAGCTTATTATAATTCACTTCTTGGCAGGCCAAGGAGTTCTTGATGCATGCCAAGGTCATTTTCCAGCCAAAACTCTTAAAGTAGTATCATCAACTCCTCCACATTAAGGTTAATAATTAAGTAGAGCTGCCAAACTCATGTTAAACTAATATGAGTAATCAGAGCAATTGACAACTACAATTGTTGTAGCAATTGAACTACAACTTAGTACCTACTGCCCTTACAAAGTTAATATCTACCTTAATAATATTTCTACCCTTCCTCTAGCTGTGAAATAATCTAGTGTTAGTCTAGTTTCTAAGAAACCTAGTCTAGTTTCTAAGAAAGTCCAAGAGATATTCTTCAGTTTCTCAGGCAAGTATATCTTCACCTAGGAGGGCTGGCAACAGGTGATTATTTGTTCTAGAATAATCAGGAAGGACCTGACAATTATATTTACTTTGGTTACATGAGTGAGAAGAGTGTAAATATACAACATAATCCTGTCAAACACACATTTTACATTTACACTTAAATAAAATATATGCTTTATAACTTCATTTTATATTTAATAAACAATATTTTCAAAATTAACTTTACCAGGTGGAAAGAGTCAGTCTGACTATGGAAGAGGACACAGTCCGTTGCTTCAGATCATAGACAGGAAATGAAGGCAGCTCTGTGACCTTAAGCAAATTATTTTAACTGTATGTTCCTCACCTATAGAACAGAGAAGTTACAGCCATTTCATAATATTATTGTGGAAATGAAATATTGCTTATAAGTACTTAGCATATTGTAGTCAATTAATATGAGCAAGTATGTAAAAAACAGAGGCAAAAGCCTATGAATAATTATTTTCCAGTTCATTAATTACCTCTCATTTCTCTTTTTAGTAATTATTTACTTTATTTTTCCTATCTAAAGATTTTTTCAGGTACAATTCTTGAAATATGGCCCTGTCATTTCCAGTGTGTGTTGCTGTTATTGTCACAAGCATTATCTACTTTCTGCTAAATGCCAAAAAGCAGCTGCAACATTCCTTCCCCCACATTGACATTTCTCCCCCACCTGCTCTCTCTCTTCTCTGGATTCTTACGGTCTGATACATCTATTTTTCTAAGATTAAATATGAATTTCCTTTTAAAGTAGACTTGTATTCTTGTATTTAAATAGTATCTTTATAGGAGGGTACAACACAGCATCTCCTAATTTTCCATGAAAAAAAAAAAAAACCCAAAACAAAAAACCCCTGAGAACTCAGAAAGAAAGCTAAAATCCATACCTTTTATACTATGTTAACATTTATGTTCTGAAGAGATGGATGAAAAATCTAATGCCAGAATCTGGAGCAAGTGTAGAACTTTATCTAAACCCACCTTTACTCATCATCTCAGAGTCTCTGGAAGTATGAGGCAGCCAAGGGTTAGATGGAGGGAATACTGACTGGGAGTCCCACACCACATCCTCTGAGGATGCACCTCATGGAGACCAACAGTAAAGGAAGCAGAGCAGGCTTATAGTAGGATGGAGCTGCCTTGAATGCAGTGCACTCTGGGAGTAGACCAAGAGCTGTGCACATCACACTCTATTCCAGCTCTTAATCCAAAAATATTTTATAACCACCCAAGTCAACAAACCAGACAAGTATACATTGTATACCATACCTGATTCACGTATCAAGCCTACACAGAAATTATTCACCTAAGAATTTATAAACAGAAAAAATAAAGTGAAGCAAATATTAACAAACATAAAAGGAAAAATAACATGTAACTAAGGCCACAGAAAATAGATTATTCATATACACTTCTTGAAAACAATTTCTTGAAAATAGAAGCTAAGCTAACAAGACATAAAGTAAAATTAATAGTTCAAGAATGAGGAACATATGTTCACTGATGGTGAGCACTGAAACCAAGTTTTACATTTTAATACTGATAAGGAATCAGATTAGAAGAGCATGTAAAAAAAGAAAAGAAAAAGGATGGAAAAGATACTACTTCAAAATGTATTCCAAAAATTAAAAAATGAAAATTATGGAATGTATTTGAAAAATATAAAAGTAACCACTTATAGAATTTAAAATAGGACCCAGAATTTCCAAAACAGTAGAAAGTATAAAAATGAAAAAGAGAAGGAGTAATTAAGGAAAAAAAGATAAAACTAAATAATAGAAATCAAAAATACAAAGCTAAAATTAAAAAACTACACTAAAGGGCTTCCCTGGTGGCGCAGTGGTTGAGAGTCTGCCTGCCGATGCAGGGGACACGGGTTTGTGCCCCAGTCCGGGAGGATCCCACGTGCCGTGGAGCGGCTGGGCCCGTGAGCCATGGCCGCTGAGCCTGCGCGTCCGGAGCCTGTGCTCCGCAACGGGAGAGGCCACAACAGTGAGAGGCCCGCATACCACAAAAAAAAAAAAAAAGAAAAAAGAAATACACTAGGAAAATGCAAACTAAAAGAAATCAGGACTTACTACTGAACAAAATACTATTAAGCAGGCAAGAAAAAAAGGCTAATGTGTACCCAAACTGGAAAAATCATAAACAACTTGAATGTATCAAATAACAACACTGCACTGGAAGACATAAAGGAAAAGCTCTCAGGAGGGAGAAAACATGGAATAAAGATTAGAAGTAGAATAAGTGTAGAGGGTTTTAATAAACTCAGTCTTAAGCAGGTGAAGGTGGTAAAAGTAATCAAAGATGTGCAGGATTTGGAAAATAACATTATTAGACATTTTTAATAGTTACAAAATAAAATCTTTGCTCCTAAATTTAAAAAGTACTTATTTAAAATATGCACAGCATTTTTAAATTGAAGTATAAACTCATAAATTCACAAAAAGAATGTAAAACTCAGTGGCTTATCCCACAGTGGACATCCATGGCACCAGTGCCAGGCTGAAAAGTAGAAGCTTCTCAGTACCCCTGAAGCACATTTCATGATGCCCTGTCGTCATTACTTCCCTATCCTCCCCAAGCAGAACTATTATGATGACTTCTAATACTATTGATTTATTTTACTTGTTTTTCAACTTAAGTTAATGGAATTATATATTAGCTATTCTTTATTTGTCTAGCTTCTTTAGGGACACATTATATAATGAGAAGTATACATGTTGCATAAAACAGTTATTCATTCACATTCATAGCTGTTGTTTATTCCTTGTATTTCTATATAGGTTAAACCATATGAATAAATAAAAATTTATATTTTTATTTTACTGTTTATGGACTATTTCATTATTTTTGGCCATTATTATTAATGTTGCTAGGATATTATTTTACTTGCTTCTGAGTACATACATCCACCCATTTCTGTAGGATATATACCCTTAGATGAAACTGCTGGGTTATACCACATGTATACATACAACTCTAGTAAATACTGTCAAACTTTTTTATAAGTGGATGTACCAATTGAAATGTTCATAAATTTTAAAGTATAATCTCTCCATTGCTCGCATCCTTGTCAGCACTTAATATTGTCAGTCTTTTTATTTGAGCCTGATAGGAACAAAATACCATCTCATTTATTTTTAACTTTGTAGGTGCATAATACATCTCATTTAATTTTTCACATTTGTAGCTCTTTCACAACTAATGAGACTGAATACCTTTCATATACTTATTTTATCAAGTGCTTGTTTCTACCTTGTATCCATTTTTCTGTGACATGTCCATCTTTTTCTTACCGATTTTTGGAATTCTTTATATAATTTGTACACAAGCCCTCACTTGTACACATTACAAACATCTTATCTTGTTCCACAGGTTGCCTTTTTACTCTCTTAACTTTTCATGAAGAGATGTTCTTAATTTTAATGTAGTACAACTCAACAATCATTTCCTTTAAGAATAGTCTTTCTGTATTCTATGTTACAATTTACATCTATCCCAAGGTCATAAAAATATTGTCCTGTATATTCTTCTAGGAATTTTATTGTTTTGTTTTTAGATTTAGACTGATAATACACCAGAAATTGATTTTTGTATATAATATAAGGTAGAGGACGAGTTTCATTTTTTCTCATTATGGATATTCAAGAGATCTACTACCATTTATTGGAAAGACTGCTCTTCCCTCATTGATGTACAATACAACCATTGTCATAAATCAAGTGTCCACATTAGTGTGAATCTATTTCTAAGCTGTCTTCTGTTCCACTGAAAAATGTCTCTCTTCTTATACCAATACCATCTCTAGTTATTATAACTTTATAAATGTCTTGATATTTGGTTGTTCAAATCCTCCCCCTCTCCTGTCCTTCTTTTACAAAGGTCTTTCTTCTTAACTCATTTATATTTTTATATTAATTTTACATTCAGAATGTCAAGTTATACACACACACAACTGCTGGCATTTCTACTGGAATTTCATTGAATCTATAGATCTAATATGAGAGAATTGAAATATTGAGTCTTCCATTCCAGGAACGTGATATATCTTCCCACTTATCTGGGTCTTTGAACAGTACTCTTAATAGTTCATCATTCTCCTCAGAGGATGAGCATGCCATTTTTTTGATTTATTCCTAAATTTAAATCTTTTGATATTATTAAAAATGGCAACATTTAAAATTTTACTTTCTTTCTTATAGTGGAGTACAATAAATTTTTGTATATTGATATATTGACCACATATCTAGCTACCTTCTTAGACTTACTTATTAATTCCTATAATTTATCTATAGATTCTTTTGGATTTGCTACATACACACACATACCATCAAGAGATAATGGATATTTTATTATTTCTTTTTAAATTCATACATCTTTTTCTCATTTAACTGCATGAGTAGAGCAGTGTTTCTCAACTGGGAGTGATTTTCCCCTAGCCCCAGCAATGCCTAGGAACCTTTTTCGGTTGTAAAAACTGGGCAAGGGCAGGATGATATTGGCATCCATTGGGTAGAGGCAAGGGGTGCTGCTAAACATCCTACAATGTATGGGACACCCCCCCTACAACAAAGAATTATCTGCCCCAGAATAGTGCTAAAGTTGCAAAACTCTGGGTGTGAACCTCTATGAAATGTTGAAATGAAGTTGGAAAGAGCAGAAGTCCCTGTTTTATTCCCAAGCTCAGAAAAAAAAGATTTCAATTTTCATCATTAAATAAGACATTTGCATGAAGTTTATGTAGATAATATTTATAAGACTGAAGGAAAATCCCTTCTATTTCTAGTTTGCAAAGAGTTTTTATCCTTAATGGATTTTAGATTTATCAAATGTTTTTAATGCATCTATGCTGATGATCATATGATTTCTCTCCTTTATTCTATTAATGTACAAAATGAGACTGATGTTTTAAATGTTAAACTAATCTTGAATAATAATGCATCTCTGAGCCATCTGGGTCTATTTTTTCCACTTTTGGGAAGATTTTAATACAAGGTGCAATTGATACAATCTGCATATTATATAAATATATATATATATGTATATAAAACACCAGTCATACTTTCTATTTTCCTTATGTCAGTTTTGGTAAGTTGTACTATTGTAGCTACTTAACCATATAATCTATATTTTCAATTCATCAGCATTGAGTTCTTTATAATAACTTTTTATGATCTCTTTAATGTATGTAAGATTTACTGTCATAATTCTTTTTCCACTGCTTATAAGGGTTATCTGTACTCTTGTTTTAATCACAAAGTAAAATGAAGTAGTAAAGAAATGGTAAAACAGAAAACTTAACAAATTATTAAAGATAAATAGGGAAATCTAGAAAAATGATCCACTGTGTTAGTAGAAAGAAGTTAGATCATTGAATCCCTAATACATATAAAATCATTTTAACTTAAGTGGTAAAAACTCACCACAATAGCAAAAAAAACAAACAAAAACGAAGAAAAAGGATACAACTGTATGCCAACTTCAAAACGTGAAAACACAAGTAAGAAAACAAAATCCTTGTAGTCAAATTTTGGTGGAGAGGAGCAGGCCTTGGTGTGTGATGCACAAATGATGGGGTGAAGGAAAATCCCAGCAAACTTTCATTGTCCCTTCCCCTCTTCACCTTGCCCTACAAGGCAACAGAATGTGAATTTATACTTATACCTTTGTTCTTTCCCAAACAATACTTTAATACTGCTCTTAGGTGATGTAGGTCAAAGAAAATCCACAAATATTTCTGTGAAAAATTAAGCTATTAGCATATCTGCTTATTAAGCAAAATAAGGGTTTGGAAAAACATAATATTGCAGTTTTATAAACATATCATATGGTATATAAAAAGAAAAAATCTTTAGAAGTATAATACAAATAACAGAAAAGTAAGCCTATATAAACTTCATGCTAAGAAGAGTCTAATAAAAATATAAATTCAATATAACAGGGAGATTACAAAGCAACTAATTTACATGAAAAATTAGAATACAACACTGTGACTACAAAACTAATGAATAATTGGAGACAGCAAGGACTAGAATAGATACAGTTAAAAATCAAATTATATTGGTAGGCAAAAGGCTTGAGATAATCACAATGATCATAGAAAAATATTAATATTTAAATAGTTACAGAGGATTGTTGACACCTATTCATATATATATTGTTCATGTGCATATGTAAGAACATTTGCATATATATAAATACGTGAGTGTGGAGAGAAAGAGACAGAGATATAATGATAAAATCAACAGGAAACAGCATTTTGAACAGAAAATATATTTAGAGGCATAATAGGGTGACACTTCTCTTAAACAGAGAAAGAAGGAAATGTGCCAAATTTGAATGTATAATGAATAACTTGCATTCAAACAGAAAAGAAAAAAATACAAAACAATTAATAAGGAGACATAATCTGTATCTGTTTCAGATTCAAGAATAAAGAAAATTACCTAGAGGTCTAAGCAGAAAGAAAAAAGATCAGCTACAAGAAGGGAAAAATAAAGGACGCTTTATTCTTTGGCACAGCAACACTCTATGCCAAAAAAATCAAACAATGTCTCCCAGTTTTGAAAGGAAGACAATTTGATCCATGAGTATTACACTTAGTCAAATTGTCATTCAGGGTATAAATCAACAGACAGACATTCTAAGATGAAATAACTCAGGGAAATACCACCCAGGTGTCCCTACTGAAAAACCACTTGGCAAGAATAAGTCAGTTAATTAGATGAATCAAAGTGTATGACTCAGGAAAGAAGAAACCATGGTATAAAAGCTGAGTGTGAAACCAAGATCCATTTTAAAATAGAACTTAAATAAAACAACAGATGTTGTGTTTGCAAAACAAAATCTAGATGTGATACATTTTGAAAAATCATGTATACCTGGAATGAGGAAGGAGAGAGGGAAAACATATCTGAGAACTAGAGATCAGGGTTTGTGAACAGGTCAATGAAAGCTAAAAAGGGTACATGCAGTGAAAAGAAAACCAGAAAGATCTCAAACTGTTTATGTTCTTAATATTTTTTTTCACTTACCCTAAGATAAATATTTTAGACAGCAATAGATTTTCTTGGTAAAACACCATCTAAGTTCTTTCAGTTTCACATCTGTGTATTTTTCTTTTAAATGCAAATTAAATTAAGTGTAATATTTTCATTAAAATCCATTAGAACATACTCCCATTTTTATGCTATTAAATTGGTTTTCATGTCTGCCTGTCTATACTTCAGTGTGTAAGTTGTGGAGGAAAGTGGCTGAAATGTTGCTTTACTAAATATTAGGAGTGGTTATTATTTGTGGTAAGGTAGTAGTGTCTGTCTTTACTTTTTAACACTTTCCTGCACTGCTTAATTTTTAATACTAAACATTGGTCACTTCATAAAAACAATGCCTTTAGGATAATATAACCAAAAATATTTGGTCACAAAGAAAGAATGATATAAAATTGCTAGTGTTATGAAAAAAAATTTATTTTTAAAAATCAGAATTTTACTGTAGGACAAAACAGAAAGAAGTATATCATTTTATCAGTTGGGAAAGTTTAATGGTAAAAAGAAAGTTAACTTTTCAAAATTTAACTCATGTAATCAATTAAATGTAATTTCAATCTAATGTGTTTAGAATTTGGAAATTATTCTTCCTCTTTCTTAGAAGGACAGGTGAGAGAAGCCAATAAATATCTGAAAAAAAGACTGTGAAGGAGAAAAAACTGGGAATTATTTTTACCAACACACAAACAAACAAGCAAAAACTTGTAAAGAAACACTATTTAACAGTGTGGTACTGATGTACTAATAATTAGGCAGATCAGTGGAATAGTACTTATATTTACTTAGAATTTTTAATGCAATTTTTCTAATTAATTAATGAGATACATATTGATTTAAGTGTTCAGATATATGAGGCTTTTGGAAAAATATAACCAAATTTTTAACAACATACAGGCAAAAAGATATAGTCAACACAGATTAAAGAATTAAAATTTCATTGTATGAAAGGTCATTCCCAAATAATAGTAACAATCATAAAAGAAATGTAAATATTCTGCTTTTCAAGAAATACCAGGGCTTCCCTGGTGGCGCAGTGGTTGGGAGTCCGCCTGCCGATGCAGGGGACATGGGTTCGTCCCCCGGTCCAGGAGGATCCCGCATGCCGCGGAGCGGCTGGGCCCGTGAGCCATGGCCACTGAGCCTGCGCGTCCGGAGCCTGTGCTGTGCAATGGGAGAGGCCACAACAGTGAGAGGCCCGCACACCACAAAAAAAAAAAAAAAGAAAGGAAATACCAAAGGACTTTATGTCAGGATGGCTTTGAATTTCTCCCTCACCTTTAAACATACCAATAATGGATAACATTGTTAGAACATTAATAATATATAACCTTATTCAAAGAGGGAGGCTAACATTTCTAGAATAGAATAAAAACACACACTGTATTTTATGGAGGCCCAAGCCAAGAACATGAAGGACTCTGGAATCATTATTGAAGTAACTGGAAGTTTGACTTTATGTGTGTAGGGAAAGGAGAGACAGGTTTACTGCATGAACCTGGGACTGAGATGGGCCTACTGAGCCTGTAAAACAAAGCCAAAGAGCTTCCCTGGTGGCGCAGTGGTTGAGAGTCCGCCTGCCGATGCAGGGGACGCGGGTTCGTGCCCCGGTCCAGGAAGATCCCACATGCCTCGGAGTGGCTGGGCCCGTGAGCCATGGCCGCTGGGCCTGCGCGTCCAGAGCCTGTGCTGTGCAATGGGAGAGGCCACAACAGTGAGAGGCCTGCATACTGCAAAAAAAAAAAAAAAAAGAAAGAAAACAAAGCCAAAAATCTCCCTGAATGCTACTGTAGGGAAGGAAGTAAAGAAACCATCTTGGACAGGACCTAGGAAAAACCATCCTCTAATTCTGCCCTCAGGATTCCTGGGGCCAGGTGCAGATAAGCAAAACTATTACCAAAGAAGAAGAAATTGATGGAGAAAGAAATAGTCACCACAAATGATCTCACAAATATGTGAGAACAAATATGTCAAAGCACTAGAACGAATATTTTATTAGGAAGCACATCACTCAAATTTAACAATCAAAACATAAATTCAATTCTGATAAAATGTAGACAATAAAATAATCTCAAAATAAGTTTGAAAATATATGAGATCATTATTCATTAGAAAATTAAGAAGAAAAAAGTAAAGTAGTTAAAGACAGATAGATATGTATTAGGAGGATGGACCTAAAAAAGAACCAGTTAGAATTACTATACCTGAAAAAAGCAACAGAAATTTAATCATTAGAATTATCCGAATATCAAAGATATAGAATAAATTCTAAACTCAACAAAGCTGCAGAGAGAATCAGTGAATTGGAAAAATGTGACTAAAGACTTTATGGTTAAAGGGAGCACAAAAAGTTAATGAGCTTATGAGCTCATTGAGCTTTTAAGCTTTTTAACTTAAAAAGTTAAAGTTATGAAAGAGAAAGTAGGATGCAAAATAGAGATATAAAAATCCAACACACATCAAATTGCAGGTAGTAATATTTGAAGATATAATTGCTAAGGATTTTCCATTACAAATGAGAGATATATTATCAGATGAGCTCTCCCATGTAGTCTAGCATGTGCCAGTGATGTATTTCTATTCCAGAGGCAAAAGTCATCTTTAGGATATTCTTTTTGTTGGTCTAATGAAATAAAAATTACAAAGGACACAATAATTCATTCATAGAAGACAGAGTAGCCAGTGAACCTATAAAAAATTATGTACAACATCACGAGGAAATGAAAATTAACGTATAAAAGAGCCACTCTTTTACTCCCACTGATTGCACTGACACTTCAAAAAAGAAACTATACATCTGGTAGAGATGTAAGATCAAAAAAGAATAAGAAGATTTACCATTGATAGGCATTTGTGCTTTCCCCTACCTCCCCACTATCATAACTAAAACTGTAAAAATCAGTGTGTTCCCTGAGAAAGAGTATTTATTGAGACATCAGCAAAGGATCAAGGACTAAATGTGGTGGAACACCTGTGGTAAGGGGAAGGATGGAGGCTAGGAAGAAACAAACAAGTTATTGACAGAAACAGAGGAGGACAAGAATGAAAATATAATAGCTTAGAGAGCTTTTCTAGGAATATGTAGTGATCAGTATTATACTCCCAGATGATAATGAAGATGAACATTGAGGAAATCTCATTGAATATGATAACTAGAAGGTCTTTGGAAACCAGAAAAGAGTTTTACCGATTTGTTGAAAGTCGAAGTCAGATTCTAGAAATCTGAGAGTTAATTAATGAAGAAGTGAATGTAGTAGTAAGTTTCATTCACTTATGACATCTGACCAGGTTATAAGTTGCTTGGGAACAGATACTGTCTTATTCACTATGAATTCTTAGTTCCTAGCCATTTCCTGGCATATAGCATATTCTCAGCAATATTTTATGAATTAATCAATTTAGAAAAATAAAAAAGAAGATTTTCTATACTTACTCTCCTTTTCCCTGCATCTCATTCTTGATCCTTCAATAAGGCCTTTTGCACAACCAACCCTCTGTACCAAGCTTTTGCTATAGCATCCAATGACTTCCACATCACTAATCCAATGTATCTGTCCATGTTTATCTCAACCTTTCAGCATCTTACCAACTTTTGAACACTGACTTCTTGATACAACCTCTTTTCTTGGTTTTCAAGGTAAACACTCTCTTATTTTTCTTCCTTTGATCATTTTTCTGTTTCTTTCACATGTCCAACCTACTCTTCTAATCCGTTAAATTTAACTTCCTAAAGTCTATGGTGCAAAACTTTACACTAAGCTCCAGATATATCAACTCTTTATTTGATATCTCTTTCGGAATTATATAAAGGAACTTCAAAAACATAATTAAAATTTGAGCTTTACTTCAACACAAAGTGTTTTTCTTCCAGAGGTTCTTATCCCAACAAATAGCATAGTCATCATCATGCAATTAAGACAAAAACTTGAATGCATCCCTGTCAACTCTCTCGCTATAACCACCCATGTAAATCCATTCTCAAGCCCTTTGGGTTTTGCCTCCTAAATATCTCTCTATTACTTCCATTTCACTCCAAATTTATCAAATCCATCTAGGTTCAAGCTAATATCCTCTCTCAACCTAGACTGTTGCATAGAATCTCCCAATTGTTCTGCCTTATCTATCTGCCACACACTCCAATCTATTCTTCCCATTGTAATCACAGTGAATTTTTTGTCAAAGTACAAATCTACTCACTTATCTACATATAATATTTCAATCGCTTCCTTCAACCTGATGTTAAAATTTTAACCAAAAAAAAAAAAAATGTAAAATGTTTTAACTGAACTGATCCCTTCTTGCCTTTGTGATCTCTCTCTGTTTCAGCCTCATCTGCTTTCTATCCGTTCTTTACATTCTCCACACTTGCCCACATTTGTCCATATGTTGAAGAGTTCTTTCTGATAGATCTCTTTTATCTTTTCTTCAGTCATTGAGGTCATGTCTTCCATCAGCTCTCATCTCAACTTTTATTTCCCATTTTATAGGTGCTCACAGTATACAAATCCTTGATTGAAATGAGCACCATTATAGTATTGCATTGATTTATGTAATTATTTAATTAATCTGGTTGTCCAATTACACTGTAAACTCCATGAGGGCAGAAACAGCATTTATTTGCTCACCACTGTATTCCCAGTACCTGGAACAAAGTGTCAATATATACTGAGTAAGTATTCGTTAAATGAACATGATATTTGCTAAATGAAATAAAAGTTGCTTAAAAAATCAGTAGGACATCTGAAGGATCACACAATATGTGAAAAATATACACAAGTTAGAAGAAAGACAAAAAGATTACATTAGAAGGAGATGATGATAAAGAAGGCTGAGACAGGGAACACAGGAGGAAGGAATGTATGAACCACAGAAGGGAAGCACAATGCCCAGCATACTGTATTAACTCAATACCTCTTCGAAGATTGAATGACTGTTATCTTTGAAGACTAGAAATAATACATTTTTCTTTGGAGATAAGATGAAAGAATAATTATAAGGACAATTTCTATTTTGAAGTTTAGCAAATTTCCTTAGTATGATTTTTGTCCTTAGAAGTAAAAAGTCCTTTGCTGTCTGGATTGCAGAGCTATCCTCTGCAAGTCAAAACTTCCGTCCTTGTAGCTACTTGCATTGTAAATTACTAGCATCTTATCAAATGTTCCAAAAGGAACTCTGTAAACTAACTTTCTTGTTTTGGGCTCTTAGCAACATGCTCCACTTTCCTGAACTAAGCGTTTCATCTTATTTAGCTTATTCCAGCTTCTCTCCATTCTTATTCTCTTAACTTCTATTACATCAAACCAGTTGACGGTTCTGACTTCCATACTTGATTATCAGGGACTCCTATTCCCCCATTTGTAGATCATCACTATCCCACTATGTCTTCCCATCACATTTCCATGTTCTTCTTCCTCTTAAGCATTAGCAAACCCAATAGCTGCTCTGTACCTTGATTATAGTACAATTTCTTTAGTATCATCCAAACTGGACATTATCTTAATCTAAAATGACTCTGGGGAAGGAAAGTTTTATCTCCTTCAAGTGCACACTCTCTTGGTTGGCCTTAAGGCAAATTAATAGAGCTAGGTCAGGATATACATACTGCCCTTCTTGATACTAAAGGACTTGTAATAATAGCACACACCCTCTGGCTATTTCCCAGGCAGCGTTTCTTAGGGTTAAGTCACATTAAAAATTTAAAATCTCCCATATTAACATAAATTGAAAAAAGAAACATATAATGAAAGAAGTAGTTGGAAATCATCTTTTCCTTCATGTCAAAACTAGTTCCTGAAATTCTTTTCTTGGAATAATCTAGCATACGGGTCTCTGGAAATAAAATGCCTTGAGACAGAATTTTCTCACAAATTTTCAAACTGATAACCAGTCACCAAGGACGGTGAGGACAGCAGAAAGGTCTCACCCTATCAGTGGTCCTTAACATATAAACTTCAGCCTGAAATATCAATGAAATTCTTTAGTGCACACAGGCAGATATTTACATTATAAAGATTCCTGTCCTAATGGGATTTCCATAACTGCAGAATTAAGATTTTACCTCTGTTTATCAGATCACGATGAATTTTTGGCTTTCTGGTAATATGTGATTTTTTAATTTCCTCCCTAAATAATTAGTTTAAAATGTCAGCAATTTTAAAACTTCATTACGTGTTGACTGAATGTATCTCCTGGTTTGCCCAGAACAGTATCAGTTTGAGATTCTTATTTTTGTATAATTATTAATGGTGCCTTCTACTCTCAGAAGGTTGCATGATAAATTGTGTGGTCACCTAATTGTAAGGCTTTGATGACTAGCAGTAAATGTTCTAAAGCAACTTGCAGGAATAGTGCTCTACAAACCATATGTTTAAAAGTGTAATATTTACCTATCTAAAGGCATGCAATGTGTTTGTCTACTCAAAGAACACTTTTAAAAGGAAAAAAAATCTCTCAGCAGAGGCCCTGGGTATGAATATTTAGAATCCATGATTAGATTCCTTTGAAAATGTCACATTAGTTATTACCACTGCACTGTGCAAATTGCATTCATCTCCCTAGTGGTCATGAAATGAGAGGAACAATAGTTTATCACCCACTTCACAAATAGATGTAGTACCCAGCTAACAATTTCCTAGGGAATCTTCTCACATACTTGGTGTGGAAAGGACTGACACATGTCAAACCTTGTCCCCGCTCTTGTGTTTGAGAAAAAAGTGTAGCAAACTAAATCTTTGGTTTTTCTGGGGACAAATAAATATTACATTGGTAGATTAATGAAAAGACATTTAACTTCCAGTTTGCAAGACAAAAATATATCTGTAGCAAATCCTACCACAATGGTATTTAAACAATATGTTAATGGCTTGAAACATCTGTAATACTGTAACTAGTTCTAACAACCTGCTGGTTTTAAGCACTGATGGGAAACAGCATGTAAGCTCCAGGGAAAACTGCTCTTTGACAAATTATCACCTCCCCCTCATACCAGTTCACTCTCTCCCCACTTCAGGATACCCATATTGTTCAGAAAGTATTGTTAGAAAGGAAATTCTAACTGTTCTCAGAGTTTGCCAACCCATCAAGGATCTAATTTGTACAAGCTAGCCTCTAAAAATAAGAAAGAATTCTAACACAAGGAAGAAGAGTAAAGTCTAGGATAATCCCAAGAATAAAAAAATACCTAATCATCTTTTTGTAATTGAGTCATTACTGCACAATGTGTTATGACTTCAAAGCAAGTTCTTCTCTGATAGGAAATGAATTATACCTAAACGGATTGGCATAGGCAGAGAAATCGTATTTAGAAGACCATAGAGAATTGTGAAAAGTATTAATAGTATATACTATATTTATTTATTTTATATAAAAGAAAAGAATGCTTTATTTAGAAAACTGAACATGATTTCTTAACTGAATGGTCAATGTAGAAACTACAAGATGACATGAGTTTATACAGGTATAATCTAGACATTAGAGCAACATAAAAGAAAAAATATAAAGACAAAATAGGTAATGAGACCATAAAGGTGTGATTTGAACACTTTAAATATTTTTTTTGGTGCCAGTTGTACCCAAATTATTTTCCAGGGACTTTAAAGAATCTGTGAATAAACTGCTTATGGAATGGAGACACTCTAGAAGACTGGAAACATTCATATGTGCTCTGGTTTTTCAGTGGCAGCAAAGGATCAGCTCTGGAAATTGCCAAAAAGTGCTTGATTAAAGCTCCTGGCAAAATTCTATATTGAGCCATTTCACATGTACAAAATTAGGAAAACAAAAATATCAATGTCAAGGATGGCCTAGGATCCTTTCTTTTATGAGTTCAAAACAAACTTGAAGCTCCACAAAATAAAATTAGGCTGCTGAGCAACTTTATGCTTTTATTTACAAGGTCCCTCATCAGTCCACACAGGGTTCAAGTTGTATTTTGCTTCCCCTATTTGCCTTACCTTCCTGTGATATAGAGTTACTCTAGGGAATATGGTGGGAAAGAGTAGAAGAGATGCTGTAATATGCCAAGCCTGGAACCATTCCATCTTGTATGTGTGGTTTCCAACTTGTCTATCCCACTGGGTACATCTCTCACAAAAGAAGTGGAAGGCATTTTTACATCACTACATACAAAAAGTCTCCTTGAGTGTCAGTTTTCCCAGTGACAACTCACAGCCTGGCTGTTACCCAACCTATAAATCCCTGATTTGCTTTCTCCTCATTACCAAAGACCAGCTGTATGCTTACCAGGAATCCCTTTGGGTCAAACTTTTTCCATCTTTGTTTTGGCACCAGAAGTTTTGAGGCATACATTGATGGATTCCTTGTTTGTCACATTCCTAAATCCCTGCTTCTGCATTGTGGACCATGCTCTGGAGGACTTGGAAACTTTATTTCCTGCAGCCTTCTGTCCCTAGAATTCCAAAAGAAGTCTTCTAATGTCCCTTTTTTCTTATGTTGCCCAGTTATACAGATCCTTCCTTGTTTGAAGTAAGTAAAGCCCAGATAGAGATTTTTAGGTTTTTTTTTTTTTTTACACTTTTCACTCCATCCTCTCCTTCTTTTGTCCATGAAGAAAGAAAACTTTCCCCCAAAGTGTCTTTCATTCAACAAACAGATACTATACTATACTAGAAATCAATCACAAAAAAGTGGAGATTAAACAACAGGCTACTGAACAACAAATAGGTCATCAAATCAAAATAGAAATTAAAAATACCTAGAGACAAATAAAAACAGAAATATGACATACCAAAATCTATGGGTTGCAACAAAAGCAGTTCTAAGAGGGAAGTTTGTAGCAATACAGGTCTACCTCAAGAAACAAGAAAAAGCCCAAATAAAAAAATCTGACTCTATACCTAAAGGAACTAGACAAAGGAGTACAAAATGAAGCCCAAAATTAGTAGAAGAAAGAAAATAATAAAGATCATAGTGGAAATAAATTAAACAGAGACTAAAGAAAGAAACAATAGAAAATATCAACAAAGCTAAGAGCTGGCTCTTTGAAAAGGTAAACAAAATTGACAAAACTTTAGTTAGATTAACCAAGAAAAAAAGAGGAAACTCAAAATTGGAAATGGAAAAGGAGAAATTACAACTGATACCATAGAAACATAAAGGATTATAAGAATACTACAAAAATTATACATCAACAAATTGAATAACCTAGAAGAAATGGATACATTTCTAAAAACATACAATTTTCCAAGACTGAATCATGAAGAAACAGAAAATCTGAACAGACTGAATACTAGTAAAGAGATTGAATAGGGAGATGAAGATCAAAACCACAATAAAATATCACCTTACACCTGTCAGAATGACTATTGTCAAAAAGACAACAAATAAGTGTTGACAAAGGTATGGAGAAAGGGAACCCTCATGCACTGTTGGTGGGATGTAAACTGGTGCAGCCACTATGGAAAACAGTATAGATTCCTCAAATAAATTAAGAACTGAAGTATCATGTGACCCAGTTATTCCACTCTAGGATATTTGTCCAAAGAACATGCAAACACTAATTCAAAAAGATGTATGCACCCCAATGGTCATTGCAGCATTATTTACAATAGCCAAAAATACTAAGTGTCCATTGATGGATGAATCGATAAAGAAGATATGGAACATATACAGAATGGAATGCTATTCAGCCATAAAAAAAAATGAATGATATCCTGCCATTTGTAACAATGTGGATGGACTTGAAGATATTATACTAAGTGAAATAAGTCAGAGGAAGAAAGACAAATGTTGTACAATTTTATTTATATATAGAATCGAAAAAAATGAACAAACAAAATAAAATAAAAATGAACTCATAGACAGAGATCAGATTAGTGCTTACAGAAAGGAAGGGTGCTGGAAGGGTGGATGAAATAGGTAAAGGAGTTTCACTGTATGATGATGGATGGTGACTAGACTTGTGGTGGTGATAACTTTGTAGTGTGTACCAATGTCAAATTATAATGCTGTACACCTGAAAGTTGCATTAAAATGTTCCAGATACTGTGCTTTGATCTTGTAGCTACATTCGATGTGCCCAAAATACGTCATGGCCACTACCAGTGCAGAGGAGTAAAGAACTCTGAGGTGAAGATATTACCTGGGAAGTCAATGCAGCAGTTTTAAGTGACTATGCCAAAAGTCAAAGCAATGATAGAAAATCTGTGAGCTTGATGATGGCATGAAAACTTTTCCATGACTCTCCAGCATCTTTTAATGACAAAATTATAAGGAATAAGGGCATATATGAAAAAAGATGTAGAAGTTCTAAGTAAGAAGGGGCTCAGAGATAGACACAAGTTGTACAGAATTAAGAAAGAGAGCAAGGTATCCAATAACAATAGGAAGAGTAGAGAATCAGGGAACTTTATAAAGGGTGTGTGAGTCATAAGGATAGCAGTGTTTGAATCTTTCATGGGTCCTACACATTCTGTGGCCTGGCATTATTGCATTTCTAACCATCTCTGAATATTTGTAATTTCTTTTATTTTTATACATATGTACCCTACAACTGAAACTTTACTGAAATAATACTTTTCAGCAATTATTGAGCAATCAAAATGAACCATATAGGAACTGTGTGCTTTCCATATATTATTTATCCTAAATTTAAAATATAAAGTAAATATTGTCACTCCTAATTTTTATAGTGAGAAACTGAGGGTCAGACTGATGAAAAATAGTGTAGTGCTAAAACAGAAGAGTATTTTAAACAGTTTTGATACAAATATACATATAAAATTATAAATTTTCACTCATTAGTTTGATGAAATATTTTAAACAGTTTTGATACAAATATACATATAAAATTATAAATTTTCACTCAGTTTGATGAAATATTGGTTCATATTATATTTAACTATATTCTTTTTCTCCCTTTATTTACATTTTGCTTATCAAAATGCATGAATCATATTAGTCCTTTTCTAAACATATATTGAAAATATAAATCTACCTAATCTCTTAGTCTATAAAGTTTATGAAAAAGAATAAAATTCAATATAAATTTTATTTACATTTAATTACGTTTATTTACATTTCTAGCCCTTTATCATCTAACAGGAAATTGAACTACTGGTAAACAGACATGGGTGAATTTTTTGTATTAAATATACTAATTTATAACCTGTCTATAATATCTTGAACCTGCCTTGTTGAACAAAGAAAAGAGAATGGGACAGTTCTCAGAGGGGAAGCAGGGAATGAAATGGTGGTCAGGGGACTGGTGGGGAAGAACAGTTAGTGACATTATAGCCCCATTTCCCTAAAAGTTGAAGTTTCTCTTTTTTGAAGCTCCTTCCTGATGACGAAATAATCATCCCATTCTATTGGATGTGGCATCTGATACTTCTCTGCAGAAACCTGAAGAACCACTGGTTAATCCATTCTTCTATTTACCTGTATCCAAGATGAGGGATGCTCCATTACTTTGGGCTCTGGAGTAAAGAGCTAAACTGACCCATGATCAACAAGCAGCATGAGTGAGAAATAAATGGTTGTTGTTGAGCCACTGAGATTTGGGATGTCATTTATTGCTACAGCCTAAGTAATCTAAGGTGATTGCACAGAAAATGATACCCAAAAGTGAAATGCTGCTATAATGAAAGAAAAATGCAAACTATTGTCTTTGAAGTGCCACATAGTAGATGGTGAGGAAATTATTAATGAAGGCAGGAAAGATGGTGAAATATGTTTGCAGTGGCAAAACAATCAGTAAAACTATTCTCTGCTATATCTTAGAAAGCAGATAAGGTACCTAATGTACATCTTGGCTTTGGTTGCAGAAGCGAGAAATTAGGATATTAAGAGCTTGAGTTGTTTGCATTTGACAGGACAAAATGAAATGAGTTCAAACAAGACTTGAACAGATTGCAAATTCATTTGGAAGATGATTGAGAAAGTCCTGAAATTCCAGGAAGTATAGGGTAGGAGATGTAACTGGTTATCATATCCAACAAGAAAAAATATAAACTAAGAAGGCCTTTGAAAAACAATGGCTGATTAAAACTCAGTCTCCCTAGAAATATGCAGCAAATCAAGGCATACTTGTAACTCCCTGAAAGAAAGAAAGAAAAAAAGAGCGAAAGAAAGAGGAAGAAAAGAATTCATGAGAATCTAGGCACCCAGTGAATCCTTTCAAATGGTTAAAATGACTCAAGTAAGAAACTGAACGTATTGCTATCTTAAGAAAATTGATAGACTCAAATCATTGCAAAATACATTGAGAGAGAAAGACTTGTTTTATTAACCATGTGGATTTTGGCGATTTACAAGCAGAGCTGATTGTAACCAAATAGATAAAAAGCTGACTCAGGTTCTTAAGAGAACTGCATGTCAAAAGAACCAACAGACTAAAAGACCTAGAAACTTAACTCACTTTTGCAGTCCCAATCTGTACTGGCTGAAAGCAGGCTGAGAAATCTGCTCAGCCCCCAAGGAAGACGTATTTTTCTAATTTCCCTTCAGATTTAACCACGAAGGCAAATTGAACACCAAGGAACTTCTAGTGAGCAGACCCCAGAGCCATGAGGAACAATTGATAGGGGAGCTACTCCCAGTGAGCAATTAGGAACCCAAGCCTGGCCAGGAAGGCCTATGCTGCCCACCCCTACCCCCCAAACCATGCAACTCCAATTCAGAAGAGCCTCTCCGAGACCACCAGATTTAGGTCTGGGCTTTCCCATATTGTTCTCACAAGACTGTGTACTGCCATATATATATATATATATTTTTTTTTTTTTTTTTTTTTTTTTTGTGGTACGCGGGCCTCTCACTGTTGCAGCCTCTCCCGTTGCGTAGCACAGGCTCTGGACACGCAGGCTCAGCGGCCACGGCTCACGGGCCCAGCCACTCTGCTGCATGTGGGATCTTCCCGGACCGGGGCACGAACCCGTGTCCCCTGCATCGGCAGGCGGACTCTCAACCACTGCGCCACCAGGGAAGCCCCCCATTTACATTTTTAAATCTCATTTTATAAGCATACATTTACATTTGTGATTATTTCATTAATTCATGGCTTACTGACAAAATTATCATCTCTCTGAAGGCAAGGACTCTACAGATATTCCGTGTCTTACGATGGTGTTCTGTCCCGATAAACCTATCATAAATTGAATATATTGTAAGTCAAAAATGCATTTGATACACCTAACCTTCTAAACATCATAGCTTAACCTAGCCTACCTTAAACATGCTCAGAACACTTATATTAGCCCACAGTTGGGCAAAATCATCTAACACAAAGCCTAACAAAGTGTTATATTTTGTTATACTTTGCTATACTTATAACAAACTGTTGAATATCTCATGTAATTTATTGAATACTGTACTGAACATGAAAAGCAGAATGGTTGCATAGATGCAGAATGGTCGTAAGTGTATCAGTTTTTTGTGGCTGACTGGGAGCTGTGGCTTAACTGACACTGCCCAGCATCATGAGAGAGTATCATTCCTGTAAAGATCAAAATTCAAATTTTGAAGTACAGTTTCTACTGAAAGTTTATTCCTTTAGCACCATGTAAAGTCGAAAAATTATAAGTCAAACCATGGTAAATCAAGGACCATCTGTATTTTGGCTCACCATTATATTTCGAGAACCCAGTCCCATACCTAGCACATGATAAGTAACTGACAAATGTTTGTTAAATGAATGTGTTTTTTCTTTCTTTTTTTTGTGGCACGCGGGCCTCTCACTGTTGTGGCCTCTCCCGTTGCGGAGCACAGGCTCCGGACGCGCAGGCTCAGCGGCCATGGCTCACGGGCGCAGCCACTCCGCAGCATGTGGGATCTTCCCGGACCGGGGAACGAACCCGTATCTCCTGCATCAGCAGGCGGACTATCAACCACTGCGCCACGAGGGAAGCCCTGTTTTTTCTTTTTGTGAGTGTTTTGAAATAGAATTCCCAGTGTCCCTTTGACCTATAAGAGCAGGTTGATAAGTAGTGTGAATAGTAATTCCTTGACCTTATCTTTTCTTGGTACCCTTTAATCCAGTTTGGAACTGAGCACTGTTATACTTCTAGAGGCTCTTAAGTGTGACCACAAGTCCTGGTTTGCCTGGGGTGGAGTTGGTTTGCACCAGGTGTCCAGGCATAATTATTAACAACACTCCCTTTCCCTCTGAAAAGTGCCAGGTTTAGATAACAAATTATATAGTACCCCTACTCTTGGTTGGGGCCACCATGCTTGAATCTTTTCACACCCAGTATAAAAACATCAGGGTTCCCCAAGTTCAAAATAAAGAAATGAAATTCACCCCTTTTAGGAACTAGACTAGAGTCAAACAGAGGCAGAAGTCCAGCTACAGGTTTTGTTTGTTTGTTTGTTTTTTCTGATGAGTTATTATGGTTATTTAACCTGGTCTATTAAAAAATAAAATTGGTTGGACACAACTTCCCTCAAACTGAACAAAAAAAGCAAAGGAGGTAAATACCAGTAATAAATTGCAACAAGTGCCAAATTGCTTTCCATTTTTAGGACCCAAAGACTCTGAAAATGTTCCATACAAGACAACAAGATATATGGGAGTTCCTCCGCCTTGGAGAGACTCCCACACTGAGTTCAATTGTGATGTCTCTATATTAGAGGTCTTTATTGCTAGAGCAAATGAAAATGCAATCTGAGGGGAGTGAATAACTTGGAAAATCCCACACTGTTAGTAAATTAGGTCTTTTAAAAAAGGAACATCCTGGCAAGCTCAAATAAATCAATGTGACTCTAAGAAACAACACTGAAAGGTAAATGTGCTTTCAGGGTTACATCTTTGTTCTCTTTCTTTCTTAGCTATTTGACTCATGTGGTGAAGTAAATTTCTCTTGATTTTTTTTGCTTTCATGATCTCCAAGTTACTGAGCCCAGCCGACTTAACTCACCAGAGTTTTAATTACAAAGCAACAGAGTTGCTACACAGAATGGCAACATCACATAACTGAACCAACGAGGCCCAAGACGTGTGGCTGGAATCCTGTATTCCCTTCATTTTATAAAGATGAGAGACTGGCCAGATGCCCTAACAGCAGGGCTTCTTTTTGATAAAAGGTAATTAAACCTTACAAACAAGTGTAGTGACTTGAGTTCTGACAGAACTAAACCAGTTAACATAGTCGACAAAAACAGCAGCACGAGACACAAAAACTGAACGAGTCACTCTGATGGGAGTTTTAAATATTTCTTTTCCTTCTCATCATCTCTTCAAAGTAAATAATTAGCTGCCCCACTTTTTTCCTTTGGTCCAAATGAAATAATAGCTCAGAATTAGGAAAAATAACATACTTGCTAAATTATGTTAGAAAAATAGGCCCCAGGGTTTCAAAGTACTCAGACCTATTTTTCAGTTTGCCAGTTTGCCCAAGGACTGTCCCAGTTGTAATACAATTAATTTAAGCATAAATATACCTAACAAAATTTAACTGTTAAATAATTAAGTCCTAATATCAATATCTGTTTCCTAGTCACTCACTAAAAAACTAGAGTAAGCCACTATTGCTAGGAATATTCTTTCCATTCATATTCCATGAATAATCTTCCACTTCTTCCAAGTTCTGCTGTCTTCTCTCTGTGTCTCACACTGCTTTCATCTCTGCTGGTTTGTGCTTTTCTGTTTCTGTTTATGAGGAATATTGGCTTCCTGCCTATCTATTTCCCTGCAATGTCTCCTATTCTACAATTCTGATCAGACTACAGAGAAGGGATCTATGTTTTTGTTGTTGTTGTTTGTTTGTTTGTTTGTATTGCGGTACGCGGGCCTCTCACTGTTGTGGCCTCTCCCGTTGCGGAGCATAGGCTCCAGACGCGCAGGCTCAGCGGCCATGGCTCACGGGCCCAGCCGCTCCGCGGCATGTGTGATCCTCCCGGACCGGGGCATGAATCCGTGTCCCCTGCATCGGCAGGCGGACTCCCAACCACTGCACCACCAGGGAAGCCCCAGATCTATGTTTTATAATATTTTGAGAAGCAACTGACTTCGTGATTGACATCCAAATTGAAAACTGATTTTCCCCATTGGCCAGAATCATGGAAACCATTGAAAGTTCCATGGAACTTGAGTGATAACATTAAACAGACTTTTGGCCACAACAATTCTGGATGAAACTCTTTTTTAATGATTTCCCACTCAGCATCATGTGCGACACATATACAGTGCTGCCTCTAAATATACATTGTTTAGAACCTCCATGTATACATATTCATGTTTTGTGTTTCCTTTTTAAACCAGCTTTTGTAGTATATATTTGAGTGATTATTCAAAGTTTTAGTGAAATTTTATAACTTTCAATTGCTTTCTCTGAAAGTAGCTTTGCCCTTTTTCTCTCATAAAAGAGATGACCATTTTACACAATAAAAGTTTTATGTTTTATTACTTGTTGAGCATATTCAGCATTTGAATTTCTTTCTGTTTTTTATCTTCACCTGGCTTCATCAAAATAAAACTCCCCTCTAGATACGTATTCCTTTATTATCAATATGAATTAATTATATGGTTATTTTAGAATATATGGGTATTTGAAACTTTATTTTATTAAAACTAATTTTAAATAAGGATTACATGTAGCTATTTTTTGTTGTTGTTCTATGTCCTGCTGGTTTTTCAGGATGAATATTTGTACCATAACAGAATATATTGAGTTGGGTTTTAAACTATATTTTGGTAAGAAGAGTAACTTCCTGATTGTAGTTTAAGCTGGAAAATGGGGTACATATAAGAGAAAACAATTTGAATAGTGGAATTTGGTTTCAGGCATAAAAGCTTTAAAGTAAATTCAATACTCCATATAGCTAAAGATCATTTAAATAAAAATCATGAAAAATGAAAAACAATCAAATAAACAAAACCAAAAAAATCTTTCTGATTAACTCTATACATATCAGTATCATTATAAGAGTATATAAAGAGCAGGGGATAGATTGAATCATTTTTCTGTGTAGTTTGGGAAGATTTTGCCAAATCTAGGAAATCTTCCTTTAAAACAAACAGTCTAACAAAATGGTACTGTAAATGTACTACACACCCAATAGTGAACATACACTGAGCTGTATCAACAAATGGTCTGTATATCCTATACACACACAGACCAACTCGTTCAGGGTTTGTGTACCTCAGGGGACACTGGTGACTTAAAAAAAAACAAGATAAGAGGAGGGCAATAATGTTTCTTAGATTAAATTATCATATCTTATGACTTCTTTTGTTTATGCCTGAAGATTTTTCAGACTCTACCAGAAAATAGTCAACAGGACATAAACTTGTTCTAGAAATTGATGTAACTCACTTTGCCAGTCTTAGGTGAGTTACAAGAACAGACAAGACATTTGTATTTGTAGCTACGGAGAAATGACCTTCAGGGCACTATTTTTTTTTCTTGTGGTTAAAACAAACAAACACACACACACACATGAGATCTACCTTCAACAAATTTTAAGCGTTCAGTACAGTATTGTTAACTATAAGCATATTGTCACACAGCTGATCTCTGGAAATTTTTCCTCTTGCATTAACTGAAACTTTATACCTGTTGACCAGCAACTAATTTTAACCACTGAGACTTCAGAAAGCCTTTTAAATCTTGCTACTAAAAATGTATTCCTCAGATAGCAGCTCTAGCATCACCTGGGTGCTTATAAAAATTCAGGATCTCAGCCCCACCCTCAGACCTACTGAGTGAAAATCACTCTGGTATGTTATCAAGATCCCCATTTGAAGGTATATTAAAGTTCGAAACCCATGGCTTTAAAACACTGCTTTGCTCAATGTCTCTAAGTCAAAAATCTTAAGAGTGAGCAAACATATTTTGTCTGTTGTGGAGAATTGTGAATGAAATTTGTTAAAATAATGCTTAATTTTGTAAATTTGTGGTCGGGGGTTACTATTCTCTTTAGTGAGTCATTCTGAAGTTGACACACAAACATTGTCTTTAAAAGAGGAAGGTGGGGGGCTTCCCTGGTGGCGCAGTGGTTGAGAGTCTGCCTACCGATTCAGGGGACATGGGTTCGTGCCCCGGTACGGGAAGATCCCACATGCTGCAGAGCAGCTGGGCCCGTGAGCCATGGCCGCTGAGCCTGCACTCCGCAACGGGAGAGGCCACAACAGTGAGAAGCCCGCGTACCGCAAAGAAAAAAAAAAAAAAAAAAAAGAGGAAGGTGTTTGCTTTCAGAACACCTTCCAGTTGTTGCCTCCTAAAGAGCCTGTGCATTTCTGGAAATAATTCTGTTTCCATGGCTTTACCTGCAGAATCTGCCAGGGTTCCAAAATGTATCAGTACTATTCAGCATGGCCGTGCAGTTCTGCTTCTTTTTCATTATTTTTGTTGCTTTTGGCTCCAATGCTGTATATGTCCTATGTCCTGTAATACTAAGCAATCCAGTGTGCAATTCTAAAAGTATCATTCACAACAAATAACTGCCTTGGTCTGATTTGAGAAAAATGCCTTAAATGTGTTCTTTTATTCCCGAAAAGAGCTATAAGATAGAAAATACCCCTGAAAGTCATTTTCTTCAGGAATCGTTTATACGCAGATTTAGGGAGCTTTTTGGTAAAGATAACTCTTTGGAATATGAATGTCAGGCCATTCTCTGAAGTAACCGAGAGGAAAGCATGACAAGGCAAATACATTCTCCTCTTAACTTAGCATCAAACTTAACTAGGTTCTCATTCCTCTGATGGTACTTGAATTTGGGAGTTTAGGACAAAATGTAACAAACCTGGGTATTAAATCTGAAAAAAAACAGTGTAACTTAGACTGGACTTTTCCCCCCATTTATTTTTTAAATTCTTTCCTAAATCTATTTTTTTTTTTTTTTTCAGTACGCGGGCCTCTCACTGCTGTGGCCTCTCCCGTTGCGGAGCACAGGCTCCGGACGCGCAGGCTCAGCGGCCATGGCCCACGGGGGCCCAGCCACTCCGCGGCACGCGGGACCCTCCCAGACCGGGGCACGAACCTGTGTCCCCTGCATCGGCAGGCGGACTCTCAACCACTGCGCCACCAGGGAAGCCCCCTAAACCTATTTTTAATATTCTAATTGGGCAATAAAATGGGGACGTTCTGAGAACTTACGGCACACTATTCTATGATATCCACCACAATTATGCTTTACTACTAGACATTTTGTCAGTCTTTTTCATTAAAAAATAAAAGTGTCCCTATAATTACTACTTGGAGGAGCATTCTTCAGATTTTAACCACATTTTTTAAACTGAAAATTGAACATACAAATGAGTGATGGCGTCTGTTTCTGGCTCTGTTTAATGGTGGGAGAGGGAACCTGGAAAGTTAGTGGTTTCTGAGGACTGACATCTGGGGAAACGATCCACGTCATAGATAATCCATTCAGCTTTGTGAAAATGTGATCACATACTACGTACGCTTTCTCATCAACTGGGTAGGTTGAGACTGTAGCAAGCCCAGACCCCTAATCTAATCCTCTCAGGCAGCTAGATTGCTGGAAGCTTTGCGATGTCCCCGTGAACTTCACGCTTCTGGTAATAGGAAATGTCTTCTAGCCTGCGTTGAGAAAATCAGAAACTGGCAATAATTGCATTTGCCTAGGACAAGTTTCTTCTGTTGTTCAAATAAGCAGAAAATGTAAAATATGTGTCCAGGTAATCACAGTAATTTAATAAGCAAAATTTAAGTTGCATAGTTAAAAATACATCTGCATCATTGATTTGGAATCACCAGAATTGTATTAATACTCACAGTTTAAACTATTAGCATTTAGACATTGTATCTAACCTCTCCAAATTGCTTACATGGTCACATGATAAGTAAAAATGGTGTAACTTCATGTCAAAGGGACTCCTATAGAAAATGTTCTAGGGTTAGAGCAGCGACCTCTCCTTTTCCAATTCTGGATGCAAACTTCTCCCACTGCGAGCATCATGCATGAACTTTCATACCTTATAATGTTAGAAAGTCTATATGCATGTAATATCCACAGTGAGGGCTTTCTTGTGTTTTTAATAAAAGAATTAAACTTTGCTGGAAAGTGAAAGGAAAAGTTGTTCTTTAAAAAAAAAAAATAAAACATCACAGTATAGGTAAAACCTCTGGGGATTCAGCAGTACTTGAAAGACTACTTTTAAGTATTCTTGATCTAAGTGATCTAAGGGGATTGTGAGAATTAATGAATAGTGGGTTGCAGACTAGGTCAAAACAGAACTTCTCTACCCTATTACCTCCAAAAGTTTTTATTAGAGAAGCACATTCTTATCTCACCACTTGGATTTACTCAGTTGGATATTTGCATTTAAAATAGTCATTTAAATACTAGATAGTTTATGGAAGTCTAATGAAATTACAGAAATAAAGCCATTCGTTTTCAAAATATGCCAGAATTTTATCTATTAGAGAAATCAATTTGAAATGTAAATGATATAACTTCAATACATATGAATGGAGTTCCTGTTTTGTATAAAACACAGGGTTAGGGCTTCCCTGGTGGCGCAGTGTTTGTTTGAGAGTCTGCCTGCCAATGCAGGGGACACGGGTTCGTGCCCCGGTCCGGGAAGATCCCACATGCCGCGGAGCGGCTGGGCCCGTGAGCCATGGCCGCTAAGCCTGCGCGTCCGGAGCCTGTGCTCCGCAACGGGAGAGGCCACAACAGTGAGGAGGCCCGAGTACCGCAAGAAAAAACAAAAACACAAGGTTAGGCACTGGAGGGAGTGTGACAAAGCTTAAGGCCATTGCTGTTCTCCACATGAATATCACCTAATCAGCGAGAAAGACGAGCATGAAGTATTTTAATTAAACTTACAAGCAATAAATAACAATAAATCCACCATACTAAATGTACCCCAGTCAATATAGTGAAATAAAAGGAACCAGTAGTATCATAAGGCCACATATTTTGAACAAAGAGGATGAAATGATGCAGTACATACACAAAGATGAGATATTTTGGATGAGAGAAGGAAACCAATCTTGACTCTCTTCAGTTAGGACCACTTCAGCAAGAGTCAACAAACTTCTCTGTAAAGGACCAGACTGTATATATTTTTGACTTTGTGGGTCATCCAGTTTCTGTCACAACTACTCAGTATTACCTTTGAAATGCAAAAGCAGTCATAGACAATAGGTAAACATAAATGAATGTACCTCTGTTTCAATTAAACCTTTTTTAATCCTTCTCTTGTTTTAATGAAGTTGATTTTATTATAGTCTATTTGCAATATTATATTAGTTTCAGGTGATTCAGTACAGCATAGTGATTCAGTATTTATACTCCATTAAAAGTTATTACAAAATAATGGCTATAATTCCCTGTGCTGTACAATATATCCTTGTTGCTTATCTAGTTTATATATAGTAGTTTGTATCTCTTAATCCTGTACCCCTAATTTGCCCCTACCCTCTTCTCTTGCCCCTCTTGTAACCACTGGTTTGTTTACAAAAATAGGCAGCGGGGACCAGATTTGGCCAGCTGGCCATAGTTGACCAACCCCTGCTCTACATAATGCTTAAATTACCTCTTGAAAAGCAAATTCCTGTTTAAGGGTATTTGTTGGTTGTAGTATTTGTATATGCGATAAACCAACCACCTGAAAAGTGGCTCTAAAGATTACAACTCTGTCGTGTGTGCATTTTGTGCTGTCGAGTGTTGCAGTTACTCAGAATATATATTGAACAGGGGCCATTAAATGGCTTAATATGGGAAAGATAAAACACTAGCAGATATATTTCGTGGGATAATTTTATTATAGCCTCAGGGGATAGACTAGATAAGTTGCAGCATTTTTCCCATTTCCATTTTCTGTATTTTTATGATTTATTCAAGATGAATTAATGCAACAGTTGTTTTTTTTTTTACTTCAGATTCCATGTATTGAAGTTTAATAAGCTACAAACACTAGTCACAATAAACTATTTCCTTCAAATGACAAAAACTTATTTTCGGGCTTCCCTGGTGGCGCTGTGGTTGAGAGTCCGCCTGCCGATGCAGGGGACATGGGTTCGTGCCCCGGTCTGGGAAGATCCCACATGCCGCGGATCGGCTGGGCCCGTGAGCCATGGCCGCTGAGCCTGCGCGTCCGGAGCCTGTGCTCCGCAACGGGAGAGGCCACAACAGTGAGAGGCCCGCGTACCGCAAAAAAAAACAACACACCACTTATTTTCACATTCGCTTAAAGGAGACGTATTACAAACACATACATGCAGAGCAATCAAACTAAAGGTGCCATAACCCATTGCAAATACCAACAGGTTCCCTAAATTAGAAGCTATATTTGGCATCTCTAATTTAATTCAGAGTTTACCACATTGACTACATTTTTTATTCCCTAGGAAATTGTAAGAATAAAATATTGTAGCTTTTATTCAAAGATGAATATCATGAAGGGTGAAAGGAAAACTGTGTGAAATACTTGCAATAAAGAACTCAATATCTATCCTGTAAGTATAGTAATAAAATTGTGCTTTGCATTGCAAATGGTGACTATATTTCTTACCAGCCAGTTTTCAAACGTTGGAAAGACAACATTCCACACTAATAACATCTGAGTAGCTAAAATGTAATTTTTAAATTGACAACTGTAAAAGTTTACTACACATAAATTTTATAAATAAAAACTACAAGTGTAATTTATAAACTGATGAGATATTTGTCTACTTAGATTTACTTCCTTTGAAGATTTATAATTTATAGGTATAAGCAAATTTATAAGAGAATGAAACTATTTGAAGTTCTTCACTGAAAGATCCTAGAGCTTTTAAAATAAGTTTAAGCAAGAAATTTTAAAAATTTCTTCGCCTATATAATATGTTGAATTTTTAAAAGTTCAGTAGTGTGCATAATCTTTAAGAAATTATTTAATTATATACCTTTACAAATGTTCATAAGCAAGCTAGCCCTTGTAATTCCATATGACAATATAGTCTTCCTTGAATATTGGTCTGTCTGGATATTACACACTGAGGACTCTGCATTTTGTTTCAATTAAAGTTACGTCATTAAGATTTTTAACATTCAAACTACCCAAAAACCAAAACCTGGGTAGGAGGTCATATTGACTCACTTGAGATCATGTCAGGGTTTAGCATCATTCAGGCTTCTAGTGGATTTTCCATGATAAAACAAGGTAATGATACCTTTTCTTCTTTATTCAGGGCAATCTCATAGACATATTTTATATTTGCATTTATAAAAGTATCATGGCCTGAGCTGATGTAGGGAAAGAATATACTTAGAAGGCAAATAGAAACAATATCTTATTTTAGAAATCTTATGCAGAACTGTTTTTCCAGAAGGTGTTCCCAGATAGTCTCTAATTAGGGACAGTTTGGCTACATTGCTCTGTTTTCATTGATTGAAATTTCCCTCCAATATCTGTCAACATCTAAGGGAAAACCAACTTTTGAATGGGATAGCCACATTCCTTTTTCTTATTTTTAGATTTGTAATAGTGATAATTTTGTGTCAGACTAGAAAGAAACTGACTAGATTATTTTGTATTTAAACCTTATTGAAATATGTTTATTTCAAATGTATCTTCAGTATTGACATTAATCCTGAATAACAAAGAGTAGAATATTTTAAAGAGTTATAACATTTTTACATTTTTCTTTTAATTTCTTTTTCCATGGAATATTTGTTTCTGAGTTTTCATGTGTTATGAAACCTTCCAGTGGCCAAATATAGTGAATATATGTGGAAAAACAGTGTGTCATTTGCTACTGTGAAAAATTTTAGATTACTTTCTTTAAAATGAATTGCTCAGTGTCAAAATGCACAATTTGTGACGAATGTCTATTTATTAGGCAGAATTTTATGACTTCAGAATACCTCCAGAATTATCAATTATATGAGGAAAACATAAAGTGAATTCTTACAATTTTACAGTTAATCATATTCAATAATGTCAAGAGTCTGAATCCAAATCCCATACTCATATTTGATTCTTGGATACATTTCTGGATACAGATCTGTTTCTTCAGCTAGCTGAATGGAGAAACAAACTGGAAAAGTTTTGGCAATTTCTATTACTGTCTCAAAATTCAACGCTGTTATGGATTATCAATTCAATTCTGGTTATTTATTGTTTTTTCACATAATGCAGGTAGATATGCTTCATTTTTCGGGTTTTATAATTTAATTTTCTTGCCAATGACCTCCAGGTAAATCACAATACACTTTTTATTGAGTCTTAATAAAACTAATTATTCCTTAAAAAACCAATTATTCCCTATCATACAGGGCCAAACCATTAGTAAAAGGTCATAAGAAAAAAATTAGATAAGGAATAGCAAAATAGACATTGGGCTTATATAAGCATGTATATTGAAATATGACAAAAACCTTTACTTACCTGGACACTTAAATACTTAGTTTCAATTTTAATATGTTATAAATATTAATAGTTCTAGAACTAAAGATAATTTATTACATAAAATAATCATAAAAATACTGATATATTATGTGCAATAATGGAGGAAAACTATTATACATAGAATTATCTGTCTCTATAAGAAAGAAATGAACTACTTCTATTCTTATCTTACAAACTTCAGTTAACAGAGTATTATTGAAGAGAGACACCAGAAGTCTGGTTTTAAACTCATTCATTTACTTATATTTCTATTAACATTTCATGCTGACTTATAAGAACTCTCTTGCGGCTTATTTTGGCTAAACTTTAGAAAACTATCTTTCTGGTTTAGAATCATGCTATTATTTTGCATTATTATTATACCAGCATTGGTTGGTGTGGTTCCTGAAATGAATTGTCCAGAACAGATATATCACAATGATTTAAAAATCATCTCAGAATGGAAAACATTCATTAAAGATATCTGTAAAGAAAAAAATTACATTACAAAGTCAGAGGAAAGAGAGGTCCAGAGCATAAGACCAATACAGGCATTTTAGTTTCAGTGGTTATTAAATTTGGCATGTGTTTGTACACAAATAAGAAAATAATTTGTTTTACAATAGCAAAGAGCAGCTTTAACTACAACTTTTAAACTATCTGAGAATTTTCTCCCTTTTTTCACACTTGTAAGTTTTTATGAAATTGGGCCAAATGTGAATATGATTTAGCCAGTGAGAAATAGAATAATAAAGGTTAAAAGAAAGCATTAGTCATGTCATTGTTTCAATGGTTACCAAGAGTTCATAATTCTCCATCATCTAGAGCAACTGTGTGATGGGGTTTATTTCATATGTTCCACCAAATATGATTTCTTTTAGAAGCAAATTATTATATTTTAAACCTAGTTCCAGAAATATGATTTTCTTGAAATATAAAATAATAAAATGATCAGGTTTTTACAATAAAATTGGAAATAAAAATAATCCATTTATGAATGAATGATTAGAGAGAGAGAGAATCCCAGTGATTCTTTAGTTGGAAACTACTTTAACAGTCAAGCTGGCCTGCTATCCCCCTTGTGAGGGAGACAGCCTGAAGATGCATTCCAAGAGCATGAGAGCAGCACACTCCAAATGGAAACTGGCAAGTGTTTGATTCACTTGTTTTGAAATTAAAAGTGGCATCTGGAAATAGCTTAGAAAGTAAGCTGTGCTCTTGGTATGGAGAAGGCTTTAATTCAAACTGAGTTAAAGTTGAGACAATTTAAATGGACAGATAGAATGCAGTTGTTTTGTTATTATACCACTTCCTATTGATGATGACATGGTCTTAGGATGTAAATTCAGAGCACAGAGGCAGCATTGTTCTAATAGAGAGTTTCCAGTATGTTTGTCATTTGTCACATGTAGCAAGCACATCTGCTACAGTCAAACTATGGCAAATTGATGCGCCCCACTTCGTTAGGGACCAGGGTCTAGGGAGGTGATCTGCATATTATCATGAACAGCAACAATGTTGTACTTCATGGATTCCAATCACCAAACAAGAAAATGTTCTAAGAATACCTCCTCTCTCTACCTGGTCCCCACACAGTTCAAAACATGAGCAGATTACAAATCCTGATAGGCACCAATGGATTGGGTTACACTGTATGGTGTTGCTACTTGTATAAGTCCAATATTAGCACTTGCGTGTGGTTCAAATTTAAGATGAATCACGTTTAATTCTAAATGGGATCCCCTCTTCAAGAATCCTACTCAGAGATCATAGCTGAGAACAGGCAGCAGCAGGAACACCAGAATCCAGGATCCAAGAGTGACCAGCCTTTGCTGAGAGCCCAGGCCCATCAAGGGACTAGTACTGGCCCCCAGCTCACCATTCTCCCTGGGCAGTGCAGGACAGGACTGAGGAGAAGACTGGAGAGCAAAGTCACATTTTAAGTAAATGTAGTGTTTTTGAAAAGAGAATGTTCTCTCCTCTCGCATCCCTGCTGAAGAAGGGAAAAGTGGTGCATCTTCTCCCCATAACAGAGTCAGGTACAGAGCCCATAAGAAAAATGAATTGCTCCTAAAATTAGGAAATAATTATGGCGAAAGCTGTTGACTTTTTGTTGCCTGAGTGGATGTCGCGAAGGCACCCAAATTGCAGCTGGCAGTGTGCTGTGGACTTGTGTCCTCCCAAATTCATATGTTGTGGTCCTAACACCCAGTGTGATGAGATTTAGAGGTCAGGCCTTTGGGAGGTAATTAGGTTTACATGAGGTCATGCGGGTGGGGCCTTCGTGATGGAATTAGTACCTTTCTAAGAAGAGACACCAAAGATGGTTCTCTCTCTCTCTTTCTGTTTCTCTCTCTCTGCCATGTGAGGACACAGAGAAAAGGTGGTGACCTTCAGCAAGCCAAGATGAGAGTTCTCACCAGAACCCAACCATGCTAGCACCCAAATCTTGGCCATCAGCCTCCACAACTGTGAGAAAATTTCTGTTGTTTAAAGCACACAGTTTACAGTCTTTGTTATGACAGTCAAAACAGATTAATACAAAGATCAAGGGAGAGGCTTCCCTGGTGGCGCAGTGGTTAGGAGTCCGCCTGCCGATACAGGGGACACGGGTTCGTGCCCCGGTCTGGGAAGATCCCACATGCCGCGGAGCCTGTGCGTCCGGAGCCTGTGCTCCGCAGCGGGAGAGGCCACAGCGGTGAGAGGCCCGCGTACCACCAAAAAAAAAAAAGATCAAGGGAGACTTGAGAACAGATGATGAGATGGGGGAAGGGGAGGTTGACCAAAAGGAGGTACAGAGCCACCCCCTTAATTTTTTAGTTTCCAAGTGATACGGAAGATAAATTTTACTGCGCCCATTGCACGTGAATTTTGGTACTATGGAAGGCAGGTAAGACTGGAGGCTCCAGTCTTGCCTGGAATCTCAGTCCCATGAAGCCCTCAGGTATGATGTTCCCAGGTGAGTTTCAGTCCATAAATATAGCCACAGGACCACCAGTGGTGGAGAGAGCCCTTTGTCAAGAGATATACATTGGAGTAAAAAAAAAAAAAAAATCAAACAAGTAGACAATGATTCCAGATAATGCCAACACAGGGAAGAAGATATGTCTCAGGAAAGGAGAAGCCCTACCCCAGACCCAAGCTGTTGAAACTATAACTCTAGTGTGATTCAGGAATTAGATTGATGATCTTAAAGGACTAAGGGCTAAGTCATAAAAATGGAATTATACTGATCTAGTAAACAAAGAAGAAAAGAATGCAAAGTTAGAGAGTCTGACTGATATATTTATTATTGATGAAGTCTGTTACTCAGAGTGAGAGGGGGCAGCCACAAGCACTTAGTGGCAATTATTAGGAAAACTAAAATTGCTCCATATCAATAGTTCAACAATTTGAAACTCTTTGCTACAGTATTTACACTAGTGTTTTGGAGCATAATTACAGTTTGATGCTATGGATATTTCTGGAAGCATTTTCTAGAAGCATTTCTAGAAGCATTTCTAGAAGCATCTAGAAATTTCTAGATTTCTAAAGCATTTCTAGAAGCATTTTCTAGAAGCATTTCTAGAAGCATCTAGAAGCATTCATTATTTACCATTCTTTTCATGTTCTCTGAATTACCATGAAATTGTTTCTCAGGAGATTTATGCTATGCATATGAAAACATCTTTGGACTTTTGCATCAAAAGGTATCACTGAGTCAGTTCCTGTGACCAACAAGCATTGAGTACTTACTATGAGATGAAATTTCAGGGAAGGACAACCGTAGAGCTCCTGAAATCAGTGAGTTCAAGGCCTAATAAGAGAGACCAGTATACATTCAACCAATACACTTTAACGATTAAAGACATAAAGTACATTTCATTTTTTTCTGATTAAATATATTTTTGTTACCATCCAACTAGTATTATAATAAAGAATGCATTGTTACTTAAATTGTTTATGCAAGCATTCTAATGATAACACATATATTTCAGAAGAGAAATTATTTTCCACTTGATTATTTTAGAAAATCAATGCTCTGTATACATATAACAAATTTTGATTTAATATCTCACTGCAAATAGCTTCTAAATGAAATTATAGGAATCATTAGGCACAGAACCCATGATCGAAATCTTCATACTTAATTACTTTCACTACTATTTGGGTCTCTCTTTCCTGTTTATTTCAATACAAATAGTTCATAAATGATCGACAACTCAGAGTTTTTGAATGACAATTTATGATACTTATGAGGTTTATGCACTTCTTAAACTAGGTCCAATAATTTCCCTAAAGGTGTCCTATTATCTATATGCAAGATGATTTGTAATTATCCCTAAATTTCCAAAGATTAAGCTTTTAAAATCATATGCATTTGGTTAATGATTTTCCTCTGTGTTACCTCGTTCAGTTAATGTCATTAACACCTACCCGGTCAACAGAGGAAGAAGTTATAGACATTTTTTGTTAGTTTGTTTCTCAGATCTCCTGTTTTCTATAAATTTAACCAATGTATTCCACCAATACTTTGAAATCTTCCAAATTCTTCTCATCCTATTTCCCTTTACGTTCCTATTTCTGCATTACTGTCTACCACAAAAGCTTCTTCCTGACTCCAGTTTTTACCTGCCGCATACCATCCTTATAAATCTATTATGTCAGCATCTCTATTAAAAATGCATAGAGTATGGGATTTCCCTGGCGGTCAAGTGGTTAAGACTTCGAGCTACCAATGCAGGGGGCTCATATTTGATCCCTGGTCGGGGAACTAAGATCCCACATGCCACGCAGTGAGGCCAAAAAAAGAAAAAAGTGCAGAGTACATCTGAAGTTTTCATGTTGCCTATAAGAAAACATTCCACACTCTTCATAATGATGTTCTAGGTTCTTTATAGTTGATGACAGTCTCATTCCCAGATTTTTTCTAATCTCTTTACCTCATATTCTAACCACACCTACTCCTCAAATACTACTACATCAGGCCAATCAGTCAGGATTAAATAGGATATGCTATAGTAACAAACTAGTCCCTTTTTTTTCTTTTTTTTAATTGAAGTATAGTTAATTTACAATGTTGTGTTAATTTCTGCTGTACAGCAAAGTGATTCAGTTATACATATATATACATTCTTTTTTATATTCTTTTCCATTATGGTTTATCTCAGGATATTAAATATAGTTTCTTGTACTGTACAGTAGGACCTTGTTGTTTATCCATTCTATATACAATAGTTTGCATCTGCTAATCCCAAACTCCCAGTCCATCCCTCCCCCACTCCCCCTTCCCCTTGGCAACCACAAGTCTGTTCTCTATGTCTGTGAGTCTGTTACTGTTTCATAGATTTAGATTGTATCATTTCAGATTTCATATATAAGTGATATCATATGGTATTTGTCTTTCTCTTTCTGACTTCACTTAGTTTGGTAATCTCTAGTTCCATTAATTTTGCTGCTAATTGCATTATTTCATTCTTTTTTTTAAATTAATTAACTAATTTATTTTTTTATTTATTTTTGACTTTGTTGGGTCTTCATTGCTGCACACAGGCTTTTTCTCTAGTTGCGGCAAGTGGGGGCTACTCTTCGTTGCAGTGTGTGGGCTTCTCATTGTGGTGGCTCTCTTGTTGCAGAGCACAGGCTCTAGGCACATGGGCTCTAGGCGCGTGGGCTTCAGTGGTTGTGGCTCATGGGCTCTAGAGTGCAAGCTTAGTAGTTGTGGTACACGGGCTTAGTTGCTCCACGGCACGTGGGATCTTCCCTGCCCAGGGCTTGAACGCGTGTCCCCTGCATTGGCAGGCAGATTCTCAACCATTGTGCCACCAGGGAAGCCCTATTTCATTCTTTTTTATGGCTGAGTAGTATTCCACTGTATGTATTTACCACATCTTCCTTATCCATTCATCTGTCTATGGACATTTAGGTTGCTTCCATGTCTTGGCTATTATAAACAGTGATGCAGTGAACACTGGAGTGCATGTATCCTTTCGAACCACGTTTTTCTCCAGATATATGCCCAGGAGTGGTATTGCTGGATTATATGGTAACTCTATTTTTAGTTTTTAAGGAACCTCCATACTGTTCTTCATAGTGACTGTACCAATTTGCATTCCCATCACCAATGTAGGAAGGCTCCCTTTTCTCCATACCCTCTCCAGCATTTGTTATTTGCAAACTTTTTAATGATGGCTGTTCTGACTGGTGTGAGGCGGTACCTCATTGTAGTTTTGATTTGTATTTTTCTAATAATTAGCTATGTTGAGCATCTTTTTATGTGCCTATTGGCCATATGTATGACTTCTTTGGAGAAACGTATGTTCAGATCTTCTGCCCATTTTTCAGTTGGGTTGTTTGCTTTTTGTTGTTGTTGAATTGTAGGAGCTGAACAAATAATTCCTTAATCTCAGTGACTTTAAACAACAAAGGTTTATTTCACAGTTATCACAAGTTGACAGAGGACTGCTTCATGTCCTCCTCACTCAGGAATGCAGGCTGACCACACCTGCAGGAAACAGCGGGGAATGGTGAACTTAGAACATTTTGAACTGGCTCTTGCATGCATCTATTCTGAAGTGATACATATAATTTATGTTCCCATTCTATCAGCGAAGCACATTGTATAACCACAACTAGGTAGGATATGTGCAAAATCACACGTTTTCATGACTATGCTTATTCTAGTTGACCTATTCCCGTCTCCTCTCCCAATTTTACCCTTTTCCATAGCATAAAATCCTTTTCATTCTTTGTGGTTGAGCCCCCTTTACACTTCTTCTGGTATTGTGTTCATGTGCTTCATGAGTATTTATCTCATTAGATTATAATAATAGCATGGATAATAGTAACAACACCAAAAGCAGCACTTTTTGAGCACCCACTCTATAGCAAGAACTGTGCTATGTACTTTACAAATATTATCTTATACAATCCAGGCAAAAATCTTGCTGTTAGGGATATGTCCTTTGGGCAGAGAAGCAAGCTTGGGATCTGGAAGGCTAAAAGACTTAGCTGTATACATCTATACATCTCACAAATGGACAAGTCAAGATTTGAATCCTAGTCTGTCTGGCTGCAGAGACTAGCTTCTGTGTAACCTTCCACAATCTCTAACTTCCATAATAGAATCCACTCTAAGTTCTTCAGGTTCACACATAAGGAGATCTCAGTAAATAACTGGTGAATTATTTAGTATTTTTAGTGGATTCTCTAATGACTCCACGATCCTCTGCTTCTCCTATAGGGCGTGGTAACAGTCCTTTAAATAAATAGGTTGGTTCACTTGTATAGGGAACAGACTCTAGGAAACCTGGATCCACATTTATTGCAGAAATCAAGTTAGAGTTCACTTGCTATTAAATGGTGGCTGAATCTATTGGCAGAGCAAGTAGTGTCACTACCTCTGGATTCCAGTTTGCCAATCCTGAAAATGCAAAGGAACAATGGTAATTCCAAAAGGAGTCTGAAACCTCCGTGGAGTGCCATTTTAGAGTTGAATGCACAATACAGCTCAGCCTCTATGAGGCAAGTTGCCAGCAGTATTTGAAATATATCTAGTTTCACTGTTTTAACAGCCCATTTACATGTTATGAACTCTGACTACATTAATTATAGCTGCCACTTTCCATAAATAAATATCAGTAGCACATAAAACTAGTATTCAATATTGTTTTGTACTTCTCCAGGCATGCTTGTCAGTAAATGGGTGAGTCTTTGATAGTCATTTTACACTGAACTTGCTTAGTGCCACTCTAATTGGTGTGAAAGTAATGAAATTACATCATAATTTGAGAAGCAATATAGCTACCATATGCTTGCATTATAACTGTTGGTTTTGTTTGCAGATTACACATGCCGCAGGCATCCTTTAGAGTCATTTCAGTTTATTTAGAGAAATTTCTTTATGCAATCCACAGAAATAATGCTCAGTGAAAAATTTAGAGAAAAATAATTACTTAATTAAAAATATATATCTATGTTTACATAGCAACTAATGATCAGAAAAAGCAAAGTCCCTTAAGTTTTTACAATGAAATAATGGATAGAAAATTCTTAGTGTTGAATATAGCAGGACTAACCAATGTAGAAAGTATTTATATATTTTTTCTCTGGTGGCCATTTGTATGATAACAGAAATCAGTTTTAAAATTCCACCAGGGGAGACCCTCAAGATGGTGGAGGATTAAGACGTGGAGCTCACCTTCCTCCCCACAAATACATCAAAAATACATCTACAAACTGATTCACTTTTTTATACAGCAGAAACTAACACACCATTGTAAAGCAATTATACGCCAATAAAGATGTTAAAAAAAAAATACATCTACATGTGGAACAACTCCTACAGAACACCTACTGAATGCTGGCAGAAGACCTCAGATTTCCCAAAAGGCAAGAAACTACCCACGTACCTGGGTAGGGCAAAAGAAAAAAGGAAAAACAGAGAAAAAAGAATAGGGACGGGACCTGCACCAGTGGGAGGGAGCTGTGAAGGAGGAAAATTTCCACACACTACGAAGCCCCTTCACTGGCGGAGATGGCGGGTGGGGTGGGGGAAGCTTCGGAGTCATGGATGAGAGCGCAGTAACAGGAGTGCAGAGAGCAAAGTGGAGAGATTCCTGCACAGAGGATCAGTGCTGACCAGCACTCACTAGCCCAAGAGGCTTGTCAGCTCGCCCGCCAGGAGCAGATCGGGGCTGGGAGCTGAGGCTCAGGCTTTGGAGGTCAGATCCCAGGGAGAGGACTGGGGTTGGCTGCATGAACACAGCCTGAACAGAGTGAGTGCGCCACAGTTAGCAGAAAAAGTCTGGAACTGCCTAAGAGGCAAGAGACCACTGTTTCGGGGTGTGCGAGGAGAGGGGATTCAGAGCACCGCCTAAACGAGCTCCAGAGATGGGCACACTGCAGCTATCAGCACAGACACCAGAGACGGGCATGAGACGTTAAGGCTGCTGCTGCAGCCACCAAGAAGCCTGTGTGCAAGCACATGTCACTATCCACATCTCTCCTCCTGGGAGCCTGTGCAGTCCACCACTGCCAGGGTCCTGTGATCCAGGGACAACTTCCCCAGGAGCACACAGGCACGCCTCAAGCTGTTGCAACATCACTCCAGCCTCTGCCTCTGCAGGCTCGCCCCGCATTCCATACCTCTCCCTCCCCCGGACCTGAGTGAGCCAGAGCCCCCTAATCAGCTGCTATTTTAAACCCGTCCTGTATGGGCAAAGAACAGACACCCTTAGGTGACCTACCCACAGAGGCAGGTCCAAATCCAAAGCTGAACCCCAAGAGCCGAGCGAACAAAGAAGAGAAAGGGAAATTATTCCCAGCAGCCTCAGGAGCAGTGGATTAAATCTCCACAATCAACTTGATGTAGACTGCATCTGTGGAATATCTGAATAGACAACAAATCACCCCAAAATTGAGGCAGTGGAATTTGGGAGCAACTGTAGACTAGGGTTGCTTTCTGCATCTAATTTGTTTCTACTTTTATGTTTATTTTAGTTTAGTATTTAGCGCTTATTATCATTGGCAGATTTATTTATTGATTTGGTTGCTCTCTTCCTTTTTTTTTAATATAAATTTTTTCCTTTTTCTCTTTTTGTGAGTGTTTATGTGTATGCTTCTTTGTGTGATCTTGTCTGTACAGCTTTGCTTTTACCATTTGTCCTAGGGTTCTATCTGTCCATTTTGTTTGTTTATTTTTTTCTTTTTTTGTACAGTATTTAGTGCTTGTTATCATTGGTGGATTTCTTTCTAGGTTTGGTTGCTGTCTTCATTCTTCCTTTCTTTTTTATTGTTACTTAAAAAGTATTTTTTATTTTTAATTTTAATAACTTTATTTTATTTTACTATTCTTTTTCTTTCTTTCTTTTTTTCTCTCCCTTTTTCTTCTGAGCCAAGTGGCTGACAGTGTCTTGGTGCTCTGACCAACTGTCAGGCCTGAGCCTCTGAGGTGGGAGAGCCAAGTTCAGGACATCGGTCCACCAGAGACCTACAGGCCCCACATAATCTCAAATGGTGAAAGCTCTCCCACAGATCTCCATCTCAATGCTAAAGCCCAGCTCCACTAAACAATCAGCAAGCTACAGTGCTGGACACCCTATGACACACAACTAGCAAGATAGGAACACAACCCCACCCATTAGCAGAGAGGTTGTCTAAACTCATAATAAGGTCAGAGACACCCCAAAACACACGACCGGACGTGGTGCTGCCCACCAGAAAGACAAGATCCAGCCTCATCCACCAGAACACAGGGAGCAGTCCCCTCCACCAGGAAGCTTACACAACTCACTGAACCAACCTTACCCACTGGGGGCAGACACCAAAACAACAGGAACTACAATCCTGCAGCCTGCAAAAGGAGACCCCCAAACACCATAAGCTAAACAAAATGAGAAGACAGAGAAATACACAGCACATGAAGGAGCAAGGTAAGAACCCACCAGACCAAACAAATGAAGAGGAAATAGGCAGCCTACCTGAAAAAGAATTCAGAGAAATGATAGAAAAGACAATCCAAAATCTTAGAAATAGAATGGAGAAAATACAAGAAATGTTTAACAAGGACCTAGAGGAAGTAAAGAACAAACAAACAATGATGAACAACACAATAAATTAAATTAAAAATTCTCTAGAAGGAATCAATAGCAGAATAACTGAGACAGAAGAATGGATAACTGAACTGAAAGATAAAATAATGGAAATAACTACTGCACAGCACAATAAAGAAAAAAGAATGAAGAATTAAGGAGAGTCTCAGAAACCTCTGCAGCGACATTAAAGGCACCAACTTTCGAATTATAGGGGTCCCAGAAGAAGAAAAGGAAGAAAAAGGGACTGAGAAAATATTTGAAGAGATTATAGTAGAAAACTTCCCTAATATGGGAAAGGAAACAGTCAATCAAGTCCAGGAAGCGTAGAGAGTCCCATACAGGATAAATCAAAGGAGAAACGTGCCAAGACACATATCAATCAAACTATCAAAAATTAAATACAAAGAAAAAATATTAAAAGCAACAAGGGAAAAGCAACAAATAACATACAGGGAATCCGCATAAGGTTAACAGCTGGTCTTTCACAGAAACTCTGCAAACCAGAAGGGTGTGGCAGGACATATTTAAAGGGATGAAAGGGAAAAACCTCCAACCAAGATAACTCTACACAACAAGGATCTCATTCAGATTTGACAGAGAAATTAAAACCTTTAAGAAAAGCAAAAGTTAAGAGAATTCAGCACCAACAAACTAGCTTTACAGCAAATGCTAAAGGAACTTCTCTAGGCGGGAAACACAAGAGAAAGAAAAGACCTACAAAAACAAACCCAAAAGAATTAGGAAAACAGTAATAGGAACATACATATCAATAATTACCTTAAATGTAAATGGTTTAAATGCTCCAACCAAAAGACATAGGTTGGCTGAATGGATACAAAAACAAGACCCGTCTATATGCTATCTAAAAGAGACCCACTTCACGGGGAGGGGGAAGGGTAAGCTGGGACAAAGTGAGAGAGTGGCATGGACTTATATATACTACCAAATGTACAATAGACAGCTAGTTGGAAGCAGCAAAATAACACAGGGAGATCAGCTCGGTGCTTTGTGACCACCTAGGGTGGGATAGGGAGTGGGTGGGAGGGAGACGCAAGAGAGAAGAGATATGGGAATATACGTATATGTATAGCTGATTCACTCTGTTATAAAGCAGAAACTAACATACCATTGTAAAGCAATTTAACTCCAATAAAGATGTTAAAAAAAAATAAGAGAGACCCCCTTCAGACCTAGGGACACATACAGACTGAAAGTGAAGGGATGGAAAAAGATATTCCATGCAAATGGAATTCAAAAGAAAGCTGGAGTAGCAATTATCATATCAGACAAAATAGACTTTAAAATAAAGACTATTACAAGAGACAAAGTAGGACAGTACATAATGATCAAGGGATCAATCCAAGAAGAAGATATAACAATTCTAAATATTTATGCACCCAACACAGGAGCACCTCAATATGTAAGGCAAATGCCAACAGCCATAAAAGGGGAAATCAACAGAAATAATATCATAGTAGGGGACTTTAAGACCCCACTTTCACCAATGGACAGATCATCCAAAATGGAAATAAATAAGGAAACAAAAGCTTTAAATGATACATTAAGCAAGATGGACTTAATTGATATTTATAGGACATTCCATCCAAAAACAACAGAGTACACTTTGTTCTCAGGTGCTAATGGAACATTCTCCAGGATAGATCACATCTTAGGTCACAAATCAAGCCTTGGTTATTTTAGGAAAATTGAAATCCTATCCAGCATCTTTTCTGACCACAACACTATGAGACTAGACATCAATTACAGGAAAAAAATCTGTAAAAAATACAAACACATGCAGCCTAAACAATACAGTACTAAATAACCAAGAGATCACTGAAGAACTCAAAGAGGAAATCAAAAAATACCTAGAAACAAATGACAATGAAAGTACAATGACCCAAAACCTATGGGATGCAACAAAACCAGCTCTAAGAGGGAAGTTTATAGCAATAAAATCCTACCTCCAGAAACAAGAAACATCTCAAATAAACAACATAAACTTACACCTAAAGCAATTAGAGAAAGAAGAACAAAAAACCCCCAAAGTTAGCAGAAGGAAAGAAATCATAAAGATCAGATCAGAAATAAATGAAAACGAAATGAAGGAAATGATAGCAAAGATCAATAAAACTAAAAGCTGGTTCTTTGGAAGATAAACAAAAAATATATATCATTAACCAGACTCATCAAGAAAAAAAGGGAAAAGATTCAAATCAACAGAATTAGAAATGAAAAAGGAGAAATAATAACTGACACTGCAGAAACACAATGGATCATGAAAGATTACCTCAAGCAACTAAATGCCAATAAAATGTACAACCTGGAAGAAATGGACAAATTCGTAGAAAAGCACAACCTTCCGAGACTGAACCAGGAAGAAATAGAAAATATAAACCAACCAATCACAAGCACTGAAATTGAAACTGTGATTAAAAATCTTCCAACAAACAAAAGTCCAGGACCAGATGGCTTCACAGGTGAATTCTATCAAGCATTTAGAGAAGAGCTGACACCTATCCCTCTCAAACTCTTCCAAAATACAGCAGAGGGAGGAACACTCCCAAACTCATTCTACAAGGCCACCATCACCCTGATAACAAAACCAGAAAAAGATATCACAAAAAAAAAGAAAACTACAGGCCAATATCACTGATGAACATAGATGCAATAATCTTCAACAAAATACTAGCAAACAGAATCCAACAGCACATAAAGGGATCATACACGATGATCAAGTGGGTTTTATCTGGGGAATGCAAGGATTCTTCAATATACGCAAATCAATCAATGTGATAAACCATGTTAACAAATTGAAGGAGAAAAATGATAAGATCATCCCAATAGATGCAGAAAAAGCTTTTGACAAAATTCAACACCCATCTTTGGTAAAAACCATCCAGAAAGTAGGCATAGAGGGAACTTACATCAACATAATAAAGGCTATATATGACAAACCCACAGCCAGCATTTTTCTCAATAGGGAAAAACTGAAACCATTTCCACTAAGATCAGGAACAAGACAAGGTTGCCCACTCTCACCACTATCATTCAACATAGTTTTGGAAGTTTAGCCACAGCACTCAGAGAAGAAAAAGAAATAAAAGGAAACCAAACTGGAAAAGAAGTAAAGCTGTCATGGTTTGCAGATAACATGATACTATACATAGAGAATCCTAAAAATGCTACCAGGAAACTACTAGAGCTAATCAATGAATTTGGTAAAGTAGCAGGATACAAAATAAATGCACAGAAATCTCTTGCATTCCTATTCACTAATGATGAAAAATATGAAAGGGAAATTAAGGAAACACACCCATTCACCATTGCAACAAAAAGAATAAAATACCTAGGACTAAACCTGCCTAAGGAGACAAAAGACCTGTATGCAGAAAACTATAAGACACTGATTAAAGAAATTAAAGATCATACAAACAGATGGAGAGATATACCATGTTCTTGGATTGGAAGAATCAACATTGTGAAAATGACTATACTACCCAAAGCCATCTATAGACTCAATGCAATCCCTATCAAACTACCAGTAGCATTTTTCACAGACTAGAGCAAAAAATTGCACAATTTGTATGGAAATACAAAAGACCCTGAATATCCAAAGAAATCTTGAAAAAGGAAAATGGAACAGGAGGAATCAGGCTCCCTGACTTCAGACTATATTATAAAGCTACAGTAATCAAGACAGTATGGTACTGGCACAAAAACAGAAATATAGGTCACTGGAACAGGATAAAAAGCCCAGAGATAAACCCACACACATATCATTACCTTATCTTTGATAAAGGAGGCAAGAATATACAGTGTACAAAAGACAGCCTCTTCAATAAGTGGTGCTGGGAAAACTGGACAGCTACATGTAAAGGAATGAAATTAGAACACTCCCTAACACCACACACAAAAATACACTCAAAATGGATTAAAGCCCTAAATGTAAGGTCAGATGCTATAAAACTCTTAGAGGAAAGCATAGGCAGAACACTCTATGACATAAATCACAACAAGATCCTTTTTAACCCACCTCCTAGAGTAATGGAAATAAAAACAGAAATAAACAAATGGGACCTAATGAAACTTAAAAGCTTTTGCACAGCAAAGGAAACCTTGAACAAGACGAAAAGACAACCCTCAGAATGGGAGGAATTATTTGCAAACGAAACAACTGAAAACGGATTAATCTCCAAAATATACAAGCAACTCATGCAGCTGAATATCAAACAGACAAACAACCCAATCCAAAAATGGAGAAAAGACCTAAATAGACATTTCTCCAAAGAAGATATACAGATTGCCAACAAACACATGAAAGGATGCTCAACATCACTAATCATTAGAGAAATGCAAATCAAAACAACAATGAAGCATCACCTCACACCGGTCTGAATGGCCATCATCAAAAAATCTACAAACAGTAAATGCTGGAGAGGGTGTGGAGAAAAGGGAACCCTCTTACACTGTTGGTGGGAAGGTACATTGGTACAGCCACTATGGAGAACAGTATAGAGGTTCCTTAAAAAATGAAAATAGAACTACCATATGACCCAGCAATCCCACTACTGGGCATATACTCTGAGAAAACCATAATTCAAAAAGAGTCAGGCACCACAATGTTCATTACAGCACTATTTACAATAGCCAGGACATGGAAGCAACCTATGTGTCCATCAATAGATAAATGGATAAGGAAGATGTGGCACATATATACAATGGAATATTACTCAGCCATAAAAAGAAACAAAATTGAGTTATTTGCAGTCAGGTGGGTAGACCTAGAGACTGTCATACAGAGTGAAGTAGGTCAGAAAGAGAAAAACAAATATCATATGCTAACACATATATATGGAATCTAAAAAAAAATAATAAATTGGTTCTGAAGAACCTAGGGGCAGGACAGGAATAAAGACACAGATGTAGATAGTGGACTTGAGGACACAGGGAGGGGGAAGGGTACACTGCAATGAAGTGAGAGAGTGGCATGGACATATATACATTACTAAATGTAAAACAGGTAGCTAGTGGGAAGCAGCTGCGTAGCGCAGGGAGATCAGCTTGATGTTTTGTGTCTATGGATCAAAATTTGGAGAAGTGGTTTGTCCTTTGTCCCTGACTCTTTATCAATAGTTACCAAACCTTTGAAAGAATCATAGCAAATATTTTGGCATAAAAACAGAGTGGGATTTTTCTGGTCAATTACTTAATTTTTAATTTTTTAAGATAGTATTTTCAAAGTTTCAAAATACATAGCCACTTACATAAAATGCATTAAGCACAGTTTATTAAATATTCAGTAATTCAGAAGATAGTTCATTTCCATGCTACCTCACAGTTTGCTCTGTAGGAGTCATTTATCATGGGCCCAGAGTGAAACAGGGACTGTCTTATAAGCATGATTTCAGAGGCACGCCTCCTATTGGCTGTTCAAAAATGTTTGAAGTGATTTTACCAGAGGACAAATATTTTTAAATGTACTAATACAGATAAGGCTTAACATGCAAATATTCATGGTTAAGGGAATATATTAGATAAGATTTTTAATAAGGTGCACATGATGGTTCTTAGTTTTTTCCCACTAAGAGTCAGTTTTCATAGTTGAAGAGAGTAGTGGTGGATTCAAAATGAGGCCAAAAGCACCTTGGACTCTGGTTAACTGCTGTGATACATTTCTGACTAGCCTGTGGTGGAGTTGGAGAATGTCAGAATGCAGCTCTGTGTAAAATAACACCAGGGAAGAGAAAGGAAGATGAACACTGAAATATAAATATAAATAAGCACATAAAAATTTATCTAGTTTTGACTTCAACTATCACGTCTATTTGGGGGACTCCAAAATTTATATATCTCTCATTATCTCTTACCTGTATTCTAGTGCTACTGGATATATCTACCATCATCTTAAATTCAGTAGACTTTATTTTATTTTATTTTTTTTTTCTTGGCACGCGGGCCTCTCACCGTTGTGGCCTCTCCTGTTGCAGATCACAGGGTCTGGACACGCAGGCTCAGCGGCCACGGCTCACAGGCCCAGCCGCTCCGCAGCATGTGGGATCCTCCTGGACCGGGGCACGAACCCGCCTCCCCTGCATCGGAAGGCAGACTCTCAACCACTGCGCCACCAGGGAAGCCCCAAATTCAGTAGACTTTAAAGGGCATTTTGGTCCTAAAATTCTGATGAACAAACAGTATTTTTTTCAACTATTGAAAACCACCTTTATCCCAAGAGAAACATTCAACCTCTCATTTTAATTCAGAATTCATACAATTTATCCCCTCCACACTTTAATCACTCATATGTATAGAAACAAGGTCTTACATTTATTTCTCTTAAGTTGTATGTTCCAATTCTTCTTCACATTCCTGTCCGTTACCCCATTCTTCATCACCACATATTCAAATCAGTTGATGTTCTCCTATTTACTCTTCTTAAATTCAGTTTCCTGAAGTCACTTATCTCTAAACTTCTCACTTAAGCAAGCTTTCTTAAAAAATTGTTTTTAATGGATCAGCTCCCTGCTCAAGAATGTGCAATGTCTTTACATTGTCTGTTTTTCTCTTATAAATACTGTTTTTCATTACTACTCCCTAATATGCAGATTATACTTTTACTATGTGCTATATGTAATACACTATACATAACATATATAAAACCTATTCCACTCACTTGGCTATAAAAGTTACCTCCTCTCACCTGTTTTAGCTATCAACATTTTCCAGTCCTTAAAGATCCAGTTTATGTCTTTCTTCTTCCATGATATTCTACCCCACTGAGATTTTCCCTTTCTAAGGCTGCTCTATTTGCTATCAGTATTTACCCAGTGTAAGCCAATGCTTTCTCTAATGTTGAAATCCAAAAGTTTTGTTTGTTTGTTTGCTTTTCTTGAGGATAAGGGTGAAACCCATACTATTTTTGTATAACTTACAACACATATTCATTAATAGCTATATATCAGGTGCTGATGTTAATCATCTTATATACCGATTTCCACTGAGTTTAGGGCTAACTTACTTGACTAGGTAAAAATAAGTTGTCCAGTAGTTTAATAATTTTTTTGACTTCCATACGGGTGTTAAATCCCAATAGGCAGATACATCTTGTCATTTATTTAGGATTTATACCCTCACTTCCACCCTCTTCTCCCCAAAATAGTTGATTGGACTAGGTGACCACTAAATTCACTTCTATTCTGAGATGTTATGATTCTGAAACTAAATGACTTATATGAGAAAGCAAAAGTGAAGTTAAATCAGCTTGTATAAAGCTAAGGTGATCCACATAGAAAAAGTTCTGAGGCAAGTTGCTTGAAAATTTGCAAATCAAATTATAAATTATATATACAATATCAATATAACATATATATTTATCCATCTGAAACAACAATAAAATGATATATTGGCAAAACTGCTAACAAGAATGATTATAATAAGCTAGATTTTTGATGCTATGTGAGCATTGGCTTAGTTATTAAAAACTGAGAGAAAAAGTTTAATAAAATTATGTAAAAAATGTGATTCAAAACTTATAGGTAGGGCTTCCCTGGTGGCGCAGTTGTTGAGAGTCTGCCTGCCTATGCAGGGGACACGAGTTTGTGCCCCGGTCCGGGAAGATCCCACATGCCGCAGAGCGGCTGGGCCCGTGAACCATGGCCGCTGAGCCTGCGCGTCCCGAGCCTGTGCTCTACAACGGGAGAGGCCACAACAGTGAGAGGCCCGCGTACCGAAAAAAAAAAAAAAAAAAAAAATTATAGGTAAAGAATAATTACCATTATTACACCTTTGTATCCTTTCATAATTGTGTGTGCTCTAATCAATACTATTGCTTTACAAGTTAAGAAGAGTATATTTAATCAATACTATTGCTTTACAAGTTAAGAAGAGTATATTTTAGTAGGCATTCAATTCACTGTTATAGAATATAAATGGCAAGTCATGTAAGTTATTAAACTTACACGGGTTACTTTAATCTAGAGAGAACTGTAGAAACATTTTTGTAGGAATCTTAAAGGGGGTGGTCATAACTGGTAAGACCCCAGTTACAGCTTTTAGGGCCAGACCCTGAAGAAGGCATGTGATTCAAATTTTATATCTGGTAGTAGCCCTCATTCTGGGACCAGGGAGCTGGCTGAAGAACTACCACAGGGCCTTCCTCTAAAGGGCGAATTTTAGGAAACCAGTCCTTACCTGTCTGGGCTCATACAGTAGTTGCTCAGTTAAACTGGTTAGTAGAGATTCCTGGACAGTAGAATTGCCAGGGAATAGAATATCAATCTCTTTCTTTTCCTCTTAATAGACACAATTAAAGCATCTGTTTTCTCCCTTTTTTAACACTGGACCATGACTCACCTTTCTTCCTCCCCTACCCCACTCACCCTGCTCTGACTCATCTTCCCATTTTCTACAAAGGAAAAGGTTCATGTAAAGTTGCCTATATAAATCTTAAATCGGTGGGGGAAAGTTAAAATCTTTGAAAGAAGTGGTTATTTTATTCTATGTAAAATTGATTCCAACCCATTTAGGGAAAACAGGAGGTGAAAGCAAACCACAGCCTTTTGTATTTCCATCCTATCCATCATGACTCCTAAATGTGCTGTTGGGATAATTAACATGGGATATTTATGGGAAACGTTTTGGAGATGGACATCCAATGTAGGAATTACTGTTTGGTAATAAAAGTGCTTATTTAAAAACCCCCAAATGACTGGATAAAATAGTCAACCAAGCACAGAGGAAAATGCTGTAGATAAAGTTTTATTAATATTTAAGGCCTTCTGGCATTTTTTTATAAGATTCTTTGGATTACTTCCAAGGAGGAAGGAACTCATACCAAGTTCTGAACCAGCAAGTCTGTAGGGCAGTTTGGGTAAAGTAAGCTTCTGTTTCAGAGAGGAACAGATCCATGCATATGGATATGGGATTATTTTCTTTGTAGCTGGATTGAACTTCCCTCAGTGATGGGTGTTAGGGAGATCCTGTTAACTAGACTGTAGACTAGGAGTAAAATGCAGCTTCTGACTGATCCATTCACACATGGAATTACTTACATAGCTAATGAAAAAGGCCATCAGTGGAGGAAATCGTTGTGTTCTACTGCAAAGAGTTGATACAATGGACAGCTGGATTTTTAAAAATCAGACTTGAAAGAATTTAAAATGTTTAATTAATATATAAAATATCTATCTTTTTAATTAATATATAAAATATCCATGATATCTCAGTGGATAACAAAGTATTGGCCTCCCTTCCTTACACAGATTTGAACAAAAGCACACAGTTTTATCCAGTATTTTATTATCTTACTATACCCCATTCTGTCCGCCGATGTAGTAAGCATGAGAACAATCATTACTGAAAGTGTTTACTGTATAGCATGCACTTTCTGGACATTATATCATCTGGGGTGTGGAACAATCCTGAAAGGTGATCCTTACTGTGCCCATTTACAGACGAAAAAGTTGAAGTTTGAAGAGCTTGAGTTATACTCAGATTCAAATTCATACCCCACTGCAGCGGCAGAGCTAGATTAAGCCAGGTGTCCTGATTCCATAGCTGAAGTTCTTACCATACCCTCTGCCCTGCTCTCCCACAAAGCTAGAATTTATTGTTTCCCGATGAGAAACAAAGGAATAGAAACTCTGTGCTCTGATGGTGATAGAGACACTGAGGTTTAAACACAATGCGAGGAGTTTGGTCTGTTCTCAAATTCTTACCATTCAGCTCTCCCAAGGTTTTCCACCAGAGCATTTTAGGGATTAAGTTTTTCAATTTCCCTCCAAACTCTTAATGTCCTTGGAAAGGTGTATATGTTAATTTAAAATATGTTTGTCAAACCTTTTTCTACCTGATTTTCTATGGAAATTGAGTGACAATAAGACAGCATTTGAAATTTGTTGACCAGAGGACATGCCATGACATGATAAAGCCTATGTATACATCATATATATGTATGTATGTATATATATATATATATGTATGTGTGTGTATACATATATATATATATATATATATATATATAAAGAACCCTAGAATACTTTTAAAAGACGTGTATCCCCCCTTTTGAGTTGAGTATTGTCATATGGACGCATTACGAGAATTTACTGAACCAGATATTACAAATTTCCAGGCATTATCCTCAAACTCAAAGAGCAACAGTACCTTCCAGCAGAAGTTTGGATTTGAAGTTCTAAAATGAGGACAGCTTCATTGAGAGTAGATGGGAGTCACTTGTCACGAGTGCCTAGTCTGTTGTTTATGATTTTTAGCAAGGTATGTCAGTTTGCAACACACCTTAGGAGGCTTTGTATAGAAACAGCCACATGGTGATGAACTGGAGTAGGTATTATTGCATTTTGCTATTAAATTATACTTTACAGTGTATCTGTAGGGTTGCCTCTAATCCAACAATATAACATTTGCTAAGCAAAAGTACTTTAATGTCTTTCCTAGGCAAGTAAATGGCAAAGCAAGTGTACATTATACTCAACAGGGAAATTCAAGCATATTTTGCTGCTGCTGACGAAAAGATTAAATAAAGAAAATCCAATTTAATATATCAATGTTCCAGCTCTAACCTGTAGTGAAAACAGAATTCTGAAATCAGAAATTCATCACTGTCTCAAGGAATATGGACTGGCACAATTTAAGACAGTCAAAATATCATGTTCCTTTTCATTTTTTTAAAAAAATTGTAAGCACCAAATTATTTATCAAACAACTGCAATCTCACCCACAGACAACAGATGTGAAAAGAAAAATGCTCTCTGCTCGTAAGGACGGGAATATTATTTGAGTACTTACTAGGTACAAGATACAAGAATAAGTACTCAACAGACATTATCTAATTAAAATCTCTCAACAGCCTTATACACAATGTAATTTTGCTAGGATTTTACAGTAGAGTCAGAGAGTTTCAACAGATAATACAATGTTGCATACCTAGGAAATTTCAGAGCCAAGATTCAAACCTCTGTGCCCACACTTTCAAGGCGAAATCAATGCCCTTACCTAGATGCTGTACTTACTTGTGACATAACTTTTATTCACCCTGCCCATCACTTTTTATATAATAATTATGTTAAGTGATTAATAATATTCTAAAGAAAATTTTAAAATTATTCTCTTCTGTGGTTTCAAATAAAGTTGCAGGACCCAAAATGTGGTAGTCTTAACTTAGGAAATTCCCTGTTGTTTTACTATTATTATTAAACAAATGTTTCAGTGACAGTAAGACAAGCACAGCAGCAGAGGTAAAGAAAGAAATATAACTTGCTTCCTTTTTACCTCTTAAGGTCATTAGTAACAACTACAATATGTTCTTATGTAAATACATAAATGTATATGTATACATACACATATATTTAAAAAGAGGTTAATAACTAGACTAATCAATATATTTTAATAATTATAGTTGAAAAAGCTGCATATTAGAAAGAAATATCTAAAATATATATTATCTTCCAATTACTAAAATAATCATTGTATGTTCAGTTCTTCTATTAAAATATAACACCTGTTAACTTGGAAGTGATTTGGAAATGAACTTGCTCATCTCTAGCTTGATATCAATTTCACAAAATATTTAGCTGTCCTAGATAATGTAAGGTCATATTAAATTAGATGAATAATTTATTTCCTGGAAAATGAATGCAGTGCAACTTACCAAAAACAAAACAAAACAAACAAAAAAACCCAACTCATCTAAACAATCTCTTTGATAAGACTGCTAATTATTTCTTTAATACCTTAGCATATCTTTCTCACTTTGTAGGAAATCAAATACAATCAGTTTGTGGTAAGTACTAATCAAGACAGTAGCAATAGAATTCATATGAATAACATTACAATTTTCCCCACAGGCTATGTAACATTTATGTCTGAACATTTAAGCATTCAACTTACCTAAGCCTTGTAGAAGACTCCATAAATGTTTTTTTCACCAATTTCTTACACAAAGCTAGAAACTCAGGCTTAAGTCAGGAGGTTGATTTCTTCCACACAAGAAACAGTATGATTCTTTCACACCCGTGCCAGAAGCAATTATGGCTGCATTTAATTCCTGAATATACAGTTCTTTGAACTCTCATTCACAATCTCAGAGGGGAAAAATAATGTGCTTTGTATCAAAATACAGTATCTGTTTTCTCTTACTAAGACTTTATTTTTTATAGCAGTTTTAGGTTCACAGCAAAATTGAGCAGAAGGTACAGAGATTTCCCACATACCGCTTGCACCACACATGCATAACTTCCCTCTTATCAACATCTCTCACCACAGTTGTGCATTTGTTAAAACTGATAAACCTACATTGACACATCATAATCACCCAAAGACCAGAGTTTATGTTTCACCCTTAATGTTATACATTGAATGGGTTTGGAGAAAGGTAGAATGACGTGTATTCATCATTATGGTATCATACAAAGTATTTTTACTGCCCTAAAACTCCTCTGTGCTCTACTATTCATCGCTCCTCCACCCACCAACACCAACCTCTGGCAACCACTGCTTTTTTTTTTTTTACTGTCTCCATAGTTTTCCTTTTCTGGAATGTTATATGGTTGAGATCATACTATGTAGTCTTTAAATATTGACTTCTTTCACTTAGTAATATGCAGTCAATTTCTTTCAGGTCTTTTCATGCCTTGATAGCTTATTTCTTTTTAGTGCTGAGTAATATTCCACAGATTATTTATCCATTCACTTACTGAAGATCATCTTGTTTGCTTGCAAGTTTTGTCAATTAAGAATAAAACTTCTATAGACATCTGTGTGAAGTTTTTGGTGTGGACGTAAGTTTACAACTTCTTTAGGTAAATAACAAGGAATGTAATTGCTGGATCATATTGTAAGAGTATGTTTGGTTTTGTAGGAAACCATTTTCCAAACTGGTGGTACTATTTTGCGTTTCCACCAGCCATGAATGAGAGTTCTCCTATATGTAACTAGCTGTCTCTTGCTGCATTTAAGATTGTCTCTATATCCTTAACTTTTGACACTTTAACTATGTGTCTTAGTGTGGGTCTCTTTGGCTTTACCTTGCTTGGGACCCTCTGTGCTTCCTGGACTTGGATGTCTGTTTTCTTCACCAAGTTAGGAAAGTTTTCAGCCATTATTTCTTCAGATAGGTTTTCTGTCCCATTCTCTCTCTTTTCTCTTGCTGGGACCCAATAATGCAAATATGAATATGCTCGATGTCCCAGAGTTTCCTTAAACTATCCTCATTTCTTTTATTTCTTTTTTCTTTTTGCTGATTAGGTGATTAGGTGATTTCCACAGTTCACTGATGCTTTCTTCTGCATCATCTAATCTGCTGTTGGTTCCCTCCAGTGTATTTGTCACTTACATTATTGTATTCTTTAGCTCTGGTGGACTCTTTTTTTATATTACCTATCTCTTTGTTGAAGTTCTCACTGTGTTCCTCCATTCTTCTGACTTCATTGAGTATCTTTATGACCATTACTTTATCTGGAAGGTTGCTCATCTCTGCTTTGTTTAATACTTTTTCTGAAGTTTTGTCTCATTCTTTTGTTTAAAACCTATTTCTTTGTCTCCTCATCTTGCCTAACTCTCTGTGTTTGCTTTGTGTATTAGGTGTATCATGTGTGTCTCCTGGTCTTGAAGGAGTGGTTTTGTGTAGAATGTGTCCTGTGTGGCCCAGTAGTGTGGTCTGCCCTTGTCACCAGAGCCGGGTGTTCCAAGAGTGTCCCCTGTGTGAGCTGTGTGTGTCCTCCTGCTTTGACTGGGCTGTGTTTGCTGCGAGATTGCTAGTAAAGCTGACCCTGGTACAGCTGGCCGTATGGCTTGGTTGTAATTGTTGCACGCACTCTGGTGTATGAGGCCAGCCCCTGGGGGGTGGAACTCTTTGGGGGAATGCGAGTCTGGCCGAAGGAATCCACTGGGTCTGGCAGGGAATCACTTTAGAGGGGCTGCGGTGCTGGCTAAGGATTTCTGCCAGGACTGGTGGAGTGAGGGGCTGCTTTGGAGGGTCTCTGGTGCCAGCCAAGCGCATCCACTGGGAGTGGTGGGGCAGGGGGCCAGGTTCTAAGGGCTCTGGTGCCAGCTGAGGGGACCCACCAGGTATGGTGGGGCTGGGGGCTGCTTTAGGGGGTTCAGCTGCTGACTGAGGGCCGTCACCAGGTCTGGCAGAGAGGGCAGCTGCTTAGGCGTGTCGGGTCTGCAGGTGAACCCAGGATGGGGCAAGCAGTGCTAATAGGTTGGATGTGAAGAGTCAGAAACGGTACCTGCTAGTGCTGGGCTAGCTAGGTAGAGGGTGAGCCACAAACAAACAGAAAGCTAGCACGCACTAGCTCCTCTGTACCTAGAGAAAGTTCCAACAGTTCTATGCCTCTTGGGCACACACTCTAAATTTTTATTTATTTATTTATTTATTTATTTGCGGTACACGGACCTCTCACTGTTGTGGCCTCTCCCGTTGCGGAGCACAGGCTCCGGACACGCAGTCTCAGTGGCCATGGCTCACAGGCCCAGCCGCTCCGCAGCATGTGAGATCTTCCCGGACCGGGGCACGAACCCGTATCTCCTGCATCGGCAGGTGGACTCTCAACCACTGCGCCACCAAGGAAGCCCACACACACTCTAAATTTAACCAGCGAATCTCTCTACTGGGACTGGGAGCAAGTGAGTTTTTGTGCACACCGTCTGAGAGCCAAGTCTTGGTAACCTAGAGCCCTCCAGCACTCCCAGACATAAGTCCACTGGTTTTCAAAGCCAGATGTTAATGGGGCCTCATCTTCCCTATGCAGTTCCCCTGGGCTGAGGAGCCTGATGTGGGGTTCAGAGCCCTCACTCCTCAGGGGAAACCTCCGAGGCTGTGATATCCTTCCTGCCTCTGGATTGCTGCTCCAGGAGTGTGGGTCCTGGCCAGATTGCATCTGTGTCCCTCCTGCCCAACTCTGTAGTTTCTCCTTTTTATCTTTAGTTGTAGAAAATCTTTTCTGCTTGTCCTTAGGCTATTCTCAGAGATAGTTTCTCTATAGGACTTTCTCTATAGGTAGTTGTAACTTCGGTGTGTCCATGGGAGGAGGTGAGTCCAGAATCTTCCTACTCTGTCATTTCTCCCACCTCGTTCTGAGATTTCTTCTTGGTCCTGTACGTTATTTAGTAATGAGTTCTTTAATTTCCATGTATTTTGGTATTTTCCAGTTATCTTTCTGTTATTGATTTCTGAGTTAACCCCGCTGTGGTCTGAGAGAAGACACTAAGATTTCTATCCTTTCGAATTTATTAAGATGTGTTTTATGGCCCAGGATGTGCTCTCTCTTGGTGAATATCCCATGTGAGTTTGAGAAGAATGATTATTCTTCTGTTGTTGGATGAAGTAGTGCGTGTGGTTGAGCTCAGTCATGTCCTTACTGATTTTCTGCCTGCTGGATCTGTCCATTTATGATAAAGGGGTTTGAAGCCTTCAACTGTGATGGTTGATTCATCTATTTCTGTAGTATCTATTTGTTAAAATAATCTTCCTTTGGCTACTATACTTTCTATTCACAAATAAATATTTGTATAATGGTCTTTCAGGTGACACATCTAACTCCAAATATATATGTGATAGGTTAGTATTCTAAGGTTTCATTTTGTTTTAATATTTTAGTTTTCTTATATTAAAATTTAAGATTTTAAAAAATTAAAAGGACTTATGCAGTTTTAAAGTTTCCTTTGCATTTCACAAACATAGCAAAAGATAAAGTCTTACTTATTTTCATTTTTCATACTTGTCATCTTTGATGTCACTAAATCCACTTATGGATAAGAAATGTGAAGAAAATTTCATACCAAGACAATTCTTTGGCTCATTTCACTCCACTTGGCACGAACCACTACTTTCTGTCACTCATTTGCATATGTCTTTAAAAAAATAACTGAAAATGTTTCCTTCTTTTTCCTCACCTGTATCTTAAATTAGCGGGTGGCTTCTCCTCTCATAAAGTCCCTTGTATTTGATCTTATTTAATACTTATTACTATTTGTCTATATTCAAATAAGTTCCATATATTTAATGTTAAGAAAACTTTTACACCATCAGCAAATCCCTCAAAACCCACAAATACTGAATGTCTAAAGCAGTGTATGGTTTTACCAAGTTTTCTTTTTTTTCCCATCTCAAAGGTTTGGTAGTCTCCCAATCTCTTATTTAAATTCTCTCTTGGTTTTACACTTTGTTGATGTAATACCTAGCGTTTCTGCCACTCAATTTGCTATACAAAGGAATGCCAAGTGAGTCTGTGGTGAAGGTCATTCCTTATGAAATGTGAGCAAAAGAGATGCTTCTCTGCCTCCTTACAGAGAAAGTGCCCAAAAGAGATTATAGTCACAGCACAATGGTTTGCCATCGTGAAACCAAAGACCATATTCATTGCTAAGAAATGGATAAGTTCATTTTAAGGTTACTTTATTTGCTTGTTTTCTTGTTCTTTTATCAGTATTAAAAGTTAAACATCTTCACACTATCTCTGTGAAATATAAGCAAAGATGGGTCAGAGAAGGGGATGTAGTGATGGAAGAAGAATGAGAAAGAGAAGGAGAGAGAGAGAGGGGAGGAAAGAGAGAGAGAGAGGAATTAGGAGATACTTCAGTTGGCTTTGAAGGTAAGGAAGTAGTCATGAGTCAAGGTATACAGGGTTCCCTTAAGAGCTAGAAAAGTCAAGGAAACATATTCCCCCCAGGGCTCCACAAGGGCCACAGTCCAATGACACCTTGGTTTTAGTCCTTCTGGCTTCTAGATCCACAAAATAATACATTTGTGTTGTCTGAATCCACCGAATTTGTGGCAATTTATTACAACTGCCATAGGAAATGGACACAATTGGCCATACACGAAAAGTAGCTTGGATGTACACATTCACACACACATGCACACACACAGAATCTGTTAGTCTAGTGCTCTTACATCACTGAATAATGCTAGTCACCAATTGTTTTGTAGGAAATAGCTAGGAGTACCCACTGTATATTTTTGGACATTGTTCTAAGGATTGAAGAACTTAATGTGGGTTTGGTTGATGAAAGTTACATACAGTAAAATGAAAACCTCTTCCATTCTCATCCACAAAGTGTTCTGTTCTGTTTACTTTCAAGAAGTAACTAGTTTGGAAAAACAATACTGTTATTGAGCAACATCAATAACCTGTAGTGTGTGTGCAATTTCCGAGCAGTGAACCAAGTGCCTCATTTCCTAAGTACACATTGGACTTGAAGGTCTACAAAGCTAGAGTCTATGCTTGATTATTCTTTCCACCCCTAAAACCTAGCGCAGATTGTAGCACTGTATAAGTCTCATTCAAAGTTTGTAGCGCTCCTTTGAAAAAGGTAATAAAAACTAAGTAAACAGTGTTTCTTATATAATTTTTGGTTCAGTCATTCTGAGTGTGATATATGTTTTCTGACGTGTGTGTGCCTATATGAATGTGTGAATGTATATGTGTGTCCACTCCATCAGCAGAGGGTGTTTGTATTTTTTTCTTCTGCAGTAGTAAAAGAGGATTTCTTGTTTTATGCCAATATTTCATATTTATTTGGAGTCTGACTGGAAGTTTGAGTGAAGCCTCTGTTCATGATCTAGGGGAGAGAAAAAACAAAGCATCTGTAGATGCTCACACAGCATCCAGAACAATGGAGTGGTATCAGTGCTTATTATAAATTAAATGAGATAATATGACAGTGATGCTGACAATGATACAATAAAATTATTCTGTTGCTTTTTTCTGAAGTGTCTGTGGGCAAAAGTCAAAGCCTAAATGTGCATTTACAAGTGTAAAAAAAAATCTCGTGAATTAAGGAAGGATTGATTAAAGCCATTAACATTCAGCTGATATATATTCTAATCCACGCTAAACCCATAAACACAGAGGCCTGGGTTATTAAAGACACATGGTGGTAAACTATGCATGATTACTGTCTGGTAATCTAGCTGCCCAAAGAGCTCTAAAATGGAATTTAACAAATGAGATTAGCATTCTCATCGGAAAGCTAAATGTCTCATTGCAAACCACAGCAGCCGAGGAAACCTCAAGGTCTCCTAGAGCTGGGGATTGAGAGGAGGGAGACTAAATCCAAAGAATTTACATCTTTAGTGCATCACTTCTCCCCTACTAAGAATTGTCCAACTGCTGTTTCATTTTCTCCATTAAAATTCCAGTTCTGGTCACTCTATTCTGCCTTCAGCAATAAGCCGGTAATTAATCAAACCCCAAGGAATAGTTTAAAGAAGTCCATTTATAAACCTGTGTCTGTAGTATAATTATAGGTCTTCTCTGTCCTGCCATTTTTCTGCAGTCCTGTGTACTCACATATGTGCAGGGATAGGAACTTCTCTCAGGAAGAAGCTGGAACAGGTTTCTGAAAGGATTCCAAGATATTCTGCCCTCCCAGACCTCTTCTAGCTGTGTGGCCCTTCTTGAAATTCTGTTTTGTTCCCCTATATTCTTCCTATCTTTTTGAGTACAGAATGATAACACATTCGCTAAATGTCATAACTTCTTCTGGACTACAAAATTCTAGAGCAAAAATTCAAAGGAAAGAAAGAATTGGTGCTGCCGTTGCTATGTTTTGTTTGCATTTAAATCAGTTTTACAGTAAGGTATTATCCAAATAGCTTGCATACAAATCTATAAGCCATTAAAAATAGTGAAAATGGGAATAAAGCTTATTTTCAAACAGATAGAATTGAAGTACAACACAAATAAGAGAGAATAAAGTGGTAGCCAAGCATAAAAAATTCTATTTTGTCATTGTAGTCTGGATTGACAATTTTTTTTAATTAGCACATATGTGGAGGGCAGGGGACAAACAGTAACTTATTTAATCTGAACTCTGAAATGTGGGCTTGGTTGATGAAAGTTACCTACAGACCTATAAGACAAAGGCCACAAGAATGAATTGACCCATATGGCAGGAAGCAGGCAGGTGGCTCTGATCACATCAGCCCCCACCCACCCCCTGCTCACACATGTCTGTGTCAGTGGGTTTTTAGTCTTTCCTTATTTCTTCATCTAATTAGCCTACCTAAGCAGAAAAGCCAAAGCACATTTTATGCAGTAATCCCTAGAGAGCTAAAACAAAAATCTTTTGCTACGATTGATATTTATGTGTTAAAATGGCTACACATAAAAGGGAGATTTCTCCAAGACACCTTGCTCACTTTTCTCTGTAGCTCTTCAGTTTTTCAATCTTTTCACCCCATTTGTCAGAAGAAAATGTTCTGTGGATGTGACATAATAAACTTTGCTCTATCCCTCACGTATTTCTCAAATGCCTACTTAAAGGCCAGATAAAAAAGATGCATGAAGCTGACTGTTGACTGTATCCCAGCACAATCGGCTGAAGAGTAAACATCATGTCTATGGTGGGATTTCTCCAGGACAGCTGCAAAGGCCATACACAACCAGCCGTAGATGATTTATGTGTCAGGTGAAGATGTTGGGACAGTAGGCACAGGGAATCATTAGTGCCTTCATGGCCATGTGTGGAATCACTGTTCCTCCCAGACCAGCTGGAGAATGAATTCTGGCTTTATTTATTGGGAAATGGGTCAATGTCAAAGTTTAAGGGGCCTCCAGATGCATGGGCCAGGGCAAGTGGCAAATGTCTTAATGGACTAAATTGGTAGTTTGGTAGAACAATGGAAACTAAATGATTCAGAAAGAAGCAGTACCAAAAGGGAAAACACAGAGGCTTAGAGGAGAGGTCTTGTAGAAGTTCTTGGCCTGAAGAACTATGTTCTTCAGGGCTCATCTCCAGAAGAAGTCTTAGTGACTTGCCCTCCTGATCTCAGATGTGTGTCTTCTGAGAAAAGGACATCTGGGTATATCAGTTCCAACACCTCTGGAAAGATAAGAGTGAAAAGAGGGATGAAGAATCCAGTCGGATCCAGTCAGAGGCAACAGAGGTGTCGCAAGTAAAACAATAATTCTCATCTGTAAAGGAGGAAAATAATGACCACCTCACTGAGATATTCTGAGAATTGGATGACATGACATCCATAAGCACTTGCCGTAAAGTTTAGAACACACTTAGGAATAATAAATTAACTTGAGGTGGTGTATATGCTCCATGATATTGACAACTTATATAAAGTAATTAGGTACTGAGAAAAAAGTTAAAGGTTCAAAGAAAATTATAGTTTGTTTTATGAGCTCAGCCTAATAGGATCATCCCCACATTCATTAACATGATGGAGGAAGAGGCTAATAGAAATTTTTTCCTGGAACAATAACAGACCCTGGTAGTTAAGGACTTATTTCTCAGAATCTATTCACAGTGTATTATTTTATTTTGTTGATTTCAAAAGAAAAAAGTCATAGTTTTGCAATAAGGCACTTTAATAATTAAAATATCATAACTGTCATGAGTAAATTTAGTGAAAGAGAATATACTAATGTTTCTAAAATTTGGCTACATATTACTATCACCTGGGGACCTCTTAAAAATATCAATGTCCAGGCCTCACCCCAAATCAATCAAATCAAAATGTTTGGGGTGGGACCCAGACAGTAGGAGTTTTAAAAGCTCTGCAGGAGATGCCAACAGAGATCTTAAGTGGAGAACCTCTATACTAAGGTGAGAAAATAGAAAACATTTTCACCAAATGCTATATAGGCTGTGGGAAATATTAGAAATCAATGAGAAATGCAAGTAATTTCCAAAAAAGTAACTTGATTTTGATTTTCAAACTTTAGATGGCTCTGAAAACAGTAGGACAAGCCTTAGAAAAGCTCTCATAAATGGAAAGCATCACTGTCACGTAATAGTATGGATAATCTGTAAGCATCTGTGCTGGACCTACTGTAATGGTAAAATGCAAGGCTGAAATGTAATTAAAGTTGCTACAAAATGCAAGGATGACTCCAATTCAGTAATTTAGAGTTTCATTTCTGTCTGAAAATCAAATCTGCCTAAATGTTCATAATGGCAATCTTTCCCCTTCACTTAAATCAGGGTTTCTCAACTCCAACACTATGGGCATCTGGGGCTGGATAACTCTTCCTAGTTGGGAGCTGTCCTGTGCATTGCAGGATATTCAGAAGCATCTTTGGCTTCTACCAATTAGATGTCAGCATCACCACCACTCCCAGTTCTGACAGCCAGAAATGCCTCCAGACATTACCTTCTGTCCCCTGGGGACAGAATTACACCAGTTAAGAACCACTGTGTTAAATGGACTACCACACACATGCAACTTCAATCAATATTTGCCTTGGGCTTCCCTGGTGGCGCAGTGGTTGAGAGTCCGCCTGCCGATGCAGGGGACGCGGGTCAGTGCCCTGGTCCAGGAGGATCCCGCATGCTGCGGAGCGGCTGGGCCCGTGAGCCATGGCCGCTGGGCCTGTGCGTCCCGAGCCTGTGCTCCGCAACGGGAGAAGCCAGAACAGTGAGAGGCCCGCGTACCGCAAAAAAAAAAAAAAAAATTGCCTTCATTGGTTCCATTTAAAAACATTTCCTGGACTCAAAATGAGAAATAGGGAAACAAAGACTGATTTCAATTTAAACATTGTTTGCCTCAAGAAAAAATATATATATACAGAAATTTTAAGAAAATGTTAGAATCGAGGACGGAGTCAAGGTGGCATACTAGGAGGAAGTGGAATTCGCATCTCATCACAACTAGGGCACCCACCAGGCACTGGGGGGGGGGGGGTACCACGGACACCTAAGGGGATGGGAGGAACCCCCAGGGACCAGGTAGGTTGTGGGATGTGAGGGCAGTGAAGGGGGAGGAGAAGTGGAGGTGGGACAGGAATGGCGCCCCTGAGGGGTGGCTGGGGGAGGGGAAGGGATCCCATGCCCGAAGGGGGAAATTGGGGAACCTTTGGGAGGGCAGAGGATCAAAAGGGAGCATGGCCAGGTTTCCCCTGCTCACTTGGGCCCCCGGGAACCTGCTGAGATCTCCGGCCTGATCCTCTGCCCACCAAGTCCCGCTCCAGCCACGCAGGTCCTGAGGAAGTGGGAGGGAAGGAAGGGGGAGCAAAAGTAAAGGCCGGACCTACAGGACCAGCACCCCTGAGGGTAGGGGAGGGGAGGGGTTCCTACACCCAGCGAGACCCACCCACGGTTAGGGGTCCGGCGGTGACGGGGGAGACCCTGGGGGAGATGGTGGGGGGAGGGGTGTGAAGGAAGGGAAGGGAACAGGACCAGTGCTTTCCCTGTCCACTTAGGCACCGGAGAGCCTGTTGGGCTCCCAGGCCTAATCCTCTGCCCTCGGAGCCTCCCTCCTGATGCGCAGAGCCCAAGCTCCACCCCTACACCCCCGCCCAGGTCCCCACCTCTACACTCTGAGACCCCCTCTGAGACCCCTCCAACCAGGCTGGGCCTAAACCCCACCCACACACCCTCACCAGGTTCCTACCTCCAAACTCCGGAACTCCACACTCCAGAGGCCTTCCTTTCCACGTGCTGCCTCCCCCTTTCTGCGGGAGTCCCAAGCAGAGGCACCGCCCCAGCCTTCAATGTCACACTGCCTAGGTCCCTCCCCACCCTAAACCCTGCCCTTGCCTAAGTTCCACCCCTGCCTAAACTCTGCCCCCATAGCCAAGGCTTTTTTCTTTTTTTCCTCTTTTAGATTGGGGTGCTGTTTTACCTTGTTAATTCACTGTTGTTGATTCTTTTATATTTTAATTTTTCCTAATAAATCTTTTACTTTTCTAATTTTATTTTATTCTTTATACTTTGTTATTGTTCTCTCTTTGGCTTGTTCCCCCCACACCCCCGCTTTTTTTTTTCTTTTTTCTGTTGTGGTTTTATTTTACCAAGTTGCAGTGGTTTCAAATATAGTTTTATTTTTCCTAATATAATTTTTATCTTTCTAATTCTATTTTGTCTTTTATTCTTTGATATCGTACTGGTCCCTTTTTTCTTTCTTTCTTCCTTTTTTTTTTTTTATCTGCATGGATTATTGTACTCATGTCAATAAACACACAGTGAAACATCTATTAAGTGCCAAGAATCATATTGCTAGGAATGCCAACATGAATACAAAATATTTCTGAACTTGAAAGACTTCCCATTCTATCAGAGTAAGACCATAATTTAGACTTAAAATCTCTACCGTTGTGTAATTTTAAAAGCATTATTAGCTTAAATAAAATTTAAATTGTTAGGTAAAAATTATTTAAAAGACCTGAGAATTTAATCAATCTTGTGGAAACTAGATTTAATGATACTTATCTGGGAGAGGAGTTTGGGCTCTGAGGGAAGGGCTAGCCTTTGCTGATCACCTATTTGCTGTATTCCAAACAACAATTCATTTTGTTTCATGATAATATTGTGAAGTGATGTGATTAATTATCTCTGTTTCAAGGAACAGAACACTGAGACAGAGAAAATGAAGTAGCTGACTTAAGATCACTCAGGATTCCAACCTATATCTTTCTGAGTTAAAACCCATGATTTGTTTTTTAAAAAGAGTTTTATTTGGAAGTAATTGCAAATATACAGAAGGTGGCAAAAAAAAAAAGCACATAGAATACCCATGTACCCTGTACCCAGACTCACCTGTTGTTAACAGTTTGCCCCGTTTGCTTTGCTATGTGCTCTTTCTCTCTCTCTGTTTATATAATAAACATATAAATATATATAAAGAGATATTAATAACATATAAGTATTAATGATAAATATTATATGTATTATGTTTATGTTATATATTAATATATTATATATTTATATATTAAAATTAATATAATTATATATAATTTTTCCTGAACCATTTAAGAGTAAAATGCATACGTAATGGCCATTTATTCTAAATTTCTCAGTATGTCTTTTCTAAGAATAAGGATATCCTATTACAATAACCACAGTACAGATACCTACTTCAGTAAATTATAACATTAATACAAAGCTTTATATAATTTTACAACCATATTCCAATATTTTCAATTGACCCAATAATATTCTTTATAGTAAAATTTCTACCTAGTTTAGAATCAGGTATGCATTTAGTTGGCATGCCTATTTCTTCTCCTTTGATCTAGAACATTTCCACAACCTTCCTTTGTTTTTCGTGACATTGGCATTTTTGAAGAATATATCCTCTCCCCTCCCCTTTCTTAGAATGTTCCTCATTTGGGGTTTGTCTGAGCTTTCTTCATGATTAGACTCAGATGCATTACCAGTTGCAATGCTGTAATAGTGAAAGGTATCCTTCCCAGGGCATTACATGGGAGGCACATGGGGACCTTTGGCTTTTTTGCCGATGCTAATTTTGACAAAATTGTCAAAGTGTCATTCCATTTCTCCACCGTATAGTTACTGCTTTTCCTCTTGAATTACTGAACAATCCTTGGAAAGACACCTCATGATGATGCAAATATCCTACACCTCTTCAAAATTTCTCTCTAGATTTAGTGTACATTGATCCTTTCCTGATCCAACTCCAGCACTTCTCCATATCTGCCAGTTGGCCTTTCACTTTCTACAGTAAGGAAAGCCCTCCCTTCTCTCTCAGTTACTTATCTGTCTATTTACTATTGGTTTAGAATCATGAATGCTTACTTTTTAGAAATGATCTACAATTCATTACTGTCGTTAATTATTTGGGGGCACAAATTGCTCTATATTTGGCCGGTGGGGGGATTTTTCAAGCTGGCCCAAAGTCTCTCTTTGTGAGATGCTCCATGACTTTTTTGAGCATATCTTAATTTTCTTGGCATAACAAGCTGTTGCAGCCTCATCTTGTACCCATCCATCTTGCCCCAATCTAGAAGTCTTGTTTCCTTTGAGTGGGAGATGTATGCTATTAGAGAGCAAGATGTGGGGTGGTGGGTATACTCATTGCTGCTGAGGTGTTGTTCCTTCTAGACCTGGCTGCTACCTAGAGCTATGCATATATATATATATATTCATACATCTAATTATACATATGTAACTATACACTAAATTAAGCACCTATATGTATGTCACATAAACACATATGTATACATATGCACACATTTTAGAAATCATGAGCCCATACCAATACCTTCAATTCCATGCAACCCCCCATAAGATTCTTTTTTACCTTCCCCTATTTCTGATTTAAATGCCTCTTCCCCCATAGTGAGAATTCTGACTCCCCAAAATATCAACATATTTACTTATTTGCTGAATCCTATAATACATTTTATAGTTTCAGAGTTGCTATGTCCATACCATTTAAAAAAAAAAAAAAACACTATTGAAAAAGTGTTCAGGATTTGTTTGCAGTTTTTCCCACCAACACACCACTAAAGATTGAAATATATTCATAAACTATTTGGACTAGATTATTTTTCCTTTTCCTTTCAGTTTGCTTAAGATTTATTTGAAGTAAAGTTGTGTTCACTTCATTTTTCGTTCAGTTTTAATTTATATTTTTTTCCAAAAAGAGAAAAATGAAAACTAATATAAAATTACTTTAAATAACCTTTTGCAGTGTAAATAAATATATTGTTTTTTATAAGACCATTGGGTCTCATCTGTTTAAATATAACAAAAGAAAATTACCTCTCATATTGTAAATATACTTTTTGGTTTTAGAAATGAGAAGTGACTTTCATTCTTGCCACTGAGTGTTTCAACTACATGGATCAGGATGATATTTAACTGACTAAATATTCAATTAAACAGGGTCTTCTGAGGCCCCCTCTCTCTGAGTGGAAGTATTCTACACAAACTGCACTTTTCAACCAGGACACATAGGGGTCTGACACATGGGGATTGTATGCTAACAGGCTCAGTGTCTCATTGGCCCCATAGGTTCTTCTGATTCAGAATCTACTAATATTAACAGGGCAAAATTAATTAAACTGATGGCACATTATAAGTGCCGCTGTTGTGTTTCTGGGTCTTTCTGGGGTGTCAGATTATGTGGTATATTGTAATAAGTTGCAGATTTGGCATTTGAGAGTCTTGGATTAAATTTTTATCTCTAGGTCTTTAGGAAATACCTATTTCCTAAACTATATAATTAGGGTTATTGTAAATATAAAATATGTGTCTTTCTCTTACATTCTTATAATTGTATATATATATATATATATATGTATTAAACATTCATTGGTGCTATCTTCTTTCTTCTCATCATCATCTTTACAATAATCTTAATCTCTCTTGGCTACATTTCTAGACCAAAACAAACAAACAAACAAAACAAAACAAAAACATAATCACATGCTTTTAGGCCAAACCTTGTTAAACCTATCTCCATTTACAAATTATTACCTTTGTTGTATCCCAGATTTCTACAATATGGACAGACCTTACATTAACACTACAACATTTAATTTCTAGAAACCACATAATTAAGACTAAGGAAATCTCACCTAGTTTCCTCCTTGGGACTCCCAAGTCCCATGATGATTAGTTGTGGGGACGTCATTTTTTTTTTTTCAGGGCCAGTTGTGGGAAGGATGTGGCCTATTCCCCAGATGCTAAGATTAATACAACACTTCTCAAAAAATGGAGTTCTTTTCTCGCTAGCACTCACCTGATTAACCCTTACTTAGTCTGCTGATACTGGGGCAGACCTGACAGGCAGCGCAATCCCATCTCTCGGAGGTCACACAGAAAGCAGGGTCACACACAGTGGAGACCTCAGATGCAAAGCAGAAGCACCTACACACCACCAACTCAGACTGAGCACTGCACATTCACGGCTGACCATCTGCAGCTAACTCAGAGCTTAAATAACAAACAAACTCCAGTACAGTTAGCCCCTCAGCCACATCCGGAGACTTGGCTTTCCTAACACGGGACAGAGAGAGTTTGGGGTCTTTGAGGTTTAAAAGACCCACTCCACATCTACCCCATTCTTCCTCTTCAGGAGCCTTCCTGAACTCCATGTTAGATGAGGTTCTCTGCTTAGCAGTAAAACTTTTTTTTTTTTCTTTGGTTTCTCTAGTCTTTATTTTTCTTTAATACACATCTATATACTAAAGGCTGCTCACTGTGAATACCATGATTCTTTTGGCCTGAACGTTTTTTCTTGGCCATGGGACTAGCTGAAAGTGCCAAAGGATTGATATTCACAAATGTGCCCTAGACTAATAATGGACAAGATGTTAGTGATAAAAACCTGAACTTCTACCTCCTTGGATAACTCTCAGGTATCATCTATACTGTCTCTCAGATCTTGCCAATAGGGTCGAGCTCCACTTGCCCTCCGTGGTCACTGGCTTCCTCATGCAAACTCTGTTGTTTTTTCTCTCTCTCCCATGCCCATGTCTACTCTCCTACTGATGTTTTGTCACACTGGTATCACTTCTAAATCAATTACTTGGATTCAAAATCTTACCTCAGAGTCTGCTTCGAGGGGAACCCAAACCAAGACAACTGTCTTTTCATGGGCTTTTCTAAAGGATGAGATTAAAAAGAAGTTTAATCCTCACTAACACTTCTGGTTCTAGCTTCCAATCTCTGTGACAACTGAGGACAAAAATTTTAAAGTATATTCTAAGAATAATAATCTTTAGACATTGGGAAATCTAATTCCAAATATAAGAAAGGAAAATCATTCTAAATCGTCAGAAGCACCCAATATAACTGATTTTTCAATATCTGCATTTGGGAAGACCTTCAGGAAAGATGAGAAGGTATTTTCTCTACAGCTACATGAGTAAAAGGGCTCCACAATTTTGTCAATCTTGAAGGTACTGTGTCCCAAAGGTAAATCCCAATCTCCATTTCCAGAGGCAGACAATTGCTGCAGCTTTTAAATAGTAGTCCTGCAGCATCTTACTTTCCTTTTAGCATTATTGTTTAAAACATGTTTACAGACAGGAATGAAAACATACCCATCTTTGTTCGCCTAGCATCTTGAAGGCTCTGGAACGTTCCAGAAATATTTGTTAAGCTTGATCAAGTTGAGTTGAAATGCCTTCTCTGGAAAGCCTGTAGATACAATTTGCTACACGAACCAGTGAAACTCTGGGGTCCTTATGGTAAAATAACAGTTGAGTTTTGTTCAACTAATTTTGCAGTCAGTCAAAAGTTAATGAATATATAGATTTCAGATGTAAGATATACTAGATTTAAAACCAATTATAAAGGTTAATAATGCAATTGAGCAGTGCAGCGATTTGCGAAACAATGTAAGTAAGGATTGCATATAGTTTCAAAAATCAGATTCTGCAGGTATGCAAAGATGAGTTTTACCAGGTCTCATTTTAGTTGAATTAGTTGGTTAGTAGAGTAAATATGTAGTGTTGACAGTGACTTCAGTAAGTGGAAATGTGGTAATGTGTACCTAGAAAAATGGTGCAGATGAACCGGTGTGCAGGGCAGAAGTTGAGACACAGATGTGGAGAACAAACGTGTGGACACCAAGCGGGGAAAGTGGCGGGCGGTGGTGGTGGTGGTGGGATGAATTGGGAGATTGGGATTGACATGTATACACTGATGTGTATAAAATGGATGACTAATAAAAACCTGCTGCATAAAAAAAAATAAAATAAAATTCAACCATTCAAAATAAATAAATAAATAACCTTTTGAAAATACGTAATGAATCCTAGACAATATTTCAGATAAGTAGTGATTACGTAAGCTATTGAAATTTTTAGACAGACGCATTTGTCTGCCTGGCCTTGGTTTTCAACCTTTAATAAAATCAGAAAATCCCCTTACTGTAAAAATTAATACTATTTTCTAGTTGTTTTCTGTCTAGTTGAGGAACTATAGGAGTTATTCTAATTCAATTAAAAAAAAAGAATTTTGCATAAGTATGCAATTAATGTACATTTGCAAATCATTATTAAGTATATCATTGCTTTATTTATAAAACCTAAGTGAACTTGTTATAAACTATAATACAGAATATATGGATAGATATATACACAGATCACACTAGTCTATTTAGGGGAAAGAATTCTTGTAGTGATAGGTTAAGTGTCTGAATATATTGTAAATATTACTGATAATGAGGTTTCTAGTTCTATGGTGTACTAATGTGTGACACAACCATGCCATTTAAAACCGTAAGTGCATTTTACCTAATTATATCTAAGTTTTGCTTTAGCTAATCTCCCAGAAACACACACTTTGTTTGTTATACCCAGACTTTCATGATGTTTATATACTTTAACTCCATTATTTTCCCTGGTTTATTAATTTTCTCAGAAGAATGCCTGGGTGGATAGCCACAATTTATCGATCTGTTACTATGGCTGTGATCTGGAATATTTCATTTCACTTGACATTACACATGTTATTAATGTTTATAAATACTTTTAAGAATATGTGGAAATTATAGACAGGTTATGTTCCCATGAATGTATAAGAGCTACTTAGGTACGACTCTAACTCAGCCCTTTAAAAAGACTCATCATCTCAGATATTATCAATAGTATATTCAAAGAATAGCCAGCCTTTAAGAAAATAAGTATGAAGGAGAGGGTATTATTTCTTGGAAAACATGCACCAGGATCAATTTGGAGGGAATTCATAGGAAACGTGCCAACGTTTAAATGTTAAACTGTTAAAATGAAACATATTTTAACTGCACTTCTGTAAAGAACAGAATAGACTTTCTAACAGAAAAGATCGTGAATCAGTGGTAAATTATTAGGAAAGATAAGAAATATAGGTGTTGAAATGAAAATATGTTCATATGCAAGGTTACTTGTTTGTTAGGAAGTTGGGAAAGGGAGACAGCACATTGTAAGGACATTGGGAGCTGTGCTGTTGATAAAGACATGGAAAGGCAAGTGTCTCTCCCTTTGCCTCTGCTCCCCGGACACTGTCCACACTGGTCTTGTGCAGCTCTCATCATTATTGTTTGCTCTGGAAAAGAGTCCTCTCTCTAGCCTGGGAGCCCCTGGGGACCTGCATTTGGGTCCTGGCACACAGGCTGTGCTCAGACTCTCTTGACTGCTTTGAGCTGGGTTGCAGCGACTTCTCCCAGGACTTGGAAAATTTAGCTTTCAGAATTCTCGATGTGTTCTCTAATATTAGGCTATCACCTAATGGATGCACACTGTTGTCCTATTAGTGAAAGAAAAAACTCACTGAAATGAAGTTTGAACACAAAATAGCCACAATTCTATATTTGCAAACCACAATGTACTAAAATTCACTAACAACATTGCCTAAAATTCTGTTTTTTCCTTTTAATTTCAGTCTAATACACAAACCTACTTCCTGCTAGGCTGTTTTCTTTTCATTCCTTTGAGGTCCTTTCAGTGGAACAAATGGGTCAAGAGTTGAGAAGGAAGAAGGAAATGTATTACCATATATTGAGCCTGCATGATGGTTTCTATGGACAATATAAAACAGCTTTTCTCCAGTAAGCATATTTGGTTCCACCTCTGTGTTTATCCCATCTAAATGGGCCAGAGGCACAAGAATAACTCTTACTTGGTTCCTATTAGAAAGATCTCATTGTTTATTAACCAACAAAAACAACAACAATCTTGTTTTTATTCCCATATCACTTTCATTTTTCTAATTGCCATTTTCTAGAATTTTTAATTCCATATTTTACATTACTTATTCAAGAACATGCAAGTAAAGCACTTCTTATAATGGCTATAGCCTTCCTGCAATCCCGCTCTCTTTCAAAAGGAGGAAATACAGATTTCCATTATGTGTTTGATTTCTTGACCTCTATTTTAAAGTCACAGCATAGAATGAATATGAGTTAATAATGATTTTAATTATTAGCCCAGTTTCTCTCTTCAAGAGAGTTTAAGTGGAGGAAAGTTAGGAAAGTTGATGCATCCAATAGATATTTTTGCCCTCTGATGCCATTTGGACTTACCATTGGATAATTTAGCACCAGTGATTTCCTATGAAAAATAGTTTTCTGCGTTTTGACTAGATTTCCCATTCTCAATACTGAAAAACCACATCAATTATTCTGTGAGTGAAAGGGGGGTTTATATTTTAGAACATCAAATTTGTTTTGAAGATACAGTAAAGAGAATGAAGTACATTGTTAAGTGTTCTTTCTTTGATATGTTCGAAGTGTAAATTGTTGACATGTGGAGAGAAGAGATGCCACATTGCAGATCATTCTTGTTGGATGAAGCACACACTGAAGTATCACTTTCTAACAATTAAGAAATTAACACTAACAATTATGTCATTTCTTCTCTAGAGTTCACAGCATGATTAGTTTATGCCTAATTAAGGGCCTAAATCAGCAAAGAATGTCTGGCTTCAGCCTGAGGGTGGATTTCTGTAGGCTACTTTCTAAGATTTCTCGACTTAAATTAGAATGTAATTCAATTTTAAGTGATGATCGGAAAGGACTCTTTACTATTTCACAATTTTCTTATTTCAAACAAATCTTTGATTTTCATCTCCTATCTTTTTCCATGTTGTCCTTTTAACTTGTTGAGAGAGAGAAAGAAAAAGATTACACCAAGCTGAAGAAATTTTCTTTTAAGTTTGCATAGTCTTTCTTTTCTTTTTCAGTAGGCCATCATTCTCTATAGTTTCAAATTCCTCAGAAAATCTTTTAAAACTGAAATCTCCAACTCAGGACCAAAAGCCAAGCATTTTCCCCCAATAAAGGGAAAGTAGACATTGAATGTGATATATTCAAAGTGTTTTATTGATTCCTTAATTGAATGAGTTTTTTCCAAACACCTTATTAAATAGCAATATAAGGAAACGACTGGAGGAGATAAGATTACCAGAAAAACAAATGAAATTAAGAAAAATAAATGAAACCAATAAATGACATATATATGCACACTTATATATGCGTGTGAGTGTATGTTTATGTATGTGCATATGCACAAATATTCACTATATATGTATACACATACTGTATATATACATATATATAAGGCATTTGCACATATACATATGGAATTTAACATGCTTTATATCCTTACAAGCATTATATCATAATATCATCTCTATTTTACAGCTGAGGAAACCGGAGACTGAAGCTTAAAACTGTTTATTAACTTTCACGCAGTTATACAACTAGTAAAATGGCTGAGGCACAAAGTGAAAAAATACAGGACAGACTGATATAAAATAAAGGTCAAAAGAGTGCAAATAAAATTCCAAATTTAATGTTGCCTTTATGTTAGTTATGCCCTTTCAAACCTAATTTAACCCTAAAGCAAAGTCTTATTCAAAAATATAAAACAAATGGCTCTTAAATTTTATCAAAAATGAGAAAAAGCTTTTTAATTCAATTTTTATTTCTCTTTAGACTTACTTCGCATGACAAATTTAGAAAATATGACCAAAGGGAAAGCTGTTTTCCCTAAAAGAAAGAAATAAAAAACTCTTATGATATCAATATGGTAAAAGAAAGAGACCAAGAAACCTTGATCTTGTGGACTTATAAACAACAATGCCTGTACATTAGAAACTACGTACAAGACATTTTCCATGTTTAACTAACTAAAACTAGTTTTATCCTCCTCCGATTTCCAAAGTGCAATCAACAACTTCTAAGGAATAAAAACAAAAGAAAATTAGAAAAGAAAACAAAAAAGAAGCAAATTATATTTCTTTAATTAGAAGGGAAACTTGGAAGAAGAAAAATGTCTTTATGTGAACCACATATTAATGCTAGATAGTCCCCTTCACTTGAAATTTAGTAACTTGGTTTACCAGAGCCTACTTGGGTTAAATGCTTCCCCCACCCACGGGCATAACTAAACAAGAAAACGCTTGTCTTTTTTTCTCTGAGAATGTAGAAAACTAAGATCTGAAGATGTGCTCACCTCTTGCAGTTGCACATTTTACCTTCTAACTCCTTCTCAAAAACCTTTGAAAAACTGGCTGTTGTTTCTGGAAGAAGGTCACAAAAACACACGAAGATTGATGATAGCCGATGAACTGTTTTACTTTTTCTTAGTGCTTCAAATACATTTATTTTCAGGGGAACATTGTAGAAATTATTTTAATATTTTTTGAAGATTGATATGTTAAAGCACATGAATGTATATGCACATATATCCATGTATATATATTTGTTTATATATACATATTTGTACACACATATGTACACATTGATATGTATATAATCTAAAATATATACATTGTTGGTAGTCAGATCTTGTCATGGGCAGTGCTTTGATCCTGGAAGCCCTGAAGAGCCACATGATACACAATAGAAAACATACCCATGCAAAGCCATTAACAAATATTCAAATAATTAGAGTAAAAAAAGAGTAGATCTAAGGAAATCAGGGATTTGACCTGAAGCAACTTCTGTACTGTTATATTTTATTTACCTCTTCTTGAAGTGGAATTCTACATGGAGAACATAAAGTCTGGATTCGTTTTTATGGGTGTCACCACCATACATGTAGAAAGTACATGCTGCAAAAACTTACTGCAACATATATTTTATGAGCCTTAAACTATCTCCTGTCGAGGAAGAAATAGGTCCTCCCTTCTAACTTCATGTATGTTATAGATCAACATAATAGAATACTTATTCTATTATCACTTTTTAAATTATGTGTTTGATAATGATACTTATGAAAATGCCGATTTCCTGATATTCATTTTAAAGGACTTATTGGGCAATTTCCATTTTATTTGATAACCATAAAATAAATACATCCTTTTATCTGAGGAACAGACCCAAAAAATCAGGTATCAGCTTACTTCATACTTACAAGTTATGTGGTTAGAAAATATTTCTACAATGTTTTGCCATTTTTATATCTTCTTTAGCAAATATCCTATACTTTTAAACCAGTGCAACAAAGCTTATCTTTTTTCTACACAAGGGCTATAATTTTAAACTTCTTTGTTTTCCTTTTCACAATATCTGTATTTCCATCACGTTTTGAAGAAGGGGGTTGGGGGAACAATGGTTTATTTACCCATAGCCTTTCACCTATTAAAAAGTCCCATGGAATTGACCCCAGCATTAAGTTGTAGCAAAATTCCAACAGACTTTTTTTAAGTAGGAGTTTTGCAATGCACATGATCACTAAAACTTTTATGTGTGTTTTAACTCAAATATACTACTTTGAATCACAATACTATTGAAAGAAAGGGAAGAAAGAAAGAAGGAAGGAAAAAAAAAACCCTTTATTTGGGGAATAGGGGATTCCTGTAAATAACTGTAAATAACTAGCTTTGTTGGCATTTTTCATGTTATTTTTGTCCTACCTTTTCTCAGTCTGATTTAGAAAGCAGTTTATAATAAGACTTTGACCACTGCACCCAAATAGAAGGCCTTTTAACAACAAGTTTCTACTCTGTACTACTATTCAATATTCATTTGATTTAAGAGCATTATCTAGTGAACACAACTACTTTATAATGGGTGAATCAATGATTTATGTTGGACCAAAATATTCATCAATTAATAATAAAGAACACTGTCCGCTCTTTCAGAAACAAAATGAACAACAAATACACATGCAAACATAAACCATCAAAATCCAGTCCTTCTCATTTTTCTCTGACATTGGGCCACTTCTAAGATATTAAAGAGGAATACTAATCCTTATTGAGGAGTATAATATGTTTGTGAAATACGAACATAGGGGAAATAGTCCCTGGCCTGAGTTACTGATCTGGTTATGCTATTGGAAAAGATGGTTGCCACTTCAAATATTATTCTAAGTAACATTGTAGTTGCCCAAATAAATGGCTCATCACTTTTCTCAAACTACTTATTAATAATTTGCAAAACAACAGGTGATAATAAGAACAGGATACAAAGTTTTCCATAGTCACTGCCATGAATTTGAGGAAATTTGAGGAAATATTGAGGTAAACTCTTTATTTTATGGGCTATATATATCCTTAGGAAAAATGACAGAAAAACTAGCTAAAATAGGGAATTTCCTGAACTATGCAATTTACTTAACTACCAGTAAATGAACAACTTCTGTGAAGTGAATCATGCCTACTTCAAGGGCCATGGTCCAGGTCTCCATGCCATACCACAGGTCTGAGAGGGCGCATAAGAGTAACACACACATTTGCCTGTCTGATTTTGGTCCTGAGGGTGGGAGGAATTGGGGTGAATGCAGATGCAATTGCCTTTACCTGAAAGGTCATAAATTGAAGCTCCGTGAGATCAGGAAACTTTTCTTTTAATATTTGTTGTTTCCCCAGTACCCAGCACAGTATCTAGCACTTGGCTGAGAGACTCAAAGGTATCTGTGGTTATTTATAAGGCCTCCGAATTGAGAATTAAACATCCCAGTACACATTAGACTGTGTGTGCTAAGAGCTCCACTGATGACATAACGGAGGTTTGAGAGGAGAATCTCACACAGGGTTTTCCGAGCCTCACTAACTACCTCCTAGTTCTGGAATGTATCAATTTGCAATGTCAAACTGATGTCACAGTGCAATGTCTACTCTTTAGACATGACTGGATATAAGTGGGTAGGTAATGCAAATAAATGTTGTCTCAAATTATGGGATCAGGCAATCATTTCCAACAGATATTTGTGTCTTTTTCAGAAAGTCCTGAGGTAAAAGCACCTTTAGTTATTGTTCGTGGTGAAAGTAGGCCCATCCAAGAAGAAGTATCAAACTTTGTGTCTGGGGGCAATCTACTTAACTTATCTAAATCTCAATTCCTCATTAGCAAAATGTGCAAGTACGTAGCTTGTTGGTAGTGTTGTGAGAATTAAATGCATCAATCAGCTTAAGGTCGCATTTGAAAACAATGACTACCACATATTAAGTGTTAGGTATCTATTATCTAGAGTTTGAGGCATTAGTCTAGAAGTCTAGAGGCAGCTCAAGACTGGGCATAGAGATTTAAGATTCCAAGATTTAAGAGTCTACAACAGTTGGTGAAGCCATGAGAATAAATGAGTTATGTGAGAAAAACAGTACAATGAGAGAAACACACAGGTCAAGTCTCATCACTCAGATATATGCACATTCAATAAGGAATAAGAAAGCACATTTAATAAGAGTAATGGATCAAATACTTGCAATGAACTTGGATAGGATAGGATTCAAATTACAGTTTTTAATTACCAGCATAACCCTGGCATATTATTTATTCTCTCTGATCCTCACTTTCATGATCTATAAACTGGGGGTGATATCTAAATGTTAGACTTACTGAGAAGATAAAATTGCATTAAATATTTAAAGCATGTAACAAACATATTAGTTATTGATACACGGTAGTTATTACATATGTTTAGTAACAGTAGACAAAGAAAGAAAAAGAAAGGAAGAAAGAATAAAGAGAGAAAGAAAGAAAGGAAGGAAGGAAGGAAGAAAGAGAGAAAGACAGAAAGAGAGAAAGAAAGAGAGAGGGAAAGGGAGGGAGAAAAAGAAAAAATGATACATAGCCAGAAAATTTTAATGTTGAGAAAACCATGGCAGAGTGTTTCAAAAAGGTGGTCAATATTTCTGGGGGAGGTGGAGGAAAGGGAGGTGAAAAGTAGCCCTAAAGGTGATTTTACTATATCTACATTTACTTTTATTTCCTCTGTTATTTTCATCATAACTCAGAAAACGTGTCTTGAAAGGAAGTTTTCTATATGTTTATATAAACACATACACACATACATATACACGGGAAAGTAGCATGTGTTTGCGACATTTACTATTGTTTTATCTTTTGTTGTTTGTTTACCAAAGTGATGTTTTTCATTACAAGACAGTAAAAAAGATTACGTGAAATACCATATCCCAGACATACAAAATTATTATTTTCTATAAAGCCTTCCATATTTCTCCAAACATATAGGTGCTTGTGTTTTTGTATGACTTCATATGATGCATATTTTGAGTGCAGTATTTTTTGTTTAGCAATATACTGATTGATATATTTTCATTTGTCATTCTAAATGATTGCAAGAGGATGTACCATGCTTTCTAAACTAAGTTCTAATTATTGAATAATTAAGTTATTTTCTTTATTTTACTGCTGAAAATAAAATTGCAATGAGGAGCCCAGTGTATAAATCATTTCCATAGAATGTTTTTGGAAATGAAATATTTGTATCAAAGCATTTAAAAACCCCTTAAAAATCATAAGTAATCACTTAAATTGAATCAATTTAAAGTGAATCATAAGGAAAATAAACACTGATCAAGTAATGTGTGTCAATATAAAATGCTCCACATTAGGGAAAAAACACTTTGAAGAGTGTCTTTTAATGGGTAGTTGAACACGCAGACTTGACGGAAGACCGACTGATCTCACCGTCTTCAACAGAATTTCAGGACAGCAAGGAAACAGGTGACATAAAGTCTTTTGTTACTTTTGTTTCTAATAGTTTTACCATATTTCTTCTGGGCATAAGTGGAGAAGAAAAAATGTAATTGGCTCCAGGTAATGATACCTGTTCCCTCTTGCCTTACTTACCCTACTGTGAGGTCTGGCTTTGGAGCCAAGTGGAAAGAACTTGAACTGTGAAGGGCGGAAGGAAAGAAATGTGACAGCTGGGCAAACAAGAGGAGAATCCAGTGAGGGCAGGAAAGGAAGCTGTGAGATGGCATTTGGAGTGACTTGCATCTGCTCGAAGTGGGAGAGCAGAATTAAGGCTGCTAAGAGCTCCATTTCTGAAGATTTTCACAGGAGTCTTTGAAAAGCTTAGGCAAGTTCCCTGCCTGACACACTTGGCTCCTTCTTGATTAGAGAGGAACATGTTTACCTGTTTGAGAAGTCTTTCTAGGAATTTCCAATCCCTTAGATATAGCAGCATTATAGTCCCAGGAAACAAAGTAGCTTCTTTGCTGGATGAAAAATATTCTTGAAAGTAGTCAAAATTTTAGTTTAAATAAATTTTATAAATTTTTCTAATTTTTATTTTAATTATACATATTTACATAAAGGTAAAATGAGAGTACAATGAACATTTAATATTTATTAGATGTACAGTAGGGACAATTTCAGATAGTGGCCGTTCTTTCAGTTGGGTCCCAGCATGATGATGAGGAAGGGCAATAAGGCACAGAACCCCAGTCAACCCGTCAGGACAGGTAGCATGAAGGATAGAACAAAAACCTTTGTCATTGAAAGCTACCGGGGGGGGGGGGGGGGGGGGGGGGGGGGGGGGGGTGGACACCTAGGTTAGCCTAAACAATGCACATCCCAAGAGTAAACAAGGGGAAGAACCAGGAAATCTACATAAGATGAAGTATAAATGGAATTTAGATGAAATATTTACAGATGAAAGAGCTTTATCCTCACAAGTAATAAAAAAAAGTTAAATCAATGATTGTGTATGTGTATCTATTATATATTTTTTAAAAATAGGAATCAATACAATGCTGGGAAAGATGTGAGCTACATCCTTACTTATCCTTCTAAAAAGCAGTCAAGAGCCTTAAAGAGATAATCAGAGCTGCCTTCAAATTTTATACACAAGAATTTCTTCATAGTGATCTTTATTACTGTAAGGAAAATACACACACACACACGTCTTTGTTTCAATATCCCAAGAATAAGAGAATGGTTAATATATATTTTATACTCTCCTATTGTGTTATATAAACATTAAAAGGCTATGTTTGAAGATGAGAAGGTAGAAATGTGGATAAACTTTTGTATAATTTCCCATACTTTGTGAACCCCTCATGAGGAGACCGTGTGTGTGTGTGTGTGTGTGTGTGTGTGTGTGCGTGCGCATGCATGCATGTGTGTACAACCTGTGGCAGTGGTTTGTGACCCTGGGTGTTAGATGTCACGACAGAATCAGGCAATGAGAGGTAGGGGGAGCACCTTTGGGAGAGGACTTCTACTGTGAATATACCAAGAAAAATGGGTCACTGTGCAAGGGGAGCCATCCTTGCAAGGCCATCGATCTTCAGTTAAGTTGTAAAGACTCTTATGGAGAAGTTCTCTAAAAATTGTCATTGTAAACATATACTCCGTGGGTTTGGGATTTGGGGGATGTTTTTGAAAGTACTAAATCTGCCTCAAAATTGAAGGTAGTCTTAAAAGTCAGCCATGAGGTTAATGGAAATCTCATTTAGATAATGTAGATGTTCAGGTAGTGATGACTTAGGGAGAAGGACAAGAAGTGAGTACATATAGATGTTGACGGTGATATCTCTAAGTGGTATGACTTTACTTTTCTTCCTTATTCTTTGTCCTTTTATAGTTTCCAAGTATGCTATAGCAAGCCTACATTAGTTTATAATTGGAAAATGAAGGCAACTTTTTAAAGGAAGCTTTTTAAAAGCATGCCTATTGAGAACTTTTTCACATGCTCTAAAAGTTGTTACTATTGACCTAGACCCTTATGTTAAACAAATACATATAACGATTTGTCCTATAAATTCTTCTTTGAATTTATATTAGTGAAAAGTTAGACTCTCCTAATGAATGAATTAATAACATTATGCTTAAAAAAGATATTTTGTTTCCTTCCTTTCAAATTATTATATTTTTACTTTTGCTGCCGAAAAATTCAGAGCTGAGTTTTATGCTTATTTGCAGCCAATTCTTTTTTTCTGGATTTTCTGTCCATCGCTTATTTGAATCACATTTTAACCTTCATTTACTCTTACTTTGATAGTTGTATCGTACATTTATCATGTTGGAAGCTGCTTCCACCTATTTGAAAGTGTGTATTCCTGCCATGCTCCTCTTTTCATTGTAGTAACTGAGCCCACAGCCCTACAAATAGAACACACCTGCATGCCTGTACATATATTGTTTTCTCTGCTTAAAGTCTACTTTCTTTTATGGCTAGACCAGTAAAATCCTTGTGATTATACAAGGTTCAGACTCATTAGCTCCTCTGGGTATAACAATAATTTATATATTAGTCCCGCAGCAGTTTCTGACTTAAATTGTAATGACTTTTATTCTTTCACCAGGCTTTGAGATTCTTGTGAACTGCTAGAGTTACCTTATTCATCTTCTCAACATCACTGCACACCGCACTGTGGATGCTCAATAAATATTTAAATAAAAAAATGTTAAAATATAAGACAAATAAGTAAAACTAATGAGCTCAATCAACTACTCAAACAATTGCATTCAACTTTGATTTTAGGAATTTATTTGCAATTTCTTTGGAATTGCAGGTAATAATCAAAACCATGTTGCCTTTTTTTGTTTTGTTTTGTTTTTGCGACACGCGGGCCTCTCACTGTTGTGGCCTCTCCCATTGCGGAGCACAGGCTCCGGACGCGCAGGTTCAGCGGCCATGGCTCACGGGCCCAGCCGCTCCGCGGCATGTGGGATCTTCCCGGACCGGGGCACGAACCCGTGTCCCCTGCATCGGCAGGCGGACTCTCAACCACTGCGCCACCAGGGAAGCCCAACCATGTTGCCTTTCATGAAAATCTGGTTTCTATTTCTGTGGTCTGAGAGCCATGTTCTGTTCTATTTATCATTGGTCCATTTGTCAAATGTTTAATGGGCACCTATGTTGCGCCTAGCATTGAGCTAGGAACCAAGGAACCGCGGGGACGGGAATTAACACAGGCTTGATCGGTGTCCTCACTAGGCATCGTGTTTCACTACTGCAGCAGAGGCAGCTATTGAACAATTCATTACAATTTTTCTTTCTTTATTCATGGTTATAAAAATTGCCAGGAGAAAATGCAGTATTCTCTAGGAATTCATAATGGAGGTTGATGGTGTTACATTCCGAATAATGAACGGGAAATTCATTTATAAAGATGATGAAGGTTGGAAGGTTGGAAGGTAGAGGGCTTATGGGGCTATGGGAGTATCAGACGAGGCCCCAGCTCTCTCAAAGCCTTGAAATAAGTGTTGTCCAAGAGATAAATCGTATATTTTAAGCCCTACGACTATGAAAACATAAATCTATGACCTGAACTGTATAAAAAGATTAGTTTCATAGTAGAATTCCTCTCCACTGAACACCTTCCAGAGAAAAGATGTTTTTCCATCTATGTGTGCTTAAGATCTTGCACAGTGCTGGGGGCATGATGGATACATAAAAATTTCTCAAATTCCTTCATTAATTATCAATAAAAAATTCTTTTTTCCAAGAGAAAACTAAAATTTTTGAATTTTTTTTTTAGGAAAGTGAGAAAGTGTTAAAATAGAACCCTTTAATATAACACTATGATGAACAGTTGGAAATGAACACTCAATAGCAAAGGTCTAACTTGATAAATGTACAGAAACACAGTTATTTAAGGAATAAAGGAGCAAAATCTTATTAATTACATATGAGGAGAAAACTAAGTTTCAATATAACGTGCATTTCTTTCCCAATACAAAACTTCTTATTCTGTATGTAGGTTCTATTCAAAGAACTTTAGCATAAATGATCTTCTTTGATAGTTACAGTAATCCCTCCTATGAAGTATTTTCAACTTCTTATAATCTCCTTGTAGAACATGATTTACATTAAATTTGTCACCACTAAGCTAGGAACACTTTATTACATTACAACCTGATTATTTTTGGTGATTTCTATTTTGTCTCCAGTTCTAAAAATAATACCAAACAGTGAGTAACAATACTCATTTGCACAGCATTGTCAATCAATAAACATTTGCTGATTGACTTACTGATCTTGGTTATATTTTATTTCTGCTTGTCATTCTGATCTTATGCATCTCAATTAACATATTTCAAATTTTAAATTCACTTTGACAGGAATTTTTTTTTTCTCTTTTCCACATCTTTCTACTGGCCTATATAGCCTATTGACAAAGCCGTTTCAAAATACATATTAATATGTACCAAATTAACCAAGATTAAAGCATATTGCTAGCCATTTAGATCTATGTGATTTTGCATATTATGCCAATTTTTAAATGCATTAATTATCCAGTGAACCAAAACAATTCTTCAAAATCACTTCAGTCTATCATGTAAATACATATGCTTATATAAGAACTAATTTTGACAACAGATTATTTATCAATTAACCTGAAAAAGGAGTAACAACTGCAGCTGTTACTGTCTAATTAAGGAGTCCCATATTCTGGCACTTTTTAATGATAAGGCTTTTGACCCAAAGTACTGCCATGGCTTTTTTTGTTGTTTAGTTAGGAAATATTGACATGATGCTTAATATGTTAACTAATAATAACAACAGGCAATCTGCTTTCTACTTCCATGGAAAAAAAATTCTATAGAGAAATAAAAAGCTGCCCCAATGGAAGATAATCTTTGGGGAAAGTAAATTTCTACTGTAACTCAGGAAGAGATCAGATTTAATTGCAAAAAATGTAATTTATATACATTTATAATTCTTGTTTAGAAATTGAAAAATGAAGAACTGCAAATAAATTTGGGAACTACTCATAACTTCATTAAAAGTTATTTGGTGTTTTGGAAAATTGAGTTTACACTAACAGTCAAGCTCTTTATTCTGAAAATTCTCTTGTAATTAACACTGATGAAACATTCTGCCTCCCCATCAAGGAATTTGTGATCCAACTGCCTTCTGCACTGTAGGTGAGAGTTTTTTTTTAGCAAATTGTTCATATCACCTCACTTTCATATCACTTTATTAGTAATAACAATCATAAAATTAATAATCACTTAGCAGGGGAAAAGAGCATAAACCAGACTTCGTATTAGATCTCAGTGTTGTATGCCATGGCATCTTGTGGAAATCATTCAATCGTTCATTAACAGTAGCTAATTTGCAAAGCTTCATCTGAACATCTCCACTACCATTCTAATAACCCTCACACTCTGCATCCCACTTGCTGACCTTCCCTCTGTCATTCAGATTGCATTCAGGGTGACCTTTTCAAGATACAAACACTTCTACATTCAAAATCCAACATCTTCTAAGACCCTCAGGACAAATTCTCAAATTGTTTACCTTTTGCCTTTTGCCTTCTTACTTTTTTTTCTAAAATAGCCTCACTTCTCCCAATCTTTACCTAGACCAACATGTCAGTTCAAACATCCCTTCCTGTACACCCTGTAACTGCCACTTTTGGGTCCAGGCTCTTGCCTATATCACAAGGCATCCATGTACCTTTTCTTCATTACACTTACCACATTTACCTTTCTGATTTCACTTTTACTTCCTACTTTCCATATAAGATTCATGAATATAGGAAGAGAGTCTGGCTTTGCTTAGGTTTATAGCCTGGTGTGTAACATAGTTCTTGGTGCGTAGCATAGCTCTTGTCACGTAGCTACTGGTCATTAATACATGCTACATTTGAATGAGAACTGAACCAGGAATTGAAATTTCCGCACTCAGTTTCTACTTGACTACTTACTAGGAGTGTGAACTTGGACTAGTGTGTGTGTCTTACCCTCAGACCTCAGAAGGGGAACTGCTATAGACTCTCAGCCCCATAATTATACCTGGATGGCACATGCCCCACATTCATTGTCTAATCTAAGGGTCGTGTATTTTCTTACCATAATTAAAATCAATGGACTTTATTCAAATGATAGTAACCTCTAGTCATATGGAGTCCCTCAAAGCCCAATTTGGAACCATGGCAAGGCAAAAATACCAGGAAGCCAAAATCATTGAGTAATAACAAACAAGAGAAAGCAGGAGTTGTTCTACAGAAAGAAGAAAGAAAAAGATGGAATAAGAGAAGCAAAGATAAGAGAGTATGTAGCTGAGGTGAGAGAGAGAAAGAGAGGGAGGGAGATGCAGAGGGACACAGAGAGTGTGTGATTAGCTATCTTGTGACTTTCCAGTTTCCTCTGAGTCCTGGCTCTATCCTCTGCTTCACTATTCCATGATATTTCTTTGTATCCTTGGGAAAACTCATTTTTTCCTGAGCTAGACTGAATGAGTTCCTGTTCATTTCAACCAACAATTCCTGACTAAGACATTGAATTTCTTAAGTTATCTGACTCTCAGTTGTCTCATTGTTAAGTGGATTTTATAATAAGTCTGCTGCCTGTTTCATAGTTTAACTGTTAATATAAAATGAAATAATGCATATGAAAGCACATTCATTTATACAATTTTTAATTGATTTGTTCCTATATTCATTCAATAAATATTAATTACATGCCAACTATGGGCCAGATATTGGGCTTATTCAGAGGTTCAACAATGAGTTAGTCTCTAAAATACCTTTGAGAAGCTCATCATGTAGTGAAAAGCACTAAACACAAGTATATACTATTGCGATCTGAAATTATCAGGAATGTTTTGCTTTCCACTTTTTCTGTAGCAAATTATCTAAAACCTCTTATGTCATTTGCTAACTAATCAGTCAAGGACAAGATATGAATTACTTCATTAAAATCTATTATCTCCAAACTGTGAAGCTTATTGTCATTGCTGTATGGAGTTTTGTATGTTACTTAATGTAAATAAGTAGTTAATTACTCAAAAAGATCAAATTAATCACCAATGCAGGGAGCTGGTTGTAAAAACTTTTTTCCCAACATAAAGCACATATGGCGAATATTACCTTCACTCAGAAACAATATAGACTTAATCCTTTAGAAAGGAGTAGAGTCATGTTCACAGTCTGAGTGTTCTAATATAGCACACAATTCAGTGCTGCTAAAAGTTTGCTACTAAGACCCTGGTAGCCTGCAAGATTTTGGTCTACATTATGTGAAAAATCATCCTGGGGTAAACAAAGAACTAGATTCATTCTCTTCTCTCCCATACACACACACACACACACACACACACACACACAACATATATATATAAAATATTTTTTTTCCTCAGAATTTATATCCCTAGGAAAAGTTTTGGGTGCTAGCAATGGTGGGGTAATCATTCTCCCAATCATTCAAGCCCTGTGCTAGGTACCCGGGACAGATATGCTGGCAAACAAAAATGTCATTGCTCCTGCCCTGTTCCTCAAAAGACAAAGAAATAGGTAGTAAATAAGAAATATAAATATATCGTAACAAAGTGTGATAAGAACTGTAAATAGAAACAATAGAGTTCCAGTTGAGACCACTTCTTTGGGGAGGGGTTGGAGTGTATGTGAGAAAAAGCAGATAAGAAAGTGCTGTCATACAGATGTAGAGAACAAACGTATGGACACCAAGGGGGGAAAGTGGCGGGGGGCGGGTGGTGGTGGGATGAACTGGGAGATTGGGATTGACATATATACACTAATATGTATAAAATGGGTAACTAATAAGAACCTGCTGTATAAAAAATAAATAAAATTCAGAAAAATGAAACAAACCCAAAGTGCTGTCATAGAAAGTAATATTTAAGCTAAGACCTGAAAAATGAGGTTAAGCCAGTATCACAGATTGTGTTCTCTGGAAAGCAGACTTTGACATCCAGAAAGGCAGCATCTTTACAGGGAAGGGAGGGTGCTGGACTGGCACAGGGAGAAGCTGGGCTGATATTGTCTCAGTGGATGCCTCTGCTGTCCCCGCAGAGGCCTTTGAATCTGCAGTGGCCCCACGGAGTTGTCACTGTTGGGAGAAACAAGGAAGATGAATAAGATGTGAGGGAAATGTCCACTGGATTTAGTGACATGGAAGTCATCTAGATGTTCATAAAGAAATGAAAAGTAGCACCACTGAGTAGTGTTAAGGCCCATTTGAGGTTAGAGATCATGAAATGATGTCCATATGTCTTATAGCACTGACCAAACCCATAGAAGATAGAGGTTGAAATATAAAAAGCTGGGATTTTTTTCCAAGCATAACAGAGAAAAATGGGGATAATGGAGGTGAATATATTTTACATGAAATAATCACAATGATGGACTATGGATTATAAGAGTGATGAGGAGACACTTAATGGCAGGAGGAGGCTAAAGAATAGAAAGGAAGAAGTAGAATCAGTTGATTAAGATTCAATGATGAGATCTAAGATTATATAAGTCAGCACTTGCACTTGAACTGAAGAGACTAGAAGGTGGGGTCAGAGAGTCAAGTATTTAGAAGGATGATGTTGTCTCTTGCTGAGGATAAGCCTTGTTTATGCCTGCTGTTTCGGCATATGTTTGGTAAAATAATTGATAGCATATCCTTTCATTCTCAAAGTTTTCCCAATTTGGATGTTATATGACTACTTATGAATATTTAAATACATGAATTATAATGTAGTGTACATTCTGGTGTTGATAGTCCACTGAATGAGGCCATGGAGATGTGATGATAATGTGATTGTAGAATCATTGGCAATGAGATGGCAAGGAACTGGGGAGACAAGTCATCATCTGCATGAATGTTGAATCATCAAGAACGATGGGCAATAGGAAGTTGTTCAGACGCAGTGAATGAGGGCCTTTTATTTTATTTTATTTTTTAATAAATTTATTTATTTATTTATTTTTTGCTGCATTGGGTCTTCGTTTCTGCACGGGCTTTCTCTAGTTGCGGCAAGCGGGGGCTACTCTTCGTTGCAGTGCACAGGCTTCTCACTGCGGTGGCTTCTTGTTGTGGAGCATGGGCTCTAGGCGCACGGGCTTCAGTAGTTGTGGCATGCTGGCTCAGAAGTTGTGACTCATAGGCTCTAGAGCACAGGCTCAGTAGTTGTGGTGCTCAGGCTTAGTTGCCCCGCGGCATGTGGGATCTTCCCGGACCAGGGCTTGAACCCATGTCCCCTGCATTCGCAGGCGGATTCTTAACCACTGCACCGCCAGGGAAGTCCTGAATGAGGGCATTTTAAAGAAGGATGTAAAACCTGGATTTTTTTAAGAGGGCAGTGAAGACTTATTCCCTGGGGGCTATTCTCCTAAACTTCAATATTGAAAATAAATTTCCAGATGTCCTTTGTGGTCATCTTTCATCTCTATTATTTGGAAGCACCTATTATATCTTGTATGATAGAATCACATAGAGAACTTGTTTTCTATATTATCCCATTATTATCACTCGTGGTGATTGGCTTCTTTAAGTTGAATGAACAAATTTACTACTTATTATCCATCCTCATATAAATAATAAGGAGACTAACCTGGAATAAGATTTAAATATATGGTAAATACTGGGAAGCAAAGGAGAAACATCTTGCTCAATAAGGTAGAGGCATTTACTACTTAGCAAGTATCTATACGCTGCCTCACATTTTCCTGCCCCTTTCAGTTAGGTGGAGTTATGTGATCTTTTTTGTGTACAAAAATAATGTGTACCATTTATGAGCCAAGGCATTTAAGAGGAGATGTAAGTCCCATATTCTTTTATCCTGCTATGGTGACCCCGAAGCCAAATATTGAGATCATGGAGCCAAAGATGGAGGATTCCTGAGTCATCACTTAGAAGCTACCCTGGGAAGCCTTTGGATGTAAAGCAGAGTTTGCATGAGCTCTCCTTTGCTAATTCATTGAGATCTCAGTTAGACAGCATAACCTAGCCTGTTGTGACTCATATAACCAGTGCACAATAGTTTTACATGAAAAGAAAATGATGTAGCAAACAAGAAAAGCGAGTCATCCATCATAAGTAGTTATTTTAAATCTGTGATTACTATGACGTATTTAGAACATTCAAACCAAAACTATAAACCATATGAAAGGGAATTTTTTTAAGGAGCTTTGACTAATGATATCTATCCCTATGTCTTTAACAAGACTTCTCTTTAGAAAGGAACGTCCTTGATACACCCTTCTTTCTAGACAAGGAGAGCTGGTGAACCACACACCTGAAATAGTCCAAGAGGCCTTTTTGAAATACTTAACGGACACACACTCTGACATTTTCCTTCAAAACATTCATTATGCTACATCCTCCTGCCCTTTACCAAATAAATCTCCCTTTGTAAACAGAGAAAAGCCCTGGTTTTAGTCTGAAGGTGATTATGGGAACGATGATTTATTGTTTTCCTGGACCCTGTGTTCCTTGGATAAATTGTGCAATCTTAGCTTCCTAGCACCTCCTGATAGCCTCGTGCCTGTTTGAGAAGCTGCTGCTTGGGTGGAAGGCAAATGATCACAGACTCCTAATGTTTCAAAAATCCAGAAAATAATGGTCTTCTTAGCTCCAATTCTCACACATTGCTTTTTTGAAGAACGACTACAATGCATACCTGGAGAAGCAAGTAACAGTGGTCAGAGTAGGGGAAGAAGGAAGGCAAGGACAATTTTGCTTTGTGAGACCCCGAAGAGATCCCACTGGGACTTGCCAAAATCATGCATTAGATCTGCATGTCACCTGTCCACTGAGCCCTCTAATAACTGCCCTTCCCAGAAATTGCATGGAGTGGTGGCAGAGCCAGGACAACTGTAGCAGAAACCGGTCAGTGACCCTTTAAGGAGGCCAAATAGCCAATCGAACAGCATCTGGAATCACTTTGCCCTCAGTTAATCACATATCACACTTTGCCCTCACTTTATCTCTGCTACATGGTATCCTTTCTAATAAATCTAATAAATCTCTTGTTGTAGTACAAGGAGTGGGGATTGTTACTTTTGTTGTGGCAAACTCTAAAGGGCTAAATAAACCCACATGCTTGGAAAAAGGATAAAAGGTCAGATATCAGGATGGGACCTCCAAGCCCCTCAGGAGCCAGGCAAGAGCAAGAAAAAGAGGCTCATGGTTGGAAAGAGGCTCACACGTGGGCCCTAAATGCACTCAGCACCCATAAGAATTCAATAAAGCAATTATGATTTGGGTAAAGTCTGTATTCAGTACAATCCTTGCAACCATCATAAGGCCATGCTATATCTCCTTGGTTCACTTCATTACAGATTTTCAACTCTTATTTTTTCTCAAAAAATGTAATGCCTTCAGGCTTCCCTAGGTCTCTGCTGACATAAGGAAAGATAATTAAGTGACAAATCAATTAGCATTAACCTGTGATTACTAAATGCCTCAGCATTCCACTAAATATATACATTTTGTAAAGAATAGTGTGAGTCTCTAACTGCAAGACTTACACAACAGGGTGAGCTGACACTATTCTCTATAAAATCTTAATATTTAAGTGAATATATACATATATTATGGGATAATATTTTGAGGAAGGGAGGGTTTCCAGTATCCCGCATGTGATACTGGTTGGCTGATCACATACTTTTAACAGGAATAATGGCAAACCTGGAATCTACTTTGTTTTCTTTCCAAACTGTACCTTAATTAAATCAACAAGAATACACATTTACTAATACTTCACCCTTCCACAGTCTAGAACAGTGCCTGGAACAGGACGGTCATTCACCAAATATTTGCTGAATGTCTCTAATATCTAGAAACTACCTTTTGGTAAGTGCAAGCCAGGTTTTGACAGGTACTTTTGTATAGCAATCTTTTTGTTCTTTTCAAACATCCAGTCATAAATATTAAAGAAAAAAGTAAGTACTTTTCTCCATGTAATAACAGACATATCTATGAGTTTAATAAATCTTACATTCATAATAGAAGAGCTGTTCCTATTCACCAAACTGACCCACTTTCTTATACTAGATTTTGCTATTTTCATCTACCAAATTGCACACTAAAAGGTGACTGGCATCAACTGAGCACCAAATATGGTCTATGCATCATTCTGGATGTAACATTTGTTATAGATTTTCATATTCATACATAATGTTGACTAATTACTATTATAACCACATTTTACAGGCAAGAAAACAGACCCATAAAAGTTAAGTAACTTGCTCAAATTCTCATAGCTAGTAATATAAAGAAAATTAGAATTTAGGATTCAGACAATTATTTTCAATTCTAAAGCCTGAAGACTGTCTACGTAGTATAGTGAATAATAAACTCTGCTTTAACATTCGATTATAGTGCAAAACTAAATCTTAAATTATATTTATATTCTGATCCATTAAATCATCTTCAATGTATATTTTGACTGAGTATATGCAAACGAAACAAAATTTCATTGTAAAGATAATAGAATGTTTAAATAAATATGCCCAAGTAGCCATGGACCCTCCAGGAATTACAAAAACCCAGAACACCCACTATCAGTTCCTGTCACCACAAACATGCCTGTGTGTTCTCCCCAGCTAGCAAGGTAAATTCCTATCATTGTAACCTGCATCCAACGACAGGCAAAAAGTCTTTTACAGCCAAAATACTAGCAACCATGCCTCAGAATAAAGAGGCAAAAAACTTAAAAAACAAACAAAAAACTTAAAAACATTTAAAACCTTTTTTATGTATGAGAACTTAGCATGTTGTCTGAACATGATCAGAACTCAATAAACATTAGCTATTATTAATACTGTGTGCGGAGTTAAGAGGGAGAAAACTCAGGGCGGGGTGCAACAGTACCAAAATATTCCATTAAGTTGTCTGTTTTTTAGCCTTACTTTGAAAAACTAAACCCTGGGAATCAACTTCTTAATAACACCTCTTTTTCTTATATTGGAAAGAAAGCCATTAAATGAAATATGATCAGAGCAAGGCATTCGGCTTCTCTTGCTCTAATAAGTTTGCCATTTTATTACCAATTACTAAGTAGTCTTCCTCTCTTTGTAATCGATATATTTCTAAACTTGGCATTGATCTACTTCACAGATTTGGCAGAAGAACCCATTTATTAATGTCAAACCCAAGAAACAGGCTTCCTATCTTGGCTTTGTGTCTGAATATGAGCACAAGATTGGTAGCATCTTCAATATGATATTTATAATGTTGGAGGTTTGAGGGCCCCAATAATAATAATACTCCTGTTCTCCAACTGGACTCAAAGCAAATTGAGAAACAGAGTAAGAAAATAAGGAAGATGGAAAAAAAAAAAAAAACCCTTCATTACTGGTAAAGCAGAGATTAGAGAATATGATGTACATGCAGCATCACCAAGCCTCTTGATGTTGTTTGGCTTGTGTCCCCAGCCCTCCCTGATCCCTGAACTGTCCCCCACCCACACTGTCGGCTGTGAAGGGGCCCAGGGTGTAGTGTAGCAGAACAAGTGCTCTGTAGGCAGCTCACTCTCAGAGAAAGGAAAGAGAGGGGGGACCTACCTGCTTTCTCTCTCTGAGTTACCTGTTATATGTAGTAGTTCTCTCCTAGGGAGAGAACTAGCTAGGGAAGGAATGAGGGAGGGGATGGAGAGAGACCAGGAAGTTATGCTAATGTTTCGTCTTTAGGTGTAGGGAACTGTTGGAATTACTGTTGGAATCACTCACTAGGATTTCCCAATTTAACCCCTTGATTAAGCCATTGCCTCATTTAGCCTACTATCTCCCAAGGGGTGCCTATTGCCCTGGGGGATTGAATGGAGAACAACAGGCTATCTGGACAGGCTCCTTGGTACCTTCCTGGGTCCAGGCCAACCCCTACTTTTCTAGGTGTGCTCTTGGGGAACATATAATGGAAAATATAGACTTGCCCCAAAAAGTCATTGAATAATTATAAACACAACATTAAATCAACTGCAAGACCACTCTGTACACAAAGCTAAAGTGCATTGCCTGCTTTATTTCCAATCCCAAATCATATCTGTTTGCATTTTCCATTATATCTCACTAGAGGTTCTATAATATGAAGTATCATAATATCACAGAGATATTCCAATAATAACATGAATAAACATTGTAATAAAATAATGTCAGGAACAGAAAGAAGCCCCACATTTGAATAAAATACCCCTCTTTTTCATATTCTCAGAGAGATCAAGGTTTTTTTTGTTTTTTTTGTGGGTTTTTTTGCGGTACGCAGGCCTCTCACTGTTGTGGCCTCTCCCGTTGCACAGGCTTCCGACGCACAGGCCCGGAAGCGGCCATGGCTCACGGGCCCAGCTGCTCCGTGGCACATGGGATCCTCCCGGACTGGGGCACAAACTTGCGTCCCCTGCATCAGCAGGTGGACTCTCAACCACTGCGCCACCAGGGAAGCCCAGGGAAGCCCCGAGAGATCATGTTTAAAAACCACTTGTAAGACCAAGTTCAAAGATGAAAGGGAACTAATATACAAAATATTTTTCTGTTATGAGCTAAAAGTCCAAGATATTACACACACATACATACAAACACACCCCACTTTATTATACCTGTTTCAGACATAGAGACACTTAATGCTTAGGTGAAGCTGAAGTTTCTTTGGCCAATTGCACCATCTTCAGTGGGAATAAATGTTCTTCCTTAAAGATTTCAGAAGTTGAATTTACTCAGTGCCAAACCTCTATCTACTCTGTCACACTTTTCAGAAACTCCAATAAATTAATGGAATGTGCAAGATAATCATAGTACTGGCCTCATAGGAAGTCATTCCCCAGCTTCCGTAGTGATTATCCAAGAGGCAATTATATTCCTAAAAGACAGTACATATTTTCCCAAAGACTAGCAATGTCTCAGAAGTGTTAGAGCGAAGTAGGACAAAGAAAAACTTTCCTGGTTATGGCCTCGGGAGGATGCTAGTCAGTCTTTGCTAATTGCCTGTGAATTTATTTAACCTGGCAAATTCTCTGAGCAAGATGTTAATTTTTGCACAACTGCTGTTCTACTCTCTGGGGAAAATCCCATCTGAGCATGTTTCCTCTAAGAGTGGTATTTGCAATACTAAAGATATCTTGCAGTGTTTGTAAATCTGAGAGGGTGACCAGTCCTCTTTGAGGTGTCTTTCTTTCTCCACTAGTATACTGAGAAACCTTGATTTCCATTTCTTCTTTGTCCTGCCTACCTATGCCTGACACTAACAATTTTACTCTAGGACCTCATCTGTGCTCTGCTTCAACATAGAACTCAGCGTCATTGTGGCATAAAATTAATAAATTTTGTACCATCTACCAATACATAAAGGCCTACAGAGAAAAGGGCTCTTCCTACTGTAGATCTTGACATCATGATTTATTGGAGCCCCTGCAGCATGCCTGGGTCTGCAAAGGTTTCTGAAGAGCCTGAGTATGTATGTTAGGAGGCCAGCATCCATGAAGTTCAAGATCGAGCCATAGACACCTGTCCCCTTAGTGGACATTAGCTCTTTTGCTGAAACCAGTGTAGCTCAATCCAAGTTTCCTGAGTCCCACAATATTCCTCCTACCACTCCCAGGTAAGGGAGAGGTCCATAATAGATGCCCTTCTTCAGGAAAGAAATTATCAGGACCAGGGAAGTCTCATTCCCTTCCCCTTCTTTAAAATGTATTTATTTAAAAAAAAAAGACTCACAGAAATCACTTTAGTTGTAAATTGGCCAATACGATGTACTCACATATTAAAAACACTTAATCCAGAAATAAAATTAGTTAATAAGCATTATTATCATGAACAATTAAATTTTATTAAAATGCAATGCTATAATTATGAGTCTAAAACCTAAGTTAAGTTTATTAAGCTAAAACAACTATTTTTTATTTAACTCATTAAGAGAGTTTATTAACTCACTTTTATTTTAACTTGCATATTTGAAATTAATTGTAATAGGCTTTTCTTATAATAGGTTATAATTAATGTTTTAATCCTGCAGCACCCTTAAATGGATATGATCCTACCAATGATTGGTTAGTAATTATCCTGGAGGCTAATGCTACAGTGGGAGGTTTTGTAGATGGCTAAAACTAATAAATGATAAAAAAGCATATGCCTTCTCCTTTTAGTTATAAATGATATGAGAGTCATTTGTACAAAGATACCCATGGTCAGCCGTAACAAAAAAAATTTTCTATAGACAAAACATGACAAATGTTTCCCTCGTTCTTTGCAACTTCAGTGGAGTAGGTAGGGGTTTGGTTGCTGTATTTACCTTTTATCCAGTTCTGGCCATGCTTATCTAACTTACCTCTTTGAAGCTGAACATTAAGGGTCCTTGAGACTTTGGCTTGGGTACCTATTAATGATTTAAGCACATCTAATTTTTCTTATTCAGCCAATGCCCCATTTTTTTTAAAAAAAAACTCAAGACCACTTAATCCCACAACCCGAAAATATTATGGAGGAGATAACTAAATGTTTAAGAGTGTGTTATTATTGTTATCATCATCATTATTAACACTCATTAGGGTTTTTTATCTCCAAAGTGCTTTGTAGGCATGAAGAACCCCCTCCCTCTCACCTCCTGTCCACCTTTCCTCTATGTGTCAAGAACTGTGATGGATCTATTAACTCCCTATGACCTTTGCATTTTTATAAAGTGCAGTCATTGAAGACGACTACCCTTTTGGGGTCAGTCTTATCTGGTGGTAAGGAGGAACATGTGCCTTAAGGTTCGAAATTAATACGAAATAAAATGCTTTCCAAGTGGAATTCAAGAACTCCTTTGAAATACATCTTGCTTTACTCACCTCTCCAGCTGCTTCCACTACAGATCTTTAAAGTAATGCAAGCGTGCCCACTGCTTCAAGACGCGGGCTCGTACATGAAGCAGTGAGCCACTGTGACTGGGCTCAAGCTTTTTAGTGCCAGGAGATAACTGAAAAGCCAGTGTTAAGTTTTCAAGATTACAAAGAATTCAACCAAACATTTATCACGGTGTAGAATAGGTTAATACCAGAAAATATTATTTGTGAAGTCAACCTGTTTAAAAGAAATGAGGCATAAAGGTTCATCTGTAGAAGGAATGCCTGCTGTTCTTCATCCCCATCTCCCTCTAAAGGATTATTATTCATAAAGGAGAATTCATTACGAAAGGCCACACAGGAAAGATCAGCCTTGAACATACGGACGCTAATCAACTAACTGGCTGAACATGTAGAAGCCAAAAACAGGCATGGAGATCAAGAAATGCTGAAGAAGCATTCCCGAAATACATGTAAGATTTTGTTTTTGTTAAGAAAAGTCAGAATTACAGAGTCTCACCTTGGAAGCACTAAAGCAGAGATAACAACCTTGTCAGTAAAGCCTTTTTTTCTAGGGGACAATTGTGAGGACATTGGAAAAGGAAAGTTCTGATGAGTTTTTTTACGTGGGATGCTTTCACATACATGGTAACTCCAGAATTAGACTGAAAGGGTTCTGCTGTTTACAGGTGTGACGGGTGCTTTTAGTATTTGGAGCCCTAACTAGGATTGTGAGTCCCTGAAGAAAGGATAATTCCCGAGGTCCCATCTGAAGTTATCTGGTTTTGTCGGGTTTTGGCCTTCTTCCCTTAATTCTGAGAGGATCACTCTGCGGTAATGAAAGAATGTGTTTCTCCTTTTTGAAAAAGAAAGATGGGCCTGTGTTTTCTTTTTTAACTGTTTTAATCTGGGATAGGTTTGTCAGGGATGTAAAGTGTTTGCCTTGGGCCAAGAAACAAATATTCAACATTCACATTGTTTGTAAAACTCTTCAGCAATGATTTAATGTTTAGCAAATGGCAGTCCTAAGGAAAGTTAACTTTTGATGAAATATTACAGTGTTTCAAAGAACACTCACAATTATAGATTTTTGAATCCTTTGTTTTGTTTCCAGTGTCTTTTTTTTTTTTAATTTTTCTTCCCAAAGAAAGTATTCGGCCTCCGTTAAAGTCACTTTGATAAAAACCGATTGCAAGTTAATCAGTTCCACATTTCTAATTGTTTTCCCAAAGAAGCTAAGGATTATTAATTTGGTGAAAGTTGTAAATGTTTGGCACTGGAGTTTCCAGGGAATACTCTGGGAAGATTTGTTGGAACCGTGTGTTGTAAACTATGCTCTGCACTCTACATTGATAGAATAACAGGATCCGATGTTTTTAAGCCAAATTGCTCTGTAGGGATCAAAGACATGTTACTTACTTATCTTATACTAGGTTTTGGGATCAGAAAGAAAAGTAGCTTGATCCCCAGAAAAGCTGTTATGATGCAAAATGGAGTGCAATAACCCATATTTGAGCCAGGAAAAAGGAGGAACATTGATTTCAATCAGTTTTATACAATGGAGGATATAGGAACTATATGATCAGTAGGAAAAAAAAACAAAACAAAAAAACGATTGTAACACATATTTAACTTGGCAAATATAATTAGAGGTCTATAAGAAAGTTGGAAAGTACTTTTTATAAAATATTTTACAAATCACATATATTAGCTTAGTCTTAGATTACAGTCTTTTCCTAAACTTAATCATTTAAGAAAAAAAGGCTTTTGTCTGGCTTAAAGTTTGTATAGATCTAAACTTCTAAAATTATTTCTTACTTGCATAAAAAAGGTGAAATTTTAAAGAATCAAAAACACGATGTGAAAAGAGTCCTTAAGATATTGAGAGGAGTGGAACAACTTAACAAATAAAGTAGCAGAATCTCTTAGTATCTAACTTGAGAGCTTGTATCTATTATCTCTATATATTTGATAAAGACTTACAGAACTTTCCACTGAATTCTCTGACATAACTCCTTCCCACTCTTCCAATACATGTACTATTGGAGTCATAATTTTCAACCCTAAAATGAGAAATTTACATGGTGTATTTAGAAAATCTAGATAATAATAATAGCCGACATTTATCAGGCAGTCAGTAAGCTGTTGACACTGATTTAAGAACTTGACATTCATAATCTCCTATACACAGAACAGGTCTAAGAAGTAGAATTATAGGGCTTCCCTGATGGCGCAGTGGTTGAGAGTCCGCCTGCCGATGCAGGGGACCCGGGTTCGTGCCCCGGTCGGGGAAGATCCCACATGCCACGGAACGGCTGGGCCCGTGCGCCATGGCCGCTGAGCCTGCGCGTCCGGAGCCTGTGCTCCGCAACGGGAGACGCCACAACAGTGAGAGGCCCGCGTACCGCAAAAAAAAAAAAAAAAAAATAAGTAGAATTATAATTATCCTCACATTACAGATGCGGCAAATGAGTCACAGAGGGTTTAAATGACTTGCTCAATATCCACCAAGATGTCAGGCTTCAGAGTCCGTATTCTTGGCTGTAATCTCCAGTTTTGTGAAACCAGAGGTATCATTTCTTTTACTTGTGTTAATTATGAATCACATGTGGATCCACACTTCACCTAAACTGTTTCTCTTTTCACTCAGTTTCCTCATTTGCATGTCTGATCTAACTCCCTCATCTACCTTTTCACCTATGATGCATCATTTAATATCTTGGCACTCTCATGCAATACAAAATACTTTCTCAGATCAGATAGTGTATATGAAAATTATATGGAAAAGCACTGTAAAAATGACTCCATTCAAAAGAGGCTCTGATGTTCCGGCTAATGGATTAAAACAGTAACAACAAAAACACACACACATACATACACACACACAAAACCTCCTTTAACAAGTAAGAGATTTACTTTTCTTATTCAAAATATGCAACTTTCATAGTTTTCTTTCTCTTTCTTCCTCTTTCTTTCTTTCTTTCTCTCTATCTTCTACCTACTAAATTTATTTGCTACTACCACATTATCAAAAATAGTCATAATCCAAATTTTTGACCATTTAGAATTGGACTGAGCTGACCTATAGACCAGTTAACTGAAATAATAAAAGGAAATAAGTGATATTAACAGTATTTCACTTAACTGCTCATCATGCTTAAAATAAAACAAATGTTTGTCTAATACACATAACTACACATAAACATAGAGGCAATTATAATTTATAAATAACCAAGGGAGGGAGACTTAAGAGGGAGGGTATATGGGCATATGTGTATACATATAGCTGATTCACTTTTGTTGTACAGAAAAAACTAACACAACATTGTAAAGCAATTATACTCCAATAAAGATATAAACAAAAATTAAATAAAAATAAAAGTAACCAAGCTAAAGTGGATTCCAACAGACCATTACCATATCTTTGTTAACAGAGTTGGAGTTTTAGATTTGAATTTGAAATAAAACCCATTTCTGTTAAAAATTCAGAATCTTAATTCCAACTCTCAAGTTGACCCCCTATCATTAGACTGCCTTGGTTGTGTTTCACTCTCCTATCGGTAATTTTCTTTAGTAATTTTCCATTTCTCTTTATGCCCTTAATATACTTAGTAAATCAACTGAACATCTGTTAAACTGTAAATATTCAAGATAGGAACTTCCTCTTTACTTGTTAGACTAGCATCAGGAATGCCTGAATGTTTCATAAAATGTTTGATATGATTGTAAGCATGATAAAATGACAGTGGTAATCTGAGTGTGAGGTTTTAAATCAATAAGTTTACTTTATAAATTTAAAATGGTTTAAAGGCAGAACAGAATCTAAGAAATAAAAGAAAAAACGAAAACATTCTCAGCACTGTCATTTGTGCCTTTCCATTTTAATAGTTATTTATTTTTGAAGTATTCTCATTATATGTATAGTCCTCTATCTTGTCCCCCAGTTTTTTTTTTCTTCTTTTTTTTTTAAACTTAACTGATTCCTTCCATGGCTTAAAAATAGAGCACATATTTTGTAAGCCTCCTTCAGATAGGAACCACTTCACCACTGCTGTTTGACCACTGGAACTATCCTTATTCATGTCTTGAGATTTCTAAAACAATATCTGCCCTGCATCCACATTGTTTCCAATAGGCAGCATGTATTTGGGAAGCATTAATGATTTTAAAAGGCCCTGGGTCTTAGAATTTTTCTTCTTAAGATCCTTTGCATTTTTCTTTTGAAAGGGCTTCAATATGGGGACCTGGTAAAGGAGGATTAATGTAGTTTAACAAAGTGAAAAACTAATTGAATCATTAACTCACCATTCAGATTCAAATATCTTCATTCCAGACCGTATTCACTATTTACACTTCTGCTTTGCTCCTCTGCCTGACTCTTTTCTTCTCCTTTATTGGTAAAACTTCTTAGTCTTAGTTCTAACCCTGAAAAGGTCATGTGAAAATGCACATCAAGTATGTCAGAGACGGTCCTGACTGCTGGAGTGAAGGCTCAGAGGGCTTTTGCTCCAGAAGTTTGAAGTCTTACATTTCAGTGTTCCTATGAAGACCTTAGAACCCTGTTAATTTACTTAAACTGGCACAAAAACATAACTGGCTATTACTTCTTTTTTTAAAAAAAAAAAATCAGTGTTTGATAGTTCTCAGTCACTTTGTAAACCTCACTGAACCATCTCATTCCTCCTTGAAAGAATTTGAATTCAAAGTTACAATTCAATTTCCCTGAAATTTTGCATTTGACAGTAGTTTCTTCACATAGTAATACTTTGAAGGTTTAATATCACTTTTTAAAAACAGTGTAGACACTACTATATATAAAATAGATAACCCACAAGGACCTACTGTATAGCACAGGGAACTCAACTTAATTTTTGTAATAAACTGCAAGAGAAAAGAATCTGAAAAGGAATATATATATATATATATATATATATATATATATATATATATATATACATATACATATATATCTGAATCACTGTGCTGTAACACCAGAAACTAACACAATGTTGTAAATCAACTATACTTCAATTAAAAATTAATAAATGCATAAATAAATAAAATAAAAAGTGTAGATTAACTTAAAATGTATATACAGTGTGGACTGACCATCATTATTTCACACAGAGAGACGAAAGGAGAGAGATAGAGAGAGGGAGGGAGACGTGAAAATTTAGGGTGGGGGAGGGGTGGGCTTGCAGGAGGCTATTTAACAGGCCCACCACTAATGGGATCTTCCCAGTAGTGACTTTCTATATTTCACCTCCCAAATTTTTCTGGACCTTAGGAAAATTTTAACCTTAGATACGAAACTGACAACTAAAAACTGTCACTCGCCATCTGGTTCTATGAGAATGACGTCCTTAGCCACTGCAGTTGCTCACCTTTAACACATCATGAAAGGAAGGACTTCAGGATGGAGATCAGGAATGAGGCACTCTGTGCTCTGGGAAAACTGGCAGAACAGGCCTTCAGATAGTTAGAAATTTTCAGGAGAAATATTTTTATGAACCCAAATTCTTGCATCTTCCCATACTTAGAAAAGCCCTAAAACCATTAACTAAGATATATGCTCTTCACGGCTAGCAACAACCTTCTACAGAGAGGTGTGCTTGATTTCATGTGAATCACATAGGCGCTGACCTCCCCACCACCTCTTCAGAGCAGTTGTTCGGAGCTGAGAGGCTATATCCTGGACTATCGTCCTCAGTCCTAAGTCCCCAAATAAAACTGAACACACAGCTCTCATGTCATGTGTGTTTTTTTTAATTGACAAAATCAATGATAATAACACAACCGTCTTAAGTGGCATTGTTGTTGAACCTAAGTTAGTGTGTCTGATGTACAGTGAGGCCCAACAAACCAAAACGTTGGAGTTTAGAGCAGAGAAAGGTTTATTGCAAGGACCAAGCAAGAACCGGGGGCTTGGGCTCAAAAGAACCAAAACCCCCAGTGGTTTTCAGGGAAGAGTTTTTAAAGGCACACTTGCCTTGGGGTGAGGGCTGCAGGTGTGTGACTTTCCTCTGATTGGTTGGTGGTGAGGTAACAGGGAGTCTTGGGCTCAGGAGTCTTGGGTTCAGCCTGAAGTTACCTGGTTGGGGCTCTTAGTTCCTGTAGAAGGACTCAAAGATACATTGGTCTGTATTTCCCTGGAGGAAGAACTAGGACTCTGCTTTATTGCTGCACTATGGTTTCTTGACTGCTTTCCCTTTGTTTCTGCATTCCCTCCCTTCCCTAATTAGTAACTGCTTGAATCTGCCCTTCGGAACTCAGGAAAGGTCTAGGAGGCTGAAGCCTTCTTCCTACAAATAAGAAATGGGGACACAGAGGGCCTTTGGTACCAGGGAGGGCCCACAGGGTCCTGCTTTGTTTCAGTGTGTTGAATATATTACAAAAAGTTATTACATTTCTGTTAGTCGGACCTATTTTAGGTTCAATGGTTTCTAGAAAGACACATCCTAAATTTTATTGATGATACAATACAACATTTAGTAGACTAGAAATAATTTATTAACTATGATAACAATTCATGGACTTTTACAAATAAGCAGTTTTCTCCTTGATCACTGGTAGACTCAAGTCCATTATAGTTCATTCATCTTCACAGTCGGTAGTTATAAAACAAACATTATGTGCAATCATTCAGATTTGCTTTAATCCCCTAAATGGAACTAGTTAGTCCTGAACTTAGATTTAAAACAAAACTCACTCTCAGCAATGTTTAATTATTTGAAGAAGAAAAAATAACTGCTTTCTTAAATAAGATCATAGCAGATAAAAATTATGCCTTAATTAAATGCAGTTCCGTTTGTGGAAGCACCTTATGCAGTGCCTTGCATGTAGTAGGTGCTCATTTGGTGATAATTATAGTTATTAGCAGAATTGGAACTAGACCAAATGCTTCAGGACTCCCAGTTGCTTTTCTCCATATCCCATTTCCCCTTATAAACCCCCAGCACTCTGTCCTCTGCAATTTATCATCCTTCCACTAATCACACTCAAACTGCACTTTCCAAGAGCAGGAGAGAGATGAAAAAATCAGGAAGACTTGAATGCCTTAAATCACAGACTTTCTCAAAAAGGGTCTTGTTTCAAATATTTATCATATCAACTATGTTACTGGACTGAACTTTGGGTTCACTCACCCTCTATGCAGCAAAGCCAATTTACTGACACCAGGTTGTGGCAAAGGAAAAGTACAGCATTTATTACAAGCACCAAGCAAGGAGTATGGGCAGGTTATGCTCAAAAGAACAAACTCCCCAGATGGTTTTCAGGGAAGCATATTTAAAGGCAACATTTGGAGGTGAGGGCTGCAGGATTCATGACTTTCTTCTGATTGCTTGGTGGTGAGGAGGTAACAGGGTGGTGTTTCAGGAATCTCAGTCATCAACCTTCTCGTTCCAAACAGTCTGCGGTCTATGTGCTTACGCTCAGCATTGAGTCACTTTCCTCCACCTGGGTGTGTGTGTGTGTGTGTGTGTGTGTGTGTGTGTGTGTGTGTGTGTGGCAGGGGGACTTAGCTACTGAAGAACTACTCAAAGGTATCGGTCAGATTCTGATATATGTCCCTTTGAGGAGGAACTAGGTCTCTTTTATCACTGAACTATTGTCATTTTCTTGTTTGAATGATCTTCCTTTTCTTTCTGCATTCCCTCACTAAGTAAAGCAGCCGTAGAGACATTCATTGTAAATGGAAATAACTACTACAGTACTTACGTACTCAGTAACTGCATGCTCCTGCTCTTTGTAACTCAGGGAAGGCCTAAGAGACTAAAGACTTTTTCTACAAACAAGAAATGGGGGACACGGAGGGACTTTTATAACCAGGAGGCTCCCGCAGGGTCCCACTCAGTTTCAACCACAAATAGCCATTGTTTTTCTTCTTCAACTGACTTATTGCCAGAAGCCAAATTTATACCCGAATATCAGCACCACAATAACCTGAAAAGTTAAAGTCTTCTTGTGTACAATGAAGTGAAGCTCCAAATCAGCCTAATCAGATAGATCTTGACCATCTATCAGCATCACAGATAATGAAATGCATTGCCTTTTTTTGCATATGGGAGCCAAGGACAAATGATCGAGACCTTCAATGGTTCTCCTCTTGATACACCTCAAACCCTAGAAGAAGAGAGATAAGAATAAGCTAAAAAATGAGGATAAAATGGGAGTTTTCCCCAGAGTTTTTAAAACACATTATTTTTTTCTCTAAACCCTCTTTCGTAAGGTAGTATTCTTCACTTAACAAAAACAAACCAAAGAAACTTCGAAATAGTAACAAACCCTCAGAGGAGACATTTTCTGCTTCCTCCACACTGCATTGAGCTGCTCCAAGCACAGAGCTGGCGCTGAAATCATGGACAGAATGCTAGACCAGGAAGGGGCCCCAGAAAAAGGCCCCAGGGCTGTATGTAAAGTTTTACAATTTTCTCCTCTCCACAACCAAGATTACTCCTTCTGAGGGTGGGCGTCTGAGGCATATGTTTCAAACTGGTGCTACATGCAGAAAATGAAATAAACGGCTCCCTTTGCCTTTTTCAGGCCTGGTTGCCTGATCTAAACAAAAGGAGGATGCAATTTGGATTTACCTCATTCTCACTCTCCTTGGTGAGGCAGATGTCTTAAGCACTCTATTTTAAGGATTCAAAGCCCATAATATTACTAATAACTCCACATACTTGTTTGCATTTCCCATGTTACATATAAATGTCAGAAGCAATGACTTGCAACCCCCTTTAATCTCGTGACAGCTTTATTATCATTGGTTGGCTGAACTTCAAGAAAAGTTATGACAGTGGCAAAGTTCTGCAAACTGCAGCACATATTTCGGTAATTAGGTAAAGGAGGGAGAGCTCCATTTAGAATGCACAGCTGAAATTATTTGCTAAACACTTAAGATGCTGAGGTATATCACATTCCTCCCAGGACAGCTTTTGAAGGATGATTTACAAAGCAATTCTTTTACCGTTTTACCTTTTTTTTTTTTTTTTCCCGTTAGGCTGTTTTAGCAGCAGCGCTTAACTTGAAAATGGATCTTCTGATAATGGAAATATTGTATTTGCAATATGAGAAGGTGGAAGGAGAGAGTGGTCCAGGAGGCTGTGTTTTGCATTTTCTCCTGTTTTGAACTTAGTTTTCTCGGATGACAGCATCTCTCTCATGAATGCTTTAGCACTGAACATTGTAGCAGGTTTTTTTCATTGTTTTTGGAATCAGGCCAAGGTTTTCCAATCTTGGAAAAAAATAATATAAACTGCTTGAAATACATTTTGATCCCACCCAAACAAAACCATTTGTCTTTTTTCAAACCTTAGTTATCAGTAAAGTTCATGTTAACAATTACCTAATAAATTGCTGGGTTTTTATATATTGTTAAAAGGTCATATACTTCAACAGTTTCTTAAAGGAATTTTCTTTTTCCCTGTATGGTAATGGGTTTCAATGAAAAACCTTTCATTCAGATTCTTTTATAGCCAAAATCACAGACAGAAAGAAAGGGTAGAATCTGTAACTGAAATTAATCCAGGTATTGCTTAAGTGCATAAATTTAGTCTAATTCACACTGACTCTTAATTCCTAAGGTTAGCCTGTCCAAATTCATAATTAATAAAGCCTGTTCATCAACTGCTAAAAGTCCAGTTTATGTTTTCATCTGAAATTCAAACTATCATGATCCAATCCCATAGCTTTCTCAAAAGTTAATCTTAGTGTCATTTAACAAATTGACAGAAATTCTTAGAGTTCCACAGGAGAAAATATGCTTATTGCAAATTGGAGGAAAAATAACCTATTCTATTTCTATTCTGCCCTCTGTTGCAAGGCACTCTGTCTCGTGCTGTAAACAATACGAAGCAAATTCTTCTCATTCTCCCTCTCCTCTTCTCTCCTCTCCCGAACTGTATATCTTGGCCCTTAATCCAAAATAGACCTAAAGAAACTTAAAATATAAACACATAAAGCAAAATGAAATCAATTACAAGTACATGAAAAGATTAAGCCAAGGAAAAGAACATTAGCTAGGAATGAAAACCTCGCAAAACGAATGCCGTTATCCAACACAATTCCTAAGCATTGGCTGTGCGCTGACATTAAGCAGGATGAAAAGAGTTTTGCTGGTTACATGACTGGATTCTTTTTGCTTTTTTACAAAAAGCAAAAGGAAATAGTGGGGAAGCACGGGGATCTCTGATCATAGAATGAGAAATAAATCTCTTTCAAGGATACTTATAAGGACACAGTATCATATTATGCAATAGCGTCCTTTACCACAGAGTAAGCAGCACTAAGAACTTCGTAGCTTTATTTGTCATACTTGTCTTCTCTTCAGTCTTATGGCTTCCTTCCAAGACCCAATTCAGTAAATGCTACCCTCAAGTGGGCTAGTATGCTTTTGGATGGCTTGGTTTAACTCGAGTATATTGTTTACTATCTAAAACAATAGATGCACTGTATATCTTTCCGATGATCTTACATCAATATTATTTCTTTTAGTTGAACTATGTTAAGTACTGGCAAGCACTGAATTCAAGATTATACAATACTTCGAACAAGAATCTAGGCTCCAGCTAGTCTGTGTTGCAGTGTGGAACAGATTCTTATGGTTTAACATTCAGAAGAATTCCAAGAGATTTGATCCTATCTTTGTTTCATTCTAAGTAGATACGTTCTAGAAAACGAAGGGTTTCCCCATTGCCCATATTCAAGTTTACCATTTACAAGATTACCAATAAATAGAGAGAGAGAGAGAAAGAGAGAGAGAGAAAACACTAAAACGTGACATGCTTTTCATAGAAAAAGAATCAGGAGAAAGTTTGATAAGTGTGCCACTTTAACTATTTTTATTTGAATAAAAATTTTGGGGCTTCCCTGGTGGCACAGTGGTTGAGAGTCCGCCTGCCGATGCAGGGGATGCGGGTTCGTGCCCCGGTCCGGGAGGATCCCACATGCCACGGAGCGGCTGGGCCCGTGAGCCATGGCCGCTGAGCCTGCGCCTCCGGAGCCTGTGCTCCTCAACGGGAGAGGCCACAACAGTGAGAGGCCTGCGTAACGCAAAAAAAAAAAAAAAAAAAGGGAGGGAAAAAGAGTACTTGTCAATGAAGTCTTGGTTTTTTAGTCCTTCAAAAAAGGAAAATTAGGGAGGAAATCTAAGAATGAATGAATGAATTAAGCTATAGGTTAATAAAGATTAATAAAGATCTGTAAATTTGTACAAGAAAAGAAGTAAAAAAGAAAAGAACTCATTTATTTTATGAGTATATCACTGAAGTCACTTGGAGCAAGTAAATGTTGGCAACATTACTTTAATTTCACATCAGGATCCATTTTATATGCTATGATCCATTTTATAAAAGTGACTACTTGTAAGATCAGACCACCCAAGAAGGCTGTTCTCTTGCTCTCTGTATCCCCTGCGTGACCAGTCCTGGCCTCCCCTGACCAGCCTTCCGTCTTAATCATAGAGCCTAATCAGTAAATGCCTAGGTACTTGACCCCGGCCCCAGCCAGTGAATATTCTAATCTTTAGATCAGAATGTCTGCACTCCGGTAGTTTATCAAAGGGTCCATTAGGGTAGTTCTCCTCTGCTGGTTTCCCTGGTAACCGAAGAGGATGAGCCAACGGGACGTCAATTTTTTCTATAACTGGTAACACTCCCCCTCCCCTTAGCGAAGACTGCTTCCATGTCCTGCCTGCCATCCGTTGTCCACAATGGGGTGTCACTCCAGGACCCCTTTCCTTTAGACATGTAAGATTCCCTATCCAATAAACCACTGACGTCTCTGTTGCTGTCTCCTGCCTCTTTCTTCAGTCTTGAGGCTGGGCAGCCACAAGGCTTGCAGACCCGTGGAGTGCAGCCTAATATCAGCATTTTAATGGTGAACCTGGACATTTACTTGTGTGGCTCACAATCTTTTGTATAGTTAAAACCAGTTAAAGGTCAACTTTCTTACTGTATTTAACTAACCAATAAATCAATCACCCAGCTGTGCATAACCTCATAAGGAATCTACTGAAACTATGGCACATTTACTTTTCTGCATTTTTGTAGTAGGTACTGGTGAACAAGCTGCTAAACACTCGAGGATAGCTTTTTTTCCACCATGGGGTAGGAGGAAAATGGTGTAAGGTCGGATCTTAACAAACGGCACCGCAAAACAGAGGAAAGCTTCAAGTGAGCTTTATTAGGGAGCGCTCCCGGGCGAGGTTCACTGGTGCGAGAGAAAGGGGCCAGAGGAGTTGGGCAAGATTTTATAGGGGAAGAAGGGAAAGGGGTGTGGTGAATCCGGGATGGCGCAGGGTATTCCTTATTTGGTGGTCTTTTCGGGTATCCTGAGGGACCGTTAGTCCCGCCCCTCGAACGGCGGGAAGGCTGGGCTGGGTTCAAAGTCCCCAGGTCAGTTCCTGGAACTGGGTGGTCCGGAAAGTCTCCAGGTCAGTTTCTGGAACTGGGTGGTCCAGAGAGTTTCGGTCTGATGCAACCTGTGAATCTGATTGTGTTCCCCTGCCTCGGGCCAGTTGGCCTTACAAATAGTATATAGCAAAATTGTTGAGGATCATATAAATGAAGGTTCATTTATTTACATTGTATTCTTCAAGTGCCAAATTCAAGGGATGGAAAAAAGAACAAACCCAGCACAGTTATCAAGGGGCTTTCAGTCGAGTCGGAAGATAGTCCTTCAAGCAAATCAGCCTCAGTAAAATAAATAAAATAGATGTTTGGCAGCCAATGTTGGTTACCTATTCATTGTTTTTTACGGTGATATATTAAGAAATATATTTGGTCCTTGTCCCCGGCTTCTGTCACACAGCTCCTCCTACCCTTCCATGGAATTTCCTAGCTGAGAGGAGTGTCTTTTGTTATTCATGAGGGGCCCCTTTTGAGCCCACTTGAGTTTATGCTAATGAGGTGACAGGGTGGGGCCCCTAGGTAGCCTCAGGTAGGGGCTGGTCACCAGAAAGACCAAGTGATTAATGGGTTGGAAACTTAAGCCCCACCCACGAACTTCTGGGACAGGTAAAGGGGGCTAGAGAATAAGCTCTATAAAGACTCTTGAACAATGAGATTTGATGAGCTTCTGGGTTGGTGAATACATCCAGATGCTGGTAGGATGAGCCACCCTAGTTCTACAGGGACAGAAGCTCCTGTGCTTGGGGACCCTTCAGGACTTTGCACTATGCACCTCTTCATTAGGCTACTTATTTGTATTCTTTATCATATCCCTTATAATAAGCTGGTCGACATACGGAAACGTTTTCCTGAGCTCTGTGAGCCCTTCTAGCGAATTATCAAACCTGAGAAGCAAGTGTGGGAACCCAATTCATAGCCCATAGGCCAGAAGTACAAGTGACAGCCTGGACTTGCAGTTGGTGTCTGCAGTGGGGGCAGTCTTGCAGGACTGAGCCCTTAACCTTTAGAGCTGATGCCGTCTCCAGGTAGATAGCATCAGAACTGAGTTAAATCTGTAAGACACTCAGTGGGGTGTCCCCTGAGAATTAGAGACTTGCTTGGTGGTGTTGGAAAACACTCCAGACTTACTGCAGCAGTGTTTCTTACTAAGCCCTCTGATTTAGTTCAGATCCTGGACAGCCATCTGTTTCATGTGCCCCCCACCCCCAGCCTTCGGCTCCAGGGGTAGGATGTTAATTAACCTAAGCCAATCAGGATAATTCTATCCCATTTGACAATTCTAGCTTAGTATTGGATGTGATGCAAACCAGGCCAATGAGATGTTAGAAACATGTTCTGGGAAACTTTTTCTTCTAAAAAGGCATGCCAACTGAATATTTATTGTATTCTGAAAGTTCTCATGTGAATTTGAGGTGCCTGGATCTGTTCCAGCTGCCTCTGCTTCTAGAGCTGACCTCCCAGGCACACTTCATGTTAAAGATATTCTCAGTCTCACTTACCTACATAACAAATCACTGTGATAAAAATAAATTGCTCTTAATGACTTTATTCAAAGATAGATTTGCAGACTCACAAAATCAATGGAATTACTCCTGTAGTGGAAATTTAAGAAATTTTGACAAGCAATTTTTAAGTGATTCTATAATACCAGCATGCAGATGGTCTTCTCACAGAGTTGAATCCAAGTACCTTTTTCTTTGTTTTTATTTTTTAATAGTTTTCCCTAAGTTCTATTTCCTTCTTTGCATGGCCTTTTTCTATACACTGGATTGTATCCTTCTAAGTCTTTCTCCGTACTCAGACAAGAACATTATTTACACATATAAAGGGATTGTGGAGGTAAGGTTTGGTTTTTTTTTTTTAAATCATTGTAATGATCAAAATGGGATTCACTGCAACTTCCTTTTCTAAATTAATAACTTGTACATACCTGTAAGTCATTAGATATTATATAAAGAGCCACAAAATATTCTATAGTGGGTATATAACAATTTGTCCAGCAATATTCCTATCGAAGAATATTGAGAACGTTCCCCTTTCCCTCCCACTTATAACGCTGCTACAGTAAAATCTTCCCTTTACATAAACTTATGTGTCACGTATACTGCTATAGGATAGATTCCTAAAAGTAGAATTGTTGTATAAAAGATATGGATACATTTTTCTTCTCCTTTTAAATGAAGATTTCCCCTTAGTGGAAAAATTTACATATATATACATTTTTATTATTCAATTCCACCAAAAAACTTTTCCTCTTGTAAAGAGTTAAATAAAATATATTCTGGTGTATTTACTTATGTTTATTTAACCATAAAATATATTTTATGGGACTTACCAAAGGGACTACTATCTCTCTGGAATTACCTGATTGAGTTTCATTTTACTTGTCCATTTCATAGTTAAATACAAAGCTAGAAAGAAAAACTGAGTTTACAACACTGTACTTCAAGTTCTCCCATTCTGGGATTGCATTGTGTTAATGCAATTATCTCAGTACTGAATTATTTTGCAAGTGCCACTTTGTTATAGTGAACCCACAACGTATAGTGCAAGTTCTTTCTTGGCATTTTATTTAAAAACAAGCTGACCTCGTATCTTGGTATTTAATCATTTCTTCCAGTTTACAAAAGAGGCCAAATAAAGAAATACTCACTGATGATAGTGAGTATTTTTTCATCTCTTCATTGTAAAACTCAGCACTCAGAGCCAGCTTTACACTCTTAGGAGGTACCTGTTCTTCTGGAGAGACAGGTGTGAAACAGCGGCCAGGCCCACTATGGAATTGGCAGTGTTAAAACAGGAGGACATAAAGAGAGTTAGACTGGAGTCCAGGGAAGGCTTTTGTTTATTAGTTTATGCCTTCTGTATTAGTCCTGGAGCTTGAGACTAGCAGACACAAAATTACAGTTGGCATTTGCTAAGATACTTCGGGCAAAGAGGCTACGACGGAGCCTGTCTCCTTTCTGGCCAGAAGCAGTCCTGCTGTCAGGCTACCACATAGAGGGGTGTCTGCCTCTTCTATCGACTCTTGTGACAAAGAGAGCTGTGTCATCTGTCAGTCTGGCACCTTTCACAGGCACAAAATCCACTTGAAAATCAGAGATGGAGAAGGATCTTCATTAGAAACTGATTGTGTGTAGCAGTCATCTGGGGGATGAGACTTCTGGAAGATACAGGACGCAGCACAGTGTGGAAAATTGAAGTGGCGTGGTTGTTGGAAGTGCTCATTACTAATGCTGGAGTGACTTATGAAATGGTAAAATGAAATACAAGACCAAAGCGTGTGAACAAAATTAACGAAAGATAGAATAAGCGTTTCACTCCTCACACTGTGCAGTCCAGTCTGTGGATAGCTTTACAGATGCTACACCTTAAGGAAGTGATGGCTACAATCGAATCTGCCTGATAATAAAATATCTTGGAGTATAAAAGTAGAATCATTTACTATATGACACCCTGTCGAGCATAACAGGCCAAGGAATATTAACCCTAATATTTTTAATATTGACTTAGCTGTCAGAAAGCCCTGAATTATAGGAGAAACCTTGCTGCTATCTATTCAAAACTCAGGAAATGGGCACCCTTTGTCTCTGTTTTTTTTTTTTTAAATACCTGTGAAATTCAAATATTCCTTAAAATATAAAGATAAAATATAATGATTCAAATAATATCTAATAGGTATTTATAGGTGATCTAAATTCATCCTGACATTTCTATGCAATGCTTTGCATAGAATATTAAAAGCCACTTTTTAACAGATCTAGGCCAAGGCAGAATTGTATATGCTATATGCAGGAAAGAGTAGAGGGATGTAATTCAGATATCAGACCTTGGAATGAGTCAATCTCAGCCAGAATTCCACTTCCATTATTTTATGTGGAACTTTAAACAACTACCTTTTCTGTGCCCTGATTTCCTCATTTGCAGAATGTGGTTGAGAATAATTATAACTAGAGATTTTGAGGAACCTATAAGATTTAATGTCAAATTTTAGAACAAAGGTCAGTGGCATTACAGGTGCCCAATAAATATTAGCCAATATCGTTTGACAGTTTGTCTTCACCAGGCCAGGCTCCCTCTTATCTTGCATATCCAATTACTTAAATACTTGGTCATCCTGTGTCACCATTCACATGTGTAAGAAAGAAAGGTCAAAAAGGATTCTATTCTTCCAGAATTTTGTGTGTTACCTCTCTCAGTGCTATTTAATTCTTGAGGGTCTTTTTTTCCTCCTCTAATTGTGCCATTAAGGGTCTGCCATCTGTCACAGATACGGCAGCAGCTCTGAATGAGCTGGGAAAGTATTTCATGCCCAGAGGTGTTATTTCATGTCACAGAGTTAGTCCTACTTTACTAATTCCATCTACACATAAGGCCTGCCTAGTCCAAACACTTGCAGGAATAGAAAGCGGATATCAAAGCATTAAAAATAAGGATTGGTATGTGGTTTCCCCAAAAATTTATTTTAGTGTTTGACAAGAAAAGATTTTAAATTTGTGCTCCTTTATTTAAATTTTTCACATCATTCTTATTCTATACTGAGGTTTTCAATAAAGTCTACCTCCTTTTTTCTCTAGCCTTCTAAGAGATTTAGAGAAAACAAAACCCCAAAATTAGCTCACTGAAATATCACTGAAAGTAACAACTTTCTTTCCAAATACAACTACCCTCCCCCCAGTTTTGGTTAAATCTACTCATTCTTGTCTGTCTAGATCGGCATGGTTATATGTAGTAGCCATTTAGCCACAGGAGGCAACTGAGTGCTTGAAATATGGCTAATACAAATTGAGATCCAACTAAGAGTAAAAGACACACCATATTGCACAGACTTAGCTTGAAGGAAAAGATGTAAAATATATCATTGATAATTTTTTTATTGACAACATGTGAAAATATTTAGTGTGGGTTCAGTAAAACATGTTATAAAATTAATTTCACCTATTTACCTTTTTTTAATGTGGCTACTAGAAAATGGAAAATTACATATATGTCTTGCCTTTGTGGCTTCTGTTTATTCTATCAGTCTGGAATAGGGCTGCTCTAGACTAATAGAAGGGAAACATTGCTGTTATAAAAAAGAAAAAACAGAACTCCACAGTAAATGGAATTTTAAAATAAAAATTTAGAGGAGAAAATTTTTTTTTTTTTTGGCCACACTGCGCGGCTTGTGGGATCTTAGTTCCCTGACCAGGGAATGAACCCGAGCTCCCTGCAGTGGAAGCGCAGAGTCCTAACCACTGGACCGTCAGGGAATTCCCTAGAGGAGAAATATAATCCCAAAATTCCATTTGTAAATGTAATGGAGTATTTCTCTTGTTAAGAACAACCACAGAAACCAAATTTCTCACTGTCCCCCCAAAAAAGGTGTCTGAAGACATCAGAGAGCTAATGAGGCAGCCCACACTCAAGAGCAGAATCCCAGGAAGAAGGCCAACGTGGAGGTGTGAGCTGAAGTAAAAGTTGGACTTTCAGGAGATACCAAAAAGGTGGTGTCATAATAAGGACTCCAGGCTCCCTAACGGAATCCCTGGAGGACCAAACCCTACTGAGGAAAACAAGTTTGATGGAGTCTTATGAAAACTCTACGTAGTTTTGATAGACAGAGCACCCAACTCTATCTATCTGTCAGAGGGCAGTGAACTCTCTGGAGAAAGATAGTGCCATTCAGGGCCTCTACATTTTTTTGGTATGTGATATTAGCTATTCGATTAAAAATTACTATGAATGTGAAAAAACAGAACCCAAAGGGGAAAAAATTAGATAATCAACTGACTTACAGATGACCCATGCTATGGTCTGAATGCATATGCATCACTAAATACATATGAAACCTAACCCCTAAAGTGATGGTATTAGGAGGTGGGAACTTGGAGGTGTTTAGGTCATGAGGGCAGAGTGCTCAGGAATGGGATTAATGCTTTCATAAAAGAGGTTCCCTTGTCTCTTCAGCCATGTGAGGACACAAGGAGAAGATACCCTTTAAGATGTGGGCCTTAACAAATACCCGACCATGTCAGTGTCTTGATCTTGGTCTTTCTAGCCTCCAGAACTGTGTGAAATAAGTTTCTGTTATTTATAAGCTGCTCGGTCCATGCTATTTTTTTCTAGAAGCCCTAATGGACTTAGGCAACCTAGTTACTGAAGTTATCAGATATAAACTCTAGTTAATGGGCTTAAGAAAATAGGTGACAGATATAGAAATTAAAATACAAGTAGAAACTCTAGAACTGAAAATACAATTACAAAAATTTTTTTAAAACTCAGTAGAAGGGTTCAATTGCAGGAGAGAGGATTGGTGAACTCTAAAATAGGTCAGTGAAAAATATCAGGCTTACTCAGAGAGCAAAAGTGATGGAAAATATGCAAAAGAGGGTAAGAGATATATGAGTCTTAATAAAATATTCCAATAAGAAATATCACTGGAGTCTTCGAAGAGGAAGACAAAGACAACAGGCAGTTATCCTATCTGAATAGTCACTGGGTGAAAATTTTCCACAACTGTCAAAAGATATCAGACCTCCGAGTCAAGAAGCCCTACAAACCTGTCTAGGATAAATATAAGGAAAATCACATTAGGTACATCATAGTAAAACTTTGGAAAAACAGAGACCAAGGGATCATTTTTAAAGTATGGGGGTTCAGGGTTGGGGGGCAAGAGCCAGTAGACTACTCACTTGCTAGAAGAAGAAAAGAATGTAACTTGACAAATTGTGAGGCTGGATGAAATTAGGCATCAAAGGAGTTCTGCAAAGCTCATAATTCAACATCCTTGGAAAGGCTGCTGCAGATTAAGTTATGCCACCTACAACCCTCAAACTGATCCATGTATGGAAACTGTCAGGTAGCTGTAGCAAATTATAGAGATTATATGAGTGTATAGTATTGTTAGTCCTCTGTTAACCATGGGACAATATCACCAGAATAAAAGAGCAAGAGTAAACGGAAATTAAGAAAGCCGATTCATTTTTAAAACCATTTCACTGGTCTTTAAAGCTGCCATTATTTGGGACTTTCCTGGTGGTCCAGTGGTTAAGACTCCATGCTTCCACTGCAGGGGTCATGGGTTCAATCCCTGGTCGGGGAACTAAGATCCTACATGCCTTACGGTGTGATCAAAAAAAAAAAAAAAAGAAAAAAAAAGAACTGCCATTATTTTGGCATATTCTACCAATGAATACTGTTGGGAGATGTTCTTGAGAGTTGTAAGGGTAGAACAGCTATTATAATGATATCACTCTACTTCCTGTTTAAATGAGGACAATAGACTAGTTAGATCAGCCTTACAAACAACATCATAACCTAAATTTTTTATAACTACAAAAATTTTACCAAATTTACTTCTTCTATTCATATTTGTTCACATTCTTCTCCAACAGTGATACATGTGCCCATTTGCTGCAGTAAATAAATACAAACAAAACCAGATCAAAGCAGAAAACTTCTCCATCAAACATCACTGAGAAACACCAATAATAGGGAAGAAAAAGAAACGGAAGAGTACAGCCATGTATGTGTATGTCTGTCACTGTGCATGGTACATGCGTCAGTTTCATCACTGTGCCTGTGCTTTGAAGTCAGAACCATGTGGTCCACTGTGAGGAGAATTCCTGCTCTAGTAGCCTGACCTCTTTTGATTTTAAGCATCTTAATACCTCTTCCTCAGCCATATATTCATTTACTTAACCATTTATTCTGCAGATATTTATTGAGGATTAGTAGGCACTATACTAGGTATGGTACCTAAATGGAAGAGACAAGGTAATTAAGTAAAACACATGGAATGGCAGATACTGGAGAGTGCTATGGAGAAAAATTAAATAAGGAGAAGGTCAGCAACTGATGGGATGAAATTTTAGATAGGGCAGCCAAGGAGGATATGGGTAAGAAGGTAACGTTAAGGACTTGATGGAAATGAAGGAGTGGAGAAATTGAGGGCAAGCATTTCAGTCAGAAACTCCAGTAAATGCAAGGTCATGGGGCAGGGGCAAGGCTGCTATGTTCAAGGACAAGAAGGTCCATGGGACTGGAGCAGAGGGAACTTAAGGAGTGTAATAGGAGATGTGATCAGAAAGGTACCTGGGGGAGTTCTCCTGGCGGTCCAGTAGTTGGGACTCAGTGCTTTCACTGCCATGGCCCAGGTTCAATCCCTGGTCAGGGAACTAAGATCCTGCAAGCCAAGCAGCATGGCCAAAAAAAAAAAAAGGAAATGAAAAAAAAAATCCTAAAGCACCTGGTTCAGTCATTGAAGAACTTTGACTTTTACTCTGAATGAGATGGGGTCACACTGGAGAGTCTTGTACAGAGGAGTTATATGACTGAAGATGGATTTTAAAGGAACATTCTGGCTGCTGTGTGGAGGACACAGATTGAAGGGGGGCAAAAGCAGGGAGCAGGGAGACCAGTTATGAGGCTATTACAATAATCCAAATGTAAAATAATGATGCCTTAGTTTAGGGTAGTGTCAATGCACATGGTGAGAGATCACTGGGTTCTGATAGAGCCTATAGATTTTGCTCATGGATTAGCCAAGAGGTAAGCATGACCATAACGTTTTTGGTCTAAACAGCTAGGAAAAATGTAGTAGGCATCTACTAAAAGGGAGATTGTGAGAAGGGCAGATTTGGGAAATCTCAGTTTTGGAAATGTAAAGTTTGAGATGCTAGATACATATCTAAGTGATGAATCTTATTTTTGCAAGTCTTATGGCAAAGACTAGTTCAGAAGGAAAAGTAACTTATGAATAAATACTCTTAGTCATTCTCTACAACGCTGTAGATTCATAATGTGAGTTATTAGAAGACACTGTTTTGAATCTGGCCACTCAGCATACTGTGTTCTCCCCCTTTCATGGTGTTAAAATTGTCTTTCTACACCAGAAGGGAGGTCCATGTGATATAACCTTGAAGAGTCATAGAACCTTACGCTCTTTGACAACATGAGGTGGCCCAAACTCCTTCCTGCTACTGATATATTGGTACTGACATATTAAGAAAAATAAAACTATTTTTCTCTAAATTTACAAATTTACGATTATGTAAATCTACAGTCGCCAGTCACCATCTTCCCTGACTGCAGGTCATTCTGTACTAGAAGACCACGAGGCCAATACACAGCCAGAAAGACTGCTGACAGGTAGAAGGCAGGCTTTGAGGTCCTCTACCAGCCTCGACTAAAACAAGCTTCACCCTAGGACCTCAGTTACTTAGGTCCATAAATTCCTTTTCTCCCCCTCCCCCTCCTCCTTCTTCTTTTTCTTCTTCTTCTCCTTCTTCTTCTTTTTCTTCTTCCTCTTCAATTAAACCATTTAAAATTGAATTTCATGTGAAAGAAATGCAAATAGAATTTCTTGAAGAATAGGAAACGAGTCTTTAGAGATTTATTCATTTCCACATGCAGAAACTGAGGCATATCAAGCTGATAACATTTTATTGCTGCATTTTAACATAATTCCTATGGGTAATGCAATTCAGATTGTGCAGTATGAAAATAGGCACTATTTTTGAAATCAAAATTGATTAATGATTTATCCTGATTCTTATTAGAGCCGACTTTCAACCATCTGTGTGAGTGGAGGACAAAAATGATGTTCCCCCAGAAAATTCCCTAATCTACACTAAAATCAACTACTTTCATTCTCTATCCTAAATATTTTTATAGAAATTCCAAGATTTAAGGTGCTAAATACATATCTAAGGGGTGAATCTTATTCTGCATGCATCATGTGTGAGTTGTAGATATTATTCTTCCTTTGCTGAAAAGACCAAATCTAAAGTTTAAGTGCCTATAGAAAGAAGATATACTCAGGGTTCATTGAACCCATATAGTCTATAATTTACCTTGTTAATATAATAATAACTTATTATATTAACAATCAAAAGCCCCAAAAACATTCCAAGAGAAACTGAGTTAAAGTTAAATTAGCAATAGATTCTTGGCCAAACTCTGGATTGCTATCATTATTTTCAACCTCCAGAATGCTCTATTTTATAATTATTTATTATTTACTGTATCAGCTGGCGAACAACTTACCTTCCAAAGTCAACCATTAAGCACATACTTGAAATTCTTTTTATAGATGTGTTGGTTATTTTATAAATGTAACAATGGTCCAAAAAGCTGCAACTTCTGTTTCATGCTCTTCACAGACTCCCAAAATGCATGCAATTTATTTTTATCAGTAAATTCAATATTCACAAAGCAAATTTAAACACTCAAATATATAATAAGAGATCTCCTTGAAAACATTATCACATCTCTTACTGGATAAAAACCCAATTTTTTAGTTCTAAAAATAAACTTTCCTCACCCCTAAAGAGAACTGTTGCCAGATGTGAGTAAATTAAAAATAAAAACATTTAGATAATATTTGGCAGAGAAAATATGACTCTAAAGGAGGTTCCTAGGGTTTCTCCTAGGATTCAGAGTTAAGATCATTCACATCTCCACTGAAGATATTTAACACACATACAGTTAGCATCTGGAAGAGAAAAAAACAGATACCGTTATCGTGATTCCGTGACTTGGAGATATCAGTATTTTCTTCTTATTTAGTTTATTTAATTCCTGAGTAACTCTCTAAGTCTAAGGATTAAAATGCCAAAAAGAAAATGAGAGGAGGCCTAAGACAGAGTGAGCTGTAGTCTAAACAAGAAGCAAGGCCCTGTGTATTATCCTCCTGTGAATGGAGATTCCTTGGATAATGCCTATAGATCGGATAGGAAAAAAGGCTTTGCTCACAGCCCACCATTGTTCAGTTTTTGTTGGAACCAAAATAAGTAGAGACTCGCTTTTCAGGCCCAGCCTGTGAGGACTGAAGAAAGGAATGCCATTGGATCCCAGCAGTGTTTGATGTCTTCATTTTCCAGGACTCCTCTGAGAGAGACCTGGCAGGTGGGGATAAGTCTCCACAGAGAAGAGGCAACTCCTGAACTGAGTCACTTCCCTGCTAACGAGCACTGGAGCACTTCTATTATGATAAAGTGCTTTTATTGTCATGGTAGAGCTAACAGAGCTGTGATGACATCACATGTTCTGGAATGAAACAAGTGGAAGGAAGGGAAGAGGAAAAAGTTCCCCAGAAGCCATGAAATCCCCCAGGGGGCCACAAATAGTATTGGCAAAAGTGCAACGGACAGATATGTGACATATTACATTGGAGCAAGTATGATGAAATGACTTCTAAGCCATCCTCTCCAACTTCGGTCCAACTGGCCCATCCCCCAGAAGGGTATGAAATGAGAAATAAACAGATGAAGATAATGAAATATAACAAGTTTTCTGGGTTAGCTACCCGTCAAGGTTTAGCAGTTTCCTTAAACTTGGGAGTTCAGTATGCTTTATCCCTTATATGATTATTTATGTAGATTCAGATATTTTTAGTTTTAGAAATATGATCATATTCTAATTTAAAATATATTCTAAGGATGCACTTCTAAAAGCCCCAAGATCATGTCAAACAGCCATTTTCAGCTCTCTGGAATTCCACTCATCAGCAAAAATTACTGGCCTTAGAAAAAGCCAAGTTCATTGTCTTGCAAAATACTGTGGGTATTTATGCTGCAGCATGATAAATCTCAGAGAGAAAGGAAAGTGGGTATGAGATTTTTAGATCTATTACACCATTTAACTGAAAGAATGTTTATATGACCCACTGCACAAAGTTTAAATACATGAGGTAGTTTTGATTGTTAACTCCCTGAAATTGCTGGCAGAGCAAAGTGAGACAAGACATTTCTAAACAGTGTGCTCTGGTATTGTTATCTGCTAGAAGGCACTTTCTGTCTCGTCAGCTGCTTCAGACATCTGCTCAGATCCATAAAGCCTGCATACAAGCCTGGGTTGTTTCTGTTTGTTGGGAGTTGAGAAGCATTAAGTATTAGTTGATTATAAGTTAGTTCTGTTACTCAAGGTTAGATAAGACAGAAGAATTTTAGTGCTAAATTCAGTTCTCAAGAAAAACAAACTTGCTTATTAACCCACTCAGTTTGTTTCCTAGATACATTTTCCTTTTTAAAAGTATATGTTACAGCGCATATGTTACAGCAATTTGAACAATAAAGAAAAGAAAATGTGCCACCCTAATTTTCCACACGATGTAACTACTACATCATTTTAGAGTACTTTTTGCAGATTTTTATATAAAAACTTGCACATAGTTTAAAGATAAACATGAAATGTTACACTCGGCCATTTTCCCTTAAGATGCTATTTCCTATGTTGCTTTATTCTTCTTTCATAAAGCACCACTTCAAATTGCTACGTGATATGAAGATAAGAAAATTCACTTAATCCTTACCCTATTGTTGATTATTTAATTTGGGCAGCATTTCTGGGGGACCCAGGGTGAAGTTAACCCTACACTTGCTTCTTTTGTGTTCAGATGTGTTTTCCCACATTACATAATCTAAGCAAATTCCTCTTCATTTTATTAGAAAAAAATAGTCTGACTTACATATTAATACTTGGACAAATTGTTGTGTATATTTTTGATTAGCCTTTAAAATAGATACATGATAAGATAAACTCAAGATACATATGAGTATATTGGTAATCCAGTGCAGTTGTAGTACAATTCTTTTCTGGGGTCCACAAATACCCCCAGACCCACTCAGTATGTTCATTCTATCAGCATGATTCCTGCCAGGCAGGGGAATTCATCCTGCTTGGGAGGGAGGGAGGCAGGATTATTGTAACCAGGGTCTTCCTCCCAGGCTTAGAAAGAGGAGGACTAATCAAGTTGTAGTTCTCGGGAAAACCTGCAAATATAGATTCTAAATTTACATAGAATACACAATTAGACCTTTAAAGGCTGTAAGGACAAGATAACATTTACCTTTTGGCCTCTTCCAAATGTCTCCTTTCCTGTCTTCCTAGTTTATTCTCTTCAACGGCCACTTTCCAACTGGTGAGTCCTTGGCTCGGTTGTTGATATTCTTGGGGAAATCGAAGGCTTGGCAGAAGTGAATTACCTCTCTTAGTCATGATCCTACTGCCTGGCTCAAACTCCCTCCCCACTGAGCCTGGTCTAAATTTAGCCTATTGTTATGATGCTCTTGGTATTTGTTTAGAAGTTACTAGACACTAGGAGTCCTGGGAATAGGGCCAGGATAGAGCTGGGGTGTTATAGTAGACACTGATAGCAAAGGCACATCTCCATCTTAACAGAATCCAGTCGCCAGTCATGCGAACAAATCACCCCAGACCTCATGGAAATAGAGTTGAGCTCATATATTTTAAACAAAGACCAAGACTGCAGTTTTAGAGGAGTTTTATTAACCAACTAAAATCATTTTGAATTTTAAAAGATATTTATTCCTTAAACAATAATTTTAAATAAAAAGGTTCTAACATCAAATCCTTAATTATATAAGAATGCAAGAAGTTCTCTATTATCTGCCAAATTGGTAATCTGTACAGCCCAAAGTTCTGTCTCTGATATTATCATGTGAACATTGTGTGTCAGCACTAGTTTGCTTCAGTAAGACGGCTTCTCAAAATTTGTAAATAAAGGAGAAACCAGAATGTGCAAACATTCACATCTTACAACAAATAATAATCTTTTGAATTACTAAATAATTTCTTGAGTAGATAATAATCTCTTGATCTACTACCCCCTCCAGTTACTGCACCAACTCTTTCCTCCCCTTTTCAGTAAACTTCCTAGAGTCACTGATACTGGCTCTTTTCATTTCTTTTACTCTCATTTTAACTTGTGTGTACTTTGCCCATCCTTTTAACCCCAGAGCTCCTCTAACACAGCTCTTGTCAAGGTTACCCATCATCCAGATGGATAAATCTCAGGCCACTTCTCAATCTTTCTCTCAAAAGTCGGCGGCAGCATTTGGCCTAGTTTCCCTCTTTCATTCGCGAAACATTTCTTCATTTCCAGGATGTCATATTTTCCTGCTTCCTTTCTACCTGACAATACTGTTAGCTACTTTTCAGACCTCCGACTCTGATGCTAGAGAACGCCAAGTTTCATTCCCTGATCTGCTAGTCTTTTTTTACCTACACTCACCCCCTTACTCATTGGTAGGTCTAAAGGCTTTAAATACCAAATATGCATTGATGACTCCCAACTTCACACCTCCAGCTCAGGCCTCTTTCATTTTTTAGGCTTAACCACTCCACTTGGAAGAATAATACATAATTCAAAATTATTTGATCCAAAGCCAAACTCCTAACATTCCCCCCAAAACCTACCTGTCTTCTCATATTCTTAATTACTTTAGCAAACGATAGCTCTATCCTTGCAGTGGTTTAGCCATAGCCTTTGAAGTCATCATGGGTTCCTCTGTTTCTCCCACTCACAAGATCCAAATGTGTCAGCAAATCATTTGGTTCTATCTTAAAAGTATATTCAGAAGTAAACCACTTTTCATCACCACTACCATTACTACCTGGTCCAGGCCAACCACATAATCTGCTTGGATTATTGCAATAGTCTTTTAACACTGTAGCAGGAATGATCCAAATTAAATTAATTAATTAGTTATCTACTAAGATAGATAAGTCAGATAATATTATACCTTTATTCAAAATCTACCCTGTCTTTCCATCTTACTCAGAGTAAAGCCCAAATCCTTTACAATAGCTTAAAATCCATCTTTTATTTTCCTTGCACATCCTACTCCTGCTACACGCCATGCTCTTTCTAGAACTCTCTTGATAGAGCATTTTACCCTTGTTTCCCTAGCCTAAATATTATTCTTCCAAAGAGCTGCATGGATCATTCCCTTTCTTCCTTCCAGGCTTCACTCAAATGTCACCCTCTCAGGAAGGTCTTCACTGACAACCATCTAAAACATACACCTTCCCCAACTGCACTTGCCATTTTGTTTCTACTTTATTTTTCACCATCTGCCATTCTATATATTTTACTTACCTGTCTCCTCCATCTTAAAATTAGCCTCCATGAGTAAAAGGACTTTCCTCTCATTCATTCTTGTATCCTCACAGCTTAGAATAGTGCCAGGCACTTAGATACTTGATAAATTCTTGTTGACTGAATATATAAATAAATGAAAAGTAGAGGCAAGGAGTTAGGACGCTATCTGAATATTCCAGGTGAGAAATTATGGTGGCTTGAACCAGGCCAGTTAGCAGTGGACGTATTGATGGATTGCAGAGGTAAAGCAAACAAGAGTATTGGGATTCCTGTTACTGCTATTTTTCTAGTCATACAAGTAATAAATCTGAATTGCACTTGAATGCATCAATATTGAGCACCCATTAATGTGAGGCTCCCCGCCAAGGACCTGATCTGCTGTCAATGTGCCAATAGCATTCTGTTTCTCAGCCTAGAGAACTGAAGACAGAGCACTGTTCTAGGATTGCCAGATAAAACACAGGATACACAGCTATGTTTGTATTTCAGATAAACAAGGAATAAAATTCAAGTATGTCCCAAATATCGCACGGGACATATTTATACTAAATACACACATACATATATGTATATATATGCACATACACACATACCCAAATATTCCATGGGACATTTATGTTAAATACATGTACATAAATAGTTATATAATATTATAAATATGTAATATATATACATAAACTTGTGTATTTAGTATAAGTATGTTCCATGCAATATACGGACGTGTGTGTGTATGTATGTGTGTATTTGTTGTTTATTTTAAAATCAATGTCCTTTTTTTTTATTTTTTTTTAATGTCCTTTTTAAATTTTATTTTATTTGTTTATGTATTGCTAAAGATGGCAACTCTAACCTAAGCTACGGTTTAATTCTCTGAAGTAATGAACATTACTTTGAGTCTTTTGGGGGGAAAACATGCTAGCTTTCTGTTGGTAAGAATAAATCTAGGAAGCCCTCTTTTTTCCCCTTCAACTCATTTTATCTTGCAATGATAGGAGCTGTGAAAGATCAGAGCCATTGTTAATTGTCTTTCATTTCACTTACTCTCCTTTTATCACTAAAGAATAATTTTCAGCCAATAACATCAAGATAGAAAAATAAACCATCTCTGTAATCTAGCTAATTAATATTACTTTGCGCCTAGTAAAATTTTTTTTTGTTCTTTTTTTAAAACTTTTTATTTTATATTGAAGTAGAGTTGATTAACAATGTTGTGTTAGTTTCAGGTGTACAGAAAAGTGATTCAGTTATACATATACATGTATCTATTCTTTTTCAAATTCTTTTCCCATTTAGTTTGTCACAGAATATTGAGCAGAGTTCCCTGTGCTATACAGTAGTAAAATGACATTTTACTATACCTAGTAAAATGACATTTATTTCATAATTCCTTTTTTCCCATCTGATTAAATACCTGCAATGTGGAGTAGTCAATAAAACTGTTTGTCTAACGTGTTCCCCTCACTCAGCCTAAACTTCAGCAAACGGTAGCTAGACCCAAGCTCTGCCTCCGCCAGCCCATACTCTCTTGAGTTGATGCACTGGGTACACATCATGTACTGCATCATGATCTTGTAACCCTGCCCAGAGATAGCCGTGGATGAACTTCTTCCCTTTTACTAGTGTTTAAGGCTCCCCGGTGCTTAAACACCTACATTTTACCAGGACACAAAAGTAGGTGGAGAAAAGTCACAGAGGAAGGAGAGGAGCAGAGCAGTCTTAATAAAACCAGCTTAAGCAGAAAAAGAAGTAATTAAAGCAGAAAGTGGCATGGATGGAATTAGCAGCTCCCTACATGTACATTTACATAACACTTTATAGTTAAAAGGTATTATGTCAAACACTATCTCATTCTCATTTTTAATTTTTTTGCAAATATAGACATTGAGGCTCCTGTTTAGAAATATTGAATGACCAGGTGGTTTTTTTTTTTTTTTTTTTTTTTCGGTACGTGGGCCTCTCACTGTTGTGGCCTCTCCCGTCGCGGAGCACAGGCTCCGGACGCGCAGGCTCAGCGGCCATGGGTCACGAGCCCAGCCGATCTGCGGCATGTGGGATCTTCCCGGACCGGGGCACGAACCCGTGTCCCCTGTATCGGCAGGCAGACTCTCAACCACTGCGCCACCAAGAAAGCCCGACCAGGTGGTTCTTAAGTTGTAGAAATCTGGTCACTTATCTAAGTTCAAGTCCAAGGTGCTTCCCCTTCTCCACCAGAGCCCTCTGACAACTAGCACTGAGTGAGAAGGAAGAAACTAAAAAACAACGCCCCTTCAACCTAAAGGAATTCTCGACAAAGTGGAAACTTAACCTCAAATGCATCAACACATTGAACTGTTAGAGACATGAAGCTATTCTGATTGTCTCTCTTAGGCATATGTTTCCAGGGGAAAAAAAAATAAGAAAGTGAATTTAAAAAGTGCTCAAAAACTTAAATCTGTATTCAAAAATTATTGTTATATCTTACATAATCGCACTAAGGGAGTAGAAGCTGGGATGTATTTGGGAAGCAGTGGGTTCTATAATTTGGTCTAACCCTTTATATTTAGCCATTTTTTCCCTCCAACCTTAGTCAATTTTCATTAGCTGTTTAATCAATTCCTCCTTCACTAGAATATTATCTCTACAACTTTACCTCAAGATCTTTGCAGTCCACCTTGTTCACAATATTTGCTGAAGACAAATTTATTTATTGATGAATTAATTAGAGAAATCACTATGAGAAATCTCCTCTTCAGACAAATTATTTTCTCAGCTCCCAATGCCAATATACACTCTTTTTGCAATTCTTTTTAATTGCATGTGTTGACTCCAACTGAAATATACTCTCAATCCTTTTCCTGTCCACATCCTTCCCATCCTTCATAATCTAGCTGATTCCATTGGCTTTTTGAAACCCTCACTGATATTTTTAATGTACACTATTCACTCCTATTTCTAAACTTTCATGTCACTTATTGCATTTAGCATTTAATCATATACCATCTCCTTTTTTTTCTTATCTTTTCAAGATTAATGATTCCTTGAAATCAGAACATCTGATTCATTCACTTCCATCTATCTCAAATTTCTTTTATCAAAGTACTTTGATTTATTGATGAGGTAACTGGAAATAATAGAAGCGAAAATCTACTAAATGAATGAGGAAGGACGGGACCAGTGAAGAGTACAGGAATTCAGAGAACAGTAATGAAGAATACTGACCCTATTGGATCAGTGTCAATCCTTGAATGTAATAGCAAGACAGAAAATAGTCCAGTGACTCTCTCTTGCGAGAACACCAAAATCACAGCTAACTGCTGAACAATCATCAACGGGAAGACACTGGAGCTCACCAAAAAAGATACCACCCACATCCAAAGACAAAGAAGAAGCCACAATCAATGAGATGGTAAGAAGGGCGCAATCACAATAAAATCAAATCCCATAACTGCTAGGGGTGGGGACTCACAAACTTGAGAACAACTATACCTCAGAAGTCCACCCACTGGAGTGAAGGTTCTGAGCCCCACATCAGGCTTCCCAACCTGGGGGTCTGGAAACAGGAGGAAGAATTCCCAGAGAATCAGACTTTGAGGGCTAGCGGGATTTGATTACAGGACATCGACAGGACTGGGGGAAACAGAGACTCCACTCTTGGAGGGTGCACACTAAGTAGTGTGTGCATCAAGACCCAGAGGAAGGAGCAGTGACGCCATAGGAGACTGAACCAGACCTACCTGCTAGCGTTGGAGGGTCTCCTGCAGAGGCGGGGGGTGGCTATGGCTCACCATGGGGACAAGGACACTGGCAGCAGAAGTTCTGAGAAGTACTCCTTGGCTTGAGCCCTCCTGGAATCTGCCATTAGCCCCACCAAAGAGCAAGGTAGGCTCCAGTGCTGGGTCGCCTCGGGCCAAGCAACCAACAGGGAGGGAACACAGCCCCACCCATCAGCAGACAAACGGATTAAAGTATAGCTGATTCACTTTGTTATAAAGCAGAAACTAACACAACATTGTAAAGCAATTATACTACAATAAAGATGTTAAAAAAAAAAAAAGACACATGCACCCCAATGTTCATTGCAGCACTGTTTACAATAGCCAGGTCATGGAAGCAACCTAAATGTCCAACAGATGAATGGATAAAGATGTGGTACATATATACAATGGAATGTTACTCAGCCATAAAGAGGAATGAAATTGGGTCATTTGTAGAGACGTAGATGGACCTAGAGACTGTCATACAGAAAGTAAGTCAGAAAGAGAAAAACAAGTATAATATATTAACGCATATATGTGGAATCTAGAAAAATGGTACAGATGAACTGGTTTGCAAGACAGAAATAGAGACACAGGTGTAAAGAACAAATGTATGGACACCAAGAGGGGAAAGTGGGGTGGTGGGGGGGGGTTGGTGGGATGAACTGGGAGATTGGGATTGACATATATATACTAATATGTATAAAATAGATAACTAGGGCTTCCCTGGTGGCGCAGTGGTTGAGAGTCTGCCTGCCAATGCAGGGGACGCGGGTTCGTGCCCTGGCCGGGAGGATCCCACGTGCCGTGGAGCGGCTGGGCCCGTGAGCCATGGCCGCTGAGCCTGCGCGTCGGGAGCCTGTGCTCCGCAGCGGGAGGGGCCACAGCAGTGAGAGGCCCGTGTACCGCAAAAAAAAAAAAAGATAACTAGTAAGAACCTGCTGTATAAAAAAATAAAATAAAATTCAAAAAAACATAGCCCAGTGCTGTGCATATAGGAAGTATTCAGTAAATATTTGTGGGATGCATGTATTAATAAATTAAGCTCACACTTAATTAAGCCCATGGTCACTAACTCCAACAGCATTAATCTTACAGCCCTTGAGAAAATGAAATCACTAATTTTATTTTCCAGTGTCTTGTTTTGGCTGTATAAACAAGCTTCCTCTAGAGGACTTGAAAAATACATATGATCCCTGTTAGGTTTGGTATCATCACATCAAAAGCCATTAGTAGCAATAAAATTTTTTTAAGAAAAATTGCTGTTATATATTGGCAAAAGCTGAACTTGTGTGAAAATACGTAGCAGTAATAATTAAATGAAAATATCATGAGATGAGAACCAGAACACAGAATTAGTTGCACTTTAGAACAGCAACCGTAACTTTGTATTATTTAATGAACACCAGGTCACCATGATCAATTATCACTATGTGCCAGAGATATAGTTTCAGATGTAAATAAAGATAATAAGAGATATGGGACTGAGAGGGAAATCAAGCAGTAACCACAGACATTTCATTAAGTCATTCATATTTGTTGGACTTTCGGTCATTTGTTTTTTTTTTTTTTTTTCCAGAAAGGTATAGTAAAATGTTTTTCAGCTGCATTGTTTCCAGCAAACTAATATGGCTTTTTCAGAATACACAAGCTGAAATAATCTTCCAAATGGATCCCTCAATATCTGGAAAATCTTCCTAATCACATCGCTGTGTCCCTGAACTATTACATCACTATTCCAAGATTGACCCATCTTAATCTCCTTGACGGGTCTGCTTACTTATCTTTTTAAGTTATTTGCACAAATAATACACACAGAGTTATTCTTCATCTTCTACAATTTCATGCCAGCAGCTTTGATGAGAACTTATTCCACATCCTGAACATCTTGTGTCCACCACTAGAGTGTGACATACCTGCTATTATAACACAGGTCACAATGTTCTCCAAGTTCTCTCTTTGGCTTTTTGAGTATTTCCCACCAGGCAATATTAAAAAAAGGAGTTTTAATGTTATAGCAAAATGTGAAGTATTAAAAAGTCTTTGTTTCCCCCGTATTTCATATTCCAGATAACAATCTAATTCCAGATAAGCTGGGTGTAGGAAATTGGAATATAAATATTTAAATAATATACAATTTTTACTTCTCTGATTGGCAAAGGTCAAAATGTTTGTTAACAAATTGTGTAGGTAGAGCTGTAGGAAAAGAGGCTCTTATTTATTTGGGAATGGAAGTGAAAATTGTTACTAACATAGAGGGCAATTTGTCACTAACTACCAAAACCCCATGCAAAAGACTCCTTATTTCAGCAGTTCTACTTTTAGGAATTTATGCCAGTAGTCATTACACACTAGTAAAATTATATTGGTTCAAGACTATTAATGGAAGCACTGTGTTGAACTAGCAAAAATATGGAAAAGATTTTGTATGTCCAACAACAGGGGACTGATAAAGTACATTTTGATAGATACTTAACAATGGAATAATATACATAGAGATTACTAAGTGACAAAAGTAGTAAGGTGTTGAACAGTTTTCATGCTGCAGTCTGTATGTCTTCATGTAGGATGCTACCACTTGTATACAAGAATGTTTGTATACATGAATGCATTTGCTTGTTATGAATAGAATATCTCTAGAAATAGGCACTATTTGCTTCTTGGGAGGGGTCCGGATGAATAGGAGACAAGAGTGTATCTTTTCTACTTTTTCAATTTTGTAAAATATTTTAAATTTAAGATGTACGTTAAGTCAAAATACCAATTCAAATCTGATTTTCCTTAGTACTGTATAATCATATTTTTGCAAATATTTTGCTGTTCCTCTCAAGTTTAGATAACAAGGGTCTTTATATCTGTAGCTTAGTTAACATAAGAAATCTGAATATAAAGATAAAATATAATTTAAAATCATCTCTTCAGTTAATTTCAGCTAGTTTCTAGTAAAGGGTCCCTGAGACTATTACCTTTGGAACTTAGAAACTTCCAGGCAAATGTGATTTTGTGAGGAGACTTTGTTTCTCTTTCCCAGATCTTCCTGTTAATAATTAAAACCTATGAGCATCAGATATAAAGATGATTAATGCAAACTTCTTATATTACTATTGTTGTATTTAGATACAAATGTTATATTTGTAATAATAGTGTAAGGTAAGTATTTTGCTATGATATCTTTTTGTTTAAGGTTGATACATAACTATATTTGCTTGAGGACCAGGCGTAAGAAAATACCTGGTCTCCCTACATGGGCTTAGGCAGCTGGAATACAAGGCACCTGGTCGTCATAGGTCCAGCCCATCCTTGTGTGGATGCTCTAATTAGGAGTCAGACTAAACTCAACTTGCCCTAAAAAGAACTGGGCTACCACAGGCAGGGGCAGTTTGGTGGATTCCCTGTGGATCAGAGTAGCACACCTGGCTAAATACTCCTGCACACATGTTAGGGACCACTGATGGAATTTCTCTCTTTCCTGTGGCCTGAGAAGAAAGGGTTCCACTTCCTGAAGACCACCCACCACCCATTCCCAACTGTCTGAGTGAACCCTAGCCTCCTTGAAGGGAGGAAAATCACTAACTTCTAATTCCTCTCTTCAGCCAGAAGTCTCCATTTTTTCCTTTCTACTGGTCTTGGGAGCAGCAGGAAGTGACCTGAAAGTTAATTTTGTTTTAATTCATGTACTGGATCTGTGACACTCTGTGAAAAGTGGCTTCATCTAATAAAAAAGAACCTATTTCGTTTTATGTCTAATTCTGAAAAATCAGTTTCTCATCAGACTAAAAGATGTTCACATCTTTCTTTTTATTTCGTCAACAGTGGAGGTACATTAACTATGCTGTGAGATAATGGAAAATATCTCCTGGTTTCTGCCCCCTGTTCCTAGCATAGAACTCCTAAACCCATGTAATTTCTTAAGTGACAAGAACACTAGCAACATCTCTCGTTCTAATAGTAGTCTTAGACCTCGATTCCTGACACAGGACTCCCGGAACCCTTGTGATTTCCTGGGTGGTAGCAGTGTCCTTTATTCTAATGAGGTGACTCTGAATGGGCTGTCGGATGGCTCCTGGATGAGGGTGAATCACTGGAAAGACCAAGCCATGTTAGAAACGTGGAACTTTTAGCCCCACTCTCCACACTCTTGAGCAGGGAGAGGGGCTGAAAATGGAGCTCATGATTGAACTTGCCTACGTGATGACGCCTCTGGAGTATCCCAATAGTATGGGGTTCAGAGAGCTTCCATGTTGGTGAACAGCTGGAGGTGTGGAGAGAGTGGTCCACCCAGAGAGAACATGCAAGTTCTGTGCCTCTTCCCACATACCTTGTCATACGCATCTCTTCCATCTGGTTGTTCATCTATCCTTTATCACACCCTTTAATAAACTGGTACATATAAGTGTTTCTCTGTGTTCTGTGAGCTGCTCTAGCAAATTAATCAAACCTGAGGAGGGGGTCATGGGAACCTCTGATTTTACAGCTGATAGGTCAGGAGCACAGGTGATAGATAACCTGGGCTTGTGGTTAACACCTGAAGTGGGGTCAGGGCTGTCTTGCAGGCCTGAGCCCTTAACCTGTGGAATCTGATGCTATCTCTGGGTAGACAGTGTCAGAATCGGGTTGAATTGTGGTGTAGGTGTCACAGAAGATTGCTTGGTGTGAAGAAAAACCTCCACACATTTGGTGACCAGAAGGGTCAGAAATGAAGTGTCTTCTGTGAGTAGTGAAGGAGACATATGGGATAAAGAACCACAGTAGGAGAGAACTGGGTTTTTCCCTACGTAGGAAGGAAAAACTGAGTCTTTCCTTCACAGTCACCAGGCTATGGAGCAGCAGCTGTGCTGCAATCAGTTACTAAATATAAAAGTTACTGATGGAATTTAGAGATGGATCCAACTTCAGGGGAGTTGGTTCACTTGATGCATAAGAAGATGCAAACTAATAATAAAAAGGCAAAATAATCCATCCCTTGGCTATTGTTGTCTATAATAGCTAACCTGAAAGTAAAAGCAAATGCTGAGTTGTATCTTGACACTAGACTAAACTCAGACTTCAATGAGTCTGAGCTTCAACCGATAGCCTCAAAGCACCCCCCTCCCCCCAACCCAGGTAAAAACTGCAGGGAGAACAGAAAGTATTTCTGAGACCTCTGGTTACCAGGAAGATAATCAAAGTTAGGGGAGAACAAACCAAGAAACTATTGAAACCAGAGGATATAATATGAAGGAGTTATTTCATTTTGTAGATCAGTAAAATCAGCTTCCTGAAGAACCTTTATGGAAATGGGCTGTAAGCATGACTAATTGGGGGCCGGGGTCTGCAGAGTGGAAGAGCATGTTTGGGTTGATACAAATCCCACAGCTCAGTAATGAACAGATGGCTATTAAGTGACCCAGACACAGAGGAGATTGTTCCTGAGGGAATAGCCAACCTGGTGGACTGGATAAAAGCTACTGTAAGGTGTATTCATTCCGAGAAGAGGGACTGTCCACCTCCCCCTATGAATGCCAAGTGGATTACTCCAGAGGAAGCAGCTGGCTTTATGATGACCAGGATATTTACCCACTGAATATGCCCAATACGCAGGTCATGGTAAATGCTGTGCTTAACGGAGCCCCTTTTACATGGGCATCCTCTATAACTTTATTATTGCAAAACTGAAGGACAGTTGGGGAAGTCTTATAGAATTTGCTGTCTCAGCTTCCCCTCATGGATCTTACGGATATTAATAAAGACATTAGGTTCATTAGTAAGATAATGGGGAAAGGCAGAGAAAAGAATCAAGAGACTGGTCTTAGCAGGGTGGATGTTTTAAAATGGTTATTAAGGAAAAAGGTGGATAAAGCAAATATTTATAGCAATGAAACAAGAGGAAAAAGAAAGAGTCGTGAGACTCATCCCAGCAGGGTGGAAATTTTTAAATGGCTATTAAGAAACGGGATAAATAAAAAAAAAACATGGATGGGGTTAAAACACAAGCTTAAGCATAGCCCTACCAAAGGTTGAGTGGGTTGAAGAGACCCCCCAACTGGTCCCCCTACATTAAAGTGCCCCAGACAGGTCCAGTTCATTTTTCCCAGTCTGGAAAAAATTTTAAAGCCTGGAGGCAGAGATTACAATTAAGAAATCTGACCAACAATCATTTGTGCTTGTGGCAATGGTTGAGTAGATGAATCAAGTTAAAGATTGACAAAAGGCCAAGGGTCCCCTGGCTTGACCCCTCACTGGGAACCCAAAGCCTTGCACACGAGTGGGTAAAATGGTCAGGAAGTACAAAAGAGAAGTTTCCAAGACTCCTTGACATAGGAGCCCCACACGTTACAGCACCAAAGCTCATTGGTGAAGGCCTGGCACAGGCTACAATTAGATTGAGAGAAGAGAAAAATGTGAGAGCCCATAAGACTATCCCAATAAATTAGAATGTGTGAACAGACTTTATGTGAAGTGGCTGTGTCTCCCTTACCTGAATGTTTTATGGGAATCGATATTATGTCTGGCTGGGAAACACTTCCTCTACCTAGTATTGTAAAACCAAACCCTGTTGATGAAATCCTAATAGAGGCGACAGTTAGGAATATGAGTTGATGGAATTATGGTCAAAGTTTACAGGAGAACTGATATGTTTGAACAGGCTTGAAGTAAAGTGGTGTGTCTTTCTTTTTACGTGATTGTATTCACGGATGAACCTTGTATCTGACTGGGGAATGTTTCCCCTACTTATACTGAAAAGCAGAAGACATGTAAATCTGCCTTCCAAGCGATATTAATTGGATATTCTAGAACATGCTAAACAGAAATCAGTAAGATTGCCTGAGCTCACACAGTGTGGAATAGAAGCTGGATAGCTAGTGGGGACAAATTCTCATAAGTCACAGCCCTATCTCGAGCCTAGACTGGGGCTTATGGCAAAAGCCTGTGGGCACCTCCCAGCAACAACTACTGGGACTTTGGATTAGAGAATTTTTATTTGAGGGCTATTTACTACCTCACTATCAGATATTAATTGAAGCTACCCCGATGACTGAAAGACATAAAATGATCTTAAAACCTGAAGTACTCATAATGTCTAGGGTGATATCAGAAAAACACTCTAATAGGGATGGAAATGCCCCAAAGAGTTCCATAATAAAATGGAAATGACTTATACAGGGTCATGTTGCCTGGGGAATGCAAGGCAGAGATACTCATGAGCAGGGAGCCTCTTCCCCTAGGACTGACTCTGGGACTGTATGAAGAGCTATGAAATTCTATTGTCACTTGAACAGTGCTCTTCAAACAGCTCTCAACTAACCAACAATGAGTCGCTTGGTTTGTGGATGGCAGTTCCACAGTGAATGGACATCTTGTTTGAAAGGCCACCACTCTGATGGAGGAAGGTGAAACAAATCTGCTCAGCTCGGTGGGCTGAATTGCATGCTGTTTTCCTAGCACTGATGGGAAAATTGAACAGTGGAAAGAGCCCCTCTGTTTGGGTTTTCACTGACTCATGGGCGGTGAGCAACAGCATGGCCATATGATTCAGCAGGACGGCAATGGAAATCCAGGCTTCCCTGGTGGCGCAGTGGTTGAGAGCCCGCCTGCCAATGCAGGGGACACGGGTTTGTGCCCCGGTCTCGGAGGATCCCACATGCCGCGGAGCGGCTGGGCCCGTGAGCCATGGCCGCTGAGCCTGCGCGTCCAGAGCCTGTGCTCCGCAACGGGAGAGGCCACAGCAGTAAGAGGCCCGCGTACCGCGGAAAAAAAAAAAAGGATTCCCATGTGGGGCACAGCCCTATGGAAACCACTGTGGGAATTTGAGGGGTAGGTTAAAGGAGGAAATGTCAATGCTCATCTAGATTTAGAAGATTGGAATTGATGGGGCTCAGGGCAGACCACCCCCAAATATGCCACTTAGGTAACTTTTTGAATGAAAGTTACCTAAGAAGCAACCAGTACAAAGACACTCTGACCCACCTTTGACCCCTGAAAGCAGGAAATAAATCTCTCATACGAAATGTACCCTCCCTTTACCAGAAAGTAGGAGGCATCCTTGTCACCACTGCTTTTGTCACTGCTTTGAGCCTTATATGTCTATGAGATCTCATATTTAGAAAATAAAAATTTGCTTTTTTCTCTTGTTACTCTGCCTTGTGCAGTTTAGTTATTAAGCCAGCCAAAGAACTGAGAGAAGAAGGGAAAAGGTTTTTTTTTTCCCCTGTACAGAATCAACAAGCAGATATCCCTGTGTGCTCATTTAAGGTAGCTACCTGGGTCCATGATTTGAGGGGAGCTGGGGATACTGCAGCCGGACAGAGATGAGCTGAATCTAAACACAGTGCTTCTGCCCCCACTTAGGCACAAGATTCTAATAAGAACTGTTCTGTCTTCCAGCCAAAGAGACAGAGCCTGCAGCTAGCTCTGTGGCAGATTCCCAAGGGGGAAGGCCCTGGTCATGGCTGGCAAATGAGACAGATGCTGGTGGCCCCAGGGGACTACAAATGGGTCCTGGCAGAAATGCACTAACTCTGGGCCAGGCTTTGCTTACCCAGTGGTAGAAGCACATGCTCAGAATACTATAAAAGAATCTGAACAGAAAATGTTGCACCAATCTGGATGGCTGACCATCATTTCTTTAGACCAAGGAACATACTTACAAACCATAATGTCCAACAATGGGCAGTGAGATATCGTCCCCTGAGTACTAGTTCTATGGAGAATTAGAATGAGCAATGAAAACACTGGTTATCTAAAATGGGAGGAGATAAAGCAGGAAGGTCTGGCTTGCACACACCTTCATGAGCGTGTGCTCACACTCAATATGAACATGAGCAGGACTCAGGAATGTCTGTACTGGAGAGATTTCTCTGTTTTTCCAGTGAATCTGGGGAAGAGGAGGTGGGGAAGGTGCTGGTATACTTTCTCTCCTATATCACCTCAACTTTTTTTTTCCTTACCTGATCAGTGGTCTTAGGACTAGGGCAACAACTACAAGGGGTGGAAACAAAGATGATTCCTAAGTAAGATACTGCAACAATATTTTAATCCTTCTGTCAGAATTCCTAAGGGCCTGATGGGGCAAGATGGGCCTTTACCCATTCTGGCAGAATTGGTGCAAGAGTGAAAGTAGCCAGATCTCCTGGTGGTAAAGACAGCCCACCAGTTCTGCCCCTGTGTAACCTTACCCTATGTGAACAGGAGTGGACCGAGGAGGAAACACTTACTGGACTAGTATTGCTACCAGCAAGCTACACCAGCACAGTGGTCGAGCCTAATGTCTCTTCCAAATGTGGAAGAGTTTGGGTATAAATGGTGAGAAGGAAGCATAGGAGCTATGGGTAAAGTAATGAATAAATGAGTTCTATGAAAAGGGAAATCCAAGGGCTTCCCTGGTGGCGCAGTGGTTGCGAGTACGCCTGCCGATGCAGGGGACGCGGGTTCGTGTCCTGGTCCGGGAAGATCCCACATGGCCCGGAGTGGCTGGGCCCGTGAGCCATGGCCGCTGAGCCTGCGTTCCGCAATGGGAGAGGACACAACAGTGAGAGGCCCGCGTATCGCAAAAAAAAAAAAAAAAAAAAAAAAGGGAAATCCAATATTGAACCTCAAAAGAAGCTCAGAGCAAGAGATGATATTATCTCTTAGCTCAATTATATGGGTGCCTTGAAAGGGCGAAGCCATGGGGTTGCCAAGACCACTCCCACTTTTGGAACTTTACAAGATGGAATGGAAGCCTACAAACCTGAGGGACCTCCCCCTGGGAGACATTTTCCATATGCTACGAGGGAGAACTAGAACTAATGATCATTAATGACTGCATGGGATTCTAGAAATGTGCTGATATCTTTTGAGTTACGCATTGTTTTGTTATAAAGTACCCTTGGCCAGAGACCGGGGGCTGGGCTGTGAGATAATCAGAAATATATATTGGTCTCTGCTCCCAGTTCCTGGCACAGAGCTTGTAAAACTCCCGTAATTTCCTAAGTGATAAGAACACTAGAAGCATCTCTTGTTCTACTATTGGTCTTTGACCTCTGTTCCTGACACAGAGCTTCTGAAACGCTAGATAGTGTCAGAAATTGAGTTGAATTGTAGGACTTCCAGCTGGGGTCACAGAAAAGTGCTTGGTGTGGGGAAACCTCCATGTATTTGGTGACCAGAAGTGTTTTGTGTGAGTAGTAAAGGAGACTCACAGGGAAGAAGCACACAGTGAGGAAGAACTGGGTTTTCCTTACACAGGGGAAAGCGGAGTTTTCATTTTTAGATTCCCTTGTCCAGAACAGGAATTAAATAAATATTTGTCGAACTGAACAGGATGTACTTGGGGCCAGGGAGACGATGCTTGCATCATGACCGTCCTACTCAAACAGAAGACTGGCGGTACAAAATGTGAAACACCCTCTCTTCATTTTCAATCATTCTCCTTCATAAGGACAAAATAATCTCTAATTAAAGTGAAGTTTATTTATATTCATGTAGAAATAATATGCAATCCCCTCCTCCCCCAAAAAGACTAAGTTCTGTATGATTGCAATAGCATCTAATCAGTTACAGTTTGTGTGGTTTTTTGCTTTTTTTCGGGAAAGCTAGCTGTATTTTCATGATCAACATGGTACATATAAAAATGTGTTAATGTGAATTCAGTCTGAATGATACCAAGTGTTACAAGTTTTATGGAGCAGATTCACCAGGTGGGAGAGCTTGATATTTTTTTAGTTTTAAAAACCGTTTTGGAATTTAAGATCTACTAATAAGCTTAATTAAAGTAAAACAGAAAAGGAGTTATTTTAAGATTCCTAAATTTCAGTAAGTCATTATAATAAATAATTATGGGTGCTGAAGTAATTTTCAAACTTCTAATGTTCACTTGGTATCTCCACTCTTTTTTTTCCTTTGTCTGATTCCAGGATTTAAGTTCCTTTTGAAACCTGAAAGTAAACTATTGGATTTACTTTCTCTCCCACTTTGAGTTTTTTGAGCTGACACTTCTACGAGATTCTACCTCATGGAATAATATGTGAGTCAGACATTACTAACTGTCCCCGATATCTATACTCCTCTTTTCCCTTTTGGCAGTAGGATGTCCTGGACACATGTCTGTGCAGATTGAAACTCCATTTCTCATCACCTTTACCATGAGAGGTGGCCATGTGACTGAGTCCTGGACAATGAGATGTGGAAGCAATGGGTGCAGTGAAATACTTGGACTTCACCTTTTTCTCTTATGTGTCTGCATGGTGTTGGCCATGCAAAAGAAAGAAACACCTTAGGAAAAGCTGGATCAGCAAAACAGAAGAAATCTGGGTCCTTAAATGATCACAGGGAACATGGGACCCTGCTGAGCTGGATCAATCATCTTTAGATTGATGTATGAGAGAAGTAAGGTTTAATCATATTTAAGACACTGCATTTTTAAATCTCTTTGTTTAAGCAGCTGAGCCTTTGATCTATCTGATACAATTTATCACAGTTCATCATCTTAACATTAGGAATATGAATAGATGGCTTTTGCTTTTCTATGTCAGTTGACTCTTCTGGCCTAGGTCTTGAGCCCAAGATTCTGTTCTCACTATGCAAGCCCCAGTCATCTAATCCTGGCTTTCAAGGCAATTCTTGATTATGTATAACTCTTGATTATATATATATATATATGTCTTTTCTACATTTTAAATTCCTTTTATTATCATTTGTTTCTTATTTCAACAATATCCTAAATTAATTAATTGAAATCTCATGGGTACTATATTTTTATATACTTAGAACTTCAGGATAAAGATTCTGAAATCCTTTCCTTCCTTCTTAAGAGATTATATTATAAGTTATAATAAATAACTTATAAAAATTCTATATAATTTTATAAGTTATTTATTATTCAGTTTGAGTGATATTTCAAAGAAGGACACATATTTTGCTCAACCTCTTAGAAAATGTCTTCTGCTTGCTTTTTCTTTAATTCATATGAGGATATTAATTCTAACTTAAATGTTTAATTGCAGCCCAATGTTTAGGATCTTATTCTTTTGAGATAGGTTTAATGACATTAACATTCTTCACACTCTTTGATGTTTGAAAGATCACATGATGCCCCTTGAACCATAATGACTTCCATGTACATTTCATAAAGACAAAGATACTTTCCTAACTCTAAAACTACACTAATGTTAACTTCCAATCAGAAAGTTAACATTAGAGCAGTACTGTTATGTAATGTAGGGATGTTATTCAAATTTTTCCAATCGTCACAATAATTGTTTTTTATAAAATTAAAAAAAAATCTGGTCCAGAATCCAGTCCAATATCACACATTAGATTTAATTGTTCAGTCTTTAGTCTCCTTTAAAATGGAGCAGTTCCACAAATTTTCTTTGACAGTCATGACCTAGATATATTTGAACAACACAGAGCAATTATTTTGTAAATGTTCCTCAGTTTGAGCTTGTCTGATATTTCCTCATTCTTAGAGACAGATATGCCTATTTAATGGTAATACAGAAGTGATGTGGCTTTCTTTCCACATTCTAGAAGGAGGTACATATGAATTTGGCTTCTTACTGAAGATGTTGATTTTGACCACTTGCTAAGGTGGTGTCTGCCACATTTCTTTTTTTTTATATATAAATTTATTTATTTTTGGCTACATTAGGTCTTTGCTGCTGTGCATGGGCTTTCTCTAAGTTGCAGCAAATGGGGGCTACTTTTTGTTGTGGTGCTCAGGCTTCTCATTGTGGTGGCTTCTCTTGTTGCAGAGCATGGGCTCTAGGCACGTGGGCTTCAGTAGTTGTAGCATGCAGGCTTCAGTAGTTGTGGCTTGCGGGCTGTAGAGCGCAGGCTCAGTAGTTGTGGCGCACAGGCTTAGTTGCTCTGTGGCATGTGGGATGTTCCTGGACCAGAGCTTGAACCTGTGTCCCCTGCATTGGCAGGTGGATTCTTAACCACTGCATCACCAGAGAAGTCCCTGCCACATTTCTTTACTATAAAGTTGCTACTTTTCCTTTTTCAAATAATAAGTATTTTGTGTGGAGATACTTTGAGGTATGTAAATATTCTATTCCTCATCAGGCTTTTACTAACTAGTTTGCACGGATGATTATTAGTATTAATGTAGGCTAAATGATGATTTTTTTCTAATCATTATTTCTCCTAAATTTTTTACTTGGTATTCTGCCATAAGGGAGAGCTTTTCTTTTTCCCCATTTATTCATTCGTTTATATCGGTATGAAGCTATGGATTTTTATCTTCTTTAATGGGTTATAATCCATTATTATCCATTATTATCATTATTATTATTTTGAGATTCAAATTGTCCCAGATTTGGCTAGTAGAATTTCTTCAAGCAGGCCCTTGGGTCTTTTTGACATGCTCTTATCATTTTTTTAGTACATCTTTGTATTCTAGGGTATTACAGGCCCTTCTTGTCCTTTTCCCCTGCCAGTCTGGAATCAGCATTTCTCCAAATAGTCTTGGTTTCTTATGGTGAGAATGGTTTGGAAACCAAGATGTGAGCTGTAGGTATGCTTATTGCTACTGGTGACACATTGATTACAGGCTCTCTCAGCAGACAGAGCTAATAATTCTATGCTGGTTTCTCCCTTTCTCTCTCTAACACATGTATATCTGTTATTTCTACTTGATCTATCTATCTATTTATCTATCTATCTATCTATCTATCTATGCCATGAGTACCTGCTGATACCTCCAATTCCAGCCTGATATTGAAGCGTTTATTCTAGCCTTCTCTCTCTTCACATTTATTTCTTCCATCTCTGACAGTGAAACCTGGCTCTCATTATCCTCGATATAATTACTTGTTTGCTCAATCCTAGAATACACTATAAGTAGTTTCAAAGCTGGCAAAATCAAACCTACTGACTAGAGTTGAATATTTGCTTATAATGTGTATAGTTAAAATACTTTTTCAACATTACTTGGCTTAGTTTTGGTTCTTTTCCCACTTCTTTAATGTGGTTATATTATTCTTTTGAAATGGAGTTAGTTTTATTCTTTTCTGTTAGTATTTAATATTAGAGTTTCCCTCACCTTTATTGATGTATTACTGTTGGTGGTGGTGGTGGTTAGTATGTAAAACATTAAAATGGTTCCAGGAGCCATTACACTAAAAGGTGGACTTGGAGAAGTCCACCAACCCTTACTTCTACCCATTCTTACTCCCAGTTCCCTTCCACTCTGTTTTCACCCCCATTGCTTCTACCACATTTTAAACCACTAATATAATATAATGTAATGTAATATATAATATAAATTATATATATTTTATATTATATCACATTTTAAACCACACTATATATATACGAAGATATATATATGTGTGTATATACATATATATATATATATATATATACATGATCACACATATATATACGTGATCTTCATTCTTACATAAAATTTGTTTACTATAGGTATTTTTTTTTCACTTTGCTCTCTTCTACTTAATACCTTCTGGGAACTATTCTATATGTGTTCATAGATATTTTTCTCAGTCTGTTAGACAGTGAAGTGGCCCTGCATTCTGTTATAACTTATTCCATCACTCTTCTATATATGGGTATTTAGGTGGTTTTCCAAATTTTGCAATTCTAAATAAGGCTACAATAAACAACTGACTATATATATATTTAAATTGTTGAATGTTATTCTTCAGGACAAATTCCTAGAAGTTGAATTGCTGGCTTAAGGAAGCAAATGTACATACCATGTGTTACATATTGCTAAATTCCCCTCCATAAAGCTTGTACCAATGTTCTTTCCACCAGTAGACAATGAGAGTGCCTATTTTCTCATAGTTCGGCCAGCAGACTGTGTTGTCAAGTTCTTAATATTTTGTCATTCTGATAGGAGAAAAATTGTCGCAAGGTAGTTGTATTTTCATAAACTTAAAGACATTTTTTTATCATTTTTTGTGATTTGTAAATATTTTTGCCTATTTTATTATCAAGTTTTTATTTTGTTTCATTTTGCTCAAGTTTTAAGTGTTTTTGTGTAATATGGATATTATCCCAATGTTTGCATACATGATGCAAATATATAGTTGAATATATCAATCTTTTATTGAATTTGAATTTTTAGTCATAGTTAGAAAGGCTTTCCTCGTACCCAGATTTTAGAGAAATTCACTCCTTTCTAATATGTGGACGGTTTAATTTTTTATGTTTATTAAGTATCTGAACTATCTGCAATTTATTTTTTGGTACGTTATAAAATTTGAGTCTAATTTAATATTTTTTCCAGAAGTTATTCGTTTGTCCTATTACCCTTTATTAAACAGCCCATCTTTTCCTCAGTGATTTTAGATGCCACCTTAATCACTGCAAAATTTCAATCACCTCAGAATTTCTCCAGGTACTTGGATCTATTTCTGCACTTAAAAAAAAGAATCCACTAAACTGTCTCCACTTATGCATCATTATGACACTGTTACAATCATAGAGACTTCACAGTATGTTTAATACCAACCCAAACCAGTCCACCCTCACAGCTCTTCCTTCTCACTGTTTTCCTAGCTATCCTTGAATATTTATTTTCTATATGAACCTTAGTATCAACTATGGCTCCACAAGAAGCTAGGGGTTTTGTTGTTGTTGTTTTTAACTGGAATTGTCAAATTTATAAATTAACTTAGGGAGATGTGATGTCTTTATGATGCTGAGTTATGGGGTCCAAAAGGGATAGGGATATCTTTTGGGATATCTTTCAAGTTAACTTTTGTATCTTTCAAGAGCATATTATTATTTTTTTCTCATATTCTTAAACGGTCTCCAAAATTGCCTGTTCTTTTCATTTTACCTTCTTCATCAGAAGCATTATATTATCAAGACTAACTTATTGAATCCCAAGGAACTTTTAAGTCCCTTGCATATGGTCAGAGAGCTAATTTACCAGGACTCTTTTTCAGTATTTTCATACTTGAGACTGATTTCTTTTGTTTTTTTTAAAATAATTTTTAACTTTATTTTTTAATTAATTTTTATTAGAGTATAGTTGATTTACAATGTTGTGTTAGTTTCAGGTGCACAGCAAAGTGAATCAGTTATACATACATCCACTCTTTTTTAGACTCTTTTCCCATATAGGTCATTACAGAGTATTGAGTAGAGTTCCCTGTGCTACACGGTAGGTTCTTATTGTTATCTATTTATATATAGCAGTGTGTATATGTCAATCCCAATCTCCCAATGTCTCCCTCCCCCACCCCTTCCCCCTTGGTCACCATAAGTTTGTTTTCTATATCTGTGACTTTGGAGGTGATTTTATTCAATGTCTTCTTTCTGCCACACAGCTTCTCCCTCCCACCTTAACAATCTGTAAAGTTTGCAGCAGCAGCTCCAGAGTTAGCCTTGCTGGAAAAAATTTTTAACTTAAGTAATTTGAAGTCTTTAGTTTTCTTGTATGTTGATTATGCCAAAGGCATTTCTGTCATTTTGTTTGTTCTTCTGTTGTTCTTTATAGTTTATTTATAAGATGCAAGGAGAGATTTGGATTTTGGCTACTGACATACCCTATCTACTCACACACAAAAATCACTTTTAATTGTCAAGTTAGACACGACTTACATACAGTCCTTACAAAGGATATATGTTACAAAATCCTCCCATGATTAAATAATTCAATCCAGCTCAAGCTTGTTCCTTCAGACAAACTTAGAGTCTTCTTTTCATCAGTCAATGATTTGTAACATATTGTGTTCCCTCTCTTTCTTAGGGGACGGGTATGCCGGTAACCAACATTTGTTGTTTAATTTAGATTTAAATAATTTAACTCCAAGTTCTTCCCAGTGTAAGTATTTATTTCTATCCTCCAAATCTGTGGTTTTAATTTGTGTTCTGTGGCGTCTTAGTGGTTCTGTGTAGAGGGAGGAGTGGCCCTGTGGGCAGGCTCCAGTATCACTTCATCAAAACAGGTCAACTTTTAATGTGTCTTTCTTTTGAGTTTAAGTTATCATAAGTATATATGGTTCAAAGCCTTTAAAAATACCAATAAAAAGAGAAAAAAAATACCTACCTCTAAATGAATTTTATGTCTTTTTAAAAATCCTTCTGAAGACGCATTGCTTTTTGTTTGCATGCATTTTTTTAGTAAACCAACTCCGTTCCCACTTGAAAGCAGTTCAGCCGAAATAGAATATGTGGGAAAAAATTATATCTAATTAGCATATCACTATTCTGATACAACAAAATGCTATTCTTTTAGTTATATTGCCAAAAAAGGTACAACTCTAAAACTTAATATCTTAAAACAACAACATTGTTAACTTGTACAGTTCTGTGGGTTGCCTGGGTCCACCTAGGCAGTTTTCTGCTGTTCTACTTGGGGCCATATGGGTAGAAATCAGATGTCAGCTGAGGATGAAGTCCTCTGGCCATTTGCCTGGGCTGCTTAATGGACAAGCCTCTGTCCATCTCAACATTGTCTCAGGGACTCTCTCCATGTGGTCTTTTCACATAATCTCTCAACCAGGGTAGCCAGACTCCTTACGTGGTGGCTCAGAGCTCCCCAAAGTACAAAAGTGAAACTGACACGTTACTTCTTCCATATTCTATTGGTTAAAGCAAGTCACAGGCCCAGCCTAGATTAAAAGGGTGGGAACAATAAAATGCATAAATACCAGGAGGTATGGCTTCATGGGGTCTATCTTTGCAGTGCTCACCACCCTGTGTCACACTCAGAAGTATAAAACCAGGAGCACGTGTTTTCTCTTCAGTTCTGCTATTTTCACGGAACAGACCAAGCTCTGAATGATTTCCTCCTTTTTTACACGTGTCCTGGTTTACTCTGTGCTTCCACTCGCTGACTTCTTACTCTCTAGTTTACGTTTGTTCAGATTCCCAGGACCAGTGGCCAAACCACGAACATTTACTAGGCAAGTTTTGTTTTCTGCAGAATGTCTTTTAATATAGATGCATTCCCCTAAATATGCTTTATTTCTGGCTTCCTTTTCTTTAATAAGAATCAAAATTATATGAGTCACAAGCCTTGGCAGCTGAGAATCTGTTTGTTTGTTATTATATCACTTGCCGCGTACATAGTAAGGGATAAAACATACCTGTTGTATTGAAATGAATTCTACTGTGAAACCCTCATGTCCCATGCTTCTACTAAGTCCAGTGAGAAACTTGCTTGGCCTGGACAAGATACTCCTTTCTCAGTAATTTCATTGCTCCTACCCAGTGGCACAAAAGCTGTGTTTCTGTTATGAGCTCCCCGGTCTTAGGCACGTTGCAGTGAAAGCCCTGGAATGAGATCCTCCCTTCAGCTTGGAAGTCTATAGCTGAAAACTCGCCCTTTGGTCCTTAGCAATCTTTATCAGGACTATTCCATTACTAAGCACACCAGGACTTCCACCAAAACATTCTGTACCTGAGCAAACTTTGTTAAATTTAATTTCCTGATGATTAATTAATTAATGTACCCAAAATCTCCAAAGAATAATCAGTTTAGATTTTATTTGACAGCGTTGCCAAACCTTCTTCTTTTAATCAACTAGGATATTAAAAAGAGACTCCTTGAACAGTTAATTTTACATCTCATTTTCAATCTCACATTTCTGCCTGCCCACAGACTAAGAAGGTAGGTGTATATTCTGGTTACATTTCATCTGATAGCTAAATTTTCAGTATATTTCCTTCTAAATCTTGATCTGTGCTCTGTGGTTTCTATAACTCTATCCATGGGGTGCCTGCAGGAACCAAACTAGGAAATTCTCTGCTGAATTTATCTCAGTAAGATTTTTTGCTATTGAACATTTCACAGCAGCCTATCATTCGATGTGTGGGCATGTGTCTATTTCAGCAATTAGGAACCGGTGGTATTTAATAATATAAAAGATAATTTTGAAGTAATGCTAACTCAGACCCTAAGTTATATGTGAGTTTTCTTTCTAAGAACATTTTTCTATGAGTATAAGTAAGAGAAGGTAGCTGTCTTTTAACTAGGAGAAAGAATGCAGCTACATGGTTGATTTCTCTCCCACACCAGCTGTGCAAGGCCATAATCAATGCCACAGACCTGCATAAGCCTTCTCAATCCTCCTCTTTAACAAAGGCAACATAAACAGGGTAGGAGAAAGAGTTAAAATTTCACATTGGTGAGAGGATATGTACAGCTTTTTTCACCATTTAGAATATAGTCATCTATAACTTTAAGGACTCATTTATGTTGCTGTGTATACTAAGCAGCAAGAATTACTTTAGGCAATTTAACTAGGTACCAACTATACAATGCAGAACCTTGTACGTAATATATACCAGTATCTGATACTTAGGAGGAAAGCTCCACAAGTCTGAAGAGACTAGTTACATTGGTCTATCTCTCTATCTATCTATCTATCTATATCTATCTACACACACGTATGTATTTTCTCTCTCATTTTAATTTTATACATCTTGAACCTTATTCCTGTTAACTTTGCTGAGAGTTTGTTGCTCTTCATTTCTAAACTAATACGATCTTCAAAGCTTCCCCGAGAGCTTTATTTTGTGCTCTGACTCTGACTAGGCTCCCTGAAATTTTCCTTTTGTGTCAGCAAGATCCTGCTTCTCTCCAACATTTCTTTAGTTAACTTTCCCCCTGTTGGCTCAACTCTATTTCTTTGTCTTAATAATTGAAAAAAGAAGAAAAGAAAGAAAACATGGAAAGATGGAATGAAACTTATTCCTAATCAATAACATCTATGCTGTTCGAATGCTTCAGATTCACTCATCAAACTAATTTATTCTGTATTAGTTTTATTGCATCACTACAGGCTAAGAATGTTGAAAAAATACTTGCATAAGTAACTGCAGTTAAAAGAGAAAATAGGTAAGTACGATATAGGCACTTCTTATATAGTACTTTATATATGCTGAGCACAACCCATGGTTATACTTTTATTACATCATTTAATTCTCAGAACACCTCTCTAAGGCAGGTTCATTTACTATCCACATTTACGGGTGAGGAAACTGAGACGCAGAAAGGTTAAGGAACTTGGCCAGGATCGTACAAGAAGGGCTGAAACTTGAATCTGTGTCTGGGGAGAGATCACTACTAGAGTCAAGAGGGACCTAGCATATGTTCCATGACATCATGTGACCTGATGGGTACTTTACATGTATTATCTCATTTACTACTCACAACAACTGTGTTAGGAAAACATTAATTTCCTCATTTTGAGTTGAGGAAACAGATTCATAAACTTTAAGAAAACTTGACTAAATTCAAAAGCTATTAAAATGTAGAACCGTATTTAAAACTTGGGGCTATGTCTCTCAGGAGTCTCTTTCTACTGGACTTTGTGATACTGGTGGTTTTTGAGCTGGGCATTAAAAATGAGCTGTACTCAATGCACAAAACTGAATGTGTTTGGTAGAGGAAGCTTAAAGACACAGAGAATATTGTGCTGTGGTACAGAGGTGCAGATCAGCAAATGATACATCATAAGTAGTATCCTTTGTGTGCTTTTTCTGGTAGGTGGTGTGGTTACTGTGGGTTTCGAGCAGGGAGTAGCCTGAAGAAATAGGAACTTTTCAGGAAGACCAGTTTGGCATCAGTGTAGAGGACCAATGGGAAAGATGTGGTACTGGGTATGCTAATGATGTCATATCTTCAAGACCTGAAGGCTCATTAGATGTAGAGAGTAAACAAAAATAAATCATGTAGTCTGAGGCTCACTTTTCGAGTGGGTTACTGTAAAAAGTGGGGCTGTTGGCCAAGGTAGAGAATCCAGGCAGAGGAGCAGGTCTGGGACAAATGATGACGAGCTCAGTCTTATAAATGTATTAATGTGAGGCGCATGTGGAGCATAAAGACATCCACAACTAGTTGGATGTATAGGTCGGTCTCTGGAGATTAAAATGTTGGAATTATCAGTGTAAAGGGGATAGTTGAAATGGTGGGACTAGGTAAGTCTGCTCAGAAAAAGCATGCAAAATAAAAGGATCCTCTGGGTTATATGCAGCAAAGTAGTCTTAGGGAAGTCTAAGAGAAAGAAGCCAAAGTTTAACAGGTTTGAGGTTGCCCAGACAATGAGAATATGGATATAGGGAGATTAGACCATGGAGAGGTCAGAATAAGGGTCGGGATAAGGGTCAGGATAATGGTCAGAATTTTGTGGTCATCGTTGTTCTTTTCAGTGGTGATGGTGAGGGTTCTTGCTTTCTTTGCTTAATGTTGTCATTTGAAGTTAAAAAAAAAAACCTTGAGATTATTAATAATGTTAGAGCAAGTAGCAAATGCAGAGTGAAATATTGAAAACTGGAAAGGTAACTGGAAAGGAATAAATCATGGAACAGAAAACATTTGGGAGACTGAGTCAAAATGCAGGTAGAGGTATTAGCCTTTAATGGGAAATTAACAATTTCTTCATCTGAAACTGGAAGAGAAAAGAGGAACAAAATAGATTTTGAAGAATAGATAGCTATGGAAGTAAGAAATTGCTTTAGTTCAAATTACATATCCTTAATTTTCTTGGAAGAATTAGAGGTAAATTTATCTTCTGAAAGGGGCTAGAGTATGACTTATGATATAATAGAACATTAACTATAGTATTCAATATAAGCAGCAAGAGTAAGGAAGCCAGAGCCCCATGGCATAGGTACTTTGTGATTTCAAAGGAAATCGCAGCTTCCTACCTTCCAATGAAAGGATTAGAAGACCTCTTGAACTCAGAGGTACTCCAAATTCCCCACCACCTGAAAACTAGTTTTATTTATGTAGTGCATGGAATTTGGGACATTTGAGGACAGAACGTGAAAATGATTTTTTTTAATGTTAAAAAGCACTATATAAATGACTCAGGGCACCATCTCTTTATGGGGGGTACTTCACATTGGAAATTACACATGAACCTACCATAAGAAATTACACATGTACCTACCCTAAGAAATGACACATGAACCTACCGTATCTAATCTAAATCACATTTCACTCCAAATTTTTACTCTTTTTTACATACATCCTAGGTCTAAGACAGTTTTTTTTTTCCCCTGTAAAATATATTCCAGAATGAGATTCACTTGAACACTGAGATAGAAATTTGAAATGGCTCTGAGTTATGAACAAATAATGACCAGCACCTACAATTCATTATATGGAATTTTCCACCAAAGAAAATTCTGACTTTTGTGTAAGTCTTTCTTTGACTTTCAGTAACTGTGTCACCTTTGGTGCTTAAAAATCCCCGAATGGCACTCCATAATACCTATCCCTGGGCCCTTGAGAGATGGGTACATAACACAGCTATTCCTGGGCAGAGCTGATCCAGTCTGTGTGGGAGCAGGTTTGATAAATTATTTCTTCAAGGACTAGATTGAAAGCAAATTTCTAGGGCCTTTCTGATTTTCATCATAGCAACAAATTTATATGCTTGTGTTAATTTGTGAGAGTTTTGATCTGTACATCATCAATATGTAATTGAATTCTATTTGGTTGTGTTTTTATTTAATTTGCTACAAAATTTGAGGTAAACATCAAATTTGACTGGCATTTTCAGTAAATTGACAGTTGTTTTATTTACATGACTGGTTGTTTTGGCATTTGTTATAAGCAAAATCTCCCTAGTGAGTCCAAGATAATTTATGATAGCATTGTACTCCATGTGTCAAGCCAAATCTTATTTAACTAGCTATTTCACATCTAGTGACAACAGTAGACATTACTAAGTCATTAAAATTCAGCGTTGGGCCACACACAAAATCTCTTCATCCCTTAACTTTAAAATAACCATAACTATTGTATACAAATGAATATATGTATACTATTACAAGTGCTTTTGCAATGACTTTTCCAATTAACTAAACCACAGAGAGGCCAAAAAGAGCTTTTTTCTGGGATGATTTGGGGAATGTGCACAAAAGATGACATTCTTTACAAGCATGGAAACAAATTGGTTTTATGCTCTTTCAGCGTATACTGTGGAATAAAAAAATAACTGAATCAAACTTGGTCACTGATGGTACATATTATTTTTATTTTTACCATCTAATTATTTTAATCATGGCTAGTGATAGAAGTATGTGTTTTTACAGTTTAACTCTGGAATATATATACATTCTTTGTTCCCATCCTCTACAGATTTCACTACACCATTCTTACAAATAAAGAATTCTGTAAGCATCCAATTACTTTAGGCATAGCGTCTCAATCTCTTCAAAACAGACTGAGAATGAAAGACAACAGAACAATGGGCATCTTATATTCTTTATTTAGGGTCACTTTAAAGCAAATCATTTCCTTGTCAACCCTTCTCCCTAGCGCCTAAGTCATATCTGCAAATAGCTTCCATGATAACCATTTGCTTACGTGTCCACTTGAAGAAAGTGGAACATTTTCCAGTTGCTTATATGGAAACCCCAAAGTAGAAAGCAGAAGTTTTTCTGTTATCAGACTGTCTGGCTACTATCTTGCCCCTTATAAAAGACCTTTTAAGTAAGCTTATTTTTGTCTATAATCAAATACTCAAGAAGAGGCCCTTCAATGATGTAAATGTACTTCCTTCCCCTTTTAGAATTATTTCCCTAAAGCCAAGAGTCCTTCGTTGACCTTTAGTTCAACAACCTTATGAAAACTGCAACTCCCATTCTGCTATTTTGGAATGATAGTAATCTCTGAGCATGTATGCTAATATACAGCGATATGGTCGCCAGTGTTTCAGATGCCAGCGGAAATGCAATACTGCTATAAGGAAGCACTTATGAACTTGCAAAGAATAAATGGCTGCTGTCAGGCTGCTGCTTGTGGTATCGAAACTCCGGCAGACATATATGCTTAGAAGGCTTAGTCTAATGAATTTCATCCACACCTACCCATGTGATATCTAGAAATTTGCCAAGTGTTTGTGCAAATATATATTGCCCGGGAAATCGTAGGAAGAAATAGATTTAACTTCAAAATTTATTAAAACTTAATTTTGGTAAATAGGACTGTTTTAGAAAAATCTGAAAACATATTTATCCACGCTCACCATTGTATGTTTTTGCCAAGTCATTGAGATTTTAACCAAGAACACAATTCATTTGTAAGATATTTTATATTGGAAGTTTCCAGTATGTCTACAGCATAACAGTATTAAATACAAAATGAAGAAAGAGACAGATGAATGATTATACCCAGAAGCTGTCTGCTAACAAGCATGTTTTATTTTTATTTTTATCCTAGTAGTTTTAACTTTTTGACTGTTCTTTGAACTTTCATTTTTATGAAAGGTCAGGAGCTGCTTAAACGAGTATGCTCTTCCTCAATTTAAATGCTAAATAGGTTTCTTGGATGCAGCCTAACAATATATCTGATAATTAGAACAGGAAAGGGAAAGTAGACAATCTTTTTTAGGTGTTAACACCAGAGAAGTTTCATCATCCAACAAGGAACAAAATCTGTCTAGAAAAGACTTAGGTTGAATTACCTGTTGCCAACAGTTCAAAGAAATCAAAGCAGGATTAGTATTAATGACAAAACAAACATGTTGCATTGTCTTAAGCATAAATGAGGTACAGAATATCTGTACTCATTGAAGATCAAAGGATAATTTTCAATGAAAGTGCGGCATACTTTCCAAAAAGCATGAGAAATCTAAAAGGCGAAGGATTTCAAATTTCATTTTTTTTCCTCATGTGATTCTTTAATAAAGACGGATTGAAATTCTTTTTGGAAGGTGTCATGTTTAGGTGTTGAAATATGTAATCTTATTATTATAGACTTTGCAGCAATGAAGTATCCTTTTTAGTGTATGCTCTGACTTGTTAGTATTGGAATAGAGACATTGTTGGAAAACAATATTTAAACTATCAAAATAGAGTTATAGGAAAACAAAAAAGGCCTGCAGACACTGTTGTAACTGGAATTTTATCCTCTCCAAAGTGAGTAGCTGTAAACAAGGGCATTTTCATACCACCCGTGTTGTAAGAAAGCCAAGACAGGAGTATCATTAAGAGGATGCCTTTGGTCTGCACCCAAAGGAGACTGTTCGAATATGGAGTAGGTTGCTTGATCTTGAGACCTTATCTTGTGGAACCTTTTTTCCACCTTCTGTTATCGCCACATTCTCACCCATCAGTGAAAATTCACTTTTCCAAACATGTCCTGTTCTCCCAGGGACCATCTATTAGTTTGGTTTTCACTGGAATGCCTGCTCTTCCTTCTCTACTTCTCCTTTTCCTTTCCTTCATACTTTTATTTATTACTATTATCTCATTACAGAGACTTTCTTGACCTCAAGTTACCCTCCCCAGACTGGGTTAGATTCTCCTCTATCTTATATTCTACTTACTAAACCATATTACCATTGTACCTTTGCCAACCCCATTCCCTATTAGACTGGGAATTCTTCAAGGGCACTAGCTATGTCTTTAATCATTATAATTCTCAAATACTTTTGGTATTGTAGGTATGGGAAAAATTTGCCAAATGTCATAAGGTAAAACTTTCCTGGAAGTGTTCAATCCTAGTCTACAAATGGATTCACTTCCACCAAATCACTCCGTTTTGCTAATGGGTCTTTTAGAATCCCTTTGAGAGGTAGAGACTGGACATATTCAACTGTTCAATATATCTTTTCCTTTCAAGACCACCGGTGGCATGAAAAGACCACCAACTACAGTTACCATTCAATAAGGTGACACCAGATATGGTGAGGAATAGACAACCAAGCCTGTGGCTTTCATTTCACAGGGTCTTGTTGCCTTATGTTTCCTTCCAGTGTCTCAGAGTATTTGGTAATAGAGATGGAGGTAAAGACCGAAGGTCAGAAGTAGTTCCTCTCCCCCGGGAAAAACTAAAGTTATCCCAGTTTTACTTCAAAAATTCCCCTTTCAGTGTTCTTTTGTATCTAAGAACTCAAATGGAAAGGAAGGGAATTTTACAAATCAAATTTAAAATTACATCCCTAAATATGATACTATGTTATTAAATTTATGGCCAATCTGAAAATATTTGGAACAATCTTTGGCTTATTTCTTTATTATAAGACTTAACTGCTATATCAGAAAAATGTATTTCACCTTAGAGGTATTGATTATTTGTGTCCCCAAATCATTGAACTGTAAAAATAATTATTATAGAATATTTTATTTATAAACCAATCTACTGCCATTTGAGCTATTCTCAAGTTCAGAAATGAAAACTCTAGCTATGGCAAATGTTTTATATGGTTTAAGGAGATTATCAGACATTCATGAGGTTAAAGAGAAAAGAATATTATTTATTTCTATACTACCCTGTATTTGAATAATACACCACAAATTAGTTAAAGTCTTAGACATAAAATAAGTGCATTACTTCCACAAAATAGAACACGTATTACCTCAGAAAGAGCTAGAGTTTGAATTAATAAGTACTTGCTTTTCATGTATTCCTTCAACCCCTGCCTGGTGTAGTATACCTACAATATGGTATTCACTTTAATCTGACTAGTGATGCAGTAGTGAACGAGAGATGCTTCTTCTTACCATTAAGTCTTTTAAATGGTTAAATATGTGGCCAAATATTTGTGAAAACATCTTTCCTCCTAGATTTTACCTGCTGTAAATCATTACTATTGCTATAGAGTTACTATTTGTGTAAAAGTTGTTAAAAGAGCACTGTGGAAGGTGGAGCATGAGTGAGCTAATGGAGATGCACAAGAGATAGAACAGGAGACCAGATTGTGTGGAATCTTGTGAAACATGGCAAGTGGTTTTCATTGTATGGAAATACAGTGGGAAACTCTTGAAGGGTTTTAACTACAGAAAGATCTACTTTTAAGATTTGCATCTTAAAATGAATACTTGAGCTGCTACAAACAGCACGAACAGAAGTTGAGGGAAGAGTTAGAAGGTCAGTGCACTACAGGAGAAACCTGTGGCTTGGATAATAAAATGGCAGTAAAGATGGACAGAGGGATGGATTTGAGATCTCTATTCTGGACAGGAGTGACAGGACTTCTGATTAATTAGTCGTGAGGGATTAGGGAAGAAAAATAATCAAGGTTTCTAGCTTGAACAACTAAATGAATAGTGATGTCATTTTCTGAGAAAGGGAAGATTGAAGAGAAAAAATTGGGGAAAGAAAATCATTTACTAGGTTATTTACTGGACATGTTATATTTGAAATATCTATGAGCAATGCAAATGAAGATGTCAAATACGACCTGACATGTCTGACTTGCAATGGAAATCTACATGGGAACTGCCAGCTCTTAAATATCATCTCAGACCATGAGACTGGGGTAATATCCTGTAGACATAGAGAAGAAAAGAAGTCTTGGAACCAAATACAAAGGTTCTTCAAAATATATGCCAAATACAACCACTTCTCTTCACCTAAGCTTTGCTACCACAGTCATCACTCACCTGGCTTATTTCAAACCATCATCATCTCCCACCAAGTTTTACTCTTGCCTCCAGCAACCTATTATTTTTTTTAACACAGGTGAAAGATGCTTCTGAGGAAAATTAAGTCAGATGTGCTCTAAACTCTCCTCAAATGAAAAAATGACCAGGGAGACCCTACTGGATCTGGCCCACAGTTAGATCTTGGGCTTCATCTCCCTCCAACCTCCCCTCCATCCGTTCTGCTCCAGCCGGCCATGCTGCTCACCTCTCTACTGCCTGAAGCCACCAGATGTGCTCCTGCTTCAGGGCCTTTCCTCTTAGTGTTCCTTCTGTCTGGAACACTCTTTTCCTGGAGTTGTATGTGCCTTCTTCAAGTTTTTACTCAAATATTAACTCAATGATTTCTGTAACCACTCAGGATCGTCTTTATGGGGGTGTGACCTCTGTAGTTACACAAGATCTCAATATTAAAAGGGCTTATCGTTTGGATTAATGTTCTGCTGCTATCTTGAAATACTTAACAATATTTGAACAAAGGCCCTGCATTTTTATTTTGCTCTTGGCCCAAGAAGTTCTGTGGCCAGTTCTGTAACCAACAGCTCTAATCCTCTCCATCTTCTTTACCCTGATTTCTTTTTCTCCACAGTACATGTAAACTTCTTCCATTATTTTTGAATTACTTCTGAGGGAGGAAATGAAAAAGTATAAACATTTTCTCAGTACTCAGGAGCTTTCAACATAATTATGAAAATAAGACAAACATCAAGTAAAAAAAAAAAAAACCTGAGTTTAAATAATATTCCAAGGCAAACATAGAAGAAACAATATGAGGTTACAGATAATGAGTGATTTGTAACCAGCAATAATTGCATTTAAGATTCCAGAGGACAAAAAGATTATTCAGACTGTGGTGATTAAGCAAAGCTTTAAAATAAAGGTAGACTTTAAAAGTCACGTGAAAGAATGAATAACATATATGCAGATAGAAAAAGATTCAAAGGAATAAGGATTAGGAAAACTCAGGAGATCAGAAAGTATAAAACTGATTGAGGGCGGCAGATTTTGAACTAAGTGGTCTGGAATGGAGGGCGTAGGAAGATAAGAAATTGAATAAAGTAGATTGGGAACATATATGTGACTGTAGGAGCAACGTGGTACAGTAAAAATAGTATTTGCTTTGGAGTCATAGAGATGTATATTTTTATCCTGTTGCTTCTCCCAATTAACTAACTTCAGACTTGTAGGAACTCAGCATCTTCCACCTGAAATATGGCATAATGCTATTTAACTTGCAGGTTTGAGTAAGGGTTAAATTCACTAAAGTAACCAATTTAGTGTAGCTTATATATAATTGGTTCCCAGTACATATTAGTTACTTCCCACACACATCCAGCATCATATTATACATATTTTAAATGTTTAAGATTTGCAGTTTATTATCTAGGTGGAGGGAATTATTAAAGATTTCTAAATAGGCAAGCAATATATTCAAAAGTGAGCATTTTTAAAAGATTAATCTGCTTTTATTGTGTAGGAAAATTAGGAGATGCAAGACTGGTTAGCAAACTTATAGAAAGGTAGACAGATGAATAGAGATTATGCTGAACTAGTAGCTTGGTTCTAATACATATATCAATGATATTCTAATCTTTATATATGCCTGAGCTATTAGGTCCAGCAAGTATTTTCTTTATTAATAGTGATTGAAAGGGCAGATCTTGTAGGTACAGCTTGATGAATTTTACCAAGTGTACATACCTGTGCACAGATCCAGATATAGGACACTTTCAGCCCCTCAGATACCGTCTTGGTGCCTCCCCCCAGCATTAACCTTCCCTTCTCCAAAAGATTTCCTTCTGCACTATTCAGTTATCAGTCACCATATTGCTTTCCTTGGTTTTTTGAATTTTATATAAATAAAATCACACAGCATTTATTCTTCTGTAACACGGCTTCAAAACCTTATATCTGTAAGATTATTCCTTCTCCTTGTTGTACACCATTCCCTTGCATGGATATATCACAGCCCATTTTATAACTGGTGAATAGGATTTCCAGTTTTTGGCTGTTATGAATTATGTTGCTGTAAACATTCTTGTACATATTATTTGGTGCACAAGTGTATGTACTGCTACTGTGCATATCCCTTGAAATTGAATTACTGAATCAGAGTTTGTCTCAAGGAGCTTCAACTAGGAGTATCAGTCAAGATGGTTTATAGGTAAAGCTTCTAGAAGATAGCACATAGAAGGTGCTTCTTTCTCAAAGGTCTTGTGAAGAAGGAGTATATTTTTATAACTTCAGGGGAAGCAAAAGTGTCTTTAAAATTTTAATAAACCACTAACTACAAAGGAAAAGTTTGAAAAGTTGACCTTCACTAAAAATTAAGAATTTCAGTTTATCAAAAGTCACCTTTAAGAGAGGGAAAAGAAAAGACACACAGAGAGAACATGCTTTGAATTCATTTATCCAACAAAAGACTCATATCCAGAATATCTAAAAACTCATTAACACATCAATAAGAAAAAACAGACAATCCAGCTTAAAAAAAGTCCCCCAAATCAAAAAGGTACCTCACCAAAGGAGCTATCCAAATGGCTGAGAATGAAAAATACTTCATTTTCTTAGTCACTAGGAAAATGCAGATTAAATCCATAATGAAATATAACTACAAACACCAAAATATCTAAAATGAGAAAGTCTGGCAGTATCATGTATTGGTAAGAATATAAAGCAACAGTTACTCATGTGCACTGCTGATGGGAGTGTAAGTTGATATAACCAATTTCATTCATTTTTTTTTTAATACCATGCAGGTCAAGCAAAACATATCTGAGGGCTGAATGTAGCTAGAACTGCCGATTTGCAACCTCTGACAACTCCTTCATGTAACAGATATGGACCCTGAGGCACAGAAAAGTTAATTGAAGTTTAATTCAAGGTCAAATAGCTAGAACCCACGTCTCCTGACTGTTCAATCCGTGTTTTTCCTGCCACACCGTGTGGCTTTCTCTAAATGACTAGACAGGAAATGAAGAGTAAAGTGTAAGACGGCTTTGAAATTTAACATATTGCACATTGTGTAAGTAAAATCCATTTCATGCGATCTTAAATGAATAAAAGGAATTTAAATCAAATTGATTGCAATTCTACCAAGGAAGTTTCAGGCTTAAAATAATAATAATAGTAAGCCTAGATCCACCTATTAGAGATCAGAAGTTAGAAAGTTCAAACACAAAAGACTTTCATAAAAAGATATCTGGGTGTTAGTCATCATTGTTTTCATACATTTGAAAGAACTTAATAACCCACTTGATTATTTTTTTTTTTCTGGAGTACAAATGAACTGTTCCAAAAAGATCAATTAAATAATAAGAATGAGACGCATCTTTTTATCATAGGGGTTTCTTGTGAATGTACTGCATTAAAGTTAATTTCCTTGCTATCATTGAGGAAATAGTATGGTCATGTTGGAGTTTTAAAATTCCTATTGATGCAGGAACAGAATTTCTTGGCAGATTAAACAATAGACTCTTGGGAAACACCAAAGTAGTCTTAAAAACAAGATCATCTTTAAATTGGTATATCTTTAACCAGAAAGAGAAGTTTTGTCTCATTGCAGAAAAACTTTTAATTTCACATCTAGTGAGATAAATTATTTTCTCTTACATAAGAATTATATATATAAAACCCTGAATAATAGTCATAATTTTAAATGCATAGATATAAAATTAAGTATGGTGAAAAACGACTATTTCTTCAGACTTTTTCTAGCTAAATGTCTCTCCCATCCATTGTGTTGAAGTTTCATCTGCCTTAAATTAAAATAAATTATCTGAAACTAGGAAATCAGGGAGACCATATAAAAGGCTTTAAAATGTCCAGTGAGCATCTCTAAATTTCTCAGAAAATGATACTGAAAATTTTCTGCTCACTGATGAAATTCTACCAATCACATAAACAATAAATGCAAATCATGTACGATTATCTGGATCCAAGATTTTGCAAAAAACAAATGACAATTAGACGACTCTTATTGTGGAACAACAAAAGAGCATGCACTTTTCCACAAATACTAGTTCACATATAAAATGATCTACTGTGCTTTCCCCAATGTGACAATACTAAATGTGTTAGCTGTATAAAGGGCAAGGAGCCAACACATCTGAGACAGCAAAAAGAAGGAAATGAATTTTCACGGCACATTGTAGAAAACTTTGTAGAAGATTTTTATTCACTGCTATTAATCCTTCACTTTGATGAGAAATGTATTCAATTATTATTCCTTTTTTAAGAAAATGCTCTCAGCTTTTTTATACAGTAATTGAAAGACTTTTTTTAGACATTAAATATCTGCTTTAAAGTGTTTAGAACAACTAGTTACATTCATTTGAATCCCTCTATTGCCAGAGAGTTGGAGGGGAAAAAAAAGTGGCCTGATAAAGTTAGGTTAAATAATTTATTTCCTCCTAATATTTAACAAAAAAACAAGCATAAACAGGTACAGGCACAGACTAGATCTTTAATGTCTTGCCAGTATTTTCGGCATGTTAATGTTTCTATAATATCATACACATCGTTTCAGATGTCCATAATTGGTCAACATACCAAAAGGAGCATTGCAATTTCATTGTGACCTAAGGCTCTGATCCTTTTATTTTTCTCCTTTTCTATTCTTCCTTTCACCCTCAAGAATTGCACAGATATACAGCCAAATACAGATAAAGTCACATACTAAAGAAGGAGTCAGCATGTTATCAATTCATTTCATTAAGATACCATATCATTTTACAGTATTTTCCACCCTAAGCGTTCTTTCATCAGTGGTTTCTTATGAGCTCATCCAGGCTTATAAACTGGTTTTCAGACAAAGCCTGGTGAGCAAAACTAAGACTGAAAATTATGTTGTCATTCTCTTCGCTTGTTTGGTTTTTAAACCACAAGAATGTTTTAAATCATGAATCATATCTATAACAATAGAAATAAGCAGTCTCAATTGGGAATGACTTATTTAGGAGAGCCATAACTAAGAATGAAGAGGAAGAAGATAAAGTTTACTTACACAGAAAACCTGCCCTAATATTTTGAATTAACCCTTAGAGTTGGGGTTAAGGTCAAGTCAATTTATCATAGATTTTACCTGAAAACTTTTAGTCAGATTTATAGACTATAATAGTCAAACAATCCCAAAACATATTGTTTAGGTCTTAAATTAGTAACCTGGGATCTTAAATTATTATTTTTTTAATGTCAAGGGAATGTTCTCACTCAACCCCTTGGAAGTTCTGTAAGAAGCTTGATTGGATTCTCAGAAGAAACTTGGATTACCTCTGGCCTCCTGAAGACCTGCTAGGTTTCTAAAAGCAGGGAGATTCCTTGTAACCCAGCCTTCCCAATGACTCACTCCCCCTTCTGGGCTCTCTTTTATTTCAATTATTGATAAGCCTGTCTGATCCCCTCTAGAAGACAGAGAGCAGTCTGTGTTTTATCTATCCTCATGTACTCCACAGAGCTTCGGGCATCTGGGGAGTGACAGACACACAAGTCCTCGTAGGCTTTTGGGTACTGTCATTGGCTGATACATTTTTCATTTAAGTTATATTCACCTCTTCCTACTTCTGCTGAAAATATTTTTGTTAAACTCGTTACGTTCTTGATATTTCCATTGAGCAGCACATATAATAATGCTAGATGAGTGTTACATTAAAAAATACTTTAGTTACTCTCACCTTATACTAATAACAGTAGTAAATCTACCCTCCTAGCATTTTCTCGCTGCTTTTCAAGCTGTGAGTGTGGAAGGAAACATGATGTAGTAAAAACACCTGGGGTTATTCTAGACCCTGTTCTGCCATGATTCAGGTCTGGGGCCTTAAGCCCATCGACTAAGATCGCAAAAAGTGTTTGCTCATAAAGGACAGAAACTATTTCACAGGGATTGCTATGGATTCCACTAAAGAATGTAATTGAAAATGAATAGTAAGGCATAAAACTCTACAACGATGCTAGGTATTAAAATTCCAGCTTGGTGGCTTTGGACAAACCCTCTGTTTTCCCATTTTCTTATCCATAAAATATGAACTGGTTGGTCTCTAAGTTACTTTTTAAATACCAACTCTAAATCTGTACTTGTTTAGGCTTAATAATTTGACTGACAACTAAATTGAGGGGCAGAGAATATAGCATATGGTTGGTCATCATCATGGTTGACATGACTCAGGACCCTTGAACGGAAGTGGAGGTTTAGGCATACTAGAAAAATAATGCCTCTCAGATGCCTGAGAGTCTGTCCAGACACCAGTCTGGGCTGACAGTAACCAAGGATTAAGGGATGTCTCACCTTTGGATCTAGCCATCTACTCTTATTACCCACTCATCTCTTCCCGTTCTTTTAATATACAATGCATTTGCCCTGATCCCTTTGACAAAACATTTGTCCTCAACGGCTCAAGAATATTGCTTTCCACACCAGCTGGAAAACTATGGTTCTTTACATCAAATCCAAATTGTTTTTCAAGATCTGTTCTTCTACCTCTCCAAGCCCACAGCCTCTCATATTTTCCTTCTCTAGTCATTTTCCCATGTCTTCAGACAATTTTTTCCATAAACACTCAAAACTTATATTCATTTATCTCATATCCTTTCTCATATTTCCCCAGTACAACAACATATGTTATTATAGAAGAACCAGCAATTCCACATTTAATGTTGTATTAGTGAAAAAGTCAATGTGTCATCCATTGATAGATGAAAGTTGATGGAAGAGGCTACAAAAAAAGACACAGAGAAAATGCCGTTAACCTTCATTCTGTAAACAGAAAGTCAGGCCTGATCAGATAAACAAAGTATAAATCACCTGATGTAAGAAAGAGGTCAGTGCTTCCCTGGTGGCGCAGTGGTTGAGAGTCCGCCTGCCGATGCAGGGGACACGGGTTCGTGCCCCGGTCCGGGAGGATCCCACATGCCGCGGAGCGGCTGGGCCCGTGAGCCATGGCCGCTGAGCCTGCGCATCCGGAGCCTGTGCTCCGCAACGGGAGAGGCCACAACAGTGAGAAGCCCGCTACAGAAAAAAAAAAAAAAAAAAAGAGGTAAAAGGAGAGTAGAAAATGACTAACAAAGTTAGTTTAATTAAAGTAAATATGTGGGACCATATTGTCTTAGGGCACATATTACTGCGGATTCACTAAATAACCGTTTGGGAAATCTGGATTAGAATAAGAGGTATGTGAAGTACTAGGATTTCCCAAAGAAAGTTGGAATCCTAACTGATCAGTTCAGTTTTACAAATTATTGCTACCCTCCCACAGTAATCGTTTATTTGATGAGAAATAATATTCTTGCTATGAAATCATTTGTAATCATTTCTTTCACAACAGTTTCTGCTTTATGTAGCAGCAACCAACATTTCAAAAGGGAGGAAACATCAGTAGCCTATTTGGGTGCTGATCAGTAGCCTATTTGGGTGCATCCTTTAGGGTGCTGGCCCTGCAAGCAACGTACGAGACTCACAAATGATAACGTCAGGCAGGGAGGTAACTTCCTTTACAGTTAGCCTCATATGCAAAGGGAATGTATGCACATGTCAGAATCTCATGCATTAAACTGTCCCAGGAGGTTGGCTCAAAAATTAACTTGGGGGAAGAATAACCATAGCCACTCTCACCTTCATCTGTGCGTTGGAAACCTTCTTGGTTTTCATCACAGAGTAATCAACAGAGAGCAGTCGTATTGATACTGTCTGTTTGGCCTCACACATTTTTTGTTAAGAAAGATCAGGTGAACTAGCCTAGCTATAAGTTTAAGCAGCTACTTGTGTAGCAGTTAGGGCAGGTGAGCATACTCTTCCACACAGGCAGCCAGATGACCTCTTGGCACTTTTCCAATGACTCAATTACCAGAAGCTACCTAAAAATGGTACTGGAGAATTTGAATCTTTCTGTTTCCATCATGGCTTATTCTACATGGAACGTTGCAGGGGTTTTTATTTGAAATTGTCTAGCATTGTGTCTATTAAGTGAGTCATAGCTTTTTATTATTCATTAGGTACCATAAATATACAAAACTAGGCATCTATTTTTAATGAAAGGCAATAGTTTGAAAGGTAATAATGGACCATACGTTTTAAATGCTTTTTTAAAAATAATAAATTAATTAATTAATTTATGGCTGTCTTGGGTCTTCGTTTCTGTGCGAGGGCTTTCTCTAGTTGTGACAAGCGGGGCCACTCTTCATCGCGGTGCGCGGGCCTCTCACTATCGCGGCCTCTGTTGTTGCGGAGCACAGGCTCCGGATGCGCAGGCTCAGTAATTGTGGCTCACGGGCCCAGTTGCTCCGCGGCATGTGGGATCTTCCCAGACCAGGGCTCGAACCCGTGTCCCCTGCATTGGCAGGCAGATTCTCAACCACTGCGTCACCAGGGAAGCCCTAAATGCTTTTTTGAAAATCAAATTTTACATTTTTCTCCATTTGAAATATCTCCACCTTTCTCCAAGAGTTAGCATGTCAGTTAGGTGGGATGAAAGAAGGTAGAGGTGATGACAGAAAGAAATACATTTCCAGGCAGAAACCACTTAAAACCGAATTTATCAGGGGTTGGAGAATTCTCAACAATGTCACCCCTGCATTCATATTTACTTTATACAGAAGCAACATGTAAAGGAAGCGTCCATATTCATTATCCACCTACTTCATCAGAATAGTATCATTAACCTTAAAGCTAAATGTGCATTATATAATCTTTAAGTCATTAGATATATTCCTTTAAAGTTAAATCAGAGTTGCCTTGCACACGGGACTAAGAATCAAGATTTGTGCTGTAGTCCTAAAGGATTTTTCTGGTTGCAACTTCAATGCTTTAGTTCCTTGCTGAAGAAAATTACAGAACTACATTTAAGGTTAAGAGTTAAGGGCTTCCCTGGTGGCGCAGTGATTAAGAGTCTGCCTGCCCATGCAGGGGACACGGGTTCGTGACCCGGTCTGGGAAGATCCCACATGCTGCGGAGTGGCTAGGCCCGTGAGCCACGGCCGCTGAGCCTGAGCGTCCGGAGCCTGTGCTCCGCAACGGGAGAGGCCACAACAGGGAGAGGCCTGCGTACTGCAAAAAAAAAAGAAATAAAAGAGTTAGTATAAAAAAGTATTCCTTTTTGTTAGGACTCATTCTCTTCATAAATTTCTCTATGGTAATAACTGCATCCTATATAACTTTCTCGTTCCCACGGTATAAATACAGTCCTAAAAGTTATGCAACAAATAGTAGATAATCAGTAACTGCTTTTACGAACTGAAAGACTAAATGTAGTTCTTTTTTTAAGATGGACAACATGTTGATTTGATACATTTATACATTACACTATAATTACCACCTAAATATACTTCTTTTATCTTACAATCGTGATGTTTTAAGAGTAGGCAAACAAAATTAAGCCCATGAAAGGGAAAAAGAGCAAAGTAGATAAAGAGCATATTAATAGGTTTAAAATATTCTAATTTATTAGTGGGTGATCGCATCTATATTTACATACAAAATGCAAGGATTTAAATCACAGCACTATGTTAGCACAGATCTTCGATCAATTTTTTCAACTGTTAGATAAAAATATTTTTAATTGTATATTTTTTTGAGATTTGAAGTCGCAAAGATTCTGCATCTCAATTGATTAGTCTTTTTTTTTTTTTTAGGTTAGAATTTTCTATTTAAAAGTCTGTGTGCTCTAAAATCTAAGAAGTATGCACAGGGAGAGATGCTGTGCTGGATAACAGAAATTCATTGCTGTGGTCTGCTTTCAGAAGTGTAATGATTCCTGACTGGCCCCATCCCTACGCTAGATGGTGGTGTGAGTCAGACACAGGAAAACCAGACAGACTTCCTTTCAACTCTTGGCTTCTTTCTCCAAATAAAATGTTAGGGGGTAATATAGGGAGAAATTCTCCCAAAAGTGTATTGGTAACGTTTAATGGATGCTATTATTGAAATTAAATATAAACTCTCCTTCCTATTTTTAGGGAAGTATGGTTTTAGTAAAAGCTAACAGTATTTCCTAACAATGGAGACTGTAATCTCCAAACTTTACTACCTACCATAATTATAGGGTTTTAACTTTAAAGTTCTTTACAATTGTCAAAGGACTCCCATTAGATTACAAGAAAACTCTATTATAGAGTCACATGTTTACACAGAAATTAGATATGAATCTGAGTATAGGGACTACATAGTTACAAAAAAGAGATTTTACGGTTTTGTCTATGTCTATGTAAATGAGACTCTTTTAGTGTAAAAACAATACTTTAAGAATAATTAATTCATTTCTCCATAAAGAAAACCGTTGGTGTTCAAGTGTGACACTGAGCAAGTATCTCATTTCTTAAAAAAAAACATGAAAAATATTTCACAACTGTATTTATACCATTCAAGCATATCCCAAATTTTACATGAATCTCCTTACTGCCAAAATATGCATTCCAATATTTCAGTTAAGAGACTGAATGAAAACAGACAACAAATAAACAGCCATTCAATCCAACTGATGTTCTAAAGTGGATCTCTGGGAATCATACTGTCTAAAATATTTACACTAGTCAGCTGTTAATAGTCTCTTTTTTTTAACATCTTTATTGGAGTATAATCACTTTACAATGGTGTGTTAGTTTCTGCTGCATAACAAAGTGAATCAGCTATACATATACATATATCCCCATAACCCTTCCCTCTTGCATCTCCCTCCCACCCTCCCTATCTCACCCATCTAGGTGGTCATAAAGCACCGACCTGATCTCCCTGTGCGATGCAGCTGCTTCCAACTAGCTATCTATTTTACATTTGGTAGTGTATATATGTCCATGCCACTCTCTCACTTCGTCCCAGCTTACCTTCCCCCTCCCCGTGTCCTCAAGTCCATTCTCTACGTCTGCGTCTTTATTCCTGTCTTGCCCCTAGGTTCTTCAGAACCATTTTTTGTTTTAGATTCCATATATATGTGTTAGCATATGGTATTTGCCTTTCTCTTTCTGACTTACTGCACTCTGTATGACAGACTCTATGTCCATCCATCTCGTTACAAATAATTTCGTTTCTTTTTATGGCTGAGTAATATTCCATTGTATATATGTGTCACATCTTCTTTATCCATTCATCTGTCAATGGACACTTAGGTTGCTTCCATGTCCTGGCTATTGTAAATAGAGCTGCAATGAACATTGTGGTACATGTCTCTTTTTGAATTATGGTTTTCTAGGGTATATGCCCAGTAGTGGGATTGCTGGGTCATATGGTAGTTCTATTTTTAGTTTTTTAAGGAACCTCTATACTGTTCTCCATAGTGGCTGTATCAATTTACATTCCAACCAAGAGTGCAAGATGGTTCCCTTTTCTCCACACCCTCTACAGCATTTATTATTTGTAGACTTTTTGATGATGGCCATTCTGACCAGTGTGAGGTGATACCTCATTGTAGTTTTGATTTGCATTTCTCTAATGATTAGTGATGTTGAGCATCCTTTGATGTGTTTGTTGGCGGTCTGTATATCTTCTTTGGAGAAATGTCTATTTAGGTCTTCTGCCCATTTTTGGTTTGGGTTGTTTGTTTTTTTGATATTGAGCTGCACAAGCTGCTTGTATATTTTGGAGATTAATCCTTTGTCAGTTGTTTCATTTGCAAATATTTCCTCCCATTCTGAGGGTTGCCTTTTTGTCTTGTTCAAGGTTTCCTTTTCTGTGCAAAAACTTTTAAGTTTCATTAGGTCCCATTTGTTTATTTCTGGTTTTATTTCCATTACTCTAGTAGGTGGGTCAAAAAGGATCTTGCTGTGATTTATGTCATAGACTGTTCTGCCTATGTTTTCCTCTAAGAGTTTTATAGTGTCTGGCTGTACATTTAGGTCTTTAATCCATTTTGAGTTTATTTTTGTGTATGGTGTTAGGGAGTGTTCTAATTTCATTCTTTTACATGTAGCTGTCCAGTTTTCCAGCAACACCTATTGAAGAGTCTGTTTTTTCTCCATTGTATAGTCTTGCCTCCTTTATCAAAGATAAGGTGACCATATGTGCATGGGTTTATCTCTGGGCTTTCTATCCTGTTCCATTGATCTATATTTCTATTTTTGTGCCAGTACCATACTGTCTTGACTGCTGTAGCTTTGTAGTATAGTCTGAAGTCAGGGAGCCTAATTCCTCCAGCTCCCTTTTTCTTTCTCAAGATTGCTTTGGCTATTCAGGGTCTTTTGTGTCTCCATACAAATGGTGAAATTTTTTGTTCTAGTTCTGTGAAAAATGCCATTGGTAGTTTGACAGGGATTGCGTTGAATCAGTATATTGCTTTGGGTAGTATAGTCATTTTCACAATGTTGATTCTTCCAATCCAAGAACATGGTGTATCTCTCCATCTGTTTGTATCATCTTTAATCTCTTTCATCAGTGTCTTATACTTTTCTGCATACAGGTCTTTTGTCTCCTTAGGTAGGTTTATTCCTAGGTATTTTATTGTATTTGTTGCAATGGTAAATGAGAGTGTTTCCTTAATTTCTCTTCCAGATTTTTCATCATTAGTGTATAAGAATGCAAGAGATTTCTGTGCATTTATTTTGTATCCTACTACTTTACCAAATTCATTGATTAGCTCTAGTAGTTTTCTGGTAGCATCTTTAGGATTCTCTATGTCATGTCATCTGCAAACAGTGAAGTTTTACTTCTTCTTTTCTGATTTGGATTCCTTTTATTTCTTTTTCTTCTCTGATTTCTGTGGCTAAAACTTCCAAAACTATGTTGAATAATAGTGGTGAGAGTGGACATTCTTGTCTTGTTCCTGATCTTTGTGGAAATGGTTTCAGTTTTTCACCATTGAGAATGATGTAGGCAGCGGGTTTGTCATATATGGCCTGTATTATGTTGAGGTAAGTTCCCTCTATGCCCACTTTCTGGAGGCGTATTATCATAAATGGTGTTGAATTTTTTGGAAAGGTTTTTCTGCATCTATTGAGATGATCATATGGTTTTTCTCCCTCAATTTGTTAATATGGTTTATCACATTGATTGATTTGCATATATTGAAGAATCCTTGCATCCCTGGGATAAACCCCACTTGATCATGGTGTATGATCCTTTTAATGTGCTATTGGATTCTGTTTGCTAGTATTTTGTTGAGGATTTTTGCATCTTTGTTCATCAATGATATTGGCCTGTACTTTTCTCTTTTTTGACATCTTTGTTCTTTTTTGGTATCAGGGTGATGGTGGCCTCGTAGAATGACTTTGGGAGTGTTCCTCCCTCTGCTATATTTTGGAAGAGCTTGAGAAGGATAAGTTTTAGCTCTTCTCTAAATGTTTGATAGAATTCATCTATGAAGCCATCTGGTCCTGGACTTTTGTTTGTTGGAAGATTTTTAATCACAGTTTCAATTTCACTGCTTGTGATTGCTCTGTTTATATTTTCTATTTCTTCCTGGTTTATATTTTCTATTTCTTCCTTCCCTGCTGCATCCTCATCCGCACCCCATGCAGGGCTTGCCAGGTCCCTCCCAGTCACAGGGCAGTGTCCGCAAAGACAGCCCCAGTGCCGGACAGAGCCACAGACCCGGCGAGGAGGGGTGGGGCGGAGCAGGCCTGTTGATAGAATCCTAATTGCAATTTCCTTTAAAATTTTTATTTTATTTTATAATTCTATGGTTTGCTGAAAGAATTTTAACTAAAGCAAACTGAGAACGCTCTTTCTATTTTCTCTTAGCAGTGATAATTTAGCATTTACTGTCTTCTCTGCAGGCTCAAAGTGAGAATGTTGCTGCTCTTGCCTTTGTGATCATTTCTACTTGTAGACAGTTCAGGGCTCAGACTTCTTTAACTTCATAACTTCATGACCAGGAGATGCTAAACATGGAGAAAGATAAGAAACAGAATTTGTAGATCAAAAGCGAGTTGAAACATTTGCAAATATTATACTTTTTAAAAAAAGAAGTTATAAAGGATAAGGAACTAGGCTTGCCTGAAAAGTCTCAATATCATAAAGTAAAATTTGATGAATCTGGATGCTGAAGAAATGCTCTTCCATATATATTTAGTGGATCAAATATCTCCCAGGTTATTGGAAATCTATTGTTCTGCATATATAATTACCCAAGTTAGAAAATATATATGCACCCCTATGTTCACTGCAGCATTATTTACAATAGCCAAGATATGGAAACAACCTAAGTGCTCAACGGTAGTTGAATGGATAAAGAAGATGTGGTATATATACACAATGGAATATTACTTAGTCATACAAAAGAATGAAATCTTGTCATTTGCATCAACATGGATGGACCTAGAGGACATTATGCTAAGTGAAATAAGTCAGACAGAGAAAGACAAATACTGCCTGATTTCCTTATATGGGAATCTAAAAAACAAAACAAATGAACAAACATAACACAAAACGGGTTATAGATACGGAGAACAAACAGGTGGTTGCCAAAGGGGAAGAGGGTTGGGATAGGAAATAAATAGGTGAAGGTGATTAACTCCCCCAGCCATGAGAAGTCCAAGGTGCCGTCCAAGGGCTTTGTGATGTATGACTCTCCGTGGAACACCAGCAGCAGTGAGAAGGCTCCCGATATGAGCATCTCTGAGGAGTTTCCCAGCTTTGGGACTCAGGCGGCCCCCAAGGTCCTCCCATGGGGCCCCAAACGATAATGATCAAAGAGCAGAGCCCTTTCCAGCCTGCTGACCTGAACCCCGCCACACGATGGTTTGTCTCAATCTGACCCAGCGGCTGGACCCTCTGTAAATTGTTGATGATCCCCTTCCCTGAGGTCTCACAGCGAAGCCAGCGCCCCGCGCTGTGTACGGCCGGGTCCCGGGCCTGGTGGCACCCAGCGCAGCGTGGGACCTGCTCCCAGCCTTTGCTCTGGGCGGCTCTCTACTGTTGTGAACACTAAGGAGGTAAACTTTTGTTTACCTTTGTAAGAGTCAAGGGAATGAAATACACAGTGTGGGGAATATAGTCAATAACTATGCAATGTTTTTGTATAGTGACATATCCTGACTAAACATATCACAGTGATCATTTTGAAATGTATAGAAATATTGAATCACTATGTTGTGTAATAGGAACTAAAAGAGCATTATAGGTCAATTACACTTCAGAAACAAATAAACAAACTCATAGAAAAAGAGATCTGATTTGTGATTACAAGAGGAGGGTGGTGGGAAGAAGAGGAAATTGTTAAAATGTCCACTCAAAAGGTGCAAACTTCCAGTTATATGATAAATAATTACTAGGGATGTCTTAAGGACACGGGGAGGGGGAAGGGTAAGCTGGGACGAAGTGAGAGAGTGGCATGGACATATACACACTACCAAATGTAAAATAGATAGCTAGTGGGAAGCAGCTGCATCACACAGGGAGATCAGCTCGGTGCTTTGTGTCCACCTAGAGGGGCGGGATAGGGAGTGTGGGAAGGAGATGCAAGAGGAAGGGGATATGGGGATATATGTATATGTATAGCTGATTCACTTTGTTATACAGCAGAAACTAACACACCATTGTAAAGCAATTATACTCCATTGTTTAAAAAACAATGAAAAATATAATGAACACTGCTGTAGGTTATATATGAAAGTTGTTAAGAGAGGAAATTCTGCGTTCTCATTAGAAGGAAAAATTTGTTTCTTCTTCAATTTTACATCTATATGACAGTTGTTCACTAAACTTAGTGTGATAATCAGTCCATGATGTAAGTCAAATCATTATGCTTTAATCCTTAATTTTGTACAGTGCCATATGTGAGTATATCTCAATAAAACTGGAAAATAAATAAATAAATAAATAAATGCCTAAGTTAAAGTCCCAAACAACTATGTTCTATTTTTACAGCAGTGAATTTCACAAGAGTGCTTTTGTGCAATTATAGAGGGCAAAAGATTTCTACTGGATAAGATATCATAATGACTATGTATCAAGGTGGTAGAGAGACAAAACAAAGTCAATTAATTACTAAGGGAAAGGATAGAATGTAACATATAAAATTGTACTAATTTCCTAGCTAACATCCTCCTGATCTGTAACCTTAACCTTCATTAACCAGACTCAGTAAACTTGTCTCTACATTTCTATAAAAGAAACACATGTGAAAACCTTTTAGTTATTACTTCCTTTTATTTTGATGGTGGAGGGCGTGGAGAAAGAGAGTAGGTGTAATGGTATAATGCCAGCTAGCTCTAAACACCAGTAGGCACCTTACACAAGCAGGATTATCATTATTAACATATATTGTTGATTATTTGTCTTTACATGTATACTGTCTATATTAAATATAAACAATAAAGATTAAATAAAGCTTTGTAATAAAGCTTATTACAGATACTGTTCATCTATTATTGAGATTTTAGATATTTTCACACCTTAGTTTCTTAGCAGATAATCAAGGTTTTCTGAGTCTAAGGTAGAGTGTAATAGCTATTAAATGATTGGGTTTCCCGTTCAATGTCCAACCTTCATTAACTTTTATCAAGTCATAGGTGTGTCTATCTACTCACTCAAACTTCTCTTTATGCACAGGCCCTTTTCCTACTAAGTAGCCAAAAAGCTGAAACAGAACATGTATATTTGGGGGATAAACAACTTATCTCTCAGCTTGGAATTTTTGCCACTGAGATCACCGGTGAGATGTGTCCACACAAATTAATCTCCCTGACCTCTTCTTTTAGGATTATATTCCACTAATCATGAATCTCAGCGGGGACTTTGTTAGCAGAAAGATTAAAACCACATAAAAGAAAGAAACGGTTACAGGAGGAATTAGCTTCGTATCTAAAGCATCAAATAAATTTTTAAAAAGTCAAATTATCTTCTAATTATTGCCAATCATTTGTGCCACCACAGTTTCATGTACTGTATCAGGTTGTTGAAGGGCCAAAAATCAAAGTTGAAAATAAGTTCTACTCTGTAGATGATTTACTCATAATTCAAACACACAAGCAGCTTTTAGCTGTATTAAGGCAAGAAAATAGTGAGTATCATTATTAAAATTGTTTCCAAGTTAGAATATTTAACATTGCCCATAACCACACTGCTGATTTTATTTCTATTATAAATGAACATGCAACATGTTTTCTGTAAGTTCGAATTTGGAGTTTTCTGAGCAGATAACATTGTACTTACCATACTACCTCTGTAGCCAACCTCCTATCTGAAATATTAGTCTCTTATAAGAGTGGCTTATTCCTGCTGTTGAGGTCTTCATGTTTTTATTTATTCTTTTTAATAACCTCATGAATAGTTCTACTTGGCCTTGGCTTAATATCATTGTAACCTGGTTTTGGTCTTTATTCTCTTATGCACTAAGAGAATAAGCATCTTTTTTCCCCCATTCCCTGTGTCCAAATGATGAAAACCATAGGAGAACTTGAAAGTTAAAAGGTAAAAAAAATTAAGAGGAGAGAAATCATACATTAGCAAACATGCAAATTATACATTTAGGAGTAATGTTCTAGTCAGTACATATATGTTCTAGTCAGCACACATATATTTGAACTACTTGTATCCAGATGAAAATTTTGCTTTAGGACTTCATGCCCTGGTACTGCTGAAGTCTTAACACAGGATGCTATGCTGTGTTCTCATTGCCTCCTTTGATCTCTATTGAAGTTACATATGGATCCCATCCAAAATTAATAACTGTACATCTGTTCATTAAACAGTGCAGTGAGTTTTTGATCAATGGACCTACACATGTATTTGAAATGATCAGTAAGTCTGAATGAAGCTAACCATGTAATTCAGAAAATGTCTTCTTTACAAGTCATCTATGTCTCTGTTTCAATGATGTTGACAGCTATTGTATTGAGATGGTTTGGAAATAAATGCAATGGGAAAATAAAAACTTCAATTCACATGATCTTCTTTAACCTCTAATTAAACTATAAAAATGGGAACACAGTCTTGTTAATCAAACTGTGTTGTAAATAGAATATTTTACTAAGGGAGTCTTTTTTTAGGAAACAGTTCAAATTTCCTTCAGCCTCCAGGTAGGACCTTCAGATATTCCTAAAAATAAGGTAAAACTCACAAAACATCATAAGGGATTTATAAATAAAATATCAACTGGATCATCTGAAGAAATTTGGCCACAACTGACCCCCCCCCCCAAAAAAAAAAGCTGTCAATCATCTCTCCCTAGCTTAGTTTAAATTCCCAGTAAAAAGCACAGGGAGTTTTGGTTGTTGTTGTTAGCTTTGTTTTTGTTTTGTTTGTTTTAATTGGTACTTATTATAATAGGAGCTTCAGTAAACTCATCTATAGAGAGTTCTCCCTGTTGAGCACAGTCTCATTGCATAAACATGTTAATTTTACTAATTTTCAGCCAAAGATTTCCTTAGCCATAGCTTCCACTTTTACCACATTGTTTGCAAACAGACAGTATAAAATAATTTTTAGTTAGTTCATAAAGAACGGATAAGAAACTACATGTGTATGTTTTGAAATACAGGTGTGTTTTGGTCAAAATAAACACAGTTCGATGCTAAGTTCCTTCTGTATTACTGAGTGTTTTTATACACACTAATGATTTTTATTGCTATCTTTAAACCAACGTCAGCAAAGTTTATTTCCACTTTTGCCCATATCTCTGGACTAAGAACTCATATATATACAATTACCTCCTGGCTATCCTAATTTCCCCAACACCTGCATGCATCATCTTCCCACACTTAAGCTAGCTCCTGACCCATTAGATCTAGAATTCACAAATTAGATACTTGTAATTTAATTATAACCGCTTGCTCTTTTTCTTTCTTTCTCTCTCTTTTTTTTTTTTTTACAATCAAGCAATCTGTATATTAGGCTGGGTTATCTCTTTATTATGCTTTACAATTTGTGTTTATAACAACTGTTATCATTGTTATTCTGTGTAGTTTCCCTTACACAGAAAGTCATTCCATGTCTCCATGCAATTTTTGGAGTTACTTCTCCAACTGAAACACTATTCCCAACTTTCTTCAACTAATTGTTAAAGAACCTAGGTTTGAAGTCAAAGCTAATTCCAACTCTGCCATTGATTTATATTATATATCTCTTGAAATTTTGTTCATTCTATTTTAGCCTAGTAACCACATCTGTTAAGTGGGTATTTAAAAAGAGGAAATAGAAGTTTTCATGGAATTTTTATGAGGATCAAATTATATAGTACATAGAATATTTAGCAAAATAATCAACATACAGAAAGCAGTCAGAAAGTTTATTTAATTAATATTATTGGCACAACTTGCTCTCATCTCCATCATAGATTGTTCAATAAATCCTCAATATCTGTTACACTGCTCCTATTATGGGCTCCCATAAACCTTATGCCCATTTCTTATATCACTTACTACAATATATTGAAATTTTCTCTTCACATGCCACTGTACCATAAATTACTCTGGAGCAGAGATTTCTGCTTAATCAACTATGCACACACTTAGCACAGTTCCTGGTACAAAGTGAGCATTTAATAAATATTTGTTAAACGTAATTGTAAAACCAGAAAATAATCAAGAGATTCTAAGCAATCTTATTAATATATCAAAAATGAATAAGTAAATGAATGAATGAGTAAATGAACAATTCATTAAATATTTTTGTGACAGGTGTTATGCTAGACACATACCTAAAGGAAATGCAGTAATCTTATGAGATAATTATTATCATCTCCAATTTACAAGTGAGATAATTGAGATCCAAAGAGTTTATATGCCTAGATTATATTGCCAGTAAGAGTTATAAATCAAATTGCAATTTTCAGCTCCAAATTGAAGTATCATTTTGTGAAAAATATAGTTATATATTAAAATCAAATTATTGGTAAAATTAGTAATTTCTGCTTTACTCTGGATCAGGATTTTTTAACCTACAGTCTGAAGATAGCCTTTGCAGGGTCTGTAAATCTTCTACGAGTCCATGTACAATTGCATGAATGTACAATTTGCTGGGAATAGCATCCATGGCTCTTATCGTAGTCTCAAAATGATTTACGACCTGAAAAAGGTTATGAAACAATGTTCTAGATGATCATTTTTCATTTCTCAAAATATTTGATTAAACCAGTACACTTTATTTTTTACTACTATTTATTTGCCATCAGACCTGGAAGCAGAAGGAAGCCTGGGGAGCTTCTGTAGCTCAAAAGAGGATTGAATCTTCTGGCGAGTACGGTGATGGAGTCATTTGGTTCTTCTTGGGGTTGCCGCGGTGGAGTGCTTTGGTCTCCACTTTGCAGGAGCATAGGTGTCACGCAGCTAATGGTAAAGGCAGTGGTGCACCCGTAAAACAGTGTTGCTTAATGTTCCCATCTCAGACAACAAGAGCTTACACCCAAATGTAAATTGACATGTTACTTCTCTATTGAGGAAATCTTACTGTCAAAAAAATTATCAACTAAACTAAATAGTATGCCTAGTGACATGGTCCATTTGCAATCTGGTGCAAGCACTTTTCCTCACCCCAGACTAGTAACAGTTATGTGGATCGGAGGCTGGTCCACAGGCCACACCTTGAGGAGCACGACCCTGGGTTATTGGGCATTTTCTCTACTTGTGTTTTTTCTGTGTAACTTCGAGTGTCTAAACTTGATTCTTTGAGTCTTCTGAAGATTCTGTGAACTACACAGCCCTTTTTTCTTATAGTAGCTACAATGAAGTCTGTGAATACAGTTCTTACATTACATGAAAATGTGTTCCTGATAATATTATCCAGTGGTCAGGGATTCATCAGACTTTCGGTCACACTATTATTTTAAATGCAGACTTCAGCGTGCATATTGCTTGCACTCTTAGCTCTCAGTTTGCTTTTGAATGAATCCTACACTTCCTCCTATGGTTACCTCAGCTTAATATTCCTTTTGTTCATGCAAATAATCCTTTGAAAAATACTGAGTTCTCAAATTTCCCCCATGATTTTTTACCTTCAGCTGTCCTATCTTGCCTGACTTTATACATATTTTTTAAAGCTTGGGAGTAGCAATTGTTTAATAATTATATTATACCTAATATAGCTGTGGTTATGTAGCACTTGTAAAGAATTACATTCATATGACACTATTCACATCTAAAGAAAATGTTAAAAAGAATAACAAATTATATACCTTCAAAGTGAGCTAGGGAAACATAAAAGCCCAGATAAGGTCACACACTCCTAAATTAGCTAAGCAAAGACAAACTGGGATTTCCCTGAAGCCCGTTTTCTAAGCAAATTCACCAAATAGCTTTCTCTTTCCTACTGTGAGCACTGAAAGCCTGGGGTAAAAGGCTTCCCAGGACTTTACCCAACTTATACAATTTTAGATTCTGAGTTTTTAAATCACACTAAATCTAAAATGTATCTGAAGTTTTTATCATTGGAAACATACCCCCTTGGTTACAGGTCACTCTTTATCTGATGGAACTGCGCTGGAATCCATGGAGGCCTCACTAGATGAGTCGGTCCACCTTCTGATTATATTAAGGACTTAGGAGCAAATTGGATATTGAAAATCGTTGACCTACGATAACAAAGTTCAGAACATTTTAGTTATAGAAAGAGAATTGACAACATTACAAAAATGTTAAGTAGGAAAGAAAACTAAAAGGAGAATGATGAGTGAAGAGAGGTCTAAATGTCATACCAGATGCTGAACTAGTCACAGCCTTTCTACAAAAATTAAGCCAGAGGATTCCCCTGCTCCCTCAGTAGTGACTGTAAGAATTCATGAATTAAAATTTATTTTAATCAAACAAAACATAGTATTGTTGAAAAAACAAGGTATTTAGATTTGAAAAAATAAAAAGTAACCATCCTTTGCTACTTCTCTTCCACTCCCTAAACTTATCTATTCTCAACAATTAGGCTTGTCTCCTTTTAACCCTCTCCCATTGTGGAAATATGGGGTACCGAGCATCTCATGGACTCCCCTACCTTTCTCAGCCTCCTTGTACTTAGACAAGTCTTTTTGACTAATTATGTCTATAAAATTCGAGTAGAAATAATGTGTCCCTTTCAAGCAAAGACAGTGAATTGGAAGAATTGAAAGCCCTTTCAGTTCTCTAGTACTTGCTTTTCTCCTGCTTAGATCAACCAATCAAGCCTATCGTTCCGATAGCAGAGAAGATTAAATGGTCAGGATCACCAAGTCACTGGGGAGGACAGCTACCCTGTAGATTTGGCCACAACCATAATAAACTCACAACAGTAAACCCTACATTCTTGTTGCTTTAAATCACTGAGATTTAAAGATTGCATATTACCACAGAAAAATCTTTCCTATCTTGACTAATATACCTATGTCTATTACATACATATAAAGACAAAGACTATATAAAAATACTTTTATTTTTGTTTCTTCAAAATTGGGATGATAGTATGAATACTAATTTACAACTTGCTTTCACAAGCAACAATATCTTATGGTTATCCCAAGAAGGATTTTACATCTTTCATGTTAACAAGGCATGTAATGAGCAGCTGACACTCAGAACAAATGTTTACTTTAGTAATGGATAGATATTTATAACTATCCTATAAAACCCGTTCAATCAAATGATGATCTGTGATAATATTGATAATCCAGGCTTATTTTATAAATTCTATAATAACTTATATGAAAATAAACACTGTAACTCACAATAAATTTCAAGTTTATTTCAAAGATTCGTTTTCCTCATTTAAGATCACCATTAAAATATCATTCTTCCTCACATACTTGTTTTATGCAGAAAAAGTAGAAGTTTCCAAAAATTATTTTTTCTGTTTATGCCAGGTGCTAGTCAGTGTGAGTTTTGTTCCCAGATCATCTAATAGATACGAGCATCCAAGAGTTAACAGGAGGAAGAAATAAGATGTCAGGACTTAGGGGCCCAAACAAAAGAAAACCCTGCCAGTTCCCAAATTTAAAAATATAATCACATATATTGAGATTAAGTCCTCATTGGTTTCTATTTTAGTTGATATGATCACAAGAAGAACACCAGTGACTATTTTTATTTCTAAATCTTGGGCTGTCAATATGGTAAGAATCTAGAGATTGTGTTCAATTAAATGTGAATGGATTTTGTTTAATTCTGTGAGAATGCTTGATGGGTTTATCTGCAGGTAACTGTTAGCTTTACGGTTAATTGGGCTAGGCCAATAACTTGTTTTCCTTTCCACACAAGTGATTCTTTTAAAGCAAAAGTGAGGAGCGAAACTCACAAAGTCACCCGATCAACCAGTTTGGTTAAATGGCAGCCTTTATACCTGCCATTCAAGTGACTTCAACAAACATTACTGTAATTGCTAGTGTGGACTTGACCTTGAAGAAGAGGCAGCTTGAGGATTATCTGGTGTATTGTTCAATAAACTCTGCATCATCAAGCCACCCAGACTTGAAAAGCAGCAGGATGTTATGGTGTTGTTTTCAAATCCTGTTTTTAGGGTGATCAAACATTTCACAGAGCCTGCTCAGAGATTCCTCTTCTGCATATTACATCCCGAGAATGATTACTTCATTCCAGACGACCATATTTTATAGCTCTTGTCTGTTCCATAAGTTTGGAATAGGTTGCAGTTCTGCCCACACAAAACATTTACTTTCTCTACACGCATACAAAAGAAATTTGGCCAGCTCTGCCAACTGTCTATACTCTCTAAAAACTTCCTACGGGCTTCCCTGGTGGCACAGTGGTTGGGGGTCCGCCTGCCGATGCAGGGGACATGGGTTCGTGCCCCGGTCTGGGAGGATCCCACATGCCGCAGAGCGGCTGGGCCCGTGAGCCATGGCCGCTGAGCCTGCCCGTCAGGAGCCTGTGCTCCGCAACAGGAGAGGCCACAGCAGTGAGAGGCCCGCGTACCGCAAAAACAAAACAAAACAAAAAAAACTTCCTGAAGAGGCAAGCCTTATTCAAAGGGATAATGGAAATAAGGCACATGAAACACAAACTTTTTAATTTGTGGGAAGAAAAAGTGAGAACCAAAAATGTAAACCAACTATATTTATTAAAAGAGTGATTTTTCCACAGAGCTCATGGAGGAAATTTGCAGTTTCCAGTAGGAACCATCAATTAACTCAATTGACAGCTGCTCCAATCTGTTTCCCAGTTAGGACTTAGACTCCTTTGTTGGAAGAAAGCGTACACTTTCTCCATGACTTTCTAATCTTCAAGACTACCAGTTCAACCAAGCAAATTTGCAAAGAGAACTATAGACGGTCACACGGTATTGTACTTGATTTTCTTTGATATCCCCAGCATAGAATTTATTTGCCATTTTTAATAATGAGAGCTGCTTTGGAAGAATAGGGTGAGGATCAGTTTCAAGCAAAAGTGGCTAAACCTTCACAATTTAAATTACAGCCCAAGTTCAGGAACACTGGCATCACCTAAGAACTTGTTAGAAATGCAGAATCTCAGGCCTGGCCCCAGACCTACTAAGTCAGAATCTGCATTATAACAAGACCACCCAGTTATTTATAAATCATGACTAAACAACCCCGTGCTGATTTCTCCATAATGGGCCTGCCTTTGTGTTCATGGGTTCTGTGGCTTAGATTCTCATTGGTGACTACTTCTAAGTGCATTTATTAACTCAATCAAGACATGAGTACTTACTATATGCCAGACACTCTTCAAGGCTCCTCTCAATACAGACAAAAATCTTTGCTTTAGTGGAGCTGTTGGGCTTAACCCCTAGTGTCTATAAACAAATAAAGCATATTATTTCTACAGAAAATTTTGATACATTATCTTTGTTAATTCTTTGGTGAAGCAGCATAATTTAAACAAATAGAGTAGCCTTGCAGCCAATAATTGCTTGATGGTCTACCTATTACATTAAATTTTTGCTCTTTGCCTGTTCAGAATGGGTGAAATGGCAGTATTACATAAGTAGCCATGAATAAGTCAGTATTTTAGTTAGAGTAATCTTTTTCTCTGGATATCTATTTCCAGGGTAATCCCTGGAGAAAACACATAAAAACATTTAATCAGCCACAGAGCACTAAATAAGAAAATAATTGCAAAATTACACTTCATAGAGAAAATGATTAGCTCTACAGCAAAACATGTAGTTACAGAAATTATGAGTTAACATATTTGTCACCTTTAAACATTGGTCTTACATTTCTAAAAGTAAATCCCAGTACACAGTTAAACCCATAAGAAAAGCTAGAGCAAATCAGTGATGCCATTTATTGACCTTAACTACATGGTACACAGAATTTCTATGGCATTGTTGATATATCAGTTAGTATTTAAGTATTCAGTAATGAGCTAGTTCATTCATAAGTCTCAGTGTCTAACTTCAAGAAGAATAAAAATAACATAGGCTAAAAAAGATAAATTGTTCTCCATCATTTTATATATATATAAAATATATACACATATACACACGTATAAATATACATATGTTTATATACATACAGACACAGCATCTTCTGTTAAGTACATTGGTGATTATGTTGGTAATGCACAGAAGAATAAAAGTTTAAAATTATGCATTCCAGATATGGAATTATGAAATATATAAGTAAAAGCTTCCGGAAGAACCTTCCTCTTCTCACATCTACTAAATATGGCCATGGGTGTTTCTTTCATTCCTGCTATTTGATTCTCAGGAATCCTACTTTGCTTCAGAAATTCTATCACATTTACGATTTCAAAAAGCATGCACTGAGCGTCTCCTAAGAATCCATGAGGAACTCTCTAAAAACAGACGGATAAATACTTTGTCATACAATTGGCTGTGCTCCCCTAGACTTGGTTATCAACTACATTTGCAAAACCCGGATACAGTGGCATGAAGAAGATCATGGTTGAATTTGGTGACAGTATATTTTTGACACACAAATATAGGTTTGGTGGTGAAAATAAAAAAGTTGCCACAGATTTGGGAAAAGACTGATTATTCTGTAGCCATGGTTACAAGTAACCACTAACTAAGCATCTAAGATGACGTCAGCCCACTTGCATTTGTGAATGTTTGTCAATGCCTGTACTCCATCCTTCTCCAAAAGTCATATGAGATCAGTCTTCTGCTCTGCTCAGAGAGACTGTGCCTGACCAGCAAAGCTCTCTTGCAATATATTGTTTTGTGCTTTTTATTCGAGGTATTGTGTGATGGTCTCATTGCCCTTGACAATGGATAGCGTACCTGGTAAGAAGAGAAAGGCATCCCTGGCTGCTCAGTTTCTTTCTAGCAGAATATCCTGTAATGCTCTCTGACTGAACGATGGAATTCTTCCCAGTGTGTGATCATCAAGCATCTCCTGAGAGCTTGCTAGAAATGCAAATTCTTGAGCCTTCCCAGACGTACTGGACTAAGGATCTCTTTAACAATGTCTGCTAAAATACAGAAACACTGTTAGGAGGTACAGAGCCTACATATTATTGAGCTAAAATTCAAATCCCTGGAATACCACCTCTTAGATACGGTAACCTTGGGTAATTTACTTAACTGTTCTGTGCTTTGGCTTCCTAAATAATTAGAGGATCATATAGTACTTAACTTCTAAGGTTATTGTGACAGTTAAAGAACATAATGATTTTAAGTGTTTAACCTGGCATGTCATAAGTGCTGTATAATTGCTAGCTATTTTGTTATATTTATTATTATTATTAGTCATTAAAACCATCCATGTGTAACTTCATAAATTCACTGATAACTACATTCAAGTATACACCAATTATTTACAAGGAAAATAGGCAGCATTTTGTATACCTACTTACTCATTGATAGTCAGCTGCAGTTTAGTTGAGAAAATCACTTAAACAAATGCTAATAACAAAAAATAAAAAGTAAACTGTCTCGACCTCAGATTACCATACACCTTATGGGATGAGCACCAGTGCTTCTCAAATTATTCATGGGAAAGAATCAGTTTTTATTTTATTTTTTTCCCCAGTCTGTCTTGGACTGAGCTAACCTGGGACTCTCACAGAGGTTAAACATAACAGAAACTAATTTATTCCTTGTTCAGTGAAACGAGTCCACTGATCTTGTGTTTGTATGTCATGAGCAATGCCAAACATGAACGTTTCTAAACACTTACTCTCAATTTTTGTAAATATGTTACCAGCAATTAGGCACAACAGTTCATAGACCACAATTTGAGTAGCACTGAAATGGACAATAAAGATAGCTGACCTCAGGACTTCCCTGGTAGCACAGTGGTTGAGCGTCCGCCTGCCGATTCAGGGGATACGGGTTCGTGCCCCGGTCCGGGAAAATCCCGCGTACCACGGAGCGGCTGGACCCGTGAGCCATGGCCGCTGAGCCTGCGCGTCCCGAGCCTGTGCTTCGCAACGGGAGGGGCCACAGCAGTGAGAGGCCTGCGTACCGCAAAAAAAAAAAAAAAAAAAAAAAAAAAAAGATGGGTTTGCCCAGGTGTCTTACCACTGACCTTGCCCCCAGGCTCCATCGTCTTACGATGGTGACATTTAAACACGTTTCCACAATTGCCACGGCAGAGAAGAAAGAGATAGAAATTCACACACACTAGCGATAAATGCTTTCTCCACGGTGACGCGTGTTACCAGTTGTCATGTTTCACTGGCCAAAAGAGCCAGTTGCCATGCCTAACTTCAAACTGCAATCTTTCCCAGTGGCCTGAACCAAATATCAGTAAATAATGGATATTTCAGTCATTACAAGAAAATGGCTGACTGAGTATAGGATTCTTGGCATGCTGGGTTTTATTTCTCTTGAAATAGAAACCCTACTGCTTATTATCTTCCAATATCAAATAATAAGGCCTATGCCAATGTGGTTATTTTTCCTTTTTGGTAACTTGTTCTCTTAAGTTGAAAACATACATTTTTTCCCCCTTTATCCCTGGAGTTCACACGTTTCGCAAGGATTTACTTGGTTTTGTGTGTCTTATTAAATCAGCCTGTAACTTTCTCAGCCCTTTTAATTTCTAGACTAGAATTTATTCTCAGTTCAGGAAAATTTATTTCTAGAAGTTGTTTCATAATTACCTCACTCCCATCCACTCCTTTTTCCTCCTCTAAATCATTTCTGGCTGTTCTTGTTCTTAAAGCAATTCTCACGTATTTTTTTTTCTTTATCTTTCTTTTCCATGTTTTGAGATATTTCTTGTACTTAAATCATCCAGTCTCAATAGTAGCTATTCTCTTCTTTAATACACTTGATTTATTAGTTCCAAAATCAGGAATTTAGTTTCTGTGTGTGTGTGTGTGTGTGTGTGTGTGTGTGTGTGTGTGTGTGTGTTGCATCTGTATGTCTTTCAATGCATTTTCCCCTACCTTCTTCTCTCCCTCCTTCCTTCCCTCCCTCCCTTCCTTCCTTCCTTTCCTTTTTAAAAGAAATTCAGTTGCTCATTTGCTCATATGTCACTGGGCGTGTATTCTGAATTTCAACCTGACACTCTTCTCTCTGGCTGCTCTGGCCCTTTAAATGGGTAGTTATTTTCTCAAGCAGCTCACCGGAGCTCAGTTCTGGTGGCTGGAACTTATTTACGACAGGGATTCTCAAAGGACAAAAGGCCAAAGGGTTATCTTTTTTATTTTTATCTCGTCATACCTTTAATGTCAGGCTATCAGCCTCTTCCTGAAATGCACAAAGTGGTCCCTCTGTTTTCTGTTTTCCCTGCATTCTCACAGGGGCTGGATCAGGAAAGAATCAACCAAAACTCTACTTCTGGCCTTTAGGGGTCAAGGTGACCAGGGTCACTTAAAAGGAGTAATCACGTCACTTCCACACATTCCCACACACCAAGGTCTTCTTAGGGCCCCCCACTCACCTGCCCATCCTCTGGGCTTTGCTGCCATTCTTCAGTTAATGCAGTAGCGCACAGGAGACGGACCCACACAGAGCCAGGGGTCCATTCAGCCCTGGTCGCCTACAAACCTCAGGAGTTACCAGGCTCAAAATGATAAACGGCTCACAACTGAGAGCATGAGGAAAGGGGGGATCTTTAGGCTGCTTCCTTGCTGTTATTATTGTTTAACTTAGGGACATATGAGCTAGTAAAAACTACCATGTAAAAGAAACCAAAAATATATTAAATATATAATAAACTAGACTATCAGATTTCACATGAGCATGACACATACATGGCAGAATAAAACAGAACAGTGGGTACAGTTGGTTGCTTGCTTAACGGGCATTTCTTTTTCCTTCTCGGTGCCAAAGCCCCAATTTTTCTCAGATGGCCACCCTGGCATATGCTCGGTGTAGAGAACCCCTTCTCCTCCCAGGGTGACCATGACCTGTATGGGCTAGTCAAGGTTTGCCAGTGTCTGGTTGAGGTTTGCAAATGTGACTCCGGTCCTGGGAGACAAAATTTGTTGAATGGCTTCTGGAAAAGTCTTCCTCATTGATAAAAGTACATACAGGATGAGAAATGTCCCATCTTATTCGTTAGATATCATTATGCCTCCTGCAACTACTTCCTGAATTTACCAGTTTTGGTTCCCTTCTTCTTTTGTGAACTATCTCTTTATTATTTGAACATTGGTATGGCTCTTCCAACCCTTGCAGCTAAAAACAATCTCTCTAACACATGTTGTAAAGAAGAATATGGACACTGGATCAGATCTAAATTTAAATGGAATCTCTTCAACTTACTTGATCACACTGTCTGCTCTTTCGTCTACTTCATTGGTTTGTGATAAAGGTTACATTTGATAGTTTATATAAAACCCCATGGAGGCCTGCATGCATTAAATGTTACCTTTGTTGTTGCCCCATGGGGTGAGCGGCTCAACCTCTCACCCCAAATTTTGTTCAGTTATTGAAACAGATGACACCATGCATGCACCGAGAGGGGTCTGCCAAAGTTTATTGGTCACGTAATGAGGGCTTCCAGGGAGGACTGGTGCTCCCAAGCAAGTTTGAAAAGGACCTAGGGAGCAAAGAGAGGCAATTGACTTGGTGGGTGGGTCTTGGTTGAGGGGTCCCAGGCACAGGCAGGTAGTTTGCTAGTTTGAGATTCCCACTGGTACAAGACAGCAGCTCTAGAGCCTTCTTATTGATTTTCCCAGAAGTGAGGCAAGAAAGAAAAAGACAGGATTTTGAAAGCTATCAGCGGCCCCCAGTGTCATTTTCAGTGACCCATGATGAAACAATGATTAGGGGTTCTTTTAAGAGAGAGAGAGGACATGTGCTTTTGAGAGGAAACATAACCTATGTCCCCATTATTTTACATTTGTGTTTTTTGCAAGGAACGGAAAACACAGGAACTCATTTTACAAATTTATTAATACTGATGTGAGACACCTATCAGATCTCATTTTAGAATGAGATCTAACGTGTGGCTCATCAAATAGATAGTAACACAGATGAATAAATGAATGAGTGACTGAGGAAATACTTTCCTGTTGGTCCCATGTAGCTTCTATGTTTAATTTCCATCAGTCTGAAAATTTTTTTAGGCAGACGCTAAAAGGGAACTTCCTTTTTTACATGCTGTTCTTTTGTTTGGGGTATGTTTAGGTTTCCTTCGTGTTGACAGTTAACCGAATTCTTTTGCAAACTTAAAACCAAAGTAAAACCACTATTTTAGCACTGTTTTATTTTTATTTAAAAATACAATATATGCAGATGTGTATATAGATATTTCAGTATCAGTATGATCAAAATCTGGAAGAATATTCTCCCAACTGTAATAGTATTTACTATCACAGCATAAGTGTGGGTGATCAGATGAGTGGAGAGCAGACTTTCACGTGATGTTTACCTGTTTTTTTTTAACTTTTTTTTTTTTAAAGAGTGGTGGAATTATGAGTAACTTTTTTCTTTTGGTTCTCAGTAGTATTTCAACCAATAAAAAGAGAAAAGAATAAAAAACAGTAAAGCAAATTGGTATGTATGGATCTAGAAAGATATCCATAATATTGCAAGGGAAAACATGTTACAAACAAAAGTTTACGTCTCACTTTTTGCTAACTATATAATAGTTAAAAGGCTAAATGTGTATATATCAAACAGTGATGTTTGGGGCAGGATTAGAAAAAGCGTTCATGATTTGTTACGTACATTTCACAATGTTTGAAATAAAAACTATAAAAAATAGTAAAACAAATAACCATGAACAACAATAACACAGCCACCAAAGTAAAGCAGCACGTTAAGAGCACTGGCGTTTCTTTCTCCTGTGGGTAGTTCGATCTGGTTACATCCCAGCGGCACAGGCACACACAGCTAACATCAGGTGCAGCAGGACCCAGGGGCTCGCTCCGGAGTGCTCACGAGGCTAGGAAAGGCAGAACATTCCTCTTCACTTGCTTTAAAGACCAAAAAGACGCATGCAGCGTATCACGCATTAATGGCACAAAGATAAGTGATTATGAGCTTTGGGCTTTCTATTGCTTTTGAGACCACGCACCCAAGATAGTAAATGTTTAAAATATTAGTGACTCGGTCAGCTATCCCTCACTCAGTTCACAAGGGGATGAACGCTCATTATAGCATCCCACCTCTTCAGAAACTGACTAGCCACGCTGTGCAAAGATTTGACTCTATGTCTCTTTCCAAGCTATCACACAACCTTGTCAGTGCAATGTTTTACACGTTCTCCTCACTGTTTATCTCAAAAACTTTCATCTTTCCTGTTCACTGCCATTTTTCGGAATACAAAAGCATGAGGAACCAGCTCATTCAACTCCCTGTGCCTTGATGTCAGTCAGGCTTGGCTGCAAGCACCACCCTCCCCTCCCGACACTGCCTTCTCTCAGCTGCCTCAAAACATATCTAAACACCTGCTCACAGGTCCTGAACTGTTTACACAACACATCACAGTCTGTTTCCTATTTCACATGGGCTGAGCAAACATAAGTTTACTTTCCAAACCCATCCATAGTCGCTCCATCGGTTACAAATATTCCTTATTTAGCCTGTGGTCCAAACTTTCTTCAGGTTAGAGTCAGTTATGGAGCTTGACCATTGGGCTGGAAATTTGTTGTCAGCAGTGACAAGAGGAGGCAAAGCTCCGGTTTCTGAGAACAAACAGTTTAAAAACCTAGAAGATGCTCTAAACTGTGTAACATCAGTTACAACCAGAAAGATAATCTGATTGAGGGGGAAAAGCTTAGAAGTACGAGCTAGGAAAAGGAGATCCAGTTTCATATTGGCCACTAAATGACTGTGCGTGTGAGCATGTTTAATTTACTTACAGACTCTGGACCTCAGATTCTTTCATTGTAGAGCCATGGTATCAGATTGCTAAAGTCTCTTCCAACTCCAGCCTTCCATCAAGCTGGCTGCCTCTTCCTGTCCCCATTTCTCTCTGCTTGCCTTTTGAGCTTTGGTGTCTATTTTTTTTTTGTCCTTTCCTCCACTCAAGGTTGTTCTTTAAATTGATATCTCCCGGAAATAAACGTGGGAGAGATTGGAAAAGGGAAACACAGTCTCCAGAGAAACAGCCCTGTCTCCATACCAATGTACCAAACACTAACGTGAGAGGCACAGAAATGTCTTTGCCTTTGAGATTTCCCTGTTGAAAAACAGGGGAAAAAAAGAAACGCAAGTACTTTCACCTTTGCTCTAGAGTATTCTAATATTTTTCACAGATTTAGAGAGGCTGGTAGGATTTATAAAAGGTTTGGACTTCTTTCCTCTGAAAAAATAATCTCATAAAATCCTAAAGCCAATATTTTTTTCTCAGCAGTCTTTCATAAAACAGAGTCAACACCTCACATGAATGCACATACATAAAACAGAGAACAAACTGCAAGCGGACACAGATATCTGGTGATTTCCATGTTTTCCTTACTTGTTTGCTTAACTCAAACCACAACATGTGGTCATTTGGTTTTGTTTGACTTTATGATCTTTGCAACTCTATAGACCTGGGAACAAACATGTATGACAAAAATCCTCACCCCCTGTGGCCAGTGCCAAAATTTGTGCTCCCATTACTCTTGGTTTAAATATAGTTTTCAAGGTCTCTACTCGCATAGTTATGTATATTTTGCATAACACAGAACAGCTCTACTTTGAATGGCCAAAAATATCTAGGGGGAAATACTAAGGAAGTGCCCAAGTAGAATTCTTGGTATTATCTCAGGTACCTGCGGCTGTGAGTTTAAATTGTGCAGGCTACAAAGGGAATCATGAATCCTAAACAATCCTCCAGTGGCTTTCCAACTCTCTGCTGTCTAGTCACTTGGTCTATCAGAAACATCAAAATGTATGCTTTTTATTGCCATCTCCTTTAAACTCCTCTTGCAAAGACATGCATCATTCTTGAGCCCAAGACCTCAGAATACCCTGAGAACATCACCTTTGAGTAGCTGTCCACTGATCTTCAGCTCTGATCTCTCCATCTCAATCCATCCCCATGTATATATTGATAGCCCATGTCTATGGGCCAAGCGCTATTCTAAGTGCTAGGAAGGTATAGAAGAATAAGAAGATGCATTCCTACTCTCAAGGATAGCAGAAGCTTTGGGGGAAGAAAAAAATTCACATATATGGAACAACTAAGGACTGCTACGAGACAGCTTATAACCAATACTAAATCAGGTAGTTCAGACAATAAATATGCTAAAAATTTGAAATTGTGAGAGATCAATAAAGAGCCTTTAATAATCTTTTCCTTGATCCCAAGGGAGCCAAGCCTGAGGTAGAGAAAAGTTGCAATGTTGGTAGTTGTATGTATTATTTAAGGGTACATCCCTGTCTGACTTACTATCTAGGTCATGTGAAATAGAATATTCAAATTCCATGCTTTCCTCTTCACATCAATCTCACCTCTCTTTTCCTCCCAGCCCTTCTCCTCTCTCTCCCTGTCTCTCTCTTTCTCTCTGTCACTCTCAGTTTACAGAGATTTGCCTAGGGATATTTAAATGATGTGTGCTAGGTTGGGTCATAAGGATAGTACATCTTTTCAGAAACATAATTTTAAAAACTTGAATGCTTAACTCTTTTCATATTAAGGTCAGAATTTTTCTTTCATTTGCTTAAGGCTTTACTGTCACATAGAGGACAACTTTCATAGTAAAACCACTTGAGGCATCACTACTGTGAGGTCCACGTGTGACATGTGAGCCAAGCAGGGCTATTTGAAAAGCTAAATGGCTGGGAATAGAAAGGCGGGGAAAAGGTATCAGAGAGAGAGAAAAAAAATGTTTGAGATAAGAAGAAAATGTGTATCTTAAAAGATGAGCTCCTCCCGTAGCAGAGTTAAGAAAGTTTATGCCAAAAAAAGCTGAGCTTTTCTTAGAGAAAAGAGACAGAGGAGAGAAAAGGTGGTGATTGGGAGTAGAGGTGATATAGGCAAGCGATCCTTTAAAAACAAACAGACCAGTAAAAAACTCAGAACGGTCTCCTACGTTGTGCAAAACGGGACTTTATAGCTCCTTCATGCTTATTTTATGATATCACATTTGCTCTCCATTTTTGTAAAAATAATCATTATCACCAGCTAGAAAGCAAATTATTCTGTTTTCACGTGTTTTGTATTTTGTTTGTGTTGTGTTTTTATAGTCAGTGAGAAGTCCTATCCATCAGGACCCTGTGACACGTGAGCTTGCTAACTTTGTGTTGTAATGTTAGAGAAGAGTTGAATGGAGTGAGATGAATAAACACACACATACATTCCTTAATGCTACCTAATTTCTATTTTTTGCATCACAGCCAAATAAGGCAAAAGATATTGTTATTTCTAAAATCAAAGTAATACCAACTTTCCACTCACAGCATCATTACTTGTGCCACAAAATGGAGAGGGCTTTTGCTCTTGTCCTTGAACTTAATTTCAAGTATAGAGAAGCAAACGGTGTGGCAGCTCTTTTTAACTATTGTTATGTGTTTCCATAACGAGCAATGAGTTACAGGACCATAGATTCCAGTAAAATGTGTATGAAAGTTCATAGTGGAGTATGTTGGTACCTGAGGAATTTGAACTTGATATCCAAAAACATGGTTAAATAGGAGAGAAATAAACAAAATAAAACCCAAAAAATGACTATTTCAAAAGGAATGTGACAGCTGATAAATATAAAACAAGCAATGAAGTGCATTGTTTGGCTGGTGACTTTATCTTCAAGGTATATGCTAATAAATTAAATCTCACCTAAAATTTGATTTATTAAAGTCAAAACTACTAAGTTTCTGGAATGGCATGGATCTACTAGCCCAGATTTTTTTTTTTTTTTTTTTTGCAGTACGCGGGCCTCTCACCGCTGTGGCCTCTCCCGTTGCGGAGCACAGGCTCCGGACGCGCAGGCTCAGCGGCCATGGCTCACGGGACCAGCCGCTCCGCGGCATGTGGGATCTTCCCGGACCGGGGCACGAACCCGCGTCCCCTGCATCGGCAGGCGGACTCTCAACCACTGCGCCACGAGGGAAGCCCCAGATTTTTTTTTTTAATTCTGATCATTTAGAAGAAAAAGGTAAGACAGTTTCTAAATTAACATTTAGAATACCTTGCAGAAACAAGTCCTTTAAGAGAAGTAACTTTCATATATGAGAGAATATGAACATTTCATTTTTAACTTAAAATACAGACACCCACCTCACATTTCTATAGAAGAATCAAGGAGCCATTTGAGAAGCCACCTACATACATGCTCTACACTGAAATCTACCCAGAGGAAAAAGAATTACAGAAGTTATAAAGTCAGATATTTTTCTTTTCCATCATTTCTGCCGTCGGCAATAGCTTAGGGAGAAAGCCTTTAACTAGGATTAAAAATATCAAATGTTCTATTAGGCGACATTAAGTGTAATGGAATCTCAAGGTTGAATTAATTTTGTAGCTTCCCTTATCACTCCAAAGATTACTATCTCAATAACTGGTATCAATAGTCAACACAAGAAGACTTGAATAATTGGTGATCAATCAGGACAACTGGGTGACCTCGTCCTTCCCAAATGTTAAAACCTTAGAGAGCTTGTTTAGAAAAGAGTAAATAGAAAAACATAGCTATGTTAGGTATGAATTTAATTCGCCTGTTTGAAAGTACAGGCCTAACCTTGCATTTCACATTTTCATTATACTATGCTAATAAGCACATGATAATTTTATGGGCTTGGTAGTTACTCATTTAGGAATGTTTCATATCACTGAAAGTAATACATTTAACTACTAGTCAAACAACCTCATAAAATTCTCAGAGATAAGATTTCATAAAACGTGGACAGCAGTAAGGGATGAAAAAATTTCATCTTACTGCAATTCCAAGACAGGCATCATATTTTTATATGAAATAGTTTCACATAGAAGACACTTTACATGGAAGAATCTAAATTAGGGTGAGTGCATCTTGGACCGGAAGCCCACCATCGAGAGGGGCTTCAAAAAATTCTCTTCTCAAGACCAGCCCTCTATGAAAATAAAAATATTTACACATCTCTTTAGTCAGTGACAAACAGAGGAAACCATCTGGCCATTTGAATCAGTGTAAATTGCCCAACCACTCTTGTGAAAAGAGGAAGCTAGACAAATTAAACGCTTGTTTTGGAGCTAAACAATTGTCCTAAACTGTAATCATAAAATCCACATTTGCAGTATCAAATAAACAAAAGCAAATCAGCAAAGAAAACTTGTTTTTGTGTAGCAATTGGCAGGAGGATTAGTATTTTACAGGATCCGATTTCCTAAACCTCCTCATTCCTGATAACAGCTTCAGCAGTGAGGTGACACACCAAAAAACATAAATTATCTAAAGCTGCAGATAAGCAGAGGCCATTTGGGGGATCTGAGTACAATATAAATAGATGCAAAACAGTAGGAGAACTGGTCCATCCAAGCCCTCGAACGATTAGCTGTGTGAGCTCTGACTCCTTCACCGTTGTGAGCTGTGATTTATCATCAGACAGTAACAGAGACTCAGCCTTATCTGTGATAATTCAATGGCTTAATGGCAGTACCTTTATCTGGAGGTCATAATTAAGCTTGTTTGATCAGGCTGAGAACAAGCACCTATGCTGCGCTTTAGCCCTTACTTTTGGTGTCAGGGGTATAACATAATAAGAACATCACTGGGTATGGCATCAGTAATTTTGTTCAAGTGCTGTGACAAGTTATTACTTATCTATAAAACAGAATCCCCCAAATGGGAGGGAGAACAACACCTTCTAAATTTAGAAACTTCTGTATAATTTGGAGTTCAAGAATACTAGGTAACTTTGGTCTCAGGTGTTTGGACTTAAAACCAATTTGAATATAAAACGGAAAATGAAGAAATACTGTAACATTATCTTTAACTAATAAAAGCAAATGCTTATTAAAAGGAAAATGAACATTTACTGTATCCTACAATTGAAACATCCTAACAACTCCAGTATCTCTTCAAAAGTTATAGACATTATAGGCATTCATTCAAATAGACAATAAAACCTCATTAATCTGAAATTACTGAATGGAACTTTCGTTGGATTTTGAAAAAGGTCTGAACTATTAAATATTTTTGAATGAATTATATATTTTTTTACTTTAAAGTACGTAGCCTAATTTGAACTAGTTGTTATATATTTCTAAAAGAAGATCATATCAGGCTTAAATTTAATAAGATGCGTTAAATTTAGCAGTGCCGTTTAGTGGCAAATGAATATGTTAAAACACACAGGAAGAATTTATTCTTTAACTTTGTTTAAAATATCACTTATGGTTATTTTACATACAGTGCTCTTTTCTTAACAATGTGCACAGGTAAATTTTATCTAGCTTAGGTATAATTAATTACAAATTCTGAATTAAGGTATTAAAAATCTGTGATATCTTTCAGCATTTGAGTTCAGGTTTATGTCACTGCTGAGTATTTTATAAAATTCAATAAAAGTTCCTTTATAAAATATTTTCACATAACACTGAATTGATTTGAAAAATACCTGGTTCTATCTCTTTTTATATGTAATATGGAGTTTTTTGGAAGTTCTCTCCTACCAGTGTTTAACAAGTTCCTGCAGACTAATAGATTCACGGCAAAGTCAGATCTTTTGGATTCAAGCCACAGTTCCGTCACACCCCATGTGATCTTGGGCAAATTATTTAATCTCCCTAAGCTTCATTTTCCTCATGTAAAAGGAAGATAATAGTAACACTTGACGGAGGAGTTGTGAGGCTCCAATAAAATATTGGTGGGAAGTTTTTTGCAAATGCCCACCACGCCATAATTCACACTGAATGCTAACTCTCCAATTAGTCCTTCTCTTCTTCTGCCTGCTTCACTTCTTCATCTAGCCAAGAACTTGAGGTTAATTTCTTTAAAAACAAGGACACTGGGAAGTTTAGTAAAACTAGGTATTAAAAATGATCAAATAGATGAAGAAGTCAAGATGATAGTCAAAAGTCACAAATCAACTCAACTTCACTGTGTACCGATTCATAACCTATTTCAGAAGCCTGAGTACTTTTCTTTTGGTAGTCACAGATATCTTATTTTCTTTCTGCTGCCTGTAATTATATTTATAACCACCTGGAGTAAATTATCAAAAGGAAAGGTATGTGTACAGAGTATTATACATATGTTAATATACATGCACATATGTGGACCAAATGTAGTCTTTTTTTTCACTAAATATTATAAGGAATTTTCCATGTCCTTAGCAAGAAAATCATTATTTATATATTCATTGAAATATATATATACATACAATATATTATATATATAATACAAGGGGTTGTTTGAATGGTGGTATATGCTTATTTACCTTGAAACCTCTGTTCTTGCCAGACCCTAAGTAAAAGTTTCAGCATATAGCATCAGAGGATTTAGTCACCTTTGTTCTTAGTAAACAATTGAAGCATCAGAAATGCGGGGCTTTTTTAGCTTCATATTGCCAAACCTCATGTCTTGTATGAGGACGTGCCTCAGTGTTCCAAAGCATCTGAACAGCAGAGGAATCACTAAATGCCTGAGTTCTAAAGCAGAAGCTCTAAAGCATAATCTACAAAGTGGAGGAAAATCTTCACTCACTTCCAAGATGGGAAGTATTTTGTTAAATGTACCCTGAACGGTGTGATATTCCTATTCTCCATCTAACTCCATACTTGGAGAGACCAATAAAACCATGGAGGAACAAGAATTGAAATCACAGCCACGTTCTGGGTTATGCTTTTTTTTTTTTTTCCCCCAGGAGAAAGCCTTGAGTCAGGAATTCTTGGAAGTAAAAAGAAAAAAAAAAAAGGTAAAAAGGAAGATTCAGGATGGACTCTTACGAGCTTTTCTACTATCACATTTTATAGGTCATTTTAAGGTCACCTATTCTATCTACCAATCTAATAACCTGAATTTTTCTCTACAAACCCTACCAAGTTATTGTCCAACGTGTGCTTTAATACTTCCACTGACGTATAGCTTTCTATTTCATGAGGCAGATCCTTCATTCTTTGGACACTATTGCTAAAAGTTTTTCCTAATGTATTTCTGCAAACACCATTTATGAATAATTGTTCTTCCTATTAGACTCACATTAGGCAATCCAATCTTTTAACATCCCTTTGAATATTTGAAATTTTACAGCACATCCCACATGATATTTTTCTAAAATCATAGGCACGATTTTGAAAGTCTATTCAAATTAAATCAGAATACTGGGGTGGGAGCCAGGCATTAGAATGTTTCAAAGATCCACAGGTGATTACAATGTACAGCAATGTTTGAGAATTAGTGCCCTATAGCTTTGCCAACACATTAATAATGTCAGAATTTACAATTTTTAGTGATCTGATAGGTGAAAAAATCATAGGTGTTTTTAAAATTAGTATCTCTAATTATTAGTGAGGTTTACCATAGTTTCATGTTTATTGGCATTATAATGACTTCTGCAGTTGCCTCTTTGTATCACATGACCAGATTTCTAATGGGTTGCTTTCTTTTACTTATTTATTAGAAGTTTTATATTTTATTGATATTGACTCTGTGTCATCTATGTTACAGATATTTTCTAGCTGTCACTTATCTTTAGATTTTTTTCTTTAAGTGGGGCATTTTGTTTGGTATTGTAGGATAAATGTAGATTTTTCATTGCTTGTACTCTTGGGACTTGTTTTAAAAAACTTCCCTACTTCCAAAAAAATTCACTTCTTCATGATGTTAAATTGGCCAGTTTATGAACATAATGTAATTCTCCATTTATTCAGGCCTTATATGGTGTGTTTTAATAGAATTTTGTTTGATTAATTGCCACATGTTTATTGTACCTTTTCTATTATATTATCTTTGATTATTGCTGGTGTAGGGGGATACTGCTGACTTTGGGCTACTTTTTTGAATCCAACAATCTTGCTGACGTATTTTATTGGTTTTAATAGCTTTTCTGTTTATCGCCTTTGGTTTCTCGGTAAACTACCAAATTTTCTGGAAATAATGACAATACAATCTTTTCTATTCCATACTGGTTTTCATACTACCTTTGCCAGACCTTCCATAATACATTGTACAGTAGTGGCAATACCAAGAATCTATGCCTTCTTCCAAACCTTAGATAATATTTCTAAAATTCCTTGTCATTTGCTTTGGGTTTTGTGGAGACAACATTTATTAAGTTAAAGAATTTCTTGTCTATTCCTGCTTTCTATAAGCCCAATTTCTATAAGCATAAACAAGTGCAGAAATGTTTCAAATGACTTTTCTGCATGTATGAAAAAGTATGTGATTTTTTTCCCATTAATGTGGTGAAAAATATTGGGAAATACTCAGCTATTTAATTACCCTTGCATTTCCAAGAAAAAATATACTCAATTATAATGTAAATCAGCTAATGTTAATTTAGAACTTTTGTATCTATTATTTGAAATTTGTCTATAATTTTGTTTTCATAGATAGTTTAGTATCAAGGTTATACATACATAATTAAATGAATTGGACACTTTGCGCAACTTAATATATGGATTTAATTTACAGGAGCATGTTGAGATAGAATCTGCTCATTGACATTTTTTAAATATTTATTTTTTGGGCTGCACTAGGTCTTAGTTGCAGCATGCGAGATCTAGTTCCCTGACCAGGGATCCAACCCGGGTCCCCTGCATTGGAAGCGTGGAGTCTTAACCACTGGACCACCAGGGAAGTCCCTGCTCATTGATATTTTGACAATATTTACCTGTAATACTCTCTAGGCCTAGAACTATTTGAGGAGGATGCCTTTCTATTACATTCAAATTTCTTTATCGGTTATCAATCTATTTACGTTTATTATTTTTCCTTGCACCAACTTGAACATTTTATTATTTCTCCCAAATTTACCCATATTTTCAATTTTATTGACATGTAATTCTACATAATATTTTTGTGTTTTACCTAAGGTTATTTCTCCTTTTTATTCAATATTTGGTCAATTAGGTCTGTTTAATGAGGTGCTTAGCATATTAACTCTGCTTCATGGGGCATTCCATGGAATTTTTAATGTCTTTTTCATGATATTGATCTTCTTTGTGAGGTTGATGATTCTTGGTTATGGGCTAATGTTCAGCCTAATCTTATCCTGGCCTTTGGCCAACACATACATGGCACATGAAGGAGCACACCCACTGCCTAGGATACTGGCATTCCTTTGCTATGGCAGCCAGTTCTCAGGAACCCTGCAAAACAGTTCTATCTGGTTTCTCAAAAGCTTTGAAAAGTGCTTGCAACAGAGGAGACACTCAATAAATATTTGCTGAGTGCATAAAGCATCAGTTTATCTTCTCTAACTTCACTAAATTCTGATTTCAAATGAGATGGCTGAAAATTTAGCCTCCATCATGCTTAGCACTTCTCTTTCACTGCGTTTGTGTCAAGGGGCTGGAATTCAGACAAATTCAAGGCATAAAGATCTATGCTGAGCCAAGGTATGGGTTTTTGGCTGAACTAACGTAAGAACAATTTTTAGACATGCACGTGTTTACCGTGGAACTCAACTAAAGATGAATACATGTCAAGTTCAAATCTAGAATCTCTCTCCCTCCACTCTACTTTTGGATTCATGGGAAAAGTGTTGCAAACAGATTAAGAACCTTGGTGGAGTCTTCACGGATGGCATGTTGAAAATGGAGAAGCCTTGTTCCCACCCGTATTGAATGGGGCGGGGTGGCCTTCTCCATGTGGGCTGGCATGGATGGCTACACAATTACTGTACTATGCGCTTATCACACAGATGTTTACACATGATTTTACAAATATTTGTCTATTTCTTTATAATAGGCAGGACAAAGAAATCTATGTAGCAGTAACTGTTTCTTGAAGTTGAAGGACACAGTTCTTGCCCAGTGAAAGTCAAAGAAGGTGATTTATGACAGCTCTTTTTCTTCATGGCAAAATTTAGAAAGGAATAAGAACAAAGTGCTCTGACACCTCTGAGAGAATCAAACACCCACAATTTACAAAATAAGTGCTTTAAGTGACCTATGACCAAACTGACAGCCTCTTTAAAAGCAGATATAACTTGCCAAGATAGACAGAAAAGTTACGACCTGTTCAGAAGCATACAGGTCTCTAGCAGGAGGGGATGACGTTTTTGACACAAACAACATCAAAGAAAGGCATTGCCCTAAAAAAAGACCAATTAGTTTTAGTTCTCTGGAACATACCTAAATACAAGCACAATGACTGATTGGCACCAGACCTCTTATTTTACATCTTATTTTACATCTCTGAAATTGTATGGGTCAAAAATGGAAAAAAGTAAATGTTGGAATATGTGGTTGAGGTATTGCTGGGGACACTGGGCTTGAGGATGATCTCTCCAAAGATTTCTCTGAAAGAATGTTTAGAAATGTTTTCATTGATGCTGATTCATTTAATACAGGTAACAGGCAAATCCATTCTACACGTTCTGATTTGGTAACTAAATGAACGAAAGAAGTGCTATTTGAAAAGGAGGAAGGGGAAGAAAGAGAAGCAGGTGGAAGTGGAGGGGGAGGAAGAGAAGGAGGAGGACAAAGGGAAAAAGCAGAAGAGGGACTGGAGGTGGAGGAGGAGAGCATCTTGATCACAATCAGTGTTAGAGCATCTGAATCCCTCTTGTGAATATCAAAAGTAGGAGATGAGCTCTTACTGTTTTGGGGGTCAATCTAGACAAATTGATTAAAATGATAATATAGAATAAAATCAAGCTAATGAATCTCCCTCTTTTATATTGTAGGTTTAGATCTTTTCATGTGAATAGTTGCAAAAAAAGAAAGTATGGTAATTATATTTGCTCTTAGTGTGTAAAGAAGACTAATTGCAAATGGTAAAATTGCTTTTCTGTACAGGCAAATTAGACTTTTAAAGAAAATTTTAATCATCAGAATATTATTTCATTATTCTCTTTAAACAAACAAATTGCAAATTGGATTTGAGTCCTTAATTTTTCTTCTGGTTATTATTGTGCTCTTTGAGACCTGGCTTAGAGAAAAATTCTTCTCTTGACCAATGACTGAGTGTTTGTCAATCTTTTACTTTAAATCCCCATAAATAATATCAGTGTTATTTTTCATTATTTATTATTTTTATACTAGAAACATATTCATGCATTTTTGTTTAAAAGTCTTGATCAATACAGGAATAATGAGAATAAAATATAAATGTCCCATTCATTTCATTTGTACTGATTCTCTATTCCCTCATCAGAGATCGCTGCTATCAAAAGATTAAGTACTGAATGAACTAATTTACAAAACAGAAACAGACTCACAGACATAGAAGATAAATTTATGGTTACCAAAGGGGAAAGTGGGGAGACGGATAAATTAAGAGCTTGTGATTAGCAGATACAAACTACTGTATATAAAATAAACAACAGGGTACTTCTGTATAGCACAGGGAACTATATTCAATATCCTGTAATAAACCATAATGGAAAAGAATATATATATAATGGAATCACTTTGCTGTACACCAGAAGCTAACACAACATTGTAAATCAACTATACTTCAGTAAAAATTTTAAAAAGTAAAATAAAATTTTACAAAGATTAAGTACCATCTTCTAACCCTTATTCCTATGCACTCACACTCACACACACACTCACGCACATCCATTGTCCTTTTGCTTACATTGTTGGAAGTATACTGTACTAAGGCTTTATTTATTTTCTTAGTTGTCTTGAGATCTCTCCAAGTCAATTTTTATAGGTCCACCTCCTTATTGTTTATCATTGCATATAATTAATGCGATGGTATAGATGTGTTATAACTTATATAACCACTCCCCTAAAAGGACAATTTTATTTTATTTTTCCAATTTCAAATAGTGCTGTAAAAAACATTCTTGTACATTTATCGTTATGGGGCCATCATTCTGCTGTTAACATTAACAGGAAAAGAAACCAAGGACATAGATTTTGATGAGAACATGGTCAAGTATGCTTTCTATTTTCATTTTATGAGAAAATGTAGGTACTTAAAAGAGTGAGTAGTTTATGTATTTTAACTCATCAAAAAGCCTAAATATTAATTATTAAAAGTTATTAAGTTATTTGTGTTTCAAAATAAGTTTATATCCAACATTCAAAATGTAAATAATATTATATAGTATAATATATGGAGAGTGGTTTTAGGTCATTTTTAAGGTAACAGAACACCAGATATTAACAAAGTTCGAATCATAGTATGCATATATTTTGTTTTAGAAATGGTGATATCTAAGCATATCTTCAGGAACAGGATGAAAAGTAAACACTACGTTTTGAGCCAGGGAGTGAGGGATCAGAGTGATATTTATGGAGTTCCTATTATGTGGCAAGACCATGAATTCTTAATCTTCATATAAACTTTTGAAGTAGATATTTTTATTTCACTTCATACCTGTGCCCATGGTTCACAATTAAATATTCTAATATTCTTTTTATTTTTTTAATGTCAATAGTCCCTGTTGTATTACAGGAAAGTAAGTGTATTTATATCAGCTGAAATTTTAAATCTCCTTCCAACTTTATATCAATCCATTAAATCTAGATTCTTAGAGAGTGTTTACTCAGCCAGTCCATACCCTTCTAACCAATCTGCAAAGTGATATGAAACAGCTAAGAAATGTCTTATGGAAATCAAGGTATACTTTGCACATAGAATTCTCCTGACTTACCCGTCTAAAAACTCAATGACAAAGTGAAGCAAGGCTCTTTCACATGACTTTGTATAACTGGGCATGTGGTAGTTCCTTTTTCTTGTCTTAGGGACTCAAATTTATTTTCTAATTTGACCTAAGGTTATCAGTGGCACAGTTTCTGAATTCTGCTTCTGCCGTTTCTTTGAAAATTAAGAAGGAATTTGGCATCTCCTCTCAACTGGCAGTTTCTTGTTCCCTATGACATTTCAAAGAGTGGAGGTAAGGTTTTTGCAATCACAGTTACAAATAAAAGCACTTAGAGGGCAGGATCTTTATCTCTTTTTCTCCTAGCTGCATGAACATACGCACAGAACAGGGCTGGTACTTGGTAGGCACTCAATAACTGTTTCCTGAATCAATGAATGAATTGTTACAACTAAACTGGAATTTAATTTGTTTCTGCCTAAAGACATGAATTTAAAATATTTAAGTGCTGTCTTCTATCATGCATAATAGTTTTCTTTCCCGTTCTGAATTTAAATTTACTCTTAACACTGTCTGTTTTACTCTTTCACGTTTGAAGATTCTCTTTTGTAGAAAAGACGTGACACAGACATTAAGACAAAAATGAAATCATGTGAGAGCTTTCAGGATGACAACCCTGTTTGCCTTCTTAGGTGTTCCTCCCAGGAAAGGTTTCTTGACTTCATAACTGCATGTGACTGTTTATTCCAAGTAGGTTTTTCTCCCTGCTGAGTTCAGTGTCAGAGAACAGGCCAGGGCCATTTATTTCACAGACTGTCAGGAAAGTGCAAAGTTACACTTCCCCTGCTGACTCTTGCCTTACCTTTAAACTAGAGAGCTCTTGCGGCCATGAACACAGGTGCACCTCTCCCAGGTAAGGTGATTCTAGGGGAAAATATGCAGTGGTCTTTCAGGACTCCTGCCTTCCTGTCATGCCCCACAGAAATACTTCCTGTCACTCCAGATTTCCAGTCCTTGAAAAATGCCTTCAGAACCACACAGAAGGATTGGAAGACATCCAATGGGGGGAAAAAAAAGTTTAAATCTGGGAGAATCTTAGCAGTCAGGAAACTAGGACCAGACAGACCTTTTATTTGTTTAATTACAAGAGTGATTAATTAAGCCTATTACTCTTCCAAGCTTAAGTTATGTGATATATTAAAAAAAATTAGAGAAGATATATTAATAACATTTCTCTCACAAACTCATGAACATACAGACATAGACACACAGCACTTTATCAGGAGATTTCTGTTTTTACCTCTTCTGGAGGCAGGTCTTTTTAATCTATATCAATGAGGTGGTAGAGAGAATTTTGAAAGAAGACTGGAAAGTCTTCATTGATTTTACATTAGAAAGACAGATACATCAAACAGCTAGGTGGGGAGAGAAAGAGAAGATCCTGCTCAGGCTGGGTCTGCAGATGGTTCCAGGGCAGAACCAGTGCTGGGGGGGGGGGGTTGGGGTCCAGCCGAAGGGAGACTTCAAGGAGATAAGTCGGTCATGAATGGAATTCTTGTCTGGTACCTCCTACATCTCTCTGCAAAATGCTCAGAATGTTTCCAAACTCCTTTAAACATGAGATAATATTAAGGTTTATATAAATTTGTTTTCTTAATCTAAAACAACACATGACAATCTGCCTGGGCTGGATAGAGGTGGGTGTTGTTGTCTAACTTATAAAAGAAAAAGCGAAGACTTCCACTCCAGCCGAAATAGAACAGCAAGGAACAGATTTATATTTCTACTGAAGCAAACCCCAAATGGAAAAATGGAAAATATATGAAACAATGGATCTCGAGACACTGGACATCAGGCTACAAAGGAACAGTGATCTCTGAGAGATGGAAATAAGTGAGGTGAACCCTACAATTACCCCAGTTTTCTGCTTTAGAAAGTTCCAGGTTGCCGTTCAGGGAGGGGAATGCAGGCAGACCCTGGCAGACTCCCTGAGTTGAAGAGACCAAGCTGAGAGCCTGGAGACCATGGAGCCAGACAGAGTTGGTGGATAAGAGAGTGCTGCACAGAAGAGAATTCTGGAGATCTAAACAGGGGCATTCTTGATTACCCAACACAGTATTAATACACCTGAGTAAGGAAACGCCCCAATACCAGAGAAAGAAACACACAAAAAGATTAGAGAGCACAGTACCCGATGCTCATACAAACTTGGTTTTGTCTTTTAATCTTCCTACTAGCTTTATAAGCGGTTGATCTACTACCTTTACTGTATATTTGCCTTTACCTAGGAGAGCTTTCCTTTTGCAATTTTCATATTTCTAGTTGTAGAGTTTTCTTTTCCACTTAGAGAAGTCCCTTTAACATTTCTTGTAAAGCTGGTTTAGCGGTGCTGAATGCTTTGAGCTTTTGCTTGTCTGTAAAACTTTTGATCTCTCCTTCAAATCTGAATGAGAGCCTTGCCAGGTAGAGTATTCTTGGTTGTAGGTTTTTCCCGTTCATCACTTTAAAATAATCACGCCACTCACTTCTGGCCTGCAAAGTTTCCGCTGAGAAGTCACCTGACAATCTTATGGGAGTTTCCTTGTGCGTAGCTTGTTGCTTTTCCTTTGCTGCTTTTAATACTCGCTCTTTATTTTTAATGTTTGCCATTTTAATGACAGTGTGTTTTGGGGTGGTACTCTTTCGATTGAGCCTTTCCTGAACTCTCTGTGCTGCCTGGACCTGGATGTCTGTTTCCTTTCCCAAGTTAGGGAAGTTTTCAGCTGTTATGTATTTAAATTTGTTCTCTGACCCTTTCTCTCTTCTCTTTCTGGGAGCTTATAATGTAAATATTTGTACACTTGACGGCCGAGTCTGATGACCGGCTGCAAGACTCCAGAGGTCTTGGGGCTAGTATTTGCACACTGGGTGCTGGGGCCAGGTCCTGGACCCTCTGGTGGGTGGGGCTGCGTCTCAGGGTGGCTGGGGGTCAGGGGATTCTGTGACCTCCAACCCGCTGGTGGATGGGCCTGTGTGCCTGCCCAGGTGGCCACTTGACCTGGGATGTCCCAGGACTGGTGTAGACTGGCTGGCGAACAGGGCAGGGTCCAGGCATTAATAACCTAGAGGGAGGATTCCAAAATGGCACTTGCTAGCACCAGTGTCCCCATGGTAGGATGAACTCCCTGAAATGGCTGCTTCCAGTGTCTATGTCCTCAGGGTGAGCCCTAACTGCCTCCCGCTTCTCAGGGAAACATTCCAAGATCAGCAAGTGTGTCTGACCCAGGCTTTGCTTAGATTACTGCTTCTGCCCTGGGTCCTGGAAAGTGTGAGATTTTGTGTGAGCCCTTTAGGAGTGGAGCCTCTATTTCCCACAGCTCTCTGTCTCCCCCAAAGTAAGCACCACTGGCCTTCAGAACCAAGCGTTCTAGGCTTTCACCTTCCTGGTGCAGGACTCCTGGGCTGGGGAGCCCAACGTGGGGCTCAGACCCTTCACTCCTTGCGGAGAACATCCACGATTGTAATTATCCTCCTCTTTGGGGGCCATCTACCTAACAGTATGGATTTTGACTATACCACGTCTCCCCCCCTCATACCCATCCCATTGTGGTTCCTTCTTTATATCTTTAGTTATAGAAGATCTTTTCTGCTAGTCTTCACATTGTTCTCATTGATAGTTGCTCTGTAAGTAGTTACAATTTTGGTGTGCCCTGGGATGAGGTGAGCTCAGGGTCTTCCTACTGTAACATCTTGGCCACCTTTATGTGTTTCCATTTTAATGAAATTCTAGAAAATACAAATTAATCATAGCAACATCAGATCAGTAGTTGCCTGGGATAGGAGGATAGGTGGGGTTTTGGAGGGATTACGAAGGTACATGGGGAAAAGTTTGGAGTAATGCAATGTTTATTATTTCTATAGGTACAAATTATTGTATGCAAATTATGCACTAATTCAACTGCTTTTAAACAAAATTTTTTAAATTTTAAAAGAAGAAGGAGGAAGAAGAAGAGAGGAGGAGAAAAGATCTTAAAAAATACTCCTAACTCAGTAAGATAAAGGGTAGAATGTCTGGCATTATGTTTTCCAAATCCCAGATGGTCTTCACTTTTGCTACATACAGAGCTATCTGATCCCTCACTCCCATACTGTTAGTGGGTCCTGCAATCTACTAAATCCTCTATGAAGTTTTACTCCCTAAAATTATAATAGCCTGGTCTTCTAATTATAACAGCCTGGTCTAGATGGTGCACATTATTCTAGCATTTTTGTATATAAATTATTCTTACAAATGGGGGCTATGTTAAAGAAGCAAATTCCAATCAACATACCTTACACATTCTGATTTTCTTTAGATAACATCAAAAATGCAGTTCTCAGAAGAAAGTGGCCCAGAAGAATATTGAGTTATGGGAATAGCAAATATAAAATAAGGAAAACCATATATACTATTTAGACATTGGTGCAAGTGTAAATGAATCCTGATCAATGGACAAAAGACAAAAGCTTAAACACATTTTCTTTCATTCTTTGGTTGCTGTGAGATGTTATCAAAATATTATAGTTTAAACAGAGGGAAGTTAGTTTATTTGTGTCCGCTTCATAGTAACATCCTCTTCAAACCCAAAATTGTATTTTGTTTCTATGGCAAGTTTGTATCATTGTTTAAAGAAATTATTCTTAAGATCACAAGTTGAGAAAAATTAAAAACCATGATGTGACGTTACCATAAAATATGTAGATATATGCTGAATACTGTGCATTTCACAGATTCCTTGGCAAACTTCTGCTGTTAAAATTTCTTCAGAAATAAATGTAGATGACCAAATTTTATCAAAGAATTTGTGCATTTCTCTTTCATACAAAAGTCTGTAAATACTGTTTTACATCTCACAATAACACTGCATACATCTAAGGTCAAGGAAGAACCTGATCTCATCTCATTTAACCTGAAAATCCTTGTGCTTTCTTGATGTTTCATCACATTTGGGAAGAATTACAGATGAGCAAGTATTTGATGGAGCACAGAACCTACTTTTAACATCTAAATTTTATTCTTAAAAATACGATTTTAAGTACAATAAAGTGTCAATTTGACATTAAAGGCTAGCTTTCATGCAAATAGGGGTAAGATAACATCAATTTTTCTGTATGGCATCGAGAGGGGTAGACAGTGGAAGAATATGGCCATGAGGTGCTATGGAGTGAAGTTTTGGCAGGAACACCAAAGAAAGTGGCAGACTGTACTTTCAGGTATGCTCACAGCTCTATTTCCCAACCCGCATGCTCTCAGGCAATGCCACCTTGACACTGCCCATCAAAGAGTAGAGTCTATTTCTCCACTTCATAGAACATGGTGGGTCCTGTGACTTCTTTGACAGATAGAAATAATTGTAGAAATAATGACGTGCCAGTTCCAGGCTTTGACCTTATCTGGCCTGGGAGCTTCTGTTTCCTTTCTCTTGGAAGCCATGTGCCATGTGACAAGTGGCACTACCAAAGAGCACCATGCTATAAAAAGCCCAAGTCAGACAACCCACAGAATGGGAGAAAATACTTGCAGATGATTAGACCAAAAAGGGATTAGTCTCCAAAATTTATAAACAGTTCATGCAGCTCAATATCAAAAAACCAAAAACTCAATCAAAAAATGGGCAGAAGACCTAAATAGACATTTCTCCAAAGAAGACATACAGATGGCCAAGAGGCACATGAAAAGATGTTCAATAGCGCTAATTATTAGAGAAATGCAAATCAAAACTACAATGAGGTATCACCTCACACCAGTCAGAATGGCCATCACCAAAAAATCTACAAACAGTAAATGCTGTTTGGTGAGGGTGTGGAAAGAAGGGAACCCTCCTACACTGTTGATGGGAATGTAAATTGGTACAGCCACTATGGAGAACAGTAGGGAGGTTCCTTAAAAAACTACAAATAGAGCTACCATATGATCCAGCAATCCCACTACTGGGCACACATCCAGAGAAAAACATGGTTCCCAAGGATTCACGCACCCCAGTGTCCATTGCAGCACTATTTAAAATAGCCAAGACATAGAAGCAACCTAAATGTCCATCAACAGATGAATGGAGAAAGAAGTTGTGGTACATATATATGATGGAATATTACTCAGCCGTTAAAAAGAATGAAATAATGTCATTTGCAGCAACATGGATGGACCTAGAGATTATTATACTAAGTGAAGTAAGTCAGACAGAGAAAGATGAATATCATGGTATCACTTACATGCGAAATCTTAAAAAAAATGATACAAATGAACTTATTTACGAAACAGAAACAGAGTCACAGACTTAAGAGAACAAACATAGTTACCGGGGGGAAGCGTTGAGGGGAGAGACAGATTGGGAGTTTGGGATTGACATGTACTCCTACTATATTTAAAATAGATACCAACAAGGACCTACTGTATAGCACTGGGAACTCTGCTCAATGTTCTGTAATAACTTAAATGGGAGAAGAATTTGAAAAAGAATAGATACAGGTATATGTATGACTGAATCAGTTTGCTGTACACCTGAAACTAACACAACATTGTAGATCAACTATACGTCAATTAAAAAAACAAAAATAAAATCAAAAATAAAATGCTTAGGCCTTGAAAAAAAGGTACCACAGTAAGCCTTTGTTGAGAATTCAGGAAGATTTAAGAGTCTCCTCAACGATTCTCTAGGAAATAAACAATGAGACTTCTAAGAATCTTGAGGATAAGGCTTTTAGATACTCAGCTAGCTGAAAGGATTGTTATGGATCCTAAGTGTGTTGTCCAACGGCACCCTGACTCTCGAGATAAAGGAACCTGCATCTAAGAGGTGGACAGATCTGGCTTTTGTCTAACAGAGTAAACGCTGATGTAGTTTATAGGCAACTCATAGTTTGTAAGAGAAGTTTACTTGTTAGCTTGGATTGAAAAGGACAGTTCAGTATAAAAAAAGACCTCTGGGTCCCCAGTCTTCCAGGGCTGGAAGCAGGCTGAGAAAACAACACAACTGCAAACGTAGAGCAAAAGCCCAGAGAGCAGAGTCTAGATACACAGAGAATGTCTCCCAGGGAGCGGAATCAGAGCCTGTGTCAGGGAAAAGCCAACATGTGCCTGGCTAGATCTCAGAAATGCTTTAGGGCAATGATGCTACACACATGTCATCTCACACTCCCCCACTTCGGGCGCTGGACCATTCATTACTTTATCCTACTCTTACATCGGCATTGTAAGTTGGGTGTGAGGAAGGCAGATAACTTGCTCCTCGGTTCACAGGTCTCAAATTGAGAGTAACTACACTTGAGAAACCTCTGCCACACCTGGACCTGATTTAGATGGGGAGCTCCTGGACTCTGAGCTACTGTCATGCTAGAATGAGAACATATGGGCCTTGAGATGGGCAGGGGTGTATTTTGCATGTGGCAGAAGCGTGAAGTGTAACGGCCAGGGGCAGACTGGTAGGTAGTCTCTCTCCCTAAATGCAGGCTGCTTCTCATATCAAGAGGTGGAGTCTAACGCCCCACTCTTTGAATATGGTAGCCTAATCCCAGTGGCTTAACTGACTAATAGAGGATCATGGAAATGACATTCTGGGGCTCCTGAGGCTAGAACAGAAGAAGCTTTTCAGTGCTACTGGAGCCTCTTGGAATCAGCCCCACATGGCATCGCATGGATCAGAGACAAACCTCCCGCCCAAGCTCTTCCTAAGTTCCTGATGTACGAAGTTGGGAGCAAAGGACAATGGTGGTTACAATATACTATATAATATAATACATATAATATATATCATATATATATAACAATCATATATGTAATGGCTATAATCCCTCCCAGAACCTAGGAGCCATGCTATTGGGAGCCCCAAAGCCACATCCAAAATCCACGTGTATGTGTTCCCGTCAAGACCCTGGAGGAGCCCTCTGCCGACAGCCAGCCTAAACTGCCAGTCCTGGGAGATGTGAGGGAGCCATCTTGGATATGCAACCCAGTTGGGACTTCAGAGGACTGTAGCTTCAGTCCCCATCTGCCTGCGACATGAGAGACTCTGAGTGAGAGATAAGAATACATTGTTTTAAGTCACTGAGGTTTGGGATAGTTTCTCACACAACAGTAGGTAGCCTATACAAAAAGGTTTTTGTTTTGTCAGAAGACAGGAATTGTTACTTCAGAGATGTGGCAGAGATGTCCACCTCTCAAATTATAATAGACCCTGGAGATCACCCCATGTTCCTCCATTCCCTTTGCATAACATCATTGACTAAGGAGCCAAATCCTTTGCTACTTAGAGTGTGGAAGACAACACTCTCTCGGGATGCAAAAAAAAAAGAAGAAGAAGAAAAATTGTGAATAATTCACATGACTTGTGGTCTGGGTTGGGCAAATATTTGCATATTCAATATTCCTAAAAATAACAATAATATATTTGAAGGTCACTTTCCTCAGTTTTTATTTTAAAGTGAGATATGTATGGAAAACACATGGGGAAAATATTTTCGGGATAAGTTGTTGGAAAGGCAAATATTTGAATGCACACATTTTATTTTTTATTTACTTAAAAAATTTTATTTTATCTATTTTTTTGACTTAACCAATTTTTATTCATTCTTTTTTGAACTGGGTACATCACTGCCTGAATAAAATTGGAGTTCTGTTAGCAAGGAAGATGGGAGGGTATGGTTGGTGGGTGGTTAATAAATAATGTCAAGCATAGCACCCCAAAATCAATGTCTTCAACCCAGATCTTCTACATGAAGTTTAGCCCCATTTATGCAAAAGCCTACAAAACATCTCAGACTTCTCAGATTCCATAAACTTATCATTTTCCCTGACAGTCCTCTGCCTAAACCCTGAGGTCCTGTCCTATTGCATGCACACACCTCCTCCTGCTTTAATGAAATGAATGGCATTGCCAGTTCATTCAGTTGTCTAAAACAGAAAGTTAGGTGTAATCTATAACATCTCTTATCCCTTAACCTTCACATTTTAGTCAATCACAGATTCCTATCCAATGTATCTTCTAAATATGGCTCAGATCTTGTATTTCTCTTTATCTTCCTTTCCACGGAAGCAAGCAAAATCACCAAATGATTCATCTGCCAGCAAACCAGCTCATTATACAATAGTTACAAAATTTACAAATTGTATTTTTAACATTTTAACAGACCTGTTTACCAGTTTTAATAAAAATTTTGAATTTTCGTTACTGATGGATAACACTTTGTGGTTTTTTTAGCATCTTTATTGGAGTATAATTGCTTTACAATGGTGTGTTAGCCTCTGCTCTACAACAAAGTGAATCAGCTATACATATACATATATCCCCATATCTCTTCCCTCTTGCGTCTCCCTCCCTCCCACCCTCCCTATCCCACCCCTCCAGGTGGTCACAAAGCACCAAGCTGATCTCCCTGTGCTACGCAGCGATGCACACATTTTAAAAGAAACGCTTTCCATTATCTCCTTTTGAAATACGATAGATAAAACGTTTTAGGATTTGTCCCACTGGAGGTTTCCAGCTTATGAAAACTCTCCCAGGATGATTGCAGTTCTTTAGGAGTGAAACCAGACCAGCCCGTGGTAAAGCATTTATTGGTGGTCTTTGGGATTCTTAGCAATCCTCTTGCTCCTAAAACTCCTGCTACACTGGTAGTGCTCACATGCACGCCACATCCTGTTATTTTTCCCAGCATTAGTCGTGTATGCCCAACTACACAGCTCTTCCTGCAAGCCACTGAACGACGAGGAACCTGCTTCTTTGTATTCCTCCCAGAACTTGGCCTAGTGATGCACTCAAAATAGCCGTTCCGATGTCAGCTGAACAAGAGCATATCTTCAAAGTACAGAGAATGGAGAGTCACGCTGCATTTTATCTCTGCCTTGGGCAAGGGTTCTTTACGTGTGCTTACCTGTTAGTCTCTGTTCCTGGAGAAGCATGGCACTTTAGCAAGCGTCCCTGCTTTCAAAGAAAATCCCCGGTGTCCGTGACATCATTCCACCTAAAGGACACGAATGAAGGTTAGGGAAGGAGAAGTGACAGGAAGGTCGTTGTTCAAGGGAAAGATGGGTTTGGTCACTCAGCTTTAAAGTCACAAGATGTCATGGAAAGGCCTGGGAGGCCCTAGAAAGCGAAGATCATGGAAGCAGAGGTCAGATTGTTGAGAAACGTGCAGGACTGACAGTTTAGAGGAAGCAGGAACACAGAGCCTGGAGGGTCAGGCAGAGCCAGAGGAGACTTAAATAGTGACAGAGAACCAGTAATATGTGGACAGGAAACAAGCCAAGCTAGCGGTGGAGATGGATCTGCAGGAGTTCCTGGGCAGGTCTGGAAGTAGTCTGTCATGTGGGTAATGCCAGTTCATCAGCCAACACAGATAGAAAGCTCTTCCCTCGGTCCATCTATTCATAAAAAGAAGTATCTATCACCTGCCTATGATGAACTCAGTGCCAGGGTGTTGGGGATATAGACATACCTAGACTGACCCAGTTATTCCCTTCACAGAACTTACATTCTAGGGCAGAAGTACTGAGTTGTGTGCCTATCACCAGCCATGCAGGGTTACACAGATGCTCGAGGGTGGGCAAAGAGAGTTCTTCTGGGGCTGTGACAGTTGCCCCCAATTCAGGGGGCCATTCCACCTGCCTTTGTCTCATCTCGAGATGGCCACTCAATAGTTTCTAAATGGATGGCAAAGGAATCCTCGCCCACTATAGGAGCACACCAAGGAGCCGGTGGAAGCCAACACAAGATGCCTGCTCCGGGAGAGTGCTCACTGCACAGCGTCGGGAAATCACACACCTCAACACACGAGGATCCCCACCACCCAGCGGAGAGCTACTGCTGCTCTGGGTCCTGCCCCCTCAGTGAATGCTGAGCTGGTTAGAGATGCCTGCTCTTATTAGGGTGTCAAAGCAGAACTTTCTCCACAAATTTTTGACATGAACCTGGCATGCTGAGTAATTTTGCCAAGAACAAAGAGACCAGAACTTGTTGCCCTCCATGGAAGGTCAACTATACCCCCACCTGATTCAGAGGCTGGTTCTGTGGACCTGGCACGCTCCCTGAATCTCTTTTAAGCTCTCTACTCTGGTTTCAACCCACCCAGATACTACCATTGCTCACAGCATGTTGCCATGTGGGCAGAGGCTGCTTCCAAATGATGCCCTTGTTTAAAAAAAAGAAAGAAAGAATGAAAAACCTACAAGCAACCAGCACTGACTGCCATTTCTCATAAGCTCAGTTTATAATGAGAGCTTTGCCTCCATCATGTGCATTGTTTGGTAGCTTCCTCTCGTTGTCACCTGAATACTAATGAGAAACCTGTTCTCAGTATCACAGCAATTGAGAGGTTTTGAAATATAAATAGGACCTAGAGAGGGGAGCTGCCCATAGCAAGCAAGAACTGAAGTAATGAGGTAGAAAAAAACTCCAAGCAAAGAAAAATACATGCATATTTCCTCATATGCTGTCTATGCACAAAAAGTAATACTCTTCTTTCCATTTTTTTTAACATAATAGTTTAGTAAGCTATGTAATTTCTCATCTGAGAAATAATTAGTGGGTAGCATTTGAAATTTGGAATCCACCCTTGATTTGTGTCTCACCTCTGTCACGTGCTAGCTGCATGAATTTGCAGGAGACATTTAATCACTTTTTCTATCTCAATTTTACCATCTACAAAATGGAAGAAATGTTATTACTATACTTCAGGCCAAAAAAAGAATACATAAGAAGCTTCCGACATACACTAAGCCCTGAAAAACTGGTAGTTAAGTTGCCATATAAAGAGTTACCTGAGCCAGTGGTAAGGGTAGCTTCTGAACTGTGTGGATTCCCCTTGATATCAGCAGTCGGTGGGTGCAGGAAACAAAACCCCTCACAGAATCCTGTCTTTGGAAGACCTGTTCACTCTCTTCTGTATCTCCTGCATCTCCTCATTACATGTCATAGATAGTTCCCACTCTCCAAATGGGCACCGAGAGGAAATAAAATTTCCAGTTGCATGTGTGTACATCTTAATGAATAAGACAAAGACAAAGGAAGCAGGATCTCTACAAGAAGACGGTGGCATGGGAAGACATGGAGTTCGCGTCTCCCCACAACTAGGGTGCCTGCTGGATGCTGGTGGGGGACCTCAACGCCCAAGGAGATAGGAGGAACTCCCAAGCGAACTGGTAGGATATGGGGGTATTGAGAGGGGAGGAGAAGTGGAGGCCAGACAGGACCGGTGCCCCTGAGGGGTGCCTGGGAGGAGGAATAAAGAAGGTGTGGCACATATATACAATGGAATAGTACTCAGCCATGAAAACAAACAAAATTGAGTTATTTGTAGTGAGGTGGATGGACCTAGAGTCTATCATACAGAGTGAAGTAAGTCAGAAAGAGAAAAACAAATACTGTATGCTAACACATATATATGGAATCTAAAAAAAAAAATGGTACTGATGTACTTAGTGGCAGGGCAGGAATAAAGACGCAGACATAGAGAATGATCTTGAGGACATGGGGTGGGGGGAGGGGAAGCTGGGGCAAAGTGAGAGAGTGGCACGGACATATATACACTACCAAACGTAAAATAGATAGCTAGTGGGAAGCAGCTGCATAGCACAGGGAGATCAGCTCGGTGATTTGTGACCACCTAGAGGGGTGGGATAGGGAGGGTGGGAGGGAGGCTGAAGAGGGAGGGGACATGGGGATACATGTATGTATACGGCTGATTCATTTTGTTGTACAACAAACTAACACAGCATTGTGAAGCAATTATACTCCAATAAAGATGTATAATAAAAAGAAAGAAAAGAAAAAACAAAAGAAAGTAGGCTCTGCTAATATCCATACAGTCTTGAACTGGCCCCCTCACTAATTTGAAAGTGTAACCTAGCAGGACCCTATGGGGCCTTCCTGAAACGACCCCGCATCCCACGTCCTCCTCCTGCCTCTTTTCTATAGAAAAACTTTAGCCTCCTAGGCCTTCTCTGATTTCCACAGAGTATATTTAATTAGAGAAGCAAGAAAATGCAGAAAGAAAGGAAAACAGTCAAGCAAGACAAAATAATAATAGTTTAGCCATTAAACAATGTCATGGACTTTTAATTCGTCCTCAAGGGCTATAGATAATATTCTGGGACATATCCTTTGAGCTGTTTTGCAGATACCAAAACCTTACCAAGTGGAAGAAATCAACGGTATGCTGCCCACAAGCTTGTAGACCCCAGACCAGTTGGAACCAGAAGTTTGGTGATGTTGACTGCTGATTACCTCACCACCAGCCAATCAGAAGAATGTCACAAGCTGATCACACACCCCACAACCCTCCCCTTCACCCTGTCTTTAAAAACCTTTCCCTGAAATCCTTTGGGGAATTTGGGCCTTTTAAGCACTAGTTCTCTGGACTCCTTGCTTGGCGCCCAGCAGTAAGTGCTGCACTTTCTTTCACCACAGCCTGGTGTCAGTAGATTGGTTTTACTGCACGTGGGCAAGTGGACCCAAGTTTGTTTCAGTAATAGGAGGAGCACACGTAATGGAGATTCTATGAGGAATTTGAGAAAAGGGTAAGGTGGGATGTGACACCGTCACTAGCCACTAGTCCTCTTGCTTTTAGCCGCTTGTAGTATTTGCAGCTTACCTGTGAACAACTGCACGAATTTTTGAATTTAACAAAATAACACTCACAAAATAGAGAGTTTAAAAAGATGTCTGACAAAAAAAAAAAAAAAGATGTCTGACAAAGAAGTCTAACTTTTAATAAAATTAATAAGGCCAGCGCAAGAGAACAACAAAAATGATGGGGATGATGATGACCCCTAATGTGAGTCCCCTGGATGGCCACCCAATGCGCCAGTGTGGCTGCTGCTACTTCTGTCAGAGTGGCAGGCATGGGGCACGTCTCTGATCTCCCCTCAAGGAAGAGCTTGCAGCGGGGCTGCAACGAGCTGTCTGCCTCTGCTCTCCCCTGGGGCCCCCAGCAATGACCGAGCACAGCCGGAGGAGAGGGCCTGGCCATTTCTGCCCAATATAGGACCCCTCCGAGGGTGATCTTTGCTCTGGAGCACCCTGTGGGGTGGTGGAGACACCTCCAGATGTGCAACTCAGCCAGAGGCACTCCTGCACAATCCTGCTTCTCCCCACCTCTGTCCCCCCACCTCTGCCTTCCCTGTCCTAGAAGTCAGCCTGGCACTGAGGCACTGAGGTCTGAAGGCTTTCTTCGCTGTCTTGCTTCATTCTTCTTTACCTTTCACAGGACTTACCTCCCAATAAAGCTTGTGAACCCCTAACTCCAGCTCAGCTTCTGCTTCCTGGAGAACTCAAATGACATAGAGGGTATCTCTGGAAAATGATTAAAAACTGAAACCTGGGACTTGGAAATTAGGTTTCCATAGAAACTGAATGAATAGGGTATCTGTTCCCCCCCCCTTTTTTTTTTTTTTTTTTTTGCTTATTTAGTTGCCTACTTTTTGTTTCCTTGTACCTTTAATCATCAACATTCCACATACCATTTTCTGCATATTTCTCGTGGCTTATATTGGACTTGTTTTCACATCATTGCTCACATAGAATCTTGGCAGGTTTATTATTGAAACACATTTGTCCACTGCATTTTTACAATTCTTCCCTAACTTACTATCAAGCTAAACTATTTTTCAAAAGATAAATAAAGTGGAGTTATTTAATCAACTATGTATTGAACTTTTACTCTGTACCAGGCACTGCTAAGGTACTGAGGTATCTGCATGGAGCCTGACAGCCAAGATGTCCTGCATTTGTGATGCTTACATTTTCCTGAGGGAGACAGACAACAAGCAAACCAACTGCCATCCTGGAGCACTGCTCGAACCTTCCCCAACCTTTGTCCTTCACTTTTTCTACTCTGGTCTAACGTCATCTTATAGAGGCCCTCCAAGCATATCCCAAGGCAAACAGCTCTTTCGCTTGATCTCGCTGAGTCTCTCTTCGTTATACGTATTGCTTAAAAAATTACAATTGATCCTTGAACAACACAGGTTTGAACTGCATGGGTCTACTTATACACGGATTTATTTCAGTAGTAAATACTACAGTACCACACACCCTGGGGTTGGTTAAATCCGCAGATGCAGAACCGCGGATACTGAGAAATCGCGAATGCATGGGGCCCACTGACTACAAGTTATACTCGGATTTTCGACTCTGCTGAGGGTCAGCGCCCCTAACCCTCACACTGTTCAAGGGTCGACTGTATATGGATTTGTTTATTGTTTTGTCTGTGTTCCTGCTAGAAGGTAGGATTCATGAAGCCAGAGATTTTGTCTGAATTGCCAGTTACTAGAGCAGTGAATTTCCCCTAGAGCTGGGATCGTCTCCAGCCACATTATGATGGGAAAACAATGACAATTTGTTTCTCTCCCCTAGAATTAAAGAAACAAGGTTATTTGAAATATAAAATTATATTCATTATTGACATGATAGACCTCCTCCTAAATGCATATTACTCTTTGAGAAATTAGATAATGATAGTATGAAGCTATGAAAAAGAGAAAACATTTAATAAATTGCAACGTCAGATACTTTTAAAAACTGTCCATATTTGTTATGTTTGGATGTCTCAATTTATAAATAAATAAACATATTATATAATATGTATAAAATACATAATATGTATATAAATATATAACGCTGGGCTTCCCTGGTGGCGCAGTGGTTGGGAGTCCGCCTGCCGATGCAGGGGACACGGGTTCGTGCCCCGGTCCGGGAGGATCCCACATGCCGCAGAGCGGCTGGGCCCGTGAGCCATGGCTGCTGAGCCTGCGCGTCCGGAGCCTGTGCTCCGCAACGGGAGAGGCCACAACAGTGAGAGGCCCGCGTACCGCAAAAAAAAAAAAAAAAAAAATATATATATATATATAAAACGTGTATGTGTGTGTGTGTACACATATACACAGGGGGTATGTGTTGGGAACCCCTGTTGGTGACCACTGCTCTAGAAATAAATTTCAAATTGTTTAATATGATAGAAAATGTTAAGTGCTAAATTGAATCTCCCCCCTACCCTATTGATATGTTGAATTATTAACCTCCAGTACCTCAGAATATGACTGTATTCAGCAATATGGTTTTTAAAGAGGTAATTAAGTTAAAATAATTAAGTATGACTGGTGTTCTTAAAGAAGAGAAAACTAAAACATAGAGGGAAGACTGTGTGAAGACATAGGGAGAAGATGATTATCTACAAGCTGAGGAGAAAGACCCTGCCAACACCTTGATCTCAGACTTCTGGCCTCCAGGAGTGTGAGGAAATAAATTTCTGTTGTTTAAGCCACTTAGTCTGTGGCATTTGTTATGGCAACCCTAGCAAACTAATATAGAAGATTATACAGATTTCTGTACAATTTTACATAAATGTGTCCTTAATTTTTAATAGTCATTGATTTCCTTTTTTTATAACTATACTTATAAGTTATAAATACCTAAAATCTGATATTTTAAAAATTATATACCATATGAATATTACTTCTATTTAAATTATCTATGCCTGCATCTAGAAATCCCTAGAAATAAATAATGGCGTTATCATATAGTTTGACATCACCAGATACACATATTTAAAATAGCTGTGTTAAAATTCTTACAACCTATGTAATTATAAATTTGTCTATCCTTACTAATCATTTTAAGTGGAAAAAATTAATGCTCAACCAGAACAGTTTAGGGAAAAAAGTAAATATTCATCCCCAAGTTGTAGGTTTGTTTTGTGTATGTTATTGAAATCTATCTGTTTGTATGGACGTTGACACAAAGTAGATTGCTAGGGACATATTGCTCAGAAAAGCTGACCTTTTCTGGTTGTCTGGTGATACACTGGGTTCAGGCTCATGAATGTGTGTTATCACAAGGCCTCAGCCTCCGCCATGACCCGGCATCAGGCATCTTGTAGATGCTAGTGAAATACTAGCATTGCCAAGAGAAACGGATACCCAGAAACAAAGAAAAAGATTGGATTTTGTTCTACTCTCTGTGACAAAACAGTCACGAAATCTATAAAACAATACAGCTCCAGAGCTGATGGATTCAAACCAGAATTTAATAAGAAATATATATATACATCTGGTTAGAAATGCTCCGGCTAAATTATTTTCAAATTCCTCGGTAAACAGCAATTTACTACAGACGTTGAAATGAGTCAAGCTAGCACTAATACTAAAGAAAAATAAACCAGATAAGAAGTGTTCTTCTTTACCCACCAATATCCTTAGGACCCAGTCCAAGGTATTGGTTGACATTTTGGCTCAAAGATTAGAAAGTTATTTAATGGTGTGAATCAAGGATTAGATTCTCACTTGAAAGGATAACATTATTAATAATTTTATTGCATGCCGTACATCTCAGTCATCACAGTGGACAAAAAGGCACAGATGTTTTATTAGATGTTAAGAAGGAATTTATTAAATTAATTGCTATGTAAGTTTTACATTTAGTAAAATGTCTCACAGCAAGTAAATCTTTGCAAAAGATTAAGATGTACATTTCAAGGGGGAAAGCTAACATCAATACTCGCTATCATCAATTTCTCTTCTCTCATTCTCCCTTGAATCTATGCCAGTAAATATTTCACCCCATCACCCATGAACCCCAACTCTCAAAGATCTAAGTATGAAACAATGTACAATCTAACTATGTACAATGTTGGTCATTATTACTTATGTTGATTTTGTCAAACAGCTACTGTCAAGGTCACCCTTGGTCGATTCCCAGTTCTCATGTTATTTGACTCATCAGTGACATTGGACAGTTGTTTGCTCCTTCCTGCATGAAGCCCCTTCTTCCCCTGTCCCCTAGGACAACACCCTCTTCTTCCTACTCTGATCTCCTTCAGTGGCTCCTCTTTCTGTCTCTGGACTCAGGAGTGCCCCACGTTTGTCCTTGGTCCACTTCTCTAACTCCATATGTTCCTGATGACCTCATCCAGCTTCCTGGCTCAGCCTGCCATCTACATGCTGACACCTCTGAACTTATATCCCAGCCTCTGTGTGCTCTAAACCACAGACCCATTGATCAACTACTTGCCACCTCCATTTGGATATCAATAGCCCCCAAAGTTAACATCTCCAAAAACCAACTGATTTCCACCTACCCCAAACAGGCTCCTCTTCCAGTATTATTATCTCCCTCTGTTAATAGGGCATTCCTCTTTTTTAATTGCTCAGTGCTTCAAATCACCCTTTACCTTTCTGCCTCTTTAGCTCACTTCCTTCCTCCAGTCAGTGTAAACTGTGTTGTCTCTACCTTCAAAATATATCTATAATCTAATTCTACTTACCAGCTCCACCACTGCAACCTGCTCCAAGCCACCATCATCCCGCTCCTGGATACATGTTTCAGTAGGTGGTCGGAGTGCAGCCAAAGTCAAAAGGTGGATAAGAGACAACAAGGGAAAATATCAGTGCATGGTTTAAGGTCACTGAGAACCAAGGTGGGGTCTTCGGATTGGCAGACCACAGAATCACAGGAAGGAGACAGGGGTCAGTTCCCCAAAGGAGGGCTGTGGGCAGTAGGAAAACATAAGCCATTTTGTCCACTGTCACCTATTTTATCAGGTGATCATGGTGTAATACCTATATTTGTTTAACCTTTGGCAAAATCAATATAAGTGATAACGACCAACATTATAACAGATTCGTAATTAGACTTTTGAGATTTGGGGTTCATGGGTTCTTATTACAGTATTAGGCTATTTAACTAACTAAATATATAAATGTGGACCATGCTTAGACTGATGAAACTAGTGCATCAAAAGTCAAGGGCCATTAAGCCAAACCTGTGTACCTAAAGTTCAAATAATACAATAAAATTGAAAAGTTTAAGAAAATAGGGCTTTCCTCTTGGAAACTGAGTGCCAGGAGGATGAAGCAATTGGCAAATACTCAACATGGCAGGATATTATCCTCACAAGGGAAATTGGAGCATTTAAGGACAAAATTTGAAGTGTGTTAATGTTGGACCATTGCCTCCTTTGTCCCAAGCCTACATGTACTCTGTCATCATGCTTTCTCCCTCAGCCATCTCTCTGTGAAAAGCTGCTCAGGGAAAGGCTCTAACGATGGACCACAGGTACGTATGTGCTTGTTAGCTCAGTGTTACCTCCCCAAAGTGCTTGGAATTGTAAACCTTATTTGAAGTTGTAGACTGAATGTCTACCCCTCTTAAAGTAACTGTTAGAATATTCATGAAAATGTAGGTGGGAGAACTTTTCAGATATGAATTTTTCCCTAGTACAATAAAAATCATAAAAACATATGTATGTATACATACACATGCACATGTGACTAGATTTACCTTTGATATACTGACTACAATGATAATTCTCTAACTAGTGCAGTCCAGACATGAAGGAGAATCTGCAAAGTGTTTTAAATTAGGAGATTCACTCAACCAATTCTGTACTCTATTTAGTATTAACATTCTCTATGATAACCTTTATAATCAAGCCTTACTGTGTTTTTCTTAATAATAAAAGACATCTATTTATTGTGCTATCTGCCTTTATAAACCTTAATTCCTCTCAACCACTTTGTGAGGCAGGTATTACTATCCCATTTTTTAGATAAGAAAACTTCGACTCAGAAGCGCTAAATGAATTTCTCAAAGTCACGTAGCTAGTTTGTGGTAGAGTTGAGATTTGAACTAGTCAGCTCCAAAAAACCCTATTTAAATGCCTGTAAGAGAAGAACAAAATGTCGTGGGGGTATGACAGGAGGAAGAGAGCTGTCCAGTTAAGAAGTAGGAAGCATTTTTGCAGGACCAGAGTGTGCAGGATGCATATGACAACCACGAAGGGAAAGGGAGCATTCCAGTCTAGGGGCTCTTTGCAGGAAGCATGATTGGCTGAAGCATGGGCTGTGCCCTGAGGTGATATTTAGCCTGATTATAGAGGACTTTCATCACAAATAAGTTTATATACCTAATTGGAGAGCATGGTACTTGGCCTCACTTATTAAACATTTGCTCCATGCCAGACAATTAGTGTGTTTTTACTCATGTGATGATAATCTAATAGGAGTATATCCTGACACTGAGCAACATGAGTGGAACTGTCATTACCCTTGGCTCTTTGCAATTTGTGCCACCATTCTGAGGTCAGAACCTGTTTATTGGTTACTGACAGACATTTAGAGACCTACATGTCCCCCCTCCTAAACTCTATTCTAGTGTGTCTGAAATTGCCAGCAATCAGACACTTCTTACTTTTCAGTTTTCATTATTCATTAGAACATTATTTATAATAAGGAATTCTACCAAATTGCCCAGAAGCAGATAATTATGGCAAAGACCAGATGGAAAACCATGGACACCAAACTATAAGAATAAAGGTGCAAGCCAGTACTCAGGAGTACTCAGCAATGTCAAATCAAGTACAAGGGCAACATGAAGACTGGTTGAGAGAACAAGGCTTTCTTACTTTCTGACTTCCTGGGAGGGTGTCACCCCTCACCACTCAGCCCTGTCGGCAGGGCCAACTCAGAATGTGAGGCCAGCCCAGGATGTAGGGCCGGACAATCTAAGTCTCACAGCTGCTTCGGGAAACTAGGAGATAAGAAAGACTCTTGCCCTGATGAGAAGGTGTCTTAAATTACACCTGTGTTCCCCATGTAGAAAAGACATGGTCTAAATTTAGACATCAATAATTTGTGTGGATTGATTATAAAAGGGGCAAAATGTATTGCAATCTTTTCATACTGACCTATGTGGAAAAACTAATTTGGATCTGCTGTGACCAGAGCATCCTGAGCTCTGTAGCTGTGGTGAGAGAATAACACTCCTGGTATATAGGTCTGCCCTTGGATTCCCCCTCTGGCTCCTTGCTGACAATTATTTGCTAAGTATTGCAGCAAGGGCCGGGTGACAGGAGAGCGGCTGAAATATCAGACAACTATATAACCTTGTCCCAGGCTCATGACTGCTAAAGAGCTCTTGTTGAACTTGTCTTTCTGAAAGAAAAAAACAAAAGCATTATGGAACTGATGTGTATACCCAGAACTCATATCAAAGCTGACATATCAGATACACATTCAAACTACTATGCTGGGCTGTGATAATAATTATTCTAACTGTTGGTATCATTGTGTTCACACTATTACCCAGAAACATTGCACCTTGCGATTGTTGTGTCGATTCAGATTTTAATCTATTCATATCTAGAGCATAGAGAGATACCAAAATAATTTCAATATCCTTCCTCAGTAGAAGATATAATATCAGGCACATCTCTAAAGCAAGATTGAACTAAAGCATAATTTAGTGACCCAGGAGAAAAGAACTTGAGTTAAACTTGAGGTTTTCCTCACTAGCGATCTTTTGAGAAAGTTAACTTCTCTGTCTTCGTATCTGTTAAAATGTCAATAATAAGAACGATAGACAAAAGACAATAGGTTAGGTATAGTGTAGGTTTCATTCTCCTTAAAAAAATCTTAGAAAATGCTGAAGCCTAGCTATAAGTGTCCAGTGTAAGGATATGTTTATTCTATTATTTGTGTATAGAAATGTGAAGAGGTCAGTATTACAATATTGTTGCAGGAAATTTGGGGAAAATATTTTGAAATCTTCACATAGAAAAATCAAAATGTTAGACATAATAGGGACCTTAGAGGTCATCCAATTCAGTAGTTCCCACAGTGTGGGTCCTAGACCAGCAGCATCAGGCTCCTTTGGGAACTTGGGAGACATGTAAATGTCCCCACCTGACCTCAAACTCAGAGAATCAGAAACACAGGGTGGAGTCTAGCTGTGTGTGATTGACAGGCCCGCCTGGTGATTGTGACACCCACTAGAGTTTGAGACCCACTGATCTCATTCAAGGTCTTGACTTGGCCAATGAGGCAACTAAGGCTCAGAGAGTTACCAGAGTCATTACTGGTCACAAGGTGAGATTAGAAACCAAGTTTCTTTTGCTAGTGCTATCTATCCCTTTCATCTCTAAGCATTTACTTAAAATCTGAACCTAAATTATGAATTAAGCAATCATTTTCTTTAAGAAAAAGCAGTGAAAACTTAAAGAGGTGTGACAAGGGGCTTCCCTGGGGGCGCAGTGGTTAAGAATCCACCTGCCAATACAGGGGACACAGGTTCGATCCCTGGCCCAGGAAGATCCCACATGCCGCGGAGCAACTAAGCCCGTGTGCCACAACTACTGAACCTGCACTCTAGAGCCCATGAGCCACAACTACTGAGCCCATACACCACAACTACTGAGCCTGTGCTCTAGAGCCTGTGCTCTGCAACAAGAGAAGCCACCACAATGAGAAGCCCTCACACAGAAACGAAGAGTAGACCCCGCTCGCCACAACTAGAGAAAGCCTGCGTGCAGCAATGAAGACCCAACACAGCCAAAAATAAAAAAAATAAAATAAATATTTTTTTTTTTTAAAAAGGGGCATGACAAGCCTTCAGGGCGGAAGCAGAGAGGCAGAACCACAGTCTCAGGATCGTGTTTTTCTTTAGGGTTTCAGCCTGGAATCATTAGGAGGATCTTACAGACCCAGCATTCTGTTACAGCATTAGGGCAACAATAAAATTAACGTTTGCTGTTTGTAATTCATGATTATAAAATTGTTATCGTCTTTTCTACTCTCTAAACTTTTAAGTTGCTTGTAATTTTTCTCATATTTTATGCCACTTATGCTTTTTTTCCCCAAATGTAATAAAGCATCATGCCTCCCAGCACCTGAAAGACTGTCTCGAAGGTTTTTGCAACATATACTGAGAAGATAGAGTCATTTTTATTGATTATTCACTTTTCAAAATATTTTTATGCCTCTTATTGAATTTTATTGAAGTTTTCTTTCAGTATTTTAAAGCTATACTTCTAATTTGAGAACTGCAAGCTACTTACCTTTATTTATAATTGGAAGTTATGGAAAAAAATATACCCATCACTAAACAAACCTGAAATAAAGGTCATTTTGAATAAGATAATTTCTTAACTTACCATTTTTTTAACCATATAACAGCGAATGTAAGATAGTCATTTTCTATGGTTCTGGAAAGCTTTTATGACAAGAGTCTAGAGATATATACCTGTATTTCTCCACTGTTCAGGCAGGAGAACATTTAAAACCAGGAAAGAAAAAAAAAAAGGCAACTAATTTTAGTTAATGTGGTATGTAGGGAAGCATCTGGTGTTTCAGAGTCAAACATAGCCATCAAGGCTGTAAAACATTGGATATATTGCTCAACTGCCCTTGAACTTGGCTTTCCCATTTGTGGATGGAGGATGATAATAATATCCACTTCACAGAATTATCATGATGAATAAAAAGATACCACATATCAATTCTAACAATGTCATTCATATCAATGGCTATAATGCACTGACAGCAGTAAACACGCATCAAAGTTTCGGTATCAGACTTATATGCTTTTTTATTCTCTCATCAAAAGATATATGAAATCTCTGGAAATATCTCTTGCCTCATTTTAGCCCATGCAAAATGGCCCCGAACATATTTATTTACGTCACAGGTGTCCAGTAAAAATCAATCAAACTTCATAAGCATTTTCTAAGTTTTTCTTGGGAAGATGTTACAAAGCACTATTATTACGTGTTTGAAAATTACCATTTATTTCAAAGTCTTGCTGAAGAGATACAGCCAAAAACATTTTCCAGGAGGAGGCAAAAAACCATGATGATTATTATAGAGTTAAATTGGTGCACTCATACTGAAACACTGAGAACTCTGAAATAATAGCATTTGGAAAAATAAATAACAAAGTCATAGCCTTTGGTATTCTAGATGGTATAGAGTGACCCACAGGGAAATATAGTGCTATTTCATGAATCTTTTACAAACCCGAAGGATGTATTCAAATTACCCCCAAACAATTTTAAGGCAATGATAAACATATCTCTGTTGATCCAGAGGGATGATCTCAACTTCCCATTTCTTGGCTAAGGAGGATTAACATAATTAAGATGAATATCCTTCCCTGTACATTTCCCTATTGTAGACATGTCTGAAGCTTTATGAAAAATCATGAGACAGAGGCAACTGTTTCATTTTTCCTGAGGTTATGAGGGCTGGGGGTGGAAAGCAGACTTGCAAGGAATCCTCTTTTATAAAATTTCTTTAAGTGAGGAAAGAGCTAGAAGAGTGTTATTTGGGTCGATCCCAAAGCCTGTAAATCCATGGGCCAAGTTAGTGGTTCCCCAAAGTTGCTGCACAATTACATCACCTGGATTTAAGAAAAGTTCTGATGTACAGATTGCACCCCAGACTATGTACAGATTGCACCCCAGACTAAATATATCAAAATGCTGCAGGTAGGAGCAAAGCATCAGTATTTCTAAAAGACTCCCAATGCATTCCTCTGTGTGTCCGAGTTTAAACCAATCAGTGATTTAAGTGTGAGCTTGGAGACCTCTGCCGTAGACTCTGCTCTCTTTTCTTACGTAGAACATCATTTTGCTAACTAAAGAGTTTTATACTAAAGCAAATACTTAGGCAAAACGATTTGGGGTTGGCTCAGGTCCATGAATTTTGGCTTTTCTATGAAGTAATACTTAAGTAAAGTGGGAAATTAAAAAAAAAAAGATACCAGTATATCTGGCAAGATTTCAAACTTTGCGAGTAAGACAAGCAGTGCTGCTACAGAGGGGTTGGGATGTCAGCGGTTATGGGACTAAAAAGAGAATTAGAGACTTCCCTGGCGGTCCAGTGGTTAAGACTCTGTGCTCCCAATGCAGGGGGCATGGGTTTGATCCCTGGTCAGGGAACTAAGATCCCATATGCCACAGGCGCAGCCTAAATAAATAAATAAATAATAACAATTAAAAAGAGAATTAGAATGAGTGGGTTCAGATTGTGCCTGGGAAAAGTAGGCCTTACATTGATAGTCTTATAAACTATTTCTAACTTACAGCTTATTAAGCAGTGGGAACTCTGTTTCCAAATATACCCAAAAAGCTATTCTACTTAGATTTCTTTTGAAGTAAAATTGTTTCGTGTTTTACATTCCACGGTGCCTCAAGGCTTTTGACAAATGATTCCTAATCTGATGATGGTGGGAGAAAGTGCTACTTATCAGAGGAGTTTGGACCAATCAGGTTTCTATTTATTTCTAAAGACTGATAAGCAATTTGTAAATGCTTCTTGAGAGTGCCATGAAAGTTTTGTACTTCTCTCAAGATAATCTTAGGTTATCTAATACTATGTAATTTCTTTGTTTTGTGTGACTATTTTTGTTTATTAAAAACACAAGACTGGCTTTTCTTTATTTTTCATCTTTAAGATCCCTACAGCTAAATTAGCATGGAAATGGATATTCCCTGAGAATTATTTAAGACACTAACAGCTTTATAAAAACGTTTCAAGCCAACCTCAACCCCTACCCTACAAATGAAAGAAAGGTGTTAGATAACACGCAGTAATGAAAGTTTGATAAATAGGTGGAAATGCTTCCAAATAAATAGGAACTCACCTTTGGAATTCTGCAATATAGAAGTCATGACAACACTTTGTATCATATTACTTAGTACAGCTGAGAAGGTCACCTATTGGAAGTTGAAAGACAACTTTTAAGCTTTTTCCCGATATTTCAAATGTGCATTTTGCCCAGCACAACATGAGCCTGGCTAGGACTGTAACTTTAATGATGGCCTGCGATCAAACTAGAAGTCTACATGTTCCCATTTTAAAACATTCGTAAAAGGATGGGGTGTAAGATAACTTTCTTGACTTGCATTTTGTTGCTTAGCTGAGGCTCTTTGCATAGTTATTCAAATAGATTGCCTTTTATATGCTGAACTGTGCATGAAGGTGAGATATTATTTCTCCCACTGGTGACACAGTATAAAATGCATATCAAGATAAAGTAGAAGAAGACTGTGTTTTTCTGTAATTTTTATGATTCTGCCTACAGCTATTTAGAAAATAGGAAAGAAATGGGTTTTGTAAACCTATGCAGTTTTAGAAAGGTAGGCTGCTGGTCTACTTTCTTAAAAAAATTAACTTTCAGTAGGTTGTGGTAGTGGAAGGAAAGGGAATTTGGGCAAAAGAGGAAATTAAGTTATAAAAATACTAATTAGGTATTTCTCTTTCTTTGGCTTGCATTTCTTCACTATTAAATACCATCAAGTTTTGAGAGTTAAACTATCTTATCTACCCTACCTGTGATAGCAGATTGGCTTATGATTATAAGCATCGGGCTATCATATGTACTCATAAATGCTCCATTCAATGAGGGTATTTCTTGTGAGTGTGTGTGTGTGTGTGTGTGTGTGAGTGTGTGTGTGTGTGTATACCTCTGCTTCAACAACCAATTAGCTCTTTAATCTCTTTCACCTTGACTTTTTTTCTCTTTTTCTACATAGATTCCATACATCTGTGGTTTGTGGTGTCAGCTGAGTTTTAAAATATACTAAGTGTTAAGTCTGGCTAATTCAAATATTTTTGCTACGTCTTTAAAATTTTGGTAGCCTGATTATACCTTGGGTTTGGGGGCTATTAGTGGAGACTGGATGTTTTGTTTCCACTTCTCTCCGTAAAGATTTCTGTTAACCAGAGCGAAAGTTAGACATGGTAACGATGGTAAGAGAGTTTGCCTGTGTCACACCTTGTCTGCTCCTTACTAGGAAGGCTAATTTGGGTGGAGACAGATTGAAAAAATTTGATCCCTCAATTTTCTTGGGAAAAAGAGAGTAGCCAGGGTTTCTATATACACTGTGGAGATAAGTCACTACTACGCTTGCCTGGGCTGCTAGCGTTTCTGTCCTTGGGGACAGATCCTGGAAGACCAAGGGAAAGGCACACTATCTCAGTGTGTCCTGGTACGCCCTTGGCGTGGTCAAGGGGAGGGAAGTAAACATTGTCTTATATGAGCAGATAGCGTCCTGTGTTTTCTCTCTCTCTCTCTTTTTTCTCAAAACAGCACTTTGAAGCAAGTATTCTATTTTATTTTATTTTTTCTTGAAGTATAGGTGATTTACAATATTATATTAGTTTCAGGTGTACAACATAGTGATTCAATATTTTTATAGATCATACTCCACTTAAGGTGTTACAAAGTAATGGCTATGTTTTCCTGTGCTGTACAATATATCCTGTTGCTTACTTATTTTATACATAGTAGTTTTTGTCTCTTAATCCCATACCCCTATCTTGCCCCTCCTCCCTGCATTCTCCCCACTGGTAACCATTAGACCTAGAGAGTATTATGCTAAGTGAAATAAGTCAGAGAAAGACAAATACTGCATGATATCACTTATGAGTGGAATCTAAAAAATACAAAAAATGAATAAATATAACAAAACAGAAACAGACTCACAGATATGAAGCAATTATTTTAGCCTCATTTGACTGGTGATGAAACAGGTTAAAAAAGTTGAGTGTTTTCCTCAATGTCATAATTAGTGAGGGGCCCAATCAGTACTATAAGCAAAGTCTGCCTTTCTTCCATATCTGTGCAATTGTCTCATCTGCAGCTGATTAGAAAGAGATTTAAGAAATCCACAGTTCACATTTGTGCCCTAAGGCAGAGCCTAAGCAGGTTTTCTTCCATTCTTTCTGGATTCCTTGCTTTGCTCTGAATCTGCATGTTCAGGTATAGATCTTTCTTTCAAAACTTCTCTAAAGCTATTTTCTGAGTTCTCTACATTTTTTATCATTTACTCTTGAATAATCATAGGGCTCAGAGGTCTAGCAAAACGCTTGATGTTTAAGTTGCTTTCAGCAAATCTTTTTGGATGTTTAAAATGAGGCATACCATCCTCTAATGGGTTACTGCCACTTAACTTACACTGAGGGGTTCTTCGTCACAGAGCTTAATGATTGAAATAATAATAGCCAGGGCTCTTCTAAGATCTTTATATATATTTATTTATTTAATTCTAAGAACAACCTTATAAAACAGGTAGTATTTATCATTCCCATTTAACAAAGGAGAAAATGAGGCAAAATGCATTTATGTAACTTGCCCAAGGTCACGCCGCCTGTAATTGGTAGAACTGGGATTTGAAGGAAGAAACAAACATTACTCACCTTCTCCTCCAGCCAAGTTCAAGTATTTGTAGATGCCTACCTTGCTCACACTTGTAGTTTTCCTGAGGACAGAAGAGTCTTAATTGTCATACCTCGGAATCCCACGAAGGTAACAATTTTACACAATTGTAAATTGTGTACATTTACGATTTTACACATCTACTTCTGAAATGGAAACAGGGACTACTCTCACCTTTTGCCATCAGATTTTGAAAATTAAATTGAGAAAAGATGCTGCAAACTTGATAACAAAAAGAGTGAGTTTGGAGAACCAGAATTGCGGGAGATTTGGGAAACAGTAAAATGCAAATCAAGATACAATGTGCCATATATTATCAAAAATTATATGCATTTACACATGATAATAGCTATCATTTTATAGTCAAAGGTGGAGAAACTACCAAGCAAGTCAGAGTTTATTTCAGTAACTCTTTGAAATGTATTTCTTTAGTCTCAATAACATTTATGTATTAATTTATTCAGTCATAATAGTTTTGAAGTGGTTAGCTTTAAAGCATTGCTATTTCTACATCTGCATACATATTTCTACCTGTCTGAAATATATTAAAATCAAAAAATACTAATGCAATCTATTTTATTTTAAAGGGGGTGAGTCATTTAAAAATCCAAAGAATTTTTGCACAGCTGAAATTAACCCAACATTGTAAATCAATTATACTTCACTAAAATTTAAAAAATCCTAAGAATAAAAAAAAAAAAAAGCTTCAGAAATGCCAGACATCTTCTTATCTGATTTTCAAATCATCTGAAACCTGGTGAGAAAATGTCTGTCCTTCTTGAGTCCGATGTGAATATTTACATCCAACGTATAAATCTCGAAAATTATACAGACCCTAACAGCAATGCTGACCCAACCTTAGTCATGTTGTTTCAGTTCTAGTCCTATGGCTGGCATTTCAAGATGGACAGTAATATTACACAACACTCTCAACACAGCGCTAAACCAACAAGCATAATTAGATATGCGTACAAACAAGATTAAAATAAAGAAATCAAAATTTACTATACCCTGGAGCACTACAGAGAGAGCAAACAGCATTTGTTCATGCAGAAGTTTCAGGTCTTTAATTCAGGCAGCTTACTCATGTGCTGAGCAACACCCACCACTTGTAACCTAGGGGCCAACACAGAGAATTCACAACGGCCACGAAACTCCAGGTGGGGCTCTTTCCAGGTGGGGCTGCAAGAGCAGATAAATCGTATGTAGTTTGAAGAATACGGGATGTGATTTAGAGTTTATGGGATTAAGAGACCTTGCAGGTTACATGCTGAAAGATTGTAGGAAGCTTTAGCATCTACAAAGAAAAACCTTGAATTTGAGACTGTGCTTGACTGGAGACCACCAAAGTGAAAGAAAGGAAAGTAGGGAAATTCTTGGACTGGGGGCCATCCAAGCCATGAAGCTTGAAAGGCCACAAGGAAGTTGGGAAATACCAACCCAGATCAGAAGCACATATACCATAATCACTGAAAATAAGAAAGCATCAAATCCTTCCCTACAATATATTTGAATTTTACCAGGTTCAACTGAAACTATGGAAAAGCAATTGGCAAGAAGATAACATCTGAAATTCCATTTCAAAGAAAAATAGTCATCAATTTGCTCTATATTTTTTAAAGTTCATTTGTCTGTTTAATTTCATGTGTTCTTCATAAAGTTACTGTTTAAAAAAAGCAAGGCAGATATCTCCAATATGATAGACCAGAAAACTGAGTTTTATAGAGTTAAATTGTTCTCCCAATGTCAAGGAATTAGTAAATGGTGGAACCAGGACTAATACCTCTATAGCTGGGAACTTCTAATACTGAGAGCTTCTAACTTTTTCCTCTACCTTAGTTATTTGTATTCTCTCTAAGTGTAAAGGTTTTTCTACGATAGTAAATGTATATGGAGATACCCATGATGGTTGTTAAAACTTAGCACTCAAAATTGAGAGTCTACCTTGTAAGCGAAAGATTGTATTTTAGTTATATGTGAAATATATTTATTTAGCTTCAGTTGTGGTGACACAGTTGTTCAGTCAAAATGATAGATTATGAACCTACCATGTGCAAGACAGCCCAAATGCAGTGCTAGGTGAATATATGGAAAGAAAAATTGCTTGCAATAACTCCATGGCCACAGCTCATGCATAGAGGACATTTGTACTACTATAATGGAAAATGAAATCTTTATTTATAAAAAGAAAGAAAGTAAAAGCCATGATGATATATTTACTCCTGAAAGATGGCAAAATGCATATCTCTAACAGCAGATGTTGGCTCTTATCATTAACACATTGAATGGGTGATGGCAGTGTAACCGAAAGTGGGGTCTGGCTGCTCACGGCTCAAAAGCCAATAAAGAGGCCAGGTTGGTGGAAAGGAAAGTTTGCTTTATTTCAGTGCTGGCAACTAGGCAGGGAGGAGGGGAGGGTGGACTTCTGTCCAAAGTCTCACTCCCCCCCACCCCAACCCAGCTGACAACCAGTGGGGAAGAGCTTTTATAGGTGAAGGGAGAGGCTCCATGCAGAAAGAGCACAGTCAGCTCTGACCGTCCTCTTGAAATTGGTCATGTGGTGGTCTGACCAGCGTCATCTTGATTGTATTGAGTACAGTTAATCTTCAGTTCCAGGGCTGGTTTTGTCCCATTTCCTTGAGGCCAGTTCTCGGAGTTGTGGCAGCTTTTGTCATGGTTACAGTTGGGTCATCATGTAGTTAACTTCTTCCACATGCTGGGGTTTCAGTATCTATAAGACAGCTCACAGGATATGGCTCAGAATATTATCTATAGCCCTTGAGAAGGAACTAAAGGTCCTGGACTATGCTTAATACTAAACTATTATTATTTGGTCTCCTTTGACTGTTTTCCTTTGTTTCTGCATTTTCTCACTTCTCTGATTAAACTTATTCTTTGGCTAAAGTTTTTCCACAGACACGAGGCAGGTGGAAGACGTGGTGGCGGGGGACAAGGACCACAGGGTGCTGCTCTGTTGCAGCAGTAGATGGGAAACCTCTTCAGCCCTCTTCCCAAACATGTTACACAGGCAGGGAGCAGGGTCTGCTGCTGCTTTGGGAGCAGAGAATAGAGGTAGAGTGAGAATTACAAAAGCAGGTGTTTTGCTTATTTAACCGGGCATACCCACATGATAAAGCATGAAGGTATGCATCTTAAGAATGTTAAAGTCAAGATAACAGGCTAAATACTAAATGTGACATCACCTGTGCTAAGGCCATATAGACCTCTTACTAAAGGAGAGGAGTAGCTATAAGGTTAGGAAAATACGTAAAGTTGTTAGCTTGATTATTTGGAAAAAGATGGGGAGAAGAATATATGTCATGGCAGTGGTGATATCTTAACTAGTCAGAATGGTATTTTGGAAGGATGAAGTTATAATTCCATGTTTGTTTTTCATTCAAAAGAGTTTGTGAGCAGCTAATTGAATATAAATATGATGATTTTATCCAATCAGAAATTAAGATGTGATCATAAGTTGCTGATGTCATTTGGAGTATATGTTTGGACAAGATGTGTAGATCTTGGGCTTCCCTGGTGGCGCAGTGGTTGAGAGTCCGCCTGCCGATGCAGGGAACACGGGTTCGTGCCCCGGTCCGGGAAGATCCCACATGCCGCGGAGCGGCAGGGCTCGTGAGCCATGGCCGCTGAGCCTACGCGTCCGGAGCCTGTGCTCTGCAGCGGGAGAGGCCACAACAGTGAGAGGCCCGCGTACCGCAAAAAAAAAAAAAAAAAAAAAAAGATGTGTAGATCTTTGTGATGCTGTGGTCTGGAGGCTTCAGATGGGTTTATGCATATCTCTCAGGTCAATGAAGATGAGGACCATGTGAAGCATGGCATAGTGCAGCATCTGGGAAACTTCTGTGACATTGAAAAGAGACACTTCAATAGAAGAAGAGTGGTTAAGAGGCTCAGTTTTGGAGAATGGTCTTCATGCATTAGGTTAGGACCTACTGCTGCTGTATCAGAGTCTTTGAGGCAGTGAAGAGCTTGGGGGTCACATGACTCTCAATCACTCAACACACACCAATTAGGAATCTGCAGGGTGCTAGGAACTGTGCCATGCTTTGGAATAGAAATGTGAGTTGCACAAAAATTCTGCTTCCTATCTGTGAGGTGAAGTAATTGACTGATAAAGAAATATAAAATATTATATAACATTACTGGGTAATAGAAAATTAGAGATTTTCTGATTCTTTGATTGGATGGCAGAATAAAGTCATGCAGAATTCTCTCCACCACTTCTCCAATAAGTAGCAATGAAAGATAAAATTTAAAACATATATTTAGACGAGAGAAAATGTAAATTTGCACATAAGCACATAGATATAATTTTCTATTATAACTCAGAATGCTATGCTTATTAACAAATGATCTGTTTTGTTGTATAGTTCCTAGAGGTGTGTCCAAGTCAGTAAAGAAGATGCTTAGAAAGTGAAAAAATGACATTGTGATACCAGTTATGAATTGAGGGGGATTGTGTATTTTTCCTCAAATTTAAATTTTTATCTAGTATTTGTTTTAAAGATAATTGCATATTCTTGCTTCATGGTATAGGCATAGAAGCTACCACTAACCTTTAAATCTGTGCTGGGCTCCATAGATACCAGGAGGAATAAAATAGACTCACTTGCTTCTCTCAGAAAACTCATAACGACAGGGAGCATGAAAGAACTTTGTATTCCAAAATCACAAGTGGTTTAGTCCAGCAGGTGGGGATAATGGTGAATATCAGAAAGGCAGGATCCCAACTGTTGTTGCTATGTTGAGTGCAGTTCTCTGATCAGTGAGAGGCCATTAAAGTCCTTTAAACTGGGGGAAACCCAGATCAGATATGTGTTAGAGAAATGACTCTGAAGGTCGTAATTAAAAAGGATTAGAGAAAGACAAACACACTGGAGGATGTAACATTAGTCTAGGTGAGAGATGATGAAAACGTAGTTTAGGGCAGTGGCTGTGAAAAATGTGCTCGATTCCAGTGATAACGAAAAGCTAAAATCAGTTGGACATAGTGAACCATCGTTTTTGAGAGATAGGATCAGTAGTGATTTTTTAAAAACTGAGAAAAAGATAAGGTTGAAATTTAGGAGGAAAATGTATAATGAATATTCTAAAATGTATTTGTAAGTGAGTTATTTCAGAATTCACAAAGGTGTGTTTATAGGTGTTTGTCAAATAGAAAGTTAGAAAGAAATGTAGACAAAAATATTTCCCAGGGAAATAATAAGAGCTAACTTGTACTGGGCACTTACTACTGTTTTGAGTACTTTCCAAGCATCAGTTAACAAATTTAACAACTCTTGAAGCGGATACTATTTAGTCCCATTTTACAGGTAAGATAGGAGAAAGGATACAGGGAAATTAAGTTGTCTCCTCTGTATTACCCATGTGGTGACAGGAATTAGTCCCACATGGTCTGTATGCAAACCCTCTGCCATCACCCACCACACTCTGCTACCTCTTCAAGATGTAAATGGTAACTAGACTCACAAGTAAGCCCACAAAATTCTACTTTATTCTATTCTTACTTAACTATAGAATTACTGATAGAATCCTGAGATTGAGAGCTGGAGTGAGAGACTTTTTCATTCCAGAAGAAGAAAAATATTCTTTTCCCTTGCCTAGGTGTAATTTTAAAATATTCACAATCACAGCTCACATCTTTCTGCAGATTACTGTTCCTTAAAAAACATTCTCGGGCTTCCCTGGTGGCGTAGTGGTTGAGGGTCCGCCTGCCGATGCAGGGGACACGGGTTCGTGCCCCGGTCCGGGAGGATCCCGCATGCCGCGGAGCGGCTGGGCCCATGAGCCATGGCCGCTGAGCCTAGCGCGTCCGGAGCCTGTGCTCCACAACGGGAGAGGCTACAGCAGTGAGAGGCCCGTGTACCGCAAAAAAACCCAAAACATTCTCCCCATGTCTTTGCCTTGTCAGACAAGATATTGGTAAATAGCTCTTCGTTGTCTCTCTCATCAAGTCCAATTTCTTCTACTTGATTTCAAGTTCTTCTTTAATCTTGCTCTGTTATTTACAACCAGTGATACCTCCTATTTTTTTCAACATCAGGAAGATGTTGCTATTTGGTCTTGTTTACGAATTATCTCCTCCCCACCTCCCTTTTACCCCGGGGGCCCCATCACTGTGTTCATTGGCTCAGTCTCCCGGGCTTTCCAGCTGCCCCAGCCTATCACAGAAGCATCCATCCTTTCTCTGCAATTAGTTTCTCCCTCAACAACCGTTTTACTACCACCTTCACTGTACCCCATTTATCCTTCAGAGCACCTGATCTACATTATCCTTTAAGAAAAAAAAAAACCAATTTGAATTAATTTGCACTTCAAGCATTCTAAAATATTTATAGAGTGTCTACCGAATGCCAGAAACAGCTAAATCCCAAAGGACATAAAGCAAAGATTTCCATTTGGCTTCTGCCCTCCAAGAGCCCTTGATCTAGTGGGAGAGACACACACACACACATAATCTGACAGAACACAATAGGGGAATCACAGCACCAGCAGCAGAAGCAAAGCACAGAAGAGAGAAGTCTACCTCCTGAGTGTCAGTGAAGGCTTGGAGGAAACAACTGTGAGTTGTGTATTGAAGACGGGGATTTCCCTCGTGTAGAAAAGTGAGAGAGAATGTGAGAACAGAGAGCGATGCTGTGGAAGCGCAGAAGGTGATTCTATTGCTCTGATCCAGAAATGGAGAGTAATTAATTCATTCTTCAAGCATCAGGGCCAGACCTTGGTTCTGTAAACTCTATTCCCACCACATCCTTTTTTTTCTGGTCAGAATTGCCAGTGGCTCTTTATGGCCTCTTCCGTTACACTCAGCTTCTCCTAGCGGACTCTCCAGATTTCCTGCAATTCATCCCTGCCTTTTATATACACTTTAATATATAATATTACTTGCTCCTTTTATATACGCTTTTGTATACACTTTAATAAACAGTATTACTTGCTCCTTTGCAAATCTGAAGGATGGCATTCTTTGGTGTTTGCTGGTTTTGTTTTTCAGGTAGATCAGAAGAGGTTTAATTGCTCCGTGTCTGCTGGCCCTGCACCACAACTAAGCTAACAGGTATTCCTTTATGAGAAGCAGAGCCATCGAAATAGCAGCAGGAGCCCATGCATTAACTCCTGTCTATTTCTCAGGTCAAGCTAAGCACGTATGTTTGTAAAGTCAGATTCGTGTGGTTTCTGTTAAGTTGGGTTCCGGTGAGTACACTTGGAGCTCAGCGTGCAAGGGGTGACGATCTAAGTGGAAACATGGAATTACAATAACATATGACCAGCAGACCCCCTGCCCAGTAGATCCCTAAAACACTCGTGCACATGTCAGAGCTGAAGAAAGCTGTGGGTCTCTTTCATTTAGAAAGAGAACATTTTAGCCACATATTCTGTCTGGTTTTCAATCTTAACAGTGCTTCTCTCTAGCTAACTGACAGAGGGACACCAGGTTAAATTTAGAACTTTCTCTTGTATTTTACTATAGGTCTAACGATCTGTTTAATAAGTGTCTGCAAATTCATGTCACTTTAAAAAAGTACGTGTGAGTTTTTTGCCTCCTTTCTGTGAATTGTGAAATATTTTAGAAATGTGATTTATATGAACACAGTTCTGCATATGTAGCTTAATTTTCTCTATTTGTTTTTCTCGAGTTAGCTGTCCAGTCATTCATTTTATTTAATTTTGGTTCCATAATGAAATGGTGAGACTTGAACAGTATGTGTTTGTCTTCTGCTAAACTAGAACCAGCATTACCCAAAACAAATGTGCCTGTTGTTTCTTCCTCTGAGCATCTTTAAGATCTATGATTAATCATTCATTAAAAATATACTGTGCATTTTCTTTCTTTTTTTTTTTTTTGCGGTACGCGGGCCTCTCACTGCTGTGGCCTCTTCCATTGCGGAGCACAGGCTCTGGACGCGCAGGCTCAGCGACCATGGCTCACGGGCCTAGCCGCTCCGCAGCATGTGGGATCCTCCCGGACCGGGGCATGAACCTGGGTCCCCTGCATCGGCAGGCGGACTCTCAACCACTGTGCCACCAGGGAAGCCCCTGTGCATTCTTAAGTTATATATAAAACTACAAATATACTTAATTAAAGTCTATGAATTTCAAAAGGGAAACAAAGATAACCTTCAGTAGTGGAAACCTGGGATATCTGAAATAATGAAATACATGTTGCAGGTTATTTCTTATGGAGCTTTGCTTGTTATTCATGGAGGTTTAGCATAGACAACACCTCACTTGTTACTGTGCCCAAATCATCAAACGCCAGCAATTTGAGAATCCCTGCTACCGTTACATACCTAAGGGATTTCTAGTGCTGTCACAGACCCATGGAACACTAGACTAGATCTACTTATTGCTACTTACCAAACTTTGGGAGAGAGGTCCAATTAAATTAAATCAATTAATTACATTTATTTTAACCTCAAGGTCAATCAGAAGAGGTCTTTTATTGTTTAATAATAGATTTAATTACATTCAATCACTGAACTTGAAAAAAATACCCCCCTACAGCACTTAACTCTAATGAGGTTCACAGAAGCATCCTATTGAAATATTTTATTCTCTTGTTCGTATTCTTCAAGCTACGCTGAGATGCATTAGACAGAACAGTAGAGCAGCTGGGTAGGGGCTATTGAAGGGCCACTGCCACAAAGCCAAGAGCATGCTTTTCCCTTCAGAGCAGACTGCAGGTTTGCCAGTCACCATGCACTATCTTTTATCATTTGTTAATATCAGTAGTTACAATCTTTTGAATTGAATTTAGGAATTTGATCACCTCTTTGATCCTCTCAGAGGCTTCTCTCAAAATTGATAGTTTTTACTGTAGCTAACAACATAAAACAAAGGGTAACAGTAGAAGATAAAAATACTTCAGCAAAAACTTGTTACTGATGATCACTGAAAGTATTAAAATCTAATTTTTACTTAGTGATAGAACTTGTATATCCTTCATAACAGCTTCATACTTTTGGAGGAAAACAAGTGCTGGTAGAATAGTGTATTTTTGTACCACTTATAAATCCAGTACTTTAAGAGACCATTTGACTGTGCGTCAGTGTTTCGGGCTGTGTAATAATCACTGTGTGAACTTCGGAAGGGCATTGCTTGTGGAAGAGTCAGGGACAGCCAAGACTTCAAGATTATCTTTCAACTTCAGTTCAGCCTACCCCGAGCCTCAGCATCAGGAGTGTGATAACTAGTGATAGCATGTCACCTGGTATCTGCCTAGTCTCATTTTTTGAAACATGTTTGGATATTTGTTCAGAGTTTGTAGAGCTTACAATGGTGATGCTGGAGAAAAGGGAGTGTTTAGTTTATTTCAGGTGCAAGTTGGTCTGATCTAAGTCAGTGTCATTGATAAACAATCAGATAACCAGATTTATCACTTTTCCCATTTTCTCTGGACTCTGTTTGCATCCTGCAGCATCTTAAACACAGAGACTCTCCAAGTTGCTGTATTATACTAAATGTAAGAAATACTTGTCAGGGTTTCATGACAAAGTATTACCTTTCCCATGCAAATATTCTTGTTAGTACCATGTAGTTGTAGATTCAAAAAAGAACAAAAGAGGTTTTAATTAAAATATTTGACAGTTCAGCTCTTTGAAGACATAGTCTTAACTTGTTATTCTGTAATAATTAGAGTGGAATTAAGTCTGTGTGCAGAAGGAGGGGATGAAAAGGATAATAATTTTCTTCATATTCTGATTGGCTCCCTGAAATATTTAAATAAAACCTTGACTCTAAACATCTCCTTTCATGATACTGTGTAAGAAAATAAAGAACGAGTAAGGGACATAAAGGAATCCGCCAATGATTGGAGACAGGATTTTCTTTACATTGTCTAATAGACTCGTTTATTATTGTAAGCTGGTAAAAAGAGACTTATGCTTCGTGTTGAAGAAAGAGTTATTTGTGCTTGATACATTGAAGACACTGTTCAAAAGCATTTTGTCCTTATAAAAGGATGACCCCTGTAGTAATTCTTAGGCAAGGAGGGACAAATTCAACCAACAAAAAGCACATCTCGCCCCGAGTTCCCCATGATTTCTCCACATATAGCAAAAAAATACACATCAGTAATTTATTTGAACATGCACATCAGTGAGTAGCACAGTTCCAGGCTACTCAGGAAACAAAAGGGAGAATATCAGCATTACCTAAATAAAAAAGAGAGGTGACTTACACCATTTTAATTGTCTTAAAAACACGGATAAGAGGAGCAATTAAAATAGCATCCTAAATAGTACTAGCTAATGTAGATTACATAAGTATACAATATGATTCAACTCAGAGTGCTCTGACAAGCATAAACCACCAGTCCTAGTAAACAAGGCCCAGATCAACTGCCGAGAAAATGTTAGATTCAGATGTAACAAAAGTTACTTTTATTTCAGTCCCGAATGCAAAACACAAGTCACGTGTGAAGACAGCATTCTAAAAAAGGTGGCTCTGTTTAAGCAAGGAGGCCGATTCCTTTTGCATTTTTATTACGTTTGAATTCTCTTTCTGACATTTGCTTTCTCTATCCTTCCTCCCCTGAGCACTAATTTATCAAAAAAACAAAACAAAACAAAACAAAAAAGGATTTCAAGGTGCAAGTTGTACATTCTCATCGTTATACCGTTTCATCTCTTTCTGGAAGACAGTATTACAATCAGCATTACAAGGTTAATTACTTTTCTCTGAATATCTGTTTCACATACATGTATTTCAAAATCATAATGTTGATTGGGAAAAGAAACCTACCGACAAGAGAGTGATGCGTCATACCCTTCCTATTGTGCTGTGTCTTTCCCATCCCTTCTCCCTTTCCCTGTAAAGAGCTGTAAAAAATTTAAGGCAGATGAGGTATATTGCTGAAGGAAAAAGTTATTTTTGAAAAAAAACTCAAAAAAACTTTTATTCTGCCCTTCTACTCAAGAAAGACTACTCAACTATAAATCTAGTGCTAGAAAAAAGCAGGAAAGACACCGTTTGCATGTACCCTACTATGTCTTCTATTTCTAGAATGGCTTTTTGTTAATTTAATTTTAATAGAAAAAATAAGCACCTTAAGCTATGAACAAGAAAAGAACTTCATTCTTAGTGAGTCTAGAATCCAAACGGAATTAAGAACACTCACTCAAACTCTTTCACTCATTCTCACAAAGGCCAATGCTACTGATTAGAATTGTAAAGTGCTGTACTTAGTATAAACACTTGTATACACTGCAGACACTGAAAAATAACCCTCAAGCACATTGTGTTATAGTTCCAAAAATATATTTACAGTCTATTACAAAGATTACAAATGGAAGTGTCTAGGTGACTATATTATGCTAACTAAAATTATTTTACAGATTATTTCTCCTTAGGGACAAAAAACATTTTAGTGAAATTAAAATGATGTTTCTAGTCAATCAAAAAATAAATTAAAATATCAAACAACACTGTACAGTGATTTAAAAGAAAAAAAAGGGGTGGGGAGGGGTTGGGACGCAATCCTTTTGAGTTTTTCTATAGCCATCTTTGGTCCTAAATGTGGGAAAACACATTGTGTAGCACTGAAAATACCTGTTCTTTTGTGATGCTCTGCAAGTGAAATAGAAAAATATAGTGCATTTTCAATGTATTCAGAGCCCACTACAGAGAAATGTGTGTACAAAACAAGACAGTATAAATAAAATTTACAAGTTTTACAAAGGAACATTTACAGGTTTTGTTTCTGTTATTTGATCGTTTGTTTGTGGGTGCCCACATTATCAAACAAGACCAATTAGGACCGATCCCTGGGATCTTTCTCTATTAAAATCATTATAAACAGCCCAATTCTCTTTGGAAATACAACAGTTCAATTCTGGGGTAGTTCATGATTTTCGTTACTTTTGAAAGCATTACTCACAATATGTATACATTCCTGAAATAGCTATAAAGACACATTTAATTATTGCTTATGAAATTCTAACACAGTAATCAAATAATCTTGTTTAATAAAGCTTAAAGAAAAAGCCAGACCCTTCACCTCTTCCTTACATGGTAAAATGCGTTCTTTCATTTAAAAAGCTTCTCCCATCAGCGTTCACGTATAAAAAGACTTTTTTTTTTAAAAACTGCAGTGGTGATATTCTGTGCAGCAAATTTGTTTTTGAAAGGTGAAAATTGTGAACTGCCCCTTTTATCATGCTTCAGAGTTCTAATATAAAACTTAATTCTTTCCTTTCATGTTTGGACTGCATTAAACAGAATAGGATATAAAATATATGTCAACTATTTCTCCTAAATTTCCTAATGTCTCGATATTGAAAAAATCGTGATGTGCTCAGATTAAATTTTAGATAACACTGGATAGTCTTGCTTTCAGAGACTTGCCTCCACCAACATTCTTTAGATGAAGTGACTCATCTTTCTTTTTATAATCATAAACCTACAATTTGAGTTTTTATTAAGTTCTGTCTAGTAAAATCACTCTATAAACAATCTGTTAAAAGTGCCTTATAGTATTTATGGATCATTATTGCTTTTTTCATTGAAAAGATAGTGTGTTGTCAGATCTTTACAAAAAAACTTTCTTTTTAAAAAATATCAGAGCGTTTGGCAACGTGCATTTTCTTGACTACCTGCCAATTAGCAAACAATCTCAAAACAGCACTGATTAAACAAAATTAAATAGCACAAAAGGGATACCAATGTTCTGACAGAGATATATCTTCAATCATGCTATGCTTTTTTTTTTTAATTAGAGATTCTTTCAAAGGTACCCAGTGTAGTAATGTGTCATAGATTAACACTACAAAGGTCCAAAGCTATAAACAACTTTCTAAAACAAAGTCCTTATGAAGAATAAACACAAATGATTTTAAAAAGGAATAGTCTGAAATCACGTATTTAAGGAAAATATTTCATTGATTTTAACAATAAGATCATGATTTTATTTGACAAATATATTCTTTCTTAAATTCTTTATGTACATTTTAAAAAGTCTATCAGATAAAAAGGAGGTTAGAGAGCTCAAGGTGTTTGGATGTTTTTTCAGGTAGTACTTTGTTTATTGTCACTGCTGTTTTCCTGGCCACCAGTGGTGGATCCTAAATTCCCTTTTTATAGATTCTGGTGGCACTTAGGAGTTCAAGTCTATAGGTGCTTCTTAAATCTTCTCTTCACTGTAGGAAGGACCCAGGATATCAACTGTCTGCTAGCAGCATTCTACGCATATACTGAAGGCCAGTACTGTTCTCTCGTGGTCCATAGTCTCCCTCATAAGGGAGAAACGCTTATCACACTTGAATGCCGGTTCCATGTAAATGGAGCATTTGTGCTCTCATAGTCTGAATGCTGCTCATGATTTTCTTTTGATGGCCCACCAGTGTGATCCCTAAACTCATCACATCCCTGAAAAAGACAAATGCAGTTTTTATTAGTTACCTTGCAAACATTTTATTTGGTACTAAGCTGTCATCAACTCTTTAATTAATCTGTTTCTCTTAGGCACACAGATCTTATCTTGGTGTTCTTGGACATTAAGGTCCTATTCCCACAGTGGGTCGGATTGGCAACCTGCATCAACATTATCCTTTGTAAAACCCTGCTACTCAGGATCTCAATTTGTCGTGATCAGTTATTTTTAAACTATTTGACCTTTTTTCTTTAACAGGATGATGTGACTTTATTTTTTAGACGCTATGCGCGACTTGTGGGGTTGCTCCCCGAGACCAGGGATCAAACCCGGGCCCTAGGCAGTGAAGGCACTGAGTCCTAACCACTGGACCGCCAGGGAATTCTTTGATTTGACATTTTATTTAAGAAATTATCAAAGCCTTAAAATTATTATTAACTTAAGGTACAGCTAGGAAACGTTACATGAAATGTAGTATTCTTGAATCTAAGGAAAGTTAAAAATATTTCATTGTTTAAATAGGATGTAGTATGAATGGAAACATTGCATGGCTCTAGTAGATCAAGAATCATCAAGGATCATACAAAGTATTATACTGAGTTTAATCAACGTGTGGTAATCCTGAGCATATTATTGGTTGTATACTTCAGTTTAGTACAATCATTTGACCACATTTTGGAAAAAAAAAAATCCTTAAAGTGTGCAATACCTATGTTTAATAGCCTAAATTTGCCATACGCCAGCTGTATCTATTAGCCAAAAAGACTGAGCTTAGGTATTTACAAGTAGCTAAAATATAGCCACAGTAGAGTACTGTGATATTTCATAGCCGTGGTCTAATGAGACCTTGCGAAGCACGGTTTTTCAGGGGAGTAGATTACTCTGCAGAGACAGGTGTAATTACATCAGCTCTACCCACGTGGTGTCTAGCAGAAAACCAAACGAGAGAGCATGCACATGCCGAAATTCGTGTATATGCCATTTCCTGACATGCCAGGAAAGAGTACGTGATTGCTGGCTTTCTTCTCATCTGAAAAATGTGAAACACTTCTCCCAACAGTACATAAATAGCATCCCACTAATAGAACCTTGATAATTGTTTCCCATTTTCAAACACACTGACTGAGAGGAACTGCATTGCCTGTAAGAGTTATGCAGCAGCCAAGGAAGCTGAGGTCCAGAGATACTAAATGTATTTCCTAAGACCACATCATCAGTTATAGAGCCGGAAAGAAATATTTACTTCTTTTTACCTCCAGTTCAGAGCAATTTCAAAAACTGTTTTATCAGGTCATTCTTCAATTAAAAAAAAAAAAAATCAATCAATCACAAACCTTCCAAAACTTAAGTTAAATTCTTATTACGTTTAATTGAATTAGGCGTCTTTGACCTCTTCAGAAAGTGCTCATACTGGATTTCATAATGCATTTTGGTATTAAAATTTTGAGATTTTTAATGTCTGATACAAACATGGTGAAAGAAATCCTCTTTTGCAATGGAGAAAGTTTCCCCAGTGACTAGGAATCTAAACAATACAGCAGGAGTTTGGGATTGATATGAACATACTGCTATATTTAAAATAGATAACCAACAAGGACCTACTGTATAGCACAGGGAACTCTGCTCAATACTCTGTAATAACCTAAATGTGAAAAGAATTTGAAAAAGAATAGTTATACATGTATAACTGAATTACTTTGCTGTACACCTGAAACTAACACAACATTGTTAATCAATTCTACTCCAGTATAAAATAAAAATTTTAAAAGATAGATAATACAGCCGTTAATGAAAGAGGAAGTCTCACTGGGTGGTGTTTTGAACACTGGCTATGGAGACAAATTAGCTACCACTTACGATTGAGTCAGTTTAGGGCAAATATTTAAATTCTCTGAGCCTTAGCCTTGTCATACATAAAACTACTGACTTAATAAAATTGTTGCCATGAAGGTTAAAAAAGATATTGTATGTTCAGAAGTCTGTTTAGCAAAATGCCTGGGACATGGTAGGCACTTATTAAAGAGACAATTTTCTCCCTGATTTTAGGGCTCATACCTCTTTAATATATGGAAGATGACCTAAAGTCTAACGTTTGGATTGCACCTGATACATTCTTCAATATAATTTTGCAGGTTTAAGCTTACTCGATAGTCATCCTGGCGACTGATTCAAGGGAGTTGTAGCCGGCTGCTGTGAAGTTATCTTTATATCTTTCCATCTTAATAGCTTGTAGCCATTCTCCAACTGAACAAAAGGCAGTGAAGTCAGGAGTGTTTTGATCCAAAAGAGGGCTTATTGGCCTGGGTGAGAATAATACAGAAAAGCAAATTTTTTCATGAATTACGAAAGAAAGCATGCCTTAGCCCCACAAAAATAAGGATATAAAAAATAAAATTACATATTTAATTGATATTGTAATAACAAACAGATATGCTAATAAAAATCTAATGTGTAAAGTTTGCCCAATAATTCCAAATTCCAAATGCATAAACAACAAGGTCCTACTGTAGAGCACAGAGAACTATATTCAATATCCTGTGATAAACCATAATGGAAAAGAATATGAAAAAGAATGTATATATACGGATAACTGAATCACTTTGTTGTACAGCAGAAATTAACACATTGTAAATCACCCATACCTCAATAAAAGAAGTTTAAAAAAAACACCTAGGGTTTCCCTGGTGGCGCAGTGGTTGAGAGTCCGCCTGCCGATGCAGGGGACGCGGGTTCGAGCCTCGGTCCGGGAAGATCCCACATGCCGCGGAGCGGCTGGGCCCGTGAGCCATGGCCGCTGAGCCTGCGCGTCCGGAGGCTGTGCCCCGCAACGGGAGAGGCCACAACAGTGAGAGCCCGCATACCGCAAAAACAAACAAACAAAAAAAACCACCCCAAAACCCTACTAACTACAAAATTTCTATTTTATTTAGATATGATAACCAGCAGATTGCATCTTCCATGTACTTTTCAGAGTATGGCCAACAATATTTGTAATCAGTAAATATCTGTTCATTTGCTTCTCTGAAAGTAACTGGGAGTACAGAAAGCACATCTGGCTGTGGACTAACTTGTTCAGAGGGTGCTTTTGAGAACATAATGCACCCACTGCACTAATGGCACCCCTTGTGCACCTTGTGAGTTCATACACCTCCGCAAGGGCCTGACTACAGTACAGACGACAGAGCAACAGGTCTACCTGGCAGATGAAGCCGAATAACTACTAATCTACATTACCATTACCATGAAGCATGCATGGGGCGGTTCGGTTAGGTTCTTTTTAATGGGTATACCTCTTAAATCATATATTGAATTACCTTAATAATCTTTAACTTCATGGAATCATTTTACTATGAAACTCAAAGCAAAACAATCCAATAGATAAAATGGATATAATAAAAAACTAGGGCAACAGCAATAAAAATCCATGTAATATTGATAATGTGAAATGCCACCTAATCACACAAATCCACTTGAGAAATTTTTCTAAAATGACAGCCAGTGATATTGATCATAAATTTTATTTAAGGCAATAACAATGAATAGATCTCTTTAAACACTGATTTAACTAAGGCAAGCCATCTGAAAAGAAAAAAAAAAACTTCTATAAAGATAAGAAATTTAATATGGACTTTAATAACAACACAAATGTCGATTTGCCATTGGGGTGGGGCTGAGGAGATACATGGTTCATATGAAGTTTGAATTTCTCCCAGATTTCATTTCTTTAGCTATTTCTTACCTACTACACGTTCCCAGGGGTGTCTTCAGACTATTTGGGTTTCGAATCATTTTGTCTAGAATTCCAACTATCTGTTCAAACTTTGGCCTTTCCGCACGTTCCTTCTGCCAACAATCCAGCATCAGCTGGTGAAGCCCAGCTGGGCAGTCCATGGGCGCTGGTAAGCGATAACCTTCTTCTATTGCTTTTATAACCTAATAGCCAAAAGGACATTAAAATATTACTGACTGAGATTCAATTATAATCAAACGGATTGCCCAGGAGGCAAAGTGATTTATCCAGGTAAGAGTAAAGTACACTGCTATGCAAAAGACTTACTTATTTTTTCCAAAACATCCATGGATGTTAAGCATGCTGTTAAGGGGTGCGTGAAGCGCAGGGTATGATGACATTTCCTAGTTAATTCGGCGATAGGGAGCAGCAATTAAGCTCACCCAGGGCGCAACAGATGGAAACTTTTTTAATGTCATCCCAGAGGTTTTCAAAAGGGAAGATGGTAACAGAACCATTTTATTGTATATAGTTGTGCATGTACATATCTTCCCATACATTTATGTATGAATTCCTCAAGTTGTAAAAAGAAGGTCTGAGTTACCCAGAATTAGCCCCTACCACAAAGTTTCACTTTTTGAAGAGTTCAAATGATACTTTTCAGCAAGATATCCAAATATGTGAATGTACTATGACAGAAAATGTTACCAAGCACACTATTATTTTAAACAATATGAAGCTTATATACTGATGAAGTGTATAGTGTTACAAGATACAGTATTGTGTTAGAACCAATTTGTACTGTTCATAAAGGTGATTGGATCACTTCCCAACTCCAAATCCCGTGACCTCACACAGGCAGACTGAAACCAGCCTTGGGGGATGGAGGGAGGAAAGTGTTATACCAGGAAATTGGGAAAGGTTACAAATCAGTTTCCCACTCAGAGTGCTGGCTGTTAAATTTTTATCAGCACATCACTACCCATTTATATCTATTAACAGCCTAAGAGGCTATTTGTATCAATCTTTGAATGTTAATGCACACTAGGCCTCCATAAACATTTGTACACGGCAATCAGAAAGTCCAAAAATTACTTATTTAGACTTGGGTTTTTTATTTATATGGAAAGCAAAAAAAGATTTTAAAATCAGACATTGTTACAAATCTGAGCAGCACAGGGAAAATAACAGGAAAGCAAAAAAACACAAATAAGAAGGACTTGTAAAACATCAAAATATTATTCAAGAGGGATTAACAAATCCTTTGATACTAACATAATAGTAATAGAAATGTAGGAAAAAATGGCTCTCTGGAAAAAAAAAGAGGTAACCTTGAGTTTTTGAAGAAAACAGGACTAAAGTAGGCAGACAAAAGCTGGCTCTAAGAAATGTCGATGAACTTAATATTTGTAGGGAAACATATCCTTAAGATGCTTGCTGACGTTCAAGAATAGCACATTAAAATGTGAAAGGTTGTAGGATGGAATAAATAAAGTAGCTAGCATCAACAATTTTTAGACAAAATCCTCTGTATAAGAAAAACCGTGTCCACTTTTCTTTAAGGAAAATTTATATATGCAAATTGATAAAGTTTAAAAGGTAAAGAGATAAACTTAAATAGAATAATTTTTGAAAAATTTCATAAGTATAAAATCTTCAGCCCCAAATCTCCCCTGATCACTAGGCTGTAAGTCCATTCGTTTACTAGATATCTTCCCCTGGATTTTCCATAGGAACTTCATACTTTATTTAAAATTGAATTTTTTTACCTTTCCCCAAAGCTCTTACTCTTTCATTTAATGACACTTCCAGTCATCCCATCCAGAGAGCTGAAATGAGAACAATCTAGACTCTCTTACATGCACAATTAGTCACCACTTTCTGATGATACTACTTCCTAAATACAATATACTCAAATGGTAGAAATATATTTTCGTATATGGATATCTCTCTGTCTCTGTGTGTGTGTGTGTGTGTGTGTGTGTATATATACACATACACAGTGCTGTAATTGGAAATGGCTTTACTCTGAAAATTAGGTTAGTGGATTGGTGAAAATTATTTATTTTTGCTTATGTACTTTTGTTTTAAAGTTTATTTACCCTAAAGTTTATTATTAATTTTGAATACAACAATTTTTAAAATGTTACCTTTATATTTGTTTTATTAAATTGGTGTGGGGTGGGGGGAAGTGTGGTAGAAAATACCATGAACATAATAGATTAAAGTAGAACACATAAATATATATTTATTTTTGCAGTAATGGAGCCATTATCCCATAGTTATGTAGTTATGTCTTTACAAAGTCTCACACTATGGGATCTTTCCTTCAGTACTTTATTTTGAATAACAGCTAGGGAGAAAACACTTTAGCATTAAGTGACTTTAATCAGTGTTGGTATTGAATGCTAGTGAAAGTCGTATGAGAGTTTTAAAATTTTCCTGTTTATGACTCTGTAACTACAAATGTTGGATATCATTGTAAACATTCCTCTATAATAATATCCCTTTAAAAAGCACACAAGAAAACATACACAAATGGGACCTCTGTAGAGATCATCAACATATAACTACAGGAGGAATTAAATTAAAAAAAAAACTTTTAAATGCAAAGAATTTCATGTGGCTTTGTATAACACTCCAAGGACAGCGCTATTTTAGGATTCAAAAGTGCTCTATGTTAAACAAGTTAGATAAAACTAAAAATAATGTGCTTTGGAAAGCTGTATTAAGTTATTTAAACAGTGGCTCAAGTTGTGAATAAGTAAATTAATAACTGGTAAAACTTTATATATTCAAAATGACCAAATAGTAAACATTTTTTTTTACGGGGAAAAGAGTGGCTTTCCTCTATCTTGAGGTTGCTTGTATCTGAACATATGCAGTACTTTTCTGAATTGATGGGACTCCACCCCCATGCTCATAAGATTGGGGCAATGCTTACTATTTTCTACCACCTCCTATTTCCCCACTTGTAGCTTTTTCTCAGAAGTTCTGAAAGGAACAATGCAGGTAGAGAAATCGTTCCTTTTTTATTTCTCTCTAAATAATCTTTGAAACGTACATCTAAACCTTATCATGATCCTCTTGACAAAATACCCTTCAACAGCTCTCCAATTAGAATTCTTTGGCTTTGAGCACAATATATTCTTAAATCTTTGTGCCAATGAATAAAGTAACATGAAATAACTCTTACAGGAATGAAAGAGTTAGTAAACTTCTGTAGTTATCCTATTGCACTACAGAAATTTGACGATTCCTAGTATTAGAACAGAGAACATTTATCAACACAAAATGAAACTTCTAGCTCTCAAAAACACAGTGGTTGGGCTTCCCTGGTGGCGCAGTGGTTGAGAGTCCGCCTGCCGATGCAGGGGACACGGGTTCGTGCCCCGGTCCGGGAAGATCCCACATGCCGCGGAGCGGCTGGGCCCGTGAGCCATGGCCGCTGAGCCTGCGCGTCCGGAGCCTGTGCTCCGCAACGGGAGAGGCCACAACAGTGAGAGGCCCGCGTACCGCAAAAAAACCAAAAAACAAAAAACGCAGAGGTTTACAAATTTTTAAAGGAGCAGCAGCAAAGTATAATTAAAATAAGAGACGCTCTGGACTGGGAATGGACTTTGGGACTCCAAAGCTGCCATTAACAATCACGCTCCTACCTACAGGGGCACCAAAGATACGTGCTGGTGACCTTGGTCTCTATAGGGCATAGTTTGGCATAATTCAAGGCAAGCCTGTTGAGGATAAACCCGCCTTCAAGGGATGATTCAGCCAGGAACTGAGACTTGAGGTTCTGCAGGTTTTATCTGGTTAGCCTGCCAGAGAAACAAGTTATCTTTTAAGGATACAATAATCATAGTAAATATTTATTGAATACTTACTATACGATTAGCATTGTTTTAATTATCTCATTTAATCTTTACAAAGACCTTATTAGGCAGGTATTTTTATATTGATTCTAGAGACAAAGAATCAGAGGTGCTGAGAAGTTAAGCACCGGGAAAACATCACACAGCTGTCAGTAGAAGAGACAGAATTTGATGGAGGCTGTCTGACCAGAGCCCATGCTGTTGAGACCTGCGTTATATTTCCAACTGGGAAAACAAAAAGTGTGCTGTGCAAATAGTTACACGTTCTCAGAAACAACAAAACACACAGTAAGATGACTGATCCTACACTTCTAAAAGCATTACGTAATTATCCATGGAATTCATTTAAAACATCTTTTTGTGAAATTACTAGAAACCCCTTGGATTTGCCTGTTGAGGTCTAGCCTTAGCATTATAATAAAAGTCAAAGAAAAAAAGGAAAATATTCATAGCAATTTCTAATTCTAGATCATTCCCAGAGGGATAGGAAGTGACTAGGGTAAATGACGTTTTAAAAGAACACTGGGATCCAACAAGGGACACTTCTTAGACTGCAGAGAAATACTTGGAAAACACACATTTGCTTGCCGAGATGTATTTCAGTATTACTACAGTATGACAGTAGTTAAGAGAAAAAGGAGCACAGACAGACCCCATGATAATGGGCCTATAATACCTCAAAATGGGAGATAACATGATTGGCTTCTGTTCTCCACTTATGCCCATTTTCATCTCATTAACCTCACAATAACATGACCCACATTTTAGGCAATTAAATATTTTGGACCCCACCTGCAGGATTACAGCAAAGTTTTACCAAAAAATCCACAATTTTTTATATTTTAATATAAAAAAGTAATAAATCAGTGGTGACTTTTAAAAGGAAAAGTTGAGGGCTCACAGTTTAGCTGAGGATAAACTTAGTTACAAGCATATTCTATTTTCAAAGCTCTTAAATGTCTTTTCATGGACCACTTTAAAGAATTATCTTTATGTCTCCTTTCTTTATGGGTGCTTAATTTTTTACCATCCTTGTGACTACCTACCAGTAAATTGGATGATTTATTGGCCTACCTTAAGGTAAGAAGAAATGACTTTGTTGAGTACTATAAACAGGAAAAAAAGTAATCCATATAATGAAGAATTTTAAAATTTCATAAATTGACTATGAAAATTATATTCGGACTAATTAAGACATAAATTCAATTAAAAGACAGCTGCTGTGAATGCCGAATATAAGTATTTCCAATTTGTGTATTATGTATTATATTTGACTGCATTTATACATATAAGTTCTGTCTTTGAAAGGTCATTAATGGAAAGGGCTAAACACCTACAGATTTTACAGAAGAATGAAAGTTGGAAATTTATTGGGAAAGTCTACCCTTTTGGTTTTAACTGCAAATACCTAGATTCTAACTGATTCCATTGCAGTTAAAACTCAGGAAATTTATGGGCACATGAAAAACAGTGAGGAGTAATCCTGTGATAAACCTATTTGGGTGTGGGGAACTTCATACATACGCATATTATCTTTTCCCAAGATTTTCTTGCTTATTCCCTGCTTTAGAGTGCAACTAAAGCCTCCTGGCACTATCTACCTCATTGATTTTACAATACAGTCAGCCCTCCATATCCTGGGAGGATTCTACATCTTCAGATTCGGCAGCCATGGATGAAAACATTTCAAAAGAAAAAGGAAAACCAGAAAATTCCAAAAAGCCACACACCAGTAATTATTTGCACTGCATTTACATTGTATTCATATCTATTTACATAGTATTTATATTGTATTAGGTATCATAAGTAGTCTAGAGATAATTTAAAGTATACAGGAGGATGGGCACAAGTTTAGTGCAAATACAATGTCATTTTGTATAAGGGACTTGAGCATCCTCAGATTTTGGTATCTGCCAAAGTCCTGGAACCAATGTCCCATGGATACTAAGGGACTAGTGTACCTCTTTTTTATTTCTTCGGAGTGATCACAGAAACCTCACTTTATTTAGCTTTCAGCCTAGAATTCTGTGGAGTTCCTGACAAATATTAACTATCAACTTAGATCTTGTTCTCATGGTGACTTAAGAAAAGTCTCTTGTAATCCGAGTATTGAAATTTGAGGGCTTTCTAAAATCCCTAACAAATTTCTAGCAACTAAGTTTAAACAATATAAAGTGAGTTGATTCAATCAAGGGTGATTCTCTCGATCAATCTAGACTGATTCTTAAAACATTAGTGTCTCTGAATATCTGATGAAAGCAACATTCCCAGAAAAATAACATATATTCACATATACAGAGGATTTCCATATGCATCAGGGAGTTGGCAGGTCACTTAAGTCTCTCCATGGTCTCCTACCCAGAGACTCCAAGAAAAAAGCTTTTCTCTAGAGAATTTTTTTGCTAGAATGGAATTCATTATTTTAAATTATCCAGTTTTTTCCACCATTTGTATATTGAAGATTAAACATATAATTGCTCAAATACCAGTTTAACATAAGTATAAAATAATGAATATTATGCTTTAAGAAGAATATTAATATCAATTTCACTATAAAAACTGAACTGCATAGGTAATTTCTTGTGTTTGAATTTAATAATTTAATAATTCCCACCTTTGTGATTAAAAAAAGAAGAAAGATGGTGCTAAAATATTCTAGGTCAGAAGTAAACTTCATTGTGCCTATAAAAATTTCATTTGATCAGTAAAAATATTTATTAATGCTTGATAGACTAAATATACATTTATGATATTTAATTTTCAAGAAAAACAATAGGGAATACTAAAAACTAAATTGAAGATTTTTTTTTTCTTCTTAACCATTTCTATTATTTATTTTTAGAAGTTAAGGGAACTTTGAATTTAGGTCATCTTATATTCCTGTCATTCCCTTTATGTTTGAATCTAGTACAGAAGGAAGGTGTCAAAAGAAATGAAACTCTACCGAGTGTCTAGGGAAATGTAAATATTTCTCTTTCTCTGCCCCAAGGATTTGTTTGCCCACATTTTGACAGTCCATGAAATCTTTGACACTGAGACCTGTCAAATATTAACAACTTTGCCTCTGCCAAACAGACTCATCATTCAGACTTTTATCTTTGAAAAACCAAAACCAAAATCAAAAAAAAAAAAACCCCAAATAAAAAAATTTTATGTCATTATTCAATTCGAAATAGCAAAAGATTTCACTGATTTCAAAGCTCCCCCTCTTTAGGCTGTGAATTTTTCAGCCAATTCAAAAATTTGTTAAAAAATGTATTGAAAATTACCTTACCAACAAGCAGTCTCATTTTAGTTGTCTAAAAATAGCTATTTATAAATTTTAAGAACCATAGGAACTTGATGTGGAAAATTCTAAAATAAAAAAGGATACTAATTTTATATAACAATGATCATGATCTGTTTTTGAAAAATAACTCAACTTTAATGTTAGTCAGCATCTATTGCTGTCCATGTTTATAGTACCTCGAGAATTGACTACTCCAAACCGGTTTGCTTGTCACATCCTTCTTTTCAACGGTAATATAGAATTTCTTCAAGCAGCACTTAGTTTTTTACTCTATTCTTCAAGAGCATGCATTTTTACCATTTCCAAATTCCTTCAAAAAAAAGCTTTCATCAATTTGCCTCAACCTAACCTTCATTTCAAATCACTAACGATGTATGCATCTCCCTTATAGGAGATGCACAGGAGTCTATTTGGTTGGTCCCCAAACACTTCACTAAGCCTTTATTTCTGGACTTTCCAAAGGGCTCCCTTGGCAAATTCTCTAATCAACTATGAGCCAAGGTCTTCTCCATATTTCTAATCCAGGGTCACCTTCAAAGTCCTGGAAGTCACCTTCAAAGTCCTGGAAGTCACCTTCAAATCCAGGGTACCTTCCTAGACTTTATATTTGCTCTACTTTTATCTAAATTTCACTCATATTTTCAATAAATTAAGCCACATGAATCTGCCAGTACTTGAAAGCTTCTGGCTTACAGAAATGTTAATTTCGTAAAATTCAGCTTAGAGAAGCAAATATTTACTTGCACTTATGCTATATTGTTTTATAAATGGTTTCTTTGTGTGAGATGTATACGCTCAAGAACTATCATCAGCTTCTTAAAGGATAACAACGTATCTTATGCCTTAGTAACAAGATACACATTTAATAAGTTGTATTTTTAGAAGAAATTTCCAAAGATAGTCCCATTGTGATTACATTCTAAAATATCACTATGAAACACCAATATTGATCATAAAATCTAGGTTATCTCATGAAATTAAAATTTAAGTAAATCAATCAACAATAGATAATTTAAACAGATTTTATCAGGAAATTAAAAAAAAGAAAGACAAGCTGTAACAACAAAATCAAACACAACCTTCCTCACCCTCCCCTCTGCAAATAACTCTTTTATTCATGTGACTCTCCCACTACAGGTGTGCAAGCTCAGCATGATTACCTTTAATAAGGAGAAATATCCTTTGCAGGCTTCTATTATGTCCAGAGAATTTAAATAAAAAAACAAAAAGCAATTCTTCAAAATGAAGACAAAATGAAATTAATTGAACCATTAATTTATGGTAATTATTGTGGTAATTTGTGGTAATAATTGTGAAAACTCAGCAATCATCTTTTTATGATTCTATAAAAGTTTCTTCATATGAGCCATTACCTACACGTCCCATAATATGAATATTAATGTATTAAATAAATCCTTTTTGTTTAAGTAGTGTAATACCTACATCTTGATTTGACATGTCCCAGTAAGGTCTTTCTCCATAAGACATAACTTCCCACATGACTATTCCATAGCTCCATACGTCACTGGCTGATGTAAATTTCCGGTATTGGATGGCTTCAGGTGCTGTCCACCTCACTGGAATTTTTCCACCCTGTATAAGTATTTTAAGTATGTATTTTTAAGTATGACATTTTAAGTATGTATAATACCTTTTAAGTATGTATAATAATGTATAAAACATTTATAGCAGAACCATTAAGCTACAGTTAAACACTTGTGTATTTGGTTGGCAATTCAGCAGTATCAGGTCTATTCATCTTGAATTTCTCTAAGTGTATTTAAAGTTACTAATCTGGTTTTTAAAATGTCACAGTTAAAGTTTCATTTTTAAGGCAAATCAATAATGGACCTATGTGGTTGTAGGGCAAGAGTCTAGTCAAAAGGAAGATGACAAATTAGACAAAACAGTTACTAAAATGGAATGAAATATTGGAATAATATTAATAGTATATAAGTAAATCCTCATATTTTCCCTTTTTCTAATCTTACAAAAGTTATAAGAATTAGCATAGTTAATCTTTTATTAAAACCTTTATTAAAATGGGATTATATTTTTCTGCTACAATTATGACTGCTAGTAACCAAATGTTGTATTTGTATATTATTTATATGAACATCCCAATATAAAATGAGCTGTTCTCATTTTTATCATTACTTCTCATCTTAGCCTATATGTAGATTGTAAAAGCAACAAAGATTCTTCCAAAAGGAAAAAAATAGCAACAACTAAAAGCTGAGATCAAATTTGCCTCTTTTCTCCCATTTAGCTTTGTATTATTAGGCCCTGCTTTCTTGGTAGGAAAATCGCAGGAATATGAAAAGGTGCAGTAATAGACTTTTTCTTACAGTCGTTGTATAGACAGCTTCTGGATCGTCCTCTATAACCCGGGACAGGCCGAAATCTGACACTTTACAAACAAGATTGCTGTTGACAAGAATATTACGAGCTGCAAGGTCCCTGTGAACGTATCCCATATCGGCCAAATATCTCATTCCAGCAGCAATTCCTCTCAGCATTCCTACTAACTGAATGACTGTAAATTGCCCATCGTGTTTCTACAGGAAGACAAAAATGAAAGTCCAGTTAGCTATACTTTGAAAGGGAAAAAAAATCACCATGAAAAATGTCTGCACCCTAGTCATTTTCTATTGTATACTAGGAATCACCAGTTAATTTTCTACGTAGTGTAGACACTTGTGAAAAACATAACAGGTGCTGATTTAACTTGATAGTCAGGTAATATAAAATAGAGTTCTGATAATCATTTAGTTATTTATATGGATGTGTTGTTAACATTAACTAATAATAATTTCAGATTGTGCAAATCCAAAAGTATATGCTAATTTTTAAATCGAAGTTAGGGAATGGAATATAAAAAAAAAAGATCCCTGACAGCTAACTGTTTTCCTCACTTGCCAAAAATTACACAAATAATCTAAAAATATAAAAGGGATAAAGATACATAAATTAGCTTTCTTTCTCCAAATGGTAAAAAATGTAAAGGTGAAAAAACTTTTGAGTAAAGATGAAGAGAAACTAAGAGGTAGAAAAGGATTATACTGGCTGACTTGGTTTTCACTTTATACTTTTCATTGCTATCCGTAGGTACATTACTTATAACCAAGATTCTCTAAAATACATGTACTAGCAAGTAGAATTGAGCACTCTTTGCAACCAACTGGCCACCATATATTTTTAACCCACAGATTTCTCCAACTGAATTGCAGATATGGCGCATGAGGACCGTGGATTGAGCAGATGAGCTTGCTAGGTGACGCTTTCTTCCAGAGAGTTGACAGTTATGCATATCATCTTGCATGTCATATGCAAGATGACAGTTGCATCTTGCATATCATCAAGATGCAGCAATAAAGACCTCTCGAAATCCTCTGAATCCTTATTAAAATGGGTTGAACTTATCATTCTAGATCATGTATGTTCTCATTATTTTCTCTTAGCCATTTGAAAAAATGTTAACATGTGTTCACGTTCTTAGGTGGAAAGTCTCTGAATGTAAAACTACGTATGTTTTTACATTTAGAATTTATTATTTATAAAAATAACATACTTGTAACTCTAAAAAGGTTCATAATTCTTTATTTTAGGCTTGGTGTTCACATAACAATATAACAGAAATGGTTCCACAGAGCAGAGCTGGGATCATCCTACCAACATTGAATGGCTATCTCACTTCTCAGTCTTCTCTGTATTACGTCTGTATTTCATTTATAATTGTACTGAAAAAGTAAAATGCTACACTACAACAGGTATTCAAATTACAGGGCTTCAGGTATCCTCCATACTTGTGGTAATATGTCAATGGAAACTATTTTTTAACTACATTGTATCACTTAAATGCTCAAAAATATTCTAGTTCAATCCAGTCTAAGACTCTTCTAATCTGCTTTTCAAAGACAATTTTGTGACCTGTTAAAGTTTACACTGTTCACATTTTACACTGCAAAGAAAAGTTCAGAAAATTACATTGGTAGCATGTATATTTAGAATGGGAGAATAACTTTGTTACTTACCCTGAGAAATGCATCTAGGGCTCCGTTTTCCATGAATTCTATTACAATCATGACCGGTTTCCCTAAAATTACAAAAATATACACATAAGAAAAAACAGTGTTGCTTCCAAAACTGTAATCTAAACTTCGTATTTATCCTCTTTCTCACTCCGGATAAAACACATGGTGCTCTTTTGAAAGACTGACTGGGTGAGTGGTGAGTATTTCTAACGCTTTTAGTGCTGCTAAATGCAAAGTCATTAACTGTCTGTTTGGAATGTGGTCATGATTCACAAAATTAAACAGTAAAAGTCAATCTGTTCTTCTGACTCCTGCCTTGTGAACAAAACTCAGAGAAAATGACACTTTACAGAAAATGTGAAGACTAAACTGTATTACTTTTGTGGCTTTGAAGCTAAATGAAAATATCTGTCACTCCATCTATCTATCAGATATATTCTTTAGCTCTAAACCTGCATTCATTTATCCTGATTTTTTTGCTGAGATGGTAACACAAAAGAAAATTTAGTCAGTTACATATCAAGAAAAAAAATTCATTAAGAATATGCAATGTATTTACAATTTGATTTTTTAGTATCTATGAAATAACACTAATTTCTGACAGTTCGCTGGATAAATGAAATATAGAATCAATATCTACCTCTTGTAACAACCCCTTCCAAATGGACAACATTTGGGTGGTCAAACTGCCCCATGATGCTGGCTTCACATAAAAAGTCTCTCCTTTGTTTTTCTGTGTAACCAACTTTCAGGGTTTTTATGGCTACCGCAACATCTCTTTTCCCTGGAAGTTTCAAACGACCACTGCAGACTTCTCCAAATTCTCCTGAAGTAACAGAACAGGCAGGTGTATTTTAATTTCAGAAATATTTCCTCTCTCAAAGTAGATGCATTAAATTCTTTAAAAGCACTTTTAAACTTTCCTAAACTATCTGTTACACAAACTATTATTTTTTTTAACTGGGTTAACAAAAACTCTTTCAGAAACAACATTCAGGTTTGAAATACGCTGCATAACGTACACTGCTTACTCTATAGAGTATAAGGGCACATTAGCAAATTCTAAACATTGCTGTTGTTTTCACAGCTTGAGAAGCAAATACTTCTCAAAGATTTAAAAATCTGGAATTCATATCTACTTATGTCTGCTAGATTGAATGGACTTGATCTAAAAATGTATAATTATTCTGAAGATACATTGTATCCACAGAAAATAACGCTCCTTTTAAATAATTCATACATATTAATTTTCTACATGGAATTACACAGCACAACAGCTAATACCTAAAGCTTAGCAGGAAGATGGTAAATCAAGTCAGAGGAGATGTATATTCCAGCAAAATTCGGGACATTCTAATTATTTTAAATACGAAGTCATTTCTTGGACAGGCCAGAACTATTATGAAATAGCTTATAATAGAACGATATCTTAAAAATCCAACAGAAGACAAAAGATACACGATTCTCTGCACCACGTACTTCTTTTTCACTTTTTTCTTAAGATTTCATAAACAAGTACAGGCTCATTGCTTCTAACAGTTCAGGTAAATGCAAAGGTTCTATACTTGAGTTATAATTATTTGCCTGTCATTATGATGTATGACTTTCGATCTTGGCTAAATGGAACAGCTGAACAAGGAAGCTACAACAGCCTTACCTGCTCCAATCACACGCTCAATTTTAATACAGGAGGCATCTAGCTCCTTGGCGAATTGATGGACAGCTCTATTTGGGTCCTCATAGGTTTCAGGGTCAATGTAGGTTTTGGTGCCTGGAAATTTAACTGTAATGATGTAAGAAAGCATGACTGTGATGTAGCAAAGCACTTATTGTGCAGTCAGCCCAGGAATTTCATTATGCAGAGTGCTCCTTGGAACAGTGAACTTGCTTCCACATCACCTGATTCACAGCAGTTTTAACAGACTACTTCAGTCTGCGGGCGTATAGGTATTATCTGCAAGCTTCTATAGGTAACATAGGATCCAGTTCATAGTTTACTAACTGAATTGCTTTTCCAGTAAATCAACAAAAGACATCACCGAAATTCTCTGACATGACTCTTATCAGACTAGAGGTTTAATTAAATTCACTGCTATCATGGCATAGTTCAAGCCATACTGAGGTTCGTAATGGACTTGGAAACACATTTGTAAATCTATCATTCAGTCAATCAATCAAATTAATACACTGGGAAAAGAAGACATTTCATTTACAGGTAGCCTACTACACTGACAGCAATATTAAAAACAGTTAGACATGTTACTTATTCTTTTGATTTATTTTTTTAAAGACCAACCACCATTGACATAGACATATAAATTAATACAAGATGTGAGGGACTGCTATCACAGAACCAGAGAGAAATCTACTATGACACAGTTTCTTCTTCACCTTGAAGGGCAATAGAGGCCAGATGTACAAAGTGCAGAGTAAAGTTAGAAAATTTACAATATTCCTGGGATCTGCTAACCATGTATGACAGTAATTTGAAAGAGGAATGGTTTATATGAACTTTCAATTATAAGGCTCTGGAAGATCTTAACTGCTATGAGGAGGTAGCCAATATGCCTCAGAAAAGGTAGTCAAAATTCAAACAACATAGAATCATCTTAAAAGTTAAAATCTTCTTAAAATGCACCCAGAAGCATGCAGGTAACAGATAATGCTATGTCAACTTTAAATCAGTTACAATAATGTATTCCAAATCTAATCATTTGGTTAAAGACAAAGATAAGATAGATAGGCATATATTTGGTTATATTAATGCAATGAAAAGATACACTATATCCTCAAAAAAACTTTATTGTTTTTAACAAAGCCACTGAACAATCTTTTCATTAAATCTTACTATTTGGAGAACAATATATTTCTTTATGTATTACACTGCAGCCTAACTGTGCTTATGTCATCACATCAAATTGAAATTATATTTTTAAAATAAGCATATAACAAACAAAAAAAGCAGAATGTATAAAGGAAAAATGGGATTTAAAAATCTTGAATTATTCTGCTGTAGTTGATTGTTTATCCAAAATTGATTGTCTTAAACAATTACTGTTGCAGTCTATAAAACTGACAGATGCTCATTTGTTACTAAAGCTGAACATGAAAAAAAAAACACAAGAAGAAAAGAGAGAGGGGATAGAAAGAGAAAAGAGAGAAAAAGGAGTACAGGGAAAGGGGGGGAAGAGAAAAAGAGAGAAGGGAAGAAAACAATAGGTTAACCTCCTAGATTGGTAGGCAGATGGAGAATGAGCCATCTTCTCCCTTTTTATTCTCTTCCTTTCTTTCATTGTTTTTTTTTTTTCTTTCTTTCTTTTTGGTTTGGTTTTGTGATAAGGGAGCTGGCTTGGAGGTAGCCTTCTGCATCTCAAACGGGTCTCTGATGGTTCTTTATTCAAGCTGTCATAAAACATTTTGACAGGCCAGAGCAATTTTGGCATAAAAACATGAAATACTGCCCGGCTTGGATTCAAAGACATTGTTAGAAGAAATGGTAGGAGGAAACAAAATGTAAATTGGAATTGCTTCACTAAACTCCTCCATTGTGTTTATATCTTTAAATGTAACACTTGGGGCCATGGAGAGTGGAGGGCACCTGATACAAATGACTGGACATTCTATTAAATTCAGTGCTCTAAAAGCTAGTAAAATGGTTGCTTTCATGTTTCTGTAAAAATTCAATCTGGTGTCTTAGCACCTAAGGAAATTGTTTGTATACTAAAGGAATAAAAGGACACCAACTTGGAAATAGCTGGTGACCACAGTTTTGTACTTTACGTATTGTAAATACAGTCATAAAATCAAATAAAATGCCTGGTTCTCAACAAATGACAAGAAAAGATATCCTTGTAAAAAGGGTAATTCAAAAATATCAAGGATTTACCAAGATAGGATATCTTAAGTGTACTTTATTTTTTTTTTCATTATTCGTTTCAAAATGGATGTTTTAAAATAAGAAAAATTTTGATGTAATTTCTGAATATTTTGGTCTATTGTTTTTCCTGACTTAAGAGTAGGAGCTTTTCTGTGTTTTAATATCTCATTTACATTTCTCATGAATGTTAAACATCTTAAAACCACCACTGATATTTTGCTCTAGAGATGAAAACTGTTTATATATACCTCAAGTTTATCTTTTCTATGTTAGCAGGTAACACATGCAGCTTTATTTTTTTCTAATTACAAACTGGATGTCAAATGTAAAAAAAGGGAATGGCATCAAAATATCAAAACTGAGTGATGACAATTAAGCATTAGGCTATACATCATGTTTTAGGTAAGCCATGTTTTAATTTACCTTCAGCATTAACCTTCACGCTAAAAGTAAAAAAACTAAGAGGCAGCATTTGATCATTTGGGGATGTCTCAGATACCCTCAATAAAGAAAAGAAAAGTGACATACTCATTAAGGTATTATTAAATGATTTTGCCATCCAATTATTCACATATAGATAGAGTCAAGGATTCCAGCAACAATAGTCTTATGTCACTCTTCTATATACATTTTAAACTAGATACAAAAATTAATGCATTCAAGTTTTGATTCTCTCCTTTCTGTCTGGGGAAGTGTTAAAAGTATTCTCTCATGTCATGAAAGAGAAAAAAAATGTAACTTCCACTTTTTCTGTATATCCTCTAGGTGTAAACGGCCTATGGTACTCTCATTACTGGGACTTGTCACAAAATCGCCTCCAGATTAGCAAGAGGACGCACTGACACCGGGAGCATATCAAATCATCCCGGGGGGAGGGGGCAGAATCACATGTATTCAGTCATAATTAGGGGCAGATTTAAGTTTTGTGGGGCTTGAACCTTCTACAATTTGGGATACTTTCTTTAAGAAAAAATATTCTACACACTAACTTGCTAGGGCTCTTCCAGGGCCTTGAAAGGAGTCTGTGAAAGTGAGGGGCCTTGAAACTTAAACTTCATGATAAAGCGCCCTTTGGGCATACCTTTCACTATAATTTCTAGTGTCCCAATACCCTTCCTGCCATCAGTGGTTGAAATTTTACGGAGTTTCATCATCAATTTGGATATGTAATATGTAAAGCCACTTTTCTTTTGGAAACTAAAGTTAAGGGAACTATTGGTTCAACAATTAATAACAATGAAGAAACTTAGGAATGATAATAATGGTGTTCACAATTTGTGTTTTTTCAACCACACATTTCCCTGATTGATGCTTCCATATTCCTGTGACTTTAGAAGGGGTATATGACAATATCTTCTTAGAAACTGACATAAGAGTTTGATAAATAACACAAAAATAGATGTAATTCTTATGCCATTTACAGGAAATTTATCTCCCCATGAGAAATTTTCATAAAGATTATGGTTACTAAGAAAAATAATAAATAAAATTATTTTTCAATATTTTCAAGGATTAAAAATAGGAATAATGGGTTTGGATAAGAGCATCATCAATTATCAGAGCTAAAATCATTTCCCTGTTAGGATTTTACTTTGATTGCAAGAAGTCAACATTTACTTGCATGGCTCTCAGTTTTTCACTTGCCATCCACATGCAACAACGATAAGATTAATGCAGTCGGGCATCTATTTTCTTTGGTTCCCTGAGTTTTCTTCTGATATTATTTCTAAAATGAACTTTTAAGAATCAGGTAGCCCAGATCCACAGGAAAACATCAGAGGATTAAATCCTATTATTATACTATTTACGTCCCTTGAAATATCATCTGTGATGGACATTTTACAGTAGATGGAGAGAAAGAGGCTCCTTAGCTTAGTCTTTCATTATATCATCTCTCATTGGGTAGAAAAAAAAGGGCCTATCCTTCTAACTTGAAACGAATTCCTGAGCTACAACATGGGTACATGCAACATTTAATGCATCATTATTAGAATGATATGAAACACTTGGGCAAAGTTTGCAATAGGAACAATTGTGACATAAAAGCTACTGAATATCCTTGCAGTTATATTAAAATTTCTTATGAGAGATTACATATCTGAATATATTTTTTAAAAATTCACATCATATGATCTTCATTCTGCATATCTTGTTCAAATGTTTTAAAGTAACATTTTGAGCTCATGATATATTTTCAAGCCTGATGCATTAGGAATTTTTTCATGCCAATATTAACAACCAGGTTTCTGTGTTAATTGGGGTAAATAATAATAAAGAAAAGCCAAACACTTACAATGAAAGTAAAGCTCTTCATCCCCTTCTTGGTCAGCTTTGCTATAACCACAGTGCCTGGAAAAAATTCAGATATTTGATGATTATTTTCAGCCAATAATCTCACTTTACATATTTAAAATTCAGTATCATATACCTTAATTACTTAACAACATGCTAGTTAGAGCTATAAACAAAATACATAAACTTTCTGTCCATAGTTCTGAACTCAATAGTAATATAGCAATTCACATGATTTAAAAAAAGCAGAGAATATAAAGTCTTTGTGTGAGACATTGTGGAAGGGACATATTTCATAGATTAGATTTATCAATGAGTGAATATATGCTTATATTTTTTCCTGAAAAAACAACAACAACAACAGATTTTAAATGGTTTCCACAAACCATTAACTAAAAGAGTAAATCTTTCCCCAGGTGTTTTCTCTATTTATTACAAAAATCTAACTCTGAAAATAGCTAATAAAAAGTCACCCAATAGAAATTACAATACTCATTCCTCTTAAACTAAAGGCAATGATCAAGCTCACACGACATTCTGACATTGGGAGAATGGAAATTTATTGACCTTCAATGTTTCATATGAGACAACAAATGTCTGCATTTACTATTTAACATTCTAAACTAAACAATAAGTAATAGGCTGACATAATTCTGAAAAATCAACACATTTTATGTTAGAGATTAGAACAAATTTTGTCTTCTACCTTCTTCCAATGATGAATCCAAAGACCATGAACACCAAAATGATGGTCCCGGCCACTGCAACCACAGCAATTATAATAACAGGGTTCTGTTCACTGGAGACCGCCGTAGCTATAAACAGAAAAAAAAAAAAAAAAAAAAGGCTCAATAAAACACTCAATATCTTGCAAGCACTTGAGGTTAAACAAAATCTTATAAACAAGACAGCTATGCTATTACATTCACCTTTAATTTAAATGCATTCTATTGTAACATAAATTTAAATAACCATTTATTTTTGCATTTTAAATCAGTGGTAAGGACAATACTTTCATCTATTTTATATTCTTCAGCTAGAAAAGATCCCTACAAAATGCCTTATTGAATGGCTATCCCCTGCTTAATTGTTGGAAACTTAGTTATAAATCAAGAGATAAATTATGATCTTTCATCTACAATTGCTATTAAATCCCTATTTTTCCCTCAGTGAGGTATTTGATCTCTCTGTGTCTGTTTTCCTGGTGTGTAAAAAAGGAACCCAAATACATACTCTCAGCATTTTTCAAAGCACCTTAAATGATTTATCTCTCATATCATCAATATAGGATAAAAATCATCATGTAATCATAGTAAATCATTATGAATTTATAATCCACCTTAATTAAGGAAAACGAACAGAATTACTGGTATTAATTTGACAAAGTAGGCAATATACACATTTGAGAGTTTAAGAGCTAGGCTATTTATGAAAGAGCCAACTTTCTGCAAGCACTGTAAAAAACATTTTTGTATTATCTAATTGTAGTCGCTTCCTGTACAATGCTAAGTGATTCTTCTACGCTCATTAAGGCAAGCCCAGCTGAACCTTCCTGAGAGTCTCTTTGGGAACAGTATATGTTTACATGTCCTTTAAAGCAGCCTCTGATTCTGATTCTTCATCGAGTCACACGGCCTTCTCACTTGGATTTTTCCAAATTAGTGAAGTTTTACTTATCTGGCAATTCACAAGTGTCACATTTTCCCCAGAGCATTATATTTTCAATATCAGTATAGACTTCATAAAATAATCAAAAGAATGCAACACAATGAAAATATATATTCCAATCGCTGATCCAGTTGCAAATTGATAATTATATAATATCAAACTAATATAGTTTGCTTATTTCTGAAAAAATCAACAGCTGTAATCTTTAAGGTAGGATGGAAAATACTACTCCTTCTTGGTGTGGCAAGGGACTCAGTCTCCAGAGCAGTAAATTTTATGTAGGCAGAGTGTGTCTTGCCCCAACAGGAAGCATACATTTTTCTGATTGGCCTTTCTCTACTTTATCTACGTCTCCCTCCTTTGACAACTCATCTCTTAATTTTGTATACCTACGCTAACTATAGATAGGTCTTACGTTGAAAAACAGTAAAAATAGCTCTGGTGTATTGGTTTCTGAAAAGAGGTATTATACACACTCTGTAATTCAGCACCTGCTGATTTGCTCCCTGAGGGAATGAAACAAGGGAAAAAGAAAAAGAAGAAAAAGAAAGCAACTTTACAGCTTTAATTTCTGAATTACAGCCTATTATGATCAAACAGAGAAAAGATGCCTTCAAGTATTTTTCTTGGTTTGGTTGTTTTTGTTTTTATCTGTCTTTTAATATATATTAAGAGAGGAAAAAGAATGGAGTAGTTTTGTTCATGAGAAAGAAAAAAATTAAACACGTTATGTGTAGAAATTGTTTTCATTCAATCTGTCCCATGGGTCTAATTTTTTGCTTGTCTTAGGCTCTGTTCTGCCCATAGCTTCAGAAACAGATCTCCAATGAGAAAACTGAACTCAGGTGAATGATGAATTAGAGTTTGTGAATATTTCCTTACATGTTTTTATATATATTCAGGGTCACACTTTTATCTTAACATAGTCAAAATTTATGGTTCATATTTTCATCTAATTCATGGATAATACATTTTAAAAGTAATTTATATGTGTCATAATCACTACACCATGATTTAAAAATTGTGAAAACTGTAGCGTTGGCTCTGCGCAGAAGTGGATTTTTGGATGTATGTGCAATGGAATAATCTGAGTTCTCTTTCCAAACAGTGCTCAGGTAACTTCTCTTCGGTGGCATCTTCCTTCTTGCCCTCCTTCCTAGCACAGAGGATCACTGTTTCCTGACACTCTGATAGCACTGGGTCATGCACTCTACCAGTGCTCAATTGTACGGTCAGAACTTGTGTACAAGTTTCTCTCTTTCACTAACTGAGAGCATCAAATGTGTCATGTGTTTCTGTACATCCCAGATTCTTAGCACAGTAACGTGTGCTAAATCAGTAGTTCTTAAAAGGTGTCTGGGAAACCCTAAGGGTTCCTCAGGAACATTCCAGGGAATCTGCAAGGTCAACACTATTTTCATTTAATGTTATTTGCCTTTTTCACTCTCACATGCTTACAAGTGCACAGTTGAGTTTCCCAAGAACTTACATGACACGTGATAATATCACTCTGATGGCTAATGAAATGTGTGTTGTGTATACTTGTGTTTTTAAAATTTCTCAGTTTTAATTTCTAAAGTGGTGAACATAAAGAAATATAACCCAAATAGTCAAAATCTATTTGGGGATCTTCAATAGTTTTTAATAGCTTGTAAGGGTTCCTGTGACCTAAAGGCTTGAGAATGGCTGTCCTAAATAAGAAAAGCTGACATTCAAGACTGTCTGTGTGCTAGGCACTGTACTTGGCACTTTGTGTACATCAACTTATTTAATCCTCAAACTACTCTGAGAGTTGGGTACTGGTATCCTAGCAACTTTTGCACAGAGAAGTAGCTCATCCAAAGTCACACAAATGGACATGGCAGAGCTGAAATGTGAAACCAGGAATACGTCTACTAGCTCCAACTGATCCTGATAATCTGTTTTTTTGATGACTGTGAGGTATTCATTTCTTGCTTACTTACTGACTGCCTTCTATGCATCAAGCACTATGTTAGGCACTGGCAAGACTAAAGTAAGAAAAAGAGATATGGATTGTTCTTTCATCAACTTTACCTTCCAGTGGAGAGAATATTCTGATGATAAAAAAATCACCAAATCCTTTCTAATGCAAAATTCATTTTTAACATGAATTTCATGTGCTCATTCATGTTCTACTACTTCATCTCAATTTCTCTGAGGGTTAGTTACTTCATTTTTAAATAATGAAAATAACATCTATGAACCTCAGCACTAATAAATAATAGTTTGACCCAATATTCTTAATTTACGAAGTCAGGAAAATGTACAAACTCATTTTGGAAAGTTTTCAAACCTAAACTTTTAACTGATAATGAATGTTTGGGTAAGCATAGCTGATTGATGGTTCTTTAAGTTTGAACTATTCATTAGAATATGAAAAAAAACATATTTTGAATTGTTTTATTATATTAGAAATTACAAAGTAAAATATCAAGAGATCAGTCTAAATGAAAAACTACTGCAACACATTCAACAGAAGACCACTCAAATGTTTAAATGTTGAAATATTAGTGTAAAACACTGTAATTTTGGGGGGCCATAGAACTTAGATATTCTCAGTTTTAATCTTACACACTCCATTTTAAAAAGATGACAAAGAATAATGATAATAAGTTTATCACATCATATTATGTGAAATCTTTTTCAATTGATGACTTTTGTGTCTATAATTCTATATAAACAATTTATATTTCAAATTTATTTCAACATATGTTTTATTATTTGAGGCTCTGAGAGTTACTGCTTAATTTAAAAATATAACAAAATATTTTGAAAAAAGACTACTGTTAGCAGACTTAATAAGCATTAGCTAATGCAAAAGAATTTACCAATTTATTCTACCTTTTAAAAGAGCTAGAAAAATATTCTCCTGAAGTCAAAATAACTCTTTGATCAAAATTGTATTGATTTAATTTATTAAAATAATTTTCTATTAAAAATTGAGAAAAGAAAATCATATAATAGTTTTTAGCTAATATTTGTGTAGAATTCCACAGGAACACTAGATTGGTAAGGAGAGGAGGAGGTAACAGCTGGGTGAACCTTGAGTCTGAGTAATATCAAAAGAAATCAAAAACTTCCAAAACACAGAAACACACCCTGAGGCTTCAACCTAGCTGAATAACAACCAGCAGTGGTACTCAAGCTGTTCTAAACTTGCACTCTGACAATAGACTGGGACGTGCATCCTAAGATACATCTGCTTATTTGTGATACACTATAGACACATGTATTTTTGTTATGTTCCTATGCTGCCTTATAAAACACAAAGTGATAAAGGGGATTCGAGATATTGCTAATGTTCTATTTTTAAGCTGAGTGGTAGATACAGAGATATTCAATTAATTATTCTTCTTAATATTTCACATATACTTTAAATATGGCATTTAGTATGTTGGAAATATTTCATAAAAATGAAAAAAGATGACAAAAATAAAAAGAATGACAAGGTCTAAGATCTTCTTCTTGAATGGCAAGTTTTGAAATCATTGCTAAAAGGTAAGTAGCTTGAATTAACCATGATTATTATAAACCACCTTTCTCTGGCCCACCCTGGTGTACATCCTGGCTTCATCTGGGGGTTTTCCTGGCTTCATTTGGCTTCATTTTGGGGGCAGCTTTGACTGACAACTAGAGTAAGATCATTTTGGGGTGTATCAAAACAGTCTGTATCAATACACATTTGAACAAGTCCTGCTTCTGTTTCTGACTTTATCTTTTCAAAATAAACCCAGTCTGTATTAAAGAAACTAATTTAAGTCACAAGGGTATAACATCACAAAACAAAACTGCAAATTTTAAATTATTATTCTGAATAACCTTTACAAAGAATATATATATATATATGCATATACATTCACCTTTAAAAGTAAAAATCATCTTGAACTAAATCATCGCCCCCAGTACTGAAAAAAAATATGCCAGAGTTATAGAGAGTAAGAATCCAAACCAAAGATGGTAATTACCTTCAAACATTTTACCTGTAGCTTCCTCTAGTGTAGCAACGTCAAGTCTGGGACTGTAATTTCCATAACCAGCAGCAGTAAAAGCCCGAATCTGGAAAACATACACTGTTCCTGGCTTCAGGTTGTTAATGGAGGCCGAAGTGGACTTGGTTTTTAATGTCGAGTAGGTCCGTTCCCTTTGATCCTAGAAACAATACAGGGAATATTTAATTGTGATTGCAACCAGGCAATTTGACAGCCAATTCTTGCAATTTACTTCAATTTGCTGCATTGTTTTTATAAAGGCTACACTGTACCCTGTGTAATATTGGAACACTGAATTGTTTCTCAGATAATATAAAATAATGTGAGCACATGTCTTTGTTCTATAAATTTCAAAGAGAAATAATTTTTTTAAAACATTTATGATGTTTTGAGCCTTTGCTTTGTTGGTAGAGGGCAGATTGGCAAGAACTATTTAGCCATAAATATAATCAAATGTTCTTTTGACCAAAACATAAGTACACTTGTAAAATCTACAGTTTAGTAGAGGTCTTCACTTCATAATGTGGTTCTCTTAATACTGTTCCTGAATGTTATTCAACAAGCAAAAAGCCACAGGCTAAAAATGAAGAAATCTATAAAATCAAGAAACTTAGCTAATACCACCAGCATAGTGACATATCAATTGTTTTCATTAAAAATTGCATTTTTCAGGGGACTTCCCTGGCGGTCCAGTGGTTAAGACTCTGTGCTTTCACTGCAGGGGGCAGTGCAGCTAAAAAAAAAATGTATTTCTCGCAGAATAAAACCACTTTTACAAAATAGCATTTGATGGAATATTTGAAGTTAAAACTATTAATATAAAAGTTAATGTCTTAAATATAAAACTTAAAGTGTCATATAATTTATGATTTGGCAATATTTTAAACATCTCAGTTCAATTTCCCCATTTTTCAGATATGAAAACTGAGGCTTGTAGAGTTTAAAAATGTGTTTATCATATTACATATGATAAGCTTAAGAATGGAATAATTAAAAAATCAAGAATATAAAACATGCCATCAAAACAATAGTTAAATGAATAAAAATTTAAAGCTTAGTTGATATGATTCTAATGTGTTGTTTATGAAAAAAGTTATAAAAACTACTCATCAAAACATACAATTCTAGATGGGTTCTTACTTGTTCAATAATAAATACCTGTGATCAACTGTGTCTAGAAATAAAACTATTCAGTGAAATCTGAAAATGTTGGTTTGGTTGTTTGATTTACCTTCACGATGATATTTGCAAAAGCGTAAATAAATGTATACTTAAACTGGATTTAGTGAAGCTGAATTGTAATTGTCTTCATTATAATCATTTATAAAAATGAGAGTTGATATTATAAATGTATATTTATCTCAAATAAAAGAACTAGGCATAACTGATATTAGAAGACATAATGACATATACATTAGATCACAGGCTTACATACATTATAAAGCAATAGTATTATTTTTAAGACTTTTTGTAATTTGTAAAATTCAGTGAATGTAGATAAACTGTTTCTGTCATGTAAAATGGAAAAGTAACTATTTGAACAAATTTATTCCAGAGCAAGGATTTGCAAAATATTGTGTTGCATCGTAAGAAACTTTACTCTCACTTACCACCTAACTTATATTTTTAAAATGTATTTTTCATTGCTTTTGAAATCTGATGAAATTTCAGAAGGGACTTATAACTGTCAGAGTTCACCGGAAAACAGACATAACAAACCCAACACTAAAAACAAGGATCTCCTTAGAAATACATTTGATGAGACAAGAAATGTATTCTCTGGTACAAAAATGAGGTATTTACAATGTAACTTTGGCTATGGAAGTTACGTATTCATAAAGGAAATAATAAGTAAAAATATTGTAAACTCAATCTGAACGTTGAAACTAATCTTAAACTATCTGTTTTTCCATCAAAGTGAAAAAAAAGTGTCTATTGCCAAGGCACTGTATGCATTTAAGTGATTCAATCAAGTCAATTCAGTCCCCAAATATTTCCAAAGCTTTAGGTTTCCATTTCGAAATTCTGTCTAAATGGTTAAAATGGTTATGTATATTAGAGTACTTCAGCTAATTAAGTCAATAATAGTAACACATTATTATTATTACTATTAGTAATAATAATAGTTTCCATGTTTCAAACCTTGAATCAGGTCTTTCTGAGAGGTAGAGCCTAGAAAATAATTTGTGAACAGGGTTGTGTCTGTCTGTCTCTCTTTCTCTAGACGGGTCAGAAATAAATGCACTCATACACTGAGATATGTCATTATTTACTAAAATTTAGCCCTGATAGGGGATTAAAGGGGCAGTACTTGAGTTTTAGCCATGCTATTTTTTTTCATGGAGAGAAGGGTATAAAGAAGTAGTAGACATAATTAGTATAAGATATATGAAATAAATTTCAGGAGGAATTTAAAGGAGTGAAATATAAATATAAATATAAGGAGTGAAATATAAATAAATATAAGGAGTAAATATAAATGAATATAAATAAATATATTTATTTATATAAATATAAATAAATATAAGGAGTGAAATATAAATATAAGGAGTGAAATATAAATATAAATTTCAGGAGGAATTTAAAGGAGTGAAATATTATCACCTGACTCTGAAGTTTGGAGAACTCTACACATTTATTACAGGAAATATTCTTATTTTTTTCAAATTACAAAATTATTTGAGGCCACGTCATTATCACTGAAACCACATACATAAAATAAATCATCAAGGGCTCAAACAGACACCCTAAAAGAAACATTTTCAAAAACACAGAGGGAAAAAAAAATACCACATTGGGTTCTGTGGTTTCTGTGGTACTAAACATCCTACAACTAATCATTAGGACATCAAAACTTGAATACCTAAACATACTACTAGTGGAATATTTGCATCTGTGTAACACAAAAACTTAATACACAGAAACTATCATTATAATAATGAACCAGAGATTCAGGGAGAAGGTTATTAAAAGTGGCTAAAGTTAACTATCTATTTTGAAGTAGCTCCAAATAGCTGTTATAATGGCCAGCTTTAGTCGACAGTGCAGTAGGATGACACAAGACACACCGAGTGTCGTACATGGTTGTACATTTCAGCTGTTCTTAGCACTTACTTTCTCGTAATACTTGATTTCATATTCGGTGATGACTCCATTGGGATGCTCCGGTTCCTGCCAGGAAAGCTCCACACTCCGCTGCAGCACTCTCTCCTTCATTACTCCGCTCACTTGCGAGGGAGCTGTTTGGACAAGATGTGTCAATAAACAATGAGAAAATTCACTGGATGCCTCAAATCAAATGTCACAACTGATCAGTCCCATGCTGTGCCGGTTTCATTAAGGTAAAAGAAAGCACCTTTTCATAGCTCACAATTCAGAAGCTAATGAATATTCAAACAGAACCTTATTACTGTTCATAAACCTTAATAGAAATTTAAATTAAAGTGCAAACAGCAGAAGATAGCATTGTTCAAGTTAGTGAAAAATGGAAATGATGGGGCTGAGAATGACAATTAAGCAAAGGAATGCTAATTAAGGCTACAAAATATGATCTAAGTCCAAATATTTATTTCACATGCAACAGCAATACACTTTTTACAAGAAACAAATAACTTAATACTGTGCCAGATAAAGTATATGAAATGGCTACTTTCATTTTCAATTAAAGGAATCAAACTTTAAAAAAATGTTTTTATGTTTCATGTGTGTGTCTGTGCATGTGTGTGCGTGTGGGTGTTTCATACTTCATTAGGTTAAGGTGCAAGAAAATGCTAAGGCTTCTGTTACTTAAATATGTGCGTGATCACACATACACACACAGACTCTTCCACATGTAATTTATACCTACGTAACCTAGGCTTCAAGCTTTGATAGAAGCAATTCAAGCTACAGTTTTGCTTTCTCTCTATATACAGATAATAACATGCTAGAGTTCTTTCATCCTAATTAGTGGCATATACTCTTTTTGGTAGCTAAGACTGTGGAATGTAGCAAACTAATCTGCTCCGTCTAATTTGTTCAGTGACGATTAACTAGTTGTCTTCTCTGTCTAAATGAGTAGCTGCACTGGCTTGGCTGCATTTCAGTGGGGTCATTATGTTTCATGTATCATGCTCTATCTCATTCTGTAAAATGTTTTCAGGCTGTTAATTTAATTTTCAGATGTCCAAAATTGTTAATAATCCTGCTGACAGAAAAGCAATTATATGGGTCTAAAGCTGTTGAAGCAAGCTTCTGATGTTTATCCCTTTGGCTTTATTTTGTTTCTTCTACTTCTTGATATTTTCTTATATCAATATCTAGAAAAAACATTTGTCACTGCTGTCTGGCTTGACGATTTTGAGGGAATGACCTGGAAGATGCAGGACTCCCATTTCCTCTCAGATTACTAACAAAAGCATAACTAGGGCGGATTAAGTGGAACAACTTTCCCTTTAGGGGCATGCAGCTGAAGTACTCAACAGACTGTGTTTACAGACTAAATGCGTTTCTGATATGTTTCCAATGAAGCCAATTTCTAATAAGGAATCTTATTTTTGCCATGACTTTTAAAACCTGGGTATGTGCAGTGAAGAAGAACTTGTTTCTAAAGTAATTTATCTTTCCACCCATAACATTTTTAGCATCTCAGCCAACTGTGTGGTTTAAGAAGCTGCAGCCCCAAGCCATAGCCTTGGGAAACACATTCCCCAGCTAATGGTGAGATGAGATTCTACTTAGCCAGGAATCTCTAATAGTCTAATTTACTTAACGCCATTCATAAAATCTGTATTTTAATTTTAATTAGTAAAAAACAGAATGCAGCACAGGTGAGAATACTACAATAGTCAATACATAAATTACTCAGTAAGGCTGCTGGGTCTCTGATCAGGGTTTACGGCATGAGGTGTGCCATTTGGAAACAGGTTAAATGGAAATAGGTGGGAGCACTATTAGGTGCCAACCTCTAGGTCTTCTTTAAACAACACACATAGCTTAATGTGATTTTCAGTGTAAGTCAAACTATAAAACACTTTGCTTAGTTCCTATCCCTAAACAGCAAGATGAGAGAGACGAGACACTGAATCCTCCAAAATATGGCAGAGACTTGGGGTATAAATGTACCTCATTTAGTTCTAATATGTTGCAGCAAGATCTAAGTGTAAAATGAGACATGATTTCTGCAAGTTACACATTAACATTAAACTCATTATCTCATCCTGGAAAAAGAACTTTTACCAATAAAATGATGGTAATTGGGAAATGGGGGGAAAGATGCCAAAAAACACATTTGAAATGTACAGTATGTTGAAGCCCATAACACAGCACTAGCAGTGCAGTACTCTACAATGTATTTTCCCTCTTTTGTACAAAGAGCCATATCTGTCAGTGACTATACTCCTGATTTCCTGTGTATTTCTTATTTTTAAAAATGTATCCCTTGCTAATACTGTATCAAGCCACACGTTTAGAAGAGTCAGAAACAGAAGTACTAGCACATGGCCCTTGAGAATAGATAAATTGCATGATAGGAAAAATCTTTCCCTACCTATGTCCTTCAAATACAACACTTTGGTACATAAAAATTGATAATATTTTCCCTTGAGTTTCAATATCTCAGGTATAGAGAATATACAACTCATAAGATATACAGTTTATAAACAAAAATATCTCTAAAGCTAATCAGATTCTAACAGTCATGATTTGCGGATAAAGTTATACATAAAAGTAAAATTGAAAGAAATATTAAAAAACATTGATTTCTATGGTTAATATATTTGATCTGCTAAATTAATCCCACTGTAACAATTTCACTAAGAATATGCTCTTACACCAAAATATTCAATTAGCTACAATCTGAATTCATTTTGAAAAGAATATGCATACAACTAATTAAATCATATACATACTTAACAACCCATAAGGTATTATGACATTTATAATTTTCATAATCATCAAAGTTAAATAAAATCTTTTGTAATTGGAATTAATGTGAAGCTAATAAATAGTAACCGACAATAGTAAATTCCCTGCACTGGAAAATGTAAGAAAACAAATTCAGAGAGGCAAGCTTTTAAACATGAATTTGTAGTAGGGTTTCTAAAAAGTGATTAACAGATTAATTTCTCACCTAAGTTTCTAGAAATATTCCGATATAAAAATTAATTTCAACTGAAGAAACAGATGGAACGTTTTGCCCTTAAATATTTTCAAGAATTATTGGGGACATATCTGGAGTCTATACAAATGACAGTGAAAGACGATCTTAGGAAATACAGAAATGGTTTCTGTGGTTTAAAGTGGTAAATCTCAACAGTATAAAAACAAAGTTGATGCAACAGAAAAGCAAAAGTCAAATAACAGGCTAAAATGTAAATTTGGGGCTAGGATCGTTTAGTATGAGGCTCTGAACTAAAAAATAATCAGTAAGAATGGTGGGTTTATGCACAGACCTGAGCCAGTCAACATTTTCGAGATTTTGAGCTTCAAGCACTCATGCATGAGTTTTGATCTTAATCAATTTTTAATTAAAATCCAAGTACAAAAATTATATTTAAGTTACAAGATGAAATGTACTCATAAGGGCTCCATCCCCCTCACCCTATGCCCTCCAAAATGTTAAGCTTACCTATATGTATGGAAACATTTCCTAGCACAAAGTGAGGAAAAGACAATTTTAAAACATAATATAGTAAGCGAATGGCCCTCCAAACTCCATACTCTAATCTCTGGAATGTATGAATATGCAACATTACAAGGCAAAAGGGACACTGCAGATGTAATTAAGGTGATAGACCTTACAATAAAGATATTATTTCGGACTTTTTCAAGCAGGCCCAATCTAATCACATCAGTCCTTATGAGCAGAGAGATTTCTCCAGCCAGGGCTAGACAGATTTTGCGAAAGGTGAAGCCAGAGAGATCTGAAGCATGAGAAGGAATCAACCCGCCACTGCTGGAGGAGTCACTTGGGGAACATAAGGTATGGCGGCAGCTTTTAAGGATCAAAGACATGCCCTAGGTGACAGAGGCAGAGAAATGCAGACCTCAATGCTACCAGCACAAAGGCCTGGAATTCTGACATCAATGAGGTTGGAAGTGGATCTTCCCCAGAGGCTCCAGATAAGAGCCCAGCCCATCTGACAACTTGACTTCAGCCCAAGAGGCTGGCAATTGAGGCTCCAGCTGAGCCCCGCCATGCCCAGACCTCTGACCCACAGAACTGGGAGATAAGAAATTAGTGTTGTTTTGAAGTTTTTGTGGTAACTATGGTAGCAATAGAAAACTAATACATACAGTAAAGAAAGAATAGACTTACTGGAATTTTTAACAAAGTCTATGAAAAAAGGTTAGTGATAGGATAGTTTAATAATGCAATATGTTGAAATTTATGTTGAAATAACATGGAATCAAGGAATTTTGATCTTGATTAAGACTCAAAACACAATGCCTTATAAAAAAGAACTCTTCATCATACATCTGGAAGAATTTTTTTTTTTTTTTTGGTGGTAATACTTCAATGAAGTTCATGAATTTGATTTTGGATTTTAAAAGTAATTTATTTATACTAGTCATTATTTTCACTACACAAATTCTCCCACTAAATTTCAACAAAGAATGGTAAGTGGAAAAATAATATTTGTATTTCTAAATAATACAATCAGGAAAGATAGGTCAAGAAGTATGAAATGACCTTTTACCACACCTCAAATTGTTACATCTATTGACACTTGTTAGGTTTCCATTAGGTAAATACAAAAAGTGAAAATGAAGAAATCTTTAGAACACAATCAAATGCAAATCTGACAATTATAGAATAATAGACTTTTATTGAACACTTTTGCTGCTTTATAGTATGGAGTTCATTTTTGTCATCCTTTGAAATAACAAATGTGTGTATTATTAGGAGTTTAAGATTTTATAATACACAACTTTTAGCTCTCTTACTCTTCCTCATAGGTGTTTCATTTTTGCACTACAGGACAAACGTATAAAAACACATGTAAATTTATTCCAATAACAAAAGAGTAGACCAAAACTATACATGATCCAGTGGAGTATCATGTAACATATCAATTCAATTTTTAGGGTATTTAGGAATAAGTAAAAAATTCTAACGTGATTTCACTAAACTTCAATTTACTGGCTGTGAACAAAAAAGGGTCAGTAATAATATCATGAGCAATAAATATAAAATTTTATCTAAAAATTAAAGCACAGGGATTAAGGGCAATTGAGTCTGCAGGAATTATGAGCAATCCATTTGCAATACGTACCTGTCAAACTGTTTTTGGTTGGAGAGAAAGATGATTTGTGGCTAAAACAAACATAAATCTCATTCTATAATAGTTGAAAAAATCAGTGGGAAATGAATTGATCTTTCTCAAAATTAAATTATGCTCTTTGCATTGCCAGCTATGACCTACCAATTAGAATGATGATGTTTTATTCAAAAATGTAAAATACACAATATAATACATGACATATCACAGAATGGATTTCTAAATATATTTAAGAACAATTACTGAAAAGACAACTTGAATAAGAGCTAAAAAATAAGATCTGAAAGTTCTGTAACAAAAAATGAATGATATTGAACTGACAAAGCAGGAAAAAGAAAGCATCGTGATTGGGGTGCCAAGTCAAGTATATATTGTGAGTAAAGTCAATATCGTTTCAGTAGGGTAATAACACTCCTCACAGAACAACAAACGTCACTACTCTGCTACTTGATCAACTAAGGATAGCGCTGTTCTTTAAAGCAACAGTCACAACATCTTTGCAAAAATGATCTGCTAATACATCTTTCTGAAAATAAAGTTTCCTCTGTCATCATCAGATGATTAGTAACCAATTGTTTGGATGTTTAATTAATTACAATAGGAGTTCGCACTTCCTGGAAAGTCTATGTAAAGAGCTTTAAAGAGCAAAGAGCTGAAGGTTGTGGAGAAAGCCACTGTGGCAATTGGTTCTAAAAACATATCTGGACTTCTGCTCATCTCCGCTTAAGTACTGACTAAAACGTGAATTGACGAGGCCGTTGATTTGTAACTCCAGGTGCATTTGCATTTTCATAGAATTACAATGTAATTGTAACTATCAATGTAAACAGAATAGAATATTGTAAAAACAGTAGGTATAAATTAGGCAGCTGCCCAGAACTAGCTGTACTATTCACACCAGTCCTACCCACAGAGGAATAACTAAATGATAATCGAACATGACAATCCAGCAGGGTTAAGGAGCCCTTGATACTGAGTCATACATGTCACCTATCTTTTCAATCAACAGTTAATACTCTTACTAGCTCAGTTCTACTCAACAAATGTTTGTTTGGCATTTACTCGATGCAGGGCATGGTGGCATTTCTATAGAAACTTACAGTTTGCTATAAATTAATTAAAAAAATATATATATATATACCTCCTTTCTTCCCTACTGCAACCGTGCACGTAGGTAGTGTTGTTCTATTCATTGGTGGAAAAGCTAAGGGTTACAGAAATTAAGTAGCATCCACTCAGAAAGGGGCAGATTTTGGATTCAATCACGTTTTTCAAATTCTAATCCCTCTCTTTTGTCAACTACGCTGCAATAATTCTAGGTGCTGGCACTTCTTGAGAGCAGGCAATAGAAGCAGGAAAGCTAAGTCACACACTTAGCATTTGTTGAGAATACATGATGGGCCATAATGATGAAAAGACCCTTAGGGATCCATTCAATAGGTAGGAGTCCTAGAACCTGCAGATACCAGAAGAGGTCAATCTGAGCAGCGATTTTTAAAATTACTTTTTTAAAAATGGCAAATGCATATTATATGCAACAAAATTCAAACGGTACAAAAGAGAATATACTGAAAAGGGAGATTTCCTCTGAACCTGGTTCCCATGTCACAAAGTTACCCTTCCTTAAAGCAACTACTTTTAGTAGTTTCTTTGGTATCCTCACAAAAATAGTCTAGCTATATATGAAAGTATGTATATTTTAAAAACAGGGATGATATTATTCTAATAGTTCAAAACCCTGATTTTTTCATTTGTCTTGTATTTTATAACTTGTATCATTCAACATATACATATCTGTATCACTCTTTAATCAGCTGTTGTATTCCATTCTGTGGATGTACGACTGATATATTTGACCAGATGCTTATAAATAACTATAGTCCTCTCCCATTATCTTAAATAATAAGAAAGCCAGGTTCAAGATTGGATCCATTATTTTGTAGTGGCCTCCACAAAAAAGTTACAACTCACTGAATCATTCTTCCTCTGCTTCGGCTAATACAGAATTATTTTATTATTTTTTCCCCCAAATCCTATTTCCCTTGCTGACAGTACTACACAATGTAATGTTTAATTATTTCATAGTTGTTTATCTCCTCAGCTATTCTGATGCTCCTTGAAGGAAGGACATTTGGAGAAGCAATAGAGCCAAGGACTGAAGAGCATGGGCTCATGAGCTAGTCTACTGGGTGTGCACCTAGGTTCCAGCGTTTATTTGCAAATTGTGCAGTCTTGAACAAGGAAACAAACTTCTTGAGCATCAGTTTTCTCAACTTTAAAATAGCTTTAATCAGAGTGCATACTTCATAAATAGAATTGTTCTGGAAATCAGTATTTAAATACTTAAAACCACTCCTGCGACATGGTAAGAAATACATATATATATATGTATATTATTATCCTATACTTAGTTTGTCTGTATTAGACTTACTGATGCCTGGGACTCATTCCAGAATACTCTGATCCTGAGATCAGATTCAGGCATCATTATTTTTCAAATGGGCCTGAGATGAAGCTGCTGTACAGCTAGCCTGAGATCAATTCCTCTGAAGCTTTGGCAGGAACATAAATTGTCATTTCAATGTGGAATTCCAGGGCTGTCTATAATAAATGCTGGCAAACGTTAGGCTTTTAAATATTGACAGGTTTTATTCAATTTCTATCATTTAGAAATGACCAATTTCCATAATTTATACTCTCTATTTTATACACACCAGCTAAACAGAAAGACATTAAGGTTAAGTAATTTAGAAGGAACGTATCATTGTAAAAAAATGAAATAACTACCAAAATGGGAAGAGGTCCAACAACACACATTCTTTTAAAAATATTACGTATTAAGTTGAGAGAAAAATACAGATGAAGCAATCTCTTCTATTTTGGGTGGTGGAGAAATTAATATTTTGATTGCTTTAGAAAAAAAACGCATACTTTCACATGTGGTCTATCAAGTAATCTGACTCCATGTCTAATTTTCCATGAATCTAGAGCTAAAGGCTACCTATTTATAAGGTCAACGACGTGACTATAGTCTCACTTTAATGATGAACTATTTATAGAAGTGATTTATAAGGAAGTATGGGATAGCTATAGCCCACAATCAGACCTTTTCAATAATGAAAATAAACCTTTATTAAGAATAAGATATACATGTGTGTGTATACACATTTGTTAATGACCAAAACCTCCTTTACATGTCATCAGAATAAGCTTTTCAGTTGTGAACATTTTCTTTGACCTTGGAACATGTTTTATTATAAATAGAGAATCATGTTGTATTTCAATCACAAAAATATTGTAATACCAGTCGAAAATTTTTGAAATGTTGATTTAGTCCAAATCCTTGTGTTATGGCTATATTTAATTATAATTTTCATAGTTATCTATTTACATTCTTTACAACATGAATATTCTTTCCATTAATTTATATTAAACACGGACTGTCTAAATTTTTAATTCAATATACTGTAACTATACTTCCTTACAGTATGAGATGAATGTAGTCCCTCATTTAGATAAATAATTTTAATTTATATACTATTATATGTATCATGAACACATATGAATGATTCTTAAATTATGTAATAACATATACTAATATTTACATATATAACTATGTGGCTAAGTAAGCTCATTAGCTCCTCTTGCTAAATATCTACACAATGTTTAAAATATTATTCTGTATAGTATAACATTCTGGAATTCCAAAGATTCCATTTACTTTTCAGAGGCAGTATAGCGTTTATTTAAATAACATGTAGGTTGTTTATTAAGAGGAACATTGTTAATAGAAAGAATATTAAAGAAAGAGGAGACATGAGATTTGCCTTGAAGCAGGACATTAATAATGTATATTCAGAATTCCCATTAGAATAAACTTACATTACTGAATGCCAGCTGTGTGCTTACTATGTGACTACACTGCATTTTTAACTCCCAAGTCCTTTTCCAGTACACCACCATTTCTCATCATCATAAAATGAGTATAATGTGTTACAACCAAAGTTTTTAAAAAAATGAATGAAACCATAAAAATTGAGTTTACTGCATATAGTGATATGGTTTCATAAAATGTTGGTGTCACATGTGTGTTTGTGTATAAATATACCAAAGTACAGATCTACAACGTGCATCTATGAATTACTTTTTTTTTTTTTTTTTTTGCGGTACGCGGGCCTCTCACTGTTGTGGTCTCTCCCTGTGCGGAGCACAGGCTCCGGACGCGCAGGCTCAGAGGCCATGGCTCACGGGCCCAGCTGCTCCACAGCATGTGGGATCTTCCCGGACCGGGGTACAAACCCGTGTCCCCTGCATCGGCAGGCGGACTCTCAACAACTGCGCCACCAGGGAAGCCCTATGAATTACTTTTAATAAACACATTAAAAATTTTTTGAAAGCTACTTTATTACATGATATATAATTGAGGGTATATCTGTTTACAAAGAGATGAATGTGTTTAAAGTGATACAATACAAAACATAATACAGCAAAAGTAAGTGTGACAGTTCCCTGTTACACCATTCTTTTACTCTATCCCAAGTTCTTGATAACGGTTGAAGAGAACAGCCAATTTCATTATATTCTGGCTGCTATCAATCTCATCCTTTTCCACTTTACAGTTTCTTTTTATTTTACTTTTCCTGCTTGTGTCTTCTACTCTGGTATGAATTATTTTCGACTGTATTTTTTCTAGGCCTACCTAAAACTTGTATGTATCCAAATCAATCTATTTTCTTAAATATTATCTAACAGTATTGTTTTCCAGCTATTGTTCTTCATTAGTGGTTTTATCTTATTTTTTTACATTTTTTGCAGAAATCATCACTCTAGTGCTCCTCGCAACTAATTTGATTTTAATTCTCTGTTCTATTATAAGTTTGATTATTCAAGAAGGAAAAGAAGGAGGAAGAAGAATGTAACGAGGAGGAAGAGGAGAAGAAGGAGAAGGTGGAGGAGCAGAAAAAGACGGAAACCTAAAGTATCTCAAAGCTCACTAAAACAGGGCTTCCCTGGTGGCGCAGTGCTTGAGAGTCCGCCTGCCGATGCAAGGGACACGGGTTCGTGCCCCGGTCTGGGAAAATCCCTACATGCCGCGGAGCGGCTGGGCCCGTGAGCCATGGCTGCTGAGCCTGTGCGTCCGGACCCTGTGCGTCCGGAGCCTGTGCTCCACAACAGGAGAGGCCACAACAGTGAGAGGCTTGAGTACCGCAAAAAAAACAAAAAAAAAAGCCTCACTAAAATTATCTCACTTAAAATGTGCAATTAAAAAATGTTATCATCCCAATTGCTCCAGGTACTCTGAATACATTTCATCTCTGAAGTGCATAAACTTAAGAGATTCACATTGCTTAATAATAAGTTCTCAACACCAGTCAAGATTTATTACTTTATTTCAAGAACCTACTACAAACTAAGTACGTAGTTTAATAGAGTCTCCTAAATACATTTCAACTAGCTTTGCAGCTTGTATTTGAAAGTTGTTGCTATTGCCTAGGAAGTCAGGCATAAATGAAAACTGCCTTAAATTTCCTAAACCTGTATAATGCCGATGGTGCCACGTGGCAGTAATTTACTAAATAATATTTTAGTACCAAAAGAAAATTAATGCAGTTTCCTAAAGTAGCCAATTAGTACCCAAAGAGTCACTTTTATACATTGGGAAAATCTGGCTTATAATTAAATAGTTATATATAGGGAGAGTTACCAATTTATGAATAAGTTTGGTTTCAAAAGTTAATTTGTAGTTTAGTTGTTTGTAACTTGGACTTCATTTTCCATAGAATCAGTATCAAAAAAAAGCATTTAGATTGCCAGGTTAGCCAACAAACACATTTTGACCCAGAATGTTGTTAAAATATTGTACATTTGTTCAGAAAATGAGTTAAAAACAATTCTGCTTCCATACTAGTAACTACGGAAAACAGAAAAACCAATAGGATGAAAAAAATGTTTTTGCTATTACTATTTAATACAGGTGCTTCAATACAAGAATTCAAATCTTCCAGAATCCTGACAAAATTCTGATGTCTCTTAGCCAGAGACAGAAACTGATCAGTATTTGCTAGGCTTCTGCCACTGCCCTCATCTTCCTTTTAGGGAGTTTTGACTTTATTCCTAAATAGTCTCCAGCCACCAGGAAATAACCATCTCAATAACTAACTAGAACATAAATACAAGGACAATACGTCCCTAGTTTCACCTTTTATCAGTTAAAGCAGGGGTCTACGGCCTTGGGCCAAATCTGGCTAGTTACCTGTTTTTGTAAATAAAATTTCACTAGAACACAGCTGCATCCATCTGTTTACATATGGCTTATGGGTGCTATTTGTGCTAAAATATCAGAGGTGAGGAATTATAACAGAGAAAATATGGCCTATAAAGCAGGAAATTTTTATTATCTTGTCCTTTTCAGAAAAAGTTTGCTCACTTCTAAGTTAGAGTTTGTTTTGTTGCAAGTAAGTAAACCCCAATAAACAAGGGTTTAATTGTTTTTTACTTTTCTCATGCAAAAAGGAATAAAAGGTGAGCAGTTGCTCTATTTTGTCCAGTGGCTCAAGGGTGTAAAGATGATTCTCCTGGCCTTTCCCTCATGGTTGCAATGCGTTGCGATTGCCGCTGCTACAGCAATCATATCCTCGTTGCAGGCTTGCAATGAAAAGGCAGTGTGGAATGCTCCGGGTCTAAATAAGGAAAGCCAACTATTCCAGCAAGCTCTAGCAGTCTTTTGCTTTTGTCTCATTCATCTTATTCTCTAGGTTGGACATGGATTTCTAAAATTTAAGCTGGGTGTACTGCTGCCCTAAAAAAACGATAGTAAATAAGAAGATAGAACTTGATATTAGGGAGGAAACCTGCAGTGTCTGCCACCCTCATCTTCCCAATAGCAAGAGAAAGGGAGATCATTGACTTAACTTGATTCCTACACTTCCAACCTCCTCGATTAATTTCTCTTCTGAATATAGAACAGAAAGGATGAAGGAAAGTGATTCTGATTCCTAAGTGAAGGCACCAGATCATGGATAAAAAGTAAGGTTATGTAAACTGGGACTTGAGAGATATTTATGATATCACTAAATCTTTATCTGGCAAATTTAAGAGTGAAGTGAGAAAAATTTTTTTCTTTTTTTAGTCACATCGGGGAGCTATTTCAGGTAAGGCTTTTTTTTTTTTTTTTTTTTTTTTTTTTTGGTACGCGGGCCTCTCACTGCTGTGTCCTCTCCCGTTGTGGAGCACAGGCTCTGGACGCGCAGGCTCAGCAGCCATGGCTCACGGGCCCAGCCACTCCACGGCATGTGGGATCCTCCCGGACCGGGGCACGAACCCGTGTCCCTTGCATCGGCAGGCGGACTCTCAACCACTGCATCACCAGGGAAGCCCAGGTAAGGCTTTTTCTTATAGGACCAGATAGTTGTAGAAAACCTGAACAGTACAATGGTCAGGTCTGAAAAGGTCATATCAGGTGATTTAAACAGATTTTCCTGGAGAAAAGCCATTTACTAGACAGCATGAATAACATGTTAACTAAAGAGAATTTTTTATAACAACACCTTTTAATGACATTATTTCATTTAGCCATTTGACACGAGGAATTCCTAGGTGAAATAGAGAGTCTCAAATTGATTGACAGTACTAGCAAGGAACACACCACCTGCATATTTTAGCCACTTAGTACATGCTAAGTAAATGGATACATTTATTACATACAAATTACCGTTTCTCTTTTACGTAACCAATCTCTTCCTCTCCACTGGATTCTGCCTAATAGACTTTACAGATTTCTCCCGTGCAAATAAAATTATTTCTCAAGCCTATATCCCCTTTCATCTGCCAGGGAATCACTCTTCTTCCCTTTACAGCCAAATATGCCAGAAAACTTGTCTAGATTCTTTTTCTCCCTTTCTTCAAAACCCATTCATGCTCCAACCTTCTCTAGTCTGGCTTCAGTCCACCTCATTCCATCCAGTTGGTTGGATAAGCCACTGATGCCCTCATCTAACCACAGTGAAGTACTTTTCTCAATCCTCATCTTTCTTGTATTCTCAACAGCATTAATATTGTTAACTTTTCCTCATTTTATCCTTGGCTCGCATGACACATTCTTCTAGTTTTTCTCTATCTGTCTGGCTAATTCTTTTCTTTCCTTCTGCAAGCCACTTCTCCTCATTCAAAAGTCAAATTTCCTGAAGGTTGTATAAAAAGATGCTTATTTTCATTAGTCATTAAGGAAATGCAAATTAAAAACACATTAAGATACTATATACTTGATATCAACTAGAATGGCTACAGTCAACAAGACAGATAATAACAAGTGTTGGAAAGGATGTGGGAAAATCTAGAACTCTCATACACTGTTGGTGGAAATGTAAAATAGGACAGCCACTTTCGATAAGCAGTTCGACAATTCTTTTAATAGTCAGATATAAAGTTACCCTATGACCCTGTAATTCCACTCTTAGTTGTCTACGCTGGAGAAATGAAAACATAGGTCCACACGAAGACATTAACATGAAAGTTTATAGCAATATTATTCATATAGCCAAAAAGTGGAAACAACCTAAAGATCCAACAACTGGTAAACAAATAAAATGGAATATATACAAGGGAACAGTATATATTCAGTATATATTCAATTCATAAAAATGAATGGACTTGCTATAAGGTACAACATAAATGAACCTCAAAAAACATTGTGCTAACTGAAAGACGTCAGATGCATAAGACCCACATTGTATGACTCTATTTATATAAAATGTTTAGAAAGACAGAGCAGTGGTCCCCAACCTCTGGGCCGAGGACCAGTACTGGTCAGAGGCCTGTTAGGAACTGGGCCGCACAGCAGGAGGTGAGCAGCAGGCTAGTGAATGGAAGCTTCATTTGCTGCTCCCCATTGCTCACATTACTGCCAGAACCATCCCCGTCCCCTACTGTCGGTGGAAAAATTGTCTTCCATGAAGCTGGTCCCTGGTGCCAAAAAGGTTGGGAACCGCTGCTATAGAGATGAAAATTAGATTAGTAGCTGGCTAGGTCTGGGGGTAGGAATGGGGAGTGACTGAAAATGGGCAGGAGGGATCTTACTAGGGTAATGGTAATATTTTAATACTAAAATTTTAATATTTTATTGTGGTGATGATTACGCAACTCTTTAAATTTACCAAAAATCATTGAATTATACACTTGAAATGGGTAAATTTTATAGTATGCAAATTATATCTAATGACAGCTGTTAAAAATCGGCTTTCCATGACTTTAGAATAAGGACCAAAACCTTAACATAACTTACTGTTTGACCTCCATCTATCTTTCCGGCCTCACCATGTATAAATATCCCCCCATTCTGTGCAACCTATATTCCTTTTGTTCCTCAGCTGTGACAAACTCCCGTTCACACTGAGGTGAAACATCATTCTGACTTTTCCTCTTAGAGTATCTTTTCCAACTTCTCTGACTGAATACAACCCAATCTATTTGTGTTCTCATGGAATTAGAAAATTTCCATTTACAGCAGTTTAGAGGTGGAAATTGACATGCGTTAGTATAATAATAATAATAATAATAATAATTTTTTTTTTTTTTTTTTGCGGTACGCGGGCCTCTCACTGTTGTGACCTCTCCCGTTGCGGAGCGCAGGCTCCGGACGCGCAGGCTCAGTGGCCATGGCTCACTGGGCCCAGCCGCCCTGCGGCACGTGGGATCTTCCCAGACCGGGGCACGAACCCGCGTCCCCTGCATCGGCAGGCGGACTCTTAACCACTGCGCCACCAGGGAAGCCCTAGTATAATCATTTGATGAATGTCTGTCTCCCCCACTGTATGCTCCATAAGGTTGGAGGGATATGCTTGGTTGTGACAACAAAATGTCCTATTTATCACAGTTCCCAGCCTTTAGGTACATATTAAATTCTGGTTTAACAGATAAAGTACAACTCTCAATTATCTAAAAATTTCCTCTAGGATGCAAATTTTTTTGTTGTTGTTCCAGGATAATTATTCTCTCAAATTAAAGTGTGAAAGTATCTTTCAGAACTTTGTGAAGTTGAATACATACCTTAAGATCAGACTGGGTTTTTTTTGACTACTGCTTGCAATATCTATTGCAATTCTCTAAGGGAGAACCATCACAAAATGCCAAATGATAAAAAGAAAAAAGACAAACAAACTAGTGAAACCATCCTATATTAGAGTAACTTAAAAGTCAGTTATTAATTTTTGGTAATTTTCAATATATCAATATCAGTAAGATAAATTCTGATACCAATGAATTCAAACTATTCTTTCAAATAAGCATAATTTTGCTTATGGTATTCTGAGGTGTTATTTTATTTTATTAAAATAATTTCCAAATGCAACCAAGTTCTCTCATTACATCTTGTTCTGTGTGTCTGCACAGGATTTTGGAGATATATAAAATCACCAGACATAAAGACATTGGTTATATATAATATACTTGTTAATAAAACAAAGCCCATCAAAATATTAGTTTCAATTCCCTGAATTTTTATTTAAATGGTCATCATTAAGTTAGTTAATACCTAGTCTTTTGGCCTTAAAACTGCTTGGGATAAAAAAGCAAAATATTTGAAAATTATAAAAGAACAAATTACTTTTATAAAAATTGATACACACTTTATATTTATATACATATATAAAATATATCCTCTTAATATTTATTTGAAGTAATTTTGCATGTAAGAAAATACTATAGTTCTTCATCTACAGTACCTAAATATAAATACATATGTATCCTATATATGAACATGTGCATACATATACACATATATATAATGATACTCATATACAAACTTTTCATATCTGTAATTAAAAGCACTTTATGACCAACATATTTTGGTAATTTTATCACTACTGATTTCTAAATGTGGTAACTACAGAAAAGTATTGTGAAATAAATGACTTGTACATTAAAGATATTTCTCATTAATATAAGGCAGTCTCAGAAATTTTATTGGTGCATATTCTCTAAAAATAAACTCTATATTTAATAAAGGTATGAAATTGATAACTCTTCAGCTTTCTATTCAAACCCTCGCCAGTACATGAGAAATAGCATTAGGCGTTTCCTCAACTCTGTGGGTCTAACTTCAAGGGACTATTGTCATCATGGTCCATTTTGCTTTCAAAATTCTGATAACAAAATTCTGATCTGGGCTTCCCTGGTGGCGCAGTGGTTGAGAGTCCGCCTGCCGATGCAGGGGACACGGGTTCGTGCCCCGGTCCGGGAGGATCCCACATGCCGCGGACCGGCTGGGCCCGTGAGCCATGGCCGCTGAGCCTGCGCGTCTGGAGCCTGTGCTCCGCAACGGGAGAGGCCACAACAGTGAGAGGGCCGCGTACCACAAAAAAAAAGAAAAGAAAAGAAAATTCTGATCTAAAATTTTCCTCTGACACAGAATTTCTTTCTTCTCTTCTCTCTCCCTACTCTCTCTCTCTCTTAGTTTTAGGTTAGTTATGCAGTTGTAGGTCTCTTTTGTCTTAAATCAACAGACTACCTACAAACCAGCACCAAGGCTCAACAGCAACTTCTGTTTTCTGAGAAGTGAAGCAATGCCGGGTTCTGAGCACCTTCCATTACATGTTCACATAACAATCTTTCCTCACTCAATGCTAGAGCCAGGCTCTTCAGTATGCCCAGTGACTTGGTATCTTATGACTAGGAGCCTGGCAGAAGGTCGCATGAATAATCCATTTAAGGTAATTCTACTTCCTGGTTAATACAAATCTGACTTTTCACCATCATAAAACAAAAGAAAACAAAAAGTACAACTGCAGGCAGAGAATGTAACATTGAAATGTATTCTAACTGTCTATGTTGCAAGTATTAACCTGCTGATGCTCACTTAGAAGTGCAAGTCACTGACCAATAAATGCTTAAATGCTCTTTAAGATGAGTGCATTCTCTCTTCTGTCCAGTAATAAAATTTGTCCAGTGGCACACTTCACTTCTCCATCATATTTCTGAACACATCCCTATTTCTGCTGTAAATTGTCTTGGATGACAAACAAAAGCAATTGTCTAACATATATTGTGTTACATATCAATGAAGAGTGAGAGACAGATTCTGTGTGGTTTGTGCTTATTAAGAATTTATTTTGAATGGAAGGTTCCTTCTACAGTATTTTAAAATAAGAACATTTGAGTTTAACAGAGTTCTAGTGTTCTATGGTTTGGGTTTTTTTGTTTGTTTGTTTTTTTAGTCAAAGACAAAAAAGAATTATCATTAAGCATCTAACCACATACCCAAATAAAGTATTTGATAAAAGTTTCAGAATACATTAATATTTTACCACTAAATAACAGACAAGGAATAATTTTCTGGTGCCAGAGTACCAGGTTATATGTGCAATGAAAAAGAATCATTTGTTAGCTGCCCATTGGTCCATTTAAAAAGAACTGTAGATTATTCCTTAGCTACAGTGCAAAAGGACACTGGGCCACTGAGGACACACACACACACACACACACACACACACACACACACACACACACACATACACATACACGCGTGTGCATACACAAACACATGCATGGCATGTAACTTCATTATGCCCCAGATTTAGAAGGAAAAGTATTTTCAAATCAGTCTAAATTTGATTTCTCATGCTTGAAATTAACCTCCACCCTCAACACAACATACGACTGGGCACCGTTTTATATGTATATATGAGTAATTCGAGTAAATGGAAAGAAAATGTGTTGATAAAAATGCTCCACCTCTGAACTTCACAAGCTTTGAAGTCACACAGAAAATATTTGATCCCAGCTCTGCCACTTATTAGTTATGTCATCTTGCTCAAGTTGCTAAACTGCTCTGAACTACATAATTTTTCATCTGCAAAATTGAAATGATACGGGTGCTGCAGAGATTTTAAAGGATAATAAATGTGAATCACATACATCACGTTTAGCAATTAGCAATCTTTCAATAACTGTTAGTATTATTATGAAAGAAAGAAATTAAAGAGGAAATAAGCATGCCAAATCAACTTTACAAAACAGCACAACAAAAAACATTTCTATTCGGTTCACTGACATTATTTTCTTCTAGTGCAAACTGTCATTTTATAATTTAATGTAATTATTCTAAATACAATATATTTGAAACCTTGAGTATTTTATTTTAGATCCAAGGGGATATACTCTATTCAGGCATCAGGTGCAGAGATGCACAGCTCAGGTGCAGAGATGCACAATCTTATTTGATTATTATATCTTCATTTTTTAAATTTTGTGTGTTAATAAAGGATATGACTTGGTAAATGCTCTACAAAATGTGACATCATCCATGCAAACAAATTCTAATGTAAGGATGATATTTACTAAATAAATTATTATATGTTAAATTCTGAATATTAATTATAAACTGTAATATTTTCTGATAAGAGGGAATTGTCTTTGCTAATACACTGATTTGTTATTATTTTAAATTATGTGAATGGATGGCCTTAACACTTCTTGATAACACCTATTATAACCACTGAAAAATATTCTGATTTTATTATTCTGATGCTTCTAAGCGCTTTTAATCTCTCCCAATTAAGAATCATAGTGCTGGGTACTTAAGCTCTGTGACTTTGGGCATATTATTTCGTTTCATCGTGCCTCAGTTTTCTCATCTCTCCAAAGTAATAATATCAAGTTTTAAGGAGATAACTAAAGTATTAAATGAGAAAAGATAGGAAGTGCTTAGCAAACTAAGTATAGAATAAACGATAGCTGTCATAAAATGAGCACAGCATACAAGGCCTGTCCTGGTTGGTCTCTGTTTACTTCTCCAGCATCACTTACCTGTCATTTCCTTCTCACACCTATCTGCCAGGATTGTAAAATGCCTTCAAATTTGTTTAACAGGGAAATCTCTCTCTTGTTTAACAGTTTGTGCTATTTTATGACTCCATAGTTATGGCTACTTAATTTCTTCTACATGGAAACCCATGTCCTAGCCTGCTGGTAAGCTCCGGCCCACAACTTCAAGACAACTGAAGGCTCAGCTTCTCTGTACTTGGTGTATATTTCAACTAGGGGAATTACCTGTTTATATGCCTTCTTCCCTTACAGTACATGAGCTCCACTGGGGTGGGGACTGTATGTGTTCCTGGTTACATCCCCAGACACTGCACAGAACCAAACACAAAGCAGGTACTTCATACGTGTTTGTGGAACAAATTTAAAGGTTTTTTTGACATTTGGACAAGCAATGCATCTACTTAAAGATGCTTTAAAATAAATTTACAACAATATCCACATCTCTGTTTTCCATGTTGCCTAATATTGTTGATATTACCTTAGTATTTTAAATATCTATGGCCAGATTGATACACTCATTAGATAAACAATAGCACATATACTTGTTATTGGAAAACTGATGATTTAAGAAAAGGCAGGTAAAAGGCAGCACTCTTAACTTGTGTTAAAAGGTTTTTCTTTGTTCTTAGGTTAAGTTGCCAAGTGACAAAGTTGACCGTGATAAAGAGTTGTGGGGTACCACTGTATTACGCTATAAACACCTATCGCTTTAGATCAATATCCAAGAAATTCCCCACTGTGTTTACAAGCCCAGCATACTAAAGTCGGTATAAGTAAATCATTTATTTTATACTAACAATAACCTACAGAGAAGCAACTTAACTTCCTCACTCAAACTTTCATTTTGTAGTACAAAAATAACAGAATGCTGACAACTTCTTTAAATGCTAGGTAGATAGGCAAACAACCCTTTGAACCACAGATGATAGGAGCAGATAGTGGAGAGGTATTCAAGTTAAGTCTATGCTTCTGCCATTGCTCCACTTCTAATCTTCTGCTCTTATTTTAGAGGAAATAACTCTTTATATTCGTGCTGATCTGTGGGAGCAAAGAGAATGATGACGTTCTTATCCTTTTAAGTTAGAATATATTTTTAAAACATAAAGTGAAAGAAATAATTCTGGATCTTGCAAATATTCAAAAGAAATGATAATTTCTGTTTTCCTAATAATAAGTTGTAGATTTCTAAAGTTATTGATAAAAATTTTATACACTAAAGAATTATTAAAAAATCAGGTAATATGTAGAAAAGACTATGCAAGCCATACATGATTCATAAATAATGATTTTTGTAATTCACAATTTAGTTTGTAAAATATTTGATTTGTTATTTAAATTTATTTGCACTTGTGGTTTTATATATATATATATATATATATTTTTTTTTTTTTTTTTTTTTTTTTTTTTGAGGTACGCGGGACTCTCACTGTTGTGGCCTCTCCCATTGCGGAGCACAGGCTCCGGACGTGCAGGCTCAGCGGCCATGGCTCACGGGCCCAGCCGCCCCGCGGCATGTGGGATCTTCCCGGGCCGGGGCACGAACACGTGTCCCCTGCATCGGCAGGCGGACTCTCAACCACTGCGCCACCAGGGAAGCCCGTGTGGTTATATTTTATTAATCAAAATTTTGGTGACAACTTAAGAATGTTTTTTTAGAATACTCAGCTATTTTAGTATCAAGAGATTATTAATAATTTCTGAAATGCTTTTTCGTTTGTTTTAATATATGAGTGTTTCACAATATGAGATAAGCTTCAGAAAGAAACACAAAATTAAATAAGTCATTTAGGAAAATTAGATATGAAGGTTTATCTGTCATATGTTTACGGTTAGTGCTTGCTCCCAAGATCATCTTTATGAAATCCCTTCTTTCTTTGACATTTGAAAGAAAACATCATCATTCTTGTCTTTTTTAAACCAATCTGTCGACACTGGTATCAAACAACTTTGAACTGATGTTGAGTTGTGTAACAAGTGACAATATCAACTCCCAAGACAGATGAAACGCTTGCTTCATGAATGCATTTTGACAGGTCGACACCAACCCAATGCTTACAAATGTGCAGCAGCAATAAGCGAGCATCACAAATAGTAAAGAAAAGCTTCTATTTCCTTGGAAGACATGTTTATATGTTCAGGAAAAATGTTATATATTAATTATCGTTCCTCTGTTCTTGTCTGCATTGTGATTCAGCTCAGGCATTGTATTTTTCAGTTGCAAAATGTTTGCCACCTGCTTGTGGATAAAAACTCTGGCCCGTATGTACTGCTGTTTGTAAATGACTCCCAAAGGCAACAAGACATTGTTTTCCCAGGTGGGCTACTCATTTACTTTCTGTTTCCTTTCTCCCACTATTCATCTATGGTGACAAGTGTCAATTATGGACAGGAGATTTATGGGATGGGAAAGATAAAGCCCAATTTACAAATCATTTCCTGCGCAAGCAGACAGGTGCAATGACAGAGCCGACTTGCTGTAATTGAATTTCTTACTGCTATCTACTCAGTCACAAGAAGGTGTCAACCTCAAGGATGTTAGCTGTGGAAAAAGTCTTAATACACTATGATTTTGAATGTGGAGATGACAATATACCCTGGGTTTTAACTTTGGACTCTGAATAGAATATACTAAATTTTTTTCCATGTAGTAATAAGATTTTCCTTACCCTCTTAAATGGGCAATGCATCAGGGGCAACATGCTAAATTAAGCTAACTTTAAATCAAATGACAATTATAGGTAAGAAAACAAACTCCATTCTGATGTATTAAAAAGTTCCCACATTATATGGGAAATTTGATTATAATCATATTGAATATAAAAATTCATTTATGAAGTCTTGATATATTTATGGTATGAAGACTTCCAAGCAATAAATATTGTCAGCCTTTCTCTACCTTGGGGTCGTTTTTATGTCATTTGAAAATGTTTTGTAGTTTTTTCTATAAAATCTTGCATAACACATGGCCCCTTACAGATTTTTGTGTTTACAACTGCCAATTGCATTTTTAAAATTAGGCTTTTTCATTGGCCACTATTCATTAATTTTCCAACTACTGTGTGCTGTTCACTGAAAAAGGTGTGCTATATAATTACCTAATTTAATCATCAAAAGTCCTTGGATAAAGGCATTTTCATCATTTTACAAATAGGAAGTAGATAAGAGAATTTAAGTCACTTTTCCAAGGTCACTAAACCTACAACACCAAGAGCTGACGACTACAATGTAGAGTCCACATGATGTAGGTTTAACTTACTTTTTCTTTCTGAGGAAAGTGAGCCTAATTACTTGCAGGTTACTGCATATGGATCTTGAGAAAAGCATTTTGTTCAACGTGGCCATAAAGACTCCAAGCCACATTTTATAAGAATTCGTTTTGGTGCTCTGTTTCTACTCAAAAATCTCCTTTTCTTTGATGTCCCATTTATTCTAAACTGTGTTAATACTCGGTTTAGGTTCCCCATTCTAGAGGTGACTGCAATTCTGTTTAGCTATCCTGAACCAAAGGATTTTGAGAAATGGAAGGTTCTTTATAAGTGTAAAGTTGTCACTGGTTATTAAAATAAAAGCTTTCTCATATATAACCTTGTCAGCAATAGCACTTAGTGACCTACAGGACAGCTATTTACTAAAAACAGAAACTCAGTAATTGAGGCCCCTATATACTATATCTCCAAGTCTGCACCAAAACATACTACAAAGGTTTGAGCTAAATGCTTTTTAAGCCACTAAAATTTCTACTTCAGCACGTCTCTGCCAAAAATACTCTGGCTGACCCTTATTTCCATGATGATATTTTATATCTAATTCCTCATTTATTAGAGTTGGAATTATCCTTAGTTTGGGTGGGAACAAAATTAGCTTTAGCTTTTAGATCTGTGTCATTTCAGAAATTCTCTTTCCAGGAGGCATTTGGTAGATCAGCATGTTGTTAAACAGAAAAGCTGCTTCTGTGACTTATACATCCTCTGTTTTTGACCTACTGTGATCTTTACATTGACCTCAACCTAATATAATTCACAGGTGAAGAAAAGTTCCAATTTCAGAGTATGTTGAACAGGGACGAAAATTAAGATTTATTAAGCAGAGGTTTTCTAAGGCTTTATACTAAAATGTTCACATATGTTATTTCACTCACTCCTCAAAATAAACCATTGAGGAGGCTATTATTGTAGCCTTTGTACAAATAAGCATTTTGAAGTTTAGAAAGGTAAAGGTAAGGAAGCTTATCCACAGACACATGCAGGAGCTGGTTGAACTAAATTTATATAAAAATATGCAGGTTATAAAGCCTAGTATATTACCTGATGCTATTTCCTGAGCTTCTTGGTTTTAGTGATAGTCACTAGAGAATTTACTGTACAGTCATTTCTTGGTATCCACGAGGGACTGGTTCCAGGATCCCCAATGATACCAATATCTTCAATGCTATTTATATAAAATGGGGTAGTATTTACATATAACCTACATACATCGTATACTTTTCTTCTTATACAGACCCAAAATGTTAAGATTTTATTTACAAAACTTCTTTGTTGTGCAGAAAGTAAAAATGCTGTTTCAATCTCAGTGCAACTGGTAGCCACAGACAGTTGATTCACCAATCACAGCATTCACACTACAGCAAGAGTCTTACACGAAAACCTAACAATGCTTACAATTTTGTTGGGGTGAAGTCCCCAAGCTTGATGAAGGATTTCCAAGAGGGACCAAATGGAGGGAGGCGGAATGTCACAGGAACTATTCTTTGGCCCTTTGGGTGGGTGGGTGTGCATACTTTTAATCATCTTTACCTATAAAAACCTAATACAATGTAAATGCTATGTAAATAGTTGTAAATACAATGTAAATGCCATGTAAATAGTTGCCTGCATGTGGCAAATTCAAGTTTTGCCAGTTGAATTGGTGGATGTGGAATCTGCAGATACAGAGGGCCAACTGTACTTGAATTCCAGTGGCTATATCTTTCTTGATTATAACTTAAGGCTTAGTTCTCCCCCAGACTCCATCACAATTTGTAATACAGACACAGAGAACATTAGACTGAGAACGGTTCTAGGTGCACTAGAATCTAATTTCCATGGGGACGCAGACTTTGCCTTATTGACTGACACAGAGCCAGCAAACAGAACAGTAGTACGGTCACAGTGGGAACAGAGTCAATAAATTAAAATATCTTTTCCAATTCAATATCTTGAATTTTATAGCTGAGGACACTGAGACTCCAAGAAGTGAAGTGACTTGTCAAGGGTAAATGGTAACTTAACAGATCAGTAGATTAGAATTCAGTTTTTCTTGTATTATGGTCAGCAGGTTTTCCAGTATGTCAAATTGTTACTAACTGGGCAGCCACAAGACAGTACTTCTCTGATCCATGTATTAGAACCACAAAGAAGACAAACAAAAAACTCCCACTTTTAGGTACCTTTTGCTACAGAGTTTAAAGAGGTGGACCAATGGGCATGGTGTGAAGCACCTTCCAGAAATGCTCTGTTGAGTAAATTGACTAAGAAAGAGTGCACGGTCTATCATTCATAGTGTACTATTTCATAACCTTTAAAATGCAGCACATATCTGTAAATTTTATGAATTGAAAAGTTGGCTTTCTTATGGTAGATTTAATCTTACAGCTCTGAAAGTCAACAGTGATTTTATTTTCCTTCTGGCATAAAAATTCATTAAGAATAATCACCTAGGAATAAACCTAAGAAATCAACAGGACTTATATGAAGAAAATAATAATCCTTTACTCAGCTACACAGACACATAATGCAATTAAATAAAGGAATAGAATATGTTGTGAGATGGGAAGACACAATGTTGGACAGATCTCTATTTTATTCTAATTAATCCAAAAATTCAATAAAATGACAACTCAATGAAAATTCCAAGAGGCTTTTTAAAAACCTCAACACAAAGAAACTAATATTTGGTTGGACAAGTAAATACTTTAGAATGAATAAAATTAGGGTAATTATAATTAGGTGGCACAAATTACAAAATATAAAAATCTAAATCTGTATTAAGTAAAATAATGTCATATTAGCCAACAAAATAAACAATGAAGAATTAAATAAGATTAAAAAGTCCAGAAACAGGCTCTAGTCTCTACATGGCCTTGGTATAAAATATTAGTGTTTTAAAATACTAATTTTAAAGGAGAAGGATGAGATGAGAAGGATGAATTTTACAGTAAATAGTATCAAAGAAACTGAAAAGATTAGTGAAAGGAGAAAGTTAAAAACATCACATTGCATATGAGATATATTCTTGATAATTTAAAATCTTAATATAAAATCTAAGCCATTTAATAAAAGAAGAATAGTTGAATAAGTATTTTTGTAAATTTGTTATGGGTAAGGTTTTTCAAAGCATAATTAATACTGATATAAACCATTAAGCAAAAGATAGACTTATAAAAATGTAAACTTCTCGGGCTTCCCTGGTGGCGCAGTGGTTGGGAGTCCGCCTGCCAATGCAGGGGACACGGATTCGTGCCCCGGTCCGGGAGGATCCCGCATTCCGCGGAGCGGCTGCGCCCGTGAGCCATGGCCGCTGAGTCTGCGTTCCGCGACCGAAGGGGCCACAGCAGTGAGAGGCCCGCGTACCGCAAAAAAAAAAAAAAGTAAACTTCTCTGTGTCAAAGAGTGGCATATATAAAATTGAAACACAAAAAACTGGAATCATTTGGTGTGTGTATATACAGACATATATATAAAAACACATATCAAATTATATATAAATTTGTAATAATAATTATTTCATTCACTCAATCAACAAATATTTTAGTGTTTAATATGTTTTAGGCACTCTCTTAAGTGTATTAAGCAATGAATAAAATAGATTATATATGTATATATGTATATTTCCAAGGAGCTTACATCCTAATGGGGGTGGGAAGCAGATATATAGGAAATAACATGAATAAGTAAAATATATACTATGATAACAGTGAGAGGTGCTAAGAAGAAAAAATAAGGCAGGGTAGAAAGATGGCAAATATTGTTGATGGCTGCAATTTTAGATCTAGCATACAGATCACCTCCTTGAGTAGTAAAACCTTACCATTCATTCCTTTTTAAGAAACAAAATGGAAATAAATGGAGACAAAATCATACACATAATCATATGAATCAGCATAGTATACACTCTGCATTTTAAAATGAAATTAAATAAGCTTGAACTGGAGATTTTTAATTTTGTAATTTTATCAGTAGATAGGTGATGTCTGATTCTGTAAAAATGGGAGGTGAAGTTGTATTTTTGGAGTATGAAAAAGCAAGGCAAAGGACCACTCTATTCTGTGAATGTCCCCAGGAACCCCACCTATCTTCTATGTCACCTTTCTCCATGAATTGTTCCTCCTGATTTTCTTTGATTGAATTGTCAGGCATTATTTGTGGAAACCTTTCTACTTTCACCTAACAGCCACTTAATATTCTTCTCACATGCTGCAAGATATAAATGTCTGAGAAATGAATAGGAGGAAGATGGTTGTGCATTTACTGTTTAAGACAGCCTTCATTGCCCGCAAATGAAAAGAACACAGGAGAAATTTCTGATTAAATCACAGGATCCAGTAAAGAAAAGTGTAAAGACCTAACAGGCATTCTAGGATGGAGGGGTTGTAACACGTTAAGTCCTAAATTTTGGATACTTGCTCAAACTACGTCTTTTGAAAGGCAATATGGAGGCAACCTAAGGGTTTGTGATTTGTTCTTGGTTCTAGATTGAAGATAGAAAAACAGTTTCTACCGGGCTGCTTTATTTAAAGGTAAACTAACAAATCTGTGTAGAGATTTCCAGGGCTGCCAATGCTGGTTGTAATGCTTATTTTATCCATTCTACTCCAGCCTTCCAAACCAAATCAACGATTATTTACTTAATGCCACTATACCATATACCTCACCCCCAATGCTCCAGGGGGTATAAAATGATTGATTATACCTTATGTCCTTGATTTAAAGGGGAATATAATCATGTTAAGAAAGTAAGATGCAAGTGCAAAAAATAAGATACATGCCTTAAAAAATGCTGTGGATTTAGAAAGGATTCTTTTTTTTTTTTTTTTTTTGCAGTACGCGGGCCTCTCCCGCTGCGGAGCACAGGTTCCCGACGCGCAGGCTCACCGGCCATGACTCACGGGCCCACCCGCTCCACGGAACGTGGGATCTTCCCGCACCGGGGCACGAACCCGCGCCCCCTGCATCGGTAGGTGGACTCTCAACCACTGCGCCACCAGGGAAGCCCCTAGAAGAGGATTCTTTAAAACCCTAAGTCAGATTATGTCACTCCTCTGCTGAAACTCTCCAATGGCTTTCCAACTACATCAGTGAAAAAGCCCAAGTCCTCAGAGTAGCTACGTAACTTCACTGCCCACTACTTTCTCCCTTGCTTTTTAGTAATAGTCTTGCTGTGACCAGAACTCACGGCATGCTCTAGCCTCATGGCTTCACATATGGTGTTCCATCTGTTTGGAACATTCTTCCCTTAGATATGCACATGGTTTGCTCCCTTTCCTCCTCCATGTTATTAATGTTACCCTGTTACTTAAACTTGTTCAATCAGCCTCTGCCTTACTACACATTCCTACTCCCTATTCCTATTTATGACCTTCTAAATCACCATATAGCTTATTAATTTTGTTGATTATCCCCCTCATTTCTCTAGAATTTGAAAATAAATCCTACGATTTTATTTTAAAAAGTTATTTAGAACATAAATTGAAGCTCCAAAGAGGGCTTCAGTTTTTGTGTTTTTTTCACAACTATTTCTATAGTTTCTATTTCTATACTATTTCTGTTGCTTCCTGATATAAAATACATATGTATGGAATCATTGAACACTTGAAAGAGTTCGTGAAAGAAAAGCATAAACTGGACCTTAAAAGATGGGAGAAGATTTGATTAAGCAGAGAAAAAGGAAAGTAAGAGGTGATGATAGTGAAAAGAGAAATTATGCAAGTAAATGTCTAAGGAATCATATGAGAGGTTGAAGCAGTTCTGCTCTACAGAATTTAGTGGATTGAAATCTCCTAATAATGCCCTGATACGCTCTCTGTTGTTTACAAATCAATTTTTGTAAGGAATATTTTCTCCTGCAATTTTTCTATAACCACCAAAAACCACATGGGCAATACCAACCTAAAATGACCATGTAAGAGAGAAATACTTCTCTGGTCACAAACAAAACACAATATATAATACTAAGCAATTAAGTGACCAATAACTACTGATTCTGAAAGTGGCTTTCCTTCTAATTCTTCATAAATTTTAATGCTAATTTAGACTTATTAGACATATTTAGGTTATGGTGAAAAATACAGACTATAAACTGCCAAGCAGATGAAAATCAAAGTCATTAATTTATTCTATTACTTATGGGAATAAATACTGGGAACTAAGTAAATCCTTTCCCCCCCCCATTGTCAACACCTCCATGAGTGCCATCTTTGCAAACTAGTTGAAAGATTTAAAAAAATGTATTGACCCCATATATCCTGAATGTTCTCACAGAGGTAATGATATTTAAAATAGTCACCATTATGCTCATTAACAGATATCCAAAAGAAAAACTAGTGTGGTCATCACTATTTATGCTAGAATCATACTTATCTCAACCAAGTCCAAACATGTCTCTTACTTTAAAAGAACTTTTAAAAATATGATTTGACTGGAGAATTGTGGAAGCAGCCTACAATTCTTCTCTACTCTCATAAATCCTTCCAGGAATCCCAGTTGGAAGACTCTTTGTTTTTCTGACATGCCAGAGATTGAAAACTTTATATTTTATCTCATTTAATGGGATAAGGAAACAGTAAATGTTTGCTTCTGTGGGAATGAAAATATAAAAAATGCCCTCAGGGAGTCTGCCAAGTATTAGGTTCCTACAAAGTACCAAGAAGTTTTAGGGATATATTTTTCAACTACTCAACTGGATTTAATTAAATAGTAATTCCTGATGATATACCCAACCCAGTAATGTGTGCATGGCACAGATCTACGGACTTAAAAATTATAAAACCAGAGGCATTAGATCAAAACAGACACCTAAAGCTAGATAGTATTTCATGTAACCTATGTTATACTGAACTGAATATAGTCATTTTTTATGTGAAATTAATTCCAATGTTTAACAAAACTCAGTGTAAATAAGTTGCTTTTTCTTTCCTTGACTTCTAAGCTAAATTCATGTGCAGCTCAAATCATTTCATATATTCATGAAATACGTAAATAATACAGACCCTCTAAAAATCTAACTACATTCTCTAAAGCATGAGAATGTCAGCCCTCAGTTTATTTCCAGCTAGGATAAGATTTGAACTGAATTCTATGACCTACAGTGGGAATGCTAGGTTCTCACTGATGTTTTGGTTCATCAGGTGAGAGAAATAAATTCCCTCTTAAATGAGTGAAAAGTCTCTCTATAAAAATAAAACAAATGACCTAATTCTTTTAATAGCAATTATTATTTATTTTAACAGAAAATATCAGAGTAGATTGATACACTTAGAATTGTTCATACCTCAATTTAATTGTAACAGAATAATCTAATATAAAAAAGTATAATTACAAATAATACTATATTTGAACATAGGATTTTAATGTAACTGCTAGAAAAATGAAATCAGACTATAAATTATCAAGCCTACCTAAATTGTATCTCCTTACAAAGAAAATACTTAATGATGCTATCAGTGTATCAACCAAATGTTATATTTCTCTGTATTTTCTATGTTAGAAAACGAACCAGTGTGACAATACGTGGTATAGGAAAAAAATTCACCATGATGACAAATATAAACATAAAATTCTAGTTAAGGCACTCTCTATACCATGTAGCAGAATTAAAGCGAAGATAATAAACCTTTAATGAACTCAGCTAGTGAACTGAGTTGTTCTGACTCTGCTAACAAATTTTAAATAATCTTTTTTTTGCTACCATTTTCAGCTTTTTCTGGACTAAATTATTCCCACACTACCTTAGCAAATAGATATTATGGAAAGAAGAGTTTTTAACCTCACCCATTTTTTTCTTCCTATAATAAAAAGTTTCTTTAAGGAGCTGAATCTGTTCAATGAAAGCTAAAAAACTTTTTAAATTTTATGCTGTAAAGTATACAATTTTTGAGTCGAGCTTATTTGTACTCCCATTAGGCTGATTAGTACAAATAGAATTTCATGGCATTCAGATCAAGCAGTTAGCAGACCCTGGAAAAATAAGGACAATTATGGTAAAATATGTGTGCACTTATACTACATATTAATACAGACCAATCTTTATAACTTATCCCCTGACGACTATTTGATCACATCTTGTCCTCCTCCTTCTGGGGAAAGCTCTCATCCAGGCTTTGAGTCCAGATGCAACCAGGAAGATTTACTAGTAACAAAAATACCTTCTATGGTTACTATAAAATAGTGAAAGTAGTAAACAATATCTACCTGGTTCTCAAATATCAGTATTTCTTTACGATGAATATGGATGTGAGCATTTTTGTTCAGATGTCAGCACTCTCAGAATAAAGTGAGAACATTATCCTGAGCTCTCCCACTGGCAATGTTCCCCGGTGAAGAGTGTAGGGTGGGAGAGATGTGTTTGAGCAGAATAAGCTAACAGTATCAGACAAACAGCATCAGAGTCACAGAAACCTGACACTGTCCAAATAGGAAGCATATTCTTTGTATGCCGCCCGTTTTTAATCTTTTGAGGTTTAATCACTAATGAGTGATACGCTACATGAGAACTCTGTCTCAGGCTCTGACCATTCCTCTTGCTTAGGATACTAGAATCTTTTCTCTGGGGCTCACTGAGCTGAGCGCACAGGCCCTTCAACACCTGCTCTGGCTACCATGTAACAGATTTCAGTACACAAGAGGAAAAATACTCTTATTCTTTTTTTTTTGCTGTTATAAGTAGTACAATCAATGCACTATTAATTCTGATAATAGTTAAAAATTCATAGTTGAATACTTACATGTGGATTTTTAAAACCCAATTAATATGACAATTTTTATAAATAATTCAACTATCTTTTAATTTCAGAGATATTTCCTTGAAGGGTACAAATGGAATAACCTTAACTTATGAAATTCCTCTTGAAATGTTGGCCACTTTAAAAATATTCTGTATTAAATACTTTATAATGCGAAATGCTGATAATAAGAAATCATTGTAGTCATCAAAGTTATAAAATTTTTCTGGTCAAAACTTTTTTCCAGCATTCACCACATTACTACATCAATTGAAAAGCTAGTATTTATTTAAAAAATAATGGCTTATAAAGAAATTACCACTTTTATTGAAACAATGCCAAAAATTCCTGGTGCCCAATAAGGTTAATCAGAGATGTCTTTATTATATATGCTATTCAAATAAAATACATTTTTCAAATTTCATAAATTATGGTCTTATATAATTTGTTTAATTAAACATAAGTATATGAGAAAATGAATACATACCTACCCAAGAATAATGATACTATTAAAATATTTTATACTAAGATGTTTTATTCTTGAGTTACATGTAAGTAAAGAACAAAATAAATGTTCATGTAGAGACTAGCAACTAAAATTTGCATTAACATGACTTCTGATATATATATATATATATATTTTATAACTTCTGATATTAATGAACATGAGTAGTTGCACAACTAAATAAACAATGTAGATAGATGTTCTGTTAATCTCACTTACATCAGAAAATAACATTCTTCAGTTTTTATTTTTTAAAAGGTAAACAAAGAAAGTGAGGTCAGGGTTATGGAAAGCAAGTTTAGAGGTGAATTTTAACCATTTTAGTCACTTTATACTTGGCTCGGAGTCCTTGACAGTTTTATTACTTTATCAGGCATCTAACAAGTACATTTAAAAAGACTAAAAAGGGCTATGTTTTTGAATACTCTCAATAAAGATGAGTTATTATAGTTAATTTGCATTTTCATGGTGCTGAGTTTTGGAATAAATTACTTCGCATATGACATGAGTCAAGTTCATATAAATTTTGGTTATGGCCTCAATGGAGAAAGTTATACTCTCCAACCCCCAAGTAACTTTTGTTTCATTGTGCAAGTCATTGAAAATTGAATGAAAATCAGCAATGGAAAGCCCCCCGGTAGATGACATCAATTTTTTTACATAATGTTTCACTTTGTAGTCTCATAAAAGTTCAAAACAAAACTCAAAACTCAAGGCAAGTTCTCTCCTATATTGTTAGATACCGTGTACGCTGAAATAAACCCTGTGAAAAGCAATTTAACAATAAGCACAAAATCTTTGACTGGGCAATCTTATTTCTGTAAACGTATCCTAAATAGATGCTAAAAGGTATATCTTGAGAGAAATAGGAAGGGATTATCAATTGTGGTGAAGACTGGAAAACAATCTAAATATCCTGCATATGTTAATATTATAAAACCACTGAAAGTAATGTTTTCAAGAAATATTTCATTTCAAGAGAAAATGATCCTATGTGGTATTGAGGAAAAAGTAGCATATAGAATCAAATAAACACTACTAATGAAAATCTGGGAAAATTTTAACTGTTGGTGATCATTTTCTTTCCTGTTTGAACACTGTACATATCTGGACTTCCTATTTTCTATAACAAACACATGTTGCTTTTATAGCCAGAGACAATAAATGTTATTATTAGAGAACCTCATATAGCAAACCATTCTTATTTGGTATAATCAGAGGTACAAACAAAATTTAATATACATACCTAAGCAGAATAAGACATATTTTCTTTTTTAAATAATTACCAAATATGAAAATTTTAAGATTGCAAAATTAAACCCAAGGTATTTCTCTCATGATTTCTGGTTTTAAAGAGACAAAATTTTTAAAAATATGTATTAATCATCAGAGTTAAGTATTCCTTAAAGAGATGGTACAGGCAGTATAAAGACTCAAGCAGAGATTTCCTCACCTTGTAATAAGGAAGAGGGCCAGACTAAGGAAGACGGTTTCAGGTTGGGAGAGAGGGAAATTTGAGGCAACAGTTCCATACCTAGCACTAATTGGCAGCCAGACACAGAGGGTAGCAAATACATTACAGAAAATGAAGAGTTTAGGGATGGCCTTTCTCTTCATCTTTTCTATTGGTCCTGTGTTCTATGTTATATTCCCAGTCCTTTTATCTCTCTTCTCTTTTCAATTCTTTTGCTTCTGTATTGTAGTCTATACTTTTTTCTCCATTATTTTTCTGTTCCATCAACCACTTCATCCCTGTCTTCATCTGTTTATTCCATTGTCTGGTTTCTATAAGATGTTAGTTTCATTTGACAACAGCTGTCTCAACATGCACGACAGAGGCTATTTAGAGTGTCCTGAGAAATAGTCATACTGAGACAACCTTACTGGGTTCACATTTTTCCCCTTGAGGCTAAACAAGCATATCCCATAGGAAATATTTCTTTTCATTGAGGGAAATATCTAACTTTTAAAAAACTATATATAAAAATAAATTACATGAAAAAATAAATGTTGAGGGGACTTCCCTGGCAGTCCAGGGGTTAAGATTTCACCTTCCAATGCAGGGGGTGCAGGTTTGATCCCTGGTGGGGGAGCTGAGATCCCACATGCCTTGTGGCCAAAAAACCAAAACAGAAAACAGAAGCAATATTGTAACAAATTCAATAAAGACTTTAAAAATAGTCCACATCAAAAAAATCTTAAAAAAAAAAAAAGTTGAGAAGTTTCAGTTAAATGAGTAAGTTGCTTTATTTTTAAGAGGTGTTACATGGGAAAAAATCCTATATAATACACCCAATTACCACTACTCCTATTATGTCGTCTAATATTAATTATCTATTATTTAATTGGCACGGTAACCATCCTAATAACTGCTATGGTGATTCAGTGTCGAAGATGAAGAATTTTAGGCCTGGAGGAAGATTTAACAAGGTAGCATAAAGACATCTGACTGCTAAGGGCAGAGACACTTCCCCAGACCCGCCCAGCTCCATCATATCTCCTAACCTACTTCACAATCATCAGTTATAACATGCATCTACTGAGCATTTAGAGATCTTCATTCAACCAACAGAGTAGCAAGTCCACCTTACGGACATGACCCACAACAATGACCAAGCATTAATTAGAACCACAACCTGAAAACCACGTTAGTGAACATTACTCAGGAGAATACATGAGCCAATCTTTTAAAAGGCAACACCTTGAGTATCTGCTGATCTTCCCTTGTTCAACTTTTTACTACAGTGCACCATGCTTTTGTCTTACCAATTTCATGGCCTATGAAGCTATTTAGGTTTCTCTCAATGTGTATTTTACTTATGATAAACCAAGTGCTGATAATTCACTCAGTTTTATCCTCCCTAAGAAGCAGTTTATGTTTTCTTATAAGAGCCCCACTGGAAGACTAGGCCTCCTGGAATGGGTACCGTAAAATATACCAGTAATGCTTTATGAAAAAGTTGATTTCATTGGACCTAAACTTCCTCTGAGTCAAAGAAGAAATGGCTAAGCTCCTACTTTTCTTTTTTTAGGCTTCATTCAAATTTTATTTGTTTTTCAACTAATGTCCTTTTCTGTTCCAGGATCCCATATTGCATTTATTTAAAAACAAAATTTTGGAGTATATTGATTTACAATGTTGTGTTAGTTTCAGGTATACAGCAAAGTGAATTAGTTATACATATATAATGCTTTTTTAGATTCTTTTCCCATGTAGGCCATTACAGAGTACTGAGTAGAGTCCCCTGTGCTATACAGTAGGTTCTATTTTATATATAGTAGTGTATACATGTCAATCCCAATCTCCCAATTTATCCCTCCCCTCCTATGCCCCCAATAATCATGTTTATTTTCTACATCTGTGATTCTATTCCTGTTTTGTAAATAAGTTCATTTGTACCATGTTTTTAGATTCCACATATAAGCGATATTATATATTTGTCTTTCTAGCTCCTACCTTTTTTGAACGTGTTGAGAGGCTACAGTGAGAAGACACGATGTAAAAGGAAGCATATGACTGAGTTATCCTATCACAGGAAGGTTCTAAACTGTCGTAGTTATGATAATAATAGAGGGAAGGCAACAGATAATTAGATGGGTCTACTCTCTCAAACCGCAATTGGTATGGCAGGTGTAGGAGTTGATTTCGAAAAATCTTTTCTATTTAATAATGAATATGTAGCAGATTTTCTGTGTTTAAGTCTGAGAGTGTAATGTCCCCTTTCTAGCTTCCTAAATAATGTGAAAACTAAATCCTTGTAAGTTTTTCATTTCTTGAACATGTCAAGTAGCTTATAACATTAGGATTTACTCTTACAGAATTGGCCTGAAAATATTTAGGGTTTTTCCCTGTGGAGCTATTTTTAGAGACCTTGAAAGCTATAGTTTGTATTTGATTATGTATTACATTTACAGAATTTTTAGGTTGTGTGTAATACAAGTTCATTGCAAACATCTACACTTTTAAAGCAATACCTACTCTTTTAAATGACTACCTATCAGGTCCCAAGTTGCTTTTTTTTTTGATATGCAATTTATAATTTACACATAAACTACTAATTGAGATAAATAATTACTTTCTAGATCAGTTGGTAAAAATGACTATGTAAACCTAAGGCATAGATTTTCACTTCACTTCTAAAATAGAAGAATTATATATTTTCAGGAACTTCCTGTTGATTACTGAGTTTCTACATTATGTAAACAGATGGTGCTCATTTCAAGGTTCTCAGATATATTTCCTTATATGTATGGCTTCTAAATGTGTAAGTGATGGAGCTATAAGAACAAATATTGAAAAGGTTTAGAAGTCAGAAGGAAACTAGTAATTAGCCTTGACAATAGAATACTAAGCCACACTCTTAAGATGGAATGTCGTAATTTCATATTGCACATTTAGTAACACTATCTCCTGCATTTACTAGGGTCATTCCTCCCTAGCTGCTCTTTGCCAAACATGCTGGACACTTTGAATTTCCTCTCTTCCCTTCTTTTTCTTTCTGCTAGGATGAAAGCAAGCTTAAGGGCAGAAGCCCTTGAGGGCTTTATTCTCTACTGTGTAAGTTGTATGTTCGCCTGGGTAGCCTATAAAACAGTCTCACAGAAAACTCATAACTTTCTGGTTTTGGAATTTATTATAGGGATTTTAAAGACGATTTACTTTCTTAATTATATTTTAAATAAGCTAATGTGAAAATGAATTGACATTTCTCCATGCATGATACTTGGAGGCATGTCCTAGGAATGTATGGTATAAACAGCAATAGGAACCAGCCTAGAAACAAAGGTGTTCAAAAAGGAAAGGTGCTAACCTGGGGGGCATGTTTATATAAGACCCAGTTTTGTGCTGGTTTTGATACTTTTTATGTATGAATTACGGACCATAGTGGATTCCCTGACACATTTTTCAGGATATTCTGTTTTAACACTAGCAAAGTGATTAATCCAACTATGGACTTTCTTTAATAAGGTCTTGTCATATGAAGGTTTAATTTTAAGCAGCATTTGTACTCTGTCACAGAGTTATACAGAATGACAAGTATAAATATTGACTGCTTGGGCAGAACCAACTTTGCAAGAATAAAACAGAGCTAAGTTATGTCCTTCCTTCACATCACCTCCCACCCAATCCCTTCAGCTGTTATAAAAGCAGAAATCCTTGACCCTGTCTAGCACCTCAATATGTGAAGCTGGCTCCTGCTGCCATCACAGCTGGCTTAAGAACCCCTTGGAGAGTCATTAGCTACAGAAAGAGATGAAATAGTTTATCTAACGAGGTTACAATATGAGTTGGAACTCTTCATCCTCCTTCAAGTCAGCCATCCAATAACCACAGCTCTTGTTCTCACCTTACCTTCTTCATAATCATGTTCTATATCTGGAATGCTCTACCATTTCCTTCGGATCAAAATATTACACTGCATGAAGAGCTAATCCAATTATGGCACTACTCTTCTCAGAAGAAAAATGTTGTTCTTATAAGACATACTGTTTTCCTATGTGTTAATATCTCTCTCTCGCTAATTCATGGATTTCTTAAATGAAATTATATATATATATATATATATATATGCAAAAACACTAACATAGTGCTTGGTATATAATATGGCTCTCAAAAATGTTAGTTTCTTTCTCTTGCTTTTATTTTGCCTACACATTCTAGCACAAATTCTAGTTTTCACTGCATGGCAGAATAAATTGGCCTGCATGTCTCTGTAGCTTGCCACTATGCTACCATCTGCTTGGTGAGAAAGAGAAAGAGACATGTATCGATAGAAAGAAACTACTTGGAATCAGGCATTTTGAAGGCAATGAGTTCACTGGTTCACAGTATCTAAGTGCAGGTTTGTGGACTAGTGCTATGCCTTACGCAGTTTTCACTAGAAATGAGAAAAAGACAGATAATACTAAAAATCAGTGCATTTTAAATAAAGACAAATGTATTTAATTTAACAGATGCCATTAATCATGCAATTTTATGTTTTGCTCATACAGTTTTTAAACACAATTGCTTTTAAGAAATAGTGGAGATAAAGCTATACAGTCTTTTTTTTTTGTCTTTTTGCTTTGTAGTCTATGTCATTATCTTATGGTGATGACATCATAATGCGATTAGTTGCTAAAGCTTCCTGAAGTCTTTCTTGTCTGTCAGCCTTTCATATTTTTTTTCTTAATTTTAAAGTTTCCTGAAATTCTAGAATCAGGAAAATATTATTTGCGGCTGACAGAAAAAAATGGTGGTCTTTTCTGACCAATATAACTAATTTTTCTGGTGTTTCTACTTAATCTTTGCAGGCATTTAAATTTAGATTTCAATTCTTAACACAAATAACTCGTAACACATTTAACACATAATATGTGTTTAATAGTTCACCTTCTTACTAATGTCACAATTCAACTCAATTTAACAAATATTTACTAAGGGTTTACTATGTTCACACAACTCTTCTGTTAGGGAAATAAAATCAAAGAAAATAAAGATCTCTACCCCACTGCAGCTTATATTCTGCAGAAGAAAGACAGACAATAAACTTAACAACTAAAAAAATTATATAGTCTGGGGCTTTGCTGGTGGCGCAGTGGTTGAGGGTCCGCCTGCAGATGCAGGGGACACGGGTTCGTGCTCCGGTCCGGGAAGATCCCACATGCTGCGGAGCGGCTGGGCCCGTGAGCCCTGGCTGCTGAGCCTGCGCGTCTGGAGCCTGTGCTCCGCAGCGGGAGAGGCCACAACAGTGAGAGGCCCGCGTCCCGAAAAAAAAAAAAAAAAAAAAAAGAAATTATATAGTGTGGAAGGTGAAAAGTGCTCTGACATAAAGACACAATACAGCAGGGTCAGAGTGTCAGGGTACTGAGAATTTAAAAGTTGTCACATTAAGTAGGTTGTCAGGATAGACCGCATTGAGAAGGTAGGCTCTGAACAAGGATGTGTGGGAGATGAGTTAGCCAAACTGGTATCCAGGTGAAGACAACACTAAGATAGTGAGAATACCAAGAACAAAGGCTCAAAGGTGGGAGCATTTCTGGTGTGTTTTAGGAACAGCAAAGAGACCGATATGGCTGGAGTAAGTGAGTGAGGGGGGTAATGGTAGGGGATGAGACCAGAAAGGTTAAGGAGGTGAGGTAGGAAGCACAGAAAGCCTAGTGTACTTTTACTCGTGCTCTGAGTGAGACAGGGTGTTATAACAGCTTTCCGGGCAGAGGAATAAAATCGTATATGCTTTAAGAAGACTCTAGTTGCTGTGTTGAGAACTGACAATTAAGGGGCCCAAGGTAGAACAAGAGACCTGTTAGGAAGTTTTGCAGTCATCCAGGTAAGAAATACTGGTGGCCTGAAACAGCCAAATAGCCGTGGAAGTGAAAAAAGTGGTCAGATTCTACATAGATATTTTGTAAATATATAAATATGTTGAGGATAAAGTCAACAGGATTTCCTGAGAGACTGCCTATATTAACAGTCAAGTATTATAATAATCTTTATTTAGTAACCAATAACTGATCATTTAAATTCACATAGAAAATAATATCTATAAGGCAATGAAATCGTTCATTTTATAAATTTTTTCAATTTATGTGGTAAGCTGAAAAATAAATTTTCCATACTGAGGATCCCTCTTTACTGGTACATATTTACCAGATATTTGAACAATGGACTGTGTGTTAAATTGGGTAATATGTTACAATAAGTATGTTAGATAATTAAAGATGTGACCTAGTGGTAAAATCCATGGCATGTCTTGTGTGCTAGTATTAATGGGTTCCTCATTTAAGGAAGAGAAATCACTGATCCATTTCATTGATTAATTAACCTCCTTGTGAAACTGTAGAAATTTTATCTGATATTATATTTTCATGCCCGGTTTTATTTTACTCAGAAGTGCTTTAATAAATGTTGTATTTTAATACTAAGAAGATTCAGCATGTTGGAATATTCTGCAGATTTAACAAAAGCTTAGCGAAGTATTTTGATACATAAGGAAAATTTGAATAAAGATTCGGTATACTAGTTCTTTCATTTCAAAAGAGAATTCTTTAAAATTAACATTATATTGCCATGATAGGTAAAGTGATTAGAGACTGAATATTCTTCGCCATTTTAAAAGACTACAATCATTAGCACAAAATGATTTGTAGCGCAATTTTGCTTCACTTGGGAGGAAAACAATTCCCTTTCATAGTTAGTAAATATATTTAAGAATGTAGCTAGAAAAACCAGGTTCTGTAGAAGTATAATGCTTACTTTTCTCTTCCATGGTTTTAAAAAGATGCTATTAGACACAGGTCAGATGTGCAATTACAACTGAGGGAAGTGCATACATTTTACAATAAAAAATGTGTTGCATTTTTGATAATAAATGAAATTTCATAAGCACTAGTCAGAAAATATAATTTGGCAAATTATATTTAAAGCTTACACAGCTTTACTAGTATTTAATGCTTTAGAGACAAGGTGGCCCAACACAATTAGCCAAGTTCTGAGGCAGCATTAAAATCCTGAAATATGGGAATGTAGGGAGCTTACCAAGTCAGAAGTTTTCCAGAATAATTTTGATTAGTTAAAATATAATTTCACTCACAATATGTCTCATGTTTACAAAAGAATTTGTATATTTTATGTATTTTGTTCTCATCTAATAACAGATAAATAAAATAGCAGTAACTTTTACTTACTTACCGTAAGTGCTATGAGGAAGGCTTACAAAAACACAACCCACGCCCTGAAGAAGATATATGAACTTCTATTTTTATGTATCTTTTAAATCAGTATATCTCAAACTGCTGTATAAACATCTGGCATATGCATTTAAATTAAGGATCACCTGCATACACATATACATGCACATAACTGGGCTCCAACCCAGTCACTTACAGAATCAGGACTTCCTGAGCTTAGGTACCACTGTCTGCATTTGTAACAAGTACCTGACATGAAGTTTGGGAACATAAAATTTTGAGAATCAAAGAATGGGCAACATCAATATACTATTTGTTGATTACATACATCTATATATCTATCTCACAGTGGCACAGATATATATATATATATATATATATATATATATATATATATATATATATATGACATGATCTATAAAGAGTCATAGAAAAAGGGAGGTTTGAGAAGTTCTTTAAGGATGGATAGAATTTGAATGTGTAGAGGTGGAAGGTAGGTGTTTCTGGTGAGATGGCTAGATTATTAGGGAATAGTTAGAAAACAGTTGCTAGATGACTTAGGCGGTAAAAGTGGCCGGGGCTAGACTGTGGATAACAGGCTGCCATACTGGCTGTGGTGTACCACCCAGACTCCCTAGCTCCTCCCTTTAGTACTAACTGTGTTGATACTGGCTGAGTGGCCCTCTGAAAACTTCTCTAGACTGATAAGAGCCACATGGCCCAAGTTCATACTCCCAAGTGGGTGCATATCCAATGACTACTTAATGGTAAAAGGGAGGACAGACAGCATAAAGGCCTGGCTCCTTGCCCCAATCAGGACAACTCTGTAATACCTGCCCAGTGCCAAAGTGCTCTGTGGGATTGACTGAGGCCACTGTTGCAGTTGCATCTTAGCTCAGGGAGTCTCTCTGCTCAGTCCTGCTACTTTTGCACCCTAGAGGTGTTGATCTCAAGAGCAGTCCCCAAGAAACTTCCTGTATGCACATCTCTGTCTCAGACTCTGTTTACTCCTAGAATTCAACCTGTCTCTCCTGCTGAGCTCACAAGTTAATGCACTTCTTCTTTCCTTCCTATTTTTCTGTTTTGTTGACCCAGTGTGGGTATTGTTTGTTTTAAAATTGAATTATTCCACAAGAACTGTAAAATCTTGAGATTTCACTGACAAAATCTGTTTCTGGCTTGCCTTCTGGAATTGCCAGACCTGGCCTCCCTGGGAATGTCTCCATCTTCAGTGAAAGGTGGGAGGCACTGCCACCTGAAAGGAGTCATCCCCTCTCCAGGTCACGAAGGTCCACGTGGCTCCATGGGGACCTCAACATTAATTGCCTCAACATTGATAGGTTAATTGCTTAGGAATTTGTTTAAAGGAATTGGTCAGTTACTCAGGTTAATATCTAAACTATGCCCTTTAAGACTTAATTTTGGATCTTAAAAGGACTAGAAAATTAGGACAGGGCATTAAGGCATAGTGATAAAGAGCATGAACTGGGGTTTGATTCCTGCCTCTGTACAACTTCAGGTTATCAAACTTTCTACACCTGTATTTTGTCATCTGTAAAATGGAGAAATTAACATTGCCTTATAGGATACTATGAGGATTCACTGAAATGATGTATGCACAGAACCTAACACAGGACTCAGTATAAAGTAAATTAAGCAATCAGGTTTTTACACCACACAGATGCACACACTCACACATTTTATTTATATATATAATAGATACATACATATATATACACACACATATACACATGCACAATTTATACTCTAAGTTATATCTTATATACATATATATAATTTATACTATAGGGAAGTGATTTAAATAAGTAAAGTTTAAGAGGAATATTTGAAGAGAGGAAATATAGTATTCATTACCATTCTTTTTAAAATTTAGGAAGATATACTGCAATAAAGAACTACATGGAAATAAAAAGCAAATATCTTTTATTGTCTACTCATAGCAATTCTTTTTTTTTTTTTTTTTGGTCTTGTTTTATAAAATATGAAGCTCCCTGGAGAGGCCAAATAATTTTTTATTTCACAGAGGTGTGCTTTCTGATAAATACACTAGAGTTTTGCAGATACACATGCTTCCTTAAACAATTTCTAAATCTGAACTAACTAAATCATGGTAGGAAACATGCTTTTCCCTGCCCAAGTGTTTGGTAAGGAGATATTTTAAAGTAGTATAGTTAGCTCTTGATATATCAGAGGCAGAATCAGGGAGGCATATTAGTGACTATCTTATTCCGATTTTATGCTTATAAAACAGGGATCCCAAATTCATGAGTTCATTAAATCAAATTAGGATTAAAAATTCTCTTTGGAGTCAGTGATTCATTTAAATCTCTACGGTAAACCTTCCAAAAGTCACCTGCAGATACTTGTACTCACTGTGGTAAGCAGTTCCGAGTATTCAGGGGACATTCCATCCCCCACTCTGTGTATGTGCACGCTTGTGTGTGTGTTAACGGTTCTATGAATAAATATATTAATTGATGCTATGGAGGTCTCATATAAAACATCAATCAAATTGGTCATTTTCAGTGAACTTAAAGTTTGAATTTCTATTTTACTAATACAGTATCCTAAGGGGAACCAAACAAAAAACACAGCGTAAAATTTTTCATTAACTACAATTATGACTTTTGTTTATTGCTCTCAATTCAAACAATTTCAAATGTGCACTATAGGACTTCTTGATGTACATGTACATTTTGACAAAATAATTTATTTCTAATAATTCATCTTTTTGGGAAAGAAATGAATAAGTTGACTATATTAAGCAACCAAATATACATGTTATAAAACTTAGGAGTAAACATACTATTCTTCCTTACTAGGCTGGCCTTTATCCACTTTAGTGTGGGTTTACATACTGGCATCCCACAGGGTAAAATGTTTTCAAATATATTTGGGGCTCCTGTCATTCTTCCCCAAATGCTTTCCATCTTTCTTGCACTATTCTACTCATTATCCTCTGCCACTTCTTACAGTTTAGCTCATGAAACCAAAATAATGACTTTAAGTGTATAGAATATAAAGTTCCGGGAAATATGTATGATTTTGTATGCTTACAGATACATACTATTCACTAGGTACCATCTTTCAACACACGAAGCAGCATGTGTTTCCTGGCCTACTATAATCATGATTTTGGAAAGGCAGCTGTTTGACAATTTTATTTCTATTTTCTCAGGTTTTATTTTTGAAGTGGAAAATTCCATCTGGATTACAATATCTTCCTACAAGGTTAGAAAATCAAAACTGAGGGAATGCTACCCCTAACTGATCGTACTGGCTTTCATACAGTGCTGCTTGTTGGCATCTTTCGGTTTGATATCATTTTTGGATGTAGCTAAATGCCAGATACCCTGACAAACATATACTCCACCAGCTGGATCTCCATCTGCTCGACTAAACATTTTCACACCAAATCTGTATAAAAAGCTATGTTTTCAAAGAGAGTTATCTATCACTGAAATATTAACATCTTAACTCCAGGAGTCCTTCCACTTATACATTTCACATGCATTTAATCACAAATACAAAACTACCTCCAAGTATTATCAGTGGTCTGCTCTTCGTTGCCAAAAGTTATCTTAAACCATCCATGAAGGGGGAGATGGACTTTTTGAGCACAGGAAATATTTTGGAGATTTTTCACAGGAGTATTGCTACTATCTTTTGATCTGTTGGCTTAGAAAAAAAGCCACAACATTAATGTTAATGGATAGTACCAATATGATTTTTTCCAAATCTGCATTAAGTTTGTCCTGGGATAACTTTCTTTACCTGCATATGAATTTATTAACTAACAAGAAATATTCTTATGATTGAATCCTTATAATATTTATGAGAATGTTTTTTCTTGGGCCTCAGTTATGTAGAGTGGTCAATTAAATCTCAAGTAACTTTTTTTTTTTTTTTTCGGTACGCGGGCCTCTCACTGCCGCGGCCTCTCGTGCTGCGGAGTACAGGGTCCGGACGCGCAGACTCAGCGGCCGTGGCGCACGGGCCCAGCCGCTCCGCGGCATGTGGGATCCTCCCGGACCGGGGCACGAACCCGTGTCCCCTGCATTGGCAGGCGGAGTCTCAACCACTGCGCCACCAGGGAAGCCCTCAAGTAACTTTTTAAAGTTTCTACCTGAAAATGAGATTAACTTCAGGTGGTGTTAAAGAATATTCCATAAACCTCAGCGGCTAGAAGGTTTTTCAGTTTGGGGAAGAAATATCTATAAACCATTATTAGATTTTGGGAGACCCAAGGGCAAATGAAAGGTATGAAGTACAAAAATATAACAGGATTGTCACTGAGGCAAAAATGGGATCAGAAAATTCATACAACATATTAGTGAATAAAAGGAAAAGTCTGGAAACAGAAACTGCGTATTCTCCGAACCGTGTACATTACTTCTAGATAACATTGATGGTCGTGCTTTAGAAATATGTCTGCAAGTATGCTGTGGCAAATAGGAAGACCCACTCTTAGACTCTGAGAAACAGGGCCAAGAAAAGAAAGAACCGAACCATGTTAACTACACTTATTGTGGTAATCATTTCTCAGTATCAGTAAGTCAAATCATTATGCTGTACACCTTAAACTTATGTAAACTCACTATCTTATTTTCTACTTAATTAATAATGATCCTGAAAAAAGCACTCTTTCCCATAAATACACCTTTTCTAGGACTGGGGTTTATGTAGGCTAAAAATATGGGAATGGGTGGGAGGACAGTGAGATGGAAAGGGAGGGAGCACATAAAGAGGGAGATTTTCCTCAGTTAAATATCTTTATGAGAAAAACACCTGTTAGCCTCCATCTCTGCACCTCCCCAAGTGAAAAGAAAGTGCAGGAAAGAAAAAAAGATCCAACTCACAATGCATATAAATACCTATGGTGTAGACCAAAAGGTTTTTTAAGGAAAGGAAAAAAAATTAGAATTGCCAAGAGCAATCTATAAACATTGGGAAATACTTGTATAAAATACAGTTCAAAGCAGAGGACCAATGGAATTTAGAAAGAATTAGTCCTGCCTGGTTTTTATTTAATAGAAATGTCAACATTATCTTACTTCTTCGATCTCCTTTTAATCATCAAAACTCTAAGTAAAAAAACTCTTCACCGTATTCTTCTAAAAGAGATAGTATGCCCCTTCATCAAAGCAACTGCCAGGCCCATTCAGCTGCACGATAACATGGGCCAAACCAGTGATGTGTAACTGACTCACAAGATCCAAGCATCTGTTAGGATCTATTGTCTAAAATTTTCTATAATTTCAAGCTTGGGTTAAATTGGTAAAAGTGAAGATACAACATCCTACTATTTACTACTGCTTCCTACCCTTCACACCTATTCCTATCCCTGCCAAATACATGTACTAGGGCACCCAGGAGAAAAATAAAAGATAAAATAAGTAAAAGGAATTTTTAAAATATTCCAACAAAATGAACTACCACCTTTTTAAAATTTTGTTTGTTTGTTTGTTTGTTTTTTGCGGTACCTGGGCCTCTCACTGTTGTGGCCTCTCCCGCTGCGGAGCACAGGCTCCGGACGCGCAGGCTCAGTGGCCATGACTCACGGGCCCAGCCGCTCCGCGGCATGTGGGATCTTCCTGGACCGGGGCACGAACCCGTGTCCCCTGCATCGGCAGGCGGACTCTCAACCACTGCGCCCCTAGGGAAGCCCGAACTACCACCTTTTTAATATTGAAAATAGGTATACAGTGAACCAATTCTGCTTGCAGTAGAAAAATTGTTTTGAACATACTGGTGTACATTTAATATTTTATATATACTCAGATACACTTTGAAGACTCTGAATATATTTAATTGGCTGAAAAAAGGACTTTGAATCATAGAAATACCAATGAAGAAAACTTGCTTAATTCAAACATTTGCCAAGAAAAACGGTTATCATCAAACACATGAGATTAAATAATTATCTGTTTTCTTTGCTGGCTCAAGATAGATGTAATGCTGATGCCTACGCTTACTGAAAAAAATGACATAACGTCCTGTCTTTGCCGTCAGTGAGCTCCATCAACTATTTAAGAACAATAATTCTAGACTTATAAACTGCCTGATGTCTTCACCAAACAGCCACACAGCAGATAATCCTATTAATAGGCTAGAGCTTATTAATGAAAATCTCATAAGAACACTCAAGAATAATGTTACGCGGAAAGTAGAAGCAAAAAGGAAAAGAGATTGATACCTATCTCCCCCAATAGTCTAGGTTCCATGGGACACTATGCCCATTTTACCACAGAATTCCCAGCCCTCAGCAAACTACCTGACATACAGTAAGCTCTCACTAAATATTTGTTTGACAAACGAGTAAAAACACAAGCCAAATCAGAATACAACACTGACAAAACACTGAGTCATTTAAACATGTATAAGAAGTGATTTTAAATGAATTTAATATGAGTATTAAATGTTTAATGAATAGTACAACTAGAACTTCCTTAGAAGAAAGGCTGACTAGCATGTGATCTAAATCCATCATATGTGATGATTTTCAGTAATTCACTGGAAATTATAAGCAGAAACAAGCAAAAAAAAAAGCAATTTTTAAAACAGAAATATTTTGTTCCTTGAATTTTTAAGGTGAGATTATACTTTCTCTTCCCTTTTCACTTTCAGTGAGTGAGTTTCCTGCTAATGCAGAATACCCACAGAGCTGGAATCTCAACAAGGCATATCACAGTTTTGGACTAAAATTCTTCAGACAATCTACTCCACGAACATAGGGATCTTGCCTTCCTTGCACACTACTTGGTCTCCAGTGGCCAGCAGAGTGTTTGACATATCATAGGCACTTAATATTTAATGAATAAATGAATGAATGGGCTGAAACCACAAAGAGACAAATTATAACCAAATATAAGAAAAACATTTTCTTAGATATAAAGCTTCATAGTTTTTTGAAGATTATTATGTCCTCTGTTTTCTCCAAGTGAGCCAAACCCATTCTTTTGACTGGTATTCATGTGGCAGGATTGTGAGTTGCGTCATAACTGGACACAATACTCCCAGTTGGAGGTGACAAGTGTAGAGCAGAGCTTAATGTCAGACATCCTCAGACGATAGATTAGTGCAATCAAAGGCATATGAGATGTTCCGATGGCCAGCAGACTCATGCTGAGTTGACTGCATCCAAAGTTCAGTTCTCACTGCTCACCTTGCAGGGCTTTTAACATTTGACACAGATCACTGCCTTCTCCTTGAAACACTTTCTTTGTTTTCAGAGCATTAAACTCTGAATTTTCCTCCTATCTCACTGGCCATTCATGCTCTGTCATTTTTTTCTGAATGTTCCTCATCTCCCATTGCCCTGGCACTTCGATCTGAACCTCTTTGTGATTTTAGCTATACTCACTCCATGTATGATCACATTTAGTTTCATTACTTTAAATTCCATATTTTGCTGATAATTCCAGATTTATATCACTATCACAGACCTCACACATGAATTCCAGATTTGTATATCCAACTATAGGCATCTTAAACTTAGCATATCCAAAACTGAGTTCCTAATTTTCTCCTTCATACCTTTCCCTCTCATAATCTCCTGCATCTGAGTTACTAGCAATTTCATCTTTTCAGTTGCTCAGGTTAAAATGCTCGGAATTACCCTTGATATTGCTCTTTCTCTCACAGCCCTCATTCCAACAGTCAACTCATCTTGTGGACTCCATATTCAAAATGTATCCAGATTCTGACCACCACTCCTTACCATTCCATTGCCAGTAGTCGAACACAGTCCAACTTCATCTCCCTTCTAGATTATTGCAATAACCTCCAGAACTAATTTCCCACTTCCACCCTTGAGCCCTTCTTATCCATTTTTAACACAGCAGCCAAATTATATTGTTAAAATGGAAGTAGACTGATGTCACTCCTCTGTTGGAACTTTCCATCTCCATCTAAAGCCAGTGGTTACAATGACCTACAAGGACCAACACAATATCCTCCAATCCCATTAAATCTCTGGCACCCACTCTACTCTCTTCTATCTCCCCACACCAGCTACCCCCTCCTCCCAGCCCAACACGCCCACCATGCTCCTTCCTCAGGACCTCGCACAGAGGGTTCTTTCTGACTGGAACATTCTTCCTACCCTTGGTTTTGCTTTCATATCTCACTCAGGCTTTTATTCAAATGTCATCTTCTCAAGAAACATTTTCTGACAATGTTTTAAAAACTGCAACCCCTCTGACACTCTGTTCATACCTCTCCTACACTATTTGGACAACATCATCTAGTTTTTAAATACGTCACACATTTAATCGACTTCTGTCTGTTCCACCCTGCATCTCACTCCTACTAGCAGTTTCTTAAGAGCGGATTTTTTTTTGTCTAGTTCTTTCTCCCAGCACCTAGAAATATGTATAGAATTTATGATATACTGAATAAAGATTTTTGCATAATAAAAGAATGAATAAAAGGGTTTTTTTTGGCCATGCTGCACGGCTTGTGGGATCTTAGTTCCTCGACCAGGGATTGAACCCGGACCCTGGCAGTGAAAGCGCAGAGTCCTAAATACTGGACCGCCAGGGAATTCCATGAATGAAAGTTTTAAGGGAAAGCATGTCACCAGTGAATTATCAACAATCAGCCAGCTGAGAAGAGGTCTGGTGTGATGGAATCCTCACCTTCCTAGAAGTGCACCATACATCACACTTTATTGATTTTTTTTCCTAACTCAAGATAGAGGTAAGCTGGTCTTACCCAACTTTATTATTTTTGGATACCAAGATTTCTCCTAGGACATTGGTTCCTGAGTTATAGCAACTGAAAAGGATTATAGGGTCACTATTCACTCTGGGTAATAATACATTCTCATTAGAGAACGCCCATGAAAGCTCTATGTAATCAATGTGCCCCTCAAAGCACAAAACTTAAATAATAGGAGAAAGATTCACTGGGGGATATAGGGGGGAAAGATGGCGTGGTCTCCTTAAGCAAACTACATACACACCATGAACAAAATAATACTCTGAGTTAACAATAAAGTAAACAAAATAGGCAAAGTTCTAAGTTCTTAAAGATAACAAAATTAAGAAAGGAAAAGAAGAAAGGAAATATTTTGTAGACAAAGAACACCAAAACTGCATTATAAAATCCATGTTCGAAACCACCTTTCATGATCAAAATCAGCTTGTAATGATGACATCATAACAGTGAAAGTCTCATCATTTAAATACATGCAGATAACGAACTCCTCATGAAACTGAGATTAATGAAGTTATTTAGTTTTTTAAATTACCATTAACTTTCAACTTTTGTCTCCTTTAGAAATTTCATATTTTAGTGTCAGACTGAACAAATATCATCTTTCTCCAGATCTGTATTGTAATGATATAAGTAATATATGCCTAAGATAAACAACTACAGAGCTTGTCCCTCAAGTTCTAAAGGAGACATTGGCCACTAAACAATTACCATCTACCTTCTAAGCAGAAATAACTGAAATTTTTAATAGCCAATTATCAGCAGTTTTTATTTCAGACAAAAAGTTTGAAAGGTTTTATCAATTAACGTCCAAGCCAGACCATAAGCAATATTAACACATATATGAAATTAAATTGTCATTTTTAGACACACTAACACAGCAACAGCATTTGGTCCAAGAGCTCTTCCAAGAATTTTACTCCACACCTGATAAAGAATGTGAGTGCTGTACCATGAACTATGAATCCTGATATATTTGATTTTTCAAGTACTTTTCCAATATAGTTGTTCTCTGTAGAATTGAAAATAAGGGGACATTTCCCAAAGTATACATTCCATACCTTAGAAAGCATGACTGAGGTTAAATAAATTTAGGACTTCTTGGATTTTCTCAAATATTTTTTGTCATTTTCTCAAGAACTTTTGATAATGTCATATATAAAATAATCTTGCTTTATATATTGTTTACTTCATACAATAGTAATGTGGCAGAACTAGAAAGTAAAACCATGTCTCTCTTGCTTGAGGGCTCCATCTTTTTTCTACTATGCTCAACAGCTGAAGTGAAATCAAAAACAAAGACCTAGTCTTGGAGTAGAAGATACTGAGCAATGATCTTGTTGAATTAAATCATTAGCAATGTAAACTCTCACCCAAAGTATAACCAGATCCATCATTTTACACCGGTCAAAATAAAAACTACATTTTTGGTGGAGTGGAGAAAAATGTCACAATCAGTGGGATAAGGGGAGGAGATGGCTAAGGGAAGCTTGGAATAGTCCTTGTATACAATGGTAAACACAGTAATTAAATTTTTCCAAATAATGCATAAAGTGGTAATCATGGATAAACTGTTTATCCAAGGCAATCAACAGCATTTTCTTCAAAGCCCCCCCCCCCCAAAATATTATTCCCTCTCTTCCTTGTTAGCTTGGGCATTAGGTGTCAAGCATTTATTGACTTACCCTGGAACTGATCTTAGGACTTTTCTTTATGGAGAACACACACACTTAACTATAATATTGAGGATTTCTTAAATGGCTTTACAGTAGAAGATTTGTCTGATCATATTCACATTTAAGAGTGATCAAACATTTCAATAAACCATGGCTATTTGAAGAGAAGTTTGCAATGTTGAAATATAAACTAGCAACATGGTAATGTGGTAAAACTATAAGATTTTAGGTATAACTTTTGGCAAAGAATATATAAATCAGAATACTATAAATAAGGAATATCACTGTACTTTAGGAGAAGCAGTAAACAGAGATGGCCTAAAAACAGAGTTTCTCCTCCAGTTTCATTTCTCATATAGTAACACCACTATAATAAAACCATGTTTTCTAAGGTTTCCATTGATATCCTTCTAGCTAAATCCAAATGTCTTTCTCAGTTTTCTCCACCCATAAACCCTTTCCAAATTCTGCAACTCTTGAATACATGCCTTCCTAAAATATGAGTTACATCTTTATCCAAAAAAATATATATAAAGGGCATGCTCTGGAGCTCCCTCAAATCAAATACCGACATAGGTCTCTTTTTTTTCTTTTAGAACTTGCTTCAAGAAAGAGATTCCTTCTAGAATGCACACTAGATTTGTTTATGTACGCACATAAACTTTTTCAAAGAAATGATCACAAAGTTAAAGAAATAATTTATATAACTGAGGACAAATAATTTTTTCATTTGAAATATACAAACAATTGAGGCAACAGTGCTTTTTCACCTAATAAATTTCTCAATGTTATTTGTGTATATGTGACAAATATCAACAACTCTTTATACATTGTTTAGTTTATCAATTATTTCTTCAGTGGTATGTAGTTTTCACTTTTCAGCTGCTAGTGTAAACCACTATGTATTTCTGTCTGTCCCAAAGTATCCACGAGGCACTACTGAATGAAAAGGAGTCCATTATATCAACTCTGCCTTAAGGGGAACACAGACAACTCTAAGTCACATTTACTCACATAGTTCAATTCAATAGAAATAATGTATTAAAATCTAATTAATTAGCAGTATCTATTTTAATATATAAATAAAATAGAAAAATATACTTTATTAGTGAAATAGCGAGGGAAATTAAGAGGTACAAACTTCCAGTTACAAAATAAATGAGTCACAGGAATGAAATGTACAGTGTGGGGAAAACAGTTAATAATAATGTGGTATCTTTGTATGGTGATGAAGGTTGTCCAATGGTACAAACTTCTGGTTACAAGGTAAATAAGTACTAGGGAGGTAGTGTACAACATGATAAATATAATTAACACAGCTGTATGCTATATATGACAGTTGTAAAGAGAGGAAATCTTAAGAGCTCTTCACATGGAAAAACTGTTTTCTTTTTCTTTTTCTTTTGAATATATATGAGGTGATGAATGTTCACTAAACTGACTGGCAATCATTTCATGATGTTTATAAGTCAAATCATTAAGCTGCTGTACACCTTAAACTTATACAGTGCTGTATGTCAATCATATCTCAATAAAACTGGAAGAAAGTAAATCTACTTTCTCAAGAAGTATGTATTTTGCACTTAACTATGCACCTTACATTTTTAGGTGTGTGACCACAGAAAACATGTTGAATAAGAGCACCTGTTTAAGAATATTCTCACAGAACTGTATTCACAGAATGTTTACAGTGAAGCTCCATGGACCTGGGGGCTGAGGAGTGGAACTGAATCAAGCAACAAATTAAAATAAACGCATAAAAAGCCTTTTTGGAAGATTAATAAATGAATAACAGTGTTCATAAAATATATACAACAACAGATATTTTAACTCTTCTTACTTTCATTGGCAAGTTTCACTTCTGCTAACTGGCTCTGACTATGAAGAGAACATACTATAAACAACGAACAGTTATTTATAGAGTGTGAGCTTTGTATATTTGTAATCTTTAATCTGATATGAACTTTTATAAACATTGCAAATTCCATTTCTTTCTTTGCTAAGTGGCTTATATTTTTATTATATGCAGTGTTTACACAGGAACTCAATTATAACTTTAATGAAGTTAAATTTCTGTGCTACATTATAATATTCTTGTTCATGGCAAAAGTAAGCAAGTTCATATAAACATTAATATTGGTTATGTGCACATCCTATTAATACACCTGAAGGCAAAAGCCACAGATGTTTTAGAAATATGCCTTAAATTTTCAATACAGTTAAGTAGAAAATATTATTCAGGATGTTTTTGAATTTCAAATTTTCAAAGAAACTGATGTGATGAACAATGTGGTCTGGCAAAGAGTTAAAGCAATAAAATTGTGTAAAGTTTTAATTTAAACATGAAAAATGCTGGTTCAAAATTATCAAAATAATAGAAACTAATTTTATATTTCTACTTACATTAATTTGGTATTTCTAGAGATAATTCTCTAACCTGCATATACAACACCTACAATTTGAAATACTTTCCATTACTAGAGAGCAAACTTAACATATAATGTTGGAAAAATGTCCAAAGAAGTATGTTAAATGTTACCATGGCTGATACACTGGGTAGAAATCTACATCCTTGTGGGTTTTCCATGCATGATAACTGGGGTATTCTGAATCAAATCCACAAATATTAAGGTTAAAAGTGTGATGCAAATCCGTTTTATCCCCTGAATTCCATGAATATAATTGCATGTTATACTTTTACACTTAATCCAAAAGTGGTATAGATTTGTGAGGTGTAGACTGTATTTAGAAATATTCCAGTTTGCGTATGCATCACATGTTTATTAGGATAGACTTTTTCTCCAGAAATAAGACAACACAACTACAAAAATCAAGAACAGGAAGAAGTAATATAACCTAGGAGATAAGCAGATGGGCCAGTCTGACCTCACTGGTCAGCTCACCCAGACACTCATCACCTGGGGCAATTTGCTTAACTTTCCCCAGCGTTCTTAATAATAACATATTCCTCACAAAACTAGGGAGTCAATAAAATGTTAGTAGGCAGGACTGAATCACTAACTACTTTTTAGTCTTACTTTTTCTGTTTCTTAAAATATAAGGGGGTACTCAAGTAATATAAAAATTCTCTCTACTTCTGTTTTTAGTATTAGAACAAAATGAGACTTTTCATCCAATGTAAAGCGTAATCATCTACATGTGTGATATATTATCTGTCTAGGATTGTAATATAAGCTTTCTGGCCTGACCAAACCTGGGACATGAATTCTATTTAAAATTTTACAATTTCATTGGTATTTACATTATAATTCCAAAGGATTAGTTAAAGCTCTGGCTGTCATTAGGGACATAAGGAATTACTTAAACAAAAAGCAGTGAAATAATTGTAATTAAAAAAGCACCTGTGCTTTGTGAAGGAGACCACCAGAAAAGATACAGAGTACGAAGATAAAGAAAGGGGCAAAAGGCAAAAAACCTATTGGACCCATAAGTTAACCCATAATTTAGTGACATTATGATAATCATCCACAGTTTTTGTTTTTTAATTTTAAATCCCATGTTATCTATAAGAAGTAAAATGGAGACCTGGAACTTAGTTATAGTTTCTGAATTCTTATAACAATAATTTCTTACTGAAATACGAATCACTGTAAATTACATCATTTTCCTTTGTATTTGGTGAAAACTTAAACAGAGAGAAAGAAGTTATTTAGCTATTTAATAAAGAACTCCCTTATTCATCTCTTGATAGTCTACAGAGTTGGTAGGATAGAGATCCAAACATTTATACAGGATATGAGAGATGTATGATGCAGCTTTATCTCTAGAAAAGAGGCACAGGTATTATCCTTGTTACACAATATAAATTGGATAAGGTCTACTTGTAATTTATACATTTTTAAAAGCACACTTAAAATAGTATCATAAAAGGGAAAAAACTTAAAAAGTTTATGTAGAGTACTGAGTACCAAAACTTTCAAGCCTTTCAACTACTATAAGGCTTTTTAACACAAGAGAGAAAAATAACGTATAACCATTGTGTAACTTCATTTACAACATTGCTCTTGTCTTAAGATGGCTCAGAGGAATATTCCTTGTACTCTCTTCAATGAGTTTAGCATCAGTAAACTGTGCAAGTGCAAAACATACATAAAGTTTCAGATTCTACTCACATGCTGTTTATTACAAACTGTTTTGATATAGTGAGCCCACCACTTTGAAAGCCTAATGGGGAGTCAAATGTACAGATGTACAACGCCTTTTACACCTTCTAAGAACAGGAGAAGCAGTTTTCCCCATAACCAGCTCCAACAGCAGCTACCCCTCAAGCAGCCAAGAGTAATCTCTCTTGCTTTGTTTGCATGGCATCCTTCTTCCAATTTAACAATTTTACCGTAAATTTGGATGGTGCTTAGAGTGATATAAATTGGATCTCCTTTATTAAACACTATAGAAAAGGAAGAAAAAAACCAAAGAAGCTTATATCAGCTAACTTGTTCCTTTTGTTCGGCATCCTTAGGGATGGGGGCTAGAAGTGGTTAAGAAAAAGGCATGAGTGAAGTTTAAAGGAGTAATTAAAAGTGACTGATGGTGTGGTTTTGCTGTATTTGGCTGAAGACACATTAACTACAGTGAGAATCTTCACAGAAAAGTACCTTAAACAATAGAAGAGTGTACTTCTGCTTTGTTTTCAACTCTACAAAAACCTCACTTTTCTCCCATGGGAGACTGACCCAGAACACTAGAGAAAGATCCTCAAGGATAAGATTGCTCAATAATGTCAAAGACTACCTGTGATCAAAAGCAAGCTTCCAGTAACCACACACCATTTCTAAAAGGTCAGAATCACAAGATCTTGTAGTAAGTGAATGTATTTACACACTGGTTTGAATAAGGCTGTAATAAAAGACTCTATTTTTATTCTTTGGAATACAGATTAGAAATGAGACCTACTTTTCTGTGGGTAGTTCTCTGACCAAGTCTACCCTTAGAAAAAGCTACTTTTACAAATATAAAATCGGTCCAGACATAGTGCTGCTTTTTATTGAAGAGAATTTTGAAGCACCCAAAGGAAAGAAAATCCTGTTTTCAAAAGGTCTCAAATACCTAGTTTTAAAAACCACTCATGCAGATTTGTATAAATGCATTCAGTCAATAATTGAGAAATTTCTCTCATAGAAAGCTAGCAGGAAAAGAAAATATTCCAAAATTTTTCCATATCAAACAGGACAGTATCAGAGACAAGTCTGTTGTTATTCTCACCACTGATCTCATACCTGCGGCTCTCAGGTCAGATGTACCTAAGAAAGAGAAGTAAATATCACAGGATGGAAAAGCAGCAGCATACTGGAGGCAAAGAAATGAATTCTCGGAACAACCTGTTCTTTGTTTACCATTTATACGACTCTTGTGACACTGGAATAGTGGTTTCATATTGTAGCATGTTTATTTTCTGTACCTAGTTGCTGCTCACCACCAAATCAAACAGGAAGGTAGGAAAGGCAGAAAGGAGAGAGAAAAGGTGAGGGGGGGAGGAGGGAGGGAGGAAGGAAAGAAAAGAAAAGAAAAGAGAAAGAGATGACATGTCAAACAGTATAAAACTCCAGGACAGGAGGCCCAAGAATATTGTCATGTTGCCAAAAGTCACCATCAACAGCCCCTGGGGGTAGAAATGTAAAAGGCAGATGAGGACTTTCTGAGGTAAAGGTCAGTCTGGAACAGCTGTCATATATTATTCCATCCAAAACTAGAATGCATGTGCAAAGTCATGCTCTCCTCCCTCTTTCTTTTTTTACATCTTTTGGCTTCCTAATTCCTGCATTTTTTCCCCCAATCGTTTGAAGTAATCTAAGCAGGGTGTGTGTGCAAGAATGTGTATTCAGTGGCTCATGTTTTAGCCAACAGAAAAAAAAACCACTGGAAAAGTAGAAACCAATCAAATATACCAAACAAGAGAACAGTTTCCAGGTACTAAGTAAGCTTGTACGGAGTTATAAAATGGAATACTCTGCTTGTGATCCTATATCATATCTGAACCACTGAAATTCAACTTTCTCTCTAAACCGTTATTTCAATAAACCATATTTCTCCTACTCCCAGTTTGCCATAAATGGGCTTAACTTACAAATATAGATGTTCCCAGGTATTTAAAATTTCTTCAAAGCTTTCAGCTATATCTGGATATTAAATAATAATCAAAACAAAAATAGGTCATTTTAATTCTCTTATTATTTAATGAGATGGATACTAGGATATCTTTTAAAAGCATAACTAAAGATTATTGATCTTTAGAATACTTCCAATTGGTTTCTATAAAATCATTTTCTTCTAGATTTATATTATTGTACCCTCAAAATACAATATAGATTGAGCCTAAAAGTGGAAGATCCCTATATTCTGATGGAGTAGTAAATTGTATATAGCTATAATATCTCCATATATCTAGAAAATTAAACTTTATGTTAAATTAAATCCTAAAAAATATTAAATTTTAACATTGATACTGAGCATCATTTTCTAAAAGTAAAATAATATGAAAACTGGCAATAAAAATAGGTTTTTAATTTATTGTGGGATAGGGTCTTAAGAATTCAAAGTTCATTTTATGAAATCGATTATATCTAATACACCTGTTATTAATTCCTGGAATTCTCTGAATTATGATGGTTTTACCCAGAAATAGGTTTTTAGAAATGCCTTTACTTTCATAGGCCTGGTTATTGAGAAGACTACATATTGGGAGAATGAGGTCAATATTAATTTTTGCTATAATCAGTATTATTTTGTTAATTTTTCCAGGACAGTGCTTTTGCTACAGTCAAATTTATAGCACAGCTGTTCAAATTTCCATTCTAGTATATCAATACCACCAAATGACAACTGCAAAGTGTTTTTATTTTATAAAACTTTTTCATGTATTGCTTTATGTCATACCTACTTAACTAGTAAGATATAGAGATTGCATTAATTGCCCAAGGTCAAAAAACAACTCGTATAGCATGGATTCAAACACTGATTCCAAATCCAGCATTCTAAGTCAAACTTATCTAATGTGTCTTTTAAGTCTATCTATCTCTCCATGCACTATTATGTAGAAACTGATTTTATTTTGATATATTTATGGGCTCTGTAAACAGCCTAAGAATAAATATTTTTGGCAAGTCAATACACTGAAAAGGATCAACATCAAAGAATATATGGAAGAAAAGCAAAATAACTCTGATAGAATGTTTCTAGTTAACAAACCATTCCTAAATTCTAAATTAGATTCTACTGATTTACTATATGATGCTATATAAGCAGTCTTTCTCATTTAAGTCTCAATTCCTTTATCTGTGAACATTAATTATATTTGTTATATTCCAATTCAAAATGATGTTACAGGGAACAATAACAATTACTGAAAAATACAAACTGTCATGAATCAGAAATGTCAAAAAGAAGCTAAATGTAGGGACAGATGTTGAAAAGTCATAAGCTCCTTGTTTGGCTATTAACATTTAAGAGGAAGTATAACTAAGAGATACTATATATCTAATTATCAGGGGCATATATGTTAATAGTGTATTCATAAAGGAAATAATTCCTTTCAAAATGTCTAATATGAATTCATACATATTCATACAACATGGTATGTACATATCTGGATGCGCATGTGTGTATATATACAGATGTGTGTGCACACACACTTTACTGAGGAATTCACAATAGTGAACCATTCAGTAGCAAATATCCCTGGCCAAATTAAATTCTGAGTTAAGCTATCTTGTAGCTTGTAAGCAATAATTATGAACATATCTAGTCAAAATAGATAAAATTGAATTATTGCATCTCTATTCTAGAAATATTATGAATGGTAAAACATTTCTATTATTCTTGCAATTAAACCACTGTGAAAAAAATAGAAGACTCATTTCTAAATGACAAGGGAAACTAATACTTGGACAAAAAAATACTATGTGATTCTTACAAACTTGTGTTAAATGCTTTTGGAATCCATAATATGTATCCCATTAAAATGTGTTAAACTATTTGTCTAAAAAACAAAGGGTCAAAAATTAAAGTTACATATTAAGAGATTTTAAAAAAACTAGTTAGACTTTTTTCTGTGTAGCATTTGGTTTGATGGCGGAATACTAATAAATTCAATCATAACCTATGGCCTTGTGGAGATACACGGCATGAATTTGTGAGAGGGGTCAGAGTAAGCGGCGGAGATGTACACGATTAACCATGCAAGGGTGATAGTAGAAGGTGGAGAAGTACTCATCCTTTTTTTTTCAGTATCACCAGTCCATATTTTCCAAAATATCTTATTATGTAAACATTATAGCCTATTTAGTCTACAAAAGATTGGACAGCCTTCTCTTCTACTAATCAGGCAATCTAAGGCTTAAAAAATTGACAGATATTAAGAGCACTTTCACAGGCAACTGATCTATTTACACTATATTTTAATTTGATTTTCAAGAAGATCCCGGTGTTTTTTGAAATGTCTTCAGAGTAGAGAAGTAAAAACTATATTCCTTATAAGCATAATTTCCAAATTAGAAAATCACAAAGCACACTGAAATTTTTCCACTAGATTTGAAACAACACTATAACAGAAAGGCAAGTTATATATTTCAGAATTATGGTACGTATGGGTGTAAGCTAACTTGGTAAGATCATTGAACTTTGGCATTAATTGGTATCAGTAATTCCTTAATGAAAAGCATCAAAAGATAGGGAAAACATAAAAGGTAAGCTATTTGTTAATTCAGAACAAAGAAAACTTTTGAAAAGTATATGACTAGATATAAAGCAGGATAATTGTGATTCTAATTTTGATCTAACCGTCTTTTAACTCTCAAATATTCACCTAAATTCATATAAATCTTAAATCCTGAACTAAAGGAACACGCTTAAGTGTAGGTGGTGAACTGTGGCAAATTTATATCAGCAGGTTGATACAGATGTTAGCTACAGTTAACAACTGAGCACAGCTCCCCACATACAAAATTACGTACAGATTGGCTGTACCTAAAAGTGAAGGCTTTCATGATTACAGTAATCTATAGGCCTCATTAAAGATGGAAGTGTACTTTTGATGTCAAATATAATTTAATCACAATATCTAAGAAAAAAAACCAAAAACTTTCTGAGTCAAGGTTCCAGGATTTGGAAGGCCCCAGATCTCTTTCAGGGTCTGCCTGGTTAAAATGACCCAAGACCCATTCAAGCACACATAATTCAAGAGGCCTGCCTGCCAGCAATAAAGGCCGAAATTGGATACTTGGTGAGATTAATTACCTAGATAGGGCTTGATAATGCAAGTCAAATGGGAATGTAATTAAAGTGCACCTTCCATGAAAATTATTCATTGCTGATGGATCAGGTGACAGATAAATCAAAAGGCATTTTAAAAAAGACTACAGGTTAACTTGAAGCAGGTCTTTCCTCTTTATAAAACTCTGTAATTGCAGGTGTGGAATTCACTCTTGCTGGCCTATCCTCATCATGATACCATAAGACAAAAAGGTAGATTGTAATGCAACCTATTAGAAACAGAAGCCAACAGAAAAACTATTAGGATCATAGTTACAGACAAAAGGTCAGCTAGACTGGAACCAGTTGGCTGGCAGCTTTCAGAAGAGAATATCATCCTATGTTCATACTGTAATAGGGATGCAACCATAAAAGAACAAGTGATGAATTAATAAACTGACTAGCCCTCAGGGTGCAATTCTATAGATGAAAGGCTTGCTGGGGTAATCAAACAGAGTTATAAATTAGATAAACTGAATGGCATAAGACGTATTTTACATCATCATTATATAAAGTCTTCCTGGATGTGTTGTTAATTCTTTACTGTCAATACATTTATTTACAATCTAAGAACAATTTAAAAACTGTTTTATAACAACATCAGGGTAATTTCAGTTACCTAGAGGGATATTACATCTAATTTCTATGTTGAGTTCTTTCAGGTATGTTTATTACACACCTAACAGAAGACAGATGAAGCAAAATGTCCAGTTAAATGATAGTTATTGGAAAATACGGTTTTACATGTTACTCATTTGTTTAACTAATGAACACATCTTGCTTTTACTGACCTGTATAAAGAAAACGCATAATAGTTTTCTTGTCTACAAAAACAAACTTAATGCTGAACAAGAAAACCATGTCATCTAGTAGACTGCATATGAAATTCACAAAAACAACCAATCACTGTCTCAGAAAAAATAAAAAACAGCATAAAAGTTGAAAGATTTTTGGTGTATGAAAATCTTTAAATAATAATGTAAATATTGATTTACTATTAAAACCCCGCAAATAATTATGTCGCTTTCATAGGCAAAGACACAATAAGATTTTAGATATGTAAATTTGATACACAGGGCCTGTTTTTGTTTGAAGTGCTATAGATGAACATATAAAAACACATCTGTCAGAGAATTATCTGTTTATAGCTCTCCATTCCTAAAGGTTACTGATTAAAATTGAAGACAGGCATGGTAAACATCCAATGCATTTTATCAGGAGACACTGTTCTTTATGTTCCCTGCAGGTTCCAGTTAGTAACTTAATCCCAGCCAAACTATAAAGTAAACTGTTCATGATTTGTCAGATTAGCTGATGCTTGTCCAGAAAAATTGTCTGAAAAAAGAGTCACCAGGACACTATAATTAAGATCCATTCATCCATTTCATCCCTGGATTGAAGAAAATAATGAAACATCAAAGTAGTCAGACAGCAGTCTAAAGGAGGTCAGTTAGTATCTTTTCAAACATAACACCAGTATTTAATGCAGACTTACAAATCATAATAATTCCCAAGGTTTGGTGAAATAGCATCATGGCTTTCTGTTTGTTGTTTATGCAATTTTTAAAGATAAAGGAAATGTGACTCAAAATAAAAGGTGAAGGCTTAGTATTATCATACAGAAAAATAGCAAGAATAAAGCTTCCAAACTTTTAGGTAGTTCTACATTTTTATAGATGAACACGTGATATGGAGCATAATTTAAAATGTCTGAGGAAAGCAAAGAAACTACGGAGAAAAAGAACTAAGAAAACAAAAAGCATAACATAAAATGTAACTATATCTATACCTATATATACTTTATTTTATATGAAGAAAATATATATTAGTATAATAATTAAGCAACATTTTATATTAAGAATGATAAATGCATAGTTTATCTTAATAGAATTAACATCTTTTCTCTTATGACCTCTATTTCTGAGATTATCGAGTTCTTAACAATGAAATTTATGTGAGGCCAAATCTGGGTTCTTAGTGATGTCAGGGATGTGTGAAAACAGGATGAGATGTCAAAACAAGGAGAAAACAAGGTTACAATAATGTATTAGAAAAGAACAAAGGCAGTCTTTTTTTCAAACAAAATTCAGACTCATCATCTATCTTAGAGTCTTTTTTTTTTTTTTTGCGGTACGTGAACCTCTCACTGCTGTGGCCTCTCCCGTTGCGGAGCACAGGCTCCGCGGCATGTGGGATCTTCCCGAACCAGGGCACGAACCCGTGTCCCCTGCATCGGCAGGCGGACTCTCAACCACTGCGCCACTAGGGAAACCCCTATCTTAGAGTCTTTACCAGTCTGATAAATGTTGTATGAAATCAGCATAAAAAGTAATTACATTTCAATTCAGCCAACACCGAGCACTTACGCCCCATATGTCATATTGTGAGGCTTTGTTTTGAACCATGACAAATATGATCATGACATTCTCTACCCCAAGTTGTCTATCAAAATTGTCTCATGGCTTGAAACTGTTAAATCCAATGGACTTTCTTCTGTCTCCATTCTATTGACCTCCTGTGACATTTGATTCTATGTTCAACTGACTCAGGAAATTTTCCTTCTTTGGTTACTGTGACAGCCCTCCCATCCAAATGGTCCGGGTACTCCTTTTTGATTTTTGTCATGTGCTTTGGATATTCTGCCAGTTCTCTCTCAAACTTTTAAATTCTAGCTCCACCTCCTCTTTCCCCCAAAAGGCTATTCATTAACTCGCCATCTATGGTTATGATTCCCAAACCTATAACTTTTAAGTCTCACCAACATCCTAAAATCCATTCATTTAGGAATGTATATATGCTCATAAAATGTATGAAGTTAAAACATACATATAGTTATAATTGTCCATATACATGTCTGTAGATACATCAGATCACATGTAACAGCCTAATGTAACCGGAGCTAAGGGTGTTGTGTTTAAGAGTATTAGCAACATTTGAATAAACTATACAATAGGGATATGGCTTAACCAGTATCCTCGCATTTGTTATCCTATAATACATGACTGCCATTATGAATGCTATGCTCAGTGTTCTTCATTTTTCTATATGCTGAGGTTATGATCAAATATTATTAAAATTTGGGACAATAATTATCTGATGTCAGCATGCTGTGGATAATTAAGAACTGTGTGCGTTAAAGTTACGCTAATTGTTTTTCACGGATCTTCTCTAGTCCTTGTGTCTTAAAATAAGGCAAGCAACCACAGGACTGCATGCACATCTCTGCCCCGTGCTTTGTCACAGAACATATATCATCCATTCTGCCTTCTCCCTGATTATTTTGTTAAGTTGCAGCAATTATCTCTCCCTTTGTGACTGACTCCTTTGTAAATGGAGTGCAGGAAATTTGGATAATTTTTCCGGGGTTTTTACTTCTTAATCCTTGTTTCTTGCTTACAATAGCATAAAGGGAACCAGAGTCATAAAACAGTTTGAACTGAAACAAGTAGCAATCAGGTTTTTGCAGTAGTAATTGACAGAGGTGAAAAGCAAGATCTTGATAGTGTTCTCTCCTTTACCCTATAACTTAGACCGGTTGGTTAAAACTGTTAATGATTCTCTTGGATCAATGTCTTTTCCTTGTAGCTCTAATTTACTGCATTGGTTGATTAGTACAGATGTTTTTGTGGATGGTTCTGCATCATTCCACCAGGTTGCTTGTCTGAATCAAATTTGCTTCAATTCATCACCAGTGAAGCAAGGAATAAAATAATCAACATTTACTCTCTCGTAACACTGGCACTGAAAACAGAGCTAAATGCTTGTCAATTTAAAAACTATCTCCTACCTGTCTCAAAGCTATGCCCCTCAGCTCATCCATGGCTTAAAATGATGTGTATAGTTGGGTGTAGCACAGTGTAGGAGATGGGACTGGGTGGGACCTATTTATGTAATTCAAATCCGTTTTTTTTTTAATTGAGGTATAATTGACATACAACATTATATTAGTTTCACTGAATGTTTATCATCAATATCATCATCATCATCACCACTACCAATTCACATTATATATACTCGTCTATACATGAATAATGTATGAAATTACCATCCATTGACTTTTCATTCTCCGAAATGCAGCTTATTGATTTCTTGCGCTTAAATGAAGTTTTTCTGAAACTGTGCCTGTCTTCATAATGCTATTCCTTTGGGACAATGGTTGTGACAGTTTTCTCTATAAGAACTAAGCAAACAACTCACAGATCAAAACCTTTTTGTATTGTGGAACACCACCAAGTAAATCAGGTAACCAGTTTTGATCAACTAAGGATCAACCAAAAATCACTTCTTGATTCAATTCATATTGAAAATCTTTTACAAACGTGTTAGTTTGTATTCTTAGCAGAGTAATCTTACTATACTACATATATTTTGTTGTTTTATTATTTATGATTATGTAATACCTCCAGAAAAAGAGAATGGATTCAATATATATTGACCCAAGACTGTAACCTGAAAAAATTTTGCATATTTTACATCAGTCCATACTGTTAACTTGTTTTTTGTATCTTTTGCTCCCTAAAAGTAAAGAGCAGGTGGTCTGGTTAGTCACATTTCAGTTAAAACAGATTTTCTATATCTCACTTGAACAAACTTCTTGACTTTAAAAGTAAAGTAGCTATTTCTTTATAAATAATATTCTAGTGGCTATATTTTCAATTATCTATAATCTCTACAAACTGACAGTAGCAAAATGAAGGATCTCCTATTAAGGACAATGCATATATAATAAGAATTACTTTACATAATTCCATCACTATGGACTATTCCAGGATAATGATCCTAATGGGTAGTCATATTTTTTGAAGAGTCTCTTTAGAGGAAGCTTAAATTTAACAAGTTACAAATTTAAATATCCAAAACATAGAGTTATAAAATTTTTTTCACTAGAAAATCCTGAAACTGCAGTCACTTCTTAATCATGTAGAAATTGCTAGTTTAAAATTGCCAAGAATACGACAAACTTGCTCAAGCTTGAATATTCAGGGACAAAACTCATAACTTATTTTGTATTGAATGTTCTGCTACCATCAGTGTAGCACCTTCTACAATTTATGAGATAATGAATTGGCTCTGGTTTAAAAAACAGAATGTTTTTAATGTCAAAAGCAAAATATTACTATTGGTCTTTCTGGAACTTACTAATGCATTGCACTAAATAAATTTAGTACTTTTTGATGGAGCAAAATCACAGAAATGCATAAAATGCCTACAACTCCCACTCCTTGACCTATTCACAAAAACGTGTTCATGCCTTAGCTGTCTTCATGCATATGGAAAATAAATACTTTCCTTCAAAATAATAGGATGGAACTAAACTATCTCAGGGATGAGTATTTGTATTATTCTACTCAGGCTTCTATAATAAGATACCATAGGTTTGGTATTTAAAAAAAAACAAATTAGTTTTCTCACAGTTCTGGAAGCTGAAAGTCCCAGATCAAGGTCCAGTAGGGTTCAGGTTTTAATGAGGCCTCTCTTTGTGGCTTGTAGATAGCTACCTTCTGACTATGTACTCACTGACCTCTCCTCACTGCATGTGCATGGAGAGAGAGCCAGTTCTCTGGTGTCTTTTACTGTAAGGACACTAATCCTGTAGGATCAGGGCCCCAAACTTATGACCTCATTTAACCTTAACTACCTCATTTTAGTCCCTATCTTCAAATATAGTCACACTGAGGTTAAAGCTTCAACATAAAAATTTGGGGAAAGACACAGTTCAGTCCACAGCAGTATTATAACTGAGTTATTGCACAAATCAACTCCTTCTTCCCACTTAAATATCATTACCCACAAAACAGCAATTTTGAGATCAAAGAGTTTGAGAAAAGATTAAGATATATTGAAATGAAAACACAAGAGACTCTTAAAACATACTAGATTTCTTTCAAACGTTAACAGAGTCTTTCCATTCAATAGTATGCAGATCAACTTGTCACCCTGACAACATAAGCATAGATAGTTCACTACAAATATTTATAAAATCAGAAAAGGGTGGATATGACAACTTACAAAGATACTGAGACTGAAGAACAAGAAGGAGGGATGAAGATGAAGGTGTGGGGTGAGAACACGGGTGCTTACAGGCATTTCCTTACATATATTTTAATCAAGAAAAATCATAGAAGAGCGATGTGCTATAGTCTTAAGCAGTTACAAAACTACACAAAGGAAAAAACTATTAAAATAAGCTATAAAAAGCTGGTGTCATGTGCTTAAAATAGTAGTCCAAAAAGAAAAAAATTAATTTGACCTTCTGCAGGTTTTCAAAATATGAAGAATTATAAAAGTTTTCAAAATTAAATGTGACTTGTATCTTAATATTTCATAATAAGATTATTTTAAGCTTTTTTTCTAAATCTCTACTTAAATACCAAGTTATGGACAAAAACTCAGTTTAAGATTTTAAGTATATCTATAGCTTTAAGAACAAATCACAAAATTTTTATACTTCAAATCATTATCTTATATATTCATTGCATAATTTAAATAAAATTATAATGCATTTGAATTTCACTAATCCTTTATGTATTAATCTTGATAATCTTAGAAAGTCTCTTTACATGACAATAAGCAATGAATTTATGAATTTAATTCAACAAGTTTACTAAGCATGTACCCTGGGCCCAATATGTTACAGAGGCTAGAGAATAAGACCAAAGATGCCACTGTTTCTTTACACTGTGAATTCTAACAGGGAAGACAAACATTTCACACATAATATGTGAAAAATATTATAAGGAAATGCATGAGTTACTTACTGTAAGATCAGATCACAAAAAGACATAATTTTCTCCCAAATTTTCATTTTGAATTTGGGATGTGAAGATACTGTGTAGGCATATGGGTCTTTACACGTCAAGTGATCAGCACATACTAAATAGTCAACAAGTAGTCACTAATACTTGTTATCAGTACTTATATCACATGGTTGCATTTCCTATAATGAAAATTTTATTAAAATAGTATCCAAAAAAATCTTTTATATATATATATTTTAATTACTGATCACTGAAGAAAAACTGTAAATGGATCTACATGTATATTTTTAAATTAGTGGTGTCACAAAAATATTTTATAAAGAATTAAATTTCAGTAACATAGTCTAAAGCTCCTACTTGCAAAGCAAAGCATAAAATTTCTAAAATGTCATGCCCTCTGGTATAAATTAGCATGACTGAATTCTGCTATGCCATTCAGATACATCAGATTTATAAAATAACTAGAAACAGAAATGCATTTTTGAATGGTTTACTGTTAAAGGAATCACATTCAGTTGATTTTTCTGCTGCAGACTGCGTAAGTGTGTGTATGTATGTATGCATGTTTTAATAACATTGACACTATTTCCACACATTTTTTGTCATTGTTGGTTTTTTTTTGCATTTATATCTTGTTTCACCTTATGGCAATAGCTGCTTTTAATATTACTCAGTAAATGCTCTCAAACAAGAAAATATTATTTTCTTAACATTATGTTCCCTTAAAAAATTAAGAAATCTCAAAATATATAAACTTAAATGGAATTAATTGGTTTTTCTTAAAGGACACATAATTTGATGGCCTACTATTTAAAATCATTGAAAAGAGATGATCTGAGTTAACTTATGAGAAAAATCATCACAGTTGAGTCACATTAATAAATGTGGGTGAAGATATTTCAGACAAATACAGGAAATGACTTTTGGTATTGTCTCTTTTTTGTAGAATTTTGCTTATGTATAATGTTATATCATATAACTCTATGATTATATTTCATTTGGAACATTATGTAAACATCATAAATCTAAGTAAAGGGAATACTGAAAGCCAATCTTAATTTTGACAGAGAAATAAGATTTGAAATATGATTTCAAATATGATTTGAAAACATAAGGGGAATTAGTCCATTAAGATATGAAGGGATGTTTCTGAAGTTTCTTAAAGAAGGGTAATAAAATCATAGCCAGGAGGCAAATACTATAGTTACCAATGCTCCCTCTCAGAGATTATATGTGTTATTAATATCCTCGGGAAACAAAACTTCTTAGGAGGTCCCCTTTTCATTGAAGAGTAATTTATGTCCAGACCATTAAATCAATCTGCAAATTCCCATGTAAAGGACTGTAGAGCTAAATTCTTTAAGATAGCAGTCCATGAGAAGATTACAGAGCATAATAATTCTGAGGTAAGGGGTATACTTGATTACAATAATTTGGGTCGCCACTTTATAACTTACCATGTGACACTGGTAAGTTTAAGCTTCAACTTTTTACCTGTAAATGGTATTAATACTTGTTTTACCAACTTTATAAATTTACTTCAAATTTTAATGATATAATATGTATATAAGTGCTGTATAAACCATTCATCCAAATACGACAAAATTGATGATGAGAAAAAGAAAATAGTTCTTTTTGAGAGAGATTCTATATGATATCTTTGTAGAGACATTAAGAAATTTTGCCTCAAAATGGCAACTTTGCTGATACTTTCTCATATTTTCAGAAAATGTTTTCTATATATCTGTTTTCCAGAGGAATCAAGGCTAAGCAGGAGAATTTTTTTTTTAAAACAAACTGCTATATGGAATACATCAAATGTTCTGTGGAAGATACACAAAAGTTTAAGATGTAAACCAGGGTCAGTTACATAACTTTTCTGTTCAAAAACTTCCAGTTCCCACTATCTCCTCCCTCCATTAGAAAGTTCTTCTTTTCTAAAAGTAAACTTTCCCATTAGTTCTTCCCACAAATCTTTATTTATCCAGTTGCTACCACTTATTCTTTAACCACACTCTGAACTTTGCCCCTTGTATCCTTTGGCATGATTTAACTCTATGTAATGGATGTTATGATGGACGGTCCCCATTACCCTTGGTGAAGGAATGAAGAACATATTTGCTAGCCGCTGAGATAGCTGCGCAAAAGCAAACCTCAGTTCCCCGCTGCCCTTTAGAATTTCCTTGTCTGAAAAATGACACCTTCCTAGAGGAGCCTGCTAGAGGAGTCTGCAGCCAGTGTCTGTACGACAAAGAGGTAAAAAAGCCTGCCACTATCTCTTCAACTTGGGACAATCTGAAGGTCCCTTATGGGTGGAGAGCTTGTCATGGAGCTGGCCGAGAATCCCAATGAGACTGCATTACGGCTCAATTTCCCTTCTGCTCAGTCCTGCTCCTTTCCTTTCTCTTCAGATGGTGCTGATGCCAAGTACATGCCCTAACACAACTCCTGCAAGGAATCTGCATCAGTGTCTGCTTTCTAGGGAGCCCAATTTGGAAAATCATATCCTCTTTCAAGAGGTTCCAGTTTTCATCCTTAATTCCTTCCCAGTGCTTTCTACAGCATTGTAAGTCATGGATCCCATCAAAAATGATAGTATCTGTACACATATTACTCAGCTATCAATAATTTGCAGTCAACCCTGCACTGTGCAATGTATAGTTTGTACTGTATTATGATTGTCCATTTAATTATGGACATAAGATGGGCTCTTAGAGGTCTTCTGTCCCAGACCTCTCCGTTATTTAGGAGGACTACATGAGTCCACAGACATTAAGTGACTCAACTTGACACACTTTCCGTGTACCTGGTACATTTAAAAAGTACCAAAACTGTATTGTGTTCAATCACTTGTAACCCTTATCATTACTTCTATTATTATCATTGTTGTAGTACAATAACACACTTACAAAAACACTTTGTTTTTATTCTAACAAGTATAACAGGTATTAAGCTAAAAGCTCAGTTTTTTTTTTTTTTTCACAATATGAGGAGTCAAGTAACATGATCCTATTTCAGGAGAAAATTCAAGTTAAAGAGGTGAAATAATTTGTCTAACACGAAGCTATCATGTCATCAAATATCAAATCCTATGCCTTTTCCATTCACGTCTGAGTGTTTTCACTCCCGTAAAATCATTTAACTTTTCTTGTGTGTGACTAGTTTCCTTACTGGAATTAATTACACGACATTAGGAACAGAGAAAGAACTGTGTTAGATGGTAAAGACAAAAACATAACATGATTACTGACCTGAAGAATAATGACTAAGTCTTTTAAGTCTGTTTGTGGGAAAGATCACATATTATAATTTTATATTATGTTTTCTAAAAAAGTTAAAAATTATCTAGTTGTCTAAATGATCCCACAGTGAATGAAGGTATTACAGACAGAGACAGTAATTTTAGGATGACTCGTTTTTACTAACTTTTCTGCAGCCCATTTTGGTGTGTTAATGCACTTGATCTGTGGAAGGAATGCAGTGGCAATGATTATGTTTTCATGGGACAGGTCCGCCTGAGGGCCTAGAATATGACTTACTTGTCCTCCTTCTGGCAAAATCATATCCATTCTAAAGCTCTAGATTGATTGGCATCTTTTCTGTGAGGACTCCCCTTTTTTCCACAGATGGAATGAATCATTCCTTCTTTGGGGTTCTGTATTTTGTTCCTAATTTTGTTCTATAGCATGCATCACATTATAGTCAAGTGTCCTATCATTAGTTGTATAAATTAATATATATCTGCTATAGTAACAGCTCCTCATAAGGATAGGACCATTCTTTGCCTTCCTATCTTCAGCATCCTGCACAGTGCTTAACATATACTACTCAGTACAGTTGGCTCGGTTAATGTTTTGAAAAGTAGAATTTAGTTACCTCTTCAGAACACTTGTGTAATTACCCGGAGCCTTCCACTGTAAGGAAGAATGAGGATCATAATGCCATAAATCAAATGCATGTGCTTTCCATCTTATATATATATATATATATATATATATATATATATATATATATATATATATATATATATTTAATATCTCCAATGTACCTAAGTTTGATCTGTGTGACTTCACTTTTAATAGGTCAATATCATTCCTAACAAAACAAAAACAAAAAGAATACATTCCAGCCAGCTTGTGTAGGTAATATGTTCCCGATAAGTAAATATGAAAACTATATAAATATGAATATCACGTATTAGGCTTCTCTATAAACATCTCATCTTAAAGCTAATTATTGGTTTAAATAAGAACCTCAGTCTTAAGATAACTTGTGATTAGATTAAAAAAATGAATTTCTCCCTCCTGCAATGTTATAACACATAATTGCCTCGATTATACACCCCACCCTGTACACATGGCAATAGGTAAAGATTTTAGTGTGTTTTGCCTTGACAGGTTCATAGTTACATAAAAAGAGGATTAATCAGCATTCATTACGCTACTCACTGCAATAACATTTTTATGACAATAAAAAGTTTTTAAGTTTTCTCCAATATCTCATTTAACAGGATAATGCAGGAAGATAGATACCATCTTATTTCCATCTTACTCATGTAGAACTTTTGCGGTCCACCCAACAGCACATACCTCATAAGTGGCAACAGGGGTTGGGGTACAGGTCCTTAAACACCAATAACCCTACTGCTACCCTGAGGAAAAGACAAGGGGGTCTTCAATGTACTTCCATTTCCACAAACACTGGTACGGGGGGGGGGGGGGTCCTGAGCTCCAGACTCCAAACTTAATAGAAAAGGAACTACAAAGTACACACTACCTTTCAAACACTGTCTGATGATTTTCCATCCTTACTCTCTCTTCTTGCCCAGACACCTGCAGATTCTTTTTGTACTAGGCATCAGTGGATTGCTGATGAGCGATAACTGATAACTGACCAGAGATCCTTAAATTCATTATTGAAGTGACTGCAGCATAAACTAGGTGGGAGGTGATGCTGTTTGATTAACACAGAATGAGAATTTTAAGGATCATGGCAGGTTTCCACAGATAGTCATAAACATGGACAAAGTTTCAAATCATTCCCCCCTTAGAAAAAGCAAAAATATTGACGATGGGGTGGGGGGAATGGGTACAAATTTAACTGAACAATAGTCACTAACATATCCTAAATTTCCTCTGTTAAAAAATAAATTAAAACTTTAAAAATTACCACAGTTTGCTGCCTTATTAATGCTTTTCTTTTTGAAAGCAGAAAAAGCTGAGTGTAAATTCATGGGTTTTTAGTATTTGAGATGTAGTTGGGACCAGGCAATTGTGAATTAATATTTTAATATAAAAGTACAAACCTAGTTTGCTTTTTAACTTTATTATATTTATTCTTTTAAAAATGTTAATAGCTTTACTGAGGTATCATTTTCATACCATAAAATTTACTCATTTTAAGCACACAATTCAATAATTTTTGGTATATTTACATAGTTGTGTAATCATAGCAATCTAATTTTTGTACATTTAAATTACCTCCCCCCCAAAACCAAACAAACCTGGTTTGCTCTTAACCGGAAGAGAATCAAGGGGACAAAGCCATTTTACGCAACTACTATAAGATAGTTGATTCAGGAACTTATGGAATATCTATGACCTATTTAGGCTGTGTAGTATTAACCTGAACAATTAAACAATGGACATTTAAAGATGATGGAAACAGATCCCCAAAGTGGCCTACCTGGCAAACTCTATTTGTGGTATCAGTTCAGTATCTTTAGGTTTTATTAAAAAATAAATAAAAATATCCCTTCTTTTACTTCTTATCAGCAAGAATAAAGCAGTTATTCTAGCTCAGCAGACCTAAGAGTTTTTATTAATGGCTCCAAAGATAGCTCTAGTGTCATAATCATGAACCTAAAATGTTTCAAACCCACTCACTGTAACGTTACGATGACAAATTTCAATATAAAGCAAAACAAGTAAAAACATCTACTAACACCAGCATTATAAAAGAATGGCAAATGGTGTAAGGCTAAATAAAATGAATCAATCCAAATATCAGTTATGAGTTGCTTCCTTTTGTCCAGTGTTTGAAGATCTAAAAGTTTCTATGTGGCTTTACCTCCAGACTTCAGCTTTTACGTAAGAAATCTGATTTGCAATAGCCTTTTAAATAAACATCAAAATAAAACCTTTGGAATAGGAACCCACTAATCTGTTCAAAATGGTAAGCATGAGACTATATGCATAGGCTTCACTGTGCAGATATGATTTAAATAGGTATGATTTAAATAAATAACATTTTATTAAAATTGGCATAGATAGGAAGAATAGATTAGTCTATGTCCAGGAATTTGGGATAATATTGACTGTTGACAGCTAGCCAAAGATCAAGAAGACCTTGTTATAAGCTTATTACGATGCTTACACAACTCAGTACTCCAGTGCAGGTCCAATTTTATTAATGACGATGACATAGCACTTGGCTACTCTGACTGCATAGCATCACCCTTCAGCAGCAAGAACTTTCAAAAGTTTGAAAAAGCCCTCCGTTTCTGGAACTTCCCCCAATAATAATATTTCTCTAAAGGTTTAGAAAGTCTCCAATTTTTGAAGCTTCCTTCCCAATTTATATTTTCCAAAACCTACTTACCACAGCAAAGAATGACCCAGCAGGGCATCTTAAATGCCAATAAGAAAATAAGCGAAAACTGCTTTTAGGCTAAGCTACCCAGTTCATAATCATCATGATTATTATATTTCTTAATTCATTTATTTTGAAAGCCTCATGAGATCTCTCAAGTACTTATTCCAATACTATAGACATCCATATGATCACAAATCTAGTGAGGAATGTAAAATTCCCTCATGCAAATTTTAAGGCAGACTTGCCATCTATTACAAATATAACATTTTATGTGGTAAAAAACTGGTTAACGCCATGTGAGACACTGAAGCCAACTCCTTCATTCCTGATTATCCTGTAGATTTTAATCATAAGCACGTAGCACACAAAAAGGTAAATAAAAAACGCAAGAAATATCCTACATCTTATTTTGTCCAATATTTTCCCTCTCCTCCCCTAGATCTTAATAGAGTTGGTCCTCTTAGAGCAGTCTTAATTGGTTTACAATTTATCCCCTTTTCTTTCTCCTGCCAGATCTCTGGAGGAGATGTTAATGAGTCTAGTAATGGTTTAACAGGCAACAGAAGAAATAGCAAAGAAAAGCTAAAGGTGTGAATAATCAACAAGCTGGAATAATCAAGTTCTGTAGAGCCAAGTTAACGAGATATTTAAGCGAGAGACCTCACTTATGTAGTCACATTTTTCACTTAGTCAAGACAAACACAGAAACATACCTGCTTGACCCGTGGTGACACTGACAGCCGCAAAGAGCCTCTGGGATCGACTTAAGTCAGAAACTCCATTTACAGCTTCAACTTCAAAAGTATAATTAGCGTGGGCCAGCAGGTCCATGACAGTGACGTAGTTATCCTCTAATCCAGTCTGCTGGGGCATGTAGCCAATGCTACTCCCACAGGGAACGCATTCGCCCTGTTCCCAGCTGCACCGCTTACACAGTATTCTGTAGGTCACATCGTTTCTTCCCCCATTGTCTGCAGGTGGACTCCATTCCAAGCTCACTGTGGTTTGGTTGATATTGAAAATGAGGTTCTGTGGGGCAGATGGAGGCCCTTTGGAAACCAAAAATAAGCAAATAAACAAAAATAGACAAAAAACAAACAAAAATGAACTAAAGGATCCACGTGGGGCATTAAGCTAGTGGCTCAATCACCATACAGAAAACTACTTGAAATGCTCTCTTGCACATAAACATTTCATTACCTTTCCTAGAGAAACTGAATAAAAGCCTTCTTGAATTCACTTGGCAAGAGGCCTTATTTATTTTCTATTTAATATGTCAAAATGAAAACAGGATAACAACTGTCTTTGTCATTTTGCCACGGTCTTAGCTATTTTTCTTCCAAGCTATTAAAAAAGAACAGTTAATGCACTTAAAAAAACAGTTGTGCAGTTGTTTAAAAATACTTTGCCTTTTAACCGTATAACAGAGAATACATCCATTCATTCTTAATCTGCTCAAGAATGATTTATAGTAATGTCTGGAATTGGCTTTGGATTTGAGTCTCTCAAACATTCATTAACTGAAGCACCAAGATATAAGATTTGCCCTATTTAGTGATGGAAAATTTTAATTCAGAAACCATTACTTTCTAATAACATTTCACAGCCATGAAAGACTCAAATAACTTTTACATTTTATTTATTACTCCTATTGAATACATGTGTAAAATATGATTAAAATGCATTTTGATCTGGCAGACATGAAATTTACACTGATGATGATGTAAGATGTATCTCTTTTATATTATTGTTTAGCCTCATCGGTTTGTGGAATGTACTCATAAATTTCAGGCCTATTTCAATGATGTCACAATACTACAAACAAATGGAAGGGATTTGAAAGTCCTTATTTTACAATTATGAACTTACTTGTGCATGCCACATACGGTGGGTCAGATGGAGCCCTGTAATACCCATCATCACAGTCACACCTGGAGGAGCCCTCTTTATCCGAAAAACTGTGGGTTGGACAACGAGAGCATTGAAGATCTTGAGAGGAGGATTTGTAGAACCCACGGCCACAGGCTGGGAATGCAGAACAAAGTGAAAATAGAAACATGAGAACAAACAGACCTTCTTTAAATTTTAGTCATATTTAGCAAAGAATAAAATGTGAACTTTGGTTTCCAAATTTGCTATCACCAGACTCAACAGAAACCTAGATTCCAATAAGAAATTTCTAACATATTCTTTTTATATCTGTTGTCATGTTTCCTGGGAACTAATTATAAACCATAAGTCTCTAATTATATGAAAAAAGAAGGGAAAAACATGCCCTTTATGGTAAAATTCTGTTTAGTGTATATCAATAACCCAATTGTATAATACTGTATTTTAAAACAAAATAATAAAAACCAAATGATACAGCAAACTTGCACCTGTAGTTGGCATCAGTCCAAAGTCTAGCGCCCAAAACTAAACACAAGCATAATTTATTTAGATAAAATCTCAGGAGAGTTAATTCAGGGGAACTTTGATTTCAGTAATAATTAACTTGCTTGTTGATTTGCATTAACACACTTCAAAGTTATGTTTTCTTAATCTAGTATAGCTATAAATTAAGTTTTTATGTGTGAATTTGGTTCATAGTGAAAAATATTAAACTAATTTTATTACCTGACTAGAAATAATAGTGATGTAAAAACTGTCATCGGAAAATGATAGAAATGTATTCCCCCTCACACCCTGCAATTTTCAGAAAACTTCAAGATATTTCAACCAGTTTAAGCTCCAAGGCAGGCTGCTTTCCACGAAGCGAACTTCCTTGTTACTAAAAATAATGAAATCCTATGAATAGAAGAAACCTATTCTGCCAGAAATAAGGAGAAAGCCATCAACGACAAACAGGTGATAACTGTTTCTCCTCTGCTGGGAGAGGTTAAGATAGTCACACTAACACAGCAACTGCTCTCAGCCATGAAAAACATCTCTATCACCTTCCAGTGAAGTTGCCCTAACTCACTTAGAGACTACTTGTTATTAAATCAAGTAACCTGGAACTATTTACTATCCCCAGACATTTTACATATTTATCTTCAACTAAAATTTAGCAAGTTCAATTTTCATTATCTCAACAATTTTTAAATTAATTGATGGTACTATACATTGAATATATTAAATAGATTCAATTTACCCTCCATCTTTATTAAATGAATATCTATTTAAGTTTTAGTGACCTTCAAATTTAATAGAAATTAATAAGTCATATCTACAAAGAAAAATAAGTGAATAACATAAATTCAATTATAACTTTTAATGTATTAGATTCAAGTTTGTTTAATGTTCTCAACTTGAGCATTATTCAGGAGTGTAAGCACATTTTCACTCTTGGGTGGGAAAAACAATCCTATCTTATTAAGATAGTATATTCTCCAGAAAAGAGTCAAGTCATTCTGTGCTTTTGTTCACATGCTGAATATTTAACACATAATCTGGTACAACTGAGAACTCCAAATTATCTTTTAAGCTTCAAGAATATAAGGGTGTTTTATATGAACAAGACAGGTATTTTTGATAAGTCAGAAACTTAAAGATAGGTCATATTGTGATAGATAAGTTATAGATTTGTGAACAGAACTACTACCATCTCTTTGTAAATTATGATCCACTGCTGCCCTCAGAAGCCAGTCTGCCTTTAGTTGGCCTCCTCAATTCATACAAGAGGGACGCACTCACAAACATATTAGGCAACGAAGCTTAAAGCATCTTCACATGTTCTTGTAGCAATTACTACAAATCTAAGACACAGAGAGAAAAACGACCTCGATTTTGAAATAATATGAAACAAAATAACACTTTAAAATGTTTCTAAAGATACAATCTTGCCACATAAAAGAATGGTTAACTAGTAGGATAAAGGATTTAGCATGGATTTCTCAGGCTGGAAATTCCTTTCTTTAAGTATGCACTGTATCTTGCCCCATGTATCATCTGTAATTCAGTGATCAGATAGAACATCCGTAACACAGAGAAGGCAATGCTTTACTCACAACCTGCAGCTTGATAACATTAAGGCCCAGAGAATTAACAAAGAAAAAGAGAGAGAGAGAGACAGAGAGAAGAGGTGTATGCTGAGAGTCTTTGATGATATTATGTGTATTTACTCACTTTTTACAGGGAGAGGAGTTGGAGAGCAAGGAAATGGGGGAGGAATGGCAACACGATTTAACATCCACTAGGTAAGGCTTCCAGAACTGTAGGCAGCAAACTACCTAGTGGAATCTCTCGCAATTCTCACCCGCCTGTTGCAAATAAGGGCTTCTAACCAAAGGCTTACTTCCACTTTTCCCACAAATAAGTAGGTCCATTTCTTGCTCCACTTACATGATTTGTAGAATATATAACAGTACCTAATGTAGAGAAATTTAAAACCCTTATCATTCAACTTTCAAATTTCATTAAATTCTGTTACCATTTTAGCAGATGGGAAAGCAGATTTGAAGCAAAATTAACCTGAGTTCTTCAAATAATTCTGTTTGTCTAGGCTAAAACTGGATTTAGAACACAGGACGGCTGAGACTCAACCATATGCTATTGCACCAGCCTTGACTGCTGAATGAGCCAAAGTCTGGCATCTGTTCAATGGGTCTCGAAGCTTTAGCAACCCCCAAAATGAATTTTCAATGGGCCCCTCTTGCCTTTTATTCTACCCTTTGACTAATTTAAAGCTATTACTTTAACTTAGAAAACGGTGAAATGATATCCTAGTACACCTTACAGAAGAGATATGAAATAGATCTCCTCAATTTCACCATGAGTTTTGGCATTGTAGATGCCTGCAAAATGATGGAGTACATGTATGGCCATCATTAAATGATGAGAGAAGCAATCTCGAAAAAATGTGGTCATAAAAGTCTTAACAGTTTTTCTTTGAAGTACTATTCTGTTTCAGTTCAGTTAATATTGAAAATAATAAGTTGTAACAAGAGAGTTTTCATTTAACATCTAAGGAAGCTATTAATTTAGATTTACTAAAAATAAGGGCAAAATCTTGGGAGCTATGGTGTGAAGAGTAAAGCCAAGAACACGAGAAGACGTAACCTGTATCTCTCAGGACAGCAGTGAGCAATTGCGTAGTAAAATGTTTAGGAAGGAAGTAACAGATGCTCATAAAATTAGAATTTTAGATGAGATATCTAGATGAAATAGCTTGAGTAAAATACTCAGTGAGAGAAACTGGGATGAAGTGATATACCTGAGATTTAACCACTTAAGGAAGACTTCGATGAGCCCTCCAGCTGCTCCCAAAAGCCTACATGGAAATAAGGGCAATTTCTTCTCTCTATAAATGCAGCTGGTTTTCCAAAAAGGTACTAGTAAAAAATTTTTTCATGGTAAATGCCTTCTGAAACCTCAATCAAAGATAAATTCCCTTTATACATAATGATGACATATATAAGAATAACTTTCTAGGAATCGTGCAATAATAGCAGTTTTAAAACTTTTTTCTTCCTTTGCTTTATTTCTCAATTTGTTCAACAGCATTTGAACTTAAAGCAAACTTTAATTAATATACTGTATGCACTTATGGTAAAATTAGTTACAATAAGAAACATACCATTTTAATCTCCTGCCTTTCGATGACTTTGTTTTTTTAACTGAACATTGTTTTAAGGTAATATTTCACTGGACTGATGAAGACCGGGAATATGTATAAAATTTGTTTTCAATATTTACTTTTGTAAAAATAATATTTCACCAATGAGTTTAGTAACAGTATTTTTCAGTGTTACCACAAAGGCCTGGGACTGATTCTTTGGACTCTTTTTTTCTAGCCCTCAGGGCCTTAATGAATAAAATAACATAAGTTCATTATCCTAGAGCTAAGAGCCATAATCTTGTCAGATTTCATACACTGAGCAAGTTTTCACTTAGCCAGTTGTTTAAATGGAAAAGCACCAAAGAAAAAGAAAATCTAGGAAGCACATGAAACTTCTTTTTACTGGACAGTAACAAGACTATCTACTGTAATATACCTACTAAATTATATTACAAAATATACTATATTCCAAGATCTGCTATATTGTTTACTGCAATGAAGTAACTGTCATATTATATTTAATTTCAACTATTTTTAAATAAGAAGATTGTCTTATGTAACAAAATTGGTTCAAATAATATGTGGGATTTAAATTCTTAAAACACACACACACACACAAAGTGCAACAGGGTTTCCCATTTATAAGTAAATTACTTAAGAGCAACAAAATTCTGAACACAAAGATATTTAAATACATAAGAGAGCTGATACAAAAGCCTTGTATCCTGATTCTCAAACTCTCCTAACATTAGCATATTCCATAGCTGTCTTCAATGGATTTCAAGTGTTTAAGCAATGGGGTGCCAGGCCTTTGAGTATATACTTGCATGAGGCAGTCTGTGGAACAATCAGGGTACTGGTGTAAAAACTCTGTGTTCTCAATGAACAATCCTAAAGGCCACTGTAAAATCCGCAGACAAATTTCCACTCTTTAGGCTAAGCAGTTGGATGAAGTGGAATACCTCTTTTTTTCTGATCAAGGGTGTAGATACCCACACTTACCCTGGTGCTTTAGGTTTATGACCTACAAGGGTAAGCTTGGGGGATATCCTATCTGATTATACTTCTAAGGACCTTCTCCCACAAACTGGTTATCCCAGAAAATCCACATACTTCTAGAATTTCTCTACAGCCAAGAAAGATTCCCTCAACCATAATGGGCACATTTTTTTAGAAATCTTAAACTCCATCTTTACTTTCAGACATAACTGACCCATCCTGAACATTAAGGCACTGAAACTCCATATCTTAGTGGGCTGTCCCCCATGACTGCACATGAAGGATGCTTTGAAAAGAGACTACTGTCTTGGCCCTATTAAAGATAACTGAGTCATTATTAAGGTTCGGATATATCTATATTTTAAAAGCTTTCCAGGTGTTTAGAATCATCATCCTGGAGGTTCTAGGTCTTTTCTTGGACTGTCAAAGTCTGTAAAGAACGCATGATAAAAGATATGTCCACCATAAAATTGATGAGGGAGATAAGATTAGATATTATTGAGAATTATAATAAGTTAGAATTTTAAAATAATCAACAAATTAAAATTTCTTAATAAGCCAATCAAAAAACAGGCAAAGAATCTGAATAGATATTTCTATATGGAACATATACAAATGGCCAATAAACACACAAAACGTTGCTCAAGATCATTAGTCATCAGGGAAATGAAACTCAAACCTACAATGATAAACCACTTATACCCAGTAGGAAGACTATTAAAAAAGACAGATAAAAGAAGTCTGATAAGAATATGGAGGAATTAGAACTCTCATACACTGCTGTTGGGAATGTAAAATGGTGCAGCCACTTTGAAAAAAACTGGCAAGTCCTCAAAAGTTTAAACATAGTTATCATGTTACCCAACAATTCCACTCCTCTGTATGTACCCAGGAGAAATGAAAACACTTACTGACACAAAAACTTGAACATAACTAAATGTTTATAACAGAATTATTCATAATAGCCCAAAGTGTAGAAACAACCAAAATGTCCATCAACTAATAAATGAATACACACGATGGAATACTATTCAGCAATCAAAAGAAGTTAAATTCTGATACATTCTGAAAACATTGTGCCACGTGAAAGAATCCAGTCACAAAAGATCACATACTATATACTTCTGTTTATATGAAATATCCGGAATAGGCAAATCTATAGAGACAGAAAGTAGATTAGTGCTTGCTAAGAGCTGGGGCAGTGAGAGGAATAGCAAGTGACTGTTAATGGGTGCAGGGTTTTTTTCTGGGGCGATGAAAATGTTCAAAAATTGATTGGTAGTGATGGTTGTACAACTCTATAACTATACTAACAAAACACTAGATTGTTAACTGTCATGGGTGAATTGTATGGTATGTGAATTTTACCTCAGTAAAGTTGTCATGTATAATAAAATCCATTGATGATGCAACTTCAAACTGAACATTTAAGTTAGCCAACATTAAGAAAAAATACCAAATTTTATCTGTCGAAAATATGTTAGTTTGCCTTTCTAACACATATGCTCTATATTCATCTATTTTTATAAAGCTACATTTAGGTGTAAAAAATTAACTATAAATTCCAAAACAAAGGAAAACATATAATCAATATATTCTTTTTACCCATTTCTAATTTTAGAGTTTTATAAATAATAACTTATCTTTTATCCAAGGACTAGCATTTTACTGAGTAATTTTATAACTTAAATAGATGCTTACCAATACCAAGTTATATGTAGGGGAGATAATATACAAAGTTAGTTTTCAGTGAATATATGAATAGACCTTAAACATTCTTATTTTTTACCTACATCACCTGTGCCAGACAAGGGCAGGTTTCCTTCCCCCCCCCCCAACTCCTCCTCCAAGGAGCTAACTGAATACAACTAGACTCAGCTTCCTCAGGTCTTACACTGTTTCCAGACCTGTGATTTTAAGCACAATTAAACTTTTTCTGAAGGAATTATGTGTATGTGTCTGTGTGTAAAATATGAGGCTTTGCAGATGTTTCCGGCCACAGTTACACAGCTGCAAAGAGTTTATTAATTATGAACTATAAGTGGATTGTTCTGTAATTGAAACTTTCTGGGCTTTAATATTATTGTAGAATCTACACACATACATAGCTACGGATTCTAATGAATGCTGTTATTTTATTTATTGCAGATGGACAACTGACTTAATTTAGGCAAAGCTAGCCTGTTTCCATAGGAGCTTTCAAATATTTGTGTCATATTAATGTCTATGCTTCTGCATGCAAAGGGGAAAACACAGATTGCAGAAATAGTATTCCCATTGCTCAGAGTGCTGACCTCATCTGGAATGGACAGATCCAGAATCTGTATTTTAATCCTATTGACAGTTCCTCAGTGGGAATAATTAAAAAAGTCGGCCTGAAAGCCAGACCTCCTGTCATTGACATGTTATGATTGTTCACATTGAGAATGAACAGCGGGCAAGGAGGATAAAAACAACATGATGTAACAAGTATATTACAGTTTGTGAAGCACCATCCATGTTATCCCATAACTAACTTGTAAGAGTTTAGAAAAGAAATGATGCAGAAATATAAAGTTTGATAACAGGTGCTCAAGTGCTGAAAATAATTTTGGGATTTTTAAAACTAAAAAGAAAAACTAATTTGGGGGCATTATAAATATATGTTATTTATTTGTGTTATTTAATTAAGTACTTCATGTTTTATGATACTATACAGTAGAAAAGAAACAGATGTAAAATAACAAGGATTTAAAAGTTTTATTTTCAGGATTTAGACTGTAAAAGGAAATAAAACAAAGCACTGTGTCAACAGTTTTTTCTTCTTTGTTAAATTATCAGTTTGAAATACGCTAGGAATTTTGCTGAAGTCTGGCATTTAAACACTCTCTACTGTACCAGAACCTCACCATAAGCCTGACCTCATTACCAAAATGATTAAAAGAGGAGAAAAATGTCAAGTTAGAATATTCAAAATCTTTTTTCCTCTTATTCTCTTATTCTCAAAAGAGAACTGGATTTTAACTCAAAGAACTCTGTTCAAATCCACGCCACCACTTACTGGCATGCAATTTGGACAAAGCCTTTTCACATTCTCGGCTTCGATGTCCTTGTTTCCTTGTTATTAATTACTAAGAGCTAGAGACACTAGTTTTCTTTTTTATTTCAATTTTCAAAAGGTTGTTTTAACAACACAGTAACTGGTTATCTAGCTGTTAAACTCTAGCACGATTGTTTTCGTTGAAATGCTATCTGTAAAAACACGTATATTTCGATCACCATCACCACCCCAAAACGGTACATGCTAACTCACACCCACTTAGTCTTTCAGTGGTGCCTCAGCAAGAGTGTGAAAGACAGGTTCTGGAAGGGCCATCCTGTCTCTGCGTGCATCCCTGACTGGCAGTGGCAGGCACTGTGTCAAGGATTCCTCTGCTCAGCCATTCACCTCGATCTCTCCCTGTGCCATTGTTGCCAAACCCTGTGTGTGTTCTCAGAGATGTGCATATCCATTTTGGTTCATGCAGGTAAGGATCCAGAAATGGAATTTTTAATTATGTAAATTACTTAATAGTCAACTCCCATAAAAGGAAAGATTCAAAATGAAATCAGACCCTTCTGGATCTCATTCAATATTGTCCTCAAAGGTCTACTTTGAGATCAACCTACAGATAAAAAACATAAATTAACTATGAAGTCTCAGAATTTAGTAACCCCACTGGAAATGAACTAAAGTAACCTTAACCTTAATTCATGTCTATAGCAAAATAACATAATTATGGGGTTCCCATGGGTGAAAAACATTTAAATTAGGGGAAGCCAGCTAACCAAACTCGAATATTATATTATTTATTTGTGGCAACTAAAAAAATGTGACATTTATGACAGAGTATTATTTTATTTTACTAAAAGATTTCCTTGAGGGCATGTCATTATGAACAAGAGGATGCAGTAAGTTCTTAAACAGTAACTGGTGTTAGGAAGATTTCAGACGGGGGATACGATTTACTCTAGCATTTAGGCCACTGTCAAGTGTATTTTCAAATATTTCCCTTATAGTTATTATAATAACATACTTTCTGTAATTTGTTTTTATTATTCATTCTTCTTATGCTAAATTATCCTCACAGTTTTGAAAACAGCAAGAAAGGTCAGATAATATAAGCTCTATATTCAAAACATAATGTAAAATATACTAGTGAGAATTCCTGTTTTGAAAGATGAAGATTCTTGTTTTAACATAATCATATTAAAAACAATAGTTCTTAAAAGATAAAGTTCATATTCTGAATTACAGACATTGTTAATTTCATCATCTAAGGTCTCACTCCAACAATCTCAAAAAGACAATACAACTTGTCCTTTATATAAATTATGAATCTGACTTCCCTCCAGCATGTACCAGCTGTGTGACCTTTGTAAAATTGCTTAAGTTCTCTGAGCCTAGTTTTTCCATACCTAAAATAGAAAAACCTAATAAGACTACTTCCAAAGATTATTGTGAATTAAAGTGTATGATTCATGTGAAGAACTTAGCACAACATCTGGTGGAGAATAAGCACTCAATAAATAGTAAACTATTATGATTATTTCACAATGTCAATTTCCATGCAAAGTTTTGATCCCACTCTGGTTTCTACCCCTGATAAACACTGAGCTACTTCCCCATTACCAGAGGTGTATGCAAATAAGAAACACAAATTAATTATTAGGCAAATATGGCCATATTATGCATTCATTCTCTGACTAAGTAATTATTGTTTGCCTACTCTTTGCATTGTGCCAGGCAATAGACCAAAGCTATAACTGCTGAAAGACAAATATGATGATCTCTCAATACTATATTACCTTTCGACCTAGCATCAAATCGTGTGGATAATTATATGCTTAAGCTAATTAAATTTTTGATTTTTCATAAGAAATTACTTACATAAATTATAAATATTGTACCTTAATTTGTATGTTTTACAATGCACTTAATTATCTCCTATTTCAGTGTTGAACATAGACTCAGAAGTCACCTTTCCTGCCAAAGCTGTAGCATTTCATCAATGTGAAGTGAAAAAACTACTCAGTGTAGGTAGACATGCGGGAAATGTGTGTAGGTACATATTATTGACCAATTATATTTAAACTGGAGAGCTATTTGTGGCAGTTATTGGCTTGTTTTTCAATGAGGCTAATAGTGGATCTGGCAATATCAGAATACTCTGTAAGGGCAGGTTATTTCAAGTTCAAAAGACTTCAGCTGGACAAGAAATACGTATATAAATAAAAATGTTGGAGATTTTGTTATATTTAATAAAGTGAACATTTTTAGTTAAATTCAAAGAATTAAAAATCAGATTACTTTGTGGCTCATCAATAATTGGTTTTCTCCTACAATCTATTTAAAACTACACATATGTAGAAAAAGTCTGCAAGATCCACAGCCCAAAAGAAAAGAATTAATTTCATCTTAATTTCTTAAAATAAAGGGCAGACCTTTCATTTTAAGTGGTCTAAGATATGGGCTTTTCACCACCAGTTTTCTGCAATCATTTCAAAAATGATTAAAACGAAATCATCAGTGAAGGCAATCTTTCTAGCTATTTTGTGGAGACTCTTTTTTTCTTATTTAGTCAGTTATAAAATATGGATCAATACTAAGTCTTGTGAAGCAAATTACCCTAAAGCAGTTGAAGGCAGTTTTGAACATGTGGGGAAATAAATAATCATTTCTGTTATGTTAGAGGAAAATTTTCTGAAGATCATAAAGAAATCAGTTTACCCGGAAGGAGGACATCTTAAAAAGATGCATCAGGACAATGAGGAGATTCACTCAATCCTTAATTCTCAGAAATAAAAGAAAATAACAGGCAGAATAAGTCCTTACAACAAATGATGTTGTTGAGCTCAATCTTTTTTTCAAAACAGACATACAGACACACACAAAGTGAATAGATACATACATATACATATATGTGAGATAAACGGAATTGTTAGATAAACAGAATGGTTAGAGAGAAACAAAATAGTAAGAATTCTCTAACTGGATACCCATACTTTCCACTTCTTAATAATAGAAAACCAGTTAGTTGTTAATTTTTATCTCCACACCAAGCCAATCATCTGATATAGTTCTATCATATCCTATCTACTTTGCAGCCACAGTATTTTGCAAAAAGACAATCTTGGTACTAACAGAATATTATTTAATATGTTTCTTAATAAAGTCTTTAGCTTTAGAAAAAGCTGTGTTACACATGTAAAAAGACATCTTAACTAGTTTAGTTCCTTTTTTTTAAGAATAACTGACTCATCCTTTGTGAATCAATCAATCAGAAGCTTAACTCCTACGCAGAAGGCAGTACAAACTGGTCACGATTGTGGCATTAACACTGCCATAATTATTTCTTCATGTGTGTCTCCTCCAGCCCACTGTGAGCACCTCAAGAACAGGGATTATGATATTATCCATGGATCCCAAAACCACAGCACAATGTCTAGCATACAGCAGGAGGTTAACCTACATTTATTGAATGAAAGAACATTTATTCATCCTACAGCAGTATGCACCTGGTAATAGCCATCCCACTTACCAAAGGTTAATTCACTGACACCACTTAGTAAATTTTTCATAGTAATCAGATCAATGGAAATGACGTGGTACGTTCTTAGTAGAATGTGGTACAGTACTGACAGTTAAAGGAGAGACAGTTCAGGAGCTCAGACTCCTAAGGAGTTCCCTGTTATGCTGTACAGGGAAATAACTGCACAGCCATGTTTAGATTAATGCTCTAGATGATTTCTAAAATGATTCTATGAGAATCTTTAACATAGTAATATGAATAAGTGTATGAATGAGATGTAAAATATTTTATGAGTATAATTGAGAACATTTTCTTTGAACATGGGAGAAGGAAGGTCCAAGAAAGAGAAACTACTAAGTAGTGAATTATAAACCATAACAAAACTTTCAGTGTAGGGCTCTTTTCCAAGACAAAAATCTAAAGAATAATAGTCCTCCTCATATTCCTAAACAAGACCATTTTTCTTTAAATATATGATCTATCCAAACTCAAAACCAAGAATATTCTAGTTTTAGGTAATCTAGAATTGCCATATTCTAGAGAGTACAGAAATGCTTTCATTTCTGTTAGCAATTTGGAACTAGACAGGCCACCTTTTAAATAAATTCTTGTAATTAACATTTCTATTGGAAAACACAGAAATATTACTGATATTTCTTACATTATGAAAAAAGATTTCAATTTATTTCTAACTGGCTCTCTTTTAAATTTTAAAAACAATGACTGTAGAGTAAACAAAAGAACTACTTTAAATACAATGGGCTATTACATCTTTTGTCTTTATTATGATCACAAACACACACATATATCCACACACCCTTCTGTACATTTGTATTATTCCATTCAGTTTCATATGTCTCAAATTAATTTGTTTTGCCTATGACCAATGGGAGGAGGGGCATGACAAAACTAAGGGTTAAAGCCTGTTTATATGCACATATAATATCTCTGTTTTCAAGTCAAAACTTAAATTTAACAGAAAAACTGGATAAAAACATAAAGTACCTTAACATTAATGGTGATCTCAGGAAATGTAATGTCAACACTACAAAGTATCAAACTCAACACATATACGCCCACATATGTCAATTTGAAATAACTGAGAAACTCAGAAGTGAAATACTGCTTTCTCACAGAAAAGGATAAAAATGTAAATGAAAAATCTGTTGAAAGTTCTTACAAAGAAAAGAATGAAAAAGAATATAATGCTTGATTCTATTGCTATACTAATGCCATTATAATATAATATTTTATACAGAAAGCTTATAATGCATTAAATCTTCCTAATTAATTAGAATCAAATCATCTCAAAACCTACATAAAGGTTTGGAAGTTTCAATTTATGCTAATCAGAATACAGAAAATAAGGGAGAAAAAACATCAGTTCAAAGATTACATCCAAGCCAAATGGTAAAGAACATACAAAAGAAAAGCACATGACATTGTGAAGACACACTGTCACAGATGGAAACCAGGTGGAAGAGATCAGACAATATTTTTAGAATAGACTTTTTTTTCAATATTTAAGTTGAATTACCTTTTGGGTAAATGTTCAACAAAAGACTGATAAGAACAGTAGTTGTATGTATGTTTAAATAAACAGAATATCTAAAAGCTAAGGTGTTATTGACTCAGTCCTATGTAATTTAGGGATAATCAAGTACTGTAGAAGAATTTATGACATAAAAATCTTTGTGAGTAGATGTATGCCAATGGAAAAATGAGGTATCTGATGGTTGAAAATTTTCATGTGCTTCTATTTCATGTCACCATAATGAACATAAAACCTATGGCATGATTAGACCAAGGGTGATCCTTGCCAAACGCCAAAAATTATAAGAGGAAGTCCAAACCTTGTAAGAATAGGACTATTCCTTTTGCAATTTTTGAAGATGGTTATTTTGTAGTTTAAATTAGTAGTCCTTTAAGTAAGGGGCTAAAAGGTTAAGCTTTTCAAGCTGCAGATGTTAAAGGATAACGTCTGGCTACAGTGCCAATAAAGTTCTAGGATTTTCCCAAAATGAAATTCTTCTCTTACCATATAAATAGACAGTATTGAGTGCTATAAAATATCTTGCAAAATTAGAATTTGGAGGAAACAGTTTTTTATTAAGAGAAGGTACATTGCTCTTTACCTGTTATCTTTATTGTATCTCTGCTTTACAAATTTTCCATTTAAGTTATATCCCCAAATGGAATGCAGTTTGTCCAAACTTCTAAATAGTTTTCTGTTGTTCATGAAAAGTGTTGAATACCTAACTGCAAAGTACTATACTTGTAGTTCTAACAACTTGAGTGCTATTTAATATGGTTATTTATACATTCTATTTTTTTACATGTAATTATGATAGTTGAGTAAGTTCATATGTTGGCATTGTCTTAATATCTGTATCACAAATTTATTAATTTTTATTAAATTAATTCTTTGATTACTCTGAAATAAAGTTATATTTCCAAAGGGAATAGAGAATTCTCAAAATATACTACTCTCTTCTAAATTTTAGTATACAGACTTATAATTTAGAGTGTGCTGTTTCTTAAAAGAGTTGTCAAAATAGCTGTCTAGATTAGGGTTTATATATTTGTTTCCATTCAAATATTTAGTTGTGATACATAATAATAAAATGAACAATATCTATGTATTTTGACATAGTCAATAAGTACTTATAATAATTTATATTCAAAATGAAACAACAGACATATTTTCTCTATATATCATATTTAATTTTATTAATATAATCCAAAAATTCTACTTTGTTGCTTAAATATCAAAAATCAAAAATAACAAATTTAACAGAAAATTCTAAAAGCAATAATCCTTAGCTTTTCTTAAAAGCCAGATGCTCCATATTAGATTTTTAAGAATTTGGTGAAGTGGAAAACAGATTTGTATCAAGTAGAAAACAGAAGCCCTAACTTTTTGGAAATGCTGAATCCTACAGTTAAATTCCTTCAGTCAATGCTTTAGTAGGACAGGAAACCTTGTATGCAGTAAAGTACTTTAAAATCATATTTCTTTTATTCAATATAATTTGTGGAAATACTATGGAATAGTTTTTCAATCATGCCAACAATTAATCAAGGATACTTGATTCTTGATTCTCTGGAATCTGATATAACACTGATTTGTCAGCTGTTTACCACCACATAGCATTATCCCACAGTGTTACGGAGATAATTTAATTAGTGAGTGTGAATGACAGTATCAAAATTAGAGGTATTTTTAGCTCTCAGTATTCGCCAACGTCTCCAAAGTCATTTCTCTAGAATGACAAAGGGTTATGCTATATCTGTTATTCTCCCTTTTCTTCTGGTGCAGTCCCTTCTGAAGAATCACAAGCTTAACATAAGCACATCATTTACTATGGATTAATATACTGTTGTGTGTGGTTTTACAGAAGATAAAAAAAGTTACTACAAATCTCATTTTACATATTAGACTAACATATGAAGGAATAAATCTTTTTACAGCACACCTCGGTGTTTCATAAGTACTCCTATTATTAACTTTCAGAGAGAAACAGCATAACAAGAAATAAAGAAGATTTTATCAAATATCAGAAGAAATAATAAATAGTAGACTACTGAATTCCCAACCAACAGAAAGCACTAAAATAACATGGAGTCTCACAAAAGGTATTAAAATAGAGCACTATTTTTTTCTTAGATTCACGCCCATATTTAGAGATATTTATACTACAGAGTAAGCTCTGTGGTGCTGAACTCCTAAAGGAGATTCATTACAAATATATTTGCTAAAATTTCAACCCACACCTCGTTAGTGAAGCCATATTTGACCTCTGGTTTAGACAACTGAGCCCCTCCTCTCTCTTACCCTTCCTAAAATTAAGCACTGTAGATTCAATCTCTATCTTTTATCTATCTATCTATCTATCTACCTACCTATCTCATGCTGGGTATTATTATACCATCACCACAATCTTACAAGATAGTTATCATATTCTTCCAAATAAATGAAACAGTGTTAACTTTATTTCCTTTACATTTCACAGCAGTTTGGTCCTTTGAAATTTTCCTTCTGAGCGTCATGCCTCACTAAGCAAGTCTCTAATACCACCCAGGATGTTGCTGTTTTATGTATATTTATGTCGATTGTAATTTTCTTTGCCAAAATAGAAAATATTTGTATATGTGAATGTGTATTGATGGATAAGGAAAAGTTTATAGAACAGTAGAAGGCAGTCTTTAAAAATGCAGGCTATGGAGACAAACACCTTGAGTTCAAACCCGAGGTTCAAATGCTAGACCTACCACTAGACCACTGAATAGAAAACTGCCTAGGAACAGTAATAGATTTTTCCTAATATGAATGCTGTATGGGCTAAATTAAAGAACTTATAACAATATCTAGTACATACTCAGTACTCTATACATGTCAGTTAATATAATTATCATCATTATGTTAACATAGTAAGGACAACTGTCTTTTTTTAATTAAGATAATTTTGCTTCCACTAAAACATATAAAAACTTTTGGAATATTCTCCAACATTTTTGCAAACTATCTGTTTAACTGCATCACTATATAAATCCAGTAGCTTAATGTGTGAAAGTTTCAACTTAGCAATTCCTTTAATAGTTTCAACAACTAAAGAAATCAGGTATATTAGATTCTTTAAAATGACATTATTCTAAAAAATTCTTCATTTGAAAATTAACCTATTTCCCCTTCTGTTTGTTTTGGTCTAGATAAACTTACTTTGTTTAGTATGTTATTTAGGTGGAGATACAACTCTACACTATACTCTACAATGAAAGGAAATATACCAAACACATAGTTCAATCTGTGTAACTTGCCATGTAATACCAAAAGAAAACAACATAAGACAGACTGATAAAAACTGAGATTTGAAAGGTTCTGCTATCTCATAGGCAGCTATCATAGAAGCAACATTCATTGTAAAAAAAGAGAAAGAGAAGGAAAGGGGAACGTAATGAAAAAACAGATTGCTATAATCATACAACTTATTTTTCAGGTCAGTTCAAGGGGTTTCTTTGCTACTGTTAACAGTGATGTAAGTTATCGATATACAACTTGATATCAGTCTGCTTTCCACCCACATCTGCCAATGTTTTTCTAAAACTGAGAAAAATGAAAGCTACCATTCTCTTCCTTCATGACTACAAAACGAAAAAAAACCACAGTGTTTTAGAACTTCTGTTGTTCATTCTCTTAGCCCATATGCCCAATAGAACCTTCATTATAAGAGATTTGTGATCTATGGATATAGGGCAAGTTGGGGAGAAGGAGGTGGGGTCTCCTCATAATTAACAACAAGTCTGATGACAACAAGGCAAAGAGAGAGAGGACACACTCCAGAAAGCAGGCCGTACCATCAGGAGCAGTAATCAAGTAACAAACTGTGGTTTCATTTTCACATAATAACACAACACTGGTAGTCTGCAGCCAAACAACTGACATGAGATCTTTGAGAAAACACAACCTATCATGATGTATGAGAACAGAAGGCCTAAGATGTTTTTCTCACCTGTAGGAACATATGTGGCTGATTTTCTGGAAAATCGTGTCCTTCCATTATAAAATAAAGTGAAAGATTCAGGCAGACTCATACATTTTCTCCTTCCATCTTTGAGGCAGATCCTCAAAACACAAATTAATTATCCTTCCCTTTCTTATGTTCCCATCCTTTATTCCTTAGACGTCTTTGCTTTCTGAGAAAAGTAGCCCAGAGTCCTCACCACTTCTACATTCCTAGCAACACCTGAGAGTAGTGACATCAGTTCTTTGCATTTTGCTAATAATCACCAAATAAATATCTGGAAATAATTTACTTGGGAATTACAAGGCTCCAGTATATTACCAAGTTTTCCTATCTATGGCATAGGGATGTAATTTTTAATTCTCCAGTGCACTACGTCTCAAGTGGGGGGAATTTGCCCCCGGGGAACATTTCACAACGTCTGCAGATATTTTTTTATTATAACTATAAGGGGGTGGTGATGTTACTGGCATCTAGTAGGCAGGCAACAGAGATGCTGCTATATCTCCTACAGGGCTCTCCAAAACAGAGGATTATCTGGCACAAAACATCAATAGTGTTGCTGTTGAGAAACCTTGCTTTTCTACAAACAGGTATCTGTCAGTTTCACTCTGAGTCCCAGGCATCTCCGTGTTAATGAAGCTCTGTCCTAACTAGGCAAACTAAAGAAAGGATCATGGCTAGATTTTTTTTTCATATTTATACAAAAACAGAACATAATTTTGTTACAAACGTTAGTTTTATCTTTCGTAAACTTAATTTTTCTTCAAAGTTCTCCAGCTACAGCTCTAGATGATTTGCTTAGAAATTAACCTCATTTGAAACTTCTGTTAAAAAAAGTTTTTAAAAAACTAAAAAAAGTGCTGTATAGATTGCAGTTGACAGAACTATTGTTATTACCACTATTTATCTCTTCGATCGTATCAGTGCCCCCTATTTCAAATTTCCAGCTACATATAAGTGTCTCCACTTATAAAGCCTACCCAAACCTAAAATTCAAAAGGGAAAAAAAAATAAAAGAAAACAAACCCTGAACTTGTCATTCCTTCAGTAGCAGGAAACTTGGAGTTTCTACTTTCTGCTACTTCTCTTATCAAGTTAACTCCTGTCTGCTGTTCTTTCGACACTCTGATCACAGCAACACTGTGTCAAATGTTTATCACGGTACATCTTGTTTACTGCACTATCTTGCTGTGTAGCCATTCACTTACTCATTCATTCAACAAATATTTTCAATACTTCTTATGTACTGTTTATGCGAAGAACAGTAGACATTGTGGGAAGAAAGACAGACAAATCCCTGCCCTCACAGAGCTCTCAGTCCAGCAGAAGACCAATAATTAAAGAAGCAGTTCTCCCAACTCATGATGTGTTCAGAAAGGGGATCACTGTAGGAACACAGATAAGTGACAGTTCTTCTGGTATAACTGAAACCTGCAGACTCAGGAAGAAATATTCAAAGGAGCGTGGAAAGAGATTATTCACAAGGAAAGAGCAGAGAGGGAAAAGATGATGGCGCATTTGAGGCAATGACAGAATGTCAATGGGCTGAAACGTAGAATACAAGCGGAAGAGAAGCAAGAGATGAAGCTGGAAAAAAGAAGCAGGGGTAAAAGTTAAGAATTATTATTTTATTCTAAGAGGAAGAGAAAGCCATTGAAGAATTTTAAGAAGAGAGTGCTCTGTCAAGGCTCGCACTTAGAAAGATCACTCTAACTACAATGGATTAGCAGGAGGCGTAAAAACAGAACAGAGAGAAGGCTGCTGCAGTAAAACAGGTGAAAGGTAATGGTGGCCTGTAAAAGGATGCACGAGTTTGTTTATAGAGAGCTGGACATTCAGTAGATCTTTGGGAGGTAGAATCAAGAGATTTTTACTAGATAGCCCCCGTTCTCTACACTTACACTTTCCAACTGTCTAGCACATGCCAGCAGATTCAATATTAAAATGTTGGTAATTAAAATGCAATTTGATTTATAAGAGGTAAAAGGGTCCTCACGACATCGTATGAAATAAGTAAGTAAGCAAATCTCCCTCATTGGACAGGAGATGAAAGTGAAGGCTCAGAGACATTAAGTAACATGCAAATTTATAATGTTACTAAAGAGTAAAAGTGGGCTTAGAACACAGCCATCAGTTTCTGAATCCAGTTCTGTTTCTAGTAGAGTGTTTTTCCTGGATCTAGACCTCTGCCAAAGTCGTGTGCTGCTTGGTGTATACTACTCATTCTGGCATATGATTACTGTCAAGTATAATTTTCTAATCATTTCATTAGTGTATATGTATATTCACTAACCATTACAAACAGAAATGAAAATAAGAGCATAAACTCTTATTATATTGAACACAACTGGATGAATAAAATCATAAATAGACATCTATATTAATATAAGTAATATGGGAAGACGATAACTATTAGCATTGTCCAGGCTAAAATTATGTTTCACATGGGTTGACTGGCATGATTAGAACATAAATATTTAATGAATTATAAAAATCAAATTTTCCTTCATGCAAGTTCACTCTATAAACGCATATTAACTCCGGAGAAGCAAAAAACGTTGAATTGCCTCTTTCTCCAAAACATGATTTTTCTTTCCATTTAGTTGCATTTGACAAGTAATGCTATAAGATGCTCTACATTTTCAGCCCTAAATTTAACTCCAAAAACTATAATTAGTCAATTTCTATCATGAAATATGAAGACTTGAGTCATAGTTTAATAACTTAATGTTAGGGCATAATAATTACTTTTCTTAGTGGATATAACCACCAGTTACACATATATAAATTTTACTTTGGATATGGTAGGCAATAATAGCCTTATATTTTAAAAAATCTAAAAGATAAAAGAATACATTTTAAAAAGTGATTATTTTAGAAACATATAAAATGTGTGAAAAGGAGGAAGTCAAACACTTTATATGGAAGGCGACTATATTATTTATCATCCAATCCAGGACCTTTTCAAGAGTGAAAAGGGAGCTATTAATAACAACAGAATGAGTGTCACCTTAATCACTAGAATGAGATGACAACAAAGGGAAATGGCCTTTCTAAGAGTTCCTGAAATTACAATGATGAGACGCTCAGTAAAATTCACTTTTGTATTCAACTAAAATAACTAAATAACCTAGACTTACTTCAAGGTTCTGAAACCTGGAGATTCTGGAAATTATAACCGTCAGCTCCTCTACCAATATTTTTTATTTTATATTTTTTTAAAGAAATTCTATGTTTTATTTTTTAAAATTTTATTTTATATTTACCAATATTTTTAGAAGTGAGTTAGAATCAATATATTTCACAATAACAACCTGCTCAAAACTGAGTTTAAAACTGTAAGAAGTTTTTGTTGCTGTTCATGTTTAACCTTCCTGCACACTAACTACAGCACCCTTGTTTAGTGCTAAGAATCTGAATATCTTGCCACAGTTGCCAAACAGATTTCAATCTTCAATAACATTTTCAAAATCTATTATCATTTCCACTTAAGTCTTTTCAATCTATAAGAACAGTACCCAATTAACTTTGAAAGGCGAAGCTTGGTTGCCAAACTAATCAAACCCTATTATACCTTCTCATAATTCTTGCACTTCAGTTCCAAACTGTCACAGGACAAAGTAAATATTTTGGTAGGAGCAAAGAAAAATACTTTAACTCGAACTTTTAAGGTGTGAGCTATGAACAATAACCACTTACAATATATAATACAAAAGCAATATGCTACCACAAAAGCATTCCTCCACAGATACTAGACATTTTAATCCATCTCTGCAAAGAACAGGAGGTATTAAAGAGTTGAAACAGAAACTGAATTTTTAAAGATGGCTGGAGAAAGAAATATCCATTAGTAAGCAGCATTCTCACTGGGATTGCATTTCTTGAATATTCTCCGTCAAGGAGATTAGAATATCAGTTTTTACACTTTAGTCCGGGAAAGTGATAGTCTGAAATTAGAGCTGCTAAAAACAGGTAGGTACTGTGAAATTCAAGGAAATGTTACATCAAGAAGCTAAAGGAATGAAAAAAGGATAAAATTCTCTTTATCCTTACAAAATTGGCACATTATTCCAAGTGAGGCAACAGGCAGAACCTCACAGCAGATTAAAAGGAATTTGAGGACAAATGTTTCATTCAGTAGGCCTTTCTATATAGCAGATAACTTTCCACCCAGTAAAGAAAAGCCTTGTCTTTTATTAACTCCATTTGAAGGTTTGTGTTACTATATAAAACCCCTCTTTTTTCACTTATTCCTGAATGTATTGGCAAGTACTGCTACATCATTCATACTTATAAAATTCAACGTGGCAGGTGGTCCTTAATTTTTCACTGTAACTATTAAAAGCTCTGCGGAAGGTGACTGCCTTGTTTCCATTTGCTTTTCATGTGTTTTGGTTAACATTAAAGCATTGCCTCATGAACATTTTCAGAGCACCCTCTTAAATATAATGAAATCCTCTTTAGCAAAAACAGATAGCCGATTTTTCTGAAAATTTTTACTGTTCTAGTCACAGGTATATTCATTTCAAAGGATCATATTTATTACTTACGAATTCATCTACTTTCAGTGTTTCATGCATAACTGTCCTTGACAACATAACTACAAATTGAGAAAATTCTAAGGTGATAACTTTTAAGTTAAAAGTAAAATAAGCAATAAAACAAGTTACTATTTTAAGTTATTAGATAGTTAAATGATACATATCTCATTTTCACAAGTTGAGAACTGAACGTAAATGGTGGGGAACACAGGTAAGACCTAATATAATATGCCTTTAAAAGATCATATTGTGTTTTACTACCTTCTCTGAAACAAACTAAAGATTTTTATTTTAGAAAATCCTTTTTGTTTCAAAATATGTCCTTAAAAAGTAGGACCTTTCAGTCTGATTTATTTTGTAGGGCAAATAAAGCTGCTTCTTTGGGTACTGTGATTATTAACACATGTATTTAGTAATTCTAACCACTGGTTAATTAATAAATATTAGCAAATTAATTACAAATTAAATTGAATTAATCACAAATTAAATCACAAATTAAAAAACTTAGAAACTTTATATCAAAGGTTGTTGGAACTAATGAGCTAATAAGTCAGGAGAAAAGATAATTACATTCTGGAATTCTGAGACAGGGTACTCTGTACCCCTTCCCCCCTCCCCTCTCCCCATCCCTGTCCTTTCTCCTTATACCCTGTGACTCTCTCATCCCAATTCTTCTGCTCCATCTTTTGGAGAGATAAACTGATAGCATCTCTCCATCTGTCAACAAGCACAGCCATACTTAAGCCATCATCATCAATCAGAATTTTTCATTTCCCAGTCACTAACTCTGATATTTCCCACTTTGATCTCAGCCTTGAATCTTCTTCCTTTCCTACATTAATCCTGCTTTCTATGTCCTTCTCCTTCAAGGACCCTAGACAATCATTTCCCACTGCATTTGGAAACATTGTTCCAAACATTACTAAGAATTACACAATAAGGATTTATCTTAAAGTCAGCTTTGCACATTCGATCGATCAAATAAGTTTAGGAAACTTTGGACAGAAAAAGTCTTTAATGCCAACCTCTTAAAGCTTTTTGTCTCATATCATTAACTCTCCAGCAGAGAATAAGAACCCTTTTAACCTGGACCATCCAAGTAACTAAACAGATAAACTTTTATCCACTCTGCTAACAAGCTTACTTTGTCTTGGTTTTCTTTTCTGCACAACAGCCATTTTCTCACTTGACCATTCATTCCTTGGCTCACTTGAATTTGGTTTCTGCCCTCACAACTGTCTAGATGATGGAATGAGACGTTACTTACCCCCATATGGTTCTTCCTGAAAAACTCTCCCACTCGGATTTAATCTAGCTTGTCTTCCCAGCTTTTGGTACTACTACTACTATTTTCACAAATATCTCTGACAAGGTCCTAGCTTATCCAAGTCATTTGTAAGAGGCTTCTGACACTGCACGCAGCCCCCAGCCATAGCCACATTCATTTTAAGGCAGAAGCCCAGACTACCTGGTTTTCTGACCTGACCAAGGATGAGACTTTAGCAAAATTGGGTATTGGAAAACTATTCTTTCCTGCTTTGTCCATTGTACCCAAAGTCTTTATCCAATTTTAAGAGCGTGGCATTAAGAGTACTCAATCTGACTGGCCCATCATTTGATGGGAGAGCCTCATTCCCTACTGCCTTAAAGCTTTTAGGTAATTCCCATCAATTCACATAATATCTTTAGCTAAACTAAATTTACTAAGCACTTATTTTGTTCCTGGGATGTTACTCAGTAATACATATGCATTACACGATTTAGTATTAATAATAATATCACCTATCCTTCAGATTCCATGGATTCTACCATGAATCCATAATTTAAGACGAGGAAACAGATTATGTGAGATTAAGTAACACGTGCAAGTTCACAACTAGTAAGTAGTAGAGTAAGAATTTGACTCCAAAGCTCTTGCTCTTTACCAGTGAAATGTAGCATCTTAGGCGATAATATATTTTTCATAAAGAATATACAAATAAGATATTCTGGGACTTCAGGAGAGAAGAGATTCATTTTGACCATGAAAATCAGAGAGGGCTACCTGGAGGAGTTAACACTTGAGTTTTGAAGGATACACAATATATACATATTTTACGTGGATGTGGAGGAAAGGAGTATCAGGAAAGTGAAACAAGCACAATAGAAAACACTGAAACCAAAAATTAAGGACTGCATTTAGAAACTATTGACAAACGAAGTTAGTTTGACTGAAGTGAAGTGGGCTTAAACAAGACAGTAGTAAAAGATAAGCTCAAAACTCTAATGTCATGTGTCACCCTTAACATCTTGTTCCTTTTCTGAGCATTAGTTTTATTTCCTAATGTGTCCCTAACACACCCCTTCCTTCTCATTCTCAGTAACAGGGTCTTCGTTCAGAGATTTTTTTCTAGTCACTCCAAAAGCTGTTGCTTTTGGTTTCTCTCATCTCTAATCCAGTCTTCAACTTCCCTTCAAGTTATCACCACAGCACAACTTTGATTATATACCCTACTTAAAAATTTGTGATGATTTCTCCATAACTACAAACATAGTACAAATTCCTTAGTACAACATAGAAAGCCCTCACCAAGACTCAATCCAACTTATCTTCTGTTTTCCTAGCTTTATCACTATAATCCTTTACACACACACCCCAGCTATCTGATCAACAAATATGACCTGCAATTTCATACATGCCCCACCTTTGTTCATCATGTTCACGGCTCCTGGAAGTGCCTTTATATGATTTCACATCTGTCTATTAAAACTCAATCCAAACGTAAAATAGATAGCTAGTGGGAAGCAGCCGCATGGCACCGGGAGATCAGCTCGGTGCTTTGTGACCACCTGGAGGGGTGGGATAGGGAGGGTGGGAGGGAGGGAGACGCAAGAGGGAAGAGATATGGGAACATATGTATATGTATAACTGATTCACTTTGTTATAAAGCAGAAACTAACACACCATTGTAAAGCAATTATACTCCAATAAAGATGTAAATAAATAAATAAAGTTTCTGTGCATATTCATGATGAAAAAAAAATCTCAATGTACATACCATCTCCTAAAAGCTTTTATTTTAATAAAGTTGAAATTTATTTTCTCACTTAATTAGAATTTATATATAATTTACCATTTTCTGACTTATGTTGTAACTAGTTATTTAAACCTTCATACTTTGATGAAAATAGAAAGTTTACCTATGGTACACAGAATAGATACTCAGTACAGATTTTTGTTTGTTTGTTTTTCTGGCTTGTTTTTTCAACTAATGGATGGGGAGATAATTTGGGAGGAAACTGTCAGCAGGGACGAAAATTTTCCTGATGTAAGTCTTAGGCTGGGCAACAGCTGCTGTGATGGGAAAACACAAGCTGTGGGCAGCCTTTTCCACCTACTCTACAAATCAAGTTTCCTGGTGCTGCAGAAGCTTCTAAGATTGGGATCCTGACATGATATCTATCTCCTAAACATCTGAGTGGAGAAGGCTGATCTACCAAAAAATATATAGGACTATGCAGAGCTAGAGGCCACAAGTTTATATATCTTTAAAAAAACTCTTATAAATTATACTCTATCATATGAGTCCCAGATAATTTATCTCCCTAAAATATTTTCTGTAGTCTAATATGAAAATTAGTGAGGCGTCCTTAAAATAGACCTACTGAATGGCATGAAAATTAAAAACTGTATTTTTCGTTTGAACTAAGAAACCCAGAAATTTTGGATATGATATCAGACAACCAAAAATTAGTTGCGGGCTTTCCTGGTGCACACTGGTTGAGAGTTGGGCTGCCGATGCAGAGGACACGGTTTCGTGCCCTGCCGGGAAGATCCCACATGCCGTGGAGCGGCTGGGCCCGTGAGCCATGGCCACTGAGCCTGCACGTCCGGAGCCTGTGCTCCGCGATGAGAGAGGCCACAACAGTGAGAGGCAAAAAAATTAGTTGCAGTACAAATACAAATGTATGTGTAATATGCAGAATATGGCAAGATTCAACTTGCTATTGAAAATGATTGTTACAGTGTATTTACTTCCTTTCAGTAGTTAAGTTTATAATTAATTTGGTTTCCTTTTTGGAATTAATATGCAGTTATATATCAATTTCTTCCTTACACAAAAAGACACATTTACTTTTGGGGAATTAATACATAAAACCTACTAGAACTCATGTTACCCATTTGCACCTTATTCTATAAGTGATAGTTAATGCCACAAAACAATGCAATTGACTGTAAATGTATAATAGCTTATTATTAACAGCTACAGCTCAAGGACTAGTAATCTATAAGAGTAAAATATACGTGTGTATTGTGTATATATATATATGTGTGTGTGTGTGTGTATGTGTATATATATACACAGATATATACATGTGAGAGAGAGAGATAGGGAGGCAGAGATAGTTTTATGTATTTTATATATACAGTGTGCTTAAATAATCTACTGTGTCATGCAGTAATCAGAAAGGAATCATAAAACTTAAACACTTCATAACTTTTTAAACCCCCAAAAGTCTGTTTTCCTTCTACATTTAATGGCGGTGCATTTACTAAATTGGTCTAGATTGTATTTTTTAATACTAAAATATTTCTGAAAATAAGGGACCCCATATTTATTAACTAGAATGGTGTCCCATATTTTTAAACAACAATCAAAAAACGTATTTGCACCGCACATGTTAATGACAGTGAAAAACAAGGCAAGGATGGGTTAATTTTGTCATGTTTTACTTCCTTGCTCCTTTTTTCTTTGTAAAATTACAGATTGACAGATTACATAGATAGATTGATAAATGCATACATATATAAATATATGTACACATATATTCATATACACACACATACATATATACATACATAGTAACACATGATCAGTGCAGGAAACGTAAAGAACATAGAATAATCCAAAGAAAACCAAATATAACCTATATCTCCACTGGCCACAGACGATCCATGTTAGCAACTTCGTGTATATTTTTCCAGTCTCTCCTAACAATATCACACTACTCTGCTCACTGCTCTTTTACTTAACCTAATACTGTGAACACTTTCCCATATAAACATTATAATTCAATGACATGATTTGAGACTCTATATGATATCTCAACTTGGGGATATTTCATAATAGCCTGGGTCTCCTATTCTTGGACATTTAGGTTGGTATTTCCTTTTCAAGAGTCAAAGGTCTTTTTCTTGCTTTGGAGGAGAATTCCTATTATCAACATAATTCTTATCACCAAAATTACTTGTTGGCACAACTGAATATTGGATATGATATGTAATCTTTGTGTCCTGCAGTACAGAAATTAACTAAATAACTTCCTTTATATGTTTAAGCCTTCAGGTAGGGTGCTAGTTGTGAAGAATATAAGGAAATACCATTATTCTGTAGTAACCTATAATCTAATGGGGAGCATACAATAAAGGTGATGCAATTGAAAGCCTGCCTGACCAGTATGGCTATGGATTTGTGAGGAAGGGGGCAGGGAGGAGAGTGGAGAATGATGAGATTAGAAAAGACTTCCAAAAAGAGATGGCAATCTAGGCAGAAAATTACAATATATGAAAATCAGAAGGAGAAATTCAATATTTAGGATACCTCAAATTATTCAGTATAGATGAGCAATGGGCAAAAAGATATGCAGAGGCAAGTTAAAAGGATTTTGAATAGGATGTTAAAGAATAACTTGTAAACTACGTGAGGCAATTATACCTTTTGAAGGAAGTTGTGGCATGACTGAATTTGTATTTTAAAAAAATAACTCCGGAGGATAAGTAGAAAAATACTGACGGGGAGTAAGACCAAATGCGAACAAATAAATTAAGAGGCTACTGATATTCTTTGAGGTAGCTATGGAAAGGACTTAAACTAAGATAGTGGCATTAAGATAGGGAAAAATCGATCGGATAGATCAGAGAAGATCAGAGAGATTTTATGGCGGTAGAATCAATAAGACTTCTGGATCATTCCCAGGCCCATTTACCAAAATAGAAACACAGACAGAAATTCTTAGAATAATAACAATTGTGGCTAAACATGTATGGATTGCTTACCATGTGTTAGTGTGCTAAATGTTTACAAGCGTCACCTCATTTTTATGCACATTTATTGTCCACTTTCCTTGTGTAAGCGTTTTATGTATATTAGATCATTTGGTCCACACACAATCTCTTGAAATAACATAGTGTTAGTATTTCCCTCTCTGAATGTAGGAGACCAAGGTCTTAAGAGATTAACTAGCCTGCCCATTCATACAGCTAGCTGGTGTTGGTTTCTGGATTGGCACCTCTATGTATCTTTAGTCTAGAAGAGATATTTTGAAGCCATTATTTAATTACTTTAATAGGGTTATGCTGCCATTCTGAAAGATGTCTCAAAAAGTCTCTGAAAATGAAATACTTATTCACTCAGTTACAAAGGATGCACAACAATAAACATGCATTAAACTCCTCTTCAGAGGGAAAACATGTAAAAAAATAATAGAACAAAGGCTGGAAGATGTGGGTTAGAATATCAGTCTGAAAAATGATGAACTGACATTAAAGTGAATACTATTAATATTCAATTTCTTTCTTCATTAAATAGAAATCATTCTTCTTTAAGTAAAAACTCACTTTAAACAAGTATTATTTTATTAGATTCTATGAGTCCATAGCACTATTCAAAAAATAAAATTGGGGCCAGAGAAGGAACAACTCTTTCTTATGGAATAAAACAAACGACCAAATGTAAAAGAAATAAGAAAATTAGAAAACTGACATTTTGCAACTATGGTTCCACTTGCCATTATCAATGGATGATAAAACACTGGGTGAAAGATTGTCAAGGAATTAGAAAATTATAGTGTCTCCAAGTATTACTGCATAGATGGCTGATTAATTATGAAAGGAAAACAGGCTACTACAATAGAAGGATATGGTATACATAACCTGAACCAAGTCATCAAACAGCATCACAAATAAGGGGACAATGTGACATGATGTGATGCAATGGAAAATAAACCAAAACAACTATATTGTATCCTTATCAAAAAATTTAACTTGAATCTAATAATGAGATAGCCAGGCAAATATAGAATGTGGCATTATTCTAAAGGTAACGGGTCTGGAGTCTTAATAAAAACTGTCAGTAAAATGAAAAAAAAAAAAGTGTTGAGGGAAAGTTCCAGATTAAAGAGAAAAAAAAAGAAATATGACAACCAAACATATATGGGACCCTTAATTGAATCACGGATTTAAAAAAATTAAGGTATAAAGAACAGTTTGAGGCAACTGGGAAATTGGCACATGTACTATTTACCAGATAAACTTTTAAATAAATGTTAAATTTGGGGGGTTTGAAATGTAGCATTATGTAGCAGAATGTCTTTGTTTTGGAGAAATATGTTAAAGTATGTTAACTTCTTATACTTAGAAGTTAAGTATAATGATGACAGCAACTTATTTTCAAATGGTTCAGACCCCAAAAAAACTTACACACACACACACACACACACACACATACACACACACACACACACACACTCAGATAGGGGTGGGGAGGGGAAAACAAATACAAATGTGGCAGTATTTTAAAAATTGGAGAGATTAAAAACCATTAGATACTATTCTTTCTTTTACCATTGGTTAGGCATTTTCAAAAGAAAAATATTATAAGGTAGAAATTAAAGAGATAAATATTCACTGCTGGATTGTTAACATTATTAATTTTGAGTGTTTTTGGCAATCTATAAACTCATGTAAGTTTATCTCTGCCTAACAAATTTATCAGTTATCTATAAACAGAAAGCACTCAAGAAATTGAGTTATTTGTAGTGAGGTGGATGGACCTAGAACCTGTCATACAGAGTGAAGTAAGGCAGAAAGAGAAAAACAAATACCATGTGCTAACACATATATATATGGAATCTAAAAAAAAAATGGTTCTGAAGCACCTAGGGGCAGGACAGGAATAAAGACGCACATGTAGAGAATGGACTTGAGGACACGGGGAAGAGGAAGGGTAAGCTGGGACGAAGTGAGAGAGTGGCATGGACATATATACACTACCAAATGTAAAATAGATAGCTAGTGGGAAGCAGCTGCATAGCACAGGGAGATCAGCTCGGTGCTTTGTGACCACCTAGAGGGGTGGGATAGGGAGGGTGGGAGGGAGAAGCAGGAAGGAGGGGATATGGGGAGATATATATATATATATATATATATACAGCTGATTCACTCTGTTATAAAGCAGAAAGTAACAAAACATTGTAAAGCAATTATACTCCAATAAAGATGTAACGAAAATTAAAAATGAAGAAAAATAAATAAAAAATGAAAACAAAAGAAATACTTGTTGAACTAAACTGAATTGGTTTTATATTCCAAACACCTTTCCCCAGCCGTCCTTTTAGTACTGAATTCCTGTTAATGCCAATATTTTTCTTTTGTTTGATCTTCTACTCTCCAGGCAGCACTGAAGAATCTCTAATCCTCCTTATATTCCTGTCAGTTTCATTCTCCTCAATAAAATTAAATTTTAGCAATAATTTAAGTTGTCAACACATATTTAAATCTAGTCTACTAGTACTTGTAGCCTTACTATGAGTATATTCTAATGAAAGCAATCCCTCTGGAATTTTATGCTACATACTAGCCCTCCAGAGGTTCAAACAGATGCCAAAACATGCACCTCTACCTTGAGAGCAAGAAAGGTCATTATAGGTGTAAACATGTGAATGGAAACTTCAGCATCATCTTCACTTGGTAAGCTACAAACATACCACTGTCCAAGAGATAAACAAAAACAGACAACTGATAATAGAGAAAAAAACAACAACTAGAAAACATTTCAGAATATTCAAATGGTGCAAAATAATTATATGGTGTTACCAAGAAGAAAATATAGCACCTTGACCACCTCATGTCAACGTTTATGTCTTGGTTGAACAAGTCAGAGGAGGGCCTAAGGGAATTAGCATGAATAGGGAAAAACTCAAGGAATAATTTCTCAGTCACAAAGGAAAGATGTAGATGAGAAGGGATTTACTGCAAACCCTGTTGACCTGGGAAACCTATCTATATATTTATGAATATATTTATGTCATTATAAACTACCCATATTATATTTATGATTATAAATAAATAACAGAAGGAAAGGAAGAAGGATGGGTGGAAGAAATGAAGGAAGCCAATGGTTAGTTATTTAGTTAACTAGCTAAAAGATAAGGACAATGGAATAAAATAATCTACTTTTCTTACCTATTACTTCCTCATTAAACTTCCAGCTACTTAAAAACAGAATTAAAAATTAAACCCTTCATGGTTTAGGAGAGAGAAAATCTAAGACAAAAAAATCTAAGAACTGAATTGTAGTTGGATTTCACTCATTATAATGTTTATACTTGGGAGCATTATCAGTCAGCATTAGACACAATTTTCTTAAATATAAAATGGCACAATCTAAAATTTTAAAAAAATGTACATGTTACAATCTAAATTTCTATAAATTATATAGGAGTCTCCCACTCTACAGAAGAAAGCAATTTTTACACCCAATTCCTTCCATCTCAGGATTCTCTTACAACTGTCAAAAAAAAAAAAAAAAAGCCACAGCTATGCTGACAAAGCAGTGCAAAGTCCAATCTACACATAACTTCAGAGATCTGCAGGTATAGAGAGTGAAAATCACCCACTTTTCCTGACAGCAAACATAGGTCAAGCTTCTCCAGAAATCCTTGACCCCTATAGCACAATAAGAATCAGAAGAAAAATCAACCATGCCCTCAAAGGGATAGTTACCTCTTCCGCTGCTGTGTGTGCTTTTGCCCGGCTGCCTCAATAAGAAAAGATGGGAAATATGAGACCCGGTATTGGAACTCCCTGGTTATTTTTCCCTCCAGTTTGACACAAAGGAAAAAACAACTTCCATACCTCTCAGAGATGTCACTATTCACGTGATGAGTCTCCAACTGGTTATACTACAAATAACCCGTCCCATTTTTTTCCTTCACTTTTTAAACAGGAAGAATAAACAAACAGCATTTAAAACTGAACACTATCCATTTACCTGATTTCTCCATAAATTGTTCCTTGAAGATAAAAAAAGAAACATTTAATATATATTAACACATCATATAAAATTAATATCATGGAAAAGACTGACTTTGGGGGAGGGGGGATTTTGAATCCAGAGTAATTTCTTTCTTATTGAAAAACATAAGCATGTCAAGCCTGTCCTTTACACAGTAAAGCACCATTTATTATTTTAAAACAATAGACATAATGCCTATTTATTTATATATATATATGTGTATATATATACATATATATATATATATTTCCCAGGTGAGGTCCTAAAGCATAAAATGTAAAATTAAGAACTAATTTACTTGAAATGTATTTCAATTTTTCCTTGAAAATAAATAGAAACAAAAATTTTATTGGGAATTATTGTTTAACATTTAAGCAAACATACTTATTTAAATAAATTACAGCAACCCTTACTTTAGAGAAAATCATGAAATTAATACTAGTTGGGTAAAATATCTCATTTCATTTAATAATAATATATGGCAATAAATATAATCAACTCTGGAAAAGGTTGCCTTGATTCTACAGTTTGAGTGAATGTAAAGATCTTTGAAACTCATTTTAAGACCTGCTCTAGCAAATTATACATCATACTGAAGTAGTGTGATTTTTTTTTAGGCATCTTTAATAACCCTCTATGGCATCTTTTCTCAAACCACAGCGCTCAACTATTACAGCTTTCTGACAGGAAACCAGGGATCCCAACTATTTCAGGCATTGTTTGGATCCTAAAAATCTGAAATACAAATCAGTATTGTATGTTAATATGCTACCTAGTATAATGCTGAGTGATGCAGCTCCATCAATGACTGTTAAATCAGTACAGGAAAGATGTTTAGTACCTTCTTTGTCTCAGTTTCCAATTCAAACAATGCCTCTTAGAAGCAGCCATCCAGTTCTGTGAGATGACACTGCGAGTTCAAATGCTTCAACAAGGAAGCATTTTGGAAAGTTACCAGAAGTCTTTATGATACCATAATACACTGATACGCGTATAAAAAACCCTCTACTGGGCTAGCAGGATGGAACTGAATTGAACTTTGTAAACTCTCAGGGCAAAGGGGCTGAGACTTACTTTGCAGCACGAAATGACACTTTGGTTTCTAAACTTCAGTGTTACTAATCCAATCTGACTTCTACAGATCATAAAGTACAATTGGCCTTTTCAACGTAGATTCAAACACCTGGCTAAATCCATTAAACAGCGATTCCGTGAAGCAAAATGTACTGGCTTTTAACAAGTTCGCCCTTGCTTTCTTCTATTATGAAAATTCTTTGAAGGACATTTCTGAAGAAATCAAGAAAATCTATAACAAACTAATGTAGAAAGTTTAAGCAAAATTATATTTGTACTCCAGAGAGCTTTTCACAAATTTTTATAGATTGCTTCCGACAAACATATCCAGAATAGGAGGCTCCTGTCATTTCTGGGGTGTGTATGTATTTACAGCCCCTGGATTTATCTTAAAGACCCTTTGTACAAACACATGCAATTCAAAATATATGAAAATCAGCTCAGTTTAGCCCACTCCCTAACCCTAACTCTAACCCCTAACCCACCCCCAACCCCCCAACACAGCTAACAACAAAACTTATGAAGCTACTCTTTGTCAGAGCGCTGCTTTGAAAATAATTGTCACTGACCAAATTTACCATCTATATGTGCAGCTATCACATATCATTCATAAACAAGCTACAACTCTAATACTTGTGTTTTATATGTACATTATTGTTGAATCCTGCAGAGGATAAACAACTGATTGCAGAGAAAGAGTTGTCCTAACTCAGTGAAGTTACTCTCAACACGGGTATTTTCTCTTTGGTCTTTCATTTTACTTACAAGGGTGCTTAGATTCAGATAAATATGGGGAAAAAGAAATAAGAATTGACTAAACACATGTTTAGTGTCTTTGCGTGATTAGATTCAGGAACACTGCCAGGAGAAAACTTTGTGTATGATGTCATCTGATTTTAGTTACTTGTCAAAAAAGAAGAAAAAAATACCTTACTGATCAGATGCTACCTTTTTAAGCTTGGTAGACCAAAAAACATGTTCACTCCTTTAGTAAGTACAAATAAACAAGACTGATGAGGTGAACAAAAATCAATACACAGATCCCAGATATTTTACAACTGTTTATTTTCAGTTCGAACATGATTGAAGTCAATTAGATGCAGATCTGTCCTGGTGATTCTCATGAAATCCATGTCAGATAAATCACCTTCCATGGAACTCTGAAAATTCAACACCATGCTTTAACTCATCTTTCCCTTAAATCTTTGAATTCCGCACATTCTTTAAAACTGTTTTATATTTATCACAGCTATTTTTTCAGTTTTTTAGTGGTATTGTTTTATTTACAAAGCACACTGCCTACATAATATTGTTGATGTAATGGATATTTATGAGCACTGGTACATTTTAGCCCTCACTTTTGTGAGAATTTTTTTTAAGTACCATGAAAAATCTTTCAGAATGAGAAGTGCACAAAATGCAATTTAAATATAATCCTCAGTAAGCATAATATAAGAACGTCTTGATTTATAGACTAAGAAAGACTATTAGGTTGTAACAAATATTGCTAACTCGAAATTAAAGAGGTTTTAGACAATGCTTTAGAAATGATAAACAAAGTATACCCATTTTGTCTTGCTGTACTATAATGAGACCAGTCCATTTTTTACAATCATGAAGACATATATTCTACTTCATCATGTTTTGAATGTGAACGAGTAACTCAGAATTCTCTTTGAAATTTTACCTTTTATTAGTGAAAACTGAGTCTTCTCTTTCTGTGACTAGGTACTGTATCAGAAACTAAAGTAAGCCAAATAAGAGTTTGTTCTGCAGCACAGTGAATATCTGCATGTAAAATTTCATGACATGTAAGTGAAAATAATACAAAGGTAAATCAGTGTCAAAATGGCAAATCTGTGGCTACTGTGAAAATCAACTAAAAATACAGAGTGGTTATGGGACATACATTTGTTTACTTGACCAACAAGCGCGCGCACACACACACACACACACACACACACACACACTCTGTCCATCATTCACTTTTTGAAGTGTCAGATAACATTATTTCTTAAGTGACACACAGGGCTTCATTTGCTATGCATAGGGTCAGTGAATATTAGCTTCATTTACACTTGGCTGAGAATTGGTTGATGTCAACAGTAGAGGCTTAGTTCCTGCACTGAACAGGGTTAGAATCTGACAGAAAGCTGCCACTGAAGAAGATGGATGATCTTCCTTGCTGACCTTGCTCCCCTAAAGTGTCATAGTTTGGGTCTCTTTCTAGCTCTACAACAAAAGGCCCTCTCTGAGCTTCCCAGTAGCCTTCAGTTTTATTGGTGATAACAGGTCCAGACATTCTCATTGATTAGATTCTCTACCTTTTAAGCACAAGAGCTTGCCCTTTTTGGCTAGCTAAACCTTGGCACAGATGTCTTTTTTTGTAATTGCATCTCTGCTGTCTATTGGAAAGGATGCAGTCAGACAGGCAAACTTCATGTCAGCACAGAAAGTGCTGAACTATTTATCTCTGTTTCCCAAAGTCATTTTAATGTAAGTGATATGGCGTTTGTCTGAAGAAATTAACCCTTAGATAATCTCATAGTATACTTCTAAAAGGAAAATCAAAATCTTCTGTCATTTTGATGACTAACTAGTATGTAATATATGTTACACAGAACTATTCAGTGGGTAGGAAAAAAGGGCTTCCCAGTCATTTTATATAAGCAGTTATTGACAACCATATTTTAGAACAAATGTACCTGAAAATATTCCACCTAATTTTCAGAACTCTATTTTGCCTTCTACCAGTGGTTGACACTGTGAAATATGTCCTTCCCTGACTAAAAAACACATTAAAATATTTGATACCTAACAAAGATGCTATACGATGTAATAAATTACATGTTTCTTTGAGATCCTGCCTGTGAGCTATTTTAATAAGTTGGAGATTTGTTATTGATATTTGAATAATTTGAAAGAAATTACCTTACCTCAAATTCAAATGTTCAAAACATATATGATAAATGATGAAAAGTTCTTACAAGCAGATTTACATGCAACACATTTTATGAAAAATAACTGTTTTGAGTATGTATGGATTTATGACTCAGAGGCTCTAAAATATTATTATACATAACTGTCAACATTATTCCATGCAAAATATAATTTAACATATTTGCATATCTGGAATTGTACAGTTAGCTAATAAATATATGTATATATAAACTATACCAATCTCAGTACTAAAAGAGAAAACTTAGAATAAAAGAAAATTTCACAACAATGAAGATAAGGATGTACCAATTCAAACTCAAGTTAACCCTTCTGTGAAATTGCAGACAAAATATAATATAATCATTTTCCCATACTTTGAAATAAAAACTATTAATTCTGCATATTATTTTTTAGTGTTAGTGCTTTCACTCAAGTTGAGAAAATATACTTAAAAATAACCATCAATTAAAATCTCTGCAGCCAAACATTTTGTTCTAAATATTGTTAACAACTATCACTATAGGAAGTATACCTATTAGGGTGAGGAATCGCTTTTAAAATGTATAAGCTGACAGGTATTCAAGGGGAAATTCAAGAACACAATTCCCTTTTATTTTTAATATCATATACATGGTACATCGATGACTCTAAACTTTTATTGTCTTAAGTAAATAGTATCTCCTCCCCCAAATTCCAGTAATTTCAGGTATGCATATGCAAAGCAACTATCAATTTTTATTTATTGATTTCTCTTTCTATAAGACAGACTGAACAAAATCAAAATTATTCCTCCAAGATGTGAGCCAGAAGCACCAGGAACCTGAATTATTTTTAAAATCAAATCAGTTATTACGCTTATTTTATAATGATGGTGCTAAAGATCTAAAATTAATTTTAAAAATCAAATCAGCTCTGGATACTAGGCAATGTCTTTTTAAAAAATAAATAAAAATACTAACAGGATTCCTCATGCCCAGTCTGGGTTTTATGTTGAACTGACTTAAACAGTCTGTCTATGCAGATTCTCAGGACCATGTCCATCAATCAATGTCAGCATTCTATCAGACTCCACTCTGACAGCAAGTGATAGTCAGTTATCTGTTGACATTAATGAATAATAAATAACCATGCCCTTTCGATTTATGTGAATAAAATGTATACTGTTTTCAGTGTAGATTAGCCTATATGCAAAAGCAGACTTGGTTTTTGCATCTCATATATTAGGAATTGGTTAAAAAAAAAAAAGTGGCTGCAATAAAAGATGTGCTAAATGTGATCTGTGGTATACATTACTGTTTTGCTTTTCGACAAATCAACCCTGTCTCAGCTTGTATCATATGAGCTTAAATGAGCTGTATTCACAGGCTCCTGAATATTTATGCTGTCTTTTACAGACCTAACACGTAGTTTATTGTCTCCACAATAGAGTATTATAGGACAGAAAATCCTTAAAAAACCAAAGATCAGAAGAAGTTGTGTCAGTATCCTAACCTTGCTCCTCTTTTGTTATTCACCCTTAATCTGCCTTCCTGGCAGGAAAAACTATTTAAATTATTACTACACATTCTGTTGTTAAGTCTCCATCTCTCTCTCTCAGATTTAAACATATCATAACAGAAACTGTTACAGCTTTTTGAAAAAAATAAGGATTGAGAACTTTTAAGTGATTAGGCATTCATATACACATCTTGACTGAGTTCCTTTTTGGTACTGTCAGTGGTAATTCTAGAATTAGATACTCACAGTCTAAATATTACAAGAGGGGCTATAACCTTCAACACTGATCAAAGTGTGGTTTATGTTCTTAACTCAACAAGTTAGGATACAAATTGCGAACGTTTTGCCATATATTATGATTTGTGGTTTTAATTTTTAATTTACCACTTTACCTTTCCATTATGAAACGCCTTCTCTGGTCAATAGTACAAGCTTAATTTTATACTTTTTGCAAATAATTAACATCATCAATGACAGAAGAGGTAAAAACTAGATTTCCTGTTACACCTAATTAAGAATTCTACCAGCGGGACTTCCCTGGTGGTCCAGTGGTTAAGAAGCCACCTTCCAATGCAGGGGACACGGGTTTGATCCCTGGTCTGGGAAGATCTCACATGCCACAGCACAACTAAGCCCTCACGCCGCAACTACAGAGCCCATGAGCCGCAACTAGAGAGAAGCCCACACACCACAGTGAAAGATCCTGCATGCCACAATGAAGATCCCGTGTGCTGCAACTAAGACCTGACACAGCCAAAAAATAAAATAAAATAAATAAATATATTAAAAAAAGAAGAATTCTACCGGCAATGTGAAAGGATGGATAATAGTTCAAAACAGAAAGATATACCATCATTAGACCAAAACTTGGCAATGAAAACAAGTAAAGTGTTATTAATAAGGTTCAAACTTTTTATTAGCTGCCTATTAATATGCATAATACTGAGTTATATAGAATTACTGTCATGTCAGAAAGGCAAAAGGGCAAAACGTTGCCAGCGATATTATATTTCATCAATAAAGACAGAGTAGGGAAGGAAAATGTACTTTCACTATTTTAGTCCACTTAACAGATGGGAAAGTATGTTCTAAAGAGTTTTAAACTTGGGAATACTGTAGAATTTTCTGAAAGGTAAATGAAAAGCTATTGCCAAGTCTATACCACTATAGGAAATGATGCAGGGGGGAAAAAAAAGGAGAAACCAGAGGGAGCTGGGATGGGAAAGAACATCCACTTTACCATGTTGAAGGATGAATGAAGTATATTAGAAAGAAGGATGACTACACGTACAGTGATGGCCTGGTGAATAATCTTGAAAATCAATGAGACGGCTGTCTGAATTTGAAGTGAGTAGCAATGTCATCATATTGGAAAGACATACAAAGGGGTAAAATGATCAAACCATTATGTTCAACCTTGAAAAACACAGTGCTCAAGTACATAATGTTTGTGCAGAATAAACATTAGACACAGCAAGAAGCATGGCCCAAAGAGCAATTTTTTTAAAAGTTCTGATCAGGTTTTTCTTGCAAACTAAAATACTGAGCCACACGTTCTCCCAGTTTCAGATCACAGCTGAATGTCTAAGCTTAGCATGTGTTAATTTAAGAGGTCAGTTTGAGAAACAGATTTTACTGAAGTCTGACTGTCCCTCTGTCCTTGAAAAGACTGAAAAGCTGAAGTCTGTAGGTTTCTCAGAGGGAGATCTAGACTGAAACTGCAAAGTTAAACAGCGGAGTTTCTGCTCCCTCCCAAATCCTAGGTTTCTGATAATGTAAGAGGTGTTCGCTGTTCTCATTTTAAAACACATTTACCTACAATAGTCACAATATCCAAAACACACTAATTGCAAAAATTTACCTTCTTAGGATTTGGTAAAATACTACAAGAATTTAAAGTAAGTAAAAAAAAAAGTGAAATTTATCTTCCCTTGTAGTAGAGGAAATATAAACAATCTACTTGAAAATAAGGAAGCAAAAATCTGTTTATAAATTGTTTGCTTTGTGAAGCAAAATTTAAAGACATTACTGAGCTTCATTTTGTCTTGTTTTTTCTTTTTAAAATATGCAATAATCCAAGAATATCCTGTATGAGTATTCAGCCTCTTTATAATTGTCACCTGAGATTTCCACAGAGAAAAAAAACCTTGACTATTCTGCACTTATATATTAAGAGATTAGTGCAGAGCAATTTAGCAATCTAAAAATGGATCAAGGAGAACAATAAACTTAATTTTTTGTTCCATTGTGTTCACTTGCATGTTTTCTTTTTGGTGGGAGTAGAGGTGGGCAGTGTGTCTGTGTGTGTACTTATATCTGTATGTGTGCATATGTGTATATACATACATGTGTGTATATGTATTGTGTGTGTGTGATGTTGAAGTGGAAAGAAAACAGGAAACAGTTAAGTTCTGATTTTACTTTGGAATCTGTCATAAATAAACTGTTAGAACTATAAATGAGGTCCTTAGTTGTCCCATTTATTACAAGCCCCCCAAGACCTTCTAATTTATCTTCAACAAAATTTAAGGTACACTCAACCTTCAAGAATTTATGATTCTAATTGTCTAGGAAGAGATTATACCCTCAAGGAGTATAAGAATGTCCACAGAACATTTATGTTATAATGAATTTATACATTTGAGTGGGTAAGATACATATCTCACATCTCTTTTCAAGGATAAAACTACTTTACTGGAAAATGTCAACTAACATAGGAACACTATGTGGTATAATTATTTCAAGTTTTAAAAATAGAAGATATAAAGAAACACTTTTTGAAATCATCAAGTTTACTTATTTATCCTATCTACTAGTTTAAATTAATGTCATTAATTAATGTCATAGGTAAATTAATGCCATTAAGTGTCATTGCCTATATGGGAGCTGGTTTAGCTAAAATAATAAACTACTATTAAAATAAACACAGAACATATGTATCATTGGAAAACATAGATTAGTATAGTGAACTTACTAATAATCAATTTATTTTTCTCAGAATAAACTTTTATTATATCTAGTGATTCTTTAGATATATTCTACATCTTTCTGCTCCCACCCTTGATCTCTCTCTTTTAGAAAGAATGATCTTCTTAAAAAGTACAATAGGTAATATTAACATAACAGATTGTTAATCAACTTTACTAAATGACAAATACAAGATATCTAGCTAATAATTATATGTGATCAATATCATATTTTATTAATAAAAGCATCACAGTGCTCCCTTCCCTTCCCCGGATCTAGGTTTCTGTATTCAGTGTTAATAGCTTCAGTGCAGGTCTGAGGCTGATACCACCGTAGGTGAGGGGCTAAACTAGATGCTAACTGGGTGACACATGAAACAAAAAATAAACCACAGTATGTGTCCTTTCAAAGCCTCCTAATTTTCTAATATATTGGAAGCAAGAGATAACATAATTATCAACAGTAAATAATTTAAATGAAAGAACCAAACTAAAAAATTCAAAATCCACAATACCTAAACTGTTAAAATCTTTTCAAACTACTATGCCCCAGAATGTATTTTCCCCTCTTTTCTATGTCATTCATTGACCCCAGACTAAACAAAATACACTAAATAATAAACCTTCCATACTTCTTTATAAGACCACAAAATTCGAGAAAAATAATGTACATTTATTTCAACTGATGTATGTATTATTCTGGGTTCCTGTGAAATGCTATTATTAGGGATTAATATTTGATGTGTATACACAGATTCTAACTTTTTAATGAAGTTGATATTATAGGTAGAAAACAAAAAAGAATGTCTTTAGCTCATTAATTTGACCTAAACTCAATGTTGAGTTGTTTTTGTTTTATGTGTGTATGTGCCCTTCTACTTCCCATGTATTAATACTATAGGAATTAACACAAATTAATACTATGTGGATAACCTAATGAAGACATCCTTCCATAAAAGTAAATTTTTGTGATAATTTGCATAGGATGAGATAACCTGAATTAACTTAAATGTGAGGAAAATTAGAATAAAAGGATTGTCAGAAATTTTCCTCTCTGATTCTTGCATCAGATTTTTATGCCCATAGAGAAAAATATCAAATACACAGCTGGGTTAAATTTCTCCCATTCAAATAATAACATTATTTGCACAAAATAACTACATTATACATACTATTATCATAAATAAAACCTTTTGTAGATTAGTGATAATTACCTTAGAGAAAATGGCTTGAAGCTCAAGAAAAACAAAAATCAAATGAATTGCAACATTTTAAGGTATCACTGATTTATATTGTAACATTATCTTCTAGAAACTGATGCCAATTTAAACTTCCACTAGAAATATAAAAGGGTGACCATATACTTGCCAAAGTTAGGATAATTAGAAATGTTCTGAAGTCATGTACTGAGTTTCTAAATCATAGGAAGTTAAATCGCACATATTAATTTCATATTGCCTTCCTTCTTTCCTCATTTTTCCTAACTTTCATCAGGTCTTCCTTCTTTCTGTCCTTTATTTTCTGAATAGTTATCATGTTCAATGTACTATGGGTAGATACAATGTTGATTGAAGATGAGTAAAAAGCAGTATATTTTTAAATGAAGTCTACAATGTTCTAGAAGGAAATTTTGCTATGATTCTTATTATCACAATTACCCTTCTCCTTTTTTTTTTTTTTTTTTTTTTTGCGGTACGCAGGCCTCTCACTGTTGTGGCCTCTCCCGCTGCGGAGCACAGGCTCCGGATGCGCAGGCTCAGCGGCCATGGCTCACGGGCCCCGCCGCTCCGGGGCATGTGGGATCTTCCCGGACCGGGGCACGAACCCACGTCCCCTGCATCGGCAGGCGGACTCTCAATCACTGCGCCAGCAGGGAAGCCCTCCATATTTTTTAAGGAATTATGAGCAAATATCTCGCAAAGGACAGAAGAAACTGATTAACAGTAGCTGTTCCTGGAAAAAGGTATTTGAGACTGCAGCACACAGCGATGGCATTTGTTCCAGATCTATGCACATTACCTATTCACAAAGTCTTAAAAAAACAAGTATTATAAGCTTCTGAAGTGAATAATTTAAAGAAGAGTATAAAAATTGCAGTGTAATGTAGTTATAACTGAAATAGCAGAAATATATTTGAATGTGATACTGAATTTACATAATTTCCAATTTATAGAGTAGAGTGTAATGTTAGTTTAGGGACTGATTTCTCAGTTTTGTTTCTTTCTCTTATTTTTCGTTTTTTTTTTGCAAACCAAGATAATATTTACAATATATAATTTGGAAGAAGACCAATATACTCTTAAAACAAAAGCTACTTTCCCATATAAGATAAATAAGCTTTAATACCTTATTTTAGAAAATGTATCAGGCTCTTGCAACTCTTTTTCTCAAGACATAAATATTACATTAGTAAAGGGGGAAATGGCTTTCTGTTCATTAAAAGAGGCAGATGGAGTAGTTAAAAGGAAAGACACATAAAGACAATGGACAAATAGAAAATGGGAATATGATAATGAATAAATATAAATATTTACATTATTCTCATAGAAATAAATTCCTCATATCTGGAGCAGACTCCTGTTCATGTTTGCTAATTCTTAGCATATCAACTTGCTATATGCTATGAGCAAAATGAAATACAATATAGGGTTCTCTTACAAAGTTTAAGACTAATCACAGAGACTGGACTTACACAACAAGGAATTAACTAGTGATATGAATTTGAAATAAGAAAATATTTGCCTTGGGAGTGGGTAGTATATAACCAAATTTCTCAAAGTCTTTAAGAAATTTGATAAACATTTATTTGGAAGACTTGGGTGGTGCAAGGAACTGTGCTAGGTACCATGGTAGGTAGGTAGAATACTATAAGTAAGTTTTGGTTGTTAAGAAGCTTTAGAAGCTGTAAAAAGAAATTACAAACATTGATAAAAATCAGATCGCATACGAAGATCCCCAGAGAGAAAGGGCAAAGTATTTTTAAGAACCCACAGAGATCTTTTAACAAGGTATAAGTGCCATTTAATTTGAAATGTAAGGAAAGGCAAAATTTCAACAGCCTGAGATATGGTAGGTGGCATTGCTGGTAGAAGAAGGTAAGGCAAGGGAAAAACTAGGAGAACGGTACAGCCAGTATCTACCATCAGAATTTGGAAGAGAGGTCACTGAAGAAATTGCGGATGTGAGAGATTAAAATACAATAGGTAATTGTGATGGTTTATGATGGTTTATTTGTCATGATGGTTTATTTGTTTTTCTGTTTATTTGGGACCAAAGGTTAAGTGATAGGGCATCATAAAAACATCTATGGATGTGCTTCAGGTAGAACAAGAGACCAGTCAGTACCAAGCAGAGGGAACAGGGCTCTCAAGGATGATAAATTACGTAACTCAAAGTTAGAAAAGAATACTAGGGTCAAGTAGGAGGTATTTAAATGCCACCCTAAGAAACAGATAATTTTTATTGGTCATCAGGAACCTGAAGCTTTCTGAATAATACAGTAACAGGGTCTATGTTGTGTTTTACAAAGTGCATTCTGACCGCCCCATGAAAGAAGAACCGGAAGAGAAAAGAAAATGGCAAAGCAGATGAAATATTTAGAATGTTGGGAAAGACAGAGATATAAGTATTTTGAAATTATTATAAATGAAAGAAAGTGCTCAGATTTGTATCACCATGAAGACATCCTGAAAGAAACTTTATTTTTTAAAAATTCCTTATGATAGATATATGCTCATCTATAAAGATGTGGTCCACTGTATTGGTTACGGGCAGGGATTCTGGAGCCAGACTGCCTTGATTAAACAGCAGTCGGCCACTCTATGCTCTTGGTGATTGTGGGTACTTAAGCCATCCCTTTCTGTGCTTTAGTTTTCTTACATAAAAATGTGTATACATATCATTTATGTAAATATGATTTAATATGTAAAATGTAACACTTTTATGTTTTACATACTTTTAAGTATGTTTTTCTCCTTTAAACTGGGTAATAACAGTGCTTACCTCTCTGTAAGACTAAATGAATTAACACATGTGAAACACTTAAAACAGCTCTTGCCATGTATTAATAATTTAAAAACAAACAAAATCTATGACCTGTTTTTATTGAATGCCTTGACTCTCCCCACTTTTAAATCATTTAAACTATACCTGCCATTTACTACTGTTCTATTGCCTGAGCCCTGTATTTTATACAGATGCTAACTTAATTTAAAAACCCATATTTTGGAGATACAGTTCAAGTTGTCTTTGTATGAGCTACCAGGTTACATAAAACTTATACTTATATTGCTAAAAAAGGTTATGCTCAAGAAAGTTTAAAAACACAGAGAAAGAAGATCACCCACTATTTCACCATTCTGACACATTCATTGTGACGATATTTATGTTCCCATCTATTCTTTTCCCTATGCATACTTTGCTTAATTCTAAATATCAGTGTATACATTTTATTCTTTATTTTTCATTCAAAATTATTAATAAGATGTTTTAAAATTCCTATATCACATTGTGGATACTTTAAGGACTAAGTTCAATCAAGATGACGCACTTAACTTTGGATATTTAGGTTATTTTCAATATTTCAAATTATATACATTGCTGGAGGGGAAAAAAGGTTATATAGAAAGTTCTTCTCTTTCACTGAAATATCTTCCCTGGTAAATTACCAGGGATGAAATTACTGACTTAAAGGATATTTAACTATCTGTGGCCTTTGAGATCTATGTTCATTCACTCACTGCCATGAAATTTCTTTACTTAGCCAACTCCTTGTTGCATTAATATTAAGATAATAGCAAGCATTCATTGATTATTTGCTAGGTCCCAGATACTATTCTTAGGGTTTCTACATGCATTATTTCATTCACTTCTGACAAGAACTCTATATGAGGGAGGTACTATTTTTATTAGCCCCATTTTATACTTAAGGAAACTAAGGCTTAGAGAGATTGTCCTAGTTTATGCACCTGGTATGTTGTTGAGCCAGAATTTAAAAACTCTGTGACTCCAGCATCTGAGCTATTAACCCTATAGTGTACCTTACATTTCTGTATATATTTGATTATAAATACTATATATCACAAAAACTCATTTGTTATCATGAAAAGTAATGGTACAAATTACATGCTTCTTTTCTGTGAAAAAAACACATGGTTTTCAAAAATCTAATCAACACACACAGATTTCAATATTATTAATGCTATTAAGTTGAATGTTTTAATTATTGAAGTAACATATAACATGTTATATGTCTAAGTTTTACACTATTAATGATATATCTGCTAACTTGATAATAGAAAATATTAAGAAGAAACTATTAGGGAAATTCCTTATAATAAAAACTAGAAATCTATGATTATTTGAGTCCCCCTTTACATGAAATCATCAAAAAAATTACTAAATCTTTAACCCAGAAAATTAAAATTAAGCAATATAAATAATGTAAGCAGCTCACATCTCTATGTTCTGATGTATGTGCATGTAAACTGCATTACATCCTTGGACTTTTTACAATTAGGTTGACCATATATTCTATCATCCAAATCAGAACACTTTTGAAAGCAAAAAGACACAGTGTAATAAGTAAAACAATTATCCCCAGCAAACTAGACTTATGGTCACACTACTTAGAATAAGGTTTCATCAGTTCTTCAGTAACTAAAATCCACTGGTTGAAGTTCAGGACAAATTTTAGGGAGCAGTGTGGTGCAGTGGGGAAAAAGACTTGAACTGATAAACAGGATCCTGGATTCTCATCCAATTTTGTTACTTATTAATATCCCTGAGCTTCAGTTCCTTCCTAAATTGAAAGAAAGAAAAAATAATACTTTCTACCTCATAGCGGTGTGGTAAGGATTAAATGAGAAAAAATGAACATAGTTTTTCAGTGTAAACCACAAACCACTTATACAAATCCAAGTTATAATACCGAGTTCCACATTTTGAGAAATACTATTCTACTTTTAAAATGGAATAAAATTGTACAAAAGTTCCAAAAATTTCAAATTATATTCCAGACTACGATTTATTAGTCTAAAAATATTTATATATGTAAACTAAAATCTGCTCTCATTTTTTTAAAATGACTACACTTTTTATCTAAATATATTGGTTACTGTGCATAGAAGTTGTGATGTAACTGATATGCTAAATATTTTCAAAAGGACTGTTTGACAATCGAAGCATGCTATCTGGAATTATATTTTTAAATGACTGTAAAGAGATGTTTTCTTTTTCTTTTTTTTTTTTTGCGGTACGCGGGCCTCTCACTGTTGCGGCCTCTCCCTTGCGGAGCACAGGCTCCGGATGCGCAGGCCCAGCGGCCATGGCTCACGGGCTTAGTTGCTCCGCAGCATGTGGGGTCTTCCCGGACCGGGGCACGAACCCGTGTCCCCTGCATCGGCAGGCGGACTCTCAACCATTGTGCCACCAGGGAAGCCCAAGAGATGTTTTCTTAAAATCACTATATTAAAAAATTAGACAGAAGTTCTCTATATATTAGATTTGACAAACATGTGGTTTTCAAAATTGAGTTATTTTTTCCAAAATCACAAAGAAGTAAAAGCTTTTCCATCAACTGATCAAAACTGTGTTCAGTTTTCACAGTTGTTCATATTTCAAACTATACTTTAACACATCACAATGGGCTGCCATTCTAGAAAGTGCCCAGATAAACTTGTCATTAAGTGGCTAACCACCATCATTTGGCTAGGGGCTCACTAACATCCTCTCCCAAACACTTTAGTTTTCCTCTATATGGGACTGGAGTTTATTTTCAAACTCTTAACAGGATCACTGAAAGGAAACAGGAGAAATACTTATAAAGGCAGGCCTGAACTCATTCCAGAGGCAAGTACTCTCACAGCAATGCGTTGGAATTATGCCCAGGAGGGAAGTGTTTTTGCAAATGAACATAGTGCCACAGTTAAGCATAAGGTATTTAATTCCTTTGTCAACATCACTAAGGTTAAAAATTAAGAACGTTGCACGATAGACAATTTACCTGAATTAGTGCACACATCCTTTTTCGGCTGAACCATAAGGAGGCATCTTGAGTCCTTTAATCACATATTTTTAATGAACTCTCACTGTTAATACCTAATTCTACCTGTTCCAATGCAGATTAAAGTAGATGACAGTGAACTAATTTTACTTCATTTTTAAGTACCTTGGTGCAGTTTGCAGGCGACAATAATTTTGGTACTCAAATGTGGTTCCAATTCTCGAAACCAAAATAAATGAATGTGAATAATCTTAATAGTACCACATTTAATAAGATGATTTTGTTCATTTGGAAGAAATTGGAGTCGTCATGGTAAATATATCTCTTTACTGCAGTTAAAGACTGCTTTTCTTACTAAATTCTATACTTAGGAAGTGTAGAACTCAGTTCCTGTTTGTTTTTCTTAACAAGTAAATGTAGAAATCAATTGAGTTAAATCCACAAAATGAAAGAAAAGAGACTATAACTTGCTTTAAACTTTTTTAAACCTTAAAAGAACAGGACTTTTAATATTATTTCCTAGTTTCTTTTTAGACAAATGTAATTGTCTAAAGGCCTTGTGGATAAGGCCTTTTATATGCAATTTTATGTGTCCCGTTTTTAATTGTGCAAACATCTAAAATTCCACTTTCACAATCAAAATCTCCATACTACTGAAACCGGCTGCTTTCACAGCTGAAGTGTGATAGTGTGTTGTTAAAATGTTCTTATAATAGTTATTGTTAAGTCCACTGTCATTTTCAAGTACTTGTCAATAAAAACATTTCCAGTCAATAAAAACATTCCTTTTCATTGAATTAATTAGTTCATTAAGAATATTTCTATACTTACCAAGTGGAATAGCATTCTGCCTATTAGTAGTGATAAATCTGCATCAGTTTTTGATTTCCACACATGTGGAACCTGCAGGATGTTCTACTTGTTAAGAAACACTACTAGTGAAGGAAAGGAGAAGAGGACAGTGGGTAGACAGGTCTGATTCCTTCAGGGAGTGTCAAAGGAGGCTGCTAAACTGGTCAATGGGACCAGAACCTATAGCATCTCTATTTGTTTAGCTCAGAGTTCACTTTACAATGTCAGCTATGGCAGGAATGATAATTGAGTGCTGGGTCATAGGCATTTATATGCTAGCAACCATCCACATGAAGTATTTAACTCTTCAACCAGGACAGAAAAAATATACTTGCTCAGTTACTCTACCTAAATAATGTGTGCAGTAGAAATATCATGTGAGCCACATATGTAATTCTTAAATTTCTAGTAGCCACATCAAAAAAGAGTAAAAAGAAACAGTTGAAATAATTTTAATATTTTATTTAACCAAATATATCTAATGTATGATTCTTTCAATATCTAAGTAACATAGAAAATTACTAATGATGTTTGTCACATTTTTTTGTACTAAGCCTTTGAAATTCAGTATGTAATTCATACGTGCAGCACATATCAATTTAGAATCGCCACTTTTTTAGAACCTCAGAGCCACATGTGGCCACCGGCTACCTTATTAGACAACACAGATCTAAATATTTGTTAAATTATTTCTTGAAATGTTCTACTAGAATGAGACTTTTATGGGGAAGTAATGTGATTTACATAACAAACTACTAGGACCAAGGCATTTAAGTTCAGCAATGAAACAGAATAATATTTGCCAGGATTCTCCTTGCTTTCTGATGGAAACCAGGGCAATACTGTTGCGAAAGTCCCGGCTCTGGAATCAGAACAACCTGAGCTTGAATCTAAGCTAGGACAAATACTACTGACTAAAGTAGCTGCAATCAGCAACTTACCCTTGACAGCCCCATTTTTTTTTCTGTAAAATAGAGATGATAATGTTATCTATCTATTAAATGAACTCGTATGTGTAAAGCACTCAGAAGAGTATCTGCACATAGTAAATTAGCAAAAACATTTAGTTATCATTGTTAGCTACAATTCCCTCTAAATTAACTAGGATGTACAAATATTAAAATTATGCAGCTGGCTTAGGGGTACAAAGAATACATGAAAGTTATTTTGGGGAACGTATTATGTTTTCTAAGTTATAAGAGACATAAGTAATATAACCTTATTATATTATATTATAAGTAATATAACCTTATTATATTTTCAGGATATCCACAAACAGAAAAATATCTATTAATTTTGAAGGTCCCTGTGACATACTTTTAAATAGAAAAATACTGGCCAATTATTATGACCACATAAAGCTATGTAAGAGAAAATTCAGTTTTACTATACAAAGGAAAAGGTTCACTAATTCATATGTTATTATTGTTTCAAAACAAACAGAAAACGTCCAGCTGATGTATTCCGATAACTAAAACTTACTTTGGCCCACTTCCACAAAAATGTGGTCTACCTATATTATGACTTATCAGAGAAATACTCCTTTAATTATTTAGTCCAGGAAAGAAATATGGCTTTGGCAGAAGCAACCTCAGAAAGTTAGCAAGGGAAATTTGATGATTTTTTAATCAAAATTTTAGTACTTATAAAAAATAATTCTATAAGTTTGTAAATCTATTTGCATGTGTCTTGCCTATTAGTAGAACTCTTGTTAGTAGACCCCTTAACATCCTTTTCCTGTTATCCACAAGGCCAGACAATACGGGTTTCAAGACAGGAGGAATCACGCATCATTAAATCCTGATTAATCTCACCTCACTCTGCCCAATCTCCTCTCTTAAAGCTCGTAGCCCAATGTGCAACTGTTGTCTTCTATGTCAAGCATAGGGCCAATTAAATTTTAGTAACAAATATTATTATCGCCGATATTTATTGCAATATTTACTGAATCCTTAGTGCAGATATCACTATGGGGAATCATTGATAAGTTCAATAGTGACTTTACTTAAGATCTACTCAATTGGGCTGCTGGTACACAGCAGACTCACTTGTTCAAATAGTCATTATTACTTAATAGTCATTATTACTTAAAATCTCTGATACAGAAGAAAGTGCAAAGTGAAATTTTAATAGCACACTTTACTTACGTTCACAAGTGTCCCCTTTTTGCTGGTAGCCTGCTTTGCAGATACATTTTCCAATGGGCACTAACCATTCTCCTTCTGCACTGCAGTGCATCCTGGGGGAGTTTTCCGCCTCTTCCTCTGCACTGCTGACACATGTCCCTCGGACCTCGACTAAAGAGGAAAATTCTGAACCAGTCACTGTATCTGGAAAGACAGCTAAGTTCTCAATAATGGACCAGCACTTCTTGTAGTACACTTTGACCGAAACCAAAGCTATGCAAGCCCCTACATCCTGAAAGGCAAGATAGAATCCCTTTTTGGACAAAGGTCCAATCTCTCTCACCTCAGTGTTAAGCTTCATCTTTCTTTCACCAAGGTCACCTTGGGTAAAACTTTCATCTGCAGCAATGGTGTCTATTTTTACATAGAGGTTTTCTCTTATATTCCTGCCAGTGTCGTAGTCTGTTTCATAATAGTACAAATTAAAGGTTTCCTTGCAAGTTCCCAGGACTCCAGGAAGACTGTTACAATCCCTCAGGGTGAATTTCAATTCTACAAAAATCCTTTGTGCATTGCCTTTCGAAATCCAGTTAGTCCGCAGCCAGTTGTTTTGGTTGGGCTCCATGACCTGGCACACCTGGTATGTTCGGATCGGAGTATAGTTCTCATCCAAACCACTAATTTCTTCCCACTGTAAAATTTAGAAAAGGTCATCAGTCATTCAGCAAAAAATAACATTTGGCTTTTGCAAGTGCATGAGGAATCTTTAGTGTAGCACAAATGCATATCATTCAAAGAGCTAGGTGAATTCCTACCCTGACGAACACTGTAACCTTTAGAACAGAGTCTCAGTTCAGCTTCATCCCGGTGTCAGAACATCATTTTTGTTGCTTGTATTGTTTATGCATACAATAAATCTTTCATTTTGCTTAGTATCTGTTTGCAAGTGTATTAATGTTGCTTTTTAAATGTTTGCTTATGCCAATGTCTCCACTGAGCTTGGGATTTTTATAGACTAAAGCACATAACAAAATTACTTAAATTACCATTTAATGCATATACATACAGATACATGGCAGAATTCTTGATAACTCCGTTGACATTTTAAGTGTTGATGTTAAACTTAGAGAGTACCTAAAAACACAGGGAAGAAAATGCCAAGAGTACTCTGAAATGTAAAAGCATTCCACAACATGTTGATATTCATAATGAGAAATCTTTTACGATCTTTGCAAAATGAGATATAAGGGAGGAACATTTTACAGAGCTGTTTATTTATTGCAGTGTTATATACAATACTATCCATAATGCCATATAACTATAAATAAGTAGTTATAAAAGTGTGATACATCTTTATAAATAAGTTGCTTTCAACAGACAATCAAATGTACATGGCAAATCAGCATGCTGGATCATATTTCAGTAATAAGCTTTCTGACAGGAAAAATATCAGATGGTTAAAAATGTCCATTTATATGCTGATATAATGTACACTACAGCAAACTCATATTTTCACAAAAAAAGGAAAACAATAAGCTTAGCCAAATTTGCAACAATTTAAAGATTAAGTCTTGTATAATCTATCTATATTGCTCATTAGTTAATAACTTCATTTCACCTAAAAGCCTAAGAGAACAGTTGTTTATGTCCTTTCTTACCATTATTACAAAATTTCCAAGTTTGTATTTATGATACCTTAATAGTGAAATTGTCACCTACTTATATTCATTTCCCAAACAGGAAATGCCAAATATAAAATTATATTAGTATTCTAATCCAAAGTCACATGGCATGAAATATTTAAACTATCGTTTCAAGAAAAGCAGATGGGAAAATAAACTAATAAGCATGTGGTAATGAGTTTTATTTGTAAAACTCGATCAGAAAAATCAATTTACTTAAATGCTCTGTGAAATATTAATTTCTAACTTTAAATGCAGTTCTTAGAAAACTAACAAGACAGACAAATTAGTAGTATACTGTAATTCAGAAATTTCTTATGATGACATATTATATATTTGCTACAATTTTATTATACATATCATCAAAGGTCCTCAAATGCAGCAAACAACCAATTATCATGTTCAGCTTTTACTCAACACAACTGGAGTTTGTGACTAGTTGATGGAGTACATAGTTTCCTTTTTCAGTTAGCTGCTTATAATTTGCTTGAATGGCCCTTAGCCAAATATAACCAAATTCATCCATTTGGACAAGCAGATTTTAGTCTCTTAATTAGGTTGAAATTATTAAAATAAGTAAAACTAGTAGTAGCATCTACCAAAAAATGAAAAGCTCCAAGGATAAATGAGCTCTTTTGAACAATTCCCTAGTTACAAGAAACGAAGGCTAATTATGAGAAAGGAATATATCTCAAGAATTCTTTTTTCTAGTTCCAAGAACAATTATATTATTTTGTTCAATGTATGAAAAATCAACTTTACTACCAATGAAACTCAGTTAATTTTAATGTTTAATTAAAAATTTACTCCTGCGGGGAAAATTTCAAGATAACTGTTGCATAAATAACAAAGAGTGAAACGAAATAAATGCATTTAATGTAACTTTTGTTTTATTATCTCACTTTCTAAGAGACCGCAGTGATTTCTACAAACAACACCATTGGGAAAGAAGTCTTAATTTGGCTAGCATGCTTTTATAGTATGCTTATAAAGTTATTTCTAGACACTTATATCTTAATAACATTTTATTTCCAGTTAGATATTTAACCACATGTAAGCCAATCCATTTCATATATGGAATATATTGTCAGTCGTCATTTTCTAATATTATCTGTTGATTCCTAAAGATATGTAGGGTTAATGGTTAACTCAAGATACTTTGGACTGATAAAATGTCCATTTCAGTCCAAGATAACATAGACAGTCATAATTTATCATTTTATGGATTACATGGATGAAATATTACAATAATATATCAGTTTACTTCCCGTTAGAGATTAAAAACCATGCTGTATCTCTATTTGTTTTAATTGATGGATGGTGCAAAATGGGCCACATCTGTCATTGGCAAGAAAGGTGCTTCATTTTTTATTGCGAATGTCTTCCTATAGTGTATATTATTTTACTCATGGAAACTACTCCAGTTTCAAGAAAAGTATGACATTCATACTTCAAACTTAGCATACTTTTTATATTTAATCTGTAAATATTTGTCATTTTTTATAGCTTTGTATGACCAATACAGATAGCTGCAATATGATCTTAAGCGTTTCTCAAATATTAATTTAATAAAAAACCTAAATACTTTAAACAGATTTGCATTGTTCACATTTTGTATTCTTTAAATTCTAGCTTATGACATATTGATTTTATGATGTTCTTATACTCAAAAATCCCTTTCAGACTTTCATTCTTGTCTTTGCAAAGTTTCTTACACTTTTTATATCCTCACTTATACTTCATGCTCTTTGACTCCAGACTTTTTATTGTACCAAAGATTAACTTAAGTAACAATGGGGTACATTTACCTTTCTTGGAGCCCCCTTCCTTAGTCAAGGATGAAGTATGTGTCCTGTCTCACAATTAAAATAAGACCTGAAGACATAGACACTGAACTAAACTTAAGTAATATATCTTATATATATTAGTAATATAAGTAATATATCTTATATATATTAGTAATATATCTTAAGTAAGTAATATATCAGATATATGAAACATAACAGTCAGAATTTTTTTAGAATCTACTTATATTTTCATAGAATTTTATTGGACAGCTTTCATTTATGATAACAGATTTTTACTCTGATATGTGCGTACTGTGCCATCACTTCTGATTAATAACAACAGATAGCACAACATATAAATTTCAGAAAATCCAAATCATATTTTAGAGCAAATTTTATGTTAAAATATTGAGCATATTACATTTTTAGTTATCTTTCAAGTATATTTTGAATGATGCTAAAACGTTTTTCAAAAGAGGAAAACAGTTTTAAAGAACTACTGTTTTAAAGAACTACATACAACCTACTTGGTGATGATACCAAGGAAGTATAAAGCAACTAAAGAGGTTTAAGTGAGTTCGTGAAAAGCATGTTCTCTGTAATTAGTTAACAGTTATAGCCTGGAACCTGAGGTATGGTCCCACTCACAGTAAGAACTTATTTTTTATCCATTTTCCAATGTTCTAAATATACCTTGTCTACTCAAAGAACTCAATGCCTCATTATAAGCACAACAAAATATTGAACAAGATATTGGAGATCAAAACAGTTTAAATATGAAGAATGTGAATAATTCCACTGGGGGAGGAGGAAAAGGTTTTATTTCTTACTTAAAAAAAATAAAGGTTGACATTTTATGAGGAGAAGCCCTTACCCCATTGGGTGGAGAGGAAATCCATTCCAGCTCTGTTTGTTGTGCTTTAGAATCCAGCAGTAGTACTGAAAAAGAAAGTTGCATTTCTAAATGTCAGATGAAAAATGAAAACATGTTTGTAAAAGTTATTAAAGTCGATCTAATTTTTTAAATAATTACCATTTTATGATTTAAAATAAAAAGTTATTTACATTAATGAATGACAAAATGTATACCTACCTCTTACAAATATATTCCACTTTCTTAGGGGAAAAAAGATATTAAAACACTAGCATTATAGTTTTTAATTAAAATATTAAAATTAACTAAAAAACTCAAAAGTAGCATGAAAGCAAGGGTAAAAAATTGATATGTGAAGTATACTGATTCTATAGTAATAATATATTGTAAAGAATTTTGTAAACCACTGACTGCTCTAAACTTTGTCAACTATAATAACATTAACATAATAAAGCATACTTCCCTATTACTCCTCGGCCAGTCATTAATTTGTACTATTCTTCCAAAAGTACTTCCTAGTGCCTTTTGAGAATTGGAGCTTTTTTTATTTTTAAACTTTCCACACATAGTGTCTTCTCTTAAGCCAAAATGAATACAATTAACAACTATATTAAGCAATGTTATCATGAGAAAAATAAATTTCCTATCATTTACAAGATATATTATTGGGTTAGTCAAACATTTGTTTTCAATATTTCTATTTTTTTAATTTCTTAATATTTCAAAGCAGTACGTAATTCTCAAAATGGAATATTTAAACTTTGACTTGACTTTTAAAAAACAGTTGTATTCTGCTTTTATGCTACCATAAAGCATAATACACTTAATATTTATATAAATGTAATTAATGCTCCTGATGGTATTAATATAAGATAATGCATGCAAATATCATACATTAATATATACCATACTTCCAATTTAACATATTTTATTGCTTTTTAGGACGATTCCCCTCCTAAAGCATTCACTCTTTGCTCAAACCGGTTGCAGAGTTACATGAGTTTGTATTCTTTAAAAATATTTCTATGATTCTATAGCATTTTAGCAAATGTATCAATTTGTCCAGAAATAATGGTGAATACATTTTCAAGTATGTAAATACGCTTACCATCATCCTCAGCAAAATGTTAAAATTTGAACTTAAATTAAATACATGCTTAAATAAACTTTTCAGTGACCAACAGAGGGGAAAAAATGTGTTTTTAAAGGTAACGAAAATTTGTTACGCTAAGAAAAGAAACAGTTTATTATGTGTTCAACTCCTTCAAGCTAGTCAAGGTTATTCCCTGTAACTGAAAATGGAGATAGAAACACATTTTTCCCAAAATGTTTTATACTTAAGACTCTCAGGGAGACCATGACAGCACAAACCTTGGTTACAAACACTTGACTCCCTTTCAAATAATAATTTCAAAGCCACACTTTTAAAATACCAAGTTGTACTTCGAACTAGGAACAGTCATAAATGTTTAGATTACTGAACTTACATTAAGTAACTTTTAAAGTTTATTTTGTTTTTGTCCTCAACGTGGACAAACAACATGGATTCCAGGTACTTTCCTTTTGAGATTACTTATTATTATTTTTTTTTTTTTCGGTCTTCCGCAGTGACAAGAGACAAGTGAATTTTAAACCCAGGAAACTTTCTTGGGTCGTTTTTGAGGGTGAATTAAAACACTGTGATGTTTGTTTACTCCTTTTCCGTTACCCCTCAGCACAGCCTGGGGTGGGAACCAGGGACCCCGGCGGTGCGGTGATGATGGCAAACAAGTTAAGAGAGAACAAATGAACAAATAAAACAAAAGGGAAACCGGCCCCTGAGCGTTTAACCAGCTCGAACGATTCACCGTGTCTCCCTTCCGCCGTCCGCTCTCTGTGCCAGCCCGCAAGTGCGCGCTTTTGCCTTCCCGCTCAGAGCACCGAGCGCCAGCGGCCCTTCGCGCCCGCAGAGGCGTAGCCTGACGGCCAACCAGGACCCAGGGCACGCGGGCCGGAGTTCGGGGACTCTGCGCTCTGCCTCGCGGGCCGGGGTGGGGGATGCAGGGGGTGGGGGCGAGGGTGAGGAGCAAGATGCGGGTCGCCCCCGGCGGAGCCAGCCCAGAGCCGGGCGGGCAGCGGCTGGAGCCGGGGCGGGGCCGCCGGTGGGGCGGGGCGGGGCGGGGAGGGGGATGCCAGACTGGCGCGCCCGCAGGCCGAAACATCCATTACGCCTCCGCCAGACTTGGGCACTCCAGGGAGCCGGTGGCGCCCTAGCTCCAGAAGGAACCGGGAGGAGGAGAGGGGCTATCGGGAAGCGTCTCCTCAGAGGGAGCGCGGCGACGGTATTAACGAAAGGAAAAACGGCGGCTGCACTTCGCCTCCAAACGTCAGACTGACTTACACGCGCGCTCCCAGTAGCCGAACTGACCTCCCCGATAGAACGTGTGCGGGAAAAGGGGAGAAAGGGGGGGTGCCCCTTCTTCCTGTAACTACCCCGCATCCGCTCCGGAGAGCCAGGCACCTGTTCCAGGCGCTTCCCGGCGCTTGCCCCTGGGTGCCGCGGCGCCGTCTCGGGGCTTGCTCGTTCCCAGAACGGCAGCCCTGGGCCACCGTGGCGCGCCGGGTGCGTTGCCGCCGAGAAGCGGAGCGCATTCCTCACCCCCGCCCACCTTTTAAACAGCTCACTTCTGCGTGTAAAGAATTCGGCCTCCTAGAATCAGAATCCTCTCCACGTATTTCGCACCCAGAAGAGGAACGCGGGCGAGCAAGCCATTCTGACTGCAGGAACCTCTCCCCCTAGTGATGCAGTTATTTATAGCTCAAACTCCAGCCCGGGTCTGTGCGAGCTCGCGCGCGGGGTTTCGCCCCGGCGGTGCAAACTTTTCCTCGGGTCCCGCTCTTCCAGGGGCATCAATACAAGTTTCCAGGATTCAATGTCCCTAATCGCTAATGTCACGCGAGTAGAAGTGTGGGCTTTGGTGTGTATGGCTGTGTGTTTGTAACAGATGTGGGTTCATCTGCAAACGCGAAACCAACAGCTGGAAGTTAAGGTTTTCTCTGAATGGGTTCAGCATCAACACAGGTTGCAGATGCGGAAACTGGGGTCAGAAGGTCAGGCTGGATCAAGGAGCAGACTATGGCGTTTGGCTGTGGGAGAGGGTGTTTTGAGTGATCGAAGAAGGGTCCACGAAGAGAATTTTAAAAAGCAGCACTAAATAACTAAGTTTTCAGGGATAGATGGAGCGAGTACCGGTACGTATCCACTCCCGACCACCATGACCTAAATCTGATAACAGATTTCTCCATCCTCCACACTTTAGGAACAAGTAATTATTAGTAGTCTGCTTTTAAATATCAGGAAATCAACCTTAGACTTACAGCCTGCAAGATACGGAGGAGGGCGGGTAGATGGTGACACTGCTCAGAAGCAAGACCTTTCCATTGACAGGATTTATTTTTCCCCAGCTCCAACTACAGGCACCGAAAGGTATTTTACTTTCTGTTAATGGTTCAAAGGAGAAGGGGGTGGGGGGAATAGCCATATACAGGCGTATCTGGCTGCCCAAATGAATCCTGGCTCTAGTCGACCAGAGCTAGCCCTCGGGGTCCAGGTCTTTTTCAAGGTTAGACCACTAGCACTCCTTAACTGCCGGACTGTGGGGCAGAGGTTTGGGGGCCTCTGGTCGCCAGGGAGGCATCGTAATCAGTTGCATTGACCCAGCCCGTCCCCTGCCTCCCCGGCCCGGCCGAGCCCTCTGGGCTGCCGCTGTCCCTGCGGCCGCCGGGACCCGCGCGGCGCGCGCTGAATGGAGATGTCTCCCGACCGCGGGGCGCGGAGCGCGCGCCGCCCGCTGCTTCACCTCCGCGGCGTTATTGTTCCGTGCAGGCGGCCAAGCGCCAGCCGCAGGCCCGCGCCGGCTCCTCGGACGCAGTGAGCACTTCATTAGTAACCCGAGCGTTCGGAGCTCACCCAAGTCACGGCGCCTCTAGAAAGGCTCCGGACTCCAGCCGCTCGCCGGCGGGCTGGTCAGGATACTAGAGGCTGCACTCCCCAGTCTCCGACCAACTCTGGCCGCAGCTTACCCCCAGGGAGACGAACGGCGAGAGGAGGAAGAGGAGAGGGCTAGAGGAAGAGATCTGACCCGCCCGGGGTCCCGGAGAATGAGCTTGCCGGCCGTTCCCACACCTCCGCCCCCTGCCCTCCGTTGCTGCTCACGCCCTCTGTACAGTCTGCGCCAGAAATCCCGCTCCCGTCGGGCGAACGGCCCCGGGAGCGGGGCTGCAAGCTTCTCGGAGCAGCCCGCTTGCCACCCGCCCGCCAGGAGCGGCCCGAACGTTGAGGGGGCGGGGAGCCGGCGGGGGAGGTTCGCCCGGCTCCGGAGGCGCGGCCGGCAACCCCGCGGACCAGCCGGCTCTTGCAGGTAGACAGCTAAATAAATGTCAGAACAAACTTTGCTTTCCCATCACCTTACCTTCCTTTGCAGCCTGCGCTTCCACGGTGTGTGCAAAGCGGAGCAGCCAGATGTAGCATAAAATAATCCATGAAGGGTGCCGAGTTTGAAAAACCATGGTGCATGAGCAGGTTTTATCTTAGGTTTCAGTTGAGTCGCAGCTTTTTAAATGCTGTTTGCTCCGGAGTATGTGGGGCTTTTTTAAAAAACAAAAATTATTGCGCTCCACGCATCGATTCCCTTTCTCGATCTACGGCCGGCTGCTCCACATTTAGCTTTTTAAAAAAATTTTTCCCTCCTTTGGTCCGCACAGTGTTTGCTGCCTGCAAGTCTCCGACTGCAGACCGGCCGCTTGCTCCACACTCCAATAATATCAATTAGGGGGGAGGGGGGCGGGGCTCCGAGCCGAGAGCCTCTGCCACTCGAGCTGAGTGGCAGGCGCAGCCGGCCTCCCAGGCGGCGATTCCCAGGGCTTGGGGGCGGGTCCCGGTGAAACGGCCGCCCCGGCCTTGGGGGCGGGGTTCGGGGCGTGGGCCAATCGGCGGCCAGCGGAGTCAGGTTGCGGGTCCAGGATTCCCTCCAGGTTTTGAGCTCCGGGCTGGCGCTGGATGCTCCGAGAAGGAGGACGTGGAGGGCAAGCGAGGTGCGTGCTGCTGTGGGAGCTTTGCTTTTAGCAACCGCAGCTTTCGTGGAGCAGAATCAATCCTAAAATAACGCTCCCAATTCACAGTCGTGTTTATAGCGGTGCTCCTCGCGATCTTTAGAAACCAGAGGGGATGCAAGCCATCTCTCAGCTACCAAGCACGGAGCCGGGACAGTGAAATGAGCTGTGCCTTTAAGTAAAGTGCCTTTTACTTTTTTGTTGTTGTCACAACCTCCGCGGGTTGGGTAACTTTGTTCTTTTTCTTTCTTGAAGGGTTACTACTTCTCTTTTTCTGTAACTCCAAAGGCAGTTAGCTCTAGGTACCACCCAACACAATCCCTGGAAGAATAAAAGTAACCAAATGTATTATGTTCAAACAATGTTTCCAAGAGTTTGAAACAAGCTTTGGCAAAAGAACCAGAGGAAAAGGGAGTGGAGAAAGGAAGTCTTTTGTTTTATGTGCCCTCTCACTCCCGCCCTATCATTTAACGATAGTTGGTTGGACGAAGTAGCACATTAAGAGAAACTTCTGAAGGTTCCGTATGGTTTTTCCTACATGTTTATCATTTTCTGAGATTTTCCTGGAATTGCCACACTTTGATCGTTTTCCATTTCGCTGCATAAATTACATTTAATTTTAAAGAATGCTACCATGCATTAAGTTAATTAAAATTAAATTAAAATCAAGACCTCTTTCGCAAATATTGAGTACTTTTCAATAAGTATTCAATAATTATCTTTCAAAGGCAAACTAAGAATAAAAAATGTTACCAATATCGACAGTTGATTTCGTCTAACTAAATATTGAGGACGACTGCCTAGAGGAATCCCTTTATCGTTAGGCAGTTTCTGACACTTTGCAATTCAAGATGTGGGTAGTACAATAAGAGGAAGAACTTAAAAACCTTAATTGCCAAATCATCAAATTCAAAGGTCAAGCAGAGTATCTTGATCACATGTCAAAGACGAGCTTTATTTTCTTCCTGTCCTATATTTCTTCCGTTAAAAAAAAAAAATCTGTCATTCACGATTTGCCTCTATTTATGAGAGGCAAAAAGTTTGACTTTGCCTAAGACTCCAAACTTTCCCTATCTTTTCTATTTGGAAAAGTAAATTGAGTTGTTTCTGGTATTTATAGCAAAGAGATGACAGATCCCCAAATTTTAAAATTTTTATCTTATGGAAAATTGTCTCTTGTAGTTTTTACTTGCCTAATGCAATTACGAAGAAGAGAGAAATGAGATTTCCTTCCCCTATAACCTCTCTTTGGGTCTGTAGTTTATTTCTTAAACGTTACTTGTTCCTAGCCATTACCCCTATTAAATATTTTAGAAATTATATCTAAAAGCATCTTAAGTGCCCTTTAGAGGATTCATAGAAAATGTAAACTGCTTAATAGATTAACCTTGAAAATAGACAAAAAGATGTAGAGTGCACTTGTTACAGAGATCAAGCAGTATTGACACAAACAGATGCTTTAAGGAGTAAAAATTGTAAGGTGAAACATTAGAATTAAAAATATAGATCCCCACTCATAGGCAATAAAACTGTTAATCTCACATACTCACAGATATTAAACCACTTCTAATAGTTAAAATAATTCTCCAGGATTTCAACACTTTCCCCAGGGTCTCATCCCCACTTCTTAGAATGACACCAAGGTAGCCTTTAAAGTTTAAGACATTCCTTTCATCTATTGAATGACCAATACTCAGTGATGTGAATACAAATACCTTTCCATGAAACGAGGAGACTAAAGAAGTAACATCCTTCACTCTGATGAGTGTAGGTGGTATAAGGAGTCCCCTTACTGTGTCCCCTCTCTCTATCAGACATAAGGACATGTTCAGCTTCACTTTTATTTTTAGAGACAAGAGGCTTCACATTAAATGCACATGTGCCAGACTGCTGACAGTTTTTCCTGCAGAGTTGCACAGTGATACTCATTTTTAGGTTTACCAACCTTTTCTTCTTTCTTTTGGATCTAGGTATAGTGATGAAGAAGTCATGGAATTTAAATAAAAAGTAAATGACCTAGTCAAGAAAAGAATGTTTATTATACTGTATTATATAGTATAATATATAAATATAATATATAAATTGGCATTAGACTGTATTTGACTAACAGCAAAGCATGTAAACCTCTTTGTACATGAAGCCACTGAAATGAAAAATAATCAGTTCACAAAACTTTCATATTTTAAAATAACTTTTAATAGGTAATTTCTTTATATCACTTTTAAAATGGTTTATTTTAGCTTCTTATCTATGATTTGTGCATATTATCTCTAAGGCAAATTTTAGAAAAGTAAATGTATGTGTGTATATAAAATGAATTAGAAATCATTTTCCTGAACAATACCAAATGGTGTATATATAACCAACATGTGTAAGCCAAAGCAGAAATTTTAAAAACTGTTTTTTCAGTTTTATGTATTCATTGTGAAATGCAGTTGATATAATACCCAACTTATATTTAGGTAGTTTTAAATAAATGGAAAAAAGAGACCAAAACTTTAATATTACCATTTATAGACCCTCTTTTGAAACATCTGTCATAATTGTATAGCAGAAAGATGAAAAATGCCTATTTTCAGATGCAAAGAAGACATGCCCAATATTTATGAACCATGTTATTTTTATCTATCTAATTACTAATAATCACACATAACTGTACATATATGAAAATAAATGTACAAATTCAAGACACACATTCCAAATGAGGGTATAGCTGTTATCTTCATTTAACTTGCTTCAACACTAATATTTACCTCACTGTTTATCTCTGGGAGATATTTTCTGATTTTAAGAGAGAAATAGTCACTTAGGAGTAAATTCTAATGACTTCAGGGAATTACCTCCATACATTTTCAAATAAAAGCCTTTGTGTGTGTGTGTTAAACAGGCCTTTAGAGGGTAAAGGAAGAACCTGAGACTTCAATATGTTACAAATCCAAGGCTGCCAAACTAAGTAGTTAACAACGACAACAAACTCAAAGGGCTGTCTCTGAACCTACTACTTTTGAACTTACTATCTAAATATATTCACAAGTGGTAAATGTGAAAATTCAAGTTCATCGCAGAAAAGGGGGTAATTTAAACTGAATTAGAAAAGGTACCATACAGAAGAAACTGATTATAAACAGAAAAGAAACATTATGTCTCAGTTAATAGATATTACAGAAAATTAGGTTTTCTATTTGTGATTTCAGTCAAAATGTAAATAGTCTTTCCGCTGTGCAGGAAAATCACTTACATATTTACATTAGCGTGATTTATGTAGTGTATATAAAATATGTACTTGCAGTCCAATGTAAAATGTACATAAACTAAGCTCATAAAAAACATAGTAATAATTTTACTTATTCTTCGAAATTTCAGATTTATCTAGCAGTATAGGAAGTCAGAGTTCAGAAATCAAATCATAAGTCAAGACTATATTTTGTGCCTCTGTAAGAGTTCATTCACTTTTGTATGATCAGATAAATTGGTGAGGCTTAGAAAATTAAAATTATAATCCTTTAACTGCAATTACTGCGTTAATTCAAAAGAGCTTAACAAATAAAAATACAATTTATATCAAGATTATGTGTCCAATTGAATATTGCTAAGGTGTCACTCTGATCGCTTAAAATATTCAAAGATGTTAAATCAAATAACTTTTATTATTTGACTATTATTAAGAGAACTACTAAACATAGCAGAGAAATGTGACACATTATACTCAAAATCACTTAACACATGTCCAATTGTGCTTAAGAATTTTTTTTTTTTTTCAAATTTGATTTTGCCCGGGGAGGCTCTTCTTTTCCACTACTTATACTTCATTTTTCTATAAGTCACCAGCACTGATAGGAAGAACTAGTTTAAATCATGCAAATTACTTCTACATGCTTTCACGGTTTCCCATCTTGCAATTTTTTAGCTCTTCAAACCCAGTGGATTTTCAGGTGTCAAGGAGAGCTGTGATAATTCAGTGACCACCAGGGGGCATCAGGACCTCTGGGTGTCCAAGCCAACGAAGTCCACACTGAATAAAAATGAGGTAATTATGAAATTATCTACATATATAATTATATGTATATATATATTTGTATATAACTTTATATATAATAATTGGTACCTATTTGTTCCTTTGACACTTTTAAGTTTCTTATACTCTGTACCTATGCCAGCTTACTTAAAGGCCTTTGTAAAAATCTGTGAGATGTTCTATAACCTATTTCAATCTATTCAGGCCATATTTAACTGAAGAGGCTCTGAAGGCACCTTAGAAGGTGAATTATATTGCAGAAAAGCTCTCTTCAATTCTTTTAAACCAAACATCTGAGCAACTCTCCGTCTCCAGATAGACCTCAGATATTCTCTTCCTTCCTTTCCACCCACTTTACTCCCAAAGTCTTTTACCCTGGAAACAGGGCCAGGCTGGGATTGAGTATTCCCTTGAACTTGACAGTTCTGAGTTTTTAAGGATCCTGTGATGTTCCTAGGACTCTCTAGCTTGAGGAACATTTTATAGACCTCTTCTCCCCCGGTCTTCTGCCATGGTTAATACTAAAAATGAAATTCTGTCAAAATTTGCCTGGCTATTCTCAAGGAGGTCTAAGAAAAGTCTCAACAATAGTAATTTTATGCATCAAAGTAATTTAGAAATAGTGTTTCTATGTTATGGGGAAAAGAATTCATGAATGGTGTATCCTAGCTGTAAAATATAAAGCTGTGGGTACTTTCTCCACTGACTAAGGGTGGAATTCTGCACACTGCCAAAGGCGGTGCCTTATACTACCCCTTAACTTGGCCCGCGGTGTGTGTTCTGTGGGGAAAGTTGGCACATTTATATGAGACAAGGACCTTCCTGGGAGGAAAGGTATCTTAAGTCCCTAACGCAATCCCATTTGAATTTCAACAATATTAGAAGCTCTAAAATATTAGGAGGGCTCTGAGAAGTAAATAAGCCTAAGTACCTCAGAGCAGTACTTATTGTGAGGGAATGAAAATTCTGGGCTTAAAATTTGCTGGGTGAACACATATGCCTGAGGCTCAGAAGCCCTCTGAACCCAGCAACGCAGGTATGGTGTTTGTACTAATTATCTAAGTGTGAACTAAAAGAGCTATACTGTTTTAGCTCAAATGTTGAGTGACACTACAGAACAAGGTTTCACTGTAGCAATTCTGTGTAAAGGTAGATTTCAAATGTTATACAGTATGACAGTAAGGAAAATGAAGTCACTAGTGGACTAAACATATGAATCATTGGGAAGAAATCTGATCCCTTTGGACTGATTGTACCACTAGGAATTCTTAGACAATTATGGAGAAAAGAAAACCTCAAGAAGGAGGTGCTAGATTTCCCCTTAAGTTAAACTAGTCAAATTGAAAGAGATAAGTGACTATGCTTCTCCTCGATGATGTGGATCAAATAGATTACAGGTTCACAATCTAAATACCATAATATTTCAGAAAAAGAATACTGATAGAAACCTTGATTAAAAATAGTATTTTCGAGTATTATTAAATATTTAGAAAGGCACTGGGGGCATATTCAGAGGAATAAAAGGCATAGCCCAATATTCAGAAGACCTAACACCATCAGGATTCCTTTGTAACTCATGTTTCCTTTTAGAAACAGAGAAATCATATGTTTAGAGAAATAGATAACTAGCCAGTTTTACTCAGTGTTGATTTCGGCCACTTCAACAATGATATCTTCATAGTCACACTTTTGGCCATAAATTGCAAGATGATTCAATGTACAATATGGATTTTATCATCTGGCTTGTCCAAGGGTGTTTTCTTTTCCCCTCTCTGCTCTTAGATCAGATAAAAAAAATTCATGAAAATTTATACTCCATCTCAGATTCTGTGAGGTTATTATTGTCATTGTTTGGTTTTACAGATGCATTGATTTAGCTAAAGCTACAAAGTTAACCTGGCACATTCTCTAGTTGATTTTAGATTGATGAAATGACTGAGGTCTATCTCAGTTTAATTAAGTATTTTAATATCTGATAGTCACTCTCTCGGCAGTCTTTTATCCAGCAAGCTCTGGTGGTAAAGTGTGTGAAACTAAAGAAGTGAAAAACATGACAGAAATTTGCGTCATTTAAGGATAGATGATAACCCTAAAAGGCAAAACCTACTTTACCTACCTCACAAGTACAGGGAAAGGAAATTTATCCTGCATTCCAATAAAGAAGGATGAGACTCCTCATTAGAGTTCTTTCAGATCTCAACTTGGATTTAATGTTTCTATACAGTCACATCTCTGTCTTTATTTTAACAATTTATCACATATTTACATATACCTTTGAGTTAAACTTTTGAGGGAACAACTACCTTCCAAGTTTGAATAAAGGTATACTATAATAACATGCATGTCCTCAGATACTTCAGGGAAACTGTCCAGTAGATCATCACATTTTAAATGGTAGTTATGTACATTTTAGAGAATAACGGCTGTGATTCAATCAGTTATACTTGTTCCTAAGGCTACACAACAGCATGGTGAAGGATACTGAATGAAAAGGAAAAAAAAAAGGCAGTGATAAGCTTAGGATCAATGTTAGAGTTCTATGTATTCAGATATCTCAAAATACAATAAATATGTTTTTAAAAATTGCACTATATTTACCCCTTTAATGTCTCATTGTATTTGCCCCCTTTTTATTTTCCATCTCTTTACCTCTCTGCAACATTCTGGTTCACTAATTCTCTCCTCAATTTTGGTTAATCTGCTATCTAATCCATTCAATAGAATTCTAATTTCCATAACTCTTTTTTTGGTTTTAGAAATTGTTTTTTTCTTGTTTTGTTTTTCTAAGTTTCCTGTTATTTTTTCATAGTATCTTATTCACTTAGGGTTACAATATGATCTTTTAGGTGTTTAACCAAGTTACAGGAATTTCTTTTTTAGTTTTATCAAATTATTCTATTTCATGAAGGTCTTGAGGTTCTAATTCACCTGTTTGTAGTATCTGCTGACTCTTGTTCATGGTGAGATCAGGGCATGTTTTGATGATAGTGGATACTTGCTGGCTTTGGGGTTTTGATGTATATATATGCTTTTTTGGTCCCATTTTTTTAAGTGTTGTTTTGGTTTTTAATCAGTTACACAACAGTGTAACTATTGAATTTCTCAAATGCATTTTCAGGCCCTATAGAGATGGACAAATAGTGTTCTCCTTAGACATCATTTCCTTAATGTTCATCCTGACTCAAAACTTCACTTATCACCCTAGTTAAAACAAAATGTCTCCCATTCCCCACCTCCACCCCTTCCTCTATTTTACTTATATCCATAGCACTTATAATCAGACACTGGCTGCCTGAATCCCAGGCTGTCTTATTCCATTTGGGCTGCTATTAACAAGTACCGTAGACTGAGTGGCATATAAACAACAGAACATTATTTCTCACAGTTTTAGACGCTGGGATGTCTGAGATCAAGGAGCATGCAGATTCGTTGTCTGGTGAAGGCCCACTTTCTGGTTCATAGATGGCCATCTTTTCTCTGTGTTCTCACATGTCAGAAGGGGCAGGGGGGCTCTCTCAGGCTTCTTTTACAAGGGGCACTCATCTCATTCATAAGGGTTCTGCCTTCGTGACCTAATCACCTCCCAAAGGCCCCACCTCCTAATATCATCACCTTAGATGTTATGATTGCAAGATATGAATTTGGGGGGACATAAATATTCAGTCCCTAGCAGATACCTAGTAATTTTTCCCCTCAGGGGAGTCTCTTTCTTCCTCAACCAGAGCCCAGCCAACAAAGCCTCCTCAATGAGTAGAATGTTTTCCCTTCTATTAGGGGCACAATCCACCAGCAGACCTGGCTATGTGTGTGTGTGTGTCTCCATCCCTGATCCCTGCCTTCTCTCCCATCAAAAGGCAGTGAAACTCATTCACTCACCTGGCTCCATGGGCCAATAGCAGGACCCTGACCCTGGCAGCTGAAACCTTGGATCACAGCCTGCACCTGGGTTTCCCTTCCCTCTTCACTCCCCAGGCCTTTCTCGTCCTCTCTTCTGAGCTTGGCCAGGCCATCTCATGCCTGGGTGTTTGTAGCACAAGGGTGTTTGGACTGTCTACTCAACATCCTGCCTGGACCAGGAGCTGTCACGTGCCCAGCAGTTGTAGTCTCCCTTGTTAACAATGAGAACATAGCTAGGCCTTGAGCTAAAAATCGTCTTGGGGTTTTTTTAATGTAGTTTTTTTTTTAACGCTTTCTGTACATAAAAAATAATTTTGGTTCTCCATTGTTTTCTTTTAAAGTATCCTTTTAAAAATAAATTAAGTTTAAGAATTCTGGGAAGATGGCAGTGGTCGTAGAATTTGGGTCTTCCACAATTCCCACATAACACAGAGCAATTAAGATATTAAAACCAAAACCCACGGACAATATTTAGAACAAGAGTAGATGACAAGGTATCACCGTGTTACCCCAAGATACAAAGGGTGGAAAACAGCCATGAGAGCTGCCCAATGTCAGAAGTATGGGGAAAGTAGAAGGAAGCAACAGTGTAACTGGATGCCCCAGGGCCCTGAGCACACTCAGTACAGCAGCAGAGTGAGCCCGCCCTTGCCCCGCCCCCGCCCTTGCCCCGATTCCGACCCCCGCCCTTACCCCGCCCCTGTCCCGCCCCCGTCCCGCCCCCTTAGCGGTAGAGCCCCACGCATGCGCGGGTGGAGGTGCCAAATGAGGACCAGACGCAGAGCTGTGAGGTGGGGCCATGGAGGAGCCGGAGCCGTGGAGAAGCCGGAGCGGTGGAGGAGCTGGGCGAGCACCTGCAGTTGAGACGCGGAGGAACTTGGCTGACTCCACCAGCGAGTGAGGTAGAAGTCTAAAGTAAGGCATGAAAGTCTTTGAATTCTCACACTGGGCTGCCAGGGCTCCCTTGGGACTAGGCCCCACAATGGACATCACCTCTAAGGAGTGGAGTCAAAATTAAGTAGGATGGGAACAGTAAAGACAAAAGCCAGAGAAGCTCCAACTGAGGGCTAGAACCAGCAGAAGCAAAAAAAAAAAAGAAAACAGGCACAGGTCTCTGGCACAGAATTTAAGGGGCACCAAACAACTCAGAAATCAAGATAAATGAGATTTTAATGTAATAATTTTTCAAAAAGCAAATTTAGTGCCAAAAATCCTTGATGAGAAAAATATCAAACTTTTAAAGGTAGACTCATTAACAGTCTGATGCTGAGTCATACTGGAGCCTAGGCAAAAGGAAAAATCGGTAGTACTGACCCTGTCTTTATTAGTGTTTTCAGGAGAGTGTTCCAGGAGCCCTCCTTGAGGACTACTAAAGAACCCGCTTCAGAAATCAAAATAACTAAAGAGACATTACAGTAAGGATTAGTGTGAAGATTAAATGAGGGTTAAACAGAAGAGAGTATAGTAGGTAATTGATACGAATTCGGGTTCTTGGACCCTTGAATCATTTGGAGTCTGATGAGGATTTCAGGCAAGGCTTTATTGGGACTGGTGTAGCACGAGGGAGTGAAAATAAGTAACAGGTGCCCTTGCTCGCTCTTGAAGGAGAGCAGGCTGTTTCCTTAAATGGCTTGAGGGTGTGAGTGGGTCAGTGGGTCGGGCTGGAGGGGTGCCTTAGGTGGTCTGCCCACCCCCTTGGTGGTGCTGTCTGTAGGGGTCATGCACAGTGCCCTCCTTTGCTCCTAGTACCTCAGAAGTGGCAGTTGGTTTGTGGCCTTTTTGTATCTTATTGTTTGTAATTGCCCGGCCTTCCCAGGGGTGCGGCTATTTTTAGTCCCTTTGTATTCTGTTGCTCAAGGAGACCTTTGTCCAGGTGCAAGCACTCAGGTAAAGGGTCCCAGGTCCCAGCCTATCTCATGATGGCTTTATGTTCTGAGAATGTAGGCATGATACAAACAAAAAATTGGGACGGCGGAGGAGAGAATTGAAATATGGTGCGAAGTTTTAACTGTTTTCAGAAGCTACAACTAGTTTTGATATTGTATTTTTCCTAGCATATCATAGTTTATGATTTTGAGGTAGAGTTAACATAAAAAATTACGTTAGTTTCAGATGTACAACATGATTCAATATTTCTATATATTTTAGTATGTGACAGAAATACACATAATTAACGTAATTAACAGATGGAGCTTTTTAAATGAGATAGGTGCTTTGATAGATGTATTCAGAGCAGTAAGTCAGAATGGGGAGAACATCCTAGCGGTAACCGGTGTTTCATATTGGTCTTGAGTTGTAAGGAATAGCTGGCCACATGAAGGTGATGGAGGGATGGAGATTTCAGAGAGCAGAGATAATATGTAAAGGGCATAACAGGGTACATATATGTTATATTTTACTGGAAAAACAGAAACTCCGTGGACATTTTAAACTGAAGAAATTTCATTTGAACGATCTTGAAAGTAGATCTTAATGAGGCCTAACGACAGCCTCAGGTGTGAGTTAGGAAGCAAAGCCTCTGAGTAGAGCCTTGAGATGATTGTAGGGCAGATGAGCACCTTGATTGCTGCCTGTGGAAGATGCTGGCCCAGAGGGTCCACCTGGGTTACATGAGATTCCCGACCCAGAGAAACTGGGATAATAAATGTTGGTTGTTATGTTAAGCCGCTGACTTTGGGGCTAATTTGTTATGCCATTGTACAAAACTAATACAAGGACTTTCACCAATTTTTGTGGGCATCTAATTTCCAAATTAAGTTTCTTCAGTTTAAAGTGCCCAGTTTATGTTTCCTCATACATCTGTCAGAGCACGGAGGTATGAGGGTTCAGTTGCTCCATATACTTAATATTTTTCCTATTTTTTATTTTTGCCCTTCTGTGATATCATATTGTGGTTTTAGTATTTATCTGATGACTAATGAACTTGAATACATCTTTGTATGTTTACTGGCCATTTGAATCTCATCATTTGTTAAGCGTTTGTTAAATATTCTTGTCCTTTTTGTCTGAGTTGTCTTTTTGTTATAGATTATAGGAGTTTATATATCTAGATATGCATCCTTTGTCGGGTATACATGTCTTGTCACACTTTGTGGCTTGCCTTTTTACTCTGTTAATGAAATCTTTTGATAAAAAGAAGTTCTTGATTTTAGTATGGTGCATTTTATCATGATTTTCTTCTGAGATTAGTAATATTAGTATTCTGTTCAAGAGTTCCTTGCCGAATTCAAGGCCACAGAGATATTTCCTTATGTGTTCCTCTACAGTCTGTATTGTTTTCCCTTTCATATTGGGATCTGTAATCCATCTAGAATTGGGTTTTGTTTTTGGTGGCAGGTAGAGGTCAAGATGCTTTTTTTTCCCATGGAGTATACAATAGGCCTAGCATCATTTCTTGGAAAGACCTACTTTTGTGCATTGTAGTACAAGAGAGCTTTGATCGTAATCTGGTGGATGACTATATGTGTGGAAGATTCTACTAAGTTTTTGTGAAATTCTATTGTCAAAGAAACCATGTTAGTCAGAAATCTGAATAAATATTTACATATTTATTTCTGAGTAGCGGGGAAATGTGCTATTTAAAATTCTATGCCATCACATGGCTTCACAAAGATCTCATTTTTGTTGATAGGACTTCAAAAACCTTTCTCTATACTTTGAGACAATATCTAGTTATTGCCCATTTGAAGTTTACCCTGATCTTTGGAAAATAGATTGCTTACTTAAGGCAAGCCCACAGATGTTTCATCTGCCTTAATTCTTCCTGTTTCACTGGACAGGAAGTAGCATGCAGTGCCACAAGTGATGTTATTAATTATGGCAAAATAAAGAAGCTTTTAAAGGCATGTCCATTTTTTTCTGAGAGAGAGAAAAGGACCCGGAGCCATGCATTCCTCCTGCTTCCTGTTCTTCCCCTTCCTGCTTTATCCCCGCTGGGACATACACAGGCTGAGAGTGATTATAAATAAAGTCATTATAGGAACTTAGAACTTCAGGTGTAAAATACAGCATTTAAGTTTAAAATATATCACCTGCCCCCTAGCATTTGGATGATTCTGTTAACCTGGGCTCTCTACTTGAATTGCTCATACCCTCAGTTCATTCTCAACCCTCCACTAGAGTGATCCTTTTACAACGTGTATCAGAACACATCACTCCTCCACTGGAAACTCTCTAGTGGCTCCCATCGCACTTTGTGATGAGAGTCAAGCTCAGTAATGACCCAAGCAATCTCAGCAGACTATGACCCCTGTGACTGCCACTCTCTTGCCTCTTTTCCCCTTTCTTACTTTTTTCCATCACACTGATTTCTTGCTCTTCTAACAGGCCAGGCAAGTTTCTGCATCAAGGCATTCAAATTCCCTCTGCCTGAAATGTGATTCCTCTAGACATTTATATCTATGATTCCTTCACCTGCTTTAGGTTTACTCATGTCTCTTCTCACAAAGGTTTTCCTTGGACTTCTCTATGCCCATTTTTCTTTTTCTACAGATCTTATCATCACTCCATATATCATGTCTTTACTTACCTTATTTATTATCTTTGGAATTCCAAACTCGAATGTAAGACCCCTGAAGGTGGGGATATTTTCTTTCGATGGTGCCTTGAACAGTGCTTACATACATACTAGGTGCTTGATAGTTGAATACGTGAATGAATACTTTTCAGTTAGCTTGACCATGTGTTTTAGAATCAGCTCTGTAAAGTTATTTCTAGAAAAATGTTCTACAAGGATATTTCTTATAGTCTAGAGTTTCTGGAGGTGAGATTTTTGGCAGTGCCATTAATGATAACAATTCAAATCTTTGAAAAGCATTAGAGTAGCTAATATATAAAATTCAAAAGAGGGAACAATATGTCGGAGGATGTTTATTCATTTTTAAAGACAGCTATACATAATAAAATATAGCAGATAATTATTGGGGAAATAAACCAGAATTAAGCAGGATACGTTCTCATTACACATGCTTAGTTAATTAAAAAAAATCATCTCTGAGATTAAGATGGATAGCTCACCCTCACTCCAGTTTATCTACTTAGAAGCAAAATGTGCTAACAAATGTCTAGATCTAAGGACATGAAAAAATGTTACTCTCTAAAACCCATTTCTTAAAAGTAAACCATGTGTGGGGGCTTCCCTTGTGGCGCGGTGGTTGAGAATCTGCCTGCTAATGCAGGGGGCACGGGTTCGAGCTGGTCTGGGAGGATCCCACATGCCGCGGAGCAGCTGGGCCCGTGAGCCACAACTACTGAGCCTGCGCGTCTGGAGCCTGTGCTCTGCAACAAGAGAGACCGCGATAGTGAGAGGCCCGCGCACCGCGATGAAGAGTGACCCCCGCTTGCCACAACTAGAGAAAGCCCTCTCACAGAAACGAAGACCCAACACAGCAAAAATAAATAAATTAATTAATAAACTCCTACCCCAACATCTTAAAAAAAAAGTAAACCATGTGAAAGTCCTAAAGCGGGGACTTTATATGATGCCTAGAAGTGTCTTGAAAATATATGTAAATTGTCTGTGAATGTGTATTTTCTGGGTGAAGTTTCCCAAATCCAATTGTTGAAGGAATCCAAGCGGCAAAAATTCAGAACCCAGCTTTAGATCAGTGATTCTCATACCTGGCAACACATTAAAATCATCCAAGAAGCTTTCTAAAATGGTCGACCCCAGGTTTTCATTATTAGCAACTTGATTTATATAGATCAATCTGGGATGGGGTACTAGGTTTTTTTTTTTTTGAGCTCTTTGAGTGATTCTACTGAATACTTACAGAGTTGAGAATAATTGCTGTAGAGCACCGCTGATCAATAGACATATAAAGTAAGCCATATGTAACTTAAAATTTATAGTAGCCACCCTAAAAATATTAAAAAGAAATAGGTGAGGGAAGATGTTGGTCAAAGAGTAGAAATTTCCAGTTATAAGATCAATATGTTCTGGGGATCTAATGCACAGGATGGTGACCATAGTTAACAATACTTCATCATATACTTGAAAGTTGTTAAGAGAGTATATTTTAAATGGTCTCACCACACACACACAAATTATAGTTTTATGAGATGATGGATGTGTTAACTAACCTGATTGTGGTAATCATTTTGCAATATATATGTGTGTGTCAAATCACCATGTACACCTTAAACTTGTACAATGTTATATGTCAATTTTACCTCAATAGAGCTGGAAATTTTTTTAAATAAATAGTGAAATTCATTTTAATAATACATTTTATTTAAGCTAATACGTCAAAAATATTATTATTCAACATGTAGCATTAGTCACATTTCAACTTGCTCAGTAGCTCATGTGACTAGTGGCTACCATATTGGATAGTATACATCAAAATTAACTAGAAGTTTTGTTAAAACACAGCTTGCTCAGTTTCTGAGCTGGTAGGTCTAGGGTGGGGCCTGATAACGTGCATGACAGATTTCCAGATGATTTTTTTGCTTCTCATTTTGGGATCACACCATGAAAACCACACTTTGGCACACCGGTTTTTAATGTTGGCTGTTCATTGGGATTACCTGGGAGGCTTTTAACATACTACTACCTGGCTTAATTAGAGATTCTGACTTAACTGGTTTAAGATGAAATCTGGGCTTGAGTTTTTAAAAAGATTCTCAGTTGATTTTTTAACTTTTCTTTTTTTTTTTTTTCTTGTGAGGTATGCGGGCCTCTCACTGTTGTGGCCTCTCCAGTTGTGGAGCACAGGCTCCGGACGTGCAGGCTCAACGGCCATGGCTCACGGGCCCAGCCGCTCCGCGGCATGTGGGATGTTCCCGGACCGGGGCACGAACCCGTGTCCCCTGCATCGGCAGGCGGACTCTCAACCACTGTGCCACCAGGGAAGCCCTAACTTTCCATTTTTAAAGAATTATTGATTCACAGAATCAGAGTATACAAAGTGTACAGAGGGACTCCATGCCATTCACCCAGTTTCCTTCAATGTTAACATCTTTGCAAAACTATTGTACAATATTAAAACCATAAAATTGACAATGGTATGATCCACAGCATATTGAGATGTCACCAGTTTTATACTCACTCGTGTCTCTGTGTGTGTGTGTGTGTGGTTCTCTGCAATTTTATCCTGTGTGTAGAGTCATGTAGCTACCACCATAATCCAGAGACAGAATTGTTACATTATCACTAAGATATTACATGCTCCTCTTTTGTAGTTACCCTCAACCCCTCTCCCCAGCATTCCTAACCCTTGGCAACCACCAATAACTTCTCCATCTCTATCATCTAGTTATTTCAGGAATGTTACACAAATGGAATCATACAGTATGTGAGCTTTTGAGATTGGCTGTTTTCACTCAACATAATATCCATGAAGTTCATCCAAGTTTTTTGAGTATATCAATAGTTCACGCTTTTTGCTGATGTAACATTTTATTATATGAATATACCACAGTTTATTTACCCATTCATCCATTGAAGGACATTTGGATTATTTCCAGATTTTGACCATTACAAATAAAGCTTTGAACATTCATGTACAGGTTTTTATATGACAATGAGTTTCCATTTCTTTGCGATAAATACCCAAGAGTACAACTATTGGATCATATGGTAAGCACAAGTTTAGTTTTGTGGGAAACTGAAACTGCTATACTCTTTTTCAGAGTGGCTGTACCGTTTTACATTCTGAACAGTAATGCATGAGTGATCTAATTTTTCTGCATCCTTGCCAGCATTTGATGTTATCACATTTTTTTAAAATTAGCCACTAATTCAGGTATGTAGTGATACCTCATTGTGGTTTTAATTTACGTTTCACTAATATCTAATAATATTGAATATGTTACCATAGGCTTATTTGCCAACTGGTGAAATCTCCTCTGGTGAAATGACTCTTCGTATCTTTTGTCTATTTTCCAATTATACTGTTTTGTTTTTGTACTGTTGAAGTTTGAGTGTTATATATTCTAGATGCAAGACCTTTTATAGATATGTGGTTTACAAATATTATCTCTCAATCTGTAGCTTGTTTTTTCATCCTTTTCACAAGGTATTCCACAAGGAAAAAGTTTTTAATTTTGGTGAGGTGCAAATTTTCATTTTTCTTCTTTTATGAATTGTGCTGTTGTTATCAAGCCTAAAATCTCTTTGCTTGTTCTGGAGACTTAAAACTTTTCCATATATATATATTTTTTCCTACTGTTGTTTTAACTATGTGATTATGCTCTGCTCTTATTAGAGAATAAAAGATCTCATGAAGGGTCTATACCTAGTTATTTTCCCTAAGATATTCTCATTTGACCCCTTTACATTGATATATTTTCTTTTTTTTTTAACATCTTTATTGGAGTATAATTGCTTTACAATGGTGTGTTAGTTTCTGCTTTATAACAAAGTGAGTCAGCTATACATATATCCCCATATCCCCTCCCTCTGCATCTCCCTCCCACCCTCCCTATCGCACCCCCCTAGGTGTTCACAAAGCACCGAGCTGATCTCCCTGTGCTGTGTGGCTGCTTCCCACTTCCATATGTTTTTAACTAAAAGTTTAACAGTTTTATATTTAAGTCTGTGATTCTTCTGAGTAATGCTTTCTTAGAAGGTATGAGGTTTAGGTAAAGGTTTATTTTGGGCGAGGGGGCTATGCTCCACTTGCTCCAGCACCATTTGTTCAAAACACTTCTGCAGCAAAGTTTAAAAATTGCTGACACCTTCCCAGTCAAGTTTAAAAACCACTGCAAGCTTTGGCAGATTAATACCCTTGCATCTACCTCTCTTCTGGTGCATTCTACAAATCATTAGGAAGTTCGTTTCAAGAGTTTCAGGTACCAGACTTACTAACACATTTGGAGTTTGGCTAATTTGAGTATTCTGAGTGGAGGTTCAGATTTATCAGTACATTTCTTGACTTTCTCCACCTCACCTCTGTCCCTCGTCTCTTTCTTCCTCCTCATCTTCCTTTCATTCTTCTTATATTTCTCCTGTTCTTTCGCCTTTTTAGCAAGACTTGGTTGTAGAACCTGGGGATGTAGCAATTGCAAATTATACTTTCCTTCACGGAACTTACACTCTGCATGAGGGAGACAAATAATGTAAACAACTAAAAATAATACAGGCTCAGAGAGTAATACCTGTTTGGAGACTAGTAAATGCTGGTATTATGATCAAGTTTATTAGGAGAGAAGACAAATTTAAATCAAGACGTAAGCAAAGTTCTTTTTCAGAAAGTGTTATTTAATTTGAATACTGAATTAATGAGATAGAAGGAGGCAGTTGAGCTAAAATCTGGGGCAAAAGTGTTCCATGTTGAAGGAACAGTGATGCAAAGGCCTTGTTGTCATTGAGATACATCCTTTTTGAATCAGACATAGAAGGTCAGTGTGGCTCATGTTGGGCAGGATAGTTTGGTACCATTTTGGGGTTGGCCAGCAGAGGCCAGATCATGTGGGTTCTTCTAGACTCAGATGAGAAGTTTGCCTTTTATTTTCATTCCATGGGATCACATTGGTGGGTTCTAAACAGGGAAGTAATGTGATTCACATTTTTAAATGATCACATTGGCTAATATGTGGAAAAAGTCACATGTGGGGAAATCAAAGGGAAGGACGCAAACTAGAGGATTCTTGGAGAGCCCTCAGTGAGAGATGATAGTGATGAGGGTGACAGCGGGGGAGATAAAGAGAAGAGCTCGAATTCCAACTACAGTTTGGAGTAGAGCTAACAGGACTTATAAATGTAGTAGATGTATAGAGTGAGCTCAGAGAGGAGGAATCAAATACAACTTTTTTGATAGGAGAAATTGTACGAGATGGGTAAAACTAGGGGAAAATAGATTTGGGAGGTGTTAAGTATCCAGTGTTTGTTTTATACTTGTTAATATCGAGATACTTACAATACATCCAAGTTGAAATGCTGAGTAGTCAAATGGAGATACAAATCTGGAGATCAAGGGAAAGATCAGGTATAAACACACGTTTGTCATATAGTAATTAAAGCCTTAGAACTTGATGAAATCCCATAGGGAGAGAATATAGGTATAGGAGAGGACATACAGGGTTCCCAATGTATAGGGGTTGTCAAGGAGTAGAAGAACCAGTGAGAAAGAAGGCATAAAGGAGAGTGTGATGTCCTAGAATACAGTAGGGCAATGTGTTTCAAGAAGTGGTCAGCTGTGCCAAATGCTGACAAGAGGTGAAGCAGAATGAGATTTTGCATAAGACAGAGAAGTGCTCTGAGCTTTACACACAGGTACTTTATGCCGGTAGAAATATGAGGGCAGAAATTTCTCCTGTCTCTTAGCCTAGCATCTGAAGGAAGAGTAGAAGCAGAAGATGAGAAGTTGACTCCAGGATAAGTTTTGCAATACTGTAGCATCTGTAGGGTTGGGAGTGACAGCAGCATAACTTAAATAGCTAAAAACATATGGCTCATATAAGGAATTGAAGAGTGGGGATGGTTTTAGGACTAACTGGAACCAGGGAATCAATCACTCCTAAGGCTTTCTTTCTGCCTCTGTCTTTACTTTACCCCTCTTGTTTGTTGGATGGAACTTATTTCTGAGAGTGGCACATTCTCTGGAGGTTCTAGGATGTAGCTGGGAAGAGGGGGTTGCAGGGAGTTTGGAGTAGATGGGGGCTCTGTAGGAGTAGATGGAGATAATAACCAGGATAATATTAATTAATATTAATTATTTTTAATTTTAATTAATTTATTTAATTAATTTTATTAAATAAATTTTTATTTATTTATTATGAATTAATTTTATTAAATAAAATTTTATTAAATAAATTTTATTAAATAAAATAAATTTTATTAAATAAAAATAATTTTATTTTGTTATTTTATTAATTTACTAATAATTTATTTTATTAAATAAATTTTATTAAATAAAATAAATTTTATTAAATAAAATAATTGATTATTTTAATTAATTAAATTAATTATTTTTAATTTTAATTAATTTTAATTTTTAATTAATATTAATTAGTTCAACAAACGTATATTTTCAACTACAGTTCACTCTTTTTTTTAACATTAATTTTTATTGGAGTATAGTTGCTTTACAATGTGTTAGCTTCTTGCTGTACAGCAAAGTGAATCAGTCATGCGTATACATTTATCCACTGTTTTTTGGATTTCCTTCCCATTTAGGTCACCAAGAGCACTGAGTAGAGTTCCCTGTGCTATTCAGTAGGTTCTCATTAGTTATCTATTTTATACATAGTAGTGTGTATAGAAATAGAGACACAGATGTAGAGAATAAACTTATGGTTACTGAGCGGGGAAGTGGATGGGTGGGATGAACTGGGAGATCGGGACTGACATATATAAACTACAGTTTACTCTTGGACAGAAGTTTGAACTGCATGGGCAGTTCTGCCACTTATAGGCAGATTTTTTTTTCAATAAATAGGTACTACAGTACTACACGATCTGCAGTTGGTTGAATCCAGGGATGCAGAACCACAAATAAAGAGGGATGACTGTAAAGTTATGCTCGGATTTTTGACCATAAGAAACGTCAGCACCCCAATCCCTGTGTTGTTCAGGGGTCAACTGTCATTCCCCCGTACATCCATAGAAAAGATTACTGGGGAGTTGACTGTATCCTCATCATGTACATAAAAATGTTCATATGTACTCTCAGACATTGTTTATGGCATATGAAAAAGTTTGTGCATGCACATACAATAGATGTCTTTTTTTTAACACCTTTATTAGAGTATAATTGCTTTACAATGGTGAGTTAGTTTCTGCTTTATAACAAAGTCAATGATCGATACATATACATATATCCCCATATCTCCTCCCTCTTGCATCTCCCTCCCACCCTCCCTATCCCACCCCTCTAGGTGGTCACAGAGCACCGAGCTGATCTCCCTGTGCTATGTGGCTGCTTCCCACTAGCTATCTATTTTACATTTGGTAGTGTATATATGTCCATGCCTCTCTCTCACTTCGTTCCAGCTTCCCCTTCCCCAAATCCTCAAGTCCATCCCCTACATCTGCATCTTTATTCCTGTCTGGCCCCTAGGTTCTTCAGAACCATTTTTTGTTTTTTAAATTATATATATATATATGTGTGTTAGCATATGATATTTGTTTTTTCTCTTTCTGACTTACTTCACTCTGTATGACAGACTCTAAGTCCATCCACCTCACTGCAAATAACTTAGTTTCGTTTCTTTTTATGGCTGAGTAATATTCCATTGTATATATGTGCCACATCTTCTTTATCCATTCATCTGTCGATGGGCACTTAAGTTGCTTCCATGTCCTGGCTATTATAAATAGTGCGGCAATGAACATTGTGGTACATGACTCGTTTTAAATTATGGTTTTCTCATGGTATATGCCCAATAGTGGGATTGCTGGGTCACATGGTAGTTCTATTTTTAGTTTTTAAAGGAAACTCCATACTGTTCTCCACAGTGGGCTGTATCAATTTACATTCCCACCAACAGTGCAAGAGGGTTCCCTTTTCTCCATACCCTTTCCAGCATTTACTGTTTGTAGATTTTTTGATCATGGCCATTCTGACTGGTGTGAGGTGATACTTCATTGTAGTTTTGATTTGCATTTCTCTAATGATTAGTGATGTTGAGCATCCTTTCATGTGTTTGTTGGCAATCTGAATATCTTCTTTGGAGAAATGTCTATTTAGGTCTTCTGCCCATTTTGGGATAGGGTTCTTTGTTTTTTTGATATTGAGCTGCATGAGCTGCTTGTAAATTTTGAAGATTAATCCTTTGTCAGTTTCTTCATTTGCTAATACTTTCTCCCATTCTGAGGGTTGTCATTTCATCTTGTTTATGGTTTCCTTTGCTGTGCAAAAGCTTTTAAGTTTCATTAGGTCCCATTTGTTGATTTTTGTTTTCATTTCCATTTCTCTAGGAGGTGGGTCAAAAAGGATCTTGCTGTGATTTATGTCACGGAGTGTTCTGCCTATGTTTTCCTCTAGGAGTTTTATAGTGTCTGGCCTTACATTTAGGTCTTTAATCCATTCTGAGTTTATTTTTGTGTATGGTGTTAGAGAGTGTTCTAATTTCATTCTTTTACAGGTAGCTGTCCAGTTTTCCCAGCACCACTTATTGAAGAGGCTGTCTTTTCTCCATTTTATATTCTTGCCTCCTTTATGAAAAATAAAGTGACCATATGTACATGGTTTTATCTCTCAGCTTTCTATCCTCTTCCATTGATCTATATTTCTGTTTTGGTGCCAGTACCATACTGTCTTGTTTACTGTAGCTTTGTAGTGTAGTCTGAAGTCTGGAAACCTTATTCCTCCAGCTCCGTTTTTCTATCTCAAGATTGCTTTGGCTATTTGGGGTCTTTTGTGTTTCCATACAAATTTTGAAATTTTTTGTTCTAGTTTTGTGAAAAATGCCATTGGTAGTTTGATAGGGATTGCATTGAATCTGTAGATTGCTTTGGGTTGTATAGTCATTTTCACAATGTTGATTCTTCCAATCCAAGAACCTGGTATATCTCTCCATCTGTTTGTATCATCTTTAATTTCTTTAATCAGTGTCTTATAGTTTTTGCATACAGGTCTTTTGTCTCCTAAGGTAGGTTTATTCCTAGGTATTTCATTCTTTTTGTTGCAGTGGTAAATAGGAGTGTTTCCTTAATTTCTGTTTCAGACTTTTCATCATTAGTGTATAGCAATGCAAGACATTTCTGTGCATTAATTTTGTATCCTGCAACTTTACCAAATTCATTGATTATCTCTAGTAGTTTTCTGGTAGCATCTTTAGGATTCTCTATGTATAGTATCATGTCATCTGCAAACAGTGACAGTTTTACTTCTTCTTTTACAATTTGGATTTCTTTTATTTCTTTTTCTTCTCTGACTGCTGTGGCTAAAACTTCCAAAACTATGTTGAATAATAGTGGTGAGAGTGAGCAACTGTGTCTTGTTCCTGATCTTAGAGGAAATGGTTTCAGTTTTTCACCATTGAGAACAATGTTGGCTGTGAGTTTGTCTTGTATGGCCTTTATCATGTTGAGGTAAATTCCCTCTATGCCTACTTTCTGGAGGGTTTTTATCATAAATGGGTGTTGAATTTTGTCAAAAGCTTTTTCTGCATCTTTTGAGATGATCATATGCTTTTCTTCCTTCAATTTGTAAATGTGGTTTATCACATTGATTTGTGTATATTGTGTATATTGATTTGTGTATATTGTGTATATTGATTGTGTATATTGATTTGTGTATTTTGTGTATATTGAATCCTTGCATTCCTGGGATAAACCCCACTTGATCATAGTGTATGATCCTTTTATTGTGCTGTTGGTTTCTGTTTGCTAGTATTTTGTTGAAGATTTTTCCATCTATGTTCATCAGTGATACTGGCCTGTGGTTTTCTTTCTTTGTGACTTTTTGTCTGGTTTTTGTATCAGGGTGATGGTTGGCCTCATAGAATAAGTTTGGGAGTGTTCCTCCCTCTGCTATATTTTGTAAGAGTTTGAGAAGGATAGGTGTTAGCTCTTCTCTAAATGTTTGATAGAATTCGCCTGTGAAGCCATCTTGTTCTGGGCTTTTGATTGTTGGAAGGTTTTTAATCACAGTTTCAATTTCAGTGCTTGTGATTGGTCTGTTTGTAGTTTTCTGTTTCTTCTTGCTTCAGTCTCAGAAGGTTGTGCTTTTCTACGAATTTGTCCATTTTTTCCAGGTTGTCCATTTTATTGGCATATAGTTGCTTGTTGTAATCTCTCATGATCCTTTGTATTTCTGCAGTGTCAGTTGTTACTTCTCCTTTTTCATTTCTAATTCAACTGATGTGAGCCTTCTCCCTTTTTTACTTGATGAATCTGGCTAATGGTTTTCAATTTTGTTTATCTTCTCAAAGAACCAGCTTTTAGTTTTATTGATTTTTTTTTTTGCTATTGTTTCCTTCATTTCTTTTTCACTTATTTCTGATCTGATTGTTATGATTTCTCTCCTTCTGCTAACTTTGGCGCTTTTTTGTCCTACTTTTTCTAATTGCTTTAGGTGTAAGGTTAGGTTGTTTATATGAGATGTTTCTTGTTGCTTGAGGTAGGATTGTATTGCTATAAACTTTCCTCTTAGAATTGCTTTTGCTGAATTCCATAGGTTTTGGGTCGTCGTTTTTTCATTGTCATTTGTTTCTAGGTATTTTTTAATTGCCTCCTTGATTTGTTCAGTTATCTCTTGGTTATTTCGTAGCATATTGTTTAGCCTCCATTTGTTTGTATTTTTTACAATTTTTTTCCTGTAATTTATATCTAGTCTCGTAGCATTGTGGTTGGAAAAGGTACTTGATATGATTTCAGTTATCTTAAGTTTACCAAGGCTTGATTTGTGACCCAAGATATGATCTATCCTGGAGAATGTTCCATTTGCACTTGTGAAGAAAGTGTATTCTGTTGTTTTTGGATGGAATGTCCTATAAATATCAATTAAGTCCATCTTGTTTAATGTATTATTTAAAGCATGTGTTCTTTATTTATTTTCATTTTGGATGATCTGTCCGTTGGTGAACGTGGGGGTGTTAAAGTCCCATACTATGATTGTGTTACTGTCGATTTCCCCTTTTATGGCTGTTAGCATTTGCCTTATGTATTGAGGTGCTCCTGTGTTGGGTGCATAAATATTTTCAATTGTTATATCTTCTTGGATTGAACCCTGATCATTATGTACTGTCCTTCTTTGTCTCTTGTAATAGTCTTTATTTTTAAGTCTCTTTTGTCTGATATGAGAATTGCTTCTCCAGCTTTCTTTTGATTTCCATTTGCATGGAATATCTTTTTCCATCCCCTCACTTTCAGTTTGTATGTGTCCCTAGGTCTGAAGTGGGTCTCTTGTAGACAGCATATATACGGGTTTTGTTTTTGTATCCATTCAGCCAGTCTATGTCTTTTGGTTGGAGCATTTAATCCATTTACATTTAAGGTAGGCATTGATATGTATATTCCTATTACCATTTTCTTAATTGTTTTGGGTTTGTTATTGTAGGTCTTTTCCTTCTCTTGTGTTTCCTGCCTAGAGAAGATCCTTTAGCATTTGTTGTAGAGCTGGTTTGGTGGTGCTGAATTCTCTTAGCTTTTGCTTGTCTGTAAAGGTTTTAGTTTCTGTGTCAAATCTGAATGAGATCCTTGCTGGGTAGAGTACTCTTGCTTGTAGGTTTTTCCCTTTCATCACTTTAAGTATGTCCTGCCACTCCCTTCTGGCTTGCTGAGTTTCTGCTGAAAGACCAGCTATTAACCTTACAGGGATTCCCTTGTATGTTATTTGTTGTTTTTCCCTTGCTGCTTTTAATATTTTTTCTTTGTATTTAATTTTTGATAGTTTGATTAATATGTGTCTTGGCGTGTTTCTCCTTGGATTTATCGTGTATGGGACTCTGTGCTTCCTGCACTTGATTGACTCTTTCCTTTCCCCTATTAGGGAAGTTTTCAGCTATAATCTCTTCAAATATTTTCTCAGTCTCTTCCTTTCTCTCTTTTTCTGGGACCCCTGTAATTCGAATGTTGGTGTGTTTAATGTTGTCCCAGAGGTCTCTGAGACTGTTGTGAATTCTTTTTGTTCTTTTTTCTTTATTCTGCTCTGCGGTAGTGATTTCCACTATTTTATCTTCCAGGTCACTTCTCTGTTCTTCTGCCTCAGTTATTCTGCTTTTGATTCCTTCTAGAGAATTTTTAATTTCATTAAGTGTTTTGTTCATCATTGTTTGTTTCCTCTTTAGTTCTTCTAGGTCCTTGTTAATCATTTTTTGTATTCATTTTATTTGCAAGATTTTGGGTCATCTTTACGAAAATTACTCTGAATTCTTTTTCAGGTAGACTGCCTATTTCCTCTTCATTTGTTTGGTCTGGTAGGTTTTTACTTTATTCCTTCATCTGCTATATGTTTCTCTGTTTACTTATTTTGCTTAACTTACTGTGTTTGGGGTCTTCTTTTTGCAGGGTTCAGGTGCGTAGTTCCTGTTGTTTTTGGTGTCTGCCCCCAGTGGCTAAGGTTGGTTCAGTGGGTTGTGTAGGCTCCCTGGTGTAAGGGACTGGTGCCTGTGTTCTGGTGGATGAGGCTGGATCTTGTCTTTCTGGTGGGCAGGACTATGTCCGGTGGTGTGTTTTGGGGTGTTTGTGACCTTATTATGATTTTATGCAGCCTCTCTGCTAATGGTTGGAGTTGTGCTCCTGTCTCGCTAGTTGTTTGGCATAGGGTGTCCAGCACTGTAGCTTGCTGGTCGCTGAGTGGAGCTGGGTCTTAACGTTGAGATGGAGATTTCTGTGAGAACTTTTACCTTTTTATATTACATGGAGCTGTGAGGTCTCTGGTGGACCAATGTCCTGAACGCTGCTTTGCCACGTCACATGCACAGGGCTTACATCTGGGTACATCAGCAAGACCATGTCAGCCACACAGCTCAGAAGAAAAGGGAGAAAAAAAGATAGAAAAAAATAAATAAAATAATCAAAATAAAATTTTTTTTAAATTATTAAAAAAAATTAAAAAGTAAAAAATAAAGTAAAAGAAAAAAGAGGAAAGAAGATAGCAACCAAACCAAAAAACAAATCCAGCAATGATAACAAGCGCTTAAAAGTATACAAAAAAAAAAAAAAAAGGACAAGCTGGACCCTAGGACAAATGGTAAAAGTGAAGCTATACAGTCAAAATTACACAAAGAAGCATACACATACCACTCCCAAACACAGAAAAAGGAAAAAAAATATATATATACACATAAAAAAAGGGAAGAGAGCAACGAAATCAATAAACAAATCTACCAGTGATAATAAACTCTAAATATTAAAATAAAATAAACATAAAACCAGAAACAAATTAGATGCAGAAAACAAACCCCAAGTCTACAGTTGCTCTCTAAGTCCACCACCTCAATTTTGGGATGATTCGTTGTCTATTCAGGTATTCCAGAGATGCAGGGTACATCAGGTTGATTGTGGAGATTTAATCTGCTCTCCCTGAGGCTGCTGGGAGAGATTTCCCTTTTTCTTTCTTGTTCACATAGCTCCTGGGGTTCAGCTTTGGATTTGGCACCGTTTCTGTTTGTAGGTCTTCTGAAGTCATGTATTCTTTGCTCAGACAGGATGGGGTTAAAGGAACAGCTGATTAGGGGGCTCTTGCTCACTCAGGTGGGGGGAATGGAGGGATATGGAGTGCGGGGCGAGCCTGTGGCGGCAGAGACCAGCGTGACGTTGCAACAGTCTGAAGTGCGCCATGTGTTCTCTAGGGGAAGCTGTCCCTGGGTCATGGGACCCTGGCAGTGGCGGGCTGCACAGGCTCCCGGGAGGGGAGGTGTGGAGAGTGACCTGTGCTCGCACACAGGTTTCTTGGTGGCTTCAGTGGCAGCCTTAGCATCTCATGCCTGTTTCTGGAGTCCGTGCTGGTTGCCACGGCTTGTGCCCATCTCTGTATCTCATTTAGGCGGTGCTCTGAATCCCCTTTCCTTGTGCACACTGAAACAATGGTCTTTTGCCTCTTAGGCAGGTCCAGACATTTTCCCGGACTCCCTCCCGGCTAGCTGTGGTACACTTGCCCCCTTCAGGCTGTGTTCACGCTCCCAACCCCAGTCCTCTACCTGGGATCTGACCTCCGAAGCCTGAGCCTCAGCTCTCAGCCCCCACCCACCCCAGCAGGTGAGCAGATAAGCCTCTCAGGCTGGTGAGTGCTGGTCGGCACCGATCCTCTGTGCGGAAATCTCTCTGCTTTGCCCTCTGCACCCCTATTGCTGCCCTGTCCTCCATGGCTCCAAAGCTTCCCCATGCCTGTCCCCCCCCCCCCCCCGCCCCCACCATCATCTCTGCCCGCGAAAGGCCTTCCTAGTGTGTGGAAACCTTTCCTCCTTCACAGCTCCCTCACCGAGGTGCAGGTCCCATCCCTATTCTTTTGTCTCTGTTTTTTCTTTTTTCTTTTGCCCTACCCAGGTACGTGGGGAGTTTCTTGCCTTTTGGGAAGGCTGAGGTCTCCTGCCAGTGTTCTGTAGGAGTTGTTCCACATGTAGATGAATTTCTGATGTATTTGTGGGGAGGAAGGTGATCTCCACGTCTTACTCCTCTGTCATCTTGAAGGTCTCCCTAGATGTCTTATAATAGGAGTTTCATTTAATTTTTTTTTTGTTTGAAATGCTGAGTGTTTCTGAAAAACAGATAGCAGGGTTGTTGTAGTACATGCCTGAATTCCCCCTGAAAAGGACTGGGCAATGTTTTTTTTAATATGAAGCAATCACAGCAACATGTTCAAGGCCCAAATTTGGGACCTGTTTCAGGAGACTGCATATCTTTGTGATGTAAATCTGGCTTTACTCTTTAATGCTCAATTACTCTCATAATAGACTGTGTTATGCATGTATTCATTGATCACTCTTCTCAACATGTAGTAGAATAAATCAAAAAACAAAAGAAGCTAAAAGCCCACTAAAAAAAAAAGTAGGTACAGAAGTAAAAACACATTGTTATTCTAAATTGCATTAAGCTCAAGTCCTAGGTCCTAATTAAGCCCTTCTTGAGTTGTAAGATGGTCAGATCCCACTAACAAACTTCCTTTGCATCTGCCATGACAAGGCTGAAGTTTCTTGCAAGGAAAATATCTCAGAAGGACAAATGTGAGGCTGAGGTTCCCAGTAGCGTTTCCTGTCACAGCTTGATGGAGCAAGATTCTTTTAGCTTATCAGAGATTTATGCCTTGACAGAAGCCATCCCCATCCCCAGTCTATCTTCAGTTGACCAGAGAAGCACACTCCACATGACTGTAACAGGTTATCCTCTTCTTTATACCCCAAAAGCCACCCATAAACAGCTTCTCTCCACACGTTGCAGATCCTACAGCTTCTGAGTTATTTGTAATAGCCTTGTCTGAACTCAGCTGGGCAAGTTTCAAAATGCTGTCAATATATCATTGTCTATTAAAGACAAAGAGACTTTCACCTGTGATAAAAGGAATTATTAAATCAACTCATGATCTGCCATGTGTACTATCTGGACAATCTGGGGAAGCAAGTATGTTTTAAGGTGACGTTCCCCAGCAGAGGGTCTTTCCTGGTTTATGGTTTTTTGGTGTAAATTTCTTAGTACTATGTTTGTTTGATGGTTCTTTCAATTCAAAGGATGCTTCCATATAACTCTTTCTTTTTGTCCCTTTTTCAGATGTGTTGTATCATCACATGACCTTAAATCGTGCTTATTAAATTTTCTGAGCACTTGCTCTATTCCCTGTGTTTCCATCATATAGAAGTTGATAATTGAATTTTCTGTTACATCTCACCATTTGCTTTCATCCATTTTTCTCAAAAGTTTTCCATAAGTATAGGTTCAGTAACTCAGGCCTAAGTTCTAAGACTGCACTGTTAGAAAAATTGTATGAAAGGAGAAGAGTTGATGGTGCCTTTTCACTAATTGAATGTGATCTTTGTAGTAAGTCCAGCTCTTAGTGCCAGGCATATATCTTGGACATAAATACTGTTCAAGAAGCACCATCAAAGACATTACTACAGTCTTACCCTGGGCTATGTTGTTGAATGATACATAATGATATATGCACGCACAACTATGGTCAAATCCCAGTCCCCATTCTTTTCCGTTTTGTGATTTAGAGCAGGTGTCTTCCAGCTGTTTAGTATCAGTTTCCTCATCTGTCTAACAGGATTAAATATATGTATCTCCCAGAGTAATTGTAACAATTTGAAATTATAAATATAACTCACCACAGTGCCTTGTCAAATTTTACAAAAGTTGTCTTATAACGAAAAGACTTAAGTCAGTAGTCTTTTAACAAATTATATATATATATATATATATATATATTCCTTATTATTGTGGATTACTTACCAGCCTAATTGACATGGAGAACAATTTGCTACATGGCCCAGCTTCCTCTGCCAGGTTCTGATTCCATCTCAAACATCTCAGTGAAAGCCTCATCCTCTCCAGTCTCCCTGGTTTCTCACTTGGGACCAGTTACAGATCTTTGCCATGCTGGAACCCTCATGTGTCTGTGGTAGGTTTGAGAAGCCCAATCCCTGAATGTTTCTGTGGAATGGACAGTGGGTTGATCCGTGCCATTCTGCCCCAGCGTTCTAGGAACCTGGTACCACAAACTTATCTAAATGGTGTTGGTGGCTAGAGTGGTGAGAATGCCCTGTGTTCCAGTTCCTTTATGTAGGTGCTGTACTTAAAAAAATATGCATTGTATTTTGTAGTTTTTTTTAAGTTGTAACAGGGACATTTATTTTGCAACCCTATTATCTAACTTGTTATTGGGAATTATTTATGGAACTTTGTATGTTTTTCAGATACCACCCAACTTACTGAATTCTATTTTTAATTCTAGAAGTTTGGTATCTCTTGGATTTTCTGGGCATGTATCACTTGTTTTGTAAATAAATATGTTTTTATTCCTCCAATATTTAAAAAAATTCCCATTTTTAAAGTCCAGTTGCATTAACTGAATTGTCCAAAATAATTTTCATAATCACAATAGTTGGCATAGGCATTCTTGTCTTGTTCTTGACTTTTGTGTTACGATTTTAACATTTCACCATTCACTATAATGGTAAGTTTTTGTTACATATCTGTTATTAATGTTTATCAACATTATATCATTTCCTTCTATTTCTATTTAGAGGTTTTTTTATTAGCATTGGCTATTAAACTTTGTTGGTCTTCGTATAATCATATGAATTTTTTACTTAAGTGGATATCCTGATTTGGTCATTCTTTCTGGAATAAACACTATTTAGCCATCGTTTATTATTTTATCTATTTCTTGGTTTGTTTTTAATTTTATGGACGTGAAATTCCCATAACATAAAATTGATGATTTTAAATGTCAATTCAGTGGTATTTAGTACATTCACAATGTGTGCAACTATGAACTTTATCTAGTTCTAAAACATTTTTCTCACTCAAAAGGAAACCCATCAATCAGCTACTCCCCATCCTACTGCTGACAAACATCAATCAGCTCTGTCTCCATGGATTTTACCTGTCCCATATATTTCACATAAATGCAGTCATACAATGTGTGGTGTTTTGTTATTGACTTCTTTCACTCGGCATGTTTTCAGGGTTCATCCAAGTTGTACCATGTATCAGTACTTCATTTATTTTTCTTACTGAATAACATTCCATTGTAATAATTTGTCTATCCATTCATCCTTTGATGGGTTGTTTTCACTGTTCAGCTATTGTGAACAGTGCTGCTATGAATATTCGTGAATATGTATTCATTTGAGTACCGGTTTTCATTTCTCTTCGGTATATACTTAGTGGATTTGCTCAGTTGTATACATTATATTTAATTTTTTTGAGGAATTGTCGAACTCTTTTCAACAGTACCTGAACCATTTCATATCCCCTCTAGCAATGTAGGATGGTTCCAGTTTCTCCAGCCATTGTCCACTACACTTTCCAGCCTTAAAGTTGAAGCTTTTAATACCCTCCTTCAGAGGTTTTCATGGAGAAAAAGCACTGTCACCTCCTGCTCATGTATAAGTAGTTCTCCCTCTGCTTACTTGCTTCCTTTACATGAAGGAAAAAGCTTTCTGTTCCACCAGGCTAGAGTCAAGATAGAAAAAGAGAGGGTATCTCCAACAATATGTGGATACAGGAAGCAGTGTCAACCCTCAGGGTTTTTGAAAAATCCTATGATTTAGCCTTTATCAGCAGGAGAGAATAATTTTCTTACTAAACTCATTTCCATTATGGGCAGAAAGTGCACAAATTTACTTTGCTTCAAATTCTTATCCTTTGACTTTTCCCACTTGTAGCTCACTCTTTGTCCTGTGTCTTAATGGGATTTATACCTTTCTTTCAGAATCTACATCTTAAAATACAGTTCAGCAGAAAAAAAAAAAAATCTATATATATTTTAGGCATAATAATTTCTTGTCTTAAATAGTTTAAGAAAATGCTTGGCATCTTATGCTGCTAATTATTTTTAATACAGTACTGCATTTCTAATTTAGTAACTCAGATTTAGAATGTCTTCCCCCCAGAAATGATATGGAAGGTGCATTTGGTAGTAATTGGATGTAATTGAAGGAACACGTAGTATAATGTATGCCATCAGGTAAAGTTCATATTCGAACAACTCTCTGCTACAGAATGTCAAGGGCTAGAAGTTAAAACAAAGAAAGGCTAGAGTTAAAACAAAGAAATATTTTGAAATGACTCTTAAACATTGTACAGTGTTACTTTTGGATGTGTGTATGACTAATAACTTTCCTTCCCCATCATATTTTGGTGATATTTATCATAAAACACATATGTTTGTGTCTTTCTCCTTTGAGTTAACTAAATTTTTCAAATAGAATTCTGCATAGTTAAAGCCAGTTTTGGAAAAACAGGGCTCATCCAGTAGTGCCTTGTTGAGCTGGAACAAGGAGCTTTCTAAACGTAATAATTCGATTCGTTGATATCAGAGTTACACTACTTTCAGTGTTAGGTAAAACTAATATAAAATAATAAGAGTTGGATCAGTGTAAACTTGCAAAAACAGTATAAGAGATGAGCTTTAGATGCACTATTTAATGCAGTCCAGAAAAGCAAATCCCAACCCATTATCAGACATGAAGAGAAATAAATGAAGGAAAACTGAGTGATTAAATGCTTTCATCTGGAAATTTGATTTCAATATTCAGAAACTCTACAATACTCCTAATTCATCATGGTCTTTGTTTATTACTAATATATTAGTGTGCTGTTGGAAAGAATTCATTACCCTTTCTGCACACTTCACTAGTTGCAGGTCATTTATTAATCTGTGTTATCTGGTGAGACTAAAACAGCTGTAATTACATTGTTAAACATTGATTAATAAGCAACTCTCATCACTAATAAAAGAAACATGTAAAATGTGTATTCTTTCAAGTATTTAGCTTAAAGTTTTACTCTCGTCTTGGGAATGAGGAATTTCAGAACGCCATTAATATTCTTTCTGAGAAAACCTGGTTTGCTTTTGCAGCTGCTTCTGGTCACACCTATGAAACCCGATTACCAAAAAGAATTCAATTATGCTAAAGAAACTCATCTTGGCCACAAAATATTATTAATTCCCTAAAATTAACATTCAAAATTGAAGTGTACTTTTATGATTTTCAGGTTTTTTCCCTTAATTTCATGTTAAACGGCTACTCCATCAAAGCTGTGTTTTTTATTTCCTCTCTTTTGATTATACAATCGAATACACATCCATTTGTGGTTTGGAATTCAACTATTTTACAGATTGGCAGTACTTCAGCAGCCAGAGGCATATTAAACAAAAAAAACCTCTGTAGTTATTATTTATTAGGTTTCCAGTATAATCAGGTTGATTTAAGTGTTACCCGAACACTATTACATGTCAGATATTTTGATTATCATTAACAGTAAACAAGCAGACTACCTCTGACACATGAGCAAATTATACAGTTTCCTTTCCATCAATACCATAGAAAATAGTAATTTAAGAAATGGTTTTCTAGTAGATGTTCTAAGCTTAACCCAATCAAATTCATGACTTCTTCTAAAGCGCTTCCTGTGCTGTCAAAAATTCATCTTGAAATGTACGATGCCATGTAGTCTCTTGTACCTTCGTCACTGAACTGACTGCTGCCACTATTTTCTCACACTCGGAGTGTCAGAATCTTTGAAGAGGTGGCTGTCATTTTTATGCAGAGTGGTGGTGTGGCAGGGGCTGAGGGAGGAGTTACAGGTTCAAATCCCAGCTCTGTCACTAAATAGCAGTTATTTGGGGAAGTTTCCTAAACTCTCTTATTGTGAGAATGAAAGAAAATGTCCAAAAGTGACTAGCTCGGTGCGGTTGACTTAGTAGACAAATATAAAATGTTATTTTCCCTTTTTCTCTTACATTTAGATTTTTAATCTCTGCTGAGATTTTTTTAAGACTGCCAGGATAGTCTACCTGTTCCTCAGATATCTCAACTAACAGCTGACCTCTGACACCTGAAAATCTATTGCTTGTCCTGTCAAGCTTCTATCAGTTATACACATCTAAATGAATTCAAATATCGGAATCAAAAGACTTGGAAATAAAATATTTCTGAAGATGAGGATTAAGATTAAAAAATGGTACTAATTTTAAAATAAAGGGAGAGAAAGACCCCAGTTGAGGACAGGGTCAGGACAAAGGAATGACTAGGTCAGGTACTGAGATGGGGACTGAGTGGCTGGGTAAGGAGGATAGGACAAATGCAGATAGGTCCACATCAGAGGTGTGAAGGAAACCTGCTCCTGGGGAAAACGTGGTGTCGTCCAACTGGCCACTCAGCGCTGCAAACAGTAATCGTACATGTTAAGGTGTTTCTGAGTACACATAACAGAAGCCAACAAGAGCGTTTATTGGGAGGGTCTTTGGAACTTAGGTAATTGCACAGAAGCTGGAAGCCTAGGTTAGCAGAATGGATTGAACTAAGTGCTTCCCAGTAGTAAAAGTACAGAAAGTACTACAAGTGTTCTTAACAGGAATAACCTGGCCAGGCTGCTACTGCTGTTGCTAAGGAAATGAGCACAGCTTGCTCTGCCTAGAAGAAATCCTAACTCTAGTTAATGTTGCTTACCTCCTCTGAATTTAGGGTCTTGGGAGAACACACCTCATTCAGTGCTCTTAGGTCCAGGGACTTGCCTTTGTGGGCAGAGGGCAGGAAGGGGAAGGGGCTGTCCCTCAAGCTTTCCTAGTCAAAGGCAGGAGCACCTTTCCCCACCTCCCCACAGAGACAATCTACAATGACAAATTCTCTGGAAATAAGAAAGGGGGTTGGATGCTATAAATAAACAAGCGGACAACAAAAAACCACTACGCTAACCATTACGCTGCCTTATATGGCAATTTTCCAAACAATGAGAAAATGAAACATCACTATTATTGCAGAAGGGGACCAACTCGCCATTGGTTGAAGAAAATGCTGTAATGTAGGGTCTAGGCAACTCCCTGAGGGAAAACTATTTACTTTCTGGAGGATATGCTAGAGAGATCTTTTTGCCCCTTCTCTCCTCTTCTCTCTGCTAGTGGGAAGGCTGGTGTTAATGGTCACGTCAGCTGGTCTCCCTTATGTTCTGACTGGGTTTAGAAAATGGGAGACAATGGCCGGAAATTGGAGATCTGGAGGACAATGGGTTTGAGATATTTATTCCCCCAGCTCCCTTCCTGTCAGGCATCATTCAGGTTGGCTGTAGCCGTTGCTCTCTGGAAGCTCCTGTCCTTTTTTTCCTACAGTTACATGTTTACCTGGGTTCTTGTAAATATTCCCTCTTCTTACTTACTCAGGCCTGGGGCTGGCCTTCTTTCCACTGTCACGAGCCCTTGGATCTGATACCATTCTTTATTGCTGTCCTTTAACTGTGTGAAAGCCTTTGTAAGACAGTCCCTTCCATAAATCCTCTTCAATCACAGACTCCTTCTGAATGTGTCTTTGGTTTTCTGCCATAACCTGCAGGACAGGTCATTGGATGTAAATGGATTTATTTCTGTTCCACAAATGTACTTGTTAGTATTTGAGTGAGAGGATAATCTGCATAAATCTTGGCCATTATACATGATTTTATTAATATTTTTTCATTCCTCTAAAATAGAGAAGAGTCAGTATCAAGGTCAAGTAAAAAAAAAATCACCACAGCCTTGCCATGAAGTTGGGTTACTTCAAGTCTCATCTGTCCTCATATTCAAGCAATGTTCTAGATACGGTATAAGTCATTGTTCTCTTTACCAGTAATCCCTTTTTTTCTGGTGATATGTGTATCCTGAAAATAAAATTTATTTAAATTAAAGTTTAGGAAAGATTTTATAATTTAGGACACTAATTTCTCATCTGTTTTGCAAACCGTTAAATATAAAAAATAACTCAGAAATCATTTTAGAATGCACTTTGTCATGTGGATTAAACTTCAAAGAACACACAAAAAATCATTTACTAAAAGGATGTTTTGGGCTACTTGTATCTCTCTTCTCACTTTCCACTCCCCTAAATGTACTGCAGTCTGACTCGCGTTGAAACAACAAGGACCTCCACAATTCCAAATTCATTTGAATTGCACCTTTCGACCGCATGGGACTTCTCTCATTTCTTTATTGGACATCTCTACTCCCCGGGTTCTCGCGACAGCACAGTCTCAGTTTTCTTACTGGCTTGACCATCCTTACAATCCTTTTCTGGCACTTCTTTTTGCAAGTGTTCAACTGTTTCTCAGGGAAAACATTCTCCTTCTCTCCTCTCCCCTTTCCTTTCGTGGTCTCTCTTCTCTTTTCCTTTCTCCTTTCTCTTTCCCTCCTCTTCTCTCATGCAAGTGATTTCATTAACTATAAAAGCTTAGCTTTCACTTAGACCAGACACTGCAAGTATAAACATCATCAGGGTCTCACAAGTAACACTATACATGAGTGAGGCAGATGGAGGTAAGTGTATATGCCTCCTTGATTAGAGGAGGGTGCAGACCTCTTCAAAAGGGGCAGCCTTTACTTCGTAAGTGGGAGATTTGTCATGTGGTAATTTGATCCAGGGTTCCCTGAATTTGAAGTATTTTGAGAATAGTTGAAATTAGTCTCCAAATGTTTGAATGTTAGTTCAAAAACATATTTTCACACTATGCACGTCAAACACAACACTTGTATAGACCAGATTTGGTTTCAGGGTGGCTAATATTTGACGTTTAATCTCAACCTCCATTTTTAGAACTCTAGACCTTATTTTGTATCATTCCTCTGGAAAGCTCTACTTATCTGTATGGCATCCTCTTGAAACTCACTATGTTCCCAAGCTATAATCGCCACATTCACTGACAAACTTTCCTCTCTTTGTGATTTTCAAAGATATCATTACCATTGAGACCAGCTACCCAAAATAGAAAACTTGAAATCATCCTTGTCTCATTCTTCGTCTCCTAGTGTTGCCAGACGCTAGAGCTCGCATTTCTTGAATCCATTCTCTTTTCTGTAGTATCACTGTCTGTATTTTTATATATTATATATATATATATATATGTATATAAAATCTCCATTGCCTCTCTATTGCCTCATGAGACTTTTCAAATCTGCTTTTCAAACTTCCTGGAGAGGGTGTTTTCTTAGGTTATTCCTGGGAGTTTTAGAAGCCCCAAACTAACCATGGCTGAGCTTACTGTAGTATCCACTTTACTCACTTTTAAGTGTGTCAAAATATCCCTTTCGTGTTATTACAAACAAACGAGTAGAATGCAAAATTCTCGTTAGTTTTCACAGTAAGGTTTAAGACTTTAAAAATGTTTTTGCTTGAAGTACAAACTGCTGCAGATGTTGCCAACAGATCTATGGGTGTATAAGTTCACTGTCTTCTCTCTGTGTTATTTTTATGGTGAAAAGTTTGAAAAGTATTATCTTAGGATGAAATTTATGCTATTTTCATAGCAAACAGGGCCTTAATAATTTGGTCCTAACTCATCTTTTCTATCTCATATGCATCTTGCATCCCCACTCACACTGTTCCCCATCACTCTGAATTTTTTTTCCTGGTTTCCCAACCATACCAAACCCTCTCCATGCTTTTGTACAAGCTTTATCCCCTGTCTAGAGTAATTATTCCTTCAAGTCTCAGGTCAAAAGTTAGCATTTTATGAAGGCTTCCCTGTTCTGAGGTCTTTACCACTTTTCACTTCTATTGTCTCCTAATTACTTGCTAAATTTGTCTTTTTCACTGCACTGAGAATTTCTGGAGAGCAGAGATCTCCTTTTTTAATCCCTAGTGCCTAGCAGAGTACATGTTAATGACTGAAAGAATGAATGATGAACCTAGCTGTTGAATATATTACATTGTGTGTGTGTGTGTGTGTGTGTGTGTGCGCGCGCGCGTGCGTCTCCGTGTCTCCTCTAACTATGATTTAGCGATGGGATTTGTGTTAGGCCAGATTGTGAACCCAGTCATTAATGGTAATGGAAATTATAAGCAATTCAACCATGTGCTGCTTGGTTGTAATTACTAATACTATTCAATAATTATTATAATTTACGTATCTTATCTATTAGTTTAGGAGAAGAGTTTTTTGCTATGGTTATATATTTTTGGCTTTGACATTGTTGGTTCATTCCTTTGGATTTTCTGTTCTCTTCCCTTCTCTACCCTGTTCTCTGTCTGAGGAAAGGGAACAACTTGCCCTACAGCCATGGAGTTCTTGTGCCCAGAGGCTTCGGGTTGGGTCTGGTCACTGGGGAAGGTAGAGGATGAAGCAGATATGTGTTCTCTTGGCTCTCTCTTCAATGGTCCAATAACCGCTCCCTCCCTTCTCCCTTGGGTCAGGGGCCTCAGCTCCACAGTTACTACTAAGCCCGCACTGCTGTATCTACTTTGTGGTTCCTCTACACTCCCATCTCTGTAAATAGCCCCATATCCAGGTAGTCTGTTGAATTATCCTAATTTGAGTGTGACATCTGTTTCTTGTTGGGAACATGACAGATATAATTCTCTTCTACTTCTATGATTGCTTATTCTATAGATAAAATTCAAAGTGAATAAGGATGACTTTTTCCCTTTTGTTTTTTCCCTACATTGTACAACCGTAAGTTTTGTTCACCCTTAAGCAAGTGTGTGTGTGTGTGTGTGTGCAAGATTAATTTAAAAATGAAGTGAAAAATAAGCATGGAATGTTTTTGCAAAATGTATCTTTATTGCAGAGCAATAGTTTAAAAGTTTGTATATTGAAGTTGAATAGCATTTACATTTTAAGAAAAATTCCCTATTAAGTGAATTACTTATTCAAGAGCATAAATCAAATTAAGATACATATTTTTCAGGGTAAATAAGGTTGAGAAAAGCTTTCATGAAAGTTTTGTGCTTTAAGCACAGAAAACCTAATTTTAAACTTTCTGTGGGTAACAATTAAAATCAACAGTAAGGGAGATATTAAAATTTTGGATAATTTTCAATTATTTTTATGTATGTTTTTAAAAAGTAAAGATTAGAAATATTACTCATAGTGATATAATTATAAAGTATTCCTTATTTTTTAGGAAAATAAAATAGAGATTTTTCTTCTTAGCATTCTCATCATAGATTCTTAAAGTACTATATTTTGTTTTTTGGGTTTTTTTAAATTGAAGTATAGTTGATTTAAAGTGTTTCTACTGCAAAGTGATTCATATATATATATATATATATATATATATATACTTTTTCAGATTTTTTCCCATTATAGGTTGTTACAATATCTTGACTATAGTTCCCTGTACTATACATACAGTACATATAGTTTCCTCCTCACACTTTCTCCTTTGGTATCATAAGTTTATTCTCTATGTCTGTGAGTCTATTTCTGTTTTTCTTAGAGTTCTATGTTTTAATTCCTGAGAAAATTATTCTAGTTTTTATTCCAAAGGATTAAAATACAAATATATACAGGAACTTGGCTAAAACACTATACTCGTTTCCTGTTTTGAGACTGCCTTTAGTGAAATAATTTTGCGATCCTCTGGGTATTTTACTGAATACTCATTCTCCAGTTGATACCCAAATAGACTTGAATCTTTTATAATGAAGAGTTCCCAAGTGAAGCGTCGCACAGTGAAGTTTCCATACATAGCTCCTTAAGATTCAATCCTTTATATTTAAAGTAACTTTAAAGTAAAGTAACTTTCCTTTAACAAGGAAAAAATTTTAAAGTGAAAATACACCTTTCACCTTTCTATTTGTTCCTACGTTTCTTTAGCATTATTCCTTTTGTTTTTCACGTTGAATCGTCTTCACAAGTATTACTGCCCTCTGCCCACTCTTCTCTTTTTAACCTTCCCAAATGATTAACCACATTCCACAATCTCAAGGGTGGCAACTCTGGCTTGTCATTTTTCTGTTAAGCATGGCTTATGGGTGAAATTGATTAAATTTTTTGTGAAGTCAGAGGTGTTGTTTAGGTGTATTTGGCACTTCCATATACTGCAGAAGTTTTGACAGCACTGGTGCTCATGTGTTTTGGGCAACACTTCAAGCTTCCTAAGGATAACGCGAGTCTTTGAAAACACTAACCCATGCTCTGACAGTCTGATGAATGTGATCTTGAAGTCCATCTATAAGAAGAAACACAGGTGACTCTAAATCATTTGGTACGGTCTGGGTACAGATATGAACTAATAGGAAACCTGAAGTCCACCAACATAGTGTATTAATCACACCTAGAGAAATCTCATCAGCATCTGGGCCCAGATTCAGCCAGTCTCCTAGACCTGATGTTAATCCTTTTTTACCATGCTCTCTTTGACAGTATCCACCTCAGTTCTCTTTTTTAAAAAAGTTTATTGAAATATAGTTGATTTACAATGTTGTGTTAGTTTCAGGTATACAGCAAAGTGATTCAATTATACATATCTACAAATCTATTCATTTTTTTATAAATTTATTTATTTTTGGCTGTGTTGGGTCTTCGTTGCTGAGTGTGGGCTTTCTCTAGTTGCAGCGAGCGGGGGCTACTCTTCATTGCGGTGCACGGGCTTCTCATTGTGGTGGCTTCTCTTGTTGTGGAGCATGGGTTCTAGGCATGTGGGCTTCAGTATTTGCAGCATGGAGGGCTCAGCAGTTGTGGCTCACGGGCTCTAGAGCGCAGGCTCAGTAGTTGTGGCACACGGGCTTAGTTGCTCCGCGGCATGTGAGATCTTCCCGGATCAGGGCTCGAACCTGTGTCCCCTGCACTGGCAGGCAGATTCTTAACCACTGCACCACCAGGGAAGCCCCCAAATTTATTCTTTTTTAGATTCTTTTCCATTATAGGTTATTACAAGTTATTGAGTATAGTTCCCCTGCTATACAGTAGATCTTTGTTGATTATCTATTTTATATACAGTAGTGTGTGTATTTTAATGCCAAACTCCTAATTAATCCTTCCACCTCAGTTCTCTTGACTCTACTGTTCCAAGCTCCACTAATGGAACTGCGTCCTCTTTTATACATTCAGTACACCTTTCTTTTCCCCCAGTTCCAAGACCAACTGACTTATGAAAGAATGACTGTACAGCTGAAGGCACCAATCTAACAGACATTTAGCCTTGGTCATTTCTTCCAGCCAAAGACTCTGATATATAGACTTCAGAGTCACACTTACCCTTATCTCTAGGGGTCCAGTTCCCAGAACATGGCTAATTAGTAACTTAGTTCCTTTTCACCTGTCTCCTTTTCTACTCCCTTCTAGAAGTACAAAAGTGTTGCTTCTAAACACCCACCTACTAAATGGGCCTTTATTTTCCATCTACAGACCTGGTTCTGAATAGTGACTTTTTTTTCTTCCTAAATTTCCTGGGCCATCAACCAGATTATATAGCTGTGCTCTGCCTTCCTGCTGGGACCTAACACCTGCTCTTGCAAACCCCCTTTTGACTTTTGTCTGAATCCAAATTGAGTTCTTCACATTCTTTGTACATGGCCCACAACCTCCTACACCCCTTTCCCCTTTCAACTGCACTTTGTAGTTAGACTCACAATAAACCTTAACTATTAAATCTTAAGCATAACCTCCATACCTGTTCTGCCCTGGTGGGGTTAGATTAAGGTCCAAATGGCTTCATCCTTTCCACTCTTTTGTTTGCCTGCTTGGAGCTCTACATCTCATAACCCAGTCCAATGTATGACATGTCCCAACACCCTATGTTTCCTTGCTGCCTCAATCAAGTCCACAGAACACTTTATGTTATTCTAAGCCACCTGAGCTCTCTACTTCTGCAGCCAGCTTATCATTGCAAAAAAAAAAAAAAAAAAGTCACAAGACTGCCAATATAATCAACTGCAGGTTTACTCTTACTCCTCAGATAGACTTGAGTGGTAATGTCTGTATTCATTAGAGACCATTTCATACTTTTTCATTTCCCTCCAGCTTCTAAGAACAATTCTTCCCCGTCTCTACCCCTTCCACTCCCCTATCCCTCCCTTACCACCTCTTGCCCTTACTCTCTGGGCAAATAAGGAATAAAATCCTTACTTTTGCTAAGAAAACCATGAGCCTTCAAGAGGAGCTTCAGGAAATGCCTTTATTTGCTCCTAATGTTTCTCACGGTTAACTATTTTTCCTTTTTCTTTCATCTGACAGAAGAAAGTGCTTGCCACTTTTCTCAAGCAAAACTTATATTCTCCAATTTTCATAATTATATGTATTGATATAGTCCTCTGTAATTTTCAATCTGTTTCTTGTTGGCCAGCAGGAAAGCTGAAATACTTTATTTCTTCCCCCCTCATACCCCTTGAACTCCTATAGAAACTCCTTTCTTCCTTTCACCATTAGAGGGACTGTAGTTTTCACTTATTCTCATTCTCTCTAGCTCTCAGTTGCTTAAAAGATTTTTTCTGTATGTAACGTAGCCTGTGTACAAACAACTATATATTATTACTTAGAAGAATCACTTAGAATGAGCATACATGTGCCCATCCAGTTTAAGAAATAGATCACGACCAATATAATTGAATGAGCTTCTGGTAATGGCCTCCCTTTACTCCATCCTGGAGGTAATTGCAATCCTAAATTTTGTGATAATTATTTCCTTGTTTTTCTTATGTTTTTTTGTGTGTCTAATTAATATATTGTTTGTATTAATGCAATACTTGTCACAACTCTTTTCCATCCCAGCAGACATCCCTCTGGTGTGGTTTGAGAGCCCCTATGCTTACATCTGTCATAGCATTAATCACATTTACTTTCTGTCAGCACCTTAGACTATGAGCTCTTTTTATTTATATTTTATTTCTTTAGTCTCAGAACTTAATCAGTGCCCAGAACATAGTAGGAATTTAATAAATATTAGTTAAACCAATTGATAAAAGTAGAAATTGGAGGCACACCTCTTTGTAGGTTCAGAGTTCCTGTATTTCCATATTAAAACATTTAAATAGATGAACACATTCTTGAAGAAAACGTTTCAATTACAAGGATTGAAACAAAAGCATGTTCTAGTTAAATTTCTCTTATAATCCCAGTTGTCACTAATTGACTGCCACCTCGGGCCATTTACTTAACCTCTTGGTCCTCTGTTACCTAATCTATAAAGTGAGGTTGGACTAAAGGATCTCCAAGGTCCTTTCCAGCTGTGAAATTCTATGATTGTCATCAACGATTGTATAAATAAAAAAGTCAATTAACAAGGACATCTTAATCCCTAAGCATTATCACTAAATTGAGATTTTACTTTTTCAAAGAGCAATTATTTTATATACACAGTAGGAAATGAAAGTGTTCACATATCTTCCTTTCCAGCCACAATCCAACTTCATCAACAGTCCTTTTTACATAATGTGAAGTGTTCTTCCTAGTCAAATATGGAGACTTCTCTTCTTTTGAAAGAGCATCACTGTGAGATCTCTTCTTTGTTTAACCAGTGAATTCATTACCCAGCTTAGAATAGATATGTCACTTGTCTTACCTAGTCTAATGAAATATGCTAGGCTCGTCCCCCAAATCTAAGTAGACTCTCTAGACTGTACCTGTTAGGTGACCAGCCTGGTCACCTAAATTTCTTGCCTCTTCACCTGCTGACCTTGGCCTCATGCCCTCCTGGACCTTTTCAAACCCATTTCCTCCCACTAGGCCATGTTCATCTTTCTTTATCCTCTGGCCCGTCCTCCCTCCTGCTTCTCTGTCTTCCCTCCTATACCATAGAGAGATATCTGTGTAAAATTCCCTGCTTAACTGGCCCACACAGGACTTCCCTCCATAAACCTTTCCCTTGAGGGAAACTCTTCACCCACTAGGTTACTACTACATGATCAGAATCTGAATATTGAATAATGCATTCACAATAATAAAAATAATTTAAATACGAAAAGTAACACGTGGTCACTGTAAATTTTTAACAGCTTTTATTGTGGTAACAATGACATACACTAAATTTTACATATACAAAATGTACATTTTGGTAAGTTTCATTCCCTAAACTAATCTCATAACCTTTTGTAATTCCAGTTTTGCACCCTTTTCACACTCCTCTCACTCCCTCCCAGTTTTCACATGCCGCTCATCTGCTTTCTCTATGGATTATCTTGAATCTTCTAGAGTTTTATAGAAATGGATTCATAGAATATACATAGTTTTTGTCTGGTTTCTTTCACCTCAGCATATTATTTTGAGATTCATCCATATTGTTGCATGTATCAGTAAGTAGTATCATTCCTATCTTTTGCTGAATAGTATTTTATTGTATGGAATTACCACAATTTGTTTATCTATTGGTCTGTTGATGGACATTTAGGTTGTTTCTAGTTTGGGGGTATTACAAGTAAAGTTTCTATGAACAGTCATATTCAGGTCTTTGTATGGACATAAACTTTTGTTTCTTTTGGGTAGATACTTGGAGTAGTATGGATGGATTATATAGTAGATACTTTAAGAAACTGCCAAGCTGCTTTTCAAAGTGGTTATACCATCTTACCAACAGAAGTGTTTGAGAGGACTTTTCTGGTGCCACAGTGGTTAGGTGTCCGCCTGCCAGTGCAGGGGACACGGGTTTGAACCCTGCTCTGGGAAGATCCCACATGCCACGGAGCAACTGAGCCCGTGCACCACAACTACTGAGCCTGCACTCTAGAACCTACGAGCCACAGCTACTGAAGCCTGTGAGCCACAACTACTGAAGCCTGCGTGCCTGGAGCCCGTGCTCCACAACAAAAGAAGCCACCGCAATGAGAAGCCCACGCACCGCAATGAAGAGTATCCCCCGCTCACCGCAACTAGAGAAAGCCCGCACACAGCAATGAAGACCCAACGCAGCCGAAAGTAAAAAAAAAAAAAAAAAAAAAAAGTGTATGAGAGTTCTATTCCTTCACATCTTCTCGATACTTGGTACAGTCAGGTTTGTTGGTTTTTTTTTTGCGGTACGCGGGCCTCTCACTGTTGTGGCCTCTCCCGTTGCGGAGCACAGGCTCCAGACGCGCAGGCTCAGCGGCCATGGCTCACGAGCCCAGCCGCTCCGTGGCATGTGGGATCTTCCCGGACCGGGGCACAAACCCGTGTCCCCTGCATCGGCAGGCGGACTCTCAACCACTGCGCCACCAGGGAAGCCCAGTCAGTTTTTTTTAATTATAGCTTTTAATAGATATGGAATGGTACTTCACTATATGCCTATAATTCAGAGTGTATCTAAAACACTCAAACTTCAGTAATAAAAATGCAGATAATTCAATAGGAACATGGAAAAGTTTTGAAAAAACACTTCACTAAAGAAGGTATACTGATGGCAAATAAGTGCACAAAATGATGCTCAGCATCATTAGACATTAGGGAAATACAAATTATTATAGATATTTTTATTCATATATCAGAGTCCTAGCCTGGAGTGTCTCTGTCACTCCACTTCATCTCTTGTTACCACAGAAAAGAAAATTACAGGAGAGTATCACTATTGACCACAGATACAAAAATCCTCAACAAAATATTAGCAAATTGAATTAAACAATACATTAAAAGGATCATATACCAGGATCAAGTGAGATTTATTCCACGTATGCAAGGATGGTTCAGTGTCTGCAAATCAGTCAGTGTGATGCACCATGCTAACAGATTGAAGAATAAAAATCCAATGATCATCTCAATAGATGCAGAAAAATCTTTGAGCAAAATTCACCCATCATTTGTGATAAAATATTGTCCGTAAAGTGAGTATAGAGGGAATAGACATCAAAATAATGAAGGCCATATGTGACAAACCTATAGCCAACATCATACTCAACAGTTAAAAGCTTAAAACATTTCCTCTAAGACCAAGAATAAGATAATAATGACCATTCCTACAACTTGTATTCAACATAGTATGGAAGTCCTAGCCACAGCAAACAGACAAGAAAAAGAAAGAAAAGGAATCCAAATTGGAAAAGAAGAAGTAAAACTGTCACTGCTTGCAGATGACATGATACTATATATAGAAAATCCTAAAGACACCACCAAAAAACTATTAGAACTAATAAATTAATTCAGTAAATTGGCAGGATACAAAATTAACATGCAGAAATCTGTTGCATTTTTGTACATTAACAACTATTAGAGAAATTTATAATTGCATAAAAAAAATAAAGGTACAAATTTTTGGTTAAAAAATAAATAAGTACTAGAGATGTACAAAATGATTAATATAATTGACACTGCTGTATGTTATATACGACAATTGTTAAGAGAGGAAATCCTAGGAGTTCTCATCACAAAGAAATTTTTTTCTCTAAATTTATATCTATATAAGATGGTTGATGTTCAGTAAACTTATTGTGGTAATCATTGCATGATGTATGTAAGTCAAATCATTATGCTTTACACCTTAAACTTGTACGGTGCTGTATGACAATTATATCTCAATAAAATAGGGAAAAAAGAATCAACATGAAACACAATTTACAAAACTTCCTACTATTTTCCTATCTGGTAGAACATAGTTAATATCATATCCCATATGCAAATTAATGCTGTTTTTACTCTAATGCAGTGTAGAAGAATTTAGTGCATAAATATTTGTGTTTCAGGGTATATCCTTGTTATGGATTACCAAGGATGAAATTACTGGCTATATCATTATACTTTCAAATGTGGTACTATGTACATAACTTAACTTTGTAAAACTAACTTTTAAAAAAATCTTTGCAAATCTATTTGTTGAAAAATTGATTTTTTTTTTTTCTTTTTTTGCGGTACGCGGGCCTCTCACTGTTGTGGCCTCTCCTGTTGTGGAGCACAGGCTCCAGACGTGCAGGCTCAGTGGCCATGGCTCACGGGCCTAGCCATTCTGCTGCATGTGGGATCCTCCCGGACTGGGGCACGAACCCGTGTCCCCTGCATCAGCAGGCGGACTCTCAACCACTGCACCACCAGGGAAGCCCGAAAAGTTGATTTTTATTTTAAGTAAAATATCTTTCATTACTTTTGACATTCAGCCTTTTTAAAATATATTTATTACATAAAATTTCTTTTTCATGAATTCTCTCATATCCTTTTTTCATTTATGTATTGTCTCAAATTTTTCCTTAATTGCTTGATTAAACTCTATGTATTAAACTACTAACCCTTTCTCTATTGCAAATATTTTTTCAGTTTGTCTTTTAATGTTTACAATACTTTCAACATTCAGTTTTATATTTTTATTTTGCCAGTATATTAACTGTATCCTTCATGATTACTTCCAATGACCTTAAAAGTAGAAAGTTTTAATATTTTCTGTTTTTTATGGCTTGATATTTTATATTTAAATTTTTAATTATACTATATTTTTGCATGTATTATAAAGATAGAATCTTAGCTGATATTTTTAAATTAGCTGACCGTTTGTTCCAGATAATTGGTCGATTAATCTATTCTTTCCTCATTGTTTTCCATATCATATATTCCTTTATGTAAACTAATTCCTTTGTGTAAATTTCCTCCCCCAAATTGTTTGATTTCTGCTTGTCTGTTCATGAACATTATAGTTATTTTTTTTAATTAGGATAAGGTCTCTTCAGAGTTTTTATTAAAATTGTATTATAAGTTTACTGAAGTTTGGGAACAATTAGATATCTATATAATTTGTATTTTGATCCAGAAATAGTGCATGACTTTTAATGTATTTATGGCTTTCAGGAATTTTGTAGTTGATTTCATGTAGATCTCATATATTTTTCGTTCATTTTCTTACTGAGTACCTTATATTTGATTACTAGTATACATTTTTAAATTAAACTTCTAATTATTTAATACTGATATACAAGAAAACTATGTCATTTTGTTTGTTTCTAGCCACCGTATTGAATTTTCGTGTTAATTTAGTAGTTTCTCTTCATTCTTTTGAAATTCCTAGCTATACAATCGTATTATCCATAAAAATGATAATTTTGTTTCTTTCCCCATCTTTTCACTTCTATTATTTAACTTCTATTTTTGATAAGTTGTATTGGTTGGAACTTGCAAAGGCATGAAAATTATAACATTTTTACTAGAAATTCTTTTTTTACCCCTGATTTTATTAGTGTTTTATATTTAGTATGAGTTAGCTATGCTTTAGCTAACTTATTTTATATTTTAAAGCTAGTAATAAGGTTTACTCAAAATTGCCTAAAATATCAGAATTATTCCTCACTTGACCAGATAGTGATTCTCTAAATACTATATGAGGATAATAATAATAATAATAGCATTTCAAAATGTCAAATATGTTCCCCAGATTACCATTTCCTTCAGAAATTGATTCATTATTTCTAATCAAAACTGTAAGATGGTTAGATAAAGCAATTGATGGATAATTTCAGTTTAAAAAATATTGATTTCCTCTCTATTATAGGTATGAGCACCTACTCTGCCCTACAACTCTTTTTTTAAAAATTTATATATTTATTTAATTTATTATTTTTGGCTGTGTTGGGTCTTCATTGCTGCGTGGGAGTTTTCTCTAGTTGTGGCAGCAAGGCCACTCTTTGTTGCGGTGCGCGGGCTTCTCATTGCAGTGGCCTCTCTTGTTGTGGAGCATGGGCTCCAGGCACTCGGGCTTCAGTAGTTGTGGCTCACGGGCTCTAGAGTGCAGGCTCAGTAGTTGTGGCGCATGGACTTAGCTGCTCCGCGGCATGTGGGATCTTCCCGGACCAGGGCTCAAACCCGCGTCCTCTGCATTGGCAGGTAGATTCTTAACCACTGCACCACCAGGGAAGCCCCCTACAACTCTTATAAGAGATGTTTGAGAATAAGAAACATGTCTCAACCTTTGAGTATATCACCTTTGGCAAGTCATGTCACCTGTCTGTATCAGTATGTCATTGAATAGCACATATCTGTTTATTTAAAGAATGTGTGGGAAATTTGGTTGGCAGTCAGTACCTTTGTGAATTTGAGCAAATTACGTCATTTTCCTCAGTTTTCTTACCTCATTTGTTTATAAAGCTTTTAAGATAGGTTATCTGTACTATCTTTTTCACTCAAACATCCTGTCACCTTATAGCAAATTCTGTTAGAAATCAGGTATACATATGTGGAAAGATATATAATAAACTCAAGAGTCAATGCAGTACAGTGGAAATACCAGAGGTTTTGGCTCAGATTATTCTCGTTCAAGATTTTGGTGCTACCTTACTATCCGTGTGACATTACGTAAATTACTTTATAACCCCGAGTTGCACTGGTGTCAGTAGGAAATACTAGAATTCATTATCTGTCATGGTTGTGATGAGAACCAGGTAACAGAGTCTTGTACTATGTGAATCTGTATCTTCTGGAGTACTAACAGGAAACAGATGGCACACCTGAAATAGGTTAATTCTAGAATGATTTATTTACAGAGATACTAATTATAAAGGTGTGGGTGTATGGTAATCACAAAGACTGTTGCAGTAATCTTGGGTATATTAGCAAACAAACAATTCCATACTTAGGCCCAGGAGGAATAAGGGAGGAAGAAGTTTGGGGAGCCTGAGGGATACAGTCATGTATAATCTTGTCCTAGAGAGAAGCAGTGACCATTTGTGGATGAACACAGCCTAAGACAGAAATAACCTCATTAAAAAAGGTATAAAGTTGGTTCACTGACTAATCTAATCTGGGCTCCAGAATTTTAACACTAATAGGAACTGCGTTGTCAAGGTATCTTCATATAAACATATCCAGAGAAGTCTCTTCATACTGAAACTTAATGACAGTAGCAACTTTGTCTAGAGTGACTGAGCCCATAAGCCAAAGGAAAGTGTTATACAATTTACAGTGTGGTAAGGTAAGATCTATAATAGGCATAACAGAGGTTCTGATTTTTCCAAATTCCCCTCACATAAGACTTGTAATATTCATTCAACAATGTGATACGGTCCCATCTGGGTTCTGATCTTTCTCAAGTTTCTCTTGCCCAAATCTGCCTGACCTAGCTTCAGCCTCCTTAATGTAATAGTGTCAGTCTTCTTCTGTTTTTCTTCCTCAAAGTATAATCTTTAAGTACTGGATTTTTATCCATTGATTTCTACAGAAAGCGGTGCTTCACTTTAATATGTTTTGGAAACTGCTGTCTAGGAGTAGTTTCCAGCTGTTCTCTGCCCTTCTATTCTAAGACCTTTGTGTCTGCTGGCAGCTGCTTTCTCTTCGTAGAATTACTGTTTTCTTCTTTACTTTGGTGATGCAAGAGGGGTTTTTAAGCCCCTTGTTTGTTTGGTTTTTTTTGCGGTACGCGGGCCTCTCACTGTTGTGGCCTCTCCCGTTGCGGAGCACAGGCTCCGGATGCGCAGGCTCAGCGGCCATGGCTCACGGGCCCAGCCGCTCCGCGGCATGTGGGATCCTCCCGGACTGGGGCACGAACCCGTGTCCCCTGCATCGGCAGGCGGACTCTCAACCACTGTGCCACCAGGGAAGCCCTAAGCCCCTTGTTTTTAAGAGTTACTTCCTGCTTGGAGTCAGAACTGGTTCTCCTGTTGCGGGGAAATGTGGATGTCATGACACTTCCTTGGGTAGCAGTAGCTGAAAGCACTTTTCTTTAATTACTTTATGCCCTACCTGTCAAGAAATTAACAAGGGAGGATGGTAGGATGAAAATTTCAACCCTGGGCTCTTGTTGGTTTGTCCGTGTTCTAGCCATGCCATTTGGAAAAGTTATGTAAATGTCTTCTCTCATTTATTGATATGAAAATGAAATAATACACTGTTATACTTATTTTTATGAGGCTCAAATGTAATAATGTATGTGGTGTGATTTGCAAACTATAAAGTGGAAGGGATTATTACTCTCCGGAAAAATGCATATTCTTGAGCCTTTGGAAACAACACAGTATACGGTGTAAATTAGTATAGACTTTGTCTTCATATTTTCCCACCTGACTAGCCAAATGAAAAAGACATTTATTTCTCATGGAAATCTCAAGAGATATTAACCAATCTTCCTTGAGTACATTTAATATAATTCTAAGAATTAATAGGCAACATTGGAGTCATCACAAATACAAGTCTGCACAAATCAGATCATAATCATGTTCATTTTACACTGATAAAGTTTCCAGGAGTAAAGTGTGTACCCTTGCTATTCATGACTTGCTTGAATAGTTTCCAAGCCCTCATATAATTTTTCCTTGAGTTATAAAGTTTCAAAATTATGTTGACTTGAAAAAGGAAATTGTATGACCTTCATTAAAGGTAATAACTATTACTAGTTTATTAATGCTGGAATTACTCCATACTGTTCATATGAATCAGCCTACTGCATGGCTGTTTGGATCTTTAAATGTTTATGTGAGTTAAAATTTTATGAGGGGATGTTATTTTGCTTATATTTCTTCTTTCGTAAACCAAATCATCATAATTACATTATCATTGCCTAATATTATATCTTCATTATTACTAATTAGATTCTGTACTATTTTTCAATGTGCACAAAAGAGGATTTTAGAAAGGAAAATAGGGATATTAAATCAATACTTCAAAATACTAACATTTCTTCCACAGTTTTAGAATTTTAAAGTAATTATCTCACTTTATTTTCTCTATTTCAGTCAGAACACTTAAATATATTTGTGACTATTTGCACATTCTCCCACAGTTGTCACATATTTTTGTTGTTTTATTGCTGCCATCTGCTTTTTTGAAGTGTTTAATGACATTCATTGAGTGTTCACGAAATGTCTGGTAGTTGACACCAGGTGGTGTACAAAGTCACAAAAGGTAATTTCTCTTGTGGGTATCACCTTCCAAAAAAGAGAGCAGAGGGCTTCCCTGGTGGCGCGGTGGTTGAGAGTCTGCCTGCCGATGCAGGGGACGCGGGTTCGTGCCCCGGTCCGGGAAGATCCCACATGCTGCGGAGCGGCTAGGCCTGCGGGCTATGGCCGCTGAGCCTGTGCGTCCGGAGCCTGTGCTCCGCAACGGGAGAGGCCACAAACGGTGAGAGGCCCGCGTACCGCAAAAAAAAAAAAAAAAAAAGAGAGCAGATGTAAATGCATACGCAAATAACTAAACAAGACACTCTTGTATGGTAATAAGTGCTGTAATAAGAAAACTGGAATTTGGGATCAGGGGTGGCTAGGATAGAAACGGGAGGGAGAGCTGCTATATATGAGATAGCCACGGAAGATCTCTCTTTCAGGAGGTAACCTTTGAGCTGGGACCTTAATTGTTAGAAAGGGCCAGGTTTTTGAAGAACTAGAACAAAGACATTTTAAGCAGAATATGTAAAGTCCCTGATGAGAGAATGAGCTTGGCAAGGAAGGTCCGTTTGGTTGGAGTGTGGTGAATGGTTAGACAAGCAGGGAGAGGCCAAATCCAGCTGTGTGTTGTGGGCTAAGACAATAAATTTCAATTGTATTCTAATTGCAATGGGAAGACATTGGAGAGATTTAATCAGAGGAGTAGCATGGTTTGATTTACATTTTTGAAAGTTTGCCTGACTAGCATGTAGAAAATGGGCCACATGTAGACCCATGATGGAAACTGGGAAATGAGTTAGGAGGCTGTTGCAATATTCCTTTTGAGAGAAGATGGTACTGAACAAGGTGGTTAGTGTTCAATGAAAATGGTCAGATTTGGCATATACGTGAGAAGTACAGGCACGAGGTCTTTCTGGTGGGCTGGATGTGAGAGGTGACCAAAGAGAGGAATTAATTTTGCCTTTTATACTTTATATTGCCTAGGTGTGCTCATCTAGGAACCATTGACCATGAATGAGGAAATCTAAAAGGAGAAGTGGCTTGGGGGTAGGGTAAGTTTGAGGCCGAGGTTGAGTGAAGATTTCTGTTTTGAATTTACTGATTTTGAGATGCATATTGGTCATGCAAGTAGAGATGCTGAGTAGCCATTTAGGTATATTATTCAAGAATATGGATTATGCATCCTAATGGAAGAGACCAAGTTTGTTCAATTAATGATTAGAAAGAGAGTTAATATTCAGAAGAGTCAAATTTATTCTTCTATAAGAATATAACCATTTTTTAAGCTTTTAAAAATGTATTTTATTGAAGTATAGTTGATTTACAATGTTGTGTTAATTTCTGCTGTAAAGCAAAGTGATTCAATTATACATATGTATATATTCTTTTTCATATTCTTTTCCATTGTGGTTTATTACAGGATATTGAATATAGTTCCCTGTGCTATAGAGTAGGACCTTGTTGTTTATCCATCCTATATAGTAGTTTGCATATGCTAGTCCCAAACTCTCAATCCATCCCTCCCTCACACACCCCCTCTCTTGGTAGGTAACCACAAATCTGTTCTCTATGTCTGTGAGTCTGTTTCTGCTTCCTAGGTAAGTTCATTTGTGTCATGTGTTAAATTCCACATTTAAGTGATATCATATGGCAAATGTCTTTCTCTTTCTGACTTCATTTAGTGTGATAATCTCTAGGTCCATCCATGTTGGTGCAAATGGCATTATTTCATTCTTTTCTGTGGCTGAGTAGTATTCCATTGTGTGTGTATATATATGTGTGTGTGTGTGTATACACACACACACACACACACCACATCTTGTTTATCTGTTCATCTGTTGATGGATATTTAGGTTGATTCTATGCCTTGGCTATCGTAAATAATGCTGTTATGAACATAGGGGTGCATGTGTCTTTTCAAACTATAGTTTTGTCTCGTTATATGCCCAGGAGTGGGATTGCTGGATCATATGAAAACTCTGTTTTTAGTGTTTTTGAGGAGCCTCCATACTGTTTTCCATAGGGGCTGTACCAATTTACATTCCCACCAACTGTGTAGGGGGCTTCCCTTTTCTCCACACTCTCTCCAGCATTTATTATTTGTAGACTTTTTAATGATGGCCATTCTGACCCGTGTGAGGTGGTACCTCATTGTAGTTTTGATTTGCATTTCTCTAATAATTAGCGGTAATGAGCATCTTTTCATGTGCCTATTGGCCATCTCTATGTCTTCTTTGGAGAAATGTCTCTTTAGATCTTCCACCCATTTTTTGACAGGGTTGTTTGTTCTTTTGTTATTGAGTTGTATGAGCTGTATGTGTATTTTGGAAATTAAGCACTTGTCAGTCACATCATTTGCAAATATTTTCTCCCAGGCCATAGGTTGTCTTTTCATTTTTTTATGGTTGCCTTTGTTGTGCAAAAGCTTATAAGTTTCATTAGGTTCCATTTGTTTATTTTTGCTTTTATTTCTATTGCCTTGGTGGACTGACCTAAGAAAACATTGGTACAGTTTATGTCAGATGGTGTTTTGCCTTTGTTCTCTTCTAGGAGTGTTATGGTGTCATGCCTTATATTTAAGTCTTTAAGCCATTTTAAGTTTATTTTTGTGTTGGTGTGAGGGGATGTTCTAACTTCATTGATTTACACGTGGTTGTCCAACTTTCCCAGCACCATTTGCTGAAGAGGCTGTCTTTTCCCCATTGTATATTTTTGCCTCCTTTGTCAAAGATTAATTGACCGTAGGTGTGTGGGTTTATTTCTGGGCTCTCTATTCTGTTTCATTGATCCATATATCTGTTTGTGTGCCCTGCTGTTTTGATTACTGTACCTTTGTAGTATTGTCTGAAGTCTGGGAGGGCTATGCCACCTACTTTGTCCTTTTTCCTCAGGATTACTTTGGCAACTCTCGGTCTTTTATGGTTCCATATAAATTTTAGGATTATTTGTTCTAGTTCTGTGAAAAATGTCATGGGTAATTTGATAGGGATCACATTAAATCTGTATATTGCTTTGGGTAGTATGGCCATTTTAACAATATCTTCAAATCCAAGAGCATAGGATATCTTTCCATTTCTTTGAATCATCTTCAGTTTCCTTTATTAATGTTTTATAGTTCTCAGCATATAAGTCTTTCACCTCATTGGTCAGGTTTATTCCTAAGTATTTTGTTTTTTGATGTGATTTTAAAAGGGATTTGTTTTTAACATTTCCTGTCTGATATTTGTTAGTGTAAAGAAATGCAACTGATTTTTTTATGTTAATATTGTATCCTGCTACCTTGCTGAGTTTGTTTATCAGTTCTAATAGTTTTTGTGTGGAGTCTTTAGGGTTTTCTATATGTATAGTATCATGTCATCTGCATATAAACACTATTTCCTCCTCCTTACCAACTTGGATACACTTTATTTCTTTTTCTTGTCTGACTGCTGTGGCTAGGACTTCCAATACTATGTTGAATAGAAGAGGTGAGAGTGGGCATCCTTGTTTTGTTCTACGTTTTAGCAGGAAGGTTTTCAGCTTTTCACCATTGAGTATTATATTGGCAGTGGTTTTGTCATAAATAGCTTTTATTATGTTGAGATATGTTCCCTCTATACCCACTTTCACAAATGTTTTTTATCATGAATGGATATTGACTTTTATCAAATCCTTTTCCTGCATCTATTGAGATGATCATGTTGTTTTTGTCTTTTCTTTTGTTGATATGGTGTATCACATTGATTTGTGTATGTTGAACCATCCTTGTGAACCTGGGATGAATCCAATTTGGTCATGATGTGTGATCTTTTGTATGTGTTGTTGGATTCAGTTTGCTAATATTTTGTTGAGAATTTTTGCATTTATATTTATCAAAGATATTGGCCTGTAATTTTCTTTTTTGGTAGTGTCTTTATCTGGTTTTGGTACCAGTGTGATGGTGACTTCATAGAATGTCTTTGGGAGTGTTCCCTCCTCTTCAGTCTTTTGGAAGAGTTTGAGAAGGATTGGTAAAAGTTCTTCTTTGTATGTTTAGTAGAATTCGCCTGTGAAGCCATCTGGTCCTGGACTTTTGTTTGTAGGGAGTTCTTTAAATTACAGATTCTATTTCACTTCTAGTGATCAGTCTGTTCAAGTTATATCTTCTTGATTCAGTTTTGGTGGGCTGTATGTTTCTAGAAACTTGTCCGTTTCTTCTAGGTTGTCCAATTTGTTGGCATATAATTGTTCATAGTATCCTCTTAGGTTTTTTTGTATTTCTGCGGTATCGGTTGCGATTTCTCCTCTTTCAGTTTTTGTTTTGTTTACTTGGGTCCTCTTTCTTTTCTTCTTTGTGAGCCTGGCTAGAGGTTTGTCAATTTTGTTTACCCTTTCAAAGAACCATCTCTTGGTTTTACTGACTTTTTTCCATTTTTTAAAAGTCTCTAGTTTATTTATTTCCTGTATGATCTTTATCATTTCCTTGCTTCTGCTGACTTTAGGTTTTGTTTGTCCTTCTTTTTCTAATTCTTTCAGGTGATAGGTAATGTTGTTTACTTGAGATTTTTCTTGTTTCTTCAAAAAGGCCTGTATCACTATGAACTTCCCTCTAAGAACTGTTTTGCTGTATTCCACAGATTTTGTATGGTTGTATTTTCATTGTCATTTGTCCCAAGGTATTTTTTAAATTTGCTCTTTGATTTCATCGTTGACCCATTGGTTTTTTTAGTAGCATGTCATTTAGTCTCCATGTAATCGTTTTCTTGTTTCTTTTTCTGTGGTTGATTTCTAGTTTCATGCTGTTGTGGTCAGAAAAGATGCTTGAAATAATCTCTTTACTCTTAACTTTGCTGAAGCTTGTTTTGTGCCCTAGTATATGGTCAGTCCTAGAGAATGTTCCATGTGTGCTTGAACAGAAGGTGTATTCTGGGGGTTTTTTGGTTGTAATGTTCTGAAAATATCAATTAAGTCTAACTGTTCTATTATATCATTTAGGATCTCTGTTGCCTTATTGATTTTCTGTCTAGAAGATCTGTCCATTGGTGTGAGTGGGGTGTTAAAGTCTCCTACTATTATTGTATTCCCATCAACTTCTCCCTTTATGTCTGTCAGTATTTGTTTTATGTATTTAGGTGCTCCTATATTGGGTACATATTTGTTGATGAGTGTAATATCTTCTTCTTGTATTGATTCTTTTATCATTACATAGTGTCCTTTATCTTTCTTTATAGCCTTTGTTTTAAAGTCTATTTTTTCTGATATGAGTATTGCCATCTGCTTTCTTGTCATTTCTGTTTGCATGAAATATCTATTTCCATCCTCTCACTTTCAGTCTAAGTGTGTCCTTTGCCCTAAAGTGGGTCTCTTGTAGGCAGCATAGTGTAGGCTTTTTTTTTAAATCCAATCTGCCACTTTGTCTTTTGATTGGAGCATTTAGTCTATTGACATTTAAGGTAATTATTGATAGATATGTCTTTATTGCCATTTTAAATCTTGTTTTCCCATTGATTTTGTATTCTTTGTTTCTTTTTCTTTTTTTTTTCCTTTTGTGGTTTGATGATTTTCTTTTGCAGTATGCTTGTATTCTCTTCTTTTTGGTTTTGGTGACTCTATTGTAAGCTTTTAATTTGTGATTACCTGTTTTTCAAGTATGTTAACCCCTTCGTATATCTACTTACTTTACACTGATAGTCATGTAGGCTCAAACACATTCTGAAAAAAAAAAAATCTACGTTTTCTTACTCTTCTCCCCACGTTTTATGATTTTGGTTTCCTCTTTTACATCTTCATGTTTATCCTTTTGCTGTTCATTGTGGTTATCATTTCTTTCACAGAATTTTTTTTTTTAATCTGTGTACTGGCTTATTTAAGTGATTTACTTTCCAGTTGTGATTTTGTCTTTCTTATAGATTCTTGCTACTTTTCTATTTGGAGAAGACCTTTCAATATTTCCTTTAGGATAGATTTAGTGTTGCTGTACTCTTTTAGTTTTTGCTTGTCTGTGAAATTCTTTCTCTCTTTTTCTATTCTAAGTGATAATCTTGCTGGGTAGAGTATCCTAGCTTGCAGATTTTTCCCTTTCAGGACTTGGAATATATTTTGCCACTCCCTTCTTGCCTGCAAAGTTTCTGTGGAGAAATCACCTAATAGCCTTATGGGAGTTCCCTTGTAATTAACTATTTGTTTTTCTCTTACTGCCTTTAGAATCCTCTCTTTATCTTTAAGGAAGATAACCATTTTGATGAAGGATTTGAAACTATGCCATATGATAAAAAGGTAAAAGTCCCAGAGAGATTTCTCTTTGAGAGGAGATTATAAGAGGCATTAAAACACGCCTCTATTTGTATAGTGTTTTACTGTTTCTATGCTTTATTTCATTGACATTTGGGAATAGCATAGAGTAATTGTTGTTATCCTCTCCTAGAGATGAGGAAACTGATGTTCACTGGTCTGTGTCACTTGTTCAAGGTCATAGAACCAATAAAAAAATGAAGGCAGGATTAGAATGTAAATCTTTCCAGCCTTGAACTTGCTGCTTGGTCACTGTATTATGTTATTTTCTAAGACTGCCATAACAAATACCACAAACTACGTGGCTTAAACAGTAGAAATTCATTCACTCCCAAGTCTGGAGGCCAGCAGTCCAAAATCAGGGGTCCACACTCCTTCAGAAGGCTCTAAGGGAGAATCAAGCCTTCCTTGCCTCTTCCAGCTTCTAATAGCTTCATATATTCTTTGACTTATGGCCAAATAACTCTCAGCTCTGCCTCTGTCTTTACATGGCCACATACTGTTCTCTCTTTATGTGGCTCTTCTGTGTGTTTCTGATAAGGACACTTGTCATGGAATTTAGGTCCCACTTGGACAATCCATATAATTTTGTCTTGATCCTTAATTATGCCTGCAAAGACCATTTTTCAAATCAGGTCATATGCAAAGGTTTCCAGGGTTAGGAAGTGGACAGATCTTTTGGGGGACCAACTAGTGTCATTTACACAAGACGTAAGATGTTCATTGAGTATTTAAAGGATAATGTATGCAGGATGGGCCACTAAGTAGAAGGTAGACAGAATCAATGTACAGTTTTATTATTTTCTTTATTAGTTCAGCAAATACTTGTTGAGAATTTACAGTATGCCAAGAACTCTGGTTGTACAGGAAAGATTGTGGTAAGGAAAAAAACCCACAAAACAGTGTCCACCAGTTCATACATGAACGTTTTCAAGTTTCCTTACATGATCTCTAGCTTTGCATTTCAACGCAGTTGTATAACATGGTAACTATTATGGCTTCTATTCACCAAAATAGAGCTAACTTATGAACATTTAAGTTTGAATTATAGAATTTAATGTTGATTGTGACCTTAGAAGGCATTTTTTTCCTCCACCTGTTTAAGAATTTGTTCTATGGTATTATTCAACCATGAGAAACAAGGACCCCCTGCCATTTGTGACAACGGGTAGACCTTGAGCATATTATGCTAAGTGAGATAAGTCAGACACAGAAGAAAAAGTACTATATAATATCATTTATATGTGGAATATAAAAACGCCAAACTCATAAAAACATAAAGTAACATAGTGGTTACCAGGGGATTGGGGGTGGGGGAATAGGATAGATGTTGTTTAAGTGTACAAACTTGCAATGAGTAATAAATATGCCCTAGAGATCTAGTGCACAATATAGAGGATATAGAAACAATACTGTATTATAATCATCAAATTGCTAAGAAACTAGAACTTAATGATTTCAACCACTAAAAAGAAAGGATCATTATGTAATGTGACAGAGGTGCTAATTATTTCTGCAGTGGTAACCGTATTACAGTATATTAATGTATCAAATTAACACGTTGTACATCCTATATTTGCACCATGTTATATGTCAAACACGTTTCAGTTTAAAAAATTTGTTCCATGGTATTTTTGACAAGTAAGAGGGAACTGAGAGTTGGGTAAAAATGAGGAAGTTAGACTACATATTTGTAAGAGCTCTTTTTAATCCTTAAATTTATTTGCTTAATCATTAGTAAAATTTATTATAATGAGCTTCTTCACAGCCCAAATCACAATTTTAATTTATTAATGATACATTTAATATCTATTTTTATTACTAATCTAGAGGAAGGAAGGAAGATGGGAAAGAAGGAAGGGAGGGAGGGAGGGAGGGAGGAAAGGAAAGATATCTGAAGCAAATGTACCAAACTGAAAACTGTTAAATCTAGGTGTTGAATTCTTGGACTTATTTTAGTAGTTTTTCATTAAAATATTTTTTAATGAAATATTTTTTTAATGAATATTTTCATTAAAATATTTTATCATAAATTTAACAGTAAAATTAGAATATATACTCTTTGGGGTTAAATCATTTTTACTAAAATACTGTATAGTATGTTATTACATAGAAGACCAAAACAGTACTAAAAATTATCTTTAAAATGACTCTAATTCCATAAATAAATTTATCTTTATTATTTTTTAGAGATATACTTTCCTTTCAATTATTCTTAGTAAATGTGATTACTTTTGTGTTTTGCCTGCTGCCTAACAGGGAAAGTCTTTGAGTCTAAACATTTTATTTATTACTGTGTTTTGAAGAAGGATAGGTTCAGAAAGGGAGAGGACAGATTTGCTGGTTTATACTTTTCATTAATCTGGTAAATAATACTATTCATTCACCTAATGGGAGGGTCTTAGGATTTGGTTGAACCAGAGGCTAATGGATATCATGTGACAGTTGTAAGCAGTAGTATTTCTGAAATGAAATAAATTTTGAAAAGATCAAACATACTCATATTCAAATGTAAGTATTTAGTTTTGTTCCAAAGTCTATATAGTTGACATTGGTGATGGTCTTCTATGTATGATAATACAGCACATTCCTCTTACTATGATGTTCTTTACTGTGGGTATGTGGCTGAGGTTACATTGTGAGATTTGATGGTGCTACTAATAATTCTTGCTTCATTTCCTCTCACTCCATTACTCTAATTTGGTTTCTTTCCATACGTGAATTATGTTCTGGGTCCATATACATCTACATTTAGGATACCGTTTTGTTTAGGAATGTTGTAAAGTGATGCCAAGTAGTTTGGAGGCAACATGATACCAAATTTAAAATTTGAATTTTATAAAATCTGGTTCCCCAAAACAGTTACCTAAAAGTAGTTCGGCTTTTGTTATAATTGTCCCTGTCAATGGAACAGAGCACCCTTCTTTAGCAGACAGTTATCATATGTTCTGTTTAGGTTAACTTGCATATTTTCTGCCAGAGCTCTACATGCTGCCCTGTTAAGAGGCAGTAAGGAAGGGAAGGGGTGGCGCTACAAAAGAAGGGGGCTCTTTCTCCTGGCGTGGTGTTTATTTTAAAACTAATCCAGAACCGCATGGATCGTTCTGATATTTTTACTTGGAATCTGAAGTTTTAAACTTACTCTGCTCCTCTAAACCATTAGCAGATTAAAACCTGTTGTCTGTTTATTTTTTTAAGTTTTATGTGGGTGGTATATAAACTTAATATCAAATTTGTGGCAATTTTTTAAAAAACATGATCCCCATTTTTCTTGTTAATTTTATGTAATGAATTCATTCATAAGTCTATATTTGATTGTTGAAATAACAAATACTACTGGTAAAGCAGTTTTAAAATGATTTAACACATACGTTAATACATTGTTAGTATGTTTCACTTTCATTCTGCATTACTTTCTTTATGTTTGTGAGAAAATCCAAAAGAAGCTTGTTGGCATTGAAGGGCAAAATGTCTAATTGGCATGCACAGTGAAAGTTTTCCTAGCTTTTCCCCTTCCTTTTATTTTTTCTCCTTGAGTCTTTCATTTTTGATAAAATGTTATTAAACCTTTTGTGTAGGATCTCTTACCTGAAAGCAGACTTGTAGAAATCCTTTTAAATATAAATAGATGGATGGATAGGTAGATACAGATACATATCATATATACATATTTTTGCAGTTGATTCACTTGCCCAGTAAATATGGTTGATGAAAGAGTTCCTGGCAATCCATAAAAGAACAAGCCAGGGGGTTCCTCATTAATCTTCTAATAGTTTCTGCTGTCGTCTCTCTCTAAAGTTCCTTGCCTTGTAAAGTATTTGTGGTAGAGCAACAGCACTTTGGCTTTCTACTAGGCAATGCCTTCCAGCCAGATTTCAACAAAAGCCAAGTCTCCCTCTCAAATAGTTTCAGCCTCAGCTGTATTATTGGCTGGGGTTCTGAGCCATGAAAGGGAGATGCTATTTGTTTAACAGTGCTTCACAATACAAACAAGCTGAGAAAATACAACTCCTCTGGTCTTCTTTTGTGTCTCCTAATAGTAATATAGTTTTACTCTTAGTGACTGCAAAATTACTTTGCAAACAGATGTTCGGCTTTACTTTGTTAAGTTTGTAAGCATTTCTTTAAATACTGTACCTTAATAACATAACTGTGTTTAGAGTTATCAGATAAGGAGAATCTCTCACTGGTTACATTAAAAATAACATGTCAACAGTCTGTAAAATGAGTTCCACATTAAGCCACAGACGTGAGTGGCTGTAAATTAAAATTTAATAAGCAAGATAATTTCTTACCAGCTTTTAGTGTTTTCTTTTTATACTATTAGCCAATAAACATCTTCAATTCCAAGATTAGGTTTGTAGGGTAATCTTCCTTGAAAAGGGATGGCATATCTAAGTAGCACCAAAAAGTTTTTCTTGAAACCTAATAGGAATTGTGCTATGCAACACTTTATTTATAATATTCTAAGCCTATTAAAGAAATGAGTATTTTATAAAAGAGAAAATAATGGGACTAATCTAGCACAGTACCTCAGTTACTTTATATGGTTTGTATATACTTTGGAAAACTACCGATGATTATTTGTAATATTATCCATTTAGAAAGAAGATCAACTTGAAGCATATTACCATTCTTTTAATTAAAAAAAAAATCCTTTCATTTGAGCAAAACCACCACCTAAAACTAGTGGTAATATAAGAAGGAAGATTTACATATATGAATGTATGCCTTCACAAAATTTCACATTTTTTTTTTTTGATTTAGAATTCAAGTACCCAGAAGAGAAAAATGTATAGGGCAACAACCATCTTGAAAAAAGGAAGATATAAAATTTAAACATAACAACCAACTATAAAGTATTAAATAATATCAATTAGCGCTCAGAAAAAATAACCAAAGACATTAAAAATCTAATGCAAGTCAAAATGGTTGATGCTTGGTTTTAAGACTCATGTAGCACACACTGATTTGTCTTCTCAAAGTGTGATCTCCCAACTGGCAGCATCAGCATCACCTGGGAATGTGTTAGAGATGCAAATTCTTCAGCCCCATCCTAGTCCTATTGAATCCAAAACTTGGGGACAGGGTCCCCAGTAAAATGAATTTTACAAACCTCCAGTTGATTCTGATAGACACTAATGTTTGAGAACCACTGCTTCATGCAGCATGCAAAATTGGCAAAAACTAATTCAGAGCCGAAATCAGTACAGTCTTCCTAACTTGTAAATCCAGAGGAAGGACAAGCCAAACTTTGGTTACTTGATAAAATGAAGATAGGAATCTCTTGCTTCATTATTCCTCTCATAATTTTCAAGCAAGCATGATCTTTGGGAAGTCATATGAAGAAAAGATTTACTGATCAAAGACAAGGTGTTATTTTGAAAATCTCTCTAAGAGGATGTGTGACTCCAGAACACCAAAGTATACTCCAAGCAGATCACTTTAGTAGCGTTTGTGGGGAATTTCTTTACAGAATCAGATCTGGATCACTGTTGTTTCATATATATTGTTGACCTAAAACAAATAGACTGCCAGGTATTTCTCTAGCAAAGACGAGTTGATTCAGGATTGGCAGAGAATTGCAATTTGGGGTCTGCAACCATGGTGAGCCACGTGCAAGTCCCAGTATGGTAAAGAAAGGAGAATGCCTTTTCAGAGGGGCATTAGGGTAAACAGGGTTGGGAGGGTTACAGTAAACAAAAAGTCCATGGTTTTTCATTGACTGAGACCTTGCCAGGAAAGGAGTCTTCCTGCTGGGCTCTGCTATCTTCATAGGGTGTGAGAGCTCCCCCTTCTGGTCTCCTGACCCTATTTAATTGAGATTTCTGTTATTAATGTTCTACAATATCTAGCTTCCCTCACTCCCAAGCCAAGTGCTCATAGCAAGTTGTTACCACTGTAGAAATGCATCAACCTCTCCCAACCTCTCCACTCTGTTTATAATTCTAGTAAAACATCTATGACATAAGAAGCAGAGGATCAAATTTTGATCACACTTTTAGGGACTTTGTTGGGATATAGTGGGAGTACATTGAGCCAGAGGTATACTTTGAGAAAACTTACTTATTGCTATCTATGTTTCTGGTAGACAACAAACTGTACTGTAATCTAGTAGTAAGTACATTAAAAAATCAATTGTTATCTTACTCTGTAGGTGTACATTTAAATATTTTCTATTCTACTCGTGATTAAATGTTACTATTAATGGCCATCTAACAGAGTATGTTATTTATGAACCTTGGGAAGGCAAAATACTTAATTTCTTCGTATCTCATTTGTCTCATCTATGAATTGGGGATAAACTTATCCCTAAAAATGTATTCCCTGAAACTGGGGTAATCTTGAACAATAAATGAGATTTTAAAATACATAATACTTAAAATAATGACTGGCAAATAACAAGCACACACTTAATATTAGCTACCGCTGTTATTATTTTTATGTCACCATTTCATAATTAATTTCTGAAATCAGGAATTTAAAAAATATCCTATTTCTTGTTAGGCTCATTTTGCAATATATACAAATATCAAACCACTATGTTGTATACCTGAAACTAGTATAATGTTATATGCCAATTATACCACAAAAACAAATAAATAATAAAATAAAATTAATTGAAAATATCCTATTGTGGTTGATACTGAGTATTGTTAAAAAGTCCTTTTTAAATATTAGGGAATAGAGTTTTTATTTTAAAGAGAGATTTAAATACTAAAATTCATTTATAGGTTGTAGAATAATTGTTGTGTTGGACATCTGCATCACTAGTTATTAATTTGCTTTGTTTTCTAAGATTGTCCCATTGCATGCCAAAACAGAGCTTGGAATAGCAATAGTTAAAGGAATACTGCACAAAAATATTCATTTCTCAAGAGACGCAAGCCACACACCTACTGTACGTTTTTGGAATGTGCTTTAAGTCACTCTTTGAAAGGAGTATAATAAAGTGCACATCAGGAATGGGAATGAGTCCATTCTCACCATCTGTTCCTAATTTTTTTGAGCTGAAGACTCTGTATTATTAAACCACTGTGTAAAATGTTAAATGGCATTAGAAATCTGAGTTAAATCCAGAAGAGTTCAGAGAACTTAAGGTTATTTGAAAAGATATTGACGGCTGCATTGCAGTGATGCGTAAAAATAGCCAGCCCCTTATTCTCAGGTAACCCTGAACTTCATTTTCTAAACTTCCCACAAGTTGAAAGTTCTTCCAAATGTATTGTTATCCCAATTGCATATATATTTAATTTCTATATAAACATATACATTTCTGCACCCTACTTCCTTTGCCCTCATTTTAGCTAATAAGAATTTTAGTATATCGTCTAGCCCCCAAATTATAAAATATTGAGAGCTCACCTGATCCCATGACAGATCTTTGGTGACTTTCTGAAGCCCTCACAATTTCAGACTGTTTTTTCCACAAATAGTAAGTAATTTGACTTACTTTCCCCAGAGATGTGGACAGTATTTATTGTGGTGTCCTTCACAACTCCTAGAAACTTGTGTAAAAACTGCCTGTGTTGAACTCTGGTCCTAGGCACATATAGGTTTCTAGGGGGATTTGAAAAGTTGCAAAGGACTTCTTGGCTCCAAAATATCTCCATCCTTAGTCCTGCCAATGTACTAGAAACTCCCTCCATCATTCAGTACTCTATATTTGGATTAAAATACATTGTTAAAAATTAAACTTACTCTTTTAGATACAAGCCACATTTATTCAGCATTTATACTCAGACAAACATTGCAGTAAGTGGGTTTCTATGACTGTAAATGCTTCAGCGTGTGAAAGGAACTTCATTATCTTTGCCCCAATCAAGTGGGTCAAATGGGCGTTCAAGTATGTGGATTTATTTTTACTTCTCTCCGAGGTATTATCACCCACTCTTAAATAGTTCTCTACCTTTCCTTTAAAGGAGCTATCAAAGAACAATTTTTAAAAAAATTTTTGGTTGTGTTGGGTCTTCATTGCTGCGCACGGGCTTTCTCTAGTTGAAGCGAGTTGGGGCTACTCTTTGTTGCGGTGCGCGGGCTTCTCATTGCGGCGCCTTCTCTTGTTGCGGAACACGGGCTCTAGGTGCGTGGGCTTCAGTAGTTGTGGTGCGCAGGCTCAGTAGTTGTGGCTTGCGGGCTCTAGAGCACAGGCTCAGTAGTTGTGGTGCACGGGCTTAGTTGTTCTGCGGCATGTGGGATCTTCTTGGACCAGGGCTCGAACCCGTGTCCCCTGCATTGGCAGGCGGATTCTTAACCACTGCACCACCAGGGAAGCCCAAAGAACAATTTTAAGAAAAGAATATCTTAATTATTTTTTAAAGGAAGTAGCAGTATACTATAATAGCATTTTTCTCATATTATAGCAATGTTCAGATATATCTAGGTCTCCATATTTATTTTTCCCAGGATGGCCTGCTCATTTTCTTAGGAGATAAAGGGCCAGTTAATTAATTTACTCATAAGATGTTCTTGGAAACATTTCACTGCCTGATTGGGTGGCAAAGGTCTGTCTCAAAACTCTCCCTGGGAAATTAGGCTAATTACTTGCTCCCATTATTTTATGAGCTCATGTCACATTGGTTCCTAAAGAATATTGATGTCTTAGCCTCTTTTGACTGAGGTTATACTTCTCTCTTATTTTAACTTGATTCATTTCCCATGGACTGAACTCTGAATACTTTTTCGCTCACAATCTCCTTCAATTTTCTGAAGTCTCCTAGGATGACCTGAATCTCTTCTGTTAAGTTCACTGTCTTTGCTTTGCACTGATGTTACTGCTTTGCCACCACATTCCTGTCACTGAAGAACCATTTTCTCTTACACCCTTCAATCTTAGGAGCTTGGCACTTAGAATTGTCTTAATTATCTGTGCCCATTTCCAGGGTCGTCTCCATGAAGCTTCCACTGTGCCTGGTATTCTGCACAATCTTGCTTTCCGTCTTACTCTGATTCCACTTCCACCCTAGCGCAATTATTCTTTTTGCCCTCTTACTATGTTACAGCCCATGTGTTTTTGACTCCCAGGCTGAAATCAAACAAACACTGAACATATATATCCCTGTGTTCAATGATATGAGACCTCCCTTTCCTCTTAGTAGAGTGTATCCAGTATTTCATTCTACCTTAGTGTCACTCTATGATAAGGACAATAATAAAAATTAATGATAATGATGAGACTAACACCACTGAGTTTGTTCATGGGCAATGCATTTAGTGTTTTGCATCTATTATCATGTTTACTTCTCATAACAACTCTATGATGATATTATCTCTATTCTATCATGAGAAAAATGGAGGAACATTTTGTGAGGCAAGATTAACATTGATCTGGGCAAGAACAATAGAATAGAAGAAAGAGAAATAACTCTCTAAACTTGATCTTCCATTAACCTTCTGCTACTACTGCTGGTCAGTACAACTGCTGTCTCTCCATTGTTACCTCCCTCCTTTCCTCTGCACTTTACCCAGAGACCCTCCCAGGCACTGACTCTCAACCTTAGCGTAGAAGAAATGCTCAGATATTCTCAGAAGGATTTTCCTCTCAAAAATGGACGGGATATATTTCTGTTGTTTGTCTACCCAAATCTACCATTAGTCCTTACAGAGGGACATCATTCTTGATTTTTATTTTTCATAGAGTATAGTGAGGAGGAGGGCATTAGAAATAAGGTCCTCTCTTCTTTTTGTCATCGTTAATAACAGTAGCATTTTAATAAAACCTTCACTATGTTGTGTACTTGGTTTAGGAATAGAGGAGGGGAGAAGACAGGAAATTATTTTCTATCATGTTATGACTCAGAAGATATAGAGGCCTTTGTTAGGAAAATGGTTGAAAAAGAGCCTTGCCAGGTAAACACTTGGGTTTCTTAAAAGAAAAAAAGACAGGGAGAGAGGGAGAGGGAGAGAAAGCAATGACGTAAAAGGTATTCAAGTTTGAAAACTATCCCCAGGGAAGTACACTGAAGGAGGACCTGGTTTCTCTCTCAGTCCCTCGGTGACCAACCTGCTTGAGCCAAATTATGAAAACTGGGGCTGGTGGATCAGAGTCTGTTTTGACTGCAAAGCTGTTTAGGGGAGACATATACCAAACATGTTAGTTTTCTTCTGCACACTTTTCCCCACAAACACAAAGTTGCATCAGTTGATTAGTTCCCATGGTATCATGACACAACTTACATGAGTACACAAATATTTTCTAGGCAGGAGTGGCTAAAAGTTACTGAGTACTTAATCTAAATGCCCTTTACAAGCATGATTTTATGTAACTGACCTAACAAACCTTATAGGATAGGTATTTTTGTCCCTCTTTTATTTTTTTATTTTTATTTTTTAATTAATTTATATTGGAGTATAGTTGATTTACAATGTTGTGTTAGTTTCAGGTGTACAGCAAAGTGAATCAGTTATCCATATACATATATCCACTCTTTTTTAGATTATTTTCCCATTTAGATCATTACAGAATATTGAGTAGAGTTCCCCATGCTATACAGCAGGTTCTTATTAGTTATCTATTTTATATATAGTAGTGTGTATATGTCAATCCCAATCTCCCAATTTATCCATCCCCTCTTTCCCCATTGATAACCATAAGTTTGTTTTCTACATCTGTGACTCTATTGCTGTTTTGTAAATAAGTTCATTTGTACCATTTGTTTAGATTCTACATAAAAGCGATATCATATGATATTTGTCTTTCTGTGTCTGACTTCACCCAGTATTACAATCTCTAGGTCCATCCGTGTTTCTGCAAATGACGTTATTTCATTCGTTTTTATGGCAGAACATTCCATTGTGTATATGTACCACATCTTCTTTATCCATTCCTCCATCGATGGATATTTCGGTTGCTTCCATGTCCTGGCTGTTGCAAACAGTGCTGCAATGAACATTGGGGTGTATATATCTTTCCGAATTATGGTTTTCTCTGGATATATGCCCAGGAGTGGGATTGCTGGATCATATGGTTGTCCCTCTTTTAATGATGAAGAAACTTCGTTTAGAGAGTTTCAATAATTTGTCTAAAGTCACATTTAGAGGGTGCAGAATGTATCCCCAGGTCTTCTTTATTCAAAACACCTATGCTCTTAGTTACCTTACCAGTAGCTCTCCAGTTTTTTTGTCATCACAGCACAGTTCTGAGTACCAGAATTTTTGACAGTACACTTGAAGTGGTTAAAAGTCTCAAAAGAACACTAAACAGGTTAGCAATAATGAAAATGCAATCACTGCGACAGCATAACCATGTCTCCCAGTGTCTATAAAAATAATCCGCTGTTCTCTAGCACAGGCCACTGTTGGAGCTGGACTGTTTACTGCCCATCTAAACAAGCACAGTAATATACTCACCAGGGAGAGTTCTCACACATCCCGCTTGACCTGTGCTTATTCTCTGTCACCTGCTTAACATTAAACTCTGCTTGACTCTTACAGAGCATGTCTTACGCCCAGCTCTGAACCACAGTAAAGGATTCTCAGTGCAGTGTTCACTCTTTAGGCACTGTTTAACATTCTCTATATTCTGTTTTAGCAAAAATTAAATTGTATACATCGATCAAAACTGGTGCTTTAGTGCCTCAAAGTACATTTCATTCCAGTGGTAGACACAGACTAAGTGTGAGTTTGGATGAGCAGAGAGGGGTCATGAAGACTTGATAGAAACAGTGACCTTGGATCTGGACCATGAAGAATAAGTAGGATTTTACCAAATGAGGGAGGAAAGAAAGGCATTCCATAGAAAAGGGGCAGCTGTGACAAAGGGCCATAGGAGACAACATGCGTGCATTATTTGGAATTGCTGAGTGGGTTATATTGGGTAGAGCTGGAATTGCAAGTTAGGACTAGGAAAAGAGACTGAAAGGCTAGGTAACAGGTACATCATAAATACGGCTACAATAAAACTTTGAAACTGGAACACTTTTAAGAGTAAAAGGGGGTGCTATAAATAATGACACCAAAACAACAAACTGGGATTTCCCTAAGCAACACAGGGTAAATGGTCACTCTAATAATAACAGGCCTTGAATGTTATGCTAAGGAAGTAATTGAGATATTTAATCACAAGCGCATTTCTAGGAAAGATTCTCGTAGCGGAGTGGAAAGAGTTATTAGCGGAGAGCTGGGAATGACAGACCCATTAAAAGGCATTTTCAGTGAAACGTGAGTTCTGGGGACTCTCCATTTCTGTCTCCACCTGAAGTTCCACACCTTTCCTCAAGCCTTCTTTGATCTTCTTGCTGGGTTCTTTGAAGGGCCCAGCCACTCTCTAGAACTCTCTTCTTCATTTACGTTCTGAACCAAGTGAAAAAAAATAGATAATAACAAGCAGATGGGAGCCAAAATATCACCTTTATTACTGATAAAGTCTGGGTTGCAAAATGTGGCTTATGTCTGTAGGCAAGTGTGCTTCTTAATATCAAATTCCAAACCATTGGCAGCTGTGGGCTGGGGCAAGGTCCCTCTATAACCTGGGGCAGAGCCTAGTCTTAAGAGAGCAAGCCCACTCCAGATGAGCAGGTCATTCCTGAAAGAGAAGGGAAATGTTAACCTCAAATTTTCCAATGAGAAAAGGCATTGCATTCCCCTGGGATGGGAAGATTAAAGAGGCAGAGAGAGAACAGGAGTGGAAAACAACTGTTACCTCCTAACACTTTTTACCCTGAAAAGTTCTTTCTGGACTCATATACTTTCCATTCATTTGTTAGACGTTGGATTATATATATTTATATATTCACTACATTGTTCTATAGTAATTCGTACCATATTTTTACACACTTTTCTATATGCTTATTTGTTGTCCCCAAATAGAGGAGAAGTTTTCTTACCCAGTCTCCACTGAGTATAACTGCTGTATTGACGGGTGCTCACAACCCATCTACAAATGACACTGACTGCTGTCCAAGGCGTAGTGAATATTCATTGCTTGTAGGCCTCTCTCTAGTGCACCTGTGCACTTTGGCTCCCATGAGGTGCTCGTATGCTTAACAAGAGTCAGTTGAATTTGTTCTCAAACATGCTTATAACAGTTATAACTAAAATTGTAATTATGTATAATTACATATTGCATATATAATTTATATTACATAAATATTACATATTTATATTTACATATAAAATTGTAGTCATATATAATTACTATTTCATATATAATTACATATATGATATGTATATCATATCATGTCAATTATATATATAATCATATATATGTAATTATTTAATTATTAAGTGTGACAAGAGTTGGACTCTGCAAACTAAATCCAGTGCTTTGGAAAGACTCAATATTTGTTCACCAGAGGAAAATATCCTTAAATTTATATATAAGTAAGACCATATATAAGTATGACCAAAATAACTGATTAGAAAAAGAAAAGCAATACTGGAAGGTTTTTTACACATAGATCGTCACTCTCCTTCACTCTACTTCAAAGAAACAGAGACTAGAAATGATAAAGAATATATTCCAATCATGAGACCCATATTTTTAAAAGTTCTTACCTGAAAAGGTTGATGAATGAGTGATCATTTGTATAAGTTAAGTTAAAATAAAATGTTTAATTTATGTATTATTGTTATTTATAATCCCTGATTTAGCTATGTTTCACTACTATAGATTTAGGCCCACTGACAGCAGGGACAATATTTAATAATCGTTTGTATTCCCACTAAGGTAATCTTGTGGTTTTAATATATATTGTTGGAGGTGGCAGTGAGATTTGAAGAACAGGAAGGAATCTTAGAAGCTGTATCATTTAGTGCACTGATGGGTGAACTCAGAGTAAGAGAGGTGCTTTGGTTATTGTCACACACATAGTTAACGTATGTTAATGTTTAATAAAGGATGATTGATTGGATATTTTTGTCCACAGTTAGTGTTGGTATTCCAGTATGTTTAAAAATACTATTAAAAATAAAAATATTCTTCTGTATCATCTTCTTCCTTTCTCTAACTTTAACCTGAATGCTCTTTCGGTTATTTTGAACTCTTACGGCCCTTCATATAGTTCATGTGCTCATTTTCGCCAGAATAACAATTTCCTGACATTTCTTGCTCAATTATCACAAGGGATTAAATTTTAAAAGATAACATTCTGGCAAAAATGCAGGCTCACCTCTGAAAAAAAAAAGATATTTGTTTCCCAAACAGGAAAATATGTGAATCTTATATGGGCTTTAAATGCACATACAAGTTTACATAACATATTTTGCATTCATTCGCAATATTTATTGGGGGGGGGGTGGAGTAATGCACCATATGTATCCCTCTGGAGAGGAAAAGCATTACTATCACTCTGAAGAGGAGTATCACCTATGAAAAGAACTTGTGATAATATGGCTAAGATATTGGTGGGAGTATAGTCACAAATCTGCTCTGCCTTAAATTATTCACAGATGAGAATGACTGTGGAGGAAAGACATAGCCTTTCATCCCAACTGGTTAGAGAATCTTCTCAAGTTACATATGGTGATTGTACAACATGAACATTGCTATAATATGAGAAAAAATGGAATTGTATTCTGCTACTTCTTTTAAAAATCACTTCATTAAGATATTTTCTTAAAATTGTTCTTTGATAACTCCTTTAAAGGAAATGTAGAGAACTATTTAAGAGTGTGTGGAGGAGGAAAAGTAAAAATAAAGGTGCAGAATTTTACATATGGAAAGTATGTGTATATAAGCCACATAAAACATATTCAAAAGTAATAAATATTGGAATTAGATAAACCATAGTACCAAAATAGTTGTATTTGAGTGGGGCTGTCAGTGATTTTTCTTCTGTTTTCTACATGTTTTTGTTTTGTTTTATATTATTTTTACATTTAAACACTATATAAATATTTATTAGCCTGAGTGGAAAAAATGCCAGCTTAGGCTATTTCCCCACATCAGAACAGAGTGGTCTGGCAAACTTTATAGCTTTAGCCTGTCAGAAAAGCTTTTGACATTAAGCACTAATATTATCCAGTGTTTCTGCTTGTGAACTAGTATGTTCCTCTGTTCATTGTAGGTGTTGTAATCTGTTCTAGGTTTGTGGAGCATTCATTAAAGGGTGTTTCTGCTCTGGTCCTGTCACTAACCAACCTTGGGGCTACAAAATTTCATAGTCTCAGTTGTTCATTTATAGAGTGATTTAAGTAGACTAGATTACATAAGACCCACTCCAGTGCCAACATTATTTAATTATATTCTTGGACAGTAGTTACTGTAGATTCCTCAAATAGTATTAGTATATTTCTCTAGAATATTCCTCATAAATAATTGTTAATTTTCAATTTGAATATCTCCAGTGAAAGGAAAATTTGAGTTTGTCTATAATATTTATAGAGTGTTTAAATTCTCATAACATTGTTAATAGAAAACTTTGTAATTTTAAAGTGTTTCTCCTGGGTGGGTCCAAGATGGCAGCATAGGAAGACCCTGAATTCACCTCCTCCCATAGACACACTGAATCTACATCTGCATATAGAGCAGTTCCTACTGAGGAAGATCAGAGAGCTGATTGAACAGCTCCTGCACAACAAAAAACAGAGTGACTACAGAGATAAGTAGGGGAGACAGAGATAAGTGACCACTCCTGACCTGTTGACCAGCAGAAAGGAGGGATGTCACTAAGGGACCCTTGTGCAGACTTGGCTGGCCTGAGGCACAGCAGAAAAAAAGAAACAACCCAGTGGTTTAAGGGGCACTAGATTATATGTATAGGAAATTTACTAATCCTAGAGCATTGCTGAACAAGCAAGGAACTGCTAGAAGTCTCTCCAGGGTCAGAAGCACCTGAGAACACCATTTTTATTGCCTTCCCCCTACACTTTGATAGTGCAGGTAGGAACCCAGTCCACATTCTCCAACCAGCTTGCCAAGGCCATCCCAGCATGTCCCTGGCCATGCCAACAATAACCCATGCCTTAAGGTGTTCCAGAACACCTACTCCAGCTCTAGCCATCCCACCGAGACAGCCTGGCCATGGCATGCCCCAGATCCCCCTGGCTGCACTTGCTTTTAGCTCTACCTGTCCTGATGAGGCAGCTCCAGCCCAGTGCATCTGGAACTTCCCCCTTCCACTCCCACTGCCTTAATCTTCTCCAGCTCCATCCATTCTGCCAACGTGGCCCCAACACAGTGCACCCCAGGATTCCCCCCATCCACACCCACTCCAGCCTGCCTGCCAAACCTGCCTGGCACATGCAATACTCACAGAGGATGCTCCTGCACAAGACCATGCCTTCAAGACTGGGAGAGGTAGCCATTTCACCAAATTCACTGAAACAAATGCAGAAAGTCAAACACAATGTGGAAACAGAGAAATACGTTCCAAATTAAAGAACAAGGCAAAATTACAGGGAGGGAAAAAACTTAATGAAATGAAGAAATTTACCTGATAAAGAGCTTAAAATAATGATCATAAAGGTGCTCACCAAACCTGAGAGAAGAATGGAGGAATGTGGTGAGAACTTCAACAGTTAGAAAATATAAGAAAGAACCAATCAGAGTTGAAGAATATAACTGAAATGAAAAATACACTAGAGGGAATCAACAGCAGGACAGATGATTCAGAAGAATGGATCAGTGATCTGGAAGACAGAGTAGTGGCAAGCACCCAATTAGAACAGCAGAAATAGAAAAAAAAATTAATTATGGTAGTATAAGGGACCTTTTTGGGATAACATCAGACATACTAACATTTACATTATGGGGGTCCCAGAAGGAGAAGAGAGAGAAAGGAACAGAAAACTTGAAATAAGGGCTGAAAGCTTCCCTAACCTAGGGAATCATGGAGAGTCCCAAAAAAGATGAACCCAAAGAGACCCACACCAAGACATATTATAATTAAAATGACAAAGTTTAAAGATAAGGAATTTTAAGGCAGCAGGAGAAAAACAAATCACATGCGAGGAAACCCTCATAAGATTATCAGCTGATTTTCAGCAGAAACCTTGCAGGCCAGAAGGGAGTACCATGATGTGTTTAAAACACTGAAGGAAGAAAAGACTTACAACCAAAAATATCCTACCTTTCAAGATTATCATTCAAAATTGAGAAGAGATAGAGTTTCCCAGAAACCCAAAAACTAAAGGGTTCATCACCACTATACCAGCTGTACAAGAAAGGTTTAAGGGTCTTCTTTAAGCAGGAAGGAAAAGGCCATAAAGAGAAATAAGAAAATCTGTGAAAGAAAAAAAAATCTCATTGGTAAAGTTAAATATATAGTAAAGGCAGTGGATCAACCACTTACAAATTTTGTATGAAGATTAAAAGACAAAAGTCATAAAATTGACAGTAACTACAATTAAGGAATACACAAAATGAAAAGATGTAAAATATCATGTCAAAAACGTAAAGTGTGGGAGGGAGTGAATAGAAATATAGTGCTTTTAGAATGCATTCAAACTTATGATGAGCAGCCCTAAATAAACCACATGTATATAGGTCAATATTCATGAACCTTATGGTAACCACAAACCAAAAACATAATAAATATACACACAAAAAAGAGAAAGGAACCAAGCATAACGTTAAAAAAGTCATAAAACCACAAGGGAAGAGACTAACAGAAGAAGAAAGAAAAGGAGAAGAACTACATAAACAACCAGAAAACAATAAAATGGCAGCAAGTATGTACCTGTCAATAATCACATATTCAGTAATCAAAGAGGAAGAATCTAAGAGAAAATTTAAAAATACCTTGAGACAAATGAAAATGGAAACAGAACTTTAAAAAATCAATGGAATGAAGCAAATGCAGTTATAAGAGGGAATTTCATAGTGAACAGCCTTACCTCAAGAAACAAGAAAATTTCAAAATAAACTACACACCTAAAGGAAATAGAGAAAGAATAAAGCCTAAAGTTATTAGACTCAAGGAAATAATAAAAATCAGAGCAGAAATAGATACTAAAAAATAGAAAAAGATCAATAATACTAAGAGCTAGTTCTTTGAAAATATAGACTAGATGAAAGTTTAGTCAGACTCACCAAGAAAAAAGACACAAGTAAATAAAATCAGAAATGAAAGAGGAGAAATTATAATCCATACCACAGAAATAGAAAGAATCATTAGAGACTTCTGTGGACAATTATATGCCAACAAATTTGACAACCTAGAATAAATGGATAACACTCTTTCAAGACTGAATCATAAAGAAACAGAAAATATGAACAGACTGATTACTAGTAATGAAATTGAATCAATAATCAAAAAAGCTTCCAACAAATAAAAGTTCAGGTCCAGATGGCTTCACAGGTGATTTCTACCAAACATTTAAAGAAGAGTTAATACCTATTTTTCTCAAATTATTCTAAAACAGTTGAAGAGGAAGGAACACTTCCAAACTCATTTTCTCAGACCAGCATTACGCTGATTGATATCAAAACTAGATAAAGATACTGTAGGGGTTTTTTTTGTAAAAAAAAAAAAAAAAAAATCCAGGCCAATATCCCTGATGAACTTAGATACAAATATCCTCAGCAAATTGTGGTTACATTAGCAAATATCCTCAACAGATTGTGGTTATATTAGCAAAATAAATTCAACAATAAATTAAGAGTATAATAAATCATGAACTAGTGCAATTTATTCCAGGAATGGGAGAATGGTTTAGTATCTGCAAATCAATCAGCCTGATACATCACATTAACAAAACAAAGGATAAAAACCATATGATCATCTGAATAGATGCAGAAAAAAGATCTGACAAAATTCAACATAAATTTATGATAAAAACTCTCAGCAAAGTGGGTATAGAGGGAACATATGTCAACATAAAAGCCATATGTGACAAATTCACAAATAACATCATCCTCAGTGGTGAAAAATTGAAAGCTATCCCTCTAAGATCAGGAACACATCAAGGATGCCCACTCTCGCAATTTGTATTCAATGTTATTGAAAATCCTAGCCACAGCAATCAGACAAGAAAAAAAAAAAGGAATCCAAATTGGGAAGGAAGAAGTAAACTGTCACTCTTTGTAAATGTCATGACAAGATATTTAGAAAATATTAAAGATGCTACCAAAAAAATATGAGAACAACTAAATGAATTCAGTAAAGTTGCAGCATACAACATTAATGTACATAAATCTGTTCTATTTCTGTACATTAACAACAAAGTATCAGAAAGCAAAATGAAGAAAATCCCATTTACAATTACACCAAAAAGAATAAAATACCTAGGAATAAATTTAACCAAGGAGGTGAAAAACCCTACTCTCAAAACTAGAAGACATCGATAAAGGCAATTGAAGATGACACAAACAAATGAAAAGATGTACTGTGTTCATGGATGGAAGAATTAATATTGTTAAAATGTCCATGCTGCCTAAAGCAATCTACATATTCAATGAAATCCTGATCAAAATACCCATGGCATTTTTCAGAGAACAAGAATAAACAATCCTAAAATTTGTATGGAAACACAAAAGACCCGAAAAAGCCAAAAGCAATCTTGAGAAAGAAGAAAGCTGGAGGTATCATGCCCAAAACAGTACGGTACTGGCACAAAAACAGGCACATAGATCAATGGAACGGAATAGAGAGGCTACAAATAAGTCTGTGCTTGTACAGTCAATTAATCTTTGGCAAAGGAGACAAGAATATCAATAGGGAAAAGATAGTCTCTTCAATAAATGGTGTTCTGAAAACTGGACAACTGCACAGAAGAATGAAACTAGACCACTTTCCTACATCATATACAAAAATAAATTCTAAATGAATTAAACACTTGAGTATAAGACCTGAATCCATAAAACTAGGAGAAAACATACTTAGTTTGCTCTTTGGTATTGGTCTTTGCAGTATTTTTCTGGATCTGTCCCTTGAGGCAAGAGCAACAAAAGGAAAAATAAGCAAATGGCAGTACATCAAATTAAAAAGCTTTTGCACAGCAAAGGAAACCATACCATCAACAAAAAGAAAAGCCAGCCTAATACATGTGAGAAGATATTTGCAAATGATGTATCTGATAAGGGTTACTATCAAAATATGTAAAGAACTCAGTAGCCTCCCAAAATCCAATCAAAATATGGGCAGAAGACTTGAATAGACATTTTTCTAAAGAAGACATAGATGACCCACAGGCAGGTGAAATGATGCTCAGTATCACTAATCATCAGGGAAGTACAAGTCAAAACGACAGTGATGTATCACCTCACACCTGTCAGATGGCTGTTATCAAAAAGATAAGAAATAACAAATGTTGGTGAGGATGTGGAGAAAGGGAACATTGGTGCACTGTTGGTGGGAATGTGAATTTGTACAGTAACTGTGGAAAACAGTTTGGAGATTACTCAAAAAATTAAAAATAGAACTAACATGGATTCAGCAGTTCCATTTCTGGGTATTTATTCAAAGAAAACGAAAACACTAATTTGAAAAGATATATGCATCCCAGAGTTCATTGCAGTGTCCATTGATAGATGAATTAATAAAGAAGATATGAGATACAAGAATATTACTCAGCCATAAAAACAAATGAAATCTTGCCTTTTTTAACAAGGTGGATGGATCTAGAGGGTATTATTAAATGAAATAAGTCAGACAGAGAAAGGTAAATACTATCTGATTTCACTTATATGAAACCTAAAAAATAAATGAGAAAACAAAACAGATAAAGAATCCTAAATACAGAAGACAATTTGGTAGATGCCAGAGGAGAAGGGAGTGAGGGGATGAGCGAAATAGGCCAAGTGGATTAAGAGGTACAAACTTCCAGTTATAAATTAAGCAAGTCACAGGGATATACTGTTCAGTAAAGGGAATATAATCAATAAAATTATAATAACTGTGGTGACAGATGGTAACTGGACTTAAAGTGGTGGCCATTTTGCAATCACTATGTGCTGCACCTGAAACTAATGTAATATTGTAAGTCAATTATACTTCAATAAAAGATAAAAAATATTCCTCTTTGAGCCACAGAAATACAATCACACATATTTTACATTGTGATATTCATTTCTGTTCCCTGGAGGTATGAAAATTAGTTGACCTTTTCTAACTCATAATAAGTTTAAAATATTTGAAAACTGTTATTGCATATTTTCTTCCCTCCAACTCTTATCTGATATATATTTTTTAGATTCTGTGTTCATTCAGCCACTCTCTTTGGGAACTAACTGGCTAGTTTTCATTGTCTGCTTTAAACTATATCACACAGAATGGAATGAAAGTCCAGAAATTTTTTTTCAGTGCAGAAATGTGGGATATATTTATAGTGAATATTTGTAGTAGACACCAACTGTGGTCTTTTCCAACTGCTAGGACCAAGACTCTATTCCTGATCTTGTCCAGGGCCAAAAATGATCCAAGGCATAAGATGACTCAATCAGATCCTTTCTTTTGGGAATTCAAAATCTCCCATAATATTAGGAATCACTGGACTGAAGTACTTCAATAGCAAAAGTCTAAAGAGAAATTCCAAATTTCTGTAACTGAATCCTGGGAAATTCTTAGCTTTCTGCTTTTCTCCAGCACTCCTTTTGGTTTTGGATTCTACCTCTGCATTCTGCCTTTAAATTCTCCTATTGCTCTTTTGATTGAGGATTGAGCCTTAAGGTATGTGCCCTGTTTAGATCCACTAAAAGCAGACTGAGCGGGGGTGGGAGGGGGGGCATCAGAGCATAGAGGAAAAGGATGAATATTTTTATCATGAGAGGCAGTTGAGGAGAAAAGTTTAAGTGGAAAACGGGTCAACAATATTATGAAGGAAATGTGAAAAACTAGGGAAAATGTGCTGATTTTGGCAATCAGTAGATCATTGCTGAGCTTTGAAAATGAAGTTTCAAGGAACAAAAACTATGCTGTAAATCTTTAAGAGTGATGTGAATAGAGAGAAAATAAAAGCATTCTTGAGGTATCTGATTTAAATAAACACAATTTTAGCTTGATGAGTTACCAAGTAAAGATAGTTTTTTAACTCACTATGTTGCAGACCCAAGACTATGTTTGAAGAAGTTAAAGATGGAATAATTAATGAAGTATATAATAAATATTTCCTAAGAACTAGGAGATAATGGAATTAATAACTCAACGATAAACTTTCCTTGGAAAAGGAGAAGTGAATGAGAAGTAAGGGATGGTGAAAGATATGAATTACTTTGAGATGTCGTAGCAGGTGGACATGGAAGCTACTACTAAGAGTATATTGATACCTTCATTAGGACACAGAACCCACTACATAATTTGGGTGGCCAAGTGCAAAATAAAAAGGGGGGCTTATGGTGCAAAAGTTAAAAATTTCAGGATGGCAATAACAGAACTTAAGCTAAGTGTGGGTCTTTCTGAGTTAATTTAAAAAATAACTTGGGGTATGTTAATTAATTAAAAGAAACCAGGATTTGGGGAGGGAGCCTAAAATATAATACAAAGAGTATAAATGAACTTAATAGTATTACAAATGAATAACATAACTATATTGAAGGGGTGGAGAAAAAAGAACTAATATAAATAACTTGCAAAACATTTCAACTATTTACAGACAAAAACAATTTTACACAACTATCATTTTCACTAGGAGAATGGGTTAGTAATTGAGAAACTATTTTCGATTGAGCAAATGAGTAAATATTGTGGGTAATGTTTCAGGTTTCTTATTGTGGAGGAAAGGAGTTATAAATAAGGAAAGAAAGGAAGCTAGAAGTTGTTGGAGTGGAATTAGAAATATCAGTATAAATTCATTATTTTTAATATAGATAGACAAATATATATACACATATATGGAGATAAATATAAATGTGTATATAATTTTGTGTATATATACATGTATTTTCTAGCTCTGTCTACTGAAAGGGCCTGGAAACAAAGAAAACCAAGTAGCAATCAGCATACCCAGTGCCTGGATCTTGGTTTCCTAATGGTACTTTACTACAAATGGAACCAGGACTCTTTGGAGACATGGCAGATTCCAGGGCAGGGAAAGTACATGATAAGCTAGGAATGTCTTGTGGTGCTAGAAATTAAGGAAGCACTCAAAAAATGATTGGGACATGCTCCAATGGCCAAATATCTGATACAATTAGAGCAAGAAAATTAATAATAGAAGTAATGGATTATAAAACATAAAACAAATATCCATGAGTTCATGGATATGCATATATATACATATATATATATATGTATATGTGCATATATATACATATATATATATATACATATATTTGAATAAGAGAGAAGTGACAGTCTTTATAGTAGAATTCAAATTAATAATTGTAGAAGAAATGATGGAAAAAGAAAATTTCAATTTAGTAAAGACTGTAGTTATAACTATTTTAGGCAAGAATTATCAATGGGTGATAAAGTTAGTGGGTGAAAGTATGATGGGAATGGGATATTTACATAATCTCAAGTATCTTCCCATAGGATAATTATTAAAAACAAAAGGGGAAATGGTAGCTTTTTAGTGGAAAGACCTAGAAGATCTTACCTCAGTGAACAAGGTTAATTTACCAGTAATGGAGCATATCAATAAGTTCATCACTTCCTGATATAATGAAGTGAGAAGGGCACAACATCACTTCTGTGCATATCCCCAAATGCATAATCTAAACCATCAGACAACCTTAAATTGAGGGTATTCTACGAGATATCTGACCAATACTCCTCAAAAGATTAAAGACCATGGAAGATAAAAATGAGAAATTGTCCTAGGTTAAAGTAGTCTAAAGAAACATGACATCTAAATGCAATATGTGGTCCTGATTGGATCCTGGACCAGAAAAAGGACATTAGTGAGACAATTGATGAAATTTCAATGAGGTCTCTAGATTTGACTACTATTGTATCAATGTTAATTTCCTGATTTTGATAATTTTATTGTGTTATATAATGGTGTTAACATTTGGAAAAGATGGGGGAAAGATACAACATTTTTGTATTAATTTTTAGAAGTTTTTGTAAATCTGAAATTATTTTAAAATAAAAAGTTGAGAAAGGTAAATAATTGATTAATGGCACAGACCATGTTTCGTTCATAATGCATTGATAACAGAAAAAGGAGACTACAAATGAATGCATTCATCCCAGTGTATGTGACTATTTTTAATGATATATAATATACATTGGAAAGAAAGTACACCGAAATATTGACAGAAATTACCTCTGGGAAGTTGAACTGTAGGTGATTTTTCCTTTCCTTTATTTATTTTATTATTTTTTGTTTTACATCTTTATTGGAGTATAATTGCTTTACAGTAGTGTGTTAGTTTCTGCTTTATAACAAAGTGAATCAGTTATACATATACATATGTTCCCATATCTCTTCCCTCTTATGTCTCCCTCCCTCCCACCCTCCCTATTCCACCCCTCGAGGTGGTCACAAGGCACCGAGCTGATCTCCCTGTGCTATGCGGCTGCTTCCCACTAGCTATCTGTTTTACGTTTGGCAGTGTATATATGTCCATGCCACTCTCTCGCTTTGTCACAGCTTACCCTTCCCATTCCCAGTATCCTAAAGTCCATTCTCTAGTAGGTCTGTGTCTTTATTCCTGTCTTACCCCTAGGTTCTTCATGACATTATTTTTTCTTAAATTCCATATATATGTGTTAGCATACGGTATTTGTCTTTCTCTTTCTGACTTACTTCACTCTGTGTGACAGACTCTAGGTCCATCCACCTCATTACAAATAGCTCAATTTCGTTTCTTTTTATGGCTGAGTAATATTCCACTGTATATATGTGCCACATCTTCTTTATCCATTCATCCGATGATGGGCACTTAGGTTGTTTCCATCTCCGGGCTATTGTAAATAGAGCGGCAGTGAACATTTTGGTACATGACTCTTTTTGAATTATGGTTTTCTCAGGGTATATGCCCAGTAGTGGGATTGCTGGGTCATATGGTAGTTCTATTTGTAGTTTTTTAAGGAACCTCCATACTGTTCTCCATAGTGGCTGTACCAATTCACATTCCCACCAGCAGTGCAAGAGTGTTCCCTTTTCTCCACACCCTCTCCAGCATTTATTGTTTCTACATTTTTTGATGATGGCCATTCTGACTGCTGTGAGATGATATCTCATTGTGGTTTTGATTTGCATGTCTCTAATGATAAATGATATTGAGCATTATTTCATGTGTTTGTTGGCATTCTGTATATCTTCTTTGGAGAAATGTCTGTTTAGGTCTTATGCCCATTTTTGGATTGGGTTGGTTTTTGGTTACTGAGCTGCATGAGCTGCTTATAAATTTTGGAGATTAATCCTTTGTCAGTTGCTTCATTTGCAAATGTTTTCTACCATTCTGAGGGTTGTCTTTTGGTCTTGTTTATGGCTTCCTTTGCTGTGCAAAAGCTTTTCAGTTTCATTAGGTCCCATTTGTTTATTTTTGTTTTATTTCCATTTCTCTAGGAGGTGGGTCAAAAAGGATCTTGCTGTGATTTATGTCATAGAGTGTTCTGCCTATGTTTTCCTCTAAGAGTTTGATAGTTTCTGGCCTTTAATCCATTTTGAGCTTATTTTTGTGTATGGTGTTAGGGAGTGATCAAATCTCATACTTTTACATGTACCTGTCCAGTTTTCCCAGCACCACTTATTGAAGAGGCTTTCCTTTCTCCACTGTACTTTCCTGCCTCCTTTACCAAACATAAGGTGACCATATGTGTGTGGGTTTATCTCTGGGCTTTCTATCCTGTTCCCTTGATCTATATTTCTGTTTTTGTGCCAGTACCATACTGTCTTGATTACTGTAGCTTTGTAGTATAGTCTGAAGTCAGGGAGCCTGATTCCTTCAGCTCCGTTTTTCGTTCTCAAGATTGCTTTGGCCATTCGGGGTCTTTTGTGTTTCCATACAAATTGTGAAATTTTTTGTTCTAGTTCTGTGAAAAATGCCAGTGGTAGTTTGATAGGGATTGCATTGAATCTGTAGATTGCTTTGGGTAGCATAGTCATTTTCACAATGTTGATTCTTCCAATCCAAGAACATGGTATATCTCTCCATCTATTTGTATCATCTTTAATTTCTTTCATCAGTGTCTTATAATTTTCTGCATACAGGTCTTTTTTCTCCTTAGGCAGGTTTATTCCTAGATATTTTATTCTTTTTGTTGCAGTGGTAAATGGGAGTGTTTTCTTGATTTCACTTTCAGATTTTTCATCATCAGTGTATAGGAATGCCAGAGATATCTGTGCATTGATTTTGTATCCTGCTACTTCACCAAATTCATTGATTAGCTCTAGTAGTTTTCTGGTAGCATCTTTAGGATTCTCTATGTATAGTGTCATGTCATCTGCAAACAGTGACAGCTTTACTTCTTCTTTTCCGATTTGGATTCCTTTTATTTCCTTTTCTTCTCTGATTGCTGTGGCTAAAACTTCCAAAACTATGTTGAATAAGAGTGTTGAGAGTGGGCAACCTTGTCTTGTTCCTGATCTTAGTGGAAATGCTTTCAGTTTTTCACCATTGAGGACAATGTTGGCTGTGGGTTTGTCATATATGGCCTTTATTATGTTGAGGAAAGTTCCCTCAGTGCCTACTTTCTGCAGGGTTTTTATCATAAATGGGTGTTGAATTTTGTCAAAAGCTTTCTCTGCATCTATGGAGATGATCATATGGTTTTTCTCCTTCAGTTTGTTAATATGGAGTATCACGTTGATTGATTAGCGTATATTGAAAAATCCTTGCTTTCCTGGAATAAACCCCACTTTATCATGGTGTATGATCCTTTTAATGTGCTGTTCGATTCTGTTTGCTAGTATTTTCTTGAGGATTTTTGCATCTGTGTTCATTAGTGATATTGGCCTGTAGTTTTCTTTCTTTGTGACATCCTTCTCTGGTTTTGGTATCAAGGTGATGGTGGTCTTGTAGAATGAGTTTGGGAGTGTTCCTCCCTCTGCTGTATTTTGGAAGAGTTTGAGAAGGATAGGTGTTAGCTCTTCTCTAAATGTTTGGTAGAATTCGCCTGTGAAGCCATCTGGTCCTGGGCTTTTGTTCGTTGGAAGATTTTTAATCACAGTTTCAATTTCAGTGCTTGTGATTGGTCTGTTCATATTTTCTATTTCTTCCTGATTCAGTCTTGGCACGTTGTGCATTTCGAAGAATTTGTCCCTTTCTTCCAAATTGTCCATTTTATTGGCATAGAGTTGCTTGTAGTAATCTCTCATGATCTATTGTATTTCTGCAGTGTCCGTTGAAAAGTTCTCCTTTTTCATTTCTAATTCTATTGATTTGAGTCTTCTCCCTTTTTTTCTTGATGAGTCTGGCTAATGGTTTATCAATTTTATCTTCTCAAAGAACCAGCTTTTAGTTTTATTGATCTTTGCTCTTGTTTCCTTCATTTCTTTTTCATTTATTTCTGATCTGATCTTTTTGATTTCTTTCCTTCTGCTAACTTTGGGGTTTTTTTGTTCTTCTTTCTCTAACTGCTTTAGGTGCAAGGTTAGGTTGTTTATTCGAGATGTTTCCTGTTTGTTAAGGTAGGATTGTATTGCTATAAACTTCCCTTTTAGAACGGCTTTTGCTGCATCCCATAGGTTTTGGGTCGTCGTCTCCATTGTCATTTGTTTCTAGGTATTTTTTGATTTCCTATTTGATTTCTTCAGTGATCACTTCGTTATTAAGTAGTGTATTGTTTATCCTCCATGTGTTTGTATTTTTTACAGATCTTTTCCTGTAATTGATATCTAGTCTCATAGCATTGTGGTCGGAAAAGGTACTTGATACAATTTCAATTTTCTTAAATTTACCGAGGCTTGATTTGTGACCCAAGATATGATCTATCCTGGAGAATGTTCCATGAGCACTTGAGAATAATGTGTATTCTGTTGTTTTTGGATGGAATGTCCTATAAATATCAGTTAAGTCCATCTTCTTTAATGTTTCATTTAAAGCTTGTGTTTCCTTATTTATTTTCATTTTGGATGATCTGTCCATTGGTGAAAGTGGGGTGTTAACGTCCCTTACTATAAATGTGTTACTGTCGATTTCCCCTTTTATGGCTGTTAGTATTTGCCTATGTATTGCGGTGCTCCTATGTTGGGTGCATAAATATTTACAATTGTTATATCTTCTTCTTTGACTGATCCCTTGATCATTATATAGTGTCCTTCTTTGCCTCTTGTAATAGTCTTTATTTTAAAGTCTATTTTGTCTGATATGAGAATTGCTACTGCAGCTTTCTTTTGGTTTCCATTTGCATGGAATATCTTTTTCCATCCCCTTACTTTCAGTCTGTATGTGTCTCTAGGTCTGAAGTGGGTCTCTTGTAGACAGCATATATAAGGGTCTTGTTTTTGTATCCGTTCAGCCAATCTGTGTCTTTTGATGGGAGCATTTAGTCCATTTACATTTAAGGTAATTATCGATATGTATGTTCCTATTCCCATTTTCTTAATTGTTTTGGGTTTGTTATTGTAGGTCTCTTCCTTCTCTGGTGTTTCTTGCCTAAAGAAGTTCCTTTAGCATTTGTTGTAAAGCTGGTTTGGTGGTGCTGAACTGTCTCAGCTTTTGCTTGTCTGTAAAGGTTTTAATTTCTCCATCAAATCTGAATGAGATCCTTGCTGGGTAGAGTAATCTTGGTTGCAGGTTTTTCTCCTTCATCACTTTAAGTATGTCCTGCCAGTCCCTTCTTGCTTGCAGAGTTTCTGCTGAAATATCAGCTGTTAACCTTATGGGGATTCCCTTGTGTTTTATTTGTTGTTTTTTCCTTGCTGCTTTTAATATGTTTTCTTTGTATTTAATTTTTGACAGTTTGATTAATATGTGTCTTGGCGTGTTTCTCCTTGGATTTATCCTGTATGGGACTCTCTGTGCTTCCTGGAGTTGATTAACTATTTCCCTTCCCATATTAGGGAAGTTTTCAACTATAATCTCTTCAAATATTTTCTCAGTCCCTTCTTTTTCTTTTTCTTTTTTCTCTTTTTTTTTCTTTTTTCTTTTTCTTCTTCTTTTTCTTTTTTCTCTTCTTCTTCTGGAACCCCTATAATTCGAATGTTGGTGTGTTTAATGTTGTCCCAGAGGTCTCTGAGACTGTCCTCAGTTCTTTTCATTCTTTTTTCTTTATTCTGCTCTGCAGTAGTTATTTCCACTGTTTTATCTCCCAGGTCACTTATCCATTCTTCTGCCTCAGTTATTCTGCTATTGATCCCATCTAGAGTATTTTTAATTTCATTTATTGTGTTGTTCATCATTGCTTGTTTCATCTTTAGTTCTTCTAGGTCCTTGTTAAATGTTTCTTGCATTTTGTCTATTCTATTTCCAAGATTTTGGATCATCTTTACTATCATTATTCTGAATTCTTTTTCAGGTACACTGTCTATTTCCTCTTCATTTGTTAGGTCTGGTGGGTTTTTATCTTGCTCCTTCATCTGCTGTGTGTTTTTCAGTCTTCTCATTTTGCTTATCTTACTGTATTTGGGGTCTCCATTTTGCAAGCTGTAGGTTCGTAGTTCCCGTTGTTTTTGGTGTCTGTCCCCAGTGGCTAAGGTTGGTTCAGTGGGTTGTTTAGGCTTCCTGGTGTAGGGGACTAGTGCCTGTGTTCTGGTGGATAAAGCTGGATCTTGTCTTTCTGGTGGGGAGGACCACGTCTGGTGGTGTGTTTTGGGGTGTCTGTGGCCTTATGATTTCAGGCAGCCTCTCTGCTAATGGGTGGGGTTGTGTTCCTGTCTTGCTAGTTGTTTGACATAGGTTGTCCAGCACTGTAGCTTGCTCTTCGTTGAGTGAAGCTGGGTGCTGGTCTTGAGATGGAGATCTCTGGGAGATTTTTGCCGTTTGATATTATGTGGAGCTGGGAGGTCTCGTGTGGACCAGTGTCCTGAAGTTGGGTCTCCCACCTCAGAGGCACGGCACTGACTCCTGGTGGAGCACCAAGAGCTTTTCATCCACACGGCTCAGAATAAAATGGAGAAAAAGTAGAAAGAAAGAATTAGTAGAAGGAAGAAAGAAAGGAAGGGAGGGAGGGAGGAAGGAGGGAGGGAGGGAGGGCGGAAGAAAGGAGGGAAGGAAAGAAAGAAAGAAGATAAAATAAAATAAAGATAAAATAAAATAGTTATTAAAATAAAAAATAATTATTAAGAAAAAAACTTTTTTTTTGAAGGAACTAAAAAATGGACAGATAGAGCCCTAGGACAAATGGTGAAAGCAAAGCTATACAGAGAAAAATCTCACACAGAAGCATATACATACACACTCACAAAAAGAGGAAAAGTGGAAAAAGTCATAAATCTTGCTCTCAAAGTCCACCTCCTCAATTTGGGATGATTCGTTGTCTATTCATGTATTCCACAGATGCAGGGTACATCAAGTTGATTGTGGAGCTTTAATCCGCTGCTTCTGAGGCTGCTGGGAGAGATTTCCCTTTCTCTTCTTTGTTCGCACAGCTCCTGGGTTTCAGCTTTGGATTTGGCCCCGCCTCTACGTGTAGGTCGCCAGAGGGCATCTGTTCTTCAGTCAGACAGGACGGGGTTAAAGGAGTAGCTGCTTTGGGGACTCTGGTTCACTCAGGCCGGGGGGAGGGAGGGGTACGGAGTGCAGGGCGAGCCTGCGGCGGCAGAGGCCGTTGTGACGTTGCACCAGCCTGAGGCACGCTGTGCTGCGTTCTCCCAGGGAAGTTGTCCGTGGATCCCGGGACCCTGGCAGTGGCGGGCTGCACAGTCTCTCCAGAAGGGGAGTGTGGATAGTGACCTGTGCTCGCACACAGGCTTCTTGGTGGCGGCAGCAGCAGCCTTAGCGTCTCCTGCCCGTCTCCGGGGTCCGCGCTTTTAGCCGTGGCTCGCGTCCGTCTCTGGAGCTCCTTTAAGCAGCGCTCTTAATCCCCTGTTCTCGCGCACCGGGAAACAAAGAGGGAAGAAAAAGTCTTTTGCCTCTTTGGCAGGTCCAGACTTTTCCCCGGACTCCCTCCCGTCTAGCCGTGGCGCACTAACCCCCTGCAGGCTTTGTTCACGCCGCCAAGCCCAGTCCTCTCCCGGAGCTCCAACCAAAGCCCGAGTCTCAGCTTCCAGCCCTGCCCGCCCCGTTGGGTGAGCAGACAAGTGTCTCTGGCTGGTCAGTGCCGGTCGGCACCAATCCTCTGTGCGGGAATCTCTCTGCTTTGCCCTCCACACCCCTGTTGCTGCGCTCTTCCCCGTGGCTCCGAATCTTCCCCCCTCCGCCACCCGCAGTCTCCGCCCGTGAAGGGGCTTCCTAGTGTGTGGAAACCTTTCCTCCTTCACAGCTCCCTCCCACTGGTGTGGGTCCCACCCCTATTCTTTTGTCTCCATTTATTCTTTTTTCTCTTGCCCTACCCTGGTACTTGGGGAGTTTCTTGCCTTTTGGGTGGTCTGAGGTCTTCTGCCAGTGTTCAGTAGGTGTTCTCTAGGAGTTATTCTATGTGTAGATGTATTTCTGGTGTATCAGTGGGGAGGAAGGTGACCTCTGTGTCTTACTCTTCCACCATCTTCCCCTCGTCTCCCTCCTTTATTTTTTTATTTCTTTTTCTCTCTCCTCTTTTCTCTCTTTCTTCCCTTTCTTTCCTTCATCCGTCCTTCCCATCCTCTCTCCTTCTTTCCATTTCTCCTTCCTCCCTCCTTTCCTTTCTTCCTTGGTTTCTTTTTCTTGTCTTTCTTTTTTCTTTTCTTTGCTTTCCAAACTTTGAATAATTAACATATATTGTTTGTGTAATCAAGAAAATATAGTACAATAATTATGAAATACACAATTAAAAATGTTGCATATGAAATATTTAAAAATCTCTTATTTTTATTTTAGTACCTGAGAATAGTGATTGTCAAAATAATTTCCTTTGTATGTGGTTGTTGTTTTCATTTCTGTCTCTCTATTTGTCTTTATCTTAATAAAGTCACAGGTAGCTATAATGAATTCTTGGACCAAGGCCAGGTAAAAATGGCCCTATGGTGAGTCTTTCCTTTAATTTCTCTTCATAGACTATCCTAATGATCTCTGCTTCTCTTCTGATGGTATTTCTAAAATGCTTACGTTCAACTGGGACAACACACACCCATAATGGCAATATATTAAGGAATACCTTTTTGGTTTAAAAAAAAGTGCAAGTTTTATCTCTTTGTGTAAATTATAGATACTTATAAAATAATTAAAATATTAATATATACTTAACTGAAAGATAGGTTTCAATTAATATCACTTATCCAAGGACTTCATGGTTCTTATAATGTGGTTGCTTTAGACTTTAAGTATAGTTCTTGAAAGTGTAATGTTTCTTCAAAGTCCAGAATGAAGCCAATTTGTCTAATTTCAAATCCCAACTCCAAACCTCAATATCTGTGTGACCTTGAACAAGTTACTTAACCTGTCAGTGCCTTAGTTTCTCATATGCAAGATGAAATAATAATATAACCTATCTCTTAGGGTCATTTTAGAAGGAGATGAATCATTAAAGGTAAGTCACACATGGTAACTACACAGTAAGTGTGAGCTATTGTTCTTTCTATTATACAAACTGAGGTCCTGCTCAAAGGTGACCTCCAAATGATAGAGCAACCCTATCCTTACATAAATCAAAATATCTTCGCAGTACTTTTTACCTAACTTTGTATATTAGAATTAGCCACGTTTACAGAATATCTTCGTTCTAAAGCTGTATTGACATATTTAACATATCTTAACATTAAAAATGAAATGATTGATATTATTTTAGAACTTACAGTTGAGAAAGAGTTTTTCCATAAATTATCTGATTTCAGTTTAAGCTTCACACTTTGTTACACCCTAAATAATAGTGCCTAGCCTGTAGGTGTGCTAATTACCTGAAAGAGTTCTGTACATTCAAACTCCAAGTTGCAGTTAATTAACTTAATTACTTTTTCATCATAATTTGATCCCTAAAGCCCCATTTTGGTTGTAATTTCTTGTAGTGTTCTGAGCAAACCAATGAAACACACAAAAAATAGCATAATATTCCAGCTGTGACTTTTATCCTTGTATAACAAGAGACAACCAAACAAAATGTATAGCTAATAGATAATGTTTCATGAAAAGTGGAAAAAATGACAGAGAATAGGGTTGGCTGATGTTGAACATAGGTAAAGAGGAAGAAGCACCCCAGGGAAAGGGGAGAAGATAGAAGAAATCAATAAATGAGGAAGAGGTACGAGAAAAAATACGTGGATGGGATTAAAAAAAAAAAAAGGTTAGAGAGAAAGATTTCTCAGTCAATAGAGCCAAAAAAATGAGGGAAGAGTATGAGGTTCCAAGACTCAGCTCATGTGGAAAGAGAAAGAAGAGGCAATGTTCCTTTAAAAACATATGGAAGTGCTAGCATAAAAAAATTAAATAAGCTAAAAATAATAACAAGTGAATCTGCATTTGCTTGAAATCAGTTACAAAACCAGTGCAAAAGTGGTAGGGCTGATACCCAAATGGTCAAGGGATTGGGGTTCTAGAAGGTTTCGTAGGGGCTGGAGAAGTGGGCTCTGAAGTTTGTGAAGATTTACAAGGATGGACAGCATGCCTCAGGGCTGCTTCAGGGTAAGGACCTGCAGAAAACTCAGTACTCCTCACTCCCCCACCTCTTCCTGTAAAAAGGTAAGGGGATTTGTTGTATCTGTCTCTTAAGAGAGAATGTCACTGAGGGGAAATTGGAATCCCAGGCATACCTTACATGTAGGTATGGAGAGATAATGCACATACCCCACATGGCTGAGAACCACATGGCAAAAATTCAGTGTAGAATTTGGTCCAGGATCATTGAAGCCCTTGAAATTCCCTGAATAAACAAGCCAAAAACATCTCTGAAGTGACATTTTCACAACAATAGGGCCTCCTATTGAAAATAATAAATTAAATAAATAAATAGAATTTCAACTAAACAAAAATTGCTAATGCACAGCAAATAAAGTAACATGAGAATTGTCAGGTAGAATGAAGAGCAGAACGACCTAACTAGAAAAAATATTTGAAGTAAGAATACTAAAAATGATTAAAGAGTTAAAAGAAACAATAAAACCATAAGCGAATGACAGCAACAAGGAAGAGGCCTGAATTTAAAGCCCAAAAGTCCTGGGATTGATCAAGTTCACCAATAAATAGTTGAAAAACTGGTGTTGAACTTCTCTGAGCTTTAATTTTCTCATGGAACTGCTGATATATTTATCTCATGGTGTTTGCATAAAAGATTGTGTGAGGAAATGCATGTAAAGTTCCTAGAAAATTACATCAGTGTTTATCTTAGTTCCCATTTATGAAAGAAAAAGTTAGATGTTGAAGCTCAGTCAACTGTTTATTTGCAATTCTGAGTACCAAGATCTATTTAGTGTACCTTAAGTTTTGAAACACAATTTCCTACTTAGTAGGATTGTAAGAAAATAGTATGGAATAGGACATCTATCAAGATATGCAGTTAACCTAACAACAGTAGCATACCAATTTTCTGTCCATATATGTAATATCTTCAGGGACATGTAGAACATAGTCCAAATGCTTCTCTCAAGCATGACCTTCTCTAAGGGATAGGGCATAAGAACAGCACCATCTATTTTTTCAGATAAGCCTTAGAAACATTTTTGTCAAGTTTGAAATACATCTTTTTCAGATACTGATTAGAATTTCATTATGTTTACAAGTAATTTTTGGAAATGGATACCTTTATACCATCCCATCTTTTCATCCAGAAATCTGATATATCTCTCTCCTTTTATTTACCTTTTAAAATATTCTTCTTTCGTGAAGTTATGTGATAACTTTCATAAATATTTCTTATAAAATTAATTCCTATATATTATAGACATTGGTTGCTATAGAGACTCACATCTTAGATATTAGGTATCCAAGGAAACTTTTTATTTCTTTATATTTCACATCTAACATATACCATTTTTTTATTTTAAGTGCTTTTAAGTTTAATTTTTTCCTTTGCATTTTTTAGGTAGATAGTGGCATATTCTGAATGCCTTCCTTTACAAATTATTTCTACTGTTATTTATCACACTGACAAGAAGTTTCAAATAGTATGGCATGGTAAGTGGAGAGCATAGAACTTCTTGTCCTGTACATGTTGAAGAAATATCATTCTACATTTAATTTTCTAAAGATGACAATTTCTTTGGTATCTTTTTGTCATTTTTGCAGATGATAATTTAGTTTTCTCTCTTTTAACATATTAAAGAATTTTGTTACTAAAATTCCTACTTGGAACCATCCTTTTCTTGCTGTATATAAATTGATTATGAAGTAAAGTTCTTTTAATAATATTCGGAAGATCATGTCCTTGTGTTTTGGACAACCTCAAAAGGTCATACCATAGTTCATGTGCATGTGTTTATGTGTTACTTTGTGAGGTCTAAATATGAAGGCTAAATTTACTATCCTGAGAATAATATGTTTCTTGACAGTTTGAAGTAATGCAACTGTAAAACTGTACTGTAAGCTGTGAAGGCAAGGATATTTTCTGTGATAAACACAACTCAGAGGCTTATAGAGATATGCGTGGAGTAGGTAAAGTCACAGCATAAACACAAAACATTATTAATTTTACTAAAATATTTATTTTCTGTTGAGGAATCTATACCTTTATATTTAAACAAATATGGATATTGACTGAAGTAAAAATGCTCAATTGTATTCTGCTATTAATGGCCCTTAGTGGAAAATTTTAAAATGCTCTGGCCCACTTGATCTGTTAAGCTATTTTTACTATGCCAGTTTTTCATTCCACTTATTTTCAATATTTTAAAAAATTAAAAAAATTTTGCTTTATGTATTTTAAGACCGATATTTGGCAGAATCTTAGGATCTTAGAATACTTTCCGTTTTGATGATCCCCTTTAGTCATTCATTTTATGTATTTTCATAAATAGTCATTATTATTTTTGTCATTGTTGATATTGTTATTTGTTTAAAGTCAATGCTTTTGCAAGATTTTCTTGCTTTCCAATGCCTTTGACTTAACTTCCCTGCCTTCCTTTTTGTTGTATGTACTTCTTTTAGATATACCGCTGATCCTTGAACAATGCAATGGTTGGGTTGCCAAGCCTCCATGAAGTTGAAAATCCAAATATAAACTTATAGTAGGCCCTCCACATATGGGGCGACTGCATATATAGGTTCCTCCATATCTACAGTGTTTTTTTTTTAAAGGAATTTTGCCCTTTTTAAAATTGTATTTATTTATTTATTTAAGATCTACTGTCTTAACTTTCAAGTGTATAATGCTCTGTTGTTAACTGTAGTCACCATCTTATATTAGATCTCCAGAACTTATTCATCTTATAGCTGTAAGTTTGTACCCTTTGACCAACATTCCCCCACCCCTCAACTCCTGGCAACCACCGTTCTGCTTTCTTTCTATGAGTTCAGCTTTTTTAGATTCCATATATAAGTGAGAACATACAGCATTTGTCTTTCTCTTCTCTGACTTATTTCACTTGGCTTATGCCCTCAAGGTCCAACTGTGTTGTCACAAAAGGCAGGATTTCCTTCCTTCTTATGGCTAAACAATATTCCATTGTATATGTATACCATATTTTCTTTGTTTATTCATCCATCAGTGAATACTTACGTTGTTTCTGTGTCTTGTCTATTGTAAATAACACTGCAATGGACATGAGGGTGCAAATATCTCTTTAAGATAGTGATTTTGTTTCCTTTGGATAAATACCCAGAAATTGCTGAATTATATGGTAGTTCTATTTTTACTGTTTTGAGGGATCTCCATTCTGTTTTCCGTAGTCGCTGCATCAATTTACATACCCACAAACAATGCACAAAGGTTTCCTTTTCTCCACATCTTCAGGAACACTTGTTTCTTATTTTTTTGATGAAAGCCATTTTAACGGTGTGAGATATCTCATTGTGGTTTTGATTTACATTTCCTTGATGATTAGTGATGGGCATCTTTTCATGTACTTGTTTCATGTACTTGTATATCTTCTTTGAAAAAAATGTCTATTCAAATCCTTCTCATTTTTTAACTGGATTTTTTTTTTTTTTAACTACGGAGTTGTATGAGCTATTGATTTGTATTAACCCTTTATCCCACAGATGGTTTGCAAATATTTTCTCCTGTTTCCTAGATTTCCTTTTCTTTTTATTGATGATTTCTTTTGCTGTGCTAAAACGTTTTAATTTGATGTAGTCCTACTTGTTTATTTTTGCATTTGTTGCTTACACTTTTGGTGTCATATCCAAAAAGTCATTGCCAAGACTAATGTCAAAGAGCTTTTTCTGTTTTCTTCTAATGGGTTTATAGTTTGGGGTCTTACATTTAATTCATTAATCCATTTTGCATTAATTTTGTGAGTGTTATAAAATATGAGTTGAATTTTATCCTTTTGCCTGTGAATATCCAGTTTTCTTAACACCATTTATTGAAGAGACTAAGCTTTCCCCATTGAGTATTCTTGTCTCCCTTATCAAATATTCATTCACTGTATATGCTTTGGTTTATTTCTGGACTCTTGATTCTTTTCGGTTGGTCTATGTGTCTATTTTTATGCCAGTACCAAACTGTTTTGATTACTTTTGGTGTCTATCCAAAAAAATCATAGACATTTTAAGATTGTTTTGCCCTTCTGTAAAAAATGCCATTGGAATTTTGATAGAGATTGCATTGAATCTATAAATGGCTTTGAGTATGGACATTTTAACAACATTAATTATTCCAATTCATAAAACATGGGATAGCTTTCCACTTGCATGTGACTCCTTTAATTTCTTTGATCAAGCTCTTGTAATTTTCAGCACAGATTTTTCACCTCTGTTTTGTGCTGATCCCAGCCTATTGATAGTGTTGCTCTTGGCTAGAAACACCAGGGTTGGGTGCCTACCTGGGCCTGAGGGAAGCTCCCCATAGACTTTTCCCCTTTTGGAACCAATGTTATGGCTGGACCAGCCCTTGTGGTTCTTATTATGACTGCAAGATGCCCTCAGCAGTTAACATCAAGACACTGTGAAACTACAGGGTTTATTACTCACAGGTCTTGGAGAGTACGTGGCATACCTGAGGCCACACAGTGAGGCCTCAGGTGGAATGAGGGCAGGTGGGGAGAGAGAGAACACACACACTCAGGCCTGGGAGCTCTGCTTTTATTGGGATCAATAGTGGGGGCCTGTGGTTTCGTGGGTTCATTCTTTACTGGTGAATTTAAAGCATAAGATCAGGAATTAATGTTCAAGAAGAGAAAAACAAACAGCCAACAGTCAGTTATCTAAGTGAATCAAAGATCTCTAAAACAAGCAAACTTCGGTACAGTAGGGGTGAGGTGGATGTGGTGTGAAGCCTGGCTCTTACCTAGTCATGTGGCTGGCAGTGTGTTTAGTCAAGAGAGCTGTCTTTGAATTGGATTCCTTAGCAATCAGAGCTTAAGTTAGGCACTTGCATTATGATAAAAACAAAAAATAAACAAAAAACTGTCAGACACTTACACTACAACCTCTTTGGTTAAATTTATTCCTAAGTATTTTATTATTTGTGATTCTGTTGAAATGGGGTTGTTTTATTTCTTTTTCAGATAGTTTGTTGTTAGTACATAGAAACACAGCTGATTTTTTTTTGCGGTACGTGGGCCGCTCACTGCTGTGGCCTCTCCCGTTGCAGAGCACAGGCTCCGGACGCGCAGGCTTAGCGGCCATGGCTCACGGGTCCAGCCGCTCCGCGCCATGTGGGATCTTCCTGGACCGGGGCACGAACCCGTGTCCCCTGCATCGGCAGGCGGACTCTCCACCACTGCGCCACCAGGGAAGCCCCAGAGCTGATTTTTTTATGTTGATGTCTGTGTCCTGCAACTTTTAAAAATTCACTTTTTAGTGTTAACAGTGTTTTGGTGGCATCTTTCGGGCTTTCTATGTATAAGATGTCACCTGCAAACAGAGACACTTTTACTTCCTCTTCTCCAATTTGGACACCTCTTATTTATTTATTATTTTTCTTACATAATTGCTCTGGCTAGAACTTCCAGTACTGTGTTGAACAGGAGTGGTAAAATGAGCACCCTTGTCTTGTTCCTGATCTTAGTAGGAAAGGTTTTAACATTTAACCACTGAGTGTGATGTTATATATGGCCTTTATTATGTTGAGGTCTGTTCCCTCTATACCCACTTTGTTGAGAGTTTTTGTCATAAAAGTTTGTTGCTTTTGCTGCATCCCATAAGTTTTGGTATTTTGTATTTGCATTTGTTTCAAGATAATTTTTTATTTCCCTTCTGATTTCTTCTTTGACGCATTGGTTGTTTGGGAGTGGTTGTTTAATTTCCACACATTTATTATGTTTTCAGTTTTCCTCCTGTTACTGATCTCTAGTTTCATACCGTTGTGGTTGGACAAGATACTTGGTATGATTTCAATCTTGTATTTGCTAGGGCGTGTTTTGTGTCCTAACATATATCTATCCTGGAGAAAACTACAGGTACACTTGAGAAGAATATGTATTCTGCTGCTGTTGGGTGAAATGTTTTACACATGTCTGTCAGGTCCATTTGATCTAAGGTATAGTTCACGTCCAACGTTTCTTTACTGATTTTCTGTCTGGATGATCTTCCAGTAGTTTAAGTAGGGTATTGAAGTCCCCTAATATTATTGTCTATTTCTCCCATTCTGTAGTATTTGCTAAATATATTTAGGTGCTCTGATACTGGGCGCATATATATTTATAATTGTTATATTCTCTTGATGAATTGATCCCTTTATCATTATGTATCTGTCTCTTGTTAAAGTTTTTGACTTAAAATCTACTTTGTCTGATATAAGTATAGCGACCCTCTCTCTTTTGGGTTCCATTTGCTTGGAATATCATTTTCCATCCCCTCATTTGGAGCCTATGTGTGTCCTTAAAGCTAAAATGAGTTGCTTGTAGGCAGCATAAAGTTGGGTCTTATTTTTTAATCCATTCAGCCATTTATCTCTTTTGATTGGAGAAGTTAGTGCATTTACATTCAAAGTAATTTTGATAGGCATGTATTTACTATTGCCATTTGTTTAATGTAGCTGTTTTGTAGCTGTTTTGTAATTTCTTTGTTCCTTCTTTTTTCTGTTACTCTCTTCCTTGGTGACTTTATGATTTTTTTAATAGTGGTATGTCTTAATTCTTTTTTTAGTATTTTTTATATATCTAAAATAGGTGTTTGCTTTGTGGTTGCCATTAGGCTTACAGAAAATGTATTATATTTACGACAATCAACTTTAAGTTGATAATAACTCCAAACACATACTCATGTTCTACAATTTTCTATCTCCTCATATATTTTGTTTTTGATTTCATTTTTCATCTATATATACTGCATATCCATTTACAAATTATTGTTTTGTAGTTATTTTTAATACTTTTGTCTGTAACTTTCATACTAGACTTGTGATTTACCCACCTTCGTTACCCACCTTCTCTTTGATTTTATTCAGTTTTATTATGTGTCTTGGAGTTAGACTGTTTTGAGTTGAAATTTTGGGGTGACTTACTACCTTCATGAACTTGGATATTGAAAATATTGAAATCGGTCCCCAGATTTGGGAAGTTCTTATTATTTCTTTTCTTTTTAGTTTGATTTAATTTCTATATTTAAAGAAAATTTTTAACATCTTTATTGGAGTACAGTTGCTTTACAGTAGTGTGTTAGTTTCTGCTATATAATAAAGTGAATCAGCTATACATACACATACATCACCATATCTCCTCCTTCTTGCATCTCCCTCCCACCTCTCTAAGTGGACACAAAGCACCCAGCTGATCTCCCTGTGCTATGCGGCTGCTTCCCACTAGCTATCTGTTTTACATTTGGTAGTGTATATATGTCAATGCCACTCTCTCACTTCATCCCAGCTTACCCTTCTCCCTCCCCATATCCTCAAGTCCATTCTCTATGTCAGCGTCTGTATTCCTGTCCTGCCCCTAGGTTCTTCAGAACTTTTTTTTTTTAGATTCCATATGTATGTGTTAGCATATGGTATTTGTTTTTCTTTCTGACTTACTTCACTCTGTATGACAGACTCTAGGTCCATCCACCTCACTGCAAATAACTCAGTTTCGTTTCCTTTTATGGCTGAGTAATATTCCATTGTATACATGTGCCACATCTTCTTTATCCATTCTTCTGTTGATGGACACTCAGGTTGCTTCCATGTCCTGGCTATTGTAAATAGAGCTGCAGTGAATATTGTGGTACATGACTCTTTCTGAATTATGGTTTTCTCAGGGTATATGCCCAGTAGTGGAATTGCTGGGTCATATGGTAGTTCTATTTGTAGTTTTTTAAGGAACCTCCATACTGTTCTCCATAGTGGCTGTATCAATTTACATTCCCACCAACAGTGCAAGATGGTTCCCTATTCTCCACACCCTCTCCAGCATTTATTGTTTGTAGATTTTTTGATGATGGCCATTCTGACTAGTGTGAGGTGATATCTCATTGTAGTTTTGATTTGTATTTCTCTAATGATTAGTGATGTTGAGCATCCTTTCACATGTTTGTTGGCAATCTGTATATTTTCTTTGGAGAAATGTCTATTTAGGTCTTCTGCCCATTTTTGATTGGATTGTTCTTTTGATATTGAGCTGCATGAGCTGCTTGTATATTTTGGAGATTAATCCTTTGTCAGTTGCTTCATTTGCAAATATTTTCTCCCATTCTGAGGGTTGTCTTTTTGTCTTGTTTATGGTCCTTTGCTGTGCGAAAGCTTTTAAGTTGCATTAGGTCCCATTTGTTGATTTTTGTTTTTATTTCCATTTCTCTAGGAAGTGGGTCAAAAATGATCTTGCTGTGTTTTATGTGGTGGAGTGTTCTGCCTTTGTTTATGCTGAGAGATTTATACTGTCTGGCCTTACATTTAGCTCTTTAATCCATTTTGAGTTTATTTTTATGTATGGTGTCAGGGAGTGTTCTACTTTCATTCTTTTACATGTAGCTGTCCAGTTTTCCCAGCATCACTTATTGAAGAGGCTGTCTTTTCTCCATTGTATATTCTTGCCTCCTTTATCAAAGATAAGGTGACCATATGTGCGTGGGATTATCTCTGGGCTTTCTGTCCTGTTCCACTGATCTATATTTCTGTTTTTGTGCCAGTGCCATACTGTCTTGATTACTGTAGCTTTGTACTATAGTCCAAAGTCAGGGAGCCTGATTCCTCCAGCTCCATTTTTCTTTCTTAATATTGCTTGGCTATTCGTGTTCTTTTGTATTTCCATACAAATTGTGAAATTTTTTGTTCTAGTTCTGTGAAAAATGCCATTGGTTGTTTGATAGGGATTGCATTGAATCTGTAGATGGCTTTGGGTAGTATAGTCATTTTCACAATGTTGATTCTTCCAATCCAAGAACATGGTATATCTCTCCATCTGTTTGTATCATCTTTAATTTCCTTCATCAGTGTCTCATAGTTTTCTGCATACAGGTCTTTTTTCTCCTTAGGTAGGTTTATTCCTAGGTATTTTATTCTTTTCGTTGCAGTGGTAAATGGGAGTATTTCCTCAATTTCTCTTTCACATTTTTCATCGTTAGTGTATAGGAATGCAAGAGATTTCTGTGCATTAATTTTGTATCCTGCTACTTTACCAAATTCATTGATTAGCTCTAGTAGTTTTCTGGTCGTGTCTTAGGATTTTCTATGTATAGTATCATGTCATCTGCAAACAGTGACAGCTTTACTTCTTCTTTTCTGATTTGGATTCCTTTTATTTCTTTTTCTTTTCTGATTGCTGTGGCTAAAACTTCCAAAACTATGTTGAATAATAGTGGTGAGAGTGGGCAACCTTCTTCCTGATCTCAGTTTTTCACCATTGAGAATGATGTTAGCTGTGGGTTTGTCATATATGGCCTTTATTATGTTGAGGTAAGTTCCCTCTATGCCTACTTTCTGGAGGGTTTTTATCATGAATGTGTGTTGAATTTTGTCGAAAGCTTTTTCTGCATCTTTTGAGATGATCCTGTGGTTTTTCTCCTTCAATTTGTTAAAATTGTGTATCACATTGATTGAATTGCGTATACTGAAGAATCCTTGCATTCCTGGAATAAACCCCACTTGATCATGGTGTATGATCCTTTTAATGTGCTGTTGGATTCTGTTTGCCAGTATTTTCTTGAGGATTTTTGGATGTATGTTCATCAGTGATACTGGCCTATAGTTTTCTTTTTTTGTGGCATCTTTGTCTGGTTTTGGTATCAGGGTGATGGTGGCCTTGTAGAATGAGTTTGGGAGTGTTCCTCCCTCTGCTATATTTTGGAAGAGTTTGAGAAGGATAGGTGTTAGCTCTTCTCTAAATATTTGATAGAATTCGCCTGTGAAGCCATCTGGTCCTGGGGTTTTGTTTGTTGGAAGATTTATTTATTTATTTATTTTTGCTGTACGTGGGCCTCTCCCATTGCGGAGCACAGGCTCCGGACGCGCAGGCTCAGCGGCCATGGCTCACAGGCCCAGCCGCTCTGCGGCTTGTGGGATCTTCCCGGACCGGGGCACGAACCCGCGTCCCCTGCATTGGCAGGTGGACTCTCAACCACTGCGCCACCAGGGAAGCCCTTGTTGGAAGATTTTTAATCACAGTTTCAATTTCAGTGCTTTTGATTGGTCTGTTTATATTTTCTGTTTCTTTCTGGTTCAGTTTTGGAAGGTTGTGCTTTTCTAAGAATTCCTCCATTTCTTTCAGGTTGTCCATTTTATTGGCATATAATTGCTTGTAGTAATCTCTCATGATCCTTTGTATTTCTGCAGTACCAGTTGTTACTTCTCCTTTTTTCATTTCTAATTCTATTGATTTGAGTCTGCTCCCTTTTTTTTTTTTTGATGAGTCTGGCTAATGGTTTATCAATTTTGTTTATCTTTTCAAAGAGCCTGCTTTTAGTTTTATTGATCTTTACTATCTTTTCCTTCATTTCTTTTTGTTTTTATAAATTTATTTATTTATTTATTTTTGGCTGACTTGGGTCTTTGTTGCTGCACAAGGCCTTCTCTAGTTGAGGTGAGTGGGGGCTACTCTTCGTTGTGGTCCATGGGCTTCTCATTGAGGTGCCTTCCCATTGCGGAGCATGGGCTCTAGGTGTGCGGGCTTCAGTAGTTGTGGCTCGCGGGCTCTAGAGCGCTGGCTCAGTAGTTGTGGCGCACAGGCTTAGTTGTTCCACGGCATGTGGGATCTTCCCAGACCAGGGCTCGAACCCATGTCCCCTGCATTGGCAGGCAGATTCTTAACCCCTATGCCACTACGGAAGCCCTCCTTCATTTCTTTTTCATTTATTTCTGATCTGATCTTTATGATTTCTTTCCTTCTGCTAACTTTGGGTTTTTTTTCTTGTTCTTTCTCTAATTGCTTCAGGTGTATGTTTAGGTTTTTTATTTTAGATGTTTCTTGTTTCTTGAGGTAGCATTGTATTGCTATAAGCTTCCCTCTTAGAACTGCTTTTCCTGCATTCCATAGGTTTTGGGTCATCGTGTTTTCATTGTCATTTGTTTCTAGGTTTTTTTTTATTTCCTCTTTGATTTCTTCAGTAATCTCTTGGTTATTTAGTAGTGTATCATTCAGCCTCCATTTGTTTGTATTTTTTACAGTTTTTTTCCTGTAATTGATATCTAGTCTCAAAGCATTGTGGTCGGAAAAGATACTTGATATGATTTCAATTTTCTTAAATTTACCAAGGCTTGATTTGTGACCCAGGATATGATCGACCCAGAATGTTCCATTTGCACTTGGGAAGAAAGTGTAATCTGCTTTTGGATGGAATATCCTATAAACATCAATTAAGTCCATCTTGTGTAAAGTATCATTTAAAGCTTGTGTTTCCTTATTTATTTTCATTTTGGATGATCTGTCCATCTGTAAAAGTCGGGTGTTAAAACCCCCTACTATTATTGTGCTACTGTCAATTTCCCCTTTTGTGGCTGTTAGCATTTTCCTTATGTATTGAGGTGCTCCTATGTTGGGTGCATAAATATTTACAATTGTTATGTCTTCTTCTTTGATCCCTTGATCATTATGTAGTGTCCTTCTTTGCCTCTTGTAATAGTCTTTATTTTAAAGTCTATTTTGTCAGATATGAGAATTGCTACTTCAGCTTTTATTTATTTTTTTTATTTATTCTTTTTGTGGTACGCAGGCATCTCACTGTTGCGGCCTCTCCCGTTGTGGAGCACAGGCTCCAGACGCGCAGGCTCAGCAGCCATGGCTCACAGGCCCAGCCGCTCCGCGGCATGCGGGACCTTCCCAGACTGGGGCACGAACCCATGTCACCCGCATCGGCAGGCGGACCCTCAACCATTGCGCCACCAGGGAACCCCTCCAGCTTTCTTTTGATTTCCATTTGCATGGAATATCTTATTCCATCCCCTCACTTTCAGTCTGTATGTGTTCCTAGGTCTGAAGTGGGTCTCTTGTAGACAGCATATGTACGGGTCTTGTTTTTGTATCCTTTCAGCCAGTGTATGTCTTTTGGTTGGGGCATTTAATCCATTTACATTTAAGGTAGTTATCGATACGTATGTTCCTATTACCATTTTCTTAATTGTTTTGGGTTTGTTATGTAGGTCTTTTCCTTCTCTTGTGTTTGCTGCCTAGAGAAGTTCCTTTAGCATTTGTTGTAGAGCTGGTTTGGTGGTGCTGAATTCTCTTAGCTTTTGCTTGTCTGTAAAGGTTTTAATTTCTCTGTCAACTCTGAAGGAGATCCTTGCTGGGTAGAGTAATCTTGGTTGTAGGCTTTTCCCTTTTATCACTTTAAATATGTCCTGCCACTTTCAGAGTTTTTGCTGAAAGATCAGCTGTTAACCTTATGGTGATTCCCTTGTGTGGTATTTGTTGTTTTTCCCTTGCTGGTTTTAATATTTTTTCTTTGTAATTTTTGATAATTTGATTAATATGTGTCTTGGTGTGTTTCTCCTTGGATGTATCCTGTATGGGACTCTCTGCCCTTCCTGGACTTGATTGACTATTTCCTTACTCATATTAGGGAAGTTTTCAACTATAATCTCTTCAAGTATTTTCTCAGTCCCTTTTTTTTTCTCTTCTTCTGGGACCCCTATAATTGGAATGTTGGTGCATTTAATGTTGTCCGAGAGGTCTCTGAGATTGTCCTCAATTCTTTTCATTCTTTTTTCTTTATTCTGCTCTGTGGTAGTTATTTCCACTCTTTTATCTTCCAGGTCACTTATCCGTTCTTCTGCCTCAGTTATTCTGCTATTCATTTCTTCTAGAGAATTTTTAATTTAATTGATTCTGTTGTTCATCACTGTTTGCTCTTTCGTTCTTCTAGGTCCTTGTTAAATATTTCTTGCATTTTCTCCATTCTATTTCCAAGATTTTGGATCATCTTTACTATCATTACTCTGAATTCTTTTTCAGGTAGACTATTTCCTTTTCATTTGTTAGGTCTGGTGGGTTTTTACCTTGCTCCTTCATCTGCTCTGTATTTCTCTGTCTTCTCATTTTGCTTAACTTACTGTGTTTGGGGTCTCTGTTTCGCAGGCTGCAGATTCATAGTTCCCACTGTTTTGGGTGTCTGCCCCCAGTGGGTAGCATTGGTTCACTGGGTCGTGTAGGCTTCCTGGTGGAGTCATCTGGTGCCTGTGTTCTGGTGGATGAGGCTGGATCTTGTCTTTCTGGTGGGCAGGACCATGTCCAGTGGTGTGTTTTGAGGTGTCTGTGAACATATTATGATTTTAGGCAGCATTTCTTCTAATGGGTGACGTTGTATTTCTGTCTTGCTAGTTGTGTGGCATAGGGCATCCAGCACTGTAGCTTGCTGGTCATTGAGTGGAGCTGGGTCTCAGCGTTGAGATGGAGATGTCTGGGAAAGCTTTTGCCGTTTGATATTACATGGCGCCAGGAAGTCTCTGGTGGACCAATGTCCTGAATTCGGCTCTCCCACCTCAGAGGCTGAGGCCTGATACCCAGCCAGAGCACCAAGACACCCTGTCAGCCACGTGGCTCAGAAGAAAAGGGAGAAAAGGAAGGAAGGAGGAGAGGGAGGGAAGGAGGAAGGGTGGAAAAAAATAAAGTTATTAAAATAGAAAAAAATTATTAAAAATAAAAAAGTTAAAAAAAAGAGAGAAAGAAAGAAGACAACAACCAAACCATAAAAGAAATCCACCAGTGATAACAAGCGCTAAAAACTATACCGGGAAAAAAAAAAGGACAGTCAGAACCCTAGGACCAATGGCAAAAGCAAAGCTATACAGACAGAATCTCACAAAGAAGCATACACATACACACTCACAAAAAGAGAAAAAGGAAAAATATATATATATAAAAAATTAAAAAAGGAAGAGAGCAACCAAATCAACAAACAAATCTACCAATGATAATAAACTCTAAATACTAAACTAATATCAACATAAAACCAGAAACAAATTAGATGCAGAAAGCAAATCCCAAGTCTACAGTTGCTTCCAACATCTACCGCCTCAATTTTGGATGATTCCTTGTCTATTCAGGTATTCCACAGATGCAGGGTACATCAAGTTGATTGTGGAGATTTAATCTGCTGCTCCTGAGGCTGCTGGGAGAGATTTCCCTTTCTCTTCTTTGTTCGCACAGCTCCTGTGGTTCAGCTTTGGATTTGGCCCTGCCTCTGCGTGTAGGTCACCTGAGGGCGACTTTTGGGAAGTCTGAGGTCTTCTGCCAGCATTCAGCAGGTGTTCTGTAGGAGTTGTTCCACATGTAGATGTATTTTTGATGTATTTGTGGGGAGGAAGGTGATTTCCATGCCTTACTCCTCTGCCATCTTGAAGGCCATTATTTCTTTAAGTAATCTTTCTGCTCCTTTCTTGTTCAGTTCTGCTTCTTAGACTCCAGTAATGCTTAGATTGTTTCTTTTAATGATAGCCCATAATTCACTCTTTTTCATTCTTTTATCTTTTTCTCCTCTGTGTGATTTCAAATGATCTATATTTTAGTTTTTGTCAGACAATTTGTAGATCTTTATTTCTTTAGGATTCGTCACTGAAGCTTATTAGTTTCCTTTGGCAACGTCCTATTTCCTTCATTATAAATGATCCTTGTGGCTTTGCGCTTATGTCTGAGCATTTGAGAGGCACCTCTTCTAGTCTTTATAGACTGGTTTCAGCAGGCATAGCCCTCCAGAGTCAGTCTGTCCAGAGATTCTGGGTGGGCCATCTGATGGTGTCCATGGGTGGACTTGCTGCTAGAGTCCTTGGGCAGGCACAGCTGGTGCCTGGGTCAGCAGATGGCCAAGCTTAGTGCTTGGGTACATGGGCACCAGTCCAGTGCCTGGATCTGCAGTTGTAGATCTAGATATCGACTCCACAGGAACAAACCAGTACTGGGATTACCTGGCAGCCCCGTTTGGTGGAACCCAATCTGGAAGGTGGAGTTATTGAGGTCATCCTCATAGTAGGATGAGCATGGAGCCTGGGGCTACAAGAGTCAGCCTATAACCTGAGGTCTCGGGTACTAACCTGGGCCTAGCCTAGTGCCATGAGCCTGGGTCAGTGAGAGCTGGTCTAGAGTCTAGGTCTGTGGGTACTGGTCTGGCACTGGTGTGGGTCAAAAGTCTGGGTTCTCAGGAGTTGGCCTGGCATACGACCTAGCTGGGAGCCTGTATTCACACGTGCCCACCTGGAGCCTCGTGCCACGAAAGTTGCCCAGGTCCATGGGATCCAGCTGGCACTGGGGTGAGCCGGAGCTGAGGTTCACAGAAGCCTATCGAAAGCCTGGGGCCATAGGAGGCACCCTGGGCCATTGGAGCCAGTCGGCACTGGGGTGGGCTGGGACCCTGGGATTGTTGGGTTCCACTGACCGCCTGGTGTCATGGGAGCCACCTGGGGCCTCAGAAGCTGCCCAGGTCCTTAGGAGCTGGCAGGAGCGAGGGTGAGCTGGGAGCCTATGTGGAGCCTCGTGCCATATATGCTGCCTGGGGCTGCAGGAGCCACTGAGGCCACTGGAGTTGGCAGGTGCCAGGGTACGTCAGGGGCCTGGGTTTGTGGGAGCATGCAGGGACCACCTAAGGCCCAGGGATCAGCCTGGAATTTGGTAGGCCTCCTCTGGGGTTCACGGTAAAGTCAAGCGCTCACTTCACTCTCCTTTTCACACAGGGAGTGTCTGTCTCCACACCGGGCTGCCCAGGCTTGGGGAAAGGATGATGGAGGTAGTGTGAATGTATGCTTCTTACCCTTCTCAATCCATCTTTTCTCATTTTTGTGCTTCACCCACGTGCTGTAATCCCTCACCTTGAATCCTTCACTTTTATGAAGGTATTTTTGAATGCAGATAGTTAATCAAATTGATGTTTTTGTTGGGGTAGAGCTAGAAATTCCTATGCTGCCATAGGAATTTCTCTTGACACCTTTTTTTTTAGCATTATTATTAATTCAATAAATATGTAAATATTTATTGAGAGTTACCGTGTTCCGAGTACCTGTCTAGGTATTATGGAACTAGCAGCCTTGGATTTATGTCAAACATTATTATACCCTCCTTATCTCATAACTTATCTCTCATATTATCTGACAGATTATCTCTCTAGCTTTCTGTGCTATAGTCTGTATTATTTTGCAACATCCTTTTTACCCTACTCGTTAATTCTCTTCACCTTTATCTGTTTTATAGAAAAATTCTTAATTTCAAACTAAAATTTTTATTTGTAGAAGTGTGATTTGATCCTTTTCTAACCTGCTTGTTATTTCCATCATCCTCTAGTTGCCTCAAGAAATGTTATAGCTATTCGTTGATGCTATCTTTCAGATTTAACTCTGTTACTCTACTTGTTAAGGCTAAAAATGTAGGAGTCACCATTGATTCCTTTTTGTTCACCCTATGTCTAATTCTTGACTTCTCTTCGATATATATCCAGAATCTTTCCACTTTCTTCCACTTCCACTGGTACCAGTCTGGTACACGTCACTATCATTTGTGCCTGGATTATTGCAATAGCCTCTTAACTCTTTACTTCTAAACTTGTTCACTGCCCCCCATCCCACTGTATTCTGAGCCTCAGCCAGAGTGAATGTTTCAAACTCTAATTTAGATTATGTTACTTCTGAGTTTAAAATCCCTGTCTGTCCCAGTCTTTCTCAAGGTGAAAATCAAAATTCTTTCCATGGCTAACTCAGTTCTATACCATCTGGCACCTATTTCTTCACTTAACTCCAATTCTCTTTGTTTTTTTTTCCCCTTACTCAGCTCCAGCTACATTGGCCTCCTTACTGTTCCTCAAACATGCCAGGCATGTTCTTATCTCAGAGACTGGCCCTTGCTGTTCTTTCTGGATGCTCTTCCTCTAGATATCTGCATGTGTATTGATTATCTACTGCTGCCTAGCAAATTATCCCAAAACTTAGTGATTTGAAAGTTTAAATATTAGCTCTCACAGATTCTTTGGGTGCAAAATTCAGGGGCATGTTGGCTGAGAAATTCTGTCTCACCTTCTCATGGGATGCAGCAAGATGTTGGCTGGGACTGCATACATCCCATGGATTTATGCATTTACTGGGCCTGGGAGACCCAATTCCAAAGAGGCTGCTCACATGTATGGCAAGTTGGTGTTGGATATTGGTGGGAAACATTTCTTCTCCATGATAGCCTCTTCACAGGCTGGTTGAATGTCCTCATGACATGACAGCTGGATATCCCTAGAGAGTGATCTAAGAAGTCAAGATGGAAGAAGTCACACACTTTCTATTCTACAATATCAAGTCTTTCTAGTGTCACCTTCTCAGTGAGGACTTTGTTGACCTCATGAATTTTTAACTGCAACCTCACTGCCATCCTTGCTCCCTATTCCCTTTCTCCGTTTTTTATAGATTTTTGATTACACGTATCATCTTCCAATGTAGCAGAAGTTTAATTGCTCATTGTGTCTCTGGCTGTCTCTCCCCAGTGGAACATGAAGTCTGTGAAGAGAGGGACTTGGTTTTCTTCATTTCTGTATCCACAGTGCTGAGAAGACTGGCTCATAGTGAAAATTAGTGTTGATCATTAGTTTCTGCCTTTTCAATCTGCTAATGTCTGCTTCACTGAGGTTTTCAATTCAGTGATTGTATTGTTCTTCTCTGTGTAGTTTCTTCTGGTTCATATTTTCCCTTTCATTGTCTGCACTACTGCCTTGACTCCTATAAAGAGACACTGAGTACACATACTTTTAAAATGTTTAGGATTTTGTCAGAAAACCTAACTCTTCTGACTGCTCTTCTGAGTTACTCTCTTTTGAACTTCCATGGAATTTTGTATAGCCAGTGATTTTTCTATACTAGCTTCTCCTTACAGAGAACTCTCTTGGGTCGTTCTGCTCTGGTGTGAAATGGGACTTGTCAGAGGTTGTGAGACTGAGTCTTTCAAGCTGAAATGAAGGGAGAAGAATAAAGTTCCCATATATCATTTGTCAGTTTAGAGCTCTATTTCCAGAGGTTTGTAGAGAGAGACCAATGGGATAGGCTTTGCAGCAGGGAGCCTCCCCCCATTCAGAGACCACCTTTTTGTGTTTATCATGGCAGCCATTATTTGGCAGGGGTATTTCCAAGGATACACCGTGAGCGAGTGCCACGGGATCAGACATGTAAGGCAGACATGAACTGGGCACTTACTGAGTTTCCGATGGGATCACATATTGCTGTCTTACTGTCCTAATACCCCATTTGTCCTTCTGCATGCTGCTGCTAGTGAGTTCTTTTGGGATCTCCTCACTTATTTCCCAAGAAAGGTGTTCATCTGCATGCAGACAAGCAGTTGTCTGTGCAGATTCTCCTTATGTAGAGAATTTTCTTAAAGTTTCTGGTGTGTGACTGCTATTCTTCCATGTTTTCTAATACTGGTACAGGATTTTCTCTGTATATATTGTATGTTTAGATAGTCATTTTAATATGATTTAGAGAAAAAGATGTATCCCATTCATTATTTACTCAGGAAATCAGCATGATACACTTAACACGAGGTGCTTAGAGAGAGTATCTCTGTCCCATCCAAAGAAGGTCCTTTTTTTAAAAATTTTGAGGCATAACCATCTATATTATTCCCTCAGAGCACTTAAACAATTTTAAGTTTTTTAACCATTTCTTTACTTATTCTTTGCTCTCTTTTATGTTGAAAGCTCTGTGTGGTTAGAAATTGTTATGTTTGTAGTTGTATCTCCACTGCCTAACATAGTGCCTGAAAATCAATAGTTTTAGACGAGATACCAGGGATATGAGATGAGTGAGGTAAACAGCCTGTGTAGTCTGTTAGGCCACAGACCTTCACAACTTTCAGCTTTGTGCCCATTTTGTGGTATTCATTTCTTAAAGGGGTTGAGAGAAATATGAAAATACAAGAAAATGCCTCTAACTTTACATTTCAGGAACAGCTAAAGGAGTGAGTGTTATCACTGGCAAAATAATAAGATTTCTGAACTAAATATATGCACCATTACAAAAATACACCAATAAACCTGATTGTATTATCTGCAGCATTATTAAAGACACAGCAAGAATTATCGGCATTTACTTGTACAGGAAAAACACAAACTGAAGTACAACTTCAGATAACTTCCCAGTAAGATCATTAATGACAGGAAAAATTGCCAAAGGGCATTACAGAATATTCTTTTTTACAGTATCCTCTAGAAAAGGAGAAATACCAGTTAGGTGTTTCAGATTCAGCCTTTGTCAAGGCAAGTCATCTCTGAAAATTTCTTTTAGATGTAAAAATAAACCAGAGTAAAATATTTCAGACATTTTTTTTTGACACAAGCTAAATGTAAGCCTAGAATAATGTGCTAAAATGTCATGAGAGGAAAAAAAAGAATAGCTGCCTTTAAGCTTAACTATAGTATTTTCTTGTATCTGTGCTCAAAAAAATCACCCACCGCTATTAGCTAACAGAAAACATTAAATCCAAAGGATTTAGGATCATGGCTAATGTTCTTTATGAGCTGCATGGGCCTAGGTATGGCAGCCCATATTTTACATATGTGATTCTGCTTTGGGACTACTTTAAAACCAATGTACAATATGCTGAATTAATAATGCTTATAAGTGTAATATATATGAAGAGAGTTTGAGAAACTCTTGATGGAAGGTGATATATATTTATGAGGTGCCAGATGTTTGCCTTTAAAAGTAATTTTTACTAACCCACACTATGGAGATTTGTACTGAAGTGGTCTCTTTATGGTAGTGTATTATTTAAAATATGTTCTGTGAGACCTAGGCACAATGGGGTGAATAAAAGAATAAGTACCTGTCTAAATTTTATGTATTTTTAAAAATGGGACCATTGGGGTACATTTTTTTAATGCAGGTGCAGTGGATTAGACAGAAAACAAAATTATATATTTCATATACAACTGCAGGTGTTGAAACTGCACATATTATTTTAATATTTTCTTTTTATTATGGAGGCAATCATGATATCATATACTTGTATGTATTTTTTTCAAGGTGTTCAGACACATCACGTGAATTATTTTACATTTCATAACTTCTCTGGAGGGAAACAGAGACAAGTATTATTGCCGCATTTTACAGATGAAGTACCTTATTACTAAATGGCCACTCTCTAAATGTCTTCAGAAAATTTTCAAGCAATTTGTCAGGGATTTTCCCTCTGGCCGTCTGCATTGTGGAAGAAACTGGACTGTTTCTGTTGCTGTTGATCGCCAGGGTCACCACTCCTCTGGTGACTGTCCCTGCCACTGTGCCTGGGGCACTCAAGAATGTGTTCACTTCTTCCCAAATGAAAGGCAAAGTTCACATTGCAAATTGGTTTTTTTCCTGTGATTCCATTTTTTAAAAAAATTTTATCTTATATTGAAGTACAGTTGATTAACAATGTTGTATTAGTTTCAGGTGTACAGCAAAGTGATTCAGTTATACATATACCTATTCTTTTTCAAATTCTTTTCCCATTCAGCTTATTACAGAATACTGAGCAGAGTTCCCTGTGCTGTACAGTAGGTCTATTGCTGGTTACCTGTTTTAAGTATAGTAGTGTGTATATGTCAATCCCAAACTCCCAATCTATCCCTCCCTCCCCACACACACTCCCCCACTAGTAACCATAAGTTTATTCTCTAAGTCTGTGAGTCTGTTTGTTTTGTACATAGGCTCATCTACATAGGCTCATCTATATCATTTTTTTTGATTGCACATATAAGTCATATATGATATTTGTCTTTCTCTGACTTACATCTCTCAGTATGATAATCTTCAGGTCCGTCCATGTTGCTGCAAATGGCATTATTTCATTCTTTTTTAGGGCTGAGTGATATTCTATTGTATATATGTACCACATCTTCTTTATCCATTCATCTGTTGTTGGACGTTGAGTTGCTTCCATGTCCTGGCTATTGTAAGCAGTGCTGTAATAGACATTGGGATGCATGTATCCTTTCGAACCTTGGTTTTCCCTGGATATATGCCCAGGAGTGGAATTGCTGGACCACATGGTAGCTCTATTTTTAGTTTTTTTAAGGAACCTCCATACTGTTCTTCATAATGGCTCTACCAATTTATATTCCCACCAACAGTATAGGAGGGTTCCTTTTTCTCCACATCCTCTCCAGGATTTATTGTTTGTAGACTTTTTTTGGCCCTGCCGGTGGGATCTCAGTTCCCTGACCAGGGATCTAACCCAGGCCACAGCAGTGAAAGTCCAGAATCCTAACTACTAGGCCATCAGGGAACTCCCATGTAGACTTTTCAATGATGGCCATTCTGACTGATATGAGGTGATATCTCATTGTAGTTTTGATTTGCATTTCTCTAATAATTAGCAGTGTTGTACATCTTTTCATATACCTCTTGGCCATCAGTATGTCTTCTTTGGAGAAATGTCTATTTAGATCTCCTGCCCATTTTTTGATAGGGTTGTTTGCTTTTTTGATATTGAGCTGCATGAGCTGTTTGTAAATTTTGGAGGTTAATCCCTTATCGGTTGCATTGTTCGCAAATATTTTCTCTTTTATCGTGGGTTTTCTTTTCATTTTGTTTATGGTTTCCTTTGCCGTGCAAAAGCTTTTGAGTTTAATTATGTCCCATTTGTTTATTGTTTATTTCGATTACTCTAGGAGACGGATCGCAAAAGATATTGCTGTGACTTACGTCAAAGACTTCTGCCTGTTTTTCTCTAAGAGTTTTATAGTACCAGGTCTTACATTTAGGTCTTTGATCCATTTTGAGTTTATTTTTGTGTGTGGTGTTAGAGAATGTTCTAATTTCATTCTTTTACATGTAGCTGTCCTGTTTTCCTAGCACCACTTATTGAAGAGACTGTCTTTTCTCCACTGTATATTCTTGCCTCCTTTGTCATAGATTAGTTGACCATAGGTGTGTGGGTTTATCTCTGGGATTTCTATCCTCTTCCATTGATCTATATTTCTGTTTTTGTGCCAGTGCCATACTGTCTTGATTACTGTAGCTTTGTAGTATAGTCTGAAGTCAGGGAGCCTGATGCCTCCAGCTGTTTTTCTTTCTCAAGATTGCTTTGGCTATTCGGGGTCTTTGGTGTCTCCATACAAATTTAAAAATTTTTGGTTCTAGTTCTGTGAAAAATGCCATTGGTAATTTGATAGGGATTGCACTGAATCTGTAGATTGCTTTAGGTAGTATAGTCATTTTAATGATACTGAATCTTCCAATCCAAGAACATGGTATATCTCTCCATCTGTTTGTGTCACCTTCAATTTCTTTCATCAGTGTCTTATAGTTTTTGGAGTACAGGTCTTTTGTCTCCCTCGGTAGGTTTATTCCTAGGTATTTTATTCTTTTTGATGCAATGGTCAGTGAGATTGTTTCTTTCATTGTTAATGTATAGAAATGCAACAGATTTCTGTGTATTAATTTTATATCTTACAACTTTACCAAATTAATGAATGAGCTCTAGTAGTTTCCTGATAGCATCTTTAGGATTTTCTACGTATAGGATCATGTCAAACAGCGACAGTTTTACTTCTTCTTTTCCAATTTGCTTTCCTTTTATTTATTATTTATTTTTCTTCTCATTGCCTTGGCTAGATTGTAGTTCTCCATGTTTCTGCTGTCTGCCCCCCTGGTGGATGAGGTTGGTCCAGGGGCTTGTGCAGGCTTTCTGGTGGGACAGATGGGTGCCTGCCCACTGGTGGGTGGAGCTGGGTGTTGTCCCTCTTGTCCCGTGGCAGACTTATGTGAAGGGGTGTGTTTAGCAGGCAGCTGTGTGCTCAGGAAGACTTTAAGCAGCCTGTCTGCTGACAGGTGGAGTTGTGTTCTCACCCTGTTGGTTGTTTGGCCTGAGGCATCCCTGCACTAGAGCCTACAGGCTATTTGTGGGATCCGGTCTTGGTGGGAAAATGTCAGCCTCCAGGAGGGCTCACACCAGTCAGTACTCCCCAGAACTACCACCGTCAGTGTCTTTGTCCCTGCAGTGAGCCACAGCTGCACCACTCCCCCACCTCAGGAAACTCTCCAATATTAGCAGGTAGGTCTGGCCCAGGATCTTATGATGTCACTGCTTTTTTCCCCGAGTCCTGGTAAGCACGAGCCCTTGTGTGCACCCTCCAAGAGTGGAATTTCTCTTTCCCCAGTCCTGTGGAATTCCTGTGATCAAACCCTGCTGGCTTTCAAAGCCAAATTCTCTGGAGGTTCCTTCTCCTGTTGCCGGACACCCAGGCTGGGGAGCCTGACACGTGGCTCAGAACTTTCACTCCTGTGGGAGAACTTCTGTGACATAATTGTTTTCCAATTTGTGGGTCGCCCACCTGGCATGTATTGGATTTGATTTTATTGTGATTGCTCCCCTCCTACTGTTTCGTTGTGGCTTCTGCTTTGTCTTTGGATGTCTTTTTTGGTAGGTTCCAGCAATTTTTTGTTGTTGTTGATGGTTGTTCAGCAGTTCGTTAGTTGTTTGTTATTATGGTATCTTCCTAAGAAGAGGTGAGCTCACGTCCTTCTGCTCCACCATCTTGTCTCCACCTAGCTGCTCCTCCACAGTGTGTCTTTCTGTAATTTGAGGAGATACTCACCAGTGGTTTAAGGTGGTGGAAAGATGCATTGGTCCTGGAGCTCTGGGCAGAGAGAAACTCTTCCAACAAATGCTCCATCTTGCATGTCTCCAGGGGAGGGGCCCACTGTGCACGTCCTGCCCCACTTGCACTATATGCTGCAGTAGGCCCCACTCTGTTTTTCTGGGACTTGGCCCTAACTTTACAACACTCCGCAGCCGGGCGATAGGCTCCACACTGTAAATTGTAATGAAATTTTAGTAAACATTTGGGAAAGTAGGTGTATGTAAAAAAAAAAAAAGTACTTTCAACAACTGCACAGGTCCACACCCATCACAGAACCTCCTCTCGGCTTGCTTTCTGTCTTACTCCTGACCCACTTCCAGAGACCATGGCAATTCTTCCCTTCCTACATCTTAGAGTCAGATCTACTTGAGGCTCCAGGAAGACCAGAACAAATTTCTTTCCCTAATCTAAAATCCACTGCCATGGGTGCCAGAATTAACTTCTTCCCATTTATCTTAAAGGAAAGTCCACCCTCATCTATACAAGAGTATGTTGCATCTTAACACCAAGTAACACCAAATTTATGCAATAGTCAAATTCACTGTCTATTGTCTGGCTTTTTTGTCTTGAATGACATCATGTATGTGACAGAAACAGCCTGGCCAGATGGGCCTGCACCCATGTCTATTTCTCCTCATTAGGGAGTCAGTGTATAGTGGTGTTGAGTCTCACTTAAGGCTCCTGGTTTTTGTGACACACAATCCTTGCATGCAGGACAACAAACAACTCAGCAGGATCTAAAGTTCTAAGGCCAGCAGTACACTGGGACCCCGTTTGAGTCTCATATCAGTCATTGTATTCATTCACTCAATGACTGACTCAGTAAACAAACATCTATTTCAATGTTTTTTATCCTTATATGAATTCACAGATTCATAGACTCTTAAGAGTTGGAAGGTACCTCAGAAGTCTTAACTCCCATTAAACACTGGTATCCCTTTATCCCCATAATGGACAGATTTTTTTCCTTCATTTGAACACATAAAAAAATGGAAAACTCACTGTTTTTCAGGCAGTTCATTTCACTGTTGGGCAGCCTTGATGGCTCTCAGCAATTCTCCATTATACCTGAAAACCGGCCCTTTCAGTCTTCTATACATTGGCTTACTTGGTGCTATCTCTTTACATATGGGAAGAGAAAAATAATGTGCCTTCCCCCTCCCCTTCTTTTTTCCAGGCTAAAAACCTTACTTTATGGCAAGAGAAGAATCCGTTATTTCAGGCAGGGGGAGCAACACGACAAACGTGCAGAGCAAGCACCTTGTGAAATGAGCTCACAGCACTGGCTACAGCATGAAGTTCGTGAGGAGTGGTAAGAGAAAATAGAAAAGTTGGAAAGATTGTGGGTAGTTGTGGGCAAGAGGTTCTTTGCTGTATTTATTAGGCAGGGTCATGATATGATCAGAGAGCTGCTTCTGCAAGAGTGATCAGGACATGACTAGATCGTAAGTCCCAATTATGTATGAATATTTTGGTCAGTTCTTCCACATGTTAGCTTTTTCACATTCCAGTTCTTGTGTAATCCCCTTTCGTTGAGTGTAGGCCAAACCTTGTAGCTAGATTCTAACCACCAGAAGACAATATAAGTGCTGGGCTGTCACTTTGGTTACACAAGATTGTGACTTCCATCTTAATAGCAGACTCTCTATTGCCTTCTCAGCTGGCATGGCTTCATGAGGCAAGTTGACACCTTGGAAATGTCCACACGCAAGGAACTGAGAGTTCCCTCTGGCCAACTACCAGTGAGAAACTGAGGCTCTCAGTCTAACAGCTTGCAAAGAACAGAGTCCTGCCACCTACCACCTGAACATGTAAGTGGATATTTCCCTAGTTAAGCCTTGAGGTGACTACATTTCGATGCAGATCAAAACAATTTAGAAAACCTGGAAAAGTTATAAAATGATTTACTTAAAGGCGTCAGAGAACTTCAGCAGCTAAAAAGAATAAGATTCCAACAAGGGGATACATTTATGGAGGAGAGCTAAGGACCTGAGCATCCTTGCAGGCATTTGTTGGTTGTAGGTTTGAGACAAAAGCAGAGATCCCTAAGTAAGCCTGCATCTAGTGTTGCTACTAGGGGGACAGAGTGGCCAGCAGAGATTTTGGGGGTCACACAGGACTGGGTTAACAGAATGGGAGGTTTCAGGGAGCTCAGATATGGCTGTTCTCCCCCTCAGTGTATGTCCTGAGCTCTGAAACTGCACAGAGCTGGAGGGACAGAACTAAGACCAAAGATAAAATGCCTAATAAATCAAGGGACTATACTGGCTTTGAATTGGAAGACTAGTTATTGTAACTACATCAATTTTTCCTGAGCTTATCTAAGGATTCAGTGCAATTCCGACCAGAATCCTTAAGGGTATTTTTTAGGAGAAATTGATAAACTGGTTAAAAAATAAAATCTGAAACAGAAGTATAACATTGGAGAATGTACACTAACAGATACCAAAACTCAAGAACTATTATAAAGCTATAGTAATTAAGACAGTGTGTATTGGTATAGGAACAGATATATAGGCTAATGAAATCGGGAGTCCAGAAACATGCCACCTGTATATGGTCACCTGATTTATGACACAGATGACACTATAATGCCAGGGGGCAAAGATGATCTTTTCAATAACTTATCTTGTGTCAACTGTATATCCATAGGGGAAAAAATGAAATCTGGTACTTACCTCACACTTATATAAGAGCCAATTCCTGGTGGATTATAGTTATAAATATGAAAAGTATGGCAATAAAGTTTTAAAAGATAATATAGAGGGAAATCATCTTGACCTTGGGAAAGTGAAAGACTTCTTGTAATAGTTATAAAAGCGATAACCATAAAAAATAGACTCAGATTAAAATAAAAACTACTGCTTATCAGAAGGCACCGTTTGAAGAATAAAAATGCAAGCTCCCCTGACCCCCACAAATGGGTGGTATGATTTTAAACACATATAGCTAAGAAAGGGTTTGTATCCATACATTATAAAGGACTACTACACATCGATAAGGAAAGGACAAATCCATAGATTTAGTGGCAGGACTCGGCCGTGAAGTCAAATAAGATTCAACCACATTAGCCATCAGTAAGTTAACCCCACTCTGAGATACCGCTCTTCCCGTGGAAGAAGGGCTAAAGTTTAAGATAGAAAAATTGGGTGAGGATGTGGGACAGTGGGAACTCTAATACCCTGCTGTTGGGTGTGTAAATTGGTGCAACCACTTCAGAAAACATTTTGTCATGATACACCAACATTGGAAATATGAGAACTTTTTGATAGAGAAATTCTAGTTGAAGGTTTGTACTAATTAGAAATACATAAATCTGAGTACGAAAAGAATTTTAACAGTAGTAACCATAAGAGCCCCAACTGAAACTATAGATTAATGAAAATGAATCTCCTGAATAGAATGTGGAGCAAAGGATGCCAGGCACAAAAGAATGTCATCTGTATTGTTGGATTCATAAGAGTTCAAAAGCAGAGAAATCAAAACTGTTGTGTTAAAAGTAGGAATATGGATCAACAAAAAGAAAATCCACAGAATGGAAGAAAACATTTGCAAATGAAGTGGCCAACAAGGGTTTCATCTCCGAAATATGCAAACAGCTCAATATCAAAAAGAACACAAAACCCCAACAAAAAAATTGGCAGAAGATCTAAATAGACATTTCTCCAAAGAAGACATACAGATTGACAAGAGGCATGTGAAAAGATGCTCAACATCACTAATTATTAGAGAAATGCAAATCAAAACTACAGTGAGGTATTACCTCATGCTGGTCAGAATGGCCATCATCAAAAAATCTACAAACAGCTGTGACAAAGCGAGAGAGAGGCATAGACATATATACACTACAAAACATAAGGTAGATAGCTAGTGGGAAGCAGCCGCATAGCACAGGGATCAGCTCGGTGCTTTGTGACCGTGTGGAGGGGTGGGATAGGGAGGGTGAGAGGGAGGGAGATGCAAGAGGGAAGAGATATGGGAACATATGTATATGTATAACTGATTCACTTCGTTATAAAGCAGAAACTAACACACCATTGTAAAGCAATTATACTCCACTAAAGATATAAAAATAAATAAATACTTAAAAAAATCTACAAACAATAAATGCTGGAGAGGGTGTGGAGAAAAGGGAACCCTCCTACACTGTTGGTGGGAATGTGAATTGGTACAGCTGCTATGGAGAACAGTATGGAGATTCCTTAAGAAACTAAAAGTAGGGCTACCATATGATCCAGCAGTCCCACTCCTGGGCATATATCTGGAGAAAACCATAACTTGAAAGGATACATGCACCCCAGCGTTCATTGCAGCACTATTTACAATAGCCAGGAAATGGAAGCAACCTAAATGTGCCTCCATGGAGGAATGGATGTTACTTAGCCGTAAAAAAGAACGAAATAACACCATTTGCGACAACATGGATGGACCTAGAGATTATCATACTAAATGAAGTTAAGTCAGAGAAAGACAAATATCATATCACTTGTGGAATCTAAAAAAAAATGGTACAAATGAATCTACTTACAAAACAGAAATTGAGTCACAGATGTAGAAAACAAACATGGTTACCAAGGAGGAAAGGGTGGGGGAGGGATAAATTGAGAGATTGGTAGTAACATACACACACTACTACATATAAAATAGATAACTAATAAGAACCTGCTGTATAGCGCAGGGAACTCTATTCAATATTCTGTAATGGCCTATATGGGAACAGAATCTAAAAAAAGAGTGGATATATGTATATGTATAACTGAGTCACTTTGCCATACAGCAGAAACTAACAACACTGTAAATCAACTACACTCCAACTAAAAATTAATTTTAAAAAGTAGGAATATGGGTTACTTTGGGGGACGGGGTATGGGAGAAGGGAAATGATTAGGAGGGCACAGAAAAAGGGCTTTTGAGTGATGGTGTTTCTATTGCTACAAAACAGCAGTTTAAAATAATATATCAGTTTCTATGGATCAGGAATCGGCACAATTCAGCTGGGTGCCTCTGCCTCAGTGTCTTTCGTGAGGATGAAATTAAAGTGTCATTCAGGACAGTCCTTTCAAGCCTCAACTGGGGCTAAAGTATCTTATACCAACTCACTAATGTGGTTTTGGCAGACCCCTGAAATCTGCTTCCAAGCTCGCTCGAGCAGGTCTCTCCCCAGGGCTGTCTCATGACTTTGCAGCTGACTTGCATCAGCGTGAGTGATTTAAGAGAGAACAAGAGAAGGAATGCCAAGAGGGAAGCCATGTCCTTTGTATTATCTAGACTCAGAAGTGACATTCCATCACCTCTGCCTCATTCTTTTTGTTGGAAGCAAGTCTAGCTCAAATCATACAAGGGCATGAATAAACGGGAAGCAGGTGTCATTGAGGTCCATAGAGCTTGCCTGCCAGAGATGGCAATGGTCAATTTCTTGACCTTGGTGGAGATTATGTAATTGTTTAAGGTTATTCATTGGACTGTACATGTACTATGCATTTTTCTATAATGTCATCTTTTACAATAAAAATATTTTTAATTAAAAAAATACAGTCATAGAAATTTCTTCAAGCTTCATGTCCCTGATTCCTTGAATGGAATCAAGATGCTATACAACTCCAAAGAATCTCTTACCCACTCATTTAGATATATGGACTGTTTTAAGAATATTTAGGAACTTTAACTAAGGATCCCACTTACAAACAGGTAAGTCCAGCAGTGTTCAAAATAAAAATTGATAAATTAAATTGAACTGATCTTTTATCAATACATGGAAGCAATTGTTCTTGAGACCCTATTCAAACATTTCTTTCTTAGCATGTTTTTTTTTTGTTTTTTTGCGGTACGCAGGTCTCTCACTGTTGTGGCCTCTCCCGTTGCGGAGCACAGGCTCCGGACGCACAGGCCTCAGTGGCCGTGGCTCACGGGCCCAGCCGCTTCGCGGCATGTGGGATCCTCCCGGACCGGGGCACGAGCCCATGTCCCCTGCATCGGCAGGCAGACTCTCAACCACTGCGCCACCAGGGAAGCCCTCTTAGCATGTTTTTTAGCTGCTTGAGGACAAATTCTACTTAAGAGAAAGTCTCAAATATGCCACAAATGCCACTCAATATGAACTTAACTTTTCTAATCATAATACCTTAATTACAATTTTCTAAATTTCTTTAAAATAAAGAATTCTTTCTATTTCATAGAAATGCCAATACTGATTGAATGGGAAAATCAACTAATCATATATTTTGCCATATATAAACATTTTCATTAGTACCTAAACATGAATATCATGCTTTAATGGAAATGTAAACAGTGTGCATGGCATTAATAGAAAACTCAGTCATTAAATTTGTACTAGTCCAATAACAATACACATATATAAATAAATTCGTTCATGAATAAAAGAGGAGCAGCTTACACTTTAAACGTACTGCTCACTCATTCCTTGACAAACTTGACAAATGGCACAGCCCAGCCAGTCAACCTGCCCTTCTTGATGGAAAAGAACACAGAAGTGAACATAGATATGAAACACTTCTGTCACTTTCTCTCAAGTGGAGAAATCCAGAGGGAACTTGAGAACAGGTTAAGAAGTACCAAAGAAAAATACAATGTTTCCTTTTAGTGTAATCCTTTACTATAAGTAAAAATCATTAACTACCAAGATTTGTAATGACATATACAAATAAAGTACATCAAACTTGACTTTTTAAAAGTATATATTAAATCATGAAATCTAAATCCTTAGATTTTTAAGAAGAATTTCACAGTAATAACATTAATAAATGTGTCAGTTATTTAGCTATTCTTTCTCTTGACTCCAAACCCATCCTTCTAAACCGTGATGCTGGGGTGGAGACCTTGTAGACCACACTGCCAGCTGCTACCTGATAGTTTCCACCAACAGGGTCCCAAGAAAGGGCCTGGAAGGCTGGAGAGGAAGAAAGGGCTTATTCTGTCCTCTGTGCTTGCTGGTCCTGACAGATGGCTCAACAACAACCCTTCACCCTGGCAGTGGCAGTTGATCCCAGTGCCTGTTTTTGTGCCCACTGCCAGACCCCGCGGAAGTGCAAGGGACATGGCTCCCAGGGCCCTCCACCCACTGCTTATTGTTCCCCAGCCCCAGAGGTGGTGGTGACTTCCAGCAGATACTGTCTCTGTGTTACCTCAGTATTTCCTTTTTATACTTCCAGTTCTCTAACATATGTTTAAGCAATTTCATATACTGACTTCTCTGTGTTCAGATAACAAATATGGTTTCTGTTTTCCTGACTGGACCTCCACTGATACAGCAGTCTACACAAGAATTCATCGTTATATAATTATTACACAATTGCATTATGGCCATATGTGATCCTATACCATGATTTACTGAAGAGGAAACTGTTTTTCCTCTGCCAGTTTAAATGAAAATAATTCCACTGGTTTAAGAAGAAAAATACTGATTACCGCTTAGATTTTTGGAAGTCTACATACAATTTCTGGACTCTAGACCCATGTAAGTGCTCCATAAAATTACAAGAAGTCATGCTTGCTAGATAGTAAGAATAAACTTCAGCTAAGATTATTAATATGCATCCTTCTAAGAAGTCCTATTGCCATACCATGCATGAAAAAACATAAGTCATCTGTATTTGTAATACAAATTGAGAGCTTTTTCTATCCTTAACAATGATAGAAAAAATAAAGGTATACTAATTTATTTTTGGTATTCATCAAAACAAAATTATTCAAATACTACAAAAATACTTGGCAACTGACCAACCTAAATACTATGTTTAATTGGAAATTATTTTTGAAAAATACCAATAAAAAGTTTGTTTCCATTGCATTCATATGCATTTTTTCAAAATAGTTTTAAATTGTTGTAACAAACCATTATATACATATTTCTGATGAGAAGGTGAATGCCTGTGAAAAATGTTTGTCATAGAGTTCCAGAGACAGTTAGTACACACTTCAATTTTTTAATAGAAATTACTTTCTACCTATGATTCATAACTTCATATTTATGGCTTTTTGGTGGTTTCTCTTTTTTTTGAGGTAGAACACAATAGTAATTTCGAAAATAAAGAATTGAAAAGCATATGTGAAGGAATTGGGACATAGGGCCCTAAATTTTAATAGATTATTAGTCAATTTGCATTAGGATACTTGGAAGCATTCTTTTTTCCAATAATACTAAGCTAATTAATACTTATCAAATGCAAAATTGGCCATTTTAATGTGAAGATATGACATGTAGTAGGATATAAGATCATATTGAATCACTTAGTAAATTGAGAAAAAATGATAAAATATTTATGTAGCATATGGATTTAACTTTTTCTGTTGGACTTTTCCTGTTATTGGAAAGAGCCCTCTTGAGTGAAAACTTGTGCTTCGATTACTGACTCTACTTCCGCCGCTCTCCAAATTGTTCAGTAACTTATAATTGCCAAAATCATTCACTCTTTCTGGTTCTTATCTTAGAGAAGCATAGGTAATGATTTCAAGCCCATAAAGTCACTGTTCTTGCTATCTATTGGGTCATGCAACAATTTAAGTATCTAGGTGGGCACCATGAGACCCTTGTCAGAATATAAAATTCCATGGCTGGAGTAAAGAACATGCAATGCTTGGCACATGGAGTCGCTATTGATACTGACCCTAAAGAATTCTTGCATTAAATATCTGGAAAAGGTGTAAGACTGCATAGCTATCTTAATTGGAGAAAACCACCAGATAGCCTGTGATACCAAGAAGTGGCACCCGCCCCCCCCCCCAAGATGTATCCCATAATATGCTAAAAATCACTCAGGGACATTTTGAGTGGGCATTTTAAAGACTGACATTGGGGCTCTATCAGCAAACCAATATTACCATGTCTTTCAAAAGGGAACATGATGGCTGAAGCGGTGGTATAACTATGACTGTAGCAAAATATTATTCCTTTAGTTCAGGCAACGTGCAAGTAGGAATTTACTACTATTACCCTCTGGAAGTCTAACCACCAACTGTCTTGGTTTTTAAAAACAACCAACTGATATTGATCCAGGGCCACCAAGAGAAGTAATAGGAAAAAAGAATCTGTGGAAGGTACACTGTGATCCATTGTGTCTTAGACTAACAAAGGCAATATTTATATGTGCAATGGTGGAGATTTTGCCCAGGGTAAAGGACTGTTCCCATCACCTCATGATATAAGAATGCACAGTAGTGATTCACAGGAAGGAAAGGAAGGGGTTATCCTACACTTGTGTTTACATGCTGTGCTTCTGCATATACCCAACCCATGGGTACACCTGTCAGGAAGACTCCTTGAATTAATTCTTCCCTTCCATGAAATACACACAAGAATTAATGGTTTTACTACAAACATTAATGTATGTTCAAAGGCTTGTGGGCTTCCAAGGCACTTAGGACAGTGTAAAGACCTTGAGGCTACAGGTTCAAGTCCACACTGAATTTATCAGGCTCTTCATATTTCTATGGAAAGAGATTTTTATTGTCATTGTTATTTCTACCTTGTGGTAAGAAACTATCTTTTCAGTCTCAGAAGTGTGAACTACATCACACATTATTGTAGATTTTTTTGTTTTGTTTTTGCAAATGAGCAGGTGCCTATGTGATTAAATCAAACTGAGCTTGCATTTGCATTTGCGGTAATGATAGGTCTACAAAGATACTGAAAATTAATAGGAAACTGAACATTCACTCACCATGACAGTCTGTGAGTGGTAGAGTTCCTGATTTAGACCTGGAAAGATAATCAGCATTGAATGTGCTGCTCTCTTCCCTCCCTTATAAAACTTTGAAGGCAAAGGTTGAAAATTACTGACTTATTGCCTGTGAATTCATTTGAGGTGGCATATATTGAAATTGAAAGCACTATTACATGGGTAGCCCATTGTACATGGTGATAAGGAAGCTATTACTTAACTTCGCTGAACATCTGTCAAGGATTGCTCTTGAAATGAGTCCTGTGCACACTTAGCTCTGCCACAAGGAAAATAAGCTCAGTCTTTATAACACATATTAAGTCAGGATCCAAAAATGTGCATGTCCTCCTCTCTATGTCCCTGTGAAAGGGACTTCAGGGCCCTGTGAAAATTAAGCACTGGGAATTATAGGTTATAAAATAGGGCTAGTTAATTCTTTTTTTGTTTTTGATAAATTGTTGCTATAATTACTCAGAGTTGATAGTTGTGATCAGCCAGAATAAGCAATTCTGTGGTGGCAAATGACCTCAAAAACCTCAGTGGCTTTAAAAAAGTGGTAGTTTAGGGCTTCCCTGGCGGCGCAGTGGTTGAGAGTCCGCCTGCCGATGCAGGGGAAACGGGTTCGTGCCCCGGTCCGGGAAGATCCCACATGCCGCAGAGCGGCTGGGCCCGTGAGCCATGGCTGCTGAGCCTGTGCGTCCGGAGCCTGTGCTCCGTAATGGGAGAGGCCAAAACAGTGAGAGGCCCGCGTACCGAAAAAAAAAAGTAGTTTAATTTTTGCACATGTTATTTGTCCATCATTGGTCAGCTGTATACTCATCTCTGTGACCCCTTGTCTTTTTTCGCCTTGGAACCCAGTGTGACAGAGCACCTCCTTTTAAGGATATTTCCATGCTAATGACAAGGTAAAGAAGCAAGGTAGCAGATAACGTAATAGTTTTCCAACCTGCTCAGAAGTATGTCCCTTTTATTCCTTTGGCCAAAATACTAGTGGGGACTCTGTTCATGGGTCCTTTATACAAGTATGGAATAGTCAAGGACTAAAGCTGACTGACCTCCATTGAATGAGTCATCTTATCCTGCTCATTATTTAGTGTCTCTTCTATGCTAGATACTCTTTACTTAGCACTGATATAAGATATAAAAATTTGTGCCTTTATGTCCACTCCCACACAAACTGGATGAGGGGCGGGATTTTCAACTGCATTAGTGGACCTCAACTTTCAGTTCACTCTCATTTGGTATTTGTAATTATACAGGTCAATGACACCCGTGTTGGATATCCATGCATTTCACTCCTAGGAGAAATCCATGCATTTCACACCACAGTCTATCAGCCGTCGGCACAGATCCCTGCAGGTCAGGACTTGTGGTTACCATTTTGGATAAATTACCTGTTACGGTAATAGTGAACACCTTGCCTCTGACAGTTCATTGCTGTCGTCTGACTTGTCCTATTCAGAATCTCATTCTTTTGCCTCTAAAGAACCCGGAAGGCTTCCCTACCATTAACTCCGATCCACAAAGGAAAGTTACAACTAAGCTCCCTGGAAATGGCAGTGCCCTCACCACTGGATAATCCCCTAGTGCTTTAGTGAAGGAAGTGTCCTCTAGGTCCTCCTAGGGAGCATAGGCAGCTTATGATAACACATAATAAATTCATTGATAACACATAATACATATAATAAATTCATTGATCACACATAATAAATTCATTCTAGCATGACAACCTCTCTGAACCTCTTACATCCTTCCTCAATACTATGCCAAGGCAATTTTCACAACTACTCCCATTTTTACTGTAGGCCATCATGTTTTCCAAGCTTCAAGGAGCCATTCCAGCAGTGTATCCAAATTCACTCCTGGTATCTTTTTCCTTGTTAACTCTTTTTAGGAGAGCGCCTCTAATAAATTCCAAAGAATCTCAGGCTTCTTTTTAGTTTGCTTGTTTTGTTTTTAGAATTCTTAGACATATTCTGAAATGCTTAATTGTTCTTTACATTGATCCTTTAGTCAAAATGAAGGATGTTAGTCCTGACCATTAAAAGTTATATTGGAAAAATACAGTGTGAAGTCTGATCAATGCAAACCAAACCCTCTACTAGAATGTAAGCATGTTGTTGTTGTTTTTTTCCCCAAAGTGGATGCTGTCTGGCTTCTAGTCCGGTGGCATCCTTTGGGTGCCAATTTAGCTTACTGACCACATGGTACATGGTATCAGCCTTTGATCCTTTTGGGGCATAGGTCCAAAGTGTGTTCTTAGCTATATCCATGAGAAAGGAGGTCAGAGGCAACAGAACAGGTCTTCCAAGACAGTGTCAAAAGCGTTGGCCTACATGGCAGATCTTAAGTACTTTGCAAATAATACGATTGTTCACTCTGTTTAGGCATCACCATGACCAAAGAGACCCCTGTGGATATGATGGAGGTGTGACTCTGGTGGGTTTCCTTAGACATCAAAAGTTATTCTTGTGAGAAAAAATGTAGTTTAGTAATCTACAATTCCCAATACATCTTATGGATTCTATTATCTGTTGGGTCTTGACATATCTCTGCCGGAGCCACAATGCTAATTTTACTAGGGAACAGAAGACTCTAAATCTGCCCCTGATAAGTCAAGCATCATGTTGAGGCTTAAACCATGTCTGTAATAAAGATACCCTTGAACTGAGGCATTGGTGAATCCACATAGGAATTTACAACTATTTTATTTCATCTCAGGAAGAAAGGGCCCCCACCTCCCCACCCTACCAAACATGTTACCATGACAGGTTCAAAAGTTATTTCGTTTATGTGTTGGTTTGTTTTTAATAATGCACAATTTATATACATTATTCTAGCCACCTTTGTAGCAGTAGCTGAGAACATGCTTTGTTTCTGAAAGCCCTTATAGAAGTTAAGGGCACAACGGCAAGATATATGTAGTGTTGTTGCTCAAGGCTTCCATACCTTGAAGGGTTCTCACTTTGATCTCCCAAAATTCTAACACAGTTTGCCATAATGATCATGGTTTTTGAATCAAAGTTGATTTTTTCTAAACTCTCCCACTAACTAGGTGAATGATCTCCATTAAGTTATTATCTCAGCTTGTTTCTTTATCAGTAAAATGTACATCTTCATAGTACTTACCCCACAGAACAAGTGGTCAACAAATTACTATTATCATTATCATCATCAACATATGTTAATAAGGCTTACTGATCTTTTTTGGGCATGTTTATTTCTTACATATCTATTTTTATTTACTTGGGAGTGTTGAGCTAATGTCCACAGTAACATAAGAAACTTTGGTCTTTGTGGGGGGCTCTATTTTATTTTAAAAAGGCGGATTCAGAAGATAGGATAAAATTAGGAAGACTCATGTGATTGGATAATGAAAGTAGATTGTGATTGATTTGAGTAGAATGATATTAAGAAATAATAACTATCATAAAGGAATCTGGCTTGCACTCTCACCACTCTTATTCAACATAGTTTGGGAAGTTTTAGCCACAGCAATCAGAGAAGAAAAAGAAATAAAAGGAATCCAAATCGGAAAAGAAGAAGTAAAGCTGTCACTGTTTGCAGATGACATGACACTATACATAGAGAATCCTAAAGATGCTACCAGAAAACTACTAGTGCTAATCAATGAATTTGGTAAAATAGCAGGATACAAAATTAATGCACAGAAATCTCTGGTATTCCTATACACTAATGATGAAAGATCTGAAAGGGAAATCAAGAAAACACTCCCATTTACCATTGCAACAAAAAGAATAAAATATCTAGGAATAAACCTACCTAAGGAGACAAAAGACCTGTATGCAGAAAATTATAAGACACTGATGAAAGAAATTAAAGATGATACAAATAGATGGAGAGATATACCATGTTCTTGGATTGGAAGAATCAACATTGTGAAAATGACTCTACTACCCAAAGCAATCTACAGATTCAATGCAATCCCTATCAAACTACCACTGGCATTTTTCACAGAACTAGAACAAAAAATTTCACAATTTGTATGGAAACACAAAAGACCCCGAATGGCCAAAGCAATCTTGAGAACGAAAAACGGAGCTGAAGGAATCAGGCTTCCTGACTTCAGACTATACTACAAAGCTACAGTAATCAAGACAGTATGGTACTGGCACAAAAAGAGAAAGATAGATCAATGGAACAGGATAGAAAGCCCAGAGATAAACCCACACACATATGGTCACCTTATGTTTGGTAAAGGAGGCAGGAATGTACAGTGGAGAAAGGACAGCCTCTTCAATAAGTGGTGCTGGGAAAACTAGACAGGTACATGTAAAGGTATGAGATTAGATCACTCCCTAACACCATACACAAAAATATGCTAAAAAAGGATTAAAGACCTAAATGTAAGGCCAGAAACGATCAAACTCTTAGAGGAAAACATAGGCAGAACACTCTATGACATAAACCACAGCAAGATTCTTTTTGACCCACCTCCTAGAGAAATGGAAATAAAAACAAAAATAAACAAATGGGGCCTAATGAAACTTCAAAGCTTTTGTACAGCAAAGGAAACCATAAACAAGACAAAAAGACAACCCTCAGAATGGGAGAAAATATTTGCAAATGAAGCAACTGACAAAGGATTAATCTCCAAAATTTATAAGCAGCTCATGCAGCTCAATAACAAAAAAACAACCCAATCCAAAAATGGGTAGAAGACCTAAATAGACATTTCTCCAAAGAAGATATACAGATTGCCAACAAACACGTGAAAGGATGCTCAACATCATTAATCATTAGAGAAATGCAAATCAAAACTACAATGAGATATCATCTCACATCAGTCAGAATGGCCATCATCAAAAAATCTAGAAACAATAAGTGCTGGAGAGGGTGTGGAGAAAAGGGAACACTCTTGCACTGCTGGTGGGAATGTGAATTGGTACAGCCACTATGGAGAACAGTATGTAGGTTCCTTAAAAAACTACAAATAGAACTACCATATGACCCAGCAATCCCACTACTGGGCATATACCTGAGTAAACCATAATTCAAAAAGAGTCATGTACCAAAATGTTCACTGCAACTCTATTTACAATAGCCCGGAGATGGAAACAACCTAAGTGTCCATCATCGGATGAATGGATAAAGAAGATGTGGCACATATATACAGTGGAATATTACTCAGCCATAAAAAGAAACGAAATTGAGCTATTTGTAATGAGGTGGATGGACCTAGAGTCTGTCATACAGAGTGAAGTAAGTCAGAAAGAGAGGGACAAATACCATATGCTAACACATATATATGGAGTTTAAGGGAAAAAAATGTCATGAAGAACCTAGGGGTAAGACAGGAATAAAGACACAGACCTACTAGAGAATGGACTTGAGGATATGGGGAGGGGGAAGGGTAAGCTGTGACAAAGTGAGAGAGTGGCATGGACATATATACACTACCAAACGTAAAACAGATAGCTAGTGGGAAGCAGCCGCATAGCACAGGGAGATCAGCTCAGTGCTTTGTGACCACCTAGAGGGGTGGGATAGGGAGGGTGGGAGGGTGGGAGATACAAGAGGGAAGAGATATGGGAACATGTGTATATGTATAACTGATTCACTTTGTTATAAAGTAGAAACTAACACACCATTGTAAAGCAATTATACTCCAATAAAGATGTAAAAAAAAAAAGGAATCTGGCTTGGGTGGAAAATTATGTAAGAATGAGAGAGGACAAATGTGTGTTGTGACATCTACTATCAGTAAGATGTCTTAATAAAGAGTGATAAGAAAAAGGGGAAAAAACAGTCATTAGGCTATGATTGGATGATATCTTAAGGAAAATCAAGGGCCAAGATATTTGTTCTCGTGTAACCCAGAATGTATGTGATTGCCTGAATTATGAGTATATAACAATCACTCCACTCATTATACAGTTTCTGTTATGAAAAGAAAGGTCATAGGGAGTAAAGAAATCTAAATTGGACATGTATTCATATGAACTGTAGTTAGTTGAGTAACTCTTACAGTTACATTTAATTCTAAGCTATACTTTTTAGTAGAAACACTTTTTAGTATACCTTGGTCTCTTGTATAATTAATTAATTATATATTATCTCTTGTATTTTCATGTTCCTGATATTTTGGAACTTCCAAACCATGTATACCCACCTTCTTACCAGCTCTATACCAGTCATTTTACTGAAATTTGATGCACTAGGGATTCTGCAGTAAGGAATTCTCTCATGCACACTTATGGCTGCTATTTCAGAGAAATTTCTGAAGGGGTACATCTCTAATAAGTGGTCTTTTACAATTTCACTTTGATTTTATTGAATAAGAGGTATGGGAAATAATTTTTTTTTTAATATTTAAGTACAACTTCACTTGAATCATTCTTAGATAAATTGCTAGCAAAATGCAAGGGCGGAGAGCACAACTAGGCATGCAGTCATCAGAGATGAGATACATTTTCAACAAGAATAATCACTTAGAACATGATGCAGAACAGATGGATGAAAACAGTCCATGACTGCAGCTTCAAACTAAAAACAAGCTTCACAGGTATGTCATGCAGCAAAACTATGAAAGTGCTTTGACAGCCTCCTCCACATGGTGCATTATTACTGATTTGTAATGGATTGCACATGATAATGACAACTACCATATATATGAGCTGACCAAATCTCAGCTCTTGTCTAAAAGACAATTAATACATGGTTTTGACAACATTTAACTTTACATGCCCAAACTAGACAATAGAAGATGTTTCTTCCTGATGTTTGCTAATAATTATCTGTCAAAATAGTAAGAGTGTTCTGTTGATTTCCTCTCCAAAATACATTCTGTGATCTATAATAATGAATTTGTTTATGAAGTATATAATAAGTCAATGATCAGATTTTTGTGTTCTTTATAGGCAAGTAATATTAGAAGTTCTGAAGTATACAAAGATATAGCTGATAAAATCTAGTTGGTCCATTTACTTAAAATCCATTAACTTCCATTTTCTCCTGTGTGAAATGGGAAAGATAATAGTACCCATCCAGTAGGATATCAAAGTATCAAGAGTCTCATATAAAAATCTCTGGAATCTGCGCCAAATTCCTGGGGCAAATGTTGTATGCCTGGGCTGGTGGGTGGTGTTTGTTTAGAAGCCAAGAGCACAGGGCCAAGTGTTATACATAGGAAAGATTTTGTGTGTGTACCCTTATACTTTCCCATATAACATGAGTGCATCTTTGCCACTTAGATTTCTATGAAAGTTTAGAAAAAAACAAAGGTGGAGAAATATAATCTACCATAATTATAATTATTTTAAAGCAAAATTACTAAGATGTTATAGCAAAATTATTAAGATAGTGTAATATTGGTGCTAGAGTAGAGAAAATAATCAATGGAGCAATAAAGATTCCAGGTGCAACTCACACATGTATTGGAACCAAGTGTTTCAAATGCAGCTTGGAGTGAAAATTTCTTTATGTGCTTATATGTTGAAATTCTATTATTCCTCTCAATTCATATAGTTTTTTATTATTACAAAGGCAAAATGCTCTATTAATTAGTGAAAATTGCTTGTACACACAGAAGTAATTACTGAAAGCTTTCAGATATTTACAAGAACAGGAAAATAGATTAATGGTTAAAAAATGAATGTTAAAAGAGGGCCTTAGCTAGATAACTAGAGAGAAATAATCTCCTTTTAGCAAAAAGAAAAAAAAGAACTCTAAAACAAATTTAAATGACACAAAGCAGAATAAGAGATTATATTAAATTATAATTCTTATCTTTGTGGAATTGTTTATTTTACTAGTATTCATAATACTCAATAAAATATCATTTAATAGCTGTATTTAATTTGTAGTTATTCATCAATGGTACAAGTTTTTCAAGAAAAAGCCCTATTTAAAAATTCCTCATCTTGTGAGGCTCAATTAAAAGCAAAACCTTCCAATTCAAATTTTATGAGGAAGACAATTTTTAAAAATCATGGACAATAATATTTATGACAAATCATCTTTGATGCTCACACAATCAGGTTTATAAAGAATATGAGGAAAATAAAAAGAGTAAAATGAGGTAACCTAAACATATTTTGCTGTCACTAATCGGACTTTAAAACAACAGATTTTAAAACAATAAAGCTTTAAGATAACAACTTGTTAAAGTTTCCACCCTCTACTATTCTGACTTCACTTCACTGAGACTTCCAATCTGTTGATTCTATAAACATTTCTTTGTCTCTAATTCCATGTGTATCCTGACCTATCTTCTTACTCAACTGAAATTATAATTCCATGGTCAATCAGTATAACCACTCCTATATTTACATACTAGACTCTCTTGCCCCTCTATTTGCTTGGTGAAACTACATAGTTGACTGGATGCAGAGAGCTACTATATTCCTGAGCCAGCTGAATATGATTAGATAAAAGCATACAAGTTCATAGATGTGTCCATTTGAAATTTGTGGTCATAAGCCTCAAGGGGTCCCTTAATCCTTCCAGACAATCACATTATATGTCCCCGGTTCATTCACTCAGTCACCTTCCTAGGTGAATATTTCACACCTTCTCCTCTCTTCAAACTTGTACACCTCCTATTACATTCTCTTTCTTACCTGATGACTTTTCTTCCTACTTGATTGAGAACATTAAAACAATCAGAAGCAAATTTCTTCAGACTTCCAAACCATGTATACCCACCTTGTAGCATTTATACCCACATACTTTGCCTTCCTGTCTATGATGAAAAATGAGTTATTCCAAAAGCCAACTTCCCTAGCACTTCTTGTCCGGTAATTCTAATTTTTCTCCTCTATCTTATAACTATTTGCTCTCTACTGGATCAGTCCCTTAAGTCTAACAACATATTGCTATTTATTTTTTTTAAATAAAATACTTTACTTAAAACCCAGCTTTAGGATGGACCTTCAAGATGGTAGAGGAGTAAGACGTGGAGATCACCTTCCTCCCAAAAAATACATCAAAAATACATCTACGTGTGGAACAACTCCTACAGAACACCTACTGAGTGGTGGCAGAAGACCTCAGACTTCCCAAAAGGCAAGAAACTCTCCATGTACCTGGCTATGTGGCTAACAGGGTCTTGGTGCTCCAGCGAGCTGTCAGGCCTGAGCTTCTGAGGAGGGATAACCAAGCTCAGAACACTGGACCATCAGAGACCTCCTGGCCCCATGTAATATCAATCAGCAAGAGCTCTCCCAGAGATTTCTGTCTCAATGCTAAGACCTAGCTCCACTCAATGCCCAGCAAGCTACAGTGCTGGACACCCCATGCCAAACAACTAGTAAGACAGGAACACAAGCACACCCATTAGCAGAGAGGCTGCCTAAAATCATAATAAGTTCACAGAGACCCCAAAACACACCACCAGATGTGCTCCTGCCCACCAGAAAGACAAGATCCAGCCTCTTCCACCAGAACACAAGCACCAGTCCCCTCCACCAGGAAGCCTACACAACACACTGAACCAACCTTACCCATTGGGAGCAGACACCAAAAACGGGAACTATGAACCTGCAGCCTGTGAAAAGGAGACCCCAAACACACTAAGTTAAGCAAAATGAGAAGACAGAGAAACACACAGCAGATGAAGGAGCAAAGTAAAAACCCATCAGACCAAACAAATGAAGAGGAAATAGGCAGAGGAATAGGCAGAAAAAGAGTTCAGAGTAATGAAAGTAAGATATCCAAAATCTTGGAAACAGAATGGAGAAAATACAAGAAATGCTTAATAAGGATCTAAAAGAACTAAAGAGCAAACAATGATGAACAACACAATAAATGATATTAAAAATTCTCTAGAAGGAACCAATAGCAGAATAATTGAGGCAGAAAAATGGATAAGTGACCTGGAAGATAAAATAGTGGAAATAACTACCACAGAGCAGAAAAAAGAATTGAGGACAGTCTCAGAGACCTCTGGGACAACATTAAATGCACCAACATTCGACTTATAGGAGTCCCAGAAGAAGAGAAAAAGAAAGAGACTGAGAAAATATTTGAGGAGACTATAGTTGAAAACTACCCTAATATGGGAAAGGAAATAGTCATTCAAATCCAGGAAGCAGAGAGAGTCCCATAGAGGATAAATCCAAAGAGAAACATGCCAAGACACACATTAATCAAAATATCAAAAATTAAATACAAAGAAAAAATGTTGAAGGCAGCAAGGGAAAAGCAACAAATAATATACAAGGGAATCCCCATAAGGTTAACAGTTGATCTTTCAGCAGAAACTCTGCAAGCAAGAAGGGAGTGGCAGGACACATCTAAAGTGATGAAAGGTAAAAACCTAAAACCAAGAGTACTCTACCCAGCAAGGATCTCTTTCAGATTTGACGGGACAAAGTAAAACCTTTACAGACAAGCAAAAGCTAAGAGAATTCAGCACCACCAAACCAGCTCTACAACAAAGGCTAAAGGAACTTCTCTAGGCAGGAAACACAAGAGAAGGAAAAGACCTTCAGTAACAAACCCAAAACAATTAAGAAAATGGCAATAGGAGCATACATATCAATATAACTACCTTAAATGTAAATGGATTAAATGCTCCAACCAAAACACATAGGGTGGCTGAATGGATACAAAAAGAAGACCCATATATATGCTGTCTACAGGAGGCCCACTTCAGATCTAGGGACACATACAGACCAAAAGTGAGGGAATGGAAAAAGATATTCCATGCAAATGGAAATCAAAAGAAAGCTGGAGTAGCAATTCTCATATCAGAGAAAATAGACTTTAAAATAAAGACTATTACAAGAGACAAAGAAGGACACTACATAATGATCAAGGGATCAATCCAAGAATAAGATATAACAATTGTAAATATTTATTTACATATGATCATCTCAATAGATGCCGAAAAAGCTTTCAACAAAATTCAACACCCATTAGTGATAAAAACCCTCCAGAAAGTAGGCATAGAGGGAACTTACCTCAGCATAATAAAGGCCATATATGACAACCGCACAGCCAACATCATTCTCAATGGTGAAAAACTGAAACCATTTGCACTAAGATCAGGAACAAGACAAGGTTGCCCACTCTCAACACTCTTATTCAACATAGTTTTGGAAGTTTTAGCCTCAGCAATCAGAGAAGAAAAAGAAATAAAAGGAATACAAATCGGAAAAGAAGAAGTAAAGCTGTCACTGTTTGCAGATGACATGATACTATACATAGAGAACCATAAAGCTGCTACCAGAAAATTACTAGACCTAATCAATGAATTTGGTAGAGTAGAAAGGATACAAAATAAATGCACAGAAATCTCTTACATTCCTATACACTAATGATGAAAAATCTGAAAGAGAAATTGAGGAAACACTCCCATTTACCACTGCAACAAAAAAGAATAAAATACCTAGGAATTAACCTACCTAAGGAGAAAAAAGACCTGTATGCAGAAAACTATAAGACACTGATTAAAGAAATTAAAGATGATACAAACAAATGCAGAGATATACTATGTTCTTGGATAGGAAGAATCAACATTGTGAAAATGACTATACCACCCAAAGCAATCTACAGATTCAGTGCAATCCCTATCAAACTCCCAATGGAATTTTTCACAGAACTAAAACAAAAAATTTCACGTTGATATGGAAACACAAAAGACCCTGAATAGCGAAAGCAATCTTGAAAATGAAAAACGGAGCTGGAGGAATCAGGCTCCCTGACTTCAGACTATACTACAAAGCTACAGTAATCAAGGCAGTATGGTACTGGCACAAAAACAGAAATACAGATCAGTGCAACAGTATAGAAAGCCCAGAGATAAACCCACACACAAACGGTCACGTTATCTTTGATAAAGGAGGCAAGAATATACAATGGAGAAAAGACAGCCTCTTCAATAAATGGTGCTGGGAAAACTGGACAGCTACATGTAAAAGGTTGAAATTAGAACACTCCGTAACACCATACACAAAAATAAACTCAAAATGGATTAAAGACCTAAATGTAATGCCAGACATTATAAAACTCTTAGAGGAAAACATAGGCAGAACACTCCATGACATAAATCACAGCAAGATCCACCTCCTAGAGAAATGGAAATAAAAACAAAAATCAACAAATGGGACCTAATGAAACTTAAAAGCTTTTGCACAGCAAAGGAAACCGTGAACAAGACGAAAAGACAACCCTCAGAATGGGAGAATATATTTGCAAACCAAGCAATGACAAAGGATTAATCTCCAAAATTTACAAGCAGCTCATGCAGCTCAATATCAAAAAAACAAAAAACAACCCAATCCAAAACTGGGCAGAAGACCTAAATAGACATTTCTCCAAAGAAGATATACAGATTGCCAACAAACATGTGAAAGGATGCTCAACATCACGAATCATTAGAGAAATGCACATCAAAACTACAATGAGGTATCACCTCACACCTATCAGAATGGCCATCAGCAAAAAATCTACAAACAATAAATGCTGGAGAGGGTGTGGAGAAAAGGGAACCGTCCTACACTGTTGGTAGGAATGTAAATTGATACAGCCACTATGGAGAATAGTATGGAGGTTCCTTTAAAAACTAAAAATAGAACTACCATATGACCCAGCATTCACACCACTGGGCATATACCCTGAGAAAACCATAACTCAAAAAGAGTCATGTACCACAATGTTCATTGCAGCACTATTTACAATAGCCAGGACATGGAAGCAACCTAAGTGTCCATCGACAGATGAATGGATAAAGAAGAGGTGACACACATACACAATGGACTATTACTCAGCCATAAAAAGAAACGAAATTGAGTTATTTGTAATGAGGTGGATGAACCTAGAATCTGTCATATAGACTGAAGTAAGTCAGAAAGAGAAATGCCAGCACATATATATGGAGTCTGAAAAAGAAAACGGCTCTGAAGAACCTAGGGGCAGGACAGGAATAAAGACACAGGTGTAGAGAATGGACTTAAGGACATGGGGAGGTGTAAGGGAAGGTGGGACAAAGTGAGGGAGTTGCGCTGACATATATACACTACCAAATGTAAAATAGATAGCTAGTGGAAGCAGCCGCATATCACAGGGAGATCAGTTCAGTGCTTTGTGACCACCTAGAGGGGTGGGATAGGGAGGGTGGGTGGGAGACGCAAGAGGGAGGGGATATGGGAATATAAGTATCGTATAGCTGATTCACTTTGTTATACAGCAGAAACGACCACAACAATGTAAAGCAATTAGACTCCAATAATGATGTTAAAAAAAGAAAAACCAATGCCCCCCAGATTTACTTTGAAGCCAAAGCAAACAACACAAGCAGCTTTACTTACCAACCAGCTAGTATCAATGCTATATGTTTTCCCCCTTTGTTAGCAAAATTCTTCTATGTTTAGTTTCTCTAGTTCCTAAATACTCATTCCCTCTTGAGCCACTTGATAGAATTTTGCCCCCAAATTTCAGCTGAAACTGCGTTTGTCAAATTGATCACTGAACTTCAGTAGCTAGATCAAAGGGATATTTCTCACTGCAGCACTTAACCAGTTAATCATTCCTCCTTCCCTGGTAATCTTTCTTTATTGGGCTTTTGGGACAACTAATTGTACTGGGTTTAATCGTGTTCCTACATAATTCACATCCATCTGGAACCTGTGAATATGTCATTATTTGAAAATGAGTCTTTTACAGATGTAAGCAAATTAAGATGAAGTCATACTGAATTCAGGTAAGCACTAAATCCAATAAAACTGCTGTCCTTATAAAAGAAGGGAAATTTGGACACAGAGACCTAGAGAGAAGGAAGATAAGGTGAAGACACAGACACACAGGAGATAAGACCATGTGAAGGTGGAGACATAGGTTGGAGTGATGAATCTGTAAGTCAAGAAATGCCAAGAATTATTGGCAACCATAAGCAGCTAGAGGAAGCAAGGAAGGATTCTTCTGTAAAGCCTTGGGAGAGAATATGAGCCTACTGACACCTTGAATTTGGACTTCCCACTTCCAGAATTGTGAGAGAAGAAATTTTGGTTTAAGGAATTCAGTTTATGGTACTCTGTTATAGCAGCCCTAGGCAATTAATACGCCTACTCTTTTGGTTTTACTTTTTCCTGACTGATCACCCATTCTCAGTCACCTTTATTGGTTTTCTGCTTTCCTCTGACCTCTTAGAGGTGGAGTTTTCTTAGGCTTAATCTTTAATCTCTTTTTCTCTACCTGCATTTTGTAGAAGATTGTGTCAGTGCTCTAATGAGATCATCTGAGCCCCCTTTTTTACTATATTAATGTGTTTGAAAGCCTCTGGGGGTGGGACGCTTCCGTGTCATTTTACTTCCAACAGCAAGCACCTACAGCTTTTTTTTTTTTTTCCAGAATTACCCTTGAGATTTTGGAGTCTGCTTTGGTCTCCACTAACCATTGAAGGTTTTTGATAAGTATATTGATATAAACATACTTATATTTTAAAGGGACATTATGGCTGCTCTGCTAATAATAAATGGTAGAGGGGCAGGGATAGATTCATAGAGATCTATTGGTTTATTGCAATACATCCCCTCCAACACACACATACCAATGCAAGCACACACGCACCCACAGACACACAATGTCCGGCTTCACGTACTGCAGGAAAAAATGAGGAAGAATATTCTTTCACCTAGTTAGTTTTTCTGACTTTGATTACTTGGAATCCCTAATGATTGCTTGGATGTCCCAGAAATCCATGCTAGATGTGATTTCACCTCCACATTCTGTCCTTGCTTTGAGATGAGCCTGCCCCAGAATTCTGGAAGAAACTCCTTCTGTTTTGTAACTGGGCTTCCATTTTTTTGTTCTTTTTCTCAATTTGTTACTGCTTTAAGCATGTGCAGTGCCCACCTACACTCTCCCTTTTAATTTTTCCAAATATGCTAAGAACAGGCTAGAATAGTAAAATGTTGACTACAAGAGAAGCAAATAGCAGATGATTAGAAATATGATCACATGTCAATGGTTAGAGACAATGATTAATAAATCTCGTGATATATTCATACACATGGAACATCATTCAGGCAGATAAAAGGAGTGAAGAAAGCTTTCTATGTTCTGATATGAGAAGATCTCTAAAGTACGGAGTTGAGTAAAACAAGCGAGGTGTAGAAGAGTGTAGGTAGTACGCTACCGTTTGTGTTGATTAAAAATTAGGATATGTTCATAATTGCTAGCAGACACACAAAAGGAAACAGCCCAGTTCTATTTTTTTTCTGTCTTTCCTTCATCACGCAGTGGAATCTTACATTATCTATGTAAGCACTGGAAAACAAAAGATGCACTTGCTTCCCCCAAACAAAGAATTTTCTGGTATAATGCACATGTATTTAGGAAAACAAAATAATTCATTTCTTTAATCTGTAAGCATAGCACTCTATTAAAGATACACCTAATTTGTGTAAAAATTTAAACAAAAGTCTTACCAAGGCATTCTGAAGTATTAGAATTCAGGTTTATGGTAAGTTTAAGATTATTATTTTCTAATAGGTGGACATATAATTTTATAAAGAGCCTATTTTATGCTTTTTCTTTTAAAAACAAAATATAATTCTATGCTAAGTTGATGGATCTATCTCTAGAGAGAAATCTACGAGAAATTTATATTTAACACCGTAGTGTAAAAATTTTAGAATTCAAAGAAAAGTAGAGCAAAAAATATAATTAACACTCCTATAGTCATGATAGAGATATAACAACTGTACAATTTTGTCATATTTGTATTATGTTGCCTTTGATGAATTCTTTTAAATAAATTCAAGGTTATTACATTTTCATCTTAAAAACTTCAGAATGCAGCTCTAAATAGTAAGGATATTTTTCTACCAAAACATTATTAAAGCTATAAATAGTTAACAATAAATCTATAATATGAGGCAATAACCTTATATATTCAAAATTCTCTAGTAGTCCCAGAAAAGTCTTTGACTTCTAAACTGTTCATATCGGTATCTAATCAAAGAGCATGATTTGCATTTGGGGTTTGTGTTCCTTAACTTTGTTTTAATCTATAACTCTCCTCCCCCATTCTTCAGTTTTTTTTCATAACATTGGTTTGCTGTACATATTAAGCAATATGTTCTACCTATCTTGTAGAATAGGCGAGCAAATTTAAATGGTACTTATTCAATGTCAAAATAACAGAAACCTCAAAAAGCCTACCATATATATATTGTGTGTATATTTGTATATATATATATATACACGTATATATATATTTTAATCATGATTTTCTCTCTTAATTTAAAGTAAGCTTTTTATAGATTAATAATCTTTGAAAACATAATTTTACTCATATTTCTTATGAATCAATCATCTCCCTTTACTTTGTTTTTATCTAATTTCCCCTATTGTATCTTACTCTGTAACAAACTCCTGTGCAATAAATATTCTCTCCTGCATCTATTTATTCCCTTATCACAGATCCTCCTAAACAGAATTACTGGCCAACAGTAGGATGACACACATTCCCAGACCCTTTTCTATTAACAGAAACTTCTTCAATCAGCACTGGATGTCTCTTTGTCACCACACTCTCCCCAATACTGAGTACGATGATTTTTCACATTTGCATTTGTGTGAAAAATAAAAACAAATTATTCTTTTAATTCAAATTAATTTTACTACTAAGAAGTGTGAATTTTATTTCCATCCCTAATAACCATTTTTATTTATTCTTTGGGAACTCTATGTTTCTCTTCTTACCCATTTTTCTATTGAGGCATTACTGTTTTTCTTTTCATTGTTAAAAACTCCTCTTTAAATCAAGGACATTAACTCCTTGTCATATTTGTGGCAACATTTTCTTAGTTTGCAGTTGCCTTTTAATTTTGCGATGTTTTTGACCTGAATATTTACTCTATTTCCCATCCTTGTTTTATTAATTTCCTTTAATGCCCTTAACCACTATCTCATTTCCCTCTCTGCAGAATCAGTCATTTTAGTGTTTCAAGTATAATATTTTGTGTGTGCATAAATAGCATTTTGTTATATGGATACATAGTATTATGTTACATACCAAATCCTGTTTTCTACTTTAAAAAATGAAGCAGTATTATTAAGATCCATCTGTGTTGATAGGTATGCATTTTGCATTTAGTCAATGCTACTAAGTATTGCATATTCCATGGTTAACATTTACCATATTTTACCTGATCATTTTCCCAATGATGGACACAAAGGATGTTTTCACCTTCTTTCTGCCACACACTGGGAGAACTGTCTTCATACATATCCCTTTATGAACTAGAGTAATGTTTTCCCGGGGATACATATTCACAAGTGGACCTGCTGTTTCACAGGCTATGTACTTATGTAATTTGACTAAGTGTTACTTGAAGGCTTTCCACAATGGCTATGTCACTCGACACACTCACCAGCAGTGTACGAGGGTTCCTATATTTTGACATCCCTGATAGCATTTAGCATTATATGAAGCCTTTTATTTTTCCCACTGCAGTTTTAATTTGCATTTTTTTGATTACTAGTGATTTTCCGTGTCTCATCAATTACTAATTAAGTTGAAGCATATGAATTTGCTGAGATCCAAACATTTTTGATTTACAAAATATGGCAGTTACATATGATTCAACCTAATAGCTTCTTGTGTTTTATCTTCTATAAATAACCTTTTTTATTTTATTACTCATTTTCATTCAGGTTGCGTTGCTTTCCTTTTCTGGTTCTTTTGCAGAAGATTCTTATATTCTAAATACTAATCTCATGATTTTTAGACATTGACAAATATCTTCTCTTCTTTCTCCTATTACTTTGTTTGTGACATCACTCCTTAAGAAATTCTCGATTTGGGCACGGTAGTAGAGGTAGTCATAGTACGCAATTATTTATCATTTACTGTGTGAAAAACATTGCAAATTTTAACATTTCACATATATTAAACCGTTTAGTACCCATTTTAAAAATGAGGAAATTGAGGCACGTAAAAGTTAAAGGATTGTCCAAGTTCACTCAACTAATAGGTGTTGGAGCTCTTATCCTTTACTCTACAAATTTCTCGTCTTATCGTTCTAGTTTTTGAAGGTTTGTTTTTTTTTAATGTTACTTGACCTGTGCTAGCACTCTATACATTCATGCACTTCATATTTACATGTAGATTAGATGAGGATTCCGTTTTTTTTCCCATCTATCACACAATCTATCCTTTCCCTTTAGATTGTGGTGCCATTTTAATTTTATGCTAAATTCTTTTATATATGGGTCAGTCTCCATTCTATTTCACTGGTTTATTTGTTCATTCCTGTATTTTATTACTATGGTTGGGATGTATATCTGGATATATGATAGGGCAAGTCCTTCACTCTCCTCTTTTATGACTGACTTTGATATTGATTTATCTTTATTCCTTTATATACATGTTAAAGTAGTTTTATAAATATGTTAAAAAGAACAGAGGAGGCAAACCTATGAAATGATTATAGCAGTATGATACAAAGTTTAAAGTGAGAGCACAGTTTTAGAAGGCCAGGCCTTGGAAATCTGATTAACCTAGAGAAATATCAAGGACAAAGCTGTCCTGAATCAGGCGTATCCTGTAAAGGCAGGCAAATGGAGGCACAACATGGCTGTTTGAACGCTTCATATTATCAGAGTGGAGGGAACCCTAGAGTTCTGAGGCTTGGAAAGGCAGCATGACCTACCTCTGTCCCTACACAGGAAAACATTTTTAGAAAACACAAGAAATTTGTGTTTTGTTTGTGTCAGATCGAATCTGACACAAACAATATTGTAATAAAAAACATGAAAATCAAATGATACCTCAGTTGGAGGGGAAATACTCTTAAATTGGTGCTACACAGAAGATGAACACAGTATCCTAATATTTCAAAATAACTTAAAGACATCAGGCAAATTCTCAAATCCTGGAAAGAATGTCATAAATCAGAAAATCTCAGGAATGAGAAGGCTTAACAACAGAACTAAAAGAATAGCTTACAGAATTCAGGAATAAGAGTGAAAAACCAGGAGAAAAATATTTTTTAAATAAATGAACTGAGAAGAAAGGTAAGAGTAAAAAGATATCATGTAAAGCAGAATGAAGGGACTGAAATGAGATGGTTGAAAATATAAGAAATCAGAAAAGGAAAAGGCAATCAGAAAAAGTGACGAATATAGGAGACAGTCAAAGGAGATGTACAATATGTGTGGTTGTAATATGCTGAGGAGAGAAGGAAAGCCATGGGATGAAGTATTTTAAATTATAATTCAAATAAAAATTTCCTGAAATAATTATGATCATAAATTAAAAAGGCACAATGTACCTGGGAATTTAAATCTGAATGTCAAATTCTGAGATATATCCTAAAAATATAACTGAACTTCAAAGATTTAAAAAACATGTTTTGAGTTTCCAGAAAAATGACTAACTTTGACCAGCCACTGGTTTAAAAACTTTCAGAATGCAAGGAAAAACATTACTTATATAAGGAATCTAAAAAAAAAAATGATACAAATGAACTTATTTACAAAAGTGAAATAATCTCACAGAACTAGAAAACAATCTTATGGTTACTAAAGGGGATAGTGGGCAGGGGGAGATAAATTAGGAGTTTGGTATTAACATATACACACTACTATGTATAAAATAGATAAACAACAAGGACCTATTGTATAGCACAGGAGACTACTCAATATCTTGTAATAACCTACAATGGAAAAGAATCTGAAAAAGAATGTATATATGTAACTGAATCACTTTGCTGTACACTTGAAAGACAACATTGTAAATTAACTATACTTCAATAAAAAGAGAATCACACACAAAATATCAGCTAGTATCAGATGTCTTGGCTGTAATATTTGATGCCACAAGACCTTAGAGCAGCATTATTTAGACACTTAGAAAACGTGAGTCAGGTATTTTAAATTTGTCCACACTGTTCATAGATCATAGGCAAACATTTATGGGCATGGAAGAACTTTGAGAATATTGTTCCCATGTGGTTGGCCTGAAGAACCAACTAGAAAATAAGATTCAGCTATCCAGCATATGACTGATGAAACTTTGCCACAGTTACTGTTGATGAACATATAATAATTTAACTTTATACTTCGGACTAAATAATGGGCATAAAGATGACAGAAATATATGATAATATAAGAGTAATGCCACTGACAAATATAAGAAGAGAATGGGAGAGTCCATGGAAAGTGGACTAAACTCACTATTACCTCACAGGTGTAAACTGGGACTAAAAGTTAACCAGTTTAAATTTGATACTGGAGGAGAAGTACAGGAATTTATTGACTCAAAATAGCTTTAAAAAGGGAACTAAACATAACACATTAAGAAATTAGTATAAATATATTCAATAAATCATTATACTCTTTTCTAAAAATTAGAATACACATGGCAACAGGCTTTAGAAATCACTGTGTGTGCGCGCATGTGTGTGTGTGTGTGTATGTAAAAGTATTAAAGAACCAACATCAGTTTACCATTTCTGACTAAGGAACTAGGGTTCATGTAGAAATGGGTGATTCCAGTTTTAAGACAGGAAATATACAAGATAGGTCTGGACCAGGTCTGGATAGGTCTGGATAGGTCTGGTCTTTTTGTGTCAGAAAGCAAATATGCTCAACAACAAATATGGCCAAGTCAAATTGACAAAGAAGACAATTAGAAAGAGGTACCAGTTGCCAAACCTGAGACAATTTACAAATGAAAAAGAATAATGACTACAACTGAATAGAAGATATTCAGCATATAAGAACCATGAATTGGTTAGGATGTACAGAATACTTCTGAATAACAGTAATAGTGATTGCCATACTTCTTTTGTTCTTCATTATAATGAGACTGCTTTCAGTGGTTCACCTTTAAAATACTTTTCTCTATTTCTAATCTGTTATGATAATTTGATTTTAAAAATTAGAAATAGTTTTGGGGATTTCATAAAAGATTTCTTAATTAACTTTTATAAGCTTACTAATGAATATAATTTTTGTTTAATTTGAAAAAGAAAGTATTTTACTAATAAATTTATTAAATTAATTCACCTTTTACTCTTACAGTAAATGCTTATTACTATCATTGGAAGTAGGAAACAGCTCACCTATAAAACTGTCTAGTCTAGAAGTCTTTTCAACATTGTTTTATGGATTTTGGTCTGTTCCTATTATTTCTTCTCATATATTTAACTCTTTAAATACTCATGTAATTTTGAAACCAATAGTGATAGTACTTTGGGGGAAAGTAGTAACTATCTTTACTTCTAAATTTATTTTTATTTATTTACTAGTTATCCCCAAAAAGATATTATAGCAATTTCAATTTTATTTTGCCTGAGGCTTTATGGTTTATTTAGTATTATTTTACTGTAGTCATAAGATACCAATAATACTGCTAATTATTATTAATATGGTCTGCTTTGCACTCAATTACAAGTTGTACAATAGGAAGGTGAAGAAGTTGAGGTTTAGTTCTGTAAATACACAATTACTAATTATTGGTTCAAGGTGCAGTAATTTAAATAAGGGATATTTTAAAGAAAAAATATACATGAACCCCCAATAACGTTTGATAGTTGGGTTACAATATTTGAAGTTCCTTTTAAAATTTCTGATTCCCTCAAAATGGATTAAAGACCTAAATATAAGACTGGATACTGTAAAACTACTAGAGGGAAACATAGGCAGAACACTCTGATGTAAATCACAGCAGTATCATTTTGGATCTGTCTCCTAGAGTAATGGAAATAAAAACAAAAATAAACAAATGGGACCTAATTAAACTTAAAAGCTTCTGCACAGCAAAGGAAACCATAAACAAAACGAAAACACAACCTACAGAATGGGAGAAAATATCTGCAAACGAAGTGACCGACAAGGGATTTATCTCCAAAATATACAAACATTGCATGCCGCTGAATATCAAAAAAAGAAACAACCCACTCAGAAAATGGGCAGAAGATCTAAATAGACAGTTCTCCAAGGAAGACATACAGATGGCCAAGAGGCACATGAAAAGATGCTCAACATTACTAATTATTAGAGAAATGCAAGTCAAAACTACAGTGAGGTATCATCTCACACAGGTTAGAATGACCATCATCAAAAAATCTACAAATAATAAATGCTGGAGAGGTTATGGAGAAAAAGGAGCCCTCCTACACTGTTGGTGGGAATGTAAATTGGTACAGCCACTGTGGAGAACAGTATGGAGGTTCCTTTAAAAACTAAAAAGAGAGATACCACATGATCCAGCAATCCCACTCCTGGGCATATATACAGAGAAAACCATAATTCGAAAAGATACATGCACCCCAATGTTCATTGCAGTGCTACTTACAGTAGCCAAGACATGGAAGCAACCTAAATGTCCATTGACAGATGAGTGGATAAAGAAGATATGGTATATTTATACAATGGGATATTACTCAGCCAGAAAAAAGAATGAAATAATGCCATTTGCAGCAACATGGATAGCCAAGAGATTGTCATATTGAGTGATGTAAGTCAGACAGAGAAAAACAAATAGCATATGATATCGCTTATTTGTGGAATCTTAAAAAATTGGTACAAATGAACCTATTTACAAAATAGAAAAAGAGTCACAGATATAGAAAACAAACTTATGGTTACCAAAGGGGAAAGAGGGGGGATAAATTAGGAGGCTGGGATTAACATATACATGCTACTTTATGTAAAATAGGTAACCAGCAAGGACCTACTGTATAGCACAGGGAACTATACTTAGTGTTTTGTAATAACCTATAAAGGAAAAGAATCTGAAAAAACAGATCTATATGTATATATAACTGAATTAGTTTTTTTATACACCTAAAAGTAAAACAACATTGTAAATCAACTATACTTAAAAAAAAAAAAAGGAGTGAAAAAAAAGAGTGAAAAGAAAAAGAAAAGATATATGCACCAGCCAAGTTCACTGCGGCATTATTTACAGTAGCCAAGATATGGAAACAACCTAAGTGTCCATCCATGGATGAATGGATAAAAAAAATGTGAGATATATATATATATATATATATATATATATATGTACACACACACACATATACATGCAATGGAATATAATTCAGCAATAAAAAAAGAATGAAATCTTACCATTTGCTTCAACATGGATGGACCTCAAGGGCATTATGCTAAGTGAAATAAGCAAACACCATATGATCTCTCATATATGGAATCTAAAAATTAATTTAAAACAAAAATAAGCTCAGGTACACAGAACAGATTGGTGGTTGCCAGAGGCCAGAGGGGTGGGGGTAGGTGATGGGACAAATGGGTGAACAGTTTTTGTTTTTCTTTAGTTTAAGTTCAATGCCACTAAGTAAAAAATTAAAATATAAAAAAAAAATGCTGATTCTTTGAAGGAAAGCAGATAAATCAAGTGAAAAAGCCTTTTTTAATATTTAAAATTATTTTGTGATCTAAGGAAGTCAGAATGTACATTTATATGTTCTTCTCCCTTGGTATAAGGTATTTATTTACAATTCATATTTTTTTCACAGGGACTTGAACAAGCCCTCTTGAAGAGAAAAATTTGATAACGGTATTAGAATGCAGAATAGAATTATCCTACACACTGAAATTGATGTGGTTAGAGTTCATATTAGTGTCACATTAGTAATAAAGCTGAATACCCTGGATCATTGGTCACATATGACCTAGAATATCTTCATTACCAAGTTTCATATTCATAACTGTTCTTTAATTACTGTACACAATTAGCTAATAATGTGTACACAAGTAACATACATTATTAGCTACTCACCAAAATCTGGAGTAAATCCTCTTAAGTAGCAATAAGTCATGTATATTTTAGAGATCTACTGGGGTCCATAGTCTCTCTAAGTAATACAATTTAAATTCAACAAACATTTACTAGTTGACTGATTTTATGATTATCAGTTTTAAAAGATTTTGCTGGAATAATGGTTGTCTTTTGACCACTCAAATTGAAATGAATATTTTCCATTTATCTTACCATTCTCCACACTCACAGTCACCTCAGCATCAGATGCATCTCCTTCCTTGGTCCATCTCAAGGTACCATTAATATGAATACATTCACAATAATGTGTACTAACCTCAATCTATTACTTTCTGACATTGCCTTTTGATCTCTTCAACCTTGGTAACTATTATCACATTAAGCAACCTTTTACAATTATTAGTATTTAGAAAAGAAACCCAAGGAGCAATTAAATGTGTTGCCCTCCTTGTAGTCTGTAATTTTCCCTTTTCCTATTAAGTAGTGGACTTGGACTCTTCAGTGACATTCTTTTGATTCTCAGGCACTTACAATAAGTGCTTCCTTATTTCTTTTTGTAACCTCTGCTAATCGGGTTTCATTCCATGACTCTGTCTCCTGACTTTGCCCTAACACAGACCAAGTAATTACTACTCTTACATTTTTACCTTGTAACCACACTTTTCCTGCCTTTTTAATGTAATTTCAGTAGTGCCCTATACTCAAGTTAGGGCATTCTAGGTTTCTGAAGGTGATTTTCTGAGATGAGACATATAATCAAAGTCCTAACTGCTTCTGTTCACAGCACTTATTGGAACACATTGTACATTAATCTTTCTCCACTTAAAAACGTCAGAAATTTGAAACATTTATTTCAAACAGCAAATAAATTTCATTCTGAGTATTTGGCTTATTTTTCCAGGAGCAAGCTTCTTTTAAAACACTGCATTTGAGATAAATTAGGAGTTGAGATTAACACTTCTCTGTATAAAATAGATAAACAAGGACCTACTGTATAGCACAGGGAACTATACTCAATATTTTGTAATAAGCTATAATGGAAAAGAGTCTGAAAAAGAAAAAATATGTATATGTGTGTGTGTGTATATATATATATATATATGACTGAATCACTTTGCTGTATACTTGAAACTAACACAACATTGTAAATTGACTATACTTCAATTAAGTAGAAGTTAATTGTAATTAACTATACTTCAATTAAGAAAAAGAAAAAACACTGCATTTTAATCTATAAATGTAAGACTAAATAAGCACAGAAAACAAAAATTGTGCAGTGATAATTGACAAGGTTTTGTTGTTGTTGATTTTGCATATATCTAATTTATTCTGTGAAGAAACATAAAAAAACAAAACCCTGGTATAAAATTAATTACTTCTCATTGTCAATTAAGGTAAATGCGTCACACAATTTTAGGCATAGTAAATTGTTCTAGTTTACTGAGAAGTGTGTGCATGAAGAACTCTGGTAATGAACTTGAAGGTCTAGCAGTTCACACACTTCAAGGGGACAATCCAGTCCCAAACTTTATTATTCAGCATGACCAGCCACATATCTGGCCAGCTGTTCTTGGCAGTGCGATGAGAACTTCATCAAACAATTTATTTTTTTAAACCCTAAGTAGTTGTTCCTAAAAACACCAAGCTTGCCACCTCCTTGTTCATCCTAGGATTCTAGGGCTTTCAAAGGTGATCTCTTGAGTAGTAAATATTTCCTAGGTCATTTTGACTCATGAAGAGAAAACACATATACACACATTACTCTTACAATTCAATTTTAAGTTCACTAAATGTCTGTTTATTTTAATGCTAATCTTGTGCTTGTAGAGCTTTTCTGTAGCTTTCAGAGTCTCTGAAAATTCCATTTGAAATACTGAAACACACAGACACACACAATGACACACACACACACACACACCTATTTTCTTTCCCTAAGTGGTAAGTAGTATTGATCACTCAGCCTAAAATAGAACGGTGCAAAGCAGAAATATATTGTTGCTTTGATTTATGGCAATGTGTGTATTTCAGCTTAATGAAGATTTTCCTCTTGGGAACAGTTAGAAAATGGATTGTAGTGTTTTGATGTAAAAGGGCAAAGGAGATCTTGTTTTGTTCTGATTGGTTTCCCTATTTAATCTCAGGCAGTCTTGGGAAGTTGTGGAACAGTAGCTGAATATTCTTTAAAAATGAGCCAAATTTCCAACATATATTAGATGGAAACTAAAACAAGGAAACTTACGTTGATTGGACTATGGAACATTTGGTGTATTAGACATTTGCAGAGTACACACACGGAAAAGAATGCAGTTGTCCAGCAAAAACTTTGTCCCACCAGGCATCTTTTTTATATTACGAATTTTTTTCATTTTGCGGGAATATAAAAGAATCATGATTGACAACTTAAAACCTAAATATGCTGCCGAGGCAGCACCAGGGCAGCAATGGCACAGAAGAGAAGGAGACTGAGTGACTGTCAGTGATCATAATTGTGTGCATGGCACAGGTAGCTCTGCACAGAACAGAGCCTAAATGAAACGTCTCTCTCCATGGGTCTTAGAATCTGATGTGATCGTACTGACAGCCAAAAACGGGCTGCTTTATTATTATTTTTCCTTTGAAAAAGGAGTTTCTTTTTATTTCCCTTTGTCAGTCACTTGGTAGTGGCATCTCCCTGACTGAAGAAAATGCGTGAGCCATGTCTGAGTGACCAGCATCTAAAATAGGCTAAGTCAACTTGGACTTCTGATGTCGGCTTTATTGCCTTTTCTTGACAAAATTAATTTATGTCCATTTTAGAAAATACTGGCAGAAAATGAAATTTAAAATTTTGCACAACCACATTATCCAGAGATAACCTCTGTTAATATTTTGCTTATATTTTCCCAAACAATTATCAATTTGTCATACATCTAAATGTAATGATTTTAGAGACAGTTGGGGCCAGAGTCTGTATTTTTGGTACATTACCATTTTTAACTCACTTTATCACTAACAATTTTCCATTGCTTTAAAGATTCTTCCTGATCATATTCATGGTTTTGGCAACTTAACTGTATGGATGTCCTCGAGTTTATTTGTAAATCATATTTATAAAATCATTTGATTTCTCAGGGTCCAAAATAAGAATGTCTGAAATTGTAAACATTTTGGCAGACAAACTTACTCATTTTCTTCTTTTTTCCCTATCCTCTTTGCTCAAATCACTCAGACTTTCTGTTTTTGTTTTTTTTTTTTGTATTCCATTACACTATACTTTATTGTGTGGTTTGGTAGCTCTCATTTCAAGAGGAATCACATGTATATTCTCATCTTTCAGCCAAATGTGTTTCTAACATAGTCTTTTATAATTTCTTGCTGTTAATTTTATTAGGGTATTATCTGAATTAAAAAATTATTTATAATAGAGATACTTAGAAATAATATGCTTTACTATTTAATGACTGATGGTAGCTTAAGAAAAATTCTCAGTGTTCCTACTATTTATTAAGAGGATACATTATTTTTGTGGAAATGCTGCTTTTTATTGTGCAAAAACATTTCTTTTACATCAGCATAGTCTCTTTTTTCCCTTCTGTCTTTCATCTTAATCAGAAGGATAGGTTATATTGTTTTCCACAAAATGCTACTCAAAAACCCTATAGAAGTGATCTAAACATTATCCAGACATTCAAATTCCATATTGCATTCATTTTTCCTTCCTTAAAGCCTAAGCCTGGTTACTTACCTAATGATGTTTACACAACCTTATTTCCAAGATTGCTATTGTTAACTGTTAACTGTACAAATAGTTATGTTCCTTCTGCCATAGTTAATTTAATGTCTTTTCTGTATAGTTAATGATCATGTAATACCCTAAAGTGGTATGTGTTTTAAAAAGTATAATCTGCCATTTACCCAAAAAAGTCATTTAATATAATTGATAAGCACTATTTTCCCCCTTTCATTTGGCTCAAATACCATGGCTTGAAATATTTTTCCCCAGTTAAAAGTCTGTTTTAACATAATAATGATTAAAGATTACTATTTACAGAAATAGGCAGAGTTTTCTCTCGGTTCCTAGAGGAGAGCAGGAAGAGGAAACGGACGAGGGCAAAATGTTGAGTTTAATATGAAAATTATAGAAGTATATTAAAGGGGGGGATACTCTCTAAAGTAAAGCTCTCCCAGGATGAAGGAGGAGAAAGTTCAGTCAGTTTGAAATTAGACAACCGGGTTCAATTTCCAGAACTGCTACTTCCTCATGTTATGGGATGGTGGAAGCTACTTAATCTTGTTCAGCCTTCATGGTATTGTGAAAGTCACTTAGCCTTTTAACCTCAGTTTCCTCATGTATAGATTACAGATAATCTATTTTGAATAACTGTTATGACAATTCACTGAGGTATTGTGCAGAGGTAAGTGGTTTGTATACCGGTAGCATTTTTTAAAAAATAAGCATTTTTTAAAAAATGGTGAAAAGCAATAGAGTGCTTTAGAAATAGACGTAGCACGGAGATGGGTCCAGAGATAGATGTGAGATAAAAGTGAAAACTAGGTCCACACCTAGAGTCCACCTGAAAGACAAAATAGTGCTTGAATTACCTTTATAATGGAGGTGGGGGAAAGAAGTAGATAAAAGGGAGTTACAATTTAATGAGCGTATTAGGCACTTTTAGTCATACCGTATTATTAAATCCTTAGGACAATTTGAGAGTGAGTTTTATTATCCTCATTTCACAGATGATTAAATAGATGCAAAATAAGTTTTCTAAGTAACTCGTTCAGTATCACCCAGCAAATGAAGAGAAGAATCTGGAAATAGCTCAAACCCAGACAACCAGGCCCAAAACATGCTCCTCCTATCACACCACTACCTCAATACAACTACGAAAAGCCATGCAGATGTATATTAACAATTTGCTTATTCTTTTCTTGGTCTTCTGTTAGCCGATAAGATAAATAAGGGGGGCAAGAATGACGGCCTCTGTCTGCTTTGGAGTACCTAAGGAGAACAGGTTCTCATTAACACAGAGCCCAAATATTAATGCTTCTGATGTGCTGTATTCATGAGCACTCATATTTTCTAATAAAGGGGATGCTATCTAATGAAAATTACCAAAAGGGTACGTAGGTACTTGAGGATGATGGCAATAAAATCATTTCTAAAGATGTGAACAGGGACTTCCCTGGTGGCACAGTGGTTAAGAATCCGCCTGCCAATGCAGGGGACACAGTTTCAAGCCCTGGTCCGGGAAGATCCCACCTGCCTCGGAGCAACAAAGCCTTGCGCCACAACTACTGAGCCTGTGCTCTAGAGCCCACGAGCCACAACTACTGAAGCCCGCGCGCCTAGAGCCCGTGCTCTGCAACAAGAGAAGCCACCACAGTGAGAAGCCCGCGCACCGCAATGAAGAGTAGCCCCCGCTCGCCACAACTAGAAAGACTGCACGCAGCAATGAAGACCCAACGCAGCCAAAAATAAACAAATAAGTAAATAGCATCACAATTAAGTTAAAAATCTCAAGATCTGCTAAAAAAAATATTTAAAAAAACGATGTGAACCAATCACCTAAAATATCTCTTCCCCAAATGGTAGTCCATATCTCCCTGCTTATGATGGGACACATAAGGGACAATGAGAACAAAGGGGACAAGAGGGAAAGACAAGATCTCCTTTTAAGAGTATAAAAATTTGCAATACACCTCCATATAAAAGTGAACTCACCTTACTTTCTCCAATTTTGATTGTATAGATTTAAAACGTTAAAAAATACCTAAGAAAACAAATTTAGGTCACAGTCTGGATTCAGCTTATGAGCATAAAACTTTCTATTTGTCTCCAACTGTTGAAGCCAAGATCTCTAAAGGAGGCACTGAACTCTATGGGTAGACAGAGCATTGCTGCATTATCATTTCTCCAGCTGCTGGAAGCTTAACTATGTGGTGCCATGTCCGAGAATGTGAAAGGAACATAGGATATGAAAGCATTATGATGTGTGATTACTTTGTATGTGGTGTGTGATAAAGGCTAGCAGACTCCTCTCTCCATTTGGCTTTTCAGCTTTGCACACACTTTCAGGAAAGGTTGCCAAAAATCTTTCCTCGTTTTTCTATTTCTAAATTTATTCCTGCGTAGAGGTGAATCTATATATGTGCAACTCTAATGCAAAGATCATGGTTATAGTACCTTTCCTAGGATTTGCAGGGAACATATGGAGAGCAGATTATTCAGGTTGTAAAAATTACCACTTCAGATTTGGTTCACTTGACTTGTCATCCTTCCTGTCATCCAGTTCTCTCTTTTCACCCACCATGTAAACATCACTTTGGCACAAGATTTTACTTTTGAAGTTGATGAGATCTCAGGGGCTCTTTGTGTGTGTAGGTGTGCACAAACAGGCTGCAAAATGTGAACTTCTGTTTTGATGTAAGAAGAAAGGAAGAATTGGGTCTTTATTTTCTATTTTGTAGAGATGTGCAAAGTCAACCTTCATTTACTTTTAAATGAGCGCCAAGTATTCTTAAGGCAGAAAGATTTGCTGAGGGATGGGGCAGAGACAAAATCGACATAATGACTGGTACGGATGAGCTTGAGTCTACCAGCCAAGAAAAGATACATGGAGAAAGAACTAAAGGATAAGGAAGAAGGTGAATGTCAAAAGAAAACCATAAAGTCTTGTGGAAAATTGAAAAATGGAAAAAAGTTCAGGCTGGGGAATCCTAGAAAACTTACTGTAAGAGGAAGACTTTGAAGGGCATCTTTAAAGACATCAAAGACATTCAGGGTTTTGAGAAGAGTGATCTTGGTATCAAAAATTATGATCGCAGGGCTTCCCTGGTGGCGCGGTGGTTGAGAGTCCGCCTGCCAATGCAGGGGACACGGGTTCGTGCCCTGGTCCGGGAAGATCTCACATGCCGCGGAGTGACTGGGCCCGTGAGCCATGGCCGCTGAGCCTGCGCGTCCGGAGCCTGTGCTCCGCAACGGGGAGAGGCCACAACAGTGAGAGGCCTGCGTACCGCAAAAAAAAAAAAAAAAAATTATGATCACAGGCACAGAGGCAGGAAAGCAAGGGCCAACTTCATTGCATTGCAATTGGGAAGTGAGAGTCCATGAAACTCCGTTGTAGGGAGAGTTGGAAAGCTCATTTGGGGTATGCTGTAGAATGCTTCAATGCCTTGCTTAGGAGATAGCAATTTATTTCTCAGGCAATGGAAATCACTGAGATTTTAACAACAAGAATTAGATAAAAAGTGTGATTCGGGGAAACAATTCTTGTAATATCGTAAAGTATAGATTAGAGATCGGGAAGTTAGGGGTGGGAAGAGCCAACAGTAGGCTATGACAATAATTCAGGAAAGAAGGAATCAAGTGTAAATTTGTATGATTCTGGAAAAAACCAATAGGAAGAAGTCAAAGCAAAAACATCGCTGGGAAAATCTGCACGATGACACTGCTAAATTCAAATATAGTTGGGAGGGGAGAAAAATTCAAAATAAGACTCAAGCTGAATACTTGGGATGGGGATCTGGGTAGCTCATGAGTAACTGGTATTCAAGGTGCATTCGGTTTACCTCCTAGGTTGTATTCTCTGTACTTTAGGATGAGTCAGGAATCAGGAAATGCAGTTTGTAAGAAAAGATCAAGATTTTACTGAGTAGAGAGTAAGAAACCAGTGGAGAGGAAGAGTTTGAAATACAATGAATAGACAGGAAATTGATGGTGGAAGAGGGTTAGAAACCAATCAAGATCACAAGAGGATAGTTAGCCTTAGAAAACAGGAGGGGTTTTATATTTTTCTCAGTAGAGGAAGGAGAAGAGGATGGATGAAAACATACAGATATTTTCAGATAGGACAGAATATATTTGAGGAAGATAGAGTTAAAAAGCCTAGATCAGAATAAAGTCCAGGGTGAGGAGATTTTCTGTTTGTGAGGGAACTATAATTGTGGCTGGAGACAGAAGAGTGTAGGTAAAATGGAGACAACTCACTGGGGAGTATGCAAGACCCTGCAAATCACGTACGAGGGCTTACAGCTGCTCACCCTTCATGAAGAAGTTCACACCAGCTGGGGGAAGTTGGTCTCACTCAATCTGTCCACAGCAACAATTTTGGTAAAGCTCAGATGGCATTTAAACGCCAACTACACTAAATAAGTCATAACAGGTTCTGAAAATATGGCTATTTCCCTGTTTCTTAGGAGTTGTTTTTCTCCCATTTTTATTTTTAATTGTCCCTTTCAAACTGTATTTAGATGTGTGAGCTCCTTCATTCTTTTTTCAGGAATATGTGGTATAACTATACATACTTCTCTAGGTTTAATTATAGATTTCTAATCCTATACTCTTTTGTTCAAGTGCTCTCAATCTAGAGCTGTTTCTTTTCTAAAATAGATGTAATAATCATCAGTACTTAAACACTAAGTTTTATTGAAGAGTATAGAGCTATACTCTATACCTTTTATTGACGGTATAGAGCTGATCTGCCACATCTTTTTTTGTAAATTATGATACATACTTTTATTTCCATAGTGCTTTCACTACTATATGTAACATACAGTTGATTACAGTCTTATAACAACTTTGTAGTAGGTATTGTTTTATTGCCATTTTAATTTTGACAAAACCTACTTCTAGAGAGATTAGGCAACTTCCCTAAGGTCCACAAGTTGACTTCACTTGGTAAGTGGGAAGAATTAACTTAGACACTGATCTTCCTACTCTGTCCTGTGTTATGTCTATTCAGTTAATTAAGTTGAAATTTGGGGATTCATGTATAGTAATTAGTCATTATTAAACTTTACCTTTAATTTAGTTAACAGATCCTTAACTTAGTCTTAGGTACTCACAATTTGCTGATTCCTGTGAGAAGTCAACTAAGTAGAAGGATTATCTCTGTGTTCTTAAGGAATTGGTATTCTATTTAGGAAATTATAACACATGTATGCAAATCTTCTTAGTGAGGGAGGGTATGTGAAATGAAAGGTGTGTCTATATTACAAATTTCTCATTTCCTAGTGTTTTTTGTTCTCTCTACATTGTTCACTTCCTGTATCAAGAAAAAAAACTATGCTTAGATGAAAGAGATTGCTGGTCTCAGGGTCATCAAATGACAAATTACTTTATTCAGCAAAAATCATTAGACAAATTTTTGAACCTAGTTAAGGGCAAATACAGCAAGTTTCTGCTAAGATAATTCTGTTACATTGAAAACATTTCTAAATAAAAATAATTTTTCATTTCTGTTTTAGTATATATTACGTGAGCCCCAAATATACTTTTCTCTCTTTATTTATACAGCAATGCTAAAACTTTGTTGGCAAAGAACGGGTGATATCTACTGCAAAATATTACTAATCAAAGTTATACCTTTGCTACCTAAGAGATTTGCTTTTGAATTCCTTTAAAATAAGGACTATCAGTTTCTTATTCATTCCAAAATAGTTCTTTCTTTTTAAAATTCTCATGAAGTCCTCCTGCTGCTCTGTATCCATCTGGAAACAAGGCAAGAATAACTAAGTTACCATCTTCCTACAAATTGATGTTAACCACTTAGTAGCCACTGAAATAAGCTTTTGGCTTCAGTAAAATTTCATTATAATGTGTTCAATTTTCCTCCTTTATTACTGCTTAACTTTCAGGACTCCTGGTTGAAAGTAATGAAGACAAAAAAGGACATCCAAAATGATACTGATTGGTTAATGTTCCCACATTTGGAGGGAAAGAAACATTCTCTTGAGCCAAAAACTGATTTGCTTTTCATGGATTCTACTTTGAGAGCATTAAAGAAGAGAGACATTTGCATATCCTATATATTGTATAAACTCAGCCTTCTCATTATATCTAGGATTGGATTTTATGTACCTTATTTCAACAATATCCAGATCATTTATGAATTATGATTTCAAAATAATTTAAGTTTAATTTGTAACATTTATGTAATGTTTTATATCCTCTGACATCTAGGCCTTGTTTTATATTTCCTGTAGCATTATTCAAGATGTTCTACATCAATTGTTCTTGACCAGGAAATATTTATAGTAAATGGCCCTAGGCCAATAATATGTCTTTTGCTTAATAAAATTGCACTCTGAATAGTTTAAAAGGTGCCTGTGTTTAATGGCAAATATAACACTGGCTGCTCCTTTCCTGTGCCAAGTTGCTGTCTAGTTCAAGGTGTTAAATAGCATAATGAGTTTGGTCCCTTCTAATACTGAAATAAAGACCCAAGAGAACTTCCACAGAGAGGGGGTTTTACAATGGAGATGACAAGTCATTGTGAATATGACTTTTCCGAAAGAGGAAAGCTTCTAACTTTTCAAGGCTGTGTTCGTTCTCCTAATTCATGAGGTGGTCAGAAAGCTGTGCCAGACAGAACTGTCAATAGTTTAAGACGTATTTCAAACACTGACATTCAAAGATGTTAATATTGCTTTTTTCTAATTTTGCCTATGTGAACATTATTCTCTGCTCAGAGTAAGTGATTTGGTAAAATAGTCTTTTATTCTCACAAAATCAATTCTGTGTAAAAAGTATGAATTAAATCTTTCAGAAATCCTAAACTGTAGCTTTGGTTTGGATGAAACAGAAGTTTTTAGTGGTTATGGATTTTTTTTGGGGGGGTGGGAGTGGAGATTATAGAGTTTGACTTAAGATTTGAAAGTAATGCCTATGGACTTACACTAAAATAAATATTCTTTCTAAGCTTTGATTTTTTAAAATTTAATTATTAACACCTTTAAGGGAATTAATAGACTATAGCATATGTCATAAAGAAAAAAACTATTTACTATTTTAAAATAATTCTTCTTATACATTTTAGATACATTTTAACCTGTTGGAATTTACCTTTTCATATATTTAATAATTGGGCTTACTAATGTTTTACACAAAAAGACAAGCTTAAGATCTAGAAATCAGACCTAGTATAAAAAATTTCTAAAAATAAATTCGCCTGGTAAGCCATATGAATGATGCATAATGTAGACTTTTACTGCTGTCTATATTCTACGTTGTAGAATATATTGATGTCATTATAAAGCAGTTGTTTCCAAAGATTATTTAGAAGATTAGATGTTATTTCCAAAACTAATTTCTGATGAAATATATTGAACAAATATATTTAATGAAGTTAAGCAGATTTCACATTTTATTACAGGACTTTTCAGAGCCTTTCCTATGATAAAACTCATTGTGATTATCTGAACAAATGTCTATAAATGTAGAATGCATTTCCTAAATTCTTAAATCAAGAAAGCTTCATTCACAGAGCATTTCTGTGGGATATTCTGTCCAAAGCATAGACCCAATCTCTACCCAACAAAAAAACCCACAATGTTTCCCTCTGTCCAACAGAACATAGTTCAAATTCTATTATAGTTTATAATTTCCCTTGAAATTGGCCCCAATCTATTTTAATTCTTCATTTACTGGCACCCTCTTCTATTGCCCACCTTTCCACTGGGAGAAAACAGAAGATCTTTATTTTCCAAACAGTTCAGGTACTCAAAATTCTAGCTTATTGGATAATTAACTTTTGTATTTTTAGTGAAGAAAAAATTGTTATACATAGAAAACTTAAAATAATATTCCCCTTAGGGAACATGGCCTGAGACTATCATCTAAAGCTCTTTGGTTGAGGTTTATAACAGATATGCCTGTATAAAATCTTTTACCATAATAAGTGATATCACAGCAAAATTCTAGGTTTTATATGTGTGTGTGTATAACTGATATATTCTACTGATTTAAGTGAGATACACTGAAATTGAATTTTTAAAAATCCCTATTATCTTTCCTTGGCTTGATGAATTCCTCCAAATAGGTAATGAAACAAAATTACCAGTATTGCAATGCTATATCTTCATGAAAATAAATGTATTTAATTTTAAAATTTATAAATACTTATGTCAACCATCTCTGGAGGAATTCTATAACTGTAATTAAGTCTAAATAGGTAACTAAAACTTTCTGTTGACCCAATAAGCTTCACTAATAAAACTCTACTCATTTTTGATCATGTGTTCAGAGACCACTCAGTTCTATTTTTGAATGAGGGGTTTGCTATATAAATGATGAATTAGTTATAGCTAGTCACTCATCACTAAGTCTCACAAAGTCCTTGAAAATACTTTGCAATTTAATTCAAGTGATATGATTTGAGCTAAGTACAAAGTTATTAGATAACTTATATTTGGCTTTGTGAATAACTATTTTTATTTTAGTTAATTTTAGTTTATTATAAATAATATGTATTCTGTCTGATTATAATATAAAAGAACACATTTAAAATTTTGAATTATATAAGGAACATGAAAAATATTAACCATAAACAAGCCACTCAGACATGATAATATTTTGCAATTGCTCCTAAGTTCATATATATGCATACATATAAATTTAATTGTGCATATAATCCATATTTATAACAAATAAATTATTTAAATTTATATGGATAATGGAAATACATTAAAATTGAGATTGTAAGCAGCCTGCTGTGTCAATTAATCTTATATTGTGTGTGCTTTCCTCAGTCTTTATATGGTCTAAGAAAACATTGATTGGATCTTCACTCATACTTAATCATTTAGCTGGACATTGCTTGTTTTCAATTACAGTCAGCCCTCCATATCTGCAAGTTCTGCATCCACAGATTCAACCAACCAGCAGATCAAAATTATTAGAAAAAAATAAAATTCAAGAAAGTTCCAAAAAGCAAAATTTGTCACATACCAGCAACTATTACCTAGCACTTACACTGTATTTACAATGATTTATATTGTATTAGGTATTATAAGTGATCTAGAAATGATTTAAAGTATACAGGAGGATATGTATAGGTTATATGCAAATATTCTATTTTATATAAAAGAGTTGAGTATCGCAGATTTTGGTATTCGGGGGTGGGTCCTGGAACAAATTCCCCCGGGGCTATCAAGGGATGGCTGCATTGACTACTATAAATAATATTGACATAAATATGCTCACTTATAAATCTTTGAATGAATAAGATTATATCTTTAAGATGAATTACTAAAAATTTATTAGATCAACCTACTAGATACATTTACTATTCTTTGACCTGTAACCTTTTATCACACTGCCAACTGCAATGCGTGAAAGTATCTACATTACTGTCCCTATCACAGCATTAATATAATATTTTTGAATATTTTGAAAATTAATTGCTTAAAAAGACATTTTTGTCAAATTCATGTATTAGTTTATTTGGTTTGATGAAACATTTTTTATATTTATTGACTATATTTTTGCTTTTGTTAGTTACCAGTTTAGATTCCTTTTCTTTTTAAAAATTAGTACACTCATGTTTATTTATTTAGAAGATATTTATGTTTTTAACCCTGAAAATATCCTATGTGCTACAAATATTTTCCCTGCCTGCCTCTTTCATTTTAACTTCATTTATAGGGCTATCATAATATGGAGGTTTATATTTTTAACCTCAGTAGCAACAGTTTCGTGCTCATTCCTCCCAGATTTCAGGGCCACTTTCTTGAGTTAACCCCATATTGTCATTTCTGTTTTTATTTCTTCTGGCATTCACATCTAGATGTCTAAATAATTTGCTCATAATAAATTTCATCAATTCAATCCTTGATAAGGGTTTGCTAATTTACATCCCCTTCTATCTCCAACTCCAATTAGTTTTGTAAACCCATCTTTAATTCCTCTGTTGCTTATAATTCGATCATTAAATCAATACCTTAAACATATAGGTAATAAGTACTTCTTCATTCCCTCGTAACTTTAAATGAACTTATCAAGGACTCTGCCATCTCATTCTTTCTCTTCTCCCTTATACCTGTGTTTTGCACACTTTATTAAATGTTTCTTGCTTTATTTATAGGTTGGTTCTAAAATTTGAAGTAAGCATTATTTATGATTATGACTAAATAGATAAAATTCACTGCAGAATCATATAGTTTTCTATAATTACACTTCCTTCTCTGTGCTTTCAGTGTCACAACTCCAGTACCACTCAAAAGCGTCTTCTTTGTTAAAGCCTAGTAGGTGTCTCAAATTACACTGTTTTTGCTCTACTTCATATTTGAAGCAGGCTTTTCCAGAACTGAAAAACGTTCCTCCTTTGGTTCCTCCTAGAGCTGCTAATTACCTTTCTTTTGTTTTGTTGGGAAAAAATTAATACATGCTTTCTTCTCCATAAAGAATATTTGTGGTTGTAATGATGCCATTATATTTTTATTTTTGATGTACTCTTTCTCCTCTATTTTTCTTCGTAAACACCAAAGTCTCCTTATTTTGTCTTGGATAGGCTTCTTTACAATTGATCTGTGGCTGTCATTTACAGTTGTTTGTTTTTCCTGAAGTTTCTGATTGCCTGTTATTTCATACCTTATTTCTTCTAATGTCTCTATTATCATAATTATCCTGTGGAGCATCTTTTTCTCAAGCCTGATCTTTTGGCCAAATGTAGCCCTAAAGGATTAGATCAACTCAATCTTGAATCTCTTAACTGCTTCTTATCTCTTGTACTCATGTTATTTTTTAAAGTATAACCTCAGTATCTTCCTATGAAAGGTACCCAGGATGTAAGAATCTTTTCATGAATGAAATACCTTTGTTCTGCCTTAACATTTGATTGTTTGAATAAAGAATTGTATTTCTTAAAGTGTGTTTTCTCAGCACAAAATGCTTTTAAAATTGATGTATTTAGATAAACTTTTATTTTCCTTTATAATATCTTCTACTGCTCTCATATTTAGTAAATAATTCTTAATCCCACAGATCAAAATTCACTTCAGTTTTCTATTATTTCGTTTTTCAGATTGAATCTATTATTCCAAAATGTAGTATAGTGTAAGATTAGGATCAAAGTTAATTTTTTACTATAATTAGATGTATTTCTTTATACCATCTGGTGAATAATCCATCCCTATCCCTGATTTATCTGTGATATGTCCTGTGGCATATTCTAAATATCAACTATCTATATTTAAGTATCAACAAAATTAATTCTGCTTGACCTGTCTGTTTACCTTCTTACACCAGAATCACATTATAGAAATAATTAAAACTTTGCGCTATGATTTAATATCTTGAAGAAAAGTCTTCTTTCTTTATCCATTTTATTACTCTTATTTTTTTCTGATTAAAGATATTTACATATCTTTCTATATATAAAGATTATCATTATATATCATTATATATATAAAAGAAAATAAAGATCAGTGGACTACAATAGGCTCAGAATGTTAATATTTCACATATAGTTTCCAATTCTTTCATACGTATAGAGTCACAGTGGAAAATGCACTCATCCATAACTGTATCATGACTGCATAGAATTATTTCCCTTGTGAAGATAGACGTACAACATTTCTGTAAAAGTTTTAATACTGATGGACATTTCAATCATGTGTCATTTTGTCTATTAAAAAACAGTGCTGGCAGCGCTCTTTACAATAGCCAGGACATGGAAGCAACCTAAATGTCCATCAACAGAGGAATGGATAAAGAAGATATGGTACATATATACAATGGAATATTACTCAGCCATAAAAAGGAACAAAATAGTGCCATTTGCAGAGATGTGGATGGACCTAGAGACTGTCATACAGAGTGAAGTCAGAAAGAGAAAGACAAATATCATATAATATTACTTATAGTGGAATCTAGAAAAATGGTACAGATGAACTTATTTGCAAAGCAGAAATACAGTCACAGATGTAGAAAACAAACTTAGGGTTACCAAGGGGGGGAGGGGGAGTGGGATGAATTGGGAGATTGGGATTGACATATAGACATTACTATGTATAAAATAGATAACTAAAGAGAACCTACTGTATAGCACAGGGAACTCTACTTAATTCTCTGTGGTGACCTAAATGGAAAGGAAATCTAAAAAAGAGTGGATATATGTATATGTATAACTGATTCACTTTTGTACAGCAGAAACTAACACAACATTGTAAAGCAACTATACTCCAATAAAAATTAAAAAAAAAACACAGTGCTGATATGGAAATCCTTATGCATATGTCTTTGCACTTATCAGATTATTTAACTGATACAAGTTCCCTAAGGAGAATTTCAACACATGCCCCTTTCATAACTGTAATATAGTTTCAAATGCCTATTTATGAATTTATGTCAAATAGTGTACACTAGTGGCCTGATTTCCCTCATAATTATCATTATCATTTTATTATTATTAGAAAAAACAAAAAAGTTGCTTCTGATAGGCAAAAATCATATCTCATCTTAATTATAACTTTTACCTATTTGGATTACTAATAATGATTATAGGTTATATGTATTTATTTTTAAATTATGTGTATTTTTTTCTGTTATCTATTAGACAGTAATTTTTTCTTAATGATTTGTAGAAGTAGCTCATAGTTGACTGTCAAATATTGTACATTTCCCCCAGTTTGTCATTTGTCTGTTAAATATGCTGTCATGTTTTTACCACAAGTAGTGTTCATTTTTTAAAATTAATTTTGTGAGGGATTTTTTTCCTGGTTTTAGATCAGAATTAGAAAGGATGTGATACCCATAAAATTTTTTAAATTTAAATTTTCTTCTAGAACTTTTAATAATTCCATTTTCATATTTAATTTAGAAATGAATGTGGAATTTATTCAAGTAGAAGGAATAACATAAAGATTTAACTATTTTTCGCAAATGGCTTTTCATCTGTCCTAATGCAGTATATCCCCCACTGCTTTTGAATATAATTTTTATCATATTGTTTTAAAATTTGGCTCTCTGTCTGGACTTAATTCCATTTCAGCAAGCCATATTTCTATTTTTGTTCTAGTTTGAAGGTTTAAAATTACATTAGATTCTTAAAATATTTTAATATTATTGCCAATTGGCATGTTCTGTCCCCATTAATAATTTATTTTTTAATTTGGTGACTTAAAGTCCTCTCTCCTGGAAGACCTGGCTAGCTTGCTTTATTTTTTTTTTTCTCTTGTATTTGCATAGAGAAGTCCTTGGCCTCCCTTGAGTGCCCTGGACCTTGTGCTTTTTCCACAACGTTTGCAGCTTCACGTTCCTATAGGCCAAGCCACACATTCCAGTCCAACTTCCACAAAGTTTGTGTAGGGGGTTGTAGAGTCTCAGTCCAACTAATAACTTCTTCCATTTCTTAAACTTGTTAACTTTAAAGAATGCAGAGTTATATCAGGAACATCAGAGGGAGGGATAACTGAGCCAAGTTAGAATTCAAGCTTTCCTGTCAGGTGACCTGGTCAATCTTAGTTATCTCCCAGACCACAGCAACACCCGTTATCTATGGCCATGTGCCACAGGACTGTAACCAAATACCACACAAAACCTCACTTTTACTTACATAGTTATCTCCATCATAATATGCCATTTTACTAAATGTTTTTAAGTAGGAGTATTTGCTGAATTTTATAAAATACTTTAAATACATCTATACCAACAATCATATTTTTGCCTCTTAACATGTGTATGTGAACAATTACAGATTCCCTGATGTTGAAGCAAGCATCCTTGCTTTTGCAGAATAAACAAACTATAATCAGTTTATGATCTAGTATCCTTTTAATGCACTGCTGTATTTAATCTATGATCATATAAAATATATATAATTATACTTACAGTGAAATCATTCATTAATATCTAATTTATATCTAAGATGTTTCCATGTCTTTCATAAATGAGAAATAACAACACTTAGACATATCTATTGAGTGCCTACTCAGCAGTGCTTGGTCAGCAGTGTTCAAGGCACTTAGGTTTCAGCTGTGTCTTCATGGAATTTACCCTCCAGTGGCCAGAGGTGCAAAGAAAGCATGTTAAAAAGAAAAAAAAATAAGTTCACATTGTGATTCAACAAGTAAAATAAAATTGGTTGAATAAGAAAGACAGTAATGCTGGGGTAGAACAGCCTTTGAGGGAAAGTTCAGGAGTTGCCATTTGAGCCTGAGTGATGAGAGGGATTCACAGCTTAGGAAGAACATTCCAGGGAGAAGGCAAGAAAGCAAAGTTCCAAGAAAGTGGTTTTAGTTTTTTATGTACTTTTTTTTTTAACATCTTTATTGGAGTATAATTGCTTTACAGTGGTGTGTTAGTTTCTGCTTTATAACAAAGTGAATCAGTTATACATATACATATGTTCCCATATCTCTTCCCTCTTGTGTCTCCCTCCCTCCCACCCTCCCTATCCCACCCCCCCAGGCAGTCGCAAAGCACCGAGCTGATCTCCCTGTGCTATGTGGCTGCTTCCCACTAGCTATCTACCTTACGTTTGGTAGTGTATATATGTCCATGCCTCTCTCGCGCTTTGTCACACCTTACTCTTAGGTTTGGTAATACCAACATCAAAAAATTATTGGGAGAAACTTTAGAATTTTCTATTTTCTGGGCTATGTTTCAGTGGACTAGAGATTATTTACTTGCTGAAGGTGTGATAGCATTTGTCAGAAAAATCAGAAGGAACTGGCTGCGTCTGGTTCAGTATTTCTTTGATACTTTTGGTATTTTATATTTTTGGTTATAGATTAACTCCTAGATTTTCTACCACTTCAGAAAACCAGTTTAATACCTGTTTAAAATAAATACTTGTTTTCAAATTTATTTCCATCGTGTATGGAGTATTTTCTCATGATTTTTAACATACCCACTGCAATTGTAGTTCTTTGTATTCAATAATTACTCTTCTCAGTAATTTTCTTTATTCTGCTCTGAAAGGTTTCCAATGTTTGCTCTTTTTGTTGTTGTTTTTTCTAGTTGTCATCTTTTTACAAAGTATCAGACTATGAATTGTCAGTTCACTGCTCTTTTGCTTGATTCCTTATTTATTATCTTCTTGTCAATTTTTTAACATCTTAGATCAAACTTTTAAGTAATGAATTGTCTTCCCCATCAAAAAGTCTCTGACAACATATCATTTGATTTTGTAAATCAAAGTTTTGTCTTCCCTTTGACATAACATTTAATAAGAGGATCAAATATTTTTAAGTTTTACATGGTTCTTATTTTTGCATAGCACATTGGAGCCACCAATTAACTTTTACTTGCTTCTAGTTTGGCCTTGCGGTTTGTAGAAATTTCTTCCAAGTGCTAATAATAAGTAGATTTTTTTAGCTGAAGCTGTCAAAGTTTGTGTAAATCTGTATTCATTAAATTATATCTATAATTATATTAGTGGTAATTTAATAGCAATTTCCTTATGAGGTATTAGACTGATATCACTTTGATCAATTAGTTTATTCATTTAACAGATATTTACTGAGTCCCTACCTTACACTAGTCATTGCCCCAAGAAATGAGGATAAGGCTGCTATAAAAGGGAAAAAAGATCCTGGCTTTATGTAGCATTATAGATATAATTTATAATGTAGAAAAAGAGAAAAAAAAATGCCTAACTGGAAAGACACAAAATCATCCACAGTACTTTTCATCAGTGATGAACAGTTACAACATTGGTGTGCTTATTTCCAGTTTTTCTTACTAAGGTTTAAATAAAGATTTGAAAAAGAGATTTCACTCACTTTTAAAACATAAGCCAAATTCTAGAGACAATCACATTAGATTTTAAGGGTCTTAAGGTGGGTCAAATAAGAAACCTGAACCATTTGAACCAATGTCCTCAATCTTTTTGAAAACTGGAAATAAGTCAGGCTTTCTTTGTTGCATATTTTCCATTAGCTGTTGCTTAACAGAGAGCATTTTAGATACCTCTCTTTGCATTGCTGTCTTGATTTTCTTTTTTTTCAATTTCAGCAGAGTGGCTCATAAATAAACATGTTCACGGCTCAGGTTGGGAGTGACAGTTTATTCTTACTATTTTGATGGATTGTACAAGATATCTACAGTTCTCTTCTCTAACTAAACTTCCATGCATGGACTGTAAAATTAATCATAACATGGCAGCATGCCTAAGAATTTTGAACTGCTTCTCTCTTGGCGACTCTCAGTGTCAAAGTGAAACTTTCATTTCAGTAATGATAATTAACGTAACCTACTTTTTGGAGATTTACCCTCAAACTGATAATACATACTGCCCTTTCTTTCATCTACAAAGTTCATGTGTTCAGCTGTCTATAGATTCTAATTAATCAAAGTGAACTTCTTCCTTTGGTCACTGAATCATTATTGATGCTTTTAATAGAATCTTGTTGTGATATTTTTCACATATTTGCTGCTGACCTTGATGTCTGTGTACATACACAGTACTGCATCATTAAAGATTGGCATCCAACTGTGGTAATGCCCTTCTGTGAACCCCAGCTGCTCTGCATCTTGAGAACAAGCTTCATCCTAATTGCAAGGGAAATGGGAGGTAAAGGGAAGGCTGTGTATATATTACTTACCCCCAATACAAGGGGATGTCACACTTGTTCAAATGTTTACACTCTTTTTTATTCCTCTTCCAGCTGAGCTCTTTCAGCTCACTGGGAAGAGGCTGGTGCTTGAGATCTGAAGGTCAGGAATTCTATCACACTGGCAGGTTTCATGGATGTGGTTAGCAGATGACTATGATGCCTGTATTCTTTGTATATAGGGTCACAGATCATTAAACATCACTTCCATTAACATCTGCTTCTGTCTTTCAACAATAATGTATGAGCCAATGGAATGTCTTAACAGGGGAAAGGTAACCAATTTATTGGCCCTGCTTTCCAGGCATATTTGCACACATACACACAGAAGATATTAATGGCTGTACTTATATAATAATAACATGAAAGATTTTCCCCTTGTATGCTATATAAAAATATGGCTGAATGAAGAATTCAAAAAAGTAGAATCCCCTTTCTCAAGACCCTGCTAATGCTGTCTTCATAATGTCCCTCCTCTATTTCACTTCTCTCATGTTCTACTGCATACCCTTCACTGGCAGTGCTGGACTATGGCATAATATGTAATCTAATTTTCATCTGTCTAATGTGGTCTAATGTCTCTGTAGCATACTGACTTGTTTATAACACTTCTTTACTCTCCTCAACCTCCTGCTCAAAATCCATCAATGGCTTCCTATTGACACAAAGCATTCAAATTCCTTAGCCTGATATTCAGAGTTACTTATAATATGAACTAAGCTTCCCTTTTAATTATTACTTCTTACTGCTATACTACATATACTCTCTTGTTTAGCCAGGTAAGTCACACCATGTGAGAGGGTGTTGCACAGTCAATACTTTGGGTATAGAGTTTGAGACCTGTCGTTTTAACACTAGTCTTTTATCTCTTATGATGCATTTCTAAAAATTATTAAATTTCCAGTCTCTTCTTCAAGGGGGACAACCACCAACTTTGTAGGATAATGAACTAATGAAGGTAAAGTGCCTGCATGGAGCTTGAGGCAAGGGAGATGTTCTATAAAGAAAGCTGGTAGTAACTGTAATAATGGTGGCAAATTCTCCCAGCTAGTAGTTTCCAACCATTTCTATTACTCAAGACTAATCCTTCAATTAAGTTACAACAATATTACTTCTTGTCTTATGAGTTTTATTCATGATTATTATCAAGCTACTGATATTTCTGTCCTCCCTTAATTCTGCAATCTAATTATCTGCATCATTAATTTGTGTTTTAAATGCTCTTGTTTTATACTCCACATCAAGATTGGAAGCTGCTAGAAGGGAAATCTCTTATGTTATATCTATTTTCAATTCTTTGCTACAATAGCAATTTCACAAATTTTCAGAGCATTTAATGTATATTTGTTGGTTATTTTATCTACTGATATATTACTAAGTCAATGCCATACATCTAAGGAATATGGTTTTATGACTATATTAAATGGAACTTAGTATTTTTATGAGAACTTTCACTAATAGCCTGAGTTCAACTTTAATTTTAACAGAAGTGAACGCAATTTACTAGTTGATGACAGAAATTCAAACTATCAAAAATTTCTTCTCTTTTAATTTTAGCTAAATCTATTGCATAACACAGATCCTTGTTGAACTCAATGACATCATAATTATTTTTACCCAATCAACTTTGTGTCAAGAACATGCTAATCCCCACATAATTCTGAACATGTTATATCATTATTCCCATTTTACAGATGACAGCACTAAAACTCAGTGACAATAAGGATAGTGGCCAAATGTAGAGAGCTACTGTGATTGATTGAAGTATTATTCAGCAAATATTCACTCACGTCCCTGCCTCCTTCTTGGAATCCAGTATGTTCTATGCCCTATCTTGATTTGGCCATGTGCTTTGGCAATGGAATATTCATAATTGAATATTTTGTGAGCAGAGCCTCTAGATGCGTTGCGTAGTTCAGCTTGCCTTTTGCCTTTAACTATTTATCATGATAATAATATACCCTAGGTGGCCACTGATCCATAGGAGATGTACCTAAACCTGACCTGTACTGAAGAATCAGGCCCATCCTGATCACAGATTGAAGCAGAGCTGCCCAGCCAAGCATAGCCTATAGAACCAGACTGCCTTGATCTGTAGACCTATGAACTAGAAAATTAAATGTCTGTTGTTGGGGATGGTTTGTTAGGTAGCATTCACACCCCAGTAGCTGCCAAATCCACTAATAATTCAATGAGCTAAGATTTGAACTCAGATCTGTCAAAATCCATGTCCTTTCCACTATACCACGCTTCATGAGCCAAAATATACACAGAAGAACCACATTTGAAGTACTACTCAAAATCTCAGCTCATATAATTTCATATTGATCAAAGTAGCATTCTGCTTTCCTTACAGTGCCACCAGAACACTCCTGTATGTAAAGCACACTGATTGTCAAAATGAGCATCATTAAAAATCCTTTCTTAATGCCTGAGAATCATTTCTGGCATACTATTTGTATAGTGAGGACATCCAGACCACAGAACCATTGCTTCAAAGGTCTGCTCTCACATATGTACACTACTCCAAACAAATCCTGCTTGAGGTGAATGCATTACAAGACAGTTCTAAATTAAATATAAAGTTTAGGAACTGATTATGTATTCACCAATGGTAAACAGTCATTTTTCAGAGGTAGAGGGTAAGCTACTTACTTTAGAAAGTCACGTCAAATTGGAAAACGGGTGATTAACAACATGTTAATTGTCAAATGTGGTAGATAATTGAAAATGTGATAACTGACATATAATTTTGGCTATTAGCACGTCATTCACTGATTCTAATATTTGTATGTCCTTCTGATAAAAATTCTGAGTGCCTAAAATAGATTGCTAGCACAACTGAACTGGCTACAATCAGTGGTATTTAATTAACCAGTGCTAACTGGTAGCTGCTAGTTGGCATCTAACTTTGCCAACATCTCAGCATGTTCTTTCTCATTTTAAAATTTTATTTTGGAGTCTCAGACTTCTTAAATAGCAGCAACCTCATCGAAAAAGTGTTGGTGTTTCACTTGCTATCTGAAGTCTCACACATTGGAAATTCCTGTTAGCCACCACTTTCTTTCTTTAAGTGCTAGTCTGATAGTGATTGCAGGCGACGGCTGCAAAGATGGCTGCCAACAGTTCATCACATTCCCCTACATGCTTGTCCTAAACCCCCGCCACAAGGGGGAATCCATTTCCTCTCCTTGAATCTGGGTGACCTTGTAACTTGCTTTGACCAACAGAATGCTACCAAAATGACTCTGCCAGTTCCAAGTCTGGGCTTTAAGAAACCTGGTTGCTTAATGTTTGCTTTCCTGGCATCCCACTTCCGTGTAAAGAAGGTTGGGCAAGAATTCTGAGTGATAAAGCCTATGAGCAGAGTCCCAGGCAGCCCTGCAGTTCTTCTAGCTATTCTGAGGTGCCAGACGTGTGAGTGAAGCCATCTGTGATCATCAAGCCCCAGTCAAGCCACCTTAGACAATATCATGTAGAGCAAAGATGCCCCCAGTTGCAGAAAGGTGAAAAATAAAAATGGTGGTTGCTGTTTTAAGTCACTAAGTTTTGGAGTGGTTTGTCGTACAACAGAGAGCTGAAAGAGGGATATAAGATACAATGCAAGACGGAGTCTTTTGCAACACTTTTTAAACTTTCCTATGTATGATCTCAGTTCTAATAGAAGCATTTTCACCAATGAAAATCTTTTTTATTTTAGTTAAAGTCATTAAAAAGTCATGCTTTATTGCATTCTTTTCTCATTTTTGTTCAGTTTGCATCATTGGATAGCTCAACTATCTTTCAATTTTAATTGTTAAATGTATGCGCATACATTTAGCAGAAAAAATTGAAGTTCATATATAAAATATAGATAAGTCATAATATTTATTTCAACAATTTTTAATTTGGTCTTATAATAATATATATTAAAAATGAGTCATTTCATAGAGTTTTCAGCAGCAGAGGGTAAAAATTACAAACTTTGGAAAATATTTACTTCAACAGAATATTTTGATGTTCTTTGAATACATATTTTATACCCCAATCTGTCACAATGTGGAATAGTTAAATACACTTTCACAATGACTATGTTTAAAGTGAGTTATAATTAAACACAATTAATTAGCAACTAGCAACAGAAAGAATAATGGTTTAAACTTGACTTTAAACTTACAATGATTTCTTCAAAGTGTAGGCATACACATAATAGAGAAAAATTTTTTTTAAATTCTGTATAGATAATTACAATAGTAATCTTAGTATATTAATTTTAAATTCACGTTCTTCTGACCACTGTGTCTAACAAATGAAATGAAATTGTCCAGAATAAACAGACCACAAGGATGTTGCTGTACATACCAACTCAACTGAGAATCATTTTTACCTCCATTTTCAGGATTAAATAAGTCCCTATTAAGTAGAAAAGTCAATGACAAAAAGGCAGTAGATCAATATTGAAGCTAATTTAGTCAGTTTGGATATCACTTTGGATCAAAAGTCAGCATCACTGACATGAAGATTGTAAAGGTGGATTGGAAACTTAAACTGTGGTATAACTCTCCTGATGTAACATGGATGTTGAATGGAAATTGTGGTGCTGGAATTCTTGCCTCAGGTTGCCTAGATGAACATGGAATTTTTGGAATATCTAGAGACATAAAAGGACTAAGGGAAGTAATCAATGTCAAGTTGAGAATCTGAAATATTTAACTCTGACTTTTAACAGAGACAAGCTCAAAAATTTAAATGGCTGGGAATGTCTCGGGATTTCAAAGGATTTATCCTTTTTTAATAATCATGAGAGAATAAAAGGGCTTAGGAAATGCACCTTTACACTGCATGATGAGAAGAAAAGAGGTAGAACAATAATATGTTTATAATTATTTTAGGCATTAAAATACTCAGAATAGTATTGTATTCTGAGTACTGGGCTGCTTTCAAGCAATCAGAGCCTTGGTCACTGAGTGGAGTTTGAGATTTAATTACTTCAGCAGGTGGCTCCAGAATTCTAACTTTAGGAAGAGAACTGTCTTTGGGGAAAATACCTTATTAAGACAGTTGGAAGTGGTTGATGAGACTCTGAAAGCATGGTTCTGTGGAATCCATGCTGGTAAAGGTGACTGTAGTACTGCTTTGCATTGGATATGAACAGAAATCTTAGGCGGCTGTGAGAGAGTAAAGAAAATAGGAGATAGGAGATGGCTGGGCAGCATGGTAGGAAGATAAAGTCAGAACAAAAGAAACGGTTATGAAGCTTTAGGAACAGCAGTATTTCCAGTGGGGGCTATTTTCTAAATTGACAACTTTTTAGAGCAGTTTTAAGTTCACAGCAAAAGTACAGAGAGTTCCCATATGCCCCCTGTTTCCACTGCCACCTCCCCAGGCTCTCCCACTAACATCTCACACCAGAGTGGTACTTTCTTACAACTGATGAACTTACACTGACACTTCATTATCACTCAAAGACTATCCTTTACGTTAGGGTTCACTCTTGGTGTTGTACATTGTGTGGGTTTTGACAAATGCATGACATGTACCCACACTATAGTATGAAATAGAGTAGTTTCAATGCCCTAAATATCCTCTATACTCTGCCTATTGATCCCTCCCTTGCCTTTACCCACCAAGGTGGAATTTTAAGTTGAGAACCTTGCTGTGCACTCCTATCCCTGTAACCCTTAATAAAGGTTTATACACAGAGTATACTGAGCTCCTCCCCAGTGTTAGAACTTAAAAACAGAATAAGACGGTCTAGACACTTAGTTAATCCCTAAATATAAATAAGAGAACTGCTGAAAATCAAAAACATCTTCAGAAATTCATAGAAACCTTGGGGAAGATATTTGATTCTCCACAATCTGTAGATTAGAGGTTTGAAACAATTTCATTAAGATCTGAAAAAACAACTTTTAGCTGATATCTGGATTAAACAAGTCCCATAATACTTTAAATGTACTTGGTGATAAAAGCAACAGCCTTCAATTTGGTCGTGCTGGGGATAGCCATTGTAAAATTGAGTAAATTGCCCAGTCTCTTTGTAAGTTCAATCAAAGGACACTCAGATCACCATTTCCTTGGAGTCTAGCAAAGTCCTGCACACATAAACCGGTCAATCAAATCTTAAGTATCTTAGCCTTTAAGCGATACTTTTGCCATTCATAAAGAGCTGACAAGTTTTGACATATGGATTTTTTTTTAAGGTGGGAGGACTCTTTCAAGTAAATGGAAAGGAATTTCAGAGTATTGGTCTCTCCAGGAACATTGTTTAAAAATAAAACGAAACAGCATCAACAACAACAAAAACCTGGATGGATGTTTTTTTCATTCAAGGAATGGACTTTTCTGAAGGAAATTTATTCATTCAAGCCACATATAATAAAAATAAATCAGAGACTAAGTCACATTTTGGGAGGAGAGGATCTTTGATCCAACAGCCTTGGGAGCAGAGATTGAGTGGAAATGCTAGAAGGGAGAGGGTAGGAATCATTTTATGTTCAAGCTTGGGAAGTGGTGTGAGAAGAGAGAAAAAAGAGAGTGCAGACAGTGATCAGAGAAAAGGAAGGAGGACCCTATCAGGTCCGAGTAGATTGTTGCAGGGAGCCTTGTCCCATAGAGAAAACGTTAAAAATACAGGAGAAGGGGGTAAAATGGATACAGTAAAAATATTAATATGTGCAACAAGGATGCAGAGCATTGGAACAATAGTAATAAATGAGTTAATATACAATAGAAATAATTAAACCAATGAAAGGCATGGTACTTAGTGGTTAAGAGGATAGACTCTAGAATCAGTGCATCTGGATTCAAGTTCTGAAGCCACCCCTACTGGCTGTGTTACCCTGAGAAAGTTACTTAACTACTCTGTGCCTCAGTTCCCCCAACAGTACAATAGAGATACTGACTGCTTTCCTTCCTCTTTGCACCACAAGGACTGAATGAGTTAATCTCTATAAAGTACTTAGAATGGTGCTAAGCATATAGTGAGCATTTAGTACATATTAGCTATTACCATTACTAATATGAACTAATATTTAATAATGATAACAAAATATAGTAATAACTTGTATAGGTAAACCCACTGCAATATAAAATAACTGGAAAAAAAAAAGACAAGACAATATAATGGCCAGGTGAACAAGTTTGATTCACAAGGACAACTTGTGACACATAAGAAATTAGCTTAAGAGCAAAGGACAAAAAAAGGCTCGAACCTGGAGCTGTGTTCCCGCCTCCAGTCCTTAGCCACGAGCCCCACACAAGTAGCCTCAATTCAAGCCAGGTGTCTGAATTAGTTGTATATAACTAATAAAATGGCTTAGTAAATCGGTATATGCCTTTTTAGCCATCCTGTGCTCACTGAACGAGCTTCAGTTCTGTTTTTGTTTGGGTACAGTTTTCATGTAAAAGTCCTAAGTAGGAAATTTTATGGAAATGATGCCTAGATCATCCTGATACTTCCACAGCACCCAAGGAGAACCGGCCCTCCCTTCTTGGGTTCACCCACCACATACATGGGGAGGGTTATCCAGTATCACACATATTAGTTATTTACTGACGGACTTTCTCTATAAATGAAGTTGTCAGCATTATGATTACTCTGTGATCCCAAGTGTGAGATATGACTATTATTATGTTTTCATAGAATAATAGGAATTTTTAGCTGAGAGAAATCATAAACAATATGTGGTTGTCTCACTTTATAAAATAGGAAAGTACAAGAGTACAGAGAGATTAGGTGGATTTTCTAAGATTGTCCAGCCTAGAAATAAAATGAGGACAAGACACCAGATAGCTTTATTCCTATTCCTGCATGCATTTGACAAACCTTTCTTGCTCACAGTGTCTCTTCTCTACTCACAGAGTGATGATGGTTTTCAGAAGCCAGGATAAAAATGACAATACACAGTCATCAAAAAGAATAGGGACAATACAATGGCTACTTAAGTTACAGAAATCCTTCCATCATGCTGATCGTGTAAACGCACAATCAGCACTTAGAAGCAGTATTCCCCTGAATTGTGTAGATTGCTGCATCGGCTCAGTGTGTGCGAGCTCATGTGTGTGTGCTTTTGTGTGTGCGTGTGTGTGTGTGTGTGTTTATTCTGTGATTTTAATTTAGCATGCTTCAGCTGAATCCTATTTACTTAGTAACCATTTTGGTCTTTTGATCCTGGTTTATTTAGTAACCATTACTTTTTATATGTCTACAATATTCAGGGTTTTTTATGTCTAGATTGCAAGGAACTCTTTCACAAATTATACCTCAAAAAGTTGATTCAAATGAGTGGCAACAATAAGAATAAATCACTCTTTTCTATTCCAGTCTTATTTTGTTATTCATATATGCTGAGTGTGTGCATGTGTGTATCATGCATACATAGCATGTCTTTGTATCTCTCTGTATATTGTTTTCTGCATGTGTTTCTGTGTGTTTCTGTGTCTCTCAGTCTTGTCGTCTGTGTTAGTTTATGCAGCTGTGCAATCAACTATTTACCTTGCAAGGAAAATACTTTAATAGGTCTGTAGCCCCGTGGACTAATACTAGATAAAATGATAACTAAGACTAGATAAAATAATATGCAGAGCACACTAACAGGTATCTGAGGCTTGGAAAATGCTCGAGACGACTGGGGAAGAGGTCAAGGGCGAAAGGAGAGTTCTACAGTCTGGGAGCAAAGCTGAATCCTGGGGGTAAGAGTCTACAAGTGTGAAGATTCCATAGCAGAAATGGTGAAGAATATTTAAGAAAAACATTTCTTAAAATCTATTTAAAAAATGTTCTGGTTTCCATGCTCTGAAAACTACCCCCTCCATTTTCCAAAACATGTACATAATGTTTGCCACACATACATCTATAAGTTGGTGGTGCTTTAGAGAATAAAATAATCTGAGTTATACCTGAAGGAGCCATAATATAGCAATGAACACCATGCCTAGTACACAGTGTAAGCAGAGAAGCAGCTGGCAAATGCCTGGCTGAGAAGTGGAGACAAGACACACCGACCTTGCCCAAATATAGTAGAGGATGTGTACCCTTGAAGTGGGATGCATATAACACGTGACCGTTAAGGTTCCCTGCGGAACCAAGTGCTATAACTAAAATGATGTATAATCTGTTAATCCCTTCATTTTGCAAGTGTAGACACAGACTGCAGAGAAATATAATCATTCTCTTATGACTTTTCTATTAGGCATAACTTCCTAAGAACTCCATTGTGAGAGAAGCTTAGTTTATATTTCATGATATTTCATATAATAATAATGTGGTTCCTGTGTAACTGTACCACTAAAAATAGCACCATGTCTCTGTAATTGCTAGCACAGTTGATAGTCTGTGCACTAAGCAGGGATGTGTCTCATTCCATAAATCATTCACAACTGCCGCAGTGATCCAACAGTTCATGATCTTAAGCAAATAAAAATGAACATATTCCCTAAACAACTGCACACATACACTGACCCTCAGCTCTTCTGCAGTTTGATTTTTTTTTTTTTTTTTTTTTTTTTTTGGTTAAAGCCAGAAAAACAGTATGTCTCTTTTGGTAACTTTTAGTCTTCTGGTGTTCCTTTAGATCTTCATCTCCTAACAAAGTGTAAGAGAACTCCGAATGTGTGTAATGTGACTGCCCTAAAGCACGTTAAAGGTTGGATCTATTCCATGACATGAATTAACATATCATCCTTGACAAAACCGGATTTGGAAACTTATAACTTCACCTTAGGAATATACTCCCAAGTAAAAATAATCACCATAATGTTTGATCCTTGTGATTATTTTAAGCCCAACCTGGCCTCCCTAGGGTTCTGGTGAAAGAGGCTCCAAGGCATCAAAGAGAGAGAAAGACAAATCAGGACAATGAAGAAGTAACTCTGCTCTTCCCATGACTATGTAGCCAAAGAGGCAGGAGGTGGTACCAGAGTTGATACTCCTACGATGCCAAAGGTGGAGGATCCTAATTTTTAACCATAAAATAATCGCTTTGAAAATATTTTCTATTATAAGCTATTTAAGTATGTTAGAATAACTAACATAATTGTTAAAGCCGTACGCAATTATAAAAAGTTTTATGATGCACAATACTCACTTGGGCTGATTTTGTTTTTCCTCGGAACTAGGGGGCTTTGTCATCAGCCCTCTTGTGCTGTTCTCCCAGGAGTTGAAGAAAACCCTACTAGTTGGTAGAAGAACTGTTCCTAATGACAGCATTGTGCCTGGAACGTCATAGGCATTGAATAAATATTTGTAATAGACAAATACGTGGAACGGACACGTACTTTTGGCTGGACCCATTGCAGTCTTCAGCACCCAATTTCACTTTCTGGATTTACTCTTCCTTCACGCTCAGTACTTGTTATTTGAGTGAGACTGATCCTACTCCCCCACCCCCAACCTAAAGCACAGACCTATTACCCAGGCCTGGCTCTTCACATATTTTACATATGCTCTTTCCTGGTCAAAATGAATATGCAACTTAAACTGGTATGATAAATGCTCGATTCTAGGATGTCAGTTGGAATTTTGGAATAGAAAAAAATCTTGCTTTCTAATAGAAATTCTGGCTATAAAAATGACATGAGTCTGGAAATGTCAGGTTTCTCCACATCAACACTGCCTGTTCAGGAAAGAGTTCAAAACAGAAAAAAAACAGAGAGAGTGAAAGAGCATGTAAGAGCGAGAGACAGAAAGACATGATAAATTGGATAAATTCCTATATTCTGCCATGCCTAAATCCAAACACACCTGTAATTTTCAGGCATTGAATAAAATTTTTTTAAATTTACGTTTATCTGAATTGGGTTATGGTTACTAGTAAAAGAAAGAATTCTGATTAACACATTTTCAATTGTTTCATATTTCCCCCAAAGTGAAGAGTGTGTTCCATTCATGAAACAAAAATGTGCCAGAGTATGACATGTTTCTAGGATGGAATGGGAGAATTACACATAAATTTCTTTAGGCTGATCAAATAAAAATACCTTAGAAAATGTTGGTAGTAGACTAAAACAGAAGAAATGACTCATTTTTTTAGCTCTTATTTTCTCTTAAGTGGGAGGGTGTAATACGTGGTCCCTGAGATGACCCCCAGTGATTCCACTCCTGGTATTCCTGCCTTTGATAATCGCCTCCCTTTGACTGTGGGCTGGATTTAGTGACTCACTTCTAACCAATAGAGACCTATGACATCATTTCTGCATTTAGGCTATAAAGAAACAAATGCTTCCTCTTGAAGCTCTCCTGCTCTTTCGTGAATTTCTCACCATGTCACATATTGTCCTGTGGAGGAGTCCATGTTAATTAGATTTGAATCAGATCGTCTGCCAGTCAAATCTCTAGATTGGACTGCAGCTCCAGATCATAGGTTGACTACAACCTCACGAGTGAGCTGGAGGCGTGGACACCTAGATACCCAGCACACAGATTCTTAATCCACAGAAAATATGAAATAACAAATGGGTACTATTTTAAGTTGCTAAGCTTTGGAGTAGTATATTACACAGAAATAGATAAAAATACATAGGAATAGAATCATGATCAGAGCTTATACAACAGAATCAAAGTTGCTATTGTAAAACTGTAGCTACCTCTTGCCACCAATTAGCAAAAAGCAATCTGCTAAGGGAAATTCGGCTTGTTTCAGCTTTACCTGAATCTCCTGGCTGCTACTATCACCATAAAAGACTTGAATAAAGTTCTCTCTTCTAAGCAAACTCAGCATATAATTTCTGGCTTTTCCCCTTATGTTACTGGTCTGCCACGATTGCCTTCTATTTAACACTTTGGACCTTCGGTAGCAGAACTCGATATGATGTTACCTGCAATTATTACCTTTACAACACAAACAGGTTCTGAAATGTAACAGCAAAGAAACGTCACTTCCATGAATATGAACAAGTGAAATCAGGGCTGGAAAATTAGAGGACTACCCAGATTAAAAATAGCTAAAACTTCCCCCTAGAGGACTTTTATGCACAAATGTGCTTGGATACATAAGCTCACTTTTGGAGTTGCAATTTTATAAAGGTCTTGTAAATTTTCTTAAAATCCATGTGTATTGAAATTCTAAACTTTGATTATATATCTTAAGAATCCAGAGCCCTAAGATCTAACCCTGTGAAAATAAACTATCTCGGGAGCAAGTAAGCCAGTGGTAGTCATAAGTAAATGTCAGAATACACTCTAAATAAAATCAGGCTTCCTTTCTGGCACCATCGAAGCAACTACTTATTCAATAGACTTTTTCCTAAGTTGGTGAATTTAGATTCTCTAGGATAATTTTTAATAAGGTTAAGTTTACTTTTCCTTCCACATTTCCTATTTACTTATTTAGGTTTTCTTTAAAAGCCAAGTCACAGAGCTGTCATTATGAGAAAGTGATTTACATGATCGCACAAATCTTCTTACGATCTTTTCGAGGAAACATATTTCAGCATCTCCTGGAATAGAGACCTGGAATTTTTAGAGAATTTCCAAAATACTCCATCTTCCCACACAACCACTATGTTGGCTGCTCTGAAAGAGTCTTAATGTGGACGGTTCTGACAGGAATCAAAGGGAGAATCCAAGGCAGAACATTAGAGTAGACATGACGCCTTTTGAGTTTTCTGATGAAATCTGAGTTATATCAATTAATAAGCCTGTTTTGTTTACCTTTTGTCATACTGACAGAATTGTTTGGCTATTTAACAATAGGAGTCATGGGCAAACCAGAATACCAGGAAGCACAGGAGAATGAGAGATAGATCAAAGAGAGAGAGGGAGGGTGGGATGGAGAGAGAGACTGGAATTTCCAGATCTGTGTTTCCATACCTGCGTTTCACAAGGCACCACTTCTAGAAGCTACCAGGCTTTTCCCTGTATCACCAATGAGAAAAGTAGCCCCTCCTCTCAAAGGGAAGAGAAAATCAGAGGATTAAATGAGGGGCAGGAACCATTAACTCAACACTTCCCTCCTTTTGATAAAGGCGGAAATCTCCTTTCTGTCAGAGTGTGAAGGAATAACAGATAGTAACAGAACCCTTAACAGATCATTTTTCTCACCTCACGTGAGCCTTCTGTTCTAGAGAGCTATTCCTTTACTCATTCAACAGTGCTTCTCAAGCTTGAATATGCATACAGATCACACAGAGATCTTGTGAAATGGGGATTAATTCCATTGTTCTGGGTAAAGTCTGAGATTCCGAATTTCTAACAAGCTCCTGGTGATGTCAGTCTGTGGACTACATTTTAGTAGCAAGAATTAGAATATCTGGTATTTTGCAAGGCTCTCACACTCTCTCTCCTAGTTACTGTGGGAATATATGCAGACACTGTTCTCAAGGAGTGTACAGTATATGCAAAAAGAAAAGTCAATCTGTGTGTAAAAATAGCTCACGCATTAACAAAATTGATAGCAATTAGTGCATTGGGGAGGCACAGACAGGGCCGGCTTCATGGGTGTGTGACCTGTGCAGTCTCACGGGGCCCCATGCTAAGAAGGGCCCACACTTGGTTTCATGCTCTGCTGTCACTCTGGAAATTCTTATTTAGTTGTGAACGAGAGGCAATTCATTTTCATTTTGTACTGGATCCCACAAACTAAGTAGCTGGGTACAGATGAGGTCCTATGGGGCATGAAATAGGGTGAAATCTCCTCCTGCTGAAAGGAATAAGAAATAGTTTCGAAAGGAATAAGAAATAGTTTCAAAAGGAAGACGTATTTGAGCTGTGCCTTGAAGAGGAGAAGATTGGAACAGATATATATGTGGTGAAGTAATTGCGGGGGGAGCAATCTGGGCGGAGGGTTGGTGCGATCAAAGGAATGAGGACTAGAAATGGTGGCATGTGGGAGGAATGGCAAGTAGTTTAGTGTGGCTGGAACATAAAATGCTGAGTGCATAGGATGCACTCAATAAATTTTTGTTGAATGCAGGCCTGTTGAATGAGTGTCCCAGGGAGCAACGTACTGGCTGTACTGCCTACCTACGAGAGAAACAGTGATACCACTGTATTAAACTGTAGCAAGTAGTGTGGCCTGTACTTTTAAAGGTTCAAAAGTGGAGATGGGGGCTTCCCTGGTGGCGCAGTGGTTGAGAGTCCGCCTGCCGATGCAGGGGACGCGGGTTCGTGCCCTGGTCCGGGAAGATCCCACATGCCGCGGAGCGGCTGGGCCCGTGAGCCATGGCCGCTGAGCCTGCGTGTCTGGAGCCTGTGCTCCGCAACGGGAGAGGCCACAACAGTGAGAGACCTGCGTACCGCAAAAAAAAAAAAAAAAAAAAGTGGAGATGGTTGAAAGTGAAGATTCAAACAAAGTTCACTAACAGGTATGTTTCTGAGCCCTGCAAAATGGTGGGCTCGTCACCAATTGTACCCTAAGAGATTGGGGATGGGGTGGTGATTTCCTCTTTGCTAAAACATTATATTTTAATTTTCACTCATCTGGAGAAATGTTTTTTTTGTTTTGGACATTTTAAAGAAAGCACACATTGATACAAACAAACAAAAAAAAAAACATTGCCTTTGAACAGAATTAGAGACTGAGGTTAAACCATTACTGTAATTTTTTAAACAGACAAAGAGCAATGCTCTACATAGGAACAGCATTCATATTACATGTGAAGAAACCATGCATAAGAGTGTAAAAGGACTGAAGTAACCAGAAAACAGGGGAAGAGTAGTGCATCATTTCGGTAATTTTTTCTTTTTTCGATAAGAATAATGAGCATAAGCTTTTATTTGTCTGGTTTTTTGTTAGGAAGGAGGCCAGCATTTTGAGATAGATTCACTTAGGGAAGGCATACAACTTGATAAGGTTTATCTTTCTGCTTTAAAATTAGTGTTTGGAGTCCAAATTGACAGCTGGGGAAATTTTCATGCCTGACCGCAGTGCAGCTTTGCCCCTTTGCCCTTTAGGCATCTCTTAATTTTCCCAGAACTCGGTGTCTTTACTTTCCATCCCTGCAGGGACAGACAAAGTGGGCAGGACAACAGAATGCCATGGGCATAGCCATTCAATTCATTCCCATTTAAGATGCTGAACACACAGGCCAGAATGGTCAGTATGTTGCTCCCACAATTCCATCTCCAGGGCCAACTCTGTGCCAAGGTTCCCCTTGAAACCAAAAGCAAAAGCCACACTGCAACAGGCACTACCCATGGTGGACTGCACAGCAATGGGATGTGCCCTTGATCTCTAAATCCCCTCTGCTGGCTACCCTAGAACTACTTTTGCATGATGTGATTGGTAATACAGGAGTATTTTATAAAATCCTTACATAAACCAGACCCTGCGCTTTGTATATGACATATTAACCCAGTATCTTTTTGCCTTCCATTTTGTAATTGCTATAATTGTAATTAATTTTTCTATCCCTAAAATAACTTCTCAACATAAAACCTTGAAAGGAAATAGAATGCATCAAAAGCTTTCAAGAAGCCTGAAATGTCTAACCTTACAGTTTCTCGCTTTCTTTCTGAGGAAAACAAAGCCAGACAAAAACCCAGCTGAAATAAAGCACTTTTAAAAATTATTCTAGAAACAAGTCTGTCCAGAAATTATGCATCATAAAATGGATATTTATATTTTGCAAATTAGCAGATGAAGTATGCCTGAATTGCAATAAAGATGAAAAAAAGCTTTATTTAAAATGTTTATTTCTTCATCTTCAGAGTCTTCAATAAAAAAGCAAATATTGTTTCTGTCTTCTGTCTATTGGTCAGAGTATTATCTACCCAGTCAACCAGCCTTTGCTCATGGTGTATAAATGCAGATATAGTGAGTTTCAGAATAAACTACTACAAACTTAGTAACTGGGATCAGCTTCTTCATATATGGTCTGTATCGGTGGTCTTCATTGCCCCCATTAACTGGACACTTTCTAAATACTTGTTCCTTTAGTGTCACAGAGATTAAATTATATTTTCCAGTTGAGGAAACAGGTTGGCTTTTTGGTGCTGAGTCTCTCTGGCTTTTAAATAGAAATAAAACAGACCCACTTTGCAATGCTGTTGTTTGGATTGCCTCACTTATGTTCTAAGGTATCTAGGAGAGTCACTCTTCAGAAAGCACGTTCCTTGCTATGGAGACATTTGCATGCACAGAGGACAGACGAATATCATTGAATTGGCAAGTGTCCACAGTCAGGCTGAAGTGTGAAATGCTGTAATTAATTGGGATGTTTCAGACAGAAACCTATTAGACAAATAGTTAAGGGAATTGTGGGATAGGGGTTTCTTGCTTGAGTTATTCAATAATTACTCTCAATTTCATTTTGGCTATGAAAATGTGCCAGTGATACCAGATTTGTGTCACACTGGTCTGAGTGAACCCGCCGGCACTGTTGCCATGGTGAAAGACTTAGGAAATGTGCACTCAATTGGTTTCTGAAAATAGGGGATTTTTAATTTATCCTTAAATCCCTTACACATGTAAGCACTCTTCCTCTCACAATTAAACCTTTTATGTTTTAGTTAGTTACCATTACCAAAAGAAATATGTCTAAATGAAATATTGCTGAGTTTTAAAAAATATATATAAAGTGTTAGCGAGACAAAGCATAATGACATCGTAACACATAACATTCATGGTGGCTAATATATTTAATTTAGCTAGTTCAACATTAACCTCTTAATTTCTAGGAACATGTCTAAAGATAGACAAAGTTCAGATGATTTTGAAGGTAGTAAGGTACTACAGATGCAACTTGAAAGATTCATCACTGGAAATCTGAAATTCTGACACATGAAATATTATACTAGCATCGGGGATTAAGAGAAAGGACATTTAACTTGTGTGCACTTTCTATTTAATCATCTACCACACTTCTCCAAAGTAAGAACGTTCCCGTAACTCTAAATGTTTAAATAGCCGATATGCCTGGGTGTTTACCCAATTCTCAATTTCTGGGTAGGACTGGGGAAAGTAGGGGGGCGTGGCTCTTCCTCCACAGGACTCTGATTTTAGCCCAAACAGTTATACAGACATCAAAGAACACCCCTGGACAACCAGAATACAACAGCTGCAGACTTCCTTTGATCTCTGCTCAATGACCTCTTCATCACATTTAGTATCCTTCTTAGCCTGGGATAGTTTTTGAATCCCTATTCCTTCTAGGAAAGCTACTTCCTGCAGACTAACGCTAGTTACCAAAGTCTTTTCCACGGGGGAAGGAACTGTATTGATAACTGTCTTCCCTGTGGGCTGTGTGTGTTCTCTACGCCTATTTAGTACTGACATCTATGGGTTTTGATTCTGGTCTTTCTGACATAGCAACATCCCAATCTGTTGTAATTGGGCTGTAATTAGCAAGAGAACCTTGATAATTCAGGGCTTGTCCTCTGTGGGCTGCCTAGGTCTTTTGTTTCCTCAGTATTTAATCATTCCCCTGATGTTGTTCCCTTTATAACATAAATCAGTTGGAAGAAAAAAAATTCTCAAATCAGAAAATTAGCTACCGATTCTAATAAGAAGATTGGTTGAAAAAAAAGCAACTGAAATAAATAACTCAGTGATTTCAATCTTTCATGTCCCCATGTTCTGTAGGAAAATAATTATAATCATGGTTAAGATGTTTATACAATTGTGGACCTTCTGTTCAGTATTCAGATGTGTTTTTTGAGATCATTTACTTTACAACTTTTAATATGACTGATCTTATAGACATTTCACTTACCCCCATTGCGTTCCATTTTACCCACCAAAAATGTGTTAAATACTGGCTGCAGAACAGACGCTGTGCTAGGGTTCCTGTGGGAAACTTAAAGGGGGGAATAAACAAACACTCAGTAGCAGAGGGTCCTCCAATGGTATAGACTGACAAAACTCTGACACGGAGGGCAAATGTGATATGCAATACATGAAAATAATAATAAAAGATTTATCCAAATTTATGGGTAGAGGGCTGGCTTAATGGAAAAGGTGGGATTTGAGCAATTCAGTACTTTGTTGCAAAACTACATTATGCAGATAGCATCTTGGACACCTGAATAAATGTATGCATCTACTTATTCCTAAATGTATCTATATGGAACAAAAAAAGTACCTGTGGATTTCTCATGCTGTGTCGAATGATTTACCACCTTAGTGCTTTGGGGAACATGTTATGGGAAAAGCTGAATGCACTCCTGTCCGTTAACTTTTTGGTTCATTTGTTTTTTGTTGCCATAAGCACTTATGATAATAGAAGGTCATCAGCAAGAGAAATGTGTTATTATACATTAAGCAATACAATCAAGCAGTAAATATATTTACTTCCTAAGAGTACAGCGCCTTGTCCTAAAAGAGAATTAAAATGTGGATAATTGTTGATCACTTTCTCTTGGGTGAATCCCAGGTAGGCTCATAATAATGGATATGGTGCTCGAGAAACTGACACATTATTATGTGAAGTCACTGCTTCTCACTTCCTCCCAGAAGGCTGGCTAGGTAAAGGCTATCATACGTCTCAATGATCCTAGCTCTTCTCCTTTATAGCACACAACACGCTGTGATTCTTGTTCAATGTCTGTTTTCACTGCTAAACTGTAAACTCTAAGAGGGTAGGGCCTTCCTCACTACTAAATATCCAGAGCTATAGTAGGTAAATATTTACTTACTAAATGGGTAAAGAACTATGTTAGAGGATATAGAGAATGCTTTCAAATTATGGCAAAATGATCTTAGTTTATACTTTAAAAAAAAACTGATGTATTTCTTCTTTGCTCTATATCATAAATGTACCTTGTTGACTTCTGTGGAATCATATCCCCCACACATGGTTTCATTATGTGTTTACATATCTGTTTCTCTTGTTTGACTTCCAGATCTCGCTCAAGGATATGATGAAAGAGTGTGTGGGAGATGTGAAGTATTTAGAATGGGGACCTCAGGGCTGGGACCAAGTGAACAAAAAGGAACTTTTACTCAGGATGGCTGAAACTTGAAACAGTACAGCCAGGAGGAGAACTTGCAAGATTGTCTGGAAGGTCCACAGTTAGTTATATAAAAAGGGGTTATCTTTCAGGTCCAACCTGAAGATAAACTGAAAGCAAGAAATTAGTATAGTAGGGCTCAAGTCTAGAGGATTTCAAAGAGGGAAGAATATGTAAATCAACTGTACTTCAATTAAAAATAATAAATGAAAAATAAAAGAGGGAAGAATCAAGAGTAAAAGGAAAGAGGAAAAGTAGTGTCCAGCCAGGGCCTTAGTCTGTCAGGGAACATGGAGTTGCCACTTTATTAATACGCAGGAAGCTAGGCTAACTGAGAGATACCGTATCTGGCTAGACTATTAACAGCAGGGAGCACCTTATCTGTGAATTTCTAGCACTTTGCACGGTTGTCGAGTATATGGTAGATACCAGTATTTATTGAATTAATGGATGAATCACTGCCACTTTCATATTCCAGACAGCTTTATTCTTTGGTTCTACTGGATTCTTTTACCTTGCAATGAGTATGTTTCCAAAACAATTCGACACTGTGAGCATCATAAAGATTATTGCCAAAACAATTAATAATTGTGATTTAAATGTCTTGTATGGATAGAAAATAATCACATTAATTTTTCTCTAATAAATATGTATATGTATGTATATATTTATTTATAATTTACTTTCAAGAATAAAATAGTAACATAGTGAATTTATTTACCAAATTAACATTCTAAACTTAAATTTCATGTCAACACTATTTTCATTTACTAATGGATGTGATCTAATATTAAATATACATATTCACTTTCTGATAATGTAGTGTTTTATTACAAAAGACAAATGAAATGTGGATTAAGCCATATAATTCATGGACCTTGATTAGAAAATGTTACTCATTTTGCTTTGCTCTTTCCAGGCACTCTTACTTCCAGTTACTGTGTCATTGATAGTAACCTTTGTTTATCATCAATAATATCATCTTTAAATAGTAAAGATTATGTAAATCTTATTATATGAACCTACATATTTCCATATTTTAATTTTGTGAGGGCTATTATTCTCTACTAAAATTGAATTGGTAATTAAGACATTTCTTTTGAAATGTTTGAAAATTTCCTTTTAGAATGTAAATACTTAAGCATTTGCAAAAGGGACATGAAATGTTCCAGACCAGGAGAAACAAGATGTCAGGAAGAAGTCTACACAGATTGGACATCACTAGGGCAGAGGAATATTGTAGAAAATGTGCATTCATGGGATGACCTGACTCCAGGCCAGCTTGAGGAAGGATATCAGACTAGACAACAGACACAAGACCCTCCCTCTTCCTGTACCAAAGACCTCTCTCTCCTCAGATCACACACTCTCAAATTCTTGAATCCCCATATATAAACTACTCAGTATTAGATTTGAAACCAAAACCGAGCCACAAAGGATGTAATATGAACAAATAAGAATGTAATAATGTGAAGAAAGTAGGGAGCACCTTGAATGTGTGTGACCATTCCTACCCAGGGAAGTTTCCAGATAGGGGAGGCCAAAAGGGTGGCATGCAGAAATTCAGGTAGATGCAAGTTCTGCTGAGTGGGAGGCCAGGCACCCAGTCAGTGCTCAGACCAGGCTTCACATAACTTCAAAAGCCTACTGTTTCACTTTGCTTAGTCTCCACCCAGAAATAGAAGCAATAAAGAGCAAAATAAGGAGAGAATAAAGAAAACAATAATGTTAATAACGAAGAATGAAAGAAGTAAAAGCGATTGATACAATAAAAGAATTTCTAAAAGATAATAGATAACATTTTTAAGGTCAATGGTCATTTTTATCACAAAATTTCCCTCTCTGGTTAAAATGTAAACCCTCTGCATCTAGGTAGGTTCTATTTATCACCATTTCTAGGTTTAATCTTTTAAGCTTATTACTAAAATTACTAACTTAGGTTATGCTGAGAGCGATGGTTCACTGGCATACCCTCATGTTTGGGACAGCAAGCTTTCCTAAAAACAAAATTAACAGATAAGGATTTTGAGTGGTGGTTATGGGGGAATAGCCACTATTTACTTTAAAATGTAAGCTATGAAAATATAGGTCTTGGTCTTGGAAAAGACTTCTTTTTTTCTATATGCCAAAACCAATACTTACATACAATTTTATTGTATTTTGACTTTGATCCTTAATTGTTAATAATGACTAATTTTTCTAGTACTAGTTTATACTCTGGTTTGAGTAGACCTCTCTTTCAACCATCTTGAATATTTTAATTAAATTTAAAATGTTTTCAAAGTGCACACACTGCTCTAGGGCTTTAGGCCAATATCCATCAATTGCTTTGCTCTTTCAGTTGAGTGCAAGTCTCATCCATGACAGCTTTCTGTAAATTAGAGATAAAGCCTTACGCTGCCTTTTTAACATTTTCCATGCAGCTTGATAACTTCTGCATCTTTCCTTTTTCAGGGCCAAAAGAGAAGAAAATTTGTGTTAGATTTCCTCCTTTGTTCTCTCTCATCAATTATTTGCCTTGTATTTATATAGTCTTCTTCTTATTAGCAATCAGATTAAAGTCACAAATTGTGCTCAGATGCGCACTGTTTTCCATTAGAGGAACATGTGTCTTTTTATAAGACAAATGATTTTTAAGACCACTTTTAAACATAACAAGATTTAGAAAGGGAGATATACATTGATTTCACCATATGGCTTTTGTCCTAGCTTTGTGAAGCTATTGAAATACGTTATCACATCCTATCTCATCATTAGCATATTCTGACTTACTCTTTGTAAGAAAAATACTCTGCAATCATTCAAGGTTACAATTATCTTTGCATTTTAAATTATTGTTACTCTAACAAAACCTAAAAACATAATTTCTGTTCACTTAAATTTAGCTTTGTATCTTTTTCTTTATTCATTAGAAGATCTTCTATTTACTAAATACAGGAATATAATTTTCACACTAACAGTTTAAAAATACAATTCACTTTTATTCTGATGACTTTTATTGTATTTTACATAGAAATGTACATTTCTGCGGCTTTAATTTTCATATTAACTATATTTATTCTTAACTATTTATTTATAATTTATAAATAAATTTATAAAATTTTATATAAAATAAAATTTTATTTTTATAAAATAAATATCATTTATTTCGTTTTTCATATTAAGGAAGTGTCAGCTTCCAGTTGCTGTCGTTGGCTCTTGCTAATTTTGTCAAGATAGGTTAACAAAATCAAGTCTTTATTTAGGATGGACTTTGACACTTTGGGCTAAATGAATGAGGGCAGAATCCCCAAAGTGAACCAGGTACTGCTCAGAACATAGGAAGAACACAAATCCTACTTCCCATGACCTTCTAGACTCTGATATATATATATACCCCGAGCTCCTTGAGTCCTGTTGTAGGATTTACTTGTGCACATATCACATCCCCAGCTCAGCATCATCCGTGAATTATGTACAACCCCCCCCCCCATTCTTTCCAGTCACTGGAGGAGGTGACGCACCAGGCAGACCCACCACCATGATCCGTCGGATTCCACGGAGCAAGCTGAGTCCTCTAGGCAGTCCCATGCCAACCGTGCCAGGCTACGATGCCTTTGCCTTTATGTGTAGTTTCTCATGTGTTTCTCATCTGTTTGGATAGTTATACCTACTGGAAGTATTTTAAAGTGCAATTTCACCAGACACTGTATCAAATGCTTTACCAAAGTGCATGTATTCCATCTACTACATCCTTTTATCTTCTATTCTTGTCTATACTACAACGTAGGCCCCTCCCAGCTGCCAGATGCTTCTTCTAGATCCCTCTCATTAGCCAAAAGGAAGTCTGCAATTCTCCACAGCTGTGGCAGGGTCTCACGGCTCCCCATGCCCATGTCACTGTAGACTCTCACTTTTACACTACCTCCCAGTGAGGAGAAGCCCACTGATATATTCCCCCTCTCAGCTGCACAACTTCCTGGAACAGCTTAACAGTTAAGAAACCTGAAGTTTCCTCCCTCAGCTGCACAATTTAAAATCCTCCCCACCAAAGGCAGACCAGGAACCTACATTTTATCCTAAAGAAGCAGCCTTCCACTCATAGTTAAGAATATGGTGGGGCTTCCCTGGTGGCGCAGTGGTTAAGAATCCGCCTGCCAATGCAGGGGTCACGGGTTTGAGCCCTGGTCCGGGAAGATCCCACATGTCGTGGAGCAACTAAGCCCGTGTGCCACAACTACTGGGCCTGCGCTCTAGAGCCCGCGAGCCACAACTACTGAGCCCTCGTGCCACAGCTACTGAAACCTGTGTGCCTACAGCCCGTGCTCCGCAACAAGAGAAGCCACCGCAATGAGAAGTCCGCGCACCGTGACCAAGAGTAGCCCCTGCTTGCTGCAACTAGAGAAAGCCTGTGTGCAGCAATGAAGACCCAATGCAGCCAAAGAAATTAATTTAAAAAAAAAAGAATTTGGTGATCCTGGCTAAAATATGATCGCTACCTTTGTAAGAAGCCTACAATGCCTCATAAAATATCACCCACTATGTGTTTAATTTAATGTTATAAAAATTTTTAATTGTTGTGAGTATGGGGGGCAGGGAGATAAAAATTTGGATAAGTGGTTATGTAAAATAATGCATACTGAGGAAAATACCCGGAATTGCAGTCACATAAACAAAGAGAAGAAATTTGGTTTGAGGGAATAACATGGATGTTGAGTCTAGAAAGGAGACTGTATTGGCACAATCTTTGTGAAGAGCAACCCTTCTCACAGTCATCCACATGTTTCTAAATAGCTGGGTATTTGAATCGGGTGGGTATTGGGAACAGTTACGTTTATAGTTCTCCCCAGACTTCTTAAGTGTTCACTGAAAATAAACATAATAAAAATGGTTTTTTAAAAGGGAGATGAGAAATACTGACCAAATTTAATACTACCACATCTCAGTACAGATTCCTTTTATCCCTTGAGGGGCTGTGAAATCTGACACTGCTCTGCAGACAAGCTAAAGCAGTGTGTCCAGAACACCATCCAACATCAGAGGACACATGGCTTCAGTTTCAACAACCTTGACAGATGTGCACATCTCCATTATGGAACTAGGGCACACGTATAAGGAGATGCCCTTGCCTTATGTCATTTCTGCTTTATAAATGCAAATATCAGTTGAATTAAATGATGGACTCGAATAGGCTTCCCAGACAGAAATGAGGCTCCATTGAAACTGTCCGGATTTGAAAACATGGAGTGGAAAACACATCTATACAGTTTAAGAAGTATTTAGAAGGTCATGTTGTCAGCAAAACCAGTGACCTGCTGTGAGTCTTTTTCTAATTTTAAGCTGTAATGGATTATCCTTGCACAGGCAGCATGCACTTATAAGCCTAAGTACAGATAGGTTTGATATGATACAGTGATTTTAAACTGTGCTTTAATTTGCAGCTACTTGAACCACTTCTAGTTTTTACAGATATTGAAAGTTGGAAATGAGTCAAGCAGTAGCATGTTCCAACATATTGCTCCAAGTAACAGCATATCACTTCACTATGTACAGTAAGAGTCTGAAAATTAATAACCAAGCAAAAGACACTTAGCTAAAAAAAATGACAAAATAAGAGACTAGGACAGGCTTTTATTAAAACCTGATTATTGAGGGGAAAAGTGCTAAATGGATAGGATCCAGCAGTTCTGGCAGTGACAGTTGCTAACTCTGTGACTTTGGTCAAATCCATGTTTTCTTTAAGCCTCAGATACCACTTCTATTAGATGGAAAAAATACCAGCCATTTTTATATAAGCATGGTTAATGTGAGAATCAAATGAGAGAGCATATTTTGAAAATAATAGAGAGCTCTACAATTTCTGGTTTTATTATTATCTTCATAACCATTATTTTTGGCCAGGGCAATGGTATCTTTTCTCATGGAGCTCATATCTGATAGGAGAGACTGACATAAATAATTGTAAAAACATTGTAAATAGAAATAGAGGCATATAATAGATGTTTATGCTACACTGAGAGAATAATCAACTCACTCTTTTTAGAGGACTGAAAAATTACTTCATACTGAGTGTGATGGTTAATTTTATGCATCAGTTTGGCTGGGCCATTGGGTTCCCAGATACAGTAGTTGATCAAACATTATTCTGGGTGTTTCTGTGAGGGTGTTTTTGGATGAGATTAGTATTAAATCAGTGGACCTGAGTAAAGCAGTTTGTCCTCCCCATTGTGGGTGGGCCTCATCGGGTCAAAGTTCTGAATAGAACAGAAAGACTGACACCCCCCGTCCTCCCCCCAGGTAAGAAAAACAACTACAATTGACTGCCTCAGTCTTCACTGGCGACATGGGTTCTTCCTGCCTGATGGCCGTTGAACTGGAACCTCACCTCTCCCTGGGGCCCCCGTATTACTGGCCCACTCTGCAGATTTTGGACTTACCAGGCTCTATAACTGCATGAGCCAATTCCTTCTAAATCATATATTTTAATATATATCATATAGATAGATAGATAGATAGACAGATGTATATAGATGGTTCTTTCTCTTGAGAGCCCTAATACAGAGTATGCCACTTATCCTAAACATTAAACTCGTGAGTGGGACTTTGAGAAGGGATGAAGAGGTAAAGGACTCATAAGTAGAGAAAGCAGAATGCGAGAAATTAGAATTGGGTTGTGCAGAAACTCCGAGAAGTTCCATTTGGGCCTTCATGGTTGGGAGTTAGAATGGGTGGAAGGGGGGTGCAGGGGCAAGAGGTGAGTTTGGGTGTGAGATCACAGAAGTGCCTTGTATGCCACACGAAAGCATTTGGACTTTAACCTAGAGGAGATGAGAAGCCATTTGAAGGGTTTAAACAGGGAAATAAGATGATTAAATTTGCATTTTAAAAGATTACTCTAGTTGCAGTGTCAGGTATGGATTAGAGAGGGTCAAGGCTGCTGGCAGGGAGATTACTGAACCAGTATAAGCCAGGATAATGAGGTCCTGCACTGTCAGTAGTGGTGGAAAAGGAAACCCGATGTATATATAAGATACAAAAGAGATAGAATCAACAGAATTCGATAAGTGGTTTAGCATGGGGATACGGGGTAGGGCGGGGGGTGGGGTGTTGGTGGGTAGATAAACTAAATAGGGTGGCCAGCATTCAGGCTTGAGGAACTCAAAGGGACTGATATTATAATACAGATGGAAAAAGAGGCTTGGGAAAAATGAGACTTAGTTATATTTCTAACACGTGACATCTATGATATATGTTGTAGCCCCAGGAAAAGATGTCTATTAGGCTATTAGATAAATGGATCAAGAGAAAGATTAAAAGTCAGGACTGGAGTTATAAAGGTAGGGATTTGGGAAACTAGATATAAAAATGATTGGTGTTGATGAGATCCTTCAAGAAATCTGTGAAAAGTAAAAAAGGAAGAAAACTGAAACAGAACTCTTGAAGGCTCATGAAAATGAATCCCCAGTTGCTTGTTAAAGAGATTTCTGATTAGGATTGGAGCAAAAGATCCTTTATACGATGTTCCTTGAAAGAAAATAGATATTTAAACACTAGTTATGATTTGTACTATGCAAACGTGGAGTTTGATGCTGTTTTGACACACCATCATCTACCTTTCGACCTTATAAGTTACATCTACAGAGTCAGCATTTTAGTGAGATGCAAACATTTTAGATGCCTTAGAAAAAGAATTGGCACTGATTTAAAATTGATGACTTAGGGACTTCCCTGGTGGTCCAGTGGGTAAGACTCAGTGCTCCCAATGCAGGGGGCCTGGGTTTGATCCCTGGTTGGGAACTAGATCCTGCATGCATGCCATAACTAAGAGTCCACATGCTGCAACTCAGACCCAGTGCAGCCTAAATAAATAAATATTTTAAATAAATAAATAAATAAAATTGATGACATAAAACCTATTTTGTGTCTTAAGCGAGAATTACAGAAGACAACATATAGTCACTGTTTTCTCTCAGTAAGTTTCCTCATCAGGAAAACAAAACAACTTCAGAAACATATCAGTGTTAACTGGAATGATCTTAAGGTCATTTCTAGAAATACTGGTCCATGGTCTTATGGTTACTATCCTTCCAATGTTCTTATACAAGTGGCTCCGCAAAGCTGCAATATTTTATTGTATGGGAGGAACAATTCGGGCATTTTAGGAGGGGGAGGATGAAAAAGAGGGGAGGAGAGGAGGGAAGGTAAAAGAAGGAACAGCCCAGTCAGAGACCTTATGCGGCCCTTAAAGATCGATCGATCTATCTATCTATCTATCATCTATCTATGTATGTATGTATATATCCCTTATCCCTTTAGAAAAACTAATCACTGACATCTGCATAGAGGATATATGTGTAAACAATATACAAGTCTGAGAGCAAACAGTCAAATTAACAAACTCTCCAAACAACAAAACCCATCACCACCAAAATAAAACTCCTTTATCTAAATTGACATAAACGACTAGTAATTTGTATTTTTTTCTTTTTGCCTACAGTTTCCTTTGTAAAAGTCCTTTGGGGAGCACTGATTTTCATCACCAGAGCCCAAAATGTTCCAGAGAGATCCTTCCCATTGGAAAAAGCAGTAAGTGCCCCTGTTCGTCACAAGCATTATCACTGGCCTATGAAACAGCCTCATCTCCTCTCTGCTATAGAAATGCGATGTCCGATTCATGATTAACTAAATCATCACTAATTTAGAATTCCAGAACACTTGACATATCAACAAATCTTTAAAAAAATCAACATATTTTATACTTTATCTTGAGGCAAAAATTTAAAGAAAAATGAATTGCTTTTCTTACTGATAGGAAGACAAAAGTTCTTTGTAATGGTACTCTCAGGTTTTTCTTTTGATTTTTTAAAATAGCTGTTTGTTGTTTCTTTTAATAGTATTCCACCAGCTTTCACATAAGTCTGTTTTTCTTCATCTATTCCTCTGAAAAATTCATCGCCCACACTTCTCACCTGCTCTTTGTTTCTTCCCTCCTGATGAAGGAGTGGGGCGTACTAACAGCAACAAAACACAGACACATGGCCACACCACCAGCCTCTCACACACACTTCTTCCTGCTCACACCCCGTCTATCTGCTTCCCACCATATCCAAGAAATCCACTTTTTTTGTTTAAAAAAAAATGGCATAAAGACCTAGCATAAAGACCCTTTATTCTGCTCTTCTGAGAACAGAATATTTCTATGACTAGAATTTTAAAATATTTCTTAGTTTTGAACAGAATAAATTACTATAAGAAAAAATATTTAAGGATCTGTAACAGAACAGAAAATATGGAAACGTCACTGTAACAAATGGTTGCATACATTCAAAGAAAAAAACAAGAATCAAAAGAGATGCAGCGTCCCGCTGAACTAAGCAAAACTATATGGCTAAAGGCATTGCTGTCCAGTTATAAGACAGATAAGTCCTGGGGATGTGATGTACAGCATGGTGACTATAGTTAACAGTACTGTGTTGTATATTTGAAAGTTGTCAAGAGCGTAGATCTTAAAAGTTCTCATCACAAGAGAAAAAAGTTGTAACTGTGGTAATGGATGTTAACTAAACTGATTTATGGTAATCATTCTGCAATATATACACATATTCAGTCATTAGGTTGTACACCGAAAATGAATACAATGTTATATATCAATTATATCTCAATTAAAAAAAAAAGCAAAAGGCATTGCTGGATTCCTAAACTCTCATATATGGACCCAGAAAATGAAGTATTGCCTACTTCCCTGATTTCTAATTATTTCAGGAAAATTGAATTAGCAGTATTCTTCTGCTTACTTACGATTTTTCTATTAAAGTTCGTCTTATCATGTGAAGATATCAGGACCTAGGGAGACACACTCATGCTGCAGCAGAAAGTACAAAGAGCAGATGAAGAGCAATAATTTTATTTTTCTTAGCCTAATAGGCCACTAACCCAATTTGTTGATGCAATTTTGTAAGGTATACACAGGCCACTTGAACAAGGGAAATGAAATTAATCACTGCAACCTCAGTCAGGAGAAACGACCTTCAGCTAATGTCCCTTTTGAAACAGAAAAATTTCAAACTTCTAGAGAATTATAAGAAGCTCAGTGGAGCAGGCACTGCTATGCTTTTCTGAACCCCCAGCGAAGCCTGTGAACGTTACTCAATCCCACTATAGCAAGGTGGATCCTCTTACTGTTTCCACAGCTGCCAGGGTATTAAATTCTGACTGCATCCAATGCTGTGATCATCGTACTGTGTCTAACTGCACACCAGTCAAGTGTTGGAGTGAGTGCTGGCAGAGGACCTCTCCTTCCTGGAGCCTGTCAGGCTCTGATAAGTACAAGACCTCCTGTTCTCCAGTGATCTGTCCATCAGCCACAAGGGCTCCTCGATGACCAGCACTCGCCTCTCCTGACTTTCCACATGCACTCCATATGATTTCCTGTTGAGCAATTTTTTTAAAGCACTATTAACTCTGTCAACTAAAAATCAAAGGTTTACTTATTAACAGAAAAAGGAAGCTTTTTTTTTTTTAAAGTGGGGGATGACACTCAGCACTACCTTAAAACCCTGAATAGGTATTAACCAAAAAAAGACAGAGAAAACGATGATAAATGGCTTGTACCTGTTCTTCACCACACACTGTCTCTTGACCATGATTTCACTTCTGGTCACTTAAAAATACCAGATTATGTCATATACTTCATATTCCCGCAGAAAGGCTAATGTATACCAATCACTTACGAGAAATAAAACCATAGATGATACCGCATTTTTTCAAAATATGTCAGTAAGTTAGCACCAATCATTTTATATGTATATTTTTTAAAAGTTGCCACATTTTGTGATAAATGGTTATGGAAGTTTTTTATGTAGTTATTTCTAAAGAGGTCCCACTGTGTGTATAGGAAAGTGGTGGCTGTTATTAGTTTAAGTAATCTTATAAAACACTTCAAAAATAAATTTTCTATTGTTTGTAATCTCTTTTAAAATATTAATAAGATTCCCAAAGACACATACATAAATAATTTCTTTATATAAATATATATAAAAATTTTCCATAGCATCTCATTTTTCACACCAAAAAAATCTCCCTAATTCTTATTTCCCAAGAACTGTGGAAATTCAAGGTTTCAGATATGAGTTTGTGCAAATTATAAAAATGTTTTTGATTTCTTCATCAGTAGTTACTGTTTGTGTAGACTTTGAACGTACACAATAAGAAACTTATTTGTAAGGAATGCATTTTGAGGCCGACAATACAGAAGAATGAAGGGAATAATCATTTGTGAATGACTACCTATTGTCATTTCTTTATAGTCCCAAGATCTTCCTAAGGAATATACCTACCAGATAAAACTTTCAACTTTCTAATAATTAGTTTTATCATAGTTGCAAATTATAGAAAGATAAACTTCACAAAACCTAAGGTAATACCAGAGTTAGTATACAAATATTTTAAATACAAATTACGTTGAACTCTCTAGCAAACAATTATTATAACACTTGGAGATACAACCAAGATTTACACTGCCGTTAGATGTTATGTTGCACTTAGTGACATGTAATTTGATGCCATGTTTTTTTGCAGTAATTTCTCACAACCGTTCTGTGCTACCCATTAAAATCAATGGTTTCTTTCTAAAGAGAATAGAAGTAAATGCATGACGATGCTTGCTGAAAAGCACGTAGACAATTCCCTGATTGGAGTGGCAGGCAGATTTCATAAGTTTCTAGTTTGTAGCATTACTCATATTTATATAGAGTTGAAAGTGTCTCATCTTAGAAAATGTATAGTGAAAGAACTAAGGGGATTAGGAAGGAATTATGTACAACTGAGTTTCAAATGTCTGATAAAAAATAGAATGTGGCCTTTTAGATTTTCCTTATAAGCAGTTTGAAATAATAATAATAAACATGAACATATTTGAGTGTTTACTGTGTGCCAGGTAATGTGTTAAGAACATTGTGTGAATTATCTATTTTAAGTCTCATAACAATTTAGGAGCAATACTCCTGTCATTCCTCTTTTCCATAAAAGAAAATTAGGTCTTAGGTTAAGAAATTTCCCTAAAGACATACAGCTATACTGTGACAGTGTTTCTGATGCCAACATACGTGCTTCTAACTACTTCTTTAAGTAAAGGTGAAAGTATCAATAACTAGTCAGGTGAACAAAACAATATTTCCAATCGAGATAACAAAAAATCCAAAAAGCAAAAGGAATGCTTTCAACATTATCTCTAGAATTAAAATTGTAGAATTACCGCTGATTCCTCCTTTTATTTCACATCCTTTCTTCACCTCATTTAGCTTGACTTTCATAAACACAGGCTATGCATTTTGACTATGCATAGATCTTACCAATTGGAACTTTGTGGTGGGGGGGGAATTATTATTAAATTCATTATGTGTATAGCTCTAACACACTTATGAAGATCACATGTACAGAGTGTGATTATAGGGTTGGAGAGTGCAGGGTGGAAAACAAAATCCTAATATCTAAGAGGTTGCCTTATTCCTCTCTGGGCCTGAGCACCCAGCCCATATGCTAGGCTACTTTCAGTTTCACATCATCAGGCTTTGCCTTCTGCCTGGATCCTTTTATCATAGTGTCTACAATACTTAAGTTTTTTAAGATCTGTCTCTCCCTCTGCACTCTAAATTCCCAGAGTAAATAGGCAGAGTTTTATTCCTCTCTGTGTCTTCCACTGACATCTTGGTGCTTACCACAAAGAGATACTTTAAAATTTTCCTTTTAATTTAAAGAATAACAATTCGTGATTGGAATATTAGGTAGTGGATTCTTAATTTGAGGGAAATTTGGAATAGATAACTTTGTAAGTCCCTTCTGTAATTATGTGTTTAATATTACAGGTCAGTAGAGAAAATAGCACATGTATTTTGAATTTGGTATGTAATGTTAAGGATATTGAGTATACTATAAAAAAGCATAGTCTACACAAAAAAGAGAAATAATGTAACACATGTTCATGTACTCCCCACTCAGCTTAAGAAATAAGGCATTTTCTTTTCTTTCTTTTTTTTTTTTTTTTTTTTTGCGGTACGCGGGCGTCTCACTGTTGTGGCCTCTCCCGTTGCGGAGCACAGGCTCCAGACGCGCAGGCCCAGCTGCTCCGCGGCATGTGGTATCTTCCCGGACCGGGACATGAATCCGTATCTCCTGCATCGGCAGGCGGACTCTCAACCACTGCGCCACTAGGGAAGCCCAAAATAAAGCATTTTCTATAGGATTAAAGACCCCTCTTCCTTCTGCTCCTGCACAGAACTTGCTTCTACGCCTGAATTACAGATTTGCCATTCCCATACATTTCTTTATATGTTTTAATCATACCTTAATGTATCTATGACAGATTTATAATGTTTGTATTTATATTTATAACATTGTTTTCTGTGCTAAGAAATCTTCTATAAAAGTGATGTCAAACTACACATTCTTCTACCTTTTTTCACCCAGTGTTTTGTGACTCATCAATGCTTTGTGTAGAGTGCTCTAATTCATGACCTTTAACTTTGAAGAGATAAAGAACAAAATAGCATAGACTTAGTCCTTGAGCACTTGGAAGCGGCCACATGAAAATATGATCAGAAGCAGTCAGGGTTCCTCAGCTGTGTTTGGGGTTGGTTCTGGTGTGTGTGTTACGGTTATGGACTGGAACACAGAAAGGAAATCAACTCCATGAAGAGCACGAGGGGCAAGAGGGGAGCTATTGGGGGTTCAGTGACTCGAAAACAGGGAAACAGAGGTTATTTTCTCTGTGATTTAGAAGGTATTGACCCTGGGCTGAAAATGGGGGCACACTGGATGTTAATGAGAAATTAACATCAACGGAGATAAGAAATATCTGTGTGCCCTTGAGGTTAGTGAGAAGAGCTTGAGTGTGATATGTTTGGTGACGGGGAGTCAGTAATTATGTAGGGATCTGAGGGAGAACATTATAATGATCATGAGTGGAATGTATTGGAGAGGATGTAGAATCATGTCAGGGAAGTCAGTCATTAAGAGTGCTCTTTGGGCTTCCCTGGTGGCGCAGTGGTTGAGAGTCCGCCTGCCGATGCAACGAACGCGGGTTCGTGCCCCGGTCCGGGAAGATCCCACATGCCGCAGAGCGGCTGGGCCCGTGAGCCATGGCCGCTGAGCCTGCGCATCCGGAGCCTGTGCTCCGCAACGGGAGAGGCCACAACAGTGAGAGGCCCGCGTACCACAAAAAAAAAAAAAAAAAAAAAAAAAAAAAAGAGTGCTCTTTAAGTGAGGGATCAGCCATGGAGAGCATATGACTACAGGGGAAGCTGTGTCAAGGTGAAGAAGGATAAAACCAAAAGACAATTGTAGAGGAAAATCACAATTGTAGGCACAGCATCTTGATTAATCTCTCTCGCAAGAGGAGTGAAGAAGAGATAAGGGTTTATACACATTATCAGTGTTCCAAACCTGAAAATGAGCGTTTTTTCCTTTTAAACTACAAATTATGTAAATTAGGAAAGCTATCCCAATTGATAGAAAAACTTTCTGGTTGATAGAGCATATAGATGATTGGGAATTAAAGGAAGATGAAAGACTTATTTCATCCTCTCTCTCAACTCTCTTAGGACTCTGCGAGGGTTTGGGGATTTGTGAGCAGGGGAGAATGAGAATAAACAAAGAGGAGGGGAAGAGAGTGAAAGTGCCAGGAACTTTCTGGAATGGATTAATTTACTCAAAGGTAAAATCAAAATGCGGAGGAAAAATGAGTTCCCACCTTTACCCTACCACCACTCGTTCAAATGCTAGCTCATTTGCAATTTTATTTTGCTTTATCTATGGCCAAGCTAGTCCAGTTTTTTCAAGCATGACATTCTTGAGGTCAAAGTCTTGGGTTTGATGCTTCTACAGAATAATTAACTTTGCTCTAACCTGTGGTCACAGCTCATATCCCAAACCCTGACAAGTTGCCTTTGTTTGCAAGAAGGGATGAGATGAAAGAACAATACTGTGAGAACAACAACCCCAAAGCACGCTCAGCAGACAGGCATCAGTAATGACATATTTATTTATAAAAGATGAACTTTGGACTCCTAATTTTCATTTTGTAGTCTTAAAAGATGAAAACATGAAACTTGCTATAAAGCATAAGGTCAAATTGACTTCTTCTAAATGAGCAAACTCAAAGAATACACTTAAAAATATTACAGCAATTAAAAAATCTTATTTTCCACTGTAACATGACTAGAACATCTATTAGCTAAATAATATAACTGATCATTACAATAAATAAAATAGTTTATACTATGAATTTTTTCCAGAAGGTTAGCATGATTTTTGATATTGAAATTATAGAGTTTCATCTCAGTTTTTATTAAATTTCACTTATTTTCCTTTTATTTAGATCCACAGTCATTAGCATTGCTCAAAAAGACTGGAAAATATAATATTCATTCTAAAGTCAATTAGAATTCTTTAAAGATTATTTCACACTTGAAAGCAAGTAAAACAAGTTTTTAAAATATTATATATTTTATTTCGATTCAGAAGTATTATAAGCGGGTTTTTGTTTGTTTTGTTTTTGTAGAAGCTCTTATTCTCGTGGAATTCTTTTTCCTTTCTAATAATATTTAAAAATATTTCTCTATATTTCAACGTTAGAATATTTTGTATATTGCCCTTTATTCTAACGAATGATTTTAGAATATAAAAAATTCAAACAGTTTTTATTTAATCTACTTGGCTGTTTTAAAATTACAGTTAAAGGCAATATATAACATCTTTATGTATTTTCTTTATCACAATTGCATGCAATTGACTTATAAAATTATTCTTTGGTTTTCATGCAGACTTGTATATTGAATATATTCTTCCTGTTTATAATTTCACCTCTTTATCCTCTGTTAGATTTTGTACCTATCGGATTTGAAGACTAAACATTTTTTTCAAATTAAAAAAAATTGTCATTATCAAACAGCTTTTTTTCATTTGCCTTTTCTCAAGTCTCTAGTGAGGGAAGGAAAACAAACATGGCCTTCATCTTGTTTGTGAACACACTACCTTGTTATCAATGTCACTATAAACTAAGCTGATCAAAGAAAAACCCTGTATGTTTTAACCCTAACTGTGGAAAGCATTTGGGTTAGACACAGCTAAGCATGGCAGAATCAGAGAGGGTCTAGGTCTTGGCTAAACTAGCATAGGGCTCACCCAAAAAAAATCCAGTTTTTTTTTTTAATTTAGTTTTATATTGTAAAAACAAGCACATAGAAAACCTTATACATTTGAAAAATATCTTTATATTACCTTAGAACATTTCCTGAACTTTTATCAATGTATATCCATGCATTTATATAGTCTTAGTTGGTAAATGTTGGCTCTGCTGACTTAATAGACACATCTTCATTTACTAACACTGTCTGCATACTTATCGTTTTAAATTATTTGGGGGGGGCGGTTGATGAATGATTTTTAATTATGCAATATAATTTTAAATCATTTTTAAATTGCATTAAAATTTTTTAAATTGCATATCCCTAAAGGTTAACTTTAGGGATAAAAAACAATAAAGGATTTGAATTAACTAACAATCCTGAGAATTTGTCTTTACTAAATTATTCAGCAGAAGACAAAAGCTATGTGCAATTTACCATTATCAATGAAAATTGGAAACCATAAAAATAGTCTGTAATAAGTGCATGGTTAAGAATAGAATATGATGATGTATCAGTTTGACCGACTACAGTGTAGTGATCAAAAATAATCGTTATCAGGCCTGATAAAAATGGAGCCATATGTAGAGAATTATGAAATGTGTAAGGCTCTGTATAAATATTAGAATAACTGTTTGAAAATGAAAACAGTTAAATTAGAGTGGTGGGATTGTGTAGTGTCTTGTCATTTTTATCAAAAACATTTTGAATATTTCTCCATTTAAAGTGACTTCTTTTAAAATTAATGTGCTGCATCCTAAATATAGTTTGTGAGAGTAAGTTCATTGAAAATAGCATGATCTTGGTGGGAAAATAGTAGTTTAAAACCAAAAAGAAGCACTGGTCGCATAAAAACATTTAAATAGATGTTACTCCTGGAGGGAGGTTTTCCTTAAAAAAAACTTCCATAAAACAAGAAAGAAAATAGGCAAATTCCAACTATTGAATGATACTGCATAGCAAATTAATATTAAAAATTGGTATGAAGAGACACTCTTTTGTAAATGGCATTAGAGTGTAGTGACTAGGAGTCAGGTGACTTGATGTTTTTTGCTCAGACTCTGTTAATCAGTGGCTTTATGATCTTAAACACTCTGGACCGAGTTTCTTACTATGAAAAATGGGTGTTTGAACTAAATGACCTTTTAGGTCCCTTTCAACACTGAAATTCTATGATATTAATTATTAGGACTTGGACCAATTAAATCAGCTGAGATAAGTGGTGGAAGAGAAGATCAGAATTAGTTCAGTGAAATTTGAAAGCAAGATTTTCAAAAATTGCAGTAAGAATATTTAACATGAGATACATCTTATTTTTAAGTGTACAATAAAGGCTCAATATTGTGCAACAGATCTCTGGAACTTTTTAATCTTGCAAAACTAAAACCCTACACCCATTAAACAACAACTCCTCATTTTCCCCTCCCTCCAGTCCTTGGAAACCACCATTCTACATTCTGTTTCTATGTTTCTATTAGGTCTAGATACCTAATTTAAGTGGAATCATGCATTATTTGTCTTTTTGTGCATAATGTCCTCAAGGTTCATTCGTGTTGTGGTATATGGCAGAATTTCCTTCTTTTTCAAGGATGAATAATATTCCATTATATGTATATACCACATTTTGTTTATCCATTCATCTATCAAAGAACATTTAGGTTGCTTTCACCTCTTGGCTATTGTGAATAATGCTGCAATGAACATGGGTGTGCAAATATCTCTTTAAGATCCTATTTTCAATTCTTTTAGATATATACCAAAAAGTGGGATTGCTGGATCATACGGTAATTATTTTTAATATTTTGAGAAACCTCCATACTGTTTTCCATTGCAGGGGCACCATTTCCCAGTTTTTAAGAATACATATTATTTTTAGAATAGTCTTAACTTTATAGAAAAATTGCAGAGTATTAAAATTGCAAAAAATTAACATTATAAAAATATGAGAGATATTAGAGTTCCCATACAACCTACACCTAATCTCCCCAATATCTCATGCTTATTAGTATGGTACATTAATTATAATTAATTGATATTGATAGATTTTATTAACTAAAATTTATACTTTATTTAGATTTCCTCAGTTTTTACCTAATGTACTTTTGTTGTTTTTCCAGGATCCAATCCACTTTACCACACTGCATTTAATTATCATCTCTCAGATGCCTCTTGGCTGTGTTAGTTTCTCACATTTTTCCTTGCTTTTAATGACTTTCACAGTTGTGATACATACTGGTCAAGTATTTTACAGAATGTCCCACAGTTAAGATTCCTCTGATGTTTTCCCCATGATTTGGCTGTGGTTGTGGTGTTTTGGAGGAAGACCACAGATAAAGTGCCATTTTCATCACATCCTATCAAGGGTACATACCATCAACATGGCTTATTACTGTTGATGTTGACCTTGATCACTTGGCTATAGTAGTGTATTAGTTTGCTATGGCTGCCTAACAAAGTATGACACATCGGGTGCCTTAAACAACAGAAATTTATTGTCTCTTGGTTCAGGAGGCTAGAACTACAAGATCACACGTCCGCCGATTCAGTTCCTTCTGAAGGCTCTGAGGGAGAATCTCTTCCATGCCTTTCTCCTACCTACTGGTGGTTTGCCGGCAATCTTTTGGCATTTCTTGGCTTATAAGTGCATCACCCCAATCTCTGCTCTCATTTTCTCCTGTGATATTGAGAGTAGAGCCTGGACACTGACACATCAAATATCAATGTTTTTTTTCTCTGCAGTTAGAAACAATGGTATAAGAGAGTCTCATAAATCCCTAATCCCACACCTTCCTGCCATCCTTCCTGTTACTGTATGAACAGTAGTTCTAATCTAAAGCCAGTCTGCCTACTTCTCTTTCCTATTCAATGATTTTATTTAAGAAATTTGTTTTCTCTCTCCTGCATCACCAGCCTTTTCCTCAGCACTGTCATTTCTTCTTGCTACCATCCTAGCCCAAGTCATCATCATCTCTCTCCTGGATAACTGCAATAGCCTCCCAACTGGCTTCCCTAGTTCCACCTTTGTTTCCATATGGTCTTGTCTCAAAGCTGCAAAGAAGATCTTTAAAAACATCCATCAGATTATGCCTACTCAAAATTCTCTAATAGCTCCTCATTTTATGCAGATTAGAGACCATAGACCTACATGTCCCTGCGTGATGGGCGGCTCCTCTTGCTCTCGGACCACATTTCTGCTGCCCTTTCCCTCATCAGTCTGCTCTCGACAGAGGCCTCCATGCTGTTCCTTGAACACCTCAGGACCTTTGCACTGTGTGTTTTCCATGGCTTGCTTCATCACCTCCTTCAGGTCTTTGCTCCAATTAACTTTCTCAGTTAGGTCTATCCAGTCCACATTGGTTAAAAGTATGTGATCACCTGCTCATCAGTTCTGCCTCACCTGTATCCATAACATTTATTACTTTTTAACAGGAAATATACCCCTTGTTTTTGGTGTGCATTTTCTGTCTCTTTCCATTAGAATATGAGCTCCATTAGGCAAAGATTTAAGTCTGTTAATTTTTCCTGTTTTTGCCTAATGGCCAGACCAATGCCTGACACTTGGTAGGCTTTCAACAAATTTTAAAAAGAAATGTATATAATAAGATAATGACCAGCATATTGAATATTTTCTATGTGTTAACTAATCTTAATAGATTCTTTATACATATTAACACATTTAATCCTGAAAACAACTCTATAAGGTAGGTACCATTATTTTCCCACTTTTCAAATTAGGAAACAGGCCAAGTTCCCAAAGCTAATAAGTGGAGGGTCCAAGAAGTGTGGTCATTTTCTTATTTACCTTATTTTTTATTTTTCAAATATTTTGCATTAAGTATGTATTTCCTTCGTAATACCAACAAAATTTTAAAAGTCCTCCAAGTACTCCTTTACTGTTACCTCACCCAACAATTTCTTACAAGATGTATTAGCTGATATCTGTGATTCTTTTCCTTGACTATTTAAATGCGTATTTTCTATATATTGTTTATCCCTAAAATTAGCTCCTGTGGTTATAACTACTCTTTTAAAAATGAATCTCACAGATTTTAATATAGTGCTCATTTATTGATGTCTTGAATGAATATGGGGTGATAAACATTTGGTTGTATCCAACTTTACTAAGAATGTTTATGCTTGTGGGTGTGCATTTTGAAAGTAACAGTCTTTTTTTTTTTTTTGAAAGTAGGAGTTATTAATGCATTTGCTTCAGTTCTTTTACTTTGAAGTTGAACTACAGCATACTGAAGGACTTCAGCAAGCTAAAAGATCCTCTAAGCAGCCCCTTAAAACATGTCAATGAAATAATACAGGGTAATTATTTTGTTCTATTTTTAAAGATGGCACATAGAGGTTAAGTAATTTTCTTGAAAGCAGAACATTTACGTACTGTATTTTTAATTATCTTAACTTACCTGTGTGATTTACTCCTAAAATTTTTATGAATGTACATGTGGTTCAAAAGCTAGCAACCTGATGGTACAGAAGGTAAAGAGCCAACAAGTTTGTGGTAAAAATGAAAAAAATCACCAGCAACCATTACAATCTCAATCTGGTAAAATGGTCTAGTGATATGTAACTGTAGTCATTATTTAGATAACTGAGTAATGGGGGTTAATTAGAAATCAGCACAGTATAAAGAGAAGTAAAATTTGGGTTAGTTAAAACAGTATTTGGGAATCAAAATTCCATAGCAGATTAATCTCTGAAAATTTATCTAACCAAACTAAATAGAAGTTTAATGCTATATTTTACTTGGTACATGGGCACTTATTAGGGGAGTCATCTGTCACAGTGTTAATCTCTGCCTTCCTGGTGTGTGTGTGTGTGTGTGTGTGTGTGTGTGTGTGTGTGTGTGTGTGTGTGTGTGTGTGTGTGTGTGTGTGTGTGTGTGTGTCAAACTAAATAGAAGTTTAATGCTATATTTTACTTGGTACATGGGCACTTATTAGGGGAGTCATCTGTCACAGTGTTAATCTCTGCCTTCCTGGTGTGTGTGTGTGTGGGGGGGGGGGTCATAAAATGAGGCTCACATACAAGCGGTAGTTTTTTATAAAACAATGAAAACAAAATGATTTAGCAATTGACAGATTGACATAGTGTTTAATCTCTAACATGATTATTAAAGGCAAGATAGAAATTAATGACAAGGAAGTTAGTAGAGGACCGAGATGATATGTTTTTCTGTATGGACTATGTGTGGTGCACAGATACAGAGAGAAGCTTTATGGAAGATCTACTTCTCAAGTTAGCCCATTCTGAGCATTATTCCTTTACTGAATTTGCACATACCTTCCATGGTAGATAGTTTCCAAAATGACTGCCATAATATCCTTCTCTCCCTATATGCACATACTGCTTGTTATTTGCTCTTGGTTTAGCCTTAGTGCATTGTTTATCCAACAGAATGCAGTAGAAGTAACATTCTGGGTCTTACAAGATTAGTCCAAAAACAGTCTTGCAGCTTCTACTTTGGCTTCTTGAATGCCTGCTTTGGGGATGTTTCTATTTGGAAACCAGCCCCCAGGCAGTGGGAAGTCAGTTGAAACCACATGGAGAGACCATATAGCTGCACTGGTAGACAACAAAGATGAGCTTCTAGGCTGAACAGATAGCATCACTGACAATATGAATGAGCCACCTTAGATGTCTGGCCCCGTGGAGTCTTCAGATCACTCCAGCCATAGCTGCCAACTTACTGTAACTTCATAAGAAATGCAAAAAAACAATCAACCAATTGAGATCAGTCGACCTACAAAACCATGGGAAATCACAATAAATGGTTGTTTTAACCCCTGAGTTTTGCAGTACTTTTTTCCCACAGTAATAAATAACTAGAAAAAATACAGTGCCAGAGGTTGGTTGCTGCCTTCACAAGAACTTAAAACATGTGGCCATTCTTTGAAACTGAGAGGCAGACACAAGCTGAAGGGATCTCAAGAGGATTATTATGGTAGATTTGAAAGGCATGGAGGGAATTTTGTTCGAGGATAAAGAAAAGTGACCCATTTTATATTTGTTGTATAAAAATGTTTGGCAACACTTGGGATTAAGCAGAAAACAGAAAATACTATAATGGATTTTGATTAAGATTTCCAGAACCATAAAAGTACAAATGTGTTTTGAAAGCCGTGTATGATCAGGTACAGATAGAGAGAGAAGGGATGAAAAGCGAATTGTTCATTTTCAAAAATAATTTTGAGGAAATATAACAGTCTGGATATTCTAGGTCAAAAGTTAAATCGTTTCTAATATCTTGGACTTTCACAATGACAAAAAAGCTTTCAAAATAAGGAACGGACTCTGGGCAAAGATCAAATACAAGGTCTTGCCAGTAAAATGAGGCTTCGGGGTAGCAATGTTCAGACTGAAGTTGTGGTTATAAGGCCTTTTGTTACGACTTCAGAAATATTTAAGGCAGTGCTTTGTGTACCATCTCAGCTAAGAAGACTTCTAAGAATCTTAAGGGTATACTTCCTAGGCATTTTAAACTGGGAAGTATGATAATGATATACCTTTTAGACTCTCTCTCTCGACAAAAAGATTTCTAAAATCTTTATAGCATTGTGTCATGATTCTCAGCTCTAACCAGAATGGGGCTTGTCTCAAAGAAATTTTTGACTATGCCTTCAGTCAAGTAAATTGAACCCTAATAAGATTTATAAGAAACGTCTAACATTTTAGGGATATTGGATGAATAAAAATGTCATCACTTTGGAGTAAAAAAGGCAGAGGCAGTTCAAAATGAAAGCCTTCAGGGCCCGCAACCTTCTATGGGCAGAAAGCAAGATGAGAGATACTTAGCTGCACACACTGGTCATTTGTTATGGACGACTTGGATCTCAGAACCAAGAGTCTGGAAAATGGACTTAAGAGCAATGGAGAATCATTCCTAGAGGGTAGATTTTAAGCTAACCAGGTAACTGGTGATATGCGCAGAGGTGGACTGGTGATGGTTATGTGCCCCCATCCTCTTTTTCACTTTTGAAATGGGAATGTCTATTACAATTTTCTTATCCCTGCATCACCATTTTATACTGGGTTTGAGAAGAAGGCATAGAAGAGGCAGAGCCATTATAGTTCACAGATTTTCAGACAGCGAGGGAGAGGACTCATACCTGATAACCTGGAGTTAGACCCAATTTAGATGCTAAGATCCTGGGTTTAAAACTAGTACTGTAATGAGGTGAGTTTCAAGCTCTTATTTGGTGAATAACTGGATGTCCCACGAGACATGAATTATGGGTCTCATAGGGCAGCCTGTGGAGGATTGTCCTGAAGATGCTCATCATCAGTTCCTTCCCTTGTTATCCACGCCTACTGCTCCTCACATTAAAGGGTGAAATCCCCTCTCTCCCTAAATCTGGACTGTTTCTAGTGACTTATTTAACTCATAAAATATGGTGAATGTGACATTCTGGGGCTAAGTTAAAAGGCTTGCACTACACTTGGGCATCTTAAAATGCTGACTCTTAGAATTTATCCTTAATAAAAACCCACCACACTATAAGAAGCACAAGGTACAAAGAATAGCTGTTCCATTAAAAAATCCAGTTGAGCTTTAGTCTAGAGCCATAATCCACTATCTGTCATGGGAATGAGCTATATTGGAATTTGACTCCAGCCCCAGCCTCCTTTTGACTGCAACTGCATAAAAGACCTCAAGGATAGCCAAGGTGAGCTTGTCAACAAAGAGAACTATGAACGATTCTAACAAATTGATGGTTTAAACCAGTGAGCACTGGGATGGTTTATTTGCAGCAATAGATAACTGGAACACCATCATTGTGGCAATTTGGGAGCAGGTCAGGGGAGACAGAGCTTATCCATGATGATAGCAAGCAGGAGGTGATTTTTGGATGTTGGGGGAGAGGTCAACATCCTGCACACCTCTGTGGACCTTTCTATTGTATGGAACAAAACCTTAAGCTGCTTGGGGAGGGGTAGCAAACACTCTCATCTATAAGATGTGAACGGAGTAATAAGCAGTAGCACGAGGAACAGGGGCAAAGCTCTGCTCTCTTTCCAAGGTTCTTCTCTATGATGAAGTACTAGCCTCTGAGGGAAGGGCAAGTGTTCTTAGGTCTTATATCTTATATGAACACCAAGCAGAGTTTTCCTTCTACTGGAGCAGTGGTAGGAAACTCCCACCTAGTACCAACCACAGATACAAGGTCGGATTTGGCTCCCATGAGGAAGTGGATTATCAATGCTAAGATAATCCCACCCCAAGGTCCAGATGTATATGGCCTCCCTAAGGCTGAAGTGAGACAAGGATTACATAGAACCTCCCACCCCTAAAACAAAGTTGGTACTTATTAACAAGCAATATCAGCCAACGACTGAGGGAAAGACAAGAATGTGGAGAGAGACCCTTTCTGTGGTGTGGGCATGCAAAGTTGGTGAAAGCTGAATGTGGAACATAAGTGCTCAAATAAAACTGTGTTGCACCCCAATCTGCCCTCCCATAATGCAATGCTAGTTGACAACCAGAGGAACTGAAGCTTGTAATATACTGACATTAACTGTACAAGCAACAAAACCAAAACCCAGCTAAGTTTCTGATTAGACTGACTGAATAGCCCTCCATTCTAATGGTCTGAATAAAGAGCCTATATTCATATTAAATATTATTTATCTCAGTGTCTATAGATCTAAAGCCCATATCTGGAATTCAGTGAAAAATTATAAGATATGCAGAAAAATAAGAAAAACTAGTCATTGTCAAGTGATAAATAATCAACAGGACCAGATTCAAACACAATACAGTCTGTCCTTTGAAACTTTGAAGCCAGGCATTGACTTCTCCTCTCTAGCTATGAAAATCCTAGATGGCATCTTCTTCCAATTGAAGGCTGTTTTGTTCACATTGAAAATCTGTTGTTTAGTGTAGCCACCTTCATGAATTATCTTAGCTAGATCTTCTGGATGACTTTCTGCAGCTTCTACATTAGCACTAGATGCTTTACCCTGCACTTTTACGTTATGGAGATGACATATTTCCTTAAACCTCATAAACCAACCTATGAAAGCCTCAAACTTTTCTTCTGCAGCTTCCTCACCTCTCTCCACCTTCATAGAATTGAAGGCAGTTAGGGCTTGTGCTGGATTAGGTTTTGGCTTAAGGGAATATTGTAGCTAGTTTGATTTTTCTATCCAAACCAATAAAACTTTCTCCATATCATCAATAAGCCTGTTTTGCTTTCTTATCGTTTGTGTGTTCACTGGAGGAGCACTTTTAATTTCCTTCAAGAACCTTTCCTTTGCATTCACAACTTGGCTAACTGTTTGGCACAGGAGGCCTTTGAGCCTATCTAAGCTTTCAACATAGCTTCCTCACTAAGCTTAATCATTTCTAGCTTTTAATTTAAAGTGAAAGACATGAGACTCTTTCTTTCTCTAGAACACTTAGACACCATTTTAGAGTTTCAATATTGTTGTATCTTAGGGAAGAGGTAGGCCTGAGAAGATGAAGAGAGAGGGGGAATGATCAGTTGCTGGAGCAGTCACAACAGACACAACATTTATCACTTAAGTTCCCCTTCTAATGCAGTGCCTCAAAACAATGACAATAGTAACATTGAAGATCACTGATCACAGATCACCATAACAAATATAATAATAATGAAAAAGTTTGAAATACTGTGAGAATCACTAAAATGTGAAAGAGAGATATGAAGTGAGCAAATGCTGTTGGAAAAAAGGCGCTGATAGATTTGCTTGATGCAAGGTTGCCACAAACCTTCAATTTGTAAAAAAAAAATGCAATACCTTCGAGATACAATAAAGTGAAGCACAATAAAAAGAGGTATGGCTGTATTAGAAGAAGTAAAATGTCAACCCACAATTTTATATCCAGTTCAAAGATCTCTCAAAAATGAAAATAGATGGAAGCTTTTTTTTTTTCCTGAAGAGAGAGAATTTCTTTTTTAGCAGACCTGCACTACAAGGGATGTTCTTCATTTAGAAAAAATATGCCAGAAGAGACTTCTCTACAAAAGGAATGAAGCACTCAAGAAGTAGTAAAATAGAAGGTACATATATGTACCATTATGTGTTGCTATGCACCACTCTAGATCTTTTTGTCTTTCTCTTCTTGAACACCAAATTACACAATGGAGGAACGAGCCCCTAGATAAACTTTTCTTCCAAATCTACATCACAATAACCAATTCTAGAGCTGCCCTATGTTCTTTATTTGGATTCTTTAAGAAAGTAGCTCCAGGTGGAGCAATTAGCCACATTTGATACAAAGGGTGATCAGTTTGATAACACATCAAAAAAAAAAGAAAAGCTTTTTTCCTTTCTAACTCACTCTCTCCTTCATCATTTATAAAAACTGAGGCTATGTGTCTTAATGAAATAATAGTGTGTGTTTTTACCAATCTCTGCTTTCAGTGGAATTTGGGACAGATGTTGGGATTGGTTAGTTAAACTGCTCAGCATAGTGATACATAGCTGTACATAGACCTGGGTTTTTTCTAGGTTTCTGCTCCACCATCATCAGGTGAGCTTTCTCTTGGTTGCAAGATGCCGTGGATTTCATTCTCATGATAACCTCTCAGTTCAGAAAAAGAGTTTTTATCAGAGTGGAAAATCTGTCCCAAATGACATGCAGCAGAGTTCCCCCATGTAACATTGGCCAGAGCCACGTAACCTGCCAGGCCTAAAGTAATCACTTCAGGGAATTAAGACCAGTGTGAATGGGAATGAGACCAGTGTGACCCATTTAGACAAATAATGATTCATTCTTGGGCCTGAGGACAGTGGCCATCTCCCATGAAAGATAGATATAAAGGATGTGGTGTGGAATCTAACAGAATCAGTTTGGTTAGGAACTTCTATAGATTGTAATCAGGCAACTGCTTCCCCCCTGTCCAACTCTTTTTCCAAGAATTATTTCAAACTCCCCTGTTGAAAGTTGACAAAGAATCAAGTATAGAGAAAATAAGCAAAGATTTCTCAGGTTAGAGAGAATGGCTAACTGAATACACAACACAAAAGCCATCTAAGCCCTCTCTAATCATTCAAGCCATTGGAGTTTTGCAGTGTGTATTGGGGAGAAGCAAAGCTTCTTTGGCAATAACAGTGTGTCTTAAAATGAACACTTAACAAATTTGGAAGTAAAGACTCATGATCTGTATCCTACAAGAGGATGATGACCAAACCGGGACAGAACAGAATGGAGCATAAATAGTGTGGAAGGAAATAATAGGATAAGCCAAAGCTGCACAATGAAACGAAGAATTCAGACCAAGGCAGAACGATGTTATGCAGTTTTTACCACTTCCTCAGGAATAGAAGTAGATATTAGCAACATGTGGAAACATAAGAGTTGTTGAATCTAATTATGCCCAGGTTAGTTCAATATTCAATATAATCCTACTCACTCGGAGGTTCAGGCATATTTTTTTTCTCTCTCTTTCCCTTTTCTTTGCACCTCCTCCCTTCCTTTCTCCCTCTCCCAACCCCCACCCTGCCCTCTCTGCTCTCATTCTCATTCACACACACACAAAGACACACATACACAAACTTTATACTGATAAAATCTGGAATTATACCTGGTAGATATTTGGACTGAGTAGAAATTATAAGTTTATTAAAAGTGGTCACACCCTTGCAAAATATTGCATTAAAAAGACATATATTCTATTTTTGAGCTTACACATTACAACCGCACATTCCCCTTTGCACAACAACACTGCAATTGTAGAGTGTGCCATAAATTGGCTTTGTGGGTCTACATACATTGCTATGTCCCATAAGCATGCCATTAAGAACTAAGTATGGTCTACTTATTTCTCTGCCAAGACTTCTACTTTTTCTCTTCCATTGACCAAAATTTCTCACTTTTTTATTTCCGTTAAACTTCTGTTCATGTGTATTGTTCACTTATCTTTCTTACTCCAGTTGTTTTTAAATTTGACAGGCTAAAAACCCATTACAGAATTGAAGTTAATATCTCAGAAAAGGGCATGACTTTAGAATTTATACTTTTATTACAATAATATCTTATGCTTTAATGCATCTAAATACACATGCAGCTTATTCTTAAAAAGAAATAAGTTTTAAAATGGTGCATGCAATAACCAAGGCTTTGAAATCCTCCCAATATTAAATGACAAAAAATTAACTTAATATCTTTATTCCTCCAAAAGCTTTTATGCAATGCCTTGCTGTTATTTATTTTCTTTACAAAACTTTATACTTTGGATATTGAATTATACAATTTCAATAGAGTTAATTTTAAAAAGAGTCACTTTCCAATTATCTAAATCATGAGATTAAGGCTACATTATGATTCTCAGATGAATGATTTAGAAAGAAAATTTATATTAACAACCTCAGAATTATTATTAGTCACTGTTAAAAATTTTTTTTTATTTCTATCTCTTACATGTTTTTCTTAACAATGATCTTATTCTATATAATCAATGATTAACATGTTTTTCCTACCATTAGAATGTACACCTAGGAGAGTGATACATGAGGCTCTTAAGCCTCAATGTTTAAAGAAGAATAAATGGATGAATAAATAACAAAGATAGGTAAGTGCATCCACTATCTATTAAGTGCTATATACTGTAACTAATACACCTACAGTAAAAGCTTTGCTCTTTGAAACAAACACATCCTTACAGATGGCCAATAGACACATGAAAAGATATTCAACATTGCTAATTATTAGAGAAATTCAAATCAAATCTACAATAAGGTACCACCTCACACCAGTCAGAATGGCCATTATAAAAAGTCTACAATCTGTGTATCTTCCTTGGAGAAATGTCTATTTAGGTCTGCACATTTTTGGATTGAGTTGTTTGTTTTTTTGATATTGAGCTGCATGAGCTGCTTGTAAATTTTGGAGATTAATCCTTTGTCAGTTGCTTCATTTGCAAATATTTTCTCCCATTGTGAGAGGTGTCTATTCGTCTTCTTTATCGTTTCCTTTGCTGTGCAAAAGCTTTTAAGTTTCATTAGGTCCCATTTGTTGCTTTTTATTTCCATTTCTCTAGGAGGTGTGTCAAAAAGGATTTTGCTGTGATTTATGTCATACAGTGTTCTGCCTATGTTTTCCTCTAAGAGTTTTATAGTGTCTGGCTTTACATTTAGGTCTTCAATCCATTTTAGTTTATTTTTGAGTATGGTATTACGGAGTGTTCTAATTTCATTATTTTACATGTAGCTGTCCAGTTTTCTCAGCACCACTGATTGAAGAGGCTGTCTTTTCTCCATTTTATATTCTTGCCTCCTTTATCAAAAACAAGGTGACCATATGTGCATGGGTTTATCTCTGGGCTTTCTATCTTGTTCCACTGATCTATATTTCTGCTTTTCTGCCAGTACCATACTGTCTTGATTACTATACCTTTGTAGTATAGTCTGAAGTCAGGGAGCCTGATTCCCCCAAGCTCCATTTTTCTTTTACAAGATTGCTTTGGCTATTTGGGGTCTTTTGTGTTTCCATACAAACTGAAATTTTTTGTTCTAGTTCTGTGAAAAATGCCTTTGGTAGTTTGATAGGGATTGCACTGAATCTGTAGACTGCTTTGGATAGCATAGTCATTTTCACAATGTTGATTCTTCCAATCAAGAACATGGTATATCTCTGCATCTGTTTGTATCATCTTTAGTTCCTTTCATCAGTGTCTTATAGTTTTCTGCATACAGGTCTTTTGTCTCCTTAGGTAGGTTTATTCCTAGGTATTTTATTCTTTTTGTTGCAATAGTAAATGGGAGTGTTTCCTTAAATTCTCTTTCATATTTTTCATCTTTAGTATATAGGAATGCAAGAGATTTCTGTGCATTAATTTTGTATCCTGCAACATTACCAAATTCATTGATTAGCTCTAGTAGTTTTCTGGTAGCATCTTTAGGATTCTCTATGTATAGTATCATGTCATCTGCAAACAGTGACAGCTTTACTTCTTTTCTGATTTGGATTCCTTTTATTTCTTTTTCTTCTCTGATTGCTATGGATAAAACTTCAAGAACTATGTTGAATAAGAGTGGTGAGAGTGGACACCCTTGTCTTGATCCTGATCTTAGAGGAAATGGTTTCAGTTTTTCACCAGTGAGAATGATGTTGGCTGTGGGTTTGTCATATATGGCCTTTATTATGTTGAGGTAAGTTCCCTCTATGGCTACTTTCTGGAGGGTTTTTCTCATAAATGGGTGTTGAATTTTGTCAAAAGCTTTTCCTGCATCTATTGAGGTGATCATATGTTTTTTCTCCTTCAATTTGTTAATATGGTTTATCCAACAAACACATGAAAGGATGCTCAGCATCACTAATCATTAGAGAAATGCAAATCAAAACTACAATGAGATATCACCTCACACCAGTCAGCATTGCCATCGTCAAAAATTCTACAAACAATAAATGCTGGAGAGGGTGTGGAGAAAAGGGAACCCTCTTGCACTGTTGGTAAGAATGTAAATTGATACAGCCACTGTGGAGAACAGTACGGCAGTTCCTTAAAAAACTAAAAATAGAACTACCATACGACCAGCAATTCCACTACTGGGCATATACCCTGAGAAAACCATAATTCAAAAAGAGGCATGTACCACAATGTTCATTGCAGCTCTATTTACCATAGCCAGGACAAGGAAGCAACCTAAGTGTCCATCGACAGATGAATGGATAAAGAAGATGTGGTGCATATATACAATGGAATAGTACTCAGCCATAAAAAGAAACAAAATTGAGTTATTTGTAATGAGGTGGATGAACCTAGAGTCTGTCATACAGAGTGAAGTAAGTCAGAAACAGAAAAACAAATACCATATGCTAACACATATATATGGGATCTAAAAAAAAAAAGGTTCTGATGAACCTAGGGGCAGGACAAGAATAAAGATGTAGACATAGAGGATGGAGTTGAGGACACAGGGAGGGGGAAGGATAAGCTGGGACGAAGTGAGAGAGTGGCGTGGACATATATGCACTACCAAATGTAAAATAGATAGCTAATGGGAAGCAGCCACATAGTACAGGGAGATCAGCTCTGTGCTTTGTGTCCACCTAGAGGGGTGGGACAGGGAGGGTGGGAGGGAGACGCAGGAGGGGGGAGATATGGAGATATATGTATATGTATAGCCAATTCACTGTGTTATAAAGCAGAAACTAACACACCACTGTAAAGCAATTATACTCCAATAAAGATGTTAAAAAAAAAAGTCTACAAATAATAAATGCTGGAGAGGGTGTGGAGTAAAAGGAACCTCCCTACAGTTTGGTCGGAATGTAAATTGGTGCATCCACTATGGAAAACAGTATGTAGATTCCTCCAAAAACTACAAATAGAGCTACCATATAATCCTGCAATCGCACTCCTGGGCATATATCTGGAGAAAACTCTAATTCAAAAGATACATTCACCCCAATGTTCATAGCAGCACCATTTACAATAGCCAAGATGTAGAAGCAATCTAAGTGTCCATCAACAGATGAATGGATAAATAAGATGTGGTATATACATATATATTATATATATACAGTGGAATATTATTCAGCCATAAAAAGAATGAAATGCCATTTGCAGCAACATGGATGGACCTAGAGATTATCATATTAAGTGAAGTAAATCGGACAAAGACAAATATTATATGATATCCCTTATATGCGGAATCTAAAATATAATAGAAAAATTTATTTACAAAACAGAAACAGACTCACAGATATAGAAAACAAACTTATGGTTATCAAAGGGGAGAGTGGGGGAGGGATAAATTAGGAGTATGGGATTAACAGATACCCACCATTATATATAAAATAGACAACAAGGATTTAATGTATAGCACAGGGAACTATACTCAATACTTTGTAATAACATATAAGGGGAAAGAATCCGGAAAAGAACAGATAGATAGGTAATCTATCTATATATATCTGAATCACTTTGCTGTATACCTGAAACTAATACAATATTGTAAATCAACTATACATTAAAAAACAAAAAAACAAAAAAACAAGTCCTCCCTCCCCTTGATGCTAAGGGCAGCTTGTATAACTAGGTGGCAAAGTAAAGGTATCTTCCTCCTTTCATCCATGCCTACTGACATTTTGTGCTATGAGATGAAGTCTTAAATGTCCAAGATTTCTTCCTCTCTGAACTGTATACATTTTGCTTCTCTTCTATTTTTATGTTTCATGTATTCCCACCGTATTTTCCTTGATATCTCACCTCTTCTACCTTTATCCTGTGATGGTTAGGTTGCCTAGACTGAAGCAAATCTGTACATGTCAACATGTGCTTGGAGATCATGGACAGGATGGATAGAATCCGGGAAAGCTGACTCAACATCTGCATTAGCTCACCCCATGACCATTCTTCAGTTTTTTTGTCTTTGTGTCATTACACTTTGTTTCATGAAGGTGAAGAACTGGTTTAATAATGAAGGGTCTACAAACTTTATTGGAGAAAATATCTCTTTGGTAGAATTCCGTAGGAATGTCCTGCTGCCCAATGGAGAGTCCCTTTGATTTCAAAATTTTCTGTTAGAACCAAATTGTAAAATTATTGCTAATAAACATTTCCCACCTATAGTAAATACCCTCAATTATAATAAAAATTAAATAAATTTCTTTTTCTACAATAAAAAATTATCTGAAAGTAATAGAAAATAATAAAATTAAGGTAAATGCTATAAATATAATTTTAACTTAGATACAATTTTATAATTTTTTTGTAAATATTCAATTTTCAAAACATTACAGGTGCAAGTGAGGTTTATCTGTTTTATAGCTCTCATCGTTGAGAGGCAGTAATATATTTATTGAATTTATATTAATATTGTATGAAATTAGCAATCTGTCTTATGAGTATTCATTTTTGTGCATATTTACATATGAGTAAAAACATATTGACACATAATTTATACATAGCTAGGCATCTTTACCGTCAAGCTTACCTAAATTAAGATAAAAGAAAGAAATCCTTTTAGTTCACAAAGTTCAAATCCATTTGGTGGCAAAGAGAAGTGAATTGGCAATCAGTGAATTAAGAGAAAGAGACTCTCTATTCCAGTGTGCTGAGCCAAGGCATAATTTTATTATTTCTTTAAATGTAAAGGCTGAATAGCTTATTTCATTTAAAAATGATGGTGCAGTAAGTTTAGAATCTCTATTTGCATATTACTCCTATAGCTATGAATTAACATTCGATGTACTCCCTTTAGTCAATTTGTGCACATGCACAGATTTTCATTACATCTACAGCAAGCTGCTGCCTGAGATCCAAAAGTCAAGGATCTAACCGCAAATGGTTCAGAAGACATCTTTAAGATTAGTGAAATGTGCCGTCATCCCTCTGGATTTAAGAATTAAAGATGAAGAAAGAAAATATAAGCAAAGAAAAAAAATACATTCACAGTCAGATTCTTCTGCAGTGAGTTTACCCAGCCAACTAAATACTGCTCCAGAGTGCAATGTACAAAGCTTGGCAAGTCACTAAAAGTCAATCGACTTTAAATATGAACACATTCCTCAGGAAGCAGTGGTGACCTTCTAAAATGACTTGTTTGAAAACAAACAAAAAGTAATACAAGGGGAGTGCTACCACTGCTAAGAGTAAATGCTGTTTCAAAAATACTGTTTCAGTGGAAAACGAGTGATTTCCATAGGCCCAGAGCCTAGCCCTTGCTTGAAGGGTTCAGCTGTTTCTTAAGGAAAATGACCTTTCCTGCCCTGGGAGGCCCAGGCAGAAACTGGGCTGAGCGCTCCGTGAGTCTGCGGAGGGGACTGTCCACACACTGGCTCCCTTCTTACCTGTGTGTAATAGGCTGCTTCATGCATACTTTTTACAGGGAGTGTGCACTGGACAGGAAAGATTAAAATAGCTAGTCTTCTAGATTAAAAAATTAAAAATCTACGGTTGATACCGCTGAGTCGCAGCTTCTCTCAAGGGGACCTTCCTTTGGGAACTTTGCTTTCAGTTCTTTCTCAGCAAAGGGCGGAAGTCAGAATTCAGAGATCCTGTTTAAACAGTGCAGTGCCACAAGTTCAGTGGTTTAGCTTTTCTAATAGTCTACTGAACAACTGGTTAACATGGTAAACATACTGTCCTAAGAGGTGACTAAAAATGCTTTTAGTTTGACTGTGGTTGAATTCATTAAAACACACACATGCACACACGCTCCCACATTCACGCATGAATACAAGCCCACTCAAAATCTCCAGGCTTTATATTTTAATTTGTTAAACAAAAACTTGTCTGATTTCTATCATTTGCCAATCTCTACAAGGAAATAAATGCACCACAAAATGACTTAAGTCATTTAGACAGACTGAGGCAAGACAACAGGAGGGAGAAGAGTGGAAAGTCACATTGTGCTGAACCCAGAAGAAGCAGGAAGATAGAAGAGAGTGACCAGGGACAATCAAACTCCTCAGAATGACCATCTCTGCCTTTTAAGAATGGGAGGAGGCATCTAGCAGAAAGTAGATCTGGAAGCAGCAAAATCTGGGTCATTTCTCTAAACTGATCCATCCAGGAATATTGAGCTAGTTTGCAAATTTCAGGAAAGACCAGAATGTGTCTCAATTTAAAAAAATGAACATAATGATATGTGGCAGACAATGTGTGTAGGGGTGTTATGATTAGATTAGGTAGTTTTTACATTTTCACATAAAGAATCAGAAGACTGAAAGTAGCAGGAATCACAGCATGAACATCTTGAAATTGCAACTAGGCCTAATTATTTTTTTAAGTTTGAGGTTTTGCAAGTAAGAGTTCCACTTAATATAATTAGATATTGTAGCTGTTTGAGTTTGTTGAAGCATGTTTCTTATCTTCTTTTATTACTTTTTTTCTTTGGTGGGGTTGGGGACAAAAGGATTATGCAGGCTTTGGAGAGGATCTGGGAAAAACACAACAGATCTAAAGTCCTTTCATCTTCATCTTAGTAAATCTCTAGACTGGACAGGACCAAGAAGGATGGCAGCTTTCCTTGCTTGTGAAGAAGTCCTAGCGAACAAATCTGCCACGCATGGCATAAAAAGGCAGGAGCAAAACCTCGTTCTCACTTCAGCCTCACGCTGTTGGAGGCCCTTGAAAGAAATTAATCTGAGCAGATTTAGGACTGAGGGCTTTATGTCCATATGGATTGGCAGTTGGTGAGACCTCACTATTAACGGTGCACAGTTAATAAATAATATGTCTCTGTTTGCTTTGGTAGCTGTTTAAGCATTAAAAAGCTTATGAAAAGATTGCTTAGACAAAAACCCCACATATGGGCAAGGTCTTGGTCTATGCTGGACGTCTTCCATTCAGGAATCCCATTTGCACTCTGCATGGTACGTCGCCCCCCAAACAATTTGTTATTCATTTTACCAAGACAGACCACATGAGTTAGGGAGACATTAAAAATTCTAATAAATAAGCCAATAAATAGCATTCAAAAATAAAAAAAGGATAAGCATATCCTACAATGGAATAATGTTACTGTTCCCGCATGCAGACAGAGATTGGAATCTAAACAGTTACTACTTACTTACAGGGTGAACCTGTGTCTTCTCAGAGTATTTACATTCTCCTGCTTGATAAATGAGTCTAAGACACACTCCAATTCTGATTTCAGAAGCAAATTAAATTTCAAAATTAATACACATTTAATTTTAAATGTCCCTTTCATAGCACCTATCTCTAGTAGACCTTACGAAGAAAAACTGCAGGCTCTGTGATCCTAAATGACTTTTGACCTGATTTAAACCCTGGGACTTAAAAAAAAAAATGAAGACACCAACTAATGAAGGCGTCTGCTAGAATATCTTATGCAGCATAATGCTTAATCATGTTCAAGCACTGCTCTGTGTTTGCAAAATCTTAGTTCAAATTTTATCAAATCCAATCCATAAATGGATACATTTCAATTATTTTTTATTATATATTGATTGCAACTGAGTATTGAAGTGCTGTGTAAAGAATAATCTGATCACCTTATGCTAAAAGTAACTTTGTAAATGAACTGAAAATAAAATGGAAATGAAAGCACCTAAGCCCTATGTCTCCAAAGATTGGCTCACATATCTTGGACATAGGTTGACATTGTAGCTTATGCATTATAAAAGTCTTTTCACTTTCTCTTTCTTTCTATAATTCTTCCAGGTGAGAGTTCATGCCTGAGTTTCCTTTTACTTTAAATTATTGTTATTTTTTTAACTTAAGGGAACTATTACTCTTTTACAAGTAAAACTTTCCAGGAAAGCTTGTATGGCATTGCTGTTACATGAGTGACATTTGCAAATACTGAGCATAATCAGTTTGCTTTGAAATTGGTCACAGTTTTTCTACAAGAAACTCAGTTTAATGGAGAGGTTGAAGTGAATATGCAGATAAATCAGGTTATTTTGGATGTACTAAATGAAGTCCCCCATATTCTTTCATACTCTATTGTATTATTCTATGCTACACACAGTTAAGGCTAGCATATTATTCAAAGTACTACATCGTATTTCCTTTCAAAATTAGTACAATAATCTCATAATTTTGGATGATGTATTAAATTTATTCATTGCCAAAAAGTCTGGCAAATGAACAAACACATCCATTAAAGAGAGAAAAAAAAACCCATCAACCTATGACTTCTTTTTCTGGAATGACCCTTCCTGGGCCTTCAGCAAGCAATTATTGAAATAGTTGCTGCATTTTCTTGGAAATTACATGGTTGTATGCAAACAAGACTTCATCCAGAAGTTTTTTTGTTTGTTTTGTTTTGTTTTGCGGTACGCGGGCCTCTCACTGTTGTGGCCTCTCCCGTTGCGGAGCACAGGCTCCAGACGCGCTAGGCCCAGCGGCCACGGGCCCAGCCGCTCCGCGGCACGTGGGATCCTCCCGGACCGGGGCACGACCCCACGTCCCCTGCATCGGCAGGCGGACTCTCAACCACTGCGCCACCAGAGAAGCCCATCCAGAAGTTTTAAATGCAGATTTCTAGGAGTAACTTTTCTTCAACTGGGATTGGGAGAAATTACATTTTATATTGTAATGCGGATTTAATGTAACCATGGTAAAATGTGGCAGGGTAGGAATCCTGTCTGTCACTGATTTACTGCTTAACTGTAGGGAAACACAATAAAACAATGCCCCCAGCACTGTCATAAGCCCTTCTTTATTGTCAAGGTGTCAGAATACTATGTCAGGTAGTCACTAAACTTAAAAGTGATTTATGATTAGAAAACCCAACTAAAGATTTAGTTTAGTTTATCATTTTCAAAACTACATGAAAAGATCTTTTAAATTATATCCTTTTTTTCTGGTCTGTGCAATATGACCCACAACAGAGCAGTTAGCTCATAAAAAGAACATACATTATGAGAATGTTCTAAATTTTCACATTTTGTTTATATTTTATGGCTTTTACTTAGGTTAACATGTGGTGCAATTTTACAAAGCCTGATTGTTCACGTATTTAATTTCTATGTCCATAAAGCCATATATTTTTAATATAATCCAACCAGCAGGAAATGATCAGACTCTACTAAATATTTTAATATTAGCCTGAAGTTGCGAAGTTAAATATAAAAGAGAAAGTGGTTTTAAAGCCTGTGACATTTCACACTATTCCATCAGTAATAAAGATATATAAATCAACTTTTCTGGAATGTGATTTGGGAATTTTAAAATCCTAATACTAATGCTATGAAATAATTAATGAAATATGATATGTAAAGCCAACAATGAACATAAGAGTATACTTTTTGTTAGTAACTCCTCTTCCATTTTAATGCAAGAAATTTGCATTTTAAAACACAAGACAGTTATTACACAAACAGAAATTCTGGTGGTTTGTAAACTGGAATCCTGTGTTGTTCTTATACCTGATTTGTAAAATTGCTGATCAATTACTTTTGTCCTAAATTTTAGGCATTTTTAAGAAATCACATCTGTTAAAAAATAAAGCACTCTTTTTAATCTTTTCTTAGCTGTAAATTATTATTGTTTTAAGTTTAGTTCTGTATATATCCCAATTACATATTAAAAGAAGGGCTGATGCATCTGTTGTGTGGTAAGCAGGAAATGGTTAAATAAAAAACCCCAAAAAGAGTAATACTAAAGATTTTTAACTCTAATTTCTGAAGTTAGGCTATATTGAGGAACAGAAAAGAGCACACTTTTTTTTAATAATAAAGAAGAATCATGTAAGTGGACTCTCCAAATACTCTTCTCTCAGATAAGGCCATTAAAAAAGACATTAGTAGACATTTTGTATACAATCTTCAGAGAGGATATTTTGTGAATATATTTACGTTGGAGACAAGTCCCATCTCCTAAAGTAATTATATGGAATTGGTTCGTACCATAACAAAATAGAAATGGAAAAAAAATACCATTTGTAATAAGGAGACTAAATGATATTTGAAACATGATGTTTCAAAGCATTAGAGTCAAATTTTTGAGCCATGTCAGAGAGAGAAGACATTTCAGTGAGTCTCAGTTCTTTTCCATGGGTAGAATCTGTGTGGGATGGATAAGGAGATCAGAGATAAAAGAACCTGGGAGAAGACAGAATAGTAGAACGTGTACCAGAATTTAGACAGAGGAGTATTTGATAATTGCTACTCTGCTGTTTAAAAGTCTTCAATGTCTTTCTAAGTTCCTAGATATAACATATTTAACTTTCAACGTTCTGCTTTCAACTACCTCTCTAACTACCCACCACTTCCCAAATATAATGTACACTCACACCTTAATGAACCACCTAAAGATCCCTGAGCACTAGGTGCCTCCACCCTTGCACATGCTTTGCTCCTTGTTTGAAGTGCCCTTTACTTCCTAGCCTGTCAGGAGAACGAATGACTCACCTTTTGAGAGTCAGTTACGGTGTAACCGGTTTGGGGAAATCTTCTCTGACCCACTTTAGATATTTATCGTTTGTGCCATCAAGACTTGTGAAGGATTTTTATTATATTTATCAGAGTGTATTGCAAATATTTAAACATATCTTTCCCACCTACTAGGCTTTAAACTCCTTGCCAGAAAGGAAATTAACTTGTTTCTCCTCTACCTCTGGTTCCCAACATAGTGCGTGATACGTGAGAGAGATGTAACTTACTCTTGTTGAATAAACGAATGGATAATGGAAGGATATTTGCTCAGGTACTACTGGTTAGCAACATCACCAAATAACCCATAAAAAACCAGAACTGGGCATTTGTAAATAGAATAGTGCGTTTCAATATTATATTTATTTCCCACTGCTTAAGACATTCATTGGGGGTACTATGAAAGAAATACTAGAGATGATAGAAAAGGGATTAAAATAACAGCTATGGTAATATATGCATTTTGACCCACTTGCTTTTTTTTCTTTTTTAAAGAGCACAGTAGAGGGTATATTATTTTCTCAAATGCTTTAGTCAACTGGATTGTACTTTTCTCTGCACATCACCTCTCTTTGACGGGACCACTTGAGTTCCCTTACTGTAAAGGTTATCCATTCTGAGCTTTCTGTCTACTCATTCAGACATGTACCTAAAGATCGTTAGCAGAAAAGACCCTTAAGATTATAGGAAAACTAAGTTGCTATATTAGCTAATTCTGTAAAGCTGTGAGGCTCCCAATCTAACAATACATATATACATAACTTCTTTCTAAAGCAGTTAAAAATTGGTGAGCTCCCATGTTGTGTCAGGCATTGTTGTAGATACTTTACATGTACTCTCTTCTTTAATCTCAACAATTTATGAAGTACTATTTTAAGCCCATCTTGTAGATGAGGAAAGGGAGCACAGGAAGTTCACATTGCTAATCAGTGAGTATTTAAGAAGACTAAGCCTTTACACATTTATACATTTGTAGTGGTCAAGACCAAACATAATATGCCAAATGCACTTTCATGATTTCTGCTTTTGCTAATGACAGTCCTTCAATTTAGAATCTCACACTCCTGTGAAATCCTAGTAAACTTTCTATGCTTCACTCAAGTTACTTTGTTAAGAGTTTCCTTCCTCTTTGTTGCCAAAGCATTTTGTTTGCCCTTCTATTGTAACACTTATTTCATTCATATCTGTGTTATATGCATGAATATTACTTTTCTTGTGCTAAATTGTAAGCTTCTTGAGGTCAGCTACTGTGTAAAAATGTCTCTGTACCCCCAGCAATCCTTCATCATTGTAGTTCAGTAGGCACGCAATGAATTTATGTGAAATAAATTATTCTTCATAATTTAATATAGGGTGCTATTTTCCAATTTGACTTCTGATACTGAATATCTCAATCTTGTATTCATATAGAAAGGGCATAGGGATACCTGTTATTTGTAACTGAAGCATGTTTCAGCTAACTAGCTCATTCATTTCCCTCTCATTCTCATGTCTTCCTTCACTAATGATTTTTTTGTTTTCTTGTAAAGTAATACAATTTGGTAGTGTTTAATTAGCATTCTGGGTTTTCTTGCTGGAAGTTGGAGAGGCAGCTTGCAGGAATTTTTAAAGGTGGTTTTGGGGAAACTTTATATGCAATTCTAGGAGACTTCTGGGCCATCAAAGCCTATTTCTAAGAGCAATAATATTCTTCAAGTTTTAATAGGTTACTGTAAGAGACAGAGGGTTTATATTTACTGCTTGGCATTTGCCATGCTATTGGCATAATTCCATCAGTTGCATAAAGTAAAGGTACAAAAGAAAGCTTTATGTTCCTTAGCTGAGTCACTTGAGAAATCTGCAATCTATCCCTTAGTGGTAAGATGTACCATCAAATTCAGTCTTGCCATCTTCACTGTGCCTATGCTAAGCACGATGTCAAACACATGAAAAGAAAAAAGAAAAAGAAACAAATTATGTGGAGTAGAAAGTGACAGTCATTTACAAAAATAATTTTGTTATCTTGGAATCAATTTAGAAACACTAGGCTAGTGTTTAGTGTTCCCTTAAAATTTTTTATAATGACCAATACACAGCCAGTTTATGCAACATGATGTCCAACTAGGACATAGTTTGCCACCAAATCCAGCATTCAATTGAAATATCATATTAAAAACTGTTAGGTATAAAATAAGCTACAAAGGATATATTGTACAACATGGGGAATATGGCCAATATTTTATAATAACTATAAATGGAGTGTAACCTTTAAAAATTTTGAATCACTGTATTGTACACCTGTAACATATACTATTGTACAGCAACTGTACTTCAATAAAAAATAAAATAAAATGAAGTAAAATGATCCAAAAAAAGCCACCTCCACAGATAAATGGGGGTCCTCAGTCAACTTTACATCAACATAGTCTTTTTATGTTGGAGCATCAAAACTCACGGGCCCAGGGCTGATTATGTTTTCTCACACAGTCTGGTTGAGGACTCTTTGTTGAATTGAACTGAAATCTAAGAAACTCAGAAGATCCACCTAAGCACAGTTATCTCTATAATAGCAGAATGAAAGTTTGCCATGCAAGTTTTATGCCAAATACATTATGACTTTAAATCTACTGTATCAAAGAATTGCTCCTAACTTCAAGCATCTGATTCACCCTGAGTTAGTGTCAGACTCTACCTGTTTAAGGACTCAGTCCCACAACACTGCCATCCCCAAGGGAGCCACTTCTGTCTGACTTGACTACAAAGTCAGGCTTCCCACAACCCCTCCTACATGTTCAATCATGTGTTACAGACCTCACAGAACTCAGGGAGACATTTTAATTATGTTTACCAATTTATTATAAAGGATATTATAAAGAATACAGATGAACAGCCCAGTGAAGAGGAATATAAAGTGAGGTCTGAAAAGGTCCTGAGAACAGGAGCTTCTTTCCCTTTGGAGTTCAAGAGTGCCACCCTCCCAGCACATATGTACCTATGTTCAACAACCTGGAAGCTCTACCAATTCCTTCATTTAAAATTTTTATGGAGGTTCCATTGTGTAGATATGAGTGATTAAATTATTGACCATTGGTGATTATCTCAGCCCCTCTCCCCTCCCTTGAGGCTCTGGTGTGAGGATGAAACCTGCGACATTCTAATCACATAGCTGGTTCTTCTGACAACCAGTTATCCTCGAATGGTCACTTCATTAGCATAAAGTCAGGTATGGCTGAAAGGTGCTTATTATGAATAACAAAAGATTCTACTCTGACCCCTATCACTCAGGAAATTAAGTGTTTTAGAAGGTCTGTATCAGGAACAGGGGATAAACACATTCTCAAGTAAATCAATGATCAAAAACACCTATAGGAAATTAAACACAACAGTAAAAGAAAAGAATGAGACAGAGAAAACAAATATTTTTGCCATTCATGATTTCAAAGTTGAGTCCACTCGTGATTGTTAACTTGCCACGGTTTTGTGGAAGTCATAGAATTCTCCAACAGTCTTATTTTCTGATTGGGATGGGAATTCCTTTTTTTAGAGCTTTAGATGGGGTGAAAATTAGGTATTGTCAATATTTTCCTTTACTGGTATTGATAGATTTTTACTTCACCTTTTGTTTAGTATTTAGTGCCAGTGAATATTTTCTAAATATTATTTTCCCTAAACATCCTTTATAGTTTTACAAACATCTATTGTTTTATATACCTTGCTGATATTTTTTAAATGATAACTTTTATAATGTTAATTTCTTTGTTTATTCTTACTATCTATTCCATAGTTTAAAAAGCTTCAGGAAAATATGAAAAAGAGGGACTCATCTTACAGTTACATTTTTACTGAGCTTTAAGGTTAGTTGTGCCTTATTAAATTCAATAATACATCTCAAAATTTTGAAAATAAGGTTATCAAAAATAAAAAATGGTGATTTTAACACTTTTTATGAGTGGGGATATTATACACTAATGTAACACAGAGATTGAAAAAAATTCTTTGCTATGTTTGTTCTTTTCTATACATCTTCTTGGTTTTTGAATTAAATTCAGATAAAAATGATGACTATAAAAAGTTAGAATTTCTGTTAACAATAGAATTATCTGGATGTTATCACTAAATAGTTTTCATTATTATCAAATAAAAAGTACCTCTCTAAAGTAAAAAAAAATCATGCCTATATTTTAAAAATAGGAATAATGAAGAGACTTCTTCCCATATTCTTTCTTTCTCTGAATAAAAACAGATACATTGTGTGAATACAAAATGGGAAAATTTAATTTAACTTATTATTCCTTTCATTCTCATTTTATGCCTAATTTTATTATTTTTTACATTATGCTAGTCACATTTTTTAGATTGGAATCCCACAGAGGACATCTATTTCAGTTATGTAATGTTACAATCTGATAACTTCACAATTCAAAAAACTTATACTCAGAAAGTCTCAACATACTTCAGGACTTATCTCCCAATTTTTTTTAAAGATTTTTTTTTTTTGATGTGGACCACTTTTAAAGCTTTCATTGAATGTGTTACAATATTGCTTCTGTTTTATGTTTTGGTTTTTTGGCCATGAGGCATGTGGGATCTTAGCTCCCTGACCAGGGATTGAACCCACACCCTCTGCATTGGAAGGTGAAGTCTTAACTACTGGACTGCCAGGGAAATCCCTATGTCCCAATTTTTGATAAAGACAACTATGGATGTGTAATATCATATATCTAATCGCTTATGGTTATACAACACCTTTCCAGCAATACTCTAATGAAACTGGTATGATAAAGACTGTTTGATATGTTTCAAAGTCAGGATCATAGTCAGTGGCTTTTCAGTGGGTGAGTGAAGCAAGAGTAGAGAATGAGATCTGATCTCTAATGTGGACAACTAAGTAAAAAGTGATGTTTCTTTGTGATTGAAGGAATAATAGAATACAGTCATTGCACGTTATCCATGGGAAATTGGTTCCCGGACCCACTATGGATACATAGTCAGCCCTCTGTATCCACAGGTTCTTTATCCTCAGGTTCAACTAACCATGTACTTGTAAACGTAGTACAAGACCTGCAGTTCTTTGAATCTGAGGATCCAAACCCACAGATACAGAAAGCCAACTGTATTTTATGAAGAAGGTAACGAACTCATCTTTAACATAGGAATACTGGTGTTTATAGGACACCCGAATGGAAGTATCTAGTAGGATATAAAATATATAGATTTGAGATAAAATCAAGCATTGACCTTGTTAGCATTGTGTATATGATAGTGAAGCCATGAAAAAGAGTGAAATCATCTAGGAATAATGTGAGAAGAATCAGAAAATTCTAGAGACTATCAACATAAAACAGCATCTCATAGATTTTGAGAACTCTTGTCATAGGAGGGGCAGAGATAAGAAACAGTGGTTATTACACAGATAAAATTGAAAATCATTTCAAGAAGGAAGAAGTGATCAAGAGGGAGGAAGTGAATCAGCAGTGTTTGAAGCTGCAGAAAAGACATTTAAGATCAACAATCAAACCTGCCATGGATTTAACATCAAGGATGTCACTACTGCCCAAAGTTTTAGTTGGGATTGAGAGAATAATGGCATCATATATGGGATTTGGAGTTTGAAAGTGGGATAGTATAGAAAATATGTGTAGACTATGTTTTTACAAATATTGATTTATTGATTGCAAAGTGAAAAAAATAGATGGCCAAAGGACCATGCAGTGTTGAGTAAAAAGTTTTCTTTTGAGGAATAATTATTAGAGAGACTTAGGAAAGTTAAATTCTGAGAGAGAGAGAGAGAAAAAATAGACTAGGCAATGGTTTAAAGGTTCCTGAAGGTTTGGTTATAGACAAAAAAGGGGGGAGGGTTCTTTTTCCTTGGAGAAAGGCTAGAGATGGGATGGAGGAGGAATTAAGAGGTCCAAAGATGGGCTTCCCTGGTGGCGCAGTGGTTGAGAGTCCACCTGTCGATGCAGGGGACACGGCTTCGTGCCCCGGTCCGGGAAGATCCCACATGCCGCGGAGCAGCTGGGCCCGTGAGCCATGGCCGCTGAGCCTGCACGTCCGGAGCCTGTGCTCCACAACAGGAGAGGCCACAGCAGTGAGAGGCCCGCGTACCGCAAAAAAAAAAAAAAAAAAAAAAAAGACCCAAAGATAAGGTTTAGGATAGATAAGCTTTTACAATAATATTTATTAAACAGATATTGTCATTTACTAAAGATGAAGAGGAGGAGAAGGAAGAGGGGGGAGGGGGTTGGGGGAGGGGGGAGGGGCAGGCATAGAAAGAGGCATAGGTGTCCCTTCACCTAAGCAAAGGAAGAAGGGGAGAAAGAGGTGAAGGCACACTATTGCCAAAGACTTGCTAATTTGTAGACAGGTTCTTAGACACCATAAACACTAAGCTACGCTGAAGAGTACAATTTAAGCATAAACAGAGCTTTGAAAATTTGCTTTAATTCCACCTAAAAATTGCATTTTGCATGATGTTGTCAACTGCTCAAAAAAGATCCTTAGGTCCAAGGAGAAAATTATTTCAGCTGCCCCTCTCAAGTCGTCCCCTGAATTTCTACTTTTTTTTTTTTCATATATATTATTTCTCCACTCTTGGTTGAGATGTTCTACTTTTTGGTGGTTATTTCATCTTCAGAACTTTTACAGGCATAATTGAGTTAACATGCTTAAAGTCAAGGAAGACATTTAAAGTCAGATGCCTCCGAGGCACTGAAAGTGACAGCTTAATTCCTTGGCTTTCAGCTTCCTCTTTATTTTTGGCCCCTGAGGGAATTCTCTTGATTTATCAAAAGCTAGGCTATACATTTAAAAGGATGTTTGTTATATATTATCCAGAATTTCCTGGTGTTTTGAAGGATGATATTAATGATATCTTATCTGCATATTAGTAGAGTTATAAATCTTAGTCTCTTGCTCCTAATTCTAACAGATTTTCCTTGTATCCTATGAATTCCCCTATCTCTTAACTATTCCTGGATTTTAATTTTAACATGGAGACATCTCTGTCAGAATTAAAACCAATAAGAGATTCTGGAAGGGGAAGGAGAGACTACTACTCTGAACGTCTGAACATGTCTCCTGTCTGCATCTGCTGCTTTGTGAGAAAGGCTTGCTTTCCCTACACGATGCTCTACAGCTGCAGGAGACATCTGTGGGATGCACAGCTCCATTTATTTGGGAGACTGAGTGACCTTGACTCTCTCTGCTCTTGGACTCCAGTCTTGGCAGTCCCTCAGACTCCTCCCAAGCTTACAATGCTCTTACTGGGTGGAGGCAGGTATGGCTGGGTTAAATCCTTTTTCCTGGAAATATAATTTTCCTCTTGGAGTCAGGGCTCAATACTTTCTTGGAGCAGTACTGTGACATTTTTCTGTATAACACCTCTGATGCCCCTATTCCCCGACTTTCTGCCTCAGTGCTGCCATCTGTATAATACTCTCTCTTCCCATGCTACATAATAGCAAATTTAACCAAGGCCACCATCACATACACAATTACACATTATTGCCATTTGCTGGGGTCTGCTATAATTTAGCAAGAATCCTAGTTTTCAAATGCTGAGAGAATGTTTTAATCCAAAAATTGGTGTGAGAGGCTGAATAATGGCCCCCAAAGATGTTTGTGCCCTAATCCCTAGACCTCGTGAATATATGTCACCTTACATGATAAAGTTAGGATTGTACACCCAGGATTAAATTAAGGATCTAGAGATGAAGAGATTACTCTGATTATCCCTATATAATCATGAGGGTCCTTCTGAGAGGGAGGCAGTAGAATTACAGTCCAGAGAAGGCTATGTGACAATGACAAGCAGCAGACATTGGAGTGATGTGGCCACAAAGCAAGGAATGCTAACAACTTATAGAAGTTAGAAGATGCAAGCAACAGAGTCTCCCCTGGAGCCTCAAGAAGGAACCAGCCCTGCTAACAACCCTGATTTTAGCCCCATGAACTTTATTTGGGACTTCTGAACTCTAGAACTGTGAGGAAATAGATCTGTGTTGTTTTAAGCCACTACATTTGTGGTAAGTTTGTTATAACAGCTAATAAAATCAGGAATTTAAATATACATAAGAACAAACATTTCTTTGTCCCCCAGGACATAGAAAATGTAGTAATAACAGTGGTTCTAGCAGCTTCCACCTACCAAGATTGCATTATTTACAAGAAATTCTTCTTTGTAACTTACCCACTTTAATTCATATAATGGCACTGCTATTCCCATTTTACAGAAACAGTATCATAGAAACCCATTTACCCACTGAGTGAAAGGCAGAACCACAATGTGAACACAGGGCTTTGTGATATCAGTTTAAAAACTGGTACACTGTAAAAGCAAAACACAGATTACTGAAGAGAAGAATTTAAACATGGCTGAAAGGAATGTTGAAAACCTATCAAGGCAGTGTTATCAGTTGAGCTGGATCTCTCAAAAAACATTATGTGGGAGTCCTAACCCCCAGTCCCTCAGAATGTGATCTTATTTGAAGATAGTTTTACAGAGGCAATCAAGTCAAAATGAAGTCATTAGGGTGGGTCCTAATCCAATGTGACTGGTATCCTTATCACAAGGGGAACTTGGGTTAGAAAGACAGACTTGAATGCCATTTGAAGATAGAGGCAGAGATTGGGATGGTGCTTCTACAAGGCAATGAACACCAAAGATTGCTGCTGAGAATGAGACGAATGACCAGAAGCTAGGGGAGAGGCACAAACAGATTCTTCCTCACAAGGCTCAGAAGGAACCAACCCTGCTGACACCTTGATCTTGAACTTCTGGCCTCCAGAACTGTGAGACAATAAATTTCCGTGGTCTAAGCCACGCAGTTGGCAGTACTTTGTTATGGCAGGCCCAGCAGACTAACACAAGCACCAGTGATGATGAAAATTAGGACGATAACAGCAACTGCAGCTGATTTTAAAATATCAGTATTCACTCATTATAGTTATAAAATTTAAAAATGTAGTTCTTACAAATCCTCTTATTATATATGTTAGTCTAGCACACTTAGCAATCACTTTAAGGAGAACTCTGAATAAAATGTGATCACATTTCTAACTAAATACCTATAAACATAAACGGCATTTATAAAGATAGTATGTTCTATTTCCTTTAAAAATACTTCACTTGGGCTTCCCTGGTGGCGCAGTGGTTGAGAATCTGCCTGCTAATGCAGGGGACACGGGTTCGAGCCCTGGTCTGGGAGGATCCCACGTGCCGTGGAGCAACTAGGCCCGTGAGCCACAACTACTGAGCCTGCGCGTCTGGAGCCTGTGCTCCGCAACAAGAGAGGCCGCGACAGTGAGAGGCCCGCACACCGCGATGAAGAGTGGCCCCCGCTTGCCACAACTAGAGAAAGCCCTCGCACAGAAACGAAGACCCAACACAGCCAAAAATAAGTAAATAAATCAATTAAAAAAAAACAAACTTCACTTGTCTGACAAACAAAATCTTCTTGAGTACTTAAATTCTAATAAATTAAGCTTTTAAAGATGTTGAATCCTGAAGACGATTAAACGTTCTAACGCTATATAGAAATGGTAAGATTTCAACTTAAAAACACAAGCCTAAATCAAATACTGAGTTAGACATTTAAATTTACTCTTAGGGGTTAAATTATCTTAAACCTTTCAAGCACATAAAAAATCAAAACCACACAAACTTCTTAACCCACGTATATAAAAGTTATGGGGTGGATCCTCTCAAACATTCCTATACTGAATCCTAAATCTTTCTCAGGTTGAAACGTACTTGCAAGGGGACAGAAACAATTTATCATCACACACAAATCTGGGATTACCTTCTCACTTTGCTGAAGTTACCTAAAGAAGAGGAGATAGTGGCTGAGGCATGACTGGGCTCATATCCCTGCACAAGCAGGAATTTTAAGTCTTATTCATGGCCTGCAACAGGGATTTAAGGGAGAAAAATGGTTTCGTGTTCCACATGCCTGAGATTTGAGTCAAATTGTTACTCACTTTTCAAACTGAAATACATTCTGTACCCCCTTCCCATGTGGCTACACCGATGGTTTTTGTTTTTCTTTGGCTCTTAAACAAAAAAATGAACATTAATATGTTGTTAACAAAGTATGAAGCACAGGCCTAAGTGCTTTAAGATATATTAACTAATTTAATCTGTGAATTGAGATACTAGGTCCCAGTGGTGGCCTCAGCATCTTATCAGCATCAACAAATGAGGAATGTCTACTTGTATAACCAAAATATCCTATAGCTAGATGGGCAGGTGTAACAGAGTCAACATTTGTTCAATAATTATATCTAGGATCAACACATTACAGTTAATTAGTTTGTATATAACCAACTCTAGTAAGCAGTGAAATGGAATACCCCAGGGCAACAGATCCTGATCAGGGAATAACAGGCTCTTCAGACTGTAACAACTCTATCAACTAGAACAGCTCATAGCTCAAGGACACTTGCTTACATAGCTGGTTTGCATTTTTGTCTCTTAACTCTCCTAACTCTTGAAGATCAAAGTCTCTGGATGGAGCCTCAGGACCTGTTCTTGATGAGGCCTGGTGTAGGATTGATATGCAGTAGGTTTAGGGAGAGAGAAAGCACCCACAATGATGAGGTAACTAATGGGCCATCAAATGCATCCCACCTAAAGTTTAAGGTGCTGTGGCCTTTAATACAATTCCTAAAGCATGGGTGTATCTTGTGCTTATTGATTAGAAAGTTTATTCTGGGTAGATTAAATAATTTCATAATGAAAAAAATTTATGGTTAATATTCCAAAAATAAATATAAGTTGGACAATGTCTTACATATATCTAATAAGATAACTTACCAAACCTCTGAGTTACCAATTAAGGAAGTGAGTCTTACAGAAAGTAGTAATAAGGCTGGTCAGGAAGAAGTAAAGCTATGATTCAGACCCAGGGCTGTCTGAATCTCAAGCGAGCTCTTGAATCCCCACCCAGTGACTTAAATGGAATTTTAGCCTCTTGCATTTGGTTGAGGAATAAGACCTCTGGTAGACCACTATATTCTGAAATTGTGGATTAAAAGAAAAAGAACATGAGAACTTTGTTAAACCTATTCCTCCTCTCAGTTAATGACAAATGATAAATGAAAAGGATACTCTTTTGCGATTTGTGATGAATCAGAATGATCAAATTGGACAACAAAGAAAAAGAGATATATCCTTACTATTGTTCCTTCAGATTGGGAGATAGGTTAATTTCAGAAGGGAAATAGGAAAGGGAGGTGTTTCAAGTTGGGCATTTCAAGCTATCAGACCTGAAAAATGGTAAAACTTGCAATCATTATCTCATAATGGTTGCAAATCTTGGTACAAATCTTCCCATTATTGCAATGACTTAATACATACAGCATCAAGCAACTTACATTTTAATAAGATGACAATTTATTGCTTGAAGTAATTTTGTTTAAGCTATTTTTACTATTTCCCCCCTATTGTTAACTCTTAGAAATACTCCTACCAGCATATTCAGCCCTTTCCTTGTTATGGAAGTGTTACAGCTGCTGTAGTCTACGGCTCTTCTTTTGCTTGGGGTCAGAGAAAATTTTCTGGATAATTCATTTTTATCATTCCCTTTTCTAAGAATTCATGTTCATTTTTAAAGCAGTAAGCTTTATTTTCTTTTCTTCCAGATAATCTACAAATTATAAACATACCACAAAAATTTTTGAACATAATTCATACCTTTTGCAAACTAAAATCAAAACTTCAGTTTACAACATTTTTCCAAAACAATGATCTCTATGTTTATTCTTTTTAGCTTATTTTTTAAAAATGGTCAGAGTCAACATTTAGCATATTTCAATGCAAAACAGACTGAATTTTTTCTTCCTAGCAGCCTCTGATTTGTTCCAATCCTACCTTGAAGCAGAATTAGCATTTTGGTGGATCCTAACTCCAAAAGACATTAAACTTTTCACTGAGGACTCCATGGGAAAATTAAGACATTTAAGAAGGTTCCCTGGTTGGTGTCCTCATTTCTTCCAAAGATCCCTGTGACTCCCATTAGACATTTATCTCTCCTTTCTCAGACTTAGTGGGACATCCAAATAACACATTAAATGACTTTTTGCAGTAAACAATTTTGAAAGGATTGTTATAACTTTGCTTTTGAAGTTATTTAGCTGGAAGTGACTTTTAAAATTACAATTGACTCTGATTGTGCTGTATTAATCATGTTAACTCAAGGATTCTTGCAAAGTGAAAAGAGGTAACCTAAAATTGTTCTCATATATCATGACTGTATTTTTTAGAATTCAAAATTTGACAATTAATACAATTGTTGACATAAGGGTCTACATTGGTAGACATTTAACTAAAAGTTAATATTTATTTTTCATTATGCAGGTTTTTTGGGTTTTTTTGTTTGTTTTTTTCTGTGATTTGGAGCCAATGCTTTCCTCAGATCTGACATATTTTCAGAGGACCCTGGAGAGCCTCAGCATTATGCCTTTTAGTGCTAGTGCAGAAGATGTCTACATGGCTAGGCTAGGAAAAATCCCTGCAGTACTCTCATCCTTTTAGCCCTAGCCCTCAATTAGCATAATGCACTCAGGAAACAAAAGTTTGATCATTAGCCATCCCTAGCCCCTTTGAAAGCTATCTATCTCTATATATTTACATATAAATATGTATTTATATATAATGATATATACAAATATACATAAATTGTATGTAATATGTATTTATATATACATTTTATATATTATATAAAAATTATATAATGCTATATTTTATATATTATATATTTATGTATAAATTATATATAATGCTATATTTATTTTATATATAAATTATATATAATGCTATATATATTTATTTATATATAAATTTAGTTCTCTCAACATCGTAAGGAAATACAAATTTGATAAAAGCAAATCTTTTACTTAAGAGGAGGCTACCTCTAAGAAAAAATGGTTTTCCTTGTATGAAATACCTCCTCTTCAGCCGGTGAATATTCTTGGCCCTCAGCAAATCTACTTGAGCTGCTTTTCCACAAGATGTGGGGCAGACAGTGTGGTGGAGGCTCTCTCTGGCATAGGAGGAAGGGTAAGGTCAGGTCATCACGGCCTGCAGTCTCTACATCTACAACACAGTCAGAACTGGACCAGACCTCATTCCCTTCCCTGCTGTCACCTTCCCCCAAGCCACCAAGCCTCTGGCTGCCCTCAGTCAGTGGCTTCCTCCCTGGCCTCCTACTTCAGCTCCTGCTCTCCTTCAGTCACCTCTCAACCCAGCGGCCAGAACGACATTGCCCAAACTGAAGTCAGATCACATCCCTCCTTTGTCATCACCCTCCATCACCTCCACCTCATTCCATGATAAAGCCAGAGTCCTTCCAATGGCCTCACGGGGTCTAGGTCCCCTTGGCTCTCTGACCTCTTCTGCTGTTCTCCCTGGTTCACTCCACTGCAGCTGCACTGGCCCCGGCGCTGCTCTTCGAACAGGAGACTTCTGTTCAGTCTACTCGCTCTCTGGGCACAGCACCCTCTTCTCCCAGTTGCCACACGTCTCCCTCCCTCACGTTTTCCTTAGACCACTTCTCAATTTGTTTTGCTCTTTAGCACTTATCACCAATAATGCCTACAACAGCGGTCCCCAACATTTTTGGCACCAGGGACTGGTTTCATGGAACAGTTTTTCCGCAGACGGGGGGTCGGGGGGATGGTTCAGGCAGTAGCATGAGCGATGGGGAGCAATGGGGAACGGCAGAGGAAGTTCACTCGCTCCCCCGCCGCTCAACTCCTGCTGTGCGGCCCGGTTCCTAACAGGCTGCCGACTGGTACCGGTCCGAGGCCTAGGGGTTAGGGACCCCTGACCTACGACATAGCTGACTCATTAATCTTGTCTGTTGTCTTTCCACACTAGATCTAAGTGCTGCGAGGCAGGATTTTTTGTGCCTAGAACAATCCTTTGCTCATTTCACATGATATTTCCATATTTGTTCATTGAATGGGTTCACAATATGTTCCTTCTTAAAAACGTCAATGGGAAGATTGACATGATATTTAATCACTATCCAGGCCTCTACCAACTCAAGACTCAAAGGTTCTTCCTTTAATCCAACCCCTAATTTCTATTCCTAGGAGTGTTGGCCAAGCCAACTGTGAGGCCATTTGGGGAGAATTTTTCCCTTGGACTGGTGACTTCTGTCTGGAGAAGTTTCCTGTCCCCTGCTCCTCACAGGCACTCCCCCGGAAGTTAGGTTAGAACTGATCCTGTCCTTGTTAGTCAACTCTGTTGTGAGGAATATACTAGAAATAGGATTCAAAAAAAAAGAAAAAAAATGGGGATTGGGAGATGGTGTTTTCTTTCTAGTCAACACATTTTAGTACAAGACCTGACTGTTATGAGGCCCATGATCAAATGATGGGAGGGTATCTGCTTATCCCACTCTACCCTAGACTCTTGCCTTGATGGAAGACCAAACTTCAAGGATGAATACCACTTCCTGTTCCCCAAGTCTGCACCACCACAGCCCAGCTGGCAGATCTTATTCCTTATAGAAAGCACATGTTACCTCCTTATCTTCCCCTTCCTGTTCTCTCAGAACTATGAGAGCTCAGGAAGTCCTTGGTGAAATTTTTTTCAGCAGTATATCCACAGTTCGCATAAATTTCTCACACAGTGATCTGAACCCCTCAGACCAGAATCTTCAGGGGACTCTCATTAGCACTTTACACCAGCAGGACTCCTCTCTAAAATTCTCCCGTCTCACAGCCATCCTTTCTCTTTCGCTCATGTAATCTCTGTTGAGGGTTGGCCATCCCTGTGGCTCCTCTAGCGAACGATTTACGCACAACTCAAGTATTTCGTCTGGTCCCTGGTATTTCACGCCCAGCACACAGTCTGTCTTTCCCTGTTCCACAATCTGTGTGAGAAAATATTAGCCCCTTCAGTTCATGTGACTGGTCCAGGCACAACCTGGATACATTATCACACTCTCTCAAGGTTCCTTTTAGACACTAAAAAAAATGTCAAGAATGCCTCCAAATAGTTGTCGCGCTGCTAGTGGCTGCTGGATGATTGAATCAGAAAAATTGTGTGTATGTAAAATATATTTAGAATTTGGTCTAGAGAATCATTAATTCTCTAGATCCTGGTGAGTATACCAGGATCCCCTGTAAAAACATGGTCTACTTAAAATAGAATAATTTGAGACAAGTTTATTTACAAAAAAGCAATTTACTGCAAAAGTATGATTGTAGGGGTACCCAGAGAATTGTGGAGTAACACAGAGCTAGTAACTGCCAAGTTGTTACCACCCCTCAGCCTGAAACGGGGTGGGGAAGGCAGTTCCAGGAACTCGCAAAAAGTATAAGTTGGCTGCCTTGCCAGGAGCAGTGACTTTTGGTCTTGTTATAAGGGAGCCAAGGAAAAACATACCCTCAATGCATTTTCTTTCCTCTTTCATCTTCTGCTGGGATTTCCATTGGCCTTTCACAACTGGACAATCCAGGGCATAGGAGCCTTCCTATTTAGTCCCTTTAGGTCACGCTCCCCCTCCCCTGAGAAGAAGAGGGGGGTGGATTTGGAGGGGCAAATACAATGGGCTTGTCTCAATTCTCCACAGTATTGTAATGTGCTATTTGAATGTACAAACATATAAAACCAATGTCTATACATTCCTCAGACATTCACATCTCTCAGGGCCATGCAAGACTGTGTGAGACCTTATAAAAGAGAACTTCCACCTGTGCTTTTGCCATTTAATGAGATTTTTTAAATAAGTGGTTATTATTAAAGGTTATGAAAATATAAGGGAAATTCAAAGAGAGCAAACAGAAAACACCCAACTGAACATTTCTTAGACTAAAGAATTAAGAAGATAGAAAATCCTACAGAGAATTTCTGAGACTGAAATTTTAAAATGCACTGAAACCATCTGGAGATTGATGTAGGAGCCTATATGCCTGAAAATTTTTTCTTTTAAAACTTCAAGTTTTCAGATGTTGATGCATTGTCTACAGGGAATAAACTGCAATCCACAAGGCAACAGGCTGTACTGCAAACCTCTGCAGGTATCCTGACTCTGACCAGATGACCAGATATCCTGACTCTGGATTGGTTAAGAGGATCCTTGTGGAGTTTCTTGCTGAATTGTAGGGTTCTCTTTGCACATTGATACTGAACATGTAGATAATAGAAATAGACTTTTCAAGGGTGTGCATATTTTCCATGTGAAACAATATGTATTAAACAAATTAAAGTTGTTTTAAAAACAGAAAAATATTTTGTTCCAGAACCACTTCATAGAAACAGAAGAGAACTGCAACCCAGTAATGACAATTTTAACAAAAACTTGGTGAGATTGAGGAGTTGTCGGAAATTAAATAATGGGCATTTGGGGTGCTATTTTTGAAAGCCATTTCTAATTAACAAACACACATAGTATACAAGTGTGTTCCTATTTGCATTAGATTATTTCAGATGAAAGCCAACTACAAAAAAGCTGACTTTGTTTTACAGATGCATTTTTAATTTATCTTTATACAAATAAACAGATCTATCTCTAATTTGACAGCATTTCTATTTTGTGTTTTGATGAAAAGACTCAATCCTTTGGCTTTCCTATTAACTGAAGTGCTTTTGTACTAGCCTACTTGTGAAGAAGAAGAAAACAGACCTTATATTCTAGAAAATAAATTGTTCAGGCCAAGCTTCAGACCAAAGAGGCCAAGCTTTGAATTTGTAGTGCAGACAGTTTTTATAATAATGTTGCCATTCTAATGCATTTGAGATATTTAAAAATGAATAATAGCACTTTTCATTTAACTTTAGGTGTAAATTTGCCAAGATATCTTAGTCATATTCCTTTTTTGCCGAATCTGAAATTGTCTTTGATATCTTCTACCTATGTCCTATTGGAAGGGGTTGCTTTCAGAATGCACTATTTATCCTTTTGAAAATACCACTAATGCAGCAGTAATGATTTGTTTGAACTCCCCCTATATTTATGTTTGCTTTTTTTTTTTTTTTTTTGCGGTACGTGGACCTCTCACTGCTATGGCCTTTCCCGTTGCAGACCACAGGCTCCGGTCGCGCAGGTTCAGCGGCCATGGCTCACGGGGCCCAGCCGCTCCGCGGCATGTGGGATCTTCCCGGACCGGGGCACGAACCCGTGTCCCCTGCATCGGCAGGCGGACTCTCAACCACTGCGCCACCAGGGAAGCCCTTATGTTTGCTTTTGATATTAAATTTTAACTTTGTCTATTTAGAATCTAAACTAGTTATTGAAACACATTTAGAGTAATTTTCATGGTTTAGCAATCAATTGTAAATTCCATAGTTTGGTACTATTTTTTGTGAAGAAAAATATTAGTGACCTTGGTTTAGGGCTTGGGGAGTGTTTTTGAAACAGCATGAAGGGAAAGATTGATAAATTTTAATACATTCAAATTAAAACCTCTATACAATAAAAGACATGATTAACTAAATTAAAGCTAGGAATAGGCTAGACTGAGAAGATAAATTTTCATTGTATGTAATATACTAAGAGTTACTATCCAGACTATATAAACTACTCCTAAGAAGCAAAATGAAAAATATCAACAATTCAATAGGAAAATAAGAAATGAATATAGGTAATTCAAAAGAGAAAGCAGATTGGCTAAAAACATGAAAAATATCTAATTTCAATGAAAATTAAGGCAATGAAATTTCAATCAAAGATAGGGCTTTTAATCTATTGAACTGGCAAAAATAAATATCTGATAATAGTTTCAGTGAAACTGTGGAGAGGCAGTAATCCTCATATACTCCCGGTGGGAACATGCAATGCCACAGAATTAGGCAGAATCTAATAAAATTACAAATGCTATGGTAGGTAAAATTCTAAGATGGCCCTCATGATCACCACCCCTCCCCCTCCGGTGTTATGCTCTGTATAATCCCCTCCCTTTGAGTGTGAGTGGGACCTGTCACTTGTGTCTAATCAATAGAAAAGATGATAGAATGTCACTATTGTGACTAGGTTACAATATACAGTCATTGCTTAGCATGGTTCTGATATGCACAAATTTCGTTTACCATACTTTAGATAACTATCACCAGTCCCCCAAATATATCATCCAGATTTCATATATTTGCATATTAACTGTATTTGCAAATATACAAATTTTGCTTCTAGTTCTTCAGTCTACATATAACTATAAATAACAGATGCACATCATGATCAGTGACCAATCACTGATTTTCTTTCAAAGTCTGTTCATAGTTGTTCACTACACACGTTAGTCACTTCATGCACTTACAACAAAGCATGTAGTTGTATTATGTCCTTGTGTTGCAATAAAACGTAGCATTTCACAGAAATGGATAAACAATAGAGGGACTTGACTAACAAAGAAATGTAGAGGAAAGAAATGAAAAATGAAAACACTGGGAGTAGAATTTGATTTGATTAGAGTATTTGAATATGGAGACAGCAAAGTAGAAATAGGACAAGACTTATCCCTGCATGAAGTTACTTTTTCTAATGGTATTTCAATGATATTGAAAGAGTACCATGAATCTATTAAAAAAAAAAGGGCAAAGTTGTTTCAATATCTTCAGTTTAAATTGCACTAAGGAATGGAGCTTTTACTTCCACTTTGAAGGCTGTAATAAACACACAAAAAATCCCAGTCAGTTTGTGTAGATTCAGGTCAAAGCACTGACTTTAGTTGCTTCATTGAAAAAAAAGAAGATAATTACTGAGGACGAAGGAATAATTTTTACTGCCAGTAAAGTTTGGTTTCATTGTTTCAGAAGTAGTATAAATTGATTAAAATTAAGCTGTTTGGTGAAGCTACTAGAGCTGATAAGAGTGCAGCTGTAAAATTTGCACCCAAATTCCAAGTATTGGTTAAGGCAGTTATAATAATTGTGAAATATTTAATGGTGATGAGACAAGTCAATTTTGGAAGGTAATCCTTTTAATAATTTACAACAATGGTCCAGAATTACAAGTGACCATAAAGGAGATGCACCCTGAAGAACTCAGTAAAAGTGAACTTACCAAAATAAATGGAGTGGTTGGGATGGAAAGGATGGAGACGTCCAGAAGAAGCTGGTAGAACAATTTACATAAAAGGAACTCTTGGAAGCCATCTCATGATATTGAAGGTACAAAGGTTAAAGTGTTGGAGGCTAACTCAAATTTAGGAAGGCCTATGACATTTCACCAAGGCATAGAAAAGATGCTCATTCCATTTAATAAATTATGGGATGAGAAGAAAGTGAGCACTGTTCAAGCTACTCATAATTAGCTTTTTTTAAACAAAGAAATCAAACACTAATTCTGAATGTTTCTACTGTTTGAAATTACAGTTCTAGATATATTTTAGTTTTACTATTTAAAATTTTTTCTATATATTTTCAATCTATAATAAGAGAATTTTTAAATGTTTTGACAAAAATTTAAGGCCACAGAAAACAGTAATGAAAATTGTAATGTCTCACTGATTGCTAAGATTTTTTTGCATGGTTTCAGCTTGCACTGTCATTTCTATATCCCCACCATACCCTGAGAAGAGAGGACTGCCTGAATAAAGTCTCAGCCTTACTAACACACACGCCAGGAGATGCTTACACTGGCCTTGAAGAATTAAGCTGCCATGCTATGAACTGCCAATGCAGGGGGCCACATGGAAGAGAACTCTCAATCTCAACCCTACAACGGCAAGGAGCCAACAGCTACATTAGCATGTAAGAGAGTCCCACATCTTCAGATGAGGCCACAACCCTCACTGAAACGTTTATTTAAGCCTACAGAGTCTGAATAAAGCACTCAGGTTAAGCCATGGAAACTGTGAGACAATAGAAATTGTTTAACATTAGACTTCTCAGTGTATCATTTTAAGCTACATGTCTCTTAAATGTGTGTCGATAGAACTAGAGTTATCTTTATCAACATGAACAGACTAAAAAATATTTTCACTGACAAAATAAAATACCAAAGAGAAACACCCAGTATGATATGGTATCTTTATGTAAATAAAGAAAAACACTCAAAAAGCTATATATATTCTATGAGCAAATATGTATATATAAAGGTAAGGAAAATGAACTAGAAGATTTTTACAATGCATCCCCAATAATGCTTAGCTCTTGGGGGTAGGAATGGGATATGGGTATGGGACCTGGAGTTCCAAACAATAGGAATTTCAACTTTAGCAGAAAACAAATAATAAAGAAAAAAATCACAAAAATGTCAAAAGTTAAATGGCAGGTGTTTATTATTTGCAATTTTCTATATTTTTAATTGCTAAAAAGGAAATGCCTGTAAATTCTAATATCTAATATACATTTAAATCCTAATTTTTATCTAGCCATGAAAAGGACAGGAGGAGGAGTTAGTAAGGAAAATGTTCAAAATGTTTTGTCAAGGGCGGGAGAAATTAAATGTTCAGTCTTAGAGCATAAAACCAAAATTATATAGATACTTCCTTGCTGCTCCAGAATGGCTGCTGCCTGGGTTTTAGAAAAAGACTTTCTTCAATCTTTTGCTAACAGCCTGCACTTGCTCCTAGGCAAAAACCAGACTCAGCTGGCTTCCCGTGGGAGGAAGCTTGAAAGCACTTCAGTGTATCTTACCAGGTAGGTTATAATGATCTGCTTCAGAATCACCCTGAGTACTTGTTAAGGATACGGATGCCTGTACCCACAACACATTTACTGAGTCAGAGTTTGGGGGCATTGTGGCTAGGGATTTTCATTTTTACAAATTTTCTAGGAACTCTTATGCCCTCTCGTTTTAAAGTAATTATTATTTTAATAGTAGAGTTCATCAAAATGAGAAAATGTTTGCAAATTTTAATAATTATCATGTACATGAGTAACATTTTATTGAAAACACTTTTTTAGGGAGATGGACAGAGGGTATTTATGGTATCCTGATTAAAAATGTTTTTTTTTTTTTTTTTCGGTACGCGGGCCTCTCACTGTTGTGGCCTCTCCCATTGCGGAGCACAGGCTCCGGATGCGCAGGCTCAGCAGCCATGGCTCACGGGCCCAGCAGCCATGGCTCACGGGCCCAGCCGCTCCGCGGCATGTGGGATCTTCCCGGAGCGGAGCACGAACCCGTGTTCCTTTCATCCACAGGCGGACTTTCAACCACCGAGCCACCCGGAAAGCCCCCAAAGTGTCTAACTTTTGTTTGACCAACTCCACTCCCACCTTTGGGCAATGTACCATAGTACGGTTCAGGATGAACGAAAAGTACCCCACCCCTTTGTTCTTTCAATCTTTCTTTGAACTTTTAATTTAAAAAATTACAAAGGAATTGAAAAGCTACAAGAATGCTTAATAAACTTATTCTCTTCACTCACATTCACCAATTGTTCGCTTTTGTCACATTTACTTTGTGTGTGTGTGTATACGTATTTTTGCTGAACAGTTTTAAGAGTAAATTAAAGATATCATAATTGTCTACCCCTAATTGTTTCAGTATGTTTATCTTCTAAAACAACAGGGTATTATTTTATATATAATGCAAATATAAAATAGATGACTTTTAATATCTTAGAGTACTATAATTTAAGATACCACCTATATTCAAATTTTGCCAAGTGTCTTGAAGTTCTGTTAGAATTTCTTCTAATCCAGCCTTCATGTCTCCTTAGTCTCATTTAATTAGGAATGGTTCCTAACCTTTTGCCATTCATGACATTGGCATTTCTTAATAGTAGTAGCCAGAGATTTTTCTGAATGTTTCTGAAACTTTTGTTCTGATTGTTGCTTCATAAATAGATACAGGTTATGCTTTTTTGTCAGGAATCAGGAATACAAGTGATTTCTTGTCCTTCTCAGTGCCTCACCTCCAGAGACACATGATTTCAATTTATCCCATTATTTGGTGATATTAACTTGGTGGCATTTGGTATATATTTGCCAGGCTTCTCCACTAAAAAGTGACCATTTTCTTTGTAATTAATAATCACTTATGACATAAACTGACGCTTATAAATAATCTATTTTCCATCAAACCTTTTTAGTTTTAGCATGCACTGATGATTTTCCCCCAAAATCACTTATTTCTATGATTTAAAAAGGGATTTTATGACTATAATTTATCCATTTTATTATAAGGAAGAGCTTTCTCTTCTCTAGTATCAGCATGGACACAGATTCTTTTTCTTTTTAATACAGAATTGATTAACATCACTATTTGTTTTGATGTTCAAACTGTTCAAGATTTAGCCATTAGGAGCCCTTTATCTTTTTGACATGATTCTGTTGTTTTTTGAGCACTTTAAAAACTTTCTAGCACTATAAAGTACTGTACTTTCCCTCCATGGCCCTTCAAGCAACCATTTCTCCATAGTTCCTTGATTCTTTTTAGTGGGAGATGGTGTGTTGGAGATGAAAATATGCTCAAATGTGCTCATGGCTATGGGTGTTTTTGCTTCTCAACTTCCCAGCAAGCACAGCTTGTACTTATTCCTCTAACGTTGCCCTTCAGAATTTTTCTCTCTGTTCCCATTCCCTATTTGTATCTTCCTTCTTTCATGGTGAAAATCCTGGATCCAAATATACAGTCAATTTTGAGAAAGTGCAGCTATGGCAACGAAGGGCAAACACCACTCCACATGAAACTTGGTAAAAGCTGATGGGGATGTATGTTTTCCCCTTGTTCTGTCTTCAGTTACACTCTCCAGTGCTACCCAATGATGAGAGGATACTACTAACACTGGAAAGGGAAATAAGGCATCCTCGCCTTGTGAATGAAATATTCTGGGCAATCAGACTTCCTCCCTCTAATTAGGAAGCAGAGTCAGATGGAGTAAAGACAGAGGTTGATGTGTATACCGTATTGTATACTTGATTACAGCGTTGTAGACTTATATATGAACCGTAAATGACATTATAGGAGAGTAAGCTAAATACTCTTCTCCACTGTCTGAGAGGATTTTAATAAATATCAGAAAACACATCAAAAAATAAAATAGGGGCTTCCCTGGTGGCGCAGTGGTTGAGAGTCCGCCTGCCGATGCTGGGAACACGGATTCGTGCCCCAGTTCGGGAGGATCCCACATGCCGCGGAGCGGCTGGGCCCGTAAGCCATGGCCGCTGAGCCTGCGCGTCCGGAGCCTGTGCTCCGCAACGGGAGAGGCCACAACAGTGAGAGGCCCGCGTACCGCAAAACAAAAAAATAAATAAATAAAATAAAATAAATTCTATCCCCTTACTGGAAATCTCCATACAGAGTTGAAAAGGAAACCTTAATAGTAAAAGTTGGAAGGCATCAATTTTAATGAAAAATATTTTCCTATTTTTATTGTATACCAGTAACAATAAAAATAATTTTATTTATAGCTTGTACTTTTGTTTCTCTTTAAATACAATAATTCCCCCCACACACAAGGTTCCACCTGAAGCCAATATGTTAATATACTAAAATGTGAAAATCAATCATTTTATTTTTTTAGAAGTATAGAGAATCAATTTAATGTAGCTCACTTTTGCTCCTTATAATTTATGGAAATGTTCCCTTTAATTCATTACTTTCAGACAACCAAATTCTTTTGAATTTGATAGCAAAAAAGAGTAAAATATGATTTCCTATCTTTCATTGTCATATCATCACCATCTAAACATAGAAAGAAACATTATATTACACTGGATTCAAAGAACCCATCATTAAAAAGCATTTAACAAGATTCAAAAATTACTTGAACGTATAGTGTGTTTTCTAGAAGTTCAGCATCAGTGTCAGTCTAGAAATAGTTCTCAGATTAAATTAAGATGTAATTTTTCTCTATTGAATCATTAAAGTATTTCTTACACTTGTGCTTTAGAGCTTAATTTTTATATACTATTATCATTACACGAAACTCTTACAAATCCACTCTGCTGTTGAAATTACCTTTTCAAATAGCCTCTTTTAACGGGAGTAAATTCTAGCTATTCTTTGTCCTATAGTTCACTTGGTTAGTCACCTGGCTAAGAGAAGGGCAATCGTCGTTTATCAGTCTGGGCTGGGAAACAAACTTAGAATTGTTTTGCCAGGTGGTAAAGGTTATCATTTTGGGTTGCTCCCCAGGTCTGGGAGTCTTCTCCTCAGTAATTCCTGAGAGAGGAGTCTGTATGCTCCATTCTGGTTTAAATGTAAAATATCACCTTTAGAAAAATTTCCAAGGCAAATTATAAGGCTTCATTATAAATTATCAAAATAGAAAATGAGTTAGGACCCCTATTCAGTTCTTTGGGTTTATACTTTACAGTTTATGAAGAATGATAATACTTTTACATATTATATTAGACACATAGAAACATTTTTATTTCAGTGTAAAGATAATGAGAACTGGCTCTCTTCTGTGAGTATGAGTGTGGTATAAATAGGCTTTATTTTTATATTTTTTAATTAAGGAAGAGAAATTCTTACTTAAGGCAATGTAAGGTGGAAAACAAGGAACACATGCTAAGGAGTCAATTCTGTATCATTGTAAACCACAGGTGATGATGATGATGGTGATGATGATGACAGCTATAATACATACCTCACCTAGTCTTACCATGTACCATGCACAATTTTAAGCACTGTATAAAGTTTTTTACATTTTATATGTATGTACATACACATATATGTGTGTAGATATATACACCATATATAGTTACATATATAGTATATATATAACTATGAGTTAGTACCATTTTTATCTTCATTTTACAGTTTCATAGGTTGGGAAAATGAAATTCAGGGGTTCAGCAATATTCCCAAGATCATTCAGCTATATTAAAGATCTAGGAACTTACAGGAAGATTTAATGACTGCTGTATTAGCCCAAAACTACCTCAGAACTAGTCTTAGATATAGTAGATGTGAGCAACATGGAACTTATCTTTAAAGAACTATGTTGTCATATGAAAATGGGCTTAGAGAAGAGTAGGACAAACACCAGTATATGGAATGTGAAGAATGGAGTTTAAAAATTCAATGTAAAAACTTCCTTACACAGTTAGGGTCACTCTTGAAATTTATTTTACTATACCGGAGGCAGACAGAAAGTACAGTTAATAGAACATGGCTTTGGAAGTAGATGCACGTGGGTTTGAAGCTCAGCTTTCCTATCCTTTTTTTTTCTACTTGAATAACCAAGGGCAAATTATTTTCTTGTCTAAAACTCTGGTTACTCATTAATGCACTGTACATGCTTCTTTGTGAGATACGAGAGGATTTTATGAGAATCCTGTGCAAGGGAACCTAGTACAGATGGTTGGTTCAGGAAGGCTATTTTAGGGCGGTTTTCCTTCTTGCATCATTGTCTTGTAGTACGCCGTGTGCATTTCCTACATTTTAATCTCCTGGTCCTTTCCTCCCTTCCTTCTTACTCTCAGCACATTATCCTGCCTTCTACATCACAGAGAAGTATCTAGCAGGTGTAAACTTCATCAGTTTAACTTCCTCTAGCTGGAAGGACAGGTATTAAACTAATAAAGACTCAAAAGTTCTTTAGTTATAATTATGTATTCTTAAGCAGAAATACAATTCTGAAGATGTATAACCTGTTACTATTTTGAAGGTACAACATACCAGCTGGATAACTGATTCTTAAACTGTGGTTCCTAGACTAACTCCAAAGTAAATGAGTGTCTAATAAAATAAAGACTTTTGTTCCCATTCTAGAACTTCTGAATCAGTATCTCTGGGAATTGGACATTATAATATAAATGCTCAGCAAGCTTACCAGGTGTTTTTCATGACCCCAAATTTGAGAGTAACTATCAACACATTTAAAGACCAGGATTATGTATTTTTCACCCACTAGGAGACTAATAATGCTGGGTGCATGGATACCTTTCAAAAATTTGAATGAAAAGCTGAGACAAATGGAAATCTGTCTTTTCTGAAAGAAAGACATTTTTATTAAACTCACTCAAATTGCATAGCTAGGTTTTGGTATTCACTCTTCGCATGTCTGTGTGTTCCAGACAGTGGCAGAACAGATGGGTTTTGCAGGGAGACTCCTGTCCAGTGCACACAGCACTACCTGATCCAGCTTCTCTTTGCTACGGTGACCTCCTCTCTTTCTGCTCTGCCCCAGCTCCACAGGCCTCCCTGCATCATACTCAAGGCTCACTCCTCTCAGGACTTTTGAACTTGCTCATGTCTTCCTGGAACCTTCTTCTGTTAGAAACTCACAGGCTTGCACTCTAACCTTCTATCTTAAGGGGCACTTCCTAATGAGAACTTTCTTGGGCTGGCCTGTTTAAAATTGCAACTATGTCCTTACCCAGAGTTCTCCATCACCTTCCCTGGTTTATTTCTATCCAAAGCACTTATTACTTTTTAATATGAAAAAATAATTCATTTTATTACATGTCTCCTCAAACTGGATTATAACCTCCAAGACAGCAGGGCTTTAGTTGGTTTTGTTCATGCTATAGCTCTAGTGTCTAGAACACTACCTAAAACATAAGCGCTCAATAAACACTTTTTGACTAACCTAATATGGAGGTTTTTAACCTTCTATTATCTGTATTTGGCATCCTATATAATACATCTGAATGTATGTATTAATGTAATTTCTCTCTTAGAATTTGAATTATTAGGTGACAGAAAATAACATATTTAGTTCTTCAACTTTAGATAAAGTTTACATGCAAATCATGATACCATGGTCCACATAAACAGCAATGGGGGAACATGATTACAAATAAGAGTGTAAAGATAAAATGTTGGGACTTAGTAATTGCGCCATCAAAGTTGACAATCTTTTATTCTTGTCAGCCATGGAAGAATGGGTTATCCAAATATTATAAGTTTAAAAAAAATGAAATCAGAAGAATAGCATTGAAGAAGTCTTTCCAAAGCTCTTAATACAAGAAAATTTCCTTATATATTTTAGTAAGAGGATGCTTTTTCTTCCTGATATGGTAGATTTCAATTTAAATATGTTTAAACACATAAAATAAGTAAATATTGAAGAATTGGGGGGAACATTCATTTAGTTAAGATGTATGGTACAATGTTAGACATTTTCTCCCTCTGTCTCCCCTTATCTATCACTGTGGACCTCCATCTACTCTTTCATTTCTCACTATCTCCTCTGTTGCCATTATAGGGCAAACCACTTCATCCTTCTTCTGGAAAATCGTTACACATTATACAAACTTCATGTCATAATTTAAAAATTGTTAATTGTTGGAAAAAAACTCCCCTTCCGTGTGTGGCAATGAGTGCTGCTTCCTGGTATTAGGAGGGTTTGACACAGGGGAAGTAACCTGAAAACTTGCTCCTTTCTGATCTGGGGAATTGGGCGTAGAGTGTAGGGGTGCAGGAGGGAAGAAGAATCCACAGAAAGAGGAGAATCTGAAAATAATGTCACTTCTTTCTCCATTTCCCACCCCCATGATAGCACCCAGCTATCCTGCACCTTGGAAATACCCAAAAGACACCTTAGGGAGAGAGTCAGGGAGTGGAGAGGGAAGCCTAATGAGAGACATGGTGTTTTATCCAAGAAAGATTCAAACATCAAAGGAACTAACTATCACGTCTGATTAATCTTTATGTAAAATCAAGAATTTAGTTATTTCCACCCCATGCTGATCCATGGGTAAGAGATAGGAGGAAATTAAAGACAAATATGAGAACCTATAAACAAGCAACATAATACATATGTTTTTATGTACATTTGTAATGTTGTTTTAATTAAATTGTGATCCTGCTATAACTAAACCAAATGACCTCAATCCCATGATTAAAACACTTAATATCTTTCCCTTACTATGACGTACCCATTTTTAATATGCTAGGCCTAAAGTCTACAAAGTCTGGCCATTGTTTATTTTAAATGATATAATCTTGCTCTAGTTTCTGCCTGAGTCACAAGGTTCCAACAGATATTTCAATTCCTTAAATGTACTAAACACTTTGCAATAGAGGGTCTGCCTAGCACACTCCCCTTCCCATTTTTCACCTGTCTATTCTAACTTGCCCTTCGACGCTTACCTAAAATGCTATTTTCTATGAGTTTTTCTATAATATCTCAATCTTACTTCATTATTATTTTTCTCAGTATTCTTTCCTTCCTAGAACTATAAAATGCTGTAATTTTATACTTATTTGTGTAAATCTATTTCATGTCTGTAAGCTCCATGTGTTTGGGGACTATACCATTTTATTTACACTACCTACTAGGGTCTGGAACATAGTAGACATTCCATACTTTTTCTTACGCAAGCTAGACATAAGTTGTTTTCAAGGTAGCTTTGATATCTGCTCTATCATGTCCCTTTAATTACAACATCAACATTTTGTAGTTATTTCTTTATATTCTTTAGCACCATTAATCTTGTCGGGTCTAGTTTGAGCCCAAGTGATTTTAACCTCTAATAAAGTGTCTTACGTGAACTGAATTATTAAATTTATATAAAGTCTTCTTTGGAATGGGAGTAAAAGAAGTTATGAACTACAGCTAAATGGAAGCTATTTTCATTCTCATCACTGATTTACTTGTATCACTGAGATTTTAAAACACCAATAAACTACTGTTTTAGAGGTTTTCTTAAATCCCAGGGGAAAAAAAGGAGGTGTAGATAAAAAGGAGACCAGTTAGCAATTTTTCTGTTACATTAACATGATGATTTGTGTCTGAAGAAATGAAAAAAAGTGCATTTTGATGTATTGGAAAGTAATTGGTCAAAGTGTGGATGGGTTAATTGAATATTATGGTGAGATTACAAGTATAGATTCACCCAACACCTTAATGGTAAATTTTTGACATCAAGGTCACAATGCCTCGAAGGTGGCTCTGGAATTTAGCAGAAAGTTTATCAGCTGTGGGGTGACAGAGATTTCGTTTGCCTCATCCCCTCAATAGCTCTGTAAACTCAAGTAATTTGCTTAATTCTCTGAACTTTGGAGTCATCTGTTGTAAAATAGGTACACCCAAAACTGGTTTCGAAAACTGCTCATACATATGAAGCACTAAACATTGTCTGCACACAGTAGGTACTCAACTAATGGCAGGTGTTTTAAAGCATAGAGCAGCTCTCGGCACACAGTGAGTGCATAATCACTGTGTGAGGAGGAACCCAGCCTCTGAGTTTTTATGTGGCCTGTAGAAATAAGCAGAATTAGGAGAGCTCTTTCTTTTAACTTTTCATTATTTGGAGCATCAAGTGAAAAGTGGTTTTATTTTTATCTCTCCCCAACACTACAGAACAACAAGTAAATTGTTAACGCATTGATAAATGACTATCTCTTGGGCACATCTACCCACAAGTGTAAAGAACTCATTACTGACCTGGGGTCAAGCATGGTATTCTGCATACACAAGATGCTCAATATACATTTGTTAGTCAGTTAGCTGTCACCTTTTAATAAACATTTATTTCTCAGATTTTAGCCTTTTAACTTTTCTCTTGAGGTTCTCTATTTCTCTTATACACTTTATTGCCTGTGCTCATTTTTTTCCATTTAAAAACTAATGGTTTCTGATTCAACTCTATTTCAGAATCATCCCTGTTGTTCAGATGTATATTAAAGATAGCTCAATATCCTTTCATTCAAATTATGCCAAAGAAACAAGGTATAATGATTCTGTACACAAATACATATTAAACCACCATTTTATATTTGAATAACCTAAGAGATCTTTAACTAATTAGTAACATAGTAATTGTCCCTCACCTGGGGATGCCATCAGTATGAACTTGCTGGTCACCTCAGGTGAGATAAATCATTCTACATAGAAGTACATGAATGTGATAACATTGCTGACATTCATAATTTGGAATTTAAAAATACAGTCAACAGTTTAATCAAATACTGTTAGTAATAACAGAAAATTCATACATACAATAAAGAAGTATTAGAGCCTTTTTTCAATGTATATACTGCAACTTTAAAATCTTTGTAACTGCTTCTTACTATGTCAAGAAGAGTCCTGTGTAAAGTTTTTGTCTATTTCTTTGAGTTTTCATTCTGAGGTTAGAAGCTGTTTGATCTCTAACAAACACACAAAGTCTCTAGGCAAAAGTATTGCTAAATGTGAATCTTTGTATTAAAGAACCTGCTTAAAAATCTTCTCTCTGAATATTAGTGATATTGGAGAAGGAAGGTTATATAAAGACCGTTGTTTGGCAATTATAAAAAGAAAATAACCAGCAACCAGAGAATCATTCCATGTCCTTATTGGATCTATTAAAATTATTTACAGGAAGTCCTCAGTTTCTTTTCTCTTCAATTCCGAATAAAAGATTTATGACCTGTCACTTTTCTATTTACTTAAACTTTCTTCTGTGATCCTGATAACTTTTAAAGAAATTACACCAAATTTTAAAAATTAAAGTTACACATAATTTGTTTCTTATGTGATATTTGGTAAAACATCAAGATAAACAACTGAGCTTTTGGTTTTCCGTACTTTTTTGACTATTGTAAAATGAAGCTACAAAATAAGGCCCTAGTAGGGTAAACACATAGACACTTTGCCGATCTTATGTAAATAGCAGACAGAGAGACTACATTGGAGGGTAAATCATGTGAGCTAAACACAAATAAGACAGTGGTCATATTCCCCAAAAGCAAGCCCTGAGAAATGTTTTACTAGAAGTCGATTCAAAGATGAATTTTTGAAAGTGTAGATTTCCCCAAGAAATCAAAAGAAGCTTCAAGTAGAGCACCTATGAAAGTCTATTTCAAAGTGAACATTATTTCCTTCAACTCACTTTTATGTTAAGGTAGTTAAAATCATCTTGTAATGTTCTAGGATTATCCTTAATCTTAGCAGGATTTTTGAATTGGGAGTGGGTGGGCTAACACATAGAGACCCTTTGGAAAAGTAGGTTCCTGAAGGTCTCCATTATGGGACTTGAAATTCTAGGGCTGCCCTAGAATTTCAGAAGGTGAGTTTCAAGAGCTAATGCTCATTTACAGGGACACAAACAGGTGATACTTAGGCGCACAAAACTGTTTTATCATGTTTTATCACTGAGACTTGGTTATCAGGCCTTTCCAAGGTAATTTATACGAAGCACCTCTCTAACAGCGTTAGTCATCAAAGCTGAGTGGAACAAATATGCAATCAAACTTTATTTATTTAGCTCGAATCTATGAATTAGTTCCTGCTGTTTTAACAAGTATCCAACTGGCATTTGTTAGAATTAAATGATGATCTCCCAGGGAGAAATACAGTATGTTGGCAATCATTAGCATTTTATTGACCAATTTGGAATCACTGAATAAAACTGAAATGAAACAAACGGCTGTTTGTATAGTAAATAAGAATAAGAAAAAAAGAAAAAAATCTTTCCCCTCTGGCACTGTTAATTCTTTTCAAATAATTAATGAGGAAATATTAACGGGAAGTCAAAAACAACCCCACCTATCAGATTTATCACTAGCCCTCAAAGGGCACAGAACAGAGACTCAATTATTGAAGTTCTTCCAGGTTTCCAACTCCTGTTTTATATTTGGGAAACGGTGTCCTTAAAATTAACAGAATTGAAAAAAAAATTAACAGAATTGAAATGTGCAATATTTATGATCTTCATAAAACTTGTTTTCATTTTGTTTACATAGCTAATGTTACAAAATTTTGAATATCTGAGTTATTATTTTCCCAAGATGTTTACAATGCTTTAGTAATACTTCCTGTAATAATGTTTTCTGTGTTAAGGGATACTACAAGGACATACAATGGTGTCTCTAGCATTTTTATATTTCCTTAAAGGCAGGGGATTTAGAAGGTTTTAAATTCTTGAGGTGAAGTGGGGACTACAGCAGTACTGTTTTGTAAAGTTATACTGAGGCAGGTAAAAGAAAGGGAGAGGAAAGAAAAGAAAGGGAAAGATGGAAATGGGAATTCATAGTGAGCACTGCTTTCACAGGGAACATTATACATGTCCTCTCATTTACTCCTTACAAGCAGCATGGAAAAAAAACAATACTCGAATTTTAACAATAAAACAAACAAGGGTAAGTAGAGATATAACTAGCAATTCTGATAGAGGAAGCCTTTGAACTCAAGCCTTTCTTAAGCTACACTACATACTTTTTCACTACATCCTGGATGACCAATATTTAGCAGCTCCCCGGACACTGTGTATATGGGAATAGACTGATCATGAAAGTCGGCGCAGATGCATAAAACTAAACTGCACAGTCCCACCAGGTCTCTTATGATAAGTTAACAGTAGTAGTTGGGAAAAACCAGGGCCCTGAGATGTGGCTTGCATTCAATTAGACAGACACAGATGAGGCTGAGAATTTGAACCCTCAAATCTGCCTGAACGTAGCATTCTGATGGAGCAACCCCTCCTACCATCCTCCCTCTCCAACCACTCATTCCTGCCGAAGAGAACCAGTCCTGTCTCACGTTGGAAACCAAAAAACAATGCGAAATGAAACAAAAATCTTTAAATCATGTTACCTGGTGCAGATACTTCACAAGGAGATGCTGATTCTCTTCAGTATCCACTCCCAACATTCCTCATCGACTCCATTCTCCAAATGAGAATCAGATTCAAACATGACACAGACAAGGGCCTCCACCAGGAGGGAACTGCTTCCACGCCGAGACAGTTGTCAACTTGCAGGAAATTCTCTTCACTAATGCACTAAGGAGTCCATGGCTGAGGGGATCACCAGAATTCACGGAGAGGGCTACGGTGGCTGCTCCCTATGGGCTCAGGAAGACAGCGAGTCTGCTGCCATGGAACTAGGCTCCCTGCGGAAAAGATGGCTCCCAGCGTGGAGAAGTCAGGTGCTGGCAGGTTAGCCTTAGCTATATAGTGGGCACAATTACCATAATCAGCCGCAGAGGTCTACAGCAGTGGCTAATTATTCCCAGGGCTCTGGGAATGAAATTGCTGGGCAACCTCTTAATGCGCTGTTTGACTTTTAAGCAGAACATTCCAGGCCTGCTGAGCAAAATTAAGACTTGAAATACCATGGTGAGGTTCACGGCCTCTTGTTAGGTTCTAAAATGTAAACTATCTCATAGACCCAGAATGATTGGCAGGGAGGCCAGCCCTCTTTGTGGAAAAATCCTTGAAAAGGGCCTCAACCCTGTACTGTGAATCTTCCTCCAAGTCCTCTCCGAAGGCTATAATCCCTTAACAATGTGACTGAGAAAAAGCAAATGGCCAGACCTTACATGATTATTAGATGCTGGCTCTAAGTGGAACCATGTGGTCCTCTGGTCAATTAGGAGTAATGGAGATCAGGTGAGAGATGCAATCTTGGTAAAGCCAATTTTACACTAAATCCATTGGGATTGTTTCTCCTGTTATTTCCCTAGGCCTGAGATATTTTGGAGTAAATATATATACTTAGTAACTGACAGAGTCCTCACATTGGTCCTCTGAGCTATGGAATGAGGGCTATTATTGTAGAAATGTTCCATATAATTTCCTCTAGTGGTGTTCTCCCTCAAGATACTAAATCAAAAGATACCAAACCAAAAGCAATACCACATTCCTGGTGGGTACTGCAGACATTATTGTTGCCAACCAAGGACTTAAGAGATAATGGAGTGGATGTTTTTATTTTCTACCCATTTAACTTTCCGGTTTGACTACTGCAAAAGGTAGAGGGATCTTGGAGAATGACTGTGTATTATAACAACCTTTATAACCATCAGAAAATATGACAATTTGTATCTACAGTTCTGGACATGGTGTCTTCACTGGAGCAAGTGAATGGATGCCCTAGACCCTGGTATGCTATCACCCTTCACCCTAAAAAACACTGTTTTTAATGGCCAGCTAATTAACATAATTAGAAACAGATTGTCTTCACACATCACAAACACTATTTACCATCTTTTTTACCATCTTTTTTTCTTTTTCAGTTCTATGACAATTCTTCTGCTCTCTGTCATAATCTAGTACAGATGAATTTTCTTTCTTTATCTGGTTGCTTGTGGCATGCTGATCCATTGCATTACGCTAATTGAAACAGGTAAGAAGAAAGTAACAAGCACCATATTTTGATACGTGCTGGCCTGCAAAATCCATGAAGTTTCTTGGCGTTTCTTAGGTGGGGAATATCTAGGGATACTCTCTTAAAGTAAAAGATAAGTTGCTGCACTTTTCAATACCCTTCCCCCCAAAATAGGCATAATGGTTGATTAGCTTCTTTAGATTTTAAGGCAAATAACATAAAATACCTGGGCATGTTGTTTCGATATGTTTACCAAGTGGTCTTTAAGGCTATAGTATTGAGTGGGGCCCAAAGCCAGAGAAGGCTACACAGCAGGTCTAGGCTGCAGTGCACACTTCCCTGACATATGGTCCTTAGGACCTGGCAGGCACAGTGGTCCTGCGAGGGGCTGTGGTACACGGAAATACTTTGCGAGGTCTCTAGCAAGTGGAAACATGAGAATAGCAGCAGAGACCTCTTGGATTTTAGATTAAATCCATGCCCTATCCTGCCAAATAGCTATACTCGATTTGACAAGTAGCTCCTGGCATACTCTTAAGTCCTGGTAAACTCTTAATGCCTAACCACGGGACACCAAGTGATTTTGTGACTCAAGCCACCGAAATGGAAAAAAAAAAAAGACAAGAACAGATGTTAAGGGGTACAATGCTGAGGGGTTGATTGAAAATTGTGTTGATTTTTCTGTGTGTTCTTCTGGTTCAATTCTTTACTTTTCTACACCCTGTTCTGTTCTCTGAGAGGCTGAAAGTATCCCCTGGACTCTCTTGCCCTGTAGCTTCTTGTTGTGTTTGGCCAACGGGATGCAATAAGGCAATGGGAAAGATTGATTATTTGTTCATTCCCTACACTTGCTCTCTGCTGAGCTGCTGTTTAGCAGCAGCTGTGTCCCTCTGTCTATGGCCACAGCTCTAAATTCCTGGAGCAGCCTGAGGATATGTTGGCTTCCCTCTGTCACTAGTTCTTGGGATCTTCAACATTTTCTTTTGTTGCTCTTAATCTTTTCGACACCTTTATAAATAGTTCCTTTATTTAACTGTGGGCTATTACTCCTTTGAGCACGCAGTCATTTTTCCCCCAGAATAAATGACAGAACAAAAAGAGGATTCTGGGGAAATACCATATCATAATCTACCACATACTTAAGGATTTTTCTAGTAAGAGACAAATAAAATTGATCTTTTTAAAAGACACTGTTATCTTGGGGCTTTATATCATAGGCAGCCAAGCATAGGCTTCAATGAGGTAACTCCTCACTTTGATAACTCCTTGTTCTACTTGTCTGGAAAGTGCTGCTTTACTGACCACATCCCAGCATCCACTGTATCCCTTGGCTGCCACTCCTTCCTCTGAATGTTAATAGACTTACTGCCTTTACCACTTACTTTTGGCTGAGAATGTCTAAATGTATCATTATCTACCATTCTCATACCATCCACTGTCCCTTAACTAAAACGTTGCAAACATGCCCTGAACTCAGAAGTTAATCAATGTATGTTATTGATAAGAATGACGCTTTCCCCATTTATTTCGGAAGAGTCAAATTTCACATCCTTCTAAGTGCAGAAGACTGATAGTTTAAGTATTTTCTTTCTGGGTGCCTGCCCTAAGTCTGTCTTATGACAAGTTGTGTTTTTTCTTTTCCCTGAATCTGCCTGTAAAGTATGTAGAAGAATGTGATTGGGGGAGGGGTGCTTTAGTAAAGAGAGAAGAAGGAATACAGCAGGGACCCAGGCCCTGCTTCATCCTGTTCCATGATCGTGAGCTGGCACGGCCTTTGGAGTCAATAGCTCCCACAGACCTCTCTGCGGGGTGTGGTCCTGTCAACATTTGCTCACTTGACCCCTGTAAAAACTCCTCTTCATCCACACCTGTTCCTCCACAAGCTACAGAGGAGACTGTCAGCCTCTCACTGAGGATTGATTTTTGTCTGCGCGTGTCTGGCGTGTAACTCATGAGACTAGAGGCACTAGAAGGGCAAAGATTTTTCCTGTCTCGGGTATTTCTGTGTCCTTAGAAGCTAGCACATGCCTAGCTCATAGCAGAAAATCAAAGAAGTAACTTCAAAGTAGTAAACACATCTTCAAGATAGCACTGGAAATCCAGCACAGTACTCCATGGAATCTTCCTTCCTACTATTTTCATCACCTTCAAATACGCTGTACCTAATGGCGAGATTTTACTCCTCTGTAATTCCATAGTGATTTGTATACGCTTCTCTTACAGAATTTTTTCACGTTACCTCACAATTCTATACGTCTTTCCCACTAGCCTATGTAGTTGTCGAGCACAGCAGCTTTTACAGCTGAGTGTTTTAAACCTTGGGCTCTGAATCTCAGCTCTGCTACTTCATGGTTTTATCATCTTACTTAAGTTACTTAATATCTCTAAGATTCAGTTTCCTTATTTGTAAACTGTATATAATTCATTCATATATTTATTATGCGCCAGGTGCTAATGAAAGTATTGGACAGAGTTAAGTGGCGGGGGGAGGAAGAAAGAAAAGGAAAGGAAAGGGAAGAGGAGGAAAGGAAAGGAGGAAAGTTCTTGCCCTCATGGAGAGTACATTCTAGCTATGAATGTATTCATGTCTATCCATATCTATACCGACAGAACAAATAAACAATAGAAGTTCATACATTTATAGCCACTTTAAAGAAAATAAAGCAAGGTAAGGAAATAGAGCTTGACAGAGCTAGCAAAAAGTCCTGATGTTTATTGGAGAAGCTGATTTGAGGATTGTAGAAGACCCTCAGAATTTTAGGGCTGCTCACACATATTGTTTCTTCTTGATGTATGATAGGATTACACCTTCTACCATCTTTGGAGTTAGGCATGGCCTAGTGACTTGCCATGAAAGTTAAAATTTGACTTGCTTTGACAGCAGGGAGCTGCATGCAGAAACTTTCAGAGGGGCCAATTAAGATTTGCCATACCTCCTCTCCCCTGCTGGAAGTACCGCAGAAACATTTATGGAGAAGGGGCCTCCTTCAGCTTAGGCCTTCATGTTGACTCATGCTGGACATCAGAGGTGACTTGGGGATTGTTCTACAAGAGGATAACCTGTCCTATTCTTACTGATGCGAGCGTTATCATAATGTCTGACACCCAGAAAGTATTTGGTAAATTCTTACTATCATCATTATTAATTTTATTATAGCAACATTTGTATTGCCACTGTAGAAACATAATAGGGAATCGACATCTTTCTCTTAAATGAGTTTAAGGCATTAAAGTGCAAGTCCTTACATTTTTACTGGGAGCTTGCCTGTCTTATAAATAAAAAACCCAACTAATACAGACTGTGACTTCTCAAATTCCAAACCGTCTTTGCTAGATCTATGATATATTTCAGTTTTGTCTTCTTGCTTATCTAGACACAAGAAACATAGTCAAACTCTTTTTTTTAAAAAAAAAAACAACACATTATTACATGGTTCATGATAGCACAGGCTCTGAAGATAGATACCTGGACTCTCGTACTAGTGTTTTGTTTTCTTTTTAATATAAAGGTATTTATTGGTATAAATAAATAAATAAATAAAAAGTGCAAGTCTTTTGGTCCTATCCTCACAACTAGGAAAAGTAACGTTGAAGTATTTCAAATTACCTGTCAGAGGTGGCAGAGTGTCAGCACTTAGACCCAAAGAGGTCCCCTCGGTGGGGAAGATTAAACCATGTTTTTAATGTTTTTCTATTGATTAGAAATATAAAACTAGATATACACACTTTAGAAGTCATGGACATAATACATTTAATTATGAATTCAAGAAACCTTTAAAAAATCAAGTATATAAATAAAAAACGTTAACTCAAGGGAAATACCATTAGGAATAGTAAAATTTGTCTCAAAATGTCAATAGAAGCTAACAATGGTTATTTTTAGGCATAAAAATTAAATTTTCAAAGAAACAACTAAGTAGCTTCACTGGACAGAAATGTCCTTTTGAACTGAAATGTAGCTCATTTTCGCTTACACCTTTGCAAGGGGACCACAGGAAAAAACTAAAGCATAACTTTCTGTGGTGGCAGAAATTGCTAACAACACCAGAGTAAATCTGCTGGCGGTGAAACATGGAAGGACACATCTGGAGAGGGGCGGGAAATGCAAAACACATCAGAGGCAATTTTTCAGTGGATAAAATTAAATCAAAGGAGAAAGCAAATTTACTGGAACATAAATATAAATGATAAAATGGGAACTACATTTTCTAAAATAAGACTGTGTCTCTTAAATATTTCAGTGGTATCTACAAAATCAACTCCATGATTTAAAATTCTACAAATGAAATTCTAAATATCCTATTCCTGATGCATACAAAAAACTACTGACGTGAGTGTATTGTTTCTTTTTTAGAACTCACCATCTACCACAAAAAAAACTGCAGCAAAAGAATTAAATTGAATGTGTATTATATGTTAGTAAGGAATACAGTATAATCACAATGGTTGCATTAACAGGCTTGGCTGGAAACAAAAAGCTTGATTTGAAAATACTCAGGTAATGCTTTCTCTAAGTCATTGAAATAACCAATGCACTTCTCCTGCTCTGGGGCCTGAGCAAGAAGAAATTATTCAATAGCCTAGGACACAGAGTTATACTGTACTTTTAATGTTCCTGTTGTTTGAAAATACATGTTAACCTAGATAGAACAGATTTGTAAAATGTGTTCTGGTAAGAATGAGAAATTTTTACAAATCTGTTTTGCTTCATTTTGAGATTTTTTTAAATTTAATTAAAAAAATTTTTTTTTGAACAGTACTGATTATATGACTATGAAAAGAAGCCTTACCCAGTCAGCCAAGTTTTCAGCAAGCAGTCCCTAGGGACCGCATGGGTCAATTTTTGTAGGTATTAAAACACACACACACACAAATCCATACACAAACTAAATCAATAAAAAAAAATCTAATTCTTAAATTCTATCAATAAAAGCTTATTTTAATTGATATATACCCATTTCAGTTGATAAGCAGCTTTTAGAGGCAAGAAGTTGAATATAATAATCTTTTAATCTTTTCAAGTAATAAAACATAAAGAAAAATGATTATTTTCCAAGGGGAAGATACACATATATATTTTATATAAGGTCATATGTATATATGTATATATACATACACCCACACACACATGTGTATATGTGTGTGTGTAAGGGGGAACTTAAATTCTTTGATTTGGGTACCATATTGGAAACAATATGAACAAAGATTGAATTAATTTAAACAGAAACAAATCATGTTTTCTTTTGTTCTAAAGTGCAAATACCGATCCTCTCCTTTTCCTGAGTTCACTGAGGTTGCCTCAAGAGACTCGACACTACTGAGCTAGCAGGAGCAGTCAAACTTCCCTGAATTTTTAAAATGTGTTAAAATAAAAGACTCTTCCACTAACAACTTCACTAGAATTATCAAATCTTCACCACTGAAGTTTAGTCATTAGGCAGATGGATGGGTTTTTACTCCTCCTATCATTTTTAATTGTCATGGAATTACATTTATCCTCCCTAAACCAGTACAATGTATGCTGTTCTAGGTTCAGTTGAAAGGGATGCACCCTAGAAGAGACAAATTATTCCACTATCACCAAAACATTTATTAAATGTCCATATTTTTAGAAGACAGTATTGAGTGTTATAAACAGGAATTAATTAAGCTCAATTCCTGCCTCATGGGAGGTTAGAGTGTGAGCTGTCCAGAGAGCAATGATGCAGGCATTTTAAGGTCATGCATTAAACAGACAGAAAGAGATAAGTAAGTTTTTACCATGAACATTTGCACTCTTGAACAAAGTATATCAGTGAACTGGGTGAAAAAAACTCAGGAGATGCATGTCACAGTGATTCATGACCACACCACCAATCATGTAGGAAAGACCCCGGCTGAAATCCCAGGACTTGACTGAATGCTGTTCAAATGAAAGCATGATAAGAAGGGGTGGGCACAGTGGAATTTTTCCTAAATCTTCTATATCTCATCTGAGAAATTACTAAAAAGAAAGGATTGCTAACTTGCATCTGCTTTACATGTTTTTAAAATGCTTTATATACTGTGGGGAAGAGGGTCAAATAAGAAATAAACTACTTACTGGCAAACACAGCAGAGAACCACACTAGAGCAATATATACTTTTCATTCTGGTAGAGTGTTAAGTACATGCTTAGAGAATTACTGCCATTTTATATACCAGAAATCCCTAATACGCCGACATATCACTACCTCTCCTTTACTCCACAACTCTAAATGGTTAACAGATCTTATTAATTCTGCCATATCTCTACCTCTCAAACTCATCCTTCTTCACCATTTTCAGGACAACCAAATTAGCATGGATTGTTAATCCTTTCTTTCTGGATAATTGTAATAACCTCCTAGCCATTTTTCTTTCTAGTCTGTTTACCAATCCTTTCCATAACAGGTCCACACTGCTGACTTGAGATTAATTTTTTTTTCAAAAATACACATCGTATTATACATTTTCCATTTTAAAAATTCAAGAGCTTTCCCACCCCAGTGTTCACAAACTAGTGGTTACCAATGGGGAGAGGGAAGAGAGGAGGGGCAAGATAGGTGTATATGATTAAGAGGTACAAACTACTATGAATAAAATAGGTAAGCAACAAGGATACACTGTACAGCACAGGGAATAATAGCCATTATCTTGTGAAAACTTTAATGGCGTATAATCTGTAAAAATACTGAATCACTATGCCATACACCTGAAAGTAATATAATATTGTAAATCAACCACACTTCAATAATAAATAAATAAATAAATAAATAAAATCCAAGAGTTTCCATCCATTAGGCAATAAAATCTTGACTCCTCAGACTAACACATGAATGACCCTGATATACCAGTTTTGTTTTCAGCCACCTCTGGTTCACTATCTTCCCATTCCCCCATCTCAGCCACAAGTTTGATGAGTTCATTATGATTTTTCTTGCTTATCTGTAGGGGTACATATTGTTTCCTCTGTTCAGAGTACTGTTTTCTTTTATCTCCACTTGAAGAACCCTTACTTTACCCCCAATATCAAGTCCAAATGTTATCTCTTCTGTGTAGCTTTCCGCTATGTTCAAAGGAAGCTGAGAACTCCTTACTGTTTTACCCATGACATTTTATGGGTATGATTTTTCCACTTAAAAGGCAGACACAAGGTGTTGCTCATATATCCTCACTTGCCAGCACTACCAGTGAAGTAATAATACCATCTTCTCATGACCTGTTGCTTTTGATTTTCAGAGTTCTTTCAAGCACATTGTTTCATTTTATACTTTCAATAAGTTTGTAAAGTATTACACAGCAGATATCTTTCCCATATAGCATAAGGAAATTGAGTGTTAAAGTCAATAAATAACTGAGAGTTTTTGTTTTGTTTTAAATATTTGCTTTGTTTTATTTTACTTATATTTTAATGTCTATCTAGTATATCACTGTCTTTATTATTTTTTTATAGTTGATTTACATATAGTTGAAGTATAGTTGATTCACAATGTTGTGTTAATTTTGGCTGTAGAGCAAAATGATTCAGTTATACATATATATACATTTTTTTAATATTCTTTTCCATTATGGTTTATAATAGGATATTGAGTATAGATCTCTGTGCTATACAGTAGGACCTTGTTGTTTATAGTCTTTATTATTAACATTACATTTAATCTCATATATACATGTGTGTACTTCCCCGCTGCTGTGGGATAGAAAGAAACATTATCCCTTTGTATATACATGATTTTCTTTGAGCATTCATTAAGGATCAGTATATTAAAAACCAAAAAATCCCTTAGCTTTCATTTCTTTCATTTTGATTCTACCTCATCATGACATAAACTATGGCTTGACTAATGATCTAACCAAGGTATTATAAAACATTTTAGATAGGTGCTTTAGGATAATGATTTATGAAATAATCATTGAGGTCAACTGCTATGAATGGAGCTTTCCAAAAGTCTTAGTACAAAAGTCCTAATAGATCATATCCTTTGTACACCTTAGGGGAGGTAACCATAAATTTATTTTGATAATGTCTATGTCAGTCAGTATGTTTTATTTCTCTTCTATGCAAAAGACTGAGAATTAATATAAGTGAAAAAAGAAGAAACTAGTCAGTGTTGTCCTTACATTTCTGTGTTGAAAATAAACCAGATTTTGTTTTCATCCTACATGGGAGGGAGAGGGGAAGAAGAATATTAACCAAATATACCAACTCAATTTTCTTTCCAGAAACCGTAAGAGTCTACACAGGGAAAATAATGAGAGGAAGAACATTCAGGCACTTGTAGGACTCTAAAAGGAAAAGCAAATGACAAGATAATAGGTTTTATGAGATAATACTATATTTTCCTATATACAACAAGGTCATTCATGCAGCCTGCAGTGGGCCACATTGCTTTCATTGCTTCCATAGTGGCTGCCACAGTTTTGTCCTGGTTCATTCACATTCCATTGCCCAATTCCTATTTGTGTGCGTAGCCCTGTATTTGTATGCAGATGCCTGGGATCTGTTAGTAACCTTCTTCTGACTAACTGTGTGTGAACAAATATATCTTCTTATCTGAACATTTAGAGCAAAGTTTGGTAAATAGTGCAAGACCCAGGAGGGAAGACAAATCAAAACTAAAATCATAGTTTCAACGCCTTGAACTCTTGCTATATATTTTGTCATTCTTGGGCCTTACTCAAATGGTTAATGAGACCCAAACTATTTTAAATGCATGTCTCTAAAATCTAAGTGAGATGCAGCCACATTTGAGTAAAGAGCTATTAAAATGATGATATCATTATATTGTATCTAAGGATAAAACACACAGTAAATATTTAGTCTTTCACAGTCACAAACCACTTAAATGGATGAATATAGTCTATTCATTGGTTTATGGTTCTAATAGCCTCCAGGAAATGTCAAATTCACATGTCCCAGAACACAAGATTTAGCTTTTGGATTTTTAACTTAACTAAAAGACGTATAAAAGCACACAGTGATCTAGCTCCCTATTGGCTCCACATCTGTGTAGGATTATATGCAAACAATATTTGAGCTAGCATTGGTCTCACATCAGTTCACTAGCTTGAATGTAGTTAATTTTTTTTTAGAGACAAAAAAAGTGAAGGAAGACAATTTGGAGAAGCACTGTTTTCAGCAATAATCTTACATAAGAGGTAAGGCTCAAAGTTGCCAAAATGGAATCTGGAAATAGAGATCCATAGCCTTATGTCTAAAATAAATCATAATTGTTCTGAAAGTGATTAATGCTGGGTGACAGCCAATGTTCCTTTGATAAAATAGAGCTGACTCTGATTCTACAATTGAGTAGACAGGAAATGGCTCACCATTAGGTAATGAATTAACTCTTTCTTAGAGGGCTATAGTAATTCTAAACTATAAGCCACAAAAATGTCTGGGATGCCAGGAAATTAAACAATGTCCAGGGGTAGCAAACAATTGCTCTTTTTCTATCACTGTCTCATGCTGCTCTTGCTTTTACTCTTTTCTTATCTGCAGAGTTTGGTGGACAACGTACCTATTGCTCAAGGAGTTTCTTAAAAATTGACTCTGCTGATTTGGCTGCATCCAAGAGGAAGTTATTAAACAATGGCAGTACTCCTTGGTGGCTTTTCAGCTTGCAAAAGTTGCGCACACACGCACAAACACCATATATCTATCTATCTATCTATCTATCTATCTATCTATCTATCTATCTATATACGGCTTATGGAAGGAAACACATTTATTGAGCATTTGCTACATGTCACACACAACCTATGTGTTTGTTTAATCTGATAATAAATAAATGTAAGGCAGATTTCTCCCCAAATTACCCTTTAATATAAGAGCTTTGCCTTACATTCAGGTCTTACAATGTTTCCTGTATGATTTCTCAATTATTAATTTATTATTTATTTATTAAATTTAAAAAATTTTATTATTTTTTTCTTCCAGTTTTATTGAGTTATAATTGACATACAGCACTGTATAAGTTTAAGGTCTACAGAGGTAGTACGCTCTTTAACATAGGTCTTAGTAGTATTTTTTTGGATGTCTCCTCAGGCAAGGGAAACAAAAGCAAAAATAAACAAATGAAACTACATCAAACTAAAAGGCTTTTTAGTGAAAGAAACAAAACAAAAATTCCACCTACTAAATGGGAGAATATACTTGCAAACAATATATCAGATAAAGGGTTAATATCAAAAATACACCGAATAACTCATAAAATTCAACATAAAAAAACAACCTGATTAAAAAATAGGCAGAGAATCTGAATAGACATTTTTCTAAGTTAGACATATTCATGGTCAACAGGGACATGAAATGATGTTCAACATCACTAATCATCAGAGAAATGCAAATCAAACCACAGTGAGATATCCCCTCACACCTGTCAGAATGGCTATTATTAAAAAGACAACAAACAACAAGTGCTGGAGAGGGTGTGGAGAAAAGGGAACCATTCTGCACTTTTAGTGGGAATGTAAATTGGTGCAGCCACTATAGAAAACAGTATGGAGATTCTTCAAAAAATTAAAAATAGAACTACCATAAGATCCAGCAATTCCACTCCTGGGTATTTATCCAAAAAAAGGAAAACACTAATTAGAAAAGACATATGTACCCTATGTTCATTGCAGCATTATTTACAACACCAAGACATGGAAGCAACCTAAGGGCCCATCAGTCGATGAATGGATAAAGATGTGGTATTATATACAATGGAATATTATTCAGTCATAAAAAAGAATGAAATTTGCCATATGCAAAAACATGGATGAACCTAGAGGGTACTATGCTATGTGAAATAAGTCAGACAGAGAAAGACAAATACTATATGATTTCACTTATATGTGGAATCTAAAAAACAAATGAACAAACATAACAAAACAAAAACAGAATTACAGATACAGAGAACAAACAGGGGGGTGACAGGGTGAGGGAAATAGGTAAGGGAGATTAAGAGGTACACACTTCCAGTTGCAAAATAAATGAGTCACCAGTATGAAATGTAAGATGTGGGGAATACAGTCAATAATTATGTAATATCTTTGTATGGTGACTGATGGTAACTAGACTTATTGTAATGATTATTTTGAGATGTATGGAAATGTCAAATCACTATGTTGTGTAACAGGAACTAACAGTGCTGTACGTCAACTATACTTCAAAAACAACAAACAAATTCATAGAAAAAGAGATCAGATTTGTTACCAGAGGTGGGGGTGGAAGGGGAATTGGATGAAGGTAGTCAAAAGTTACAGACTTCACGTTATAAGATAAATAAGTCCTAGGAATGTAACATACAACAAGATGAATATAATCAACTGTACTGTATGTTCTATATGAAAGTTGTATAGAGAGGAAACCCTAAGAGTTCTCCTCTCAAGGAAAACAGTTTTTTCTATTTCTTTAATTTTGTATCTATAAGAGATGATGGATGTTCACTAAATGAATTGTGGTAATCATTTCATGATGTATGTAAGTCACTAAATGAATTGTGGTAATCATTTCATGATGTATGTAAGTCAAATCATTTTGCTGTACACAAAATATTTTTAAATACTATGTAATAAGCTGGGACACAGGCAGAGCAAATTCCCATAATTTGTCAAATGTAGTCATTAAAATTGTAATAAGATCTTGAGAGTTCCTGATTCCTGGAATGCAAAAAAACTATGAAGCTGGGTCCCTGTCATCATACGGTATATTTAAATACCCCTTTTAGACACACATCTCCCCATTCCACACCACACTCCCTATATGCAACATTGTCAAGCCCAGGCTCTTTCTCCCCACGGGCATAACTTAAGTCCATCTAGAAAATGATTAGATCTGCAGAATGCAGATCATTTTAAACTGGAAAGAAGAATAAAGCCTTGGAGACAGCACAGAATGTGGTTATAGTAGTCCAAGTTAAAAATGACTAGAGTATCAGCAGGGGATTTCACTGCTAGACTAGTGTGATTATTAATGGACAAATGCTCTTTCCTCAACTGGGGAACTGCTTCTACTTTTTGTGGTTATGGGAATAGGAAATGGAAGGAGACAACACTTTACTGGCAGACACATTACTGACACTGCAGAGGCAGCAAGAATAATGAGCAGAGAAGGTTTTAGAGAAGACAGTCCTGCCAAGCAGAATAACTGCTGCAGGAAGTGCAGGATTCCTTGGACATGATGGTGACTGGGTTGGATCACCCTCTATTAGAGTAGGATGGATCAAGCAAAAGGACTGGTGAATAAAATCATCCTAGAATGTTGAAATCACTAGGTAAAAAGCCAAAACATCCTGATTCCTGTCCATTTGTGAGTCATGGTTATTGGAGGGAACCAACCTTTCACTTCACTTATGACACATCTTGACAATTACTTGCTACTCATATATCTGGTATGGTCCTGAGTTCAGATATTCATTCTGTAATCTGAGTATTCTTGATTTTTTGCTGTGATAAATATGGCTATCAAAATAATATAGAATGCAGATTTTAGACTAGTATAACTCTCCAAGATAATGTTTAAAATAAATTAAATGGTCAGGATTTTCTTTTAATTGCAGATTTTAGGAAATAATTTTGGCTGGAAAGAAACAAATGTATGCTTTTAGATTTGATGTTTTGCTTGTTTCACATCTCAAAACTGTTTACTTAGAATCAAATTCTTATGAAAAACATATTTGGAACTAGAGTCAATAAATATAATGCATGAAACAGATAAAGGAGGAATAAATAATGGAAGAACATAAATAAATAAAATTAAATGAGAAAGCAAGTCATGTTACTGTAGGCTAAATAATATCTAGAAGTGGCCCCTCCTTGGGAGATGATAACTCTGTTTAGTGTTTTTCCTTCTCTTTCTTTCACTTTGACTTTGGGAGCCCAGCAAATAGCTTTGCCTGGGAACAAAAATACAATTAAAGGAGTCAGGCGGAGGGACAAACCAGTCCTCACCTCTGCCACTAAGAACTTGAGGCATAAGTGGATAATTTCTGAAGCAAGATGGCTTTTGCAGAACTATGTTTTTGAGATGCTTAAAATTCTTCCACGAACAATATATTCTTCCACTTTTGATGTATTATTAAATTTTAGAGCAGAAATGTATCAAGGGTTTTGGGGTCTCCACAAAACAATTTGTTTAAATGAAACTGCCCCTGGAAAGGGTCATAACATTATCTGCAGACTCTTGGGCAGTTTTCTTTGTAATCGCGTTAGAAAATCTGGCTTTCTGGAAAGGAAAAATAAGATGATCCTCTAAGCAGCTACGGAAAAAGAAAACTAGGTACCTCAACTGGGAAGAAATGGACGTAGAAAGGAATCAGAAACGGCCTTTCCCTGGATCTCTGCCTTTTCTGCCATTTGCCCCACTCTGCCTACAAAGGGCTACAGCTCTGCCCACTCCTCCTGATGATATTATTGGCAGTCAGCTGAATGTCTGCACAGAGAACGCCACAGTCACGGCAGGATTGTTTCTGTATTGAAAAAGCAGAAACCAGCTTCTTGGCACTCCTTCAGAATAGATGTGATTTCCTAACAAAACAGGAATGCTCAATCAGAAGAGTTTTTGGAACTTTTCCATCTGCCATGAAACCTGGTGAATGGTCTGAGTTTTTCCAAAATTACTTGAAATGTAGCTGCTGGGAGGCTGTGCCGATTGTTCCAATTTTCCTTTCAATTTTGCATTTTGTTGGATGCTTCCCTCAAGTCTTCGGTGTAGTTCTATCATTAGTCAGAGCTGGAAGGTTTATTATTTATTTTGACAGTCACCAGCCTATTTTGTCAAGCAGTACACATTACTGCTCCATTTGACAGGTGTTACTCTTAAAATCCTTCAGTTTCTTTTTTCCCCCTCTGAGTGAGGCTTCTATATCTGCTGTCTTGTTTACCTTCCCAAAGGAAGCACAGTACATTTTCTGGTTGATAAAAGCTTTGTTTTGTTGTTACTTTTCAGTGACAGATTAAGCAGCCATTGGCCAAGGGGGGAGAAAAAAACCTTTTTTTGATTTAATCTAAATTTTGGTGATGTGCTTAAGCTGGGATCCAACAGGCAATTAAAAAATAATAATAAAATAAAAATAAAAGAAAGGATAGTGAATGTAATGTAAATAGAGGAAAGAAAGTACTGCCGTTTCACCTACAATATATATATTGTGAGATTAGAAAGGTCAAAATGAGCTTTAAGTTTGGGGTAAAAAGAAATAAGCTGTATAAAATGTTCCAACTCTCCCAGAAGAAGATGCGTTGGCAATGATGATGTAGAAGAGGATACTGGCTCACGTTAGAACTCAGGCCTTTCTGAGGAAGATGGTGTATGAACTCATTTTAAAATACAAATAGTAATACAGACAAAAGAAAAGATGGTGAAGAGCCTTCTATATTGATGCCAATATAGAGATGGGAATTTGATTTTGGACATGCCGATTATAACCTATTATGAAACACTGGGGAATTATTTTTTTCCTGATGTTCATGGTTCCTCACTGTGACCTATTCAGTGCTCTAACTTCCTTTCCTGTTCAAATGTTACCTCCTCAGCAAGCCTTCTCTGACCACCCAATGCAAACACTTCTCTACCACCTCCTTGGCAGCTCGCTATCAAGTCCTGTTTTATGTTTCTTAATAGAATGCTTCATTTCCTGTCAGGAAGAAAAAGCAAATATTTGTTTAATTATGTATTGTCAGTCTCTTCTCTCTTTTAGCAGTACTGGGTAACACAGTACCCTACACGTAGTGGACTAAAACAAAACACATTTATTATTTATTTTTTTGCGGTACGCGGGCCTCTCACTGTTGTGGCCTCTCCTGTCGCGTAGCACAGGCTCTGGACGCGCAGGCTCAGCGGCCACGGCTCACGGGCCCAGACGCTCCGCGGCATGTGGGATCTTCCCGGACCGCGGCACGAACCCGTGTCCCCTGCATCGGCAGGCGGACTCTCAACCACTGCGCCACGAGGGAAGCCCGAAGCACATTTATTAATCATGACTTTGTGATTCAGAAATTTGAGCAGCGTTCCTCGGAGGTGACTTCTCTGTGCTCTGTTGTGTCGGTGGCACTCACCCATTCAGATGGTAGCTGGGCTGGAGGATCAGGATGGCCTTACTCCCATGCTGGGGGCCTTAGTGCTGGGTTGTTGGCTGGGGCCTCTCTCTCCACGTGGCCTCTTTCTCCAGATGGACAGCCTAGACTTCTTTACCAGGTGGCTCAGGATAGCAAAAGAATAAAAGCAGCAGCTGCTATGTCACATAAAGCCTAGGACCTGAACTAGTACAGCGTCACTTTTCCCACATTCGATTGATCAAGTAAGTCTAACCCGTATTCCAAGGGAGAAAAAATAGGCTCCAATTTTCAATGTGAGGCGTTGCACGCATGCACAGGCACAGGAGGAATTGTTACAGCCCTCCTTGCCGACTATTCATCACACCTCCTAAAATTTGAATTTCCAGATGGCATCATTTAGTTGTGTGGAATCAAGAATACACTTGCTCATTTATTATTATTTTTCATTATGTCTACAGTGAGACAATGTTGAATACCATACCCACATCTCCAAGACTGATTTCTTTTTTTAACTAGGATTTTTAATCTCTATCTGATACTGGAATATTTCTTCTTATATGTCCTAGTATTGCTTCAGAAACAATATACACAAGTAAAGCCATCTCTCCTCCCATGCCAGCTTTTTCTCATAATTCTATTCTATAAATGCTATTACCTCAGACTTTTATTATCTCCAAGGATATAAAATGTGGAGTTACCTTTCTCCTCCTTTTGCAATCAGATAAAAAGAGAACCACATTTGAAACTGCCTCTACCTTTTACTGGCAGTGTGAAAGTGAGTAAATCACTTAGCCTTTCTGACCCTATTTATTCATCACTTAAAACTGATATGATACTTTCATCTCAGGGTCATTGTGGAGATTAGTTTTGAAAAAACTTTGAAAAGGCCCGAACACGTTAAGCACACACCAAATGCGAATGTCCAACTTCATGATGTCTTTCTCTAGGGCTCATGCGTCCCATACTTATTGCTAACATTTTCTGTATGCACTGCACCTCCACAATTACAAACAGTAAACTCCCTGAAGGCAGTGACTCCCCAGATTCTTTTTTTTTTTGCGGTACGCGGGCCTCTCACTGTTGTGGCCTCTCCCATAGTGGAGCACAGGCTCCGGAGGCGCAGGCTCAGTGGCCATGGCTCACGGGCCCAGCCGCTCCACAGCATGTGGGATCCTCCTGGAACGAGTCATGAACCCGTGTCCCCTGCATCGGCAGGTGGACTCTCAACCACTGCGCCACCAGGGAAGCCCCATCCCCAGATTCTTGACATACGACCACACACATCCAGAACTCAGAACGTGATAACGTCTGTCCATTGACTCACATTAACATTAATTAAAAAGTTTAAACACCATTTTGGGGGCAGTAAATGTAAATTCACTGGCTTTTTGGAAAAAGAGGCAATATATATTAAATAGTTTTTCATTGTTTTGTGTTCTACATTATGCTGTGTTCTCTATACAGCAAACTCTACTGAAAAGAAAACTATACAGGAAAATAAGAGGGCTGGTAAATGTATCTTTTGGTGGGAGCATTTAATCCATTTACATTTAAAGTAATTATACATATGTATGTTCTGATTCCCATTTTCTTAATTGTTTTGGGTTTGTTATTGTAGGTCTTTCCCTTCTCTTGTGTTTCTTGCCTAGAGAAGTTCCTGTAGCATTTGTTGTAAAGCTGGTTTGGTGGTGTTGAACTCTCTCAGCTTTTGCTTGTCTGTAAAGGTTTAAATTTCTCCATCAAATCTGAATGAAATCCCTGCTGGGTAGAGTAATCTTAGTTGTAAGTTTTTCTCCTTCATCACTTTAAATATGTCCTGCCACTCCCTTCTGGCTTGCAGAGTTTCTGCTGAAAGATCAGCTGTTAACCTTATGGGGATTCCCTTGTATGTTATTTGTTTTTTCCCTTGCTGCTTTTAATATGTTTTCTTTGTATTTAATTTTTGATAGTTTGATTAATATGTGTCTTGGTGTATTTCTCCTTGGATTTATCCTGTATGGGACTCTCTGTGCTTCCTGGACTTGATTAACTATTTCCTTTCCCATATTAGGGAAGTTTTCAACTATAATCTCTTCAAATATTTTCTCAGTCCCTTTCTTTTTCTCTTCTTCTTCTGGGACCCCTATAATTCGAATGTTGGTGCATTTAATGTTGTCCCAGAGGTCTCTGAGACTGTCCTCAGTTCTTTTCATTCTTTTTTATTTATTCTGCTCTGCAGTAGTTATTTCCACTATTTTATCTTCCAGGTCACTTATCCGTTCTTCTGCCTCAGTTATTCTGCTAGTTATCCCTTCTAGAGTATTTTTTTTTTTTTTTTTTTTTTGTGGTACATGGGCCTCTCACTGTTGTGGCCTCTCCCGTTGTGGTGCACAGGCTCCGGATGTGCAGGCTCAGCAGCCATGGTTCACGGGCCCAGCTGCTCCGCGGCATGTGGGATCTTCCCGGACCGGGGCACGAACCCGTGTTTCCTTCATCAGCAGGCGGAATTTCAACCACTGCACCATCAGGGAAGCCCTAGAGTATTTTTAATTTCATTTATTGGGTTGTTCATCATTGCTTGTTTCCTCTTTAGTTCTTCTAGGTCCTTGTTAAATGTTTCTTGCATTTTCTCTATTCTATTTCCAAGATTTTGGATCATCTTTACTATCGTTATTCTGAATTCTTTTTCAGGTAGCCTGCCTATTTCCTCTTCATTTGTTAGGTCTGGTGGGTTTTTTATCTTGCTCCTTCGTCTGCTGTGTGTCTTTCTGTCTTTTCATTTTGCTTATCTTACTGTGTTTGGGGTCTCCTTTTTGCAGGCAGCAGGTTCGTAGTTCCTGTTGTTTTTGGTGTCTGTCCCCAGTGGCTAAGGTTGGTTCAGTGGGTTGTGTAGGTTTCCTGGTGGAGGGGACTAGTGCCTGTGTTCTGGTGGATGAGGCTGGATCTTGTCTTTCTGGTGGGCAGGTCCACGTCTGGTGGTGTGTTTTGGGGTGTCTGTGGCCTTATTATGATTTTAGGCAGCCTCTCTGCTAATGGATGGGGCTGTGTTCCTGTCTTGCTAGTTGTTTGGCATAGGGTGTCCAGCACTGTAGCTTGCCGGTCGTTGAGTGAAGCTGGGTGTTGGTGTTGAGTTGGAGATCTCTGGGAGATTTTCACCATTTGATATTACGTGGAGCTGGGAGGTCTCTTGTGGACCAGTGTCCTGAAGTTGGCTCTCCCACCTCAGAGGCACAGCCCTGATGCCCGGCTGGAGCACAAAGAGACTGTCCTCCACACGGCTCAGAATAAAAGGGAGAAAAAATGGAAAGAAAGAAAGAAAGAAGAAAGAAAGAGAATAAAATAAAATAAGATAAAATAAAGTTATTAAAATAAAAAATAAAACTAATTATTAAGAAAAAATTTTTAAAAAGTAAAAAAACCCCAAAAAACAGATGGACAGAACCCTAGGACAAATGGTGAAAGCAAAGCTATACAGACAAAATCTCACACAGAAGCATACACATACACACTTACAAAAAGAGGAAAGGGGAAAAAATCATAAATCTTGCTCTCAAAGTCCACCTCCTCAATTTGGGATGATTCGTTGTCTATTCATGTATTCCACAGATGCAGGTACATCAAGTTGATTGTGGAGCTTTAATCCGGTGCTTCTGAGGCTGTTGGGAGAGATTTCCCTTTCTTTTCTTTGTTCGCACAGCTCCTGGAGTTCAGCTTTGGATTTGGCCCCGCCTCTGCGTGTAGGTTGCCTGAGGGCGTCTGTTCTTTGCTCAGACAGGATGGGGTTAAAGAAGCCGCTGATTCGGGGTCTCCGGCTCACTCAGGCCCGGGGGAGGGAGGGGCCCGGAGTGTGGGGTGAGCCTGCGGCGGCAGAGGCCGGCGTGACTTTGCACCAGCCTGAGGCGTGCCGTGTGTTCTCCCGGGGAAGTTGTCCCTGGATCACGGGACCCTGGCCGTGGTGGGCTGCACAGGCTCCCGGGAGGGGAGGTGTGGATAGTGACCTGTGCTCGCACACAGGCTTCTTGGTGGCGGCGGCAGCAGCCTTAGCGTCTCCGGCCCGTCTCTGGGGTCCGCGCTGATAGCCGCGGCTCGCGCCCGTCTCTGGAGCTCCTTTAAGCAGAGGGCTGGTTATTGTAAAGGGGACGACTGATTTTGACGGCCAGAGGAAAGTTTTTCAAAACCTGATGCCAGATGTTGGGTCAATCTTGGGAGTTATATTCATTTTAGCTTTACATTAAGATCTTTATATCTCCTTTTTAAAAGTCCTTAATATGTCAGCAATGATAGTTTTAGGAAAAAACATTTTAGAGACCAAATACTTTTTTTTCCTTCTCTGAAATATTATTTCAATTACTAGTAGCAACAATTAATCACTAAGTGATTCATCAGCCTGCAGCTGGGATTGGAGAGCTGACTTCCTTTCTTTATTCCTATTTTATGTTCTGTGCTCAGCAAGGATTGAGTAATAGCAAACTAATAACTTTTCCCTACCCTCAGCACCTTTTTCTCATACCAGCAAAGAAGAAAATTTTGAGTATTTTTTCCCAAGTACACTTTCCCTCACACATTTCTGAATGGAATTGTAGAATTACAAGTGTTAGTCCATTTTGCTATAAGAATAAGGCATTATAGAAAAAGATGGTTCCTTAAGATTTGACCTACCATTCTTAGTTATTTTTCACTAAACAACTCATGCTTGAGGCATGCCTAAATAACTGACTCCAAACAGATAATGGTTTTCTATTTCTTGGCTACCTGGCATTTTGAACTTCATGTGAATGACATGTAAAATGCTAGATTCATGTCCATGGTCAGAGAACAACTATTAGCAAATCCATTAGTTAGATATTGTATATACTTCTGAAGTTTTCAATAAGCTCCCCCCTGCTACTTCTAATGTATGAAGTCAAAACTAATTTAGAAATGTATCTGATTCATATGACTCCGGATTTACACTATATTAACATATACCCATCTACTCAGTAATGGATCATCTTCAGATGTTCTAGTGTTCTGATTATCAATATGTTTCATTGCCTAGAATTCAGTTAGAGGGTATTGTAACCTGTTATGTCATTCCTAGGAGGGGCCAGCAGGTTGGCCTGGGAGCAGCACACTCACCCCACACTCCAGAAAAGCAGTAAATTCATTTAGAGCAAGGTTCTCGTGTAAACAATCCACAGACTTAGAACCATCTACAAACGTCAAAGCAGAATTTGTGTCACCGGGCGTTTTCTATACCCTTCGTCAATTTCTCCAACATATTAAAATAAATCCTCTTAGTGGAAATCAGAAGTTCTCTTCAGGACTGTGCTGAATTTCCTTCTATTTAATCACATTCATTTATTCACTTAATTAAAGCCCAGTATGCCTTGAAAATGTTAGCTACAAGATCTGTAGACTAAGGATTTTTTTTCTCCTACTCTCCTTAGTGTAACTAAAATTATAATTAGTATACATTAGCAATATTATACACGTCAAAAATTTAGAAGGGTCTGAGACGTACTCTACCTGTGTTGCAAGTTAGCTTGCCGCAATTTCGTGGGTGCTGGCAGAAGACAGGAGACTGCAGAAATAAAGGACTTTATTAGTCACAGCAATAGCAGTTGTCAGCATTTATGCTGGTGCCCCATAGGACAATGTGAAATGAGCCAAGTGCCTGCACACACACAATGGTTTGTATTCCAGGAGTGGGATTCCAACCTTAGGGAAACTGAATCTTTTATAATGGGCAGCAAGCCTGCCTGATCTTTGCCTCCAAGAGAAACACTGTCTTTGTCATACTGAGCAATAAACAGGCAAGACCTATGGAGACGTGTCTTCTAATGATATCCACCTTTCCAACCAACACTGTCTTGGCATCCGGAAAATTTCTCCTCTGAGCATAGCCCTCTGTCAGTCACATTGATTAATCTGGCTGATAGAGATTAGGGCTAAATATGTTCCATTTGGCTCACACGACATTTCATTAAGGCTGATATCAATAGGGCTCTGAGCTGCAGTATGCAGAAATTTGCAGTATTAACATCAACTGTCCCAGACCCAACCAGCTGAGCAGATCTCACAAACCATCTGGATCTACCTCAGAAATCTAGATGTTTTTCTCCTTAAATTTCCACATTGACCTTTCAACTTGGCCTATGGCCTTAGTCTGATACAGCAGGAGTTTTAGAGATTACACAAGACTCTACCTTGGCACTCAAGGAGAAAATTTGAGGGCAATATCATCTGTCACAAGCCTGATCACTGAGTTATTACTAACCTGAATACATACCAGGACTGAGGCAGTGTCTTTGATCACCTCAACTAATATCAAAGACAAATTTTGTATCACCTTTTCTAGTTGGACAACTCACATTGTAGGGAAAACTGACTGCAAGGTGGGTGCAAGTACAAATCAGTTCCCTTTCTGGAAAGCTTGCCCAAGTAATCATTTTGGGAAGATGGCGCAGTCATCTAAGGGCTATGTTATTCTCTAGGAGTATTTCCTTAAAAACTTGGACGTCTCTTGTGACCACTCCTAAGGTTATAATCACTATTTGGGGGAGAGAAATAAGCTAATGCTTGGTTTCCATACAAGACATAGAGTCCTAACTGTACACGTGGTATCCCTAAAAAGAAAGTGCTATTGGGGCCACTGAAGGGGGGGGTCTACATTATCCAGTAGCACACTTTGACTCCACTCCAGTGTGGCCTCATAACCAGCTAGTAGATCTTATGTTTCTCAGTTTAGTTTGACCGATTGAATCTAGTTATTGTTTTTGAAGGTAATGTCTGAGGACAGTCAGTCTGCTCTGTCCTACTTTTCTGCATCATCAGCTGGGTGGCTTTTATCCACTCTGTAGCATCACTGAACTACAGTACTTGGCATAGGGGTGAAGCAGATACTAAAGGTGTTGACAGGAATTGTACTGTGAAGTGTAGGGACCAGGGCCATCATCTGCCCCTTTGATAGGCTTCTGGTAATTTTAAGAGGAATGGCAATCCAATGGTGACCAGAGCTGCCTGGTGGGGGAGAACAGATCCTGAAATCAGTTAAATTTAAGTGCTCATTAGTTTGAGAGAGATACATGAGGGCCTTTATCTTGAGGAAGACTCCAGGGATGGTCTGAAAGAAAAAAAAGTATTAATGTTACTTTCTCATCCATGTCTCCCGGAGTGTAAGATGTTCCCTCTCCAGTTCCAGGGTGATGCTCTTCCTCCACTGCCATAAAGTATCTGTGTTCCATTACAGTAGCTATAACTTCACCTTTTTCAGTTATCCACTGCTCACACTCAGAAGGGATAGGTGCAGAAGTGCAAAAGTGACAAAGGCAATTTAATAGAACTTACAGAGCTCCCTTATTTCCCTCACTTTGGCCAGTGTGGGCTACTGTAGGGGATCTTGGCAAGCAATGTTCTCAACCAAGTGGTCGTTATCTTTATGATTTAACTATGTCACTGTTGCAAGAGGCATCTCTGGATGTATGGTGCTTCCCTTTGCCAGAGATTCCAATCAGCAATATCATCAGTCACAGAGGTCATTTGTGTAGAGATCATGAAAAGCTCACTTGATAGCTTCCAACCCACAGTTTTGGTGTGGGTCCCATTCAAAGGATGCATATTTGTGAACTAGCCAATATCATGTTCCAAGTAGAATGCCCACTCGAGACATGTACAGTCTTCAATACTCAAAGAGTTCTATAAATTGTTGGATCTCTCTTTGAGGAGGGGCCAAGAGACAGTTTTTCCTTGATTGCCAGAGGGGTTGAGAGCTTTGATATACACTCACATAGTCTCAAGATACTCCTTGGCTAGCACGTCTCTAAATTTTGTTGGGGTTTATCAGCCACTCCTGCTGGGAGAAATGTAGTAACACTGAAGTCAAGACCATTTACACTGAGGCTTCAAAGTTGCAAACCTGCAGGCTGTCATCTATTTAGTGAAGACTTCAGACTTCATAAAGTAGAGACATTAATGTTACCTAGGCCACCTCCCTGAAGGCAAATGTCAGGGGAGCGTAGTTACCCCCAGGGGAGTACTACAAATGCATACTGGAGGCCCTGCTGCATGAAGCTACACTGGTCTTGATCCTCAGGTGCCAGTGGGATAGAAAATAAAGTTTTGCCAATGTTTAACACAGCATACCAAGTGACATCAGTAGGTGTAATGGAAATCATCTGTGGGGCTATAGTAGCAACAACAAGACTCAGTTGCCAATAATCCACTATAAGCCTCCATCTCCCATTATTATTTTTCACTGGCCACACAGGGCTGTTGTGGTGGTATTGCAGCCTATCCTTGCTATCTTTAAGACCTTGAGACTGTGATTTCCACTTGTCGTCCTTGGATTATACATCACTTCTGATGGACCACCTTGGAGGAGACAGGCAGAGGGTCTGGTTTACATGTCCCACTAACAGTTTTCTATATGTGACACTTCCTAATTGGGAGAATCCACTCTGGATTCAGTAAACACATATAAATTAATAAAATTGTACATTCAGGAGCAGAAATCACAACAGTACATTGAACTGACCCAAAGGGCCCCATCCACAAGACATATTAACTCCCCTTCCCTAATGTGTACCCAGCCCAAATCTCATTACCTAAATCTGGGTATCCCTTGAACTACAGAATCAGGAGGGATTGTGACTTGGGACCTTTCTCCAACAGAATTATACACATTTGAATTTTTTCCTTCCTCCAAATTCCCCTGCAAATCTAGAGGGAAGCATATGGCCTTTGGTTTTTCATGGAGTCAAGGGACACCTAGAACTCATTCAAAATCATCTTTCCCTTTAAAGTGGCTGAAGACAGGTTAATGAAGAGGGCGGAATGAGAGAGCCTGGAGGAATCAGAAAGCAAGTCATGTTTACTTTCCATTGTGAGCAGAGTGGTGTCTACATACAGCTCAACTAAATGAACCTCCAATGTTTTCAGTCCACCCAAAGCCATATATGAGCACCAAGATTACACACACTGACACCAGCTATTTTAGCTTTGGGGAACCTTTGATCCAACTGCCATAGTCACATTGCTTTCTGGTCGAGGCTGTGGATTTATTCCCTTTGGATTGTTTGGATGTGACATATGCAGTGGAGACTTCTTTTATTCCACCTTAATCTAGGACATCTGAAGTTCCATTATCAAAATAACAACTTAAGTTCTTTCTCAGTTTCAATGTAAGGCCTAGGGGAGTTTTCCAAAGTGACATTGCTTACTGAACAAATTTACTAGGCTTCTTTGGGTCCATTTCTTACTCATTAGTGGGTCACTTCCATCAGCATTGTAAAGCTCACCCAGGGCAGTAAGAGCACAAATCCTTATCAATGCTGCTTTCCCAAAGGAGTTTTCTTTCTCATGGAAATCTACCTGAAAGGGTCAAAGCTCCCTCATAGTAGCTAGGACCCCCTGCAAAAAGCCCTGAGACAATTTATTGTCGTCTCTGAAAACATCTAGTGTTGGCATGCTAGACTGCAGAAGGCACTAAGTCACAAGACCACCCTTCTATCGCCATTCTCCCTTAATAGGTATTATATGCCCAAGTCAGGCATTATTTCCCATGTCTCATCTACCCAGCCAACTAACCAAAATTCTAATGGCTTGCCTGCTTTCTACTCTCAGTGGTCATGAAGTTCCCTCTACTCTTCCTTCAGCACATCTCTCTCTTTTTTTTTTTTTTTTTTTGTGGTACGCGGGCCTCTCACTGTTGTGGCCTCTCCCGTTGCGGAGCACAGGTTCCGAACGCGCAGGCTCAGCGGCCACGGCCCACGGGCCCAGCTGCTCCGCGGCATGTGGAATCTTCCCGGACCGGGGCACGAACCTGTGTCCCCTGCATTGGCAGGTGGACTCTCAACCACTACACCACCAGGAAAGCCCATCAGCACATCTCTTTTTAATGAATGGTGGTAGAACTTTCTGCCACCGAACTCCAGGACAAGTCCTAGTACCAGCTAATGCAAAGAAATAGGCCTGAGGATGATCAGTGGATGAGAGCCTTCAGTTTCCCCTCTTACAAAAGAATTAGCAATACCTAGGGCATCATTTGAAATTGTCTTTACATCTACTTCCTAGTGCTTGGCCTGAAATCATCTCCACAATTCCTCTTAAGTAAAAGAAAATAAAATGGAGGACTTTTTATACCCACTTGATCTTCTCACATAAACTTCCCTCTTCTCCTGTTAATCAGCCATGAGACCCTTATCTTTATTCTTGCAGAAAGCCATGTCTCCACCAGCATCCCATCTCTCAGGACAATGGAGGGGTTTGAGATTTTACCTGACTAGCAAGTTATTCTGTCTTTCTTTCATAGATACTCAGAGAAGGCAAAAAATAAATAAATAAAAAATAAACCCCTGGGATAGGAGACAAAGGACTTTATTATTTCCAATGACAGTAATAGCCAGACTGTCAGTGTTTACACTGGTCCCCCAGGCTCCAATTCCCATAGGGTGGCACAAAGAGGTTCAGCTGACATCTGAACATGTAGTGGGTTACAGTACGAGACACAAAACATGAGTTAGAGAAACCAAGTCCTCTGTAATAGGTAGAAAACATGCCTACGTTTTAACCAAAGATAAACATGTTTTCATTATACTGGGCAGTGATATAAACAAACAAGAACAACAAAAACAAAGAAACAAAACAAAAAATAAAACTGCCTTTTGCTCCAGAGGCAGAAACTACCTCTATCTCCTGAGGTTGTTTGCTATACTAACATCCTTGAAATAATAGTCCAGAACAAAGGCCTGTGTCTCTGCTCATAAGGCATGCAGAAATGTGAGAAACTCGTGGATAACTGTCTCCCAAAAACGTTCCCCTGTAAAAATGTATTAAAGTGCATTTTCTGTCTATGTTTTTGTTTCTGTCTCTTTCTCTTACACAAACACACACACACACACACACACACACACACACACACACACTCCCCCCCCCCCAAAAAACGTTGAAGAAGTGTTTTTGAGGTATCTTATAGCTTTAAAATAATTCCAAGAAGTTTTACAATAAAAATATCAGGATATTCATATAATATGAACGTCAGAATTTCTTTAATAGTTGATAAAATAAAAAAACCTGTTTTTCCAGTAATTATTAATGGGAAATGGAATGAATTCTAACTATATTAATAACATAGATAAGAAGAATGACTGCAGGGACTGACATGGGGAAATATCCAAAGTCACAGATCAGGAGCATTATGTGTAGCTAAGCAGGTATCAAGCTGGGAAAATTGGCTGGAATGAGAAAGTTTGGCAAATATTTGAAAAAAGAAAACAATTTGAGTTAAATTTATAAACGAAAAGAAATCCAGTCAGTTAAGTGATGGAGGATGAGTGAGGATGAAGCAGTACCGCTTCACTGAGCAAGATAATAATCCGCTCAGAGTATTCTGGACCCTGGAATTTTAGAGACTAAAGATTTAAGGTGGCTATAAAAGAATGAATTGTAGTGGTTGACACAGGAAGGATGAATAAGGATATCAATTGATGCCTACTCAATGTAAGGAAAATCTGGCAATATTTCAGAGATGATGAGAGTCCAAACTATACATGGAAGAAGAAAAAATTCTTCTCGGAATGTTTCAGTACAGAAGCCATTTAACTCACGTGGAAGTGAAGGTCTTTGGGACAGCCATCTATTTCACAGGACATAAAGATCTTCTCTAGTGGGAGTTAACAGATTTGGCCCTCCCAGCTCCTGTCTGAAGATATATGCAGCACAAGTTTAGGAAATGCCTATTATTATATTGTTTTATTGTATCATAAATATTCATAGCATCATACCACAGAGGAAAATTGTGCCAAAGGAGAGATAGAATTCCAGCATCAATGAGCTTATGGAGCAATGTAATATTCAGAAAGAACAGGAGAAATGTAATATACTGACTTTTAATTTTTATTTGAGACTGATGCTCATGGCTATCTAAAGCTAGCCTCATTAGCAGAGGAGCAAAATAAATATACCAGTACAGGAGGGAAGCACACTACAAATTCCAAATTCTAGATTTGACAGACTTATTTATTGCATACATATGATGAAAATGTAACTATTACCATTCATAATTATGCTAGCAGTCAGGTTTTGTTTTTTCCTTTGTAAAAATGCACATATGTAATGTGCAAGAGACATTGGATAAGGACAGTTTAATTATCCTCTCAAAAACAAATATCTTTGTACAGTCAAAGGTACCACACAGGGTGTACACATAAGATGGGCATTTCCTTTTTGATATTCCCATCTGGGCCTGCCTTGAAACTGAAAACTAAAAGGGGCAAATGCAGAAGTTAATACATCAAGACTTAGTCTTCCTAAAATATTTTGCATCTCAAGAATAAACCCGTAATGAAATACATTTCATTTCGGCTTAGCTTTCTCAAAAGCCACCTACTCCAATTGCTTCAAATCATGCTGCCTATGCAATCTATCTTGCAACAAAGCCTAAATTAGTTTGTATCTGTATTACAGAAGCTAAACACAGCTGAAAGGTAGGTCTGTGAAAAGACATTTGTGTACATTGTCATATACACAACAAAGCAGATCTTCTGGTTTGAATTCCAACTTTGGGATCCAGTTCTATCAGTAGCTTTGTGTAGACATGAGCATACAGTGGAACTGACTTTGAATTCTAAGAATGTGAGTCCAGTTTGATTATATTTGCAATGTCTCTATGCAAACCACTAGAGGAAGGGGCATTGTCAAATAAATAATAATAATATAATAGCTAACATTTATTCATTTTTTTCTACTTATCAGGCACGAGATAAACATTTATATGCAATTTCTTATTTAATTCTCACCCCAGTCCTATGAGGCAGGTACAATTATCTATTGTCTCTATTATATACATGAGAGAAAGCAGGCTTAGAAGGTTATGTAACTTTCCCGAACTCATAAACCTGTTAAAAGATAGTATCAGGACTTAGGCCAAGGTCTCTATGAACTTGGAATCCAAAATCTATGAATGACCTTGAGAAACACTTAAGTACAATCTAGGATTCTGCAAAGAAATGAATCTAAAATTGACTAGAGAAAGAAAGATGAGTCATGCAATTCAAACTCAATTTGTTAGAACATATTATTAAAAATGTTTTGTTATACTCTCCCACACTGGGAAGTTATCTTTATCAAGAATCCTGAGTCACGGAGTGCAAATCCAACCTGGCAAAGTGCCCTGCAAATACAAGCTGCTGTAGGTGATTCAGCATGAAACATCACCTTTTTCAGAATCTCACATTCAGTCCATTATTATAATTCCAATGGTACTGTCAATATCTCAATTTTATAGCTGAGTATCTCAACAATACCTTGTTATATAAAATTTTCTTAATTTAAAGAAATACCTTATAAAAGTTTTAAGTTAAATATAGAGTCTGTGTTTAGGGCAAACCATTGAGTATAGAGCAGTCTTACTTAGGAATTCAATACATATTGATCAGAAATAATAGTTTTTTAATCTTGCAAAATGACTTACCTAATAAAATGTTTAAATGACGTTTATAATAAATACAGATTGAAGCTGAACAATTACGATTTAATCGTGCTCTAATATCTGAATTATTTTCCTTCGAAAGTAAAATGAACTCTGATTAAAATTTTAATGGAGTAAATTAATCATCACTTCATATGAAAGTTATAAAAAAGTATTAAAAATAACTGGAACTACAATAATTTGTTAATGGATACACAGGATAAAAGATGTAAATTTTAACATCAAAATTATAAAAATGTGTGTGTGCATGAGTGGGATAGTAAAAATGTAAAGCTTTATTATGCATTCAAAGTTAATTTATTAACAAGCTTAAAATAAACTGTTACAAATATGAGATGTTTTATGTAAGCCTCATGGTAATCACAAAGCAAAAACCTACGTAAATACACAAAAGATAAAGAGAAGGGAATCTAAGCATACCACTACAGAAAATCATCATATAAAAAGAAGAGAGCAAGGGAAGAAGAAAGAAACAAAGGAATTATAAAACAGTCACAGAACAACAAATAAAATGGAGAAATAAGTCTTTACCTTTCAACAATTACTCTAAATGTAAGTGGACTAAATTCTCCAATCAAAAGGCATAGAGTAGCTGAATGGGTTAAAAAACACAACATTCAAATATATGCTAACTACAAGAGACTTCAGCTTTAAGGACACATACAGACTGAAACTGAAGGGATGGAAGAAGGTATTCCATGAAATGAAGCCCCAAAGAGGGTAGGGGTAGCTATACTTATACCACATAAAATAGTCTGCAATAAGAGATAAAGGAGGTTATTATATAATATTAAAGGAGGCAATCCAACAAAAGGATATAACATTTGTAAGTATTTATGTACCCATATTGGATCCCCTAAATATATAAGGCAAATATTAACAGATCTGAAGAGAGAAATAGACAGCAGTACAATAATAGTAGAGGACTTTGATATCCTACTTTCAACAATTGATAGATCATCCAGATGAAAAAATCAATAAGGAAACATTGGACTTAAACTACACACTAGACCAGAAGGACCTAACAGACATATACAAAACATTCCATCCAAAAACACAGAATAGGCATTCTTCTCAATTGCACATAGAACATTCTCCAGGATATATCATGTGTTGAATCTGAACGAGGCTGCAGCACCTGTGCAGACATGGCCAAGTGGGGCAGGGGACCTGCCCTGGATCATGGAGGAGTGGGAGGACAGACCAACATGAACGACTGGCAATGGACAGAGCAGGATGTCACCAGCTGGTCCAAGGGGAAGTTCCATGAGCTACTGGTGGTCACTGTTGTAGAGAATAGGCTGGCTGCTGCAAGATCAGTAAGCTGAAGCAAGTGGAAGGTGAGGTTTTCTGCAGCAACTGGAAAGGAAAGCTTATTTCATTTTATGATTGAATATCAAACTGGGTTATAAAGGTATAATTAAAGAGTCTAGAGCAAAGCACAAGGGATTGATAGAAATATTCAACCTTTCTGAAGAAAATGAAGTAGATGACATTGAGGCAAATGTGAGTAAAAATAAAGATGGGGACATTATGAAAACTGAAGGTACTGTCAAGAGCAGGGAAGCTTTTTGAGATTGCCTGAAGGCACGTAGGAAGGAATTTAAGATGGGAATGATTTACTAACAAAGCTATGACAACTCAGGAGTTGCCACTTGTTAAAAGGAGACTGAGTGAGAATACCTTGCAGGCCTCATCTCCCATGGCATTGGGCATCAGGATTCCCAATGTGGTGGCACTGCACATGATGGAACTATTTGATACATTTGTAGAGAAGCTGTATAGTGTCTTCAATGTGAAACTTTGGTGCACAAGTTTTACAAGGTTCCTGCTGTATTAGAAGATGAAAAGGGAAGGAAATCACAAATGTTTGATGGGAAAATCACCGTAGTATATGGAATTGTTAACAAATGAAAATATAATCATTGAGTGGAGATGTAGGAACTGGCCAGAAGTTGAACTGAATTTTGTGCCCCATCCAAAGTAAGTGAAATTACAATTGAAATGTAAAGGACTTTCTGTTTGTAAAGAAGAAAACATGAGATTCTGTTGGCAGAAGCAGCATTTTGAAGAAATGAAAGGTTTACTGCAGCTGACCACCCTAGATGGTTGAATTAGTTAGAAGATTTTATAAGGGCATTACTTTTTGTAATCAGAAAGTGTCAAGTTAACATCTTCCCTATTATTACTTTTAAAAACGAAGACAAAAACTCTTAATTCATATTGGATGAAATCCATGAACTTATACAGAATTTAAAGCATTGTTTGTATATTTACTATGACTAGACTCTGCATTGAGTTAAAAGCAGCAAGCAACCTGAAATTAGGTATTAACATTACCTCCCATAGATGATCCTCTGGGGATAGATTGAGTCCCTGAGTACAGAGAGTTGAAGTTTCCCAAGCTAAAGGTTGTCCTAGAAAACTTACTTTCAGCTGTGGTCTTAGCTCAGGAAGACAAAAATAATAAGTGGCATGTTGATACCATTTCCCTTAAAAAACAAACAAAAAATTATCTTTCTTTTTCCTCTAAAATATATTTGCTTTTTTTCTTTGTGTTTTTATGTTTTGGTAGATAAATTCTACCTGACTTCTCATTGTTTACTTGAAAAGAGCAACAAACTTACTATCTGTTTAAATTATTCTCCTAAAAAGTCAGCAAAAAAAATTAAGCACAGTGTTTACCGTACTAGTAGTACTTTAGAACTGAAGAAGTCATTTTTGTTTACATTTTGAAATTGAACCCAGAAAGGAAATAGCCCATTCATTATAGGGCTACAAAGTTCAAACTACAATTTTTTAACAACCCCTTCATTCTCCCTCTTCTGTGAATACTGGATGGATATCAACAATATATTAGCTTCAAAATGGAAAGAGTTAAAAAACTACATAATGGACTGGGCAGGGAAACAAAAGACCCAGGTTGTGCTCCCAGATTACTGCTAGTACTAGTCTGGGCCTCGTTTGTAAGGTCACAGTAATCCTAACAAACCTCATTCTCACCTTCCTGCAGTGTGAAGAAACCATACAAATAACTATGAAATAAAGCCCTTAGCTGTTTTTCAGTATTCCAGCTTGGTCATGGAATCTCCATCTGTGCATAGACAGGTCTGATGCTCATTAGAGAGTTGGAAATAATCACAGAAGGGACAAGACTTGGACACAGCTCAGTCAGAAAGCTCTGTATAAAATGAGAAAAATGGTTTCCTTGAACGTGGGGATCAGTTTAGAATGCTCACAAGCTTCATGAACAAATCGAGATGGTCTCTGAGGTAAACCCTCAAAGTCTCCCAGGAGTTCTTGGACTAGGAGGTGTTCATCCATGACTCTACTATAAACTTGCTTGGTCCCTTGGTGGAAATAATTCTTCCAGAATTTTTTTCAACCTCGAAATATATATCTGTGCAAAATTTCTTGGCTGGAAATGCTTCTGTGCTGCCGACTCCCTCCCTGTGATACAGGTAACCCACACATACCGAGACATAAGCACTGATCAATTGCCTCTAAATTTCCAGAGAACAGAGGCCTGTTCTCAGCATAAGAAGTCCAATCTCCCAGGTGCCTGTGCAGAAGCAGCCAATCGAGAGGTGCCCAGGCTTTATGTGAAGGAGATTCATATGTTGCCTTGTATCCTGCAACCTTGTTATAATCACTTATTAACTCCATCTTTTTTTTTTTTTTGTCCACTCATTTGGATTTTCTAAACAGTTGTCTTCTATGAACAAACACAGTTTTATTTCTTCCTTCCCAACCTGTATATCTTTTATTTCCTTTTCTTTTCTTATTGCATTAGCTAGTACTTCCAGTACAATGGTGAAAAAGAGTTGGTTAGGGAGGATATCCTTGCCTTGTACTTGTAGGAAAGGTTTTACGTTAGCTGTAGGTTTTTTGATGAGAATATTTATCAAATTGGGGAAATTATCCTCTGTTCCTTGTTTGCTGTTTTTATCATGAATGGGTATTGGATTTTGCCAAGTGCCTTTCTGCATCTAATGATATAATCATATGATTTTTTTTGTTTATTGATGTAATTGATTACATTATTTAATTTTTGAATGTTGAGCTAACCTGGCATACCTGGGAAAAATCTCACTTGGTCATGGTATATAATGCATTTTATACATTGTGGGATTCAATTTGCAAATATTTTGTTGAGGATTTTTGCATCAATGTTCAAGAGAGATAATGGTCTTAGTTTTCTTTTCTGGTAATGTCTTTGTCTGGTTTTGATATTAGGGTAATTCTGGCCTTAAAGAATGAGTTAGATTGTACCTCCCCCGTTTCTATCATCTTTAAAAGATTTTAGAGAATTAGTACAAATTCTTCCTTAAATGTTTGGTAGAATTCACTGGTCTGGTGCTTTATGTTTTGGAAGGTTATTAATTGTTAATTCAACTTCTGTAATAGGTTTAGACTGACTCAGATTGTTTCTTCTTGGGTGAAAAATTGGGTCATTCAAGGAATTTGTCCATTCCATCTAGGTTTTCAGATTTGTGGGCATAGAGTTGTTTACAGTATTCCTTTAACTTTCTTTTAACGTCCAAAGGATCTCTAGTGAGGCCTTTGCTTTCATTTCTGATACAGTACTTTTTATCCTCTTTTTTCTTAGCCTGCTAGAGTTGTATACATATTTTTTACTAATCTTTCCAAAGAACAAGATTTTAGTTTCATCAATTTTCTCCATTGATTTTCTGTTTTCAATTTTGTTGATTTCTGCTCTAATTCTAATGATTTATTTTCTTCAGCTTACTTTGGATTTAATTTGCTCTTCTTTTTCCAGTTTCCCAAGCGAGAAATGCAGATTATTGATTTAGATCTTTCCTCTTTTCTAATATATTTATTCAATGATATTTTCCTCTAAGCACTGCTTTCACTGTATCTCACAAATTTTGATAAGTTGTGTTTTCATTTAGTTCAAAATATTTTAAAATTTCTCTTGAGAATATTTTCATTGACCTATGTGTTGTTTAGAAGTGTGTTGTTTAATCTCCACTTATTTGGGGATTTTCCAGTTATCTTTCTCTTACTTATTTCTAGTTTAACCCCACTGTAGTCTGAGAGCAGATAATGTGTGAACTCTATTTATTCTCTTAAATTTGTTAAAGTGTGTTTTATGGCCCAGAACATGGCATCTTGGTGAATGTGTATTCTGCTGTTGTTGGTTGAAGCAGTCTATAGATGTCAATTATATCCAGTTGATTGATGGTGTCCTTGAATTTAACTGTGTCCTTACTGATTTGTTTCCTGCTGGATCTTCCACTTCTTATAAATTAGTATTTTTTTAATCCTTGAAATTCACACATTTCACCAGATTATGACTAACTAGATCCCCCCTCCTTCCTTCCTTCCTTCCTTCCCTTTCTGTCTCTTTCTTTCTTTCTACTTTTATTTTTTGTCCAGTATTGAAGGGACATTTTTAATCATCAGAATTGATCTTCAATTGGGGTAAATTTGTTGCTTTTAATGTATACAAAACATTTTTCATTAAAATGATACATTGGACTGAAATTTCAATATTGTAAAGATCATTTCACACCAATTAATTTATTTTCAACTTATCATTGTACAGAAACACTTTATATTATTGGTATTGTTTGTTTGTTAATTTTTTCTTCTCTGCATGTCATTTACCTTTTAATGTTTTATGGCATCTGTCATTTTACAGAAGTTTTAAATATTCTTGTAAGCAAAACTGTTACTGTTTTCTAGTTTTTTCCTTCCTAGGGAAAGTATTGTTTATGTCAAGGTTGTAGAAATACTCCCCTACAGACCTCCCAGAAATTCACTTATTTTACTTTTTATTTAATGCTTCAATCCATCCGGAAACTACTTGTGTGTGTGTGTGTGTGTGTGTTTGTGTGTATGTGTGTGTGTGTGTATGTGAGTGTTAGATCTCTAACCTGATCTTTTTTTGACACTAATCAATATATATCTTTTCCTCAATGATTTTAAAGATCATGCTCATGATAAGCAAAATTTGTACATGTACATAAATCTATTGTTATTTCATACTTCCTATTCTATTTTACTGACATATTTGCCTATTTCTGTGTATACACTACAATGTTTTGCTTGTTTGACTTTATAGTATGATTTGACATTTTCCAGACCACTAATTCTCAATATTAAGTTGTTCCATATCACTAGGGAATATTGGGAAGGTGTGGGGGTATTTTATGGTGTCACAATGACTGATGGTGTGCCACTAGCATTTACCCAGTGAAAGCCAGAGATGTTAAGACATTCAAATAAGTAAAAGAGTCCCATCCAACAAAGAATTATTTTAACCAAAATGTTAACAATATCTCTATTCGAGAAAACTTGTTTAAGGAAAAGCAAAAATAAAACAAAGCAAAAAACAAAAAATATCAAATGGAAAAAGTTTAGAATCAGTCGGACAAATACAATTAAAAAGTGAATTTGAATTTTTTTAAAAAATTAACTGATTTGGAGGAGAACTAACAAGAAAAATTAAGAATTAGGATTGAAACTCCTCATTCAGGAAAAAAAAAATCTTGGTATATTTCATGTCTTCAGGAAATATTCCCCCCCCCCCCCACTTAGGTTTTACACATCCTCATCAGATTAATCCATAGGAATCTTACAGGTTTTGCTACCACTGTGAATGGAATTTGTCCTTTATTTCACATCATAATTTTCTATTATATATTTTCACTGCGTTTTCTAGTAGTTGAATCTTGTGTATATGAATGGGAAAGCCATTGATTTTTCTTTATTGGTGTACTCAATTACTTTTTAGAACTATTTTATTAGGCCTAATTTAAACAATTTGTTCCATTAATTCCCTTGTGTTTTTGAGATAGACGATCATGTTTTTTGCAAGAGTAATTTTTTCCTATCATTGTAATGTCTCATATATGTATTGCTTTGTATAATTACATTACCTAGGAACTCACTCGGTAGTAATAGTGGCAAGCTTCTCACTATAATGGCACTGCCACTAACATTTTAGCATCAAGTATATTGTTGGCTCTGTTCCTACTAGATATGCTTAACCAAATTTTCTTTCTATTCTAGCATATTAACTATTTCTATAAAGAAACTTCCATCTGAAGACAAGTATCAGCTCTGAGAAAAATACTCATTCAATTTTTATGACTTAATTGTTTAACATAAGATGAAAAGTGAAAGACATCTAATTGACTAATTTGTTCCAACAGCAGTTCTTAAATTAATTATAGTAACAATTGTCTAAATGCTCTCTTTTCTTTGTATTTACATATTTGTATTTTTTTTCAAACTTAAAGTGGCTCTTACCTCTCTACTACTACTACTACTACTACTACTACTACTAGTTAACTAACACCTAAAAGTGCATACTATATGCTGGGTACCACCTGTACCTGTTTTGTGTGTGTTACTCATCTTTTCCTCATGACATCCTCAGAGGTAGATACTATTATCTTCATTTTAGAGATAATGAACCAGTTACAGGAAGGATAAGTGACTTTCTCAAGGTCATACAACTGATAATTGAGCATATGGAAGATATTAAATAAAGATGGCATATTAATCAAATGTCTCTTAATATCCCTTCCCCCTTAATCTCAAATAATGAATGCCTCTATTACATTCCTGTGTATCACCAACAGAGATTACCTTTAGTTTCTCTTCTGTTTGCTTTGCATTCTTTTTCATGCTTACCCATGATCTATATTTGGATTTATGTCCTTTAGATTTATCATCTATCACTTTCTGGTGTGTGTAGCAGTGGTAGTATGTAGTGGCGGATCTGTACCATGGCACCATTGGTACCTAAGGAGCATCCAAACAAGTGCATTTCTTCAACATCATCTCGGCTGCAGTTCCTCCCACAAACCTTCTGTTGTCTTCTGCCCATTTTCCTAGCAGTTCTTCCATCCTGCCAGTTAATTCTATGAACTATCCAACATTCCTTCAATAAATTAATTTTCTCCTTTTATTAGCTAGAAGAGCTGTTTTTGCTGCTCACAACGAAGATCCCAACTGAGAGAGAAATTGTTACCAAGGAATGGGGTGCATCGATAGATACCTGCAAGGGAATATGGGGACCATCAATTGTTTATCTGGCATAGCTGGGTCAGCTAGTCAAAATCTTGCTCAAATGCCAAGATGGGAATTCTTCAGCAGTGAAAAACCTAATCAAATCATTGCCTGTGGTCACCTGGCATCAAATGCACAGTGCAGGCATGACTTATGGGAATTGAGTTGCTTTTACCACAGAACAGTAGGATGACATGAGGAATTTATGGACTTAGGAAAGGAGCAGCTGTTTCAAACATAATGGGCAGCTTAAAGAAAGAGAATGACAAGTTAAAATCCTTGAATTCTAGGCTCATAGCACTGATTGAAATCCAGGGAGTTTCTAGGATCAAGATAAAAGAATCTCTTATCTTTTGTTGCTGCAGGGACTGAGCTGGGTAAAAAACAAAATGTGGTCTTAGAGATAGTAAAATTAAGACTATCAGTTGAATTCACAGCTTTTCCTTCTCTCTCATGTGGAAATTAAAGAACTGGTAGGAAGAGTATGTTGGCACCCTGAACAATTCCCACCCATAGTCCATTGACACTGAAGAACATGCAAAGAAGCATCCTCATTCCTCTCCCTAAAGACACCTATAGCCACTTACCAAGGTAAAGGTTCCCTGGTGAAAGGGAAATGCTTATTCAGGCTTTAAGCATATATTAACTCATTGTACCTATTGGAGGATACTCTTTCTTTACAACCTACAGGGCCACTTGTGAATCTCATGGTACAAAATAATGCCACAGGAAGTCCAGTTTTCTCTGATGCTAGTATATCAGGTAGACCTTGACAATTGTTTCACAATGCCTTAAGCAAGGACCTATAAGAATTTATGGGAAGTGGCTGCTAGTTTTTGTAGATAATAAGGAATCTCAAAGGATAAGTATTTGGAGAGGAAGGAGAAGCAGGGAAGAATTTTTTTGAAATGGGCTTGGAACATAAAGAATATACATGCTCAAAGGACATCTTCACTCATAATAATTAGGTAGACAAGAGAACATGATCTCTGTGTCAGTCATCTCCCTTCTATAATATCTTCAGAACTTGCCTAATGAACTATGTGGCTATGGTGAACAAGATGGATGCAATTCACAAGTGCAACAACACAGAAGTCCCTTTACCAGCGTATGAAGACATTTTTCCAAAAGTAGTAAATATGAACCTATAATATTGTACCATAATACCTCTGCACAACAGTTGATGATTTATTTATTTTTCTTTTACTTCTTTTGTCGTGGAGAATTCCTGTGATGTGGACTAGTTACTTATTCTGTATTTGGATTTAGATTTGATTTCTCCATTCATCATGCCTCAAGGCAGCATTTTCATGAATGTTGTAATCAACTGAATACCTTATTCAACATGATGATATCGCTCATAATTTCTTCCAAACAAGGAACTCAATTTCCCATGAAAGAAATACGACAACGGGGGTAGTGCTCTTAGGTTACTTTAGTCTTATCATATACCTTATTGAAGAATCAGTTATGGCACCAGATCATAGGATGCTACCTATGATTTGAAACATTGACCAGTATATGGTGCTATTTCTTTCATAATAAGTATATATAGTTCCCCCCAAAAATGAATAAAATTGTAATTAGCACCTCTCACAGTTAAACCTAATCAGCCACTCTCATTTTTAGAAAAATTCTCATCCCTGAGATTGGGAACTACTAGTTTAGACATTAGTAATAACCATGGGAAAAATGTTCTACCAGGGGATTCAGCAATGCTTACATGGAAGTCAACAACACCATCTAGACAATTCAGTCTCATGAAACTGAGCCAGCAGGCAAAAAAAGGAATTACTGTATTGGATTGGGTCATTAGATTCTGGAAATCAAGAGAAAAGAGAATAATGTTGCGTCAAGGAGGATGCGTTCTTAAATGGTCCCTGAGGAATTTTCATACAACCATATCTACTGGTAAAATACTGGGACTCTGGGCTTCCCTGGTGGCGCAGTGCTTGAGAGTCCGCCTGCCGATGCAGGGTCACGGGTTCGTGCCCCGGTCCGGGAAGATTCCGCATGCCGCGGAGCGGCTGGACCCGTGAGCCATGGCCGCTGAGCCTGTGCGTCCGGAGCCTGTGCTCCGCAACGGGAGAGGCCACAACAGTGAGAGGCCCACGTACCGAAAAAAAAAAAAAAATACTGGTACTCTGTATAGATTGGACTAGCAAGAACCTGGAACTCCTAGGAATAAAGGGTTGATCACTTTACTGGCTAAAGAACTCCACAACAGCTGATGGCAAAGGAAATATACAGTTTAAAGAAAAATAAAAGTGATATTGGGACTTCTCTGGCGGTCCAGTGGTTACAACTCCATGCTTCCAATGCAGGGGGCCCAGGTTTGATCTCTGGTTGGGGAACTAAGATCCCACATGCCTCGCGGTGCAGACAAAAAAAAAAAAAAAGTGATATATATATATATATATATATATGTGTATATATATATACATATATATATATACACACACACACACACATATATATATACACACTCATATATACATATATGTATATATTATTTTGTGATCATTGTAAAAATGAGTATTGGCTCCAATGTATACATCTTTTTCTCTGCAAACATTTTTATTTAAAATATATATACATAATTGTAACCTCTTTCTCCTTTCAGTTCCTTTTCTTTCAGTCACTACTGCCACAGGAATAAGTGATGGTTAACTTTATAATTTCAGACATATTTTGTTGAATATCAAGACTGGATTCAAGAGAACTAGGGTCAGGATGGATGTTACTGAAGGATCCTAGACTTGGAGCTAGATGCCGTGATGGAAGAGACATAGAGTTTTCTCTTTTTGAGACACTGGTAAAACGGACTTTTCCTATGAGAGGAAACTGCATTGTGGTAGGAGTTTTTTCTTTCAAAACAGGAAGAACATTTTATATGAATGTTGGATTGCCAAAGGGATAATTTTTAGTGAGCATATTTCAGGGCCAAAATACAAATGTTTAACTTATTTGGGAATAAAGTCTCCATTATGTAAATCTTGGAGGGAGCCAAGGTTCAAGGAGAGACAAAAGGGTCAAAGACTTTTTTCCTCTGACAGGTAGAGCAGGGCAAGGGACCTACATTTCACCAACCACATGCCCCCTTATCCCCTTTTCTCAATTTATTTAAGCTGAAAAAAAGTTTATGCATTTCCCCCAACTTCCACTTCCTGCCTCTAGCAACCACCAATCTGTTTTCTGTATCTAGAAGCTTGTGTTTTGCTTGTTTGTTTTTAGTTTTCATATATGAGAGGTCATGTGGTATTTGTCTTTGTTTTTTTTTTGGCTGCGCTGGGTCTTCATTGGGGAGTGCAGGCTTCTCTAGGTGTGGCGTGCGGGCTTAACTCCCCAGCGGCATGTGGGATCTTAGTTCCCTGACCAGGGATCGAACCCACGTCCCCTGCATTGGAAGGCAGATTCTTAACCAGTGGACCACCAGGGAAGTCCCGGTATTTGTCCCTCTATGTCCTTCACTTAGCATAACGCTCTTAATGTCCATCCATCATGTCACAAACACAGATTTCTTTCTTTTTTATGGCTGAATGCTATTCCATTGTATATGTATACCACAATTTCTTTATCTATTCATCCATCAATGGACACTTAGGTTGTTTCCATATAGTGGATACTGTAAATAATGTTGCAATGAACATGGGGGTACATATGTATTTTCAAATTTGTGTTTTTGATTTATTTGGATAAATACTCAGAAGTGGAATTGTTGGATCATATGGTAGTTCTATTTTTAATTTTTTAAGAAACCTCATGTTGTTTTCCATAGCGGCTGTACCAATTTAATCCCACCAACAGTGCTCAAGGGTTCTTTTCTCCACATACTCATCAACACTTCTGATTTCTTGTATTTTTGGTAACAGCCATTCTAACAGGTGTGATGTGATATCTCATTATGCCTTTGATTTGCATTTCCATATGATTAATGATGCTGAGCATCTTTTCATGTACCTGTTTGCCATCTGTATGCTTCTTTGGAAAATTATCTATTCAGATCTTCTGCCCCTTATTTAACTGAAACATTTCATTTTATTTTATTTTTTGCTATTCAGTTGTATGGGTTCTTCATATGTTTTGGATATTAGCTTATTATCAGATATATAGTTATATATATGTACATAATATATAATAATTTGCAAATATTTTCTCTCATTCAATATGTTGCCTTTTCATTTGGTTGATGGTTTCCTTTGCTGTGCAGAAACTTTTTAGTTTGATGTAGTTTCACTTGTTTATTTCTGCTTCTGTTGCTTTCACTTTGAGTGTCAGATTCAAAAACTCATTACCAAGACCTATGTCAAGGGGTTTACTGCCTATGTTTTCTTCCAGGAGTTTTATGGTTTCAGATATTACATTCAAGTCTTTAATCCATTTTGAGTTAATTTTTGTTGTGGTCCAATTTAATTCTTTTGCATGTGGCTGTCTAATTTTTCCAATGCTATTTATTGAAGAGCTTGTTCCTTCCCCACTGTATTTTTGGCCCCTTTGTCATAAATTAATTGACCATATAAACATAGGTTTATTTCTGGGCTTGTTATTCTGTTCCTTTGATCTATGTGTCTGCTTTTAATGCCAATACCATACTGTTTTAATCACTATAGCTTTGTAATATAGATTGAAATCAGAGACCATGATGCCTCCAGCATTGTCCTTTTTTTTTTTTCTTTCTCAAGATTGCTTTGGCTATTTGTACTTGGTTTTGCATTTGTACAAATTTGTATTTGGTTCCATACAAATTTAAAATTGTTTCTTCTATTTCTGTGAAAAATACCATTGGGATTTTGATAGGGTTTGCACTGAATCTATACATTGCTTTGGGTAGTATGGGCCTTATAACAATATTAATTCTTCCAGTTCATGAGCACAGAATACGTTTTCATTTATTTGTGTCCTCTTCAATTTCTTTCATTAATGTTTTGTAGTTCTCAGTATACAGATCTTTAACCTCCTTGGTTAAATTTATTTTTTGGTATTACACTCTTTTAGATGCAGTTGTAAATGGGATTGTTTTCTTAATTTCTCTTCCTGATAATTTGTTACTAGTGTATGGAAATGCAACAGATTTTTGCATATTGATTTTGTGTTCTGTAACTTTACTGAATTTGTTTATTAGTTCTAACAGATTCTTGATGAGTTTTTAAATTTTCCTATATATAAAATCATGCCCCTGACAAATAGTTACAGTTTAATTCTTCCTTTCCAATTTGGATACTTTATTTTTCTTGTCTAAATGCCACTCTAAAAGTCCCATATTATTACCTTTATCATGGCACTTCTTACATAATATTATAATTGCTTTCTTTGTCATATTAAATGCCCTATTAGAAATATGACTAAAACTTACCTGCAGTTAAGGCAGACTAGCCTCACACAGGGCCTGGTGTACAGTGAAAACTCTGAAACTGTGTTTTCACTAAAGGAGTGTAATTGATTTTCTGGCTGTTACCCTATGCCAGTTATTAAGTCATTGCCTCTCAGCCATTGCCTCTCAGCTCAAACTCTCTCTTCTAGAGTGTTCTGTGATGCTGGGGTTGGAAATCTGTCAGCTTTGCAGTTGCCTCTCTGTTTGTGTTGGCCAGTAGGAAGCACAAAAGGGAGCTGTAAGGATGAAGGAGGAAGAGGGACTTGTTTCATTTTGTTTGCTCGCTGTTGGCTTCCTGTCCCTATCAGCATCACCTTGGCCTCTTCTCACCTCTTCCCTTTGGAGGCACTAGTTTGCTTTAGTAAAATGTTGAAGGGAGTTTGCAGTCTTTCAACACTTTCAACACCAGCCTTGGTGTGTGCCTGCAGAAACTCCAGCACCTTCTGATGTTGTTCAGTATCCCTCTTCAGGGTTCTGGGTCCTAGTCCGGTGACATTTCTCCTCCAAGCTAAGAGATACCAGTTTAGGTCAAGCAGTGGTCCCTTCTCTGAGGTCTGAGTTTCAACTCTGCAGGGCGCCTACTCCAAGTTTATACATTTGCACTCCTTCCCGAAGCCCTAGGATGGTAGCTGCAGACTGTTGACAGTCCTTCTATAATAACTTAATTTTTCTTTTTGCCTTTTTTCATTCTTCAATACCTAACTAACAATTCTTTACATATATTGTTTCTGTTAAGTTACCTAATTTTATTTTGTCTCCTGACTGATACAAACTCCTTCCCAGGTTAACAGATGGAAAATCATGTTTGATGGGACCTAGAACTTCTGTTGTGGCCTATTTAAACCCCAACTGGCTCTGAAAAGTGCATCTTTCTGCGTATGTTTCTGTATGTGATATATTGACTCAGAAAACTAGAAAAATCCAGGTGCTAAAGCCAATTTGAATTGTATTTCCAGTATTCACGATCAAAAGATGTAATGAGGATGTTCATATTTTACTATTTTTCTTTTTGTATTGTTTGAATAATCTACAAGAGAATCATGTATCAATCAAGGTCCTGTAGAAAACAGACTACTTATTCAAATTGGATAATTTTAGAGAAATTTAATTAAAGGAATATTTACAAAAGCTAGCCTAGGGTATAGGGAAACCAGAGAGATAATGCAGTTCCCCAAGTCAAGTTACACGGAGAGATCTGTTACCACTCTTAGATCTGAAAGGACTAAAACCCATAGAGAGATTTGTTGGTAAGAATCACATGCCAGGGGGCTTCCCTGGTGGCGCAGTGGTTGAGAATCTGCCTGCCAATGCAGGAGACACGGGTTTGAGCCCTGGTGTGGGAGAATCCCACATGCCGCGGAGCAATTAGGCCCATGAGCCACAACTACTGAGCCTGTGCGTCTGGAGCTTGTGCTCCGCAGCAAGAGAGGCCGCGATAGTGAGAGGCCCCTGCTTGCCACAACTAGATAAAGCCCTCGCACAAAAACGAAGACCCAACACAGCCAAAAATTAATTAATTAATTAATAAACTCCTACCCCCAACATCTTCTCTAAAAAAAAAAAAAAAAAGAATCACATGCCAGGAGCTGTGACCTTTGGCTGAGGTACACAGTCAACCTGCAGAGAAGGAGCTAGGGAATAAACTCCCCTATCCACTTCTGATCTCCCGCCAGGGGTCCGCATTAGCAGAAATCAACTGGAAACTAGAGGGCAAGGAATTGCTCGATGCAGGTCACAGAAGTCAGTCTCCTAGAGGTCTAGCAGGGTAGAGAAAAGGGAACAGAGGATCTGGAGGAGGGAATGGGGGATATCTTGCACAACTGGGTTAATTTCAAATGCAATGAAAATGTTTTTAATAACAGCGACATATTCAGGAAGAAATTCTTTTGAATAAATGAAGAAAATATACTGAGGGCAGTAAGAGGCTGGGGTGGGAAGCGGAGAGGAACACATTCACAAAACATCTCTGGAAACACAGAAGTTAAATATCAAAGAGAAAAACTGTCATCTGAAAACATGAAAGGAGTTGGAAATATAAGTGTTCTAACATTTTTATTTTTAACAATAAATACAGATTTTTAACAAACTCCCATCTTGATTCTGGAAAGCATTTTAGTGGTAAGTAGCATAAAGAAACACTGAAACAGTTTGATAAATACCTCCATGCATATATAACGTGTATATATGTATGTTTAACATTTCAAAATATAATATGTGGTAAGTTGCAGAGCATTTATAATTAATAAAGCTGTTTCCACAACCCTCTAGAAGAATATTTTTCCAAGATAGCTGACTGCATAATGCTGAGCATGATTTATTTATAGAGTACTAATGAAGACATATCTAATCATCATAATTAATTGGTATTTTTGTGCTTTGAGGCCTAATCACAAAATCTTCCATATGCTGGCTCAAAGTAACCTGGCTATGGGGCAAACATTTAGGACAATCCCTGTTTGTTGTTTCTAATATACAGCTCTATCATACTGATTTATTTATTCAACATTTCTAGCTGTTCTTATATGATGGCAGTATAGGAAGCCCATCTGGTCAATCCATGTTTTAAAAAAGACTTTCTTGAATGAACCAACCAACAAAAAGAAACCAGAGGAATTACATTTGGCCTAGCAGATGAAAACTTGAGGTGTTTACATTATTTACTGTGTTGCATTATTATCAGATATTTATAAGAATTTTGATTATCTTGAAGTCAAAGCAGACTTTTAAAGGAGCTTAAAATATACATTTCTCCCGTCATATTTACTTGTTAGCTTTCCTTTCTCTTTTACTTGTATGAAAAGTAATTCAAACACATCATTATAAGACAGATTAGGATTTTATTTATTTTGTCTACCTTGTTATAATTATTGAGAGTTTCTGAGGAAGACCCTCACAGTATTTTCTTTCATGTTTGGATACTGAAATAGGAAGAAATTACACAAAGAATAAACATGGATACCAAGTGTCTCTTTTATTATGAATAAAAGTCAGGTTTAGGACATGCATTATAGTTTCAAAATTAGACTGGTCCTTACCTTCCATTCATAGGCAGCCTCGTGTGGAGACCTGTCCTGGGAGAACAGGGTATAACTCGTGCTCTCTTTCAGCAGCTTTCCCAGAAGAGGAAGAAGGGCAGAGTGGAGTCACATATGCCCAGCTATTCTTTGCCAAATTTACAAATTCCTTAGATCACTCCACTTCCCAAGGACAGAAGGAGCAAAGAGAGAGAAACCAGTTATCGATACACTAATTGAGCTCCTTTTCAAGGAGAGTTGGGGATAAACGTTTTAGTTCTGCTAAAAAGAAACAAAGAAAAACAATATTTTATATTTGCTAACAGCTGTGTTCAGATTAAATGATTCTTTGAATATTTTAGGATTAAAATATTCTTAACATTTCTTCTTATATGTCTAGTGCTAATTAACTGATCCAAAATATGGTTACTAAAAGAGGGGATAAACACTTGGCTATTAAGATTCCCTCCCTTTGCTATTCACCCAGGTAAAGTGTGTGGTAAAAGTTAATTATACTGTGGGTCTCATGGAGCAAGAGTTGTGACCAGAGGATGAGCAGATGGCTAGTGTGGTCTTCCACAGTGAACCGGTTTCTTCAAAAGTAGCCAGGTGGTGACCATAGTAGGCAGGTGATCGGGTGTAGACATGGCAGAAAATAGCCAACGTCATCCCACTGACTTCAACAGGGTCTATGTATTGTATTTTTTCAGGATATTCTGACACAGGGCATCATTCAGGATGTTCAGAATTTGCCTTTACCCACACTGTAATGGTAATGGGTAATCCTAAATATCCAGCTGTTGTGAAAACTAAGATGGGCCAACCTGATCCTGCTTGGCTGTAAGGAAGGCAGTCAACAGAGATTTTCAGCAGTCAGCACTTTCAGGATGTGTCTCAACTCCAGTGAGCCACTATGCTTCCCCCAACAGCCTCCATCCAGTGGCTGAGTGAGGTGTGGGTAAAAAGGCCAGGCCATTTTGGCCCAAGGCAGGTCAACTCTGATACTCTGATGGGCAAGATGGGTCCAGACTTTGTCAGGTCTGCATCTCAATCTGACTTCTTTCTCACATTTATATTGAAGCCCTCCTGAGAAACCACTAGAATGACAAGAAAAAGTGAATACTCCATCAACAAAAAGGAATCAAGGGCTTCCCTGGTGGCACAGTGGTTGAGAGTCCGCCTGCTGATGCAGGGGACGCGGGTTCGTGCCCCGGTCCGGGAGGATCCCGCGTGCCGCGGAGCGGCTGGGCCCGTGAGCCATGGCCGCTGAGCCTGTGCGTCTGGAGCCTGTGCTCCGCAACGGGAGAGGCCACAACAGTGAGAGGCCCACGTACTGCAAAAAAAAAAAAAAAAAACACACACACACACACACACACACAAAAAAGGAATCAAACAAAAAGAGAGAGTGATTAATAAAACTGGCCTTAATTAATCTCATAAAATTATTTGAAAATTCATGTATTATGAAAATTTGGGGAAAAAAGGGGCATATTTCTAAATTAATGCATCTGTGAATATGTGAATTTGTGAATACAATAAACATGGTATGAACTGTATAACTATAGTCAGCTTTGGCTGCTATAGCAAAGTACCACTGTGTGGCTTAAACAACAGACATTAATTTCTTATAGTTCTGGAGGCTGGGAAGTCCAAGATCCAAGTGCCAACTGGTTTGATTCCTGGTGAGGGCCCTATTCCTGGCTTGCAGATGGTTTTTTCTTTGTGTCTGCACAAGGCAAAGAGAGTGGTGATCTCTCTTCCTCTTCTTATAAAGCTACTGACCTCTTCATGAGGGCCCCACCCCATGACCTCATTTAACCCTAATTAGTTCCCCAAAGGTCTTATCTCCGAATGCTATTACATTAAAGGTAAGGGCTTTAATATATACATTCTGAGGGGACACAATTCAATCGATAGCACTATTCATGCAAAAACATTTTGAGATGAGCAGAAAAATTACTTTCCCAGATTGTGGAGAAATGTTCAGATTTCAGAGGGTATTGTCATAAGAATGCTGAACTGAGAGGAAAGAGACCTGGGGCTGAGTTCCAATCATAGGGCTGAATGCTTGCATGACTTGGCATGAGTTAGGAAATGTCTTCAACTTTGACTTTCTTCCGGAGTACAATGGGGGTATCTGGAGAACTTTCCACAGGGTTGTTGTATATTTCTAAATGAGATAAGGAATATGTTGTATCAAAACAATAATGGAACATTAAAGGTAAAATATCATTAAGATGATTTCATTTTAGAGATTGATATGATATATTAACTAAGTTTTTAAAGCAGTTATGAGAGTGACAAATAGATTAGAGGAAAGAACAACTTCGAGAAAAGAAGAGTTAGTGTGTAAGAAGGAATTTTCGGGAACTATATTTGAAACTTTCTACCACTTACTATCTTATTAACCTTTCTACATTCCTTGTTGGATATTGTTCTTCCTCAAATGTTATATTTCCTCTCTTTAAAATAGATTCTATGAGATTTTACAATGTATTTTTTGTATTCAATTTCTCTAACCACTTAAACTGAGTTGACTGGTTTCATAAGCAGTACTGTCAAAACTGATGGGTAATTCATTAAAGAAAAAAACCAAGAAAACACACACTCACACACACACATACAGTGTGAAATTGGGAAGAGAGACACGACATATTAAGAGGCCCTTGTGATGGTGTTAGAGCATTGGGTTAATTATTACTTCACAGAAGTTAATGATGAGAATGACTGGCTAAAACTTGTGAGTGAGTGAGGAAAAGGAACACAAATAAACTCAATAGTAATTTGTCTTACAAGTGTAAGAAAATACCATCTCCCTAGAATGTAACTATTTATTATCATGGATTGATAACCTTTAGGGACTATGTCCAGTCAGCTTTAGACACTGATAAGGAGTATGCTGTAACACCTTCTTGATTTGCACTACAAAGAAGATATTTTCTAATTGAACACTTTGCTAAATTTTGATTAAATGTAAGCATACGCTTTCTCCTTTGCCTCCCCCATCTTCCCTTACTTGTTAAACATTTGTCTTCCATCTTTAAAAATTACACAGAAGACACAAAAGATTTTACAGCTTAAAAATAATAAACTATGCATAGGAGATATACAAGTTTAGCTAGCACAGGGACAAAAAGACCTGCTGTGTTTTATGCCCTGTTTATTTATCCCAACTATGCAAGCAGAAATGATCACCCAAATAGTTTGACAGATAATGATTGAGGTTGTAAAAATTACTGTGGCTAATTGTGTTTACTCTGTTTCATTAAGCTAATTGAAAATCAAGGTGGAATCTCCCTCTAGATAGATTCTATATTTTATTACATTTAAAGAATCATAAAACAGCTATGTCATCCTCAATTTTCAAAAATAATTATATTGTTTTTGAAACTGTCAGAACATATATCCTGACTGTGTATAACATAAACAGGTAAGCAATCTGATATGTTCTCTGTTTAGCCATTAAAAGACATGGTAGTTCTCTGGCTTCTGTTTGGCAAGTGCATCAATTGCATCTTACAACATGTTTGCCTATGGTGAGGCATCTATTGTGACAGTATTCAGAATACTAGAGATTTATATTCTATAAAGGGTCTCCAGAGCTTAACTTCACCATTAGGGTTACACATTGTACAAATTTTGATGAAAGTCACATCTTTTTTTTTTCCCTCCCAAGATAAAAGGAATAATTTAAATTCACTTCAAGAATTCCAAACTTTGGTAATCAGTCATCTTCTTTTGTTCTCCAAGTTTGCAATTAATAACATTTAAACAAAACTTCAATCTGGTGGATAGACTGGTTTAGGTTTTTGACTTCATTGATTGATCAGTTTGAAAACTGTCAATTAATTTGTTTGCTTCCACCTCCCCTTCCCCAATCCCTGCCTCTGATTGAGCTGTTTATCTGAGTTACCTATTAGCCTGGTTTTATGTATTAGCATAGTCTCAGATGAAGAAGCTTAACCAAATATATTTGCACTTTGATAAAGCACTTGTTCAACAGAAGAGACCATAAAAGTACTTATAGTTTTGATACGTATTAGTCTATAAAATCGTTATTCATTGAAATGTAACTGGGTGCAGTCTTAGATGGGGGGCAAGCTCCAAAGGGAAAGTAGAGCTCTTTCCCTGCTTGTGGGAAAGATAAATCTACATCCAGCACTATCCACATTGTAAGGATGCTGAGAAGCAGACAGCTGGATGAATTCCTGAATCACATCTCACACAGCTGCTGCTTCACTTTCTGTAAGAGTAGAACTATGCTGATTAAGCCATGAGTATTTGAAGAGTTTTTTTTTTTTTCCTTCTTCTTTTTAAAAAACTTTTCTGGCCATCTGTAAGTCATAGAAGAACAGGAATGGGTGGCTTTCTCCCTTCAGCACCAGGTCATCAATCCAAATACTCCTCCCCCACATATAATTTTGTCCTGGCCAAACTATTTTCCGTCCTTTGACTGGATTTTGCATTTTCTTCTCTTTCATCCTGGTTCTTTCGACTGAAATTATTTACTCCAATATTCATTTATGAAAGCATCAATTACCACATTTTCATTGAAACCTTTGCTTATCACCTGCTCTCCCATAATGATGAATTCTTAGAGGGCTTTGCTTATACTACTGTTATGGGATTTTTCACACAACCTACCTATTCAAACAGGAGGCAAGAAAGTGCAGTTTTCTTGTGTTCCCAGGAGGAAAATAACAAGATATTGAATAAAACTAGTAGTGTCTACCACAGGTTTCTAACCTTTATAATATTTAATTTAAAGTTCAGCAAAATAAGTCTCTAAAGTAGTTGTTAAATGAATGAATGAGTAAATCAATAAATTATCATGGAATACAACATTATTTTAAAACTAACTGCATAAATGTTATAATTCAATATTAATTCAAGCCAACAAATATTTATTGAGCATCTACTATGTGACATACTTAGTTGTATGTTTAGGGATGCAGCAGTGATCAAAACAGATAAAACCTATTCCTTACATTCTAGTGAGTAGAGAGATAATTAAAAATAAATAAGTAAATAGAATAATTTCTAATAGCAATGAATGCTCTGAAAAATATAAAATATTAATTTAACAGAATGAATGAGGAAGGAAGGTGGGGAGCAAATTTAGATACAGTGGTCAGAAAGGTCTCTAGCAGAAAGTAATGTTAGAAGTGAAGTCTGAACATGACAAAAATCCAGGGAACAGAATTCCAGACTGAAGAAATAGCAAGCGCAAATGCCCTGGGGAAAGATTTTTCCTTCTTAGCTGATTGATGGGAAATGTCAGAAGGATAGGCAGTTGCCAGTTACAGCAGCATTTTGTAGGATGAAAAGAAGAGGTTGGAATTCATTGGAGAGTTTTAAGCAGAAAACTAAATAATTTGATAGAATATTGGACTTTTACTGTCTTAGGTTGACTTCCCTAGAAGCAGCACATGAGACAACCAGCAGTCTCAGAAGAATGGGAGTGAGAGAAGTAAGAATGCAGTCTCAGTGGAGACTGACTTCATCTTATCCTATGGGAAAGCTCTGGACGCAAACTGCACCACAGAGTTAGTCCTGGAGGTAGGGGTCCAGACTCTTTTACCCTACCTATCAGTCACTGACCATTTTCTATTGTGGGCCTGTAAGAGGGTGCAGCCTCAGGAGGAGGCAGCTCCTATTTTGTGTAATTTGATCTGCAGAGGGGACCACAGCCATCTGTGTATTATTATTAGCCAATCCTTACAACATCTGGAAAAGGAGATCAACCTAGGTCACCAAGAACTTTTACTACAATCACATTGGCCACTGAACTGATTGTGGCTTTGGTGAGGTTTGGCAAGTGGAGAAAAAGAAAAACCAGTTAGTAGACTGTTTTAATACTACAAACGAGGGGAGAAAGTGGATTAATCTGCATCGGACTTAGAAAAGTGAAGTTGAAGGAAAGTAGAGAGATTTAAGATGTATTTTGGAAGGAGAGTATTGAGACTAGATGTATGAAATGAGGGTATGTGAGGTTTTTCTTTATGTATGGCTAGACACTGCCATTTATAGAGGCAATTTAGGGAGGAATAAACAAGAAATATTATACATCTTTCCAAGATCCCCCCAAATAACTTCTTTTTTAGAAAGACTTCATTTTCATATATAACTTGGAGAAAACAGAGTAGAGAGTGTTCAAGGGGAGTAAGTAAAAGTGAAGAAGGAGGTACAGGTCAGGAAAAAAGGAGTAAAGAGAAAATAGGGTAGAGAAAAAATAGATAAGGGAAGGGGAAAGAAATAAAAACATGTATGACATGAATGAAAAAAAGAAAGAGCAGAGATATTTAGTGTGAGGAGGTTAAGGAAGAGAGAAAAGTACAAGTAGAAGGCTACCTACAGAGCTGTTGTTCTCAAAGTGTGATCTGAGGATACCTGGAGAACCCTGAGACCTTTTCAGGGGTCTGTGAGGTCCTCCTTTGTCCCACTCCATATGTGTTTAGGGTCAGACTTTCTTCATATACTCCAACCAAACAGTGTATTGCAACAGACAGACTACAGAAGCAGGTATGAGAATCCAGTGATTTTTCTATCATCCAGGTGCTAAACTGATTTGCAAAAATGCAAAACAATGCCCCTCATAATTTTTTTAAAAAATATATCTATTCTTCATAAAAGATCTAATTTATTTTAACATATAATATACTGTCATTATTTTTAAAAGAGTATTTTAAAATTTTCTCATAGAAACAAAGTTTTTTAGGGTTCTCATTAGATTTTAAGAGGAAAAACGGTCCTGTGACCAAAATGTTTCAGAACCACTGTTGTAGAGATTATCTAGAGTTTGTGGCAAATGGTAATTAACACTCTTTTACAAAAATGCCGTTCATTTGGAAAAAATATGTTACCATCTGGTTATGTAGTAATCATATTTCAGAGGTTCTATTCTGAAAAAAAAATAGCCAAAGTTATAGAAAAGAAGTAAGATACTCTGACTGTCAGCAATTTGTCCACAGTTAGGCCAACTCAAATTTACTTACTGAATGTAGACAAGTCAATATAGAAACGGATCCAATACAACAGAGCATTTTGTTTCTCTCTCCTATTTTCTTTTTTTTTTTTTCAATGTTCCATAGTTGAAAATAGCAGGTATTTTACAGTGTAAGAAAGGAGGCATCCAAAATTCATTTGTATGCCACGGAATTCTCTGAACCTATGTATTACTTTTGGTGAAGTCTGAAACTCATTTAAGACATCTTAAGAGGAAGAGATTTCAACATGAGGACATGTAAGATCTAATAATAGAGCTTTAACACCATTATGGGCAGAAGGTGTTCTAGGGATCCAGCTAAATACTGATTCTCACTCCTTTCTCCTTAATGCCCTTTACATTTCTCTTACTTCTCCTCTTTTCATCACATGGTATTACCCCCTGTATTTTCTAGGTCCCATTCTGTAGAGAGCCATTTGTTCCAATCATAAGAGCCCTCAGGCAAGGGCTCCATCAGGGGCTATTGGCAGCACTGTGCCCACCCTGAAATCATCTTCAGCTGCCTCTCTCAAAATTCATCTCTAGTCTGTAGCCAGGAAAGTTCCAGTGAGAAGGCAGCAGAGACCATGGAAGACACCACAGTACATGGTTTATTTTTTACATTTATTTAATAATTTTTAAAAGAAGCAAGACGTTTTCAAAAATCACAAAATTGATTATAATCTTGAGAGCTCTTATGGTTGGAATTCAATTGTAACATAGTTCTCTTGTTATTCAGGCCAAATTGTTTTTCCATTTAATGTTGTTTTAATGTAGATTTCCATGTCTTGGCCTAAAATTAGGTGTGGAGAAATCCAAGTTTTTTCCTCCAGGTCTACTCTTAAATATCTTAAAATTGTTCCTTTTCTTTGGTTAAACATCTACTTTATTCATTCTATCAAAGGACAGTTTTTGAAGAATTAGTCAAAAGGAAAGGAAACAGATCCAAAGTAAGGCAGAAACTTCTGGGTAAAAAAACCCCATGGATGCAGATGTTGCCATAATGTAATGTAGATATCAATAGTAGATTAACAAGTTACAGACTAGTCCTGATTTACAATGGTTTGCCTTAAGATTTATTGACTTCACAATGGTGCAAAAGTGATAGCATTTGGTAGAAACTGTACTTGGAATTTTGAATTTTGTTCTTTTCCAGGGCTAAAACTATGAGATTACATACTCTTGTGATGTTGGGCAGAGGCAGCAAGATACTGCTCCCAGTCAACCACGTGATCACCAGCCTGTACCCATACAACCATTCTGAGTACATTGTTCAATAAGTTATAAGACATATTCAACATTTTATTATAAAATAGGCTTTGTGTGAGATGATTTTGCCCAATTGTAGGCTAACGCAAGTGTTCTGAGCATGTTTAAGGTAGGCTAGGCTAAGCTACCATGTTTGTAGTTTAGGTGTATTAGATGCATTTTTTGACTTAAAGATACTTTCAATTTATGATGGGTGTATTGAGACATAACCCCGTGTAAGTTGAGGAAGATCTGTATTTAAAAAATGTCTGTCATTTAGTGCTTAAAAGCAGGGTCTATAAAGAAAAATCTTTTGCCATATAACAGGTACTATCATAAATTTTGGCCAGGTAATATTCTCATAGATGTGATAGGGAATATTAGTCATGTAGTCATTATCATAATGACCCCTGAAAAATAAAAACATAATATATAAAGCATGATGATACGTACACAGTGGTATTGATTCAGATTTGCAGAAGCAGGCAGCTTCCTGTTCTACTGTACTAATGTAAGTGTTAGATTTCAACTGGTGCAGATGTGTGCTGGAAGTGCAGAATTAACTTCTACTGAGACACATAATCATAGATTGTTTCTAGGTTTAAATTCAATCTGTTTATCAGAAGATGCTTTTTGCATACCATTTTAAGCCATGAAAACAGATTTTTTCCAGCTTTATTGAGATATAATTGACAAAATATTGTGTAAGTTTAAGATATGCAATGTGACAATTTGATACGTTAACAAATCCATGACCTCACATAGTTATCTTTTTTGTGTGTATGTGAATAAAACATTAAAGCTTTATCCTCATAGCAACTTTCAATCATATAATACAGTATTGTTAGCTACAGTCACCATGCTCTACAGGAGATTCCTGGAACTAACTCATTTTATAACTGAAAATTTGCTCCCTTTGATCAATATCTCCCCATCTCCTCCACCCCTAACTCCTGCTACCCTATTCTCTGTTTTTGTGAGTTCAACTTTTCTGAATTTTTTTTTAATTTGGAAAAAGATATTTAGAGATAAGAGATAGATTTTATTTTTACAAATAGACATTTTGATATCTAAATATGTTCAAATACTGTTGATTTATTTAACTTTGGATTAAAAACTCATTAATGTGGCAAATAAATTATAGGGAGGAAAGTTCAATTAGATTTATAAAAATAATACAAGGGTAGGTGCACAAATATTCATGATAATACTCAATGAAAAGTTGCTAGGTAGAGATCTGTTAATCTATATAAGATTAATATATGGTAAATCATGCATTATTATAACAAAATATATTTTAAAATATATTAAATTTCCTCCAGATATCTCCTTTGCTCTATTAGTATTCATAATTTATTCATTTTTTTCTCCCTTTAATTTAAGGTCTCATTCTATTTAAATTATCATAAATTCTCTATTAGTGAAAAATTATATTACAAAGATTTTACTGAATTTCTGGGGTACTGGTCCATTTTAATTTTGAAATTAAACTATAAACTTCTGTTAAAGTACACGATAAAGGGAGTTAACAGAATTAGGATAGTAATTAAGTAAGTTTAAAATAAATATGTATGCAGTAGTTATCTCAGAATTCCCACAACTCTGGAGTATAGGTATAATCCCTATCTCTCTCTCTCTCTCACAGACACACACACACACACACACACACACACACACACACACACACACACACAAGTGAGGAAATGTAGAGATGGAGGTTCAAATAGTTTAACTTTGCTAACCCCATACAACTAATTTCACTTCAAAATCTGCTTTATGGTAAACAAATTGGATTTCTTCTTGCTTTGAGAAATTTAGTGAGAAAAAGACAATTAGAGAGACTCCTGAATTCTGCGGTGGAAGACTTAGCTACAGAAGCTAAGTGTCTCTTAAAAAAAAAGTCCCTAAACCTTTCCATCTTCTAGCTTTCTCTTCTGTAAAGCGGGTTAATATCATCTACTTTATAAATGTGTGAGAATTATATACCAAGAGACCTTTCTTACCTGGGTGTATTTTTTAAAAAAGATTGTAGCATAATGAAAAGCCAAAGGGGAAAGACACTCATTTGACATTATGTGCAGATGGGAAAGAGAACTATATTAATGATGGGTTTTTGCTGCAAAAACTCAGTCAGATGGTACAATGCCAATCTTGTCTCTCCCAATAGTATCAATGAGAGCTCCATGACAAAGAAAAGTGGTTTTATGCACTTGAATCTAGATAGACAACTGTATTTGCTTTCTACTGCTATGTAACACATTTTTACATATTTAGTGGGAGAAAACAACACTCTCACAGTTTCTTTAAGTCAGAAGTTTGGCCATGTCTTAGCTGGGTCCTTTGCCTCGGGTCTCACAAGGATGATATCAAGACGTCAGCTGGGGCTCTAATCTCATCTGAAGCTCACAGTCATCTTTCAAGCTCTCTGGCTGTTGGCACAATTCATTTCCTTAGAGATGTAGGTTAAAGACCTTTGGCTTCTAGAGGTCATCCATTGGTCTCTGCCACATGACCCTCTCTCCACAACATAGCAATTTGATTTTTTCAAGGCTAACATAAGAACATCTACTGCTGCCTCTTATCTTTTACCTTCAGATCCTCTTTTAAATGCCTCACTTGACTAGGTCAGGCCCATCAAGGTAAACTTCTTTTTGATTAGCACAAACTCAATTAAATAGAAACCTTAATTATATCTGGAAATTCCCCTTTTCTTTTCCATATATAGTAACCTAATCACAAGAGTGAGCTCATATTTATAGGTCTTCACCTGTGACTTCAGGGGAGGAATTACAGAATGGGGTCATGTTACAATTTCATCATAGTTGACACCGTGATTGTCTTTTCATTACCTATTTTACTTCTTTCTTTTATATAGCAGTCATACAGTTTTGGGACAATATGTTGTCTCCTGGAGTGAGTTCTAATTAGAATCAGCAAGTGCCTTATAAGTATTTTTAACTTCACCGACAATGATAAATGCATAAACATGTTAGGTGACGATCTAATTCAGATACACATATACACACATATAAATGAAAACATCTAGGGTTACTATATGTAATTCACTCTATTCTATTCTATTCTGTTCGATTCTTGTCTAGTATAGTCTATGTCATTCCACAATGAAATGCTAGTTGCAATTCAACAAATTAATATCACAAACCCATTAATGTCACCATAGGAAGTGGAAAAACACTGGATTAGGCCAATCACTGTGATTCCATTCCCTTGCCAGTGCCTATTGTAAGAGAGCTAAGTATTTCACCTCTTAAAACAAAAGCAAACTAAAAATTCAAAGGGAATGAGTCCTTCAGTGGGATAATTAGTAGGGAAATTGAGGTTTATAAAAGCAAAGAAATCAGCCAGAGTCTGGAATACATGAGAACGCATGTAAAAATATTTGCAAATATAATGAAAGACACATTACAAATTAATATTTTGTTATCCTACTATGGCTGCCCTAAATTTTCAGTAAGCCATGCCAGAGTTGATGGTGCCTCTATTCATTCTTTATACTCTTCTCAATTGAGTAAAGCAAGATTGTGGCTGAAGTCTTGTCTCATTTCATTTATTTTATGCTGCTATGCTTAGGAGTATAATGGGAGACTTGGAAGCCGGTGTCAGACTTCTTTTCTATGTGCACAATGGCAGTACTAGTTGTCTGAAATTCAGATTTAGAGGATCAGATTTGCGTGCCATGTGAAGATTAATTGTACAAATGTCAGTCTTTTCTGGGTTCATTAAATTATGATACTTAATTAACATCAATGTCAGTGAAAGAAAAAAATACCCAAAGCTTTCCTAAAAGCTGTTCATATTCAAATACATGTTGATTGATAGAAGCCTATTGTTTCCTAGTGCCTAGTAATGTTCTTCACTGCATATATTACCTGGAAACTTCACCAAACACTGAGATATTTGGAACTCTAATGAAAAAATAGCTTCTCTTGTTACATCGAAAATGCAATTTTATGAGCAGACCTAGTGATTCTCCCTATCCATCTATTGAGCATGTATCTAAAACTTGATTGATTTCAACACATTCTTTACCAGCCAGTTATTGGTTACAGAATCCTATGAATAAAAATAAGAATCTATTTGTTGGTTGGCATATCAGAACATGTTAGGAAGGCATGGTTTCAATTTATGAAGTATCATATTGACTTTATTCCTAGGTAATATGGAATAATAATGAAAGTGCAACTATGTGATTAATTAATTTGAATTGACTTATCCAATAGAATTTAAAGTAATTTTGTAAAATACTCAGTAAATGATCACTAAATAATGAAAACAATGGGCCAAGTATAGGGTTAGACTTTAAAGAAATCACGCTGCTAACAAGTAAGAGTATTAATGGAAACATGAATCTAGTCACATTTTTCTTGAGTCTTATTACTGGTTACATAAAATGAATTAGTTCTATGATATTTTTAACAAGAGAATAATTCTAAATTCTTTTGCAGAATAGGAAGAAACATGAAGTGATGAAACATATTGAACAATGAAGATGGTGGATATCCATGATTAGTTTCAATGCATATTTGCATGATTTGAAATGAATAGGTTATAGTAATCACAATTACCCTGTAGCAGGGTAGAGAATAAAGGATGGAGAGACAAATTAAATAAAAATCAAATGTGTTCATTAGGAGTCACGAAATATATGGCATGTTTTTATTTAGCTTGTAAATACATTGTTTGTCAAAGCCTTCAGCATATGGCAAAATGAATTATTTCTTTCCTTCTACTCCTAAATGCTTTAAAGCCATTAAAAAGAATAATGCAGCACTAGAGGATAGGCCTAGAAATAGAAAAAAGAAATAGAGAAAATCTCAGACAAGAGAATCTATGAACCAGCAATCTAAGTCCTAATGAGAGAGGAAAACTATAAGAATAGATTCAAATAAAAGCTACAGTTGTAATATAATATTAACCTACAAACAAAATGTAATTAAGTGTAGAGGCAAGACCTAGTTCCATAAATAGCTATCCATAATCATATACAATTGGCATGCCATTATTTTCTATTAGAAATAAAAGAGTAAATGGGAATAAAATGCAATATAAAATGTCTGATAGAATTGAGCTCCTAATTAAGTCTTTAACTGAATTAAGTAAACATCTCTTGTTCACTTTTTCTTTATGTTTCATGTATAGGCTGTTAAAAAATGCTTGGCATAAAAGGATTAATCTCCAAAATACGCAAGCAGCTCATGTACCTCAATATCAAAAAAACAAACAACCCAATCCAAAAATGGGCAGAAGACCTAAATAGACATTTCTCCAAGGAAGATATACAGATTGCCAACAAACACATGAAAGGATGCTCAACATCACTAATCATTAGAGAAATGCAACTCAAAACTACAATGAAGTATCACCTCACACTGGTCAGAATGGCTATCATAAAAAAATCTACAAACAATAAATGCTGGAGAAGGTGTGGAGAAAACGGAACCCTCTTGCACTGTTGGTGGGAATGTAAATTGATACAGCCACTATGGAGAACTGTATGGAGGTTCCTTAAAAAACTAAAAATAGAACTACCATATGACCCAGCAATCCCACTACTGGGCATATACCCTGAGAAAACCATAATTCAAAAAGAGTCATGTACCACAATGTCCATTGCAGCACTATGTACAATAGCAAGGACATGGAAGCAACCTAAGTGTCCATCAACAGATGAATGGATAAAGAAGATGTGGCACATATATACAATGGAATATTACTCAGCCATAAAAAGAAACGAAATTGAGTTTTTGTAGTGAGGTGTATGGACCTAGAGTCTGTCATACAGAGTGAAGTAAGTCAGAAAGAGAAAAACAAATACCGCATGCTAACACATATATATGGAATCTGAAAAAAAAAATGGTTCTAAAGAACCTAGGGGCAGGACAGGAATAAAGACACAGATGTAGAGAATGGACTTGAGGACATGGGGAGGGGGAAGGGTAAGCTGCGATGAAGTGAGAGAGTGGCATGGAATATATACACTATCAAATGTAAAATAGATAGCTAGTGGGAAGCAGCCGCATAGCACAGGGAGATCAGCTCGGTGCTTTGTGACCACCTAGAGGGATGGGATAAGGAGGGTGGGAGGGAGATGCAAGAGGGAGGGGATATGGGGATATATGTATACGTATAGCTGATTCACTTTGTGATACAATGGAAACTAACACACCATTGTAAACTAATTATACTCCAATAAAGATGTTAAAGAAAATGCTTGGCTTAATTACAGTCAAAATAGATGTATGTTTACATTTTCTAAACAACATGAAGTTTGTCAGGAAATGAAGAACCCACCACAGCCAAATTACTGGATCCTAGCATTGCTCATGCAAGCAAGAAAGACCTATGGCCTCTTAAGCTGGAAAAATAATTATACTTTTGTGACATTTTCTTTGTCCAGCACATAGTTTACAACAACAGCTTATGGCACATCAAAACTAATCCTTTATGGGCACTCAAGCATAAGCAGTTGTTTAACCTACTGAATAGTATTGTAGGATCTTCACTAACATTCCCTATATTAGTAAATTTTAAAGACATGTTTAAATCCTTCACCATTTGTAAAGGGTGACTTTTTCCTCCAAACTGGCCACATTTCATTGGACCATTACACTTTGGCCTTTTTTAATAAGCTTGAAGTCTCTATATTTCAGTTCCTAGAAAGTCTCTATTTTGTGGCTGAGGGAACATATAATGGGATATGTAGTCTTTCACCTGTAAGTTTTACATTTAAATCCAGTGTACATTGTCAGTAATCAGGTATTATTGCATCTCATGACCATTCTAGAACTGCTACAAAAGATTTAGTTGCCTCAGTTTAATTTCTAGTGAACATGCTGTTTTCATTACTCCAAACTAGAACCATGTCTGGCTGATAGTCTCAGCTGGGTCTACAATAAAATGGATCAAAAAATAAGCTACAGGCTTCCCTGGTGGCACAGTGGTTGTGAATCCACCTGCCAATGCAAGGGACACGGGTTCAAGCCCTGGCCCAGGACGATCCCTCATGCTGTGGTGCAACTAAGCCCGTGCACCACAACTACTAAGCCTGTGCTCTAGTGCCCGCGAGCCACAGCTACTGAAGCTCACGTGCCTAGAGCCTGTGCTCCGCAGCAAGAGAAGCCACCACAATGAGAAGCCCGTGCACCGCAACGAAGAGTAGCCTCCGCTCGCCACAACTAGAGGAAGCCCGCGCACAGCAACAAAGACCCAACGCAGCCAATGGATTAATTATTTAATTAATTATTTAAAAAAATTCACACAACTGTGAATCTTAGTTGTGTGTGGAAGTTCTAGTTCATTTGGGAAGCTTGGCTCTTTCTATATTTTCCAATAACTGTAGAAACAAATAAGGTATTTTAACTCAAAATTTTTCATTAATATATATTTTTAAAAAGTTAGAAATTGATTAAGCTATTAAACTTTAAAGAAAACTATGTTTTACCTATATTAAAAAAAATACTCGGGACTTCTGGCTCTGACCACAATGAAGTAGCTGGCATTATTTTTATTATAGGAGCCTCATTTTCCTATAATAAACAACTATAAATACTGGTAATGTATATAAAACAAATTTTACAAGTGTTAGTAAGCAATAGAGAGCTACAACTCTTGAGAAAAAAAACAGCACATGAAGTAAGCCACACATTTACCTTGACTTTCTCTCAGAAATTATTTTCCAAGTTTTACAGGGGAAACAGAGCTTAAGCTGAGGGGGAACCGTCTTACTTAATGGGGAAGCAGAGATTGCTATACCAGTTTGCCAAAGGGGGCTGAGTTGCAGGGCAGGATATAGAAAAGATGGGAGCCACAAAGACAAAATCTCAAAATTCTGCACAAAAACTTCCAACAGATCCTTGGCTAACTGATAAATCACACATACACAATGCAAGACTCTGGGAGGCATATAGAGCTGAAGAGAACTTCAAAAGTTGTAAACTGCTATGGACATACTAGAGTTCCAGCCCAACCAGAGTGGCATGACCTTGACGACAAATTCAGGCATTGGGTTGAGACTTCCAAAAGGGCAAGCTCTTGGAGTCAGGGCTACACCTAAGAAGTACCAAGTTAAAATAGACCTATCCCAGAAGAAGCTTGAAACCATGTCTTGAGGTGATTTAACTGCATATTGGAAAATAAAATAACCTTCATTAGAGGAATATAACATAATCTAGAGCCTCAGCAATGGCCAGCGTCCAATACAGATACAGATCCACTAGGCATGTGAATAAGAAAGAAACAGCTAATATATATTCAAGAGATAAAATAGTCTGTAATTACAGACCCAGAGAGGAGCCTGATATCAATGTTAACAGACAAAATTTCAAATATAATTAAATGCTAAATGAAATATTAAAGAAAATAGAGAAAATGTGAACACAATGGACTAACAGATGGAGTAATTAAACAGGGTATGAGACTCACTAAAAAGAATTGAAGGACACTTTAGGACTCTAAATACAGTACCTGAAATTAAGAACTCATTTGATAGCTCTTGATTTTCATCAAAGGGGTCACTATAATTCAATGGGGTAAGGAAAATACTTTAAATAAATGGAACTATAGCAAGTTGATATCTATATGGCAAATCATGAACCTTGACTCTTATTTCACTCCATAAATAAAAATTAATTTGAAATGGATACAAAGCCCTAAATGTGAAAGTTAAAACAATGAACTTCTGTAATCAAACATATGAAAATATCTTCATACTTTGGAGAATGTAAAAAATATATTAGTAATATACAAAGCTACTAATAATAAAAGGAAAACATATAAATTTAACTTTATCAAAATTTGAAGTTCTACTCATCCAAAAGTTGTAAATTTAAGGCAGAAACTGGTAGAAGATATTTGCAATACATATATCTGACAAAGAATTTTATCCAGAGTTCATAAATAACTCCTACCAATCAATCTGAAAAAGACATATAACTTTTTTTTTCTTTTTTTAATGGACAGGAGACTTAAACAGACTTGAAAAAAATCAAAAGTAAAAAAGAATATCTGGATGGTCAATCAGATTTTTCCTCAATGTAATTTATCACCAGGGAAATGGAAATAAATTTATAAATTAGAGTTAATTTACAACTAAAACATGCTTTCCAGATCAGGTCAACTAACTGAACTGCCAAAATCAAAGGTTGATAATGATGTAGAGACTCCAAAACTCTCCTATATAACTGGTAGGAGCTTGAAAATTATAAGCAATTTGCAATTTGTTTGATAGTGTTTTATAAGTTGACACAGCAATTCCATTACTAGGTATATACCCAAGAAAAATAAGTATATTTGTCCAATTCACAGCCAGTTTATTCACAACAGGCCATTGCTGGAAACAACCATGCTAAAACTCAAAAACAGCAGAATGGATAAACTGTGATACAGTCATTCAATGGAATACTACTCAGAAATAAAGACATTGAAATATTGATACATATAACAGCATGGATAAGCCACAAAAAGACTTATGTGTTTTGAAATTAGCCAGGAAACAGGAATATTTAGTGATTTAATTTTTTTAAGGTTAAGAAATAAGGAAGGCAAAGTTGATTTATGAGATAGAAATCATAGAAACGATTACCTCTCTGAAGGGCAAAGGGAAGGGAGGTAATTGACACAAAGGACTGTTCTAGGGTAATGGAAATATTACCATCCTGAAGTGTGTTTACATTAGTATATATTCATATACAAGATTCATTAACCTGTATACTTAAGATTTGTACATTTCAATGTATGTCAATTATATATCAATTTTTAAAACCATTGTATAGCTTTAACGGTTGCTTAGAAGCTGCAAAAAAAAATCTGATTTGTGAATTCAAATGCAGGTGAATTAAAAATATCCAATATAAGTAAGCACAGAGAGAAAATAAAAAGAATGGAAAAACAAAGTGAGAGACACGTGGGACACTGTTAGATGATCTTACGTATTCTTAATTGGAGTCCCAACAGGACAGCTGAGAGAGAACAAGTGATATTTGGGGAAACAAAAGTTGAGGTTTTCTAAAACAGACTAAAGACATTAATCCACAATTTTATGTATCACAGTGAACTCTAGCCAGAAAAAATGTAAAGAGAAACAATTAGTCTATATTATGGTCAAATTGCTAAAATCCAAAAATAAAATCTTTAAAACATCAAGAAGAAAAAAAGATACAATACCTTGAATGAATCAAGAGAAGTATGATAGACTTTTCAACAGATTCTATGGAAGCCAAGAGACAGTGGATTGACATCTTTAAAATGTTAAAGGGGGAAAAAAAAACTAGCTCACCTAGAACTCTACATTTATTTAAAATATATTTTAAAAAATGAGATGATACAACTTAAAAAAAAATCCAAGAGTATCTGTCACTAACAGGTTTACACTACAACAAATACAGAAAGATCTTTAGCCTAAAAAATTGATCTCATGTGGAATCATGGAAGTACAAGAATGAATTAACAGCATAGAATGAATGTATGTGAAAATATTAGAGGACACTGACTATTGAAAGCAAACTGAATTTCAATGCCTTATGGGGTTTATAACATATGAAGAAATAAAATATATGACAACAATAGAATAAAGGTGGGCATGATAGATGGAATTAAACTCTTCCAGGGGTTTTTGCATTGTTTGGGATATCGCAAAAATAACAATATATAGTATACACTAATAAGTTAAGAATATATGTTGTAATTTTAGTGTAAGCAGTATAAGAATAAAACTAAAATGGGTCATGAAAAAGCTTATAGAAGAGATAAAGTGGTTAATGTGTCATTCTTCATTGACACAAAAGAAGTAAGTGATGGAGGAATAAAGGAACGAAAATACCACTGGTACAGATAGAAAGCAAAATGATAGAGCGAAACCCATTATATCAAGAACTGCAGTAAGCAATGCTTGTGAAGATCTAACATAGGAGCAAAACATACTTATAAAGTGTAGCCTTGTGTTAAATATTCAAAAGTCCAGCATCTACAATTTTAAAAAAAATTAAAGAAGACACATTTTAAAGTCTAGTGTTCATTCACATGTTTGAGTATTTTGCCATGTTCAATTTATTGTGTAAGCATGCTATATTATTATGAATAATGAGCAAGTGGATACTCTGGCTGATATCATAAGAAATACAATTACTTTGTGTAATTGTGTCCTTGTATTAAGAATATTCTTCAGCTTTTGCTTTAACACTTTTATCACAGTTCAGTAATTTCATTATGTAAGCATTTGTGTATCAGTAAGTATTTCTGTGTCAGCATTTTGCTACTGATTAAGTGACATAAACCACTCTGAGTGTGGTATCCCAGAAAGATGGTGTCTTAATGTGATATTGATATAAATCAGGATTCAGGAATATAAATAATACTGTGTGATATCAATTAATGTGGCATTTCAGCCAATGGCCCTGTTAGAGTAAGATTATGAAACATACTTAAAACGCCTTCCATAGTCCTTAAGCAAGATGACCTTCATTGCTCAGTCAGTTTAGGTATCCTGCTAGGGCTTGATACTTCTGTAGGGCTTTATACATTTCTCTTCCTGATTCCTTTATATTTTAGGATGGGGATTTTTTAAATACCATCCTAGAAGTGAAAATTCACAAATTTTGATAATTACACTTATAAAATCATTGCCATAGAATAGATAATACTTAATTATTAAACTGTGAATACAATGATTTTTTTTTTGTCAGAGGAGAGATACTAAGATAATTAAAAGAGAATGCAAGAAAAATTCAAAAAAATAAAATAAGGAAAGCAGAATTTTGCAATGTTTAGAGGCAAATTCTTTTTGAGCTTCTAAAATATGAATAGCTTGGTAAAATATGAACAGCTTCTAATCTGATAGTACATTACTTCTCATTGCCTCAGCAAAACTATTTTTGAATATACAAAGCCTTTGCTACCATCCTATTCATGGGAAGTCTACCACAGTTCTGCAAATCACTCAAATTTTGCAGGAAATTATAATGCTGAAAATGATCACATAAGACTCCATTTTAGCTTCAGCCTAGTTCTGTTCTTGGATATCAGAATATGCTGCAGGTGTTTAATGCTGAAATGACTCCACAAAATTTGGTTCTCATTACAAATGAAGTAGTTGTTACCTTTCTAAAGTAATCAATAGCATATCAATTATAAGATTGTATTTTATACCCTCTTTATAGTTACAATGTATTAAAACATTCATGTTTCCAAATATTTAAGTCAATATTTTTACATCTGTCATTATATGCTAATAGTAAAAATTATGAGTATATTCTAATTCTAAATCTATCTGCCTTGAGATTGAACATTTTCATGATTTGCTAGAGATAAAGTGGGGTAGGCAGTTTAAAAGTAAGAAAAAAATCTATTGAATGGAGTTAGAAATTGATGCACAAAAAGGCGAATGATGGACTTGGAAAATAAGACACACGTTTTGTGCAAGTAACAGCTACATTTGCTGGCAATGGCTTTACATACAATTTTGGAATTACCTTAGAAAAACCAATTTGGTTTTTTTTTTTTTCCCAGTAACTACTTACTTCTATAAAAAGTTAAAACTTATTTTAAAGGTATCACTTGTGGGCATGTACTTTTGAACTGCTTTTTGGCTAAGGCAAATGCAATTTTTAAGATATTAGAAGAATATTTCTACAAATGCTGCAATAGTCCATTAACTTTACAAAATGAATAAATTGACCTAGTAGGGCACTAAGGTAAAATTAACAATTAGATGTTGGCATTTAATATACTGGAAGATACTGAAAATATATTTATTTCATGTGGAACATTTGACTCACCAAATATTAATTAATGTCATAATTATAAAAGTTTTAGAGAAACTATATGTCTTAGAATTAGATTTAAATCAGAAACTAAAGTTTGTTATAATTATACATATTCTTATGTAGATTCTTACTTAACCACCATGGCCAGATTCCTGTTTTTACAATCCAGAGTCAAATTCTTGCTAAATTTTCCATATGAGATCAGGATAAAGTCAAGCAAATACAGGATAGCTTTGTTTCTCACCCCTTGTCACTCTGTCTGATGTGACAAACTTGATGCTGAGAGTGTAGAACGATTAGGAAACTAATCGTATTGGAACATTTTCCAGTAACTCCTGCTGCTAGGTTGGTATTCTTAGGAACAGAGCTAATTTAATGGTCATGCCTGCAGTGATTCTTGCATATTTATTTCTGAAATTATTTGGATTAATCAACCATTTGAAACCAAATGTATTTGAGCTATGGTTTCTCACAATTTCCAACATATTCACAGCTGCTTATATGACATATTCTCAACCAGTCAAGTAATGTCTTGTAGGAAGAAATCCTAGTACTGACCTTAGCTCAAACACAGAGTCAAGATGATAAAGCTGTGGAAATAAGTTATTGAGATCATGTGGACAATATTTGGAAATACCTGCTTTGTTAAAGAATTATATCAGTAAAGTATAGTTCTAAAGGAGATGGGCATTATAGTTAAACAAACCTCCACTTAGTTCTTAGCTGCTAATTTACATACATTTGAGACTTGTGCTAGTTTCATAACAGCTCTAAATTCTTAATTTTCTCAACATTAAAATGAATTTATTAATTTAGCAAGGAACTAAATATAGCAAGGATAATGTGATTTTGCAATGACCAAAACCCAATAAAGCATGGTGGTACTGGGATAATAAAATGGATATTTTGTAATAGTCACGGATGAATCAAGCAATAGGTCTCAGGAGTTCTAGAAACAAGAACTTAGAAAGACATTAATGATGAACCAGGGAAATGCTCTGTGATATCTAGGGATGCGTTGTCTCACATCTTCACTTCTGTCTCTAACTCTGCTTTTTATTTATTCTCTGCAGATGGTTTTTTCTGCTTCAGTTACATAAGGTAGATTTATATCACTATAATTCTAGCATTAATAACACAGTACCATAAATAATCTGCAAAATAATCTCACACTTTACTTAGCAGTTTACAGTCAATAGTAATATTGATGATGTAATTTTGAAACCATATTATGAATATTGTAGAATAAAGCAAGTAATTTTATTAATCTTATTAGGAACCAATTTCTAAATGTAATTCAAGAAAAAGACAAATATAAAACAAACATTAAGTATAGGCCTGTAATTTGAATAATTTGAAAATCTGAGTTGGATATTTTAATATGAACTCATGATATTTATAAAATGTACTTTTATATTTCTGACTATTGAAAGGGCCTAAAAATTTGGCACACCAATGAACATAACTATTGCTTAGAAAACTTGGTTTCTAAATATTATACTACTAACAAAGAATCAGGACTCCTTGGGAAAGTGGCTGATTCCAGGTCTGGGGCAAATAAAGTACAAGATGAGCTTATAAGATATTTTATAGTGCCAGGTAGCAAGGATATATTCAAAAATGAGTGGAGGCATTTTAAAGGAACATAAGAGCTAGCTAGAAGGGGTTCCCCATGGTCAACTATGTAACAATCCAAGTATAAAGAGATTAAAAAAAGAAGGAAAGAAGGAAGGAAGGGAGAAAAAGAGGATGGAGGGAGAGAGGGAGACAGGAAGAAAAGGGGAAAGAAAGGAAAAGCCATGATCTTTGAAACAAGAAATTGAGAATAAACAAACCAAACTAAAAGAAGACAAAATAAATTTTCTACCACAGGAGTACAACAGAGAGAGAGAGAGAGAGGACTCTTGGAAGGTCTCTTAGACCTAGGCTTAGAACTTTCATCCCATCATCTCCCACCATATTTTATTAGTTAAGAACATTACAAGACAAGACCTAATTGAAGGGATGCTGAAATAGACTCAACATTTCTAAAGGAGGAACTGCAAAGACACTTTGCAAAAAGCAGTGATAGAGGGAAAAATGGGGATAGAAGCCATTTTGCATTTAATCTATCATACTCTTATTTTCTTTTCATTGCCTTTATAAGTTTAATGTTTTCACTTTTTAAAAATTTTTGTTTATAGATTTTGCCTTTTTTTTGTTTGTTTCTTGGTCAAGTTTTTATGGGTTTTTCAGTTCTTAATCTTTTTAAGAAAGCTGAATTTGGTTTTGCTGAGTGTTTTTCTATTTTTATTTTCTATTTAATTTATTATTTTCTTCTTTCCACTTTTTGGGGGCATTAATTATCTATTCCAACACTTTACAGAAATTCTCAAGTAAATTTTAAATGTCCTTTTTTCCTTTATATATGAATTTCAAAATATTTTTTATTTTGCGAAGTGATCTCTTAGTTGACAAATAAGCCATTTATGTGTCTTTGTATTTCCAAATATTTGGAAAATATCAATAAATATTTATTATTTATTTGTATATAATTCTATTCTTATCAACTGTGATCTTTACACATTTTCAATCCTTTGGAATTTGTTGGGATTTTTTTTCCCAACATATAATCAATTTTTTCTTTTTTCATGAGTACTTGAAAATTATATGAAGTCAATCATTGTTGGATGCAGTTTTCTATGTATATCATTAAGTCAAGTTTGTTGATCATTATGTTGTAATGTTCTATACTCATACTGATTTTTTCTGCTGTTATTCATCTTGAAACATGTATGTTGCAATTTTCACCATGCTTGTAGATTTCTTACTTCTCTTTTTCAGTTCCATCTGTTTTATTTTAAATTATTAGGCATAAATAATTTTGAATAAGAACTGGATATTAGCAAATTATTACTAATTTTCTTAAGCATGATAATGGCCTGTTAACATAGGAGAATATTCTTATCCTTAGAAGATGCATGATGAATCAATTAGGGAAAAAGACACTTGACACCTGAAACCTATTATCAAATGTTTTAGGAAATAAATTTTGTTTTCCATACATGTGTATAATTTTATAGCAAAATTAATGACTACTAAATCTAGATATTAGGTATATGGGTATCACAGTATAATTCTTTCATTATTTCTATGTTTGAAATTCTCTTAATTAAAATGTTGGGGAAAATTCAGGAATTTTCTAAATTCCTTTCTGAGCTTGCTTTTTAGAGGTCTCATCATGCTGACTAGAGACACTCATCAGGATGGGTGTGAGTTTCTTTTTGTGTGTTTATATCAGCACTCCAGTGCTTTAAGTTAATCTTTTCTTTAAAATCTTACCTAATATATGACAGAGTAATCATCTAATCCATGTATCTCTGTATTATCAAAGCCTCAGAAAGAGAGGAAATTTGGGCTGTCATAACCTAATGAGATTGGTTTTAAGCTTCTTTTCTGTCTTAACTTTGTCCTCTTCTTATTTCCTCAGCATCTTCATCTCAGATTTATCAGAAGAGACTATCTGACTGAATCAGTCCAATTGATGTTCCTATTTGGAGAAAGAGTCTTCCCCATTCAATCAGATGTACTTAGGTTGGAGGGAGGACATATGTTCTTTATTATAAATGGGTAAATCACTGATGTTGGTCAGAAGGTTCTTTTAGAAGAGATTGTGTGCTGGAAATAGTGATCACCATCTTCAAAACAAATTGTCAACTCAAGCACTGTCAAGGCCATTAGCAAATGGAGCCAGTTTTCAACAATGCTCATTTGGAAAAGCAAAAGGACTATTATGTATGTGAATGAATTCAGCTAATATTTTATAATAAATAATTAGGAATTTATTTTTATATTATCTTATATGTGTCATGATCAGCTTTCTGGAAAAAGAGGCTGCCCTGAATAAATTATTTATTAATATGAAGAAATGACTCAGATTTTCATCAAGGTAAAACAAAATGTTTACATAAAATAGCCAACTTGTAGTTAAAATAGTAATACAATCTGTCCTGTTATCAGATCCACCAGACTGCCACAGGAAGCTCCTTGAATCTATGTAATGAAAGGGAAACTAGATTTACATTTATGTGTACTTTTCTACAGAAATGTGAATGAAAGGAAATTTCTGCTTTTTGAAGAGTTCCAATGGATGCACTCTAGTTAGACTCCCCTATCTCATAGAGGTATTTAATTCGATTTAACGAACATATATCTATGACAGCTTAAGAATATTAAGTTTGATGATGAGATTTTTTTTAAAGAGACAATACTCTCATGAGCTTATTTATGATTATAAAATAAAATTAATCTGTGAACAATGCCCTTAATGTATGATAAAGTGTTAATGTGTGTGATATAAACTACGTGAAAGAGTAGTTCTGAGCAATGAACTTTTCCCGACATGACAAATGGATACGTTTTGGATAAATGGAGGGGAAAAGGGAGGCACAAGCAGGATGGGGGAATTTCACAAATTGTAATTAATTAAAGATTAGGGTACTAAAGACAATAGGCTAGAACTGTTTTATAATTTTACAAGAAATCTTTACAGAAGGATAAGGAAAACGTATCCTCTCCACGATGATTTTTATGGAGCATGTTGTTGTGCTTTCTGGAATCAGGACTGGAAAATTATGCTGAACAAGTCCGATGAATTTGAAAAAGATGTTTCCTTTCTTTGCTAATCTAACTGAATATTTAATGACTTGGGCAAGATGTGTGTCATTTTTGTGACTCAGTGTTATCTATTTTCACAAATACCATACAAATACTGAAATAAACACAAAGACAAACCATGGATTGTTTGCTGCCTCTTGGCAATAGTACAGTAAATGGTTTTACTAAATTATATGTTCATTGTTTTTCAAGTATTGTAATTAAAGCCTGACAAAAACCCTATTAAATAATATTTTTTTCATTAAAAGTACCACATTTTGTAGGAGTCTTTTAATTTAAAGTACTAAGGGTACTTTTGACTATTTTTTCTAGGAATCTTTCAAAACCCTGAAAATTCCTTTTCATGGGTTATTAAAATTTCATGTTAAGTAGTAAAATGTTTAATTTACAGTTATAGCTCATGCATTAGAAGATAGTTGTTAATTTCTCTTCCTCTAGCTCTTTAGAACTTACACAGTTTTTAAACCATCCTATACATCTTTAATCTATCAAATGTAGTGATATCTTTTTTATAGTGTCATATGAATTGAAATATTTGAATAGATTTAAATTAGTAAAACAGTTAATACATTGGAATTGCTATAATAATCCAAATAATAATCTAACAACAAAGTACACAGAGAGCAATTTCAACACTATTAATACTATGCCAAAAATAACATCTCAAAGATAATATCTCTTTTCTCTCCAGCCCAATTATTATTTGTCAACAAATATTCATTCAACATTTAGAATGTGAGCATTTAAATGCCATATTTTCTGTGATCCAAAGTATATCTAAGTTCTTTGTTGTGACTTGAAGATGGGAATTGGTCTCTAAGTATTTTGAACCAATTGAGAAATAAATATAGGTTCAGAAATGGTCTAAAATATTAGCTTACTTTACGGATTGGAGAATAAGTCACTACTACTACCATGGGGAGGTGGGTAGAGTTTATAAGAGCTGGAGGAAAGGTGGACATTTTTTATCCATAGTACCCTGGGACAGCAGAGACTACTGGGAGAAAAATTTTTTATATGGACCAAGGAAAGAATACAGAAAATACAAAGAACATGACCTCCAACATCATGCTACCTGTTTGGAGTTGGGAGATAAGATATATATGCAGATTTTTAGTGATCAAGAAAACATTTATACCAAAAAGGATATTAACAAGTGTTCTTAGGTTTGAAAATACATGATTCTTCTTACATGCCTGTGATAATTCTTCTGTGATCGTTTGTCTCATCCTAATTCTAATGTTTTCAGCAAAATTTCAGTCTTTGTTTTAATAGATGACTTTTCCTGAAACTCTAAAAGACTACTGCTTAAAGTGAATCTACCCAGGGGGTAAGGGAGAGGGGAGGGATAAATTGGGAGATTGGGATTGACATATACACATTACTATATATAAAATAGATAACTAATAAGAGCCTACTGTATACACAGGGAACTCTACTCAATACTCTGTAATGGCCTATATGGGAAAAGAATCTAAGGAAGAGTGGATATATGTATAACTGATTCACTTTTCTGTATACCTGAAACTAACACAAATTTATAAATCAACTATACTCCAATAAAAATTAAAAAAAATAAAGTGAATCTATGAATTTCTTCTTTTATTCTAAGGTCTGACAAACTTTCTTTGAGAATAGCTTAAGGAGTCCCATTAAGCAACCCCGTTTTGAATGCCCTTAGCGTTTATGAATAGTTCTTCAGTTAGAAGACCTTTATAATCAGTTAAAGCTGTTCATTTTATTTATTTAAATTCTGGGCTTTTCCTGGAGATTTAGCATAGAAATTTTATTAAGAAATGGGTCCATATTATTTGGAACCTTTGTGAATACATTAACAAGGTTAAAATTTCACAAAATAAATTCCCTCTGTACCCCACCCACTTTCCTACTTGACTTTCTAGTTAATAAGACTTAACTCTTTCTGTTCTTGATATATTTTAATATTGTTTAGATATCAATAATTCATCATCCATTTAGGTTTTATTTTTCTATATACTGAAGATAAATCTACCAACAACATTATATACTTAATTTATTTGCAAATGATGCGACTGACAAGGGCTTAATTTCCAAATTATATAAACAGCTCACACAACTCAATAACAAAGAAACAACCCAATCAAAAAATGGGCAGAAGATCTAAATAGACATTTCTCCAAAGAAGACACATAGATGGCCAATAGGCACATGAAAAGATGCTTAACACTGTTAAGTATAAGAGAAATGCAAATCAAAACTACCATGAGGTACCACCTCACACTGGTCTAAATGGTCATTATTAAAAAGCCTACAAAATAACAAATGCTGGAGAGGGCATGGCTAAAAGGGAACCCTCCTACACTGTCGGTGGGAATGTAAATTGGTACAACCACTGTGGAGAACAGTATGGAGGTTCCTTAAAAAACTAAAAATAGTTACCATATGATCCAGCAATCCCACTACTGGCATATATCCAGATAAAACTATAATTTGAAAAGATACATGCACCCCTATGTTTATAGCAGCACTATTTACAATAGTGAAGACATAGAAACAACCTAAATGTCCATCAACAGATGATGGATAAAGAAGATGTGGTATACATGTATACACATATACATACAATAGAATATTACTCAGCCATAAAAAGGAATAAAATAATGCCATTTGCAGCTACATTGATGGACCTAGAGATTATCACACTAAGTGAAGTAAGTCAGAGCGAGACAAACACCATATGATGTCACATATGTGGAATCTAAATATAAAACAAATGAACTGATCTCTGAAACAGAAACAGACTCACAGACATAGAGAACAGACTTCTTGTTGCCAAGAGGGGGGCAGGGGAGGGTTTGAGTTTAGCATCTGCTAATCTATTATATATAGATTGGTTATATTATATATAGAATATATAAAACCATCATATATAGAATGGTTAAACAACAAGGTCCTATTGTCTAGCACAGGGAACTATATTCAATATCCTGTGATAAACCATAATAGAAAAGAACATGAAAAATAATATATATACATATATATGTGTATATATATGTAACTGAATCATTTTGCTATACACCAGAAACTAACACAACTTTGTAAATCAACTATACTTCAATTAAAAAACATATATATACTTAATTTACTATTCATGATTGTTTGTATCTGATAAAATGACTTCAACTACATGTCATGAGAAAAATCTGACTCAGTATGGCTCTAATAATCAAGAAATTCTTGGGCTCATCAATGGCTGTCCAGTGATAGGATACATTTCACAGCTAGTTGTTTCAATGTCGTGGTTCCATTTTTTGGGTGTGTACGTATGTGTGATATCTTAATTGTGTATGTTGGCTTAAACTTCAGGCAGCATTCTTCAAGGTGTCTCAAGTTTTCACATTAGCATAATTCAGCACGCAAAGAAAACAGATGAGTACTTTTGTCCTAACATTGCCAGGAAAACTCTGAGATTCACTATGATTTCAATGTTTAGATCATATGTACCCTGATGCTAGTCCTGGGAATAGAATACTGATTAAGCAAAACATTGCCCATCTTAGGAATTGAGGGGTATGGTCAGTTATACCCAAAGCTTGGCTATGTGCTAAAACTTGGATATCTTAACCGGATTAGGATTTTTATTAGTAACGAGGAAGGAGCTGCATAAGTGATCAACATGCCCACTACAATGATCCTCTTTTGAAACATCATCTTTTGCCCAGTGTCATTTCTTCATGGTCAAAAGCAGTTTTATTACATATTTTGCAAAGTTGAAAGAGCTGCTGTGTGTTAGTGTGAACAATTTTTTCCCTCTACAAATCTTACAAGTACATATTTAGTTAAATATCATGATCCTTAGCATCCTACTTAAACTCTTGGGCTAATTATCTCAAGTGATCCATTCGATGATTAAGGACAACATTTAGGTTATTAAGATCTATTGATTGTTTATCTAATTTATTCACAGTGGTGTTTCTAATCATTTCAATCAGAATGTGATATCTTACTTATATTCACTAAACCTGCGTTTTAAAAGTAATATTTTATACTAATTCCTTAAATATTCTGATGTTTGTATTCCTGGAAAAGTCAGTGTAAGCTGCAATGATGACTATCAGATCTGATGTTCCCGTAGAAACAACTTTATAACAGAAAGTTATGTTGCAAACCAAGGGCCTAATGCATTTTAAGTTTTGTTCTATTTTAGAAATGGCTACAAAAACACTATTTTATCTGCTCTTAAATTTAAAAATATACTGGTAAGACAAATAGTATGATTTTTTCAGTGTGTTTATTGAATCAGGTAACATGGTATCCATGTACACAAAATTTTAGGAATTCTGGTATAGTTTTCTACAATAACTTTCTTTTTACTTTAAGAAATTAGAGGTGTAAAGAAAACATTAATTAAGGATATAGAATTTAAACAGATACTGTGAAGCAATTTTAGCAGGAAGTTTTAAGGCATTTTTAGGAATCCCAAGGATGCCTGCCAGCAGTCATTTTTGTTTGAATCTTTGTTTATTTGGAAGCTGGCTCATGGGTGTTTGATAGTTTCTGTTGATCACTGCAATATTTTCTATAGCAAAAATAAGCTTAGATTCCTCTGCATTTAACGTCGTATCCATTTCTTCAGTAGTGACTGGAAAAGATAATTGTGCTATATCTAAGCTGTTTCAGAAAATTTATATGCATTTAAGGTACGGTGTCAGAATTGCTGTTGCCAATGTTTAATGATCTATTTTTTATATTTTCAGGGTTTCTTTTTTAGTGCATTGGAAGAGATTGGAGATTTGTTTGTAGGTAACACTGAGATCTTCCCATTCAACTGTATGTTCATTGGGAATTCCTTCTACAGCAGGATGGACAACTCTGTCCATGATAGATGTTGGTCAGAAACCCAGTTCATGCTGAAGCTGAAGCCAGCAAAGGGCTTTTAATCAGTTCACAGAACTCAGTCAGGAACGTCTTTCCATTCAGAGTCTCTAAGTCTTTGTTTCATTCTTTTCTCCTCGTAATATGCTTCCTCTCTTTGATGGTGAACCTGGCTAATGTCAGCTTTAAGACAGAATCAGGTTAGCTCCAGATTCCAGGAAATGAGGGTCTTCCTCTCTGTCTCCACACATAAAACACCATGCAGTGGAGCCCAAATAGTCAGACATGAGTCATGAGTGCACAATCTGGACTCATAAAACTTAACCTATGATATAAATGTTATATAAGCCAAAGTCATGTGTGTAATCCTGTGTCCAAGGAGAAGTGGAGAGCTGTGATTGGACTCCCCCCACCAAATCTATATGGAAAGGTGGAGAAGAAATATTTTGTGAAATGGGGGTTTCCGTAACAAGAATAAAGCATGAAGAGATGATGGGCAAATAGAGACAGTAGGTACCCTGGTACAACTAGTATGGAGGTTCCTTAAAAACCTAAAAATAGAACAACCATATGATCCAGCAATCCCACTCCTGGGCATATATCTGGAGAAAACCATAATTCAAAAAGATACATGCACACCCATGTTCATTGTTGCACTACTTACAATAGTCAGGACATGGAAACAACCTAAATGTCCATCAACAGAGGAATGGATAAAGAAGATGTGGTATACACACACACACACACACACACACACACACACACACACACACACACACACAATGGAATATTACTCAGCCGTAAAAAAGAATAATGCCATTTGCAGCAACATGGATGGACCTAGAAATTACCATACTAAGTGAAGTAAGTCAGACAGAAAGAAAAATATCATATGATATCACTCATATATAGAATCGAATTTTTAAAAAATGATATAAATTAACCTATTTACAAAACGAAAACAGACTCACAGATTTTGAAAACAAATTTATGGTTACCAAAGAGGAAATGTGGGGGGCAGAGATAAATGAGGAGCTTGGGATTAACATATACACACTGCTATATAATAGATAACCAACTAGGACTTACTATATAGCACAGGGAACTCTACTCAATATTCTATAATAACCTATATGGGAAAAGAATCTGAAAAAGAATGACTATATGTATATATATATAACTGAATCACTTTGCTGTACACCTGAAACTAACTCAACATTGTACATCAACTATACTCTGATAAAATTTTAAAAATCAATTAAAAAACAAACAAACAAACAGTATGTACCCAAATGTCTCTTTTTACCTATGTTAGGCTGAATAACAGCCCGACAAAGATAATAAAGACCATGATATTTTAATGAAGATAAATAGGCTCATTACTGGCTTCAACCATTTTTAGTATTTGACTTTATAGATAGTGACTCCTTTGATTCATACAAATGCACGAATTAATGACACACTCATAGGAAATCTGGCATACTTTAGGTCCTAAAATACAATTACTAACATTTCTCAATTAACCATCACCTTCCTATCCATGCACATGTAGAAATAGTCTCTTTTGTCAATAGTCAACATCTTGCTTAAAATATTGCTGGTGAATTATAGCTAGGCACGATAAGTCATATGTGGACTTATTAGCACAACATTAATTCATACTTCCCACTATCTGGAATACATACACAACTTTTTGATTACAAAATATATTTTTCAAATGGTCGGCCAATATACCTCAAGACACAGTAAAATAGCATTAACATTTGTCATATTTCTTCAAGCAAAAAAATTCAATTTGACATGTATATTAAAGTTCATCTGTACCATCCTTACCCCCTTCCTTAATCCCTACAGGGAAATCAGCATCTTTCAATCTGATTTACGTTTTGGTCCATTGGTAGATATAATATATGCATTCATAAACGTTGTATTTTGTTTTCTATGCTTAAAAATGAACTGTATCTCATTGTCTTACCTATAGCAATGCAAAAGAGATTCTGTTTTCCCACAGTTTCATCGACTTAGTGTCTTTAAATTTCCTATCTCTGATAATATGGTTTTAATGCCTCTTGTAGTTTTAGTTTGAATTTTCTGGTTACTAATGAAACTGAACATATTGAACATGTCATCAATTTGATTTTCTTTTTCCGTAAATTACCTTTTCATACCATTGCTCATTTTTTTTTGGATAGGCTATGATGTTCCTTTTTCACTTGACAGATTTGTGGGAGTTTAATATTCTCCAAATTTTGGACATTTATTTTACTTATTGTATTTTCTCCCAGGCTTTCCCTTATTTTTAATTTGGTTGATTGTTGTTTTTATTTGTATGACCGTTTATTATTATAAAAATTTAAATGTCAGAGTTATCAAATTTAATGTTGTTATCTGATTTCATAAAGATATCTTCTATATTATATTGTAATAATATTCACATTAAATCTTTTGTCCATTGGAATTTAGTGTATTTGTGTGAGTTAGGATCCAATATACAAAATTTTCCATATAGATTGCCAGATATTCCATTCTTTCTCCAATGTTTTTAATTCCACTTCCCATATATTAATGTGTTTCTGTTTCTAGATTCTCTCATTTGTTACATTTTCTCATTTGCTCCATTTTTCTGTAGTATTCTTAAAATTAGTCTAATTTTATTTTGTGTTTTGATATATTGTTGGATAAGTCTTTAAAGTTGGCTGAGTGTTCTTGGACCTTAAGTTTCACATATACATTTTAGCATAACTTTGCAAGCTCATAAAATATCATGTTGGGGATTTTAAGTGAAATCGCATTACATTTAATTTCTTATTTAACATGGGCAAAATGACATCTTTATGATTTTCAGTCTTCTGATACATGAATATGTTATAATCTCTCCATTTACTTGCCCTCATTTATGCCCTCCAATAAAGTTTTATAATTTTTTCCATAAAGAATTTGCATTTCTTTGGTTGGATTAATTCCCAGATATCTTATGATTGGAGTTGATTTTGTGAATGTTACCTTTATTAATTTGCATTGCCTAGTTATTTTATCAAGGGACAGTAATGCTATTGATTTTGGAAATTGTTCTCAGATTCATCAAACTTGATTAACTGTATTGTCTATCGATTATGTACAATTACAGCTTTCTTTTTCACTTCACTTTCAGTCTTTTATTCTTGTGTTGCACTGAATAGGATCTCCCATACAATGTGTATATATACAAAGATCATGACTCTCTTGCTTCAGATTTTAAAAATAATGCCTTCAGAAATTCAACAGTAAGCTTATTTTCTATGTTTTATTGTTTATTTATTTATTGTTTATTATGCATTACCAGGTTAAAGAAGTTTACTCTTGTATTTTGCTGTAAGTTTTTATTGTAAATGGGTGGTATACCTTTCCTGTATTTAGTGACATTATTTTATGGTTTTCTACTTTAATCTGTTAATTTGGTGACTAATAGATTAGCTAATATTCACTACCTGAATTCAGTATATAAATCCAAAAGTGTGGAAATAAGTTTTCCAAATGCATGGGGATCAGGAGTGTATTTTTTCTATTTTTGTATTAATTTTGCGTCTTATTGCATCAGGTACAGCTAGGCTGACCAACGATTCCAGTTTTCCTGGGACTATCTTGATTTTTAGCACAGAAAGTCCTACATCTTGGGAAACTCCTCTCTGGAACTAAAAAAGTCTCTTTTTTTGGTGATAGGTGTGGTAGTTTGGGAGGAAAGTATAAAAGTCATACAGCAACTAAAGGATAGGTACTGAAAGCAACATTGCTTTTAGTATTAAATGGATACAGCCGGGATCATTTGACTTCCATAGTCTATGTTGCTAGTATTCCCTGACCACTGACTTTGGCAATCATGGTATGTAGTTTCTGGTAATGGGTCACCCAATGTTACATCACCTGACTGATACAAGGTAATTATGTAACTTATGTATGTTGTATTTGTGATCATTAACAGTTTGCCTTTGATTTTACCTATGGATTAACTGTTGTGCCTTGTATCAAGACACCATTAATTTAGTTTTTAACATTGTGAATACTGTTACCAGTTCTTCTAAGGGTTTAGATGATAAAAATGAGAACAAAATAATACCAACATCAACATTACCTAGACCTCAATGAGAAAGAAGGCTAAATAACTGTATAATTTTAATGTCAGATGGAAGGACACATGGGGATTCAGGAGCTATATAACCAAACAGAGCATGCTATAAAATATGCAGAAAATAATTTGGTGTTAGGCATGATGGAGAAAGCACACATGAAGACTGAATCTCACAAGACCAGCAAGTACTTCTAAATCAATCACAATATTTTTCGTCTCCTAAAGACACCAATGCTCAGTCAGAAATTGTGACTGCTGAATTAGCTTGGGCATACCACATGCATGAATGCATATCATCATATCTATCCCTTTGTTGCTCAATGAAAATGAGTAAAGTTACACTTTCTGATAAAGTGGTGGCAACTGAAATGTCTTGTGTTTAAAATAGTAATAATAAAGTATCTGATGTTTGCTCCTTACAGTGTAGAGCTGCTTCTGTCCCATCTTACTAATGACCATGCTTTCTTAGAGTACATCCAATGACACGTCAATCACAGCAAGAAAAAACAAGAACAACTGTTCCCCTTAGATCTGAGGTACTTTGATTTGTAAAATGAAGGTTCGAGTAGTCTGTTTAATTTCTATGAAAGTTTTGATGAAAACACAGAAACTATAAAACAATAGATTGTTGATATCTGGTCCAAATACAAACAAGCCCATGCTCATCTATCTGCATTTTCAGCAGCAAGTATAAATATAAACTTTGGCAAATTACATTCATAAACAAACTTCTTACTAAACAAAAACAGCTCTGATTTGCTAAATGTCCTGAATACCTTGTATGTATTGCTAAAAGGAGGTGTAATTTGCTTACCTATCATATTGAGGCTTTTATAACAAAAGCTTTTCTTTTTTTGGCCATTTTTCATTTCTTCAGAAAGTGCAGAAGCACATAATGAAGTTTTTGATTTATAGAAATGCTTATAAGATATATATCATTGTTGCCTCCCATAGAAGAGATTTTAAAATATGCTGTAAAATCATGTTTTCAAAGTATAGGGAAGAAGAATGTCTTTCTCCAGTTTGGAAATACATTGACAATGAGTACAGAGAAAATGATTACAGTAAAACAGAAATCTGTATGCTGTTTCTCCAAAACTCTTTGATGGTGGTCTTTTGAAGAAGCCATGAGTCTAGAAACGCATGAACTAACTGTAATCTGAATTGCTAGCTTGAGGTGTGGGTTGTGATAGAAACTCATACTGTGAAGAATTGACCAGTTTTATTTTTTAAAAGAAATAAGACTGCTTCAGAACCCAAAAAATGTCGTGAGAAAAGGGCAGTGAAGGTAAGCAGGACTTTCTCACTTTCTTTACTAAAAATGTAACTTAATTGGAGTATAATTCAATTTCACAAGTTCTAATTATCTCTATGCTACAAAATAGCCTTTTCGGAAAAATGAAGGTTTAAATTCTGATTATGTTAAATTGATTCAGTCTTTAAAAATGATGGATGTTTTAGAGATGGATATCCTATACGATGAATTTATAGATGCAAAGAACCTGATTGCAAAAGCTGGTCTACTGAAACAAGACTATAGATACAAAATATACAGGCATTTTTTGTAAAGCCAGAATGTAATTCTGACAAGTTTAAAATATTTCTGTTGTAGGTAAGTAAAACACTAGTTGTTTTTTACCATGCTCAAATGCTTTTTTTTGGAAGACTATTTAGTGCAGTTATCAATTAGCTGACACCAGAAATCAAAGGAACGGGACTTGATAAAAACAGAGATGGAAATCAAAATGAATCCTATGGTTGATTGTATTGCCTTACCTCTCAATAAAAGGATGATTTCCTAAAGGCTGAAAGCCATTCAGGGGAGAATTATTTAGAAAAGGAAACAGAAAGGTATAAGTATCCTACTGTATTATGGTGTAGAAGGAAATATTATTATTATTTAATATAAGTAATATTTGTTTACTTAGTCCTATTGTATTATGGTTTCATTTTTTAAATCTTATATTTATTAATCTTAAAGACATGCAATACAGATATTGTAAAATTTAACATTAAATAAAAATTAAAAAATAAGTTGCTATATTAGAAGACAGAAAAGAAAATTTCAAATAAATTCCAATTTTTCATAGTTTATGTTAAAAAGAATGTTATATAGCATTTACTGCTATTATTATTGCTGTTGTAATTATTATCATTGTCTGGTATGGCTGTGTCATGAGTTTACTCTCTAAAATATTGGTTATGTCAGGTATGGTCTATATACAATGACCTTTGATATTGTTTTGTATTGTAGTTTAATGCATGGTTAATTTTTCTTAAAGAGAATATACTTACTAACTGTAAGGGTTAAGAGTTCAAGTTACATGTCAATATATAGAGATTAAGCTTGTTATTTATTTTACTTAATTCATTTTTAGTTGTACTTTTGTTCTGCTTGATCTACTAGTTCCTGAAATATCATCATCTCCCACACTAATTGAAGATATGTCCAATTTTCCTCACAATACAGGCGAATTTTGAATTATCTATTTTGAGATTGTTTTAAACTCATTCCTGTTCTGAATTATAACATCTTGTCAAATTTTTCCTTAATCACTGTGTAGAGTAGTGACTTTATCTCTAATAATCATTCTCTCTCAAATTCAAAATTGTCTGATTAATAATATTATATCAACTTTCCTCTCTTTAGTATTTGCCTATATCAGCCTTTCACATGCAATATTTCTCTGTCATTTTGTTTCATGTGTGCTACTTTATAAAACAGGTTTATTTTTTAAATTCATTTTGAGAGTTTCTGTCAACTGATGAGATTGGCTTATTTCTATTTATTGTGATCACTGGTTTATTTAAATTCATTTCTGCTGTCATATTTTGTACTTTATATTTGCCATACTTTTATTTCCTTTCCTCTTACTTTTTTATTTAGTAAACTTTATTTTTTAGAGAAGTTTTAGGTTCATAGCAAAACTGAGTGGAAAATGTAGCCCCTCTTCCCACACATGCACAACCTCCCTCACTGTCAACATTCCTCACCACAGTGGTACATTTGTTACAACTGATGAACCTGCACTGACACCTCATATTCACTCAAAGTCCACGGTTTACATTAGTTGACTTAGTCCCTTTGGGCTCCTGCAACAGAATGTTATAGACTGTTATAGAAGGTTTATAAACAGCAGAAATTTATTTTTCACAGTTCTGGAAGCTGAGAAGTCCAAGATAAAGGCTCTAGCAGATTCGATGTCTAGTGAGAGCCAGCTTCCTGGCTCATAGATGATCGTCTTCTCTCTGTGTATTCATAGGGTAGAAGGGGTGAGGAATCTCTCTGGGATCTCTTTTGTAAGGATACTAAACTCATTCATGAGGGCACAATCCTTATGATTTAATCAACTCCCAAAGGTTCCACCTCCACACCATTACATTAGGAACTAGGCTTCAATATATGAATTTCGAGGGGACATAAACATTCAGTCTATAGCTTTAGTGTTCATTATTGGTTTCTGCACATTCTATGGGTTTGGATAAATGTATAATAACAGGTGTTCACCATTATAGTATCATACAGAATAGTTTCACTATCCTAGAAATCCTCTGTGCTCCTATCATCCCTCCATCCACCATAACCACTGGCAACCACTGGTATTTTTACCATCTCCATAGTTTTGCCCTTTCCAGAATGCCATATAGTTGGAATTATATAGCATGTAGCTTTTTCAGATCGAATTTTCTCTTAGAAATACACATTTAAGTTCTCCCCATTTCTTTTTACGGCTTGATATTTCAATCATCATTAGCAGTGACGAGTCTGTTATCTGGATGTACCCAATTTATTTATCCATTCGCCCGTTGAAGGACATCTTGGTTTCAATTATGAATAAATCTGCAGATTTCTGTGTGGATATAAGTTTTCAATTCATTTGGGTAAATACCACAGAACATGACTGCCGGATTAAATGGTAAGAGTACTTTTAGTCTTGTAAAAGCTGACAAACTGCCTTCCAAAGTAGATGTACCATTTTTGCATTCCTATCATCAATAAATGAGAGCTCTTATTGCTGTTCCACATTCTCACCAGCATTTGATGTTTCAGTGTTTTGGATTTTGGACATTTTAATAGGTGTGTAGTGGTAGCTCATTTTTGTCTTAATTTGTAATTCCCTAATGATATACGATGTTGAGCATCTTTTTACATGGTTATTTGCCATCTGTTTATATTACTTGGTGAGATGTCTGTTAAGATCTTTGGCCCATTTTTCAAATCAGGTTGTTTATTTTCCTATTGTTGTGTTTTAAGAACTCTCTGTATATTTTAAACAGTTCTTTATCAAATGGGTCTCTTGTGAATATTTTCTCCCAGTGTGTGGCTTATCTTCTCATTCTTTTGAAAGTGTCTTGAAGAGCAGAAGTTTTTAATTTTAATAAGTCCAACTTATCAATTATTTCTTCCATGGATCATGACTTTGGTGTTGAATATAAAAAGGCATCACCATGTGCAAGATCATTTATATTTTCTCCTGTGTTATCTTCTAGGAGTTTTATAGTTTTGCTTTTTACATTTAGGTAAAAAGCAAAACTATGATTCATAGTTGAGTTAATTTTTGTGAATAATGTAAAGTCTATGTCTAGATTAATTTTTTGCATGTTGATGTCCAGTTGTTTTTGTACCATTTGTTTGTTGAAAAGGCTATATCGTCTCCATTGTATTGCCTTTGTTACTCTGTCAAAGATTAGTTCACTATATTTATGAGGGTGAACTATTTCTGGGCTCCGTATTCTGTTCCATTGAGCTATTGTCTATTCTTTCACCAATACCACAATGTCTTGATTACCATAGCTTTTAGTAAGGCTTGAATTGGGTAGTGTCAGTCCTCTAACTTTGTTCTTTTTCAATATTGAGTTGGCTATTCTGGATGTTTGGCCTCTCCATACATACTTTAGAATCAGTTTGCCAGTATTCTGGGATTTTGATTGGGACTGTATTGAATTTATAGGTCAAATTGAGAATAACTGACATCTTGACAATATTGAGCCTTCCTGTTTATGAACATGGAATATCTCTCAGTATATTTAGTTCTCTGATTTCACTCATCAGGGTTTTGCAGTTTCCCTCATATAGAGCTTATATATATTTTGTTAGATTTATATCTAAGTATTTTAATTTTTTGGAGTGCAAATATAAATGGCCTTGTGTTTTAATTTCAAATTCCACTTATTTATTGCTAGTATATAGGAAAATGATTGGCTTTTATGTATTAATCTTTTATGCTTTGTATCATGTGATCTTGCTATAATCACTTATTAGTTCCAGGAGTTTTTGTGTGTTCTTTCTGTATTTGCCATAGATGATTATATCCTCAGCAAACAAAAACTATTTTATTTCTTCCTTCCTAAGCTGTACACTTTTTATTTATATATTTAAGAACTCAGACATGCATTCAAATTATATGATTAATTATTTTATTTCAAAGATTTCTAGCTGCTGAGGCAGAAGGGTTTTATATTTTGTCCATCTGTCACCTTGATAGAAATGAACGTTATGCTCAAAATTTGTAGACATCACAACTAGAAGAGGAACCTAGGTGATCACCTAAAACGATGTCTCCAAACCTCTATTATGACCCACTCAGAAATAATAAATGTACAGATCACTGAAGTAGACTGTATAAGACTTCTTTTAGTTTGTGGCAACCAACCTAGGCACCTGGCCACCCCAGGCTCCACCCACCTCCAAGGAAGGCTGAGAAGATCAGCATCCCTTTAGCCTATTTGTAAGCATACTGTGTTCCTTGGCACACAGCTTAGAAAACTCCGATAACTAAGATGAATGTGTTGCTATCTCTATTTTTGATAATTTTAACACTATAATATCTTAGTATACTTGTTACAGTTAAAATCTTTGTATCTATTTGCTTATATTGTAACAAAAGTTATATTTTTCCACTCTATACTTTGTATATTTCCTTAAAAATACCAATCTGTTTTAAAACATTTTAAAAAAACAAGAAATATAAAATTAACAGAAATCTCAACACCAAAAGACAAAAAAAAAAGCCCTTATAACCCCAAAGTTTAAAAAACATGCCTAGTAGAGAGTATATGCTCAATAATATTTAAGTGAATGAGTTCTGAATTTTTATAGAATTTAAAAAATATATTTTACTTTGCATATTTGATGTAGTTGCTATCCTTATATATGTAAATACAGTTTTATGTCTAACTTTTATTTTTTTACCTAACATTCTAATGTAATTAAATCAAGACAAATTTGTATAAAAGTGACAGAGAAGCAAATTAATCTGATTTAAGGGAAAAGAAGCAATTGTTGGAAAGATATCAAACAACTGAAGAAAATTTTTTTTTTTTTTTTTTTTTTTTTGCGGTACGCAGGCCTCTCACTGTTGTGGCCTCTCCCGTTGCGGAGCACAGGCTCCGGACGCACAGGCTCAGCGGTCATGGCTCACGGGCCCAGCCGCTCTGCGGCATGTGGGATATTCCCGGACCGGGGCACGAACCCGTGCCCCCTGCATCGGCAGGAGGACTCTCAACCACTGCGCCACCAGGGAAGCCCTGAAGGAAATTTTAACCTTCAAATTCTGAAAGCAGGCGTGTTCTTGCTTAGCCACAAAGAGCGCTAGGCACTCAAACCATCCCAAGAATCTTTCTGCCATTTTTACTGACTTTCTTTCTGCATATCAACTTTTCTCTCTGCCCATTGCATTCCCCCAGATGGCAGGAAGTATGCACACCAAATATACCAAATATCCCATATTGTGGCTCTTCCAGCAAAAAGAGCTGATTTATTATCTCTCTGGTGTCACATTTAAAAAAATAACACAAGTAAGAATTCTGATGGATCACTTCCCAGAAGAAAATAGACATCCTTTCTAGAAGAAAGGAAAAGTGCCTGAAAGGCACAGCAATATATGTATTATAGAGCATAAAGAATTTTAATTGCTAATTTAAGCTTCTGTGAATATGTTCTTTAATGACTATATAATGAGCATTGTAGTGGATGTCCCAGAATTTGCTCACCCTTTATCCTGTTACTAGACAGAACATTGTTCTAATTTTCCACTATTAAAATTAATGTGGTAATGAATGTTTTTTGCATAATATTTGTCATTTTTTATAGGATTTACTTAGAATATATTTTCTAAAAAAGTCACTAGGGAATATATAGTAATGTGTAAAATTTTACATCTTAGCATTGGACATTTTATTTTAAACTTTTATTTGAGTGTTCATGTTGACTGTCTCTATTTTTTTTCAGGAGAGTGTTTTACCCAATGTATCATACTGTTTGTACATTGGACATCAGTAAAATGAACACTGGCTTTATACGAATTGAAAACAAATATTAACCACATGCTGAAATCTATATTTATATGCAGCTGCGTGATAGAATAAGCCTTAAAAAGTATACAAGTTGCCAGACGAAAGTCTTATTTAATGAACTGTATTTAAAACAGATGAAACAAAATATAGTAGATTGACTATATGAAATCACCATTTTTACAAGTTAAAAATTCATGGATATCAGAAATTCTGTGTGGTTAAGCCTAACATATCAGTTAGAAACTTTTTTTTAAATCTGCAAATAAGGAATACTGAGCAATAGTAACTTAAGGCAAATAGAAGTTAATGTTTTTTTCTCACACAGCAAGAATTCTGGAAGTGGTTGCACATGCTGGTTCAGCAGAACAGTGCCTGTAGAGCTGCAGGGTATAGACTTTTTTCCCTTTCTTTCAACTCTACTATATATTGTGTGTTGGCTTTCATTTTTATGCGTGCTACCTCATAATCACAAAGTTGTGGCTAAAACTCTAGACATTATGTTTGTATGATGAGAAAAAAGACAGGAGGCAGGGTAAAGGGACCATGGTTCCAGCTCTGTCTATGCCTTTTTTATCAGAAAAGAAAATATTTTTCAGAAACCCACAGTAGCCTTCTGCTTATAGCTCACTGGCCAAAACAGTGTCGTGGTCACATTTGTCTGCAAAGCTGGAGTGGCAAGTAGGTACATTGCCATCCTGAACAAAATCATGATTCTGTTGGTTAAGGATAAGAGAGAAATAGATACTAGAAAGGTAATTCACAGAGTATTTCCTCACTAAATTCAGTACCGTGGAAATCCAGAATAACATCATAATCTCTACTCATGGTAGATACGAAAGAGGACTTTTAACATGTATGAGTGATTTTAGGAATTAGGAAACATAAATAAGTACAATCATAATTTTAGATATCAATAAACATATGCTCTATCATCTTGAACTTTGTGTATTACAGAAAGAAAAAGAGGTTTATAAAATTGCTTCCATAATTGGTGCACCTAGTGATATATTTCCCTATTGAAACACTGGTATTACTTCTTCAAAGGTAATCCTACACAATAGGCATCTAGAATTTACTCAGCTGACAATGACTGTGCTTCATACATGGTTAAACGAACCTGGAAAAACTATGAAGCTGACCCACCAGAAATCATTGTACATCAGGCATTCTGAAGCCTCCTGAAAAGTGAATACCATCCTTAGGGAGAAAGATTCAGGTGTGAGAAGCTTAGCCTTAAAACAAAGCCTTTGTATTGGGAAGGAGTGGTGACTCAGAGCCTAGCACTGTTCTGAAGCATGATTTGTTTCTCAATCCAAACTAATCCCTTCCAACTATTAGAATCTTAAGAGTATAGCGGGAAGGCATGATTTATAAATGAGAAATGGTTTGTAAGTAGTTCACAGTCATACCTGCTCAATTAACTTACTGGAACCCTAGCAGTTCCCTTTAGTTAAATATAAAACAAAAATAGGAGACAGGTATTCTTCTCCACTCAGTAACAATATTTATGAGGATCACAGTGATTCTAGCATAGCAGGTGGCTGCAGTGACTAAGGGACAGAGAGATGCCTGAGGGAAGCCGCGATCTCTGGAAGGAATACCTACACATCCGTATAGACAGCAATGCCAAGTGTTAGAGGAAGGCCAAGAAGCGATGGCTGTACCCAGCATAAGTGACATGGGTTAAAGTGGATTCCAACATGAGGCACTGTGATACTAAGCTGGGGATGGGGGGTGCAGGGCGCTGCCAAGTGGTCATGGCAGGCTCCAAAGGATGGAGCTAGTTTAAGACAGCGGTCCCCAACTTTCTGGCACCAGGGACCGGTTTCGTGGAAGACAATTTTTCCACGGACGGGGGACAGGGGATGGTTCAGGCAGTAACGCGAGTGATGGGGAGTGGCAGATGAAGCTTCGCTCGCTTGCCTGCCGCTCACCTCCTGCTGTGCGGCCCGGTTCCCTGCTTGGGGACCCCTGGTTTAAGAGGTAAAAAATGGAGCACGCTGATAAAGAAAGTAATCATATTTGTCTGTGAGTGGGTATCATGTTCCTAGATATTCTTATGGGCACATTTTCAGTAGCCACAAAGTATTATTATTTTGACTTCTTTCATCCATTTTAAAAAGTGAAAACCATTCCTAAGCTCTCAGGCTGTATAAAAACAGACACAAAGTTGTAGTTGCTGACCCTTGTTCTAGAAGGATAAATGAACTCATTTTATCTCTGTAAGAATTTAATGGAATAGTTATAATCTTTATCAAATATATGAGTTAACTGAGGTCCAGAGAGACTTTAGTGAGTGGACACACAGTGAGTGGTAAAACCAGTATTCACACAAAGGTATTAAATTTCATGTTCTTCTGATATATGGAAATTTGTATTAATTGGCAGTAGTTTCCAAGAGTGCTGTGCTGAGATGGACCTGTAAAGTTGTGCTCTGGCTCAGCAGGAAGTAGAGCGATGAATTTATGTTGTCTTCCATGAGTATGGGATGCAAGAGCGGAGGCATATGCTCTATATAGTAATTTCTCCGTTGTTTTCATTTCTACTGTGACAACCCTTCCCTGCAGCAACAGATGAATTGGTCTCACATCTAACTGAAGAAGGAGAGCTGTCCACAGACTAATAATGGAATTATAGTAAATAAAGAATACATAGCCGAATATATCAAAAGGTCATTTTGTCACTTTGTTGATGGCCTTGTTCTGCTCTTTCCTGTGGGGCAGACTCCTTCCTGGGTCATTGCCAGTGCGAGATTAAAGTGAAGCAAAAGGGTGAAGTCCTTGGTCAACTCATATAGGGGAATGGACCTTAGCATTTTCCAAATCTGTGGTTTCCTTCTACAGTAAAAATGACTAGAGGGTTGAATAGGTTAGCCCACGAGGAATTAGGACTACAGGCTTATTAACTACATTGAGTTAAGCAGTGTCAGCAGAAGAATCAACAGATGATAATATTTGTCCCATTTTACATGGAAGAAAACTAAGCTCAGATTTTTACATACAGAACTCATTGACATTATGGCTATGATAGGCAAGTGTCATGTTGTATAATTTTCTATTACTGCAGTTACAAATAACCATAAGTTTAGTGTCTTAAAATAATAACTATTTATTATCTTAGAGTTTCTATGGGTCAGAAATCCAGGTGGGCTTAGTTAGGTATTCTGCTGAGGTAGGGTTCCCATTTCTTCGACATGTTGCCTCCTCCGTCTTTAAGCCAGTAATGGCGTTTCAAATTGTTCTTGTCCTTTGAATCTCATTTCTTCTGTCAATCTTCTCTGATGTCTGCTTGTGTTTTGAAGAGCTCATGTGATTACACTAAGGCCATCAGATAATCCAGAATAATCTCACTATCTTGAGGTTAACAGACGTGTTACCTTAATTATATTTGTAAAGTCCCTTTAGCCATGTAACGTAACAAATTCACAAGTGTAACACACTGGCACAAAGGCCACAGGGGCCAAAATTCTGCCTAACACATGTGTTTATACAACATGAACATTTAAAAAAATGACACAGATTAACATATAGAATAGTTATAGTCTAAATTTTCAACATTCATGCACAATAAATGTGCTTTGATCATGTTATCTGGCCACTTAGAGAAACAGAAAGCCTTCTAGTGTTTGCTTGGACAGTGTATGACTTGGAATCCATCATTTAATCTCTCAGTGCTTCTGAATTTTTATCGTAAAATGGGAATAATACATTTTACCATGCGTAACTTGCTGAACTGATTTAAGCATCACTAGAAATAATAGTGGTAAACACAGTATTTCTAGAATTTAGTGCCTATCCTTTATTTCTCATCATTGAGATTAGACTGTGATTAGAATCACTGCTCTTGGCTGAAAAAAAAAAGGAAGAACAGTCAATGTTCAGAAGAATGTATATTTAGAATTATTTAACTCTAATGAACTTTGAGAATCTTATGGAAAAATCCATATGGTGTGTGCAAGTGCAAATAGAAAAAGAAGATGAGAAATCTATTTCTTTTCATGTTTTATTATGCCAAGAGATAATGCAGCCTTTGCTCTGGAATCTCATCTGTTACACTGTGCTCTATAAAGTGACAGGACACGATGTGACATGTTGATGAGACCCAACGTGACACAGGGCATGGCTTGTGGTCTGCGTGTGGGCATAGATAATTAGGAAAATCCTGGAAAAGGGCAGTTGGGGAAGGATTTAATGAAGAATTACTATGATAGATAAATAAGAGATAAGAATGAGGGCATATCTTTAAAAAAATAAAACATATAGAATATTAGGTGGACTCCCCCGACCCTCAAATTGTATAATCATCTGTTTGGCATTTAACCTTCATATATGATTAAGATAGCAAACCTCATACCACAGTATTCCCTTGTAAGAGGAGAATATTGTGATATGAAGTAATTGAATTTTGTTCTGACCCTCTTTGGCCTCTGTGCAGAAGCAATTTGTGAATTATTTAGGAAAAAAGGAAAAGGATATTTGCTTCAAGAGAGAAATGCTGGATGCAAGAAGAATTTAGTTCAGTTGTGCTGTCTCTTAGAATACATCTGCTTTCACAGCTTGAAATGAAAATCGAAATGGAAATTTCTATTCATCCTTATGCATTAACAAGATCCCTTCCTTTCGCTGCCATGCTTCATATGTCTTAAACGAGAGCAACAGCAGATCTAAAACTTTAAAAATCATGCTGGGGCCTTTGTTATTAAAATGACAATCTATGACTGAGCCAATGAAAGAAAGTAACCCCACTGCAAATAAATTTGGCATGAACATTTGGGCTTCTCAAGTCAAAACTAAAGCAAATTAAGAGCAGTGTTAATCTTAGCATTTCTGAGTTATATCTGTTTACATTTATAGAACTTTAAAAAAGAACTACAGCTTATAGACATAAGAATAGTGGTGAAATGATTAGAACAAATTCCTTTTTTCCCCTTGTCTCTTTCTTTGGTTTTAAAGTACTTTTTTAATGTTGTGATTACATAACTTAGTGTCTGCAAGAATAAAAAAATGCTGATATTGTAATTAAGCTTTAAAATAAATCATGAATATGTCTACAGAACACCATTCTCCAAAGATTACAGATGCACTACTTTTTATAGCCATCAACAGTATCAGCATGTATGTGACAGCCAAAGGGTCAGAATGAAAATTATTTAATAAATTGAAAACTAATGTAAAAAATGAAATTGCAAACTGGCTGTCACAGCCTTAGAGAGTTGAGGGGCCTGTACAAAACATTTTGTTTTATTTCTAAAGCTTTGATTGGCCTGCCAACATGCATTTGTGCTGTCACTCTGAGGACCCTTCTAGTAGCACTGAAGTGGCAGGCATCTCTTGATTGATGAGAGTTGAATCCATTTTATTATTTGTTGCATATTTCTTCCCTGACATGTTTAACTGAAAAAAATTCACAAAAGAACTTCTACAATTATGTGAGCCAACCCACTCCAGAATTCCATTTCAATGTGTTTAAGAAACGGCAGCAAAAACAAACAGGTGCACAAACACAACAGCTTCTATGGTGATATAAGGAAGATAATGTTAGTTCCATAACATCATTCATACAGTGTTGTTGAAGAAAGGAGGAACAAAGAATCTAATACTAAAAATATAAATAAATCAGACTTGGCTAAAAACTTTCTGAAATTGTTTCTATTGTTTTGGTATTAAGTCATTTTGCTCTTTCCCCATTGCAATTTTTATTTGCAAAAGGCAAAGGACCTCAAGATTGAGATTATGTAGAATTTGATTCTCTAAATATTAGTTAGCTGTGTTTAGAACCTACAGTGGCCTCATGATCAATGATTCAGCATCCTCATTTCATGAGCTATTGCAGGTTCGCACGGGTTAATGCCTTAAGCCCAAGGGTGGCTCAGGGCGTAGGTTGGAGCGTCCATATCCATATTGGCTTCAACTTGGTCTTTCATTGTGCTTCCTGACTGAATAAAATGCATGAAAAATACATTTGCCGTTTGATTTATCTCCCTTATTATAATGGAGCATTCTTTGTGTGTGTTAGAGCTCTTTATGTTTTAGGTGAAAAAAAAAAAGCAACTAAAACTGGCTTAAATGATACACAAAAAAGGAATGTGTTTTGCTTTTTGCTTTTACAACCGGACTATCCAGAGTTGGGTGGAAATCAGGATTGACTTGCTTCAGCTGTCACTCTGCGTGCCTTGTGCAGGGTCAGCCACACCTCCAGACCGCTTTCTCTCAGAGGGGCAAAATGACTGCTTGGATTTACACTTTATATATACTCACCCACTGTCAAGAATTAGACACAAACCTAGCTTTTTTCTCAGAATCTGTCAGAAACTTGAACTGTTCTAATTGAGTCAGATGTTCTTTCTTGAGCCAATATAAAGAGCATGGTTGACAATCACCAAATACCAAACACAGGACAAGTTTAATTTATGGTATTTTTAAGACTCATAAGTCAACTGGTGTTTTAATAAGCTTGGTGAAGAAATTTTTGTGGAAATTGAATTAATTAGTATTAAAATTCTTCCTGGAGGAAGTTATATTCTTAATAGATACTTGAAACAGAAGAAAGAAGAAATGTGATAAACTAGGAGGGGGAAATTGGAGGTGTGTGTACAGGTAATCACTTCCTATTCCAATACCTTTGTGCATGCATCTGTGATGCACTTAAAAATAGCTACCCTATCAAGCACTTATTCTAACCCCTATGCTAAACTCTTTATAAATATTATTTCATATTGTACAACAATGCTATTTAGAATTAGATATTATTATCTTTATTTAGCAGATGAGGAAACTGGATTTCAGAGAGATTAAGTAACTATTCCAAGATCATTGGTAGAAAGTGATGGAGGATAATTTGAATTCATATTTTCTAATTTCAAAGTTCATGGTTATGACTACTATATTATTATTGTACTCACATTTTCTTGGTTTGCAGGTAAGTCACTTATTATTGTGAATACCCTAAGGGCAGAGACTTTTCTGCTTCATTACTACCATATCGTCAGTGCCTAGAATAGAGCCTGGCTTATAGTAGATGCTTACTTAATACTTAAACATTGTTGAATAAAGGATTACATCCCTTTGGCCAGAAAAATGACATTTAATAATTGGTTTAGGGCAACCCTGGTATTGGTTGCTATATAGGAGGGGAGGGATAGAATTTACCATAGGAAAAATAAAATAACTACAATGTCTACTACAATCCTTGAGAGAAAATTCTAGATTTGAAATTTGGCATGCACTTTTGTCAGCTATGTACTTAAAATATGACTTTCTGGTCCTCTGTTTCCTCCTTTAAAAAATTATGGTAATTTATAGTACATATCTCATTGTATTATCGTGAGTTACTGAGATAATAAGGTAACACTTATAAGTCAGTTATCATGCTATCATCTGCTGAGTGTAAACACCCACCCACTGAATATTAAATGTTGTATCTTATTGTTATTACCCTCCTCCTACTTCATCATTACCCTTATCATCATCATCACCACCATCAGGTCAAAGTGGCTCATTTATATATATCTTGAAGGATGCCATTTTTAACATATGTTTTTAAGTGTAAAATGGTCCTTGATAGCATCAATAATCTGTATGAATTAGATAAGCATGCCCAAGAAGAATATTTGGGCTTATTTGTCCTAAATCAGTTACTCCCTAGGGACTGTTCTCATCACAAGTCATTTAAAATACTATCTAGGGCTTCCCTGGCGGCGCAGTGATTGAGAGTCTGCCTGCCGATGCAGGGGACATGGGTTCGTGCCCCGGTCCAGGAAGACCCCACATGCTTGCGTACCGCAAAAAAAAAAAAAAAAAACTATCTAATGAAGCCTTTGACAGAAGCAATGCAAAGAACTTAAAGGATGCCTTTGATATCCAAACAGAATATTTTGAATTCTAACTTAGTAGACCCAGGTAGCTGAAATAAATTACCTAATTTTTCAGTTTCTGGAAAGGTAGACTTTAAGAATTCTCTAAAATACATTTGATTCTGATGATTTAATAAACTTTTATTCCTACTCTGTATGACTGATCTTAAATACACCTGTACTTTAGAAACCTGTTTTTAATCACTCCTCATACACTGAAATATTACTGCACATACCTGACATTCATAGCTGTTTGTCACATATAATCTGACAGTATTAGTTGTCGTTTAATGGATCTTGGACTTGTTTTTCTAAGTTTTTTGTCACTACCTATTCTCAATAGTGATAGCACCTTCCAATCTTAAAAGGGGAAAATATAATTAATTAATGGGTGTATACACACACACACACACACACACACACACACACACTCACATACACACCCAGAGTACTTAAGAATGCTTTTTAAATATCAACCTTATATGACATAGAGCAAGTAATTTTATTTTACAACGGAGAACAATCTAAATTTCAGACCATTAAGTAATTTATTCAAGGTCACTCATATAGTAAGTGGCAGATCCCAGATTTCTATTCAGGTAGGTCTTTACACTCAAGTCTGGTATTTTGGCTTCTTTTCTAACATAGATATCACTATTGCCTGTGTACACTGTTGCACTAGATTGGGAGACATATGAAAGCAGGTATTTTCTTCTTGATTTCTTTGTACTTCTCAGAATATTCACTGTATTTCTCAGAATATACATATTGAGTATTAAAAAAATAAGCTTAACTGATGAAAAAGGAAGCCCAGAAGCAGGTACAGAGGTTGCATGTTGGAATGATCTAGTCCTACCTTCTGTGGACACTTAAAAAGTAGCTTTAGAAAAGGCTGAAATTTAGTTTCTTAGTTTACCAAACATGGAAAATGACACACTCAAATTTGGTCTGACTGGATCAGGGTTTATTTAAAATCACAGTAATCATTAAAGTGTGAGTGTAGTACAGGGGAACTGTAAGGAATAGTGTAGGAATCTGGGAATTTTCTCCATCCGTAAGCATGTAGAACTTGGAAGGAGAAAAAAGTCTGCAGAGCAGACCCTAGCCACCTAAAGGAACCTCATAAGAGGGAAATAAGACATATGACTTCACTCTCCTTTCTTTCTTCTGCCAATCTTTTGCCAGGGAAAACCAGGTTATTAATATGGTCCATAGAGATCAGTCTACTGGGACAGAAAAATGGATGGAGAAGGGTGGAGAGTAGATCTGGAGGCTCAATGAAGATACTGAACACATAAATCTTTCTGTATAGTTGTGGGAAACAATGAGATTATACATGTAAATGTGCCTGGTAAACTATAAACTGAAGTGCATAAAAGTATTCATTATTTCATATTATTTGAAAGCTTAAAAAATTGATAATTGATTGAATCAGAGTGCAATGCTTTGTATAAAAAATACAGATCTGCAACTTGTCCAGTTAAAGAACAAAATTTTAGTTCTAGTTCTATTATATTTTCCAGGAAATACGGTGTTCAAAATATCTAATTTTTTTAAAAAAATTGCTGACCTAATTAGGCTTACAAATAATTCCAAAAATCACATAAAAAAACAAAAATTGCATTTGGGTTGCAAATACATTCAGCTCTTTCTGTCTTCAAGTCCTCCCCACCTACTTTAACAATCCTACAAGCAAATTCAGATAAATAAGAAAACAAAATGAAATGAATTTTATACTTTGAAGAAACCAAAGATCATTAAGTCCTCCATTTTCTATCTACAGTGATGGAAGTGAAGCTCAGAAAGGTAAAGTGACTTGTCCAAGGTCATGGAACTACCAGAGGGGACTGAGGGTGAAGGCTCTGACTTCCTGCATGGGACTCTTTCCATTGGTCCATCTTCATTCAGCTACACCCACTGAAGAGTGCTCAGTTACTTAGGCATCCTCTGATTGTTTTTATATATATATATATATATATATATATAAAGTTTTAGGTCCCACCACTGGCTTGCAGGATCTTAGTTCCCCGACAAGGGATCGAACCCACAACCTTGGCAATGAGAGTGTGGTGTCCTAACCACTGGACTGCCAGGGAATTCCCTCTGATTATTTTTAGAAATTGGAGATTGTTATTACTGATTTCTTTTTTTCAGTGTTTTTATTTTCTTGATTTTTATTCTAATATAAATATTAGAATAGGAGAATGGTATGTCACTACATTGGCACCCAGAACTGGTTCAGCTTATATGACAGTCTAGATGAGGTTCTGCTTTCTTCTGTGCTCCATTGCATGCTTTCTAATATTAAATCAGACAAAGAAGATGATGACCATCCCATAGATATGAGGATGCAGATTTTGCTAGAGCCTCTAAACAACTAAATATTATTTAACCAACTGATTATCAAGCATTCATTCATCCCCTTGTTTATTCATTTATTCAACTCCTACTGAATCAGTGGGGATACAACAATGAATGAGATATAATCTCTGACCTCAAATGGTTTATAGTCTAGTGGCTAGTACAATGAAGCAAACTGATAAAACCACAGAGATACATTTGATCTTTGGGGTAAGCACTGGGTACCATGAAAGCACTTTCAAGACACCAGTCTCTATTCTAAGTAGTTCATATGTATTAGCTCAATTAATATTCACATGTGTCTGAGAGACCGGTATTATCATTTTCCCCATCTTACAGGTTATACAATAGAAACCCAAATAGATTCAGTAAATTTCTCAATAGTTATATAGTTACCAAATCAGGGCTTAAAACTCCTAAGCTGTCTGACTGAAAAAATCCAAGTTCCATATTACCTCCGTGCAATCGAAGTATTTGTGTTTAGTATTGTGTCTCTCACAAGATTCTATAATATATATTGTCATTTGTGTACATGTGCCATTTTTCTACTAGATTCTTAGCTGCTCAGAGAAAGGAACCATATTTCATACATTTGGGACTTATCTACACTATCTAGCATCATGTTTTGGGAATAACTCCTTTAGAAACAAATTAAGGAGTAAATGACCTTTAATTGTAAAGGTCATTTAAAAAAATTGTAATTCTCTTTAATTGTAATTTAAGAAAATGGATGAATAATATCAAATGTAAAGAATTTGACAAACACACTGGGCCAAATTTGCAAATTCATTTTGTAATAGCAAAATGGGGGCTCTTATCGTAATGCAGGATGATCTCAATGCTCAAAGAATAATCCTGTTCTATTGTTAAATCAAATAGGGACGTCTAATTAGCTAAGCACAGATTTTTCTTTCTTTTTTCCTCCCCCAGAAACCCATTCAATTTTTAAAATATTCAAAATTCCTAAACGAAACAATTTTAATCATCTACCTGTAAGTTGGTAGCATTATAGGAAATTGACAGCCTGGCATCAGAGTTAAACACCCTTTTAATTCTTCTTGCTCCTAATTTGTATCATTAGCGTATCTTAGTCTGTCAAAGTAATCAAAGCCATCAGTGGGGGAGAAAAGGTGACTTGTACGTACGACTATCATGTATTTATTAATATGATTATTTAAATCATTTAGTTGGCAAGAGCTTATTTGTAATGAGTACAGTTGCTGACCACGTGTATATTAGCATCTTTCCACCGTGGCAAAGGTCCCATCTGCAAGTAAGCAAGCTGTAACTAGCACCAAGGAGTGATAACACAGCTCTGAGTGATGTGTGTTCTTGCACTCCGAGAGGCTACAATGCAGGGTTGGGGAGGAGGTTTTCTCTATAGTACCAGGTGGGGGATTATGAACACTTAACCTGCCTTACTCTCCTCTGTTTTTCCTGGCATGTGTGTGACTTAATGCCACCACTGCAAATCTTCTGGTATGGCAAACTGAGTTTGGCCAGTGCCAGTCACTAGAATTACAAAAGCAATTTAAAGAAACTACCATTTGCTTTGGGGTCTCTAGTATGGACTACTTTTTCCTCTTTTTCCTGTCCATTGCCTGATTCCCAGCAAAAGAAAAATACACATATGCATGCCTATGTGTATAAACTATACATATGAAAATATATAGTCATATTCATAGATGAGAAACACACACTTACCCATTTAGAATTCCCTAGGAGGAAAAGCCTAACTTAATAGAATGCAGTGTTTTATTTTTAGTTTTGAGAAAGTATTCATTAAGGGTAAAACAGGAAAGACGATCAAAGCACATGAAAGAGAAACTGTATTCTTTGTACTTTCCTTGTTGTCTTGACTGAAATTTAGTCCTCTTCACCTCTTGCCCCACTGGATTCACTAACCTCCAATTTTCTTCTCCCTATTGTGCTAAACTCAAAAATGTGCCTAGAAACCAAAGAATAAGGTTGCCTGTGACTTACGTATGTTTGGAATAGGGGATTACTATAGCTAAGTTTTCTCAGATACTTTTGAATTATTTTTCCCCCTCAAGGAAAGGGAATCTTTTTTTCTTCTTGTTTCTCCCCCCACCCTCCCTTTTCATTGTCCATTTAGAAGCTGCCTGAAATAGGCACTGTGAAAACACTGGGTGGCAGTTCCTCTCCCTTCCAGCCACCAACACAGGAATGGTCATCACGGGTGCTCCATCTATATAACATATTATTTCCCTGCTTTTGCTTGCTGCACTGAAACTCCAAATTCCACCGAAGCCTGTTCAGTGGAGACAGGGCAGTGCAGAGCAGCAGAAATAACAGATTTTCCTAAAAGCATGTGTCACAAAGCAGAACCATGAGATTTCCTAGGCCAGCCAAACCATGAAATCTGGAAGTGAAAAATGTCCTGTGCAGTGATCCAGTCAGTGAGATTAAATCACAAAATTCCCAACAGTTGTTTTTAGTAATCTTACTCATGATTTTCTGAGTACAGATGTATATCTTGTGATCCAGTATCTTTTTCTCCCTTCCACATTTAGTTCCATGTACCATCATCATTTATTTGTATGAGTTTTCTTTAATCAAAGTATCTGTAAGGGCTAGCATCTGGAGTCTTCTGCCATACTCTTGTTCCTTCCCTTTTACTGTATAACCCCCCCCCCCCGTCCCCACCCCATTCAAGACAAGAGTTTATGTTATGGGGCTCCAAAGTACACACGGTACAGCTTGCCTCCTGGGACTCAGCAGTGTCCCAGCACAGAGCTCACGAATCAGCTCCTTTCTAAACTCCTGAGCACTGCTGGATGGAAAATAAAGGGTTCTTTTCCCAATTAATTTTAAAGATTAAAAAATATGACAATGCAAGGCATTCAGAAAGTAATTAAATAGGCAATGTCTGACACTATATATATTGTAAGCAAAAAAAGGAACAAAAAAAAATTCCCCTTACGCAACTTTGTAAATAAACTATACTTCAATAAAAAAAAATTCCCATATGGTGTATCTGATATAAGGTATTTAATTTAAAAAGCCAAAACCAGTTAAAGATCCTGAGATTCCATCAGGAAGAAGCGGGTACTTTAGGCATCATGAAACATTGTACATAAATGGGCGTCAGATATCTGTATCTGTACCTGTATCTATATATAGCCTTTTTTATTGTTGATGTTATGCCGCTAATAGTCTTAAACTAAAAAAAGAAATAAGTAAACAGACAAACAATAAAGCAAATACATAAATACATTCAGAAAAACAAAGGCAGGTTTTCTAGCCAAATAAATTCACCACAAAGTGTTCCATGTCCCATAAAATTATTATTTTTTTTATCATCAACATCCCTAAAAGAGCTAATAGGAGCAATGTTTCTTCAATGTTAGTTACTGCAAAATTAAGTAAGACAAGTGAGTTAAAAAGTTAAGGTACAGTCTCCAAAATCATGGATAACAGTTAGAAAAAGGCTGTAAGAGTTTATTATTCAAGTAATTTTCAAAACAATAAGAATTTACTAATAATTTTTTTCTTTTAACAAATATTTTTTGAGTACCTTCTATGTGTTAGACTTTGATATGGGCCCTGGAGATTCAGCAGTGCACAAAATAGAGGAAGCTGTGCTCTTGGGTCATACTCCTGACACATCGGGCATCTGTCTCTAATTCTAAATTAGAAGGTGAGGTAACCATTTCTTATACATCATTAAATTGTCTCGTACCTTACTTTGTCATTGGAGGTGCTCCCAATTTTGGTTTAAAAATAAATTAATTACTAATGCCTTTGACAAGGAGATGCTTGCATGTAAAAAGCAGTACGCCTGCATGTAAAATGATCAGCCAAAAGATTTTTTAAAAATACACAATTATAAAGAAAAACTATATTAAAGTCTGTTATTGTAATATGAATTATAATGTGTAGCATTTTGATAGCACATTTCTAGAGTATTAATACTTTGCTTACTCCTCTGCCAACAATTTAACTTAATATTTATAATAATATACACAGAAATTCTAGCATTTTACTTTTACCAGAAATTCAATATTGAAGTTTTTATATATAAAGAGGAAAATCTTGCCCATGTGACTCATACATTGTACCTGTGACTTTAATGCCTTTAAAAAGACAGCCTAATGGCCCATTATTGTTTTTAACATGCCACCTTAAAATAACCTTTCTGCAAATTTTCTGACATATTTTATCTTAGCCTCCATTTATTTCATTTATATTGACCCTGGTCCCTTTAAAATAGCTGGTTTTTGAGAAACATTGGAGTAAACATACCATTTCTGCAAAGACTTTCGGATTCTTCCAGTAATTTCACGTTGATGCTGCTTAGTTTTATGGGTAGCAATCTGCTCTTCTTTTGGAATCTGTCAAGAGCAGAAAAATACGCGTTAATCTTTTACTATAGGAGCCTGTACTGCTCCAAATGTCCCCTATTTCAAGATGACAATCGGACACTTATCAGGAATTACCCACATCCTCACAAGTGAGGAGCTGGCTGTGCAGAGTTAACTGTGAATTGCACCTCCTCATCGGATGCTGTTCTTAGTGACATCAGGATGGACCTCTCAGGTTCTCATGTCAAAACAGGGCTGCCATATAAATATACTTTGTTTATGATGTACTATAGGGACTGTTTCACTTCTAGACCGAGTCTAAACCCAGACTCAGTTCCAAAGGAGCAATGCAGTTTTTCAAGAGCCTTTGGTCAAGAGCAATGCCATCTGCAAAAGACCTCTTCAGATTGGAGGTGAGCCTAGTAGTGGAGGGGGGCCAGAAAAATCATGATTCTAAACTGGACAAGTAGTGTTGTGGGAATTCAGCGAGAGACTGAGTTGGTTTCTCCCTCAAAGATGTGAAAACACCTCTTCGGCTGATATTGTGTGAGGCTGTGTGGTCCCATGAAATCATTAAACGGAAGCCTTCTGGAATAATTTTCACCAACTCAATGTCTTTACATTGCTGCTACCTTTGAGACTCTTATCTTCTCTTACATTCTGACCTAGGTTCATAGTCTTTTAATTTCTCATGCCATCTCTAGGAGGTAGGATTGTCAATCGGGGGCAACCCTTCCACATTGCTCTTAGAAATGCAAATCCCAGAGTCAGCTATTTAGAATGCAAATATTGCTTTTCTAAAATATACCATAAGTGAATCATTCTTAGCATACAAGCCGGGCAAAACATCCAAGAGAAATACATATATTATTTCTTACTTAATCCTGCATCATTCTGTCTCTGAAAATATACAATTTTCTATTCTTCAAATTTGGACTCATGTTATTCCCAAGATTACTAGGTTATGAATAGCGTAATTTCTATCACATGTCCAGATATATGTTTCAGTTTGAAAGAGACAGAAAAAGAACAGAGACTTAACACATCTATTCATTTCACTCTGTCTTTTCACATTTCATTCATATCTATTTCATTCTATTCAACATCAAGAGTTTCAAACTGGAAAGTAAAGATTTAACATGTAGTAAAAGATAAATTACAATATGGAGTGGTAACCCAGTGTCAAATTAAAATATTAAATTAAAAAATCCCGAACACATGAAGTTTTTGTAATGTGAATTCAATATTGCAGTCAAATATGCACATAAATAAAGTGTGAGAGGTAAAAGAATAAAGGTTATGAAAGACATTGGAACTTTGGGTCTTTACAAATTCCTCTGGATGACTTTTACATAATCTTACTAACAAGGAGAATCAAAGAGTAGTTTAAATGTTATTCCCAATGAGTACGTGTAATTCCAACACATACTAGGGTCTCAAAAATGTTGTTGAATAAATTAAAGAGTGAATAAATAAATAAATAATAAATAGATGGTGAAATAGTTCAGGAATGGTTGTTGTTATCTGGATTTTATGAGAAACTGTATCTGGGACTTGAATGAAAGAAATCAAAAATAGATTAAAGAGGAGGGTGTTATATTGCCCTGTGGAGTTGAGAGTAAGGAAGTCATCTTCAGCAACTGAAGTTAGGAAAATAGGGGAGCATTTTTTAAAAAACATATGTAAATGATATATTGAAAGTGATATTCAGGAAAGATTAATTTGGTAGAATAAGAGTATAACTTAGTAGAAATTTTCTGTTAAATGATTTGATAAAACATATCAAAACCCTTTCATCTGAGTGTTAGTATCTGCCTGACAATCCAAATTTATAAATTTATTTTAAGGAGATAATTGGATATATTAAAGAGTGTGTGATTGGAGAGACTCATTTTAGTATTGTTTTTAATGATGAAAGACTGAAAATGGAACAAACTGAATGAACAAACAACAGGTTAAATAAACTCATCCATAAAATGTGTAAATAACATTAACTTTGGAAAAAGTGCTCTTCCTACATTTATTGCAGAAAAAACAAGTTATAGAAATGAATTATTATATAATCCAGATATTAAAACTATATACATTTCTAGGTTTGCTTTTTTCTGAATTTTTTCATAATGGTGCAGTATGACTTTTTCATGGTATTCAATTATTTCCTCACTTGGAATTGAATCTGCATTTCTAACATTCTCTCTCACTTTACCTATCTATCTATGTATCATCTATCTGTTGGCTCCAGTTAAGAAGCACTTGTCCCTAAACAAATATTGCTCTTTCTTGTTTCAAGAATGCTGCTCATTTGCCTCCTCTATGATTACTTACCGACTATGATTTCTCTATCGAGGTGCTGTTAAAGCCGTCCTTGATCTTTCAGGCTAGACATGATTTCATTCTTCTCAAGTCACTTTGACCATTGGAGAATCCTGATGTCTGCATCAGTAACACAGAGGTTACTGTGTTACTCTACCCCAACCCTTATCTGCACCAGTTTGAAGTAACCAAATTCTGCTCCCTGAACCTCAGACTCTTCATGTTCAAAATGGGGCCACTAAGTACTAATTCACAGGGTTGTTGAATAGATAATGTGTTTAGAGCACCTAGAATACTAACATGGTTAAAGGGCTCTAGGCACATGAGTTCTTCCTCCAGTCTGTGTGTATGATGGTTCCCTAACTGCACTGAGGAGTGTTAAACGGTGAATTAACCTGAATCTTTTTTCCCCTAGTAGTGTGATGCAGCACCATGTATTTAGCAGTTGTTCAAAAAATATTTGTTGACAGTGTGACTAGAAATTCACCACAGTGGAATTTTAAAACAACTTTTAAATATCCTCTTGGGAGACATACATAAAATAGGGTATTTCCAAAAATATATATTCTTTTCTCTTTCCCAATGTCTTTATCTCTCTAAGATAACAGAAAAAAATGTTTGCTAATGCTGTGGGAAACACAAAACAGTTATCTCAGCAAAGTGGACATTATTGATTTTCTAGTTGGTCACCTACTCAACTGGTCAGGCCAATGGTAAGAACCACAGGTGAGAAAGGAACAAGCTCATTAAAATATCACAGAAGTCAGTGATATTTTAATAAGCATATACAGTTTATCCAAATTATGAAAATAGCTTACTTTTTAAGAAATGAGTTTCCTTAAAAGAGAGTTTTTCTTATTGATGAAATGAGTGTGTCAGCTTTGCTAATTGGCTAAAAATTGCTTTCTTGGGCAAGCTGAGGTGTTGTTGGGGAAATTTTTTTTTTTTTTTTCTGGTTATGTTCAGGTATTTCTTTAAGGCAAGCAAGCAGGCAAGTAAGGGAACAAACAAAACATCCCTGAATGAAGGGAAAAGAGATTTGTTTCCTGGCTTTTCTGTTAATTACATAACAGACAGAAACATTTCAGATCAAAGCAGACAACTGTAAACTTGTAAATTTATGTTTCTTTAATTGAGAGTCAGTACAATTTAATATTCTGATCACCCCAAGGTAAAAAATATTGTTACTCTTTTTAGGCATTTACTGGGCATAATTAAAGGCATTTACCTAGATAAAATGGGCTAACAGCTTTAGAGAACAAAACATGCTTTGTTGGAATGAATATGAGTATATTTGAAAAAAACCTTTGCTCATTCACTTGAGAAACTAACTACAAACTAAACTGGAAAATAATTGCAAGGCCTGGCTTCCACATTTAATCAGGTGGCAGATATTGGGCTTTCAGCCCAATGAATTCCGTAACATTATTAGTAATTGTAGCATCACATTTCACAAAACAAGCTAAAAATAATAGCAATGTGTAAATCTCATTGCCATGAGGCCCCCAGTGCCGAGGCATTTATTTTGCATCATATCCTCACCAAAAGGAAAAAAATCAAACCCCAAACAGATCAATAGAACTGTCACTGAGTCATCGACATTTCCTAACTCTGTTCCCTTCCAACAGATGCAGCACTTGCTGTTGCTTCTGGTTGCACGCTCCCTGTTGCCTAAGGAGCTATGGTATTTGCTGGCAGTTGTAGGAATCCGAGCAGGGTTTGACTCAGTGTCGCAGAGGCCAATGTATCATGCACCCTGTACGTAAACAGAACTGCCAACAAAATGTTCTTAATTCACAACGGACAGATTTCGAAACTGAAACAGGAGCACAGAAGCTGTGTAGGAGGATGAGGGAGAGGAAATGAGTAGAAGAAGGAAGAAAGTGGCAGATGTAATTATTTTTTATGATTGGTACTGGGTATTGATAAAGCACTAATGATTGGAATGATTTAGCCATCCCTTTTAAAAAGACAAATTTTTTTAACATCTTCATTGGAGTATAATTGCTTTACAATGGTGTGTTAGTTTCTGCTGTATAACAAAGTGAGTCAGCTATATGTATACATATATCCCCTATCCCTTCCCTCTTGCGTCTCCCTCCCACCCTCCCTATCCCATCCCTCCAGGAGGTCACAAAGCACCCAGCTGATCTCCCTGTGCTATGCGGCTGCTTCCCACTAGCTATATATTTTACATTTGGTAGTGTATATATGTCCATGCCACTCTCTCACTTCATCCCAGCTTTAAAAGCCCATCTCTGGCTGGAAGGTGAAGAGATGTTATGTTGAATTCTGGAATAAGGAAAATGTAATTATTTTCATCTTTCTTTTCTTTTTCTCTTTTTTTCCTCTCTCTCTCCCTCCCCATTCCCCCCTCCCCAATTTCTGTCCTTCCATCCTCCTTCTTCAAAGTATATAATCATAATCACTTAAGCAACTTTTGGCTAAATCTTTTTGAAAGGAAGAGAATGTTTCATTGTGGTGTGTGTGTGTGTGGGAGGGGCACAGTTAAAGTAAAATTTTCTGAACTGTCTTTGCCAATTTTAAATCTATCCTCCTGAAGGTTTTTAATTTTGCCATAAATCTATGTAATTCTTTACCTAAGCAAAATAATTTAAATTTTCAAAACTTATAGGAACATGTCTACTTATCATAGTTTTTCATGTCTTACTAATTGAGATTTTTAAATATTTTTATATGTAAGTAGAAAAAAAGAGAAAATGATGACTACATCAACTCTTTCTTAGAATAATTAAAATAACTTTGTTCAGTGGAAACAGCACAAATTTAGCCTTTTGACAATGGGAGAAAAAATGGTTCACCCTTATTTTACTAAAGGAAAATCTTGTTACAACAGACCATTTGTAAAATAACACAGCAAAATTTGAATCTCTATAAAATGATTTGATGCATAAAATATTTAGCAAGTTATTGTGCTTTAGAAAGAAATCATTTAAACTAGTGCTACTTTAAAAGACTCTTCCAGTCTACAGTATATCAAGGATGTGAAAATGACTTTATATGTTAGAAAATTGGCCTTTAAAGAGAAAAAATATTAGTCAGTTCTAAGTGCAAAGCTATTAACTGGCTGATTTCTCATCCCTGACGCAGGATGTCATCCTCAACCTAGTGCCTGGCTGCTCCGCATCCTGTGGGAACCACAGGCTTCCGAAGATTCCTTTTTACAAATAACAATCAGTTCAGATAGAGGAGACACAAGGAGAGCCAGTTAAATCTTTCACATCATTACCAGCCTCATTGTTTTGCAAATCAGTAGCATAAAGTAGAACACGTGCGTGAATCCTCTTACAGGTTTCTGAATGCTAGGGATTTCAAATATGTGAATCCTTTTGATTAGCAGTAAATGGATAAGCCGCATGACAAATCATTACCTTTACCAGCTAAGTGGCTAGTTTAAAGATTACAGGTTACAGTTTGAATTCATCAAGGTTTGTCCATCTAAAATGACGAGGCTTTCCCCTCTTCGTATGTCAGACCATCATTATCATGAAGTCTGCCACATCTGATCACTAGCTCACTTGAATAGCTCAAAACTGCATTTTGAAAATATCCTATTTATAGTAGAGGTATGTAGAGTAATCCAAAACACTGCTTTAACATGCTAACCCTCTCTTGGCAAGAAATTCTTCTTGGGAGACTCTAATTTCTGAAATGAGGAAGGCCTGAAGCTGAGTGCCAGAACAATGGGATAAAAAGTGATTCATCTGTATTTTAACTAGCTGTTTTTGCCCCTTCGTAATTTACTTTTACAAATGCAATTATTCTTTTTCTTCAGTAGGTCACTAAGTTGATCATATTTCACTTATTCTTTTCCTTGTAATGATTTTTCAGTACTATTTTCCACCAATGTCAAAATTCTGAGTTGTTTATTTGAATGCTTGAGTTATTGCTCTAACAATGAGAAGCTCTAATTACAGAGTGCAGTGAACTAGGCAGCAAGAGCTTGCATCCCAAATATTACTACTAATATCAAGACATATGAAGAGTCCTAGTAACTTCTTTAAAATACATTTCTTACTTTCTGGTTGCATGGATACAGACTACTGTCTTATTTTTGAGGGGTTGCTATAAGCTCTGGGGTAAGGAACTCCTTACCTTTGTAATCTCTTTTCAAATCAAGCTTCATCTCAGTTTAAGCAGAGAACTCACCTGAAGCTTACTGCCCTGTGATTGCTGAAGACTACACTTTCTCACTCAACTCAAATTGCAGCACGGAAAGCAAGTTGGTACCGACCTTCACCCTCAGTTGTTCTTGTGGGCACCTCCATCTCCCTTTTGTTTGTTACGCATATCCAAGCAATATTAGTTACAGGGAGCAAAGGAAAGAAACCGTTTTCCCCTCCCACTCCCCATCTGTTGTGGAAAACACACAGGTTTTTCCACCACAGGTTTAGAACAACCTCATGTCCTTGGAGCACAGACTTCGACTACATGGTAACAACAGTGTGAACCTTCCTCCCACTCCTCAACCCACAAACCTATTTTAAGGCTGCCTTCTGAGAATAACCTTCACTGTGATGCTGTTGGAACACGAGCTACCATGTTAAACAGAAATGGCGTGAGACTAACTACTCCTGGAGAACCAACCATGATTAAATATCTCCATTAAATAGCTCCTCTTCAAAGCAGTAGTGACTACATCTATGGGATTGGAATGTCCTCACTATTCTTCCAAAGGTAAATGACCCAAAATTATTTCTTACCAAAGCAAGGCCTAATTTTATAAATTTTTAACACTTAAAGTATTTGAAGTTTCCACTAAATATTTGCTGATTTTTTTCCTCCAAAATGAAAAGTTATATCATTTTTTGACTTATTGCCTCATCCATGGACTCAATGATCAGAAATTACACATGAGGGATAAAAACCACTTAAACGATGTACACAACGATGTACTCGACGATGTGCTGAGAAAATAGCTGATTCAGGAATAAAGCTGAATTAAAACTCAAGTTGTCTCTCTTTCTCTCTGAATAGCACAAGGGATTTAAACATACTGTGACATGTGAGAAAAATTAATTGGGAGCCTCTGATTACAGAGGTAGAAATCCAAAGCCCTAGAATCTATTTTTGGCTTAATCACAGGTAATTTGTAGAATCTTTCCAAAAGCATTTTTAAACATTTTTCCATACTAAAATGGACTCCACATTGATTTAACTGTCATTCGTTTACTTAAAAAAATACATTTGTTAGCAAGCAACTCTATGGCAAGTTTAGGGAAACAAGATGGATATAGTTCTTTTGGATCCTGTTATTTATTTTCTTTCAATACATTTTTAGTATCACTCAAGAATATACATAAATGATAATGCCTGAATTAAAACACAAGGCATACAACTTCCAATAACTAATAATGTGCAATTTATGTTGTTATTAGTAATTCTACTTCATAATTTAATTAATAATAAAATTTTGAGACAGTCAAATAAGTGACAGATTCTACATATAACGTTGTTCACAAGTAAACAAATTTTTTTACTATGAAACTTGAAATTAATCACTGAAGACATCATAAGCAAGAATTAGTACACGGCACCCCCTACTGATTTCACTGGAGGCAAAAGAGTTTAGAAGAATGGGGCCGCATCCTTGATTCTGTTGCACATAATATCAGCTTATTTAAGTAATCAGGGGAAAGAAAACACACTTAATTTTACATAAGCTAAACTGATAGTTAAAATCTTAAGTTCTGAAGAGAGAATTAAAATGATATATTATTTTTTCAATGCAGTTCTTATCTGAAAAACCACCTCTTGATAGCTAAACTTCATGCCTCCACTTAAGCTTCTTAAATCTTACTTTTTCATAACTAACTCTTCATAGATAATCCTTTATAATTAATTTATTATAACTAACCCTTCATAACTGAAGGATATGTTCATTATCCTTCACTGGATTTGTTTACATCCTTCCACTGTTTGGTACCTCTGAATAGTGCTAACTTTTGGACATAGTGTAGACTGGTTGATGCTCTCCTTTTGCCTCCCTGAAATCGGAGTGTAATTCTCCCCTGTAGCTGTGTCTGTAAAGAAGATTTAAGTTCTTATCTCAAAGGTTTATTGAAATACTGTTAATTACAAGGGGATAATGAGAACTCACCAATGGAGACAATCTCAATTAAACAAAAATCAGTTTATATTAATATAGCAGTTAATTATATATGTCAGAATAACTTGAAAACCTTTCCTTTGTATTTATAGAGAGCCTAAACTTATATGAAATAAAGAAAAGTATTAATTGTGGAGAATTAAATGGAGAAATAGAGATCTATATGAATGTCAGTGGTGGTCTTGTTATAAAATTAAAAACAAATTAATTAGTAAGAAAACAATGAAAAATTTCAATGATGAGCATTTTATTCAAAGTTAGAGTGGGGAGAATTTGTATCTCAATGCCATTCATCTTTTTTTTCTTTTACCATATTAAGGAGAAATATGGACCAGTTCTCAGTAATATTTTGGATACTTAGAAACCCTAGTGGTTTATGTGAGTTTACACTATATAAACTTATGTACCCCAAAGAACTTGTAATGCTAATGGCATTTATCAGGTATTGTTTATAAAGGATGTGAAAAATAATAGTCCATCTGCTATATTCCCTTTTCAGCAGAGGAATCATACAAATTAATGTTGGCCTGGATGTAATCCATTTAGGATGACTCATGAGAGTAATAAAAATGATCTCTTTCTTTTAAAAAATTCCTTAGCAATATTTGTCCACTAGTTATTTTTATGTTTTTTTTTTTTTTTGTGGTACGCGGGCCTCTCACTGTTGTGGCCTCTCCCGTTGCAGAGCACAGGCTCCGGACACGCAGCCTCAGCGGCCATGGCTCACGGGCCCAGCCGCTCTGCGGCATGTGGGATCTTCCCGGACCGGGGCACGAACCCACGTCCCCTGCATTGGCAGGCAGACTCTCAACCACTGCGCCACCAGGGAAGCCCTTTTATGCTTTTTTTTGTAAAGTCCTTTAACTTTATCAAATGCTTTATGACCATCTGGGAAAAATACCTAATGACAGGACCACCATCATCAACAATAATATTAAATTTATATTTATAAGAACCCAAGCTTATGCTATGTTATTTATAGGAGAGAAAAAAGAATATATGAAGATACATCAACTATAAAAAGAAAAATGAAAACTAACATTTATTGTTTACTAACAACTTTTGAAATATTATCTCCTTTTGATTTTCACAGTATCTGTTTGAGATAGATGCACAAATTAACCCCATTTTATAATGGAGAAAACAGAACCTAGAGCATAGAAAACCATTCTGAGGTCACATATCTAGGACATGATAGAGCTGGTTCTCAAACCCTGGTCTGTTTTCTGAAAAACTTATGCCTTAAATCACTATGAAAATGGTCTTTTTGTAGGGGCTGGTAGAAAGCAAGCCTAGATAATGAAATGGTATGGAATGACAACATTTTGTGATTAAATGGATTTTATTTATTAATTATGAAAATCACCTATGCACAATACTTTTTAATATCAGTAAAACATACATACCAGGTATAGTTTATGTTAGTTCTCATCCATAAGCCAACAGTTTTTCCTCTGATTTTTAGGGGGAGAATACCAATTGACTTCTATTTAATTATATCCTTATATTTTCTGGTACATGACAAAATGGAAGACTGAATAATCGCTTACAAGTAATAAGAAAAATAATGCATCAACGCTTCATGAGTAGGAACTATTCCTAAATCTTAGAAGGATTAGAACATATGCAGTTTTGGGAAATACTTCCTTTCATAGACATATGGCCCTTTCTTCATTTTTCTTCTATTATAAATATTTTTTCATTGTGTTCCATCCTCCCTTTTAAAAAATAAATTGATCTATCCCTTTTCTTGTTTTGTCACTATCTCCCTTCTTTAATTTATTTACTACTAATGTTATCATAGTGTAAACAATTGAAGCAGAGGAACAAAGATCAGAGTATATGAAAATTTGATTCCGAAGTAAAAGACTTTGTTTGCTTGGATGACTTCGTTTTGAGCAATTAAAGGATTCGTCTTACTCTTCCTTACTAGATAGAAGTATTATATAGTAGTAAAAGCAGACTATGGGTTCACACAGATTGGGATTTAAATTATAGCTCAACTACCTACTGGGTATAAACATTAGAACAAATAATTCTTGTGTTCTCAGTCCAAATGTGCACTGGAGCTAATGATACCAACGTTTATTTTTTATGCATTGAAGATAATTTACATATTTAATTAAACTTTTAAAAATGTATTGAGGGCTTCCCTGGTGGCGCAGTGGTTTAGAGTCCACCTACCGATGCAGGAGACACAGGTTCGTGCCCCAGTCCGGGAAGATCCCACATGCCGCGGAGCGGCTGGGCCCGTGAGCCATGGCCGCTGAGCCTGCGCGTCCGGAGCCTGTGCTCTGCAACGGGAAAGGCCACAACAGTGGGAGCCCGAGTACCGCAAAAAAAAAAAAAAAAAAAATGTATTGAGTGCTTACTATAGGTCAGGTACTTTTCTACCAACAAAATAGACAATTAACTCACTACTTGTAGAATTTATATTTTATTTTATTTATTTATTTATTTTTTTGCGGTAGGTGGGCCTCTCACTGTTGTGGACTCTCCCGTTGCAGAGCACAGGCTCCGGACGCGCAGGCTCAGTGGCCATGGCTCACGGTCCCAGCCGCTCCGCGGCATGTGGGATCTTCCTGGACCGGGGCACGAACTCGTGTCCCCTGCATCGGCAGGTGGACTCTCAACCACTGCGCCACAAGGGAAGCCCTAGAATTTATATTTTAAAGAGAAGAAAAAGAAAGTGAATAACTGACATTAATAAATAAGTTATTCTTATGTTAGAAAGTTATTTGGAGAAAGAAGTAGAGCAGAATAAAAGATTTAGGAGTGCTGGGTGTGGGACATACTACAATTTTTAATGTGCAATGTTAGGTAGGTATCACTGGGAGGGTGACAGAATTGAAGAAAGTAAGAAAGATGGCTATGTGGATCTCCCAGAGGAAAGAGTACAGCCAGTGCAAAGACTCCACAGAGGAAGTGCCTTGTATTAGAAGAAGAGGAAGCAGTGTGGCATGGAAGAGAGCAGAAGATAACTCACACACATTAGAGAGGGATACAGGTGATGTAGGGTCTTGCCTGCAGAGAAACACTCAGTAAATGCCACTGTAAATGTATTTAGATAAAAAAAATGTTAGGCTTACCAACAGAAAAAATATTGTCCTGTGACAAAAAAGTAAACATAGCATTGTAGATATTTATTTAATACTGACTGTGTGTCGAGCATTGCACTGATCACTAAAAAACATTCTCTCATTTATTTGGCATGAAAGCCCTATGTGGATAATGCCATTTCTATATGCATTATACAGATGAGAAAACTGAGGCTCTAATAGGTAAAGTAACTTGTCCAGGATCACACCCTTATTAAGTGACAGAGATGTTATCCATTACCTTAACATGATTTCTTTTTGTTTAATGTTAAATTCATGTATCACTTTGCTCCCTTCCAAAACCTACTTGTCATGTCCTTTTGATTTCCAGATGAGCCGTTTACTTCCTTTTACTTCTCAGTTGGGCTCTTTTGAGCTCTCTATCATTATATCCTTTCCATAAAAGGCATTCAGTGTACTTGTTGCAGAAAATAAATTACTTTTTCACCAGCTCTCTTCTGTATTCTTCTGTTTCACAAGGGACTGGATTTAATTGTCCTCTAGCTATAATTAGCTCATTGTGCAGGGATTTTATTTTAAATGTGGCCAAGCAACAATTTTGTGATTTCATTTCCTAAATCATATATTTCAGATCTCCTTCTTTTTTATTGTGGTTTTATTACTGCTCACGGTATTCTTATTTGCATTAGCATTGATTCACTCATTTACTGTATTTTGGATATTTTTCTCTAAATGATTTTACTGTTTTTTGAAAAAAATGTCATCAATCTTTTGTTGAAATTTTTACTTAATAATATGCAAATATATAATCAGATTTTAATGTTGGCAGTATGAAAACAAAGCCTGCTTTTAGGGACACACATGGAATAAAGGTATAATTATCCTGTGTTCAAATGACATAAATAAAACATGTTTTTTCTTTTCACAAATTATCACCTATTCCCTATTATCAATTCGATATTTTCAGAATTCACCATAAAAGGAACACAGGTTCTAATATATCTTCTAAATGTAGAATGGGATTTGTTGATCAAAACATACTATACCAAGGTTAATGTCTATAAATCATAATGTCTCCTTATTTTTCTATTTCTATATAATTTTCAACATCATGGCTTAATATTTATATTCATCCTAATTTCACCCCTCTTGTTTCTAAGTCTCTATGCTAACAACAAAAAAAGCATTCAAAACTTATTATCAGAGGATTCAAACTTCAAGAAAGTATAAAGATACAAAACTATGAAATAATTTACTTATCAGAAGTATACAAGTGGTTGTTTGCTTTTGAGAGTATTTAGATAGTTTAATTTTCTACTCTTAATCTGCTTCTTTTAGCATGGTATGGACAAACCCAAGTTTTTATTTCCTTAGGCAAAGCCAATATGATTTTTCAGTATACTGAGGGCTATACCCAGTGCAGCAGATTCAGAACCTACAACTTTCAACACAACTCCCTCCTCAAGTCAGTGTACAAGACTTACAAGTGCAAATGAGATTGGCTGCAAATCCTGATCTCCACTCAGTGACTCATGAGTGTCCTGGTATCCAGCTATTAGAATCATCGACTAATACAACTTTCAGGGTTTAAGGAAATTAAGAGTTTACATGATCCAATGATTTTATGTTACAGATGAGGAACTTGGATTTCTCATAAAAGAAGAAGCTAGTCAAATTTATTTGTGACCTTAATCTTAAAACAGTTTAAAAATTGATGTCACATAAATATGTAAACCAGCGACATTTGTTAAACATTTGGCATGTGCAAGGCACTGAAGTATCAATTAAACCATGGCAAATACTCATGATTTAATATTGAAAAAATGTGATCGTCAGCAAAATAAATCTCTAAAGTTATTTATAGTTCTCAATAATGGAGTACACAAAAATCACAAAAAAGTGATTTTTTTGCGGGTGATTTTTGTGAATTTATTTCCTATAATGTTGGGATCTATTAAAACTAGGTGCAGTGAGAGGTGAAAAAGCCAAGGCATTATTGAGAGGAATCAGTGAAAACTGAAGATCTAAAAAAGTAACTTAAATGTTCAATCAAATACTTTACCCAAAGGACAGAAACATCTATCATGTTACAAATGAGAAAGAAAAAAGCGACATGATGAATCAGGAAGGAAACAAGTTTTCTAAAAAGGAGGACTTTAACTATTTCATGCCACTCTAACCCTATAATCCTAATAGAACATTGAGGGTAACCCCTGTAGTATAAAGAAATTAAAGCAACCACACAAAAAAGCAGCTATGAAGTAATACCAACTGATTATCTACGTAAAAATATTTCTTTTTTTAAAAAAAAGAAATGTAAGGATTTATCCCATTCTGATCCTAAATGTAAGGATTATCCTATTCTGACATACCTTCTGTAGCCAATCACTATTTTGTTCTAAGATTTTTCAGCATCTTGAATTAAATAAGGGATGTTCATGAGAGATATTTGTTATTCAATGGCTCTTAATTGGTTTGGGGGAAAAATCAGTATCAACTAGTGGTAGAAATTCCACTTGATGGTGGAAAATGAGCCAGCTGTATTAATACAAATTGTAACTAGTGATTTGAATTTTTTTCTAAGTAAAATGAAGAGTTTTATTGTTTTCCTGATATAACATTAGGCTTTGTTTTGTTTATTTTGTTTTACATTTTTAAGTGTTAGGAACTTCACCTGACAAATTAATTTTTTTTTTTTTTTTTGCGGTACGCAGGCCTCTCACTGTTGTGGCCTCTCCCATTGCGGAGCACAGGCTCTGGGCGCGCAGGCTCAGCGGCCATGGCTCATGGGTCCAGCCGCTCCGCGGCATGTGGGATCTTCCCGAACCGGGGCACAAACCCATGTTCCCTGCAACGGCAGGCGGACTCTCAACCACTGCGCCACCAGGGAAGCCCTAAAATTTTTTAAGTTAAATAAATCTCAATTAATTTTACTTCCAGTATTTCCAAAAACCGATAAATTATCACCTCCATTTTATAGATTAGGAAATTGATCCTCACAGGTTAACTGATTTATTCAATATTACTCAGTTAGTTTGTTAGAATGAAAGAAATCTGAACCTTAGAGACCATGCTATTGCCACTATGTGAACTTTCTATTTGTCACATATATGAGAATGTCTGCAGAGTAAAAATATGTAGTCAGTTGGTAATGACTTCAACTTCATTTTTAGACAAGCTCTTCAAGAAAGATAGTTAACTTTTTACATTTCATAAAACAATATCTTGGAAAGAAATGAGCTTGTGTTCTTAATTCTCTGACCCACAGTGACTGCAGGCTCCAATAAAAGCCTCTTGTCTTATAGAAGCAGAAATGCAGTCAATGTAGGTTACTGGTCACTCTCCCAAAAGATTAAAAGGGTACTTCAGAGTTAGGGAACACAATTAACTGCTAAAATAAAACTTCCTTCACTGTGGTACACAGTATGTGTCTGGCATGAAAGCAAAATTGAAAAAAATGACACTTTACATGTATTAGAAATCTAGTACATTTTAGACTATATTTGACTCAAATGATTTTTCTTTTGTACAACACTATGCTGTCTTTTTTGGATCTCTTTCAATTTGAGAATATTTTGGTTTGTATGTATTATTCTTCATAAAAGCCAAAGGTCACTTATTTTTTAATATCTAAATTAATATTTTCATTTACTCAATCATTGAGTTTTATATAACAATTAGTGAATGTGAGACACTGTGCTAGGTTCTAGGAATACAACTGTGAAGCAGACAGACATTTCTTGTCCCCGAGGAACTTGTGTTTTACTGGTGGATACAGCCAAGGAAGTGGTTCAGTACGACATGGGATAAAGATGGTCAATAGAAATATATGGAATCTATAGTTGCTGGGAATGAGAAGAATCAACTAACCTGGACTTGGCACATTCAGAATTTTTTTTTCAGTATCAAAAGTGAATTCTGACAAATGGAGCAAAATTAGTCAAATAATGAGGAAAGGAAAAATAATATACAGGGCAGAGCGAATAGAAGAAGTCAAAGAACTTGATGACTAATGAGATGTGGGAGTGACAGAGAGAAGGGATTCAAGCAACTGGGAAAATAGTAGTGCCATTCAGTGTAAAAAAAGAAGGGAGAGAAAAGAACAAATTTGAGTAGGTTTATTTACTTTGGTTTTGGACACAGTGAGTTTTTGGTGACTATGGGATGATCAGTAGAAAAAAAATATATATATATACATTTATTTTAGTTTATGACTTCTAAGCATATTTTTCACATTTTAATAAAGATGCAGATGTAGAGAATGAACTTGAGGACCCAGGGAGGGAGAAGGATAAGCTGGGACGAAGTGAGAGAGTGGCATGGACATATATACACTACCAAATGTAAAATAGATAGCTAGTGGGAAGCAGCTGCATAGCACAGGGAGATCAGGTCCTTTGTGACCACCTAGAGGGATGGGATAGGGAGGGTGGGAGGGAGATGCAAGAGGGAGGGGATATGGGGATATATGTATACATGTAGCTGATTCATTTTGTTATAGAGCAGAAAATAACACAACATTGTAAAACAATTATACTCCAATAAAAATGTCAAAAAAATATTTCTAAAGTCCAAATGAATAGCACAAGCAAAAGTGTCTTACAGTTATAATCGCCAATGGGCTTGCTTTCTTGCTTGTATATAAAGTATTGGTGCATATTACAGTGAATAGTGTCTCAAACTGAATGAAATAGGATATGCCATGGATTTCAGTCTCTTCCTGCAATATTTAACTCGAGCCTAAATCATTCATAGACAACTTCCAGTCATTAGATATCATTTATGATATCTTTAGTGAACTTCAAGCTCTCTTCACCCTGAAACCAACTGCAAATCCAGGCTGCACAGCACATTCTAAGTCATGATTAGAATCCCCAAACAGGTAGGCTCTGATCTTGCTGTTTAAAGAAGAGAGGTTTAGAGCCATATGATCATTTTACAATTCTCTCTCTAAATCCCCACCATGTATCTGGGAAACAAAGGAATATTATTACTTGAGAAATTGTCCAAGTACCTTGCCATGAGTACACTGTATCTTACAGGCAGAGCCAGGGTAAGAATCAGTGTCTTCCTGACTGCCTCCTGCTGCAATCAGCAGTATTCTGAGACTATACACATAACTGAAATCAAGACTGCTGGGATTCAGAGCGAACGTCCCCTAGATTACCTTTCCATCCCCTCTTTTCAATTTATTTTTTTACCATAACCAGGCAATAACTCTGAGGAATGTTTAAAATGACTTTCTCCTCTAGCAACTCTGTGAGACCTCATGCTAATAAGGGGCTTAGGGGTGATAAACTAACATAAAATATATCTCAGACTGTCTCTCATGAGATTCCAGGGAATGTGCTTAGTTAAAGATTAAAGCTTGGGTGGAATGTTATGCTTGAATTTTTGTGAGTCTTCTTGTAATCAGAACGAGTAATGTTTTTTCAACCAACAGGTTACTTTATTAAGTAACTAAGTTACTAAGGTACATTGCTTGTAGTTTTAACTTACTGTTTAACAATGAGTTAAGTAACTTGTGTGAGTGTGTACACGTTACTAGGGATACTTGTAATGAAAAGATGCAAGACATTTCCTTTCATGGTGGTAGACACACATATAAACATCCCCTTTTAATGAGGGGAAAGCAGAAAAACAAGCAATATGCTTTGAGGCTACAAAGGCACAACTGATTTAATCTGAAGGCGAGAGGGCTTTAAAGAAGAAGGTGTAGCTGAGATATGCTTGAGAGGTGGTTGATCTGGGGAGGACACTGCAGGCTGAGGAATTAGGTGCAGGTGTCTGGAAGCATATTATGTGTCCAGGTAATGACAACAGCTTTCTGTGGTCAGGGATCACGGTTTGTAGAAGGCTGAAGTGGGAAATGCAGCTTTAAAGTTAGTTTATGCAGTTAGAGCCAAACTTAGCATTGGGCAGTGCTAAGTTGTTTGCTTATTATCTTGAGAGGAATGGAGAAACTACTGAAGGGTTCTTAGTAATGGAGAGTCATGACTGGACCCAAGCGAAGTTGTAACATTGAATAAGACCTCAGATGTACATACTCTTACTCCACATATGAGGAAATTAAGGTCCAGAGAGAAAGCTGGTCGGTGTTAGCCCTGTTCAGCCTACTGTTCTACTGTTTGAGAAATAACAAATTAGCCTGAACAATATTATTGCCGCTGATAAAATGAATAGGGATTCTAAATGAACAAGAAATATTTCCTGGCCTTAATATTTAACTACACAAGCAGGCAAAAAAAATTCTTAAGTTAGAGACACAAAGATATCCCTATAACATAAGAAACTCCCATAATACAATCCACAGATGTCATGATACGTTGGAGGACTGGGATACTACACTGGGTAACAGGAAGGCTCAGTTTATTCCTGGTCTCCACTCTCCTGCTCACATTCTATTGAGAGAGTCAGGACATAGATATAAAACACAATAACTTATCTGAGGGAAAAAGAGGTGAATATAGTAACCAAGTCTGTATCTCAGAAAAATTACATTAGTGTAAGTTTGGGGTGAGGGATGGAAAAGTTGAGGAGGAAGAAGAGATGCTGAGTTTTACTTCTGTTTTGACTGCTTGTTCTAACAATCACTGCATTATTCTTAATTCTTAATTTAAGACTCTTTTTTTCTGTTGGATCAAAGCATTGAAAAAAATAGTGCAGAAGTATGTAAACATTTAGTGATACAGCACCATTATGCCTGATACAAAACTGATTCTGTAATGTTGTAAAATAAATATAGGGTTGTGTTAGTCAGCTTAGGCCGTCATAATAAAATACCATAGACTGGGTGGCTTAAACAACAGAAATTTATTTTCTCACAGTTATGGAGACTGGAAGTCTAAGATTAAGGTGCCAGCATAGTCAGGTTCTGGTGAGAGCTCTGTTCCTGGCTTGCAAATGGCCACCTTTTGACTGTGTGCTTTTATGGCCTTTCTTCAGTGCCTGTGTATGGAGAGAGATCTCTCTCTCTTCCTCTCCTTATAAGGCCACCAATCTTACTGAATTAGGACCATAATCCTATGATCTCATTTAACCCTAATTAGGAGCCTTATCACCGAATACAGTCACATTGGGGGCTATGGCTTTAACATATGAATTTTGGGGGGACACAATTCAGTCCATAGCAGTCATTACGGAAAATTTGGAATGTGTAGGATAAAAAAAAGAAAACACCATCATTTTTCATCCCCTCTCTCAAAGATAAATATGAATTAATCACTATTAATATTTTTAAAATACCTTATATGTCTTTTCCCTTAAACTTTTGGAGAATTTGAAACAGTTCCTTACTGTAGTCAAGAAAAACCAAAAAACTCTGGAAACAAAACTGAGGAAGTCAGATATATAGATGAATGATATGTGTATATTAATTAATTCACCAATTCATTCATTTACTTAGGATTTACTATGTGTCAGGAGTCATTCCTGCCAATTTGCCAAGGAAGTGGAGAGGCAGGAATTAAACAAAAAAAATCACAGTTTAACATAAAATCAGTGAAGGAAAAATGCAGGGAGTATATGGTAAGTAGACTAAATTTAGCCAGCATGTGAGGGTAAGGAGGTGAGAAAACCCTCTGATGAGAACTGCTGTTAATATTGTTGAGGATACCTTTTATGTGATGTTATCATTTTACTCTTGCTGCTTTCAATACTGTCCTTCTCTTTGGCTTTTGAAGTTTTGATATGTCTTGCTATGGATTTCTTTGAAATTATTTTACTAGGAGTTCATTGAGCTTCTAGGATGTGCAGATTAATGTGTTTCATCAAATATGGGAAGTTTCTAGCATTATTTCTTCAAATATACTTTGTGTCCTTTTCTCTTTTTCCTCTCCTTCTGGGACTCCAACTATACACATGTTGATACATTTTATGGTAAACCACAGGTTTGTGAGGGTCTGTTCATTTGTCTTCACTTATTTTTGTTTCTATTTCTTAGGCTGAAATATCTCTATTGACCTATCTTCAAATTTACTAATTCTTTTTTCTGCAAGTTTCAATTTAATGTTGAGCCCCTCTAGTGAATGTTTCATTTATTTTATTTTTCAACTTCAAAATTTGTTTGATTCTTTATTATAATTTCTGGCTCTACTGATATTCTCAATTTGGTAAGACATTAATGTCATATTTTCTCTTGTTTTTTTTTTTTTCCGGGACGCGGGCCTCTCACTGTTGTGGCCTCTCCCGTTGCGGAGCACAGGCTCCGGACGCGCAGGCTAAGCGGCCATGGCTCACGGGCCTAGCCACTCCGCGGCACATGGGATCTTCCCAGACCAGGGCACGAACCCGCGTCCCTTGCATCGGCAGGCGGACTCCCAACCACTGCGCCACCAGGGAAGCCCTTTCTCTTGATTTTTAAAAATATATGGATTATTTTAGTTTCCTGAATATAACTACAATAACTGATTTAATATCTTTGTCTTGCAGGTACAAAATCTGGTCTCCACAGTGACATTTTCTATTGATTGCTTTTATTCCTGTGTATGGTTTATACTTTCTGTTTCTTTGAGGTCATTTAATTTTATTTTTTGCTGAAAACTGGACACTTTGGGTAATATAATATGGCAACTATGGAAATCAGATTCCTCCCTCCCAAGTTTTTTTTGTTGTTATTGTTATTTTTGTTTGGTTAGTGACTTTCCTGGTCTAATTCTATAAAGTCTGCATTTCATGTAGCATATGCAAAATCCGTGAGGCAAGAAACGGCTTAGTGCCTAAGAGAAACATATGGAAGATTATTATAATTGGAGTATAAAATAAATGGAAGGATAAGGTTTGGATAATGGTTTCTATAACACAAACACAGAACAATTACCTCTCCTTAATAAATAATGATCAGTTTAGTAGTATAGATGATGGACTCATTTATACATTATTTTATCACAAAAATGATTTTTCACATTACAACAAAGGTATATAAGCAACAAATGAAAGGTAATAAAGAAGTAACATGATTAGATGTTACTAGAAAGATCACTCAGGCTACTGTGTGGAGAATTAAGTGAATATGGTAAGATAAATACTGAGTATCCGATTAGAAAAGACCTGCTATAAAACAGGCCAGAGATGATTCTGGCTTAGAAAATAATAAGAGCAAAAAGTAACTGAAATGTTTTGATTACTGTTTCAGTGCTGATTTATGTATACGTTCACAATATCCTACAAAATAGATACTATTATTAGTATACTATTTTGCAGATAAGGAAACAGAGTCACCAACAGGGTAAACTATTTTTCCAGGGTCACACAGCTATTAGATGGAAGAGAAAGAATTTAAAACACAGGCAGTTTGGCTATGGAGTCTATGTTCCTACATATCATAATATACTACCTACAAGTTAAGACTAAATTAACATGAAGAAGCTGGATAATTTATAAAGCCGAAAGGGATATTTTTGAGGCAAGATTTTCAGGAGTTGGAGACAGATTGGATTGGAAGTATAAAGGAGAGGAAATTGTTATCGCAGATTCTAGGCATAAACTACTTAGCTGAATAAAGGTGTCATTTACCAAATGGGGAATGCTGAAGATAAACAGTTTTGGGGAAAGGGAAAATTTTGGAATTGAGTTTGAGATGTATAAATATTCACATCTAACTTTATGTGTATTCATCTATGTAGAAATATTAAATAGACATTTGGAGTTCAGAGGAACAGTCTGGATGGGAGACATTAGTGTGTGACTCTGGGGATATATTTAGCACCTGAGGTCATGGCAGTAGATAAGGAGTCTTAGTGAAAAAGAAAAGGGCAGAAATATGATGTTGAGGTGTGCTAGTATTTAAGGTTTGGATAATGGTTTCTATAACACAAACACAGAACAATTACCTCTCCCTCATAAATAATTATCAGTTTACTAGTATAGATGATGGAGTCATTTATACATTATTTTATCCAGTTGATTATAATCCATTACCATCATTATTTGTTTTAATGCTCAAATTGTCCCAGATTTGGGAGCCTCTTAAAGCTGACTTCTGCTCCTTGTGACATATCTCCATCAATCTTGGAGCACTTGTTTGTTTCCTGGCTCATCTTACACATTTCCTGTCCCAGTCCTAGAATTATCAGTTTACGCAGGGACTTTTTTTTTTTTTTTTTTTTAGTAATGAGTGATATTTAGTAGATAATATCTATTGTGGTGTCACTGGTTTCTAGGCTCTCAGTGATTTTACATACAGAGAGACAAATATCTTATATATGCATGTGTGTATATGTATATTACATAAGCATTTATGTATGTATGTGTGTATATATTCATACATATGTACAGAATCTACACATATGTATAGAATCATGTTTATACTAATACTTCTAACCCTAATTCAACATTACAGGGTTTATTCTAATTTTCTACCTTTTCATATTTGTAACTTAATTATCTGCCAGCAATAAACCTGAAACTTATTATTTCTAATGTACTTAACTTGTTTAATCAACCACTTAATAAGTAAGTAACTTCTTGTTACTGCCAACTCTCTTCTTCACCCCCACCCATCAGATGTCCTCTGAATCCTACTCAAGGTCTAATACCCTGCACTGTGCCATCACATCTGTACCCTTAATTAGACACCCTCCTTTTCTTACCAAGGTTCCAACTTCTTGTTTCTCCCATCTCATGTAGGGTGCTGTTATGAATTGAACTATGTCCCCCCAAATTTCATAACTTGAAGCCATAACCCCCAATGTGACTGTATTTGGAGATAAGGGCTCCTAAGGAGGTAATTAAGATTAGATGAGGTCATAAGGGTGAGGCCATAATCCAACATGACTGGCATGCTTATAAGAAGAGACTCCAAGGATGTGCATACATAGTAAAAAGCCCATGTAGGGACATAGTGAGAAGGTGGCATCCACAAACCAAGGAGAGAGGCCTCAGTAGAAACCAAACCTCTAAAATGGTGATATTGAAATTTAGGTCTCCAGAGCTATAATGAGATAAATTTCTAGTTTAAGCCACCTGGGCTATGGTAGTTTGTTATGGTAGCCTTAGTAGACTGATACAGTCGCTTCCTTACACTGCTCAAATTCCAGCACCCCATCCTACCATGGAGAACTTCTCAATCCCTCATGTCAGGCTTCAACAACTGCCACCAGGCCAACTCACTCTACTGGCTCCCTTCATACCCTTCCAGGTTGCACCCCCATGTGGAAGCCCTATTCACACTATTTGTGTTCCAACCTCTCCATTGTAGCTGTCTTTCCCCATAGAAGACTTCTTCTTCTTACATCATAGTAGACTTTTCTAATCCTTATACGCTGATACCTCATTTTCACATCTATGGGTGGATGCTGTTCTCACCTCATTTGGACTCCCACACCATACACCAGTAGGGACATCAGGTCACCCTCCCACATGGATATCATTCTCACTATGTTCAGGCTTGGACAACTTGTATGAAACACCCCTGCCAAGTAGATGCCTTTCATGCTAAACTCCGATATCTCATACTGAGAAGCCCTTCATCCTGCTCATGTTCTAACTCTTTATATAACTGTGAATCCCCCCTTCTCCATTCTCCTAAATACGTTTATGTATGTTTTGCTTGGCTGCACCTAATGACTTCAGACTAATTTTCCACCCCCCTTAGGGAGGCAAAGGAAGAGAAATAAAGAAGAGGAAGGAAATAAATGAATAAAAGGAAAATAAGAATTGCCTGGAAACTTACTCTGTACTAGACATTTTGAATATTGTGTTGTAAAAATTCTGGATTTAGTTTTCTTCCTCTGAGTAGTGTTGATTTTTGTTGTAACAGTTGGTTAGTTCTGGCTGATCACTGAATTTGTGTAGGCTTGTGTTAATGCTCTTTATATGGCAGTCTTTAAGTTTCAATTTCACTCCTAGTTCTAAGTTTTTTGACTCTAAATATAGTTTTACTCCTAAGACAAGAACTTTATGGAGATTTAATTGCAAAGTGCAAGATATTTAGCAAACTTCTCCAAGTTGATGGGCCTCAAATTCTAAACTCTGTCTCCTTTGTGGTAGGCACAAACTGAAAATCTTTGCTCAGACTTTTCAAACTTACAGCTCTTCACTGGGTCACTTTAAGTCTCTTCCATGCATATTCAATTCTGCAGTAAGTCAAGGATTTAATGGCAGTTTATACATAGATTTTGGGTTCTCTCTCTTTTGGCTTCTCTTATGATTTCCCCCTTCAATTTCCAACTGCACTAATATGCTCATATCCTAATCTTTATCACCTCAACTCTGTAAAACAAGCTTTTTCCTTAAATTCCAGCCAATATGCAGTGTAATGTGAAATGTGCTCTCATGAGGAAAGTTATATTCACGTAGATGTTGGTAAGTTTAATTCCATTCTTTCAAGGGTCATGAGCCTCCAGTTTCCACCTGCGTTTTGCTGCTTTCCAGTTATCTTCAAATACTTGTGTGTCTGTGTTTTTTTTTTTTTTAATGTTGTGTTGTTGTGTTCTGAGTTTACAGTTGTTATTAGCAGGAGGCTCAGTTTTGTACAAGTTACTTCACCACTACCAGTATTGGGACTCTTCCTCTTATTCACTTTTAATATCGCTTTGGCATGTTCTGAGTAGTTGAAAATTTTTATGTTTTTCTTCTGTCATAAAGTGTTACAATTATTTTGAAGAAACATTGCAACTGTTACAAATAAAGATACAAACATAACATCTACATAGCTTGATTTGGAAACAAAAAATTATACATATATTTTAGAAAATTCCTTGAGGCTTAATAATTGTGATTTAAATTTCTTTTCTGCAACTTTCTTTGAGTTGAATAGTTAGAAAAAAGTTATATTGATAAAAAGCTTAGGAGAAAAACATGGTATTGCAAAATATATTTTGAAATAGGAATATTTTATTTTTCAAATCATATATTTTATATAGAAAGTTTAATGATTATGTACTTGGTAAAAATTCAGTTCATTTATACTAAAAATTTAATTCAACTCAAATATATTAAAATTTTAAAAAGACACGGAACACAATTGAGGTTTAATAATGTCAATGAATTTCTCTAGCTTATACAGCTGGAAAAACCAACATGCAAACTTAAACATTATCAGCTAGACCTATCTACCTATCTCTATCTATCCACACATATATATACATATACTTGTACACATATATATGTATGTGTGCATGTATAAACACAAATATATACACACACATATGCAAATTCTTTTTTCCCTTGATAATTTATTGTAGCCATCTTTTAATAAACCTGTTTCTAAATTTTTGATGTCCAAATGTTAATTCTTAGTAGTATTATGCTCTTTTAAAATTATATACCTCCTTTTAATGGATCCTTAAATTATTTATAGCTTTTGTTATTATACAATAAGTGTTTTAATATAATTTATACTTATGTGTTTATATTAGTTCTTATAGTGTATACTATTAGAAGCAGAATTATTGTATCAAAGAATTTTCATAAGTTATGTTTTTACTAATACAGCCAAATAAATTTCAAGTCAGGCTACAATGGTTTCCTCATACATTTCAAAGACTAAATAATTTAAATTAAGTGGTTTCATTTGATATGGCTTAATTTTGCAAAGTAGTTTGGATGAAAAAGTATGTCATGTTGTTTTAAGTTGCATTTTTCAGATATGCACCTGAATCTCCATGTGAGGTTGACAATCTGTTCATTTCTTCTTCAAATTGTCTAGTTACATACTTTACATACTTCTCTATCAGAAGTTTTTTGTAGATATATAGTGCCCCTTTGTACTGTGAGTAATTAAGCTATTTCTGTTACATTTATCTTAAATAGGTTTTTTCAGTCCATTGCTTGTTTGGAAATTCATTGATGGATGATTTATAACACCATGCAGACATTTTTCAATCTTCTTAATCAAATCTGTCAGATTTTCTCTTTGGTTTCTGAGTTTTTGAAACCTTAGGAAAACCTTCCCATCCTAAAATTATGCATGTAAAAAGATTCTGCATGTGTTTATAATATAAATATTAAATTATTATTCTTTACTTTTAGTCAATCAATCTAAATTTCTTTTGTGTAATGTGGATTGAGATAATTATAATATCTTTTTTCTTTGGCCGTACCTCAAGGCATGTGGGCTCTTAGTCTCCTGATTCATCAGGGATCAAACCCGCGTCCCCTGCAGGGGAAGCACAGAGTCTCAACCACTGGACCACCAGGGAAGTCCCAAAAGATAATTATAATATCTTATCTCCCCAAATGGCACACTTGATAAATGTATGTGTTGTGTGTCCTTTTTCAACTGTAATTTTCTATTAAACCACTTGTCTATTTTAAAACTTCACATTTTAATTGCTACTTTTTAATACTGTTAATTGCAATTAATGAAACTTTTTATTTTGATTCTGATCAAAAGTATCTCAGTCATGATAAAATTTTAATGTAAATATTTGGTCAACTTTTTTCATTTATCTCTATGTATTTAACATCTCTTTTAAAATATTTTCTTTCTAAATGATCTGTTTACATTTTTATGCATGTTTATGTACATATTTATGCATATATTTGTACCCTGTCTCATAGAGAAATAAATTTAGGCAGCTTCAAAGATCGGAAAATATTAAGACATAACTATAAATGAGATGTATTTGTGAGAGAATAAAGAAAAATATTTTAGACATAAAAATTGTTCCATTAGTGAGCTAAAAGTGAAACACAGTTATCTATATATATGCCAAACCAAGGCCACAGTTCGGCTATGAGTTTTCTAGAAGCCAATGAGAAAAGAGAAACCTAACCAATAACCTGATGCACATTCTTAAATTGTGTTTATGTTACAGGTAACCATTTTTACTGTTTAGATGGAGACATTTTATATATATTTTTTGATAATAACTGAAATCCATTGACGCTGAAAAATGAACAAAATGGTTTCTATATTATAAACTCACTGAAAGTAAGAATGATATTTCATATCTTTTTGACCCTAAAATTTCAACTTAAACTCCAGAGAGGCTAAAAATTATTGCTAGCTATAACAACTTAGTATAGTAATAACTCATTTAATTTTGCTATTATAACCATTATTATCAATGAAATAATAAATATTTTATTAGTATTGAATTTTCAATTTTCTAGATAGCCAGAGAGAAAATGAAAATGTATTTAAAAATAGTCTGTATTGAGACATTCTTTGCATAGGAAAATAATGAGACTAATTCTTGGCTAGCTAGAAGTGATTGCTTCTATAGTTATTTTGTATTTAAATAACAATTTGAGATTTTTCCTTTTGGCCGCAATGGAATAGCAAGAACTTTCACTGTAAATAACCAGAAAACAGGACAAAATACATGAAATTACTCTTTAAGACATCAGACAATGGGTAGCACAGATCCATGATTCCTGAGAGAAGGGAAACAAATGAGGGGGGCCTTATGACCACATCAGCTCCTGCCTTGAGACAATTTCTTAATAGTTGACAAAAGGAATGGTAACCCAAAGAGAGTCCAGTAGCCTCAAAGGATGAAAAGTAAGATCAGATTTTGGGGAATCTGAAGCAGCTGGAAATTGCAGGAAAGAATTCCATAAAGGAGGTTATACACAGAAAAGACCACCAAAAAGCTGCATAGGCATCCCCTTTAATCTTTGCTGATTTCAAGGCCATACACTATCCAATGAAAGGCTACAAAGAGGGGCAAAGACCGAGCATGGATTTGCAAAGTGAATAATTCTCAAGCTCATACAGAGTGGTGAGATATTTGAACTGCGTCCAGTAAGTGTGGAGTCCTGAGTACTTATCTGGGGAATAGAATTTTTAGTTGAATATCTCTCTAAAAAGAAACCTCCAAGCTCAGATAGCTTCATTGGTTAGTTTTATCAAACACTTAATGTAGGAAAAATTGTAATCTCATGCAGACACTTTCAGAAACGGAAATATAGTGACTATATCTCAACTCATTAATTTGAGTCCAATATTACCATGATACCAAAATCAAACAAAGGGTACCACACTACAAAAATACAAGAACAAAATGAAACAATATACCTCATGCACACAGAAGCTATAATCTTTTAAACATTTTAACAAATTAAATGTAGCAATATATATTAAAAAATGGTAATGTACCATAACCAAGTAGGTCTTATTCTTGGAATGCAAGTTTGTTTTACCATACAAAAGTAATCAATGTAATTCATTATGTTCAGATAGTGTGGAGGGGAAGCATGATATTCTCAATATATGAAGAAAAATATTTAGTAAAATTCAACATCCATTCCTGAAAAAAGCTTTCAATAAACTAGGACATGGAGAAAACTTCTTAATCTAATAAAATACATCAATGAAAAACCTACAGCTAATGCAATACTTCATTGTTAATCTCTGTTTCTGGCTGTGAAGGAGCAACGAGGATGAGATTTACCCTATGTTTTAAATAATTGAAAACTTAGAAAACTACATGAAACAATGGCTTTGTATAACTAGTTAACAGGCAGTGATCCCTAAGAAATGGGGAAGAAATAATATGAGCCCTATGAGAGCCTTTCCTTATTGCCTAGAGAGATTTTCCAAGCTGTAGTACAGGAAGGGGTAACCAAGCAAAGCCCAGCAGTCTCACAGAGAATATGCAGTTTGGCACTCGGGGAGGCCAAGGAAGCTATAATTTGCAGAGTAACATACTAGAGTGGAGGAAGCTGCAGAAAGATAGAGCATTCCAGTGATCTGTGAAGGGGTTACCTCAAGTCTTCGATAGAATCCTTATCTGAATATGTAACAAAAGTAGCCAGTGAGGGTGGTGATAGAAGGATCACTTAAGAAGAGTAGACAGAACAATCTCTGAAGCTCACAGAGTGCTGGAAATAGTTTTTGTTCTTCCTAGTCAAAAGTAAATGTCCCTTTAATACTGGCATCATGTAGACTCCTCAAAATGGGATTACCTTAGTTATGGGGATAACTAATTAGAGACTACAGCTTAGACTAAAGGCTGCCCTGGGCACATTCTACCAAGCTTAAAACAAGTCATGGAAGATCAAGATGATTCAAATTCACCTAACTGTATCCCAGAACAATGCTAGATAAAATTTAATGAAAATATAAGAACAAAGTTAGATAACTTATACTATCTGGTTTTAAGCCTTACTATAAAGGTACAGTTAGCAAGACAGTGTAGTTTTGGCTTAAAGACAAACAACTAGATCAGTTCAACAGAAGAGGGAGAGTCCAGAAGTATACGTGTAACGGGGAACAAACCTGACAACATATTAGATCTATTCCTTTAGCTCTACCCCTTGTACTCTGTTGCCTGTTCTTAGTCATGCTGGCTCTGCACCTTTTACAAAAGAATGTTGCCTATGGCCTAAAATATACTGGAGAGCCCATTCTCAAGGCTGTGACCTTTAAAGGGATAACACTTCTCCATTCATACAGAGATAAAAAGTTGCCTAAAAGAAAATAACTGTGTTGTTGGAGGTTTACAGTAACATCGTGACCAGCCCTACCCAGACATTTACAAGAACAGAGAATTCATGTACCAAAAAGTGTGCAACAACCAGCCACACAAGGAAGAGTCCCCTTTTAGTATAAAAGAAGACTGAATCCTAACTCAGGTAATATGGTTCTTTGGGAGACTAGTCTGCCATGTTCTCAGTCTGCTGGCTTTCTGAATAAAGTTGCTATTCCCGCTCCAGCACCTAGTCTCTCAATTTATTGGTCTGTGGTGTGGGGAGCAGTAAGAGCTTAGACTCAGTAAGAGACCTGTCCATGTACAGATGATTGATTTTCACTAATGTTTCCAAGGGAATTTAACAGAGAAAGGATAGTGTAAAACAATGTTTACAGAAGTGGATAGCCATCAGCAAAAATTAAATAAATAAATAAATAGATAGGTTGACTCATATTACACTAAATGCAAATATTAACTGCAAATAGATCATAGTCTTAAACACAAGAGATACAATATAAAACATTATAGAAAAAATAGGGGAACATAGGAGGATATCTTTATTTCTTTTGGATAGGCAAAAATTTCTTAGATTATGAAAAGAATAAAATGATAAATTAGCCTTCATGAAAATTAAATGATAATTCTGCTCTTCAAGAGACACTGTTCAGAAAATCAGAAGGCAAGCCACTGGCTGGGAGAAAATATTTGCAATAAGTATACCTGATTAATGACTATATACAGAACATGTTAGTATCATTTAAAACTCAATTATTAGGAAACGACCCAGTAAAATTGAACAAAATATTTTAACAAACACTTCACAAAATGAGATAAGAAAGGCCAGAAAGCACACAAAAAAGATATTCAATGTCAGTCATCATGTGAGATGCAATTTAACATGAAAATGAAAAGCATTTACAGGTACTTTAGAATGTCTAAAATAAAATAACTGGCAAAACCCATAACCTGGCAAGATTTTGGAGCAAGTGGAATTCTTTTACGTGGCTTGTGATATTGCAAAATTATACAAACATTCTAGAAAAAATGTTTGGCAATGTGTTATAAAGTTAAACATATATTTACCATGAGACCCCGCCACTCCACTCCTCTTTGAAATGAAAACACTTGTCCATAGAAACATCTGAGCATGAATGCTTACAGCAGCTTACTCATAAGAAGTCCAAGCTGGAAACAACATAAATATAACTGTTACATGGATAAACAAATAATGGTGTATTCATCAATGAAATAGTGTTCAAGCAATGAAAAGAATGAACTATTGATGACACAACAGTATGGATGAATCTTAGCAAAATTATCCTGAGCGAAAGAAGCCAGACAAAAATAAATGCATACTCTATGATTCCATTTATTTGAAAATCTAGCAAGGACAGATAAAGTTACTGTGACAAATGGAAGTTCAGTAGTTGCTATGGGTGGGAGTTGACTGGAATGGGAAGGATTAAAAAGGAAACTCTTTGGGATGATGTCAATCTTCTGTATTTTTGTAACAGAGAAGCAAAAACCTGACTCCATATTCCTTTAGCTCTAACCTTTGTGCTCTGTTGCCTATGCTTAGTCATGCTGGCTCTGTACCTTTGTAAAAAGGATATTGCCTACAGCCTGAAGTACACATGATAGCCCATTCTCAAGGCTCTGCTTCTGAGGCTTGACCTTTAAAGTCATAGCACTTTTCATTCATACAGAGGTAAAAAGTTGCATAACAGAGAATGTTTGTCTTGTTGGAGGTTTACTTGACCATCCCTACGTGAACAGCTGCAAGAACAAAGGATTATTACATACCCTCTAGGGTCTGGCCAGGACCAAAAGGTCTGCAACAACTGATTTCAGTGCCAAGAAGACCTCAGCCTTTTGTCTTCTCTGAAGAACGAATTCCACAAAGAGACCAAGATTGTAAAGCAGGCATAGGGTTTATTAGAAGCACAGTGCCTGTGGGAGAGCACAAAAAGAAGCAGTTTATTTAGGGCAGAAGTGAAAGTTACACACTCAGAGAAGAGAGTGGGCATCCTCACGAGTGAGAAGCACGCAATAGGGGCTTAGGTTGTTAATATGGGGTTAATCTTCTGGGGTTTAGATGAGGGTGATTCCCCTTTCCCTCCCCTATGATCCTGTCATTTTCAATTCCTTATTTGGACTTCCACCCCAGCCTCTATTTTGAATCTTTCCCATGAGCAACCAAGTGAAACCCAGGGGGGTGAGGAGGCCAAAACCACAATGCTAATGATATTATAATGATATTACAATGTGTCTAAGCTTACTAGAGGACAATTTGAGACCCCTTCTGTACATGTGTCAGGCTGGGAAATCTCCTTGATCACAAGAATGTGGAGACTGCGGTGGGTTGCTTTTGTCCTTCACCCAATCATCAGCAAGCAACCTGTGCATTTTTATTTGCACGTTTCATGGTTTTCAAAGTCGGAGTTTCTTGCTCAGATGATACAAAGTTTCTGTTTTAGTTGCCATTGCTCCATGTGTCATGGCCTCATTAAGTGCTAAACAAGGAGGGTGGTTTGCCTTCTGCCTAATGCCTACGCATGAGGAGGCTGTCCTTGGGCCCAGCCCTGTCTTTCCTGCCTCACGATCAGCCACACCCCCTCCCCTTTTAGTATAAAAGAAGTCTGAATTCTAACTAGGGTAATATGGTTTTTGGGACACTAGTCTGCCATCTTCTCGGTCTGCTGACTTTCCACATAAATCTACTATTCCTTGCCCCAACACCTAATCTCTCGATTCACTGTCCTGTCCTGTAGGGAGCAGTGGGAGCTTGGACTTGGTAACATTTTGATTATAGTAGTGGTTATACAAATGTACCAATTTATCAAAACTCATGAATGCATTGTGTTGCAGTTCAAACATGTTTATAGGATCCGCAAAAAACTGACAAGGAAAAGAGCTTTCCTCATACACCACAGAGATGCAGTGAGTAGACCAAAGTGTGAAATAGCCATCTACTACTATGTATAAAACAGACAACTAATAAGGACCTACTCAATACTCTGTAATGACTTATATGGGAAAAGAATCTAAAAAAGAGTGGATACATGTATATGTATATCTGATTCACTTTGCTGTACAGCAGAAAGTAACACAACATTGTAGATCAATTCTACTCCAATTTTTTAAAAAAAGAAATAGCCATCTAGAAAATCAGTACTCACAAAATAGAAGAAAAAAGTCAAAGCTTAAAAGCTTAATCAAGAAAAATAAAGACATTTGAAAAGTTTGCAGGAAAAAAGATAATTCTTAATATATGGAAATGCTTATATCAGTAGTTCTCTGCTATGCCAAGCAAAAACATAATCAGTAATACTTGATTATATTATTAACATTTTGAGACCAAAGAATACTTTAGATATTAAACTTTTATCCTGAGACAAAATATTTTTATCAGAAGACATCATGGGCAAAATGATGGAACACATCCAATGTCTAAATAGCTTGAAAATTCGGCAGGTGCTGTTTCTCTTTTTGTTACTCTTCCATGGCATTCTCATATCAGTCAGAGTACCTTTAGAGAAAGGAACATACCAAATCCTCTACTTATGTTGACAGGTTAAATCCACTCTCATAATGCCCTTTTCCAAAACTCAGTAGCTCTAACATTTCTCTGTAACTTAAAAACTGAATCTCAAAATTAACAATGCCATGAAAATCTCATTCCTAAAATTCCCTTATTTCAAAAAAAAAAAAAAAAAAGTGAAGCCATAATGAACTAATTGGCTAAGAGGACAGAACAGACCAAGAGTTAATTGTTTACTTTAGAAGAAATAATTAATCAGAAATAAAGAAAAAATAAATACTGCAGAAGAAGATGGTCTTTATTGCCTGTATATTGATGGACTGTTTAAATTTAGGTAACTACGTTGGTTTATTATCAATTCTAAAATTTTGATGTCTTTGTATCTATCCCAGTCCACTTTTTTAGTATTTCTCTCATAAAATATTTTTATTTCCAATTCTTTTAAAATAATTCTGTACCCCTAGACAACTTTCCAGCCTGTATCTGGTGTTGCCAGTCTTGTCTTTCTACATCTTACCTTTATGTCAAGGCCAAGTCTTCATTGGAAATTCTCTGAGCTTTCTCTTTTCTGAATTATTTTTGAATTAAAACCCCTCCTCTTTACATATTTATAACAATTGCTCTTTCTTTTCTTCATGAGTGCAAGTATTTTCATATAAACCTAACCTTTAATTACCCTAAGATATAAGTCACACACTCCCTATCTTCTCACAGTGGTCTGGACTAATCTGGAGTCAGCAAATATATGGTTGTAACTAGTTCTTGGTAAATTGCTATTATGAAAAAAATTTGCCAAAATGTGAAATGATTTCAACACTGAAAAATAAGTCATTATTGCTTAACAAATGTGGAATTTTTCTTTTTGGGGTATTTCCAGTTACCTAGAAAAGAACTTTATTTTCAGGGAAGGGACTCTGAAATACTTCCTGGGGAGGGATATATCTGAGCCTATGTTTGGTGACTTAGGTGACTAAAAATTTGCCATAGGAAGAAGTTTTAATTTTTTCTAATGTGCAAAATTCCTTTGTATCCTTATATTTTATGTATCATGAAATCACTGGCAGCTTTTCATGCTACAAAAATGTGCATTTTATATGTTGTAATTTTTTTACACCACATCCCATTTTAATTAATGCACACTATATTAAATTAATATAATAATTTCTAAATCCTTATTCTATTATTGAAAATGTAGCTCTTTTTTTTTACATTTATTACACTCTCTATTCAACAAATATTTATGTTGTATTTATCAGCACTATTCTAGACACTGGGAGTATAGTAGTGAATAAGGCAAAAGTTCCTACCTTCACTGATTACTATTGCATGAAATTTTTGTATGTATTAGGAATCAAGGCTTTTTAATCTGACTTCCTGAGTTGTACTTTTACTTAATAACTTTCTTACTTGGACAAGATACTTCACATCACTAAGTCTCAGTTTTCTCATCTATAAAATATGAATAATAACACAAACTTCACATGTTTGCTCTGAGAATTCCTAGGACTAAGCACCATAGAGCACTTAGTATTGAATAAATGCTAAAAAAAAGGTGTTCAAAGAAATACTGGGTCCAAAAGAGCTTCCAGTATCTGCCACAACTATACTCAGGTCCCCTGGTCATGAATCTTTACTACTACTTCCCTGCCTCTGGACTTTCAATGGAGTCTCCTTGGTCTGTCAACTTAACCCCAGTACTTGGTGCCTTCAGATCCCAACGAATCTATATTTTAAAAAATGAGGGGAGTCTGCTCTACAGTGTTATCTGATCCTAATTTTACATAACTGTGGATCTCTCACAAGATTTCCAATAGAGTTAAGATGACAGACTTCAAGGTAATTTTCTGACCCAATCTATAATAAATATTTAGCCATTTTTTTAGTTAAAGGGTAAATTTTATATACACACACACACACACACACACACACACACACACACACACACATATGTATACATTTATATTTTTGTGTCTTAGTAGATACAATATTGAATAGAAAGTCATTTACTACGATTTTGTTATCTCCATTTTCTGGTTTCATATAATTGCCTACGCAGCCTTTATTTGTCCTCTTTAAATACATTGCTTTCTATGGTTTATAGGAAGATATTATAAACTATAATGAAGTTACCTGAATCCCTCTCTCTCACTCTTTCTCACACTTCCATCTCTCCTATACACCTCATCCTCTCAATAATCATATTGCTTCTAATTACTTAACATCAATTGCTTATTTTAACACCTCCCTTAGATGTTATATCAAAACACAGTACTTAAGCTTTACATTTCATTTTTCCTTTTCTTTTTCTTTTTGGAGCAGAGGTTTAAGTGCCGTTTAGCTTCCATTCTCTTATAATAGAAATGCGAAAAGGCATTTTAGAGCTAAAACAACTATTTCATTTTCCTTACATTTATTATTATAGGCTCCCTTAAACTCAGCAGTTTTAAAGCTTTATTTTTAGAGGCAAGTCACTCTAGATGGCAGGGGACTGTTATTTGGCACTGAAACAATGAACTGTGTCCCATTCTTCTTTGAGAACTTTTTAATTTTTTTGGCCAGCAAATCGCCAATTGTGAAGGATCTATTTTTCTCAGGTTTTAGTTCCAAAGTCCCATCAATCATACTAGACTTAAGGGGGGAAAGCATCATGTGCGCACTAACATTTTCAAGCTGAAAGCTGTGTTGTCGCTCTCTCTAGCAGTACCATCTGCTCTGAGCCAAGTTTAAAGCCAAGGGACTCCAGTAAACCCGCATGTCTAAAACTTCCCACTATACAAGGAAATCATCCTACAGGATCTGTGTAGGATGTACACACTTCAAAGAGAAGGCAAGTGTTTGGAATAACACTGTAGAATTCAAACAGAGAGCCTATTACGGAACTCACAAAGAAACTGCTATACCAGGAGGCGGCACTCTCCAAAGAAAACTGCCAAAATTAAAGGGGTATTAAAAAAAAAAAAGCTGATCGCAATCTTATCATTATATAAATGTAAGCATACTTTAGTGATACCGAGAAAAAAAAAAAGGACTTTCTAAAGTTATGAAAGTAGATTAAGATCTTTTCTCAAAGTTGTATCTCCCTTATATTACTTAGAATGATATCTTAAAGTAATCTTTAGTGATATTCAATATTTAAAATATTTTAAAAGCATTCAATGGTATTAACTAAAAAATATTTACACGGCAGTCAAAGATGAGAACTAATGTTTAAAAAGCCCTAAAACTAAGAGATCATGTTATGGGCACAGAACGTTAATGAAATTTTAAAAATCTTATTTTCATGTAGTTTTTTAGAGCTATAAAATGCTTTCATTTTAATGATTTAAGTGGTCTTAAGTTCTTTATGTTTAAATGTATTTTCCTATAGGAATAATGATATAATAGGATTTATGTTCCTAATCAGAGCTTAATATACAACATTATATAAATGAATATGTATATCATATTTAATTTTGACATACATTTTTCTCCCCAAAGTTTTCCATGGTAACACAACAACCTGGTGTACACTTTTATTTCCTTGTAATTATTTAATTTCATCTTATTTATAGGACATTATCTTTGTAGAAAGGTCACTGTACTGCTTGGGAAAAAGGCGTAAGTAATAGAGTTTTTGGTAGAGGAAAGAAGAACAAGAAATCTTCAAGAAAATGGCAATGTGGAAATTATGAGCTTGAAAGACCCTCAAGAAAGGAAAATCTGAAAGCAGGAAAGTCTCCTAAAACTTAAGAATAAATGAGGGAATATTTTACTACATGTAACAAGATTGACCAGGGATGTGGGTTTTTTGTTTGTTTGTTTGTTTTCATTTTCTGTTATGAATGTTAAACATTGCTTCAGTTACCATTTTGCTGTAGAACAAGTCAATCCAAAATTTAGTGACTTAAGACAACATTTATGATTATATCTCACAGCTGTTTGTGTTGTCTAGGATTAGCAAGGTAATTTTCACTCAGTGTCCTTCCTGCACATGTAGCTCAGATGGCAAAAATACTCTTCTCATGATGTCACTACAATAATTAAAACAAACATAGGTACTATATTTTCTATGAAACACATATATATGTGTGGGCCTATTTCTGGACTGTATTCTCTTCCATTAATCAATGTACTATTCTTATACCACATCACACTCTCTTGATTTCTATAACTTTATAATAAGTCTTGATATCAGATAGTTAAGTCCTCTAATTTTGCTCTTCTCTTTAAAGATAGTTTTGTTCCTATAAATCACTCATCCATAAGCAATACATCTTTTTTCTCTGCGAGCATTTAGTATTATTTTTTATCTTTGATGTTTGTAATTGTGATGCTATGTGTCTAGTTTTAAAAATATATTAATATTTTGTTCTACTTGGAACTCAGAGTGGTTGTTTTATACTCGTAACTCAACTTTGATAATCCCTATGGATATTCAGAGACCCGTTATATCAGTAAAGTTTTTAGGGATCTAGTGTTCTGCGAAATGGCAGTATATCCCATACAAAGTAAGGAATAAATTATTTTGTCTTACAAGTGTCTTACTTACAACCTGAGTAAGAGGTAGGTCTCTGTGATCTGGGGCAGCATATTATACATACTTGGAATACTTTTCCAATCTTTCATTGAGTAACTTGCATGGCTGTCATGTTTGCACGGGGTTAACAGCAAGAAAGAGCTCTGCAGCAGATCCAGGCCTCACTGGATGCAGTACTGCCTTGTGGGTCAAAAATCTTGAACAACCCTATGGAGGAATGTGTGTGGAATAAGATACCATGAAGAGTTTATGGCAAGTCCTAGTGGGAGAATCTCAGTGTAGGCATCTAGGTTTCTGGAGCAAAGCGAAGCTAACTAAAGCAGAAAATTATACACTATTTGAAAAACAGTCACCACCGTGCTAATGACCCCTGGTAGAGACTGAGGCTCTTATCATGGAACATAAATGACTGAATACAGATATTAAAAAGTCAAAAGTCTAAGCAGAGCAAGGAACAATTTATCATATGATAGAAGTTATAATTCTAGGATTAGGCTTGAGCAGATCCAGAGGGCACAATAGGCTTTAAGGGCAGGTAGGAAAATGCATCTCCCTCAGCTCACATCTAAGACCACATGAAGGGGTTTCTTACGCCCAGCTGACTGAAGGAAAAAAGCCAAGCTTGGATCATGAATGAGTCACGCTGGTATGTGAGTACAAGATGGAAATGCGTTGCTGGTATTCTACAGCCCCAAACATTGATCACCCACTTTGGGTGAAAAGTAAAACTTGGCCCAATTAAATTTGCATCAGAGAGACCAGACGTTATAAATAGCAGTTGCATTAATAATGTCTAGTAAATAACCTATTTCAGTTGATTCTATCTTTAAGCATTCTGCTCAGTCTTGGCTCATAGTTTGCTGCCGTTCTTGAGAATTCTTCAAATTCCCCATTGGGAATTTTCAAAGTAAAGGGATTTTATAAAACCTTCTAATTGATGAAATAAAACAGATGACCTCTCACAAAAAAAGAAGAAAACAATGAAGAAAAAGCGTTGGGAAAAAAAAAAGAATAAGCTATTTATATATGTAGCAACACAGCTGAATCTCAAAATAATTATGATGAGTGAAAGAAGATAGACAAAAGAGAGTACTTACTGTATGATTCCACTCAAATAAAATTCTAGAAAATGAAAAAAAAAAAGGGGTTGAGGATGAGGTATGGATAGACCTATGGGGGTAATCACAAAGTCTGAAGATTACCGTATCTCGTGTTCATAGTATATGTTAATCTCATGTTAATATAGAGCATTTCCTGTAGAAGAGGCACTAAAAACCAAGTAGACAGAATGTCTTGATTAGTTGACGTCAGTCAGACTTTGTCTTCAGCTGTTTCAAGTTTGGCACAATGGGCCAGGGATGATATGAAGGAAAATGATATGAAGTAGCAATGATGACATGAAGGAAAGCTATGGATAGTCCCAAGAGCATGGGCTCCCATTCACTAAGGCACTACTGCTGAATGGTCTATCTGCCAATGACCAATGTTAAGGACCTGTATTAGTCAGGGTTCTCCAGAGTAACAACAGAACCAATAGGAAGTATATAAGAAGTGTGTGTGTATACGTGTGTATGTAGATAGATAGATAGATGAGAGAGAGAGACAGAGAAAATGATTTATTATAAGGAATTGGCTCATACAATTATGGAGGCTGACAAGTCCCACAGTCCGCAGGGAGTAAGCTGAATATCTAGGAGAGTCAATGTAAAGGTCCAGTCTGAAAGCTGGCAGGCTTGAGACCCAAGAAGAGCTGATGTTTCTGAGTCTGAAGGCCTGAAAAGACTAATATCCCAGCTCAACAGTCAGAGAGCAGGAGTTCTCTCTTACTCAGCTTTTTTGTTCAAGTCTACAATTGACTGGATGAGGCCCACCCACATAAGGGAAGGCCATGTGCTTTATGCAGTCTACCAATGCAAATGTTGAGCTTATCTAGAAACAGCCTCACAGACACACTCAGAATAATGTCTGACCGAAAGTCTTGGCACCCAAGTCAAGATGACAGGCAAAATTAACCACTTCAAGGACCCAATATGGCATTATCCTCAAAGAGACCAACCAGCTTTTTGGTGGTAATTTATTTCTTTGGACTTCTTCCACCTTGGAAGGAACAATGCTTTATCTTGACTGGAATCAACATAAACACATATTTTAAGTAGAGGTTTGACTTCTGTCTTCAGGGTCTGAGCCAGAGGATTATTCAAGGGCATTCTGAACCAAAGAACCCCCTTTACTACAAAAGAAATGCTCCAGTGAGCATAGGACCAAGGTTATCTATTTGTCCTATCACATACCTCACCTCCCAAAAGTTGTGAGACTGATAGAATGACAGAGGCACAGCAGAGGCACCAGCTCGGAGATGATACCCTGTTAAGAAAGAGCACCACCCTATAAAACACCGGATATACCATAAATAAAAAGCAATTACATGGTGTTGTACCCTTCATAAACTGAACACACAGGTTCAAGAACCAAAGGATATAAGTAGTATAATGACTCTCAGTAAGCTACTTGGAGAATTTGTGCTTCTCCTCCCCCAAACCCTGGGTTCTGCAGGTCTAAGTGTCGGTGTCTCTGTTTCCAGAGGTGAATGCTTCCACCAGGGGAAACAGAAAGTAACTAACTACACTTTAAGTAATGACTACTACCTAGTCTCTTTGGACTCCTCATGCCAGAAATCAGTAGGAAAAAAAAATCTCACAATTCTGACAGAGGTCATTGATCCTCTGAGGGAGATAGTGTTGCTGATTCAGAACAGAGCTGAAAGAATATAAATGTGACTTAAGTGATTCAACTGGATCCTTCTTGGTGTGCCCTTGATCAATTTTGGTAAATGTGCAGATGTAGTAACTCTAGCAAAAGAATACAATGATGAGAGCTTAGAACCCTCAGGGTCTTAGTCGAGTATAGCACCAAGTAAGGGACTTAGATCAACAGGGATGGTAGCTGAAGGTGAGAATCTAGGAGGAGTGATAGAGGAAGGAGATGATGATTGTCAGTGTAACTCTCTCTAAGGTTAGCTGTGGAAGCCAGGGCTGTAGGTCACTCCTCTAGCCTTCCTCTTAGTTTTCCCAGGAAATGAGAACAACCATGGTCCTGAAAGGGCTATCCACGTTAAGTGGAGGACTGTAGTGTATGTTGCTTCCTCCTTTAATGCTGAGACATTCCTACTCTTATCTTACCTAAACCCTGCCATCTCAGCTCCATATCACCCCTTGGGTTTAACCAAGTCCTCTTTTGCAACTGCATCACAGTTCACCTTACCCTTTGCCCGGACCTATGTTTTTAACTCCCCCAGAAGTGTTATTCCCAAAAGCACCCTCCAGTATAATTCCTGCATGCAAATCTTCACCTCATAGCCCGCTTCCTGGGTAATCTGACATACATACTTTAAGAAATATCTTTGTTGGAATAGTCTATAAAATTATTTCCTATGAAATAAAATTCATATTCTAATCTTCCATTTCTTAATGGTCTTTTTAGCATTAGAATCCTTTATGTACTTTAGAATTTTGTTTGCTATTTATTTTGTGGGTGATTCTTTCTCTCCCTCCTTCCGCATTCTTCTTTTCCTGTTTAGCAGCTGTCTCCATCACAGTTACCTTTATCTATGCCCTCCCAGACAGTCATACATACAGTATATGGCTTATTGTCTGCAGTGAGAGTGCATAGCCAGTCTTCAGGCCAATGAGAGGCTTGATTTTGTCCTTGAATCATGGTTACAGATATGTCTTCCCGACTAGGTAGAACCACAATGGATCAGCAGCTGTAGTATCAGTTATATGACCAGTAGCACTATTCTTTTTTTGTACTTCCCCTCATGAACAGGGAGAATACACTCATAAAACTTGAATTTAGCAGTGAGCCAGGATTGGAGCCTGTTGTTTTGCCCTGAGCATATTTAGTCCCTTTACCCACAGCAGTCAAACTCCTGGTTACCAGCAGCCAGAACCCTGCATCGGTATGGTAGAGCTGCTTCAGCTCTACATTCTCTTCGTGTTCGGTAAGATTTTCTCTACCTTTAAGGCCCTTTTATTTTGTCCTGTTTTCCTATTTGATATGTTATTGTTATGTACATGGTGAAGAATCAATAGCGACATTGTGAAATCTTGAAATTATCTAACAGCTCTTCCTGTCACACTCAGTTCCTGCTTTTATATTTTAGTATAGACCACCCTTCTTCAATATCGCAAATATATACCCATCTTCAGTTTATAGGCATTAAGAACTTTCCATGTGGTCAGCATCTTACACCCTTCATGATTTTTAACACAATGACTTCCACAGAATAAATTAAATATTTGTTAATAATGGTGAATTTAGGGAAACTCCCATACAGAGAAGGAAAATAGCAGAAGTAGCAGAAAGATGTACCTTGTAGCATCCCCAAAAGGTCTATTCTTTCATTAATATTTTATTCCTTAAAGCACTCAATTAAATTCCACATTACATTGTGGTACAATAGGGATGAAAATATGGCACCAGATAATACAGAACAGGATTTTGTTAGATTTTCTAAATAGCCCTTAATAAAGAGAAAGACTGTGACAAGGGACACACACAGTGCTTGGAAGAGAGCCTGCCAAGAAATATCTAAGCATTTCATGTTACTTAAAAATAGAATTCTTGATGGGTTCTATCTTTATGTGTGTGTGTATTGGCTATGGGGTAGAAGGGCTCTCTTGGGCATGAGGAGCCAGTGCAAAGGTGCTGGGTGCCTAGGGGAACAAAGAGCAAATGGGACTTATTACACTGCCGGGCTCTCACTTTTGCTGAGAGCAGCCTTGAACTGGTTGCAGTGCTTATTTACTAGTTTATTTCCCTTGAATATAAAAATTATTATATTTTCCTTAAGAAATTACATATATATTTAGTTCCTTTAAAAATTAAAAGGGAGGTTTAAATTCAATAATGGGGAAAGAAAGATAATAGAAAAAAAATAGAGGCTAGGAAAGAAGCTACTATCCAAGCATCACTCCTAATTTTTACAGCACTTAAAGCATTTTTGGCAGGAAATCTGAGCATATGACCCATATCATTTTAATTTTGCCTCCATGGCCTAATGAATTATACTGTACCATCAGAATCTGAGCTTATTAAAACCATGGTTCTTCAATAGACAAAGTTCTCTTCCTGTTTTTTTTTCCTTCTAAATTTGGCTCAGGTATTTGTTATGTATTATGACTAACCTAAAAAGTATTCATTTAAATATTATTGCATATCTGAAACAAGGTTATACTGCAACTGTATTTTCATGCTTAATTTTTTATTGCCACCAATTTTCAACCATTCAATAATCCCACTGTGGTTTTTATACTGAGATAAAAGAACTAAAAAGACAAGCTTTGCAACCAACTGCTTACTAGGCTAAGCTCTGCACAACTCCCAAGCTTAGATCCTTATACTCATAGGACCCAAAAATTATTTTGAGCTTTAAAAAAGTCATGACACTGAGATGAAAAGAGAATCAATTTAAAACATTTGAAAATACAACACTGGATTAAAATATAGAAAATTTCTCTAAGGTAACAAATCAAATATACGCATTTTTATAAAACAAACTCAATTTATTAACAGTGAAGTTTTAAAGATTTGTAACATTTAATGTATCAGCCACCTGTCTAAACTCTTATTAATTCAGTTAATGTAGTAAAACTTGTTTAATAATGCTTTTTCAAGAGGGAAATTAAAGAAAACACATTGAAAATTTTGTTAAACACTGAAGTTTGCTAATATAAACATAAAGGTACAGTTGTGACAAAATATTTTGATGGAAAGTTCATATAATCTTAAATGTGCTGTATGTAAATTTTGGCCTACACACTGAGAAAAGTGCCTATTGATAATAATTCATCAGAAAAATCTGGCACCAGTGTCAGTGGCCCCAAGGCAGAAACCATCAAAAGAGGTGAGAAAGACATCAGAACATGGCTACACCTGGCTCTGCTACTAACTAGCTTTGGGAATCTGGGTAAATTATTGAACTCTCTGTGCCTCAGTTTCCAGTTTCCTGGAAAACTAGGATAATGATAATAATGGTACTCAACTTGTAGAGTAATTGTGAGCATTAACAAAAAGTTGATAAGTTAATATGTGTAAAATATTTATAGCAATGCCTGAAATATTGTGTGCTCCCAACAAATGTTAGCTCATAATTATCATTCGTATGTTTTTAAAAACTCAAAGTGTTAAAAAACAAGGGATATCTCTAGTAGCTTTGGTAGCCTTTTTCTTAGTTTCACTGATGCCATCATAGCTCAAAATCTATTTGTAAGTCTTTCTTTGAAACAGCTTTCAAGGCTTGTAGAACAAAAATATTCAGCTTGCATTGAATAACTGTCACATACTATATGCAGATATTATTCTTGGTTCTGGGGATGAAAAATGAGTAAGACATAATTCTTGCCCTCAAAAGACTTAGTCCAGCGGGAGAGAAAGAATATACAAATAAGCCCACAACACAACATCCTCTAGGTATTTTAGTATGGAATTTTTGACATTGAGTCATAATTGAGAATTTATGTACATTTTTGATTTTCATGGGACTGAAATGTATTCATAGCAGAGGTTGCCCAGTGATCAGAATTGAGACTGACTCCCAAGTAAGAATTCAATAATTGATCGTTCACAGAATATAAACAGTAATAAATATACATAAAAAGTGAAAGTGATGGTAGAAACTGTCAAAGCTTCCTATTCCTAAGAATGGATAAGGTCTTCATTGGGTTTTAACTGCTAAATAACAGTTTATGAGGTAGGGCAATGCAAAATAATTTTGTGTGTCCAGAGAACTCTAGACAGTTTGGTATAGGTATGATGAAAAAACATCCATAATTTTTTCCAAGCTATCTCAAGAAGTAGAGTACCTTCTGAAGGAAGGATATCTGGAGAGGGGAGTTTGGTGATGGGAGACTGGAATCAAGGCCACAACAGTTGAGGAGGAGACAACAGATCCTGAGATATTTAGGAATTACTATCTGCAAGATTTGATGAATTGAATGTGGAAGGGGGTGAGAGAGAATGAGGAACCAGTGTGATTTTAGATTTCAGTCTAGGGTGAGGCTTTGAATGACTAAATGGTAACAACCCGTTGTATTTTGATGGCAGATACATTTTAGAAAAAAACAACATTTTTAGAGCCATCTTTGTGTAAATAAAGGGAATCATCAAACTCCATAGTACTATTTTTCTCAAATTTTAGCAAATGAAACTAATTTTCTTCTCTCATATCCAATGGTTATATAGATATTTTCAGTTAAAAAGTTTTCAAACATTTTAACTAATGGAAACATATGGGAATTTGTGTAACACCCATATGGGGTTAATTATAAAGACAGAACTTGGATAAATAAGTTCCTATTTATTTAATGTTGCCTTATGATTGTACAGTATCGTGTTATATTTGTTATTGCTGGTGTTAGGAACTCAGGAATGTGCTATAAGTCCTTTCACTGACAAAGAACTACTCTTTGTCTTGGCTAATGCAGAGTTGCAAAATGCTGATAGAAACTAAGGGGATAATATCTGTGATTTGTGTTGCAATGTCCATCTAGTCATTTAGACATTTTATTTGAGGAACGTACGAATACTGTGACCTAGGCTCTCCCTCTCTGTGCCTAGCTCCTATGTGTCAGAAATAATAATCTGATATTTTTGAGGCATTTGGTGTTCTAACATTTTAGCAGAACCATTTTAAGTGTTCATAAGTCCCTCTTTCTTTGTTTAAGCTTATTTCCTGTGCTCCTTAAACTGAAAAAAATGATGTGTTTAGTTTTACCAAAGTTTTACCAAAGTTTTACTAAAGTTTTACCAAAGTTTGTACAGCTACAATTGCTTGAATCAAACGATACAAAAATCTTTGTGGGGGTGATGGAAATGATTCTAAAGTTCAGGACAATTCCGGAGACTTAAATTTTTAAAATTTTGCAGTGGCAAAAATTACATTATTGTACATTTACTATATGTATAAGAAGGTAAATTCCAGACAAGAATCTAAGTTAGACTTCAATTATTGACATTTTCCTCTACATTTAGAAGTATTGCCTTTATTAAAAATAAATGTTGATGGGTGCACCCAGTTACCGGGGATATTTCTTTAAACCTCTTATGCATGCAAGGTATTTATATGCAGCCCTTAGAAAAGCTATACAATCAACACCCACTGTGGTACCATTATATACAATACAATTACCACAGACACAAGGTACATTCAGTATAGCAAAAACTGTATATACACTTTATATAAAAAAGATACTTTTTGATAATTTGGGGGTGAATTAATTGCTCTCAAGTTACTCTTAACCCAAGCCACATAACACATCCCCGAAATGGACCATAAATGACTGTTTGTTTCATATAGTATTTATTCACATTCTAGTGATTTTTTTTAAACTATATTTTATGGAGCAGCTGTGGGTCCTGAGCTTCGTTTTGTCTTGAAAAAAAAATAAAGGTCTCATTTAGCTTCTGGTGGAGCCCCGAGCTGCAATGTGTTTGTTAGTCTAGTGTATCCATCCTTTGTGTAACCACTAACTCCAGACAGCAAAGTGACTCCTTTCCCTGCTAAACTATATGAGAAGACAGTAGGTCACTGCAGCAGTCTGCCATCCAACAAAAGAAAGAGAGGTATGAGCAAAATGTTTGTGTACATTTGAGATGCAGTGACTACAGCCAAGTGATTAGCATAAAACAGAGGCTGGCCCATAACCACAGGAAAGATAGGAAATTTTAGTGACAGCTAAATTGGAACTACGTTAATCTGACAAATATTGTGTAGAAAGGATGCTTGTATTTAGCCACCAGCACCATACTATGTACAGTTTCCTTTATTGTTAGGAGATATTCAAAATTCTCAGTGAAAGAGGGCAGTGTCCTGATCTATGCGGTGTGAAACCATGGTCAGTTGTCACCATGACTACCCTATTGTGGGGAAGTCTGACTGATAATGGAATCCACTAACTATAACTTTATAACCTTACCCTACCTCTAGTTTACCAAATTCTTCACAGGATTATTGCATTTAATTTGTTTCTTAGTGAATGACCTGGAAACTCCACAGCTCTCTTACAAATCTTACCAGAGGAACTATATACCACTTCCAGAAACCTCCCTAAGCTCTAGCTACCAGACAACCTTTAGACTTTCCCTCTTACACTGATGCCTTTTCAAGCAGTACAACCTTCTTTCTACTTGGAAGATTTACTTCACCCATTAATCATGTGTAATTGTTTCCATGTTACAGAGTTTTTAGTACATTCTCAATGATGTGATTTATTAACTTTTATGTTAAAAATGACTTAGTTATGCGCAGGAGCAGTAAAAGACATGCACAGTGCATTCAGGAAACACTACCCTGAGTTACAGGTGGTAATTACCTTAACATACGCCAGTGATTTCTTCCATTTCAGAGTCATAATTTACAACTTTTATGACTAAATTTTAGGATACCTGGAATAAAAAAGATGAACTTTTATTAATCTTTATACCTTTCAAATGCATGTTCCTACATATTTGTTAGTACTAGAAATAGTGATAGATTTAACATTCCTAAATGATAAGAAGAAAGTTCACACTGTGATTTTACATTATGACTTTTGCTTAGTTAGTTGGAAAATTTAGTATCTCTAATGTCTGAATTATGACATAACCACAAGACAAACTATGTTTGAAGTGTTTTTAAGTACAAAATTGTATGTTTGGAATGTTAGCAGCAAATAGTGGTCAAGGTAGTTAAACTATAAAACATCATTATAGCTAAAAAGAAAATAATCATAGCAACAAAACCAGACATCAGAAAGAGATAAACTTAACTAAAATTAAACAGAAAAAATACACCTTATAAAACTGTATCTAAAAAAACGTAAACATTCAATATGTTTTGTCAGAAATCATGAACCATAAATAAGTCATCATTTTCCTCTTTTGGTCCAAAGTTCCATATGACTTGCTATAGATGTAAATTCTATTTTAACTTACTATATATGGCATTTAAAATTCCTACATTCTTTCCTTTTCTAGCATCATAAATATTTTATTTTATTTATATTTTTTACTGGAGTATAGTTGCTTTATACTGCTGTGTCAGTTTCTGTTGTACAGCAAAGTGAATCAGCCATACATGTACATATATCCCCTCTTTTTTGGATTACCTTCCCATTTAGGTCACCACAGGGCACCAAGTAGAGTTCCCTGTGCTATATAGTAGGTTCTCATTAGTTATCTATTTTATACATAGTAGTGTATATATGTCAATCCCAATCTCCCAATTCATCACTCCTCCTTCCCCCTTGGTATCCATACGTTTGTTCGCTATGTCTGTCTCTATTTCTGCTTTACAAATAAGATCATCTATACCATTTTTCTAGACTCCACATATATGCATTAATATACAATATTTGTTTTTCTCTTCCTGACTTACTTCACTCTGTATGACAGTTTCCAGGTCCATCCACGTCTCTGCAAATGACCCAGATTCGTTCCTTTATATGGCTGAGTAATATTCCATTATATAAATAGTACCACATCTTCTTTATCCATTCATCTGTCGATGGGCATTTAGGTTGCTTCCATGACCTGGCTATTGTAATAGTGTTGCAATGAACACTGTGGTGCATGTGTCTTTTTGAATTATGGTTTTCTCTGGGTATATGTCCAGTAGTGGGATTGCTGGGTCATATGGTAGTTCTATTTTTAGTTTTTCATGGAACCTCCATATTGTTCTCCATAGTAGCTGTATCAATTTACATTCCCACCAACAGTGCAAGAGGGTTCCCTTTTCTCTACACCCTCTCCAGCATTTATTGTTTGTAGATTTTCTGATGATGCCCATTCTAACTGGTATGAGGTGATACCTCATTGTAGTTTTAATTTGCATTTCTCTAATAATTAGTGATGTTGAGCATCTTTTCAGGTATTTGTTGTCCATCTGTATGTGTTCTTTGGAGAAATGTCTATTGAGGTCTTCCACCCATTTTTTGATTGGGTTGTTTGTTTTTTTGACATTGAGCTGCATTAGCTGTTTGTATATTTTGGAGATTAATCCTTTGTCAGTTGCTTCATTTGCAAATATTTTCTCCCATTCTGAAGGTTGTTTTTTCATCTTATTTATGGTTTCCTTTGCTGTGCAAAAGCGAAAATTCCCACATGTTTTCTAATAGTTTGATGTTACTTGAGAATTATGCCTTACAGATTTTTAGGGGAAGGGCTGTACTAGAAATACTAGACTTAGAGCACTGGAGGTAATTAAATGCCTGAAGGTAAACATCAAAAAGAGGGGAGAGGTAACCTCCTTTTAGAAGCTGTCAGGGACTGAACTTGTGCCCCCCAAATTCATAGGTTGAATCCCTAACCCCCAATATGGCCATATTTTGCAGATAGGGTTTTTAGGAGGTAATTAAGGTTAAATGAGGTTAATTAAGGTAATTATGTATAAATAAGTCCAAATCCAATAAGGTTGATGGCCCTATAAGAAGAGGAATAAAGAGAGATCTCTCTCTCCATGCACAGGCAGAGGAAAGGCCATGTAAGCACAGGGCAAGAAGATGGCCATCTGCAAGCCAGGAAGAGAGTCCTCACCAGAGCCTGACCCTGCTGGCACCCTGATCTCAGGCTTCCAGACCCCATAACTCTGAAAAAATAAACTTCTGTTGTTTAAGCCACGCAGTCTGTGGTATTTTGTTCCGGTAGCCCAAGCTAACACAGAAGCACAATATATAAATTATTCATTTATAATTGAATAAATTATATGTCATGAAAACTGTAAAGTTCTATGCATTGCATACTTAATTAAAAATACTGTTTTCATTATTGGACACAGAAGAGAAATGTAAAGCATGGATTACTGTGTCACTTTGTAAAAAGAGATTTTCACAAGAATTTCAATCCCAGCAGTCTTAGAATATAAGAAGTAAGATTTTTATCCACCATCTTCTCTATCTTACTCAACCCTACTTTCACATATCTGAAAGATGAAATGGACACATATTGTACATTAAATATTCTCATTATATGACACTTCTTGTTGAAGGACACTTGCTGAGATATGTTTCTGAAGAGCATTATTAATAGTTTGTTTTCCTTATTCCTTCCTTTATATATAAAGATTATGATGCATAAAAAGAAATAAATAGTCTACAAAAGTGATAAGTTTAAGGAAAATAACAGTGCTGTATGTAAGATAGGATATTACTAGTTTTCATTAAAGAAAAGCTGGTGTAAGTTTTTGATGATATTTTCAAATAATACAGTTAATCAAATTTACTGTTGTGGGTGATGCACAGAGTCTCCTTCTAGGACTAAGGAACTCATTCCCACAGGCTGCCTGTAATGCTTGCTGCTGCCAGAATACACATGATCGCTTGGTGAGAATTCCTTTGATTAAAGAACTACGTCACCTGAGGTGTTTCCCTTCCCAAGGAGCAGTCCACATACAATGATTAACTGATGCAGGATACAAAGGCTTGGTCCTCTACTTAAACTGGGGATAACTCTGAAGGGCCATTTCAGCTCCATATCTCCCCTGGGGTGAGTTGATGACTCTAATAGGTGATCAGAGTTGGAATTCTCTTTATACCCAATTCCACTTCCCTCACTCCCTTCTATGGGGTTCCCCAGAGCATTGTCCAATAAATCTCCTCTGGGAAAATCTTCATTTCAAGTGTCAATTCTCAATTTCTTATTGAAAAACATATATTATATAAAAGTTACTTTGGGGAGTATGTTACACATATCAAATAAGAATTTTTGAAACATCAGTTGGGGATGGTGATGTTTGCAATTATTTAAAGGACTCACTACCCTGTTTTAAACATTTTGTGGGTGATCCTAGATCCAGTGCACTTTCTAGATCCCGTTACAGGAATGTAGGGACTATTTTCCAAGCTGCTGGAAGAGTTGTCACAGTATTATTTTTAGTTTTTGATCATCTTTGAGGATTTCCTCAGATGAAGAAAACTGTCTTATCTAAGGCCATGTCTCTTTCTGTGGCAGCCTGCATCCAATGACAGATTATGGTGGAGTAAAACGCAGCTCTGAAAGGCTATCCCAGCCTCAGAGTTACTGTTGGGTTTGGCTAAGGGGTGAGGGAGCTCCCTTAGGCCAAGGGCAATCACAGAAAAGAAAAGTGCTGTATCTTGTCAGCATCCAGCACTCTAATCAGCTGTGGAAATGAATTCCTGGTCCTGAAGCAGGAATTTAGGCAGGGCATCACAACATCCACTTCCTCCTGCCCAATCCTCCCTCCCTTCCTTTCCACACATTTTGGCCCCAATGGCACTCATTAATAAATGTCTTTCTTACATGCTAACTTTTGCCCAGTCTTCTTTCAAGGGAACCCAACCAGCGAGTATAGATATTTGTGTGTGTATGCACATTTTATCAAGTGCCTTTAATTCTGTTGCATTTTTAATAGCTTAAGTTTTAAAAGTCATCTTTTTTGCTCTTTTATCACCTCACCAGAATTATATTTCACAGAATTTTACACAGTACTTTGTATAATTACTGTTGAGCTGTACTCAATTTCTTTTTCTATTTTTCTGTCCCTCATACACTTGGTTTTCAGATAAACCTGATACATATGCTCTGGTAGGAAGCCTGCTTGTGGAATGAATTACAATTCTGTACTCAGTCTTGCTATCTTACAAGTAGGTAACCGAACAGTTCTTTCTCCCATGATAATTGTGATCCCTCAGTATCAACAATGTGGATTTAGTGAAATCTCATTTTCTTTCCATTAGAGCACTTGGTAAATGTATATTGCCAGTTTTTGTAATGATAATGGTAATGCAAACAAAGAGTACATCTTCAACTTATAAAGCTTTCAGTACTTGATAGCTTTGAAGTAGGAGTACACGGTGAAGTTGTTAAGTAGTGTGCTTGGCCTTTGTCATATTTTCTGTAGCTACACTACAATCTTCTGGTAGTTCCACACGGTGAATTACTTTTACAACTTATTTGTCAGTTACCTAAGTAACTGATTTTGGGAAATCCCATCTAGAATAGAAATAGAAACATGACTCACATATCAGGTTGTCAGCTACAATTCCATGTTGTATAGATACATAAGCTTAGAGTGGATCTGTACTAGTTGCAACCTAGTTTCAGGTGCAATTATCAGAGTTGTCAGATTGTAGCTAGGTCTTTATCCATCTTGGGAATAGTGATTCTGATAAATAGAGAGAGTCATGATGTACACACATATAACAGCAATATGGATGCTCTTGGTCTAGTGGAGTGCACAGAAAGGTTCCCTTGGGATAGATGGGTTCCTCATTTGAGAATCAGTTAGAGAAATTAGATGGGAAAAGCACAAGGGTTATAGCAAGTTGCTAACTAGCTAGTTTGTTGGTGCATAATATAAAAAAAGCATAAAGTTATAGTACAGTTGTTGATAAACTACAAAGTGAAGAAATGGTGGAAGAATATGGTCACCCTTACACAGTGGAACAAGGAAGAGGTGAAAGCTACCAACAATGTTCAAAATATGCTTCCAGATTTGCAACTGACTGAATGATACCCTTAGTAAGAAAAACATACTAGTGTTTGTAATTTAATAATGGTATGCATAATTTTTTTAAGAATTATCTTGTGGAGGGAACAAAATGTAAGAAAATAATTGCATAAAGGACAGAAATTTTAAAAAGGACATGGCTCTTTTTATGGGGAGATGAAAATTTAGGAAAACATATAAAATTGGGAGACTATTAACTGGGCTATATTAACAATGGGGGATTTAAATGGAGAAAATTTATTTTATGGAGCAGGGGGTTGATGTAATTTTAGAAATAAATTAAAGTAGTATGCTTAAAATTAAGGATATCGTTTTTGGCAGTAAAGCTGGTGATCAAATATAAACAATAATAAGAGGGTAAACTCTAAATATTTACCAAGTAACTTAAGAAACGACAAGAACACAATAGGAGTTTAGCTAAGTAGAATTTAATAACATGGCAAAGGCTCTGAGAATGAGATTCTCACTTTATAATGAGAAACATCACATACAAATAAAGTAACCAGAAACTGGATGCTAAGTCATAGCTGGTCCAGCTAGCTCTACTCTGAAGGAAAGAGTGAGGAAGAATATGACCTTGTGAGACAGTCAAAGCATAAAATTAAAAAGTAGAGAATCTGAGTTTATGCATAATAGGGTTAAATTTAGTTTGCAAATTGAAGGTGCTTTTGGGGACTACACATAGAACTTGGGTTTGTCTTACTGAATCTGGTCAAGTTAATACAGTTACATATTTAAGTAGTTTCATGTGCTTTGCTTCTTGACAAGCAAAACATCAAGAAGGAAATGTCAAGAAGAAAATACCAGGGAACCAAGACTTGGAAAATGCTGATGTTTTTTCTGGTCGCTTGTGTGAGCTAACTTTTGGACAGGAATTGTGACAGTTAGTTCCGAGAATCTCTCACTGTCTTTACCTTCACCCAGGGAAGCCGCAGTGGGAAAACAACAAGGACCAAAGACATTAAATTAATTCTCTTCCTGGGCAGACACAGACTTCTGGGCTTAATTCTATAGTATAGAAACTTCCTTCAAGGATTTTGTTTAGGCAATCCCTGATTAATTCTTTCAGGATTCTAGACTCTCATGATTCATGTTTTAAATTTTTATATTAGTATAGTAACAAACTGTATTGTTTTATTTTACTTGTATGAAATCATATGCTACTTTGGAAATACCTTCTCAAACTTTCCATATTACTTTCTTTAGCTTGTATAACACATTAAATTACATATTACAGTCACTTTTCTGAACGTCTTATTTTGGCAATTAAAATATAAGATCCCTGAAGGCAGGAACGAGGATAATATCCAGCACTTTGCCTTTAAACTATATGTATGCAATAAAGGTGTATCCAGGGAATACATCTGTAACATCAACCAGTAAGAGGATAAAGAATAAGATGTGGTGACTATAGCCTGTAAGAAACAAAGTCTTTAACTCTTTGACAGCTCCTGATATTTACAGGCCAACTCCTGAGGGCCATACTGGTCATAATGTCAAGTTGAATATACCATTAATATACCTCACCGGATAAGTCTGAATGTTATAGTTTTTATCATCACTGTGAAAGGTCCATAACTCAAAAACTGCCCACCAGTTGAGTTATTAAAGAGTTTCTCTTGGGGAAAAAAAGCTTGGTTTATGATGAGAGTTTTGTTGGTGAATTGCTCTTTTTAAAAATGGAAAAACATAAAGCCTAGCTTTAAAATAAAAGTTGAACATTAGGAAAGTATAATAGAAGTTCAAATAGAATTGGTTACAAAGCATTCACAAATTTTTACCAAGCCCACTGGGAAACGCAGTGGATCATTTCAGGAGGCTTCACTTTTAAAATAGACTAGGAATTGTTTAACACTGTACAGGTTATTTCAAATATCATGACATACATGTTCAGTTGCTTCTGACATGATTAATGCAGTTACTAAAAAGATGTTGAATAGTGATTCACAAAGAGGTAACTAACTTCTATGAAATCTGGTTTATGATGGTGATACTCAGTATCTCCTACCTAATGTGCACAACAGAATCAGCATTAGCATATTTGCCTTGTGAACCTATGCAGAAAGAAGGCTCTGAAGTGTCTTTAAATTAGATAATATGTGTAATGTGTCTGAAAAAATTAAAACACTAAATATGAAGGATTTAAAAATAAGCACACTCTTTGTTAAAACTGTTTTAAATTTCAAAATAATAAGGTTTTAAGTATCTGGGGTACTTTAACAAGTATCCCAAATCTCATAATTCGAATTAACGATATTTCTACTTTGGCATGATTTCTTATAACTTTTTATCTGTGCATTTTTTTACTAAGTTGAAATTATACTATATAATTATTTGTATGTTTTTCACTTAATATACACTTATGATTTTCAGGTATCTCAAATTGGACATTTTCAGTTCGTATGAGTATTCTTTCTTTTAAACCCTATCTCCTCCTGGTATTCCCCATGTCAGTAAGCGTTACTAGCCAACACTCTGCTGCTGATGAGAGACACTTGGGAGCAATCCATAGCACTACTTCTCCCTCTACTGTGCTCTATAGTCACTCTTGCCCCAGACAATATCATTTTCATGCAAGAGTCCAAATAAGATTTTCAAAATTCAAATATGGTCTTGCTCTCTGCTTAAAATATTTCAGTGACTTTGGCTTGCTCTTAGTAAACTACTTAATGCAGGCCCTTGTGATCTGGTCTTCATATCTATTCAATCTCATATTTCCCACTCTGGTCTTCTTTCAGAAGGAAATAAACTATTTGAAGCTCCTTACACTCTGGGGACATCTTAGAGTCTGCTCCTTCTGCCTGGAATATCTCCCTTTACCCCTTTCACTTTTTTAACACTCTCCAGGGCTCACCTGAAACATGTCACTTGTTCATGAAAATCTTTCCTGTTATGTGTTTTTGAAACATTTCCTGTACTTCTGCTTAGTAGCACTGACCAAAATTACTTAAATACCTGTTGTATAATATTTATTGGCCTGTCCTGCAAACAATTCTAAGCTCCACCAGTACAAGGGAGTGTGTGTTTTCTACAACACAGTAATTAGCCCAACATCTGACACTTCTGGGCACTCATTAAATGGTTGTTATAACCCTGAATAAACGAGAGAGGACAGTGACTCTAGTAATATTTTTGACACATTTGTTATGAAAACTTCTCTCATTTTATTTTTGACTTATTACTACATAGTCCTATTTATAAAACATTTTCAATTTGCTACATTCCATAGGTTTTAAGCTTGGATGTCCTTATTCATCCAGATATTTTATAGACATTTATTTCTATTTTCATCTGCTTTTTAAGTTTTGTATAAAATTAATATATTTATATTGATTTGTTTGATATTTGTTATCAGGATGAACAATTGGCCTAAAACCATTTATTATAATGTGCTTCCATTTCTGCTCTGGTCTGTGATGTCACCTGTTATTGTATTCCTGCCTATGCCAAAGTCTGACTCTTTGACACATTTCAAGAGGATCAGTTCTGCATTTCAGGGGTTTTGGAATTTATACAAAATTATCATTTAAACATTTTTTCAGTTACACTGTAATTTTCCTCCTGAATGGTAGATCTTCAGTTTTAGTGGAAATTGCCCCCCCCACTCTGCTATAACTGTGTCATTTTTCAGTATTGTGCGCATGAGTGTGCTTCCCTATGCTTATCTTAATGAAGTTTTACTAGAGAATTTAGCAGAGATTGCAGGATGCTTCTATTAGAACTTGGGAATTTAAGGATTTATTATTTATTTTAATTAAATGGAAAGCTGTCTCAAACTTAGCTGAACTTTCTACTCAAATCTTACTTTGTAGTTTGTGTTCAAAGTATTCTTTTCTTGACTACTGTATGTATTCTTATTTCTCAATAAGATTATATTCTCCCCACTCCTATCTGTGCTATTGATTAATAATAACTGTTAAAAATAAATGTATGGAGACCTATTAACAGTTCAGAGAGCAAGGAATATATTATTCAATAAATAACATCTAAATGATTGCTTTGCAAATTGTAAAAAATATCAGTACAGCCATTATTTCACATACTACATCAAAACTAACTTCAAGTACATTGAGTATTTACATATTTATAAAAACAGAAGAAAATTAAAATGAATATCTTTTAATCTGGGTGGAGTTGATTGAAAGCAATGTTCTAAGTTCAGAAACAATGGGGAAAAACACAAATAAAAGATTGATAAATTTAAGCACAACTGCAATAGAAAATATCCATCTTTTTATTATAAAGTAAAATTAATATGTTTGAAAAATATTTGCTGCACATATAAAGTAGACAATTAAAAATTAACTCCTTCAAATTTACACACAACACTAAAACTTCAAAATGTTAATAGTGAAAAATATCAATAAAGTCATCATAACTAACAAATAACTAACTTGAAAAATCATAATACTTATTAGAAAGTAAAGAAATGCCAGTTTAGCCAATTTAGCCATGAGTGAAACATACATTTTCCCCTTCAATTTAGGAAATATTAAGGAACACTTTATGTTGATAAAAGAGAAGTAAATGTGTATTTTTAAACTTTGTTTGCCATTTGTATAAGCAATTTTAAAAACAATTTTGCAATATATGTTAAATGACATAGCAGTTCCACTTCTTGGATTCTGACAAAAGGAAATTATCTGGGGGCGGTGGAGGGGTGGAAAGCATTAGGCAAAAAATATATTTAATGAGGCATTATTCACAATATTCAAACTTAGAAATGACTTTAATGTACAATTAGGAATGTATATAAACTGTGTAATGTTCATTCAATACTATCCAGCTATTAAAATGATATGTTTAAAGAATAATAGGTATCATCTATATTTTCATGCAATTTCTCTTTATACTTTGAGGAAACCTAGTTCAATGCAAAATAAGTTTGGCCCACTTTAATTTAGGATTTTCCTAGGAAAAATTGCCCTTTTTACTCAATGAAATCGAGAGAAAACTTTGAGAAATTAGATTCTTAGTTGTTTAAATACTAATATGTTAATTTTCCCTAGTTCTTGCTTGCCTATGGGTGTAAATTATTTTCATTAGTATAACTCAGAGTCTCCTGGATTATGCTGCTACCTGTAAATACAGGAATTCAGTTTCCACTGCCCACCCCAGCACACAGTCCATTGCCTGCCAAGATTTCAAGAACTTTGGGGAGTCTTCTGGCTTCTACATGTGCTTATGACGAAGCCTACTTCCATTGGGGCAGCAGCTTCTTCTCTACTGGAGCCATTTTCTGTTTTTAAGAGTCGATATTTGTGTATGTCGTTGCACAGATCACCAAACCTAGCCATCTCCAGTGGGATGATCATGGTTTTACCCACTGTGTTAGATATAGCTGCTTTTTTCCTCCTGAGCCTACTTCTACTCCATTGAATGTTGCAGTTTCTACTGCTCTTTTATGAGTCCTCAAAGTTACCATGAGAAAACCTGCTGCTTTCTGGTCTCCAGGGCATTCACACCCATTTGGAAATCCCTGATGCCAAAAGTTCAACTTCTTCACCAAACAGCTGTAACTTCTTCACCAGGGGCAGGGGTGCTTTCACTACTCTTCCAGGTATATCTTTCTGTGTTCCATGCCCCTGCTTCTGTCTCTCCCTTGTTCCGCCACCAAGCACTCATGGTTCCAAAACAGTATGACAACTATATCAAAAGGGATGTAACAAGGAAGAGAAGTAATCTTTTTCCCCTTAATGCCACTGCCCACTAGAGGGGCTCAAGGCAGTGCTGCTTGTGATTCAAGCTTTTACAAAATGAGCTTCACATTTTTTTCCCTTACGTTCATTTTCATCTCAAAGACCTAAATTAAAGTGACAGCCACCAGCTGTATTCAAAATCGCTAGTCTTTTTTGACGATTAAAATCTTTTTACTAGATTAAGATTTTCACATCTGGCTTTATGCCTTCCACATCTTCTTAGGAATCCAGCTGTCCACTTCCCATCCTTCTCACCAAGCTACTTTCTTGAACAGAATCTAAGTGCTAACCCTCTTTCCTGCATATCCCAATGGGAAGCATACACACATGCTTTGCTCTGAGAAACTCTAGAGTTCAGGCCAGATCCAAGGCAGCAACAACTTCTCCTGTGGGTCACCATCAGAGTATTCACGCAGTTCATTGCTCACATTTTAGATTTTGCAGCCAGGATTCAGGTGAGAGATTTAGACAAGTGGTTCTCAGAACGCACTTTGGGAATGTAAGTCTTTACCTCTCCTCATTCAATCAAATTACCAGTCTTCTGCATGTAAAAGTAATAACGAATTTGATGAGTTTTACTGGTTTTTTTTTGTATTTTAACAGAGCAGACTATATTAATGGGGCTGTGTCTACATGATATCTAAATAACCGATATGTTTTTCCCCTGACACTTTCATAATTGGCCCCTGAAATACTCTACCAAATACATATGTTGATTTATGACAAGCTTTAGATCAAACAATTGAACTTCAATCTTTCACAAAAGTGTTGCTCGCAAGAGACCAAATTACTAGATTTCTTGAAAAGATATCCTAACATTATCGCAATATCATAAAGTAGGTTCAAATTTAGAATGGTTCAGATTATTTTTCCTTGAATATAATTTTTGTACTTCCCTTGTATTTGTATTTAGGGTTCTTCATAAGTAATAATAACAAAAATGCTAATAACATAAAGAATGTTCCTGTTGGCAGATGTCACTGTATAAAGTTATTATGAAAAGTCTTATGGATCAAAGTGATACTGAGGTACTGTTGAAGTTCTGAACATAGATCTAAAATAAATCAAATCTCCGTTTCTTTTCCCCTGGAAACAGGCATATTGATGTGATGTAAGTCCCTAAAACAAGATGGTTAGAGGAACGATTTCACGCTTCATCTCTAACAATTTTAAAGGCAATGGCTATGGATTTCCACTCCATCTTCATATATATCTGTATGTATGTATATATGTGTGTGTATAGAATCAGTACAAATATATGGAATACAGTATATACAGAATACACATATGTTTATGCCTATATGGAAAACATATTTTTATATATGGAATACTTACATTTATATACATATATATATATATAATGTATATGTATATAAATATAAACGCAAGCAAACTACATAATGAATTCATATTAAATGTTTAAAACATCCTTAAATTTCTGCCTATTCGATTCTTAGCTAATTATTCCCTAGTTTCTTACCTGCATTCCTTAAAATGGTAAGTAAATTCCTGTTGCTATGGTTTAGAATTTTGAACAGAAGACTGACAATTACATGATTCAAAGTAGATGACAGTTTGCCTTTTTGGAGGTAGTATTTATAGTCTAAAATAATAATTATCTGTAAGATTGTCAAGGGGTTACAAAGTTATTACAATTATTAAACACTTTTATTCATCATAGTAATTTGGAATGCAGCTTTAAATGGTTAGTCTCTACCTTTGTAGTAGAAATTATACATTTTTTATACAATGAGGTAAAAGATTGAAAAGAGAAAATCCAAGTAAATTAGGCACTGACAACTAGTCATAATAATAGATACTTTAGTGCAGAAGACTTGCCATACTAGTCAGGCCAATGGCCCATCCTTTCCATGATTCTATTTCTTGGTAATTTTGTCCAGAATACTTTATATAATAGCAAAGTTAGGATGGTACCAAAAATATATTCTTAATGATCTGTTTTTGTCTATCAATTAGGAATTTAACTTAACCCTTTATTCTGTGTAATATTTGGTGGTGTGGAAATCCATAAGCTTTCCCACCTACTGTGTAAAGATTCTTTCAATAGACTTATTTTAAAATGGCCTTTTTCATGATTTATAAGGAAAAAAGCTGTTAGAGAATTCTGGTATTTTTATATATGTCTATGTAATCATAACAATATCCTTTGTAATTCTAGAAACTGAACCCATCTTTCATTCTATCTGCATATTTCCAAAACAAAAATCTTCTATGATTTGTCTAATAGTGGAATTTAATTTATTCCCTTGATTAATTTTCTTGTTCTTATAAATTCCTTTCCTTTCTCTGTTTTTGTTTTTATTTTGTTTTGTGCTTTAATAAATGGTAATCCAATATATGTATATGTATAGCTGATTCACTTTGTTATAAAGCAGAAACTAACACACCATTGTAAAGCAATTATACTCCAATAAAGATGTTTAAAACAATTAAAAATAATGGCAATCCGAAATTCTATTCAAGTGTTCCTATTTGGAGGCTGAAGTATGGGAAGAGCCTCAGTCAGTGTGGTTTAGTAAAAAAATATTTGTTCAGGAGTCATTAAGTTCTTGATCAAAATCTTGACTCCCCTCATTACCAGGCATGACCTCATGAAATTCATTTTGCCTCTTTGACCCTTACTTTTGCTACTTATAAAATATAATAGAGCTTTCTCACTGAATTTTTACGATACATAAATGAGATAGCATATGAATAGTATTTAGAACAGTGTCTGTCACGTCGCATAGAAATTCAATAAACAACAACCATTATTATTAGACCCGATTAAGGACAAAGGATAGCTGCCCAACTATCTGACTCTAGGAGTGTACAATATTGTGTTTTGACCTTTCTGCCCATCTTCTACTTTGTTCCCAAGGAGAAATGCTGAGACAGATAGTTCAAGAGCCAGGGCCATAATCCTAGATGTGTGTTCTTTATTTCTGGAAATCCACTTCTTGTAATGTTTATATCTCTTCCACTTTTAAATCTTGGGTAACTAACTGCTCACTGGGAAGATAACTACCAGACCAACATTTCACTAATCCTTAGGGAAAGCTCTTCTTCTGCTCTTACACATGAGGATATGCTTTTCTTTGGATTGACACTCTCTTACCATCCAAATTTTATAATAGATGTAGTCCAGGAAAAAGTGGAAATAGGGTCTTTAGGTTTGTTTTTAACCTAGACAAAAGAATGTCTCATCAATCTAGCTTAAAAAAGGATCACATTGGGCTTTGGTGGCAAAGTGCAATAAATGTTAGAAAAATGTACAGATTTGGTCTTGTGCTCTGCATATGTCTTTCTTTGGAGAACCTCAAAAGGACTTGATGGTAATAGAACAAGACTATGTTTTTACATGACTTATGAAAATCCATGGTCAAATATTTAATAGAGTCCATATGATAGAACATTGGTTTATTGTTTGTTATTTTTTACTCTATGTCTCTGAGCTAGGCTGGCCAGTTCTCAAATGGCATGGTTGATCAGTGGTTAGTAAAAATACATGTAAATTAACTTCTAGCATTTATTTTCACTTTCTGCTTCTTTCCATCGTCAGCTTCTCTAATGTTGTTTGTCTCAGTGACTGAATTTGTCTTCCTTAGCTTTGATCTTTGATACACACCCTAGGGCATAACTTTCATTTATTCATTTAGTCTTATAAACAAACAAAAGCTACAATATGATTAAAAGTTTGACCTTCTGGGTAACCACTGCCAGATCTCTGGGCTACGACTCCCTTGGTAAATGGCCCAGTTGGACATAGAGTGGACCCCCTCAAGGAGAGATCTAAATCCTGTTGCATTTTAAAACCCATTTTATCGTGAAAGTATAACATGCATACATAAAAGTATTCCAAAAAAATGTGAGCTTAAAAATTATCATATACTGAACACATTCATTGACTCAGATGAAGATATAGAATATAGCCAGCACCTTTGAAGTTCCCTTTCTGGCCTCTCCCAACCCCTCTCAGCCATTCTTCCCAAAGATAACCAATACCTCAGCTTTTATGATAATTCCTTGTATGATATTCTTTATGTTATTGTTACTTAATTATGCACTGTTAAGTATTAGAATTGTTTCCCAGGTTTTTAAAATTTTATTTTAAAGGAAACATACAATATATGTTTTTTAAATTGAGCTTCTTTCACTAAATATTTTGCATGTCACTTATTCTCATCGTGTAGGGTCTGTTGATTACTTGTACAATGGGTGGATATTTTACATTTTAAGGGCTCGTTCTAGTTTGTTGGGCATTTAAGTTGTTTGCTAGTATTGACTAATATGAAAATCACTGCTCTAACTAAGCATTCCTATTAATGTACTTTCGTGCGTACGATTACATAATTCTTTTGGGTATATTTCTAGGTGTGGATTTGCTAGATCATAGGGTAAAATTATGTTCAGCTTTACTAGACAATGCCAAAAAGTTTTCCAAAGGATTATATTAATTTACATTCCAACCAGCGATGTCTGAAATTTCTCATTACTCTACATCTTCTTCAATTCTTGTAATTTACTGACCTTTTTATCTTAGCCATTTCGGTGGGTATAAAAAAATCTTATTTTAGTTTTAATTGGCATTTCCCTGATAATAACACTGAACCTCTTTTCAAATATTTTTGGCCATGTGGAATTGTCCTATTTTATGAAATGCTTGTTCAAGTATTTTGTCCATACCTTCCCTATTGGATTCTTTCTCTTTTCCTAGTGTTAGGAGTTCTTTATATATTTTGGATATGAGTCTTTTTTCAGTTATATATGTGCCAAATATCTCCTCCCACTATGTGATTTGTGTTTTCGTTTTCTTAGACATAGCTTTTATTTTGTTTTTTGTTTTTGTTTTTGTTCTTTTTGTGGTACGCGGGCCTCTCACTGTTGCGGCCTCTCCCGTTGTGGAGCACAGGCTCCGGACGCGCAGGCTCAGTGGCCGTGGCACACGGGCCTAGCCGCTCCGCGGCGTGTGGGATCTTCCTGGACCGGGGCACGAACCCGTGTCCCCTGCATCGGCAGGCGGACTCTCAACCACTGCGCCACAAGGGAAGCCCTAGACATAGCTTTTAATGAATACAAAGATTTTAATCTTAATTATACAACTATGTATTCATACAATGTTTATTCTTTTTAAAATTTTCTTAGATAAATTGAACCTGAGTAAATGTAAAAAGGTGTGTGTATGCTATCACATGTGCAGTCAAGAGAGTTAAGTTACATGCCTGGTGTAAAATGTTTTCTGTGTATTAGTTGAACAGTAATAATTGAATGTGGATCATGATATCTCATGAAAACATTTTACTACTGATTATTTTTTACCTTACTTTCTTTGTCTTTTACATTAAAGAATGAGAGTGGCTTTAATATAGCATTCAATATTCAATTTTTAAAAATCCTATTATTGTTTATTCAAACTCTGAATCAGTGACACTAAATAGTATCTTCAAATTATATGGTAGGTTAAAAATGGAAACTGTTACTATTGGTAATTATCTATGCAAGTGAAAAATTTCTCTGTATTCTTCAAAAAATAAGCTGATTAAATAATAGACAAAAAGAAACTAGAAAATGAATGAAAGTGTGCCTTCAGATTACAAGGTAGATGTTTAAAAATAAAATACTAATATTTGATATACTGAATATCCAAAAACTTCGATTATAGAATTTTGTTCTCATTAAAGCATTCTCATGGATGAACTTAATTATAAATAAATGGCATAAATTTTAACTTAAAATACACCAATAAAAAAATCTATTTTATGTTTTACAGATATGATTTCTGTTTAACATTTAACTCAAGCACAGAATACTACTGCAAAAGAAATTTGAAAATGAACACACCCAGAAAAGAAGCAAGCAGACAAAACCACATTAGTTCATGGGGTTTATCAAGCTTTTTCTAGATTAATGCTAAAAATGCGACTTCCTCTGAAAGATATAAACCTTATGAATATGGAATATCTTTTAAAGTTGGGCGTATTAGCTTCCGGATCGTGGAATCTGAAGAAATCCGCAGAATGGCTTCATGTTGTTTCTGGGTCCCCTGAAAATTCCTGCAAAACTTTCTGTCTGTATTTTAAGGGGACGGGAGAAGAGCATACCAAAGCCTTAATTACATTTCCACTTTAAGTATCCCAGATGAAAGTATACTGCGGAATCAAAGAAATTGTTCATCCCCAGCCTCAATCAAAAGAGAACTGCAGGAGGAGCTATGGGTTTTATAACTTTTCAGGCTTTGTGTAGGTTACAGAGATATTTGTTGAGGTGTTTTTGAAAATTTTGATCCCTTTAGTGTCACTGAAGGAGTTTGTTTTGTTTTGCTTTGTCAATCCATCTCTCCTGGTTCTGATGATTCACCCATATTCAGAAAGTTAATCATATTATCAATTTATTAGTAAATTTTACTATCCCATTGCAAATACTTTGAAGAAATATTCCTAATAGCCAGAAACTGTTTATCAAACCAACCAATAAATCAACTAAAATCCAACATTAGCCCTAATTTAAAAAGCACCTTTTAATTAACAGATTTTACATGAATTAATCATTTCGTTAAGCTCCTTAGAATAAGAGAAATCATAATCATGACTATTTTAGAGAAGAATAACAAAACTTAAAGGATGGACATCTTAAGTCATTTAACAAATTGCAAAATCTAGCAACAGATACTATCACTTCTCTGTGTCTATTCGGTAGACTGCGATAAATCTTAAAGGTGGGTTTGCAAGATTCTATGTTGTGCTGAGAAATGAGCCATGTTTATCCTTAATGTACATCATTATTATTGAAACTCCAACAAGAATTTTTAAACTGTGGTCTGTTTTGCAGGCTAATTTTAACAATAAACCCTTATACATGTATTGCTAAAATGAAAAAAAAGCAACAATTCCTATTAATTCTATCCCTTTTCAAGTAGTTTTCTGTTTTTAACATTTCGTTTTAAACTTGAGATGGCAGTGAGGGTTTTTTGCCCCCTCATTTGGCTTCCTTTGTCTCCTGTTCTCCTTTTGAAATATTCTCAAGACATTAGTGAAATTGATAACTCAGAAAGAAAAATATTAGAAGTGATAATGTGAGATAAACAACGAACAACATACCACGGCATTGATCTCTCATGAAGACTTTCAAAAATATTCTCACTAAAATCATGACTGTTTCTTCCTAATCATCAGAACACATAACAGTTAAGTTATTTAAAAATTAAGTACATTTTCAAAAACTGTACTGGGATTCTTTTTAAGGAGTAGAAATTTTTAAGAAGTAGAAATTTTTTAAGGAGTAGATCTCAGAGAAATTAAGCAAATAGAACTCCCCATAACTTCACATCAGCATTCTTTTTGTTGTTAAAGGCAACAATCGGGGATAATGCTGGCAGCTAATTGCATAACAGTGAAGATGTGACATCGACCTCTGACAGCACATTTTAGCTTCCATTTATTACAAAGACATTCGCTAACAAAGATAGGAAGGGACAGTTTACCCCTCCCCTCCCTACTTTGGTGTGTTACAGCAAAACAAAATTGATTTAAGTGACAAAGTCTCAAATAGTACTGTTTTTCTCATGCAACATTTAATGGATTCTAAATCTGTGCAAAGAATCATATTCAGACAGTGTCTAATTCTAAATAGCATCCTACCCATAAAAATGTGACTCCTCTGTCAGCACAATGCAGACCTCCTATGGAAGATTTAAAAAAAAGCCATGCACAGAGCTGCAAATATTTCATTTTAACTTCCATACCATCCCATGCTGTGATGTTTTCCTTGTTCCTTATGTGCAGGTCAGTCTGCATATTTCCCACAGAATTCCCGCAGAGGACCTTTGACATGTACACAAAGTTATAAAAACATTTGGTTGAGCCAGGCTACAAAATATGGAGACACATTCTAAAACTTTACCCAGTAAAATCCTATGAAAATAGTTACAAAGGGAAAGCTAATTACCTGAGTGAGAAGTTGCCTTTATTCGATTTCTTTATTATAACATTTAAGATGTTGTTTCCACAAATGTCAGTGGAAACTCTAGTCAGTAACTTAAAATGAAAATACACATATTTAAACATATTTTGTTTACCTACTTTTGTGGCATGAAGATGATAACAGGGGAAAGACAGTGCTACATTTTTTTGTTTTGGGAGACCTTTAATATAAAGAATAGTACTATATCATCTAGATATGCAGTCAAGAATACTCTTCTTGCTTTTCAAAATGTACCCTTGAGTAAGTGGATTTTAGCATGAATAAAAGCTAAAGAGGCAGCCATGATTATTTGATGCTTATTACATGGCTATTGGTTCATAATATTGAAACCATCATCTTCTGTAATTGAAGATATCAATTAATTAATTAAAAAAAGGTAAGCCAATGCCACAGTTGTAATACATGTATATGCAAAGACATATAAAATATGTTACAGTTGGAAGGCACACAAGAGTTGTTTAGGAATCTCAGTTCCTTGACTGGAAGTAATATATTTGGATTACAACCGATTCTGTTAATCTTCAGCTTCATCTCTTAAGCAAAACATTATTTGTAGACCATGCTCGTGATCTATTTCATCTATTTTTATGCTGAATATAAATACTATTTAAAAAAAAATCTTTGCTTTTTCAAACACTTTTAGCTTTACAAAAATTTGCAAAGATAGTTCTCATATACCCAATGCCTACTTTCCCCTATATTTTACACCTTATATTAATATGGTACATGTATTACTATTAACTAACCAATATTGATATAATATTATTAAGTAAAATGCATACTTTATTCAGATACAGATGCTAATTTTAGTGGAGAAAAATTGACAGACTTATGGAGAGTGAAGAAATCTGTAGTATTACAGACCTGAGCTTTGATTAGCATTCTGTTACTAATATGTTTTGTGTCCTTATTCACTTCCTGGCCCAAGTTCCTCATCTATGAAATTGTAAGGTTGAATACTATTAACTCTGTTTCCTCACTCTGAATTATATGATTATATTAGTTACAACAAAATTATACAATAGACATTTAATAATATACTACTTTAACTACAATTACAATAGATAAAGCTTTGCTTGCTTTTTAAAAATAGATTAGAAATGACCTCTATTCCCACAGGCCTCTAAAGAAAAAAAAAATAAGAAGAAGAAATAATCTCTTTGAATTTTTTTGTCAACCCACTCTTCTTTAATCAAATTGTTTCATTCAAAAAAATACTTATTGAGTGCTTACCATATGCCAGGTATTTTCAAAGCACCAGAGATAAAACTACTAATAAAATAGGCAAAGACCCCTGCCCTCATGGAGCTTACATTCTACTAAAATAGTTTAGAATTACACCCTATAATTCTAAATAAGGTCATACCTGTATCATATCACATGTTTCTGATTTGAAGAAAAAATTTAAGAAAAAAGACATTTAATGAAGAGAAAGATGATTATCCCAAGTTATAAATAATACATCCATAGTAAAATATGATGAAGAAAGACTAAAAGCAAAAATTCCACCCCTTCTTCCACATACACAGAAAAGAAATAAAACAAAACAATTAGGGGTATCTTTTATCTATTTAGCCAGGATTCATTTTCACTATTAAAACTGTCTTGGTTTGGACAATAAATTACATGTTTAACCTTCCCAAAATGTAGCCAAAATATAGGAAGTAATCATATCTGAAAGTATTTTGTACTTCACATTAGGAAATTTTTACTGCATGTGTAAACAATTGTGAGCCACTGAATAACCACAAATGAGTAAGTGTCTGATGAAATTTAATAAGAGAGATAATTCACTTGTAATAATATTTTTCTCTGTGAAAATTTTGTAATTATTTTTGAAAACTTGCAGTGTATAAAAAAAGTACAAGGAAGAGAATACAAGTCATATAAATCCTATCATTCACATAGCATTTCAATGTATATCATTCCAGTGCTTTTTAGAATTTTATTTCTTTTTTTCTATACACGCATGCACAGACACTACCATTTGACTGTTGGCCCAAGATGGACATGGGCAAATATTAGAAATAGCAAGATCAGGAAGCATACTATTATAATAATTTAATTTTAAAAACTAAGGGACTGGAGTGAGCACTAGCAATGGAAATGGAAAAATACAAATTCCAGAGATATTCATTAGGACACACCAACAGCACTGAAGAGGCCTGTTTAGTATGGAAGCCAAAGGAAAGGGAGGAATCCAGAAAAACTCTCATGTTTCAGGGTGAGGTGACTGAATATCCTCTGGGAGGAAATGATGAAAAGTGCTACATAAAACAAGGAGTGTTCATTGATTCATTTATTCATTCAAATTGAGCCAAATAGTTATCACTTGTTTGTGATGTGACATCATCTTTCCCTTTACATATTCTTAGAGTGACACTCCTGTGGCCTTTGGTTATTGATTGGCACACATCATGCATATCAAAATTATATTTGGTAGCAATTTATTAATTTTTAAAATTATCTAAAAATATACTCACACATTATTTAGAAACTGGATATAGCTGGCTTTTAATTAAAAACCTATGAGTAAAATTAAAAAGTCATGTTTTAATTTAAGCCAATTAAAGATAATATGTCACAGAGTGTTTTTTTAGATTTTTCAAAGCCTCATCATCTAAATCTGCTCTTAGTTCCATTGACATGTATCTCTAACTAGAAAAATCAAACTTGGAATTTCGGCATTATCTCCCATGATACCTTTTGATTTTCTGTATAGGATGATTAGGGATATGAGATTGAGGTCAGTTCACTCAGTGCACAACGTGTGGTGAGGTGAGGAAACAGAACCTTCACTGCCCAGCTTCCTCAGCTAATGGGCTTCCCTGGATCTTGCCTTTCAAGGGGGAGACTTAGGGATAAGTCAGGGAATATGATAGACTCCTCCCTGTCTGGGTTGAAGGAGTTAGTCAATTCTGAGTTTTATAAGAGAGTAGCAGGCTTCTCTGAGGCTTAGCATATCTGTCCAGTGTTCTTTCATAGTAACTTCCCACTCCATGATTTTTGATGAAGTATTTTCCAGATGAAAAATGAAACGTACACATCATGACTCTTTGCAAAATATTACCATCCTCCTTCCTGCCTTCCTGCAGCACTCCCTATGGCTTCGAAAGCCTCTGGTAGGCATCCTGAATGCTTAATTTCCAAGTGTTCTGAATGACAAAAGACCTGAGGGAGGAAATCAGACCTAGGACATACACTAGAGCAATCCATGCTCCCTATGTTGCCTTTATTTCTCCCTTCCACTTTTTCTCTCACTTTAACCTTTATCTCTTTCCTTATCATCATTCTGTTTCTTTTGAATTTCTATCCAATTCCAAAGATTTCCAAATTTTGTCTTTTGTAACATGCTCATTATATAATAATTTGCTAAAATTAAGAGATAGAGTATGTGTGATGCCTTTCTATATTTTCTAATCAGAAAGAAAAAACTTAAATGTATACACTGAATTTTACTTTTCTTCCAGTGAAAGAAATCTAGTTGAATAATACGGCTCCTGACTCAAATGAGAAATTTTATTTTTCCACCAATAATGACCTACGTTTGCCTCTCCCTGAAACTCAAACATGGGAGACATAAATGAAACTGTTCTGAAAATTTTTATCTTTCCCTTAAGGCACTGAGGAAGGTGCAATTATTCTGATAATCAGAGCCCCAAACATTCAAGATTTAATAAATATCCTTGAGTTTTTGAAACTCTATCAAATGTAAATAGTGATTATGAACTAGTAGTTGGTCTATCAAATAATACCTGTACTCTTTCTCCTTTAGTAATATATTTTTCGGACAATATACTTTTTGTAGGTAACCTACATCGTGTAGTCAAGTAAGAATTGAGAGTTTCTTTGAATGTTAGGAAGACCCTAATATTCATACATGTATTTATTCAGTAGTAAAATAATATTCATTAATCAACCAATATATGAGGTGTATTACACCAGGCCACTCTAGGTGACAAAATTATATAGACAACCCGGTTCTTGATTCCAAGGAGCTTACAACTTACTTAAGAAAAAAATTAAATTCCAAAATAATTAGGAAATAAAGCAGATAATAGGATTATCAATAAGGTTCAAAAAAGTCTATGAGGACTAAAAAGTAAGAGAATTGACTTCCAGTGGGAGATATTAAGTTTGCCAAAGGAAATAACATGAGATCTAGACCTGGAAGAATGTGTCAGAACCCAACAGGGGGAGGCCAATGGAAGGGGAGTGTTATGAGAAAAGGCAAAGCAGTGGAAACATTTGTTCAGCAACAAAACAACCCTTGGAGAAGTGTTGAATGTGGAGTGGTGGTGAATTCTGGCTAAATCAATTGACCTGGGTATTAAAAGACCTGGAATTTCAAAATCACATGTCTCTACATAGTTCAGTAAGAAATGAGGAATAAACAAATGCTTCTAAATTTGAAAATGAGTTCCCATTTTTAAAAAATCTATACAATGACCTTAGATACTATTTTGAATTTAGAAATAGGTGATTTATATAACAGGGGTTAATGTGAGTTTAAAATCTCATCTTTCATATTAGAGAATCAATAGATCCTATCTTGAGTACATGAATCAAGAAAAGACAAAATACCAAAATATTTAGAATTCTGGAGGTAACTACCAGAAGAACAAAAAATAGAAACCTAAAGAGGTCATCCCATGGAAATGAGACTGGAAGGTGTGGGGATGGATTTTGTCACTTCATAATCTCTTATCGGGAGAAGGGTAATAAGGATATGAATGACTCTCACCTATCTCTAGCACAAACATCTCCACTGAGGTACAGACTCACCTATCTAACTGCTTATAAGAATATTAGCTTAAATGTCTCTTAATCCCACCTGAACTCAATTTTAACGGAAAAAGAGCAGTCATTCGGGTGACAATGGAAAAGCAAAAGGGACAGTAGAAGCAAAGGCATGACTGGAATGATTGGGGCATGGTTTGTGCAGCTTAGCTGTTGCAGGTGTGTAAAGCATTTCTTCTGCGAGGTTTTCCATGATTACTTGGTTTGATTTTACACCACTTCTTTTGTTAACCACAAACATCTTCTACTATTCTCCAATATAATTTTTGCTTTATGGATCTGCTATCCCTATATACATTAAGCTCCTTAAAGGCAACAAAGTATGGGCTAAAAGTTAGAAATGAATATACACACATAAACACTGAATGCCTCTGGTATGAATATTTAAATTAATTTCTTCCTCACTCATGCTTTTGATTTATGAAGTATGTGAAGAATGACTGAATAGGTGATCAATAAATCTAGTGCTAGGAAGATTAATAATCTGTGAGGAGAAATTGAGTATATGGTGTTTTTGAATTATTCAGTTATCATGAGGCTGATATTCCTGAGGATTATGTAGAAGACCCCAAAATGATTATAATATGCTTTTTGTAATTCAGGCAAAACCCTTTTTTGAATGTAATTTTTATTTGATTACCTTTAAAAAAGTTTTAAGGCAAGGAAGTATAATTGCTTTAGAATGAAATAGAAGACTGGGATGATTTCAGTTCTCAACACTGATCTAACTACAATTTATTATGAAAACATCAGTAATTTATATGCTTCAAAGTAGCATATTCAAGAACATATTTCACCTTGCTTTATACTTATTTCTTCCCTTAGAACTCATTGAGGAAGTCACAAACATGAGCTCTCCAAAACATTCAAAATGTTAATATTAGATAAAACTGATGTTCTACCAACATTTTTTGGAAAAATAAAATGTTCCACTGGTAACCCATGGTGTGTCTATAACAAACCTTTAGGAATGGCTGGTGCTTAGCAAAACATTGAAATCGGGGATAGATTATGACTCCTCCAATTCACATTTTCAGATACTTTATAGCTCTGCTTGGGGAAGTCCCATCCCTACTGCCTTGTTGTTGTCCATGTGCCTGTGCTTCCAGGGCTCTGTGCCCTTAACATGGGCAGGATCCAATACTCTCAAGATAGACCTTACTCTCTCCTCCTCTACCCACCAGCTATTATCTCTTCACCAACCCATTCCTCAAACCCTGTGACTGTTGGAGCTAGTGGGAACAATGGAAAGTACACATTTAATCTGGAAGAAAATTATGTATGTCAAAGTCAAAGCTAGCTAAGTACTTTAGACCTCTTAGTATATTTTTTTGGCCCACTTAAAATATGAAATCTTTTCAATAAGTGCCTGAAGGTATGATGTTTATCATGAAAAATTTTAACATAAGCACAAACCAGCAGAATGCTATGGAGCAGATATTTTTAGGCACATTTTTGGTGTCACTTAAATCATATCAGTGAAGTAATTTATCTGTATCCACATAAACTATACCTTCCCATGATGTCAATATTGAGCAGTGGAAGAGTGAACATGAAAAGTATTAACTAGATAATTCATACAACAAAGTAAAGATTGGATTTGGAACATAAATTTCAACCTACCTTTTTCATGCATTTTTTTGGTAAATTAATAGTAATGCTATACCAACTACTACTGTAAAAACGCAAACAAAATATGTACTGGTGTAGTTGGAATCTAAACTATATATGACTAGAATTGGAGTGAGGAAGGAAATGGGGTGGGAGTATCTGCTATTCACACTCGATTATCTAAAAGCATGAATCCATACTTTGATTCTCAGAAAGTGAAATATTAAAAATATCTTTCTAGTCCATGTCAGGTTATATTCTCTCTTTTAGACTGTGATTTTCCCCTATCAATTTATATCATCCCTCCTGAAATTTTAATGAGAATTTTGGCTGCAAAGAAGCTCAAGAGTAGTTGGTCAACACTTCTGAAAATCTCCACTTGTATACTTCAAGGCAGTTGTGAAATCACTCCTTATATCTCCTTTATAATCACACATTTCAAATAATGTTACTACTTCTTTGAAATTACAGTTTTCTAATCACACAATCTTACTTCTGTCTTTTGGGCCATCTACAAATTCTCCAGATTTCAGTTGTGCAAAAGCTGACACACTGTTTGAGTTTTAAACTAATCAGTGTAAAATGTAGATGAAGTTTTATCTTAATAATTTTTCTTCAGAATAGCAGCTTTTTATAGCACATTTCAGTATTATGTGTCGAAACCTCTAAAATAATGCTACTGAGCTGAATTATGTTCAATTCATGTCCCCTGTGATCTCTAGGTACTTTCCTGACACAATCATGCCTAACTAGTCATTCCCTGTCTTGTATGTATCATGTTTCTCCTTACTGTAGTTCCTGCTTTATACTTGACCTCAGGATTTTCATTATTTCTGACTACTCTTCCAACTTGTCAAGGTCAATTTGAATTATAATCTTCTTCTCTAAAGGGCTAGACAACCCACTCATTTATTCTTCTAGGTCACCGATAAAATATAGAAAACTGTACTCAATTCATATGAAATACTCCTTACTACTTCTATATAGTAGGTATTAATAGTACAATGTTAATTAGAAACATATCTGTGCAGTAGCTGATTAGGTGAAGAATGCCAAGCTTATAACTCTAATCTTACACCAACTCATTGGCTTTTCTATACTTCATAATCACAGACCCTACTTCTGACCTTCCCCACAAGTGACACAAAGATATGCAGGTTCAACATTTGAAAGATAAATTGAATGTCAAAGAACATTAAATATTATATTATTACTTAAAGGATATAGCCTATTATAAGAAGTTGATGCACCTACCAGTATCAAGATACTGACTAAACATGAAGGCAAAAGGTAGACAACCAATGTCAGCAATTAGGCTAATAGGCCACCCAATCCTACGTAGGAGAACTACAATTATCAACATGGGTTGAATCATTAAAAGGAAGAAACAATGCAATAATTTATTCATTTCTTCAGCCTTATGATTCTCACCATACATAGTGATCTTTATAAAGCTATGTTAAATTTTTGTCTTGAACCCTTTAAGAAGTTGATGAAATAAATTTATGAACCAAGTGTTTTTGAAAACATAAGTAGTATGTATTACAAGAAGCAGCTTTTTCTCCTTGTAATAATTCTAGATAAAACTTTATACAAAGATTATTCATACATACGTTGAGTTGCCATTTCTCTTGACATATAAGACGTGCTTGTAGAAGAATAAACGTTTCTTCCAGATCAATGCAGCCTGTGGATCTCTTTTATTTTCTCTTAATCGTCATTCGCATAAACTTATGCTTATCTCATGTATTTACATATATTTATCTATCATCTATATATCTATCTATAAAACACACCACAGGTCAATATATATATATATATATATATATATATATATATATATATATATATATATATATATCAGGTTAAACCTTTTCCTTTAACTCCTCTCCAACCACAACTCCTATTATTCATTATTTTTTTTGTTGTTGTTCTTTTTTTAAAAAATTTTTATTGGAGCATAGTTGATTTACAATGTTGTGTTAGTTTTTGCTGTACAGCAAAGTGAATCAGTTATACATATATATTTATATCCACTCTTTTTTTAGATTCTTTTCCCATATAGGTCATTACAGAGTATTGAATAGAGTTCCCTGCCTACTATTCATTATCTCCCACTCCATCCACAATGGCTTCCTTGTAATTCTTTAAATACTCAGTCATACCTGTACCTTAGGACATTTACACTTGTTTTTCACTTGATCTGGGACTCTGTTACTCCAGATTTGGACATGCTTACACCCCTTTACTCAGTATTTCACTCCAATGTCATGTGAAGAGAGACATTTTTCCTAATTACCCAACTTAAAACTCCAGATTCCCTACCACTGCCCAATAAGAACTCCCTATCCCTATTACTTATTTTATTTTCTCTTTAACAACATTAATATTTGAAATAATAAATATTTTTCATAATTATTTGACTCTCTTCACTAGACCAAACTGTTGCTTTTCTCAGTTTTGTTTACTTTTAGATTTCTAACGTTTAGAGTGGTACTAGGCATGTAACAGCATTGCAATAAATATTGACTACAAAGCAGGTATTAGGATTATGTATCAGTATAGGAAGAATGCAAAATGGTTAAAATGAATGCTCTTAAATCAAACAGCATAAGACTAGAAGCCCAGCTTCATCACTTTCTAATTGTATACCTTGGAGCAGGTCATTAATTCCACTGTGCTTTGGTTTCTTTGCCTTTAAATTGAATAATAACAACTGCAACTTGTATTACTTTTCTCTATTAGCTGTAACTAATCACCACACATTGGATGGCTTAAAACAAATCTTAATTCTCTCACGGTGTAGGTGCTCAAAGTCCCAAACCTGCAGGGCTATGCTCCCTCTTCAGGCTCTGGGGGAGAATTTGTTCCATGCCTCTCTCCTAACTTTTGGTCCTTGCCATCAATCCTGAGCATTCCTTGGCTTATAGACGTATCACTTTAATCCTTGCCTTCACTGTCAGATGCCCTCCTCCCCTGTATTTCTCTGTGCTTCCAATCTTTCTTCCTTTATAAGGCCATTAGCCATTGGATTTAGGGCCTGCTCACCTTAATTCAGTATGACCTCATTTTAACTCAACTGTATCAGCAGAGACATTTCCAAATAAGGTCATATCTAGGTCATTGCAATAAAAATGATAATGATGAGAAAAATAATGTTAAAATCGTTATCTCATACTATATACTCTATGTTATATACTATGCTATAATTTGCATAAGTCCTTTGAACCTCACAACTCAATTGGTTAGCACTATTACTTTCTCTTGATTACTGACTGAAAATGGAGACACAGAGAGGTTAAATAAATGGCCTGAGGTCACACAGTTAATTAGTGGTAGAGCCAGGATTAGAGTACAGAATGTCTGGTGCTTGAGGTTCGGTTCTTATTCACGATCTTACACCCCATCTCACTGATATAATCCCCCTTCATTTTCTACATTTCTCTCTAAACTGTCAGAGCCAAGCGCCTGCTCTCTTGTTTACCACTGTGAAACACAGGGTCTAGTACACTTCCTGCATCAAATAGGTGCTTTAATTTGTTTACTAAATGACTGGCTGTGCTATTAATATGGTAGCAGTTTACATATGTTATGTTTATAACTAAATATTGAACAGAAACTTTGATCCTGATTTCTCTCTAAATTAGAAAAGCATAAGCCTGAAAACAGTGGTCCTTGTCTGAATGTTATGTGGTTGTATCACCAATTGATCAACTCTGAAAACCATTTAAGTCATTTTATAATCAATAATCCATTTAGTAACTGGTGTGAAAACATTTCTCAAATAATGATTTCAGAAGAATTACCATTATGAATGCAATATTCCTGTTTGATCATATCTCTTCTCCTAAGAGATTTCATATTCCTTCATTTTAGCATTCCTTTATAGTAGGAATAATTATTCTTCTAATCATTGGGTGATTTAAATTGCTCATATATTTTAGGACATTTTCAAATAAAAAATGCAGAATATCCACTCGTTATGTGCTGTAAACAAAAGTATCATTCATTTTGCCATGCTGTACCTTCTCTTATTTTACATCTAAAAGAGTAAATACATGCAGAATATCTTCAGATTGAAGCCCTCTCAAATTGTTAGAGCATTACCTCTAAATATGAAGTAAGGTGCTAATTAAGAATATTAGGCTGATAATCTACAATATTAGTATTACAAGTAGTAGAGTTAGGTATTATACACATATATGCATATAAGTGTATATACATATATACTCTGCATCCACAAAATAACATGCGAAAATGCTCAAGATTTAATAGAAGCCAATACAAACATATGGGAAGAGAAAAATATATATGTCAATATTTGCAGAATACGAGTATAAAAGTATAGAAAAACAGACAAATTGGACAAAATAAAGAGTTGAGAAACAAACCCTCATATATATGGAAACAAATATGACAGAGGTGGAAAGAACTCAGTGGAGAAAGGATAGATTCTTCAAAAACTGCCCTAGCAAAATTTGGCTATATGAGAAAATAGATCCACGGCCATGTATTACATATATGTGAAATAACTAAAAGTTGAAAAAAATCTAAACTGTTAAGGATGGACATAAAAAGCTAAATTTTAAAGCACAAGCAGTGACAGATTCATGAAACAGGATATGAAAACACAAACCATTAGAAATAAGTTTGATTTGTTTACATTAAAATAGAAAACTTCATACAAGAAAGTCTACCATATACAAAGTTACAAAACATGCTAAGGAGTGCACAGGAGAGTGTACAACACATGAAATAGGCAAAAGAATAGCACCTAGATACATAAGTGAGTCTTTACTTCATTTATCATTTTAAAACTTAAATATTAAGTGCCTGTTTTATGTCAAGAACTGTTGTAAGCTCTTGAGACATATTGATGAACACAAGAAAAAGAGATCTCAACCTTTTGAGAGTTTACATTTTAGCTAAGAGAGACTACAGACAATAAATGATATGTGGGGAGAAAAGCAAACTAGTAATGAGAATTGGTAGTATGGAGACTGGAAGATGAATTGCAATTTTAGGTCTAATGGTCAGGGCAAGCCTTTTCTGAGAACCTTCCAACTGAGTGAAGACTTAAATTTGAAGTTAGTTTTTCACATACCCACTGTTTAGGCAGACAGAAGAAATGTTGCAAAGCTCCAGTGCTGGAGATATGAGTGGTGTTTTAAAAGAATACACCTTCAAATTAATAAAGAAATTACAAACAACACAATTGCAAAGTGAGAAAAGGACATAAACAGGCAATTTAAATGTAGAAAAGCAGGTTATTTTATACACATATGAAATATGCTCAAACTCGCTGGTAATCAGAGTCATACAAATTAAAAATGAATAAATTATTATTCCACTAGTCATACACGTGATAAAATTTTTGAAGCCTGATAACGTCATATGTTGGTGATAATGGGCTTTCTTGTACACTGACTGTGGGAGTACATATTTTGGGAGAACAATGTGAAACCAAGTAGTGAAGATGAAGACATACATACTGATGAACAACTGTCTTATACATTCTGGTAGTTAAGTTGGATGTTATAATGCTTTGAAATTTTTGCCAATGTAGTAGACAAAAAATCATATCATTGCGTAATTTGTATATCCTTAATTATTAGTGAATCTGAGCAACTTTCACAGGCGGGTCTCCTATCCATTATCTTTTCCTTTGGTAAAAATCATATTGTCTTTTTCTAAGAAAATTGTAGATGCTTTTTATTTGTTGAGAAAAATTAATATATCTGCAGAGTATATTAAAAAGGTCAACCTCTTAACGTTAAAAAAAATTAACGTTAAGGAAATTTTTCCCTGTGTTTCTTCTATGAGTATTATGAGCTTCAGATCTTACTTTTAAGTCTTTAATCCACTGAGTTGATTTTTATGTATGGTGTAAGTTAAGGGTCAAATTTCATTCTTTTGCAGGTGGATATTCAGTTTTTCTGCCACCATTTATTGAAGAGATTATCCTTTCCCCATTTTGTATTTTTGGCACCCTTGTCAAAAATTAGTTAACTGGTGGCTTCCCTGGTGGCGCAGTGGTTCAGAGTCCGCCTGCCGATGCAGGGGACACGGGTTCGTGCCCAGGTCCGGGAAGATCCCACATGCCGTGGAGCGGCTGGGCCCGTGAGCCATGGCCGCTGAGCCTGCGCGTCCGGAGCCTGTGCTCCACAACGGGAGAGGCCACAACAGTGAGAGGCCCGTGTACCGCACAAAAAAAAAAAAAAAAAAAAAAAAAAAGATTAGTTAACTGTAAAGGTTTACTTCCTTACTCTCTGTTTTATTCCAATGTTCTATTTGTTTTCATATCATACTGTTTTGATTACTATAGCTTTGTAATAAATATATTTTTAAAACAAAAGTGTGATGCTTCCAAGTCTCTTCTTTCTCAAGATTGCTTTGAATATTCAGTTTTTTTGTGGTTCCAGACAAATTTTAGAATTGTTTTTTCTATTTCTGTGAAAAATGCCATTAAATTTTTGATAGAGATTGAATTGAATCTGTACCTTGCTTTGAATATATGGACACTTTAACAATATTAATTCTTCCAATTCATGAACATGGGATATCTTTCCAATTATTTGTGACTTTGATTTCCTTCATCAATGCTTAATAGTTTTCAGTGTATAGGTATTTCACCTCCTTGGTTAAATTCATTCCTAAGTATTTTATTCTTTTTTGATGCTATCACAAATGGGATTGTTTTCTTGATTTCCTTTTTGGATGGATTGTTGTTGGTGTAAAGAAATTCATCTTATTTTTTATGTTGACTTTGCATCCTGCAGCTTTAAGGAATTCTTTCATTAGTTCTAACATTTTTAGTGGTGTGTTTAGGGTGGTCTACATACAGGATCATGGCATCTGTAAACAGGCACAATTTTACTTCTTCCTTTCTGCTTTGGATTATTTTTATTTCTTTTTCTTGCTTGATTGCTCTTTCTAATCATTCTAGTACTATGTTGATTAAAAGTGGTGAGAGTGGGATTCTTACCTTGTACCAGATCTTAAAGGAAAAATTTTCTGTTCTTCCCCATTGATTATGATGTCAGCTGTGGGCTTTTCATAAGTTGCCTTTATTTTGTTGAGGACATTTCCTTTTATATCTATTTTGTTGAGAGAGTTTATCATTAATGGATGTTGTTTTGTCAACAACAAATGGATGCCTTTTCTGCATCTATTGAGATGATGCTGTGGATTTTATCTTTCATTCTGTTAATGTACTGTATCTCACTGATTGATTTGTGTATGTTAAACCCACCTTGGTATGTAATTTTTTTAATGTGTTGTTGAATTTTGTTTGTAAATATTTTATTGAGAATTTTTGCATCAATGTTCAACAAGGATTTGGCCTTAACTTTCCTTTCTTGCAGTATTTTTGTCTGGCTTTGGTATCAGGGTGATGCTGGTCTCACGAATTTGGATTAATCCCTCTACTTCTATTTTTTGAAAGAATTCAAGAACATTGGTATTAATTCTTCTTTGAATGGTAGAACTCAGCCTTGAAGCCATCTGGTCCTGGGCTTTTCTTCCTTGGGAGGTTTTGATAACTACTTTAATCTCCTTATTTATTATTGGTCAATTCAGATTTTCTATTTCTTCTTGATTCAGTCTTGGTAGGTTGTACATTTCTAGGAATTTATCAATTTCTTCTAGATTAGCCAATTTGCATATTATTGTTTATAATTGCTCCTTATGATCCTTTTTATTTCTGAGAAATGTGCTGTAATACCTCCTTTTCCATTTCTGACTGAGTCTCTTTTTTCTTTCTTAGTCTAGTTATGGATTTGTTGATTTTATTTATTTCCTCAAAAAACTAACTTAGCTTTGTTGATTTTTTTCAATTGTTTTTCTATTCTGTATTTATTTCTACTCTAATCTATATTATTTCCTTCCTTTTATTAACTTTGGCTTTAGTTTTTTCTTCTTTTTCCTTGAGGTGTAAAGTTAGATTGTTTATTGGAGATCTTTATTTTTAATGTAAACATTTATCACTATAAACTTGGTTCTCTGCCTTTGCTGCATTCCATAAGGATGGTAAGTTGTTCTTTCACTTTCATTTCTTGAGATATTTTAAAAATGTTCCTCTGATTTCCTCTTTGAGCCAGAGCTTTGTTCAAGAGTGTGTTAGGTAGTTTCCACATATTTGTGAATTTTCCTGTTTTCTTGTATTATTGATTTCTGGTTTCATTCCATTGTGGTCAGAAAAGATCCTTGGTATGATTCTGATCTTCTTAAATTTACTGAGACTTGTTTTGTGACCTAACATTTGTTCTATACTGGATTATGACCTGTGTGCATTTGAGAATAATGTGTATTCTTCTACTGTTGTGTGACTGTGTATTTCTTAAACAGCATATAGCAGAATTTTTTTGTTCTGTGGCATTTAAAATATGCTTTTCCCCCCATATCTTAATATACATGCTATAACAAATGTCCTTTTACTCTATATATTAAAATTAAATATTAACTACCCTCTCTTATGATTCTAGGACACTTTCAATTCTTTCTCTTTATGAAAATACTATATCAAAATATAAAAAATTAAAGAATACTGAAATACAGAAGGAAAAATGAAGTACTTACAATCTTATAAGACAGTGACAACTATTACCTTCTTTTCTATTCAATTTGTGATAATTTATTTTCAATGTTTTCCTATTTTATAAAATAACCTTCTATAACATGTGGCAATGTTTGGGTTTTATAAGTAAAATTTTATTGGTATCTTTATTAATATAGTCTTGCAAAATCCTTCAACACATATTTTTAGATATTCAGTATTTTGGTCAAGGTCTGATCATATCTAAGTTCTTATACATATTGCAAATTGTTCTCTTGAAATGTAGCCATTTATTCCCACTTCAAATATATGAAAGGGCTCGTTTAAAGACCTCATTTGCCAACACTGGATATTATATTTCATTCTTTTACCAGCTTATGGGTCATAAAACAGCATTTCATTGATTTAATCTGAATATATGCAAAAATTAAACTATTTTTGAATACACTTCATGAACATTTCAACTTTTCCTTTTTCAATTTCTTCTAGTTTTTTTTATCCAATTTATCTCCTTATTATCATAACTAAAATAGCCTTAACTGAAATAATCAGTGCATCTCATTTTATTTTCAATTTGATTTTATACTTACTTATTTCATTATTTCATTTCTGGTCTTATGCCAGATTGGACTAGGATCTCTCCACCTTGTTTTCTCCCATTAATAATAAAAGATATGCACACTCCCCTTGCATCCCTAGCTACTGATCCTTTCTCCTCCACCTTAACATCCTACTTTTATTATTCCAACATTCTCACAACACACAGACTTCACTGACCCTCTCCTTTTGTTGCCTCAACAGCAAGTCTAACCCTAGGTGAATGCAATTCTTTTGTTTCAGTATTTATTTTTGCTTGTATCAAGGGAAGTCGACCCTACTGAAGAAAGTCACACAACAAGGATGCATACACTGTAACCCTTTAAAGTCTCAATGATCAACCTCAGCTCATCCCTAGCAATTGTTATGATTTTCTGCATAATTCATATATTTACCATCAATCATAACCATTTCAAACCAGCTCCAATTCCCTCAAGCATCTGAACAACCCACTGCATTTCCCTTCATCTTGCCTTATACTTCTCAATGACAACAGTAGCCATCAGATCTATCAACATGCAAACTTACCCACATTGGCACCCATCCTGTTCTTTCCTACTGAAATAGAGGAACTCTCTCTTCCCCTACTGAGGACCAATCTCTCCTCTGGCTCTTACCCTTCAGCCACTTGCTCTCAAATAGATCCTTTCCATTAACTTTTAAACTAGCTTAAGCCTTTTTTCATTAGAAAAACTGCTCATCCCTCTTTTCTCATAGCTACTACCTGGTCTCTTTACCTCTTATTCAACCTGTCTTTATTTCCCTACTGTCCCTTGTGCTTTCATTTCCTCAAATCTATTAACTCCAAGGTCACCAATAACCTCCACATTGCTAAACACAGTGGACATTTATTTAATTCTTGTACTGAAATCTTCTTTTTACCTGCTCAGCACTTTTAGTTACTTCTGGCAAAAGAACCTCTATTTACGATAAAGATTTTGGCAAACAGATTTAGTTGGAGTTGATGTTATCTTCAAAAATCCTAATTATCAGCCAGCCTACAAAATCAGAATACTTCCTCAGTGTTGCTCAATGACTGGGCAAAGAACAAGCACATGATTCAAGCAAAGTTAATCATAGAAAGTATCTCTGCCCAGACCATCTGTGAGATTATTTCCCACATCACTTCTTAGGAAAATTATAAGAGCAACAATACCAAGAATATTAATAGCTTTTGCTTCTAAACTTGGCTGTTGAATAGCTTTACTCCTCTCTTTCAAAGAAGGAATTAAATAGGCAATCTACATATTCTTTACATTGATATAGCAAAGTTGTCACTGGGAAGAGAAGTGAGAGAAGGATCACAACCGTGGTTACCTTGGAAAACATGTCTGTGATGGAAGGGTGTTTGAACACACTGGTTGGTATATCTTATACAGCTCAATACTGGATCTGAAAGTAGAAGTAAGTTTGACCTTGATTTTCCACTTTCCACTTTCTTTTTTTTTTTTTTTTTTTGGTGACATTGTTTTACAAACTTTATGTTAGCCATGACTTTATTAGTTCACTTTTTCTCTATTGCATAAAGTTCCTCATTGCTTCTAGTAATATGGTTATCTCTCATCCTTTATTCCTGTTTCATTGAGACTCTTACTTTTTGTATATTTTTATATGTATTTGAATAGGAGCAGACCCCAGGCTCAGTTAACTATCTGCCATCTCAACCTATATTTCTCTATTATATGTATTCTTTTTCATCATTACTACTAATAATTACTATTATTATTATTATCCTGAATTGACTCCCAGACATGAGTCAAACATGGTGCTAAGCACTTTATATGCATTCTATATTTTATCCTTCTATCAATCCTTCAAGATAACAATTATTATATCCATTTTGCTATTGAAGAAACTGACTTTCAGCAACGTTACATGAATGATAATGATCAAGAGCTGGTTAGGGGTAAAAAGGGATTTGAAGTTAGAGTCTCTTCTCTAATGTTTTTGTAATTTTTACTATGTAATGCTAACTCCCTTTTAACCACTTTAGCATATGTCCTGGTATATGGATGCCACACTGTCTTTTTAGAACTTATAATTTTTGACAAATCACTTCATACTCTTATTTATAGACACCAGCATTAATAATAAACAAATCAATAGAGTTTAGTCCCTAGTACAAAAGAGTAATAAAATACCTACATTTGGTTGACAAATTTAAAAATTAGTACTGTTTTAACTCATTTAAATAGTATTTGTTTTAAATTTTATTTATTATATTTATTTATTTGCTACTCACTTTCAATAACAGAAAATGCCACTTTATTAGTTTTAAATAATTACAATAATTATTTGTATATTAACGTTTTTTCTCTCACAGCTAAATTTCTTAATACTAATTAATTTTTTCATTTTTCTTGAGGTAGGTTTTACAATATAGCATATTTTAATTCCAGAAAAAGCACTTGGAACTTAGTCACATTTCCTGGGAGATAGATCCATGTTGCATTGGTAGTGAATTAATAGGATATTTGATTACAAAGTGACAAGTGACCTTCTGGAAACAGCAGTTAAAGTTAACTTGATATGGTTAATAAGCCAAACAGAAAAGGACAAATTGAGTATAAAGATCTCCTTTTTTAGTGATCAGATACATACAGGCATTGTTAGGAGTATTATTTGTTAATTCCTAGAACTAAAATTACTTACATATGAGAATTAATTAAATTCATTTAAATACGTTTTATATTTATGTTCCTTTTTATTTGCATAAGTTGCTTAATTAATTTTCACATAAATAAAAATACAATAATAGGCAATTGCTTTTCACACAATGTGATTATATTAGAATGAACCAGAGAGATTCTGTCTATAGAACCTGGAATTTAAATATTAGCTTGTATTCCTTCCATTAATTGAATCTGGGAATAAGTGGAGAATTAGTTGATAAAGACTTTGGAATACATACTTGAAAATGACACCTCGTTTAGGTCTCCATCCTCTTTGGATGGAGAAAAGAGGAAATAATAAGAAATAATTATTTCTAAGAAATAATTTGACAAGTCTGTCTATTTGCTTATTCTTTTAAAAGATTTCTGGTAGAAAAATTGCTGACTAAAAATAGAAAAAAAAAAAGTGATATCTTGAGGACAAGCATCTTTCCCAGGTATGCAGAAGTCAATTACAGTAGCCTCACTTAACTTCAGAAGGGCAAAAAATAAAATATGAATCTGGTGGCAATTATGTTAGGCAATCATTAAAAGAAGCTCAAAATGTGGGTGGAGTTGAGAACAATAAGTAATACCATCCTTCCTGTTTTATAATTTAATCTTTTGGCATTTGAATTTGTAAAGATAATATTTAATTGCTTTTTTGTACTATGCAAAATGCAGCCATGATTACATGGTATCTTAGTAAAATAAAAGAGCAAAGGCATGGTTTCAATGGACAGTGTTAATTCAGGTAACCGCTTTTTTAAAAAGTCACAGGTCATAGAGCAAATTTTAAGTCAAAGAGAATGAAGCTAGATATTAGTACTTGAAAACTGAGATAAAACCTGAAGTACCTATATGGATTTGGCTATTATGTTTGTTAATTTGTATATATCAAGTTTAATCATGCCATTTAGGATAAGTGAAGTCTGGATAAAATTTAGTTTGTACTAGATAGATGCAATTATTCATAAACTTTTGCTGCCAGGAAGATGTTTAATGATGTGATACCGGAAGTACCAAGTCACTTCCCAATCGAGGGTCAACTTTCTTGGAAATGAGATGAGAAATTGCTTTCCCCAACAAAGGGAGCAGACAATGCACCCCTGTCTGTCACTGACATATAGGAGATAATGTTGATTCCAATTCAGGGCAAAGATTCCCTTAAGAGCCTTTCATTAGAAGAGAGATGCTATTTGCAAAAACAAAATGAAACAAAACAAAATAGGACAGAAAGATCTTCACAAAGCATAAATGAAGGAAGAGGAGCTTTATTAAATTAAGATGTTAAAAGTTTCACTTAAACTTAACTCTTAAATCCATTACAAATGTATTAGCAGCATCACTGATACTAAATAGCCACTAACACAGGGTTAAAACTGTGGAGCAAAGAACTTTGTCAAAGACTGACAGGAGAACAACAGCAAAACTTGGGCAGAGAAACAGGTCAACCAGACCACAAAGAGGAAAACTCAGCCACTGGAAAGTGATAGTATTTATGGTTCTTGTTACAACGAAAAAACAGAGGTATATACTTCTCACTGTAACATATTGGCTTATGTTTCTTTCCGTAAATCATATTTTTTTTCCTTGAAAATCTCAAGTTATTCATCCCAAGTATTAATACCTGTATTTCACTGGACAGGGGGAATGAAGATTAAAAAGTGAAAGGGAAACATCCAGGTGTTAGTGATTATGTGAAGGAACTGGCACTCACACTGCTACAGATAACATAACAAAGCCTAGAAAACATTTAAGTTTTTAGATCCTAGGACAGAACAATTTCTCTCCTGGAATTAAGCCTAAGAAACAATAAGACTAAGAACAAATACTCCTACACTAGGATATCCATTGCAATCTTCAATTATAAAAAATATGGGTATGAAGGTTAATTTTATGTCAACTTGACTATACAATGGGGTGCCCAGATATTTGGTTAAACATTATTTAGGGTGTGTCCATAGAGTGTTTCTGCATGAAGTTAATAAATTTAAATCAGTGGACTTGAGTAAAGCATATTGCTCTCCCTGTTGAGGGTGGGCTTCATCTAGTTAGTTGAAGATCTGCACAGAACACAAGGCTGAGTAAAGGAGAATTCACTCTCTCTGCCTATCTTTGAGCTGGGACATCAATGCTCCCCTGCCTTTGGACTCAGACTCAGACTCAGACAGGAATTACACCATCAGTTCTCCTGGGTCTCCTCCAACTTGCCTACTGCAGATCTTGGGGCTTAGCCTCTATAATTGTATGAGCCAATTCCTTATAAATAATCTCTTCATTTATTTTCCATGTTTATACATATATAGCCTATTGCTTCTGTTTCTCTGGAGAATCCTTACCAGTACAAGTGGTAATCTAATTGTTTAAAAACAGATAATGGGTTAAACATTTACATTGATGAACACAAACTCTTTCAGAAAACCTGGAATTAAACACCAACTCTCAAATACTCTATAGTATTTTCAGGATCTTACTACTAAAATGGAGTTTTACATACAATCCTCTGCATATTAAGTTAAGTAAGCTTTACATTCCTCCCTAAAGTATTGCCAGGATCATATGCTTGATACATTTCATACCAACTATAGTGGATTAAAGATGGCCAAAAATTTGTCTCTCCCTCCTGAGAAGTGCAGTGTAATTCTTCATTTCATTGATTCTAGACTTCACGTGTATCTTCTGTGACCAACAGAATATGATGGAAATAATGTGCCAGTTCTGGGCTACTCTTTAAGGAGCTTTCACTTCCTGTCTTTTGGAATATAGCCATCATGCAGTCACATGGAATTGCGCATGTGGCAGACTACTGCAGTCTCCGCCTAAGCAAACCTCCCAATCTCTAAGTTAAAGCCAGAACCAACTTCCTAGCCAAGAGAGTAAGTCATCTTCAAGTAGACCCAACAGTTTCAGTTGAGCCTCCTCAGTTGAGGTTACACAGAACAAGGATGAACTATCTCCTGAGCCTTGTGTAAGTTACAAAATAAAAATCATGAGCGTATCAGTGATGGTTATTTCAACATAAGCCTGTGGTTTCCAAACTGTACATCTCAGGGTGCTGTAGTGAACCCCAAAGGGGTCCAAGGGACATTTTAAACGTTAGGGAGAAGCACAATATGTGACAGCTATCAGATATTGTATGCTTCATTAGTTTCATGTAGTTCATAGTTTCAACATTAGAATGGATTACAATTCTTTCAGTGATGACATATCTTCACAAAGCTGTTTTTTTTGGCAGTCCCAGGGAGAAAAGAAAGTACTCTGTGAAAATTAATGTGAAAAAAGAAATGATGTTGTGATATCCAACCTATTTCCAAGGTTTGAGGAGTAGGCAGTGCCCAGCAGGTACAGACATCCCATTTATAAGTAGTTATGGTTACTTAGGAGTGAAATATTTTTCCTCTATTTTATGTGCATTCTTTTTCAAAATCGCATTAGGCTATTAGGCTACAGACACTGATTAAGCTGTTTGTTCCTCTTCTTAATAAATAAAACCATTTTTCCTCGAAGTGCTGTGAAAAACAAATATTGAGACACTAATAGCCCCATAAACTGAGAAAATCTGGGGAACTCCGCTATAAATCCTTACAGAATGTTATTTAGTCCATAAAACAAACATTTAATTTCTTGTAAAAATGTTTATGATAAATGATTAAATTAAAAATAGTTTGCAAAATAATTTATGTAACATATAGTATTTTAGTATGATTTGAATTCTTTGAGATCTTAATGTAGATATACTTTTATTTTAGATAGAGGATGAAAATAGATATGTTTATTTCTTGCTAATTGATTATAGAATGTAGAAAACTAAAAATTTCAGGCTCTGATAACAGACTCTCTCTCTAAATTTGATTATTTACTATTGATACGACCATGAATATGTTACTTTTCTGTGCTTTACCTTCTTCTGTAAAATGGATATAATTATAGAACCAAATTCATGGAGTTCTTGTGGAAATTAATTTTTAAAATTGTTAATTATGAGTAGCATAGAATTCAATAAATGTTAGCAATGATTATTAGGATGCTTACTTATTTCTAATTCTTTCTTTATGCTTCATGAAATGAACTACTTTGTAATGCTAAACATTATTAGAAATGTTATTAAAGCAGAGACATTCATGTTACTCTTCTATGGCCTATATTTAAATGCTTTTCCCAATTTCTTCCCTTTTTCCTTCCCTTCCCCATTCTCCAGAACTCTGATCTTGCTTACAGAATGTGAGGGAAATATAGCACAGGTATCATACAATGGACTCTACTGAAACTGTATATTCTAGAAGCAACACTGAAACAAGACTATTTTAGCAAAGGGTTTTCTATGATAATAAAGCAAGAAAGAAATTGAATAAAGATCTGAGATTGAGCCAGGAATTTAGCTAGGAACAGTTCTAACTGTAGATGGGAAAATTTAGGTGGAGAGCTTCAAAGTAAGACAAGATGTGGTGCCACAAATGAGTCACGGCAAGTGGTTGAGGACTGGGAGTGGCTACAGAGTCGTCTTGGGTGTCTGGATCATATTTGTGCCATTTGTGTTCAAGTATGTATGTGTGTATATGTGTGTGCACATAAGTGTGGTTCTGTGTGTATGTGTGTGTGTGTGATGTAGGGAACATCCAATTTAAATAAAGAGTTGGGTAATGCTTCCCTTTAATGATTGTCATTATCATGTGGAATTCTTGTACCTGTAAATAAGTGTAGGTTTAACTAGCCTAAGATTATAAGGTTAATGGATTTGAGGAAACGTGTTTTGATACTGACTGCCAAAAAAAAAAAAGGCTTCCTGCCTTATTATGGAGCCTAAGGGTAATGACTTCCACGTTATGGCCTGTGAGTTTACTTCAGAATCTACATGTTGAACATGTCTATTTTGAAATTCATGATGTATAAATATATTAGAAAAAAGTAAACTATTTGCTTTGCTATAATGTAAAGTGATACTGAAATTTCATCTATAATAATGATATAAAATTTATTTTATTACTTAAGCAAAAATATGACTTACAACTATATGTAATGCTTAAATGTGACATAAATCATGAAGCTGATATATGACTAACTGAAGTTTGTGAAGCACTGCATTAAGAGAGTGGCTTTGACATATTAGAGGAACGAGAGCATGAAAGTGATGAATAATACTATGTCCTGAATATTTTGATGGAGGGATTAAATAGCTTTGTTCTTCTCCCCGTAACTTCACTTCCCTAATTTACTGAAAATACCTATTTTGTTCCTTGCCTTTGACGTGTTTTATTGTGCACGTGTCACAGTGAAGACCAGTTTTTGATTGGTGATATTTTTCCAGATGACTGGCAAGGACATTAGGGGTTCCACCACAGCTTGCATCAGTCACTCAAGAGGGCACAACTTCCTGCCACTCAGCTCATCTGATTAACACTCCACGGACTGATAAATATGCTCCCTTTCCTAGAAATTTTAATTGTCATAGGAAGGGCAGCTCTTAATGCATATATCTGTCATTGTAGAGCAAGACTCACACAGGGAATTAGAGTTCTTCCCAATTCTAGTCAATTTCAGTAACTACTTGTTCTATTATTCTTGACAATGCTAAACCATATTTTTTGAAGCAGGAAATTATTTTATGCATAACTAAAGCCCTGAGTTTTATATAAGTAAAGGGAATAATGAAAACTTAGAGAAGTTAATACAAATATTGTGGACATGTTTGAAAATCAGAAATGTTGCATTTTCTAGAATAGGTTTGTGGTATTCCAATGTCACAATATTAAACATTTCTAATAGTTCTAATATTTATTGCTACTTCAAGCTTCATTACTTATCAAGTAGCATTAACACCTGTCCAAAAGGCACCCATGAAACTTTCAAGATAATTGGAAAACTATATCTTCTTAGAATAAACATAAAACTTTAAGAAAATAGGAAGCTATGTCTCATAAGTTCTAGGTCTATGCTGACTAAAAAAATGTAACACATAGCATGCTTCTTTAGATGTCTCTTAATAAAATGTTAATTTCTACAAGGGGAATGGCTGCAGTAAAGTTTTTTCCCAGGTGGAAATTGATCTTCTCTTAATGTTCTACATAAAGTCTTTATGCTAATAAGAGGAAAAACTTATTCCAATAGCAACCATCCTTTATCATCTTTCCCTCTCCTCTACCCTATAAGAGTAACATGCTTGTTAAAAAGAACAGATAAAAATTATGGAAGTGAACATAATTTCTCTTCCTTACTATTATTTATGATAATTGTAAAATATTCTCATGTTATTTGTGAAGACTTAAAGATATCAAAATAATATCATGTATCTTTTCATTCTGCTAATTTAATAACTTTCCTAATAATAATTGTTTTAGTAATATCTAATAATAATTGTTTTCTTTCTGAAAAGCATTTATGCTAACATAAATACTTGTAAGTTGACTCAAAAGTAGAAATTTTTTGTTGTCTGATCAATAAAATAGACATTGTCTACAGTAACAATTTTGCATAGACTCACTTAATCTCTTTAAACTGCCTTACCAAGCAGTTTTTGAAGTGTCAGGAAATCATACATGTTCTTGAAAAATAATGTACTTCTGTATCAGAAATACTCAGAGTAGAATTAGGAGAAATTTAATAAAAGATTAAAGCAGCATTAGCATCCTCCTGTGACAGAAAAATTATTTTAAATTTAGAGATGTTGTCATCAATTTGTACAGTCTTTTAAGCTCCACCTCCATTCTACCCAATGATACCGGCTTCTTCAAAGGAATGAAATGCTTTATCTTCTTGACAGAACAAATTGACTGGAAAATTACATAAACCCTTCAGCAGATGTTCTTTCCCACTTTGTTTGGGAATATGCACTGCTGTACAGTGTTTCCAAGACCCATGTGGAGAAAGGCTGGAGGATGCAATCAATGTAGGCTGAGTCTACTATAATGTATGCAAAGACTACTACTAGTAAGTCTTTGGTTGTATAGTCAAGTACAATTTGGGTTATAAACCATAATACTATTTCCTAATTTTTAAAAATTATTAAACATCCAAAAGATTTAAGCTATTCAAATTAGCCCTACAAACTCAAGCACTTTCCTACTCAAGTGAAATTCCAAGGTTCAAACTGCTAGAAATGTGTTTGCCATAATGAATGAGTCTTGAAGTCAAGATTGTCAGGTAGCGAAGAATAGGAAAAAGAAACCAACTTTGACTTGCAACCCTCTACACATAATATCTCTATTGGTATGGCATACTGATCTGTGCAAATCAGATGGCATCATCAATATTATAATGCACACCACTGAGTTAAGCATCTGTATAACAATCTGAATTGTCATCCATCTCTCTGTGAACAGTACACTGAAACTTAGTGTCACTTAATGCTAAATGACATTCATCTACATAGTCTGCCTCTCTATCTAGCATGGTAAACTTGTAATTGTATTTCATCCCGTTAGTTTTCAGGTTTTGCAAAAATATATTTTGCCATGCAGTTAAAAGTAAGAAAAAGTAATGTAAACAGCTCTCAATAAAAGGCTATCAAGCTGTAAGAACAATGTGTATATAAAAAACACCTCAAAGGAGGTGTTCACATTCCCTACACATTGCAAATTCTTAGCAACTCTATGGAATGCATTGGTACTTTCAGATAAAAGGATCATTTTTAGAGGGAAAGGGGAGTGAGCCACCCCAGAGGTGGAAGAAATTTTTTTAATGGAAATTCCAGAAGTTATAGTAAGTCAGAAAAAATTCATAATAGTACTGGTGTAAACTAAAATATTGACTGCTATAGTAACATGATTCATGATTCATAGGTAGGCAACTGTTCCATACACGAGCTTTAATAATGTAAGCTGTGCTTCTACTGAACTGTTGATTATGAATCATAAAAAGTAACACTTCATAGAAATTATCACCTTCTAAAAGAAAACAGTTAGAATTTGATAGCTCAATCCAAATAGATTTTCTGATAACTAATTAAGATTTTATTTTGGTTTTTTCTTCCAAATATTTGATTTTAAGCCCAGCAATAAAAGAGTAATTGTTTTCATCGCTTTTTTTTCTTACTTAAATGAGTCAGGGTTTTGCACTGATAAAGAACTAGACTTGTCTCCAAAATACTTAAGGTCTACTTTCAGGCTCTTCCAGTAATTAAACATGCTTCATTGTTCAAGTCATTCTCTGGATGCCATGATTCTCATCTGTAAAATTATGGAGGTTCCTAGTTCCTCCCTAAGATCCACTAGGCACAGTGGAAAAGAAGTTTAGAGATGTTGGCAGAAGGGGGTCTTTGGGAAGGCTTGGATTACATATCAAGTAATATGGTGAGGGGCCTCTTAATATGTTGCAACCACAGAGGCAACATCAGTTATCAATGCTTCAAGGCTAGAGTTTTGAAGAAAACCCAACAAAGTAAAATTGACTTATGAAAGTTATGGCTACTAAGTAATAATTGATAGAAAATATTTTTTTACATTTTGCATGATGTTATTAAATAGGTTAGAGTGAAAAGAAAAATCAGCTGGGAAAGATATGTAGAAAGTGGGTTTTTTCCTTTGGTTTCTGCTTCATTTCCCATGATGGCAAATATTTTCTTGAAATGCCCTACATTGTTTTTCTAAAGAGCAAATAGGTTCTTTTGAGATGTGATCGGATTTAAAAAAATAATCTGCTTTCGTATGCCACAATTTTTAAAAAAAGCCTCTTTGGTTTCAAATTTTGTAGAATTGTCAGTGTTTCTACCATTTAAATATATATTAAATTGCTCTTTTTCTTATATAAAAAAGAAACAGTTGAATCTGGTGAATTTCTGACAATATTCTATTATAATTATGGTATCAGTGCTACATGAAGTATTCTCAGTTTAGTAAAGCCTCTGAGATTTACTACAAAATTAGAATGGCTTTCTTTAGATCAGTGGCTAAACTACTGCTAATGGCCTAATCCCCTTCTTTTTTTTTTTTTGTTAAGCACACTACCAGCAAATTACATATAGTATATAACTTTCTGAATAATAAGGACATCTGGTAGGGCTATCTTTATTTTTTTTCATTTGAATACTCTTAAAACTTAGGCAATGTAAACAGAAAGCTCTAACTAATGTTAAGTTTACTAAACAACCCCATTATTATTTAGCACTGGAAGTGCTTCACACTTAGAAGTGTTTAAACAAAGTATGGCTGTGATGAGAATTCAAACCTATCATTATTCTGGAAAATGTCACGTGGGCAAAACAAATACAAGTGAAAAAACAATACCCTCCCACACCAAAAGCAATAACAAACTGTTTCAAAATAATACCATATCAGAAAATATCTATAAAAAGCTTCATGAATTATAATTTCCTTTAAATCAAATAGGTAGATACTCCATTTTTTTTCTTTTAAAATACTACCTACCATTTTTCTATCACTAGGTAAAGATGACTCAACCTAACTTTATATATCTGTAATCTGGCATATCAGGAATATTGTCATTTTTATGAGATAATCATCTTGTTTAGATTTTTTTTTACAATTTATATAGTAATTTGTAAATTTGCGATTATTTAAAAAATGGTAGTATGGGTGGGAGATACTTTTATCTCAGAGGCAAACACACTTAACTGTTTAATAAAAGTTCCAGTTAAAGTACACAAAATCGCCTTAAAAAGGGATGTTCGATCATGATAAAATAAAACAAAACTTGCTTGACTCTATCATGAGATAAAAATGCATTTTTCTAAAGTCTCATGGTTCTTTAAAGCTGCAGTTTACTGCATGAGTTTCAACAAAAGAAATCCAGTTTATTCAGGGCTCCATCTACTCATACCCTGTAACTCTGACTTAGATTGCTTTATACAACTCTTTGACTTGAAATACATAATCCATCAAATCCTTTTCATATCATCTGACTGGAATGAATATCATCTATTTTGTTATGTGTTCTTTCTGTTTTAATCCACCTCTATTTCCATTCTCCAGCATATATGTTTGTTCAGCAAGCCTTAGTTTTGTCTGATCATCAGTCCAATTATTTACACATCATTTAAATTTTAATAACTTAAATCATAGGAATTTAAAGAATAATGGGGTTCAATCGAAGTTAGTAAATATTCTCTTGTTAGAAATGTTCACACATAATATAAGTTAACTCTACATTGACCAAAGCTTGTGTGATTATGCTGTATTGGGTAAAATTCTGGAGGTGACTGATTCCCACCTACAGTTCATGGGCACCAGGATATTTAAAACTGGAAGGTGGGTAGAAAGAAATTCTCAGGAAGAACTACAACCAAAAGGTAAACAGGGATTCAACTTTCTGTAATAAACAAAACAAATATATAAAAATATATAATATATATATAAGAAAAGCAAAATCTTGAACCACTTAAAATCAAGCCAGTATTATTGTCTCCCCATATTTTACCCTCAACCAAATCCATTTAACATTTATACATGAAAATCCCTAAGAATTGACTAGGTCACTTTTTTTTTTTTTTCCTTCGGTTCTCAACTGTGTTTAATGCTCTCAGTTTCAAAATTCCAGTTTCAGGAATATCCTTCGGATTTCTTCATACAAAGTCAAAGGTACTCCACAAATCACTGCAGAGATTCCTTTACTGCTATGGATTTACCACCACCATTCTCACTGTAAATTATTTTGCAGAGAGATAAGAGTCTGGGAGAAGTTGGAGGGTTTAGGGTTTAGGAGTGCATTTCAGAAAAATGTGATCTTAGTATTATGCTCTTTTTAGAATAACATGTAAGAGTAAAGAAGCCAATTGAAAATTTATCTTACTCTCAGCTGTGTTAGGTCTCATCACCATTTTTTATTTAAAAAGGAAGACAAATGAGCAGAGCACATTAAGAGCACACCAAGCCGGCATACTAAGTGGGTGTTCAGATGTATCACAGCCCTTCATAATAATAAAAACCTCATTTGATCATAAAAATAACAGTCAAGGAAACTCAGCTGATTATTTTATTTTTGATTATACAGACATATTTTGAAGAAAAATAATTTTTAAACATTTCACATAATAATAGAAAAGTAGGTGGTATTTATATGAAATTTATAAAGATTTCCAATTGAGTATTGAATTGGCACAGAAAAAACACAAAGGTTCTTGTGTGTGTGAGTGTGTGTGTGTGTGTTGGGGGCAATGAATTATAATGATACAAGATATAGGATAAAGATGACAAAGGTAAAATACCAGACAGAAAATATATGTGTTCTGATAAGTTATAGATACATCAAATAGCTGTTCAGAAAAAATAGTCAAGGGTGCCCTTGAGGGTATTCTGTGGACCATGTTTTTATATATACACTATTTCCCTCTTAAGTGAACATTTAGCAATTATGCTGCAAATTATTCCACCATGCGAAATATAAGCTCACAGGTGCATAAGTAAATGGACAATAAATGGTCTCCTACAGATAAATACACTTTGTGGTTTTATTCTCTGGGGAAATTTCTCGCTTCCTGAATATTACTATTGTGAAAGCTCATTAATTTGAAGATTGGAATATTTTGAAAAAAATCATTTGATTAATTTATCTAAAATCCACATTTTGTGTTAACTAAAAAAAGGCGTTTTCTTTTTTTTTCATAAATGGAAATCATACTATGAGTTGCAGGTTTCAGTTTGAATAGATCAAAGTATAAAATGGAATACTATCATTTTAAATATATATAACTATAATTGTTACTAATATCATTAATTTCAGGTAGGCATTTCATTAAGGTAGTTATCATGAACTTTGCAATTATTAGAAGATGATACTAGAGATGCTAATTTATTTCTTTTAAATATTTATCTTTAATAACATAATTTATTCTTCTGGATACAGATTATAGATTCTATAAAGCAATTTAATATTTACATAGGAACAGTTGGTTGACTACTAAGACCAAGAGAAATCTCCTTTTTCCTACATCTGTAAATCTGAATACATACATACATACACGCACACACGTTTTTGAAATTTTGCAGAGCATTTTAACCCAGGTAATTGATTATGAAAGTTAGAAAATAATATATATCAGATATCAAATGTGAAATATTAGGTCACTAAGAGTTTCTCTGGTTTCTATATTTTCTGGGCAGTAGCTTTCTCCATGAAAAAGACTACTTAGGCAATAGGAATTCACATCTTCTTGCCATTAAGCAAAGATTTGCACTACATTCTTCTAAATTTTGTTAGACTTGACATTTTAGCTCTTTCAAATAAAGTCCACAAATATGAATAAAAAATTTATAAGGGAAATTATATTAACTATTCAACATTAGCAGCATTCAATAACATGATTGTAAAAGTGAAAATATAATTTAAAAGCACCAATTTTTTTTATAACCCCAAAACAGGAAGCATTGTGGATTGTGTCTTAAACTTAAAATCTGGAAGTTTCTTCAATGTCTCCAATTTCCTAAATGTATCTTGTAGATAAGCATTTGAAGGCACAATCTCTAAAGTTACCTTCAGAAGAATAAAGTTACTAATGTTACTCCACAAGAGAAATTTTGTCCTTTTATGTTTCATTCTTTGAAGCAGAAAATGGACAGGTGATTCTGAACTAGATAGGAGAGGACTTAAATATCTCTACCATAGGAACTCAAAATATAAATATGTTGCAAAGGACTAAATGAAGGGAAAGCATGGTAGTATATCCATGACTATGAAATACAGCCTTGAGGTTTTACTTAAACTAAAGAAGCTAATAAGATTTTAACAATTTCCTGTGTGTACCAGCTCCTCAAACCCTTCTGAGTCCTTCTTCCATTACCAGTGCTATAACAACAAACTTTATTAAAGGACCTTGATAAAGAAGATTATTATTTACCAATATGTATTGCATAACACTGGTCCTTAAAATATTCTAGGAGAAAAAGAGTTCTGTATTAAAGTAAGTTTATGAAATGCTGTACAGTACATCTCACTCTTGGAGACTTCTTTTTTTTTTTTTTTTGTGGTACGCGGGCCTCTCACCGTTGTGGCCTCTCCCGCTGCGGAGCACAGGCTCCGGACGCGCAGGCTCAGTGGCCATGGCTCACGGGCCCAGCCGCTCCGCGGCATGTGGGATCTTCCCGGACCGGGACACGAACCCGTGTCCCTTGCATCGGCAGGCGGACTCTCAACCACTGTGCCACCAGGGAAGCCCTTGGAGACTTCTAATGCACATTTTCATTTGGCATTGCATCATGAACATATTTCTATTATATTCACTAATCTCTATAATTTATCCATTCTTCTACTGTTAACATAAGGATTTTCAACAGTCTGATTTTATTAACAATGCTGTACATAAAGTTCCATGCACATTTCTGATGGTTTTTATGGAATAAAGCACTAGAATCGGAAATAATAATGAATCATACTGTATGAATATTGTAATGTTCCTAATAAATATTGCCAATATGCCTTCCAGAAAGTTAAACCAATATATTTCTATATTACTGTATATATTCCCAAAGTTACACAATAAGAGATTTTACAAATCAACATAAATATTCCAAAGAACAAAGAGCAAATCAAATGTTTATAAATAAAAAAGTAATGTGCAAACTCTTGCATAATTAAACTAATGCAAAATAAATCAATGACTAGATATGTTTAATGTGTCAGATTAACCAAAGTATTTTGAGAATTAAAATAATATTGTAGATGTTCTTATACACTGCTAATGGGATGTCAACTTGGGCCAAAATTGTAGGAAAGTAATTTAGCAGTATTTATCATGACCCCTAAAATAATTTATTTCCTTGATACTTTTTTAGATAATTAGAAATGTGGTTAGAAATATTTTGTTTAGGGGTGATAAACACAGCATCATTAATAGCAGCTAAAATTTTTTTAAACAGTCAAGAGTAAATGATGACATATTTATATTGATACTGTTAATATTGCCTAATGATCCATTCTCTCCCACTTCTTTTGTTAAAGCAACCCTCAAATGTTAATTAATATATGACCACCTAGAATAAATACTGTAACTATAAGCCTGTCTTTCTACTAGGGTGGTTACATGACTAAATTCATGCCAGTTTGATATATAAGCAGAAAATAAATGTGCAACATCTATGCCCTTACTATGAAAGGTAGTCCTCTACTACTCCCCTCTCCTTGCTGTAATGTGGACTTGATAGAATGAGCTGGAACAACCATCTTTATCCATGATATTGGAGTATGGATGGCAGAGGAACAAAGTATATGAATCTTGGATCTCTGATAATTTTGGTGCTGCAGGAAATCCTGGACCACCTACCTCTGAGACTTTTACATGAAAGAGAAATAAAGGTCTATCTTATTTAAACCATTGTTGTTTTGGTTACTTTTGTTACAGTAGCAAAAACTACCTCTTAAGCACATGATACATACTTGTATGAATATAATGTAGCAACTAAAAGCCTCCTAATGGCATGAGAACAACTAATAAAGTAATATTTCAGAAAGAGCAAAATATATTATGCCAATTTTCCACATTATACCATTCCAAAATAGTAAAGGAATCTCCAAAATGTTAATGGGAGTAAAGTTTTGATGGTAAGATTAGGGATAATTTTTAAGATGTACTTCTTATTCCTGTCTAATTATGAGAAAAATATCAAACGAATTCCATTTGAGGGGCATTTTACAAAATATTTGACCTGTAATTTCCAATACTGTCAAGGTCATCAAAAATAAGGCAAGTCTTGTTATAACCGTTATAGCCAAGAAGACCTTAAGAAGACAAGGTAACTAAATGTAGTTTGGTGTCCTGCATGAGATCTTGAAATAGAAAAAAAAATTAGGTAAAAACAAAGAAAATCTTAAAATGGGCTTTACCTAATAATATACTAATATTAGTTTATTAATTGTGACAAATATAACATAGTAATGTAAGATGTTAACAATAGAGAAAACTGGGCGTGAGCTATATGGGAACTGTTATATAGGAACTGTTGAGCAGAACACAGTGCATGGTAACCAATGCCCGGAAAGGAAGCCAATTATTGATACAAGGAGGATAGCAAAGATCATCACAAGGCCAGACACCAGGAACGGAAGTCCAAACACTTCTGCACACAGCATCTTGGCATCTGAGTCACCAAGAAAAGCACCACACAGCCAAGCACTGGATGGGACAAGGCTTTTAGTCACATGGTGAAGAGACAGCAAAATCAGTTCCAACAGTGTGTGTCAGTCCCTCACGGCCAGCAGGTGCACCTGGCAGCCCATACTAGGTAATTGGCCTACATGTACCCCTCTAATGCTGCCTCAGAAGAATCCTGACCCTTCTCCTGCCAAATAATGAAAGCTAGGGACATGCCTGAAGGCCACTGACATACACTCCTAAGCAGAACAACAGAACCCTCATTGAGCTTGAAACAGATCTTGGGCTCTTTACCTCATGGTAAGGAAGATCAAGGCTAACGGCCTAACCTAACGTGGCTGAGTGAGTACAGAGATTGTGCACATGAGACTGCCTTTCCCAAGAGGAAGTTTCGTACTATCTTCGTAACATTTCTATAAATATAAATCTACTCCAGATTAAAAAAAAATCTTTATTAAAAAGTGTTCCAGGCACTATTGCAGGCTACAGACTTTGCTACCAGTATGTTAGCACTTGGTCTGTGTGGGCAGAAGCCAGGCCTGCGATATCTCTAGCTTCTGCCAGATCTCCCCCTTCAGCTCTTCTGACTCCTGAGCTAAACGTAGCTCCATGAAGAAGGGCATCAGCTTCTCCTGCAAGTCACTAGCATCACTGAAGTTGGAGGTTTGGAGGCAGTGATGAATCAGTCTGAATGCCAGTCCTTTTCATGGATTCCAGTTTTCCTTTACTCTCCTCTACTTCATGTCCTTCTTAACTGCTCATCTGCCTGCCCTGCTGACCTGAGACCTAACACCAGAGGCTGAAGCAACAGATAAACATAAACTGTTTAACCAGCACCCAACCAATACAAGGTAAAATCCATATAATTGATCCCATATATTGTATTTTCCCTAACCATTGTTTTTCTGATCAAATCTTGCCTGCTATACCTATGTAATCTACTAAGAACTTTTGTTAAAAATCTTATATATTGAGGCCAACTGCCTAATTTCAAGGCCTAAGGGTCATAGAGTCAATCAACTACCAGGAGGCTGAAGATTAGAAGGCAATATGTCCTGATATGGTTTCTGATACAGTATCTTGGAACCTCCTGAAATGCTGCCATCTACCAAAATGAATCAAGACAAACAACCATTTTGTTGAGCTCTCCATTGAAGAATTAATAACATTAATGAAATCTATCTAATCACTATATATTCTGGTTCTTTTCTACTTTCAAATTCATTACATCTATAATGAAAATAAAAGATATTTTTAGTGGTCAAAAGACATAAAATGATTAATCACATATCTACTAATGACATTTTAAAAGTACCTCAGCCCAGAAATGTGACACTACAATCATTAAACATCAGATTCAATTTTCAAAGATACTAATCTTAAACTTTATACTGCTGGCAGAAACATAAAATTATATCCAATAAGCTCAGATGCTCTGGATAATGGAAAAGCTCAGTTCTATGGCACTGCCAGAAAATAATATGCTTTTAGAAATTCTGCAAGTTGAGTAGGGAGATAACTGATCAGAATATGACAAAGTGATGCTACAAATTGTTCAGAACAGAAAAATTCCAGTTCCAAAGAGATACTTTTTTTGAGACACTGATTGAGGTCCAAGAGCAGCATAATGGTACCAAATGGATAAAAACAACAATAAAGGCACTTCTCATGCATAATGCATAGGCATTCTCTATTCGAGTTGATATCACCATCTGGTGTCTAATTATTCCCGCTTCACACCACGGTGGTATGCACCTAATGAAATGACTGTACATTATAATAACTCAGTACACAGACTCTTTGCTGCTAATTATAAGGTGCTAGTTGTTGTTGTTGTTTTACATATTATGGAAATCCCAAGGAATTCGGTGTTCATTGCTTAAAATAAATATTTTGTATGGTGTCACTAGGAAAAGAGAGCTCTAATAAAATTTTATTCTTCTAAAAGATCTATTGTTTCTTTTTTTCACACACACACACACTGTATTTTATTTTTACAAGAGATAAATAAACTGACACCAAGCATTGTAAATGGATGACCATATTGTTTCTTTATGTTTTATTAGTTTCTTCTAACATCTGTACCACAGAAATTAATTAAGGTCCTGATTCTTTATTCTCATCACGTGCTCTTTTTTCAAACTAAGTACTTTTATTTCAACTTATTCATAAATATCTTCAAGTTGTAGGAATCAAGGTTAACAGTTATTTGTTCTCTCCTAAATAACAAAGACAATTTTATGAAACTACACATTTATTCATTCATTTATTTATTCTTCATTCAATAAATTCATTGCTTATTTATTAGGCATTAGAAACTTTTTTTAGGGTCTGGGGAAATAATTAATTACCCCTTGGAAAGACTCAGGTCAATTAATGAAAAATAAATATAGGTAAGTGATTACAATAACATTTTGTAAATGCTATAATTAGAGGTATTTACAGGTTCTTAATGAAGTAGAAAGGAGAGGTTCTTCATGATATCTTTTAAACCTAAAGATATTGTTAATTTTCTCGGTTGGAGTTTTAGGTATTTATTGGTGCACTATAAACTTCCCCAAAATGTAGTGGCTTAAAACAACAATGATTTATTTGTTGATGATTCTGTAACTCACTCATGGCTTGGAGGCAACAGTTCTTGCTTGCTCCACATGGCATCTTTAGGAAGCTCTAACTGGAGGGACTTGAGGGCCAACTTGAAGATAGCTCACTCACAAGGATGAAAAGTTGGTCTGGCTTTGACTGGTGGTTTGGTGGAATAGTCAGTTAGGAACACCAGTTATCTGCCACATGGGCCTCTCTAGGTGACTGCTTGGGCTTCTTCACAAAATGGCACATTAAGTTGCAAAATAGAGGAAGTGGAAGCTGCCAGTCTTCTTAAAGTTAAGGCCCAGAACTGGCAGAGTATCACTTTCACCATACTTTGTATAAGAAGATACAGGTCCAGTCCAGACTCAATTGCTTGAAGAATTAGACTGTACTTCTCAGAGCTCTAGTTTTAGCTATTTTATATCACTCATTGCTATAGAATTTATCAAGCAAATATAATCCTGGAAAGTACTTCAGGGAGTAAAGGCTTACTTCTCTTAAAATCTGGTAATGTATGTAAGACTCCATTTTAATACTGTGGTTCTAAAAAGGAAACTCTATATTCCATGGAATATCTGAAAGTCAGGATTTAATTTTAGGTCTGAAACAGTTTGTGCTAATCAATAGAAATTTTTGTCTCTATCACAAATATATGTTAGATAAATTTGAATTTCAAATCACATTCTACATATAACAAACATTTAAAACATTATGTACCATATGTGGTAAATGCTTTATACAATATTTCATTCAATTACCACAACAGAACGTTCAGGTAAAATTATTATCCTCATAAGAGAAATGAGGCTAAGGGAAACGAGTAGTTTATCTGAGGTTGTGCAGCTAATACACGGAAGTTCTTGGATTTATGCCCAGGCTGCCTTTCTCCAAAGTCTTAGTGCTGTACGGTACTGCCTAAGCACAGACAAATTGAATATTAAGTTTCACGAAATGTAGTTTCATCTGTTTTTCCTTCTGATAATATATTGAGTGTCCATTGCAAATACAATTTATTGTTATTTAATTTAAGGAGGCTTGAGACTCTGGTAACATGGTTTCTATTTTCTTCAACCTGATCAATGAATCATTTAACCAACTTTTCTCTACACAAAAATTTCAACTTACAAAACAGTTTACAAAGAAAATATGTATTACCAGATATGTGTGTATATCACAAATTAATATTTAGAATAAAAGAGGTTAAACTGGGAGATGAAATTATATATGTTTACACGTCAGATTTAGGTATGAAATTCTGTGTTTAATCATCTAGTTGCTTAAATATTTACCTTTTCTATGCCTTCTTTTTCTATTTCATAAGCTCCATGATGGACAGTAATAAGACCTCTTATTTTATACGCAAGGCTGACAGCCTAGTAGGTATTGAATGAAGGGAATAGGTTGTAAAAGTTCTGTATGAATATTTATAAAAACAATTAATTGGGTGAAAAATCAATCAGAAAACTCAAATCCATAATACTAGGTCAAGTGTAATCACACTGGAAAATTTCCCTGTTGAGACTTTTGCTCTTCATTTTTCTGCTATGGTAAGAGAAAATTACATGAAAGTAGATTATAGTCATACTTTGAGACAATTATTTCAAGACTGTTTGAGAGCAGAGAAGTACTGAAGAGCTTTTTGAACAATTACAGTTATATTTTTTAGAATTTTTCTCCATTAACATTAATTATATTCTCCCTAGAGTCATGAGCTCAGGAGCCTTTTGAAAAGGCAAATTCATTCACCAACAGATGAATGTTTTAAGTTTTCAATTCATTACCATTTGACCTGAAACATTTAGAGTTGCTTATTTTTCTTTTTTTTAAAGTAGCTTTATTGAGATACAATTTACATACCACAAAGTTCACCCGATTAAAGTTATCATTCAATGGTTTTTAGTTTGTTTCCTGAGTTTTTTTTTGTGTGTGCGTGTGTGATCATCACCATACTCTTAGATTTTCATCACTCTTAAAAAGAAACCTTTGACCAAATAGCAATCAGTCACTGTCCTCTCATCCTCCCCCACTCCCAGTCCTAGGGAAGCTAATCTATTTTGATTTGTCTTTCATTTCAGTTAGAGAAGTTGTAAAAGAAAAGTAATCTCAGATTATGGGTAATACAGTATATAATGCATAGATACAGATCACCATGCGTTCGTCTCATGTTAACACTATGTTAAAGACCAGGAATATAACTTGAAGTGCATCCTGTGAAACAATCAAAGTCCTTTTAATGAAATGTAGTAGTATAGCAATGGAAGCTGGCTCAAACTTTAGCTCAAGAATCCTGAATTACAGTCACTTTCAGAAACCCCATTGGGGATAACAGGAGAAAATAGCACATACTTCTCAAAAGTATAGGTTTTCTGCACACTATTTTGTGCCCCTATTTTTCATGTTGTCCATTTCTAAGATATGTTTATGTATCTATACTCACTCTCATAAGTTATTTTTTTTTAACTTTTCCCACATTGCCTCTGACAGTCATCATTCTAGTTTTTATCACTTGGCATTCCTGTGAGTCTCCTCTTCCAAATCCTGCCTGACCAAAACACACACCTTTTAAGTTTTATTTTTATTTATTTTTATTTTTGTTTTTGCCACAAGTAAGCTCTCTTCAGACCTCTAATCTTCTTCACCAAGGCTCTTTTTAATTTGTCACCTTGGATAATTTCTTATCCTTTATTTTCTTTTCCTTACTCTTCCCAGAAATATCTCATTCCCTCAACTTAACCCTCCAGTGGGTACCTGCTTTTTCAGTGCAGTTTATTAAACATGTCACGCATAACCTAATGTAAATTATGCCCCTAGCATTTACATTAGGTCAGCAGTGTGTCGTCCTTCTAGTACTAGCTTTCCTGTTGTTGAAATAAAATAATATGTATTTTTTCTGGCATTTTTACTATTACTGTGTAGCACAATATAGTACAATAAAATGGTTACAGACATGGATTTGGGGTCTTATGAAAGAGATAAGTTCCCAATTCTGACTCTAACTTCCAAGTCATTTGAATTAACTAAACTCCAATTTCCTCATCTGTAAAACTGAAATAATAATACTGCCCTCATAGAGTAGTAAAGAGAAAATAATGCTGTATTCAAACACTTAGCATAACACCAAAAAATGATAGTAATATTACCAATCATATGATTTTTATCATTACTATTCACACACATTAAGCCTCCACTAGACTTTTTTGGGTTGAATATGTGTAAAATCTATTTAAAATATGATTTTTATAGAAAAGTAAATTCTAAATAACAAACTGACAATATTTCCATAACTCAGTATACTTGAGACTTGCTGTGTAAAAATAATATAAAGATGATTTAGTTGATTCTCTGTCATTTAGTCAGGAATATGTAGATACTCATCTGATTAATTTATCCAATGAATAAGGTGTCACTTAACCTTTTTTGACAAATTAAATGGAATTTTAAAAGTTTTCTAATACACACATTTGCCATCAAAACTTGTTACGTGTAAAGGCAAATGAAAAAAGAGGCAAGAAGTATAATCTTATCATGCCATTATGGAAATATTTTCTTATAATTCTGATAGAGTAATATATGCTTTTCTCCCTCATTGTAAATTTTATCAAAGTTTCTCTTTCCAGGAAACATGTGTTTGCTGTCAACTTGATAATTAAGATATAAGAAAATAAAGCATAAATGAAAGGTCTGGAATCCATTTCCTATTTAAGTTGATTAACCCTCACACTGATCCCTCTGACTGAATCACTAAACACAGATTTGCCTTGTTTCAATCCCTTTGTACATCTGCTTTCATAAATGAAACAATAAATTCTTAATTGTTTGAGGTGCAATTTCTTCCTCCCAGTTTGTAAGTTCCCTGAAAGCAGGCAGTCTTTCTCTTATTCATTGCTGAATCTCTGTAAATTGTGGTTGAATGAATAAAAAAGTGAATTCAGAAAAATATTTTAGAGCCATTCATCTGGAAATAATGCTCTGTTCCAAATTGGTTCCTTTGAGAAGAATAATAAGAAATTGGTTATCTGAAATCACAAAATATCTTTTATTCCACATGTATATATGTATGATGTTATATACACTTTCCATGACCATGTTAAAAGCAGTCACATTATATATCAACAAGGTAAGGTAGAACTTTCTTGATGATGAAACCTTTCTTTTTTTGATGTCTTGAGGGAATCTAACTAGCTAAGTGACACCCGTTATAAAATGTTCCCTAAATAAGGCTCAGTGTATCTTGTTATTCTGGAGGGAACATAAGCATCATTTCTGTGATCCACTCCAGAATTAAAAGCATAAAAAAAAAACACAACAACCCTGAATATTCACTGAAAACTGGGGTTAAACAGAATATACCAGGAATTGTGGTTAATGGGATTAATATGATTAAAAGCTTAAATTGCATATGTTGGAAAGCAATTTTCTAATATAATAATATAGGTATAAAATGAGTAAGAAATAATTCTAATATTGGGAAACAAATGAACTTTGGTTTTCTGCTAGCTCAACCAAGAAAAATTAAATAGAAGGAATTTCCCAGTTGTTATAAAGAAAAGAATGTATAGAATTGTCTCAATTTTAAGATTTTCTCACATTAACTTGTCTTAATCTTTGGCACCTGCTAGAAAGTAAGAGCACATGACAAAATGAATGAACACATAGCAAATGGAGACCAACAGAAGAACTTGGAAATAATCTGATCATGGTAAATTTGACAGCCTTTTCCCTTCTATTCATATAATGACTTAGTTTGCATCTGAACTGTCATAGTGATGTTTATTTTCTACTAGCAAAATTAATTTTAAAGTTATATTATGAAATTATTATGTCAATATTTCATGGTGTAATGCAAGAACAGAAAGAAAAAGGACAAGTTGACATGTATGATACATGTAGTATACTACCTGGACATATCTGAAATTCACTCAGGTTTAAATGAAACCACATCTGTACTAATCCCAGCCAAGTGTTCCGGAATCAGTGTCAACAATCAGGGCCAACATTTCTTTTTTCTTGGTGCCTCCCTTCACCACCACATAGCACTGCCCATAGTCATTTCCATTTTTGTGAATAAATAAACAAAGCACAATCTCCTGTGCCCTGGAAAGTCTCTACAGAACCTGGCAAGTGAGAAAATGTGTGTGTATAACAGAGAGAGAAGAGACAGAGAGAGAAAGAGAGGAGAGATTTGTTAAACAATCGGAATAAGAATCTAGTGGATTATTATTGTCTTCCTTGCCTGAAAACAATATAAAAATCAGTTTTGATTTTTCCAGTCAATATATTTTTAGCAGATAATTTTAATAGAAGAGTGTAATTTTTATTTAAGAGAGAGGTCCTATTTCTTTATCAGCTATTTTATAATGTGGGTGTTTGCAGCAGTTGGCAAGAAACCCAAAGGAGATTTATCTATAGTCACCAGCTGATGCCCAGGCAAGGTTACACAGAATACATTCTGCTGGTGGCCATGATGGTTTAGGGGCTGAATGATTGCTTTTAAGTTTAGAAACATGATTTGGTTGCTGTAGCCAAATGTAATAAGTTACTCAGGACCTAACATGCTTATTAAATCATAAGTGATCCTCTGGAAAAACTCAAATATTTGTAGTTTCTGCTAACTCAGGCATTCACTCCATCTCACAAACTCTGTTCTCTAACTGGAATACCATCTCTTAAGTGTTCTCCTGACAAACTGTTTAATCCTTCCAGCCTCAGCTCAAATACTAGCTCAAAGGCAAATGATTCCCTGATATGGGAGTTCCTATGTGCCAAACTGCCATCTAGATAAAATTCTCTTATAATAATTGACTCGTTTAATTCTTTGTTTGTTTGTTTGTTAGCCTGCCTGCCTCTTCTATAATGTAAGCTTGCTTTGTGTATAGGGACCATATACCTGTGACCTTTCATTTCTGTATCACTGACATCTGACATAATTCCTAGAGTCAATAGCAAAAAAATATTTTTAAAGGAATCAAATAATGACAAAGAATGAAAATATGAGTGTATAAACTATCTTACTACACATTGGCTACAAATTATATATACAAATTATTTGACAGTCTTTACATTTATTGAAAAGATTATTCTTTCTGTAGCTACTTGTACTGTGAGTATGGAATCAGAGCTTAGGGAAGTGAATTGAGTCATCTTGATGCATAAAACGAACAAATTGGATAATGAGATAGCTAACCAAATGATTAGAGCTGTAGAGCTGGACCCACTCACTTTCTGTTCCTATCTGGAACATGCCTGCTGCTCTGTGCCTGTGCACTCAGTAGGACTCAGAGACACGAACATATTCATTTTGTGGGTGGAGGGAGGTGGTCAACTCTTCTCTAGTTTTTAACAGCCTCACCCTTCCCTCACCTATCCTTCTATTTCCTACTTATCTCTTTTTTTTTTTTTTGCGGTACGCGGGCCTCTCACTGTTGCGGCCTCTCCCGTTGCGGAGCACAGGCTCCGGACGCACAGGCTCAGCGGCCATGGCTCACGGGCCCCGCCGCTCCACGGCATGTGGGATCTTTCCGGACCGGGGCACGAACCCGTGTCCCCTGCATCGGCAGGCGGACTCTCAACCACTGCGCCACCAGGGAAGCCCTCCTACTTATCTTTTTAGTTACAGTAATACTGTTGTTTAAGGTACATATTGATTATATTTGCAGACTTTCCTTTTTTTTTGGCCACGCTGTCTGGCATGTAGGATCTTAGCTCCCTGACCAGGGATCAAACCTGTGCTCCCTACATTGGAAGTGCGGAATCTTAACCACTGGACCGCCAGGGAAGTCTCTCTCTTTTTTTTTTTAAACCTAGATTGAGATTCAATTTTATTGTAGGTTTAATAGCATAATATTTAAAAATATACATGTCTGGCCCCTAATAAACACTATATATTGCTAAATAAAATGTAGTCATACCAACTTTCAGGTGGTTTCTTCATCTAATGTGTTATCTACATGATGTGTTAATTTTTCCTAGGGTCACTGAGTCACCATTAGTGACCAATACATCTTTGTCTTATTGTAAGCTTATGTTTATCTTATAAATGTTATGTAATATAACGTGTATAAGAGAAAACATCAATATGTTCAGAATTAATTTTTTGTAATATATTCTCACCCATTTAGTTGTTTCTTGTTTGATTAACCTACAAATTCAAAGAGCAGTATTGATGTTTAGATATTCAATAAAAGTAGAATCAACTTCTATAAATAAACTATGATAACTAATTTAATTCTGTAAATTCATTCATTTTATATCTATTTCTATTTGTTCAGTCTTTCAGAAATGACTGTTAGATATAAGTTATACTTAAGTTTGTGTGTGAAGAACAACACACTACTTTCAGCTTTGCTATTAAGAAGTTCTGTGATCTTGGCCAGCAAAGATAACCTCTGAATCTAAGTTTCCTCTTCTGTTCTGTGGAACAAGTGAACTTAATTAATTAATCTCTGTCTTTCCTCCCAGGTATAAAATCTATTATTTTATTCAGAATACTATCAGGGATACAGGAGACTTCAGAGTTACCATAAAATGTCTATAACAACATGGCAAAAATTTTTCAGGGTAATTTCCACCTTGATAGATACTCTCCACTCTGGCAACATTCATCATTTAAGTTGACACCTGCAAGCTCAAAGCTCCATTAAAAGTGATAAGAAGCACATTAGAAAAAATTATAAGGCTATATGTAGACACATTTGAAAAAACTTAATCCTTCAGGACTGGATTAAGTGCATTGCAAATGTCTGTTTACTTTTCTACATCTCCCACAAGAATTAAGACATTTTGAGACAGAGGAACATATATTATTCACTTTTGTTTCTTTAGTGCTTCATAAATAGTATGTCTATAATACCTGTTGAGTGAATGAGTGAATAAATAAATAAAAGGTTTACATAATTCACATGTAGATCATATTTCTTCTTACTATCACTTGGAAATATATAGGCAGCTTATATTATTATAATATTCCAAATATGAGTACCAAAAGTATAACTGACTCTGGGAACACTTGTGAAGTAGGCCAAAACTGCATTTAGTATATCTGGGACTCTTTTTATCCCGAATTGCTTGGTTACATTCCCAGATACCATTGCTATATTTCTGTCATAACTTCCCTCCCCCATTCATGGTTAACTTCACCCAAAAATGTGTGTGTGTATGTCTGTGTGTGTATGTCTGTGTGTGTATGCACATCAGTGTGCTGAGGATGATGGGTGGATATGAACACGTCCAGTAAAGAATGCATTGATTCAATTAAATATTTATATTTGAGCATTCCAAACTGCACATAATAATATATTAGGTACTGTAAGGAATTAGTGACCCACTGTCCCTCAGACCCAGATTGTATATTTCAATAGGAGAGCTCATATAATGGTAAACATACAGGCATGGGAGTGACTGATGTTAATTCCTGCCTCATCAGTGCTTGTCTACTCAGCTTTTACCTATAACTGGGTCTCGCTTGGTTGTCTAATTCCCCCCTCCTTAGGTGAATGCAGGCTGCCTCACTGCATTTCTTTCACTAGGTTCCTCACAGCAAAATCAACACAAACCTACTAGTTATGCTTCTTCTGTCAGTTCTTGCAAATACCAGAAAGATTTCAGACAGTAAAATGGCCACTGCTATCAAAATGTTTGAATCATAACAGCGAGGTAAATGCTAATTTCTTTGGAAAATTATCCATTCTCCTTTCAACTGTAAATTTATTTATCTATCACAAAAGTGATAGATATCTGAAAATCTTATCAAACCAGTGAAATAATCTATATACCATTTTGGAGGTTTCTAATATAATAGTGTTATAATACTATCCTTATGCATCAATTTGTTTCCGATTCTGAAAAATAATAGAGGCCCATTAAAGAAAAAATTTAAACCATGCTTGTAATTTCAATTTAAAAAGAGCTGCAGAGTTTCTCATACTAGGACAAGCCACTATTATTTTAGGTATTGTCCTACTAGTCATCTGCACATTTCTAAAAGCAAAAGTGGAACCAACTCTGCTCCTATACACAATCTACTCTCTTTTCCTGTTCTCCCTCCAAAAAGGTATTTGTTGAATAGTGACTGTCTTGAAAATTGGACCTACTATTACATGGAGAAACTAATTTAGGAATGAAATAGAAACCCTATTTAGCCTCCAGCAATTGCTTTTGATGTTTGTTCTCTAACTCCTCGTTTGCCAATCAAGAAGAATCTGCAGTTCAGAATTTTTGTTTTCTTCCTTTTGCTCTGAGACTACCTATAACCCTCAGAAGGCAGAGGTCAGACCAGGGGAACATCTGTAAAAATGCAGATCAGGTTTGCTGTGTTCAAAGAAACGAGCCATTTTAAAATAAGCATTTTCTCATCAGTATTCTGCACCACCATCTTTACATGAAGGAGAAAAAAAATACAACAGTGAACCGAAGAGATGATAAAAGACGATGACTCAGAGGGGGCAAAAAAAAGTTGCTTCTTAGTTGAGTTTAAAAGTAAGAAAAGAGAAGAAAATAGTTCCATAGTCTTCTCTTGAGATATCTTTAGATCTTTTGGAAGTGTATATATTTGTATGGTATCCACTTTTAGTGCACCAGATGGAATACTGTAAGATGTAGAAAGGAGGCTTATGAGTATTGTGGACACAGGAGCTGAGCACCAATTGAGGGACAAAGCTACTCAGAGAAACACAGGCTAGCACTGCCTTGTGATAATCAAATTCACCACACGGTACCACTGTATAGTCTAGAAACATTGAAGCTATTTTGACTCCTCTCTGCCTTGTGTGCATATAAGATATAATTTTAAATCTGGAAATCATTTTACTTGTTTGTTTTTGCAAGATGTTTTTCCTTATGAACTATCTCTCAGAGTCAAATTCTCTTTAACATGCACGCAAACCCTAACTTAGTAATTGCATTTAATCAACTTGTATTTACATGGCAGTGATAGTCTTCTAACAGCTGTCCTCCCTGAAGTTACAATCAATCAATGCTATGAAGATGATGTCTTCTTCAAACATTATTTTCTTCATGTCATTTGCCAATTTAAGAAATTTCAAAAGTTTTGCATGGCATATCTAATCATGACAGGGACTAATGTTATGTTATAGACAATGATTCTTCTTTCCCTTCCCTTTGAGAAAGATTGATCCTGAGGAAAATTTTTTAATTTTTTCCCAGAGCTGATCACTGCTGTGATTGATGCTGACTGGAGAAGCAGAAAGGGGACTAAACCACCTTCCGAGAGATTGCCCATTGATCATCCAGAACCCTTAAACCCCATAATTTTTTTCTCCCCTCACCTGGGATATGGACAATCCACTTCCCAAACAGCTTTGAACAGAGGGTGGGAGGCTGGAGACCTCATGATGGGTGAGCACGATGAAGGGAAGACCCATAAGTAAAGTGGCACTGGACACAACCAACTGGACATTTTCTTGTGAGCTGGGGCATCCCTAGACACATCACCACTGCTAGAGATGACTAAAGCTTAATTTAGGAACTTCTGTTATAAGATGTATTATGTTTCACACTTCCTCCCACACTCAGCTTGGGGTGGTCTCTTTCTTGCCTCCCCAGGAAAGACTAAGGAAAACTCCACATTTTTCTTCACACATTTTAGACTTAGTCTCACTTGTGATCCACACATCCCAACACCATGGCAGAAATTGGTCTCCAGGCAGGGCTTGGAATGATAGCACAGCAGACCCAAGGAGATCCAGTAATACTTATATGAGATTTTGAAATCTATCATCAGGACTTCTGAATCTCGGGTGCAGTGTTCAGCTGCTCCTCTGATTAAATCATCATCCAGAAAAGCAAACAGTGCAAATCACCATGGTGGCCAAGTTGTTAGACTTATGATAAAAGCAATTGAAGAACAGCCTGACAGGAGCTTTCATGGTACGTGGTATACAATTTAAAAGTCAGAGGTAAACTATGCCAGAAGCTCTTGAGCTCAAGACTGGGGAGATGTGTTATTCTAAATGGAATTTTTATAATGAGAAGCTGGGTATATACCACATTATATATTTTCAGTAAGTTGAGAAACTTTAAGAAACACCATCTTGATATTGCCATATAAATTCTTTAGGCAATGAGATCTTTCCTCATTGGAGAAAGAGATATGAAAATATTTTGATGCATTCAAGATACTTGCCAGGCTTCCCAGTCAGGTACTGGTCTTCAGAGGTCTGAGCTCAAGAAAATGGACACCAGACTTGGTCCACTTGCTCTCGGAAGAGAGAGAAAGTTGTGAGTGTAAAGAACTAGTGATAGAAAATACTTGAGTTTTAGGTAGAAATGCTGCTGAAATGTTACTGGAGTTAATAAGGAGTAGGGAGTCACGGTTAAGAAAGTCTTGAAGGTAGAGAAACAATAGAGATTAATTAAATGACAGTATAGAAGTCTAATTTCTCTATTTCTCTACTAGAAGCTCTAACTTAGTGGTTCTCAATTCTAGCTATATATTGTAAACTCTTGTGTGCTCTTTAAATTAAAAAAAAAAATCAATGCCTGCCCCCATCCCAACTTAAACCTTAATCAAGGGGGATGCTGCCTATGTATCTTCATCAATTTTTGAAAGTTCCCCAGGTCTTTTTAATGTGCAACCAGGGCTGAAAATCACTGACTGAACTTGAAAGAGCAAGAAGCTGTGACAGTTTCTCAGTCTTTCCCTTGTTTTTGATAACTTTGTTTTGAGGCAGTTTTCTCATGATTCAAGAGAGCTTATGGGTTTCTGGGAGGAAGATCACAGAAGTAAAACGCCATTCTCAGCACATCATACCAAGGGGTGCATACTATTGAGATGGTATATCATTGCCAATGTTAAACTTGATCAACTTGTTAAGGTAGTGTTTGTCAATTTCTCCACTATAAATTTGCTCATTTTTCCCCCCTTCCTATGCTCTAATCCAGGAAGTCATCACTCATAGCCCACACTTAAGGGGTAGTCAGTTAAGCTCCACCTCTTTGAAGGCAGAATATGTACATACATTATTTGGAATTCCTCTGTGTAAGAGAGTTTGAATTAGTTTTTTAATTAATAGTTCTACTTCTACTCATCTCCATGTCCTCTGTGCTCCCTTCATCCAGACTATAACACAGAGGTTATTTTAAAGCAGACATTCTTCCTCTGTTTAAAAGCTTCCAATGATGGCCCACTGATAGAAACAAAATTCTAAGTCCTAAACTCAAGGTATAAAGCCTATATATACCCTATATACTCTAAACCAGTGGATCCGGTCCACGTGGGAATCACCGAGTTGCTTTAGAGCATGAGGCTGACTGGTCTCCACTTTAGAGCTCTCCAATTTATTAGCAAAACATGCCTTTGAAATATTTTACTACATACTGCCTTTTTATTATTAGAAAATATGTGTTCTCACACAATTATTTTTATAAAAGCCATCATCCCAATAATTATATTGACTTATTATATTATTCATAAATTGTTTGGGGTTTTTTTTTCAGTTGATTATTTGGAGTCAGTGACTGCCTTTTGATATTTCAGAAGTACTTGGGTACATGTCATAAGCATTTCAATTCTCTCTCATTTCTACATTTTTAGTAAAGTGATTCCATGGTGCTGAAAAATATAATTACTTTATAATCAAGAAATGTATTTTAATGCTGTTACAGACCTCTAGAGCAATGAAAATTTCTAATGTAAGGTATTCCCTAGATAAGCTATGTTATGAAGTGTCATCTGCATATGTTATTAATCTTCTCTTCATAATCTCTGACCTCATTTACCTATATTAAATTATATTTATCATTTATTTGAATAATTATGGTAGAATATATTCAAATTAGTGTATTAAAACATAAAATATAGATAACTTACAATGTACTTACATATAAAGAAACTGTAATTAGAGGACACTTACTTAATATTAGAAAAAAACTATATTTAGCTATATAATCTTTTGATTTTGAAAATCTTTTATTTCTAAATTAATATTTTTAAGTTCAAATCTGAAAAATGTAAACTGTTTGCAAATCAATGTTTCACCTCCAAAAAATCCCTAGTTTATGCTATAAGAAGGGACAATATTTTCAATATTTCTTTGAAATATAACTATTTCAAATTCAAGGTATATTAGAAATGAGATACTGTTATTGTAGATAGGATTTGATAATTTCATATTTTTATTTCTCTTTTTTGGAAATAACTTCATCAGTACTTCTAATTATTGAAATAAGATATGTTTATTATCAAAATAAGAAAATTAAAAAGTATAAGAAAAATAATCTTTCTTTAAAGCCATATTATCTACATTTGCTATCATGTAAAACTGTCCTTGTACAAAATATCATATATATACACATCTATACATATGTATATACACATATGTATATATACATGTGCCTGTAGGTAAATACATATAGTAATAAAGGGTATGTTCATATGTATCTACATATATATGTATCAATAGTAATAAAGTAAGGAAAGTTTCCAGAAAGCAAACATGGGATGAAAGTACAGTAAGTGATCCCAGTGTGGAGGGAATAGTCATAGCCTCCCTGGGTCATATCGGGTCATACCTAGGCACTGGTCTCTTGAGTACTCCACAGAAAAATGTTGATCAGAGGCTTTGCTGCAGCTGGCCCCTCACTCCAGGAAGGTTCAGACAACCAGAGGTCTGAGGAGATTAGGTGAAAAGAACTGGTGTGACATGGTCTTTCAATATAACAAAAAAGCAAAAGCCCAGAAGGTAAATGGGCCAAGCGAATCTGGGAAGGCAGGCAGACTGGATCCAGCATATGATAAACTTTAACATAAAGGAAAATGATCTCATAATGAAAGTCTGCAATGTAGGAATGAATATTGAGTATCTAAATATAGATTGACTATATAAAATATATGACAAAGTTTCTAATATATGATAGAGAAGACAGAACTCTAGCACTATGAAATACTTTCAAAAGCAAATATAAAGCAAATATTGACAGACTTATGAAGAAAATTTACAAATCTACCCTCATAAAGGGAGCAAACTTCTGTCAGTAGAATAGATCAGGTAGACAAACTTTTCAGGAAAGATATGTAAGATCTGAACATCACAAAACCACACACTTGATCTGCTAGACGCATACCTCCAAAGAGAAAAGACACCACACCAGAAGCCCCTCACCTTCCATCTACCACACAGCCACAGGTCTACCTCACTGACATTCAAACTCTGTATTCCCTCTTTTATAGCCAATGTCTCTCCTTTGTACTTAAAATCAATTCTCCAGCTATATCCTATACCCCATATTCCCTTCCCATTCCTTTCTCAATAATGTAAGGGAACGTTTTAAAAGACAAACCCAGGCTTTTTTTTTTTTTAAAGAGATAGAGTACAAAAAATATATTGTGTACACTTCTTAAAATTTTTTAAAAACATCCTTATTGGAGTATAATTGCTTTACAATGGTGTGTTAGTTTCTGCTGTAAAACAAAGTGAATCAGCTATACGTAAACATATATCCCCATATCCCCTCCCTCTTGCGTCTCCCTCCCACTCTCCTTATCCCACGCCTCTAGGTTGTCACAAATCCCCGAGTAGATCTCCCGGTGTTATGCGGCTGCTTCCCACTAGCTATCTATTTTACATTTGGTAGTGTATATATGTCCAAGCCACTCTTTCACTTCATCACAGCTTACCCTTGCCCCTCCTCATGTCCTCAAGTCCATTCTCTACATCTGCACCTTCATTCCTGTCCTGCCCCTAGGTTCTTCAGAATCTTTTTTTTTTTTTTTTAGATTCCATATATATGTATTAGCGTACAGTATTTGTTTTTCTCTTTCTGACTTACTTCACTCTGTATGACAGATTTTAGGTCCATCCACCTCACTACGAATAACTCAGTTTCGTTTCTTTTTATGGCTGAGTAATATTCCATTGTATATATGTGCCACATGTTCTTTATCCATTCATCTGTCTATGGACACTTAGGTTGCTTCCATGTCCTGGCTCTTGTAAATAGAGCTTCAGTGAACATTGTGGTACATGACTCTTTTTGAATTACGGTTTTCTCAGGGTATATGCCCAGTAGTAGGATTCCTGGGTTGTATGGTAGTTCTATTTTTAGTATTTTAAGGAACCACCATACTGTTCTCCACAGTGGCTGTATCAATTTACCTTCCCACCAACAGTGTAGGAGGGTTCCCTTTTCTCCACACCCTCTCCAGCATTTATTCTTTGTATATTTTTTGATGGTGTCCATTCTGACCAGTGTGAGGTGATACCTCATTGTAGTTTTGATTTGCATTTCTCTAATAATTAGTGCTGTTGAGCATCCTTTCATGTGTTTGTTGGCCATCAGTACGTCTTCTTTGCTGAAATGTCTATTTAGGTCTTCTGCCCGTTTTTGGATTGGGTTGTTTGTTTTTTTGATATTGAGCTGCCTGAGCTGCTTGTATATTTTGGAGATTAATCCTTTGTCAGTTGCTTCATTTGTAAATATTTTCTTCCATTCTGAGGGTTGTCTTTTCATCTTGTTTATGGTTTCCTTTGCTGTGCAAAAGCTTTTAAGTTTCATTGGTCTCAGTTGTTTATTTTTGTTTTTATTTCCATTTTTCTAGCACGTGGGACAAAAATGATCTTGCTGTGATTTATGTCAAAGATTGTTTCCTCTAAGAGTTCAATAGTGTCAGGCCTTACATTTAGGTCTTTAATCCATTTTCAGTTTATATTTGTGTATGTTGTTAGGAAGTGTTATAATTTCATTCTTTTACATGTAGCTGTCCAGTTTTCCCAGCACCACTTATTGAAGAGGCTGTCTTTTCTCCATTGCATATTCTTGCCTCCTTTATCAAAGATAAGGTGACCATATGTGTGTGGGTTTATCTCTGGGCTTTCTATCCTGTTCCATTGATCTATATTTCTGTTTTTGTGCCAGTATCATACTGTCTTGATAACTGTACCTTTCTAGTAGAGTCTGAAGTCTGGGAGCCTAATTCCTCCAGCTCCATTTTTCTTTCTCAAGATTGCTTTGGCTATTCGGGGTCTTTTGTGCTTCCAAACAAATTGTGAGATTTTTTTTGTTCTAGTTCTGTGAAAAATGCCATTGGTAGTTTGATAGGGATTGCATTGAGTCTGTAGATTGCTTTGGGTAGTATAGTCCTTTTCACAATGTTGATTATTCCAATCTAAGAACATGGTATATGTCTCCAACTGTTTGTACCATCTTTAAATTCTTTCATCAGTGTCTCACTGTTTTCTGCATACAGGTCTTCTGTCTCCTTAGGTAGGTTTATTCCTAGGTATTTTACTCTTTTTGTTGCAGTGGTAAATGGGAGTATTTCCTCAATTTCTCTTTCAGATTTTTCATCATTACTGTATAGGAATGTAAGAGATTTCTGTGCATTTTGTATCCTGCTACTTTACCAAGTTCATTGACTGACTCTGGAAGTTTTCTGGTAGCATCTTTAGGATTCTCTATGTATAGTATCATGTCATCTGCAAACAGTGACACGTTTACTTCTTCTTTTCCAATTTGGATTCTTTTATTTCCTTTTCTTCCCTGATTGATGTGGCTAAAACTTCCAAAACGATGTTGAATAAGAGTGGTGAGAGTGAGCAACCTTGTCTTATTCCTGATCTTAGTGGAAATGGTTTCAGTTTTTCACCATTGAGAATGATGTTGGATGTGGGTTTGTCATACATGGCCTTTATTATGTTGTGGTAGGTTCCCTCTACGCCTACTTTCTGGAGAGTTTTGATCATAAATCAGTGTTGAATTTTGTCAAAAGCTTGTTCTGCATCTATTGAGATGATCATATGGTTTTTATCCTTCAATTTGTTAATATGGTGTATCACATTGATTGATTTGCATACATTGAAGAATCCTTGCATTCTTCGGATAAACCCCACTTGATCATGGTGTATGATTCTTTAAATGTACTGTTGGATTCTTTTCGGTAGTATTTTGTTGAGGATTTTTGCATCTATATTCATCAGTGATATTGGCCTATAGTCTTCATTTTTTTGTGACATCTTTGGTTTTGGTGTTAGGGTGATGGTGGGCTTGTAGAATGAGTTTGGGAGCGTTCTTCCCTCTGCTATATTTTGGAAATGTTTGAGAAGCATAGGTGGTAGCTCTTCTCTAAATGTTTGATATAATTTGCCTGTGAAGTCATCTGGTCCTGGGCTTTTGTTTGTTGGAAGATTTTTAATCAGAGTTTCAATTTCAGTGCTTGTGATTGGTCTGTTTATATTTTCTATTTCTTCATGGTTCAGTCTTGGAAGGTTGTGCTTTCCTAAGAATTTTTGCAATTCTTCCAGGTTGTCCTTTTTTTTTTTTTTTTTTTTTGCGATATTCGGGCCTCTCACTGTTGTGGCCTCTCCCTTTGCGGAGCACAGGCTCCGGACGCGCAGGCTCAGTGGCCATGGCTCATGGGCATAGCCGCTCCGCGGTATGTGGGATATTCCAAGTCCGGGGCATGAACCCGTGTCCCCTGCATCGGCAGGCAGACTCTCAACCACTGCACCACCAGGGAAGCCCCAGGGTTGTCCTTTTTATTGGCATATAGTTGCTTGTAGTAAAATCTCTCATGATCCTTTGTATTTCTTCAGTGTCACTTGTTACTTCTCCTTTTTCATTTCTAATTCTGTTGACTTGAGTCTTCTCCCTTTTTTTCTTGATGAGTCTGGCTAATGGTTTATCAATTTTGTTTATATTCTCAAAGAATCAGCTTTTAGTTTTATTGATCTTTGCTATCATTTCCTTCATTTGTTTTTCATTTATTCCTGATCTGATCTTTATGATTTATTTCCTTCTGCTAACTTTGGGTTTTTTTTTTTTTTCTTCTTTCTCTAATTTCTTTAGGGGTAAGGTTAGGTTGTTTAGTTGAGATTTGTCTTATCTCTTGAGGTTGGACTGTATTGCTATAAGATTCCCTCTTAGAACTGCTTTTGCTGCATCCCATAGGTTTTGGGTCATAGTGTTTTCATTGCCATCTATATCTAGGTATTTTTTGATTCCCTATTTGATTTCTTCAGTGATCTCTTGGTTATTTAGTAGTGTATTGTTTAGCCTCCCTGTGTTTGTATTTTTTACTGTTTTTTTTCCTGTAAATGTTATCTAGTCTCACAGCGTTTTGGTAGGAAAATATATTTGATATGATTTCAATTTTCTTAAATTTACCATGGTTGGATTTGTGACCCAAGTTATGATCTATACTGGAGAATGTTCCATGAGCACTTGAGAAGAAAGTGTATTCTGTTGTTTTTGGATGGAATGTCCTATAAATATCAATTAAGTCCATCTTGTTTAATGTATCATTTAAAGCTTGTGTTTCCTTATTTATTTTCATTTTGGATGATCTGTCCATTGGTGAAAGTGGGGTGTTAAAGTCCCCACTATTATTCTGTTATTGTCAGTTTCCCCTTTTATGGTTGTTAGCATTTGCCTTATGTATTGAGGTGCTTCTTGTTGGGTGCATAAATATTTACAATTGTTATATCTTCTTCTTGGATTGATCCCTTGATCATTATGTAGTGTCCTTCTTTGTCTCTTGTAATAGTCTTTATTTTAAAGTTTATTTTGTCTGATATAATTGCTACTAGCTTTCTTTTGATTTCCATTTGCATGGAATATCTTTTTCCATACACTCACTTTCAGTTTGTATGTGTCCCTAGGTCTGAAGTCGGTCTCTTGTAGACAACATATATATGGGTCTTGTTTTCGCATCCATTCAGCCAGTCTATGTCTTTTGGTTGGAGCATTTAATCCATTTACATTTAAGGTAATTATCAATATGTATGTTCCTATTACCATTTTCTTAATTGTTTTGCGTTTTTTATTGTAGGTCTTTTCCTTCTCTTGTGTTTCCTGCCTATAGAAGTTCTCCCAGCATTTCTTCCAAAGCTGGCCCAGTGGTGCTCTGAATTTTCTTAGTTTTTGCTTGTCTGTAAAGGTTTTAATTTCTCCATCAAATCTGAATGAGATCCTTGCTGGGTAGAGTAATCTTGATTGTAGGTTTTTCCCTTTCATCACTTTAAATATGCATTGCCATTCCCTTCTGGCTTGCAGAGTTTCTACTGAAATATCAACTGTTAACCTTATGGGGATTTACTTGTATGCTATTCGCTGCCTTTCCCTTGTTGGTTTTAATATTATTTCTTTTTATTTAATTTTTGATAGTTTGATTAATATGTGTCTTGGTGAGTTTCTCCTTACATTTATCTGTATGGGACTCTCTGCGCTTCTTGGACTTGATTGACTATTTTGTTTCCCACGTTAGGGAAGTTTTCAACTATCATCTCCTCAAATATTTTCTCAGTGCCTTTCTTTTTGTCTTCTTCTTCTGGGACCCCTATAATTCGAATGTTGGTGTGTTTATTGTTGTCCCAGACATCTCTGAGACTGTCCTCAATTCTTTTCAGTCTTTTTTCTTTATTCTGCACTGTGGTAGTTATTTCCACTATTTTATCTTCCAGGTCACTTATCCATTCTTCTGCCTCAGTTGTTCTGCTATTGATTCCTTCTAGAGAATTTTTAAGTTCATTTTTTTGTGTTGTTCATCATTGTTTGTTTGCTCTTCAGTTCTTCTAGTTCCTTGTTAAACGTTTCTTGTATTTTCTCTGTTCTATTTCCAAGATTTTGCACCATCTTTACTATCATTACTCTGAATTCTCTTTCAGGTAGACTGCCTATTTTCTCTTCTTTTGTCTGGTCTGGTGGGTTTTTACCTTGCTCCTTCATCTGCTGTGTATTTCTCTGTCTTCTCATTTTGCTTAACTTACTGTGTTTGGGACTGTAGGTTCATAGTTCATAGTTCCCGTTGTTTTTGTTTTTGGTGTCTATCCCCAGTGGGTAAGGTTGGTTCACTGGGTCGTGTAGGTTCCTGGTTGAGAGGACTGGTGCCTGTGTTCTGGTGGATGAAGCTGGTTCTTGTCTTTCTGGTGGCAGGACTGCATCCAGTGGTGTGTTTTGGGTTCCTGTGAACTTATCATGATGTTAGGCAGTGTCTCTGCTAATGGGTGGGGTTGTGTTTCTGTCTTGCTAGTTGTTTGGCATGGGGCGTCTAGCACTGCAGCTTGCTGGTTGTTGAGTGGAGCTGGATCTTAGTGTTGAGACAGAGATCTCTGGGAGAGCTCTTGTCGATTGATCTTATGAGTGGCTGGGAGTTCTCTAGTGGACCAATGTCCTGAACTCGGCTCTCCCACCTCAAAGGCTCAGGCCTGACACCCAGCCGGAGCATCAACTTCTTTAGGAGTTGTTCCACATGTAGATGTATTTTTGATGTATTTGTGGGAGGAAGGCAATCTCCACATCTCACTCCTCCACCATCCTGAAGGTCCTCCCAAACCAGCTTTACAACAAATGCTAAAGTAACTTCTCTAGGCAGGAAACACAAGGAAAAGACCTTCAAGGTGTGGGTGCTGGAACCAGTCCTGCCCAGCACATGAGAGCTGGCTTATTCCCGCTGGAGCTGCATCACTGGTGGCTCAAGTCACAGGGGGACTTTCTATGAAGAGCTACCCTGGAAGGGTTTTGTGAAAACAGCCAGAGCAGAGATGTAGCCCCACTTTGTTTGTCTTTAGCACCATCTTTTCAGATTGTGTACACTTAGTATATTAATTTTTTATATCCACTTCTCATATTCCTTTTAGAGCTTTTCTGAAACAGTACTTATGCTGTAACTAAATTTCCCACCCCAAATAGTGAAAATACATGATTGAGCGAACTTCTTTTCTGAAATTTCGTTCCAGCCTATTGCACACTAGCAAAAAGTTATCTAAAAAGAGTACTTCACATGTTCTCAAGAAGAGCTATAGAAAAATAAGCAGATATAGGCAAGTCATTTTTCAATCTCTCACTTTTCATTTGAATATAATTATACTTAGAAAAGGTAAATACATATCCCACATTTTTTCTCATCTTCAGGTGACTATTCTATTTACTGTCTCATTAGATAGGAAATTTTCTATTATTGTATGTGTTCAAGTGAAGTCATAGACACATCAGAAGTCATTTATATTTGGCTTAAAACCATAGATGAATTAATTAATCCAATTTTTATTAAATACTTACAATGTCTCAGGCATTGTTATAAGTCTGGGAATAGAAATTTAAATGAAAGACAGTATGGGTCAGTTACATATTGAGTTTGGAGATTTGATTCTTAATGTTTAAAAGATACAAATGTTGTTCCCTCATATATAAGAAGTCCAGAGGGAGGCAATGCCGTGCTGATACTGCAGCTGCACAAAGTTCTCTTGTTCCCTGGTTCCTTCTGTTTCTCTTCCTTGCCTCATATGATTTTCATTCTCAAGGTTACCACATGGACCAAGATGGTTGCTGGAGTTTCAGCTATTATCTTTGGTTCCAGGAGCAGGAAGGCAGAAGGAGAAAGAAACTTAAAAAGTACCCCATCCTTTTAACATGCGTTTCCAGCAGTTCCACACTACATAGAACTCAGTCACATGGCATAGTAGCTTTAACAGGGTCTGTACTCTGTAGGTTTCCTGTGGGGCTCATTATTTCAATGAATAAAATCAGGATTCTATTAATGACTAGAAAAGGAAAAATGTATGTTTTGGTAGGTAGTCCTCTGTGTTTGCCTCACACCATATCCTGGCTTCAAGGGATATAGGATCTAGTAGAGGAGATTAATAGATGTGTTAAAAAAATAAGAGGGAATATAAATTTAGAAGTTATGATAAAGGGTTTTTTTTTTTTTTTTTTTTGTTTTGCGGTACGCGGGCCTCTCACTGTTGTGGCCTCTCCCGTTGTGGAGCACAGGCTCCGGACGCGCAAGCTCAGCGGCCATGGCTCACGGGCCCAGCAGCTCCGTGGCATGTGGGATCTTCCCGGACCGGGACACGGCAGGCAGACTTTCAACCACTGCACCACCAGGGAAGCCCAAAGTCTCTTCTTTGGTACTGAGGGTCATAAAGGGTGCAGTGGTCAAGTCCACTTTGGAAGGTCATGAGTAGAGTAATTTGCGTGTATTTGTTTATTAATGGCATTGGTTTCAAAATGTTTCTAACATATTACAAAAATTTTCCAAAGGGGATGGAGAAATTGGACTGATATTTTGGTGTCAGGTATTTTACTTGCACTCTCATTTAATCCTCAAATAACTCTGTAAAGTAAGTATTATTTCTATTCCCTGATAGAGACATGGCTTTTTAAAAAAAATTTATTTATTATTTTTATTTTAGCTATGCTGGGTCTTAGTTGCAGCACACAGGATCTTCGTTGTGGCATGGAGACATGGCTTTTTAAATGGTAACAAAAACTTACACAGGACTACACTGCTAGCAATGAATGGGAGTAGTATTGATATCTAGATCCTTCTCCCAGACTCTCTTTTTTTTTCAGTATATCTATCAAAAGCATTGCAACTGAAATCCAAAATTGGAAAACAACTCTCTCAGCCTTTTAGTGAAGTGTGCAGTTACAACTTATTTTAAGGTATCCTCCTAATTAATTGTATATTCTTTCTCTAATATTCCAAGAGTTTAAATTTCAAAGTCTGCATTGAAGTCATCCATCTCTAATCCCTTTCTGACTCTCCATATTTTTCTAGCTTCCACGTGACTCTTGTCAGCACCTTTTGAACAACCTTGTCATGTTCTGCTTGCTGTAACAGTTTCACCTCCCCAAGGTAGAAACCGAGAAATGCACGTTCTCACTTTTCTTTGCAGTGCAACACATGATTCAGGATTCCAGCAATGCACTTTGCTCAAGTGAAGCTTTATTTGGCAGCAATCCTCTTGGGTAGTAAGTACACTTTATATAGGATTCATTTAATTGACATTGGATTTTCAGGAGTCGTAATGCTTACAATTTTGACTTCTGGTCCTAGAACTGATGTCAGTGCTGGCAGAGTTTTGGTTGCAGTCAAGTTGCGCTCTTGACAGCTGAGCATCCCAGAGGCAGCAATGGCACAAGCTGTTTTCCTTGGAGAGTTTTGGGCCACCATTCTTGGAGTATTTTGGGCCATGATTCTCGGAACTTGAGTATTGACCCATCTTTCTCACAATTCTGTGAGCTTCCCAGTATAATTTTGATCAGCTCTTTTTCATTTTAAAACCAAAAATTACTTCTGTTGCTTTCAGCTAAGCATTATGAATAATACAGTCCCTATATTAAATATCATACTTAGAGAAAAGCAAAATTGCTGTGACAGAAAGGTGGTGTTTTTGGAGAAACAGTACTGGATCTGCAGTAGCATACTAGGTCTCTCAATTACTAGTTTTATGAATAGAAAGACATTTAGCTTCTCAGAAGTTTTGTTTTCTTAATGTGTGAGTAGATATATTAAGATTCCATTTACCTAAAAAAATTGTTTTCCTGCCCTCATGAAGAGATGCAGTGAGATTGAGTAATGAACATAAAACCATTTAAGATCACAGAGCCCCACAAAATTGGTGTTTAATCCTAGCTTCTCCACTCTGGCTATGTGACCTTGTGATTATCACCTCAATTCTTTCTGTCTCAGTTTCCTTATCTGAAAATCACACACTTATAGTTACCTCAATGATGGGGTTGTTCTAAATATTAAATGAGTTAATATGTTTAATGGGCTTAGATAGTGCTTGACACCTAGAAAGCTTTGTAAGTGGTTATGTGTTAGCTATGATTATTGCTGTTGTCATTGTGTTTGTGAGGGTACCTGTAGCATTTTGTCAAAATACAGATGCTAGGGCCTCAACTAAATCAGGAATTCCAAGGGTGATGCTTAACTATTTGTATTGGAATAATTATATATAGTGATTGATTTTGGAGCACAACTGAAGTTGAGAACCACTGAACCATAAGTATTTGGAGTCATTTTTAATGCTAGCCAAGTGACAGAAGCTTTGTATTTTCACATCTTAGTAAAAAACACGAAAACATATTAAGTTGAATAGGCAAAAAATTACGGGAAAGATACAGAAACAGCATTATGTATTGGAAAGTTCCCTCAAGAAAGTCAGGAGGGGACTTTCTCAGACCACCTTCCTCTTTGGACTAATCTTTTTGTCCTTCAGTTGCCAGAACCAAAACCAAGAGGGTTGATTAGATGACCCAGAATGGTTTCATGTTGAAACCATTGGGCCACCTTCCTTGGAGTTATTGACTGAAATATCTGGGAGGAAGTATATGTGTCTGTGTCTATGTCTATGTCTGTGTGTGTGTGTGTGTGTGTGTGTGTGTGTGTGTGTGTATATATATATGTGGGATAGATAGGATTCAGGAATTAGAAGACCTTGCTAACTCTTTTTTTTTTTTTTTAATCGCGGTACTCGGGCCTCTCACTGTTGTGGCCTCTCCTGTTGCGGAACACAGGCTCCGGACGCGCAGGCTCAGTGGCCATGGCTCACGGGCCCAGCTGCTCCGCGGCATGTGGGATCTTCCCGGACCGGGGCACGAACCTGTGTCCCCTGCATTGGCAGGCGGACTCTCAACCACTGCGCCACCAGGGAAGCCCGCTAACTCATTTTTTAGTAGTTGACCTTGAGCAAGCATCTTAACCCACTTAGTATAAAATTTAATAAAGTAGGGTTATGTGAGACTTATAGACAAGAATACAATCAAAATAAATAAATGGGCTTCCCTGGTGGCGCAGTGGTTGAGAGTCCGCCTGCCGACTCAGGGGACGCGGGTTCGTGCCCCGGTCCGGGAAGATCCCACATGCTGCGGAGCGGCTAGGCCTGTGAGCCATGGCTGCTGAGCCTGCGCGTCCGGAGCCTGTGCTCCGCAACGGGAGAGGCCACAACAGTGAGAGGCCTGCGTACTGCCAAATACACAAATAAATAAATAAATAACTTAGGAACTAAATAAACATTAGTATCCTTTGAATTCTACAATTTCATAATCATCTAATTAAACTGAACACCATACTGTATTTATTATCTAGCTGGACATTTAGTCCTGGATGCAAATTCAAAAAGAATGCATGACAATAATAGAAACTCAAAAATCTTATGATAGGAATTATTAGAAAGCACCTTAAAATATGTTTAAAATCTTGATATAATGAAAGCTTAAACAAAAATACATTGTAGTCGATGATGTGCACGTTTGCCCTTTATGTTCTATGTTGGGTGTTACTGAATGTTTTCACCCTTTCCCTGATATCTTAGTTTATTTTATGCCACTTTGGAAGTGACTGCTTTTTATAGAATTAGATGATGTTATGGCTAACCACAAGAAAACACTAAAAGGTCAAAGGCAGTAAAATATGTTTTTTCCAACAGAAGTAAAAATGGCTTTACCCTTCTGCAATGTTTCACTTTCATGCTTTTTATATTGGCTCGGTCAGGAAATACATCTCATTCACATTGATCATTATAGCACATGCCATTAGGATAGACATAGCAGAGTGTTCTAAAATAAATCAGCTAGACACCAATGAACATCAAGAAGTAATACTTTTTGAGTTCCCTACAGTCTGTAACCCATATGTTTATGTCAACTTGCAGGAAAATATATAGGCAATAAGTCAACGTTAATACAACAATATTTGAGAAAAGAACATGATAAGTATGGTTATTATAAGAATTTCAGATGTTGATTTCTAAATTACATCAGTTTTTCACTTAATAATGTTTATATACTCTCATTCCTCTGAGGATGAAATTCTCATCTTCTTTATTTATAAATGTTCTTACCTATGATATTTACTTTTAATGTTTTGCAGAATGTAATTCTGAACATTATTATCAAAAGATCTTTAATTGGGTTAGCCTGAGTCCTAACATTTTTTCAACTAGTTATTTTGACTTGAGTTTTTTATTATTTTAAAAATATTCTGTGCCCTACTGTTCATTTGTTTTTAATTTAGATTTCTCTTTTCAACATTTCTTTCTCATAATTTGTTACTCTTTATTTAGCTCAAATGTTTAAGAATTAGTTATTTAGGAATCAGGTGTTACTTGTTAAAATTATCTTTTTTGCTCTAGATATCTATTCTTTCTTGAGATTGCCTGCCTCTTATAACTGGTAACACAGATTTCTAAAACATCAAACATGTTGGCACTAGTCAGGGATCACTTGTCTCACTTTTTTTCCAACATGTTTTCATACAACATGAGAAATCATTATTTGACAACAAAAACATTTGTCCACTATAACTTCATAGAATGTATTTAAAAAATAGAAGTCACTAAAAACTGTAAATTCCCACAGAAATAAATTGCTCTTGTTTTCATGGCTCTTTTAGCTTATGATATTCAGGGGTATACAATTCTACATAAGATGTTCATGATATTCCCAATGAAACACATCTCTGTGTTCTGCTTTGCCAGACCCATTGAAAAGCAGGGGAAAAAAAGTTGATGTTCTTTTCAAGTTTGAGAAATGTGTCTAGAAGAAACTAAATTACAGAGAAAGCAAAGGTATTCAAAGTATTCTTATTTAGTTTCTCATTTTTTTTTTCCAAAAACATTTATTTTTCAATTGGAAAAACAGGAAATGATTATGGTAAAGCAGCAAAACTCAACAAGTAAGCCAAGATAAAAATTTCACCTGGCCTTTGAAGACATAAATAAATTTATATCTTCAAATAGTTACTACTTAGACTACAGAGAGAATCTGTAGTTTTAGAATGTCCTTCCCCCACCTCTATCCCCTGTCCCCTCTCTTGCTAGTCCTTCAGAATTCAGCCTATGTGTTATGTCTTATGTGCAGTCTTCCCTCTCTTTCCATCGTGTACTCCCCCATTAGCTCTCTGTACTGGTATCATCTATAGCATTTGAAACACTCTATTTCTATATTTGCAACATTGGACTTTTTAAAAAAAATTCAACTAATCTCTAAGTTACATGAGGGTAAGATATATGTATCATTAATGTTAGCATCATTGTTTATAGCACCTTGGTAAGGTCCTGATAAGTGTTTTTCTTAAAATTAATTAGAAAATCAATATTACAAATCTTTAAGAAATGATATAAGATGGAAGAAGCACTACAATGTTTTTATCAATTACTTTCAAATGATGCCCTACAGGTAGCTCCTACCAGCTCCTTAGAGGTTTCTTGGAGTGAAGCATAAGCAGAAAGAGGAGAGGTCAGGTGCCTATTGTAAAATCCAGGCTCTCCCCTCCTTTGTCACTGTAACCAGGGGAACTTCACTCTTTCTTGACTATATATTAAGGTTCTGCATAACATGTTATATTAAGAAATGATTTTGCAACTAGAAAAGCAAGATCTGAATTTTAGATGGCCAAAAGACTATTCTGAAAAATGGAAACTTTATGCTGTAGAACTGCACTGTCCAATATGGTAAGTAATGGTCACATGTATCTACTTAAATTTAAACTTAATTACAATTAAATAAAAGTTAAATTCATTTTTTCAGTCACACTAGCCCTGTTTCAAATGCACAATAGCCACAATGTCTACTGTGTATCATTTTGAACACCATATTTCTATCATCACAGAAAGCTCTGTTGGACAGCTTTTTTTCCTAAAAGTAAGATTTTTGAGTCTAATATCACTTATTGTAAAATTCAAGAAGAATTCAAGAAATGAAACTGGAACATATTATTTAAAAAGTTCATGAGATATTTACTTGACTTGTATTAAGAGACCTACTCAGTACTCTGTAATGATCTACATGGGAAAAGAATCTAAAAAAGAGTGGATATGTGTATAATTGATTCACTTTGCTGTATACCTGAAACTAACACAACCCTTGTAAATCAACTATACTCTAATAAAAATTTTAAAAAAGAGAGACCTGCTTCATACTAATTCTCCAATAGGATAGAAGACTAGTGGACTGGTTGAAAGTGGGAAGCCAGGAGTGAGAGTCTTTAGGTTGGTCAAAAACCATGTAACTTCAATAAAGTTACCTAACAATTATAAATATCAGTGTACTTTCTGAAAAATGGGTAATAATAGTACTTAGTTCATAGGGATGTTCTGAGGATGAAATGAGACAAAGTATGTATGGATTTAGCAGAGTCCCTGACACATTTTTTTTTTTTTTTTTTTTGCGGTACGCGGGCCTCTCACTGTTGTGGCCTCTCCTGTTGCGGAGCGCAGGCTCCGGACGCGCAGGCTCAGTGGCCATGGCTCACGGGCGCAGCCGCTCCGCGGCATGTGGGATATTCCCGGACCGGGGCACAAACCCGTGTCCCCTGCATCGACAGGCGGACTCTCAACCACTGCGCCACCAGGGAAGCCCCCTGACACATTTTAATAATCGAATTTATATCATTATCCAATTAATGTTACTCTAAGTTACTTCCATGTTGGTTAGGTTCTCCTAGCATTTATGGTAATGTCTAAGGGTATTCTGATAGATTCACTTGATGCTTTGCAGCACAACAAATTGGACTACTTGAAGACAACTAAGGCAGCACTACAGAAGATAATACAAAGTGTATTTAATAGTAAAATGCAGGGCTTCCCTGGTGGCGCAGTGGTTGAGAGTCTGCCTGCTGATGCAGGGGACACGGGTTCGTGCCCCGGTCCGGGAAGATCCCACATGCTGCGGAGCGGCTGGGCCCATGAGCCATGGCCGCTGAGCCTGCACGTCCGGAGCCTGGGCTTCATGACGGGAGAGGCCACAACAGTGAGAGGTCCGCGTACTGCAAAAAAAAAAAAAAAAAAGCAAAGTGATGGCAGCTGGAATCTACCAAATTTTCAGACTCCAGATGGTCAGGACCTAGTACGTCCAACTACAGGTTCTTGCATTACCCAATCATGTTGTCAGAAAACAGAATCCCAGGAGTCATAAAGCCTTAGTAGGCATAATCCCATTTCTTATTATACCCATAATGTATACAGCAAAACAAAGCATATTAAACACAGATAAAACTTATTTGGTATTTCTGACATTAAAAGCAGAGTCTCAGAAGTTACTGGGTTCCTTTATTCTCTCATTTAGATGTACTTAAAAAGAATCTATCTGTATCACTCCGATAAAGATTAATTGATAATGATTAAATGATAGTGACTGATAATGAGGGGTTAATATGTTAATGATATAGGTCATCTTTTAAGGGTCCTTTTTCTACCTCTAATCTCTGGATTCTTCATATAGCTCCTTTCCAAATAGATCACCACTTCCTGTTTCCACATCAAGATACTGGTGATAGGCATTGTGATATGAGAGTAGAAACTTAGGCTCCAAATGTCAGGCCCTGAATCCTAGCTCCACCAAAATGACTGAGGCTTTCTGTGCCAACAGTAAGATCTTTGCCCCCACCCACCTTGACTTGCCACTCTTAATTAACTATTCCCACTGGTTTTTGCTATTACACAAAATCAAATGTTTTGTCTGTCACTGGATGAGCTATTTCCGTGGATCTGCAGAAGTTTTGGCAAGAAGTAATAACTCCTGGTTTTAGTATTTCCTGGAGTACCGTCCAAATTTCATCCTTGATTGAGTAATTCTCAACTTTTGGAACCATTAACTCTATTATTAGTAGTGGATTCCAATTATGAAAAACAAATAAATCCCATCCTTTCCTGTGTTCCCCTTAGTGATTCCCCTATTGTGTATTTATGAGGTTTTACAAGAGATTTACTCTCAGGTCATTTAATTTTTTTTACATATACCTTTGAAATAATCAGGAACAAAGAAATACGTGATACCTATAAGAATAGTTCTAAACTAGCCTCATCTCCATTTTCCAAGGATCGCATACGAAGTAACAACTGTTGGCACAATATCTAGGATTTAAATTTTCCCATGGCCTTTTTGAAGACTTTCATGGTATCTTTGAATAAAATCCAGAGACATGCATTCTCAATTTAGTGAAGGGTTTTTAGTTGGTTAAGCAAACATGCTAAAAGAGTGCCAATTAAACAATTTAGTAGAATAGTTTTTTGTTTTGTTTTGTTTTGTTTTTTTTTTGCGGTACGCGGGCCTCTCACTGTTGTGGCGTCTCCCGTTGTGGAGCCCAGGCTCCGGACGCGCAGGCTCAGCGGCCATGGCTCACGGGCCCAGCCGCTCCGCGGCATGTGGGATCTTCCCGGACCGGGGCATGAACCCGTGTCCCCTGCATCGGCTGGCGGACTCTCAACCACTGCACCACCAGGGAAGCCCCTAGTAGAATAGTTTTTAGGGTAATAGGAGGTGATACTTACAAGACTCTTCCCCAAACACCCAGCAGTATATATCACATAAATGGATTTGATATCAGTGAGCTGCAAAGTATATTCTGACACCTAATGTCACAGGTTTTTAACCTTCACTGGGTATTTTTTAATGAACACATAAATAGCTTTCTTATTAAATCTACAAGTACACAAAAAATGGATAAGAAGAGCTAATGCATGACAGAATCGGGGTTTAAAAACATGAATATCTAAGATGTACAATCCACAGCATAAAAGTTAAGACATGTATTTATGTTCATAAAATTAATTGTTCAAGTACAGTTGAAAAAAAAGGGCCCTGGTTATATAGCTGGTTATGTAAAAATATATATCAGGAATTTTAGTTATTGTGAAAATATTGTTTAAAGCATTAATGCATTAACTCATTAGTAGTAATAATCTAGTCGGAACAGGAAACATGCTATTGTATTCTGTATTGATGAAGTGCATTGAGCTTAGTTGTTGAGTTCTCATTTTGAGGGGAGCATTGAAAATATATGAGAGTACTCTAAGGAGGAACTCCAGAAAGAGTGAAGTGTACAAATACTATCATCGAAAGAAGATTTAACAAAATGAGAAAGTTTACTCCAGAAATAAGAAGCCCTACCATGGTCACAATACCTGTTTTATACACCTGAAGGATTGCCTTGGAGTTTTTGTTTGTTTGTTTCTGCCCGTTTCCCCATCTCATGGGGAAAATCTAGATCAAATGTGAGGGAGTTACATGGTAATATATATGCCTAACTATAACGATATGCTTTCTTACATTCATAACTGGCTAACAATGTGAATATCTCTCTATTCTCCATTCATGAAGATATTCGTGGTAAGCAGCATGTTGGAGGAAAGAATCTTCACTGGATGAAATGTGTCACTAAATGCTAAATGAGGGTACAGAACAACCCAGAAAATAAAATTATAATACCTCGAGACCACGTGCATCATGTCTGTAATTTGGCAACTGAGCTAAACCTTTGAACCATAATTAAATTACTACTGTAATAGATGGTTATGATATAGACTGCCAGAAAGTGTAAAATAGTGTGGGATAAGATAAGATCACTGACACTTGCTGAATGTTAGTCAAAGTACAGGTGCTAAGCACTTAATATAAACATTAGACCTGATGTGACAAATTTAAATAATCAAGGAAAAAACTCTCAAACCAGTTGTGCTATTTACCTAAAGAAGATACACACTGTAAGCCATCAGGGAGAGAAACAGTTAAAATGATCACTAAAAACTTTTATAGAATATATAGCAAGTAAAGAAAAATGGTAAATTCTAAAATCCAAAACGACGCCTCTGATGCTTCAAGTATTCAATGATTTAACATAAGGTCTCTTGATGCCTACCACATCAGTCTTATTCAGCTCTCCTGTGCCAGAAGTCACACATCCCTCAGTCATCTGTTCTCTCTGAAGTGATCAAGTGGTCTATGACAAGAGCCTTGAATCTATGTGTTTATCGCTACTAACTCTTTCCTACCAGCTTGCTACTAATCAGCAAGTGCCTCTAACTAGCTGTGCTTTTTTTGGCATATAACTTACTCTCCTGTGTTCAGTTTCCTATTTATAAATGTATAGGGTTAGGTTTAAGTATAGTATGTCTGCCTTCTGAAATTATTTGATTCTCTGCTAGCAAAGTCCAAACAGAACCTTCTTTCTCAGGGGAATTTTGATGACAGATGGCCTCTACCTTTTATCTACTTGGCAACACCAGAAAGGCTTATACTAGTCTCTCTTCATCCTGTTATGTATGGGAATCATAGCTTTTCATAGGTACTCACCAGAAAGCCTTTAGTCAGGGATTCTTCTGTTTTGCTTTCCAAGAATTCAAGGAATCTGAAATCCACAGACAAAAATGGCCTTTTTAAACTCCGTTTTGCTTTTTAGCTTTTGCTGGTGCCAAGTAAGGAAAATTCAAAGGCTAGCGTGGCAGTCTGGGTCCTGCCCTGGTCTGATGACAGTTTTGCCTTATCAGAAAGTGCCCAGAATGAGTTTCCTGCATGATTGTTTTGCGTTTTCAATTCCCTGCCTGCTTCTTAGGACATGTGTAAAATATATTTTGCTTCTGCTATCTCCAGTTTTAACATGTTCCCGTTTCTCATTTTTAAGCTCATAGAATTTTAAAGTAGTGAATCCTTTTCCTTAATGAATATTTTAAAATAATTTGAATATTCAGAATATAGCAAAATAGTTGAAAGAAAAGATTTTCACATAAAAACAAGAACATGTTTTACAGACTTCACACTTGTTCCTTTTTTTACTTGCTTTAGTCTAAAATGACTTTTGGGTATAGACATAAACCTAGCTACCAGCTGTCTGGATTTCTTTCACTAAATTGTCTAAACTGAATTGTTGTTTGATGTCATGAGGCTAACTTCTGATAATATTTAGTATTCTGCAGCAGTAATTTTCTAAATATTTTCTGAAGAGATTAGAAATTATGGTAACATTGAAAAATTCTAATATGTACGGAGAAGTAATTTATATACCATATCAGTCCAAGCCCAGTTAAGAGACATAAATAACACAGTAATTTCAAAAAAGAAAGTTTCATATAAAGAATATTAAACTATGCCGGGTATGCAGAAAAAAGTAAACAGGCCTGAGACTATCATCCTTAGAAAGACCAGCTTGCAAGTTTGGCCTTTGATTGGCAGCTCGGAACTGGGGTTTTAGAAGGGTTTTCACCATTCATGATAAGAATGGCTTACTGTGCCTAAACTGATTATGCAAACAATGTGTTTTATTATGAACATCTGCTTTCCCTCTGGGAATCTGGAATTTTGGTGCTTAGTAGGCAGAGGGTGCCTATGTGATCAGTCTCTAATAACATCCTTGGCCACCGAGTTCCTAATGAGCTCCCTGGTAGAAAATACCTCACTTACGTTGTCACTATTTGATGTTGAAAGAATTAAATGAGTCTTTGTGACTCAAATTCATGAAAACTCTTGTAACCTTGTGCTTTTTCCCCTTGCTGATTTTCCTGTGAATCTTTTTCCTGTAATAAATCGTAACCATGAGTACAAATATATGCTGATTCCTGTGAATCCTTTAGTGAATCATGGAAACTGGGGAGGCTCTTGGGGACTCTTGACACTCTAGGATACTATAAAAATGTAAAGAGAACTCTGAAGGATGCTCTAAGACAGAGAGAGATAGAGAGAGAGAGAACCTCAGAAAGGACACATTTGGAAGGGAAGCTCCGTCCCCAAGGCTCAGTGAGGTTCTGATCTCATTGAAGATGTAGTTACAGGCCAATAGATGGCAGAGAACTTTTCTGGGTTGGCTGGGCTAGATCTGGTCCATAGTCACTGGACAAGCAAGAAATAATATTCCAGAGCTCAGGTAAGACAAGGTTGGTGGGCAGACAGACAGAGGAGGCAGGGACTACTGTAGGAAGCTTGGACCTCACTTTCTATAGTGGGAAGATGGAAGGAAACAACCCTCTGAGGCTCAATCCAGCTGACGCTTGTGCGTGGGAATGCAGGTGGAGTCCAGGTGAGGCAGGCCTGAGTCCTGGATGATGCAGTGCCTGCATCAGGAGGGCCATGGCTTCAAGGTAATTTAATGATTGTCTGCTGTGGGCTTGTAGTTGCGGGGAATGACCCTCATATCCCCGCCCCACCCCCACAGGCATGACTGGTGTTCTACACAGCAGGAGCAAGGAAAAGCAAAAGTAGCACTACGGCTGCGGAACAACTAAGCCCGTGCGCCACAACTACTGAGCCTGCGCTCTAGAGCCCGAGAGCCATGACTACTGAAGCCCACATGCCTAGAGCCCGTGCTCCGCAACAAGAGAAGCCACTGCAATGAGAAGCCCGCGCACCACAATGAAGAGTGGCCCCTGCTCGCCACAACTAGAGAAAGCCCACATGCAGCAACAAAGACCCAACGCAGCCAAAAATAAATAAATAAATAAATAAATTTTTAAAAACCCATAACCATTATGAAAAAAAAAGTAGCACTATGGAATCCGGAGGATAATCCTATTTCTTCTTGCAATGCCTCTCCATTGCCCCCTATTGACAAAGTTTAACATCACGCTCACTGAAAGGAGATATACTGAAAGAACCCAGTTCATTATCTCAAATCAGATACTGAAATATGAATTTGCATCTGAGAGGCAATAACTTGATAACTGGCTGGCACATACAGTGAAAGCACCTAAAAGCACACTAAACAAACTTCTCTTCTGAGCATTCTAAATTGCCAGTTGATGTAAATCTAGCCAAACCACACATTATTTCTATTCCTTGCAAATAAATACAAAATAGAATATACTTACATTTTCTCTTTGAACCAGGTTTAATACCTCAATACACACTATTCCTGAAGTCTTCATTATTTTCACAAACAGTATGCCCTTGACTTGTTTATGTATTTTTTTAATGGGAAATTAAATTGTAGGATAATAAATATACAAGTGACTTAAATCCTAAAATTTTCTGGAAGTCACTAGTCTCTCCTTGCTTCACTGTTTATAGTAAAGTAGTACTCAGTGAACGAACAATAGTACAACTAATTTGGGGTAAAAAGAAAAAAAGTGCTATTTAATTTTTAATCTGTATTCTGCCTGTTTACTATTCACATTTTACTCAATTGGATCAATACAATTAGATTTCAGTATTTTTTTTCTCCATTTTGTTCTCCCAGGCTACACTGAATATTTAAAGTAGAAAACATTTTATTGATTTCTTTTCTTTTATCATGAAAATGTTCCTGGTCTTATTAGGTTGTTGAGCTTATTTCTTAACCAAACTTAACTTTCCAACTTAAATTACTTTGTAGTACAACCTAATGGCCCATGCAACGATGTTATACCTGTATTTGTGTCAAATCTAATTATGAAGTCTTGATTTGCGTAATGTGCAAGAAATTATTTCCATTTTCCCTACCATGCAAACAGATCAATTTTCTCATTAGTCCTTTCCATCAGTCCTGATTGCTTTAAGCTTATGCTTTTTATATTACTTTGTTTCCTAGCCAAATTTGGTCCTTACCTCGTGTACAGAGAGATTGATTACATTTTAGGAGATTTATTTATGTTGACAGATTAACTATATAAATCAGTAATAGTGCAATATTTTTTATTACTTATTAATTATTTACATTGTCCCATCATAGTCTTTCTACAGTCTTTAATATATTTATTTTTGCCTTTTTCCTATTTCAGAATTTAAGAACAAATAATGAGATGAGCCACAAAGTAGGTGACAATAAAAGATGAAGAAGAAGTGGGGCATAAAACTCATTTTAGGAACACAGCTTTGGATAAAAGACTCTAAGGAGACTTCTTTGGGCTCTATACTCTGACAAAAGGAGTTATGTGGTGGTGCATAATTTTCCCACAGATCTTTTGTTCTTTGATGTGTTTGATGCACAAATAAAAATGTGGGTTGAAAGTTTGCAGAGTGGAGTTTGTGTGTTTACAAAGGGGGCTGTAAAGTGAGTACGCTGATGCGTGTGAAGTCAAACATGCTGTTGATAATGAGCACTATTAGGACGATATACTCAAAAAAGAGTGAATGCCAGGTTGTATTTATTGTCTGTGTGTAACAATCATTCACCAAGTGCATATTCAAAGCGTTTTCTAATAAAATGCTCTCTAATAGGAAGGCTGATTCTGTTTCATCAGTGGAAAAATTGAAGTAGTATTTACATGATGAGAAACAGGAGTGCAAGTTTGACGATCCCTTCCTTTATAGTTCCGAATCATCAAGACCCTGATACTCAAACAAGATGCTAAAAAAATAACCCTTACTCTCTCTGTAGTTTCACTAGAAACACTTGTGTAGTTTCTAGCAAACTTTCTCTTCTTAGTCTGTCTCTATGTGTATATATGGAATTTGTATAACTAGACCTCGAAAAAATAAGGCGTAAAGCCAAAATATTTCCTGTTTAAAATCCCAAACTACATAATTTCTAGAATTGCACTCCTCTATTCTTTCCTCCAACAAAATCTTTTAATTTTCTGGTGAGAAATCAGGATTACGATAAGGTCAAAAACCCTTTATACAGACACCGTTATATTTGAGGACCAGCACAGGCCAGCGTGCAGCAATATTTAATAAATAAATATTTGTTGCATGAAAACAAATAAGTGAAAAAGTAAATACTACTGTTCCATCTTAACTCAGACCCTATGGTTTTCAAATGATAATGTTTTGGCTTTCCAGAGCCTGACTGTCAAAAACTAGTCTACATTTAAGATATACTTTTTCCAGTCACCTAGTCACTGTTGCCAAATAGCACTCTGAATCTGGATTTATGCCTATTAAGGCTCAAATGTGGCTAGGGCAACACAACTTTTCTGCTCCATGGGGACAAATTTGTAAATCAGTCTTGGATCTCTGACAGATGTACATGATGGAGAAATGGACTATTGACTTTATTGGAGCCAGATGTCTCTTGAGCCAAAAAATATCCCATCTTTATCTAAAGAAGTGGCCAAACTTGCAGCCTTTGGACCACAAAGGTTGTCCAGGGCTTTGAGACATTTTTTAACCTCATCACAGTTGTAGGGTTGCATTGAAAGTGACCATACTGTTTGCCACTCAAACCAAGACCCTGCTGAGAGTTGAAGTAATGCTAGTGATGATGACACTGAGAAACAGAAGAGGATGGTGGTGATATTGGAGAATTGCTCATTCTCTTTCTATGGCCCCTTCCTTTGTTTTTCTCCACAATACCACAACACAAAGTTGCATGGTGGTATTAACCTTTACTGAAAATATGGAGCAAACTAAAGTGAATCAAAGTAGATTTTTAAGTCATGCACCTCTTAATTGCTACCCCTTATCTCCTTAACTTCCTAGTGGAAAGACTCAATTGCCACTTGTTAGAGCTCAGTTAAATTTTTCGATCAGGACATTCAGAGGCTTCATTTCCAGTGAGATATGTATGTTCTAAGGAAACTGTAGGTAGGAGAAACAGGGGGTACTGTATACAAAGCAAAGAGGATGAAAGGTAGAAAGACTATGTCCTTCAGTTAAGAGTTAATACATAAAGTACAGTGTTAAAACATATAACTCTATGCAAATACACACACACACATACGCATGCTCTATACAAATACACACACACACACGCATGCACATACACACTCCACATTTGTATGGTTCTCTTTCTGGTTGGGAGATGTGTTAAATACCAGCAAATCAAAATGATGAAGTGAAGTTTTTTTCTTATTGTTGGATAAAATTTGGGAGGAGGGATTACTCTTGACGTATACAGTGATTAGAGCTCCAGATAAATCACTATACTAATACTGAACCCAGGCTGAACACTGGAACACATTCAACATTGACCACTTTAGCTAATTTTGCATTTTTTGAACCAGAAAGTGGATAGTCTGAGACTATAAGACACTTATATATTACAAGATATAAATCTCCCAGGTGACTATAATGTGGATATTCTAAAAATGAGAAATATAATTACTAATTCTGTCATTTGAGCTTGAATATTTTTGTTATGATACTCTGGGAAGAATGTATTTGGAAGGTGACACATGTAGCCATCATTTTCTAGCCAGTGGTTTTCTGAAATTTGTGTAAAACATGTCATAAGATCTCAGTTTTACTGGTAGTTGTATACCTGGCTCCTGCTTCATGGATCCCAGAAAAGAAATCACTTGTAGCCAAAAGAATGTGGAGTCAGTGCTTGGCAGCAAAGTTGGAGGACATCCTTTGTTTCATGACAAGATTTCCCAGGGTCTGGATGGAGACAGCTGGAGGCAACTATGGAGATCTAATTCCATGGTAATAGCAGGGTGGACACCTGCTGACTAACAAAGAACGGCATGTTGAGCAATGAGGAACTTGTAATTCTTATCAGAGTGTGAAATTTAACAAGGACTCTTCAGGGCTTCCTAGCACTTGAGTCATTTTTTTTTCAGCAGGACTCTACCTTGAATGAGGTCTTTATTCAGAATATTCTTCGTTTTAATTGAGAACAAATGCCCATTTACCAACAGAAACAGAAGATCATGACAGTTGACTCTCTAAATCTTTACCTGAACTCCTTGAGAAGGGACACATTTATTTGCTTTTCCCGGTGTTTTCAGTGGAGAGACCACCATCTGAGTAATTCTGCTGGCCCCACTTTGCTTCCTCCTTCCTTACTCTTAGTGAATGAATAGTCAGTTGGAAAGAAGGAATTAAGCTCGATTAATTCAGCCCCTTGATCTCTTGTTGGTGTCTTTAGAATATGCATAATTGGGAGAAACACACATTCCCTTTGGCTTAGAAGTTTTATAGGAGCAGTGTTCTTAAGGAAGACCAATGACTTTCCAGTCATGCCCATACCTGGATGGGAATACTCCTTCAGAATTACACTTGGGCAAGCTCATTTGCTTAACAGACCAAGTTATGCCATAAGCTGTAGTCTTTATCACTATAAAGGTGCTGGGCTGCTCTTCTTGGCTGAATACTTTCAATGTTTCAAAGGTTTCAAATCAGTTGAAGAATTAAGGATGACAATGAAAATGATATATATGTAATCCCATGAATTGCTAATACTTTTCCTCATTTTGTCCCTTTTCCATAATCCTTAAATCTCTTTTAAAATTGGAATATAATTTATATTATCTAATATCTTAAGGAAATTTCATGTGAACTAATGTGATATTCTTTACCATAGAAGAATAAAATGAAATCTAACGCATTTTTTTCTATGCACATTAGTCATAGTTTAATAATTAGTCACAGCAAACATACTATGTACATTTTGTGTTAAACATAGGGTACTGTTAAGACTTGTCTGATCAGGTTCTTACTGTCTTTTTTATAAGTTTGAAATCATCAACTAAATATGTTAACTAAAAAACAAAAATTGCGACAACTTTACTGAGAGATTCAGGTTGACATTTTAAAACTTCCTTGAGATAAACCACCAAGATACATTAAGAGAAAAAAATGAAAGCTGAGTAAGAGCTTATAAAAGACAGAGTAAATCCTTTAGGATGATCAGCTCAGTGAAATGTTAAAAGAATATTTTGTGTGCATGTCAGGTCTCTTGCTAGCCTCAAACTAATAATTTGGATTCACTTCATTATAGCCACTGAAGTAATGTAGCAGAGACTTGGAAGAGGAGTGAAGAGCCAGAGAGAAAGAGCATAACACTTAAAGAATGAAGTTGCTCTCATAATTCAGCTTCAGGTAACTCAAACAAGCATCTTGCAAATGACAATGCAGGGCTGAGTTCCACTCAATGTGAATGAAAATAACTAAGACACATGAGCTCTCTAAGAGTTCCCTCGATGAGTCTCAAAAATTAATATTCCAAAGATGTAACTCATTTTTCTCTTTGTTTCAAGAGCTGATTCTTCCATTTTAAATCAAGGATACTTTACAAACCAATGATATCTGACACTATGGCTGACTTTTAGGGTTATAAAAGTTGTCATGTTTTGCTAAAAACATATGGATTTTTACATACTGGTAACTTGATTGATGGGAACTTCATACTTTTTTTTTATGGGAAATTCATAATTTTTTGTTAACTCTTTACCTATTTAGTATAATTTTCGAGTGGCAGCTTCATAGCATATGGCATTTTCTGAATGACCACATGATGTATTCATCTGGCTCATTTCAAGGAAAAGTTGATGTTCAAAGAATTAATTCAATAATAATAAATATATTTGAATCATTTGTAAGCAAAAGAAAAGGAAGGGGGATTGGTTGTGGGCTTTGGATTTAGACAGACATGGACAAAGGACTAAATTCTAGCACCCAGTCTTATTAATTGCATGACTGTGGCAAATAAGTTATCCTCACTATGCTTTCATTTTCTTTCTTTTTTTTTTTTTTTTGCGGTACGCGGGCCTCTCACTGTTGTGGCCTCTCCCGTTGCGGAGCACAGGCTCCGGACGCGCAGGCTCAGTGGCCATGGCTCACGGGCCCAGCCGCTCTGCGGCATGTGGGATCTTCCCGGACCGGGGCACGAACCTGTGTCCCCTGCATCGGCAGGCGGACTCTCAACCACTGCGCCACCAGGGAAGCCCTATGCTTTCATTTTCTAATCTAATCTTTACATTTGTGTGAATATAGATATAAATAACAACAACCCATTACTGAATGGTATTTGATTGTATATCAAACGCTAAGCCAAGTGCCTTTGTGATTTAATCTTCACAGTAACTATTGGAGAGTATACTAACTTCCCTACCTAGACTACATTTTCATATGTGGTAGCTGTCTTGCCAATGCCAAATATTCTCAAATTCTGACTTCTAGCTCAAAACGCTCTTCTGAGCTACAGACATATATATGTGTGTATGTGTGTGTGTGTGTGTGTGTGTGTGTGTGTGTAACTGTTTTCTGCATTGTTCCATCTGCCCATCTGCTAAGCACCTTGATAACTACATAACCCCAGCTGTACTGATCTTCTTTAACCCTATCCCATTCTTTCGTTTATCCTATCTTCCTTGGTAAATGGCACCACCAGGGCTCAAGCCATAAATCTAAAAGTTATTCAACGTCCAAAATACAGTGGCTTATCTCAGATCAATCTATTCAGTCCCTGCAACTGTCTTCATCATCTGACACCTTAACTATCCTTACAGTCTCATGACTGGCCTTCCTGTTAACCATGTCCCTCCCATCAGTCCCACCATCCATTACATATATGCAGCCAAAGTGATCTTTTAAAAACTCTTGAGTGCAGTCAAATGCTGATTCACTTTGTTATAAAGCAGAAACTAACACACCATTGTAAAGCAATTATACCCCAATAAAGGATGAAAATACTTAACATGAATCAACAAGTACATGGAAAAGCAAATACCTCTGCTGAATCAGGGTCTCGTTGACTTCTGCAACCTCATTGTACTTTATTTGGACTCACTGCCTATGCTTCCATCACACTGGTCACGTTTCATTTTCTCAAATGGATCTTCTCTTAAACTGTCTCAAGACCTTTGCTCATACCTTGCCACAGCCTGTAAGACTCTTCCTTCCTGACATAGCAGAGCTGATTGACAGTCAACTCTCAGGTCAAGGAATAGGTTATTCCTCCCCCTATTCACCCACAGGGCTTTGTACTTCTCTGAGTTCTCAACACATTTGAAAATGCTATAATTGTCCATGTTATCTGCTAGATTATAAGCTCCATGATGATAGGGAACATGTGTGTATTCTCACTGTACATCCAACACAGTGCACTGGTCATAGGTCTTTGGGGGTGCTCAGTTATTCTCTGCTGATCAAATGAAAGTCTAAATAAACAGGCATTTGGAATCTGCTCCCTTATCTCCTAGGTGCTATGAATTGGTTTGGACCTGGAGAGAGACGGAGATCTAGGTAGAGATCAAGATAGAGGTCAACATGGAGATAAAGAGAAAGAGGGACAGAGAGAGAGAAAAAGAGAGTCAGAGACAGAGACAGAAAATGAAGAGAATGAGGTGTATGGAAGAACATAATGAGAGATAAGATCATGAAAACTCAGGGAAGGACAGTGCTGCTCTGAGATCAAGGTGTGGAAAGGGCAGAGGTCCTTCTTCCCTTCCAAACTGCCATCTCCACTCTGCAGTGCAGAACTGCTTTAACCCAGTGAGGGCATTGCCACTAGTAGTTCTCATTTCTGTTTACTGAAAGCTTCCTCTGGGTTTACACATAGTTCTCATTTCTGTTTACTGAAAACTTCCTCTGGGTTTACACATATTACCTCATTTAACCCTAATGAGTCCCTTTACTGTCTTCATTTTATAGATGCTGTGGTGGAGACAAAGAGGCCTTCAGTAACCCACCCAAGTGATGCCTAGAAAAGCAGAGATTCAAACTCAGGAACTCTGACTGCAGAGCTTGTGCATTTAAAACTATGTCCTCTGTCATCAGGATGCCTGTCACCAGCACAGGGGTCAGTGAGCACTGGTCAGTAGTGCATTTCTGACGGAAAATGAGCTGGGTAATTCCAGCAATGAGGAGGTATTAAACTAACTGGGAGGGAATTCAAAAGGGAATGACCACTTAGGTGAGTAATGTAAGACAGATGTTCAGAACTTGTTCTGAACCAGGGCTCATTTTTGAAAGAATCGTGTTTGTGTGCCCACGTGTGTGTGTGTTGAAAGATAAGATTCATCCAATATCTGAAAACTGTAGAATTTAGATGACCTTCCTGTGAGTTATGCCTTAATTGCATATGGAAGGCACAGATCCTCAGCCAATCAGCTCCTGAAACTCTGTAATAGTCAGCAACAGCTGCCATGATGAAAACCACAGGCTGGGGGACGTAAACAACAGAAATTAATTTTCTTGCAGTTCTGGAGACTAGAAGTCCAAGATCCAGGTGCAAATATGTTTGATTTCTACTGAGAAGTGTCTCCTTGGCTTGCAGATGACTGTCTTCTCACTGTGTCCTTACCTGGTCTTTTTCTGTGCATGTACATATCTTATCCCCATCTCTTCTTATGAGGACACCCATATGACCTCATATCATCTCTTTAAAGGCTGTCTTTAAATCTTTAAATACAGTGTCATCAGTCTCATTCTGATGTACTGGGGGTTAGGACTCCAATATGTGAATGTGGGGGGAGGCAAAATTTAGCCCATAACACCATCGTTTCCATGAATGTATGGAACTGTCCTAAGGCCTATTTGAATGATTAACTGGAACTAGTCAGTCTCAGACTGTGGAATCTTTATAGAATAAAGGCAAAACCCAATAGTGTTCTGTTTCTTTGTTTTCATCAGTGGCAAAGTTAGAGGCAGGAGCATAGGTAGGAGCTGTTCTCTGGACTCCCCTTTGGTGACCCCACTGCTTGAAACAATTGAGACTGCTAATGTAAGGTTTTAGATGAATTGGCAATTTCTTGTGACTGGAGGAATTAGTATTGTAGTATCTAAACTTGAAATATGCAGCTGATTTATTGCTTTTCTTTATGACAAGAATTACCAGGATTGAGTCTCTCATGTGTATAAAGAAGCTTGAATATGGCAGACTCTTTTTATTGTCAACTTAGTCATTTTCCAACTCTTCCTCTGCCACACTTGTCTTTTTTTTTGTAAAGAACACTAATTCTGTTCAGAAATGGGTAGTCATGTGCTTCAGTGAAGACTAATCCCTTCATAATCCAGGAATGGAAATACATTTAGTATACACCAATCATGGAAATTGTTTTTTCTCCCAGGTAATAAACGGTTTAGAAAGGGCAACCATTTCTTATGAATGAGACATGAAGGAACATCTTCTGGGTGGAACTACTAGGAATGCATTCTTCATTCTGAATATGAGAAAACAAGTAAAGACAGTTTTTTCCATAACTAAGTATCGAGTTATCTTGAGAAGATGACATCTGCAGCAGCTGTTCTGTGCATATGAGGGAGCAGGTGGAAGACAGTACACCCCTTGAAATTCATGTCCATCCAGAACCTGTGAATGTGAACTCATTTGGAAACAAGGTCTTTGCAGATATAATCACATTCAGATGAGGTGTTGTTTGATGATGACAGGATCTAATCCAAACACTGGTGTCCTAGTAAGAAGAGGGAATGCAGACACACAGGGAGAATGCCATGCAATGGATGAAGCAGAGATTGGAGTAACCCAGCCTCAACCCAAGGAACCTCAAGTATTTCTGGCAACCAGGTAGGTAGAGGCAAGGAAGGGCTCCTCTCTAGAAAGAGAATTTGGACTTGATTTCAACTTTTTAACCTCCAAAGCAGTGAGATCATACATTTCCAATTTTTTAAAGCCACCTAGTCTGTGGTATTTTGTTTCAATAGCCCTAGAAAACTAGTCCACCAAGGTAGCGCTCTGATAATGAGAGGGTGAGCAATGGAAAGAACCTGGGTCCTTGATGATAGTGAGCCTGGGATAAAACTACATTATCTCTTGTCTTCTTGTTATTAAAGAATATTTTTTCTCCCTGTTTTAGCCAATTCTAGTTGGTTTTGGTGTTGTTTACTGTTGAGACATGTTAAAGTAATATGCAACATTTGGGATGTTGCAAATATTTGGGGGAGAACACTTGGAATAACCAGGAATTCCCTATGCTAGCCAAACAGGTGGAGCCTCCAAATGTAGAGATTTGGGGGGATGAATGTAAATGTGACCTCATGTGTTCTTACAGTCTGGTGAAGCTTTGCACGTACCATTTACATTCTGTTACTTATTATCATTCCACTGTTATCCCAGACTGGTGTGGCCTGGGGAAATGCTAGCAACATTTGCTTGGTGGCTAAGCACCATGCAAGTAAATTCCATTTGCTTTGTATCAAGATCCTAGCTTGAGTTTTGATTAAAGATAAAGAGATGCAAAAATACCCAAATCACATGCATGAAAACAAAATGTCTGCTTCTTCAGATAGTTCTATTTTTGTGTCCATAATTCTGCTCACCAACTGCATGTGTAACTTTTCTTTAAATTTGCAAAATAATTCAGAAGTTTTCATGTTGCCAATTGCTAATCAAACCTTCTTCATCAACATCCACGCCCTCTCTCCATTTGTTATCTTATTCATACACTGCAAACAGTAGCTCGTGCAGCTCCCTCTTCTCTTCGCCTCAGGAAGACAACAGGCTGTGTAACCAAGAGGAAGCTTATTAGCAGCTAAAAGCTCATTTTTAATGCTACCTACAGGTTGCCGACTCACTTAAATTATAAATCTTTAGGAAAAACATCCTAATTTAATGGCTCAAATATTTGTGCGGCTTGTCACACAGTGCCTTTAATATTGCTTGCTCCCTCTCGGAGAGTTCAAGTACTAACCCTTTGCCAGAATAAATGGGTAAACCTGTTTCTTTTTCAGTGCATATGGTGAAAAAAACACTATGAGATCTGTCTGATTTATATAAGTGTACTTGGCTGCTATTTTATATTTATTCAAACTACGTTATAAAGTAAAAGTAAGGCTCAGCTCCAAGAATAAGGTTTTTTTTTAATATAAGGACTGGACATGTTTGTGAATATGGCACATACAGACTTTTCCATTATGACTGGCTGACTAAATTGAGTTCATTCATTCTGCATCATGTTATTTGCTTTCGTTATTAATTTATTCTGTAAGTTAATGAATGAAAAGGCAGGTGATTGAAATGCTCATATATTTTAAATATGTTTTTAAACCTGCAACATTGTAAAGGTATTTTTATAGTGCTTGGAATTTTCCTAACCTGGCACGTGTTTTCATTTGTCAAGAAGAGGAAAGACCTGTGGCCACAATTGGGCATCTCTCTGCTTCCCATTGCCACTATCAAGGAACCAATTTGACACTGTATCACCAACTAAAGGACACTATCCATTCCAGCATGGACTGGACATACAGGTAGGTCATATAAATTGACCTATAGCTAACTATCACTATGTGGCATCCAGTCCATGACTTTGCTGACTGTAGAGGAAATGATTTTGGGAGCTATTAGTGGCTATCAGTAGAACATCCAATAACATTTGTAGAAACAGCATCTGACATCTACTAAGTTTTGCTCCCTCTAAAAGTATGAAATAGTCCAAGGTTAATCTATAATGGTTCAATTGATATATTCTTAACATGTCAACTCTAGAATTAATGTTGGAGGAGACTTACAACAACCCACCACCTGAGAACAAGAGATATTTGAACAACACAGAAGATGATTATCTGATCTCTGATTGAGGACACTAGAAAGGACAATTTTTTTTTTCTTTTTGAATTAGTGTTTTTATTTTCTTTGGATAAATACCCAGAAATAGAATTACTGGATCATAAGGTAGTTCCATTTTTTAATTTTTTGAGGACCTTACATATAGTTTTCTGTAGTGGCTGCACAAATTTACATTCCCACCAACAGCGTCTAGGGTTCCCTTTACCCCATATCTTTGCAAAAACTTATTATTTCTAGTCCTTTAGATAGCCATTCTGACAGGTGTGATGTAATATCTCACTGTGGTTTGGATTTGTATTTCCCTCATGATTAGTGATGTTGAACATCTTTTCCTGTGCCTGTTGGCCATCTGTATGTCTTTGGAAAAATATTCAGACCCTCTCCCATTTTTAAATCAAATTATTATTTTTTGTTATTAAGCTATACAAATTCTTTATATATTTTGGATATTAATCCCTTTTTAGACACGAGATTTGCAAATTTCTTCTCCCATTCAGTAGGTTGCCTTTTTATTTTTGTTGACATTTTCCTTTGCTGTGCAGAAGTCTTTTAGTTTGATGAAGTCTCATTAGTGTATTTTTGTTTTTGTTGCTTTTCTTGCCTTTGAAGTCAGATAAAAAATATTGCTAAGTGTGATGTCAAGGTACTAACTGCCTACATTTTCTACTAGGAGTTTTAGAGTTTCCAGTTTTACAGTCAAGTCTTTAATGCATTTTGAGTTAACTTTTATGTATGGGGTAAGACAGTGGTCCAGTTTCATTCTTTTACATGTAGCTGTCCAGTTTTCCCAGCACTGCTTATCGAAGAGACTGTTTTTTCCCATTGTATATTCTTGCCTCCTGTGTCATAAATTAATTGGTCATATATGTGTGGGCTTATTTCTGGGTTCTCTATTCTGTTCCACTGATTTATGTCTGTTTTTAAGCCAATACCATACTGTTTGGATTACTGTAGCTTTGTAATATAGTTTGGAAACTTGGAGCATGATGTTTCCAGCTTTGTTCTTGCATCTCAAGACTGCTTTGGCTATTTGGGATCTTTGGTGGTTCCATACAAACTTTAGAATCGTTTGTTCTATTTCTGTGAAAAATGCCATCGGAATTCTGAGGGAAATTGCTTTGAATCTGTAGACTGCTTGAGGTAATATGGACATTCTTACAATATTAAGGCTTCCAATCCATGAGAATGGTCTATCTTTCCATTTATTTGTGTCTTCAATATCTTTCACCAGTATCTTATAATTTTCAGAGTACAGGTCTTTCACCTCAGTTAAATTTATTCCTAGGTATCTCATTCCTTTTAATACATTGTAAATGGAATGCTTTCTTAATTCTTATGATATTTCATTGTTAGTGTATAAATGTTGCAAATGGCAGAATTTCCTTCTTTTTATGGCTGAATATTCCATTGTGTGTGCATGTGTGCGAGTGCGTGCGTGTGTGTGTGTGTGTGTGTGTGTGTGTAGATATAGTTTCAACACAGTGATTTTGTTTGCTTTGGATATATACTCAGAAGTTGAATTGTATGGTATTTCTACTTATAATTTTTTGAGGAAACTCCATACTGTTTTTAACAATGGCTACACCAATTTGCATTCCCACCAACAGTGCACAGGGGTTCTCTTTCTCCACATCCTCCCTAGCACTTATAATTTTTTGTCTTTTTGATAACAGCTATTCTGACAGGTGTGAGGTGATGACTCACTGTGGTTTTGACTTGTATTTTCCTGATGATCATTGATGTTGAGCATCTTTTCATGTGCCTCTTGGCCATCTATGTCTTTTTTGGAAAACCGTCTATTCAGATCTTCTTCCCATTTTTTAATTGGATTGTTTGCTTTTTTTGTTTTTTTGCTATTGAGTATTATGCATTCTTTATATATTTTTTATATTACTTCTTACCAAATATATGATACGCAAACATTTTCTCCCTTTCCATAGGTTGTCTTTTCATTTTGTTGAAGGTTTCCTTTGCTGCACAGAAGCTATTTATTTTTTTGCAGTTCCACTTGTTTACTTTTGCTTTTGTTGTCTTTGATTTTGGTGTCAAATCCAAAATATCATTGCCAAGACTGATGTCAAAGAGTTTACCCCTTATACATTTTTTCTATGATATTAATGGTTTCGGGTTTCAGGTTTTATGGTTCATGTCCTTAACCCATTTTGATGATTTGGGGTACCGTGTAAGACAGCGGACCAGTTTCGTTCTTTTGCATGTTGCTGTCCAGTTTTCCCAACACCATTCATTTAAGAGACTATATTCTTTTCTTAGGATAATTTTTTTTTAATTAACATGTTTATTGGAGTATAATTGCTTTACAATATTGTGTTAGTTTCTGCTGTACAACAAAGTGAATCAGCTATATGTATACATATATATCCATATCCCCTCACTTTTGGGTCTCCCTCCCACCCCTCTAGGTGGTCACAAAGCACCGAGCTCATCTCCCTGTGTTATGCAGCTGCTTCTCACTAGCAATCTATTTTACATTTGGTAGTGTATACATGTCAATGCTACTTTCTCACTTTGTCCCAGCTTACCCTTCCCCCTCCCAGTGTCAACTCCATTCTCTACGTCTGTGTCTTTATTCCTGTCCAGTCCTTAGGTTCTTCAGAACCATGTTGTTTAGCTTCCATATATATGTGTTAGCATATGGTATTTGTTTTTCTCTTTCTGACTTACTTCACTCTGTATGACAGATTCTAGGTCCATCCACCTCACTATAAATAACTCAGTATCATTTCTTTTTATGGTTGACTAATATTCCAATGTGTATGTGGGCCACATCTTCGCTATCCATCCATCTGTTGATGGACACTTAGGTTGCTTCCATGTCCTGGCTATCCTAAGTAGTGCTGCAATGAACATTGTGGTACATGACTCCTTTTGAGTTATGGTTTTCTTAGGGTATATGCCCAGTAGTGGGATTACTGGGTCATATGGTAGTTCTATTTTTAGTTTTTTAAGGAACCTCCATACTGTTCTCCATAGTGGCTGTATCAGTTTACATTCCCACCAAGAGTGCAAGAGGGTTCCCCTTTCTCCACACCCTCTCCAGCATTTACTGTTTGTAGATTTTTTGATGATGGCTACTCTGACCAGTGTGAGGTGATACCTCATTTAGTTTTGATTTGTATTTCTCTAGTGATTAGTGATGTTGAGCAACCTTTCATGTGGTTGTTGGCAATCTGTATATCTTTTTGGAGAAATGACTATTTAGGTCTTCTGCCCATTTTTGGAAGGGGTTGTTTGTTTTTTGACATTGAGCTGCATGAGCTGCTTGTATATTTTGGAGATTAATCCTTCGCCAGTTGCTTCGTTTGCAAATATTTTCTCCCATTCTGAGGGCTGTCTTTTCGTCTTGTTTATGGTTTCCTTTGCTGTGCAAAAGCTTTTAAGTTTCATTAGGTCCAAGTTGTTTATTTTTGTTTTTATTTTCATTTCTCTAGGAGGTGGGTCAAAAAGGATCTTGCTGTGATTTATGTCAAAGAGTGTTCTATGTTTTCCTCTAAGAGTTCAATACTGTCTGGCCTTACATTTAGGTCTTTAATCCATTTTCGGTTTACATTTGTGTATGATGTTAGGAAGTGCTCTAATTTCATTCTTTTACATGTAGCTGTCCAGTTTTCCCAGCACCACTTATTGAAGAGACTGTCTTTTCTCCATTGTATACTCTTGCCTCATTATCAAAGATAAAATGATCATATGTGCATGGGTTTACCTCTGGGCTTTCTATCCTGTTTCATTGATCTATATTTCTGTTTTTGTGCTAGTACCATACTGTCTTGAACACTGCAGCTCTATAGTAGTCTGAAGTCTGGGAGCCTGATTCCTCCAGTTCCATTTTCCAATCTTTCTCAAGATTCCTTTGGCTATTTGGGGTCTTCTGTGTTTCCATACAAATTGTGAAAGTTTTTGTTCTGGTTCTGTGAAAAATGCCATTGGTAGTTTGATAGGGATTGCACTGAATCTCTAGATTGCTTTGGGTAGTATAGTCATTTTCACAATGTTGATTCTTCCAATCCAAGAACATGGTATATCTCTCCATCTATTTGTATCATATTTAATTTCTTTCATCAGTGTCTTCTAGATTTCTGCATACAGGTCTTCTGTCTCCTTAGGTAGGTTTATACCTAGGTATTTGATTCTTTTTGTTGCAATGGTAAATGGGAGTGTTTCCTTAATTTCTCTTTCAGACTTTTAATCATTAGTGTATAAGAATGCAAGAGATTTCTGTGCATTAAATTTGTATTCTGCTATTTACCAAATTCATTGATTAGCTCTAGGGTAGTTTTCTGGTAGTATCTTTAGGATTCTCTACATATAGGATCATGTCATCTGCAAAGAGCAACAACTTTACTTCTTCTTTTCCAATTTGGATTCTTTTATTTCTTTTCCTTCTCTGATTGCTGTGGCTAAAACTTCCAAAACTATGTTGAATAAGAGTGGTGAGAGTGGGAAACCTTGTCTTGTTCCTGATCTTAGTGAAAATGGTTTCAGTTTTTCACCATTGAGAATAATATTGGCTGTGGGTTTGTCATATATGGCCTTTATTATGTTCAGGTAAGTTCCTTCTATGCCTACTTTCTGGAGGGTTTGTATCATAAATTGGTGTTGAATTTTGTTGAAAGCTTGTTCTGCATCTACTGAGATTATCATATGGTTTTTATCCTTCAATTTGTTAATATGGTGTATCACATTGATTGATTTGCGTATATTGAAGAATCCTTGCATTCCTGGGACAAACCCCACTTGATCATGGTGTATGATCCTTTGAATGTGCTCTTGGATTCTGTTTGCTAGTATTTTGTTGAGGATTTTTGCATCTATTTTCATCAGTGATTTTGACCTTAGTATTCTTTTTGTGACATCTTTGTCTGGTTTTGGTGTAAGAGTGATGGTGGGCTCGTAGAATGAGTTTGGGAGCGTTCCTCCCTCTGCTATATTTTGGAAGAGTTTGAGAAGGACAGGTGTTAGCTCTTCACTAAATGTTTGATAGAATTCGCCTGTGAAGCCATCTGGTCCTGGATTTTTGTTTGTTGGAAGATTTTTAATCACAGTATCAATTTCAGTGCTTGTGATTGGTCTGTTTATATTTTCTATTTCTTCCTGGTTCAGTCTTGGAAGGTTGTGCTTTCCTAAGAATTTTTGCATTTCTTCCAGGCTCTCCTTTTTATTGGCATGTAGTTGCTTGTAGTAATCTCTCACGATCCTTTGTATTTCTGTAGTGTCAATTGTTACTTCTCCTTTTTTCATTTCTAATTCTGTTGAGTTGAGTCTTCTCCCTTTCTTTCTTGATGAGTATGGCTAAAGGTTTACCAATTTTGTTTATCTTCTCAAAGAAACAGCTTTTAGTTTTATTGATCTTTGCTATCATTTCTTTTTCATTTATTTCTGATCTGATCTTTATGATTTCTTTCCTTCTGCTAACTTTGGTTTTTTTTGCTTTTTTGTCTTTCTATAATTTCTTTAGGTGTAAGGTTAGGTTGTTTAGTTGAGATTTTTCTCGTTTCTTGAGGTAGGATTGTATTGCTATAAACTTCCCTCTTAGAACTGCTTTTGCTGCATCCCATAGGTTTTGGGTCATAGTGTTTTCACTGTCATTTGTTTCTGGGTATTTTTTGATCCCCTCTTTGATTTCTTCAGTGATCTCTTGGTTATTTAGTAGTGTATTGTTTAGCCTCCCTGTGTTTGTATTTTTTACAGTTTTTTTTTTTTTTTTTTTTTACTGTAAATGTTACTAGTCTCACAGCATTGTGGTAGGAAAAGATATTTGATATGATTTCAATTTTCTTAAATTTACCATGGCTTGATTTGTGAGCCAAAATATGATCTATCCTGGAGAATGTTCCAAGAGCACTTTAGAAGAAAGTGTATTCTGCTGCTTTTGGATGGAATGTCCTATAAATATCAGTTAGGTCCATCTTGTTTAATGTGTCATTTAAAGCTTGTATTTCCTTATTTATTTTCATTTTAGAAGACCTATCCATTGGTGAAAGTGGGGTATTAACGTCCCCACTATTATTCTGTTATTGTCAGTTTCCCCTTTTATGGTTGTTAGCATTTGCCTTATGTATTGAGGTGCTCCTACGTTGGGTGCATAAATATTTACAATTGTTATATCTTCTTCTTGGATTGATCCCTTGATCATTATGTAGTGTCCTTCTTTGTCTCTTGTAATAGTCTTTATTTTAAAGTTTATTATGTCTGATATGAGAATTGCTACTCCAGCTTTCTTTTGACTTCCATTTGCATGGAATATCTTTTTCCATCCTCTCACTTTCAGTCTGTATGTGTCCCTAGGTCTGAAGTCGGTCTCGTGTAGACAACATATATATGGGTCTTGTTTTGCATCTATTCAGCCAGTCTACGTCTTTTGGTTGGAGAATTTAATCCATTTACATTTAAGGTAATTATCAATATGTATGTTCCTATTACCATTTTCTTAATTGTTTTTGGTTTGTTATTGTAGGTCTTTTCCTTCTCTTGTGTTTCCTGCCTGTAGAAGTTCTCCCAACATTTGTTGCAAAGCTGGCCCAGTGGTGCTGAATTCTCTTAACTTTTGCTTGTCTGTAAAGGTTTTAATTTCTCTGTCCAATCTGAATGATGTCCTTGCTGGGTAGAGTAATCTTGGTTGTACGTTTTTCCCTTTCATCACTTTCAATATGTCCTACCACTCCCTTCTGGCTTGCAGAGTTTCTGCTGAAATATCAGCTGGTAACCTTATGGGAATTCCCTTGTATGCAATTTGCTGCCTTTTCTTGTTGCTTTTAATATTTTTTCTTTTTATTTAATTTCTGATAGTTTGATTAATATGTGTCTTGGTGTGTTCCTCCTTACATTTATCTGTATGGAACTCTCTGCACTTCCTGGACTTGATTGACTATTTCCTTTCCCATGTTAGGGAAGTTTTCAACCATAATCTCTTCAAATATTTTCTCAGTCCCTTTCTTTTTCTCTTCTTCTTCTGGGACCCCTATAATTCGAATGTTGGTGCATTTAATGTTGTCCTAGAGGTCTCCGATACTGTCCTCAATTCTTTTCATTCTTTTTTCTTTATTCTTCTGTGTGGTAGTATTTCCACTATTTTATCTTCCAGGTCACTTATCCGTTCTTCTGCGTTAGTTATTCTACTATTGATTCCTTCTAGGGAATTTTTAGTTTCATTTATTGTGTTATTCATCATTGTTTGCTTGCTTTTTAGTTCTTCTATGTCCCTGTTAAAAGTGTCTTGTATTTTCTCCCTTCTATTTCCAAGATTTTGCACCATCTCTACTATCATTACTCTAAATTCTTTTTCAGGTAGACTGCCTATTTCCTCGTAATTTGATAGGTATGGTGGGTTTTTACCTTGCTCCTTCATCTGCTGCGTATTTCTCTGTCTTCTCATTTTCATTAACTTACTGTATTTAGGTCTCCTTATTGCAGGCTGCAGGTTCGTAGCTCCCATTGTTTTTAGTGTCTGCCCTCATTGGGTAAGGTTGGGTCAGTGGCTTGTGTAGGCTTCCCGGTGCAGTGCACTGGAGCCTGTGTTCTGGTGGATGAGGCCGGATCTTGCCTTCTGGTTGGCATGGCCGCATCTGGTGGTGCGTTTTGGGGTGTCTGTGAACTTAGTATGATTTTAGACAGCCTCTCTGCTAATGGGTGGGGTTGTGTTCCTGTCTTGCTAGTTGTTTGGCATGGGGCATAGAGCACTGGAGCTTGCTGGCCATTGAGTGGAGCTGGGTCTTAGCACTGAGACAGGGATCTCTGGGAGAGCTCTTGCTGGTTGATATTCTGTGGGGCCCGGAGGTATCTTGTCATCCAATGTTCTGAGCTCGGCTCTCCCACCTCAGAGGCTCAGGCCTGATACCACGCCGGGGCACCAAGACCCTGTCAGCCACACGGCTCTTACTGACTGCGTTGGCAGTTCTGCATTCCTCTGTCTTTTCTGCTAGACCACAAGAGCCTTTGATTATAAATTTTCCATTCTTGTTGCTTCTAAAGCAGGAAAAGATCCAAGGTTTGCCGTTTTCTTTTTTTTTTTTTTAACCTGATGTCTCTCTTGGTGTGTGATGCTCAACTGTTCCAGTCTTAGTGAGACAAGAGGTATCTGGTGTGCAACAACTCCATGAATCTGGGATTATATCTCAGTAAACTGGATGCTTGTTGGTTCTTTTAAGGTGTCCCTGGAAAGGGTGTGAGTGGTAATCACCGAAGGCGCTCAAATGCACCATTCACTGTATGCTTGCTGCTGTCTGCAGTTCAGCTCTCAGTTGCCACAGCCATCTGTCGGTCCCACGAGCCTCAGAGGGAGGACAAAAGAGTTGTCTCCATGGCCGGGACAGGCTCTCAGCAAGGCGAAGGGAAGAACTCATGTGAGGAGCCAGGGTGGCTGTGGCCGCTCCCACCACGGATGCCACCGATTCCCTGGGGCCGGAGGTGTCAGAGAGGCCGTGTCCTCAGGATTGCAGCACCCAGAATGCAGCACTTGCCTCTGGCACAGAGGCTGAGCACCCAAAAGGACAATTTTAGTGATCCCCAATTTCAGTTCTAAGGCCCTTCCACTGAGACTACATTTTCTTTCTGGAACATACCGAAGAAAGCTTATACCATTCTCCTTTCTACATGATACTCTTTCAAATATTTGAAGACAGTTGTATCTTCTCTAAATTCATTTCCAGGCTAAATAATTCCAGTACTTTTCTCCACTCTGTTGTCCTCTTCTTCATGCTCTTTAACTGTGATGCTTGGTATTAAATAAAACCTTCCAGCTTGACGTGATGCTTATGGGATATGGGATTATTATAACTTGTAGCATGTAGACATAGAGTGATGATTTTAAAGGAAAAAAAATCTAATTATAAAAGAAAATAAGCTTTTCCTCTCTCTCATCTTGTCTCCTTCCATCTCTTCTTCCTTGTCTTTCTGTCTTCCTTCCTGAATGATTCAGTCTACACTCAATTAGGTTGGGCTGCTAAAGGCACGTTTTCTCATTCAGAAGCGAAATATGAAGTGGCATGGTATTGCATCCAAAGGAGACGAGAAGAGCTTTCTGTATGAGAGGACATAGTCTCTCTTTGTGAATGAGAGGACAGCAGTGTGGTCATCCACATTGGGGTGGGTGTTAGAGCCAAGGTGGGGTGAGAAAGCTTTCTGTGTGGAGGCCAGAGGACAGCACTATAAAGGTCTCTCCATTTATTTTGATCTTCTTTTATTTCTTTCAGCAATGTTTTATAATTTTCTTTGTGCAAGTCTTATATTTGTTTTGTTAATTTTAACTATTTTGCTTCTTATGCTATTACGAATAGAATTATCTTCATAATTTCATTTTGGATTGTTTATTTTTAATGTATTGAAATACAGTTTTGTTTTATATAATTGATCTTGTCTTATGCAACCTTACTAAACTCGTTTTTAGTTCTAACAGGTTGTGTGTGTGTGTGTGTGTGTGTGTGTGTGTGTGTGTGTATTGCTTGGATTTTTCTATATACAGAGTCATGTCATGTGTAAATAGAGTCTTATTTCTTTCTTTTTAATCTCTATATGATATTACATTAAAACTTTTTTTGTACTTATTGCACTGGCTAGAACCTCCAGAACACAGTTGAATAGAAGCGGTGAGAGCTAACATTCTGACCTTAATTCCAATCATAGGGAAATAGCACTGAAGCTTCCACAGTTAAGGATAATATTAGCTGTGAGTTTTTTACAAAAGGGTTTTATCAAGTTGAGGACAGTCCTTTCTATTTCTAATTTGTTGAAGGCTTTTATTATGGAAGGATATTGAATTCAGCCAATTTTTAAAAACTTTATTGAGATGACCTTTTTTTTTTTATTCTATTAATGAGATGTGATAGACTGAATAGTGGCCCCAAAATACGTCCAAATACCTACACCCTTCTCCCTGGAACCCGAGAATATGTTATCCTAAATAGCAATAGGAAACTAGTACATATCTTGGTACTTGGAAGCAGGGTGCTGCTCTAATAGATACCTAAAAATGAGGAAGTGGATTTGGAATTGGGCCTTGGGTAGAGACTGGAAGAATTATGATGAATATTACAGAAAAATCTTAGATTACCTTGAATAACTGGAGCTTAAAGGTACCACTAACAAGAATTCAGAAGGAAGTGAGGAACACGGTACTGTCTTAGAGAAACTTAGTCATAAGCAGACTGTTGGCAGAAATATGAGTATTAAAGGGGCTTCTGGTGAGGGCTCAAAAGGAAATGAGGAACATGTTTTTGGAAACTTGAAGAAAGGAAACCCTTGCTACACAACTGCAAGAAGCTTAGCTGAATTATGTCCTGTAAGCTATGTGAAAAGTAGCACTTGTAAGCAATGAACATAGATGATAAAACTTGGGAATTCTGAACTGATAAGTCTTTGGTGAGATTTTAGACATGACTTGATACTGTAATGAGGACCTTAGGATGTGGTGAATCTATTTTGCATGTGAGATGGCTGCCATTGAGACCAGGAGAGCACTGTGGTAGGCTGAATAACAGCCCTCAAAGATATCCATTTTCTAATTCCCAGGTCCTGTGAAATGTTTTCTTATATAGCAATAGGAAACAAATATGTATGATGCTTTATATTAACTTATGTTTAGATGTTAAATTAACTTTGTACTCCTTGGATAATTCCTACTTGGTTATGGTTTTTAATTTTTTTAATATAGCTGGATTTGGTTTACTAATATTTTGATAAGGATTTGCAATGAACTTTTAAAGACTCAAATGTGGTACTTTCCTTTTATATCTGTTAAAATTTATCTTATGTGTGCCTTTTCTAGCCAACTGAGACTGTCAACCTATAACTTGTCCAAGGAAAAGTTACTAAATATTGGGTACACCAATATTAACTTTATTGGGTGAACAATATGTAATGCATTCTCACAGGTAAATCATTTACGTTTGGTTCTACTTTAACCTTTAACACTTGCATATTGCTATGGAAGTTGAGGACTTTAAAAACTATATTCCCTTTCTCAGTACCATCTGTGCTATTCATTTGGAACCAATTATATTCTTGAAATGTCGTAACCTGTAATATGATGTATACTCATTCCATCATGTTAAAAAATAAAATATCCTTAAATAACCATTATCAATATTAATTTACAGAAATCTGACTTCCTCACAACCGCACTGGCAATAACCCTAAAAAGACTAGGAGGGATGGTGCTAGTAGAGCTGGACCACTTCTTCAACATAGCCGGAGCCTCCTACAAAATCAAGATAACTCAACTTCTGTCTCTTTTTCCAAGTTGCCCTGATAACTGTCACTCCTAAGATAACTTTAGAGCAATTTCTGTGTAGTGAGAAAGTTGTCAGCTCACAAAGAGTTAAGGAGACAATGGAAGAGAAAGTGAAATGACCTTGCTAGGATGGCAAGAGGAGAAATTAACAATAGAGGAGGCGATGTAGGAATAAATTGGAGCTTTTTATGAGAGAATCTTGCACATATTTACATGCTTAGGAGAAATGGCCAGCTAATATAGGAGAAAGGGAAAAGAATAAAATAATGGAGGGAGATCTGTAAGGTGAGAACAGCACTTGGAGAGTGATGAATTAGTGTTAGCTGTGAAAAACGAAGCATCTTTCTTTGAAGCATGAAAGGAAAAAGAAACAGGAAAAATAGTTAAGTTTAGTTGCTTTAAATTATGAGAACATGTTAATGTCCAGCTATTTATAATGTTAATGGTGATAAAACTAGACAAAACAGATTTTGGCTCCATGATGATATTGGTTATTAGGGAGAACTTCCTATTGATAGAATTTGTTAATGAGTTTCTAGCATTTCTACCCTAGGAGATCTTTAAGGACAGCAGAGATAGCCATCAATCAGGAGTAATTTTGGTGAAGCCTAGTGATGAGGCCCATGTTGATACCTCTCAGCACTATCATTCTGTCAGTGAAATATATCAAATAAAGCTCATTTTGGAAGTGGCAATTCTTAGCTCAGTTGTAGGTAAATGGCACACAGTAGGTACTTAATAAATAGCTATTAACATAATAACATCCTCTACATTTTAAAAAGAAAGATACAGCAGTACTTTAATTAATTATTATCCTTGAACCAGAAAATACAAGCACTACTGGGATTCTAATTAGGAAAATTATTAATAGAAAGGCCTCCTATCTACAAGATTTGCTTAATTTGTATTTGTGAGATAAATTTTACACATCTCTATAGTCATGTGCTTCCGTGATTTTAGTTCCTGTCTTTGAACACAGAAAGTCCCTGTTTTTTAAACAATCAAAGAAAAGGAACTGCATCGCAAGCCTTGTTTTTAGAAGTGCAATATCTAGGGCACCATTAGGTCAGTTTCTGATATTACTTGAAGCCTCAGTGGAGTTGATCCAAAGATGGATATCTCATTTGTTCACAATAGGGCTCACACTGTCTCCTAGGTGGGGTCCCTTAAGAGGTGGAAACTTGAAGAAAAATTGCCCAGTCTACAGTCAACAGGCAATTGTTTTCTCAACTGAGAATTATCCACTTGCCCTGACATACCTTACGGGTTTCCTCTTCACTCTGCAGCTCTAAATGCAGTGGGGAAAACTGCTGCAGAATGTGGTTGTCTGCCTGTTTTTTACTGAAATTATATAATTCTTTTCATGTCAGACGCACAAATCTGCATTCAAAGTATGAAAAGCAGATCCATGCCTAGTTTGTCTAATCTTCAACAACATGAAATATAATTTGTAGTTTTAACTTCTATAATATTTTGGCACAGGAAGCTCACTGACTGACATATTCTTCTCACACCTTAGCATCTTATTTCAAACCAGTTATTTAGAGAATGTTCTCCCTTTAAATAAAACCTAAAATAACTACTTTAAACTTTCAACTTATATAGATGACATAAAAGATAAAATTATGGTTACAATAGGAACTATAGAAACTTATTCTTTTCTCTTTTTTAATGTAAAGAGATTTATTTAAGTATATATTATGGAGCATTAATATGACTTTAAGGATGGAAGCACGTAACTTTCTCTCTTGGAAGTTTCAGAGACAGTAAGAAGAATATGCATGAGTAAAGTGTATCACACCTGGATAGAACTAGATCTTGCTAAGATTTCATTGTCTACAGCGTTTGGTTTATTTGGTATAATTAGAGTTTTCAGTTGGATTCTCCAAATCCAGAGGTTCTTTATGTCTGGAATTAGGAAAGGCAAACAAAAAGCATACTGAAAATACTGAGTACACACTGTAGAATGAGAATGATTTTTAGTTTTCAAAGTAGTCTACTTATACATCATCTTCTATACCTCAAATTATCCATGTTCTAATGTATGATTCTGCCCCGTAGGCACTTTCTGTGCTAAAAGTCACTCAATTCTAAATCATCACAGCCCTGCCTTGTTTTATATAATCTCAGAGAAAATCTTTAACCACTTGTTCTTGTGGTGAAATAACAAGTAACTACTTCTTTAGGGAAATTCTAGCTCTGTCCTTAGGTACATGTGAAATCCATTTTCCAAAAGAGGTAGGATATCCTTCCATGAATTTTGTACCAAAAAGCCAATTAACACGATCTCTGGCTTCTGACTCATAGGTATACACCAGCATTGAGTAGCACTAAGTATTAGCACTCTAGGTTGTTATCAGAGAATGTCATTTCAGACTAGTAATTATTTTTCCTAAGAACTAGAAAAAAGGTTATTCAACTATAGATGGCACAAGCGTTTGCAATAACTCAGAGGCCACAAACTTATAGCCCGAACAGGCTCATGTATAAGTATTTTATTCAGTCCACAGTGTCTAAAACTTATTTTTGAATTAGGTAACATTTCAAAATCAAGAGATTTTGCATAAAATCAGGATATTTGTCTTTTTATGGGAAATTGGCAATCTATGCTGCTACGAGTTAAGCAGTTTTCGTGATATCATCTTTACTTTCTAACTTACTACCTATCTTGTCATTTGAATTTGCAAACCCTGCCTTCTACTTCTGGTTTGAATTCCAGCTCCACTTATTGTTTCAGCTTGAAAAAAAGTAATGTAACTTCACTGTACTTCAATTATCTCATATATCAAATGGGAATCACAATAACTGTTCTACTGAATAATTCCAGTTAAAGTAAGTTATGGATATTTCAGGTACTAGAGACAATCCCATTAATGCTCTTACTGGGGAAACTGAAGCTAGCTCATTTTGCAAATTCCTTTTAGATGATGAATTTATGAAATGTGCCAGAATCTATTTTTCTGTTTTCTGCAGTTCCCAAAACCTGATTGGTCAGAATACAAGTATCAATTCATATTAAGCCTACATTTCTGAGAATAAATAGTCAAATGTTTGTTATTTTGCATAACTTTTTATTTTGCATAAACTTTAATTGCTGAGGTATTAGATATTTGAGTCCTGTAGCCAACACATTTTTTCACTGGATAATTTATGTGGCTTGGCAAATTCCAATCAGGTGGCTATTCATTTACAATTAGAAATATAACAGACCAGGTTAACATATACTACTCAAGTCCTTGGGCTGGGTATTCTGTTCTACAGATACTTCAGTGAAAAGACACAAATTGGTCAGAAGATGACTTGGTGAATATGGAATCACAAAAACTAGGAAATTAATTATAAGATTTGTATAGTTGATGGAATTAGGTGAAGGTATATTATTACAAATGGGCAGGAAAACTCTTTGGCCTACGGTACTCACTTCTTTGGACTATCCTTGGATGGACAGTGATTATATTTGACACTGAACCCTGCTTATTTTATTTTTTATGCTTAAACAACCTCTTTTTGATTAATATTGATATTTTGTTATACATGTGAATTTACGCAATCAGGATTCAGTCAAGGTTTGCTCTTGCAAGAGAATCTTTGTCTTCCTAAGATAGATTGCCTTTCTCTGTTCAGGTTGATTATGTCTTGATGGTACTGTTTCATTCTCAAATTATAATCCTTTTTGTAAATTATTTGTAACCTTTTGGTTACAATTCAGATTGGCTCTTTTTCCTCTTAACTTCTTGTAAGAACTTGCTCTCCAAATTCCACTAATTATCTTTTCAAAACATTTGTCTGTGTGTGTTGTTTGTAAGTTTTATTGTGTGTGTATGTTTATGCGTGCTTTAGGAAGCATGGTTAATGGATTCTATCATACATGTCTCAAAGTTTTTGAGAAAATAATTTACCCTTAGGCTTCCATTTTGTAAAAAATTGAAGTACAGTTAACTTAAAATATGATATTAATTTCAAGTGTATAATAGTGATTTTATATTTTTATAAAAATATACTTCAAAGTAATTATAAAATATTAACTACATTGTGTGCAGTATATTGCATCCTTGTAACTTATTTTATACCTAGGAATTTTGTGTCTCTTCATTTCCTTCAACTATTTTGCCCCTTGCCCCCTCCCCTATGCCCTCTGGTAACCACTAGTTTCTTTTCTGTATATATGAATCTGTTTCTGTTTGTTGTAATTATTCATTTGTTTTATTTTTTAGATTCTATATGTAAATGAAAAAATACAGTATTTGTCTTTCTTTGACATATTTCACTAAGCATAATACCCTCTAGGTCCACACATGTTATTGCAAATGGCAAGATTTCATTCATTATTATGGCTGAGTAATATTCCATTGTGTGTGTGTATATATCTATATCTATATCTAAATCTATACTGCATCTATGTTCATAAAAGATATTGGCCTGTTTGTGTGTGTGTAGTGTATTGGACTGTTTGTGTTTGTGTGTGTGTGTGTGTGTAGTGTAACAAAGGTCTGTTATTTGCATCAGGATAATGCCGGCCTAATAGAATGAGTTTGGAAGCGTTCCCTCCTCTACAACTTTTTGGAAAAGTTTGAAGATAAGTATTAACTCTTTAAATGTTTGGTAGAATTCCCCTGTGAAACCATCTGATCCTGGATTTTTGTTTGTTGGGTGTTTTTTTATTAGTAATCCAATTTCAATACTAGTAATTAGTCTGTTCAGATTTTCTATTTCTTCCTAATTCAGTCTTAGAAGATTGTATGTTTCTAGGAATTTATCAATTTCTTTTCCAAGTTGTCAATTTGTTGGCATATGACTGTTTGTAGTATTCTCTTATGATTGTTTTTATTTCTGTGTTATCAGTTGTGATTTCTCCCCTTTCATTTCTAATTTTATTTGGTTCCTCTCTCTTTTTTTCTTAATTAGTTTAGCTAACAGCTAATCAATTTTGTTTCTATTTTCAAAAAATACTTCAGTTTCATTTACCTTTTTATCAGTTTTGGTCTCCAGTTTATTTCTGCTCTGATCTTTATTATTTCCTTTCTTCTGCTGATATTGGGCTTTTTTATTCTTCTTTTTCTAATTCCTTTAGATGGGAAGTTAGGTTGTTTATTTGATATTTCTTGTTTCTTGAGGTAGACTTGTATCACTATAAACTGCCCTCTTAGAACTGCTTTTGTTGTGTGCCATAAATTTTGGAAAGTTGTGTTTCTAATTTTAATGGTCTCAAAGTATTTTTTTATTTCCTCTTTGATTTCTTTATTGATGCATTGGGTTTTGTGTAGCATGCTGCTTAGTCTCCACATGTTTGTGGGTTTTTTCCAGTTTTCTTCCTGTAATTGATTTCAAGTTTCATACCACTGTGGTCAGAAGAGATGCCTGGTATAATTTAAATCTTCTTTAATTTATTGAGACTTGTTTTGTGGCCTAGCATTTGATCTATCCAGGAGAAAGTTTCATGTGCACTTGAAGAGAATGTGTATTCTGCTCTTTTTGAATGGAACATTCTATAGATATCTATTAAGTTCATCTGATGTCCCTTAAGGCCAGTGTTTCCTTACTGATTTTCTGTCTGTATTATCTTTCCATTGATGTAGTGGGGTATTAAAGTCCCCTACTATTATTTCATTACTGTCAATTTCTCCCATTATGTATGTAAATATTTGCTTTATATATTTAGGTGCTCCTATGTTAGGAGCATATATGTTTAACAATGTTATATATTCTTATTGGATTGGCCTCTTTTTCATTAAATAATGCCCTTCTTTGTCTTTTGTCATAGATTGTGTTTTAAAGTCTATTTTTTCTAATATGAGTGTTGCTACCCAGCTTTATTTTCATTTCCATTTTCATATGTCTAGCTGCGAAGTGATTTTCTTTAAGCAGCATATATATGGGTCTTGTTGGTTTTTTTAATCCAATCAGCCACCTTATTATGTCTTTGGATTGGAGCATTTAGTCCATTTACATTTAAAAGGATTAAGTTCTGGTTGGTTTTACAGGTCTCTGTTATTTTCTTTTTCTTTTAGTCTCTTCCCTCATGGTTTGATTATTTTCTTTAATATTATGTTTGGGTTACTTTCTGTTTGTTGTTTGTTTTGTGTGTGTGTATTGTAAGTTTTTGATTTGTGTTACCATAAGATTGATATATATCAACCTGTAAATATATCTAGTTGCCTTGGACTGATAGAATAAGACACAATTTAGGTTTAAACATATTCTAAAAGCTCTACCATTTTTACTCTCCCTTATTATGTTTTGATGTCATATTTTACATCTTATGTGTCTCCCTTAACTGCTTATTGTAGTTATACTTGATTTTACAATTTTTTCTTTTAATCTTTGTACTAGCTTATTTAAATGGCTATATATTTACTTTTACCAGTGAGATTTATTCCTTCAAATATTTTCTTATATCCCGTTATAGCCTTTTCTTTTCCACTTAGATAAGACCCATTAACATTTCTTGTAAGGTGGCTTAATGGTGATCAACTCTTGTAGTTCTTGCTGCTCTGGGAAACTCTTAATCTTTCAATTCTGAATGAAAAACTTGCTGAGTAGAGTATTGTTGTTTGTAGTTTTTTTCCCTTTCAGGACTTTAAATATATCATGCCACTCTCTTCTGGCTTGCAAAGTTTCTGCGGAAAACAGTTGATAGTCTTATGAAGGTTCCCTTGTATGTGAATCTTTGTTTTTCTCTTGCTGCCTTTAAAAGTCTCTCCTTATCTTAAATTTTGTCATTTTACTTTTTATGTCTTGGTGTGGGTCTCTTTGGTTTCATCTTTTTTTGGGATTTCCTGTGAATCCTGGACATGGATATCTGTTTTCTTCTTTAGGTTAGGAAATTTTTCATTCGTAATTATATCAAATACATTTTCTGCCCCTTTCTCTCACTTTTTCTTCTGGGACTCCTATAATGCAAATGTTAGTATGCTTGATGTTGCCCCAGAGGTCCCTTAAACTATCTTTACTTAAATTTTCTTTTCTCTTCTGATTGGGTGATTTCCACTATTTTGTCACTTATGCATTCTTCTGTATCACCTAATCTGCTGTTAAGTTTTTCTAGTGTATTTTTCATTTCAGTTACTGTCATCTTCAGCTCTGATTGATTCTTTTTATGTTTTTTAGTTTCTTGTTGAAGTTCTCTCTGTGTTCTCTATTCTTTTCCCAAATTCAGTAAGCATTTCTATTACTATTGCTTTGAACTCTTTATCAGGTAAATTACTTATCTCCATTTTATTAGGTTTTTTTCCCCCTGGGGTTTTACCTTGGTCTTTCATTTGGAACATATTCCTCTATCTTGTCTTTTTTTTTTTTGACTTTCAAAGCTTATCTCTTTAAAACTGAGCAAAACAGTTACCTATCCTGGTCTTCAAGGCTTGTCCTTGTGTAGGAATATCTCTATGCATTCTGCATGTGCCCAGAGGTTTTAGTGGGAGAACTGAGTCTGAAGTGAGCACTGGCTACATCTTCTCCTGGGCTGCGCTGGAAGCTGCCACCTTGGTGGGGTATAGGGCTGGAGTCAGAGCTACATGTGTGGACTAGGGCTAGGACTAGGGCTCAACAGCAGTTGCTGCCCTGTCAGAGAGTGGGGCCAATGCCAAATAAGCTGGAGGCTTGAGGGAGCTAGGCTTCTTTCTAGCATGATGGTGGTCTCTGCCTTAGTTGGGGGAAGATACTGGAGTGACAAATCTGAGCTAGCTCCACTTCTCCCTACCACAATGACAGTCTCCACCTCAGTCAGGCTTGTGGGCAGGGGTAGGGCCAGGGTACAAGGGGCTGGAGTTGCATTTCTGAGTTAGCTTTGCTTCTCCCTGGCATGATGGCAATCTATGCCTTGGTTGGGGCCAGGGCCAGGGCCCAAGGGCTGGAACCGCAGTTCTAAACGAGTTCCACCCCTCTCCAGTAAGATGGTTGCCTTTTCCTTGGTTGGGAGTCTTGCTGGAACAGGAGTGGCTGGAGCAGGGGCCAGATGTGGGCTGGGGAGTGTGCTGGGGCAATCCTGGTTGGCTGGCGAGAGCAGCAAGCCATTTTCAATCTGTTGTTTCTGTGCTGGAACTGGGAGCAAGCAAGTCTGTGTGCATGCTCTTCAACAGCAGTTTCAGTTTCTTACAGCCCTCTCTCTGGTAAGCCACACTGGTTTTCAAACCAGTCAAGGGAGCTCATCTTCCCAGTGTTGGACCCAGGGCTGAGGTCCCCAATATGGGGCTTAAACTTCTAACTCCTTAGGATGGACTCCCTAGCCTGTGATATACTCTTCCTCTTATGGGTCTTTTGCCAGGAATGTGGGTCCCAACTAGACTGCCTCTTCTGCTTTCCTACCAGATTCTGTGTGGGTCTTTCTTCATAACACTGGTTGTAAAAAAGCCATTCTGCTAGTCTTTAGGTAATTTTCAGAGAGTTCTGCTCTAAATGTAGTGGCAATTTTGATGTGTCTGTTTGGGGAGGTGGGTTCAGGATCTTCCTACTCTGTCATCTTGATCCCTAGCCCTGGCTCAGTTATTCTAATATGTCAAAGGTGGTGATTAGAATATTTATCTGAGATCCTTTTAACAGTCCTCTGATTTCATATATTTATATTAAAGAAATCATGATAGTAAATGAAAAGTGATAGTTCATTGCCTCTTTGACCTAAAAGCCTCAAATAACTGGGCAAGAAAATTGTACACACTTTCTAAAATTTATGAAATAAATAACTTGAATTTCTTCAGACTTTATTGGTAAATCTAAAAATAAATAAATATTTATTACAAAAATGTGGCTTCAACCTCACTTCAATAACATTTTTTTTTTTTTTTTGCGGTATGCGGGCCTCTCACTGTTGTGGCCTCTCCCGTTGCAGAGCACAGGCTCTGGACGCGCAGGCTCAGTGGCCATGGCTCACGGGCCTAGCTGCTCCATGGCATGTGGGATCTTCCTGGACCGGGGCACGAACCCGTGTTACCTGCATCGGCAGGCGGACTCTCAACCACTGAGCACCAGGGAAGCCCTCAATAACTATTTTTTAAAGGTATAAACTTTATTGACTAGATTAATACATTTAACATAAAATACACTTTTTTTCTCATTTCTAAATTTTATGTCAGCATTTGTGAGGTTTTAGCTTTATATTTTAAAATGGTAGAACATCTCCTTGTATATTTTCTAGAGTATAATTATTCATCATTCAAGAGTTTGAAATTATGTTCAAATGTTTTAATTACATTATTTTTATATTTTATAATAGGTATAAAAATAGTATAAAATATACAAGTGTTATGGTCATTGTATGCATGCCATAATTATATTTAAAAAACTATAATATAGAATAATAGTAGATTATAAAAATTCAATTTGTTTCTAATTTATTGAAAGCACTTGAGCTCTTAATTACTCACTTTGCTTCATAATACTCTAGGTCTGTTTACTATAGGTCAAGTAGGCCATGTAATCTAAAGAAATTAACTTGGGTCATATAAGAAGGAGAAACTTGCCTGAGGGCTAAGCAAAGTCTTAGTGAAGGGGCAAAAAAATTAAGAGAACTAAGTTTACCATATATGCATATTTTTCAGTCCTATGTTTGTGTGTTCATACAAGAAAGTCAGAACCTTAAAAACAAGTGACTGAGTCGATTGTGAACTAAGTGACAATTAGTTGGTAATAATCCCCTGCTTAATTTAATTTCTGGAACACATAATAGTTTTAAGATAGTCATCAATGAGAGGAACTACTTTTCTTGAGGAAGTTATTTTTTTGGCCCAAATTTTGTGGTAATAGAAGGAAAAGAGTAGTTAGAAATGAAATGAAACCTTTGCTGTTCTCATGTGACTTACTGTGGAATTTTAAAATTTCAGTGTTATTGTTTTCTGTCATTTGGTGGCCCAGAAGAACCAGAAACTGAATAGCTGAATTCAGATATTTATCCAGCAGTAAGAGAGGTAAATATAAAGGACAGTGAATGAGGATATCAAAGAGATAGCTGCACCACTCCCATGTCCATTGCAGCATTATTCACAATAGCCAAGTATGGAAACAACTTAAGCGTCCATCAAGGAATGAATGGAGAATATATATATATATATATATATATATATAAAATATATTATAATATATATAATATATACAATGGAATATTACTCAGCTATGAGAAAGAAGGAAATCCTGCCCTTCGTGACAACATAGGTAGATCTTGAGGGCATTACGCTAAGTAAAATAAGCCAGGCAGAGAAAGACATACACTGTGTGGTGTCACTTATATGTGGAATCTAAATAAAAAGTCAAAATCATGGAAAGAGACAGGACAAAAGTGGCTGCGAGCCACTGCAGAAGTGGGGGGAATAGAGAGTGATTGGTGAAAGGGTACAGACTTTCAACTATAAGGTGAAAAAGGTCTGAGGAGCTAATGTATAACATGGTTACTATCATTAATTACAGTATTACAAAATTAAAATTTGTTACGAAACTAGAACTTAATTTTTCACACCTAAATAAATACATAAATAAATATTTGAGGTATACATGTGCTTGAATGTGTTAATTAACTAGGTGGGAGGAATCCTTTCACAATGTATACATTTATCAAATTATCATGATGTACACTTTAAATATCTTATAATTTTATTTGTCAATTATACCTCAATAAAGCTAGAAAAAAATAAAGGACAGTGAATGAGGTTGTGGGCTGGTTAGAAAGAGGTTCATTAAGTGAGATATGGGGTCATCATGTAGAAGAAGAAACTAGTGGTGATATTAAGATGAACTAATCCAATAATTGGTGGTCCTACAACACAAATTCTCTAAGATCAATAGTCCTAGAAAAATAGTTTACTATAAAAAAAAAGACAGCATTTAAACTGACACAGACTTCTTTGTGTCTAGTAATAAGAACTCAAAGCATAAAAGTAGCTAGTGAGTAGGCAAATAAATATCTATTTCATTCAATCTTTTGATGTGGATCAGTCCACATTGTGCCCAATGTCCTAATGAAAGAATGGTATGAAATATAGTTGACTGGTGAATGATACTTCTGTTTTCCAAAGCCTCATTGTCCAGAGATACTTCCGAAATATTTCATAATTCTTTGTGATTTCTTCGCATTGGCCTATATTTTATAGGCTTTGTTTGAGCAGCCATGACAGTCCATTGAATACAATGGATTCAAATATACTATTCTCTATCTGGTGAATTTATGTTCATGCCTAATGACTTGCTATCGTCTTGCATTATCCTCTTATAAATAACTGTATGATACCTTGAAAAGTTCCAAACTTGGATCTATACTTAGAGTAGTCCAAGTTTTAAAACACACATTTGATATATATTCAATTAGTAATTATCCCTGAGTTGTCTTTAATGCATTTGACATATCAGATACTTAAAATAACATAAACTAAAAGATACTTCATATATAAACTGTATATATTTTATTGTTCTATAAGTTGATTTTTTTCTTGAAAAAAGGGGGAATGATACCTTTTTCATATAGTTGCAGCAATTCTCAATTTATTTTTAAAAGAATCACTTTTACTCTCTAATTACTTTAAAGTACATTCTGACAAATCTCCAAATTATTTTCTCCATTTTAAAATAAATAAAATAAATTGAATTTATTTTAAATTATTTCTCCTTACCCCTTAAGTGTAACTTCACAAGTAACTTGCTTCAAAAGAGTATGGAAAGCAGGGGGGAAGTGACTTCATAGCAGAGAAGGCTGACAAACACTACCTCAGCCAAGTGATCAAAGGTAATATCAATGTAAGTGACATTGATAGCAAGTGCTCCTGATATGATGTGATGAGAATGGCATTTACTTCTGTAATTTTCCTCCTAAGAAAACCATAACCCCAGTCTATTTATGAGAAGAACATCAGAAAAACATAAATTGAGTGATATTCAACAAAAGAATTGACCAGAATTCCTCAAAACTCTCAAGGTCATTAAAGAAAGGTTGTGAAACCACTTCCACTGTACTGCTACAGCCCTTGCTGGGTCCCACCATAAAAGAAGGACAAATTCCTTTGTCCACTGCTCAACAAAGAGCTTCCTCTCAGCTCTACTCAACCCAGGTGGAGGGAGGGCACAAGGCCTGGGGACAGAATCTAATACTCTTGCTTCCTTCAGTTCTCCTATTTCCATCTGCACTGGTCTGAGAAATAGGAAAATTTGATTCTGCTTGATAATCTATTGTTATATTCTGTGATATTTTTCTATTCTATTATATAAAATAATCCACTAGTGCTTAAAAGTCAACAATTAAATGGTTTTTATTTATTTGTTTTGATTCAGTTTTCCTAAAATAAACTTTCTACATATACAGTGACTGGTTTGGAGAAAAATTCTTGGAGGAAATAAAGTACGTCCCCACTAAAGGAAAATAAACTACAATAATCTCATCATGTCAAGATCTTTCTCTAGACTATTTAAGGCTTTTTCATTACCTGTATGCAAAGTTCACTCAATGTGATTTTCAAGGCTTTCACCTTTTCTAAACATATCTCCAATATACACAGTAAGTATACAATAGAACCTCAACTGTAAAACTGAATTATCCATGTAATACTACATAGCGGGTTTAACCCTTCCTCTGTACCTCTGCCTGTGCCATTTTCACAGTTTGAAATCTCATCTTTGATCTTATACATCTTTCCAAATTATGTGCAGATTTTAATTTTCACCTTAGTCTTCTTTTACAAAGCCTGCTCACAGTGTACCCTTAATCTTATCTAGTAATACATTTGAATACCTTTATTTTATTTAATTTACCATGCCCTGCCCAGTGACGTATCTTGTGGAATTATGTAATATTTGAAAAACAAATGGAACGAAAGTATAAAACTTTGTTATTATGATGGTTAAGTATGCAATATATTAATAAAGGATTTTAGACTCTAAAAATTTGAGTGACTTGCTAAAATCACATAAATGGTAGGTGGAAAGATTAAGACTAGATCCACAAGTTAACCTGACTCCAGTTTGGAGCTCTTTCCTATATAGCATTCTGTATTGTCCAGTCCTTCAAGGTTTTGGTAACTTTTGTCTTCATAACTAATTTAAGGAGAAGATGTTAGAAAACTTTCCAAAGCTGTATAGCCCTCTGTCTCTGTCTCTCTCTTCCTGCTTCCCCCCATCTCCCTCCCTCCCTATGTGTTCTCATTCTCACTCTTACATTCTCGTGGTTTCCTTCTCTTTCTGGAAGATTTGGAAAGATTTCTATTGTCCTTGTACCTATAGCTGCCTCTCTCACTTCACACAGACAATAATCCAGAACAATAAGCTATAATAATGTAAACTGAATGCCTATATCATTAGACTTTCATAGAGACTGATATGATAAAGGATGAACAGATTTGTCCCTGACCCATTTGTTCTCAATCCTAGTTCAGAGATTCAAGTCAATACACTAAGCTTGCTGCTTTCTCTCTCAGGTCCAGAGAAGTTTTTGGCTACCAAATGGACATTCCAAGTTGTCTGTCTTAAATTTATTATCTTGACCCTTCTACTTTTATCTTACCTTTAGAAAAATTGTAGAAGTTTGTAAAATAAAGACACACAGCAGTTAGTGTTTTGTGAACATGAGCATGAGTTTAAGGATTATGATCTGTGTACTCCAGAAAGTGTGTGACAGTTGTCATGTTCTTTTGTGCCAGCCCAGTGCAAGGACTAGTGTTGTAATTCCCAACATTCTCAATAGCAACTATTCCAGTGTCATGAATAGAGTATGAGCTGAATTTCTCATAGCTGATAAAATATTGTAAGGCCCACATGTCAGAAATAGTCAGCCCTGCTCAATAAATGACACAGCAGGTAACAGAGTTCAGTTAAGTTACTTTTTCATGGATATATTTTGTATAATGAGATTATAATTTCTTTCTTTTACTACAGCAATGGGGTAAGTTTGTTAGGAGTAGAATAGTGTTCAGTTTCCCTAATTCCTTTGCCTCTAAGGGTTACTATTTGACAAAATTCTAGCCAATAGGATGCAATCAGAAATTGACTTGGGGTGGGGGGGGTCATGAAAGTTATTTTTTTCTTGAAATAAAGGGACAACTCAGCTGGCATGAGCCTGATGACCTCTGCCTTTGTTTCTACGGTTTATACTGTAATGTGAGTGGGAGGAAGGAAGGAGCTCAGTTGGTCCCTTTTTGCAACATGGAACTGTCCTGAATGACCTGCTTCAAGACTTCTGTGTTATATGAAAAAGCATTTTGTTGAAGCTGGATAATTCTTTCATCTGCAGCCAAACATAATCCCAATTACTGCACTTTTCAAATCAAATCCAGAATATGGTAAAAGAAGTAATGTACCAGCATCCTTATTATCCATGAAGAACTGTCCTTAGGGACACTGGTGGTTGTAATTTGTGTGATAAACTTTCCTATAGCTATTGTCCACTGGAGAGTACCAAACCCTGTCAAGGTTAAGGCCAAAGCCAATATTAGACTCCAGTAAGTTTTCTACTCTCTGTTGTTCACCAAGATCTTCCAAATTTGAAATCAGAGGAGAGAATTTTCCTGGAATAATTAACGAAACATCACTTTTTTGGTACTTCCTTTTGGGAACAATGACTTATTTCAAGATTTGAAAAGAGAAATGACTGATAAGGTCATTAACTGAGAAAAAAATAGAATAAATTCCAAATGCAAATAGCAAGTCATGTATATGTTATTAAAATATTTTTAGTATGTAGTTCCATTAAATTTATTTGCTATATGAGGACTGCATTTTATGATTTAATCATCTGAATCTTCTGAACTTTACTTCAATTTTGAAAATGATGTTTTAACTTTTTAATTTACGTTGTAAATAATTTTCTCTCAAGCTATATGTCTGAAATTTTCATTAATTTATCCACTAAATAATCATTGAAAATTTATTGTGTGTGTTAGACATTATCTTAGTTACAGTTGGCTTGCAACAGCTCTTGAAAGCCTTTCGTGTTCAACTCTTCCTAACTCTGCCTCAGTGGCATCACATTGTTAGCTTAAAATCTGCCATACTGGGAATGCCTACACCAAAGGAATTGGCAAATGCTGCAAATCAATCTATGTGTGTGTGTGATTTGTTTTGTTTTGTTTTGGGGGAAAGGGGATAAAAGTTGCTAAGCATTTATCTGCATGACACTACAGAAGACATAAACTTAAATAAGATACCACTCTACCCTTATTTCCTCAACAAATATTAATTTAGCTTAATTTTATGTCATATACTTGCAAGGGTCTGTGAAAATTGCAAAGATGTACTACATGATCCTTTTACTCATTCATGAAAATTTTTATTGAATGCCCACTATAAGCAGATATGCACTGTTGCTATTTGAACTTTACATTCTAGTGGGCAAGGCCTTCTATTCAAGGTGTTAACAACATAGCAGGAGATACTCCAGCTGTTCACAAACCACTGTAATACAAGGCAGTGTGTGATAAGAACTGGGGGAAGATGAAGTCAATGGGTAATGTAATTCTGAGTAGGAGAGAGCACTTGTGAGTGATCTGGTGAACTGTACAATCCTTCACTGAAGTGGTACCATTTGTCCTGAACCTTGACATTTGGAGAAGAAATCCATAGATGGAAGTGTGTGTGTGGATGGTGGGCATGTACTTCTTTGCTATTTTGAACTTATTTCTATTAATTTTTCATATTTTATTGAAATAATTTCTATGTGCCTTTTTCCCATTAGACTTTGAGAGCTCTTCACAAAGTAGAAAATAAATACTAATCTGTTTTGTTTCCTGGCACAGAAACTGTCACAGTCCAAGTCCTCAATAAACACCTCTGGACTGAATTCAGTTTGGAGAAATAAAAGGAAAATGCAAGCTCTGTTTAGGAAATAGTGACCACTGTAATTTTGCTGGATGAAAGATTGTGGGAAGTAAAGTGTATTAAGAGAGATAAATAAGAAAATGATGTGAAATCAGATCATGAATTTATTACAAAGACAGATACTGACCTTTAGTTTTAGTGGGCACTTAAAAAGTATTTAGTAGTAGGGGACAGTAATCAAAGCATGCTCTAGAATGAAACTCTGACAGCTGTGTTTGAAAGCAGATTACACTGTAGAGGCAGTAATGAACATTTAGAAAAAAATGAAATACTATAGGTAGCAAATCAAAATGGACTGAACTACCAAGGGAGCAAAAAGGAATAAAATGATAGACTACACTAGGATTCAAGGTAGATAAAACAGGAGAATTTGGTATCATATTGTACAAGATAGGAGAGTGAGAAGAAAAAGATATAGATACGCTTAGAAGTTTTGAGTCAAAGTGACTAGGAACATGAGGAATCTATTTGAAGAACTGAGGAGTTAAAAAAGATAATTTTGGTTTTGTCTGTTTATATTTTCAAGGATACAAGTGGTTTTTTTGTACATGTTGAGTTTGACTATTAGATGCTTTATAAATATGTGATATATTCATTAAGAAAAATTAAAATTTAATAAATTGTTCAATATGTATATATGCTTATACATATAGTTACAGTTATTTCCAAAATAGTATGGCATATATTTAAAAGAAAGTCTTATTTATAACATACTGGACCTGTCACTGAAAATATACAGCATAAACTAAATATAGTGCTGAATTAATTTTTATCCTTAGTCAAAATTTCTATGTCCACCAAAACCAGTAAAGTTGCAAAAAAATTTGTCCATATACTATTAGGTCATGAAATATTGGTAAAGTTTTCTAAGTATCCTTTGGGGTTGTTTAGTAGTATTCATTCTTTAATATTAAAAAATATATACCATATGGCTAATCAAATTGATATGCTACTTACTAAGGGAATCGAACACAATAGATCTATTCCCAAAAGTTCCATTGAACTCATGTGAACTTCACATAGAGCATAATGAGTTTATTTATTTTCCAGTTTAATTCAGATATAATTGACATGCATCACTGTATAAGTGTATCTCATAGTGAATTGACTTTTGATGTGTGACCTAGAAGTGCATCTTATGCTATAAGTACATATTTAATGAGATTGATGGTTTTTATTTAAATGGCAATGGAACACAAATTCAAGTTTTATTTACAACTAATTCACTTGCTTGACTTTAGTGTGAAATGGTTGTATTGATTCTTTCTGGATGGAATGTTAACCCTTTCTTGCCAATAGCTACTTACTAAAAGTGGGCAATTCTCATTTCCTTTGTTAAAATAAATCCTGTTAAGATATTACCATGACTATAAAATCATCTATGAGTTCACTTTTTCTGCTAAGTAAAAGGCACAGAATAATATTCAGCCCTTTATATCTCAGAGGAGCATGCCTGAGAAATAATAATAGTTTAAAATATTTTGGGTTGTTAAGAAAAACAAATTCTGCTCAGTAGTTCCAAAGTATCATTATGATGATGAATATATGAAAACAATAATATGAACAATAATTTTATAATTCAAGAAGCACTAGAAAAGACCCTGAGAGTTAAGAAACTAAAACTGGTAAGTAGTACGATATGAGATTAACAGCTACCAAACTTTTAAGGTCTTAGATATGCTTAATAAAGATGCAGATTTACTATTCTTTGGCTTCTCATTTTAAAAAAAGACATCAAGTCTAATTTTTATGAGAGTTTATGATCTATTTTGAATCTTTAAAGTATTTGTTTTAGGAATACATAATAGGGTATGTGAGAGTGTATATTTTTATGTGTACATGATTGCCAGGAGTGATTATTGTTAAAATATATATAAATATGAAGAATTACAAACCTGAATTAAAGAATCCTCTGACAGCAGCACATATCAACAAGGCAAAAGTGACTGCTAAGGGGACACATAAAAATATGTAGGACTGTGGTTGAAACATAATTAAAATAATAAAGTGGAAAATATTTGAACTGCCTCTTTCCTGTCATGTGCATTTAGTAATATTCAAATGAGGAGACTTAGAATATCACATAGAGAAGCAATCTGAGATTTCTGTAAATACAGACTAAGTGATGTAATATCTATTTGGGAGGTGAGTAGGCCATGTGTTTATCTCACTGAATTTTTATTTCTGACTGATTAATAACCCCATGATTTTTTAGATTCTACTCAAAGCAAACACGCAAGTCACATTTTACTTTACAGCTGACCCTTGAACAACATGGGGTGAACTGCGGTTCCACTTATACTTAGATTTTTTCAATAAATATACAAAAATATACATGTTAGAACATAGCATGCAAGACTTTCTTTGAAGTGGATAGCCCATCTTTACAAAGGCATAAGGTGAGTGATATTTAATATAAAATTAATCATGTGTTAGTTTTCTTTCTGTTTTATAACTTGCTTTCAAAGAATTACACTATGGGACAGTATGCTTCTCTCTCATAATTGGAGAAACTGCTTATCAGCCTATCATCACAGGTAAGTGGTTTTTAAAAAAATTAACAATGTTTCCAATAGCTTATTATGAATATGACTATAATACTATATGGCATAAAATTTTTATAATAATTCAGTCATTAGTGTATAGGCTAGGCTACTGTGAAGCAATCATAACAATTACACTAGGCTACCATAAAGCAATCATATTGCTGCTTCTTTGTTATCAATGCATGAATCATTATACCTGTAAATAAACATTAATTACTTGTTCATATTATCTTTTAATTTTTGATGTCTAGTATTAGTAATATGTATAACATCTACAGTATTTTGCATCATATAAGACAACATTGATGTATATATATACATCATATATATATAAACAGATGACAAATTTATGGTATGGATACAGTACAGTACTGTAAATGTATTTTCTCTTTCTTGCCATTTTCTTACCAGAATTTTATTTTATCTTGCTTGCTTTATTATAAAAATACAGTATACAATATATATAACTTACAAAATGTGTTAATTGACTTTATGTTATCGGTTATGTTATCAGTGAGGCTTCTAGTCAACAGCAGTAGACTATTAGTTAAGTTTTGGAGAGTCAAAAGTTACAAACAATTGTAAAGAATGCTTCATCAACAGATGAATGGAAAAAGAAGGTGTGGTATGTATATGGAATGGAATACTACTCAGCCATAAAAGAAAATGAAATTTTGCCATTTGCAGCAACATGGATGGACTTGGAGGGCATTGTGCTAAATGAAATAAGTCAGACAGAGAAAGATAAATACTGTATGATGTCATTTATATGTGGAATCTAAAAAATGCAACAAACTAGTGAATATAATAAAAAAGAGGTAGACCCATAGGTACAGGGAACAAACTAGTGGTTACTAGTGGGGAGTGGGAGAGGGTCAATATATGGGTGAGGAGTAGGAGGTACAAACTTTTGGGTATAAGACAGGCTCAAGGATGTATTGTACAACAAGGGGAATATAGCCAATATTCTGTAATAACTGTAAATGGAAAGTAACATTTTAAATTGTATAAAATATTTTAAAAATTATTAAGATTAAAAAAAAGTTATAAGCAGATTTTCAACTCTGCACGGGGCTTAGGTCAGCACTCCTAACTCCCGTGTTGTTCAAGGGTCAACTGTATTTGTTCCCTTAGAATGTTTCTGCTTTTGATGAAGTTAACACATTCTGAGTTGTCCACATTGATAATTAACCCCCTTTCCCTATGAGACTGATTGCCTCCTTCAGTTATGAGCTGATGGAAAGAACTTGCACTTTATTGAAGGAACAATTGGAGGTTAATAAAATCTAATTTTCCCATCAGAAACAAATACCTTTATGGTAGCTGGACAGAGTTATTGATGATGCAGTTTATGAATGGAGACAATCACTCCCATTATGCATAGAAGGTCAGTAATGTGAATTTAAAAATGGTAGTCTAAAATTGATTCAAATTTAATCTATTCTGGTAATTAAATAAACTATACTGATGCTTCAAGAAAAAATGATAGAACAAAATTATAATTCTTAGAATAATCAATAACTCTGACTCATTAAGTATACACTAATGGCTTTTTTTTGGGGGGGGGACTTTCAGTGATGCCAAATACATATTAAGAATCTGAAAACCTTTTGCTACCACTCTGGTCAACCCCTGAATGCCTTTGGCTAGACCTATTGCTATGAATCCCCCATTCCCAATTGGTCTCCCCACCTCTACATTTCATCCCTACAAGATATACTCAACACAGCACCCAGAGTGATTCTTCTATAACAGAGATCAGACCAAGGCCAAAATTCCTACATTATGTGCCCTGCACCACAAACTCATCTCTTCAACCTTATCTCTTGCTATTCTTCTGTCTCACATCTCTCCAACTGCACTGGTCTTGCTTTCTACCACCTTGCTTGGTGTGTTTCCACACTAGTGAGTTCCACACCGCTTGGTCCCTCTCCTGGAACACTCTTTCCCCATATCTATATGTCTAACTCCCTTGTGCCCTTCAAATCACCTTCTCCTCAAGGGTATCCAGACCACACTATTCAAAATAACACTTCCCACCTAATACTTATGCCCCTCCTAACCCTGCTCTACTTTATAGTATTAATCACCTCCTAACTTGCATATGTTATTTGCTTACTATCTTTATTGTGTGTTTCCCTGATGGAACGAAAAGTTTACAAGGACGGAGCTTTCTTCTTGCTTTTTGAACTGATGAATCCCAAGACTTTAAAAATGTGGAATGTAGTAGGTGTTCAATAAATATCTGTTTAATGAATGAGTGAAGAGTTTACTACAATTACAGTGTTGGGAAAAATGATAATCTCTTACTATACCAAGAAAAATAACTAACCCAACAATAAGAGTTAGAATACCAAATAGTCAGTGAGTATAAATAATTAAACTGCCACTGGAAAAAAAATGACAGAGACTTATTAAATATCTGCCTTCCTCTATATGATTTAAATGTCTGTTCCATCTCTGGGCAGATCGTAATGAAAGCTATTGCTCAGTCATTGTATACATAGAGATCTTGGTTGAACTTAATCAGAGAATTATTTAAGTTAGGGGAAAAAACAGCTATTTTCTTAAATGCTAGATTCATTGTAATACCATTTCAGTATATTTCAAATAAATATAAAAATTAGTATATATTAGATAATAATGCAGATGGCCAACAGGCACATGAGAAGATACTCAACATCGCTAATCATTAGGGAAATGAAATTCAAAAGCAAATGAGATATCACCTCACACCTGTCAAATGGCTATCTATCATGGAAAAGAACACAAACAACAAAGGTTAGTGGGTATGTGGAAAAAAGGGAACCCTCGTACATTGTTGGTGGGAATGGAAATTGGTGCAGCCACTGTGGAAAACATTATGGAGGTTTCTCAAAAAACTAAAATAGAACTACCATATGACCCAGAAATTTCATTCCTGGATATACACCAGACAAAAACAAAAATACTAATTCAAAAAGATACATGTACCCCAATGTTTATAGTGGCATTATTTACAATTGCCAAGATATGGAAACAACCTAAGTGTCCATCAACAGATAAATGGATAAAGAAGATGTGGTATGTATATACAACGGACTACTACTCAGGCATAAAAATGAACATTTTGCCATTTTCAGCAACATGGATGGACTTGGAGAGCATTATGCTAACAAAAAAATCAGACAAAGACAACTACTGTATGATATCACTTATTTGTAGAAACTAAAAAATACAACAAGCTAGTGAGTTTAACAAAAAAGAAACAGACTCACAGATTGGGAGAACAAACTAGCAGTTACCAATGGGGAAAGGGAAGGGGGGAGGGGCAAGACAGGGGTGGAGAAGTGGGAGGTACAAACTATTTGGAGTAAGGTAGGCTACAGGGATGTATTGTACAACACAGGTAATACAGCCAATATTTTGTAATAACTGTAAATGGAGTGTAACCTTTAAGAATTGTATGAAGAATTTTTAAAAAACCGAACGCCAAGTATACTAAAAATATATGTTTATCTTTTAAGGTCCTTCACTTACAGTGATAATCATATAGGAACATGGTATAGTCAATGGTGCAGAAAATGTTTGAGATTTCAGTTTCTTGAAGAGGGTCTATGATGTCATGGAAAGTCAATATTGGTTTAGGTACAGATGGTCTGTAAACTCATTCAATTGAAATGTATCCTAGCTTCTGTTGTTTGAAGAATATAGTTTTTTCAAGCAAGAATAAGTCCATTCAGAAAAGTAATCAGAGTCCCTCTCTGTCAGGCAGAGCAATGAGATATTTCTGTGCTGAAATCCACAGAAATGGATGGAAGAAACCCCGTGAACTTAAAGTCAATCATTTTAATAAAAGCAAATGAAATTAGATAAAAGCTGCATTCATTAAACTATTGTTTCATTTTGAATATGAGATAAGTTAATACTGGTTGTTTTAAGCAGGTCAACTGTATATTTGGTCTAAGGTCATGATGTAGCAACTTAGGTTTTCTTTGGGAAAAATGCAGACAATATTTCAGCTCTTTTTCTTTTTTAATTAAAAGACGAGTAAAAAAAGTGAATACTGCTTTTCAAACTTTATCTAACTAAGCACAAAGCACATGGAAAGATGCATAAATGTAAAATTAACTTTTTGCTATTCAGAAAAAGAACTTGGATTTCAGAACAAGCGAGCTAAAATAAAAACATGCATAATTTATACTACAGATGGGTATATTCTCTGCATTAAATGATACCTAGCAATTTCAAGGAGAAAGAAAATAAAGTGACAATCAACATTAAGAAGGTGGCAGAAGTAATCAAACACACTCCATGTGTAAGAAAAGGCATAATGAAGTTTCCATGAGAATCTTTTTTTCATGACTCAGACACGAGATAACTACTTCACAAGCTTCAGCAGAAGTTCTCAGTGCACTTATCAGTAATGCATCCAGCCAGAGCTTTAGATAGTAAAACAAGAGGAAGTTGACTATATCAAAGATCCAAAGTTCAAACACATTATACTATGGAGCTTAAAGCCAGAGAAGGAAAACGTGGGGGTGAGAGAAGTGGATTCTATGCAGATGCAAAACAATACTTTTGATGAAGGTTGCGAATAAATTAGTAATAGAGTACAGGGCCTTAAATATTACAAATCAGAGTTATACCAAAGATCCCATAGGTGTGAAAAATGTTCACCATTTAAAAAATATCTATTAGGCAATGGAAAGATGAGGATCATTATAATTTAAAGTACTTACACTGCATGAGATAATTCTATTGACAACAATCACTGTGTTTACTGAAAATCTCAGCAGAAAGACAAAGAACTATAATGTAGACTTTTAGGTTTAGAATTAAAGCACATTAATAAAGCAACAAAGTGAAGTTTGCATTGCCAGGTTTGATATTTATAGCTGCACAGTTGCAGAGAGAGACTGAATCTGGCCCTAATCATAATTCATAAATAAAATGTTACTATGGGAAAAAATCATTGTTATAACAATAACTGACTAAGGATGTTGTTTGTTGTGCTTTACCAAATATTATAGTAAGTACACGGTATTCTAATTGACTTGGCCCTTACTATTTTGTATTACTTTCTTGTTTACAATTATGTTATCAAACCTTCTGATAATATTTCAGTATATTCAGGAGAGTAAAGCCTGCAAAATCCATATTTTATGGCACTATAAGTTTCTGATAAATATCTGAAAATTATCTCTTGATTAATTAATGTGGCAAATAAATTATAAAATAAACATTTTTGCTTTTATATTTGGTCCTATGGAAACCAGCCAAATGAATTTCAAGTCTAGACAGAGCTATTAGGTAGCAAAAAATTCAGAAGACTTAGCAGATGGCAATTGTACAGGTAAAATCCATGTTTTTAGAGTAAAAAACCTTTTAGTTTGGATAAGTTTTGGAAACTTGCTTTTCCAGTTAAAGCAGTGAGGGTACTATTATACAGTTTGGTATCTTAAAGGGTTTGTTTGAATCATCGTTACAGTCTCAGTGCTCAGGACCCTCACCTAAAGATGTTAAATCAGATAAAGTTTATACCTGGATATTCCCAGGCTTCACTCATTCAGATCATACTATATTTAAATAGGGTGGTCCTGTATTTCTACATAACTTCTTTATTAGCTCCACTTAGAAATCTTAACTCCAATAAAATTTAAGGGAGAAAAATATGTATCAAGATAAAACAAAACAAAAAGGTGTCTGGAGGGGAGGAATCAAGATGGCGGTGTGGGAAGACGCCGCGTTAGTGTCTCCCCACAACTAGGGTGCCTGTCGGCTGCTGGACGGGGACTCTAACCCCCAAGGAGATGGGAGGAATGCCAGAGTGAACTGGTAGGATGTAGGGGGATCAAGGAGGGGAGGAGAAGTGGAGGCCAGACAAGATCAGCAGCCCTTGAGGGCAGGGAGATCAGGAGAGGCAGGCGGGAGGATTCTCCAGGAACAGCAGGAGAGGAGTGGAGGGTAATCGCCTGTCCCACTGGGGCCAGGGAATCTTCTGAGCTCCCAAGTCGGTTCCCCCCACTTCAAAGCCCCATCTAGGCCGTGTGGGTCCTGGGGGCATAGGAGGCTGGGGAGATCAGGAGTGGCAGGCGGGACGGGCAATCCAGGAGGACGGGGAGAGGACTGAAAGGAGATTGCCCTGCTCACTGGGACCCAGGGAGCCTGCTGAGCTCCCAGGCGGATCCCACGCCCTCCAAACCCCCGCTCCAGACCACACAGGTCCTTGAAGGCAAAGGAAGGAGGCCAAGGGGAGAACAGGAGGGGCAGGTGGGAGCGGCAGTCTGGGAGGAGCGGGAGAGGAGCGGAGGGCGATTGCCCCACCCACTCAGACATGGGGAGTCTGCTGAGCTCCCAGGCCAGTCCCCTGCCCTCCAAGGCCTCCCCCCGCCTGCACTGGTCCTGGGGGCATAGGAGGGAGGCCGGGGAGATCAGGAGAAGCAGGTGGGAGGGGCCCTCCCAGACCCCAGACCAGAGGAGCCAGAGAGGAGGTCTGCCCTGACCACTCAAACCCAGGAAGCCTGCTGGGCTCCCAGGTGAGGTCCCCTGCCCTCTGAGACCAAGGGTGGGGGGCATGCCTGGGCCCCTTCTGTTCCTTGACCCTAAGCCCCACCCCCCACAGCCCCCAGGGCCTTTTCCAGCCCTGTGGGTCCTGAGCATTGGCCCTGCCCAAACCTTGCCCTTGCTTAGGGCCCGCTCTCCACAGCCAAGGCCTTTCACCCCCTCCTTTTTTTCTTTTCTTTCTTTTTTTTTTTTCCTTTTCCCTCCTCCTCTTTTTTACTATTGTGGTACTGATGTACATTCCAGTTGTTGATTCATCTATATTTTTATTTTCACATTCTTTCTAACATATCTGTTAGTTTCCTAATCTAAATTTTTTTTTGATTTGTTATTTTTCTCTCTCATTTTTTTCCTTTTTTGCCACTCCTGTGGCTTGCTCCAGGGATCTTGATTTGTGAGCACAGGGGCAGGTGGAATCTCCTCCAGTGGGAGCTCTGAGTATGAACCACTGCACTGACAGAGAACCTCAGACCCCAGGGAATATTCATCGGAGTGAGGTCTCACAGAGTTCCTCATCTCATCACCAAGACCCAGCTCTACCCAATAGCCCACAAATTCCACTGTTGGAAGCCTCAGGCCAAACAACCAGTAAAACAGGAACACAAACCCACTTATTAAAAAAAAAAAAAAATCGAGACAGCAAAAATTTATGTCACAGATGAGGGAGCAAGATAAAAACCTACAAGACCAAATAAATGAAGAGGAAATAGGCAATCTACCTGAAAAAGAATTCAGAGTAATGATAGTAAAGATGATCCAGAATCTCAGAAACAGAATGGAAGCACAGACTCAGAAAATACAAGAAATGTTTAACAAAGATCTAGAAGAATTAAAGAACAAAAAACAGAGATGAACAACACAATAAATGAAATGAAAAATTTTTTCATTTCATGAAAAAGGCCCTGGGGGCTGTGGGGGGTGGGGCTTAGGGTCAAGGAACAGAAGGGCCCCAGGCATGCCCCCCACCCTTGGTCTCAGAGGGCAGGGGACCTTACCTGGGAGCCCAGCAGGCTTCCTGGGTTTGAGTGGTCAGGGCAGACCTCCTCTCTGGCTCCTCTGGTCTGGGGTCTGGGAGGGCCCCTCCAACCTGCTTCTCCTGATCTCCCCGGCCTCCCTCCTATGCCCCCAGGACCAGTGCAGGCGGGGGGAGGCCTTGGAGGGCAGGGGACTGGCCTGGGAGCTCAGCAGACTCCCCATGTCTGAGTGGGTGGGGCAATCGCCCTCCGCTCCTCTCCCGCTCCTCCCAGAGAAGGAATCAATAACAGAATAATGGAGGCAGAAGAACGAATCAGTGAGCTGGAAGACAAAATGGTGGAAATAAGTGCCAAGGAGCAGAATAAAGAAAAAAGAATTGAAGACAATCTCAGAGACCTCTGGGACAACACTAAATGCACCAACATTTGAATTATAGGGGTCCCAGAAGAAAAGAGAAAAAGAAAGGGTCTGAGAAAATATATGAGGAGATGATAGTGGAAAACTTCCCTAACATGGGAAAGGAAATAGTCACCCAAGTCCAGGAAGCACAGAGAGTCCCATACAGGATAAACCCTAGGAAAAACACACCAAGACACATATTAATCAAACTAACACAAATTAAATTCAAAGAAAAAATATTAAAAGCAGCAAGGGAAAAACAACAAATGACATACAAAGGAATCCCCATAAGGTTACCAGCTGAGTTTTCAGTGGAAATTCTGCAGGCAAGAAGGGAGTGGCAGGATATACTTAAAGTGATGAAAGAGAAAATCCTACAACCAAGATTACTCTACCCAGCAAGGATCTCACTCAGATTCGATGGAGAAGTCAAAAGCCTTTCAGACAGACAAAAGCTAAGAGAATTCAGCACCACCAAACCAGCTTTACAACAAATGCTAAAGAAACTTCTCTAAGTGGGAAACATAAGAAAAGAGAAAGACCCACAAAAACAAACCCCAAACAATTAAGCAAATGGTAATAGGAACATACATATCGATAGTAACCTTGAATGTAAAGGAATTAAATGCCCCAACCAAAAGACACAGACTGGCTGAATGGATACAAAAACAAGACACATATATATGCTGTCTACAAGAGACCCACTTCAGACCTAGGGACACATACAGACTGAAAGTGAAGGGATGGTAAAAGATATTCCATGCAAATGGAAATCAAAAGAAAGCTGGAGTAGCAATGCTCATATCACATAAAATAGACTTTAAAATAAGACTGTTATAAGAGATAAGGAGGGACACTACATACTGATCAAAGGATCAATCCAAGGAGAAGATATAACAATTATAAATGTTTATGCATTCAACATAGGAGCACCTCAATACATAACGCAAATGCTAACAACCATGAAAGGAGAAATCAACAGTAACACAATAATAGTAGAGGACTTTAACAGCCCACTTACACCAATGGACAGATCATCCAAACAGAAAATAAATAAGGAAACACAAGCTTTAAATGACACAACAGACCAGATAGATCTAATTGATATTTATTAAATATTCCACCCCAAAATGGCAGAGTACACTTTCTTCTCAAGTGCACACAGAACATTCTCCATGATAGATCACATCTTGGGTCACAAATCAAGCCTCGGAAAATTGAAATCATATCAAACATCTTTTCTGACCACAACGCTATGAGATTGGAAATCAATTACAGGAAAAAAACCTGTAAAAAACACAAATACATGGAGGCTAAACAGTGCGATACTAAATAACCAAGAGATCACTGAAGAAATCAAGGAAGAAACAAAAATATGCATAGAAAATAATGATAACAAAAACACAAGGACCCAAAACCTATGGGGCGCAACAAAAGTTGGTCTAAGAGGCAAGTTTTTAAAGCAATTCAATCTCACCTCAAGAAACAAGAAAAATCTCAAATAAACAATCTAAACCTACACTTAAAACAACTAGAGAAAGAAGAACAAAGAAAACCCAAAGTCAGTAGAAGGAAAGAAATCATAAAGATCACAGAAGAAATAAATGAAATAGAAATGAAGAAAACAATAGCAAAGATCAATAAAACTAAAAGCTGGTTCTTTGAGAAGATAAACAAAATTGATAAACCCTTAGCCAGACTCATCAAGACAAAAAGGGAGAGGATGCAAATCAATAAGATTAGAAATGAAAAAGGAGAAATCAGAACTGACACTGCAGAAATACAAAGGATTATAACAGACTACTACAAACAACTATATGACAATAAAATGGACAACCAAGAAGAAATGGACAAATTCTTGGAAAGGTACAATTTTCCAAGACTGAACCAGGAAGCATTAGAAAATATAAACAGACCTATCACAAGTAATGTGATTGAAACCGTAATTAAAAATCTTCCAACAAACAAAAGTCCAGGACCAGATGGCTTCACAGGAGAATTCTATCAAACATTTAGAGAAGAACTAACACCAATCCTTCTCAAACTCTTCCAAAAAATTGCGGAGGGAGAAACACTCCCAAATTCATTCTACAAAGCCACCATCACCCTGATACCAAAACCAGACAAAGATATCACAAAAAAAGAAAATTATAGACCAATATCACTGATGAACATAGATGCAAAAACTCTCAACAAAATACTAGCAAACAGAATCCAACAGCACATTAAAAGGATCATAAACCATGATCAAGTGGGATTTATCTCAGGGATGCAAGGATTCTTCAATCTATGCAAATCCATCAATGTGATATACCAGATTAACAAATTAAGGAATAAAAACCATATGATAATCTCAAAAGATGCAGAAAAAGCTTTCCACAAAATTCAACACCGATTTATGATAAAAACTCTCCAGAAAATGGGCATAGAGGGAAACTACCTCAACATAATAAAGGCCATATATGACAAACCCACAGAACACATTATACTCAATGGTGAAAAACTGAAAGCATTTCCTCTAGGATCAGAAACAAGACAAGGATGTCCACTCTCGCCACTCTTATTCAACATAGCTTTGGAAGTCCTAGCCACAGCAATTAGAGAAGAAAAAGAAATAAAAGGAATACAAATTGAAAAAGAAGAAGTAAAACTGTCACTATTTGCTGATGACATGATACAATACATAGAAAATCCTAAAGATGCCACCAGAAAACTACTAGAACCAATCAATGAATTTGGTGAGGTTGCAGGATACAAAATTAATTCACAGAAATCTCTGGCATTCCTATATACCAACAATGAAAAATCAGAAAGAGAAATTAAGGAAATACTCCCATTTACCACTGCAACAAAAAAGAATAAAATACCTAGGAATAAACCTGCCTAAGGAGGTGAAAGACTTGTACTCAGAAAATTATAAAACACTGGTGAAAGAAACCAAAGATGACATAAACAGATGGAGAAATATACCATGTTCTTGGATTGGAAGAACGAATATTGTGAAAATGACTATACTACCCAAGGCAATCTACAGATTCAGTGCAATCCCTTTCAAACTACCAATGGCGTTCTTCACAGAATTAGAACAAAAAATCTTACAGTTCGTAGGGAAACACAAAAGACCCCAAATAGCGAAAGCAAACTTGAGAAAGAAAAACGGAGTTGGAGGAATCTGGCTCCCCAACTTCAAACTATACCACAAAGCTACAGTAATCAAGACAGTATGGTAGTGTATATATGTCCATGCCACTCTCTCACTATAAACACTGCCAAATGTAAAACCGATAGCTAGTGGGAAGCAGCCGCATAGCACAGGAAGATCAGCTTGGTGCTTTGTGACCACCTAAAGGGGTGGGATAGGGAGGGTGGGAGGGAGGGAGATGCAAGAGGGAGGAGATATGGGGATATATGTATATGTATAGCTGATTCACTTTGTTATAAAGCAGAAGCTAACACACCACTGTAAAGCAATTATACTCCAATAAAGATGTTAACAACAACAAAAAAAATGACAGTATGGTACTGGCACAAAAACAGAAATAGAGATCAATGGTACAGGATACAATGCCCAGAGATAAACCCACACACATATGGGCATCTAATTTATGACAAAGGAGGCAAGAAAATACAATGGAGAAAAGACAGCCTCTTTGATAAGTGGTGCTGGGAAAACTGGACAGCTACATGTAAAAGAATAAAATTAGAACACTCCCTAACACCATACACAAAAATAAACTCAAAATGGATTGAAGACTTAAATGTAAGACCAGACACTATAAAACTTTTAGAGGAAAAAATAGGAAAAACACTCTGACATAAACCACAGCAAGATCATTTTTGACCCACCTCCTAGAGTAACAGAAATAAAAACAAAAATAAACAAATAGGACTCAATTAAACTTAAAAGCTTTTGCACAGCAAAGGAAACCATAAACAAGACAAAAAGACAACCCTCACAGTGGGAAAAAATATTTGCAAATAAAACAAAAGACAAAGGATTAATCTCCAAAATATACAAACAGCTCATGGAGCTCAATATCAAAATAACAAACAACCCAGTTAAAAAATGTGCAGAAGACCTAAATAGACATTTCACCAACGAAGACATACAGATGGACAAGAGGTACATGAAAAGATGCTCAATATCACTAATTACTAGAGAAATGCAAGTCAAAATTATAAATAGATATCAACTCAGGCCGGTCAGAATGGTCATTATCAAAAAAGCTAGAAACAATAAATGCTGAAAAGGGTGTGGTGAAAAGGCAACCCTCCTACACTGTTGGTGGGAATGTAAATTGATACAAACTATGGAAAACAGTATGGAGGTTCCTTAGAAAACTAAAACTACTATATGACCCAGCAATCCCACTAATGGGCATGTACCCTGAGAAAACCATAATTCAAAAAGAGACATGCACCACAATGTTCATTGCAGTACTATTTACAATAGCCAGGACATGGAAGCAACCTAAGTGTCCATCGACAGATGAATGGATAAAGAAGAGGTGGCACATATATACAATGGAATATTACTCAGCCATAAAAGAAATGAAACTGAGTTATTAGTAGTGAGGTGGATGTAGCTAGAGTCTGTTATACAGGGTGAAGTAAATCAGAAAGAGAAAAACAAATACCATATGCCAACACATATATATGGAATCAAAAAAGAAAATGGTACTGATGAACCTGGTTGCAGGGCAAGAATAAAGAGGTAGACGTAGAGAATGGACTTGATGACATGGGGTGGGAGGGCGAAGCTGGGGTGAAGTGAGAGTAGCATTGACATATATACACTACCGAATGTAAAATAGTTGGCTGGTGGGAAGCAGCAGCATAGCACAGGGAGGTCGGCTTGGTGCTTTGTGACCACCTAGAGGGGTGAGATAGGGAGGGTGGGAGGGAGGCTCAAGAGAGAGGGGATATGGGACATGTGTATTCATATGGCTCATTTGCTTTGTTGTGCAACAAAAACTAACACGGTATTGTGAAGCAGTTATACTCCAATAAAGATCTATTAAAAAAAAAACAGGTGTCTGTGGATATCTTTATGTCCATCTACAAGTCATCCTTAAAATAATAATGTTATTTCCACCCCGCCCCCCAACCAAACTATCAATATAGGGTTTCTAGAAAACAGTGACAGTTTTTTCACAGGAAAATAATTCAAACTCATACTTAAAAATAATTTCTCTTGGTGTAAACATGTTTTAACTACTAAATCAGCAGTAGTGGGCTTCTGCTCCAGAGCTCAATAGTGCATTTCAAGTTGCTATATTTTTAACATATGAGGACCTCCTCTCAATGGACTGCATATTCATTAAAAACTCAAGGGGAAGAGAACTGAAGAAAATACTTTCTATTTGGCTTCACAGAGATCTAAAGACACCTAGTAAGTTTAATATGTGATTTAATCAACCTTAGAAAAAATAGGATGTTTGTTGTCACTAACAAAGAATTTGTAATACGACTTCCTTAGAGAGTATTTCCAGGCCAGATGGTTTCCCTGCAATTTGGACAATCATGAGCAAGTATGCAGAGGTGCACTGGGTTATGGAGAACAACTAGCAGTACCAGGTGCAGATGTATGTGAAATTAAACAAAATGTCTTTGCTGCCTATTTTAATTTTTTTTGAAAACGAATGCAATTTAAAATGATTATAAATTATTTTGTATTTGTATTCAGTCTAAAAACAAGTGCAATATGAAGTAAAATTTAAGGAAAGAGACTTTAGTAATATTGAATTTGACTGCTCTTAAGTATAACCTAACTTCATTTGATTTTCACTTCAAATACTGCTTCAAGCAATGAAAGATGCCCTAAATTTCTTCCCAAAATATGTAGCCACTGTAAGCCACTTGAGATATAGGTAGAAATAGTTATTTGACACAGTTGCTTTCAAAGATGCTTTCTGAATCCTAGTGATCAGATTTCACAAATTAAATTGATATATATTTTAATACTTCTCATAGATACTTAGTATGCTACCCTAAATATTTCTATCAGTCAATACCAAGCTTCATCCTATTGAAAAGAAAGACTAGGGCGTACTGAATAAAAGCAAGGATACTAAAATCAGACTGTCTCAGATGGAATCCCAGAAATTCCAATTACAAGGTTGCAATCTTGGGGAAATTATTTCAACATTTAGTGTCCTAATATCCTCTGAAAAATGGGGATAATAATCTTCCATAAAAGTGTTATATGGTTTAAGAGTTAACCAACAAAAAGCAGTAATAATGCTCCCTGGCATATGGTAAGCTGTCAATAAATGTTAACTATTATAAATTTTTTAAAGTATTTTTTATTCATATTCAAGCATAAATTCTTAAGGAAGTTGAACTATTATTTTCCTACTGAAAGATGGAAGAATGTTTCAAGCAAGGCATATTTTAAGGTTTTAAACGTAGCCATTGAGTACTTTAATTACGCTATGAACACATGGGTTATACGGGTCAAATAAATGAAAACATTATCATACTTTTGTTATTAATATCTGAAATATATGTAATGCTTTCAGGTTTGATTTTGCAATTTTTGTATAATTTTTCAGAATTTTTTTTCTCAGCAGCAAACCAGAACAATCACATTAACACGAAAGTTTTTTAAATGACAGAATAAATACATAAATTACAACTCTGCTTATAAATTAGCTATATGACTAAAGCAAGATGTGCATAATGAGCAGACTGCACTTTAAAATTCAAACATGCCATTTAATTTTAATTTCTCGTAGCCCATTTGATTAATGTGGGTGATACTAGTGCAACTTGGGAAAAGAACTGCTGCAGGTATAAACAATGATATTTCATTGCTCTATTTAGCTATATAAAAACTAATGCTAACTGACTAAAAGTAGCCTTGATTGCCTTTTATAACATGGTTATTTTTTTGGTTACTACTAGGAGCTGGCTTTTCTCTATAAGCTTTCACTGTTATCTAGCGTTCTTTGTGCACAGATGTTATCTCTTCCAAATGATTAAATGGGCTCTTTGTATATAAAGAGTATTTCCCCAGTATCCAGCAGTTCTTTGTTTCAAAATTGAAGTGAGTGAAAACAATCAAGTACCCAGGGAAAGAAAAGAAAAGAATAAAATGGCACTCTTGGAGCCAGAAGTTCAGAAACCCTTGAAAAAAATAGCACTTTATTATAATTAGTAGAATTGTTCAAAAATAGATCTAATCTATTTTAAATATGAACAATATGCCACAGTTCATTTTAATATAAACACAGAAAGAACATTTCTCTAGGTTGAACAGAGAAAGGTTTCTGATTATACTTCAAAACTTTTATGGGTTTACAACAGATGTTATTACGCAATTTGAAAGATCTTGAATACTCATTCAGTTGCCTTTAATGATTTTACTATCTCACTGTGTATATATTTCCAAGCATGAAAACAAATGACTGTGCTAAAAGATAGTCTGTGTAGTGAAGTGTGTGGTATTATCACAGAATTCAGATGAAAGCAATTAGTAAACTGTAAACATAAAAAGAAAATAGATGTTATAATAATATTGAGCTTATCCATTAAAAAATAACTTTCATTTTCTCTGCATCCCTGGTGAAATTCAAGATTGATTATAACAGTGCAATAATTAAGGAATTATTTTTGAAGATTTTCATGACAAAGTGGATTTCTCAAAATGGAGTTGAATTATCAATGAGAGAAGACATAAACATAAGAGTGGATATGTACAATACTATGCTATAATAATCCAATTACTTTCCATAGTCCAGAAATAACATGAAATTTCCACACCTGGGAATATGGTAGGATGTTATTTACACAGTTTGATTCTGAGTATATAGTAAACTTTCTCAGGGGTAAGTATAATTTTTCATATTTTTATAAAATGTTGGAAAATATAAAGTGTAAGTAATAGAATATTTTTTAAAATTGAAAATTGACTCTTTAGATTGTTTTATTTATTGTTTTATAAAAGTTATAGAATTACCAAATAAATCTGAATGTTAAAGTATTAATTGCCCTTGCTCTGTACTCAATCCACTATCACCCATAAATGGAGTAGCACCAATTTGTTGGCCAGAAGAAAAATTCATGTCTCAATATGAGTGTGGCCAATAAATTCATGTATTCAGAAAATTAAAATATGTTCAAGGCTGAATATATCTTAACAGGAAGGCCAGAAATCAAAGGAAGTTTATAGAGGATGAAATTGGTGGGTAGAGATGTGGAATCACTTATCCCAGTTTACACAGTTAACATGGAGATAGAAAGAGGATACCTTTCCCTCTCTGACTCAAAGAAGATTGATGTAATCTGAAGGAAGAGGTGCCATGACTGCTTGATTTTCACACACTTTGGAGGAGTTTGTGACAAAGAACATAATTATGTTAATTGATCTTCTTTTTAGCCAATAATTTTTCTTTTCAAGACCAGAAATTAACTTGAGGATTTTCTTTAGTTAGGAAAATATCAAAGAAAAATAAAAGGAATGGTTGGCTTTTTGTGATTGGACTAGATAAGGTAGAAAACTGATAGCTGATAGAAGACAAATACGCATCTATTGACTCCTTTACATACCAGGAAAACATATGACTTAGGAATAGAGATTCTTTGGAGACCAAGTGGTGAAATAAAATAATTTTCATCAGAAAAAATAAAAATGTTTGGCGGTGTGTTTTGTTAGTTTAGTAAATACAACATTGGAAATCACAAAGTACCTGTAAACAACATGTACAATTTTATGAGCTGTAACAAGCTACAAAATACAAGTCTCATTTGATATTATCTGCACTTAGATTTTTTGATGATTATAGCAAATCTGTCTCATATATTAATAATTAATATTTTCATGTTAAAATTTTGTGAGTGGTAGCCTGGTGTGATGGAAGTTACACATGTTTTTGGGTCAAAGGACCTAAGTGCATTTGTTTATTATCACTAAGTGGTATTTTTAATAAGTCATTTAATTTACAGACACTTTCCTAATTATAATTTAAAGATAGTAAGAATAACTATCTCATGAATTACTTGTGAAGCTGAACTAAAGGCATAGAAGTGTTTTTAAAATGCTCTGTGAACTCTAACATATTTACAAATGCTAGCTACTTTTACTGTCATTTATACTAATGCAAAGCTATTTTTTAGTGATCTGGAGTTCCATTTATTTTAAGGTTTGGCCCCATACAATATTATAGTGGAGTTTTATTTGGAATGTCTTTGTAAGGAAAGAACTCTATGTGTGTGCAATATTTAAGCCAAAGTCTGAAGAACAAGAAGGAGCTAGTTAAGCAATTTTGGGGTCAAAATACAATTTATGAAATTGATATGCAGCTCAGGTTGAAAAGGTAGAGAGTTGGATCAAATAGGTTAACAAACAAGAGCCTAAAATCTATCTATGCAAAAATGGCTGAATAAAGTCCTCCAAAATATTCTCCTTGATAATAGTAATAAGAACCCTGGTAAAAATTATCAGAATCAATTTTTCAGGAGACTAGAAATTAACAAAACTCTTAAATAAATATCAGAAGCATCTGTTCAATAAAAACAGCTTTCACTCAGTAAAAACAGCAAATTTGGTGGTATTTTAACTTGCTTTATTCCCGCCATTCCCTTCTCAGCTCTGCAGTAGCCTTAAAACCAACAGCCTCAATCATGTTAAAAAACCTGCAGCCTGGCAGCTGTTGGAAGGATCATAAGAGAGCTGGAGCTCCTTCAAAGTTTCATGGCCAGAGAAGAGCCATTATTTGATCTGCCTAGTGGTTTGCTGGAAAATCCTACTCACAAGGATGTTTTTATTTGATCTGACTTGGAGCTTGTTCAAGGCAGACAGATTTTTTACCTGAAATGCTTGTCAAAAACAACCAGTGACAATAATGAAACACCCCAGTGGCCTAAGGCATGGTTGGGGCAAACAATAAGCTAACCAAAAGCATAAGAGAAAAAGCTGAAATAAGAAATGCCCACGGGGAGCACTGAAGGATCTTATACATCCCTAGGGATTTGGAAGCCCACACTCATGTAGGGCTGGTACATAACACAGCATGTATGCATGCTCAGGAGAGCACTGAGAAGGTCCTAAGTTCTTACCTCAGGCTACTCTTTTTTTTTTTTTTTTAAATCTTTATTGGAGTATAATTGCTTTACAATGGTGTGTTAGTTTCTGCTTTATAACAAAGTGAATCAGTTATACATATACATATGTTCCCATATCTCTTCCCTCTTGCATCTCTCTCCCTCCCACCCTCTCTATCCCACCCCTCCAGGTGGTCACAAAGCACCGAGCTGATCTCCCTGTGCTATGTGGCTGCTTCCCACTAGCTATCTACCTTACGTTTGGTAGTGTATATATGTCCATGCCTCTCTCTCACTTTGTCACAGCTTACCCTCCCCCCTCCCCATATCCTCAAGTCCATTCTCTAGTAGGTCTGTGTCTTTATTCCTGTCTTACCCCTAGGTTCTTCATGACATTTTTTTCCTTAAATTCCATATATATGTGTTAGCATATGGTATTTGTCTTTCTCTTTCTGACTTACTTCACTCTGTATGACACACTCTAGGTCTATCCACCTCATTACAAATAGCTCAATTTCGTTTCTTTTTATGGCTGAGTAATATTCCATTCTATATATGTGCCACATCTTCTTTATCCATTCATCCGATGATGGACACTTAGGTTGTTTCTATCTCCGGGCTATTGTAAATAGAGCTGCAATGAACATTTTGGTACATGACTCTTTTTGAATTATGGTTTTCTCAGGGTATATGCCCAGTAGCGGAATTGCTGGGTCATATGGTAGTTCTATTTGTAGTTTTTTAAGGAACCTCCATACTGTTCTCCACGGTGGCTGTATCAATTTACATTCCCACCAACAGTGCAAGAGGGTTCCCTTTTCTCCACACCCTCTCCAGCATTTATTGTTTCTAGATTTTTTGATGATAGCCACCTTGAGGATCTGTATAATTAGAAAGGGAAAGATAATGCAGAGGTTTAAACTATCCAAATGAGTGCTGAAAGCATGCCCCCCAAAACATGGAGTCATTGGTTAAAAAATGGCAGGCACTGATTCAAGAAATTTAAAGAGAGACCTTTTCAGTCATCAGCTGACAACTAAGCTAAGCAAGCAGAGACTTCAGTGGCCTAATGTAATAAAGAATACAACATTTACAGAATGAGTTTTAAAGGATCAACCAAAACAAACAACAACAAAAGACCAAAAAACCACCACTACCACCACTGCCACAACCACCACAGCAGCAAACTCTGAGGAGGTGGGAGGATTTGATTTCCAGAGCTGCCAAATTATATTTTAAGAGACAGAAAATAAGTAAGAAATTATGACTCATATGCAGGAAAAAAGCAGTCATGTAAAGTGCCCTGTATAAAGCCCCAATATTGTATTTACTAGAAGAAGACTTTAAGCCATATTATAAATATTGTCAAAGAACAAAAAGAAACAATGTCTGAAGAACTAAACAAAACATGAAAATATGTCTCACATAGTGTGAGAAGAGCAAAAAAGAAACAGAAATTATTAAAACTGGAGCAAGTAGAAATTCTGGAGTAAAAAAGTACAATAACTGAACTGAAAGATTCACTAAAGGAGTTCAACAGCAGATATGAACAGGCAGAAAAAAGAATCAGCAAACTTGAAGATAGCTTAATTGAGATTATCCAGTCTGAAGGATAGAAAGAAAAAACAATGAACAGAGCCTAGGAGACATATGGAATACAACTAAGCCCACCAACATATACTTAACAAGAGTCCCAGAAGTAGAAGAGAAAGGGAAAATGGCAGAAAGAATATTTTAAGAGAAATGGTTGAAAAATTTCCCCAATTTAATGAAAAACATGAATCTGGACATTCAAATAGCCAAGCAAACTCAAAGTAGGATAAATTCAAAATAATCCACAACAAAATATACCATAGTCAAACTGCTAAAAGCCAAAGCCAAAGAGAGAATCTTGGAAGCATCAAGGTCAAAATGAATCATTATGTTCAAGGGATCCTCATTAAGATTAACAGTTGCATTATCATCACAAACCATGGAGGCCAGAAGGCAGTGGGACAGCATATTCAAAGTGCTAAAAAAAAAAAAGGAATATCAACCAAAAATTCTATTTCCAGTAACATTATGTATCAAAAACAAAGGGGAAAAAAAAAAAAAAACAAAAAAAAACAAAGAAACAAAAAAAAACAAAGGGAAAAGTAAAGAGATTACAGAGAAATAAAACTGAAAGTATCACTAGCAATTCTCTACAAGAAACACTAAAGAAAGTCCTAGCTGAAATGAAAGGACACTAGACAGTAACTGGAATCCACATGAAGAAGAAAAGAACACTGGTACAGGTAGCTCACTAAACAAAAGTATAAATACATTTTTTTGTAATTCTTTTTTCCTTCTACCTGACTTAAATTACAACCATATAAAGAAATCATTATAAATCTCTGTTGATGGATAAAAATATGTAATCTGTAAGATGTAACCTGTAGGAAAACAATAGCACAAAGGTAGAGAAGGCAATGAAGCAACATTTGATTAATTTTCTATCTACTATTGAATTAAATTGGTATTAATTTTGACTAGATATTTATAATGTCTAGATGTCAATTGTAATCCACAGAGAAACCAAAAAGAAATCAACAAAGCTCAAAAAAATTAGTAATAAGTGACAGGAAATTTATTGCTATACTAATAAATATCTATTTAATATAAAGAAGGCAGTAAAGGAGGAACAGAGGAACAAAAATTACAGAAGGTATCTAGAAAACAAATAGCAAAATGAAAGGCATAACGCTTAACTTAGTGATTACATTCAATGTAAATGAATTAAACACTCCAATTAAATGACAGAAATAGGCAAGATAGATTTTTTTTTAAAAATGAAACTTGATCCAACAATATGTTGTCTACAAAATATACATTTAATTTCAAAGACACCAAAAGATTGAAAGTAAAATGATCAAAAAATATGCAAACAGAAAACAAAGAAAAAAGTGGCCACACTAATGACAGGAAAAAAAGCCTTTAAAAAAAAAGAACTATTAACAAGGACAAAGAAAGACATTTTTAATAGTAAAAATGTCAGTACATCAAGAAGATAGAAAAAAAAAAAAAACAACATATGCACTTAACACCAAAGCTCCAAAATACATGAAGCTAAAACTGAAAGAATTGAAGAGAGAAAGAGACAATTGAACATATTTTTTGAAGACTCAAATATCCCACTTTCAGTAATGGACAGATCAACTGGGAAGAAGATCAACAAGAAATAGAAGATCTGAAACAACCAGAACTAATAGGAATCACTTTAACCATCAACAGCAGAACACACATTTTTCTCAAGGGCAGAGGACACATTCTCCAGGATAGACCCTACTTTAGACCATAAAAAGGGCCTCAATATACTTAAGATGACTGAAGTAATATAAATGTACTTTCCAGCTACAATTGAATAAAATTGTGAATCAAAAACAAGGAATTTGGGGACATTCACAAATATGTGGACATAACACAGCTATAAACAACTACTGGGTCAAAAAAACTACAAAGGGAAATGCCAACTACTTAGAGATGAATGAATGAAAATGAAAACAAAACAAAACTCATGGGATGCAGCAAAAGCAGGGCTTAAAGGAAAATTTAAAGTTATGTCTATATTGTAAACTAAGAGAGATCTCAAATCAATAACCTAAGCTTCCACTTTAAGACACTAGAAAATAGAGGAAACTAAACTCAAGGCAAGGAGAAGAAAGGACATAGTAAAGATTAGATTGGATATAAATGACACAGAAAATAGAAAACCAATAGAGAAAATCAACAAAACCAAAGTTGGTTCTTTGAAAAGAGTTTTGAAAATGACTAAACCTTTAGCTAGACTGACCAAGAAAAAAGAAAGAAGACTCAAATTACTAAAAGCAAGGATTACTAAGAAATATAAGGTTTATAAAGGACTACAAATAACAATTGCAGGCCAAAATGTCAGGAAACCTAAATTAAATGGACAAATGCCTACAGAGACACAAACTACTGAAACTGACCCAAGAATAAGTAGAACATCCAAATAGATATATAGAAACTAGAGTCTGAATTAGTAATAGAATAAATCTTCCAAAAAAAAATACCAAGTCCAAATGGCTTGACTGGTAAATTCTTCCAGGATGACTATAATAAAAAAGACAGGTAATAACAAGTGTTGACAAAGATTGGGAAAATTGGAGCCCTCATACATGAGTGGGATTATAAATGGTCACAACTGCTTTGGAAAACATGTTGGCAATTCCTCAAAATGTTAAACATAGAATTACCATATGACCCAGCAATTGACTTGCTTTGGACAACAATATTTTAAGAGATGCAATGCAAGCAGAAGCTTAAAATTTACTTGTTAGTTGGGACTGCTTACTTCTGCCTCTGTAATCAATATGCAACAAGTGTGCCCAGCCTAGTCTAGTGGTCCCAGGAGGAAAAGGGGAAAGGTATGAATCAAAGGCATCCCAGCCAAGCCTCACCTAGATCAGATATGACCTACAGCTTCTCTGCAGCCAAGGAACATGTGAGGCTACTGAATGGATGCTTACTGTTTAAAATTACTGATATTGTGTGATTTATTTTATGCAATAGCAAACCAGTTTATTTTATCTTTCCTCTTAGTTGTCCATAAAGTTTGGAAGTAACAGAATTAGTTGATCTCAAAAAACTGGTACAATTAAAAAAAATATTGATTATAGTACTATATCATTGAAACAATCTTAAAAAAGAATAAATGGAACATGATCCATACATTCATCTTGATATAAATAACTTCTTGACATGTCAAATTTTAGTATATAATGAAAAATAAATTTCCATCGATCAGTTTTTAATATTTATCATTCATTCCATTTATATTTGTAAATCACTTCAATCTCAGGATTAACGTTTCTTTAAAAGGTTATCTACAAGATATTCTGACTGATAGACTGTTCCTCTTAGGTGGAATATTTTGCTTCTAACCCTCTAAAATCTGTAGATAATGCCCATTTTGGCTCCTTATCTTTTAAACTACACATTTTTTTGTCTCATTAGATGAATCAGAGAGCCATCAACGTTCTTTGTGGAGTCAGAAAGAATTGTTCATGGCAAATTTTAATATTGAAGCTATATCCATGCATAAATGCACAGACCCAGATTGTACTTTTAAACCCATTTTTTGAAATGTAAAATATGGTTCTGTAATGGGAGTCTCAAACAGCTTTCACTGTGTTTTCGACTCTGAAGTGAATTTGTTTATGTAATCTCATATTAAAGCAAAAGGAAATAGGTAGAAAAAGTATACTTTCTTTAAGACTTAGATTTCTGAAGTTAGTTTGATCTTTCATCCTCAGTAACCTCAGGTGCCATAGCAACAAAACATTCTTTATTATTGAGAAAAATTGTCATTCACCTGCCAGACATGCTGCTGATTTAATGCATAACGGTTAGGGAAGTGGAGTAAGGCAATCTCCTCACAATCTAAGAGCCACAGATCCTTGATGGCACCTGCCACCCCATCCTTTGCACACAACAACAAATTTTTCAAACTTATTCTGATGCTTTCCATGAGAGAAAAAGATGTCATACTCTATCAAATAATTTTTAAAACTGAGTACATACTGTGTGCCAAGCTGGGCCAGGAGCACACAAATATTTTGCTACTTCCTTAACCTCGGGTTCCAATCTGGAAAGGACTTAGGCAACAGCAATAAAAGAAGAAACTGTTTTTACTCATTCATTTTATAAACTCTATGTTTTCAAAATATCTTCTGTAATTCACATAGTCAAGTTAAAATGTTATGCAGAAACTATTGTGTTTGGCAAAATAATGACCCCTGAAAGATATACCCAGGCTAAAATCACAGTCTGTGAATATGCTGCCTCACATGGCAAAAGGGACTTTGCCCATGTGAGTAATTTAAGGATATTGAAATGGTCATATTATCTTGAATATCCAAATTGGCCTGATTAAATCAGGAGAGTTCTTGTAAGAGAGAGGCTGATGTGATGATAAAAGCAGAGGTAGAGATGATGTGAGGCTAAAAGCCAAAGAAGGAAGGCAAACTCTAGAAGCTGAAAAAGCCAGGAAATAAATTCTTCCATCCAGCCTCCAGAAGGCATGCAGTCTTGACAACCCCTTGATTTTAGCCTAGTGGAACTGATTCCCTGAGAACCACTGTACGCTGTTGGTGGGAATGTAAATTGATGCAGCCACTGTAGAAAACATTACAGAGGTTTCTCAGAAAACTAAAATAGAACTACCATATGACCTAGCAATTCCACTCCTGGGTACATATCCAAAAAAAGATAAAAACACTAATTCAAAAAGATACATGCATCCCAATGTTCATAGCAGCATTATTTACAATTGCCAAGATATGGGAGCAACCTAAGTAACCATCAACATATGAATGGGTAAAGAAGATGTGATATACACACGTACACAATGGAATACTCAGCCATAAAAAGAATGAAATTTTGCCATCTGCAGCAACATGGATGGACTTGGAGGGCATTATGCTAAGTGAAATAAGTCAGAGAGATAAAGACAAATACTGTATGATATCACTTATATGTGGAATCTAAAAAATACAACGAACTAGTGAATATAACAAAAAAGAAGCAGACTCACAGATACAGAGACTAAACTAGTGGTTACTGGTGGGGAGAGGGAAGGAGCAGGGGCATTAAAGGGGTAGAGGACTAAGAGCTACAAACAATTAGGTTTAAAATAAGCTACAAGGGTATATTGTACAACACGGGGAATATAGCCAATATTTTATAATAACTATAAATAGAGTATAACCTTTCAAAATTGTGAATCACTATATTGTACACCTGTAAATTATATAATATTATAAATCAACTATACTTCAATTAAAAACAAAGCCAAAAAAAGGAAGAAAGAAACTGATTTCATATTTCTTTAGAATTACAGAATAATAAATTTGTGTTTGAGAAAAGCCACTAAATTTGTGGTAATTCAGCAATAGAAAACAATAAATCCATAATCTCACAAGTAGTGCTTTTTTTTCTGTCCTACTATAATTGTCATTAAGAGATAATACATCTTGGGAGGCTTTACTAAAAATTATAGCCCCTTATAGACTGTCCCTGAATTGATCTACATGTACCTTTCAGGAGAAATACAGGGAATAATTTAAATGCTCCTTACATTTAATGTTTTAGGTGTGATGTTATTGTTTCATTCAAACATAAGCAAAGCAAAATGATTTTAGTTTGTACTTAGCAATACAATCTGTGTAGTTTTTATAGTTTTCTTTAAAATAGAGATCTCTCAACCAACCATTTTTTTTCTTATAAGAAATGACAATGAAGATGGTGGGAGAGTGTTTATTTAAAAATCTTTGCGGGCTTCCCTGGTGGTGCAGTGGTTGAGAGTCCGCCTGCCGATGCAGGGGACACGGGTTCGTGCCCCGGTCCAGGAGGCTTCCACATGCCGCGGAGCCGCTGAGCCTGCGCGTCCGGAGCCTGTGCTCCGCAACGGGAGAGGCCACAACAGTGAGAGAGGCCCACGTACCACAAAAAAACAAAACAAAACAAAAAAACTTTGCAATATATCTAATTTATCACTCCATCTTCTAAAAAACATTATCAATTTTCATGAACATCAGTTCTGAGAGCAAGAGAATGAACAACAAGAGTACACATGCATGTGTGCATACACCTAGACACACACACAAACTCACACACACGTGCACACACACATTCACAGAGGCTTCCTTAAAAACCAGATGTAAATTAGGCATCAGAATGCACCCAAGGACATTTTTCTCACAAAATCTGAAAACACTTTCAAAACACCTCAAATGCTTTCTTGTATCAAAACTGGAAAAGACAGAAAAACAATATTTAAGGAGCAGGAAAGAATACAAGAAAGCAATATGATATATTGCTTCATAAATTGTTTAGTTGAATATCCTGTATCAGGTTTGAATTACGTTACCTCCATTATTTTTCTTTCAAATAAAACTACTAAGAATGAGTAGTCTATTGATTAAAAATATGTGAAATTTAAATGTTTCAGTGTGTTAGTGGAAGTAGAAAACAAAGAATTTGAGGATATGCTCTTGTCCTACTTTAATGTAACATGTTCTCTCATTTCTGGGTGACTTAACAGAGTTCATGTTATGAGCCCTGTCTGTTTTTCTTATACTATTCCTAATTTCCTTTCTATATATTTTGTGTCTCCTTTCTTTTGCAACCCACCTTGGCTTTATTTTTCAACACTGAAACCCAAAAACAGGTTTGACATAAGTAAATTTGTAAGGAGTAGATACAATATTTCTGTTTAAATTGTCTAATGTTTGTCTCCTAATTCAAAAGTAGACTGGTGACTACAGGGAAAGAAAATTTTGCATATCAAAACTGGACTGAAAGAGAAAAGATTTAATTGAACATCAATTAATTCATCCACTTAAATTTTTTTTTGTGCATCAAATGTATGCCAGACATTAGGGCTGGAGACACAACAGTGACAAAACAAAGTTTGTCCTCATGAAGCTTAAATACATCTTTCAGAATATTTAAAATGTTATCCAGATACCTCATCTGACAGTAATAGATTTATCTACATTGCTGTTTCCCTTAAAATCTGTATGACAATACATACTATGACAGTATTCATAATCCCTCCATGGTTAATCAAAATTAGGTAGTTCAAGTCCGTTTCCAGAATGCCAGGCAATAATCTTCATTTCTCCCTTTAAATGCTTATGAAAGGGGCAAAACAACTTTTTCTTTTCCAACTTAGCCTTCTGCAATTATTATATGAGTACCATGGCTTTTGATCATTTATCCACTTAACGTTATTACTGATTTCTCTAAACTTTCCTTGAAAAAATGTAGAGTGGAATTATTTGGCCAAGCTCTCAAGGTGCCATACAATTACACAGATTCATCTTCATTTCACTTGCAAAAGGTATTAAAGCTCATTTTGCAAATTACTTGATCACATAGAAAACCAAGAACCACCAACAGACTTTATTGATTCTATAACTAATCTGGCACATGTTAACTGTCGGCTACTAATCCTTAATATAACCCTCCAAAATCTGGAAACACAATGATCATTACTCTTCAAAACTTTAAGAAAAAATCTTTCAAAATGAAAATTATAACTCCTTTTGATCAGATGTTTGTAAATTATTTTTGTTAATTTCATTTTTTTTTTATGTTTCTAGCCCACTTTTCCTATCATGTCCTTTTCATTGTGTAAGATACCTTTACAGATTTAAAAAAGTGTAGCCCTTTCTTGTGTTATATATGGTTTAAAAATATTTGAGTTTTCTCTTTTCATTTTAACTCAGTTTGTGTTGTTTTGGCCAATGCAATTTTATTGGCATTGCATTTAACTCACAGATAAGTTTAGGGAGAATTGACAAAATTATGTAATTGAATGCTTACGTGTAGGAAGGTGATATGACTTCATTTACTCAAGTAAATTTATGATCCTCAGGAGATGTTTAAACTTAACTTGATAAAAATTCTGCACTTTTCTCATTTACTTCATTCCTTAGAATTTTATATATATATATATATATATATATATATATATATATTTTGTTATTGTTGTTGTTGCTGTTGTTGTTGTACGCAGGCCTCTCACTGTTGCGGCCTGTCCCATCGCGGAGCACAGGCTCCGGATGCGCAGGCTCAGTGGCCATAGCCCACGGGCCCAGCCGCTCTGTGGCATGTGGGATCTTCCCGGACCGGGGCACGAACCCGTGTCCCCTGCATCGGCAGGTGGACTCTCAACCACTGCGCCACCAGGGAAGCCCAGTATTTAATATTTTTGCTTGCTATTATAGATGGGATTATTTTAATCAACACATTTTCCAAGTGAAATTTATAAATGTATATTAGATCTTTTGCATTTGTGTACATACTTTGTGACTTTATTTCATTATTAAGACATTTTTGTCTGGCATTTAATATTATGATTCTAGTCAGAACAAATTTATTTATGTATATGTGAAGAAAAAGGTACACAAGTTGGTACATGGTAGATTCTATCCTTCATCTTGAGATTCAATATTTTAGTATATATCTGGATATTGGTAACTTTTCATAAGCTTTGTCTGCAAAATAGTGAGCCCTTTTGTTTCATATATCTATAGAAAGTGTAAATTATAGAGCTGGCTCTCCAATATAGTTGCCACAAACATATGTTCCTAATTCAATTTTAGTTAACTGGCATTAAATGAAACTAAAAATTCAGTTTTTCAGTCACATCACATTTGACACATTTAGATCGTTCATCAGCCACATGTGGCTGGTTGGACACATCATTGGACAGAACAGAATGATATTGTTATTATTAAGAAAATTCCTACTTGCTTTTGTTGGCACATAAGGTAGAGGCTGTGGAGTCAATCTGACTGTCTTTGGATTTGAGCTCCACCACTTCATAGCTACGAAAACTTGTTCAAGTTGTGTAAAATCTTTAAGCTGTAATTTACTTATCTGTAAATAATGATACTAATAGTGCTTAATGGGATAATTTAACGATTAAATAAACTAATATTTGTAAAGCAGCTAACATAATAACTGGCACATAATGAGTCCTCAGTGTATGTCAGCTAATATGTTATTTATACTGTTTATTTACTTCTATTTGTTTGTTCTATTTTTTAGAAGAATCACTTTCCCATGTATTTCCCTCCATTGTTAATCTCTTATCCACCACCCAACACAACTAAATTTTTTCCTTCACTTTCTCACATGCATTTTTTATTTCCTTTTGGAATATTTTCTCAATATTTTACTCCAATATGATTTGATTTACTATTGTGCCAATTTTGTTCTTTAAAATAAATGTTTTAGATTTTACTATATATTTTTATTTCTCTAAACCACTTTTTAAAAACTTTTCGTCTACCCATTATATCTGTCTATTTTGTGGTATTTTGTTTTTGTTTTTTTACCACCTCAGCTTCTCTCAGCTTTCAGTGGTGTAGTGTACTGATTAAAATCATAGGCTGTAGAGTCATATTTCCTAAGCTCAACTAGTAAAACAATGAGGAGATATTCACTTTGAGCCTCAATCTCTTCATCTATAAAATAAAAAATATTTATAGTAGGATAGTTGAGACAATGAGATGTGATAATATATGTAAAGTTATTTAGTACATTGTATAAAATAAAGACAGTATTTTTCATTTTATCATTATTAGTATTCCTATTATTACTTACAGATTCATAGAATTTATGTTTGGTTTGATTTTCTTGAGGGTATATAGCAATTGCTCCATAAAATACACTGTTTCTCTTAAACTGATAGGCTTCACAAGCAGCTTCCTTCTTTTTTTTTTCTTTTAAATAAATTTATTTATTTGGCTGAGTTGGGTCTTCATTGCTGCGCACGGGCTTTCTCTAGTTGCCGCGAGCAGGGGTTACTCTTCGTTACAGCTCATGGTCTTCTCATTGCGGTAGCTTCTTTTTGCAGAGCACAGGCTCTAGGGGCATGGGCTGCAGTAGCTGCAGCATGTGGGCTCAGTAGTTGTTGCTCATGGGCTCTAGAGCGCAGGGTCAGTAGTTGTGGCACATGGGCTTAGTTCTGCGGCAGGTGGGATCTTCTCGGACCAGGCCTCGAACCTGCGTCCCCTGGGGTTACACTGGCAAGCGGATTCTTAACCACTGTGCCACCAGGGAAGTCCAGCAGCTTCCTTCTTTATCTCTTGATTGTTATGTTTTTCTTCCTTTAATTCCTAAGATGTTTAGAGAGGTGCCAGCCTCATGTAAGGAGGGTAGAGACTATATTGACCTGAGAATTGTAAAGACTACGATTAAACACTACTTCGGCAAAGAGCAGTACCTTGTTTACATGCATGCTCCTAAAATTCTGGACTCTGTGTTTGGTCCCAATGTGTATTCTCCAGGTACAAATATATTTTCTGTGAATTCTTCTCAGGTCACTGCCTTACTGACTCAGTGCTATAAGAAAAATCTTCTTATAGAATTTACATATAAGGGACTGATGAATACATTTGTATATCTGGTCCAAAACTTCAAGGGCTCTAACATTTAAGGGAGACCATGGGAAACCTCTGGAGGTAACTTTATCTCTCATTGGATCTTTTATTGAAATTTTGAAACTACTGAACAAATGGGTCAACATTTTCTACCTTGCTTTTTAATTGGCCTTCTCCAGGCTCCAGCTACACATTGTGTTATGTTCAGCATCCTTCCAAAAGCTTCCGTTTCTGAGTTGGGGGAATGGTACCTGCATTACTTTCCTAAAACTGCTGTAACAAACTACCACAAACTGGGTGGCAGTAACAGAAAGTAACAGAAATTTATTCTCTAGAGGCTAGAAGTCCAAAATGGAGGCATTAAGGAGCCACACTCTCTTTGATAGCCGTTGGGGAGAACCCACTGCACGCCTTTTTCTTAGTTTCTGGTGTTGCTGGCAATCCTTTGTATTCCTTGGTTTACAGATGCATCACTCCAATCTCTGCCTCTGTCATCACAGGACATCCTCTTCTGTGTCTCTGTCTCTATAGGTCTTCTTTTCTTATAAGGAGACATGCCATATTGGATTAAGGGCCCACCCTACTCCACTATGACCTCCTCTTAACTACAACAACCTTATTTACAAATAAGATCACATTCTGGGGTTTAGGAAGAATACAGATTTGGGGGGGAAATACTATACAACCCAGTACTGTCCCCAACTACTCCCTACTAGGTGTGCTCTTTCAGTGTGGGAAGTGTTCTTCCAATTATAAATAAGCTGACTACACTAATCCACAGACCGATCAACCTGCTTCTGATAATTGTTCCTCTTAGTTGGCAATATGGTTCTAATTAGAGTGCCCTTTGCCTTTTCCCTGGACAATTCGTACCTCAAATCCTAGCCCCTCAAGTTTATATTGAATTCCTTTGGCTTCATGAAATCTTTTCACTGTGCTACTATTGAGAGCCTAATTCTCTTGATGTATAACTTAACACTTCCACTTCTATTTTGGTGGCTTTGAAATGCTACTAACTCATGAGAGTGAAAAGGGTAATCGATTTTGAACATGTGTTTGTCTAACTAATGTCCTCTAATAAGGAAGGGCATTTACTAACATAACCTTAACTAAATAAAGCTAGGTCCTTCTATTGGGAAAGCCATCCTATTTTTCTTGAATAAGGAATGGGTGAATGTGATAAAGAAGGAAGTCTCCTGTCTAACCACCTAGATAAGGAGATTAAATCTTGGGAATTGTTTGGCTTGTTTTTGTCAGAGTTGGATTACTCTCATATATTTGTTCCACAAGGCACTTATTTTAAGTGACAGAAAAGGCCAAAGTCAAGTTCTTCCCTATTGATTTTACAAACACTAATAACAATACAAAAGTACCTAAAAAAGAGCTGAGACATTAATTTAAAGATAGAAGGCTGGATACATGAAAGACTCACTCAGAGCACCCCAAAAAATGGTAAATAAGTCCAGAAAAATCTACAAAGTTGAGGAATACAGAACATTAAAATATAATTTTCATAAGTAAAAGCAGATGAGCAAAGAATACCTGACTTATCAGAAGTGAGAAAGGAAAGCAATATTTTCTGCACAGCCACTCAAAGGGGTTTGGGTTGGTGGCAAAAGCAATCTGAACTGAAAAGCTATTGAATTTGGGGCTGGAAACAGGAGAATTGGCTACAAGTCTATATAAAAAGTTTTCAGATTGCCAGAGGGCCTCCATAGTGATGGCAGATTGGAGAGATTAACAGAGGGTATATGGATTGAAGGACACTAGGCCCAGTGCAGGCTGGCATATTATGCTCAAAAGAGGGTAATAACGTTTACATGCTGAATTCTGTGATTCCCAGCACTCCTCTCTCAGCCATGTGTAGAATGTTAGCAGACTGGTTTATTATTCAAGGTATGGAATTAGGAATTTTGCTTCTCAAAATCTAACCATTGCAAGAAGAGATATGTACATTAGAGGTCCCCAGTGAAATGGTCCAGTCAAAGTAGCCAAATATGAAGTTCACATTTGGTGTGCTGTGCCTGCACTCAGAATCTCCAAATAGGTTTTTGGTCTTTCATCCTTAACTACGAGCAGTCAGTGATTTTCCTTTATCTGAGAAATAAATCTAACCTGAAAGACAAAGACCAGAAGGAAAACAATAAACAAACAAACAAATAAATAACAAGACTTGGAAGAAAATATATTTTGTAGGAGGGAGAGAAATTGAAAAAAAGTGACAATAAAAACTATTATTCTAAGAGGAATTAATGAAGATATCACCCATAAAATAAAATAAAAGCAGTTGCTATAAAAATTTTTCTGAGACAAATACCATAAGATATCACTTATATGTGGAATCTATAACATGACAGAAATGATGTTATCTTTGAAACAGAAACAGACTCACAGACATAGAGAACAGACTTGTGGTTGCAAAGTGGTGGGGAGTGTGGGGGAGGGATGGACCGGGAGTTTGGGGTTAGCAGATGCAAACGATTATATATAGGATGGATAAACAACAAGGTTCTACATTATAGTGCAGGGAACTATATTTAATATCCTGTAATGAACCATAATGGAAAAGAATGTGTATATGTGTGTGTGTGTGTATGTGTGTGTGTGTATATATATCTCAATCACTTTGCTGTACAGCAGAAATTAACACAACATTGTAAAACAACTATACTTCAATGAAATAAATTAAAAAATTTTTTCCGAGATAAAAACTGAGTTCTCAGAAATACAAAGCATAGTAGCAAGAAATGAAAAACTTAATAGGAAGATTGAAAGATAAATGTGCCACCTTTCTGAAGTATTAAAAGTTTTTACATTTTTACTCTAACAGATATTCTACAGGTGATTTGGAGACTGAATTTCAACCCAGGTTTTCCCAGGATAGAAATACTTTGGAAGAACATCAGTTGAAAATTATAGGTCTCAATCAAAAAAGTTCTTGATATCAAACATTAAGACTATCTTAAATAAAAAGAAAAAATTACCATTTAATAAAAACAGCTGATTTTTAAACCCTTATGATCATTATTAAAAATCACACATGTATCTTGCTGGCATTATCCTAAAAGGTGGAATAGGAACTTGTCTGAGACTGAGTGAAACAAGACTATGTCCATCTCTTTCCCTAATCTGATGAGTAACATTGGATGAGCTACTTAACTGTCATTCAATTTCCTCATGTTAGGTTGTTGGTCTCCGATTTCCTTTAACTTTCAAACATCCTATTATTTAACACTAAATGCTCCCTAAAGCTGTTGGATATGTGTACATTACATATATGTATTTTGTATTTCTGCTCTTCCTAGTGGCAGTTGAACATGTACATCATAGTGCTGTCATAACATTGCTTCTGAGTTATTCACAGTGGACACTGTTTCTCAGTTTAACTATTCACTCCTGGGTCCTGCCAGTTCTGCCTTGTTTTAGGCCTGCTGTGCTGTTGCCAGCTGCTCACTGAGACTTCAAAGTGACACTGAATTGGTAAGAAAAGTTGATAAATGATACAGAGTGAGGGCCACTTTGAAGTCCTGCGGTGTCACCAGAAATACCACAGTGAAACCAAAACAATGAGAAGTAGGGGGCAGGGCAGGGACCACCCCAAAAAATGGTCCTCAGGGGACAGAAAAGCAGTTCCCAGGAAAAGCATTAAGAGGGAAAAGAGAAAAGCATAAGAGAAAAGAATAAAAGTAATAAAGAATATATAAATCTTTAGTTTTATTCATATAATTTTCTAAATGATGAATTATCTTCAGGGACTTTGATTTAGTGCATCGCTGGGGCTGCTGTTTCAACACATCTCCCTGTAAACTGTGGGATGATAGTGTTGACAGACACATTATGTGCATTTTTATTCTGAACATTGTCCCCTCTGTTTCATCATCTGTTTCATTTTTGAAAAGTACCCTTGACTACTGAAGAAAGGGTCAGGAAAAGCAAAGTGCATAGTGATGATATCTATTTAGTGATATCTGAATCCACTTGATGTGAATTCCCAAAAGTAGAAGTGAAAAAACGTGATCTACTCATAAGAAAACACCAAGAGTATCAGGTGCAAGTGTATCAAGCAACACACCCAGGCAGAAATAAACCTTATTAGGGCTGCATCTACTTATTTGGTTTTCCCCACTTTGGGCTCCAGAATCAATGTTAGAATCAGGTAAGACCTAAAGTGTGAATTTCTGATACCTTTTACAGGGTCTGGAGAAATGCTTCATAGAAAGGAGTGAGAGGTTGGCAACTTCATAGAGTTGTCCTGTATCAGGACAACAAATCATTTGTTAGGAAAATTAAATGACTACTCTAAAAGGAGAACAATTTTGTTTTCATTTAAAAACATATTTTAAATGAAAACTTAATCAGTATATAAATGTATACATATATACACACAAATATATATACACACGCACACACATACACGTATGGTTTAAGGCAGGAAATATAAACGAGGGAAGTAGAACAGATATATCCCTCTTTTCTAAAAGATTATGTCACTTTCAGCCAGTATGGCTAAGGAGGCTGTCCAGGTCTAGCTGTTCTTGGTACCACATCCGTCTTTTCTGGGAAAGACTACTACTCTGGATATCCAGTTATTATTTTCCCTTATGAATCTTCTCAAAGCACTGCCTTTAACACTAAATTTTGGAGTGTATATGTCTCAGTCCACAAATCCAGGTGCACATCATATATAATTTAATTTATTGAATATACATGAATTCAATGTGTCAATTTAATGTGTAAATTCTTCAAGAATTCATTTAAAACCAAGGTATTCTGGACATGGGGTGGATATGGATGTGTTAGAATCTGGTTTTCCACATGATTGGTTCATGCAGGCATCTGCTGGGATATCTCTCACTCCTCTTGGCAAGACAACGTCATGCTCAGCAGCCTTCACTGTTAATTCTGTGCCATGCATTGGCACACATTCTGCTTCTTCTAGGTCATGCTGGGTTAGAGGAATTTCTCTGAAACTAGTGAAGTCAACATATGCCCAAGCACATCACAGAACTATTTGACTCAGATGTTGCCACCTCTCTGTGGCAGAAATCCCCTCAGTTCTCAGAACCAGATGTCTAGTTGGGATTTTTTTCTGTCTCCCTGTTCTCTGCTATGAAAGGAACGCTTGGAGGCTCTCTTTAAATTGACCACTAACTGTACACTCTCATCATTTCTCTTCCAATCCCTGGAACTTACTGTCATCTTCTGTCAAAGCTGCAGGGCCCTCAAATACTCTGCTTTTATGGCACATCATTTCTACCCCAAATTCTGTCTGTAACCAGAATCTTATCATTTCCATGAAGACAAGGGTCTTTTAGGTAGCATCAGGCTCAAGGCATAAGTGAGTCTGCTAGATTTAAGATGATGAAGGTAACTGATACTGTGCCTCAATGGAGGGGAGACAAAGATATGGGCAGGGACTGATGGGAGAGCATGTGACCCAGCAAAGCAGAGAGCTGATAATCAGATCCTTCCACTGTTGCCACGTGGAAATATCACCCCACTTGCAAGATCATCTGAATCTTCTAGAGAAGCCAGGGAGCTAAATATTAAATCTTCCAATTTCAAATTGTGGCCACTATTTCTATTTTAAAACAATCTGTGGGCCAACATAATATAACCAATACAACATTGCTCCAGGAGAGATCTGGCCTGAAGTCTACTAATTTGAGACCTCTGCTTTAAGTACTTTGCACTTTTAGAAATTGAAACCAGGAAGATTTCTTAGCTTCTACTTTCCCCAGTGACATGTCCCTCCCTTGTGGTAATGAGCTGAGAATGACTTAGTTGTTTGAATAAGGGGAGGAAAAGGAGGGAAAAGCTGGGTAAAAAAAATACAAAAGCAAGTTAATAATTTAGAAAAATCAGCCTATTGTAGATGTTTTGCTTCTTCCTGGAAGGCTCTAGAAGCCACAGTGAGCCATCCCTCTAGTCTGAGTTCAGTGTACTAATGGTCTCTGTCCCCTGCTCCAAAGTCTGTTATCTCTGCGCTCTTTCTGGGGGACCACTGAAGCCTCACAAGGAAGATGGATCCTTTCCTTATGGAAATAAAACTGCAAAAAAACCTACCTCATTAGGCACCTAGACTCGGATACTTCCTTAGGCAGTGGACACCCAGGCTCAGAGACTGCTTTACTCAATTCAGGGCCAGGTTAAAAGGGAAAAAAACCTCCATATCATCCCACCTCAATTTTTGCCTCCTCCCCGATCCCATTTCCTCATGGCAGCCAGAGTGTTCCACTCCAAAGGAATTTTGATTTTCTTCTTTCCAAGAATAGAAAGGATATTCCTTCCTGTCTCCCACCAGAATGTAAACTTCAGGGACTGTAAATACAGTCAGGGACCATAGGGACCATATCTGCCTTATGCATAGTCACCCAGCATGATGCCTGAAATGGAGCAGGTATTCTTCAATGAGTATTTTTTGAACCAGTGAATGAATGGATAATTGAATATCCTAGTTTTGATTGACTATCTAGCTGTCTTTCAGAACTTGTCATTTACACCTATTTATGTAATCAAAGTATATTGCTAGAGAGGAATCTACATCATGGAATGTGTCTAAGTATTTAATTTGCATGGATGGCATTATAGAAATGTCTGGGGGAGAAGGAAAATATGAAGAAAATATTTCTTTCGGATTTGACATATTCAAAATCTTCAAAATATTCAATATGTGAGGTAGATGAGGTCTCAAAACCTAAAAATCAAATATATTGAGGTAAATCTGAATACCAAAATTTGTGAGTTGATGAGTTGCTAATAGTTTAGCATACTGATGAAAAAAGAATTTCTTCAGTTTGGAGAGAAAGGACACACAACCAAAACAATAATTTTGAATGATAAATAGCCAGTAATAAACTGAAATAATTACTGGTAATTTCACAGGGGAGTATGGTGATAATTTGCATCCTTGAACATCACTACTGGGATGACTTCCAGACATTTTCTGAAAGGGAGAAAAAAAGATGCTTAAATGTGGCAAATGACTGGTCAATACTTAGCCAGGGCCTAGTTGGCTACACAGTTATTTCCAATTCTCTTATTTTAGAAACTCTTTTAGGGAGAAAATTAGATAATTTATTGACTCCATGACTTGTCCTGCTAAGTACTTAGTAAAAACAACAACAAAAAAACCACACACACAACTGGGGGAAAGTTCAGGTACTCAGATGGCAGGCACAGGACATTTATGTAATGTATTTCCTTCAGTTGGGTTAGTTCAACAAATTCTCTGAGAATAAATTTTGTTCTTCACAGGGAATAAAAATTACTTTATTCTTCTGCACATACAAACTACACATTACAAATTTGTTTACATCTTCCCCAATTCTCACTGGTGTTCTTGGAATGATGTTTTGTTGCTATCATCTTCTTATCAAGGAGGAAGTTCCTCTTTTTTCTTAGTTTAGTAAGAGTTTTTGTCATGAATGAGTTTTGGACTTTGCCAAATGCTTTTTGTGCATATATTACTATGATTACATTACTTTTCCTTTTTTAGTTTGTTGATTTATATTAATTTTTGAATGTTGAACCAGCCTTGCATACCCGGGATAAATTCCACTTGGTTGTGGTATAAACATATTTTTATACATGCAACTGATTTGCTAATATTTTGTTGAGGATTTTTGCATGTATGTTCATGAGAGATATTGGTCTTTCCCTCTAAGTGAGCTCTAAGTTGAGGTAAACAAATTAAGCCTTTGAATGAGGCTTTGACAGGTCAAATAATGTTAGTTCTGAGGGGACGAAGCTTTTTGGGGATCTCCAAACTCTTTATTCTCTCTCCAGAGGCTGGCAAATCTCCTAGTTTTTACTCAGCTATGGTTGTGAGATTGCTCACTTTCTATTATCCTGGCGATTTATGAAGAAGGGATGGAAATAGGGTAAGTTAAACATCCACAGAGCTCACTGTTCTTAATGAGATTCAAGATAGAAACCAAGACCTGGCACTAGTTATGCCTAGGAGTGTCTCTTTTTGTAGACCCTGCAGTCAACTGAATTAGGGATTATGTGTGTGTGCTTGTGTGTGTGGTTTGTATGTGCATGTGCAAATATATGCATACATGTACAAATATATGTACATGTACATAGTCACATTTTCATATATATTTACTTCTATAAATAGCTACATATATTGAAAGCTTTGACTTCAATAACTCGAATTATATTAGAACAAAAAAAGCTTTATTCTATTTTCTCCCTTCTTATATGTATCCCCCACTTCCCATAACTACCCTTATCGTCAATATATTTATTCATTTAAACAAGACTTCCTTTATATAACCAATATTTCATCGCCATTGCCTCCATACCAGCATCCTTTCCTTGCCAATGTCACCCCTACTTAGCTTTGGCTCATACATCCCTGCCAGATCACACCCGCAAATTCCCACAAGGATGTTCTCCTTTCCCATTCAAGCACCAACACTCTGAGCTAAGCCACTCCTCCTACAAACACCCTTCTCACATGCATTGACTCTGAAACCCCATGCCTGACTCTTTTCTTACCCAGAAGTCCTCCTCGCTCTTCTTGTTTTCTGATACCCCATGCTACATTGTATCTCCTCCCCTTTGGAGATGCCATTTTTATACTACTTAGGCCCTAAAACTCCATATTGGCTACCAACCCTACACATGTCTTCTTCAACCTGCCTGGGCTCTGACACAGCATGCCCAGCAGCCTTCAGCAGGAAAACTCTCCTTAAACTACTCTGCTCCAGTACCTGAGTCAGGCCATCCTTCTGTGTGGATCCCCTCCTCATCATGGTTGCTTGGGCTGAATGCCTCACAAGCAGCCACCACAGTTAAATATTCCCTGTGATAAGCTGCACCTCGCATAACCCTACATAATGGCTACTATTATGATTAGGAAGAAAAAGCTAGGAAAAGGGAAAAAGCAGAAACCATTTGGAAATTTTACATCACATTTTTATAAAATACACCTTATATCCCAAAGCAGCACATATGTAATTTGTCTAGTAAAAGGAATACATTGCCATTTTTGCCACACTGCCTGTTAAAATAGTGCAGTTTTTAAAAATTCTAAAATCTCTGACCAACCGTTATATTTTATTTGTAGCATACATTTCTTAGCTTGAAGCAGTTGTTAAAGAATGAAGGCTAACAAGGTCAGTGACTTCAGAGTTTCTAATTGAATTTATAGAAATATATTCCTGTATAACTCAAGTGACTTAAATCTAGGGCTATCTCATAAGGAAGTACAGAAACTACTCCCACATACTACCCAAATACCTTCAGATTTTTACTGGCTGAAAATGTAAAATGTGAGTAATTTCTAAATAGATTTCACAGCCTTGGAAATTATTTACAATTAAACAAAACTTAGAAAAGTGTAATCGTTTGCAGTAACACATAAATGTATTCTATATAAAAAGAATACAATATAGATATGTATATTGCACTACATAGGGTATGTGTATGAATCATATATTGTCAGTCATATTTTAAACTGTTTTAAGTATTTGTATGTACTGTGAGTATACATGCACATATTAATACATATATTATCATGCATGTATTTTTTTAGAAGTATTCATTTTCATTAGATTAAGAATTATTTCTTTTACGTGAGAGATGAAACAGTCATTTATTTTTCTTCTCAGGCTATCTTGCAAAAATAAAATAAAATAGAAATGGAAAATGGGTTTTCAAAATGAGCTAAATCCTTCTATTTCAAGGTGATATTCAGAGAGAAATTAAGAAAATAAGAGGAAAAAATGAAAACCCACTAACAAGTTTCCCATTATTCATTTAATTCACTTTTAACTGACCAAGGTAATAAATGCTGAATTTGGATAATGAATTTCACGGCATCACCATTTTTAAAAAAAGGAGGGGGCTGGGTGCGGGGAAAAATGTATTGTCAGTTGTTGATAATTACCATGTTACCCAATGAATGTTTCATTATGAAGGAGGATAGTTTAAAACTACAGTCTCTAGATATTTGTCTTTAGACATTCTAAAAGATAAGTGCAGAAGCAGAACATAAGGAATTGTATTCCAAAAGCCGTAATTGCAGCAAAATCAATTAGACAATTTTTCTTGATTGCATTTGAAGCTTTGACATCACACATTTCGTTTATTTGCTTCTGGCCTAATAATCCTCTACATGCTGGGAAAAATCTTTGTTCTTTGATAGAAGTAATAAAGCTGTCTGCACGATTCCCTCTTGTGAGACACAGAGTGCTCCTATTTTATTTAATCTATTGGTGTGCAGCCTTTTCAAAGTAAATACTTCACATAAGCTGAACAGAGAAAGACATGCAAGGGGGCTGGCCTGAGAAGTGTAAAAATTAAAAAGTGCCCTGTGAAGAAATAATGATGGTTCTCTAAAAAATTAAATAAATAAGAAACTTGGGTCAAGCGGGCCTTGACTCTCACTGCTGTCGGAGTGTGTGCAGTGCTTCATATCCTCCCAACCCCCCTGTTCTATGCAGTTGTTCCTGTTGAATAGAAAGCATGGAGAAAATGAAGAGATCTAAATGCCAGCAGGAGACGAGCTGCATTCTTCTAGGCATGTCCTGAGCCTAGTCACCCAGAACAACTTGTGATCCCTGGACAAAGCCGCTCACAGCAGGTGGCCATATCAAGAAATTTTCCTCCTGGAATTAGATATTATCCCAGGAATCACTACTGAGTCAAACATAATGCCCCATCCTGCTGGGTCAAGTAGGATTCCATTTCAATTTCTTTACACAACGATGCGTTTCATCTTGTCTGCGTACAATGACAGTGCTCAGGCATGAAATAAATTGAAGTGCCTGAAAGGCAGAATTATCCCTTGAACCTGCAGCATTCCCAACCCCAAAAACATACATTGTCAAGTGAGTTCCAGATAAGCAGGATCTTCAGCAAGTGTTTGTGCTGGTTGGCTTCCTTTAATCATACTCCCTTTTGTAAAACGGATTTTCGAGGGGAAAGATAAATCATTGCTGAGGGGGGAAAAAAAACGGTCATTTTCAAAAGGCTTAAGAGGTTCATTTTGTGTGGCTTTCCAAGGTGAAACAGGTAATTCAGAGTAGTGAAAGTCTTTTGTGATCAACTTAATTCATCCTTCATATTACCAAGAAATAACTATTGAAATAAGACTGAATAAAGTTTTTTATAACAGTGTCCCTACAGATATAAAGTGATTTCTTGTTTGTTAGGATACTATCCAAACTCTAGCAAATGAACGTTTAGGTTGAGAGCCAGATTTTCTTCCACCTTCTCATCAGAAAATGTAGCAGTTTTCCAGTATGTCTGAGAGATGTATTTCAATACTATTATCAATAGCACACCAATGCCTACAGAGTATCAAGCTAGCTTCAACGGGGCTGTGTGGGCCAAACAAAGGACATTTTTCTCCACCATCACGTTATGTTTGAGCCCTTTAGACATACAGACATGTGGGAAAATCCAAGAAATAACATTTTATCTCTGCTTTACTGAGATGAAAGACCTTTCTTTAGTAGTCAAATGTTTTTCAATCTTAAAGTATATTCTGCCTGTACGAATAATTCTCTTGAATACCTTTATGGAAGCAATTCACTGAAACTAGGGGTACCTTTAATTTTAATAATTTGAATACATTAAAAAGCTGTTATGCAAAAATAACTATTAAAACAAAAGGAAAGAAAAAATTAAAATGCATACAATGGCTTGGGATTTACTGCACATTTCCTATAAAATTATATTCTTTTGGTTATAGTTTCTTTGATTTAAATGTGCATTTTTAGGCAGTGTGGATGGTTCTTTAGAATGCAAAAATACTGTACATTTCAAGTTATTACACAAGTTTAGAACTCTGTTATTGCTATTTTTATCTATACAAATGAATATTCAAGTAAACTTAGATGCCAGATGCTAATTGATTATTAGAATTGCTTTATTCCAAATTGTATAGCTTATTTGGTTGTGTATATTGTGGAATGTATTGCTTTAATTCTGCAAATTAACTATGGCTAGGAAAAGTTAGACAGTTATACATGCACATATTTCTCACTAAACACACAAAATTTAATCTGAGTGAAATGGACAATCCAAAAAAAGAGAAACCATTGTTACATGACACCTGGGAGGCCAACTTAAAACAATCCCATTTATTGAAAAGGAAGACCCCTTTGCTTTAGAAATTATCTTAAAAAAATACAAATTAATGACTAGATGTTTTTTAATATTTTTGTTATTTACTAACTTTAATGTTTTTTATTATTACTTTATTCCATTAGTTTTGAAAAGATCCACTGAAATAGCTTAGATCTGGACCATGCAAGGATATGTAATTTTCCTAAGCATGCCCAGATAATTACCACTTTGAGGAAAGACAATATGTGCTAGTACTGTTTTTTCTTTTTCTTTAAATTCTTATAGCATTCCATCTTTATTTATATCGATATTTATATTTCTCTGATACTGTTATACTTTTCCTATAATGAGTACATTGGAGTTATAGCTCATGTTACATAATTTTATACACATCATCACACTTGGCTCAGTTTTTTATATCTAAACTTGATCAATACCTATTTAATAAATGCACTAAAAATTAAATGTTCTATTTCAAAAACAAATACACCTTTGACATAAATTTTCAAAAAGTAAACAGAAGATAAGTATTTGCCTTAGAAGATAATTTTTATTTTCAAATTGTTATTTTTCATTTTTTAATTTAAATATCAATGTCTTAAGCCTATAAAACAATTTAATATCTAAATTTTCAATTCTACATAATGTTTCAATTCCAAAATTCTAAGTAGATATTTACATAAAAATTATCATCCTGGAAGAATGTTTCACTTGGAGTCTTCATTAATAAATACTACAGTTGCTGATAAAGCATTTCCAGGGGTAGTTTTTCAAAGCACTGAGAACTTTTTATTTTCTCAGCTTTCATGTTTTTGGTCAATTCCATGCCTTATGAATATTTGTCATAAGCTTTGCCAGAATGTTTTTCTTCAGCCATGTATGAGCCTTCAAAGGAAAGAGATTTTTTTCTTCCACTTTTATAATCTAAATATAACAAGAAAAAACTTTTCTGTTCCAAATGGAGATTCCTTATGATGTTGTCCATTGGTGATGAAGTGATTAAAGTTTTAACTTTACTGCTTTTTAGTTTTTTGTAACACATAACATCACCAAAGCTTGAGGAAAAAGTTTTTTGTTTTGACAATCTATATAAAGTAAATAGTGGAAACATTTTGTATCCAGGGTCCTTTACTAAGATATTGAAAAACCAAACATGTCAAATGGGCTGGGCTAGGATACCGTGCAGTAACAACTAACCACCAAACCCCAACCACTTTAAACGGTGTCTCACTTACCCTGCATGACCTTATGTGGCATCAGGGCTCTCTGCTCAATGAAGTCTTGGGAGGCCTAGGCTAAGGGAGCAGTGATTATCTCAAATGTTGCTCATCACCACACCAGAAGGAAAAAAAGAATATGGCAAATTGCAGATGGACTGTGAAAGCTATTATCTGAAAGTGACTTGTATTACTTCCACTTAGATTTCACTGGCAGCAGCAAGCCATATGGCCACAGCTAACTGTAAGAGAGTGAGGAAGTGTAATCCTATCATGTGCCTCCAAGGGAAAAGCAGCCGAATCCTTAGTGAGCAGAATTAATGATCCCTTAAGTAATTTTTGCCGTCAGTGTCTTTTTTACTTCCTCCTAGATATTAAACTTTATCTATGTCTCTGGCTTTAAGAATCATTCATGTTGTATTCATTTAATGCCTCCTGTTTGAAAAATGTCAGGTTCTCCCTGTGGAAATATGAGAGTCTCTAAGCTGAACTCTTCTTAAAACATTCTAGTTTGATAACACAGGCGATAAGCTTCTGCATATTTTTTAATTGGGTATCCCTCCATGATTGGATTGGTGGCTACCGTTGCGGTCAATATTTTTCCTTTATTATTAACATCAGTATCTTAGTTATTAACAAGAGTATCTTAAGTAACTATAAAAACACCTGGTAGCACTTTAAGACAGTGAACCATTGTACTGAACATAAAGGCACATAGTTCTCTTAAACACAGGCACTGCCCAACTGCCATCCAGGGTCAAGGATAAAAGAGGTGGAGGAACAGCCAGGTCCAGAGATGCTTTCTAGTAATAAATTCTGTGCCCCCTGCAGCTTTGTGTCCTGAAGATTATTTCTCTTATAGCATCTGTTCTCAAGACATTTCAGACCCACCATGTGAGAGACAGTATCTGCCTCCAGGGACAAGAGAAAACATGTTTTTAAAAGAAGAAGAAAGGACTGTTTGTTTTGGATGATGTTTTAGAGATGTGAAGGAAGAAACAGGATTTGGAATACGTGGTATGTGGTATAAGAAGCGGTATGGCTGTGAACCACATGTCTAAGAAACAAAACGATGATATTGATCTAATGATGGTATAATAAAAAAACAAGACTGATAGAACACAGAAGACAAGATGATTTCTGGTTTTGAAGTAGCGTAATGATGTCTCAGTGGAAAATTTTCTTGACAATTTAGCTCAGGATATGAAATCTAGAGCACTTTACCTTGCATAAAATACTGGATCACAAAGCTTTAATTGTAAAAATTTTTTAAATTCAAAATTATCAAAACAAAAGATAAACATTGGGAATCAGGATAAGGATAGGATAGAAAATGTCAAGAAATCAAGAAGATAATAGTTTGTTGTCCTAATTCTGTATTGAAGTTAAATGTAAGATCAAGGCAAAAAGATATTTAAACTTAGTTGAAGGTGCATACGTAAATGAATGTGTAATGGTAACAGGAGGAGTACAAGCTAACATTTGAGGTTAATAAAAATAGTGAACCATTTTCTTCCCATACCCAGAGTTTTGACAGCAGAGACAAAAACTTATATTATGAATACCCTGTAGAAAAAAGCCAAGGAGATACTAAGAAAGAAAATACATACTGAAATTAAATAATTCTCAGAGAATATAAGACTATAAACTGTATTACTGTAAGATACAGGAAGACGTACTGTTCTTACAATCTTACTATATAATGAAAGCAAATTTCTAGGGTAATTTTGTAACAAATTCATTTCACTTCTACTTTTACTAAAGAAAATATAACTTTGATGTAGAGATGTTATAGAGGGTAAAACCCTGCTATGTACAACTAAAACTTCTTGAGTGAATTTGAGTGGCAAAGGTGGACAGAGAGGTTAATGTGAGGCTGGTTACAGTTGGATCACTTTGAATAACCAAGGTAGAAGAACGTGAAGGGAGGTAATGAAGCAGAAAAAGGAGAAAGACATCAGGGAGTCAAGAAGGTGGCATGAAGCTCGGAACAATGTGTTGGGAAGTGATCACTAAAAAATTCACTGATAGATGATCAAATGGCTTTTAGAAAAACTACGTGTAATGTCAAATATTAGCTTTGAAGTAGTTTCTCTCTATAAAATTAGCACCCTATCTGAGCCTCACACCTCCTTCATAAAGCCCACCACACATACATATACATATTTGATGATGGAGAGGTTTTTTGTGAAACTCAACGAGAGCTCAGTTTTTTGTGGGTAACATACAAGAGAAGGTGATGTGAGATAAGGACTTAAGTCACTAAAGAAAAGATTGTAGATCCAGAGTTGAACATGGGAACATAAGGCCCTCCTCAATAAGGGCTTCAAGACAGCAGAGAAATCTTGGAGAATTCTCTGGAATTCCAGTGGCAATGATATGAGGGAGAAGAATCCTTGAGGCAAAGAGTTACATTTCAATGGACAGGGAAATCTCTGATGACATCTGTTTTTCATGTTAAGATAGGTTATTTAATTTGATTTTTAAATTTCTCTATAATGTTTTTGGCTAATCAGTAGCATATTTCACTTCTTTAATTCAATCTGATGGACAATTATTGAGGTCCTCTCATAGATACTGTGTGTCAGACATGCAAGTGTGAATAAGATACAGCCTCTGTTCTTAAAGTCCTCACTATCTATCCATCTTTTGAGCAAGAGCAGAGAGAGGTATTGAAAAGCCCCTCCTTCCAACACAAGGAGATATAGTGCTATGGCAGCAGTGCACGTCAAGGACTATGAAGTGGAGGTGAGGGCAGTGGGAAGAAACCATTTCAAGGAAGAGAACACTTGATCAGGGGCTCAGAGGATGAACGGAGTTTCACTATACAGAAAAATACAAATATTTGGAAGTCCCTAAGTAAGCATTTAGAGAATGAAATTGCCTTGTGTGATTGAGATCAGCCTGGTAGTAATTTGATGTCGCCAGAGGGAAGGGCAGGGTGCCTGCACTGGCTGCTGAATAGCTAGGTATCAGTGCTATGAAGAAACAAGATGCAAACCATAAAATAATATAAAAGAAATGTTATACATCTTTTCTTATTGCTAATTCTGTGTTACTGAGTGCAAGAACTGATTCACATTTATAAAACTATTTTCTTGATTTTCTCTCATATAACTCTTCCTCCTGTACCTGTTTTAGTCACGATCAATCACCCTCCAGCAAGTCATCCAAGCCAGAAAGCCTAAAGTCACCACTTAGTACAAATCTACGTTTTCTATATCCAAAATCACTGAGTTTGGGAAAAACAAACAAACAAACAAACAGAAACAACAACACTCTCCTCCTTGGCACAACTGACTTCTAACTGGTCGTTAAATGTATTCAGTGCATCCTACAGAATGTTCCCAATTTTGCTGATTGCTCTCTATTTTTACTGCAGAATGCCTAACTTACGGCTTCACAATTACAGATCTGAATGTCTGCTTTTATTTTCTTGCTAGCTTCTCCGCATCCTCCTTATCAATATCTCCAAGCCATTATCCAAACTGCCTCCAGATGTGTCTCTCTAAAGTCATGTCGCTTTTCTCATCAGGAATTTCAGTGGCAAAATGTTGATATGACATTTAAGATCATTACTTTCCTGTCTGCAAATTGCAAACTAATTCTGCCATATAATTATCTGTCAATAATGGTTAACAATGTTAGAGCCTTCATGTAATCATCACTTCTCTGATTGGCTTTCAAATCCATATATATGTGTGTGTGTATATATATATATATATATATACACACACACACACACATATAATCGTTGTAAATAGAGACTTTACAACTCTATCAACTGCATTATTTTATATATAAATATAGATATATAGGGCTTCCCTGGTGGCGCAGTGGTTGAGAGTCCGCCTGCCGATGCAGGGGACACGGGTTCGTACACCGGTCCAGGAAGATCCCACATGCCGCGGAGCGGCTGGGCCCATGAGCCATGGCCGCTGGGCCTGCGCATCCGGAGCCTGTGCCCCGCAACGGGAGAGGCCACAACAGCGAGAGGCCTGCGTACCACAAGAAAAAAAATAAAATCTACCTATATATATAGAGATATATAGATATAAATACAGGTAGATAGATAGTCTCTATTTACCATGATTTTTTCCATCTCAAGTGTCAGTCCATTGAAAAATTAGTACTAACTAGTAGTTCCATATTAAGAACATCGTGGCTTTTAAATTGTTAAACATTTACAGAAAAATTATTTGAGGGAAATACGGTGGTGCCAACATAATTTCCAAATTTGATTTCATTCCAAATGCTTACATTAACTGTAAGTGCCCTGTCTTCATGAACTAGGTTGAGTTGAGAGGTGAGGGATATGGTACACAATACAAAGCTACTGACTTTTAGATACAGCGCATGCTGTTTTGCAACTCAGAATATATAATCTCCAAAGGACTGGAGATAGAGGGAAGGAAGAAAGTCCCACAGGTCCTGATTTACAGAGGCTCTTTGCCTGTACCGCTGCACAAGCCCTGGGTGAACTGTGATTCACACTGTTTGTTGTGTCAAGCCTTTCCCCTGTTAGTGAACAGCATCTCCTTTTGGTGTGAAGAAATTACAGTGGAGCTGGATCCCTATATATTTATGATTTAAAGCTTCCTTTTTAAAAGTTTTATCCATCAGCAAACTTTCAAAATTTATCATGGTATCACATGCAAGAAAAAGCAAAACCTGACAAATTATGTCCAGGAAGGCTGGTACTGCTTCCATTGTTCAAGTTATGAAAGCAATTTGTCCTCATTTTATGATAAGAAATATCTCATTTTCGTGCCGTAGCTTTCTTATTTCTGGAAGAATCACCTAAATTTGTAATTTAAAAGTTGTAATTAGAAACCCCAAGATCATAGATTTCATGAACAAAGGAATGGTTAGGTTGAAATGCATTCGATGAGCTTTACTGTACTATGACATATAGACGGTTTAAGAATATTTTATATTTTAATATTTTGTTTGGATTGTTTTGCTTTTGAATAACAAATCTTTACATAATAAGGACAATGGAAAGCAATCACTTATTTACCGTATCAGAGCAAGTGTCCTAACCAAGTTTAAGTCATGAAACTGAGGAAATTTGAAGACTGAGGATCAAAATATCTTCCTACATTGTATGCAAAGAAATGACAGCTAGTGACACTATGGTAAGGGAAACCACAGTACTAAAATCCATTAAATCAAGAAGATTTACACTGAAAGGACTTCATCACCTTACAAAAGGATTGAAAAGTAACCTAAGATTATTCATTTCATATAAAGTAAGCACCGAGTATCCAATGCAACAATTCATTTACTGCTTTTATAAAATCTCACAATATAAAACAATTACTGAATTTTAATATTTTACTGTGGAAGTTGATTTAAAATAGGCTTTGAAAGAACATTTCTTTTTTGAGGAGTGCTTTATTATTATTAAAAGGGTAAGAGCACAAGCAGCAGCAGGGAACCACTTAAATGGAGGTTCAAATGCCCTATTCCAAATAGGATAAGCCTTTAGTATTTTATACACAAAGTAGACTGATACAGTTTCCTGTGGGGTTTCTTTAATATACATAATAGCCATTATGATGCAACAAAATATTACTGACATGAAACTGATAAATTGGGATTTTTTATCTTTCTTTAAGTTTTTTTCATTCTTAATGGAGAATATAAGATAACTCAAAGAAAACAGAAATCCAACTGAAAAATGCTTGCAGAAGAGACAATATGAACCACTTGTGTGGAAACCCAATTTTTTAAATTGAAATTGTGAACTGTTTAACATGGCATCCAGCTGCAGAATGGTAGAGCATAGAAAAAAAGTGAAAAATATGTTGCCTTCATATATTGAAATTGTTCTGATCATAACTATACCACAGATCATTTGTAAAAACAAATTATTCAATTGCCAGGTAAATAAATATCAAGCATAAATAAATAAATATTCAGGTTTTCATTTTAAATGAACATTAAATGATAAAAATCACATTGGTTCATCATAAAAATAATCATTGGTAAAAAGTTTCCTATTTATTTTACAAGATTAACTGAATTATTCTTTCCTCTGGTGTGAAGAGGATAAGTTATGAAATATCCCTTAGGCGTGAACAAGTAATGCAAAATACTTCTTCAGATAGGGAAGCTTAGATGCAAAGTTAAGAGCTCTTCGCCATTGGAAAGTGGCAGCTTGAAGATACACTGACATTCCTCAGCTGTTTAACGCCTTTTGCATGCTGCTCACGCATGCATGTGCGGGTACTCACACACAGACACACACACACCCCTACACACTCTCACACAAGCACTATGCTCATTTAATGGCAAATACTTGCTGTTTCTATTTGAACTGATTAAGATATAGTTTTAAAAATAGGCTTTTGCCTTTTGAAATGGCACCCCTAATACCAAAGTGACATAATACTGCACTTCTGTAATTCAAATGGGCTGCCATTGAGGCAAGGGAAGCAAGTGCCTCTGTGCAATTTTCCCCCTTTTTTTGTGAGTTAAGCAGATTTACTCTTTAATGGCGGAGCTTCAGTGGATGATTATGACATCAAAGTGTGACAGACAGTGATTATGTACTGCAGGGAGAAAAGGCGGTTAAAAAGAGACAATTCATTCCCATAGCTTAAAGGGACAATTTCCTTGGCCAAAAGTGAAATAAACTCTGTCATGCCAGGCTTCTTTTTGAAAGAAAGGAGAGTGGAGGCTTAGTCTGTTTCGTTTGATTTTTCATTTCCTTTCATATTTCGAATCATACTGTCTCCCCACATACCCAAGTACCTTTCCCATCTCACTCACCCACAGTCTGCATATCCTCAGGAAGCTGTTTTTTGACTGACTTATTTGGTGGATTTGAATATTTTTATCAGCAGATTTCTCAATATCAAGAGCTTTTACTTTAATGAAACTGGCATCTGATGTTATAGCCTGATTTTTTTTCCAACTCAGCTATAACCTTTCTCAATTTGTGACCTCCCTTTGGTTTTTATAAAGCTGTTGGAAACTGTTCATGCAGTGCTGTTTAGTCAGATCTTTGGGCATCTATTATCAAGATTAAAAATTAGTGATTATTTGCTGATTTTATATTTAATGTTTCTGTTTCTATTTCTGTAATATAATAATTACATGAGTTAAACATTTTGTCACATGTTACTGAATTTAACAAAACCAAAAGTAACTCATCATATTTAATTTGTAGTTTAGTTAGCAAAACCACCTTGAGTCTTAGCCAGATGCACTGCCCTAAATATAAAATTAATTTATAGTATCTGAAATTTTAAAATTAATATAATTTCCCATAACATTTTAAATAATAATTTAAATATTCAACTTGGTTTTCTCCTGAAAAATATTGGCAATTCTTCTCACTGTTTGTGAATTTTTTTAAAAACACCTCGAGAGACTTATAATGATAAATCTTTTTAATTATGTGACTTATATAGCAAAACAAAAATATATTATTTAAACATATATACTTTTAAAAATATTAGATTTACTCTCATGATGAGTAAATTATTGAGAGGAAATCAACTGCAATTCTTTAAGGAGACTAAGAAGAAGCAATGAACAGAATGGCCATAGTATTGATATGTTTACTCAAAGAACTGATTTGTCTTATCTTCTGAATTGGATGTCACCTAAATAGAATTTGTACCAAAATTCCATTGAAGTGTTCATAAATTTTCCACTTGGAAAAGGAAACAAGCTATATAGACTATATTCAAAATGTGGATGATTCTTATTAAAATATTTGAAAATAAATTAAAGCTCATTAACACTCAGATAACATTAAAAATATTCTCTGTGGATGGAATTTTTAGAACATGTATAAGTACTGTATCCTCATGTATTCTATTTTGAGTTCTTGAAGAAAAGATAGCACGTTGCAAAAGTATATTGTAATATCAAGATAAAATATTAAATAGGGAGATTCCTAATCCTACTATTTTACAATCCAAAAATGCCCAACTAATGTTATGTATTCTGCAGTCTCTTATTTTTATGTGCTGTGTTTTAAAATATTTATCATGTTGCTGCTCTTGTTGCTGTTGTTGTGTTATTTTTATATCTTAAACACCGTGCTCCCAGCTTAGAGTGAATAGTACCCCTTACACATTTGACATCTTTTTAAGGCTTCTATGCCAATGATTTCAATAGTGTGTGACATAGTATATTACCTACCTAAACACAACCTTGAAGGATTTTACTTGTTTGTTATCAGGTCTCATCTATCATCTATCTGTCTATCATCTATCTATCTTTCTACCTAGTCTTTCCATCAATCTCAGCCTTAATGAGCAAATTATTAGGTATAGTTAAATATGCATATATTTCAGAAGTAAGGGTTTAAATAATTGAGGGAGTCTATTGAAACATATTCCCACATCCTTACTTTATGTCCTTACCACTGATACTGTTAATCATATTACTGACTACTGACCTCAGGTTAAGGGCAGAGTATATGCAATGTATTTTGTGGAACTTCACAATCGAAGAAAATCATAAGAAAAATGACATTTTAAAGTTTTTCCCATTTAAAAGTGAGAGAATTTGCTTTGATAAATTGTGGCTACCGGGGTAGCCCATCTTTGTTAAATGTACCAAGTAGAAATCAAAATTGTTGACCCTCAATTTTATAAATTTCCTTCAATTTTATAAGTTAATGCTTTTTAAATAACTGAATGTTTAGAGATTACTCTCTTATACGTTTAATTATAATGTTTATCAATAACTGTATGGACACAAAACAAATAGTAAATCTGATTATGAAAAACCAAATGCCTGTGTCAGACCAGTGGTAAATAGAAATTAGGAGCATGGATATTATCAGAAATACAAAATTCAAATCACTTGTATTTATGACCATAACTCATGTAAAGCTACTCCAAAAATATATTTTGACTTATATTTATTGAAATTTACTTATTTAAAGTTGCTATTTAATCATAACATATGTAGCAAAATGCTATTCTGAATATAATGAGAAGTTTTTCTAAGATACTTCACCATTAGAAGTCTACTTTTTCATATTCTGACATTCTAAATCAGGATGATGAGAGCAGCAGTTGCCTTTGCCTTCATAGGTACATTAAACTTGCAGAATAGGTGCCAAAGATTTAGAAGAATACCCTCAAGACAATAGAGGAACACTCTATTGGGAAATACTTTTGATAGCAAGGAGGACACTATTGTGTGGAAAACATGGATATTGATGGCTATGAGTCAAAGTTATTCAGAAGAAGGAGTTGAGCATAAAAATGATTTTAGAATAGCTTAACCAATTTGTTTTCCTCATGGTATCCTTCCTATGTATTACAAAACTTATACATAATAAAGATCAATGCCTGATTTTTAAGAGTTCACTGAATAAGTACAACATCTAACTATATTGGCAGGTTTTTTTTCTCAGTAGTAAGTACAATAATGGTGCATCTTAAAATCAATAGCTTTGATTCCATAAGTAATAGAGTACTTCTCCGAACTCACTCCAGCAGCTCCACCCATACTACCTGTGCATCTGTAGCATTTTTAGCTTTTCAAGGACCCCTTATGCATTTTTCCTCTCAATGTCTACATACAGGCAAGCCCCATTCAGTAAAATGCCCTTTCCTAACTTCTCCACTTAATGTATTTATTTTTTAAGATCATTTCAAAATGCATTTCCTTGGTGAAGTTTTCCTCTATTATCACAGAACTATTTTAGCATTCTGTTCATACTTTAGCTAGCAAATGGATTACAGTTTCTCTCTCCCTCCCTTTCCCTCTCCCTCCCTTTCCCTCTCCCTCTTTCTCAATATATGTTTGTTAAAAAGAAATATGTATATATATGGACAGAGAGAGAGAGGGAGAAAGAGAGAGGAAGAAAGTATACTATAACTGTAGTACATATACCTTTATGTGAATCTATTATCTAGTTGATTTTAATCTCCTTGAGGGAAAGGGCTAGGTTCTACTTAATAATGGCATCTCAGAAAGAAGCACAATGCATGGAATCTGTGCTATTAATAAGTGATATCTCTTATATGTTTACTTATGCTTAGTAGATACTGAAATGATACATAGAAGTGTCAACAGTGAATATATCACATATTTTCATAATCTATATTTTACAATCGTAGTTTAACAAGTTAGTTAGCATGACAATCCTGAAGCTAAAGCCAGGAATTTAATTTTTCTGGGTCTATAACCCATTTATTCTGACTACCATTATGCACTGACAATATTGTTCTTGATTATTGCTGAGACTCAACAAGATTCTGGATGGATTAGGGCAATATATCCTCACTATGAGAAAAATCAATACTTACTGATGGTGGGTTAAAAATGGCCAATTTCTAAAATAATCTCATATGTAGAAAACAGCATGCTTATATTGATGTATTGACAAACAACATTTTTACCCTTATTTTGCTTTATTAATTTTCCAATGTATTTGCAAGATTAATATACATTTGAGTTAGGAAGTCATTTAAGCCTTTTGCTTTTTACCATCTACTCACACATTTAGGAGACTAGGCAAACATGAAGGAAAGGTATGTGAACTTAACATCTGCTTAAGTGTTATATTTAAGGGACCAAATTGTATCAGTACGAATTGTATTTAAGAAATAATCATGCTTACACCTGAACATTAGCTCCAGCAGAATAGGACACCAAGGTTGTTTGTTGTACCCTCGTTCACGTACATTTTTACTGTATGCTTCCTTGATTGCAAATGATCAATACAAATATTTTCCGGAACTACCCAAAACATGTTATTTAAATATTTTCGTCTCCTTTAATCTCCCTTCTTTGTTAAGATGTTTCATTTTTCACCGTGATGGTTTGTTATGTAATGTATGCCTGCTTGTACTTAGTAAGGTAAGTAAGCAACACCCCCACCGACCGAAAAATCATCAAGTATGGCAGAATGACCAACTGCTACTATCTTTTACATCTCATATATGAGACTGTTGGTTCTGTTTTAAAATATATTTTAATATGGAAGAATTTTTAATAAATCTCACTTCTCCCCTACATTGCTCTGTACCTTAGTCATATTTCTTAACCACTCTGTGCCTAAATTTCCTCACCTGAAAAATGTAAATGATAGTAATAATATCTAACTCACAGAGCTTTTGTGAGAATTAAATGGATTAATATACATAATGTACTTAGAACGGGGTGTATACTCATTTGAGAGTCACTTTTGACATTATTGTCATTATTCCATTTGGTTAAAAAAAAGAATTTCTGACCAAAAAGTTTTCCATGCACTATTATGCTTTTCTGCTTCAAATAAATCAATCTATTGGACTACAGAAAGGAAAGATAGGCTTATCCTATGATTCAAACATGGCAGGGCAGGACAGAAAGGTGAAAAATAACAAGAACTAGATTTCAGCTATGTTAAAAAACAAACAAACAAGCAAAAACTCTGGAAGAGGCTTCAAATAGTGAAACTACTTGCTTCATGAATCAAGGAGCTTTGTGTTTGAACAACTGTCAAACACCGGGGTAGATAGGGGGGTAGATAAAGGAATTCTTTAGTTTGGTAAGAGGCTAGCTTGGAGGGCTCTTACCATTCTTAGAAAAGAGTTGGTGTTATTTGAAAGCATAATAGTATCAGCCTGCACGGGGTAAACTGAGGGGTGGTTACCTAACGCACTCCCTGACATGTTGTTTGAAATACCACGTCTCTTTCCTTTGACTCTTGAGTCCATAGCTAAAATACATCTAAAAAGGATCTCCTCTGAGTGTGGGTTATTTAACAACTATTAATTATTTAAGACAAAAAGGCATGTTAAATTCTAGAAGATGTAAAATCTCCTAACAAAGTGAGTTGGTGGAGCACTAAAGAAAAATCGCGTCTACTTCTTAATTTGAACCAGTTAAACCTGTTACATAGTCACCAGTTCTCACGGTTCTGTCACAGAGGAACACCTGGGTCTCCAGGTGGCTTCCTGCGAGAGGAAGTCACTCTCAGCAGAGGTCATTACTGTTAAATCAGATGAAAAAGTCACAGGACAGTGAAGGAAAACCTCATAAAGATTTCTTCCTGGGAGCAAGTACATAAACCGGCTACTAATGGGACCACTGTGCTTCTGAAAAGCTTAGGTTTGACCTTAGAGTGTTGGAATGCAATTATATGCAACAAGAGTGTTCATATAGCTTCATCGTATTGTAATTTGAGAAACCTAGTCAAGAAAGTGGTGGGTGAAGTAGCCTGATTAATTTTATTAATTAAAATTTCAAGGCTATTCTCAGCCTGGCTTTCACCTTGCGAACATATTGTTCGCCTCATGGGTTCTTTCAGTCTTGATTATTCATTCAGTCATTGTCATCCCCTGCATTCATCTCCTCCCCCCCATTTTGTAAGTCTCACATGTGCAAACATTGGCATGGTACAGCATGCAGCCCAGGTCTTGGCGTGCTCTGGACTGGAGCTCCATCACTAATGAGTTTTCATTGCTGCTCCTACCAGCCCTTCAGCAGGCTTCTATGGATACCGATCTAGAGCAAGCCAGCGTAAACTAGCATGGATCCAAATCTTCACACGCTTCGAATCCTCACTGACCTCACTGAGACTTCCATGAAACAGATGCACCAAGTAAATATAGGGAAATGATTTTAAGAAACAATTCTCTAAATGGATAACCTTTGTTTTTGCTCTCCATATGTGCATGTTACAAAAGGTGCAGCAGAGGAACACTCAGAGCAAAGTCCTAGGCATGACTCAAAATCACAAGGTTATAAGAATGGCCACATACTCTTCCATGATCATTTAAGCTTTTAAAGGTATAATTAAAAAGGAAACAGCAGAAATATAGCTAGATTGATGAGCTGTAAATTTCAGAGATGAGTATATGTGTTCACTTGTCTGTAAAAATATGTAAATGTGTATCCTGGCTAAGGTCCATCCGGAGCTTAAAGAAGAAACTCAAAATGAAGACAAAGCTATCCTATGTAAATTTTTTAAACAGCTTTTGTTGATGCTAAATAAATTTTAAAAGAATAATAATATAATGTCTTAATTCTGTAGTATTTAGTTGTAATTTTATTCTGATAAGCACATGGAATCATAAAGGCATTGAAGTTTTAAATCTATTTAACTGGAAGAAAATATGATTTTATACATCGTTTAGACATTTCTCAGTACTGTAAAATAGGTAAATTTGAATACGAATAAAAGCATTGACTTTATATTTGCCATAGAAGAAAGACACTGTCAAGTGAATACTTCCATATTATCAGTTGCATTTACAAAGTATGAAGCTTTGTTTTAACAAAGGAGAACTTACATTATTATTCAACAATTTCCGTCAAATTAGTTACCTAGGAAAATCAATTCAATAATGAAGCCAAGATATAACTTTAGTATAATTCTGATATTTTTTCACTCAGAGTGGGGTTCTTAACATAGTTATATTCTTATTTACAAGGCTTGGCTTTGATTGAATTTCCTATATTTTTAAATGAAATCTTTTTTTGAGGCCATGCATCTTTAAGTACAGTAACTTACTTGAACATTTATTTAGATATGTAATTTTATATCTGTAATTTTTAAAAATCACATTATTTTCCAATATTCCCATATCTTCATTCCTCCTGCATACTAGGCAGTTTCTTTAGAAACTGGAATAATACTTTTTTTTATTTTAGAAAGCATTTTTAAATATGTAAAATACTGTATTTTTGTTATAAATATATGTTTATATTTAAGTGTTGAATGTAAATATTTTATATTTATATAGCATTTTGTTTCTTAAAATTTGAATGTAATATTATCACCATTGTGCAGTGTTATGGACTGAACTGTGTTTCCCCCAAATTCAACTGTTGATGCCCCAAACTCCAAAGTCTGTATTTAGAATAGAGTTTTTAGGTAGGTAATTAAGGTTACATGAGGTCAGAAGGGTGGGGTCCTAATCAGACAGTACTGGTGTCTTCGAAAGAAGAGAAGGAAACATCTGAGAGCTTCTCTGCAAACATAGAGATGTCACGTGATGGCACAGCAAAAGAAAGTCCTACCAGAAAAAGAATTTGCTGGCTCTTTTATCATGGACCTCTAGCCTCCAGGATTTTGAGAAAACAAATATCTGTAGTTTAAGCCACCTGGTCTGTGGTATTTTGCTACAGCAGCCCAAGCTTACTAATACATGCAGTCATTGTTATTTTTTCTTACTGAGGATCTAAAGTACACAGAATTGATCGATCATAATTTTTGGTTCTTAGCCACTATTATCAATTGTCCTTTGCCAGACCATAGTTTATGTTATTTATTTATTTAACTGGAGAACTGTAGTATTACCAATAACTTACATCTGCCTGTATATTCTTCATCTGTACTGTCTCCCAACATTCTGACATCTGTGTTTAAAGTTCCCCTGTGTTTTCTTTTTAGTTTTCTAAGTAATATATTTTTAGTTGTATTTTACTGAATATTGACTCTTTGAACTTACTTTTTTTTCCAGTCCCCAAGCTTCACTCATGTTATTGCTTGTAGTTGTCGTTCATTTTAACTGTTCTATAATATTCTATTTTGTAAATATACTATAATGTATTATCCTGCAAGTGAAAATTTACCTTATCCTTAGTGTTTTGCCGTAACAGACAATGGGGCTATGAATATTTTGTACCATTTCCTGGTACATTGTGCCAACATTCTCTTGGATATATTCTTCTGAGTTTTTTTCTGTGTTGTAAGGTTTGCAAAAGTTCAGTTTTACAGGATAATGTTAAATTTTTTTCAAGTTTAACATGTTTGTATTATAATTGTATTTTGAATATACTAAAGTTAAATCATAAAATTCATATTGTTAGAAGAATAACATATTTTTGAAAATGTAGAAACTATTGTGCTAAATACTTTGTCCTATGCTTCAGGAGATATTTATAATTTTAAGCTTATTCCATCATTCCATACATGAAGTAGTATGGTAGAGTGGTTACATAGTGAATACAACTAAAGTACTTTAAATATCTCTTTAAAAACTTCTTTTGTCTCTCTCCTGTTAAAAGAAATTATATTTATTCTGTCTCTTTCATGAACATGTATATTTCCATTATTATATGCAATAATTAAAGTACAGGGAAAAAAGCAGCTTGCTACATGAGAAAACTATCATTTGAGCCCTGAAACACGGATCTCATAACATTTAGATGGTAACTTCACAGTTGTCTAAGCTGGTCAAATCAGTGGGTAAAATGATCAAACAAAATGTTTTTCTTTCTTTCTTTATTCTTCCATCCAGGGTCCATTCACAATTACTGAAGTTAATGACTCATTTATTTGCCAGCTTTATAGCATTAACATAGCACTTCATACCATTTTCATTCAACTAATTCAGTTCCTTTCTGACCCTGTAACCAAAACACTTTTAGCAGATACTTTGCGTCTATCAGGTTCTTATTTTGTTTGCTTTTTAGTCAGTCAGACGTGAGCCTTTTTATTACTCTGCAATTATAATATTTTAAATGTTATAATATTTTTAAAATATTAATACTAACTCAGAACTGAGTTATTTTATATGATTAATTAATGAAATTAACAATGGGTATGGTATTTTAACAAACAGAATATCTTTCTTGTTTATATTATGCCATAGTAAAAAAAATGATTTAGAAAGCAGGCAGAATTATTTGATCATATTTCTGCACATCCATATTCTTACTGAAGCAAATTTTGCTCTTAGATTTTCCATCGCTGCTTCTCAGAGATTGAGTGGAAAGTAGTTATACAGAGCTGTGGGCAGAATTCACTCTGAGATTAATAACTGAACTCGTGTGTGAAAGATGGGCTGTATCCTGCAATAACTGTGTACTGCACTTTCCTCCTGGACATGCTTGTACAAAATTCCTATTTAGACACGTAATTATTAAGAAAAGCTCTCTTTCGGTTTTCAAGATATTTAAAAATTAATTGATAAAGACAACCAGACACAGTAGGACTTTGGATGAAACCATTTAAACTAACAAATTGCATTTATGCTGAGATGATTCAAGTGAATGTACAATTTTTATTTAAAACATAAATCTGCACCTACAGATGTTCCTGTTCCATCTCTAATTGTTGAATTTTCTGTTCTTAGTGATCTATATTTATTCCTTCCCCAACAACTAAAAAATGCTAAGAATCTGGAAGCCTTTATACAACCCAAGATGTCAGAACACAAAACAGGAAACTATCTCAAATGCTCTTAGTTGATCCATCTTTGTGTTCCAAGCACAATGCCTCAAAAATCCACCTGCTGGAAGTCGGGTGGTGTATGCAAAGGGATGTCATGGTAATTTGAAAACTGTTGAATACAGAACAGAGGCTTTTCCTGCCCTCAGGCTCACCACACTGGTTTGTCTGGCTCACTACATGCCAAAACTTTTGATTGATGTGCTCTCTTCAGTCACGGGTAATTTTAACTTATATATTAAGTAGCTGCTGCTTCCACTCCATTATAGTTCCTTGTATGTGGCAAATCAGAGTTCGGGTTTTGTCTGTATTGGGCTGACCTAGAGCCATAGTGTGCTTTTGTTTGGATTTAAGTAGGAGGCAAGCTAATATTTCAAAACTAGCAAACTTTTACAATCTCTGCTTTTCTTAATTGTAGGGATCCCTGTGGTAAAGAGCTTTTTATTGCTACCACATAGCTCTTTAGGAGCCCCAAGGAAGCCAGAAATGTTGTTAAAGGCTTTCTAAATACATAGAAATTCTTTTGAAATGTAAGAGCTTTCGGTGGATTAATTCAATATAACTGATGCTGGAAGCATTTTTTCTCCCTCTTATCTGTTTGTATGTGAAAGATATTGTGTCTTAATAGTAATTTTTGGTTGTGTATCTCAATATTTGCAGTAGATCTGGGGACCAAGCATACTCCTACTCATTACCATTTTAGAATCTACTGGGTGTACAAAATACTGATTCTAATAAAAATAACCACACAAATGGTAGTTTATGATGTCGATTTCCATTAAATTTCAGATTTAATACTGTCACATTAATCTGAATGGAAAATAATATAACTGTAATTCATTCATATCAGTAACCCTTGCCTTTTTTCAAAAATTTTACCTACTAGTTAAAATAGCAGAATTAAAATTGGATGTTAAACCAGTCTATTACTACTACTACTACTACTACTACTACTACTACTACTACTACTACTACTGCTACTACAAAGCAATTTACATTGGGACACATCCCTTGCTCCAAAAAGAGACTGAAGACTCTTTCTGGAATGAAATACAATTTGCTGAAATGTTCAGTATATACATTTTTTGGTAAATCCTAGAGAATATGTGATCTGTTAAATTATCAATATTGACAGCAGAAACCTTGTAATCTATATAATCTAGATTATAACCAACAAATACCTAATATGTGTGCAAAGGAATCTAGTCTGAAAGAGGCAAAAATAGTCAATATTTTATAAAGTGCTCAGAGGAAAGATAAAAATTAAGGTGAAGATATTCCAGAGGTATATAAGAAGTCTCTTTCAATATTCTTTTTTTGGAACTAGTTGGTACAAGAGTACATGACAAGCCCAACAACCTCCCAGTCAAATCTCCTTCCGTTTGAATCAAATAAAATGAAATTGCCTATGGAATGAAAAGTTGTAAATATTGCATTATTTTAACTCATGAAACACTTAAGTCTAAGCTGTACAATCCTGGTTATGGGAGGTTTGGGAATTATCTAGTTTTACTTAAATGCCAGTCTGGAGAAACCAGGAAAAATGAGTCTTTTTCCTGAAAAAATGGGCAAATACATACTATTTTCTTTTTAAGCTTGTATTGCATAGGAAAGCACTAATTTAGAATTTTGAATAAGCTTATTTACTTTATTTTAAATTTTTTATTTGTAAATAAAAGTAGAAAGGGCATTAGCATGGGCCAAATCAAGCTTTCTGGTTCATTTTGTAAATAAAGTTTTATTCAAATATAGACATGTCCATTTATCTTCATATTGTCCATGGTAACTTTCCTGCAGCAAAGGCAAAGTTAAATAGCTGACAGAGAGATAGTATGGCTCACAAAGCCTTAGCTATCTCACCTTAACAAAAAATGTTTGCTAACACCTGATTTAGAATGAATATTTTACGCTGAAGATAAAGGTCATCAATCCTAAACTTTGACTACTTTGAAAATATTTAAATATTTTCAAATATGGAGCTCAAGTAAGAATATAATAAAACAATTTGAAATTTATTCTTATTGTTTCAACATAATTTCCATTTTATACTTAAAATACACTCAATATTACCTAATAACAGAGCACTCAAGGGAAAAAAGATAATATGCAACATATAAATTCTAGGAACTATGTGTGTTTATTCATATATTTCTTCATACATATTATGGTGTACAAAAAAGATTTAAAAAGTTCTCATTTCCTCCTAATCATTAGTTTTTCTTTTATCCAAGTAAAACAGTTCAATCTTTTTTTTTTTTTAATTCCTGGTGGGTTTTATGATAAATTCAAATTTGCCAATGAACGAGCAAAAGCTGTAAAAAAGTACGGTTTTCCTTCCTATGAAGCACAGCATCCTTATGATTATAACTCAATTAAAAAACCGGAAATACTCAGATGAGGTACTCAACTTTCACGCTATGGGTGGCTGAGTCAGACAGGCATTGCTGGAGGAAGGTGACGCCATTAGCGCTCTTTAAAGAAGCCATCAACTAAGCAGCCATTGCTTTTTTGTGTGTTTTGAAGGCAAAGGGGTGACATTTCCATTCCTTAAACACCTTTCAGTGTCTAATAACTTCTTACTGAGAATTTGATATTTATACATTATACTTTGATTATAACAGGGTTTGGGGATTCTGGAGATAAATGAGGAGAACACTAGGAAAAAAGATCGCATACTTGCATTGAACATAATTAAAGCCAGATGAGTAAAAAAAAAAAAATTGTAAGGGTCAGCAACATTTTACTGGGTTCCTTCATTCTATCCTGGCCTTTTCTGGTTATTGCTTCTAAATTTTACTTCAAGACTTCGTTACCTTTTACTGGTGCTTCTAAAAATGTGGTATAGAGATCATCTAGGGATCTTGTTAAAATGCAGATTCTGATTCAGTAGATCTGCAGCAAGGCCTAATGTTTTTGTATTTCTAGCAATATCCTGCGAGACTCTGATGCTTTTGGTTCCAGAGCACACCCTGTATAGAAGACCTTAGATGACACCAACAATGACTAAAAATTAGAGTATTAGAAAAAAAAAGGCAAATGCATTATCCCTGAGGAGATTTTGTTATTTTATTACTCTTGTATACACAACTTAAAAAAAAAAAAAAAAGCTAACAAAATTTAGTCCGAAAAGGACTTTTCCACAGATATTATTAGCAGGGAAGACTTTTTTCTATACGTAAAAATATCCTTCCATGTCCACAAATAACCATTCTACTTCACTCTTAAAATGTTTCTGGATTGCAATGAATCTAAGTATATTTTTGGGAATGTTCTTAATAAATATAGATGAGCAAAATGTTTTCAGTTATCTCTGTAAGTAAATTTTATAGTTTTTGTATATTCTTCATAAAAACATTGTTGATTTGAATATTTTTCTTACTCAAGGGTGCAAAATATTAAATTACGCTATTTCATGTATTTTATTTTACTGATACATGCATTCATGTATATGTGCATATTAACATATGATGATTCTATTCTTTCCATTAATTCAATGCATAATTGTTAAAAGAAAACCTAGTCCTTGAAAAAAACAGGTCTAAATAAATAGATAAAAATATTCTTTATAGTTTAATTTTTTTAAATAATCAAACCTTACAGAAAATGTTATAGTTCTCCAGGTTTTTAAAAAAAACTGTAAACCTTAATATAGGGGGGTAAAAAGCTTACATTAAAACCTGGACTCTCAAACAGACATTCAAAAAAGATGGTATAGTATATTGTTTACTGTGAAATAAAACCATATTCTAGAGAATATACATGTACTCGGTGACATAGAAACTCCGTGGTAGTGTTTGCATCTAAAGGTGCCAGGCACCATCAGAAATTCATTACAGAAAGTGTAAAGCAGAATAAAATTATAATTGTGATTTTTAAAATATTAACAATTTCCACTGAGGATCACAAAATCCATACTGCAACAGACATTTTACGTGCCTAACCGCTAGCTTTATTTTTTGAAATTCCATGAAAAAAAGCATGTTAAGAGAATTTTCGTGAAGAACATACCTATGTGGGAAGGAGATGGCAAAGGGTTTCAAGAAATTCCTTTATAAATTTTGTTGAACTTCTTCAAAGCCATAAACAGGAGATAAAGAACATATTAAATTTCACAGGAGGAAGTATGAAATCCACTTAGCCTGTTGCTAATCTCCTAAAATTCTTCCAATGAGCACTGATAAAGATATAAAATCTGGGATTATCTAATATTCTTTCTTCCAGTCTTCTTAATTCTCCTCATTGACTTAAGCCCTAAGAGAATAGGAATGCTTGGAAATACATCTAGAGAAAACTATTCTGAAACCCTAAATATATTTGACATTCAAAAACAATGTATCTTGAGATCTTCACATGCTCCTAAATATCATTATAACAAATAATTTCCTCAATAATTACATTAATACAGAATTGAAAGAAGAAAGTAATTCACTTGACGCACCAATGATTCTAAAAATGCAGGCTTAAAGTTAAATAGCTTTTTAAATAAAGATAGCTACTCACATAAACTTTTTAGTATTTAATTAAAGATATAATCAGGAACCGACTTGAATCTTTAATTTATTCACCATTTCTATTCTCTAGCAAAGAAAAAACCTACCCACAATTTTTCTTAGATCTTTTCATTTTTTTCTTAAGAAAACTGCGAGGTATTCGCTCCCATATGTCATATATATGTGATGATAGCAAAATATTTGTTAAATGCATATTATTTGCGTACTCATATTCTTTATGTTATTCTACCATTATAACAGTTAACAGGCTTTTAAAAAGAGTAGCAAAACAATAAGGTAACAATTGAAATATACTAAACGTCAATTCACCACCCTTTTGAACAGATCAATTACATATACTAAACTCCTTTTTACTAGTAGCATGAGTGTTCATCTGTTTCCCAAAAATCAACATTTTAAAAAATTTCTCACTGTTCTTTAATACACTTCTATTTCAATATTTGTGATTTCTTCAAACCTATTTGCTTTCTTTTACATGTGACTTTCATATCTAAGCATATATTTTCTGGGGAATTAAGATATATGAAAAAATGATATTTTCTCTTCCAAATCAACCAGCTCTGCATCTTTACTATGAAATTCATGCATGTGTCATAGGCATTAGCCTAAAATATCAGCTGAAAATGTAGGAAGAAGAGATATTAATAATACATTTCTAATATAAAGGACAAGCATTTTAATTGGTCCTGAAATATCTAAAATAAAAATGTATAACTATGTTAGCTAGTGCTGTATAATTTGGATGTAGACTACAGAAAGCCTCCAGGTAGCTCTATCAGAAGCAACTGAATTAATTTATTACAATCAGACAATCAGAGGATACATGCAAAGACAAGGGATTTCTGTTAACAGGTTGCATTGTTTCTTCAGAAGCCTTTGCTTTGATCTCTCTAGATGACAAAAGAACAGCTTTGGAATCAGAATATAATACAGATGTCAGAGATGATTGATGGAATGGGGGCAGAGGAGAGGTTTATAGGGCTAAGCCACTGGAGACACCATATGGGTATATAGGCTTGTACCATTTTATTTTTGTTATTGTCACTGTTGTTTCTCTTTTCCTGCTGGCTTTCCTGTTAACTAAAGTTTGTAAAAAATTCTCTACACCTTGAATTTTGGTCTGGCTAGCTGCTATATTTTACAGACAGCTAACAAGGATTTTTTTGTTTGTTTCGATACAGTCAATTATTACTGTAAATAGTCTCACCACACCATTTTTGCTCTCAGGTGAGATGCTTTTCTGCTTTTTCCTGTGTATGTTGCTTGTTGTATGGTTTGGTTCCTAAATCCAAAACAAACTGGAGGTAACAACCTTTAGCTCCAAGTTACTATTGAAAGGCAACTTTTTTTTTCTAGAGACACAGTTTCTCCAACAACTTTCAAAATTGCTTTTCTAGGCAGTGTTGTAGTGAAAAACACAAATTTAAAAAAGTTTAATATTTTTGACATGATTCCTTAAAAAACTTTTTAAGATATTTTCATATGCAAAAAAAGAAAACAATATTATCTGGCGTCCAGGGAGAGCTCTCTACTGGCAGCACAGTGCCCCCTAAAGTTATTCTTGAGAGAAAATGACACAATATCTCAAAATGAATTATGTGTCACTTAAAAAATATCACTACTTGACTATGTTTTGCCAAATAGAAAAAAAACTCCTATTAAAAATAGTACAATTCACATAAGAAACTATACAAAATTTTTGTTTCATGTCGGCAATAAATTTAATCACAAATAAAAAATGTCCTTTTGTTACTGAGTTTCTATTCTATGCTACTGAAAACATAATAACACAGTAAATTATAGTAATAACTGAAGACTCAGTTAAATGTTTATTCTAATTGCAAACTATGGTGTGCCAATAACATCTTGATAATGTTAGTTTCTGAATGGAATATGTTTGCTGAAAGAGGAAAGAATAATTTTCAGATGTCAGCTTGAATTTAATAAAATGTAAAGGAATATCTGTGTCTCAGATCAGTAATTGAACAATCAACAAATATGGGAAAGTATTCAAAGAGAATGTATACAAATATACTATTCAGTTATGGCTTTATTCCTATGTTGCATATCTTTGTAAATTTTACTTTAAAGTACACTAGGTAAAACTGATGTTATGAAAATGAGAATAATCTCAGTTTGATATATCAAAACAAGCTAGCCATGGCATTTTTCTCTTTCTTGTAAATAAATTTTCTTTTAAAAAGAAAATTTATATCTCCTATCTTTTAGAACAAACAATAATTATACCAACTCCCAAGTATACTACAAAAATAACAGCCTGTCTGAAAGGCGTTATACGTATGATATAGAGTTTATATATATTTGTCTTCCTTAAAATATAAGTTAAGACTGATTTTTGTTACTGCTTCTGGTAGAGGCCTAGGTGTAGTATTGATGTTGGATGCACAAGATGGGGACAGAAATGGCACCTGTTATTACTGGGTCCATTCCTGCCTCTAAATTTACTTATTTTATTTAGGATGTGAAGTAAACTTGTCAAGGTTGGAGGAGAGATGTTGCAAAATGGTCACCCAAGTTAAAGCTTTAATATTCCCATAGGACTAAAAATTTATTCAATGATGATCACAGTGTAACCTAAGTGTAGTAAGTAAATCTCAAACATCAATTTTTAATATGGTTACAACATTTTGCTTGCAATCAATGTTCAAAAAGAAAGCATCATAAAAACCACAAAAGTTATATACTGGAGAAAATAAAGACTATATTCTATCTAGGAGTCATTTTGCTATAATGTACTCACTGATCTTATCAGCTAGAGATGGAATATGAATAGTACTAATTCCCACATTATACAGTTTTTGGAGTCCGTTTATAACCAGTGGAAACAGACAAGGATGTAGTTTTAAGCCCCACTTTTGTATATGTAGTATGCATCCGTTACAGGCCAAACAAGCACCAAAATTCAGTTAATATCGGGAAAACACACTGACCTTCAACTAAATTATTCCCAGGTCAGTCCATCGCTGGACATAGGTACTCAAACATTTTTCTGAGTCTTGGAAGTAAAAGAAAAAGACATTATATGATTGAGCACTTAGTAACTGCTCATCACTGTAATTCCATGTATGACTTAATTTAATTATCACAATAACTCTGTGATTATGTATTATTATTCTCATATTTGACAGTGTGATCCATCTTCAGCTCAGGCTCTCTAAATTGCCCAATGTCAGAGTGCTAATAAACAGCAAAGTTAGAATTAAATATCTTTTTCTTACTTCAAAGACAATGTTCTACTTCTTCTCAGGAACAATGGGTAATCTAAATGGTTCAGAACTTAATAAGCCAGTGGAGTGGATCTGGAAACTTGCCCACAACATCAAACCATTTATATGATGATACTTTATGAATACATCTAGTTTGTTTTGGAAGTTCTGTGTAGTTAGGTACTTCTATTCTTAGGTACTTAGGTACTTAGGAACTTCTATTCTCTATTTATCTCTCTATCACGTAAATAAAATAATTTTGAGGACATATTCTTGATTTTTCTAAACCTAGTTAACTTTGCTATCATGTTTCATGTTTTTAATTTATAGGTTCTTAATATTTTAATTGGTCATGAAACAGTTAATAGAAAATAGTTTAACTTTTTTCAAAGTATCTCACTCCCACTATTACCCTGAAAAACATACATTCCTATATTTTATTATTCATCATAGTCTTTGTGCTAAATATTGTCAACTTAAAAGATAATAACTTTTACAAAATTATCCAGCTTTCTATGACCTTAGAATTTGTTCATCATTTCATTTTTCTAATTGCATTTTTCTAAGGTTCTAGAAACTGAGTGATACAAAAAATTTATTTGCCAACTTCAAAAAGTTTTAAATTTGTGTCCAGAAAATAAATATATCCCTGACATAGTGGCATTTCTCAAAATAGAGAAATGTTTTAACAATTAGCATGGGTGCTTTTTGATAAAACTCTAATATATATATGTATAATATATAATCCAAATATATATATATATATCTCTCCAAAAGTATATCATGTAGAGAAAAATATGTATGTAATGCTAAATTTCATAAGTTGAGCTCAATTTTAAATGCACACAGTTAGTTACAGTAGGATTAGTTGTTAAAAGTAAATCCTAAAATGACATGATTGAGCCTAATGATCTGTTTTGAAAACCCTAAATCTACAGTGTAATTTGTATGACCGGAAATGTATTAAATAAAATCTTCATTTTTCAAATGGAGTGAGAGAGTTTTAGTGAAGAAAATAAATTTCCAAAACCATGTATTTATTTCCCTTCATTAAAAGGTTAGCCGGAACTATAGAAACATTCTTTATCATTAATATGTTTGCTAAAGCAGAAAGCAGTTAACCAAAAATCACACTCCTTTCCACTACTTATAATAGCTGATGTAGATTCCTTTAATGCTTCCTGGCCTATCCTGAAGGAAGTCCTGGTGTTGGCACAATTGTGCTATTTTCCTCTCTGAGCTTGTGTTTCAGATAGCCCCTTCATTCATCCCACATAAGGTGGAGAGTCTGCCCTCTAGCTTACTTTTCTTTGTTTTTTTTTTTCCCCTCAGATCTTTGATCTCTGGATTATTTACAGTTAATGATTTCTTTCATGTTAAAAATAATTCTTCTGCTCAGAGTGATTATGTACCAGCAATATTTTTTCAGTATCTTCCTTTTAATGATGAATATGTATATATTTTTCATTAAGTGTTGCAATTTCAAAGAGAATTTCCCAGGAGGTATATTAGAAATAATCTCATAAGCAGAATATAAGAAGACAGAATGATTTTTAGAGATTGCAAAGAGCTATGAAGAAAGACATCAGTAAAACGACCTTCTATCTTGAGAGCTAATTTGGAAAACATTCTTAAGTGTAAATTAAATAAGTATAATATATGCATAACAAGTTAATCAACCTGTGGTACTGAACTGCTGTGACAAGTAGTCTCGGTAGATCCTACAAATGAATTTTTCTTTTGACTATCTCAGTTTACTATTTTCTCTTAGTAGAAAAAGAAGCATACAGACATATATAAATCTGGCTAAAAATAACAGATGCTTCCAAGTGTACTGGTTGAGATTTTGTTCTCCTTTGTTAGAAAACACACACCCACACACCCCCCCCCCCACACACACACACCCCCACATAGGAAAACCTCTGGCAAATAAAAATCTGACAGTGTTCTCTTACAGATATTAGAGGTTTTAGGTATCATTCTTTCTAATTCAAAGAAGAATCTTTTCCTCTTAAAAATGTTGGTCATGTAGGAAATATCTTTAATAAAAAGTACCTTGGAAAAAATATTACTTAAAGCATATGCATCATTTATTAAACATCATATAAGAAATTATGTTAAATTAAATTTAAGAAGCTTGTCAAACTTTCAACATCAACAGAGAAAATGTTACTGTTGTCTTTTGATATGTGTGGATTGCTCCCTGCATAAATCCCATTTATTTCACACTAACCAACTTCTTTGTGTATTACTGAAAAGTGCTAATTTAGGATTTTTCTGTTTTGACATGCAAAACCTTTTGCCAGTTTTGAGTCCTTTTAAAAACATGCAATGATTTTATTGAACAAGATATAGTCCAATATAGAAGCTTAGATTTCTTTACTTCAAAAATGAAGAATTATATTTTAAAAATGTTTTGTTGGGCTTCCCTGGTGGCGCGGTGGTTGAGAGTCCGCCTGCCGATGCAGGGGACACGGGTTCGTGCCCCAGTCCAGGAAGATCCCACATGCCGCGGAGTGGCTAGGCCCGTGAGCCATGGCCGCTGAGCCTGCGCGTCCGGAGCCTGTGCTCCGCAACGGGAGAGACCACAACAGCAAGAGCCCCGCGTACCGCAAAAAAAAAAATTTTGTTATTTTTTCCAATACTAAGTCATCAGTACATTTTGCCAAAACATTACCAAACCTCATCTGAGCTATGAAGATATGAGGTCAATTATTGTCTCATAAAGTATTTGGATAAATGCTAGCAAATTTAAATAGTCAAAATTTTTATATTTTCTACGGAAGAAGAAAATATTTGAAAGAAACACATTTTTTAATCTCAAGGAAGCCAATCCAATCAAAAATTATTTTTATTAATGACTGATTCATTTACATTCCCTTTAAATTATGAAAGTACAAATGCAGCATTAGCTAATTAAAGTCTATCTGTCAATTAATCACTTAGAGTAATTACTTCTCACTATAAAGAATTATGAATATCAGTGAAAAAGAAAATAATTTTCATTGTAATTTAGGATTTTTAAATATACTATTTAATTATTTCACATTCTACAAGCACCCAGCAATCTTGTGGTGAACGCATCTGTGGTGAGTGGGTCAATAAACTCCATGGGTTCTTAAACACACATGATGAAGTGCTGGCACATCACCAGATGATCAGCCAATGGCAATATGATTCATTGTTAATTTTTCACCTTGGTCAGACACCTTTAAAATTAGTGAAATCCTCTCTTATAATTAGTTTCTATGAATAGTAACTTTCTATTAGAGAACAGTTTTCCCTTGAAATATTACTTCACATTCATTAAAAAGCATTCTCCTATCTTTTCAAAGTCTAATGCCTAGAACGACATTTGCCTTTAAAAATGTGTTTCTTTCAGAACAGATATTTTCTGTACCTTTTTACACTACAGAGTAAATGTTAAACTTTAGAGTTTGCTCTTCATTGATTTATTTTTTTATTTACCTATGTGTGTGGAAATTATACTCCCATAATTTATGTATATATAATTATTTCTTTTGCTAACTATTTCCATTTTGTTTGACATTTATTGTGCTTAATCAACAATACATCTGCAGTCAATGTCTTTTATGACATTAATTTATTGAATAAAAAGATTACTTTATGAAGTCATGCAGCCAAGAAATAAAGTTAACATCTATTATCTTTCCTTTTAAATTTTATTACAATGTATGCTTTCTAATTATTTCAAGCAAATTTAACTAGGTTATATACCTGCTTTACTGAAAGATTGTCTTTGTTCACTTTGCTGAAATAGCATTTTTTCCCCTTTGATGGTAAAAATGTAATAATACATTATTTTTTACAGTGATAGTATTTTTATAATTTTGTAAAAAAGGTAGAAATGTAAGCCCACAACCTAAAATGAAAGCTATTATGTGCATATGCAAAGATTCATATATGATATAACTTTTTATAATCATCTTATCCAAACAATTTTGTCTTCTGATTATTTTTCATATCATTTAATACAGGTTTTCATGTTTTAGAATTGGCTTTATGATTTTAACTTTAATTATGGTCCAATATTCCATGAGTTCAATGCAATACAATCTAGTTTTTCATTTGTTTGGGGATATTTAGGTTGTTTTCATTTATTTAATTATAATATTTATGTTTCCTTCATTGCATTATATCAGTGAAGCAAATTCATTTATGCAATCACCCTGTTTATCTCTTGAAAAAAATATTATTTCTCTGGGATAAATTCTATAGAGTGGCATGCTTAATCAATGTGAACATGATCATTGAAAATATTTTTGGTATATTGTTTCAAGCAATGAATAATCTATTTTATCAAATTCAGTAGTTTACTGGCATGAAATATTCTATTAATTAGTGTTTGAGGCAATACACTAGTTTTTAAATAGTAACTCAAAACTTTTAATTTTTATATCCTGATTACTGGCAATAGTAACCTTATTTTTAGATATTATTTACCATTTGTAATTCTATTTCTATTGTTTGTATTATTTGCTCATTTACATGAGATTAAACTTCATATTTATTAAAATAATACTTTAAAATTAATTCTTAATAAAAATATATCCCCAGCCTATTGATTCCTTTTCACTAAATTATTTTCATATAGAAAATCTGAAATATAATCATATCAGTGCTTTTCTGTGTGATACTTTTCAATCTCTGTAACTTTCAAAAGTTATTATTTTATAAACTGATAAATATTCCATTTTCCTTATACTGTATTTTGTATATTTTTATATGCAATTTATTAATTCACCATGATTCCATACTAATATTTTACTCCTTTGTTTAATTATTATAGGCAGATACCATTACATTGTGTATTCACAAAAGACTATCATTTCAGAGAACTAGATGTGTTATTTTGATTTTACTCAAACAATTCAAAGCAAGTATCTCTTTTTTCCCCCCACCAAAACTTTTCCTTCTTTTGAAGCAACATTGAAACATTGAAAAAAATGTGTTTACATTTCTCAATTAAATAATTAAATAACATAAAATAAATAACATAAATTAAATAACATAAAAATTTTATTAAAGAAATAAAAACAGATGACTCCTATATTTACATTCTACTACTCTTTGTTCCTGCATTGCTAGAATAACTTAAATACATGTAATTACATATCAAATCTCACTTAAAAATCACTTAATCATTGAAAAGTCCTAAAAATCTCTGTTATTTCTACTATGGATTTTCCAAGTTTGATCTAGGGGACACTTTGTCAAGGATTTCAAATTTTCCAACTTACAAAATGATGTATTACTTATAAGGATAATTATTGTACCTAATTTATATATCTTTTATACTTCTAAGGAATCTATGTTAGAATAATCTATAATAGCTATAAATATATATAACATACAGTATACGGTTTTATACAACAATGTATAGTTATATACTAAACTGAATGATATGTAGCTAACAGCATAATGTATATTGTGTATTATATACTGATATAATAATAATTATAATATAATTAATATGTGTCAAACACTTTTTTGTTCAATTTTACATTTTTACCTTTACCTTAATAAATAGTTGTTAATAATGTCAAAATAATTTAATATTTGTAAATGTTAAAAGTCATAATAATTAAAGCTATTTGTAGGCTACAATCACCCCCGAACTTCATATGTTCATGCTATTTTTATTTATATGCCCATAAGTAATCCAGTTTTAAAAATTATTTTCAGTAATTTATTTCTTATAATCAATATGTGGTTTAAGCTTGAGAGTTAGGGAGTTCTTTTATATGCCTACTAAAATCCTACGTTTTAATTTTTGATTTAGATTTCATACTCCCGATTGTAGGAACATGATATTCTTTGTACCAGTGCAATGAAGGAGAATAGAATAAATCAAAGGAAAATTACAGAGCATGTATAAATTAATACACAAGTTTCAAATTTTTGGTGACATGGAGCACTCTTTTTAGGATTAGCAATTATACCATTGATAAACTCAAGATATTGAGAACATTTCTGTAATAGTGTAATCCTTCACATATCACTCACTTCACTTACACCATCCTGTCTTTATCACATCCTAGAAATAAGCACGCTAGGCTTTCTTTCTGGTTTTTCAATCTCTAAAGAGTATTCTGATATAAAAGCAGATGGCTTAGGGCTGTATGGCCAAAGCCAGACTCTCAATAGACACACCTAGAGAATCACAGTTTCTCAGAACTAACCCCATAGCTACTAAATCAGGAACTCCAAATTGAGAAAAGGTATTACTGAAAAGTATCCTCACTGATTTTTATAGTTTTCTCATATATAGTTGAGGATCACTGCCTGAGAAAGAAATAATAGTGGCCTCTATCTCCAAAGCTCAAACACGTAGAGAAATGAAGGAAAATAATCAGCCCGTTACCTGACCAATCAATCAATATTATTTATTACAAGAATTTTGTTTATAAAGTAATGTGTCTGAATGCAGTGTCAGTTACCTAAAAAAAAGATAGCATAACCCTAGGTCCCAAATGCCATAATCTATATGGAGAGAGAAAGATGATATTTAAGTAGTAAGCAATATCGGAGACAAGTAAAGTTAAAAGTCACACACACACACATACATACACACAAATGAATACAAGTTAAATAAAGGAACTCTGAATAAGATCAGTGGAGTATTATCAATGCCAATTCTCAGTGTGATCTCTCTCTATTATTTATTTTAATTGTAGGCGAATCTACAATTATCTCAATAAAAACTTTAATTCATAATCAGTTAAAAACTGGTTTGGACACATATCAGAGCTTGGAGGAGAATAAGATCATCTACAAATAATGTGTTTACAGAAGGCATTAGTTAGGACATGGAATTTTAGCTAGATTTAAAAATGAGCACTGTTAAAGAGAGAGGAGGAAGTAAAACATTCAAATCAGAAAACTTGGGAAAAGCAGTCAGTGAGAAAATGAGGTCAGTTTTCAGTTGAGAGAAGTCAAATTTGGTGGGAGCTTGGTTTCAGATAAGACAATCCTGAATTCTAAGACTATCCTCATAGTCAAAGTCAGAAGTCACAAGTCAGACTTAGAAGGATTTTATTCTGTATGCAATGTGGAGCCAATCGTACTTAGCTGAAACTCTTGGATTCTGACTTTACTTTTGATAAGAGAGTACAAATCAGAAATACTTGAAATTTCTTGATTCTTCCTGGAGTCCTTCTGTCTTCTAACCACATATAAATTATTGCATAATATTGTCCATACCCACACCAAAACTTCTAATCCCATTTTACCAATCCAGATTATACCTGCAATCACGTAAATTTATTTAATCATATAACAAACAACAACCTATAAGTGATCATACTTTGAAGAATAAATGATAGACAAAATAAATATGGAACTAGAACAGCTAGGAGATTGAATACACTGTCTTTCTCCATTTTCGAAATGAGCAAAGTATTGAAAACTCTTTCCAAATTATGCATATATTCCATATGGAATGATGTTAGATATAACATTATACAAGCATTAGATATAAGCATTAATCTTGCAGAGAAGTACTATTACAGCTCTGTCAGGTGGAAAGAATAACAAGTGATAATACTTTGTATAGGATATTCTCAATGGAGGTAAAACTAAAATAAGACAAATGCCTGTCACATAGTGAAATAATAAAAATAATACCTGTGCTTAAAATCTGCACATTCCTGGGACCTTTAAAATTTAGCAACACAAAAGATGATAAATTTCTAATTTTACCCTACAAGATATTTAAAAACAGGATATAACTTCAGTGTTCATAATTAGAGAAACTTAGATATAAATATTTACATTCCAGCTCTTTTTTAAACTTCAAATTAAATTTGAATGCAATACAAGTTAGATGTAAAACTTCCAGACCATGAGGGAAAAATAACGCAGTTAAGAATTATAATGTTCTGGGGGACCTTCAAGATGGCGAAGGAGTAATACATGGAGATCACCTTCCTCCCCACAAATACATCAAAAATACACCTACATGTGGAACAACTCCGACAGAACACCTACTGAATGCTGGCAGAAGACCTCAGACTTCCCAAAAGGCAAGAAAATACCAACGTACCTAGGTAGGGCAAAAGGAAAAAGAAAAAAATAGAGACAAAAGAATAGGAACGGGACCTGCACCTCTGCAAGGGAGCTGTGAAGGCGGAAAAGTTTCCACACACCAGGAAGCTCCTCCACTGGTGGAGATGGTGGGGGTGGGGGGCAGGTAGGGGGGAAGCTTCGGAGCCACGGAGGAGAGCACAGCAATGGGAGCAGAGAGCAAAGCGGAGAGATTCCTGCACAGAGGATCGGTGTCAGCCAGCACTCACCAGCCCGAGAGGTTTCTCTGCTCACCTGCTGTGGTGGGTGGGGGCTGGGAGCTGACACTCAGGCTTCAGAGGTCAGATCGCTGGAAGAGGACTGGGGTTGCCTGTGTGAACACAGCCTGAAGGGGGCCAGTGTGCCACAGCTAGCCGGGAGGGAAGAAAAACTCTAGACCTGCCTAACAGTAAAGAGAACATTGTTTCAGGGTGTGCGAGGAGAGGGGACTCCTTCCCTATCTGCCCACAGAGAAATACACAGCAGATGAAGGAGCAAGGTAAAAACCCACCAGACCAAACAAATGAAGAGGAAATAGGCAGTCTACCTGAAAAAGAATTAAGAGTAATGATAGTAAAGATGATCCAAAATCTTGGAAATGGAATGGAGAAAATACAAGAATCATTTAACAAGGACCTAGAAGAACTAAAGAGCAAACAAACAATGATGAATAATACAAACAAACAATGATAAATAATAAATGAAGTTAAAATTCTCTGGAAGGAATCAATAGTAGAATAACTGAGGCAGAAGAACAGATAAGTGACCTGGAAGATAAAAAAGTGGAAATAACTACTGCAGAGCAGAATAAAGAAAAAAGAATGAAAAGAATTGAGGACAGTCTCAGAGACCTCTGGGACAACATTAAACCCACCAACATTCGAATTATAGGGGTCCCAGGGTCTGAGAAAATATTTGAAGAGATTATACTTGAAAACTTCCTTAACATGGGAAAGGAAATAGTCAATCAAGCCCAGGAAGTGCAGAGAGTCCCATACAGGATAAATCCAAGGAGAAACACAACAAGACACACATTAATCAAACTATCAATAATTAAATTCAAAGAAAAATCTTAAAAGCAGCAAGGGAAAAACAACAAATAACATAAAAGGGAAACCCCATAAGCTTAACAGCTGATCTTTCAGCAGAAACTCTGCAAGCCAGAAGGGAGTGGAAGGACATATTTAAAATGATGAAAGCGCAAATACTACAACCAAGATTACTCTATCCAGCAAGGATCTCATTCAGATTTGACAGAGAAATTAAAACCTTTACAGACAAGCAAAAGTTAAGAAAATTCAGGACCACCAAACCAGCTTTACAACAAACGCTAAAGGAACTTCTCTAGGCAGGAAACACAAGAGAAGGAAAAGACCTACAAAAACAAACCCCAAACAATTAAGAAAATGGTAATAGGAACATACATATCGATAATTACCTTATTTAGGTGGATTAAATGTTCCAACCAAAAGATACGGACTGGCTGAATGGATACAAAAAAAAGACCGATATATATGCTATCTACAAGAGACCCACTTCAGACCTAGGGACAAACACAGACTGAAAGTGAAGGGGGCTGGAAAAAGATATTCCATGCAAATGGAAATAAAAAGAAAGCTGGAATAGCAATTCTCATATCAGACAAAATAGACTTTAATATAAAGACTGTTACAAGAGACAAAGAAGGACACTACATAATGATCAAGGGATAAATCCAAGAAGAAGATATAACAATTGTAAATATTTATGCACCCAACATAGGAGCACCTCAATACATGAGGCAAATGCTAACAGCCATAAAATGGGAAATCTACAGTAACACAATCATAGTAGGGGACTTTAACACCTCACTTTCACCAATGGACAGATCATCCAAAATGAAAATATATAAGGAAACAACAAGTTTTAAATGACTGATTAGACAAGATGGACTTAATTGATATTTATAGGACATTCCATCCAAAAACAACAGAATACACTTTCGCCTCAAGTGCTCACAGAACACTCCCCAGGATAGATGATATCTTGGGTCACAAATCATGCCTTGGTAAATTTATGAAAACTGAAATTGTATCAAGTATCTTAACTGACCACAACGCTATAAGATGAGGTATCAATTACAGGAAAAAAATCTGTAAAAAATACAAACACAAAGGGCTTCCCTAGTGGCCAGTGGTTGAGAGTCCACCTGCCAATGCAGAGGAGATGGGATCGTGCCCCAGTCCAGGAAGGTCCCACATGCCGCGGAGCGGCTGGGCCCATGAGCCATGGGCTGAGCCTGTGTTCCGCAACGGGAGAGGCCACATCAGTGAGAGGCCCGCGTACCGCAAACAAACAAACAAACAAACAAACACATGGAGGCTAAACAATACACTACCAAATAACCAAGAGATCACTGAAGAAATCAAAGAGGAAATAAAAAAATACCTAGGAACAAATGACAATGAAAATATAACACACAAAACCTATGGGACACAGCAAAAGCAGTTCTAAGAGGGAAGTTTATAGCAATACAATCCTACCTCAAGAAACAAGAAACATCTCAAATAAACAACCTAACCTTATACCTTAAGCAATTAGAGAAAGAAAAACAAACCCCCCCCCCCAAAGTTAGCAGAAGGAAAGAAATCATAAAGATCAGGCCAGAAATAAATAAAAAAGAAATGAAGGAAACAATAGCAAAGATCAATAAAACTAAAAGCTGGTCCTTTGAGAAGATAAACAAAATTGATAAACCATTACCAGACTCATCAAGGAAAAAAGGAGAAGACTCAGATCAACAGAAGTAGAAATGAAAAAGAAGCAGTAACAACTGACACTGCAGAAATACAAAGGATTATAAGAGACTACTACAAACAACTATATGCCAATAAAATGGACACCAGGAAGAAATGGACAAATTCTTAGAAAAGTACAACCATCCAAGACTGAATCAGAAAGAAATAGAAAATATAAACAGACCAATCACAAGCACTGAAATTGAAACGGTGATTAAAAACCTTCCAACAAACAAAAGCCCAGGACCAGATGGCTTCACAGGTGCATTCTATCAAATATTTACAGAAGAGCTAACACCAATCCTTCTCAAACTCTTCCAAAATATAGTAGAGGGAGGAACACTCCCAAACTCATTCTATGAGGCCACCACCACCCTGATACCTAGACAAAGATGCCACAAAAAAAGAAAACTATAGGCCAATATCACTGATGAATATAGATGTAAAAATCCTCAACAAAATACTAGCAAACAGAATCCAACAGCACATTAAAATGATCATACACCATGATCAAGTGGGGTTTATCCCAGGAATGCAAGGATTCTTCAATATACACAAATCAATCAATGTGATACACCATATTAACAAACTGAAGGATAAAATCATATGATAATCTCAATAGATGCAGAAAAAGCTTTCAACAAGATTCAATGCCCATTTATGACAAAGACCCTCCAGAAAGTAGGAATAGAGGGAGCTAACCTCAACATAATAAAGGCCATATATGACAAACCCACAGCCAACATCGTTCTCGATGGTGAAAAACTGAAACCATTTTCTCTAAGATCAGGAACAAGACAAGGTTGCCCACTTTCACCGCTATTATTTAACATAATTTTGGAAGTTTTAGCCACAGCAGAGAAAAAGAGGAAATAAAGGAATCCAAATCAGAAAAGAAGTAAAGTTGTCACTGTTTGCAGATGACATGATACTATACATAGAGTATCCTAAAGATGCTACCAGAAAACTACTAGAGCTAATCAATGAATGTGGTAAAGTAGCAGGATTCAAAATTAATGCACAGAAATCACTTGCATTCCTATTCACTAATGATGAAAAATCTGAAAGACAAATTGAGGAAACACTCCCATTTACCACTGCAACAAAAAGAATAAAATACCTAGGAATAAACCTACCTAAGAAGACAAAAGACCTGTATGCAGAAAACTATACAGACACTCATGAAAGAAATTAAAGATGATACAAACAGATGGAGACATATACCATGTTCTTGGATTGGGAGAATCAACACTGTGAAAATTATTATACTACCCAATGCAATATACAGATTCAATGCAATCCCTATCAAACTACCAATGGCATTTTTCACAGAACTAGAACAAAGAATTTCACAATTTACATGGAAACACAAAAGACCCCAAATAGCCAAAGCAATCTTGAGAAAGAAAAATGGAGCTGGAGGAATCAGCCTCTCAGACTTCAGACTACTACAAAGCTACAGTAATCAAGACAGTATGGTACTGGCTCAAAAACAGAAATATAGATCAATGGAACAGGATAGAAAGCCCAGAGATAAACCCACACACATATGGTCACCTTATCCTTGATAAAGGAGGCAAGAATATACAATGGAGAAAAGACAGCCTCTTCAATAAGTGGTGCTTGATAAACTGCACAGCTACATGTAAAAAAATGAAATTAGAACACTCCCTAACACCATAACAAAAATAAACTCAAAATGGATTAAAGACCTAAATGTAAGGCCAGACACTATTGAACTCTTAGAGGAAAACATGGGAAGAACACTCTTTGACATAAATCACAGTAAGATCCTTTTTTTCCCACCTCCTAGAGTAATGGAAATAAAAAAAATAAACAAATGGGACTCAATTAAACTTAAAAACTTTTGCACAGCAAAGGAAGTCATAAACAAGATGAAAAAACAACCCTCAGAATGGGAGAAAATATTTGCAAATGAAGCAACTGACAAAGGGTCAATTTCCAAAATATACAAGCAGCTCATGCAGCTCAATATCAAAAAAAGAAACAACCCAATCCAACAATGGGCAGAAGTTCTAAACAGACATTTCTCCAAAGAAGATACACAGATTGCCAACAAACACATGAAAGGATGCTCAACAACACTAATCATTAGAGAAATACAAATCAAGACTACAATGAGGTATCACCTCACACCAGTCAGAATGGCCATCATCAAAAAATCTACAAATGGTAAATGCTGGAGAGGGTGTGGAGAAAAGGGAACCCTCTTGCACTGTTGGTGGGAATGTAAATTGATATAGCCACTATGGAGAACAGTATGGAGGTTCCTTAGAAGACTAAAAATAGAACTACTGTATGACCCAGCAATCTCACTACCAAGCATATACCCTGAGAAAACCATAATTCAAAAAGAGACATGTACCACAATGTTTATTGCAGCTCTATTTACAATAGCCAGGACATGGAAGCAACCTGAGTGTCCACTGACAGATGAATGGATAAAGAAGATGTGGTACATATATACAATGGAATATTACTCAGCCATAAAAGGAAATGAAATTGAGTTATTAGTAGTGAGGTGGATGGACCTACACAGTCTGTCATATAGAGTGAAGTAAGTCAGAAAGAGAAAAACATATACCGTATGCTAACACATATATATATATGGAATTTAAATTAAAAAATGGTTCTGATGACCCTAGGGCCAGGACAGGAATAATGATGCAGATGTAGAGAATGGAGTTGAGGACATGGGGAAGGGGAAGGGTGAGCTGGGATGAAGTGAAAGAGTAGCACTGACATATGTACACTACCAAATGTGAAATAGATAGCTACTGGGAAGCAGCCGCATAGCACAGGGAGATCAGCTCGGTGCTTTGTGACCACCTAGAGGGGTGGGATAGGGAGCATGGGAGGGAGGCGCAAGAGGAAGGGGACATGGGGATATATGTATACATATAGCTGATTCACTTTGTTATACAGCAGAAACTAACACAACATTGTAAAGCAATTATAGTCCAATAAAGATGTTAAAAAATATTAAAATAAAAGTAAAAAAGTGAGCCTTCAAAGGAAAAAAATATATAATAAGATACCCATTTTTATCTATCAGTTGGACAACAACTAAAAATTTTCATGATGCCAAAATAAATAAATAAAGCCTAAATTGAATGTATAAAGCAATAATTAAGAGAAGGTTAATTCCAAATATTTCAGTTAGACAATAAATATAAATCGTTTACATTTAAATATAAACTTCTCCATTAGAGGGCAATTTACACTACTTGGCAAAAAATTACTTACCCATAATTATGCATTGAATGCTTCAGGGTCAGGCAATTTGAATCCCAGGATTAAAAAAAAAAAAAAAAAAAAAAAGCACATGTCCCTGACATCATGAATTTGAGAGCCTAGCACAAGGTTATCCAAATATGCCTGTTTTTAAAAATCATGAAGCATTTGCTAAAAATACAGATTTTCATGAATATTATATAGTCTAAATTCTAAGGTGTAGTAATTTTTATTAGGGTTAGAAATCTTTATTTTTAACAAATATACCAGGTGATATTAAGGATTAAGCAAGTTTGGAAAATACTTGTCTATTGACTTTAGTTATTGACTACTAGCCTAAAATATACATGTAAGTTCTCCTGATATTCTATGAACAATAATTTAAATTGCCTGGTCATGGGGTCAATGACCTAGGTTGTAAGTCTTGTTTTCTCATCATTTTGATCACATTGACCAATGACTGAGCTGATAAATCCATCCTCACAGTTCTTCACTATGATGCTTCTCAGAGCTCTTCACTGGAGAAAAATAAACTTTTGCATTTTTTCTCCTTTTTTAGTCTGGTTGTTTGGTGCAGAAATAAACACTTCCTAGAAGAATCCCAGTTTAAAGAACTAGAATTTGGAAGAAGGAAATTTTCCCAATTTATTGCTTTTTACTGCTGTGATAATTTACTTCTGATAGTTTATTTTTATAAGTTCTTTACTACTGGCCACTTATTACGATATGCTTCTCACTGGTTCAGCTGCATCAGAAAGAGTGGGTAAAATAAAAATTATGATAATTAAGGTGATCCCAGAGCCTCAGAACCCAAAATTCTGACCTAGTAAGCATGGTTTGGGAAATAGTCAAATATAGTACACTACCACCCTCCAGTTGATTCTAATGCACAGTCATGTTTTGGAAACACTTCTAGGAGGCCAGCAATTTTTCTGGATGGTTACACTTCCTCTTTAGCTGACAAAAAGTACAGTCACATTGTATAAGGAAAAACGTAACTTTAGAAAATGACTATGCTGGTATAGATGCAGGTATTTTATATTTACATTTCTCAGGTTGGTAATTTTCATATGTGTCATATATATAACTATATAGATATGTAAATACACACACATGCATTACCTGGACAAATAATGGCTATAATACAAATTGAGGGGTGAGACTCATCCTCTCCTCTGATTCACTTTCTTTACTGTGGTTATAGAACTCTGGTAGATAGATTTATTTCACTGGGCAGGAAAAAGGAGTATTTATATCTGAAGGAAACAAATATACCAAGAAAAAAATCGTATCCAATACTCATATTTGATAATTCTCCCTGTAGAATGACAAGATCACCCCACAATTTTACCACACGAAAAATTACAATTTAAAAGTTCTCTGACACATGTATCCATACACAGATCTTATCATTAAATTTCGGTGCTTTACTCTCAAATATTAACAGAATAGACATTGGATTATCTAGTCTGAAAGACAGTATAAATAAATCAAATCAAACAAACAACAACAAATAAAAACACCTAGTTGGAAATGGAAATAATAGAGAAGAAAGAATCAACACACAATTTACAAAGTGATAAGATATTACATTCATGAAATAAAAACAAGTTACTACAGAAGAAAGGTATATAATCAGAAAATAGCAGAAAGCTCTCCTAAAAGTTAAAAATACAAAAGTAGAAACTGAAAATTCAACACAATGTTTAAAAGAAGTCAAGAAAATTTTCTAGGAAAGAGAACAAAAAGAGAATGTCATAGGAAATGTGATAAGTAAAAGTCAATGAATTTAGGTATCTAATTAGGAGTTCTGATAAATTAACATGAGCTCCAGAAATAAACACATTATCAGAGAATTATAGAAAATCATTCGATGGAGAAACCCGAGTTTTCCAGATTAAAATCTGTATCTATCTATCTATCTATCTATGGCCTACCACAAAAAGTGAGGGGAAGAGTGGAAAAGGACCATGCTATCAAATATCTTACTGATACTTCATTTCATAACCAAGGTTAAAAGAGAAGACATCTTGTGTGTGTACGCGTGTGTGTGTATGTGTAAGTGTATGTGTGATAGACAGACGGAAGGGAGAGAAACAAAGAGAGAGAGACACTAAATGGGGTAAAAAAACAAATGGAATATCAGGAGACCCATCTAACAGAGTGAACAAAGAGAAAAGAGAAAATCAAAGAGAGGAAATCTTCAATGAAATAGTTCCAGAACATTTCCTAGGACTGAAGAGCATGATTTTACATATTATAGAAGCCGAACTAAAATGCCCAGCAAAAACAGATTTTTAAAAGATCTATACTAAGGTGCATTTTTATGATTTTTCAAAACATAGAAAGAATACGATCCTTAAATCTTTCCAAGAAGCAGCGCAAGGGAGGAAGGGAACCTATGAAGAAAATACATAAGCTACGTGAAAGATGAATTCTCACTCTATCCATTTGCTTTTGAATAGCTTATCACACTGTACTTTTTCACTGATTCTAATTACAATATATCCTATTTCACATAAAGAGTACAATAAAGAGGCAAGGTCAGGGTGAGGGAGGGTAGGCTATGTGGATGAGGAACTATAGACTTTTTTGTTTCACCTTTGCTTTTCTCTAAGAAACTCTGAATAATGCTTTTTCTTTAATCCTAAAATGAACTGATCATTTTAAGATTCAGTTCTCAGTTTGGCTTTGAAGTTTCGTTTTCGACTTTAATTACCTTTGATGGTAGGGTAAGAATCTTTTGCACAGAAGAGTTTATATACTTAGGTTAATATAGCATAAATTAAGAAGAAAAAGAAGAAAAAACTTTTGCTTGAAGCAGCATTTTAAATTGTAAGGACACATCACATTGACACACACTCAATAATAACACTGAGCCGCTTTTAACTAAGCTAGTAAGTGCTCTTCTTCCCCACCCCCACCTTGGAGACAGCTGCCCCTTCCAGCTCAGGTACTGTGTTTTGGTGATAGACTGATGTCTTTATTTAGGGAGTTATAAAGAATTGCTTCTAGTCATCAGCAGTTTCAAAAACTAGCCATTGAAGGCGGGATAAAGCCTATTCAGAAGATGGATGACAGCTTTTCATTTGAGGATCATACAGAAGGATATTTCCTTCTATAAAAATAGATTCTTCAGTGTAGCTTGAGACTTACATTTTGCAAGGAATTGCCGCTCTAAAAGACGACACTGGAAATTGAAGACTGAAAGACAGAGACATTCTTTCTTTTCATGTAAAAAGCAACACACATGACAAACTTGTCTCAAATCAAATTATACTTTTTACCATGCAAAAGAGGTCTCTGAAACCTATGCTTACCATTACCATATTTTTCTAGAGCATCAAATTTTAGGAATAAATGGCTAAATTATCTTATTTAAATAAGCATTTTGGACTCTAGGACCTAATTCTGTCTAATGACAATGATTAGAAAAAATAGTTTATAACTAGGTAAAAGGAAAGAGAAGTGTGTCATAAGTGTGAATGCACAGAGTATTGCTTTATGTTATCTTCTATTATTTAATAAAATGACAAAAATTCTCAATTAGTAAAACAGGAAATACATAAATGCTACCAAACCTGATTAATTTTCAATGATGGTATTTTTGTGATTAATTATTTAGCAATTGGCACCAGTTGGCACCCCCTGATAATATTTCTATACAGGTTCTGGTCAGCAATTTTTTTTTAAGTTTCTCTGTGTTGTCCATTTCTGAATCTCCTCTGTGTTAAATCCTACATAAATCTAAGCTAATTCAAGTCCAGCATTTGATTTGAATACAAGACACCACTGTTCCCTTCCCCAAGTTTTAAACAGTACTTTGGGATTCCCACTCTGATGTTCTACAGTCCAAAAGCTGGAGGTATTACTCTTTTTTTTTTCTTTTTACCTATCACATCTACCAATAATAAAATGTTTTATTTTCTGCTATAGGCTGTTGTTATAAGTCCCTATCTTTTAATGTAAAGAGAGTGGTTTCTAACTCTTAAATATTTTAGAATGTTTTAATTCTAAGATTACACCCCCTCTGTAGTGGCTACAAACTTTGTCCACCAAACTAAATTGGCAAGAATGTGATATTACATTTCAAAAACGCAATTCAGTGTCCTATTCCAAGGCTTCATTCCATCAGGTGTCTGGAACCTAGTTCTGTCCATCCAGAATACCCCCAGCACTCACACTCTCACCTACTTGCATTGAGCTGCATCTATATCCAGATAGCCTTTGCTACCCCAAGTGAATGATCAGGCCACCCAAGATGGCTGTTCTCTTGCTCTCTGTACATCCCTGCTGGTCTGGCGCCTGCTTCATTTACATCCTACTCAGGTGACTGACCTTCCCACATACTTGTCCCTGGCCCCAGCTAGTGACTGCTCTAATCTTTCGATCAAAATATCTTTAGATCAGAATATCGCTTATCAAAGTGGTAATGAGGGGCATGCCCCTCTGCTAGTTTCCCTGGTAACCTATAAGCCAACCTTACGTCAATTCCCCCTATAATGGGTAGCATTCACCCTCCCCCGGCAGCAAAGACTGATACCATGTCCTGCCAGCCATCTGCCACATGGTGCAGTGTTGCTTCAGGACCTTGCTTCAGACATGTAAGATCCCCCAATCCATTAAACCATTGATGTCTCTGTCGCTAACTCTGGGCTCTTCCTTCTCTCTCAATGCTGGGCAAGTACAAGGCTTGCAGGCCTGCAGGGTGCAACCCAACACACCAAGGCATTGGGTAGAATGCCTTTTCCTTGAACTGCGTCATCTCTACATGCTGGCATTCATAAAACATCCTTGTCCCTACCTCATCTTCAGGGTTGCTGATGTGTTTGTTCCTTGTTCCTGAATGCAAGCCTTTTCTAAGTCCAGTTTTCTTTCAACCACTTCTGCACCACACTGAAGGTTGCCTGGAAATCTTTCAGGCTGCTTGAGGCTCTTTACCATCTTTATAAAACCATACTCCAGCACACACGGAATCAGGGCTGCAGATAAAACTGAGGCTGTCTAGCCCATTGTCATTTCATGACATGGGGGAATTGAATTTTTGCTGTGCCTTCAGGTTTTTGCTATAAGTAAGGTACAGGGACTCTCTACTATTTGATAGAACTTTAAAACTTTAAAACTTTCTGGGATTACTTAGCCAGGAAGACTTTAAAACTATTTTAATACTATACCTAGACCCTGAATTTTGAACATCAAAAATGACGGGCTTAATTTATTTAACTGTGTTTAGCTCTAAGAACATCTTCTTAAGAAGACAGAAGACTTACAGTTTACCTAAGGGAACAGAGGGAAGGTCACAGGTTTAAATAAATATAGATGGGGGAAAATTCACATAAATAAATTTATTGAGATACTATTCCACCACATACTAAGGTTTAGTTGATCACCATATTTGTAATGTGTGTGTGTGTGTGTGTGTGTGTGCGCGTGTGTGTGTTTAAACAGGCCCCTTCTTTTTTAATTGGATGAAATTAATTAGCTAGATACGGAACATAGTATCACACAGAATTAAGTTAATTTCAAATGGTGGTTCAGTACTTTGATTGATAGGTAACCTGGTAAACATTAAAAAAAATACTTTACTTTCCACATCTGCAAAACAGGAGTAATAACACCTAAATATTGAATGTCAGGAAGATTAGATGTTAGACTACATATAGAAAATTTTGGCAACATTGGTAAATGGCAGCTATGTAGGCTAGCAAAGCACTTGCGTACATTTGTAGGAGGCTTTAGCAGAGAGGTGTTAACAGATTGAAACTGCCTGTTACACAGGATATTTTAGAACAGGTTATTATGAAGATTACTTTTAGAAGCAAATTATTCTATATCTAAATACTGAGTGTCCTTAATTCTCTTATTCTGCTTTATTGTTCTTTATAGCACTTATCACTGTGTTTACATATTTTTTCAGTTGACAGTTGTCTCTCTCACCTGTCATAATGGAATCCATATGAGCATGGAACTTTCTTATGCCCCTACTACGTCTCCAGCTCCAGGTACAGAGTACACAATTAATATTTATGTATTTGTTGAGAAAAAAGTAAATAAGTAAATGAACTAGTTTTATATTGGTTAAATTTAGACACTCAAAATATACAAAACTTAAGAAATATTTGTATATGTTTGTTAATTAAGTTTTCATGATGGTGAACATGTAACATTTAAACTAAAAGAAAACAGTCTAAGCTTGTCTTTTAACATTCACCTGCTGCCACTAAGTAGCTTTCCTAGAGGCCAACTGGAAGTAGCTCTAAACAAAATGAGATAGTGCTAAGGAGAGAGCAAAAGTAGCATTTTGCAAAAGTAGCATCCTGGTAGCATTTACACTAGAAATTCTTTACCTGAGTAACCTCCTCCCACCACATCAACACAGCAAACTTTATAAAAGGAATTTTGAAGGGGAGACATAGTTTCATACTTAGAAAACATCTGTTCTCACTAGATTAGAATTTCTACAGTTTGCTTTAGCCTATACATGTTTAGGCATTACCAAATAAGAAACGAAGAGTAGTAAAAGTGACTTGATAAATCTGAACATTTTTTACTGCTGAATTTTGAGCAGTCACAGAGGAAGGGTAAGCTGTAGTGATCCAAACGTTAGGACTTGTAATAAGAAGGATTGATGACAGCATGGAACTTGGGCTGCATGTGCCACAGATGTAGATCATCCCAAAAGACAGAAAGAAGGTATCAAGAGAAGAGAATATGAGCCAGAAATAGGACAATTAAGTGGGATCTTGGGAAAGATGGACACTGCAGATCCAATTCAACAAAGATAGAAAGGAGGCATCCAGGGACAAAACAGAATGCCACAGGCACATGGCCAGAAGAGTGCAGGGGTGTTTAAAGAATTGAGCAGGGGTATGTTACCAAATGTTTAACCATTGGCCCTTTGAAGAAAAAACAAACAAATATTTGTTGCATTTGCCGATTTCCATGGTACAAATACCTCCACTGTGGCCTATGTCAAGCTAAAAATGTTTAAGAACTAGACTGTAAAATTCTTGAAAATGTGTCCCTTGGCTCAACCCACCAATTGTGGAGAGTAATCATATCTAGGTGAACATGTGGTGTGAGGGTCCTACTAGAAATATGAGTGAGAACATATGAAATTTCAGGCTAATGAATTCGGACTAACGAATTTGCTTTTTTTTCTGTAGGGGTGCGATGTATTCAATCCAGACTATTCACAGGCTTTATACTGTTAGAATGAGGTTAATAATTATAAACTAAAAGCTAAAATAGAGGCATATATTTCAGATTGCCAGAGTAAGTACACACTGAATGTATAAATGTATATAATGGGAAATAAGTTCCTTTCAACATTTTCCTTTTCCTTTTCCCTCTAGTGATATCTTTTTGAAATAAAATCTTGTATTAAAATAGATATTTTACTCTATTCTCTCTTATTCCTTTAACACTCTGTTAAACTTACTTTTCTAAGAGGCTGCACTTGCCTTGGCAGAATGCAACTTCCCCATAAAAGAGAATGGAAAAAACAAAAACGCTGTTGCTTTGTTTGGCTCTGTATCTATTAATAAACATACTTTTATGTAATAGTTCTGGTTAGTTTTGTTATGCTTCCCAGAACATAGTCCTGTAACCATCCCTGAACTTATATTAGACTGTCTGTGGTAGAGGTGAGGAGGGAAAAAGAAAAATCAGAGGGAACTATGGAAAGGAAGGAAGAGGCAAGCAGAGAGGTGTCTCCCCAGAGAGTTATTCACAGTTTCACTAAGGAAGCCCATTTCTTAACCTCCAAGATATGAAAATCCCCAGAGATAAATGTTAGCTCTTTGATATTTATATATATTTATGTCTTGTTTCACCTAAATTAATGTGAACTCTTTGGACTCTGAAAGCTAAAGTAAATTTTTCTACCTTCTAGGAATTTTCCTGGAATCTATGTGCTGTGACATATGACAGGCCTGAAATCTATCTTATTAGTATCTCTAATGATCTTACTCAGAGTTTAAGCAATTTTCATTAAAACGCGCAACTCATCAAGTCATGGTAAGTAATTTAAAAACTCCTTCACTTTTTTTCTCCATGAAAGACACGTAGAGCATAATTGGATGCTATTGTGGTAGATAGCACTTGGTATGATTATTCCTGACACTTTGCTTATCTTACTGACACACAGTGCAATCTTCAGATAAATAAAATAACAACTCACTTCCTTTTACAACAAAGAATATAGTCAGAGATAACAATGATTGGGGAATTTTGAATCTCTGCTAAATTCATATGTTAATGAACAGCTGTGATATTTCCCAGACACAAACTAAAGGGAAGACAATTCCCAGGTTTCCATACAATCTAAAAACTTTTACAAAGACTCAAACTAAGAGATGAAAGTGAAAATATCAGTAGTTTTCACATTATGTCCATTTACCTTTATGGTTCTGAGTTGTCACTCTGCTTGGTTAAGAAGGTCTAAATGTCGTATCAGTGCTTTTATTTATTTATTTTACACTCTTCTACCTTTATAAAAAAGTAGAAGTCCCCAGATACACAACACATCTCAGGTTGCTGTAATTGTTTACTTTTGCTCCATGGAAACATTAATGGCAAAAACGAGGGTACATCAGGAAATAGTACTTAAATTAGCAACAATTACGTCAGTGTATTTATAAATTAATTATGCCATTTGTTCATGCTTTTCCTAAATGCAGCAATGAGGTCTATGCACCAGCTAAAGTAATTAGTAAACAGATAAAATGATGACTAAGAGTCCTCCAAGAGCTCTCAGTCAGACACCTACTTTCAAAAACATTTTCCCTGCCACCACAGATTTTAAAACTTAGTTGGGGAGGCAAGACATATGTACATGAAATGTAAAATAACCACAAAATTTTGAAATTAGATACATTCTTATATTTCTTCTGTGACTATGTCCTCTTGGAAATAACAGTGAGGATTTATGATTTTCCACCTTTTAGTATAAATTAACATAAAAAACTGATTCAGAAACAAATATTACTTCCTTTATATTAGGCTAGGGTATATGCCACTTGATTTACTTTACTTCTAGTTGGTCTAACTGCTAATATGGTTTGTAAAGATTCATTCACTCTGACAGTCACACTGATAGAATATTTTCAATGAAGAGCAATTCAAATACTTCTCATTGTTCAGTCGGCTGTGCCATGAATATATAAATGCATCCAAATGATATTACGCTAATGAGATCTACCAAATGGCAGGTGCCATGAGAAATAGAACTCTTTTTTCAAGAACTATATATATATATATATATATATATATATATATATATATATATATATATGTATATCTGCTAGTATTTGCTTTGAAAATAAATGAAGATATTTCAAAAAGAGATGTGAGTTTATATTCACTGTAGTCTGTATCTGTACCCAAATTCTGGAGACCTGGAACATTTCTCAACAAACCACACCTACAATCTAGTCAAGGTATAACTTTATCATTTAACTTAGAAATCAGGCTATATGTATCTTTATTTTATTTTTTAGTCAGAATCAGTGTTAAAGACTCCACAGTGTAACTAAATAGAAGGCAGGGATACAATCTAACAGGTTTGGGGGACATACTACCATACTACCATCTACAGAGCCAAATACACTAATAATCTTAGTGAATATTTACACAGGCTTAATTTCATGGTAGAACTTCTTTAACCATTTCTCCTCAAACACTTCTGTTAAATCTTACTGCATCAGTTGGTTTTCCTCTCCTTTATTTTTAGCTTCTCTATGTCTACTAATTAATTCCCCAAGGCTACAAACATGCCCAAGACTCTTCTATATTAAAGAATTCTTCCTTGATCCTGGTCCCCTCTGACCACCCCCCGACACACACACATTACCTCCACATTCCCCTTTCTGCATCTAATATTTGACCCCCTCTGAACGTTACTTCACAGAGTCAGAACTGGGAAAATTCTTAGTGGACTTCTAATTGCCCAATTCGATATACGACTTCTAATTCTTTAATTTGACCTTTGTAGCATTTGAATATGTAGATAATTTCTTGAAATCAGCATATATTAGTCTTTAATTATCTTCTTACCTTAAAATCTTCCTTCCTCTCTTCATTAATCCTATTTATTTGCCTGTATCTTAATCTGGCATCCTCCAGATGCAGTCCTTTGTCTTCTTGACAGTATCCTCCACACAAGTGACTTCAACCATCACTCAGATGAGGGGATCTAAATTTAAAGTGTATATAAAAACACAGAAAGAAGTTTTCAAAATGTGATCTTGTGTTCCTGTCCCACAAATGTAGGTCAGTAGATCTGGATTGGGGCCATGGTCTCTGTAAATGGGGAAAAAAGTCTTTGCGATACTCATATATGTTTCTGTTTGAGAAGCCATGATGATTATAGTTTTAGGTCTCTAAGCTCCAAACCCAGACATAGATCTAACTGCCCACTGGGCATATTCACTGTAAGGACCCACAGATAGATCCAACTTGTCTTAGTCTAAAGCAAAAATCATCGTCTCCTCTGATGCAAAGCTACTGAATCTTCTATACTCCTTAACTCTGTCACTGGCATTACCATCCATATAATAACCCAAGTCAGAAATCTGGATATATCACTGATTCCTCCCTATCTCTCACTTGGTCTTGTAAACTCTATCATCTTGCCCAATCCCAGAGATAGTCCTTCCTTCCCTTCATTCCTAATGTTACCTTAGTTTACAATTTTCCTTCTGTATGAATGCCATTTCTTCTCATTTGACATGAGAAGACACACACACACAGAGATCATATATATATTTCTGAATTCTGTTCAAACTCAGTTTTCTAATAATACCTGTCTTGACTTTTTTTTTTTTTTTGGCTGTGCCACACAGCTTGTGAGATCTTAGTTCCCTGACCAGGGATTGAACCCAGGCCCTTGGCAGTGAAAGCAGAGTCCTAACCACTGCACTGCCAGAGAATTCCCTGTCTTGACTTCTTGACTGTCCTTTATACATTGTACACTGCCCTCCTTTCTCTAAAATGATATTCTTATTTGTGACTCTCAGTGTCCTCTCCACATCTCTATCACTTTACCTGAAATTCTTAAAGTGTCTATTTGAATATCTTTCTTTATATTAGGCTGTAATGCTTTGATGCAGGAACTATTATTAGCTGTTTTTGATTTCTATTGATTAGCAGAATATCTGATCCACTGTAGAACCTTAAACAAATGTTTGATATGTGTGTATGTGTTCATTTAATGTTCACATGGATGTGTCTAAAGGCCTAATGTTGCTTTTATAATGCATAATTTTATACATTATTTGTAGATTTCTACATATATATGATTTCCCTCTGAGATTGATATGTTATTTTTAGTTAATGTATAACACACTAAAGTGTAAAGATTTATAGCTTACTCAATTTCACACAGTACCTCATTAGTAAAGTCAGAAAGCTATCCATAATTCTTCTTATCAAGTGCTATTTCAAATGGAAGAATAAAGTCACAGATATCAGGAATACCAAGACATTTGCCACTGGTTTAAATGTGAGATTTGGAAGAATTTTCAACAGGCTCCAATAAGGTTGTGAGTGTCTCCATTTAAATTCTGCTTGAGGATTTAAAACCATTTAAAACCACCTGTTTGTGCATTCTATTTCTCATGTTGCACACATAAATGTGAGTTTTTGCAAGCAAAAACAGATGCACTCCTAAAATGTGTCAGCACATTTTCAAAAGCCTACTGAAAATGTGTCCTCATATGTCTCCAGACTTTGTTACAACTTACATCAGTGAGCTGTATAAATTGGTTTCTTGAATATCCATTACTGCAAATTACCAGGCCAGGAAAATACCATATAAGAGCCTGTAAAATCTCACAAAATATAATATCTTTCTTAGGAAGAAGCTAAAGAGAACAAAGTTATGCTGGCACATTTTATCCCAGGGTGATCTCAGAAGTAAAGATGGCTTATTTTTAGAAAAAGGATGCATTAAAATAATTCATAGATAGTACTGTCCCTCTTACCCTCAAATACACCAGCTGATGTTGGGTGAGGTGAAGAAAGAGCAACTCTAGTTTTATTGTATGCCTTGTTACAAGTAGACAGGACAGAAGAGTAGAAGATTGGGGTATAGAGGGATAGTTAGTTCTTTGGGGGGCAAAGTATTCATTAGAATGATTGCAAAATTTCCAATCATGATAAAAATAATGAAAAGCAAGGATAGATCAATCTGTAACATAACATTAATCCTTCCTCGGTTGGTAGTTCTTAGATAAGATCAATTAGTCTGTACTGAGCAAATTGTTAACTAGAAGGGAAAACATAGTACTCAAGTCTCACAAAGTTCACTAACAGATAACCAAGACGGGGTTAGATATGCTTCCCACTATTAAATGGCAAGCTGGAACCTATCAGTTGCTTCACTTTTCATCTCTGAATCCCTGCTCTACCAAACTCTGGAAGAAACTTATCACATGCATCTCTCTTTTTATTTCCCCATATATTTGTTTTTTGTTTGTTTTTACTGCATGTTTGCACTCTATCTTCAAACATATGCAACACTATCTCATATCAGTTCATTTTATTTTTCTCAAATGTGGTACCTGTGATGGTTAATTTTATGTGTCAACTTGACTGGGCCAGAGGATGCCCAGATATATAGTTAAACATTATTTCTGGATGTATCTATGAGGGTAATTCTGGATGAGATTAACTCTTAAATTGGTAGACTGAAGAAAGCAGATTTTTTTCTCCCCAATGTGATTGGGACTCATCCAATGAGTGAATGGCCTGATGGAATAAAAAAGCTGAATAAAAAAAAAATAATTCTCTCTCTCTCCCTGACTTTGAGCTGGGATATTGGTCTTATCCTGCTTTGGACTTAGACTAAAACTGGAACCAGTGGCTCTTCAGCATTTCCAGCTTGCCAACTACACTTATTAAGACTTCTCAGCTTCCATAATCATGTGAGCCAATTCCTTATAATAATTCTTAATAGATGATGGAGAGATGGATGGATAGATAGATAGGGATACTATTGGTTCTGTTTCTCTGGAGAACCCTAACTAATGTAATACCCTATAATATCTGTGACTTTACATTCCATACCTTCTCCTTCCCTGCTTGCCTCCTATGAGATTTATATCATACAGCCATATGATATAAATCGCAACAGGTCTTTAATTATTTTTTATTTTAACAATTTATTGCCTATATATATATGTATATACATATATATATGTGTGTGTGTATATATTCAAAGTGTATTTTTATATCTAGTAGATACTTTTGGAATGCATGTAAAATACTTTCATTATCCATTTCCCTAATGTGGACAATTATGTTGCCTCCTAGTCTTTGCTACAAAAATAATACTGTGATGAATACCATTGAACCTGACTCCCTGAACATATCTCTACAGCATTATGCAAGAAATGAAAGTAATATGCCAAACTTCTTTACATATTTAATTTTATAAGGGTGCCAATTGTTTTAAAAATAACTGCAGTGGGGCTTCCCTGGTGGCGCAGTGGTTGAGAGTCGGCCTGCTGATGCAGGGGACATGGGTTTGTGCCCCGGTCCGGGAGGATCCCACATGCCGCGGAGTGGCTGGGCCCGTGAGCCATGGCTGCTGAGCCTGTGCGTCCGGAGCCTGTGCTCCGCAATGGGGGAGGCCACAACAGTGAGAGGCCCACGTACCGCAAATAGATAAATAAATAAATAACTGCAGTGATTTATCACTTCATCAGTGGTGCATGAGGATTTTCATTACCCCAAACCCTTGACTGCCTTGGCATTATTAAATTTCCTAATCTTTTTCAGTTGGAATGGGGCTAAAGTGAAATTTCATTGTCAAATTTGCAAAGCTGCAAATTTTTTTTCCTGATTATTAATAAGTTAATGTAGCTATTCATAGAGAAGGTAGTTATTAGCAAATTTCAGAATTTCAGGAAGCTTATAAAACAGACAAGGACAGTACAAAAAACAAATGTAGGACAATTTCCAAAATATAATTTTGACTACTGTGGTACCCTGAATAATTGTCTCCCAAAAGACATTTACATCCTAATTCCTGGAACCTGTGAATACTAACCTATACAGAAAAAGTGTAAGTATTACTTTATATGGAAAAAAAAAAACATAATTAAGGACTTTGAGACTGGAGAGTATCCTGAATTTTTCAGGTGGACCCTGTATTTATTTCCTGTGGTTGCTGTATCAAATTGCCACAAAATAGGTAATTTAAAACAACAAAAATTTATTCCTTTATAGTTCTGGATGCCAAAAATCTAAAATTGGTATCACTGAGCCAAAATCAAGGTGTTGTCAGCGTTGCGTTCCTTCTGGAGGCTCCCAGGGAAAATCTGGCCCTTCCCTTCTCCAGCTTCTGGTGGCAACCCTTGGCCTGTGGCTTGTTGTGTAAGTGTGGATTTTGAGGCCATTTACTTCCAATTACTGGAGTATGGGCAGTGATTGAATGAGATATTCAACTCTTCCAACAGCTTCTCTGGTGGAATATAGTTTGTTACCTTTGTGGATGCCTGTGGTGCTTACATGGATGGGCTGGTTCCTGTAGCATCAAGAATTTTCTGTTATTGTTCGAAAGAAGTCATCAGAGGAAGAGCCAACTGTAGGAGATCTCTTTGGTTTCCAGAGTCCCCAGTAATAGTTCTTCAATAAGTAAACTTGCTTCTTCAAGTCACAGGTATCTCAATGGTAAGTAATGAAGATTTAAATCTCTTTCTCACAGGAATATTGATGCTTCCATTAGGTTGTGTCTGTGGAACATGGGGCCTTAGTGAAGTCCTCTGAGTCTGGCATCTTTCAAGCTTGGTCTGTGCATGTGTTTAGATTCATAGACAAGAAGTTTCACATTTATTCTCGAAGCACTTTGTTAAAATTCATAATATTCTGTTGTGAGTTCTACATTTTTTAGATTAATTTGGGTGATAATTATTACCTGCATTACTGTGTTCTCATCTTCAAACATGCCATTTCTCTCTAGTTATTCAGTTGTAGTTTTATTTCATTTAGAAGATTTAAAAATTTTCTCTATGATAATTTAGGTATTTATTTTCTTTGTCTTTCATTCCTGTATCTTATTTTTTTGTATCCTGCTTTATAAAGAAGCACATGCAACGATATATTGAAAAATATTAGTGTACAGTACAGCAGATAAGGTTCAAGAACTTTAGAACAAAAATAAAGCAAAATGCAAGTATGTTCAGCAAAAGCAAGAAGTTCAACAACAGCAGTTAGTTGATGGAGAAGTCAAATCAATCTTTCCAAGAGAAAGATGGACACACCATTCAGAAGCACTGATGGTGACTGTCTTGTCTCTCTAGTTTCTACAGATCATCTGATACTTTCATTCCAACTTAGTATATGTCCCAACTTTATGGTCCCTGCAGGCTGCTCTGTTGGGTGCACAATAGTTTATTTTGGCTGCTGCCAAAATCCTATATCTCCTAGCTCTATCCCATTTTATGTTTCCAATTCTTTCCCCAAGCCTAGAGTTTAATTATTTTTGTCTTCTTATTTCTACAAAGATGACTCTGGCTTGCAAGAGAATAAAAGGGCCTTGTGGGCAAGAATAATTAATCAACAAACACACATGCAAGGAAAAATAAAGAGTTCCTAAATAGTTACAAATATTTTGAAAAAACAGACCAAACAAAGTGAATTGATGCTACCAGATATTAAGTCATGTTTTATGAAGTATAGCAATTCAACAGTGTGGTACTAATGCAGAAATATTCTTATAGACCAATGTAAAGGGTAGATATTCCTGGAAAAGATATATATTTTTTAGTACTTGGAAATGATATAACTGTCATCACAAGTCAGTAAGAAAGAGACTAATGAGCAAATGGTATGTGAAAATCAGCTTAACAGCAGATCAAAATAAAATTGTTTTCCTATCTCTGACCACGTTTAAGTAATCTTAAGATGAATTAAAGACCAAACATGTGAGTAAAACTGTAAAGAAAACAAAGGCATTAGAATATATTTGTGACCTTAGCCATAAGTTGTTAAGAAAAAATATGATGCATTTAAATGCATCAAAATTAAATATTTCTTGATCAAAAAAGAGATGCATTAAGTTCTAAGTTAAGTGGTAGACTGGGAGGAGATAACTGTAATGACTGTTTATCAAAAGGATTAAATCACACAATGGAGACTCTCCCCAACTTGTAGATCTCCATCAACAGTTGTCAAGAGAGTGTCTACATAGTCAAAGTAAGACTTCCTAGCTCTGACCTCAAGGCTTTCTTTGGTGGAAGTAAAGAAAAGAATCTTAGTGCTTGATGTTAATTTACATCCCTAGAGGCTTCCATCTGTAGGTGCCCTAGAACTCTGCATTCCTGCAAGTGCACCTTCACTTCCCCCTCTTCTTCACAGTCTCTCCATCACTCCTTACACATTGAGGCCATTGAGCAAGAGTCTCATCAAGGACTTGATCCTGCTCAGTCACCAACAGAAACCCAGGTCAACTTCTGTACCTCAGACCTTAATACCTGTGAAGTCTGGCATTTTAATTTTTTAGACTCTCTCTGTTATGCCTTCTCATCTATTAAAACCATGTCACTTTACCATCTAGACCCCATGGTCAATAATCAACAAATCCCCTCCATCCTCAACCTCTGAATCTTTTTGTTCTAATCGAAATCTGGCTTTTGCCTGATGCAGCTTCTCCAGTAGCCCTCTTGGGTGGAGGTGGTTTCTCTTCCATATATTTTATACTCCTGGGCTGCAGCTGCCTAACACAGAGTATATGCTCATTAAATATTTATTGAATAAAACCGTTTAATGAATTTAGATCACATTTTCCTTTTTCCTAACTTTCATAAGTAGCTTTAACTTTTTAATCTATAACATCATTTTATACATCAAAATGCTAAATTATATCCATAAATTATGATTGTGTTCAGTTTACTCAAGAAATCAAAGATAGCAGCACACAATTTATAAACCTTTCCTCACTGTTTTAGATTGATTTTCACAGAACAATGCGGCCAACACGGTATCCACAGAGTAGCAGCAGCAACTGGGAACTGTAAGAAATGCAGATCTTTAGGTTCTACTCCAGACCTACTGCCTCAGCAATCTGTGTTTTCACAAGCCCTCCTGATTGATTCTGGGACAGACTAAACTCTGAGAACTACTGCAACGTAGACTGATGTCATAGAAACACAGGTTGATAGCAGAGCTTTTATGAAGGTGGTTTATTGAGGAAGTGTTCAGAGGTGAAACCTGTAGAGAAGTGAGGGAAAGCATCTTGGCTCAAGTCTGGCCACAATCTGATCCTACGGGGAAATCTGCAGTATCAGTGAATCCTAACTTGAGGCAAAAGAATAGGACTTCTGTGATTCTGAAATCACTCTCCACCTCCAGAGTGAAGGTGTAGCCTTCAGGTACTTCTGCATTAAATAGACCTGGTAGACCCAAGGCAATTCTCAGAATGGTGCTGCTGGTAGCCTTTGGCCTCTAACATTCATGGCACTTTGGGTTGGATGCACTGTCCAGAGATAGCATAAGAAGGACATGAATGAGGCACAAAACTGAACTTTATACCACATTTTATCTGAAATTTCTCTCAGAGAGAGAGATTATTTAGGTTTTTATGCATATTTTCCTTTGGAAAACAATAAAAGAACATTTCATCCATAGACAGAAAAATTCAAAGATAAAAACTTCCAGTGCCTTCAAGATAATTTTAATTAGTCCTTCAATCAGGTGCATAATTTTCAGGCTTTCTCAACATTTTCTTTAATTCTTGCCAATCCACTTTATCCTCAGTCTTAAAACCAAAAGGTTTTTAATTTTTTAATTTAAAATATTTTTATGAAATGACCTCTTGACCACATAATGAATCTATCCTCTTATCTATTAATTCATTCAAATCCTGGGTATTTTAAAATTGCTCAAGCCCTATTTGGTCTAGATGATTATGCTGTTACTTGTGATTTTACTCCTAGAAGTTGATAGTACGTTCATTTTAGAATCATGAATTAAGCCATAATCCTAAATAAATTGCTCAATAATAATTTAAGCTTCTGAAGGTTTGATTAAGAATGCTAAGGGATTATAAAAAGAGTGCTGATGACCACTTATATGGGGACAAAAGACAATGTCTTCAAAACTTTTTTTATCTATACTTGGAAATTAATATTAAATATTTTTTCACACTTTCCCTTTAGAAAGAAAATGCACATACTAAAGTTAGCTCTAAATAACTGTTTAGACACGATTTAAGCAATTTTATAAATAAGCATAGGCACATTGTAATGCCTTGTATTAATTTTAAAAATAGCTTTCAAAAGAATTAAAAGACTTCTTCGAATTTGTAGTTTCTATTGCTGGAGAAAACCAGAAATTATATAATTCTTGTGCTATATTGGTAGGCCTATGCCCCTTCCTTGCCCCCTTTTAAAATAGCTATGTTGAGACTCTGTTTTAAAAATGTGTATATATAGACATATTTTTTTCCATAGTTGGAATCAAGATATATTTTCCTTAGGCTTATTTCAAATGCCTCCTCTCTTTTGTACCTTCTTTCTTTCATCATTTTTCCTTTAGGTTTTTTCCTCCTGTTCCTCCTTGTTCTCTAGAGATATAACTTAAACAGGACTGAAGTAAAATTATTTTAAGCACGATTCTATACCTATGCTTCCTTGATTTCTCTCATTGACGTTCCTCTTTTTAGAATAAAGTCTAGTCATACTGTTACCCTGAATTGGTCCTCATTTTTTCCACTCTTTCCTTTTCTCCTCAGTCCATGTGAGTCTCCTTGCTTCCCTGTGTGAGACGATATGCAAGGTTGGCTGAGAGCAGGCACTCTTTTGAGAAAAACCTGGCTTCAATGTGAGCTCCAAGATGTGAGGCTTGGCGCAGGTTAGTGAAGCTCTCCGTTTTCTACATCTGAGTTTTCCCATCTGTAAATCGCATGAAAGTAATGGTCTACTTGTAGCAGATGCTGTTTGTCCCTCATTCAGATTCCCCTTCAATAGTCAGTGCAGACACCTCCACATCTGCCCCTTTTCTCTGGAGAATACCTCTCGGCTAATGGCAGCCCCCTTGTCCAGAAGGTTAACCACCCTACACCTCTACCCGTGTTCTGGGAGCAGCTAACAAGCAATGCAGGCTGACCACTTAGCTCCAGGGGATGCAAATCTGGTAGAGATTTGTGCCCTAAAAATTTCTACCAACCCCATAGATCAGGCCTAGAATGCTTACTTGAGGACACATCCTTGCCCATCTCATTTCTCTTCCCTATCTTGCTTCCTTCATTTCCTTACAGGTGTTACTGAAGATCATGCCTTCAATGCATCATTTATGCCCAAATTCCTGTCTTAGGCTCTGCTTCTAGGAAATACAAAATAAAAAGTTTGTTACCAGGAGTGGTTCTAGCAAGCAGGCATGGAGGATGGGATTCTGGAGTTGAAACACCTACTGGTCAGCAGACAATAAAAACCCCATTCCTGGTGGTAAGTGGAGTACAGTATTACTGACAGGATTTGGAAGTGTGACTGCTACTTTAACCTGCAGTGAAAAAGGATGGATCCAGGTACACAGCGCATACAGGATGCACTGGCTTGTGCAATGTCTCTAGCCTTTTAGAAATAGTGAAGAAATGGTAATAGGTACTGGGAATGTTGGTGGCTGCTGATAAACATCATTAATGCTTAAAGAAGGAAAAGACAGGCTCAGGGAAATCAATCATTAATTTAAAACGAAGTGTGATAGTCAATATGTCTCCTTGGCAGCCTTTAAAGATACTCTTACCTCCTGCTGACAGGGTTGAAAGCCAAGCACTGAGCTATCACAGAATTCAAATTAGTACAATAATTACTTGTATTGGTAAATGAGCCACCAAAAATAGGTTAAATTTTGGTCTATATTCTGTGTTTAAGGATTCAGGTAAGCAGAATATAGTATAAACTGATTTCGATCCAAAATTTTCAGTGTTCTTGCTGAAAAAGATTTCAAAGGTATTCATTAAGTATAGTGAATGACTGACTTTTAGACCATAATGTTGTTTTCATTTTGCAGAAAGGAAAGGAATATTGCACATTTTAAATAACTATGCAATTATATGTAATCTCATTTAATTCTCACAACTAGCCAAGGAAGTCTGGTACTTCTGTAATGACCATTGTACAGATGGGGAATACAAGGCAAAGAATGTTTAAAATTTCTAAAGATAAAGCGTAGTGGCAAGTAAAAGCTAGAACTTAAAACCAAGTTTTGATTCCAGGAAATGCTATGTTGTTTGTCTACATGATTCTTTCCTTTTCTGAACAGCTGGAGAATTTTTCAACTATAGTTTTTATTGTTTATTGTTCTTTGTTGGACATGGGGAAAATATGTAGTCTGCACGCTTTAGATCTTAGAATATAGTGTAGAAAAAATTGCCCAAATTACCTGAAGAATTCACCTAGTGAAATCAGATATGAGCAACATAATCCTTGGGGCTAAATATCACAGTAGACCTAGAGATGAAAGGGCCCTCTTGGGCACACAGAAGGGTCCATCTGCCTTAAAAGTGAGAGGTCTCCTGGAAAATAAATCACCTAAGGGGAAAATAAAGGAGGACTATGAGATGTTTAAGGACAATGGGAAGAGGAGGATTCGAAGGAACGAAATCTAATTGTGATTTGCTGTGCTGGTAAGAACTTTTGGGTTCATCATCTGTAGATGATGATAAGGATCTCAGATTATATTAGGGAAAGATAGATTTTGCTAAAAGGATTCACATGGACTGGAAGCAGAGTCAATCAGAATCTGTGTCAATTCTAAGCTTATGCTACTACCTCAAATCCTGTAAGGTATCTTTTTATAGGTTCTTTTCTTACATCCATTCTCTTCACCAATTCCCTTCATAATCTCTTGTTCAGATTGCTTGGCTTAGTTCACTGGTTAGATGCCTAATGAGTAGAGCTCTTTTTCAGGGTCACTGACCAAACTCTATGATCTGCTTGTGGATCAGATACTCAAACTGGTCCAAGGAATGACTATTCTTGTGCATGGTAAATTTCTTTGATTCTCCTAAGCAGAAGACTTTAGATAGGCAGTTTCAGGTGGGGGTATTATTTTTGGCAGCAATATGACTTAGACATCTGGAATACAGTCTATATTACTCTAATGTTTTGATGATCACATACTTTATCACCAAAACTTGGTCACTTTTGAGAGCAAAATGATAAAGTTCTTAATAATTACATCAGAACAACAGACATAAGACTCTCACAAACTGGAATGTATATTCACTTTTCCTATGGCTCTGACTTTTCTTTTATTCTTCTCTTCTTCTGAAGTTTAGAGGCAAAGAAATGCCACATCACTGAGAATTCTAATACAACATGGTATCATGGCTTCAGGACTGTGGAACAACTTCATGACAAGTGTAGACTCAGACCTACAGCCTGATATGACTAAGATACTTCCTTATGGATGGAAAGACAGCAAAATCCTGGACAATAAGCATTACTGAATGAGTTATAGAAAAATGGGGAAATGTTTATGAGAAATTTCCTAGTATCTTCAGAGTGCCAGTTGTTTATAATTAATGGGGCCTCAAATACTTAATTTATCCTTTCTCCTTGTTGGTGCTTGATAAAGGGTGACAAATGTATGAAAAAAATTGTTTTGTAGATATGAAGCAATTAGTAGGAAATCAATAGGATTCAGAAGATGAGTAAATTCTTAACTGTGTGATCTTAGTCAAATCACTTAAACTTTATGGATTTCGGTAGCCTCCATTAAAAACCTTTTTATTCTAATATGAAGTCTGAAAGTGTTTCCTTTGATAGGCTTATAACACTGGAAAGAAGTAATTATAATATTGGATAAAACTGATCTTATGAATGAAACCAAAGTCACATTTGGAGTTATAATTTGCAATTTGTGTTAATCGGGTTCCTCCAAGACCCAAACACTAAAAAGAAATTTAATATGCGAGAACTTATTAAAGAAATGGCTTGTGAGAGAAAATGGGGATGGATCTGTGAAAGGCTGGGAGTGCTATCTGACAAGAAGTCTGACCCAAGAGAAGGAGAGATGGAAGGACAGATGGTAGACTTCCGTGCGTGCTAAAGAAAATTTGGTTAGGCTCTCAAGGAGAATGCAAGACAGACTCAGCCATCAGAGAAAGGTTCTTCCAGTAGTGGGTCTACCTTAATATAATATCTTCCTGTGTTCAGACATTAGCTTAGATCAGTCAACAGGAAGCAATGTTTTGGAGCAAACGTGGCAATAGATTTCAAAGTTTAGAAGCCTTGCTAGAGGTCTGCTTCTCTACAAAGATTCAGGGATCAGCTCTATCATGGTTCTCTTGAGGCTTTCTTCCTGAAGGGAAGCTTATTGTGATAAACTACACCTCGCATTTCTGCAGTTGATCTCTGTCCTATAACTGGTACTCATCTTCTTCCTCCTCCACTGTCCATTCTAAATTCCCTTCACCCTTAATGATCACCTGAGTAGGTCCTACTTGTTCACCCATGGGGTAACCTTCATTACTAAGCTGTTCTATCCTTGGTAATTTTATCCTTCTCAGTCCCACACACATTCATTCACAGGTACAACTGGGCAAAAGAATACCAGGATATGCCCAAGTAGATCCTCTGTGTTTAATACACATTCTTCCCTGCCCACTTTAGGTAAAAGCATCCCTAATGAACAAAACAACAATAATACAAAACAAAGCAAAACAATTTCTGTTGTTCAGAGGTAATTACTTCTGCCAGGAGGTGGTTGTTCATCTTGCTTGCCTGTCCCTGGGCACAGGAATGTTAAAGCATCCTGGTAACAGCTCTAACTTATAGTTCAGTGGAACCCTTTCTGTGTCCCTTGATAACCTGTATGCCTTGTTTGGGGATTCAGACCATCCACTCTAAGAATCCAAAACTGAGAAAACAGAAGCACAAAATCCCCCAGTGAGTCATTAGGAGTAAAGGCAAAAGGGGTCACTGCAGCTTCCATTTTTTAGTTTCTGAGACCACGTATCCTTCCTATTGGGAATATACCACGAAAGAGTTCTCTGATCTAATAAATACACTGTGTCCTGAAGGATGGCATCCCTTCCTTTCAGATGATATAGTTTCAACTTCATTTTTGAAGGTCATTCTAGTGTTCCAGGAGCACAGTATGGTATGTGACACAACCAACGGATCCCATGGTCATGGGCTCACTCCCACATCTCCTTCACCATAAAGTATGTCCCCTGTTCATACCTGTGGATCAGGCATTCTGTAAGCCCCTAGCTATTAGTACTGGTCAAGAATTTGCAGGGAGTAAAGGAATTCTAATACCGAGAATAGTTATCTAATTCTATCAGAATGAATAGCTGGCACTACCAGGATAGAAAGATAGAAGGCAATCAATGTCAGGGGTCCCCAACCTTTCTGGCACCAGGGACTGGTTTCGTGGAAGACAATTTTTCCATGGAGCAGGGGCGGGGGGGTGATGGTTCAGGCGGTAACGTAATACGAGTGATGGGGAGCAATAGGGAGCTGCAGATGAAGCTTTGCTCGCTTGCCCGCCGCTCCCCTCCTGCTGTGCGGCCCGGGGTTGGGGGTGGGGAACCCTGATATAGACAACTTGCCCAAAAGTGGCTGATTGTTCATCTAAAGAAAAAATAACTTATTGCAGACATAGCGCTGGTCTCTGTTGCTGATAAGATGGACACCTGCAATATAGTCATATAAAGGAATATAATCTACTGGTGTTATTCTAGCCTTTTGTAATATGTCCATTCCATTATGCCCATTTCTCTCAGCCTCTTTCTTCCTTCCTCCACTATTTGTAGAGAACTTAGGCAACTCTAAACTTCTAAGAGCTACCTGAGGTCCTGGCCAGGAGGTTAAATTTCATGTTTTGAGAAGGGCCCCCATGTTCAAGGAGTTATTGCTTATTATTTCAAAAATTTTGGCTCAATTGATCAAGCATCTTTAAAATCCAATTCATGAAAGATAACAGACTCACAGATACAGAGAACAAACTAGTGGTTACCAGTGGGGAGACGGATGGGGGAGGGGCAAGATAGGGGTAGGAGATTAAGAGGTACAAACTATTATGCATAAAATAAATAAGATACAAGGATATATTGTACAGCACAGGGAATATAGTCAATATTTTATAACTTTAAATGTAGTATAATCTATAAAAATATTGAATCACTATGTTGTACACCTGAAATTAATGATATTGTAAATCAACTATACTTTAATAAGAGAATTTTAAAAATTTAAACAAATTTAGAAAATTAAAAAGAAATTTAAAAAATCCACTCCATGTGTACTACTCTTATTCATGCCAGTATATGCCAGCAGTTCCTGCAACTATTCAGAAGTATGAACTGTTTCCTCCTTTATCAGCCAAGCAAGTTCCCAGATAGGTTATGCTAGAATTTTACCTTAATTTTTTTGCCTGGCAGCCAGGAAAGCCTACGAGGGCAGTTCCTGAGGGGGGCATATGTTGCCTTATGTGAGAGTGGTTTCTGCAACTCCCTCCACCACAGCAAAAGTGCTGACTGTTTTCATAAAAGGTGGTCCCCTGTACAAGTTCAGAAAGTCAGGGAAGTTAAGAAGTCAATATTTTCAAGGACATCCTTATATATTACTTGTCTCACGTTTCATGAGCCCAAGTTTTCTCCACCAGGGCCTGACTTTAAGTAAGTTGGCCTTGACTGAACATTCAAATGTCTCTAAAACTTTGTGACTTCAACCATGCACTTCAGGAGACAAAGATGTCTTTATAGGTGACCACAGAAGCCCTCTGGCTCTCACACTTAGTCATTATCATCCTACAGTCTCTCAGCGTCCTTCTGCACGACATCAATACAAAACAGTACCAGCCAACTCTATTTTAGGCATAATTCTCCTGTTTTTAAAATTCCTGTATCACTGTACCTATCACAAAGAAGTACTTCCCTTAGCCAGGATATTTTCCTAGGTTACTTCCCATGAAATCTTTGATAGTGACTTTCCACTTTTTTTTCCAGAGACTATCCATGCCCCACCTATGAACCAAACCTCCAAATCATTGCCTATTTTCTGCTACTATATGCATATGCACAAACACACACACACACAAGTAGCACTAATATAAGTACAGCATATACACAGTATATATTTTATATACACTGGCTACCATGAGACCCTCAAGCCAAAATCAACCATCAGAAGAGTTTCAATTCTCTCAGAAATGGGTCTGCTTTCCTTTGGTGAATGAGGCTGCTGGAAAAGCAGATGCAATTGTAGAGAAAAACAAAATTTTAAGCATGTGTTTTCTAATATACATGATTTTTCAAAATATACGGTATATTTATTAAAAATAGAAATCTGAAGGACTGCATGATGACTAGTATTCTTTCAAGCACTAAACAATAGGATTATATTTATGTTTTCCTTTGGAAATCTAAGAAAGGGAGAAACTTTAATTATGGGAGGATTTTTTTTTTTTTTTTTTTTTTGCGGTACGCGGGCCTCTCACCGTTGCGACCTCTCCCGTTGCGGAGCACAGGCTCCAGATGCGCAGGCCCAGCAGCTATGGCTCACGGGCCCAGCCGCTCCGCGGCATGTGGGATCCTCCCGGACCGGGGCATGAACCCGTGTCCCCTGCATCGGCAGGCGGACTCTCAACCGCTGCGTCACCAGGGAAGCCCAGGGAAGATTTTTTTTAAAGACTGAAAAGCTATAAAATATTATTGGTACCCTGTGCATTTTAACAACTTGTGTGGCAAGAAACATCAGGAACCCATCAAAAAAGGAAGGCAAATTCCTATTCTGATCACATGTGGTTTAACAGGGAGAAAAATATATGTTTTTACCCCTTAAATCGTGTGTATGTGTATCACAAATGTATGTTTCTGTCTGTTAAGCTATGTGTGATCAGAAGACAGACTTGCCTTCTTCTATGATATGTATGTATGTGTGTATATATTCTTCTATGATATGTATGTGTGTATGTATACATATATACATTGATATATTATACACCTTGATGTATATACATCTATATACATATACACATGCATATATACAAACAAACACTCTCTCTCTCTCTCTCTCTATATATATATATATACACACACACAAATACACACACATACATACATACATACATACATAGTTGTATCTAGGTATCCAGTGTGGATTGGTTCCAGGACCCCGTGCAGATACCAAAATCCACAGACACTCAAGTCCCTTATATAAAATGGCATAGTATGTGCATATAACCTACACACATCCTCCCATATACTTTAAATCGCCTCTAGATTACTTATAGTACCTAATACAATGTAAATGCTACATAAATATTTGTAAATACAATGTAAATGCTATGTAAATAGTTCCCTGTACAAGGCAAATTCAAGTTTTATGTTTTGGAAATTTCTGGAATTTTTTTCCAGTTATTTTCCATCTGCAGTTGGTTGAATCCACAGATGTGTAACCCGCAGATACAGAGGGCAACTGTGTGTGTGTACCTCACAGATACAGAGGGCCAACTGTAAGAGAGATTACTGTAGTTGTTATCACTGAATAGATATTTTTAAATTACAATGTTTTACTCATCCTTATTAAATTATCCCTGTTGTACTGCTTATTTATCCTGAAAAGAAATGTTATGTCATACTTTGTTGAAGATCCCACTGTTCTGGGTGATTGACTGACTACACATGTTGGAATGTAGAGAAGAGCAATGGTGTATATCTTTTCATAAAAACTCCTGAATAATGAAAAAAGCCAAATTGTCTGCAGAATAGGCAAAATGGATATCCCATTGTAAGACCTTGGAAATAAATGGCAATCCTGTAAAGTTTACTGTGTATTTTTTGGCTTTGCTCCTATAGTGATATCTGTGCAAAGTGTAAGTTTATATGTATATGTGAGTATGTGTATGCATATGTTTTGATGTGTGAATTTCACACTTACATCTTTGTTAAAACGTTTTCTTGAAAAATAAAAGTATACATTTTTCAGAATTACAAATAAAATACTTTTAAGAAACTTTATGTCCTGTAGTTTAGTTTATTTCTATGTTTCTAAGAATAAAGCCTACCTCCAGAGAGACAACTATAGGTCTGAGGACATGCAATCTGGCTAGAATTTCATGGCAGAGCTGCTGCAGGAATTTAAACAGTAAGTTAGTCATCCTGCTCCTAAGATAACTTATTTCTAAAATTGAATGATAAACTACATCATGTTCAGAATTAAATAATTAAAGTAATAAAACAGTAATTATACATAGCCTTAGGATAGAATATAAAAAAAACAAACACAAGTTTTTTTTCAATAGTATTTGTAGTAAGCTACTTTGCCATGGCAAAACCAAGATTTCCAGTTCAGGGTCTGTTGTATTTCCCTGTTTTCTCTTCTTAAAAACCTTCCTGATCATAACCACTATGATCAACCAACATTCAGGTCTTCCTTGATATGGTAATATAAATGGGTGCTGTTTCCTGCTTTCATCTTGATTAATCCCTTTAGTCTGCAAACTTTACTTTCTGTTTATTTGTTGCCCTTATTTGTTCCTCCTGAATTTTACTCTTAATTTACATATTTCCAGTGTTTCTTCTTTTAACAGCTTGACTGAGGTACCACTGATATAAAATGTACTCTATATATTAAAAGTGTACAATTTGATAAATGTTAACAAATATGAACACCTGTGAAACAAACACCACAATGAAGATAAGGAACATATCCATCACACTCAAATAGTCTCTCAGGCTCATTTGTGATCCTTCCCACAGACTTTCCCTCATTTCTCCCAACCCATTCCCAGGCAACTACTGCTATGCCTTTTGTCAATATAGGCTATTTTGCATTTTCTAGAATTTTATACAAATGGAAACATACAAAGTACTAATTTTTGTGTTGCTTCTTTCACTTATCATGATTACTTTGCGATTCAACTGTGATGTTGCTTGTCTCATAGTTTATATAGTAGCATTTCATTTTAAGTGTGGACATTTAGGTTTTTCCAGGTTTTTGCTTTTGTTTTGTTTTTGAGATTTTTTGGTCTATTATAACTTAAGCTGCTATAAACAGTTACAGCCAGGCCTTTGTATAGACATATGGTTTCATTTCTCTTTGGCGAATACCTAAGAGTGGAATACCTGGGTCATATGGTAGTTGTATATTTAAACCCTAAAAAAATTGCTAAAATGTTTTCCAAATTGATTGCACCAGTTTGTAATCCCACAAACATGAGAGTTCCAGTATCTCTACATACTTGCCAACATTGGTATAACAGTCTTTTTAAATTTAACCATTTTAATAAGCATGTAGTAGCATACTGTTGTGATTTTAATTAACATTTCTCAAATGAGAAATGGTGTTGCATCTTTTATGTACTTATTTGCCATCCCCATCTCTTCTTTGGCAAAGTATCTTCAAATATTTTGCCCATTTTTAATTGTATTTTTGTTCTTATCATTGAGTTATATCATTAATTAGTTCTTAGAGCCTTTGTAGATGTAATAGAAGGTTCTACATAGATGATCATACCATCTCTAAATAAATACAATTTTACTTCTGTTTTTCAACCTCTATTGTTTCATATCTTAGTCTTGCCTTATTGAACTGGTTAAAACTTTCAGCACAATTCTAGTAAGAGCTGATGAAAGCAGAAATCTTGATATTAAAGGTGATAGCATTCAGTCTTTCACCATTAAGTATAATGTTAGCGTTAGTTTTTCATAGATGTTCCTTATCAGGTTGAGACAGGTCTCTATGTTCCTAGTTTCCTGAGAACTTGTATTAAAAATGGATTTGGGATTTTTCAAATTCTTTCTCTACATGAACCATCATATATATATATATATATATATATACACACATATATATACATATATATATGTGTGTATATATATATATATATATATATATATTCCTTTGTATCTTTCTGTTACTTTGAATTACTTTGATTACTTTTCAAACATTAAAACAAACTTTTAGTCCTGTGATAAACCCCAGTGGGTCATGATTTAAGTGTTTTTATATATTGTTGTGTTAAATTTGCTAAACTTTGTTTAGAATTTTGCATCTAGGCTCATGTGTGATATAGATCTATAGTTTTAATTTTCTGTAATATCTTTGATTTTGGATCAGAGTAAAGTTAGTTTCATAAAATGAGTTGAAATTTCCCCCTTCTTTGATTTCCTGTAATATTTTGTGTAGAATATTTTTTTTTCCTCTTAAATGTTTGGCAGAATTGCAGAATTCACATGGAAGCAATTTGTACCTGAGGTTTTCTTTGTGGAAAGATTTTTTAAACTACAAATTCAATTTTTAAAATAAGTTATGTATTTAATTTTGAGAGAATTTCGATAGTTTGTGTTTTTTAAGGAATTTGCTCTTTTTATCTCTTGTCAAATTTGTTAGCATCTGTATTATATTAATTTATTACCATTTTAATTTCTGAAGAAGCTACAATATTGTCACCTCTCTCATTCTTGATGTTGACAATTTTTATCATGTTGATAAGTTTTTTTAGAGTTTTATCAATATTTTTATGTTCACAAAGAACCAATAGTTCATTTTATTGATTATCTCTAAGTTAGTTGAGAAAAAAGAAGGCCACACTTAGGACAAGGGCTATGCTGGTCTTACACTAGGGGTTATAGTAGATCTATCTTAATAAAACCTAAACCCAAACTGAATGAGGCCCAGCTAAATAACAGTAATTAAACTACTTTCAAAAGAAAAATCAACACTCTTTAAAGGAAGACAACAAAATCAAAACAATCAGTAACGTATCACAATGTTAAAAATAATAATAATAATAATAATAAAACCAGACATTTAGGAAGAGGGTAAATGTGGTCCTTAACTTGAAGAAAAATAGTCAATAGCAACAGACTTAGAGATGACAAAGATCTTGTTATTAGCAGACAAAGAGTTTAAAATACCCACTATAGACATGTTCAAGAATAAAAAAAATGTCAACACCGTGGGTTAGTGAATGGGGACTCAAGGCAGATAAATTAAAAATGCAAAACCAAAGAGTCAAATAGAAATTCTAGAACTGGAAAATTTAATATCTAAAATAAAAAATTCAAAAGATAGACTTTACTACAGGTTTGATACTACAGAATGCAGAGATCATGAATTTGAAGACAGTCAGTAGAAACTATCCAACTTAAAGCATAGACAGAGACAAGTGAATAGAACTTCACTGACTTTATGACAATATCCAGTAGTCTAATGTGTGTGTGTGTGTGTGTGTGTGTGTGTGTGTGTGTGTATTCCAAAAAGTTCAATACAATCCAAGCAGTCTAAATGAATATTAAGGAATGTTGTAGTCAAATTTCAAAAAAACAAACGTAAGAAGACATTTTGAAAACAAGCAGATAAATAAGATGCATTACATACAGAGGAACATCTTATCAGAAACAACATAAGTGAGAAGATAATGCACTAAGTTCTGATTAAAAAAAAGACATCTATAACCTGTGAAAATACCTTAAAATTAAAGTCAAATTAAAGACATTATTTCTCCAGATAAACAAAAGCTGAAAGAATTAATCACTAGAGACCTGAAATATAACACATATTAAAGAAAGTTCCTCAGAGCTGAAATGGCACGAGACAGAAACTGGGGTCTATGTGATTAAACAAAGAGCACTAAAACGGTAAATATATGAGTAAACAGGAAATATACTTTAATTGTTTGTTAGTTTCTTTAACAATTGAGTAACTAAATAAAAAATAAAGACAATTTGTTTAAGGCTTATAAAATATATGTACATAAAATATATGACAGGGCTTCCCTGGTGGCGCGGTGGGTGAGAGTCCGCCTGCCGATGCAGGGGACACAGGTTCGTGCCCCGGTCCGGGAAGATCCCACATGCCGCGGAGCGGCTGGGCCTGTGAGCCATGGCTACTGAGCCTGCGCGTCCGGAGCCCGTGCTCCGCAACGGGAGAGGCCACAACAGTGAGAGGCCCGCGTACCAAAAAAAAAAAAAAAAAATTAATAATTTTATATATATATATTTATATATATATATATATATATAGCAAAATCTACAGAAGAAGGGGTAAAGCAATGTATACTTTTGTAAGGTATATAAAATATGTAATGTGTATGGCATTAATTCAAGGTAGACTGTAATGAGGTCTGGATGTTTACTGTAATCTCTAAGGAAATCACTGAAACAATGAACTACTGATACATGCAACACAGGTAAATATCAAAAACATGAAGAACAAGAAAAGTCAGCAACCGAGGAACACATATTCTGTGTTTCCATTTATATGAAGATGTAGAACAGTCAAAATTAATCTCTGGTCATAGAAATCAGCATATTGGATCCCTTTTGGGAATACTGAAGGAAAGGCTGAAGGGAAACATTTTGGATAATGAAAATATTTTATATCTTAATAGGGGTGTGGCTTAACAAATTATACACTTAACATTTGTGCCTTTTATTATAAAAATTATACTTAAAGGAAGATAAATTAATTAAAAACAGAAAAGTTAACCTTGTATTAAAAGTTTTTGATTTCTATATTTTAAGGTCTATTGATAGTTTTTTAATATTGGCCTGTCTCCTAGTAAAATTAGATCTTTATTGTGTTATAATTTTTTCTTTCTAATAAAGTTCATTTTAACTTATACTATTTCTAATATTGGCTCAATCACCCTCACTTTTATGAACACATGTATATATGTTTTATTTAATTTCATTATAAAATATTTAATGTTTCTCAAGATATAAATAATAATACAACAAATACCCAATTTCTTATTACTGAACTTGAAGTACAGAATTTTATCAATACAGCAGAAACTATTTATGTGTTATATGCACAGCAAATATATTTTCCCAATCTGTCATGTATTCTTTAAACTTTCTTTTTCCTGTCATTTGATGTTGTCATACTTATCCTTTCCTTATGAATTATATTCTTTGAGTCCTGATTAAGAGCTACTTCCCTACTCTGAAATCATGAATATATATTTTAATTTTCACATCAAAGTCTCTAAACCTGTTTAACTGATTTTATTTTTCTGACTATAATACATGAAGCTGATTTGTTTTTTTCCTTCATAGATAAGCATTTGACCCATACTGGCATCATTCATTAATAAATACTGAATCTTTCATATTTTAAATTTCTACCTATGCATGAGTCTGTATCTAAGATTTTATCTTTAAAATTATGTTTAATATTAATATAGCTATGCTAGCATTCATTTGATTATCTTTTGCTTGACATATATTTTGCCCATCTTTTCATTTTCAACATTTCCATATCCTTACATTGGTGTATCTCTCCTAAATAGCAGATAACTAGATTTTAGGTTATTTAGTATTTTGTTTGGTGCTCAACATGACTTTGTTATTTAACTAGCAAGTTACATAACTGCATTATTTATGTGACAGGAATTACTTCTCATATTTCTTTAGAATGCTCTTACCCTATTTTAGAGTCATTATTTTATTAGTCTATGATTATTTTACCCATCTTTTTAACTTTTTAATATAGAATTTTCAAACATAAACAAATATAAAGAGAAAAATTTATTTAATCCTTATGTACCATAACCAAACTTCATCAGTTACCAACATTTTGCCAATTCTTCCCAGGCCTTCATGAGCAGTAATTTTTATTCTTTTGTTTGTATATTTTGCTGGAAGTTTATAAAGAAAGTCCCAGAAATTATGCAACTCTAATCAAAAGACCTTTTACATTTTCATAATCAGTGTGCCATTTTAACACCTAACAAAATTAATAACTTTTAATTCCTTATAACAGTGGTCTCAAGATACATTTTACAGTTGCTCTGTTTGAATGAAGAAGGCAAACAGGAGCTCCATATTGCATTTGTTGGTCATATTTCTTAAGCCTCTTTCATTCTTTAAAATTTCCTCTCCCTTTTTCATCTCATTGATTTGTCAGAAAAAGAGTCATTTTTCCTATAGAAAGTCCCACATTCTGGATTTGACTACCTCAGTATCTGAAATTTTCTCAGTTTCAATGTTTCTTTTCTATTCTATTTTAATTCTACTTCTGATATATATTTTTTTAAATGGAAGTCTCTGTCAGTTTGTAAGAAAGAGTTTTGAGATATTTCTGAACCTCTAGAGCAGCACTGTCTAATAGGAATATGAGTCACACAAGCAGTTTTTACTTTTGTACTAGCCACATCACAAAAACTGAAAAGAAACAGGTGCAATTAATTTTAACAATACATTTTATGTAATATAGGTTATCATAAATAATACCATTTCAAATTTAAATCAAAATAAAAACTGATAGTATATATTATTTTCTTTTTCCTTCTTTCTCTTTCTTTCTTTCTTTTTCTTCCTTCCTTCCTTCCCTCCCTCCTTCCTTCCTTCCTTCCTTCCTTCCTTTCTTTCTTTTTCCTTCCTTTTCTCTCTCTTTCTCTCTTTCTCCCTTTCTCCCTTTCTTTTGGCACTAAGTCTCCAAGACCTGGTGAGTATCTTTTATTTTCAGTAAATTACAATCCAGCCTAGCTTAACAGCCATATGTGACAACTGTCTACCATATTTCAGAGTGCAGCTCTTCAGAGAATAACCACATCAAGACCCTCTGATCTTCATGCGGCCAACTATCGGGCTTGGTGAATGTTTTTAAGCTCTCACCCACAAATTATAGCTTATAGATTATTTTCCCTGTTTCTATCAATTTTCTCAGTGTGTGGGGGGAATATCTGCTGGCAATTTCTGGATTCCAAGACTTTCTGAGCTATTAGAACTCTTTTTTTTTTCTCCCAGCTACTCGTGCACAGCTGTTAAACCCATGAGGGGTCTGTGAGCATCCTGCTGTTTGCATCTGTGTTCTGGACACTGGGGTGGGGGGGACTTGTAACCTACTTTTGTTGAAGATGTTGCTTGTGTGTGGTTTCTCTGCTGTTCCAATTGTTATTTGTTTTTATGTCAGGGTTTGTAAAGCAAACAAAGCATCATTATTTTGCCCCATTCAGAATCCTACCTTATTAGATTTAACTACATGTTCTGCTAATATTTGTTCAGCATATCAAATCTTTTTCTAGCATTACTTTTAATGCTCTATATATTTACACTTGGGAAGTTTCTTCTGTGAGTGTTAGCTGGTATGCGCTTAATTGTTATCATGTTTTATCGGTTTCTTTGTTCATCAACGTTTTTTAGTTCTTTCTCTTTCTTTCCTTATGTTATCACTTTAATGAAATATCTCTGTGTATTTCCAAATCTTATTTGGCTTTATTTTTCCTTAATTTTGAATGACACTTTTATGGACTAGTTATTAATTGGGAAAATGTTTCTGGATGACTTTAAAGATACTGCTTTATTGTCTCCTGGCATCCAGAGATGGTGATGAAATGTCCGATATTTGTTCTTTTGTAAAGAACCAGAGTTTTGGCTGTGGAAGTTCTTAGGAATTCCAGTACATTTCAGTTATTCTTGGGGTTCTGAAACTTCACCAAAATGTCCTGGCTGTGTCATTTACTTGCTTGGCACTATGTGTGTCCTTATAGTCTGAAATGTCCTTCAGTTTTAAGAAGTATTTTTTATTGTGTATCTACTTTTTCCTGTTTTCTTTATTTCTGTAACAACATTTGATTGACTTTTGAACTTCGAGATTTGTTCTCCATGTCTCATTACTTTCTCTAATTCTTTCCATTTCTTTATGTGTTTATACCACAGTCTAAGAAAATTCTCTGGGATTCCATTTGATTAATTTGGTCTCCAACACATTGGCCATTTTTGTTTTCTGACGTCTTCAGTTGAAATGTCTTTAATTTTACCTTGGCAAATTTATTTGCAGCTTATAGGAAATCTGTTTCTTTTTTGTAAGAGAAAGAGTTAAACTACTACCTAACTATTCTGATAAAATTATCTACACCCACATAAAATCTTTGTCTCTCTTATTAATTCTATCACCTCAGCTATTAATTCTTCAGTTTGTTCATTTGTAAACTTAATTACTGTTTTTTTTCTCAATTTTTTCTGAATCTTATTCTTCTGTCCAGATTTTTAAAAATATATTCCTTGATTGAGGATTTGCTCTCAGTCCCTAGTCACACTTTTCTGTGCTCCTCTGTGTATTTTAGGGGGTGGAAAACTATATTTCTCAGAGTTCTTTGCCAGCTGATTTCTGGCTGGGCTCTACCAGTGGTTGGTGAAGCAATGACATCAGCTTTAGTCTAGTACCAGCTGATACCTATTCTGGAAAGAGCTTCTTTCCCACAGTCAGCATTCCTCCTGGTGGTCTTGCTATCCACACTGACACTTTTTCTGGGGTTCCTTCTGACTTGGGTAGTACCTCCTTCTCTGTGTTGCAGTACCAATGGTGGGGTCCCTTGTTAAGGTCTCATCCAGCCATGCAGCCTCTCCATTGTGGGCTCCAGGAAAATAAGCCCCTCCCTCTTGTCCCTCAGCCCTGCAGATCATGGCTCTTTCCTGCAGTTACTAATGTCTGAGTTACCTCATTATTTCCTTCTCGCTCTCTTAGGCCTTCCAACACCTATGCAACCAATTCTCTGTATTAAATTCCCTCTGTTTGAAATAAATGAAGTGTTTTCTGCTTTCTTTACGAAACTTTGAATATATTCTTACAATTGTTTTTGGAAGCTTGTTATATAGAGATGCCAGTAAAATACAGGATGCAATATTTGGTACACACTTATACTAAGAAATTATCCATTGTTTATTTGAAATCTAAACTGAGCTGGGTGTCCTATATTTTTATTTGTTAAATCTGATAGCCCTATGATTATATTCTCTATCAATCTGCACTTTTGATTACTGTAAAGGGGTGGAATATACTACTGAGAGGAATGTGCTGTTGCTGGGCTTCTGTTTAAGGTTTTCTGCCTATTTCGTGAGGTAAGTATCTTCCTGAGGCATTGTTCTACCTACCCAGTTCTAGTGTCAGCACATGTTGCCTTAGACTAGTGGCAAGTGCAGAAGCTGCTGCAAACTGCACACATCGGGTTTGGGGTACTATGCTCTGTTGGAATTCATCAAATGAAATTGTTTGTTACCTGGAAGTTTTCTTAAAATAATTCTTGTGAGTTTATCTTGAGTAATTTTTTAAAAATTTAAAACTTATAGTTTACTCTTTTTTCTGCTCAGTCGAACCGAATACGTGCATCTGTTTATTGGATAGTTCATATGTGAATATACTACAACATTTACCTTAACAATTTTTAAACAAATTAGGCTAGATAAGCACGCTGCCTTGTCCCACAACACTGTAAGATAACTACTTTTCCATTTTTGTTTAAATTAAGAAAAACCAATAAAAGATAAACACATAGCTGGTGATTAATGTAGAACCTTCAACTTAGTCATGCAAAGAATTTTTGGACTTCGTGTGCAAGACCTAACAGATATAATGGCACATCTACTCAAAACCAGGAAGCAGATTTAATTAGACAATTAGTGTTTTTCTATCTCAGTTCTCATTTTGATTGTCTTTCCTATTATTCTGAATTTTAATGGATCTCACGTGTAGTATGCTAACCTTGGGTTAACATTCTTTCCTTATTCCACAAACTATACTTACTTGGAGGGAGTTTAATATCTGATTCTGCTGAAACCAGCTTACACTTTATTACATTTTTCTACTATCTTTATATTTGTTTTCCACAGGTGGCAAGACATAAGAATAGTCAGGATAATTTAACAATAAAAGTTAAAGATATGGGAACAATTGAGTACGAATCAGAGAGGGAAAGATGGAAAACACCTTTGAAATATGAGATTAAATCCTTTAAAATAATTTTAAATGAATAAAGAAAAAATACTTGAAATCAAGAGTCTGGTTTTTGTTAATTTAATTCTTTTTTCTGTGGCTCACAGAAAAACCTAGGCAAATAATTCATCCACTGTCATATTGGTACCCACGCTCAAAGGGAGTTATTATCCAATTTAAATTAGTAAAAGGTACAAACAACTATACTGTAAAGGAATGAATGCTAAACAATGAAAATTAACCATGCTTTACTGGAAAAATAATATGCCTGATTTCTGTACTCTAAAATCTATGGCAGACGGAGCATACTGTATTTTATTTCCAATTATTTCTAGCAAGTAAATTCATTATCTTTCTTGTTTACAGGAATACGGATGTCTAAGACCATATGTATAAAACCAAAAAATGTCCAAAGATGATAAATAATTTTGATACCTTTTCAGGTTGGATCCCTGGGAAGCAGACTCTGTAATGGAGACTAGTGTGCAGGATCAGCACCCGAGGAAGTGAAGAAAGGATAAATGAACAAGAGGAAAAGTTGGGCTGCAATTTAGTCTTAAAAGCATCTGCTGAGCCCATGTGGAATACGAAACTGGGGAGAACACCTCAGAAGCATTCTGCTTTATGGTTAAAAGCCTATATACTCATGCATCCACCGGTGATAGGAGTTTGAAGGGGCAAGACCAAGAGTGAAATCATTCTCTTCAGCTGAGGACAATTTCCTATGAGGGCTACCAGCTGGAAGCATTTCCAGCAGCAAGGACTGTGTCTTTCAGTTCTGAAGGGAGTTCTGAACTGCAAATCACAGCATCCATTTTAATATCATAAAGGCCTTATTTGGAAAATCAACAAGCACTGTGGTTACCACTTGGAAACAGGGGATGATCAAATGAAGTGATGGTAGAAATAGGAAAATTTAAATTTCAATATTGTTAGTGAAGGAGACAGAGAAAAAATACATAATATTGTTATGATTATAAAAAAATCTAATACACCCTACTGCATTCTGGTTGAGATGATAATGATTGGAGTGCGAGAGCATAGCTAAAGGTATAACCTTATTTATGAGGTAAGTCAGTGGAATTGTTAACTAGGGCATTTGTTACAAGTTGAAAAACCTTAGTGAAGACAAATTCTTCATACCTCTGACCTATAGCTATGGGATTAAACCAATTAGAAAGCCAAAAAATAGACTGGAATAAGGATATCCTTATGTCAAATCATTGATAGTATCTAGCAGATTCAAGCATTACTCCCATGACTAGAATTTCTGAAGATCTAGGAGATAATTATACAGGGGCTTTTTCTTTGAAAAGTTCAAACACATACAACTAGTCTTAAGGTCAGTGTTCACTTAACCCTCTTTGTGGACACTGCTATTTCCTTTTTAAACACTAAAAATATATAAAACCTTATATTTAACTAGAGTTCACCACAGATCTGTTTGGTCTCCTATGCTGGTCCTTCTCTAGGGAAGAAGAGGACTCAAAGTATATTGCCTAAAATCAGCTTATATTTCTCTGAACTTCACTAGAAAGCTATCTTGCTATTTTATAGGTTAACCCTTCTTATAATAAGATCTTTTTAAGACATCAAAAGTTCAATTGCTGTACTGGGTCTTAGCAATGATAATACTCATAGATTTAAAATGAAATTATAGTCATATACATCCATTCCTACTAAAGTCACAAAACCTCCATTTGTAAATATCTGTTCTTCACCTGGTTCAATTATCTTATGTATTATATAAGATAGAGGCTCAGAAATCAAGGTTGCACAGTAAGATAATTGAAGAACCAGGACCAGAACGCTAGTGTCTTGACATACATAAGCAATGTGGAATAGATGCTTAATAAATGTTAAAAAAAACCCCACATATTCCTCTGTCATATGCTATAAAATGTTTCCATTAAGTAATATGGAGTATACCAATATGGAACAGTTTTCTTATTCTATATCGCAATCATGTAATCTACAATTTAGAAAGAGAGAGGAATTTTATTATTGGCTGAGAGAAAATTTAAAAATTTAGGTATTCTGAAATGCAGAATATAAATTTAGAATAGATATGTTTTGTAAAATAATATCCTTTATCAAATATATATTTTCTATGTTTTATAGAGGACAGTTAAGTTGCCTGAACTACTGGTACACCAAGTGTGCAAACACAAGACTTTTCCAAGTTCTGTCCTTAAGGTATTCTTTGCAAATATGTTCATTCACTTGAAGATCAGTCAGTAAGAGATGTAAACTATTGATGGTTGCTAAATTCTCTTTTTTATAAAGAGAGATGTGACCTACAGCAATCACACAGAGTTTAGCTCCTTAATCACAAAGAGCTAAATAAAAAGAGAGTTTTACAGTTATATGTGGGGCTATCGACCAACAAGGTGAGAGCTATAATATCCCCTCTGTTGATATTCCTCCTTTAGTTTTCAAGCACAATTGTTTTATTCTTTCATCATAATAGTTATGCATAGCACACAAACAACAAAACCTATGTAAATTTCTTCAAATTGAACCTTTATAATACATATGACATTGTAATCAGTCCCTAGAAAAAGCTAAGGGAAGAAATTTCATATATATATGAAATTTCCAAAAACATTTTTTGCTTTTGGAACACTAATAAGTAAATATCTCATTTTTTACAAATTAGTGCATAATATAATAAATTCATTATATTTCATGTTTTGTATGTTGTCTAATTATTTTAATAAAACACTGTAGAAATCTAATACTTTCTGACAAAGACCAATTATAAATAAATTACTAAAAAAACAGAAGAGGGCGATCCTTCTTCTATGAATACATTAAAGATGTCTATTTTTATATCGTTTATGGTATGCTAATAACTTGACAGTATTTACCCAGGTTTGAATAAAATATAATTATTTACTTTTCTTAAAGAGTATCACTGTAAAAGAGAATAAACATTAAACACATGTTGCTAGACCTACAGAGGGATCCTCACTTTTAGCTTTACAGGAAGGAAATACTAAAAGTCTAAATTATGGGATAAATTTTCTTTATTAACATTTAATACAGAAGAGGAAGTTAACATATCTTTCCTGGGTTTGTTTATAGAGGCTCTGTAATGTCTATTGATAAATTTACTTTGCAAACACTCAAGCCTGCCAATTTAACTTTCTCTCACTTTTTAGGCTCCTGTGCAAGACTATTCAGTAAGGATCCCCTCCAATTAGTACCTGACTCCAAGGTCCAGAGTATTTTTGTTGTTCTTATGTGAGACTGATACAAAAATAATTTCTCCATACAACACTGGTAGCAATGACAACAACAATAATTCTTACAGCATCTTCTTTTGACCAGAATGTGCACCATTTACATATGACAAAACTAAAAAATCTGGTCAAAAGAAGATGCTGTAAGAATTAATGAGAAATTCCATCTAAGATGCTTAGCCCTGTGTTGGCCAACTGGTAGGCACTTAAATATGCTTGCTGTTCTTATTGTTATTGTCATTGCTACCACTCTGATGGCTTTGTTAAAAATATTCTTGACAGTAGCTCAATTCCTCTCATGAAAAAACAAATAATCAGGAAAAAAAACTTTAAAGACATATCTTGAAAAAAGATGCAATAAATTGGTCCATGTATTTGGATCTGACAAAATGTATTTTGCACTTGGCAAAAATAGGAATGCAAGTATTCTATTACTGAGCCCATTATACCCTCTGCTATTTCAAAAAGGGTTTATAGATAAGTGAAAGATTAGTTGATAATTCTTTGAAATGAACTTTGGATCTTTAGCCCTTCTCAATCTCTATTACAGATTGTTTAGCGAATTGGCTGAAATCAGGAGGCTAAGCAAATCATAGAAAATCTATATCAATCCAAAACCTGAGTGATAATCAAAAAGAAACAGAAACATGGTTTAGGCAATTTTCCTGATTTATCATTCAGCACAAACATACGCTGATTTTTACAGAATATTTTTAGGTAGGAAACAGTCATTTTTTTCTGGTGACCTGTATGCATGAAAGAACACAAAATGCAACCAAAAGGCTTAAGTGTGGGAATGACTCAAAAAGCCCCGCTGGGTCTCTTGCTTCCTGTTTTATTCTACAAACACAAGAAAGAACTTTAAAAGTACCTAATTACTTAAAGGATCACATTACAAGAAAATCAGTTAAATGATATTCAGTTTTCCTTTGGTGAAATGCATGTCGTGGTCCTTTCCTAGCACACACGTGCACAGACACAAACACACACACACCCCAGAAAAGCCAAGATAAACTTTCTGTCTGAATTAAACCCTATAAGAGCAGAATCCAAAGACCAGTACATCTTAAGTTATATGCTGGGTTCCTTATTTTTTGTTGAGAAAACTTATTATATATCATCAAGATGTTCAGGTTCTGGATTAGAATACCCCTGGTAAATTCGAGAGACACTAACCATTTATGTGAAGAGATAACATAAGGAAGCTTATTTTAATCACCAGCACACAGCGTCAGTTATTCTTTGAGTAATAACTATCGCTCTTCCCAGATTTAACACGTAACATCTAATTTCATTTTCATCCTTAACTGTATTTCTATTTCCTATTTATGCTAAGGAGTGCTGCTTTCTGCTCTGTAATTTTTGGCCGTATTGGCTTCAGTCACTATACAATTTTGTCTGCAGTATTCACTGAATCTTTTATTCTGTTTGAAATTAAATTTAGGTTCCACAAACATCATAGTATTCATTTTCCTCTTCAAAGCACCTGTGTACCCACATGTGCACATATGTGTACCCATGTGTGGTTCTATTTGTGTGTGTGTGTTCTCTGTAAGAATGTCTGTTAAAAGCATGATTTCTTAAAAATAATGCACATGCACATGGTCCAGACCAAAAAAAAAAAAAAACCAATGGGGAAGGAGAAAAACATGGTACATTGATCGGTGGTCTAAGAGTCTTAAAAAAAAAGATGGCAGCATTACTGACAGAAATAGGGACGTGGCAGAGTAAGTTTTTAAATGAAATTGAGATGTCTGATACTATAACTGTTGAGGTTGAACAGTTGGCAACCAAATGGCTTCCCCCCTCAGTTCCCTTTATTTCTGGGTCTACACAATATAGATTCTATACTCTCAAACTAGCTACTCTTTAATAACCAATTACAATTTGATTGGATTATATGTATAGGCTATCAGAACAATGATACTATTCTATATTACAGTAAACATTTGACTGCTACTAACAGTTATTAGAGTTTTCTAGTTATCAGACATTTCTATTTAAAAAGGCACCAGCTCTTTTCTGTAAAACTAATTTGAAACCCACTCATTAACATATAATGAAAAATAACCTTTTCTGATGATTTGGTAAAATGGGAATGAGTCACTTTTCATTCTCAGTGGAGATGGATGAATTCTTATGATATGCGATGCTTTTTATTCTTAAGTATACTATCCCTTTACATGGAAATGTATCATTTAGCCAATGACTCCAATACTGTGTACATTTCAGTTTGTTAGTTGTACTGGATATTCTTTTCTTACTCCTCCAGATCTGCTCTCCACTCTTCTACTTTGCTCTGTGCCCAAGAAAGCTGATCTTTATGAACTACATCAACTAGAATCCCTTGCTCCCTGGTTTCCAGTTGGTTTGGCCAATGGGAACTACTAGCAGTGTGTTAGTGGTTAATAAAAAAAGTCAAGCTAAGGTATTATAAGGCTAGATCCCTCACTGCCTGGCTGTGAGTTGACCATTGTGGAGACCTCTCTAAGCATCAGGCAGCCCTTTCCTATAACTGTACGTGTTATCAGAGTTCTGGTATCACACATAGATGTGGTTAATAGCTTTCTGCTAAAACAATAGGGTGCTTCACCATGCCTTGCTGTTTTTTCTTAACCATACCAACAGCTTTGTAAAAAAGAAATCCCAATATTAATCTCTTGAATCATCCCTTCTGAGTGTGCCATATGTTTCCTTCTCAGAGTCTGAATGATTAACTGGGTTGGTTAGTTATTCTTAGCTCTAAAATTTTTGCTCAAAGTCACTTTTTTACAAAATCTTTGGGGCTGAATTTCTAACACCTGAGTCTCATATTTCAGATTCTCAGGTGTGGGCTTCCTGTTGGAGATGTCAAAAATAAAATATTTTCTACATTATGATTTCAGGGTTTAGCAGAAACAAAGAGGAACAGTGGATATCAAGCAGCAATTTTAAGCTTGATAGATTAGTTTAGGCAAAAATAGGTTTTGATAATTTTCTCATACTTTAAAAGACAAACACATTTAATGTTAACATCCTTATCTTTATTATATGTGGCTTTAAATAGAAGGTTTTCAAGAACTGTGACTCATATTCCTGTGAACCTAGTTTTCCATCTCAGCAATAACTTTCCAGTGTTTCTTCCCCCACCATCCCTAATATTTTGCCATACCACTAAATGAAACTTCAATTATAGTGTAATTTCACAGATGTGGAGCATTTTCTTGTCCAAAGACATTTAAAAACACCTGGGTCTGAAATCCCTAATTAATTAAGAAGACAAGATATTCAGGGCAAACTATATAAGTCAGATGGACAAAGTATATAAGAAGTTAAGGAAAAGATTTGATTTTCCCTTAAAGTTTAGAAAAACAAATATAAAATATATGTCAGATAAAAATTAAAAATAAATAAAATGACAGTTGAAGGAGGGATTTAAATTCAAAATAATCAATTTAAAATAAAGTGCATTGGTATGGGCTTTTTTTACATATAACACCAAAATCAATAGTTATTATTATTTGGACTACAACTAAGTTTAATAATTACATAATAAATGTCATTATTGCATGGTTCTTTGAGTTCAACAATTTACAGAGTTCTACCATAGGAAAGTTAAATAACTAATCAAACCAACACAATTGCAAACCAGTAATTTCAGCTGCAGATACATATAAAAATCAAGAACATGTAGCAATGCAATGATTGCATCTTAATTATAATATATTTAAGCTGATTTCACTCATTCTGAATTTTTTTCATTCACAAGCTATATGTGTGATTTAAGTGCTACCCTAAATCCATTTATTGTAGTATTAAGGTTTTAGTAATGACCTAAAGAAAATGTCCAGAATAAACAGACACTTAAACTTTGTTTAGGTGCTCTGAGTCACTTTGTAACCCTAAGAAAAGCTGTCAGTATTTGAACAAGAGTTAAATTGTTAAGTAGGAAATGTCTGAATTAGAGTTTAGACTTGAAGAATGAAATGAGATCAATGAAAGTCTATACTGCTTTTTGTAATCTTAATCTTGATATAAAAGCTAACATCTGAAGACGAAATCTAGGGACTACTATTTTGCCAAACATGTCTATTAATGTAATATGGGAAAATGAGTGAAATTTTTGCAGGTTTCACGAAAAGTAAACATATGCTTTCAGGAGTGAAAAACATTAACATCGTACGGTTTGTTTGTTTTTAATAATATCTGCCAGTCAAAACTTAGGAATTAAAAAAAGAGAAGAAAAAGCCTGCAATGCCAAACAGATTAGACACAGTGAGCTAAGAAAAGGAAGATGGATAGAATTGTTCAGAGGGCAGATACTCTTTCTCCTTTCTCACTAAGAATAAGCAGAGGCGCATTTGTGTAAACTTAACTAAGCAGAAACCTGCAGTGTCTGCTCAGTGCTCCTGACCTGCCAGCTGGAAAGAGCACGTAGTTTAAATGGTTTAAGCTCTCAAAGAAGCCAAGACTTGGCTGATCATCTTGGGCTCAGCATATTGTGAGGCATATGAACACTCTCTTCAAAACTGGCAGGGAGAAAGGATGGAAAATTGAAAATTGAAACACAGTAGCCAGTTAAAATTCAGATAATTGTAAGGGTTGTGTTTTATCTGAAGCATTTGGTTATACTCCAAGCTACTGAATAAGAAAATAAATGGATTCACTCTTTAGGAGACAGCAGAGCACCTTTAGATTACTACACTACTGTTTAGTACACTGGAAAAAAAAAAAAAGGGTAGAAAGAGAGAACATGTATGTATTCTATCGTAAAGAAATTTGTGTCATTTTTTCTTAATGTGATCTAGCTTTTTATTGCTGTCTCTAGAACTTGCTTATATTATTATTATTATTTATTTTTTTTTTTTGTGGCACACGGGCCTCCCACTGCTGTGGCCTCTCCCATTGAGGAGCACAGGCTCCGGGCATGCAGGCTCGGCGGCCATAGCTCACGGGCCCAGCCGCTCCGCGGCATGTGGGATCTTCCCGGACCGGGGCACGATCCCGCGTCCCCTGCATCGGCAGGCGGACTCTCAACCACTGCGCCACCAGGGAAGTCCCTGCTTATATTATTTATACATGTCTTATTATTCATTTTAACAAAAACATAAATAAGTTTAAACATTTTAATAGGATATTCACCATTCTAATGAATAAACTTCAAAGGCATGGTATTCAAAATGAGTATCTGCAATAACCTCCCCAAAACAATGGCATATTCATTATTCTTACTTTACTAGAGAGAAAAAAATTGGTTTGGCTCAATAGAGTTAACAAAAATATTGATTTCTATTCTATTGGGTTGGCTAAAAGTTTCGTTCAGTTTTTTTCTGGAAGATGGCTCTAGTAGCACTTAGTTGTCTTTAACTTCATTCAAAACAATTTTGTTAGATTGTATGTGACAGCTGTCATATCAGCGTGCAGTTTAATAAAGACTTATCAAAATTGGTGCATTTTTTGCGTAGCCATTTTAGTATTGAAGATGGAAGAAAAAAAGCAACGTTTTCAGTATATTATTCTTTATTATTTCAGAAAGTTAAAAACTCAACTGAAACGCAAAAAAAGATTTGTGCAGCGTATGGAGAAGGTGCTGTGACTGACTGATCGAACGTGTCAAAAGTAGTTTGCGAAGTTTCCTGCTGTAGATTTCTCACTCGACAGTGCTCTACGGGTCGGGTAAACCAGTTGAAGTTGATAGCGATCAAATTGAGACATTAGTTGAGAACAATCAACACTACACCATGCGGAAGAGAGCCGACATACTCAAAATACCCAAATCAAGTGCTGAAAATCATTTGCACCAGCTTGGTTATGTTCATCGTTTTTATGTTTGGGTTCCACATAAATTAAGTAAAAAAAACCTTCTTGACCATATTTCCGCATGCGATTCTCTACTTAAACGTAATGAAAACGTTCTATTTTTAAAATAAATTGTGATGGGCAATGAAAAGTGGATACTGTACAATAATGTGGAATGGAAGAGATCGTAGGACAAGTGAAATGAACCACCACTAACCACACCAAAGGCCAGTCGGCATCCAAAGAAGGTGATGTTGTGTATATGGTGGGATTGGAAGGGAGTCCTCTAATTATGAGCTCCTTCCGGAAATCCAAACGATTAATTCCAACAAGTACTGCTACCAATTAGATCAACTGAAAGCAGCACTCCATGAAAAGTGTCCAGAATTAGTCAACAGAAAACGCATAATCTTCCATCAGGAAACTGCAAGACTGCATGTTTCTTTGATGATCAGGCAAAAACTGTTACAGCTTGGCTGGGAGGTTCTGCTTTATCTGCCATATTCACCTGACATTGCACCTTCAGATTTCCATTTATTTAGGTCTTTACAAAATTCTCTTAATGGGAAAAATTTAAATTCCCTGGAAGACTGTAACGGGCACCTGGAACAGTTCTTTGCTCAAAAAGATAAAAAGTTTTTGGGAAGATGGAATTATGAAGTTGCTTGAAAAATGGCAGAAGGTAGTGGAACAAAAGGGTGAATATGTTGTTCAATAAAGTTCTTGGTGAAAATGAAAAATATGTCTTATATTTTTACTTAAAAACCAAAGGCACTTTTTGGCCAACCCAATACTTTGTTTTCTACTTTAATATTGTTGTTTGTTCTGTATATGAGAGAGAACACAATGCCCCTCACTCCTGGGAATGTAAAAACATGTTGCCAACAACATCTCAAACTGACATGGTTTGGATTTACTGCATCAGTACAAAAAACAATACTAAAGGTAGTCAGAGTTCACGACTCCTGGGTATGTCACAGGCTGAGGGCAGCAACTGCAACTGCCATCAGCATGTCTCCTGATGCCACCCAGAATTGCTGAGCTACAAGTTGAGAACTGAATACTTATTGGTCACATTGCTGACAAGTTTTTGAGAGGTATGTGAATGAAGCATTCACTGAAGTTATAATAAACAGTTTTTTGCACTATATTTAGACTCATTCTTCTAGCCTAAAACTGAAGTCCAGTTTCAATGCAGAAAAGTCTTTTCCACAAGGGAATGAGAAACACATGAGAATAAATACATATATCATCCTAGATTCTACTCTGAATGATTTCAAAACATACATTTGAATATGAAGAAACTTTCAGTGAAGTTTTAATTACTTTTATATATCACTGCATTTACTACTAGGTAGGCCTTGTTCTTAGCTTCTCTTTAAACAACTCTATTTCAGCTTTAGATTAAATCTAATTAATGTTTCAAAATAGAATTACTGTTCTAGAAATCAAAGCAGAATATTCTATAAAATTTCTACCATGTATAGTGATATGAACTACATCAGTAGAGCAGAAAAATGAATTATTTTTAAAAGTAAGCTACACATTCTCTACTGTTGACAAAAATTCAATGGAAAAGAAGGGGTAGGATTTTTTGATTTCCTCCAACCAGTAAATCACATGCTTTTTAAAGGGCTCCTTTGTTATCCTTTTATAGGAAATAGGTTTTCTTTCCAATATGTTCCTGCTCAAAATCTTTTCAGTTGAGTTGTTTTCATTGTGCCAAATGGAAGTTTTTATAAATTGTTTATGGGTGTCAAAGTTTCTTAATAGTTCAGTTGGACTGTTTACTCTCCAAGCAGTAGTAGGTAGGCAACAACATTTCTGTCAGTGTTAAAAGTTGATCTGCCAAATTTTAATGCTGTAGCTTAAACAGGACAGGCAGTGTGGTAGGAAAGCAGCTGTCCAGTACTTAACAAGATTTGGTTTGTCAACAGTATGGCTGAAGGTGTTTGACATGATACATTCTTTCTCCATCATACTTCCAGCCCTTTGTCAGAATGTATATTCTCACCTGGAGTCAATCTGCTGAATTCTTTTTACCTTTTAACAGGGAAAGGAAAACTTTGTTTAAAAGAATAACAGTAAAGAATATTAAAGAGAGTTTTTTTTACACATTGATTTTCCATGAAACTGTGACTAGAGATAATAATGAATGCTAGTTGCTTCTTCACATCCAGCAGTAAATTCCCTCAATTAGTCACATGGAGAGAAAAAAAAAAAAAAAATCTGTGTCCCTTAAAAAAAAAAAAAATAGCATATGAAATCTACTTCCCCAAACTAAGAGGAAAAGTGCAGATACTGTGCAACTAAAGGGATTTCTCTGTAGTCTGAAATGGCTGTCTTACTTGGCTGTAAATCCCCCTCACATAATGTCTGAGGTCTTGCTTGCAGGGATGTGATCAAGTTACACTGCCTGAACGAAAAGTTAAAAAACAAATTAGGGCAGAGGACCTTGCCAGCTATCCATGATTTCTTGCAGTGCTTATCAGTAACCCGTGTGGGATGATTCACGGTGAGAACACCAAATCTCTTTGTCCCAGGCTGCCATGTTTCACTCTAGTGTCAATATATCAGGGGAAATGAATGCTAAGCTTTTAACAGCCATAGTTAGTGTCGGACACGTTTGCAACATGGACAGAGAAGGTTGCAGCTGTGAAAACCTGTGACACAGCCCCTAGGGACTTGCTTGATAGAGTTCTTGCCTTCTGACTGATTCAGTAGCAGCAACAAACCTTCACAAGTGGTGACGTCACTGATATTGAGAGTGTCTTCTACAAGGCTGCATGCATTAAACTACTTTGATAGAACTGGGGTACAGAATCACCCACTGGTTGCTGTTTAAAATGAAGTTACTCAAAATTCAAATTTTATCTTTAAAAAAATTACATAGTAAGAACTCATGAACTAAAATTTTATTACTTTGAACTTTGTGATAACACAGACCAAGATCTATAATCTCTCCCATTATCTCTAAATAAAGATAATACATTTATACCAATTATATATTATGTTATTATAAATTTCTAAAAGATTCGCTTTATATAATTTAATGGAAATAAAACTCTAGTCACTCGAAGCAATTTAGGGACATTTTCATAAATTGTTAATTTAAAATCATTTTTATCAATATATTTAAATTCTTTGTTAGCTTAGCTAAATTTAATTAAAATAAAACATTTTCCTATTTTGGAGAAAAAGTATCAGAGTTGCAGGATTGCAAATTTCAGCCATCAACTCCTCTATCCTATGTACCCAAGCCACATTATTCACACACCTAAGATCTTTGCACACACTTGATGCTGAAAGAGGAGACTGCAGAATTATAAAAATAGATTTAGAAAGGTGTAACAACTGATTAAGAAAATAAAAAAAAGAGTAGTATCCAAATAATGAAATCAATGTTAGTGCCAAACAGAAGCCTCATGTGAAGTAGAAGAAAGTGATCTTAAGTGGTCAGAAAAGTAAGCACATTCCATCATTGGGACAACTGACCCTTCTTTTTTTTGTTGTTTTCTGGGTTTTTTGGCCAAGGCTTGTGGCTTGTGGGATCTTAGTTACCTGACCAGGCACTGAACCCACACCCTTGGCAGTGAAAGCGCTGAGTCCTAACCACTGGACTGCCAGTCCTAACCACTGGACTGAATTCCCAACCCTTATTTTCAAAAGTAGCAAAACCTGATCCTTGATTCTGTTCAGAAACAGCATACACATAACAGGGTTAAAACTGTCCTCCCCAAGTTGTCTCCTAATGTAATCTTCTGATGCTTTACCAAGTACAGTGACAAGTTCCCTGGGCATTAATATCTAGAGAAATGACACTATCACTCACTTGTCTCAAATACTAGCTAAAGGGAGATTCAAATTAGAAGACTTCTCCTCCAACAATTCCTGTGGCCCGTATGCCTCTCTGAAAATTGCCACTCACTTTTTCTCAGGTTTGCATTCCAGTTTACAAGTACCAAGGGAAATACATGTAGTAAATGTTGAATGTGATTCCAGTTTAAGAATTACCTCTATCAACTGTTATAACTGGTTTCAAATTTGGTTAAGCATTTCTGATATTTATGTAGACTATACACTTTACGTTCTAATTGGGTTGAAAGTGGATGATCTAAACATAATCAGCCAGTGTATACCGTAGATTTTCTTCTTTGTGCAGAAAAACCAAACCACTTTTTTAAAGTATATTTTTTTCAGATTCCCATAAGATTGCCTATTAGCAGACACAAATCTGCTTCTGTTTTTGTTTTAATGGCAGAAATAAATGATCATAATGAAGAAGTTGAGACTAAAGTAAGTAACACCCATCTAACTAAACTCATTTTTCTGCCTCCTTAGTTCCCTTAAATGTCACTGCCACTCAGGAACAAGTCATAATGCTACCCTTTCACTCCTCTCCTTCATCATCAGCCAAATAACTGACATTACAGTCAATGATTCCCTACTTTATATCTCCCCCCGCCACCCCATTTCTAATTCTCACTGTGATTATCTATCTGTATATAAAAGCCTCACTTCTATGTTACTATGATAATCTTATATTTGAATTTATTGACTGCAGTTTCTTGACTCCATGGGTCACACTGTACAACTGCCCATTTAATCTTCTTTATATACCATGCAATTAACCTGCTCAAAATTTTGGATAATATCCCACTGGATGAGTGTCCAGGCTATGTCCAAAATTGTTTGTCCTCTAATCATGTCGTTTAGCTGTTTCCTACAAATTTTTGATTTGTAGTATGTTCAATATCTTCTAATATCCACCTTGATCTCTCCTTTGACCCACTGGAGCTAAAAAGAGCTTCTAGATGCTGGCTATGTTCTATTTCTCGACCAGGGTGGTGATTAAATAGTCTACTCACTATACGTTGATCTGCACATAGAGAGGTATAGCTAAGCTTGCACACTTTTCTCTAAGTTATACTTCAATTTATTAAAAAAAAGTTTATTTGAAAAGCAAACTAAATTGTTAAAGAATAGAATTGCTGTATTAACTTGGGTTGCTCAGAGATTAGGAGGAAAAGTGTGGTTCAAGGTAACAGTTATGTTACACAAGCAGAAAACTTCCTGAGAATGAATCCAGCTAATGGAAACCAGAGCTGAAAAGTATAGAGAATAAGGCAATATTGATGTAGACCTAAGGAATATGTTATTTTATTTAACTTTAGAGTACGAAGTACAGGGTTGTATTCTATAATAATAACTAATTTCAAAATCTAACATTATATGCCAAGCATTGAGTAAAACATTTAATAAGCATTTTCTTATGTAATATTAGTTCTTTATAGGAGTACTCCTTAATTTTCAAATATATTAGTGCTTTCTGTTTACCTTTTGTTATCGTTTTTTAGCTTAATTCCATACTACTGTGATCAGTACTATGCACGTTGTTACCAATCCCTAAAAACTTGCTGAGGTTTACTTGCTTTGTGGAGCAGCATATGGTTACTTTTTATAAATGCACCAGAAACAATTGAAACAAATGTGTATGCTGCAGTTGTTTTGTGAAGTGGTCAACCTATATGCTAATTAAGTTCTAAAAGTAGGTAATTGTGCTGTTCAAATCTTCTATACCCTTCCTGATATTTTTTTTTTTTTCTGTTTCAATCTGTAATTTAAGAGTTGTATTCATTTTTATTTCTAGAATCCATTTGACTATTTTATATAGCTTCTAGGGGTCTGAATACTCCAATTTCTAAATTTCTATTTAATTACTTGTTTTTTCTCTTGGTTTTTAGATATTTCTTACTTTTTTTGATTACAAGTTATTTTTATTGGATTTTTGATTGAGTGAGAAAATTTAATATAAAAATTGTAGAGATAATTTGAAGGAACAGATTCCTTAAGGTTTTCTTTCCAGCTGTCAGGTTAGTGTAAATCTCCTTAAACAAGGGTTTCTAAACCTCAGCACTATTCATATTTTGGACCAGGATAATTCTTTGTTTTGCAAAGCTGTCCCGTGCATTGTAGTATGCTTAGCTGCTTCCCTTGCCTCTACTCACTAGATACCAGTAGCATTCTCGCATGTTTTGGCAATCCAAATTGTTTCTGTACATGGCCAAATGTCCCCTGAGGTGTGGCTGTGGTGATGCCCCTGCTTAAGAACCACTGCGCCTTAACCCATTAGGAGGTGAATTTAAGTTTGTTTAGTCCTTGTGAGAACTATTCTTCTCTGCTATGACCTTACTCTTAGGTTTTAGACCTTTATTTTCCCAAATGAAAATCCAAGGTATTTATCAAAACAACTTCTACTTTGAGCCCCCAGCCTTACGAAATTGATGAGAGCTTTGTTCTACATCTCTGCCTCTCTACTACCTCTTTGTGATCAGATACTCTTCTTCCCATCCTCTGCTCCTACTTAGCAAATATCTGAGAAGAATGTGATGTCAAATGTCAGACTTACCTTCAGAATTTCAATACCCAATCCTTTCATACAGACACTTTATATTAGCCTTCCAGCTACTTCAGCTGTTCTCAGGTAGTTCAAAGTTTGCACTTTGGTGCAAAGTAAGCTAGACTGCCATTGTCAGAGGCTAAAATTCCCTTTTGCCCAACTGTTTAAGAGTAAGTCCCAGGGGCTTCCCTGGTGGTGCAGTGGTTGAGAGTACGCCTGCCGAAGCAGGGGACACAGGTTCGTGCCCTGGTCTGGGAAGATCCCACATGCCGGGGAGTGGCTAGGCCCATGAGCCATGGCCGCTGAGCCTGCGCGTCCAGAGCCCGTGCTCCGCAACGGGAGAGGCCACAACAGTGAGAGGCCCGCGTACCGCAAAAAAAAAAAAAAGTCCCAGGATTGCACTTCCCTGCCTTTATTGGCCTTGCATGTGTCACATGCGCATTCCTGAATGAGTCACTGTATCCAGGAAATGAAATGCTCTATTTGGTGTACCCTGAGCTCTGAGCCACATCCAACGATGTGGGTGGGGTCAACCTTACTTGAACTGGTTAGAGAATAAATTATGGGTAGTTCCTGATGACCATTACCTAAATGAGCAGAAGAGGAGAGGTACAGTGGGAAGGGGGGAATACGGATGTTTGCAGGTGAAAAACAATAGCTTTCTACCCAACATAAGTGAAAGCTGAAATATAATTGTTATTCTCTAAATGTTAAATTTCCTTTTAAAAATATTTTGCCAATTAATAAAGCATTCTCTTAAAAGTTTAATCTTAAACATTAAGTTTAAAAACTATACTGTGAACTTCTGATATACTAATTGAACTCATAAAATGTATAAGGAATATCACTCAACAGAAAGAGACTCTAAGTCAACTCAGAAAAGAACTAGATTTAAAGATAAGTAAACTTTCTCACAAATGTGGTTGAATCACTTCAAAATATTATATATGTTGTGGTAGGAAAATATGTTTCACCTCTCATACATTGGTATGGGTAGTAGACTTAAACTAAGGTGTCAACCAACTTCAGCTGTCTGGGGTAGGGGGAGGGGAAGAAAAAAACTAATAATTAGAAACTATAAACTATCAACTAAGTCCCTTTGTATCCAACTTTTTAAGGGCTGAAAACAATTTTTGTACTGAAATATACAACAGTTTTGTATTAAAATACACATATACCTAAATATGAGGAAAGCAATGTTTAGCTATCTTGTTAAGCAGACATTTTTAGTGAAACTAAAATTTAGTGAAGTCAATATGAGGTATTCTGAAGCTAATCATATTTTCTGAATTGCCAATGGATGCATTTATGATTATTAGTTGTGGTGAACGGTGATTAATGTTTCTCAGTTATGCACGCTTTACCCTATCTGATGAACCTACTACCCTCACCATTTCAAATACATGATTCATTTTTGTAAATAGAAAGATAGATAGATATGGATATATATACATATATATGTACATATATTTAAATTTAATAGTATATACTTTAAATTTGACCATTGATTTAAAAATAAAATGCTTGGCATTTACTTGTTTCCACTACTTAATAGCATGTACAGGACAATCATTTACGACTGATGAAAATGTTCATTCTTTTGATATTCAGGCAGTTACATGTCATTTCTCTACCGCTTCTATAGACATTGTTGCTGATGAAGCCAAAGTCAGTTTCCACCCAGAATTATGCAACTAACTTATTTAGTTCATGAGAACAGAAGAATAGTTGCCAAGTGCTAACCAGATAACTCTCACCAACATGCCCCTGGCAGAAAACTTTACCAGAAGAGCTTATTTCAGAGGATCACAAAAAGTTCATCTCAACTATCTTTCAGAAAATAATTAAAACTTTAGATTGCAGTGTATGTGTGTGAGTGTGTGTGTGTGTGTGTGTGTGTGTGTGAGAGAGAGAGAGAGAGAGAGAGAGAGAGAGAGAGAGAGAAACAGAAAGAGGGAGAGAGAAAGAGGGAGGGAGGAGTGGAGAAAGTAATATTGTTTCATGTAAAAAAATGGCTGAAGGGAAACATTATGATAACTTTTGTCACAGAGCACTATTAAACCTGACATCTATAACGTATTTGTTTTTTTAATAGGCAATAAATGAATCGGTGATGACTTCAACAATAATTGAAAGTAATTTGGTAAGAAATTCACCAGGGATAAAAAACTCAAGAGAATTCTCTGAACCTAGAACAGGCAAACTAGAAGGATTGACCTGCCATCACAGATTTTTTTGTGTTTTGGGTTTTGTGTGTGGGTTTTTTTTTATGTGTGTGTGTGATTCCATTAGTAATATAATTGGAGCATAAAGAAAAGTGTAGAAGAATGATTATGGATTGGTTAACTTAGCTTTGGTGGATTTTAGGGAAAAAAATCATTGGTTGTAAATGTAGGATATCATAGCTGTTGAAAAATTCAAGTGCTTTCTAGTGTACAGAGTGATTTCATAGAAAACATATGCATACACTGTCAATTTCTTTTCTCTCACTGTCACAGTAAAAACAGTGACACATTTCTTAAGGAAGGAACAGTTTTTGTGATAAGATAGTCAAACTCTGTTCTAGAAAAGTAGTTTGTTTTGTTTTGTTTCGTTTTCTTTTGTTTAATGCAAATAGAAAGAGGGGACCAAAATGTGTACTTAAAAATACTTAAACTAGTTCATTTCATTATTTTCTGAAGTAAAGAAAACTTACAAATATACACACCTAAGCAAAGAGGAAAGGAGGACACTGTGATTCCTGACATAACTAGAATAAATCTCTTTTTCTGGTGTCTTCTGTCAAAACCTACCTTGGAGAAAGGAGAGAGGAGACAAAGGTATCCACAATATAGCAACAATATCAAAAGCTAGGAAACCCAGTGAGACAGAAGATGGTTTTGAAAAAACCACTGTTGCGTTGTGTGGTTGTTGTGTGGTTTATGGGTGGTTATAGCGGGACAGACTGTTTAGGCTAGCTGTGGTAGTGAGGGAATGATAAAACAGATAAACATTAGTTGTTATTTCTGTATATATTTCACGTTCCCTCCCATCACCACCACGTTGGATCAGTCATTAGCTGCCCTTCTGCTGAGGTCAATGGGTGGTATCAGGGCACCACAAAAGCTTTTTAGTGAGGTGCTGAAAGACATAGGTAAGAAGTGATTGGTTTTCTATGACTTTTTCTATTTTTTCTATTGATATTCTAAAAACATTGCCTTCTCCCAACACTGCTCTTCTCCAGGGTGTTAAGGTGATGGAAATGATAACAAATACAGGCAATTAACAATGGTTTGATGGAGCTGGAGCTCTCCACTTATGGGCTTATCTCTACGGCCTCTTTGAACACACTTGAACCAAGTTCTAGCCTTCAATCCCTTAAAAAGTATTACAAGAGTAGGTGATAGACTCAGGAAAATAAGCACCCTTAGACTAAAAAAACCTAAACACTTAAAGAGAACTGTCCTCTTCAAAAGAAAAATGACTGGGCATTATACATCTTCTGAAGCAGAAATATTAGAACAGTCAGACCAAAAATCTAAAGAAATAAGAAATGTTATGTTAGCAAATTCAAATTTCAAATAAGAATGAGAAACTATTAAAATAGCCAGGTGGAAATATTAGTTGTAAAAATATAATAAAAAGATTAATGGGGACAGCAGATGAAATTTAGCTGACGATCAAGTTGTTTAGTTGATCATATTAAGAAACTCTCTCAGAAGGAAACGGGAGAGATAAAGGAAGAAAAATGTAAAATTTAAGAGGTATGGAAGACAAAAGTAGAAACACAACATTCAGGTAAAATAAATTGTCCAGAAAAATAAATGGAAACAAAGTCTTTAAAGAAATGAAAATAGTTTCCCTAAATTAAAAAAGGATAACCTAAATCATATATGGAGAAGTAAAGCGTCATGAAGAGCCACTAACAACAACAACAAAAAGAATACGGAAGTACTTACAAGTTATTATAAAATATTATAACTAAGATGGAGTGGTGCTAGTGAAGGGAGAGACTAAATTGATCAGGGAGCCAAATGAGAGCCTAGATACAGACTCACATTTACTTAAAACCTAGGTAAATGATACAGGTGGAATGAACTAAGAAATTATTCAATAAATGGGGTTAGAAAAAACATCTCTAACTTGTCTCATACACAAAAACAAACTCTAACTGAATTAAGAATTTGAATATGAAAACATTTAGAAAAAATATAGTGTGTATCTTTCTGACTTTGGGAAAGATATTTAAATAAGTACAAAAATAATCAAAGAGGATAATAATAAACATAGCATTAAATTTACAATCAGTTCATCAAAAGACATCTAAAGAAAGTGAAAGATATGCTACAAAAAAGAAGATATTTGTAACACATATTCACAAAGAACTTGTATCAGCAATAAAAATGTGTAATTTTAATAGATTCTACACATTAATTTTAAAAAAGACCAGTGAACCAATAGAAGGTCATAAATCACGAATGTATGTTATACAGTATTCATGACTCACAGCTTATTAAGAGATGTTCAACCTTATTATTAACCAAAGAAAAGCAAGACAAAACTGGTAAATGAGATACCAGTTTAGAACACTGGAGTGGTGCAACTTAAAAGGAATGACCATATCAAGGGTTTGGGAGTCTCTACACAATCTGTATTACTAAAACATTACCAGTGAGCGTTTTCAACCATTTTTTCTAAAACAATTCGGCAATATTTTATAAAGTTGAAACTCATGAAGCAACAACTTTAGGTCATGTATAACAAAAAACCATGAGGAAGATTTTTTATAGCAGTGATCTTTGCACTACTAGAAATACTGAAATTCTCATTAACTAAAAATGGATAAAAAATAAAGTATACTGATTCAATAATATATGAAAGTAAAAATAAATGAACAGCAGGCATGTTCAACAGTGATTAATCTTATTAACATGATATTTGTGTTGGAAGAGAAATTCCTAGTAGAAAATATGTGCCATGTCTTTTTATATAGATTGAAAACAAGTAAAAAATAACCATAAATTGTTTATGCATTAATTATATATGTGAAAAAAAATGAGGAAATGACAGTAGTAGTAGTTACTTCTGAAGGGAATACTTAGGGATGAATTAGGGAAGGTTTATAGAATTCAGCTATAAGTAATAGAGAGTAACTACTTTTGAGATTGGATAGTATGTTCCTAATGATTTAATATATTATGAAATATGTGAATGAAATAACAAAATTGATGATTAAAAAAAGGTTACTGATATATCCACAGTGATTGTCATGAACAAAAGATTGTGATAAATTCAATTCTATGTATCTAATTTTCAATTAAGGATAAAAGCAAGGGGACGTAAATAAACTCATTTGTGTTTTCAAATTCATAGTTTTTTGCTAATTAAAAATAAACTTCTATCTTTCAATCCAAAACCCCAATGACTTTCTCACTCATTAAATCTCATCTTGGGGGCTTCCCTGGTGGCGCAGTGGTTGAGAGTCCACCTGCTGATGCAGGGGACACAGGTTCGTGCCCTGGTCTGGGAAGATCCCACATGCCGCAGAGCGGCTGGGCCCGTGAGCCATGGCCGCTGAGCCTGCGCTCGCAACGGGAGAGGCCACAGCAGTGAGAGGCCCGCGTACCGCAAAAAAAAAAAAAATCTCATCTTGGAGTTTCTATACATAATTATTTTTAAAAGCATTTAAGTACTTACAGTTGTCTATTTATCTAAAGAAAGAGCACAATATCTTTCTAGACGATTAGAAAATCAAAATAAATGGAAAATATAACTTGAAAATATTATGATTATATATACCGTTTTCTTATTCATACTTTAGTTTGCAGTCTCACTTAGAGAATAAACAAACCACTACTAGCATAGTATCCCTTTACAAGCGATGAGAACCTAGAGTCTAAAAAACTTTAAAGGACAGATCAAAATTTAGGGGACAAAAGGCATTGGGTAATGTTAACCCATTCATTTCTTTGATGTTATTTGACAAAAGAGTATACGGGCATAACTTGTCTTATTGCACTTTGCTTTACTGTGCTTCATAGATAATTGTTTTTTATAAATTGAAGGTTTGCGGCAACCCTGCATCGAACAACTTTATTGGTGCCACTTTTTTAAACAGCATTTGCTCACTTCATGTCTCTGTCATATTTTAATAATTTTTGTAATATTTCAAAATTTTCATTACTATATTTTTTATGGTAATGCATCATCAGTGATGTTTGGTATTAGTATTGTAATTGTTTGGGGCACCACAAACTTCACCCATATAAGGCAATGAACTTAATCGATAAATGTGTGTGCTCTGACTGCTGCACCAACTGGCCATTCCCCCTTCTCTCTCCCTCTCCTCAGGCCTCTCTATTTCCTGAGACACAACAATATTGAAATTAGGCCATTTAATAATCCTTCAGTGGCCTCTAAGTGTTCAAGTGAAAGGAAGAGTTGCAAATCTCTCACTTTAATTCAAAAACCAGAAATTATTAGCTTAGTGAGGAAGACATCTCAAAAGCATAAATATGCTGAGAGCTAGGCTTCTTGTGCCAAACAATTAGCCAGGCTGTAAATGCAAAAGAAAAGTTCTTGAAGGCAATCGAAAGTGCTACTCCTGTGAACACCTGAATGATAAGGAAGCAAAACAAACACTGCTGATATGAATAAAGTTTTAGGGGTCTAGATAGAAAATCAAACCAGCCACAATATTCCCTTAATCCAAAGCCTAATCCAGAGCAAGGCCCTAACTCTCTTCAATTTTATGAAGGCTGATAGAGGTGAGGAATCTGCAGAAGAAAATTTCAAGGTAGCAGAGGTTGGTTCACCTCCTATAAGAAAAGAAGCTGTCTCTGTAACATAAAAGTACAAGCTGAAGCAGCAAGTGCTAACATAGAAGTTTGCAGCAAGTTATCCAGAAGATCTAGCTAAAATAATTCATGAAGGCGGCTACACAAAATGACAGATTTTCAATGTAAACAAAAGTCTGGCTAGGACTTTTATAGCCAGAGAGGAGAAGTCAATGCCTGGCTTTAAAACTTCAAAGCACAGGCTGTCTCTCTTGTTAGGGGTTAATAATGCAGCTGGTGACTTTAAATTGAAGCCAACACTAATTTACCATTGTGAAAATCCATTAAGAATTATAGTAAATATACACTGCTTGTGCTCTATAAATGGAACATCAAAGCCTGCATGACAGCTTGGGATTACAGCATGGTTTACTGAATATTTTTTTTAATATCTTTATTGGAGTATAATTGCTTTACAATGGTGTGTTAGTTTCTGCTTTATAACAAAGTGAATCAGTTGTACATAATACATATGTTCCCATATCTCTTCCCTCTTGCGTCTCCCTCCCTCCCACTCTCCCTATCCCACCCCTCTAGGTGGTCACAAAGCACCGAGCTAATCTCCATGTGCTATGCGGCTACCTCCCACTAGCTAGCTATTTTACGTTTGGTAGTGTATATATGTCCATGGCACTCTCTCACTGTCACAGCTTACCCTTGCCACTCCCCATATCCTCAAGTCCATTCTCTAGTAGGTCTGAGTCTTTATTCCCGTCTTACCCCTAGGATCTTCATGACCTTTTTTTTTTTTTCTTAGATTCCATATATATGTGTTAGCATACGGTATTTGTTTTTATCTTTCTGACTAACTTCACTCTGTATGACAGACTCTAGGTCTATCCACCTCACTACAAATAACTCAATTTCGTTTCTTTTTATGGGTGAGTAATATCCCACTATATATATGTGTCGCATCTTCTTTATCCATTCATCTGTTGATGGGCACCTAGGTTGCTTCCATGTCCTGGCTATTGTAAACAGATCTGCAATGAACATTTTGGTACATGACACTTTTTGAATTATGGTTTTCTCAGGGTATATGCCCAGTAGTGGGATTGCTGAGTCATATGGTAGTTCTATTTTTAGTTTTTTAAGGAACCTCCATACTGTTCTCCATAGCGGCTGTAATAATTTACATTCCCACCAAAGGTGCAAGAGTGTTCCCTTTTCTACACACCCTCTCCAGCATTTATTGTTTCTCGATTTTTTGATGATGGCCATTCTGACTGGTGTGAGATGATATCTCATTGTACTTTTGATCTGTATTTCTCTAAAGATTAATGATGTTGAGCATTCTTTCATGTGTTTGTTGGCAATCTGTATATCTTCTTTGGAGAAATGTCTATTTAGGTCTTCTGCCCATTTTTGGATTGGGCTGTTTGCTTTTTTTGTTATGGAGCTGCATGAGCTGCTTGTAAATTTTGGAGATTAATCCTTTGTCATTTGCTTCATTTGCAAATGTTTTCTCCCATTCTGAGGGTTGTCTTTTGGTCTTGTTTATGGTTTCCTTTGCTGTGCAAAAGCTTTGAAGTTTCATTAGGTCCCATTTGTTTATTTTTGTTTTTATTTCCATTTCTCTACGAGGTGGGTCAAAAAAGGATCTTGCTGTGATTTATGTCAGTGTTCTGCCTATGTTTTCCTCTAAGAGTTTGATAGTGTCTGGACTTACATTAAGGTCTTTAATCCATTTTAAGTTTATTTTTGGGTATGGTGTTAGGGAGTGTTCTAATTTCATACTTTTACATGTACCTGTCCAGTTTGTCCAGCACCACTTATTGAAGAGGCTGTCTTTTCTCCATTGTATATTCTTGCCTCCTTTATCAAAGATAAGGTGACCATATGTGCATGGGTTTATCTCTGGGCTTTCTATCCTGTTCCATTGATCTATATTTCTGTTTTTGTGCCAGTACCATACTGTCTTGATTACTGTAGCTTTCTAGTATAGTCTGATGTGAGGCAGCCTGATTCCTCCAGCTGCAAGTTTTGTTCTCAAGATTGCTTTGGTTATTTAGGATCTTTTGTGTTTTCATACAAATTGTGAAATTTTTTGTTCTAGTTCTGTGAAAAATGCCAATGGTAGTTTGATAGGGATTGCATTGAATCTGTAGATTGCTTTGGGTAGTAGAGTCATTTTCACAATGTTGATTCTTCCAATGCAAGAACATGGTATACCTCTCCATCTATTTGTATCAACTATAATTTCTTTAATTAGTGTCATAATTTTCTGCATACAGGTCTTTTGTCTCCTTAGGTGGGTTTATTCATAGATATTTTATTGTTTTTCTTGCAATGGTAAATGGGAATGTTTTCTTAATTTCACTTTTAGATTTTTCATCACTAGTGTATTAGAATGCCAGAGATTTCTGTGCATTAATTTTGCACCCTGCTACTTTACCAAATTCATTGATTAGCTCTAGTAGTTTTCTGGTAGCATCATTAGGATTCTCTAAGTAGAGTATCATGTCATCTGCAAACAGTGACAGCTTTACTTCTTCTTTTCCGATGTGGATTCCTTTTATTTCTTTTTCTTCTCTGATTGCTATGGCTAAAACTTCCAAAATTATTTTGAATAAGAGTGGTGAGAGCCTGGAGGGGAAGATGGCGGAAGAGTAAGACGCAGAGATCACATTCCTCCCCACAGATACACCAGAAATACATCTACACGTGGAACAACTCCTACAGAACACCTACTGAACGCTGGCAGAAGACCTCAGACCTCCCCAAAGGAAAGAAACTCCCCACATACCTGGGTAGGGCAAAAGAAAAAAACAGAGACAAAATAATAGGGATGGGACCTGCACCAGCGGGAGGGAGCTGTGAAGGAGGAAAGGTTTCCACACACTAGGAAGCCCCTTCACGGGCAAAGACTGCAGGTGGTGGAGGAGGAAAGCTTCGGAGCTGTGTAGGAGAGCACAGCCACAGGGGTGCGCAGGGCAAAGCGGGGAGATTCCCGCACAGAGGATCAGTGCCGACCGGCACTCACCAGCCTGAGAGGCTTGTCTGCTCACCCGCCGGGGTGGACGGGGCTGCAAGCTGAGGCGCTGGCTTTGGTCGGAGCGCAGGGAGAGGACTGGGGTTGGCGGCGTGAACACAGCCTGAAGGGGTTAGTGCACCACGGCTATCCGGGAGGGAGTCCGGAAAAAGGTCTGGAGCTGTGGAAGAGGCAAGAGACTTTTTCTTCCCTCTTTGTTTCCTGGTGCGCGAGGAGAGGGGATTAAAAGCTCCGCATAAAGGAGCTCCAGAGACGGGTGCGAGCCACGTCTAAAAGCGCGGACCCCAGAGACGGGCAGGAGACGGGTGGCAGACACTTCCTGCCACCGCCAGGAAGCCTGTGTGCAAGCACAGGTCACTGTCCACACCTCCTTTCCGGGGAGCCTGTGCAGCCGGCCACTGCCAGGTTCCCAGGATCCAGTGACAACTTCCTCGGGAGAATGCACGGTGAGCCTCAGGCTGATGCAACGTCATGCTGGCCTCTGCCGCCGCAGGCTCGCCCCGCACTACGTGCCCCTCCTGCCCCTCGGCCTGAGTGAGCCAGAGCCCCCGAATCAGTGGCTCCTTTAACCCCGTCCGGTCTGAGCGAAAAACAGACACCCTCCAGCGACCTACACACAGAGGCGGGGCTAAATCCTAAGCTGAGCCCCTGGGAGCTGTGAGAACAAAGAAGAGAAAGGGAAATCTCTCCCAGCAGCCTCAGAAGCTGTAGATTAAAGCTCCACAATCAACTTGATGTACCCTGCATCTGTAGAATACATGAATAGACAACAAATCATCCCAAATTGAGGAGGTGGAATTTGAAAGCAAGATTTATGATTTTTTCCCCTTTTGCTCTTTTTGAGAGTGTGTATGTGTATGCTTCTGTGTGAGATTTTGTCTGTATAGCTTTGCTTCCACCATTTGTCCTGGGGTTCTATCCGTCCTTTTTTTAAAAAAAATTTTTCTTAATACATATTTTTAAATTAATAACGTTATTATATTTTACTCTATTTTATTTTACTTTATCTTCTTTCTTTCTTTTTTCCTTCCTTCCCTCCTTCTTTCTTCCATCTTCCCACCATTCCTCCCTCCTTCCTTTCTTCCTTCCTTCCTTCCTTCCTTTCTTTCTACTTCTACTAATTCTTTCTCTCTACTTTTTCTCCCTTTTATTCTGAGACATGTGGGTGAAAGGCTCTGGGTGCTGCAGCCAGGAGTCAGTGCTGTGCCTCTGAGGTGGCAGAGCAAACTTCAGGACACTGGTCCACAAGAGACCTCCCAGCTCCACATAATATCAAACGGCGAAAATCTTCCAGAGATCTCCATCTCAACGCCAGCACCCAACTTCACTAAACGACCAGCAAGCTACATTGCTAGACACCCTATGCCAAACAACTAGCAACACAGGAACACAACCCCACCTATTAGCAGAGAGGCTGTCTAAAATCATAAGTCTACAGACACCCCCAAACGCACCACCAGACGTGGACCTGCCCACTAGAGAGACAAGATCCAGCCTCATCCACCAGAACAGGCACTAGTCCCCTCCACCAGAAAGCCTACACAACCCACTGAAACAACCTTAGCCACTGGGGACAGACACCAAAAACAACGGGAACTAGGAACCTGCAAAAACGAGAACCCAAACACAGTAAGATAAGCAAAATGAGAAGACAGCAAAACACACCGCAGACGAAGGAGCAAGATAAAAACCCACCAGACCTAACAAATGAAGAGGAAATAGGCAGTCTACCTGAAAAAGAATTCAGAGTAATGAGAGTAAAGATGATCCAAAATCTTGGAAATAGAATAGGCAAAATGCAAGAAACTTTTAAAAAGGACCTAGAAGAACTAAAGAGGAAACGAGCAATGATGAACAACACAATAAATGAAATTAATAATACTCTAGAAGGGATCAATAGCAGAATAACTGAGGGAGAAGAATGCAAAAGTGACCTGGAAATAAAATAGTGGAAATAAGTATTGCAAAGCAGAATAAAGAAAAAAGAATGAAAAGATCTGAGGACAGTCTCAGAGACCTCTGGGACAACAATAAACGCACCAACATTCGAATTATAGGGGTTCCAGAAGAAGAAGAGAAAAAGAAAGGGACTGAGAAAATATTTGAAGAGATTATAGTTGAAAATTTCCCTAATATGGGAAAGGAAATAGTTAATCAAGTCCAGGAAGCACAGAGTGTCCCATACAGGATAAATGCAAGGAGAAATACTCCAAGACACATATTAATCAAACTGTCAAAAATTAAATACAAAGAAAGCATATTAAAAGCAACAAGGGAAAAACAACAAATAACACACAAGGGAAACCCCATAAGGTTAACAGTTGATCTTTCAGCAGAAACTCTGCAAGCCACAACGGAATGGCAGGACATATTTAAAGTGATGAAGGAGAAAAACCTGCAACCAAGATTACTCTACCCAGCAAGGATCTCATTCAGGTTTGATAGAGAAATTAAAAACTTTACAGACAAGCAAAAGCTGAGAGAGCTCAGCACCACCAAACCAGCTTTACAAAAAATGCTAAAGGAACTTCTCTAGGCAAGAAACACAAGAAAAGGAAAAGACCTACAATAACGAACCCAAAACAATTTAGAAAATGGGAATAGGAACATACGTATCGATAATTACCTTAACTGTAAATGGACTAAATGCTCCCACCAAAAGACACAGACTGGCTGAATGGATACAAAAACAAGACCCCTATATATGCTGTCTACAAGAGACCCACTTCAGACCTAGGGACACATACAGACTGACAGTGAGGGGATGGAAAAAGATATTCCATGCAAATGGAAATCAGAAGAAAGCTGGAGTAGCAATTCTCATATCAGACAAAATAGATTTTAAAATAAAGACTATTACAAGACACAAAGAAGGACACTACATAATGATCAAGGGATCGATCCAAGAAGAAGATATAACAATTGTAAACATTTATGCACCCAACATAGGAGCACCTCAACACATAAGGCAAATACTAACAGCCATAAAAGGTGAAATCGACAGTAACACAATCATAGTAGGGGACTTTAACACCACACTTACACCCATGGACAGATCATCCAAAATGAAAATAAATAAGGAAACACAAGCTTTAATGATACATTAAACAAGATGGACTTAATTGATATTTATAGGACATTCCATACAAAAACAACAGAATACACATTTTTCTCAAGTGCTCATGGAACATTCTCCAGGACAGATCATATCTTGGGTCACAAATCTAGCACTGGTAAATTTAAGAAAATTGAAATTATATCAAGTATCTTTTCCGACCACAACACTATGAGACTAGATATCAATTACAGGAAAATATCTGTAAAAAATACAAACACATGGAGAATAAACAATACAATACTTAATAATGAAGTGATCACTGAAGAAATCAAAGAGGAAATCAAAAAATACCTACAAACAAATGACAATGGAGACACGACGAACCAAAACCTATGGGATGCAGCAAAAGCAATTTTAAGAGGGAAGTTTATAGCAATACAAGCCTACCTTAACAAACAGGAAACATCTCGAATAAACAACCTAACCTTGCACCTAAAGCAATTAGAGAAAGAACAAAAAAAAAAACCCAAAGTTAGCAGAAGGAAAGAAATCATAAAAATCAGATCAGAAATAAATGAAAAAGAAATGAAGGAAATGATAGCAAAGATCAATAAAACTGAAAGCTGGTTCTTTGAGAAGATAAACAAAATAGATAAACCATTAGCCAGACTCATCAAGAAAAAAAGGGAGAAGACTCAAATCAATAGAATTGGAAATGATAAAGGAGAAGTAACAACTGACACTGCAGAAATACAAAAGATCCTGAGAGATTACTACAAGCAACTCTATGCCAATAAAATGGCCAACCTGGAAGAAATGGACAAATTCTTAGAAATGCACAACCTGCCAAGACAGAATCAAGAAGAAAAAGAATATATGAACAGACCAATCACAAGCAGTGAAATTGAAAGTGTGATAAAAAATCTTCCAACAAACAAAAGCTCAGGACCAGATGGCTTCACAGGCAAATTCTATCAAACACTTAGAGAAGAGCTAACACCTATCCTTCTCAAACTCTTCCAAGATATAGCAGAGGTAGGAACACTCCCAAATTCATTATACGAGGCCACCATCACCTTGATACCAAAACCAGACAAGGATGTCACAAAGAAAGAAAACTACAGGCCAATATCACTGATGAACATAGATGCAAAAATCCTAAACAAAATACTAGCAAACAGAACCCAACAGCACATTAAAAGTATCATACACCATGAACAAGTGGGGTTTATTCCAGGAATGCAAGGATTCTTCAATATACGCAATCAATGTGATAAACCATATTAACAAATTGAAGGAGAAAAACCATATGACAATCTCAATAGATGCAGAGAAAGCTTTTGACAAAATTCAACACCCATTTTTGATAAAAACCCTGCAGAAAAACTCTGCAGAAAGTAGGCATGGAAGGAACTTTCCGCAACATAATAAAGGCTATATATGACAAACCTACCGCCAACATCATCCTCAGTGGTGAAAAACTGAAAGCATTTCCACTAAGATCAGGAACAAGACAAGGTTGTCCACTCTTACAGCTCTTATTCAACATAGTTTGGGAAGTTTTAGCCACAGCAATCAGAGAAGAAAAGGAAATAAAAGGAATCCAAATCGGAAAAGAAGTAAAGATGTCACTGTTTGCAGATGACATGATACTCTACTTAGAAAATCCTAAAGATGCTACTAGAAAACTACTGGAGCTAATCAATGAATTTGGTAAAGTTGCAGGATACAAGATTAATGCACAGAAATCTCTGGCATTCCTATACACTAATGATGAAAAATCCGAAAGTGAAATCAAGAAAACACTCCCATTTACCATTGCAGCAAAAAGAATAAAATATCTAGGAATAAACCTACCAAAGGAGAAAAAAGACCTGTAGGCAGAAAATTATAAGACACTGATGAAAGAAACTAAAGATGATACAAACTGATGGAGAGATACACCATGTTCTTGGATTGGAAGAATCAACATTATGAAAATGACTCTACTACCCAAAGCAATCTACAGATTCAATGCAATCCTTATCAAACTACCATTGGCATTTTTCACAGAACTAGAACAAAAAAAATTCACAATTTGCATGGAAACATAAAACACCCCAAACAGCCAAAGCAATCTTGAGAAAGAAAAACGGAGCTGGAGGAATCAGGCTCCTGGATTTCAGACTATACTACAAAGCTACAGTAATCAAGACAGTATGGTACTGGCACAAAAACAGAAATATAGATCAATGGAACAGGATAGAAAGCCCAGAGATAAACCCACGCACATATTGTCACCTTATCTTTGATAAAGAAGGCAGGAATGTACAGTGGAGAAAGGACAGCCTCTTCAAAAAGTGGTGCTGGGAAAACTGGACAGGTACATTTAAAAGTATGAGATTAGATCACTCCCTAACACCATACACAAAAATAAACTCAAAATGGATTAAACACCTAAATGTAAGGCCAGAAACTATCAAATTCTTAGAGAAAAACATAGGCAGAACACTCTATGACATAAATCACAGCATGATCCTTTTTGACCCACCTCTTAGAGAAATGGAAATAAAAACAAAAATAAACAAATGGGACCTAATGAAACTTCAAAGCTTTTGCACAGCAAAGGAAACCATAAACAAGACCAAAAGACAACCCTCAGAATGGGAGAAAACATTTGCAAATGAAGCAAATGACAAAGGATTAATCTCCAAAATTTACAAGCAGCTCATGCAGCTCCATAACAAAAAAGCAAACAGCCCAATCCAAAAATGGGCAGAAGACCTAAATAGACATTTCTCCAAAGAAGATATACAGATTGCCAACAAACACATGAAAGAATGCTCAACATCATTAATCTTTAGAGAAATACAGATCAAAAGTACAATGAGATATCATCTCACACCAGTCAGAATGGCCATCATCAAAAAATCGAGAAACAATAAATGCTGGAGAGGGTGTGTAGAAAAGGGAACACTCTTGCACCTTTGGTGGGAATGTAAATTATTACAGCCGCTATGGAGAACAGTATGGAGGTTCCTTAAAAAACTAAAAATAGAACTACCATATGACTCAGCAATCCCACTACTGGGCATATACCCTGAGAAAACCATAATTCAAAAAGTGTCATGTACCAAAATGTTCATTGCAGATCTGTTTACAATAGCCAGGACATGGAAGCAACCTAGGTGCCCATCAACAGATGAATGGATAAAGAAGATGTGGCACAAATATACAATGGAATATTACTCAGCCATTAAAAGAAACGAAATTGAGCTATTTGTAATGAGAGGATAGACCTAGAGTCTGTCATACAGAGTGAAGGAAGTCAGAAAGAGAAAGACAAATACCATATGCTAACACATATATATGAAATTTAACAAAAAAAAAAATGTCATGAAGAACCTAGAGGTAAGAAAGGAATAAAGACACAGACCTACTAGAGAACGGACTTAAGGATATGGGGAGGGAGAATGGTGAGCTGTGACAAAGCTAGAGAGAGGCATGGACATATATACACTACCAAACGTAAGGTAGATAGCTAGTGGGAAGCAGCCGCATAGCACAGGGAGATCAGCTAGGTGATTTGTGACCGCCTGGAGGGGTGGAATAGGGAAGGTGGTAGGGAGGGAAATGCAAGAGGGAAGAGATATGGGAACATATGTATATGTATAACTGATTCACTTTGTTATAAAGCATAAACTAACACACCATTGTAAAGCGATTATACCCCAATAAAGATGTTAAAAAAAAAAAAAAACAGTGGTGAGAGTGGGCTAACTTGTCTTGTTCTTGATCTTAGTGGGAATGGTTTCAGTTTTTCACCATTGAGGACGATGTTGGCTGTGAGTTTGTCATATATGCCTTTTATTACGTTGACGATAGTTCCCTCTATGCCTACTTTCTGCAAGGTTTTTTTTATCATAAATGGGTGTTGAATTTTGTGAGAAGCTTTGTCTGTATCTATTGAGATGATCATATGGCTTTTCTCCTTCAATTTGTTTATATGGTGTATCACGTTGTTTGATTTGCATATATTGAAAAATCCTTGCATTCCTGGAATAAACCCCACTTGATCATGGTGTATGATCCTTTTAATGTGCTGTTGGGTTCTGTTTGCTAGTATTTTGTTGAGGATATTTACATCAATGTTCATCAGTGATATTGGCCTGTAGTTTTCTTTCTTTGTGACATCTTTGTCTGGTTTTGGTATCAGGGTGATGGTGGCCTCGTAGAATGAGTTTGGGAGTGTTCCTACCTCTGCTATATTTTGGAGGAGTTTGAGAAGGATAGGTGTTAGCTCTTCTCTAAGTGTTTGACAGAATTCGCCTGTGAAGCCATCTGGTCCTGGGCTTTTGTTTGTTGGAAGATTTTTTATCACACTTTCAATTTCACTGCTTGTGATTGGTCTGTTCATATTTTCTAATTCTTCCTGGTTCAGTCTCAGCAGGTTGTGCATTTCTAAGAATTTGTCCATTTCTTCCAGGTTGGCCATTTTATTGGCATAGAGTTGCTTGTAGTAATCTCTCATGATCCTTTGTACTTCTTCAGTGTCAGTTGCTACCTCTCCTTTTTCACTTCTAATTCTATTGATTTGAGTCTTCTCCCTTTTTTTCTTGATGAGTCTGGGTAATGGTTTATCAACTTTGTTTATCTTCTCAAAGAACCAGCTTCTAGTTTTATTGATCTTTGCTATTGTTACCTTCATTTCTCTTTCATTTATTTCTCATCTGATCTTAATGATTTATTTCCTTCTGATAATTTTGCGGTTTGTTTGTTCTTCTTTCTCTAATTGCTTTAGGTGCAAGGTTAGGTTGTTTATTCGAGATGTTTCCTGTTTCTTAAGGTAGGCTTGTATTGCTATAAACTTCCCTCTTAAAATTGCTTTTGCTGCTTCCCATAGGTTTTGGGTCATCGTGTCTCCATTGTCATTTGTTTGTAGGTATTTTTTGATTTCCTCTTTGATTTCTTCAGTGATCACTTCATTATTAAGTATTGTATTGTTTATTCTCCATGTGTTTGTATTTTTTACAGATATTTTCCTGTAATTGATATCTAGTCTCATAGTGTTGTGGTCGGAAAAGATACTTGATATAATTTCAATTTTCTTAAATTTACCAGTGCTAGATTTGTGACCCAAGATATGATCTGTCCTGGAGAATGTTCCATGAGCACTTGAGAAAAATGTGTATTCTGTTGTTTTTGTATGGAATGTCCTATAAATATCAATTAAGTCCATCTTGTTTAATGTATCATTAAAGCTTGTGTTTCCTTATTTATTTTCATTTTGGATGATCTGTCCATGGGTGTAAGTGTGGTGTTAAAGTCCCCTACTATGATTGTGTTACTGTCGATTTCACCTTTTATGGCTGTTAGTATTTGCCTTATGTGTTGAGGTGCTCCTATGTTGGGTGCATAAATGTTTACAATTGTTATATCTTCTTCTTGGATCGATCCCTTGATCATTATGTAGTGTCCTTCTTTGTGTCTTGTAATAGTCTTTATTTTAAAATCTATTTTGTCTGATATGAGAATTGCTACTCCAGCTTTCTTCTGATTTCCATTTGCATGGAATATCTTTTTCCATCCCCTCACTGTCAGTCTGTATGTGTCCCTAGGTCTGAAGTGGGTCTCTTGTAGACAGCATATATAGGGGTCTTGTTTTTGTATCCATTCAGCCAGTCTGTGTCTTTTGGTGGGAGCATTTAGTCCATTTACAGTTAAGGTAATTATCGATACGTATGTTCCTATTCCCATTTTCTAAATTGTTTTGGGTTCGTTATTGTAGGTCTTTTCCTTTTCTTGTGTTTCTTGCCTAGAGAAGTTCCTTTAGCATTTTTTGTAAAGCTGGTTTGGTGGTGCTGAGCTCTCTCAGCTTTTGCTTGTCTGTAAAGTTTTTAATTTCTCTATCAAACCTGAATGAGATCCTTGCTGGGTAGAGTAATCTTGGTTGCAGGTTTTTCTCCTTCATCACTTTAAATATGTCCTGCCATTCCGTTGTGGCTTGCAGAGTTTCTGCTGAAAGATCAACTGTTAACCTTATGGGGTTTCCCTTGTGTGTTATTTGTTGTTTTTCCCTTGTTGCTTTTAATATGCTTTCTTTGTATTTAATTTTTGACAGTTTGATTAATATGTGTCTTGGCGTGTTTCTCCTTGGATCTATCCTGTATGGGATTCTTTGTGCTTCCTGGACTTAACTATTTCCATTCTCATATTAGGGAAGTTTTCAACGATAATCTCTTCAAATATTTTTGCAGTCCCTTTCTTTTCCTCTTCTTCTTCTGGGACCCCTGTAATTTAAATGTTGGTGTGTTTAATGTTGTCCCAGAGGTCTCTGAGACTGTCCCCAGTTCTTTAAATTTTTTTTTTTTTGCGCTATGCTGGCCTCTCACCACCGTGGCCTCTCCCATTGTGGAGTACAGGCTCTGGATATGCAGGCTCAGCGGCCATGGCCCAGAGGCCCAGCCACTCCACGACATGTGGGATCATCCCAGACCGGGGCACGAACCCATGTCCCCTTCATCGGCAGGTGGACCCTCAACCACTGGGCACTAGGGAAGCCCTGTCCTCAGTTATTTTCTTTCTTTTTTCTTATTTTGCTCTGCAGTAGTTATTTCAACTATTTTATCTTCCAGGTCACTTATCCATTCTTCTCCCTCAGTTATTCTGCTATTGATCCCTTCTAGAGTATTATTAATTTCATTTATTGTGTTGTTCATCATTGCTCGTTTCCTCTTTAGTTCTTCTAGGTCCTTTTTAAAAGTTTCTTGCATTTTGCCTATTCTATTTCCAAGATTTTGGATCATCTTTACTATCAGTATTCTGAATTCTTTTTCAGGTAGACTGCCTATTTCCTCTTCATTTGTTAGGTCTGGTGGGTTTTTACCTTGCTCCGTCATCTCCTGTGTGTTTTTCTGTCTTTTCATTTCGCTTAACTTACTGTGTTTGGGGTCTCCTTTTCGCAGGCTGCAGGTTCGTAGTTCACTTTGTTTTTGGTGTCGGTCCGCAGTGGCTAAGGTTGGTTCAGTGGGTTGTGTAGGTTTCCTGGTGGAGGGGACTAGTGCTTGTGTTCTTGTGGATGAGCCTGCATCCTGTCTTTCTGGTGGGCAGGTCCACATCTGGTGGTGTGTTTTGGGGTGTCTGTGGCCTTATTATGATTTTAGGCAGCCTCTCTGCTAATGGATGGGGCTTTGTTCCTGTGCTGCTAGTTGTTTGGCATAAGGTGTCCAGCACTGTAGCTTGCTGGTTCTTGAGTGAAGCTGGGTGTTGGTGTTGAGATGGAGATCTCTGGGAGATTTTCGCCTTTTGATATTATGTGGAGCTGGGAGGTCTCTTGTGGACCAGTGTCCTGAAGTTTGCTCTGCCACCTCAGAGGCACAGCACTGACTCCTGGCTGGAGCACCAACAGACTGTCTTCCACACGGCTCAGAATAAAAGGGAGAAAAAATAGAGAGAAAGAAAGAGGATAAAATAAAGTAAGATAAAATAAAATAATTAAAATAATAAAAAGAATTATTAAGAAAAAAATTTTAAAAAGTACAAAAAAGAAAAACAAAAAACAGACGGACAGAACCCTAGGACAAATGGTGAAAACAAAGCTATACAGACAAAATCTCACACAGAAGCATACACATACACACTCACAAAAAGAGGAAAAGGGGAAAAAATAATCTATCTTGCTCCCAAAGTCCACCTCCTCAGTTTGGGATGATTCGTTGTCTATTCAGGTATTACACAGATGCAGGGTACATCAAGTTGATTGTGGAGCTTTAATCCACTGCTTCTGAGGCTGCTGGGAGAAATTTCCCTTTCTGTTCTTTGTTCGCACAGCTCCTGAGGTTCAGCTTTGGATTTGGCCCCGCCTCTGTGTGTAGGTCACCTGAGAGTGTCTGTTCTTTGCTCAGACAGAACGCGGTTAATGGTGCCGCTGATTCACGCACTCTGGCTCACTCAGGCCAGGGGGAGGAAGGGGCACGGAGTGCGGGGCGAGCCTGCGACTGCAGAGGCTGGCGTGACATTGCACTAACCTGAGGCGCGCCGTGCGTTATCCCGGGTAAGTTGTCCCTGGATCCCGGGACCCTGGCAGTGGTGGGCTGCACAGTCTCCTGGGAGGGGAGGTGGGGATAGTGACCTGTGTTTGCACACAGGTCTCTTGGTGGCGGCAGCAGCAGCCTTAGCATCTCATGCCCGTCTCTGGGGTCCACACTGATAGCCGCGGCTCATGCCCGTCTCTGGAGCTCCTTTAAGCGGAGCTTTTAAGCCAGTCTCCTCGCGCACCAGGAAACAAAGAGGGAAGAAAAAGTCTCTTGCCTCTTCCACAGTTCCAGACCTTTTTCCGGACTCCCTCCCGGATAGCCGTGGAGCACTAACCCCTTCAGGCTGTGCTCACGTCGCCAACCCCAGTCCTCTCTTCTTGGGATGTAACCTCCGAAGCCCCAGCCTCAGTTCCCAGCCCCCGCCCGTCCCAGCGGGGTAGAAGACAAGCCTCTCGGGCTGGTGAGTGCAGGTCAGCACCGATCCTCTGTGTGGGAATCTCTCCACTTTGCCTTATGCACCCCTGTTGCTGTGCTCTCCTCCGCAGCTCCGAAGCTTTCCCCCTCAGCCACCCACAGTCTCCACCCGCGAAGGGGCTTCTAGTGTGTGGAAACCTTTCCTCCTTCACAGCTCCCTCCCACTGGTGCAGGTCCCGTCCCTATTCTTTTGTCTCTGTTTTTTTCTTTTTTCTTTTGCCCTACCCAGGTATGTGGGGAGTTTCTTGCCTTTTGGGAGGTCTGCTGTGTTCTGCCAGCGTTCAGTGGGTGTTCTGTAGGAGCAGTTCCACATGTAGATGTATTTCTGATGTATCTGTGGGAAGGAAGGTGATCTACGCGTCCTACTCTTCCGCCATCTTCTCCTCTCTCCAGTTTACTGAATATTTTAAGCCCATTGCTGAGAACTACTGCTCAGAAAAAAAATTCCTTTCAAAATATTTCTGCTCATTGACAATGCACCTGGTCACCCAAGAGCTCTGATGGTGATGTACGAGATGAATGTTGTTTTCATGCTTGCTAACACAACATTCATTCTGCAGTCCATGGATCAAGGAGTCATTTCAACTTTCAGGTTTTATTATTTAAGAAATATGTTTCATAAGGTCATACCTGCTATAGGTGCTTCCCCTGATGGATTTGGAAAAAGCAAATTGAAAATCTTCTGGAAAGTATTCACCACTCTAGATGCTATAAAGAACATTCATGATTCATGGGAAAAGGTAAAAATATCAACATTCTCAGGAACTTGGAAGATGTTGACTCCAACCCCCATGGGTGACTTTGAGGGGGTTCAAGACTTCAGTAAAGAAAGTAACTGCAGATGTGGTGGAAATACAACAAGAGAACTAGAATTAGACATAGAACCTGAAGGTGTGACCAAGTCAACTGTTACTTGTTGATAATGGATGAAGAGTTGCTACTTGTGGAAGAGCAAAGAAAGTGGTTTCTTGAGATGGAATCTACTCCTGGTGAAGATTCTTTGAAGGTTGTTGAAATGACAACAAAGGGAGATTTGGAATATTACATAAACTTAGTTGATAAGCAGTAGAAGGTTTTGAGAGGATTGACTCCAATCTTGAAAGAAATTCTACTGTGGGTAAAACGCTATCAAACAGCACTGTGTGCCACAGATAAATCATTTATGAAAGGAAGACTCAATCAACGTGTCAAACTTCATTGTTGTCTTATTTAAGAAATTCCCACAGTCAACCCAACCTTCAGCAACCACCACCCTGATCAATCAGCAGCCATCGACATTAAGGCAAGAGTCTCCATCAGAAAAAAGGTTATGACTTGCTAAAGGCTTAGATAATAGTTACCTTAAATTAAGGCATGTACATTTTTTAGATTTAATGCTACTGCATACTTAATATGTTACAGCATATTGTAAAACTAACTTTTATATGCACTGGGGAACCAAGAAGTTTGTGAGACTAGCTTTATTGTTGATATTCACTTTATTGTGGTGCTGGAACTGAACCCACAATATCTTTGATGTCTGCCTGTAAATAAAGACCACAGTAGTATTCATTGCTGACTCATCAACTCCCCCAGAAAGCATTCTGGCTGATAGTCAATTACACATCAAAACATTTTACAATGAATAGAAATTTATAGATAGTAAATAGGCAGCGTGATAGCATAGCTGGGCCCTGATTTGAGTTTAAGTATGTGAATGGAGTCAACTGAAGATTTCTGGATGTCTTTTATTGCCCTACAGCTCCAAACCCAACTGATACATCTCAATGACAAACTCTTGGCTTTTTGATATTTTTCACTATGAATTCAGGTGGGTGAGGTCATATGGAAAATGACTATTCTTGATAATCTATAAATATTTACCTTAAAAAAGATGGGCCTGGTTTCATTGTAGGGAAAAGGAAGGGAGAAGATATGAAAACACATTAGGATAGCATTTCGTTATTTTCTGTTTTCAAAACTGAACTATACTATACAGAAAAGAGATTTCCAGCTTTAAGAAAGAAATTCAATCTGTTGGCTAAAATATTAAAAATGTAGATGAGTTGGGGCTTCCCTGGTGGTACAGTGGTTGAGAGTCTGCCTGCCAATGCAGGCGACACGAGTTCGTGTCCCGGTCCGGGAGGATCCCACATGCCGCGGAGTGGCTGGGCCCGTGAGCCATGGCCGCTGAGCCTGCGCGTCCGGAGCCTGTGCTCCGCAACGGGAGAGGCCACAACAGTGAGAGGCCCGTGTACAGCAAAAAAAAAAAAAAAAAAAATGTAGATGAGTAAATACCCAAGTAATTCAGCTAAGGTCTAAGAGATGTTATGTTTTTTTTCATACCCCATACAGCAACTTGAAATTATTGATCAGTTGTCCAAAAGTAGGTACTTCTTCAAGGTTTTAAAAACTTTACTTCTGGTAAGGCAGGAAAAAATGATTACAGTGCTAATCATTTTAAGTTCCCTAGTATCACTAGAATTTTTCCTTTTCTGTATAATATCAGATAAATTCTATACCCAGCCTGCAGGAAGTATCTGATCTAAAATTTAGGACAGACTAGAAAAAAATATTTCATGTGTGCCTAGGTGTGCTTTGGATAAGACTAGGAAACATAAAATTGAGAATATGTGAGATAAAGAAAACTCAGAAGGAATTTATTATGGGATTGAAATTTTCCAACATCATCACAGGGGAGGTTGTTGCAAATTTCTGCGGTCAGTCCCCTGACACATGTACATAAACATACACACCCCAAAACAAAAAATAAAATTCCTACATGTTGTTCTACTCTACAGAATTGGAAGGAAGGGAGGATGGAAAAGGGAAGAATAGAAAAAGGGAGGAAAGAAAATATGAAGGTCAGCACAGTGAATACTAAGGATGAGGCTCTCAATGCTTAGATTCCAGCACTGTCTACAGGCATGAATCTAATGCTACTATACATATTTATAAAACTATTAATACTACCACAAAGCACTTTCCAATCATTGATGTAATCATAAATGTTAGAGACATAAAGCACCTTAGAAGTCATCTATTAAGTTTCCTCATGTTGCAGAATAGAAAATTAATATACCAAGAAGCTGATTTTTCCAAGATACTAGATATATTTAATGTCAAGGATCCAAGCCTCACAATTCTCAAGCCAGTGTTCTTTCTTCTACATCAGTTTATTCAGGCACCACCAAAATATTTTTGGTGGTGCCTGAATAAACTGATACGTAAAATACAAGTGATATTTAAAATACAAGTGATATTTCTGAAGAAAGACAGTAATCAACAAGAATGAGTTCATAAATGTTTGCCTTGCTCATTTTAACAGCAATGAAAACTCAGTGTGGCCACTGCTGAGGGTCTGTGACAGAGGTCTGATTTAGCCAGTCCCACAGCCATGGCCATTACAAGTTGCTTTATCATCCAGTTAATGCCTCCTTCTTTATTAAGTAGATTGAAGTATTTTCTGTGTCTATAGCTGCCTGAATCTTACTGTTGCTCCTGCATTATTATTGATTCAATTAGCATGCTGATGGTGTTATGCATAATATTGACCTTGAGGTACCAAGGAATGGTAGAAATTATATATTTTGGTAAAAAAGTTATCTTAATATAAATATTTATCTAAACAATAAGTTTTCTAGAATTGTGAGAGTCTAGAGAACATTTTGTGTTTGTTTTTTATCAAAATGGCATTAGGGCAATTGTTTTTTAAACATGTATGCTATAAATTTATTTTTTCCAAGTCTGAGTTGTTTTACATTAATTAAAACTAGGATATAAATAATATTCTCTCCCCAAAACTGATATTGCTATTATTTATTTTTTCCCTTCCTTAACTAGTGAAATTATTTCTGAGAATGTGTGAAAGAAATTGAGACTAAATGTAAGATGTTAATAATACCTCTGAGGACTTGTAAGAACTCAGCAAATGTTAATTCATTAATTCTCAATTTGTTTTTTATATAAAATATTAACAATGTTCTTCAAATCCTAACATTTCTTTTATTATTTCCCTATGTCTTGTTGAATTCAATAGCTTTCTCACTTTAATTCAGCAATTAATTCATCCTTTCTAATTTTTGCCTATATGCTATGGTTTTAATGTGGTGTTAACTAACACCATCAGGAACCTACTAATGGGCAATATGTAGACTGACAGATATTTTTATTGCATTATACTTCTGGATGATAGATAGAAAGGTAAATAATCATGTTTATTAATATTTCTATGATAGGAAAAATACATATTCAAACCAAAAATCTACCTTCAATTTTATCCAGTCCAATTCTCATTATGATAAAACATGCTAACAGAGTTTAATAACTGGCACACATTCTAAATTGAATGAATGTCTACAGAAAAACACATGGAATAGTAAGCAAAGTTCTTATGTTCAGAAATTCAATTCTGATTGGCATGCAAATGTCAACGTCTGTGAAAATTAGTCTTTTCCATTCATAAACAATGGTTATTCACAAACCCATCTTGGATTTAAAAATTAGCTTTGAAAATTACCTATTTCATTATTGCAGTCTATACTCATTTCCTCACTAATTGTGATATTCTTTCAAAAATGCAAATGTCTTAAGTATTTATTTGATATTTGTTTTGAGGACAGCACTTTTTTTTAATATGACCACGAAAACATATTTTCTTAAAAAAGGTTAAAAGTATTATCTCTTTTCTTCCAAATTAAATACACGAAGTCCTGTGAGTAGAGGTTTTTCATGCAGTTTTGTTTGCCAAAGCCCCAAGACAACTTTTACTGAAAACATATGCATAAAAAGGGGTGTATAGTTATTGTTTGCTTTGTTTACACACAGAATTGTCCTGATTCTTCTCTACAATTCTAAATTGCAGCATGGCATTCTGTCTTGAAAAAAATAGCTGTACTCATAAGGCTGCATTTTTCTTTTTTTGAAATGGCAAGAAGAAAATTTGAGTGGACAAAAATTTTTTAAAAATCATTTTTAAATAACAAGATAATATGAATTGAATAAAAAAAAACCTTCTTTTTATTTTTTTTCATGCTTCCCCAGTCTTCTTGAGGAAGAGAATCTTGGTTTCGTACTCTTTTTTTTTTTTTTCTTCCTCAGCATATAGCACAGTGCTTGACACATCATGAAAGTTCAATAAATATTTGGTCAATGCATGAATGTGTGAGTAAAAAAATATTCTCATATGCAATTAACTACACTACAAGTGATTTCTTGTATGTGTCATTACCCATTCTTGTTTCAACTTTTATGGAAAAATGACTACTGGAAATCCTTTTAGAAATTTCACCCAGAATGACTCACATCTGATTCAAATCAGAAGAACAATCAATTTGGCACCATCATAAGTGCTTTCAGATGTTAAAGGTGACAAAATGGGCAGAACTCCTCCTAACAGATTATGGATACCATGTGTGACAGAATTAAGTGGAAAAATGTTCGTAGAAATGCTGGAGTGGAAGGCATGTCACACCCATGTGGCTTGGCTGCGAGATACAATGCATTCGCTGACATGATGGCAAAGTTGGGTGGCACATCACGTATGGCATATGGCAGGCTTCTGCTTCAGCAAATGCATACCACATGCCAAAGAGTGGTGTAGTCTCTATTGATTACTGTTTCTTTTCCTTTCAAGTGTTCAAATTAATATTGAAGTGTTTTTAGCAATCCAAAAAGGAACACAAGAAGTCCAAACACACCTTTTTAACTCATTCAACAGTGAATTTTCATATTAATGATTTGTCCACCTTAAGAACTGCATATGTGCACATTATTTCTCAAAATACAAACTAAGAAGAGTACTACAAGGACAAATTATCTCATATTAAGTCAAAACAGAAAGAATCACTTTCAAAATTTTGAGTATACACATGTATACTAGTACATATGCTTTCATATTCTTCTTTATATTCATTTGTCACTCAACAAATATTCATTGAGTGCATATGCTGCATTGAGTGAACACAGAGATCAAGCTATGATGCCTTCTTTCAAGGAGCTTTCAGTTTAGATAGGAAAAAATGAATAAAAAGAAAATTAAACTACAGTGTGATAAGTACAGTAGGAACAGAAAAGGGGAAGGGAAGGTTTCATGAGAAAGGTAAAAAATAGTTGGGAAAAATCTCAAAGTAGATGATTCCTATGATTAGATCCTTTGAAGAAAATATGGATCAACTACTTAAGATGGAAAAAAGAATATTACAAGTAAAAGAAGAAGCATTTGCAAAAGCAAAGAAACAATGTTTTTTTAGGTACTGCAAGTAATTTAGTATTATTAATAGAGCATAGTGTATAGGAATATGGTAATATATCTAGAAGTCAGGGGCCAGAAACCCACTATATATTATGTTGACATTAGATTTTTATACTGAAGGGGATAGAAAAACAGAAAAAGGTTTTAAGTAGACAGTAATGATCAGATTCACATATTAAAGAGATAAATCTGCAGGAGTTTTAAGACTGGATAAAATGGATAAGAGGATGATGACATCAAAGGCGGCTGCAGTGGTCTACATGGTAATAACAAGGGTCCTACTAAGGTATTATCACTGGAGATAGAAAGGAGGGGGCTGCTCTTAGAGCCATGTCAACAATAGAACTGACAGGACTCAGTAACCAATTGGAAGCCTTCTGGTTCAGGGATAGAAGCAGTTTATGATGACTTCAAGAGTTCTTGCTTGGTGAACTGGTTAATGTAGGAAAAAGAGGATGTGAGAAAGATTTATTAAATATCATCTGATAAATGCAGCTTTGGAAGTTTTGAATTGGGGGGCCTATGGGCTTATCCAATCAGATTGCTCTAGTGAAGAGTTTAATGTGTGGATTTTATCTAAGAGGAAAGACTTACTAGACTGGAGATAAGCAATTTGCTCTTGAACAACATGTGTATTTTTCCATTTTGGGGGTGCTATGTGTTATATATGTCTATTAGATCACCCCTTTGGATTTTTTATGAAGAGAAATATTTATATTTGCTTTGCCAATATTTTGTTTAGGATTTTGTACCTATATTCTTGAGTAAGAGTGCTTTATTCTAGTTTCTCCTTTTTTGTTCTTTAGTATTATCCTTACCTAATGTTATTATTAAAATTATGTTTACTTCATGAAGATTGAGAGATTATTTCTTTTTCTCTCTTTGTGAGGAGTATATTAAAATTGGATTATTTATTCTTGGATGTTACCGTCTCTGTCAGGTGTTTTCTTTGTCAGAAGGTGTTTAACACATTCAAGTTCTCTAATGATTTTTAGGACTATTCAAATTTTATACATATACTATATATATTATATATTGTATATATTTAATACACATTATATATAGTTATAGATTTTACATTTATGAAGTTTTATATATATAGTTGTCAATTTTAATACATTGCTTTTAAATGAATATATCTATTTCATCTAAGTTCTCTAATACCCAGGTACGCAATTGTTCATGATATCCTTTTAGTCTTTTTTTTAATCCCTAAAATATCTGTAGTTAAGTCTCTCTTCCCATTCTTCATATTGTTTATTTCAACTAGGTTAGAAATAAAATTCATAAGCCAAACCAATATACTTTTTAGAATGAGCAGATGCTATTACTTACACCATAACAACAAGTGTCACCCTAGAGTATCACAGCAAGATGGGACATACGGTCTCTGGGTGAATATCTAGTTAGCTTCATATTCTTGTCATTTGGCAGTGACTTTTTTTTTCAGACATTTCTTTTAATTTAGCCATTCTTGTGGTTGTGCCACGCAAAAAATAAAATTAATAATTTTTATTTTTAATAAAAAATAAAATTAGACATGTAATTTAAAATTAAAAATTTAATGCAATGAGAGGATGCTGTTATCCATATTTTATAGTTAGTGCTAAATACTGATTATTAAATAAGATTATATGTAACTTCTATGGGAAAATCTATCTATATTACCACTGATAAGAAATAAATAGGAAGATAGCATTCATTGAGGATTTACTGTATATGGACTTCATGTAATCCTCATTAAAAGCTGCACATCCAATATTATCCCCACTGAAAGACAATAAAACTGAGGCTAATTTGGTTCACAGTCATATAGCTGAGAAGTGATGGAGCTATTATCCAGCTTGGGTCTCTCTGAATTTGTCCACCTCAAAGTTACTATTTAGCATACTGAAAATTTCCAACAATAAGTAAATAATCATTCTATACTCAAAAAACTTTTCAAAACATAATTAACTGTGAACCTTATCTTTTTAATATTAAAAAAACTGCCTTTGGTTGTCTTATGAGCATTAGTGAAATATTTATTCATTGAAAAATTTTGTTATCTATTCCATATTAAGATAATAAATGCCTAGGAATTCTTCCACTAATGTTTGAGAACTTTTGATCACTCATTCATTTAGGCTAAACCTCAGAATGAAACAGATTCTACCGACAGTGCTAAGTACTATTCTGATTGCTAGACATACAATGTTGAACTGAAGAGAGACAGCTCCTGCTTTCAAGGAGCTTCAATTGCAGAGGGAGAGCAGAAAATAATGAAGTAAGCCAACATATAATGAAATTTAATGTTGTGATTAGTTCTAGGAATAAAAATGAAGTAATATGAAGGCATAAAGAGTGACCAACATGAATGTGATCATAGATCAGATCTGATTGAATTGATGGAGGAAGTCCTGTGAAATTCTTCAGGGGAACAGAATGGGCAAAGGCCTCCGCACCAGGTGCTTTCAGTTTGGCAGCAAGACAGTCAGTGAGCAATAAGCATGGCAGGGGATAAATTTAAAGAGGTAAGATATAATATCCCACTCAAAGCGAAATGTTAAACATTTTCTGTTTTTGTTTATTACTGAGAACGATGCACCATATACTCCTCACCATCTCTGACCACTTGCTATCCTTCAGATTCATGATATTCGTGCTACCACTGGTACTCTGGAAGAAGCAAAATATACTTGGTAGTAAGAAGCTGTATATTCTCCTAGGAACAGAAGTTGAAGGGAGATTGATAGACGCACGATAGTTACGAGAGACACAGCCTGAATTGAGGGTTGATAATGACTTTGCGGTGTGTTAATTTCTCTAGGCTAAACTATGCTCCCAAGAATTCCCTTTCTAGTATGTGTCTGGATGCGGGACAAAGAACAGTTCAAAAGATACTGTTTGGGGCTTCCCTGGTGGCGCAGTGGTTGAGAGTCCGCCTGCCGATGCAGGGGACACGGGTTCGTGCCCTGGTCGGGGAAGATCCCACATGCCGCGGAGCAGCTGGGTCCGTGAGCCATGGCCGCTGAGCCTGCGCGTCCGGAGCCTTGCTCCTCAATGGGAGAGGCCACAACAGTGAGAGGCCCGCGTATTGGGAAAAAGAAAAAAAAAAAAAAAGGTACTCTGTTGCAGTGGTTTGAGGAATGAAAGAAAGTGACAGTGCACACACACACATACATACACTTCTCCCAGTTGTTTAATCAAACACAAAGCATCTTCAGTTGTTGCTCTGAAGGGATTTTTTTTGCAGATGTAATTACCATTCCTAATCAATTAACTTTAATAGTTCATCTTGGGTAGGTCTGACTCAATCATTTGTTACCCCTATAAAAGAGGACAAAAGCTTTCCCTGATAAAGAAAAAGAGAGGTGCATTAGTGAGCAACAGGCATTGGCCCATGTTCATGGGGTTTCCATCAGCTTGTAATCCCTCCTTCTTGATTGCCTGCCCTGTAAACTTCAGACTTTAGCCAGCCCCCACACTGAATAAGCCAATCCCTTGCGATAATCCATGGATATATCCATGTATCACCTACTAGTTCTTTTCCTTTGGAAGAATCTTGATAGATACGAGGAGTACTGCTCACAAGTACTTAGCAGGGGAGACATCAAAGAACACATGAAAATAGCTATGAATAAATTTTAAACACCTGCCAGAACCAGAAAGCTGGAGACCAGGTCATATAGTTAACAGTGAAGTACTTTCCTTTCCTCTTTACCTCTTCCTTTCTTCAGTTCAAATTTGCTGAGGTCAGAAATTTTGAATGGAAATCTAGAGAAGACTTCTTTATATGGTTTGTAATTTGTTTCATTTAAAAGGACAAAGACAACATGACCATGCCCCTAAAATCCAGATATTAGTTTTATATGACTGCTGTAACAAATTAGTACAAATTTAGTGACTTCAAACAACACATATTACTTTACAGTTCTGTGTATTGGAAGTACAAAACAGCTCTCACTGTGCTAAAATCAAGGTAACAACAGAAATGAGCTCCTTTCTGGAGGCTCTAGGGGAGAATCCCTTCCCTTGCCTATTCCAGCTTCTACAGGCCCCTGCATTCCTTGGCTCTTGGTCCCCTTCCTTCATCTTCACAGCCAGCAATGGCATGTAGAGTTCTTCTCACAAGTCATGACTTTCTTTACTGCTTCCCTTGTCCACTTTTAAGGTCCTTGTGATTGCACTGGACCAGATAACCCAGGATAATCTTTTTATGTTAAGGGCCACTGATTAGCAAGCTTTATTCCATGTGCATCCTTAATTTCCCTTTGTTATATAACATACCACAGTCACAGGTGGTAGGAATTTGTATTTTGACAACTTTGGCAGGGGAGGGAGGTTGGTAGTTATTTTTCCTACCACATGTGTTCTTTATTCTTTGGATATGGAATAACTAAATATTCCTGCACTTCTTTTCATTACTTCATAAGACATAACTGAGACAAATGAATCTCAACTGACAGGAAATCACTCCTGTAATTAAATTATAGAGATGGAAAAAACTCAAATTTGACCTATGTCCAAAGATAGAATTTATCTTTTTATTGCTATATATCAACATAAATTGTCATTTTCATCTGGCATTCACTGTTTTACACAAAAGGCATTATCATTAGAGTGGAGTTTAGTATAAATATAATTTTTCTATAGCTCTAATTTGTATCTTGTATTTCTATGCATGAGTTTTCCAATATATTGCTAAAAGGTAGCTTTTAATGTGAACAGAATAGGCAGTTGGTCTCATATTCAAAGCTATTTCAAAAAAGCATTTACTTAAAAAATGTTAAAAATGGAGGTCATTATACAAAATTCACTCCAAATGGCTTCTTAGTCAAAGAGAGATAATTAGGTGCTTCCCTGAAGAAAGTGGCATATTAGGAAATTAATCTCCATGGAATCGGTAACCTTTCTGAATTCAGTGATTTTTCAGTTTTTACATTTGATTATACAATCTGGAAACCTCCAAATCTCAGCAAATCCACAGGCCCTACTGACAGCTGCTTGAACAGCTAAGCAGAGGAAGGGAAACAGTAAAATTTAAAAAAAACAAAAACAAAAACAAAAAACCCTCAATCTTAATTTTACCATCAGGATTTCAAGGCAGTTTTGAAAGCTTGAGAACTTTCTTGCACATTTCAACTGTACTAGTCAAAAACTATGATTTAAAAAGGAGGTGACTTGAAATAGGGACAGGTAGGGATGAACAGGGAAGTGTGAGAACGGGCAGTGCCTTAGTGCTACATGTGAAATGTTCAGAAAAGAAAGAGATCAATTAGCTTAAAAGGTTTGAAACCTACTTTGGCATAGTTTTGAAGACAAAAGAAAAATCATCCTGCAGAAATGCAGTTCATTGTTGAGAGGTGATGAGCAATGAACAATGAATTCCATCAGTTTTGTAGGCAACATTCCTTCTCCTTCATAAAGTACTATCCATTATTAATGAGCACTATTTCTGAGTGTGAAAGAACTGTTTGAAAAACATTAACATCATCTCTTGGATGTGATTGACATTGTCATTCCTTTCATTTTGCTGCTGGCAAGAGGCATCCCTGTAGACTTATGTGCATATGGACATTACTAATATCCTCCTTGTTATGCACTCTGGGCAGCTGTGATATGGAAATTTTCAGCATTGTATTTTATGGTTTATTTTTCAGCTTTTACATTGTGTTCTGTTTCAAAATGCGTAAGTCAAGCCTTTTTGTATGCAATGATCAATCAGAAAAATTATCCCTTTCCTAATCTGACTCTTCTCCAAATTTTAAAAAGATGTGCAGTGACCGTCTGCTAGCCAGGCAGTTATTTAGATCCATGTCTATTCATGGTATTTCTTTTTTACCTTCAACTTTTCAAAGCTGATTACATTTTTAATTGTCCTGTTGCAAAAAAGGACTGTAGCTACTGTCTGCTTGTTCAGTAACACCACAGTGCTGACTAACCCACCCACATAATAACTTTTAATCAGCAAAACTAAAGGTAACAAAGTCAAGGATTAGAGGAGTAATGGATCCAAGAAAAAAAAATTAAGCACCAATCCTCTTGACTTTTAAATATGTAAGTAACTAACTAAGCTTCTCTTTTCCTCTCAGCTGCCCTGCTTCTCCCTCCTCACAGCCCATACGCACACCCACACAGAGATCTGTATTCCTAAGTGTGGCTCACTTACTTCATACGAACACACCACAAGTCGATCTGTTTCTTTGTACATTAAAAGCCTATCAGTGAAGGGTGGACTAAGCATTTTCAGTCAGCTAATGCTGATAACCTTTAATATTTGGAGGTGCAACAGAACCACCCCCCATTCTCTTTTTTGATATTCTGCTGCCAGTTCTGCCAAATGTTTGGATTGTCCTAAGAATTCACCTTAGAAAAGGCTCCCAAAAGTGTGTTTTATCTTTTGGGATATCAATAAATATAAGGTTAAAAAAAAAAACAGTGGGGAGGATTTGTTCTATTGTAAAAATAACGTGGGGATGTTCTGTTTCAGTATTTTGGAGCGCCTCAGTGCCAGATGAGCTCTCATACGGCTGACACGAACCAGGATTTCCTAAGAAAGGCATTATAATTATATGGTTTTTCTTAAAATGATATTACTTTAGAATATTTTTACCTCACAGACTGTCTAGAGTTATTAGTGTTTTATGGAACACATTTTAGGAAATTCTGATTTAATTGCGTCTCCCTATTAAGATTATACTCATGGGACCTACTCTAGGGAAAAAAGAAAAACGTTTACTTCCTACTCTTTCCATACACAGTGTAGTGTGATGATTAAGAGTGCTCTGGCTCTGAAGTTCCATTTCCTGGGTTCAAATACCAGCTCCCCTAATTACTAGTTGTAGGACCTTGGGCAAGTCTTCTACTCCTTCTCTGACTCGACTTTCTCCACAGCAAAATGAGGAAAAATAATAGTACCTTATATATGAAACAATGTGCATAAAGTGGTTGGCTTTAAAAGTTGCTACGCACTTTCCCAAAACCTCTGCATCCAAAGTACATCATCTCTCTTATATCAGGATGGCATGTTATGGTTATGTTATATGGCACAGTTTGCTTTATCCAGAATGCTCTAGATATTGGAGAACTTTCCAGGAATTACTGTTGTTATGAGTCACAAAATTGACCATGAAATTTTATACACTGTTGTTTTTAGTAAGTGAGTAGGTTGTTTCAGGAATTAGTCCATTCTATTGAAACCATGCAGCCAGGCTGCATGCTACACTAGTTAGTACATTTTCACTGCAGTCTCCAGGGTACTGTTCTCTCCTTCTTCCATTGTTAAGGTATGTGTTAGTCTAATGTTAGAAAGTTCAAGCCTATCAAGAATGATAAGCAGAAGGCCCTTTAAAATCTATTTAAATCCTATCATGGCAGCATCAATTTATTCAACATATTTTTACTGCATACCTATCATATATCAGTCACTGTTATAACTAAAATCAGAAAACCAATACTAAACACATATATAACCAAGAGAACTTCAGAAAGCAATGGGTGATAAAAAGAAAACAAAATGGGTAATTTAATAGAGAATGATAAAGGTGTGAATAATTTCACTGCAAAAGTAACACTTGAACTAGAATTTCAGTAAAAAGGAGACAAACATACAAAGAGGTATAAGGGAGAAAAAAGGTGTTAAAGCTGGAATGCACCCCATGTCTGAGGGAAAGAGTGAAAGCCATACAGGCTGGATCATGAGAAGACAGGACAAGAGAACTAGAGGATGAGATTGGAAAGAAATGATTGCATCCTCATTTAAAAAGACCTCTCTAGACAACAGACGGAAAGGAGGTGCGGAGGTAGAGCATGGAATCAATGAAATCACCGTGGCAGTTATACCAGACAGTAATGGGAGTTGGACTAGGGAAGATAAGGGGAAAACAATGAAGTATCAGGTTTAGCAGTATTTTAGAAGTAAAGTTTACAGGATTTGTGAATGAATTGATATGAGATGAAATGGAAGGGAGGAACCAGAAATGATGCCCAAGTTTTTACTTGAGAAGCAGTTTGAATGGTAATACAATTTCCTGGCCTAGGTAAGACTTGAGGAGTGAGGGACATAATTAAGCATTCTGCTTTGGCCACAACAATTATACATGGCTGCAAGGCACTTACATGGAGAAGTGATGTTGGCAGATGGGTATATAAGTTGGAACTCAGTGAAGAGATCTGAGGTAAATTATTTGTATTCAGAATCTTTTGTAGGACAGGCACTGTGCTGACTGATGGGAATAAAATGGTGAGAAATATTATGTATGTGGTAGGCAAAATGGCCTACCAAGATCCCTGTCCCCCAGTGCATATATCCTGGATCGTCTCCTTTATTGTGAATATGGTGGTACCTGTAAATATGATGGGTATCACCCCCATGGTTAGATTATGTTATATGGTTCAGTTTGCTTTTAAAAAGGGAGATTATCCTAGGTGAGCCTTTCCTAACAGAGGGGCTCTAAAAGGGACTGGACCTTTCCTGAGGAGAGGGGGCATGTGAGTTCAATCAACATGAGGGAGAGTAGAAGTGTGAGGGCCAATAGAAGGAGACACATCTCAAGGATCTGAAAGTGGCATCTAGGAGATGAAAGCTGTTCCTGACCAACAGCCAGTGAGAAAACAGGGACTTCAGTCATGCTATCATACAGTAATAAATTCTACCCACAAGCTGAGAGAGCTTGGAAGTGGCCTTAGTTGAGTTTCCAGATGAAGGCATATTCAGCTGTCACGTTGATTTTAAACCTGGGGAGAACTGAACCATGCTGAGCTGGATTCCTGACCAGTGGAAATTGTGAAATAATACATTTGCATTTTTATAAGCCACTATGATTGTGGTAATTTCTCACACATCAGTAGAAAACTAATACAATGTATTTTATCTATTTCATGGAGCCTACAGTTTGCCAGAAAAGAGGAAGGAGAAGTAGAGCAGATAGAGACCATCAAATTTTCATTTTTAAAGGAAGGCTCTATATCAGTATGAAGACTGAGGTTGAATGGAATGGAAATGGGGATCTTTTATGCCAGAACTGATGGATGTAATGGGTGGTTGGCTATCCAAGTCCAAGAAAGAGACCTCAGATTAGTGTGGTGGTAGCAGAGACTGATCAAAGAGGACATATTTAAGAGACATTGTGAGGCGATATTGAAGGACTGGAACAAAAGGAGAAGATGAGCACATACACACTGGGCCAGCCCTAGTCCACAGTACTGGATAGTCAATTAAGTCCAAGTCATATTGGGGCATCAGCTTTTAGCTATAACAACAGGGAAATAGGAAAGGAGACCACTTATCCTATCGCCCATTTTTGTTTATGCAATTGCATTATTTATGTCACAATGAAATTACATATTGTCACCATTATTTTATACTTTTGTTCAATGTCATATAGCACATGTTAAGGCATAAATATAAGAGTAACAAAGCCCAAGCACTCCTGTGAGTAATTTAAATATACCACTATAGTATTGTTAGACTCTAATGATGCCCAAATAGCTAAATGACCCATTCAAATTGTAATACAATTGACAATGACTTTTGGAATTGACTTTCTCAATATTCATATCACAGATAATCAATTCTGAATTTGTGACTTTAACCTGCTGAGTCACTAGATAATGCATTCAAGCAATTAAAAAAGATTAGATAATTTATAATCATATCTGTTTTATAAGTGAGATTCTCTTTCTTGGCCTTCAAATGTGAAAGTCAATATAGTTGTCAAAAATTGTGGCATAACAAACATTTAAAAATGTTACTTATTATGGCATTTAATGTTGCACAGTACCTGAGGCCAGGTTGATTTTACTATCACTGTAAATGATATGATATTTTGTTTTATTATGCCTTTATTGTTTTATTTGACTTTTTCTCTAAATGAGAGGAAAAATATATTTTCATAATTTATGTTCATTTTCTTGTTTCTAATTTTTTTCTGATGTTGTTAAGTTTACTATTTGTGTTGCTTTTTTCCAAAATATGGTAAACTTTCAATCTATATATTTAAAACCTTCTCAGCTCTAGAAAGTTGTCTTCATTTCTGTTCTTCATTTTTTGTTCTCATTCCAATCATTATATCAGATAATTTTCATTCTTTCCTCTATTTCGTTTTCATTCTTCGAGAGATTTACTTCAGGATTTTTCATCAAAATTACTGACTTGATTTTCCTGTGTCAATTTTGCTCTTCACTGGCTTGCATAAAATGTTTTATGTCACATTTGTTTTATTTAAAATTTTTGTTTTATACATAGACTTTTCTATTATTTCTGTTTACATAGCAACTGGATATATGTTTCAATTTCTCAGATATAATGTTTTCTATTATCCTCTTGACACTAAGGAAGCTTTAAATAATTTCTTCTAATGATATCTGTTCATTCTTTAAATATCAAAACAATATTGCCTTCTACTTAATCTGCTGTATTTTTTTTAAACTGGGTGTTCATAAATGAGGAAATAGTTGTAAAAAAAAGGAAGAAAATATTCCAGAGGAAGTGGCACTGGCAAAAATACTTTGCATTAAAGAAATTCTCAAAGATATTTCATGACATTGAAAGTGCAAATGATAAAACGTTGGGAGCTGACTCAAACTCAGAAAGGAGTACAACAATGTGCCAAGGCAAAGATTCTCACTCCATATTATAAGTTATATGATGAGATGAAGATGGTAAGTATTGTTCAAGAAACTGTTGATGGTTTTTTACAGAGAAATAAAACACTTTAATTTTTAACATTTCTAATGTTTTAAGTATAGTTTTTATTAAATATTAGTTTTACTATTTTTTCATTTCTCTATATATTTATAACTGCCAACGAAACAAATTTTAACATTCTGACAAAAGTTTTTAACGATCACAGAAGAATTTTCATTTTTACCACTGATTATTAAGATGGCTTTGCAGTTTCAGCTGTGTATGGTCATTACTGTTGTTCTGTATTATCCTACAAAGTGAAGGTCTGTATTAGGTCTGCAAATCCTATTTATAAGAGAACAATAATTATTATTTCCAAATAAAATAATTTCTCATTGATTTATTGATTTCCTATGATTTCTGACTTTTTAAAATACGGAAATAAACATAAAGGCTTAAGGTTTTAAAAAAAAACAAATTAGTGAACTGCAGTTATGTATCCACAGACCCAGGTCTTAAAAAGCTACTACACTTTCACCCTTAAAATTAGTCAGTGGTAGAAATACAAAGGAATTTCCCACCTTTCCTGGGGGTAAAAAATTCACTGATTTATTTTCTTTCTTTTTCTCTTAACTGATAAAAAAGAATACATACTAGCCAAATCGAGGCTTAATCTCTCCTTCTCATTCATAGGTGAAAACAGAAAAATGGTCATTGCATTTGATGAGGATACACCTGAAAAAGGAAAATGGACTTCCTTCCTTGCTCATTTTCTCTTCAGAGCAACTCTCATCTTTATTTCCTTCACTCATTATATCCCTTTCTCTCCACCTTCGGATGTTAGGTGAAAGGTGTTTCTTAACTGGTGAAGTTTAAAAAGAAATGTCTGTTACGTTGATTTACCACCATCATGTTAAAAGAGATATGAAAGAAATACGCATGCTACTGAGCATCACAGCCCTAAAAGGGATGCAATTATTTGCATGCACAGAAGTGAGGCTCAAACCTGAGAAGTTTTCCTCGGAGCCTTCATGTGACAGTAGAAAATAGTACTCTTCACTCTCCACCACCAATAATTCAATATGATTTCTTTCCTTCAGGAGCAACTGTCATCTAGGAAATTTGCTTAAATGACATTAACAACAAAGACTGTCATTTATTTTCTTATTCTACTCCTGGCCTGGCTAGATAAGAGCAGAAGGATAATTAAGTCAGTGATGAGTTGCATGTGTAATGCCATTTCAGCTGCTAAGAAATATATGGAGGATAACAGTAGGGAAACATGGTGGCAGACCTGTGAGGGACATCATTTTAACTTCTTTTCAGGTTCTTTCTGTTCTCAATGATAAACGATACTCCTTTAGTGCTGTAGTCCAGGCAATTAAACGTTAGATAGCTAGATAGGTAGATAGATGTTTTAGAGATGTAAATCAACTTTAAAAAATTTAACCTACTTTTTATTGTAATTTTTTTCTTTCTAAAAATAACTCAGATTGACATAGCTATCTTTTTTTTTTTTTTTTTTTCGGTACGCGGGCCTCTCACTGTTGTGGCCTCTCCCGTTGCAGAGCACAGGCTCCGGACGCGCAGGCTTAGCGGCCATGGCTCACGGGCCTAGCCGCTCCATGGCATGTGGGATCTTCCCGGACCAGGGCACGAACCCGTGTCCCTGCATTGGCAGGTGGACTCTCAACCACTGCGCCACCAGGGAAGCCCAACATAGCTATCTTTTAAGTATGAAAATAGACACCATCGAATAGTAAATGCTATTACACCACTCATAAAAAACACGTTAGAATCTACTGTACTGATAATTGTAGGAATCATGATCATCTGATGAATATTTTCAATATTATAAAATGTTAAATCTTAAAAGTACCATATTTATGTTACAAAGAGCAGAAATGTAGCTAAAGGTCAAAAAAAGATAAATAAACTAAATGACCCATGTAAGTTAAAAAATTCATGTTAGTGTATTATATTGATATGTATATCATAATTTTTGCATAAATAAATGTTATTTTTAATCAAAATCCATAATCCTGCCTTCTCCATTCTGATTAACAGTATACATCTAAAGTTTATAGTATTCTGAAAGTTGGAGAAAGTAATGGATTAGTTCTTGTTTATGTTTTCTTTATATTTTTCTGACTTCACACAATTGGGAAATGATTCTTATTTTTCATGAATTTTTTAAGAATAAATTTTTAGTGTATAAAACTCAGCAAGTTTTCTTTTCTCATTACTTTCTGCCTTCCATAAATAATTGTGTCTACTGTGTGTCAGGGACTGTACTACGCAATTACATCAAATAAGACTTAGCCCCTTCACTGAAGTAGATTACAATCTAAAAAATATATATATATATTCATCAAAGATTCCTGGAGAGTTTGATAGATGTTTGATTCAAAATCTGCTTGAATTAGAGAATACTGCTTGAAGAAGAAAATAATTGACTTGAGTGTCGAAAGGTAAGTAACAATTAGCAAGGGAGATAAACAAGGGGAGGGGTCAAGAGACCATAGATCTGATAGTTCAGAATGTAAAATAAATAGATATAAAACATATTCAGTATTTATTCAGTGGCCCACTATTGTAAGGACCTTGGGGAAAAAATAAGACATTGTTTCCTTTCTCATAAAGCTTACAAACTAGTAATGAAATAAAACATATCAGATATACAAACAGCTACAGTACAAGGTAGAATGTGGTAAATGCCACAAACAAAATACCAAAAATACTTCAAAAGGTTAGCAGGCAAGGGAAAAATACATTTATGGATTTTATGAAATTGGTGGCTTTGAAACAGTAGTTAAAGAATAGGCAGGATATCTGTAGACCTAGTTTTAGAGAATAATTCAGTCATGAGTGACAAAAATACCCATGCAAAACATTGAATATCCTAGTAAAACTGACCAATTTGGTTGAAGAGATGCAGTTTGCTTTAAAGGCAAGCAGTGAGAAGCAAAGAAAAAACAAAATGAGGCTTTGATTGAAATGAGAAGGAAAGAAGTTTAAATATTTAAACAGTTAATTTTATAGTAAGTAACAGGGAAGAATTTAAAATGTTTAAATAACTCACCTGATTATATTTTGTTATGACAAAAAGGTGGTACACGTGAACAAATTTTATTCATGTAAATACACACACATACACACCAATACATACATTTTAATAACACTGGCTCATATTGCATATCCAATTTTTGATCTATCTTTTAATCTAATATAATGTGGATATTTTCCACACTATTAATGATTTATAGTGAAAATAACAGTATAGAAGCAAATAATCAGAGGAATAAAGGCCATTTACATATATAATAAAATATATATTAGATATATAATATATGTAAGTTAAATATTATATATATAATATAGGTTGTTTAAAATTATTTTAAAACATTAACTGTAGTGAATGAATCTGAGCACGTAACATCATGAAAATTTCTAGATATTTCCTACATATAATTTCCTACAAGATTACTGCATTGGAAGACACACATATTTTAAAAATGAGACTCTTTGACATTCACTTCCAGTCAAGACAGAATAATGTGTGTCTGACTATAAAAATAGACAAAATCCATAAAGCAACTGTTGCCAGGCATTGAATAACAGAAATAGGTGGGATCCTGGAGAGAAGGGCAATACGCTAGGTGAGCCCCACAATTATCACAGGTTTCTACTTGCAAGCACTTTCCAGATTACCATGCAGGGAGACAGTGCCCAAACGGAGAGCAGTCTCTTCTGGGCTGAAGAGGAAGAGATATGTTTTGGATGACTGTTAACTGCTGGAATTTCCAGGGAACGACACTGGACATAGGTAAACTCACAGTAGGTGGGTGGAAATAACCCAGAAGCCTATGTGGGGAATCTCTCTAAGTCCTTGACCAAAGACAGAGCCCTGAATGTGTACAGCAGGACTCTGTAAAGGCTTACAAGGAGGGACTGCCTGGGAACAAACAGCTGAGCAGAGATTCCAGAGGCTGTAGGAGTAAAAGCACTCACTAAGCATCTCAGACATTTGGGTGAGACTCCAGAAAGGCAACATCTTAGGAATCACCATGTTTTAGGGTATATGACCCCAAACTAAAGACAAAATCAAAATAGACTCATCAGAAAAAACAACAAAAAAACCCCCAAAACAGACAGGATCAAGAGAATTTTCCACTAATATAATCCCGTTAGAACAAAGCTCAACACAATGGATCATCTACAATGTTTAACACGCAATTGAAAATATAGTAAAATATAAAGAAGTAGGGAGTAATATGAGTGAAAATGAAGCACGCAGCTTCAAACCACATGTCTCTCGGAGACCTTTAAAAAAATCAAGCAAAAACTGACAGAATCAACTTTCTAAGAACTCTGAAAAATAGTCAAAGGTTTGCAGCAACCAAGCAAATATTGAATCAAAGAAAAGCAACTTAAAGAGTGGGAAAACTCTGTGATGTTTTTATTTGCCCTTTTCCCACTTACCCCCTGATGCTATAGTTATTCTGAGGGGAACAGAACAGACCTTATTTACAAACGATTGTGTTTTCCATTTCTAACCTGTCTGGGAGCTACCTGAAGGACAATGCAAAGTGCTTGTCTTCGTTTCGCCTAACTAGGAACCTACTCAAGATGAATGAACTGCATTTCACAATAACACTGGAAGATAAATGAACAACCCACTGCAGCCTGAGTCAAAAGATTACATCCTTGAGGCATACAAAGAGCACTGAGAGCCTAGGAGGAAAAGCTGGGCAGGGAGTTTCTTTGGGAAATTAAGGCATTTAAAAGTGTCCCTGTATACTGAGGAGTTTAGAGACATATACATGCCTTGGTGCTCACTCAGAAAAAAAATCTGAGAAGATGGTACACTTTCAACCTCTGGGTGATCTCTAGACACAATGAAAGCAAGAAGCCAAGGCAGAGGTGAAAATGGCCTGGCCTCAGCACAGAGCCAATGTGCAAAGGAGGGAAGAGGGTTTTTTCCGCTTTCTTTCTCTTAAATATTTGGCAATTTACTAGGAATAGGTATATCTCATTTTTGAAAGTGACTTTGTTTTGTTTCTACTCAAGTTGAATATCTTTTATGAATTTTCACTCATACATTTTTTCCTCTAAACTACTATTTTTATGTCCATGGCACAAAAAAAGCAATTACTCAATACTGTTTGAAAATATGGGTAAACTACCAATGTATTTAATGAAAATTAAACTGTCTTGAACAACTCTTAGTTTTGAAAACTATAGAATTAAAAACAATTTCACGAATGGACTCTAACTCGGAAATAATCACGTGAAAGAATTTCTTAAAAAAATAAATGGTATCATGTCAGGAGGGAAAACCAGAAAACAATACATTCCATATGTTTAAAAAACTGCCTTTTGTTATTATACCTATACTATTGGCTTTGAGGGAAATTTTATGTTTGTAGCAGAACTTCAGGGGCATCTGTTCTAGGCAGATGTTAATCATCTCAATTTAGCATTCTGGAAATGAGAGGGGAAAGGAAGTGTACTTGAAGGAAAAATGCTGAGCCTTGTGAGGTGAAAGGGGTTGTTACAAACAGTGCAGTCTAAAGAGAGAATGAGAATGATTGCAAACTTGTAACTGCATCCCTATTGTTACCATATTAACATATTTCTAAAGAATGTTCCATCCTTTTAAATAAAAATGTTAACGTTATATAGAATATTCTGTAACAATGAAATACAAGAGAAAGCAGTGACTTAATAAGAAATTAGGTCAAACTAAGGAAATGGATGATTAAAATTTTCCTTTAATTGACTTTAGATGTGATTAAACTATGCTGAATCTAAATCGTTGCATATAATTTGACAGCCTTCTGAATTAAATGCAAATGTATGAAATCCACTTGGAAGCAACAGGAAAAAGGAGGCATGTTGTTTAGTATATTAAATTTCCATAGCAGGTGTATGCAATGAGGAAAATGGCAAAATAAGACATGATTGGCCTACTAAGAGAAAGATTCTACTGCTGGAATTCACATCCTGGCAATGATAGGAAATGTAAGACTCTCTTACTACAGCGAAGAAAATATAGATTCCTCTGTCTACTGACTCTGAAATAAGTAGGCGATGAACTAGTCACATTCTCTGGCCCACTTATTCAAATTCACTATATTTCATCTCATTTTTTAATGACTGATAGTGTGCTAATTCCAAATTGTTCTGAAGCTTACTTTCTCTGTCACCATAACAGTGGATTCATTATTAAGTAACCATATGAACTGCCATTAAAAGACCATTAATACATCAACTATAGATAAATCTGAACAATATGTTAACTACTAAGCTATAAAAACTCTGATGTTGGGTCATTTTCAAATACATAGGCACACAAAGAGCTTCTACTTTCCCTATGCTATCCCTTTGTCCTCTGCTCACTTTGCTTCCATTCAACTAAACATGATCTTGGAGCTACTGGGTCAGAGTTTTGAGAAAATCCATGAATTCAAAAATAAAAGGAAAGAATAAACCCTAAAATTGTGAAGAATTATGGAAGCAGATCCTAAGGTAGGACTCTCATGCTGTGCTAGACTATATAAGTCGGCCCCTCTCTCAAAAATGTTATCTATCTCCTTTCATTGCCTGCTAAAAATGCCTTTTATTTTATTGTGCTCCTTGTATTTTACAAGCTGAGCCAATTCTGAATTAGTCACTTCTGAATAAGCTAATCAATCCCCTAAAAATCCTAAGGGTCAAGGAATGATAATTTCATGTTTCCAACATTAGTTTGATGAAAATGTTAAGTTCCTAATGCTTAAATAGCTCAGTTGAAATTACAGTTGACCAAAAATTTAATATAAAAAAATAAACAAATAAATAGAAATAAGAAATAATAAGAAATAAGAAATACAATAGAAATGAATTTAATCATTTTTAAATATGTGAGTACTTTTAAACAGTAGTAATTTTAGAAATAAATTTTAAAATAGATGGTGTATCTTAAATGTAAAATTACCTGTATTCCAGCAAATGTGATTAAATGTAAATTACAAACTTGAAAATAGTAGAACAGATATAACAAATTGTGATATACTACATTTACAGACGTAATTCAAATTATTAAGAAAAAGTTAAGAACTCGATGGATAAAAGGACAAAAATGAAGATTAGCCTGAAAGGTAAACAAAAGTACCTTTTGTTTGAATATACAGAAACAATTTCAGCTTTATTTTCATTAATTTTTTTGAATTATAATTAACATACAATATTATGTTAGGTGTACAACATAATGATTCAGTATTTTTATACATTATGAAATGATCACCACAATAAGTTTAGTCACTATCTGTCACCATATATACTCCTTACAATATTACTGACTATACTCTCTGTGTATACATTATACAGTTTGTAACTCTTAATACTCTTCATCTTTATTATTCATCTCCACATCCCTCTCCCCTCTGGCAACTCCCAGTTTGTTCTCTGTAACTATGAGCCTGCTTCTGTTTTGTTTATTTATTTTGAGTTTTAGATTCCACATATAAATGAAATGTGGTTTTTGTTTTTCTCTGTCTGACACTTCACTTAGCATGATACCCTTTATGTCCACCCATGTTGCCACAAATGATGGCATTTATGGCTAATATTTCCTCATATATTTATATCTATCTATATATATACACACACATATACATATACCACATCTTTATCCACTCATCTGTTGATGGATATTTCAGTTGCTTCAATGCCTTGGGTAATGTAAATAGTGTTGCAAGGAACATAGAGGTACATGTATCCTTTCAAATTAGTGTTTTTGTTTTCTTCATATAAATACCAAGAAGTGAAATTGTTAGATGTTATAGTAGTTCTATTTTTAGTTTTCTCAGGAAACTCCAGACTTTTTTCCATAGATGCTACACCAATTTACATTCCCACCAACAGTTCATGAGGGTTTTATTTTCTCCACATCCTCACGGATAACTTGCTGAGTTTTTTTTTTTTTGATAATAACCATTCTGATAGATGTGAGGTGATACCTCATTGTGTTTTACTTTAATTTATTTATTTAATTTTATTTATTTATTTTTGGCTGCGTTGGGTCTCTGTTGCTGCACACGGGCTTTCTCTAGTTGCGGCAAGCAGGGGCTACTCTTTGTTGCGGTGCGCAGGCTTCTCATTGCGGTGGCTTCTCTTGTTGCAGAGCATGGGCTCTAGGGTTGCAGGCTTCAGTAGTTGTGGCATGCAGCCTCAGTAGTTGTAGCTTACAGGCTCTAGAGTGCAGGCTCAGTAGTTGTGGCGCATGGCCTTAGTTGCTCCATGGCATGTGGGATCATCCCAGATCAGGGATCGAACCTGTGTTCCCTGCACTGGCAGGAGGATTCTTAACCACTGTGCCACCAGTGAAGTCCCCTCATTGTGGCTTTGATTTGCATTCCCCTAATGATCAGTGATGTTGAGCATCTTTTTATGAGACTGTTGGCCATCAGTCTGTCTTCTTGAAAAAATGCCTATTCAAGTCTTCCCACTTTAAAATTTGGGTTGTTTGTGTTTTTGATATTGAATTGCATGAGTTATTTATATAATTTGGATATCATCCATCATCAAATATATTGTTTGCAAATATCTTCTCCCATTCAGTAGGTTGCCTTTTCATTTTGTTGATGGTTTCCCTTCACTGTACAAAAACTTTTTAGTTTGATGTGGTCCCATTTATTTATTTTTGATCCTTGCTGCCTTGCCTGAGGAGACTTATCCAATAAAATATTGCTAAGACCAATGCCGAAGAACATACTGCTTATGTTTTCTACCAGGAGTTTTATGGTTTCAGGTTTTAGATTTCAGTCTTTAATCCATTTTGAGTTTTTTTTTTTTCTGTTTTGTGTATGGTGTAAGAAAGTAGTCCAGTTTCATTCTTTTGTCTGTAGTTGTCCAATTTTCCCAACACCATTTATTGAATTTATTGAAATTAATGTCTTTTCCCCATTATGGTATTCTTGCCTATTGTTCATACATTACTTGACCATATGAGTGTGTATGGGTTTATTTCTGGGCTATTTCATTTTATTAGTCGATGTGTCTGTTTTTGTGCTAATACTATAGTGTTTTGATTAATATAACTGTGTAGTATAGTTTGAAATCAGGGAGCATGATCCTTCCAGCTTTATTTTTCTTTCTCAAAATTTCTTTGGTCATTCAGAGTCTTCTATGGTTCCATACATATTTTAGGATTATTTTTTCTAGTTTTTTGAAAAACACCTTTGGTATTTTAATAGGGATGGCATTGAATGTGGAGATTGCTTTGGAGAGAATGGACATTTTTAACAATACTCTTCCAATCCAAGAGCACAATATTTTTTTTCCATTTTTTGTGGTGTCTTCAATTTCTTTCATGAATGGCTTAAAATTTTGAATCACTATGTTGTACACCTGAAACTAACATAATATTATAAATCAACTATACCTCAATAAAAAAAGAAAAAAATATTTCAATGAAAATCTGAAATGTTATTGGTAATCTCCATGAAGTAAAATTCATATTTTTTTAAAAGATCTTCCTCATACTTTTCAGGATTATCCAAGTGTTCCTCATGACCATGTATTAGGTCATATCATATATTGTTTTAACATAGTATAAAGAGATAGATTATTTAATTTTGGTTGAAACAGTCTCAGTGCACGCACTCATTCATGTATTAGATTGACAAATACTGCAAGATGCCTGGCACTCTTCTACACCTTGAAAAGGATATTGTAAACAAGATACTTATAAATCCTGTCTTTACAGAGCTTACATTGGTAAGAAAACAAATGTCACACTTTTACTGGAGTAAAGACAGGAAAAGAACAGATGAAAAAGTGAATGAGAAAGGAGAAAATTAAGATATGGGCTTTAACTTTTTCAGTTTTTTCAAAGACGGTAGCAGAGAATCACAGTGTTAGTTTTTAAGACCTTTATGGGTTTAAGGATTTTGTTGTTTTCTATCAGGTACAGTGGAAGTGTTTCAATGGAATAGGAGAAATTGATAATGTAGAAGAAAACATTACAGAGAAGATTATAGAGTACGAAATACAGAGCACAAATCAAGGGAGTAAATGTTTTTAACTTTTTATTTTATATTGGAGTATAGTTGATTAACAATGTTGTGTTACTTTCAGGTGTACAACAAAGTGATTCAGTTATATATAAACATGTCTCTATTTTTTTTCAAATTCTTTTCCCAATTAGGTTGTTACATAATATTGAGCAGAGTAAACTCTGATGCAAGAAGAGAAATTTCTTTTATTGAAATGGTAGATTGACTGAAAATACAGGTACAGCTCCTACAGGATTTTGGCTGTAAATTTAGGAAAATGAGAACATTTGATCAATTACTTTTTTTTTTTATCAATGAAGAATGATGCAATGACATGAGTTGAGCATGTCAGCATAGATGTTTGGGTGAAAGAACAAGTTAATATGGGAAGTTTGAAAAAAGTAAAGAATTTGTGAAATAGTTTTTCTTAGAAAGTAGAAAGTGAACTTATGTAATAATGTAGCAGTATTGCTGGGAATTTTATTTACAAATTTAAAGTACACCCTTTCTGCCTGATTATATTTCCTCAAGCAAATTTAGCTACTCTCATTTAGATGGAGATAACTGTGTTTAAGACCACTGGGATTTAGGCAAACAATTGAATGGTTCTCCATTCAATTATACTGGCAGTAACCTTCATCAATAAGAGGGTCACTTAATAAGCGAATGCTTACTTAGCAATATGTGCCTGTCCAAAGAGGAACACGAGGACAGGGGTAGAGGGCAAGGGAAATAGTGGCTACCTTGGAAAACTCTCTCCAAAGCAGTGCTTTTTCAACAGTTTTAAAGATAATGATAGTTATTAAGAATGTATTGAAAAGACATTAGCAGAAGCAGAGGTAGAGCAAGATCACAATGAAAGCACTGCGGGTAATATGAAATAGTGCTTTTTCTAAGTGCCTCCTCTTCCCCAATTTTTCTCCCTTTACATTTCATCTTGCCAAGTCTTGCACAATAGAAATTTTCTCTATTAATGTAAGGCACTGTTTCTCTACTTATGCTTGACAGAGTTCAGGGTAGGGAGATAGATGATATAACTCGGAAGAAAGAGAAGGGCATATATGCACCCAATCATATTTGATATTATAGGGTAAGTATCCAAATGCATGTGAGAATAAAGTGTACAGGAGTGGAGGAATAACTGAATCTGTCTCATAGCAGTAGAGAAAATTACCATTAATTTTAGTGCTTCCTTGTTTCAAAGGCACCTAAATGACATCTGTTTTAGTATAAAACAAAACACTGTGGAAGGAAAATATATGGAATGTGTTCATGCATCTTAATTGTCGAACTAGATTAATATAAGAAGTAATCACTTTATCAGAATGAAGGAAACTGAATCATGGAACTGAATGAACAACAACAAAAAGAAACTAGGTTAAATTACTCGATAAATATTGAAGTGTTTGTACTTGTGATTTGGGATAGTGGAGATTTAACAGATACATCTATCTCTCATTCAATCCCTATGCCATCCTAATGATTTTATGGATCACTTATTCACAAGTCTCTCCCTCCTTAATTTGTGTCAGGCTTTCCCATTGCCATACTTTTGTCTGACAGGAGAAGGGGAAGGGAACAATGAGTACCAGAAAGTACCAGCATTCAGAGCCCACCCAACTTGAAAACAAGTAAACTCACAATTCACTTAACTGCTCAGTCATCCCATGCAACACACACACAAACATCTTCAATAGAAACACAGGTAAAGCACATTTTTCAACCATTTAGAAGCATGTTTACTTGTGGCCTGTGCAAAAAAATTTTTTTAATGTACCGCCATTAATTGCAACACCACTCATTGTAATGTTGCAGCACTTGGCCAGTGCCAAGATGAGGTTTACAAAGGTTTCCACTACCTATGCACTGTTCAAATGCTTCTTCTGTTTGTTTCAATCCATCCATTCTTCATTCACTCAATGTGTGGGACACAATTGCAGGTGATCCAAAGACTAATAAGTACTGCATCATGCAGGGTCCACAGAGGATCTTATATTTGAATTGCTTCAATTCAGACTGATAAGAAGGAAAGGAGGGACAGGAAATTCAAGCAGAGTAAATAACATAAAAAAAAAAAAAACAAGCAAACAACGGGCAGTGAAATATAAAAGAGCACATTATATCTGGATAATCCTAGTTTTTTTTGTTGAGCTGAATGGACTATGTAGAGGAAAACTTAGACCTGATAACCAAAGAAATTTTGTGTAAGTTTAAGAAGCTATTGACTGAAATAAAATGGAAAGGTAAAGTCATATTTGTACTTTAGAGAGACAACTCTTGAGGAATGGTAGATGATAGACTGGAATAGAAAAAGACTAAAGGTAAAGATAGGGCAGAGGTGTAATAAAGATATTACAACAGTCCCATGGGATACTATGAGCACTGGAACTAAAGCACTAGCAGTAAGTGTAAAGAAGAGAATGAAGAGTGTAAGGCATCCTCAGGAGAGAGCCAACAAGACTTGATAAACAATTGCATATCATGGTTAAGGAGGAGACACATTAAGAATGTCCATTTGTTGTCTCAGATAACTGAGTGGGTAGTGACACCATTCACTGAGATATACAAAAAGTCACAATGATTTTGTTTTTTTGAGTCTTTTATAAATATACTGGGAATATTAGGAGAGGTACCACCTTAAGCCTTATCATTTTGTACCTTGCATGTAATTGGTTCCATAGATATTAAGAGCAAAACCTTGCACAGGACTCAGAACATGAGTCAACTTCAGGATTTTGCCTGGTGCCAGCCCTGGATACAAAAAACTTGTGTAATTTCCATAATGGGATTTTAATGGGTAAAATTCTGTGGATCTTTTTTTTCTTTTTTCTTTCAAAAGAGTGCCAATATCTCTTGTAATACCAATATACAAGTGTTAACATGATGTGTTAGGAGAACAGCCTAAGGCTATTTTTGTACATGTAGTATCAGGGGTGATTACAATATCATTTCTTGAATAACCTGGTCAGACACAGCACTTCTGCGTAGGGTTCCTAAGTGTCATGTAGCAAGTCACAGCTGACCTATTTGAACAAATTAGTGAGCAAACATTCTGTGACTATTTCTAGCAGAGCATTAGTGACAGTCTAAATTTTTAACCCACAAACTAAAAGATTTTAAAGCAATTCAGGTTAGATACTATTTGCAAAGCAAAGTGAAAGCCCTGTTGTTCATGCTTCCGAAATAGCATTGTCTTGACAAAATTTACATGTTACATTTATAGAAATAAGAAGAGAAATGCTCATTTATGACTACATGACATTTCCATAGATATGTATGGCTAAAAATATGATATATTATGGTTTTTACCCAAATCTGACATATAATTGCAGAAAAGTAGGAAAAAAATCAACTTGCAAATGTACTGCTGAATGATCAACTTGTTCCTTGCTTATGATGGCACATTTGACTAACTAATTCAATTATTATTTTTTTGTTTCCACAGTTTGAATATAATCCTATGAGTCATATTTCTGTTTGTTCTTGGGCATGAATGCATAATTACTAATGATGATAGTTTTATACATGCATGAAAAAAACATTTGATTTTGATAAATAACATTCACAGTTTAATCTTTAGACACAGTGAGATAGGAACCCTCTCCAAACCATGGAGACAGTGTGATATAGTCATGTCCCACAGGTCAACTCAGAGGAAGAAAAAATAAATTAATGCTCAGTTATAATACAGAATGCAAACAAGTTGCATTGAAATGTTATTTGATTAAAAATTCAATTTTTTGAATTGAAAAATTTCAATTAATTGTACATAAAAGTTTATGTATCATTTCTCTAAATACCAATCCACACAAGTAGCAGTCTAGTCTTAGAGTAAGCAAAACAAACAAACAAAAACCACAGAGGAAAACAAACCAAAAATAAAATTCAATAGAAAAGAAAACATAAGTAAATACTAAACTTGTAGAACTAATAAATAAATTATATCCAGCCTCAGGATTCCACTTACATTTACACAAAATATTTATCAGCTGATATTCCTAATAGAAGCCTACAAATTTTAGGTCGATTACTGTTCATGTAGTCTAGTACCAAAGACTAAGAAATGGACACTAAATTTTAACTAGAAATAGCACCTACTAGAGTATACTTTTGAAGTTTCTGAAATCACATGTATTGAAAAAGTTTTCTCTAGTTCCTTTGATGTTCAACCTTGATCAATTTTCAGTTGAATAAGTAATTATAAAGTCCCCAGAGTCCCCAAAACAACATAATTAGACACTCAAGAACAAATTCAAACAAATGAATTTCCATCTACCAAAGAAAGTGATGTGAACATCTTGCCTTTTGTCTAAGTACAATGATCATTTTAATTATAAATTATGGGAAAAGTTAAGGGAATCACAGCATTCAGTATACAGCATATATGTGTGTGTGCATGTGGGTATGTATTTTTATGCCTTAAAACAATGTAGGCAATAAAATGTTGAGTATACATGGGCAATGCATTGTTTTTCATTTTTATGTACATTTAAAAATTGTTTTCTGTGTGTAGGAGGGAGATTTGAACCATGTGAGGAAAGAACTATGATACTTCTGTTAATAGAGCAGGATCTAAATTAGTTGACAGCAGAATTACCATGTGGAGGTCATAAGTCTTTGTAAACTTAGAGTTTGTATTTGGAAATTTGACCTTTGTCCTAGTTCTGGGCTGACAGGTAGGGGTGGGGGATAGGGAGGGCATGCAAACATAATGTACGTGCACAACTCTCAGAAGTTTACCTGTGACTTAATCCAACTGCAGGAACTTAAAAAATTAAATCTGTATCTGTGTTGGGGATATAGTTCAATACATTATAAAGATTAATGCAAGTAATTTTTTAGTACTCCTCTGGCTGCAACAGTGGACCTTGAATAAGAATAAATTGGGCCTGGGCTTCCCTGGTGGCGCAGTGGTTGAGAGTCCGCCTGTCGATGCAGGGGACACGGGTTTGTGCCCCAGTCCGGGAAGATCCCGCATGCCGCGGAGTGGCTAGGCTCATGAGCCATGGCCGCTGAGCCTGTGCGTCCGGAGCCTGTACTCCACAACGGGAGGCCACAGCAGTGAGAGGCCCGTGTACGGAAAAAAAAAGAATAAAGTGGGCCTGAGAATAAGGCCCTGTGTACAGGGCACTGTGAGTAGTAAAAAGATCCTTGGCAATCATGACAAGCCATGGAGTCAGAGACATGGCAAATATGGGTCATACTGGTGAACTCTCAAGTTGTATTATCTTTCATTCCTATTCCTTCACTACATTATAAAGTTTTCATTTTCTTTAAGATTTCAGGAAAGTGTGTTAGTTCTACTTTGTTCTATTTGGAGAAAAGTCAACCAGTGAGAGCTGCAGTGGCAAGGAAAAGTAGATGTGAAATTGTAACAGCTGACCCAAAGAGATATAGCAACCCATCTGAGTTAACAAGAATTCTTTGGGGATTTTTAGCAACAGTAAATGAGATATGTCGAAGGAAGGAAGGAAAGAAGGAAGCAGGGAAGGAAGGAAGCATGGATTTCCTGCAGATAGGTAGAAAGGAGGCTTTGTGTTGTTCAGGTATTAAAAGAAGTGATACCCTGAAGTTTAGGGAACTTCAGGTTTTGTAATATAATTTGAAGTTACATGTGTATTGCAACATCTACTTTTTACCACAGCTAAAAAGACTTTACTTCTTTAAAAAAATACAACTGTGCTTACAAAATCACATCTAATAGCTGACTTTTAATTAAATTAACCTTATTCAAATTGGGTTAAATATTGTTCGGGAGCATTGACTTTAACAAGGAAGAGTGACCTTAACATTGTTAATCCTTAACTATGTAGGATCATAGTTTTAGGAAGTGTGCATGAGTGGGAAAGGAGGAGAGAAGGAGTGTGGGTGGGTAGACAAAAGCAGACTAACAAAAACATCTTTGCATATTTCTCAAACAACACCCAATCCTTAGTTCTGCTGCTGAGAGGTGCATTTCTTGTGGCCCATGCATTTATCTAAGGGTGTGTGACAGCATCCATCTGTATCTGATATTTCTCTTTTTCACACTGAGACATCAATATCCAGCCTGTTAGATAACTGAAGGTAATGAATCATCTACAATTAAGACGTTTTTTTGAAATTTACTGTATTTTTTAATGATCCTCTCATTTCAAAATGAGGAACTTCACATTAGTGATGGTTTAAAGTGAAGTTTTTAGAGTATATCATGTATTTCATACGGAAAGATAATCATTTCTCTTCCTACAGATAAAATGAGAAGAAACTGTGTAGACTTCTCTCAATCCCTTAAGAACTCCTCTTTTCAGCTGACACAAACTTGATCAGAGTATCCCTGAAAGACTGATCTAGGGATGTATTTTCTACAAAAAGGTTTGAAATGTTACACTTACCAGAAGATGACCACAAATCTGCACATTCAGTGGGAAGCCAGAGAGCCAAGTCACTACAACTAAGATTCCATTGGCCTGTCTCAGCAGGTCACAGCCATCCAGCAGCTACTCATCATATACACCAACAGATGTTGTTCATATCTGAAATGGAGACAACAGAGAGGTTTATAACCATCCTGCTCATGCCACATGATGATGGGAGTTAAGACATTTATTCTCTTTCTCTCCCTCTCACTTTTTTTTAAATAAGCCCAGTTACATATTCTAAACTATAAGTACAGAATTTAACCTAATTTCTGCTTTATTTTAAATAGCTCCTATTATAATAACTTTACTCATGTTTAATTTAGAATAAAAGATGAGATGTGTAATATTTATTGACCATTTTGTAGAGGTTTTAGATTCATTCTATGTTAGCAGAGAATTTTTAAATATTACATAATTTACCTTTGTAAAAATTTCCTTCTTAGTATCAACATGGGATTCCTTTGCATGTTGTTGGAGTATATATATATGGTATCAAACTGAATAATGTCTACTTCTACTCTACTCCTCTATCCTATACTTTAGCTAATAATCAACTATCTCTTATTGTTTGATTACTAGGGAAAATGTGTAGACTGTAGATAAGTAGTAAGGGATTGATATCTAGGTAATTTGATTTAGGAGAAACTGAATCTAATACTTGATGAAAAAACTTTTTCCAATATTCTGCTGTGATACATGAAACTCATCTTTAATTCTATGGTTAAAGAGTCACTCCAAGTAATTGGAATTTTAAAATCACTGTTTGTGTTACCTGGGAAAGATGAGATATTAATCATGTTGTTTGATTGATTCAAAATGTTAGTCATTCATCTAAAAAAAAACAAACGACTAGGGTTCCTACTATCCATTATGCCTTTAACCATATTAGTTGTGAGAATAGAAATGTTAATAAGCTGAGCCTTGTATTCAAAGTGCTCTTAGGCTTCCTGAGGGTTGGCGTATGCAGATTTTATAATACAAGCTATCTTAACACACACACACACACACACACACACAATGTTCCAAGAGGTAATGTAGAGGGTTTCATTAATAAAGGAATAATTGACACTGTCCAGAAGTGGGGTGGGAGGTGTGCAGGTCACAGAGAAGTGGTGAGGGTAAGTAGGCCTGTACAAACTACTACTTTCTTTACCTTCCCATTCTCCGCAAGAAGAAGAACCATATCTAGGGAAAAATCATAAATACTGAAGTAATTTTTAAAATACATGTTGCATTAAATCCCCTGATGTGACTCATATGATTCTCATATCTTAACTCAGTGAAGTGAAATCAGTATCATTTAAAAATACTCAGATTTAACCTAGGTTAACTTTTTGGTTGACCCCCCAAGGACAATATGTTATGAATATACTTGATAAGAAACTTTAAGTAAATGAATTGTTGACACAGAAGTCTTTGAGAATTTAAAGTGCTTAATTTATATATAAAGATAAGGGAAAAGCCTGGAGAAAACTGAATGTCAGCTACACTTAACTCCTCTCATCCTATATCTGATCAACACCATGAAGTTGCATTTCTCTATCACTTTACTCAAAAGAGCAAAGGGCTTTCTATGCCATCCTGAGGCTTTCTTTTATGGTTTTATTGTAGGGTATGTTGCTGTGTAAAACTGAGGAAACACTGTTTGAGAAAACTGCATTATTAATATTTAGTTGTAGAAAATTGCATTAATTAATTAAAGATGTAGCTATGTTAGGTGTGGGAGGTCAAGGTTTTCTACAAATTTGTGTTAATTTACTGTAGACTGTGACCTTACTGTTTTATTTATAATGCGTTAACTGGTATATAAAGATGTTCATCCCATTATTAATTTAGGAACAAATCTGAATGCCTTCCTCTTTGCAAAAGTTATTTTCAAGAGCAAAGCATATGTGATTCTAATATAGCTTAATTATAGTTAAATTATTAATTTTAAAAGACAGAGCAATATCTCATTCCTTTGTAGATTTATAATTTATATCAATGTTTAGTGGTTCTTTTCATTTTAAAATATATGTATTTTATATACACTAACCTTCTCTTGCTAGTCAAAATTCTAGTCAATTTTCTTTCATTTCCTCAAAGAAAAAGATTTTGGTCAGTCACCAATTAAATAATTTTAGAACTGCTTGTAGAGCATAATTAAGCTTTCCCCTTTTCAGATTAAGTGATAAAATCAGCAGTGTGAGTTCAAACCTGGAGCCGCAAGCAAAAGTTTTAGAACTCTTTCTTCTTTATTAACTATAAAATAATTAGAGGGTTGAGAAAAATGGCAACCAGGGGTTATGAGGGCAAATGGTAAAAGGAGTTTTTTCTTTTCATTTTGTTATTATAAGAATGATCTTTGAACCAGAGAAACTATTAAGGATCAATATACCATTAAATTATAAAATATTATTAAAATCTCACAAAACATTTATTTTTAGCTAAGAAGTTCTACTGTGCTCTTTCAGTTGTAGACCTTCTTGGTTCCATGGCAGAGTGTATGTTACATGTGGGCTTCTCTTCTGGAACAAATATGTGTAAAGGGAGGAGATGATGTGTCAATATTCTCCAGGTTGTATTGCAATACCATCTTCATCTCTTCAGTATTTCTCCTGGTTTTGAAAAACTTGAAGAATGATATAAGTGGAGACCAAAGAGTATCATTTGCTATCTTGTTCTACCAATCCTGAGAAGGCTTTCTGGGTTTATAGTAGCAGTCTGCTTTTTCATTCTTAACGAACTCCTCAGTGGTCAGCAGGTTGTTTCAAGATGCACCATTAGTCAACATATCCGTCAGACTTCTGTTTCTCATTCTTTGAATATTATCTAAAGAGCTCCCTGAGCCTACAAAGATGGACAGAGCAGCATAACAAAGTGTCATGGAAACACTTAAACGAGGACGTTAACTATTCTTGAGTCAGTGCACGATAATTCCAGGGACAATATTTCTTTTACTGTCATTTCATTTAAAAAGACCTACGTACTTAGAGAACTAGTCTTTGGCAAAAATACAATGCTTTCTTCCAAATGATTTATACATTTTAAAGACAAATTTAGTTTTCTAATATCACATTTATTACATCAGATTTCTCTCTCAAAAATTCCAACACCAGTGTTTAAGGAATGATGACTTTTTCAGTGCTTCACCCTATTGTTATATACAGCAGTGATAAAATCAAATGGTTTAATGTCTATCATTTTTTTCCTTTGTTGCTCATTTTTCTATATTAATATTCTTGATGACTCTGGATAGTAATTTTTAACTTCAGTGATCGTATTCTATCATAATAACCTATAACTTATTTTTTACTAAGTTTTTTTTGGTAATTCTTCTGTCTCACATTCATGATTACTGCCTATTTATTATTATCATTATCATAATCATTGTGTCTTTGATTTATAATTCTCCAGTCCCTGTCTCTTCTCTAATGTTTCACTTATATTATCTCTGGTCTGTTTGTAAAATCCTTATAGTACAACTGAAAGGAGGGGGTCAATGATCTCAAAGTGAAAACTCAGTGACATTTTTAAATTCATTTTTTTTTGCACTAACTAGTTATTATTGAGTTTTTACTATGAAGTAAATAATTTTGTTGGCAAATATAAAGATAAATCCATTTTGCCTCTGCTCATTAATTCTTATACTTTAGCATAATTAAAGAGAAATACGTAAGGAAGAGAAGCAGTGTAATAGAAATGAAATGGCAAGGCAGAGGAGGAAGCAAATAATTTTGCCTCTGTGAGAAAGAGAAACATTTAAGTTGAGTTTTGAAAGGAAAAAATGTATCTCTAGGCAGAGAGAGTTTTGGAGAGGAGTGAGTGAAGGCTAAGATGAAAGTAATTGCTAAGGAGTACACACACATTAGTGTATGGATTTACAGTGATCTTGTTACTGCATCGAGGCCAATGATTCTGTTTTCCTTGTAAAATATGTTCTGAAATGTTGAAATTGCCAGATGACTGTACCTTAAATAAAGATGAGAGACAGAATTGAGGTGTGCTTTATATTATTGACCACTGGCCTGAACAGATTGGAAAAAGAAATGATTTTCAGTGCTAGAAGCATATAATGAGAAACCGGTTTCCTCACACATGGATTCTAGTCAAGACTCAAGTAGTAATTTGCACACATAAATGAACTGGTCATGGTTATCAGAAGGTACCTTTATACATAGTTTTAGTCTTTAACTGGTCTGCCAAACAATTTAAAGAACATTGTTGAAAAAATATATATACCAAGCAATAAATTCTACTCATTTTTAATATATATTAATATATAAATATACTCAAAAAAGTATTTCAACACAATAGATTTTTTGCTTATATTTTCAAAAACACTTTTTTGGCCATTAGTAAATGACTTTCTAAATTGCGATCATCTCACCCCCGAGTTTCTGCCCCTTGTGTGTATATTGGTAAGGAAGAAGTATGGGAACTGGAATAAGATCAGTTTTGTTTTTTGAGGTATCTTTGCTCTCTGCTCACATTCTCCTAGATTTTACTATTTGTTGGCATGTTGTGAGCAGTATTTATCCACTGGTTGTGACTGAAAGAAACTCGTAGCTATGTTGAAAGATTCCCTTTAATACTCATTCTGTGCTTGTTACTCTCAGTATTAGAGTGATAGAAATGTATAGTTTTTCCCCTTTCTCTATGTTAAGTTCCTAGTGCCTGATCCTTAAACAATTTGAGGATGTGCCAAGCATTTGATTTTGAAGGAATAAGAGCTGGCATTGAATATGATGCAATGGGTAACACTGCCACAAAATAAAGTATTTAAATTTAAAAATAAAGCCCATCTGGCAAATGACAGTACCAACAGAAAGGAATCACAACAAGGAGGACAGGATAAACTCCTCCAAAGAAGAAAAAAATGTGGTAATTGAATTTGTGGGTCTGTGCTTTCATTCTCATTATATTTCTCTTTGGAGGAGGGGGTAGCTCTAGGCAAGGATTTAAATGTTGGCTTGAGCAATATTTTTTCTTGTGGAATGTCTCCAGGGAATCTCTGACTGAAATCCAAATTCAAGCCCATTGTAATCTCCTTGCACGATGCAACATATGGAGTGGCAGATTTGTGCAGGATGGTGTTGTACAGATGTAGGATGGTGATGATGCTACACTGTGAAGCCAAAGATAGCATCTAAGGGTGTTCAAAACTATCAGTTTCACTCCCTGGTCTGAAAAAAAGTAGAAAGAAATTCAATTTGAGAAAATGATTGTGCCTGGAGGAAAATAACAGAACATAATATTGAAACACTTAATGGTCAAATGGAACCTGAAACCAAGTTAGGCTAAAAGAATTGGATTGATAACAGAAATCAGACTTGGTATGTGTCAGAAATGAGACATAGCATTTGAAAACATGATTCTTTGCAACATCTGATCTCATTGATATCTTATTCAGATACCTAAGTGTAAGAAAAATGTTGATGAATTAGAGGACAGTGAGGAAGAAACAAAAACAATATGAAAGAAAAACTGACTTTTTGAAAAAAATTATCTTTTCAAAAATTTTAATGAGAAGATATTACCATGTACTGGATGTAGAAGAGAAATTCATACAAAACTGTCTAAATCTATATAATTAAAGGTAAAGAAAAAAATAAACCTTTGTGTAAAAAATAGAGAAAAAAAATGGACCATTAAGTCAACACCATAATGGCTTTTGATGATTTTATAAAATTTTTAAGGGAAGGTCTGAAACTTGCCATCTGAAACAAGTTTTAGAATACTTGTCTAGCTCCTCAAGTTACTTTACCGAAAGTCAAATTGGGTCAGGGATGATATTCAGATTGCTCATAGGCAGAAGATCTTTTCTTCCCAACTCATTTATTCATTCATTCATTCAACAAATATTAAGTAAAAATCATGAACCAATTATCAACATAACAATAATGACTCAATACCTTAATGTCAAGGTTAAATATAAGGCCATCCATTTTTTTCTTTTGCACTACAAGTAAACATTCAAAATGTTATTATTTTCCCTTTGAGAGTGTCCAATAATAAGCTATGGATTCAAATGGTAATTTAATATTGTTGAGGCCAGAGAAATGCTTTCTGTTTTTAGTTTGTTTTATTCTCAGTATGAGTATTTTCAGAATGCTTTAAAATAGTAAGTCTAGCACACAATCTGCCTCAAATTTCAGTGTTAGCTGTCGTCATTTAAGTAGACATATTAAGCATATACTTATTGAGGCAAAATTTCATAGAGTCTAAGATGCCAAACCCTTGGATACAAATAAGTCATATGGAGAATGAAGAGTAATTCTCCTAAGGAAAAAACTGTTAAAACAATAGGGGAATTGTATACATTTTTTAACCTTAAAATGAGAAAAAATATATATGCCAGGAGGTCTTCCATTTTTTTAATTACAAAACAGACACCAACAAAAATACATATTACATGTTTGCATAGTATTGTATTAGCTCTTATCCTTATGTAATTATTGAGGTGAAAAATCTGAGTAAAGAATAACATAAATTAAGAATAACATTATTAGTAAATTTAACATCATGTGTATTTCTTTGTAAGTTGCCTATTAAGGTAAGTACATACTCCAATTACTTTGCTTACATTTTCGCAAAAGTATCCAGGATGTTTTTTTAAATGAATCCCTTTGTAATACATATATGTCATACATAAATAGGCTGTAATATTTAAATTTTCCTCTTAGCCACTATTGCACATATCTAAATTCAACAACAATTCTTTCACTCAGCAACTATTAATTTAGTGCAATTGTGTGTCGGTCTCATTTTTTAGGCATAGAAAATAAAGACATAAGCAGGACAAAAAATTGCCCTCATGAAGCTTATATTTTAATGAGGGAGAGAAAACAAACATAAATAAATGTATAATATAATGCCAGGCACTGATAAATCTAAGAAACCAGTAAAACAAACTAAGGCATAGAGTGTGATAAGAGGCAAAAAAGAATGGACAATTTTACCTAAGAGGCTCTTGGGGATGCTTGCTTGAGAAAATCACATTTAAGCAGTCACTAGAATGAAATATGACTGGAGTACAAATGAGGAAATGGTAAGAGGTAGAAGAGGGAGTTCTAGGATAGGGAAGAGCCAAATTATGTTGAGTTTGGGTTTCATAATGATTGTGATGGAAAAGACATTGGCTTCTTTTGAACATAAGAATGATAAGATATGATTTACATTTTTAAATGCTCACTCTGCAGCCTATTTTGGTTTGTTAGCAAGAACTGACAAGACTTGGGGTAGAATGACAGCAGTGGAAGTGGGGAAAAACACCCAGGTTCGGGATACATATTGAAGGTAAAGCCAAGAGAACACATTGGTACAAGCAAAGAATAGAATTAGGATGATTTCCTTTGTACAGGCTGTGCAAAGTGATAAGCATTGGTACTACTCACTAATAAGAAAAACACTGGAAGACCAGCAGGTGGGAAAGATAAAAAAAACCGTGTTGCTAATCATGGTATGTTATGTCTGAGATGATTATTAGACTATTAAGATTATAGATGCAGAAGTAGAATTGGCAGGGCTAGAGATATGGATTTGGAAACTCTCAAAGATGCATCCCAATTTCAGCTCAGCTACTTACAGGTCAGTTACCTGCAAGCTCAGAATCAACTGAGTCTTTGTAAATTTATCCAGGAGCATCTCCAAAGCCATAGAAACTCATTTAGTTCTAGCCAGGAAGAATAAGGGGCCTAGTGCCCCTAAGGGTAAACTTCAACCAATATGTGTGTGGGGGGAGCAGGGAGTGGCCAGTGCCCCAGCCTCCCATTACTCCAGGCAGTTAATTCTGAAAGCATTCTATGTTTTTCTGGAAGTCCAGAGCAACTGAGTTTTTCTGCCTAGTGATGGTTAATCTTATGTGTCACCTTAGGCCACAGTACTCAGATATTTGGTCAAACACCAGGCTAAATGTCACTGTAAAGGTATATTAGATAAGATTAACATTTGACATTTAGATTAATAGACTTTGAGAAAAGCAGATTACACTCCATAATGTGGTGGGCCTCATCCAATCAGTTAAAGGTTTTAAGAAGAAAAAGACAGAGATCCTTGGAGGAAGAGGAAATTCTGCCTCCAGATTGACTTGGGAGTCAAGGTGTCAAGATGAAACCTGAACTCTCCACTTGGTCTCCAGCCTGCCAACTTACTTACAGAATTTCGATTTGCTAACCTCCACAATAGTGTGAGCAAATTCCCAACTAAACTCTTTCTCGCTAGAGAGCGAGATAGATAGATAATATAGATATATAATGGATTATATATATGGGATTGCTTCAGTTCCCTTAAAGAACCCTAATATAGATTTTGGTGCCAAGAGTTATTCTAGACAACTACAATCTTAAGGATCAATTTTCTGGGGCTTCCCTGGTGGCGCAGTGGTTGAGAGTCCACCTGCCGATGCAGGGGACACGGGTTTGTGCACCGGTCCAGGAAGATCCCACATGCCACGGAGCGGCTGCGCCCGTGAGCCATGGCCGCTGAGCCTGCGCGTCCGGAGGCTGTGCTCCGCAACGGGAGAGGCCACAACAGTGAGAGGCCCGTGTACCGCAAAAAAAAAAAAAAAAAAGAGTATAAGAGGAGAGATTCTAGGTGACCATGTAAATGATACTTTCAAACATTATTGTCAAAATAATCTTAGGGCTTTAGTTTCACATGTGAAAAGAGGATAGTGTTTTCTATCTCTGAGAGTCATTACGAGTATTAAAGAATAAATGAGAAACCTAGCATGCAATATATATTCACTAAATTGCTGTATTATCAAGGCTATCATTATGATTTTTGTTGATTGATTATAATCTTTCATATATTATTATCAATTAAACAACACTTATTAACCATCTAAATGTCCCAAGCACTATTGTGGTCTTGGGGCTTCAGTGGTGAGGAGTGTTGACAATACCTCTGTTCTCTTAGAGCCTAACTTCTGCACTGGAAGAAAAAAATACTTGCAAGAAACTTGAAAACACTGTATATATTTTAAAAGAAACATAAGAGCAAAGGTATTTCTAGTGAGAAAAAATAATGGGCTCAACTTGACTGGAGTGAAAAAAATCTATTAGGAAGAAACTGACAGAAGAAGTGGGGTAGTGGTTGAATATTCACCAAAGCCAAAGGAGTTAAATCTCAAGAGATTTTGAGAATGACTTAGGGTTCTTGTGAGAGATTGAGGTAAGTGATTAATCTGTGACCCTTCAGGACTTTGTGGGATGTCAGGGTTGTGTGACCACCACTTGGTATCTTGAAATCTAAAAATATTTTCACTGAGTTTATTCCCAGTTCTAAGAATGCAGCTTCATGTTTCTTTGCTCCTTAAAATAGAAACGCGTACAGCCAGAACTGCTGCTTAGTGTAGTAACCTACTTAAGATTCCAAGTTTAAAATACCAAATGTCCTCTACATTATGAAATAAGCAGTCATTTTATTCATCCATAGTCTCCTATAATTTGTCCTCCAAATTAATAAGCAGGTGACTATTATCCAAGCCTTTTTACCAAAACCAATTTCTTCGTTTATTCATTTATATTATTTTAAATGTTTCAAGCACTTAATATTGGATTTGAATAATTATGAAGTAGCATGATTTCCATTATTTTGCATATTAATCATTATAGCATGTAGAATTTATTATGCTTAAATATGAACATTATATTATCTCAGGGTAACACAGAAATATCTGATAATCTAATAGACATGTACTATTACTATGTCTTTGAATGCTGCATTTTTAGGTTTATTCATTGAAACCCCAAATTTTGGTCCATTGCTCTCATGACCAAAAATTAAATAAATTAAATGAAGGAAAGAAAAAGTCATCACATTATTACTTAAATTAAGGAAAGATAAAATAAATCTGAAAATAAACACACAGTTTAACAAAAGGGTTCTAATTGTCACTGAACTCATGCGAATGAAAAATACACTCAATAAAGAGATGAGGAAAAGAAAGAAAAATGAAGGTGGGGGTGAGTGCTGGGTAATGGAACAGACTGTTTTGTTGAACTTGAACAAAAAGGGGAACAAATTACTGTGTCAAATAATTCTGATCTTTGTCACAAACTGTAACATTAGAAACCAAAGCAATCCCTAGTGTCGGGCTTCATATGCACTTGACTTTCCAACCACTATATTAGCATATTTTACATTTATTTAATAGCAACTTTGCATTTCTTGTCTGAAGGGACCTCTGTTTTTTTTTCAATAAGGCAGAAATTATTATGAAAGTTGAATTTCACTAGTCTCTTGTGAGCTGGACTTTGTATTTGCATCAGAGGAAAATTTTTGAATACTAGGGTATTTTGGAACTCTTATTACTTCTTTTCTCTATTTTGTCCTAGGAAATGCATCAGCCACTTTTTTACTGCACCTTCATTTGAAATTTGTAGCATCAAAGCAGCAAATGTTCTCCTGGAGTTTAGTGTCTCTGTAATCCACTGACTCTCCATCACCTCAGGCATTTAGAGAACATGGAGCATGAGGCGCCAGGAGCTGCAGTGTACAGACATTAGACACACTGTCAGGTCTTCCCATTGGAGTCCATGTGAGCAGCCCCATTTGTGGACCTCTTGATACTTATTAATAATAAAGGGAAAGATTGCTAGTTTTGTTCTTAAATACTCAGGAAATTCCTAATAAATGCTCTCATTTGTGTACACTTGTCAAGTCTAGTAACTGACATTACTTTGCCATAAGAAATTACATTTTATTTCACATGAATATATGGATTACAGAATTTAAAAAATAAATCAGTAAAATACATTAAATATAATCAGCCTATTTCAAACAATAAAAAAGCATTTTGTGGTACTGAGTAGTAATGAAACAGGTTTCTTTTAAACAGTAATTTGGATATTAGTTTTAAAGGAACCGATTTTTTTAACCCTTAAACTGTCAGAAATTTATAACAAGTAATGATTATTTGTTATTTTTAAAATTCATAAGAAAGGACTGGTTGCATAAGGAATATTCTTTTGTACATAATATATCAAGTAAATAAAGCACCAAAAGGAATGTCAATTTACTTTTAGTAAGAATTCTATCAGAAAATAAATGTCAACTAGTTCTTTATATGAACATCTCTGTAACCCTTAAAGTACTACTCATGAAATCATGTCATTTAAATGTCAAAATATCTATTTAAAAATCTATAGAGCTTAAACATTAATGTGATTTATTATAAGAAAATACATGCCTCAAGCATAGCACATAAATATGAAATAGAAAATCCATGTGTACATATCCCTCTATAATTTCAAAAGAAAGAGATATTTAATAGTTGAGGAATATCACCCATAGCTATGTAAAACACATTTTACTTCATACTGGTAATGGTAAAACACTTGTTTATAATTTAAAATACTCATGGCATTGGGTAGAAAAATAATTTGCTGTCAAAATTAATCTAATTCAAGAAACATTAAGAATCTATAGTTGAAAAGACTATATTAAAATAGTTTAAAGAAATATCCTAATTATTTGTAGCAAATTCTCCAATATTCTCTTCTCTTTGAAACTAATACACTTTGACAGAAGCTCAATATTAAAACTGAAGGTACTGTAAAAAGACTCAGAAATGACCTTTCTTAAATATTTAGAAAAGATGTCAGAAATATTTTATACAATTAATTATACAAAAATTATTGGAAAAAATAATAATTCCTAATATTCTTATCATTGATTTTAATAGTATGACCAAGTTAGGAAATACGTGTCTAATGTTGAGTCAGTTGAATAGTTATTCTGTCAACACAGGTCAATTACCCAAAATTAGTCATTGAGAAATTGTGTTTCTATTGAAGTTGAGTTGATACTTGTCTCAATGATGTGTGCACATACACACAAATACATACACACACATAAATATACATATATACTAACTTAACCAAAGATAGTTTATGCATATAAGTGTATGTGTGTGTAAATATATTTCATTTATATTATTTAATAACTTTGGTATATCAAAGTTGCTCATGATCAAGGGAGATCCATAACTAAAATAACAAATTAGGGGTGATTTCCCCCAAATCCTACATATATTGGTTGTAAAGAAAAAGCAAGAAGAAATATTAACCCATTTTGTTCATATCAAAATGTCAGTGTTTAAAATACTACTTTTATCTGCTTGTGAAAGTCTCTACCTTTCTTTTGCAACTCCCTCAGGAAATGTTATTTTTTGTACCATTTTCTCTAAATACCACTTTAACTGTGATGGTTGTCCCTGATGGTTACACTCTTTACTCCTAAGAAGATCTCAGTACAAGTTAAACATAATTAAATAGTAGACATGCATGCATACACACACACACACACACACACACACGCACTCGTCTCATGAGAAAGCTAAAGCATGCTACATATGCATGGTATGATTTTCCCAACCTCCTATTCATTGTTCTCCAAATTTGTCAGTCTTGGGCAGACAAATGAATGTTTTACTACATGAGAGGTAAAAATAGAAAAGAAATCCAAGTATGGTACGATTTGATGGATACTCTAAGATATTTCTTAACTGTGACTCAAAGAATATTTCATAAACATAGTTAAGTTAGGATACTAGGGTTTTTTCTCTTTAATCTCCAAGAATTACATGTCATAATCTCTTTTCAGGCAAACAGTGCTCTTTAAATTGCTCTTGATTTTCACTATGTTTCATATTTATTGTTCTTAAAACTTTTCATAAAAATGTAACTTCTTACTGTTCTTTCTCATTGATTTTTCAGGTCAAAAATTGGAAATGGTGACTTTTTTTAAACGTAGCCCAATCTTCACACAGTCCTTCACCAAATGACTCTAAATCTGAAATATATTATCTGAAACAAATCCTTTCTAAATAAGGATAGATCTATGTGATATTTTTATTAAACTTTGAATGCAGATTAAACTCTGCAAGGTTAAATGACAAGGTTAAGTGTCTAATTTTGCAGCCCTTTTATACCTGGTGAGTGCTAAGGCTTTCCTAATGATAGGATTAAATATGGTTTCTAGCTAAAACAGTTGCTTGTCGTTCCCTGTAGGTTAGCCTCTATATTCTGTGCTTATCACAAACAGAGAGGAAATAACTTTCTGGGCCTTTTTTGAGTCTTTTAAAATGCACAGACTTTAGGGAAATCATATTTTCTTGAAGGAAATGAGGCATGACCAATCACACAAAACCTGAGAAAATCCCTTGATAGATGACCTTTGCCACATGTAAAAGAAACTGTTCAGTGGCTGAGGTTTCATGGATTTCATGCATGGAAATCAGATTTTCTGGCCACCAGTACTGTTCAGTAAATAAATAATCCATCATTGTGTCAAACAGTTGAAACATGGAGATACTGCCCTTGCTTATCTGAATAGACATTTCAAGTTAGTAACTTATGTAAACTGTTTACATGTCAGCAGTTGTGTGAGCAGTGTTCTAGTTTTCACTATGTAAAATAAAATCACTTGGCTTTAGTGATGTTAACCTAATAGAGCATTCATTTGATGCTGCCTACACCTATGAATTTACTGGTGCATGGTGAAGGCATCAGGATGAGAGTATGGAATGTATGGTGTGTCAGAGAATAGTGCTAAATCATCAGTAGGCAGTTCCAATGACATTATTAAATAAATCTACTTACTATTTCATTTAAACCAATAACAGCTTTCTTAAAATACGTTGGCATGATTATCTTTGAGTTGTTTTAATATCTATGTTTTAAGTACATTGTATTATTACAATAAAGTTGGTTAAAATGATGATACTTGACATCTAAAGATTATTCTTCTTTTCATTGGGCAAGTCATACCTATTTGAGGTTATACTCATAATTTATTTTTACTGATTTAACTAACTTTAGTTCTTATATTTTAATTCTATATTAATTTTCATTTTAGCATTTATTCAGTTGTATCATCAAAATATCAATGTATACAAACAGACACAATTAACTTAGCTCCCAGATCTGTTTCTACTAATGGACCATGTCAGGTTTCCAATTCAGCTCTGTTTCTCCTAAACAGGAAGAACTATCCAAGTATTTCAACTATGTTTCTGGCATTAAACACGTTTATGTTGCTTTTCAGCTAACTCCTACACTCACCTTTGATATTTAAAGTACTTTCTTGCTAAAATGTCAGGTCTCTTCTGTCACAACAAAGAGTCTGTCTTTCCTGTCTTATCTCCTAGGTATTTGCAAATAGCACCTCACTTACAATAGCCTTTTTTACTCTTCAAGAATACAGTGGGAATTCGTTTGCTTTAGAACACAAATAGTGCTCATTTCATTTTGCTAAGTTTGCCCAGCATTTTGCGAAAACTTGTGAAATTAGTCTGTGAAGTGGGTATACAATAACACTTATGAAAACGCTTCCTGAAAATGGGAAAAAAAATTGTAGGCATTAAATGTAAAATATCTGTTTTCATTGCAAATGATTTAGTCAAGATATTTTATGATGTTTTACCAAAAAAGATATATACTATACTTGCACCCTGATTTAATTTGATTCTGTAAGAAATTAACTTTTACAAATATTTTCAGAGATATCTATCAGATTATAATCAAAATAGAAGTTTAACTTAGTTTTTAACTATATAATGAAGGATTTTTTTTTTTGTTTTTAATCTGGCACCAGTCTAAACCCTATAAATCCTTACACATTCTTGGTTTAGGGTCTTATATATTTAAAAAGAGACCCAAAGAATATGAAATTATTATCTAATCTACCAAGTAAATTAATAGAAAAAACAAAATTTATTTTTAACAATTTATAAACAAGGAAAAAGCCCAAAGAAACAAAGCCTTTATATATGATCTTGTTTATATTCCATAACAAATTAATCATAAGATACTTGTTTTCAAGTTTGTAAGGTAAAACAACAACAAAACTCAAAACATTTTGAGTATTTCTAAGAAAATCTGTAGTTCAGGACAGTCATTTGTGGGTAACATTTGTTTTGTATTAGCATTTTAAAATATATCCATGTGTTTGTGGATCACCTCACTTGAATTGTATTTTTTAATCTATCAGTCATCTGCCAGAGAAAGGATTTATGTCCAGGAAGCACAAAGTAAATTGACAGTACCACAAGGATTTGCCTCAGTGGGCATTTATTACTCCCAGGCTAATGGAGGTTGAATATTGTACTTTAGCACATATTCCAGTTCATTTCTACAAATTAAAATAATCATACGTATATTTATACTAAACTATGTATTAGTACATTTGACTGTTCGTTCTTTATTTTTATTGGACATGTACTCCATGTTAATTGTTCAACACTTAGAAAAAAAAGAAAAAATAGCACTGTGAACAGTGTAATCCATGACATCCATAAATTTTTGGATATCGTCAATGCTTACAATTAAAAATACAAATAAAGGGAAGAAGACAACAGTACCATTTTATGCGTACTATTTTATATCTTGTTTAACTTTTCCACTTTATAATATATGGTGAACATCTTGCCATATCAATAGATATAAATGTATGAGGTAACTAGATGAAACATTCAAGGTGCAGTCAGGAAAACAGGAGACACTCTAGGAAACTGGAGTACAAAGAGATATAATATAGGAAATTACAGGCTTAAGTGCTGCTCAGTGAGAGAAGACTAGAAAGGCCATACTCAGTCAATATGGAAGTGAAAACATTGCAAAAAAACTGCCACCAATGATTGCAACCATATCTCAATATCAAAGAGAGTGTTTCTGAAGAAACATTCTAGAGGCACCTGATTGCTGCCAGAAACCCTAGGTGCCTCAGCACTGAAGTGGGTGATCCTCAAGTGGGACATCCAAAGCTACAGGATTCTTGTGTACAACTGCCTCTAGAAAACAAGGACTCTCCTCTTTGCCTTCAGAATCTAAACTGGAACAGTTCTGGGAAGGGATTATGGGACATGAACTTGTGGTTTCTCTCTTGAGATGGTGGAAGGGGCAGAGATGAAGATGAGGTGACAAAGGACATTAAAAATAATGACTACTGTTTTAATGACTACATACTATATCATAATGGATTTGCAAAATTTTCTTAGTTAATGAACTTTTTGGATATGTTATTTTCAATTTGGCTAATTTAACTGTTGAATATATATGTATATACGATTTAATGATATGACTGAAAATCTAGAAAAAAATAATATAGAGAGAACATAATTTGCTTCAGAAAAAAATATCTGATTTTTAAAATAAATGCATGATTAACTTAATTTTCAATTTGGGTTTGGAGTCAAAAATGTGAAACTCCAAATAATTATCAAAATTCAATAATTCATTATTTCATATATCTGTTCATCCAAAACTGGTTTAAACTAATCTACTTTGTGGAGAAAACTGTGAAAGGTACCCAGAGAGATGAAAATATGTTTTAAGATTAAATCGCTGTGATCCAGACACTTGTAATCAAGTTGTTGAGATATAGTTTGTCATTAAAAAGACAAAGAAAAAACAAAATAAAACAATCCAGGCAGGCTATGTGGCTACTTATAACCATTTTTGAAATTCCCAATGCCAATATTCCAAGTAAAAAATATTCCCAAATGCAGGGACTATAGCTTTGAGCACATCAGGTCAATATACAGATTTGAATAAGTATTAATTATACATTTTGACGGGAAATTCTCCTTATCTTATGGACAAAAATACTCAGAGTAAAACACTTTAATAAAACTTGTTAATGGGAAAACTTCTTATATAAAAATAACAAAACAGAAATAAAATTTTTGTTTTCTTTTTTTTTAAAACGTTTTATTTATTTATTTTTTATTTTTATTTTTTTGCGGTATGCGGGCCTCTCACTGTTGTGGCCTCTCCCGTTGCGGAGCACAGGCTCCGGACGCGCAGGCTCAGCGGCCATGGCTCACGGGCCCAGCCGCTCCGCGGCATGTGGGATCTTCCCGGGCCGGGGCACGAACCCTTGTCCCCTGCATCGGCAGGCGGACTCTCAACCACTGCGCCACCAGGAAAGCCCAAAATTTTTGTTTTCTTAAACATTTATTTACCATTTCTTGGCTACTCAGGGTCCTATTTTGTTTTTTGCTATTAAACTCTTAAGTTGCCTATAATTTAAAAATGTGTTTTGAAAGAATTACATAGAAAGAAGCTTAGTCAATGATATAAAAATATTCATTTCATACATCTTACTAAGAGAATAGATGCTTTCTAAAAATATTGAAATGAGAGAGCAAAGACAGAGAGCCAGAGAGAATGTGCATTCAGAATTTTGTGTTTCAAATGTCATGTTGATGTAGCCCTTACAGTCACAAATGTCAGTTTTATTGAAAAGTTCATCTATATTTTTAGTAGCTTCCTGCCTAAAAAATGCAGTTTCCCTCTTAGTTCAGAGATATATATATATACATATATATTTAGACAACAGCCTGTTTTTGCTCTTTTGATATATCAAAAAACACAGATATCTTTAGAGTCTGACTATATAATTCTCAGCATGAGAAGCAATCCCTTCATTAAAAATAAATAAATAAATAAGGAAGAGCCTGTATTCTACACCCTGGAGAAATCCTGAGTGTGGTTTGGTACCCAAGAAGAAAAGCCTTTGAAATGAATCTAATGTCACGTTATTGAAAACGTAGCTGCACAGATTAACTTTTTTCACTCTGCAATGGCTTACAAAGCTTCAAATGCCCAGAAATCTCATAAACCAGACCATTTAAGGAATCTAAATAAGCTTGCACGGTTTTAAGCTTTCCGACTTTGAATGTTAGCTTTGAAGTTTTGCCAGAACCTGACTGCAGAAGAGTTGCTTTTAGACTGAATTCATGACACTGGAATTAGTGTTGGAGGTTCAATGTGCCTAATAATGATTATGACCATGCTAACCATAGACAGCCATCGCATATGGTACCTCTGAATTAACAACTCTCCAAAGATAAGATGCGTAATATCTTGGCGCCAGTATTTATTTATTTTTCATCTTTACACACTGGATTTTGGATAGTGTCCAGTTTGAAAAGCCAGTTGCTTTAATGGCATATGGCATTTGTCCATGGGTAAGAGAGCATGGAAAGAAGAAAAGAAAGAAGGTTAAAAATAGCTGAATTATAAATGTCCCAATATCAAATTCCTTTTCCCTTTTTCTTTTTGTCTTCATTCTCTCTTTTTCTATTAGCTGGAAAACGTATAACAAAATTCTGGGCAAAACTCCACTGTCAAGTGTCTTTTTGCCAACTTCCAACCAAGACCAGTTCTAATTCCATAAATTTCTCTGTATCTTTAATTTACATAAGCAAATTTCTCCTCATAGCATGAGGTTAATTACAAAGCCTTTTTAATATCAACATATGTGCTTTATTTTAATTTGAAGACTTGCATTTTGTCACTTGGAAAAAAGAAAAATCTACCATGTAGATCTTCCCTCCCATCCTAAAGCTGACATAAATTTTTCACCCAAGTAAAAGAAAAACATCCCAAGTTTATACCATGGGAAGGCAGAGTCACTTATGGGGAAATTTACTATCATCTTTAGTTCCCTAGATTTTCCAAGAAAACAGCAATGCTGTTATTAGTATACAGGTCTGGTATCTGTCACAAAATTTAGGGGTAAGAATGTTGCCCTGTGAGGTTTATGATTCTGCCAGCAAAATTATTTAATCAGCAATTCTAATAAAAAAGAAGCAGGTATATGTATTCAATAAGTACATACAAGTAAGTTTCAGAAAACAAAGTGTGTGTGCATAAATCAATAGATACATACATGCATATCTCAAGTAGCTATTTCAAATGATAATCCAGAAAGAAAAAAAAATTAGTTCTTCTTCTTGGGATGACTTTTACCTATTATTTTATGAGATTTTCTACTGAAATGTGGCCCCAGGGTAACTAATAAACATGTTCACCATTTCAGATAATAATTTTATTCAACTAAGAGCACCCACAGCATTTTAAAATGTTTTATATATTTGATCTGATAACATAGATAACAGAATATAAGAAAGAAATCATGCACAGTATCTAAGCAGTCACATTTATGCAAAGTGTCAAAATAGTAAAATTTATTTTTTTGCTTTTAGCAGATAAATGTAAAAATGAAACTTAAAGAGAATACATTGTTTTTATAATTCTTTCTAAACCCATTTCTATATCCTCAATTGTTAAGGTATTTTTAATGGAGATTATAGAATAATTCTAGTAGGTATACTGTTTTGCTGTAATCTTCATTTTCAAGTAAATTGTTAAAATCCAGAATTTTAATAATAAATGGACGAGCTGTAGTAGAGTTTGCATCATAACTTCTTTAAAAACACTTTTAATATGTAAAATCAAATGGGATAGTTTACAGTGCTTGAGGTGAATGAAACCATACTGATTATTAATAAATACAAAATTACATTAAAAGGAAATAGAACTAAAAAATCACTGAGTGACTTTGATCAATAATCAGCCAATATTAATATTTTCTGTTTGTCAGTGTGAAAATCCACACAATGGCAAACATACAAACCACACACACATGCATACAAGCACACATACTTTTTGTTTTGCTATGCATTCCTGGATTATAAGTTTCCTTCATTTCCTTTCCTTCCCTTCCTTCCTTCCTTCATTCCTTCCTTCCTCCTTGCTTCATTCTTTCCCTTCATTCTTTTATTATTTTCCTTTTAGGGAGAAGATAGTTCAACTTCAAACAATTATATTGGTTAGTGGGTCTGCCTATTCTTGTCTTTTAACTCATTCAACAATTACTGAACACTTATGCAATTTTCAGCTTTGCTGATATTTAGATGAAAAAATATCTTTCCATCTTTGAGGATTACACATTCTACTGGTTAGATGGATACAATATAATAAAACAAGTGCCATAACAATAGTGCACTGTATTTGGATTGTATGCAAATCCGAATAGTGCAAATTGAACGATTATTATGTAAAATATTAATAAAGACTTACTTTATATAAAAGCTTTAAAATAGAGTGAATCAAGCCCAAATTAAAAATTTATCAAGTGTGCATAATTTTAAAATTTGTAATCAGAATGAATTATGGACTTGACTTAATATATGGACTTACGGTTGTGTCAACTTGTTAAAAATTACCCATCATACTTTTTCAGAAATAGGTTTGAGTTATTTGAGTTTTTCATATGAAACTTTCCAATACATCTCTCAAAACAAACACACGCGCGAACACACACACAAGAACAGACTATACACAAAAAGTATTGTTACGAAAGTAAGGATTTAAGCCTAGATAAAGCTTCCACAGAATGCTTCAGATATGTAGTAATAACTAAACTTTGAAGTTTGTGTATGAGTTTTCCATTTTAAATAAGGTAGAGAAGACTTTACCATGCTGAAAAATAAGCATAAGCAAATATTTCATGTTGAAGAGTAAGTAGCCCAATGATGAGTGATGAACAGCTGGACTTGTTCAGATAAGCAAAGGCACACACAACATAATTTGAATATATTATGTTGGTGATGATAAGTCATTGAGAGACCAGGTTTTTATCACCATTTCTCCATATTAAACATTATAACAAACCATTTTTTACATGCTCATGGTATCAAAAGACTCTACCACATCTGTCTCTCTACAATTGAATTTTTCAGTAACAAGGGTAAAATATATTCCTGTGACATACATGCAAGGGTGAAAATGATTCTATCCAGATTAATAATAAATATTGGTGGAGGGCTTCCCTGGTGGCACAGTGGTTGAGAATCTGCCTGCTAATGTAGGGAACACAGGTTTGACCCCTGGTCTGGGAAGATCCCACATGCCGCAGAGGAACTAGACCCATGAGCCACAACTACTGAGCCTGCGCGTCTGGAGCCTGTGCTCCGTGACAAGAGAAGCCGCGATAGTGAGAGGCCCACGCACTGCGATGAAGAGTGGCCCCCACTTGCCACAACTAGAGAAAGCCCTCGCACAGAAACGAAGACCCAACACAGCCAAAAATACATAAATTAATTTAAAAAAAAGTTAACAAATGTTCAAGTACAATTGGTATCTTTTAAAATAAATAAATAAATAAATAAATATTGGTGGTGGGGCGTCCGTGGTGGCGCAGTGGTTGAGAATCTGCCTGCTAATGCAGGGGACACGGGTTCGAGCCCTGGTCTGGGAGGATCCCACATGCCGCGGAGCAACTAGGCCTGTGAGCCACAACTACTGAGCCTGCGCGTCTGGAGCCTGTGCTCCGCAACAAGAGAGGCCGCGATAGTGAGAGGCCCGTGCACCGCAATGAAGAGTGGACCCCACTTGCCACAACTAGAGAAAACCCTCGCACAGAAACAAAGACCCAGCATAGCAAAAATAAATTAATTAATTAATAAACTCCTACCCCCAACATCTTCTTAAAAAAAAAAAAAACATACAAAACAGAAACATAGGCTAATATCTTAAAAATAGTATTTAAAAATATATATATATATTGGTGGAGACTCTATTAATGTTCCCCCTCACAAGTGCTTAGCAGAGTAACTTGCAAAAGTAAGCATTCAATAAATTTTTAAAAATTGTATCGCATATTATTTGAGTAAATAAATCAGTTGTATTTTGTTGAACATTTCCTTTACTGCTTGTATTTATAATTAAGAATCCTGTAACTCTGTAAAACAATTGTCACAAATTTCAAATCTATAAAATTCTTGCTTTACCTATTTCAAACTCCCTTCTGAGGATAAAAAGCCATTTTTAAAAGTATAAACTTGCCTTTATATTTTTTAAATGCTTAATGTCGTGTAATTATTCTGGTTAGTAGTAAGAACTCAATGAATATTTTAATAAATAAATGGAGAAAAATTGTTTATGATTTCCTTATATATTTTAACTCTTTGCTAACAGATACCTATTAGATTTAAAATATCTTAGCCAAGAAGGCATTAAGTCAGTATCTATATTTTCTCCTTTACAGTTATTTTAAAATACATTATTGTGGAGTTTCTGCTTCCAGCTTCGGTAGACTAGTTTGTTTCAGATCAGCCTTTGAGCTGAAAACCACTTGAAAACTTGACAGAAAAGAATCTGTTTGAAGTCATCCAAAAGCTACCAAGGCAGTGAGAACTTAATCCCAGGCAGAAGGGAAATCGGGAAAGGAGAGCTCAATATTGGTGTTGCTCTTTCTTTCAAAGCATGTACTCATTCAAACATAGCTGAAAAGCTGCACAAAGTTTATGAAGATTTACCCTGTTGATGTGAAAAAAAATTTAACATATGTCTTAGAGGAGGGACCCTGGTTTAAAAAGATGCCTAGTTGAGGCCCCAAAGGGCTACACCTAGGAATAAAGGATTGACACCCACCTTAATACAAGTCCAACTTTTGGTTGTATTAAAGAGATCTAGTCTATGGTCTGTTAGAAGCAAAGCTAAACTGCCTCTGGAGGAAGATAATATCATTACAATTATATCTTCAATTTTTCATGTATAATATATACCATTCACTAAAACATAGCTCAGCTATGAACAATACAAGGGGTCACTGGAAACTAAGAGGAAAAAAAATGTAAACAGACCCATGGGAGATCTATACTGAAGTTACGGGATACAAATGTATACATAATTATGATTAATTTGTTGAATAAATTAGGGATGAGTTGAGAATTTCAGAAGAGTGTAAAAGAGAATTAAGTAAAACTGCCAGAACTAAAAAATACATTAAGAAAATTAAGAATTAAACGAGTAAGGTCTTTCACTTCTGACCAAGATGGAATAGCAAGAACCAAATTTTTCCCTCCTTGTAATTTTTCCTGTTCCAGCCAAACTCTGGAAAATACACCTAAATCAATAGTTTTCAAGAAACTAGACTTCAGGCAATGAAGGAAAATTGCCTCTAAAGGCAAGAAAATATTTAGGTGAACCCTATAACTCTCCAGGTTACAGACTTGAAAGGGTTTCCAGACTACAAGGAGTGGGTTCTCTGGCAACTCCTTGTGCCAAGAAAATAGAGCGGAGAACTTGGAAAAACCAAGGCAGATAGAATTTGTAGAGCAGACTACTGGAAAGGAGGAAGATATTCAGAGAAAAAAAAAAAATGGAGATCTACAGAGGATCATTTAGAGTATTATTACTGATTAGGACATGCTGGTTGAACTACCCAAAGACAAACAAAAGGACACACTCACAAGGATTTATAAGTAAAAGTGCCTAGCTGGCACTCACACAGGGTCAGGAATAGAGCTGGTTTCCACCAGTCTGACTGGAGACCTCATAATTTATGTGGCATTAAGTGGAGAATTCAGACATAGAAAAAAATTTAGAGAAAAATTAGCCCTAAAATAAGCACTGCTATGGTGCTGTCCAACTGATATTAAAAGCAAGAACTCAAAGCATCAAACCATATCCAAGTTTACTTAACTGCATTCTAGAATAAGGCTCAAGAGGATTCACAGGAATACAAAATATCAGGCATATAACAAGGTAAGATTCACAATATCTGGCTTCCAGTGAAAAATTATCAGGCATGAAAAGAAGCAAGAAAATGAAGAAAAGAAAAGCAAGTTAATAGAAAGTGATTCATAAGTGACACAGGTTTTAGAATTAGCAGTCAAAGATACTGAAAGAGCTGTAACTATATGTGGGCTATGTTCAAAAAGATAATTACAGAAATGGAAGGTATACTCAAATCAAAATTCCAGTATGAAATCTAAACTGGCTGTGATAAAAAAACTACAGTAGATAGAATTAATGGCAGATTAGACATTACAGAAGAAGATATTATTAAATTTGAATTGAATTTGTCATAGCAATGCACAATCCAAAACAAAACACAGAGAGGAGAAAGAACTTAGAAAATGTAAAGAGCATCATTGACCTGTAGTACGACTTTAAGTGGCCTACTTTTAAAAAACAAAACTGGAAAATTATTCAAATTTCATAAAAACTATGAAGCAAAGGTCCAAGAATAAAAGAAACCTCAAGCAAAAGAAGCATAAAGGAAACAGTGCCAAGGAACATCGTAATCAAATTGCTCAAAACCAGGAATGCAGGAAAATATCCTAAAGACACCGGTGAAAAAGATATTTATAGGAAGAAGAATACAGATAAGATTGACAGCAGCTTTTCCATTGGGAAACAAAATGCAAAAGAAGGATATAGTGGAACAACACTTAAACTATTGAAAAAATGTCAACCCAGAATTCTATACAAAGTGTGAAATATTTTTAAAAAATGAAGGCAAATTAGGACTTTTTTAGACATATGAAATGTAAAATATTTAATCTCCTGCAGCCCACAGTACAAAAGATATTAAAGTAAATCCTTCAGGTAGAAAAAAGTGATACTAAATGAAGGTATGAATCTACAAAAAGGAACAAAGAGTATTAGAAATGGTAATGACATGGACAAATATGTAAGAAATGCTTTATTATTATATAAATCTCTTTGAAAATATAATTGTCTCTTTAAAAATAACATCAATGTAGTGTGGGTTTATAATATTAAATGCACAGTGTATGGAAATAATAACATAAAGGCCGGGCGATTCTTATTCTATATGTGAAATGTTATAATATCAATTGAAAGTAGACTGTGATAATTTAAACATAACTACTCTAAACCCTAAGACCACTAAAATAACAAAACGAAATTTGTAACTAATAAGTCATAAAGGAGGGGGTAGTAAAAATTGTAGAAAATACTTAATTCAAAAGAAAGCACAAAAAGTGGTAAAAGAGAGCAAAGAATATATGAGACAGAAAACTAATAGCAAGATAATAGACTTAAATCTGACCATATCAGTAATCACATGGAAAAGAAATGACTTAAACACTTCCAATTACATCTGTGTCTATTTCTGCCTTGCAAACTGGTTCATCTGTACCATTTTTCTAGATTCCACATATATGCGTTAATATATGATATTTGTTTTTCTCTTTCTGACTTACTTCACTCTGTATGACAGTCTCTAGGTCCAGCCACGTCTCTACAAATGACCCCATTTCGTTCCTTTTTATGGCTGAGTAATATTCCATTGTATATATGTACCACATCTTCTTTAAACACACCCAATTAAAAGTCAGAGAGAGAATGGAGAAAAGTGCAAGACCCAACTATTTACTACCTACAGAAAACACACTTTAAATATAAAAACACAAATAGGCTCTAAGTAAAAGGATAAAAGAAGATATACCAAGACAACACTAGCTAAAAGAAAGCTGATTAGCTGTATTAATTTCAGACAAAGTAGATTTCAGACAAAAGAATTTTACCAAGAATAAAAACGATCCTTTCATATGATAAAAGGGGCTAGTTCATCTGGAGGCCATAATGATCCTAAATTTCAAAATGCATGAAGTATGGACTTCCCTGGTAGCACAGTGGTTGAGAGTCCACCTGCCGATGCAGGGGACACAGGTTCAAACCCTGGTCCGGGAAGATGCCACATGCCGCGGAGCAGCTAAGCCTGTGCACCACAGCTACTGAGCCTGTGCTCTAGAGCCCAGCTACTGAGCCTGTGCTCTAGAGCCCACAAGCCACTGAGCCCGCGTGCCACAATTACTGAAGCCCACGGGCCTAGTGCCCATGCTCTGCAACAAAGAAGCCACCACTGCAATGGGAGGCCCGTGCACCGCAATGGGAGGCCCATGCACCACAACGAAGAGTAGCCCCTGCTCAACGCAACTAGAGAAGGCCCGCGCGTAGCAATGAAGACCCAATGCAACCAAAAATAAAATAAATAAATATATTTTTTTAAAAAATGCATGAAGCAAAAACTGCTAAATTGAGGGAAAAGAGAAAATGCACCTTTTGTAATCAGAGATTTCACTACTCATTACTCATTATATGATAAAACAAGGAGACAGAAAATCAGTAAGGATATAGAAGACTTAAACGAGTTTGAACTGATTGACATTTGTAGAACACTCCAACCAGGAACATCAGAATACATACTCAGTTCAAGTGCATTTAATAGTAATCCCTCAAAAGAGATAAAAGCTTGACTGAAGTAAAAGGAGAAATAAAACATTCACAATCATGCAGTGAGAAAGTCTCACACCCCTCTCTCAGTGAATGACAGTAACAAACCAACAGCAACAAAAAGTGTCTAGAACAGAGCAAATATGACAAACAAATTTAGCTAACTGACATATGTGAAATATGACACCTAAAAACTAACATTTATTCTTTTCAAGTACACATGGAACACTTACCAAAACAGACAATATGTTGGTCTATGATGTGAATTTTAACAATTTTTAAGGATGAAAATCATAAAGAATAGAATTTTTGACCACAATAGAATTAAACTATAAATCAAAAAAGGTAATTAAAAATACTTAGTTTTTAAAAATTGTATCTCTTTAAATAATCAGTAAGTCAGAGAACTATTTAACAAGATTAGATAATATTTGTCAATGTTCTGAACTTAATTATAATTGAAAAACTACATATCAAAATTTGTGGGATGCAGCTAAAGCCATGCTTTGAAGGGGATACATAGACTTCAAAGTACACATTAGAAAAATATTGAAAAAATAAAAATAAATTATCCATGCACTCATATCAAAAGTTACAAAAGGAACATTAAATTAAATTTAAAAAAGAAGAATGAAAAACTAATAAAAAATGAGCACAGATATTAATGAAATAACAGAAAAATTGAGTGGAACAAAGGAAACACTCGTTCTTTGAAAAGACTAATAAAATGACATCAAATCCTTGGCAAGACTGAAAAGAAATCAAGAGAAGGTATAATAACCAATATCAGGAATGAAAAATAAATAAGCATTAATGTTCTTAGATTCAGTAAAATCTATTTTCTATTAAATACATTAGACACCCATCTCCTTTCACCACTGAATTTTAATGTAGACCACATTTTGAAATTTTTTTTCAAGGCTTAAATATCCACCTTATGCTGACTGGGCAATCTTCAGTAAAGCTTGAAGACCCTTAATCTTTCTGAACTATTCTTAACTATATGTGGACTGGCTTCTGAAAAAAATGCCTTGCCTTTTTAATTCATATGAAGATTATTATTTCCATTTACTTTTAATTTTCAAAGAAAATGACTGTTGTCCCAACAACCTTCAATGGTGACTAATCAATTTAAAAAATTTTTAGAACATTACTATGAGTTCATGAATTAGTTTTTGTTGTAAGAAATTATAGTCTCTTTTTGATGCTCAGATTGTCTTCTCATATGGCAATGAGAGCTTCTTCAGATTGACTCATGTGCCCTTTTCACATGACCACATTAGTCTTTGACAAATTCCTTGGAAAAGATGTAGAATCATCTTGTACATCCATATCTTACTCTAGACCTAGAATAAGTCATTTCTCCATGGAGTCCTGGTTCCTCTAGTGGTAAATTGTATTTAGCAACCACAAATGGATGTTCATTGTCACTGGGCTGCTAATGATTCTTGCTCTTTTTAGTGTTTAGAACTAGGGAATACTTATTTTTCTGAAAAAAAAATATGAACTATAAGTACATACTTATAATTCAAATTCAAGATTACAGAGTTTTACTTGACCTGGCTGATTCTATGTTTGTATCTCTTTTTTCCTACATTAAAATTTTAGTCCTAATAATATTAACATGTTGACTAATTTCTTTACATATACAAAAATTAGATTCAAAATAAAAATACTTATATTACTGCAACTAACAATCCTACTGAATGTGGCTTAAGAGTCATCTCTCTCGTTTATATACTTAGCCTATATCTCACTAGAGATATATAGTCAAAATGCATTGTTTCACAGTAATTTGAAATAATTCTTTTCTGTATGGTTATGCCACCATGCAATTATTTTTTTTGAAAAATATTCTATTAGTTGGACTTTTTAAATATCATAATCATAAATTGAGGGGGATATATTTGATCACATAATTAAAAAGTGCAGAGGTCAAGAGAATGAGAAGACAAGGCACAGACTGGGAGAAACTACCTGCAAATATGTATTTAATAAAGAACTGTTACCCAAAATAAACAAAGAAGTCTTAAAACTCAACAATAAGAAAATAAAAACCCAATTTCAAAATGGACAAAGGAAGTAAACAGACACTTTAACAAAGAAGATATACACATGCCGAGTAACCATATAAAAAGATGTTCCATATCATGTGCCATCAGAGAATTAAAAAAACAGTAAGATACCACTACAGGCCTATTAGAATGGCCAAAATCCAAAAACACTCATAACACCAAATGCTGGTGAGGTTGTGGAGTAACAGGTACTGTAATTCATTGTTGGTGGGACTGCAAAATGGTACAGCCACTTTGGAAGACAGTTAGGCAGTTTCTTATAAAACAAAACATACTCTTAAAGCATATGATCCAGCAATTGTGCTCCTTGGTATTTACTTAAGTAAATTGAAAATGAATGGCTACACAAAACCCTGCACACAGATGTTTGCAGCAGCTTTACTCATAATTCCCCAAACTTGGAAGCAACCATGATGTCCTTCGGTAGGTGAATGGATAGATACACAGTAGAATATGCAGACAATAAAATGTCATTCATTGCTAAAATGAAATGAGCTGTCAAGCCATGAAAAGACATGAGGGAAACTTAAATGCATATTACTAGGTTTAAGAAGCCAATATGAAAAGGCTGCATACGGTATGATTTCAATTATATGACATTCTGGAAAAGGCAAAACTACAGAGACAGTAAAAAAGATCAGTGATTGCCAGAGAGGGAGGAATGAATAGGCAACACACAGAGGATTTTTAGGACAGCCGTACTATTCTACATGATACTATAATGGTGGATATATGCCATTACACATTTGTCCAAACTCACAAAACGTACAATACCAAGTGAACTTTAATATAAATTTTGAGTAATAATGATGAGTCAATGTAGATTCATTATCAGTTGTGACAAATGTACCACTCTGGTGTGTGGGATGTTAGTGGAAGAGGTTGTGTGTGCGTAGGAGATATACAGGAACTCTCTGTACTTTCTGATCAGTTTTGTTGTGAACATAAAACTACTCTGGAGATAAAGTGTATTAAAAAAAAATGCAAAAGTAAGTGAGGCTTGACATAGTGGTTGAAATTATATTACCAAGGACTTGATTTTGCCCCATAACTCCTCTTTGCTTTCATGGTGTTTTATCCCTAATTTTCCATATGGTGCCCTCCCCTAGAATCGTTCAGGTTTATAAATTGTAGTGGCAGCTGTAAGTCTCACATTCTCATAAAAAGAGAGACGGTCAGAGAGATAGTCTTTTCTAGCTTTTATAGAACAAAGAGAAAGTGTTTCTTTCTTAGAAACAGTGTTCTCTCTGAACTCATTGGCCCTGATTAAGTTTTCTGTATATCCCTGAGCTAGTCACTGAGACAGTGATACAGGATAGACTGATGGATGTAAGTTAATCAGTGAGAAGAGGATAGAAAAGCCCACATCAACCATTTTTAGAGTAGGTCAGTGAATGGTTCTTCAGAAGAAACAGAAGGTAAACAGAATTCTTCCTGTGAATTTGAGTTAGCATCTAGTGGCATTTCCTTTTAGCCGAAAGGACTTCTTTTAGAATTTTTTTGGAAAAAATTTTCTAGCACCAAGTTCTTTCATTCTTTGTTTACCTCAGATATTTTTATTTCAGCTTCATTTTTGAAGTATAATTTTGCTAGATACAGAATTCTTGGATGAATTTTTTCTCAGCCCCTTGAATACTGTACATTATTTCATTACATTCTGACAATGTTTCTGATGAGACGGTAGTCATTAACCACATAGATACTCCTTATACATGATGATTTGTTTTTCTATTACTCCTCTCAAGATATTTTCTTTGTCTTTGGTTTTCAAGTCTATGATGTCTCTTGGTGTTGATCTCTTTGTGGTCATTCTGTTTGGAATTGGTTTAGATTCTTGGATCTGTAGATTAATATTTTTCATCGAATTTATAAGTTTTCAGTCATTATTTTTTCAAATACTATTTCAGTCCCTTTCTCCTTCTCATCGTCTTTGAGAACTCCAATTATACTTATATTGGTGTACCTGATCTTTTCCTGTATGTCTCTGAGGCTCTTTTCTTTTTTCTTCAACCTTTGTTCTCTCTGTTTATTAGATGATATCATTTCTACTTCTTTTTCTGCCATTTTCAATCTGCTATTGAGATTCTTCAGTGAAATATTTATTTAAATTATTGCAACTCTTCAATTCCAGAATTATCATTTAGTTCTTTTTAATAATTTACATATCTTTATTGAGAACCTCTCTTAGTTGATTCATTATTGTCATACTTTCTTTAAATTTGTTAAATACAATTTCATTTACTTCTTTATTCATATTTATCATAGGTCCTTTGGAGTATGCTAAATCCTACATCTGGGGATATTAAAAAATAGTTGTTATTGACTGTTTTTAACCTGAATATAGGTCACAAATTCCATTTTCTTTATAAGTCTTATAATTTTTAAAATGAAAACTGGAAATTTCAGGTAATTTTTGTAGCAACTCTGGATTTTGAGGTTTTTTTTAAAGGTTGTTGTTTTTACTTCTAATCTTCAAAAAACTGTTTGTTTCTGTGTTTTATAACTTGCCGGATCTAAATCTATAATATCTTTTTCTACTACAGTATGAGACCATTGAAAACTGTGCTCAGTTATTTTTTGTTTGTTTGGTTTTAGTTTATTTTTGTTTTGTTTTACTTCATTTTGGCTTTTTTGCTGTTATTCTTGCTCTAATTTGTAAGCATAGCTTCTCAGGAATTGACCTTTATGTCCATATTAGTAGTCACTCAGTGATTGGACAGGGATTGTGTTTAAATGCCTGGAGCCAGCAAGACTTACATATTGTGCATGTGGGTGGGGAAGAACATTCAATGTTCAGGTTATTTACAGCTCTGTCTTGGTTTTTACTTTTTATTGGACCCTTTTGAGTCTCCTAGGTCTATGTACACAAGTTCAATATACACCAGGAGTACATAAGTAGCTTAGAGCCTCTTCAGTCTACTCTCTAGCCAGGTCTCTTTTGTTCTCTTTTGTTCTTGTGCAGACCAACTGCTAGGAATATGCTTGCCCAAATCAGAATGCAAGAGCAGACTAATACAACCAGTCACTGGCTATCCAGTGACAAATGCATACTTTGTATTCAGGGAGATCATAATCTAAGGGAGAACTTGAAAATACAAAGTCCATTAAAATATTAGCTGATAGCACAGAAGATATATTACCTACCCTTCAAATACCTTCAGAAAAAAATATGCACTTCATAATAGGTGTTCTATTTCCTCTGCAACCTTCTCTCCAACATACTTTCAAGCAAGCGGCATGTATTCATCTCCTGTGTGTGCAGACAGGCAGAAAACCTGTAAGGTTTTAGAAAGCTGTATCAATAAATTTTCTGGAAACCAATGTCTTTTCTCAAAGTCTTTCTTCTTTCTCAGAGCTTTCAATACCCCCTCCCCCATCATTTCTATTGAATTCCCTAACCCCTAATATTTTCTGAAATCTTAATTTAGTACTTTTTTTTTTTTTTTTTTTTTTTTTTTGCGGTACGCGGGCCTCTCACTGTTGTGGCTTCTCCCGTTGCGGAGCCCAGGCTCCGGATGCGCAGGCTCAGCGGCCATGGCTCATGGGCACAGCCGCTCTGCGGCATGTGGGATCTTCCCGGACCGGGGCACGAACTCGTGTCCCCTGCATCAGCAGGCTGACTCCCAACCACTGCGCCACCAGAGAAGCCCAATTTAGTACTTTTAAAAGGTGAAACTACATCTTTTTTGGACAAAATGTTTCCAACTTTCTGTAACTTATACCAAGAAAACAGAATATTTTCATAATATCAGTTAAATAATTGTTTTCTTTCATTGTCATTTCCAGGAAAATAAATGTCAAAATGTGGTTTTATAGAGAAACACTGAAATTCTCTATAAATTTCCCATTGAAAGTAGCTCTATGAGGTAGATTCATGATGAGATGAAATGAAAGAAGCAGGATTAGGCAACAGTCAACTGATATTAAAATGTCAAACACAAAGTGCAAATAATCCTTTGATTGAAGTTAGTAGAGTGTGGAATTCACATGTTTTCACAAGGATGAAAATCTATTTCGATAAAGTTATTTTCTTTCATTTATTTGACAAGATACTGTTCTGTTGAGTGAGATGAGGGAAAAAGGGAAGGAATACCAGTACTTTGCTCCTGTATAAGTCACAATAGGTTAATTTATGCTATGATAATAAACTAACTCCAAGTTCTCAGGAGTTTAAAGCAATACAAAGGTACTTATTGCTTTGGCTGCAAGTTAAATACAGGACAGTGATAAGGTTTCTGTTCATTACAGCTACTAAGGCTAATGAAGACTTCATTTTAACACTTGGTTCCATAATCATCAAGACACAGAGAGGGGACTCAGGACATTGTGAATTGGTTATTAAAGCTTCTACCCGAAAGTGATATACATAGTTCCATTCATATTTCCTTGACCAAAGAAGTTACATGGTAGGTCCTAACTATTTATATGCACAGCGATGTTCAGTCTTTCCAGCTACCTCAAAGGACAACCAGAATAACTGTGAACAGCTCTAAATACTACCTTCACTCTTCATGCAGCCCACAATTTAATGAAAGGAATTAGACATCTACTCCAAAGTAATATAAGAAGAGATATGTTAATGGCTGAAGAGCATAATGATAAAAATATAGCAATAATGACAATAAAATATTAATGTTATCAAGTTTTATCAATTTATTAATGTACTGGGCATTATTCTAAGTGTTCTACATGGTATTAATGCATTTAATTCTCAAAGCAACTCTATGAACTAGTTAGTACTGTTATTATCTCATTTTAGTGACTGAACCAAGATTAGGACCTAAGGAGTCTGGTTCTTGAGGCTGGACCTTTAAACATTATAGGACATAATAGCCTTTTGCCTTAGTACTTTGATTTTCAACATTTGTTTTTAATTTACAAGACATTTTATCATCTAAAAGCTTACTGAGAAACTTGATATAAAAACCAATCCAAGTGGAGCATCTATGGTTAAAGTGGAAGAAGGGGCTACAGTCCTTCTTTTTTGGGTCAGCATGTATTATCTTCCAGCTACAGATCAAGAAGGCTGGCATTAACACAAAAAATATTTGAGACTACTTTATTTGCTAAAATTATGACTAATATGACCCTTCACGTCTTCATACCTTAGCTACATTATCTATAACAGGTGTTATTGTGACATCAAAAAAAACAAAAAAAAGAGCAGAAAAACAGAGTGTCCTGAGACAAAAAGTCAGGAGTCTATGGTCAAGTTGAAATTGGAAATACTGAGTTTTTGATTTCTAGAGTTCAATATTTTAAAAAATCTTTCTCAACTACTTGTATGCAAACAAATTTAGAATTAAGAAAGCTGTAAAGGGAAGAAAAAAACAATGTGCCATAAAAAGCACTATCCTACCAGTTAAGTATTATCCAGCTGAGTGATACTGTTTAATTCTATAAAGAAACCAAAAAAGCACAGCTATCTGGCAGCCACCAACAGAGCAAAAGAGTTTGAACACCCTGTACACTCCATGAAATCCATGCACCTGTCAGAAGGATTTGCTCTTCCAATCTTAAATGTGCTTCCCATTTCTCTCTCTTCCTTAACAATGAAATAAGGAAAATACTAAGATTATACATACATATATTTTAACTTCTCCATCCTTCATAGTTTTCTCTAAAATTGTCTAGATCTAAGAAACACAAAGCCAATATTTACAATATTGCTTTTCAGAGGACAACATTTAACTTCAGTAGTCATTGCTACGTATTACTTTAAGTAAATAAATACTTGAAAAACAAACAACTTCAGTTTCCAATCACCAACAATATAAATATTTGTCATATTAACTTCCACTTAAGTTAATTAGACAGAATGTGGGATGTGACAATTAATTTAAATAAATAAATACAAAAATAAATAATACCTATAATACAGGGGTCCCCAACTCCTGGGCCACGGACCAGTATCGGTCTGGGGCCTGTTGGGGACTGGGCGGCACAGCAGGACGTAAGCGGCAGGCAAGCGAGCGAAGCTTCATCTGCTGCTCCCCATCGCTCACATTACCACCTGAGCCATCCCCCGCCCCCACCCCCCATCTGTGGAAAAATTGTCTTCCACGAAACCAGTCCCTGGTGCCAAAAAGGTTGGGGACCAATGCTATGATACATACATAGATTTTATATACACCCCTTTTCCCCCCACACAAGAACAGTCATTTTCATTCACTAAATACTTCAAGTTTTGGGCTCCCCTGGTGTAGCAGTGGTTGAGAGTTCACCTGCCGATGCAGGCGACACGGGTTCGTGCCCCGGTCCGGGAGGATCCCACATGCCGCGGAGCGGCTGAGCCCATGAACCATGGCCGCTGAGCCTGCGCGTCCGGGGCCTGTGCTCCGCGTACCGCAAAAAAAACAAACAAAAAAAAAACCTTCCATTTTTTAGCAATCTCCTTTAATTAACCTCATGAAGATATTAATGCACTTTAGCCCTGCCACATAAAACTTTTTTTTAACTTCTATAATTATAACCTGGCATCAGAATGGTTTAAAAAAGTTAAAATATTTTATTTCTTAGAATATTTTCAACTCTACCATTGTTACATTTGATTTATAAGTGGAAATTTAAAAAGGCAGCTGGGGTTCAGGCAGCAAAATTGAGAATATTTCAAATGTAGTCATTCTATAATTAAAATTAAATCAGAAACATAATAGCTTTACTAGTAAAAGGATATTACAGCATAAAGTGTCTCCTTTAAAGTGCCTTTATATTTCTTGAAACATTCTAATATAAAAATGTATCTCCTCTATATCTCCTTCATTCTTTGGGTCTTACATTACAGTGTGCCCCACTGGACACAAAATTCAAAGCCTTTTCTAATTTTTAAAGAAACCATAAATGGTTAAGAGGATTTAACTAAATTTTTTCTATTATCTTTGGAGAAGTTTTACATTAGACATACAATACAGTAAACAATCCTAAAAAAAACAAACAAAAACGTAAGAAACAAAAAACTCACTTTGGACATTGTTGGTTTTTTTAAGTCTTGTCTTGAACTTGCCAGTAATAAGGACATTTCTGAGCCATTTCCTAGTAAATGTTATCTCACCCTTTAAGACACTTAAAATTCCTCATCCCTCTTTTATTTAGAGTAGTTTGTTCTTTCATGGAAATCTGTGCACCGGATATTAACCTTACATTACATTTGTATCAGACGATGAATTTCCCCAGCAAAGTAGTTACGTTTCCTTAATCAGGTTACTTAATTCCCAAGAACCTTCTTTATGCTCTTAGTTCTATGGCCAAGAAATCTGACAGTAAATTTTTTTTTTTAGATTCCACAAGCATCTCCACATATATGTTCCTGTATTTTTATGGGATGTTTATATAAAACATTGTAGACAATGATATTATCGTCATTTTCCCAGTATGCTATGAGGTTCCATTGCTATCATTAAGGAATCACCTGCCAAGTTAGAAATACATATGTTTTGACAAATGCCTTTCCTTCCATCCAAATGGTCACAGCTGCTACAGTAACAAATGACATCCATTCTCAATACCTATCTCTCTAAAACTTCAAATAACATATGAACAAAGAATAAAAGGGCTAAAATCACACAGAGCCCGATTATATTCTTGGAATGAATTATTTCAGCTGTAACTGAAGAGTTTATAGTGCAATGGGGAAAAGGCTTTAAAATTTGTTCTTACTAGAATTTTTTTCTGTATATAAGTATTACTGTGTCTAATTTCTGAGATTTTAAACTCTGGATTAGTTAGGGCATTCTAAACCAAAATAACTGTATGTGGCTTTGAGAAGTATCACTATCCCCTGTGAAGCAAACTAGAAGTTTAATAAATTTTCTAACTCCCCATTGATTTATTATGTAACCTTGGAGTTCTTTAATACTACCTTACTGTTTTTCTTTTTCATTCTTTCATTCTTTTTTTTTCAATCTGACCTCTCAGGTGGTTTGTCATACATGCTTTCTGTTCTCTCAAAGGGAGGTGATTTAGATTAATGAGTCTGAACTCCACAGATTACTACTCTATAAGTAGCAATCATTTTTTCAATTGGTATTATTTCACTATTTCAATTTTCTGAAATCACTTGGGACTCCTACAAACCTGGAGGGATGGCAAACAAGAAGATTAAGCTAGAACAGCCATGATGTAAATTCTCACACAACCTTCAGAAATAAATGAGTATCAATTTCATTAGAATTAGACCAAAGATGATCTGACAGTAGCCAAGGCAGAAAGACAATTTTTCTTTAACGGATCTTTCAAAGCTCTTTCCCTAAGGCTCGCCCTCTAACTAAAATTATGCCCAGGAGATAAATGGAAACCAGTGAGATTCACTGTACAGAAGCACAAAATCTTTACTGAAATTTCATCAAAGAGAATCAGATTATTTTTTACCAGAGCATAGAAGCAGCATTAGTGATAAAAATTAGTATAGAAGGGTTATAATGAATGTAACAATCTTCCAAAGAATCAGGATTTATTAAAATTGAACATGTGCTCTAGAAATGTAGGCAGAATGTTGTTGGGGAAAAAATGGACAAATTCAACAGTTGAAATATTAATATCACACATTATTGAAAGTATATTAAATATTCTTTATAAGAATACAAAACATGCATTTTTAGAGGAAAAAAACCTCAAAATTGAGGTTTTCATCATCTGCCTTCAAAAGTTTCAGGTGCTATAACCCTGTTCTTCTAAAATAGTCACATAGTAAACATAATAATCTGAAGTAAATGGTAACATTCTCCCAAATAATTGCAGTCTTTTGTACAATGTAACTTGTGAATAGAAAAAAAGCATTCACTTTAAAGATATACTACTAATAAAAAGTAGCATCTAGGACGTCCCTAGTGGCACAGTGGTTAAGAATCTGCCTGCCAATGCAGGGGACATGGGTTCGAGCCCTGGTCTGGGAAGATCCCATATGCCGCGGAGCAACTAAGCCCATGTGCCATAACTACTGAGCCTGCGTGCTTAGAGCCTGTTCTCTGCAACAAAAGAAGCCACCGCAATGAGAAGCCTATGCACCACAACAAAGAGTAGCCCCAGCTCACCACAACTAGAGAAAGTCTGTGCACAGAAACAAAGACCCAATGCAGCCAAAAATAAATAAATAAAATAAAATTATTAAAAAAGTAACATTTATCATATACTTACTATACTACAAGCACATACCAAGTGCTTTGCATACATAGCCTCACTTCATTCTCATAACAGTGTCTTCATTTCATCCTCATAGCAATGAAGTAAACATACATTTCTCAAAAATGCATGATATTTACTGAAATTTGATCAAAGAAAAATTTGATACTTATTTTAATCACAACATGTACTATACAATTTTATTACAATAAAATAATTTTACTATCTTTATTATGAATATATATTAGAAAGGTTAAACAATTAACTGACAGTCACAGGAGTAATAAGAAAAATGTAGCAAAAATTTGAATGGAAACCATCTGACCAGAGAGTTAAACCCTTAACCATCATATTATCTGACCATGTGAATATTCACTGCAATAAAAATACCCTGAACAATTATTTGGTCAATATTCTCAAGATAAGAATGAAAGAAAGATACTGCTAAAGGCTTTTAAGGCACAGCCTTGGGGTTGCAAGTGACCATTTATTGTGCTCTTGGAGTATACGTATTATTCAAATCAAATAATAATTATGTATTTATAATATACTACATACTGTAGATTTCCAGGAATCTACAGCTGGGAGGAAAAGCAAAGTATACGAATAGAAGTAAAAAAAAAAAAAGGCAATATTTAAGTAACAGTTAAATGGCAATAAAAGCACTGTCGAGAAATTGCAGACTTAATTCCCCTTTAAATGATTCACTGGATTGAATATTATGCATAAGCAGAAGAGACTTTATCAGGTATGTTTGATCAGTAAAGAATTTACATAAGATCTAGAAGAATGCACAATATATGAAAATAGAGGAGAGGAATATTATTAGTAGCAAGAAAAGTTGCCTATGGTAATATGTAACCCACAATAAAAAATATAATAGAGCACCATTATTTTTGTATGGTCCATGGGTTGTTTTAGAACTGGTGGAAAACAACAAAAAAACATAAATGGCTAACATAGCTTTACAAAAGTAGAATTGACTTGAAAAAGGTAAGGAGAAAAATGAATGTTGAAGAGTGCATTGTAATCTTAGGCTTTACACAGACAACAGAGAGAAAAAAATCCAATTGATTTAATCTCCAGTTGTCCCTTGTAAATAACTGATCTGTTAACATAAATTTGTAGACATAAATTCCTAGATATTAACCAACAATTTCTCTCAAAGCCTACATATAAAAAGACAAAATTTAAAATAAGTTTTGATGTGCTCATGAAATTAACTATCAGACAAATGGAAGTATTTTCTAAACTACCAAAAGTAATACATGAAAGGGTATCATCATGGAGGAAAGAGGAATGAATCAAGACTTAAAAAGATGGCTTTATTTTGAATACTGAGTAATGCATTGGAAAATAAATGTTGAGAGTGTAATGTAACTTGCTAAAGTTAATAATTCTAATGCAATTTTTAAAGTAAAGATTTACTGAATATCTTCTCTTGCACACCAACAAGCTAGACCTTAGAAACATATGCATGGATATTGAAAGATCACCTCTCCTGAATTAGTTTATAATTTAATGAAACAGACACACATTACCTTAATAAAAAGTCAAGTAAGATTTTAACACTGTTCTAAAGGTCATAATAATAGATACTGATTGATTTGGAGACTAATTTTTGAAGTTCATCTAAAATTGATACACAGGGTTGTTTTTTATTTTTCCAGAGGTGTCGTTCATTTTTTTTTTTAATTGGGGTATAATTGCTTTACAATGTTGTGTTAGTTTCTGATGTACAATGAAGTGAATCAGCTATATGTATACCTATATCCCCTCCCTCTTGGACCTCCCTCCCATCCGCCCCCCATCCCATCCATCTAGGTCATCGCAGAACACCGAGCTGAGCTCCCTCTGCTATACAGCAGGTTCCCACTAGCTCTCTGTTTTACACATGGTAGCCTATATATGTCAATCCCAGTCTCCCAATTCATCCCCGCTTCCCTCTTCCGTGTCCACACATCCATTCTCTACATATGTGTCTATTCTTGCCCTGCAAGTAGGTTCATCTGTACTGTTTTTCTAGATTCCACATATATGCATTAATATTTGATATTTGTTTTTCTCTTTCTGACTTACTTCACTCTGTATGACAGACTCTAGGTCCATCCACGTCTCTATAAATGACCCTATTTTGTTACTTTTTATGGCTGAGTAATATGTAAATTGATACAGCCACTATGGAGAACAGTATGGAGGCTCCTCAAAAAACTAAAACTAGCTTTCTGAAGAGCCAACAAGATGGCGGAAGTGGAGCAGAAGAAGAAGTGGACCTTCCTCAAGCTCACCTACCACTGCATGAACCTCAACCAGCTGCCGGACATGTCCCGTGAGCAGCTGATGCAGCCGTACAGTGTGAGGCAGCGGCAGCGGCTAAACCGCGGCCTCCAGAGGAAGCAGCACTCGCTGCTGAAGTGGCTGCACAAGGCCAGGAAGGAGGTGCCACCCATGGAGAAGCCTGAGTTGGTGAAGACGCACCTGCGCGACATGATCATCCTGACCGAGATGGTGGGCAGCATGGTGAGCGGCTACCATGGCAAGACCTTCAGCCAGGTGGAAATCAAGCCTGAGATGACCAGCCACTACCTAGGTGAGTTCTCCATCACTTACAAGCCCATGAAGCACAGCCGGCCCGGCACTGGGGCCACCCTCTCCTCCTGCTTCATCCCCCTCAAGTAGCCTGCTGGCCAATAAAGGTAGGAAAAAAAAAATTAAAAATAGAACTATCATATGACCCAGCAATCCCACTACTGGGCATATACCCTAAGAAAACCATAATTCAAAAAGGCACATGCACTCCAATGTTCACTGCAGCACTCTCACATAGCCAGAACATGGAAGCAACCTAAATGTCCACCGATAGATGAATGGATAAAGAAGATTCAGTACATATATACAGTGGGATATACAGGTGTAATGCAATTCCTAACAACATTCCAGAAATAGTTTTTATAGATATAGACAATATTATCCTAAATTTTATATGGAAAGGCAAAGGAACTCGAAGAGCTGAAACAATTTTAAAAAAGAAAAGTAAAGTAGGAGGAATCAGTCTACCTGATTTCAAGTCGATTTATAGCTACAGTAATGAAGACTGTGTGGTACTAGTGAAGGGACAGATACACAGATCAGTGGAACAGAATAAAGAGTCCAGAAATAAATCTACACAAATGTACCCAACTGTTACTTTTTAATTAAAACCATATTTTTAAAAAAAGCAGTGTAAGGTTCACTGCAATACTGAGAGGAAGATACAGAAATTTCCAATATATCCTGTCCCACATGTGCATAGAGTGACCCATTATCAATATCCCCAAAAGAGCGGCACATTTGTTACAACTGATGTATCTACATCAACACATCATACTCACCAAAAGTCCATAATTTACATAATGGTTTACTCTTGGTGTTGGATATTTTATGAGGTTAGACAAATATACAATGACATGTATTTATCATACAGAGTATTTTCACTGCATTAAGAATCCTCTGTGCTCCACCTATTTATCACTTCCCCCACCCCAAAACCCTGCCTACCCACTGACCTTTATACTATCTCCATAGTTTTGCCTTTTCCATCATGTCATATAGTTGGAAACATATATTATGTAGACTTTTCAGATCAGCTTCTTTCAATTATTGATATTAATTTGTTTCCCCCATGTCTTTTCATGACTTAACAGCTCATTTCTTTTTAGCACTGCATAATATTCCATTTTCTGGGGATTCCACAGTTTATTTACCCATTCACCTGCTGAAGAACATTTTGGTTACTTCCAAGTTTTGGCAATTTTGAACAAAGCTGCTAAAAGCACTCATGTGTTTTTATGTGTTTTAGGTTTTTATGCATGCATATGTTTTCAACTCATTTGGGTAAATACCAAAAAGCATGAATGATGGATTGTATGGTAAAACCGTATTTAGTTTTGTAAGAAACTGCCAAACTGTCTTCCAAAGTGGCTTAACCATTTTGCATTCCCACCAGCAAGGAATGAGAGTTCCTGTTGATCTACAACCTCATCAGCATTTGGTGTTGTAAGTTTTCTGGATTTTGACCATTCTGAAAAAATACGTAGCGTAATCTCATTGTTGTTTTAATTTTTTTTTTCCTGATGACATATGATGTGAAGAATCTTTTCATATGGTTACTTGCCATGTGTATATCTTCTTTGTTGAGGTATCTGCCCAGGTCTTTGGCTCATTTTAAAATCAGATTGTTTTCTCATGGCTGTTTTAAAAGTTCTTTGTCTATTTTGCAGAGCAGTCCTTTAAAGATGTGTCATTTTCACATTTTTTTTCAGTGTGTGGTTTGTCTTCTTATTCTCTTGAAAATGACATTCACAGAGAAGTTTTAAATTTTCATGAGGTCCAGCTTATCAATTATTTCTCACATGTACTGTACCTTCAGTGTTGTATCTAAAAAGTCATTACCACACCCAACACTAGACTTTATTCTGTGATATCTTCTAACTTTACAGTTTTCTGTTTTACCTTTAGGTGTGTGATTCATTTTTAGTTAGTTTTTCTGACGGGTATGAGGTCTATGTCTAGATTCATTCTTTTGCATGTGAATATACAGTTGTTCCAACACCATTTTTTGAGAAGACTATCTTTGCTTCATTGTGTTGCCTTTGCTCCTTTGTCAAAGATCAACTGCTTACATTTATGGGGTACTATTTCTGGGCTCTCTATTCTGATCCATTGATCTAGTTGATCTATTTAATTCTTTTGCTAATATAATATTGTCTTTCTTACTACAGCTTTATGGTAAGTCTTTAAGTCAGGTAGTGTCAGTCCTCCAACTTTGTTCTTCTCTTTCAATATTGTGCTTGCTATGCTGGGTTATTTCTCTCTATATAAACTTTAGAATCAATGTGCCTTTATCCACAAAATAAGTTTCTGGGATTTTGGAATTGCACTGAATCCACGGGTTAATTTGGAAATAACTGACATCTTGACAACACTGAGTCTTTTTAACCATGAACATGGAATATCTCCTCATTTATTCAGTTCTTCTTTCATATTATTCAGCAGAGTTTTGTCATTTTCCTCATGTAGATCTTGTACATATTTTGTTAGTTTTATACCTAAGTATTTCATTTTTTTTGGTTGCTTTTATAAATGGTATTGCATTTTTAATTTCAAATTCCATTTGTTCATTGCATGTATATAAGAAAGCTATTAACTTTTGTATATTAACTCTGTATCCTAAAACCTTGCTATTGATCACATATTAGATTTTTTGGTTGATTCTTTTATATTTTCTACATTAACAGTCACGTCATCTGTGAACAAAGACAACTTCAGTTCTTTCTTCCCATTCTGTATACCATTTATTTATTTATTTATTTATCGATCAATCAATCAATCTAATTATTTATTTATGTCTAATTACATTAGCTAGAATTTCCAGCATGATATTGAAAAGGAACAATAAGAGGAGACAACTTTGCCTGTATAGGGGCACACAGAGAGCTCTGCTTCCCTTATTTTACCCTTAGTTTAGATTCCTTTACCTGACTGTGCCCCACCAACTGGCTATGTGATCAACAAAGAAGAACACGTGGAACCAGGTTGGGTGGGGAAGAGTTCAGGATAGAAATACTTAAAAAGTCTATATCTAGGGCTTCCCTGGTGGCGCAGTGGTTGAGAGTCCGCCTGCCGATGCAGGGGACACGGGTTCGTGCCCCGGTGCGGGAAGATCCCACATGCCGCGAAGCGGCTGGGCCCATGAGCCATAGCCGCTGAGCCTGCGTGTCCGGAGCCTGTGCTCCGCAACGGGAGAGGCCACAAAAGTGAGAGGCCCGCGTACAGCAAAAAAAAAAAAAAAAGTCTATGTCTAAACAAGAGGAAAAAGAGTATGTTGTAGCAATTAGAACAAATTGACAAATTTCAAAGAGATGGTTTGCAGAAATATAAAAAATTAATAAAGTGAAACCTCAATTAAATAGGGTTGGGAGACAAAAAGGGGGAGCTCTCATGACTGAGAAGATAGAACTGCCCAAAGTAAGAAGAAAGACTCCTCTTCTTTCCCATTACAGACTCAGCCAATGAAAAGCCATGGACTCTGTTTACTATATCCCTCCCAACTTCCTCTTTTTCCTCTATAAAAGTGTTCTCTTTTCCTTGATGTGCAGGGACTTGCACATGACTCACCATGGATACAAACCGTGAACTGCAATTCTCTGCTGATTCCAAATAAACCCATCTTACTGGAGAAATAAAAGGCAGTCTACTTATTTCAGGTCAAAATTTTGGTGACCCATATGGGGGACCACAGAAGACCCCTGAAGGCTCAAGAGCAGGTAAGCAAATGGGTATCAAACCCATAACTGTCACTCATTGCTTTCCTTACTGACCCTAGAATTTGAAGATGTGTCTTTTTCCAGGATCCAAGCTCACACCCTCTTTGCCGTTGAAGCTCTCCTGACTTTATTTGGGATTTATTTTAAAGTTTAATTTTTCTGGTTAAGGCCTTGTTCTGCATATGGGTCTGATTTTGAGATAAGACTATTTCAGCTAAAACTGGCTGAGAAACCCTCAGCACATTCCTTAGGGAACAGAAGCTGCTTTACTGAAATAGTGACCGTTAAGCCATCAGCCTATTCCAAAGGAATAGGCTATTCTCTGGACACTGACTGAAAAAAAGCCTTTGGTTTGGCTCCTCCAAGACCAAACTGTTAACCTTAGAATTGGCTGGTACTAGCTTGAAAGCTGTTTGAATTGAGCTGTTTAAGCTGTAAGATGTTTGACCTGTTAAAAATTATTCTTTTACTCTAGAGAGAAACTTCTGAGAAACGAGATCCCAGGTAACTAAATATTTTGAGGGTGCACCCACTATAGGGACTCTAGCCAATTTAATATTTAAAAACCGCGATCTTTCCTCAAACACATTTTTAATAAAATGGACCAACCCGACCAAAGGCAATTCAGAATATCAGTGACCATTATGGGGAACTTTTGAAATCCCATAGTTAATTTCCTTATAACTGAATTGGACTACAATGGCTCAAAAATTTCCAGAACTGAGTGGAATGCTTTTTTCAATTGTTATTTTGAGGCTTCCCAATGGTATCAGAAGTCTAAAATTGCCTCTCTGCAAAGTAAGACTTTAAGATTAACTGAGGCAAACAAACACTTAGAAGATAAAAATGCTCTTGAAACCTCAGACTCTCCTTCCTTTGCTTCTTGGACACATGCTCCCCCTCCAGTTCCATCTTGTCTCTTTCCCTTGTCCCCTCACCAGACTCTGCCTCTGGTACCCTCTACTTCTGACCCTTCTATACCACCTATGCCTCCTCCAGACCCTTGATTCCCCCATATTGATTCTCTCTCCAAACTTTTCTTTTTCTCTGAAACTCTTCCCACTCCCTTTTCCTATGAACTTAATAAAACCCATCCCTTTAAAATTAAACATTTTGAGGATCCAGAGGCTAAACCACTATTTTTTTTTTTTTTAATATTCCCTGGACTAAAGCTGAATTGTGAACCATTGGTCCAAGATTTTCCCAGAGTAACTGAAGATCCTTACATATTTCCTGAGAAATTTAAACTTATCAACCTGGCTTCTCTGAATTTCATCAGCTAGTTCATATGCTTGCCAGTTAAAGTCAGGCCCAGCACTGGGTGAAAACCATTAATTGGGAAAATCTTGAAAGGTCTCTAGGATTAAAACTGGTAGACCAGTCCACTAACTTATTATATGATCAGACTTGGGCATTTGCTAGGTGACTTCACTAGGCAATTCCTAGGGCTGTCGATTGGAACAAAATTTAGACTTGCACATAAAAATCTGAGGAATCCAATCATGACTATTACAACTGACTTTAGATTATTTTTAAAGAAAATTCTGGTCTTCCTTTGATGTTGATTCCACCTGGGTAGCTTTTAACTCTATGTTTATTAATGGGTTGAACTTGGACCTATCCATTCTAGCAAAAAGGGCCAGGGTGGAATGGGAAACTCTGTCTACTCCAGATTTACTTAATCCAACAAACCAGCTCTCTCACACTCTAGATGAGTCACTTCACAAGAAGACTGCCAAAATTCTTAATCTTCAACACCAACAAATGAAGGCTGCTAAACAAAACCAAAACACTCCTAGCTTCTGCTATTATTACAAAGAGCCAGGATATTGGGAAAGAGATTGTTATAAATTTAAGTGCTTTAGGCACCTTCAGCCCTCTAACCAGCCTTTCTAATGTCCTCCCAATTTTCAACGACAGGACTCTGAAGAACTACAGAGACTTTTCCCTCTCCTACCTCTAGATTGGTTTGGACAAACATTTTTCCAGATTGGGGATGAATCTCTTCCAGTCCTAATTGACACTGGAGCCACATTTTTGGTGCTCAACACCAATACTATAAAGAAGCCCCTACTTCAGAGTACTAAAGCAGTTCAAATAGTGGGGATCTCTAATGAACCTCAACAGGTCCCTGTGTCTGAACCCATTCTATTTTACTTAGGCCCTTTGAGAGAAACACACCATTTCCTTCTTAGTTCCTCTGCCCCTACTCATTTATTAGGCTAATACTTCTTAGAGAAGCATGATGCCAGATTTTTTTTCCCCAACAGGAGAGAAAAACTCTGGAATTTAACAGCAATCATCAAACTGAACTAAATGACCTTTTGACCTTCTTATTTGTTCTGTCTCTAATGATACTAGAACTGACTCTTGGAAACACTGATCACTTGTCCCTTTTGAATTGCTACCACCCTCTTTATAGGCAAAATATCCAACTGATATTGGCAAAATTCACAGCACACCTCCCATCAGGATTCAAATAGAGGCCTCAAAACCTCTCTCCAGAATCAGTCAACACCCTATAAGTAAAGAAGCCCTTCAGTGTATAAAGCCCATAATAGAAGATTACAAACTTCTAGGCTTCATTATGCCTTGTACTGCTAGCCCACATAACAATTCCATTTTACCAGTATGAAAACCTAAGAGCCAAGGGTGGAGGTTAGTTCAGGGTCAATAAACAACATTGTTATCCCTCAACACCCTGTTGTTGCTAACCTTCATTCACTACCAACATCTATTCCCACCAGATGTCAATTCTTTATTATGACTGATTTAAGCAGTGCATTCCTTAGTATTCCAGTTGATGAAGCTACCTAATACCTTTTGGGCTTCACTTGGGAAGAAAAACAATTCACCTAGATAGTAATGCCTCGAAGTTTTACTGAAAGTCCTTATTTCTCACAAATCCTGAAGGCTGATATGGGTGATATAAAGTTCCCTAGAGGTTCTACTTTGTTGCAATATGTAGGTTATTTGCTTCTTTGTTCTCCTTCTCAGGCTCCTCACAGGAAGACCACATCCATTGCTTAAACTTTTAGCCTTAAAGGGACATAAGGTCATCAAAGAAAATTTGCAGTTTGCCCAAACCCAGGTTTGATATTTAGGGCATCTGATATGAGGACAATCGTTAGAACTAGATCCACGTAGACCTCATGATGTCCTAAGTTTCCCAAAACCCTGAAGTAAGCATCAACTGTGAGGTTTTCTCCATCTAGTTGGTTATTGCTAAAATTGGATTCCATATTTCTCTCTTACAGATCAGCCTCTGTACGTTTTACTAAAGAATAACAAGCCTGACCCATAGTATAGGAAGAGCCAGATGACATAAACTTTAAGGCTTTTAAGGTAGAGTTTAATAAATCTACCTCCCTTGAGCAACCCAATAATCAGATTTCTCTTTTTCCTTTTGTACTGAACAGGAAGGAAATGCCCTTGAGATATTGTAATCAGCAAATGGACCCTGTGGGATGGAGATACCCCCCTTGCTTTAGAGCCATTACTGTCACTGTCCTTTAGTTAAACCACTGAGAAAATCTTTGTGGGATCCCCTTTAACCATTTGTACCTCATACAATAAAAGCTCTCCTGAATTCTCATCACACTCAACATTACCCAGCCAGCTGCTTCACCTCTAGTGAAATCCTTTTGTTAACTGCTCCTCACATAACTCTTACACCGTAATAACCTTAACCCCACTTTTCTCCCCTCTATCACTGACAAAGCCCCTCACAACTGCTTAATGCCGATAGATTACCTCCTGACTCCCTGTGATGATCTGCAGGATACTCCTTCGGGTAACACTGACTTCTCATGGTTCACTGATGGTTCTTATATAAAAGATGACAATGGCAAATATTGTACTGGGTATGCTATTGCTACTCTTTTTGATGTTGTTGAGGCAGCATCTATACCTATGGCTATTTCAGCTCAACAGGCTGAATTATATGCTCTTACACTGGTTTGTATTTTACCCAAGGACAAAATTGCCAATATTAATATTGATAGTAGATATGCTCTTGGAGTAGCTTGTGATTTTGGAATGTTCTAGAAGCAGTGTGGCTTCCTTACTTCCATCTGAAATAAAATTAAAATGGCTTCTATGTTCAGGAATTATTAGACGCGTTACTTTTACCTGTCACTTTAGCTATAAGTAAGATTCTGGGGCATTCTAAACTTGATACTCTGCAGTTAAGGGAAATCACCTTGCTGATATTTTCACAAGGAGTGCTGCCCTGAAAGGGACCAAGAGCAGCCAAACCTCTGTCATGGTCCAAGGAATCTTTCCCCAAATAATACCTTAGAAAAGTTGGCTAGAGAAACCCATCAATAAGCCCCAGAAAAGGAAGAAAGAGATTGTAAGTTCAACAACTGCAGGTTTGATAAAAAGAGAAAGTTTTGGCTTGGATCAACTAACAACCCAGTCCTACTGGAGACTCTAAAATTCCCACCCCTCATCACTATACATGTGTTAAACCATTGGCCTACAGACAAAATGATAGTTTTCATGAATCAATATTGATGGGGAAATACTTACAAGGCCATAAAAGATGCCTATCTGACTTGTCTCACTTGTCCAAAATACAACCCAGAGAAGCCTATTTGTATTGCTCCCAGACATTTTAAACTTCTTAATTGACCATTCGAGGTCTGGGAAATTGATTTCATACAACTTCCTCCATCTAATGGATATAAATAAGTTTATTCATGATTTGGATGTTTCATACTAGACTGAAGACTTCCCTTGTGGACAAGCTACTGCCTCTTCTGTGGTTAAAGTCTTTTTGGAAAAGATTATCCCTACCTGGGGAAGTCCTCTCAAACTTCACAGTGATTGAGGAATCCATTTTACTGTCCAGATACTTTGACAAGTCTGTGCTGTTTGGCCAGTTTTATATCACTTTCACTATGCTTGTCACCCTTAGTCTTTTGGTTTAGTCAAGCATAGTAATGGCATTATTAAGACTCAATTGGCACAATTTTAGAGGCCCTCAAACATGACACACCTAAAGTAAGCACTGAACCCTGACTGGACCTGCACATCATCTGGTGACCTGAAAGTACAGATTTCCCAGAATTGAAGCAGACCACATCTGATGAAACAGATGTTTCCAAGATACCTGAACCAGGCCTGTTGGAAGTCTGTCACCAAACATTTGATGATGATGTAACACTTCAGATGATCTCCAATGATTACAATCTTGGTAACATATGGACTCTACATAAAAAGTACCTGAGAGTTCTACCCCCTACCTCTCTTTGTTACTCAAATGTGACTTCAACAGGTTTCCTATCTGTGCACTTTCCTTTCAATGTGAGACCCTACACCCAGGAAAGGTCCTTTCTGGCATTGAGGGACAAAAAACTGTTGAAACGAGAAAGCCTGACTCTTGATCATAAATATCTTGATTAAAAGGGATTTGAAATGTAAAAAATTAATAAACAAGAACATCAATTAAATATAGGTGGGAGACCAGATTGGGGACCTCTTATGCCCTGAGACAACAGCAAAACCCAAAAGGAAAAAGAAAAACCTCTCTTCTTTCTTAGCAAGGATTCAGCCATTGAAAAACCATGGAGTCTATGTTTTCTACAGCCCTCCCAACTGCCTCTTCCCTTCTATAAAACTGCTTTGTTTTGTTTTTCCTTCTCATGCTGTTCAGACACTTGCACATATAGCTCACCTTGGCTGCAGACCTCAAATTGCAATTCTCTGTTAATCCCAAACGAACCATTTTTGCTGGGGAAATATCAGGCAGTCTATTTATTTCAGGTCAACAGAAACCAGTATGGCAAGGAAGTTAAAGCTTTTACTGAAGTAAGGCAAAAGTAAAAAAAAATAATTTAAATGAGGATAATTAACGCCCCCCAACACACACACACACAAAGCCAACTACATATATGATGAATGTGTTTACTCTGATAGGCCCTGTGATATTTATAATCCTTGCAGCAATCCTAAAGTGAAGATTTAATTCCAACTTTTATAGAGACGATAGTGACTCTCAGGGAAGTTAAATAAATTATAACCCAGGTCACTAATACCTAGGATAGCAGAGATGGGATTTGAACCAAATCTGCTTGATTCTAATTTCATAATCTTTAGGTTATAACCCACAACATAGGTTATCTTTATTCAAGCTAACAACAAAAAACATCCTTTACCTACCTACTTTTCTAGTGAAAGGAATCATATTACACTTTATTCTTTAAAAAGTCAATCATCTTTCATTTACTTACACAGAGCAACAGAGTGTGAAAAAACCATCAGAGGGATTTTAAAAGTAGCATGCACAATATAATAAACAGGTCTGTGTTAGGCTCATTAGAGCTATCATCTCCAATATTCTCAATCATCAAGATGGAGAGTTAATATTAACCCCACATTATAGACAAGACTCAACAAGGATAACCTCTTTGAGGGTACCCTATCTTTAGAGAAACGAAGGCAGACTAAAAGAATAGGAAGTTAAAGGGATAAAACATGGAAAAAAAGTCAACATTTTATTTTTGTAACTAAAATGACTACATTTCTAGAAGTTTTAATGAGACCATGAGCTTTATTTCAGGCAGCCACAATTATACTTCTGATATCCTATTTAATGATTAGATTTATTTTCTTTTCAAATGTGGAATATTCTACTCCATAATGCATAGAACCTAGTTGAATAAAATGATATAAATATGGAAGTTTCATAATTATATATAAGTATGTAAAGACAGTTGTTCAAAAATGGGTTAATAATATTTTCTAAGGGCTCACTTCAAAGAAACTTAGCCTTTGTCTTTTCCTCTTTTTTAATCTGCTAAATTAGGTTATTGGCAACCCAAGTTGCTCCTCCCAGACTACAGTCAACTGGTGGCATGTTAAGAACTAAGGAAAGCTCTTGAAGAGGTAGCTTTTCTGAAGAGGCAATCCCTTTCCTTTTATCTTGCCCAAAGACAAGAAAATTATTTTCCTCCATTCTTCAGGAGGCCTGAAATCTCTCCTCCATCATGTACACTCAAGAGCCCCCAACTTGGGCTGGGGTGCACAGGAGACGGTCTTCCATTAGGTGTCAGTTCATTTTACCCTGGAAATATGGGCAAAATGCTGAGAGTATATTTCTTGTCACCACTCATTAATCAAAACAGAACCATAATAAAGACAGAACAGACAGTAAAATAACCAAAAAAAAAAAAAAAAAAAGAAACAACAACTTGGAAATACTCCTCACAGAATTTTATTAGATGTTCAGTTACACATTTGCATTCTACTTTCAGGAGATAAATATTAATATTAGGAGGTACAAAAAACCCCAAAGCTAGCAGAAGGAAAGAAATCATAAAAATCAGATCAGAAATAAATGAAAAAAAAATGAAGGAAACAATAGCAAAGATCAATAAAACTAAAAGCTGGTTCTTTGAGAAGATAAACAAAATAGATAAACCACTAGCCAGACTCATCAGGAAAAAAAGGGAGAAGACTCAAATCAATAGAATTAGAAATGAAAAAGGAGAGGTAACAACTGACACTGCAGAAATAAAAGAGATCATGAGAGATTACTACAAGCAACTCTATGCCAATAAAATGGACAATCTGGAAGAAATGGACAAATTCTTAGAAATGCACAACCTGCCAAGACTGAATCAGGAAGAAATAGAAAATATGAACAGACCAATCACAAGCAGTGAAATTGAAACTGTGATTAAAAATCTTCCAACAAAGAAAAGCCCAGGACCAGATGGCTTCACAGGCGAATTCTATCAAACATTTAGAGAAGAGCTAACACTTATCCTTCTCAAACTCTTCCAAAATATAGCAGAGGGAGGAACACTCCCAAACTCCTTCTACGAGGCCACCATCACCTTGATACCAAAACCAGACAAGGATGTCACAAAGAAAGAAAACTACAGGCCAATATCACTGATGAACATAGATGCAAAAATCCTCAACAAAATACTAGCAAACAGAATCCAACAGCACATTAAAAGCATCATACACCATGATCAAGTGGGGTTTATTCCAGGAATGCAAGGATTCTTCAATATACGCAAATCTATCAATGTGATAAACCATATTAACAAATTGAAGGAGAAAAACCATATGATCATCTCAATAGATGCAGAGAAAGCTTTTGACAAAATTCAACACACATTTATGATAAAAATCCTGCAGAAAGTAGGCATAGAGGGAACTTTCCGCAACATAATAAAGGCCATATATGACAAGCCCACAGCAAACATCATCCTCAATGGTGAAAAACTGAAAGCATTTCCACTAAGATCAGGAACAAGACAAGGTGGCCCACTCTCACCACTCTTATTCAACATAGTTTTGGAAGTTTTAGCCACAGCAATCAGAGAAGAAAAGGAAATAAAAGGAATCCAAATCGGAAAAGAAGAAGTAAAGCTGTCACTGTTTGCAGAGGACATGATACTATACATAGAGAACCCTAAAGATGCTACCAGAAAACTACTAGAGCTAATCAATGAATTTGGTAAAGTGGCAGGATACAAAATTAATGCACAGAAATCTCTGGCATTTCTATATACTAATGATGAAAAATCTGAAAGTGAAATCAAGAAAACACTCCCATTTACCATTGCAACAAAAAGAATAAAATATCTAGGAATAAACCTACCTAAGGACACAAAAGACCTGTATGCAGAAAACTATAAGACACTGATGAAAGAAATTAAAGATGATACAAATAGATGGAGAGATATACCATGTTCTTGGATTGGAAGAATCAACATTGTAAAAATGACTCTACTACCCAAAGCAATCTATAGATTCAATGCAATCCCTATCAAACTACCACTGGCATTTTTCACAGAACTAGAACAAAAAATTTTGCAATTTGTATGGAAACACAAAAGACCCCGAATAGCCAAAGCAATCTTGAGAACGAAAGAAGGAACTGGAGGAATCAGGCTCCCTACTTCAGACTATATTACAAAGCTACAGTTATCAAGACGGTATGGTACTGGCACAAAAACAGAAAGATAGATCAATGGAACAGGATAGAAAGCCCAGAGATAAACCCATGCACATATGGACACCTTATCTTTGATAAAGGTGGCAGGAATGTACAGTGGAGAAAGGACAGCCTCTTCAATAAGTGGTGCTGGGAAAACTGGACAGGTACTTTTAAAAGTATGAGATTAGATCACTCCCTAACACCATACACAAAAATAAGCTCAAAACGGATTAAAGACCTAAATGTAAGGCCAGAAACTATCAAACTCTTAGAGGAAAACATAGGCAGAACACTCTATGACATAAATCACAGCAAGATCCTTTCTGACCCACCTCCTAGAGTAATGGAAATAAAAACAAAAATAAACAAATGGGACCTAATGAAACTTCAAAGCTTTTGCACAGCAAAGGAAACCATAAACAAGACCAAAAGACAACCCTCAGAATGGGAGAAAATATTTGCAAATGAAGCAAGTGACAAAGGATTAATCTCCAAAATTTACAAGCAGCTCATGCAGCTCAATAACAAGAAAACAAACAACCCAATCCAAAAATGGGCAGAAGACCTAAATAGACATTTCTCCAAAGAAGATATACAGACTGCCAACAAACACATGAAAGAATGCTCAACATCATTAATCATTAGAGAAATGCAAATCAAAACTACAATGAGATATCATCTCACACCAGTCAGAATGGCCATCATCAAAAAATCTAGAAACAATAAATGCTGGAGAGGGTGTGGAGAAAAGGGAACACTCTTGCACTGCTGGTGGGAATGTGAATTGGTTCAGCCACTATGGAGAACAGTGGAGGTTCCTTAAAAAACTACAAATAGAACTACCATATGACCCAGCAATCCCACTACTGGGCATATACCCTGAGAAAACCAAAATTCAAAAAGAGTCATGTACCAAAATGTTCATTGCAGCTCTATTTACAATAGCCCGGAGATGGAAACAACCTAAGTGCCCATCATTGGATGAATGGATAAAGAAGATGTGGCACATATATACAATGGAATATTACTCAGCCATAAAAAGAAACGAAATTGAGCTATTTGTAATGAGGTGGATAGACCTAGAGTCTGTCATACAGAGTGAAGTAAGTCAGAAAGAAAAAGACAAATACCGTATGCTAACACATATATATGGAATTTAAGAAAAAAAATGTCATGAAGAACCTAGGGGTAAAGCAGGAATAAAGACACAGACCTCCTAGAGAACGGATTTGAGGTTATGGGGAGGGGGAAGGGTGAGCTGTGACAGGGCGAGAGAGAGTCATGGGCATATACACACTAACAAACGTAGTAAGGTAGATAGCTAGTGGGAAGCAGCCGCATGGCACAGGGATATTGGCTCGGTGCTTTGTGACAGCCTGGAGGGGTGGGATAGGGAGGGTGGGAGGAAGGGAGACGCAAGAGGGAAGACATATGGGAACATATGTTTATGTATGACTGATTCACTTTGTTATAAGGCAGAAACTAACACACCACTGTAAAGCAATTATACCCCAATAAAGATGTTAAAAATAAATAAATAAATAAAATTTAAAACTTCAAAAAAAAAATATTAGGAGGTACACTAAAGTCAGTCAGGTCACAATATTTTTTCATTTATATAATTTACTCATAAGCACATCACTTGAATCTTTATGAATTGAAGGATGCAAAAAAAAATTATTTAAGATTAATCTGTTCATATTCTAAATGCATAATAATATTTGAATAAAGTTGGATAATATGAGTATTTATACCCCAAAGCTTAAAATTTATGTAACTTGATCATGTAAATTTACCATTAAAATTATCTAGGGCTTTCCTGGTGGCTCAGTGGTTGAGAGTCCGCCTGCCGATGCGGGGGACACGGGTTTCTGCTCCGGTCCAGGAGGATCCCACATGCCGCGGAGCAGATGGGCCCGTGAGCCATGGCCGCTGAGCCTGCGCGTCCGGAGCCTGTGCTCCACGACAGGAGAGGCCACAGCAGTGAGAGGCCTGTGTGCCGCAAAAAAAAAAAAAAAAATCTAAAATCATCAGTAAAATTTCATAAGCCATTAACATTTTCACTAGATATTAATCTACATTTTGTGTTTTCCCATGACACTATTTAAAAAAGTGAATCCTACAATCCAAGTCAAATATTGAATTATTTTCAAACTTTTTAAAGAAAAGTTCGGAAATGGGACAGATATTCTAAACCTCAAAATTAAGTCTCTTTTTCTAAACAGTTGTTCTACATCTAACCTTTTCCTCAGATTTCGTGCCATTCCATTATACACACTGGAAACCAGTGATTAATATATAAACATACCTTACATTGTATGTTTGTTATCAAATAACAAATGTAAAGAGCTAAGAAATAGCAAAAGAAATTGCAACAGTGCCATTCAGAAGCTTGTTCAGTTTACTGATAGAAACATTCTTTTTAACTTTTTAGATCAATATATGCCATTTACTAAATTTTAAGAGCCAATTATTTGTTATCAAGTATACCTTTATTAGTTATTGCCAATGCCTTTTTAAAAATAAAACTCATATTTTAAGAATATCATGAAGGTAAATATGTGTCTAAATCATCTACTCATATGGATGGAATAAGAGGTCATAGGCAAAGTGCTCTGATAGATCTTTTAACTATAATAGATAGGGATTAACCTTAAACATAATGCCAAAATACCACCTCTTTTGAGCTTACAATGGTTAAAAAGATAAAACAGGAAAAGGCTCTTTATAAATGCATGAATATAGTTTTAAAAAGCCTTCCCTGGGCTTCCCTGGTGGTACAGTGGTTGAGAGTCCGCCTGCCGATGCAGGGAACACGGGTTCATGCCCCGGTCAGGGAAGATCCCACATGCCGCGGAGCGGCTAGGCCTGTGAGCCATGGCCGCTGAGCCTGGGTGTCCGGAGCCTGTGCTCCGCAACAGGAGAGGCCACAACGGTGAGAGGCCCGCGTACCGCAAAAAAAAGCAAAAGCCTTCCCACTTTCTACTGCAAAAATATAAATTATATACTTTGCAACCAGCTGTAATGGTAGGAATAGGCAGCTGGTCCAATTTACTGTACAGTACTATTGTACATATTGTTTGATGCACAAATTACTTATAATTTCTAAAAGTGCATCTTTGCAGTTTGATATTTTTTAGTAGCACTCCAACAACTTGAAAAGTTGTAGACTTTTGGAGAGGCTAGTTTTGAATAGGCTTTACCATTGCTGAGTGTGTTTTTCTACATCACGGTTCACAATAGTCATTTTATATGTTCAAAAAAGTAAACAGAAATGCAAGATGTTTTCCACAGACTTTAGGAAAGAACTTAGAGAAATTTTGATGATTTTCATGTTTTGAATCTTGAAGTTGAATCTTTAGCTGTGTCAACTGCAAAAGTACATTTGCACCTAAACATCTGCCATCATCATAATTAGCAAAAATAATTCAAAACTTTAGACAACATTGAATTTGGGTCAAGTATGTTGGAAAAGAATTCATGAATTTGAGCACAGAGTTATTAAAGGAAAACTCCTGGTTTTCTCAAACCAAAGAGGAAAAGCAAGCACCTAGATTAAAATCAAAAGGTCATTTTACCTACTGTGAAATTGTAAGGAGGATGAATCAAGCATCTGAATTTGTCTTTTCATATGTGTCTTTTCATATGTTGAACCAAGAGGAGGGAAGGTTAAAAATCCCTTTTCTCTCTTTCAGTCCCTGTCACTGCAAGCCCTGTGCCTTAGGATGGCTTCTTTTGTAAGTGTAAATCCTGTTTTTCCTGGCTTCTACAACCCCTTGGCCAGCCTGCATATTGCTGCTGCCACAGAGCACTACCCACATTTTTGCCCCTGAAGGCACATTTTGATGACATACCAGCTTCTCTAGTATATTCTCCTACTGTTCTATCCATATTATTCTCCTGCCATGCTAATCACAAATGATACATCAAAAATGGAATTGTAAAAGTTCTGTAAACTGTCAGCAAATGGACTCTAAGTGATTCTCAATGGTCTCTTCCCTAAATGTTTCCTTTGGTCTTTAAGGCTCCCTGCATTCCTTTGTAGGCTTAAATAAGGATTAACTCATTATGGCCCTTGTAGATCTCCTCCACTGACCCTCGCCTTCTGTTCTAAGCATTTTATCTTTATTCTCTCTTCTATTTTCTGCATTCATGAAGCACTTTCTTTTAGCACTGACATTAGCTTTATCTGTACTCCTTTGTAGGTTCTTAATAGCACTCTACAGAAATAGAAACACAGGACAAGTCTACACAACTACATCCAAGTATATAGATATTGTGACTGATTTCACCTTTTGCATAAGGTTTCAATGATATTTTACATATTGCTTCATGACTCACAGACTGCTACTTCTAGTACAGACATCTCTCTGAGTCCCAGATCCGTTGACTGAGTTATATGTATGGCTTCTCAATTTGAAGGCACAATGAGACCTCCAACTCAACTGAACCTATCAGTCTGCTTCCCATTCCCCAGATCACTCTTCCTCCCAAACTTCATATATCAGGGAGCACAACTACCGAACATCAAGTTTCCTAAGTCAAAAAATTGGACATCACCCTGTATTATTTGTTAGGGTTGCCAAAATAAAGTACTACATATTGGGTGGCTTACCAGAAGATTTGTTTTCTCACAATTCTGGAAGACATAAATCAAAGATCAAGGTGTTGGCAAGGGTGGTTTTGTCTGAGGTCTCTTTTCTGGGTTTGTAAATGACTATCTTCTTCCTAAGTCTTCATATGATCTTGCCTCTGTACCTGTGTTCAAATTTCTTCTTATTATTAATGATGCCAGTCATACTGGATCAGGGCCCAAACTAAAGGCCTTGTTTTAACTTTATTAACTAATTAAAGACCGTATCTCCAAATACACTTACATTCTGAGGTATTAGGGATTAGGACTTCAACATGAATTTTGGCATAATGTATCCCTAATCTCTCCCTCATCCTCATTCTGCTATCTCCAATCAATCACCAAGCCCTGTTGATTCTACCTAATAAATATGTCTCTAATATGTCTACCTTTCTCCATCACACTGCACTAATTTAATGTACAACAGCATCAGGTTTCACTTAGATTTCTGCAAAGACTCCTAGTCTCATTCTGTTCCAATCATTTCACCATATCACAGTTAAAATGAACTTTCTGAATCCAGATCTAATTATATCACAACAGTAAGTATAGCAAGTAGTGTCAGGAGCTCAGATGAGCTGCCAGGTATCAGAGGAGCTCATTAAAAAAAACAAGCGCAAAATGAAAGAGTTAAGCCTTTAATCACTTACATTGCCATGACATAAGCAATAGTCTCAACTGGAGAAAGTGCTGACTCCCCTGTTCCATTTTCCCCCATGGAAGCGTGCACCAGGTGAGGGTTAGGTAGATCAGCACAGACGTGAGGATCACCTCACTTTTGATGGAATACTGAACAAAAGGCTCCAGCAGTTTGACAGACCCTGAGCCTCGTGTGAGGATGAGGAAGAGGGCTAGGAGTGGAAAAGTACTGGATACTGAGTCAGACGGGAAAAAGTGTCTTAAAGGTTTCCCCTTCCTTTCCTTTCTTCTATAACGAGGCTTCGGTAGAAGTGCCTGAAGAGGACAACTGCCCAAAGCCTAGACAGAAAGAGATAGAAATGAGATGTCTAGGCTAGGAATGAGATATCCTCAGGAGCATGAGTGGCCAGGGGAGCTTGAGTCTTTGGTTGCAACTCCCTTGAGAGCAACTGCAGCGTTCTGGCTATACACCAAGGCTAGGGTGTGTGTGTGTGTGTCTGTTGGAAGGATGAGGTGGGGGGGTAGCTTTACCCCATGAGACCTGGCAGGTAAAGTCTTTGTAATCACCTACTGGCAAGCCTAAAAAATGACACAGAAGATTTTAACCAGGAACGAAGCTCGTCAAGTAGATTTAAATTTTAGAAAGTGGGTTAAGAATGCATGGTTCAAATCCTGACTCCAATATTTACAAGCTGTATCATCTTGGGGCAGTATCTTAAGCTTTCTGTACTTTACTTCCCCAAATTAAATTTGGTATGGTAGCATGTATATTTTGTGGATTTTGTGTGTTTTGAATGAGTTAATAAAAGATTCTTAGAACATCACCTTGCACATACTAATTGATCAATACATGTTAATAATCATTGTTATGATAATTATCATTATAATTTTCAAGGGGAACATAACTAAAATATATATATAATCAATTTAATCACCATACAGTTTCAGCTTATAAATAAATATGTTTCTTTGGACAGTTTAAAAGAATAAAAAGAATAAATGGTCATGATACAGTGTAAATTATCTCTTTTAAATCCTTGCTAAGGTGAAGCAAGGTAGGTAAATATTTCTGTATTTAAAAATGAATTGCCTATGAGAATACAATATAATAAATATTAAATTATGCTAAACAGACATATTTTCCTGTCTTAAAGGTGAAATATGTAAAGCTTTTATCTTTTCTCTTAAAAACTAAAAAGATGGTCATCTATCAACATTCTGGTGCTATAGATCAAAATACATTAATATATCAAACACAAATAATAAAATTACCTTAACAATTACACTTTCTATTCCTGGGTTAAAATGTTCTGCACAATAAATGATGAAACAATATGATGGCTTTTATTCATAGAAGTAAGATCAGTTCAATACTTGGTTGAATGTTTAGAAGGATTACTTCATTATCTGAGTTTTTTTGTTTGTTTGTTTTTTGTGGTACGCGGGCCTCTCACCGCTGTGGCCTCTCCCATTGTGGAGCACAGGCTCCGGACGCACAGGCTCAGCGGCCATGGCTCACGGGCCCAGCCGCCCCGCGGCATGTGGGATCTTCCCGGACCGGGGCACGAACCCGTGTCCCCTGCATCGGCAGGCGGACGCCCAACCACTGCGCCACCAGGGAAGCCCTCATTATCTGAGTTTTGATCAGCCTTTTCTTATTTTAAATTTCTATATTTCTAAATACATTGTAACCTTTCCAAAAAAGAGAAAAATTTTAAATATTCATTTAGCATAAATTCCGAGGAATAACTTTATTAATTTGAGGGGGAAACACAGAATTAAATTTCAAAGAGCAAGCTGCATTTCACTACTGACAATATCCAAATTTATGTAGTGTAATCACTTTCATTTAAGCATATCTGAGGACCTTCCTCTATCAGCATGCATACCTTCTCTATTGTCTATTATCTATTATCACCATCAGTTAACAATCTCACCATCTTTTTTTCTATTTCTTTTCATGTGAAAATATATGAGTAAAGAGTCTCAATGTTATACTATTGTTTTGCCTGTGAAAGTAGGACTTCTGCTTAACTGCAAGGCTAAGTGGTCAAACAACCTGGTTAAAAGTATAAGCAGGTAGTGACAGACTACAAGACAAAACATTGAATCCTGAGACTCAGTTTGTATTGAATCTATATCCCACATGCCAAAATCATTTGGCTACCCATAGTTTAAGGGATCCAAGGGAACACTTCAAAGAAATAGATACAAGGGAGGATGAGACTTTGAACTAGGAGATTCTTTTAGAGTGGAAACACGAATTGCCCAAAAATCCACAGATGTTCGCCACATGAACAGGTGAAAAAATACTACTCTTTCAAATATATTTATCAAAGTCTTTTCTGCCTTTCTGTAATTTCATTTTAAATGGGCCTTACTTTTCAGCTGTTCTCTGCTTAAAAACCCTACTAAGTAAAGACAGATTGTATGACTTCATTAACCGTGGTGAGCCAGAATCTCCAGGACTTTTCTGAGCCTCTTTTCTTGGCATATGTAATTTTCTAATTGCTGTTCTCTAAAGCAAGAACTGCAATTAGAAAAGTGTTATCTGAGGACACAACTCAACTGAACATTATTTGGCATTTCAATTTGTTTCTAGCATTGAATGACCATAATGGAAATTCTACTTGAAAACTTGGTTTGTCATAATCACCTGCAATTGAGTTTATGGTTAATCCACAGGTATGGATTCCCTTTTTTCAAATCTTCATTGGACCATAAGCATACTCATTAGCACCCAGAAAAAGTTCACTGGAAATGCCCTTAATAGCAATTAACATAAGGAAGTCAGAACAGCATAATATATTTTTTTAATGTATTCATTTATTTACTTATTAGTACCACTGTGGATTTATTAAGATGGTCTGTGGTAAAGATGACTACACATTCTTTTCTACTACTTCTGAAAGGTGGTGTTTAATTCCCTTACCCTGAATCTGAGCTGGCCTCAGTGAATTGTTTGGCCAATAGAATATTGCAGGAATGTTTTGAGATTTCTAAGCCTAAGTTGAAAGCCTCGCTGCTTCCATCTGGGCCTCTTGGAACACCTGCTGATTGAAATCACTTGCCAGTTTGTGAGGAAGCACATGCAGACCCATGGAGAGGCTCATCTGAGGCACCCAGATTACACCCTCACTGAGCTACCAGCTGACAGCCAATACCAATTTGCCAGCCATCTGAGTGAGCCACCTTGGAAGTGAATCCTCCAACTTCACTCCACCCATCCTAGTGATGCTACATCAAGCAGAAAAGCCATTCGTGTCTAGATCTGCAAAAACTGCAGATTCGCAAGCAAAATTAATGATTGCTGTCATTTTAAGTTGCTAAATTTTAAGATAATTAGTAATACAGTAATAAGTAACCAGAGCAAGGACCATGGCTTAAGTGAAGTTACGCAAATAATAAGGGGTAAAAGATTAATTTTTTTACTTATTCAATGTATTGTTATTGATTTTATTATTATTATTCTCCTTAGAGTTCAGTTATTAATGCATATTCTTATAGTCCACCAACACAAGTTTCTGTAAATCTTGAAATTTCTCTAAATTGTTTTCACTGATTGTCGTGTCTTAAAGAGAACCCTCCAACAGTTTCCTATCAGAAGTTTCCTTAGGGAACTTCCTCTACCCAGATAATTCTTAGTATTGGGAACTAAGAACATATATCAGTCTGCTCAAAACATTATTCTACATAGGCTGAAAATTAATATGAAATGAGGAAAGTGATGATAAAAAGTGATGATGATGTGAAAGTGACGATGTGAAAAGTGAGAACACTAGTTCCACCAAACTCTTCCGCCTTACCTCAGTGGCTGACAACATCAACTACCCAGTTACTCAGAACCAAAAGGTAGGCATTCTCTATATCACTCACACTTTGATACTCAATTCACCATGGGTTACATCCAAACTATAGCTCATTCTTGCTTATCTCCATCACCTTTGTAACCTCCATGGGTTAAGTCACTATCCTTTCTTACCTGCACAACCACAAAAACAGAATTCCCTTATTCCCTTTTTCTTCAATATAATCCATTCTCAAAGTGAAGCTAGAGTGATTTTTTTTTTTAAAGGAAAATGATACCTAGTGTACACTGCTGAAAATTCTAAAATGAAAACTCTACAGATCTTTGCAAGACCTCATCTCCAGTTATTTTGTCCAGGTATCTATGTTTTGACCATACCATCTTTTTTCTGTCCCTCAGACACTACACACATCTTTTCTTCCTTTTCTACAGAGAGGCTCTTCCTTAATGTCTTGAATACTCTAACCCAGCGGTCCCCAACCTTTTTGGCACCAGGGACCAGTTTCGTGGAAAACAATTTTTCCATGGACTAGGGTGTGGGGGTGGTTTGGGGATGATTCAAGTGCATTATATTTATTGTGCACTTTATTTCTATTATTATTTCATTGTAATATATAATGAAATAATTATACAACTCTCCATAATGCTGACATGAGGTGGAGCTCAGGAGGTAATGGGAGCGATGGGATGGGGAGCAGCTGTAAATATTGATGAAGCTTCGCTCACTCGCCTGTCACTCACCTCCTGCTGTGCGGCCCGGTTCCTAACAGACCATGGACCGCTACAGGTCCATGGTCTGGGAGTTGGGGACCCCTGTTCTAACCTGGATCTTCAAGTAGCAGACTTGTTTCTTAGATCTCAGATTTCATTCCAAGTAACCCTGACCATGAGGCAATATAAAGCTATTTCCCTTCTTCAGTATCATTCAATATTAGTTTCTTAATAAAACTAACCACAGTCTGAAATTACTTTGTTGATTTGTAATTTATTGACTATTCATCCTCTTCACTCAGTACACAATGCTGCAAGAATGGAGAATATGCTCTTTGCTGTCCCAGAGCTGAGAAATGTCCTGGTTCATGGTAGGTTCTGATACATATCTATTAGATGAACAAATGAATAATTCTTATATTTGTTTCTATGTGTCTCAAAGGACTTTGAACCCTACAATGGGCATAATGCCATAAATCTTCATTTAAATTTTGAGGAAATATAATGTTAGAAATCTTTATTTACCTTTTGTAAATGACACAGAAACACTAAATGATTTTTTACTAAGATCCTGTTAGGCAAAGGTAAGGACAAAATGTGAGCCGGTCTCTCAACTTTGAACTCGCTATAATTTTCTATTGTTTTTATTGCTGTTTTTCCACTCAGATATGTTCATTCGGATAGAAAGTCTCAAATGGTTTTTTAGAAAGTACCTCAAAAAGTGTAAACCCCGTGACAAAGAAGAAAGGAAAAGAAATCTTATATATGAGAAGTTATGTCAGTCTTCTTTTATAGCAGCCATGTGCATTTGGGAAGAAATAAGTTTGAAATAATTAACTTTTAAATTATCAACAAATGTTTCACAAAGAAACATCATGTGTTTAGCCAATTTCCTTCATTTAATACATGGTAAGAAATTGTGAAACATTAAATAAACTTTTTGAGGGAAATTAAAAAAAAATTTGAGTCCTATTAGGTTGAAATACTAAATTCTTAAAAAAGCCATGGTGAAAATTTCAGTGCTGAAGGATGTTGAAAATCTTCACTAAGTCACTAATCAACAGATGTTTTATTTGATGTGTAAATTTGTTCTAAATATTTTTTTATTTCTAAAAAATTAAATTAATAGAACTCTACTACTTCATCCCTCTCAAAAGCATAAATAAGTACAGCAACGAACTTGAGGAAAAACTTTCAGCAGTAGTTTATAACATTTGTACTTAATGACAGAAAATTATTTCAGTTAGTATATTTATTGAATTTCTTGTGTTTGGAGCAAGTCATAAGGTGATTCCACCTTCTTTTTTAAATAAATCAGGGTACTGCTTATCGTAAAAAATGAATTGGCTAATAGTAATAATAAGAAAGAAAATCAGAGTTATAGCTAACAATGATTAAATGTTTACCATGTATCATGCACTACTAAATTATTTTCATTAATTGTGATAATTAGATAAATTAATTTAATCCTTATAATAACCTGACAGAGTATAAACTACTTTTATACCCAGACAGTAGTGCTAAGAGATGTTAAATAATTTTCCTTACCTAAGTCATATAGCCATTGTGTTGAAACCAGCATTCAGACTAAGGTGGTCTGAATCCTGAGCAGAAGGTCCTGATTATTATGCTGTGCTGCCTCCCGATGGAAGTTTTAGGTTCTCAGCACATGTAGGTTTATCCAGTATAGCCCATTTGATCTTTGGACTTAGGCACAAACGTATACCAGTTCTGCCACATACTATTTTTTTTTAATCATTTTGAAATCCTCTAGTTTTTCTGAGCTTTACTTTTCTGTCTTCAGTAAAAAATGATCTTTCCCGCCTCTCAAGAGTCATTATAAGAATGAAATATTTTTACACAATAAGAAGTGTCCAGCATTGTGCTTGACATGAGCTTGGTGATTAATAAATGTTAATTTCCATTCCTTACTTTTTAATATGACAAGGAATATTTATAGAAGTTAGACTCTATGACACAGTCATCATACATGATTTCAAGGTCTAGAGGGGCCAATAAACGTTGTTTATTAAAATAGAACTGACTTCCTAAATAATCTGAATGCTCTTTTGACTGAGATAAGAAACTGTCACTAATAAAGGAATGCACCCAAGGTTGTCTCATAGGTTTTACTCTGAGATATCATTCACAGAAAGCTGAAAAATGTTTAACCTATATTTGGAAGTGAGTTCAAGGTTGTAATAAATTATGACTGATAGCAGTTCTGGGTTAATGATAGTGGTGTCTGTTCAGAATCTCAACAGAAAATCATGCAGTAGACCTGCATGGACATAAAGAAATAATAAGACTACTGAAAATGGCTGCGCTGGTGTGTCCAGCAGAAGAACACCCAGTATACCGGGTGAGTGGGGATCGAAACTTAGACAATATTCCATGTGCCAAGCATTCCAGTTAAGCACTAGAAACACAGAACAACAATACCATAAAAAGTAAGATCAGTGAATGCTCAAATACATCCTCTCCATTCCCTGAAAAAAATCACAGGGTGCCAGGGACCCAAGTTTTCAGGACTTTGTGTGTTTTTACACTTAGATCTAGTTGCACAAATATGTATTTTAGATAAAATTATTTTCTGCTTAATACACTACTAATTAATACATAATATAGAAAATTAACGAAAGATAATTATAATTTTGATGTGTCTTTCTTGATATGGGGTGTGCTGATATGCATATAACTTTTCCCCCGGAAATAAGGTTCATATCATACATGCCATCTTATAAACTTATTTTGTCAATTAATAATATTTTTCATTATTTCCAGTGTTATTAAATATTATTTCCAACATGTTTTAATGTTTGAAAAGCACAGATATTTTATATCGTAACTTATTTTTATAGTTTATCATTTGATTTTTCTCTTACATAGTTCTTGTGCTAACATCTTTCTTTGAATTATTTGATCTTTGCATAAAAAGCTAAGGATTAAATAATTAGCTCATGAATATAGACATTTTACGTTTTACTTTGTTTGGTTTAAATATATTGCCACATTTTTCCTTAGAAATACTGTGCTCTTTTACATAGTCAATAGGCACATATTAGAATGTCATTCCACCACAGCCTCATAAAACCTTGACATATTATTTTTTATCTTCAGAAACTGGACAAATGCTATCTTATTATAATTTTAATTGTATATTATTTCTCTGGAAAGAAACATTTGCTTACCTGCTTTTGCAAATTACCTAATCATAAATTGTAACTATCCTTCTGTTGGGTTATTCATTTTTTCTTAAAGTTTTAAAAGTGTTCTTTAAATTTTTTTTTTCTGGAAAAAACATTGAAATAAAGAAAATCTCAGTTACAGCTCAAAGTATTTTTATAAGTTAAACACATTAATATGACCATAACACAGATGAACATATGGAACGTTACCAACACTTCAGAAGTCTCTCTTTGCCTTCTGCCATTCATTTATGCCCCCAAAGGTAACCACTATTCTGATTTCTACTACCATAAAGGGTTTTGGTATGTTTTTGAACTTTGTGTAATTGAAATTACAGCGTCTGGCTTTTTTTAAAATCCATACTTTTTAGGATTGATCCAAGATTTTGCTAGTAGCACGAATTATTTTTTCTTTTTATCACCATGTGTAGAAGCATGAGTTCACCACTCTTACTTATTTTATGAACTGGCCACAATATATTTATATATTTTCCTGTTTATTGACATTTAAGTTGTTTCCAATTTTTGCTTGTCTTAAATTAAAGTGGCTATAAATATTCTTGTATATATCTTTGGGAGTGCATACTTATCTATTTCTGTTGTGTGTATACATAGGGGAGGAATTACTGGTTCACAGGATTTGCTTATTTTCAGCTTTAATAGATATTGACAGTGTTTGCAAGTGGTTGTACCCATTTACACTTCTAGTAGGAGTGTATGAGAGTTCTTGTTGCCCTACCTCCTCATCAACACTGCCTCCTCACCAACAAATAGTCATCTGGTACATATTTGTAATTTATTGTGGTTTAACTAGGCATTTCCCTGATGACTAATGATGTTAAACAATATGTTCACTATCCAGAAGGATATGCTCTTTACAAAGGTAATAGTCAAATCTTTTGCCTATATTTCTATTAGATTTTCAGCCTTTTCCATGTAGATTTGTGAATTCTTTATAAAATCTTAATATTAGTCTGCATTGCAAATATCTCCTCCCACATTCAGTTCTTTCATGGTTATACTGGTTTACTTTTGAAGAACCAGTAATTTTTGATGCTATACTGGACATTAAGGACAGGGTATATTTTTGCAAAATATTATTTACTTCATCCAGGGTTTCCAAATTTATTTGAACAGTATTTAACAAATTATCATCATAATTATTTCTGACGTGTCCCTTTATCCTGATTATTTAGGCATTTCTATTTTTAATTATGTGCTTTCTACACTCACCTTTTTTCTTGATTAAGAAAAAAGGTTATAGATTGTTATAGATTTACTATTTTATTATTTTGTATTTATTAATTTTTTAAATTACTCATTTATTTCCTCTTCCATCTTTATTAATACTTTTTCCACCTTTCCTTATATTTATCTCAGCCATATTTTTCTATCATTTTTCGTTGAATGCTTAAGTCTGTTATTTTAAATATTTATTATTTAGAAAATGAAAGTGTTTAGGGCATATATCTTCATCTGAGAACTTCTTTAACTGTGTGCCTAGGAACTGATACGTTGTGTTTTTATTATACTTCTTTCTAGACAGTATGCAAATTAGGTATTGGTTTTCACTCTGCCAACAGGAATTTTTAAAAAGAGAGCTTTGGATGTTTTTGTTTGGATTTTTTGTAAATTCAAGGTGATTGATATTACTAATTTTTAACACCCTTTATTTTTTAGAGCAGTTTTAGGAGCACAGTGAAATTGAGAGGAAGGTACAGAGATTTTCCAAATAGCCCCTCTCCTCTCCCCGCCCGCCACATGCACAGTCTCCTTTCTTATCAATATTCCCCACCAGGCTGGTATGATTTGTTATAATTGATGAACCCTACACTGACAAATCATTATCATCCAAAGACCATAGTTCACATTAGGGTTCATGTATACTCACTTGTGATTTCATTGCATTATGACCAGAAAATACAGTATGTACTATTTCTGTTTTTTATAGGGTTTCTTGAAGTATAAACAGACCTTATCAGGGTCTGTTTTCATGTTTCATGGGCATGAGAAATGAAAGCACATTGTTTATATTCAACGCATAAAATATATTTGAAGGTGTGTGCGTGTGTGTTTATGTGTGTATGTGTGTGTGAAAAGATCCAAAGTAAAATAAAGAGAATTTTATGTCTCCTTCTCTATTAGTTTACAGTATTTAAGTGTTATTAATATTCTCAATATTTTCACTTGTTTATGCCTATGTAAACAGTAATAGACTGAGTTTGTTTCCTACAATTATTTTGTTTATTCCTTTTTGTATTCACGGAAATGTCTGATTTCTGAATTCTGATCCATACAGAAAATTTCTTAATATGTTTCCATTGTAGATTTTTGCAGTTTATCATTGTAAAGTTCTTTGCTTCAGTTTATACTTTTTGTATTAAATTTGACCTCTTAATACTAATATCACTATTGATTTCTTTTGATTTACATTTACCAAATAGTTTTTTTTCTTTAATTTTCAAGTAATTATATAGCATATGGCAGGGGATGGAGCTTTTATTTTTGATCAAATATGAGAGCATTCACTCTTTCAAAACAACTGAATCTCATTTACAAATATTGATATGTCAAATATTTTTGTGTTTAGATAAATCTTACATAGTAATATATTTGCTTCCAGTGCTTCTTTCTTTTTCCTGTTTTGCTCAGTAACCTTCAGGGTCATGTTCCTACTATGACATGTTTCTACTTTTCAAGTTCTTCCCTTGATTTGATTAATATTACTGCATTTTACAATTACTCTTTACACTTTTTGGTTTTTGACTATTCCTCCTTTCACTGAAAATGACTTTTTGTTGTTGAATTCTTTTATTGTTTAATTTGTTTATAGGGTAAGAGCTAAGAATTGGGGTAGAAATACCTTTACAGGACTGATTTTTAACGGAAATTACATTGCCTGTTTTAAATAAATTGTGAAGTTTTTATCTTGGTTCCAACTGAACCACTGGCTTGTAGTGAGTGGTGTAGAGTACAGTTCTACCCATCAGGTGGCCATACCCAATGTATACTGTTATGACTAGGGAAAAAACAAAAAGTAGTCTGTTAATTATGAACTGACAAACACATGTTAATTAATGAAATCATTTATACAAAAGATATATAAGAAGCATAAATAAGGACCATTGCATTCAGGAGAAATTACAAAAATCATAGATATTTTGTAATTAATAAATGACTGATCTGTGTCTCTAACTCCATTCCTTTTAGCAGAGTGTCATCAGAATGAGGGGTTTGTTTCAGAAGACTGTATTCTATCCTGACTCTGCTTTTTGATTGACTTTGTAATTGCTACTGAAATACTTTCCTATGCGTTGGCTGCCGTATCTGTAAAACTGAATATTGATGATATTGTTCATATTAGTTTGTGTGGGTACTTTTGGAAATGCTTTATAAAGTTTTATTCAAGTAACTATTATTTGAATTAATATAACTTCTGGAAAAATACGAACAAGAAAAGCAAGCCAATATTCAGTAACAACAAAAAATAAACTTATATTATTTAAGTTAGTAATACAGCAGAGGTTATAAAAATACCCATGGCATATAATTCAAGTGGTGTGTTCTAGTACACTGCCCATAGTCACTCTTAACTTGTATTCTAATGACCTCATCTCCTCCCACTAGTATGTTTTCTTAGTCCACCTGCTAAACTGTTGTGCAAATTTGTTCTTGGCTGTTCATCAGTTTAACCAATCCGCAGAGAATATGAAAAATTTTCAGTGATGATTAACCTCACTCCTCTATAGATATTATCAAGGACATTATGCTTATCATTATTATTTTTTAAATTCTTATGTTAAATGTATTACTAATCCTCCTTTCTCCAGATGAAAAAAGCAAAGCTGGGTGATTATTTAACAACCAAGCACCACCAGCTGGTACTACAGGCTGGTGGAAGTTACCATGTGTTACTACTTCATCCTACCATAAATCCTTAAAAATGAGAATGTGAAAAGCAATTTGAGTTCATTAATGCCTTTGGATATGAACTATGGAGAAACATCAACATTTAAATGCTATAACCAACCATCAAGGAGATGGGGTGGCAAATGAAGGATATCAAGAAAAATTGATATACATTAATTAATTTAGCTACTTATGTGGCTTTCATCCTAAGTGTCCTCTGAAAGTGTCAAGATGCCAGACTTAGAATTTAAATGCATCCTTATTCATGTCAAAAAAGATTAGTCCAATTATAAAGATACAGAAGCAATGAAAAAAATTATACAACAGAGAGTGAGCGGTGTGCATTAAAAAGCTTATTTTGGTCTTTTTATATTTATGTCACTGCTTTATTGCTGATACTAGAACAATTCTGCTTTATATGGACCAGTGAGTAGTTTCTTTTCTTTCATTAATTCTAAAGCGTAGGCTCTATTAACTCATAAACTACTCCATTGACTCACCTCTTCTCAATACTCAGGAAGAAGTTAGGCTAATTTTAGATTTGACACTTTAAACCATTATTCACTTATAGAATAAAAACCTCCTACAGTATAAAACAAAAATGTAAAAAAAAATGTTTTAGATAAGTTTTAATTTTGAAAAACAATATAAACAGGCTTTTTTGCATTATTCAATATATTTTATTGAATCAGTTATTTTGAGTTATAGATGAATTATAAATTCCACTTTGCTGACAATATTAAATAAGGTCAGATCTGAGACAAATGTGAAGGGCTAATCGGATAGTAACTTTCCTACTACTTGTCCCCCTATTACTTTCTCTTGTAGTAAACTAGAACTGTTTTCTTAGCTCTGACTTAGGGAACTGACACCCCTTCCATGAAGCTCTCTTTTGGATTATTGTGACCTCTGTACTGCTCTGAGCAGTAAGAAAAAGGGTATAGCCACTCTAACTAGGTGTGGCTGCTCTCATTTTCCCTCTTTTACTCTGCTCCTCCAAGCCACTGTGAATTTGGGAGGCAATAGCATAAAGCATGAATAGATGCTCCCTTCATCCTTTGTGCCCTTTGGAGGGAGGTCACACTGCCTTTGAGAACTCTCTGACAGGGTTTTGGGCAAATGAACAGTTTTAACACTCAGCTGGCTCCTTGCACATAACTTTATGTTGTAATACTTTATTTTGATGGCCATAATTAGAAAGAAATAGAAAATATTCTGGTATGGTGTGATAGCCTCTAACTGAGAAAGAAGGTGAAAGGGCAAAAGAAGATCCAGACTGGTGTCATAAAGAAACAGAAAACTGAAGGCTTCTATGGCCAGTTTGACCTCACGTAGATGCTGTGAGTGGTGTGGAGTGGTGTGGAACATTGACTATCATGAATGTATAATTTAAATTTTTAGCACTCTTTAGCAATTTAAATTATCATCTGTATATGTCAAGTCTACTGGAATTCATTTTGTTTCTGAATGTTAAAAACAGAAAGTAGATAATTTTATCATTCTAAATGAGATAAAAGTAGACAATTTTTAAATGAAATTCTTTGTAAACATTCACTTATCAGTTGTTTGTCTGAAGCTCAGATAATCATTTTTCCCCATATATGTTTTTAAAGTCTGACTATATTTCCAAACCATCTTTAAGGGCCTTTCTAGTATCCTGTCACTTCACCATTCTACTCCTCATTTCAGGGACCATTTGACAATTTTCCCTTTACAGGTCCCTGTTTGTAGTTTTGGTCCTGTCCCAAATTAGATCCAGTGTTAGCACCTGGGCTTTTTTTCTTGTGCTTCTCCAAAACCATTGACCTAAGAAACTTAGTTCTCATGATTGTGTCTTTTTTTTGTTCCTTTTGCTAAGCCACAGTTTTGATAACATTACTCCAATTCTTTAATACTAGATCTCTACATGATGCCTTGCTATCAACCTTTCCCAATAATAAGAATAACATTTCTGTAATACTGCTCTAAGCCATTTTTATATATCATCTTCTGTAACTATTATTATAATCCTCTATTGCTGGGACAGTTTAAGAAACTGAAGCACAGAGTAATTAAATAATTTTCCAAGATCACAGAACTAAACACTCAGAAGAGCTGGAATTTGAATCTAGGCAGCCCAGGTCTTCAGTATACGTTGGGAGAGCACTCTGTTAATTGCCTAGTCTCCTTGGTTCATCACATAACTTTCTTCTAACCTCATTTCCATGTCAGCCTTTCTGTCCCTGGTCCCACTGGAGCACCTACCCATTACCTTTTCTAGAACTCCCTGACATGTCTATAGCTATACTATCAGTATTGTCACCTCACTGTATACATTTGACGCAAGTCAATCCCCTTCTCTTCAATTTGGCTTAGGAAATACACTGCAAATATATAGATAAAAAATGCCTTGCCCTCCATGAGTGTACTAGTGGTAGAAACTGTTCAGGAAACAAAAATACCAGAGTGTGATAAGAATAAGATTTAAAACACTAGAAACAAAAAGATTAAAGCACTAGAAATAAACTAGTAGAGTTAGAAGCACGTTGAAATTACTTAAACATGAGCATTGGTGGCTCAACAACTAGAGTGGAGCTGGAGGAGGAGGGGAGTAAGAACTTGAAAGTTTAATCCACAGGATTTAATGGTCAATATATATTGTTGATTTAAATTCTCTAATTTGAGCAGAGTTATTTGGGTGTTACAGTAGAAGTGTGGTAGGGGTTAGAAAATGAGTTTAATTTAGAAGCTATTTAATCTGATATAAGAGGTTTGGAGTGAAAGCAAGTGAAGTGTGAAAGGGCACATGAGATAGGAAGTGGAGGAGGGAGAGGAAGGGGGAGGGAGGGAGGGAGGGAGGGAGGGAGAGAGAGAGAGAGAACTGAGCTTGAGATATACAGATTTCACCTTACTTCTTGACTTCTTACTACTGAGTCTGCTTGCCAACACTTGTCCCACAAAGACAGATTCATTTAGTGGCTGGGCAGGTGTATGCACCTTCTGTTCTGACCTACACCCCTGGCTAACCCGCTGTTCCTTTGACACCAGCAGACAAAACTAACTTAAGTAAAAACTTAGCCTACTACAAAATGAATCGAGCTATACAATGAAATGACCTTGTTCTGCATTTTATCTATGGAGATAAAGAATAATAGTTATTTATTGAACACTTCCCATGTTCAAACAGAATATTATCAGATTCTAACATGTTATCTCACTGACTACTACAGGACCCTATGAGGTACGTAATATTATTATCCTTATTTGCAGATAAGTTATTGAAGCTTAGAGTTTAAATCCATTACCCTAAACAACTGGTGAATGATAGAGCTATTTCTCTAATCCAGCTCTGTTTGATTTCAAAGCCCAAGTGTTTAAACATTATCCTAAATGGCTTCTCCAAATTCTTCCTGATTCTAGTTGGATAACGCAAGATCACCTCTCTGTAGTCTACATTATGATAAAATTAAAACTCTGCAAAATTTAATTCTAGAACTTTCATGTGTGGCTTGTGCAGAAAGCTTAGCTTAGCTTTAGCTCACTCTCTGAGACATATTAATGCTTCCTATGAGCATTTTTCCACCCTATTCTTGAACAAACTATGCTTTCTATACCCACATCTTTGCTCAAGCAGCACATGGACGTCTTCATATCCAATACTACTATCTTTAAATGTCATCTCTTTGGTGAAGCCTTCCCCACACTATCACCTCCAAAAGATTGTTTAATTCTACATATTTGCAAGTGAAGCACTTTGTACAGAACTTCATTATCATGTTGACCTCATTATCTTTTGTGCTTCCACATCTGATTCTCTCCTTAAACGATGCACATTTCAAGAATCTTGTTTTATTCATTTCCATGTCCTCTTCAAACACAGGGTCAGTTATTATGCTGGCACTGAATCCCATTTGGAGAACCAGAAGCTAAAGACGGGCTATTTGCTGAGAAGCTCTGCGATTCCTTTTTACTCCCCTTCTATTAATCTGAGAAATGGCAGTTAGGACCACCCAGTGGGCAGAGATAGGGTGGGAAACGAAATACCCTGGTGGAAGCAGCTTCTAGGGCACGTTGGGACATTGGTCCGGACACAGTACAGTGAAAGGAAAGAAATTCCTATCACTGGGCTGCTTTTTCATCAATTAACCTCTAAGTTATTATACATGTAGTAAATGACTGTACCAGTTCTTCTCCTGAAAGAAATTTCTAATAGAGAAGAAGATAAAAATGACTTTAAAATATTGGAATATTTGAGGGAAAGGATTACTGTCTGGTAGTGGAGAAATAAATACGAGTTTAAATAGGAGAGACCAGAAGTACAGTGAGACCACTTTTGCCTTCTTTTTTGAAATAATGCAATCACTGTCTACAATAAAGAACAAGAACTTCAAAATTTTACAAGCCTCCCTCTGGTTCTGACATATTTTGACAAACATTATGATCTTAATTATTTGTCAGGGAATAAAACATTAGGCAATGCACTTGAGATCAAATATTGAAGATAATAAAAAGAAATGCAGAAGGAAAGTAACATTTGGAATGCTTTTAAATAGCATGTAAGATTCTTTCTTTAGGGGGAAAACATTATATGAGATATATACCCTCAATGCTTTAAAGTATTAAATAATTCAAGACAACAAATACTATATAAATTATACAAAGCAATGATTATAGATAAAGTATTCAGTCATAATGCCATTATAGAGGGAAATGGGATGAGAGAAATTAAGAGATGAGTTTTAAATAGCAATGCTAAAAGATGAGACCTAAGTCACAAAATATAAACTATATTTGCCACATTTGGTTTATCTGATCAGACCTAAAGAATGTTCACAGCTCAGAGATATTTTTTAATAAATTAATATAATGAGAAAGAAAAGGAGAGTAGCACCCTGAGGCAACATTAGTTCAACAAGTTGGTAGATCAGGTTAGGCTGGGTGACAGCCCATTGATTAGAATAGTGCTGCCAGGTCAGACTACTTAAAAATGTGTTTGTTTTCTACTAAAAAATGTTTATAATGTAAAACAATCAGCCTACACGCATAATGCTTGCAATTTACTCTAACTCTGGTTCATGAATAGGTAACAAGTTCAAACTGATTCCTCAGATAAGGTAGGTGACCACTTCAGCCAAAGCAAAAGAAATAAAACATAGGAAATATAATTTCCCTCGAGAAAATCCAGGGAGGCAATTGAGAATTAAGAAGCTGCATAAGAGTAGTAGAGTTAGGAAGCAGGATCTGGAATTAGGTAACAGGGCACTGAAGGTTGTCTGTAATCAATGATACTGATAAAAATTGATTTACTAAAGACTGGTGGAGGCTGTAAAAGGTGATGTTGCCACCTGAAGTAAGAAGAATGGGTTATTGTCTTGGTAAAAGCTGACCTGGTCATCTCTAAAGATGGTAGTGGAATCCATGTAAATTCTCCTTGTGAGAAGTTTTAGTTGTGCCTTCCAGGTCATTTTAAAACACTCTCAAGGGATACAAGTTTGTATCTCAATTAACAAAATAAAATTCTCACAAAGATGACAGAATTTTTTTTAAGCTCAAATCTTATTCTAGGGGTTTCCCTGGTGGCGCAGTGGTTAAGAATCCGCCTGCCAATGCAGGAGACACAGGTTCAACCCCTGGCCCGGGAAAATCTCACATGCCCCAGAGCAACTAGGCCCGTGAGCCACAACTACTGAGCCTGTGCTCTAGAGCCCAAGAGCCATAACTACTGAGCCCACATGCCACAACTACTGGATCCCGCGCGCCTAGTGCCCGTGCTCCACAACAAGAGAAGCCACCGAAACAACAGAGTAGCCCCTGCTCGCCGAAACTAGAGAAAGCCCACGCACAGCAACAAAGACCCAATGCAGCCAAAAATAAACAAATAAAATAAATTAAAAAAAAAAAAAAAAAAAAGGGCTTCCCTGGTGCAGCAGTGGTTGAGAGTCTGCCTACCGATGCAGGGGACACGGGTTCGTGCCCCGGCCCGGGAAGATCCCACATGTCGCGGAGCGTCTGGGCCCGTAAGCTATGGCCGCTGAGCCTGCGCGTCCGGAGTCTGTGCTCCGCAACGGGAGAGGCCACAACAGTGAGAGGCCCACGTACCGCAAAAAAAAAAAAAAAAAAATTCTGTCAACACTAAGAAAGTTCAAATGATTCAAAAAACTTAACCAGAGACCTACTACATTCCCTAGGGAAACTAAGATATTTCTACATGAACTTGAAACAAGTATCTTTTCTTTTAGTTTTGAGCAGTGTTAAACATTTCCCCTAAGGAATTTTAGCAACAGTAGAACATTATTTTTAAATTAACTTTTTCATTAAATGCTTGTTTCCCTTGAAAAGGGAGCAGCTGTTAGTGCTGGCAGACTTTTTTCCCCCAATCTATGAATTCAAATCAAAAACAATTTGTTTTGTGAATAATCTCCTTTATGACAATTTGTCTACAGATATGTCACTGCCTGTTTACCCCAGTGTGTGTCAAATGGATTTAGCCCCTTATTTGCAGAGAAGAGAGTAAGGCAATTTTGACAGCATCCCTGCCTGCAGGCCTGGCACTGCAGCCTCTCCCTCAACTTCCTGTTGCCACTAAGAACCACAGGGAGTGAGAAGCCACACACCGTGCAGAGTGTGGGCTTCGCAGGACTAGGCCAGCTACAAAATTAGAGACCTGTGCTCTCACGGAGAGAGTAGAGAGCTGTTCACACAGAGGCCGATCTTTCTGTATAGCACTTTGATTAAGTCTAGGAAGAACCTTAATAGACTGCCATTTACTAGAAAGGAACCTTTTAAAGACAAGTATTGGGGGGGATGGAGTTTGATTTCTTTTCCTTCTATCAGCTCCCTCTATACTGAACAGCTGATGCTTGCATTAAAGGAAGATCAAATAAAAGCCTTACTCAGCATTTTCTAGGAAGGAAAAAAATTGTCAGCTTTAGCTTACTTACATATCAGTATATCCTTCTATATGTCAGCTTATATCACCCTGTGTGATGTATGACTCACCCTGTGTGTTTAGTATTATAATGAGCAAGCCTCTTTCCCATCCCTGGGTACAGTTCACTCCTTTTACATAAGCACTTGTGCTATGAGCATACATTCGCAAGACTGACCTGAGCTTGTGAACCCAAGAACCACACTAGGTTGTTTCTATGGTCTTGGATTACTTAGATAGATCCTGACATTGCTATTTTGGGACAAGTGATGAATGTTCCTCTTCATAGTACTCAGCAACAACATTAGTGTTATGATAACTGAATTACTAATCTTTATTCCTTTTCCAAATGTTTGTTCTTCTATATTATTTTTTTCAAAACCAAGATGTAGGAAGGAAATGGCAAGCCCAATAAGAAATGATTTAAAGGGCAAAACTTAGTGTAGGGCATGCGTCTACTTACTACATGAATATATATTATAGATCCCTATTTATTAATGGCTTCAGATATAATTTCAAACTAAATTTTAAGACTAAGGGCAATTGAAAGCTATTTATCTCAAGCCTCAAGTATCATGAAGGCAAAATTCTGAGCAAAAATGCCAATGTCATTTATTTTACACTGATACCTCTTATATATATTATGATTTTACACAGGGACAGGGGTTGGAGGAAGTCCACACTACTTCCTTCTTTAAATGTACTTGTGAAACTAAAAGTTTTACACTATACACAGAATTTTTCATGAAGAAGTCCTATCTACCTACCTAGACTGGTTTCTGTTCAGATGCCATCATCATAGGAAAATAATAATATATTAATAGAAGGGCCTCAATTAGGAAAAAAGAGTATCCCTCTATCTCAGCTCTAATGACTGCCCTAAAACACCTTAAAAACAAATGTGCTGTGTGGAGAGGGTAAAAGCATCTTCTTTTTTTTTAACATGTAGAAAAATACTTATTGAAGATATAGAGACTATTCGATAAATACTTAGAAAAATCAGATAAAACTTTGAGATAACATTTGAAAAAATGATTCCCTTTTAATTCTATGTACAGGGAAAGAGAATTGTATAAAGCAATAGAAATGCATAGTAAACTTTTGGAAAAAATAAGCAAAAAGTGAGGTAGAGGGAACCATAAAATTTCACATATTAACAGTGAGGCCAGGGATATATGGATAAAGATGATGGGTTGAACATACCCATTAATTTTTGCTTTGGACTAAAAGGAGAGAATAGGATTTTCAAAGAGTCATAAACCTACAAGGATAAAGAAAACAGTGAAAGATAAAATAGCAACTAAGTTTTTGGAATCTGGAATGATGAAAGATGCATGTGACTGACAGCATATCAAAGAGAGCTGAATCCTATGCTGGCAGTGGGGAAAGTTGAGTAATACAATTTACACAACAGAACCACAAAAAGATGCAGAGATTGGCCACACTGGATGCTTCCTAAAATGGGGAAAAAGGCAGAGAGAAAAACAAGAGAATTTTATGAAAGAATGTTGAAGCAGTAAGAATCCCTCTCTGTCCACCCATCCAGCTCTGTGAATGCCTGTGCTGCTGGACACTCTAAGGCACAGCCCAGATGCTCCCTTATGAATGACCTGTGACCCCACTGCTGTGACAGCTGCCTCAGACAGATTTCAGTGTAAATTCCCTCGAGGATTACCTCAGTTTACAGAAGGCCATCTAATCCAAGGTCTCATCCCTACTTGGGGTGGCCAACATCTAAAGACTAACCAACACGAGAGAGGTTCAGACCAGATAAAGGCCTAAGTATTTAAGCTCAAGTAGGGACAACTTTGAAGAGCTGTTCTCATTCCAGAGTTCTCGGTAGGGTCAGCCAAGTGTTTTGGGGACTACATCGCAGCTTGATGTTTCCCCCTGTAAGAATATAATTTCTTCACTTTTTGTTTTCAGGTATTGAACCTGTGGAGCGGCCTTTAAAAACATCCTACACACAAATCCGATCTTAGAGCCTCCTTCCCCAACATCAAACCTACAACAATGACTCTTCCTAATCTCCAAAGAATACTAGCGACTTATTCTTAAGAGTTTGTAAAAGCAAAGGGCCTTTTCTTGAAAGGGGAGGAATAATAGGGAGAGTTGAGGGCAAAGAATTCTATACTTAATAAAAGTCAAATAAGTGAATATTTATACGCAAAGACAGGAGAGATACAAGCCTTCTTCCTTCAAAGATTACCCTTAGGGTAGTCAGGTAAAGCCTTCTCTGGAGAATCTGAAAAGCCTAACAGGAAAGAAATAAATATGCCTATATTAATATTAGATTGCCCAACCAGATCACCTTACAGTAAAGCCCAAAGATGAGTGTCATGACAGCAAAGAGCTTATAATTAGCTCTTTCAAAGATTTAGAAGAATATCAGAGATAAACAAGTGTATATAGAAACCTTCTAACATGATAAATACCAGGATGGAGATATATTAAATCAAACTGGAGAAATCAGAAACTAAGAATTAGGAAAATAAAATCATTAATATTCTCAGAAAGAAAAGAGAAGGTATTATATATATATGTATATATATATGTGTATATGTGTGTGTGTGTATATATATATATAAAGATCAGGAAGCTATAAAAAAGAAAACATAAAGGAAGAGATTCTGGAAATTAAAAAAAAAATGTTAGCCTGAAAGAAAAACTCATGAAAAGTTAAAGAAGAGCTGAGGCTACTTTTCTGAAAATACATCAGAAAGGCAAAGATATGGAAAATAAGATAGAAGTTTTAAGAAATTAAATTCCAACATACAAATTCATGAAATTCCGAAAAAATGGAAGTGAGAAAAAAGAGGAAATTATTAATAAAGTATTCAAGAAAAACTTTCAGGTTCCAAATTAAAAGATCCAACAGAGTGCCAGCAAAGTAGATGAAAACAGACCCAAGCCAACGTGTGTTATTATAAAGAAGAAAAGCGGAAATTCTATAATGTCCTTGGAATGGGATGGAGTACAGTATATAAAGAATGAATTTCTCAGAGCAACCTTGGAAGCTTGGAGACAGTGGAGCAATAAAACATGATAACGCCAATGAGATAAAATCAGCAAAATTTCACTAGACACATGACCAATTCCTTCAATAAATCAATGCTGTAAGGGTGGGGATAGCAGGAGCATTGTTAGCTATCAAAAGAAATTTAGAAGACAGTACCAACAAAATACAAAATATGGATCATGTGTACCTTCTTTGCTTGGATGTTTATTCTCACCAGCCAACTTAAAAAAATATATACAGTGGGAAGACTAAACGTGACCTAGTTATTAAATATATATTAAAGAAATGTTTAATTTGCTGGTTTTATGTTGTTATTGTGGTTTTAGTTTTAAAAATAGCTCTTATCTGGTATAGATACATACTGAAATATCTATAATTGACATTGTAATGTGGGGAATTTGCTTTAAATTTTCCTATCAGAAAGCAAGTTTATTTAAAGAAATAATGGTGATATCATTAAATTGCTAGAAACCCAGAATCTCAGACTCAGGTAAATGGGCAGGCACCTAAGAAGGTTATGTGTTTGGAACTGCTGTCCAATCACACCCCAGATCTTTCCCAGAGAGGACACTGCTATAATGGCCACTGGACACTAGCATCTCCAGGTCTTCCTCCAGCATAGCTGGTGCTGATACTAGCTGTCCTCACTAACCCTGCTGTTTTAAGATGTGCTTGGTATCACAATGCAGCCCAGGCCCTGGTTCTTGTGTCATTAGCCTCAATTCAAAATGAGAGTGACTGATGGGTCAAGCATGGGTTACACACCTATACACTGGCTGCAAAGAAGTCGGATAAAGCCTTCCACCAAGATTGATAAAAAAGACATAAAATGAATTCAAGAAGTTTTTAAATATTGGGCAACCAAAACATATACACATTTGTATGCTAAGTTTTTTCCAACTAATGTGTAAAAAGCACATATCTTTTTTAATTGTAAGACTCAAGATCTTACAATCAGTAATGATTTAGGTCTATCAGTGCCAACTTTCTCAGTAAAGGGAGGATAATTTTGAAAAAAAAAAGATGTCTTCTTAGTGTCTCAAAGTATATTTCACGTTAGGTACTGTTAAGTGAGTGTCAGGAGTAAAGACAGGAGAATAACTAAGATGATACTTTTCTAATAAATAACATATCCATGCTTATCCAGCACTGTAAATATTCTCTCTCTCACTGGTAAGAGCATTTGCTTCAGATATTTGTAGGCTAAACAGTGGACAAAAGATTAAAAGAGATGTATAATATACCATGCGTATTCAGTTAAACACTAAATCAACTATCTGAGAACTGTATACTGCATCAAATTCTGCAGGCTGACCTGAGGTTAGGAAGCTGACAGCTTGCCCCCTACAGAGCCAAGTTACCCTAGGTAAGAAACATACACTTTCATGAGAGTTCATAAGAAACATATACATATGAGAGTTTCAGCTCTTGTAGGTCCTTAAAATATTATATTTTTAAAAACTATTAGAATAACTAAGAGATTCAAGTCCGTAAAGATTAAATAAATTACATGAAGGTTTTCATGCACTGCCAGGTACTACAGCTACTTCAGAATATAACTCCCAATTTGTCAATTCCATGCAAACCCTGGGCTCTTTCCTTGCAATAGGAGCCACGAAGGAATTTTCAAATTTTCTTTCTCCTTTAGACTGTGGCTTAAGTTATATCTAGTGGTCACAGTACATAATGTACATACACATTGTTCTGCTTAAGTTTAAATAAGCAATGTTGTGTTCAAATATAAGCATTTATTAATACTTCATGTAGGAAAAAAGGTGTTATAATGTAGTACATTAGTGATGTAAAATAGTAATTCATCAAAGACAAAAATATGATTTTCTACTATTCCAAGGAAGTTAGTAACAAAAAATATGTATTTGAAATATCAACTGGCATAAAAATTAAAACTCAATGCTAGAAATTAGCATTTGAGAATTTTTTAAAATAATAGCCAAATTATATTGAATTCTGTAAAAGTCACTTTAATACTTTCAGTATTTCGTGTTATTAAATAGGAAGGAAACGTGATAAAGATTTCAATTAAAAGGCTGTCTGTTTGGGTTAATTCATTTTTAATAGGAACAGTAAATATTTTTCCGTTGATATAGCTCTTACCGCAAGATCAGTTCATCGTTCTTTTTTATCTAGTTATGTCAGGTGCTGCTTAATAAAGAACATTATGTCAGCTCCTGCTATTTAGGAGGCATTTCTCATTTCTTCATTGATTTCTGAGAAACCAAAGCAGATTTCTGAATAGTACTTGAGAAGACTGATGACAACAGGTCACTGCACTAGTACAAGAGTTTTAACCCAGATATATGCATATGAATATGTATATTAATATGTGTGTTCAAACAAGTGTATACATAGACCTATATACATATGGAATAGATTTTCATTCTAAAGTCACTGATGCTAGCTTTGATGAGAAGGAAAAAAACACTTATCTTGAAAGTTTGGCTAAGTCTTCAGAGTTCCATGTACTTTATTGGAATAGGCTGTCTTCTCTATAAAATTAATGACCATCCTTTAATTAGTCTTTATATATATTATCTGCTTTTAAAGTGGAGGGAGGTTCTGTAATGATAATACCAATCTTAGTCTGATGCTTTATAAACTTTTTTTTACTTCAGTTCTTTGAAATTTGGTCACTTATCTGTTGTTTGGTTTTAGGGGTTTTTTGGTTGTTTGGTATGTCCCTAGATGCTAAGTAAATTCAGTTAATCATGTGGGATCTACTTGAAATATTCTTTTTTAAAAAATAATTTATACACATTTACCATGTTCTAAGGTGTTTGTTTTTTATTTTGTTTTGTTTGTAACTACAATAACTTGCAATGTTTGTTTATTTACATAGTGTCTAAGAAAATAGCTTTCTCATTAATTTCAAAAACCCTAAAACTGTACTGGAGATTATTTTGGGGGGGAAGGAATATAGGCATTTAAATAAAGAATTGAAACATTTTATTAGTATATTCTGGCTTCCTGCTAGCAGAACATCGCACTAGTGAGTAAATGGATTAAGTTTCCTGTAATGCCAGCTAGGAGATATCTTGACAGTTGTGTTTTTAATTCTCAGGTGTCTAGTTAAGAAAAACACAGGAGTCCAATTCAACCTTTAAAAATGTTATCTTCTGACTAGAAAGATTACTGCTTTGAGATGCAATGGGATTTTCCACAGCAAACTTAGCAGAGGATTAAGCTTTTCATTACTCTCTGAATGAAGAATGAACAAGTGGTGTAAAAAGAGGATATTTCTAGAGAAAATGTCTGTATAAATTATGATTTATTCCTCTATTTCTACAAAAAAATTCACAAAGAAAGAAGGTGACAGTTGGATTACAGAAAGGTTCATATCATCTCGAGAAACTGCTCCTTACCCCCAAAAAATATTTAGAGGATTTCAAGTGCTAAAATACTTTCTACTTTATCTCAACTTATTTTCAGCTGTTTTATTCCATTTTTCTGTTATCATTAGAATCTATTTTCCCCACAGTATGTCTGTATTTTTAGGCAGTCTCTAAATTGACTGCTTCATAGTTGATTTTTTTCCAGCCATAATTAACCACTGATCACAGCTGAATTGATTAGACTGACTGTGGAGTAATTCAAATCAGATAAGATGGTTGAGCTCACCAAACAAACCATGCCATGGTACAGTAATTGTGTTCATATAACTACAACCCAATCCACTGCGGTAAGTTAGACATGTTGGGAACACAAACTCTAAGAGCTTCCCATAATATAGTTTAAAGCTTTAGTTTATTAGAACTTATTTTCTTAGATTTTTAACTCTAATTTAGCTGTCTGAATCATTAAATAGATTTCTGTGCAGAGATAATAAGCTTTAGAAAATATAAAGATAATTTGAAATTGAAAATGAATGAATCAAATTCAGCATGAACAACTTCAAACATCTTTGTTTAGTGTAGGTAAAAGAAGTGCTCAACTGATGAATCTCCAGGACTTCTCACAAATTCCATTTAATATCTTACTAGTGTCTCTGCAAAGCCAAAAAGTAGTACTTGCTGGAAATTTCCAAATTTAAGAAAACCTGAATCAGAATGTTCTCCATCGTTTCTGCCAGAACCTGAAAGTTCTGAAAGTTCAAGACTTGTTTACACATGCATTCACTTGTGCATGCACGCACACACACGATATTACAAGAGCAAAAGTATGCACTAAATCTAATACTATTTAAAATGTATTATAAATAATCTATATTACAAACAGATCTATGTTCACAATTTGTCATGGAATTCATACAAAGTGTAGCTTTGTTTTTCATTTAAGTTACATTTCCTGTCTCTCTACATGTGTAAAAGGCCTATGACAACACATTTAACATCTACCATTTTAATGGCTATTTGTAGACACTTCAGATAAACAGCTAATAAACCATCAAGCAAGACTATATTTTGGTGAAAATCATCAAGTTATTTTTATTTATTTATTTATCTTTGCGGTACGTGGGCCTCTCACTGTTGTGGCCTCTCCTGTTGAGAAGCACAGGCTCCGGACGCGCAAGCCCAGCGGCCATGGCTCACGGGTCCAGCCGCTCCGCGGCATGTGGGATCTTCGCGGACCGGAGCAGGAACCCGTGTCCCCTGCATCGGCAGGCGGACTCTCAACCACTGCGCCACCAGGGAAGCCCTAGCAAGTTATTTAAATGAATGTATTAAACTGGTTATTCTGACAATAGTTAAAAATGAGAAATTGTTCATATAGTTTTATAGTTATTATCCGGAACACCATCAATTTACATCTTTTTACCTTATACTTTTATAATTATTTAAAAATGGCACTGTTTTGGTCAAAAACAATCATAACTTTTCAAGTTTCAATAAATCTACCTGTTTATTTCCTAGCAATCATTACCAATTGAGTATAGCTGGGACATTTTTAAACTATTTAAAATAAAAAACAGATTTACTCCTCTAACCTAATGTTAAACCAGCAGCTGCTCAAGTAAGTCTACTGTTTGGGGATTCTGTTGGTTTTATCACTAGTAAACATCATTATTATCATAATTATTATTTCTACAATTAGCAATATTGAAGAATCATGCATATCACACAGCATTTTGAAGAAGGGATACTGCTGCTGTACGCGTCAATGATAAATGGCTGGTGGCAAATTACAGATGTTTTCAAGTTCAGTTTAGTAAGAAAATTCCACATTATTTATTACATTATTAAACAAATAAACATGTAATCTCACTTTTATTACTTTTTATTTTCTCATCTTATTCATTGATTTACTAAAATTTAAAGGCTACGAAAAGAGGCAAATGGTGTAGCAAATATGGAACATCATTAGTATGTTAAGAGATTTTTTTCTTTTGGAAATTTTTTTTTTCCGCTTTACTAAGAATTACTTCCTCGTTAAATCTTCAATTGAGAGCAAAGGTATTGTCTATATAACTGTAAGAAAATATATTTGAAATGACATTTTTCAGGAACAGTTCTTTCATTAATGTTATAAAACTGTTATTTTTAAGGTTTTCTGAATTTTTACTTGCTAGTTTTCTTTTTTTCAGGCAGAGATTATTCATGTTAAGCACTGATGAATGGAAATTATAAAGAATTAAAGAAAAATATACTTTTAGTAGACTTTTTTGAAGTCTCTGAATGCTTACATATTGAACAATAATTTTGTTAACTCATAGGAGACATATAATAAGTGTCACTTTGATACAGTGAGACATTGACAAAAACCTTGTTAGAATTTGTAGCCTACATTGGAAAAAATTAAAATATTGATAAAATTTAGTTCAAAATTTAAAAATATAAAATTTAATTATATACATTACATACATACACACATATACAAGAAATTAAGTTGGCATTGAGCCCAAATGACTTAATTCCTGAACGCTGCTCTATTTTGTGAAATTACAAGTAACAAGCCACATTTTATTAGAGTTTTATAGATTTCAAATGATTTACTTTATAATTCAGAAATTACTACAAATCTATAAAGTTGGTTTGGTCTCTATTTTATACATGATGAAACAGTCCAGAAAGTTAACTGACATTCATACCAAAAGTTATACCATTCAATTAGTGGTGGATTCAAACTCAGATTTTCGAATTCCCAGGTTGTTACTTTAGAAATAATTAAGAATTATCTTATAAAAATCCATTAAAATCTATAGTGTTTTATTTTTATAAAACTATATTTATGAATATATATACATATAGAGGTATCTAAACACAGTGCTAACTTCTATTACATGATTGTAATTCATAATAATGGATAAATTGGTAACAAAGAATCTAAAATGCAACAAGGGATATAAAGAAAATATGAAAATTGAAGCCAAAATAATTCAAACTAATATGCTTATCATGACTCTGTTGTAATATAATGAAAATTTTCAAAATCATGCTAACAGCCAGTATGACCCTGGTCTTTAGGATTTCAGGGGGATCTTTGACTAAACTTTAAGTAGCATTAGTCAGTCAAAGGTCATTTATATTTAGTTTAACCCTAGTCAAACTATCTCCTAATAGACTTTTTAAATTTCAAAACTCTAATTAATGTTCTCTTAAACTACAGATGTCTTTATGAATAGGATTATGGGGAGGAATATACTCTTGCTGTTTTGAAAGTAGAGTTAAGCACGTGTCTCTGGGACTGATGTAGAAATATCAAACAGAACCACTGATACACCTCATCCTTTTATAGCAATCTCAATATAATAAATAAGTGTGAAAAAAATTACCTTTAATGCTTATACACAGACCAATGAGGATGCAGTCAGTTTAAACTGATCAGAATTATGTTTCAGGAGTGTCATATACTTTAAAGCACAAAGTTCCACTTTTTTGTTTCACTTAAAAGCATTTGTGTTTATTTCCATTATATTCGAACATTAACGATATGGAATCCTGCTAAGTATTCAGAAGGTAAAGATTTAAGGCAATGACTGACTTCAGTTTAGCGGATGAAACTTTTTTTAAAAGCTACTCAATTTATATCTGAAACTGACAGCTAGGATAGAGACATAGGAAAAATAAATTGAAGATTACTATGTTGAGTTATTATACAATAAAAAATATAATCATCTAGTGAGAATAACAGAAGCCAAAATGAGTTGAAATATGTCTTCTATGTGTGGAAAAATGACTATATTTACTTAAGATCTATATGTTGTCTTGGCTGCAACCAATATCACTTGCTTTTAGAAATAATGGCCTTTTTGATATTTTATTGTAAAAGTTATGAATCCAGTTTCTTGTACAATATAATGCCTATGGTTCTCCATACATTAAATAAGAAAATTATGCTCTCCTAAAACATAGATTTACAAATGAAATAATAAAATATCAAACATTTTGAATTTACTCCTCTAAGTTAAAAAAAATGAATCTACATCTCTAATACACAAATATTTATTTAATATTGATTTAGTTATTAATGCATAATTCTGTATTAATAGTATAGAAAGAGAAATGAAGTAAGCATATTGAAATAGAATAATTAGAAATAAAATTATAATACTGTCATCCTGCTCCCTATGGATCACCCTGCACACCTACTGGGAAGTGCATGACCACCTACTCTGGAGACCCTGGTGTAAAGTAAAAACATGTGTTTCCTAATGTCAAGGTGTAACTCAAAGGGAACCTGGGTCAGGACCAAAGTAGTCTACTCTGAGGAGTAATATCCTAAAGTGATATCAGGGTTCCGAAAAGGAGAGTTAACTCTCCTTCACCCTCTAGAAGGGAAGCGTTGTTGAATTGACTGTTAAGGTGGATACAGTGGGTTCTCTAGTGTCCTATAAACGTAGCCACCATCCCCGATTCCAGTGCTCTCATTCTATGGTCAACAATCCTCTCATTGGTAAGCTTACACCTGTATAACACACATTTTAATCGTTAGCCTAAAAAATAACCACCACCACTCTTGGGTAAATGTACCACAAAATAAGAATAACTGCATGAGCATAATGATTCCCTTAATATGATATAATAGCTATCAGTAAAAAAGTTAAAATTTCAATTATATATTTGATTTATTTAGCTAAAGAACATAGTCTCTATTAGGTTAGATTCATTTCAAAGTCTTAGCCAAAGCCTGAGTCCCTACTAGGGCACCCTTAGGGTAAATTCCTAATTAAAATAAACATTATAAGATCATAAAGTCATCTCAGATTTCCATTGAGTAGCTCAGTGTATGTGTCCTAATCAGTATTTTTGAACTTTAATACACATTTGATTCTGATTTGGTATTCTGATTTTCTGAAAAGATCCCAGATGGCATAAACATTGTTGGACAATGAATCACAGTTTGAGTAACAAAGTCCTAAGCAATGTTTACCAGCAGCTGTTGCATCTGGACTATGTAGACAGGTGTACATGCTATGGCATTTTATTATCCAGAAAAGGTAGAAATGATAGAATTTACATATGGATTAATGTCTCATCATAAAATTGAGAAATTGATTAAGTGTAAACCCCAGTCTCGGTGAAATCTTATTAGAAATTGATCAAATTAATATCTGTAGTAGGGACCATGAGAAATAAGATGATTTTAGTAAGCACCCACTGTAGTATAATATGTCTATGACTTTTTTGTTGTTGTTTAGCTAATTTCAATCATCAGAATAAAAATGATAGGTTAGACCTTCTTTTTGAAAACAGAGAGTACATAAGTTATCAAGGAAAAGAAGAAACTTTGGGCAACTTATAGAATTTTAGTTTCTCTATCACTAGCCTAGCAACTCATCAAAATATTTTAAACAGATTTAATCATTTTACTTCACTAATTGTGTATATTGCTTAGTTTTATTTTCATTTTGAATTACATGAGGATCTCTGCAGCTGTTAGAGATGTATAGCTATTTATAATTAGAACAATATTCAGAAATCAAGAATCATTTATTAACTATCCTCTACAACGGAGGTTGGCAAATTATGGTCCATTGGCCCAATCCAGCCTGCAGACTGAAATCTGATTTTATAATAAAAGTTTCACTGGGATACAGCCATGCCCATTTATTTACATTTTGTCTATGATTGCTTTCCCACAATGGCGGAGTTGAATCATTACAACAGAAACCATCTGACCTGCAAAACCTAAAATATTTACCTATCTGGCCCTTTACAAAAAAGGTTTGCTGACCTCTGCTCCAAACTCATAAAAAACATTATTAAATAATAAAATATATCTATTAACTTATTCTAAAACACTCCCTATGTATGAGAAAACAATCCTAGAGATAATAATATGTGTAATTACAACGGTTATTCAGTGTGAGGCCCTAGTCTAAGTCCCTATGCAAATCTGTGTTTCTTGAGGATTATATCCTGATATTATGTATTTCGTTTTGTTCAGATCATGTTTTTTCTTTCCCTCTTATGAGTCTGCTTAAAAGAAAACTAACAGTTTCAACTACCTGCCACATTAAAAAAAAAAGGTGAAGCACTTTAAGTACAAAAGAACATGATTCAATGGGACCACTATAGGTGTCACCCAGGAGAAAACGTATTTTGCGGTAATACAGCATGTTAGTGTTTCATTTGACAGAATAAGCCTATTGGTTGTAGTTTCAAATGGAACTTATTAGCTGAAACTTTGGTGCTAAGATAACAGAAGATAAAGTCCTTGACTCCAAGAGTTGCTTTGTTTTGGTCTGTTATATAATTTGCGCCAAGCTAGAAGGCCTAAAGTAGAAAACAAATCCATGATGTCTGGAAACTAAGATCTAGACTAACAGGAACCCCTTCAGCAGCCATACACTAAAATTAGCACATAGCATACGTCAGGGATCATGTGGAATTAGTACTATATAATAGCTATTGTAGCTATATTATTTCCTCATGTCTTCAATTTCCTTGTGTGTAAAAAGATAAGTCCAAACTAGGGCAGTTATTGGTAGCTCTGTCCATATATTAGAATTTTCTAGAAAGCTTTAAAATAACAATGATGCCTTGGACCTACTTGCAACTAATTAAATAAAAAAAAAGTTTGGGTAGGTTTAAAGCGAGCTAGGGTTTAGAATTATCAGGCTGAATTATAGATGATGTCCAATTTTTCAGAAATGATGCCAAATGTATGAAAACACTGCTCCTCTGATTTTTACCTGGGAGGCTGAGAGCAAACAATGGCAGGAGTTAAGCTGTAAGAAAAGTCTCAGAGCGTACCCACTGTCCCTTGCCTTTGGTTTTAACATAGACAAGAGATTAACACACACATTATGGTTACATCAAATAGAACATTAGGGCAGAGGTTATATGGGCAATTTCACAGACATGTTTGTTCAGCAGAATGAATGTGAATGGGTATTTTTTGTTCTGTTTTGTTTCTACTCAACATTTAAACTAATAGATTTCATTTAAAAAAAATTCCAGATCTCCAATTTCTCTTGAAAAATCTACTAACACCAGATCTGAATTTCCACGTGACAAGAGCTGTCAAGATCTGAATAGCGGCTGCTATTGTTTAGAAGGGACATAAACTGTCCAAATCAACAGTTTCCATCATTGTTTTTCACCCTCATGACATTGCAGTGGAGTGTCACTTGGTATTTACTGTCCTCATTCTGATGCTTTTCTTATAGTTTAGAAATAGTATCTGTACCTACGTCTCTGTCAAAAGAGGAAAAACAAAAGACAGACCCATAGACTGCAGATTTCAACAAAAATGTGAATAAACCTATTTGTTGTGGCCTATCTTACTCTTGTACATTACTTACAAGTATATGATAGGCATTTGAATTTGTAACCCAGTCTAGGGTGAAAAATGTATTCTTGTTCTTATCTCTTGCTGAGACATTTTCCAATATTTCTTTGCTCTGAGATTAACAGCTTTCCCTAATGACAAATTCAGAACAGTGATGCCCACCAAATACTTAGGATAGCAAACTAAGCTTTCTAAAGACTGTGTATGTGCACGCACTTGTGTGTTGAGAATTTGAAACAAGCCTTAAGAAATCACTATGCCTTTACTCAGTCATCTCTCTCAATACCTTGTGCTACCCTTTAAATGATTTGGAAAATGAGGGTCCAAAGAAAAGTAATTAGCTCAAGGTCATGCAGTTATTACCTTAGGTAACTTGGTATAGTACTGTGGGTCATGCCAATTCACATCCTCTTAAATTCTGCTGCCCCCATATTTTAAGAGGCTAAGTGTTTCCCCAAGTTCAAACAGATGGAATAGTCTCAAAATTGATGTGCTATTGCTTGGTATCAATATGTTCAAATCAATATGTTAAAGTCCTCTTTACTTTAAATTTAAACACCCATGTATTTACTATTTTACAAGTCAGTAGTTTCCTGGTTACCTTGAGGGGGCCAGGATCACTTCGGAAGACTTGGGATTCATAACCTGCCTTTGAACCTCAATGATACTTTTCCCCTTCTTTTGAGACACTTAACATATGGTATTATATTATCTTCATAATTACTTTGTCTCCCTTCACACAATTTTAAGAGTAAGTTTCTTGAGGACATATTTTTATTATTTTTATGCCTGCTATGCCTTTCATAGTGTCTTAAAGAGCACCAAATTTAATTGAATATTGAATCTGCTTAACAACAGTAGTTGGAGTCTGTGAGCTCTCTGAAGGCTACTCAACAGAGTGAAACATTGAAAGCCTTGCGTACGACATGGTGGTGAGAGGACTCTCATTTATAAACTGGCAGGAATCAAGGCCTCCATGTTTGTTTTGTTTTGGTTGCTGCACATTTTTCCTAATTAGACATGAGACTGCCTGAACTACTCCAGGTACTATGGGCTGAGTGGTTTTGATGGGACTATGTAAATTTTGCAGGGATAAGAGCCTAATTAAGATTTGAGCTCAGTAACAGAATGAGAAGAAAGGTCTGGTTACTGACATAGTTTCCAATGGAGCTTACCATGTTTCCTTCACAAGCAGGCAATGAGCAATGGTGAATTTTAAAATTCAGTTACATCTCATTTTTGATAGTTTACAGAATACACTCCTCAGCCTGCTGTATTACAAAGTCTTTATTTATCAGCTATTAGTTGGCTTTAGTTTTCAAACTGCAAGAAAACGAATGTTTCTAGTTCAAGTCTTAAACTCCATACATAACAGCAAAAGAGCTAGGACATTTATCTTGCCCTGCAGTTATAGAAATAGAATCTAGATGCTGCTCAAAAGATCCTTAGCAAAAGTAAAGTGAAACAATTATCTGATGGAGGTCAGGGTGGGAGAAGATACTATTTGATTATCATTTCATCCCTAGGTTATAATCAGACTTGGAATTTTGGCTGCAGAATGTGGACGCAGCCTGGCTTTGTGCTATGATCTCTAGCAAGTTTCTGAACACTTGCAATCTGTTCATAAGAATCTTTTCCTGAGGCTCAGAATTAAGAACATCTCAAAAAGGGAAATAGTTGCAAGGTGGTGTCGCTCTTATTTGACTCACTTCTAAACATTTGGTATTATAGCCTATAGGAGTCTACCTTCTAAAGAGCATGCATTCGGGGTTTGCTTTTGTAATCTCAGTTTAGATCCCTCAAGGTCTCAGCATGTTGGCAATTCCCTGCAAGACGGTATCAACAGGGGACAAAATGAAGTAAAGAGGATTGTATCGGACAAAGCTCCTTAAATAAGTTGTTCAATTGACGGGAGAGGCTTTCCCAGGGTGATTAATTCGAATGACCTAAACTAGTTGATGTGGACTTATAAATGAATCTTGCCTCATTATTTTCCTGAAGAAAAAATTTCCTAGTCAGAAATGAATTCTGGAGAAAGACATATTTTGTAAAAGTTTAAACATCTGAAGTTCTATGTTATGGAATAATTTTACCTAAAGGCAGTTGTTTTCAAAATTAAGGGCACAGGAGACTATCCAGTGTGCTTCTTCTATCATGCTGATTTCCTGCATCCAACCATGGAGATTCTGATTTTGTAGTTTCTGGGTTGCAGCCTGGGAAATTGGATTTTTAACAAGCCCTTCAGGTATTCATGATACAGATAACTTAGGGTTACAAAATTTAAAAGGAAATTTCAAGAAATGATGGAAATGTGGTCTCTAACTGAGCCTTTCCCCTACTTACCTTCATAGGCTAACCTTTGATCAGAGAGTTGGAACAGATGTTACTTTAGCTAGAGAACCAGAAGAACGTCAGCTAATGTTCTTACAGAAAAATGAAAGAACTAGAGATCCTTGGTTGGAAGTTGCCTTGGAAAGTAGCCTTCACATAGCTAAAGGGAAAATTACCAAACTATTTGCTTGTATCACTATCCATGATTTGTTCCAGACATTGTTTTCAAGCAAGTATAAATTTTTTCTTACTCTATTAAAAAAACAATTATCTGTTAAACTGCTCTCTCAATCACACTTTAGGAGGCATGTAAACGTATTTGTAATTAAAAGTACTGATTTTAAAAAGTCTAAATCACACTTAGATTTAGGTTTAGTGGTAAATCATAGATATATGTTCAGTTTGCCTTTCTCAAAGTTTGCATTTCTGATCCTATCTAAGATTCTTAGACATTTGTAGTAAGCTTACAGAAAATAAATCATGAATAAAGTATAATACCTTGAAATTAATTTTAATAAGGAAGGCCTTCTAAATCCTACTGTATATGCCATATAGATTTCCAAGTTTTTTACATTATTTATTTTGGACTTCAATGACTAACATTTTTCTCTTCCTGACTCCATTGATACTGTCTCTGTATCACTCTTTATAACTTTCCTTTGTCATATGTTAATACTTTATCTGTCTGCTCTGTATTGAACATGGGGTCTTCATGCTCAAAACTAATAATATCCCTTTGAGAAAATTCCACATTTCTAAATATCCAGTAATTATAACTCTAATTCCAATGCTAAATGGTATGAAGAGAGTAATATATGCTCATATAATTTTAAAACAAAAATTCAATCATTTTGGGGGAAAATTTAGTGTTTTAAATATTCAAGTTATCTATTTTTTCTTTCTTGCTAATGCTAGAATTAAAGTTAAAAAAATGTAAGATAAGAAGAGGTTGAACTATCAATTAAGTTAGTGGCCATGATGGCTTTTTAAATGTGTTCACTTGGCTAGGCTAGAGTGCCTATTTATTCAAATACGTATTAATTGGGTATTGCTGAAAAGGGGTTTTTTCAGATTCAATTAAAGTCTCTAATCAGTTTCTAATGAAATTATTTTTCATTAGGGGAATTATTCTAGATAATCTGGTGGGCCTGCCTTCATCAGTTGGAAGACCTTGAAAGCAGGGCTGTAGCTTTCCCAAGAAAAAAGAACTTCCACTTGTGGATAATATCTTTGGTCAGCGCTAGTGGAGTGCTGTATTGTTCATTATCTTTCCTCCTGACTACCTGCTGTATTGATTTCTGATCTGCTTATCCAGCCCCACAATCACATAAGGCACTCCTTTGTAATAAATCTCAGAATATAAACCTTAATATAAATAATATGTCACTGTGTGTGTGCATGTGTATGCATGTGTCTGTGCAGAGCAGTACTGTTATCACGACTAGTAGGAAAAAATTCTTAGCAAAATTTTAGTACCATTAGACAATATAAAGTGGCTTTAGTTGGGAACAGCAGGTCAAGATCAATACCTATAAATAGAGCTTCTTATATGTATTTTAATTCATTTGTTAATTTACATTATTATTTTTCTAATCATGGGAATTCTAGGATAAACTCTTTATCCAGAATGCACATTGTTTTAGATTCAATAAGACTATAACTGAATAAAAAATTTAACTAACTGTTAAATACACCCCTTTTCCCACAGCAAACTGAGGAAGTCCTAGGGTATACTAAAATGACAGGAGCAGCATTTATGGTAAGGTTCATCTATGACTATTAATTTGTTTCTGATTGAACCACAATTAATATTACCTCCAAAAGTATAGATTCCATACAGATATTATTCAGCAACCAGTTTTTAGGAAAAATGAAAACTATTATAGTTAAAAATTTTAAATGGATAAAAATGGTATTATAAGGATCCTTGTACATATAAGTACCTCAGCTCTAGAGAATGACATATTTTCTGTAGTTCATAATCTCGCTGATGGTATGATATGAGGAAGTAATTGTTAATACTGTTTAACCTAAAGTAATTTATTAAGAAACATATTATTTCGCTGATTAGACTAACTACATTTTCCTTCATATAACTCAATAAATACCTTTACTGTATAGATTCCAGATACCTGAGAAGTATCCTTATAAGATATAAAAATTTTATTACTATTAAGGTCCTTCTGATTTTGTGTATTTATACAGGGGTATAATTGCCACACAATGTGCACATTAGAAAAAGGAGGGAGTTTGCCACTGAGAAATGGTATTGTACCCTATTTTGAAACTTAAAACTCTACTTACTAGTAATATCTAAAATGGCCTGATAATCATTTAATACTGATGTGCCCATAAAAGTACAGAGATCCCAAGAGGAATCACAGATAATGTTTTCCAACGCTAATGTGGCATACAAAATATTTTTATTACCGTAACAATCATTGCAAATAAAAGTGCTGCTGCAATACAAGCTCAGGAAAAGAACCTTAATTGGCTGGCTGCTATGTTGCTAGACAATAAAATTGCTTTAGGAGAGACCTTCAAGATGGCGGTGAGTAAGATATGGAGATCACCTTCTACCCCACAAATACATCAGAAATACATCTACATGTGGAACAACTCCTGAAGAACACCTACTGAACGCTGGCAGAAGACCTCAGAGCTCCCAAAAAGCAAGAAACTCCCCATGTACCTGGGTAGGCCTAAAGAAATAAAAAAACAGAGACAAAAGAATAGGGATAGGACCCGCACCTCTGGGAGGGAGCTGTGAAGGAGGAAAAGTTTCCACACACGAGGGAGCACCTTCACTGGCGGGGATGGGGGGATGGGTGGGGAGGAGGCTTTGGAGCCATGGAGGAGAGCGCAGCAACAGGGGTGCAAAGGGCAAAACAGAGAGATTCCCGCACAGAAGATTGGTACCGTCCAGCACTCACCAACCTGAGACATTTGACTGCTCACCTGCCGGGGCGGGCGGGGGCTGCGAGCTGAGGCTCGGGCTTCGGAGGTCGGATCCCAGGGAGAGGACTGGGGTTGGCTGCATGAAAACAGACTGAAGCGGGCTAGTGCGCCACAGTTAGCCGGGAGGGAATCCGGGAAAAAGTCTGGACCCACCGAAGAGGCAAGAGACCACTGTTTCGGGGTGCGTGAGGAGAGGGGATTCCTGTTCCATGTGCCCAGAGAAGGCAGAACACCACCTAAGTGAGCTCCAGAGACGAGCGCGAGCCGCGGCTATCAGCTCAGACCCCAGAGATGGGCATGAACCGCTAACACTGCCGCCACTGCCACCGAGAATCCTGTGTGCAAGCGTAGGTCACTACCCACCGCCCCACCGCCCCCCGGAGCCTGTGCAACATGCCACTGCCAGGGTCCCGTGATCCAGGGACAACTTCCCTGGGAGAACACATGGCATACCTCAGGCTGTTGCAATGTCACGCTGGCCTCTGCTGTCACAGGCTCGCCCCACATTCCAGTTATGACTACCATACCCCTCCCTCTCCCAGGCCTGAGTGAGCAAGACAGCCCTAATCAGCTGCTGCTTTAACCTCCTCCTGTCTGGGTGGGAAGATGGCTGAGGGCAGCCTACACTCAGAGACAGGGCCAAAACCAAAGCTGAACTGCAGGAGCTGCGAACAAAGAAGAGAAAGGGAAATTTCTCAGTGCAGCCTCAGGAGCAGCAGATAAATCCCCACAATCGACTTGATAAACCCTGCATCTGTGGAATACCTGAATAGACAACGAATGTTCCCAAAATTGAGGTGGTGAACTTTGGGAGCAACTGTAGACCTGGGGTTTGCTTTTGAGTCTGATTTATTTCTGGTTCTATCTTAGTTTAGTTTTTAGTGCTTGTTATCACTGGTGGATTTGTTTATTGGTTTGGTTGCTCTCTTCTTATTTTTTAAAAAAATTTAATTAATTAATTCCTTTTTTCTCTTTTTGTGAGTGTATATGTATATGTTTCTTTGTGTAATTTTGTCCATTTAGGTTTGCTTTTACCATTTGTCCTAAGGTTCTCTCCGTTCATTTTGGTTTTCTTCAGCTTTTTTTTGTTGTTGTTTGTTTGTTTTCTTTTTATGAGTGTGTGTGTGTATGTTTCTTTGTGTGATCTTCTCCATTTAGCTTTGCTTTTACCATTTGGTTTGGGATTCTATCTGCTAGCTTTTTTTTCTCTGTTTTTTCTTCCATTTCTTCCAAGCCATGTTGCTGGCAGGGTCTTGGTGCTCCAGCTGGGTGTCGGGCCTGAGCCTCCAAGGTGGGAGAGCCGAATTCAGGGCACTGGGCCACCAGAGACCTCCCGGCCCCATGTAATATCAAACAGTGACAGCTCTCACAGAGATCTCCATCTCAACACTAAAACCCAGCTCCACATAACAGCCAGCAAGCTCCAGTGCTGGACGCCCCATGACAAACAATTAGCAAGACAGGAACACAGCCCCACTGCTAAGTTCACAGACAACCCAAAACAAACCACCAGATGCAGCCCTGCTCACCAGAAGGACAAGATGCAACCCCACCGACCAGAACGTACGCAGCAGTCCCCTCTACCAGCAAGCCTACACAAGCAACTAAACCAATCTCACCCAATGGGGGCAGACACCAAAAACAAAGGGAACTATGAACCTACAGCCTGCGAAAACAAGACTCCAAACACAAGAAGTTAAGCAAAATGAGAAGACAGAGAAATATGCAGCAGATGAAGAAGCAAGGTTAAAAACCCACCAGACCAAACAAATGAAGAGTAAATAGGCAATCTACCTGAAAAAGAATTCAGAGTAATGACAGTAAAGATGATCCAAAATCTCAGAAATACAATGGAGAAAATACAAGAAGCGTTTCACAATAACCAAGAAGAACTAAAGAGCAACCAAACAATGATGAACAACACAATAAATAAAACTTAAAATACTCTACAAGGAATCAATAGCAGAATAACTGAGGCAAAAGAATGGATAAAAGATCTGTAAGATAAAATAGTGGAAATAACTGCTGCAGAGCACAATAAAGGAAAAAGAATGAAAAGAATTGAGGACAGTATCGGAGACCTCTAGGACAACATTAAATGCACCAACATTCGAATTATAGGGGTCCCAGAAGAAGAAGAGAAAAAGAAAGGGACTGAGAAAATATTTGAAGAGATTATAGTTGAAAACTTCCCTAACATGGAAAAGAAAACAGTCAATCAAGCCCAGGAAGAGCAGAGACTCCCATACAGGATAAATCCAAGGAGAAACAGGCCAAGACATATAATCAAACTATCAAAAATTAAATACAAAGAAAATATATTAAAAGCAGCAAGGGAAAAGCAACAAATAATATACGAGGAAATCCCCATAATGTTAACAGCTGATCTTTCAGCAGAAACTCTGCAAGCCAGAAGGGAGCGGCAGGACATATTTACAGTGATGACAGGGAAAACCTACAACCAAGCAAGGATCTACCTAGCAAGGATCTCATTCAGAGAAAAAAAAAATTATTTTTTTTAATTTATTTATTTTAGCTGCATTGGGTCTTTGTTGCTGTGCACAGGCTCTCTCTAGTTGCAGTGAGTGGGGGCTACTCTTCATTCTGGTGTGCGGGCTTCTCATTGCAGTGGCTTCCCTTGTGGCAGAGCGTGGGCTCTAGGTGCATGGGCTTCAGTAGTTGTGGCACATGGGCTCTAGAGCACAGGCTCAGTACTTGTGGCACATGGGCTTAGTTGCTCCGCGGAATGTGGGATCTTCCTGGACCAGGGTGTGAACCCATGTCCCCTGCAATGGCAGGCGGATTCTTAACCACTGTGCCAACAGGGAAGCCCCAAAGCAATCTTGAGAAAGGAAAACGGAGCTGGAGGAATCAAGCTGCCTGACTTCAGAGGATACTACAAAGCTACAGTAATCAAGACAGTATGGTACTGGCACAAAAACAGAAATATAGATCAATGGAACATGATAGAAAGCCCAGAGAGAAACCCACGCACATATGGTCACCTTATCTTTGATAAAGGAGGCAACAATATACAATGGAGAAAAGACAACCTCTTCAATAAGTGGTGCTGGGAAAACTGCACAGCTACATGTAAAAGAATGAAATTAGAACACTCCTTGACACCATACACAAAAATAAACTCAAAATGGATTGAAGACCTAAATATAAGGCCAGACACTATCAAACTCTTAGAGGAAAACATAGGCAGAGCACTCTATGACATAAATCACAGCAAGATCCTTTTCGACCCACCTCCTAGAGAAATGGAAATAAAAACAAAAATAAACAAATGGGACCTAATAAAACTTAAAGGCTTTTGCACAGCAAAGGAAACCATAAGCAAGATGAAAAGACAACCCTCAGAATGGGAGAAAATACTTGCAAACGAAGCAACTGACAAAGGATTAATCTCCAAAATATACAAGCAGCTCATGCAGCTCAACATCAAAAAAAACCCAACCCAATCCAAAAATGGGCAGAAGACCTAAATAGACATTTCTCCAAAGAACATATACAGATTGCCAACAAACACAAGAAAGGACGCTCAACATCACTAAGCATTAGAGAAATGCAAATCAAAACTACAGTGAGGTATCACCTCACATCGGTCAGAATGGCCATTAACAAAAAATCTACAAACAATAAATGCTGGAGAGGTGTGGAGAAAAAGGAACCCTCTTGCACTGTTGGTGGGAATGTAAATTGACACAGCCACTATGGAGAACAGTATGGAGGTTCCTTAAAAAACTAAAAATAGAACTACCATACGACCCAGCAATCCCAGTACTGGGCATATACCCTGAGAAAACCATAATTCAAAAAGAGTCATGTACCACTATGTTCACTGCAGCACTATTTACAGTAGCCAGGACATGGAAGCAACCTAACTGTCCACTGATAGATGAATGGATAAAGAAGATGTGGCACATATACACAATGGAATATTACTCAGCCATAAAAAGAAACGAAATTGTGTTATTTGTATTGAGGTGGATGGACCTAGAATCTGTCATACAGAGTGACGTAAGTCAGAAAGAGACAAACAAATACCGTATGCTAACATATTAATATGGATGCTAAAAAAAAAAAGGTTCTAATGAACCTAGGGGCAGGACAGGAATAAAGATGGAGACATAGAGAATGGACTTGAGGATACAGGGAGGGGGAAGGGTAAGCTGGAATGAAGTGAGAGAGTCGCACTGACACATATACACCATCAAATGTAAAATAGACATATAGTGGGAAGCAGCAGCATCGCACGGGGAGATCAGCTTGGTGCTTTGTGACCACCTAGAGGGGTGGGATAGGGAGGTTAGAAGGGAGGTGCAAGAGGGAGGGGATATGTGGATATATGTATACATACAGCTGATTCACTTTGTTATACAGGAGAAACGAACACAACATTATAAAGCAATTATGCGCCAATAAAGATGTTACAAAAAATTGCTTTAGTTTATTTACTAGCAGAACAATGTGGCATATGCTTGGTAACTAATACCTTTAGCTGCACTGGAATAAATGCTTCATGACAAGTCAAAATCAGGTCAAACACTTATAGTTCCATAAAAGTAAGGAAGGGTTTACACACACACACACACACACATACACACACACTCACAAACAATAATAAAACAAAATATAGAGGAATGTATAAAGGATAAAGGAATCAAGGAGTCATCCTGAAAGAGCTCCCAATGGTCAAAGTTGGAATAATATGGGCAACACAATAAATGATGTATTAGATTATAACCCAAAGTATCCACGAGTCCATACTGATATAAATAATATTTACATAAACAAATGAGGATGAAGGGACACGTCTGTCTTACAGAAGAATTCCAAATAATAAGTGTACAGGGAATAAAGGAAATAGAAAATACCATTAGCGTTAGCACAGCAATTGCTGCTGTAGACAAGATTAATAGGGTAAACTTTAAGGTGTGTATGGTAAGGGACAATAGAAACTTTAGAGGAAGAAGCTTGGCAGACACTACCTTTACCAAACGATTAAAGGCAATATTGGCAGTAAGTGATGTTAATGTTGTGTATCCTGTGGTATGAAGTAAGGAGAAGAGCACTTTGCCTTTGTGAAAGTTTAAGCATGTGAAAACATCAGACAAATTCCAACTGAGGGTGATTCTACAACCCAATTAGTACCCTTCAAAAGTGTCAAAGCCATGAAAAACAGAGACTCAGGAACTGTCACAAATTGGAAGAGAATAAGGAAGCATGATAACAAAAAGAAATGTGGTATCTTGGTTCAGAATTGGGACCATAAAAAATACATTAGTAGAAAACTTTGTGAAATCCAAATAAAGTGTGCAGTTTAGTTAATAATGTTGTACCAATATTAATATTTTATTTTGAAGAATATAGTATGGTTATGCTAGATGTTAACATTAGGGGCAAGAAGGGAAAATGGCCAAGGTGGGACAAGTAGAACCATGAGATTTAGTATCATGGATTATCTGGTTGAGAGATTTGCTCTGCAAATATTAGTTATGCTGTTTCTATCTTTGTTCCTAATTATTGCTCTTGTCAATTTTATCAGTTTAAAATGTTGATGCGCACTTAACATTCTGTACATTTACACATTAGATTATTCTATATCAAAAGAAGATTGAAGCAACTTTAATAAGGACAATGGAATTGTGTGAGATAGGCACCCAACACCAAGATAGTGATACAACTGTAAAGCTGATAATTTGCGTTATGTTTTTGCATCCATCTTCCATTTATCAATATAGGAAGACTGTCAAAGGACTTTCCACATGCAGCAGCACTTGCCTAAAGAGGTATCAAAATCAGCTAAGTCACTAAAACTGGTTCTAACCAGCTAAAGTGGAATAACACCTGTGAACTTGGAGTGACTCACATCTTATGCTGATAAATGACCATAAGCCTTAAATAACATTGATATGCCAGACTCGCTGGACCTAACTGAAGACTCTTCCCTGATGACAATGGACTTTGTCTTAACCAGTCACACATGAATGTACACATTTGCTCCACCTTATCTATGGTACATACATACTAGCATGATCACAGTGAACTTTGCCTTTTAAATACATGAAGAAGCCACTCTATGAATTTTTTCACTAATGCGGCCTCTTGTTCAGGAAGCAAAAATTCAGAGCACATTTTGTTGCTCACAGCAGTATGTTTTGATCAATGTATCACTTTTCTTTAACAGTATAGATTGTAGATAAGGTATAGTTAAAAATAAAATATATCCCAAATAATAGCATTGTAAACACTGATTTCAGAATGTCGGTGATTATTTTTCCTTTTACTAATCTGCAGTTTCCTTTTCAACAATATTTCTAGTATTTTCTTAAATTTTTATTTTAAAAGAAACCTTTATTTTTGTGCTTCTTAGTATTATCAATAAATGGTTAAAATTTAATATATTTTTACTGCTCTATTAGCTTCATGACTTGTTCACAGTTTACACTGAGGTCCTTACAACTTACAGGAATCTGCCCTCTTTCTTCATGTATGTCTGTATTCATTTTCAAAGTCATATATACTAAGATTTTAGTGAAACAATGGATATGGTAGCATCTGTTCAAACTACCTGACGGGATATTATTTTTCTGTTGCTCCTAAATTAATATAAATTATCAAATTAAAGATAACCTCAAAAATATTATGCTAAGTGAAAGAAGCCAGAGGAATTTATGAATCAATTTATATGAAATTTCTAATCAAAGCAAAACCATTTGGCATTAAGCAGAACTGGGGATGGGAACAGATTCTGGGACTGGGAATGAGAATAGCAATCGACTGCCACTGGGTATGAGGAAACTGTGGGGAATGATAAAAATGTGCTGGAACTCTCTACGGATGATCAATGCACTACTCTATTTCACTGAACAACAGAGTTAAAATAGCAGAATTTTATGTTATATTATGCTTCAATAAAGCTGATTTAAAAAGGGCAAAATTTAAACAAACACATCAAGAAAAAATATACACATGACGAATACATAATTAGTATTTGGAATAATTTATCATTTGAGTAAAAGAAATTAAAACCACAATAAGCAGGTTTATTCATAATTGCCAAAACTTGGAAGGAGCCAAGATACCCTGTAATAAGTGAATGAATAGACAAACTGTGGTACATCCAGATAATGGAATATTATTCAGTGTTAGAAAACAATGAGCCACCAAGCCATGAAAAGACACGGAGGAAACCAAGCCAATCTGAAGAGGCTACATATTGGGGGATTCTAACTATATGATATCCTGGAAAAGATGTGTCTATATGTCTCTAACACCATAGGGAGAGTAAAAAGATCAGTGACTTCCAGGGATTGGGATTTGGGGAGAGGGATGAATAGGCAGAGTATCGAGGAGTTTTAGGGCAGTAAAAATATTTTGCATGATAAACCATAATGATAAATGCATAGCATTAATTCATTATGTTTGTCTAAATTCATAGAATATACAACAGCACGAGCGAACTGTAACACAAATTATGAACTTTGGGTGATTATATGTCAAAAATCCATTAATTATGGTGAATGTATTACTTTGTTGGGGAACATTCATAATAGGGGAGGTTGTGGGGGGGAGGGAGGGAACTGTCTATATTTTCTGATCAATTTTCCTGTGAATCCAAAAGTACTCTAAAAAATAGTCTGTTAAAAAACACAAGGTGAACTATTACACATATATTAGAGTGTCTACAATTTAAGAGTCTGACCATTTGGAATGTTGGTGCAGATACAAAGGAACTGGAATTCTCAATATGTTATTAGCAGGAATGTTCAATTGTACACGTACTTTGAAAAACAGTCTGAGAGTTTCTAAAAAAGTTAAACAAAAGCCTACCACTTGACCCTACTATTCTACTCCTAGAGGTTTATCTAAAAGAAATGAAAGCACATGTCCATACAAAGACTTGTCCACAGTAGTCATAGTAGCCTTAATTTTCATAGCCAAAAATTTGAAACAACTTAAATGTTCATCATCAACAGATCAATGTATAAATATAAAAATTGTGTTATACCTATACAGTGGAATACACTATTCAGCAACAGAGAAGAACAAATATTAATACACACAACAGCATGGATAATACTTAATGAACAAAGCAAAAAATAACGTGCGTACTGTATGATTCCATTTATATAAAATTCCTGAAAAAGCAAACTATGACAAAAAGTGTCATAAAGTGACAGAAAGTGATCAGTGGTTGCCTGGGATAGGGGAGGGCACAAAGGGGTGGGAGAGAGGTATTATAAAAAGACACTTTTAGGGGTGTTGGAAATATAATTTATATTGCTTGTGATAATGGCATTGGGATTTATACATATATGAAAACTTATGAAATTGTATTTTATAAGTGCAGTTTATTGTGTATCAATCATACCCAATAAAGCTGTTAAAAAGGTACTGAAATGATTTATTTCTATATCATTCAAGAAATCAATCCTTATTGTTTTTATTGTAAATAGCTATGTGATATTGGCCTGCTAATGAAGTTTAGAAACATTCTCCAACATCCAGTTCAGTAAGTCAAGTACCTGAGAAGATAATTTTGTAATCTCAGGTAAAGTAATGCAACAAGGGGGAATGATGGATTCTGCCATTTCTGTCCAAAACATTTTCAGGAATGCCATCAAGTTGAAGAGCAAAAGTTCTCAATTATAAATGCTTGGTTGCTTCAGGGACCTTTACTCTCAAATGTATGCTGAATTCAGTGTTTTATTCCATTTTTCCCAAAATTAGGCCTCAATAAAAAAACATTTTTGGTACTTTTGTCAGTGCTATGTGCTAGTTACAGAGCAGTTGATTTCTATGGGGCTGATAATATGTAGAGGTCATCATGTTCAGAGAGAAATGGTATGGTAATGATTCCATTCCAGAGAGAGATTCTGATAAAGCAGAGCTTAAGCTCTGTAAGCTCTTTTGACCTTCTTAATAATAATAGCTAACATTTAGTGAACGCTTAATATGTGCAATACATTATCTTATTAAATCTACCCTCCAACCTCTTGAGATCTGTATTATAAATATCCTCACTTTACAGATGAGGACACAGCAGTTTAAAGAGGTTAAGCAGCTTGCTCAAGGGAGTAAGTAAGGAGCAAAATTCCCAACTCAAGTGTGTCTAAGTGCAGAACTGAGCTCTCTCTATACTTTTGTCTCCTTCTTAATCACAGGAAAATAAGCATTAGGCATAGAGATGAAAATTAATAAATTATTATTTTACAGTTGTAGATGTTCTATGTGAAGTCCTCTGGTCACATGATTTATTTTATTCAATCACAATACAAGGTATCGCTTGTATACCGACAAGATATGATTTTATATATACTCTCTGATTCCATATGATTTTGGAGATAATAAAGCGATAGTCAAGGTCACTACAAACTATAGAGTAATTTACCTCTTGGTTCACTGCTTTCTCAGTTCTATAACAAAGGAATACTTTTATAATTTAAGAATAAAAAATAGCAGTGAACAGAATCAGATACCATTTTGTAAGGTAATAACTAGTGATAACCTTCAGAGGTCACCACCTTTAAATGACAAGGGAAGCTTTCTTCATGAGAACTTAATGTTCTATTTGCATGATTTCCCCCAACTTTTCTTCTTTCATGTTCCTTTCTCTGTAATTCTTTTTTCTTCTTTCTGTGTCTCTACTCGTATGACTCGTATGACTCCTCTGGGTCAGAAGTGAGGCACCAATCTTTAAAACAGCTCTACTAGAAGCATTTTCTGGCCAGGAAAAATAAATGGAATCTCCTTGACTTTTTCCCTCACTCACTACCTAATTTACCACTGCCAGTATTAAGGGGGCTCCGGTCTACAGAGCTAGAGACATCCCACAGGTGTTCTCATGAAGCTGGCCATCTCCACACTTGGTCTGACCACTGTAAACCCCACTAGGCTTCACCTTCTATCCCACTTCTACCTCGTAGACAGGACCCCTGGCCTATCTCCTGTTACCACTTCATTTTGCACAATACAAAGTTTTATTGTTACCCTATTTCTCTTCCTGCCTTTCTTTTAATTTTTTTACTTCCCTTCTGTTTCTTCACCCTATACCATATTTCTTATTTTCTTCCATTCCTATTTCTCTTGATTCTAATATACCATTAAATTTTTTAAATATGTATTTTTCATTCAAAACTTATATGTTCCTTATTCTTTATTTTAAAATTAAATGAATCAAATTTTTGTTCAAATCTGTTTTATATCCCTATTACTTACTCAAAATTAGATGATTCTGAGTTTTTGTGTTGTTTTTCTCTCAAAGTAATAAAGAAACTCTAATTACAGATTAATCTATGCAAATAGAGCATTTCTTTATTTGTGTTGGCCATTGGCCATGAGTCACAGAATTCCCTACCTCATACTAATTATTTATTAGAATCAAAGTTTCTACATTTCATTTGATAGACCTTATAATTCTTCCTGTAACAATCTGCAATCATTCTCTCTCTAAACATATTGTAATTCTGAATTTCCAGAGAGTCACATTATTATAAGCATATCAAACATGTGAAAAGATGTATTTAAAAAGAATTAAGTTGGAGTAGTAATTCTGAAGCTGGGTGTGTATGTGCCCGTATCTATGTCTGTGTGTGCACTTTATTATTTTTCTGCCAGATGTCCACCAAAGCAAATAGTAATGGGCATAACATTATACTAATGATGGAATAAACTATAGAGCTTGTCTCAAAGCTTATCTGATGATTATGTTTATAACTCTAAAAGTATATGTTTCATGATTATTTGTTAGAATTGTCTTCTTTTTTGCCTCAGTGCCATCCAGATCTACATAAAATTCCAAGTTTTCACTCTCTAATAAGCGTTTGAATCAATACAAACTAGTTAATTTTAGCTCAAATGGAATAAAAAGCTGCAAGCTTTTAGAATCGTCTCCTCCTCAGGGGTTGTGAGTTGCTGTTACAAGGTAGACAGCCTTGGAGAAAGGTTATCAGATCTGTAATCTTTATTCCATGCTTCCAGGTCATGTGGCTTTAAGCAAGACATTTAACTTTTGTTAACATTTATTTTTCTCATATCTAGATTGAGAGTGGTGATGACTGTGTTATAAAAGAGCAATCCCCAGCTTTTGATGTGCAGAAAAAGAAAATCAGTAAGGAGTCACTAAAAACAAAAACAAAACAAAAGGCAGATTCTGGCCCAGTTCTCAACTTCTCAAAAGATTTTGACTCACCAGTCCTCATTGAAACAGCTTGAGTGACTCTGACAGAGAAGTAACTTGGACTATGAAGAACACTTCACTTCATATTCTTGTGAGGAGTTAATAAATAAATAAAGTGACCTGGCACAGATGGGCACTTTCAAAGGAATTATGCCACCAGGTTACAGACTATGTTATTTATGGAAATATACTAAAATAATGAACCAAGGGGATCCTGGGGTATAGTCCACAATACTTGTTATGGGGGATTAGAAGGAAAACATGTATCTCACTATTTTAAAGATGGAGTTATGTGGAACAGGTACTAAATAAGGCATTTAAAAAATTCCAGAATTTTAATTTGAAAAGTATTGTACTATTTGATATAGATTAATGCTATTCTGATAATGAAAGATCAGAAGTATCAACAACACAACGAGGGTGGGACAAAATTTAGGAATATTAAAGGAATAAAGAAAATTAAGTCATAATTAATAGAGCCTTATAAATTATTACACCTTGGTGTAATTAAATAAAATCAAACAAATGTCAAAATAATGGGAAAACTGACACAACTATCCTACAAATCAATAAGAATTGATATAATTATATTGTTACAGATAAATTACTGTTAAATTATTACAAAGGACAAAAACAAAGTTTATTGTTAAGGAAAGATAGATACATTAAAAAAAATCTCTAATTAAAGTCATGAACAATAATGCAATTTAGAACAATTTTAATGATTGACTTTACATCCATTAATCTAATAAAAATCATTAACTGTTTTGGTTAACTGGTTTGCCAGGCTATGCAGAAGCATGCACATATTAACACTTGTTAGTGGTTGTAAATCTGTTCAGTTATTCTGGAGAACAATCAGACAAATATAGCAAAGTTTATGAAGTACATATTGAATAAAAGGTATAGAATGCCCTCAGGTCAATATTTTGGAAATATATCCAATAAAACAAACATCCTAAAATATAAAATGCTGCTTATAGAAGTGCATAATATTGAAAAAAATCTTACAGGGGCTACTTAGTAGACAACTTGAAAATCACAGAAAAAGGAAAATGTTTACTAAAATGAATGAATGAAATTGATGGAATGCAATGTAGCTATTAAAAAAGTCAAGTATAAAGAAAATATAAAAACTGACATACTTTAGATCACTGGTTACAAAGTCTATGTTCTTTCCACATTTAATATTTAAAATATTTGGACAACACTTTCAATTGCTTTGAAATTATTTCCTTAAATTGCTTATAATAATGTGTAAGATATTTCAGAAAAATGAACTCTATTTGTAAAACAATACTTTGGAATTCTCAACCAAAAAATACTAATTAAGACTGGACTGTACGTTTCGTGGTTTAGTCCTTCCTTACTGGGATTAAAGATAAATTTAAGGTTACAGAATTGATTGCTTCAAGTGATTTATTAATTTGATGAAGCAATTAGCTAGTTGTTTGTTTTCACTAAATTAACTGCTGTAAAAATTAACCAAAGTCATTTAGTTGTTTGCTGACATAACCTTAATAATATTAACTTTCTTCCTTAGTTCATTCCAAGTGAGAAATTGGATCTCAATCACAGAAATCATGTGAGGATATAAAACATGGAAAAGTGTACTTTTATTTATTTATTTATTAATATTTTGAGGTAATTTTTCTATGGAAATATATAATATGCATACAGAAATAACATAAATCATGTTTATGCAGTTCAGGGATCGTTCACAAAGTAAAAATAACTGTGTAATCTGCACACAAATTGAGAAACACAATATGACTAGAATGCCAGAAGCACCCTTGGGAAAGGGTACTTTTAGTTCAGTTGATATTTTCTGTTAAATACAGTTAGACCCTGAGATATAAATGATTGAAAAAATAATAATTACAAACACTTGACAATGTTCATCATAGTTCTTCTATGACAATATGCTGGTACTTCATACTGGCTGTAAAGGTAACATAACTTCAGGAACAGGAGTACCCAAATTTTAGGAAGTATCGTAATTGCTACATATCATGACACACCACAGTCTCTAATTTTTGCATTTACAATATGTAATGTGGTTTTATTCATGACAGCAAATAACCATTTAGCAAAAAAAAAATCCAGTTATTGGTATCTGAGTATCAGAAGTTGTTCTATTTTGTTGACATATATTTTACCTAAAAAAAGGTCTGTGCTGAATTAAATATTTTTAGAACAAACCTTCTACAAGTCTATCAATGGATGAAATTTTCCTTCTACAACTGTAAAATTCTTTTTTGTTCTCAATATTAAAACATATATGGTGAAAAGAAACAGAAGTTACTAAAGCAACAGAAAAGATCTATCTTCGTGAATCTATTTCTCTATATAAATTTTGCCTTTTAAGGATGGTGGGACTTTTCAAATGGCCTTGATTCTGTTAGCATTGGATAGATGTTAATGTAAAAATTTGGGAGCCAGAGCTATAGTAACAAATTTCTGAAGGCAATCTATTATATGATTCCCATCACATGACCCCCAAATTACCTGTGACATCAAATAAACTCAAGAACGTTACTGATGCCAACGTACAAACTACTCATATTTTCCGCTTCAGTTCTCAAAGGAGGCTATTTTAAGCTTCAGAAAGAAGGGTTAAGTAGGCATCAAAATGGGAAGTCCTTTTTGCATTGGGTAACATAATTGAACCTCAGTACAGTGCAGGATTTGGGAGGGAAAACCTTGTTAAGTAGCTTTTCCATAAATCACTAAACCAGTTCACCTCAGTTCTCAGTAACAATGATAATATTTAAGAGCCTAAACAAACAAACAAAAATGGTATCTGCCCCGTTACCACAATAATAATTGAGATCTTCTGACAGGATAGATTTTCTGCATCCTCACGAATTTTATGATTTTGAGTCAAAGTAGGAATCAATAATAGGAGACTTGTATGGTGTAACTAGAAGGGAGAGTGTGAAAATATTCAGACTTGATCTGCTTGATAAGGTCTGTAAAGGGAAAAATATAGTGAGGAAAATCACTGAAGTCCTTTCATATTATTATTTATCTCTGATGCTTTTTGAAGAAGAGGTTTAGTTCTAGTTTCAACTAAAAATGAACCACATAGAACTGGAGGCAGGGGTATTGGGGAATAGGGCTATGCTAGCTCCTTTTGAGAATGAAGTGACGATTTGGAATTTCTGGTGTGCCTTCTCCAAGTAATGTCTCCAAAAAAAATTTTAGGTGAAATTCTGAAGATAACTCTCATGTGATATTTGTACTTTACTGGTTTATGTAAAGACACCCCTAATAGCTGCTGATAATGATTTTTAATGACATGCATTTTATTAACACACATTTGGAAAACCATTCCTTACAGATACTGTGGTATGCATATAGATTTTGTTGCACCTGGTAATAACTCTGACGCCCACAGATGAAAGTCACTGATCCAGATTTTTAGCAAGGGAAAATTTTACAAAATAAAACTAATTTGAAGTGTATATTCAGCACAAGTTGTCTTCTAAGAGGGCATTTAAAAAATTTGTTTACAAAAGAAATAATCATATTAGAAGATCTTATGAAATAATGGACAGGTGATGTTATTCAATTGAGGATGTGGAAGTTTGGAGAATGTTTTGGTGTTCTGCATCATGAATGGATGGAAGAGTTAGAGTCTGGGTGACAACTGGAAAGTGGGAGCATAAATGAAGGAAGCCTAATATTACAGTGTGGAAACAGCATAGGGAGAGCTTATGGATTTGAAGCACAAAAGTCAAATTTTGAAAGGAATGCCTAAGGTAAGATTTTGAACTGAATTACTATAGATAATTTTATAAATTCTCTACTAGCATCCCTCTGAAATCTTCAGTGTATTGCTTATAGATTCTTGGAGTAGGAGAGGATTTTCTAATAAAAATGTTCTGGTTTGGCAAGAGCAAAAGGAAGCTTTCTCTGGGAACAGTCTAGGAATGACGCCAGACATGACTGAGTGGAGGCTTTTTCATATTCTTCTCTTTTACTACTTGGATCTGAGAGTGGAAACAGTGGTTGATATTCATAGATAGCACTGCAGTCTATAATTGATAACTCTCATGAATCATTTTGCCCTTTTAGTAATGGGATTGGTCAAGTGAGAGCAAACATTTCAAAGCCTTAGAGATTCTAAAGGAAAGTAAAGGGCTTCCTCTCTTGAAGAGTATTGTATGGAAATTCAATATTTTTGTATCAATAAAGATAAAATAGGAATGCAACATGGTCAAGATTTATGAGTTTTAATTTAAGGTAAAAGCCTCTGTTGCAATATATAATAATGTGAGAGAATTATATCTGATTCAAATAAAAATATATATGTATACACACATAAATCTATTATTATCTAAGTAAGAATACATCATTTTACAGACATCTTTTGCCATGGTTGGACATGCATCTTTCCTGTTGTAATCTCAATTTTTTTAGGAGAAACATGTTACCCAAAAAGGAGAAAGAACAATTTTTTTTATAGATATAGTCCTATATTAGACTGTGTATAAGTTATGACATTTATTCAAGGGAAGTTTTTTTTTTTTTTTTATGTGTTGTCAAGGGACATGGTTAAGATAAAGAGAAAGGTTTATAGTTACCAACAAGAGTTCACCTCCCCAGAAATGTGGATAGATTCCAGGGATTACATAGAAAGAGGATCTCAGACTGGGAACCATTTACCAATACAGTCTGGGGGAAATTAGAAAAAGCCCTAAAAGTCTTGTTGAAATAATCCTAATGGAAATTAGTCACAAAAGAACAGAATAGGTTGCTCTTTTTGTGATGCACTGTTATCACTTGGCCAGTGGTTTTCCAGCAATAGTGCACATCACGAATACCTGGAAAAACTTCAAATTGCAGTTGCTCAACTTCTACCCCACAGATGATAATTTAAAGATCCCAGAGTAAGCAGGCAGGTAGGCTGTGGTCAGATGAGAAAGGAAACACTAGTCTAGGTTTCCAAGATGATTGCAAACATGCCATTTCTCCTCCAAATTAAAGACCTTGATTTGACCTCTGGGCCTCAAGCAGTAGTCCTTGGATAGAAGGAGAAGCTGACTGATTTTTTTTTTTTTTTTTTTAGTGAAAATAAAGAAGTAACTTTATTTTTCTTTTTCTTTTATATTGGAGTATAGTTATTAACAATGTCGTGTTATTGAAGCTGACTGATTTTTTTTTTTAGTGAAAATAAAGAAGTAACTTTATTTTTCTTTTTCTTTTATATTGGAGTATAGTTATTAACAATGTTGTGTTAGTGAAGCTGACTAATTTTTTTTTTTAGTGAAAATAAATAAGTAACTTTATTTTTCTTTTTCTTTTATATTGGAGTATAGTTATTAACAATGTTGTGTTAGTGAAGCTGACTGATTTTTTTTTTTAGTGAAAATAAAGGAGTACATTTTTTTCTTTTACATTGGAGTATAGTTATTAACAATGTTGTGTTAGTTTCAGGTGTACAGCAAAGTGATTCAGTTATACAGATACATGTATCTATTCTTTTTCAAATTCTTTTCCAATTTAGTTTATTACAGAGTATTGAGCAGAGTTCCCTGTGCTATATAGTAGGTCCTCTTTTTTCTTATTATTATACACTTCTCACATAGTCAGAATCATACTATTTATATCCTTTCTTTCCCCCATATCCATTCATCAAGAGCATTTCCTGATGGCAAACTGAATTATTGAAATTAGGATTTAGTTGAGAGTAACAACAGCAACAGCAAAAAAATTCCATCACATTAAAATCAAAATGTTTTCCTAACCGAAAGAAATTAGTCTACAAGCTATATATGGTACTTCCTAGTGACAGGGATCAGGCTCCTTCTATCTTGTTCTCCACAGGAAGCTCCCAGTCCTGGAGTCATTCCATAGTCTGGATGACTGCTGGATCTCTAATTGGTATATGTTTGTTAATATAAGGTTTGTCCTCTTTAACAACATGAAAAAATTCACTCATTCACCTCAATTTAGAAGTGACCACCCCACGCTCACTTAAAAATCTTGCCTAAATGCTGGCCATGTGTCAGCATTTTTTACTTACTTTATAAACAACTGTACCTACACAGCATGACATCATCCTATATTGGATATCAATAACTACAACTGTAGGAAGATTCTTCCATTAGTGGTTTTATGCTAGTAACTGTGAAAAAAAAATACTCGAAAAGTTTCCATATTTAGGATATATACATTTTAAGTATCAGAGTTTGGACACAAGATTCTACATCCACCTAAAATATATTTTTACTCAACTATGATGGGCAATTTTATAAAACACAATTTTTGAAGGACAACAGTAGAGTAGATTAAAGCAATGGGCCCTTCAGTTAGTTTTATACAAAGGTTGTCAAAATTTTACTTTCTCAGTGCTGAAGACAAAAATATTACTAAGGTAGAAAATTTAATGATTGCTGAAATGGGTAAAATCTCTAGATACTTTATTTCTCAAGTGAAAAACAGTAGCTCAAACTAACCGTTTCACTTGCTATAAACAGTGTATATATCCATTCATGTATATGGCCATTCACACAACTAGTACCCATAGAGCAACACGGGAAAAAGCATGATGAATTGACATCCAACAAAATTGCTTTAAAAGTGGATATTACACATTTGAATATTTTTCTTTCAAGTGTATTTCTAGCACTAATTTGTGCACAAAAAAAAGAAACTGTAATAGCATATTACTACTATTTTTCTGTCTTATTAGACAAGATAAATTGTGTAATCTTTTACAGCACAAAATGAGGTAGAGCGTCATTTAATTACCTATGAATCAAAGCAATTTAGGTAACTTTCTGATCACTATCACAAAGAATCAAGGAACTAAAATGCTCAATAACAATGTCAACCACAAAACAGTTAAGGTCTTGCAATTTTCCTGGAATAGTAGGGTTCAGAGTATTTTCACTGCCCTAAAAAATCTGTTTGCTCCACCTATTTCTCTCTTTCTCCAATCCCCAACCCTTGGCAACCACTAATCTTTTTACTATCTCAGTTTCGCCTTTTCCAGAACGTCACAAAGTTGGAATCATACAGTATGTAGCCTCTTCAAATTGGCTTCTTTCACTAAGTAAATATGCATTTAAGTTTCTTCCATGTCTTCAGGACATCCATTTACTTAATTTAGATGTGTCTTTGTATTTAAACTGGGTTTCTTAGATTACATACAGTTTTTGATCCACTCTGACAATCTCTGTCTTTTAATTGGTACACTTGAACAAATTACATTCACAGCAATTACTGACATAGTTGTATTAATATTTATTATATTTGTTACTGTTTTCTATTTGCTGTCCTTATTCTTTGTTCCTATTTTTTCCACTTTTCTGCCTTTTGTGGTTTTTTTTTTTTTAGATGTTGGGGGTAGGAGTTTATTAATTAATTAATTTATTTTTGCTGTGCTGGGTCTTCGTTTCTGTGAGAGGGCTTTCTCTAGCTGTGGCAAGCGGGGGCCACTCTTCATCGCGGTGCGCGGGCCTCTCACTATCACGGCCTCTCTTGTTGCAGAGCACAGGCTCCAGACGCGCAGGCTCAGTAGTTGTGGCTCACAGGCCTAGTTGCTCCGCGGCATGTGGGATCTTCCCAGACCAGGGCTCGAACCTGTGTCCCCTGCATTAGCAGGCAGATTCTCAACCACTGCGCCACCAGGGAAGCCCCGCCCTTTTGTGGTTTTAACTGAGCATCATTTATGATTCAGTTTCTCTTCTTTCTTAGTATATCAGTTATACTTCTTTTTTTTATTGTGAGCTCCAGAATTTACAATATACATTTAGACCTAACCCAAGTCCATTTTCAAATAACATTGTACCACTTTGTGAGTATTGCATCTTATAGCAAAATACTCGATTCCTCCCTCCCTTCCCTTGTATCACTGCTGTCATGCATGTCATATACACATATGTAAGCATAGATAAGCATGTATACACATAAGACATACACATACATACATAATAAAAAACATTTTGGTATCTTTAGTTTGAACAGTTATCTGTTAGATCAATTAAGAATAAAAAATAATTAAGTTTTTATTTTACCTTCACTTATTTCTTTTCCAATGCTTTCCTTACTTCATGAAGATCTGGGTTTCTGACCTATATTCTACTCCTTCTCTTTAAGGAACTCCTTTTGACATTTTTTAAGGCAGGTCTACTGGCAACAAATTCCTTCAATTTTTGTTTGTCTGAGACTCTTTAATTCTCCTTCACTTTTGAAGGATAATTTCACAGGGTACAGAATTACAGGGTTTTTTTTCTCTCAACACTTTAAATATTTCACTCTATTCTCTTCTTTATTACATGGTGTCTGAGGAGAAGTCAGATATAATTTTTACCTTTGTTCCTCCATAGCTAAGGTGTTTTCTCCTTCTGGTTTCTTTCAGGACTTTATCTTTCAATGTCTATATTTTGAAAATGATATGTCTAGGTGTAGCATGTGGGTTTTTTGTTTGTTTGCTTTTGTTTTTATCCTACTTGGTGTCTGGTATCTATATAGATTTGGGAATTTCCCAAATTATAAGCATTCTCAGACATTATTGCTTCAAATATGTATTCCATTCATTTTTCTCTTTCTACTTTTTCTTATTTTCCCATTACCCATATACTACAACTTCTGTAGTTGTCTCACAGTTCTGGGATATTCTGTTTTTTCAGTCTTTGTTCTATTTGCCTTTCAGATTTTGAGGATTCTATTGACACACCCTCTAGCTCAGAGATTTTTGCTTCAGCCATGTACAGTCTACTAATAATAAGCCCATCAAAGACGTTCTTCATTTCTGTTATAGTATTTTTCATCTCTAAGATTTTTTTTTATTCTTTCTTAGGACTCCATCTCTCTGCTTGCACTGTCCATCTGTTTTTGCATGCTTTCTACATTATCCATTAGAGCCCCTAAAATATTAATCATAGTTGTTTTAATTTCCCAGTCTGATAATTGCAACATCCCTGCCATGTCTGGTTCTGATGCCTGCTTTATCTCTTCAAATTGTGTTGTTCTGCCTTTTGCTATGCCTTGTAATTTGTACTACCAGACATTCTTTGCTCTAGGTAAAGAACTGCTGTAAAGAGTCCTTTAGTAATGTGGTGAGATGTGGGGGAAGGTGAAGTTTTCTATAGTCCCATGATTAGGTCTCAGTCTTTCAGTGAGCCTGTGCCTCTGGACTGTGAACTTCACATCTTTCTTCACCTTAGTATTTTTTTTTATCCCCCTTATGTTGGACAAGATGGCTAGTTTGGGCTGGAGTTGGTATTTCCCTTCCTCCTACTTAGTTAGATTCTGATAATACCCCAGCAGGTTGTGTTCTGATTAACTAGCTTCCCTCGAGGGCAGACTTTATTAAGAAAACCAAAGGGAAAAACGGTTCCCTTTTAGGATCCCCCTGCCAGAAGCCAGAGAAGTCCCCATGTCCCTGGAACTGGTAGGGCTCACAAATTGTGAGGGGGGTGTTTCTATGACTGGAGTTTTTAACTCTGAGTTGTCTTCAGTGAGCCTCCTACAATTCATCAATTATAGTTCAGGTTCTCCTACACCAGTACTAGTTACCTAGTTATGGGGTATTTCTGCTCCTGAGTCTCTGCTCTGGTAAACACAACTCCTTGTATTTGCCTGACTCTCCAGTCTTGGGGTCATTGGCTTGTCCTGCATCCTTCCTTCTCTTATGTTTCCAAGATTTGTTGACTTTTAAGTCTTTTCCCCTTTTTACTTGCTAGGGTGGGGTGGTGACTTCTATATATACAACTAGAAACCAGAAGTCCTTTAATAAGCTTTTTATTCTGGAATAGCTCCTGAGTTTGTCCAGAGTTCTAAAGTGTTTATAAATATTTACTTCTAGGAATCTATCCTAAAAACTTGATATAAAATGTAGAATAAAAAACATACAATAGCTATTAATTTACTAATCCATCCTTTCATCCAAGTTTTAAGATCCTGCTACAATTCAGACAAACAGGTCTAAGTTCTCAGATGCAAAGATAATTGAGGTGAAACCTCTATGCATCATGAGCTCACCAATAAGGAACACAAGCATACTTTCCACTCTAATTATGTATCTTTAAGGAAAAACAATAACCGTTCACAAAATCAACTGCTTATAGTGGCTCACCTTCCCTCACATTTTCTAAACCTTCTTCCACTCTGGCTCCCTACTCACCTGATTCTAAACTCTTGATTTTGTATCAAAGAGCAATTTGTGGGAGATGCTTGGCATCTATTTTCTTTTCTTTTGACAACAAAGCCCAATTGCCTTTTAGGAAACTACCAGACATTCTTTGACCACAATCAGGGTGGAATGTTAATCTAGGTTCTATGCTTGAACATGATGTTAGAAATGACCCAGTCTACACAGATTGATTGTTCCTTCTCCCTGGAATTTAAATCTTGAGCAGAGAAAGCTAAGCTAGCAATTGTACTGGGATGAAGCTGGAAATCAGTTGTTACTGCGTTTTTAACCTAGATCTTGGGTGGCTATGACTACTGATCTTTACCCAGCTGGGTTTTCTAGATTTTGTGTTAATTTCTGTGAGTCCTGCTAAATCCTTTCTATTGATTCCCTTCTGGTCTGAGTTACTTGGAATGTATTTCTCTTGCATGAAAAGAAATAATTTTAATCAATATATCCATATTTGGTATCTATCCTGCCCTTTTATTCACTCTTGAGAGTTTTACTTTTATTTTATTCTCGGTGTCTTCTAAGTAAACGATCACTGCCACCCCAAAGAGATTTACCTTGGAAGTCTCCTTCTGACTCTGGCTCAGAGCTCCTTCATGGTCACTTCCACAATTCCTGGCATAAAATACCTAGTATGCACTCTAATCAGGGCAACTCATGCCTTGTTGGAGATTTGGCATTAAATGTATACCAAAACTTTATAAGAGTAACAATATAATAAAGCTATTCACAAAAGACATGCATTCTCCAAAAAAGCTAAAATGAATTTCAATATCATCTTCCGCCCCTTCACTTGACCTTGCACTTAGCATTCTGGCCATACCAACCATTATCCCTGAGCAACTGTTTCATTCATAACTCCATGCACTTGCAACACAATTTCCTGAGTCAGAATATCCTTTTCCTCTCTTCTCCCAATCTCTTCCTATAAACTTCACACCATATACATATCACAAGTGATAAGTATGTAACCATTTATGGGATTCTTTAGTATTTTAAGGCACTGTGTTAGCTTTACGTGGTACATTACATTTAAGCCTCATAAAAATACTATGAAGTAGGTACTGTAAAGCATTACTTTATAGATGGGGAAACTGGCTTTGTAATACCATGGAGTAGGAAAGTATCAAAAGTTGGATTTTGAGTCAAAGCAGATGTAGCCTATAGATTGTGTTCCTAGTGACTACAGTAAACAGACTTTTCATGTGGTTAGTTATGTGTCTACACTTAAAAATTATAATTGTTTATATACCATATGTAATTGTATATATCCTAATTTTTGTTAGAGAATTTTGTTTAGATAAGTTCCTCCTCTAGCAAACCTTATCTGGTCTCATTAATATTTCTAATCATTTTCTCACTAGTGCAACAAGCGTATTACACCTTGTTTAGTCCTTATTTCATTCTAATTTTATTATACTTAGCTCTTTAAATCTCTGTCTTTTACATCAATCTTTAAGCTTCTAAAAAGTAGAAAATTGGTTATGGCAGCGAAGGTGTGAAATATCTAGTAAAGGGCATGAACGTTCAAGGCAGGTATGTCTGGACAAAAATCCTAGATTTCTACTTACTACTAGTGTACCCTAATAGTCTTCTCCCTAGACTTAGTTTTCTTATATGTAAAGAGGATTACAATACTTACATTGCAGGGTACTAAGGAGTGCCTTACCTATAGCAGGCACTGAGTAATTACTTACTGAATCAATGCTATTTAAGGATTCAATATAAGCTACTAGTCTATTTTAACTTCCATTTATCTCTTATCTCTTTAAGATCTTGCAGAATGTTTTCACTTATCTCTTTAGGATCTTGTAAAATATAACATTATGTACATCTTGCATTGTACAAAGTAATGATAATGTAATAAATCTAACTTTTTAATATATAAATCTCATAAATAATATGATTACAGCAAAAGTAGTATATGAAATATTTTAATGACTACATTTGAATGAATTAAAAGGAATGAACTAATCCTCAGTGCAAATATATGTATACACACACACACACACACACACACACACACATACACACACACAGGGTTTCAAAAATCAGTCTCATTAACCTTATATTTTGGCCTGTGGACCATAGTTTTATTTTTTTTTTTACTGGATAGTTGTAAACAAAATTTTAATCTTTTTGCACTACACTTCTGCACCTTTCCACCTACTTGCCCCTCTTCCAGATAGAACAATGCTGCATCATCTCGTGTGGTTAAAGTGTGACCAAATGTAATTTAGTAAGAAGGGAGGTGAAGTGACCCGGAGTACGAAATTTAAAAATGCGATATGGGGATATATGTATATGTATAGCTGATTCACTTTGTTATAAAGCAGAAACTAACACACCATTGTAAAGCAATTATACTCCGATAAAGATGTTTAAAAAAATGAACATCACACTGCTTTTCATACTGAATACATAGCGTTAATTCACATTGCAAGCAACTCGATGCAAATATTTTGTTGGAAAATAGAGGAAAGTAAGGGACTTTCTTATATTCACTGCAGCTGTGGGGAAATTTGAAAAACTGATACTCAAAAAATCAGACACAGGCACTTAGCTATGTACTGAGATTCAACTTCTGGCAATTTGAATACATATTCCTCACCCAATTATACTCATGCTATCAATTTAGGGCACTGACAGGTATCTGGCATCACATGGATGTATCCATGTGATTCAGGCTGATTTCTGATTGGATCTCATAAGGCTACAGTTGGGCGCCTTGGTTCTGCCTTTATCTTGCATACTTCCTTTCCCAGGACAATGTCTTTGCTTTTTGCCAGCTATATACAGGAGGAATATATATAGTTGTGGGGGAAAAGAGTCAATATTAGCTGACTACAGGCAGAAAAAAGGATGAAAAAATTGAAAAGAAATGTCAATGGATATTAGAATATATTTCCAATTTCTTGGTCAGACTGGCAAGATATATATATACATATTTTCAAAAAGAGATATTTACAAAACTGCTTTTCAACAATTAACATATGTTGGCATGTGAGTTTAGGAGGTTAAAATATAGGCTCACTGTTTCAATCTCAATTGTGAGATTATATCTGAGTTTTCTGGTTTATACAATGAAATCCTATTCTCCATCCCACATTTCCCAAATAATCTGGCCTCTTATAAGAAAGATTTGGTATATCTACTTATACATTATTTCCATTGCAAGCATGGACAAATTGGATGCCTGATTATAATTTGGGAGTTGCATCAATTATAAACCTCAGTCTACGCTTCAGATAACATAAATCTTGGGGGATATGTGAATGATAAGTCATTGAGCAATTCTGCTAAAGCCAGATCAATTAAAATCTTAGACTGAGAAGAATTCTCCTCCATTGTCCACATAATCTAGGTATAACCATTTAATCAAGGAGTTCAACAAGTACCTCAGGTACCAAGGATATGTCTTTGAAGGAGCATATGTGATTGCATGTTTAAATTCTTCTTTGCTTGTTAACACCTAGTCTCAATTCCTCAAAGCTATAAATCAAGTCCTCAAATATCCTTCAAAACGCTGGATGAAAGGAATAAAAGCAATACTTTAGTTCCCACTGCAATCCACAGTTAGACAGTAAATGTTGGATTTGTGGCCAAACTTTTGATTTTGTGGATTTCAGATCAAACTCGATACTTTCTACTTTATCTTTGGCACAATTCAAATCCAAGCTTTGAGGCTTCTAGACCTTGTAAAGCACCAGGTAAAGTATATCAAAGGATAAAAAAATTCAGTGCCAATCAGATTGTTAAAGTTATTTTATAGGCATATTCTCTTATATAGTATCAAGGCATAATGTGAAGCTGCTTGTTCTGAACTACCCATGAAAACAGAATTATTTTGTTTCAAAAATAAAATACTTAATAATTGTTTGCTAAGACCTATGCTTGAAACAAAGGAATTTATAATGAGAAAATTAAAGTTGATCAGTTTCTATAAAAAGCAGTGACCATAAATTGACTAAAAAATTTTTTTTTCCAAATTCTATGTACCTGATGTTTATCCTTTGATTTAAATTATTATAAAATTGATATTAAAATTATATTTTAAAATAGTATAAATTAAAAGAGGACTTTGTTTGGGCTTTTTCATTTAACTCAATTTATTCATTGTCAGGACCCATGTACTACAGAAATGTGAATTTTTGAATAACTTATATTAAAATACTATGCATTGGGTTCTTTAAAATGATGTTATTTTATTGTGTTCCAATAGGTAATCAGATGCAACTTACTTTGCTTCCAAATAAACCACCTTCTCTAGAAAGTATGCAGAGAAAAGTACAGCTTTTATTTACTTTTATATGAGATAGCAAAATATTTTCATCTAACCTGTCTAGATAAAGTATTCATAATCATTTCATTGGCGTTAACTCTATACTAGCTCTAAGACAAACTAAATTTTCACACAAAAATAGAAAAGAAAACAATATTCACTTCAGAAGATTTAAATTTTGTAGAACAGTTCCACAGTTTGGGGGAAAGTAATTGTTATAAACCAACAGAATTACTTTTAAATAAAATATATTTAATTATATAACTTTGTTATATATCTGCCTTAAGATAGTTTTTCTCTGTCAAGCTCTTTTGTTCAATAGAGCATAAATTACATATTTAGCATGCACTTTGTTTCATGGTTATTCAGATGTGTATTGTGTATTCTATTTGTCTCATTGGGTGTTGGACATATACAGACAAAATAAAAAGCCAGCCTATTACCATACTGTAGATAGTGGAAAAAGACACTAGCCTCCTGGGTCAGAGGCAAACTATTTTATTATTTAGGACCAAAGCAGTAGCTTGAATGTAGTCAGCATAAACTTCACACTGCTTCCCCATGTCCCACAAGTTCCACTAGGGTAGCACAGTGCCTATGGTGGATAACTGTACACACAGTGGGTTCTGTTAATGGAAAACTTGCTAGATTCGCCACTTTTATAGTAAACAAAAGAATGCCTGATTTTTGTCTAGAGAGAGATGTTCCCTGATCCCTCATGGTTGCTCGTTGCAAATACAACCCTAAGAAATGGCCCAAATAAAGAGCATTCAAAGACTTCATTTTTTGGAATACCCAGAAAGAATTTTAACGGCCACGGTAGATTACCATTCCAACCAACTGTTTAAGAAAGTGTATACATGTTTGAAAATTTTAAATAGAAACAAATAAAAAAACCTTAAAAATGACATAGAAGCTTTATAAACCAACCAAATTAAAGTCACAGAAATGAAAAATACCATAAAGGTGAATTAAATGGATAGATAAAACAGTAGACTAGTAAAATAGAGAAACAGTAAACTGTAAGATCAGAAGAACCTATCCAGAATAAGCACAGAGTTATAAAGATAGACATTTTGAAAGAGATGGTAAAAAAAACAAAAAAGAATACACAATTAGATCAAACACTTAACAGAGCCCTAGAAATGGGCAAGATAAATTTAGGCAGAGAAAGTATTTAAGAGACAATGACTGAAAATTTTCCAAATTGAACAAAAGACATCATACCCATATTAAAAAAAAATCCCAAAGAATCTTTAGCAGGTTAAATAAAATGCAATCTACACCTAGACTCAACATACTGAAATTATTAAAAGACAAAGACAAAGGGTAAAATATTAAAATAGGTGAAAAGATGGGAAAGAGAAAGATTTCTTACAAAGAAACTACATTAGGTTGATATCTGAATCCTAGAATTAATGTTGGCCATTTAACAGTCATATGGAAATATATAACAGTCATATTTGTTACATATAGAAATAAAACCTTTAAAATGACATAGAAGCTTTACAAACCAACCAAATTAAATTAAAAGAAGTAATCCCTCAAGTCAGGATATTTGATACTCTATAGACTTGTAGAGAATACAGTGATGCTCTCATGGAGGGATTCATATCATGCACTGCACCACCTTCTTGCCATCTGCTTTCTCACTTGGCTTTTCCTTTTCTCTTCCTCTTCCTCTTTCTATTCTCTATTTCTCACAACCAAGAATCTTTGAAATAGAGTTACTGCCAGAGTCACTTCCTTCTCCCCTAACATTCTAGGTTTCACTCTAATCTAGATAATCAGTCCATATCTTCTAATCAAATAGGATATTTCTGAAATAAAATGGTCCAGAAATAAATCCTGGTTATTACTTTTTCACCTCACAACACACAAATGATTTTATAGCTCAATTATGCAATCAATTAATGCAAAGTTACTTCAAAGTTTCATCATTAAAAAAATATGGATTCTACAGGTATAAGTAGCAAGGTTGAAATGAGACTCATGGCCTCATCATTTCATCAAGTCCAGTCTTCTTTCTGATTTCTTATTGCAGTAAATATCTTCACTTTATAGCCGCTTTTTAAAAGGTGAGGAACTCCAAGATCTTTATACAATTCCTTCCTCCCCCTCACTTTTCACATTCAATCAGCAACTATGTGTAGCTAATTCCATCTTCTAAATGTTCCTCAAATATGTCTTCTTTCTTATGTTATTTCACCATAATTTTTCAGCTGCAGCATACCAAAAGTACACCTTCATAACACCTGCCTTCAGGATAAGTTCAAGCTGTCTTCCATATCATTACTAAAGGAATCGTTCTAAAATCCAAATGCATTCCTCTACTTGGAATATTCACTCCATATATTATGTTTCTTCTAAATCACCATTAAGTAACTATGAAAAAAATCTATAAAAAGCAACTCAAGCATTAACTTAGAGAACAGTGGTCATATCCCCCAACCAAACATTTGGTGTCATATCTTTGTGGTCACATAGGAACAGGGACACTTTTTCATGGGCATATGGAAGTGTGTATCTTTCTCAGACCCTATTTTATCATAATGTGAGTAGCGGTGTAATTCTCTACATCTCTCACTAGATAAGGAGTTTTCTAATGTCATGTATAACTAATATATATTCAGTGATTAGTAACTGCCAGGGAGTATGCTAAAACTATGCACGGATTGCCTCATTTAATTGTCATAAACCCCATGAAGTGCATAGTTATTATGAGCATTTTACAGATGAGGAAACTAAGTGTCACAGAAGTAAAGTAAGAACTTAGCTAGATGGTAATGAAGAAAATTCAAACTTAGAGAAGGCAGCTTGAGAGCTGGTTTTCTTAACAACTATACTCCCTCCTTTAGAGTTTAAGAACCATTTCTCTGTTTCTATATCTTCTATGTCTAACACAATACCAGAAGAGTAAGAGACATACTGTAAATATTCACTGGATGATTACATGAATGAATGAATGATGAAGAGATGACTAATGAATATTTTAATAGAGTGCTTTTCACTTTGATGTAAGAGATTTGCATTAAATATAAGATTTGGCCAGCAAGAGTCTGTACTTATAATACTAATAAAAACTGTATTGGAGTTAAAGCTTCATAAAAGGAAAAAATGTATTTTTTAAATTTGAGTATTATAAAGATTTAAACGATTTCTGGGTTTTGAATAAATGTATAAGACTATGCTTTATGCACAGATACATTCAAAATACAGCCATATACAGAATGAGTCTGCAAAATTCTCTTTGCTTTCTCCCATGCCCCACATATTTAGCAATTTTAGAGATGGTGACCATAAGTATCCTAAAAAAATATATCACCATATTCCTCATCTGTAAAATAAAGACAATGGGCTATACAGTCTCAAAGGTCCCTTCTAGTTCCATCATTTATAATCTTCTGACTTAAGTTATATCATATGTTTTACTAGTGCACAGCATGTTTTCTTTTAGTTCCAGGCTAATTTCTTTTTTTCCCCTGAGTCTGTACACTAGTACTAATTGTCATGTCTAATCTATAGGCCAATTTGTAAAGAAAAAAACAATCCAATGGGGACACTGCAAAGAATCCACAATTTGAAGAGAGTAGAGTGGGAGACATGCTGTGCCTGGATTGAAACAGCTGTTTCAAGAAACTTAAGTGTCTGAGGAAGTCATCCCGAGAAAGGCCATCCACTGTGGTTTGATCTCTCCACTGAAGCACTGGTTGCCCATATGCTTGGTGAAAGCCCAGTCTGTTAGACCCATGCCTAGGGCTAGTTTTCCCCTTGTTTCTGCCCAGGAAATGACATCAGAGTGTTTCTAAAGTATAAGTGAAATAAAATTTCATTACGGTAGAGCTCTGAATGAAACTGAGGTTACATGATATTACATTAATTGGGCTGAGTAAGTCAATATTGTGCTTTATAAGTGGATAAAGGGGAAAATTAAAAAAAGAATAAAAGGGTAATGTTTAAGAACATGTGTGCAGAACTGGACAATTTTTTAAACGCTTCTCAAGTATTTTCTCTTTAATCCCCACAAGAGTCCTCTGAGTATACTCATAATTACTTCAATTTTATAGATGAAGGAACTGATTTTCAGAGAGTTGCTTAGGAGCCATAATTAGTAAATATGGGGTCTAGACTCAAATCTAAATCTCCTGTAACAAATTCCTTACTCTTTCCGTCACTGCACATCAACCCAAGAGAGAGGATATACTCAAGGCATATTTAACTTCCTACAATAAATTATATATATATTTTAATGGCAAACTTTTACGGAAAGAAAAGTAATTTGCATGAGTTGCTATTTAAGAGACAGTTTTATGTAGCTTATCTCTATAAGAACACAAATTATTTTCACAGAATATTCAATTTATTATCTTACTCTCTATTAGCGAAAAGAGTTAATTAAGAATATGATTGAGCATTGATGATGGAATGTAATCAAACAGTATGTGATTCGTACAAAAATAACAATTAAAGTATCTTTAAATACTTAAAGTGAATCTTTCTTCCTGAACCATGTGAAAAAGTCAAGGACATCGTTCTATCAGGACCAACTTAGACACCTACCTTTGTCAGAAACCACTAACTGCTTACCTCACATAGTCGCCTCCTCTTGTTTACTAAAAGTACCTCAAAAAACTAAATACAGCATTTCCAAGATTTTCCATGCCTATGACTTATAAGTTGCTAATAATAGCTGGATGGCTCCAAAGGAAGTTCTCGTAAGTGTGAAAAACTCACTGGAATGTACATTTTGCCCTTTACCCTTTCCCTTTTTCCTGAATGGAAGGTGGGCATGTCGCTAGATATGGAGCTGCCAATTTGGGACTAGGAAGAGAGAAGTAGGAAACACACTGTCTGCTAAGGATGGCTGAGAAAAGAAAGAAGGAACTTACTATTGTAATGGATTGTGGAGCCACATTGAACCAGTCCCGGCCTGCCTTGCATGATACAAATAAACTGATATTTGTATCACTATTATTTGGGTTCTCAGTTATATGCAGCTGAACACAATATCTGACACATTTACCCCAAACCAATCACTATATCCAGGGAGAATGATGGGAACTGATTGGTCTAAGGCCTCTCACCTCACTAATTTCTGTCCAGTTAGATATATTTTTAAATCAGGCCAACCAGGTCCTATATCACAAAAACCATATAGATGCTATAAAATGGGGAAAATCCAGGTCCTGTTAGAAGGGGAAGAAGAAATAATGAGTGATAGGTAGTCCCTCACAAATGTCCACTATAATATTCACACGCCATAATTTATTTAAGTCTTCCACTTGGGGATACCAGACTATTTCTATTTTATTATTATCATAAGCAATGTCCTGTTAAGCTCCTTTGTAGACAAATCATTGTAAGAGTTTCTGTGTGTGTGTGTTTGTGTGTTCAATAGAAAGAGAATTACTGGCACAGATCTTACTAAATTTTCTTATAACCCTTAATATATTTTGCTAAATTTATTTTCATGCTTGTTTCAACTCAAGTTTCTGCCCAAGTGTATAAGAGCGTTCATTCAAAGTACAGTTACCATCATCATCATTTATTTCTATCACTATATGTATATATTTTGCTTAGTTGCATATGCAAAAATTATCTTACGTACTGATTTTAATTTTTTTGATTTAAACAAATGTTTTTAGTTTCAGCTTTTGAATAATAAGCATTTTTATTTGTTAATCATGAAGTAATTAATAAAAAAAATTCAAAAAGTGAAAAGTGTGATTTTAAATAAATGTCAATTAAAAACGCTCTGGCAGTGGTTCTCAAACTTCTGTGTGTGCATCAGCTGGGGGGATTTTCCCCAGCTATATCGAGGTATAATTAACAAATAAAATCATATATATTTAAGGTGTACAACATTATGATGTGATATACATATACACTGTAAAGGGATTACCACAATCAAGTTAACACATCATCACCTCACAGTTACTTTTTGTGGGTAATGAGAACCCTTAAGACTTGTAGCAAATTTCGGGTATACAATACTGTATCATTATCCATAGTCACCATGAGCATTAGATTGCCAGAACTCATTCACCTTACAACTGAAAGTTTGTACACTTTAACCAACATGTTTCCATTCCTCACATCCCCTAACAACCACCATTCTACTCTCTGATTCTATGAGTTCAACTTTTTAGACTTCACATATAAGTGAGGTCATACAGTATTTGTCTTTCTCTGTCTGACTTATTTCACTTAGCATAATGCCTTCCAGATTCATCCATGTTGTCACAAATGGCAGGATTTCTTTATTTTTTATTGCTGAATAATATCCCACCGTGTGTGTTAGTGTGTATAACACATTTTCTTACCCGTTCATCTGTCAGTGAACACTTAGGTTGTTTCCATATGTTGCATATTGTGAATAATGTTGCAATGGACAGGAAGTGCAGATATCTCTTTGAAATACAGATTTCATTTCCTTCAGATATATACCAAGAAGCAGGATTGCTGAATCATATGATAGTTCAATTTTTATTTTTAACTTTAACTGTATTCCCTTTTCTGTGAACAGTTTATGCCTTTAATTAAGTTTTCTAAGGATCTTATTGTCTTTGTCTAAAGATTGTTTTGGCTTTTCCATATAAGCCAATTATTTTTTCAGTTCCTTAACTGTAATTAAAACTTCTCTTTTAATAATTTGAATTACAAGATTTCAAATTTTAGAATAACCCAAGCTTTTGAAGTATCTTCTGTGAGTCCCTATATTGCTTTTATATTTAATTATAAATCAGTTAATTACTCATTTATATTTTCTTACACCAAATCTTTCTATTATTTTTAATAGCTTTTCATTTTGTTGATCATCTCTATGGGTAGTTTAATTTTGTTTTATTTCTTTTTTTTTTTATTTTCACCAGTTTTTTTGGTACAGTTCCTTTGCGTTGATGATAATATTTTTCCAGCATGTTTAGGAATATGCTCATTAACATTTACTATTTCCTATATTATAAAACACAAGAATATAGATTTCCGGGCTTCCCTGGTGGCGCAGTGGTTGAGAATCTGCCTGCTAATGCAGGGGGCACGGGTTCGAGCCCTGGTCTGGGAGGATCCCACATGCCGCGGAGCAACTAGGCCCGTGAGCCACAACTACTGAGCCTGTGCATCTGGAGCCTGTGCTCCGCAACAAGAGAGGCCGCGATAGTGAGAGGCCCGTGCACCGCGATGAAGAGTGGCCCCCGCTTGGCACACTGGAGGAAGCCCTCGCACAGAAACAAAGACCCAACACAGCAAAAATAAATAAATAAATCTGTTCTTAAAAAAAAAAAAAAAAAAAAGAATATAGATTTCCCTTCAAGTTCTTATTTAGCGTCATTAAACTTCACACATCATGCTACTATTCAATCATAATTATTTTATAGTAGTTAATAAAGCATTTTACTCATTCACTATTAATAAATTTATTTTTGTTCCAGACCTACAGGTTCAAGAACAAATGTTAATTACTGAATTACTAATGTTATATTGTAGTCAAGGAACGTTTCTTTAGGTGGAGTTGATATTTCGTAATTTGATGAAACTTTCTTTGCAACCTAAACGCAATAATTTTTGGCAAACGTTGTGCCTTTGAAAAGAATCTGGGGAGTAATAGCCACAAGAAGGCAGAATAGTAGGCTCCTAAATCTCCCTCCTCCTAAAAACGGATGCACGGAATACACAAACATACATGCATCAATTCCTTCTGAGAAAAACCCAGAAACTATTGAGAGTTCCCTACACACCTACCAACTGAGAAAATATCCACACTGAAACAGGCAGGAAAAGCGGAGACACACTCTGGTCATAAACCGCGCAACCACGCCCCTGGCACAGGGCCACATAATCTAGACAGAAGCCCCCAACTCCAGTTCTTCCCTGAGGAGTGAAAAGTCTGGACCACACATCTAATACCCCAACTTCCACTGTTTCCACCTGAGGGGACTGAACCCTAAATCACCTACTTCTGGGAGCTGAGAGGGCGGAGTATTCACTAGCCCCCTAGGACCACAAAGAACAAAAAGGCACTTTTTAAACCTGCACAAAAGCATTTCCAGGGGCTGGTCCCCGTGGCCTAGCGCCGAGGGCAGGCCGTGATGCCCAACTCTCAGCTCCTCCCTGCAAAGGGCCAGACCGCACATCTAACTTCCAGATACTTCTGAAGACTCTCTGACTGCTGCCCGAGGGTCTGGTTTCTAACTTGCTTACCTTTTCTGCTGACAGCGTCCTCTGGGAGCCTGGCCCTGTTCTGGCTGGCGAGACCTAAGTAAACTCGGTAATATCGCCCTTCACGGCCGTTCTGTGGTAACGTTGCCTCTACGGTAGCCGGTGGGAGCTGCGGTCTGAGGAAGCGGTGAGGCACGAAGGCACTTCCGGTGGTTCCTCCCTCTGCCCCGCCCGACTTCCTGGAAATAAAACCCCGGCGCCAGCTTTTGCGGGGAGGGAATTGCCTCATACTTCAGTGCCCGGGGATTTTCGGCTGCTGCCTGAGTGTCTGGCTTTTAATTCATGTGTGTCTGGGAACTATCCGAGTCTGGCATTTGCTACTCCTTCTGGGTCTACCTAGAGTATTGGGAAGTTTTGAGTGGCTTTGCAGGCTCTCCTGAGGTGCCTCTTCCTGCCTCACTCTAGCGCTAAAATCCAGCTCCCAGCTTCTCCCTGGAAAGGGATAGACTGCACATCCAGTGTCCAACTTTCCAGCTGTTTCCCGAGGGTTTGGCTTCTAAATGGCTTGTGTCTGAGAGTCTGGGACAGGCAGCCAGCCTCCAGGGAGTTTGAAATGGAGGGCGGCCACTTTGTGCCTCAGACCTCCGCCCCTGCTGCAGAGACGGAGCCAAACCTCCAGGTAGCCCACCTGTCTCTGAGAACTGAAGGGGGCCTCACGTTCTCTTGTCCCCCGAGGGTGACAGAAAACAAAGCAGTCGTGCAAAAGAGCGTGTGGCCTGAAGTGGAATGCAGGCATTGGCCTCAGCTCCTCTCTCCAGCGTTGTGCAGAGCAAGTGGGTGCTAAACTCCAGCTCCAAGGTTCTTCCTGAGGAAAAAAAGGAGTGGAAGCACACATCTAGCACCTCAGCTTTTCAAGTTGCTACTCAAGGAACTGGCTTCTACCTTGCCTGTCTTGGGGAACTAAAGGGACTTGGCACATCCTAACCTGGGGGGAAAAAAAAGGTAACTATGTGAAGAGATGGTTACGTAATTGGCTTGACTGTAGTAATCATTTCATTATGTATATGGATATCAAACATCATGCTATACACCATAAATATATAGTTTTTTTAAAAAAAAATTAAGCAAAAAAAAAGTATATTCCTAATGGCTTTTTGGGAGCAGAGCAGTGTTGCTTATATATCTGTTAGAACAGTTTATAAATTATGTTGTTCAAAACTTCCAAAATTTCAACTGTTTTAGCTGCTGTATCTATCATTTTCCAGCATTTAAAATGTCTCTTATGACTTTAGATTTTTTTAACTAATTATCTTTTTCTATCATGTATCAAACCACCCTTGTAGATAGATAGTATCCTTTTGGGAGAGTGAGGAGGATAGAATATATATGTGTATATATTTTAAGTGGTCTAATCCCTCTCCTTTTTCTAAGTTCTGTTCATATAACATCTCTCACTAACATTTCATGCTAGTCAGAACTCACCAAAACCCTCGTCAGTAGTATTGAAACCTTCAATTCTCATAAACTGACTTCTGAGACTCTCACAAGAGGATGCTCCTTTTTTGGGAAAATTTGCTTATTGATATTAGGAATAGCAAGATGTATTCTAATATAGTGTATGGCTTATGTAAACTTGATTATAAATACATTTCCTCATAAACAAATATACATAAACTTTAATGTTGATTTAATATTTTATAGACCCAATGATTTATCTTAGGTACACTCCAAATATCTATTATAAAATAAGAGATTTTACTTGGTTCCTATAGTTTTAAAATCAATTATATATTTATTTGAATCAGTCAGACTCACGAACTATTCCCGATGACAAACACATGGGAGATTTAACAGACAATTTATTACTTTTACAGTGATTATGCCATTTTGCTTTTTGAGGGACTAGAACACTGATGGTCATCATTCTTGGCATCCCAACCTAGCGTAAATGTGCATAGGACTGAATTCTAATCAGAAGTGTTCCTGAGGGATGACATACAGTGATTAGGTGTTAACTTTTTCCTGTTAAATGATTACTTGTCAGTATACTCTAGTCATCTTGATTAGTGGTACCCCACATATTGACAGATTTTCCCTTAGGATGAGATACTTCTAAGATGGCAGCTCTCAAATGTTAACGTCTTCATTTTTTCATCTTTTCCCTTTAGTGGCTAATCTGTTATTGAAATTAAAAGGACACATCTTTCAAACTCATTCTCAGAATTCTCACTTGTTGATAAATTTTGTCTTACTCCTGTCCTTTTGCTGCTAAAAGTAATCAGAACCATTTGCAATGCTTTTTGACCTACAGTTGGCCTTTGATAAAATAGAAGTTGCACCAAAATATATGCTTTGATATGGATTTTTGGTTTATAATCATTTAAAATATATTAAGGCACCACTGATTAAGAGTAAAAAGTAATATACTTTATAGATATATTTTCAATTTTAAATGATAAAAATGATGACTTCTTTGTGTCACATAATTTTATATCCAACATTCTATGATTCTGTGTTTATGATTGTTTAACTGTAGAATCCTAAATAATGGCCCTGAAAATCTTCCAGATAATTTGATGTTTTATGTATACTAGCTCATTTTGTTCTCATACTATTTTACAGATAAGACAATGAGTCTCAGCAAAATTAAATGACTTTCCTAGTGCACAAAACTAGTAAGGAATGAAGCAAGTACTCACATCTGAGCAGCCTTGTCCAGGGTCCTCTGGGCTTTTTTGAAACCTTTGGCAACATATGGTAAACGGCAATACATCAAACTACATATATTACCCAAACAGAGGATAGAAAACTTCGTATATGGATACAGGAATCCAAGGGAAAAAAAGATATAACATTGTCTTGGAAGTGGAATGGAAACATACTGGGCGGGGACAGTGTTTTTGACAAGGTAAGTGTAAAATAGAAATGTAAAAGTTCTATTTTTTTCTACTACTAATTAGTGTAGCATACTGTCTCTCTTTTTTTACCCAAAAAGTATTTTTAAAGCTTTTTTAAGAATGCCACAATTATTCTTATCATTACATATATTTTTTTCTGGATGTTCTAGACAATAATTAAGAAAAACTAATGAGAAATAGATCTTTGAAAGAGAGAGATTATCATTAGTATTTGTAGAAGTGATTATATTTTTTAAAAATATCTCTCCCCCCAAAACAATATATATTTCCCAAAGACGCAAGAGGGAAGAGATATGGGAACATATGTATATGTATAACTGAATCACTTTGTTATAAAGCAGAAACTAACACACTATTGTAAAGCAATTATACTCCAATAAAGATGTTAAAAATATATATATATATCTCCCAAGAAATTCAATTAAAACATTGTTGGAATTGAAAAATTCATCTCATGTGAAAATAAAATGGGAATAGTTTCATATGGCAACATAAAATATAAAATGTCCAATAATATATGAAATAAAATAGATAGAACTTAAAAATGTGCATTATAAATGTTTCTTGGAAGGAAAATGAAGCAGACAGATAATTGGATATGTGTACCTAATAATAGATGGTATTGTCTCTATTAATTCATTGAGGACATATTTATTGAGTAATCAGTGTATGGCGGGTACTCCATGGATAAAATGTGTGAGCCCAAACATTGCCTTTACAGAGCTTACTGTTGAGTTGAAGATACAGATTAGTCATAGGTACTGTAAAAATAATTATATAATAGAAGGGTGTAACCTAGTCAGGAAGTTCATAGAAATCACCCTAAGAAACAGACTTAAAATCTGAAATAAATTGAAGAGTCTCCTAAGTGCAAACAATGGGACTGGGTAGCCTCTTCAAAGCAGAGGGAACTTATGGTAAAGACCCTGGTTGGGGCAGAAACATAGCAGTATTAGGGGAAAAATCCTGTGGAGTTAAAATATAGTGAGCAACAGGAAGTACATTACAAGGTAAAACTGTGATAGTCAGTACATATCAGATGATATTGTTCCTGCAAAGACCTGTTAATGATGTATTCTTAAGAGCAAAGGGAGACCATTTTAATATTTTAAATTAGAGGGAAACATGATTATATTTGTGTTTTGTAAAAATTCCCCTGGCTGCAGTGAGAGAACAAATTTAAAATGGAATGAGAATTCAGGGAAACCAGAAAGACAAGAAGGGAAAGCACAGAGGGTGAAGACAAAGATTCCCTCCAGCTTTCTGACTGCAGCAGTGTCATTCATTGAGACAGAAGTACTAAAAGAACAAAATATTTCTGGAAATTAAAAACTAGAGCAAGGAAGTAAAAATGTTAACCAAATTATCTATCTATCTGTCTATCATCTATCTATCATCTATCTTTCTATCTATCTGCCATCACTAGAATTTAGTGTGTGATAAAGATGTGATTTTATATAGGGAGAGAGACACAACTATTCAGTGAGTAGTAATGGGACCAATGGCTAACTGCGGGGATTTTTTAAATTAGAACATACTTTCAAAACTTTTAATAAAATAAATTTTAAATATATTAAGTATTTAAAATAATGTTTAAAAATTTTTAATTTAAGAAAATTAAGTAAAGTCTAAGTTAAATATTCTGCGACTAGGGAGTATTCTGATTATTAAACAATTGATCTCAGGTTCAAACTGATCCTTCTGTACTCTGCTTTGTGAGGCTGGGGCTGGAACTTTGCAAACCACATTTCTCTTTCAATGGCTGGCTCCTATTAGGTTTCTTTTTCCAATAGAAGTAAGTAGAGTAAGGCTGCAGGAGGAAGAACATGCTACTTCTGTCTGTTTCCTACTCCTGTCTCCATCTCACAACTTCTTGCAGCAACAGTGAGCTAATTTCTGTAGCAGCACCTGATTTCAGTTTTCAGGGTTTCCATATACTGTGTCATCTCTTAGGTAGCCCCAACTTAGCATCACCCCTTCTTCAGAAGTCTAAGTTCCAAATTCACAAAACTTTTCTTCCAAGATTTTAAATGTTATCAATTCCAACCTTATTTCTTTGTCCCCCAGCCGCTTCCTTCTGTTATACCTTAATGACTCCTTTTTGTCTTTCTAGTTCTCTAAGACCTGGTTTACTATTCTTTATACACTCTGTTAAGCTGACTGATGAAGTGTCTGTATCCAGACTAGACTGGCTGGTAGGGAACTGTTATATAAATACGATATCCATTAAAAAAAAAAACTTCAGAAGAAAAGAATTACAGATTTATCAATGTTTATTAGAAAACTGACCAATATTCCCTGGAACCTACTATGTGTTAAGCACTTCTCTAAGTGCTGGGGACACAGGAGTAAAGACAGACTGAATCCTTGACATTAAGGAGCTTACAGGACAGTGGGGGTTAGGTTGTGAGATAAGGCAAGATAAGTTCAAGTGTTGATAAGTACTTTGATAAAGATACAAAATAATGATGTGTAGAGCTGTAACAGTGTCAAGGGAAGGGAGTGGGATGGATATTTGATCTGAAACCTAAAGGACAGTAATGGGCATACCATGAAAAGACATGAAGTTCACTAAACACAAGAAAAAGCATGTACAGTCCTGCAAGTGAAATGATCTGCCATTCTTTCTGTTCTTGAAAGAAGGGGGAAAAAAATGTCTCTGCTCCTGCAAGAAAATAGATAGATAGATAGATAAGTAGATAGATAGATAGATAAACAATAAGGAAGAGGAGAGTGGAAAAAAATAAAATTAGTGAAGTAAGCTGAAATCAGATCATGTCGGGCATTTTAGGTCATGGAAAGATGTTTGCATTTTATTCTAGTTAAACTGAGAGCATTTTGAAGGGGTTTAACCCGTAAGTGATATTATCTGATTTGTGCATTTAAAAGATCACTCTGACTGCAGTATGGTGTCTGAGTCATGATGGCCAGCAGTAAGACAGGGGTAGAGCCAGGAGTAAAAGCAGAGAGTGGTTAGGTTGTTGCAGTTGCTCAGGCAAAGAGATAGTGGGCATTAATTAAGGGAGAGTATGCATTCATTTGTTGAAAACGTGTGTACAAATGAAACATAAAAAGATGTAGGTACAGGAATGTTCATGAAAGCATATTTTAAATTGAGGGCAGTATCTTAGTATGTGCAAATAGAACACACAAGAAAATGAAATTGATGCAATACTAAAAGCAACATACAGCTATTAAAATAATTTCAGATTAATTTTATTTGCTGAAAATATACCTATGGTCTACATGAAAAAATAGATTACTACAATATGTTTGTATATGTGTATGGCCATAGAAAACAGATAGTTACTATCTGGAGTTTGTATGACTTTGAGATTTGTTTTTCCCTTACACTTTCTTGCATTTTTTTATTGTTTGCAAATGAGCAATTTTTTTTTCCTTTATGGTCAACAAAATATAAAAAAATAAGAAAAAGGGAAAATGTTTAAAATTATATTATCCTATCAATAGAAACAGAAAAAGAATTTACCAAATTCCAACACCTATTAATAACAAAACCCTCAGTAAACAAAGAACAGAGGGGAACTTCCTTAGCTTGATAGATAATATATACAAAAAGTCCACAGCTAACATTATATTTAATAGCAAAAACTCAAAATTTTCCCACTGAGATCTAGTACAAGACAAGGATATCCCCTCCTATCACTCCTTTTCAACATCATACTGGAAATTCTAGCTAATGCAATAAAATGAGGAAAGAAGATACACAGATTAGGAAGGAATAAATAAAACTGTCTTTGTTTGCCAGTGACATAATGGTCTATGTAAAATTCTGAAAGAATAAGCAAACAAATTCCTGGAACTAATAAGCAATTATAGCAAGGTTGTAGGATACACAGTTAATATACAATAATCATTTGCTTTCCTGTATTCCAGCAATAAATAAGTGGAATCTGAAATTTAAAACACAACACATTTACATTGGCACTCCCCAAAATGAAACAGTATGTATAAATCTAACAAAGTATGTGCAAGATTTATATGTGGAAAACTACTAACTCTGATGAACAAAATCAAACTGAATAAATAGAGAGATATTCCATGTTTATGGATAGAACAACTCATTATTGCCAAGATACCTGTCCCTTTCAGTTTGAACTGTAGATTCAGTGTAATTCCAGTTAAAATCACAAAAAGTTTTTTGTGGATATCAACAAGCTGATCCTAAAATTTATATGGAGAGGCCAAAAGCCCAGAATACTCACATGATATTGAAGGAGAACAAAGAAAGAAGACTGACACTACCCTACTTCAAAATTTACTATAAAGCCACAATAATCAAGAAACTGAGGTGTTAGTGAAAAAAATGGACACATAGATAACGGAACAAAATAGAGAGCTGTGAAATGGACCCACATAAATATAATCAACAGATCTTTGCCAAAGGAGCAAAGGCAATACAACCAAAAAGATAGTCCACTCAATAAATAGTGCTGGAATAACTGAGCCTTCACATGCAAAAAAAAAACGATCTAGACACAGACTTTATAGCCTTCATAGAAATCAACTCAAAATGGACAATAGACTTAAATGTAAAATGCAAAACTATAAAATTCTTGGCAGAAAACATGAGTAAACCAACATTACCATGAATATGCCTATGCCTTTTTCTATACAACAGCAAAGACACAATCCAGGAAACAGATACTTGATAAGCTGCACTTCATTAAAATTTAAAAAGTCTCTAAAAACTCAATGGTAAGGAAACAACATGATTAAAAACTTGGCCAAAGATCTTAACAGACTCCTCAACAAAGAAGCTATACAGATGGCAAATAAGCATATTAAAAGATGTTCCATGTCATATGTCAACAAGGAAACGCAAATTAAAGCAACACTATGATACCATTACACACCTATTAGAATGGTCAAAATCCAGAACACTGACAATACCAAATGCTGACAAGGATGTGCAGCAACCAGAACTCACTCATGACTGGTGGAAATGCAAAATGTTGCAGCCACTTTAGAAGACTGTTTGGCAGTTTCTTACAAAACTAAACATACTTTTACCATATGATCCAGCAATCACACTCCTTGGTATTTACCCAAAGGAGTTGGAAACATGTCCATACAAAAAACCTGCACATGGATGTTTATAGTAGCTTCATTTATAATTGCCAAAACTTGGAAGCAACCAAGAGGTTCTTCAGTGAGTGAATAGATAAACAATTGTTTATGTAACATTGTGGAATGGTACAACTATGGAGACAATAAATAGATCAGTGGTTTCCAGGGGCTGGAGGCAGAGAAAAGGATGAGTAGACAAAGCAGAGAGGATTTATAGGGCAGTAAAAATATCTGTATGATACCATAATAATGGATACATGTCATACATTTGTCCAAACTCATATAATGTACAGCACCAAGAGTGAAATGGAATGTAAACTGTGGACTTTGGGTATTTAAGATCTGTTGATGTAGGTTCTTCAGTTGTAATATATGTGTTACTCCAGTGGGAGATGTTAATACAGAGAAGGCTATGTATGTGTGGGTACAGGGGATACATGGGAAATTTCTGTACCTTCCCCTCAATTTTTCTGTAAATTTTAAACTGCTCAAAAAAAAATCATTTATTTAAAAAAAAAAAAAAGGAGAAAGAAAAAGAAAGTTTCTTCTTGACCTAAGTAATATTCTTAGACCTCAGCTAATTTGGGGCTTATATCTCCAAATAATATGTTTGGTTTTATGCTATTCTTTGCTATTTCTCCAGAATATGTATGCTTAATTCAATGACATTTGTCTGTATATATGAGTTAATTTGAACACTCCTTGATTAGTGACATCTTCACACCTTTTATTTTTTATTAGTGTTATTTGTAAATGTGTTTCAAGAATTTGTATTTAATCTTTTTTACTCTTTTATGGCTTTATTATAATTGATATACAACAATAACTATTTTAAAGAATATGATTTTATAAGCATATGACCCATGAAGTCATCCTTATAATCATGATAATGCTTTATCTATCACCACAAAAGTATCTGCATCGTCTTTTTGACCCTCCCCCAAACCTCCACCCCACTTTTATGCCCAAGCAACCACTAATCCACTTGTGTTATTATAAAGTTTATTTTATTTATATATATACATGTATATATACATATATATATATATAAAGTTCTGGAAAATATATATATAGAGAGAGGGAGAGATAGATTATATACTCTGGCTACTACACTTAGTATAGTTCTTTTGAAATTTATCTGTGTTGTCACATATGTCAAGAGTTTATTCCTTTTTATTGATGTTTAGTATTGCATAGTATAAATGTACTATACCACAATTGGTTTGGTAATTGTGGTTCCTTCTGGTTCCTTCCAACCTTGTGGAGCCAACAAGGCCAGTATTTTGAAGAACAGTGTTTTTATCTTAAAGCTACTGTTTTTCATTTAAATTTCATTTTGGTTTAAACTTTCAATCACATCAAAATCATAGAATTTCATAAAGAAGCTCCGTATCTAGTTCTTAATGAAGAAAATACTTTGTTTGCCAATAGATAACTATGCTGTGTTCTACTTCTTGCCACAAGGAGTTCCCTGATACCTAGGATGATCATTAGTCCCCTTTGCCCTGGAAAGTCTCAATTTAAGCTTGTTTTCCAGGTTTAATTGTTATTAGTTATTTCTTTCACTCAGAATTAATATGAATGATAACAGTAATGAATAATAAATCATATGGCCACCCAAAAGATAATGCAAAAATATTGAAATTTATTTTTGCTACAGACACCATTTTTGTTTTATTTCCTTTAAAAATGTAATTATTTAAAATTTTATTTTTATCTGTCTCATGGATCAGTAAAAAATAGAGTTTAAACTGTAGACATGAAAATACATAAACTATTGAGGTAGGTCACCAATCATTGAGTATTGTGCCAACCACGGAGGTATCAATGAGACTCCTAACTATAAAATCAATAAGGTATAAAACAAAACATATACTAAATGTAACTAATGATCAGTATTAATAGCACATTTAATGCTATAGGATTTCCTTAAATACTTTAAAATCAGTTTCATTAACAAGGGGCTGCAAACACAACTGTTTCACCTCCTCATATTGTTAGGGATTTGTCACAATGTTTGAGAAGCACTTGTTTAAGTTCACAGTAACAGAATTTAAGTTTGCTGTGATCTACTTTTAAAAAATGATATGTAGAATAACTGTGCAGACTGAAACACACATATAAGAGGACTTTATGAAATGGTTTGCAAATCATGAATTTGCAACAAATGACAACTTCCAGTGTGTAAACTTCATGTTACATTTCTATAATTTTTAAAAATTATCTGAAGGAGAGAATATAAAGGATCAAAGCATGTATTTCAGTAGTTTCTATTAAAAGATAATTTTTTTCAAGGTATTAATCATATACTGTATTACTGAGATACTAATATTTAGTTTTATCTGGAATTATTAACATTATGGAATATTTTCTAGTACACCATTATCTACAACTATTCTAGTGCAAATGGTGTGGGAATAAATTAAAATATTAGTAAAACTTGTAGATATTACACTTTATTCAAAAATGTTAAATAGAATGTCAAATATTCACTAGTGAAACATGGTTTAAAAATCATCTAAGGACATAAGTACAAATATTTGGTGTATTGAGATATTGTTAATTTTATTCTTTAACTTAAATCCCCTGAGAGGGGTGAAAATAATTCACCAAGATTTCTTGGGCAGACAAAAATGTTGATGGTGAGACATAATAGGAGTTGCAGCTATTTCAAGTCAAAATGAGTTCTTTAATCCTCTATCTAGTGCAGGTAGAATTAATTCATTACTAACCTCACAACAAATTTCAGGGAAACTAGGTCTGCTGTAACTGTTAAATTGTGGTAGAAATTAGGAAATGTTGAAATGGTCTCATCAGGAAACCGTGCATAATGTCATTTAGCACATTAACAGAGTCCCCCAAATCTTGTTCAAAAGTGTCTTTTTCTATCTTCATTTCACCATTGCGTGGCTCATTTGAAACAGCCAGCATGTCTGAAGTAGTTTATAACTGTGGCTGAAGAAACTATTCAGCACAGCTCGTTAACTAGCAATTTTACCTCAAGACCATCTTGAGTATTTGATTCCTCAAAATTCTTTTGAACAGAAATAGATAAATAAATAGTGCAGGTTATAAATATACTTGAGTGTGGGTGGTTTCTTGATGAGTCAACTGATAATATTAATTCAGTTTGTTGGCTTACAGTGGGTTTTTTGTGCATATCTGTGTATGGATTATTGCTAGAGTGGCAACAAATTCTGTAAACATGCTTAATGTTCTAACATCATTGTTAATTCCTTTCCTCTTCCCCTGGAGTTTCATAAGGTGAAGATGGTCAAGTAATCTGGGTTCTCGTCCCTGCTGTGTAGTTGGCTTTCTCTGCCTGAGTAAACACCAAAGCAATGCTGATTCTTAAGAGAAGTGTTCATTCCAGTTGGTTGAAATAAGGACTCTCTCTCTCTCTTTTGTCTTTTAACCTGCCTAATTCTTTCTTCTATACCATCACTTTTATATTTTCAATCTTAATAAAATTTGTATTTATTCCTGAAAAATATAAATTTTCTGTGAAATGTCTAAGTAATAAAAAACTAACAGTGTTCCATATGTTATGATTAAAATTTTTTGATTCTCTGCCTTGAACTTCTAACTGTGAGAAATTTTCCCAGTCTTTGCCCTGTTGCTTCTATGGAGACTGGGAAGAGCTAGGTCCATAAACTTTTGGTTAACTGACTGAGGCAACTCCTATAGTGTGAAGCTCACAGCCAGGTGCCTCAGTTTGAAACAACTCGAACTCCTCAGAACAGGATGAATCCTATTATATCAGCAACTGCTTTCTCCTGAAGAGTTGCTGTGTTAGCAGATAGAGTACGTTGAAGCCAGAACCTGCTGTAACCAGGAAGGAAGCTCATCACCTGATCCACATCCTGCTTGCACCAGCAACGTGTCCATTGGAAACATCTTACTTGTGAGGAACTGCGAAGTTTCCTAGACTTGACCTTTTTAGCACATATCTTGACACAAGTTCTTTATTCAACCTGTAGTTTCCAATCAGTCAGGCACACAAGTTAGCCCAGTCCTCCTTTTTCCACTCATTCACATATTCTCTGTATTACAGAAAGATTACACATATATCAAAAATATAATGTCTATTTCATCATGTGACTAAATCTTATGAGTTTTTCACCACACTTTCAGTTTTGATTCTTTCTCCTTTTATCCATTCCCTATAAATTCCTTTACACACTTAATAATATACTTTCATTTGCCTAAATTTTTGATGGCCAATCTATAGCCTGATATTTTGTGTTCTCTTTATTACTGAGATAATAGCAATGACAATAATAGTTATGGGTAACATAATACTTACTATATCCAAAACACTCTTCTTAGTATTTCACACATATTAACTTATTTAATCATTGCAACAACCCTATGAGGTTGGTCCAATTATTTCCCATTTTACAAATGATAAAACTGAGGCACAGAAAGGTAAAATGACTTGACACAGACCACAGAACTAGTAAGTGGTGCGGCAGGCAGTGGAACACTAAAGTTGAGGCTCTCAGCACTTCAATATTTTATCTCATATTCATATAATGATCAAGTTAGTTATGGAAAATTGGCTTTATCATTTAAGGCAGTCTTCTCCCTTTTTATTTTTGTTTTCTTACTCCACCTTACACAAAAATAAAAAAATAAAATCTAATTCTTGAACATTTGAACAATTGAAGATGCCTTTACTTTATGTTTGATAATTTTATAGTTTGGATAAAATCTATTTTCCTATGAATAGTGAAATCATTGCTCCATTTTTCTCTGACATCTAGTGTGACTGATAAAATGTTTGAGGGTAGTCTGATTTTTATACCTTTATACAATAAGCTGATTTTCTTCCCTCTCAAAGTTTTTGTAGCTTCTAATTTTCTCAAATATTTTGAAATTGCACAAGTCACATGTCAGAATGGAAGTGTTTTCATTTATCTTATTGAGCCCTTAACTCTGAAAACATGTTTAACTTCAATTCATAACTTTTCTTCTATTTTATATTTTAGGATTTTTCTTCCATTATTTATATTTAAATTTATCTTTTAAACTTTTTTTCAATTTTGGGGGGAATTATTTTTTATTTTTCCAGAACTCTTTCTTGTTCTTAAATCCCTCTTTTTCATTATGAATAACTCTAAATACATTAATTACAATTTGCTTCCTTTAGGGTAAGTTCTCTTTCTTCAACTGGATTCTTTACACTATTAATTTTCCTCAAATGCCTGATGATTCTTATGCAAATGGTGAATTTAGGACTAGAATTATGATGGGTAGCTAGTGTGTGTGGCATTATGTTTCCACAACACGTCTCTTTTCAGTATTAGAAGATTTACTTGGGTGAATTGAGTATGTGGGAAGGTCTTTCTGACTAGCGAGACTCGCTTTCAGGTATAATTATGAGAAGCAGATGGACATTCTGGGATCCATACTAATGTAGAAATAAAAAGAGCTTCATTTTGGAAGCCATATCAGATGCCCTACTCCTTCTTAGATTTACTGATTTTTTAGACTAGAGAGTAGACATATCCTTGGACAGGGGAAGATGAGGACCAATAAAACAACTTGCCATGTTGTAATTTGGCAGGGTCAAATGTGTAGGAGATTCTCACTTTTATGAATTCATCTTTTGATTAATTTATCCTGAACTTATTATTATTCTCAGTATCCACTAAACTTGCTGTCATTCTGTACTCTGCTAAGCATGTTCTGGTCTGTATCTTCCTCCACTCTTTCTCATTCTTTAATAAAATACCATATGATAATGAAAAAATCAATTGTTGCCCTCTAATTCTCAGAACTGTAATAGCTTTATTTTATTTAAATGCAATTCAGGGAGATGAAGTAGCTAAAACTGTGTGTTAAGTTTGCAATATTGAGTCAGAAGTTCTAAATAAGTGCTTCTAATTATTGATGCTTATTTGGCTGGGGCAATCAGAGGTTCATGTGAAGGTGACTGAAGTGGTGATATTAGGCATCAACACTTAAAAGTACAAGCTTCTCTTAACTCCACTTAATCTCCACCTCCTCTTCCCATTTTTCTCCTTCCTCTTTCCTTCCTGATAAAATTTGGATAGATAAATGCCTAATTTCTCAGCCTCCAATTTCTCCTTTTTCATGCTTACTTGAGATAACTCTAAGACTTTCTTCCCACACTCTTCTGAAGCTATTTTTTCTAAGGACATAAAGACCTCCATAATCCAGTAGTTATTCAAAGACTTGTATTACTTGACTTATTACCAGTATTTTGCCCAGCTGATAACTCAATCTTGTTCAAAGCATCTTTTTTTCTCCTTCTCTTGAGATACTTCCTAACTCGAAAGTAACCTCTAGTTACCTAAAATAAGAAGTCTGAGTCCATTTCTGGATATTTGACTGCTGACATCTTTTCAGTCTCATCCCTCCCTTTTTTCCATCAGCCTCACATCTGAAAAACTTATAGGAAGGCCTCGGTGCTCCCTTCTTTGGTGACATCAGGAGTTTTAAACTACACATGAAACCTCACTCTGAGCCCCCAACCACGATAAACACTCCAAGCCAGTCACACTTCCTTGCTCTCTCAAGCCATTTTGAACCAGCTTGGGAGGACTTTCTGCTGTCCCCATAAAGCTGTAGGTAAGTAAGAAATATTTTCATACACTCTTGGCATGTATTTAGCATCATTAGTTTCCACATCTGAACCAAATTTCTCAACATTTCAATCTTTTCTTAATGAGGCTCAGTGAGAAAACCTATTCTTTATTTTAACCGACCCTCATTCCTGAAGTGATTCCATCCAGTAATATAACTTCAGATATTATCTATATGCTGACAGTTCCCAAGTGTATTATCTATATCAGTCCCTCCTTTGAATTCCCAACGTCCATATCAATTACCTATTAGGTGTCTCTACTCAGATGTCTAACAGCCATCTCAAACCTAACATTCAATAGTGAGCTCATAATCGCCCCCAAATCTTTTCCTCTGCAGTTTTCCCATCTATTTAGTTACTTGGTCCAAAAATCTTAAAATCATTCTTGACTTCTTTCCTTCACAAATATGTACACACATCTTATCTGTTCCATTGTCTAAATATATACAAAATCTTACCTCCTTACACTGCTACTACTACCAAGACTATTGCATAAGCTACTATCATTTCCAAACCAGGATTTGTGAAACAACTTATAAACTGATATTTCTTCTTCAGCCCTTGTCCCACACTCTTTAGGCTCTTCTAAACACAGCAGCTAAAGTGATCTTATGAAAATGTAGGGACTTCCCTGGTGGTCCAGTGGTTAAGACTTCACCTTCCAATGAAGGGGGTGTGGGTTTGATCCCTGGTTGGGGAGCTAAGATCCCACATGCCTTGCAGTCAAAATATCAAAACATAAAACAGAAGCAATGTTGTAACAAATTCAATAAAGATTTTAAAATTGGTCCACATCAAAAAAATCTTAAAAAAAGAATGTAAATTACACCATTTCACTCTTCTGCTCAGTCCTGGCTCACTAAGAGTAAAAAATACATTCCTTTAAATTGCATATACAAATCAGTATAATCTGGCACCCATGATTCTCTGACTTTATCTCCTATTACTTTCCCAGTGACTTGCTCTATACCGGTCTCAGTGGCCACCTTTCCACCCCTTAAACACAGCAGACATGTGTTTCTCATAGGCCTTTGCATGTGTTGTTTCCTGTGTCTGGAATGAAACCTCTCCACGTATCTCCACTGCTGGCTCCATCATATGCTATAAGTCGTTGCTTGACTCTCTCTCTCTCAGCGAAGTGTTCTCATCAACAACGTTGTCTGTCTTCTTTACTTTTCTCTACTGCACTTATGAAATCAACAGCTAATATATTGTTTTCTATTTTGCTTAAATTTTGTTTCATAATCTCCCATTACTAGAATATAAGCTTCATGATAGCTCAGATTTTTCTGTTTATTTCATTGCTGGAACACTATTTTAACACATAAGAGATGTTGAATAGTTATTTGTTGAATTATTAATTTAAAATAATAATTAGGTTTACATAATATAGCCTTGGTAAATTACTTTATTTCTGTTAGAGTCCCTTAATGTTCACTCTGTAATTCAATCAGTATAATGTACAGCCCTTAACTAATTGACTTGTTTTCTCTATTTCTGTAATGGGGATAATAATAAAGTGCGTGGCTAGGCTTCAGGATAAGAAAAAACCTGTATGACTTATCTAACCCATGGTGAAGTATACAGGTTATGTTTCAGCCAATTTCTAGAATAGCTGTGTATGTAAAATACTGTGTGTCTTTCTCTTAATTTTGCCACTATTTAAAAATGTTTCTTTAAGATCAAAGATCAATAAGTGAACAACAGTTATTAGAGTACTCATTGTGGACAACTATATTTGATCCCCTCTCTCCTGGGGGCTGAGCCAAGGACTAACTTGGGTTGGGTTATGATCACGTTCGGAGCCTGAGAGAGAAAACTTCACCATGTAGACTGTAAAAGATGTAAATGGGGTGGGATGTGTTAATAGAACCAAGAGCTCAGTGTGCAATTGAAGTCCAATGAGCAAAGTAGTGATGGCATCACAGAAAGGTGGCCAAAAGTAAAGATTAAACTGAATATAGATAACAAGGATCATTAGAACCAGGTAAACAGAACAAAGCAGCCTTAGCCAGTCAAGGAGAGTTGATGAACCAGTACAATTGCCTGGAATAAACCTTGTTGCCTATGGTTGACTTTTTGTTTGTGTTATGGGGTGGGGCAAATAGATATTCTGACCTCAAGGAGATTACAGTCTAATGAAAAAAGAGACCAAAATGCATAAAATATTAATAATATACAATAACAAACATATTTTTTAAATTACACAAAATTTTGTCATAATAGTTACAATATAAAGTCAAAGCATATATAGAATAAAGTTTTCAAAATCTAAATGAACATATGAAAACACTAGATTCCCTTAAAACATTTTTAAGTATGCAGTGCATTTTGAGTCATTTAGACCACCTTCATTCAATATTGTGTCTGTTATAAATTAAAGGAAAAATCAGAAAAGAGTTATCTTTAGTTCTGTCTCTATACAATAAGGCTGTCTGTAAAAATAACTAATTATGAATAAAGTTTCTTTTTACCAAGGGATATTATTGCAAAGAGATTGCTTAAGTCTGGATGGCCTATCCAGACATTTTGGTACTAATATTTTTATACTGAAATTGTACCTTATGCAAAATAAGTGATTTGTTCTAATTTTGAAAAAGCAGGTTTGATACTAATGGATTATGTAGTTTAAAAAGAATGTCTTGGAAAGAGACATTTAATTTACATTTTAATGCATCAGGCTGCTTCTATCCAAGGTGGCCAAATCTCCTCTTTCGAGAAAACCAGGTTAAGTGTATTAATGGTTGGGCTGTTAAGCACATTTAATATTGTTCACTAACATTTATTGATTCTTGAAAGAGACTTGCTAGTAAAACCTCATTCCTGTGCTGCTAAGATTAGGTTTATCCTGTATTAATTCTTTAGTTTGATCATTTAAATGTCTCCCAAGTTCAAGTTTTACATTTTAATTTATTCTTAGGCCTGTGACAATGCAACTAAAACTTTAAGACTTTGCTCACTGCAAAGATTTAGCCTTGATTTTAATAAGCTTGGGCAAATTGGCAGCTTTAAATAACACAAGCAAAGCAGTATTTTTCAAGAGTTTTGTACAGAAGCACACATGATTATAAATGTTAGGAACAATGGGATGTGATTGTCATGGAGGAAGAAAATTTCCTTTTATAAATTACAATGCATCTATTCTTTCCAAGTAAGAAACTTCCCAATAGTTTTGATTTTCTTTTAGATAGTCAGTGGATAAAGAAGTATAAAATGAGTCAGTCAAATTAAAAGATAACTAAAATTGTCCTATTTTAAATATTGTCTCTGGGTTTACCCATGAAAGGAAAAGTACCCAAAAGTTGCACACCATAACATCAGAAGTTAAAGATATCTATAATTGCTCAAAACTAAGTATCTTCTCTCACAGAATTTCTTTGTGTTTCTATAGTTTCATTTTTATAAGCATGGTGGCCTCATTTGATGTCAAGTGCCCATTTCAAGTGCTCCTAAAAGATTTTTTTGGTATAGGATATAAGGAGTAAACATAATCAATAAAAAATCACTTTTCTAAGCAGCCATTGGGTTTTTGGCCATAGATATAACACCTTTTTGTTATTTTGACATCCTTCAGATATTTCCTATCTCCTCCATTTCTTATAAATGTTTCTCAGATTTCTATAGATATAGTCTTAGGAGCTTATTGCATTTCTTAGAAAACATTTCATTTAATTTTAATAGGAGCCTATATGACTGTGCACAGGCCCTTTCTATCCAGTTACGCTTACAAAAAATCAAGATGAAATAACATGTGAATGCTCAGACTGAGTTTCCCTAAGTAACTAACTGCACAGCTGGGCAGGTCAGGCAGGTCAGCAGCATATCTGCAATAACTATGTATTAGGGATGTGTCTTGAGCTCCTATTTATTAACATTTATTAACACATCCACACTGATAGAAACTGGGGTATTTTCCTCTCCCTGGAGGTCTCTTGACCATTGACCATCTGCATCAGGAAAAGGCATTCTTCTAGATTTCATATCAGGTGATGGGAAGGGTAAAGGTTGATAAGGAGCTTATCTGGCTTGGACACATTCCTTGTGAGTTAAGCTAAAGCTCAGTCATGTGAAAAGGAGAGGGGATAAGTGAAAAGGGGAGGGGATAAGAAGGCTGGCCTAAGATGTAGATAAGAAAATGGAGTCAGTGTGGTTCTGTCATACACTCCTGCTTTTGCACTTGTCACAGTGATCTTCTGCCTGTGGTCCCAAAGCCTTTGGGTGCCAAAGCTGCCCCAGAACCAGGGGAAGAATTAGCAAAGGTGTAGTCTTTCTCTTTAATGCCGTGGTGTATTTTGTCTTCTTTCTAGCTGTAAACAGGTTGCACTGTTTATGCTGAATCTAACAAGCCTCAAAACAAGCATAGGATCCTACCTCCACCCCATTCTCCTAGGAGCCAGCATGGTATCCCCCATTCACCATTTCTTTGGATGTTATTATTTGTTTCTTGTGCTTAATTTCTTGCTCTTTTAGCTTAACAAAGCAAGCGAACAGAAAAACACAACTAAAACCTACTACTGTATTCACCAACGTAAATAAACTTTAGTGTCTGGTACCAGACTCCACTGGGCCAGTAACCACTTGGGCCCAGCTGAAACAACCACTTACAGATCCATTTATAGAAAATGTGTGTCCATTAGACTAAGAATAATAATCTGATTTCTACCCATTAAGGAGACTGAAAAAAAATTATGAAATATTTTAAAGTAATATGATTTTATCTATATTACTGTAATAACTTTTTATTGTTATTGTATTGTGGTAAAGTATACATTTTGTAAAATTAAACATTTTAAATCTACAATTCATTGGCATTAAGTACATTCACATCGTTGTGCAACCATCACCCCTGTTCATTTCCAGAACTTTTTCATCATCCAAAACTGAAACTGTGTAACCATTAAACAATAACTCCCCACACCCTCCCTTCCCAGCCTCTGGTAACCACTATTCTACTTTATATCTGTGACTATTCTATGTATCTAATAGTAGTGCAATTCTACAATGTTTGCCTTTTTGACTTATTTTACTTAGCATAATGTTTTCAGGGTTCATCCATGGTGTAGCATGTGCCAGAATTTCATTCCCTTTTTTTTTAATATCTTTATTGGAGTATAATTACTTTACATTGTTGTGTTAGTTTCTGCTTTATAACAAAGTGAATCAGCTATCCATATACTTATCTCCCCATATGCCCTTCCTCTTACGTCTCCCTCCCACCCTCCCTATCTCACCCCTCTAGGTGGTCACAAAGCACCGAGCTGATCTCCCTGTGTTATGCGGCTGCTTCCCGCTAGCTATCTGTTTTACATTTGGTAGTGTATATATGTCAGTGCCACTCTCTCACTTCGTCCCAGCTTACCCTTCCACCTCCCCGTGTCCTAAAGTCCATTCTCTGCGTCTGCATCTTTATTCCTGTCCTGCCCCTAGGTTCTTCATAACCATTTTTTTTTTAGATTGCATATATATGTGTTAGCATATGGTATTTGTTTTTCTCTTTCTGACTTACTTCACTCTGTATGACAGATTCTAGGTCCATCCACCTCACTACAGATAACTCAGTTTCATTTCTTTTTATGGCTGAGTAATATTCCATTGTATATATGTGCCACATCTTCTTTATCCATTCATCTGTCGATGGACACTTAGGTTGCTTCCATGTCCTGGCTGTTGTAAATAGGGCTGCAATGAACATTGTGGTACATGGCTTTTTTTGAGTTATGGTTTTCTTAGGGTATATGCCCAGTAGTGGGATTGCTGGGTCATATGGTAGTTCTGTTTTTAGTTTTTTAAGGAACCTTCAGAATGGGAGAAAATATTTGCAAATGAAGCAACCGACAAAGGATTAATCTCCAAAATATGCAAGCAGCTCATGCAGCTCAATATCAAAAAAACAAACAACCCAGTCCAAAAATGGGCAGAAGACCTAAATAGACATTTCTCCAAAGAAGATATACAGATTGCCAACAAACACATGAAAGGATGCTCAACATCACTAATCATTAGAGAAATGCAAATCAAAACTACAATGAGATATCACCTCACACCGGTCAGAACGGCCATCATCAGAAAATCTAGAAACAATAAATGCTGGAGAGGGTGTGGAGAAAAGGGAACCCTCCTACACTGTTGGTGGGAATGTAAATTGATACAGCCACTATGGAGAACAGTATGGAGGTTCCTTAAAAAATGAATAACTTGTTTTTATTAAAACTTCTGATTATATGGGCTTCCCTGGTGGCGCAGTGGTTGAGAGTACGCCTGCCGATGCAGGGGACATGGGTTCTTGCCCCGGTCTGGGAAGATCCCACATGCCGTGGAGCGGCTGGGCCCGTGAGCCGTGGCCGCTGAGCCTGTGCGTCCGGAGCCTGTGCTCCGCAACGGGAGAGGCCACAACAGTGAGAGGCCCGCGTACCGCAAAGAAACAAAACAAAACAAACAAAAAAAACTTATGATTATACAAGGAATATGTATTTATTTTGAAAATTGTGAAATATGCAAAAGTATAAAAAAGAAAATATTAAACAATAGTATTCCTACCAGTCAAAGTGAATGGGTGCTAACATTTTTATAAGTATTTAAATATGTGTGTGCATGTATTTGGTAATTATGTGCTCCTACCATTCTCGAAATTGATTTTGTCCTTAATTTATTTTAAGCATTTTTCACATCTTAAGTATCTTTCAATAATCTGATTTTACAGTCTGTATCTTGGTTTAGTGTTATATTTTAGGTCTATTTATATTCTGTGTTTGCTAAAGATGCAACAGTTTTGTGCTCTATTATGCTCTGTTGAGATTTGGCTTATATAAACAGAATTATAACTTGATATCACCCATATTAATATCATTATTTCAAAAAATAAATTTCTATAATAATTATTTGGATATTTTGATAAAGTTTTATTATCATGTTAAAGTAATTCCATCTATTTCTCTCTGTGTTTTATTGGTTACCTGGAATATTACTGGTTCTTTTAGTATGCAGAGTCCCATTTGTAGGATTCTAGGATTTAATTTATCTCTGTTATTTGGAGTGTGTCTTTGAGTGCTGATCTTTTCCTAGGAAATACATATGGATAGCATATTTTATGAGACATTGTTTACCTAAGAACAACTTTGAATTTTATTTTTATTTATTTTTTTGCTTGTCTACATCAAAAATAGATTGGCTTTGTCTAGGGAGCTTTTATCACAATCTTCATTGTCTTTTGGCATTCTTATTGTAGAGAGTTTTAAGTTGGCCAGATATTTTCCCCTTTTGTAGATATTATTTCTTTTTTACAAAATTTTTTAGAGAGATTATTTTTGGAGTTATTTAAGAGTTCAACACTTTCAGAAATGTATGCCTAAGTTCTGGTATCTTTTAATTAATGTCGCTTGATCCTCTGTGAACTCTCCCTATGTGCAAATTCAAGTCTTTAGCACAGGAAGATTTTAAAAGTTATTATCAATGCACTGTTGTATAACCTGTCAGCATCATTCCCTCCTTCTGGGTTAGGTCATCGTAATCAGTATTGCTTTCTTTTCCCCTCTGACTTCTGAGATAATTTCTTAATATTGCTATTTTTTTTAAATTTCATTTTACTAAATGTCAAATCTGATGATACAATCTCATCTGTGGTTTCTGTTTAAGCACTCATATAGTCATATGCTATCTTTTCTATTTCCTAATTAGAAAATTATTAGTCTTGCATAAATTTTATTAAATTGTGTTGAGAACTTAAATAAGTCATTTTCTAAAAGTTGTTTCTTATTATAACACTTACAATTGTCTTTCAGAGTGGTTTCCTTCTGTTAAAATATTGTATTTTTTATATAGCTCATGAGCTCTTTTTCCTTATTACTTATTTTATTTTAATTTCCTAGTGTTCATATTTGAAATTAAATTTGTTTGTATCTTTCAGATCCAGAAAAATGAGGAGGAAGAATTTTAGGTTTTCTGTAGCACACTTATCTGCTTCATATATCCAGTAACTTGAAGAGAAAGGTAAGGTGGCTGAAGCTCAATTTAATTTGAATAGAAAGTGTCTTCTTCTCTCCTAGGTTTTCCCCCCACTGTGTTTGGCATGGTTTACTTGCTTTGGTAGATTGTTGTTTCCACTGTTTATGGACATGGTAGTCAGCATTAAAAACATCTTTAGCAGTACCTATGGTTGTCTCTGAAGATTATAAACCAGGAGCAATTGCAGGTTTAGATTCCCTAAGGAGTATAATCTCTTGTATCTGAGTCTCTTGCTACGGTTGCTTATGAATCTAGATGTTCCTTTTGATTTTGTTTTGATTTGTTCCTCTTGATTTGATGCACCAGTGCCTTCTGTCCGCATACCTCTAAGTGAAAGGATGTTAGTGGGGTTCTGCTAAGCTCACTTCATTTATTCTTCAAGGTGTCTGTTCCTTCCCACAAGGGTGCATTGCTGTATGTCCAAAATGTTCTAGATCTGACACTATTCATTCTATATCTAGCAGAAATTCCTTGAATATACTAAATTGTTGTATCCATATTTTCTCAGTTTTAAGAACTCACGCCAGATACCACACACACAACCACATGCACACACACACACACACACACACACACACACAACATTGGAATAGGAATCAAAGGGACTTTTTTAATTGCTAATTATTCTAGAAGATAAAATTGTTACTTAAAAGAACCTCTCCAAAACCTACTGCATCTCCCTTGTTTCCTACACACATTTACCACATCTGTCAAAAAGTATAACGTTTATTTTTTAATGTATAATTAAATTATGTTCTTCGAAGAAAAATTACTAAGTGCTTATTATTTGCCCGGCTTTCTGGTTAATAATGCACATGGTTCTTTGTGGATGTGTGGGGTTGGTAGTGAGCATTGCACCAATGGGCAGGCAGACCTTGTCTTCCAGGAGCATGTACCCTAACTGGAGCTGTAAGACATACATAAACAACAACTACCTAAGGCAGAAAATATAAAATATCCTAAGTAATAAAGACAATAAGTACCAAAGGTGCTTGAAAGAGGGAAGAACATTTATCGGACTGACTTATTTAGAGAAGGCAGTAGAATTTTGACTTGGACTTGAAGGAAGGGTTTGGTTTCAGTAGAGTTGAGTAGCAATTAATGCAGGTAAAGGAAAAGGAATGGAATTCAGAATGAGAAAGATGTGCTAGAGAGATTAAATGCATTGCTGTAAGTCTGCTTATTAGAATTGTTCTTCATGATTTCTACCAGTACTTTTACATATTTGCAGCTGAAACTTTAGTTTGTTATTACTTTTTAGGGCAAATTTTATCTTTGAATAAATAACTATTTCTTGAATCATTCTATAGTGAGTTTATGATGAAATCACACAATTTCAGCAGCTTGCAGGTATTGGCTTACATTGTTTTTATTAAAAACATTTCTCTTCTCCAACTGCTTTAGGAAAGAGTTTGATCAAACAGGAAAGAGTAAGTTGATCTTAGTGAACTTTTGTTAGCAAAGTTTCACCTAAATTTTCAATCTATACACAATTGCATCTAAAAATCTGAATAACTTTAATTTAACAAAAATATTTTTCTTCTTTGTACTTATAGCTTGTTTCCACAGCATTACACTAGTGGATTGGAAAAGAAAACATTTATTATGAAAGTCCAATGATGTGTAAATACATAGGGCAGCATTGGCTACTGACCTTACTTTCTTAATACTTATCTTTCTCCACTACCAACAAAGTTCAATAACTGAAAGTAAAGAAAAACATTTTGTTCACAAAGATTATTTTAGGCATTCTATTTTTTTCTGGTTTTGGATAATCAGGACATTGTGACATCTTGAAAAGATACAGGAAAACTTTGGAATCACTGAGTTTTATTATCGGAATATTTTCAGTACTGGACTGAGAGACACATAGCCTTATTATGCATATTCAAGAATAATATGTCACCATAACACAATATTTACACTTGATAGAGTAATTCTGAGAAGGCTTATCTTCGTTCCCCCACAAATTAAGTTTTCATATATATGTATGACCATTTTAGTCTGAAACAAAATTATTCACTCGAAAGACATCTGTGCTTTCATTCTTGCATGCTTATACATTATTAAATCCTAAGGTAGTGTAACTAAAGGCATTGAATTTAAAATCAGATAAATGCATGTCCAGATATAGCTCAGTTATTGACAAATTGTATGATCCTGGGTAATTATTTAAATTTACTTGACTTCAAATACACATGACTTCAGTTTCCTTATCTGGATGTGAAAATAAAATAGTAACTAGTTTTAAGGGTTGTAGAGATTAAGTGAGGTATTTTGAATAGAGTTTCCAGAAAATATTAGAAAGTTAAATATAATAACAGTTATTATATATATTTCACTGATGACAATTTGCATCTTCAGTTGACTTTCTGATTGTGTGAAAATACATATGCATATATATTTATATTTATATATATTTATATTTACTTTGTTTAGAGAAGGAGCCTTGACTGACTAAATGTACATAATTTTCTCTTCTTCTGTTAATACTCCACTGAAAAGACAGAATAGCAACAAGAATAAAACCATAATATGTTGGGCACCAAAATCAAAAGGAACTAGTAGCACATCAGAGAGTTTATGTAAATCATTTTTTTTTTAAATTGAAGTATAACCGAAAGTACAGTTTCAGGTGTACAGCATAGGGATTTGATATTTTTATAGATTATATACCATACAAATCTATTATAATATTATTGACTATATTATCTGTGCTATAAATTACATCTCTGTGACTTATTTACTTTATAACTGGAAGTTTGTACTTCTTAATCCCCTTCACCTATTTCATTAATCCCCCCGCCCCGTGACCTCTGGCAACTAGTTGCTTATTCTCTGTATCTATGAATCTGGTTCTATTTTGTTATATTTGTTCATTTTTTGTTTGTTTTTTACATTTTACATATAAAGGAAAATATGCAGTATTTGCCTTTCTCTGTCAGACTCATTTCACTTAGCATAATACCCTCTAGGCCAATCCATGTTGTTGCAAATGACAAGATTTTATTCTTTTTATGGCTGAGTAATATTCCATTGTACATATATACCACATCTTTCTCATCCATTCATCTATTGATGGGCACTTATGTTGCTTCCATATCTTAGCTGTTGCATCCATATCTTGGCTATTGCAAATAATGCTGCAATGAACATTGGGGTGTGTATATCTTTTCTAATTAGCAATTTTGTTTTCCTCAGATAAGTACCCAGGAATGGAATTGCTAGATCATATTGTAGTTCTATTATTAACTTTTGAGGAATCTCCATAGTGTTCTAATGAGGGTCAGTGTATTTAAGCATTATGTCCATGTATACATATCTAATTGATAGACTAAAGATGTATGCCTAGCTGTGTCATCATACCAAATCCTTCCTGACTTCAGTGTTCACATCTATTATATGGTAAAAATCAGTACTCCTAATAATAATCCAGAGGTGGCTTCTCAATCATCTTGGACTTAGTGCATTAGTTTATTGGTTGAGATTGACCTACTTTTGAAAGTTAAAAAAGAGAGAGAGATCATTTATTTTCATTTAATTATTTTTTCTTTTTATCAAAATAGAGTTACTTCAAGGAGAGCAGTGGGGCCTTGATTATAGTAGTACTATATGTTTTCCCTCTTGCCTTGCTACGTTTGATATGTCATAGTGAACCTAGTTTCAGCTTTTCACATTTCTCTATCAATAATAATTTCTAAATTAAAGGAAATTTCTAATTTGGTAGCTGAGCAGCTGACTCAACAATAATTTTAATCATTGCTTGAGTAAATTACTCTCTGCTCACATTCTAATATTTTCAGTACCCTGCTTTATATCTGCTCCTTTTAGTATGCCTATTTGTCTAGTTGCCAGCCCTCATGAATTTCACTTATCTGATTTTTGCTAAAATATGGTTGACACATAAATTAGCCCATTGGTCTTCATGAACTTTCATTTTGTAAATATTTAAGCAAGTAACATCATTATAAGGTACTATGTCTTTAAAAATAATGAAATATTTTCTCACCAGAGCAATCTTGAAAAAAAAAAAGAACACAGCTGGAGGTATAACACTGTGTGACTCTAGACTATACTACAAAACTACAGTAATCAAAACAGCATGATACTGGCAGAAAAAGAGACATGTGTATCAGTGGACCAGAATAGAGACAAAGTAGCCCGGAAATAAACCCAGGCATTTATGGTCAATTAATCTACAAGAAAGGAGGCAAGAATATACAATGGAGGAAAGATAGTATTTTCAATAAGTGGTGCTGGAAAAATTGGACAGCTACATGTAAAAGAATGAAACTAGAACATTTTCTCACACTATAAACAAAAATAAACTTCAGATGGTGAAAGACCTAAATGTAAGACCTGAAACCTTAAAACCCCTAGAAGAAAACATAGGCAGAATAGTCTTTGACATAAATTGTAATAATATCTTTTTGAATCTGTCTCCTAAGACAAAAGAAATAAAAGCAAAAATAAACAAATGGGGCCTAATTCAATGTAAAAGCTTCTGCGCAGCAAAGGAAACCATCAACAACAACAAAAAATAAACCCTACTAAATGGGAGAAAATATTTGCAAATGTTATGACTGATAAGGGTTAATATCCAAAATATATGAACAGCTCATACAACTTAATATCAAAAAAAACAAGCAACCTGATTAAAAATAGGCAGAAGACCTGAAAAGACATTTTTTCAAAGAACATATATAGGTGGCCAATAGTCACATGAAAAGATGCTCAACATTTCTAATCATCAGAGAAGTGTAAATAAAATTGCAATGAGATATCACCTCACACCTATCAGAATGGCTATCATCAAAAAGTCTACAAATAATAAATGCTGGTAAGGATGTGGAGAAAAGGGAACCTTAGTAACTGTTGATGGGATTGTAAATTGGTTCAGCCACTATGGAAACAGTATGTAGGATACTCAAAAGGCTGAAAATAGAATTACCATGAGATCCAGCAATTTCATTCCTGGGTATATATCCCAAGAAAATGAAAACATTACTCAGAAAAGATAGATGCACTCCAATGTTTATATGATAGTCAAGATATAAAAGCAACCTAAGTGTCCAACAATGATGATGAATGGATAAAGAAGATATGGCATATACCTGTGCAATGGAATATTATTCAACTGTAAAAAAAAGAATGAAATTCTGCCATTTGCAGCAACATGGATGGGCCTAGAAGGTATTATGCTTAGAGAAACAAATCAAACAGAAAAAGACAAATGCTATATGTTATCACTTATATGTGGAATCTAAAAAGTAAAATAAATTAATGAATACAGTAAAACAGAAACAGACACACAGGTATAGAGAACAGACTGGTGGTTACCAGTGGGGAGAGAGTGAGGAGGAGAGGTGGGGTGGGGGTAGGGGATTGAGAGATACAGACTACTATGTATAAAATGGATAGGCTACATGGATGTATTGCACAGCACATGGAAATATAGCCATTATTTTGTGGTGACTTTAAATGGAGTACAATCTATAAAGTTATTGAGTTGCTGTGTTGTACATGTGAAACTAATATGATGTAAATCGACTATATTTCAATTTTTTTAAAGTTCTTTTTTAGTTTTCTACTAGTTCTTACATATTGACTCTCATTCCTTTCAATATTATTTTGTAGCAGAGAGAGAACAATAATTCCTCAATCTTTCAGTATTTCCATGTGCTTCCCTATATTTCCCATATTCCTTTGAAATTAAGTTGATGTCTTGTGACTAGTTCTAGTCAGTGGACTTAGAGCATGAACAATGTTTTTCACTTCCAGTGTGAGAACATTAAGAAATGATGTGCTCTCTCTACCACTCTATTACCAGGTCACAGCAATATCAGAGGTCAGGTGTTCCAGAGCGTATAGCTATAAGATGAAGGAAGGCCGCTGGACCTCTATCTTGCTTGAATGAGCAATAAACGTTTATAAGATTAAACTAATGATATTTAGGGACTAATTTGTTACAGTTTCATGGCCTAGCCTATTCTGCATAATACCTCAATGTACAGTCTCCAAATATGTGACTGTTCCTCCTTCCAAGATCTTGACTATAAACTCTTTTGTTTGTAGATAATTTTAATTATAATGATTTTCTTTAAAAGGTGGTTTGTGCTACCTAAATTTTTCTCAAGATGTCTAAATAAGCTTGGCTCTATATCAGAACATAGAATTCAAAACACTAAAAATAGAAATGAAATATTCCAGTATACATTTATAATAATTGCATGACATTATGAAATACTAAACTACAAAAAATAAAAGCATAGCAAAGCAATGAGAGAAACAGAACCCCTCTTCCTACACATAGAGACATACTTCATGCAGTTGTCCTATCTGTACACCTGTATATACGTTTCCACACATATATCTATGACAGAAAATATATTGTAGTTTATAAATAAGCATAATAAAATAGTACAGTGTAATAAAAAAACAGATATTACTTTCAGACTTACTTCATGAAAACTTAGGGACTGCTGCAGCACCTTCATCTACAATTAAGTGCTTTAATTGCTATTATTATTGTTATTATTATATTTTTTTTACCACCTAACTGACCCTATATAACTAGGTAGGGAGTATGCTTTCAGAGCATACGGTAGATTTAATTTCTTACACCACTGAATACTTGAGATGCTAAAGTTAAAAAACAATTGCACATATTCCAAATTCTCCTAGTTCTGGCCTTATACCACTCTGCAAAATGCCTAACCCCACTCCTAAGTATTCCAGAAATATAAAGGCCATCTCATAAATGTATACTCAAGTGCTTTTTGACAGAAGCCATCACAAATGACTTATTAGGTATACAGAATCAAGTTGCCTGGGTTTTATTTCAGCTCTACATCTTATTAGTGGGGACCTGGGCCTCAGGCTATTCATCAGTAAAATGAGGATATTAATAGTATCAACCTCATATCACTGCTACAAGAATTAAATGCGTTAACATTTTTGTAAAGTCCTTAGAACAATGCTTGGCACATAACAAGCACTATATCATTTTTTTTTAATTTAATAAAAATGTAAATGCTCAAAATTTTTGTAAGACAATAATGGGCATATTGAGATTATATTATTAAGTTAACATATAAATGAGTCCTTGATGATCTAAGATATTTATTTTAGCCGAAATATGCTCTTTAAATCACAAGGAAAGGGATTAAATTTCCTCAAAAGCATTGTCCCAACATAAAATCAAAACACATACTACTCCCAAATGTTTTTTTGTGGAAGCCATACTTCTTGCTGCTGGTTGGGAGCTAGAACTTCTCTTGTTCCTGCTGCACTGCTCACAAACTAACTTCCTGGTATTCTTCACAAGGTGGAGCCTTAGTGTGACACCTTATTATCAGTCTTGAATCCATCACTGGTTTCTTATTCCCACCACCAGCCTGACATTAGGCACCAAGATTATTCCTGCATGAATTTTGTCCGATTTTGTTTGTTGATCAGTTCTCATTGGTCCAGCAATCCCTCACCATCATAAACCATTTTTTTCTTTTTTTTCTTTTTTTTTTTTTAAACAATGATATCATCTTTCCTTCTGAGCTTTCCTATTGCAGTTCTTTGTCACTATTCTAGGCTTTTGGTGAGAGACCTTAGCCTCTGAATTTTTATTTCCTTTCATATCTTTTTGAGAAAAAGTAAAAAGATGTAAAACCAAGTAGTGCTCTGGGTGTATATATTTTATTTCATTCATCAGTTCAGATCTCAGTATGGTGTTGCTGTGCAAGAACCTTCCACTTCCTTTACCTTCTGCTCTGAAAGGGGATGATCCTGAGAAGCAGGTAATTTTCCTGCAGAAGTTCTAGTATGCTAGTGCCATTCTTTCTTCCTGATTCATAGTCTGTGTTGTCTGAAAAAAGCAGAGCTGACCTGGGACTTTCTTTCAAAGCCATAGTGTGTGCAGAACTTGGAATATCTGAATAAAATGAATGACAAAAAGAATAAATATATGTATAAATTAACATAATTTATATCTCTAAAATTATTTAATGTGTTCACAGAGATAACTGAATTATAGCATAATTTAGAAGTAGGTAGAAATTCAGCACATGAAACAATAGTATGAATATAAACAAAAGCTAATGAAGTCTCTAATGCAATGAACACATATAAAGATGAGTGTAAGCATGGATGCAATTTTAATTTTTATCTGCAAATAATAAGATAAAAATATCATTGCTTACATGGGTCATGACATCCATAGAAACAAAATCAATGTATAGGGGAAGCCAAAAATAGATAAGAAATATATTTCCTTGGAGGGAATATATGAGCATATTCACATAGACTTATATAACTATATTCTTATGCATCAAGTAGGTATTACTTGTAAATGTCTATTCAAATCTTTGTCATTTTGAGCTCTTTATGACTATCACAGGAGATTTCAAAGCCTGAAGTATTTGCTATGAGGTCTGACAAGGTCCTGAAGTACAAAAGATTAGAATATTCATTATATATTGCCTACGTTTGTGGATGTGCACAACAATTAATGGCTCTCATATTCCAGCTTCTCTAACCCATTTAAGGATTGTGAGCCTAGTTGAAACACATTGACCCCAATTCTCCTTTCCCATCCTTTGCCAACAGTAACCTTAGGTTTCTTCCCACACCTCCTGGCTGCATTCTCTAGCCATAAGGTTCACTTGTGAGGCATTTTCCAAATAAGAAAGACTCATTGCCACTCTGGGAAACAAATGAAATTAAGAATATAGCAGGAAATTTACTTTATTTGGTCTATCACAATTTAATCTTCAGCTCTAATAGTTTATTTGCTAATCCTACTACATTAAATTCTTGCAGAGGTTTTTATTCTGTAATGATATTTATATCAGTGCCCTCAAGCAGTGCTATAGTTAATGGTCTGTTGTCATTTCCATTATAAACTCCCTATTGCACAAGTAACAGGAGAACCAAGAACCTGTGACTTTCCTAGCTGAGGGCACATTTCAATGCTCTTCTAAATTACAGTATTAGCCAGAGCGCTTTCGTGAGGCAGTATTTTCAGGCAATTTAAGAAATAGCATTTAAAGGGGAAAAAAGAAATCAAAGTTCTACTCACTATCTTAGCAATCAAATAAATATCTGTAGGTAAGTTTTGTTCTGTTTTTGTAGTTTCTTAAACATGTTATACATATATTTACAAATAATAAACTGTTTCGTGTCATTTTGCATTACTGAGATATTGTCTTCAGCATCTGGTTTCAATTAAATACAAAATAAATTTATAAAATGAGGAACATTTTATATTTCTGCTTAAGTTTTTAAACAACCTACTACTATATCGAGGGAGGCATGAATGAGAAATATTACTAACATATATTTTACGAAAGACAGTTTTGTAAAGTAAACATTGGAAGGGGATGATAATTATATTGTAATGTGGTTGAAATGGATAAATATAACCATAATATTCTTTTCACTGAATAAATTATACAGCTGAGTGTCTCATTATGATGTTACAGTCTTGCCTTGCTTAATGGAGCAGAATATAGAACCAATAGTTCTGGTCTCTTCTTGACTAAGCTGCTATGGCTACTGTGGGATGACAGCTCTTAAGAGAACAGTCTTCCCTTAATAAAATTGGGATATTCCACAGTGAACAAGCAAAAGAAAAAAAATACAAATTAAAAAAATACAATGTTAGTACATTTATTTAAAATAAGTGGCAGAAAGAAATGTATTATATTATACCAACTGTACCATTAATTATAAAATGTTGTAAAAAATAGAACATGGAGAATACAATGTGTTTAATTTTCAAAGATTAACTTATTACACAATTCTAGGGTAGGACAGAGGACATGTTGCTGAGGCTCCTGGTTCATTGTAAGAATTGCCTTGTTCAGTCTTCCCTTCTCTTCTTTGCTTCCCCAAGTCAGTTTGTCTATGAGAACCTGTGAAGGCACAGAACTTCACTAGCTTGTGGCAGTCTCTGAAACAAAATGCAAAACTTCTGTGAATGAGTCATTTTGAATAATTTGTTTTATGATTTTTTTCTAACTCTTAAAACAAAGGCACTTAAAAATCATAGGCATTTTTGTCATATACTTTTGAAATTTATTATACCTTCCTGTATGTATAAAGAGAGCACATTGAAAACCATTTAAACTGTCATTGATGATTCAGTCAGAATTTAAATTATTGTCTTGTGATCTAATACAGTAATGCCCCCAGGGCATATTGAGTTATGTAAGGCTGTTTGCCATTATGTTAAATGACCTTACACTGTGCTGTATTTGTAGTTCTTATGTTTTGATTTTGTGGATATTTTTTGTATTTTCCTCTGATGCCTGGCTGGCATATTTTACTGCTCTCCCTGAAACTGTTAGTCTGTATTTCAATTTAATTTAATTCAATCAAGTTTTATGTTATTTTACAGTTTAAAAATTTAATTTAATTTTACTTCGCTTCTATTCTACTGGCAACCCAGAAAAAGCTGTTAGGAGTTCATGGAAAACAAGATTCCATAGCTGCGAATAAGAACCTGAATATATTTAGTGCTTGAGCCTTTTTTCATATATTGTGTGACATGAGTTATGACTCTTCAAAAGTTTTCTTGTTCATACTCCATGTACTTTGTCTGTATATCTATAATATATGTTTGGAAAATTACTGAATGCCAGGTAGGTGAGTTGTTATATTACTGAGGGACAATTTTTAAATATATTAATATATTAAAATATTAATAGAACCTTACAAAGATACCTTCAATAATTTTATTCATAAAACCTCTAATGGCTGTTTTGGGGTTTTGTATGTATTTTAGAAGGTAATAGATATCTATCAAAGCTCCCCTCCTGCATTAAAAATAATAATTAAAAATATTAATAATTTGGATGCAAAAAATCTAAGGAAACCTAATATCTAAGGTAATATGTGATATAAAATATATAAATCTAAATTTTTTCATGGTAGGATTGCATTGGCAGTTATTGAAAATTGATATCACATGCATGTCCAATGATAAGAATAATGCTAGCTTACATGTATTGAGGGTTTACTGTGTGTCAAGCACTGTTCCAAATACTTGTCATTTAGTAACTCTTATAAGTCTCACAACAAACCCTAAGATGGGATGCTATTCTTTTAAATATAAGGAAACCAAAGCATGAGTGAATATGAAACGTTCCTACGATCCCGCAGGTAATAAATGGGGAGTCAGAATAGACAATATCTTAAGTCCTTGTGATAAGAATAGGTAGACTTTTTTTCCTCTACCTCTCCAAGATGATGTGAACTGAATACAATCCACTAATTCCTTTGCACCATCTGGAACACATTAGCTAGATGACTCATTCTCTCTCTGTCTTCTTCCTTATTCCCACATCCTGCTCCTCTCCAAATCTAGAATCTTGAGATTTAAGGAAAGGATCTAGTAAGATTTGCCCTCACTCAGTCCTCTCTTGGCTAGAAAAATGCATAAGATTTTACTCAGCAGGAGCACAGAGGGAGGTCAGAGAACATTGAAAATATGGAGAGAAATCTGTATGCACTCTCTCTCCCATGCTCAAAAAACAAATCCATATTATTTTTCCCCATGAATGGTTCATAGAAACATTTCTCCACAGAAGTATTAAATGAGGATCTCCTGTGATGAGATTATCAGTATTCAATTAGCTGAGTCAATCCCTCTCACAGAGAAAGTTTTAGAAGAGACATTAATACAGCATGTGTTAATTGTTTGCATTATTCTGATAGACAAGGTACACTTTTACTGAAGTACAAACAGCAACAGAAGTCATGCTTTATTTTGAAACTGATCATTTCTGTGTCACTATTAATAATTGTTAGTAGACGCTCCCTCTATGTGTCACGTGCTGTGCTGAGTAATTTATATATGTCAGTGCTCACCCCAATCCTGAATATTAAGATAATGAACTTTCTGATAGTCAAGAGTCTTCTCTGTGCTTCTAACCACTGCCCTTTAATGCTCTTTACTGCCTTAACACTTTTATCACATAATCAACCAGTACCAACCAACAAAAGCAATTGTAATATATCAGTAGTTTATTAAGTTATCACCATCTCACCATATTCCCTGCTTACACTGAAACTTTTCCTTTAAGGGAGAAGTAACTATCTTGGCAGAAACAGGAATCTCAACCATCAAAATCTTCATTCTCTTACTGCAAAGCTTAACAGTATTAACCTAGATATAGGACAAAAAAAAAACATTTTCTTCCTCTTCCTCATAATAGAAAAAGGTTCCCCCAGATTGGAAGTTTGGGAGGAAAAAAAGAGTTGGAGAAAATATAAGCTATACACTGAAGGACTCTCTGAGAAATGGTTTCAAGTGCCTCTTTATCCAAGGAGGTCTCCAAAATACGAAGAAAATTAGATCTGATATAAGGTTTGAAATATAACAGTGAAGAGAACAGTGCCATCGGGAACTCTGGGAGGGGCTGCCTCACCCTGGCCCCAGAGTAGAGATAGTTGCAAGGGCTGCCAGGAGCAAAAAGAGACCAAGATGGATCAAAGAGATAATGTTCAGAAGCCACCAAATTTTCTGCCTCCTAGTTTTATCTTTGTATATGGCTTCATATCTATCCTAGCTTGTGGTTCTGTGAAGAGCAAACTGGTCCATCAGTTTGATAGATAATTTAGTCATAGCTCAGAATTCTTACCTCTTTTTACTGAAACTGTAATCTCTCTCTGTAGGTACCGAACATGAAAGCACAAAACTGGCTACCTTATCTTAAAAGTAAAGGGTAAATAATTAGATGAAAGACAGTGAATTCTAGCAAAGAATATTATGTTGATCCTGAAATATCTATATTCCTTATTTCCAGTTGCCTGGATTCTGGTAGTTATGAGGTAGCCCTAGGTATTCCTTTCCTTAACACACCTAGCCCGTCTTTCTTATGCAGTTAGAAAAGGGGAGCCAAAACACTAGGTTTTGGAAGAATAGGTGGCAAAGGTGTAAGTTATTTTTATGGCTTATTTTTAATAAATTTTTGAGATATAGTGTAAAGAAGGGCCAATATGGGCTGCAGTCTTTTGTTTGTTTACAAGTGAGGGATAGAGAGAAGAAGCAGAGAAAGTCAGGTTAGAATGTGAAGGTGCCTTTGATTAAGTCCTGGCCTCACAGAAGGTGAGGGAAATGCCAAAAGCCAAGGTTATTTGCCAGCTATCTAAAAAGGCGGTCCAGTGGGAACAACCAACTTCTTTTTTATTTTTCATGCCTTGAGTCAAAGTCGGTTGCCTTGGTTACTCAGGCCCTCTTTCCCATCTGGGACAAAGGAAAAACAAACTCAAGTGTGTCCATGCCCTAAGGGAGCCACATGAAGGAAAACAGCCCCTTGTTTGGGAACTAGCTCTAGATCCATGTACCTACCAAGTGGACTTTAGTTATGCAGTTAGGTTTCCTGAGAGGAAAATCTGTAGTTCAGAGAAGTAACAGCAGCCTTGAGGCCCGCTTTTCACTTTTTCTCAGAATTCTCAGGATACTTGAATAGTAGGTGAGATGAGAAGGATATTGGGTAGAAATAGGTCATGATATCTGTTCTATAGCCCTCTCTGTTTTCTATGCCTGAGGATCTTGCTTGCTAAGCAACCTAACAAGCAGGGACAACTAGTCAGAAACCTGACAAAACAGTCTTTATGAGATGAGAAATGGCATACCTAAGCACTTCACCTGAAATAATGAGGAGGAAAAGAAAACCTTAGTTCAGTTGTCTTGCTTTTCCAAGTTTTCCTGAGGCTAACTTCTTAATGTTATCTTTAGCAATTTATTTTGTTTAATTATCTAGTTCCATTACAAAGTGCAATGTCTTTGCTTTAAAATGCACTTAAATATTACCTTCAAAAGTATTATTTACTATGTTCACAGAAGAGTTTAGTTTCTAGGTTTTATAATATTCATAGAGAATGATGTATGCTTGTTTGAATTTAATTTAGGCTGAAGGAGTAGATAAAAAAGGAAGTTGGCAAAACCCATAGGATAGCATTAAGAAAATGAGGCAGAATAATACTGCCGATGAAATGCAGATCTTTCAAAGTCCATTAGTACTGTTAATAAAGAAGAGAAGGAAAAGCAACAACTGCCTGACTGAGGTAAAGAGAGTGCAACTCACCCACAAAGGCTCCGAGGGCCCGACGTTTGACTAGGTATTTTTAGACTTTACAGACTCAGAAAAGTGTCTTAGATCTTCATTAAATAAAATTAATGTACACCTTTTGCAGGGTAAAAAACAAAATTAGAATTTTTCTTCTGTAACTGAGTGATAATTACCTGTTCCTGTAGCTATGTGACTGAAGAATCAGGTCAAAGAGAAACAGACATTTTATTGGGTTTTCCTTATTTTGAGATAATTCTGAAATCTACTATGGTGTTACAAAGAAAATCACATCTAAGTATTATATGACTTTTGAACAGAAAATTAGCAGTGTAAAGAAAGGTTTCAACAGCTCACTCTGTCAGTGGTAAGATCTCTGGTTCTGTGTGTGAGCAGACACTTTATCACTCCTAGATTTTTCATATTGGAGCGTTTATTTAGAAAATGTGATGTCAGTGTGAAAGGCAATGAGTGAGTCTCGTGAAGTAATCTCTTGATTCACTCTACAATTTAAGTTAATCCAGATATCAAAATAGGTACTTAAGAAGACACCTGAACTCCTTCAATCTAGAAAGATCCTGCTGATTAAATACGGCTTTAAAAGACTGATTGTCTTATTTGCCTGAACATCAAGTTGACCAAATGCATTGAATGCTCAAACTGTAAAAAGCAATGTAGCAATGAAAAAGTTCAAAAATAATAGACAAGTAGGCATCACCTTAAGTTCACAACTTAACTGGGGACAGAGAGCATATGCGCGTGGAAATAAACTCCAGCATTATTACATCTCTTTACTGACACAGAAACTAAGTATATATGTGCTAATGGTATAATTCTCCTCAAGCTGCTTACTAACTTCCTAATTTCCTAGCTTACTAAGAGGGAGTGATTTTGTAAGTGACTTTGACATTAAAAAAAAACTGTTTCAATAAGAAATTAGTCACCTGAATCTGTTTTTGTTTTTGTTTTCAGTTGCTTATTAACACATTTAGGTAAGATTATTCTATTACCTGATTGTTTGCTGTCTGTTGCACTAAAGACACCTATTACTCTGCTCTTGCATTGCAGGTTATGTTGGCTAAAGTATTTATGTAGCTGTTCTTACAATCTTGTGGTGAAAATTAACAACTGCACTTATACTGTCAGCCCACACGCAAAACCAGAGAATCTCTCTTTCCTTCTACTACTTTGCCCATCAGCCACATCTGTGCTAGTGACCTGCTGCAGAATGAGCTCTAAGTAAATTTGTAGCCAAAACTAGCATTTATATTTGGAATCTCATTGACATTAAGTTAAATTTACTCTTATCAAATCCTATTCTCCCATCCTTCCTTTATGCTAAAGTATAAATAGTTGATAACTAGCTATGGCTCTGTTTCTCAAACTGGATTTGCCAAATCAGGTATTCAGATAAGTCAAATTTCCTTAATCAAATAACCTGAGAAAAACTACTATTTCCTCCTTTTGGATAATCATAATGCATATCAGCATATGTAGGCATCGACCGGTCCTGCTGTAAAGAAATTTGTTTGTCTTCACTAGGGCAATGTTTTCCGAATATGATTCATCCTGTAGCATTTTTATTTTTCAAAGCTTCTTTATGCTTAAGAATAAATCTGAGGAATACAGTTAGGGAAATGCCAGAATCAAGACTAACCCTTCCTGGGGGTAGAAGGTGAACTTTCAAGTCTTTGTCTATCATGGAGAAGAATGGAGTGGGGGTGAGAGAAGAGAAAGTGGCAGTCAAGGCTTCTCTTTATCATTGACAAACTGCTCTGCCTAGATGTAGACGAACTACTTTTGTCACTCCATTGTGGTCTAGAAAGCACTAGGTAGTCATTACAGAAGTTTCTCTCAAGATAGAGAAGTGTCTTTGGTGAGCCCTACAGTGAAATTTAGCAAAAAATTGCAAAGCAAAATTGCGATTGCAAAAGAAGTATTAATTATTCTTTAAACACAGCACCATTCTCATTAAAGCCAACTGCATTACAAACAGTTGAAAGGGCACGAGTATGGCCAAATGGGAAGGAACTTTGGATTTACAATGTACAGAACTATTTGAATACTTACTTTTAACACTTTCTAAATCTAAATCTCAATGTTTTCTTCCCTTTATGTGTATGTATAATTGGTAAACAAATAAAAAACTGGTATATACTATGTGGTGAATAAGTGCTATGTTACATGTTTTAGTTCTTTCTCTGAGATAAAAGTGTCATGGAACTGGAGATTGACAAAAATGCTACTAAACATATAAAAACTTAGATATAGAATAAAAAAAGAGTAGAGTAACGAATGATTCACACAGTTTATAAAAAGTGAAAATGATAAACTTTATATTTTTAGAACAGTTTTAGGTTTACAAAAAAATTAAAAAGGAAGTGTAGAGCTTTCCCATGTACTCCATATACTGCATAGCCTCTCCCATTGTCAATGTCACTCAACACAATGGTACACTTTCACCAAGGATGAACCTACACTGACACATCATAATTACCCAAAGTCCATAGTTTACAGTACATTTCGGTATTGGTGGTGTACTTTCTATGGGTTTGAACAAAGGTATAATGACATAGCTATCATTATGATATCACATAGAGTGTTTTCACTGCTCTGAAAATCCTCTGTGCTCTGCCTATTCATCCCTCTACCATCAACCTCATGCAACCACTGATTTTTTTTTTTTACTATCTCCATAGTTTTGCCTTTTCCATGTCATATAGTTGGAATCATACATTATATAACATTTTTGGATTGACTTCTTTAACTTAGTAATATGCATTGAAGTTTCCTCTATGTGTTTTCATGGATTTGATAGCTCATTTCTTTTTATCACTGAATAATATTCTATTGTCTGCATGTACCACAGCTTATTTATCCATTTACCTACTTCAGGGCATCTTGGTTGCTTCCAAGGTTTGGCACTTATGAGTAAAGCAGCTATAAACATCCATGTGCAGGTTTTTGTGTAGACATAAGTCTTCAACTCCTTTGGGTAAATACCAAGTAGCACAATTGCTTCATCATATGGTTAAGAGTATGTTTGGTTTTATAAGAAATGTCAAATTGTCTTCCAAAGTGTCTGCAACATTTTGCATTCCCACCAGCAGTGTATGAGAATTCCTATTGCTCCACAGCCTCACCAGAATTTGGTGATGTCAGTGTTCTAGATTTCGGCCATTCTAATAGGAGTGCAGTTATATCTCATTGCTGTTTTAATTTGCATTTCCCTGATGACATATGTTGTGGATCATTTGTTTATTTATCACGTGTATATCTTCTTTAGTGAAGTGTCTTTTAAAATCCGCAGCTCATTTTTTAAACAGGCTGTTTGTTTTCTTAATATTGAATAATCTTTTTTATTAAACCTGAAATACCGGCGTGGCCACCATAGCATTGGCTATGAAATGTTATAACGGTACTGCTCTTACTAATAGACTACAAAAGATACTACACTGCTTGTATTTCAGTGATCCATAATGGGATGATGTTTTTAAGTATAATGTCATGTGATTCTTCATGTGAAAAGAAGTTTACGTTGCTTTGTCTATCGTCAAGGGTACAGAATGCCAGTAATAATTGAGAAGCTGGCAATACAAGAAAATGTGCTCAGTTTATAGTGAAAGCTACAGAGTCATGTGAACAAAAACGTGTGTGTGTGTGTGTGTGTGTGTGTGTGTGTGTGTGTGTGTGTGTGTGTGAAAAGTAAAGCAGGCATCCAGCATTGTAGAGAAGTCCATTGATATGAATTTATTTACTGCAAGTTTGAGCATGGTAATTGAATGCTCTCCAAATAACAGTAAGGCTATGAAGCAGGCAAATGCACAATGTTCTTATTTCTGAATGAGGGTATTTTGGTTTTGACATAAAATCTTAAGCTGAACTTTTTTTCTAAGTATACATAGATCTGTAAACTGAGGCATCCACCCATTTCAGTCAAGATTCTAGTGCACAAGTAATAACCAAATAATAATTATTATGAAAATCATTTTACAAAAATCACTTAGCCTTTTAACTTACAGGTTATATTAAAATGTAACTGGAAACCCATTTAAACTTAAGAAAATTATACTCAACTACTTTATTGAGGCAGTGAAAATTCAGCTCCTATTTCACTCAAATGAAGCCTCAGCCTCATCTAATTAGGAGTTAACAAAGAAACATATAAGCAGGAGATTTGTGTGGAGGGCAGTTAGAGAAAATATCTCCCAGTATCTCATAGGGAAGGGACAGTTTACAGATTTCTATTTAGGTGTGATGCCTTCTATCCACAGTGCCTCACCTACAGGTAATTTTTTGTGAGGTTCACAAATGAACAATGTTTCTGATGGATGAAAAAAATCTGTTGACCACATTAAGAGCTATGGTAAAATTAATGAAGCCACCTGGTTTAGGACAAGTTAAAGGATGTGCTGTTCTCCATAACTTGTCAATGAAAGAATCAGAATATTAATGACAAAAGGAACTTTACATAAATCCCTCCATTTTACATATAAGAAAAGAAGATCATAGATGAGAAAGTAGTGACAGTGCTTAGATTAGAACTTTCATCTCTTGGTCCCTAAATTCTTTTCTTGAAAAAGGAAATCAAAACTTTCAATATTTAACCCAATCTTAACTTTTCACTTATTTATGATTCCTCTTCATAAAACATTAATTACAAATTTTCTACTCACTTGTAATGTACTTGCACATTCACTTTGTAGGCCTTCTTTTCTGCAGTACTTAACTTGTCACTTCTTAATTCTGAGATATATGAGACCTTATTATAATAATGAATGAAGAAGATATGGTTTATATATATATAGTGAAATATTACTCAGTCATAAAAATGAATGAAATTTTTCCATTTGCAACAACATGGATGGACCTAGAGGGTATTATGCTAAGTGAAATAAGTCAGACAGATGAAGAAAAATACCATATGATATCACTTATATGTGGAATCTAAAAAATAAAACAAATTAACAAACATAACAAAACAGAGTCATAGATAACAGAAAACAAACTGGTTGTTGTCAGAGGGGAGGGGAGTGGAGGATGAGAGAAATAGTTGAGGGAGATTAAGAGGTATAAACTAAAAAAAGAGAGAGAGAAAGAGACCTTTACTATAGTTAAGATATTTAAGATATCTTAAATGCATTTTTATATTTACATAAACAATCTCAGGACCTCCAATTGCCAATATTTCACATAAAATACTGGATTTGAATCAGCCAGAATTATTTAGACTAGATTATTTAGAAAATAAATATGTTAACTTCTCATTTTACTATCATCTTTATTCTTTTACTGTCTCCATATTGTGAAAATATTGGGGCTCCTTGAAGGAAGTATGAGCTCTATACTTTTGTCAGTCCCAAAAAGTGCCTAGCAAATGCCTTATATCTAGTAAAAATCTGATGAAAATTTCATATTTGATTGACTGACTCATAACCTTAAGTATATATGCAAATCTTTTTCTTCCCTTATTCTAACATGCTTAAGCATTGGTGTTTTCTTTATTACCCATTAAGATATGAATTGTTCTGTAACAACAATGGTTTTTATAAAATACACATACATACACACAGACACATGCATTTTAAACTTAAAGTCAGAAACAAACAAGCAAACAAATAAAAGGCATAAGTGATTATTTTACTATCTCTAATGATAAGAAAAGATTAAAAGTAACAACAAAAATTAACTGGCTATAACATGCCCATGTATCCATGATAACCCAACTACATTATTGTCATCTAAAGGAAAATGTACCTTTACAAGTGGTTTGACTGAGATTTCTTAGAAATTTAAGATGACTTTCATACCTTTCCAAATAATTCTACAGTGGTTTTTTTTTTGTTTTTTTTTTTTTCACAACTATTTTTGAGATGGTGCAGCTGCAGCTGTAAGCATAACAATAGTTCAGCTTACTGGCATCTATTTCCTGATTTAGAAGCAACAGTGAAATAATTGTCAAGACTTGAAATGGAAAGCATACAAGAGTTGTACATTTCAAACGTAATATGAACCTATTTAATTAGTTTTTCTTTTAAAAGTAATACTTAAACAATTTCTCTTTGGGAATAGCTAAATTTGGATTTAAAGATTTTGTGGACTGATTTATGTGGAATATTTTTATTCTTTTATCTTTCATTATAATGACTTTGATATAAGAAAAGAGTTAAAAAGACTTCTCTGTGGCATTTTTATACTTATATAACATAGCTATTATAAATGGTTAATACAAATGGTAAAACTTTGAAAGAAAACAAATATATTTTTTCCTAAGAAATGCTAATTATTCATATTATATTTGAAAGTCATGCAGTTAATTTCCTTATTAAATATGCAAATAAATGTCATTGAAAACCACAATGAAAAAAAACTCTTTAAGATTTTACTTTGAATAATTTTCCAAGACTAAGCCCTCTGATATTTTAGAAAGTGTTGGAGGGAAAGGGCTACATAATGCCGAACAAAATATTGGAAAGAATAGAACACAATAATGTGGATTACTTTAAACTATTGAATAAGCGGATTTATTTGATTTCACTATGTACTCAAACTAATATATGTCAACTAAAAATATATTTTCTTTTTTTTGTTTCTAATTTTAAGTCATAGATTTATATATTGCCTATCATATAGGTCTTATTATGTTTATAGTAAACAGCTAACATAAATGCTTACTATATACTATACACTGTGCTTAGTTCACATAGATTATCTCATTTAATTTTCACAACTTTTCTTTATATATTATTACTTTCTATATTTTACAAATGAGACACAGGTAGCTTATAGAAGTTAATACAACTCGTATGTGATAGAACCAGAATTCTAACCATGTTTTTCCATGTTTTCACAAATATAGACTACAGTTAAATTAGCTTGAGTAAAAATAGAAGTAAACATATTGCTACAATATGCTTTCATATTAAAGCATAATAGCTTTTTACAAGTATTTTTTGGTATACTTTAAAGATGCCATTTAATTGACTAGAGTTCATGTTGGTGGACGGTTTACCTTAGCAACTCAAATACTTTTTAGAAGTTTTCTTATTTCTATTTGTTGTTGTTGTTTTTTTGTTTTGCCCTTACTTCTAGCAGCACTTGGGGTGCACATTCTCTCTTATCTCTTGGTGTTTAACTTGCTAAAAAACCTGACCATCAAAGCACTAAGTTAAATGTTTAAATAATACAAAGAAAATTTCAGTGGTCTTTAGAACTATTATCCAATGTTTTGAAGCAGTAATGCTGTTGATGTAAGTCCCTTTGACATAGTAAATGTAATTCAGTTCTCTCCAACTGTAGCTAAATAGTGACATAAAGAAATCCTTGTTTGTATATGAATCACTATTCCAAATAAATTTTTCTAAAGTGATTTTATCTCATGAACTCAATACACTATTGAAATTTAAATATACCACACTATTTTTTATGCTTTGATGAATAAAGCTAGCTTTGGGGATCTTCCATAGAATTCTGGAACTAAATGAGATAGCTGCTAGAGTCATAGTGTAGTTATTGACAGATAAATAGGGTTCATTCATTTAATGATTCCTTAAACAAATACTCATTAAGTGAAAATTATACTGGTCATTGGGATAGATGCTAAAGTCACAGTACCAGTCTTCAAGATGCTCAGTCAACTGTGGGGCAGTGGGGATGGTACACAGACTGTTATAACTGACTGTGATCAATGCCATGGAGAAGTACAGCTAGTATGATTGAGAACCAGGGAAGCAGTTTTGGGGGAGGTGATGATAAAGCTGAATCTCTAGCAGAATTAATTAAAAGTTCATCAGTAAACAATGAGATGACCATTGTGGCAGTAGAAAGCAGAGCACAGAATGAAAAAAAATAATGAAAATGTATACAGTGTAGAGGAGTGACAGGGAGGCTGGGAAGGTAGGCATAGTTCTTGTATGTCCTGCTAAAAAGTGGATTTTACCTAAGACTACAGGGAGTGATTGAAGGAGCTATATAATGTAACTAATGTAAAAAGATGTTTTAGAAAAATCAGGAAGTCAAGAGTGTGCAGAATGAATTGATGGAAAATTAAAGAGGAATAAGAAAAACAAGGTCTGGAAGTAAGACATATTTAGTGGGAGAGGAGAGGAAGGCTATGTTTGAGGGATATTAGTATGTGGAAATGGCTAGAATTGCTGAACAACTGGATGTGAGGGATGTAGAGATGCAGGGACCTGGGTTGACTTCTGGGTTTCTAGTTTTGGTAGCTGGATAGAGGAGAAAAAATGGAGCATGTTTGAAGCGTACAGGCAGTGATTTAAAATGTGGACAAATTCATTGTATAATGGCCAGGGACCTTCAAAGGGAGATCCAAGGAGTGATGTACAATGGATAGCTGGAAAAAAGAAGTAATTACTTCAAAAAGGAACTTTGAAAAGAAAAATTCCACAGATAAGTAGAAATGGTAAGAATTTCTTTTGTTTGTTTTGTTTTGATTGATTTAATCTATATAGAAAAGATAATCATTAATTTAGGAATACAATATTTTCAATCTTGAATTGTTTGCACCAATATTTTTATTATATCTGTACAATTTTTAGGAAACCTGAAATTGACTACTAATCAGGTATACCATATGCAGTTTTGTATAGTATTAAACTATCTCAGATGGTAGATAATAAAGTAATACTCTGTGCTTGCTATTGGAATAAAAACATACTCCTAAAGAAATTTAAATAATATATTGAGAATAATTCAATGTAAAGAAATGAGTTAGTAACATGATTGCCAGCTCCAATGTTATTATATTCAGTAACTCTTGAGACTATCTCAATGACAAAGTCCCCTTATTAAATCTTCAAATATTCCTTGGAGCAGGAGAGATTTTTGCCATAACATGTAGACCCTAATTTGAGAGTAACATGTTTATCTGGCAAAAGTCTGACTCAATGTTTAGAGTCATCTCCTAACTACCTTATGGTTCATCCTTATGAAATCCATGTACCACACATCTCAGCTAGGAGTGTTTACTAGAATATCAAACTCAGCCCAAATCTATCGCCCTTCTTTCAGCAGGTCAGTAATATAATATTCTCCGTATGGGAAGGACAGCACATTATTATTATTTGACTAATAATATAAATTTATTACTTTCTGCATAAAAATATGTGTAAAAATATGCAGCCTCAAAAGTAAACCATTAAATTTTTAATCCTACAGAAGAAGTTATTGAATGATTCCTCTGAAAATATTTTAACAAAACTGACTTGAAATTCTTTATAGATATTTCTGCCCTCTGCAGTAGCACTGATATATATAAGGCAAATAAAGAGTTAATAAAGCCAAATAAAAATTACTGAGAATGTGATCTTAAATAACAGATTACTCTTTGAAAATCAACTTTGCACTATCTCTAACAAACTACAAAGTTTATGCAAACTAAGAACACTGCAAACTCAACATTAATCAAATTATTCTATAATTAATGTTATCAGCCTTACCCAGAGTGTAACCTACTAACCTTACTTTCAGGATTTATATTTTCATTCTGCAGCCACTCAGATTACAGCTTTTTGAATTATATTTTATTTTATTGTATAACATAATCCCTGATATTTAAATTATCAGTAATTTTGAGAAGTTTAAAAGGCCATTCCCTCATATTTTATGATGGGAAATTCGGTAAATCGTCCTTTTCAAACTTTTATTTTCAGTATGGTTATGGGTATTGTTGTTAATGGATATTGTTGTTAACCTGAATGAAAATATTCAGGTAGAAGACAGTTACTTGGTGATGTTCTTGTTGGACTTGGCAGTGAGCTCCTGGGAGTTCACTATATCATTATTCTTGATAAACTTGCATACATGTTACATAAGTGTATCAAATATCATGTTAAAATATAAGAAAGAAATATATTTATATGTTTTTCAATAAAATTTCCCAGTCCCTATGTAAGAAATTTCCTTTACTGATTTTCATATGATGAGTAATTGTTTGCTTTTCTTCCTCCAATTTTATTGAGATATAATTGGCATATTGCACTGTAAAAATTTAAGGTATGTGGTGTAGTGACTTGACTTATATTATGAAATGATTACCACAGTAGGTTTAGTTAATCCATCACCTCATATAGTTGCACAATTTTTTTTCTTGTGATAAGAACTTTCAGGATCTATTCTTTTAGCAACTTTCAAATATATCACATAGCATTGCTGACTATGATCATAACGCATGTTTACTTTTATTTATGTTTTAGGAAGTTATAATTCATAGGCCTAAGTATTAGCTACAAAGAAGATGAACACATACTTCCTAATTTGACAGGGTAGATGTTTTCATCTTCTTAGGGATTTTAATTTATAAGCAAACACCTTTTAATTTTTTTTTCCCATTTTTATTTCTATTGCCTAGTACTATACAATGCGTCACTAAGCTTTGGATAGAGGTAAATATAATGATATAGTTAACATAACAGTAGACAGTACTCATTCAAAAGAATTCTTTTGAGCTCTTCTTTTAAATTTTAGGTATATTTAACAAGACAGTGTTCATTTTATGTTTGCTTCAGAGTAAGCCCTTTGCTGTCAATATGACAAAATCAAGCAAAATGCTGGCTAGTTGAGAGCAGAATCATTTATCCTCTACTGCACATCAAGGAAAGTTAAAGACTCTAAATTCTGACAAGGCCTTTAAAATACTTGTAACTGACCAATGGGTAGAATGAAAAAAAAATGAAGTATTTTATTCAATAGCACCAAAAGAACTCAAGTGACTATTAATGAATGCTTGCTGGATCAGACAGTACTGTCACTTTCTAAGAGGCGCTTAGATTTTTAGAAAATAATCTGTGTGAGGACTTGCCATTGAACAAATTACAAGAGGAACCATATCAGGCCCAAATGACTGCCACTAGATGCCATTATCAGCACACCACTGCTCAGGAACACATGCTGGGCAATAAATTTGCTTCCTCCTCTTGTATTTCAGATCTTTATGAATGAACAACATGAAAAAGTTGGAAACAACTCATGTTTTGGGATTAAAAACATTCAAACCAAAAAAACCAAAAAAATACATCTCATGAACCCAGCCTTAATTTAATCTTAACCCCATATCCAAAAGATTACATCTCCCATTCCCTGAGTTCTCTTAAAGTTGCTGCTGTAAACATGTTATAATCTTTTGACACTTCCCTTTCTTGTGACTCTTGTGATCAATTACTCCATCATTCCTTTTTTAGAAGGGACTTATGGGTAGGTAAGTCTGTTTATTTCTTATAATTGTTTCTTAAGCTCAGCACTGTGCCCCACTAATTGGGTAACTGCAGCACATAAATATAACCTTTCTTCATGAACTTTTACCTTTTCTTCAAAGCGGCTTTTCCACAGGTCAAGGGTAAGTGACTGAAGGCACCTAGGGGATGATGTAGTCTTGCCCTATATCTTTACCCTGGCACTAATGTACTATCGTTGTAACAGGAGTATGATGGATGACCTCTGGTCATCAGAGGGGTTGACACACTCTTATTTTCCTATCCTTAAATAAATACAAATATTCTGTTAGAAAATACATAGATTTACCTTTTAACTCTTAATTTTCATGAAGTTAAAAATGAGAAAAAATGAAATCAAAAGAAGCCTTAGAGGGCTCACAGTGAATCATAGACATGTCTGGCTGTTCTGACATAAACATAGATAGGAAGCAAAGATCCTGAACGGTGGGTGCCATGGCACTTCACACATAAGTTTGTGGTTTTTCTATCAATCCAATCACCTGGCTGCTCTAGTCTATAATCCTCTCACCCTTAGTGTCTATCAGAATCAAGTCTTGGACCATTAAGCCTGCTAAGGAAGGAGCAATGTGCTGTCCTAGTTTGCATTATAATAGGGGTTAGTAAGCTTTTTCTGAATAGGCCATAAGGTTTTTGTCGAAACTAATCAACTCTGTCATTGTAGTGGGAAAGCAGCAACTGATGATACTTAAAGGAATGAGTGTGGCTATGTTCAAATAAAATTTTATTTGTGAGCAGAAATGTGAATTTCCTATAATTTTCCTTAGTCACAAACTATGTTCTTCTGATCTTTTTTCAACCATTTAAAAAATGTAAAAACTCTTCTTAGCTTTTAGGCTATACAGCCGCTATGGAGAACAGTATGGGGTTCCTTAAAAAACTAAAAATAAAGCTACATATGACCCAGCAATCCCACTACCGAGAAAACCATAATTCAAAAAGAGTCATGTACCGCAATGTTCATTGCAGTACTATTTACAATAGCCAGGACATGGAAGCAACCTAATATTTATCAACAGATGAATGGATAAAGAAGATGTGGCACGTATATACAATTGAATATTACTCAGCCATAAAAAGGAACTTAACTGAGTTATTTATAATGAGGTGCATGGACCTAGAATCTGTCATACAGAGTGAAGTAAGACAGAAAGAGAAAAACAAATACCGTATGCTAACACATATATGTGGAATCTAAAAAAAAAAAAAAAGGTCATGAAGAACCTAGAGGCAAGATGGTAATAAAGATGCAGACTTACTAGAGAATGGACTTGAGGGCACGGGGGTGGGGAAGGGGAAGCTGGGATGAAGTGAGAGAGTGGCATTGACATATATACACTACCAAATGTAAAATAGATGGCTAGTGGGATGCTGCTGCATAGCACAGGGAGATCAGCTCGGTGCTTTGTGACCACCTAGAGGAGTGGGATAGGGAGGGTGGGAGGGAGACTCAAGAGGGAGGGAATATGGGGATATATGTATACATATAGCTGATTCACTCTGTTGTACAGAAGAAACTAACATAACATTGTAATGCATTTATACTCCTATAAAGATGTAGAAAAAAAAAGAACAGGCAGTGGGCTTGTTTTATAGCATTCTTTATACATATACTACCAATGGCAGTTGAGACATGTGGTAATATATTCAATTTAATGCAAAATGCCATTGTTACCTTAATCTAAGCTAGAGTAAACTCCTCATTTGCATATTCACACTTGCATATCATGGACTTCCAACAATAATGTATTAACTTTTCAAAACTCTTGTATTTGCTTCCTATCAGTCAAATAGAACATGAAGGAAAATTTTAAAGGCCCTCTTTAGGAAAAAATTGAAACCAGCAACTTTCTTTCAGATTCAATGGTGATATGTTTTGCTTTATAAATACCCTTAACTAACACTTATCCAGGAATGATGCACAGGTGTGGTGATTAGCCATAGCTTCAAAAATTCACATAATTTTCTTCTACAGTATAAATTGGGTCACTCCTTTTAGAAACACCTACCAAATAAATTTCAGAGTTAGTATGCTAAATCTATATTCAGGAATCCAATATCTTAGAGATACCTCTGATTAAGTAATGGGCAAGGTATTGCATAATTATGGGAGGGCTGGGTCCTGGTAGGGATTCCCCTTGTTAGTATTCAGCTGCTTTTAAGGATGACACTGGATATCAGTAGTTATCTATCTACTCATAGCTCTGGCTTAACAGTACCCTTGTTAAAATCTTCTTTCCTCATATACTTACTTAATTTTTGACTTTTGCAAATTCCTGTATTTGGACCAGTGATCAGAAAACTGTTCATAGCCAGATCACTGATCTGAATGCCATACTCTAATTTTCTAATAAATCAGTGGGCCACCATTTCATAATACTTGCCAAAGATGCCAGGATTAATTCTGAAGTCATGTAAGTATTTTCTTTAGTCAGGCTTCGGTGTCCTTACCCCTTCCTTTTGCCTTTATTTGTTTATTTCTAATTGTCTCTTGTCATCCTACCTGACTATGATTCCTGGGCATTCTCCTTCCTCTAACTTTTCTGCCATCAGATACAGTGATTTCTTTTTATTTAAAGCTTATTTGCATTCTCACCTGAAAAAGTACAGCATCTCAGTAAGTCATGCTTCCCACTGAACCCAATTACTCCCTCCGTGCAAAGCAAAGCGGGCCTGAACAGCCCACATGGAATAGGCAACATATGTTTGCTATCATCAACATAGCTGGAACATCTGTGTATGAATTCATGCTGTGTGTGCATCACTTTAGTTGCACACTCTTATATGAGACTGAGAGGATGTGCAATTAGGAATAAGGTTTACAGATAATATAACAAAGAAATAGGGGAGTAGATTTGAGAGATGTGTTTACCTTGTGACTGCAGCAGCTCTGTTCTGCTTTCCTGGTAGGACTAAGGTAACTGCAATTACTCATTTAAAATTTTCTCAACCTCATAACTTGAAAGAAATCTCATAAGTGATTTAGAAAGAGTTGGGGAAATGATAGCAATTTTGGTTCATTGTATATCATTGATCCCTTAACAAATTAATAACAATTAAAATAGTGGCATCACAACATTAACCATACTTACGTATGCCCATCACTATCTTAAATTCTTTACATGGATCATATTATCTAATGCTCCAAGAACACTATATGCTAAGTCCTATTATGGTACCTATTTGATAGAGGAATAAACTGAGACATGGATGAGTTAAATTGCACAATTTTAAGAGACAAAACCAGGATATAAACTGATATAGTTTGACTTTTATATATAACTCCAGATATAGATATAGATATGTATGTATATATATCTTCATTTTTCTTCTGTTCCTGAAAAAATATCTCTAAAACAAATGACCATAGTTAAGTCAGATTTATGTAATTTCTTTTTACTAGTGATAGTAGTTCAAGGGAGTTGGAGGTATACAAGGAAACAATAGCTATATATTCTTTTTCCAAAGTACCTGGGAAGGAAGCAGAAATACCAGGGAGAAGACAGAAGGGAGGTTAAAAACCAGTAGGCATGATAAATGGGGAGAATAATAACTCTCTTTCTTCCATATCAGTAAACGACAACTAACCAGATGCTTATTTATTACAATCTTCTCAGTCTTGGAAAGCAAATAGGCATGTACTTGCTGTATGAAGAAGGCATAAATACTATAAGGAAAAACTTGAGGAAATAAATACACAAAATATCCATATCTTTATTTTAATCTAACAGCTCCCATGAAAAATCTAGCTGGCATTGAACATTTATAAAGAACTATTATAACTAATTTTATTTCAATATAATTCTACAAGCATATTGATTCCCTATTTTAACAAGGCACTTACGTTCTCAGAATATTTCCATTAGAAATACCAACAAGTACCTAATAGATTTGGAATTAGTTTTATAGGCTTTCCCTTCTTTTCCCTTTGTTCTAGTTATAAATCAGCAACTAATTAAAAACAAATCAAACAAACAAAAAAGCAGAGGAAATACAAAATAGTAATGTCAGTTTAAGGGGAAACAGTCCTCACTGAATCAAAATGTAAATGGAAGGTTATTAGCAGCAATAATTATAGTGAATTTTTAAATACCTTTCGTAATCTAGATCTCTTGTAAATTCTGAAGAGAGAAATTCCCAAGACACATAGAAAACACAGTTATAGTCCTAAAGAAAATTAGAATCTTTGTATATATTCAAGTCCTGTATGACACAAGGAAACATTTGGAGTTTAATTCCAAAGCTATATGTTGAAGAAATGTATAAAGTTACCCAACTTTATTTACAAATGCTGAAGGAATTGAAAGCAGAGAAAGGTGGTCATAGAGTAGCATAAATCAAGGTGAGTCTTTACTGTGTGTTGAAGAAACTATGGAATACAGCATGAATTAGACATGGGAGCATTTCTTATAAGGGAAAAAACAAAGAAGTGAGAATTAGCACGGTTCTGAAGGTGGCTTGTCTCATTTAGAGGACTTGATTTAAGACAGTTAATAAAATTAAAGTGGCACTATGGAATGCCTTAAGTATTACATGAAAAATCAATTGTTGTTCCCCTGGGGAATAATAGAGCCCCATAGTAAATTTCCTATAAAAAGGAATTGATATTATGTGAAAAGCTTTTGGGGATATCAATCCATTAAGAAAGTGCAAGATCAGCAATAAGCTACAAGAAACAAAATTATTGGAAGCCAGGAAGACAAGGTAGAAGGCGATGAATTTTCAGTGTGACATAAGAAGAATGGCTGAGAAAATGAAGAGGAATGGTAGAGTGTTATGAAGGATGGAAAAAAGAAGGAAAATTAACCCCAAGATTTAGAAATTTGAGGACAAAGATTATAGTACTAATGATAAAAATAAAGCTATTGCCTAAGAAGACAGTTCCATCATGAGGCACAATAAATTTTCTTTTAGACATTCTGACTTGTTAGTGATGACAAATAAATGTCGCTGTTATCTACAGACCAGTGAATCTAAAGGTCATGAAGATCATATTGACAGAGAGGAGACTGAAGGAAAGTGATAAGCATTTGAAATCAGTAAGTATAGAATAAGACAAGTTCAAGGTCTGAGCTAGTGAAAGACAGAGAGACTGAATGAATTAGAGGAGGAACAACCCTACAGTACACTCCAGTTAATGGCAAGAAAGGAACATGGTTCAACAATGAAGGAGTGACTGTCATTCACTAAACAGAGTTAAAGAAGAAGATAATTGAATCACTATCTCATTGTATTCATGGAAAAGGAAGAGTTTTTGAAGACTCATACATTTATAAAGTGATTTGTAATCCTCAGTTACAATACTCATCACTTTATTATTGATAATGTGGGTATCATATACCTCTATGTATAATATAGAGATAAACTATATCTTATAAATTCTCCTTATCAAAATCTCCTACCTTCATCACCCATTATATATGTATTTTATACTGGTACATGCATAGATAAAAGAAGGTAGACAGGGAAAACACTTTAGTATAAATATAGGCTAAAAGTGTAATCTCTAACAGCAAAGAATCTTGATGCTTCCTTTTTTTTTTTTTTTTTTTTTTTTGCGGTACGCGGGCCTCTCACTGTTGTGGCCTCTCCCGCTGCGGAGCACAGGCTCCGGACGCGCAGGCTCAGCGGCCATGGCTCACAAGCCCAGCTGCTCCGCGGCATGTGGGATCTTCCCGGACCAGGGCACGAACCCGTGTCCCCTGCATCGGCAGGCGAACTCTCAACCACTGTGCCACCAGGGAAGCCGATGCTTCCTTTTTTAAACTGTGTTCTTATGGGCAACTGACTTAATTTATCTGTCCCTCATTTCCATTATCAATATCATCCAAAGAATAAGAATAACATACTTATTGACTTAATGACTGACTTAATGACTCATACTTTCATTATAAGCATTAAATGAGCTAACTCATGGAAAGTAAACAGCAGACTTTGTTACATATTAATTATGTACCACATATCTTTTTCTATATGCATATGGATATGTTTAAATTATATATAATGGTTGTGTATAATGAATATTATATTATGTACATATATATGTGTACTCATTATATACATATGATTATGAGTGTTTAGTTTATATTCTTGTGTTTGTGTATATGTGAAGTTGTTGCAGATGAAGAAAACCTAATACTACTTAAACATTTCTCCCACAAATGAAATAGACGTTTTCAAATACACGTTTATATTCAACTCCAAGGATTTGAAATTGTACGTTTGTCAAAACTTTAGTTTTCATGCATTTGTTTTTGGTGAGGTATGGAGAGTAGGGGATGAGTTTTTTTGGCCAGTCACTGACGTTAGGGAGCTAGGCATAGTTTCTTACACTCAATTGTTTCTTGAAGTGAGAGTTCTCACAATAAATGGTGTAAACATTCCAAGTAAGTAGTAGTTTAACACATAATCAAAGCAACAGAGTTTCACAGTAGTAACCTCTCTGCAGTAACCTCTCCTAGAGTGCCAGGGCAAACATTGCTTTTATATACTCAACTGAACACTCTTTTTTTGGATAGATGAGGATTATAGTTTATTCATAAATTCTAATAATATTTCAGTAACTCAGTTAAAATGTCTACTGTAATGTTCTTCACAGCTGTTAACAATGTTAATTTTTAAACATAAATCCCTGATAAAGTACAATTAAAACTAATAATCTGTATCCTTAGATTTAATGGTTAATTTAGAAAAATGATTGTAATCTATTTTTACCCTTCGGTATTACCTGATTTCTTGGGTGTAGATCTGTTGCTGCCTGGTAACATAGTTTTGTTTATTTGCTTGTTTGTTTCATAAAGTAGTCTATAAATGTGTCTGCAAGTCATTCATGAGAAGTAGGCCAGCAGAGAAATGTTAACTGTCCACAAAACTTTAAGATACTGGAAAACAGGGATCATGTCTTTTATCTTTCTTTTCCAAATCTAGAAAAAAAAATCTGCTTGACACAAATAAAGTAATTAGTGTTTATTGAATGAATAAATTAATATCTCCATGTTTCAGAAAATGGAGCCAATCACAAAGAACACAGATCACTCAAGGTCACATGTAGAATTAGATAAAAATAAATGGTGAGGTAGATATTTCCATATTCTTGGGAATACCCTAGGGCATGTTCTCAAGGCCTATTCTCTGGAAATTATTCAATAGACAAAGTTTTTGTTTGATTTGTTTTGTTTTCAGTTTTCTTTCTTTGATGATCTGGTCTAGTTTCCCTTATAGATTGACCTCCCTCCAAATACCATTCCCCTGCAGGATCAGAAAAGACCCACACCTCAGATTTTCTCCTTCCTTCTCTTTAGCAGATTCTATTATTAGCTCATGAGCCTTAACTAGTTCTCTTTTAATGAATTATTGGATTAATAGTAATCAAATGCTATCTTGTTCTAATTGTATTCTTACAGCCAAAAAATCAAGGTGTGATTGTGTTTTAACAGAACATGTAGAACTTCCATGTGGGCAGGTAAATGTTACCTCACTTACTGGACTAAGAACTCCTTATGGGCAGGCACTTTGTGTCTCTGACTGCAATTACCCTGAAACCTGTCACTGCAGGTGATTTTTGATTGGCATTCAATACACATGTTTAAGCAATTAAATAACCTTAAATTCTTCTGATAGAAAATAAACTGTAGGGCTTCCCTGGTGGCACAGTGGTTAAGAATCTTCCTGCCAATGCAGAGGACACAGGTTTGAGCCCTGGTCCGGGAAGATCCTACATGCCGCGGAGCAACTAAGCCCATGTGCCACAGCTACTGGGCCTGCGCTCTAGAGCCCACGTGGCACAACTACTGAAGCCCGCGCGCCTACAGCCCATGCTTCTCAACAAGAGAAGCCACCACAATGAGAAGCCCGCGCACGGTGACAAAGAGTAGCCCCCTGCTCACTGCAAGCAGAGAAAAGCCCGCGCACAGCAACGAAGACCCAACACAGCCAAAAATAAAATAAATAAATTTATAAAATGAAAATAAACTGTAAATAGCATCTATACTATTTATTGTTACTTAAAGTTTGTAACTGTCATTATTTCAATCCAGCACACCACTATCTGTGCTGGTTTTAGTGAGACTGTTAGCAAAGAAAAAGGACTCACTTCTCATTTTGTGTTGTGTCCAGAAATAGTTTACTGGTAATACTGAGAGATAACTCACTGGGGATCTGATTTAAATTCAAATAAAGGACTTGAAAAGGAAAACTCCTCTGTTCCATTGCCCTTAGCTAATATTGTTATGCTAATCCTAAGTATGCGTCATACTGTCAGAAGCTTAAACGATCAACAGAAGCTACATGTTTTTCTTCTGATTTATTTTTTGCCATATTTTAAAATTAAGCAAGTTAAGTTTCCTCTTAATATTTTCACCTTCAGTTAGTGTACCCAATAGCAATGTAAAGAAACAGAGATCTTTTAAAAGATTCAGAAAATCAGTTAAACACAACTTTCTACACGTGGCATCAAATGATAAGAGGATTTGAAAGTTAAATTTAGAGAATGAAGACAATCAATTGAACATGATTTATAGACCATTAACACTATTAACATATCTTGTTTTGAAATATATTCAACTTTCCCTAAAATTAAAAAAAAAAAATCCTTGAAAAGGAATGACCTTTTTTATAAACCAAACACGTTTATTGTGATTGCAATTAATCTCATAAGGAACAAGAAAACACCAAGCTGCTAAATGTACAGCAAATATTTACATTTCCTCCTTTTTCCAAATTGTACTATCATTTATATATTCCTAATGTGGTCATTATCAGTATAATACCTAAGATCATAAAATTAATCATTTTAGAATTAAGATATAACTTATAATAATTTAATTTATAGGCAAAGCCCCATTTTATGCTATGTTTATGGCACTATAGGGAATAATAAAGGAAAAACTCAAGTTTTCCTCCTTCTGTGTAGAAAAACCCAGGTCTTTCCTGTGTTGTTTTTCTTGTGAGTCTCCTTTATTTCACTTCACTTCTGACACTTCTTGTCACCAAATGTGTGAAGGTTTTCCCCCAACAAGCAATTCTCTGTGACACCAGCTGGGTGTCCTACAATTTAATTCAATTCTGACACTACCTAGAGATGATGTCATATCCCACAGGTTAAATGCTCAGTATCACAAAACTGCCCTCTAACCCCCACTTCAGAGACCCATTGCAAGCCCAGACAGAGTATCACCTGTGCTTCTGAACAATCAGCTACATATCAGAGGTTCCAATGACCCCTTCCTTTGGTTCAATTAATTTAGTAGAGCGACTTACAGAACTCAAGGAAGCACTTACTTATGTTTACCAGTTTATTAAAGGATATGATGAAGGATACAGACAAACAGCAAGATGAAGAGATACACAGGGTGAGGAATAGAAGGAGGGAAACTCTCCAAACTCTGAAAATTTGGAATTCTCTGGAGGCTTCATCACATGGGCATAATTGATTATTAACTCCATTTTTTAGCCCTTCTCTTCATTCTCAAGAGAATGAAGGGTAGGGTTGAAAATCCCAAGCTTCTAATTATGGCTTGGTCTTTCCAGGGATCAGCCCTCATCTAGGAGCCATCCAGGAACCCACCCAGAATTGTCTCATTAGAACAAAAGACACTCCTATTAACCAGGAAATTATAAGGGTTTTAGGAGTCCTGTATCAGGAACTGGGGTCAATGATCAAATATTAAAACAAAAGATGTTTCTAGTGCTCTTATCACTTAGGAAATTACAAAGGATTTAAGAAGTTCTGTGCCAGGAACGGGGGGCAGATATATATATAAATATATATATATATTTTTTCCATTATCTCACAGGAACTTACATGAATTTTATATATACACCGTTATTAGACTTTTTGCTGATAGCCCTGACACCAAAGTGTTTGCTTTTGATTATCTGTATCAATTCCCCAGGTACTAGATGAGTGATGGATTTAGAAATCCATCAACCCACCCCCAAAGGCGTACATGCACAGATATACTCCTGGTTCACTCCAGCTGCCTAGTTAGCAAGGGGGGGAATTAAATGCTCTCATCTGGTTAAATATATAGATAGATAAATATAGATATAGATTCATAGATATATAGAAATATAGATAAATAAATCACCCCAAATCACCAAAACTAATGAGACCAAGTTCCCTTGCTGAGTTTATGATTAACTTCTCTATCCAAAACTTTATTCATTTTCTTCTACATCCCCTGTTTCCCTCAGGATTGAGGAGTAACAAAGAAAATGAGGGGTTGAAACCAAGCAATCCCCTGACGGGCTTTTCTCAATAACAGACCACTTTTTGTTCCTCACCTCTTGTTTAAAGAAAAACTTCAGTCACCTGAACCTTCCCTGAGTTTCAAAAATTCTAGCTCAAGGGTTAATAATCAGATGAGTAAGAACATGCAGAGACAGAGAATAGCAGTCTGGCAGGAGAACTGGTAACAATTTAAACAATAGATCAGCCATATAACAAAGTCACAGGACCATTAGTTTCTCCCTGAAGGACATGGATAACAAAGTCTGACACACATACCTAAGTTGTTTTTACAGAAGCCAGACTCCCACCAGACGGAAACTACTGACCCTGATGGCAGGCATGTAGACTCCAGACCAGTTGGAACCAGGAGGTTGATGACTGAGATTCCCGAAACATCACCCTGTTACTTCAGCATCAAAGAATCAGAGAATTGTGTACTAGCTAATCACACACCCTGTGACCCTCTCCCCTCCACGGTCTTTAAAACCCTTCACTGAAAGCAATCTGGGAGTGTGGGTCTTCTGAGTACGAGCTGCCTGTGCTCTTTGCCTGGAGCCCTGCAATAAACACTATACTTTCCTTCACCACAACCCCATGTCAGTAGCTTTGCTGCATGTTGGGCAACTGGACCTAAGTTCAGTTTGGTAACACGATTAGCACAATGGAAAAGGATATGCATACATAGAGAGATTTGATTGAAAGAGTAGACCTTTATACTTATGAAAATGTACTTTGTATATTGTGATATTATATTACTAATTATTACTGGGTACCTGCCCAGTGCCTAGGTGTACATTGCAAGTCAAATCTTTGCAAATTGGCTTCAGACCTGCAAAATGTCCTTTCCTCTCCAGTTTTCACTCTACATTAGTATAATAGAAAGGATAAAACTTGCCATGGTCAAGAGAAAAACAAAACCAAAACAAAAAATCAACAAACAAAACTGGCAGCAGGAGCCTGACCAAGCCTATGACATACCCATCAAACTGAAAACTACCAGTGATATTGGAAAATCTTATTTACCGACTTGGAAACCTGTTGAAAAAGCTACAAATGTTGATGAATGAAACAGAAAAGCCACAAAATTGCATATAAAAAGAGGAATTATTATATTACTAAACCTAGGTAATGTGTAAAATTATCTAGGTTTTCGTGTGTAAAAATATGCCTGTATAAATGTTTATGTTTGTTATAAAAAATGAAATGTTACACTTTGAAACAAATTAATTATAAAATCAGATGACAAATAGTTTCATTAAAAATACAAGAATTTGGACTTCCCTGGTGGTACAGTGGTTAAGAATCTTCCTGCCAATGCAGGGGACATGGGTTCGATCCCTTGTCCGGGAGGATCCCATATGCTGTGGAGCAACTAAGACCATGCGCCACAACTACTGAGCCCATGAGCCACAACTACTGAAGCTTGCGTGCCCTAGAGCCTACATGCTGCAACTGCTGAAGCCTGTGTACCTAGAACCCGTGCTCCTGAAAAAGAGAAGCCACCGCAATGAGAAGCCCATGCACCACAACAAAGAGTAGCCCCCACTCGCCACAACTAGAGAAAGCCCACATGCAGCAACAAAGACCCAACGCAGCCAAAAATTAAAAAATTAAAATTAAAAAAAATGCAAGAATTTAAAACAAAGTCCAAGGCAAATTAATATATCTGTTAAACTCTTTTCAGATTTTTTGAGATGAAAAGTAGCTGTGATTAAGTAATCAAAAAAGGTATTTTATATATATATAAAGATATATATATGGATTCTTCAGTACAAATGTATAGAATATACATATACATACATATATATATATATATATATATATACACGAATTCCTCAGTACAATGTATAGAAGCAATTATATAATGATGAAATATCACTTCATATCTATGTGTATTTCTGATCCTGGAGAAAAGAATATATAATTTAAAACAAATAATTTGGTGCAATTTATTAAGGGGGAATAACCATTGTAATTCTATACTTGCTGTTACTGGTGAAAATGACAAATTGTGGGTTAGAGCCCAAGTGCTGTAAATAGCATGTTTCAAACAGCCAGGATCAAAATGCCTTTGGAATTGGAATAGAGAGCAGGAATCACTGAAAATATGACTCCCTACAAACAGTTACATGTAAGGGTGTGTGTGTGTGTGTGTGTGTGTGTGCGCGCTTGTGTGTATAAAAATATACTTGTAATTGACATTTAACAGATGACTTTTTCTGGTTTTCACAGACTACTTGCTTTTGTTAAAAAAGAAAAAGGCTACTAAAAGGATTCAAAAAGATCTTTAAAAAAATCCTTTACACCAAATGGTTCCATAATTATATCAATATATTTCATATTCAAGAAACATCAGTCAGAAACAGGTGTTGGGACGATATAAATCAATCAAAGTAAAGCCTCAAAACAAAAATAAATAAGGTCCTAGTGCTATTTCTTTTGATAAAGATGACTTTCAGCAGCAAAAATTCTATATTTTGTAGAATGCGACCACTTTACCCTCTGAATCAAGCAGAGTGTGGAGATACACAGGAAATGCTACTGATTTTAAGCATTATTTGAACCAACAAACAGATTTAAAATGACCTTCCACTGTGACAACAATATCTATAATTTGAAAGGAGTTTGTAGAGGAAGAAATGTTGCAAGGTCTGGAGTAAGATAAATGGCAATTTATGGAGGTCAGTTGGCCAATTTCAGATCAAAATAGTTGATATTGCCTCAAAGCAGTAAATATATCAACACAATTTCTGGAAAATCACAATTTGAGGATACTTTAATTTTCAAGGAATTGTTTTACTAGGCACTTTGGAATTGCTTTATCTATATAGCTAATCGTATAACTTTGCTGTTTTCAGGTATGTTCATAGCAATAGAATGTACTGGCTCCTTAAAAAATATAACTAGAGAAGTTGATCTGTTTTCAGGCTTGCTGAAATGACATTATATAATGAACTGTAAGTCTCAGGTCATCCCATGATTCAAAAAGTAGAAATAATAACAATGAGTATGTTTTTACAAGTTAAGTTCTTTTATATAACCCATGGATATTTTTCATTTAAACCTAGTGATGTTCTTCGGGGTTCATTCTGTTTCCCCTGTTTTATAAATAGTTAGACTTGGAACCCATGGTTTCTGTGATTGGTCTGGACTTACGTTTAAACTTACAAACAGAAGTCAGTTCAAAGGGTACAAAGTTTCAGTAATGCAGGATGAACAAGCTCTGGAAATCTAATGTACAACATAGGGTCTGTATGTAACAATAATGTACTCTATACCTAAAAATTTGCTAACAAGGTAGAGCTTATAAGTGTGCTTACCACACACACAAAATGATATAAAAATAAATTAATAATTAAAGAGGTCATGAGGAAATTTGTAGAAGTGATGGATAAATTAATGGCCTTGGTTGTGGTGATGATTTCACAGGTGTGTACTTCAAACTCATCAAGTTAAATATCTATAACCTTTTTTAAACTTAATTATCTTTCAATAGAGTTTTTTAAAGTAGTTTAAAATAATTCAAGATTTTCCATAACTATTCAGTATTCTAAGTTGGAGGATCTTAGTATAAATCAGCATGTAGAGCTTTAGAGGTTATACATTTATAATAATTAAAGATGATAAACAGAAAACATGAAAATTAAACCTGTCAAAAGACAAAGCCATGTAGAATGAACACAAAAAACTTCTAAAAGTGACCAGAGAAGGGATATTCTTTTTTTTTTTTTGAAGATTCATTTATTATTTATTTATGTATTTTTGTCTGCGTTGTGTCCTAGTTGCGGCACTCAGGATCTTCATTGAGGCATGCAGGCTCTTCGTCCTGGTGCAGGGGCTTCTCTCTAGCTGTGGCGCGCAGGCTCCAGAGCCCGTGGGCTCAGTAATTGTGACAGGAGAGCTTAGCTGCCCCGCGGCACCCCGCATTGTAAGGCGGATTCCTTGCCACTGGATCACCAAGGAAGTCCCAAGAAGGGATATTCTTTTAACCCAGCAGGGTATCCATCCAGAAAAACATTTGCCTTTCTAACCAACTTCTACCTGGACCCTCAGAAATTCAAACTTCTCATTGTTTGCTTCATTCTTTCAGGCCCCATCTATCTGAAAACTTCCCTTCAGTCTCATTTTGGAAACTTGTATTCTGAGTTCACCAAATTATTTTGTTGTGCCCTTACTCAGCATTCAGCTCAAACACTGTGTTCTTGTTCTTGTTGATCTGGTTTACAGGCAAAACATAATCTAATTAAAAAGAGCTAAAGGAAGTATTTTAAGTATTTCCTACTGATTGGGTATTTTGATAATTACTTAGAATTTCCTTGGTTGGATTTTTCAAGGCTTAAAATCAGGATAGTTTTAGTTATTAGAATTTCCTTACAATGATTTTCCTAGAAGAAAAACTTACCAACGTGTTATTTTTAGAAGTCTCTGCAAATGTTGAATCATTCATTGCTTTACCAAGTGTCTATTATTTTTATCCATTCATCTGCTCAAAACAAAGGTATTAGGTAGAGCTAAAAATCATCTGTGAAAATATCTTGATGTTTGCTATTTCAGTGTGTCAAAATCTGGAGAGCAGGAAGGGTTAGGCAATAGTATTTTGAAAATAACTTTTTACAAGGAACTTTGACATATCCTTTAGCTTTATTTGCCCCCATTTGCTTTATTATTCTCTTTTTCAGTTTATATGTATGTATACTGTTTTGTCTGAACCACTGAGAGTGAAACGGAAACATCCTTATCCCAACCTCTATCACTAAATACTTCAAGGTGTATTACCTAAGAACAAGGTCATTCTTTTTCATAACCCCATTAATGAACTTTAACATTGATTTAATGCTATTATTTAATCCACAGTGTATATTCCATTTTTTTAATTTGTCCAATAAATGCCATATATAGCTTTTCTTTTTTTTTTTCCCTCATCCAGGATCTATTCCAGGACTACTCATCACGTTTGTTTATCATGTTGCTTTAGTCTCTTCTATTTTGGAACATTAGTTCAGCCTGCCTTTGTCTTTCTTCACCTTAACATTTTTGTAGAAGGTCCCACAATTTGAGTTATTCTAACATTCCTTCATGATTAGATTCATGTTATATTGTGGGGGGGCAGTGATACCACAGAAATGATGCTGTGTCTATTACATATTTTGAGATTAAATTTTTTGGAAAGTTCAGGTCTCAGAACTAACTGGAATCATATTAAAGGAGAGGTAATAATCATAAGATTACAGAGAGGATAAACTACCAGAAACATAAATGAATTGCTTTTTAATAATTTATTTTTATTAATCCATATCACATGCCAGGAACTGGAATAGATGTTAGGACTATATTGATAAAGATGCTGAATGACTAGCATCAAGGATTAGCAAACTACAACCTTCTGGCCAAATCCAGCCATGGCCATTCATTCCTGGATTGTTTATGGCTACTTTTGTGCTGCATTAGCAGAGTGGAGTAGTAGTGATAGAGATCTTTTGGCCGACAAGGCTGAAGATGTTTACTATATGGTTTTTCAAAGAAAAAGTTTTCCAGTCCCTGTTCTAAGACAGCGTAATTCTAGCTATTGTATTTTTTTTAGATAAACAATTATTTATCTAAAACATATGAGCAATGAGAAAAATAGATTAACAGTCATGTGGCTTTATTTGGGGTGATGAGTAGATTTTGATGTATCTTGTAAATATTGCACTATGTAGTACAAAATATGCAATACTTTAAAGTCCTCTACTATTCATATTCTAGGCCTTACTTAGGAAGAATAAGTGATGCCACTTAGCCAGAAATCCCTAGTGTTTCTGAGCCTGCATCTCCCTAACTGTTGTTCTCTTGCCTACTGCCTACTGTAGACCTTATTTCAAAGGACTAAGCTCAAGAGGCTTCAGCATTTCCTGTATCAGCAAAGACTTTCTCTTTCCTTCAAGCGATTTATTAAAGAAGGAATCAGATTGACTTTAGTGAAATATATTCCATTTTTCCTGAAGACAAAATTTTGTCCCATTTAAGAACTCTTCTGCTTATGTCTTGAGCAGAATCACATTTTCAAACTGGTGTCTGGACACGCGAATAAATCCCATTACCCACTAATAGGATTTGTCTGCACACCTCCTGTGCACTCCTTTGGTAACTGAGAAGTCCTTCACAGTGGGCTGTGTTTTTTCTTTAGGTTTATTCTGACATCTGTCCAAATAATTTCACTCTATGATGTGTTTGTTTCATTTAAACCCACCAAAAGGGTGAGAGACTAGTAGTTGATAAAATTCTTGAATAGCATCAGTATTCTTCCTTATTTCACTCAAGGAGATGCCCTAAATTTAACCTTTGTCTGGGAAGGAATGACAGTTCAACCATTTGCAGAGTAACTTGGGGGTGAAACCAACAGCTGTGTTCTTAGATGATGCGTTAGTCACTACCATTTTTAAGTCCCTGTCATTCAAGCTGCCTCGAAAATGTGTTTAAAAAACTGTTAAAGAGTAGTAGTCTGCAAAAATGGAAATGCTGCTAACTTGATAGTAGAAATATACTTTGGGAAGTAATGAGAACATGCTGTACTTTTTAGGCGAGGATGGTAATTTACACTAATAGTAGTGTTACCAAACAGAACTTGGGTTCCTCGCCCTCACTCAGTAAAGCCAATCTACTGACACCAGGTTGGGGTGAAGGAAACTGCAGCATTTATTGCTGCTAAGGGTGCTAAGCAAGGAGTATGGAGCAGCTAATGCTCAAAAGGCCTGAACTCCCCGATGGCTTTCAGGAAAGGGTTTTTAAAGATGGGGTAGAGGTTGTGGGGTGTGTGATCAGCTTGTGGACATTCTTCTGATTGGTTGGTGGTGAGGTAATTGGGAGTCAACATCATCAACCTCTGGTTCCAACCAGTCTGGAATCTCTGTGCTTATGGGCAGCATACAGTTTTTGATAACTTCTTCCACCTGGTGGGGGTTTCAGTATCTGCAAAACAGCTCAAATGATACATCTCAGAATATTCTCTACAGCCCTTGAGAAGGATCTAAAGGCCCTTGACTTTGTTTAATGGCTAAACTATTTTTATTTTGTCTTGCTTGACTGTTGTCCTTTGCTTCTGCATTTTTTCTCACTTCTCTGATTAAGTTTGTTCTTTGAACTCAGGGAAGGCCTAGGAGGCTAAAGTTTCTCTATAAGCAAGAGGCAGATGGAGGACATGGGGAGTGGGAGTCTGTCCTGGGAAGGCCCCATAGGGTCCTGCTTAGTTACAAGAGTACACCTTGGTTAAACCAGATCAGTAAGATTAATATTAATTAATATTATTATTGAGGGAAGTATAATTACTCAATAATATTGAGTAATTATACTCAATTAATATTGAGTATAGCCTCTCTGGCTATACCTTCATTGCTAGTTACTAATAAGAGGTACCCTCCATATCTCCCACTGAATACTTCTCTGTTTTTAGTCTAACCTGCTAATGATAACAGTACTAACATTTGCGGGAAATTGATATTCCGTACCATATTCCTTACTTATTTTATCTGCAATTCTTACAATCTTTCTGCAAGGCAGACATTATTGTCTCACTGTTACAGTTAGAAGAATGGGCCATGGGAATGACTTTAACTCTTTAAAGGCCAGTTAGTAATTGACAGAGTTAGGATAAAACTTAGATCTAATGCCAAAGCCCAATTACTTTTACCCCAGTGCTTTATACATACTATTGGTGATTATTTGACTGTATTGATTAAATGTAGAGCAAATTTTCAAAATACTAACTGCAATTTGAACACTCTTTGTTTTCATTGAGCTTTATTTTATTCCAGAATCACATTTTTCCTAATTGCAAAATGATACACGTAACCAAAAAACCCTGTGCAGTGAGAGTGAACCTGCATTATTTATACATTTTTTGAAACCTGCTCATTACTTTACTGCTTGACATTGCCTGATACATGCCAATCTTACACAAACAGGAAGACTTCTGGATATTGAACTTTTTCTTGTCAAATGATGTTGAACCTAAAATATACATTCAACTTCCATACTCTAAGTTTTATGTTTCCAATTTTTTATAGAAACTGTCCTCAAGTTAGCTGAAATGTTAGTAAATTTAATTATTTTAATTAATCTCCCTTTAAAAAGTTTTAATTGTTTTTAGAGACAAATGCAAATAGCCATAATTTCATATAGATCCATACAAAATTAAAAAGTAATACTTGCATATAAATTTACCAAACCAAGTGGACTTTACTTGTTACCATGTTAAATGCACACTAATTTTAAATAGAGATAACAGATGTTACTGGAAACCTCCTCCCAAGACTTACTATGAGATGTCAGAACCATCCCTGCAAATCCCAGACACCGTAGCAACCCCTTCTACTTCTGCCTTTATAAGAAGAATGAGGAGTGGAAAGAAGGAGATAACAGAAGCAGAAAACCACTTATTTTGAAGGAAATGAAGTATTTATAGTAAGAACTATTTTCTTTGTCTAAAACAAATTTAATAATGTGGGGGAAGGGACAAATGGGAAGTCTCCAAGAGGATAAAACTTATGATGCAGAATGCCTACAAAAGGGGAGGCTACCTGATTGAACTGCAGACTCTCCAGAGCCATGAATGTTGGAGTGACACATAACCAGCAAGGTGAAAAGAGACTATAATGTGGGGTCCAAATAGAAAAGAATCTAGTGGAATAGAGGATCATAAGAGGAAGAAGAAGAAAATGGAACTGTTTAAGGGGCCACTGGTTCAAGTGAGGTTATGCCTCACCAGGAAAGAGAAGTGGAGATATAGGACCAATGGGAGACATAGCCACTCTCTATGAGAGAGATCTTATTAAAAGATAGGATGGCTGTGGAGTGGAGTAGTATCCCAAACACATACTCATTCCTTCCCACATTGATGAAGACCATGGTAATGAAACAGAACCAAGCCAAAGCCATGCAAGGATCTTGTCCCAGCACTGGTGTGGTAACTTGCCCAACTGGACCCTTGTCTCCCCTATCTGACTTCCATATCCCCATTCTATAGGGCAATGCCAAGGAAGAAATAGAGGAGGAGTAGAAAATCAGACCTCCATTTTCCCCCCATTTTATCTCTCCCAAGGCACACATTTTACCAACAACAGAGAAGAGGAATGCTTTGGATCAGGTAAAAAATTACAAAGTTAAATTGGACTGGTCAGAAAATTATTTAATCCACTCAGGATGATTTTATGTGAATGTGGATTATATATGGTCCAATTGTAGGACAGTGGTTTGCATAAATGCAAATATTATCATTTTTATACCCCATTGAGACAGAACTTCAGTAGCTGGTTATAAAAATTTTAAATGCCTGTGCTATAACCATGTGCCTTTCAAAAACTGTGTTCTTATGGTTCTCATAAAATAAAGGCTATTGTCACTTATGTAAAATAATTTATAATATTAATAAGTCCTTATGGTCAAACAGAAGTGCATCTTTCATGACATGGTATGAGTATCTTTTGTGACATAGGAAGATAAATAATGGGATGGAAAGGCAAGAGGAAAGGGTTGAAGCTATGATAGGAAAGGTACCTGTTATAGCAATATTGAACATTAAGCTCTTTTATTTTAATCCTCATTATTCCTGTATCCAAACTGCTAAACTGATACTACTACTATAACAAAGAATTTGGGGTTTGCTAGAGTAAGATATAAAGGATTTGAATTTGACAATTACTCTTGAAATGTACACATTAAATATAATCTAATGGGCTGGGGAAGGGGGGATTCAACTGAAGCTGAATTTCATAAGAGAACAGGAAAGATGAGAATCTCTGAGAGGAATTCACCATTAAGGATTGAGAGTCTAAACAAGACTTGTGACCCAGACCTAGTTTCTGAAGAAAGCATTTGTTCTAGGCTCTGGCTTGTGTCCACTGGAGCCTATAATTTTCAAATTTCACCTCCGTCATCCTCTTGCCTGGATTAGAGTAATCAACTGCTAATTTGTCATTCTGTTACCAGAGAGTAGGTTCTTATATTGCTGAGAAAAAATTCAGAGACAAGACATGGAGGTAGCGAGAGCAAAGCGAGGATTTGTTAAGCCATAGTGTGCTCTCAAGGGGAGAGCGGGCAGACTCAGGTGAGTAGCTGCTCTGAGTTTCTTTGGCAAGCTGGTTATATTGGGTGTGAAAATGAATGAGTGGAATATTCATTGAGGAGGAAGGAATTTGGGATCATAGGTCCTGATTTTCATTCCAGCTCCACCTTCCTGAGAAGAGGAAGGATTTTTGTCCTTATTTAGTCTATTTTTTTTTTCCTAAAGCATTTTTTAAAAAATTGAAGTATAGTTGATTTACAATATTGTGTTAGTTTCAGGTATACAGCACAATTGATTTATAAATATATTCATATATATATTCATACTCATATACATATGTATTCTTTTTCACATTCTTTTCCCTTGTAGGTTATTACAAAATATTGAGTATAATTCCCTGTGCTATATATTGAGTCCTTGTTGATTATCCCTTATTTGGTCTTGATTGGAAGTGTCATGGCATTGGTGCATGATGGGTACTTCTTATCTGCAAGGCTAATTTTATTGTAATGAGGGCATAATGAGCAAAAGTTTACATTTGGATGCTGGAGAGTCCCACCTTTCCCCACCTTTCTTTATCTGCCTCTAGGACCCTTGTCACCCCAAAATGTGTGGTTTCCTGTCAGTCCAGCATTTCCTCCTTCTCTTTGTCTGCCCACAGACCCCCATTGTTCACAAGATGTATGGTTTCCTGCCACATGGCCTGTGCCCACCCTACTTCTCTGCTCATATCTAGCTATCTGCCTGCTCTGACAGTTCTACAATCTATTTTAAAAACAGAAACAGAATGTCTCAATTAAAACATAAGTCAGATCATTACACAACTCTGTTCAAAATCCTCCAAAGTGAAAAAAACAAAGTCCTTAAAATGGCCCATTGGGCCCTACAAAATTTGATCTACCACCATGACTGCATTACCTATCTAATCTCATTTTTTTCTAATCCCCCCTACTGTTTCTTTTCCAGTTCCATCCACACTAACCCTCTGCTGCTCTTCAAACACATCAGGCCATAGGGGCTCTGCAATCACCACTTCCTCTACCTGGAACACTCTTTTCCCAGATATCTACATAACTCACATCTTCACCTTCAAATCTTTGCTCAAGTATCACCTGTAACCTGAGCACCATATTTATATTTGCCATGTGCCTCACCCGGTCCCCATCTTGGTTCTTCCAATAAGTTTTTAATAGAACTATTTTATAGATTCTTCAATATAATACAACCAATTGGTCAATAAATATATCTTTTAATTTTGTGATCTTTCTTTTAAAGAGCTCTTTCAGACTCAAATTCATGATAAATTATGTTATCAACGTAATTTTTACTGTGTTAGAAGTTGATGAGAGCTATGGAAGAACATTTTAAAAGGAGCAAGGAAGACTTATTATTTAAGAAATACAGTTTGTAAGGCTGTAGCTGCCATAGAGCTAGCTCTTGGGTCACCAGGTGCATTGTCAATGAGCAGTAAAATTTTGAAAGAAATCCTTTTTTCTCCACAGTAGTAGGTCTTAACAGTGGGCTTAAAATATTCAGTAAACCATATTGTTAACAGATGTGCTGTCATGTGGGCTTTGTTGTTACATTTCTAGAACAAAGGTAGAGTAGACTTAGTATAATTCTAAGATTTTTCACAAGGGTAAGTGAGCACTGGCTTCAGCTTAAAGGCACCAGCTGCATTAGGCCCTAACAAGAAAGTTAGCATGTACTTTGAAGCCAGATATTGACTTCTCTTCTCTAGCTATAGATGGCATCTTCCAATAGAAGGCTGTTTTGTCTACACTGAAATTCTATTGTGATGAGAACCAAAAGTCTCCAAAAGTTGTCTTTGCCTCATTACCATGCTAAGATTTCTGCCCAAAGTTGGTGGGGTGGGGGTTGCACTTTGCTAGGCACAATTAATGCCTTGTGCAAAGGAGCCCAATGGACTACACATGTTCTATCTGTTTCTGGAAATTGCTGCCCCTTACCCCAAATTTTGATGGCACACCCACCTCTTACCCTGTAAAAGTTTCCTGTTTCCCCCTGAGGACAGGTAGTCTTTAGAGTATGAGCTCTCCCTTCCCCATTCCTTGATCAACAAATACAGTTTCTGCTCTGCTTTGTGGAAAAAAATAAAGAAAACTTGTTGTTTAGTGTAGCCACCTTCATTAATTATTTTAGCTAGATCTTCTGGATAACTTACTGCAACTTCTGTATCAGCTCTTGCTGCTTCACCTTGCACTCTTGTGTTGTAGAGATGGCTTCTTTCCTTAAACCTCATGAAACAAACTCTGTGAGCTTCACATTTTCTCCTGCAGCTTCCTCACCTCTCTCAGCCTTCATGGAATTGAAGACAGTTAGGGCCTTGCTCTGGATTAGGCTTTGGCTTAAGGGAATGTTGTGGCTGGTTTGGTCTTCTATCCAGAACACCAAAACCTTCTCCATATCACTAATAACGCTGTTTTGCTTTCTTATCATTCATGTGTTTACTGGAGTAGCACTGTTAATTTCCCTCAAGAAGTTTTCCTTTGCAATCACAACGTGGCTAACTGTTTCAGCCTGTCTCAGCTTTTGACTTGTCTTCCTCCCTAAGCTAATCATTTATAGTTTTTGATTTAAAGACAGAGACATGTAACTCTTTCTTTCACTTGAACATTTAGAGGCCATTATAGGTTATTAATTGGCTTAATTTCAATATTGTTGTGTCTCAGGGAAGAGGGTGGCCTACGTAGAAGAAGAGAGAGCATTGATTAAGTTCACCATCTTATATGGCAGCAGTTCATGGCGCCCCAAAACAATTACATCAAAGTTACATCAAAAAACAAACAAAAAAAGTTACAGCAAAGATCGCTGATCACAGATCACAGTAACAAATATAATAACAATGAAGAAATTTGAAATATTTTGAGACTTACCAAAATGTGATACAAAGACAGGAAGCGAGCAAATGCTGTTGGAAAAATGGCACCAACAGACTTGTTGAACGCAGGGTTGCCGCAAACCTTCAATTTGTAAAAAATACAATATGTGTATTTCAGAGATTCAAGGATGGCTCAATATTTGAAAATCAATCAAGGTAATCTACACATTAACAGTCTAAAAAAGAAAAACTACATGATCAAATCAATTGATGCAGAGTAAGTATTTGACAAAATTTAATAGCACTCATTAATAAAAAAAAAATCTATCAGAAAACTAGAAATAGATGGGACTTCCTCAACTTGATTTTTAAGAAAAGCTTAAAAAAAACCTCTACACCTAATCATGTAGGACTGAATAGTGATAAACTGAACACTTTTCTCCTAAGTTTGTGAGCAAGGTATGGATGCCATTCTCATCTTTTCTGTTCTATCCGGGAAGTTTTAGCCAAGATAATAAGGTAAGAAAAGAAAATAAAAGGCACGCAGATCAGAAGGGAAGAAATAAAACTGTTGCTATTTGTACATGACGTGATGGTCTATGTAGAAAACCCTAAGAAATTTACTCATAAAAAAATCTCCTAAAATTAATAAATGAGTTCAGCAAGGTCAGAGTACACAAGATCAACATAGAAACATTATAAACTTTTAGATAACATAGGCACAAATCTTTGGGACCTAGAACTGAGTGAAGAATTTTTTAACTTGACACTAAACACATAAACCATAAAAAGAAAAATTGATAAATTGGATGTTATCAAAATTTTAAACTTTTCCTCTCTGAAATTTCCAGTTAATAGAATAAAAAGACAAGCTACAGACTGGGAGAAATTATTGCAAACCACATATTTGACAAAGAATACATATCAAGAATTCTCAGAAGTCAACTGTAAAAAAAAATCCAACTAGTGAATGAGTAAGACTTGAAGAGACATTGCCATTTCACTGATTAGCATCTAAGATTGGCCAATAAGCACATGAAAAGGTATCACCATAATTAGACATCAGAAAAATCCAAATTAAGGCTGTGATGTGATAGCAGTACACACTGAATAGAAGAGCTAAAATTTAATAACAATAACAGTAGTACACACAGAAACTGAATCTCTGAATAAGCCTGGTAGAAATGTAAAATGGTACAGCCACTCTGGAAAATAGTCTGGCACTTTCTTATAAAAATAAAAATGAAACTACCATAAGACTCAGCAATTGTATTTATCCTAGAGAATTGAAAACTTATGTCCACTGAAAAGTGTCTACATGAATTTTCATATCAGCTTTATTCTAATAACCAAAACTTGGAAACAATTAAACTATGCCTCAGTAAGTGAGTGGTTAAACAAACCGTGATACATTCATACCACCAAATAACAATAAAAAAGTAATGAACTGTTGATACACACAACAGTTTGCATGGCTCTCAAGGACATTATGCTGAGTGAAAAAAGCCAATTTCAAAAAGTCAAAACTGCATGTTTCTATTTATATAGCATTCTTGAATTATGAAATTATAATAATAGAAAACAGATTTGTGATTCCTGAGGAAGGGAGGACTTATGAATATAGATTATCCTGGGGGGTACATATGAATATAAAGGGGTAGCAGAGAGAGATCTTTGTGGTGAAGGAGTCTTCCTGTGTTCATTGCAGAGGTGGTTACACTGATCTACCCATGTGATTAAATGACATAGAACTATGCACATACATTGTACCAGAATGAGATTCTTCATATTGTTATTATACTATAGTTATGTAAGTTGTAGCCATTAGAGAAAACTGGTAAAGTGTACACAGCCCCTTTACAAGCTAACTTTGCCACCTCCTCTGAATCTAAAATTATTTCCAAAAACATTAAGGAATAAAGAACATATAAAATTGAAATAAATAAAATCTTGTAAAATATGTTAAATTGGATGGAACTCAATGAAAATAATCATATACTAGGATTCCCATGGGCATCTGGATCTATGTTGTTGCCCATATTTTTCGTGTTACTTGTATGTTATCCTAGTAGATTGTAATTTTCAGGAAGGCAATGACTTTTACCTATTTTGTTGACTGTTGAATCCCAAGAGCTTAGATCAATGCTTGCATGTATGATGTAATCAGTAGAAACATGCTAAATGAGGCAAGTAAGATAGTAGATCCATCATATTAGTATGCACAGAGAATAATTTATGGTAATAGATGAAATGATACTCATAGTCTCAGATCTTGACCATGAGAATTATAAAAATCTTGCCCAAACACCTTTGGATCCCCTACCTTTCCATTAGATCTTGTTTCATTTACTGAAGCAAGTGCAGGCACACTGTTACTCTAACTGTTGCTTTTGTAAGTTTTAAGTAAACAACAACAACAAAAAGCCTTGTTAGCCTTGAAGTGTATAATTTGGCAATAAAAAGCACAAAATAATTTAAAAATAGAATTTTACCTATTTTAAGTGTATTTATTTAAAGGCCAAGAGATAGCCTTTTTCGGGAGACAGCTTAGTTTGTATTGATTTTGGAACAGGATATATGGGCAGCATGATTGGAGTCATGTGGTTTAGCAACATTGCTTGGACAGTTTGGGTTTATCAAGTGGGGCAGGCAGAAACAGCCAAAGTCTCGTAAATGTTACAGTGAAATACTTAGTTTAGGCCTTCAAGGTATTTCATGATGATCTTTTGGCCAGCATGGGTCTCATGGTCAATATGCTTAAGCCAGATCTCAGAAACTAGATACTTAACTACTCTCTGTGGTTTCTGAATCTATGGAACAAGCAAGTTCTGTGATCACAGGAGATGCTTGAGTAATGAGAACAGTCGTTAGTTTTTCATGTGACTTTTTGTTCTCTTTGGGGACTTCAATCATTGATCCAAGTTATCAGCTGTATAGAGACATTTAAGACCGGAAAGGATGTAGCATGGGACTGTGATGCTAAGGAATATGAAATGTAAAATCATAAATGGATCCTTTCCCATGCACCAATCTTCCATAGTCCTAATCAGGGAAACAAATGTCAAGCTCCATCTGAATTGCCTGAAATGGATGACTCAGAAAGTGGCATGGGGCAAGGTCTCAAAGTTTTCTTTTCTCTTTTTATCGTTACTAGTCAGGTATTGTTATATCAAAGATTATCTCTTAAAAACTAATGCATGGAATTAAAGGAAAAAATCTTCATTTCCATTTTTGATAATTAGCGGTCTAGAATCAGAGGAAAAAAGTTGGCTCTGAAAATAAATTATAGAAAGAGACAAAGAAAGGGATGGCAGTCATTGACTCCTGACATTTGGGGGTCTTTGTCCATGAAATTTTTCGATAGAAGTTGCTTACATATGGAAGTCTCCTGCTAGATGCAAGTTTCTTGGGAAACCTGTCTCCATCATGATGCCATTTTCTCTGGAGTATCTTGAGAGATCCCAATTATAGATGGCTGAGTTGTAAAGACCTCCAGGTCATGGGAATGAGATCATTTATTTTCAGTGGGCAAATGCAGGCCCAGGCATCCAACCGTTGTAATTTAATTGCTGTATTTGTAGTTAATAGTACCTGATAAGGTCCTTTCAACAAAATTCAAGAGCAATTTTATGTTGGTATCATTTTCAGTAAAACCAGGTCTCCAGATTAAAGGTTGTGTAGGGATTCCTGTGGTTTATCCCTGAAAGAAGCCACTTGGACCTATTAGTTATAAAGGTGAGTGTACTGCCTTAAACCTCTAAGTATTTGACCATTTGCTATGGATTAAATTGTGTCCCTCCAAAATTTATAGATTTTATTTTTTTAAACAAAAACCCTAACCCTCAATGTGACTGTATTTGGAGCTAAGGGCTATAAAGAGGTAATTAAACTTAAATGAGATCACAGGATGGGGCCAATAGGGCTAGTATCCTTGTAAGGGAAGACAACAGAGAGCTCTCTCTCTGTCTCTGTCTCTCTGTCTCTCTCCCTGCTATGTGAGGATACAGTGAGAAAGTGCCTGTTTGCAAGCCAGAGAGAGGTCCATCACCAGAAATCAAATCAACCAGCACCTTTGTTCTTATACTTCCCAGCCTCTAAAATGTTGAGAAATAAATTTCTGCTGCTTAAACTACTCATTGTGTGACATTTTGTTATGGCAGCCTGAGCAGACTAATGTACCATTTATACCTGTAAAAAATTATATAATCAGTTATGGGAGGTGTAAGTCTAGTCTCACAGGGTGAGTTGTGATTGGTTCATATGTCATAGCCTCTGATTTCTTTTGCTGAAGATCTGAAAGGCATTAAAGTTAAGGGTATGTCCCTATATCGTGGCAGTCATAATTCTTTAGGTAATTTTCAAGCTTTATTTTAAATATATCAGTTATTCTTCTATTTTCATTGATGACTAAAGACAATGAGGATGTGGTGTTTCTGGATGATGGATAGTGTCTTACAAAGCACTTCGATTATTGACCTTGTAAAATGAGGACTTTGGTTACTGAATAAGTAATTTAGTATACCCCAAGTTGGAAATATAAAGACAATACGATGAACATAAGGCATCCAGAAAATAGACAATGGTAAGAACATTTTTATTGTCATTTGAAGAAGGTGAACGTTTAAAATCCACCTTTCAATATTTAAATAGACCTTTGGATCTTATCATACTTTTACTAGGCTTATAAGTTTAGCAGATGGAACATATGCCAGAAACATCCTCAGAAATTTTGAGTGAAGTAGTCTTATGAATGCTGATTTAAGATTGTAGATAATTTATCTATGCTTTGGGGATAAAATGAAAGTGTTCTAGGTAATGAATTATGTTAGCCAGCATTATTAGAATGAAAGAGAATGGAAACCTCTCTTGAGGGATAGCACGCAATTAGTTTATAAACAGGTAGTCAATGATTACCTGGTAGTGAGGACACATGATACATGGTGAGGACATTGGCAGTTGTCTAGGACCTTTTGATTTATACCATGAGACATACCACAGGGGTTACTGATTGTCCCTGAGTGACTAGTGCATACAATTTAGAAACATAAATCAGCTGGTAGACAAGTATTCTATCAGTCTTTGTGCTTGAACATTAATTCTTTTTGAACTAAGGAGTATGCAGTCATTAAAACTTATTTATATTAATATATCTTACTTATACACAGTGCACTATAAAAATTGAAATGCCAAACATACCTGATTGATTTTATAATCTTTCTTTCATAAGGAGAAGGAGGCAATCATTTTGGTACCTGTTGGTCATTCCAGGAAACCTACAGATATTTGTTATTCTTTATTTGGTGCCTGAATTTGGGAAAGACAAAAAAAAATGTGAACAAACAAATAAAAAACACTTGACAGGGAATGTAAGACACAGATAAGCCATATTTTTCAAAGGAAAAAATAGGGACAGCCATAAGGGGCAATGATCTTAGTAATTTAAATTGTACTCCTCAAAATGAGGACATTGAAAAACATTATTTAGTTCAAGAATGTGCTAGAAGCATTGAGAGTTAGAATATTTTTGTGACAAAAATAAAACCCTTTTTTTCTGGGCAGAGAATAACTTGGTCATTTTATTTTAAAAAGTTCAATTTTACTTTTTTGTATTTATCTAGTAATATTTTGCAGGAATGGAACTATACAGTTTTCCCTTACGAATAAATCTATTAACATAGAGTCAGAGTTATCAGAATGTTTAACATATTTCATTATTTTCATTCATTTTTATTATTCACATTTATATTTACATTCACAGTCTATATGTAACATTATATATGTGTATGATAAGACATATACAGATATATAATTATTTGTATAAATAAGAAAATTAAACATTAATGTTAGTTTTAAAACATAATTAACATTATCGATATATAAAATAAACCAATGCATATTTTCTATTCAGTACTCTATCTTAATAAAATATGATGATTTCTGCCTTAAGAAAATGGCAGATAATATTCATTATTTTGTATATATTCTTGTATCTATAATTGCTATGCTTAGTATAATCTCAAATATTTATTGTAGTATCATCATTAATCAAAACAACCAGCTTTTGTTCCTGCCCACCCAGATAAACTAGACAGTAGAAAATTCAAATGTCTTAACTGCTTTTCTTCAAGAAAGGCTACTCTGTGTTACATTTACTGATATATAAATGTATGTATATATGCTGATGCATTTTAGTTCTTCTGCAATGCATACGAATAAGGAAAAATCTAAACTCAATTTAGTGAATAATATGTTGTCTTTTTTTCCTACTTTGAATTTATCCAATTATCCCAATATTATTTACTAATAAATACAATTTAATGTTAGTGTAAGTTATTAAATTTGACTAAGAATATGAAAATTATAATTTACACTACACATTAAACCTTTATAATTTATGACATCATAAGAAATGAGATTAAACACTTTGAAGCATTTATTATTAAAATTCAATTTAGTTAAAAACAATTTTATATATTATATTTGGAATTTTTAATGGTTGCAGAAATAATGATAACTTATTTGACTCAGACAACCATGGTAGAAATTTAAATGTATCAAATTATGTGATATTAAGATTAGTTTCAGATAAATATTATATGAGGATTAATTTTATATAATAAAACTGGAAGATGATATAGACTTTAAACAAATATTAACTTATTTATCAGAACTATTAAACTATTTTCATAACAAAATTCATATGTTTATGTTTGCTAAACTAAACTTTAAAGGCTCTAAAATCTCTTAGTTTTTTCTCTAATCAGAGTTGTATGTTTAATTTTCTTCAACCAAGATTTTAAAGAAAAAGAAATACAGCTTAATAATTTTTCTTTATTTTTTAACTTTACTCTCTACCTGGACTACATATTCCTAGATTCCACACAAATGAAAGAAGAATATTTTCACAGATTAGTCTGCAAAAATTTTAAGAGGGCGGAGAAAGGAGTGGGAAAGGAAGTAAAAATAAATAGGTAAAGGAGAATCAAGAGGAATTAGCTTCAGACAAATAAAACATTTTCATTGTAAAAAGCTAATTATCTTCTTCAAAGAGAAGAGGGAGATTAGATGCAGGGAATCTATTTTTATACACACTCATGTATGTGCCCACACACACAACAAAGATTTGTTACATTTGGTTTAAATTAAAATAGCCTCTTTCTTAGGTGATTTCTTAAAGACATAAAAGACAATCTCTTCATGAGGGCTTCTTCCCTTTGTTTTAAGGTGCCTCTCAAATTAACAAATTTGCTCATTGCAAAATACTAAGTGGTCCTTGTAATTCTAAATTTCCTATTAAAAATTACCCAAATATTCAAATATCTGTGCCATTAGCAGCGTAATACACATGTACATGTATGTCTTAATTTGACAACACCACTTTCTTACCTGTGCATTCAAAAGCACCCTAGAAAGTGAAGGGAAAAAAGTAGAAGGCTCTTAACTGAGGACCATTATTACTAAAGCCCAAGCTTCACCTTGACATAAGCAGAATGCAAGATGGAAGCAGGATTCATATGGCAGTGTACGCTTGGGAGCCCCAAAAGGAAAGAAATGACAGTGAGTCTCTGATACATCATTCTTCCTTTTCAAAGTAGAATTACATGTTTAATCCTGATGCAGGCATGACACCGAAACTGAGGAAGGCACAACAGCACACTTAAATCTCATTAGCTCAATTCTTATTAAAAGATAACACATGTGAGAATAGCTTTAAAATGAACATTTCATGGGGAACAGGAAGCTTAAAGATTTGAGGAAATAGACTGAGGAAGAGCAATCAATGTTCAGTTTTGTTGTAAGAATTGTTCACTGTTCAAATTAGCTGAAAGTAAGGGGAAATATAGGTTTTGTTAACTGAGAGATAAGATATAGGGCAGCAAGTTTGGGGCTGTGGGTTAGAAGGTGTTGGTTCGACAATTTGGGTTGGTCAGTGTAGGTGGGGAAGAACATGTGGAAGTGAAGTGCTGGCAGGGGTTGAAGGGAAATTTTTCTACTCTTTTGTGACCTGTCACCCATTCAATCTATGATTCTAACTGTCTCTAAAGGGAAAACATATTGCTTCTTTCATTTTAGACACACACACACACACACACATACACACACACACACACGTTTTTCCTTAAATTATGTGATATTGTATAGCCTTTCTCCTTTATAAGTCTCACCTCACATTCTTTGTTCCTGAAAAGAATTAGAAAACACAGGCTAGAGTCCCCTCCCTTGATGCATATTTGCCATTGGCATATGATAATGGGAAAGTAACTTACCTTCTTATTTGATTTCCTATGTTTTCTTTTAATATATAGAAGAAGGGGTTGATCAAGAGAGAGTGACCAGAAATGGAATCAGAAGGCAGTAGAACCTTGGAGAAAATATCACAATTCAAATCTAGACTTCATTTATGTATATTCATGAAGATCACGTTTTAGTCTTTTCTTAGCCATATTAATAAAACTCTCGGGCTTCCCTGGTGGCGCAGTGGTTGAGAGTCCACCTGCCGATGCAGGGGACACGGGTTCGTGCCCCGGTCTGGGAAGATCCCACATGCCGCAGAGCGACTGGGCCCGTGAGCCATGGCCGCTGAGCCTGCGCGTCCGGAGCCTGTGCTCCGCAACGGGAGAGGCCACAACAGTGAGAGGCCCGTGTACCGCAAAATAAAATAAAATAAAACTCTCTACACCGTTGCTCTTTTTGAAATAATCATACTTTCCTTAGACAATATTTTATTTTCCTTAATTATATTTTGGACAGTCTCTGCTTTGTTTTTATTTGCCTAGGAAGATAGCCTTCTTTGCAAATGGTTAATTTTAACTATTTTGTGCTAGTGACTTTTACAGTTTTTTTATTCATTATAGTATTCCAGAAAGTAAGTTATTTTCATATGAGTGGAAAAGTAAGTAAAATGAATCACATCAATGTATGAGTACTTAAGGTAATAATTTTAGACATGAAAAATAAGAAAATGTGTGTGTGGGTACTTAAATTTGTGAAGTTCTATTCAAATGTGGGATTTTTGTTGTGTTTGTTGTTCTGGACATGAGAGTGAAAAGGTACACACATTCTCATCTTGATTTGCTTGCAATAAATCTACTGCAGAGCGGTCATTACCACCCTGATCATAATAGAGCTATCTGTGCTCTAATATTAGATCTGAGCACATAATATCTTTTTATGCATATAGGAAGATAAGTTTATCAATTTTATGACTTTTTTCAATGAGAAAAGACTCTTCCACCATGGAAATTAGTCTCCTGCCAATGTTTGTATGATGCGACAATACGCTCTTGGTTATAAATGACTGATACAGAGATATACATCTTCTCCCAAATGGGCAACCCAAAAGATTTTGGGATTGGTTTCAGACTTCACAGTGGTATGGGTGTAATGATATAAATTTGCATGGACATATTAAAAAAATTATATGAAGAAAACATAGATCAGAAATGTAAAGCAGAATCAGATAAGGTTAGTAGAAAATACTCTTTGGTCCCTGTTAGCTTTCCAGTTCCAATTTCTTATTCACCAAAAATACCCTTTTATTGTCTCTGATTGCCTCAGGATACTTTTATCAAATTTCCTTATATTTGAGCTATCCCAAGTCAGTGTCAGTTGAAACCAATAGACTATTAACTAAATTATTCTAAACTAAAACTCTGAAATGCTATTATTGGACAGAGTAGACCAAATTTTCTGAAACTTTTCATTCTAAGGGTGACATCTTAAATGATGGACTCATAGAAGTCGTCCTTATGGTCCTTCCTTCACCCTTCTCCTTCTCTTCACAAACAACAAAGACAAACACCAACTTTAATTTCCCCAATGTGATATTTCTTTACTGGAATAGGTTAACTTTGGATTTTTGGCATGGTGTGTAGCATTTCCTGGTATCTGACGTAGGCAGACAGGTCAGGCTCAGTTTATGCACAGAATATTCATTATTACTTTTTTATAAACATCTTTATTGGAGTATAATTGCTTTACAATGATGTGTTAGTTTCTGCTTTATAGCAAAGTGAATCAGCTATACATATACATATATCCCCATATCTCTTCCATCTTGTGTCTCCCTCCCTCTCATCCTCCCAATCCCACCCCTCTACGTGTTCAAAAAGCAGCAATCTGATCTCCCTGTGCTACGCGGCTGCTTCCCACTATCAGTTTTACATTTGGTAGTGTATATATGTCCATGCCACTCTCTCACTTTGTCCCAGTTTACCCTGCCCCCTCCCCGTGTCCTCAAGTCCATTCTCTAGTAAGTCTGCGTCTTTATTCCCATCCTGCCCATAGGTTCTTCATGACTTCTTTTTTTTTTTCTTTAGATTCCATACATATGTGTTAGCATACGGTATCTGTTTTTCTCTTTCTGACTTACTTCACTCTGTATGACAGACTCTAGGTCTATCCTCCTCACTACAAATAACTCAATTTTGTTCCTTTTTATGGCTGAGTAATATTCCATTGTATATATGTGCCACATCTTCTTTATCCATTCATCTGATTATGGACACTTAGGTTGCTTCCATGTCCTGGCTATTGTAAATACAGTTGCAATGAACATTGAGGTACATGACTCTTTCTGAATTATGGTTTTCTCAGGGTATATGCCCAGTAGTGGGATTGCTGGGTCATATGGTAGTTCTATTTTTAGTTTTTTAAGGAACCTCCATACTGTTCTCCATAGTGGCTGTATCAATTTACATTCCCACCAACAGTGCAAGAAGGTTCCCTTTTCTCCACACCCTCTCCAGCATTTACTGTTTGTAGATTTTTTGATTATGGCCATTCTGACTGGTGTGAGATGATATCTCATTGTAGTTTTGATTTGCATTTCTCTAATGATTAATGCTGTTGAGCATTCTTTCAGGTGTTTGTTGGCAATCTGTATATCTTCTTTAGAGAAATGTCTATTTAGGTCTTCTGCCCATTTTTAGATTGGGTTCTTTGTTTTTTTGATATTGAGCTGCACGAGCTGCTTGTAAATTTTGGAGATTACTCCTTTGTCAGTTCCTTCATTTACAAATACTTTCTCCCATTCTGAGGGGTGTCTTTTCATCTTGTTTATGGTTTCCTTTGCTATGCAAAAGCTTTTAAGTTTCATTAGGGCCCAGTTGTTTATTTTTGTTTTTATTTCCATTTCCCTAGGAGGTGGGTCAAAAAGGATCTTGCTGTGATTTTTGTCATAGAGTGTTCTGCCTATGTTTTCCTCTAAGACTTTGATAGTGTCTAGGCTTACATTTAGGTATTTAATCCATTTTGAGTTTATTTTTGTGTGTGGTGTTAGGGAGTGTTCTAATTTCATTTTTTTACATGTAGCTGTCCAGTTTTCCAAGCACCACTTATTGAAGAGGGTGTCTTTTCTCCACTGTATGTTCTTGCCTCCTTTATCAAAGATAAGGTGACCATATGTGCGTGGGTTTATCTCTGGGCTTTCTATACTGTTCCATTGATCTATATTTCTGTTTTTGTGCCAGTACCATACTGCCTTGATTACTGTAGCTTTGTAGTATAGTCTGAAGTCAGGGAGCCTGATTCCTCCAGCTCCATTTTCCTTTCTCAAGATTGCTTTGGCTATTTGGGGTCTTTTTGTTTCCATACAAATTGTGAAACTTTTTGTTCTACTTCTGTGAAAACATGTCAGTGGTAGTTGATAGGGATTGCATTGAATCTGCAGATGGCTTTGGGTAGTAGAGTCATTTTCACAGTGTTGATTCTTCCAATCCAAGAACATGGTATATCTCTCCACCTATTTGTATCATCTTTAATTTCTTTCATCAGCGTCTTATAGTTTTCTGCATACAGGTCTTTTGTCTCCTTAGGTAGGTTTATTCCTAGGTATTTTATTCTTTTTTTTTGCAATGGTAAATAGGAGTGTTTCCTTAAATTAACTTTCAGATATTTCATCATTAGTGTATAGGAATGCAAGAGATTTGTGTCCATTAATTTTGTATCCTGCTGCTTTACCAAATTCATTGATTAACTCTAGTAGTTTTCTGGTAACATCTTTAGGATTCTCTATGTATAGTATCATGTCATCTGCAAACAGGGACAGCTTAACTTCTTCTTTTCTGATTTGGATTCCTTTTATTTCTTTTTCTTCTCTGATTGATGTGGCTAAAACTTCCAATACAATGTTGAATAATAGTGGTGAGAGCGGGCAACCTTGTCTTGTTCCTGATCTTAGTGGAAATGGTTTCAGTTTTTCACCATTGAGGACGATGTTGGCTGTGGGTTTGTCATATGTGGCCTTTATTATGTTGAGGTAAGTTCCCTCTATGCCAACTTTCTGGAGGGTTTTTATCATAAATGGGTGTTGAATTTTGTTGAAAGCTTTTTATGCATCTATTGAGATGATCATATGGTTTTTACTCTTCAATTTGTTAATATGGTGTATCACATTGATTGATTTGTGTATATTGAAGAATCCTTGCAATCCTGGGATAAACCCCACTTGATCGTGGTATATGATCCTTTTAATGTGCTGTTGGATTGTGTTTGCTAGTATTTTGTTGACGATTTTTGCATCTATGTTCATCAGTGTTAGTGGCCTATAGTTTTCTTTCTTTGTGACATCTTTGTCTGGTTTTGGTATCAGGGTGATGTTGGCCTTGTAGAATGAGTTTGGGAGTGTTCCTCCCTCTGCTATATTTGGAGGAGTTTGAGAAGGATAGGTGTTAGCTCTTCTCTAAATGTTTGATAGAATTCGTCTGTGAAGCCATCTGGTCCTGGTCTTTTGTTTGTTGGAAGATTTTTTATCACAGTTTCAATTTCAGTGCTTGTGATTGGTCTGTTCATATTTTCTGTTTCTTCCTGGTTCAGTCTCGGAAGGTTATGCTTTTCCAAGAAGTTGTCCATTTCTTCCAGGTTGTCCATTTTATTGACTTGTAGTAATCTTTCATGATCCTTTGTATTTCTGCAGTGTCAGTTGTTACTTCTCCTTTTTCATTTCTAATTTTATTGATTTGAATCTTCTCCCTTTTTTTCCTGATGAGTCTGGCTAATGGCTTATCAATTTTGTTTCCTTTCTCAAAGAACCAGCTTTTAGTTTTATTGACTTTGCTATTGTTTTCATTTCTTTTTCATTTATTTCTGATCTGATCTTTATGATTTCTTTCCTTCTTCTAATTTTGGGGGTTTTTTTGTTCTTCTTTCTCTAATTGCTTTAGGTGCAAGGTTAGGTTGTTTATTTGCATGTTTCTTGTTTCTTAAGGTAGGATTGTATTGCTGTAAACTTCCCTCTTAGAACTGCTTTTGCGGCATCCCATAGGTTTTGGGTTGTCGTGTTTTCATTGTCATTTTTTTCTAGGTATTTTTTTTATTTCCTCTTTGATTTCCTCAGTGATCTCTTGGTTATTAAGTAGTGTATTGGTTAGCCTCCATGTGTTTGTATTTTTTACAGATTTTTTCCTGTAACTGATATCTAGTATCATAGTGTTGTGGTCAGAAAAGATACTTGATACAATTTCCAGTTTCCTAAATTTACCAAGGCTTGATTTGTGACTCAAGATATGATCTATCCTGGAGAATGTTCCATGAGCACTTGAGAAGAATGTGTATTCTGTTGTTTTTGGATGGAATGTCCTATAAATATCAATTAAGTCCATCTTGTTTAAAGTGTCATTTATTGCTTGTGTTTCCTTATTTATTTCCATTTTGGATGATCTGTCCATTGGTGAAAGTGGGGTGTTAAAGTCCCCTATTATGTATGTATTATTGTCGATTTCACCTTTTATGGCTGTTATTATTTGCTGTATATATTGAGGTGCTCCTATATTGGGTGCATAAATATTTACAATTGTTATATCTTCTTCTTGGGTTGATCCCTTGATCATTATGTAGTGTCCTTCTTTGTCTCTTGTAACAGTCTTTGTTTTAAAGTCTATTTTGTCTGATATGAGAATTGTTGCTCCAGCTTTCTTTTGATTTCCATTTGCATAGAATATCTTTTTCCATCCCCTCACTTTCAGTCTCTATGTGTCCCTAGGTCTAAAGTGGGTCTCTTGTAGATAGCATATGTATGGGTCTTGTTTTTGTATCCATTCAGCCAGTCTATGTCTTTTGGTTGGAGCATTTAATCCATTTACATTTAAGGTAATTATCAATATGTGTGTTCCTATTACCATTTTCTTAATTGTTTTGGGTTTGTTAATGTAGGTCTTTTCCTTCTCTTGTGTTTCCTGCCTAGAGAAGTTTCTTTAGCATTTGTTTTAAAGCTAGTTTGGTGGTGCTGAATTCTCTTAGCTTTTGCTTGTCTGTAAAGGTTTTAATTTATCCATTAAATCTGACTGAGACCGTTGCTGGGTAGAGTAATCTTGGTTGTAGGTGTTTCCCTTTCATCACTTTAAATATGTCCTGCCACTCCCTTCTGGCTTGCAGAGTTTCTGCTGAAAGATCAGCTGTTGACCTTATGGGTATTTCCTTGTATGTTATTTGTTGGTTCTCCCTTGCTGCTTTTAATATTTTTTTCTTTGTATTTAATTTTTGATAGTGTGATTAATATGTGTCTTGGTGTGTTTCTCCTTGGTTTTTTCCTGTATGGGACTCTCTATGGTTCCCGGACTTGATTAACTCCTTCCTTTCCTATATTCGGGAAGTTTTCAACTATAATCTCTTCAAATATTTTCTCAGTCCCTTTCTTTTTCTCTTCTTTTCTGGAACCCCTATAATTCGAATGTTGGTGTGTTTAATGTTGTCCCAGAGGTCTCTGAGACTGTCCTCAATTCTTTTCATTCTTTTTTCTTTATTCTGCTCTGCAGTAGTTATTTCCACTATTTTATCTTCCAGGTCACTTATGCATTCTTCTGCCTTAGTTATTCTGCTATTGATTCTTTCTAGAGAACTTTAAATTTCATTTATTGTGTTGTTCTTCATTGGTTTTTTGCTCTTTATTTCTTCTAGCTCCTTGTTAAAAGTTTCTTGTATTTTCTCCATTCTATTTCCAAGATTTTAGATCATCTTTACTGTCATTATTCTGAATTCTTTTTCAGGTAGACAGCCTATTTTCTCTTCATTTGTTAGGTGTGGTGGGTTTTTACCTTGCTCCTTCATCTTCTGTGTGTTTCTCTGTCTTCTCATTTTGCTTAACTTACTGTGTTTGGGGTCTCCGTTTTGCAGGCCGCAGGTTCGTAGTTCCCATTGTTTTTGGTGTCTTCCCCCAGTAGATAAGGTTGGTTCCGTGGGTTGTGTAGGCTTCCTGGTGGAGGGAACTAGTGCGTGTGTTCTGGTGATGAGGCTGGATGTTGTCCTTCTGGTGGGCAGGTCCGTGTCTGGTGGTGTGGTTTTTTTTTTTTTTACATGTTTATTGGAGTATAATTGCTTTACAATGGTGTGTTAGTTTCTGCTTTATAACAAAGTGAATCAGTTATACATACACATATGTTCCCATATCTCTTCCCTCTTGCGTCTCCCTCCCTCCCACCCTCCCTATCCCACCCCTCTAGGTGGTCACAATGCACTGAGCTGATCTCCCCGTGCTATGCGGCTGCTTCCCACTAGCTAACTGTTTTACGTTTGGTAGTGTATATATGTCCATGCCACTCTCACTTTGTCACAGCTTACCCTTCCCCCTCCCCATATCCTCAAGTCCATTCTCTAGTAGATCTGTGTCTTTATTCCTGTCTTTCCCCTAGGTTCTTCATGACATTGGTAGTGTGTTTTGGCATGTCTGTGACCTTATTATGATTTTAGGCAGCCTCTCTGCTAATGGGTGGGGTTGTGTTCCTGTTTTGCTAGTTGTTTGGAATAGGGCATCTAGCACTGTAGCTTGCTGGTCCTTGAGTGGAGCTGGGTCTTGGCATTGAGATGGAGATCCCTGGGAGACTTTTGCTGTTTGATATTACGTGGAGCCAGGAGGTCTCTAGTGGACCAATCTCCTGAACTCTGCTCTCCCACTTCAGAGGCACAGCCCTGATGCCTGGCTGGTGCACCAATTCCCTGTCATCCACACGGCTCAGAATAAAAGGGAGAAAAAAGGAAAGAGTAAAATAAAATAAAATAAAGTTATTAAAATAAATAATTATTTTTAAAAAATTTAATGAAAAAGAAAGAGAGAACCCAAACCAAAGAACCATCCACCAATGATAAAAAGCGCTAAAAACTATACTTAAAAAAAACAAAAACAAAAAATGGACAGACCGAACCCTAGAACAAATGGTAAAAGCAAAGCTATACAGACAAAATGACACAGATAAGAACACACATACACACTCACAAAAAGAGAAAAAGGGAAAAAAAGAAAAAAAAACATATATATATATATATATATCATTGCTCCAAAGTCAACCTCCTCAATTTGGGATGATTCGTTGTCTCTTCGGGTATTCCACAGATACAGGTACATCACGTTGACTGTGGAGATTTCATCCGCTGCTTCTGAGGCTGCTGGGAGAGATTTCCCTTTCTCGTCTTTGTTCGCACAGCTCCCGGGGTTCAGCTTTGGGTTTGGCCCTGCCTCTGCGTGTAGGTCGCCTGAGAGCATCTGTTCTTCGCTCAGACAGGACAGGGTTAAAGGAGTAGCTGATTCTGGGGCTCTGGCTCACTCAGGCCGGTGGGAGGGAGGGGTACGGATCCGGGGTGAGCCTGTGGAGGCAGAGGCCGGCGTGACGTTGCACCAGCCTGAGGTGTGCCGTGCATTCTCCCAGGGAAGCTGTCCCTGGATCACGGGACCCTGGCCGAGGCAGGCTGCACAGGCTCCCCAGAAGGGGGGTGTGGATAGTGACCTGTGCTCGCACACAGGCTTCTTGGTGGCGGCAGCAGCAGCCTTAGCGTCTCATGCCCGTCTCTGGGGTCCGCGCTGATAGCCGTGCCTCGCGCCCATCTCTGGAGCTCCTTTAAGCTGCGCTCTTAATCCCCTCTCCTCGTGCACCAGGAAACAAAGAGGGAAGAAAACGTCTCTTGCCTCTTCGGCAGTTCCAGACTTTTTCCCGGACTCCCTCCCTGCTAGCCGTGGTGCACTAGCCCCCTTCAGGCTATGTTCACACCGCCAGCCCCAGTCCTCTCCCTGCGTTCCAACCGAAGCCCGAGCCTCAGCTCCCAGCCCCCGCCCGCCCCGGCGGGGGAGTAGACAAGCCTCTCGGGCTGGTGAGTGCTGGTCGGTACCGATCCTCTGTGCGTGAATCTCTCCACTTTGCCCTCCGCACCCCTGTGGCTCCGCTCTCCTCCGCAGCTCTGAAGCTTCCCCCCTCCGCCGCCTGCAGTCTCCGCCCACTGGTGCAATCCCATCCCTGTTCTTTTGTCTCTGTTTTTTCTTTTTTCTTTTGCCCTACCCAGGTATGTGGGGAGTTTCTTGCCTTTTTGGAGGTCTGAGGTCTTCTGCCAGCGTTCAGTAGATGTTCTGTAGGATTTGTTCCACATGTAGCTATATTTCTGATGTATTTGTGGGGAGGAATGTGATCTCTGAGTCTTACTCTTCGGCCATCTTGAAGCTCCTCAGAAAATTCATTATTATTGCAGCATATATTAATGAAAAAATTGACAAAGAAATTTCGATAGATACCATTGACTTTGTCCACCGAGGCCTTTTCAGATGCTAACCCATCCTCAGAATTGTTAGTATAGTGTAACAATGCTAATTTTCATCTAAGATATTAAATTTAATGTGTTCCAAACAATATTTTACCTGCTGAATACATTTTTCACCTCACTTGTTTTTTTTCAAGCTTAAAAAATATGCCAGATCAAAGAGAATGAACTGTAGCTGCCTTGCTTAGGAAGGGGGGGAAGAAAGCCTAGATTATGTTTATTTCATCACTAAAAGGTACCTTGTGTCCCAGGGGAAAATTCTATGAGTTCCTTAGTGACTGAACGCTTTCTTTATGTTTTTCAATAAAAGTTGCCAAGACAACGGCTATCTTTCATAAACACTATGTAACTAGTGTTAGTTTTATGGTGGACTTCTCCATCCTGAACTAGTTCACGTTCCCTCAAGAAATTCCCGTAAGTGTGAGCTACAGCATTTTCATTCAGGTCATTCATCTTAATCTTCTGCCAAAGAAAAATAATGTTGCATGTGAGAGTATTTTAAAATGACTGGTGAGGATATTGAAAGAACAATAAATTGCTGGTCAATGAAAATATATTGATATGCAAAGTGAAACCCTACTAGCTCTACCTTATTTAAAAAAGGAAGAAAGAGAGTGTAAGAGACAATGACCCCATATCCTTCTGCCCGGCTGTGCTCGCTGTGACAAGCCATAATAGGTAGGGACTCCACCAGACAGACCAGGAACCCAACCACATGGACTTAGCAAGCATATTGCCATCCTTTTCTCAGGGTGCACCTGTAAATTCCCACATAATTCATCAATGTAACTTACCTCACAAATAGAAAAAAAAAGAAATTTGTTTTCTTACTTTCAGTACACAATGATTTGGCTACCGCTTTGCTCTCTGTATCACTCTCTTATCACCAACAATATACCATCAGAACTGGCCACCTTTCCTTTTCTCAGATATACCCATGTTTCTATCTAAGGGTCTTTGTACTAACTGTGCCTTCTATCTAGACCTTTATTGCCTGAAATTTCACATGCTGACTCTTATCATTTGTAAATCATTTCAACTGATATTTTTCATATACTTTGGATGAATAATTAATTGAATGCTTGCCCTGGCCTCTTCAGAATATAGGCTCCACGAGGCATAGATCTTCGCTGTCTTGTTCACTGCTGTATCTTCAGTGCCTGTAACAGGGTAGGTCAGAGAGTATGAAGTCCATATTTATTTGCTGAATGAATGCATTACAATATCAACACAAACAAATGTTGAAAGCATAGCATATGCAATATAATGATTGTCACAAAATAACTACCATATTATAGCTTATTTAAAGTAGCCAAACCTTAAATCAGATAGTTTCAATAAGAGACTAAATAAAGAAAAAGATGGGTGACTCTTGGGAGTGGTGTAAAGAGATAGGGAATATTTGAATCTTTAAGGAGACATGACATATTTATATATTTTTCAAAATGAGTCATTGGTTTAAATAAAGTTGAGAATTCCTGCTTCAGTGACTGGTGTTTAACACCTGGATATTCCCACATGTTTGCTACTTATGTGTATATATGTGGTTCCATAAAAAAATGGTGTAAATCAGTGGTCTATATCTCAAAGATAAAGGGAGTAATTTGTTATCTGCCCTTTAATACCCAAAGGCTGTTGTTCTCTTCTTACCTGTTACAGAATAACTTTTTTGTGGTGAAGATTACAGGTCCTCAAATCAGAGAAGTAGATTTGACTTTTGATTCTTTCATTATTTAACCTTTTTTAGCATAAGTTTATTCAGCTGTAAAATGGCGATATTAACAGTATAATACTGAATGATAGGTTGTTGTATACATGTATGAAATAAGATTGGAGTCTAGCATATGTAAAAGAAGAATACCTTACACTTTTTCAATACTTGTGTTTTATCTGTTTTGAATACTACATCACCTAATTTAGACTAACACATTTAAGTTAGGTATTATTATCACCACAATTAAGAGATAAGAAAACTGAGGAACAAAGAAGTAACTTTTTAGAGTCATTCAATTAGCAGTAATTTTCACGTAGAATAAGTCACATTTTCCCCTTGCAAGTTCTATTTCAATGGTCCTCACGGTTGCTCTAGCTACAATGAGCTTAAGCTATATTGAAAACAAATAAAACTGTTCCAACATCATCCGATTTATCTAGGTCACCACATGTTTTTACATTCTGATTATCCCTCATTTATCTTGCCTAACCCTTTGGTCATAGTTTTTTTCTATGTCTCCAATCCCTAAACTCCATCAAGAACACTGGCAGTATTATGGAGTGGTGAAATGGTTTAAGTGCATTGACTCTGAGATCAGACATTCCAGAGTTGGAAATCTCACTCCATAACTCACTAGGACACTAGCAGTGTGATTTTGGTCAAATTAATTTAATATTTAATCTTCAGCTTTATTTCCATAAGATTGGGGAAAACAATAGTATTTTTATAGGGTGGTGTGAGGAATAAATGAGAAAATGCATATAAATGACTTAATGTGTTGCTGATGGCCTAGTAGATGCTTTGTTACTTTTAGCTTATTAACAATTCTGCAAGTCTTGATCACCTGTGATGTCCTCCTCATACAATGCTTATAGTCACCTTCTTACACTCAACATCTGGAGAGAAAGTGTGGTGATCATGGATGCTGTCAAATATTTCTAATTATCTCATTTTTCTGGCATATGGTAAGATTGACTCCCCTGATTCTTTGAAGTTAATTGTGGCTAATGCTTTGACCAGTGAAATGTAGGTAGAAGTGTCTGTCTTTTCTAGCCAAACACAACTAAAGCTAGTGAATGATTTGCCATCTTCCCTTCTCCCTGCTTGACTAGCTGGAAAGGTTCTATGTGATGAATGCTGTCTCACCCTGAGAACTGGACTAGAGGATGTGGGGCAGGATTGCAAACAGACCCTGTGATGAACACATAATATAAGTAAGAAAGAACCCTTTGTTGTTTAAAATGCCATTAAGATTTTGGGGTTTCTCATAATAACAGTATAATCTAGGCTATCTGGACTAATGCAGGGGACACAAGACTTCTAGCTCACTAGGGGAAAGGTAACCTACTCATTCTAGCTTGTGAAATATGTTTTAACACAATATCTGTTTTGGATCTTTGCTTGTTTCGTGGTGAATAAATACCTTGTTTTCTCTCAAGGAGGAAGGAGAGCTCTGTTGAAGGTAAGTTCTGTGAATTTTAGGATCACGGGGATTATAACAAAAAAAAGGCAATCTCTGTAACAGGAAAGTCAAGAATAATGCAAATTGAAGAGATGATAGATACTCCTCCAAAATTAGAAATTCTGTCTCTCACGATTCCATATGACAATGATTACCAAAATGTGTAACCAGGGATAGATGGGGTCAGCAATCATGTCAAATTTGGCTTTTGCCATGTAACGCCCTAAAATCTAAAAGCAAATGCAAATACTGGCACTTATCACTAATCATACTGTGATTAATATAGATTAATGTTGTACCCACTTTTCCATTCTGTGAAGAGCATGGACATTTTCCTGATTACACTGGGTGATGGGAATTACTTTTTGTTTTTTTTATTGGGATACCTCAAGCCACCTAGAGACAACAATGTCCCTTATTTAACTATAGGAGCATTTAAATCAAGAGCAGCTATTCTAAATCTTTACATTCCCCAAACATGATTATCCTTTATACTCTGTAGATGCTTAAATGCTAATGTAATACCATTGATGAATAAAAATGAACATTATTTGATACAAAGAAGATATATTATATTAGAATTCTTCCAGAGAAACAGACTAAGATATCTATCTATCTATCTATCTACCTATTTATCTATCAGGAAAGAGAGAGAGACACAGAGAGAGAGAGAGAATTTTAAAGAATTGACTCATGCAATTTTGGAAGAGACTGGCAAGTCAAAATTTTGCAGGGTAGAAAGGCAGGCTGGAGACCCAGCAAAAAAGATGATGTTACAGCTGGGGTCTGAAGGCGCTCTGGAGACAGAATTCCCTCCTCACTGGAGAATGTCAATTTTTCTTTTTTTCCTTAAGGTCTTCAACTGATTGGATGAGGCCCACCCACATCATGGAGAGTAATCTGTTTTACCCAAAGACTACTGTTTAAATATTAATTTTATCTAAAAATACCTTCACAGCAATGTCTGGACTAATTTTTGACCAAATATCTGAGTGTTGTGGCCTAGCTAAGCTGACATATAAAACTAACCATCAAATATATTAAACCCTAAATGTTCAGTGCCTTAGTTTTTGTCTATGTAATGTTTTTACCCATTATTTTCCTAAGAACAGTAAGATTCACTTACATAAATTTAGAAAAACATATTCACTTCTGAAATTGGATATTATAAATATGTTTTCTCTTAACTTTTTGACTCTTTAGTTTTCCTGTGACTGTTGTTTATCCTCTTTCAGATTGCAGAAAGAGAGCCATGTTCAGGTTAAGTCTGTTGGTGAATATTTACTGAATGGATACACTGAGTAGGAAGACTAGAAAGCAATGTTAGTAAATACACAGGTCTAGATAGAGTTAAGCCCTAGTGAGTTGGTCATTCTATCTTCCTTCCCTCCTCTTTATTCTAGCACTACTCACTATCTTTGTTTGATTCTGTGCAACTACTTCTCTTACTGATATGTACTCTCTCTCTCTTTTTTTTTTTTTTTTACATTTTGAAGCTACACCCCTTAAAAGAGCACTGAACCCAAAATAAGATATATGAGAGCCAATCAGTTAATAATTGGCATGTTGTGACTTTGCTTAACATTGCTCTCATGGCTTACACCTCATGAGCCACTATCTAGCCTAATTAGAGGTGTCACTCTTTGGTTCCTCATCCAATAAATTGTGGCCTGTGTGGAAGTCATGTTGTACTAATTGTGACCACCTGTGTGTTAAGAGCTGCTTCACACTACTTGCTTGAAAGCAAGCTGTGCAGTTGGCTACCACTTCCAGAATTATATCCACTACCACCAAGATCTGTATCGTTACATTTTTATAATAGTTTCCAAAACAAAAGACCTGGAATAAAAAAATACTTTCTAAGCCAAGTATTGTACATATAAATATATAGATATAATTTGTCTCATAAAACCATTACAAATTATCTTTTAATAAAAGAGAAAAGCTAAAGTAGTTTGAAGTTTTTAGAACGTGGTACCATCTGAGAGACCAAACATAAGATTTTGGTTTTATAATGCTGAAAAAAAGGTAATTTATGCAAACATGAAAACATTAAGCAATTATGAAAAGATAAATGATGGGCAAAAGTGACATTCTTTTAACTATCATTGCCATAAGGGTAAGAGTGTAGCCAATGTCCAATTATTGAAAAGAACATGGTATAAAATTAAAGTGGAATAAAAACAAAGTGGGAGGATACCAAACTTGCTGGTGAGTAAATAAATAATCAAAAATGGTGAAAGATCAAAAGTAATTGATACTTTTCACTGTACTTTCAAAAGAGTCTTAGTCTAAGCATGGGTGTCTGGTTGAAGTGTGTTGTTTTAATGAGAGATCTCCCTGCTCCTTTCACTGATCTCAGCTTGCCTTGCTTACAGGAGATAATAGGCCCATAAAATGTTAAGTTTATGAGAAATATTTAAATGCTCAGTAGAAAGGCACAAAGTGACCCATTTACATTTTTTTTCATTGGTGAAAGCAAACACTCTACTAAAAGATGCTTTTAAAATTTCCTTTTTCTTTCTGTTAGTTACCTTCACTCAGCACCCATCTAAATAACAGGCATATTTTACGGGATACACTTGTGGTATCACACTTGTTTGAAGTTTCTTATTTTCTTATGAGAAAAAAACAGTACATAAGTAACATAAATCTCAGTAAGAGTCGTGTACTAATGGAGAATTTTTTCCCCACATATCTAGTTTGTACTCCTTTTTAAAAACTAATTTGGGATATAGTCCTTAGTTTCCAAATAAATAGTTGAAACAATTCTAAGCCTAAGTAGCTGAGCTCAATTAAACTTCACTTCTGACATTTTCTTACCATTTTTAGTTCTCTGTCATTGCCATGATATCCAGGCAGTTATTCCCTTTGGCAGTAACGTTATCCTTTGTATTTTTGAACATCAATTTAATAGTTTGTTAGTAACATATGTGTTGTATTTTTGTAAGATGTCAAATCAGGGCAATATGAAATAAAGGGAAAATGTTTAAATAATTCATCGAAGGAGAGATTGTTTATTCAGTTCACGTTAGCTGATTGTTATTTATCTGTTATAAAAGACAAGTATGAGATACAAAGACACACACACACTCTTGCCCCCAAGAACTTACCACCTAGCATGTATGACAGATACAAGTCATTTTCCTCTATTGTCTTTGGTATAAAGAGAACACTGCCTTTTTTACAATGTTCTAAACTTTTCATTTATAATATGTAATTTGTTTGTAAACTCTTGACTTGTTAAGTAAGTGAGAGGCAAAGAGGAGCAATTTCCAAATTTCAGTGAACTGGTAGGGTCCAGTGAAATGTAAAAAGGAGTAGCACTGGATTGAGGGCATAAGATGAAGGATTGTGGTTTATGGTTAAATGTGTGAGGAAAATGTTGATTCTGTGACACGTTACAGGGAATAATTTTCAATTTACTATATTTTTAAATTTACTAATCATCATGAAATTGTCTTTTTGTTTTTCTCTTCCTAGTTGATTTCATTGTCCTAAAGGGTGATTTTGATTTATTATTTTTACCAAACTTTTAAAATTTGCCCTCACAGCATTCTCAGTTCATTAGGAATGAAGTGTGCAATCAACACTTTTGTGACCACCTTAGCAAGCAAACCTTCTCTACCTTTCTGAACTGGGAATCAGCTCACATCCAGGCATTTGTACTGTTCTAGGAGGCTGTCCTTAAGCTTCTGTTTCACAGAAAGGCCCTTAATAATACCAGATAATTGTCTTAATGATGTTGAATATGTTGACATTGTCAAGCTACTTCTGAAAAGATGGAACTTTAATAAACTAAAAGTAATGTTTGGAAAATGCATTATGCTTTTATAATTCACTTCATTATTTTCATTTGGTAGAAAATATTTTCCTATTTTTTAAAAAAAGATCGATGGGTAAGAAACCTGAACTCTTAAATCACAAAATGAACCTACATTTATCTAGAGAAAATAAACCCAAAGAATATAAGCCAGAGAAGTGCAAATCGGTTTTAAAAATACATTTGTAAATAGCTATCAAATGCCGTGCACGCTCCATAAACTGCAGACGGCTTCCTGAATAAAATGAGGACATGTAGGTCTATGACTATCTATCTCAGTTAGTTAAAAAAAAATTCTGAGAAAATTTCTAAATAGGCCATAGACTATCTGCAAAGGAATAAACAAAGTAGCCAGCAGTGACAGTGTTTGCTTTTCATGTGGTGGAACTGTGTGCAAATACAAGGCCTAACAAATGTCAGCTCCTCATTTGCAAATGAAGATGTAAAAGGAAATGTCGGTGACAGTACATGCAACAGTTCATATTTGAAGTTTGGCACAGTGAACTGACAGCCACAGAGGAGCTGCAGCGGCCTAATCCTTTCTTTCTGCCTTCTAGCAATGATAGCTGGGAAAGGGGGCGAAGTTAATAAATATGTGACGAGGAAAAGCTGTGGAAGAATGGCATATCTTCTCCTCCGCAAGAACTCATCTTCAGAGATAATTAACTAGGTGACAACATACAATGTGCCATTAACAACAACATTCAAATCATTTCTGGACTTAAGTACAGTTTTAAGCCGCTTATCAGATTTTCATTTCTCAATCCATTCAGCTGTCAGGCTTACATCCTGGCTCTTTATTGAAGCTCACATGGGAATCCAAAACCTTCTAATTTTCTATACAGATTCATTTCAGAATCAATTAGAGTTGGTGGCAGCCTTGTCCCTGTGTGCAAAGGGGATTAGCTGGGCACTTGCTCAGCTGAATCTACCTCTGAATGTACATTCAACCTTCCGTCAAGAATGAGCTCTTTCTCCCCCCCTTCTAGAGGACTCTTCAGCAATTGAACTGCCGTAGACAACAGATGGCAGATAATCACTCGAACAGCCCTCCAATTTTGTCAGGAAAGGAAAAGTGATCATCCAACTTTTTCTTACAGTAGGTAAGAGACCGCTGGGCATTTGAAGCATGCTCTGATTTTAAAATAGGGAAATCTATGATCGCCCCTCTTCTCTGGCAATCTCCTAACAATGTCATCCTTGAGTCCTTGCCCCTGACTTTCTGTCATCAACTACTGGCACATGTTCTCGACCTTTCTACCCTCTCATTCCCCATCCTGCCTCACTCAGTTTTGCTGAAACCTTTGTTCTTTCTATGTGCTATCCAGATCTAAAAATCATCTTTAGCAATAAAGCACTTTAATGTTATTCATTCAAAAAACAACTGTTCTATAGCATACCAAAGGCAAAACTGTCCTTTGCTGATTATTTTACAGATAAAAGGATTTTACAATCTAAAATTGTGTCAGTTATCATCAAAAATAAATACACAGAAAATGGAAGTAGTCCATGTGAACATGGATGTTTATTTTTTTTACCTTTTCCTATATTCTGCACAATTAAATTGAACAGTCAAAAATCATTTGCTGTATTAAAATTATTTAATTATATTCTTTCTTTATTGTTTTAAAATTATTAAGATAGTCATGTGCGTAGTTTAAAAACAAATAAAGTTACAATTCATACAATTAGAAAACAGAGGTCAAGGGCCTGTGTCCTTTACTGCTTGCGAGTGATGCCTTTCAATTATTTTAGAAGGTTTTCTGATATTTTCCTTCGTATTTTGAAATGCTTCACTATTAGGAAATTGCTGTTCCCTAATGTTTCAGGTTTAGATGTTATGTATTGACTTCTAAGGAATATAATGTTTGGACTTATTCAGTCTGGGCTGCCACATAGCAGTTTTGAACTTGTGCAAGGGGCACCACCTGTATAGATTGGAATATGAATAATGTCCATGAGGTTATGCAAAATACAATAGTAGAGGTCCTGTATTTGCTCCAGCCCACCAACAGCATTCTTTCCTATTCCTGTCCTCCACTGTGTTACTGATTTAGTCAAGTCTAAGCTGCCACTGGTTATAAGATGCAGTATTACTTTACGCTATTACTTAGATAAAATGCTACTAATTAAACTATGACAAAATATTTTTCTTATATAATTTTTCTATTATATCTATTTAAAGAGCTTTTTTAGACTTCTTTAGGAATGTTTTTGTCGTATATTATACTTCTGCCTACATAAAAAGGAAAATAAAAATAATTACTTAAAATTTCTTTCCATTGAGAATCAGACTTATGAATTACTCTTCAACTCACGTTTTTTAAAATGTTTTTTTCAAAATAATATTCATGTCCTCTGTACTACCAAGAGTACAGGAAAGGTAGGGTATTGCACAAGACTGCCTCACTATTGTCTCTTAAATTCTTTCCAAACCTCTAACATCCTGCCATTTTCTTGATTTTAAGAGAAGATGTCAATGGAAAGTTTTCAGACCACTACTGGTACTCTCATTTCTTCCTTAAGTGGTAATTAGTTTGTTGCATGAAAAAAATCAGGTGTTAGAGCTGTCCTGGGCATGCCACCAGGATTAGTAACCATATTCCTTCATGTACAGACAACTATATCATAAATGAACCCTGGCTGAGAACTCTTATAAGATGCCGTTTCTTGATTATGAAATGTGTTCTAATTTCATGGTTGTTAAAGTAGAAACAAACCTAATAATTTATGAAATAATCATCAACGATCAGTTAAATGAATATACATTTCTTACATTCTTACGACTATCAAAGATATAAGAACTATTAAAGATCTTCTTAAGACTATTAAAAATCCAGGTGCACTAAGGAATGTTTAATAAACACATTGTCTTTGTTGCATACCATTTTGTTATTCCTAGGCTTAGTAACTGCATTTTTTATGTTGATTACTTTCCTCTGCATCATTCAATAATATGTTCCCCCAATCTCCAACAGAAGTTTAAAATTCAACTCAGTGCAAACATGTCAGGATTCTTTCTTGCCCTCTGTAGACATTCCTTCTAAAGCCCTCTTCCTTGCTCTAAGGTAGAATGTTTGTTTTTATTATTCCAGACTATTCTCAAAGGTCTTCCCAGCCTCTTCCATGGCTCTTATATCCTTCTCTTTTTTCATTACTCGTGGAACATATCTTCCAGATTACTGAGGAGTACATGGGAGGAACACTTTTAAAACCACTGATTGTTTGATAATACTTTAATGTTGGTCTCACATATGATCAATGGTTTTGCTGTGTATAGAATATTTGGATTAAATAATGTTTCTTTAAAATTTAAATGGCATTACCTCCATTATACTATGCCCTCAAGTGTTAACACTTGACCATTCTAATGGAATTATCATTTTAATCCTCTGTATGTGAACTCTTTAATTCTCTTCAGAAATTATGAGAAATTTTTTATCCTTGAAAAATTCACAATATTGTATTTGGGTATGTATCTTGTGTGTTATGCTTCATTGAGCCCTTTAAAAATATAGAAACATGTGTCCTCAGTTCTGGGATTTTTTTTTTTCTATTAATATTTGTTAATTCCTTTCTCTCCTTTTTCTTTGACCTATGTTTCTGGACTTCCTAGTATATGGACTTGGTACCTCCTGAATTGAACCTCTATTATACTTATCATTTTTCTAATATTGCCCATCTCTACCTTTTTAAAAATTATCTCATACCTGAGTAATTTCCTCAGCTTAATAATTCATTTCTTCTGACATTTTAAATGAGTTATCCCTTTATTAATTTGGGGCTCCCATAAGTTTAATTCCTAAGAATATCTCCTTGTTCTTTGATTGATGCTTTTCTAAATAGCATCCTATTCTTATTTCATATTGAAATTTCTTCTCTTATTCACACACAGACAAGGTCCTCTTAATTATTTTTATGGTTGTGTTGTCCTCATATATCTAGCAATGTTTAGCTATCAGTTTATATTTTAGATTGAAGCACTAAAATGCTCATTAGAATTTCTGTGTGAGAAGCAGGGGTTTTGATCAGTAGGCTTCACTGCAAGGTAATAAAAAAGAAGAATATACAAATATCAGAGATTGCTGAACTTTTCTCTGGTGACACATATTTCCCCAGGAGCAAAGGCTCCAGTGTGTGCCTAATGGGTATAAGTATGCCTAAGATAAATCTCTGTGCTAAGTACAAGAAGGATTAGGTGCCTGTATTTATGATGGCTTAATTACACTAGTAGGATTTTCAGATAATTTGCTTGTTTTTAGACCAGTCTTCATCCCAGTCTTCCAAGATAGCTACTGCCCTCTATTTCCTGAAATTTTGGGGGTGGAGTTCTGTGGCAAAAACTACCATCCAGCTTCCTATTGATTTTCTTCTTGACAGACACTTAGATTAGCTTTCTCTTAAATTAATTGACCCTCACTTCTGCCTTTCAAATATATTTTTCTTTACATCACAACCTCCCTTTCATATCTTCACTGTGAATATAATCTTTAAAAAATATTTCAGTTTTATTTTATTGATGTTTCAGTAGAAAGTGGAAATAAATGCTTATATTCAATCCAACACACATAACAGAGAAACTCAAAATCTAGTATTTTTATAATAGACACATAAACTGCACATATTTAAAATATACAATTGGATACGTTTTGACATTCATATGTCAACTGTAAAATCATCACCAAACTCAAGACACTGAACATATGTATCACCCCAAAATTTTCTTCTTGTTCTTTGTAATCCCTCTCTCCTGCTCATCCCCCTTCTAACCCCAGGCAGCCACTGACCAGCTTCATGTCACTATATATTAATTTGTACTTCCTCGCATTTTATATAAATGCAATTATACATTATATACTCATGTTTGTTTGAATTATTTCACTCTGAATAATAATTTTGAGAATAATCCATGTCAAAGTATGAATCAGTATTTGATTGCTTTTTTGACTGATCAGCATTTCACTGTAAAGGATTGACTCTAATTTATTCTTTTCACTTGTTGATTGATGTTGGGTTGTTCACTATTTTAATCTATTACAGATTAAGCTGTTAAACACATTTGTATGTATGTATTGGTGTTAACATATGCTTTATTTTCACATATATAAAAAATTTTCTATCAATCTGTGGTTTGTATTCTCATTCTTTGTAAAGCATTCAGTGGTTTTCCAAGTATGGTGTTATTTGTAAGCTTCCGAGATGCCTTTCTCAGGTAGACAAAAATCCCTTCTAATCTGAATCTGCTAATGTTGGATTCTGTCAATTGGTTTTCCAGTTTATTGAGATGATCGTGTTTTTCTTCTCTTTTTAAAAATACAGTTATTTACATTAATTGTTTTTTGAAAGTTAAACCAAACTTACATTTCTGGAATAAACCACTTGGTCATGCTATTGATTTTTTTCTAAAATTCTATTTAGTATTTTGTCATCTGTGATCATGAATGATATTGTTCTATAGTTTTCTTTTCTTTTAATGTTTCAGTATCAGTATACCACAGTATCAGTATACCACCAAATTAGGAAGTACTCCCTCTTCTTTAATTATCTGGCAGAGTTTATATATAATTGGTATTATTTTTGACTTAGAGGTTTGGTAAAATTTCATTAGTGAAAGCATTTATACCTAGAATTTTCTTTATGGATAAAAGTTTTTATTTGTTCATTTTACATATTCAAATTGTTAGTAAGTATGGAGCTATTCACATTATTTACTTCTTCTTGAGTGAGGTTTGGTAGTTTGTATTTTTTAAGAATGTGTTCGTTTTATCTAAGTTGTCCTATTTATAGGCATAAAGTTGTGTATAATATCTCATTATCCTTTTAGTATCTTCAAAATCTCTTGTGATATTTCTGATACTGGTCATTTTTAACATTGTCCTTTCTTTTTTACTTATCAGTGTGATTTTACCAATTGCATTAATCTCAAAGAAACAGCTTTTGGCTTTAATGATTTATCTCTGTCAATTTTCCGTTTTCTATTCTATTGATTTTGTATTATCTTAATTATTTTTTCCACTTTCTTTGATTTACTTTTTTTTTCCTGGTCTCTTAAAGTAGAGGATGAGCTCATCATTTGAGATGCTTTTACTTATAATATAAATATTTAGTGCATATAGTTTCCCTGAACTCCCTCTTTACCAGTATACTACAAATTCTGGTATTTTGTGTTTTTAATTTCATCCAGTTAAAAGCCTTCAGGTTTCCTTTTTTTTTTTTTTTTTTTTGCGGTATGAGGGCCTCTTACTGTTGTGACCTCTCCTGTTGCGGAGCACAGGCTCCGGACGTGCAGGCTCAGCGGCCATGGCTCACGGGCCTAGCCACTCTGCAGCATGTGGGATCTTTCCAGACAGGGGCACAAACCCGTGTCCCCTGCATCGGCAGGCGGACTCTCAACCACTGCGCCACCAGGGAAACCCTAGGTTTCCATTTTGATTTCTTCTTTCACATTGAGTTACTCAGAAGTATGTTATTTACTTATGAAATATTTGGAAATTTTCCATATATAGTTATGTTACTGATATGCAATTTACTGACATGCATACATACTTTGCATGACTTAAATCATTTTAAATTTATTGAGACTTGGTTTTTGGTCCAGAATATGGTCTATTTTGGTCAATGTTTCTTATGTTCCAGAAAATAAGTATCTTCTACTAATTTTAAGTGGATTGTTCTATAATTGACAATTAGGTCAAGTTGTTTGATATTGTTCAATTACTCTATGGGCTTACTGACTTTGTGTCTCATTGTTCTATCAACATATTGAGAGAGGAGTGTTGAAATCTCTGAATATGATTGTCAGTTAGACTATAACAAAAGTTATGATTCCATGAGTTTAAGTTTCATGTATTTTGAAGAGCTATTTGGCCCAAAAATATTTAGGATTGTAATGTACTCTTGGTAAGTTTGCCGCTATCTTTATGAAAATAACCCTCTTATATCTGTAATACTATTTTCTCTGAAAGGTACTTTATCTGATACTAATGTAGCCACTGCAGCTTTCTTTTAACTAGTTTTAGCGTAGTGTAACTTTATTGTTTACTTTTAACCTATTTACTTTTTTATATTTAAAGATCATTTTTTATAGGAAGCATATAACTCTGTGGGGGGTGTGTGTGTGTGTGTGTGTGTGTGTGTGTGTGTGTGTGTGTCCAAGGGGACAATCTCTGCTTTTAATGGAGTGTTTATACCATGCATATTTAATATGATTATTGATATGGCTAGGGTTTGAGTCTATCAACGTCCTATTTGTTTTTCATTTGTCCCACCAGTTCTTTGTTTCCTTTTTCCTCTTTTTCTTACTTCTTTTGGTTAATGCAGTAGTTTTCATGATTCTATTTCACCTTCTTTGTTAGTTATTAGCTAAAACTGTTTTTAAATACTTTTTAATCTAAGTGGTTGCTTGAGAGTACATGCATCTTTAAATTATTATAGTCTGCCTTCAGGTCGTATTATACAATATCATGTATAACATAATAACTTTACATTTATAATATTTCATTCTGGCCTGTATGTTTTTGTTCTCATACATTTTATTTACATATCTATTTTAACCTTCTAATACATAGTTATCATTTTTGTTTAAACAGTTAATTATCTTAATTATTTTTAAGTTAGATTTAAACATTAGAAGTCATGAATTAAGCCATATTGTTACCAATAGTGGTTTTTCATTCATTTGTGTAGATACATTTTTCCATCTGGTATGATTTTCCTTCTGCCTCAAGGATTATCTTTAACAATTCTTGTAGTGCTGGTCTGTTGATGATGAATTTTCTCATCTTAGCATCTCTGAAAATGTCTTTCTTTCACCTTCATTCTTACAAGATATTTTGAAATAAGTCTAAGTTAACAGTTTTTGTTTTTCTTTCAGTATTTTAAAGATGTAGTTCCACTGTCTTTTTGCTTGTATGAGAAATCTTTTCCCATGTATGTAAAGTGTCTTTTTTGTCTGGCTGTTTTTAATATTCTGTATTTATCCTTAGATTTAAACAATTTGACTATGCTGTTCATGTAAGCATCTTCATGTTATTTTGTTCATGATTTTCTAAGTTCCCTAGGTATTTGGAGGTGTAGTTTAAAACAAATTTGTACAAATTTTAGCCATTATTTCTTCAATTATTTTTTCTGCCTCCTCCCTCTATTTGTGGGCTACTTGAAGTTGTACCAAAGCTCATTGCTGCACTTGGCGTTTTTAAAACTTCTTTTCCCTTTCTGGCATTAATTTTGGATATTACTATGTTTTCAAGTTCACTAATCTTTTCTTCTGTGATGTCTGATCTCCTGGAAACCCATCCAGGGTGTTTTCTACTTCACGCATTGTACTTTTCATCTCTACAAGTTCAATTTGTTTCATTTTGTTCTTACATCTCCCCTCTGTTTCTTTGTGAATATACACAATATAGCTATATACATGTTTTAATATCATTGTCTGCTAAATATAACATCTGTGTCAATTATGGTTTGATTTTAATTGATGATTGCCCTAATTATCAATAAGAAGGCAGGATTCTATTTTCCTGCCTTTTTGCATTCCTGGTGATATTTGGTTGGATTTCTTACAGGAGACTTATTCTCGTAGGTACTGGGTATTTCTATATTTATTTGAATATTCTTTAAATTTGTTCTGTGAGCAAGTTCCTTGGAAAGAATAAACCCTCCAGTCTTGTTTTTATGATTTGTTATGTGGTTTGGGACCAGGCAGTCTAGGGTTTATCGTTTTCCCCTGCTGAGGCAAGATTTTCCTGAATATCCTACCCAATGTGATATGATTTGAGTTTTTTTCCTGAGTGCCTGTTGGGAACAGGCATAATTTCCAGCACTGTGTGAGCACCAGATATTGTTTCCTTTGATACATTTGGTAATTTTTTTTACCTCATTCTCTGTTGACTTCTTCATACACATCTACATGTACAGATGAGTACACCGCTTAAAAATTGAGTGCCATTATATGTCTCCAGTTTTCTCTCCCCTATGTTCCCTCCTCTACAATACTATCCTGCAAACTCCACCTCCTTTTGTATCCTCAGAGTTTCAACTCTATTTTCTGAATTCAGGGCATCTTCTAGGTCCCACCTGGGTTCCCCGTTTCTGCCAGTAGCCTGTAAACTGTCCTAAGATATAAACTGGGGTATTCATATTACTCACTATTTTTCTCTTTATTCTTTCAGGAATCACTGTCTTTGATGCTTGATTTGTAGGGTCTTGAAAACACTGTTTATTACGTAATTATTCTGGGGTGTTTTTGGGGGGGAAGGATTTTTGTTTCTGATGGGACAGTAAACGTAGGCACTATTATTCCATCTTGGGGAGCAGAAGTGCTCCCATATTATCATTGCTAAAATGTTATATTTTCTCACATTTAGGGAGTCCTAAATTATCCAATTTTCTCATTTCCATTAATTTTATACAGTAAAGGTAACCATTTTTAAAGTATAACACATACTTTCTTAATCTTAATTAAAGGTATTATCAGGGAATCCAAAAGCAAACTAGTCTACACTGACGCTTTCATCAGTCTGTCAAAATTAACACTTAAGTGTTTCTATCAGTTTATATTCCTGCCAGTTGCTACCAGTGGCTTCTGCTCCAGTTTAGGAGATCTCAGCTATGACTTTCGGCATCCTCTTGTCTCTCTAGATTTTGTGGTGATGGTTTATTGAATGACCTGCACTTTCTGATGGGTCCAAGAAAATTCATTGATTTTCAGTTTGTTCAGAGTTTTTTTCTTATTGTAAATTGGGGAGCAATGACTTCCAAGCTCTTTCCAGGTTGGAAGTTTGATACATGATATTTTGAAATGCTACTTTACCTTATTAAAATGAATAGTAGCCCCCAGATTATATCACCAATATAAAAAAGAACTTTAGAATTCAACTATCTAATCTATACTTACTAAGTGAAAGAATACTATCCACAATATCCATGAAAATTCGCATGTATCTCATATTGATTAGATTCAGTAATAGACATATGTCACTGTTTAAAGAGTAAGATTATAACATTTTTTGAAGTGGATGAGTGTTTGCCAGGAGAAATTATTTTTTAAAGTATTTCTTTATACTCAGTCAAAATCTATGTGACTTATTGGTTCTAACTTTTTCTTCAACAATGTTACAGAAAAGCCTGATCTGCTTACAGATGACAAATTTCATAGTCATGTTTAATTTCTTCCATATTCATATTATTGCAAAGTCCATTTTTTATTATCCCCAAAATATATCCTCAAACTACCCACTTCTCTCTTCATCTGCTGGTACTCTCCTCACCCAAGACATAATCACTTTTACCTGGCAAAGTACGGTAGCCATCTAATGGATTTCCTTGCTACCACTTCTGCCCCTGTTTCACATCAACTAAGAGAAAACTCAGCTCAACCTGTTTTAAATGATAAGTACATTTATTGGCTCACAAAACTGGAAGTTCAGAGGTAGGCTTCAGAACTGAGTTAATTCTGTGATACTGGCTCATTTTACTGCAAACCTCTTGGCTCTGATCAATTCTGTGTGTTAACTTCAGGCTCATAGTGAGATGATGTATCCATGTGGATAGGAATGGAGAGAAACAGTCACTTGAAGAAATTCTCAGAATTGCCAGACAAACGTCTCTCAGAATCTCTTGGCTAAAACCCCCTTTCTGAAATATTCCTCTTGTAAATATAAATACTTCCTCTTAAGAAGAATGGGAGTGACCTTAGACAAATCAGACCTCCTAGAGCAGAACTGGGCCAGCTTCCCAGAGCTGCATGAGAAGGGTGGATACTTGAACAATATTGTTTTTTGGTTTTTTAGAAAGGAAGAGTAAACAGTGGAAAATAGTAGACAAACAAAAGATATTTTTTATACCTAGGAACATCATATGTTCTGGTTTACTAGGAATAGTTATGTGTATGCTAGCTTTTGTGGAATATTAAATGATATGGTCACCTAAAATATCCCAGCCTCTACAATCCATATGCACACAGCAGCCAGAATATTCCTTTAAATCACAAATCAGATTATTTTTCTACCTAATTACCCCACCACTGCTTCTGATTCCCACTGAATATAGAATAAAATCTATTCATTACCTTTTCCTTCAAAGCCCCTTCTTACTTCCCTGACATAATCTCCCTCCATTACATTCCAGCCATACTATCTTTTAATTGCTCAAATAAGTGAAGCTCAGTTCCACCCAAAGGCTTTTGCATTACTATCTCCTCTCTGCTTGAAATGCTATTCCCCTTGATTTTTACATGGCATCTCCTTGTGATTCATGTCTTAGCTCAGATGCTCAGGTTTTCTGAACGCTTGATCTAAATTAGCCACACTGATCGCCTTGTATAAAATCATGCTCTTTTATTTTTCTCATAGCTTTTATCACTATCTGAAATTTTCTTATTCATGAATGTCTACTTTTAATATTTTAAACTTCCCTTCATTTATAAAATCCATGAAATCAAGAAACATTTTTCCTGATACGACTGTATCTCCAGTGCCTAGAACAGTGACCCTCACATAGTTACCATTCAATGAATTTAGTGAATGAATAATTATATTTAAATTAACTATTTTGTCCTTGTTTTGTTTCTAGGCCAAATATACCCACTCATTCTTTCAGTCATTTTTTTTTACAATGAGATATTGAGAATCTTCAGCAACTCTTTCATACTATCTTGGATGTGTCTTACTTTGATTTTGTTACTCTTTAAGTACAAACAGCAGAACAACACAGTATTCCAGAATGTACCCGACTAGTATAAAGTGGTATACTCACTTGTAGCTGCACTAACAATGCATATGGAGCCTAGGATAGCTATGTCTTGTGGTTCCCAAAGCACATCATTAGCTTATTTTGAATTCAGTCTAAGATTAAAAAGCAAAACTCTTCTATTCTTTTTTTTCATTAATACTTTAAATCAAGGACAATTTATTTGCATTTATCTCTCTTAATAATATTAACTAAACTTGTAAATTGCTTATATTCTAAGATGCAACTGCTTTGACCATAGGGAAACCTAATGTCTTGAAATCACTTTAAAATTGGAATTCCCAAAATAATAAGCTTACCAATTTTAACTCAGATTTCAAAATTGCTCTTTTAAATAGTGCTTTCCTTAGTGTTGAATCTTGAATAAGGAATCTGGGGACTAAGAGAAAGAAAAGAAGAATAAAATCCATTTTCCCACATTATTTTTTATGGCACAAATATGATTATTCATCCTTTAAAATAAATTCTATCTACCATGCTAACAACAGCATCCAGAAATTGTTTTTGTACATTGTTTATGGATGTTTGTATGTTTGCTCAGGCTTATATTAACCATTTAAACAATAGAGCATTCCCACACTATTCTATTGTTTTAGTTCCTTTTGACTAATCATGTATTATTTTCTTCTAAAATATTATCAAAAAAAGTAGCCTGTACCAACTGAACCCAGTTGCAAAAGCAGTCAAGATTCCCAGACACCAAATCAGATGCCTCATTTTATGATTTTTGTATATTGCATTTGTATCCTGCAATCTTGCTAAACTCACATATTAGTTCTAGGAAATTTTATTTCATAGATTTCTTTGAGACTTTCTATGTAGACAATCATGTCATCTTTAATAGAGCTGGTTATATGTCTTTCTTCTCAATATGTATTCCATTTATTTATTTTTCTTATCTTGTAGAACTGGCTAGGACATCCAGTATACCACTAGAATGTTTAATAGGTCTGGTGAAAGAGTACATCCTTAATTGTTCCCAAGTTAAGGGGTAAACGTTAACCTTAAGTATGAAGTTGTTTGTAGATATTTTGTAGACGTCTTTTTACAGATTAAGAAATTCTCAGAGCATGGAGAACTGCTCTAGTTGTGTCTTGCAAATGTGTTAGTTATATTTAGATTCTCATTCAGTTTCACACATTTTGTTTTAATTTTCCTTGAAACTTCCTCTTTGACGTGTGTCATTTAAAAGAGTGTGTCCAAATATTTGAGAATTTTCCAGGTTATCTTCCTATTACTGATTTCTACTTTGTTTCCCTATGGTCAAAGAAATACTTTTAATGCTTCCAGTTTTTTTAAACTTGTTAGATTTGTTTTATCGCCCAGAATATGTTCTGTCTTGGTGAATGTTTCAGGTACGCTTGAGAAAAATATGTATTTAGCTCTTATTTGGTGGCCTGTTCTATAAAAGTCAATTAGGTTGAGTGGGTAAATAGTGTTGTTCAGGTGTTCTGTATTCTAACTGATTTTCTATTCAGTCATTTACTGAGAGAGTAGTATAGGAGACTTCAACTTGGATTGCTGATTATACCAATTTATCCATTTTTCCTTTGTGTTTTATCAGTTTTTGCTTCATGTATGTTAAAGCTATTTTTAGATGCATTCACATTTAGGATTGTTATACCTTTTTAGGGAAATAACTCTTATTATTATTCCTAAAATTGTTTCTAGTTTTGAAATCTTTATTGTCTTAGATTAATGGCTTAGCTTCCATCCATCAGTTTCCTTTTATCTTGACTATGTGCTTATATTTAAAGTTGGGTGTCTTATAGATATCATATAGATGTTATGTCCACCATTAACTCAGTATTTTTATATTGAAACATTTGAGTGTTTTTCCTCCTAGGGTTTAAAATATGCATTTTTAATTAATCAACATTTACATTCAAACAGATTTATGCCATTTGACTTCTAGTGTAAGGAACTTGCAACAGTATTTTATCAATTCTTTCCTCTAGTCCTTCTTGCTATTTATATATGCATTTTAATTTTACAGCTTTTTTGAAAACATGATATTGCCACTGTTTTGGTTATACACAGAAAGTTATATTTTAGAACAATTGAAAAATAAGAAAACTAAGGTTTATTCTGTTTCTAGTGTTCTTCAAATTTCATGTAAATACACTTTTCTGTTTGATATTTATTCATCCTGTCTGAAAAATCACAATTGTCCTTTCTGATAAGCAGTTCTGCTGATAATAAACTTTGTACTTTTTATTGTATTACAAAATATTGATTTCTCCTTTAATTTTTGAGATACGTTCACTCAGTTCAGAATTCTTTGTTGACAGATATTTTATTTCAGCACTTTAAAAAAAATCACTCCATTTTCTTCCATTGTGGATGATTTCTGACAAGAAATTTCTGTAATTATTTTCTTTGTATACAATGCATGCCTTTTTCTCAGTCTGCCTTCAAGATTTTTTCTTTGTCTTTTGTTTTGTAACAGTTTGAGCTTGAAATGCTTAGGACTGTAAGTGTGCGTGTGCATGTGTGTGTACACACACGCACGTGTTTATCATGCTGGATGTTCTTTCAGCTTCTGAGTTCTTTGTTCTGTGGTTTGGAGACTGTCATTGATTTTAAAAACTTCTTGACCATTATTTCCTTAAATGTTTCTTCTACATTGTTGTCTCTCTCTTCTCCACTGGTATTTTAATTAGATATACATTGGAGTGTTTGATATTGTTTCACAGCTCTTGAATTCTCATTTCTGATTTTTTAATTGAGTTTTTCTTATATTTCAGCTTGGGTAAATTTTAATGGCTTATCTTAAAATTCATTAATTTTTTTCATAGCTCAGCACATTTCTTCCATGTACGAAACTAAAGTTTTTCTTCCTGTCCTCTCTCTGTCTATTTACAGTTTACATTATAGTTTCCATTTCTAGGCTGAAATTGCTTATATTATCTTGCATGTTGGCTACCTTTCCCACTAAAGCTTTAGCATATTAATCATAGTTATTTTAAATTCCCTCATATATCTGCATCTGTTTCTTTTGATTATTGTATCTTTGGGCACGTTTTCATTTCTTGATTTTTTTGGTGCATGTTTTCATTTCATTATAATTTTTTTAATAGGAAAGCTTGTATAAGATAATAAAGACTGAAGTAAACAAAATTTATGCTTTGAAATTAACATAGCTTCATATCTTTTCTTCTGCTAGACCTTTCCTGTGAGGTTTGAGGTTAATTTGTTCAGGAGTAAAGGTGGGTTGTTGGATATTATTGTTTCTACGGTTACCCCCAATGCCCCACAAGCTTTAAATTCCTTTAGTGATTACTTGTGTTTAGAGTGGGGATTTATTTATCAGAGACTTTCTTTCAATTAATGTTCCACATTTAGCTCTAGGCCTTCCCTTTCTGCTGTATTTCAGAGAGGATTTCTTTCTAGGAGTATTTCATTGCTGATTGTTCTTAATTTGGTTAGCCTGGTAGTTAGTTGTTGGGTTATGGGGGAAAACTCATTATCAATTACTCTTAGTAAGCTTCAGTCTTAGGCAACCATTCTTCCCCTGAGTCTTGAGAGTGTGGTCTGCTCCTCCTGTAGCTATAGCTCTGAGTACAGCATGCATTCTTGCCCTTTCCCCAGGGGTAGAAAATGTGTGTCTATTTCCTTCCACTGTCTTTAAGGGTGACTTACCTGTTGCCCTTCTCTTCCAATTTAAGACTTTCCTTCTCTCTTGGAGGTAGGAGATAAGGAGTTGTATCATATATTTCCTGCAGCAGCTGTTGTTGCACTTCCCTTGGTTTTTGCTACAAGGGATGCTTTCTCAAGTTTCTCATCAATTGTTTGGTGAGCTCCCATTGAATTTCACGTGAAGAGCATGTAATTGGGTGCATTTACATCCCCCATGGATTCTATATTCTGCTAGATCACATTCAGTTTTTACCAGTTCTTTGACAATTTTCAATTTTTTAACAATTCTCATAAGTGTAAGTCTGCTTCTGCCCAGATAAGCATATAGTCATGTCCTTTCTCTTTCTGCAGGTTTACATTGATTTTAGAGATTTCAGATTCCACAGATTTCAGGTTTGCCCAGCACATTCAGGTCTCTGATAGGTTAAGAAAAGTGGTACACTTTACACTTTGTCCAGCTATTTTGTTTGTTTGTTTCTGTAAGGGTGGAAACAATGCTCTTTCTAGTTTTATATACTCTAAGTAGAAATAAGAAGTCCTCTGCCTGCTTTTTGCTTTTTCTTTTTGGCGGTACGCGGGCTGCTCACTGTTGTGGCCTCTCCCATTGCGGAGCACAGGCTCCGGAAGCGCAGGCTCAGCGGCCTATGGCTCACGGGCCCAGCCGCTCCGCGGCATGTGGGATCTTCCCGGACCGGGGCACGAACCCGTGTCCCCTGCATCGGCAGGCGGACCCTCAACCACTGCGCCACCAGGGAAGCCCTGCCTGCATTTTTAAAAGATATTTTTGTTGAATATAGATTTCCATATTTTTGGTTGTTGTTTTCACAGTGTTTTTTGAATGACATTACCTTTTGGCTTACATAGTTCCTGACAAAAAGTCTGTAATAATACTTAAATTTATTCCTGTATGTCGTAAACCCTTTTCTCTCGTGCTGCTTTTCTCTTTAGCAGTGGTGGTAAACAACTCAGTTATGGAGTGTCTTGGTATTATTTTACTGAGTTCAGTTTGCTTGTGGTTTTTGAGGTTCTTGAGTCTGTAGACTTGTATTTTTCATCAAATGAAAAAAATTAGTTACATTTAAAATTTTTTTTATGTGTTGTCTGCTCCATATCCAAAACTTTGATTACATGTATGTTAGATTCCTTAATATTTTTCATACATCACTGAAGTTTTATTTATTTTTTTCAGTATCATTTTTCAGGATGTCCTCAATTTTCAGTAGTTTCTGTTGCTTTGAGTTTCTCCATATTTTGTTTTGTAGTATCTAATTTCCTGTTAATCCAATCTAGTGAAATTTTCATTTCAGACATGTTTTTCATCTCTAGCTGTTTGATTTTTGTTATTTTTATATCTTTTCTCTTTTTATTATGTTCATGTTTGTCTTTACATTTATGTACATGTTGAGTATTTCTATAACTGTATTGTTAATGTCCTTTGCTAATTCTGTCATCTGTCATGTTTCAGTTTAAATCTATTGGCTTACTTTTTCTAGTTATGAGTTAATATTTCTACTTTTTTCATATATGATAATATTTTATTGGATGCCAGATTCATAAAGTGTACATTGATGAATGCTGAATTTTTTTTTTTTTACTCTATTAAACATTCTTATACTTTGCTCTGGCAGACAGTTATTTACAGATCAGCTTGCTCATTTTGAAATTTGTTGTTAAGCTTTAATAGGGCACATCTAGAATAACCTTTAATCTGGGACTAGTTTCACCCCACTCCGAAAGTGTAGCCCTTCCAGGGTATTCAGTGACATTCAACCATGACCTCAGCAAGGTCTCTCTACTCTACCCTCTGAGAATTTACGTGACTCCCAGTTCCATGTGATTTTTTAGAATGGTTTGATTTGACACTATAAATGTGCAGGTTGGTATTGGCTGGAGATGCAACAGGACCTATATGCAGCTTTGTTAACATATTTCTCTTCATTGATCCCTCCTCTGTAAAACTCTGCCTTATAAATATCTAGCTGACTTGCTCAATCTGAGCAACTTAGATTTGACTCAGTGAGTATTTTCAGATGTCTATATTTAAGTAAGGATTGACGGTTACTTGATTTTATTATTGTTATATTATTACTAACTACTACTTCTAATCCTGCTGCTTCTGCTGCTACTACTACAGAAACATTCATATTCCTAAGATGTATGACCAGTAAAATCTTTATAATTCATATTTGCTCCATTAAATATTATTTTTATACTTTTTCTTCCAGTGTACAATTATTTTTTCTGTTAAACTGGATTGACATACTTCCTTTGGCTAACATGTTTCTTTACTCAGTAATGGGAAAGACATTTATTTTAGGCATGGAGATACTCTTTGAGCTTAAAAAATATTGAATCTAGTTATTCTATTGACAGATATAAGAAACCCATTTGTGGAAAATCAACTTAGATTTTATGGATTTATGATATTTTAAATAAATGTTAAGAAAAACATAGATTAAGAAATTGTTCTTATTATTGAATTTGGCAGTCCTAGAAAGATGTTTGTATTGTCAGCGGGAATCTACCAGGTTTAATAAGTTCAAGTGAACTTAACTGTGTATAGCTAATAATGATTTCCTCCTTATTTTAAATGTTTTTAAATTTGAGACCAATGATATTACAGAAAGCATGGCAGTCACCACTAGAAAGAAAAGATAATGTTATGGATATTTATAGATGTTATAGTAATTTCAGTATCACAGACATGATGATTTTTTCATGTTTAAAAAGTAAAATTATATAAGCTTAAGGGATATAAAGATTAAAATGAGTTTAAAGAGTTTTCTGTGATTTTCCCTTACCTTTTCTTTTTTACATATTTTTGTCATTTCCTGTGTACCAAATAAAAATATGAGGGCAGACTAACAGGAGAAATCTATTGAAAAATATATAGTTGACCTCAAGAAATAAGAACTGGAATCTCTCTGTGCCGTGTGTTTCGTGGTAGAATGTACACTCCATAAAGACAGAAAACTGTTTCCTTTTATTATTACAAGGGACTAGAAAGCAACCTTTGTTAATACTGGTTGCTTAATAATTTTTATTTGGTACTATTTTAAAAATTTTTATGCAGTTTTTAAACGATACTTTCTATTTACACTTATTACAAAATATTGGCTATAGTCCCCATGTTGTACAATTCATCCTTAAGCCTATCTTCCACCCAGTAGTTTGTACCTCCAAGTCCTCCACCCCTATATTGCCCCTCCCCCTTCCCTCTCCCCACTGGTAACCACTAGTTTGTCCTCTATGTCTGTAAGTCTATTTCTTTTTTGTTATATTCACTAGTTATATTTTTTACATTCCACATATAAGTGATATCAGTATTTGTCTTTCTCTGTCTGACTTATTTCACTTAGCATAATGCTCTATAAAGTCCATCTGTGTTGCTGCAAATGGCAAAATTTCATTCCTTTTTATGGCTGAGTAGTATTACATTGTATGTATATATATATATATATATATGTATATATATATATATACACCACATCCTCTTTATCCATTCATCTGTTGATGGACACTTAGGTTGCTTCCATATCTTGGCAACTGTAAATAATGTTGCTGTGATCTTTGGGGTGCATGTATTTTTTCAATGTATTGTTTTTATTTCTTTCAGATATATACCCAGGAGTAGAATTGCTGGGTCATATGGGTACTACTTACTGAATGAATAAAAATAATTTACTGAATATAATTTCTCATTCTGGAAGTGTTCACAAAAATGATCAACTCACCCCCCCACCCCAACACACACACACACACACACACACACACCCCAATGTTTATGGCTGCAAAACCCAAATCTCAATGAGGTTGTTATGTTGCCTGGTGTCATTAAAGAAAAATAGAGGCACTTTACTTAACAGTATGTGGTCTTTTCAATATCTGTATATAACAGGGAAGTTTTGTACTTTGGGTAAAAAATTATCTAAAAAATATGTTCCTTATATATTTTCTAATGAACTGGAAACAAATTTATAATACATTCTTTTAAAAATCCTTTGGGAAAAATGAGATAAAATATATTTTACATATATATAGACACACATAAATTTAACTCTATATTTCTACCTACTCAGCTATACCTACTTAATTTCCTATTAGCTGTCTATCTATATCCAAATTTTAGAGTGAGTATAAAAGTTAGTCTATTCTTTCCTTGTTTTTCCCTAGTGTTATTGCAATGGTGATAATTGTTTTGTTTTATTTGGCTGCTTGTATTCTATTCTGAATTAATTTTTTCTCGTAATATGCAGAGGTAATCCAGTATTATCATTTATTAACTAGCGTCATTATTTAAAAATGCATGTAAGAAAAGTCACTTTTTAGGTTTGGGGCAAATTTGCAATAGTGAACATCTAAGTACTTTGTGAAACAGACATTGACTAAAAGAAAACTTTTAGAAATAATAATAATATCGCAGTGGATTAGGAAACCACCTGTGCAGTTCTAATATTGGATATCCTATGAACTCAGGCAAGTGACCAGTGACAGATTCCTTCCATTCCATGCCCTAGCCTCTTCATTTGTATAATCAAGATAAGGCCACTGAATTCCCAGGCAAAAAGTAGCTGAGGGAATTTTGCTTTACAATTATGACTGCTAAATGATATATTTTTAAAGTAAGGTTCATTCATGTTTTCAAAATTTTAGCTTGTGGGGACAGTCACAGTCTACTTTGCTTTTTGCCAACTAGAGAAACCTACCTGTGCCAAACAGCACATTAAGAAAATAAAATACTAACTTTAAATAGTGGAATTACAATTCAGTTAAGCAGAGGTTTGGGGTGCAGAAAAATAAACTGTTGGATTTCTCTACTGTTTAAGGGCAGCAAAGAACATGTAGTCCAGCCCCCTTCACCAGGCTATCCAAACAATGAGTTTTAGATATAAACTCCTGTGTGATTCCCCACTGCTTAAAACCTGTGAGTACAAATTGTCACCTGGCCTTTTTGATCTAAAGCATAATTTTCTAATGTTACCATTTTTCTTGGCTATAACACTTTAAGAAAAATGCTGGAGATATTGCCATATAGACTGCAAACAATATATTATACTGCAGTCTGGGAAATATACAAAGCCAGGTACTAAGTATTTCTGACTTAAAAATATAAAATTAGTTTTCATTCCCAACAAGAAGTGATTATCTCTCTAGTGCTGACATACCTGAATTTTTTCACAACAGAGTTTTTCTAAAACTATTAATATGTTTCCACCTTCTATGTCACTGAGAAATATAACGTTTTCCAAAGGGAGGTGGCAGGAAAGGTATGGAACAGTCAAGTAATGCAAAAGGAAGTAGTTTCAGATACTTTTATTTAGAAACTTCAGTGATATACAAATTTTGAAAGTATGTTTGACAGTATATTTTAGTACCTAAAAGAACTGAGTGCTCGGCCATAAAATAATGCTCTGACCTTCATTACATGGTCCTAGACAAGGCAAGGATTTCTCTTGTACATGGACACCATGAATTCCCTAGGCTATTAATCAACAGGGCACAACTAGAATGAAACTCTTCAGCCACCGTATGCTCCAATATGCTGACTACCGAGATTGTGCTAATAATTAATTCTGTAAGAATAATTACAGAAACGCTTATTGTTTTGACCATCTACTTAAGTGCTTTGAATGAGGTCATCACAATAGAACTACCCACTGGTACTATAATCAGAGGGAAAAAAATGTTCTTTAACATTTATTTATTTTTAAATTTATTTTTATTAGAATATAGTTGCTTTACAATGTTGTGTTAGTTTCTGTTGTGCAGCAAAGTGAATCAGTTATATATATACATATATCCATTCTTTTTTAGATTCCTTTCCCATTTAGGTTACCATAGAGCATTAAGTAGAGTTCCCTGTGCTATACAGTAGGTTCTCATTAGTTATCTATTTTACGTACAGTAGTGTACATATGTCAATCCCAATCTCCCAATTTATCCCACCACCCCTTCCCCACTTGGTAACCATAAGTTTGTTTTCTACATCTGTGGTTCTATTTCTGCTCTGCGAATAAGTTCATTTGTATCATTTTTCTGGATTCCACATGTAAGCGATATAAGATATTTGTCTTTCTCTTTCTGACTTACTTCATTTGGTATTACAATCTCTAGGTCCATCCATGTCACTGCAAATAGCATTATTTTGTTCCTTTTTATGGCTGAGTAATATTCCATTGTATATATGCATCACATATTCTTTATCCATTCCTCTGGGGTTTCTTTTTGTTTGTTTGTTTTTTTACATCTTTATTGGAGTATAAGTGCTTTACAATGGTGTGTTAGTTTCTGCTTTATAACAAAGTGAATCACTTATACATATACATATGTTCCCATATCTCTTCCCTCTTGTGTCTCCCTCCCTCCCACCCTCCCTATCCCACCCCTCCAGGCGGTCACAAAGCACCAAGCTGATCTCCCTGTGCTATGTGGCTGCTTCCCACTAGCTATCTACCTTACGTTTGGTAGTGTATATATGTCCATGCCACTCTCTCACTTTGTCACAGCTTACCCTTCCCCCTCCCCATATCCTCAAGTCCATTCTCTAGTAGGTCTGTGTCTTTATTTCTGTCTTACCCCTAGGTTCTTCATGACCTTTATTTTTCTTAAATTCCATATATATGTGTTAGCATACGGTATTTGTCTTTCTCTTTCTGACTTACTTCACTCTGTATGACAGACTCTAGGTCCATCCACCTCACTACAAATAGCTCAATTTTGTTTCTTTTTATGGCTGAGTAATATTCCATTGTATATATGTGCCATATCGTCTTTATCCATTCAGCCAATGTGGACATTTAGGTTGCTTCCATCTCCTGGCTATTGTAAACAGAGGTGCAATGAACATTTTGGTACATGACTCCTTTTGAATTATGGTTATCTGAGGGTATATGCCCAGTAGTGGGATTGCTGGGTCATATGGTAGCTCTATTTTTAGTTTTTTAAGGAACCTCCATACTGTTCTCCATAGTGGCTGTACCAATTCACATTCCCACCAGCAGTGCAAGAGTGTTCCCTTTTCTCCACACCCTCTCCAGCATTTATTGTTTCTAGATTTTTTGATGGTGGCCATTCTGACTGGTGTGAGATGATATCTCATTGTAGTTTTGATTTGCATTTCTCTAATGATTAATGATGTTGAGCATTCTTTCATGTGTTTGTTGGCAGTCTGTATATCTTCTTTGGAGAAAAGTCTATTTAGGTCTTCTGCCCATTTTTGGATTGGGTTGTTTGTTTTTACTGTTATTGAGATGCATTAGCTGCTTGTAAATTTGGGGGATTAATCCTTTGTCAGTTGCTTCATTTGCAAATATTTTCTCCCATTCTGAGGGTTGTCTTTTGGTCTTCTTTATGGTTTCCTTTGCTGTGCAAAAACTTTGAAGTTTCATTAGGTCCCATTTGTTTATTTTTGTTTTTATTTCCATTTCTCTACGAGGTGGGTCGAAAAGGATCTTGCTGTGATTTATGTCATAGAGTGTTCTGCCTATGTTTTCCTCTAAGACTTTGATAGTTTCTGGCCTTACATTTAGGTCTTTAATCCGTTTTGAGCTTATTTTTGTGTACGGTGTTAGGAAGTGATCTAATCTTATACTTTTACATGTACCTGTCCATTTTTCCCAGCACCACTTATTGAAGAGGCTGTCCTTTCTCCACTGTACATTCCTGCCTCCTTTATCAAAGATAAGGTGACTGTATGTGCGTGGGTTTATCTCTGGGCTTTCTGTCCTGTTCCATTGATCTATCTTTCTGTTTTTGTGCCAGTACCATACTGCCTTGATTACTGTAGCTTTGTAGTATAGTCTGAAGTCAGGGAGCCTGATTCCTACAGCTCCGTTTTTCGTTCTCAAGATTGCTTTGGCTATTCGGGGTCTTTTTTGTTTCCACACAAATTGCAAAATTTTTTGTTCTACTTCTGTGAAAAATGCCAGTGGTAGTTTGATAGGGATTGCATTGAATCTGTAGATTGCTTTGGGTAGTAGAGTCATTTTCACAATGTTGATTCTTCCAATCCAAGAACATGGTATATCCCTCCACCTATTTGCATCATATTTAATTTCTTTCATCAGTGTCTTATAATTTTCTGCATACAGGTCTTTTGTCTCCTTAGGTAGGTTTATTCCTAGATATTTCATTCTTTTTGTTGCAATGGTAAATGGGAGTGTTTTCTTGATTTCACTTTCAGATTTTTCATAATTAGTGTATAGGAATGCCAGAGATTTCTGTGCATTAATTTTTTATCTTGCTACTTTACCAAATTCATTGATTAGCTCTAGTAGTTTTCTGGTAGCATCTTTAGGATTCTCTATGTATAGTATCATGTCATCTGCAAACAGTGACAGCTTTACTTCTTCTTTTCTGATTTGGATTCCTTTTATTTCCTTTGCTTCTCTGATTGCTGTGGCTAAAACTTCCAAAACTATGTTAAATAAGAGTGGTGAGAGTGGGCAACCTTGTCTTGTTCCTGATCTTAGTGGAAATGCTTTCAGTTTTTCACCATTGAGGACAATGTTGGTTGCGGATTTGTCATATATGGCCTTTATTATGTTGAGGTAAATTCCCTCTATGCCTACTTTCTGGACGGTTTTTATCATAAATGGGTGTTGAATTTTGTTGAAAGCTTTCTCTGCATCTATTGACATGATCATATGGTTTTTACTCTTCAATTTGTTAATATGGTTTATCACATTGATTTATTTGCATATATTGAAGAATCCTTGCATTCCTGGAATAAACGCCACTTGACCATGGTGTATGATCCTTTTAATGTGCTGTTGGATTCTGTTTGCTAGTATTTTGTTGAGGATTTTTGCATCTATGTTTATCAGTGGTATTGGCCTGTAGTTTTCTTTCTTTGTGACATCTTTGTCTGGTTTTGGTACATTGAAATACTGTGAAAATTAGACACAGCTGGAGAGATGATAGGAAATTAGAGTGCTGTAGCCAGACAGAGATATAGAAAATATAGATTCATGTTTATATATCTATGTAAAATATGTTTGATTCATGTTTCCCAAAGGATTTAATTTTAAGAGCTGTAGAAGGTGTTTGCATTATATATAACTGAGTCCTATCTAAACCATATCCTAAACAAAATAGGCAAAAGATTTCAACAGGTACTTAACAAAAGAGTTTACCCAAATGGCCAATAAACATAATAAAATTGTTCAACATCTTAACATTACTAAGCATTAGGAAAATGCAAAATAAAACTATACTGTTATATTATTTTAGTACCCAAAGAGCTGAAATTCAAAAGAGTGATGATCCTAAGAGTTTTCTAGAAGATGTCCAACTTGGACTCTCATACATTGTTGTTGAGAGTGTAAATTGGTGCCACTCCCCTAGACAATTGTCTGGCAGTGTCTACTAAAGTTTACCATTTGCATATCCTGTGACACAGCAATTCTCCTTAAGTATATACTCCCAAGCATATACTCCTGAGTATATGCCAGCAAACATACACACACATATGTGCATTACAAATGCACAAGATGGTCATGTCAGCATTATTTACAATAAGTCAACTCTGGGAAAAAAACATATGTCCAACAACAGTGGAATGGATGATTGTATTTTAATCATCCAATGGAGTACTGATACTCTTCAATGAAAATAATTAGTTCTTATGCTATATATCAACATGAATGAATCTTTCATAAACAGTGTTGAGTGAAAAAAACTAATACATGCCTTATTTTGTATTAAAGTTCAAAAGTAGGCAAAAAAAAAAAAAAAAACCCAGTAGTATTTAAAGTCAGTAAGGTAGAGACCTTTGTGTGCAAGAAAAGAGAGTAGTAAATGGCAGTTGGCGTAAAGGGTCTTCTGAGATATTGGTGATGTTTTTCCTTGATCTAGATGGGGGTTATGTAGATGTGTTAGGTTTATGATAATTCATCAAGCTCTACACTATAATTTTTTACACCTTTCTCTGTATTAAATGTCAATAAAAGTTTATTTGAAATAGAAGTTAACTCTGTTTGCATGGGTTTTAGTTACTTAAATGTTAAATATGTAGTTAATCTTCATTATTAAAATAGATTCTTAAAAATATGTATGCCTAATTGATAGTACTAATATCTTCATTTCCACACTCCCCACATTCACATACATACATTGGAAATATTCCTTTGGAAAACAGATCTGTCATCATCACATTGCATATCCTGTGACAGAGCAATTCTCCTTAAGTATATACTCGCAAGCATATACTCCTGAATATATGCCAACAAACACACACACACACATATGTGCATCACAAATGCAGAAGATGTCATGTCAGCATTATTTACAATAAACCCAACTCTGGGAAAAAAACATATGTCCAATAACTGTGGAATGGATGATTGTATTTTAATCATCCAGTGGAGTACTGATATTCTTCAATGAAAATAATGAGTTCTAATCTTAAAATGATTATTGATATACACACTACTATGTATAAAATAGATAACTAATAAGGACCTACTATATAGCACAGGGAACTCTACTCAATACTCTGTAATGACCTATATGGGAAAAGAATCTAAAAAAGAGTGGATATATGTATATGCATAACTGATTCACTTTGCTGTACACCTGAATCAAACACAACATTGTGAATCAACTATACTCCAATAAAATAAAACAAAATAAAATGAAATAAAATAAAATATTATTTTATTGTTGAAATATTGGACATTTTCATATTTTCCAAAAGGGACAAAATTTTAACACTGTGTAGCTCTGTGAGAATTTAATTTCTATGTATTTTCAAGGAAAAAATAATTTCTTTACTTACTTCCAAAATTATCTATTGATGAAATAAAATGAAAACCAAAGTTTCTGCCTTATCATTTGACAGAACCAGCTCTGATATTCTAAAAATATTTCAGTGTTCATGCTTATTTGTCCAAAATGCTAGTGATTGTAAAATACAGCCATTTTTTTATCTTTTAAAGGTACTTTAGATATAGAATGTTGATTATACAAATATCTTACTACATTACACAATATATACAGGTTATAAGATTTTAAAATTAATGAAATATGTTAGTGTAATAAGGAGGAGTGTAAGACCAATATAAGCATAATGTGTTAAAATAATTTTATTAAATGCATCTTTTTTTAATTTGCTTATTAATTTGTTGACACAATTGTATTTTAACATATTGTAAATAAGAACTATTTAATGTTTAGAACATTAAATAGATATGTACAGTTAATTTTCTATGCAGTGGTCTTTAAAATCCTATGACCAAAATTTCAGATAAAGGCAGTATAGATTTATTTATTTGTTTATTTATTTATTATTTTTCTCAATTGAACCTATTACTTAAACTGCTTAGAAAGATCAGTATTAGATATTGGCCTATCAAAAACAAGTTAGGTTAAAAAATTCTCTCCATGTCATAAAGAGTGATTTATAAATCAGAATGTCAAATACAGAATTATAACCATCCATGCCATTTTACTGGTATTATGTTTTTCATTTATTTATCTGACTCTTCATTATGAATAAAATATTTCTCCAGTGATATGTGAAGTATTTGTGAACTAATTGAATAGTTCTATTTAGAAAAGTTGTGTTTTCATTTTCCCTCATGTATTACAAAAAATACATGTAAATGTAAAATTACATACAAAAATATACACAAAAATAACAAAAGTAACATCTTTTATCTGTTGGATTTTTTGCTCTGTTTTTGGAAGTTAACTGAGCTTAAAGTTTAGATAGTCTTTTCCTATGTAATCATGCAGAAAAAGTATAATTCTATCATTTTACTTCATTTCCCTGGATTCTTGCACTCTTTGTAAAAATTCAATACCTATTTCAAAAATGCAGCGCACCATTTTTCACTGTCTCACTGTAGGAGCAATATCCTTGTTCTCTTTCAAGATCCATTTCTCTAAGAAGCACATTCCAGCAACTGTTTCCAAGATATAAACATTAGTATTGCATCACACTATTTGACCATAGCCTCTGGGGAGAATTTTCATGCTTCAACACAGTATAATATTCAAATTGAAAATAAAACTTTTAAAGCTTGAAAGAGAGTATGGCACCATGGACTACCATCTTGAGTTAGATATTCTGGCAGCATGCTTCTTTTCAAGCTTCATTTTCCATTAAAATATAGTCTGAGCAATTCAAATGTGGACTGAATCTCATACTTTTGAGAAATCCAGTTTATCTGTTCCAAGAGCGTAGCTTCCATTTACTTCAAAGACTTAGACATATAAAGAAGCTCTGTCTACACGGTTCGTATAATGAGGCCATTAAAACAAGACAATGTATGAAATAGATAACTAAAGCAAAGTGTCAGTACACTTCTTCAGATGTGTTCATCAGGCCAGTGGAGCCATGATTGCCAAGTGCTTTGTTGAAATTATTTATGTTCTATATCCAGGTGATGCAAGGAATAATTATTATTATTAAAGTAAAGAGAATGAGATGCAAGAAATGTGGTGATTTGCTTCATCTAACAGGACAGTTGCCAAGGTTTCTATTTCTTAATTTTCTATATTGTACTCTTGCTATATACTTAAGATTAATATAAAGAAAGTAAATTTATGACATTAAGCAAAATCAACATAAAATATTTATTATGAACAACATAAACATTTTAATATGAGTGGCATTTTTCTTTTCTTCTTTTCCTGTATTGGTATAGTTTCCATATGTTTTAAGGCCCATGGGTACTCATTCTTCCACAACCACTCAGTGTTCAATGCCATATGAACAAACACTCTCAGGACTAATTGTTATTTTTGGTTTAGAATAGGTAAATTAGGATTTGGTTTGGGCTCCCTTGATTTTTCTATTGACTTGTGCCCATAGATACCCCAAAGTCTTTCTTAGGATGTATCAAAATACCTAAAGTATTCCCAGAAGAGATATGGACAGTAAATGATCTTCTAATTGTACTACCAACATTGGGATTAACCATGCCATCTAGAGTCATCTAGTTGAGGTCTGATTTACATATTTGGTGTACAACCTGCTGAGGTAAAATTCAATTATATATTATGAAAGACACTATTTGAAAGAAGACTTTTCTTGAAATGTTTTCTTAGGAAATTCATTTTGTTCTCTGAGATTCTGTAATACTGTATGGGTATATCCTGTAATTTTCAAAACTTTTTTTGAGAGGTCATGTGTGAAATTGGATCTTAAAGATCCTGGCAGAAGAAAAGCTAAGCTATACAGTAAGTGGACTCCACTTATGGAGTAAAAGAGAAGAGTGGTATCTCATAATACCGCTGTGACACAGGTAGAGTGGAGTTAGATCTTTATGGCTAGAAGAGTAGTCTTTTTTTTACAGGTGATCTCTGAGTTTGCAAATGACTATCACTGAAAACAGTCTTTGACAGGCTGTATATATGCTGTTTAAGCCATCTGTGTGGTATTTACTACATGTTAATTATAAATATAATTTAGGTTAGAATTTTTAAAAAGCAGAATTTGTTAAACCACAAGGCAAATTAGAAAGCATATTTAAATAAAATGTTTTGCATTCTCAAAAAATAATTCCAAAACTCTTTTTGTGTGTGTGTTTATGCTGTGACCTGCTGTTTCCTTTCTTTTTAAAAAAGTTCTATTTCAACATGGTATTGAATGACTAAAAGATACTCTAAGCAACCTCTGATTCATAGAAAAGTTACTTTTATTGTTGATACCCTATAGTCATATTGAATTGTACTATGATTGAGAAAATAAGTTTTCCTATTTATTGTTAAACTGGATGTGTTAAAAGAGTATGTAATAACATAAACATTTTAAAGGGGATTTTTCACAATTGGGACATAGTGTATTCGTGAAAGTTTACTTAGACCTAGAATATTTTACAATGAAAATATTAGAATCTCTGAAACACGCAGTATAGGACCCTTGAAAGAATATTCTGCCAATTAAATCAATAAAACTACCTTAATAGAAATTGATGATGCATAACCACTGAGTCATACAATGTTTTGCTTTATTATTTTGTCAAAAGTAATCTTCAACCTGAATTATAAACAAAGCAGTCATCACTGGTTAAAACTATAATCAGTACTAATATTTTGATCATCAGCTTAGGCCTGTTTCCTAAACAAGACATTTTCAGGATTATCCAGCACCTAAAATATTTTTATGTATCTTGGCATTTATCATTGTTCCTTTAACATAAAAAAATTAATAAAGGGTAGCTTTACTGGATACATGAGACTATAACACCTCTATTATACAAGACAACAATCACAGAGATTATCTGGTTCCCTGATTTTACCAAAAGAGTAAATGACTTGCCTAAAATCATACTACAAAAACTGCTAAAGCCAGGATCAGTAGGAATAAGTAAGTACTGTGTTCATTCCTCCATACCACATTCTACCTAAGTATAATATAATGTATTACATTATTGTTCTACTAATTTTATAGTAAACATATGCCCCTGGCTGATTAGAGCAGTGCTAGTTTACATCTATTGCTATAACATAATTAATAGCATCCCTTTCACTCTCAAAAGTGTCCACATTTGGACAGTAAATTAAATAGTTGCCCTAATTAATATCATAATATTGAATTCATGCTAATATTTACATATTAATGTATACTCTTAACTTGAACCTGAACAGAATGATACAATAATATGCAATTGTAAGAGGCACCTAATATTATGCAAAGAGGATGGACTTGGGAATAACACAGAATTCAGGTCAAATCTTAACTTGGCACATAGTACCCATAGTGCCTGGGGTGAGATAACCTCTCTGTTATCAATAAAGTGTACCTTTCAATACCTGCATTGATATGTTATGTTGAAGATTAAATCAGGAAGCATACCAAGTGTAGAGGCAACCAAAAAATATTATTTTAATTCCTTTACTACTTTATTCTTTAGAAAGGAAAATCTGTAGCATAATATTTTGGACTATTTATAGCACCGAATAACTGTTCAGTAACTTAAATGAAAACACTACCTTTGCTTTGGTAGAATCCATTTTGGACTGAAATTAACAATTGCTCCACTTATCACAGCAAGGAATCCATTTTGCTAAAAATAACAGAAAGAGAAATGCTGTATTCCAAAAATGTATATTGGTTCACTTGAAACAAATGGATTTAAAATGTCTACAGTGTGGTAGTCTGCTAATTTCATTCTCTCATTTCCTGATAGATCATTGTTTCCCTTTATTTTTAACCAAAGCCTTAGAGTTTCTTCAGGAATAAGCTGTCATTCTTAACAAAATATCCCACTGAGCCCTCAGCAATTATTTTTTAACAGAAAAACAAAATGAAAATGTTTTAAACAGAAATTTCTTTAAAGTATTTTTAAGATTAAGGTATTTAAAGTTTTTATTCAGAATATATCAGATATATGAGATACATGAAAATACAGATTCTAATAAAATTGAAATAAGGATTTAATTGCAAGAACAATTTCATTGCTTTTATAGCTAGCAAATATTTTGAAATTAAATGAAATTCATAATACATGTAAGGGTCTGGCTATGAATATAGTGCAAATAATTCTCCATTCTTTCAATAAATATTTGTTGAAGCTAGCTATTTTTAGGGTATGAACATTGACTGAGAGCATGCCTCCAGGGTCAGTGTCCTCCAGGACACTCGATGCGTGTCCTATTTCTGAAATAAATGTTATTCCTTCCTCTTTTTAAACTGTAGGTTCTATAGATGTTCCACTGATAATTTCACCCACACCCTCTCCCCCCACCCACCGCAACACACATACAGAGATATATGAGATTGTGTGTAAGGAACATGGAGTTTATTGAGAGTATGAATCTGGAATTCAGTGGTTAAACATATAAATTTGGAAATCATATACATTTAAATGGTATTGGAGTCACAAATTTGAGATTTCACTTAATCCTTGAGTATCAGTAGAAAAGGAAAAAGAACATAGAACCTAACATTGCAGTCCAACCTGTATGTGTCTGGAAGAGAAAGAAGGGCCAGAAAAGGTGAATAAAAAGGAATGAGCTGGACTTGTAATTTTAGTTCTGACATGTCAAGAACTTAGAATTCTCACTTCTAAAAGGAAATGAGAAATAAGGAATATAAGGACAAACTAAAAATATTGACTTTTATTGGTCCAATCTGAAACCAAGGTTGCAGGGACAATCACTATCCCTAAATTTGGAAACTAAGCTCATTCACAGAGACACAGCCAGAGTCTAGCTATCTGGAGCAGAAGCCTCTGGATAGGCCAATTGAAACTGAAATGGAAGAAACACAGCAGTGGTAATTCTGATGAGTAGCTGGAAGCTGAGTGTGGAATAGCATGAGAGTGAAACTAGTATTGGGGATCACAGACTTAGAAGGGTCCACTGTTCTGTGGGTGTTGCTTCTAGGAATCCCAGTAGGTTCTCATAGTAATGATATGAGAAAAATTTCTCCTGGTTCTAGCAAGGGAAGAAAAAGATTAATAATTTTGAAATATACTCAGAAATTTCTCCATAACAAAAGCCAGAGGAAAAGACTTGTTTCGAGCTTCATGCCAAGCAGGGTTAGGGCATTCTTCCATTCCAGCCTCCTATAGCCTTTCCGTCTCACCTCAGAAGGCTAGAACAAGTCATGGGAGTCAGGACTTCAATGACGTCATATGGGAATACTGCTGCCAGAGAATGGAGTAGGGGACAGAGAAGGAATATAGGCTACACCACTGGAGAAACACTTGTGAAGATCCTGCTCTTAAGATACAGGTCTACCAAAAGGAAAAACCAAACAAGACAAATAGAAACCACAGTCTGAAGACTAGACTCAAGCATAACACAGATGTTGGAATTATTAGGGAGGAATTTAAAATAACTAAGATTAATATATTAAGGGCTCTAATGGAGAGTACACAGAACAGATGGGTAATATAAGCAGAGAAATTGTAACTCTACGAATCAAAAAGAAATGCTAGAAATCAAAAACATTCTAAAAGAAATGAAGAATATTTTGTATGATTTCCTCAGTAGAATTGATACAGTCAGAGAAAGAATTAGTGGTCTTGAAGAGAGGTCAATGGAAACTTCCAAAACTGAAATAAAAACAGAAGAAAAAAGGGGGGGGGGAATAAAGAAAGAATAGCATAGACTAAAAAGAAACTGTTGAAGAATTTGAAATGTTGTAACGTATGCATACTTAGGATATCAGAAAGAGAAGAGAGAATGGAGCAGATGAAATATTTGAAGTGATAAAATAGCTGAAAACTTTTCAAAAGTAATGACAGAATACAAATAAGTTACAAAGAATTGAGAAAACATCAAGCAGAAATAATAAATGAAACAAAACAAAACAAAACCACCTAGGAATATTATATTCATACTGAAAAGAAAGGGACGAAATTGAGAGAAGGTAGAATTTAGGGGGGTTGACACTATACATGTAGAGGAACAAGGATGAGAATTCTAGCAAATTCTTATAAGAACCCAAGAGAAAAACAACAACAAAATCACACCGAACTGAAAACCCGCAGATTTTTTTTTTTGGACCCATTAGAGAATTAAAGTTACAGGTAACCAACATCTCAGATCTGGAGATACATGTTAATGCAGAGAGTCATAGCCAAGATCTTGCCTAGAACAGAAGCTGTTAGATCCATAAACTAGTAGGGACACTTAAATGGTAAATTTGTTGAATTGCTAGAGACTACGTATGGACAAATTTGAGAGAGAGAATTCTTGGGGACTGATGTTTTAGGTGGGCATAACTCCAGGAAACCCACTAGGTTCTTATGGTGAAGAGTTGAGGAAGGTTCTCTCTTGGCTGCCATGGAACAGTAAAATTTCTGAGATTGTGAATTTCAAAAGATGGTTTTATTTTACCCTCAAATTAGAATGCTTCCTTGGATAGGCATAGAATACTTTCCTGATTCAAATTTAATTTCCTAATATGCTAGATTCTGATTGAGTTTGGCTATCAGCAATACTGAAGGAAAATACAGAGGCGGGGAGGAAGATGCGAAGCATGTATTCCCATGTGCAGTAGGCAGAAAAATAGCCCCTAAAAGATGTCCACAGTCTAATCCCTGACAGCTGTGACTATGTTACCTTAAATGGTAAAATAGACTTCGCCTTCTAAGGTTAAGGGCCTAGAGATGGGAAGAGTAACCTGGCTTATCATGGTGAGCTCAAGGTAATCACGTGAGTCTTTAAAAGAGCAAAACTTTCCTGGTAGGGATTCCTCTGTTTTAAATGTGACAATGGAGAAAGGATCAGAGATGTGACACCACTGGCTTTGAAGATGGAAGAGGCAGCCACAAGCCAAGGAAGGTAGGTCTAGAAGTTAGAAACAACAAGAAAATAGATTTTTCCCTAGAGCCTCCAGAAGATGCTCAACATTAGGAACATGTAAATTAAAACGAAATGATACTAGCAAACAAACTCCAAAACATAAAAAATAATTATACACCATGACTAAATGGGATTTATCCCAAGAATGCAAGGTTGGTTCAAAATATGAAAATCAATCAATGTAATATACCATACTAGTAGAATAAAGAACAAAAAATACATGATTATCTCAGTAATGCATTTGATAGAACTCTTCAATCAGATAAGGGATATCTACAAAAAATACATAGCTAACATTACACATAATGGTGAAAGACTGAATGTTTTTTCTCTAATATGAGGAACAAGACAAGGTTGTCCACTCTTGACACTTCCATTCAACTGTACTGAAGGTACAGTTGTACTGAAGGTACAGTTGTACTGAAGGTTTTCACCAGATCAGTTAGGCAAAAAGAAGAAATTAGACATAAAACTACAAAATCTGATTCTAAGAAATTAAAGAAAACCTAAATAAATGTAAAGTCATTTGAAATTCTCGGATTGGAAGACTTAAAATTGTTAAGATGGTAATACTCCCCACTATGTTCTACAGATTCCTGTCAAAATCCCAGATCACTCTTTTTTTTTGCAGAAATTGACCATCTGATCCTAACATTTGTATGGAAATTCAGTGGCTCCAGAATAGCCAAAACAATATTGAAAAGCGAAGAACGTAGTTGGAAGACTCACATTTCTAATCTTGAGACTTACTACAAATCAACAGTAATTAAATCTATGTAGTATTGGCATAAGTATACATTATATAGAACAATGGAATAGAATCAAGAATCCAGAACTAAACCCATGCATTTATGGTCAGTGGTTTTTCAATGAGAGTGAGAAAACAATTCAAATTCAATGGAGTAAGAAGAGTCTTTTTAAGAAGTGTTCCTGGGACAACTAGATATTCGCACACAAAGGAATGAAGTTGGAGATGCCCCCACCTCATATACAAAAAAAAAATACTGAAAATGTATCAAAGACCTAAAAGTAAGAGCTAAAACTATAAAACTCTAAGGAAAACCATACGTGTAAATCTTCATGACTTCAAATTCTGCAATTGTTCTTAGCTAGGAGACCAAAAGCAATCAAAGACTTTGACTTGATAAAAATGTAGGACTTTTGTGTTTTAAACGAGGGCACTATTAAGAAATGGAAAGATCTAGCCACAAGATGGGAGGTAGTGCTTGCAAATCGTATAACTTATCATGATCAAAAGTTCAATATATATAAATAACTCTTAAAACTCAGCAATAAAAAGACAGATAATTAAAGATGCACAAAAGATTTGAATAAGTATTTCTCCAAATAAGAGATATAAATTGCCAGGGAGCACATGAAAAAATACTCAACTTCATTAGTTATTGGGGAAATGTAAATCAAAACCACAATGAGATACCATTTCATATCTACTAAGATGGCTATTAAAAAAGACAATAACAGTGTTGGTGAGGAAGTGGAGAAATTAGAACCCTCATACACAGGTGGTAAGATTATAAAAATGACATTTTTCCCTTTAGCAGTTGAAAACCCCTTGGCAGTTTCCCAAAAAGTTAGCCATAGAGCTACTATATGACCCATCATTTCTACTCATAGGTACATAAAAAAAGAATTGAAATGTATGTCCACACAAAAACTTGTACACAAATGTTTAAAAGAGCATTGTTGATAATAGACAAAGAGTGGAAACCCAAAAGTTTATCAACAAAATGTGGTAAACAAAATGTTATATAACCATTACAATGGAGTATTATTCAGCCAAAAAATGTGGATGAATTACTAATGCATACTACAATATGGGTGAACCTCAATATGGTAAGTGAAAGAAGTCAGATACAAAAAGCACATATTATGGGATTCCATATACATAAAATGTTCAGAATGGGCACTGCATAGGGACAAAAAGTAGGTTAGTGTTTGCTAGGGACTGGGAGAAGGGAGGAATGAGAAGTGACTGCTAATGGGTACAGGGTTTTGTTTTGTGTCTTAAGTTGTCAACCATCACTGTTATCTAATTCCAAAATATTGTAATTAAAATTGTCTATGAAAAATAGATTTCATGTAAGAACTGAATGCAGTTCTCAAAAATAGGTAACCTGATTGGGCTTCCCTCGTGGTGCAGTGGTTGAGAGTCTGCCTGCCAATGCAGGGAACACGGGTTCGTGCCCCGGTCTGGGAAGATCCCACATGCCGCGGAGCGGCTAGGCCCATGAGCCATGGCCGCTGAGCCTGCATGTCCGGAGCCTGTGCTCCGCAACGGGAGAGGCCACAACAGTGAAAGGCCCACGTACCACAAAAAAAAAAAAAAAAAAAAAAACAAGCGAGATAGGAACACAACCCCACCCATTAGCAGAGAGGCTGCCTAAAATCATAATAAGGTCACAGACACCCCAAAACACACCACCGGACACAGTCCTGCCCACCAGAAAGACAAGATCCAGCCTCATCGAACAGGACACAGGCACCAGTCTGCTCCACCAGGAAGCCTACACAACACACTGAACCAACCTAAGCCATTGGGGGAAGACACCAAAAAGAATGGGAACTGCGAACCTGCAGCCTGTGAAAAGGAGACCCCAAACACAGTAAGGGAAGTAAGATGAGAAGGCAGAGAAACACACACCAGATGAAAGAGCAAGGTAAAAACCTACCAGACCAAACAAATGAAGAGGAAATAAGCAGTCTACATGAAAAAGAATTCAGAATAATGACAGTAAAGATGATGCAAAATCTTGGAAATAGAATGGAGAAAATACAAGACTCGTTTAACGAGGACTTATAAGAACTAAAGAGAAAACAAACAATGGTGAACAACACAATAAATGAAATTAAAAACTCTCTAGAAGGAATCAATAGCAGAATAACTGAGGCAGAAGAACAGAGAAGTAACCTGGAAGACAAAATAGTGGAAATAACTACCACAGAGCAGAATAAAGAAAAAAGAATGAAAAGAATTGAGGACAGTCTCAGAGACCTCTGAGACAACATTAAATGCACCAACATTCGAATTATAGGGATACCAGAAGGACAAGAGAAAAAGAAAGAGACTGAGAAAATATTTGAAAAGATTATAGTTCAAAGCTTCCCTAATATGGGAGAGGAATTAGCCAATCAAGTCCAGGAAGTGGAGAGAGTCCCATACAGGATAAATCCAAGGAAAAACATGCCAAGACACATGAATCAAACTATCGAAAATTAAATACAAAGAAAAAATATTAAAAGCATCAAGGGAAAAAAAACAAATAACATACAAGGGAATCCCCATGAGTTAACAGCTGATCTTTCAGCAGACACTCTGCAAGCCAGAAGAGAGTGGCAGGACATATTTAAAGTGATGAAAGGGAAAAACCTACAACCAAGATTTCTCTACCTAGCAAAGATGTCATTCAGATGTGATGGAGAAATTAAAACCTTTACTGACAAGCCAAAATTAAGAGAATTCAGGACCACAAATGCTTTAGGAAACCAACTTTACAACAAATGCTAGAGGAACTTCTCTAGGCAGGAAACACAAGAGAAGGAAAAGACCTACAAAAACAAACCCAAAACAAATAAGAAAATGGTAAAAGGAACATACATATCAATAACTACCTTAATTGTAAATGGATTAAATGCTCCAACCAAAAGACATACACTGGCTAAAGGGATACAAAAACAAGACCCATATATATGCTGTCTACAAGAGACACACTTCAGACCTAGGGACACATACAAACTGAAAGTGAGGGGATGGAAAAAGATATTACATGCAAATGGAAATCAAAAGAAAGCTAGAGTAGCAATTCTCATATTAGACAAAGTAGACTTTAAAACAAAGACTATTACAAGAGACAAAGAAGGACACTACATAATGATCAAGGGATCAATCCAAGAAGAAGATATAACAATTGTAAATATTTATGCACCCAACATAGGAGCACCTCAATACATAAGCCAAATGCTGACAGCCATAAAAGGGGATATCGACAGTAACACAATCATAGTAGGGAACTTCAACACCCCACTTTCACCAATGGACAGATCATGCAAAATGAAAATAAATAAGTAAACACAAGCTTTAAATGATACATTAAACAAGATGCACTTAATTGTTATTTATAGGATATTCCATCCAAAAACAACAGAATACGATTTCTTCTCAAGTGCTCATGGAACATTCTCCAGGATAGATCATATCTTGGGTCACAAATCAAGCCTTGGTAAATTTAAGAAAATTGAAATCATATTAAGTATCTTTTCCGACCACAACACTATGAGACTAGATATCAATAACAGGAAAAAAATCTGTAAAAAATACAAACACATAGAGACTAAACAGTACACTACTTAATAACCAAGAGATCACTGAAGAAATCAAAGAGGAAATCAAAAACTACCTAGAAACAAATGACAATGAAAACACGACAACCCAAAACCTATGGGATGCGGCAAAAGCAGTTCTAAGAGTGAAGTTTATAGCAATAAAATCCTACCTCAAGAAACAAGAAACATCTCAAATAAACAATCTAACCTTACACCTAAAGCAATTAGAGACAGAGGACAAAAAAACCCCAAGGTTAGCAGAAGGAAAGAAATCGTAAATATCAGATGAGACATAAATGAAAAAGAAATGCAGGAAATGATAGCAAAGATCAATGACACTAAAAGCTGTTCTATGAGAAGATAAACAAAATTGTTAAACCATTAGCCAGACTCATCTTAAAAAAAAAAAGGAGAAGACTAAGATAAATAGAATTAGAAATGAGAAAGGAGATGTAACAGCTGACACTACAGAAATACAAAGGATCATGAGAGATTACTACAAGCAACTATAAGCCAATAAAAAGGACAACCTGGAAGAAATAGACAAATTCTTAGAAAAGCTCAAGCTTCTGAGACTGAACCAGGAAGAAATAGAAAATATAAATAGAACAATCACAAGCACTGAAATTGAGTCTGTGATTAAAAGTCTTCCAACAAACAAAACCCAGGATCAGATGGCTTCACAGGCGAATTCTATCAAACATTTAGAGAAGAGCTAACACCTATCCTTCTCAAACTCTTCCAAAATATAGCAGAGGGAGGAACACTCCCAAACTCCTTCTACGAGGCCACCATCACCTTGATACCAAAACCAGACAAGGATGTCACAAAGAAAGAAAACTACAGGCCAATATCACTGATGAACATAGATGCCAAAATCCTCAACAAAATACTAGCAAACAGAATCCAAAAGCACATTAAAAGGATCATACACCATGATCATGTGGGGTTTATCCCAGGAAAGGAAGGATTCTGCAATATATGCAAATCATTCAATGTGATAAACCATATTAACAAATTGAAGGAGAAAAACCATATGGTCATCTCAAAAGATGCAGAAAAACATTTGACAAAATTCAACACCCATTTATGATAAAAACCCTCAAGAAAGTAGGCACAGTTGTAACTTACCTCAACATAATAAAGGCCATATATGACAAACCCACAGCCAACATCATTCTCAGTGATAAAAAAGTGAAACCCTTTCCACTAAGATCAGGAACGAGGAACAAGACAAGGTTGCCCACTCTCACCACTATCATTCAACATAATTTTGGAAGTTTTAGCCACAGCAATCAGAGAAGAAAAAGAAATAGAAGGAATACAAATTGGAAAAGAAGTAAAGCTGTCACTATTTGCAGAAGACATGATACTATACATAGAGAATCCTAAAGACGCTACCAGAAAACTATTAGAGGTAATCGATGAATTTGGTTAAGTTGCAGGATGCAATATTAATGCATAGAAATCTCTTGCATTTCTATACACTAATGATGAAGACTTTGAAAGAGAAATTAAAGAAACACTCCCATTTACCACTGCAACAAAAAGAATATAATACCTAGGAATAAACCTACCTAAGGAGACAAAAGACCAATATGCAGAAAACTATAAGACACTGATGAAAGAAATTAAAGATGATACAAACAGATGGAGAGATACCATGTTCTTGGATTGGAAGAATCAACCTTGTGAGAATGACTACCCAAAGCAATCTACACATTCAATGCAATCCCTATCAAACTACCACTGGCATTTTTCACAGAACTAGAACAAAGAATTTCACAATTTACATGGAAACACAAAAGACCCCAAATAGCCAAAGCAATCTTGAGAAAGAAAAATGGAGCTGGAGGAATCAGCCTGTCAGACTTCAGACTACTACAAAGCTACAGTAATCAAGACAGTATGGTACTGGCTCAAAAACAGAAATATAGATCAATGGAACAGGATAGAAAGCCCAGAGATAAACCCACACACATATGGTCACCTGTTTTTTTTGATAAAGGAGGCAAGAATATACAATGGAGAAAAGGCAACCTCTTCAATAAGTGGTGCTGGAAAAAGTGGACAGCTACTTGTAAAAGAATGAAATTAGAACACTCCCTAACACTATACACAAAAATAAACTCAAAATGGATTAAAGACCTAAATATAAGGCCAGACACTATCAAACTCTTAGAGGAAAACATAGTTAGAACACTCTATGACATAAATCACAGGAAATCCTTTTTGACCCACCTCCTAGAAAAATGGAAATAAAAACAAAAATAAACGACTGGGCCCTAATGAAACTTAAAAGCTTTTGCACAGCAAAGGAAACCAAAAACAAGATGAAAAGACAGCCCTCAGAATGGGAGAAAGTATTTGTAAATGAAGGAACTGACAAAGGAGTAATCTCCAAAATTTACAAGCAGCTCGTGCAGTTCAACATCGAAAAAACAAACTACCCAATCCAAAAATGGGTAGAGAACCTAAATAGACATTTCCCAAAGAAGATATACAGATTGCCAACAGACAAAAGAAAGGAATCTCAACATCACTAAACATTAGAGAAATGCAAGTCAAAACTACAATGAAGTATCACCTCACACCAGTCAGAATGGCCATCATCAAAAAATCTACAAACAATAAATGCTGGAGAGGGTGTGGAGAAAAAGGAACCCTCTTGCACTATTGGTTGGAATGTAAAGCGATACAGCCACTATGGAGAACTGTATGGAGGTTCCTTAAAAATTGAAAATAGAACTACCATACAACCCAGCAATCCCACTACTGGGCATATACCACGCGAAAACCATAATTCAAAAAGAGTCATGCACCACAATGTTCATTGCAGCTCTATTTACAATAACCAGGACATGGAAGCAACCTAAGTGTCCATCGACAGATGAATGGATAAAGAAGATGTGGCACATATACACAATGGGATATTACTGAGCCATAAAAAAAAATGAAATTGAATTATTTCTAGTGAGGTGGATGGACCTAGAATCTGTCAGAGTGAAGTAAGTCAGAAAAGGAAAAACACTGTATGCTAAGACATCGATATAGAATCTAAAAAAATGGTCCTAAGAATGTAGGGGCAAGACAGGAATAAAGATGCAGATGTAGAGAATAGAATTGAGGACATTGGGAGGAGGAAGGGTAAGCTGGGATGAAGTGAGAGAGTGGCATGGACTTACCTACCCTACCAAATATAAGACAGATAGCTAGTGGGAAGCAGCCACATAGCACAGGGCGATCAGCTCGGTGCTTTGTGACCACTTAGAGGTGTGGGATAGGGAGGGTTGGAGGGAGATGTAAGAGGGAGGAGATATGGGCATGTATGTATATATATAGCTGATTCACTTTGTTATAAAGCAGAAACTAACACACCTTTGTGAAACAATTATACTCCAATAAAGATGTTAAATAAATAAATAACTTATAGAAAAAGATATCATATTTGTGGTTACCAAGGGCAGGGGGTAGGGGTAAGGGGAATTGGATGAAGGTAATCAAAAGGTGCAAACTTCCAGTTATAAAATAAATAACTAGGGATGTACAATGTACCATGTAGCTGACACACCTATGTTATATATAAAAGTTGAGAGAGGAAATCCAAAGAATTTTTTCACAAAGAAATTTTTTTCTTTTTCTTTTAGTTTGTATCTATATGAAATGATGGATGTTCACTAAACCAATGGTGGTAATCATTTCCTGATGTATTTAAGTCAAATATTTATGCTGTACCCTTTAAACTTACACAGTGCTGTATGTCAGTTATATCACAATAAAACTGGAAGAAAAAATATTTATGGAATACTAGCATTTTTATCTGCTGCATAGCATTCCATTTAAACTCTATTGTGGTATTTTGACTATGCCATTGTTGATTATTTTGTCTTGTAAACAATGGTTTTCCTAATACACATGTCATTGCCTATGTGTGTATTTTTCTAAGATGAATTTCCAAAAATAGATTTATTGAATTAATGGAGGTATGATATTTAAAAATTGTAGTGTGTTTTAATTTCTATAGCTTCTTCTTATGGCTGACATTTTCTACAGGAATTCCTTCTCAGTGTTATTTGTCATCTTGGTAATTCCTGTGTATTTTTTCTCCCATAAGACTTTTCAAATGGACTTATAAAGTTCTGTTATAGTTTTTTGAATTTTATTCAGATTACTTTGCAGTAATATAATAATTTTATTTTTTTAGTTAATGTTTGTTGGAGTATAGTTGCTTTAAAATGTTGTTAGTTTCTACTGTACAGCAAAATGAATCAGCTATACATATACATATATCCTTTTTTTTTAAAATTTCCTTCCCATTTAGTTTACCACAGTGCATTAAGCAGAGTTCCCTGTGCTCTACAGTATGTTCTCATTAGTTATCTATTTTATACATAGTATCAATAGCGTATATGGGTCAATCCCAATCTCCCAATTCCTCCCATCCCCCCGTTTCCCTCTTGGTATCCATACATTTGTTCTCTATGTCTGTGTCTCTATTTCTGCTTTGCAAATAAGATCATCTATACCATTTTTCTAGATTCCACATATACACGTTAATATACGATACTTGTATTTCTCTTTCTGACTTACTTCACTCTGTATGACGCTCTCTAAGTCCATCCATGTCTCTACAGATGACCCAATTTCGTTCCTTTTTATGGCTGAGTAATACAGTAATTTTAAAAGAAATGTCTTATTTTCTATGGTGAGTCTTCCATACAGATCTTTGATAAGGTGTATCCAACTGCTAAGTCCTTTTTTTTTGCCCTCCAGTTAAGTTTTATACTTTTTTTCCTATTGGTCTTCCTCATTTCATTTTTCTCAATTTAGATCATTTTGTAGATAAAATTTCCTAGGTTCAGCTATATTTACCTTTTATTCTTTAACTCAACGTGCACATGAAGTATTATTATTTGAAAAATCTGTATCACTTATCTACTGCTACATAACAAATAACTTACACAAACAATAATCATTTATTATTTCCTATGATATTTGCAGTTCAGAATTTCCTACATGATGAATAGAGATGCAACGTCTTGACTAGGGCTGGAGGATCCACTTTCTCAAAGGCTTATTCACATGCCTGGCAATTGATGCCAGCAAATTGTTTCTTCCCTTTGTGGGCCTTATCATAGGAGTTCTTGAACTTCCTCATTATGTGGAGCATGACTTCCACCAGAATGAACAATCCAAGAGACGATGCTGGAAAATACAATACCTTTTGTGACAGAGTCTTGGAAGTCACATACTGTCACTTCTGTTTAATTCTATTGGTTAAATAAGCCAGCCTCAACTGAATGAGTGAGGGGACTAAACAAGAGCATAAATCCTAGGAGACAAGTATTATTGGGACTAGAATCTGCAGATCCTAATATATTCTTTTGCTATTATTAACATTTATGTTTTAAGTGACATTGGGCCATATTTTCCATTTCCTATGCTAGCTATATTTACTTAATAGTGTTATATTAATCTTGCAAAATCATTTTAGTACCTTTTCTAATTTCCTGTTTATATAAAGTGAAACTTATCTGTTCCTTGATGAATTATATAAATCCATCATGAGGCTGGGTGATTTTCACACATATCTCTCAAACATGGAGATATCAGACAGAACAATGAGTGATGACAAAGATTAATTTAAAAATACAATTATCAAGCTAGATATATTAGATATGTATAGAATTTTGCATTTAAAAGGAAGTAAACATTAAATATTTACAGAAGTTATTTTACATTAGTTGCCATATTAATAAATTAGCTATATTTTGTATAGCTCTTACTATATGCCAGAAAATGTTAAGAATATTTAAATATATTAAGTAATTTAATTGTTGTAAATAACACATAGGTAGGATACTTCTACTATATCCATTTTACAGGTGAAGAACCCAAAGAGGGTGATTAGAAAGTATATAACTGTTAAATGGCAGAATTAGTATTTAAATCCATCATTTTGCTCCAAAGTCTATATGGTTAACTAATTCCATATTACCTCTCAGATAACACCTCTCAACAAATAAGTAAATACTTAGTAAACTACCCCAAATAGCCTTTGAAAATATAACATCCCCAAACCACAGCACAATCATTATAGAGGCTTAAAAAATACATTGAAATTACCAAGTACTGAATAATTTAAAAGATGCCCCAAAATAAAATACGTTTAAAGGAAAGATCACAATGAAAATTAAAGATAATTTTAAAATTGAGTAGTAATAAAACTCTACATATATACTTGTAAGATTGAAAAAATACATATTTGACAGAAATGTGTAACATTAAAACATATTATAAAATAAAAAGTTGAAAATTAATGAGTAAAAGTCCATATTAAGATGTCACAAAAATAAAAACAGAATAAACACAAAGAAAGGGTGATTAAGTGACAAAAGATTAATAGTCAAATATCAATGAAATAGAAAAGAAGTAATATAGAGGATAAACAAAGTTGTTTTTGTTATTTTTTTTAAAGATGGGAGAAATATAACAAGCTCTGCCATTGAGATGAATGAAACATCCTCTAAGCAGATGTCTGAGGAGGGGTTGATGGATGTAGAATCTCATCATTACTTATGTGCTAAAAACTGCTTTCAACAGTAAAAGATTATATTTGAAGGAGAGCGTAGCTGGATATAAAATTTTTGGTTCACAATTCCTTTGAGTTTGTTAAAAATCCATCTCCATTGCTGCTTTGCTTTGTGTGTTGGTCTTGCAATTTCTAGTCTCATTTTTACAAGTCATTTGATATTTTTGTCCTGAAAGCCTTGAAGATTTTATTTTACCTTTGAAATCTGATAATTCTATTATTATAGATCTCAGTGTTGAATATTGTGGGTTAATTTCCAAGGTACCTGATGAGCCCTTTTGACATTCAGATTTTTTTCTATTTCTGAAGGGTTGTCTTGCATTATAAATTTAAATATTAGTTATGTTTCATTGTTTTGTTGTGCTTTTTCATCAAGGATTTTGAGATAACAGGAATATTGTTTGTCTGTACAAGTTTTCCATTTCTCCTCCTTTATTTTTGTCAGTTTTAAAAAATGTCTTCCTTATATTATCTTAGTTATCTAGATTGTTTCTTCCCTAATTACATATTTTATTTGAATTTTTTCTCCTTGGGCATAAGTTAACTTGCTTCATTTTCCCCTAATTATGTTTATTTTATCTTAGATTTTGGATTTCTGATTAAGGTGGTTTTCAAATTAATTTTAAGTGTAGACTTAGAGTTTTCTCCTGCTTCATCATTTTTTTTTAATGGGAGATAGTTATGAATTTCAAATGATTTGTGTGAATTTTAATTTCTTGGTTTTCTACAATGAATTTTATATTCCAATTTTTACTTTTAAAAATTTATTTTGGGGCATTTTACCAGACTCCTAGCCTAACATTAATTACTTCTCCATTTAACTGTCAAAAAAAACCCACCTTTATTTTGTCCCTTTTCTTCCCCAGAAACTGTGTTTGGAAGAGTATCCCTTTAAAGCACACTTGCCTTTTTTAGCTGATTCTCTTCCTTTAAATCAGGCATGGAGTCTTTTACAAGGTGATGCCACTTTAATTACAGATAGACCGTTTATATGAGGCTTTTGACCCTTTGAAAAAATCCCCCTGTATACCATGCACTGGTGTGTCTCGATACATTTTTAGAATTTTCAAATTTAGGAAGGATTTAATGTTTCTTTTGGTTCCTCCAGCCCCGCCTCAAACTCTCAGGCTCTTTCACTAGCATTCTCCTCTGTCTTCCCCATAGCTTTTTTCTTTTTTTTTCCTCTGTCTTTCCCACAGAAATAATTTAAAGAGTAGAGAAGAGACAGGAGTGTGTGGGGCCATATTGTTATAATTTGTTGAATTTTCTCTTTAAATTCAGTCACTTTGTAGTTTTGGAAATCATGGGAGATTGGTTACTACATATCTACCATTGTCTACACCTAGCCCGAAACTCAGGAGTTGCTTTTGTTTCTATCTATTATTATGATTTTAACATTGTAAATGAAGTGTTTAGAATATTATCATTTAATGTAATTAAATGTTTATATTTAAGTGTAGTTTGTTTGTATTTAAGTGTAGTATTTTATTATTTGTTTTCTGTATGTCAGTTTTCTGTCTGCCACTTGTAACTTTGTCCCTCTTTCCTGTCTTTTTCTAGATTTTTTACATTTTTAATAATTTTATTTTAATGTATCTTTTAGCTTTTAGCTATCCTCTGATTCTTTTTCATCAGTTGTTCTAGGGATTACAATATACATTCTTCAATTTTCCTTTTTATTTAGAGTTTATATTATACCATTTCACATAGTATGTAGAAGCTATCAAACATATAGTTTCAGTTAGAAACTCTATTGTCTTTTATGCAATTGTATTACACAGTCTTCTAAATTTTTCTTTAAACAGCCATATGTGTTTTAAAATATAAGGAGAAAAATAAAAGTCTTTAACATTTACCATTTCCAGGACTAATCACCATTAGTTCTTCAACATCCAAGTTTCCCTCCGGTGTATTTTCCCTTCACCCTAAAATGCTTCTCTCATTTCTTAGAGTATGTGTCTGGTCCCAATGAATTAATTTTTTTATCTGAAAATATCTCTATGTTGCCTTCATTTCTGAAACATGTTTTTGATGGACATTGTTTTTGGGTTATAAGTGTTTTGTTTTGTTCTTTTAGCACATAAAAGTTGTGTTGCTGACTTCTGGCTTTCCTACTTTCTTATGAGAAGTCCATGGCTATTAAAATCATTTTTTCCTTATATTTAATGTTTAATTTTTTCTGTCTGATTTTAAGATTTTTTGTTCACTTTAGAACTTCTACTCTGAGGCGATAATCTGGTTTTGTTATTTTAAATTCTTGTTTCTGTTTAATACTAAGCTTTATATATATGTGTATATATATATATATGTATGTATTATATATACATAATTTCAGAAAGTTTTGTACATTATACCTCCAACTATTTTTTTCATTCTTTTTCTTCTTCTTTAGGACTTTGATACTCCTATGCTAATCTGTTTATATTGTCCCATTGATTACCGAGAATTCAAATATTTTTCCTTCACTTAGCTCTGCAGTTTAAAACTATTTATTCTATGTTCAGGCTTAGTGACACTTTTTTTTTGTAATTTCCATTCTGCTATTAAATCAATTTTTTCACATACCTTATATTTACAGTTTTAAAAGATTTATTATATTTCTTTTATAATGTAATTTCTTCCCTGAGATTACCACCCTCTTCATTTATTATGAGTGTACTGTACTTTACCTCATTGATAATAGCTATAACATCTGGATTGAAGTCCTTGCCTGACAATTCTGTCAACAGGTTTTTCTCAACAGGTTGATATATGTTGATTGATTTTTCCCTTGAGATGGAATGCATTTACCTGTTTCTGTATATATTCACTAACTTTAGATTGTATCTGGACATTATAGATACTATAGGTTCTATTATATTCCCTTGAAAAGTGTTGATTTTCCTATGTTTGTCTTTGTAGAAAATTAACAGGTGTAGACTCAAACTGAAATCTCTGTATGCCTGCAGTGGGCATTGGCTCATATCTTAGTTCAGATTATTTTAATCTGCTTGTTAATGCCTGGTTCAGGGGTTATTCAGATACCTGGGCAGGAAGTATAATCTGATTTGGGTTACTCTTCCCTGACTCGAAAGTATAATCTGATTTGGGTTACTCTTCCCTGACTTTCTCCTTTCTGATTCCCTTCTACTTCTTTGGAAGTTCTAAGTGTCTTGATTTCTCTTTACAGAAAGAGTGTGCTTTCTGTAAGAGTTTTAGCTACTCCAAATCCCTGCGTTGATGGTTGCTATCAGTGAAAATAAAGGCAGAAAGAAAGAAAAGAAGGAAAGAGAAAGAAAGTAAAGAAGAAAATAAATAAATAAATCTGGAATATTACTGCATACTTGGTTGCTTCCTCCAAGTTTTAACTTCCCTCTAATAACTTCCTGAGTTTTTTTCACCCTCAAATATGTATTTTTTAAATTGAGTTTGCAGTTGATATTTGCAAGAGTGTTATTTGTTAGTTACTTTCTCTTCAATCACAGAAAGTGCCTCTAACTGCCATTTTTTTAAACTTTGTTTTTCCTCTCTTTTATTCTGAGTGAATAAGGTCTATTGATCAGTCTTCAAAATCACTGACATATTTTATTTCCTGTAATCTCCAATTTATTATATCCAATGAATTTTCCATTTCAGATATTGTGTTTTTCAGTTCTAAAATTGTATTTGATTTATTTTAGTAGTTTTCCTCTCTTTGTTGAGACTTCCCATCCATTCATTCATCTAGACTTTAAGTTATTGACACATTTATTTAATTGCATTAAACCCCTCTCTTACTACTTATAATGTATGGGTCAAATTGTCTTTTTTTTTTTTTAACTAACTGATCATCTCATCTCTTGTTTTTGAGATATATTTTTCCGTTGATTTTTACATCAACTAACTTTTGATTGTGTACATGAAATTATGGATGATATATTTTAGATAATCCAAATATAGTATCTTCTCCTGAAGTATGTTGATTTTTTCCTAACAGGTAATAAAATAATAGTCAACCCCCTTGAATTTGGAGACTCTTGGGGTTCTCTACTTACTAGTGCCAATATGCTTGGTTTTACTCTGTCCTAGGGAAAATGATTTTGGACATTGTCTTTACTCCAAGTCAATGAAAATCCGATCACTTGGCAAGTCTCAAACTCAAATTTCAGTCTTTCCTGCACTAGGTAGCAGCTTAAATCTATGCTCAGCAATTTCAGCCTTGCAGCTGATGCTTTCTGGTAGTCCTTATAGGTCTCACCAACAGACACAGTTCAAGGCTCAACCAGGACTTTGAGTGGGAATCATGCCAATATTAGAGTTCCCAATCTGTGTCACCTTCTTTTCCAGGATTTTTCCAGTCAATTTCCAGCCACTTTGACAATTTTTAAGCTCTTATTCTACTCCTCAAGGAAATAAGACAGCAGGTTTCTATTTGAATTCTAGTTGTCTTGTGCAAAATTAAATGTGAAATTCTCTCAGAAGAAAAGCCAATAAACAAGTTCCCTTCTTACATTGGTCAAATCATTTCCAGTATCTACCTCCATCTCAGTTTGGTCACTCTCCAGTGCCTTCAAAAAGTGGGTTGTTTTGTTAGTTTGTTTTTTGTTTTCATTTTTTCCCCAGAGTTTCAAATTCTTAACTTGTAGGAATGTTAGGGCAACACAAGCTACTTCACCATTTCTGGAATAAGAACGCTTTCTATTTTATTTTCTATTTATTAACATGCATCTGCCAAATAAATCAATGCAAACTTAAGAATCAAAGAAATTTGAGATTTTATTGCAATAAAGCATATTGAAAATAATAGATAACATTGAAAAAACTTTCCATCGTAATTGTAGGTCCAAGGGAGATTGCCAATTGATTAGTTATAAACGTGTTTGTCAGCTTGATGTCCAATTATCCAGTAGATATACTCTGCCTTTTCCTTAGATGCTTTTCTGAGTCAGTGTTCAGCAGTATAATCCCAAAAGCTGATAACCTGTTGAAATAACCCTAATTTGGTGTATTTTGGTCTTAATTTGCTTATAAGTAGTTCCGTGTAATTGTAGAATCTAGAAGTTAGAAGGAACCCCTGTGATCACTTACAGTCCAATTCTCCCAAATAGTTCAAGAATTTCTCCTCAATCTTCCTGACAAATGATCATGCAACTCAGCTTGAACAGTGTCAGCATCTGTGTGTTCATTGTTCTAATTTCACTCAAAAGCAGATGCAAACTCTGTGTTTTACTGTGCAAGACACACAATAAAAGAGAATAGATTCATCATTACCCAAGATCGCATAGTATTAACCAGATTTGACAACTTAATTTCAATTCCCAGCTAATCAGAGGTATCATCTAAAGAGACCATGAGTAAGGCTGAGCTTGCTTTAAAAACTCTGAGAAGCCAAGCATGAGAAAAAGGTTTTAGTGTCTTTAAAAAAGCCCAATTTTTAGTCTATTCATGGTTAAATCATAGTTAAATTTATGTCCAAAAGAGACTGGGAACAGAACAGGAAGTTTTGTTTTCTAAGCCAGCGTTTTTTTCCCCTTGAGTTACTTGGAACAAATAAAGCCAGGTCTACCACTTCTCAAAGCTTCTCTCTGTAACAATGTCCTGGCTCTGCCTCAGGCTGAAACAGACACTGAGGCACAGGTTTATAAGTGACAGTGAAGAGCTTAGATTTGTATATACAACTTATGAAGACAGATTCAAAATGTGCTTTCATTTAAAATTGAATATACTTCTCTTCAACCTAGGAAACTTTGATGCTATTTAAATAAACTAAGAAGTGTAATTTATACACATTCATTCTAGTACTTATAAGAAGGCTTATATACATAAACGTCTTTTTACACATTGACTCTGTGGGTTTACATATATGTATTTATAAATACTGAGAAAACTGCTTCAGTATCAGTTGGACAAGCTTTGAATATATCTTTTGGTGATGCAGGTTGTTAATGACTATTCTAAGGTTTTGCTCTCATGAAGAACATACACTTAAGAGATGACATGTGAGATGACAATGTGAGAGTCAACATTTTGCTACAAGTTTTACATGTCCATGAGATATAAGACATTACAAAATTGCAAATGCTATGATAAATGTGATGATTTATGACCTGAATATTAAAGTCAAATCAATATATGTGAATTTCTTTTAGGATACCTGATAGAGATAAAACTCAGGATCCGTGTAATTTAGTTATGCCCTTTTTTATGGTCTTTTATCTGTGAATTAAAACAAATCGGGGGTCATTGATAATTCACAGGTTAAAACGTCAAAAAAAGAGAGTTATTTAAGACTGTCTCGATTTTCTGTTCTAAGTGTAGTTCTTTAAATAAAGTCACCAAAGCTTAGATGTCCATTCTTTATTTGGGGGATGCGTTGTAACCTGATGGAGGTTGGAAAAAGAAAATGTCCTATTGCTATTTAGAGGTAATTTTTTGACAATGGATGGAGGAAGAAGACCTACTGTGCTGGTATAATAGAAAAAGGAGGTTGTGAGATGATTAAATGGCTAAAAACAAATTCTCAGGGTTTGACATTATCAGTACCCAACAGTAATTAGGGATTTCATCAGTTTGGTGGCAATTTGCTAAGGGAGCAAGATGAAAGCATTATGAAAAGAAGTCACATAGAGTTCTACTTCTATGTGACACTTCAAACCTAACTAAGAGGTATGGAACGTGGGGAGCTGTTTTAATAGCAAAACTGAAGTGTGTTAAATCTGTTCATTTGCCACAGCCATGTAAATGTTTGGTAAATTAGAGCAAGTTGCCACTTACATAGGAGAAAGTAAAAAGTCTTGGGTAATGTCCATCTATGTGCTTAGGGGATATAATGTCAAAAGGAAAGTATGATGTATAAAATTTTGAACAGGCAGATAAGTTTCACAGATATTCAGAAACAGATTCATAATTCACAAACAGAAAATGTAGAGACTGGATAAGCATGGGAGAAAAAAATAGGAAGTTCTGTTACATTGAAAGCTATGCAACAAGTAATAATAATATCTAATACTCTATAAACCCATAATTTATAGACAGAAAGTATTGAAGAATAAGAAATGTATGTGGTTTTGGAAACAAGGTACTCTTTTTAGTCGTTGATGCCTCCCTGTTTATGATTATGATGGTAGTTGTATGCAGACTTAGAGATCTGACATATTCCTGTTAGGATGCATGCTGGTTTCCCTAAAGCATGAGCCTGGAATATTCTCAGAGAAAACTAAGGCTTATCAAATGCTCCAAACATTCCAGAGAGAGGGAAAAAGAGACACAGAAACAGAGAGGAACAGAAAGGAGTGAATGACATGACAGGGAGTCAAGAAGCAAGTTTGGAGTCTCTGAGGTTTTGGGCAGGAATCTAGACGAGATAGTGCCAAGATCATTTTTCCATTGTTTTATATGATAAATAGTTTGGATTTTAGATAAAATAAAAATAATCATAAGGAAACTGAACTTTTGTCTATGTATATTGTTTGAAACACAAAATATACCTATTATCATAGAAAAACTAACCTAGGGTTGGTAATAGAGGGTAGGGATGGATGGATGGATAGATAGATAGATAATCATAGCCATTAGCAGTCTAAATGCTAATAATTTTAAAATAATATAGAGAAGGAAGGGAAAAGAGAGAAAAGCACTAGATTAAATTGGAAAGCCCTTACTGTAGAGAATATCAGATGGGATAAAGAGAATCTGTTTACTACCTGCTTGTTAAGCCTCATCTCTTTCCACTCATTTGCTCACCCTCTGTTCTTTAGTCATGCTTCATTTTAGTTCCTTAAAGGCAAGAAAGTCTTTCTTGCCTCAGACACCTGTACCTTGTCTGCCTGGATCACATTTTCTCCACTCTTTTTGTAACTGGCTTCTTAGAATTCTTGCTCTGAGAAACTCCTCTATCAACTCTATGTAGATTTCCTTACTCTATTCTGCATCACTACTTTGTTAGATCCCGTCATAGAGCTTATCACTGTTTTAATGTAATTGTGTATAATTTATATAATCTGTATCCCTCATTAGAAAGCCAGGAATCAGGCAGGAATCACATTTCTTTCTTTCACCACTGCTGACCACACAAGTACCACAGTCCCTAATATTTGGTAGATGCTATTGAGTAAAGGCAGAAAAAACACTGCAGGGTTCACATGTCTATTTTCTAATCCAAAACCACAGTAATAAACAGAGTAGTCCTTTCACAGAATTAGAACAAATAACCTCAAAATTTATATGGAACCCCAAAAGACCCAGTATTGCAAAAGCAATCCTGGGGAAAAAGAACAAAGCTGGAAGCATAATCCTCCCAGACTTCAGACAATAATATAAAGCTGCAGTAATCAAAACAGTGTGGTATTGGCACAAAAACAGATATATGGATCAATGGAACAGAATAAAGAACCCAGAAATAAACCCACATACTTATGATCAATTAATCTTCAACAAAGATTGAATTAACCTTCAACAAAGGAGTCAAGAATGTAAAATCAAGAAAAGACAGTCTCTTCAGCAACTGATGTTTGGAAAGCTGACAGCCCCCTGTAAATCAGTGAAGTTAGAACATTCCCTCACACCATACACAAAAATAAACTCAAAATGGCTTAAAGACTTAAATATAAAACATGACACCATAAAACTCCTAGAAGAGAACATGGGCAAAACATTCTCTGACATAAATCATAGCAATACTTTCTTAGATCAGTCTCCCAAGGCAATAAAAATAAACAAATGGGACCTAATCAAACTTATAAGCTTTTGTACAGCAAAGGAAAGCATAAACAAAAGGAAAAGACAACCTATGGATTAGGAGAAAATATTTGCAAATGATGTGACTGATAAGGGCTTAATTTCTAAAATATACAAACAGCTTATACAGCTCAATATCAAGAAAATGAACAATGCCTTCAAAAAAATGGGCAGAAGACCTAAACAGGCATTTCTCCAAAGAAGACATACAGATGGCCAACAGGCATATGAAAAGATGCTCAACATTGCCAATTATTAGAGAAATGCAGGTCAAAACTATAATGAGGTATCACCTCACACTGGTCAGAATGGCCATCATCAAAAAATCTACAAATAATAAATGCTGGAGAGGATGTGGAGAACCCTCCTGCACCGTTGGTGGGAATGTAAGTTGGTGCAGCCACTATGGAGAACAGTATGAAGTTTCCTTAAAAAACGAAAAATAAAGTTACCCTATGATCCAGCAATCCCACTCCTGAGCGTATACCCGGAAAAGACAAAAACTCTAATTCAAAAAGATATATGCACCCCAATGTTCATTGCAGCATATATATATATGTGTGTGTGTATATATATATATGTATATATATTTATTATATATATTTTATATATATTATATATTTTATATTATAAATTATTATATTATAAAAATATATTTATATAATATATATTTATACATATATTTATATTTATTTATATAGATTTATATCTATATTTATATTTATTTAAATATATATATAATGGAATTTTACTCAGCCATAAAAAAAATGAAATATTACCATTTGCAGCAACATGAATGGACCTAGGAATTATCATACTAAGTGAAGTAAATCAGACAAAGACAAATATGAACTTATATGTGGAATCTAAAGAATAATACGAATGAACTTATTTACAAAACAAAAGCAGACTCACAGACATAGAAAACAAACTTATGGTTACTAAAGGGGAAAGGATGGGGAGGAATCAATTAGGAGTTTGGGATTAACAGATACACACTGCTTTATATAACATAGATAAACAACAAGGACCTACTGTATAGCACAGGGAATTATATTCAATCTCTTGTATAACCTGTTATGGAAAAATATCTGAAAGATAGCTTTGAAGTTATGTAACTGATAAAATTTTGACCAAAGTATGAAAGTAACCAGAAGCAAATGGTTTTTCAGTAATAAAGTGGGTTGTCATTTCCTATAGTCAATAGAGAATAGTTTTGAAGATTAATTCTTTTGGTTACTGTGGAAGGAATTCAAAATATAGTCAGTGGTGAAAGGTGTTAGAAAAATTATTCTGTAGTCTTATTAAACCTTTACAATCTGTAATTGTATATTATCTCTTTTCTTCAGTTTTCTAATTGCCCAAGTATTAACAAAACCCTGCTGGCAAAAGTAATTGAGATTTTAAGCTGTTGTTAAGTGCTAAAACTTCACATAGTGATAATCAAAGACTATCAGTTATTTCATTTGAAAAGTCAGAAGTTACAGCTTAAAAATAACATAAAATGACTATAGAAGCAGTGCACTCATACATTAATAAAGCTCATTTACTCAAATTGTTGACTGTAATTAAGAAGCCTTACAAAATAATATGAATAAATAATTAAGTCACAGGGCCTATAAGATCCTACTTAATCTGAAAATCAAGTATTATACCATTCTTATTTTCCTATACCAGCCTAAGGAATTACATACCTCTGGCATCACTTTCCATAATAGCTGCTACCCATTGCTTGTAATTATGAGAGCAATCCTTGTTGATAGAAAACATTTTTTTTCTATTATTGAACAGATTTGACTTACTACTGTTGCATAGCGCTGTCTCTTTTGGGGGTTATTGTGTAACTTCTAGTTTATTTTTATCTGAGGATGATATTTCTATTGAGACTATTATAATAAGAAAATTGATGGTCAGAGATTTGGAGAAAGACCCCTTTAAGCAGAGGGAAGACTTGGGTAAGCACCTGGCCAATTCCAGGAACCAAAGGACAGTGTGTCTGAAGAGTAATAAGTGAGAGGCAAAGGGGTAGGAAATGAGAAGGAGGGGTGTTCAAAGGCCTCCAGGTGAAGAGTGATGGGAAAACATTAGAGAGTTTATAGCACGGCATTGGCATGATCTGAGTTCTGTTTTTAAAATGTCACTGTGACTGCTTTTTGGAGAATGGGTAATAAGGAGACAAAAGAGAAACAGGGGTTATTGCATTAATTTAGGCAAAAAAATATTAATGGCTTTGAGTAGCGTATAAATGGTGAGAATAGAATCTTAGATTCTATATCCTGTATATATTCAATTTGGAGACAATAGAACCTGACGAGGTATTCAACTAGGAAAGGCAAGAAAGAGAACAGGGACCAGTGATAACTCCTGGCGTTTGGGCTTTGTTCAACTGGATGAATCATTGCCGCCATTTACAAAAATGAGAAGTACTGGGGGAGAAACAAGTTTGGAGTAAGGGATGAGAAAATCAAATGTTTTTGACATGTTAATTTTTGGATGCTTATTATAGATGTCAAACATGCAGTTGAATACACAAGTATGGAGTGTAAACACAGGTTACAAAATCTCCTTCCCAAGTTGAATATCCATCCCTGCCTGAAGAGTTTATCAGAATTCTTTGTGAGGCTTTAGAAAAATAGAATCCTGAAACTTCTGATAATTTTTCAAAAAATTATATCATTCTTCTTCAATTTAACATTTCTTCATATAAAGAGAGACATTTTATTGGTGATTTGTATTTGCATATGGAAGCAGGAGTTTCTAAAACTGAGAGAATAAAAATTAAAATGAAAACTGTGCACTTATATCTTGATTATCTTCTCTCTGCTCCTTCATATTTCCTGAGGAATTAATCTTGACTGTTGGTATGAATATTGAATTATATACTGAGAAAACAATGGAGGTCCTTTAAATGTAGTTTGGCTTTGACATCTAGAGCCTATTCTCATTTTTCTTCTAAGAACATAAGTAGAGATGGTTTATTATGAACATTTTCCAGGGATGAGCTGTTGCAGTTTTCTATAGCTTTCACTCAAGTTGTAAAAGAAGAGCTCAATTAAAAATAATTAACAGCCACTGAAATCACTGTCATGAAATTTTGGACACTACTCTGGGTCCTCAATCTAATGTTGTTTCTTTCTTTTTTTGTAAATTACTTTCATACCTGGAAGCCACTATACAATCACATGAAGAATGTTGATTTTGAAATTCTTAAAACCCAGTGAAGAATACTGGTTTCACTACTTACTACCTGGGTGAACTCGGGCAACTTAGTTAACCATTCTGAAACACAGTTATGTCATATATAAAATAAATCTAATAACATCTGTCTTGAAGACTAACTGTGAAGATTAAAGAAGATGTGTGCTAGTAGGAATTAATGGTCATTCAATGCTGAAAAGCATTGATATTGTTATAAGCATCATCACCATTCTATATTCATCAATTCATTTACTTATGTTTTCAAATATAAAATGTTTGCATCCAGATAACTCAGAAATATGACCTTTGTGCCTGGCACCATGCCATTAAACAGCTTAGACTTAGTAAAGTACCTACCAGTCAGCTTGTATATATGCATGATATGTCTACTATATGTGGGTTTCCTACTCTCCTTAAAACTCTATTCTTCACCCTTCCCTGCCCTGTTCTATGCTCAAGGAGGCTTATTTCTACGCATGGCATCACCCAGGCTCTCTTGATTTCTAGACTCTGATTGGATATGGTCAATAGTATCACAGGATATCAGAGAGCTGGAAGAGAGAAAAGTGAAGGTATTTATCACTCTTAACAATCTCTGTCTTGCTCGCCTCAATTTGGACAAAGGCAGCATTCTATGGTTGAAATTCTTATTAGGCAGCTCTGCTTCTATGGCTTCACCCCTCTTTGAGGCTTCAATAACATGATTCTACCCTTTACCCAGGAGGCCTCTCACTATTGCTCTGGTGTACAACCATACCTTGCTGTGTCCCTTAATCTCACACCTGTGTAAAGAGACCCTTCATAAAAATCTGTTAAGTTAAAAACTGAGTTTCCTGACAGAGTACCCTGAATGTTACCCTACTGTGTGCAAATTAATGGCCTAAGCATTATTAGTCATCAGAAGAGCCAAGGACAAAATCATTCTGCCTAGTTGTACCATCACATAAAACTTTGCTTTCAGGTGTGTACAGATGTGTTCTCAGTGATTCAACTCAGTCAGTGTCACAGTTTTATAAAGCAGACAGAAGTAGGAAGCAATTTACTTTGCCGTTACAATGCTCCATTGCCACTTGGAAAAGGGAAATGTGCTAAACACAGAATGTTATCTTTCATTGTTCTCTTCTGAAAGAATGTTTCCATAATTCTTCTGAAATCAAAATATGTGTCCGTTGAATTACTGTCAAGGATTGAGTGGTAGCACTTTGCTTCCTCCTACGCAATTTCAGAGAAGATGGATTTAAAAAAATGCTTTCTCATAAGTACTTTTGACTTAAAGAACAAATGTCAGGCAGGAAAAGTTACAAAAATATATTTATAAGAAACAAGTGGATTTTAGAATGCTGCTCTGTGTCATTTCCATTTAAATTAGCCCTGGATGTTGATAGATATAAAAGGCAACATTATTCATTTGAATATATATATATATATATATATATATATATATATATAAAATTATAAAGTTATGTGTATACACACAAAAGCACACATGTGTACATATATACCTTATCTTTTATGTATGTTTTATGAATTTTGGCATTATAAAAATACCTTTCATTTATTACCAATATTTGGAGAACACATACAGGGATTATTTTTTTTAAATATGCTTACATTACATTCTTTGCTTGGTAGGTACAAGTAGTAGGGAGAACCTAAGCACATATTATTTCAAAATCTAGATCATTTGAAAAATAAGTATATTAAAAATTTGACCAGTTGAGAGATTGGGATTGACATATATACACTACTATATATAAAATAGATAGCTAATAAGGACCTACTGTATAGCACAGGGAACTCTACTCGGTACTCTGTAATGGCCTATATGGGAAAATAATTTTAAAAAGAATGGATATATGTATATGTATAGTGGATTCACTTTACTATAACATGAAACTAACACAACATTGTAAATCAACTATCTCCAATTAAAATTTAAAAAAAAATTGACCACAAAAATTAGAATAACAAGACAAATACCAGTAAAGGAACCTTTTTTTTGGAGACTGAGTAAAACTGACATCTCATTGGACATGTTTTCTATAGAGTGGATGGAATAAAATATAATTTTCTTGATACATTTTTTTTCTTAATATCCCCACTTCTCCCTTAAGCTATTGTGGAGCTTTATGTTCCCTCTCTGGGATTAATGTCATGACATTTCACTTATTTAGCATACACTTACTGAGAGCCTAAAGTGCACTCACAGGCTGTGAGATGAATTGGGAAAAAATTACTGCATGGGCATTTGTCCTCAAGGAACATTCAAACTGATATGGGAATGTATCAGTCAGTGTTGTCCAAAGGAATAGAACCAGTAGGAGATAGATGATGATAGACAGATGATAGATAGATAGATGATAGATAGATTTCAAAGAATTGGCTTATACAATTGTGAGGACTGGCAAGTTTGAAATCTATAGGGAAGGCTTGGAGGCATAACTGTAGGGCAGGAACTAATATTGTAGCCTTGAGGCAGAATTACTTATTTCTCTGGAAAACCCCAGTTTTGTTCTTAAGGACTTTCAGTTGATTGGATGAAGCCCATCCACATTATCAAGGAAAAGTCTCCTTCACTTAAATCAACTGATTGTAGAGGTTAACCATATGCATAAAATACCTTCACGATAACACCGAGATTCATATTTAATTGAGCAACTTCAGACTATGTCCCAGCCAAGTTGACACATGAAACTAAGCATCACAGAGAGTAAAAGCTCTGGTGTAATAATAACTGATACTCGAGTAGTCATTTAAAAAGTAATAAAATTACTTTAAAAGCCATTATTATGATTGATCTTTGCAACAGGGTTGTGACAGAGGTATTAATGTTAACAGCCCAATTTTTCACCTGAGGCATATGGACTCAAATTCATATGTACAGATCAAGTAGGATGAAAGACAATCTATGGAAAAAAAGAAGATTTAAAAATGGTAAGTGTCTCAGGGAAAACCTTAGAGAGAGAGTCACTAAGAAAAATATTTTTAAATTTTAGCAGCTTATTTGTAACCATTTTGAAAGAATCAGCAAGGTTGAGAGCACTGGTTCTCAGGACAAAAAGACCTGATTCTATTTACTTACTGAGTCATTCTTTCTCCCTTCATTCATTTTGTCTTTCCTAGCTTCAGTTTTCTCATCTATAAAATACATATAAAACTAGAGTTACCTCATAAGGCTATTAAGAGGAATAATTAAGGAACTCTGTGTAACATACTGAATGTAGAGCTGCATGTATGTTAAGCACATAATATTTATTAATTTTTACCCTTATTGTAGTAATCCTTAAAATTTTTACTAGGTCTGTTCCTTCTATAGAGAGAGAATTTTGCATGCAATTACTCTTTGGAGTCCTCCCAAAGTTCTAGATATATATCCATTTTTCTTTTTGTCATTTTTATGAGGTAGCAGCCCCTTCATACCTAGGAAGTCTTCTGTGTTTGAACTTAAAGCACACTATTGAGCATCACTAATTTGGTTGTAGTTTTACCTCTCAATTCCTAATGAACAAGTGATTGGGAGAATTCTTAGCCAGAATTTGTTAAGGGAAATGTATCTGTCCTGTTTCAGAATTTATCCAATTCCTTATTCTACATTAACTAATCATCTTGTTTTGATCCAGACAATTTAGAAGTCACATTGTTCCACTGTAAGGGTCAATTCCTTGATTCATGCCTTCTAACATTAGTTGCAGAAATTCATGATTCTTCATCAATGGTATTTCTTAGCAATAACTACTTCATGGACTTCCAAAACATTGAAATATAGAAATGAATTGAATTTCCTTTAATTTATTGCTAACTGCTGTCTTCAGCTAGTTATTGTCACAGAAATGACTTGTCTCTGAAATTTTTCATGCTCTTTTAGACCTCCTCTCTTACTCTGAAAAGATACCAGAGTTCATTCTCAATTATCATCTCTGGTTACGGTTTAAAGCAGACCTTATGAAAACCTACATTAACCTTTGGAGCTGAGTAAAATCTGATTGGTAAAATTGGTTATTTTTTCTTTGACCCTTCTTTGGTCTCTTGCCATAGAGTCAAAATATAATCCTTTAAAAACATAACTAAGAATATGTACCTGAAGTACACTAAAAGAACAGGAAGAAAAGCGTAAGGCATAAAATAAAAATTGTCTAAATCTTCTTAAAATTAAGAAAATAAATGTTTAGGGACAAAGTAGGAAAATTGGTATATTACAGATGATGGATACATTGTATTATTAGAATTGATAAAATGCAAATTGACATAAATTTGACAAAAGCAATGAGAATGTCCTGAAAAAATAGTTTCATAAAGAATATAAATAAACATTTACACAACAAAAAATATCAGTGTCTAATAGTAAACATAAATATATTTAAACTCTTTTGTAGTAAAATACAAAATTAAATACTATTAAAATACTATGTCCTACCTATTAAATTTGAAAGATTTATTTATGTAACTATTTATCCATATATCTGCCAATGTGAGTAAGGGGAAAGGTAAGGAGATGCAATGTGACAGTGCTGGTAGCAGTATAACATGATACAAGCATCTGGAAATCCAGAGAAAGTGGGAATGAAAAAGTGTAAAAATAACACATATCATTTAAAAAGAAAATCCTCATGTAAGTATTTATAATTATAAAAAGAATATAAACAATTAAGCAATTTATAAGGATATTCATCACAATATGATTTGCAAATAATACAAAATAAACAATCTCAGTTCTCAAGAATGAAATTGCATAGGTAACTATCATTGTATGCAGTTATTCAAAGTCAAGTTGTAGAGTGCTATTTTGTGACTGAAGAAAACAAGCTTAGAAGGCAAGCCCAAAGCAGAATGTGTAGTAATTATGGCATGTGTATTTATGCAAAAATATTAGAAACCTTTTACTCAGGGATATGGAATTATGGGTGAAATTTTTTCTGTGTCAACCAATTTATTTTCCAATGAATATAAACTGCCTTCCTGTTAAAAGTCACCAAATTATGAAAATGAATAAAAATGTACAAAAATGTGTTGGAAGAAGAGCATTGTCAAACCCCCAAAACAAATGCTTTAGATCTAGTAAGTGACAATCAGAATTAGAAATGGAATCAATATATATTGCTTACTTTCTCTAGCAATTCTGAATTAGAAAGCGAATCTGAAACAAATTGATTTATAATTAGGTTAAATTTTGAGACTTGATGTAGACCTTTATGAAGCTTTTCTGAGAAGCACAAAATATTGCATAATAAATAACATTTTATATTTATTTAATTTTGGTAGGAAGTAGAAAGAAAAATAATCAGCTGATTATATAAACAGAAAGTGTACTTTGAAATACTGTGAAATACTGTACAGTGAAATACTGTGCGATTATTGAGAGTTGTGTATAGGTAAGCCTGTGATCTCTTTCAGAATTGTAACTGTTCATCCATAATCTCTAATAAAGCTATTGAACTGTACACTAGGGATAATAGATCTGTTTAAAAATGAATTTCTGAGCTTCAAGGGTTTTTTTGATCTAAAGAATTTGTAGATTCAAATTCATTATGCATAGTTGACCTCTGCCCCTCCTTTCTAAATGAAAAAGGACATAACAACCGTGTTTTCTCCTTTCAAATAAAACAAAACTGTCATTCTGCACATTAATAAGAACTTCATCTATTGATTTAATCTTTAGCTAAGTGTTGTGGATGTCTTCTTTTGGTCTTGTCACTTGGCTTTAAAGTCTATCAATATTTTATTGATTAGAGAATGGAAAGTCAATAGTTTTATCCACTATGACCAACATCAAATTTAATGTATCCCTATAATCAGACATATTAAGAACTAATAAGTCTGCTAATAATTACTTTTGAAGTCTACTACTAGAAATTCTTATGATTTAAAAACAAAAATTAGTAGAGAGCTATATGCATACAAGCATCCAAAGATAATTGTTATTTATTCCTCAGAATAATTGCACTCATAAGCCCCTGAAAATCCTAGTAAGTATAGTGTGATGGTATATTTTATATCCATGAATCAATATTTGACTTACTGTATAAATACCTTATCATAGTTTCTTTGAATATAGGAAAAGTATAAACTAACCTAACACCAAAACAAGAAGAAACTATAAGAGGCTGTAAGAAAGAAAGAAAGAGAGTGAGAGAAAGGAAGGAAGGAAGAAGACAAGGAAAGAAGGAAGGGAGAAATATGCTTTCTCAGCTGCAGCGTGAAATACTTGTGTGCAGTGAAAAATTCCAACTTTTCCTATTTCACCTTATGCTTTTTAATATATTGTGCTATTTAATCTTCTATCTGGATCAGTGCTTACAAGGCCATTTTGAAGGTCTTTTTGCTGTACTAGATGCTCTCCAATTTAAAGGCATTCTTAGGTCATTAGTTTCATAAGTAACATTTTTTCAGGTCACTAGGTTTTCAGAGTTCTTTCTTATGATATATTTTACTTGATGTTTCTGTACTTGGTCTCTTGATAGACTCCTCTGGGTAAAAGAGCAAAAGAGAATAAAGGGCAAAATATGTAGGCAGTAACCTAAACAGCAGTGCCAGAGTGTATTAAACTCTATTTTGTTTGAACAGATAAAGTGCATAGACCAATTTTATTGTTGTGAAGGGGCACTTTTAAAAGGTGTGCAGCTGTGCAGGTGTGCAGGTGTGCATGTTTTATACATGCATATTGATAAATGAATTTTAAACATTTCTTTACTTCAATACTAGTCATAGCAATGAAGAGGCAAAATTACTGAAAAACAGAAATTGAAGGTGTAATTTCATGTCCTTAACTAATTGGACATGTATCCTAAACTCTGAATGTATAAATGAAAAGAAAAATGTATTATCCAGTGTTATAACTCTTGTTGATATAAATATATACAGGAATATGAGACATTTTTTTCTGTCTTTTTTAGAGAAAGTGAGATTGAGCATTTAAATCTTTGAGTATAGATTTGTATCTTCATGTTGCTTAAATCCATATGGATATATGGAAGGAACCATTTCTCCCATCGTCTTAAACCCCAAGACATGTGAAAAATGCCCATGAGTCTGGGGGAGCAAATTCACAAGAGGACACTTATGAATAACAGTTGGGGGTAAAAAGAACTAGGAGAAAACTAAAGTGATGAAATCAACAAAAGTCACTTTGGAAAAAGCCAAGAGCCAAATGGCAGGGTTATTCTCCTTGCAATGGAGAATGAATTCAGAGAACATGAGGCAGGAACTGCTGGAGAAGAGACCGAGTTCAGAGTTGTCCAGAGACCAGATTTGAACGCGAACATGTTAAATACAAATGGAGACGGTCCAGGACTGTGGCTGAATGAGGTTGTAGTCAGATGGTAGATTTGGTTGTGGCACTTGTCTTTATGTCCTTAAAGGGCCAGAGACAGGATGAGATTAGTGTTTTACCCAAAGTATCAATAATAAAAATGTTAAAAACTAAATAACTTAAGATAATTTTCTGAGTGATATTTTTATCTTTTCATTTTTATCTTTTTTATCTTTTCATTTTTATCTTTTTCATAAGTGTAACACAGGAAAAATTTAGGAGATTGATGGGTAGTAGGCAATATAACTATTATAACTATTGTTATTACTATTATATATAACTATTATTATAAGTATTATAATTGCCCATCGATGGAATAAATTATAATGTTTTCAGAGTATTTGTTTAAGCAGAGACTAAAAGCAACTATTATGTTTGCTGTTAATTGAATTACCTTAGCTGTTTCCTTCAATGCTGAAATTCTATGTTTTGTTCAAGCAGAAAGACTTTTTAGAGACAGGACTAATAGATGGTGGGGTGGACCTCATTTTGTTAAAATTAAGACATAAAAATTAATCTGCCTGAAACAAAAATTGAACCATCTTCGTCCTAAGTCGGAGTTTCTGTAAACAAAAGTAGAAGACTTCTAATAAAGTAATTCTGATCCTGCTCCAACAAATAAGTGTATTTTTAGATTAGCTGTTTATTTGAATATAAAGTTTTTTTGTTTTTTGGGTTTTTTTACTTTTACTTTCACTGCCAAATGGCACACACAATCAGAGGCCTGCTGGTATCACATTTGTGCTTCTTATTCCCTTGCCTGCTGAGAGTTTTCATCTGTAATATCTGAAACTCCCTTCATTAGAGATGCAAGGAAGTCAATACCCCAAGTTCAGCTCACAACAAATAACAGGTAGAAATCAATGACTAAATACATTCAGTTTCTCTGTTGTGGGGTAAGACATCTCTGAACAGGTTTTACATGGCTTCCAAGAGGTGCACTGATTTAGCTGCAGTTGCCCAAAGTACAAACTTTCATATTAGTATATCTGTGGTTGATCTTCTTTCCTTCCATGTCTCACTTCTATTCCTTTTCCAATGTTTACTTGAACTACTTCTCATAAGAACAAAACCTAGGACAAACTCCATTTATTTTTTTCCACAAAGATTTGTATGATAGCTTATAAGAATACAAATGACCTAATGAAATGGAGAATAGAAATATTAAGTTCCTAAAGTTATAAACTATGTAGCATAGTTAAAGTAAGCTTGAAAATTTCAAAGCAGGTATTAAAGTCAGAGCATTATAGAGAGGAAAAAGTAATCATAATTTTTGTCAACATATTGAAATCACAGTAATATCTGTGATATAATAAGAATAATTACCTTGAGAATTGCCCCTAAAATAATTTTTTCTGAATATCTTTATTGAATATGATCCTATTAAATGTTGGAAGTATAGATAAATTATTTTAGAATTGTTGACATCAAACAATTTTTTGTAAGATTAACCTATTTGTTTGTGAAAGCAAAACTATGTAATAAGTATTTAAGAGGGCTTTTTCTTTTTATATAGTATGGGAAATGGAACATAATTCACATAATCAGAAAACAGTTGCTGGTTGTTAAGACATAAGTTATATGAAGGGATACAAATATATATAAATTTATGTCTTATTTTGTGTGTGTGTGAGGAAATTGTGTGACCTCTGATTTTCAAAATAGTATTAAAAGTAGGTATATTCAACAAGATGGAGTAGATATACTTATCCCTATTCCTCCCATCACTATAGCTAAACACTGTGGATGTAGATAATTAAACAAAAAAAATATAAGAATACTCTGAAATGTGGAGAGAATAAGGCAGACTGTGTAGGAAACTTTGGACCAAGGAATGTCATGGTAATGCACACCCTAGGTTTTCTTTTTGCCTCACATATCTAACTTGGTGGTAGAGAATCTGGCAACCCCAAAACACCAATGGCTAAAGACAAGAATATCCTCAGTAAAAACTTGCTCTCTCTGATTGAAAAACTAGGAAAGGACAGCCTAGCAGGACAGAAAACATTTAGGTAATAACTTTCCCACACTGGCCAAACACCACAGAATAGCTGTGGACTCACTGTAACCCTCATGAGCAAACCAAGATTACATAGATATTAGAATTATATGACCAGTATTAAAGCAGTAATCATAAAAATTAATATACTTGAAGCAAATGAAAATATAGACATTCTTGGAAAAAAACAGAAGATGTAAAGAAGAACCAAATGGAAATTTTAGAATTGAAAAATTCAGTAACTGAAAGAAAAAAATAAAACAAATTGATGACTCAAGAGAATGGGGAAGGCAGAGGAAGGAATAAGTGAACCTGAAGACAGAACAATAGGAATAATCCAGTCTGAACAATACACAGAAAATTGACTGACAAGGGTAAACAGAGCTTGAGGACCTGTAAGTCTATATCAAAAAAATCTAACATTCATCTCACCAGAGTCCCAGAAAGAGAGGAAGAAAGAAGGTGAACCTGAAAGAAGTAATGGCTAAAATTTCCCCCAATTTGGTAAAATCTACCGATTTTGTAATTCTACAGATTTAAGAAACTGAGTGAACCCCCAACAGAACTTTTACTCTCACCCAACTATAATGAGGGGAAATCAAGACATTCTCAGATAAGTTAAAACTAAGTGAACCTGTTTCCAGGAGACCTATTCTAAAAACAAAACAAAACAAAACGAATGGACTAACAAAATTTTAGAAATGGAAAGTGAGTTTTAAAAATAATATAGAAGAGGGCTTCCCTGGTGGCGCAGTGGTTGAGAGTCCACCTGCCGATGCAGGGGACACGGGTTCATGCCCCGGTCTGGGAAGATCCCACGTGCCGTGGAGCGGCTGGGCCCGTGAGCCATGGCCGCTGAGCCTGCGTGTCCAGAGCCTGTGCTCCGCAATGGGAGAGGCCACAACAGTGAGAGGCCCGTGTACCGCAAAAAAAAAATAAATAAATAAATAATATAGAAGAAAATAACAATTGAAAAAGGCAAATAAAAAGATAAAACACATCCAGTGGCTTCTCATGGTTCTCAGAAAAGAATCCAGTTTTCTTTCCTCAGGCAACAAGGTCCTATAAGATCAACTCCTTCCTATTTCTGTGACTTCAGCTTCTGTCATCTTTCCCTTGTCTGCTTTGCTCAGGGCCTTTTTTCAGTTTCTCAAACCTGCAAGCTCTTCGCTGCCTCCAGGCCTTTGTGCCCACTGTTCCTTCTTCCTTTATTGCTTCCCCAGCTTCAGCACTTCCTCATGCCCATCCTCGGAGAGTGAACTTTCCAACCTCAAAGCTAAGCATCACCTGCATTTTTTTTTTTTCATTACACCATGTGCTTTTTGTCTCCTAGAACTCATCACAAGTTGTAATTATGTGTCTATATTTTGTGTTTATTTGCCTTCTAGACCATGTCCTCCATGATGTTGAGTTCTTGCTACTCACCACTGTAGCCCTGAGACCTATTACATGGTAAACATTCAGTGAATACTTCATGACTGAAAAAAAAATACTAATGGTAGAATTTAAGTGCTTGGATATACATGTGCTCAATGCAATATTTTTTTTTTTTTCAGTTTTCCTCTGTGTTTGCAAATGTTCATAATAAAATGGAGAAAAACAAAACAATATAAATATTTAAATAAGAATTAATAACTGAGAACTAGTACGATATTTATCATGATTTATAATTAAATATTCCTGTGAATAGATTCAAAGGTCAGGAAAGGTCAATAATGCTACAGATAATTTTGTTTTTCTTGGCAAAATGTTTCAGGAGATGATAGAGCATCACAGTGATCAATAATGGAATAATTATGTTTACATCCCTGTTTTTTTCATATTTTGTAGACTAGAGTAAGGCAACCCTATCTGGCAACTCATTAATAAGGTCTGTTGCATGATGGACTATCTAACCACGTAATGGAATAATATTTTTAAGAGATATATAGACTACTCAATTGGACAGCACAGATATAGACAATATGTTCAGTGTATTTAGACTAAAACATGACTTACATTCGTAGAATGGCTAGGAATCATCAATATAGTCACAGTTCTCCCATTAGACTAGACATCAATAATTCTAGTAGCTAAAACATTCACTGAGTGCAGTTAAATCAAATGAACTATTTGAAGAAAAATACAGACTCATGAGACACTAGGCACCAGGAAACCAGTGTCTTTATTTCAAATGCTGTAAAGTGTAAGATCTAAGAATCCTGAACAATATCTGACATCATTGTTTATCTACACCCTTTCTTGTGAGTGCCAAAACTTACAATCAGAGCCCAAAATCCATTTTTATTATCAGTTCTAAAAGTTAGGTCTGGAGCTCTCCAAAATGGTTTGATTTATTAGGCTTATGCTTTTGTGATGCAGTAAGAAATTTATAGTAAGTTTAACATTTTATAGTCTCCTCAAAAGCTTCTTCAGTGTTTGACTTCATATCCTGCTACGTCAGCTTTGCCAAGGACTCATGTTTGTTTGTTTTTTCTTTCCCCACCCTATAGTCTGTCATAGAAACTGAGGATGAGACCCATATTTTCCCAAATAGTGACCAAGAACAAGTCTCAATTTCATTTTCTGTAGCTTGTCTTTTACCTCCACTTGTAATCGAAATGAGGAAAGGGCTTCATTATTCTTGATTTCTTAAAATAATCATTCATACAAGGCAGTCTTATAATGCAGAATACACACATTTTTTGTGGGGATACGTAAAAGGCTAGTGCAAAATTTAGACAACAAATTGTAATTTAACATAACATATCCCTGTTCTTACAGATTGGACACAACTGCCACTAGTAATTTGTTTCTGGCTAACTTTAGTTTGAGGTGAGCTCTGATCTTGCCATTGATGAGAACTGCAAAAGTAAAAGAAAAGAACTTGTAGAATTTTTTTTAAAGAAATGGCAAGAATATGAGAGAGTGGTCGATAATTAGGTAAGATAATTGGGTATATTAGTGCCAGATGCTTGACAGTCTTATAAACCATGGAGAATGTATCAGTCCAGGTCCTCCAATACACAGGAAGTGCAGGAGGTTTTGAGGGGACGGCCCCTGTGAAAGATAATGGGAGATAAAGTAGAATGAGGTAGAATAAGAGGAGTAAAATGTGACTTCCTAGATTTTTACAAAAGCATCTGGATTGATGATAGTGCCATTTGATGAAGGGAGGAAGACCGAGAAAGTGGTAGGTTTGGGAGAGAGAAAAAAATATTTTTGTCATGTAAAGAGTGAGGTAAGGGGCTTCCCTGGTGGCGCAGTGGTTGAGAGTCCACCTGACGATGCAGGGGACACGGGTTCATGCCCCGGTCCAGGAAGATCCCACATGCCGTGGAGCAGCTGGGCCCGTGAGCCATGGCTGCTGAGCATGCGTGTCCGGAGCCCGTGCTCCGCAACAGGAGAGGCCACAACAGTGAGAGGCCTGCGTACCGCAAAAAAAAAAAAAAAAAAAAAGAGTGAGGTAACATTTAGATAACCATGTGGAGACACTGAGTAGGTAATTAGTTATAGGAGTTTGAATCTCAGAGGAGTGGTCTAAGCTGGATATATTTATTTTGTAAGTCATAGCATATCACTTACATTTAAAGCCACAGGATTGTACAGAATCAATCAAGGAGAAAGTGTAGATGAAGAATTAACTCTTGGAATAATTTAATATTCAAAGTTCTGCAAGGAGAGAATACAGAAAATGAAGTTGAAAAGGGACAACAAATGAGGTAGGAGGGGAACCAGTGGAGTGTGATATTTAAGAAACCAAGAGTACTAGCTAGGGTTCTCCAGAAAAACAGAAACTATTGCGCACAGATATAGTTTTGTAAGAGGAACTCTGATGTCTGACGGCAGGAGAAAATGGATGTCCCAGCTCAAGAAGGGAGAGAGAATTTGCTCTTCCTCCACCTTTATGTTCTAGCTGGGCCCTCAATGAATTGAAAGCTGCTGCCCATGCTGTTGAGGGCACGTCTTCTTTACTCAGTCTACTGATTCAAATGCTAACCTCTTTCAGAAACATCTTCACAACACACTGAAAAACAATGTTTTATTTCTATCTGGGCAGCTCTTAGCCCAGTCAAACTGTCACATAAAATTAACCATTATATCAAATGCAACATGTATTTTAAGAAAGAGGAAGTAATCAGTAATGACAAGTGCTGTGAGAGGCTTTCGTGAGAAGACTCTGTTTCTTAGACTTACTGAAACAATTTCTTTTAGGACTGTTTTCTAAACTCAATTATTCTCAAAGTTTCAGGAAATAAATTTGGATTTTCACCCTGGGGTCTGCATATATATAACAGAAAAGCATATTAAGTTACACTGAAAAATCTATATCTATTAAGTTATCAACTTTCAAGACCACAGAAACAAAACCTTAGTCTCTTACCATTTAATCCCTCCCTTTCTCTCCATTAGACTTTGGATATGGAAGGAGTTATATAAAGTTTAACTGAGAAAAATTATACTACTCTATTCAGAAGATAGGAAATGCCATAGTAAAATGTTTTTGACTATTAAAAAAAACCTTTTTTCTACTCTTCTTGCCTCATTTGGTGACAAAGTATTTTAGAATGAATGTAATACGGAGTACAGGCATGCCCTCTAGTTGTTTGGGGTTTTATAAGTATCCATTTAACACTGAAGGTACTTCTTTCCCTTGCATCTTACATGTTGCAAGAGAGTCTCATGGGTGTCTAGGCTTTGAAGTTGACTAGTGCCCCATTCCCATGACAACCGATTTTCATTGTTTTGTTGTTCTGCCTCTCAGTTATTACTGAACCATGGTAAATCCCTTTCTACCTTCATAACCCTAAAATTGCTCCAAACCAAAGGATCTTAACTTTTGATATTAACAAACATTTGGTAGCTTCTGATATTCCTCAGCTATATAATGATTTCTTCAACACACTGTAAACACCTATAACTGAGAGCCCTTCCAGATAGCATGGGAAAAATCACAGTCATTTTCTCTTGTCACTGTCATAGTTCCCTTCCCTATGCACTGCTTTCCTTTCTCTTAATTTTTAGTGTTTCAGAGACCCTTTATTTAGGCAAACTCTGTTTGCTACTTCCTGTGTCAAACTATATGTGAGTGACAAGGCACATAAGTCATGTTTATTTATTAGCACTTTACTTTTAATGTAAAAATTATGCATTAGCTCAAAAACAACTTCATGAATACAAAAGCATGTTGATTATTTTAGGAAAGATATCTTTCCAAAATTTCAAGACACTTCTTTTTGTCCAGGGAAGAAGTAGTGATTTTTACATATCAATCACATAGATCAGAGCACTGTGACTCTGTGTGTGCATGTGTGTGTGTGTGTTCCTGGTTCTTAATTTCCCAAGGGACCCCTGTAATCCACAGAAATTCAGTAAGTGCTCAAGTGGAGTGGAGTTGGGGTTGACTGTGAAAGATGGGGCTCCTTTCACTTATACACTTAATTCAACAAAATTGAGAGGCAGAGACTAGTTTAAAAATGTTTTATAATGCATTGCCAATGAAATAAAGAGCTTGTTCGTTGGCTTATTTAATATGCAGTAAAACTTCTCAGATCCTGAGGTTTTGGAAATTTCTATGGCCCTTCACTTCTTTCTTAAGTAAAACTAATTTTAACCATTGAACATAAAAATACATGAAATGGTTTTAAAATATTACTGTAGAGTATCTTTTACACAGTTACAAATATATACCCATCTCTGATCATGCTGCTCATCAGGTGCACGGCGAGAAGTGCCTGCAGCCAGTTAAAGGGGATGGAACATCGGGCTTCGGGGGATGTCCTCCAGGGGATGTCACAGAAAACTGATAGGCAGGAGATGCATGAAGAAGACACTGAAAAACTCACACATTTACCCAGGAGAAGACAAGCATTTGAACTCTTAGCCTACAAAGAGCATCTCTGTTCTTCAGGGTTGTTTAGAGAAACTTTAAGAATGTTACAACTACACTTTAGGACTTTTGCAGGGTTTAGCAAGTTTCCCTCTTTCTCCCCAGTCCAATACACAAGAGGAACTAAACTTTGAAGTTAAAAAAGAGAAAAAATATCTCAGAGCCAGGCCATGCCTCTCCTTTATTCCATATAGTCCACAATCCCAGCCCAAGTCAGCCTTGAGGGCACAGGAGGTGATGAAGTTTAAATCCACTTTGGAATTGCAACTTTAAATTGTATTTAAAAATAGAAAAAGCCTCGGGCTTTCCTGATGGCGCAGTGGTTGAGAGTCTGCCTGCCGATGCAGGGGTCACGGGTTCGTGCCTCGGTGCGGAAGGATCCCACATGCCGCGGAGCGTCTGGGCCCGTGAGCCATGGCCGCTGAGCCTGCGCGTACGGAGCCTGTGCTCCGCAATGGGAGAGGCCACAACAGTGAGAGCCCCGCATACCGCAAAAAAAAAGAAAGAGCCTCAAAATTTATGGGATCTGTACACGATATAATTGGAGGGGAACAAAGCAAAATTTAAGAGTATTTATTGATTCCTTTAGTCAGAGAGTATTTGTAGCAGGAATTGCTCTAGCTGTTGAGGACACACCTGTAAACAAAACAAACAAAAATGTCTGTCTTTGTGAAGCTTAAATTTAAATTCTATTGAGAACCCTCTTAAGACAGTAATTGGAGAAAAACTAAACCAATTCTTATTTCGACTTCACCAAGTTGAAACACATCATTAAACTTGCTAAAACCAGTATGAGTCTCACATCATAGACTTGAAATGAAAATGTAAGCTGTTTTTCCCCAAATATATATGGTTGCAATTTATTGTAATACATCAGCTTTCTCATGGTGCTGCATTCTGGGAATTGTTCATTCTTCCACGTTGTACTTGACCCTATCTGAAGGGGCCTTTAAGGAATGGGTGGAGGAGAGCATTTTCAGTTTGTTTCCTGCCCCTGGTCTATTAGGGGTTTAAAGATAATTTTAAGTCTTCAATAGTAACCTTTCTCTTTTACTGGCCCATGTCAGTGCATCATTTAGCAGTACACCTCACAAAAATACTTAGCGAAGTCCATTGCTAAATAACAAGCCCACAGTTTTTTGGGGGGACATAATTTCCAGAAGCAGTATATTTGTTTGCTTTTGCATCCCCATCTTTGTTCCACCTTATACAATTGTGTTTGCCTATCCCTAGAGCTTATCTAACTTTGGTGGGACTGTCAGTATTCCTGTTTTCCTTCCCTGAGTCATTTTGTCTGATTGAAAGGATTTGGTTGTTCCTAGATCCTTAATTGGTCTTTGTCTGAAAGACTTTTATCAGTTTCTGGGTTTTAATAATATAAGTGATATCATGCCCCTAAATCAATCCTTTTTTTTTCCCCTTAAAAATTTTATGTTATTTTCTTATTGTTTGGAGTCTAAAATTGGTTGGCTTTTCCAACATTGCAAAGCCATGAATTTCTGACATTTCTCTAAAATCTTGCTATTTTGCTTGCAAACTGACAAACTCTCTCTGAGCTCTTCTCTTTCTCATCAAAGAGAGGTCGTTGCAAACAGACACCCACTAATAACATTGTTTCATATCTCCTTCTCATCCTACAAGTTTATTTCATGCATTTCTGCCTTCAAATACTTTGTGACACCTTTTATCATTTTTTGCCACTGTGTAATGTTGATTGCCATCTTTCAAGCATGCAAGACAGTGTTCCTGCTAGTCACTCTTTGGCCTCCAAGCAATGCTCACAGATCTTTTTCTTTCTTTCTCTTTCTTTCTTTCTTTCTTTCTTTCTTTCTTTCTTTCTTTCCTTCTTTCTTTCTTTCTTTCTTTCTTTCTTTCTTTCTTTCTTTCTTCTTTCATCCACCTTCTACAATGCCAGGAAAAGAATGGGAAACACTTACATTTAATTTGTATATAAAAGAACTATGAGGGCCTTGTTGGGGAAGAGAGGATGAAAGTCCTATGAGCTGGGAACCGAGAAAGAAAAATTTAAGATGGAGAAAATAGGCTCTACAGTGTAGTCTGGATAAAATGAGTCCAATCCTGTAGACGATATAAGAAGAAATGTTGGGGGTTCGGTATTGCTTCACCTTTGATGTGTTTTGAGTGATAGATGTAAAGAATGCATTTTCCTTTAAATTGAATGGTTGACTGTTAAACTTTGTTATAGGTGCAAAATTCCTCAGATCTTCAGCACTGAATCATAATTTCCAAAGGGTTTACATGTAAATCACATTGGTCTCTTTTTCTACTTAAAAAAGTTATTGTCATAATTTATGGATGTAATAATACTGCTAATTCTAATACAAAGGTGGTTTATTCTGTTTTATTATAATCTCTGATTAGGTGTGTATAAGATTTACCATGCAGATTTTAAGGAGCAATTTTCCCTTTATTACAAGGTATCAAGAGATTCCTGTGTCTTTTTAATGTCAAAGATAGTTTTGAAGTTTAAATGGGAGTAAGGCAAGAAATGAAACTCAGTTATTGTATTTTCCTTCTTTCAACCCAAAAAGTCAGTACAAAAGCCACAAAGATTGTGCTCTGTTTCTTTCATATGTATCATTTTGATTCACAGTCACATTAATTTTCTCTACTTTTCTCCAAAGTAGAAATACAGATGGATGGCTCAGAAGAGGAAAGTAGGGAGCAGTTAAAAGTGATTATATGTTTCAAGTTTCTGATCTTGGATTGAAAATTTATTGAGTTATAGGTCAATTAAACTGAGGGATATGTATTAAATATCTGTTTTTGAACTTCTATTTTACTGAATTTTGTTCACCATATTTACCTTGGGACATGTAAAGCATGAGGAATAATGAAAACTAAAATTTGGGGCCTGAATTTAATAGACTATTCTTAATGTATTGTATATCATACTGCATGTATACTTAGTATAAGAGACAAGAGGTGACAGACTAATTGAAAAAGTTGAGTGCTAAGCGTTAAGAAATCATGGTAACTATCCTGCCTATGGCACTATCTATAGCTGGAATTCTAGCAAGTCACTTACCTACCTAGGTCTTAATTTTCATATCTTAATATGAAGAACTTTTATTAATTTCTGTTCTACTAGAATTCTCTTGTAAAATGAATTTTATTAGTTACGTATAACAAAATATTTTTTGTTTTATAATTGATGAAATCCAGAAAATCTGAGCTCATTATTATAATTTTCTGTAAGTAAAAAGAACATTTGAACTTGAGTGTTCACTCAAGCACATATTCCCTTGGATGAGTCAACATCTCTAATCTTTCCCAATTTTCTTATCAGTAAATAGGGATAATAATATTATGCATATAGCCATGAAGACAAAATAATAAAATATACACTCATAAACTGTAAGGCAAAAATTATTTTCTTTCTTAAAATATATTTAATAAAATAGTATGGCTGTTCAATATATACTTTTTCTAAGTTAGGAAGAAATAGAATCGTATTTTAAACAATTTCACACTAGGAAAATAACATCATTTGTAAGGTCGTAAGATAGCTGATTTACAAACCAAGGGGAAGTATAAAATAATAATGACCCTAAAATTCTTACACTAGTTTGTGTTTTGAAGACATCAAAGTCTTTCAATAATGGAAAGAGATAATCAAAAAAACTCTTCATAAACAATTTTCTTTTCTTAATTATTATTTCTACTAACACCAAGAAGGTATTAAAAAAGCTTAATAAACAATAAACTTCTGATAACTTTTGTGAGACAAAAATGATTGGATATTTTAAGAATTCTGGACACTAACCAATTATCTTTCTGAAAGTAGGTAGATAGGTGAATACACATGTATGTATGCACATAAACATATGGATAAGTTTACAAACACACACAACATACACGCTTATAGTGTTTTTTTAAACGTAGTCTATATTGTTTCTGTAAAATGGAAAAAATTATTAAGGGTTTGCCTTGAAAGAGTCTGAAAGTACAATTATTCTAAATTTTATGATTTGAAAAAGAATATGGAAAATGGAGACATTATCATTCAGGACGTTCTATTTTTCACAAATATTTAGGTATTTTAAGGATCATGGAATTTTTTTAAGGCAAGCAAGAAGGGTTTTCTTCTTTCCTTCTTTTGTTGGCCAGCATGAATTTTATAGTGAAACATGACCCCACTTGAACAAATCTTATAAACTCTTTCCAATGCTCATTAAACCCTAAAGACCTCAAATCACCATTTCATGGATTTGAACTCTTTTTCTGTTTAATGTCTCTACATTCATTGTTCTGCCTATATGTCCTTTCAGACTAATAGATAATTGTTCTCTCACAATCTGACCTTTGTTTTCAATATGGTGCATGTAACAGATAAAATAAGACAGGATGAGAGCTCTCTTTATTTGCCTCTTAACTTTGTATGTTGTGTTTCATTTGGCTTCAAGTCCTGGGAAATTCATTAGGTATTCAAATCAGAGAATAAGTCAGAAATCTCTACAAGTTAAGTCGGTGGGAATTGCTGTAATCAAATTTCACCAGATTCTTTAAACAATTATGGTTTTATAGAACGTTTCTTAGAAGAAAACATCCTTGATAGATGCTAGAGGACAACTTTAAAGTAGTGAGTTTGGGGCTTCCCTGGTGGTGCAGTGGTTAAGAATCTGCCTGCCGATGCAGGGGACATGGGTTCAAGACCCGGTCTAGGAAGATCCCACATGCTGCAGAGCAGCTAAGCCCATGCGCCACAACTACTGAGCCTGTGCTCTGGAGCCTGCAAGCCACAACTACTGAAGCCGGTGCACCTAAAGCCCGTGCTCCGCAACAAGAGAAGCCACTGCAATGAGAAGCCACGCACCGCAACGAAGAGTAGACCCCACTCGCCACAACTAGAGAAAGCCCGCGCACAGCAACGAAGACCCAACACAGCCAAAAATAAGTAAATAAAATAAATAAATTAGAAAAATAGTGAGTTTGAGTCAAAATGATTTTTTAATTAGAAAATGTTTAAAAAGCTAGGTATATAAAAACAAATCGCAAGTATCTGCATGATAATCCATATTCAGTGTTATTATATTTATTTAATCCTTGGGTTTGTAAACCAGTGCGAATATATATCATGATGAGTCTTAATTTTAAAAATAAATAGTCATTGCATCACACCAAAACTTTCAAAGTAATGTAAAAATTATAAGGTATAGTTTAAATTTTTTTTTTTTTTGCGGTATGCGGGCCTCTCATTGTTGTGGCCTCTCCTGTTGCAGAGCACAGGCTCCGGACGCTCAGGCTCAGCGGCCATGGCTCACAGGCCTAGCCGCTCTGCGGCATGTGGGATCTTCCTGGACCGGGGCACGAACCCATGTCCCCTGCATCGGCAGGCAGACTCTCAACAACTGCGCCACCAGGGAAGCCCTAGTTTAAATTTTGAAAACCAAAGTTGTAGAGAGAGATTTTAAATTGCCACATCTTTCTACTCTATTTAAGTGTATCTCCAGTAAAGCAAGATGATATCATCTTTACTGTCAATTAAATGTTTATATTTTTCCTTACTTTATTTTATGAGTGAATGCTCTTTCAAGTGTTTCATATATTTTTAACTAAATGGACTTATTAAACAGTTAAATATGTTAATTGATAAACAGTAGGCACACTTTTGCATTGTAAGATTACAAAAAGAATGTTTAATAAGGTATATCACAGAGTATTATCAATTTAGGAAAAAGTGAAATGTCAATAAATAAGAAATGAATTACATTATGGCAAGAGGATTGGTTTGGAGTGAAGATAAGGCCAAAGAGTATAAAATGACTATTCAATGTTGGAGTTAAAGAATGATCCATTTCATTTTATACTATGGAATCTCTAGTCTAATCTTTTTGAAAGTCTTCCTGAAAGAGTTGAGGTAATGGCAATCTCAGGCTTCTTGGCTTATCTTCCCATAAAGCCTTCTCTCAAACTTTGAATATCGATTGTCAACCCATTTGGTAACCAGCTTTTTTTCAACAAATATTACTAGAATGCTCAATTATCAGCTGTTAAATATCTGAACAATATCCTTTGTCTGGCCAGCTGCTAAAATGTCCAGTTGCTGGGCTTATTTCATCTCAAATACATAGGCGGCCTGCCAATAGCGTCCATTCTCAGCACCCTTCAACTGGTCCTGATACCATCCTTTCAGTGGCCAGCTGTTGCATTTATAGTTAAATTGTTGCCAAACCAAAGGTCACAAAAAACAATGCCTTGTCTTTTTTTTGGAACTTTTATCTTGCCCAAGCTTCATCATCAGTGTCATATTGCTCTGAGCTAGAGCCAGCATCCCACAGATTTCCAGAAAGCTTTTAGAACGTATTTTGTATTCATCATAGATGGCATATAATTGAAGCAATCCACCTGCTCTGGGGCTTGTCTGTCAACTTTGATCTGGTTGAGGCATGACTGACACTTGCTTATTGTTGTAAATTTGGATATTGTTTTTTCAGACAAACGAGAAATCTATGCTTTATGATAGATCGCTGTATGTCCTTTAGCTCTTGAAAAGTACAACTAGATGGTACAGTTTGGGTATTCACAACTGCATTACTGTTTTATTCATAAGCTCATTTTAAAAATGAAAATAAATTGAATTGTTTATAAAATAAATAATGGCTAAGTGTATAAAATATTCATTACAGACAGTGTATAAAGGAGTAAATTATCTATATCCCTGACATTAAAATAACCACTTTCAATATTAGGTTTTAGTTCTAGCTTTTTCTTCTGGAAATTATATATAGATGTGTATGGATGTCTATATGAATTAAAATCTTTAGGTTGCTATCTGTTGCTTCAAACACAAATTTGGGATGTTACCATTCTGACAAAATAATATTTTAAAAGTAATACATAATAACTGAGAAATTAGCAAAAACCCTGAAAATAAAAAAGAAAATTAATCAATAATTTTATTAATGTTTTGTGACAAATTACTTCATTTTTTAAAATTTATGTATATTTGTGCATATATTCATAGTAGTTTTAAAAATTTGGATAACTATATATTTTCTTTAATACATGCTTGCAACGAACAAACAATATACATATATATAAAGGAAAAGTTAATTATTTCCCCTTCTTTTTAATACGGTGCTTCATAAAATAAATTAAAAATATTTACTGTTACCATTCCAAACATATTTCTATGTTTTTACAAATCAATATAAAAAGGCACAGATAAATACTATACAGGGGTTTTTACTTATGATACCGTATTGTACCCATTATTCTATAGCTTGCAATTTTCATTTAACAAATGTACATACCATTTTGCAGTCAAATGCTGTACCCCTGAGCTCTACCCCCAGTACATACCATTTTGTTAAATAATCTTCTCATATATGAAGTTAATAACATTTCCCCAGGTGAGTAAATATATTTGAAAACTTAATTCCAATGGAAGATAAAGTTCCACCATCTTTCTGAACAATCTTTCTTTGATCATTAAACTGTTGTTTGAAATTATATTATTTATAACTTTTATAAACACAGTTGCAATGAGCAATATGATGTATATGTGTTTTTTTTAAGTGGGTTTTGATTTTTTTTAGGATAGGCTTCTAGAACTGAAATTAATGATAAAAGAGCATAAAGTTAAAAATATATCTTGATTCATATTGTCTCTTGCTTAACAGAAAGAAAATTTGTTTTCCCACAGTTTTAAACAGAATAATATGTCCATTTTGATGCAGATTATTATATTACTATTTTTATGTTTATATATAAATCCTTTCAGGACATTTGGTCTTGTCCAAAAAAACCATAAAACATTTTGTCCATAAGACTTTTGGTCCACATCAAAAGGACCTTGATATTTGGTCCTGTCCAAAACAATTTGGCATGGACCAAATATGTTCATGGATGTTTTAGGACCAAATTTCAAGTATCAGCTTTTCTGGCTGTGCACAAAATGTCTTATAGATGTTTTGAACAGCACCAAATGTCTTCTCACCATATAAATTTATACTTCTCTTTCAGAGATAACCATGATTTTTATAACAATTATTTTACAATGCCTATGTACAATTTCTTTTTAAAATATTTTATGGTTGTTATATGCAAAAAAATCTAAAATTATTTGAGAAAATGACTATTTGTATTTATAAATGCATATGTAAATTATATATTTTAATTTAAATAGATATAGGTATAAACGTGATCACAGATATTAATGCAAATATATATACATATGTATATCTAGTTTGCTACATTTTATAAACATGGAATTACAGTTGATCCTTGAACAATGCAGGGGTTAGGTGCACCTACTGGCATAGTTGAAAATCCGCTTATAATTTTTGACTCCTGGATGACTTAACTACTAGTAGCCTACTGTTGACCAAAAACCTTACCAATAACATAAAGAGTCAACTAACACATAATATACTCTTAATTTAAAAAAATAAACAGCAAAAATAGAAAGCTCAGTCTTGTAAAATAATAATAATAAAAAAACCTCTGGCTGCAGTATTTTCCAAACCTGAGTGTTACTCTGTAGTGAGTGGGAAATCGCTACCCTGAGAACAAAAATCTTGTCAGGTTATTACTTCTTCCTCTCCTCACTGTTGCTCACTTCACAGCCTTGATAATGTGTGATTCTCAAATACTATGCAATAATATTTGCTCATTCATTTTGTTCATTTTGCACAAAAATCTATATGTTCCTGTCACATATTTTCATGTTTTGTTTTTCCCTGAGTATAATAACAGTGTCTTGTTTTATCCCAAAGGCTGAGGAATCTTTTTCCTTGTTCATTTCAGACAATCTAAAAAACTGGTTTGGAGAAAGGTTAATATGCAAACACTTTAATGTAATTTATTTACTACTCATCATACATTAACACACTGCTTCATATAATTCTTACTTGCAATCTCATTGCATGCATACTGTACTTGCTTTTCTATTTATTCCTTAGTGTATTTTGAAAATTTAATCTCTCTATGCATTTAAGAGAATGAAATCAATATTACTAACCCATTTAAATTTGCTTTTCCTTTAGTTATTCTTAAAGATCTTGGGATGTATATATTTCTTTGGCATGTGGGTGATTACATGAGAACTTTATTAGTATTGTTATAAACCTTGATGGATTTCCTTTTCCATCAGCATGTTGAAGGCAATAAAATTTGAATTAGATATTGAGTGTGAGCAGCTGACTTCACTTGTAGGCCTTAGATGATTAACCTGTCTACTTTTTTTTCCTCTGACCGTAAAGGTAAAAAAATACAATAAACTCAAAGAAGTGTAGTGAATATTGATAGAATCGTGTTTGAAAGGCAGTTTGAGGTGTTTTGTGTAAGCAGAAAATATTCTTATTCCTGAAAGGAGATGTAACTTGTAAAACATTATTTGGATATTTCTTGATAGGACATATAAGAGAAATTATAATACTTCCTTATATTTATATAAAAGATCTAAGTACCAAGTACTTTTTAGATCATATTTTGTTTCATAGCTTTATTATTTCTTTTTGTAATTGAATGGTTGTCCTTTTAAGAAAAATTTGAAAAAAAAATACAGAAAAACTTAAAGAATAGAACCTTAGGATGTACTGCCCAGTAATAACAACTGATTCAATCACATTTATTTTTAAGACATTTACCTGATTTTTCCAAATTGAACATCTTGAAAATGATTTTATTACATTTAAGAAATATTTATAAACAAAATGCAATGACGACACTAATTGCAGGTTAGGACCTTACAACCACCTCTAAGGCAAAAATGAGAGAAAGTGGGGCAGGTGATGGTGGAGGGAAGGAGGAAGAGAGAGAGAGAGAAGAAAGGAGGGAGTGAGGGAGGAAAGAAGGAAGGGAGAAAGAAACAGAGAAAGAGAAAGATAGAAAGAAAGAAAGGAAGGAAGAAAGAAAGAGAGAAAGAAACAAAAAGAAAGAAAGAAAAGAGAAAGAAGGAAACTGAGAGGGAAAGAAAGGAAGGAGGGAGGGAGGGAAGGAAGGAAGGAAGGAATGAAGGAAGGTAGGGAAAGAAAGAAACATTTTAACGCAGACAGGAATTGACAACGCTATTTAGGAAAGGTGTGTTCTATAGCATCACTGATTTAATATGCAGCATTTGGAATTAGACAGTGTCCTACAGCCACTGAAGACATTAATGACTCTTTATTGAGTTTATAATAAAGAGTACTAAACATCAACTGAGCCCACCCCAAAGCATCAAGTTACAATGCCCTAAAGGCATTTACCATATTTTTATTGATTTATAGACCATGGAAATAATGACAGAAAGAAAGAGATTCTGCAGAGGTTTGAATACATTTACTGTGGCTCTCGACAGTTGTCTGATAACCTGACTATCAAGCGGGGCTTGGGGGCCTGTTAGTGGCAAAGCTGTGGCAAAAAGCAAAGTCACTTAATTTTAAGCTACTGGAAACTTTAATAGTGTTGGACTGCTAGTGCGTTAACTTGTCTCTACCACAAATTTTCAGTCTAACTAAACAAGAAGAAGATAGTGTGGATTTGTGTAAAATCAAAATAATAAATCCAAGTGATTCTTTTCTATTTTTCAATGGCTCTTGGGAGTTTTTCTGCACAGAAGACAATTCCTAAGAAGCTGCAAACCAAAGAAGCATTTTAATAAAAAAACGGAGCTTTACAGCCAGCTCAAACTGAATATTAAGTAATTTTGTTTTTAAAATACCAAGGACAAATATTCCATGTGAGCACTGTAATGATGCTAATATAAATAATAATTGTAATAGATCTCACATTTATGGGGTCATAATGCAGATATTGTACAAAATGCTTTATGTACATTTTCTCACATTTTCCACACAACTCTATGAGGTAGATTTAGTCATTATCTTCCTCCATAGATTATAAAACTCAGCCATAAAAAGATTAAGTACCTTGAAGCACAGATCCAATAAGCAGTAGATCCGGGATCTGAACCCAGAGAATTTGACTCTAGAGCCTATTCTTTGAAACACTTTCTCCAAATCTGATTAATTTAAATTAAATGAAGCACAGATTAATGCAGAGACATTACATTGGACATTATCAGGAGGAAGGATTACATTGTAGATACATTCTTTGTGACTTTCCATTCCCTGTATTCTAATTTACCCCCTTTCTCCTGTCGTCTACAGCTTTTACTTTTGTCTCAATAGCGGTTAACTGTTATTCTGCTACTTTCCAAAATGGTCCTGAACATAGAAATATTTTACTTTGTCCTATTGGCTTGTTAACCAAAATTTTAGAAATGGATATCTGATCGAAATAAAAAAGGTGTTTATTTGGGGTTTGTTAGGACTGCAGCCTGGGAGACACAGATTCAAGAGGCACTTGAATTGTGTTCCACTGAACTACAAAATGAGGGAGGCTTATAAACGCAAAATATTGCAAGGTTACAGTTATTTACATGAGTTGTTTATCAAGAATTAAAACCGGAGCTGGCAAGAAGTAAGGATGCCTGTTAAATAAGGATTAATTTGGGTTAGAAATGGTTACAAGGGGAGGCCTTGAGACCAGAAGCTTGTAGCTGGCAGGTGATGTCCTTGGGCCTCGTACAGTTCAGAGAAAGTTCAAGTTCTCAGTGGGGCAGAGAGGCGTCTGAGACCAGATCCGCAATGACCGCCCGACTTCATTTTTGTATGCCTGAACTGTGATTACTCCATTATAATTTTCATTGGTCATCAAGTTTAACTAGATAACTGAGGCAATGGAGTAGAAAATGTTCATATTATGTGATACAATATTCAATACAAATAGAATATGGAATAGTCACGAAGAGATTAATATCTTAAAGGAAAAATTAGGCTCAAAGGACAGGCATGATGCCACACATTATATATCTTTTTCATGGCATTGTAGGCAATTCAACAGGTAACACTGTATTCCCTGTCCGAATTGAGATCCGAAGGAAAGATAGAAAGGTGAGTCAGAGAGACAGAGATGGGAATATGAGTCCTATTACTGATTGGTAAAAACAATTTGCTTAGATCTCTGGTGGCTACAGTGGCTTGTTCATACTTCACCCATAGATAAGGGTCTTTTCTTCACACAGACATTGGCAGAGTTAGAACCCTGCCAGCCTTGTGCCCAGGGCAGGGCCTGCTCCCTTGAGCTCACTGCATGGCTGTGGTGACATGGGACTCAGACTCGGAAGGTGGGAGATACCAGAGTAGGGGCTGAGCGACAACTTCACGAGTATCTTCTTTAAAAGCATCCATCAGATAATGTACTGTTTCCCTGGAGGAATGTGGAGAATATGTGTGTGTGTGTTTGCAAGTGTGTGTGTATGTGTTTAATTTGGTAGTGGGCTAGGACAAAATGCTAGTACTGGCACTCTCATATGAAACAAGAAGAATTAGGAAATTATATGCCCCATAACAAATATTTGGTTTTTTTAATTAATTAATTAATTAATTATATTTTATTTTTGGCTGCATTGGGTCTTTGTTGCTGTGCGCGGGTTTTCTCTAGTTGCGGCGAGTGGGGGCTACTTTTCGTTGTGGTGAGCAGGCTTCTCGTTGTGGTGGCTTGTTGTGGAGCACGGGCTCTAGGTGTGTGGGCTTCAGTAGTTGTGGCAGGCGGGCTCAGTAAGTGTGGCTCGTGGCTCCAGAGCACAGACTCAGTAGTTGTGTTCTTAACCACTGTGCCACCAGAGAAGTCCCCATTATTTGTTTTTCAGTGTGGACAGTAGCTTAGTATAATCATACAAAATAGTCTCATTTTATAATATTTAAAACATATATGCAAAAATATGAAAACAATATGTCTGTGATGTTTTATTTTATTTCTATGGTATCTCTATAATATTTTTATTTTATTATTTTAACAGAAAAATACAACATTTTTCCTTCATATCTTCTTAGTTCTTTTTCTTGTTTTTTAAAAATCAAGTTATTATGTGTGCAATATTATTCGGATTATCTTGTCTCTCTCCCTCTATTTCTCAATCTTTCTCTCCCTCACACACACACACAAACACACATCATGACAGTCTTTTCATGATATTATATCTTACTCTCCAGTGCTTTCTTCATTTCTGCATTCATGAACCATTACACGGGTTTTACTTAAACCTCTTTGCAAGGATATCTGATTTCTTTCTGTTTTTCATTCCTGTCATCACTCATTGGAACTGTCCATCTTCTTAAACTTTCAACAAGTTACTGCTTGGTATCACCTTATAATTAAGTAGCTTTCTTAAATATATTGGCCATTTGGATTTCCTTCTTCTGCAATGCCTGTTCAAATCTCTTGCTCATTTTTCTTTTGGCTTTTCTGCCATTTCTTATTGAATTCTAGACGTGAATGTTTTGTCTTAGATACTTTCTTTGACTCTATAGCTTCCTTCTCTATCTTATGTCCTTTAATAGACAGCTTTTAAGAATTTTAATGTAGTCCAGCTGAGCAATTTTTAATCCTTTAATGATTAATCATTTTTAGGAAATCGTTTATTTCCACATTATTAAGGTATTCTCTTATGTTTTCTTCTAGAAGGCTTATTGTTTTTCTGCTCCCACAAGTTGCCTAGAATTATTTTCTGTGTAGAACCTGTTATAAGAATTAAGTTTATCATTATTATGACTATCTATTTGTTCACATGTATATTCAATTGATCTAGCACCCATTATTACAAAAACAATATTTTCCCACTCTCTTAAGCAACCTTGGTCACAAAGTAGTGCTAGATGCTATTTCTGGATTCCACACCTGATCCTTTTCTGCTTTCTCCCCCAAATTAGTATAGCTTTAATATAAATCTTGATGTTAGGTGATGAATTTCTTTCCACTTTGTTCTACCTCTTCAAGTATATATGCAGCATCATTGACCCTTTGCATTGCTAATAAATTTTGGAATTTTCATTTCAACTGCCATCACAAAACATTTGAGATTTTTACTGGAATTTCATTAAATATTTTAGGGAGTACTAATATCTTTAAAACATCAAGATAACTATTTCATAATATAATATAGCTCTCCATTTTTCTTTATTAATGTTTTTGGTAATGTTTTAAATTTTATTTGAAGCTTTTCTGTACCTCTTTCATTAATTTTTTTCTCTAGATTTTATATTTTCAAATTTTATGCTATTAAAAATTACTTTCTTTTGTGTTTAATTTCTAATTGCTTACTACTTGTTTATAAAAATACTATTGATTTTTGTACATTGACCCTGTATTCATCAATCCTTGCTGACATACTTATTAATTTTAATATTTTGGTAGGTTTGTAGGTTTAATTTTTCACAATTAATATAAATAATAATAGTTTTATTTCTTCATTTTCAGTCACTTTACTATTTTATTGTATTTTTCACTGGCTGCACCTTCTAATAAATAAAAATGATGATAATGGGCATTCTTAAATCATTTCCAATCTAGAAAAGCTTTTGTTTAAAGATTTTACTATTAAATGTGATGGTAGCTGTAGAAATGTCATCTATTTATCTACCCATACTCTTTCAGTTTGATGAATGAATGTCCCTTCTTCCTAGTTTGCTAAATTTTTTATCATAACAATTTTAATATAATCTGTCAATGTAATCATGTAAACTGTTTTCTTTATTCTGTTAATGTGGAGAATTACATTCATTGACTTTAAAAATGTTAAACCAAACTCATAATTCCAGAAAAACCAACTTTGATTATATTGCATTATTCTTTTTATATACCCTAATCAGTTTGCTAATTTGTTTGACTCTATGTTTTTATTATGGATTGTTGATATCCTTACTGATTTTTTGTTGTTCCATCATTTTCTATAAGGGTATTGTTAATATTTTCCATTATGATTTTTGTCCATTTTTGCTTTATATTTTTGAAGCTATATTACTAATAATGCACAAAGTTAGTATTGTTATATTTCCCTGGTAAATTTCACTTTTTTAATCATTATGAAATTTTCCTTTTTATCTCTAGTAATATTTTGTGATGACACTGCACTTCTAAACTGCAAATATTGATTCAGTCACTTGCTAAAACCCTTCAATAAATGTGTATGATTAAGACTGTAAGAACTTTCTAAGATTAACACAAAACTCCTTTAAAAGTTTCTGTGCAATTAAGGATAAACTCCATCACATGGCATTCAAAAATCTTCCATGCCCTTCCATAAAACTAGCTTTCTAACTTCATGTTCCATCAAATATTGTATGGTCAAATCATTCTGAATGAATAATATATCCTGACTATTGAGGAGTTCAGCTCTTTGCCAAAAATTTATGCGTAATCTTTCAGGCCCAACTATAGGTAATTACCAAGGATTTACCTGACAGGTGTTATCAGGAAAAGCTGCCCTCCCCACACCAGTCTGGTGTACAACCAGTGTATTGCAAGCTCTGAAGGGAGTTGGAGTCAAGAGCTCAGGTCTCCCTGGCTGCCGTGCTCTTATGCATATATGCCTGTGTATCCTAGGTGCCACCATTTTCAAGTCTCCAAATCGGGAACATGAAGATACTTTGTCTCCACTCTGACTCAGTTATCAGTACTTTTCCATTCTTACCCCTTCCCTCCTCTCCCTCAACCCTCAGTCTCTGGCCCCTGGGTCCATAAAATAATTGGAGCCTTTTATTCAAGGTTCCCTCCGCACTGAGAATCCCCTACATCTGCATTGATCAACCTGACCCTCACCCAGTGCTGTTCCATGGGGAAAGCCGACACTTTCTTCTTTTTTCTCTCTTACTTGTACTATTACACAAAGTGATTAACTTTCAGTTTGGCTTTTGTCTTACACCTGGCAGCTCAGCTTTCTTCAGCTCATCTCTTAACAAATATAATGTAGCTTTTCACTTGCTTCCTCCTCTTGTGGTTAAAGTGACTAGAATGTCCAGCGCCTAAATTTTCTGGTCTACAAATTTTCATCTTTTAAGACTCATCTCAAATACCAACTCACCTGCTGAGACATCACTCTTTGCCATTGTCTACACTTTCATGTTAGCTTTATTAATTCTATTATACAAAACATATAATATATAATAATATAATATTATAATTATAAACTATATAATTATAATTTATATATTATATTACATAGAGATTATATTATATTATAAAATAAATACATATATTTTAAATATATATTTAATAATAGTATATTTACATTGTCATGATAAATAAATAATATATTTACATTGTTATAATAAAAGGCATATATTTACATTGCCTCCTTTTAAGTTGCCTATCTGTGTAGTCAATTACACAGTGACAAATATGGTGCCTGATGCAAATTAGACACTCTAAATGTTTAAAAAATAATTGAATGAAAATGCTCAAAATAAATAAATAAATAGCATCCTCTGGGGTGGTTTTTAAAATATTTTTAATGTTTCATTTAATGTTAATTTAAGAGAAATAGAACCTTATTGTATAACATTTACATTGTGAGATAATTAAGAAATAAATGAGTAAAGATCCTCCTTTGTTTAGCTCATATGTTTTAGGTTACTAATTAGGTTACTCTTTGAAACAACAGTTTCAAGTAAAAGTTGTAATGCTTGTAGAGTAGTACATTTAAAATATACAATTACTCTATAATCATAAAAGTGAAGTTAAAGGAAAAGATGTTTTTTGAAAAAAGTTTTTCTCTAAAAAAACATATAACATTCCCTTCATAGGGTGGATGATAAAAAAAAAAAACTGGTAAATATTGAACACTGTGATGTTTAGCTCTGGAAGCTATATAATACATACAGTCACGTACATCACACACATACACTTACACTCTTATATTTTTAGATTCTGACTTTATCCAATTAAATATTTTTGAGAAAAAAATTGTGATAGAAATATGTTTTCTCTATTGCAAAAAACGTTGCCAATAAAAACAGATATATTATTGTTTCAGTGTTAATGTGTTTGCCTGTGATTCCATTTTGAAACAATGATAGTACACATTTAAGGACTATACCATAGGCTGAAGAAGGTGAAGGAGAATTCAAGGCCAAACCATATATAATCCTTCTTCCAGACTTCTTGTCATGTAAGATAAATATTCACATCATATAAGCAATATTTATTTGAAATTTCTATAATTTACATCCAAAATCATCTTGTCAGGTAGATTATTCATTAGTTTTAAAGAAAAGGTCTCTGGATTTAGCACAGTAGCTAGTACTGCCATCACAAATCCTATTTGTGCAAGGATGTTGAGTGGGTGAATAAGAGAACTGACATGGTCATTCCTACGTAGACCACTAACTAATTACTCTGATTGTGTCCTATTTCTTCATCTTGCTTCTAATATATGTAGACTCCCACCTTGAATCCACTCCCCAGAGAGTCTTCCTTAGCAGAATGGTGATGGAGTTCCATCCCCAATTCCATCATCTCCAAAATGTTCACCTATGATTTCATATACTTTGTTGTATTCCTCAAACTATCCCATTGTTATCTTCTAGAAATTCATTTAAGTTCATAGCCACTTATGTCTACTCCACCTATTCTCAGTGCCATTATGAATCTATCCCTTTTGATATACTTTCATGATCATTTTAATGAAATTAAGGGATAGAGAGAAGGAAAGTATGTGAGAGCAGTTAACTCATTTAACTATTGTCAAAGAAAACTTTCACTGGACTTGTTAATAAGCAGTAAGACTGGCCTCAAGAGGTGCAGTAGAGATTGAACTCAACTCCTCTGAAACAAAAGGAGAGATAAGTACACAAGAGTGAGCTAGTAGAAAAATTGCTAGAGGACATTAGTGAGAGGTTGGTCAGTGTGATTAGTCCATCTGTGCTTTCTAATCGGCACTTTATCTGAGTTAGGTTTCTACCTCCTACAGGGACTGGGAGATAGGGACCTAAATTTCTTGATGATTACATTCAAAGGAATGTCTCCCAGGTCCTTGAGAAAGACATTTCTGTGTTATAGAAGATTTACATCACAAGGGGGCAGAGAAATAATTTATAATTGTAAGTTTTCTAAAGTAAATGCTCTTATAAAAGGGAGGTGAGGTGCCAATAGTCAGGAAAAACACCTGTCTAAAATTTCATCAAGCTGAGAGGAACTTTAAGGTCATCATAATCACTATCTTTATCTGATTCTCAGTATTTCTAAAACCTTCCCAAATAATTCTTATGCATGGCTAGTTTAGGTACAACAACACAACTATAATTACAAGTCTAATTCAAACCCATTACTAAAGTAAAATTAAAGAGGACACTTGGTCCTCTTTTTATAAAATAAATTCATTTTGATTTTACCCTCTCACCCACAAATAATTCTACTAATTATTTTTAGCAAACAATTGTGCCATTTTATGCTTGGTGCTTATCATATTACAGATTAAGTTAAGGCCAGAAAATTAATTTTTCAAGTTATGAAAATCAAAAATATAGTCACACCAAGGAACCACATATGTTACAACAGTGGTAAAGCTAATCTGGGCTCTGTTAATGCAAAATTAAAATGTTTTGTCACGGTTGGGCCATTAATTTGGGGCTTAAACTTTAAACAAATAAGAAGATAGAAGAAAAAGCTTCTAATAAATCTGAGAATTATGGTAGTGAGTGCCTAAGGCCCTTTCCATTTCTCCAGACTTAATGGTCCTCCCAGAGATTACTGGTCACTACAATCCAGTGAGACCGGGCATTAGATGAAACATGAGTGCCTCTCCCACTTAAGCAGAGGTGGAAGGGCACAGGCAGCTATTTTCCAGTCACCACTCTACTCCAGGGGATCTCTTGTGATCACTATCACTTGAACAATCTAAAGACTCTCCTTTGTGAACACTTCAGCCCTAGTCTTTGCTGCTGCATTGCAAAATGCTGGACACCACCAGAGCTCTTAGTTTAAGGACCCTTTTCCCTGCCACTTGAGCTTGGTGAATCAGTCTCACCTGCTTCTGCAGCGCTCCTGAGGCTTCCTTAAAGGATTTAATCCAGTTTCACAAGGAACCTTGAGCCTTTAGTGATTCAGTTAGAATCACTAGTCAGATGGCAGCGATCAAATATGGATGATGTGAGTGACCTTCACTGAAATCAGCATTGCTAACATAGGCAGAAAAAATGTGCCTGGTGGCCTTTGTTCACCAACTGTTCACAAACCTGGGCTCTGGTTGTATCTCTGTAAGACACAGTCAATTGGTGATAAAGATTTATAGGTCAAAATTAAGCCAATTGATATTGAAATGAGATTTATTTTTCATATTAAACCAGTTAATACTTTCTTTCTTCAGAATTGATTAATAGAATTTTAAAAATTATTTAACAATTATGCTTTTATTAGTGCAATAATTTTTAATCATGGTGTTCATACTATGTTTCATAATTCTAGAATGCTACTATATATTTTGCTTGTTTAAAATATTTTTTCTTCAAAAGTATATTAATTTTGTACAAAAAGCATAAGAACAAGTTTATCCAAAGCGTATTTATCTTCAAAATTAAATTATAATACTCCCAGCATCACTGATACTATTTTTAATACCTTGGGGAAATATATATTGCATATGAATTAGTTTCTCATAAAAAATTACTACTCTGGCTTAAAAGAGAAATTAAAATAGATAAATACACCAATGACAGATTCAAAAATCCAGTACTTCAACCTTAGTAGAGTACCCAGTAGGCATCTATGACTATTGAGCGTTTGAAATGAAGTCAGTCCAAACTGAGATATTTGTAAGTGTAAAATACATAGTGGATTTCAAAGACTTGGTAAAAAAATATGTAAAATAATAATAATAATAGTAAATAGTAAAATAAGTAAAATAGTTTTGTATTGATTGATGATAAAATTAGTTTTTTATACATATTATTAAAATTAATTACTTTAAAAAAATTTTAATGTGGCTACTAGAAAATTTAGAATTATACATGTCACTCATTTAATTAGACAATGTTGCTCTAATGCCTCATCATATTGAATATTGCCTTTAATGTCAATGTACTGATTTGTTTGACCATGAATACCTGAATAGAAATACAGGTTACAAAAAGTAGCAAAACCAATCTCAGAATCTCTTCCCATGATTGAAATCAAAAGAAATATTACTAAATTTACAATATTCAACTATTTTTGGCCTACAAAAATAGCTAGTTCATGTAGTTCAACTTTTCCATCCTTCATATTTCCCTTTGATTTAGAAGTTCGCTGGTGTTTTTCTTGTGATATCGAATGACTATGACCATCTCCTTCTTACCTCATAGCATCCAATCTAATTCTTCTGTATCAGTGCTCAAAATTCCAATTTTCATAAGCGAGTTATTTGTGACAATATGTTGGTTGGGTCAGAACCTATCTAAATTTATTTTGAGAAATTCTGCAAAAATGCCTATATGGTTCTCTGTAACCTACTCTCATGAATAGCAGAAAGTTTAAGGTTTATCTTAATAGTCTCAGAATGTTGGGGATATTGAAACATACACAGTGATGCCCTTTGATTTTAATGAGGAGAGGAGTTAATCGTAATCCACTATTAGGGTTCTAATTAGAATAAATCTAAGAGACTAGATGCCCCAGAAGCTGGAAGTAGAGAGAGATCATGAAAACTAAGAGAGAAAAGTCATAGGAGTGAGGTAGTAGGACTGAGAGCCACAAAGGAAGACGGGGACTGAATGTAAGATTAAGTCATGTTTCTCACTATACTGTGCATTTATGCCCAACTGCTCTTTGATCTGACTACCCTTAAAGGTATGGTATAAACGAAGGAATTGTACCACTATTGGCCCAAGAGCTCCACTGTGGATAACTTATCTGAAAGAGTTGAGTGTAAAGAGATAGAAAGGAGTTTCCATGCTGGGGACGGGGAGAAAAAAGAGCACAGAGATTGACAGATTGGACAACCTCATTTGGGGCAGAGCTGTTGACAGTGAGCAGCGTAGGATGCCAGCAAACAGTGAACATAAAAAGAGAAAGATTTTATTTAAAGTTACAAATAGCGTGTCTGATTATAAAATGACAATTCCCCAGTCTCAGAGATGGCTAGAGAAACTCTTTAGGGAAGAGAATAGCAGAAATAGCCTGAAGTTTGAAAGAATTCTAGAAACATCCTTTGTTTCCTCAAGTCAGGAGAAACAGACCTTTGGGATATTATTATAAATATGGCAAAATTTTGCTGACTGGTACTTCAGGTGAGAGGGGAGATAGAAAACATATTTTTAAAAGTTCCATCCTTATTCACCTCTCCCTGCAAGCATATTTACATTATCTCCTGAAAATATATTTCATGCTGTCTGTATTCTGAGGTTGAGGTATTCTGGTCAAATTTAGGACCCATCAAAGGCCCCTTTGATTATAATTTGCATGGAAGACCTCCATAGATTTTCAGTGGTGGATATTTTTTCCTATAAGCTTTAGGCTTTTCCCAAGTGTATGTTGTGTATGGAGACAGTTTCTGTTATATACTTTAGATTATAAGATGATTTGCCTGTTACAGTACAACTCTTATGCTGAAAACTTTGCCTTAGCTCAGTTGTTAATACCTGTTTCCCATAGGTTTCAAGTGACTTGCCCTAATTCCTTTAAGAAACTCTGTGATAACGAAAGCAGCCCAGTAGGGCCCCTCAGTGAAACAATTGTACCAGGTAAGAAATTATACTGAGATCAATCTTTGGCCTGATATCTTGTCTTGTTTGCCTTCATATGCACATCCATATGCTTATGCAGCTCCTTTATCCTCTTTGATCATCTGAATGAGCTCCTGCTCTATCCCAACATTCTGCTATATGTTGTGGATGGAGTGATGAATAGGATTTTAACATGGGATGCATTAAAATAAAATTGTTAGCTCCCAGTAGTAATTAGTAGTGAAGCTTTGACTTTGCCTGCAACTATGGAATAATGTATCTCTGGAAGGCTTGTTAAAATGCCAATTCCTGGACCCCAAACCCAGGGATTCTGATTCAGTGTTCAGGATTGGGCCTATGACATTTTTTAGTGACAGGCCCCCAGGTGATGCTGATGCTGCTGTTTTATGACTCATACTTCAAAGGCCATTGTTATAGTGCACATTTAAGACTATTGAGATACCATGAAATGAAGCAAAAAATAAAATAATAATAATAATAAATATTAATATAATAAAAAGTTAATATAATAAAAAGTTAATATAGTTAAAAGTTAAAAAGTTAATATAATAAAAAGTTAATCAAAATATGAAAAAGAGCTAGATCTGCTCTCAGCTTCAGTACTTCTTGTTTTGTGTATTTGTTTGTTTGCTTTTGAAGCTGAATGTCTACCTAGAAAATAGAAAACAAAGAAACAAAAAAACCCAAGTATTTCACTTGCATAGTTTCTGTAGAGTGAAAGACAAACTCCACATGTTTCTGTGCTGATGAGTATATCCAGTCAGCCTCTGGACCTAAACCAATCTGACCTGTGTGATTTACCTGTTAATCTTCTTCCATTTTGGCCATCCCATTCTCATTAGATCCAAAACACACTAATCATGTATACTAAAATTAGAAGTTTCAATAGAAAAATAGCAAAGGCAGGCCATGAGAACCAGCAATCTTAGAATTGTAATTTACATTCCAGTGGGAGCCATCTATGAAAAGAGTTATTTTAATTTAATCCTCAGTGAGGGGTCCTGTACACTGAAATCAGCTCTCTGTGAACAATGCAGACTTTTAATATAGTTAGATTATAAGGTAATAACATTTTGCAAGTTTCTCAAAACTTATGCTCCCACATAGGTTTAATTGCTACAAGCCATTAGTGGGGAACATTTTCCTGAGAAATGGATAGTAAACAAAAAAGGTGAATGGAAATCAACTGTTTCAACATCTTAAACTGTGGAACTTCATGTTAAATGTTTTTCTTCTATAAAAAGATAGAAAAGATTATGCTCTAATATGTTTAGAAGTTCTCAAATTGCTCATTTAAAAATATATATCTGTGGGAACAAACTGCCTTGGTAATAAAAAGAGATCGCTTTATCCAAATTTCCTTTTTGTATGTTATTTTAGGAGACTGAGTTAATCTAAATAGCACAGTAAAATTTCAACACAAACCACATCTGATAGGTGTGTTGTCTTTTTCTGAATTTACCCCACTTCAGTTCTATTCTCCACCCTTTTCTATTTTGCTCTCAGTCCAGGAGACTGACCCCCTGGACACTGTATCTCTAAGATTCCTTTGAGCTGATACCTCATTGTAGTTTTGATTTGCATTTCCCTAATAATTAGTGATGCTGAGCATCTTTTCATGTGCTTTTTGGCCATCTGTATGTCTTCTTTGGAGAAATGTCTGTTTAGATCTTCTGCCCATTTTTTGATTGGGCTGTTTGTTTTTTTGTTATTGAGCTGCATGAGCTACTTGTATATTGCTTCTATGTGGAATCTAAAAAAAATGGTATAAATGAACTTATTTACAAAACAGAAATAGAGTTACAGATGTAGAAAACAGTCTTATGGTTACCAGGGGGAAAAGGGGGGAGGGATAAATTGGGAGATTGGGATTGACATATACATACTACTGTATATAAAATAGATAACTAATTAGGACCTACTGTATAGCACAGGGAACTCTACTCAATACTTTGTAATGACCTACATGGGAAAAGAGTCTAAAAAAGAGTGGATATATGTATATGTATAACGGATTCACTGTGCTGTACAGCAGAATGTAGCACAACATTGTAAACTATATTCCAATAAAAAATTTTTAAAAAGATTCCTTTGACAGCTATCTTTGCTTAGATTTGTTTAATGGTAGCATAGGCAGTTTAAAGGAGGAGACAGAAGTTAAAGTATTTGTTCCATACCAGAAGATTCTGATGCAGACTAAAGTTTGATAAGCACTAAACTGGAGGACCTATTTAATATTAAAATCAGAAGAGCTTCATTAACATATTTTTAAAATATATAATTCCTCAAGGCATTACAGAGGTCCATAGTTATCTTCATTTTAAGTCCATGCTGTCGTATTTGTCCCTGGCTGTCACTGCATCCCTCTGTGGTAATAACTTCCACTAGCAGGCACACTTATCCAAGATTCTACCTTTTACTGAGCACCAGTAACTATTTCCTCCTTTTTCCCTGAGGTCCTTGAGGTGTTAACTGTGTCCCTCTGTAGCTATCCTGGGGGTGCCCCACTATCTGGTTTGATATTTTAGCATAGGATTTTCCACCATGACACCATTGACATTTTGGACTGGACAGTTCTCTGTTGTGCAGAGTTCTCTGTTGTGCTATCCTGTGCATTGTAGGATGTTTAGCATCACTGCTGGCCTCTACCCTCTAAAACAAGTAGCACTCCCCAATAATGACGATCAGAAATGTCTCCAGACTTTGTCAAGTGACTGTGGAGGACAAAAACTAGTACCTCCAACGCATACTCTCTGCTGAGGACTGCTGTCACAAACCATCTCACGCTTCTACAACTACTCTTTTCTTTCAAGTCTCATTATTGCAACCATTGAAGGAAAATCCTGATTCACAACACAAAATGGTTAACTAAAAATTATTTTTTAAATGGACTTATTGACCAATAGCAGTAATGCTGCAAAAGCAAATCATGATTAATTAACTCTATATGGTAAGATTATTAGACCATGCACAAATATATAAGAATAGTTCTTAATGGCATAATTATGGAATTTACTTAATAAAATAATTATTTTCCAAATTGGAACTTTTTAAAATTATAATATATAACATTACTAAAATGTATATGACATTACAAAACAGAATTGTATTATATCAAGTAATGTAAACTTTTCTAAAGTTTTAAGAAGAGTCAACTAGCCCAAAGCTTATAAAAATATGTATAGATGTTCTTCAAAATGATATAAAATATTATTAACATTAAAAGAATGAAAAATAAACTTAACGTTAAAAAGAGCACATTTTAAAAATATTATAAAATTGTTCTTATTAATACTGTTCAAGCATTTCCAGCTCTCTGCTTACTAACTATAAGGTAAGACTACATTTCTCTGCCCCACTGAAGTTAGGTCCAGCCACATGACTCTCTTTACCTGAACAAATATGTGCAGAAGCGATTTCTTTCTCTTTTCCTTTTTGGCATTGATGCTCTATAATTGGCTCTCATATTTAAACACAATGATAGTATCGGTCAATCTCACATATAATGATAAATAACATATATCATCACTTACTCATGATGCCTACTTAGTTGATCAGTTTAATAAAGTTTATCTTTTATGCCTATCTGAAAATTTCAAATTATTAAAAACAAAGTTAGTTTCTTGTTAATTCATCATCCATGATGGAGGTGGGAGTGAAACACTGCATATAATTATAAACATCTTAGATTTAATATCATATTAATTCACAGGGAAATATATTTAATCACTTAAATAAATGAAAAGCTAATATTTGTATCATGTAACTCAGTACTTTAAGAAGACTAAACTATTTTGCAATTAATTTTCTCTAAAATTATAAAATAATCCTTTAATTATTAGCTCATCTACTCTCAATCCTTGAGAATTGTGGAAATTGAAAATCTGCTAATTGTAGCATATCTGAATTTTAACCTCATCTTTTAAATCCTCATCTAGTGATTTTTCTACTATACTTTTCTTTCTTTCCTATGCCATTACTTTCTAGATCATAAGGTATGATAAACAAATGTGGACCACCACATAATATATTTTATTAATTTCCAGATCACAAGTTGTTGTAAATAAATATAGACCACGACATAATGTGCTCTCTGGCTGGTAGAAGTAATAAAAGCAGCAAACTAATATTTACATCTGTGTACAATGTGCTGCAACCATGAAGGAAGCATTCCAAGTGCAAATTCATTTGATCTTCACAACTATACTAGAAAGATCTCTTGCCATTGTTGTTTGTGTGATATTTAAAATATATTTGAACAACTCAATTATATTATTTTATTTTTCAAATTACTACTCCGGTGTGTAAGCAGCAGCTGCTCTTAAAGCAGCTTTTCCTTTATAGAAAGACTATTGAAGTAGCAAAAACCAGTCTCTTGCAATAGTTACCAGAATCTCAAAATTAAGGAAGAATTTAGCTAGCAGAACAGAAAGGATTAGGTTGTCTTTTGGCCACAGCTTTTCATGATCAAGGATACTTATGTGTAATGCCAATCAATCTGGTTCTAATATAGTGGTTCTTCATTGTGTTTACCTATCATTGGAAGGGAGAATGATTGCATGCCTCACAAGGATATTTACAGTAGAATATAAACCCTATGAAAGTAGAAGTTTGTAGCTGTAGAATATGCTTGGATAAATTTGAATTCATTTTGTTCAATGCTGCATCTCGAAAATATTGGCTAAATTTTAACATCTAGTAGATATTTCACAAATTTTGCATTGTTGAAGACATCAATAAATAATCAGAGCACCATCTGGATAATAAAATGAGGATTTGCAAAGGAAAAATCAGAGAAAAGATACTGGAAGAAGACACAAAGCAGATAAAGTTTTTATAATTGTGAAGTCACCTCAATAGTAGCTTCTATTTTTGTCTAATAAATATTTTTTTCGTAGTGCTCCCATAAAGGTGATAGCCTAAGGACTTAATGTATATTTAGTGAAAAAACTTGTACAGGCCTATTTTAGATACTATTGTAATACTGCTATCTTTGTACAAAATGTACATTTTAATAGCTGTGATGCCAATTTACATGCTAGCAGCCGTCCAGAGATCCTGTTGTGAATACAGCCAATTTTTAGCACAATTAAAGCTCAGAATACTAGGTATCTACTACATGATTTGTGAAATCTCACTTCTTTCCTCATTTGTATATTGTGTGTGTGAGTGTGTGTGTAATTACAACAGATACTAAAGTCTTTTTAAACTTCAAAATAGACATTTGGCTTATTATTATTTATTCTCCTCTGACCCTTACTATTTATGCTCATCTGAATTGTTATATCATGTTTGTGAGTTTGAAAATTATCCAGAATTGGAGAAGGATCATGCTTGTTTTTGAAAATTGATTAATACATTTCAGCTTTCACTACTGTTTTTACTCTCCAACTTCCCCACCCCCTCCCCCAATTAACTTCAGTCACAAGCAAGTCTTTTAGAATACTCTGCCACATTATAGCAGAATAGCCTGGTGGGTGAGCAATGAAGAGAAGCACCAGAAAGCATTAAACCTTGTACACATTATGCCAGTAAGGTTTGCCACAGCAGCAGTGCTATACTCAGTTATAAATAACAACACAACTACAAGTGCATGCCCTCTGCTTTCAGCTGATTAAATATCATAACTACACAAGCCCTAGTACAGAGGCATGAAAGAGAGATTCCCAGTTTTTACCTAGAAACTGAAACTCTGTCGCTTAAGTGTTAATTGGTGTTACTTTGAGTAACAATGCTCTGAACCGAAAGGCAAGACAAGGGCTCCCTGCAGCAAAATGCTAACACATATATATGGAATTTAAGAAAAAAAAAAATGTCATGAAGAACCTAGGGGTAAGAAAGGAATAAAGACACAGACCTACTAGAGAATGGACTTGAGGATATGGGGAGCGGGAAGGGTAAGCTGTGACAAAGCGAGAGAGAGGCATGGACATATATACACTACCAAACGTAAGGTAGATAGCTAGTGGGAAGCAGCCGCATAGCACAGGGAGATCAGCTCAGTGCTTTGTGACTGCCTGGAGGAGTGGGATAGGGAGGGTGGGAGGGAGGGAGACGCAAGAGGGAAGAGATATGGGAACATATGTGTATGTATAACTGATTCACTTTGTTATGAAGCAGAAACTAACACGCCATTGTAAAGCAATTATACTTCAATAAAGATGTAAAAAAAAAAAGGTATGCATTTATTCTCAGCTCCCTAAATTACCAGTAGTGTGTACACCACCTCATCTAGTTGAAATAATGCAGGAGAACAGTAGGGGGTGAATGGGGCAAACCTTCAAATTGATAAATAGATTCTGTTAATGGACATCTGAATTATATCTCACTCTCACACATCCTAAGTCATGTAAATGATTAAAAAGGAAGCTACTTTAATGAGAATTGGTCATGTATTTTAGACGTACTACCATGTAGATGTACTTGTAATTAAAATGCATATGTAATATTTTGTACTATTCATGTAAATTTACAAATTAATGTAAATTTTAATGTTATCGATGTTTATATTGAGTTGTAATGTCAGAACCCTGGGGACTGTTCTGAGCAAAACCACAAAAAGATCATAATCCTTGAAATACGTATAGTTCCTCTGCATTATTAACAACTGCATGAGGTAGTCCATTGTCTCCAATTTACACAAAAGGTAAATGACACTCAAAGAATTGTTGCTCAAGACAGGTGCACAGTCAGACAAGATTTCTAGTTCCCAGTTTTGATCTCTTTATACTGGACTCTGATGTTATTTAGAAATATGTCAAAATTGTGTGCCATGATAAAATAGGTTTATCCCTTTATTTCAAGTAATCACATTTAAATTTGTACACATTATATTACATAAAAGAAAAAAAAATCCCATAAGCCCCCAGGGAGTCCTGGGGTCTCTTATTACAGGGATAATACGGAAAACTAAAATATTTTATTGTTGAACTTTTAAACAATCCATATTTCTTAAGAAAAATATTTACTTTTTTGGTAGTCATGAATATTTTTAGGTATAGACGTGGAAGGTTATTGTTCATGTTTGATAAAGTCTTAGTCGTGAACACATCTAAATTGACCCTTCACATAATGGGCTACTAAGAGCTTTATAGTATTTTCTTTATAGGTACCTCCAGTGTATACTGGAGCAATTTTGCTGAGTTAAATTTTTTTAATTGAAAATATGAATCCTATGCTTAGATTTAATAAATTCTACAATTGTGCTAATATGGTAGTTACCAGCTTGATGTGGCTATTTAAATTTAACTAGAATTAAGTAAAGTTTAAAATTCACTTCCTCAGTCACACTAGCTATATTTCACATGCTTTCTTGGTATAAATGGCTAGTGGCTACCAAACTAAACATTTTCATTGTTGCAAAAACCTTATTTAACAAGGCAATTTAGAACATAGAGACTTGCATACATTTGAGGGTTTATATAGTTTTTCATGCCAATTGTACCAGAAATACTGAATATATCATAATATTCATTTTAAATATATAATATATGTGACACAGGTGTTGCAGCTATCACACAGGAACATTAAAATAACTATAGGTAATATGCTAAACAATTTCAAAAACATGATACAAGATGTACAGAAGGAATTCCTTTGACAGGTTACCAAAAGTAAGAATGCAACGAATTCTTGTGAATTTAAAGATAAGTCCATAGGTGTTATTCAAACTGAAAAAAAGAGTGAAAGTTATCATCAATCATCATCATTATCATACTCATGCAGAAGATATAGGACAATATCAAGCAGTCTAATATATGTATTTGGAATCCCAGAAGGAGAATGAGTCAGAATAAATATTTGAAGAAATGGCTGAGAACTTCCAAAAGTAATAAAAGACAATAATCCATAGTTTCAAAGAACTCTTAAGAGGCACACGAATGTAGAAACAAATAAAACAGGACATAGCTTTGCAAGAAAGAACTCCAGAGTTCTACAGAGGGAACTCCCTGAATATTCAGAAGAATACTGATCAGTGCATGCATGTGTTACCCAAGGCTAGAGAAATAATTATTTGAAAAATTAAAGACAAAAGAGCCCAACACTTGCAAAGGGCTGGGAATAGTGCCTGTTCCCATTACTGAAAAAAATCTCATAATTCATGGATAATGAGCAGAGTATATAGAAAAGTTTTCCCTCAGTAGTAGGAAATATTTAACCTTAAACACTGCACCAATCCTGATGAACCTTGACATGAAAGGAATAAGTACTTCAAAGTAAATTAACTGCATTAGAGAATCTAGAAATAGTCAGCATCCACAAGTGTAAAATTCACAATGTATGCCATCAAATCAAAAATTACCAGACATGCAAATAAATGGGTAAATATAATCCATGAATAGGAGAAAAAAAAGTCAACCAAATCTACCCAGGACTGATACAGATATTAGAAAAATAGGACATTAAAACTATATTCCATATGTTCAAAGAGTTATGTAGACACAGAAATGTGAAAAGACTCAAATATAACTTCTAGAGATGACTACAATACCTGGGATGAAACATAGACTAGTTAAACATTGCAGGAAGAAAAGGTTAGAAAACTTGAAGACATAGTAATAGAAATTCTTCAAAACAAAACATAGAAGCTATTAAAATATAACATAGAATAAAAATTAATGAAAAGAGAAACAGCTGTGGGACAGCTTCAAGTGTGCTAATATTACATGTAACTGAACTTCTCAAATTGGGGAGGCCAGAAAAATATGTGTGGAAATAATTACTGAAAGTTTTCCAAATATGAAGATACCCACAGATCCAAGATTTTCAGTCATTTCCAAGTATAGGAATCTTGAAGAAAATGACACCAAAACACATTATAATCCAATCATTCAAAACTTCTGATAAAGGAAAAATCTCAAAAGCCAGAAGAGAAAAAAGACTACGTACAAAGGGAAAAAATATGTAAGATTGACAGTAGGCTGTCCAGTGAAAACAAGTGAGCAAAAAAACACTACTCAAAATTCCATATCAAATGAAAATATCTATCAAAAACAGGCAAAATAAAGACTTCTACAGATATATAAAAGCTGAAAATATTCCTCCCCAACAAAACCATATTAAAAGATTTGTTGAACAAAGTTCTTCAGGAAGAAAGGAGAAGATAGCAGAGGGAAACTTGAATCTACAGAAAGGGACAAAGTACACCAGAAAAAGTAATAATATGCAAAAAATAAACCTTGCTCCATACTTTACACCATGTGAAAAATATACTTGACACGGATCAGAGATTTGAGTGAAGAGTAAAATGATAAGGCTTTACAAGAATTCATAGAAGAAAACATTTATTTCTAGGAATTTGACAAGGTTTTCCTGGTTATGACACCAAACCAAACCAAACAAAACATAAACACTTGGACTCTATTAAAAAATTTTGTATAAAACTCTGCAAAAGGCACTGAGGAGAATAACAATAATAATAATGTCTAATAAAAATATTTGCAAATAATATATCTAATAAAGAAAGTTTGTGCATAATGAGAAAACCTCTCACAACTCAAACTAAGAAACCCAGTGGTGGGGGAGGAGTAGGATGTAATGGAATAAGATTTCTAGCTTTAGTTCCAACATATAAAGATTTTAGAAGTCCCATTCTCACAATTAGAAAATGAATGAATTATCTTAGATGCTTCATACAGCTAGTAGTTGAGAAAAACCACCAACCTGAAATCTGTAGAGACAGGTGCAGCAATTCAAGAGTGCTAACAAAAACAAGCATACCAGAGGAATTTGAAATTTCTGGCACATACTATGAAGATTAAATTACAGCTACAACCAACATCAAACACACCCCCAAAATACATGTAGGCATATCATGTTCAAACTCCAGAAAACCAAGGTAAGAAAAATCTTGGGGTCAAAAGGCAGAAAATAATATACCTTACCCATAGATGAATATGAATAAGAATTACAATGGACTTCTCATCAGAATCCAGATGAGCAAGAATAGAGTAGAATGAAATATTTAAAGAGATGAAAGAGGTTTGCCAACCTAGAATTCCATATCCAGCAAAATTACACTTCAAAAATGAAGAGCAAATAAAGACTTTTTCAAAGAAATAAACCTGAGGGAAATTATCAACAGTACACCTGCCCTGAAAGAAATGGTAAAACCAAGTTTAGGCAAAGGGAAAATGATATAGGTCATTAACTTGGTTCTACATAAAAAAGGATGTGAAATGTAGGAAAAAAATACATGTAAGTAAAATAAAGTCTTTTATTTGTCTTACTTTTTTTTTTTTTAACATCTTTATTGGAGTATAATTGCTTTACAATGGTATGTTAGTTTCAGCTTCACAACAAAATGAATCAGTTATATATATACATATGTTCCCATATCTCTTCCCGCTTGCGTCTCCCTCCCTCCCACCCTCCTTATCCCACCCCTCCAGGCGGTCACAAAGCACCGAGCTGATCTCCCTGTGCTATGCGGCTGCTTCCCACTAGCTATCTACCTTACGTTTGGTAGTGTATATATGTCCATGCCTCTCTCTCGCTTTGTCACAGCTTACCCTTCCCGCTCCCCATAGCCTCAAGTCCATTCTCTAGTAAGTCTGTGTCTTTATTCCTGTTTCACCCCTAGGTTTTTCATGACATTTTTTTTTCTTAGATTCCATATATATGTGTTAGCATACGGTATTTGTCTCTCTCTTTCTGACTTACTTCACTCTGTATGACAGACTCTAGGTCTATCCACCTCATTACAAATAGCTCAATTTCATCTCTTTTTATGGCTGAGTAATATTCCATTGTATATATGTGCCACATCTTCTTTATCCATTCATCCGATGATGGACACTTAGGTTGTTTCCATCTCCGGGCTATTATAAATAGAGCTGCAATGAACATTTTGGTACATGACTCTTTTTGAATTTTGGTTTTCTCAGGGTATATGCCCAGTAGTGGGATTGCTGGGTCATATGGTAGTTCTATTTGTAGTTTTTTAAGGAACCTCCATACTGTTCTCCATAGTGGCTGAACCAATTCACAAGAAAGTATTGGATCATTATAGCACATGGATAAGTAAACTGAATAACATCAATGACACAAGTGATATGAAAAAAAAAGTTGGAATACACTCTCATAGGTACTTATACTACATGTGATATTATATGGTGCTATTTGATGGTAGATGGAAAATGTATATAGGAAACTTTAGGGCAACCACTAAAAACATTTTTAAGAGATAATTGAGAGACTAAGAAAGGATATAAAAGATGGTATTAAGTGCCCAGTGAGAACCAGATAAGGCAGGAAATGCAGGGCAAAGAAAAAAAGAAAAAAGAAACAAAGAACAAATACAACCAAAGCAATCAATTATGAATATGAGAGATATTAATGAAACTTTACAAATTATTTTAAATGTGAATGGTCTAAATATATCAATTCAAAGACATTGTTAGAATGGATACAAATTATATATGTTACCTATAAGATATCTACTGTAAGTATAAAGATTCAATACTAAGATTTAAATAGATTAAAAACAAAGGGATGGGAAAAGATATACCATGTAATACATACAAACAGCAAGAAGCTGGAGTAGCTGTATGAATTTAAAACAAAGCAGATTTCCAAACAAGGAAAACTATCTGGGATAAGGAGGGACATTACATAAAGATAAAGGGGTAAATTCTCCAAGATGATATAATGACCCATGATGTAGCTGTACCTACTATAGAGCATCAAATATATGAAACAAAAACTGATAGATCTGAAACAAGAAATAGCAAATATACTTTTATAGTTAGTAATTGTCCTGTAAATAATAGGTCAAGCAGGCAGAAAATCAGTAAGGATATAAATAGCATTGAACAGCACTAGCAATCAAGTTGATCTATGTGACATTTATAGAATACTCTATCCAACAATAGAAGAGCACATATTCTTTTCTAGGTTATGTGGGACATGCAACAAGATAAGAAATGAATGAGAAGTATATCTAGAAACCTCCCAAACATTTAGAAATTAAACAACACCCTTCTAAGTAGCATGGGTCATATTAGGAGTCTCAGGAGAATTTAAGAAATATTTTGAACTTAATAAAAATGAAATACACCTTTTGGAAACTTGTGGGGTACAGTGAAAGCAGCATTTACAGGGAAATTTATAGCCTTAAAAGCATATATTAGAAAGGAAGAAAGATCTAAAATCTGTAACCTAAGCTTTCACCTTTGTAAACTAGAGGAAGAAGAACAATTTAAGCCTAATGCAAGCAGAAGAAAATGAATAATAAAAATTAGAGCAGAAATCAATGAAATTTAAAACAGACCAACAATAGGGAAAAAAATCAATTAAATCAAAAGATGGGTTCTTTTAAAAAATCAATAAAATTGATAAATCTTTGAACAGGCTAACTAAAAAAGATAGAGAAGACACAAGTTACAAATTATAAGTGAAATAGTGTTCATCACTACTGTTCACACAGACATCTAAAGGATAATAATGACGTCTACAAACAAATATCCATCCACAGTTTGCTATCATAAGTGAAATAGACCAAGTCACCGAAAGACATAAAAATTATTATATAGAAAATGCCAGGGACTCTACATAACAAGTGCTAGAACTAATAGGCAAATATCACAAAGTGACAGGATACAAGGTCAATATGTAAAAGTCAGTTGCTTTCCTATATTCCAGCAATGAATAATTGGAATTTGAAATTGAAAATTATACCATTCATGATTATACTCCCTACCACTCAAAAATAAATTTTAGGTGTAAACATAACAAAATATGTACTGGATCTATATGCAGATAATTACAAAACCCTGATGAAGACAATAAAGGATGATATAAATAAATGGAGATATAGTTCATGATCATGGATTGGAAGATTCAATATGTTTAAGCTGTTAGTTCTTGCTAACTTGATCTATAGATTCAATGAAATGCCAATCAAAATGTCAGGAAGCTATTTACCCAATTAATTTGAACAATTCTGTCAGCACAGAGCCCACACATGAATATACATAACAGCTTTATTCACAAGGGCCCCAAACTGGAGACAATCAAGATGCCTTTCCATAGGTGAATGGATAAGTGAACTGAGGTACATCCATATAATAGAACACTACTAAGCAATAAATATTAATATTCTATAAAGTTATGCAAAGGCATGTGTGAATTTTAAATGCTTATTGCGAAGTGAAAAAAGCCAGTCAGAAAGGGCTGTGTTCCATTCTTCTGGAAAAGGCAAACCTATAGAGACTCTGAATACATCAGTGTTTGACATGGATTCAAGGAGAATTGGAAGAGTTGATGCACAGGGGATATTTTAGGCAAACCAAGATTTTCTTTATGATACTATAATAATAGATACATGAAACATTTATCAAACACTTAGAAGGGCACAGCACTATGACCTTAGTGTATGCAAATTTAAAAATAAATCAGTTAGATAAGAGGATCACAGGACAGAATCCAGACTGTGACAATAGTGATGTGACTCATTACATAGGTTGATATCCTTTCCCCTAACCCCACCAGTGAGATTATTTCATACATTTATAATACAGTTAGAATATTGTCAGATCAAATAAAGATAAAAATATGTATCTTATTAATGGTGGGACAATTGTACCCCAAACATAAGGCACCCTCATAAAGCTAAATTTTGGAACGCGCCTCCATTGGTGAATACACCATCACTTCTTTCTTACTTTAAAAAAAAATTAAGACTTCATTTTTGAGAGAAGTTTTAGGTTTAGAACAAAACTGAAAGGGAAGTATAGAAATTTTTCCATATACCCCTGCCTCTACACATGCATACCCTCTCCATTTATTAACATATTTCACCAGAATCGTACATTTTTTTAAACTGAGGTACAATTGACATGTAACATTATATTAGCTTCAGATGTACAACATTATGATTTGACATTTGTATACATTGCAAAATGATCACCACAATAAGTTTAGTTAACAGAATGGTACTTTTATAAACCAAGAATGAACCTACATTGATACATAATAATCACCCAAAGTCCATAGTTTACCTTAAGGTTCACTCTCAGTAGGGTACATTTGGACAAATGTATGACATATATCCATCATTATAATATTATACAGAATATTTTCATTGCCCTAAAAATCTTCTGTGCTCTGCCTATTCATCCCACATCTCCCCCAGCCCCTGGAAACCACTGATCTTACTATTTTCATAGTTTTGCCTTTTCCATAATGTTATATAGTTGGAATCATACTGTATGTATGCAGCCTTCCCAGATTGACTTTTTTCACTTTTGAGGTTCCTCTATGTCTTGTCATGGTTTGATACTACATTCTTTTTAGCAGTGATTGTATTCCATTTTCTGGATATACCATAGTTTATTTATTGATTAAACTACTGAAGGACATCTTGATTGCTTCCAAGTTTGGGCAACTACAAATAAAGCTGCTGTAAACACCGATGTATAGGTTTTAATGTGGCCATAGTTTTCAACTCCTTTGGGTAAATACTAAAATGTACAATAGCTGGATCAAGTGCTAAGAGTATGTTTAGTTTTGTAAGAAATTTTTCCAAGGTGGCTGTAACATTTTGCATCCCTACCAGCCATGAATGAGAGTTCCTGTTGCTCTGTATCCTCATTAGCATTTGATTTCATCAGTCTTCCAGTTTGGCCATTTTAATAGGTGGTTGTGTTATCTCGTTGTTTTAATTTGCATTTCCCTGATGACACATGATGTGAAGTATATTATCATAATCTTATCTGTCATCTGTATATCTTCTTTGGTAAGGTATCTGTTAAGGTCTTTGGGCAATTTTTTAATCAGTTTGTTTTCTTGTTGAGTTTTTTTTTTGGAAGTATAGTTGATTTACAATGCTGTGTTAGTTTCTGGTGTACAAATAGGTGATTCAGTCATACATATATATATATTCTTTTTCATATTCTTTTCCATTATGGTTTATTAGAGGATATTGAATACAGTTCCCTGTGCTACAAAGTAGAACTTGTTTTATATTTATTTTATATATAGTAGTGTGTATCTGTTAATCCCAAACTCCTAATTTATCCTTCTCCCACCCCTTGTCGCATTTGATAACCATAGGTTTGTTTTCTATGTCTGTGAGTCTTTTTTCTGTTTTGTAAATAAGTTCATTGGTATCATATTTTAGATTCCACTTATAAGTGATATCATATGGTATTTGTCTTTCTCTGACTAACTTCAGTTAGTATAATAATCTCTTGTTGAGTTTTAAGAGTACTTTGTATATTTTGGATAACAGTTCTTTATCAGATGTGTCTTTTGAGAATAATTTTTTCCCATTCTGTGGCTTGCCTTCTAATTCTCTTAATAGTATCTTTTGAAGGGCAGAAGTTTTTAATTTTAATAAAGTCCAGCTTATGCATGATTTCTTTCATGGATTATGTATGGTGGTGTATTGTCTCTGGTGGTGTATCTAAAAAGACATCACTACATCACTATATCCAGGTCTCCAAGGTTTTCTTCTATGTTATATTCTAGGAGCTTTACAGCTTTGGGGTTTACATTTAGGTAGGTCTGTGACCCATTTTAAGTTAATTTTTGTGAAGAATATATGTGTCTAGATTCATTTTCCTTTTCTTTTTTTTTTTTTTGTGGAGGGACTATCTTTGCTCCATTGTGTTGACTACGTTCCTTTATCAAAAATCAGTTGACAATATATAGGGGCTCTCTATTCAGTTTTATTAATCATTTTGTGTATTTTCCCACCAAGCTTGATTACTGTAGCTTTAAATCTGGAAGCTTTAATTACTTCAACTACTGTAGCTTTAAATCAGTCTTGAAATCTGGTAGCATCAATTCTTCAACTTTGTTCTTCTTCATTTTTGTGTTAGCTATTCTGGGTCTTTTGCCTCTTCATATAAACTTGAGAATCATTTTCTTGATATCCACGAAATAACTTGCTGCAATTTTGATTGGGATTGCATTGAATGTATAGATCAATCTGCTGCAGTTTTGATTGGGATTGCATTGAATGTATAGATCAAGACCTTTATCTTGAAAATATTGAATCTTCCTATCTATGAGCATGGAACCTCTCTCCATTTATTTAGTTCTTTGATTTTGTTCATCAGAGTTTTTTAGTTTTTCTCATATAGGACTTATATATATATTATTTTATACTTATACTTAAGTATTTTATTTTTTGGGTGCTAATGTAAATAGTATTATGTTTTTAATTTCAACTTCTACTTGTTCATTTTTGGTTAGGAAAGCAATTGACTTTTGTATATTAACCTTGTATCCTGCAACCTTACTATAGCCACTTTTTAGTTCTAGGACATTTTTTGTCAATTCTTTCAGATTTTCTACTTAGGCAATCATGTCATTTGCAAACAAAGAGAGTTTTATGTCTTTCTTCCCAAACTGTATACATTTTATGTTCTTTTCTTGTCTTATTGCATAAACAAAGACTTCCAGTATGATGTTGAGAATAAGTGGTAAGAGAGGACATCCTTGCCTTGTACCTGATCTTTGTAGGAAAGCTTCAAGTTTCTCACCATTAACTGTGGTGTTAGCTGTAGTGGGTTTTTTGGTTTGGTTTGGTGTTTTGGAGGTAGTCTTACATATATACATGAAACACTCTTAACAAAAATTTCTGTGAGGAACAAGTAGAATAATTTGTATAAAAGCAACTTTCATACTTCTGACAATATTTCTGACATCAAATGTGTGGGATTTTCTTTACATCAACCAATTCTCCAGACACCAACTGGATACCCTACAATTCCTTTCAGTTCTGACACTAACTACCTGGAGTTAGTGCAGCCCCTACAGTTGAAGGGCTCAGTCTTACCAGACTGTCTTCACTTCAGATGCCAATTGCAAATCCAGGCTTCCCATACTTCTGACCAACTGGCTATAAATCACTGGTTCCCATGACCCACGTCTCAGGTTTTATAATTTGCTAGAATGGCTCACGGAACTCAGGAAGACACTTTACTTACTGTTGCTAGTTTATTATAAAGGATACAACTCAGAAACAGCCAATCAAAAGCAATTCATAGGGCAAGCAACGGGGTGCACTCATTTTGTTCACCAATGCATAAGCTCTCTGGGGTCCTTCATTTAGCAGTTTTTATGGAGGTTCCATCACATGGGCATGATTGAGTAAATCATTTGCCATTAGTGACTGAACTCAATTTCTAGCCCCTCTCCTCCTTGGAGGTCTGGGGGGAGGGGTGGGGCTGAGGGTTCTCTAATCCCATGGTGCGCTCCCATCCTGAAACTGTCTAGGGGACCACCGAGTCATCTCTTTAGCATAAATTCAGATATGGTTCTGAGTGGTTCATATTCAGTTTCCACTTACACGTTTACATAAGTTTGTGCAACAATCAAAAGAGACGATGCCTGTATACAGTCAGGAAGTACGTAGGACACAGTGCTCCTACGCATGACACATACTGTAGCTGCCTTGGCTGCTACCACCACTATTACTGTTGCCGCAATTAAGTCTGTTACTAACATTTGTAAAGCAGTATATTTGATTAAGCTTCATAGTAGACATAAGGCTTAAAGGCTTTTTAAATATAAAGAATGAAAAAATATTTATATGTAAAATGTAAGATGGTTTTGAAGGGTTTGGTTAAAGCAGGACAGGACCAGGTTATGGGTGTGAGCAAGACAAAAGCCTAGGCTAATTTCCAAAAGAGTCCTTTCTATGTGCTTCCATACCATTTTATGTTTACCTCTGTTACACCATTTAATAGACAGTTTTGGGGGTTATTCGCATCTGAGTTTGTGTTTAGACTGATAATGATTTGTAGAGAGAAAAAGTGCTTGGTTTTCCTTATTGTTTACATTCACAGAATAAACCCAGAATCTACCACTTAGCAGGTGCTCAAGAAATACAGGTTGAGCAAATAAGAATCCATGTCTAAGATTTTTTTTAAGCTATATGGCTGTTTCAATAAATTTTGACAATATCCCTAAGACATGAATATACCGTGTGTAGGTATCTGAAAGTGTATTTGATCTTACTAAGAAATAATACCGCAGACCACAACAGAACATCAATGTGCTAATTTATGGGCTAGAAAACCCATATATTTTTATTCTTCACATTTATATTTTGTATAAAAATTCCTCTCCATTTTATTGAATGTTCATAAGTTTTTAAAATTTATTTTGCTATATGCAAAATGTTTATTAAGTTAAATATCTAATATACTTTTTAAATGTAGTAAATTTCTAATTTGTTATTTTCCAGTTTACTTTCTGCCAGAAAATTAATTTTGTTGACAATTAATCATAATAGTCATATGTATAGTGGCAGTCATAATCAATAAATCATAGTCTAAAATAATATTTTTACTTTGGTAAAGTATGTATTAGTTGATAACACTTAAAATGAATTACATATTGACATTCAAAACAATTTTAAAAACAAAATAAATTACATATTATAAGGAAAGAAAAATACTTCAAAAATGTCTGTTATTCAACTTATACATATTCCTATTACCCTTAGAGTACATCCTTAAGTGTCTCTGCTCAAAAACCCTATGTTTCTATTAATCTACTTTAAAAATTACAAATGAAATATGTTTAGTGAAGAAATAATATTTATAAATAAAGTTATGGGAAGATTAGCTGTAATACCATGCTCCTCCCCCAACCACTGCTAACATGCTATACTGCTTTCCAGTATAACATATATATTTGTAAAAGGAAAAGTGGACTCTCCAAAAAAGCAATAAGCAAAATGCTATCATTAAATGAGGAGAATCAAACCTGTGTACCTATTCACATTGAGAACTTCCCAAACACCTGGGAACTTTACCTTCAGTTCATTACATATCAGCTTGTAGCCATATTTTAGTTGTTACCTTACATTATAATGACATGGTAAGGAAGAGACAAATCTGTTTTTTTCTTGCTGACGATGTAATCAATATACACCTGTTTTCTTCTGGGAAAACTGCAGCAGTAGATGTGGTGGCATTTTAACCAGTAATATGGTGACAAAGTAGCATGCTGGAAACACATGAATTTGACAAACTTTCACATACTGTTTGCAAATTGATCACAAGCAGTAGGATGCTGGCATATGCTACTATTTCCATGATGACAGATTATGATGCTTCAGGTAAAAGAATCATTCATGGAAACGAAGAGGAAACCCAGTCATGAGACAAAGCTATAGGAAATATATATATATATATATATATATATATATATATATATATATATATATATATATATATTCATGTTTTCTAATATCTTCCAAATATATTTATTTTATTTTATTTTTTTACAAACATCTTTATTGGAATGTAATTGCTTTACAATGGTGTGTTAGTTTCTGCTTTATAACAAAGTGAATCAGTTATACATATACATATGTCCCCATATCTTTTCCCTCTTGTGTCTTCCTCCCTCCCACCCTCCCTATCCCACCCCTCTAGGTGGTCACAAAGCACCGAGCTGATCTCTCTGTGCTATGCGGCTGCTTCCCACTAGCTATCTATTTTTATGTTTGGTGGTGTATATATGTCCATGCCACTCTGTCACTTTGTCACAGCTTACTCTTCCCCCTCCCCGTATCCTCAAGTCCATTCTCTAGTATGTCTGTGTCTTTATTCCCATCTTGCCCTTAGGTTCTTCATGACCATTTTTTTTTTTTCTTTAGATTCCATATATATGTTTTAGCATACGGTATTTGTTTTTCTCTTTCTGACTTACTTCACTCTGTATGACAGACTCTAGGTCCATCCACCTCTATATTTATTTTAATATGAAGTTTCTTCTAAAAGCAAAAATGTTAACAATATATAAAAGTGGGGGGATGTAAAATACATTAAACTTTTTCTTGAATTCTTGGTATTAATATATTTCAGACAAAATTCAAAGATCTAAATATGATGTTTTGAATAACTTTTAATTTTCTTTAAAATTAGTCACTTATGCAATGCATATGTAAAGATAAGCTGTATCTGAATATTATACCATCAGTTACTCTTCCTCCAAATTAGGATGTATTATCTACATTGTTAGTCTGTTTCACACAAAATTGAACAAATTGGCCACATGATCAAATACTTTCTTACTTAGAACAAAACAAACAAGAAGAAAACATTATCGGGTTTGTGATCAATTATACTTTGTCATTTGCTGTGTATGCTTTTAAAGAATGCTATTATTTCACTTTTATATTGAAGGGAAATCCAATAGCATTTTAGAAACTATTAAAAAATTATTATTTGTATTGGCAATTTTGTAAGTATTCTTCGTTAATAATAACAAATAAAATGTCAAGTCTTTGTATGTTTATCAATACATTTATAGATTTATTAATCAGCTATTTTTCTTCATACATGATCATACAAAAATAAAGTCTATTTGTCTTCAAGCTCTAATTAAGAAAAGAAAAGTTGATCTGAAGGCAATCTCCAACCAAAATCATGGTATTTTGAAAGAATTACATTGTAACTAAATCATCTAAAATTATGATTTTAACCATTATTGTTTTGGAAAAAGAGCACAGATTTTCTAATTACTCTTTGTTATCCTGTATATTTTGTAGATTATATTATAATATTTAATTTAGTTGTTATTTATACAGTTTGTATAACACCATTTTCATCCAGTATTAAATAATAAACTGGTTCAGAATGTGATGCTAAAAATTTCAATTGCACATGATTCTTTTTACAGCAGGAAGTTAACGCTTCTGTAACAAAAAAAGAGAAGGAAAAAGTGAGATAACAAAGCATTGGCTTTCCCTTTTAAAAGTTTGCTTTGTGTATAATAAAATCAACCAATCACCCATGTGGAGATTATAGGAGATATAGCACCAAACATTTCTCTTATTCTGATTAGCCAGTAGACCCCTCCATCACTTGCAATTTATAATCTGCCATTTACTGAGAGGCCAAATAATAATGCTGTTGAGCTGCCACTTATGTCTCATAAGTCTAGGTCTTTGGATGACGCCTTCCCTGACTCATTCCTATTTTGTTCAAGTATCTTACTGTTATATAAAATTGTTCTTGTTTATTTATTTGCCCTTGGTTTGGTTGCACTTGTTGTCAGACTTCCTAAAATAAAATGTAAAAATTCTTAAAGGAAGTATCCTTGTCTATCTGATTCATTGCTATTCCCAAGATGTCAAGAACAATATGTAATACATATTACATACTCAGTCAACACTGGAGGTTACTGGAATGAAAGAATAAATAAATGAACAAATGAACCATCTATACTAAAAATTTAAAAAGTGTTTTAGAACTTGACCCACATTGTCTACACTATGTAGCTTTATTTGGACCAATCTGTGGCCATATAATATAACCTTCTGTCAATAAGAATTCTCTCAAAATCCAGGCTAAATCTCTAGGGCCACTAAGAAGTTCTAGTGAATGTTGCTGACAAGACTGATGTTTATTTTCTCTATTATTGATCCTTTTCCCCATTGCATTTATTTCGAGACAGAATAAAGCCATGATTTTAGAACTTTTTTTTTTTTTTTTTTTGCGGTACGCGGACCTCTCACTGTTGTGGCCTCTCCCGTTGCGGAGCACAGGCTCCGGACGCGCAGGCTCAGCGGCCATGGCTCACGGGCCCAGCCGCTCCGTGGCATGTGGGATATTCCCAGACCAGGGCACGAACCCGTGTCCCCTGCATCGGCAGGCGGACTCTCAACCACTGCGCCACAGGGAAGCCCAAGCCATGACTTTAGACTTGGATATTTATCTATTTATGTTTATACTTACTCTACTTGAATACCCTGTAGTAACAGAATCTACGGTAGAAATTACAGATTCTTAATACTGTATGGAAGAAAATCTCATATAAAGAAAATTATTCTTGAAAATACGTTATGAATCCATGACGTTGCACTCTTACACATCACCCCAGAACAAATCCAAACCAGCTAGTTTTCCTTCCAGTTTGAAAAAGACTATTGTTTCTTCAGTTAAGTGTTAGAAGATGCAATTGGCTTGTATTTAAGGCCCATTTTGGTTAAAATATGAACCTTAAACATGAGAATTGCACTTACTATTTTATCATATTTACACTACCAGATGACATAGGGGTATACATTACAGTCTCAAATCTTACTTCTGGGCACACATACCAGCTGAGAGGAAAAGTAGGGATAAATGCTTATACAACTAAACTTACCGTCTCTCGGGAGTAGAATTCAACTTCACTCTAATACATCAAGGTCCCTTTAAGATCTGCTTCAAAGGGAAGAGACAGTACATTTTTCTTGCCTTGAGTCAGATAGTTATTATGAGATTGAACAAAGCAGTAATAGCAGCTCACACAGAACTGACCTTAGTGCCCCTCTTGTCTGTGTTCATTTTGATACATTCAGCTGGCCAGCATGTATTTGACTTGTGTTCAGTCCATCTCTACATTCTTAAATCCAGCTGTCTTGGGATCTGACACTGCCAAGGCATGGTCTACACCATCTGCTCTGACTGACTGCCAGGATTCCTGGCTATCCTGACAAGCCTGGAGAGACATTCTGGTTTTTGTGTCTCCTGTGAATATTTGAGGTTTCCTAATAGGTGACTCTCAGAGAGGTGAAATATTACAATGTCCCAATCATAGATAATAATACTTCCCTTCCACTGGTATTTGAGATGATTTCTCACTGTAAAAATCTCCATCACCTAAAGTATGGTACTTTGTTTTAGGTGACAAAATTGACAATAAACATTGACAAACTGAAGCATATGTAGAGTAGACTAGCATGATAATGTTAGTTCTTGTAACTATATTTGAGAAGTAGTATATAAAGAAACTGACATTTGAGTCTTAGAAAATGGAATATTAAGGAATAATAGTCTAGTGGTGACTTCATCTTCAAATGAAAAAACACAGTTGAAGGAATGAGGAGAGTCTTTTAAAGAGTCTACACTCTCACTGGGTGTTCATCAATGAAAAACTCTTTCTTTTCAGTTCAGTTTAGCAAATGCTTTCAAAATTGCAAGCACTTGACTGTTTTATGGACTGGAGTCTCAGCACTCAAGATCCTCAGGGTCTGGTGTTCAAGATTTGTTCAAATGTAGAACATGGTCAGTCTCAAAATTGACTGATTCATAATATCATCCTAAAAAGCACTGACATTAGTCTTTGTAGAAAGTAGACAGTTGTGTGCAAACTATTTAAATCACTTATTGTTCTTTTTTCCACCTTCCTCATTTGTAAAATAGAGATACTGATGATATATCAATCTGAGTCCTGACAATTTATGTAAAACGTTCAGCTTTCAAGCTATTTTAAAAACCATGAGAAATCTGAACATACTAAAATTCTAAGTCATATGTTTTCTAGTAATTCAAAAACAGAGAACTTTAAACCCATTTATTATTTGTAATATTTATTTTCATTATATAGGTTAGATTAATGGATTGAAGAAGACTATTTTGTCTTTGTTTTCAATTTTGCTGCTTATGTTTGAGCCAGTTCTATGATGGGAAAGTTTTTAAAAGAATGAAATTAGAGTGATTCTTGCTTTGAGAACTTATATTTAAAAGATATGAGCCTCCTGACGCTATGCGGTTTATTCATTGTAATTAATACATGACAAGACTTTCTGTTGAATGTTTTAAAACACTCAACAACTTGCAAGCATGCTTTTCTTAAAAACAATTTATAATCCATCATATATGAACTGCATTTGGAGAAGCTGTGGAATCAGATTACCCATAGTAGTATAAAAGGCAATATAATTGATAAATATTATAATTGTTTAATCTAGAATAAATATTTTTTCATTGAGCATTTGGCATTTTATTTACTGTTTGCTTATACTGATTTATTGAGAAGTTTTAGCAAATATTTTCAAAGCTGAAGTTTTAGAGAAGATATATTTTAGAAAATATATAATTATTTTATGATTGAAAGGTTTCTCTCTCTCACTCTCTCTCACATACACACACACATACATATATGTATCTCTAACCACACACATAGGTAAGCATAATCTATTTTTTTCCTGATATCAATAATAGAAAGGAAGAAAGAAGTAGCTGAGTAAAATAAAGGCAGCATCCAGCAATAACAGCCAGGAAGAAAGAAGAGTAGAGGTTTGAATGAGATCCGGATTAACAAAACTGGAAATTTTGTTCACTGTACCTAATGTATCACCTAATTTTCCACTTGTAGGCAACCATGGATTATTTAATAGAGAATGTTGGTCACCTTGTAAAAGGGCAGACGATGTCTATTTATCTTCATTTCCCTTCGCTTCTTGCTAAAACAAGTTTGGGAGGAGGGATGTGAGAGACCCAAAGACAAAACTGTATAAAGGAAGCTCAAAGATATTAAGACTATTACAGGAAGACCACCAAAAGATAATATTTATTAGAGCATGTACAGTAGGCTAGGGTTCATACTATACAGTAATTATATAAGAGAGTAGTATGGTAAGTGGAATTCATAATGTACTAATCATTAATAACTAGTGAATTATTGAGTATTTCTACACCAAAGAAAGAATGGCTTAATGCTTTGAGCATAAAAATATATAGAACACATTTTAACTCTCTAAATCAAATGAGTATTATTATTAGTAACAATGATGAACATTGTATATATGTTAAATATATATACAATGATTAAAATCATAATCATTGTAAATATAACAATATAACACAATTGATTTTCTGTATCTTTCGATTTCAGTCTTTTGTCTCCCAACATCTTTCATGAAAGATTTTACTACATCATCAGAGAGATGTTCTTCAGCTGAAAGTCTAAATCTAATTAATGCAGTTTCTAAAAGTGCTATAAATTATCACTTAATAATAAATATTTAATTATAGGAAGCCTGCTATTTATTTTTAAAAGCCTGATTCTTAGCCAGTATACAATTCAAATATAAATTTTATTCTCCTGTCCCACTGAAACCAAACAAACCCAATATATCTTTCTACTTAGATACTTTATTTATTCTTCAAATACATATTAATTGAGCATGAATTTTGTGACAGATTCAATCATCTTTTAGTATTCATATGTGTCATGCGTACTTGCTTAATGGAAAACAAGTGGGTATCAGTTCTTTCCATTTCTGTAAAAGGAAGACTGATTATCGCTCAGAACTAGTGAATGGTATTCACTTTTCATTTTCCATTTTACTAACTAAGAGTGTTTTGAGGTTATTCTCATCTCCCATCATGGAATGAGTATTTTATGAGCAGATAAATGGAACTTTCGTTTCTGGGTTACAAATATGAAGAGCCACATCTATATCTGATATCAAGAGCTACCCAGCACCAGATATAAAAGACATTGGGCTTCATTGAGTAACTGGATATGATCTTGTGGTTGTCCCCCTTTGGCAAGGATGAATGCGACTAATGAGACATTGATTTTAACACAGTTAATAAGTGATATTTTACATCTTCCTTTGCAGGTAAGATGACTAAAGGAATGAAAGGAAGACTAACTGAGTGGAACTTTATTTATTTTTAAGAGAAAGGTCTTTTTTTTTTTAAATTTTATTTTTGGCTGTATTGGGTCTTTGTTGCTGTGCTCAGGCTTTCTCCAGTTGCGGTGAGCAGGGGCTCCTCTTTATTGCATTGTGTGGGCTTCTCATTGCGGTGGCTTCTCTTGTAGAGCACGGGCTCTAGGTGCGCAGGCTTCAGTAGTTGTGGCTCACGGGCTCTAGAGCGCAGGCTCAGTAGTTGCAGAGCATGGGCCTAGTTGCTCAGCGGCATGTGAGATTTTCCTGGACTGGAGCTCAAACTCGTGTCCCCTGCATTGGCAGACAGATTCCTAAGCACTGTGCCACCAGGGAAACCGCTGAGTGGAACTTTAAAAAAAAAAGTTTAAAAGGGATTATCAAAGTTGGGAGAGATGTATTTTACCTTTCACATACAATCCTTCTTTTTCCTTGAAATAGTAATTTGATGCTGAAAATCGTAACCACTCACTAAGGAAGGCAGAGAAGTGTTGAAAAACAAAAAAGAGGAAGATGCTGGATTCCTGATGTCCATGGAGCGTCCATTAACATACTTGGGTTTCAACCTCCAGAATCCTTTTAGGTAAGAGATCTAAATCAGTATCTTGAAAATTCCACTACTATTTTGGATTTTAAAAAGTATATATCCTAAATGATAAAGCATCAGGACAACAGGACTAAAGAAGCAGTTTGTGCTAATATTTTTAAGAGAAAAGTTAGGAATAGAGTGAATTTTTAAACAAGGACAGACATTATCATCTCCGTTAACAATGATATAAGTGCTCTTCAGGGAGTTAAGTTTTATAGACAAATGATAAATAATTGGTGGATACACATTTCTATCATTTCAGATTCTTTAACAAAAGCCATTTTTTCTGTTCTTTTGATAAAATTTAGCCCAAAAGTATTTTAGAATAAAGTGATAAAATCACCGTAGATACAAAATAGTAACAAACAAAAGTCTCAGTAAGACAGCAGTTCTTTTACTATAGAAGAATTTAAGATCTCAGGTTAGTTAACATAAACCGTTGCACTAAAAACACAGTCCTCCAACTCTACATGGCCATTTAAATACCACGAGTACTAGATATCACATGTGTATTATATCAATAAAATGACATTAGGTTATTTTCCTCCTACATTGAGAAGATTGTTAGAGCTCGCACTCTAAAGTACTAATAACTGCAAATTTTCTTTTGGGTTAGTTTCTCATTCTTTATAGAGAGCGAAGTTTCTCTGTGGTTCACATTAGTATATTCATTTTGGCATCCAATTTAAAATAATAGTTACATAGTTATTATTACTACTAACAAGAGTAATAAAATAATTACAAAATAAGTATTTTAAAAGTTCCTGCTATTTGCTAGGCATAAAAATTATTTGAATCTTTTCAAAAATTGATTGTAGGCATTATTACCTTTAATTAACATGCATACTTATAAATACTTAAATCAAGGCAGTTACTTTCTCAAGGTTACACATCTATAATATCTTAATGGAAATTCAACTTTCTGTTCTTAAAACTGTACTCACTCTATTATGTTATAACATTGGCACTCATTTACCAATTTATATTGTCAAGAACAATGGAATTTGCATTCAAGATATTATGAATAAAGAAGAAGAGTAGGCTTGATCACTGTCTTAAAAATTATGTTTCCTTTTTATCAATGTGTCTATGTATGTATTTATCTAATTTACACCTCAAATTCACTATTTTTGTTATAAGTTCTAGTGAGCTTTGACAAATACACAGAGACATGTCTCTTTCACCACAGTCAAGATAAAGAGCAGTCCCACTACTCCAAGAAATTTGCTTGTGCTGCCACTTTATAACCAGTCCTTCTCACACTCCCAATCACAGGCAACCATTGTATTTATATAAATGGAATCATTCAGTATGTAGCTTTTTGAATGTGGCCACTTTCAGTAAATTGCCATGTAGATTCATCTATCCTATTATAAATATATATTAACTGTTTGTTCCTTTTTACTGTTAAGCAGTATTTCATTATATAGATGTAATACAGTTTGTTATCCAATCACCAGTTAAACTTTTTTTTAAATTTAGCAATTATAAACAAAGCTACTATAAACATTTGTATAGAGGTTTTCGCATGAGCAAAAACTTCAAATTTTAATCATACAGTTGACATCAGTTTAACTTTATAACAAATTGCCAAACTGTTTTCCAAAGTGGCCAACCATTTTGCATTCCCACAAACAATGAATGAAAGCTCCAAAACCCAGGTATCTATGTCAGCACTTGGTCTTTTCTTTTTAAGTTTCATTTTAACTCCACTTTCTTTTATAAACGATTCTCTACTGCAAATAACACTATCTGGCATAGAGGTTTAATTCCCTCTTTCAAAGCATTTCTCTGCCACAAACTGTGTGATCAGGTGCACACAATTGATATTTTTCTTATAAAGTGTAATATTTGCCCTTAGTATAACTGACAATGTCTTCAAACAGGGCAAAACTTATTTTCTAAAAGCTTCTGTTATATGCTCACTTTACTTTTGAGGTTTTGAGGGTTTTTTTTCTTTCAGTTATTATATAATCTCTCAAGAATTCCAAGCTGTCTATAATCAGTATAAACAGGATGCCAACTGCTACACATGCAAACTTGCATTTGATTTTCAAATAACAGTGATTCAAAGGCAAGTGTAAAGAGCATAGGTTAAAAAATGATTAAACACATTACTAGATCAATCCTGGTTATCCAAGTATATATACAGACCCATGATTTGAATTTGCATGTATACATACATGCATCTATAATACATGCACGCAGACACACATTTATATATACATTTAAATATTTTATTTATATTTTAATGATGACAATGATAAAAATTTTTTCTAAAGATCTTTCATTTAAAAAATGCAGTACTCAATTTCTAGTATTGAAAGAACATATTAAGTTGAAAAATAATAAAAAAGTTATAAACTATATATATATATATATTAAGATGTTGGGGGTAGGAGTTTATTAATTTATTTATTTTTGCTGTGTTGGGTCTTCGTTTCTGTGCGAGGGCTTTCTCTAGTTGTGGCAAGCGGGGTCCACTCTTCATTGCGGTGCGTGGGCCTCTCATTATCGCAGCCTCTCTTGTTGCGGAGCACAGGCTCCAGACACGCAGGCTCAGTAGTTGTGGCTCACGGACCTAGTTGTTCTGCGTCATGTGGGATCCTCCCATACCAGGGCTCGAACCCGTGTCCCCTGAATTAGCAGGCAGATTCTCAACCACTGCGCCACCAGGGAAGCCCCTAAACTGTATGTTTTAAATAAAAGCTGTATGTGGATATCCATCTAAGATCATAATTTAAGTATAGACAGTGTCCAATTTGTATAAAATTGGATCATATTCTACAAACAGTTCTCTAATATGTGTATATGAAACATACAAATTATGGGTTGGAAGACTGCATGTCAAAAGCTAACGGCTTTTTTGGAGACCTTCAAGATGGCAGAGGAGTGAGACATGGAAATCACCTTCCTCCCCACAAATACATCAGAAATACATCTACATGTGGACCAACTCCTACAGAACACCTACTGAACGCTGGCAGAAGACCTCAGACTCTCCAAAAGGCAAGAAACTCCCCTTGTACCTGGGTAGGGCAAAAGAAAAACAGAGCCAAAAGAATAGGGAACGGACCTGCACCAGTGGAAGGGAGCTGTGAAGGAGGAAAGGTTTCCACACACTAGGAAGGCCCTTCGCAGGCTGAGACTGTGGGTGGCTGAGGGGGGAAGCTTCCAAGCCGCGGAGGAGAGCACAGCCACAGGGGTGCAGAGGACAAAGCGGAGAGATTCCCACACAGAGGATCGACCAGCACTCACCTGCCCGAGAGGCTTGTCTGTTCACCCGCCGGGGCGGGCGGGGGCTGGGAGCTGAGGCTCGGGCTTTGGTCGGAGCGCTGGGAGAGAACTGGAGTTGGCAGCGTGAACACAGCCTGCAAGGTGTTAGTGCGCCACGGCTGGTAGGGAGGGAGTCCGGGGAAAAGTCTGGACCTGCCGAAGACGCAAGAAACTTTTTCTTTGTTTCCTGGTGCACGAGGAGAGGGGATTAAGAGCGCTGCTTAAAGGACCTCCAGAGACGGGCGCGAGCCATGGCTAAAAGCGCGGACCCCAGAGACGGGCGTGAGACGCTAATGCTGCTGCTGCCACCACCAAGAAGCCTGTGTACAAGCACAGGTCACTATCCAAACCTCCCCTTCTGGGAGCCTGTGCAGCCCGCCACTGCCAGGGTCATGTGATCCAGGGACAGCTTCCCAGGGAGAACGCACGGCATGCCTCAGGCTCGTGCAACGTCACGCTGGCCTCTGCCGCCTCAGGCTCGCCCCGCATTCGTACCCCTCCCTCCCCCTGGCCTGAGTGAGCCAGAGACCCGGAATCAGCTGCTCCTTCAACCCCGCCCTGTCTGCAAAAAGAGCAGATGCCCTCAGGCAACCTACGTGCAGAGGCGGGGCCAAATCCAAAGCTGAATCCAGGGAGCTGTGTGAACAAAGAAGAGAAAGGGAAATCTCCCAGCAGCCTCAGGAGCACCGGATTAAATCTCCACAATCAACTTGATGTACCCTGAATCTCTGGAATAGTTGAATAGACAATGAATCATTCCCAAAATTGAGGCGGTACACTTTGGGAGCAATGATATATATGTATTTTTCCATATTCCCTTTTTGAGAGTGTGTATGTGTATGCTTCTTTGTGTGAGTTTCTCTGTATACCTTTGCTTCTACCATTTGTCCAAGGGCTCTCTGTCCGTTTTTTTTTTTTTTTTTTTTTTTTAGTAGAGTTTTTAGCACTTCTTATATTTGTGGATTTGATTTTTGGTTTGCTCTCTTCTTTCTATGTTTTTAAATTACTTTTTAATTTAAAAAAATTTTTCTTTTTTCTTTTAATAACTTTTAAATTTTATTTTCTTTCTCTTTCTTTCTTCTTCCTTCCTCCCTCCCTCCCTCCCTCCCTCTCTCCTTCTGTCCCTCTCTCTCTTTCCTTCTTTCCTCCTTTCCTCTTTTCTTTCCTTTCTTTCTTTCTTTCCTTCCTTCCTCCCTCCCTCCCTCCCTCTCTCTCTCCTTTCTTTCTTTCTTTCTTTCTTTCTTTCTTTCTTTCTTTCTTTCTTTCTTTCTTTCTTTCTTTCTTTCTTTCTTTCTCCCTTGTATTCTGAGTCATGTGGCTGACAGGGTCTTGGTGCTCCAGCCGGATGTCAGCCTTGTGCCTCGGTGGTGGGAGGGACGAGTTCAGGACATTGGTCCACCAGAGACCTCCCAGCTCCACGTAACACTAAATGGTGAAACTCTCCCAGAGATCTCCATCTCAACACTAAGAACCAGCTCCTGTCAACAACCAGCAAGCTACAGTGCTGGACACTCTATGCTAAACAACTAGCAAGACAGGAATATGACCCAACCCATTAACACAGAGGCTGCCTAAAATCATAATAAGGTCACAGACACCCCAAAACACACCACCGGATGTTATCCTGCCCACCAGAAAGACAAGATCCAGGCTTATCCTCCAGAACACAGGCACCAGTCCCCTCCACCAGGAAGCCTAAACAACCCACTGAACCAACCTTAGCCACTGGGGGCAGACACCAAAAACAACAGGAACTACGAACGTGCAGCCTGCGAAAAGGAGACCCCAAATACAGTAAGTTAAGCAAAATGAGAAGACAGAGAAACACACAGCAGATGAAGGAGCAAGGTAAAAAACCACCAGACCAAACAAATGAAGAGGAAATAGGCAGTCTACATGAAAAAGAATTCAGAGTAATTATAGTAAAGATGACCCAAAATCTTGGAAATAGAATGGAGAAAACAAAAGAAACATTTAACAAGGAACTAGAAGAACTAAAGAGCAAGCAAACAGTGATAAAAAACACAATAAATGAAATTAAAAATTCTCTAGAAGGAATCAATAGAAGAATAATTGGGGCAGAAGAACGGATAAGTGACTTGGAAGATAAAATACTGGAAAAAAAACTACTGCAGAGCAGAATAAAGATAAAAGAATGAAAAGAAGTGAGGACAGTCTCAGAGGCCTCAGGGACAACATTAAATGCACCAACATTCAAAGTATAGGGGTTCCAGAAGAAGAAGAGAAAAAGAAAGGGACTGAGAAAATATTTGAAGAGATGATAGTTGAAAACTTCTCTAATATGGGAAAGGAAATAATTAATCAAGTCCAGGAAGCACAGAGAGTCCCATACAGGATAAATCCAAGGAGAAACACACCAAGACATATACTAATCAAACTATCAAAAATTAAATACAAAGAAAAAATATTAAAATCAGCAAGGGAAAAAATAACAAATAATGTACAAGGGAATCCTGATAAGGTTAACAGCTGATCTTTCAGCAGAAACTCTGCAAGCCAGAAGGGAATGGCAGGACATATTTAAAGTGATGAAAGGGAAAAACCTACAACCAAGATTACTGTACCCAGCAAGGATCTCATTAGAATTTGACAGAGAAATTAAAACCTTTACAGACAAGCAAAAGGTAAGAGAATTCAGCCACCAAATCAGCTTTACAACACATGCTAAAGGAAATTCTCTAGGCAGGAAACACAGAGAAGGAAAAGACCTACAATAACAAATTCAAAACAATTAAAAAATGGTAATAGGAGCATACATATTGATAATTACCTTAAATGTAAATGGATTAAATTCTCCAATCAAAAGACATAGGCTGAATGGATACAAAAACAATACCCGTATATATGCTGTTTACAAGAGACACACTTCAGATATAGGGACACATACAGACTGAAAGTGAGAGGATGGAAAAAGATATTCCATGCAAATGGAAATCAAATGAAAGCTGTAGTAGCAATTCTCATATCAGAGAAAATAGACTTAAAAATAAAGACTATTACAAGACACAAAGGACACTACATAATGATTAAGGGATTAATCCAAGAAGATAGAACAATTGTAAATGTTTATGCACCCAACATAGGAGCACCTCAGTACATAAGGCAAATGCTAACAGCAATAAAAGGGGCAATTGACAGTAACACAATCATAGTAGAGGACCTTAACACCCCACTTTCACCAATGGACAGATCATCTAAAATGAAAATAAATAAGGAAACACAAGCTTTAAATGACACATGGAAGTAACTGATATTTACAGGAAATTCCACTCAAAAACAATAGAATACACGTTCTTCTCAAGTGCTCATGAAACATTCTCCAGGATAGATCACATCTTGGTTCACAAATCAAGTCTTGGTAAATTTAAGAAAATTGAAACTGTATCAAGCATCTTTTCCGACCACAATGCTATGAGACTAGATATGAATTACAGGAAAAAAATCTGTAAAAAATACATATACATTGAGGCTAAACAATACACTACTTATTAACCAAGAGATCACTGAAGAAATCAAAGAAGAAATCAAAAAATACCTAGAAACAAATGTCAATGAAAACACGACAACACAAAACATATGGGATGCAGCAAAAGCAGTTCTAAGGGGGAAGTTTATAGCAATACAATCCTACCTTAAGAAACAAGAAACATCTCAAATAAACAAACTAACCTTACACCTAAAGCAATTAGAGAAAGAAGAACAAAAAAAAAAAAACCCCGAAGTTATCAGAAGGAAAGAAATCATAAAGATCAGATCAGAAATAAATGAAAAATGAAGAAAACAATAGCAAAGATCAATAAAACTAAAAGCTGGTGCTTTGAGAAGATAAACAAAATTGATAAACCATTAGCCAGACTCATCAAGAAAAAAAGGGAGAAGAATCAAATCAAAGAATAAGAAATGAAAAAGGAGAAGTAACAACTGACACTGCAGAAATGCAAAGGATCATGAGAGATTACTACAAGCAACTATATGCCAATAAAATGGACAACCTGGAAGAAATGGACAACTTTAGAAAAGCACAATCTTCCAAGACTGAACCAGGAAGAAATAGAAAATATGAACCGGCCAATCACAAGCAGTAAAATTGAGACTGTGATTAAAAATCTTCTAACAAACAAAAGCCCAAGACCAGATGGTTTCACAGGAGAATTCTATCAAATATTTAGAGGAGAGCTAACACCTATCCTTCTCAAACTCTTTCAAAATATAGCAGAGGAAGGAACACTCCCAAAGTCACTTTACAAGGTCACCATACCCTGATACCAAAACCAGACAAAGATGTCACAAAGAAAGAAAACTACAGGCCAATATCACTGATAAACATAGATGCAAAAAATCCTCAACAGAATACTAGCAAACAGAATCCAACAGCACATGAAAAGGATCATACAACATGATCAAGTGGGGATATACCAGGAATGCAAGGATTCTTCAATATATGCAAATCAATCTATGTGATACATCATATTAACAATTGAAGGAGAAAAGCCATATAATAATCTCAATAGAGGCAGAAGAAGCTTTCAACAAAATTCAACACCCATTTGTGATAAAAACCCTCCAGAAAGTAGGCATAGAGAAAACTTTCTTCAACATAATAAAGGCCATATATGACAAACCTGCAGCCAACATCATTCTCAATGGTGAAAAACAGAAATCATTTCCACTAAGATCAGGAACAAGACAAGATTACCCACTCTCACCACTATTATTCAACATAGTTTTGGAAGTTTTAGCCACAGCAGTCAGAGAAGAAAAACAAATAAAAGGATTCCAAATCAGAAAAGAAGTAAAGTTGTCACTCTTTGCAGATGACATGATACAATACATAGAGAATCCTAAAGATGCTACCAGAAAACTACTAGAGCTAATCAATGAATTTCGTAAAGTATCAGGATACAAATTAATGCACAGAAATCTCTTGCATTCTTATACACTAATGATGAAAAATCTGAAAGATAAATTGAGGAAACACTCCCATTTACCACTGCAATGAAAAGAATAAAATACCTAGGAATAAACCTACCAAAGGAGACAAAAGACCTGTATGCAGGAAACTATAAGACACTGATGAAAGAAATTAAAGATGATACAAACTGATGGAGAGATATACCATGTTCTTGGATTGGAAGAATCAACATTGTGAAAATGACTATACTATCCAAAGCAATCTACAGATTCAATGCAATCCCTATCAAACTATCAATGGCATTTTTCACAGAACTAGAACAAAAAATTCCACAATTTGTATGGAAACACAAAAGACCCCGAAAAGCCAAAGCAATCTTGAGAATGAAAAATGGAGCTGGAGGAATCAGGCTGCCTCACTTCAGACTATACTATGAAGCTACAGTAATCAAGACAGTATGGTACTGGCACAAAAACAGAAATATAGATCAATGGAAGAGGATAGAAATCCCAGAGATAAACCACACACATATGGTCAACTTAGTTTTGATAAAGGAGGCAAGAATGTACAATGGAGAAAAGACAGCTTCTTTAATAAGTGGTGCTGAGAAAACTGGACAGCTACATGTAAATGAATGAAATTAGAACACTCCCTAACACCATACCCAAAAATAAACTCAAAATGGATTAAAGACCTAAATGTCAGGCCAGACACTATGAAACTCTTAGTGGAAAACATAGGCAGAATACTCTGTGACGTAAAGCACAGCAAGATCCTTTTTGACCCACCTCCTAGAGAAATGGAAATAAAAACAAAAATAAACAAATGGGACCTAATGAAACTTGAAAGCTTTTTCACAGCAAAGGAAACCATAAGCAAGATGAAAAGACAACCCTTAGAATGGGAGAAAATATTTGCAAATGAAGCAAATGACAAAGGATTAATCTCCAAAATTTACAAGCAGCTCATATAGCTCAATATCAAAACAACAAACAACCCAGTCCAAAAATGGGCAGAAGACCTAAATAGACATTTCTCCCAAGGAGATACACAGGTTGCCAACAAACACATGAAAGATGCTCAACATCACTAATCATTAGAGAAATGCAAATCAGAACTGCAATGAGGTATCACCTCACACCAGTCAGAATGGCCCTCATCAAAAAATCTACAAACAATAAATGCTGGAGAGGGTGTGGAGAAAAGGGAATCCTCTTGCACTGTTGATGGGAATGTAAATTGATACACCCACTATGGAGAACAGTATGGAGGTTCCTTAAGAAACTAAAAATAGAACTACTATATGACCCAGGAATCCCACTACTGGGCGTATACTCTGAGAAAAACATAATTTAAAAAGAGTCATGTACACAATGTTCATAGCAGCTCTATTTACAATAGCTAGGACATGGAACAACCTGTGTCCATTGACAGGTGATTAGATGCAGAAGATGTGGCACATATATACAATGGAATATTACCCATAAAAAGAAATGAAATTGAATTATTTGTAGTGAGATGTATGGACCTGGAGTCTGTCATACAGAGTAAAGTAAGTCAGAAAGAGAAAAACAAATACTGTACGCTAACACATATATATGGAAGCTAAAAAAAAAAGGTTATGAAGACCTAGACGCAGTACAGGAATAAAGACACAGATGTAGAGAATGGATTTGAGGACACAGGGAGGGGGAAGGGTAAGCTGGGACAAAGTGAGAGAGTGGCATGGAGTAATATATACTAGCAAATGTAAAATAGATAGCTAGTGTGAAGCAGCCACATAGCACAGGGAGATTAGCTCAGTGCTTTGTGACCACCTAGAGGGGTGGGATAGGGAAGGTGGGAGGGAGGTGCAAGAGGGAGGAGATATGGGGATATATGTATATGTATAGCTGATTTACTTTGTATTATAGCAGAAATTAACACACCAATGTAAAGCAATTATACTCCAATAAAGATGTTTACAAAATAAATAAATAAAAAATAAAGTATTTTTTGATACTTTACAAAAAAAGGTAATGGCAGTTATCCACTACTAGGTGGTAGAATTTTTTTTCTAATTCATCACATTAAGTCTATCAATTGATAATTAAGTGTAATAAACCCTAATTTTATTTGCTTTTAAAGCTTTTTAAAATTATCAATAATTTGAAAGTAGTTAAATGGCACCTACACACGATGTGAAAGTAAATGGCTATAAATAAGCATAACGTTAAACATAGAACTATGAATATTTTTAAAAGGATGTGCTTAAAATTGCCAATTTTATAACACACTGAGATGTTTATAGTTATGCAAAGTAGTAGAAGAAATTCATACCTCATACTTCAGCACTCAAAGAATTATTGATGTAAAATAAAATAATTACTTATCATTTTTATGTTGCTTCTACAGAATTATGTTCTATAGATATAAAAAGACACAGTTTTAATTACTGGTACAAGTAAAACAATTACTTGTTCAGTTTTACAAAATTTGTTTAAAATACTTGTTTTCAAGATATTGTTTCACAAAAGTAAATAAATATGTATAGATAAGGAGAAATTACTTGGTGCAACACTGTTTTGACTGTAAATTTCTTACAAGTAAGCCCCATAACATTGCTTAATAGTATTATTTTACTGAATAAATTAGTTTAATTTAACTTAATTAATTATTTAATCCTATCTCTGAACTTTTATTCTTTTTTATTTTGTATTTTTTTAACATCTTTATTGGCATATAATTGCTTTACAATGGTGTGTTAGTTTCTGCTTTATCTCTGAATTTTTAAATGAAGTTTGATTTTCTCTCTATTTCTTCCTGAATTCCTGTATAACATCCCAAGAACACAGCAACCCAGAATCCCGCATTATGTCTTAAGGTTGCTCTGATTCCTTCTTTCATACTCATGTACAGTTCGTTCTCCTCTAAGTTGCTTTTACCTGGCAGAATCCCTTTGCCACTATTTCACTATGGTTGGCACATTATTTCATTAATATATTTTTTAATTGCTTTAACATCATTTTTAAATTCTACTTTTGCTCTCATCGTTTTGTGATAAAGAAGTAAAAATAATATGCCTTCTTGCTTTTTAAATAACACCTCCACAATAATTCACATATTTCTGTTTGTTGAACTTGTCTAAACTTTTCATTCTCATTCAGTGCTGTAGGATAACGTTAATTCTTGCTTATTTGAGTGTCTTGTCCAATAAAACATTAGTTCAACAATGCATAAGACTTAAAATGCCTGCAGTATTTTATAGTCTCTATTGTTGACCACATTACTTAGGGTAGACATCTACTAGATGCCAGATGCATTGTTTACCAAATTTTTGCTATTCATGTTTTTTGCTATATCTGTGTATCACAAGAAATCTTATTTTATTATAATATACAATCCAAAAGATCACAACTGTGTGCATAGAAATTCAGAGACAGAAATGTAGTGAGTGTCCCTGCTTGTTTCTGTTAGCCATATAGTTGAATACTTGTAGGGGAAGATTAAGTTGCTACAGGTGTGAAGTTGAATAGATACACCTAAGCATCAGGTCTGTAATTCAAGCAGTCAGAACAAGCTAGAATACTAAAACACTTCCCACAAAAGCCTCCTTCTAATCAATAATACCCCTAAAATCATGGCTTTTATGTTTTGTTTATGTTATATATATATATATATATATATATATATATATATACATTTTTTTTTTTTTTTTTTTTTTTTTTTTTTGCGGTACGTGGGCCTCTCACTGTTGTGGCCTCTCCCGCTGCGGAGCACAGGCTCCGGATGCACAGACTCAGTGGCTATGACTCACGGGCCTAGCTGCTCCGTGGCATGTGGGATCTTCCTGTACTGGGGCACGAACCCGTGTCACCTGCATCGGCAGGCGGACTCTCAACCGCTGTGCCACCAGGGAAGCCCTATGTTGTGTATTATTAATGTGTACATTTAAGTAAGTATATAAAACAAAAATTAAAATTTTCATCATTTTTGATGTAAAACTATCTCACAAATCACCAGTAGTAGTTTGGGAAACAGTGACCAAGAACACTTAAATGGAAAGAATTTATAGAATTTCTATCATAGCCTAACTTCCTTTCTTCTGATTGTATTACATGAATACCAAATGTACGTAGGCATACATATTTTGTTAAAATGATCCATAGAGGTATAAATACTATAACCTTACTATTTTATGAATCATGTTTATTTTTTGAGGAAAAGAATCAAGTTTATTTTTCTGTTATTATTACTCTTTTCATTACTGGCATCTAGCATATTACTTGGGTCATAAGAGTTATGCAACATATACTTGAGCTGAATCCTGGAATAAATGCAAATTTTAAGAAACATAATAAAAATATTTATAATACTATAATATGGTACTCTAATGTATATATATATATACATATATATTAACACACATATATATTCATTATGTACATTTACTACTGTAGTACTACAACTACTGTGCAAATTTCCCATCCCATATATTTTCTCTTTCTCATTTTACCTCTATATTTCACATATTTTCTTTCCTTCTTTCTCTCTTTCTTCCTTTTTTTCTTTCTTTCCTTCCTTCCCTCCCTCCTCCTTTCCTTCCTTCCTTCCTTCCTTCCTTTCTTCCTTCCTTTCCTTTCCTCCCTCTCTCCCTCCCTCCTTTCTTTCTTTCTTTCTTTCTTTCCTCCTCCTCCATTAGTTTTCTATATTTCAGTAAATATAAAAGATTTTTTGTTTGGTTGTTTTTTTTATTTTAGAGTCCATATATATATCTCAAATATGTAATAATGATTAAAATATGCACTGATTGCATGCAAACACAACAAAAAAGCAAAACAAATAAAACACCTTGTATCCTCCCTTTCATAATGCATATCACTTCTATCAGCTTATCTTAACGTCTCACATTTCTCACAATTTAGGCACAGTATGTTCATCTAGTTTTTCTTAACATTTCTCATTTCTTGACTCTAGTTATTGGAAGATACGACTTAAAGTCACAGCTATCAGACACTGAGCTTTGAATTTTCTGAGTTTGAAAATCCTAACATTTCTGCCAAATAGAGGATTTGTACATGTCCCATTTAAGCAAAATCCTTGGTCACTAAATCTTGAGCTGTTAAAATCAACTTTCAACTAAAACAGGTCTATTGGATTGTTCCTGGAAACTATAATTCTCTAACACTGGGATATTGCCCAGGAAAGAATCTAAGAACCAAATAAAAATGTCTGTCTCTCTAGTAGGAAAAACAAAAGAGTCAGTGTGACTTTATTGATTTTTATAACAAAGCAAACATTGTTCTAGTAAAATTGTAGTCTTTCCCCCCAAAATATAACTTGCATTTTCAAAACATTTTAGAAGCAATGTTAATTAATAAAAATGACATTAACTGTTAATGATGTCACATTTATTAATGTTAAAAATTTACATTAAATTAAAAGTTTATTTAAACTTCTAAAATAGAAAAAAAATAAGAGCTGTGTATCCTTACTATTTGTATTTAGGAATATCTTTTCACATTCAGCTTCTTATATTTACTTTCATTCCCCATTTTTTAATGTCCCCAAACATTTAAATGTTAATAGTTTATTTCTCAGAAATTTGTTTTCTAAAAAACTATATGGATACTTGAAATACATGCATGGATACTTGAAAAACATTCTCCTTTCTAAAATATTTATATTGAAATTGCTAATGTATTAATTTTTATAACTATAACAGCACAAAATTTTGAAAATTATAAGGGCAGAATTTCTGCTTACTGAATTCATGCCCACAGCTCTTCAATACAAAATAAGTTTGCAAAATTCAAACTTTTATATATAATATTTGATTCTGTAGCTGTGCTACCAATAATTTACTGGCAGCATAAATCATGTACATAGATGAAATTGTACATTAGTGAAAGGAATCCAGGTCATTAGTCATTCGTAGGGGAAAAGAAGAATGTGGGATGAATATGGAGTGTGGTGATGATGAGGCATAGACACATCTACAGGTTCAATGATTTCTTCCTTTTAAATAAAATTACAAAAGATTCAGGAATAATAAAACTTTAGCAATCTTCATGGCCCATTGCTAATTCTATGCTTAAATTGAGAAATGAAGTAACCATTTTACTAGGTCATCTTTTAATTACATTGGACATACATTTTTATTTTCCTCCATTTAATATGGAAAATTGCTTTGTCTACAAATGTCCTTTTTTTTCCTATTTTAAAAATGTAGCCTCTGTGTTTTAATCTATAATCTCCTAAAGTATTGAATTATGTGGTTTGACTTTACACTATGTGAAAATTGAGTATTTCCTTTTATTCCTTTTAAATTAAACTTCCATTAGTTTTGAGTGATCTCTCCTTCTTATATTATGGAATAGCATATAAAAAGGATCTTATCAATTTTTACTATACTCTTCAAAATCTTAAATAACTCAATTATATTTGCTCTATCTCTTCACATTTCCAGGCTAAATAATCTTAGCTTCCCTACTTTCCTTTTGTGTATGCGTAAGTTTCATTCTACTTTAACCATTTTATGTGTCCTTTTATGAACTCTTTGATCCGTATCTTCCCTCAGGGAATGTATCCTAACTTAAGACTGCTTCACTTTGGAAGATTCTATATACAATTATAACATACATTAGTGCTATTAATTTGCATTTATATACCATTTCATTTATGCAAAGTGCTTTTCAGTTTATCTTTATAATATTGCTGGGAACTTATTAGCACATGTTTTTGGAAAGAGAAAGTACAAAGAGGTTGAAACTAACCCCAAATCACTAGAGGTGCATCTAAATCATCCTTTTAAAACAACAAAAAATGATCCCGTTTATTTAAATAATCTATTTAAAATGCTAATTTGATTGATAGGAACTTACTAAAAGGCCTTGCTAATTTTCTAGCAATAGAAAGAACAAGTGAACAAAATGATAATTTTGATATACTTATTCTTCTCAAACTAGTAAGACCACTTTTATTGAGCGACTTAGAAAAGTATAACTTTGCCACTTATTTTGAGTTTAAAACAATCTTGTTCAAAGAATAGCGAATTTCTGATATTTTAAACACTAAAAGTAATTGCAATCAAAATTAATTGAGATGACTTGAATCTAGGAAGTACCCATTAGGACTATAGATTTCAGTTTGATATCCCAAGAAATGTCTCCTCTCCGTTCTTATGTATATTAGAGATGCCTTTTCTAATTATCTGAGTTATACAACCCTTTTGGGAGGGTTGGGAGTCATGGCTTGGTATAAACTTATCATATTAATCCCTGGACTTTCTTTCCCTCACATTAGGTGTAATGTCTGAAATTAAGGTTCAATGTTATGTGCAGCCTTGATTGGTGAAATTAAGAAAGTCTCAAATGGCCTAACCAAAAGTTTAAGGTTTTCTCTCTGTTCCTGCAGATAAGGTCCCCTTAGCCAAACAAATCCCCTTATCAAATGGACCAGATGAAATTATTGCTTACCATTAAGTAGCAGATTTCAGTTCTAGGCCAGCCCACAAAGTGATTCAAACAAGCCCATCACATCCTCCCGGGAAATCAGTGGACACCTTAGTTACCCTTTTGTGTGTCTGCCTTCCACAGACCCCGGTTCTTCACTCTGTTCCAGACTGCAGACCTTGTGTGGCCCTGTGTGGAGCGGGTGTCCTCCTCCCCTGAACTGTGAGTGTACGTGACTCATAAATTACTATCTTATCTGTCCAGTGCCCAGTATCCTATGTCTATCCATCCCTGTAATTGCAGGGTGGGCATCTCTCCTTCACCAAAGGGTTAAATAGGAAGTGACTAAAACATCACATACTACAATGACAATTCTTACATAACTGGATACATTGTCCACCAATGAGGGACAGCCACAGAGAACATTTCATTTGTTAGTATGCTTATATTTCACATTGATTCATTTAAAAATCTTGAAGATGTGGGCATTTACAAATAAGCATGAAGGTTTTCCAAGAATATTTTTTCACTCTAGTGTCCCCTAGGGGAGTAGTGTTTGAAAATCAATTTCTTATGATAAAATCAAATTCTTAAGGCATCTGCTGGTTGAAAAGAGAAAGCATATTTTTGCATTTTTAAGAACCTTAGAAATGTGGCTAATTTCTGTTTGACATGCAGAAATATCACAAGGAGTTAGCAAAAAAAATATCTCAGAGTAGACAAAAGAAAGGCCTATTAATATTATAAATACTAAAATTATTGAGAAGATTCTATGTGACAAAACAAATACTAGGACATTATCTCACTTAATCTTCACAATATGTCTAAGGGATAGATGCTATTTTCTCATTTAAAACATAAAGAATCTGGTTCTGAGAGATAGTATGTAACCTTTTCAAAATTTATAATAGCTGGTGAATAGAAGTACCCTTTTTATAAGCTTAAAAAAATCCACATTTATTTTTCATTATAATAGAAAGCAAAAACAACACAAGAAAAGAAAGAAAGAGAGAGAGAAGAAGGAAAGAAGGAAGGAAGGAAAAACACAGATTGGGGGAAATCAGTCTCTTTACCTTTTTTAAAGTATAAATAATTAAAACTATGGAAATAGGGTAATTCTGGTACTCACTTGAAAAATGAATTCTCAGTTTCCTTTCCAATAAAATTACTGTGGAGAGTAGTGTTCCTCCTTACCTCTTTCTGTTGAAAAGAATATGAAAAGTGCTGCATAAGGATAAAGCAAATTTAAAACTCAGAATGAGATTAGGAACAATAAGTACCAGAACCATCAACTTCTAAAGCCACTGAAAATGTCCAGAAGTCTCCTTTAAAAATCTTCATTTTGGGGCTTCCCTGGTGGCACAGTGGCTGAGAGTCCACCTGCCGATGCAGGGGACACGGATTCGTGCCCCGGTCTGGGAAGATCCCACATGCCACAGAGCGGCTGGGCCCGTGAGCCATGGCCGCTGAGCCTGTGTGTCCGGAGCCTGTGCTCTGCAACGGGAGAGGCCACAACAGTGAGAGGCCGGCGTACTGAAAAAAAAAAAAAAAAAAATTGTTTATATGGAAAATGCATTCCTAATTCTAAATAATGGGCTGACTTAATTTTATTACTACAGCAAAGGGAGAGAGTGGTGCTTTATTTAGAAAAAAAATTGCAAGTTTTGAAATGCAATTTATTTGGAATATATGTTTAACATTTTTTTCCTTTTTATAAGAGAAAAGCACAGTGCTCTTCTCAAATTCTTCACGATCCTTGACTACTTCTCAGGTAATAATCCTGTGTGTTAAGATATTCAATAGAGATGATACTACATACATTACTGCTCTTGACTCACATTTACCATATCATTTATAATTAGTAGTGAACAAGTACAGTGTGACTTAAGCAAGATTAATCAGTCTCTCCACCTTCTAACCTGCAAATTCTTCACTCACTTCACTCGGTTTTAGAGAAAGAGAGTAAATACAACTTTGTTGTTAAAGTGGGGAATAAAAGTAAATAAATATTAATGCTTCCTGCTGTTATTTACCTTGAAAATCTCAAGTTCAGAAAATCTTCCATGTATCTTCAATATTTATATGTCTGTTAAGGAAAGTGAAGTGGTTTTTATGAGATAGAAACTACCTACATAACAAGTACCCTTTATAGGGAATTAATGGGTCTTTTTGTAATTGTTACTATAGTCTGGAATCTCAAACTTCTCTGATAATGAAAATTTACCTGGGGAACTTGTTAGATGGAAGAATCAGCCTCAGAAAGGAATCCAGCCATGTGGGACCCAACCTTCTTATCCAGTCACATCACTGCATCCCAGTGTGTCAAATTCTTAACTGCTGAGCTAAAATACTACCTGTGTTACAGTTCTAGGCATCTACACATATAGTTCCTTCAGCTTGAAATTCTTTCCTCATATTCTCTGTCTAGTAAAATTCCACTTGTCAATTAAAAGGTTGCAGGTATGTGATCCTCATTCATGAAGTTATATTAATTCCACTTACAGAATTGTTCATTTCTATTTATTTTCTCAGTTGTCACCTCTCTTTATCAATGACTTCATAGTGAGTCATCATATTATTATTATACTAGCTATGATATTACAGCATCTTTAAGTACCAGATACTATGCTATGTGATTTATATGTAGTACGTCACTTAATCCTCATACTATCCTATATCTTCATTTTATCAAAAGAAAAACTGAGGTTAAGAATAAATTTTTAATTTTTCTTAATATCATGCGGTTGATTATGAAAGAAAGAATAATCAACATTTCTTAGTCTTTCATCTTAAGTCACCTCTGGTTGAAGGAAACAAAAATTCTGCAAAATAGCTTAAACAAAAGAAATTGAGGTATTATTTTAATGGCATATGTCTTACAAAATTCATGGAAAATTTTATATCTGTGTTATAGTGAGAGTGGGACAACTCTAGAGATTTTAGGGACAGGTGGCTACAGAGCTGTACCTTTGTGCTCTATTCTTGATGTGATTCCATGACCAATAGACAGTTTCTGTACCTTCGTGCTCTACTCTTGATGTGATTCCATGAGCAAGAGACAGTTTCTCTACCCCTGTGAAATGCTAGTCAAGAATGATACCAATAATCCTAAACCACCTTATTTTATGAGACAAAAATTGAGCAGAAGTGCTTGAAAGTATCTTTTAATTTACAGATCAACTAATTAATTAAAAGAGTTAATATTTATTCAGGGATAATTTCTTGCAAGAAACCACTCACATGTTTTAAGTAAAAAGAGAAGTGAGTTGGAAGTTGAGAAAGCCATCTCATGGAAGCCAGGCAGAGTAAAAAAATCTAAAGCTCAGTGAACTGGTATTCACCAGGGATGTCAGGAGAACAGTTCACTTTGCCTGCAGCATGCTTTTGTCTCTACTTGCCTCTGCTTCTCTATTTGGGTAGACTTCATTCTTATCTCTTTCTATTGATGGATTTTCTTTGTACCTCATAGTTTTGCATAGCTTTCAGTTAAAATTTCCGTCAGAGATGACATTACTTAAATATTAACTTTATGATTGAAAGAAATTGATGCATCCAATTTGGGTTGGTTGTTCACTTCCTGTCCAATCAGCTAGTAATGATGGGTTGATGACTCTCATTTCACAATGAAGGCACTGCATGCCTGAAATCTCCCCAAAAGGCATATTCCTATTTTCCTCCTAAGGGTAATACCAATAACACTCATGCCCACTCTGATTTATAGTTATATTTATAATAAACATATTTATTAATTTGGCTTTAATAGTTTAGTAAGGCTGTATAACAAGAAATAAGGATTTTTAAAGCTTATAAAAAGAAAAGTAAACATTTCTACCTTTTGATACTTTTGTCCTTGTCTATCTTAAAATATGGCAAACCAATGATTTGCATCAGTTTTTTTTACTGAAGGGAAATGATTCAAACCTCCATAATGATATCCTTATGTGCCTATGTAAGCCTGAAAGATCATTCCAACATCACGATTGATGAATTTGCTGCTGTCTCAGGTTTTAAAATTAATTGGAGAGAAATGAAAATTGTAATACAACTGGCTTTGTCTGCACAGCATGCCTCCTATGTAAATCACTAAATGAACACCAGAGGGAATTAAATATTTTTGAATGGTATAAAAATAAATTTGAAACAAGTGCAAAACTTTGGAATAAAATATATAAAGATTGTTTAAAGTCTATTATGATATAACTATTAAATTTTAAAATAGAGAGATACATTGGTCTTAAAGATAATAGGATTAGAATACATGGTTAATTAGGTCAGGTTTTTGCTCATTTTGTTTATTCTTAAGAATAATATATTTTATTATAATTATAATGTGATCATATACATTTTCTCAAGTCATATCTTGTCAACATTTTCAGAAGCAGAAAGTCATTCTACATAATTTTTCAGAGTGAATAGACCCCTTTACAAAGTCAGGGTTCTAAATTTCAGTTGGTGGAGCTGGGCTCCACTTCCTGGGCACAGACAACTCAACTAAATGTCAAGTTGATGATCTGCTTAACTGTATTTCTGAAGCTGGCCTATGTGCATTCTCTGTCACAGGGATTTCTCTTTTGAAAGGATAATCTGTTTTGTTTTAGATTACTGATGTCAGTACTTTAGCTAGATTTTGCTAGGGATGCTGTGACTTTACATTTTGGATGCCAGGTTTGTTATTTCCCCAAACTTGGCCTATCCTACAGTATTTGTCATACTCCAATGACCAATATATCAGTAGTTTTAGTTTGAGTACCTTCTTTTTTTGAAGTTTTACAGAAAAGCAGCTAACCATGAAAGACAGAATATTTTAAAAATTCAGGAATATATTTTTCCAAAGCACAGTAGAATTTCTGGTTCATATTTAGCCATTTAATATGAAGTACTTCGTGATGCTTCAGGAGAATTACCTGGTAGTCAATGCATTTGGCATATTCCAGATAATAAATAAATGGATATTTCTATGAATGCTTCTCTGTATGGTCAAAACCCATTATAAAAGATGGAATTAATTTCCAGTCAAATCATGAGGAACGCATCGAACAAATCCCACATTTTACAAAATACCTGACTAGCATTCCTCAAAATCATCAAGGTTATGAAAAACAAAGAAAGCTAAGAAAGTGTTGCAACTAAAAGGAGTCTTAAGGAGACATGACAACTAAGTATAATGTTATATCCTGAATAAAATTTTGGAAGAGAAAAAGGATATTAGGTAAAAAGGGAATCTGAATCGAGTGTGTATTTCAGTTAATGATAATGTATCTATATTGGTTCATTAATTGTGAAAAGCATAAGATTTTAATAATGGGGGAAACTTAGTGCTGAGTATATGTGAATTCTTGGTACTGTCTTTGCAAGCTTCTATAAATCTAAAATTATTCAACTATAAAAAGTTTATTAAAAATAGAATTATTCATCTGGGTGATTTGAATTCATCTTGGATTATAAGTAAAAATGTATTTCTATATTATAGAATAAAACTCAGTGTTGTTTACTTAAAAATTATATGAGTTTTTCAGAATATATTGGGATGAAAGCTAATACAAAACTGTATTTTTGTATTGTTAAGGAGTAAGTACATAGGAAATAGTAATTATATATATATAATAATTATATGTACATATATATAATGGAAAGAGGGAAAATATATTGCTTTATAGTTTATTCTAGAGTAATCCATTATTCACTTGAAATAAATATGTATATAATGTTTCTTTAGAGAAAGGGGAAAAGAAAGAAGAGTAGAAAAGAGGCATCCTAAGCTCCATAGTACATACACATCCATTATTAACAGTCTGTTACAAATCTTTCTGGCCAGTCTATTATGTTTTCTAAAAAAATTTAGGTAGTTGTATCACACAATATAAAAAATCTTGTTTCCTTAAATCACAATAATAGAAGTATTTAGATATTAATAATCTTCATTGTGATTCATTTCAATAAGGACATAAGTTTTCATTGAGTAAATGATTCCTTGTTTACTTAGATATTTACCTAATGTAGGACATTTAGGTTGTTTCTAAATCATTTAAAAATACATTGTTATGAAGTATTTTGTACTTGTAAGCAGTAGAGTGTTCAGGTTTATAAAGAAGAGGTACACTTGAAGAGAGAAAGAGAAGAGACACAGACAGATGGAGAGAGAGAGAGAGAGAGAGAGAGAGAGAATTTGAGTGACTCTTCACTTTGTGCATTTGGCATTTGTGTTTTCCGAAAAGAATTAAGGTGACTGCTCTTATCTATGGAATAGCTATAATGGACCATCTCCTTCAAAGCAACTCAGTGAAGTGAACAGCTCACAGAAATTTATTAAAGACAATAAAATTTGATTCTGTTATATTTACAGAAATATTTTTATATTTCCATTTTAAGTCAGAGGCATATGGACATAAAATTTTTATTTGAAGTTTTATAAATATTTCCAAATATTTGATAGTTAGCAATTTAATAGTTATTTAAAACTCACAAGTGATGGTTAAGCCTGTAAGAATTCTTTTATGAACAAGTTACAATTTGATTTATCCTAGTAACAAAATCAAAATGAGCAGCAGAACACAAGTAAAAGGCAAGACTCTATATATCTTACATTTAACTTATTTTGGACTTTCACTGTTTTATGGACCAGCATATAGTCATTCAAGAATAATTTCAATGCATCAACAAAGGTAGTTCCCATTTAGAGTCGTGTGGCTCTAAAATTCTCCTAATTTTTACTTCTACACATTGTATTAGTTAGTTTCAGAGCAGCAATGATCTCCAGTACCTTGTAATATATTTGCAATAAACATCGTTAAAGTCTGATTAACTGACAAGACTAATGCTTATGTTTGGCATCTAATCAATCTCAGAGACTCTTCACTGCTCTTTGTACTACATATCTTAACTGCTTCCATGCTGCTGAAGGTAGCAGTTATCCTGATTACATATCAAAACAGAAATGCCAGTTCTTCATTGCCAAATCCAGTAAGATCTGAAGGCACATTTTCTGTTTTGCCAGTCTTAGCAGCAATAAAGTAACCTTCTGATATCTCGTCATAAGTAAGCATATACCATAACATATTAAAAGCTCAGTTTTTAATTTAACTAACCAAAAATTGTTCAAGTTTACACAAACAAATAATTCTCTACCAAAGGAGTACTTTTAAGAAAGGGATGCTAATGTTTCAGGATACCCCCTCTCCACTAGTCCTATCTCATGGAATTTCTGGGTTAACCAGAAGAGAACAGAGGTCAGTACTTATATATAGATTCTCTGTTTAATATGAGCAACATGGAACTGAAATAGACAATGCAAGATTTCATTTTCGACAGATTTAACAATGTTTTATATATAGATTAAGCCTTTTCTGTGTTGCATCACTTTTGCTATCTCTTTTAGTTTGATCCTCTTACCATCAACACAACAGCAACCAATATCCCATAATAGTTAGAAAGTATTATGAAGATAGATGGGTGAGGGTAACCCTCCTCATGGGATGAATTCCTCCCATTTGCAGTTGTCCCCACCAACTCTCAGGAATCTCATTAAACATTTTGCTTATGAATTTTATAGCATCTTTTGATACATCAAATCTGTTCTTTCACTTGATAAAAGAGTACTGTCAGATATGTGCCAGACATTGTATTAAATGTTGAGCAAATAATAATAATCACAATATAATTGCAAACCTATATGGAATGGATAACTCTATTAGCCTAACAATTTCCCAGATGGATCTGGGTGCTCCCAGTATCTCACTGCAAAGGATATTGATGAAATCAGCATCCACATGTGGTAGATGAGACAAATCCTCTCCTTACATTAACTGTACATATGAAATGTGGGATGAGAGAAAATTGTCAGTACTGCTGTCTTCTTTATCCAAATACACCCTAGTAAACAACAATAACAAAAAAATAACAACAACAACAAAACCCACCAAACACATGTAAAGTAGTTCTAAGGAAATAAATAGGAAATGTAGGTTTATTTAATATTTAGGCCAGGTACTGCCCTAGGCCCTGCTGGTTATGATGTTAACTATTCTGGGGAGAAAAAGGAATATAAACAAACAAGCACTTCAAGATCATTTTTTATATTACTGTGTTCAACAAATGAAATAAAGTGAATGACAGTATCAAGTATGATTTACATGAGCGTGTACAGCTGCTTCAATTTGGAAGGTAATGAATAGCTTGGATACTATATCAGTTACATGGTTATCATGGGATTTTCCTATCTACTGAAGAAGAAATAGAGAAGAATAGAGAATTGTGAGAACTATATTAATGGGGGAAAGAATACACAGGTCAAGGAGGCTTAAGGTGCAGTTTAACTTCTGAACAATTAAAGGTGGGGATCCTTTACAGCTATTTCAGTTTTGTATATGTGTGTCCCTTATTGAGACAGTAATAGCAACTTCTTTCTATTCTTCTTTAATTTTATAAGCAGATCCTAACCTTGTGTTTTGATAGTTTGGCTCCAAGGACATAAGACAAATTACTTAACCTCTTTGTGCCTCAGTTAACTCAGCTGTAAAATAGAAATATATATGTACTTCAGAAGTTCTGGGAATTAAATCAATTAATTTATGAAAATATATACAAAATCATAAAGTTAATGCTAATGCATATAATGTAAAAAATTATACATTCATAAATAAGTTACCAAAGAAAATTATATGTATCTAAATGATACCTGGCACAATGTAAGCAATACTTATTTATATTACAGGTTTAAACTGTCTTATTGGAATGAAATATGAACAGTTGCATTCATTTCCTTGGGATGCCGTAACAAAATACCATAAACTAGGTGACTTAAAACAATAGAAAGTTATTCTCTCAAACTTCTGGAGACTAGATGTCCAAAATTAAGGTGTCAACATGGTCATGCTCTCTTTGAAAGATCAAAAGAAAGCTCTTTGCTAGTCTCTTCCTTGCTTCTGGTTGTTGCTGACAATCCTTATTCTTTCTTTGCTTGCAGATTCAGCAATCCAATCTCTGTCTCTGTCTTCACGTGATATTCTCCCTTTGTGTATCTTTATGTGATATTCTCCTTGTGTGTTTCTCTTACGTCTCTGCATCCTCTCCACAAGGACACCAGTCATATTGGATTTAGGGCCCACCATAACTTAGTATGATCTCATGTTACCTTGGTTACATCTGCAAAAACTTATTTCTAAATTCTGTCATGGGCACCAGGTGTTAGGGCTTGAACATGGCTTTTTTCAGTGTGGGGAAGACACAATTCAACCCATACAAATTCTTTTCAAAAATTCACTTGGTTGTTCCATAAATACTTATTGAGTACTTTTTTATAGTCTGGTCACACTGCACCAGGTGCTGTTTTAGAACATTTAGGTTATAAGCTGAAAGAGGCACTAATATTAGTGGAAGCACTCTTGTGTCAGTTAACAAGTGTTGAGAACTACTAGGCAGTGTCCTTAATGATATCATAATTTTATTGAAAATGAAACTTCAGTATTCAAAAAGTTAAGTCCCTTTTAAGGGTCACACAATAGGTAAATTGGAACTGGATTCTAACACAGTTCTTTCTGCTGCCAGATGATTTGTGCTTATCATTAATCACACTTATTAAATACAATTTGTAAATTATATTAATGAAAGAGAAAGCTAGATTGAGTTATAATTAGGCTTGGTCAGTAAGACACCACACCTCGCTCCATTGTACACTTGATTGTGTGTGTGTGTGTGTGTGTGTGTGTGTGTGTGTGTGTGTGCATGTTCATCATTGCATAGACCCATTAATTTTCTTGATGTTTTCAATAGCTTTTAAAAATGAGCAAAAAACAATATGATATAAAACCAACTGTAGAATTATTTCTCCATAACTACTACCAAGAATTAGAATTCTCTGTAAATGCTTATTATTCACAGCTTTATAAACCTAGAAAGTTTTGAGATGATAGACAGCAAAAAAATTATTTCTACCTGTCAGGCTATATGTCAATAAAGAGTCAGTAAATCTCTTTTGGGAAGATAAATGTCAAACTATTTTTTTTTAAAGTCAAAATGACATTTAATTTTGTGTTCAATATCTTTATAAATAATATAAACTACTATTTTAAATCATCTTAATTATATTGATTATGTATAAAATATTTAATAGAAGACTCAAAAACAGAATAAAAACATAAAAATATCATCCTGATTTCCATTATTGCTTATTGGTGGAAATATAAGAGAAAACATGTCAAGAGAAGATGGTGATTATATTTTTAAATAAATAATTCTGAGAGGCAGTTCAAGATGGCAAGATAGGGAGCTCCTGAACTTACCTCCTCCCATGGACACAGCACATTTATGACTACGTAGGAAATAGTTTCCTCTGAAAAAGTCCTAAAAACTGCATAAACAGAGCCTCCACAACAAAAGCAGCATCAAGATGTGTAGAAGAGGCACAGACATGGTCTTACCAAAAAAACAAACAAACAAAAAACGCCACCCCAGGTGCCATGGTCCACAATTGTGAATAACCTCAAAAATAGGGAAATTTTCCCTAAGAAATGAGGAGTTTTTGCTCCACATTAGGTACCCCAACCCTTAGATCCCGCACAGGAGAGATGAAGCCAATAAAATTATGATATCATTAAGGCCACTGCCTAGTAGTTCTCAACATTTGTTAACTGACACAAGAGTGCTTCCACTAATATTAGAAATAAAGAAAGCAATCCCATTTACAATTGCATCAAAGAAAGCAATCCCATTTACAATTGCATCAAAAAGAATAGACACATAGAAATAAATTTATAAACAATTGTTTATAAAAAATTATAAACAAAAATAAATTTATAAACAAAACAATTTATAAATTGCATCAAAAAGAATAGACACATAGAAATAAATTTAACCAAGGAGGTCAAAGACCTATACAATTAAAACTATAAGATAGTAATAAAAGAAATTTAAGACAACCCAAATAAATGAATAGATATACCATTCTCATGGACTGGAAGAATTTATATTGTTTAGAAGTCCATATACCAAAAGAAATCTACAAATTCAATGCAATACCTATCAATATACCAATGACATTTTTCATAGAACTGAAACAAATAATCCTAGAATTTGTGTGAAAACACAGAAGACCCCAAATAGCCAAAGCAATATTGTGAAAGAACAAAGCTGAAGGTGTCACACTCTCTGATTTCAAACTGCAGTACAAAGCTCCAGTAATAAAAAAAAAAATGAAAGTGTTGTATTGGCATAAAAACAGGCATATGGATCAATGGAATAGAATAGAGACCCCAGAAACCCACACATATATGGATAATTAATTTATGACAAAGGACCCAGGAACATACAATGGAGAAAGAACAGTCTCCTTAATAAATGGTGTTTGGAAAATTGGACAGATCCATGCAAAAGAATGAAACTAGAACACTATATCATACCGTACAAAAAGTTAACTCAAAATGGATTAAAGACTTGACTGTAAGCCCTGAAACCATAAAACTCATAGAAAAAAAAAAAAAACATAGGCAGTACACCCTGACATTAGTCTTACCGATATCTTTCTGGATATGTCTCTCCAGGCAAAGGAAACAAAAGCAAAAATAAATGGGATTACACTGAACTAAAAAGCTTCTGCACAGCAAAGGAAACCATTAGCAAAATCAAAAGAAAACCTACCAAATGAGAGAATATTTGCAAATCATGTATCCTATAAGGAATTAATATCCAAAATATCAATATATAAAAAACTCATACAACTCAACTACAAAAAGCCCAATTAAAAACAGGCGCAGTATCTAAATAGACATTTTTCCAAAGAAGACACACTGGCACATGAAAAGATGTTCAACATCAGTAATTATTAGGGAAATGCAAATTAAAATCATAATGAAGTATCACCACACACCTTTTAGAATAGCTATTATCAAAAAGACAACAAATAACAAGTGTTGGCAGGGATGTGGAGAAAAGGGAACCCTTGTACACCGTTGCTGGGAATGTAAATTGGTGTAGCCACTACAAAAACTAGTACAGAGATGCCTCAAAAAATTAAGAATACAATTACTATATGATTTAGCTTCCTTCTCTGTTTTTTTATTCAAGGAATATGAAAACACTAATTAGAAAAGATTTATGCACCCCTATGTTCAATGCAGCATTACTTACAATAGCTAAGATATGGAAACAACCTTAATGTCTTTCAATGGATGAATGGATAAAGAAGGTATGTTTGTCATTTGTGACATGAATGGACCTTGAGGATTTATGTCTGTGAAATAAGTCAGTTGGAGAAAAACAAACACTGTATGATTTCACTCATATGTGAAATCTAAAGAGAACAAAACAAAAACAAACTCATTGCTACAGAGAACAGATTGGTGGTTACCAGAGGGGAAAAGGGTGGAGGGGTGAACTAAATGGGTGATGGTGGTCAATTGTATGATGATGGATAGTAAGTAGACCTGTGGTTATCACTTTTTAAGGTATACAGATATTGAATTATAATGTTCTACACTCAAAACTTCTGTTACATACCAAGTTTACCTCAAAAATAAATAAATAAATAAATACTCTGATAGATTGAGAAATTCTTAAGAGAAAAAAACACCTCTCACAAAATTTAACTAATTTAATTAAAATTTAATTAATTTCAATTAATTTTGAAAATTTAATTTAGTTTCAAAAATGAAAATAAATCCAACCAGGTACATGTTGTTTTCATTTAAAACTATGGCCATTTGAGAAATAAGGCAAATTTTTAATCACTAATTACAGATTCCTCACAGTGTTTCATTTACTTGGAGGAGAACAAAAAGGTAGGAGACTCTTATTTCTATATAAGACAGTAATCTAAAAGTGCCAAGGACTTCACCAAAACTCTCTCCAGATGCGAAAAATGGCCCATTGCAAAAAGTGCAATTGTTGGATGAAGAAGTTTCATTCTCCCTTGGTGCAGCTTGTGTGCTCTAACTAAAACCAGCTACCCCAACCTCTAAGAACAACTGGAAAATGTTTCCTTCTGTATCTTACGAGCAAGATTTCTCTCCCTAAGCTTTGGAAACAGATAGGAAAGGAATATATAGTTGCTTTGGTCAGGGCCAAATTTGTGAATGGTTAGTCACATTTTTTTGTTCCAAGTAATGAGTTGTTCATAGAAATATTCAAACACTGGTTTTGAAATCACACTTATATAATCAATCATTTTAAATAGGTACAGCATAAAATATCTTTCCCTGAGATGTCCATGGTATATTGAGAAAGAAAATAGTTCAAAAAAAAATTAGACAAGGGAAGCTTCTTTTCATTTGCTAATACTCACTATTTTTACATTTGATATGTGCCTGGAGATTCTACAATCACACACCTTTTATAAATCACAAAAATGAAAATAAATATACATGGACTGCTTATATTGTAGAAGAAAAAAAATAAGTGTTTACTTTCATGAATGTCCCAATCTTCTAATCATAATATACCTTTCATTTTATATGCCAATGAAAAGAATACACCCTACAAGAAAAAGTCTAAAAATGTCTAAAAATTATCCACATGATAGGGTTTTATAATATAACTTTAAAAATACATGAATATATACCTGTATATGAGAACAAGCCCATTACATCAAATTGAATATCATTCAAAATGATAAAAACCCTTTTACTGGTGCTTGCACTTGGTGTAATTTGAATACCTAGGAAATCAATATCTGCTTTAGTATGTGTTTACAGTCATATAATTGAAATATCAGACAAGCAGTGAACCACAGGATTTTTCTGTGCAAACAGCAAGGAGTTCTAACTATAAAGCTCCTCTCAGTGCTAGTGGACCTCAGGTTGTAATTACATAAAGCTTTTAAATGTACTATTTTTTCAAAAGAACCTGTTGGGGTAACAATTCAAGGGAAGAAAAAATTCTAAAAATACCAGAATTGACACTTCATACTGAGGCAAGAAAGAAGGAACTGTTTAAAGGGAAATTGATAAGGAAGATTCTGGAGGGCTCTCATTCACAACACCTTAACAATACCATCATCCTGATCACTTGAAGCTTTTCACGCACAGCCTGGAGTACCTTAGAAGCATTCAGCTTCATTCTTCACCAGATCAGGGATTTTACTGTTTCTTTACTTACTTCTAAAAGCTTAAACCTCTTTTTCTGGCCGACTCTCATACCTTGTCCTGAAAATACTTTCTATCTGATAAGAATACATTCTTCTCAACCAGAGCCAGTGCACCATTGCAGCCTCTGGGATGCACAGTCCTTACTATCCTCACATCCAGTAGTGCATTGGATCAAAGACACATGTGCCTACAGGCCAGGCAGGTGGGGTTGAAGCAAAGCACCAGTGGAGCAGATAGTTAGTAAATGGCAATTGACATCTAGCTGCAGAGCAGCGATGGAGTGGGTGTGGCTTGGAGTGTAACCCAGAGAATTTATTGCATTTCTTACTGTATATTATTTGAAGTTAATTATGTTAGTATGATTGCCGACCATACTTTTTGATACTCATGGAGCAATGCTGCAAAATTAAAATATTTGACTATGCTTTCTAATTCTAACTTCCTACCTAAATAAAACAATCCATTTACCCTAAGAAAAACTGAGCTATAGACTCGTCTTTGATAATGTATGCTGTAAAAGTTACTATGTAATAGAATGTATCCAATAACTTCCTAATTTCAAGAAAATTTCTGATCTTGATGATGTCATTAATTTCAAATCTATGCTTATTAGAAGGAGGTTGTGATTTTTTTTTGTATTGCTCATTTAAAGGATAAAAAAGAAACAATCTAACGTGATGTGCCACATTATGAATTTAATTAATAATATAATAGCTACTGTATTTTAAGCAACAACCATCAAAGATCTACATTTTAATAAATGTTTATTGTATTAGTCATTCAAGTTGTTGCTATGTTATTTTTATATATTAGGTCCATTTCTCTGCAGCATGATGGTATTTTTCTCAAATAAAACTCTTTAAGTTTCAGGATTGTAACTGGGATGTTATTTAGAACATGCTAAAGGAAAAGAGGGAGTGGAAAGTATTGTAACTTTTATCATTGTCTAGGTTCTAGAGACTACGTGCACTTTTTCTTGGTCTTCAAAGATAAATAGGAACTGAATAATAACATAAGGACTCACAAAATGGGCTAAAGTTCAATAACTTATGGTCCATTAATATATGAAACCACATTAATAATAGTTTTCTATGAATCACATTGGTTTTATCAGCAGGTTTTTGACACTTGCCTGGTAGTCTTAGTCTGTTCCTCTGTTTATAAAACTTGGGCCATTACCACTCTCTCCTCGGTGGGTGAGTTTTATATTTCCAAACAAGATTAGAAAAATGATGAACAAACAATTCTTTATAGTTTATCCTCTTGACATTCTAGACCAGCCTAACTTTCATTCCAAAGAGTTATTCTTGCCTTATTTCTCAATACACAGTATTACTGAATACATATATTCTCAATATATACAATATTGAGCAATATATACTCAAATGTAAACATGGTGAACATCTAAAGTACTCCGTCATATGCCTCAGCTATGCCTTTCATTCATGTTCCTAAATTGTTAGCTTTCTCTTCTGGGAATACCTTTTTTCCTACCACCATCTTTAAACACCATCATTTAAAACTTTACTTACTTTTAGTAGGTGTTATTTTTGGTTCCACATCAAAAACCTCTCCACATAATTGATAAATCTTGTGGATGGCATAAATTGTCTCACAGTATTAAAGCCAAAAAGATCTGATGTTCATAGTTCAAGACTCCCATGTAGTGAAAACACAGGAGTGACCTAAACATGGGAAGTTAAGTATACCTGCTTTGGATTTTGAATTGGAAGCTAAAGATACCAAAAAGCAAGACTGATGAAGTCATGTTTGTGACAGAAGTGGTAATAGTGATATTTATTATATACAAACAGAAATGACAATGATAGCAGAGGCAGTGTCCAGTGGTCTTTTTATGGTAAGACTACATAAGACGTCATCTTTTTATAAGAAATTGTTGCTTCTGATGTTTACTGATTGATGTAATAGTACTCTAAACAAACTGACTCCATGGTAGGATTGTGACAGTGATTCTGGGTACATAACCTTCTTTGTTACTGTCTGTTTCTATAGCCTGGTTCTTCAATTATCCCAGGAGTTCTGTGACCAATAAATATATTGTCTATTTAAATAATTAAGAATCAGTTTTTATTGCTTGCAACTAGGAAAACTCAGAATAATACATATTGATGCCAAGCTGGAGTAGTAAAGAAACTGGTATCTAGCTGTTGCTGAAGAAAGTCCTTTATATTCTCAGTCTCATTAAATAAAAATATTGTAGAAATTATTTTTGTCTGTCAGAGACGTTAGAACATCTTTCCCATTTTTTCCTTCAGATTAAGTGAATTTTAAATTCTGCACCATAATTTGGATTGTAAGATTTTAATCATGTACTCACTTCATAAACCCTTGAATTGGTCCATAAATTTAAAATATTATATTGATAAAACAGGAAATCAGAAATTAATAGAAACTCAATACTCTTTTAATGGTAAGAGATATATCCCATAACATGCAGAAGTTTGACCCTGAGTAAATCAACTGATGAAAAGGAGGGCCTGGCATGTTGTGATATCTCTCTCAAAATGGAGGACAAAAGGCATCATATGACATGTTTAGGTGTTCTGATGAATTAACCATTTGACCCAAAAGGCTAACAGATTTGAGTTAGACCCATTTCAACAGAATCTCTTCAGCTGGTGCAAGTTTCTGTACAAGAAGCTTGGTTGAAAGAACTGTGGGATCTACAGCATGGTTTGGCAAACTTTTCTTATAAAACCAGATACTAAATATTTTAGGGTTATGGCCATACAGCCTGTGTTACAACAGCTCAGATCCACATCATTTTAGCATGAAAACAGCCACAGACAATTCTTTAACAACTAGGTGTAGCTGTGGTCTAATAAAAATATATTTATAAAAATAGGCAACAGGACATAGGCTATAGTTTGCTGATTTCTGATTATAGGATTCAAGTATCAGGGAATAGGTTTGAGGGGAAATTAGTTCTCAATTCAAAATGTCATTCTGACTTTTTACTATGGTTAATAAGAAGTCAATTAAACAAACTGTCTCAACAGCTCCTAAGTAAAATGAAGATAACATTTTTTTAATTGTATGTACAATTTTTAAAAATACAAGATTTCTGCTGGAATATTTAGGAATAAATTGGCATGAAGCCTGCACTTTACCTTCTAAAAGTATGGCAAAACCAAAGAGAGAGCTAAATCAAATATGGCAAAATTATTTTTTCTTTAAATCTAGGTAAATCATATAAGAATATGCACTGAAAAATTCAACTTTTCTCTAGGATTCAAAATGTTTACAATAGATAGGAAAATCATAGTAAAATAAGAAGAAAATCACAATATTCTTATTTAGATTATTCTGAATATAATTAATTCAAATTATTATGAATTTGAAATTCTTGGCTATAATATCCACTAGCCTGAATTTGGTATTTATAAAGTAAATAAACTTTAATATGTAATTTACTATTTGTATTAATCATTGGAATTCTGTATTCTTCAACTGGTTTGTTTCACAGGCTCATTTTATTTTTTATAATTCTAATAAAGCATTTTAACATATACTAAATCTTTAAGTATTATAGAAAAAGCTAGGATTAAGTGTTAGGACATCTTTAGCATTCATACTTTGCAGAAAAACATAAACAATTATTATTATACTTTCAGGTCATCTGACCCTTCCGAGTTCACATGATACTAGGAAGAAAATTAAATGGCCTACTCTAGGGGAAGCTGGGGCGAAGTGAGAGTAGCACTGACATATATACACTACCAAGTGTAAAATAGATAGCTAGTGGGAAGCAGCCGCATAGCACAGGGAGATCAGCTCAGTGCTTTGTGACCACCTAGAGGGGTGGGTTAGGGAGGGTGGGAGGGAGGCTCAAGAGGGAGGAGATATGGGGATTTATGTATGCATACGGCTGATTCACTTTGTTGTACAGCAGAAACTAACACAGCATTGTGAAGCAATTATACTCCAATAAAGATATATTTTTAAAAAATAGTATTGTTAACACACTAGTTCCTTCTTCTGAGTTGATCACAACTTCATTTTCTGCAGCCACACTGAGAAACATAAATTATGCATGGATTAGTCAGACTTGTTTGTAATTAACTAAAAATCATTCATTCCATTCTAAAAAAATCATTCTCCATGTGTTATGTCTAAACAGTCTGAAGCAAGTAAAATAAGTGGATAATTTCCACTTTAACATATAGTAAAATAAAATCGAGGGTGCTGGATTCAGGAGAGAAGCTGTTTAGATTTAATAGCAAAGTAAAAAGAGTAATTTTAAAAGCCAAAGGACATTAAGAGATAGTGGCCATGATATTAAAAACCAAAAATATCATACCATAATTGAATCTCATTTCTAAAATAAATAATACATTTTTATGATTTCTATTGAGGCTAATTTCACAAATTAAATATATATATATGTATACATATATTTTTTCTAAGTTGCAATAGATCTGGCACAGAAAATAGTAAATTTTCTACTAGCTGTGCAATTTGATGTACTTTTAAGTCTATATAACTATAAGTATGTGAAGGAAGTAATTCTGGGAATAGTAGAGAAACAAATTACAAGTACACTATATTCACTGGGCAAATATAGTTGATGGAAGAAGTAAATAGGAGAAATTCAAGCAGAAGTACTGGGATGAATAGATAAGCAGTTTTGATGAGTGGCTTAATCTTTGCAGTATACATTTTTCATAATTTGCTTATTCTAATGTTTGGAAAGTTAATACTCATATTCTTTATGTTTGAAGATATCCCAGGGATATGAGTTTTTCCTTCAACAAACCTTGCCTTTTTTGTCAGCTCTGATGTTTTCCAAATTTGTTCTGATCCTCCTGTTTTTATTTAACCAGAAACTTTTCTCCCATATTTTCTCTTTTGGGTCTTCACTATAATTTGAGATTAATTATTTTGCAAGTAATTTCACTAATTCTGTTGTGGTTTCATCACAATGAGAAAAAGTCAAATGGGCCTTTCAGATGAATTTATGTGTATGCATAAAGATTAAAAGGAAAAAAAATGCTTCACAGATTGAATCAACTTGCTCCCTCATAAGAACTCCAAATAAAATTAGCTCAAGGTTTATCTGTCATTTAGCGTTCCTAGTCTCTGGCAATACATATAAAGTTAAGAATATATTTTCCTCTTTGTTTCTAGAAGTTATCCAGAGAGAAAACAAATTTAAGGGCACAATTTTCTTTTTTCTTTCTTCCATTTTTATTGAGATATAATTGACATACAGTACTGTATAAGTTTAAGATGTACAGCATAATGACTCTCTGAACAAGTTTCATATATAACACACAGCAGTGTTAATTGTATTAATCATGTTGTGCATTACATCCCTAGTACTTATTTATCTTATAACTGGAAGTTTGTACATTTTGACCACCTCCATCCAGTTCCCTTTCCCCGAGCCCCCACCTCTGGTAACCACAAATCTAATCCCCCTTTCTATGAGTTTATTTGTTTACTTGTTTCGTTTTGAAGTATAATTGACCTATAACACTATGTTATTTCCTGGTGCAAAACATAGTGATTCAATAATTCTATACATTACAAAATGATCACCATGGTAAGTCTAGTTACCCTCTGTCACCATACAAAGATATTACATTATTATTGACTATATTTATTTATATTTAAGTCGAATAAATATTCAGTGTATTATTAAATTAATAATTAAGTGGAACAGTCATCAAGATTATATGGTTGTAGTTAAATGCACAGACACTAGAACTAAATTACATAGATTTAAATTCTGACTCTACCACTCACTAAGATGTTTAATCTTTGGCAGGTTAACTCAACACTCTGTGCCTCAGATGCCTCATTTATAACATGGAGTTATTTTGTAACTGGAAGTTTGTCCCTTTTAATTTTCTTCACCTATCAAACCTGATAGCCTATGGATAAAGTTTTTGCCAAACTATTAAAGATTTGATTATTAAAGTATCTTAAAATTCTTATAATTTAATGATGCCTAGATCCTGGACAAGAGAGCCATCCAATTGCATCCAGATAATTCTATGTAAAAAATTAGATGAGTGGCTAATCTAATGATATGGCCGTTAAGGTAAATAGACAGCATGAGTCAGAATAATAAACTAGAGCAGAAACAGCAGTAACCTTTCTCCAACATGAAAACACATGACACTTTATAAATTACAAGATAGCATAACAGTTTAAACAAATGTAAATTTCCCTAACTTCTGGTATCTTTAGTCCCAAGAAAACCATTACATATTTAGTGAATATTTAGATATACTTCTAAAACTCTTTATCTCTCCCTCTTTCCTGTTTTCTGCTTTATTCTTTATTTTTTTCCAGCTTCATTGAGGTATAATTGACAAATAAAATTGTAATAAATTTAAAGTGTACAGCATGATGATTTGATATATGCATACATTGTGAAATCATTCTCACCGTCAAGTTACATAACACATCAATCAACTAACAGTTACTTTTTTTTTTTCTTTTTGGTAAGAATGTTTAAGATCTACTCTCAAAAAGTTTCAAGTATACAATATACTATTACTAACTATAGTCACCATGCTATACCTTAGATCCTCAGAATGTATTAATCTTATAACTGAAAGCTTGTACCCTTTACCAACCTCTCCTTCATTTCTTCCATCCCTCATCCTCTGACAACCACCATTCTACCCTCTGTTTCTATGAGTTTGACCAATTTTTTTGGTAAAACTTCACATGTAAGTGATAACATGTAGTATTTGTCTTTTTAAATCAGGATTATTTTGCTTAGTAAAATGTCCTCCAATTTCATCTGTATTATCACAAGGCAGGATTACCTTTTTTAATGTTGAATAATATTCCCTTGTGTGTGAATGTATGTGTGTGTGTGCGTGTGTGTGTGTGTCTTTAGCCATCCATTCCTCTACAGACACTTAGGTTGTTTCCATTCTTGGTTATTGTCAAAAATGTTGCAATGAACACAGCAGTACAGATATCAATTCCAGACAGTGATTTTTTTTTCCTTTGGATATGTAGAAGCAGGATTGTTGGCTCATCAGTTATATTTTTAATTTTTGAGGAATCTCTGTATTGTTTTTCATAATGGCTATGCCAATTTACAGTCCCACCAACACTGTACAAGGGTTCACATTTTTCAATATTTTACCAACATTTGTTATCTCTTGTCTTTTTAATAATAGATATCAGAAAAGATGCGAGGTCATAACTCTTTGTGGTGTTGATTTGCATTTCTCTGATGATAAGTGATGCCAATCATCTTTTAAAGTACCTATTGGCCAATTGTATGTTTCTCAGGTCTTTGCCCATTTTGTAAGTGGATTATTCGTTTTTCTGCTATTGAGTTTTGTGAGCTCCTTATATATTTTTGGTATTAACACCTTATTGATATATGATTTGCAAATATTTTCTCACATTCCTTAGGTTACCTTTTCATTTTTTTATGTTTTCCTTTGTTGCTGTGAGGAAACATTTTAGCTTGATGTACGCCCACTTTTTAAAATTTTATTGCCTTTGCTTTTATCAAATCTAGAAATTTATTGCCAAGACCAACATCAAGGAGATTTCCTCTATGTTTTCTTCTAGGAGTTTTACAATTTCAGGTCTTACCTTCAGCACTTTAATCTACTTTAGTTTGATTTTTGTGTATGGTGTAAGATAGGGTTCTTATTTTATTCATTTGCATGTGGATATCCAGTTATCTCATCACCATTTATTGAAGAGACTATTCTTTTTCTGTGTATTCTTGGCATCTTTGCTGTGACTTAATTGACCATATGTGTGTGTTTATTTTTGAGCTCTCTGTTCTATTCCATTGATCTCTCTGTCTCTTTTTATGCCAATATCATACTGCTTTGATTACTACAGATTTGTAATATAGTTTAAAATCAGGAAATATGATGCTTCCAACTTGGCTCTTCTGGCTTAAGATTGCTTTCACTATTCAGTGACTTTAGTCATTCAACACAAATTTTAAGATTGTTTCTTCTATTTCTGTGGAAAATGCCATTGCAATTTTGATGGGATTACATTGAATCTGTAGATTGTTTCAAGTAGTATGGACATTTTCATAATATTAAATCTTCAAATCTATGAATATCAAATATCTTTCCATCTACTTATATTTTCTTTAATATCCTCCATCATCATTTTATAGTTTTCAGTGTACAGATGTTTAACCTCTCAGGTTAAATGTATTCCTAAGTATTTTATTCTTTTTGGTGTTATTGTAAGAGGGATTGTTTTCTTAATGTTTTTATCAGGTATTTCATTTTTAATGTAGAGAAATACAAATGATTTATGCATATTGATTTTGTATCATGCACTTTTACTGAAGTTTTTAAACTGTTTTAACAGTTTTTGGTGAAAACTTTAGGGTTTTCTATACATGGATCATATCATATGCAAACAGAGAAAATTTTACTTCTTCCTTTCCAGTTTGGATGCCTTTTCTTTTTCTTGCCTAATTGCTTTGACTAGTAATTCCAGTACTGTGTTGAATAGGAACAGTGAGAGTAGGCACCCTTGTCTTTTCCTAAACTTAAAGGCAAAGGTTTTAGCTCTTCATGATTGAATACAATGTTATTTGTTGATTTGTCATGAGTGGCTTTCATTATGTTGCAGAACATGCCATGTGTATACCTAATTTGTTTAGGGTTTTTGCATGAAAAGATGTTGAAGTTTTTCAAACGATTTTTCTGCATCTATTGAGACGATCATGATTGATTTTTACCTTTCATTCTTTTAATGTAGTGCATCACATTTGTTGTTTTACATGTGTTGAACTACCTTGCATCCCTCATATAAATCCCACTTGAGCATGGTGAATGATACTTTTAATATGCTGTTGGATTCATTTTGATAATAATTTTTGAGGATTTTGCATCTATGTTCCTCAAGGTTATTGGCTTGTAAGTTCATTTGTTTATAAAGCCATCAGGTCTTGGACTTCTCTTTTTGGGGGAGGTTTTCGATTACTGATTCAATTTCCTTTTTCATTTTGGTCCATTCAGATTTTCTCTCTCTTTATGGTTCAGTCTTGGGAGGTAATTTCTTTCTATGAGTTTACCTATTTTTTCTAGATTATCCAATTTGTTGACTTAAAATTGTTCATAATAGTCTCTTAAAATCTTTTGCATTTCTGTGGCATCAGTTGTAATGTTTCATCTTTCATTTCTGATTTTATTTATTTGAGACTTCTCTTTTTTCTGCATTAGGTCTAGCTCCAGATTTGTCAATTTTGTTTATCTTAAAAAAAAAAAAAACTCCTAGTTTTGTTAACCCTTTCTATTGTTTTTCTCCTATCTATTTCATTTATATCTTCTCTGGTCTTTGTTGTTTCATTCCTTCTGCTAACTTTGGGCTCAGTTTGTTCTTTTTTTCTAATTTCTTGACTTGTAAAGTTGGGTTGTTTATTTAGGATTTTTTTTTCCCTTAAAGTAGATGGTTATTATTATAAACATTCCTCTTAGAAATGCTTTTGCTGCATCCCATAAGTTTTGGTATTTTGTGTTTCCATTTTATTTTGTTTCACATTCACATTTCAAATGTTCATTTTTTTAATTTTTAGATTTCTCTTTTTAGTTTTTATTGACCCATTGGTTGTTTAAGATTTTATTGTTTAGTATTCAAATATTTGTGAATTTTACAGTTTTTCTTCTGTTATTGATTTCTGGTTTCATATCATTGTATTCAGAAAAGATGCTTGATACAATTTCAACCTTCTTAAATTTGTTAGGACTTGTTTTGTGGCCTAATCTATCTGAGAGAATGCTTTATGTGTGCTTGAGAAGAATGTACATTCTATGACTATTGGAAGAAAAGTTCTTTATATATCTGTTAGGCCTATTTGATTTAAAGTGTAGGTCAAGTCCAAAGTTTTCCTCATTTATTTTCTGTCTGGTTGATCTATTCATTGTTGGAAGTGAAATATTGAAGTCTATTACAATTATTGTATTATTGTCTATTTCTCCCTTTGGTTCTGCTAATATTTGCTTTATATATGTAGGTGCTCTAAAATTGTATGCATACGTGTTTACATGTATATCCTCTTGATGAATTGACCCCTTTATTATTATCTAGTAATCTCCTTTTCCCCTTGTTACAGTTTTTGAATTAAAATCTATTTTTGCTGATATAACTATAGCTAATATGCTCTCTTTTGGTTTCCATTTGCATGGAATATCTTTTCCATCTCTTAACTTTCAGTCTATATGTAGCCTTAAAGCTGAAGTGTGACTCTTGTAGTTAGGTTTTATTGTTTTTTTGGTGTGTTTATTTGTTTTTTAATACATTCAGCCCTTCTGTGACTTTTGATTAGAGAATTTAATCCATTTACATTGAAAGTTAATATTGCTAATAAGGACTTACTATTACAGTTATGATAATTGTTTTCTAGGAGTTTTATGTCTTTTGTTACTTTCTTCCTCTCTTGCTGTCTTCCTTTGTAATTTGGTGATTTTCTGCTTTGATATCTTCCTTTTTATCTTTAGTGCATCTACTGTGGTTTTTTGTTTTGTAGCTAACATGCAGTTTACATAAAACATCTTATAATAGTCTATTTTAAGCTTATAACAACTTAAAATTGATTATATACAAAGGCTCTATATTTTTTACTCTCTCCCTCCCCACATTTTATGTTTTTGATGTCAAAATTTACATCTTTTTATTTTATATTGTGTATCCATTAACAAGTTATAGTAGCTATAGTTATTTTCAATACTTTTGCCTTTTAATCCTTATGCTAGAGTTATAGTGAGTAAATGTGAGTTTATTCTTTCACTTATTAATGTAATTGACATCCTTCGCTATTTATACAAATGGGACTTTATCATTGGGTCAAATTATTTTACTATAAATATAAATGTAATATTTTGTAATGTTTCTGAACTTGTGTAAGACACACTGCTATGGTGAATGGGTGAATTTATTAATATGAGAGTTAAAATGTAAATTTCCTTATTAGTGAGGTAGGACACCTTTTTCAGTTGTTGAAGACTATTTTAAAGGTATTTTTTGTAGCTTTTGATTTTACTTATATAGCACTATTACTCAAAAGTTTTTATTTCTATGACTTCAACATATTTACTATTCTTTTTGATTTCTCTGTGTGCATGTGTGTTTGTGTCCATGTTATGTATAATGTTTCATCCCATAGTTTTATTTTCTATATTTTAATCTTTAATCTATTGGGGATTATTCTCAATATAATCAGTAGTATACAGATATAACTTCATTGTTCAAAAAAATACAAAGTTTCTAAAAATAAATTTTATGAGACATTATTCACCATAATATGACATCTCAAATATTTCATATACTAAATTATCACAAAGATTAGCATTTGTACATTGCCATTATTAACATTTGTATTAAGTCCTAGACAAATGGCAATACCTAAAAATACATATATAACTTTATAATATTTGATACAGAAAACTCTCTCTTCAACCAATTTCTTTTATTACTTTTCTCTTCATTATTTCTTTTTATTTTTCCTTACTTACTCTGTCGGTCCTTTTTTTTTTAGTATAGTTTTTAGCATTATCACTGGTGGATTTGTTTTTTGGTTTGGTTGCTCTCTTCTTTCTTTCCTTTTTTGTTTTTAATAATTTAAAAATTTTTTTGTTTTCATAACTTTTATGTTATTTTATTCTTTCTTCCTTTCTTTCTTTCTTTTTTCTCCCTTTTCTTCTGAGCCGTGTGGCTGACAGGGTCTTGGTGCTCTGCTCGGGTGTCAGGACTGTGCTTCTGAGGTGGGAGAGCCAAGTTCAGGACACTGGTCCACCAGAGCCTCACAGCCCCATGTAATAACAAACAGTAAAAGCTATCCAAGAGATCTCCATCTCAATGCTAAGACCCAGCTCCACTCAATGACCAGCAACCTACAGTGCTGGACACACTATGCCAAACAACTAGCAAGACAGGAACACAACTCCACCCATTAGCAGAGAGGCTGCCTAAAATCATAATGAGTTCACAGACCCCAAAAGACACCACAGGACATGACCCTGCCCACCAGAAAGACAAGATCCAGCCTCATCCAACAGAACACAGGCACCAGTCCCCTCCACCAGGAAGCCTACACAACCCACTGAAGCAACCTTACCACTGGGGGCAGAACCAAAAACAACAGGAACTACGAATGTGCAGCCGGCGAAAAGGAGACCCCAAACAGTGAGTTCAGCAAAATGAGAAGACAGAGAAATACACAGCAGATGAAGGAGCAATGTAAAAACTCACCAGACCTAATAAAGAGGAAATAGGCAGTGTACCTGAAAAAAAATTTAGAATAATGATAGTAAAGATGATCCAAAATCTTGGCAATAGAATGGATAAAATACAAGAAATGTTTAACAAGGACCTAGAAGAATTAAAGAGCAAACAAACAATGATGAACAACACAATAAACGAAATTTAAAATTCTCTAGAAGGAATCAATAGCAGAATAACTGAGGCAGAAGAACGGATAAGTGACTTAGAAGATAAAATAGTGCAAATAACTACCACAGAGCAGAACAAAGAAAAAATAATGAAAATAATTGAGGACAGTCTCAGAGACCTCTGGAGCAACATTAAATGCACCAACATTCAAATTACAGGGGTCCCAGTAGAAGAAGAGAAAAAGAAAGGGACTGAGAAAATATTTGAAGAGATTATAGTTGAAAACTTCCCTAATATGAGAAAGGAAATAGTCAGTCAGGTCCAGAAAGCACAGAGAGGATAAATACAGGATAAATCCAAGGAGAAACACATCAAGACACATATTAATCAAACTATCAAAAATTAAATGTAAAGAAAAAATATTAAAGGCAGCAATGGAAAAGCAACAAATAACATACAAGGGAATCCCCATAAGGTTAACAGCTGATCTTTCAGCAGAAACTCTGCAAGCCAGAAGGGAGTGGCAGGACATATTTAAAGCGATGAAAGGGAAAAACCTACAACCAAGATTACTCTGCCCAGCAAGGATCTCATTCAGATTCGATGGAGAAATTAAAACCTTTACAGACAAGCAAAAGCTAAGAGAATTCAGACCACCAAACCAGCTTTACAACAAATGCTAAAGGAACTTCTCTAGGCAGGAAACACAAGAGAAGGAAAAGACTTACAATAACAAACCCAAAACAAATAAGAAAATGGTAATAGGAATCTACATATAGATAACTACCTTAAATGTAAATGGATTAAATGATCCAACCAAAAGACAAACTGACTGAATGGTTTCTATACCATTTACAAGGGGCCCACTTCAGACCTAGAGAAACGTACAGACTGAAAGGGAGGGGATGGAAAAAGGTATTTCATGCAAATGGAAATCAAAAGAAAGCTGGAATAGCAATTCTCATATCAGACAAAATAGACTTTAAAACAAAGACTATTACAAAAGACAAAGAAGGACACTACATAATGATCAAGGGATAAATCCAAGAAGAATATATAACAATAGTAAATATTTATGCACCCATCATAGGAGCACCTCAATACATAGGTCAAATGCTAACAGCTGTAAAAGGGCTAATTCACAGCAACAAAATAATAGTAGGGGACTTTAACATCCCACTTTCACCAATGGACAGATCATCCAAAATGAAAATAAATAAGGAAACACAAGCTTTAAATTATACATTAAACAAGATGGACTTAATTGATATTTATAGGTGTTTCCATCCAAAAACAACACAATACATTTTCTTCTCAAGTGCTCATGGAACACTCTCAAGGATAGATCATATCTTGGGTCACAAATCAAGCCTCAGTAAATTTAAGAAAATTGAAATCATATCAAGTATCTTTTCCAGCCACAATGCTATGAGACTAAATATCAATTACAGGAAAAGAACTGTAGAAAATACAAAAACATGAAGGCTAAATAATACACTACTAAATAACCAAGAGATCACTGAAGAAAACAAATAGGAAATCAAAAACTACCTAGAAACAAATGACAATGAAAACACGACGACCCAAAACCTATGGGATACAGCAAAAGCAGTTCTAAGAGGGAAGTTTATAGCAATACAATACGACCTCAAGAAACAAGAAACATCTCAAATAAACAACCTAATCTTACACCTAAAGCAATTAGAGAAACAAGAACAAAAAACCCCCCAAAGTTAGCAGAAGGAGAGAAATCATAAAGATCAGATCAGAAATAAATGAAAAAGAAATGAAGGAAACAATAGCAAAGATCAATAAAACTAAAAGCTGGTTCTTTGAGAAGATAAACAAAATTGATAAACCATTATCCAGACTCATCAAGTAAAAAAGGGAGAGTACTCAAATCAATAGAATTAGAAATGAAAATGGAGAAGTAACAACTAACACTGCAGAAATACAAAGGATCATGAGAGATTGCTACAAGCAACTATATGCCAATAAAATGGACAACCCAGAAGAAATGGACACATTCTTAGAAAAGCATAACCTTCCGAGACTGAACCAGGGAGAAATAGGAAATATAAACAGATCAATCAAAGCACTGAAATTGAAACTGTGATGAAAAATCCTCCTAGAAACAAAAGCCCAGGACCAGATGGCTTCACAGGCGAATTCTATCAAACATTTAGAGAAGAGCTAACACCTATCCTTCTCAAACTCTTCCAAAATATAGCAGAGGGAGGAACACTCCCAAACTCATTCTATGAGCCCACTATCACCCTGATACCAAAACCAGACAAAGATGTCACACAGAAAGAAAACTACAGGCCAATATCACTGATGAACATAGATGCAAAAATCCTCAACTAGCAAACAGAATCCAACAGCCCATTAAAAGGATCATACAACATGATCAAGTGGGGTTTATCCCAGGAATTCAAGGATTCTTCAATATACACAAATCAATCAATGTGATAAACCATATTAACAAATTGAAGGAGAAAAATCATATGAGAATCTTAATAGATGCAGAAAAAGCTTTTGACAAAATTCAACACCCATTTATGATAAAATCTCTCCAGAAAGTAGGTAGAGGGAATTTACCTTAACATAATAAAGGCCATATATGACAAACCCACAGCCAACATCATTCTCAATGGTGAAAAACTGAAATCATTTCCACTAAGATCAGGAACAAAACAAGGTTGTCCACTCTCACCACTATTATTCAACATAGTTTTGGAAGTTGTAGCCACATCAATCAGAGACAAAAAAGAAATAAAAACAATCCAAATTGGAAAAGAAGAAGTAAAGCTGTCACTGTTTGCAGATGACATGATACTATACATAGAGAATCCTAAAGATGCTATCAGAAAACTACTAGAGCTAATCAATGAATTTGGTAAAGTAGCAGGATACAAAATTAATGCACAGAAATCTCTTGCATTCTTATACACTAATGATGAAAAATCTGGAATAGAAATTAAGGAAACACTCCCATTTACCTTTGCAACAAAAAGAATGAAATACCTAGGAATAAACCTACCAAAGGAGACAAAAGAACTGTATGCAGAAAACTATAAGACACTGATGAAAGAAATTAAAGATGATACAAACAGATTGAGAGATATACCACGTTCTTGAATTGGAAGATCAATATTGTGAGAATGACTATACTATCCAAAGCAACCTACAGATTCAATGCAATCCCTATCAAACTACCACTGGCATTTTTCACAGAAGTAGAACAACAAATTTCACAATTTGTGTGGAAACACCAAAACCCCGAATAGCCAAAGCAATTGTGAGAAAGAAAAATGAAGCTGTAGGAATCAGGCTCCCTGACTTCAGACTATATAGTACAAAGCTACAGTAATCAAGGCAGTATGGTACTGGCACGAAAACAGACATATAGATCAATGGAACAGTATAGAAATCCCAGAGATAAACCCACACACATATGGTCACCGTATCTTTGGCAAAGGAGTCAAGAATATACAATGGAGGAAAGACAGCCTCCTCTTGAATAAGTGGTGCTGGGAAAACTGGACAGCTACGTGTAAAAGAATGAAATTAGAACACTCTCTAACACCATACACAAAAATAAACTCAAAATAGATTAAAGACCTAAGTGTAAGTCCAGACACTATCAAACTCTTAGAGGAAAACATAGGCAGAACACTCTGTGACATAAATCACAGCCAGATACTTTTTGAGCCACTTACTAGAGAAATGGAAATAAAAACAAAAACAAACAAATGGGACCTAATGGAAATTAAAAGCTTTTGCACAGATAAGGAGAGCATAAACAAGGTGAAAAGACATCCCTACGAATGGGAGAAAATATTTGCAAATGAAGCAACTGACAAAGGATTAATTTCCACAATATACAAGCATCTCAATCAGCTCAATATCAAAAAAACCAAACAACCCAATCCAAAAATGGGCAGACAACCTAAACAGACATTCTCCAAAAACTATATACAGATTGCCAACAAATACATGAAAGGATGCTCAGCATCACTAATCATTAGAGAAATGCAGATCAAAACTACAATGAGGTATCACCTCACACCAGTCAGAATGGCCATCATCAAAAAATCTACAAACAATAAATGCTGGAGAGGGTGTGGAGAAAAGGGAATCCTCTTGCACTGTTAATGAGAATGTAAATTGATACAGCCACTATGGAGAACAATATGGAGGTTCCTTAAAAAACTAAAAATAGAACTACCATGTGACCCAGCAATCCCACTACTGGGCATATACCCTGAGAAAACCATAATTCAAAAAGAGTCATGTACCGCAATGTTCATTGCAGCACTATTTACAATAGCCAGGACGTGGAAGCAACCTAAGTGTCCATTGACAGATGAATGGATAAAGAAGATGTGGCACATATATACAATGGAATATTACTCAGCCATAAAAAGAAACGAAATTGAGTTGTTTGTAGCAAGGTGGATGGATCTAGAGACCATCATATAGAGTGAAGTAAGTCAGTAAGAGAAAAACAAATGCCTTATGCTAACACATATATATGGAATCTAAAAACAAAAAAGGATTCTGAAAAAGCTAGGGGCAGGGCAGGAATAAAGATGCAGATGTAGAAAATGGACTTGAGGACATGGGGAGGGGGAACGGTAAAATGGGACGAAATGAGAGAGTGGCATGGACATATATATACTACCAAATGTAAAATAGATAGCTCTTGGGAATTAGCTACATAGCTCAGGGAGATCAGCTCGGTGCTTTGTGTCCACCGAGTGGGGTGGGATAGGGAGGGTGGGAGGGAGATGCAAGAGAGAGGAGATATGGGGACATATATATATATATATATATATATATATATATATATATAGCTGATTCACTTTGTTACACAGCAGAAACCAACACAACGCTATAAAGCAATTATACTCTAATAAAGATGTTAAAAAGCAATAAATAAAATAAAATAGATAACCAAGAAAGAAAAAGTGAAAAAAAAATTAAACAAAAATAAATTATCCTGCCAAGTTCTTTAAATCTGGTCTACTTTCTTCATTCCTTGTACAGTGAACTTAATATACAGGTTGATGCCAATTTCTTTCCATCACTTTTACATGAAAAATAAAATATTATTCTAGTTTCTCAAGTTGAAGGAATCTGATACTTGAATTCAGAAATGAGAATCATATCAGGATTTACTGTGGCATCTCTTTCCCTCCTACTTATGAGTATTATAAAAAATTTAAGTAGAAAAATACAACTTCATAAGAGAATGTCACTTTTGTGCTTCTAAATGTAGAAGGATTTAGACTAAGGAAATCTTTATGCATTTGGAAGAATATTCAAAATTTAATACTCTCAAATTGGATTTCCCAGAAAGTAGACTCTAACATACATTAGCATGTAAGATGTTCACAGGGGAGTGCTCTTGGGCTCAACCTTGTATAAAAAGAAGCAATATGAGAAGGGGTAGATGTATATAAAGGGGTATATAAAGAACTTCTATAATTCAACAACAAAAAAACAATCTAATAAAAAAAAAAGAAGCAATATGAGAAGGGGTAGACGTTGAGCCACAGTGCGTTCATGTCAAAGGCCTTAATTAAAACAGTGGGAGCTCTAGAGCTAGTATGGATTTTCAGATTTACTCTGAGTTGGGAAGATGAAGCCATGTCTATATAACCTTATATTTATTAAGTATTGAATGAGGGATGCCTCTGGAAGAATGTGTGACCTTGAGCAAGGCAGTTTTTTGAACCAAGGCAAAATCTACAATAGGCTGACAGATAATGGATATTTTCTGGCACTGATTCCAGAAACTGGGAGGATGAATCTTTAAATCGTAAGAGTGTATCTAGAAGTAATAACACAATATCCAACTCAAGTACTGTTGAAATTAGCCGTTTTTGAGTGTGAGAATCACAGAGATACTACCTCTGGATCAACTGAATAGTTTTCATGACAAATGTAAAAATAAATTATCTAATTTTTTAGCCAATCATACTTTTAATATCATGAATTGCCTATTAAGTCTGAAAAAATATATTATTTGTATATACTTATAAAATAGAGTTTGTATTCCACAATGTATTTTTAAATTAATGTGCATATATCACTCACAAGTATAGAAGAAAGGTAAAAAACTTGTGGGAGCAGAAAGAAACAATTAACACTTTTATTGAAGAATTTTTTTGCATCTATATCATGCATAGCATGGACTTTCATACCTCCTGAAGTGAACATTTTCAAAATAAGAATGAGAATTCTATTCTGAAGGAAAAGCAGGAAGTAGTAGAGCTAGAATTTGTTGAACACTTAATATATGCCAGGTTATCTACTGGACATCCTCTATTGTTTTCTCACTTTTAGTCCTCACCAAATCCTAGAAGATTGAAGTTTATGTCAACAACTAACTAAAAGATAAATCGCTTTCCATTTCCTCAAATGCTGAGATAAATAAATACGATACTGGCTGTAGTACATGCCCTATACCCAGAGCCAAAGTTATTAATTTCTTCCTTACTTGTTTTTTTCTGAAGAATAAACACTGTTCAGAGATGCAAAACCCCCACCAAAAGACCCCACAGCAATGTAGTAATTTAAAATAAAAGGAAAAAGGTAACATTTGAGAAAGGAAAACTTATCATTCATAGATAAAGATGGTACAGATACATATCAACTATTCAACATAGTCCATAGTAGTAAGGACCTTGCAATGTGCTTGGATAAAGGAGACATAAACATAGAATGCAAATAAACATTGCAAGTGATACCAAACAATTCATAGTGAAATATAAGAGACATCAAAATGTAAAGTGTGATTAAAATTAATGGCTCATAAAATAAGAAGCCAGGATTTCAGTGGGAAGAGAAGCTACTGTGAGTTGAAGTAATCTAGAGATCTTTATTGAGAAGAATGAGATTTACCTAAGACTTAAAGAACTCTGGGAATTTGGGTAGTTACCAAGACAGGGCAAAATCGTGAAGGAAGAAAAACTACAGAGTGTGCTAGAGAGGGCAGCAATAGTTAGCCAACTACTAAGCTCTTTTGGGAAGGGAATATGTGGCTAAATGAATTGTATTGAATTTGAGGCCAGTAAGCCCTAAGTGGAGTGAAAAGTTATATTTACTCTCTAGATTTTCATGGGTAAATAAGCCCTGTAAATGTCAAAAGGAAATAACTTTCGTTACATTGTCAAAGGGAAGAATTATTTTTGTTAAAGGAATTCTCTAATGGTTGGCATTCACTTGAGGAAAAAAAAAAAAGAAGAGAAAGCATTACATTAGAAAGTGCCCAGTAGGGTAGCAAAAGAATATACTGCTCTTTGCTTTGGAATATAATCCTAAGAACAAAAAATAACAACAATAAAAGCTTACTTATAGGCCCTGCTCCTTTGGGGGTATAATTTTGGTCTAAAAACTTCACAGATTTTTATAGCATTCTGCTAACTTTTTTTTCATTGACATAAAACAAAGAAAATAAGAACAATCCAAAACACCTTGCTGCTAGTATTTTTTGTATTATTAATACCACTAATGTTTATAATTCAACATCAATGTCCTGGGCTCAGGTAGGACTAATTATTTCTTTTTCCTTTTCACTATTTCATGGCCACAGCCCTAGTTCAATCCTTCATCTTCTTGCTTGGTGTGCTAACACCAATTCTCTCTTTCTTCTTTCCATTCCATCCTTCTGAATGTTATGGAACAGGGGTTGGTAAATTTTTTTTTATGTAATTGGCAAGATAGTAAACATTTGGGGCTTTGTGAGTAATAAGGTGTGTGTCCAAACACCCAACTCTGCCTTTATAGGCATGAAAGTTATGTAGGCTACAGAAATAAATGATCTTTGTCCCAACAAAACCTTATTTATGAAAACAGTCAGTGGATTAGATATGGCTCAAGGGCTGTGAATTGTCAGCCCACATTGTAGAACACATTTATTACAGTGACTATGGCTTTGCTAAGATAAAAGGGGCACAGTCTTTTTCAAGGAATGGGGGAATGATGGGTGAAGACATTCTTACAAAATCATGTGGAGACTGCAGGAATTAAAGTATATTGTCTTTGAGGACCATAGAAGAGATGTTATTCTTGTCCTGAATCCCCTATCCAAACAATCATTTCATATATACTGTGCTTAACTGCACTATTCCCTGAACACGGTGAACACTTGCATAGCTCAAATCACATTGTTTTGTCTTTACCTATGGCTTAAACATCATCACTACCTTTGCTCTATTTTAAATACCATCCACGCATTATCCAAAGAGAAATCTTGCTGATCACTAAAACGCAACCTAAATATTACTCTCTCTCTCTAGTTTCCCTTGAGTGCTCTCTGAACATGCTCTGATACATGTTTCTAGAGAAATTCAAAGCAAAAATAATAGATAAAATATATTTGAAAACTTGAGCTGCATAATTAATATACAGTTTCTCAATTATAAAAATATGGCAATCTGTCTTCTTACATACATTCAAAAATAAGGGCACAGTAGCCTTGAGTATTTAATTTATTTTCCCAAAAGTAAAAACTGAGACAAATATTTGTTTGAAACTAAAGCACGTTTTCTCTCTTCTATGCCAGCTTATCTCAATTATAGTGCTTGCCAATTTTGTTGCATTTATTTTTTGCACTACTATCTTTAGTCCTGGATTAAATAGTTCCTTGAAGGCATATTTGTGCACTTCTAGCCTTTTATACAATTCCTGAAACCTATTGCCCAAAAAAGGTTTATCGAAAAAAATTAATTGAAAAAAGTTGTCAGATATGCTTACCTCCATTATCAATCTTTTCTTCTTAATATAGAAATGTTTATCTATTCTTGTGAACCATTATGCATGTCTGAGAAAAAAGGCAATAAAAATGTACTTCCAATTTGTTTTTCAAAGTGACCTGCAGAAAAACCACATGTCCTTGAAGATATAAGCAATTAGACTACACTAGGCTAGGGGAAGGTTTCAGTTTTACTTATATCTTGGAGCTGCATCTTATATTGCCAATAATAAGGCCAAAGGAGGAATTATGAGAGGGATAAACAGAAGAATGCCATCACCAACTCTATTTTGCTTTTGAGTTTTACCCTTTTAGCACCAGAGCACATAGGTAAGTTTGGGTTGATAGGTTAGATTTTTCTAAATCTCTCTTGCCATTGGTTCTGGCCACTGCTGCTGATATCAAGAAAAGATAATGGAGACAAGTAACTGAGACCCTGGAAATAGCTTTGAGATTTAACAACATGGACTTGAGTAATTCTTCTGGCTTTTGAATACTATAATTCCCATTTCTGTCTATATATTTAATATCTCAGGTGATTAATGCAACACACACACATACGCATACACACACACTGCAAAATCTATTACTCTGTATTTACTTGTATATACCAAGATGTCAAACATCATGAGCCCAGTAGATTTTTGAGTATTTTACTAATACTCTTCACAACTATTTTTGTTGCCATATCTCTCTTGCTTGGCTTTTCTCAGAGATTTCCATGACATATTCTTTTTTTTTTTTTTTTTTTTTTGCGGTACGCGGGCCTCTCACTGTTGTGGCCTCTCCCGTTGTGGAGCACAGGCTCCGGACGCGCAGGCTCAGCGGCCATGGCTAAAGTGCCCAGCCGCTCCGCAGCATGTGGGATCTTCCCGGACCGGGGCACGAACCCGTGTCCCCTGCATCGGCAGGCGGACTCTCAACCACTGCGCCACCAGGGAAGCCCCATGACATATTCTTATTTTGACTAATTTTATGTGGAAATTATATGATGCTTGAAATACTGTTCATACTTATTTCAAATATGACACCTGTTAATATTTTAGTTTATTCAAAATGCTACTCAGTTTGATAAAATGTATTGTTTGTAATGCCCTTGTGACAAAGCTACTCTATTTTAAAGAATAAATCATCCTGTTATTATAGATTATTCAGTATTTTATGCTTATGGCTACAGAATATTTAAATAATTTGCTCTCATTAAGTACTTCATATTTTAACTAAAATAATTTTTATATTACTGCAATGCAATTCTGATTGTTGACTACCAGAAGTTAGGTCAAATTTCATAGGTTATGGGCACAGTCTTCCACAACACTTCTCTCAAATTGGACAACTACAAATTTGGAAGTTCCCAGGCTACACACAATTCTGACCAACTTGCTACTAAATTTGGGGTTCTAACTACCTCCTCAGGTTTTATAATTCAGTAGAATAACTCACAGAAATCAGGAAAAGACTATACTTATGATTATAGTTTTGTTATAAAGCACAAAAATCAGAACACGCCAAAATAAGAGACACATAGTGCAAGGTCTGAGAGGGTTCCAAATGCAGAGCTTTCTTGTAATTTCCCCATGGAGTCAGGATGAGTCACGCTCTGGCATATCAATGTGTATCACCTACCAGGAAGCATACCTGAGCTTTGGATGTTCTCAGTTCTTTTAGGTTTTATTATGTAGGCATGATTGATCGAATCATTGGTCATGTGTTTAAATGGAATCTCCAGCCCTCATTTCTTCCTAGGAGATTGAACTGATATCATGTGACTCAAAACTCTAACCATCTAATCCCACATGGCTGGCCTTTCTGGTATTGCCAGGCCCATCCTCAAACAATCTACGGACCCACAGGAGTCACCTCACTAGCATAAACGCAGGCGAGGTCCGAGAGGCTCACCATAAATAAAAAGGCACTCCCCACAAATGGGGAAATACCCAGAATTTGGAGGCTTCATCCCAGGAACTGGGTACAAAGACAAGCCAAAGTCTTTATTACATAAGAAGCACACTAAAAGGCTTCCCTGGTGGCGCAGTGGTTGAGGGTCCGCCTGGCGATGCAGGAGACACGGGTTCGTGCCCCGTTCCGGGAAGATCCCACATGCCGCGGAGCGGCTGGGCCCGTGAGCCATGGCCGTTGAGCCTGCGTGTCCGGAGCCTGTGCTCCGCAGCGGGAGAGACCACAACAGTGAGAGGCCTGCATACCGCAAAAAAAAAAAAAAAAAAAAGTACACTAAGATTTTGTTTTAATATTTTAAGGGGAATCATTGAAATAAGTAGTATACTAAAAACAAGTCAACAGATCTTAACTATAATCTCAATCTCAGTCAGACTAAATGAAAGTTCAATGTGTGTTTTAGAATATCTTATTATAGCTATCATGTTAACAGGTAGACACCACACTAATTCATAAGAATGTAAGTAATTTCTAACATTGGACATATTCATATGTGTGTGGTCTAATTGAGCATGGTCAGAAGATTAAGTCAATCTGATTCACTGTGGCCCACTTTTATAACCCTTTGACCATGAGGAAACCACAAATACCAATCTTATTATTCATTGAATCATTTTAGGAAGAAGAGAAACTCAATTATATTTATGCCCTGTCTAACCCTAAAATTTAGCCATCCAAATGTTATTTAGAAAAATTTTTAAATTCACCTCTTTTTTCCCAAATTTATAAACATTATTTGAACAAAAGCAAATCACTGAAACTCTAACTTGATTTTTTTTTTTTTCATCTAAAACTCAGGTCAAGGGATAAATTGGCTTAAATAATCTAAAACTTTCTTCCATGGTAACTATTATTAAATTTTCAAACATAAAATGTATATTTGTTGAATTTTTTTGATGCTGTAATAAAATGACTAAAGATTTGTAACATAGGGTTTTAGACCCTTACTCCTTTTTCTCTATACTTCTGCAAACCTCAGAGCCCATGACAAAAGATACTCAATAAGTAGTTTTTAATTAGTGACTGTAATGGAGGAATAAGACAATCTTTAGAATGTATTTTAATTATTCTTTTTATATAAAAATGGGTAAAAGTATACTTCTCTTGGTTTAAAATCATTTTGTATCAGATAATTTCAAATCTCAATAAACACCATCCTAGAAAATCAAAAGTGGTGCATTAGTGTTAAATATATTAACATATTACTATCACTTTGTAGATGCATACTAGGATTGATAAAAATTTGTATATTTAAGATTATTTTTATATATGTTGTTATTATTCCTAGTTTGTATATTAAAAAGGCTGAAAAGCAATACATGGAAGGCATAAAAATAATAATTTATTTTTTATAATGTCTATCATTTGTAAAGTTAGTCTTGAGGTTTGAGGATGTACGTAAGGAAATATGCATGTCTTTTTGTTTTCCATGTAGTTTATCTGTTTATTATAAATATTGACAGTAATAATTTTTTTTAAATACTACATTATCTTCTAAGGTAACAAATCTAACCTTAAAAAATAGCAATGGTATATTGAGGACAATTTAGTGAAAATAATTTCACAATTTTCCATATTCCTTTTAGAGGTTATATATGGCTGTGGCCTATACAGCATTGTCTCATTTAGGAACTATCTCTGCATGTCCATATCGCTGTGAGAGGACTGACAGTCCACTGTATGCTTGCAGCCTACACAGAGAGAGGCAAGTGAGCCAGTTTGATCAATAAGACACTATCTCTTGATGGTGGTGATTTGTATAAGGAAGGGAAGGAAGAAACATCCTGATATATCCCCTAGAATTGAAAAATATATATTCTCTATTCTCTTGGTTAATTTTAAAGTAGACAATGTAATATGGGACTAGGAAGAGTCATGTCTCACATCACCTTGGAAGAGCCTACCTGCAGGAAAAAGGATATGAAACCAGGATGCAAAGAGAAGGGAGAGACTAGACTAAGAGATGGAGAAAGAAAATCAAGAACTCAGATGACATTTTTGAGTATTTACATACAGCTTGTCTGAAGACAGTTCTACAAATAAGTTTCACAGTCACATGACCTGATGAATTTTATTTATTCCTTAATGATGCTGTCTTGGATTTGTGCTCAATAATAAATACTAGATTTATGATAGCATACCACTGTGGAAGTAAAAATTACCTAAAGCAAATGCTCAGAGACACCTTGGGTTATATACTGGATATATAGCTACAAGATATAAAGATTTAATCTGTTGGATTCTCTATGTACAGGAATATATTAAATTTAATAGCTGGTATATTTCAGATTGCTTACTATGTGTCAGGCAATACTCAAGGCCCAGTACATTTTGACATCACTAATTCTCATGACAGTCATATGAAAGAAGCACTATTATGTAGTACTTGTATAGATGAAGAAACTGAGGAACAGAGAGGCTAAATAAATTGCCCAGTTAACACAGCTATCAAGGGCCAGAGTGAAAGGTGAATTCTAAGTCCAGAGTCTCAGCTCTTAATGTCTAATTACTATCCCTCTAAGGGCCACTGGGAAGTTTCTCTTCTGCATGATAAAAGTCTTATTGACCTAAACTGATGTCAAATGCTGACAATATACTCATTATAATCTGAACACCAAATAAAATTTTGTTTACTCAGAAGATATGTTCCTGTGGGGGAGTGTCTGATCACTGGTGTGCAATCTGCATAAACATATCATATAATTTTTACAAAAAAATCTATGAACATAAGAGATGAAATACTGTAAAATTTTCTATTATATAGTAATGATATATTTCTCAAAGGATTGGTAAAACTCAAATAGAATATCACTGAGGATAATTTTAAAACCATGTTTCATTTTTATTTTTTTTTTATTTTTTATTTTTTTAAAAAACCATGTTTAATTTTTATACATCATTATATACCTATGCTGCTTTACTGCATATTTATGGTTATTTTGGTGTATTATATTTTTCATAAAAACCACTCCTTTAGTAACATTGTAAAAATTAACTGTTACATAGCAAAGAACTATACAGGATGCTTATTAATTCATTTTTAATAACAAAACATGACATTACAATCTGACACAAAATTAGGAAAGAAAACAAAATTAGAGAGTTAAATAATCTTTTAAAAAAGAATATACATAAAATCTTTGCACTTCCAGTTTCCTGCCCACTTCAGTACAAGTAAAATATTGAACAAACTGAAAATTAACAACTTTTAGATTCATCAGAAAATTGAGATCACAGGGCACACCTCTGTCCCCAAATTTGAGAGATAGGCAGACACATAAATTTATAGCTTATTTGAACATAAGCACAGGAGCAGAAATTTCTTCTGGAGCCTGTATATAGGGGACAACTTAATGATAAATCTCTGTAGGCTCAGTGTGGGCAAATTAAAAATGCCAGAGGGGCCCGTCATATGGTGGTCCCCAAAGTTTCATGAGCTTTACTGTTAGGAGCTCTGCCAGATTCTCATACTGAAGACTGAAGAAAAATCTTCTCATACTTCCAGCAGGAGAAGGGGAAAAGTAGCTATTTTAAAAAACACTCAGGGCAATATCTTTTTCCTTAACAGGATTTGCCATCGTTGGAAACTATTTTATCAGAGCCTAACTGACCTGGGGAAAGGACACACTTGAGTTAAAGTATAATGTGTTAATAGAAAGTTGGAGGTATAGTAAGGCCAACAGATCAGGAGATGATTTCCATAAAAAAGATAGTTTCTGTTACTTACATTTTCCAAGTGGAGGGGGCATACCTTGCAAGTTGGGTTCACATGAGGAAACACCAGGTCAAACAGGAGGCTGAGGAAGGAGAGAGGAACTATGGACAGGAGCCTTTACTATGGTTCCCAAGGGAAAGAAGGGGCCAGGCAGGGTAAGCAGGCTAGTTTGAATAATTTCAGCAGACTCTGGGGCATAAAGCTTCTTCTGAGTTGTCCCTGAGGTACCTGTCCCTGGAGGGATTATAGCAGGTGCTCAAGTGGCCTGGAGTGTGAAAGCCTGAAAAAGAAGGTGGTTGAAATGTGGGCTCTGGATTGATTGGATTGTATTTGAAAAGCACGCTCATGTGCAAGCTGTTTACTAACCCTAGGGATTGGCTCTAACCCTGGGAGGCTAAGTCTCTCCAGGGTCAGCAAGGCCCCAGATGTTAAAGCATCAGGGTGCAGAAAATAAGACACAGTTAATACAACACCTAACTGCAGCCCCCTCTAACTTAATAGCCCAAAGGTGAAAACAACCTAAATGGCCATCACCTGAAGAGTGGATAAACAAAATGTCATGCATCATACAATGAAACATTATTCAGCAATAAAAATAATGAAGTAATGATCCTACAACATAGAGAAACCTTGAAAATATTTTGTTAAGTGAAAGAAACCAGGCACATATAATTAGATATGGCAATGTTTGTACAACATGTAAATATACTAAAAACAACCTTAGGTTGATGAAATTATGGTAAGTGACGTATATTTCAATAATGTTTTTAAAATGTAACATACAACAGTAAATTAATATTGCAAGAAAAATAAAAACATCAGTAGCTATCCTATATTTCAGTAATAACCAAACAGAAATGGTAGTGAAAATATTGCTGCATTTACAATAACTTTAAATAATATAAAATGCCCTGGGATATTAATGCCATAATGAGAAATACTGTGTGAAGCTAATTAAGAGTCATAAACGGAGTTATTTTAAAAAGGGAAAGTCCATTGTCATAGTCATAGTAGTCAATATTACAAAGAAAAGGGTAAGCAGTCAATATTACAAATAAAATGTATACATTAATGTATAATTGTATACATTATACATTAATGTATAAGCTAATGTATAATTTATACATTATTTTCTTAAAATAATGTATAAATCTAATTCTATCAAAATATAATACTGATGGGTTTGAGAAGGTTTGGGCTTTACATTTCTTCTAAATATCCCATAGATGTATATAATTTTGAGACTAGAAAGAGCTTTTTAAAAATTAAAATAGTTTTGGACTTCCCTGCTGGCGCAGTGGTTGAGAGTCCACCTGCCGATGCGGGGGACACGGGTTCGTGCCCCGGTCCAGGAAGATCCCACATGCCACGGAGCGACTAGGCCTGTGAGCCATGGCCGCTGAGCCTGCGCGTCCGGAGCCTGTGCTCCGCGACGGGAGAGGCCACAGCAGTGAGAGGCCCGCGTACCTCAAAAAAAAAAAAAAAAGAATTAAAATAGTTCTGGCATCAGAATAGATAGACCAGTGAGGCAGAATATATATTTAGCAAATATTATCATTTTAAAATTATTTATTACAATAATAAAGTGGCCATTATATTTAGTGGAAAAATAGAATTATTGAATACACTCTTTTGGGATAACTTACTAACAATTTGGAAAATAATAAGGGTGTATTAATGTCTTATACCTCATTGCTATATGAATTAAAGTTTAAATAAAACAGTACAAATTTTAGAAGTACTTTAGGAATGACAGGTCATTATTTTATAGTATGAACATGGAAAATACAATATTTTTAATATTAAATGAAATTATGAACACAAAATATAGTTTATAATTTTATATATGTATATGTCAATAATATAGTATGAAGTGATTCAAAATAATGCACTGATTTTATATATGAAAATATATTAGTATATGACCATATATATGTGTGTGTATATATATATATATATATATATATATATATATATATATATATATATATATATATATATATATATTGCCTTGTAGTTAAAAACAGTCTCTGGACTGACATTTTGACCAATTACTAAGTATCTGTTATCCATTTTTCTCATCTGAAAATCATTATAAAAATAGCATTTACCTCTTGAAATGTTTATCACTATTAAATGAAATTATACATGTAAAATAAGTTAACAGTGTTTGACATGTAGTTAAACTTTAGTAAATGTTACCTATTAATTAGTAGTGTAAAAGATTACACATTCTGAAATATATTAAGTAATAAAAAGGATCTCATTCAAATTCCAGCCCTTCCCCATAGGTAACCAATATTGACAGTTGTGTACACAATTAAATACTTTTTACATCTACTTTCATACATGAATATTTTAAGAAAATCTTTACTTATTGTTAACTTTTTATAAAAAGATAATTTATATCATTCTGTGAATCATATTGTATTTACCTAACAATTTAGCTCATTTTGGTATATCATTGGACTTCTAGCATCCATTCCTCCTATTCTTTTAACACAATCATGTTTCTGAGCCATCACCTCTATCTAAGTGGATTGTGTATGCCAGCTCCATCCCTAGCCCCAGGTGTGGTCACATGACTTCAGCCTAGCTAAATAAGTTATGGAATATTCCTGGAAACAGTATTTTGTTTAGGGATGAGCAAATGATACGATTTGTATAGTGTAACACTGTACAAAAGTACAGTGAAAAATGAAAACATTTATATTTCTGCTGCATTCAAAAACTGAGCCTCAAATAAGTGGCAGCAATGTTGCCACTAACCAGTGAGAATCACCCTGGAGCCAACACAAATAAAAAGATAGAGAGAAAGTGTTAGTATTACTTGAGGATATTGCTGGAACCCCTGAATCTCCCTTTGACTAAATCCAGAACTATCTCTGAATATTTCCATTGCATGTAGAATATATTCCTTTTTCCTTAATTTTGTTTGAGTTAGGTTCTGTCATTTGCAACCAAAATTGATAAATATGTAGGGCTCTCTCCCTCTTTCTCTTTCTTTCTTTCTTTCTTTCTTTCTCTTTCTTTCTCCTTTTCTGTGTCTATTTTTAATTATCACACCAATGCTAAAACAAATACAGATGTCCCTCTGTATCTGAGCGTGGATTAGTTCCAGGACCCCCACAGATACCAAAATCCTTGGATACTCAAGTCCCTTATATAAGATGCTCTAGTATTTACATATAACCTATGTACATTCTCCTGTACACATTAAATCATGTCTAGATTACTTATAATACCTAACACAATGCAAATACTATGCAAACAGTTGTAAATACAATGTAAATGTCACGTAAATAGTTACCTGTGCATGACAAATTCAAGTTATGCTTTTTGGCAGTTGCTTGAATTTTTTTTTGGTATATATTTTACCTGCCGTTGGTTGATTCCATAGATGTGGATCCCAGGAATAAGGAGAGCTGACGGTACATTCTTCTATAGAGTTGTGCATATGTGCAGGTGTTTTTTGTGTATGTGGAAAAATAGCTAGAAGTTGCTCATTTAAGTCAAATTTATATACAGTTTCTATTTGGAAAAATACAATTAAATATTTCACTCTATTTTTTCTTTTAATTTAAACTTTAATGAAATAAGATACAAATTTATTATCAGGTACTTCTTTGCCAACACTGAATGTTACCAATATTTTATATTTTGCATAATCTGATGGTTTAATAGTGACATATTAGTAAACATTAGCACAGTCTATACTGTACATATGTATATATATCAACCATTTGTGGGGTTTTGTTTTGCGGTTCGCGGGCCTCTCACTGTTGTGGCCTCTCCCGTTGCGGAGCACAGGCTCCGGACATGCAGGCTCAGCAGCCATGGCTCACGGTCCCAGCCGCTCTGTGGCATGTGGGATCTTCCCAGACTGGGGCATGAACCCGTGTCCCCCGCATCGGCGGGCGGACTCTCAACCACTGCGCCACCAGGGAAGCCCAACCATTTGTGTTTTTGATGTGCAATTTATCTGGCAATAACATTAGAATTTTTAGAAAAATTTTGTATTACTTTTCTCAAAAATTTTAAAGATCTTATATTAGAGTTAATAATTTGTTATACATACTGCTAAAAATATCTGCCTCTTTCACATCTTCTTTTTCATGATATCTTCTTTTATATAAAAGATTGTTTTGTTTACTGTCAATCTTTATGGCTTCTGATTGCGTGTCTAATTTAGGAATGCAGGAAAGACAGCCTAAGCATAATACCAAAGCAATTATCAAAAAAGAGTTGCTTGATAATTTAATAATGTAAAAATTAAAGAGCTTCTCAACAGGATAAAGAATTCAAATAAGATAAAGGACAAGTTAAAAAATGGAAAAAATATTCACAATACACGTGGTAGAGGGTTCATGTCCATCATATACAAAATTCTTTTACAAAATTTTGAGAAAAAAATTATGAAAGATAAAAGATTTTAAATATACATATGAGAACTTCCATTGTCCAGGAGGTTATTAAGAAATAGGTAATCTAACAGATTGTAAGAAAAGATCTCTTATAAAATTTCTGGAAGGCACTTGATAAATATGAATAAAGTTATGCAAAATATACATAACCATTGACCCAGAAATTCTACTTCTGGGAATTCATTTCAAAGGAAGAATTTAATAATTATATGACATTCTCATATATATATTAATTGCAACATTGTTTATAGAAACAGAAAATTTTAATATAACCAAAATGGATTAAATATATTTATATCCATAAAATGGAAAATTGCCACAGATCAATTTGATTTGACAAGTAAAAATAGATAAGGCAAATTTCACATGAAAATGTTATTATCAAATACATATTACTTCTATTTTAAATGTATAGATTTAAAATATATTTCTGTACAAAAATACATATCTAGGCAGACTAAAAATAATTAGAGCAATAATAATAATATAATAATTAGAAAAATCAGTAGATATACGTTGAATGCTAAAATCAATTTTTTACTTTTATCTTTATATATTTTGGAGATTTTTAATATATTATAAAGATTTACTTTGATAGCAAAACAATTGCTAAAACGTTTATTTTGATGATAAAAATATTATGACAGAGGCTGTGACTAATTTGGGGAAAAGCAAGGAAAGGAGAAAGTTCTGAAGCAATAATCATCAGATTAGAGTTTTTAAATAATCAAAATGTTTAAATTAAAAATAAGATTCTTCACTTCACTGGACTATTTTTTTTTATGTTATTTTCTCCTTTTTAGTGTATCTTGGTGCATAATTGCTTTGTCTTTTGGTGATTGCCACCACCATATACTGTTCTTTTTTTTTCTTCAATATGCTGTTTCTCAGCATTTCCTATCAATTCCTGTTTGCCACTCCACACTAATTTGCATTTAAAGTTGTTACTAAGACCACCCTCTTGTCATTTCTCTTCTGTTAAAGACATTACGTAAATTTTCCTTTCTTTATTTCTCATTCTTTTCTCTCACTTTAATTCAAAACCAGTTTTATTTAGTCAGGAAATTTAGAAAAGTGTCTAAATGTGCATTCATTTTGTTAGAACTCAAGAGTATGTGTTTGTAGGTGGATGCTACCATGGGTCTATTTTCACCAATATAACTGGTGTGAATTCTGACAACTCTGTGTTTATATTGAACTTAAAATTCAGAACTTAATTATTGGAAGATCAACAGTATGAAATAGTTGTATTTGTGCTATCTACTTCTCATTAGAGCAAAAAAGTTTCTCTGTCTTTTTGACCTTGCCATTCAGAAAAGTTCATAACAAAGTAATTTTAAAAAGATGTCCAAAATTAAAATATCAAAAAGAAATGAAGCATGTATGAATTTTAATTTCTTGGCACATGGTAATAAAATTACATCAATCTGAAACTGTGTAGAGCTGAGTTTTAAAACTTTCAAATATCAAATGATGGTAGAGTTCAATGTTTTATCTGTCTAGCCCAGGATGCATAAACATGTCACAGTATGGCATCAAATTACAGATACAGGTTTCTCCCTATTTCACTAGGTATTCAATGATACAAATATCCTGGAGTTCTCTGGAGGTCTGAGTGCAATATCTACAAGCTGAGTAATGGTTCCATTATTTTAAAAACTTTCTCTATAGAGAAAGTTATTATATTGGGACTTATTATATCTACATTCACTTTACAGAATGTCATGTCATGGGTTGTTTCTTAAGATACATTGACCTTCTCTAAAGCACTGAACTGCTAAGAGACCTCACCCAAAATGCAAAATCCTAGATCTAGTGTCATCCTCTACTTCCAAACACTTTTACATTTGATTACTGTTCACATTTTCACTATCCCTTATAATCAAAAGTTCTAAATCTGCTCTTTTAAAAATCATATATGATGACCATATGGCCATGTCAACTGAATTGTTTTAAAAAATCACAGTAAGAGTTGTAAGTTTAAGTTTTATTTGGGGACCTTACTGAGGATTATAGCCTGGGAAACAGTCTCCCTGTAGCTCTGAGGGCACTGATCTGAAGAGGTAGGAGGAGAGGCCAGTATATATATGATTTTGGCTAAGGAATATGTGCAATCCACATTCATCTTGGTAGAAGGTTACTGCTAGTTATGAGGAACAGGTATCTCAGTTAGTGATTTGAGCGCTTTTCTATGTATGGGAAGATGCAAGAATCTGCATTCATAATTTTTTTGCCTAGAGATACTCCTGTCTAACTAAAGAGCCAGTTTTTCCAAAGGACAGAGTGCCTCATTCTGGTTTTTGTCATGAATTCCTTTTAGGGTGCACTGTTGGTCAATAACTGTAGTGGCTAATGACTTAATCCTTGTAGAACTGAAAGGTGAGCAACATTCTTTGTTTTATAGCCAAAAGAGCTAGTGATCTTAGAACGGAACTCCGAGGTTCAGCATCACAAATATATTTAGTATGCACTTAAAAATATCCAATATCCACTTCCTTAAAAGAAATGATAAGTGCTTTTATTCCTTCATGATCCCTTTTTCTTCCTCTAGATTTGTTTGGAAAGCTCCTTCACATCATATCAACAATCAAACAATGAAAAAAATGAAAGAACAATCAAATAAAACCCACAATTTGAAAACTCAAAATATGATGCTACAATTAATTAGGAAATGCAAAATAATAAGAGATGCTGAATAACCAGAATTATAAGGATAATATAAAAATAGCATAAGCTGAAACAGATCATATATTCATACATAGCTTGCTCCAACTATTCATTCTGATTTATTTTTATAAATCCAAAATCGTTAAAAATTAGCCCACATATAAACCTTTTTACAGTTATTAAAAGTGACTTTAAATTATTAATACAAATTTAGTGGTTGGGATGGTATAATTGTTTTATTATTTTCTTCTAATTTTTATTATGTTGTATTATATTGCAAAAATCATAGTTAAGAAAGAAAAAACTCAATAGAAAAAAGAAATAAAAATAATCTATAGTATCCATGAAAGATAATGAAAAAACCTTTTTGTCTTGGGTTAAAAAATGATAAAATATCCTGAACAATTATATTTCCATTCCCTTCCCTACAATAAAAGGAAGTAAAAGTTTTCAGTTATTATTATCATAGTATTATATTTAGAAGAAATCAAAGAAGCAATCATTGTTTACCTTTGTCTGCCAACTATGTCCTGATAAAGAGGTATTGTACATTATACAAATAGATGTTCTTTGAATATAAGCAATTATGAAATAATTTTTAGAAATTCTGATTTAAACAAAAGTTAACCCACTTACTTACTATAGAGATTTTTGGGTGCTTCAAATTTCTTTTGGTAAGAATTATCCATGGTAATGCCTTATGTTTATGTACTTTACTTGATCAGAAATTTTTCCATCAAACATTGAAAAAATTTCTCTTATATTTCATGAAATACCAGGATGCTAGCCTAACAAATTTTAATTTGCGTGCTAACTCTTCTTAAAAAGATACCTTACATTCTAAGTGACTTAAGAATTGGATAAAGTATCCTTACTGTTTTTCCCAAGTCATACATTAATAAAAACTAATTGAACTCAGTGTTACGTAATTGTCATTTATCTAACTCTACAATATAAAACAATGAATTTTGGGAGGTGTAACAGCAGCTACAAAACTCATATCCTTTTTTTGGTAGTTTTGCTCTATTTATTACTAACCTTTATTAATAAAATTCTTCCATTTCGTTGTTGAGAAAACTAGAAAATGAACATTAAACTCTGTTAATGGTTTAGAACCTGATTTCAAAGATGAGAGAGTTAAACTTGGATAACTTTGTTAAGATCGATATACAACAGCAAAATCAGGTCTGCTCTCCATTGGACTACGTATTGATAAGGTTTGCCTTAAAACTTTGGGAATTTTAAACATGCTGCAAACAAAATCAATTCTGTAAAATTTGTCAAGCTTGAGTCTTTATTAGAATTAGTAATTATCTGTATCATTTGATTGAGAAGACACATGATTCTGAGCACAGCAAGGGGTATGTAAAACCATTAACTGTCTCTCCCTCTAGATATTACAAGTGATGTATAGACCTAAACTCAGCAGGGGCCATATTTATAACAATGCCCTGAGGGGAAGTGGAACATGCTTGAATGGAATACTGTTAAATGAGCCTAATATGACCCTTCTTTCTCTCCTCCTCCATGCACTTATTCTCTGTAGGCCTTGATTTTTTAAATTCAGGAATTAACTTCCATTCCATCCATGTAAGACGTAACATGGAACATTACTATTTTAAACTAACCTAATAAAGATAAACATTGAACCACAAAGAATGTCAATGATGCAATGCAGTTATATTTTGAATTTTATAAAGAGCTCTGGTAACGTGAAAAGTCATTTTGCAGCACAAACTATGATTTTAGCAGGACCATAGGTTTGGGCTACCCTAGAGAGCAATACAATATTTTCTCAGTGCCTTCTCTCAGAATGTGCCCTATGTCAGTTGTCTCAAAGAAAAGAAGGAATTTAAATTGGCCTTCACCCCTGGGAGCTCTGCTTCTCTTCACATGACATCATGAGAAGTTTCCTGGACTATTCAGTGCAAGAACCCTGAGCAGTTAATGCTCTTCCATGATAAAATAAATTCTGTTCTCACTCTATAGATCTACTGCTCCTCAAAAGAAAACTTTGGTTAGAAAAAAGAAAATCTTCCAAATTGAAATAACTCTAGGTAACATTTTTAGCTATGTTAATAGGTCTGTAGGGGAAGAAACAGGAAAAAGGCAGGGAACGTGAAATAGTCACACCTTGGAGGCATTTGTGCTTTTACACAAAGTGGATAGGGAATGCCTCTCATGATTTTTGAGAGAAATGAATTAAACAAGAGTGTGGACCAGTTAATTATCTGGGAGAAAATCATTTCAAGCATAGATTGTCATGAAGTCCAGTGTGGCTGAAGCAGAAGAATAGGGTACTGCAGAAGGGAAATATAGGCCAGATCATATAACTCATTTTAGTCTCCATTAAAGGTGGTGGATTTTAGGTATTACTTTGAATAAGATGGAATGCAATCATAGGGTATGCAATGGAGGAGTGACTTAATCTGCCATATTTGTATATTATTGTTTTCAATGTCAAATAAAGGCTTGTAGGTTAAAGATGGAAACAGAAACACCAGTTGTAAGGCTTTTTCTATTCAAGTAAGATAACGGCAACAGTTTATATTTGGATGATAATGATGGAGCAGTAAATAGTGGTTGATTTGAGGTGTGTAATGAATAAAGGCATGATAACTTTTGCAGATGGATTAAATGTGGTTTAGGAAAGAATGATGGTAGATAATGATGCGTCTTTGGGTTTTTGTCCTGAGCAAAGTAGTAGAATACTCTTGTGATTTACTAATATGGGAAAACATAATGAGGATTAGGTATGATGAGGGTGAATACATGTTTGATCTTGGACATATTAAATTTGAAATGCTTTTTAGATATGTAACAGGATAAATGAGTTAGGCAGTTGGCTATATAAATCGGATGCTTAAACAAGCCATCAGATTAGAGATTAAATTATGTGGTTATCAGTGAGGAGATGGTATTTAAAGACAAGGGACTTGATGAGATCCTTTAAGGAGAAGAAAAAATGTCAGAGATTGAAACCTGGGTTGTACTGATCACAGTGATTGAGAAGATGAGGAGAAACCAGCAAAACCGGCTGAGGAGCTGGGGTAGCTGGAGGTGTGGTGATTAGGGGAATGGTTTTTGGAAGAAGAAAATAATTATCTGGGTTAAATGTTGGTGACTGATGAGAATTAAGAATTGGTATTTGATCAGGCTACATGAATCTTGTATTAATAAGACTTTAAGAACTGAAACTTCTTTCTAATTTGGGGGTAAAACTCAGGGAAGGAAAATTTTTTTTAAATTGAAGGATTTTTTTTTTAATTTGGAGATTGTGCATATAGAGTTTTTCCTGTTAAAAGAACTAAAATAACTGTATGTAGTTGTAGGTCAAGGAATGATTTTTTTAAGATAGAAGAGCAGATGGTAAACATAAGATATTCTATATGATGTAATTGTCTACTGGAAATTGAAAGCAGGCAATTTATTCTTAGTTATTAAAATAACTTGGAATAAATTGATTTGATATTTTAAGAACTTGACTATGGTTTGACTATGGTCTATATAGATTGTTGAGCCTGAACATAGCTGAAAGACCATATTTTCAAAGATATAATTATTCTTGTCTGGCATAAAATGATAACTAAAAAAATAAATAACCTTCATAAATATTAGAAATTATCCATAGGACCTATGCCATGTGAACCCAGTGAAAATTATGTTCTGGGGCACAATTTGGCTACTCAATTTTAAATGTAAATGCAATAAATGTTTAAGATAGAATTGTCCAGTATTGAGAGGACAGAAAACATAATATAGAAGAGGTATGCTAACGAGAGAGAGAGAGAAATCACCAAACATCAATAAGTAATATCCAATTCCATAATCTTAAAAAAGGAATTCATATAATTAATATAATTATAGTTCATATAATTCATAGTAAAATATAATATAATTATATAATTAATATAATTCTTATAAGATTTTGCATTTTCAAAGACAATCATTTTATCAATCCAAAACTAGGTCTTTGAGAAGCAGTGCTCAGATCAGAAATATTACAAGTTGAGTCATCACTGAGAGAACTAAATTTGGCCAAGGGAAAACTGGCTCTGTTTTATAGGGCATATTCAATTCATAGGCTTGAACACATTTCTAAGTTCTGAATTAAAATATGGTACAAGGCATTAAAGTAAACTACAAAAGAAGATAAATTTGATTACTCTAGAGCTTGACAGACGTGCCACTCCCCCTAATTTTAACAACACTTTTTTGACCACTGAGTGTGGATAAAATTATTTATTTTCAACGACAGGTAAAAGTTTTAAAATCTTTAAAATGAACTCAGAATATTTGTCTTAAAAAGCTAGCAAAAGTAATATTTTCAGTGTATTTATGAAAGATTTATTTCTGTGAGGTCTGTTATCACAGAGATAAAACTGTATTCCATGTAATCGATAAAATATTATTAAAAGTATAATCAGGAAAAATGAACTGCCACCAGACAATCTGCCACAACATTTTTCAATGAACAGTATTTAGTTAAACTAATTAAAACAATGTGCTATTAAAATGATGGTGTAAAGCTTTTATACATAATCATGTGTTTAATATTCCACACTACATAATAATGCATGCTTTATTCAAGTTTGTAAAGAATTTCTGAGTTTTTTTAAGGTTTCATAGAAATGCTTTCATATATTGAAAGTTTGAACAGGAAAAAAAGTGTTCCATTTTCTGGACTCAAATATGAAGTTGCTCCAGAGTGATTAGCTGCACTATCATTTCCCTTTAAAAAGACATGAAACTAATATAATAACCAAAAAATAAAACTTCAATTGATACCCATTTTGGAATTCATCTCAGGGGAAATAGTATATTTTTATAAGAAAAAAAGGCAAAGCAAGTATTTATATGGCACAAGAGTGGTACACTCAGAGTAAATGCATGGAGAAAAGGAAATCTTAAGATGAAATTTCATCAAGAAACCATGCAAATATTAAAACATTAAATATCTCAGTAACGTGGGACTACAACAATTTATCAAAATGTGATATGTGTATCTAAAACATTACTTTAAGAATTATTCCATATGATACTCTGCTTGTTAAACATTGCAGTAACCTAAATATAAGTGCATGGTTTGATGCTTAATTTAAAATATAGGAACTTCTCCAATCATTTAAATTGCACTCTTCTATTGTATTTGTTTAGTTTTTAAATTAGAACCAATTTTAGTTGTAAATTGAAAGCATCCGAAATCTATTTGTTCTGCAGGCCATCAAATCCTATTTCTTCATGGCTTCAACATGCTTTCCCTCAATTCATGATTCGATCATCATACTTCAGGACCCATCAGACTTAATCTTGGTCTGTACAGAATTAAAGAATTCCAGTTCAATATTAAGACTGCATATCAAGTCATTTATTGAAACTAGACTAGCTTTGATGTGTTTTATTCTCTATTTAAAAAAGAAAGTATGTTCATCCTGTTCCCCAAACCTAAGACCTGTCTTATAATCTAATTTGCTTAATTAGATTCCATTTGTTTGCTGTGCCTGTGATCCCCTCTATTAGTAGCTTGCTAGTATCTTTGTCCATGTAAGCCTAGGAATCTGTCAAGCTTGTGACATTCTCTTGAAGTCGTACTGAATTTATTCTGGCGGCTTTGGCCACCATAAGACAGATTTCTATAACATCAGTTGCATTCTGCCTAGCTGTCAAATTCAATTGTCAAATTCAATTTCTAAATGGATCCAGGTTTTATAATCCCTGTCGATGCAGCCTACTTATCCCTTGCTTGTTGTTGTTAACTTCCGTGATACTTACTGAAGTTCCAATATCTGAAGTGCTGATTGTCATGTTCTAAATGCTGAGCTTAAATTCCCCCCATTACAGGATATTCCTAGTGTCTCCCACCTTCTAGCAAGAATGTCTACTTACAGATTCCTTCCTCAACTCTCTTTCTGTTCCATAAAATTTACCAAGGTAGATTTAGCTATGTGCCGAGATATGACAGAACTGTGTAAGATGGCCACTTCTATAATGACTGAATGGATGCTTTTTTTGGATGTTATGATATTACTATGTTATTTCAGAATCTGCTTTGCAGTTATAATTTTTGCAGAGATTTTATCTTTATAAATTGATATCATTGTGTGTTTTACTTAATTGTTAATAGAAGCAGTACCTTTCTTGAGTTCCAGATGTTAGAAAAACAAATTGTAGAACATTTTAAGTCCTTTTTAATTCAACAAGATTTGTGTTGACAAGTGTTTGATTCTTAGTTTTTTCTAATAAATACTGCAGCTTTAGTACAGGTTTATTTTAAAATAGGACATGAAAATAAAACATATAGCAGTTGAATAAAACACATAGCATTTGAATACAAAACTGATATTATGCTGTTTTTAACTGGTATGGCATAAGAAAGATTAAAAACTATTTAGTAACATAAAGGAAACTATATAGGTATCAGAGAAAACCAGTTCCTAAGTGGTGGTATGCTAATTATTAGATGAAGATGATAATGATAGCCTTTGCAATGGTGTAGGGTAAGTCAAACAATGTCTGATTATTTAACTTCTAGCTGAATTTTTGTATCTCCTGAATGTTTCGATAACTTATTCAGTTCTGTTGAATTTATGTATAACAAAAAAGCACATGAGGTAATTATTTAAATATTTTTTAGGGACCAAGATATATGTTAAATTAATTACATATTCTGAGGCATAAACCAAAAGTATTCATTTATTTTTTACAGATGTTTTCTCTATTTCCGTAGAATATTCCTCTTCTGTATAAAATAAGTTCCCATAATTTGAGCATCAGAATGAACAATGACTGGAAAAGATTCTAAAATATTCAATTAATAAAAATTTATGAGTCCATGATGACATTGAAAACGGGAGATAAGCATAAAGAAAAGCTCATTTGCCACCAATATTACCCAACTCTGTTCTCTGATTAAAGAGGCAGAATTAAACATAAATGTTGCCCTTTAATCCAACTATAATTCATTTCCTATTGATAATCAAAAGATCTTTTTTAAAGAGGGCCAGCTAAAAATATAAAAAGAACAATATAATTAGAAAATTATTTCTTATTGAATAGATGATTTAGCAAATCATTAATGCATGCAATAAAAAGTGAGTGAAGTATTATTGGGGATCAGATATTTTTAGGGTCAAAAGTACCTTACAGGTTGAGATTGACATATATACTAATATGTATAAAAAAGATAACTAATAACTGCTATATAAAAAATAAAATAAAATTCAAAACTTCAAAAGAAAGGCAAAAAGATGTATATCATAAGAGAGTAGTAAAAAGGTGAGGGTTTAAAACAGATTTTTTTAAAAATAAAAAGACATAACCACAAGTGCAATGTGTGAAATATTTTGGATCATGATTGAAAATAAAATAGCTGTAAATGATATACTGGCAGACACATGGGGAATTTTGAATATGGACTGTATGTTAAGATATTAGAAAAATATTATTATTATTAGGTAGGATACAGGTATTGTGGTTGAAGAGTATGTCCTATTTAGGAAATACATGCTAATTTATATATATTATTTATATTTACATATATTTATAAATATAGAGTGTAATAATCAAGTTGTTCAGAAAAATATGTATATATAAATATTAATAAATAGATAAAGCAAAAAGACAAAATGTGAAAGAATTTTTAATCTAAGTAATGAATATGATAAACTGGTGTTTTGTATAAGATTCTTTCATTTTTCTACATATTTCACATTTTTCATAATAATAACATGAAATGGAAATGTACCAGAACATTTTCAGAATAAGCAAAGTAGGATTATGATGCTGAGTAATTTTCTACCTTAATATACATATTTTCCTTAGTGTAGTAAATCAGAATTTACAACATTGTTTAAATGATGCCTTGAGCTTGAAACACAAAAAATCTAAATCTCAAAGAAGGTCTAAGATTATGAAAAGAATATTAATTACATATTTACTAGATTGGTCTCCATTCTCCTTTGAACACTTCTAAATTTGTAATACTCTTCTCTAATTTATAAAACTGTCAAGACCATTATAATCTTGAGATTTTACACATAAACTTTGCTTCATCAAGTTGAAGCAAAGGTTTTTTTCTGCGGCTTAATGAGAGCTACTTCTGTTTTGCATTTAGTTCAGTCTTGCCTAATAAATCTCATTGAAAATCATCCTGTGCGCTGTTGATACAAACTTTGTTAGATAATAAATAAGTAAAAGATTTAAAAACTTAAACCAAAGCAAATCATGAATTATAGATAGTACTTTTGTGAACCACAATAATCAACTTTGCTTTTATGAAACCAAGTCTAACTCTGTGCAGTAGTCACATTCCATTTATATGTGGTATATTGTAGTATCAATTTTGTTGAAAACAAAATATCTTTCACTAAAAATCAACAGGGTGTCCTAAGAGTATTTGCAGCTATTTTTTTTACTGGGGTATAGTTTATTTACAATGTTGTGTTAGTTTCTGCTGCACAACGAAGAAGTGAATCAGCTATATGTACACATATAGCCTCTCCCTCTTGGACCTCCCTCCCACACCCGCCCCCCATCCCACACATGTAAGTCCCCACAGAGCACCGAGCTGAGCTCCCTGTGGTATACAGCAGGTTCCCAATAGCTCTCTGTTTTACCGATGGTAGTGTATATATGTCAATCTCAATCTCCCAATTCATCCCATTCCCCCTTCCCCACCATGTCCACATGTCGGTTCTCTATGTCTGTGCCTCTATTCCTGCCCTGCAAATAGTTTCATCAGTACCATTTTTTTGGATTCCACATATATGCGTTAATATACGATATTTGTTTTTCTATTTCTGACCTACTTCACTCTGTACGACAACTCTAGGTCCATCCACATCTCTACAAATGACCCAATTTCATTCCTTTTTACGGCTGAATAATATTCCATTGTATATATGTACCACATCTTCTTTATCCATTCATCTGTCGATGGACATTTAGGTTGGTTCCATGTCCTGGCTATTCTAAATAGTGCTGCAATGAACACTGGGGTGCATGTGTCCTTTTGAATTATGGTTTCCTCAGGCTATATGCCCAGTAGTGGGATTGCTGGGTCATATAGTAGTTCTATTTTCAGTTCTTTAAGGAACGTCCATACTGTTCTCCATAGTGGCTGTATCAATTTACATTCCCACCAACAGTGCAAGCGGGTTCCCTTTTCTCCACACCCTCTCCAGCATTTATGGTTTGTAGAGGTTTTGACGATGGCCATTCTATTAGTGTGAGGTGATAACTGCTTTTGAAAAATGAATGGATAAATGTTTCTTGTGATTTCTAATTATTTGTTACTACATTAGGAGAAGATAGTGCAATGTATATAAGATGGATATAGGCAGAAATATGCCAAGTGCCAGGATCCCAAATAGCCTCAAATACCTGATCAAACAATGGCTCAGATTCAGGTGGGATAAATCCTTGTTGTTTGGAAGAAGTTTAAATGAAGACTGCTAGAGATGTTTTAGTCTTTTTTTAAACTTTATTCTTTTTAAATTTCATTATTTTCTTATTAGTCATCCATTTTATACACATCAGTGTATACATGTCAGTCCCAATCTCCCAATTCATCACACCACAACCCTCACCCCCTGCCGCTTTCCCTCCTTGGTGTCCATACCTTTGTTCTCTACTACTGAGTATCAATTTCTGCTCTGCAAACCAGTTCATCTGTACCATTTTCTAGATTCTACATATATACGTTAATATACGATATTTATTTTTCTCTTTCTAACTTACTTCACTCTGTATGACAGTCTCTAGATGCATCTACGTCTCTACAAATGACCCAGTTTCATTCCTTTTTATGGCTGAGTAATATTCCATTATATATATGTACCACATCTTCTTTATCAATTCATCTGTCGACGGGCATTTAGGTTGCTTCCATGACCTGGCTATTGTAAATAGTGCTGCAATGAACATTGGGGTGCATGTGTCTTTTTGAATGACGGTTTTCTCTGGGTATATGCCCAGCAGTGTGATTGCTGGGTCATATGGTAATTCTATTCTTAGTTCTTTAAGGAACCTCCATACTGTTCTCCATAGTGGCTGTATCAATTTACATTCCCACCAACAGTGCAAGAGGGTTCCCTTTTCTCCACAACCTCTCCACCATTTGTTGTTTGTAGATTTTCTGATGATGCCTATGCTAACTGGTGTGAGGTGATACCTCACTGTAGTTTTGATTTGTATTTCCCTAATAATTAGTGATGTTCAGCAGCTTTTCATGTGCTTCTTGGCCATCTGTATGTCTAATATGGAGAAATGTCTATTTAGGTCCTCTGCCCACTTTTGGATTGTTTGGTTTTTTAATAATGAGCTGCATGAGCTGTTTATATATTTGGAGGTTAATCCTTTGTCCGATGATTCATTTGCAAATATTTTCTCCCATTCTGAGGGTTGTCTTTTCATCTTCTTTATGGTTTCCTTTACTGTGCAAAAGCTTTTAAGTCTCATTAAGTCCCATTTGTTTATTTTTGTTTTTATTTCCATTACTCTAGGAGGTGGATCAAAAAATATCTTGCTGTGATTTATGTCAAAGACTGTTTTTCCTATGTTTTCCTCTAAGAGTTTTATAGTGTCTGGTATTACATTTAGGTCTCTAATCCATTTTGAGTTTATTTTTGCATATGGTTTTAGGGAGTGTTTTAATTTCATTCTTTTACATGTAGCTGTCCAGTTTTCCCAGCACCACTTACTGAAGAGACTGTCTGTTCTCCACTGTATATCCTTGCCTCCTTTGTCATACATTAGTTGACCATAGGTGCATGGATTTATCTCTGGGCTTTCTATCATGTTCCATTGATCTATATTTCTGTTTTTGTTCAAGCACCATATTGTCTTGACAACTGTAGCTTTGTAATATAGTCTGACGTCAGGCACTCTGATTCCTCCAGCACCGTTTTTTTCCCTCAAGATAGCTTTGGCTCTTCAAGGTCTTTTGTGTCTCCATACAAATTTTAAGATTCTTTGTTCTAGTTCTGTAAAAAATGCTGTTGGTAATTTGATAGGGATTGTATTGAATCTGTAGATTGCTTTGGGTAGTACAGTCATTTTCACAATATTGATTCTTCCAATCCAAGAACATGGTATATCTCTCCATCTGTTTGTATCATCTTTAATTTCTTTCATCAGTGTCTTATAGTTTTCTGCATACAGATCTTTTGTCTCCTTAGGTAGGTTTATTCCTACGTATTTTGTTCTTTTTGTTTCAATGATAAATGGGAGTGTTTCCTTAATTTCTCTTTCATATTTTTCATCATTAGTGTATAGGAATGCAAGAGATTTCTGTGCATTAATTTTGTATCCTGCTGCTTTACGAAATTCATTGATTAGCTCTAGTAGTTTTGTGGTGGCATCTTTAGGATTCTCTATGTATAGTATCATGTCATCTGCAAACAGTAACACTTTTACTTCTTCTTTTCCAATTTGTATTCCTTTTATTTCTTTTTCTTCTCTGATTGCTGTAGTTAGGACTTACAAAACTATGTTGAATAACAGTGGTGAGAGTGGACATCCTTGTCTTGTTCCTGATCTTAGAGGAAATGCTTTCAGGTTTTCACCTTTGAGAATGATGTTTGCTGTGGGTTTGTCATATATGGCCTTTATTATGTTGAGGAAGGTTCCCTCTATGCCCACTTTCTGTAGACTTTTTATCATAAATGGGTGTTGAATTTTGTCAAAAGAATTTTCTGCATCTATTGAGATGATCATATGGGTTTTTTTCTTCAATTTGTTAATATGGTGTATAACATTGATTGATTTGCATATATTGAAGAATCTTTGCATCTCTGGGATAAATCCCACTTGATCATGGTGTATGATCCTTCTAATGTGTTGTTGAAGTCTGTTTGCTAATATTTTGTTGAGGATTTTTGCGTCTATATTCATCAGTGATATTGGTCTGTAGTTTTATTTTTTTGTGGTATCTTTGTCTGGTTTTGGTATTAGGGTGATGATGGCCTCATAGAATGAGTTTGGGAGTTTTCCTTCCTCTACAATATTTTGGAAGAGTTTGAGAAGGGTGGATGTTAGCTCTTCTCTAAATGTTTGATAGAATTCACCTGTGGAGCCATCTGGTCCTGGACTTTTGTTTCTAGGAAGATTTTTAATCACAGTTTCAATTTCAGTGCTTGTGATTGGTCTGTTCATATTTTCTATCTCTTCCTTGTTCAGTCTTGGAAGGTTATACCTTTCTAAGAATTTGTTCATTTCTTCCAGGTTGTCCATTTTATTGGCATAGAATTGCTTATAGTAGTCTCTTAGGATGCTTTGTTTTTCTGTGGTGTCTATTGTAACTCCTTTTTCATTTCTAACTTTCTTGATTTGAGTCCTCTCCCTTTTTTTCTTGATGAGTCTGGCTAATGGTTTATCAATTTTGTTTATCTTCTCAAAGAACCAGCTTTTAGCTTTATTGATCTCTGCTATTGTTTTCTTTCTTTCTATTTCATTTATTTCTCCTTGATCTTTATGATTTCTTTCCTTCTGCTAACTTTGGGTTTTGTTTTTCTTCCTTCTTGAGTTCCTTTAGGTGTAACGTTAGATTGTGTATTTGAGATTTTTCTTGTTTCCTAAGGTAGGCTTGTATAGCTATAAATTTCCCTCTTAGAACTGCTTTTGTTTCATCCCATATGTTTTGGATCATCGTGTTTTCATTGTCATTTGTCTCTAGGTAGTTTTTGATTTCCTCTTTGATTTCTTTAGTGATTTCTTGGTTATTTAGTAACATATTGTTTGGCCTCCATGTGTTTGTGTTTTTTACGTTTTTTTCCCTGTAATTGATTTCTAATCTCATAGCGTTGTGATCAGAAAAGATGCTTGGTATGATTTCAATTTTCTTAAATTTACTGAGCCTTGGTTTGTGACCCAGGATGTGATCTATCCTGGAGAATGTTCCATGTGCACTTGAGAAGAAATTGTAATCTGTTGTTTTTGGATGGAATGTCCTATAAATATCAGTTAAATCTATCTTGTCTATTGTGTCATTTAAAGTTTGTGTTTCCTTATTAATTTTCTGTTTGGATGATCTGTCCATTGTTGTAAGTGAGGTGTTAAAGTCCTGCACTATTATTGTGTTACTGTTGATTTCCTCTTTTAGAGCTGTTAGCAGTTGCCTTATGTATTGAGGTGCTCCTATGTTGTGTGCATATATATTTATAATTGTTATATCTTCTTCTTGGACTGATCCCTTGATCATCACATAGTGTTCTTCCTTGTCTCTTGTAACATTATTTTAAAGTCTATTTTATCTGATATGAGTATTGCTACTCCAGCTTTCTTTTGATTTCCATTTGCATGGAATATCTTTTTCCAACCCTTCACTTTCAGTCTGTTGTGTCCCTAGGTCTGAGGTGGGTCTCTTGTAGACAGTATATATATGGGTCTTGTTTTTGTATCCATTCAGCAAGTGTGTGTCTTTTGAGTTGGAGCATTTAATCCATTCACGTTTAAGGTAATTATTGATATATATGTTCCTATTACCATTTTCTTAATTTTGGGGGGTTTGTTTTTGTAGGTTCTTTTCTTCTCTTGTGTTTCCCACTTAGAGAAGTTCCTTTAGCATTTGTTGTAGAGCTTGTTTCGTGGTGCTGAATTCTCTTAGCTTTTGCTTGTCTGTAAAGCTTTTGATTTCTCCATTGAATCTTAATGAGATCCAGGCTGGGTAGAGTAATGTTGGTTGTAGTTTCTTTCCTTTCATCACTTTAAGTATATCATGCCACTCCCTTCTGGCTTGTAGAGTTTCTGCTGAGAAATCAGCTGTTAACCTTACTGGAGTTCCCTTGTATGTTATTTGTCATTTTTCCCTTGCTCCTTTCAATAATCTTTCTTTGTCTTTAATTTTTGCCAATTTGATTACTATGTGTCTTGGTGTGTTTCTCCTTGGGTTTATTCTGTATGGGACTCTCTGTGCTTCCTGGAATTCGTTGGCTATTTCCTTTCCCATGTTAGGGAAATTTTTGACTATAATCTCTTCAAAGATTTTCTTGGGTCCTTTCTCTCTCTCTTCTCCTTCTAGGACCCCTATAATGTGAATGTTGTTGTGTTTAATGTTGTCCCAGAGGTCTCTTAGCCTGTCTTCATTTCTTTTCATTCTTTTTTCTTTATTCTGTTCCACAGCAGTGAATTCCACCATTCTGTCTTCCAGGTCACTTATCCATTCTTTGCCTCAGTTATTCTGCTATTGATTCCTTCTAGAGCATTTTTCATTTCAGTTATTGTATTGTTCATCTCTGTTTGTTTGTTCTTTAATTCTTCTAGATCTTTATTCAACATTTCTTGCATCTTCTGAATCTCCATTCTTTTTCTGAGGTCCTGGTTCATCTTCACTATCATTATTCTGAATTGTTTTTCTGGAAGATTGCCTATCTCCATTTCATTTAGTTGTTTTTGGGGGGTTTTATCTTGTTCCTTCATCTTGTACATAGCCCTCTGCCTTTTCATCTTGTCTATCTTTCTGTGAGTGTATTTTTTGTCCCACAGGCAGCAGGATTGTAGTTCTTCTTACTTCTGCTGTCTGACCTCTGGTGGATGAGGCTATCTAAGAGGCTTGTAGAAGTTTCCTGATGGGTGGGAGTGGTGGATGGTAGAGCTGGGTTTTGCTCTGGTGAGCAGAGCTCAGTAAAACTTTAATCTGCTTGTCTGCTGATGGGTGGGGCTGGGTTCCCTCCCTGTTGGTTGTTTGGCCTGAGGCGACCCAACACTGTAGGCTACCTGGGCTCTTTGTTGGGGCTAATGGCGGACTCTGGGAGGGCCCACGCCAAGGAGCACTTCCCAAAACTTCTGCTGCCAGTGTCCTTGTCACTTGGTGAGCCACGCTGCCCCCCTTCCCTGCAGGAGACCCTCCAACACTAGCATGTAGGTCTGGCTCAGTCTCCTGTGGGGTCACCGCACCTTCCCCTGGGTCCCAGTTCGTACACTACTTTGTGTGTGCCCTCCAAGAGTGGAGTCTCTGTTTCTTCCAATCCTGCCAAAGTCCTGCAATCAAATCCCACTAGCCTTCAAAGTCTGATTCTCTAGAAATTCCTCCTCCCGTTGCCAGGCCCTCAGGTTGGCAAGCCTGATGTGTGGCTCAGAGCCTTCAGTCCAGTGAGTGGACTTCTGCGATTTAAGTTTTCTCCTGTTTTTGAGTCACCTAGAGATGTTTTAAAATGCGATTAATGAAAGTATAACACAGTAAGAGTAAAATGTAGAGAAATGTAACAAAACTTATATTGGTGTCTACTAATAATTTATTGCAAATTTCTAATTTTATCTGGAAAAAGCAGCCCACAAATATTTTAAGTATTCTCACTTTTTTTCTGTATTTTGATTTTTCCTTGCAAATCTTGAAGCAATTAAAATTAGAAAACCAAACTCTGTATGGCACCTTAACTATTCCTCTTGTAAATAATTGGATTTAAGCTATTGTTGAATCAGATTTCTGAAATGTAGATGAAAGTTGTCAGTAATACCAATTTAATGTTTAATCAGTTATTTAGAAGGAAGTAGTGAGCACAGTTGCCATGGATATATATCAAAAACTATAGGTTTGAGTATCAAATATTTCCAATTTAAAAAAATCACTTATTATAAGTGAGTTTTACTGGATTTTGCTTTTAGTGATTTCAATTTTTTTAAAAGTGTATCTAATTGGAGAAATAAATTCTGCTTATTTAAGCCTGGTTGAGAAGGCTGAGTATTTTGTGATGTCTTGCCAGTCCTCACAGACAACATTCTACACTGCTACAGTGAGGCAGCACCTTACTCTATGCTTTCTGTAAGGCCCTTAATGTATTTTATTTAAATGATTGATTTTCACATATGACTATCTGTGAATAATATAATCTCTTTAGGTGATGGATCATGTCTGATTTATCTTTGACTGACTGGACCAAGCACAGGACCAAGCACATACCTGATTCCTTTTTTTTTTTAATATCTTTATTGGAGTATAATTGCTTTACAATGTTGTGTTAGTTTCTGCTGTATAACAAAGTGAATCAGCTGTATGTATACATATATCCCAATATCCCCTCACTCCTGCGTTTCCCTCCCACCCTCCCTATCCCATTCCTCTAGGTGGTCACAAAACACAGAGCTGATCTCCCTGTGCTATGCATCTGCCTCCCACTAGCTATCTATTTTACATTTGGTAGTGTATGTGTGTCAGTGTTACTCTCTCACTTCGTCCCAGCTTACCCTTCTCCCTCCCCGTGTTCTCAAGTCCATTCTCTATGTCTGTGTCTTTATTCCTGTCCTGCCCCTAGGTTCATCAGAATCTTTTTTTTTTTTAAGATTCCATATATATGTGTTAGCATACAGTATTTGTTTTTCTCTTTCTGACTTACTTCACTCTGTATGACAGACTCTAGGTCCATCCACCTCACTACAAGTAACTCAGTTTCATTTCTTTTTATGGCTGAATAATATTCCATTGTATATATGTGCCACATCTTCTTTATCTATTATTCTGTCGATGGACACTTAGGTTGCTTCCATGTCCTGGCTATTGTAAAGAGTGCTGCAATGAACATTGTGGTACATGTCTCTTTTTGAATTATGGTTTTCTAGGATATATGCCCAGTAGTGGGATTGCTGGGTCATATGGTAGTTCTATTTTTAGTTTTTTAAGGAACCTCCATACTGTTCTCCATAGTGGCTGTATCAATTTACATTCCCACAAACAGTGCAAGTGGGTTCCCTTTTCTCCACACCCTCTCCAGCACTGATTCTTAATATATTTGTGTTGAATGTAATTTAAGAAGCTGGAGAAGAGTTGCTGACTTGGTGCTGGCAGAGACCTGGCTTGTGTACCAGCTCACCTGCTCTACCACTTAGGGTCTCTGAGTGAACTTGAGAAAGTAACTTGGCATTACAGATTCTCAATTGTGTCGTATTCAAATTGTCAATAAGGTCATCTACTCATAGGGTTGTCATGAGTATCAGTTGTGATGATAGTAGTAATAGGTAATCTTTACTGAGTAACTTTTTTGAGTGCCTACTATGTAACAAGTGTGGTCCTTGATGAGATGTGCCCAATTCTCTCCTAAAAATTTTAGATAAATGATTTTATTTAGACCTCCACAACTCCATAAATTATGTATTATTACTTCCCAATTTTACAGACTGAGAAAATGAGACAAACGGAGTTTAAGTAATTTGCTCAAGGTCAAACAGAAAGTGAACTAGGAACCCAGGTGATTTGATTCCAGAGCCTTGTGCTATGTAAAAGGTTTGTATATAATACACAATCAATAAAGATTAGATTTAAAAAGACAAAAGAAAAATACTTCAGTTGCTATTCATGAGTTTCCTTTCTTATTTTTTTAAATGCAGAGTTTCCTTTGGTTCAATAATTGCTAATGAGTGTGTCATTTTTATGAACGTATGAGTATACTTAAGCCTTCAAAGACTCTCACTTCTGCAAGTGACTGAACACTAAATGGATGTGAATAGCTGCAGGGAGATACTCTCTGCATAATAGGAGTGTCCTTTCTTTTAAAGAAAATCATGTGTGACTCGGGTAGGATGTGGCACTTCTGCCATATAATTTACAACATATCTGTTCCTTTAACTCCTCCTAGCAATTTCAAGCCAACTTATACATGTTTCTGGCTTAAATTGCCCTTGCCTTTCTGTGGAGATTCGACATTTGAAAATATGAAATAACAAGTGTTATTTCCACTTAATTCTAAAAGAATTTGGTTTCCATCTAGACAGGCACCTGATTTAGAGAAAAGCAGAGGCTCTAGCCAGCTGGAAAGAAGGAAAAAGTAAAAAAAGAGTCAAGGTTTTCAAGAATGTGGGTCTCTCCCCACTTAAATTGTTCCAACCCACACTCACTTAAAATCATAGACCAAAAAAGTCTTGACTCTTTCTGCATAGAACCTTTTTAATCATCTATGGCAGGCCAAGGGCTATAGCTTGAGGCAGCCACATGGCCAGAATCTCTGTTCTCGTGTCTTTGGCTATAAGAAAAGTCTGTAAACCAATTTCCAGACTATGTTAAAAGCAGTTTAAGTGTCAGAAGAAAAAGGAAGTACTTTGATGTTCAGTATTTGAAATTAAATGTTTGGTTTATATATGTGGACTTTTTAGGATTATTAAACCATAACCAATCACTTATTCTTGAGACTCACATTGCTATACCTAACTAACAATTATACCACTTTTCAGCTGCCTCCAGTATTAAGTTTACAAGGGCCAGTTATAATTAAAAGTAATATTTAAAGAAAATTCACTTCACAGTTTATCCATAATACTACACGCATTTATTTTGTTGAGTTCCCTGTAGGTAAGCTACGCTAAACAGGTAAAGTTCTCCTAAAAACTGCCCTCCAATTTTTTTCCCCCCAATATTTATAGCTTTCAAAAAAAGTGTTTTCCATTATTTTCTGACTTATAGCTGCTATGACATAGGAAAAACACTGGTTTGAGTGACTCAATTCTAGGAGAGTCTGTATTTATTTTCCCCAATATAGGAATATTTTTACCTTCGTGAATATTTCCTCCATTAATACTAGAGAGTCAGGGTACAAATTCCGACATAGAAATAAAACTTTTAGTATCTGAATAAAACTGAGACTAGTTAGCTTGGTACATCCCAGCAGAGCAGATGAGTTCTTCCTGAAAACAGTCTATTCTCTGCATTGCAAACCAGCTACTGAAGAACATTCATGAGTCTCTAAAGAGAAGTTCTATTTCCACAGGACTGTTTCTACAGAATACTATTAACTGGCAGCAATAAGGTGTTTGTGGTACGTATTTTCCGTCTCCATTCATTCCTCTAGGTCATCCCACGTAAATACCAAATCAAAATACACCGTGCTTGGTATTCAAAGGAAGGAGTGTTCAATTGATCATGAATTATATGCAAACTCTTTACATAGCACAACGCTCTGGAATCAAATCACCTAGTGTTGAATCTTCAAAGGAAGATTCAACACTAGTCCCCGACAGTCTCCTTCCAGCCAGACTGGCTCTCCTAAGCCCCACTTAAATATACATTCTGAAGCTACCACTGGTGTTATTCCTTCTGTTTTGAAACAGCTTAATCAAAATAAATTTTGAATGCAGTAGTTTTCTTATTCTCCTGCTTTAAAGGTTTGCCAACTTCACAGAGTCCTATTTGTGCTGCCTAAGTAAGAACGGTTAACATTTTTTTTTCCTTCTATGAAATTAGGGAAAAGGGCTCTAATTTTGTGTAATTGTAAACCTTGGATGTAACATAAAAATTTGTTTCGAGTCTTCATCTCGACAGCATCACTTCTAAATTGTTTGAAATATTCAAAACTGATACATAGATTTTAATTATTAACCAGACTTCTTATCAAACCCAAATTTATTGAACAATGTTTTAAACATTAATTCTATAAAATATTTAAAGTAACCCCTGATGATATCAGCATAGTTGCTGCATTTTTGTACATTAATGAATTAGAAGGGAAACAATGAAAGAGAATAACCTTCAGTTATTCAGCAGGTACAAAGTGCTTACATATTTCATCCAGAGAATGATTCATACTTCTGCTTATTAAAGGAATATGATATTCATTTTGGCTTGTAGACTTTTCCTTTGTAATTCAATCGAACAAATCTTTTCTCATAGAGTCTCAATATAAGAAAAGTGTATTTGCCAATACAGTTTATGAACTCACAAACATTAATGTGTCCACTATTTGATTTATTGGGGAGATATACACATTGCTAACTTCCCTTAACTATATTATCCATTAGACTGTAAATGTAGAATGAGATCCAAGCAAGAATGTTTATTTTCAAGCTTATTTAATAATTTCATGAATTTAGTATAAATATTTTTCTTGCCCATTATTGATATGTCATAGAGGCAGTATAAAAGAAGATGGCTTGTAAGCTACAATTGGTGGCTTGAAAAGTAGTTTTATTTTCTACTTTACTTCCTACTTTGTAAAAAATAGTGTGAAATTAACATAACTATGGTAATTTACTCAAATACAAATCAATGTAATTTCCCTAATATTTAACTTCAACTTTATATTTAAACGTGTATAACATGCATAAAAGTAAGTGAACCTATCAGAGGAAGACAGCTGGAAAGGTTTTGTTTGTGTTTGGTATGTCAAAAGAAGTACCCACATTTAACCATTAAACAGAGCAAGAAATAGAATTATATCTGTATTCTAGAAACCTCTACTATGGCAGGGAGCGGGGGCTCCTTCTAGTTATAATGAACACAAAGGTAAGTAATTTTCTTACTTCCATAGATTTAGTCACCTGGTTTAAAAGTTTATATAATAGAATCATGTAGAATGCATCTTTTTGTGTCAAAAGTCTATCTCTCAAAATGTTTCGATTGTGAGATCTATCCATGTCAATACGTGTTACAGTATTATTTCGTCTTCATTTCTGTGTTGTCTTCCATTGTATACATATACTATAATTTATTTATCCACCTATTATTAATGAACATTAGGTTGTTTCTAAATTGGGGAATTTTGAATAATACTGCTGTGATCATTCTTATGCATGTCACCTGTTGCACATATATACCTGTAATTGGGTCAATATATGCATGTATGTAGAATGGAATTACTAAGTCATATGGTATCTGATGTTCAGCATTAGTAAATGCTGCCATTTTCCAAATGTATTCTATCAGTATATGCTCTGTTCAGCAGCGTATGAGTGTTCCAACTGTGCCGCATCTTTGGCAATTCTTAATAGCGTCAATGTTTTGTTTTGTTTTAATATTCTTGATGGATGTGAAATGTCATCTTATTACAGTTTTAATTTTGTATTTCATAATCACACATTTACTGATTTTTTGAATATAATGTTTAGACAATGACCTATTTTATTAAGTTATTTGTTTTTTCTAATTGACTTGTAAGCAATCTTTAATCCAGATAAGACTCCTTTGTTAATCAAATATATTAAAGATAACTTCTCTCATTTTACAATGATATTTCACTTACTTAATAATGCTTTATAATTTAAAACATATCACTATTAATTGCTATTAATATCATTATGAATGCTTTATAATTAAAAATATTAAAAATTAGCCTAAGTATCACTTTTTAAATTTTATAATTGATGCTTTTTTTGTCTAAATATCATTGTCTATACTCATGGTCTTGAAGATATAATTCACACACCATAAAATTTTCCCTTTTTAAGTGTACAGTTCTGTAGTTTTTAGTGTATTTATAATTAGTGCAAACATCACCACAAATCTTATCGCCTTAAAATAAACTATCTCTTAGGAATCACTCTCCTGTTTCCCCTTTCCTTAGCACTCAGCCACAACTAATCTACGTTCTGTCTCTATGAATATGTCTATTCTGGAAATTGCATATAAGTGGCATCATACCTAATGTAGCCTTTTATGTCTGGATTCTTCCACCTAGCATAATGTTTTCAAGGTTTAATCATTTTGTAACATGTATTAATGCTTCTTTCCTTTTTGTGGCTAAATAGCAATAATTTACAATAATCCATTGTACGGATAAACCTTAAATATCTATTTATCAGTTGATAGGAATGTGTGTTGTTTCCACTTTTTAACTATTATTAATAATTCATCTATGAACATTTGTGTACAAGTTGTTGTGTAAACGTAATTTTAAAATTTTCTTTGGTACTTATCTGGAAAGGAACTGCTGAGTCATGTGGTAAGTCTATGTTTAAATTTTTGTCAAACTTACGCCAAATTATGTTTAAACATTTTGTCAAATGTTTTTCAAAGTGGCTGGACTATATTACATTCTCATCAGCAATGTATGAGTGCTATAATTTAGTAGGGTATTCACAAATAATTGTTATGGTCCCTCATTTTGATTAGAGAAATACTAGTTGATATAAAATAGTATCTCACTGTGGCTTTGATTTACATTTCACTAATGACTATTGATGTTGATCACCTTTTACTGTGCTTACTGTCCATTTTCATAGGTTCTGTAGAGAAATATATTTAAACAGCCCATTCTTAAAGTTGGGTTTTCTCTTTATTGTTGAGTTGTAGGAGTTCTTCAACTCTTATGTGGACACTAGTCCTTTATGATTTTCAAATATTTTCTTGATTCTGTGGGTTGTCCTTTACAAATTACTGATGGTGCTTTGGAGCCCAAAGATTTTAAATTTTTGTAAAGTCCAATTTGTCTATTATTTTTATTTTGTTGCTTTGCTTTTGGAGAAATATGTAAGAGACATTGGCTAATTCAGAATTACGAGGATTCACACCTACGGTTTCTTCCATGACTTTTATAGTTTTAGCTGTTGCATTTAAGTCTATGATCCATTTTTGTATTTTTGTGTATGAATGAGGAAAGAGTTCAGCTCATTCTTTTGCTTATGTATATACAGTTGTTTGGTCATCATCATTTGTTGAAAAGAGTATCCTTTCTCCATTGATATGTCTTTAAAACTTTGTTTTTAATTAATTAACTATAATTTAAGTGTCTATTTCTTCACTCATTTCTATTTTATTGACATATGTAGCTGTACCTATGCCAGTGCCATACTGTCTTGATTACTTGTAGCTTTGTAGTAAGTTTTGAAATCAGGAAGCTTGTGTCCTCCAATATCCTCCAAATTTATTATTTTTCCCCTAGGATTTTTTTGGCTGATCTGCATCCCTTAAAATTCCATGAAGTTAAAATAAGCTTGTCAATTTCTGCAGAAAAGGCAGCTGGGCTTTTGATTAGGATTGTCTTCAATCTGTAGAACAATTTGGAGAGTGTAGACATCATAACAGTATTAGTCTTCCAGTTGAGTTTTTTTCATTTATTTATGTCTTGTTTAACTTCTTTTAACAATGCTTTGTAGTTTTCAGTGAACAAATCTTGCATTTTTTGTTACGTTTATTCCTAAATATCTATTCTTTTTGATGCTATTGGAAAAGAAATTGTTAATTTTGGAACTTTCATTGCTAAATTGTTGAAATGCAATTGATGTTTTTAAATAGATCTTGTGGCCTACCAACTTGATGAACTTGTTGATCAGATCTAATACATTTTTGTTTATTCCTTAAGTTTTTCTAAATAAAAGGTCATGTAATATGTGTGCAGAGATAGTTTAATTTCTTTCTTTTCAATCTGGATGCTTTTTAAAAATATTTTTATTGCCTGAATACATTGTCTATAACCTCCATCTTAATGTTCAATAAAATGGTATGGTGGACATCCTTGGCTTGTTTTTGCTCTTATGATTAAATCTTTCTTCTTTTTCCATTCAGTTTGAGGTTAGCTGTGGGTTTTTCAAATATACGTCTTTTATCTGCTTGAGGAATTTCTCTTCTATTTCTAGCTTGTTGAGTGTTTTCATTATAAAAGGGTGTTGATTTTCTCAAAATTTTCTTTACTATTGACATAATCATAAGGTTTTGTTATTTTTTCTATCACTGTAAGGTATTACATTGATTAATTTTGATATATTAAACCAACTTTGTCAGCTTGAGCTAAATCTACATAGATCATATTGCTGGATAAAATCTGTTCGTATTTTGTTGGGAAATTTTGTGTCTATATTCAAAAGGGATATTGTTTTGTATTTTTCACTTCTTGTGATTCTAAACCTGGTTTTAATTTCAGTTTAATCCTGGAATGAGTTTGGAAATATTTCTCCCTCTTCTACTTTTTGGGAGAATTTGTGAAGTATTGGTGTTAAATATTTAAACGTTTCTTACAATTCAAAAATGAAGTCTTCAGGGCTGGACTTCTATTTCAGGGGAGTTTTTTGATCAATAATTCAGTTATTTTACTTGTTACAGGTTTATTCCAATTTCCATTTCTCCTTGAACCATTTTTAGTAGTGTGTGTCTTTCTAGGCATTTGTCCATTTCATCTAGATTATCTAATTTATTGGCGTACGTTTGTTCATAACATTTCCTTATAATTATTTTTTTAATTTCTGTAAGATTAGAATTAATATTCCATTTTTATTTATTTTAGTAATTTGGTTTTCTTATACAGTTTAGCTAAAGATTTTTTTTTTAATTTTGTGGAAATTGGTAAAGCAACAAACTTAGGTTTCAGTGATTTTCTCTATTTTTCTATTCTTTATTTATCTACTCTAATTTTGTCTTCTTCCTGCTTGCTTTGATCTTAGTTTACTCTTCTGCTGTAGTTTATTTATTAATTTGAGATATTTATTTGTTTTTAATATATGCATTAAATTTATGAATTTCCCTTTAAGCACTGCTTTAGCTAGACTACAAAAGTTTGGACATGCTGTGTCTTTATATTAATTCATCTCAAACTATTTTTAAAATTTCTCTTATGATTTCTTGTTTTGATCCCAGGGTTACTTTAGGAGTGTGTTGTTTAATCTGTATGTATTTCCTCCTGTTATTTATTCCTTTTGAAGTCCCCAAATTTCCTTCTGTTATTGTGGAATTTCCTTCCTTTGAGATTGAAGAAAAAATTTTGATGATGAGTCCTTTTAAAATTTTTGAGACTCATTTTATGGCCTGACATATGGTCCATCCTGAAGATTTGCTCGCTTTTTCATTCATTTTTCTTATTGTTACTCAAAATGGGTAATAGCAATTGCTCTACCTCCAAGTATGCTGATTCTTTCTCTCTGTGGCTTGAGCCCCTTTAGTGAATTTTCATTTCAGTTACTGTACTATTCAACTCCAAAATTTTATTCCTTCTATCTCTTTATTGATAGTCTCTGTTTGGTGATAATCACTATTTTGTTCTCATACTTTGTGTAGTTATCTGGACATCATTTGTTTGTTTTAGTTCTTTGAAGATATTTTAAATAACTGATCTAAAATTTTTGTCTCTTAATCCAGTGTTTGTGTTTCCTCATGGGCTGTTTCTTTCAACTGCTTATGTTCTCATGTATTGGCCATATTTTCTACTTTTTATATATCTTCTAATTTTTTGTTAATAATGTATGTTTTAAATCAAATAATGTGGCAACTGTGTAAATCAGATTCTTTTCCCTCAATGTAGTTTGTTGTTGTTACTATTTAGTATAGTTTTTCTTTGTTTGCTTAGTAACTTTTTCAAACTAATTCTGTAAAGTCTGTTTTCACTGTCACATGTGCTTACCGTCTGCTTGGCTAGTTTAGTGGCCAGCTAATGATTGGATAGAGATTTCCTTAAGTGCCTTGGACTAAGAAGTCTTTCAGCCTTTGCTGAGGTGTTCTGTATGGATTCTGGTGTATGTCTTCAATATTCAAGCAAGCAGTTTACAACACTCTATTATTCTTCACTTTCTGTTTGTGCAGAACCTCAAGTTAAGCCACACTTGAGAGATGGGGGCTTGATCAGGTCTTTCCTGGGCATGCACAAACCCTGAGTATGCATACCATTCTGTGCATGTGTGTGGTCTTCTAAATTCTCAGGGGCATATCAGAGCTCTTCAAGGTTCCCTGTGAACACACATTCACCAGCTTTTCCTTTTAAGTTTTTTGGTTAACCTCTTGTTTGCCACAAATGTTATCACAGCCTTAGGCAGCTGAAATGTTAACCAGTTTCTGCTAATTCTCACAACTACTCTGGGAAAGGGCTGTGCTGAATGAATTCTGAGTGAATTCTGAATAAATTCATTCTGAGTGAATTCAATTTAAGAATGTCTTGGCCATTATCTCTTCAGTATTTATTCTGTCCTTTTTCTCTCTCCTTTTTCTGTGATGTAAATCTTGCAAACGTTAGATAGTTTGATATTGCCCCAAAGCTCTTGGATGCTCTGTTATGCATTTAAAATGATTTTCTCCTTGCGTTTCAGTTTGAATAAGTTTTATTTATTTATTTTCAGACTCAATCCTTCTGGGAAAAAAGTTCTGTTTTTTTGTATTGGGTATAATTGGAAAATAGGTGAAGTTACAACGACTACAATAAGACACACTTGTTTTATGGTGGTAGCAAGAGAACAATAATAATCTTATCAATCACCTGAAGGTAAGACTTCAGACACTGGGAGGGAGTTACACTAAGTGTGTCTTTTAGAATCATCCCTAGAACCTTCTTCATAAAGGACACCCCTTCCCATGTGACTCTCCTGAACTATTGCAAGTACTTTTAATGTTAAAGTGCAATGTGCAAAATTTTAAATAAATAATATTTATTAATATGCTTAGTAAAAAAAATTACTACTAGATCTACCAGTCTCTGACAGACAACACCATCCATGATTTTACTGCCATTCTCTTAATTTTTACTCATACATATATTGGAACAGAGGAGAGGCCCCCAGCAACCCCATCTCCAATACAAAACACCTGTCAAGGTCTTTGGACGTCTTGCCCACCTGCATTCCAGAACCATCTCCCAGTCATTCTGTGGGGCAGACAGATGCCATTCTGTTGGTACCCTAGACAATCCCTGTGAAAGAAGAATTAGATCAATTATTCAAACTGAACTTGGAAATCCAAAATTTATTAGTTTTTAGGGAGACTACATTGCAGGCATTCTCAATCTCTGCCCTTTCTAATGGATATTGGTTCCACTTACAGGACCCCAAATTTTTGAAAATGAATTTCTTTTTTGGAACTTTGTATGTCTGTGGCTTTGTGCTTCTTCTCTGGTAACAGTGAACTTATCCTGCTCCCCAAATCACAGTACCTTAAAACTTAGGGGAAGATGTAAGAGACCTTCAGGTATTTTATGAAACACTAATAGTAGATCATGCAGCTCACATATAACTGTGGATATCGTTTCAAAATGAGGCAGCTCTTGGTTGCTTGGGGATCTTCCCAGAGGACTAACTGATTCATTATTTATATGCTCCTTGGAGGCAGTTATCTCTACCATGTGTCAACAAATTAGAAATCATGGTACAACATTTATTCCTGACTTTAACTGAATTGATCAGTTACATTGCAATGGTCCTGGAAGGCATTCAGCCTGGACTCACTGGTCATAGTAGTTATGGATGATTGCTTGAAACTTGTTCCTTACAGGCAAAGGCAGAAACTGTGCAATCACTAACGCATCTGCTGTGCCTGGACTAATACCTCTAGCCAAGTGGAAATATCAGTGCTGAAACTTACAGAGTAAGACACCAGGCTTTCTGAGTTAAAGCCTGACTTGTTTGTTCAGCAGTGTCTGGTACCTTGGATGGCATATTTTAGTCAAAAGCTTAGGTTGTCTTCATCAGGCTGCTTGGAATTTTATTGAGAAGAGCCTTAATTAAATATTGTATGGAACAATTGAATGGATTTTATTACTAGCCTCTCTAGATCAGATGAATCAGAGTGGCCGATAAAGTGGCATCATATTTACTGGAAAATTCATCAGAATTCAAGTCAATGTAGAAATGAGGGGCAAATATTTTGGGGAGTCAATAATCCATAAATCTCTCATGTTTCTGCATGCTTTGTGAGTGAGGCACTGATGGACCTTTTCAATGACATTTGCAGAGGATTACCTTGGAAGACACAGTTATCACCCTCAAGATCAAAGTGCACACATTCTTAGTGTCCAGTACAATAAAGAAAATGACTCCCTACAGAGCGATAAGTGTAATTATTGACCACTATTTAAAAAATAGGTTTCCTAAACTTAGGTTTAATTTCCTGAAACACAACCCACTTCATGTGGCACACTTTAACCAATGTGACAGTGGGAAATTCTACAGGACAAATTAGCCCATTTATTCAAATAATAAATAGCCTGAAAAAACAATGAATAAAGATAGATGATGCCCTAGAGTAAAAAAAAAAGTCAACCAACCGCAATATGTAGATCTTGTTTGATCTCATTTCACAGGAATCAACAATAAAAACACATTTTTGAAACAATTGGTGACACTAGCTATCAGCTCTGTATTGGATAAGATCAAAGAATTATTATTAATTGTGTTTATTGTGGTTACTAAATTAAGGTTGTGTATAAAAAGAAATTTTTATCTGTTAGAAATACATACTAAGTATTAACACATGAAAGGATATTTTTGGGAATTTTGTTTCAAGTTAAAGAAAATTTAATTAAATTCTTTGCAAAAGAATTGAGGTTTAGCAAAGAAAACAAGGTACATGCAGTTAAATAAATACTGTGAATATAATCAAGTAAAAAAAATTTGAGTAGTCAAATCCCTAAATTATTCAGCTATAATGGCACATAATTACTTTCAGAATGGCCTACAGTCCGTGGTCTAATCGTCCAATACCTGACCAGTGGTTCTCAATGTGAAGCAATTTTATTCCTCAGACGATATTTGGCAATGTCTGGAGACATTTTTTGTTGTCACAACTGGGGAGGTGCTACTGGCATCTTGTGGGTAGAAGCCAGGGATGCTGATAAATATCCTAAAATGCATAGGACATCCCCTCAAACAAAGAATTATGCAGTTCAAAATGTTAATAGTGCCAAATTTGAGAAATCCTGTACTAGATAATTAAAATAAGGTGGAATTATCCACTGTTATCATGTTTAAATTAGCACCAAGACTGAGAGTAGGAAAAATCTGGATGTGCCAGTATATGGTCAGGCCACTCATGATGGCTGTTCTCTTGCTGTTTGTATGTCCCCTGCTCGACCAGTCCTGCTTCACCTACACCCTACTCATGCAAACATGCTTGACCCAGCCCCTTAGGCCAGATGGCTCCACCTGCTAGTTTATTAAAAGGAAACATTTGCCCTCATTATGATCGTTAAACTGACGGGCTGTGAGGGATGTACCTCAGCTGCTGGTTTCCCTGGTAGTTGATGAGCCAGCCTGATGTCAATTCCCCTTATAAATGGTAGCTTCCTTCTCCCCTGAGTAGCAAAGATGGCTGCCATGTCCTTTCTGCCGTCTGCTGAACATATGTGTAAGATCTCCTGTCTATTAAACCAGTGATGTCTCTGGTGCTGTCTTGAGGCTCTTCCTTCAGTCTTGAGGCTGGGCAACTACAAGGCTTGCAGGCCTGCGAGGTGCAGCCCAGAAGCCAGTTTTAGAAGTCAAGTTCTGGACACTTGCAAATAGCCCAAGCACACCACTGTCATCCTCAGCTGATTCAGGGAAGGATGCGATTCTGCAAGCTGCAATGTAGACAAGGAGGGTTTAAAGTTGATGTGCACTTATCTTCAGTGAATGTGAGCATCTCTCAGTATGTAAGAAGAAACTGCCAGCTTTCCTGGATCCATGGTGATCTTTTATCTTCTGACAACTTCTCTCCAAGGAACAACAAACCAGTACTCTGGTTGCTTCCTTCCTTTGTTGTACTGCTGGATCACAGCTGCAGTGTGAGTAGCAAAACCTTTTCTCGTTGGTTTTCCCGCTTTATAGAAATATGGGTGGAATCTTAATACTCTTCTCTTCTTTGGAAGGACATATATTTCCAATGGGTACCTGAATTATCTTTAACAGTCATAACTGAATTTCAGATTTATTATCAATGTGCACCTTAGCAGCTGATATCTGAAGTAGATACCAAAGAGGAATCTAGTAACTTTTTACTCAGATTTTCTTCTGTTAAAGAACCTAGTTGCAGTGAAAGAGACTTTCTCCTTCAGGTTTTATCCGGCTCTTAATTGCCCTCAGTTGAGGGATCACATGCCTGGAGAAAATAACTACTAAGGGTGATGTATTTTCCCACTGTTTCAATAATTTTTCCATCATTTAATTCTGTCTTCTGCAAGTTTTCACGTATCTGTGACCCTTCTTTGTTCTTATTAAGGTAATATTCAATAAGTTTAACTTTATATCTCCATGTATGTTCAATGTGTTCTCCACCTGGCTTTCTGGGGAACCGAATTGCTTGTCCACTTCCAGCATTATATCATGATTCTCATGAGCTTCTAAATCTAGAGCCCCCTCAGTTCAGCATCACACCCTGTTGCTAAAAAATTCAGAGTTGAGTGTATTTGAATTCCTGTAGCAGAACCAATTTTTTTGACTTAGCTACCTTAGCTCCTCGCAGTCAAGAGAAAGGTACTGCTTTGAGGTGTCTTTTTTGGTCTTTCCACTATCAGTTTGAGAAGAAAGTTCTTCTAAGTAAGCAAAGTCATCATCTTCCCCTAAAAAAGGAATTTTCTTTGCCTATAGATTCAAATGCAGCATGAGTGTCAGAGGTTCTTGCTGACCTTACTCAGTTCCATCTAACACTAAAATGTGGATACGTTGGGGAGGATACAGTTAAAACAAAATTGGGCAGATATTTCTAGTTGTTGAAACTGGGTGATGAGTATATGAGAATTCATTATGCTATTATCTCTCCCAACAAAACAAATATGGAACTTAGGGTATAGCTTATATGATGAATCCCAGGTCCACTGGGATCCATAGTTGTGTGACCTTAATATTGTTTCTTCAAATTTTCCTCAGCTGAAAGTAGAAATAATATTTATTTGTACCTATTTTATAGAGTTTTAATGAGTTTTAAATGTGTTAATATTTTTAGGCACTTAGAACAATGCCTTGCTATGTATATTACTTAAATAATAAAAGATAAATATTGCTGGATTATAGTAATTATAAAGAATTTTGCCTCACAATTATGTTTAAAGGATTAATTAATAATGCATACTATAGAATAAATACATACCTAATATTAAGCACATGAATGATAATGCTTTGTAGAGAATCAATTAACAAGATTTATAACCATTCATGTACTTGTATTTTTACCCTAGAATGATAATGGGAGCCTTTTAGAGAGTTTGATTCTAATTCAAAATCTCCCAGTATTTTCATGATTGCCACTGTATGCACTAAATCTAGGAAGTAGTTTAAAAATTCCCTTTTACTTATATTCAAGTTGAAAAATCATTTCACTTCTCCTCCAGGTCTGAATAAATATAGATCATTTTTATGAGAAAAAAATCCCCAGAAAGCAAAGAAGATATTTTCTTTACTGAAATATACATTCAGAATTGTAGCCCAATGCTTGGCAAATAGATAACATTCCTTCCATTAACCAAACAAATCAATCAATATTTAAATGAATTACTTAACAGAATTCAAATGTTTCCTGATTCAAGGTAGCACTAGTAAAATTGTCTGCTTCATAAAATTCACCTGTTAACTCATAATACAGACTAGTATTCACAGCAAGAAAATCACATTATCTATTTCCTCTTCCCCCAATAAGTTAAAAGTGGTACTTATATCTACTTCTGCCAGAGAACTGCATTTCCTACTCACTGCTGAATGCCCTTGCCTCAAATATAATTCACAGAAGGATGATAATTTACCTTTCTCAATAAGAAATAAATGTTCAGTGGTTTAGAGGAGAGAAAAGTCTCACCTACTTGTTCATTTCAAATGTCTTCCCACAAATTAACCCCAGTTATATGGGCTTTCTCTGAACATGAGAATGTAAATTCCTGGAACAGATATTCCATTTCCCAAACTAAACAGATGTAGTAGTTTTACAACTCAAGTGGCTGTGGTACTTCATTTCACATTTTCTCAATTAGGATAATAAACCCTGGAACAAGTGAATGGTTGTTAAGAGCTACTAGAGAAATTTACATAAAAAAGAAAATATAAAGTAATATCTTTTTTAAATTAATTAATTAATTAATTAATTTACTTTTGGCTGCGTTGGTCTTCTTTGCTGCGTGCGGGCTTTCTCTAGTTGTGGCAAGTAGGGGCTACTCTTCGCTGCAGTGCGTGGGCTTCTCATTGTGGTAGCTTCTCGTTGTGGAGCACGGGCTCTAGGCAAGTGGACTTCAGTAGTTGTGGTACGTGGGCTCAGTAGTTGTGGCTCACGGGCTCTAGAGCTCAGGCTCAGTAGTTGTGGCGCACAGGCTTAGTTGTTCGGCGGCATGTGGGATCTTCCCAGACCAGGGCTTGAAACCGTATCCCCTGCATTGGCAGGCAGATTCTTAACCACTGTGCCACCAGGGAAGTCCCAAATTAATCTTTTTAGAAAGAGCAAGTCTACTTAAGTTATGTAACAAGCACAATGAAACAGTTCTGGGGAAGATTTTGTATGACAAATTTTACATGATTATAATATCAATTCAATTAATAATCTCAAAAATAAATTTATACTACAGAATTAGATAAAAACTTTTTTTAAAATTTGAGTATAGTAGACATACAATAATATGTTAGTTTCAGGTGTGCAACATAGTGATTTGACATTTAAATACATCATAAAATGATCACCACAATAAGTCTAGTAACCATGTGTTACAATACAAAGTTATTACAGTATTACTGATTATATATCTTATGCTGTATATTGCATTCTCATGAAATTTTTATTTTATAACTGGGAGTTTGTACCTCTTAATCCTTTACCTATTTTACGCATCCCTCATCCCCTCCCCTCTGGCAACTACAAGTTTGAGACTGTTTCTGTTTTGTTTGTGTTTTAGATACACATGTAAGTGAAATCATATGGTATTTGTCTTTCTCTGACTTATTTTACTAAGCATAATACCCTCTAGGTCCATTCATGTTGTCACAAATGGCACGTTTTCATTTTTCTGTGGCTGAGTAATATTCCATTGTATATACATACCACATCTTCTTTATCTATTCATCTATCCATTCATCAATTTGATACCAAATTTTAAAAGTCAACATTTGATCTTATTGTCAATTAATGAATCAGTCCTTTGTTGTAAGCATCTGTACCTGTATAAACTCAGAATGAGTCAGAAGTTTCATTCTGAATTTTAATCATTTGAAATAAAATTAGGAATATAAATATAAATATTAATTACTTCTACATTTATATCTACTTTAAATTACTTAAGATCCAATTTATATTATAAAATTATTTTATAGACAATTTGCTAATGAGAATGTGAGCTCTCTGACAGCAAGTTCTGTGAGGATATAATGCTGTATATTGTTTAAGAAATATGTATTTTAGAAATAATATGGCCTGGATTCTAATTCTGACTTCATCATTTACATGACTTTAGGAAATGACTTAATCTTTCTGAGTCTTAGCTTTCTAATTTTATAAGTGAGGATAATATCCATAAAATATAAATACACATAGAATTTAGAAAATGATTGAAAGGCACCTAATTATGAAGCACATATAATCCTGCTAAAACCTGCCAAAATAACACAAAACAAACAAAAATTACAAGCTAAAACATAATAAACTGTGAGTGAAGTAGTCATTGCTCTAGTTATATTTATATCTAGTTATGTTTATATCTTAAAAGAACAAATTCCTGGTAAAAAGAACAGGGATTATACATTTCTGTAATGCACAATGGGTTGATATGTTAACTGCCATAACTTTTCTAGAAAGAGGATATGATACATGAGGTTTATAATTCGCACTTATGAAAAAAGATGTTAATTTCTAAATAAAATACTTTGAGAACACATTAAACATATACTAAAATGCGTTTTTTGAAGTTCAAATAAAGGAAAAAGCAAGAAAAGAGAACTAGATAAAATAATAGACAAGTACACAACAAATTAAGAAGTGGTATATTCAATCCAACAATATTAATTAGATTAAATGTTAATGGACAAACTACTTCAACTAAAAGGCAAAGAATGTCAGAAGGGAATAAAACTGTAAACAGGTAAAACCCCTGCCCCAACTAGTTTTCTATACAGATATGCATATGGTTAGTTAACAACACTTGGTGAAGAGTCTTATTTCATACTGAATTACCTGTCTACATTTGTCCAACCTTGTTTTTTTTCCTCAGGGTTGTTTTGGCTATATTAGATAATTTGACTCTGCATAAAAATTTTAAAGTCAACCTGTTGACTTATAAAACCTAGGATGTTGATATGCAATCACAGATCAAGTTGGGCAGAGTTGCAGTTTAACAATATCAAATCCTTCAATCCATTAACACCAGATCTCCGTTTATCACATTTTCTTTAATTTCTCTTTGCAGTGCTTTGTAGTTCCCTGCTCTAAGCATATGTGACTAAATGTATTCTTTAGTATTTTAATTTTGATGCTACTTGGTTGGTTTTTTTTTTTTTTTTGAGTATTCTGAATTACAAATGGCATTTGTAATTGATCTTGTGTCCTGTGACCTTGCTAAAATTACTTGATAAAGTAACTGTTCTAATAGAGTTTTCTATATCTGTTAGGGTTTGTACCTATAATATTAATACAATAAAATACCTATAATAAAGACAGGTTTATTTCCATTCTAATCTTTGTTATTTATTTGTGTTTCTTCCCTTATTTTACTAGCCATTATTCCTGTTGAATATTGTAGTAAATTATGTAATAAAATAAAGATGTATTATATTATAAATAAATTTTAGTATAAATATACAATGAATATTATCTATAATATATATTTAAATTACATTTTAAATAAAAATACAAAGAACATAAAAATGATCGACACACTTAAACAGACACTTCTAAAAGGAAAATATGCACATGGCCAAGAAGCATATGGAAAAGTACTCAACAATAATACTCATCAGAAAAAATGCAAATTTTGCCATAATGAAGTACTACTCTATGTTACTAGAATGACTATTATTAAAAATACTAAAACCTCAAATGTACACCAAACTCTCTTACATTGCTGGCAAAAGTATAAAATTAACCACTTTGTAAAAATTATTTGATAGTTTTTGTAAACATACATCTATGAGATAGGAGTTCCACTCATGTTTATCCAAGTGAATTAAAAATATATTCACAAATGACTTCTAAAATCATATGCATAGAAGTTTTCTTCATAGTGGACAAAAAAAGGAAATATTCCATATTAAAAGGGTTGAATAGATAAATATATTGTAAAATAACCATACAATGGAATACTTTCAGCAATTAAAAGAAGTGAACAACCATTATATTCAGGGAAAATTTGACTCTCACAAAAATCATGCTGTTCCTACATAGTTTTTACCCTCTGATTTGATTAGTGTGAATTTTCAGAATAGGCAAAATTTACGTAACCAAAATTGGAATAGTGTCTTCCTGCTGAGTAGTAGATGTACTGCAAAGTGGCAAGAGGGAACTTTCTGGTGAAGAATTTTTTACGTCTTAATATGGATATGAGTTATATGGGTACATTCATTTGTCTGAACTCATTAAACTATATACTTAAGATGTGTATCTTCCTGTATATTTATTATACTTAAATAGAAAAAGATTTTTAAAAACAGATAGGGAGAGAAACTGTGTATATATATGTAGATATATAAAATTATACCTAAGTAAATGAATAGAAATATATGTATAGACCTTGTTTTATTATATTACTTATAGTTTACTACAGTATTGTTCAATAATGTACTACTATTAAATTGAAGTTAAACTGTCTTATTTGACAAATCAACCAAAAATATTTTTTGTAAAAAAAAAAGTGACAAATCTCAAATTATGGACATTTTAGGGTAAATTAAGATTTTTGGTAAATTTGTTTGCTTAAAATCAATACTGAATTTATGCTAATAAAACTTATCTCTAGAGATATATACAGACGTTTTTATAGGTATATTGTATGTCTTGAATTTGAAAGAAAAGAAAAATGGTGTTGGTGGATGAAATAAAGAAAACAAGATAAGCAAAGTGATACTTTTTGAAGTGCTACACGTGGGTTCATTTGTAATACTTTCTCTTTGGGGTACATTTGAAATTTGCCTAATAAAAGCATGTTTCTATGTGTTTTTTTTTTAGTTTTGATATCATAAGAAAATTTTCCCCACTATAAGATTTCAAATGTCTCCCATGATTTATTCTAGTTAAATACTTTTTTAAAAAATGTTACTTTTCATCAATACCTATTCATTGTAGAGCAATTAGAAACTATAGATAGACCAGAGGAAGAGGATAAGCATGCATGATCAAACTACTTAGAGATAAGAACAATGTTAATGATTTTCACTTAAATAAATATGTCTTAATTGAAGAAATGACACAAAAACAATCTCTAAATGCATCTTACCATATTAAAGGCTGTGGTACATTCGACTATAAAGAACACTGACTAACTTTGCCTGGTTACATGTGTGTTCAAGTGTGTGTGTATTTTTTTCTGGCATGGGTGTGAATGCCCAAGAGTTTATGCAGAAGAATTAGGCAAAACTTGTTACAATTTTTATAACTCAGTTTCAGATACTATCCATTTACATTTTCATATAATTTTACCTTTTGATATAATAAAATAGTTTCATATTCAGCATTTATGAATTTTTTGACAAATGAATGTTAAAATTTATGAAATGCCATTTTGGTATATATTGAATTGATTGTAAGGCTTTCTGATGTTAAGCTATTTTAACTGAATTGAATAATCAAGAAAGTGAAAATATTAGCAAACAAAAAAGAAAGGAATAAGAGAAATTAATACTAAAATGTATAATATCAATTAAAAAGTATAATTGTTTTACAATAATTGTAATGGATATTTTTATAAAGTATTGACATAGGAAGCATTGGAAGGTAATTTTTTTAAAAGTTATAAAGCATAAATGTACTCTATTACAACAGAGAAAATGAACATGCTGGAAATAATTTAGACAAAATCAATAAATACAGTTCAGTTAACAACTCTATAGCACAGCATTTAAAAACAAATCAAATGCCTGGATATAAAGGTGGCTTTTGTTATAGTTTAGTCTGAGTGTGTGTGGAGTCACAATATGTATAGAGATTGTGGCCCATAAAATTGAGATTGTCTTTGAACAAACTTTTATTGGTAAATATTTCATTGGTGTAAAAAATGTAGTTATAAAGAAGGTGAAAAAGATAATAGAAAGTGTATTATCCCTTCAATAAATTAACCATATTACTTATACCATTAAATAAACACTATCTTTGTATAGGTTTTGCCCACTTGATCTGCTAAAGATGGGAAAGAACATCAAAATGTAATAATTGCTTTTTTACTTCTGTCTACTTATATTTGCATTTCCTAACAGTTTTACACGAAGTATTTTTATGACTTTGCAAAAATTTTCATTACAATTATATTTTGATCATGAATTTCACCCTTTCATTCAAGGGATAATTTAATGTTCATTATCTTGAGTTCTATTTTATGCAGTATTACTATGGATTTGGAGGGCTCTTTTTATTTACATTAGTTAGACATGCCTTTGATCAACCTTTTGTTTTTAATATTTTTTGTATATTTTTCTTGAGGTATACCCTATATCTACAGCATAGGCTATATTGCATGTTTGAAAACTTAGGAAATACATTTTTAGCAAGAAATTTTAATGCATTTAATTTGTTTTTATGAGCTATATTTGTTTATAATGTCATCTTGTTAAAATTTTTATATTTCTTACCCTCTTAGATTTCTTGCTTTTATTTTTGGTTGTATTATTATATATTTAGTGTGCTTTTTCTAGTTGTCAAAGTAAAGATTTAACAGTATCTTTAAAGACTGAAGCCCTCCATTTAAAGCAAAGCTTAAATAAGCTCTTTCTTAGCTCTCCCCCAATTTCCTTCAGTTTTCAGTAATTGTTGATATTATCTGGCCTTTAAAAGCTAGACTTCACATTTATACATACTTTCTCCTTTCAAAAAAACTTATATTGCATTTGCTAATAATATGGTCAAAAATTATTCTACTTTTTTTTAAATTTAATAGTGTTTATCTGTTAATCCCATAGTCCCAGTTATCCCTCCCTCTCCCTTCCCCTTTGGTAACCATAAGTTTGTTTTCTATGTCTGAGTCTGTTTCTGTTTTATAAATAAGTTCACTTGCATTATTTTTTAGATTCCACATGTAAGTGATATTATATGAAATTTGTCTTTCTCTGTCTGACTTCACTTAGTATGATAAACTCTAGCTCCATCCATGTTGCTGCAAATGGCATTATTTCATTCTTTTTATGGTTGAGTAATATACATAATACTGCATCTTTATCCATTCATCTATTTGATGGTCACTTAGGTTGCTTCCATATTTTGGCGATTATAAATAGTGCCGCCTCGAACTTTGTTGTGCATGTATCTTTTCAAATTAGAGCTTTTATCTTTTCTGGGTATATGCTCAGGAATGGGATCGCTGGATCATAGGGTAACTCTATTTTTAGTTTTTTAAGGAACGTCCATACTGTTCTCCATAGTGGTTTCACCAATTTACATTCCCACCAGTAGTGTAGGAAGGTTCCCTTTTCTCCACACCCTCTCCAGCATTTATTTGTAGATTTTTTGATGATGGCCATTCTGACCTGTGTGTGGTAATACCTCATTGTAGTTTTGGTTTGCATTTCTCTAATAATTAGTGATGTGGTGCATCTTTTTACATACCTGTTGGTCATCTGTATGTCTTCTTTGGAGAAATGTCTATTTAGGTGTTCTGCCTATTTTTTGATTGGGTTGTTTGGTTTTTTTGTTGTTATTGAGTTGTATGAGCTGTTTGTATATTTTGGAGATTAAGCCCTTATTGGTCCCATCGTTTGCAAATATTTCCTCCCAATCCTTAGGTTGTCTTTTCATTTTATTTATGGTTTCCTTTGTTGTGCAAAACCTTATAAGTTTGATTAGGTCCCATTTGTTTATTTTTGCTTTTATTTATATTGCTTTGGGGGACTGACCTAAAAAATGTTGCTAAGATTTATATCAGAGAATGTTTTGCCTATGTTCTCTTCTAGGAGTTTTATGGTTGTCATGTCTTAAGTCTTTAAGCCATTTTGAGTTATTTTTGTGAATGGTGTGAGGGAATGTTCTAACTTCATTGAATTACATGTGGTTATCCAGCATTCCTAACACCACTTGCTAAAGAGACCACTTTTTGTGTATTTAATTTGTAATCCTTACAATGGGTCTCATCATAAAATGATACCCTTTTTTGGTTATTAATATTCAAGTTTTCTATGTTACTTGGAAACCACCCTCAAATAATTTTTAGAATAAATACATCAAATGTTTTTTGAAATCTTACTTATCTGATGTTCTTTCTGTGACATTTGTAATGAAAATAGCTGGGTATAAAAATAGTCTGTGATACACATTTGTTCATTGCAGTATATATGTTGTCATGCTAACAATTTTTATTTAAATTTGTAAAACATGTTTTGGTCATTTCTGAGTTTTGTTTCTTTACATATATATTTGCGTTCAGTACGATCTTTCTTTATCTTTATAATAGAATCATAATATGCATGGAAGTGTACATTTTTTTAGAATATCATTTGGAGTTTTTCTGGTTTATCATTCTACTTTTACTTTGTTACATTTCTTTTACTTGCCTTGGTTTATTCTTCAGGAATATCAATTAACAATTTACTGTATATCCATTTCCTGAATTACACATATAAACTTTCCTCAAAGTTTTTTTTTTCAACTCTCTTGAATTTATTTGCATTTTTGGATGTTTTCAAATCTGTTTCTACCTCATTGATTTGATTTTCTTTAATGTCAAATTGGCTTCTTAGTTAAGGGTTTAACTATTTGATTACACTATTGTGATTTAGTAGATGCACTCTTATGTTTTTTTTTTTTCTTATTCATATTTCATTCTACTGCCATCTCATCTCACCCTTTTTCACTTTTGGACTGTTTTTTACTGATGATATTTTCTTGTGTTCTTATTTCATGAAGAATGTGTCTTTTTTATGCTCAAGACAGTGACAAACTTTTTTTCTGAAATTTGAAAAGTAAGGACCCTAAATTATGTCTTTATTTCAGATGTAGCCACTTGTGGTATTCACTTTCCCTTCTGCTATATTTTTAGTGGAAATATTTTCAGATTTTTTTTACTTAATAAGGTGGTTTTGGCTTATAATTTATGGTTATGTACTTATGTCCTCTTGAAAGTATTATTTTTGACAATTAAAAGGAAATCCTGGGGCTTCCCTGGTGGCGCAGTGGTTAAGAGTCTGCCTGCCGATGCAGGGGACGTGGGTTTGTGCCCCGGTCCGGGAAGATCCCACATGCCGCGGAGTGGCTGGCCCCTTGAGCCATGGCTGCTGGGCCTGCGCGTCCGGAGCCTGTGCTCTGCAACGTGATAGGCCACAACAGTGAGAGGCCTGCATACCGCAAAAAAAAAAAAAAAAAAAAGAAATCCTTTTCTTATATGTGAAGCTACAGTTCAAGTTGATATGTTTACCATATCATGCTTTAGATATTTATTGGCTTTCTCCAGAAACTTCCTTGTACTCCTCTACTTGGTTCTCTTCATAATTTTAAATAATGTGTAAACTAAAGTTCTCCAGAATGCATAATTAATAGTATGCTTTTGTCTTCAACTCTTTCTCCAGTGGTGTATTTGATAAACTATTCCTCCAACAATAGAATCAATGGTTTCCCTCAATTCATTTTTAGAACTTCCTCCCTATTCCTTTCTTTATGCATAGATATATCCTGTTATTTCTCACTCTGAAAAGCCATTAAAAGATGATATCCAAGAAGTACTGATGGCTCACAGAGGCCCCAGAACAAAATCCTAAGAGGCGGGTTGAAAGTTGTCCAGTTTTCTGATTGTTACATGCTCTGATTCTCTAACACAGAAAACAGATGGTGTAGGGAACTGCATAATTCTTGTAACATTTTTTTAGGTATATTCTATATTATATTTTTAAATGGGTGTTTTAGGCAAAGAGTTGAAGCTTAAATATACTTGAAAAAAATCTGGCTCCATCTGTCTTTAATAAGTGTTGGTACATCCACAGTTCAGGCATTCAATTGTCTGAGTCTAGTTTGGAGAGTACACCAATGTGTTTATGGTTATCTTACTGAAAATTTTGTATAGACAATATTGTCAGCTTTTAGCCATATTATTTTGAATTAGATGTATTACTTATTTAATCAGAGAAAAATACATTTGCCCCAGTCTTCTTATAATCTGTTAGAGTAATCATAAATTAGTTGAAACTTTTAGAGGGCAATTTGATGATATCTATTATGTTCTAAATGTTACATATTTGCTGTCCAAATAATTTAACCTAAGAAAATTTATAGAGATATGTTCAAAAAAGTGTGCAGTAATTATATGTTCATTAGTCTTTGTAGCATTACTTGAAATTGAAATAAACCTGGAAAAAGTTGAAATGTTTATCAGCTGAGGGTTGTTTAAATATTAAGCATACCTTGAATGAGGTGCATCTAATTGTATTGGTTTATAAATTCCTCAAAATTCTATTTTAAAGCAAGTTTTTGGAGGATATGAATACTATTTTCCATTTATATACATAAAGGCTATAAGATTATGCACATATTAATATTTTATAGTCTTTATAAAATATGTGTGTTTCTGTGTTAATTTGTTTAACTCAGATGTATAACTGGAGGATTGTGAAGAAGCAAGGAGAATGTTATACTCTTGTGTATATATATTATTTTGTTTTATTTTTTAAGCAGATTTATTTTCATAAATTATAAAATAGTTAAGGAAAAAAGCAAAAGGAGATTTTTTAAGTAATCCTATTTCAAAATATAAAACAAATATGATGTGCATGATTAGAGATTTGTAATCTATAGCATACTATAAAAAAGTTATAATTATATTTTGTTTGTGAATCCCACAGGACAACACTTAAGCACAGGATTTTTTACATATCAGATAGTGTGCTTTTGTAATATACATATTTATGAGGTAAACATGATTCTTTTTTTATAATCATTTAACTCTTACTTATTTTGAAAAATTATTTACAGCCAGAGAAATTCTGCTTGAAGCATATCATTTTACTTGTGTTTCAGTTACCCTTTTACTCTTAAAAACAATAATGTATTAGCTTTTGAAACAACATATGGAAGAATGTCCTTTGCATAGTCTTAATAGGAAACAGCTATATTTCAGTTAATTATCAGACTATTCTAATTTTTATGCCTTTTCATGTACTGTTTTTAATAAAAAATAATGCTTTAGGGACATCCCTAGTAGCGCTGTGGTTAAGAATACACCTGCAAATGCAGGGGACATGGGTTCGATCCCTGTTCCAGGATGATCCCACATGCCATGGAGCAACTAAGCCTGTGAGCCACAACTACGGACCCTGCCCTCTAGAGCCCACAAGCCACAACTACTGAGCCCACATGCCATAACTACTAAAGCTCATGCGCCTAGAGCCCATGCTCAACAAGAGAAGCCACCACAATGAGAAGCCCGTGCACTGCAACGAAGAGTAGCCCCCGCTCGCAGCAACTAGCAAAAGCCCGTGTGCAGCAACGAAGACCCAGCACAGCCAAAAATAAATTAAAAAATAATGCTTTAAAATATCATAATGATGAGTAGATAGATTTACCGTTTTGAAAATAACAAATCTGACTTTATTTTCTATATTTTCATTTAACATTGCCATGTTGATTGAGAAGAATGGTGGCAGAATGCCCTGGCAGGTAGCAACCATCTGTGTTAGCATCAACATGTCCAAACCAGAAGGCATATATGTTAATAAAGGTAAGATACTGAATTAAGAATGACTTTTACAGTCTTCTAAACAATAAGGAACTATGGATATATTTATGTAGCACAAAATTGATGAATATGCAGAGTTCATAGACTGGTTGAAAGTAGGGTATCTCTTATTAACCAGTGGACAATTTAATCTTTAAGAATTAGTTGAGAACTTACAGTATACTATTAAAAATATCTAATCTACGTTGACAAAAGGCTCATGAGCTTTGATAGCTGGCTAGGAACACACCTTTTGAACAAACATCCTGGGCTTTCCATTAGCCTCTTCCTGCCTTTCATCCTCTGAACGTCATCCAAAGCCTGACTATTATTTCCTTTATATCCACCAACTGTCCCTCCATTGCTCCTGTGCGTTTCACTGACAGGACTCCTGAGGAGACGCATCACTGAGTGCCCGAGTGGTTTGATTGCAGGTTTTTTTCTCTGTAAAAAATCTCTCTAAAATTTAATGTTTGTTTTTTTTATGGAAAAGATAATGGAAACATAACTGGCACAGTGGTTTTTTATTAATTAATTAATTAATTTTTTCTGTGTTGGGTCTTCGTTTCTGTGCGAGGGCTTTCTCTAGTTGTGGCAAGCGGGGGCCACTCTTCATCGCAGTGCACGGGCCTCTCACTATCACAGCGTCTCTTGTTGCGGAGCACAGGCTCCAGACGCGCAGGCTCAGTAGTGTGGCTCACGGGCCTAGTTGCTCTGCAGCATGTGGGATCCTCCCAGACCAGGGCTCGAACCCATGTCCCCTGCATTAGCAGGCAGATTCTCAACCACTGAGCCACCAGGGAAGCCCGGCACAGTGGTTTTTATGGCAAATGTTATTACAAATATGGTGATGTGCAAAATTCATTAAGTGGTTCTCATTTAAACTTCAAATTCTAATAGGTGCTGGAGTTTCACAAAGCAAAGCAGAGACCCTATTGGAGTCCTGGGTTCTGTTCAAGGTCATGCATCTCATTTGCTGGGCAATCTTTGGCAAAGTCACTTATGTCACCTTAACCTAATCTAGTGGGTTTTCCCCCATCTGTGAAAAATTAGGTTAATAACACATGTTTATTTGTAAAGTGCTTTGGTATGCTCAGAGTAAAAATGTCACAAGTACAAATATTGTTAGTATTGTATTTATTAATTGCTGAGGATAGCTTCAGTGCACCTTTGCTATTTAAAAATCCTGCTTGCAGCTGTGAAAACATTATGCTTAACACAAGTAATTTTCAGTGATGTTTGTTGTAGAACTCACAGGGAATGCAGCTGCTGGAGTGGCCATTTATTAAGAGAAGACTGCTAAAGAAAAGAAAAACTGTAGATATTTAAAAGTTAGTGGTGAAAAATATATATATATATAAGTTAAATATCAGATTATTCTAATTTTATGACTTTGTACTATTTTCAATAAAAATAATGCTTTAAAATATAATAATGAATAGATAGATTTATGGTTTTAAAGCTTAAGTAGATCAACAAACCTAATTGTATTTTCTATATTTTCACTTAACATTGCCACATTAACTTGGAGAAGGATGGTGGGAAAATGTCCCAGCAGGTAACATCAAAATGTCCAAACCAGATGGCATATATGTTCATGAAAATTGATACCGAATTAAAACTTTCCCAGTCTTTTAAACAAAAAACCTTATATTTGTGTATATATAATATACATATACATACACACAAACACACACACACACACACACACACACACACACACACACACACACACACACACACACATATATATTATCTATCACCAAAGAAGGAAAAGACTGTGGGGCTTTTTGTTTTGTTTTGTTACTGTCAGTCTCTTGCCTTTACCATCTTCCCCTAGGCCCATCAATTCCTTTCTCTTCCACAGAATTTGCTTTTATGTACAGTGTATTACTGCATTTTTGTTTCTCAGTAAAGATAGACATATTAAAATATAATAAAATAGAAAGGGGAAAAAATTAGACAACAAGTATGAAACATACAGATCTTTGTAAAAATTACATCATCTCCTCTTTGATCCCTTCAAGCCCAATGGCATTTTTTCAGTTTGGCAGCAGAGGGATTAAAAGTATTTGTTTTTCTTCACCTACATATTTTTTCTTTTACTGATCTCTGTCCATGTGTTATATTATTTACTACACCCCAAATTACCTATAGTCACAAACGTTTATTGTCAATCTTTAAAAGGTGGTGTGTGTAGATTCTTTGAGCTTCATACCATCAGCAGTTGTGTTGCTGCTTATGGAGAGGCGTGGGTTGACAGAAGATAAGACCCTGATGTGAGGGGGAGAAAAAGGCACTAAAGCCCTTCCTTAGCTACCTGCTTCTTGGTCTTCACCATCTAGCTGAATTAGAACTCCTCTATACAATTTCTTTTAGTGGAAACAAAATAAGGTTTTATATTCAGGGAGGATATAATTAGTAAAACAGTCCTTATTTACAGAAGGAGAAACAGAGAAAAAGAAAAAGAGAGCCCTAAGAGGGGTGGATTTACAATGTCCAGCTTGTTTTCCACTTTTCTCTTGCTGCTGCTTTCAATTGCCTCTTTCATCTCTCATTTTTCCTTACTCTAGTTTTTCATTTTCCCTTTTATTCTCCTTCTCTGCTCTCTTCACTCTCTAGATTGTGCAGTTTTACTTGTGGCCATTTAACTGATAGGAAAAAGTCATCTAAAGAATGTGTCAGCTAGTAATCTGAAATGGAACCATGACAAAATAAAGGTGACTGTACAGATTATTCAGGTAAATTAAAAACAAGTCAATCTGAAAGGGAAGTGACACACACAGATATTTTACATTAACCAAATTAAATACTGTTCACAACATGTTTTGCTTAGGTTTTATGGGCCTTATATAACAGACACCCTTGTGAATACGATATTATCAGGCTGTTTATTTTTAACCTCATTTGGAGAGGGTTGTGTTAATAATACACTTTTATTAGTGTCACTCTCTTCTCTTATTTCATTTATTCCTTTTCATTCACATATTCCTCTCACCTCCCTACCCATCTCTACTCTGCTACAATCTTTCTATACTATCTTTTTTTGTTGTTGTTTGCTTCTACATGTTCTTATAACAATGTACTACTGTATAATGTTATAAAACTTATTGCATGTGCTTGGTTCACTGAGCACTATGATTTTAAGATCCATTTTTGGACGTAGGTGATATTTTACTGTAATGCTCCTAAGAGAGGCATCCTTTAAAGTGGAATGAGTTTTACTTTGGGGGGTAGTTAAGCTACTTTGGGATCAGTTTGAGACTTTAAAATTTTGTTAGGGTAGGCTAGCCTAGACTTTACCTTAACTAGTTAAGACTTACTACAAGCTGAGGCCCTTCTAGGCTCTATACTGAATATCATAGGTGTTCAGTTAATTCTTTCTGATCTGGTTGGTTGGATCTTGAATATCTTCTACTCTGTTTGAATCTGAAGAACTTTTTTTTTTAACATCTTTATTGGGGTATAATTGCTTTACATTGTTGTGGTAGTTTCTACTGTATAACAAAGTGAATCAGCTATACGTATACATATATCCTCATATCCCCTCCCTCTGCGTCTCCCTCCCACCCTCTCTATCCCACCCCTCTAAGTGGTCTCAAAGCACTGAGCTGAAAAAAAAGCACCTGGCTGATCTCCCTGTGCTATGCGGCTGCTTCCCACTAGCTATCTATTTTACATCTGGTGGTGTATATATGTCCATGCCACTCTCTCACTTCTTCCCAGATTGCCCTTCCCCCTCCCCATGTCCTCAAGTCCATTCTCTACATCTGCGTCTTTACTTCTGTCCTGCCCCTAGGTTCATCAGAACTTTTTTTTTTAGAGTCCATATATATGTGTTACCATACGGTATTTGTTTTTCTCTTTCTGACTTACATCACTCTGTATAACAGACTATATAGGTCCATTCACCTCACTACAAATAACTCAATTTCATTTCTTTTTATGGTTGAGTAATATTCCATTGTATATATGGGCCACATCTTCTTTATACATTCATCTGTTGATGGACACTTAGGTTGCTTCCATGTCCTGGCTTATGTAAATAGTGCTGCAATGAGCACTGTGGTACATGACTCTTTTTGAATTATGGTTTTCTCAAGGTATATGCCCAGTAGTGGGATTGCTGGGTCATATGGTAGTTCTATTTTTAGTTTTTTAAGGAACCTCCATACTGTACTCCATAGTGGCTATATCAGCTTACATTCCCACCAACAGTGCAAGAGTGTTTCCTTTTCTCCACACCCTCTCCAGCATTAATTGTAGATATTTTGAAGATGGCCATTCTGACTGGTGCGAGGTGATACCTCATTGTAGTTTTGATTTGCCTTTCTCTAATGATTAGTGATGTTGAGTATCCTTTCATGTGTTTGTTGGCAATCTGTATATCTTCTTTGGAGAAATGTCTGTTTAGGTCTTCTGCCCATTTTGGGGTTGTTTGATTTTTTTATATTGAGCTGCATGAGCTGCTTGTATATTTTGGAGATTAACCCTTTGTCAGTTGCTTCGTTTGCAAATATTTTTTCCCATTCTGAGGGATGTCTTTTCGTCTTGTTTATGGTTTCCTTTGCTGTGCAAAAGCTTTTAAATCTCATTAGGTCCCATTTGCTTATTTTTGTTTTTATTTCCATTTCTCTAGGAGGTGGGTCAAAAAGGATCTTGCTGTGATTTATGTCATAGAGTGTTCTGCCTATATTTTCCTCTAAGAGTTTTATAGTGTCTGGCCTTACATTTAGCTCTTTAATTCATTTTGAGTTTACTTTTGTGTATGGTGTTAGGGAGTGTTCTAATTTCATTCTTTTATATGTAGCTGTCCAGTTTTCCCAGTGCCAATTATTGAAGAGGCTGTCTTTTCTCCATTGTATAGTCTTGCTTCCTTTATCAAAGATAAGGTGACCATATGTGCATGGGTTTATCTCTGGGCTTTCTATCCTGTTCCACTGATATATATTTCTGTTTTTGTGCCAGTACCATACTATCTTGATTAGTGCAGCTTTGTAGTATAGTCTGAAGTCAGGGAGCCTGATTCCTCCTGCTCCATTTTTCTTTCTCAAGATTGCTTTGGCTATTTGGGGTCTTTTGTGTTTCCATATAAATTGTGAAATTTTTTGTTCTAGTTCTATGAAAAATGCCATTCACAGTTTGATAGGGATTGCATTGAATCTGTGGATTGCTTTGGGTCGTATAGTCATTTTCACAGTATTGAATCTTCCAATCCAAGAACATGGTATATCTCTCTATCTGTATCACATTTAATTTCTTTCATCAGTGTCTTATAGTTTTCTGCATACAGGTCTTTTGTCTCCTTAGGTAGATTTATTCCTAGATATTTTATTCTTTTTGTTGCATTAGTAAATGAGAGTGTTTCCTTAATTTCTCTTTCAGATTTTTCATCATTAGTATATAGGAATGCCAGAGATTTCTGTGCATTAATTTTGTATCCTGCTACTTTACCAAATTAATTGATTAGCTCTAGTAGTTTTATGGTAGCACCTTTAGGATTCTCTATGTATAGTATCATGTCGTCAGCAAACAGTGACAGTTTTACTTCTTCTTTTCCGATTTGGATTCCTTTTATTTCTTTTTCTTCTCTGATTGCTGTGGCTAACACTTCCAAAACTATGTTTAATGATAGTGGTGAGAGTGGGCAACCTTGTCTTGTTCCTGATCTTAGTGGAAATGGTTTCATTTTTTCACCATTGAGAACGATGTTGGCTGTGGGTTTGTCATATATGGCCTTTATTATGTTGAGGTAAGTTCCCTCTTTGCCTACTTTCTGGAAAGTTTTTAACATAAATTGGTGTTGAATTTTGTCGAAAACTTTCTCTGCATCTATTGAGATGATCATATGGTTTTTCTCCTTCAATTTGTTAATATGGTGTATCACATTGATTTGTGTATATTGAAGAATCTTTGCATTCCTGGCATAAACCCCACTTGATTATGGTGTATGATCCTTTTAATGTGCTGCTGGATTCTGTTTGCTAGTATTTTGTTGAGAATTTTTGCATGTATGTTCATCAGTGATATTGACCTGTAGTTGTTTTTTTGTGTGTGTGCGTGTGACATCTTTGTCTGGTTTTGGTATCAGGGTGATGGTGGCCTTGTAGAATGAGTTTGGGAGTGTTCTTCCCTCTGCTATTGAAGAACTTTTCAATGTAAATTTTCCTGGTTGTTTTTCCCCTGAATTTCTTCTTTAACATGTCTTATGGATCATATACTTATATCCCTAAGTATTTACTCAAAGAATCAAGATTACTCCTACTTAGAAACATGGGGCTCTTTTTTGGGGGAGGGGTAGCTTTCTCCTCTCCAATAATCTCCTTCACAAATTCCAGGTGCTAAACTCCCTAAATGCTTCTCTCTGTCTCTTTGGCAGTGCTTGTTATCCAATATCTGAACAGTTGTTTAGTATGTTTTTCTCAGTTATCTATTATGAGTGGTTAATTTCAGTGCCATTTCTTCCATTCTGGCCAAAAGCAGAAGTAAGAAAGTTTGGAATCTACATCTTTTCTGCTTAGATAGTATCACTTGATTATCAAAGCTTGAACTTTTCAACACAAAAGAAAAAAACTACAAATTATAAATGTAAAATGCTTTGTTGGATGCTGAAAAATGCAAACTAGCATAAAATATAGGTAGATTAACTCATCTCATCTAGTATTAGCCAAATAAATTTGTATCAGTTCATATCCCTAGTGATATGGTTTCCTCGGAAGAAACCAAAACACTAGATTACCAGTAGATTAGATAATCAAAAACTAGTCTTTAATGAAAGAAATAGCTGAAATGATGCTATAATCCCAGAAAGGGTGAACATTGACAAATAGGTTATGTATTGTATTAATTAATAAGATATGCATAAGGTATTTATTACCAGATTACATAAAGCCAAAAATTAAAATTGGTTCTTTTTTCTAGAAACTCAGTCCAATATGGTGGGATGGGGCTTGTGAAGAAGAACGTACCTTTTAAAAAAATCTGTGTATATAAAATAAAATATAAATAAATCAATTACATAAATAAAATGCAATTATACTTGTGAGTGTTATTTATACAATTATAATAAAGCTTCATAGAATAGTGGTATTGATTTTGGTCTTGAATTCCAGAAGGGATTTTTGCACATCTGGAAAAGAAGGAAGGAAATTGGTGCTGGAAGAGAAAAAAAAGGGAGAATAAGAAATTTTTCATGAACCAAAGCATAATGGGGAAGAATAAACAATTGAGAACATCACTGTCGTTAAGTCAGAGTTCTGTTGTAGGGTGTCACAAAAGGGAAAGATAAAAAAAATGAAATATGTAGAGTATATTGTTATTAAGACAGTGAAATTTATCTTGAAATTTAAATTCAAGTTTTAAGTTTTTTTCCAATATGTACAGGGCAAACAAATTCAAGAAAATATATTTTCTAAAGCCTCACTATCTTCGTCTATACAAATCCCTACCTAAAACTTTGAAAGGTTATTTTTTTCTCATCAAATGCAATAGTGTTGGTGGAAAATATTGGATTTTGAACATGTTTGAAAAAATAAATATCCTAGTGAATTTTTTGATATGGAATAATCTAGCAGTTTGAAAATTATAAATTTTGGTAAAGAAAGGCAGCAGTAATATAATGCGATAGCTCTTGAAAGAGTTCCCTTATTAGACAATAAGGTATGACTGTTTATTTATTTTTATTTATTTATTTTGACCATGCCACATGGTATGTGGGATCTTAGTTTCCCAACCAGGGATTGAACCCGCGCCCCCTGCAATGGTAGCATGGAGTCTTAACCACTGGACTGCCAGGGAAGCCCCAGACATGACTGTTTATTTTAAAAGAACAAAAATGGATAGGAAGCATTTTTCAGGGTTTAGATACTGAGCTTAGGAGAGATAATGGAATAACTGGTTGTTTTATTGTGACTTTAAGAGGATTCAAGGAAGTTTGATGGATCAGTAGAATATAGAATATATTTTACTGTAAATATACTGAAATTCCTTATAATTTCCCATTCTGTCACGTATGAGTCAAATCCTCAAATTTAAACGTAATAAGGAAGATTAACTAAAATTATGATCTGTTTTCTTATTCCTTGTTTTCCTGAATCTTAGAAAAAGTTAGTTCTTGTAAGCAGTACTTTTGAATATATTAAGCACAACTGATTTGATCATTCTTACTTTTTTTTAAAGAATAAGGAATGGAAAAAATAAAAGCTGCAGCATCTGGAGAGTGTTAAATGAGACAAACAGAGCTTGTTATCAAAGAGCTTAGACTTCAAAATTTTTACAATATAAACAAGTACAGACCACATATATCAACCACTATAAAAAATCAGTTTCCTACAAATTAATTCTGTGTTGTGTTTTTTTTCAGACTATATACTCCTTTAATTTTTATCCCCTGTTTTCTTTGACTAATCATTTTTAACTCTATAGAATTCAATCTCATTTGAATTTAGATGTCATGTCATGGGGGGTTGTGGACATCAGACTAATTCTGGACAAGAAGAATCATGCTCTGTTCTTATTTACATGGGTTTTTTCTTCTTTAAAATTATTCTCAATTCTATCATTGCTACCTTATGTATTTTGATCTGTTCTTCCTATCCTCAAGTCATTTTTCCCAAACTGAATACATATCCAAGCTTGCAGAAACATGAGTATACTAATAAGAAATTTCAGCCTGTTTGTTGGTGCTTAAATTTCTCTTCTAAATATGGCCTAACACCTGCAGAATGATCTGTGTACACCTATAAATCAAAGAGAGAAATGGACAAATAATATAAAAAGGATATTTACAGGAGATATCATCCAATAAGTGACGATGCTCAGAAAGAAACAGATGTCAAAATCATTAGCAATCACAGAAATGCAAATTACATGGATAAGATATCATTACATGCCTATAAGAATGACAAAAATTACAGAGTTAGATGATAAAAGTATAATTTGGGGGGGGAGAATGAATCCCTAGCATTGCTAGGGGATGGTTGTTGAGGAAGTCTTTCCAGAGAGCAATTTGGTTCTACTTAGAGGAACTGAGGATAAAACTACATATAACCCAGAAATAACATTCCTGGGGATATTTTCCAGATAAATCTTCACAGTGATTCATGAGGGAATATGTTTAAGAGTCTCATCAGTGTTATTTGTGGTGGGAAGAAGATGGAGGTAATCTTGAGTCCACGCCAAACCCAACATAGTGAGTAGGCAAAGTCTGAAGGACACTCAACAATGTAACAATCACAGTTTCTGGCATCTAATCAAAAGTATGAGGCATGTGAGAGAGGAAGAGAAAAAGAGAGAATAAATAAATATGACCCATAATAAGGAGGACAACCAGTCAATAGAAACAAACTTGAAAGTGAGAAAGATTTCAAAACGCTGATTTTAAATATGTTGAAAGAATTAAAGAAAATATGAATGTAATAAGTAGGAAAAAAAAGAAAATGTTAAGAAAAACTGGAGATTAAAAATAGATCTAAATTTTTATTGAAGTGTGATTGATTTACAATATTGTATGAGTTTCAAGCGTACAGCATAGTGATCCCTGTACTATACAGTAAATCGTGTTTTATCCATTGTGTATACAGTGGTGACCATCTGTTAATCCCATACTCCTAATTTATGCCTCCAGCTCCCTTAGCTTTGGTAACCATAAGTCTATTTTCCATGTCTGTGAGTCTTTCTGTTTTGTAAATTAGTTCAGTTGTACTATTTTTTTAGATTCCACATATAAGTGATACCATATGATATTTGTCTTTCTCTGACTTATTTCACTCAGTATGATAATATCTAGATCCATCCATGTTGCTGCAAATGGCATTATTTCATTCTTTTTTATGGCTGAGTAATATTACACACATATATTCCACATTTTCTTTATCCACTCATCTGTTGATGGGCATTTATGTTACTTCCATGTCTTGGCTATTGTAAATAGTGCTGCCATGAACATTGGGATGCATGTAACTTTTAAAATTAGAGATTGTTTCCTTTCCAGATATTTGCTGGATCATATGGTAATTCTAATTTTTTTGTTGTTGCTGTTATTCTTTTTAGGGAACTTTGATACTGTTCTCTGTAGTGGCTGAACCAATATACACTCTCACCAACAGTGTAGGGGAGGTTTCCTTTTTTCCACACCCTCTCCAGCATTTCTTATCTGTAGACTTCTTTTTTTCTTTTTTTTGCAGTATGCGGGCCTCTCACTATTGTGGCCTCTCCCATTGCGGAGCAAAGGCTCTAGATGTGCAGGCTGAGTGTCCATGGCTCACGCTCCCAGCCGCTCCACGGCATGTGGGATATTCCCGGACTGGGGCACAAACCCGTGTCCCCTGCATCGGCAGGTGGACTCTCAACCACTGTGCCACTAGGGAAGCCCTGTAGACTTCTTGATGATGTCCATTCTGCCCGGTGTGAGGTGATACCTCATTGTAGTTTTGATTTGCAGTTCTCTAATAATTAGCAATATGGAGCATCTTTTCATGTGCCTGTGGACCATCTGTATGTCTTCTTTGGAGAAATGTCTATTTAGGTGTTCTGCCCATTTTTTGATTGGGTTGTTTGTTTTTGAGTTTTATGACCTGCTTGTATATTTTGGAAATTAAGCCCTTGATGGTTGCATTGTTTGCAAATATTTTTTCCCAGTCTTTAGGTTGTCTTTTTGTTTTGTTTATACTTTCCTTTGCTGTGCAAAACCTTATTAGTTTGATTAGGTCCCATTTGTTTATTTTTGCTTTTATTTCTTTTGCCTTGGGAGACTGACCTAAGAAATATTGCTAAGATTTATGTCAGAGAATGTTTTGCCTATGTTCTCTTCTAGGAGTTTTATGGTATCTTGTCTTATGTTTAAGTCTTTAAGCTATTTTGAGTTTATTTTTGTGAATGATGTGAGGGAATGTTCTAACTTCACTGATTTACATGCTGCTGTCCTGCTCTCCCAGTACCAGTTGCTGAAGAAACTGTCTTTTCTCTAATGTATATTCTTGGCTCCTTCATTTAAGATTAATTGACCAGGGGACTTCCCTGGTGGCACAGTGGTTAAGAATGTGCCTGCCAATGAAGGGTACCTGGGTTCGATCCCTGTTCCAGGAAGATCCCACATGCAACAGAGCAACTAAGCCTGTGTGCCACAACTACTGAGCCTGGCTCTAGAGCCTGCTAGCCACAACTACTGAGCCCATGAACCACAACTACTGAAGCCCGTGCACCCTAGAGCCCACGTGCCACAACCACTGAGCCCACACACCGCAACTATTGAAGCCCATGCACGTGCCTCAACTACTGAGCCCATGTGCCTAGAGCCTGTGCTCCACAACAAGAGAGGCCACCACAATGGGAAGCCAACTCACTGCAATGAAGAGTAGCCCCCACTTGCCACAACTAAAGAAAGCCCGTGTGCAGTGATGAAGACCTAACACAGCCAAAAATAAATAAAATTAAAAAAATTTTTTTTAATTAAATAAAAAGATTAATTGACCAGAGGTGTGTGGATTTATTTCTAGGCTCTATTCTGTTCAAGTGATCTTGAACATGTTTGTTTTTGTGCCAACACCATGCTGTTTTTATTACTGTAGTTTTGCCGTAATGTCTGAAGTCTAGGAAGGTTATATCTCCAGCTTTGTTATTTTTCCTCAGGATTTCTTTGGCAATTCTGGGTCTTTTGTGGTTCCATATAAATTTTAAGATTATTTGTTCTAGTTCTATGAAACATGTTAGGGGTAATTTGATAGGGATCATGTTCAATCTGTAGATTGCTTTGGTATGTATAGCCATTTTAACTATATTAATTCTTCCAATCCAGGAGCATGCGATATCATTCCACTTCCTTGAATCATCTTCTATTTCCTTTATCAATATTTTATAATTCTCAGAGTTGTCTTTCACCTCCTTCTTTAGGTTTATTCCCAGGTTTGTTTGTTTTTTTTTTTTTTTTGATGCAACGTTAAACAGGATTTTTTTGTTTTGTTTTACTTTCTCTTTCTGATATTTTATTCATGTAAAGAAATGCAGCAGATTTCTGTATATTAATCTTGTATCCTGCTACCTTGCTGAATTTATCAGTTCTGATAGTTTTTGTGTGGAGTCTTCAGGGTTTTCTATATAGAATATCTTGTCATCTGCATATAATGACAATTTTATTTCTTCCCTTCTGATTTGGATAACTTTTATTTCTCTTTCTTGTCTTCTTGCTGTGCCTAAGACTTCCAAAGCTATGTCAAATAGAATTAGAATAGCAGGAGTGGGCATCCTTGTCTTGTTCCAGATTTTAGCAGGAATGCTTTCAGCTTTTTACCATTTAGTATTGTTTTGGTTGTGGGTTTGTCATAAATGGCTTTTTTTTTTTTTTTTTTTTTTTTTTGCTGTACGCGGGCCTCTCACTGTTGTGGCCTCTCCCGTTGCAGAGCACAGGCTCCGGATGCGCAGGCTCAGCGGCCATGGCTCACGGGCCCAGCCGCTCCGCAGCATGTGGGATCTTCCCGGACTGAGGCACAAACCCGTGTCCCCTGCATCGGCAGGCAGACTCTCAACCACTGCGCCACCAGGGAAGCCCATAAATGGCTTTTATTATGTTGAGATATGTTCACTCTATACACACTTTGGCAAGAGTTTTATCATGAATGAATGTTGAATTTTATCAAATGCTTTTTCTGCATCTACTGTGATGATCATGTGGTTTTTGTCTTTTCTTTTGATGCTGTGGTATATCACATTGTTTGATTTGTATATGTTGAAACATCTTTGTGACCCTGGAATGAATCCAACTTGATCATGGTGTATGATCTTTTTTATGTGTTATTGGATTTGGTTTGCTAATATTTTTTGAGGATATTTTCATATATATTCATCAAGAATAGCAGCATGTAATTTCCTTTTCTGGTAGAGTCTTTGGTTTTTGTATCAGGGAGATGGGGCTTCACAGAATGACTTTGGAATATTCCCTCCTCTTCAATATTTTGGATTTTGAGAAGGATAGGTATAAATTCTTCTTTGCACATTTGACAGAATTCCCCAGTGAAGCAATCTGGTCCTAGACTTTTGTTTGCAGGGAGATTTTTTTTTTTTTTTTTTTTTTTTTACGAATTTTATTTCACTTCTAGTTATCAGTATGTTCAAATTATCTGTTTCTTCTTGATTCAGTTTTGGCAGACTGTATGGTTCTAGGAACTTGTTCATTTCTTCTAGGTTGTCCATTTTGTTAACATATAACTGTTCATAATATTTTCTTAAGGTATTATTTATTTCTGTGTTATCAGTTGTTATTTCTCCTCTTTCATTGCTTATTTTGTTTATTTGGGTCCTCTATCTTCACTTCTTGGTGAGCCTAGCCAGATGTTTGTCAATTTTGTTTATCTTTTCAAAAATCCAGCTCTTGTATTTATTGATTTTATTTTCTTTTTTTAATCCCTATTTTATTTATTTTCTCACTGATATTTATTATTTCCTTGCTTCTGCTGACTTTAGGTTTTGTTTGTTCTTTTTTTCTAGTTTTTTTATGTGGTAGTTTAGGTTGTTTAGTTAGGATTTTTCTTATATTTTGAGAAAGGCCTGTATTGCTATGAACTTCTCTCTAAGGACTGCTTTTGCTGCATCCCATGGATTTTGTATGGTTGTGTTTTCATTGTCATTTCCCTCAAGGTTTTCTTAAATTTCCTCTTAGATTTCATTATTGACTCACTGTTTTTCAGTAGCATGTTGTGTAGTCTCCATATGATCTTTTTCTCGTTTCTCTTTCTGTGCTTAATTTCTAGTTTCATGCGTTGTGTTCAGAAAAGATGCTTAAAATAATTTCTATCCTCTTAAATTTGTTGAGGCTTGTTTTGTGTCCTATATACTGTATATCTTAGAGAATGTTTCATGTGCACTTGAAAAAAACGTGTATTCATTTTTTTTTTTTTTTTTGGATGTAGGGTCCTGTAGATATCAGTTAAGTCTATTGTATCATTCAGGATCTCTGCTGCCTTATTCATTTTCTGTCTGGAACATCTGTCAACTGATGTCAGTGAGGTGTTAAAGTCTCCTAGTATTACTGTATTCCCCTTAATTTCTCCCTTTATGTTTATCATATTTGTTTTATGTATTTAGGTGCTACTAAATTGGGTGCATATATGTTAATGGGTGTGATATTCTCGTATTAATCCTTTTATCATGATATAGTGTCCTCCTTTGTCTTCCCATAGATCTCATCTTTTGCCATCATTTTTTCATTTGTTTTTCTGTCTGATGTTCTGATTGGGTGATTTTTGTTATTCTGACTTCCAGGTCACTTATTCATTCTTCTGCATTATTTAGTTTGCTATTTATTGCCCTTAGCTCAGTTTTCATCTTGGCAGTTGAGTTGTCTAATTTTGACTGGCTCCTGTTTATTATTTCTAGTTCCTTGTGTCAATGATCCACATTTCTATATTCTTTCTTAATTCCTTCAGCATATTTATTACCTCCTTTTTGAACTCAGGGTCTCGTATACTGGAGAGGTCCATATTATTGTTCTTTCAGGAGATTTCTCTTGTTCCTTTAATTGGGAATAGTTCTATTTTTCACTTTTTCTTATTTCTCTTACTGTATGAATTTAGGAGAAACAGTTATCTACCATGGTCTTAAAGGGCTGTTTTTATGTGGGAATGACCCTGTGTAGCAAGGACACAGACATCATGTCACTATAAAATACAGTTATATGTCTATACCTTAGCAATAAACAATTGAAAATTAATTTTTAAAAAGTACCATTTACAAAAGCATCAACAGTATGAATTGTAAGAACCAATTTAAATATGAGCAAGATATATATTCTGAAAACAAAATATTCATGAGTTTGAAGAATCAGTATTGTTTACATGTTGATTGTTTCCAAATTTACTTGTAGATTCAATATAATTCCAATCGCATTCTCAGAAGTTTTCCCCAGAAATAGAGACGACTCTAAAATACACATGGAAATCCAAAGAACTTATAGTAACCAAAATTTTTTTGAAAATGATGAAAAAATTTGGAGGATTTACTTTTTTCAGTGTCACTATAAAATCACTGGAATCAAGATAATGTGAAAAAAGATGTTAAGGTAGACATATATATCAATGAAAGAGAACAGAGATCCTTTAAAAAGACCTGTACAAGGTTAATTAATTTTCAATGAAATTCAAGATTAAATTAAAAGGAAAGGATTGCTTTTTTTCAACAAATGGTACTAGTCCAACCAAATCTACACTTGAAAGCTGGAAGTAAACACTTCAACCTTTACTTCTCAGCATAAACAAAAATTACTGCAAAGGTAAAAGCCCCAAATATAAAATATATAGATGAAAGCAAAAGAAAGATCTTTGTGAGCTTGGTATAGGCAAATATTTCTTTGACAAGCCATAAAAGAATGCTAACTATAGAATAAACAGTAAATTGAACTTGAAAAAATGAAAACAAATATCCAGAGTACAAAGGACTACAATCCAGAATGTATAAAGACAAAGATTTGCAATCTTGAAGATATTAAAAAAAAACTTTTATAATTAGCTAATATGATACAAATGTATTAAAATGGGCAATAGATATGAATGGACACTTTACGAATGACATATCAATGTACATACCCTATAATCACATGAAAACATACTTAAAATTCTAGTTATCAACAAAATGGAAATCAGAACCACAAAAGATCCACTTAAGACCCTCTAATGGCTACAAGTAAAAGGATGAACACCACAAGGTGTCGGTGAGGACTGGGAGCAACTGGAACACTCATCTATTGCTGGTAGTAGGAGAAAATGTTGCACACACTTTTGAAGACCATTTATCACTTAAAAAAAAAATAAGTTAAACACATACATTATATAACCTAACAATTTTACTCCTAGGTAGTTACCCAAAAGAAATGAAAACATGGATCTACAAGAAGAAGTGTACACAAGTCATATTCACAATAATTTTACTCATAATAAAACTGGAAAAAATGTTCAACAAAAACTGAATAAATTGCTTTATAGCCATACAATGGAATATTATTCAGCACATTTTTAGAAACAAATGGTTGATACCTATAAAAATACCCATTGAAAGTACATCCATAATATGTACAATACATGAAAATATAGACATATAAATACAAAATATATTTTTAAAATGCTATGGCAAAAAGCATAACAAAACAAACCAAACAACAAAACCACATACATATTTATATGAAATTCTAGATGAGGTACAAGTAACGTACGTTGCCAGAAAATAGTTGGGCAGTTCACTGTTAGTTGGGCCAGAGATACGGAGAAGTGAGGAAGTAATTGACATCAAAGTTACATGAGGCAATGGTTTGTGGTGATAGAAATATTCTATATCTTGACTGTTGTGGTGGTAATTACATGGAGATATACATTTGTTAAAATCATCACATTGTTCAGTTAAAATATATGAATTTTTTTAGTGCAAATTATACCTCAATCAAATTGAATTTGATTCTAATGGGATCTGACTGGGATGTTCATGTTGCTGCAGATTGCCAGAGAAAAGAAAATTCTCTCATGATTTGTTGAAAATGTATATACAGACATTAGGCTTAGCTTCTTATATTTTAAATTACTTTTGTATTATAAAATTTTTTTCAAAAATGAGGAATAGTTCTACCTTATAAATTTAAGAAAACAAGGCAATGAATTTAATTTACACATTTTAATCACTTATACATAAAATTAGAAAAATAAATATCATTTAATTGAAAACATTTCTTGAAAATGAATGACAGAAATAAATATTTGAAATTATATAATATCGCTTAGGAGGACTTTGTCATTTATACAGATGAAAGTGATTAATTTCCTATTATGCACTGAAAGCCTCTTTAAAATAAGACTTCTTATAATTGGAATAACATTATAATTAATTGACAGGCTTTAGGTCATCCCCGTCAAAATGAAACCATCCTGATAGCAATCTGGGATGCCTGAACCAGTGCTCTATATGGAGAGATTCCTGTATGGTTAAAATATGCTAAGGTAAAAATTTTAAAGCTCATAGTTAGAAGTTAACACGTTAAATTTTATCATATTGATAGGAAAGTTTCAAAAAATAGAAGGGAATATCTTAACCCCTCTAAAGAATGCCATATTATTTTAAATAAATGAAATAATCATAATTCTGTTACTGAAGTTGCAACAATGATATTTGGTGAAGTTGTATGAAAAATGATTTTGTAGCACATTATCAAGATTTATTTTATCTTTATTTAACAATATCAAAAGATAAAAGGAGGAAAAGATTTCAATATCATAAAGTTAGATTTTTAATTTTATTGAATTTTGCCTTGCATATGTTATTCCAACCTATATAACCTTTGTCGAATGACCATAAGTGGCATGCACCACAGATGGAAGAACTTGGCTATCTACAGCTATGTATATCTGGTGTGTCGGTTTGTTCTTGCTAGCTTGCCAGAATCCACGGTTTTGCAGGGGTGGTAGTAGGCAGGCAGTAACACACAGATGTTTTACTTAAAACAGAACGTATAATCCAAAGGCTGTGAATAAATGCACTTCAACACTAGGGATAAGAATACAAGTAAGAGGGATTGAAAACAATTTACTCTTTGTATGGTATAAACTCAAAATAGCTAAAGGAATATTTAAATAATTTTTAGTCAGATTAGGTGATTCACAAACTAGGCAATTTATTCTATTTTGGAGAAGAGAATTACGAGGAAGTTTGTTTTGGGTTGTTTCTAACAAGATTTACATTTAAATTTGCATGATGAGTGGCCAAGTGCAACCCCAAAGTTTCCTGTTACAGATTACTTAGAATAATAATTCCACAAATATATGTAACGTTAGCAAAACTTTATCACAATGCAAAATTGGGCTTATTATTTTGTTTACAGATAGAAAATAATAAGAAACTTGAGCCTCATATTAACAAATGTAGTCAATGATATTCTTATTTATAAGGTAATAGAACTTTGAGTTAGAAAACAATACACCCTTGATAACCTACATAGTCTGCATGTTTGTAGTTCTCTTCATTTTGTCTAGAATGTCTTTATATGTCATTTTCTTGTTCACTAATCTAACTAGAAATTGGGTTGTTGTGCACACTGACACAAAATCACTCCAAATACATAATCTATACTCGGGCCAAGAGTGACAGTGGAACATATGCTGGAGTGATCAACATGAAGGCAGGGGCAAGCAGCTCCCATACTACCATTCAGGGGTTCCCAGCAAGACACTGAATGAGAGGGCAGTCTTTACAAAAAAAAAACAAAACCTTTTTATATTTAATTTTTTTTCTCTTTAGAGAAAAAAATTCTATTCTGATTATTAAAGTCACATATGCTTAATTATATAACATTTGGAAAATACAGAAAAATAAATTAAAAATCATTGGTAATCTAAACATCCAAGATAATGTGGTTCAACAGTTTAATGCATACTTCATAGCTATGCTATGCAAATATAAAAAATAATGTATTTATAGTTTTTATTACATATATTAGAAATCAAGTACCAAAAATTACTTGTGCTTTTATATAAAAAGTCAAATTTTTAATCAAGTGCCTAATGCAGAATTATTAGAAAATAACATCCCAAACCTAATGATCGTCAGTATATAGTAACTATACAAACACTTGCTCTGAAATTAAATTTGAGTTTCTTGCAACACTTAAAGACTTTAATCAACAAGCTTAGCATTTCCTGCCTCTAAATTTTGTGTGCATTTGATTTGTTCAAACAAGTGTGACATTGTAAAATAGTAATTTACTTTTTTTTTTTTTTCTGGTACGTGGGCCTCTCATTGTTGTGGCCTCTCCCGTTGCGGAGCACAGGCTCCGGACGCACAGGCTCAGCGGCCATGGCTCACGGGCCTAGCCGCTCTGCGGCATGTGGGAACTTCCCGGAACGGGGCACGAACCCATGTCCCCTGCATGGGCAGGCGGACTCTCAACCACTGCGCCACCAGGGAAGCCCAAAAGTAATTTACTTTTAATCTCAAATACTCATAGAGAAATGCATTTAAAATATTAGCTGTGTTTTTTCACATTTTAAAGGTATATAATAACATTTTACTAGTATTCTCTCTCATAATTCATTCTTTGTATATACCTATGACAAAAGTAAAATTTTATATGTATGTACATAAGGATTTAATATTAGAAATGTTATGTATACATATATATTAATGTTTCTATGTATGTTCAATATCTTGCAAATGCTCAGTTAAAATAACAAATAATTTAAATAAACTCATCGGTTGGAAGTAAGGGAAATAGTAGAATGAGACATCTATGGTGCAGAGAACAAAAAAAGAACCAAAAATTTAAAAGAAGTGACAACTTAAGGGTGTGTAAAACATGAGGTTGAGCAGATTAAAGCAACCAAGTATGCAATGTCAGTTAATTTTCTCTATCCCTAACTTTATTTTAGAGTGTTTTAAAAGTTTTTATTAAGAAATTGTCTTAAGTTTCTGAGTATAGCACCTGGTTGTTAATACCCCCTACTGTGTCTATTCATTACTGTAAACTATTCCCCTTTGTAGATAATTCTGGTCAGAGCTGTACTTTTGATTTTTCTGAGATATAGAGGAGTAACATAGCTTTGGAAAGTCAAGAAGTTGAGCAAATAACGGTTAATTATATAACAGACACTAAGGAATTCATTTATGTCCTTTGAAAAGCAACCTATTAGGAGATATAATTTTGATATGGAAAAATAAGATATGCAGGAAAACTGTACTCCTCCTTTCTTGCTGCTGTGAAAACTCCCCAAACTAAACCTTAAATTTTATAGAACTATATAATGAAAAATATTACTTAATTATGCTTAAAGATACCTGTATTTGTTCATATCTAATTGACCCCACAAAAGTAATTTAAATATCTGTTCCTGATTACAGAGAAACAAATTTTGTGTTCAAAAGATAAATGCAAAAGAAAAATTCATAACCTAGGATGACCTATTCATCTGGAGTATTTTATTTTAAAACACCTAAATTTAACCTACGGAAAAGAGAAGTTTCCACCGTGTAATAAAATTATCACAAATGGTCATTATTTACTTTCTTATGAAATACCTCAGGCACGATTAAACTATATTCATAAACTCGAGTAGTAACATGACATGTAATGCTTAGGGAAGTACAGAATCTGGTATAATTGAAGGAAGATATCTTCCATCTAAGCAAACAAATACTAAATTATACATTAAAGTAAATAGATACTGAGACCTGGCCTAATACCGCCTCATATTTTCCTATTTAGTAAGCCAAATATTTTGGCATTAAGGATTTAAACCTAAAGCTTCTATTCTTTCCTTTTCAGTTTTGGATGTTAATTACATTTTTTCACTGTCAGTGACCTAAGATTAAAAATCAAATCAAATATGTCTTTTTTTTTTTCCTGTCACTTCAGATGTAACAAGATTCAAGTGAAAGGTTAAGATAGAAGTGAAACTTGAAAAATTTACTTTTTAATAAAAAGCATATGGATGCTTTTTCTTATAAGTATCAAAACACAAGTCTCAGTCATTATTATATGTGATTCAAAGGATAAATTGCTCCTTAGAGTCTTAGGAATTATAATTGCCTCTTAGAAGTTTCATATATAGGTTACACTGAAAGTTACACCCAGAACTGACCAACAACTGAATTTTAATTTATTAGCAACATATTGGCTATGCTATTGAAATTAAATTTAATGCTTTGAAAAAACTGACTATAGATAGAAATAAAATTTTATGCAAAGTAGGCAAATTGAGCAACATGTTTTGATAATGTAGGTGCAAACTTGAAGGCTAAATTCAGTATAAACGTACACAAATTAATAAACTTCTTTGTCAAGGATGACAATGTTTTGTCAACACAAGGACATATGTTCTAGCTATGTATTGTGGAAATGAATGAAACCTGATTCTAGCTAATTAGATATATAGCATTATGTAGACATGGCATAACACTCATCTCAGTAGGGTTAATTTTTCAATAATTATTTTACTCTGAATAATTTTTACTGAAAAATTATAAGTACATTTTGTATACAAGAGTGAATTCTGCACTTCAGGAGCAATTCCTCTTGAAAGGGACACAGATGTAACTAAACGTAATATTCAAAGAAAGGGAAATACTGCAAAAGAGGTGCAAACGACATATAAAAAGTAGTTAGAGAAAGATACGATTCACTCCACCAGGAGCATTAGGAATTTCTATGAAGAGATGTCAAATAAATGTAGCAGTATTTCAGTGAGTAGAGGGTAACAGAGGAACTTGAGAATATAAAGAGAGGAAATAAACGTGGAATAGTGGTTGGTTATCAGGTGCTAGAGACTGTGGTTATACACTTTACATAAACTGTCATTTAATTGCTACAAAAATTGAGGTAAACAGCAATATGTACAATTTCAGTGCTGAGTTACAACACAAAACTATCTTTGAGTCATGCCAGAGCCCATTCTTTTAACAATCAAAGCAATCTATCTTTCTGGACAGAAGAAAGCAATATTTCTGGATCTTATGCTGATAGACTAGCTTTGAGCATCATTTCAGAGCTGGCCAGTCTTTGTATCAAGCTAGGTCTGCAACCATACATGCAAATCCATTTTAATTTTTTCACTTTTATCTGGATCTTTGACATCATATTTGTGACTTTAGGGCATTCATTATCAATTTATGAACTTAGTGACTTTTCACCAAATAGAAGGGAATAAAAGTAAATTTTTTGGAGAAGAAAACCCAATCAATACAATGAAATGTTTCTAGTTCAAAATCTCACCCATGTGTTTATGCCATAAGGGCTCTGTATGGCATATTTAGCTTGTATTGGAGTCTGGAAAATAAGAGGGGGAACACCGGAAATTATTTTAAAATACCCCCCCCAAAAAGATAACAATTGATTTAAATAAGAATACTTAAACCTGATCCTATGATTTCAGTAGAAATAGTAGAAAAGTCTCTAGTGCCCATTTGTCTTATGGAATCTCTATTTTTTTAGCACTATTGTGAAATAATGATGGTCCTTTCCATAGGGAATTAACAGAGAATCTTAAATGTTTCTTTTTACCCAATGTCAATTTGTAAACCATATTGTAAAATATTTTAAAGATGTAATTTTAAAGCACATGGTGGGATAAGAATATTCTAATTTTCTCCTCACTGCGGTAAATATTACATTTCCTCAGGCGGTGCATAAAGAACTCTGTTTCAACTCCAGTGATTTTTGAAGGTAACCAATTCAGTTTCTAACTAGATATATGACCTTGGAAAATAATTCAAACTCTCAGATACTCAGTTCTTTCATATGTAAACTGCTAGGATTGAAATATGTGTTCCTTAAGGCCCAATCAACTTTAACATTCTGCTGGAAGTAGATGCTGTCTTGAATTACTGCTGTCATAGACTGGAAGGAAAGATGCACAGCTATGGTAGACTGATTAGAGTATGACTAGTTCAGTAGGAAGACATAAAACTTGAAACCAAATGTACATATACTGCAATTATTTTCTGGAAACTGGAAACCATATTTAATGTGTTGTTTTCCTTTAATGAGCCAAAATCAAGAAAATTTATGGACCTATTGATCAACCTTTCTAAAAGGCAAATAAAATTTTTTTTTCTATTTCCTCATTTTATTGCCTTTCTTTTTTCATACTCCATATGATCAGAATCATAGAATAGTCTCAAAGTCTCAAACAGTATAATTTAATGTAAATTATGTTGGTTATATACATAAATATATTTATATTTCTCTATATTGAAATCATTTTATTGTTCACTTATTTATTTTTTATTCTTTGTTATATATATAAAACTTTTGTTACTTGCATTCCTTCCTATCTAATATTTGTAATTCATTCTATTATTACTACAGTTAAGAGAAACTATGTTTTGGAAGGGGGTAAACTCTATGGTGTTGGATGGCAACTAGACTTCTGGTGGTGATGACTTTGTATTTCAATCAAATGTCAAATTATAATGCTATACACCTGAAACTCATATAATGAAAAAAAAGCAGCTATGATTTAAATTACATAAACATTTTATTGAACACTATCCATTAGAAAACACATAGTCAATAATCATTGCTAATTTATTTTATACACATAACACACACACACACAAACACACACACATATGTAAGGTACTATGCAATCATTGAAAACTATATAGCCTGCCTGATGGCAATATTCCTCAAAATACTAGGAAATAAGTTGCAAGGTAGTATGTGGAAACACCTCCTGGAATAGGATTTCACTGCACAGTCAGTCATGAATCACCTTGGTGACCCTCCTTTTCCCTCAACTATATGTCCTACTCTCAATGTCTCCACTATGAACAGACTGTTTGGTTTGCCATTTCTTTTTTTTTCTTCCTAATTTTATTTTATTGAAGTATAGTGGACTTACAATGTTGTGTTAGTTTCTGGTATACAGCAAAATGATTCATATATATATATATATATGTATATATTCTTTTCAGATTCTTTTCCATTATAGGTTATTTCAAAATACTGACCATAGTTCCCTGTGCTATACAGTAGGACATTGTTGTTTATCTATTTTATACATAGTAGTGTTTATCTGCTAATTCCAAACTCCTAATTTATCCTCTCCACCCCCTTTTCCCTTAGGTAACCATAAGTTTTTTTTCTATGTCTGTGACTCTGTTTCTGTTTTGTAAATAAGTTCATTTGTACTATTTTTTAGATTCTACATGTAAGTAATATCATATGATATTTGCCTTTCTCTGTCTGACTTCACTTAGTATGATAATCTCTAAGTTCTCCCATATTGATGCAAAAGACAGTATTTCATTCTTTTTGATGGCTGAGTAATATTCCATTGGGTATATGTTTATATGGTGATCTGATGTGTCATTGCATACACACACCCTGAGCCTGTGCCATCAGAGCACAGATGGAGGAGCAGCGTTTGCAAGTCCATCTGTCTGGCTTCACTCCTTGTGGATGAGCTGTGTCCCCACAGGGAACACAGGCCACTCCCACAGCTCCAGGAGCACAAGCTCACACCCAGCAGTTGGTGTGAGAGATATATATATATATATACATATACATGTATATGTATATGTATATATGTATGTATGTGTATCACATCTTCTTTATCCATTCATCTGTTTGATGGACACTTAGGTTGTTTCCATGTTTTGGCTATTGTAAATAGTGCTGCTATGAACATTTGGGTGCATGGTATCTTTTCAAATTAGAGCCTTAGTCTTTTCTGGATATATGCCCAGGAATGGTATTGCTGGATCATATGGTAACTCTATTTTTGTTTTTTTAAGGAACCTCCGTACTGTTCTCTATAGTGGCTGCACCAATTTACATTCCCACCAATGGTATAGGAGGGTTTCTTTTTCTTCACACCATCTCCAGCATTTATTATTTATAGAGTTTTTGATGTCCATTCTGACAGGTGTGAAGTGATACCTCATTGTAGTTTTGATTTGCATTTCTCTAATAATTAGCTATGTTGAGCATCTTTCCTGTGCCTGTTGGCTATTTGTATGTCTTCTCTGGAGAAATGTGTCTTTTGCTCATTTTTTGCTTGGGTTGTTTGTGTTTTTTTTTTTTTTTTGATATTGATCTATATGAGTTATTCGTATATTTTGGAAATTAATCCCTTATCTGTTGCATTATTTGCAAATATTTTCTCCCATTCTGTAGGTTTTCTTTTCATTTTGTTAATGGTTTCCTTTGCTATTCATAAGCTTTTAAGCTTAATTAGGTCCCATTTGTTTATTTTGCTTTTGTTTCCATTATTCTAGGAGACAGATCCAAAGAAATGTTGCTGCAATTTATGTCAGTGTTCTGCCTGTGTTTTCCTCTAGGAGTTTTATAGAATCCAGGGTTACATACAGGTCTTTAATCCATTTTGAGTTTATTTTCATATATGGTGTCAGAGAATGTTCTAATTTTATTCTTTTACATGTAGCTGTCCAGTTTTCCCAGCCCCACTTTTCTCCAGTATATATTTTTTGTCTCCTTTGTCATAGATTAATTAACCATAAATGAGTGGGTTAACTTCTGGGCTTTCTATCCTGTTCCATTGATCTATGTGTCTGTCTTTGTGCCAGTATCATACTGTTTGGATTACTGTGGCTTTGTAGTATAGCCTGAAGTCAGGCAGTGTGCTTCTTCCAGTTCTGTTCTTTAACAAGATTGTTTTGGCTATTTGGGGTCTTTTGTGTTTCTAAACAAATTTAAAAATTATTCATTCTAGTTCTGTGAAAAATGCTGTTGATAATTTGATAGGGATTGCATTAAATCTATAGACTGCTTTCAGTAGTATGGTCATTTTAACAATATTGATTCTTCCAATCAAAGAACATGGTATATCTTTCCATCTGTTTGTGTCATCTCCAATTTCTTTCATCAGCATCTTAAAGTTTTCCAAGTACAGGTCTTTTGCCTCTTTTTTTAAAAAAATAAATTTATTTATTTTTGGCTGCATTGGGTCTTTGTTGCTGTGCACACACTTTCTCTAGTTGCAGCGAGTGGGGGCTACTCTTCATTGTGGTGCATGAGCTTCTCATTGTGGTGGCTTCTCTTGTTTTGGAGCACGGGCTCTAGGCACATGGACTTCAGTAGCTGTGTCATGTGGGCTCAGTAGTTGTGGCTTGCAGGCTCTAGAGCTCAGGCTCAGTAGTTGTGGTGCATGGGCTTACTTGCTCCACAGCATGCGGGATCTTCCTGGACCAGGGCTCAAACCTGTGTCCCCTGCATTGGCGGTGGATTCTTATCCACTGCACCACCAGGGAAGTCCCTCATTTGTCTCTTTAGTTAGGTTTATTCCTAGGTATTTTATTCTTTTTGATGCAATGGTAAATATTGTTTCCTTAATTTCTCTTTCTGATATTTTGTTGTTAGGGTATAGGACTGTAATAGATTTCTGTATATTAATTTTGTATACTGCAACTTTATTTAATTCATTGATGAGCTCTAGTAGTTTTCTGGTGGCATATTTAGGATTTTCTATGCATAGTATCATGTTATCTACAAACAGTGACAGTTTTACTTCTTCCTTTCCGATTTGGTTTCCTTTTATTTGTTTTCCTTCTCTTATTGCTGTGCTAGGACTTCCAAAACTATGTTGAGTAAAAGTGGCAAGAGTGAGCATCTTTTTCATATTCTTCACCTTAGAGGGAATACTTTCATGTTTTAAACATATTCATTTAAACATATTCATTATGTATTATCTTTCAGATTATTGTATTATCTCTTAGACTTGGGGTTGTGATACTCTTATTTGGTTAATCTACTATCTCTACCTTATGATGAATTGCTTCTTTATATAGTTTTACATCTTTGTTGTTGAACTCATACTCAGTGGGAGACTATATTTTATGGGATTCCAACATATTCCTAAAATGAGGAAGTATCTCTAGACTGTGATTTTGCCCTTGTTTCTGCCCAAGGGATTTTACTTATTTTTGTGATATTATCTCACCTGCTAGATTCCAGCATCACATGGGCTATGGAAAGTCTGTCCATATATCCATGCATGATGTAGACATGGTGTTTCTATTATTTAGTGGAGGCGCTTTTCCCATTCACAGCTCCATACAGAGCCAAGCTTTCCTAAGTAAGAAAACAGATTATAGTTTTTCTTTGTTTATGTAGCTGTGTGAATTCAGGTGATCTCTAGACTTTTTGAAGAAGTTGCAACTCCAATCTCTAGCTTCTAAAGCTTTTATCTGAATACAATATTTCTCTGGGCATCTAGAGCACTAATTCACACAATGATTGCTTAGATCATTACTTCCTTCTGTCAAGAACTGTGAAAGATTAGAGATTTTATCCTACTTTCAAGCTATCAAGTCAGCCTGCCGCAGTTTCACAGATGCTAGCAGAAGACATGAGACTCCTAGATGAGAGGTGAAGGATAGTTTATTGTTCACAACAATAGCAGTAAACAGAGTATTAGTATTTTCTTGTGCTGGTTTACCAAGCTTCAAATCCAACAGGAAAATGAAGAGGGCCAGGTGAAACTTGAACACTCAGTGAATATATTTAGGAGAGGAACGATGAGTTTAGGGATCCTGGATCTTTCATGTCTGACTTTTTTCAAAAGGCACTATCTTTATCTTCCAATCTGTAACCCAGTCTGCATTTTGCCGCAGAGAGATACATCATCTCTAAATTCCAAGGCTGTTTGCCACATAGATTCCTTCAAAAGATAGGAACAAAATGACAGTGTCTCTCCCACAAGACCTGCCCTAATGTGAGAAACCCATAGGGAATGTCTTCCAATACTTTTGTTTCTAGACCCTAGAAATTTATCCTTAATTATTTTGGGGGGGGGGTTCTAAGTATTCTATCATTTTGCAGTTAAATTGTAACCAGTATGTCAACATATTTGAAATAGGGAGAGAACAGTCTATCTTACATGTTTTCTCACAGAATTACTTCTTCCTTTAAAAAATTTAGGCTCAATAATTGTTTTCCTGATCACTTTGAATTTATTCTAGTCTCTTCTGCCATTGATTTTTGCCATTGATTTTTACAAGAAAAAAAAATCTGAGATTTTAATGTTCCTAATTTATAAGTAAGCTGCTTTGTCTCCCTTTGGTATATTTTAAGATTATTCTCTTTGATTGTAGATATTATGGATTTTCACTCCAATTTCCTTCAGTGTTCTAGTTACATCAATATACTAGTTACAACTAAAATGTTAAACGTTTTCTTGGAGTATTTCATTTCATTTTTGATCCCTAGATAGATGTTAATAAAACCAAATTATCAATCATTTCACCTTTATGTGTTCTAAACACGTTATATAAATCAACTTCATTAGTTACTCATTTGGAAAAAAAACAACTGTGCCTATATATTCCATAAATACCAATAAACCTTTCCAGAAACTGAGCACAGTTGAATTATTTGTGTCCATCTATTTAATATGATTTATTCCCTGATATCATTCCTATAGTTTGGGTCACTGTCACCAAAAAGAGTTTTAACCCTATTTTAGAGTGCAGACTCTTTCTATCTTTATAATTGTGATCATTAACAAGTATTTATGCTGTGATAAGTAATGGGTTGTGTGCTGTTGGACTTCAGGCAAAGTGACTGCACTTCAGAGATAAAATTCTACTCTACAGCTTTAATTGGACTTTAGCAAAATGTGTATGTGTGTATTAGACATTTTAATAAAGTATATAAATGCAGATTTAATATATTCATGAACATACAAAATTTAAGAAACCTTACTGTTCATGAAGATGTAATCGGGGTATAATGGGAATCATGAGTTTAATTCTTAATTTCCTAAAGTTTCTAAAAACGCTTCATTCCAGACCTGCCAATAGCCTCTGAATATGACTATGAGTAGGGTTTAGTTTCAAAGAAAAAATAAACATATTAAGGACATTTTGATGTAAGTTGTACTTTTCAACTTTTTCAAAAGGAGAATTCCACGGCATTCTTTCACTTAGTTATAAAATATACATAAATAATGGCTTATTCTAAACTGCTGTTGGTAATAACTTTACTTTTCATTTTTCTTCATGCTAATATTTAGCCATGTGGAGGATTTTTCTCTGTATTGCAGTCAAACAGCATTAAGCCCTTTTTGTTGTTACCTTTTTATTAAGCCAATTTTTCTTGTACCAGACTGGTACTGATAAAAGTGAACTTCCCTCAGTTGAGCGTGTTACTTTAAGACCCACCCTATTTCTATGAGACTAACTGGATTTACCTATCTGTTTCCCTTGTGACCGCTCTTTCTCCATCCTACTAAATGTAATAATGATTTTATCACACTATTAAGCCTTGATAAAATAGATTTCCCTCTCCTTCTTATTCTGCTGATTTAACATCTGAAACTATTCAGGATTTTCCTTTATTATAATTTTCTTAATAGAAAATATAAAGATGTTGAAGGTGTTTTCATCTAACTGAGCTCCCCAATAAACAAAGTAGTCAAAGTAGAGGTAAGGAGTGTATGGAAATCACCTTATTTCTCCAGTTATCTTTATGAAGCTCTGTCAAATTGTCTTTTCTATTTTCTCTAGATATCATCTAATATTCCTTTTTTCTTTTATGAGAATCACATTTTGATCAAAACAATGTATAATATACATACAAATGAGTATACATTTCACAAAGAGGTTAAATTTCTGTTAGCACTTACAAGTAACACTCAATTCAACACATTTATATACTGATTGAGTACAACTATTAAGCTTTCTTTTTAGAGCTGAATAGCACTCCATTGTCTGGATGTACCACAGTTTATTCATTCATTCACTACTGTACTGAAGGACATCTTGGTTGCTTCCAAATTTTGGCAATTATAAATAAAGCTGTTATAAACATTCATGCAAAGGTTTTTGTATGGACGTAAATTTTCAGCTTATTTGGGTAAATACCAAGGAGCACACCTGCTGCACAGGATAGTAAGAATATTTTTAGTTTTGTAAAAAACTATCTTCGAAACTGGTTGCGCCATTTTGTACTCCCAACAATGAATGAGAGTTCCTGTTGCCCAGATCCTCATTAGCATTTGGTGTTGTCGGTGTTTTAGATTGTGGTTATTCTAAAAAGTGTATAGTGGTATCTCATTGTTATTTTGATTTTTAATTCCCGAATGCCATATGATGCTGAACATCTTTTCATATGCTTATTTGCCTTTGATGAGGTATCTGTTCAGATTTTTTTCCCATTTTTTAATTGCGTTGTTCACTTTATTGAGTTTTAAGAGTACTTTGTATATTTTGGATAACAGTCCTTTATTAGATATGTCTTTTGAAACCTTTTTTTTTTTCCCAGTCTTTGGCTTGTCTTCTCATTTTCTTGACAGTATCCTTGCAGAGCAGAAGTTTTTGATTTTAATGAAGTCCAAATTATCATTTGTTTCTTTCATGGATTGTCTCTTTGATGTTATCTCTAAAAATTAATTGCCAAAGCCAAGGTCATCTGGTTTTCTCTGATGTTATTTTCTAAGAGTTTTATAGTTTTGCCTTTTATATTTTGGTCTATGATCCATTTTGTGTTAATTTTTGTGAAAGGTGTGAGGTCTATGTCCAGAATTATTTTTTCTCCTTATATATAAAGACTTTTATTTTTTAGAGCAGTTTTTGGTTCACATCAAAATTGAGAGGAAGGGACAGAGAGCTTCCATTTACCCACTGCCCCTACACATGTGTAGCTTCTCCATTATCAATATCCCCCACCAGAGTGGTATATTTGTTGCAATTGATGAATCTGTATTGACAAAATCATAATCACCCAAGACCATAATTTACATTAGGGTTCACTCTTGGTATTGCACTTTCTATAGGTTTGGACAAATCTATAAAGACATGTATCCATCATTATGGTATCATACAGAGTATTTTCACAGCCTTGTACTCTGCCTATTCATCCCCCACCTTCACCCCAACAAACTCCTGGCAACTACTGACCCTTTTACTATTTTTGTAGCTTTGCCTTTTCCAGAATATCATATAATAGGAGTCATACAGTATGTAGCCTTTTCAAATTGGCTTTTTTTCCTTAGTAACATTTATTTATAAATTCTTTTCTTTTACAAAAGGATGTTCAGTTTTTCCAGCGCCATTTGTTTAAAAAACTATCCTTTCTCCATTGAATAGTCTTTGCCCCTTTGTCAAAGATCAGCTGACTATATATTGTGTGGGTCTATTTTTGGGCTCTATGTTATGTTCCATTGATCTATCTATTATTTCCCCCATTTAATTTTATTTTGTTTTCTAGAAGATTATTTTTTATAAAGTATCATTTATATTATCAATTTCTAGAATAGTAATATTCTAACATTAATACATTCATGGAATGCATTTAATGTACACATTTTCATTTTGGATTTCTTCACCCAGAACTTAAATAAAGGCATTGAATAATTAAGCACTAAAATAAATTTTTATTGCACACATCTTTATTTTAGACATTTAAGAATTAAGAGTTATGTTTTTTGCAATAAGAAGTCCAAATGATGACAATTGTAGCTTAGCTTTATCTCTACAAGATAAATATTGTGTCATTAAACTGATGCAGATTGGTTATCTATTTAGAAAAAAACAAATTATTTTTGCCTTGTACCTTATTGTAAAATAAATTTCAGATAGGGTAAATATAACAAATGAAGCCAGAAAATAGCTTTTAAAAAGTATAGGAAAATATATGTCTGGTCTCAAGCTGGGGAAGGTCTTACTAAGTATTCCAGCAAAGGAAAGGTTGATGGATTTGGCTATATAAAAATTTAATTAACCTGAAGTGAAAAAAAAGATATCATAAATAAATGTCAAATGTTTGCCATATATGTAAATCAAAGGCTTTATATTCTTATCCTATAAAAGTTTTAAGAAATCAATAAGCGAAAGATAAATACTCTATTAGAAAAGTAAAAGGGAGACCCATGCAAGGAACATAAGACGTTCTAATGGCCAATAAACCTATGGGAAAAGGGTTTAATCACAAAAAAATGCATATTAAAACCATAATAAAATACCTCATTTTCCTTTTCACATTGGAATTTTTTTATTTTAATACCAAGTGTTGGCAAGATTGCATAGGAGCAAGTTAATGAAAGGAGCTGATATTCATTGAGGATTAACTTTGAGCCAGGAAATCTCACATATGTCTGGTAGGGTTGCACATTGTTACCAAACAAAAACAAACAAACAACTATATAATTATTTTATCACCTTATATTGTTTCATAAAGTTAACAGTTGTTTTTATTTTTATTTTTTTAAGAATGTGCTTACATTTTTTTGACTTCTAGATCTAAGGTTTTTTGATTAAGGCATGAACAGTATGTATGGTATATCGTACACTTGTCCTAAAGTTAATTAATTTAAGTTTTACTTTGTAAGATAATAACTTTAAATTTTATTTCTACACCGCTATTTGTTTGGTTCATCTGTTAGCAGAACAGAATAGGACAATGAAGAGCTCATCAGGTTTCTATATTTTCCCTAATGTTTACTGCCTTAGTTAAGTCACTTTTGTGCTTTCTTCCAATGTAAATAATTACACTTTTTGCAATTGCCCAAACTTGTGCCAGAAGTTTTGTAGTTAAAGCAGATAGAGCATTATGATGTAATCACATCATCAAAATTGAGACAAAGTTGTTTAAGAGAAAAATAGAAAGCTGTAACCTGAAACTTGCAAAATATTTTTCTAAAAGAAACAAGAAAATGTACAGCAAACAGTGAAGACACATTTACTGTAAATTCCAGTGGGGGCCCATATTTTCTGTTTTCAGTAAGTAAGTATTGCTAATCAGTCCCAACACAGTTTTTAGTACAAAGGTTAATTTCTATCTGAGAACCTAAATATGCCTAAGTCATGACCAACAGTATATTCAAAACTTACATCATACCAGGAGGGGTTTTATCCTGGTTGGAACACTTTGGAACATTGTTAAAGTTGCTTCTATTAAGAAAAGCATAGGAAGAACACAATTATGACTGTGAATTATGTATGCACACAAGTATGTTTTGTCTTCTTCCACAGAAATTTTGAGGAGAGACATTTATCATTATTAAACTATTATTTGTTGAGCAGGGATTATGTGTGTAGCACTGTTCTAGGTGCTTGGAAACATCATTGAAAACATAGATAAAAATATGTTCTGTTGACTTCAAATTACAGCAAAGGAATAAAGACTCTATATAGCAAATTATTATAGCATATTAGAAGGTGATTAGTAATGTGGAAATAAGAAAAAAAAAGGTTGAAAAGATAAGGGCTGGGATGGGAGTGAAGAGAGATTTTAAATGTAAATAAGATAGTCAGGGCTTCCCTGGTGGCGCAGTGGTTGAGAGTCCGCCTGCCGATGCAGGGGACACGGGTTCGTGCCCCGGACACGGAAGATCCCACATGCCCCGGAGCGTCTGGCCCCGTGAGCCATGGCCACTGAGCCTGCGTGTCCGGAGCCTGTTCTCTGCAACGGGAGAGGCCATAGCAGTGAGAGGCCCTCATACCGCAAAAAAAAAAAAAAAAAAAAAAAGATAGTCAGGAGTTGAAAAAGTAATATTATGAACAAATACTTTAAAAAGGTGAAGAAGTTAGCAATGGGATAACAGGAGGAAGAACACTTACAGGAAGAAAAACAGTCAGTGCATTGGCTGAAAGGGTGAAGTATGCCAGGCATGCTGATCCACTTTAGGATCAGCATGGGATGCAGTGTGGCTGGAGCAGAATGAATGGAGAGGAGGGTAGTAAGAGGTTAGGTTAGAGAAGTAATGAGGATGGGAAGGTTTGACTCATGCTGGGCTAGATAGCCCCCCTAGGGACTCCACTGGAGCCTGGTATCAACCATAGAAATATGGAGAAGGCATTAGATTCTGGCTATGTTTTTAAGGCAGAACTAACATTTTCTGGTGGATTGGAACTGGGGTGTGAGAGAGAGAAGTGCTGAGGATACCCTTCTCTTTGCTCTAGAGAGAAACATTCATTTTGTTTTTCAAGGCTGTTCACTACATAAACATTTTTGACAAGATACTTTGGAAGAAAAGGCAGGCAGTGCCTTGCTCTCAAGATGTGCAAAAATGTGAGACCCATGGAGAATTGTCTGCCATTGACCAATTTTTCCATCACACAAGTTCCTTTGTTTGGCAAAACAGTGCTGCCGTACACTTTGCCATACACGTTGCCTAAGTCAGAAACTTAACAGTCATTTCTAAGCCCTTCATTTTGCTGGGAGTATTGCAACAAAGATATGCCTTCTTCCTGCTATAGCTGGCCATGAAAAATCCTTGCACCCATATTGGGACCTTGAGTGAAACCAGCCTTAGGATGAAGCCAGTTCTGATGAAGACAGGACAGAGAAATGCAAAGTAACTGGACTTTAATGACAGTGTTCAGAAATTCTTTCAATGCTCACCTGTGCCCACAGCAATCTTTAAACATTTTATTTCTTATATTGTTTGTCGATTTGAGTTGGACTTTCAGTTACTTACAACAAAAAGTGTACTCTTTCCATTCTTTAAGATAAAACTGGACTTCTCCCTGTAATATTTTCCTAATCATTAAAAGGTATTTTCATCTATTTTATCACGTAATTATCGTTTTCAGCATATGAAACCTTTGACCTACTTGCTTTCCAATTTTCTGAAAATTTAGTGTTTTTAGATTACCTTTCAATTTTTTATAAATTCCATAAGAATGTCATAATGCATTCAACATTTCTTTTTGTACGTAGAAAGTATATCTCTGCTCCAGAATGGTATGAGAGCATACCATACTGAATGATAATAACATTCGGTAATCATAGATATGCTTTTTCCAATAATACTAGTATTTAAAAATTAAATCTGGAGGAGTGACATTACCAAACTGGCAGAGTAGGAGACCTCAGTCTCCGTGCCCCCTGAAGATCAACAACTAGATAGCTATCCCCCCAAAAAAGTAGCTCTTAGATTGCTCAGGAGCCCACGTACGAAACCTCAGGAAACACAGTAGAACAACAAAACCTGAGAAGAACCACATAAAAAGGGAAGAAAGAATGGTTTTCTTCTGCCTGCATCATCCCACCACAGAGGCAGGCACTGCTCAGAAGTAAGAGGGAAAAACCTCACCTAGAAAGACTTCCCTCTCTGGGAAAGGGAGAAGGGAGTGAGTGACCAGCTTCCTCAGTCATTTGGGGCACAACATGAAGGACCTTGCTTTGGTTTCACCCCATCCAGAGACTGGCAAAACTGAGAGTATCTAGATGGCCAGGAACAAGGAAGAAGAACAGGGGCTATGGGTATCAGCCACATGGTGGGAATGACCACGGTTCCCAGTGACCTGCTCCGCAGAGGGTCCCAGAAGCTTTCACTACTGAAGAAACCATGACCAGCACAGCTACCATAGACGCCCTACAGAGCTGACCATTTTTTGCCTCATAGATACTCAGTTTGCGGACGCCAGCCACCTGAGTCCCTGCCTGCCCTTTCTCCTTCCTACCCTGCCAGAGGCAGGATTTGCACAGGCATCCGGCCCATGCCTTTGTTGCTGCATGAGTGCAAGACAGCCTAGACATGGGTGGCTGACCCCTACTGCTGTGTGACCCTTGGGGGCTAGACCCTGTGCACCTGCACACGGCAGTTCTGATGCCTGTGACTGGGTCCCTATGTTCATGCCTGTGGTGAGAGCCAGTGACCATGAAATCCACACTCAGATCAGGCCCTATATCCTCCCATTGGCCTGCACCATCAGGCTCACCTAGAGCTATGTCCACCAGCTCTGCACATGTACACCTCTAGCCCAAGTCACTTCACTAGCCTCCACTCCCATGAACTCACCCCTAGGAAGACCCTGCAGTGGCAAGAGTACAGCTGAGTGCTGAAAGCTAAGGTCCCCACAGCTGCTTGTGAACCCAGCTCTAGACCTGTCTCCTGTAGCTGGCCTGCTCTGCTGGCCTTGCTTGCAACCACACCCTCTGACTGTGTACCTGCGTCCCACTGGCCCAACTTCCCTCAGCAGCCTTCACTGCCGTGCTCACATCTGTGGCAAGACCCTGCAGCCACAGGAGTGCATGCTGACCCCACAACCACTGCGGTTGCCAGAGTGGCTGCAGTTGGCCCTGGTTTTGCTGCTGGCCCTGGCCCCCCACCAGAACGTGTGTATTTGCAACCTGCCCCAGGCCAGTGTGTGCGCATCACTCCAGCTACCACCACTGCCTGCCACTGGACCTGGAGGCACTGCTGAGAACCCCAACATCACTTGTAGCTACTGCTGAACGCACACAGCCCTCACCAAAGACTACACAGGTGTTGATGCTGCAGACTCCAGTGATCTCCAGTGAGCCAAAGAGATACAGCCCCACCATCCCAGAGCTACTGTGTGCCCTACACCAGCTCCCTATGCGACTAGGCTTGGGGTCACAGCGTGCTCCAGTGCCGCCACCTGAAGGTGAAGTTCTTTCCTTGCCCGACGTCAGTCAGTCAAATCTGGAAGAGGTGCCTGCTTCTTCAAATGTGCAGACACCTTCGCAAGACTGCAGGGATCACAAAGAATCAGGGAAACGGCACCACTGAAGGAACTGACCTCAAAGAAATAGAGGTACATGAATTGCCTGACAAAGAATTTGAAATAATTGTTCTGAAGATGCTCAGAGAGCTACAAGAGAACCCAAATATACAGCACATTAAAAGGATCGTAAACCATCATCAAGTAGTATTTATCCCTGGGATACAAGAATGATTCAAATCAATAAATGTGAAACAAGACACTAATAGAATGAAAAACAAAAATCATATGATTATCTCAATAGATGAAGAAAAAGCATTTGACAAAACTAAAGGTTTTTGTTTTGGGGGGTGTGGTAGGGGAGAAGTAGTCCAGGATGGGTTACTGAATTACCTTTAAGAAAGGCAAGGTCAAATTGTAAACTTAAAGCCTGAAAGCTATCAAGTAATGGTAGTTAATTTTAATAGTGTGTTTTTAAATGGCAGCTATTGTTCCTCTTATCACATAGTAACTGATTTAATGCTTAACACAGCACGGAGAATTAGGCATGCTTTCTTTTTCTTTTCTTTTTTTTTTTTTTTTTGCGGTACACGGGTCTCTCACTGTTGTGGCCTCTCCCGTTGCGGAGCACAGGCTCCGGACACACAGGCTCAGCGGCCATGGCTCACGGGCCCAGCCGTTCCACGGCATGTGGGGTCTTCCCGGACCGGGGCACGAACCCGTGTCCCCTGCATCGGCAGGCGGACTCTCAACCACTGCACCACCAGGGAAGCCCTAGGCATGTTTTCTATCATCAGGCCACTAAGATACAAAGAGCAACTCAGCCAAGGTCGTGCAGGATTCATGCCCCAAATCCCTGCTTCAACTATTCCATGTATTATTTGTTATCCATCATGGTTCGTTCTGCTTCTTCTAATTTGATAACCTAACTTGAGAGTATTTTATCATTGTTTGTTTGTAATCAGTTGTCATTGAATTTAGTTTGCTATATGTTATGCATAATTTTCATGGGAGACCATTTATAAGGGATGGAACACAGGTTTTCATGTTAAAGAAAAACTTAAAATTTGCCAGATTTGAGCTTGAACTTTGATGCACTAGGAGGTATTTTGCAGGTAAGTCCTTTTAATACAAAACTAAGTACAAGGATGAACATGAGACTCACAGAGTGGGCTTAATAGGAACTCTTCACCATCTGGCTATATCTATCAGTAGAGTAACACTGAAAATCCTCACAGGAAACAAACTAACATGTTTGTGTCTGTCAAAAGAATGGCACCTTAGAAACAAACAAAAAAAAAATGGAATCACTGAGTGATAGGAAAATTCTGACAGTCTGTGTTTATCATCAGTGTGAATTTATGACTGTATAAAGCAATGCTATCATCTGTACACAATATTGGCTGTATCACTACAAGAAATATATGTATTAGTGATTGAAAACATCTGAGGAATAAACTAAAAAATTATAGGTGATGCTGTATTACCAGTTCTTGGTACAGCCTGGAGTTAATAGTGAGCACATATACCTTATTCGTGTCTTTCTAGCACCTCCCACCTAAGGGAAATAATAGCATGTTTCAGGTTACAGCTCTCTATTTTATGTTGTGATTATATCACCGGGTTGTATCTACCTTAACTACATAGCTTCTGGCATTACTTGGAGAAAGAAAAATGGCTGTACAATTATTTGGTTTGGAAGACAAAAGCCCTCAAGGGAATTTTATTAAGGAATTTGAAGTCAAAGAAGTGCAGAAATATGATTATCTCATCATAAAGGAGTTAATTAAATTGTGGTTAAAGAGCAAATACAAAACAGTTCTGTTAACACAGGCAAGATGGTTAGTGAAATCACTACACAAAAGCTGACAGAGCAGGTGCAGTGCTGGTATTGAATCAGTCCTGAGCTGTGGGCCCAATCAAACGGTTTCCTTTACTCTGTTTAGGGCCAGGTTGGCTGAGGCTGCAGCAGGGCTGAATTCAGACGCTAGATAGAGTTTGGGACCCTGCGCCTGTAGGCATGTGTGTAAAATGGAAATCATTAATAGGGACCTCTAGTAGTATATGACTCTAAATTATACTCTATTTTTTAAAAAATCATATGAAAGTTTTGATATTTGGAAAAAAAGTTAAAACAACACCGAACTCTAATTTTCATTAATCCAGCTGCCTACAGATGCCACACATTTTTTGAGGGAGAGGTGAAGACCATGTAGCTAAATAACTCGAATAATTGGCACAAAAGCTATTTATTTGAGTCCAGAATATAAATTAAGCTTCTGGTGAGAAGGGCAATAATTTGAGGGAGCTACAAACTCCTTTGAACTCTCAGAAATAAGGTTTACTACAGCTGGCTTAATTCAACCCGAAAAACTAGCAGTTTTTCTGAACCTTCCTGTGGTTCCTTTTGTGTCTCTAAAAGTGTAAAGCAAAGGGGATAAAGGAGAGGGTGCTTTCTTCCAAGTGGGGAGCCTCTGGCCTCTTATTGCAACAACCAGGCCCTAGAGAAAAATTTAAGAGGTCAATTCTCCTCAGCAACAGAATACAAAATATCACCTGTATCATATTTTTGCACTGAAAACATGTAGTTCTCACTAAATCTTGTGAAATATAAACTAACAGTATTACCCCAAATGACTAAACATATACTTGAACTGACAAATTTAGGACATTTTACTACATTTCTTATCACAGAAGAATTTGCTTTGGTATGCAAATTTTAAAATGCATGAATATATGGGTCTAGGCCAAAAATACTAATCAATAAAACACAACAGGGTGCAATTTTCATAATTACAAGCTGAACTAAGCAGTATAGCAAGACTTAAGGTACAGTCTTGATTGTTACAGTATGATAAATGCATGCCCTTCGGTTGTCTTCTAGGGAGGAGAAATGTCAGTTACTGCAGGGTAGATTTCTTAAAGGTTTTTTTAGAGACATTAAAACGGGACAACATTTCAGAAAGGATTTAAGAAGATTATTTTCTTGCTGTAAAATTGTAACTGTCATGTGTTTTTTGTTAGATCATTCTGGCGGGAATGAGAAAAGGTGGATTAGAGTTGAGAGTGGTGCTAGGGAGGCCTGTCTGGAGACTTTTGAGGTTTGGGGAAATAGTGGACAAAGCCTGGACCAAGACATTGACAGCGAGTGTCATGTGGGATGGTTTTGGATTAGAGAAACCTCCCTGAGGTAGGACTGTGTGCCACAGGAATGTGAGCCTAGCACCGTGTTCCATCTTAGCACAAATGCAGTGGCTTCCTTCCCTATGAACTTTTCACAGGAATGCAAATTTGTTTAATATTTCTCTACCATAGTTTAGCACTGATCTCAACACATAAACTATATATAGTCTTTCACCCAGTACCCCCTTTCAGAATTTATTCAAATAAATAAATTAAGGAAGTATAAAAAGTAAAGAGGACACACAGTTGTAAAGCAATTATACTCCAATTAAGATGTTAAAAAAAAAAAAGTAAAGAGGACACAAAATAGGGCTGTGATAGCTCCAACCCAAGACTAGTTACTTCCTCTTCCATCCTGTAGAATAGAGATAGCTCTTATCTGCAGCCAGATCATCATTTCATTACTGTTATGTAACTGTGCATGTGTGATGCCTGGTTATTTCTTTTTATACATTGTGGAAAAGTAAGTAAGCTTTCCAGTGACATAGTAAAAAATTATATTCACAACACAAATGTTAGAGCCAGGTGACATGGGTTGCTAAAGGAATTATAAAAGGTTATTATAAAAGGTATTTATCACAGAGTTTCAACATTTCCTGTTTGGAGATTGAGATGTTGGAAAGCCACACTCAGGGTTTCCCACAGCCTTGCAGAAATTCAATTTAGACAACTTGAAACTAATCACCACTGACCTGAACTTCTCTCATGTGGATCTTGAACAACAGAAGGAGTCCTGATTGATTACCCCAGCCTGTTTTTTTTGTTGTTGTTGTTGTTTTTGTTATGGTATATCTTTCTAGCTCTTTCAGAAAACTGTTACTTATAAAAGACTTGTCAGTGTATTCTTCCCAGGGGACTTAAAAACAGTCCTCTGTGGAACTGTATGAGGTATACATGGAAATGTTAAAGACAAAAAACTAAATACTAAAACAAAAACAAAAAACTAAACAAAAAACTAACAGCAATTAGCATTGTTTAAAAAATTATAATTATAGTCATGATAGATATTAAAACAATGATGACAATAATAATAGCAGTTAATATTGATTGAACACTTACTTTATGATCAAGCAAAGGTACTCTTTTAAAGGTTTTACCTACAAACATATTGAATTCTTATGACAAAATCCGTGAGCCTAGTTCTATAATTGTCCCTATTTTACAGTGCTTGATTCCATGGAATCTGACTTTAAAACCAGGACTTTACTTCATGTAACTCCATTCATTACTAAAGAAGTTCATGTGTGTGTGTGTGTGTGTGTGTGCGCGCGCGCACGCGTGACTGCGTGTGTGTATTTTCCCTTCCTTTCATCCTTTCGTTCATTATATATACACATACAGATTGGAAATCAGTAGATATCTATTTAAATGTTAACTGTTTATTTCTGATGGAAGATTCAAGGGATTTTTGATCTTCACTGTGCACACCTTTCTGCATTATTTTATCAAGAAGATATCATTTTTAATAAAAATATTTGAAAACTAAAATATATGGGTATATGGAAAATGTTTGAAATACATTGTTTAAAAAAAGTAGGTTTCCAAATTCGTATGCATTTATGATGACAATGTGGTACTCTCGAGCCTACACATACACCTACACACATACCCACACTTACAGGTAAAATGGTGGAAGTACATCAAAATCTTAGTTATAATTATCTATGGGTGATGAACTTATGCATAGTTTATTTTCTTCTTTTTGGCTAAAATGAACTTTATCATTTTACTATACATTAACATATGTTATTTTGTAATAGAAATAAAAGCCAAAAAATAATAATAACCTTAAAGAAGAAAAAGAAAGTGAAAGAGAAAAAACAGGGAAGTGGAGTTGGAAGCACCTTGTGTGTAAAACCTACTTCTGGTGCCATCATTTACTGGCTGTCTCTTCACCTATCTAAACCTCAGGTTCTTTATTTGTCAAGAAGTTTATAGTAATAATACCTCATAGGATTACTGTTTGAAGCAAATTACATAGTTTATGTGAAACGTAGCTATGAAAATGAATTCAAACTCTAGGAATGACTCTTCTGTTTGGACTAAAGCTCAAGAAACCATATAACACAATTTCTAGTGGGAAAAAGAGGTGTGGCTTCAGGCTAATGTGGAAAACTTATAGTTCTTCCTAAACTAGATCCACTTAGCTACTTATCTAACCAATATGTTCTTTGCCTTTTTGGTGGTATTCCCATTCTCTGTCTTAGACTTGCACAAATTCAAGCAATTGGATTCACAGAAAAATGTCACACTCAGTGTTTACCCTTCTTTCCATTCAATGCCAAAAGCATAATAATAGTTTCTGGATTCCATGTCTACTCCACAAATAATGGAGCTTGAGATTAAAACACATTCTTGTTGCCCCATGGTACTTTCTACCTCACTCTTAGACTGAATCCTTTCCCAAACTTCAGATCACTGACTGTGGCCATAATATCCAGCTTAGTCCTTATCAGTTAACTTCCAAATATGAACACTGCTTGTCCCACTTGACTTCAAAGTGTTGAGAAGATCTAGGGTTTTATGCTCCAGGGCACTGCCTCTCTGCTTGTGCCCCCGCAGGAGAGACCTCACAGATGGCGGAAGGCATGATGACTCTGGGCTGCCTTTATAACAGATCCTTTTTCTGGTTCTATAACTCCACAGATTTTAAAATTTTGGGGCCAGGTTGCCCCATGCAATGGTGTCTATTGGAGAGCCTCATGTAACTGAATCCATTATTCTAAGTTTGAAGGATGTTGCTGATCTCCAGAATGGGTAATATGAAAATGCTGTCTACTTTTTGTATCTTTTATATTTAATCAATTGACCAACTAACCCAACAAATAATTTTCTTTATTCCCAATTTGTTTAATTCTTAACAAATTTAAGTTTGCTATCTTGGTAGTTTGTTCCTACTACTGACCCATGTCAGCATGATGGACATGTGGCTTTCTAAACACTGCTTTGAACCTATATTAGAGCATTTATTGTGTTCTATTTTTAATATGATTTTTTATATTGGAATATATTTGATTTACAATGTAGTGTTAATTTCAGGTGTACAGCAAAGTGGCTTAGTTATACACATACCTACATCTATTCTTTTTCATATTATTTTCCATATAGGTTATTACGGAGTATTGAGTAGAGTTCCCTGTGCTATACAGTAGGTCCTTGTTGATTATCTGTTTTATGTATAGTAGTGTATATATGTTAATCCCAATCTCCTAATTTATCCCTACCTTCCTTTCCCCTTTGGTAACCATAAGTTTGTTTTCTATGTCTGTGAGTCTGTTTCTGTTTTGTAAATAAATTCATTTGTATCATTTTTTTAGATTCCACATATAAGTGATATTATATGATATTTGTCTTTGTCTGACTTACTTCACTTAGTATGATAATCTCTCGATCCATCCATGTTGCTGCAAATTGCATTATTTCATTCTTCTTTATGGCTGAGTAATATTCCATTGTATATATGTACCACATCTTCTTTATCCATTCATATGTTGATGGACATTTAGGTTGCTTCCATGTCTTGGCTATTGTAAATAGTGCTGCTGTGAACATTGAGGTGCATGTATCTTTTCAAATTATGGTTTTCTCCTGATATATGCCCAGGAGTGGGATTGTTGGATCATATGGTAGCTCTATTTTTAGTTTTTAAGGAACCTCCATACTGTTCTCCATAGTGGTTGTACCAATTTGCATTCCCACCAACAGTGCAAGAGGGTTCCCTTTTCTCCACAGCCTCTCCAGCATTTATTGTTCATAGACTTTTTTTTTTTTATAACATCTTTATTGGGGTATAATTGCTTTACAATGGTGTGTTAGTTTCTGCTTTATAACAAAGTGAATCAGTGTTCATAGACTTTTTGATGATGGCCATTCTTATTGGTGTAAGGTAATACCTCATTGTAGTTTTGATTTGCATTTTTCTAATAATTAGTGATGCTGAGCATCTTTTCATGTGCTTTAGGAAACCATAAAGAAAACAAAAGGACAACCCACAGAATGGGAGAAAATATTTGCAAACAATGTGCCCAACAAGGGATTAATCTCCAAAAAATACAAACAGCTCATACAGCTCAAAAGCAAAAAAAACAACTCAAAAAAATGTGCAGAAGATTTAAATAGACATTTGTTGTGTTCTATTTTTAAATGTTCATTTTTTTGTTTTTCTCTTGGATTATACTTTTTGCTCTCTGAGGGCAATCACATCATCGAAAAATGACCCCACTTCTTCCTGGCCCCAGGATCCAGAGGCCTCATCAGGCTGTTGATTCAGTCCATCCTAGGTGAAAGTAAATTAGCCTCAGCATCCTTGAATCTGTTCTGGGGAAATCATTTATAGTGATTTGCTTGTGCCACATGTATGTGGTACTTGGCTCTGGATAAACAAAAAATAGTGATTTACATTTTTTAATAAAATTATATAATGAAGTTTGGTGGTTCAGTTTTATGCTCAATGTCATATTTGTGGTAAGTACTAAAAAATGTTTCTCAAAGAAATGTTGAGTTAGAAGGAAAATAACATTGTAACAGAATCATAATGGTGGCTATGAGACATCAGTATTAGACTCCATTCATTCTTAAAATGGGAGTTAATATTTAGGGATCAAATGAGGTGGCATGTTTGAAAATGTTTTCCCAAAAATAGGTTTTAGCACATTCAGGTAATGTTAAACTTACTATGCCTAAAACACAAAGAACCACTGTTAAGATATTCTATATGTTAAATTAATTGGACTTCACTGACCAATTATCATTATCACTGCCATCATCATTATCCTTATCATCCTGATGATAACAATAACAACAACTATAAATATTTAGTGAGGGTTTACTATGTGCTAGAAATGGTTTTTGTTATTTTTATAATTCCTCTAAACTTTGAGACTTGAAGAGTAGGTATTATTCTCTCAGTTTGACAAGATGAGGAAACTGAAGCTCAAAGAGGATAGCTTGAGCAGCACAGCAGAGCCAGTACATGACAGAGATTAAAATAAAATTCTCAACCATAGGTTCTCATCTGGAATCACCAGGTGACTGGAATGATAATAAGACAGATTAGTTGTTTTTTCTTACAAATATAATGGTTTGTTCAAAACATATGTGGATAAAGGGCAAGCAATTGGAGAGTACTTGTAGATCTGCTCTTTGGGATTCTGCATCCACAGTCTGTTCACCTATTCTCTGAATTACTCATCCCTCTGCCAGGGGCTCAGCTTGTGTACTTGGGATATATGAGTTGATTGGTACAGGAGTTACCCAACTGGACTTAAAAGGAGTGACCATGCTTAAGAATATAAGTTATTCAAAAATTAACTTACTCTCTCATAGCTTATTTTTAACAATGGCATTATATTGAAATCAGATTTTGTTATTTGATTTCTGAAGCTATCAACACAACAGGACTCCTTTAATGTTTTAACCATCAATATTTAGTTTTGCTAATGTCAACATTGACAACTGTACCTGATATAGATTTGTGTAAACATTCTCTTGCCATTTATGTGATAATTATTATGGAAAATTGCCTTCACAATCTCCAGAACAATCCCCGTTGCTTTCTATCACCATTATTTCAGGAACAGTGTAATCTTCCAGAATTTCATTCCTGACTTCCAAGAAACATTAATTTCTCTAGCTTCAAGGTTCACATGAATAAAATTTAGATGATATTGCTGTCCTGAAGCTTTCTTTAAATGAGATAATATATGTAGAATGTTTCATAAATACATGCCTGCTCATTAAATTATAATTCCTTTCCTATTTTCACCCACCTAGAATGAATCAACCTTTGGAAAAGACAAGGCAAAAAAAGTTTTTGTGTCACAGTGCATATATTCATGAAATTTTAAAAAGTACAGTGATTTTGTGTCTGTAACACATCAATCTTATGTGACCAATTTTTCTTAAGGAAAAATTTTAAAAATAGTTTAACTTGAAGTGAGGGTATACATAAATGTCCCTAAGAGTAAAGGCTTATTAAAACTACTTCTTGCCTGAGCCCTCTCTTGAGGTTTGGGAATTGAGCATAGCTTCACTTTATCCCTTTTAACAATATCCACTTAATTTCTCTATTAAGTAGTTCTGCTCCATTTGACCCAGAGACTCTTAACCCTATTCCAATTCTCTCCATTTTAAGTGAAGAATAATAATAACACCTGTGTTATTCCTCAGAGGGTTATTGTGAGGAGCAAAATGAAAATAAATGAAAGTGAAAGGACATTCACAAGCTGAAAACATTGAAATAAATGCTAGAATTATTCTGTGAGGAGCTACCTTGAGTGGATAGATCCTTTAATCACAGGTTTCAAAGTCTAAAAAACTGAGGTGGAGATTGCTTATGTCACACACATCTACTTTTCTCCTCTTTCCCTGGATACATTATTAGAATACTTTTCTTGATCTTCCTTTATGTATGACCCAGCGACTAAGTTGTAATCAGCAGAGTATGAGCAGAATGATGTATTTGACTCCCAGACTTGCCTCATAAAAACCTCCCATGTAGACTCGTTATGTTTTTTTTTTTATTGTTTTCACTTAAAAATGCTGGAATGGAGACAATTGGCAAGGTGACCCTGGGCACACTTTGTTCAAAGTGGCAAAGTCTCTGTCTCCATGGGTCAATGAATAACTATGAGTGAGAGAGAGAGAGATGCATCATTGACACGTAAGGAAAAAATAATCTATGATGCAGATTTGGGTCAATTTGTTATAGCAGTCAGAATAAACCTAACTAAGATAGAAAGCTACTCTAATCGTGCTGAGATATACTTTCATTTATTTTGATTCAACTAAGTCCTTCTAATGAAAACTTGAAAAGTAAAACATTTGCCGAAATCAACATAGGACATTTGCTGCCAAAAACAGCTATACAAGTATTTCTCAGTACTCATTTATGGAAACTATAGATCTGAATAATGCTTCTAATGCTCATAAAGTTTTACAATGTTGATTATTCTTTATATTTTATGTAAAGTGATTATTATATTATCAGGATTATAGTTAGTATTCTTTAAATAGTACCTTAATTATACATGGGGATCGCTGAGTTTTTCAACCCTTCAAAAGAGGTACTGCTACTAACAATTTGTTACTAATAAAAATTACTATGTGCTTGGGATATTCTTAGAACTTTACATGCATTTTCTCATTTAATTCACACAACAACTCTCAGAATAAATACTACTATGACTCTAATTTAACAGACAAGGAAACTGAAGAGTAAGAGATAAGCATCTTGCCCAAGGTCACACACAATACTGATCAAGATAAGCTAGGTCATGCTGCAATAAACAAAGCAAATTTTAGAGGCTTGACAAAGTTTCTTCCTAAAGCTACAAGTTAGTAAGTTTCCATGGGTTCAAGCTCACTATTGTTGCTCAGGGACCCAAGCTGACTAAGTCCTCATTTGGAACCAGCTTTCTCTCCCACTTTGACAAGAGGAAATAGACATGACAAATCATGCACTGATTCTGAAGCTTTTCCCAGAAGTGATACATGCTGGGTTTTTTTTTCCACATTTGGAGAGTTAAAGCATGTCACAGGATCACACCAACTTTCAAACAGGAAAGTACAAACCTACTGTATGCCAATCCTACCATATCTCCAAAAAAAAAAAAAAAAAGAGAGATGTGAATCTCTTTTATGAACAGCCTTATATCTAAAGGTTACAGCCAGTAAGTAGTGGAAGCAAATTGCAAACTCAGGCAGTCTCGCTGTAAAGTTAGGACTTTTAACCATTATGTTGTGTTCCCTAGATAACAGGGGTCTTGGGTGTATTGGAATGAGATTTAAGCAAGGAGTCATAGATATTGCCTTTCTGACAGGAACCTGATAATTTCTTTGTGACTGGATACCATGGACACATGACCTCCGCTCACAGGGTTTCACCATTGTCTTATACACCTTGAGGCGTTAGGGCCAGTGGCATCCAGGGCCCCTTTCTGTTCCTGTCAAACATGTTCTAGGGATACAATTATAAATCCAAGCCTCTTTTCCAAGAATACTTCTACTATTGGTTACGTAGAATGTTATCCCTGAATCTGACCATAACAACCTGGTTTTGATTCATATCCTTCTTTCAGTTGGCTGAATAATAAGGTCACCTTGCTTTTGTATAATGCTTTGCAATCAACAGTGGTCTTTCATAATCCGATCTCCTACCACATCCACAAGTTTTGAAGGTGTGGGGGAAAGTAATTTATAGGATATAAGCAAGCAACTTCTCATCTTTTTTTTCATTGTCCTGTATAGAATTTCTCACCAAGAGACAGGCTATAGTGTACCAGCCATTGCTGATATGGAGGAAATTAACTATTTTGTCATTTTTAAATTGTGTTTAGAATACAATTTTATATGGTGTTATTTAATGGAGTCTCAATTTAAAATGAAATAAACTAGAAACTGAAAATAAATATTGCCTTTGGTTAAATATGACTAAATGTACATGTTTATCTCAACTCAGCTTTTCCTACTCCCCCAAGAAAAACATTAAATAATGGAATTTTGAAAGGCATAATCCTATAAAGACAAAGTAAACAAGAGAGCAGATACTTTTTTCTTACTTTTTATTGGCCTGTTTAGTACTGTATATAAAATTTAAAGCATTTTCTGACATCTGTATAAAATTAAGAATCATCACCACAATCTAGATAAATTTATCCATCACCCAAGAGGTCTCTTGTGTGCCTTTGTAATCCCACTCTTCCTTATCTCCCTGCCACCAAAACACCCACCCATCTTTAGGCAACCACTGATCTGATTTCTGTCCCTACATTAGTTTGTATTTTCTAGAAATTTATATAAATTGAATCTTATATTGTTTTTTCACCTGTTTTTTTTTTAACTCAGCATAAGAGATTCAGCCATGTTGTTGCTATATCAATAGTTAAATCTTTTAATCACTAAGTATTATTCCAATGCATAAATATAACACAATTTATCCACAGACTATTTGGTGGATATTTCAATTATTTTCAAATTTGGACTTTTACAAAATTAAGCAACTATGAACATGGATGCATGAGTTTTGGTATGGACATGTGCTTTCATTTTTCTTGAATAGATACCTAGGAATAGAATGACTGGTTTGTCTGGTGGATGAAAGTATGACAATTTAAGAAAATGCAAAACTGTTTTCTAAGGTGGTTGGACCATATGCATTCTTATCAGTAGTATAAGAGCTCAAGTTGTTTCCCATCCCTGACAACACTAAGTACAATGAGACTTTTACATGTTACCCATTTTAATAGGTATATAGTGGTATCTAATTGTGGTTTTAATTTGCATTTTCCTAGTGACTAATGATGTCAAGTATCATTTTATGTGTTTATTTGCCTTCCATATATCTTTCTTGGTGAAGTATTGGCTTAAAACTTTTTCCAATTTTTTAATTGGATTGCTTCTTATGTTATTATTGAGTTTTAAGATTCTCTCTCTCTCTCTCTCTCTATATATATATATATATACACATATATGTAATATATATCATTTTATCTGATTTTATTTATATATATACACATATGTATGTATATATATGTCAGAAGTTTTTAATTTTGATGGTCCATTTCATCAATTATTTTTCTTTTTAGTGTCCTATCCAAGAACTCTTTGTTTAACCTAAGCTTCTTATTTTAGTCTTAACAATTTTTATAGTTTTATATTTTACTTTTAGATCTGTTATCTGTATAATAGATAAATGAATTATAAACTAATTTTATCATGCAAGGTATGGATGAAAATTAATCTTTTTGCATACATACATTTAAATGTCTCAGTATCATGTTGGAAATTTCTCTCTCCACTTATAATCCTTGCAGTTGTATCAAAACTCAGTTGTTTATATGTGCATGGGTCTATTTCTAGACTCTCTCTTCTACCAACTTACATGTCTATACTTTTGTCAGTCCCATGAAGTTTTTATTACCTGTAACTTCATAATAAGACTTGAAATCAGTTATTGTTAACCTTTCAACTCTGTTCTTTGTCATAAAACATCTTTATGTTTTGGCTACCCTAAACTCTGCTTTTCTGTATGAATTTTAGAATCAGCTTGTCAATTTCTACCAAAACAAACACAAAACAAAGAAGCCTAATGGAGTTTTAATATAGGTTATATATTTAACATACAGATCATTTTGGGAAATACCACATCTTCTGTTCATGTAAAGCTGTCCATTTATTTAGGTCTTTTTAATTTGATAGTTTTTATGTCTTTTGTCAAATGTATCTCTTAAGTATTTCATATTTTTGATACTATTATAAATGTATTATTGTTTTATTTTCATTTTTGTTTGATTGTTAGTAATATATTGAAACATGACTGATTTTTGTATGAATCTCACATTTTTGCATAGCTTTCTCCATTGTTCTTCCCGGTGAAATCTAATCTTTTTCATCTCAGACTCTCAGCTCTCTCCTCAAATGAGAGGTCTACCAGGGTCATCTGGTTTGAACCTCCATGAAAGAAAGAAAAAAAGAAGGAAGGGAAGAAGGCAGGAAGGGAGGGAGGGAGGGGGGAAGGAAGAAAAATATATTTTAAATTTAGCAGCAGAAGAGAGAAAGCTGAAGTCTTATGCTTATGAGAATGGGAGTAGGTATATGTGAGAGAAGAGAGAATAAAGGCTATCATCATTCGCTTACATTATTTTTAGAAAGGCTGGGGATTTGGTGACACCAGATGCTTTTGAAGGTGGGTTGCTTTTGAGGGTGGAGTTGAAAGTCTTTATAAAGAATTCATTGAAAGTCTTTATAAAGAACGATGATCAAACCCAGACAAACAGGAGACAACTGCTCAGAATCATATGAAAGGACTTCCTGGGACTACTGGGACTGGGACCATTCAGTTCAGATCAGTTCAGGGAGTCAGAGGACTCCAAGAGAGGGTGGTCAGCAGATACGGGACATAAAACCACTTGACAGATTAACTGTGTGTTTTACTGTATGGCAAGAAATTTTTATAGTTTGTCAGGATATTTGGGAATGAATTAATGTTAGGTACCCAGAAATCTAAGTGAATGAAATGAGGCAATTAGCAACTTCAAGGAAAAAGTTGTGCAGGAATGAAAATGTAACTTCTGTGGTTGCTTAGGCCCAAGATTAGGCAGTATGATGCCATTCTGAATACTGATTTAAGAAAAAGATGAAATTCCATTGGTAAGAAGGCAGGAGTGGACGCATGCATGTGTGTCTATGATGACTCTAATCTCTTTGTAGCAGGTAAAAAATATCATGCACTTAAAAATCAAGAAAGAACATGAACATACTTTGTTTTATTTTTTAGAATTATATAGATAAATTACAAAAAAAGAAAATTAAAAGTGACTGCTTTGAGACATTAGGAGTCAGATGAGTAGTGAGCCAAAGGCTGTTAGTGATTGCTAATGTTTGTAGGTCTGTGTACATATATTACTTGGATTAAATATAAATTATAACAAAAGTTATCACAGTATTTAAACTTACACTTAGAAGCTTCAATGTGTCCGTTTAAAAGCTAAGAATCGGGCTTCCCTGGTGGCGCAGTGGTTGAGAGTCCGCCTGCCAATGCAGGGGACACGGGTTCGTGCCCCGGTCTGGGAAGATCCCACATGCTAAGAAGTGGCTGGGCCCGTGAGCCATGGCCGCCGAGCCTGCACGTTCGGAGCCTGTGCTCCGCAGCGGAAGAGGCCACAGCAGTGAGAGGCCCGCGTACCGCAAAAAAAAAAAAAAAAAAGCTAAGAATCTGTAGCCTGCTCTAGAATCTCTGCTCCACTGGTGATTAAGTCATATTGAAAATGTTGCTTCACCTATTGATGCTTCAGTTTCCTAGTTTGTAAAAAGGAAATACTAGCTGTATCTGCCTCATAAGGCTGTTAAGGGGCTCCAATGGGGTAATATTAGTGAAGTGCTTAGTATTGGGACTGGCTCATAATAAGTGCTATCTTCTAGTCTATTATAGTAAAAACAAAAAAGATATAAATGTTGTAGGAATGTTACTTTGGCTTCATTTTAAAATCTGTACTGAAGAATCAATGCCAAGAACATAGAAACATCACTTTACCTTAAACATTTGCATTGATTTTAAAATATTCAAAAATTTAAAAAAAAAGTTGTTTTTGATGCTCCTATATCTGCTTAAAAAAAATGTTTCTGAGCACATTAGTCAGATTCTGATTGCCCGTTTTATTCAAAATATGTCCATTCAAGAATTTTTTTCAAAGCATTCAAAACCCTGCAGTATGATTTTTCAAAACCAGAAGTGTGGAGAAACAGCTAGCCTGTCTTGGCCAAGCTTCCTGGCCTAGTTGTGAGCCTGAGTCTGAGATGGATTACCAGAAGAAAAGTTGGCTTACTTTGAATCTTTAGATAAAAGGAGTTTGTTAAAACTTTGTGACCTCCTAGAGGGGTGGAATAGGGAGGATGGGAGGGAGACACAAGAGGGAGGAGATATGGGGATATATGTATATGTATAGCTGATTCACTTTCTTATAAAGCAGAAACTAACACACCATTGTAAAGCAATTATACTCCAATAAAGATGTTAAAAAATAATTAAAAAAAATAAAACCAAATATTAAGTATAAAAAAAATTATAGTAAATCAAAGTCTAGGACAAGATGAAAAGTTTCTACTCTCAAACAGCATGATAAATATTTGTGTAAATAACATGTCTCATCATGCTGAAGAGGTTTTGAGTAAAATAGTAAAGAACAGCTCCCTTATTTAGGTTGATGAGTCAAGAGATTTCATCAATAAATATTACAATGTAGCATTTGTATGCTTTATAAATATTGGGAAATTTAGAAAACTTTTTCTAGAGCATCAAGTTGTGCAAAACTAGCAGTTTGAGATTTATTCAAAGTGTTTTCTTCATATCAGGAAACAAAAAGTTTATCATGGAGGAAATAGGTCAGCATCTGTAATGATGCTGTATCATCAGTGGTTGACTCAACGAGAGGTTTTGCTACAAAAGAAAGAAAAAGAGATACAGAAAGAAAGAGGGAAATAGAAGGGAAGGAAGGAAAGAAGGAGGGAAAGAAAGAAGGAAGGAAGGAAGAGAAAAAAGAAAGTTCCTACATTAAAACAAGTTACTTTTTTCACAGAGAATTGATGTCGAAATTCTTGGGGATATATACGAATCTGTATATCTGTTTATTCTATTCATTAAATAAAACACAAGAAAAAAAATGACCCTGAAGGACATTGCTGGTGTAAAGAATAGTTCACTCCAGTTTCTACTTATTTATTAGACACTAGGGAAAATATAAACTATATTAGCCTCAAGGCATCAGCTTATCCTGTGGAACCACTGCAGAATCATTCCAAAATATGTATTAAAATCAGCACAAAACAAAAGAAACCTTTTTCCTATCTTTTCCTTATTTTAGTAACCTCGTTGGGATTTGTTGCCTGTGAATATATATTACTATGAGGAATTCAGTATTGTAAAAGGAACATAATTATCCTGGGGAAAATATATCCCATTAACTCAGAAAAAAAGATTTAAAGAGAAAGATAATGAAAATTTCAGACTACGTATTTTTTAAACATTTAGTATATCATGACCTCCTCAAGGGCAGTGAGTTTGACTTTTTTTGTGTGCCTCTCTCACTCTGTGCAATGTCCAGAAAATATTCAATGTTCAGTGAATATTTATTTCATTGAGTTAAATCCTGGTTAAAGATATTTTTTTCTGGGAACATTTTATTTTCATTGTGACTCTGAGACTGTCTTGATGAATATGCAGTTTATTTATAGTACGGTATTGTACCATAAAGGTCACCATGACGGGGCAGTAGAGAAAATATGAATATAGGAACTTGAAGATGAGTTGATTCATTTTACAAAGGTAAATGCCAAATGCTGCATAACTGTCTGCTTTTAATTAGCTTGTCAAAAGATTTTGACAAAGACCTCCAGTGGATTACTGAACAAACTTGGACGCATATTACTTCTATTGAATCATTTATTGTCTTTCATAGCTTTTAATAGAATTGGTCTAGTCACACTCATTCTATTCTCCTATCAATTTTACACTCCTCTTTTGTTTGCATTTGTAACTATAAGGTTTTGTAGAGATAATTTTGCCTTCCCCATGTTTGCTATAGCTGCTCTCAGCTTGAGCACATACCTTAGATCTCTCCTGATATTTTTATGTTGGTCTCAGTATGATGTTTCTTAGTAACGTTTAGACTTTTGTTTCCCTTGGTTTTTGATAACAGTTTTTTTATAGCTATCATTTCCTTCTCCCATTTACTATTATAACAAAATTAAAATATGGTCATTTTTTAAAAGAAACTCAGGAAATTAATGCCTTCATTATAATATCCAATTTCCTTGATCTTCTCTTTCTTATGAGTCTTTTTCATCCCCCCTTCCTCATTATAAATAGGAATGAAATGTTTCTGAAATTAGCAACGTATCTATAGAGTGAGATGATCTGATACAAATCAATTTTCATCTTCACAGTATTAAATGAATTAACTCACCAAAGTTGCTTGCAAGATAATGAAAGCAAAATGCAAGCAAAGAAATTGAATGACCTTTAACAAGCCTCAAATAGAATTAAATGTCAGTGTCCTGAAAGGGAGTTCCCTCTGTTTATTTCTGGCAGCTACAGATTTTAGCCTAGACAGGGTGATGGGGAGTTGCTGGGTGGTTCTTACAACTTGGGTTTTATTACTGGTGAAAGTTTATTATTCCCAGCAGGACCACGATGTATTTTTTATTTGAATGATTCCTTTCTCTTGAACCTCTCAAAATATATATTTTTTTCTGAAAGAGAAACTGTTTTATCAGGTATTGCCTTTCACTTGGCATATATAAAAACTACATATTTAAGTCAAAGTCGGTAATAGTATGTGATATATGTATATTACAAGTGTCACAAAAGTTAAAGATATTTTTCTGATCAAAAGTCAGAGTGGGGGCTTCCCTGGTGGCACAGTGGTTGGGAGTCCGCCTGCCGATGCAGGGGACATGGGTTCGTGCCCCGGTCCGGGAGGGTCCCGCGTGCCGCGGAGCGGCTGGGCCCGTGGGCCGTGGCGGCTGGGCCCGTGGGCCGTGGCCGCTGGGCCTGCGCGTCCGGAGCCTGTGTTCTGCAACGGGAGGGGCCACAACAGTGAGAGGCCCGTGTACCGAAAAAAAAAAAAAAAAAGAGTGGACAAGCTGTTAAAGTGCTGAGCAAATTAACCGAAATTGTCCACAGCAAAATGAGGAATCTTAAAATACTCACACTCTTAAGAAGCGTATCAAGAGGGTGGGGAAAAACAGAAATGAATAAAAGTAGAAATAATAATAATATTAATAAACCTAGACATTATGTTTGATGAATAAGATGGAGCCCTATTCTAACATCAAATTATTAATACTCCTCCAGCAGGTTATAATTGATTGCATACTATATAGTATATGAACAATTACTTATAACTCCATCAATCAATTTTATTTTGCATTTGGAAATTTATATATCACTCTTTGCTGGTGCCTCTTTCCCAATTATCGAGAGGTAAGAGACAAAAACTAGGAGAAACGCAAGCTAGTGCCTCACAAAATTGTGGCACTGTGAAAGATGTTCTTATGTACTGTTGAGCTGGATACATAGAAATGTAAGAAATGTAACATCTTCCTCCAGGTAACATAGATCACCAAATGAAGGGACTTGAACCAGTGTCTTGATCTCCATTTCAGAGCACTAGCTATGTGTTATGCATAAAAGTGGGAGAACCAACAGTTTTCAGTATAAAAGATAAGAAGAAAAGCATAGAGAATCAGGCTTTGAGCCACTGGATCCCAAGAGCAAAATATTGTGCCTATTAATGCAAGGACAGATTCATTTCATTTCTCCCAGGATCTAAAGCACCTCTCTTTACACAGTTATACAAGAAAAAATTATGTCGTTGATAAAAACTAAAAGTAAACGCATAGAGAAATTAGTTTTATCTTATTGACATTTGTAACTGAATTTCAGAAACTCAGTCAATTCATCATGTTGAAAATATATTAGCATGGATGTAATCCCACAGGAGATACTACTAATTGACAATGTGGGCATATGTAAGCAAATGCTTGTGCTTTTTTGCTTATTTGATTATTTTTCTAATTTAGCAAGATATCTATCTAAATTCATTCTGCAGAGCTCCCTGAATAGAAAAAATAAAGAAAAAAAATGCCTATTGAGAACTGATTTTGTGAAAATCACTGTGCAAGCAAGTAAGGGATACAGAGAAATGTAGGACAGAGTCTTTCTCCTCAAGAGTATTAAAAACTGGGCTTCCCTGGTGGCGCAGTGGTTGAGAGTCCGCCTGCCGATGTAGGGAACATGGGTTCGTGCCCCGGTACGGGAGGATCCCGCGTGCTGCGGAGCAGCTGAGCCCGTGAGCCATGGCCGCTGAGCCTGCGCGTCCGGAGCCTGTGCTCCGCAACGGGAGAGGCCGCAACAGTGAGAGGCCCGAGTACCGCAAAAAAAAAAAGAAGAAGAATATTAAAAACTTATTTTATCAATTAGCATATGCACACAGGAAGCAGTTATACTAAGGAATAGTGTATACAATTACCTCCATATATTAATTTAGCAAATATCTACTGATCACCTGCTCTTGCACATTGTATAAGAATCCTGTGGTGTATACTATCTGTAAAGTTTCTACCCTTGTTGTCTTTATCGAGTTTGGGGTAATTAGACAAGTGAGTATAGTGTGATGGGATGAATATTGTTACAGTGCTCCAAGAAAGAGACATAATTTTTCATTGTTATGTACAAGGAAATTCTGCATGTACAATTCTGCATGTTAGAAGTTGATTATAATAAACAAGTTGATAGGAAAAAGAGAACAAGCCAGGAATGAAGTCAGCATAGGCATACCCCTCCTCTGATTGTCATAGTAATGGGGATGTATTATCTTTCTGATTTGAGTAAGGTATAAGCAGTCTGAGTCCTAATACTTCAAGGGGTTTATTGATTTTAAAAATGTATCTGTAATTTCTGCCTCACCTAGTGCCAGGCCTTGGACAGAATATCATGCCATAAAATTCTATCAATTGAATTATATATTTTTCTCATCTCTGTATGTATCCATAAAACTTTATTTGCATCCTCAGAGAGAACTAATTTCAAAATACAAATTTCATGAGTAAAATGCTTTTGAGTATGACATCTGACTTACATGAGCTTTAACTTCCATGTCAACAAAATACAGTTTTAATTCTTAACGCGTATGTTTTAAAATATTTAATTGGAAATGCATGTAACATGCCTCCAAATTGTTCCTGGAACATGGTAGCCTCATACCCTCCCCTCCTCAGTTTAGCTCCTTCTTAAAGTTTAAGCCACTACCACATTCTAAGAGCTGATGGCATTGTGTAAGAAGAATATATACTTCAGCTTGAACTTTGATATTTGTATTAACATTTTTGGCAGGTTTAGTAAAATTAATTACCCCACCTATTTTTCAATTCAGCAAGTTCTAACATTTGTATATCAGTATTACTTGCACATGTACAAATACACATGTACTGCCAAGACATGCCTTAGAATATAAAAGGATTTGAGAGGAAAACTGTCCATTCAAGAAAAATTTGAAATAAATCCATTTAATATTAGCATTCTTTCTACTTCTAAAATTGTATCTCTTCTATCCAGGGCTGATTTTTGGAGATAGGAGAATGCATTTTGCAGTTCGCAGGGCTGAGAGCAAATGGAACTTTTCTTTGCTAAACTCAAAAATTTCAGGAACAGGCACCTAATCTGGATATTACATTTTTGTGTGAAGGTGCCTTTTCTCCATCTCATGCAGTAGGCATTTAGTCCTAATGGATGCTATTTGCAGATGTTGCCTCACCATAAATAACTGTTTCAATGAAGCCAGGACATTTTCGTTTCAACCTGTAGTCAGTGCTCCAACTGAATGGCATCTGTGCTTATATCCTGCTTCAGGGAAAAACACACATACACACACATACACAGTCTCAACTGTTTTGCAAACCAGATCTCCATTCTGCACATTGTTTGTGTCAAGAAAGTTTTGGTCAGAATGAAGCAAGGTAAATTGAAGATGACAAAATTTCTCATGTTTTCTAGCCAACAATCAAAATGTGTTGTGCTCTGCTGTATATCTGCTTGCATCCATCCTACATATTTTATTTATTTTCTCATTTATTTCTAAACAACTAGACCTACATTTAAATTTATATATATAGAGCATGGAGCCTCTGGGCACATTTAAAATACAAGGAAATAAATAAGCATTCTTACAAAAATGCTATAAAAATCATATTGGAGCCCAATTTTCTTTGTATAGCAAGGAAAGGGAGAAAAAGACACCTGAGCCTGAAGAGACCAAGTAAAGATTTTACCATGTTGAAGTAAAATTGTGGTTTCATGAAACACCCTGTCTTATAGAGGAGGGGAATATCTGTGTAATAGAATAGTATGAAGAAAGACATGGTTTGATAATGATAGTAAACTTGTTATTTAGCACTGAGTAAATGTGCTTATTATTATCATTATTTTATTATTACTGCTATTATAATTATTTTAATTGCTAAGCAGATTCATTAAAATCCCTATAAAAGTTAATAATCTTTGAAGGAGTCATTAATATCTCTTGAATCCACTTCATAGAATAATTGTAAAACAATATTTTCATAACTGAATCATAATTGAACAAACATCATAATTGACAAAACAAATGTAATAGATCTTCATGTTCCAAGGTAACATTCAAATTAAGGTATGACTATGAATATTGGACCTCAGGATGCTTCTACAAAGAAAAGAATTTTAAGAAAACAATTTACCCAGGTAAATTTATTGTACTCTGCAGTAGACTAGCATGGAGAAAACAATGGTACCAAACCTGTTGTGAAGAGTGTTGTGAAGAATGGTTTGGCACACAGTAAAAGTTCCTATTATTATTGTTATTGTTGATATTATTATTATTTTCATTGTTAATCTGATTCATTAAAATCATTGAAGAGATTAATAATTCTTCAACAAGATTAACATATCTTTTAGTCCATTACATATAATAATTTTAAACAATCTTGCCACAATTGAAAAAACAATAGTATAATACTCACAGATGATTATAAATAATGGACCTCTGGATGTTCCAGTAAAAAGAGAATTTTACAAAGAGACTTTTCCCTGGTTAATTTATTGTAATGTGAGCAGAAGAACTGAGGAGGAATTTAATGAAAAGACTTCTCCTGTGATTGCTTTTTAAGCATGTGAGTCTTTGACTCAGTTCAAATGGAATGGAGAAAATGGCCCATGAAGGTTTTCCTTTATAACTAAGATTATATTTGTGTGATTAATTTTAAATTGAAACTTTGTGAAAAATAAACTATAGTCAACTAAATGTAAAAAAATCATAAATCTCTTTCTGACAAAGAAGTAATTGTAAATATATACATTGAGAGACTTTGGGGACTCTAGTCCCCAGTAAAAACCACTAACATTCTAATTAAAGTTTATGTAATTTGTGCCTTCATAGTTATTCTAGGTATGAATTATTAAGTATTTACACTACATTACTTATGAATGTCTTGATTTGAGTAACAGTTGTGACATATGATCTTCTTGATGTTTTATCTGTAATTACATTTTCTCACATAAGAGAAAAGTGCATAATAGATGACAGAAAAATCTTTCCTTCTGTTTAAACGTTTCAAATGTCAGAATCCTTTAGAAGCTAATTATCAGTATTTCAAACTTTTTCAGTTCCAAAGAAAAAGAGCACCCTGGAAACCAGTAAATAGAGAAAAATGGTAAAAGCCAGACGATATTTATTTATTTATTTTGGCTGTGTTGGGTCTCAGTTGTGGCATGTTGACTTCATTGAGGCATACATGTGGGATCTAGTTCCCCTGACCAGGGATCGAACCCATGCCCCCTGCATTGGGAGCATGGAGTCTTATCCACTGGACAACCAGGGAAGTCCCAAAAGCCAGACAATTTTTAATGGTAATTTAGAAAACAAAGTTTTACGCTAATAACAGTAGGTGTTTATTTTCAATTACCCTAGGTAATTTGCTTTCCTTAACTGCAGGAAAATAGTTTTTGGTAATTAATGTTGCCTTAAACTTTATCTAGAACTCCTTCTTAAAAATTTCTTCCTAAATGGCATAGAATTTAAAAATTAATGACCTAATTTAGGAAAGCTACCACATTTAAATCCCTGGTTTACATGATTATTGGCGTTAATCTAGAGGAAACGTACAGAGCAAACAAGGAAACATGACAATAAGAATGAAATCAAACCAAATACATTTGTGTGTGTGTATGTGTGCTTGTGTATAGATAGATAGATATCCTCTGATTCTGTGTATTAATCATGTGTGACCCATTCCTTTCATTTTACTGGAGACTAACTGACTTCAGAAGGAACTAGTGTTTTATAAAGAAATGATTGACAAGATAAAGAACTAAAAAACATGTCTCATAATATACATAGCTTCAGTGCTGGTTTTGTCATTTCTCTGCCTTGATTGTTTAAGAAGGGTACTTACAGGTAATCTAGTTCCTTCTTAATCAAAGTGTGATTCATGGACGACCAGCATTGTATAACTTAGGAGGCAGAATCCCAAGCCTTACCTGAAACCTACTGAATCGAGCCTGCATTCAAATAAGGTCCCAGATGATTTGTATGCATACTTTGGTGTTTCAACCAATTTAGTTAAAATCATAATTCCAAAAGTTGGGGGTACAAGAGCTAAGGTTGAAAAACAGGAGCAAATCATAAAAGGCTTTGTCTGGCATGCATAAAGATGTATGTAAAAGAAACCCTCACTCAGTGGACTTTAACAATAAGGACATTTGTCCAATGTCCAGAGTCAAGGTGGCCTACAGGGATGGTAACTTCAGGGGATGAGTTAAGTATCACTTCAATTTGTGCTGACTTCATTCTCAAGCTGGCCAGCATAATGGGTGCAGGTTTTCTGGAGGCTACATCAAGAGGCATCATTTCCTCCCATAAATATTTTATAGGAGCAAATAAAAATTCCAAGAATTCCCTCAAAGGACCCTCATTGTTTTTCATTGTCCAAAACCATACCACATGCTTATGCCTAAAACAATTAGTGGTACTGGAAAAAGAGATCACCATGATTGGCTTAGATAATCAACATTACTCTGAGAAGCTCGACTTGGGATCTTCTTCTCCTGAGTCATACAAGGTTAGTTTGAAAACTTGAAAAACAGGTATTCTGTTGGGTTAGATGAATGGAAAAAAGAGGATTTTTGTAGACAACTTCCTCCTATAGTCAAAGTGGAAAGATTGAAAGATTTTTAAGCAGGATAGTAACATGATTAAATCTGTTTATAAAAAAAATATTGTGGAAGATACATATTAAGTACAAGGCAGAGGAACTATTATTAAGAAGCTATTAGAATTCCAGTGAGAGTAGACTAAGAATCCAAATTTAATTAATTGTAGAAATAGAGAAGAGATAGACTTGAGAGACACAGTATTTAGGAAATACACTAAGAGGACTGGTGACTGAGTAATTGAGTGGCTACGGAAAATACAAGGATAAGAAGGGGCATAGGAGAGATTTGAAGCTACACAGATGGAATATTTCTTCAAATGTAGAAACTAGGTGTATTTTATTCACTAGACTATACCAAATCTTTAGTGCAGTAAAAGATGCAATCTAGGTGATTAATAAATATTTATGAATGTAAGAAATAAATGTGTCATTAACTGAAGACATTAATGCAGGTAGAGGAGAAGATCTGAGAATGAACAAAAGTGCCTGTGTATCTGTGGAATGATGCTGTTCAGGACACAATTAAAAATTTAGATCTTGGGGGAGAGATGGGATAGATACTTAGATAATTTCTAGCTCTTTTTTACTTATATTCTCTGGGATTTTTTTTGTTTGTTTCTTTTCCTTTCCTTTAGGTTTTCTTTCTATCCTAGTCTCTCCATCAGATTTATTTTCCCACCTGGAAGACAGGAGAAATCAGGATATTGCAGGCCATTCAGGGGGAAGTCATAGTCTCTGAATTTCATGACCCTAGACTTACAAACTTTGCATATCTTTTCAATGTAATTATGTTGTCTTCTGTGAGGATAAGATAATAAATTAGGCAAATTTCTAGAAATGAAATCCATTTCTGAGTCATGTTATAGAATTATCTAATACCACATTTTCTCACATGTCTGCATTTTTCACATTTTGTTTCTTCTTCTTGGAATGTTTTACTGCCTTTATTTGCCAGCTTAATTTTTACTCATCTTTGAAGTTTCAAGTAAGTGTCACTTGAGTTCAATTTTGAAACTTCTGTTGGATACCTATTATGTAATCCCAAACTGTGCTAGGTGCTGGAGTTACAAAGATAATGAGATATAATCTTTTTGTTCAAGAAGTTTACCACATAGTGAGGAAAACAATCTTAATACAAAGTACATGAACAAATTTGTGATGTCCATTGAATTCTATGAGAGCTAACTGCTAACCTGACTTTGAATGGGGAGCTGAATAAGGTCAAGGAAATCTTCTAAAATAAAGTGACCCAAAACTGAGCCTTAATCCTAAGATAATACGTAAAGAGTAGGGTCAGTCAGGAAAGGATATTGTGTGAGGGAATACAAGCAAGCAATGGATAATACTACATGTGCAGAGTGGATTTTGAAGATTAGGGGTAGGTTCTTTTTTCTGATATATACATGAGGGATGAGGCAGGGGACTGGCATTAGCTGAGGCTAGAAAGGTAGGCATAGCCCAGTTCCTGGAAGGCTTTGGATAGCAGATCAGTTAGCTTGGAACTTATCAGATAGGTAATAAACAGACTTTTTTTTTCAATCTTCCCTCTCCAAACCCACCAGACTGATTTCTAAATCTTTTCTTCATTTTTACTATAATACCAGGTGCACAGCACTGTTAGAACACTTATTTCTTTTGTTTTTATTTTTCCTTACTAGTGTGAATGCTTCATCCTATTTATTTCATTCTATTTTTATAGTGCAATGCCCACAGACATTGGACCTTCAATAAATGTTTCTTGAATGTATTGATAAGTGTACCTCTATAAAACAAAATTTTCTTGTGCTAAATATCCGTTTCACAATTCACCAGATTGTTAGACTCTTGAAATCAAGACCTGTGATTGCTTTATTACTGTACTAAGTTGTTCAATGATATATATGTATGTATATACATACACATGCATATATATATGTGGACAAAATATATATCCCTCAATAAATTTAAAGCTTGAATTAAAGATAAATGGTGGAGGAAATCAGTTCTTCTTGTTTAAAAAGTTCATTATACCAGAAGAAAATCTTTATACTCAATATACTATATACTTATAATTAACTATATTCCTTTCTCACTTTGGGAAAAAATGAGAAGATGAACTAATGCAATAGCTCCTAGATTTCAGCCTTCTGTGTTAACATTTTTATATACTCTTTCAAGATCTTCCCCATACTCTAAGGGAATTATGGTAAAATAAATGACCATTATCACTCGCTTGAGTAGTTTTGATATCATTTAATAGCCCATCTGCGTAGATGTCAGTGAGGGAATCTATTGACCTAATACAGACAGTAGATTAACCTTCAGGTAGACTTGATAGAAAGAGCTATTAATTATGCATGGATGGTTAAAACAGGTATACAAGCAAAGTTTATAAACCAGCACGAATGAGAAACACCCTGACTTATTAAACAGACCTGTTTCACCATCCCATCAAGATAGCAAACATTTAATAGATTATATTCTGTATATTCAAATACTTTATTCAACAGTTTTTCAGTACATTGCACAAGCAATAGCCCTGTCAGACTATCTGAAAGTTCCTGGAAAGTGTTAATAGACACGAGTCAATGGAGTCAGAGCACAGTCTTGAATATCACACAGATTAGTTCTTGACCTCACAATATAGAAACTAGAGCCAAGTAAAACATCAAATTATCTTAAGAAACAGATTGTGACTGGCAGCTGAGATCACTATGGATTTTAAAAAAAAGCTTTGTGAAGCTTTCTTTATAGTTTCTCTAAACCTATATTTTATAAAGGTCACATCAAAAGTGATGTAGTGGAAAAAAATCTGAGATTTTGGAGAAAGATAGTCCTTAGTTTGAATCTCTATTCACTCATTTATTAGTTGGATAACCTTGGGTAAATAACACCTTTATACCTTCTTTCTTATTCATGGGCTGTTGACAATTGCTATGTTGCAGTGTTGTGGTGGGGATTAAAACAGTAAATTAAAAAAGTGAGAGAGAGAGACAAAGGTATGGTGTGATGCAGTACACACTCAACCAATGGAAGCTTTATTGTTATTGCCAAATATAGGAATTTAGTGTCTTGGTTCATCTTGAATACTATGGATTACTTTATGAATATTTCTTTTTTTCTTCCATTTTTATTGAGATGTAATTGACATACAGCAGCACTGTGTAAGTTTAAGGTGTACAGCATAATGGTTTGACTTACATACATCATGAAATGATTATCACAGTAAGTTTAGTGAACATCCATCGTCTCATACAGATACAAAATTAAGGAAATAGAAAAAAAATTTTCCTTGTGTGAGAACCCTTAGGATTTCCTCTCATAACAACTTACATGTATTACATAAGACAGTGTTAATTATATTAATCATGTTGTACATTATATCCCTAGTACTTATTTACATTATAATTGGAAATTTGTACCTTTTGGCCACCTCCATCCAATCCCCCCTTCTCTGACTTTCCACATCTGGTAACCACAAAACTGATCTCATTTTCTATGAGTTTGTTGGTCTATTTGTTTGTTAATTTTTTGAAGTATAATTGACTTACAACACTGTGTTAGTTCCTAGTATATCACATAGTAATTTGATATTTCTATACATAATAAAATGATCACCACGATAAGTCTAGTTACCATCTGTCACTATAACAAGATAATACATTATTATTGGCTATATTCCCCACACCGTACATTTCATCCCCGTGACTCATTTATTTTGTAACTGAAAGTTTGTACCTCTTAACTTTCCTCACCCATTTCACTCATTCCCTAACCTCCCTCCCCTCTGGCAACCACCTGTTTGTTCTCTGGGATACTAGTGATTTTTTGAGTAGGGACCATTAGTATATAACATAAATGGAGTCTCTGGTTCTTGTTACAACTAGGGGTCTTTGAGAAAGTCATTTAATTTCTTACTAACTTTGGTTTCTGTGTGGAATACTGTAAAAAGAAAAATCAGAGAAAAATATGGTTTCCTCAAAGTTATTTACTAGTTTTTTTGTTGTTATTTTTATGGTTTAACATCTCAACAATAATAATAGCAAAATATCATGGTGTTTATTAGGCACTCTCACTTTATATTTTCTAAGTACTTTATAATTAATGCATGTAATCCTCAAAAAAGCCTCTATGAGAGAGTTAGTGTTATATTCCTATTTTGGATTTGGGGAAACCGAGCCATGAAGCTAAATAACTGGTCAAGGTCACACAATGAGTAAGTGGTAAAACCAGAATTCATTGTCAGTCCAAGTCTATGCTTTAACCATTAAACCGCATTGACTTCCTAGTGTGCTTTGTTTCCATAAGAGATTTTACAGTCAATGTTTGTGGGTTTTTCCAATATAAATTCCCAAACCGGGAATTATAATTTCTGTCAATAGAGTTATATATTTTAAAATTTATATACATTACAGTGAGAGTCTTACCAGGGTAATTTCAGTGTTTATGTCATTCATTCAATTTATTTGCAAAAGTATGAAATAAATAATCTTAGGTTGGATTTCAACATGAATGCATAATCTCATATTTATATATATACTTTTAAATTTGATTTCCCAATTCATCACACCACCACCACCCCCTGCCATTTTCCCCCCTTGATGTCCATACGTTTGTTCTCTACATCTGTGTCTCTATTTCTGCCCTGCAAACTGGTTCATCTGTACCATTTTTCCATGTTCCACATATATGCGTTAATATATGATATTTGTTTTTCTCTTTCTGACTTACTTCACTCTGTATGACAGTCTCTAGATCCATCCACATCTACAAATGACCCAATTTCGTTCCTTTTTATGGCTGAGTAATATTCCATTATATATATGTACCACATCTTCTTTATCCATTCATCTGTCGATGGGCATTTAGGCTGCTTCCATGTCCTGGCTATTGTAAATAGTGCTACAATGAACACTGGGGTGCATGTGTCTTTTTGAATTATGGTTTTCTCTGGGTATATGATGAATTGGGAGATTGGGATTGACATATATACACTAATATGTATAAAATATATAACTAATAAGAAGCTGCTGTATAAAAAATAAATAAAATAAAATTCAAAATAAATAAATAAATTTAATTTCCCATTAACTTCAATATTATAAAGATTTCAGGGAATGGATTCTTAATGATAATTGGGAATTCATTCACAGTCTTGGCAAAGGTGTCATTTATAGAACAAACATATTTCAAAGATCATTGTAGACTAGCAAGATTATTTATTTTTTGATATAATAGCTAGACATCTAACTGTGGACTTGTCTCATGTATGAAAGTAAATACTGGTTACTTATAAACCATAAAATGATAGGATTATATTCTGGCAATTTTATTTATTAAAATTGTTTATCATCTCGGTGAACAGCATTGCAATTGAACAGCATCAAGTGAAATTCATTTATAGTAAGTTATAAAATACTTCCATTTTAAAATCACTAAATCTTTTAAATAATGATTTAAAAGTGCTACAATTTAATAAACTACCATATTTTGATCTGCCCACAATCCTTCATACCCTTTGGGATGTTCTCTTTCTTCTCCAATTACTTTTGGCTTTAATCACTTAAAAAAACACCCAGATGGCTTTGAAATATAGGCTGTGACACCTGCTGGTGAAATGAAGTCTTCAATCCATGGGCTTACTCCCTCAGGACCAGGGCAGTCAGAGCCAGCACCCTCCAAATCAGGGACTAGATTTGGTCAGATTTCCAATAGGTATAAGGTGAACCCTAGACTTGTGCTCTCCCAGACTCCAGCCTTCCCTAACTCTTGCCATTCTGCTACAAGTGAACACCTCTTCTTTCTTTCAAATATGTCCTGTTCCCAAAGATGGGTTGTAAGTTTGCTGAAGCCCTAGTCGCTTTGCCATCCAACTTCCAGGAAACTAGAACTAATGTTATGAACCATCTTTACGGCAATCCAATGGAATAAGGTCTTGTTCTAAACAAATAAATGACACAAAATGAATGCAGTGCCATCCACTGAATTCTCAAGTCACTTAATGCTTAGAGCATTCTGCTTCCATGTTTCACTGACACACTAGGTTCCCTGAAAGACTGCAATGCACATTTTTAAACTGTGTCTCTGACCCACCCGGATGGAGATTTCTACCCAAATTCTCATTATTCATTAGGACAGAGATCTTAGTATGCCTCAAATCCAGATCAGACTTTGCTGTGGTAGGACATATACCAATGAATAATCAAATTTCAGGAATGTAACAGAAACATCACTTCTTTAATCATTCTTACAAACTATGGGTACTAGTCAGGATATTAAAAGACAAACATATAATTTGACTCTGGAAAAAAAAGAACCTGCAAACTCATACTTTCACATTAATACATAGAAATTATATTTTTTCTTATAATTTTAACAATATTGTAATCATTTTTTTCAAAATTGTATTCTTTTAGTATGCTTTTGCACAATATTTTTAACATACTTTAAAAAGGATTTTTTAAAACCAATTGTTGTATGTGTGTTTTAGTGAAATGAATATACATATTTTGAGTCATCTCAGATGATCAGCATGGGCTTGTTGAAAACAGGAATCATAGAGAAATCATTAAGAAATTGAATGAAAGGGCTTATATAATAAAGCCCTATGCATGAGAAATGAAATGAAAATACACACAACTAAGGAAAAGTGAATATTGCAAAGACAGTTCATTCTAAGAAAGTGAAAAATGTATGAAATAAATGGAAAGAATCATATGAATGGTGTAAGAGGACTGCCATGTGATTATAGTTCCCTAAGAATAAAACTGTCCTTTTAATATACTATCTATCTTTGATTTAATTTCTAATACTATCAAAGTATGGCAAATATTGATTTAAAGTATATAGTAATATATTTCAACATATAATAATCTGTCAATTAAAGTAAGTTTGTCTGCCATCTCACTTTATATTTTAGCTCAGAAAATATCTTTTCCCTCAAGTTCTAAAGGAGGAGGACATCTATGTTTTTGAATTTCAAACTTGTAGTATTAAACCACATAGAAAATAAAAAATGAGAAATTTGCCTGGATGTGTAATTTTCCATCCCACATTCAGCTGAAATTAAGGCCATGTCAGGAGTAGAACATGTTCTACTTGCTGTGATGAATAACTGGTGCTAACAGCAGCTACAGAGGCAGAGCCATTAGAGAGATGGATGAATGGATCAGTAAGGAGAGGCACACAGAGCTGCTGATGGGAAGGTCACAAAGCAAACATTAACAATTAAGGACATTAATACATTCTCCCACACCAGTGCTTTTTCAATAGTGACTTCTGACAGGTACAATCTGACTCCTGTATGTCTCCGGCTAAACCTCAGGGACAGTTTTAGTTCAGTTCACAAACACATCCGTGGATTTGCCTTTCAAGATGATAGAAACAACTAATACAAAGTGTTTAGCTTTTTTGTGCTTTGTATACATTGGAACTAGTCTCTTCCCTGAGTAGACAAATGAGGAGAATTATCTATGAAGTACTAGGTCACATAGCATGTGTAAAGGAATCACATTTTTTTTTCAGTAATTACGTGTTGTTCCCCATTGGCATGAATACATGTATGTGTGTGTGTGTGTGTGTGTGTGTGTGTGTGTCTGTGTATAATCTCAGATTTACTTTTGAACTGGCCAAAGTGATCATTAATAGGGAAACCACTCTTACAGTTTTGGGGACAAGGAAAAAAATAAATGGCTCAAGAGGAAGAAGAAATTACAAATAATTTTCCCAGATGGCATATTGCTTGTCTTGTTGTTTTATCTGGCTTCTCTGAGCAGCCCTCAGACTAGTGATTAATACAGATGTCAGGACAAATGACACATAGGCACCAATGGGTATGAATAAAAAAGTTATTACTTACATAGTAAACAGCAAAAAGCATTTCAAAAGAGAAGGGCACAGGTTAGGTCTGGAGTGAAAGAAGAGGGATGGAGGTGGTGACTGATTTTTATTTTGGCTAAGTGGTAGCGCTGGCTTTCATACAGATTTGCTCAGATGTGAAGTAAAAGGGAGGGGGGAGACATGGGTCTTGAAAGCTGTCAACAGTCAAGCATCAAAAATTAAGTTTTTATCTTTATCACAATCATTTTAACATTAAAAATAGTTAACATAATATCAACATTGTAAGTGCTGAGATAGAATAGTTTTTGTGGAATTTTCCCCTTGATGAACAACTGTAATTTCTTAATTAGAATAATCACATTTTGCTCCCTCATAGCATTTCCAGGAGATTTTGCCTCTCTTACCTTATTTAATTATTACATCTAAGAAGGACTTAGACCCAAAATTATTTTCCTCATTAATATTTCCCTCCTCAAGTTAGTTGTGATATCACTGTGTAACTTCCAGTTAAAAATAGATTGTAGCAATTATTATACTCTTGAACAAGAATTTATTTTAGTGGAACTCTGCTGTCAATTGAAATTATTTGCATTTATAGAAACTGGAGTTAGAACTTACAACAAATAATTTTCACAGATATTTTGCAGATATATGTGCCAAATATGAAAGCAGCAATAACTGTAGAAACTAGCTATGCTGGCATTTTGAATGCAGGGCAAGAGGCCCAGAGAGAAAAGAAACCTGACATTCATTAAGCGCTGCTATGTGTCAAACACCACGTCAGGTGTTTTACCTAATTTTTACACCTCTTCTGTATAAGGAGAGCATCATTTTTCATAATTTATTTTTGAGCATATTGAGATGCAGAGAAATTAAGAAATGTTCTCAAAGCTGCTCATCTACAAAGTTAAAACTAGGATCCACACAACTTCAAAAAAGCCATGCTCTTTATATTTTCTATGTTTGTTATGCCAAACTGTATTAACATGCCAATCTGTGAAATGATATTTCAGTAAAGGACATAGGACAATTTCATATGTAATCACACACAGAGTTTTATTATATTACTAGTCAAGATCCTATATAGCCTGTTTTGATCTCAGCTGAATTACAATTACCTGAATTTCCATAGCAGGGTCTACATAGTTTTTACACTAGTCTTAATATGGTCCAGGATATTGTCATATTTCTTACAGATTATCATGTTCTCTGTATATATTTCAATTCTCTATTATTCTATATCATCGTAACAAACTCACTCAAATTATGATAATCAATTGATTTCTTCCTTTCAACATTACATTAAACCGCATTAACAATATCACCAGTGCCTATTTCTTAAAGTCTATGAAATTCACAAAATCATCTGATAGTTCTTGTTTATATCAATGTTGATATTATTATTTTGTATTATTATATTGTATTATTATTGTTATTTTCCTATTTTATTGTAACAAATGACCACAAATAGGGCTTAAAACAAAAATTTATTATTTTACATTTCAGCTGAAGTCTGAAACACATAGGCTAAAATCAAGATGTTCACATGGTTACATTCCTTCTGGAAGACCCAGGGGAGAATCTCTTTGTTTCTGTTTTGTTTTCTGCCATTCTCAGTGTTTAGTAGTTACCTCCATTCCTTGGCTCATGGCATCTTCCTCCATCTTCAAAATCTGCAGTTGTATTGATGCCACATCAGCTTTCATCATCCCATCTCCTCTGATTCTGACTCTCCTCCTTTCTTCTTTCATTTATAAGGACTCTTGTGATTACATTGGGCCCACCAATAATTCAGGACAATCTCAGCATTGCAAAACCCTTGCCTTAATCACATCTACAAAGTCCTTTTTGCCGTGTAAGGCAATGTGTTTACTGGCTCTGGGAATTGGGATGTGGACATCTTTTTGTGGGGGAGTGGACATAATTCCACCTACCACACATGATAAGTATTAAATATATATTTTTGATGTCAATTTTTCAATATGTAAAATCCAAGTATTGTCAATGATACTTATATCCTTAACCAATCCATTCCATGACATCAGAGTAGTGTTTCAATCTTTACTGTCCAATAGAAATCATATGAGTCTGTAGGAAGTGTGCTAAAATGGGGGGGTGGGGGGAGGTCTGGATTCTTGGGTTGTTATCCAAGAGCTGCTACTGACTCCTCTTCGCTAGAATAGCCAATTTCAGGGAGGTTTAGTTTATCTATAGATTAAAATAGACCTGAAATCCTTTCAAGCTAACATAAGTTTAAAATCTACAATGTTTTCTGTGTTTATCATTCTCCTGACACCAAGATCATAAAATAGGTTATCCCACTTACTTGGCACTTATGGTCTGCCTTTAAGTTGGCTTAGCAAAACCTGTCCTTAGAACTCATGATCTTTAATTCAAGCAACATCTGTTTTGTTTCCTTCGTTTTTTAATTGATTAAAATCTTTGTCTTAGTTCAGGCTGCTATAAAAATTACCATCGACAGGGTAGCTTAAACAACAAACATTTATTTCTCACAGTTCTGGAGGCTGACATTCGAGATCAATGTGCCAGCAGGTGTCGTGTCTGGTGAGAGCCCTCTTTCTGGTTTTCAAACGGCCATTTTCTCATTGTATCATCACATGGTAAAAAACACAGAGAAAGGAAGCAAACACTATGTCTCTTCTTATAAAGGCACTAGTCCTATTCAAGAGGGCTTCATTCTCATGACCTAATTACCTCCTAATACCATCACATTGGGAGTTAGGATTTCATCATATGAATTTTGGGGGGGGGGGCGGTCCACAAACATTCAGTACATAACATCTCATCAAACAAATACTTAAAATTTTACCAAAAGGACATTTTAAAATGTCCCTCTTTTAGAACATTCTATCTCATGTACTGATATCCAAATTTAATTTTGGAATATAAAATTATTTCTCAGACCTACAATTTTAGCAACAGAGGAAATAGAAGTAAAAACATCTGGTTCATATAACTAACATAATTTTGAATGGCTTAGTTATCCTTCATAAACAAATAACCCAACATCTTAGTTTCTTAAAGAACAATTCTGATGTTACATTTTTGTCATTGATGTGCTTTGGCTCTGCTTCACATTGGCATAACACTGAGATGCTGCCTGATCAATCAGCCCCTAACTGGATCCTTCCTATGTTTTGAAAGGGAGCGGAGAATGTTGGGATGAAGCATTAAGTGAATGTGAGAGCATATATGCAGCAGTAACACGCACAATACTTTTTATTTTCATCTGGCAAAGGGAGTCACTGGGATCAATATAGCTATTCCTCATATCAACAAGGTGATTGCTTATGCCTTCTTCATTTTGAGGCTTGTAGCCAAGCCTGACAGTGATAGGACAGAGGTATATATTCTTCCCTTAGGAAGGACTAGCAAATGTTTAGAAAAATACACATTCTAACATACTATAAAAAAAAAGTTTCGGGCTTCCCTGGTGGCGCAGTGGTTGAGAGTCCGCCTGCCGATGCAGGGGACACGGGTTCGTGCCCCAGTCCAGGCAGATCCCACATGCCGCGGAGCGGCTGGGCCCGTGGGCCATGGCCGCTGAGCCTGCGCGTCCAGAGCCTGTGCTCCGCAACGGGAGAGGCCACAACAGTGAGAGGCCCGCGTACCGCAAAAAAATAAAATAAAATAAAAATTAAAAAATAAATATGATGTTAGCTGTAGACTGGCTTTTATTATGTTGAGGTATGTTTCTTCTATATTCAGCTTGTTGAAAGCTTGTATCATGAAAGGATGTTGAATTTTGCCAAATGCCTTTTCTGTATCAATTTTGATGATCATATGATTTTATTCGTCATTCTATTAATGTAGTGTGTCACATTTATTGATTCGCGTTTCTCAACTTTTGTAGCCACTGTAAAAATTTGGAGGACATTGGGCAATGTATAAATATATCTTACAAATGATTTATAGATGTTCAATATTTTTTAACATATGATATGAAATAAAAATATTAACAATATTAAGCACAGTTCTTATAATCTAGTAGAGATATTCTATATTAGAAAATAATGTTAATATTTCATAAGTATCGATATAGAAGAACTTATTCAATTATGTCAAAGCCTGGAAAAGGATTATCTGGTCATGCCCAAGTGGTCTGACACACTTTGCAAAATTGTGACATGATTTGAAACATGAGATGTTAATATTTCTGCATGCCACCATTGTAGCTTCCATTTGGAATTCCTCAGGGCTCATCACTTTTATCCCAGCATGCCACCCAATCTTGCCATCACGCTGTGTAGCCTCTACTCCTTCCATATTCTCATATACATCAAGTTTTGTAGCTGATGTATTTTGAAATGTTTACTAAATTCATTCCTGTCTTAAGTCCCAACCTCTTAGTTGTTCTAATACGTTCAATGTTATTATCAGATAAACTCATATAATAAAGGGTATGATTCTGGTTACTAAAGAATCCAAGGGGAGATTTCCCAGATTATGCTAACAAACAGTGGGTGTATAATGATAATGATTTTGATGACCTCTGGGAATGTGCTGGTCATGTTTACCCACTATTCATTTATTTTCCACTATTTGTTAATTAGTGCCAAAGAAATATAGAATCTTCTTTTATGCCCCCCATTACCTACTGAGAATGAAATCACCCTCCTTGTTTATATATTTGAGACCCAAAACAATCTCATATGGCCTTAGAGCAGTTTATCTTTCTCTCCTTGGCCGTTATGTTACCATCTCTATGAATCTCCTTGGGAGGCACTGATTAGAAAGAGAGAAGCTACATTAAAGCATGTTGTATAAAGAGCCTCAAGAATGAGAGGAGATTTGAAGGAAAATAGTGAGATGAAAACAGATCAATGTGACATTTAGTAAAAGCTTGTTGACAGAGAGGCATTCAAAAAAAGTCTCTACACAAGCAAAGGATCAAGAGTGTCCTTGCTGAGAGTGTTAAGAAAAAATATAAGATGAGTGACCAATGAGATAAGAAGTTCAGAGCATTGGAGAAACATTAAGAATATAAGAGTCAGAGAATGTAGAATAGAGATGAAACCAAGAGAAAGTTAAGAAGCTTCGGAAGGCAGCTCAGTAGAAAGAAAATGTTCAAGCTTGGTGTGGGCCTGGGAGGTCAGCACATCAGTCATGAGGAAAGTCATCCAGCCAAGAAGTAAAGGATATTGGACATTTCTGATAATTACAGTTTGTAAAATAGAAGTTTTCTACATATTATTTATAATTTTTAATTTATATTAGAGTATAGTTGATTTACAATGCTGTGTTAGTTTCAAGTATACAGCAAAGTGAATCAGTTATTCATATACATATATCCATTCTTTTTCAGATTCTTTTCCCATATAGGTTATTACAGAATATTGAGTAGAGCTCCCTGTGCTATACAGTTGGTCCTTGTTGATTATCTATCTTATATATAGTAGTGCATGTATGTTAATCCCAAATTCCTAATATTTTTTAAAGGAATAAACAACCCTGAATATAACACTAAAACATAGAAAGCTATTTTACTGAGTTCATTATCATATTTGCTGTATCATTTAATTTACCTTCATGATAAGATGTTTTATTCTGATCATTATTCTCTCTGCTCACACAGTGCTAATGTTTATACTTAATCATACAACATCTTCTGAGGAACATTTTTTTCTCCCCTAGAAGTCAATAGCCTCCATGTAGAGGTGCTTGTTAAATTCTCCTTTATGTGGCATGCACATTAAATATTGTACAGAGATATTGGCCTATTAATGGCTTATATTCAATGACCTATATTGACTTTGTTTCTAAACTCAGTCCTATTAAGGTGGAAGTTATGAAGAGTTCATTTTATGAAGTAAGTGAATGCATAGTAAATTTTGCAGAGACCCAGTTTTTAACTCCTCATTCAGGAAAAACAAAAAGGTCAATATACCTAAATAGAAGAGTCAATATACCTAAAGAAAATTAGAGTTTTAGAAGACAAATATTAATAGTAGCAAAATACATAAAGAGAAATAGTTTATTACTCCTTTACTTTCTTTTTCTTTATCCTTTTATTTATTAATATTTTTAGAAGATAAGAATGGATTTTTAACTCTTAGTGGAAGAAATTGGATTCTGCTTGAACATAATTGTAATAACCATGTTTCTACTTTCTGTATTTAGTGATTTGGCATTCTTTATGGACCCGATTCCAGTGTCACCCTTGTTTACCACCTTAGGTCTGACTGTGTTATTCCCCCTTTCATGCAATTAATATTTCACAGTAACCAATCACATTTAAACATATCTTCATTTCTTGCCTTCACCAATAACAAACTTCTGCCTTTCCCTGTTTCCTGCCGTAACCACAGAAAGGCTCCAGCACACAGTTTCTCTCTTTCTGCCTGCCCACCTTGCTGACGCTTACCTGTTTGGCCCTGTGTGGTGTGCCACGTCTCTTGTTTCAAGAAAGCTTGAACATAATAAACTTCTTTCTTCCTGACAGTGATTTCTACTCTTCATGTTTTCAAATACCTGATTAAAATAAATCCTAGTTACCCTTAAAATAATAATAGTAAATAAGTGGTAGATAAAAGTTATATTATTCAAGTACATAATACTGTATAAAATACCATACACATCATACAATTTGCACATATATACTTATGAGAAAGTTTATATCCCATGATGAAAACAAAAGGATAGGTTTAAATTGATATCTTATATATATATTAAAATGGATATCTGAGAAACTGCCATTGTGAGAGGGAATAACAGGCAATTTTCTGAAATTTTAACTGTCTCCTCATTCCTCTCTTCTTTTTCTTAAGCTGACACTCTCATTTAAAATTCTCTGGGAAATATCTAGTTCATTCGGCAAAAATTACTTGAATTCTGTATGTACCATCTTCTGCATCCTTGCATTTTTCACATTAATGTGAGGAACAGCTAGACACAGAGTTTCTCATTCTGCCCAAGACTAAATCCTCTATTTTTTTGATATTTAATTTGTTAGTTAGTCCTCTCCTATGTAGTTTTTAATATCTGTATAAGTGTTTTAACTTTAAGTTAAGAAAATACATCTTCCATATATGTGAATATATATCAATTATATCAAACTTTAAATTTATGTATCAAATGGATACAAAATAATTTTTCACTATGGTTCTAATTTTAATTTCACTGTCTGTTAAGGAATTTGAGCAAGTTTATATTAATGAATTATTCTTGTTTCATCTCCTATGAAATGCTTGTTTATTTCTTTTACTCATTTTTTATTTGTTTGTGTTTCTTCTTTATTTGTCCCCTTGATATCTGGGTCTTTATTATATATTTTAAATATGTGACTTTTTTTAGTTAAAACATATGGCAAATAATTTCCTCTTGTTTATAGCTCATTTTCCACACTTGCTGATCATTTCTTAATTTGCATAAGAAAATCTTTTCACCGGATTGAGCTTTTCGTATTTTATGTAAGAGATTTTCCATACTTTGAGTTTATAAAAATATTTACCCTTTTTCACATTTAAGATTGAATCCACTTATGTCTGATTTTTTAATTTGGTTTAAGAAGATAATTCATTTCTGTGATTTTTCCATTAAAAATAATCAATTACATTAACATCCTTTAGGGATTAAGTCATTTTGCCCTAATCTTCATTGGCATATTTGTCATATAAAAATTTCTATATATACATGAGTCTGTACCTGGGCTCATTTATGTTCTATTGATTTATATGCCAATTCTTTCATCAATATTTAATTTCTTAATATTTATAGAGTTATAAACTCTAGATGTACTATGGACATGTTTACTCTACCTTGTTCAGATTATTCAGGAGAGCCATGGATAGTTTTATCCCACTGCTTTTTCATATACATTTTTAAAAAAGCAGTTTGTCAAGATCTCTAAATCTCTTTTTTTTTAACATCTTTATTGGAGTATAATTGCTTTTCAGAGTTGTGTTAGTTTCTGCTATATAACAAAGTGAAAAAGCTATATATTTACATATATCCCTATATCCCCTCCCTCTTAACGTCTCTCTCCCATTCTCCCTATCCCACCCTTCTAGGTGGTCACAAAGCACCAAGCTGATCTCCCTGTGCTATGCGGCTGCTTCCCACTAGCTACCTACCTTATGTTTGGTAGTGTATATATGTCCATGCCTCTCTCTCACTTCATCCCAGCTTACCCTTCCCCCTCTCCATGTCCTCAAGTCTATTTTCTACATTTGCATCTTTATTCCTGTCCTGCCACTAGGTTCTTCAGAACCACTTTTTTTTTTTAGCCTCTCTATATATGGGTTAGCATATGGTATTTCTTTTTCTCTTTCTGACTTGCTTCACTCTGTATGACAGTCTTTAGGTCCATCCACATCTCAACAAATGACTCAATTTCATTCCTTTTTATGGCTGAGTAATATTCCATTGTATATATGTGCCACACCTTCTTTATCCATTCATCTGTTGATGAACACTTAGGTTGCTTCCATGTCCTGGCTATTGTAAATAGTGCTGCAAGGAACATTGTGGTACATGTGAATTTTTGAATTATGGTTTTCTCAGGGTATATCCCCAGTAGTGGGATTGCTGGGTCATATGCTAGCTCTATTTTTAGTTTTTTAAGGAACCTCCATACCATTTTCCATAGTGGCTGTATCAATTTACATTCCCACAAACAGTGTAAGAGGGTTCCCTTTTCTCCACACCCTCTCCAACATTTACTGTTTGTAGATTTTTTGACGATGGCCATTCTGACTGGTGTGAAGTGATACCTCATTGTAGTTTTGATTTGCATTTCTCTAATGATCAGTGATGTTGAGCATCCTTTCATGTGTTTGTTGGCAATCTGTATATCTTCTTTGGAGAAATGTCTATTTATATCTTCTGCCCATTTTTGGATTGGGTTTTTGGTTTTTTGATATTCAGCTTCATGAGGTGCTTGTATATTTGGAGATTAATCCTTTGTCATTTGCTTCGTTTGCAAATATTTTCTCCCATTCTGAGGGTTGTCTTTGCATCCTATTTATGGTTTCCTTTGTTGTGCAAAAGCTTTTAAGTTTCATTAGGTCCCATTTGTTTATTTTTGTTTTTATTTCCATTTCCCTAGGAGGTGGGTCAAAAAGGATCTTGCTGTGATTTATGTCATAGAGTGTTCTGTCTATGTTTTCCTCTAAGAGTTTTATAGTGTCTGGCCTGACATTTAGGTCTTTAATCCATTTTGAGTTTATTTTTGGGTATGGTGTTAGGAAGTATTCTAATTTCATTCCTTTACATGGAGCTGTGCAGTTTTCCCAGCATCACTTATTGAAGAGGCTGTCTTTTCTCCATTGTATATTCTTGCCTCCTTTATCAAAGATAAGGTGACCATATGTCCATGCGTTTATCTCTGGGCTTTCTATCCTGTTCCATTGATCTATATTTGTGTTGCTGTGCCAGTACCATACTGTCTTGGTTACTGTAGATTTATAGTATGGTCTGAAGTCAGGGAGCCTGGTTCCTCCAGTTCAGCTTTTTTTCTCAAGATTGCTTTGGCTGTTTGGGATCTTTTGTATTTTCATACAAATTGTGAAATGTTTTGTTCTAGTTGTGTGAAAAATGCCATTGATAGTCTGATAGGGATTGCATTGAATCTGTAGGTTGCTTTGGGTAGAATAGTCATTTTCACAATGTTGATTCTTCCAATCCAAGAGCATGGTATATCTCTCTATCTGTTTCATCTTAAATTTCTTTCATCAGTGTCTTATAATTTTCTGCATACAGGTCTTTTATCTCCTTAGGTAGGTTTATTCCTAGATATTTTATTCTTTTCGTTGCAATGGTAAATGGGAGTGTTTTCTTAATTTCACTTTCAGATTTTTCATCATTAGTGTATAGGAATGCAAATGATTTCTGTGCATTAATTTTGTATCCTGCTACTTTACCAAATTCATTGATTAGCTCTAGTAGTTTTCTGGTAACATCTTTAGGATTCTCTATGTATAGTATCAAGTTATCTGCAGACAGTGACCCTTTTATTTCTTCGTTTCTGATTTGGATTCCTTTTATTTCTTTTTCTTCTCTGATTGCTGTGGCTAAAAATTCCAAAACTATGTTGATTAAGAGTGGTGAGAGTGGAAAACCTTGTCTTGTTCCTGATCTTAGTGGAAATGGTTTAAGTTTTTCACCATTGTGAATGATGTTTCCTGTGGGTTTGTCATATAGAGCTTTTATTATGTTGAGGTAGATTCCCTCTATGCCTACTTTCTGGAGGGTTTTTTTCATAAATTGGTGTTGAATTTTGTCAAAAGAATTTTCTGCATCTATTGAGATTATCATATGGTTTTTATCCTTCATCTTGTTAATATGGTGTATCACATTGATTGATCTGCGTATATTGAAGAATCCTTGCATTCCTGGGATAAACTCCACTTGATCTTGGTGTATAATCCTTTTAATGTGCTGTTGGATTTTGTTTGCTAGTATTTTGTTGAGGATTTTTACATCTGTGTTCTTCAGTGATATTGGCCTGTAATTTTCTTTTTTTGTGACATCTTCTTCTGGTTTGGTATCGGGTGATGGTGGCCTCATGGAATGAGTTTAGGAGTGTTCCTCCCTCTACTATATTTTGGAAGACTTTGAGAAGGATAGGTGTTAGCTCTTCTCTAAATCTTTGATAGAATTCTCCTGTGAAGCCATCTGGTCCTGGGCTTTTGTTTGTGGGAAAATTTTTATTCACAGTTTCAATTTCAGTGCTTGTGATTGGTCTATTTATATTTTCTATTTCTTCCTGGTTCTGTCTCGGAAGGTTGTGCTTTTCTAAGACTTTGTCCATTTCTTTCAGGTTGTCCATGATCCTTTGTATTTCTGCAGTGTCAGTTGTTACTTCTCCTTTTTCATCTCTAATTCTGTTGATTTGAGTCTTCTCCCTTTTTTTCTTTTCTTTTCTTTCTTTTTTTTTTTTTTTTGCAGTACACGGGCCTCTCACTGTTGTGGCCTCTCCCACTGCGGACCACGGGCTTCAGACGCGCAGGCTCAGCGGCCATGGCTCACGGGCCCAGCCGCTCCGCGGCATGTGGGATCTTCGCATACCGGGGCACGAACCTGAGTCCCCTGCAATGGCAGGCGGACTCTCAACCACTGTACCAGCAGGGAAGCCCCAATCTCCCTTTTTTTCTTGATGAGTCTGGCTAGTGGTTTATCAATATCGTTTCTCTTCTCAAAGAACCAACTTTTAGTGTTATTGATCTTTGCTATTGTTTCTTCATTTGTTTTTCATTTATTTCTGATCTGATCTTTATTTCTTTCCTTCTGCTAACTTTGAGGTATTTTTTCTTCTTTCTCTAATTGCTTTATGTATATGGTTAGGTTGCTTATTTGAGATTTTTCTTGTTTTTTGAGGTAGGATTGTATTGCTATAAACTTTCCTCTTAGAACTGCTTTTGCTGCATCCCATCGGTTTTGGGTCATTGTGCTTTCATTGTCATTTGTTTCTATGTATTTTTTTATTTCTTCTTGATTTCTTCTGTGATCTCTTGGTTATTTAGTAGCATATTGTTTAGCCTCCATGTGTTTCTATTTTTTACTGTTTTTTTTTCCTGTAATTGATATCTAGTCTCATAGCATTGTGGTCGGAAAAGGTACTTGATATGATTTCAGTTTTCTTAAATTTACCAAGGCTTGATCTGTGACCCAAGATATGATCTGTCCTGGAGAATGTTCCATGAGCACTTGAGAAGAAAGTGTATTCTGTTGTTTTTGGATAAAATGTCTTATAAATATCAGTTAAGTCCATCTTGTTTAATGTGTCATTTAAAGCTGTTTTTCCTTATTTATTTTCATTTTGGATGATCTGTACATTGGGGAAAGTAGGGTAGTAAATCCCCTAGTATGATTGTGTTACTGTCGATTCCTCCTTTTATGGCTGTTAGCTTTTCCCTTATGTATTGAGGTGCTCCTATGTTAGGTGCATAAATATTTACAATTGTTATATTTTCTTCTTGGATTGATCCCTCAATCATTATGTAGTGTCCTTCTTTGTCTCTTGTAATAGTCTTTATTTTAAAGTCTATTTTCTCTCATATGAGAATTGCTACTCCAGCATTCTTTTTATTTCCATTTGCATGGAATATCTTTTTCCATCCCCTCATTTTCAGTCTGTATGTGCCCCTAGGTTTGAAGTGAGTCTCTTGTAGACCGCATATATACAGGTCATTTTTTTTCTATCCATTCAGCCAGTCTATGTCTTTTGGTTGGAGCATTTAATCTGTTTACATTTAAGGGAATTATTGATATGTATGTTCCTATTACCATTTTCTTAAGCGTTTTGGGTTTGTTTTTGTAGGTCTTTTCCTTGTCTTGTGTTTCCTGCCTGTAGAAGTTCCTTTAGCATTTGTTGTATAGCTGGTTTGGTGGTGCTGAATTCTTTTAACTTCTGCTCATCTGTAAAATTTTTAACTTCTCTGTCGAATCTGAATGAGATCCTTGCTGGGTAGAGTAATCTTGGTTGTAGGTTTTTCCCTTTCATCACTTTAAACATGTCCTGCCACTCCCTTCTGGCTTGCAGAGTTTCTGCTGAAAGATCAGCTTTTAACCTTATGGGGATTTCCTTGTATGTTATTCGTTGCTTTTCCCTTGCTGCTTTTAATATGTTTTCTTTGTATTTAATTTTTGATAGTTTGATTAATATGTGTTTTGGTATGTTTCTTCTAGGATTTATCCTGTATGGGACTCTCTGCCATTCCTGGACTTGACTGGGTGTTTCCTTTCCCATGTTAAAGAAGTTTTCAACTATAATCCTTCAATTATTTTCTCAGACCCGTTCTTTTTCTCTTCTTCTTCTGGGACCCCTATAATTCAAATGTTGCTGTGTTTAATGTTGTCCCAGAGGTTTCTAAGACTGTCCTCAATTCTTTTCATTCTTTTTTCCCTATTCTGCTCTATGGTTGTTATTTGCACTATTTTATCTTCCAGCTCACTTATCCGTCTTCTGGCTCAGTTATTCTGCTATTGATTCCTTCTAGAAAATTTTTAATTTCATTTATTTTGTTGTTCATCATTGTTTGTTTGCTCTTTAGTTCTTCTAGGTCCTTATTAAATGTTTCTTATAATTTCTCCATTCTACTTCCAAGATTTTAGATCATCTTTACTATCATTACTCTGAATTCTTTTTCAGGTAGACTGCCTATTTCCTTTTCATTTGTTTGGTGTGGTGGGTTTTTACCTTGCTCCTTCATCTGCTGCATAATTCTCTGTCTTTTCATTTTGTTTAACTTACTGTGTTTGGGGTCTCCTTTGTTCAGGCTGCAGGTTCGTAGTTTCTGTTGTTTTTGGTGTCTGCCTCCAGTGCATGAGGTTGGTTCAGTGGCTTGTGTAGGCTTCCTGGTAGAGAGGACTGGTGCCTGTGTTCTGGTGGGCAGGGCCTCGCCCAGTAGTGTGTTTTGGAATGTCTGTGAACTTGTTATGATTTTAGGCAGCCTCTCTGCTAATGGGTGGGGTTGTGTTTCTGTCTTGCTAGTTGTTTGGTATGGGGCATCCAGCACATGAGCTTGCTGGCCGTCGGATAGAGCTGGGTCTTAGCATTGAGACGGAGATTTCTTGGAGAGCTCTTGCTGATTGATATTACGTGGGGCCAGGAGGTCTCTTGTGGCCCAGTGTCCTGAACTCAGCTCTCTCACTTCAGAGGCTCAGGCCTGATACCAGGCCAGAGCACCAAGACACTGTCAGCCACATGGAATTATCAAGGTAGTGGTCATTGGCCAGTGAAACCACAAGAGAAGAGGCCCATGCTATGCCTGGTCCTGCTGAGCAATTTTCAGACATCAGCTCATTCTGACAACAGGGCGACTGGGTTGGTGACATGAGGCAGGACGGGTTCCATGAGGCGGTTGGTGCTCAGCAGGTGCACGGCCTGAGGGGCCGGGTCAAAGCCCTCCGGGAAGGCTGACAGCAGCCAGGAGTCCAGCCTCCTACAGCTGTGGCCTCTTTGGTCTCCCTCCTGGAGTCAGTCGCTCTCACTCCTGCTCTGGCAGCCGTGCCATTACCCTAAGCTTCTTCATGGTGCTTGCACTCCCTGAGGTGATGTGCAAAAAACCTTTTATAAATCTCTTAATAATTCTTTCTAGCCACGTACTTCTTGGGAAGTACTATATTACTAAGGTCCTTTATATAATTTTGTAAAGTTTTATAAGTTTCTCCATAAAGGGCCATTATGTATTTGTTAGAGTTAATGTAATATATTTTAAATTCTGTCATAACACATATATTTAACTTAATATCCTAAATTTTCTGGCTTATATTATATATTAGATTAATGTGACAGTCTTGATAAACCCTATTATTGATTCTTATATTTTTGTTAAATGTACTACTCTGTTTTCCATAAAGATAATTTCATCATTTTTGCAAAAAGACATTTATTAAACTTAATCTTTCTTCTTATTTGATGAATAGGATGTCTGATAAAATGTGAGAATTGAAAACATCCTTGTCTCATTGCTGATTTTACAGTTAACATTTTTAACTTTTAAAAATTACATTTTATGTTTGCTATAACTTTTTAAGATTTATCCTTTATCAGATTAAGGAAAAATCAGACACAAAGATTGAAGATAGTCAAACATTTCTCTGCACCTATTGACTTTTTGTTTGTTTGCTTTGTTTTGTTTGTCAAATAACATATGAAATAATATTAATAACTTTTATAATACTGAAGCAACCTGTATTTCTGTACTAAAAGCAAGTTTGTCACAATGTGTATTCTTTGTATATATTTCTTCATTTACCTGAGATAATGTGTCAAAAATTTTTGCATAATATTTTTATTTATCAGAATAATTTGTAAAATTCTTTCTCTCTGACTTCTTTTGCTCTACACATTTGGGACAATCATTCATCCTTTTGAGTGTATCAGTAGTTTGCTCCTTTACATAAATGCATATTACATTTATAAATACATGATATGGAAATTCAAAGGACCCAGACTAGTCAAAACAATCTTGAAACAATATTGAAAAAGAAGTTCAGAGTTGGAGGACTTGTACTTCCTGATTTCAAAATTTACTACAAAACTGCAGTGATCAACACAGTGCAGTAGTTGCATGAAGATGGACAAATAGACCAATGAGATAGAATTGAGTCCATAAATAAACACAAACATCTATGGCTAATTGATTTTCAACAAGAGTGCCAAGACAATTGCATGGGAAAAGAATAGTCTTTTCAAAAAAAAAAAGCAAGTGGTGAAGGGACCACTGGGCATCCACACACAACGGAATTAATTTAGAAAACTGTCTCACACCGTATGCAAAATATTAGCCCAAAATGTATCAGTGACCTAAAGATTAAAGATAATACTATAAAATCAAAGAAGAAAACGTAGGAATAAGTCTTATATCTGGCAAGGAATCCTTAGATATGACATCAAAGTGTAAGCAAAAAAAAATCAGATAAATTGGTAATAAAAATTATGATAATAAAAATAGATACATCACATGAATATTAAAAACTTTTGCACATTAAAGAACATTATTAAGAAAGTGATAAAATGACCTACAGAATAGGAAAATATATTTGCAAATCTTATATATGATATCATGTATCTGATAAGGAATATTCAGAATATAAAAGGTACTTCTACAACTTAATAACAGCAACTAAACTCTCAACAGAAAATGGACAAAGGACTTGAATAGACATTTCTCCAAAGAAGATATACAAATGGTCAACAAGCCCATGAAAAAATGCTATCATCATTAGTCATTAGGGAAATGAAAATAAAAACCACAATGAGAGGGACTTCTCTGGTGGCACAGTGGTTGAGAATCCACTTGCCAATGCGAGGGACATGGGTTCAAGCCCTGGTCCGAGAAGATCCCACATGCCGTAGAGCAACTAAGCCGGTGTGCCACAACTACTGAACCTGTGCTCTAGAGGCTGCGAGCCACAACTACTGAGCCCACGTGCCACAACTACTGAAGCCCACACACCTAGAGCCTCTGTTCCACAACAAGAGAAGCCACCGCAATGAGAAGCCTGTGCACCGCAAAGAAGAGTAACCCCCACTTGCTGCAACTAGAGAAAGCCTGCATGCAACAATGACAACCCAACACAGCCAAAAATAAATAAATTAATTAATTAATTTAAAAAATGATATCAATTCTCCCTAAATTGGTCTATAGATGAACACAATACCAATAAAAATACCAGACAGATATTAAAAAAAAAATAACCCCAACGAGATACCACCTTATACCCACTTGGAGGGCAATAATCAAAAGAGTGGAAAATAAGGAGTGTTGACAAGGATTTTGAGAAATTTGAACCCTCATATATTGTTGGTGGGAATATAAAATCATACAGCCACTGTGGAAAATAGTTTTCAGTGGCTCCTTAAAAAGCTAAACATAGAATTAACATATGATCCAACAATTCCACTCCTGGATATATACCCAAAAGAACTGAGCACAAGTATTCAAACAAATACTGTTCAGACATGAATGTCCATAGTACCATTATTCATAATAACTATAAGTTGGAAACAGCCCCCATATCCAACAATGGATGAATGGAGAAACAAAATATGGCATACACATAACAATGGAATATTATTTAACCATAGAATGGAAGAAAGTACTAATACATGCTGCAATGTGGGTGAATCTGTAAACGTGCTTGGGGAAAAAAGCTTGACATAAAATGTAATAGGTTGTGTGATTCCATTTATATTAAATATCTAGAATAGGTAAATCCAGGGATACAAAAAGCAGATTGGCGATTGCTAGGGGATAGGATATGGAAGGAATGTAGAGTGACTTTAATGGTATGGGATTTTCTTTTGGGGTCATGAAAAGAATCTGGAACTCGGTATTAGTGGTGTTTGTACAGCACTGTGAATGTACTAAATGCCACTGAATTGTACAATTTAAAATGGTTAATTTTATCTTATACAAATTTCACTTCAATAAAAATAAATCCCAAGCTTCAATGGTTTTTCAGGTTAGTATCATTTTTCCTTCCATGTAGTTATTTCCCCCACCACTCAGAGCTAAGAATAGTACACAAAAATGTCTTCAACATCTTCTTAGTGTGGTAAATTGCTAATGCTAATTAGTTTTTCTTTCCATAGATCACTCATTGCAGATTTTGTTTTACTGTGATTCCAGATTTATGCTGATGTTCCATTTGGGCAGGTCCTCTTTTTCCTCTGCATTGAGCCTGTAATGACCTGAGCTTTAGAAAATTAAGTATTATGTTTCATCCATTTAGGTTTTAACCTTTGAGATTTTCTCTAATCCTATTTCCACCTCATCTTTGATATATCTTGTGTATTTTACATAGAATTTTAGGTATTTTGTACCAAGCTTTTTTTTTTTTTTAAGCTTGCTAGGCTACCACATTGCCAGAAATTGAGTCATACTGCCTTGCCATTTATTTATTCTTCAGCTGTTGGTGCGAAAATGTTTTTTTTCTGAGATCATAATGATTTTATATTGCAAAATATAATTTTATATTGCAAAGTTCAATGGACAACTTTCTTCCCTGCCATTGTTTGATCTTTCTGTGAAATCTGAAGATTTTCCTACTTTTCCCTCATCATCAAGAGTTCCACTCTTTCCTAATTTTCCTTCCATCTGTCTGAACACTATCTCTTTCCTTAAAATTGTGCTTCTTTTATCTGTACCAGTGATTGAATTTGGGTTATACATCATAATCACTTGAGATCATTTGAAAACTATAGCTATGAATACATAATATAGGCTTATTAGACCAGAATACGTGGTGTTATATCTGTGCATCTTTATTTATATTTTAAATTCCTAAATTGATTCTTATAAGTAAATCTACTATACTATAAATCTTTTCAGTTTGATGATATTTACTCCTGGGTAATATTTAACCCTATATATACTTCAAGTTCACCAAGGGAAACACTGAACTAATGAAGTTTTAACATCAACTATTGCTCTACCTGTACTGTCTGTTTAGTTAACAGCAACACTACCCATTCTGTTATCTAAGCCAAATATTTGGTGAATTCATATACTCCTCATTCTCATTTATTAAATGTACTTTATGGCTATCATTGGGAAGCATGGTATTATGAGTCAATTTCTGAGATAGAAGTTTAAAATTTTATGGAAATTAAGAATTAGTAATAAAAGAGATCATCCAGATTGAAGCTACCAAGTTAAAAATGGCATAGCAAGAGTCAGGAAGGCCAAGTGCAAAATCAATAGTCCATGTTCACAGGTAGACAAGGTTTAATGGGCATAGAATGGGATAACTCTGAGCTGTTGAACAAAAGCTTCACCTATGTAAAAAATGTTTTTGTGGTTATTTTTAGGAAAATTTTATTCAGAGTATGGCCAAAGAGAGTCCAACTTCTGCTACTCAAAACCTCATTAACTAAGTGACGCTAGAAGTTCTCAGAATTAGCCTGATTTAAAACATTTCCTTGCTTTTGTATTTCTAGGTTTGGGGTTAGGTTTTCACTGTTATGCTGTCTAACACAGATTCCATAATTTCAGCTCCTTGAGCAGGACTTCGTGTATCAAGAGGTGAGGCAGCAATTTCTTCAACACAGATTCATTGTCCCCATATGGGGCATCTTTGTAAATTAGAAGGTTTATAATCAAAAATAGGATTTTGTTGAACCAGATTTAGAAGTGGTAAAGTGTGTCTGTGGATTCTCACAGTGATGATAAGGATAGAGAGGGCATAGGATTTATGACATCTTTATACTGTCAGGGGTCCAGGTAGTTGTCCACCAGATTTTGGCATAAAGGGTGCCTCTCGCCTGGAGGTCAGTTCCTGGTCAGCCTCTTCTGGGTATAAATGCTTGGAATTCCATGAGATATTTGTGGGTTTGTGGGCAATCTTTAGATTCCTCCAGCGTTATAGCTGCTTAGTTGTTGGCAACTCTGAGGGATAAGAGGTGCATGGGAGAGCAACTGCAAAGTAAATGTATTAGCCTTAAATTGTGTTCCCAAATGAAGAAACACAGTAAGAGTTATATTGCTCAAACTGTGACTTTTGTGCTAAGTCACACGTTTTAGCTCAGGTCATCAGAATTCCTTAGTGGCATTTCTGGTACAAGCCAAGCTAATAATAGTAGAGTACCCTTTATTCCATTTTCCATTATTCTTTGTTTATTTCCAATCAGGAACAATAGGAGCAGGATGATGACTCTACCAAGACAAGATTAAGATATTCTTATGTCCCTGCATAATCCCATCAAAAGGCCATGCAGTGGCACCCAATTTTCCCTAATTTCTAACCTCTAAGAAGTATAATCAACTGGACTTAGTGAGCAACAAGACCTGGGAGGCAGAGAGAGAGAGGAGTCTAGAATAACCTCCATATGTCAGATGTGAAAAGGACAGTTGATGGCCATACACCATAGATGATATTATAGAATAGCATATGACGTTGAGGGACTGAGAAGAAAAATTGGGAGATATAGGTTCTGCTCCTTTATACAAAACTATAAATATGCATTTACCATTATTGACAGTATTTGTCACTACCAATTCGTTCACTACCAATTTCAATGTTACTACATATTATTTTATCTTGCTCTCAGGGACAGAAACAAAGTTTTCCTCTTTATTTCATGATTTAATGTGCCCGATATTTTGAAGTACATTATATATGATTTCCATCACAGCTGAGTATCAGTTTAGTTCACCATCACAGTCAGAATTTATGTACAGAGTTTATGTTTACATATTAGAGTTTATGTACAGTAGACAAATAGTAAGTGAAACTGACTGATCCTCTGAGAATAACAGGAGGACAGTTAGAAATCAGATATACTGAAAGGTGAATGTTGGAATAAATTTTATTGTGTTTTAAAAGCATTACAAGTCAAAACGAGTATGTTTCCAGTTTACTGGATGCTTCTTTTCACAAATAATTATTAATAATTATTATTTATTCTCTTAATGTTGAATGGATCACTGTGTTTCTAGCATTGATCTTTATCACCTATATATTCTAAATTTAATAAAACTGTTTAAACAAGTGTTTTTTTCCAAGAAGCAAATTTGAAAGAAATTTTAATAAAACTGGTTATATATATAGACCTAAAATAAACTAAAAGAAAAGCTCATTTTAAATTAGATATTTCTTGCATGTGAATTGTCTCCTGTACCTTAAGAATTTCACGTGCTAAACCTGTTAGGTTGTTATTAGCATTTCAATTAGTGGTTTTCCATCAGTAGAAAGCAGATAGCCTGGTTTCCTGCTATTTGTAAAACAAACATTAAAAATAATAGATATCTGATCCAAATATTTCTGAACTAAATTTAAGTACATATCAATGAAATATTGGCAAAAGCTTATTCCAAATTTCTGGCACAAAATTGCACCCAGATTGTCATCTATAAACCACAGCTTTTGAGCATTGAGAAACCATGGGCAGTCTAATCTGCTGAAAAATCCCTTGTAGTATGTGCAGTATCTTCCTGTGTAATTAAATGATAGTGGCTCGCTTCCTACTCTGATCTTCTTACCTTTCCCATACCATAATAAAATTTAAAAATAATTTTTACAATTTTAGAATGTTTTTGGGTTTACAGAAGAATTGCAAAGATACTACATAGAATTACAATATATCCCTCATACAAATTTCCTATTTTGAACTTCTAATATTAGTACGGAAACCTGTCACAATTAATGAACCATACTGATACATTCTTATTAACTAAAGCCCACACTTTATTCAAGTTTTCTTAGCTTCACCTAATGTTCCATTGTTTCAGTGAAACCGCTAGATGGCCTTTCAGGGGCCTCCAAGGAGCTCTGGTCCTTTATGTCTCAGCACAGAACGAATTCAGCAAGAGGCAAAGTGATAGATAAGAAGTGATTTATTAGAATAGGATGCTTGGGAGGCTTATAAGCAGGCAGGCAAGCATTGCACTGCCCCGAGTACTTAGTGGGTTACATTTTTATAATCAAAGGAAAAGTGGGGAGGGGGAAAAGATCACCTTCCTCATTCTTGAGTAGATATCACACTTCCATCATCAGCTCCTCCTCCAGTTTGGGCAGGGGAGTTTTCTTGTCCCTACATAGTCAAGCTGGGACGGTCAAGGCACTATGGAAAACTTATTTCCAGTCTCAGTACAATGAGGGTCTTTCACTTTGAAATGTCACCTTTCCATAAATTATTGTTTATTATGTGTGCAGAGAGCATGTCTTAAGGGTCATTAACTTACTGAGTTCACTGGGCAGGGTGTGGGTCTCATGCCACCACTGTTTTTTTGTTTGCATGGTTTTGTTGCTAAACAGGGCTGCTTGGTTTTGTGGTTAAGCAAACCTGCTTTCCTGAGTGATCATTAACTTACAGGGGTCTCCCATACTTCTTCCTTTACTTACAATAGTGGGATTAACTATTTAATCACATACTTTGTCCCTTTATTCTGTCTCTATCACCAGGATCCCATCCAGGGTATCACATTACATATAGTCATCTTAGGCTCCTCTTAGATGTGACAGTGTCTCACTTTTCTTATTTTGATGACCTTGAAAATTTTGAAGAGGACCAATCAGATATTTGATAGAATGTCCTTCAGTTGGGGATTATTTGTGTTTTCCTCATGATAAGACTGGGGTTGTGCATTTTAGGGAGGAAGACTACAGAGTAAAGTATGATTTTCATCACATCACGCATCATGCCAAAGGTACATACTATCAACATAATATCACTATTGATGTTGACCTTACTTAGCTGGCTTAGGTAGTGTTGTTAGAGTCTCCGCTGTAAAGTTGCTCTTTTTTTTACCATTTCCATACAAGATTCTTTGGAAGGAAGTCACCCCACTTAAGGAGTAAAGTTATGCCCCTCGTCCTTGATCGTGGAGTATCTACATAAATTATTTGGAATTCTTCTGCATGGGACTTTAATCTAATCCTGTCCATTTATTATTTAATTAATCATGTATTTATATCAGTATGGTTAATGGATTTTTATGTTATACTTTGAGCATGATCCAATACTACTTTATTTTGTTGCTTAAATTCCAGTTTAGACCTGGGGACTCTTTCAGTAGGTGCTTATGTCCCTTTGATTTACACTTATCATTGTTTCTTTTGTTTATTTCTTGTTTCCCTTTGTGTTTCTTGTTTTTTAATTTCTTAACTTGGGTCATACAAGATGCTTAAAGATCCTCTTACGCATTGCCTGTCCTTGAATCAGCCATTTCTCCAAGGAGCTATTTATTCCTTCTGTTGGAGAGCTGTATTGGAAACCAGGATTTGGGTGCTAGTATACGCATTGCTATCAACAGTAAACATTTGCATTAAAAAAGCTAAAACATTATTTCTTTTTTGCATGCACCTATATCTGTATGTATATAGAACACCTGTCATACTTTGTTTCTTCATTGCTTTAAGTTCAAGCTAATTACAAATGTTATATGCCCCGTACAAAGACTCTTAGTTGGAGTTACAGTCCATTTCTTTGAGTGTGTGAAGAATAAGGAGTTATATCTAACTATGATATTGAAATAGTAATTGGAAGGAAAGCAAAGGATGGGCATTTAACCCAGTCTTAGGGTGGAGGGAAGGTCCTTTGAGAAATGATATTGAAGTTTGTACTTGTTAATATTGCTGTATAAAAAATTATCAAAAACTTATTATCTCACAGAATCTCCAGATGAGAAATCATCACAACTGGACTGGTTCTCTGCTCAGGGTCTCACAGTACAAATATACAGATATTCGCCAGGTTGTGTTTTCATCTGGAATTTGAGAGTCTCTTTCTAAACTCACGTGGTTTGGCTAAATTCAGTTCTTTGCAGTTGTGGAACTGACTTCCCATTCCATTGACAGCTGTCATCCAGGTGCCACTCTTAGCTTTTCGAGATCTCTCATTTTCCTTGCCATATGGCCCCCTCCAACTTCAAAGTCAGCCAGGGAGAATCTACCTCATGTTGAGTCCCTCTCATGCTTTGAATCTCTTTTTTCAGGAAGAGGCTAGTCTTTTATTTTAAGGCTTCACCTAATTAGATCCCAACCACTGAGGATAATCTCCCTTTCTTAAAGTCAACTGCACCTTATCACAAAACCTAATCTGGGAGCAAAATCCATCATATTCACAAGTCCCATGGATTATAAAATGTGTGTGGACTGGGGGCAGAAATCCTGAAGACCATCTCAGAATTCTGCCTAACACAAGTCTGTGTTTTGGACATTTAATAGAACATTTTCCAGTTGCAGAAATAGAGAAAGCAGGCACTAGGCAAAGGAAGAGAGATAAGCAATAGCAAGATATGTAAAGTAAATTTACAAGTATCTCAGGATTAATATAGTAAGAGACTTCCAGCCAAGACATTTGTGGACATGAGACTGTACACATGATTTGGCCTGAATTATGGAGACTTGATTTTATGCTAAGCAGTCTGCAATTTTTCTGTAGTTGGTGGAGCATTTTAATCAAGGGAGCAAAAAAGGTAAAATTTGTTTTTCTGATAAAATACCCAGGCAATAGCAGAAATGATAATTCTGCATAATACCGAGCTAGAGTCAGAATCAGTAAATAGGTCAAGCAAGAGTTGACAAAGGCCCACAATATGAAAATGACAGTAGAAAAGAAGAGGCTTGTGTAGGTAGCCTTGACATTTGGGTAGGGGTCCCTAATACCTTCAGTTGTGTAGGCCACGCAAATATTTCTCAAGGAAAGGCACAATCAAAGATGCAGGGGAAGGAAAACTTGGGGTCTGTCAGGAGTATTTAGAGTTATTGAGCATGAATCACAGGAAAAATGTGAAGGTTTGTGGGAAATAATACTTGAAAGCTGGAATCAATCATTCTGTAAAGTATCTTGAATGGAAACATGCTGAAAAAAGTAGTCATTCATTTGCATTTGAAACTATTGAAGTATTCCAGTGCAAGTTTTTTGTTTTTGAAGGACAAATCCTGAGAACATGGGGATACCAAAGACTGGACAGTAAAAAGAAATGCATCAACAATTTCACAATTGAAAAGTTCACTTTACTTAGGCATCAGACGACCAGAATTTAAGTGTCTAATCTTCTGCTTAGTAAGTAAGTCATCTTGTTCAAATTATTTAAGAAAAAAGTAATGTAACAGTTTTATCATGAGATTTTGTATACATTCTCTTTAATTCTGGCACAAAATAATATTAAATAGGTACTATTTTGTCTTTGAAACTTACTAAAATCCCTCTCCCCCAGTCCAACACACTCTTTCTCCAGTCCCAACCTGGGAACAAATGACTGGGGTCAGAAAAGGAAAGCTATGGATAAAAAGTGACATAGTTCGGGAGAGGACACTACTCTCTTTCATCTCTTCTTTTTCTTCTCCCTTGACTCTGGATCCAGCTAGGAATTATGCATAGAGTTGCAAGAAAGACTTCTCAGTTTTTTAAATGACAGCTTTCTATTTGACAGCCATCATCTCAAAACCAAAACAAACTTTGTCTCTTATTAGAATGGAATATACATCCACATAAAAATACATTTGTATTTTTATTTCTGGAACTAAAACGTCTGCAAATGTACAAGCATCTTTAAGTCATATGCAGGCTACTGAGATGGTTACACACTGCATTGTCACTGACAATTATCTTGACATACACAGTGGAAAGAGAAGTGGGCATATGGCAACTATCCATTTTATTTTTTCAGTCTAGAAAATTTGATTTTCTTTGTTCTGACATTGCTTGGCTATCTCAATGGATCTGTTTATTTGATAATAGTCGAATTTCTATGTCACTTATATTTAGATTTAGCTTGAGCCAAGGAAATGTTTTGTCCTCTTTGCTTTTTAGATATCTACTTAGGAATCTGAATTAAGAGAGATTGCCTTGGAAAGTCACAGCAAGGTAAGTAGTGGAAAAGGAAGATGTATGGACATTTCTAAGTTGATTTTAGAAAGTCCCAACAACAACAAAAAAGAAATCACTGCCAAAGGTATAGAATATACAACAGTTAGTGAGGACCTATGATCTGCAGAAGCCACAGGACTATATATAAAGAGAGAAGTGTTTTATCAGTGGATAACTCTTTCATTGTCTAATCTACTAACCTAAGGATTAGAGATGATAAAAGTGTGAAACTCCTCTTATTTTCCTCTTGCTTCATAAAATACTGAATACAAATCAGTACTTTATGTAAAATTTTGATAAATTAAGGAAACGAGGTATGGGCAGAAAAATTATTTGAAATTAAGTCATCATGCCTTTATCTTCAAGATTTCAAGGTCATGTCAAAAAATTTCCTTGTACTTTGCAGTTCATAAAGCATGTTCACCATCCTGATTTGATTTGGTCATAAAAATTGTCATGGAAATAAAGAGGATGCACACTGTCATTGGAGAATTTTATAAGACTTTGGAAGGAGATCGTAATGATCTTGCTTCCTTTCAAAAGAAATAATTTTGTAACTGAGCACATGTTCCATATTTTCTGATTATCAAACTTCCAGAACCTTCTATTACCTTTCCAATGCAGTTTGTTCCTAGGTAACAACAGTGGGTGGTGGCCGTTCTTGGAGTTCCACACATCTGTACCTCCTTCACTTCCTCTTCTAAATTATGAACCTGAATTTTTCATGGCTTTGTTTTAGGTCATAAACATATTCTCTATTTCATAAATTTCACTCTTACAAAGTAAAAGAGTTGCCTTTAAAGATTCTTGCACCATGATTTCAAAATTCTCTCAGATGGATACGAGATAGAATTCATTAAACACAAAGTGATCAATCTTAATCTTGCCTGACTAAACAGATTTCTTTGACTGAACTGGGTCACATAGAAGAGAAGAAAGGAAAACAAAACAGAGATTAATATGTCAAGATATTATTCCAATTTAATAATTTTACAGATGAGGAAAGTTAGGTCCATAGTAATTTGGAGTCTTGTATATGATTATAGAGATAAAAAATGGAAAGAATAGCTTGAGATTTCCATGGTTGGATCTCATGGAAAGATCTTTTGATGAAATAATCTGATTTATCTTACAGAGAAATATCCTCAGTAGGAGAAATATGGAATTTGTGTTTTTCTTTTAAGGGCTAAATTTGATTAGATGGAGACTCAAAGATCTTTGTAGGGCAGTGACTGGTATTGACTAGGTGTTATGAGCATATTGAGAAGAGTGTAACTCACAGCTTGGATGCTTGAGGAAGTTGTAAATGGCAAGTGGCATTTTAAGAGAAAGACGAACTGGAAAACAGAATAAATGGAACTTATATACCAGAAGTTGTAATTAATTATCTCATGGGGTGGTAAAGAAAAAAGGAAAAGTAGGATTGGTAAAAGTTATGAAAAATGAGGCTTGTATGTAGGTCAGAAATAATCTTCTATGTTATTTGTTCCAAAGGCAAATGATTTATGATTTCAAGAGACACATGAAAACATGGTTAAATCTGTGATTTGGAAAGAGAATTACTAATGGTAGAATGTTGAAATAAAACTTTGTGGCAGGAAGAGCAGTTAGGAAATAATAGGAGTATCCCAAGAAGTAGTGATGGTTTATACTTGAAATAATTGAAGGGCAAGTAGTGTTATGAAGAAAAGAAGGCAGATCAAGATATATTTAGTAGGAAGAACAAACAGCGTGTAATGATTGATAGTATGAGAGATTGTGTGTGAAAACATCTGATATCTGGCACATATAGCTATTCAATAAATGTCCAATCTCCCCTTTCCTGAAACCTGTGTTGGATTCCCTTTAACATGATTATAACTCAGACCTGTCTACCTTAAAAGTTATGTCAATATAACTCCTAAAGCAACTGGAGTATGATTGGAATACTCCAATTATAATACTCTAATTATACACAAAGCCGGGGAAAAGGGAATAATGTTCATATTCACATATGCCTACATGAGCACTCATTTACATACAAACATACAATTTCATACACTTCCACAAATATACATGGATGTTATATTTGATTACCCAAAATATGGATGTTATATTTATAAATTTAGAATGTCAGAAAACCATTATGATATCAAACTACTGTGCAATTAATATTTGTGAAACAAAAGATTGGTAAATCTTGATATTTTTTGTAGATCTACATTTTTCAAGTTAAGAGCAGAATAGGATTTATAGTAGTAATTTCTAATAATATCCAACAGGCAAAATCAGTAAACTTCCTTTATCATTTGCCACTTCAACTCTGCATTTTGTGCACTTGTTTATTTTTTTCTCTAGATATATAATAGTTTTAATAGATTAAGTTGGTAAGTAGTATCAAAAAGCTTAAAGCAATTTTAATAAGAAAGGAAATATGTAAGTAGTTAGGGAAAAGATGAAGTGTATCCTTAGAAAGAATCCTGCGGGAGTGCATCTGGAATTTTCATCCTTCCCATTGCTTAACTGTCCTTCTTTCACCTGTTGAATGGTATCCTTTGTCTTTATTAAACTCTTTAAGATTCTTCTGTAGCACCTGATGAGTCCTTCTATACCAAAAAGAAAACAAACAAAAATACATAGAAACCATGTTCCTCTTGGTCAGAATCTTTTATTGTCCATTCTTGACCCTATGGATTCATTAGCAGATATGCTTCAGGTATAAATATGTATATCTTACCTGATCTCCAAATATGTAGCTGGATTTTTAGCAGAAAATTGTGGTAAACGTGACTGGGGTATTTGTGACACTGGAGAAGGGAAATTCAGTATAAATTTTTCTTTTGTATCTTTTATAATGAAGATCCAGGTTGGTTTTCACAGAAAAAAATATTTAATAAGCTCATAGCATTTAAATATGATATATCACCCATCATTCTAGGTACCGAGACACAAGTTTTAGATAAAATAGACATGCTCAGACTTTCATAGGTATTGATATTATGTAAAAATTAGTAAAAAGTAAATTACCAGTAAAAGGATGGTCTTTTAATAAATGCTGTTGAGTTTGTTGTCTAGCCATATGAAAAATAAGAATCTTGATGTTGATCTCATACTCTATCCCAAAATTAATCCCAGCTAGTTCATGGATATAAATGTGTAAAGGAAACTAAACAAAACTTTCTAAAAGATGATATAGCATTATATCTCTATAATCTTTAAGAGAGTGAAAAGGGAGAAAAATATTAGCAATACATATAACTGAGAAAGGGCTTATAAACATAAAAAATGAACTATTATCAGTAAGATAATGACAAACCCAATTATAAAGCATCAAGATTTTGGGATAGGAACTTCAGTTAAACAATCCAAATCACCAATACGTCTGCGCAAAGAGTTGAATTCTTAATAGTGGCATGGACATATATCCACTACCAAATGTAAAATAGATAGCTAGTGGGAAGCAGCCGCACAGCACAGGGAGATCAGCTCGGTGCCTTGTGACCACCTAAAGGGGTGGGATAGGGAGGGTGGGAGGGAGGGAGACGCAAGAGGGAAGAGATATGGGAACATATGTATATGTATAACTGATTCACTTTGTTATAAAGCAGAAACTAACACACCATTGTAAAGCAATTATACTCCAACAAAGATGTAAAAAAAAAATAGTGTCTGAGAAAATTTAAGTTAAACCACAATTAAATACCACTAAACAACAATCATAATGGGTAGAAACAAATGCAAACAAGTCCAAGTATTGAAAGGAAGTGGAGTAACTGGAACTCTCATAGACTATGGATAAGAGTGAAAAACTAGTACAACTATTTTGTAAAATTTTCAATTTCAAGCTAAAGTTAAATACAAAGTGTTCTATGACCAAGCGTGTATGTACTCCTAAGTACATTAAGAAGAGAAATGCATATGTATGGACAACAAAAGAGTCAACAAGAATATTCATAGAAGCAATACCTATAATAGCTCTAAGTTAGAAACAAATCAAATGGCTGTAATTAATATGTTGGATAAATAAATTATGGTCTATTTAACAATAGAATAGCATGCAGTAATAAAAATGAATAGACTATAACTACACACAAACAACATGGATTAATATCACAAACAACAATGGATAAAAGAAGTCAGTTTTAAAAGAATATGTAATATGTTATTCCATTTATCAATATATAAAATGAGTCTATGGTTTTTAGAAGTCAAGGTTATGGTCATATTTAAGGAAAAAGGAGCAAGTACTAATTAACAGAGGCAAGAATGAAAATATAAGGTGGTAACAATTTGTTATTTCTTGATCTGGATGGTGGTTGTAGAGATGAGTTTAAGATAATTCATTGAACTGTACAATTTGGTTTTATACAATTTTCTGTATATTGATCTACTTCAATAAAAATGTTAACAATACAATTAACCATAAATATGTAATAGTGCTCTGCACAGCAGATGAATTCAAAGAATAATTGTCAATTTCACTAAGTATGAAAATGATATTGTGGTTATATAAAAATAAATGCCCTTAGTTTTAGAAATTCATAGTCTTTACTAAAGTATGACCTAAAAAGATATGTCTGCCATTTGCTTTAAAATATATTCAAAATTAAAAATAATAAATAGGGATAGATGAAAGAAATGTGGCAAATCTTGCTTAAATTGCATGATAGATACATGTCAGTAAATGGTACTATTCTATTTATGAGAATACATAGTACTATAGTACCGTTCCATCTGCTTTTAAATATATTTGAAATTTTTATGATAAATATTTTAAAAAATCAGTGCCACAAATATCTAGCTCTAAAAATGATGAAAAATCTATTTCTATCCCTGTTTCCTAGCACAGTATATGACACCTCCTCATGTAATCAGTTGCTTAGGGAGTAACCTTGATATAATTCTTGATTTCCTCTCCTTCTTCAACCTCTTTACTTCAACCACACATCGAATTATCCTTGAAGTCCTACTGTTTCCATATCTTTATGACCCAGGGAACCCATCTATTTCACCTCTTTGCCCTGACCACTGTCTTAATTCATGCCCCCATCTTCCATAAACTGGATTGTTTCAGTAACCTCCTTAACTGGTCTTCCCATCTCCAGCGTTTGTCAGTTTCAATCAGTTCTCCACACTGGAGCCAGAGGTCTTTTTTAAAGCAAAGATTTAATCACATTACTTTCTTCATTAGAATACCACAGTGGCTCCCCTACAGCACACAGAATACTACCCTGGCAAGTATTGAGGTTCTTAATTGATATTTATCGAACACATCAACATATCTATTAAGATTCCTCCTTATCAAAATGGAGACTCACTCACAAGAGGTACTAGAATCTACCCCACAAACTTGAAGGATGTTTAATAACACTTCAAAATTGGCATTGCCTGTTCGAATTGCCTATGCACTCCTGTGTTCTCAGTTATATATGTATACATTTAATTAAAAAGGAAATCTCTGCGTGCCCTGGATTAGTTTCAAAGCTCTAAAACTAACACGAATTGCCCTGTTATTGCTTTCTGCTAGCCAAAACAAAAGTATTGGCCAAGGAAAAAGCCTCAGAGAAGACGATTCAGAAGGAAGAAAATAGTCAAGGATGAGAAAGCCAAGAAGTTGAGGTTCTGCAAGTCTTCGTTTAGGGTAATTCAGGGAAACACTGGAATGAGAATGATTTCCACACTCATCAGTGCATGCATACATTTCCAACACAGTCGCCAGTAGAGGGGGTTATTTAGTCCTTCATGTTCATTTCATGTGTCCTAATGGGGCAGAGGGGTATATTGGTTGGGATAAAGTTGCAGAAGGCAGAAGGGGATTGAATTTAGGTAAGTGATATTTATAGAATCTTTAGATGGGTTGTAGGAGCAGAATCAATACTGAGTTTCTAGCAGCAATATATATGAAGACTCCACAGATCTGTCTCATCACGGAGCTTCTAGTCGGCCCCACTGAGTCAGGAAATCTGGAAGCTGACAAGCAGTGTAGGCTAACAATCCACTCCATCAAAATGGATCCCCATATATTCTTTCACAATCCCATTAAGAACTTCTGCTACAGCTTCTACAAAAAGTGAAGTGTGTCCATGACTATACTCACCAACAGAAATAGCAGAAGAAGAAGAATTGCAGATACCACATGCTCTTCTATATATGTCTTCCAAATCATGGAAAGAGGGACATGATTGGAAAAACCAGTATCTAGCTTGGAATAGTAACTGTCAGTGAAGCTGGATGATAGAGATAGGTATATATTTAAAATATGATTTAAGGGGGACATACCACTATGTGGTTTAAATGAATGTCATTCAATACAATCCAAAAAAATCCTTCACAATGACCATGGAGATATTAGCAGGGCATTTCAATCAATAGCTCCCAAGGAAAGAAAATAATAAATCCAAGGGGAGCTAAGTGAGTAGATAAGATTCTGGTTTCTCTGATGAAACCAGTGTCATGCTTCATGATATGCATAGGTGAATCACATAATGGATAGAAGTTCAGAATTTTATATAATTACATAAAAGGATTTTATAAAATAAGAAGGAATGTGTATAATTAATACCATATAATCCTGGGAAAAAGTATTCTAGAAAAAGAAATAATTGATTTCATTTATTTTCACATATTTACACTTAATCAGGATTACTATTTTCCTAAATCAATTTTAAAGAGATTTTGGGAAATGTATAAATTAGAAAAGAAAATCAGTACATGTTTATTTTTATGTCTGGCCTTCTTTGCCATATATTTAATAAACATATCTCCAAGTTATATTATTTACTGCTTTTTATTTTATTGGCACATTTTTTCCTCATTCTGCCCAAATTAATTTTTCATTTCTTACCAGTCACAGAACACTTTTCCTAAATACTAAGAAACAAAGGTTGAACAATCAAAGCAACGTAAATTTTATTATTCTATCAACCATTGAGGCAAATGTATTCATGAAATATGTTCATAAAACGTATTTCTAAAATTTACTTATTTTTTAAGATGTCACTGATTAGGACAAAGAAAGCCTCAGTTACATTGTAGAAGAAATACTTATGGACAGTTAGGCATGTTTTGCTTGCTCTTCTCTTCTATGTGACTTTATTAGATTACTGTAACTTGGAAAATATTCAATATTATACAGAAATTGGGTCAACATAATATTCAAGATTTTTAAGACTATATAATTGCATAATAGTAAAAGATAACTTATTAGAGACATTTGAATGCAGGAAGTATGTGAATAAAGTATATTTGTTTTTTCAATTAGTGTTTATAATTTCCCAGATATGGCTAAAAGCAAAACACTGCAAATATTAGATGACACTCAAGTCTAAGACATGGCCTCGATCATTATAATGACATTTACTACAGAAATTTTAAAACAAACTGCTGTAGCAGCCACGATGAGTCAAAGTAAAATCATTTTGATGTTCCACATGAAAAATAGATTTTAAAAAATTGGCTGAATTGAATCATTTCAGATTGCCCACCACCTGTCATTGCTTTTTCTAAACTAAAAGCATCCATTACTTTATATGTGGAACTTCTGCTATTGCAAATCAAATTTCTTTTCCAAATGGCTATGAGGCCCATTAGCCCATAGTACAATGGTTCATGTGTGAGAGGCCATGAAGTTCATAAATAGGGTGATTTTATGTTAAAGTTTAGTTAAACTGTGGGAAAGTTTAGTTATCATACAGGGATTGAAGATGGATGGTTTGTTACGGGCCACTACAGCAGTCTCATTGCTATGTTTATCTTTGTTTCAAGCTAGCCCTAAATCAAGATAACAAGCGGACAAATATAACAGAAAATATAAAGAAAGAATATTTAATCACTGTATTAGCTTTGGATGAGTATCGATCCCTGCCCTGCACTCTGAGATAAATAAAAACCAAAAAAGTAAACTTCTTTTTTGGGAATTATCTTAGATCAACACCATGGGTGCTTTGGTATCAGCTGGGATTGCTTCTGGACTCAAGGCCCAGAAGGGAATTGACATCCATTTCCTGGTTCCCCTGGGGGCAGCAGCATTGGTGACTAGCCTTTTGTTTTCATACCTTTATTTCACTAAATGATCCAGCTGCGTTCAAGTTTGATTTTCTCCAGATTTATTTTTATATTTTTATCCTCAAGTGTCATAATCTGCTTCTTAATATGGAAAATTTAGTGTGAATTATTCAAACTTTAGGTTTTCAGTTTTTAATATTAACATGCATGCATAATCTAAATTTTTCAAACAGTATGAAAGCAATATGAGAGTTCCAGTCTTCTTTGATCATTTGTTTTTCCAGAGGTAATGACTACTAATAGTTTAAGGTGCATACTTCTTTATTTTTTTTTCTGAGAATATATAAATCTAGATGATGGGATATTACACACGTAAGCTTTATTTGTTGTGTGTCTAGGAAAAGAAAAATTTAAATGCTTTCATGTAATCATTTTCTGGCTAAACTTTATAAAAACCCACCTTTCTTAGGAATTCTAGGAGAGAGACTTGTAGAGACATCTTAGATAAGGTAAATGAGAAGATAGACACAGCTGCGGGTTCCTAAGGTTGTACCCTTCAGAAAGTGTTTTATCAGTAGAGGATGAAATAAGCTAAGAGGGATCACTTACCTCTCAGCATGAGGTTGAAAATAATACTGACTTTTTTTTTTAATAAAAAGTGATACTTACCACTTGGATCAAACTCCTAAGAGTAAGCTGTTGTTTTTATCCTGATGAATGAGGGACATCCTTTCCAGAGCAAATTCTAAATGGATCTACATATCTCACACACAAACACACACATCCATCCATACACACACGGATAAGGCTGAAGCTTCTCTTCTCATGTCTGCAGTACTCATGCCACAGGAAACATTAAAATTTAATCATAATGCTTTCTGACCACATCATTTTTCAACAAATGATATTAAGCATCCTTGTCTCCTAGCCTATCTTGTCAGAGTCCACAATCTTTCATTCCTGGCTTATCAAACAAAACAGAAAAAGAATTAAAAGAAAACAACAACCAAAAAGAAGAAAAAAACACAATTACAACTAAGAGTTGCTATTGTTACTGTACATTTTCAGGATACTGGTAATGGAATACAGCTTTCTGTTTTAGGGTAGGTAAGTGGGCAAACTCAATCAGAAAAAATCCAGTACTGCCTGGATAATATCTTAGTCCTCAGATGGTGGTTAGGTTCATGAAAATTCAGGTACAGCAAATAACAAAATGTCTGGCAGAAATAAAGCATCCAAAAGTGTTATTGAATCTTTTTTGAAATGAATATCTCATTAGGATTCTTGAGATTGTTCTAAGAAACTCTGCCAATAAAGAATGTGTAAAATTCTGGATAAAATATGTACTTAAAACCCACTTTTAAAATTAAAGGCTCAGGGACTTCCCTGGTGGTCCAGTGGTTAAGACTCTGCACTCCCAATGCAGCGGGCACGGGTTTGATCCTTGGTCAGGGAACTAAGACCCCACATGCTGCATAGCATGGCAAAAAAAAAAAAAAAAAAAAAAAAAATTCAAGGTTGATTGGCAAGAGAAGCAATGATCCTTGGAGTACAGAACTTTTTTTAAAAAAAAAACAGTCACCTGGGCTTCCCTGGTGGCGCAGTGGTTGGGAGTCCGCCTGCCGATGCAGGGGATGCAGGGGACGCGGGTTCGTGCCCCGGTCCGGGAGGATCCCACATGCCGCGGAGCAGCTGGGCCCGTGAGCCATGGCAGCTGAGCCTGCGCATCCGGAGCCTGTGCTCCGCAGCGGGAGAGGCCACAACAGTGAGAGGCCCGCGTACCAAAAAAAAAAAAAAAAAAAAAAAAAATTCACCTACGTTTTAAAGCAATTGAAACCAACTAGCTCTTCATTCCTTTTTATGCCCAATACCACAGGGCAGCCAGGACTCTTTGCACACCCCATCTCCTGGAATCTCATTCCTTTAAGTCTTTATATCCTCTATTCTAATCAATTTTCTACCTTTCAACAACTCCTGAAGTACTCCTCCTGTACTTTTGGAAACACCTATTCAGTCATTTTCTAAATTCTCCAAATATTCAAATATTTTTTGGATTTGTTCTGATCATTCCTTTACCATCAGGCTCAGCTGAGAGCACTGCCCACCTCCAATCCTCTTAAACAGTGGATGTTTTTACCTTCTCACCTCCCATTCCACTATCCTAGAGGTTGGGTAGTGTCTTCCTTTGCTGCTCATTGCCACACTTCTTGATCAGTGATGCTCTCTCCCCCCTAAAACCCATGTCACCACACCATCCTAATGATTTCTATCTGTCAGTCTCCATCTTTATTCTACATCTCTTTTCATGATCCATCATTGTTTAAGCTGTCAACTATCTGCTGCTTCTTTCCTGTCTCCGTACACACTTGGCAATATCCCATCCTGGCTCAGTCTAACTCTCTTGATGACTCTCTGCCTAAAATCATGCATCTGAATCTGTTCAAGAAAAACGGGAAAGACATACTGCTAGATCTCACTTTAATGTGGTTACTAATCAAAAGAGCCCCATAGAACTATCTGTTGATTACATTATATTTATATATCCCATTCATTCTACTACTGCTTTTACAATCATTTATACTTTTTTCTCAAACCTCTACAGCTTCTCTCATATCCTCATCTTTGATTTTCCTTCCTATTTTACTTAACTCAAACAGTCTCAGGTACCCAAGACCTCATCTACCTGCATGCTGTCCTAAACCCTGCCTTCTACTTTGTTACTATGGATGAATTATGTCTGGTCTCACATAAGTCTAGTCTCTGGACTTCTGTTTTCTACCCTTCCTTATCTTTATTATTCAAGGACATAACTCTAGAAATTTCCCCTTTCTCCTATATCATTATTTCTTCTTTCACTATATCCCATGTAAATACTTCATTATTTACTTCTCTATTAATTATATCATTTTTAATAATTTTATTCAAAATATTAAAAAAAGTCTTGCCTATAGATTGTTATACTTAACACTAGAAACCCATATTTTATGTAATTCAAAGTTATATATAATCTTTATGAAATTGCATTATTCATAATTCTGATGTTGGTGTTTGAAAATATAATTCATTTTAATATATTGATATTTTTACTATCAACATTGATAAACTTTTAATATTTCTCATAATTTTAAAATTGATTTACATTATTTATTAGAAAACCATATTTTCTCCATATTATGACTTTTTATTTGTTTATTTACAATATTTTTAATTTTCTTCACTTACTTTCTGTTCTGATTTCATTGGCTGGGGACCTCAGAAGATAATGAATTGAAGAAATGTTAGTAGGCATGCTTTTCTTATTCCTGATTTGAAAGAAAATGTTTTTAATCTCTTGTATTTTTATTTTGCAAAAGACTTTAAAATCATGAAACGGCACTGAATTTTACTAAGAGTTGTTTTGAATATATTACAATTATCCTATCATTTTTCTTCTTTATGTCTGTCATGCTGAATTACATTAGTTGATGTTCTAATTTAGAATTGTTTCTGCTATGCAAAGATAAATCTAAATTTGTCATAGTGTGTTACTACTATGTTTTTACATATTCCTGTTTTTAATTTTCTAAATTTTTATTTCAAACATTTGTATTTACAATTGTAAGATTGACTTGTGTTGTAATTTCCTATGTCCTTGTCTGATTTTAGCACCATGATTTTATAAACTTCATAAAATTGGGTGCAGTTACTTCATTTTAAATATGTTTTTTGAAAACATGTGAAACAGCTTGGGATTTCTATTATTGAGTAGAACTGTTTTTTGATCTATTCATGTATTCTATTTTTATGTATTTAAATTGTAGGGGGCTTCCCTGGCAGTCCAGTGGTTAGGCCTCTGCACTTCCAGTGCAAGGAGTGCGGATTTGATCCCTGGTCAGAGAACTAAGATCCCACATGCCGTGCAGCCGAGCCAAAGCAAAACAAAACAAAACAAAAAATTATACGGTAATAGACAACAAACCTGACTCCATATTCCTTTAGTTCTAACCTTTGTGCTCTGTTGCCTGTGCTTAGTCATGCTGGCTCTGCACCTTTGTAAAAGAGTGTTGCCTATAGCCTGAAATATACATAATTGCCCTTTCTCAAGCTCTGCCTCCTAGGCTTGACCTTTAAAGGCGTAACACTTTTCATTCATAAAGAGATAAAAAGTTGTAGGACATAAAATAACATTTGTCTTGTTGGAGGTTTATTGGAACATCTTGACCAGATCTACGTTGACACCCCCCTTCCCCTGCTTTCCCCCTCCCCACCCCCAGGATTCTGGAGGGCACCAAGAAGTTTGTGACAACCATCCACACCCCCTCCCCTTTTAGTGTAACAGAGGCCTGAATTCTAACTTGGGTAAGATGCTTTTTTGTGACACTAGTCTGCCAACTTCTAGGTCTGCTGGCTGTCCAAATAAAATTACTATTCCTTGCCCTGACACCACCTCTCTGTACTTATTAGTCTGTCACAGGGGGCAATACAAGCTTAGACTCAGTAACAATATTATTTCAGGATATTGTCCACTTGATAAAAGTATTATCATTACTGATATAAAAAACTATTCTAAATCTGTTTTTTTTTTCCATTTCTAGTATTTTTATTTGTTTTTTCCCTGATGCCCTTATCCTCCATGACTAATCTTGAGTGAAACTGGCCTCTCTTTTATTTGCTACTTTTGTGGGTAGATTCTATTTTATTCATATATGTCTTAATATTTCTTTCTACTGTTTATAAATTTACTCTAACTAATCATCCCTCTAACTCAATTTCATGATTTAAATTCCTATTTAGTTTTTTCACCATTTTTTTTTACATTAGGAATTTAAAGTATAAACTTCCATATCAATATTATTTTCTAATTTTTTTTAAAAAAATATTTATTTTATTTATTATTTTTGGCTGTGTTGGGTCTTTGTTGCTGTGTGCAGGGTTTGTCTAGTTGTGGCAAGCAGGGGCTACTCTTCGTTGCAGTGCGCAGGCCTCTCATTGACGTAGCCTCTCCCACTGCTGAGCAGCTGATCTCCCTGTGCTATGCGGCTGCTTCCCACTAGCGATCTACCTTATGTTTGTTAGTGTGTATATGTCCATGCCTCTCTCTCGCTTTGTCACAGCTTACCCTTCCCCCTCCCCATATCCTCAAGTCCATTCTCTAGTAGGTCTGTGTCTTTATTCCTGTCTTACCCCTAGGTTCTTCATGACATTTTTTTTTTCTTAAATTCCATATATATGTGTCAGCATACGGTATTTGTCTTTCTCTTTCTGACTTACTTCACTCTGTATGACAGACTCTAGGTCTATCCACCTCATTACAAATAGCTCAATTTCGTTTCTTTTTTTTTTTTTTTTTTTTTTTTTGTGGTACACGGGCCTCTCACTGTTGTGGCCTCTCCCGTTGCAGAGCACAGGCTCTGGACACGCAGGCTCAGCAGCCATGGCTCACGGGCCCAGCCGCTTCACAGCACATGGGATCCTCACGGACTGGGGCATGATCCCACGTCCCCTGCATAGGCAGGTGGACTCCCAACCACTGCGCCACCAGGGAAGCCCCTCGTTTCTTTTTATGGCTAAGTAATATTCCATTGTATATATGTGCCACATCTTCTTTATCCATTCATCCGATGATGGGCACTTAGGTTGTTTCCACCTCCGGGCTATTGTAAATAGAGCTGCAATGAGCATTTCGGTACATGACTCTTTTTGAATTATGGTTTTCTCAGGGTATATGCCCAGTAGTGGGATTGCTGGGTCATATGGTAGTTCTATTTGTAGTTTTTTAAGGAACCTCCATACTGTTCTCCATAGTGGCTGAACCAATTCACATTCTCACCAGCAGTGCAAGAGTGTTCCCTTTTCTCCACACTCTCTCCAGCATTTATTGTTTCTAGATTTTTTGATGATGGCCATTCTGACTGGTGTGAGATGATATCTCATTGTAGTTTTGATTTGCATTTCTCTAATGATTAATGATGTTGAGCATTCTTTCATGTGTTTGTTGGCAGTCTGTATATCTTCTTTGGAGAAATGTCTATTTAGGTCTTCTGCCCATTTTTGGATTGGGTTGTTTGTTTTTCTGATATTGAGCTGCATGAGCTGCTAATAAATTTAGAAGATTAATCCTTTGTCAGTTGCTTCATTTGCAAATATTTTCTCCCATTCTGAGGGTTGTCTTTGGGTCTTGTTTATGGTTTCCTTTGCTGTGCAAAAGCTTTGAAGTTTCATTAGATCACATGTGTTTATTTTTGTTTTTATTTCCATTTTTCTAGGAGGTGGGTCAGAAAGGATCTTGCTGTGATTTATGTCATAGAGTGTTCTGCCTATGTTTTCCTCTAAGAGTTTGATAGTTTCTGGCCTTACATTTAGGTCTTTAATCCATTTTGAGCTTATTTTTGTGTATGGTGTTAGGGAGTGATCTAATCTCATACTTTTACATGTATCTGTCCAGCTTTCCCAGCACCACTTATAGAAGAGGCTGTCCTTTCTCCACTGTATATTCCTGCCTCCTTTATCAAAGATAAAGTGACCATATGTGCATGGGTTTATCTCTGGGCTTTCTATCCTGTTCCATTGATCTATATTTCTGTTTTTGTGGCAGTACCATACTGTCTTGATTACTGTAGCTTTGTAGTATAGTCTGAAGTCAGGGAGCCTAATTCCTACAGCTCCGTTTTTCGTTCTCAAGATTGCTTTGGCTATGTGGGGTCTTTTGTGTTTCCATACAAATTGTGAAATTTTTTGTTCTAGTTCTGTGAAAAATGCCAGTGGTAGTTTGATAGGGATTGCATTGAATCTGTAGATTGCTTTGGATAGTAGAGTCATTTTCACAATGTTGATTCTTCCAATCCAAGAACATGGTATATCTCTCCACCTATTTGTATCATTTTAATTTCTTTCATCAGTGTCTTATAATTTTCTGCATACCGGTCTTTTGTCTCCTTAGGTAGGTTTATTCCTAGATATTTTATTCTTTTTGTTGCAATGGTTAATGGAAGTGTTTTCTTGATTTCACTTTCAGATTTTTCATCATTGGTGTATAGGAATGCCAGAGATTTCTGTGCATTAACTTTGTATCCTGCTACTTTACCAAACTCATTGATTAGCTCTAGTAGTTTTCTGGTAGCTTCTTTAGGATTCTCTATGTATAGTATCCTGTCATCTGCAAACAGTGACAGCTTTGCTTCTTCTTTTCCGATTTGGATTCCTTTTATTTCCTTTTCTTCTCTGATTGCTGTGGCTAAACCTTCCAAAACTATGTTGAATAAGAGTGGTGAGAGTTGGCAACCTTGTCTTGTTCCTGATCTTAGAGGAAATGCTTTCAGTTTTTCACCATTGAGGACGATGTTGGCTGTGGGTCTGTCATATATGACCTTTATTATGTTGAGGAAAATTCCGTCTATGCCTACTTTCTGCAGGGTTTTATCATAAATGGGTGTTGAATTTTGTTGAAAGCTTTCTCTGCATCTATTGAGATGATCATATGGTTTTTCTCCTTCAATTTGTTAATATGGTTTATCACATTGATTGTTTTGCATATATTGAAGAATCCTTGTATTCCTGGAATAAACCCCACCTGATCATGGTGTATGATCCTTATAATGTGCTGTTGGATTCTGTTTGCTAGTATTTTGTTGAGGATTTTTGCATCTATGTTCATCAGTGATATTGGCCTATAGTTTTCTTTTTTTGTAGCATCTTTGTCTGGTTTTGGTATCAGGGTGATGGTGGCCTTGTAGAATGAGTTTGGGAGTGTTCCTCCCTCTGCTATATTTTGGAAGAGTTTGAGAAGGATAGGTGTTAGCTCTTCTCTAAATCTTTCGTAGAATTCGCCTATGAAGCCATCTGGTCCTGGGCTTTTGTTTGTTGGAAGATTTTTAATCACAGTTTCAAATACAGTGCTTGTGATTGGTCTGTTCATTTTTTCTATTTTTTCTTGATTCAGCCTTGGCAGGTTGTGACTTTCTAAGAATTTGTCCATTTCTTCCAGGTTGTCCATTTTATTGGCATAGAGTTGCTTGTAGGATTCTCTCATGATCTTTTGTATTTCTGCAGTGTTGGTTGTTACTTCCCCTTTTTCATTTCTAATTCTATTGATTTGAGTCTTCTCCCTTTTTTTCTTGATGAGTCCGGCTAATGGTTTATTAATTTTGTTTATCTTCTCAAAGAACCAGCTTTTAGTTTTATTGATCTTTGCTATTATTTCCTTCATTTCTTTTTCATTTATTTCTGATCTGATTTTTATGATTTCTTTCCTTCTGCTAACTTTGGGGGTTTTTTGTTCTTCTTTCTCTAATTGCTTGAGGTGCAAGGTTAGGTTTTTTATTCGAGATGTTTCCTGTTTCTTGAGGTAGGATCGTATTGCTATAAACTTCCCTTTAGAACTGCTTTTGCTGCATCCCATAGGTTTTGGGTCATCGTGTCTCCATTGTAATTTGTTTCTAGGTATTTTTTTAATTTCCTCTTTGATTTCTTCAGTGATCACTTTGTTATTAAGTAGTGTATTGTTTAGCCTCCATGTGTTTGTATTTTTTACAGATCTTTTCCTGTAATTGATATCTAGTCTCATAGCATTGTGGTCGGAAAAGATACTTGATACAATTTCAATTTTCTTAAATTTATGAAGACTTGCTTTGTGACCCATGATATGATCTGTCCTGGAGAATGTTCCATGAGCACTTCAGAAAAATGTGTATTCTGTTGTTTTTGGATGGAATGTCATATAAATATCAATTAAGTCCATCTTGTTTAATGTATCATTTAAAGCTTGTGTTTCCTTATTTATTTTCATTTTGGATGATCTGTCCATGAAAGTGGGGTGTTAAAGTCCCCTACTATGAATGTGTTACTGTCGATTTCCCCTTTTATGGCTGTTAGTATTTGCCTTATGTATTGAGGTGCTCCTATGTTGGGTGCATAAATATTTACAATTGTTATATCTTCTTCTTGGATCAATCCCTTGATCATTATGTAGTGTCCTTTTTTGTCTCTTCTAATAGTCTTTATTTTAAAGTCTATTTTGTCTGATATGAGAATCACTACTCCAGCTTTCTTTTGGTTTCCATTTGCATGGAATATCTTTTTCCATTCTGTTACTTTCAATCTGTATGTGTCTCTAGGTCTGAAGTGGGTCTCTTGTAGACAGCATATATATGGGTCTTGTTTTTGTATCCATTCAGCCAATCTGTGCCTTTTGGTGGGAGCATTTAGTCCATTTACATTTAAGGTAATTATCAGTATGTATGTTCTTATTCTCATTTTCTTAATCACTTTGGGTTCATTATTGTAGGTCTTTACCTTCTCTTGTGTTTCTTGCCTAGAGAAGTTCCTTTAGCATTTGTTATAAAGCTGGTTTGGTGGTGCTGAACTCTCAGCTTTTGCTTGTCTGTAAAGGTTTTTATTTCTCCATCAAATCTGAATGAGATCCTTGCTGGGTAGAGTAGTCTTGGTTGCAGGTTTTTCTCCTTCATCACTTTCAGTATGTCCTGCCACTCCCTTCTGGCTTGTAGGGTTTCTGCTGAAAGATCAGCTGTTAACCTTATGGGGATTCCCTTGTGTGTTATTTGTTGTTTTTCCCTGGCTGCTTTTAGTATGTTTTCTTTGTATTTAATTTTTGATCATTTGATTAATATGTGTCTTAGCGTCTTTCTCCTAGGATTTATCCTGTATGGGACTCTCTGTGCTTCCTGGACTTGATTAACTATTTCCTTTTCTATATTAGGGAAGTTTTCCACTATAATCTCTTCAAATATTTTCTCAGTCCCTTTCTTTTTCTCTTCTTCTTCTGGAACCCGTATAATTCGAATGTTGGTGCATTTAATATTGTCCCAGAGGTCTCTGAGACTGTCCTCAGTTCTTTTCATTCTTTTTTCTTTATTCTTCTCTGCAGTAGTTATTTCCACTATTTTATCTTCCAGGTCACTTATCTGTTCTTCTGCCTCAGTTATTCTGCTATTGATCTCATCTAGACTATTTTTAATTTCATTTATTGTGTTGTTCATCATTGCTTGTTTCATCTTTAGTTCTTCTAGGTCTTTGTTAAATGTTTCTTGCATTTTCTCTATTGTATTTCCAAGATTTTGGATCATCTTTTCTATCATTTTTCTGAATTCTTTTTCAGGTAGCCTGACTATTTCCTCTTCATTTGTTAGGTCTGGTGGGTTTTTATCTTGCTCCTTCATCTGCTGTGTGTTTTTCTGTCTTCTCATTTTACTTATCTTACTGTGTTTGGTGTCTCCCTTTTGCAGGCTGCACGTTCGTAGTTCCTGTTGTTTTTGGTGTCTGTCCCCAGTGGCTAAGGTTGGTTCAGTGGGTTGTGTAGGCTTCCTGGTGGAGGGGACTAGTGCCTGTGTTCTGGTGTATGAGGCTGGATCTTGTCTTTCTGGTGGGCAGGTCCACGTCTGGTGGTGAGTTTTGGCTTGTCTGTTTACTTAGTATGATTTTCGGCAGCGTCTCTGCTAATGGGTGGGGCTGTGTTCCTGTCTTGCTAGTTGTTTGGCATAGTGTGTCCAGCACTGTAACTTGCTGGTTGTTGAATGAAGCTGGGTGCTCATGTTGAGATGGAGATCTCTGGGAGATTTTTGCCCTTTGATATGTGGAGCTGGGAGGTCTCTTGTGGACCAGTGTCCTGAAGTTGGCTCTCCCACCTCAGAGGCACAGCCCTGATGCCCGGCTGGAGCACAAAGAGACTGTCCTCCACACGGCTCAGAATAAAAGGGAGAAAAAGTAGAACAAAAGAATTAGTAGAAGTAGAAAGAAAGAAAAAAGGAAAGAAAGAAAGAAGGAAAGAAAGAGAGGAGGGAAGGAGGGAGGGAGGAAGGAAGGAAGGATGGAAGGAAGGAAAAAAGAAAGAAAGAAAGAAGATAAAGTAAAAAATAAAATAAGATAAAATATAATAAAGTTATTAAAATAAAAAATTATTAAGAAAAAAATTTTTTTAAAAAATGGACAGATAGAACCCTAGGACAAATGGCAGAAGCAAAGCTATACTTCTCACACAGAAGCATACACATACACACTCACAAAAAGAGGTAAAGGGGAAAAAATCATAAATCTTGCTCTCAAAGTCCACCTCCTCAATTTGGGGTGATTCGTTGTCTAAAGGAGGGAAGGAAGGACGGAAGGAAGGAAGGAAGGAAGGAAGGAAAGAAAGAAAGAAAGAAAGAAAGAAAGAAAGAAAGAAAGAAAGAAAGAAAGGAAAGAAGGAAGAAAGAAGAAAAAAAGAAGATAAAGTAAAATAAAATAAAGTTATTAAGATAAAAAATAATTATTAAGAAAAAAATTTTTTTTTAAAAATGGACCGATAGAACCCTAGGACAAATGGTGGAAGCAAAGCTATACAGACAAAAGCTCACACAGAAGCAGACACATACACACTCACAAAAAGAGGAATAGGGGAAAAAAATCATAAATCTTGCTCTCAAAGTCCACCTCCTCAGTTTGGGATGATTCGTTGTCTATTCATGTATTCCACAGATACAGGGTACATCAAGTTGATTGTGGACCTTTAATCCGCTGCTTCTGAGGCTGCTGGGAGAGATTTCCCTTTCTCTTCTTTGTTCTCACGGCTCCCAAGGGCTCAGCTTTGGATTTGGCCCCGCCTCTGCCTGTAGGTCTCTGGAGGGCGTCTGTTCTTTGCTCCGACAGGACGGGGTTAAAGGAACAGCTGCTTCAGGGACTCTGGCTCACTCAGGCCGGGGGGAGGGAGGGCCACGGGTGTGGGGCGAGCCTGCGGCTGCAGAGGCCGGCATGACGTTGCACCAACCTGAGGCGCGCCATGCGTTCTCCCGGGGAAGTTGTCCCTGGATCTTGGGACCCTGGCAGTGGTGGACTGCACAGGCTCCCTGGAAGTGGGGTGTGGACCGTGACCTGTGCTCGCACACAGGCTTCTTGGTGGCAGCAGCAGCAGCCTTAACGTCTCATGCCCGTCTCTGGGGTCCGCACTTTTAGCCACGACTCACGCCCGTCTCTGGAGCTCCTTTAAGCAGCGCTCTTAATCCCCTCTCCTCGTGCACCAGGAAACAAAGAGGCAAGAAAATGTCTCTTGCCTCTTCAGCAGATCCAGACTTTTCCCTGGACTCCCTCCTGGCTAGCCGTGGTGCACTAACCCCCTGCAGGCTGTGTTCATGCCGCCAACCCCAGTCCTCCCCTTGTGCTCCGACCGAAGCCTGAGCCTCAGCTCCCGGTCCCCGCCCGCCCCGGCGGGTGAGCAGAGAAGCCTCTCGGGCTGGTGAGTGCCAGTCGGTACCGATCCTCTGTGCGGGAATCTCCCCACTTTGCCCTCTGCACCCCTGTTGCTGTGCTCTCCTCTGCGCCTCCAAAGATTTCCCTCTGTGCCACCTGCAGTCTCCGCCCGCGAAGGGGCTTCCTAGTGTGTGGAAACTTTTCCTCCTTCACAGCTCCCTCCCACTGGGGCAGGTCCCGTCCCTATTCTTTTGACTGTTTTTTCTTTTTTCTTTTGCCCTACCCAGGTACGTGGGGAGTTTCTTGCCTTTTGGGAGGTCTGAGGCCTTCTGCCAGCATTCAGTAGGTGTTCTGTAGGAGTTGTTCCACATGTAGATGTATTTCTGGTGTATCTGTGGGGAGGAAGGTGATCTCTGCATCTTACTCTTCTGCCATCTTCCCCTCGTCCTCTATATATTTTTTTAAAATTTATATCATTTAGCTAAATTGAATCGTGACCTCTGGATTTATTCTGGGATTATAATGTTGATTTAACATCAGAACATTATCAATGCCATTTACTATATTTTTCAATATTTCAGAATCAAATTTAATAAACTCATTAAAAAGTACCTAACAAAGACTTACAATGCATATCATTAATAGTGAGAAATTATAGAAACTTTTTAAAAATATAAGGTCAAGTAAATCATCATCATTTATATTCACTTTTCAATTTTTTTGAAGGGCCAGCTAGTCAACACAGTAAGATGAAGATAAATATTAACATACCAAAATTTAGAATGGAAAAAGTACCAAAACTGACTTGTTTGCATATGATATAATTACATAAATTGACAGCCAAAATTATTAAAAAATTGAATGTTTTAACAAGTTGGTTAGTTATAAGATTATTACATAAAAATTGTATTTATTTCTATACCCAAACACAAACAAAAATGATGTGGATGATCCTTACAAATAGAATATTCAGCTAAAGTAAGCAAGTCATAGAATATTATATACAGTGGATTCTTTGAGGATATTTAATACGAGTTAATGTAATTTTAAAAATTAACACAAATTTCAGAAGACTGTTTATTTCACCTGATTTTGTTGAGGAAAAGATGTACTGGGGGGTATTGCCAAAGATTCTGAACTATTCTGTTTATTATTGGGGGAAGGGGGCTTTTTAAAACAATAGCCAATTATTTTACATTTTTAATATATATATGTAGTATGTTCCACCACTTAAAAGGAACAACTCAGAGCTAACAATGGCCAAGACACTTCTAAAGAAGATTTGGCCTAACAGATATCAAATCATTTTAACTTACTGAAATAAACACAATATGTTTTTGAAGAACTATGGCATAGAACAAAGTCAAGAAACAGACTACCATATACATAGAAACTTGGTATGACGGAGGTTGTTTTTGAGATTATTTTGAGAAGAGAGCACTCTCTAAATGACACAAGGACAATGTATTATCTATTTAAGAAATAAAATGAGAAGTTGTAACTATGAAAGAAAAAACTGTCAAGTTGAATACATTAAAATGGAATACTTTGTACATCAAAAGGCACTATAAAATGAGTGAAACTATAAGCCACAAATTGAGAGAAGATATTTTCACACAAAACACTGGTGAAAGAATAGTATTCATAATATAAAAATAGCCTCTACAAAGTTCATAGCATGTAACAAGGAAGTTATGAATCGATGAGAGCTAATGAGAGAAAAAACTGATACAACCACTTCACATAACAATTTTCTGTTTTACTCTAAAACTAAAAATCTGAAAACCATAACTGGACATTCCAATTCCTAAATAAACTTTTAAGAATTAGCACCAGGCATCATGTACAAGCCATTCTTGGTTGTGAGGGAGACCTAGCTGTGACAGCTGACATCTCATTGATCACTAGGGTTGATTTGGCTGATCTTCCTGGCTAGGTGGTTGTCCTCTTCTTCCCTCACTGCTCCGTGTGTGTCCCTCCTGAAGCTGTGCGCTTGGTCTAAGGCGACGACCTTCCCCGATAGGGGAAGACCGTTCTTCCGTCAAGGGTATAGGAGTAGCTGCACTCCTGCTAGAACCTCCAAACAAGCTCTCAAGCTATTCTTAATATTCTTAATAGTGTTGTCTTCAGTGGTGAAAAGGAAAACAAAAAAAACCAAAACATTTTGTTTTTGGAAACATTACAAATGCATATTGACAAGAAAATGAAATGATAGTTTGTAGCATATTCATACATTGAAATTAAAGTCACAAATATATCTTGGATGCATAATATTGTTTAAAAAAATACAGGTGTCATCAAATTCTGTTTTAGTTTCTTATAGTTGTAATAAATTATCACAAAACTAGTGGCTTGAAACAACACAAATTAATTATATAACAATCCTGGAGATCATAAGTCCAAAGTGTGTCTCACTGGGTAAAATCATTCAATAGGCCTGGATTTCTTATAGAAGCTCTACGAAGGAAGACATTGCCTTGCCTTTCTAGCTTCTAGGCTGCTACATCCCTTGACTCATAGTCCCCTTCCATTTTCCAAGCCAGCTTTTGCGTCACTCCGACCACTGGTCCCATCATCATATCTTCTCTGACTCTCGTCTCCTACCTCACTCTTTCATTATGAAGACCCTTGTGATTGTATTGGATTCACTGGCTAATCCAGGATAACCTCCCCATCTCAAAATCCTTAAATTAGTCATATCTGCAAACTCTCTTTTGACATGTAAGGTAATGTATTCACAGGTTCCAGGGATTAGAATATGGACATTTTCTGCCTATCGGAGTGAGTATTATAATATTTTTATAAAGCTCAGAAACAAGCAAAAAAGTACAGTGTATTGTTTTGGATGAAATAACTTCTGCGGTAATGTGTCTATTTTTTTAAAAAAAGGAAATGATGAAGACAAAATCCAAAATAGTGTTTTCCTTGGTGGGTGTGGGAAAAGCCTGGGGAATTAGATAGCACAGAAACACCTAGCTAGATGCAAGAGATTGGCAATGTTAAAATTCTTAAGTTTGGTAGTGTATGTTCATGGGTTTTAAATTATACTTAATAACTTAGTATATTGTTACATATCTTACTTTGCTTGTAACACCCATTACATTACATGTATTACCTATTACAGTGAGATAGTTTAATAAAAATCAATATATAAAACATAGAATTTGAGAAATATGTACATTTTTTTCAAAGAGTACATATTTGTTTCTAACACTACAAGTGTAATGCATTATGTATTTGAGCATGTATAAACACAAGGGAATTTCTTATAAATTATGAGAAAGCAATATGAGACTGCATTGAATCACTCTACTGCTATATGACTCATGATAGCTTAATATTTTTAAACTCATAATTTATTTGTATAATTCAACTCAAATATTAAATGTCAAAAACACCTAACACAGTTTACTAATTAATATAGTTTTATCACTTGTGGGTAGATGTGTAGTCAGAGTATATTAATCAGCTTGGGCTGCCATAACCAAATACCATAAACTAGGGTGGCTTAAACAACAAAAATATTTTTCTCGTAGTTCCAGAGGCTGGAAGTCTGAGGTCAGAGTGCCAGCATAGTTGGATTTCTGGTGAGAACTATCTTTCTGGCTTCTAGAAGGCCACCTTCTCTGTGTGTGCTCACAGGTTGAAGAGAGAGAGCAAGCGCTGGTGTTCCTTCTTATAAGGGCACTAATCCAATCATAAGAGCCCCACCCTCATCTAAATCTAATTACCTTCCCAAAGTCCAATATACAAAAAGCCCTCACCTATAGGGTTAGGGCTTCAACACTGGATTTTGGAGGAACATAATTCAGTCCACAGCACACAGTTTCCTTTTTAAAGTATCCTCTTCAAATAAGATGTCTTAGTCTGTTTGGGCTGCTATGACAAAAATACTATAGACGGGGTGACTTTCAAGCAACAGAAATTTATTTCTCACAGTTATGGGGGCTGGAAGTCCAAGATCAGGGTGTTAGCATGGTTGAGTTCTGATGAGGACCAGAATGATGACTGCTCATTGTATCCTCACATGGCAAAGAGGAGAGGGAGAAATCAAGCTCTTTTGTGACTTACAGCACACTGATCCCATTCATGAGGCTCCACCCCCATGACCTCATCTAATTCTAATCACCTCCCAAAGACCCTACTCCCACCATCTAAGGGTGGGAGTAGGTTTTCAACATACGAATTTGGGTGGGGGGGGGCACACAAACATTCATTCTGTAGCATAAAATATTCTCTACAAAGTCCTCTAGAGTCCTGAGTGAAGTGACACATTTTATTCTTAGAGGTCACCCTCAGAATTAAAATACGTACCCAATGATTATCAATTATTACTGAATGAAAAATGAAACCAACTTGGTTTACCATTTGTATTTTATTTGTCCTAGCAATATGGTGCATATTAAAGAAATAAGCCTATTTATAGTACAAACAAATATACTGACGATTTTTTTCAGCTAATCTAACTTTGGAGGAAGGTGAAGGAAGAAAACAGCAAAATAGGACAGATAACATCTTATTCTGGAGAGCAATAAAGAATATACAAGTGATATACTGATCAATAATAATCAGTAGTTATTTTATAAAATAACGTTCTTTCTTAACTAATAAGTCTCTTACTTGGATTTTAAATTTTTAGAGGTATATTCCCAATTTGAATTCATATCAATCGTGTTTAAAGAAATATGCATACATTGACATCAAGCTATAAATATTTCAAATTTTAATTCTTGAAATTATTAACCAAAAACATGTCTGAATGTGAACTATCCTGCTGCAGCATTAAATTATTTAACAAGCAATAGCAAGATCAAATTGCTATTTGACCCACATAGACAAAGACAAATCTAGATTTACTCACAGTGGATCAATTTGACAATCTCATTCCATGACCCATACCCCATTTTATGCACATCTGCACCCAGACAGACTCATCTCCATACTAGTTCCCAAATCTGATTTGTTTTAACCATGCCAGAAGGAAGGAGATTAAAAGCCTCTACTGAAAGAGCTGAGAATTTTCATAAAATAACAATGCCTAGCAATCCTCCCTCCACAATAAATTCAAGTAACTATCAGTGTCTGAGTTTATTGCTTCTGTGTGACATTTACTTATCAATCTCTTAAATCCTTTCGGTTTAGACTATTCAAACAATCCACACAGAAACAAAACATAAAAAGACTGATCACCATGAAAATAAGCATCCTAGAAAAATGTGCATGTATGTCAAATTATTACGAATTTGAAGCACTCTGATCAAATGCAGAAAGAATTCCACTAAGTGTTAAAACAGTTGGAAAAGTTCTCCCCACCCCCAAGTCCTACTTTTAAGTTCCTTTGATACAAGGTGGCACAAAGTCAAGAGAGAACTTAAAACAAGCTTCACATTAATATTTGAAAAAGGGCACCCACTGTGTTTGATGTGGCGCCCTTCATGCAAATCATGTAGTCCAAGAGAAATCCCAGTAGGAAAGATGTTGCTTTCTTCTTTGCCTGCTCCCTTTTTTTTACTGCTGGATAATAATGAACTTCTCACACTCCCTTTGCAACCCCCCTGAGCTATACAGAAATTAAGTTATTACTTGCTAGCTGAAGACTCTTTCGGCAGTTTATCGAGACATCTTTTTTTATTATTATTATTGATTTTTGGTTAAGAGAAGAAGACAAATTCCAAGCTTCATTAGGGGGGAAAAAAGATAACCTATTTTTCTAATAATGAGAAACATAAGGTCTGAGCAAATGTGACCAAAATAAGATATATTCATTTAAATTATTTCAAAACATGATTGGTATTTATAAGAAGTATTCCTTTATCTACCGGCAGCATGCAGGGACATTGATTTAGCTGGAGACAGAGAATTATTAACAGAGAGACAGTGCATAGGAAACATGCCACTAGCTGACTATGGTCTCCTCATAAAGCACTCCTGCCTTGGGGGGAAAAGTGTGAAAACTAAAACCCAGTGTTAGAATTGCTACTATATTGACAGCACTCATTTTGTTGTACACTTGGAAGCTTTATATTTTTGGTGACTACGTACTTATCTTCGGGAATATTTTGAGAACTGAAATAAAGAGAGCCCTAACCCTTTCCTGCTTTAATAATGATATGTACAGATTTAATGCTTTCCCCAACCATCACACTGATGGCAAATTCACCTTGGGAAATCTTGGGTAATTTTTTTTGACCTCTTTAAAATGGAGATCATTTTTGTTGTAGCCTAACCTAAAAGTTTCAAGTTTGTGTTATAAATATAACAAAGGACATATCAATGTACTTCACTTAATAGATTATCAAACACTTTTACACACTAAGCTTTCATTTGTGCCTCACCACACTTGATGAGAAAATTACTCTTACTGTCCCTATTCTGCTAATAAGAAAATTGATTCTTAGAGAAATTATGTAAATTACCTCTATGCTTATAAACAGGTGATCTAGTACCTTTGTCCTCTGACTCCAGATTGCTTGAATTTCTTCCAATAACCTAATTTCTTCAGAGTTAAATAGATATCAAAGAATTAAGATCAATTCCTTAGCCTGCAAGAAATTTGGCCTGAAATCGCCATAGGACAGACAGTAAATGGGTTTCTCTGTATATACGATTTACATCAGCTCCAGCCTGTGAATGGGAACATTTATGGAAATACAAATTCTATGCCATGGTCCAGACTAAAACTATACTAGTTTTGGAGAATGAAATGATGAGTTTTAATTTACTTCACGTTGTCACCTGAAAACTTTTATCAAGAGGTTCCTTACAAAAATCCCTCCAAGTCCCTTCATCATTTTCCTCTCCCTGAACCTCCATGCTTCTGCTCTAGTGAATATAAAATATTGGATAGGAATGTGAAATTGATCACTTCAGATTTTAGATTATTATTTTTTTCTCTCCCATACTATTTGCTTAAGAATCCTATCTCTTAATAATATGTTTTCTCATTTCTATGTTACTTATTTTTAAGTATATACAATGTTGGTAACGTGTAGGTTTTACAGCTGGTTTATTTGCAAAACTGTCTGACACAGTAGGTGTATGGTAAGGCCACTCAAGATGGCTGTTCTCTTGCTTTCTGTACATCCCCTGCCTGACCAGGCCTGCTTCACCTACACCCTACTCGCATGACTGACCTTCCTACCTACTTGCCCCAGGCCCCAGCTAATGATAACTTATCAAAGGGGTGGTGAGCGGCATGACCTTCTGCTGGTTTCCTTGGTAACTACTAAGCCAACCTGGTGTCAATTCCCCCTATAATTAGCGATCTCCCCTTCCCGTTGGGAGCAAAGACTGCCACCAAGTTCTGCTAGCAGTCAGCTGTACATGGTGGGATGTCACTCCAGGACCTTGCTTCAGATGTGTAAGCTCCCCCATCCATTAAACCACTGATGTCTCTGTTGCTGACTCCGGGCTCTTTCTTCGGTCTTGAAGCTGGGCAAGCACAGGCTTTGTAGGACTTTCCTGGACTTTCTTGTTATTTCTTTTATTTTTTTTTATTTTTTTATTTATTTTAATAAATATTAGGTTCTTAATAAATATATTATTCTGATGACAAAAATTACGATAGTTATTTATTTCTATTGCAGTGTACCCACACAATTTCTTGTGGGTTCTTGATTTTGATGACTTTGTATTACTTTCCTCATATATCTTATTGTTACGGCTTCTAATATGCTATATTAGAAATTATTTTGCCTCTTAAGCCATTGCCTGTGTAGAATAAGACCATACCATAAAATTTTTAAAATTAGGATAACTGATTCCAATTTAAAATTAAGAGCCACAGACATTAAAAGGCCTACTTTAATATTCTGCTCATTTATCTGCTCTGCAAATTTATTACAGTAAAGCTAAAAAGACACTTCAATAGTACTGAATTTGAATTTTGGAAAAACCTTGGACAAAGGATTTAGTTTCCTCCTTGAATAAAATTAACATATCTACTGACAAAGAAAAATAAACCCAAGGAAGTAAATAGATGTTAATAATGATGAAAAGGATATGCTTGTCAAAACATGGACTCTAATGATTATTTTACACAATTACCATCACTTTGATAGCCTTTAAATAATGATTTCTCATCATCTCTTCAAATAAGACCATGAATTTCAATGTAATGGGTCAGACAATTAACGCATCTAAACTAAAACCTGCATGTGGTAGGTGCCAGTGGGCTGTTTGAGGGAAAGGCTAAACAAATTATACCTAGGTACTGCTCTACACAGCATGTGCTACTTATACGTGTATGCCTAGCAGCTTCTAATTACTGTTTTAATGATCTTATCTTTCATAGCTCCACACAGTAACCATTTAAAGAGTGAGCAAATAGATATGCTTCATATTCATGTGTCTGTACAATTTTCTACCAGCCTTTAAGATTCCTTTTTTATGCTTTTATACATTATACATTTGTTAAATTATTAACTATCTACCACTGACTTGGTTTAGAACACGAGGGCATTGCTACTACCAAGTCAAAGTTTTCGTTTTTTTTAGCCCCCTGAATGACACATATGGAATAAAGAATATGCTGTCTAGTTTGGTTTTGTTTGTTTTGTTGTTGTTAAGAAAACATTAATGAGGTCTGCTTAAGCATGGAATCACCAATTCAAAGACGCTGTTCTTTCATTAGTTCTTTCTATGTGCCTCCAAGTTAATGCCTATTATTTTAGCATATAAGATTATAAATTGAAGGTTTTAGCATGTGATGGCCAGTAGGTAAATTAATAAGTAGCTGCAGCTCCAGTCTTTAAAATTATACTTTGTAGAGAGAGGTGGTATTAAGTAATATTTGGGAACATGGTATATCATTGTGGTTTTTGTTTTGTTTTGTTTTGTTTTGTTTTTTGCGGTACGCGGGCCTCTCGACGTTGCGGCCTCTCCCGTTGCGGAGCACAGGCTCCGGACACGCAGGCTCAGCGGCCATGGCTCACGGGCCCAGCCGCTCCGCGGCATGTGGGATCTTCCCGGACCGGGGCACAAACCCGTGTCCCCTGCATCGGCAGGCGGACTCTCAACCACTGCACCACCAGGGAAGCGCTATCATTGTTTTTTAACAAAGTTAAATCTATCTTTGAACTTTATGAATATTCTCTGTATATCTTTCAACAATGATATTTTGTACTTTATTAAAGCCTGATTCTAGACATTAAAAAGCTTTCTAATCCTCATAAGAAGCCCATGAAGTCAGGAGTATTATCCTTGTTTTTCATACACAGATGTTTGACAAATTTTAGAAGTTGATTCAAAGTTATAAATAATGAGTCAGTTATGGATAAACTTCATCATTTTATCCACCAAAATATTCTATCTCTTTTAACAATTAATGTGAAGTGCAATGCTTACTATTTCTCTCTATATAAAATTTGTGTAATTATTATGTTAGCTAAAAATAAAAGTTGATAATCAGGATAGAATTATAGGTTAGTGCATCTATCTTTCTCCAACATAAACCAGAAATAAAGTTTTTTTTTCTTTTTTCTTAACAAGTTGTTTGCTATATTTATGAGTAAAAAATGACAGTAGTCCCCACTTTTGCAATTATATTGGTCAGGCAGGAATTATTGTCTCAGTCACTGTATGTCTTCAGGTGGTTTCAATGAAAAAGTCAAAGTCATTTGACTTTTGTATAAATTCCTTAGAAAGTGCCTACTGTTTTCAAATACATTGGGTAAAAGTATTTTTGATATTAATCAGTTTGGAGAAGCTGAGGTGATCTATCTGTGTACTTATCTTTAAATTTAAAAAGGTGTTATAACCCCAATTGTGATTTTAGGAAGCCTGTCTTTCCAAGTTTATAGTTCCTAGTCAAAAGTAACACCTGTATAAAAATCAAATAGTATTACTTTTTGAATATATTCTTGTTTCCATTACAGAGCCTCTTCTAAGCTGGATAGAAATAATTATGAAAAAATTTGAGGCATCGTCCTTTGTTAACTCAACCAAATAACTCCTGTTTTTAAACATTGTGAGATGGAGTGGAGTGAAATGAAGTATGCTGACCTAAGTAACTTTGGAAGTAAGTGAAGTCTTAACTGAAGACAGAAGAAACTATACATATGGATGATACTATAAGTGATAAAGTTGATTCCCATATGATTAAGTCTTAACAATTCTGAAACCACTATACATGTGTCCAGGAACAGAACAATTAAGTGGCCCAGGAGCTGAACAATTAAGTGGAACCAGGTTTCTCACTGTTGGAGTGGAAAGTCACACATAAGCAAGGAGAGGAGGCTAGAGTGACCCACGTTGTGATGGATTGATGTTAGTATGAACTTATATTTACCATAACAGAGATTGATGGTTATATACAGAAATATATATAGGTATACCATATACACAGGTTAGTATGCATGCATATGTATTTCCTTGCTGACAGGGCCTAGAAGAAATCTTTCTTCTTTTCTAATATATGCGTTCAATGCCATAAATTTCCCTCTAACCACTGCTTTTGCTATATCCCACAAATTTTGATGTTATGTTTTCAATTTCCTTTAGTTCAAATATCATTTAATTTTTCTTGAGACTTCTTGACCAATGTGTTATTTAGAAGTATGTTTTTTTAATCTCCATGTTCTTTGAGATTTTGCAGTTATCTTTCTGTTTTTGATTTAACTTAATTCCATTGTGGTCAGAGAGCAGATGAAATATAATTTCTATTCTTTTAAATGTGTTAAGGTGAGTTTTAGGTCTCGGAATGTGGTCTGTTTTAGTGAGTATTCCATGTGAGCTTGAGAGTAACATGTTTTTTGAGGTTGTTGGGTAATAGTCGCTAGGTGTAACTTAATATCCAGTTTATTAATGGTGGTGTAGAGTTCAACTATGTCCTTACTGATTTTTCTGCCTGCTGGATCTGTCCATTTCTGATATAGGGGTTTTGAAGTCTCCAACTGTGAGAGTGTGTTCATCTGTTTCTCCTTGAAATTCCATCCGTTTTTGCCTCGCATAGTTTTATGCTCTGTTGTTAGGCATATACACTTTAAGAATTGTATATCTTCTTGGAGAATTAACTCCTTTATCATTATGTAATGTGCTTTATCTCTGATAACTTTCCTACTTTGAAGTCTGCTCTGTCTGAAATTAATATAGCTAATCTTGCTTTCATTTGATTAGTGTTAGAATGGTACATTTCTCTGTACCTTCAATTTTTATCTGTGTGTTTTTATATTTAAAATGGGTTTCTTGTAGACAGCATACAATATGTTGATGCACTCTACAATCTCCGTTTTAATTGGTGCATTTAGACTGTAGATGTTCAAAATTATTACTGATATAATTGTATTAAAATCTAACATACTCATTAATGTTTGTTGGCCTTGTTCTTTATTTCTATATTTGTCATTCACTAGTTTTCTGCCTCCGGTGATTTTACTTGAGCATTTTATATGATTTCATTTTCTCTTCTTCATTAACGTATCAGTTATACTTTTCTTTTAGTGTTCACCCTAGAGTTTGCAATATACATCTACAGTTAATTCCAGTCCACTTTCCAATAATACCATATTACTTCACAGGTAGTATGAGTACCTTATAATGACAAAATAATGCTAATTTCTTCCTCCTGTGCCTTATAGCATTGCTATCACTCATTTAACTTATATATAACCATGCACAGGTGTGTGTATATATATAATTGAATACATGGTTGCTATTATTGTTTTGAACAAGCTGTTACCTTTTAGATCAATTAAGAATAAGAAATATTCTGGTGAGGTGTGGGGAGAGGGGAAGCATTCTGCAGTCCTATGATTAAGTCTCTGTTTTTTAGTGAGCCTGTGCTTCTGGACTGTGAACTTTACAAGTATTTCTGTTTTTTTCTCCCCCTTTAAGTAGCACAGGTGGCTAGAGTAGGCTGGATTTGGCTATTTTTCCTTCCCCAGGTCAATTAGTCTCTGCTTAACTAGTTTCTCCTGAGGGCAGACCTTATTAAGAAGAACAGAGTGCTCTGGTTTATTTCAAAATTGTTCCTTTTCCCTTCCCAAGGACAGAAGCCAGAGAGGGTTTTTCTCCAATATTTACTGGGAATATCTGGTGGAGCTTCTGGGGGTAAATCTCACAATATTTTAGGGGGCCTGTATGACTGGATCCCCCAGGATTTTTTTTTTTTTTTTTTGCCGTACGCGGGCCTCGCACTGCTGTGGCCTCTCCCATTGCGGAGCACAGGCCCCGGACGCGCAGGCTCCGTGGCCATGACTCACGGGCCCAGCCGCTCCGTGGCGCGCGGGATCCTCCCGGACGCCGGGGCACAAACCTGCATTCCCTGCATGAGCAGGCGGACTCTTAACTACTGCGCCACCAGGGAAGCCCACCCCCCAGGATTTTTTAACTCTCAGAGTTGTCCACGCTGGGTCTTCAATAATTCTCCAGTTATAGTTCAGTATTTCCTGCCTCGATGCTGGTTCCTGCTGTGGTTTCTGCTAGCAAGTCTCTGCTCAGGTAAGTCATGATTCCCTGTATTTGCCTGACTCTCCAATCTTGGGGGCAGCAATTTGCCCTGTGTCTTCCCTTCTCTTAGGGATCCAAGGAAGGGTTGGTTTTTCAGTTTATTTAACTTTCTACTTCTTGTTAGGACTGAGGGGTGATTTCCAAGCTCCTTACATGCAAAACAGGAAACTGAAAGTTCCTTCTTTAAATTTTTTAATGATTTTGTGGGCTTCAAGAAATCGTTATATCATGTAGTCTTTTTTTTTCCTTCTAAACATTTTACAGCTTTATTTGTCATATTTAGGCCTAAAAATCCTAGAATTGAAATAATTTATAAAATTTAGAATTTATTTTTGTATGTAGCATGAGTTAAAGATCTACTTTTATTTTTATGTGTGTCCAAGTATACTAGAAAAAAATTACTAGATGATCCATTCTTGACCAATTGCTTTACAGTATCATCTCCATAACGTATCAGCATCCCATATAGGGGTTTATTCATGTTCTATTGCTTCGTCTATTGATCAAAAGTCTTTCAACCCCATGCTGAAATTATTACATTTCCATAATCAATATTAACATTTCATACAAAAGCCTCCAAACTTGCATAGTTTCTCAGGATTGCTTGAGTGTATTTTTGGCTCTTTCTCTTCATATTTTCCTATAATCACATGAAAAAATTCATCGAAAAAAATGTTGAATTCTTAGTAAATATTCAGTGAACTTGAATATTAATTTTAGATGAATTGATTCTTTTTTACGTATCACTCCTTTTTATCTAAGAGCATAATATAAAATCTCCATTCATTTAAAAATTTTGTGACTTAACTTTTAATACTTTCTAATAGTCCCTGTAATAATCTTCCATATATTGTGTTAGATTTTTTATGATGTAACCTGTATTGTTGCTACTGTTGAAGACATTATCTTTCAATTTTAAACACTTTTTCTGTTTTTGCTTGTATACGGAAGTAGATGTAATTGCTAGTATATTGACCACAGCTACAATTTAATTAATTGTGCACTCATTTTTTTCCCCAGTGATTTGTCTTAGATGTATATTTCAACAGTCTTACCACCTTAAATAATGGTCATTTGTTTCTTCTCAGTCCTTACACACTGCATTATTATCTTTTTCTTTCTTATTTTCTGTAATGTTAACTAGAAACACTGATAGTGGGCATTCTTGTCTTGTTTCTGATTTTCATCAGAATACTTTAAATGGTGCACAATTACAAATGGTACGTGACGTGGATGTTGTAGGTAAGATTCATCATATTGAGAAAGTTCCTTTCTTGCTAAAAGATTAAATCACGCACAGCTCTTGAATATTATAAAATATATTTTCAGTAGCTATTGAAATGATTGTACATATATGCGCATATACATTTATATATGCTTATTATATAATTTGAATTTATATAATTATATTGTCGAGATTTTTGAAGAGTCTCAAATTTTACCCTATTTGCCTATTACTGATTCAGAGATGATGGCAGAATACAGGATACCCTTGAGTCAGAGACAAAGGGCTTTCTCAAGGCAGAGCAGGCAGTATGAGCATCAGCATGTCTGTGCTGTTTCCCCCTTGCTCCCAAGCCCCACTCGGTGATGTGAGGGGCCCACAATCCTAAGAACACAGCGGGTTTGTGTCACAGTTTAGGAATATAGGGCAAGGGCTCAGCAATTTTTGATTAAGGAGCAGACATGGTAGCAAGCCAAAACAAGCCGATCCTTCTACCCCATAGAATGAGCAGTTACAAAGTAGTCAGGCTTCAGTTGCCTTGACCTCCTTATTTGCTTATGTGACCAGCTACAGAAATTCTTCTTAACATATGTAAATTGAATATAATGATATAATATTGGATGTATTTTGCTAACGTATTGTTGAGGACTTTTGCAAAAATGTTAATCTATAAGATGGGCTTCTAATGTCCCTTATTAATACTCTTCTTGTATGGTGTAGATAATATAAATGAGCTTATTAGCCTCATAAAATGAAGTGGGTTGGATTTTTCCTTTTCCTGTTTCCTAGAAGAATTTACAAAAAACTGGAATGTATTCTTTTTCAAAACTTTGATAGGAGTAATTAATTAGTTCTTTGGGAAAGATATATAACTGCTAATTAAGCATCTACATGAGTTGTCTTTTTTCAGTAAATTTATTACATTCTAATATAGATCATTATAAATGATGTTTATTCAGAAATTTTCATCCTGTTCTTTGTTTTACAGTGTTATTATGAAGTATAGTATATATGTACAGGCATAGAAAGAGGATGAATTTAGAATGTAAGAAGTATTTTACAAATTTATAATACTTGGTTGGACCAGCCACTCTGACCAAAGTTTACATATTTTATCTGTCTTGTTTAGAGAATTATTAAGAGATTATTTCATGAGAGCTTTCATTCAACTGCTTTAGTAACAAAGCTTTACAGTTGGGCTTTATGAAGTTTGCATTTACTAGAAAATGGAAGAATAACATTCTTTTAATTTTGACATTCTACAAAGACCAGGAATGCTACTTGTGTAATGCTATCTTTGAGGGAATAAGCTATATGCAAAATTGTCCCTGAGTTTTCAGAGCTTCATTGGAGTATGCTCTAGTTTGTAACACATTGATCATATTGTGGGTTTATACACTGGCTTAACTGGGCATAGTCAAAATTTTTTAAATCTGAGGTTCATTTTATTCTTCTGGGGTTTGATAGAATGATTTAAGAACACTCCAGTGGAACACATAATGACCTATTATACTCATGTCCATTTTATGTAGATATTAACAATAGTAACTGCAACAGGACCTTGAAGTTAATTACAGAAATCAGAAAAACAATGAGATTACTAAGATAACTCTAGATAGTTACTGAAGTATTTTCCAAATTATTAAGTCTCTTAGAGTTCTAACCAATATAAGATGTATGGTAAACACTCCTGATGGTGGCCATCATGATGTTTGCTTCATAAGGTAAAAACTTTAGAAAGCTAGGGGTTTTATTTTCATCTGTTTACAGAGACATGAAAAAAAATACTTGGGGAGAGGAGACCATTATGGGAAGCTTGAGGATTACCCCAAGTTTGAGAATTGTCCCAATGATAAATAGATTGACTGAATTACCAACTGTATTGCCTCTTTGTAAGTTAGCTTTTCTTGTGAATGACTTCTAACCTAATTTTGTCTGTGGCCAAGAAGGTGGTTTATAATATATTTCCCTTTAAATTGCTGAGACTTGTTTGATTATCTAATACATGGTCAGGTTTTGAAATGTTCCATGTATACTAGTAGAGAATGTGTATTCTATAATTCTTGGGTATAATGATTATATGTACCCCCCAGAACAAACTATGAACTGTATGGTCCTAATCTACTACATTTTTTCTGATTTTTGTTAGTTTGATCTTGAATTACTGAAGAAATAAATGACAGATAACATGACTTTCTCTTTGAGGATATCTCACATTTTCCTCATATATTTGAAACTATACCTATATGTATTTATAATTTTCTATATCATATACAAGATAAATTGAGGTACATTTCCTCTATTTTTTTTGTATATTATGTATAAGACAGGGAATATATTTCTTAAAATGTTGGAGTATAGAGTTTGCTACTTCTGTCTATTTAGTAGTATTTTCATTTGAGCTGTTTTTCTTCTTAGTCCAATTTTTTAAATTTAACTTTCCCCAAATTAATAAACTTCATCTAGATTATTAAATTAATTGGCATATTTTTTTTGTATTTTTTTCATTTTAAAATAATTCTTGTCAGAGATACCTCTTGACAATAATTCATTCATACTATATTTATTGAATCCCTAGCATATGAAAATAGCCTGTTCATGCCTTTATGAAACTTATATTCTATTGGTAATGATGGATGATGATAAAAATAGAGATTTAAACATACAACTTGTAATAATGATAAGTGGTTTTGAAAGCAATGTATGCAGGATAGTGGAAGAAAAGGAAATGCAAGAGAGAAGCATTTAGTGGTTTTGTTATTCAACAGAGGGTATTCGGAAAAGGCTCCTTAATAAGATATACTTGTCAAAAGCCTTCAGGAGGTGATGGAGGGAGCCATCCAATTATCTGGACAAAAACCCTACCTGGCTGGGAAGCACTAAGGGCAAAGGACTGAGGATGGGGAATTTTTGGTGAGTTAGTGGAACAGTAGGAGGGCAGTGCAGCTGAGTAATGAAGTTAATAAAAGGAGAGCAGTTGGAAGATGAGGTCAAAGAGACAGGGGCTTGAGGGCTGCTTAAACTATTGTAAGGCTCTCACTCAAAATAGTTCTGGAATGTATGATACATTTTGTTTTCTCTAGCTGTGCTGGTTTCCCAGCACAAATAATAACAAATTACTGTAATCTGGGTATCTTAAAATAACAAAGTCATTCTTTAATAGTTCAGGAGGCCAGAGTCTGAAATCAACATGTCAGCAGGTTGGTTCCTTCTGGAGGCTCTGAGGAAGAAACCATCCCAAGCTTCTCTTTTAGCTTTTGATGATTTCTGGACATTCTTAGTGTTTGTTCCTTGCCTCTTTCAGGTTCTGGTATCTCTAGGCACTCCTTGCTGTGTGGGAACAGAACTCCAATTTCTGCTTCCATCTTCAGATGAACTTCTTCCCTGTATGAGTCTCTGTGTGTCCTCTCCTCTTCTTACAAGGACACCAGTCACTGGATTCAGGGCCCATCCTAATTCAGTATGATCTCATTGCAAATAATTACCTCAGTAAGGACCCTATTTCCAAATAAGGTCACATTCTACATGAATTTAGAGGAGAGGGGACTATTCAACCCACGACACTAGCCAAAGATGAATCAAGTACAGTTTCCTTCCCAGAGTCCACTCCACTCTGCAGGAAACATCTACCATTGCTTGCTGTCAGCAGTATTTCAACCAGCACCCCCTGTATTGCTCTCTGCCTGGTCTGCCTTCAGGGAACTCCAGCCTTGTTATTCTCTGGAGGAGTTTCTAGCTGAAGGTCAAACACCAATCCAACCCCCACAAACTACAGCAGATACAGGTCTGATTCTTGTCATATTCTGCTCTTTAGTTTAATGGCGTTGGGGCTCAAAGATTCCTGTATCTCAGCCAGTATTCATCCAGGGAGGAGGGGCTGGTCTTCCCTCTTGTAAAGCATCTCAACTGTGTACATGGTAAGAAGCGAGGGGAGGGAATGCACAACATTCAGGCAGCTTTCTGCAAAGTAATTCTCTCTTCTGACTTTCTCTACCAATCGGCCTATCATATGCCTTTAGGTGAGCTGAGGGATGAGGTATAGTTTTCCAGTTCTCTCTTAGTAAATTTTCAGAGGACCTGGCAACTCTTAGAACGTTCTGATCACTTTATACCCTTTGTTTTAAGCTCATGGCCCTCAGCCAAAACTGAGACAACCGAAAAAGTTTTATTTAACATTCTGATACAGAAGAACTAGAAAAAGGAACAAAGATGAGTTCTTGTCCATTGTTGTTGTACATTCACCCAATTCAGGGATCTTCAAGTTTATGAGAGTAAAGTATCCCCAATCCTAGTATAAAACAACAGCAACATAAATACAGAGTGGCACATTGGAATTCCAGGATTCATAAACATCAAAACCTTTTATTGTCCTCAGTTTAATTAATGGGGCCTGAAATGAACACAGATCACATTGTAAGCAGTAAGAATGTTATAATATAAATTAGAACAAATTATATTGGTTATGAACACGTAAAGCTGTGAATGTTTTTCCAGCTGTTGGAGAATAGCAGTAAGACCGTTCTAACCCATTTTAAAGATGGTGAATGAAAGAATTGCATACTTCCCCAAAGACCAACCTAAGTAAAAATGGATGATCAACTAATAATTGTAAATAACTTTAAACTTTTGTCCTAATCATAGGATTTATACAAATTAACTATCAAATGTTCTAAAATATATAAAAACACAAAGCAATTCTATCAGATAAGTTTTAACATTTAAGATTTTGTTATATATTGTCCCACATTCATATATATATTTTTATTAAGGAGAATGTTTCATAAGGTTACATTTTACATTGGTTTGTTTATACCATACATGCTGTTTGCAATCTATTTTCTTAACCTATATGCTTAGTCCCAGCATTTTCCTGTGTCATTATATGCTCTTCTGAAGCATTACTTTCTTTTTTTACTTTTTATTGTAGAAAATTCAAAAATACAGAAAAATAGAATAATATAAGTAGCAACGTCATTTGTACATGCATGTTTCATCTATTGTCTTCCCAGTATTTTTTATTTGTTTGTTCCTGGAGTGTTATAAAGCAAATTTTAAATATAATATCATTTTATCTGTAAACACTTCAGTGTACATTTCTAATAGTAAGAACTTTTTGAAAATATAACTTTGATAATATAATTGCACCTTACAAAGTTAACAGTAATCTCCTAATATTAATTAATACACAGTGTTTGCTATTTCCCCACTTGTCTCAAACATTTATTTTTATGATTGGCTTGTTCAAATAAGGATCTAAACGACTGGCACATTGAATTCGTTGGTATGTTTTATAAGTCAGTATAAACCTTTTGTGACTTTATGTTCCTTTATTTTATTTTATTTTATTTTTTTTTTGTAAATACAGTTTTATTGGAACACCCCTACCCCATTCATTTTCAAATTTTCTATCTCTACTTTTTTTTTTAACATCTTTATTGGGATATAATTGCTTTACAATGGTGTGTTAGTTTCTGCTTTATAACAAAGTGAATCAGTTATACATATACATATGTTCCCATATCTCTTGCCTCTTGCGCCTCCCGCCCTCCCACCCTCCCTATCCCACCCCTCCAGGCGGTTACAAAGCACCGAGCCGATATCCCTGTGCCATGAGGCTACTTCCCACTAGCTATCCACCTTACGTTTGTTAGTGTGTATATGTCCATGACTCTCTCTCACCCTGTCATAGCTCACCCTTCCCCCTCCCCATATCCTAAAGTCCGTTCTCCAGTAGGTCTGTGTCTTTATTCCTGTCTTACCCCTGGGTTCTTCATGACATTTTTTTTTCTTCTTAAATTCCATATATTTGTGTTAACATACGATATTTGTCTTTTTCTTTCTGACTTACTTCACTCTGTATGACAGACTCTAGGTCTATCCACCTCATTACAAATAGCTCAATTTTGTTTCTTTTTATGGCTGAGTAATATTCCATTGTATATGTGTGCCACATCTATTTATCCATTCATCCGATGATGGGCACTTAGGTTGTTTCCATCTCCGGGCTATTGTAAATAGAGCTGCAATGAACATTTTGGTACATGACTCTTTTTGAATTTTGGTTTTCTCAGGGTATATGCCCAGTAGTGGGATTGCTGGGTCATATGGTAGTTCTATTTGTAGTTTTTTAAGGAACCTCCATACTGTTCTCCATAGTGGCTGAACCAATTCACATTCCCATCAGCAGTGCAAGAGTGTTCCCTTTTCTCCACACCCTCTCCAACATTTATTGTTTCTAGATTTTTTGATGATGGCCATTCTGACTGGTGTGAGATGATATCTCATTGTAGTTTTGATTTGCATTTCTCTAATGATTAATGATGTTGAGCATTCTTTCATGTGTTTGTTGGCAGTCTGTATATCTTCTTTGGAGAAATGTCTATTTAGGTCTTCTGCCCATTTTTGGATTGGGTTGTTTGTTTTTTTGTTATTGAGCTGCATGAGCTGCTCGTAAATTCTGGAGATTAATCCTTTGTCAGTTGCTTCATTTGCAAATATTTTCTCCCATTCTGAGGGTTGTCTTTGGGTCTTGTTTATGGTTCCCTTTGCTGTGCAAAAGCTTTGAAGTTTCATTAGATCACATGTGTTTATTTTTGTTTTTATTTCCATTTTTCTAGGAGGTGGGTCAGAAAGGATCTTGCTGTGATTTATGTCATAGAGTGTTCTGCCTATGTTTTCCTCTAAGAGTTTGATAGTTTCTGGCCTTACATTTAGGTCTTTAATCCATTTTGAGCTTATTTTTGTGTATGGTGTTAGGGAGTGATCTAATCTCATACTTTTACATGTACCTGTCCAGCTTTCCCAGCACCACTTATTGAAGACGCTGTCCTTTCTCCACTGTACATTCCTGCCACCTTTATCAAAGATAAGGTGGCCATATGTGTGTGGGTTTATCTCTGGGCTTTCTATCCTGTTCCATTGATCTTTCTGTTTTTGTGCTAGTACCATACTGTCTTGATTACTGTAGCTTTGTAGTATAGTCTGAAGTCAGGGAGCCTGATTCCTCCAGCTCCATTTTTCGTTCTCAAGGTTGCTTTGGCTATTTGGGGTCTTTTGTGTTTCCACACAAATTGCGAAATTTTTTGTTCTACTTCTGTGAAAAATGCCAGTGGTAGTTTGATAGGTATTGCATTGAATCTATAGATTGCTTGGGTAGTAGAGTCATTTTCACAATGTTGATTCTTCCAATCCAAGAACATGGTATATCTCTCCATCTATTTGTATCATCTTTAATTTCTTTCATCAGTGTCTTATAATTTTTTGCATACAGGTCTTTTGTCTCCTTAGGTAGGTTTAATGTTCCTTTATTTTTTCATCCTGTTTTTTTGTAGAAAAGTAAATAGATCTTTGGAGTGCAGAATTTTCCACATTCTGGATATGACCAATTTCATTCTTATGTTGTCATTTGGCATGCTTCTCTCCCTACTGCATTTCCTGTAAACTACTATTTAGATCCTCAGTTTTGATTAGATACAAGTTTAATTTTTTACTGACAAGAATAATTTTTATGCAGTGCTATGGTCTTCCGATTGTGTCACATGAGATGAAATACAGTGTCTATCTTAACTACAGTTATATCACTTCCAATGACTGCCTAGAATTTAAATAATTGTAATATACTTTCCTTTTTTTAAAAAAAAGAATCCCTTATTCTGGATATTTGGAATCCAAAATGTGCTTCATGGAATTTGATAAAGTTATAGTATAAACAACATCTTCTAACAATGATAATTTTCTTACAAAGACATACATTATAAACAGAAAACTCAACTGAGGAATTTTGTAAGGCTTGTCTTCCTTTAGTAATTTCTCTACTCCTGGTCACATTCAATTTAAAATACAGAAAAATCTAGGATGGCTCCAATCCCCTGAATTAATGTCTGCATGGGAGGTGTAATATAACCTGGGAGTAACTCAAATATTGGCATTTATTATTGCTCAATTAAACTTTCAAACAAGTGTGTGGTCATATATACTAAGGAGGAGTTGTGATTTAGAATACAGTTAAATAATCATTAAATACTTAACAAAATCTACAGTTATGAATGCCTGCCTATAAATGATATTGAGGAGTTTCCTAATTATACTAGATTCTTCAGTATTTGCTGTTGAGAACTCTCTTCTGTATATGGTACAGATCCAGGGCAGAGTTGGTTGGTACCTCTATGCTACCTAGCCCTCAGTGGCTAAGAAAGCCTCACAATAACTACTAACATTTCACCTTAAGATTATCTCCTAACCCTGACTTGGAAATAAATGACAGGTCCTTGTTCTGAAAGCATGTTCAAACTGTTGCTTTCCAATTCCATGGGATGTTATTAATTTTTCTAATAAGCAATAAAATAGTTCAACAACAAGTGCCATGTGTGTAAGACCAAAGAGTACAATGTACGTGGGTCAGTGTTTTGGTCATATTCTTTTCTGTGTAAGCTGTGGACCTCCAAATCAAACGGTAGCTGAGCGGCAGATTCCTATGTCCGCAAGACTAACACTCTCTCAGTCTCTCATTCTTTTCTGCTTCTCTTATCTCTCTCGTTCCTTCTTTTCTCTGAAAATCAGCTTCAGTCTTTCAGATTAAGTCAATCTGTAACTATGACCTTTATCAGTTTGCTGATTGCTTTATCATAAGACAGTGATGGACTCTGATTCAAATGTAAAATTTTACCAGGCAAGAAGGAAGGAAGGAAGGAAATCTGGCAAATATGTGTTGGTTTAATTTTTGACAGAGGTGTCAAGGAAATGCAATAGAAAAGAACAATATTTTCCAATAAATGGTGCTGAAATAACTAGACACCATATACCAAAAAAAAAAAAGCAAACCTCAAACTACACACTCAGATAATTATACATAAATTAACTCAAAATGAACCATAGCCTTAAAGATAACATGTAAAATTATAAAAATAGTAGAAGAAAGCATGGGAGAAAATCTTTGTAACCCTGGGTTAGATAAAGGCTTATTGGATGCAATACTAAAAGCCCAATATGTAAAATGATAAATTGGATTTCATTAAAATTAAAAACTTCTGCTGTTTGAAAGATATAAAAATGAAAAGATAAGCTGCAGACTGGGAGAAAATATTTGCAAGTCATATATCTCAGAGAGGACTTATATGCAGATTATATAGAGAACTCTCAAAACTCAATAATTGTAAAACAACCAATAAAAAACTGAGCAAAAGATTTGAACAGACATTTCACCAAAAAAGATATATATTGATGGCAAATATGTGGCTGAAAGGAAGCTCAACTTCATTAGTTATTAGAGAAAGGCAAAATACAATGAGATACCACTGTTTACCTATTAAATTGGCTTAAAGCAAACAGACTGACAATTTACAGCATCGTTAAAGATGTCCAAAGTGAAGTCTCTGATATACTCTTCATTATGTAATCTAAAAGAGTAATCAACTTTTCTCCTTCTTAATTTCCACATCTGTAAAATCTGGCTGTTAATACCTACCTAGTCTATGTATCCTATTGGGCTGCTGTGAGAAACAAATGCAAAACATGTAGGAAACATTTTGTAAAATACTAAGTACTTTACTAATGTAAGAGATATTGCAGTAGTATAACTTCAGTGAGGTTGATAGGAAAGATTCAAAACATAAATGCTGAAAGCATAATGATAATCCATTGGTATATGAGAGATATTTATATCATTTATTATACAGAATTCTTGAAAGATACTAAAGAACCATCATTATCAAGTAAACATGGCAATGATCTTAATGCTAGCAATTGCTTTTTGATCATAAAATTATTGGCCCAGAATATCAAAAAAATGTTAGTAGCCAATTTAATGGTATGAATATTATATGTGTATAAACCATCTCTATGTGATATTCAAGGCAAATTGAGATATTAATCAATTATTTCAATGCTTGCCTTCAAAATAGCCTCATATTTAATAAAAATATTCATTATACAAATATATTTTCCTCTTCTTTGCTTCTGTATCTGATCAGTTACTATAAAGCAAACTGATAATACATTGAGCTGTACTGTTCTGCAAAGAAAAGATGAAAAGAAATAAAATGACGACTCCCAATCTAAAGAAAAAACTAAAATGTCAACAGTCCCTTGGTGACAGTTTTAAATGAATCTTTAAAAGAAGCTTATTTTGGAAAGCCTTCTGGTCACCCCCAATTACTATGGTTGCCTTAGTTGTGACAGCTGGTGTATAATCTTTGATTACGCTGTCATTAAAATGTCTTTTATACCTTTTTTTAATGCCATCAACACACCATTTGCTTTTCAAATCACACCCTAAAGTGGGTGGATCATGGGCACTGAGGTATCTATGAGGTTTCTAAGCCTCTTTCACACTTTTAGGAGCTGGTAAATTCAGACACAATGTGGGAATCCGATGCTGCTCCAGCTCTGACATACTAAACTTATCCTAGAATTTTTTTAACATCAACTCACATTTTTAATATTTCTTTTTCTACTCTCTACCTCAACAGGAAAAAAAGAAGTATTAATTTTATTAGAGTTCATCAATGTACCTTGTTGAAAATGGTAATAATGAGGTCAGGACAGAGGTGCAGCCACCAAGCACATCCATTACAGCTTCACAGGGAAAAACCACAATAGTTTCATAGCCTTAGACCACATCTTTAACCCAGTGAGCAGGCATGAAAATTTGCATCAGTGAAGCAGAGGAGCATGCAGATTCATCTCTGGTATGTGCAGGAAACTTAATGAGGAATCAGAGTGTCTTTTTTTTTTTTTTTTTTTTTTACCCTTTTCCCAATCATATGGTTTAAAAAATGAATTCAGGTATCTTCATTGAGTCCCAGTTTCTTTGAGAGTAAAATGAGGATAATAACTGCTCTTTTTACTTCTTGGAGTTGTTTGGATACACATATTGACACCATATAATAATCTGGAAAGCTCTAACATAATACATCCCTTGTGGTAGTGGTACCTCTACAAGTAAGCTAATCAGAACAGGTGTCCAGTTCCTAGTGGCTCAGCAACCTGGGTGCCACAAAAAGAGGACTGGCCAGGTCAGCTGAGGCAGTTCTGTGTCTGCTCGTGTCTTCAATTGCTCAGCCAGGCAGGAATCCACTTCAAATTTTCATTAGAAAGTAAAAGTTTTTTTAAAAAAATCAGTTTTCAAAAACATTTTGAAAAAAGGATATTTACTATGATTCCATTTTTTCATTGGAGAGATTTTTAAATAGTTCGAAAGATAAAATAAAAAATTTAAGCATCTTAGTAAATTGTTTTCAATAAGAGATCTTTAGATACTTAATAGACTGAAATGTTGATAGAAATGGGGTTACAGAAGTTGCTATAAGATTTCAAGAAGCATGAAAGAAATATATTTAAAAGCTATAGTATCTTGCATTTTAATTATTTATGTTTTGCTTTTTGCTGTATAAACAGTGGTTTTCTAGTGCTGATTAAAATATCTGATTGGCAATGTCTTGGAATAATGCAAACCAAATAAACCTAAAAGTAATTGGATATATTAAGTTAGGAGATTAAAAAGTTTTAAATCATGAGTTTCATGTGAGAAATGTAATATGAGTTCTTTAATTGGAAAAAGGCTAGTAATCTCAATTTTAAACCTTAAGACAATTATCCATGAAGTGTGTTACAATTACATTATTTGAAATGAACCATCTATTTACTATATTATTTACTGCGTTTCTTAGTTTAAGCTCAGATTTCACTGAAGATTTCTAGGCTCTTTTTTGAGTATGGGAAACTTTCCAATCATCAAATGCTTATTGCTTTTAAGGTACATCCTTGTCAATATCTCTGCTATTTCACACTATATTTCCTCCACGGCTCATCATAAAGCACTTCTCCAGTTCCAGTGATTTACTCCTGGTGAATTTCTAAAATTGCATCATGAATTCCTTCATAGAGACTTCACTCTCTGTTAAACCCACACTGATTTTCCATGAAAAGTGCATTTGGAATTGGAATTTTCCCATCATTATATATAGTAAAGTCTCACGTAAAATATTGAAGTTCTGAACTAGTTCCCTTCTTACATATTAGATATTTAGAGGGCTTGTGATTATGAATGCAGCCTTTGCTTAAGTATATATTGGTTCTGAAATAGGTTCTCCTTTTTAACCATATTCCAAATAATAAAACCTATGTGAACTATTCATAATAAAGGGAGATGATTTTTTGGTGATATGTTAAAAATCATTCCAGAAAAGAATGAATTCTGAAAATCCTGCCATCTGTTACCAATTAAATTCAAAATTTGTAAATGACTGTTAAGTAGACAATGTAGTAAGTATAAAAAATGAGAATTATGATTGCTTTTAGGGAGTTTATTCTCTCTTTAGTAGAATAATTTAAGTATCTGCATAACTACTAATCAATATCCGATAAATGACTGAATAGAGACATTGGGAGACCCACGATGGATTTGGGATGATAGCACTCCTTGAAACTTTCTTAATTTCCAAAAAGAGTTTCCCTCAATGCTGTGGGATCTAAATGTTAAGAAATAGTGTTATAGAACAGGGACCTAATTTTAGCCACATTTATTGGTGTTTTGAACAGGGCTGTATTGTGTAGGTCTGTATTATTGATTGAGGCCAAGATAATTGTAACTTAAGGAATGGATATAGTATAAGCATTAGAGGGTTTTTCAAAAAGCATAAATCTTACTGTGTAAAATCATAAATAAGTTATTGACTGACCAAAGCAGTGTTTGGAAAACCAGCCAGATCCCAGGGTTGCTGGAAGGACCATTCACCATCCGTTTGAGGATCTGGAGGTCTGAATGTGATGACAAGTATATAGTCATGCAAGCAAAGGAGTAATGGCCCTTTCTTCTTGAGTTTGTGAAGCCTTGACCATTTTATAGTTATATAGACTTGCAGATTACCTGTTTGGGGGCATGTGATGAGTCAGCACATATTGAGAGGATCATGAAGGAAAATGAGAGAATGGTATAAATAATATAAAAATGTGGAAGGAAGGAAGAATGAGGACAAAAAATCCTGCCTCTTTGTGAAGCTGAATCTTTGAGAATAGCACAATCTCTGTCTCTTGCATGGATTTATCTACTCATGACCACTGTTGATGGATTGTAATACCTGAAGGAGTCTCTAACAGTTGAATGAGTGTGTGCGTTTTCTTTTGGAATCAACAGATGCTCAAAATGGTATTATGAGTCTGCCACTTGTTATATTGTTTCTTTCTGACTATATCAATGTAACTCTTTTAAAACTTTGCTCAGCAATTATCTAATCCAGAAAGATAATGTTATGTTAAGGGCCACTCCTCTTTGCTACTAATGCACATTCAATTACAGCACTTACTAAATTCTGTTGATTAAACCCTGGCTTAAAATTTTGGTGGCGAATGTGCACAAGTACTTTTCTGCTTAGCATAGGCAAACAATCACATATCTTTCTCTCACCCCTGAATTCTCAGTGTCCTTTTCTGTCCACTATCCAGACGTTGATCTGTCTAAAGCCTTCTATTCCCGTTTGACTATTCTTCCATGCTCTCAGTTTCCTGACAATGAGAAAGACCCAATTTAACCTGAGCTTTAATGACCAATAATGAGAGTTAATATATTACTCTCACTCATAGACATGTGCATTTAAACATTTGTTTAAATAAGTCCTTCCTTAAGGACATTGTATCTCTAAATTTTAAACTGTACCCCACTCACAGGTTGATTTGAAAAGAGTTTTTGAGTAGAGTATAACTCTTGATTCATCTCAAAACATGTTTATTGTTCATCTATATATAATCTCAGCCCTCAATAAATATGATAGTTTGGTTTTGAAAACACAGTCCTCCCAGAATCAGCTAAGCACTTGTCTTGAACATCAACTACATTCTTACCCATATATCAAGTGGTATGTGACTACTAGCCTTTTTCTTTACAATAACCATGCTATTATTTTGCCCAATATTTCTAATCGTATTACCTAAACCTGCTGGACTGCTTTCCTTATCTAAACTATCTAGGTCATTGATAGGAAACTGAGAATTCAGTTTGAAGATGAAGGAAATATTGAGAGTTAGAATTAAAGATGGGGGAAATATTTTACCGTTTAAGCATATTTCTGTAAAGCCTTGATTGTGAGATAATTCTTAATAAAGCTCCCATATCTCATTGTGGTTTTGATTTTCATTTCCTTGATAATTAGAGACGTTGAGCATCTTTTCATGTACCTGTTGACCATCTGTAGGTCTTCTTTTGAATAATGTCTCTTTGAATAATGACGCTTCAAAAAGCGTCAGGTACCACAATGTTCATTGCAGCTCTATTTACAATAGCCAGGACATGGAAGCATCCAAAGTGTCCATTGTCAGAGGAGTGGATAAAGAAGATGTGGCACATATATACAATGGAATATTACCAGCCATAAGAAGAAATGAAATTGAGTTATTTGTAGTGAGGTGGATGGACCTAGAGTCTCTCATACAGAGTGAAGTAAGTCAGAAAGAGGAAATGAAATACCATATGCTAACACATATATATGGAATCAAAAAAAAATGGTTCTGAAAAACCTAGGGGCAGGACAGGAATAAAGACGCAGACATAGATAATTGACTTGAGGACACGGGGAGGGGGTAGGGTAAGCTGGGACGAAGTGAGAAAGTGGCACGGACATATATCCACTACCAAACGTAAAATAGATAGCTAGTGGGAAGCAGCCACATAGGACAGGGAGATCAGCTCGGTGCTATGTGTCCTTCTAGAGGGGTGGGTTACGAAGGATGGTAGGGAGATGCAAAAGGGAGGCAATATGGGGATATATGTATATGTATAGCTGATTCACTTTGTTATAAAGCAAAAACTAACACACCATTGTAAAGCAATTATACTCCAATAAAGATGTTAAAAAAATAAATAAGAATTAAAAAATAAAGTAATTATTGATATAAATGTACTTATTGCAATATTTTTCCATGTTTTCCTGGTATTTTTGTAGTTCTTTGTTCATTTCTTCTTTTTGTTTTTCATTTTGTGGTTTGATGGTTTTGTTTTGTAGCATACTGGAGTTTATTTTTGTGTGTGAATCTGTTGTATGTTTTTGATTTTTGGTTATCATGGGGCTTATGTGATCCACAACTATATGTACTTGCTTTAAACTGATAGTCATTCAAGTCCAATCACACTTTAAAAGACCTATTTGTTTTCTACTCCTCTCCTCAAAGTTTTGTGATTTTGATGCCCTATTTTTCATCATCATACTTCTCCTTTTACTGTTTCTTGTAGTTATACTTGCTTTTACAATTATTTTTTAATCTACATACTGGTTTATTTAAGTGATTGTCAATCCTTACTTTAAATTTACCTTTCCTATTGGGCTTTTCCCTTTTTTGTAGCTTCTTCTTTTTCATTTCAAGAAGACCCTTCAATATTTCTTTTAGGGCAAGCTTAGTATTGCTAATTCATTTAGTTTCTGCTTGTCTGAGAAATTCTTTATCTCTCCTTTTGTAAATGATAATCTTGCTGGGTAGAGTGTCCTAGGTTGCAGGGGTTGAAAGTGTTTCCTCTCAGGGCTTTGAGTATATCCTTCCACTCCCTCCTGGCCTGCAAATTTTTTGTACAGAAGTCAGCTGATAGCCTTAGTGAGCTTTCCTTGTAAATGACTCTTTAGTTTTCTCTTGCTGCTTTTAGAATCCTCTCTTTAGGGCTTCCCTGGTGGCACAGTGGTTGAGAGTCCGCCTGCCGATGCAGGGGACATGGGTTCATGCCCCGGTCCGGGAAGATCCCACATGCTGTGGAGTGGCTGGGCCCGTGAGCCATGGCCGCTGAGCCTGCGTGTCCAGAGCCTGTGCTCCGCAGCGGGAGAAGCCACAACAGTGAGAGTCCCACGTACTGCAAAACAAAAAAAAAAAGAATCCTCTTTTTAACTTTGCCATTGTAATTATGATATGTCTTGATGTGAGTCTATTTGAGTTTATCTTATTTGAGACTTTCTGTGGTTCCTGTACCTGTATATATTTTCTTCTTTAGGTTTGAGAACTTTCCTGTCATAATTTCTTCAAATACATTTTCGATACCCTTCTCTCTCTCTTCTCCTTCTGGAACTCCTATCGTGTAGGTTTGCATGTTTTATTTTATCTCATAGGTCTTGTATATTGTTTTTATTTTTTTTCTTATTTGTCTCTTTGTCTGCTGTTCTGATTGGGTGATTTCCATTGTTCTGTCTTCCAGATCCCTCCCAGGGGTGGAAGTCTCAACTTTATGCCTTTTTTCTGTTCAACCCGGTCACATGGAAATCTTTCTTGTGGCTTTGGTTGTATAGGAATTCTTCTGCCAGTTTCTAGTTAGTTTTCCATTTGAATTGTTTCACATGAAGATGTATTTTTGATGTGTCTGTTGGGGGAGGTGAGCTCCATGTCTTCCTACTCCACCATCTTGTTCGGACCTCTGAAAAAAATACGTTTTAAGAGTAAGTTTATTTCAGCATCCCTCAGTATTTTCCTATTTTTTTCTGTGTCTTCTGCCTCTTATGTTGCTTCTTAATGACAGAAATTTCATATTAAAGTGCATATGTGTATATATGAATCTCTATGTGTGTGCATGTACATATATGAATATATATGATATCTATCTCTATGATATTTGTAGATATGATATATGATACCTATCTTTATGAAATAGATTAATGATAGATATTCATCCAGATTGCTGAATAGCCTTGAGATTAAGGTTGATGGCACATGGCTAAGAAGAAAGTAATTAAATTCTAATACTCTGTGTTCTAAGAGGGCTCAGATCTTGGTGTAAGATGATGCTCAAGAGAAACCAGATGGTGTTTTCTGTATTTATCTTCAGGAGACTCTAGAGAAAGTGAAAGTTCTGAGAGAAACATTCTAGGTGGCTAAGTTTAGGGTGTATTTTCTCTCAGGAGAGCTTGGTTGGTTCCTTAAGGCAAGGGATTATATTTTAATAGAGGGACTAGTACCTGACCCTGGTCTGGAGGTGTCTAAAGCAATCAGGTATACAGGAATAGCCCACTCTTAAGGATTCAAAGGACCAAATTCTGTGTGCCTAGGAATGAGAAGATAGAGTTTCCCCCTTACCCGTTCAAACTTAGAAGTTGGAAATAGACCTGGAATGGCCTCTTTCATAGCATGGTTGGTGTCACTATTGAGCTGAGGGAGCATGTCAGCCTCTCAGTCTTACACACAATACCACATGAATTGTCAATAGGACTGAGTGAGACATAGCTTAGCTTGTGGAGGTCCCCCATGAGGAAAGGACTTTGTTGACATGTCTAAGCATGCCTACAAGAAACGTCTATACTTCCTTCTTGATTCTGCTCTATAACCTCATCAACATCTTCATTCTATGACCTCAGGTTGCTTTAGATAAATTGACTAGTGAATAAATAATTCAGAATAAAATATTCCAACATGATTTCCACCAATAAAAATCCCTGTTATCTGAGGAATATGGGAATTGAAGGCAGTATAGCAGGAGGAAGAGGGAACTAAACTGATTATTTTTACAACATTGATTGTGTGGCAAGCAGTACACTCAGTACCCTACATGTAATACATCACTTAATCTCTACAACAACCCTGTGAAATAATAAAATTCATTAGATGAGAAAAGTGATTTTCGGAGCACAGAACTAATTTTGTCTAAGATCACACAAAGAAGTATTGGCAGAATCAGAAACAACCCTAGGTCTGTCCTCCTCAGGAGTTGAAATGCTTTTTGTTATGACAGCTTCAATAAGGAGAACTTTTTCATCAGGGGACCTTTTTATACCTTACATTTTAAGTTTTCTTCTCCACTCATTTATAAAATGATCATTGCTTTTAAAACCTATTCTCATGGTATCTATGTATCCCTAAATTAAAAATGCATATATTCAAAAGATTTAAAAATTTTGATCATGTACTACCTTAACAAGTTTAGATGTATACATTCTCAATATATCTGTGTTTATTTATAAAATTTTTAAATAATATTTTTAATATGAGGTAAACATGTCATATAGTATTATGTACAGTTGACCCTTGAACAACATGGGGTGTTAGGAATGCTGACGTCCTGTGCAGTGGAAAATCCATGTATAACTTTACAGTTGGTGCTCTGTATCTGTGGTTTTGCATTCCTGTATTCAACCAACTGTGCATTAGCATAGTACTATATTATGTGTTTATTGAAAAAAATCCAAATACAAGTGGATGAGTACAGTTCAAGTCCATATTGTTCAAGGGTCAGCTGTACTTTATAAGTATTAACTCATTTACCACATCACCCATGAGGGTACTATTTTTATCCTTATTTTAAAGATAAGGCACAGAGAAGTAATTTTGCCAAAGTGCCTTATTTAGTAGATGATGAAGATGGGATTTGGAGCAAAGTTTTCAGCTTCCAGAGGCACACCCTTAATCACTTTGATACATTATTGCTTCTATATGTCCTTCTAAGATAATGGTATGAATTACACAATTGCATTGAGTTGCATGAATATTATACAATGTACACAAAAATAGAAATTAAAAACTGATGAAATACAAACAAATATGAAACTATGTTCTGTTATGTCTTCTAAGCTTGAAAGGATCATCTTTTGCAGCCCAGTTTGGAAAATACTGACTTATTTTCTAGAATTTTTTTTTTTTTTTTTTTTGCGGTAAGCGGGCCTGTCACTGTTGTGGCGTCTCCGGTTGTGGAGCACAGGCTCCAGACGCGCAGGTTCAGCGGCCATGGCTCACGGGCCCAGCCGCTCCGCGGCATGTGGGATCTTCCCGGACCGGGGCACGAACCCGTGTTCCCTGCATCGGCAGGCGAACTCTCAACCACTGCGCCACCAGGGAAGCCTTGTTTTCTAGAAATTTGATCTCATCTTGACTTTAACAATTGCAATGCTGCCTTTAGTTATATTTTGGGAAGAGGGTTTTATTACTTTACAAAACAAGCTAGGGAGAGATAGGAGTTTTATTCCCTCAAAAGGTTTTGTTGACTAGACCCTGAAGATCATCTTTGGAATAAGAAAGAAAAGAACATATGGAAATTAGTAGCAAACTATCAAAAGAATTGATATTTCAGAAGCAGTAAGCAGAGTTTAAAAACCATCTGTTTATTTATTGAATATGTCTGTATAATAAACATGCTTTGTAGGAGATCAGTTGGGTTAGCAGGAATGGTTTTATCTCCGTTGTCTGACTGATTAGACCAAGAATCCTCTCCTTCTGAAGAAGTGCTTTCCTATCAGACACAGAAACTTAAAAAAGGAAAAGCACTAATTAAATATTTATCTACATTAAATGCATAAGATTTAGCATTATAGAAACAGAAAAGATTGTTTCAATTAGTTTAATGAAATTCATACTCTAATAGGAATTTTTATATAACAAACTACTAGATTTCTGCTATTTGTCCAATTTTCGCTTTTGGCAAAAACATGAGTTTTAGCTTCATTGCACATTTCCCTCCGAGTTTTCCCAGCCATAAGTAGACAGGTAATTCGTATGTCTCAGTGGGGGTGTTTCGGAGCATGTTTCATGCATGATTTGAGAGAGAGAGGCAAATGAGATAACCAGGAGAGATCCCAGGAGCTAACTTTTCCTAGGCAGAAGCTCCATTTAAAAAGCATAACATCGTAATAAAAATTAAAAATTCACAAAGTGCATAGAAGCGATGTTTGTGGTTACAGGAAAAGAGACTGAACTTAATCACTCTTTTCCCTAAGAATTCTGTTATTTATTGCAGATAGGACAGGGACTTATTTTGGTGGTGGAATTTAGCTAGTAGGCAAATGTCAACATGGAATTGCCAATTTCAGCCATCAACCTCAGTCTCAATATCCTTCATCTTGAAAACAGTTTCAATGAAAGTTGCTAATAAACAGAAGGGAGACTATTCAATTCCAAATACTTTAACTTGATATATTAAAAATATTTAAAATTTACTCTTCAAAACTTGAGAACATGTCATACTACTCTATCCTTAGAAAAATCACTTTAATATAGCTTACTTTATAATCATTTCACGTTTTCTAAAAATAAGGGTTATTCCATGGAGAGACCATTCTATATAATTTGTGCATTTTCTAGTATTTATTTTTTTAATGAATTTGGAATTTCAGTCTGCCCAACACATTTTCACATATACTTAAGCCCACAAAGCTTAACATTAGAATATATTTTCTCTGGAAGTTCTCAGATGTTATCTCCTATAAAAGAGAGACATACTAAGAAAAACAGTTTTTTAAAAGATGTTTTAAATTCAATATATATTATGAATAGTAGATCTACTTTCTTAAGAGAGTACAGAATCTACCCTACCCAATTAAATACATCCCCATGCTAACTGTTTGTATGGCCAAACAGAACTAGATATTCATATTCTCTAGATAAATGACATATCTTATCAGCAGCAAAATAATGCTAAAGCCAAGATCCCCAAACTTATTGTTTTTTCCATACTTTGAATTGTGAGTTACAACAATTATACTCAATTCGGAAAGATGAGCTCTACAAACTATTCAACAGTACCAAGTGTTTACTTCACCCAGCCATTGATAACATATAAATGAGAAAACATGAATTAGAACTTGATCTGATCCTAGGCCTGGATGACAGACAAGGCAACATTTTATCTAAAAATGTTTTTACTTAGAATTCCCAGGGATGAAGTATTATACTTCCAAAATGTAAAAGCAACTCTAAAATAATGGGTAGATAGATATGGATCTAAAGCAACTCTAAAATATGGATAGATAGAAAAAAATATATATATATAATACATAATCTAAATTCTAAATATTGCTTAGGACCTCTTCTATAGACGATTTTAAGAAGAAAATATTTCAAGGATTGGATCCTCTTTTTCAAATAAGGCACATTCTCTTTGACTCTGTTCCATATGTTATTTTGCAAATGCTATTTGTATATTGAAGTATTCAAAATTGAAAAATCCTAATTGGCTTATTTTAAAGAGTACATTGTCAATTCTTAATACTGTGACATTACACTAGTAGCGCCTTGGGTAGTACAAAAGCCCTCCTTTTTGCATGCCTGGTTGTGTTTCAAAAATGTCTTACATACCTTTGAATTTACTTTATTCTCTTTACAGAAATTTAATGCATTGTTAATATAAAAATTCAACAAATTATATGTTCCATTTAGATAACAAATATTATATATCCAATAAGTGAGATACAGTTTTTAAAACCACTGGAATAATTTAGGAATGCCATGTTGCCTCATCAAATAACTGTACCTTAGTGGAATTACATTTATAGCATGGCACGTTTATAATAGGACCTGCTCCTATTTCACTATTGTTATATCTTTTTTCAGATATTATCACTTTACCCTTTTCTTACTTTACATTTTATCTTTCTTCTGTCAGACTAGAAGAAAAGAGATAAAATAATACTCTTAAACAAAGCTCCTGTCTATATAAACAATTTAAATTACCCAATCAGCATGTCAACATTATTCCTGAGGCCTAATTTTGTGTCGTCCTTGGAAAGAAGTGCTGCATGGGACAATAGTACCTTCTCTAAGCCTTACTGCTAGAACCATCCCAAACACAGGATCTCAGAAGAGCCCCATCTGTGAGTCCAAGGGCTTCTGGGGCCATCTGGATGACTCCACAGAGTGAGTAGGGAGTGGTAGAGACTCACAGGGCACCCTGAAGTGTACCAGTTAGAACACAGTATGTTCTGCTCTTACAGTGTTATCTATCCTGACAGCTCCAGGACATCCAAAAGAAACAAAGAAAGTTTTGGAGAAGGCACATCTGAGCACCGGAAACCCAGTGAAGCCAGGGGCCTGGAACAGAGGCATGGCTTGCTATGTTAAAAAGCAATATTCCTATGAAAACCCTCCTGTCTTTTTTTATCAGAATATTTTAATAATCTCCTTTATTCATAATATAGTTGAGTGACTAAATCACAAGTACGTAGTTCTCTAACTTTTCTCCTTTTTCATCCTTGTAATTAATACTCAACAGTTTTTACTTTAACTTAAGTTTTAGCTCTGAACTCAGGTCAAAGTGGTTTTTCCCCTAAAGCACTTAAATATAATGTGAACAGATAGAAACTGGGCAATTTTAAACATAGTTAAAAAGACTTTCTTATAACTTTCCTGCTTTAATTAACCTTACGTATTCCTCTCCTTTGAAAAATATTCCATGATTTTCATTGATGATTTAAGAATTCAAGTGTTACAGGAATCATTTTAGCCAAAATTATGAAGTAATAATTATTAAAGTATTGAGTACAATACATGAGCAACAAATACACGAGGAGTTTGAATATGAAATGAATTTTATTTTCATTGCATTATGTTCTCTTTTAATAACCCATCACCTTTATCAATTAATTAATTTACTCATTCAGCAAACATTACTGAGTGCTTCTTACGTGCAACACACTAATCTAGATCTGGATAAACATTACATAATATAACAGAAAAAAAGATCCTTCACATTCACTTCCCTTTTTAAAAAAAATTTTTAATATAATTTTATTTTTTTTATACAGCATGTTCTTATTAGTTATCCATTTTATACATATTAGTGTATATATGTCAATCCCAATCTCCCAGGTCATCCCACCACCACCGCCCGCCCCCACCGCTCTCCCACCTTGGTGTCCATACATTTGTTATCTACATCTGTGTCTCAAATTCTGTCCTGCAAACCAGTTCATCTGTACCATTTTTCTAGGTTCCACATGTATGCGTTAATATACGATATTTGTTTTTCTCTTTCTGACTTACTTCACTCTGTATGACAGTCTCTAGATATATCCACGTCTCTACAAATGACTCAACTTCGTTCCTTTTTATGGCTGAGTACTGTTGCATCGTATACATGTATCACAACTTCTTTATACATTCATCTGTCGATGGGCATTTAGGCTGCTTCCATGACCTGGCTATTGTAAATAGTGCTGCAGTGAATATTTGGGTGCATGTGTCTTTTTGAATTATGGTTTTCTGAGGGTATATGCCCAGTAGTGGGATTGCTGGGTCATATGGTAATTCTATTTTTAGTTTTTTAAGGAACCTCCATACTGTTCTCCATAGTGGCTTTATCAACTTACATTCCCACCAACAGTGCAAGAGGGTTCCGTTTTCTCCACCCCCTCTCCAGCATTAATTGTTTGTAGATTTTCTGATGATGCCCATTCTAACTGATGTGAGGTGATACCTCATTGTAGTTTTGATTTGAATTTCTCTAATGATTAGTGATGCTGAGCATTCTTTCATGTTTTTGTTGGCAATCTGTATATCTTCTTTGGAGAAATGTCTGTTTAGGTCTTCTGCCCATTTTTGGATTGGGTTGTTTGTTTTTTTGATATTGAGCTGCATGAGCTGCTTGTAAATTTTGGAGATTAATCCTTTGTCATTTGCTTCATTTGCAAATATTTTCTCCCATTCTGAGGGTTGTCTTTTTTGTCTCGTTTATTGTTTCCTTTGCTGTGCAAAAGCTTTTAAGTTTTATTAGGTCCCATTTTTTTTTATTTTTGTTTTTATTTCCATTACTCTAGGAGGTGGATCCAAAAAGATCCTGCTGTGATTATGTCAAAGAGTGTTCTTCCTATGTTTTCCTCTAAGAATTTTATACTGTCTGGTCTTACATTTAGGTCTCTAATCCATTTTGATTTTATTTTTGTGTATGGTGTTAGGGAGTGCTGTAATTTCATTCTTTGACATGTAGCTGTCCAGTTTTCCTAGTGCCACTTACTGAAGAGGCCGTCTTTTCTCCATTGTATATTCTTGCCTCCTTTAACAAAGATAAGGTAACCATATGTGCGTGGGTTCATCTCTGGGATTTCTATCCTGTTCCATTGACCTATCTTTCTGTTTTTGTGCCAGTACCACATTGTATTGATTACTGTAACTTTGTAGTATAGTCTGAAGTCAGGGAATCTGATTCCTCCAGCTCCATTCTTTTCCCTCAAGACTGCTTTGGCTATTCGGGGTCTTTTGTGTCTTCATACAAATTTTAAGAATTTTTGTTCTAGTTCTGTAAAAAACGCCATTGGTAATTTGATAGGGATTGCATTGAATCTATAGATTGCTTTGGGTAGTATAGTCATTTTCACAATATTGATTCTTCTAATCCAAGAATATGGTATATCTCTGCATGTTTGTATGAGCTTTAATTTCTTTCATCAGTGTCTTATAGTTTTCTGCATACAGGTCTTTTGTCTCCCTAGGTAGGTTTATTCCTAGGTATTTTATTCTTTTTGTTGCATTGGTAAATGGGAGTGTTTTCTTAATTTCACTTTTAGATTTTTCATCATTAGTGTATAGGAATGAAAGAGATTTCTGTGCATTAATTTTGTATCCTGCAACTTTACCAAATTCATTGATTAGCTCTAGTAGTTTTCTGTTGGCATCTTTAGGATTCTCTATGTATAGTATCATGTCATCTGCAAACAGTGACAGTTTTACTTCTTCTTTTCCAATTTGTATTCTTTTATTTCTTTTTCTTCTCTGATTGCTGTGGCTAGGACTTCCAAAACTATGTTGAATAATAGTGGTGAGAGTGGACCTCCTTCTCTTGTTCCTGATGTTAGAGGAAATGCTTTCAGCTTTTCACCATTGAGAATGATGTTTCCTGTGGGTTTATCATATGTGGCCTTTATTATGTTGAGGTAGGTTCCCTCTGTGCCCACTTTCTGGAGAGTTTTTATCCTGAATGTTGAATTTCGTCAAAAGCTTTTTCTGCATCTATTGAGATGATCATACGGTTTTATTCTTCAGTTTGTTAATATGGTGTATCACATTGACTGATTTGCATATATTGAAGAATCCTTGCATCACTGAGATAAATCCCACTTGATCATGATGTATAATCCTTTTTATGTGTTGTTGGATTCTGTTTGCTAGTATTTTGTTGAGGATTTTTACAACTATATTCATCAGTGATATTGGTCTGTAATTTTCTATTTTTGTAGATCTTTGTCTGGTTTTGGTATCAGGGTGATGGTGCCTCATAGTATGAGTTTGGGATTGTTCCTTCCTCTGCAATTTTTGGAAGAGTTTGAGAAGAATGGGTGTTAGTTCTCTAAATGTTTGATAGAATTCACCTGTGAAGCCATCTGTTTCTGGACTTTTGTTTGTTGGAAGATTTTAAATCATAGTTTCAATTTCATTACTTGTGATTGGTCTGTTCATTTTTTCTATTTATTTCTGGTTCAGTCTTGGATGTTTATACCTTTGTAAGAATTTGTCCATTTCTACCAGGTTGTCCAATTTTTTGGCATAGAGTTGCTTGTAGTAGACTCTTAGGATGTTTTGTATTTCTGCGATGTCTGTTGTAACTTTTCCTTTTTCATTTCATATTTTATTGATACGATTCCTCTCCCTCTTTTTCTTGATGAGTTTGGCTAATGGTTTATCAATTTTGTTTATCTTCTCAAAGTACCAGCTTTCAGTTTTATTGATCTTTGCTATTGTTTTCTTTGTTTCTATTTCATTTATTTCTGTTCTCATCTTTATGATTTCTTTCCTTCTGCTAACTGTGGGTTTTGTTAGTTCTTTCTCTAGTTCCTTTAGGTGTAAGGTTAGGTTGTTTATTTGAGATTTTTTTGTTTCTTGAGGTAGGATTGTATTGCTATGAACTTCCCTCTTAGAACTGGTTTTGCTGCATCTCATACGTTTTGGATCATCTTGTTTTTATTGTCATTTGTCTCTAGGTTTCTTCAGTGATCTCTTGGTTATTTAGTAACATATTGAGTAGCCTCCATGTGTTTGTGTTTTTTACGTTTTTTTCCCTGTAACTGATTTCTAATCTCATAGCATTGTGGTCAGAAAAGATGCTTGATATGATTTCAGTTTTCTTAAATTTACTGCGGCTTGATTTGTGACACAAGATTTGATCTATCCTGGAGAATGTTCTGTGTGCACTTGAGAAGAGAGTGTAATTGCTGATTTTCGATGGAATGTCCTATAAATATCAGTTAAATCTATCTGGTCTATTGTGTCATTTAAAGCTTGTGTTTCCTTATTAATTTTCTGTTTGGATGATCTGTCCATTGGTGTAAGTGAGTTGTTAAATTCCCCCATTATTATTGTGTTACTGTTGACTTCCTCTTTTACAGCTGTTAGCATTTGCCTTATGTATTGAGGTGCTCCTGTTTTGGGTGCATATACATTTCTAATTGTATCTTCTTCTTGGATTGATCCCTTGATCATTATTAGTGTCCTTCCTTGTCTCTTGTAACATTCTTTATTTTAAAGTCTATTTTATCTGATACGAGTATCGCTACTCCAGCTTTCTTTTGATTTCCATTTGCATGGAATATCTTTCTCCATCCCCTCACTTTCAGTCTGTATGTGTCTCTATGTCTGAAGTGGGTCTCCTGTGTACAGCATATATATGTGTCTTGCTTTTGTATGCATTCAGCGAGCCTGTGTGTTTTGGTTGGAGCATTTAATACATTCATGTTTAAGGTAATTATCAATATGTATGTTCCCATTTCCATTTTCTTAATTGTTTTGGGTTTGTCTTTGTAGGTCCTTTTCTTCTCATTTGTTTCCCACTTAGAGAAGTTCCTTTAGTTTGTTGTAGAGCTGGTTTGGTGGTGTTGAATTCTCTTAGCTTTCGCTTGTCTGTAAAGCTTTTGATTTGTCCATCGAATGTGAGTCAGATCCTTGCTGGGTAGAGTAATCTTGGTTGTAGGTTCTTCCCTTTCATCACTTTAAGTATGTCATGCCACTCCCTTCTGACTTGTAGAGTTTCTGCTTAGAAATCAGCCGTTAACCTTATAGGAATTCCCTTGTATTTCATTTGTCGTTTTTCCCTTGCTGCTTTTGATAATTTTTCTTTGTCTTTAATTTTGGCCAATTTGATTACTATGCGTCTCGGCATGTTTCTCCTTGGGTTTATCCCATATGGGACTCTCTGCGCCTCCTGGACTTGGGTGGCTATTTCCTTTCCCATGTTAGGGAAATTTTCGACTATAATCTCTTCGAATATTTTCTCAGGTCCTTTCTCACTCTCTTCTCTTTCTGGGACCCATATAATGCAAATGTTTTTGCCTTTAATGTTGTCCCAGAGGTCTCTAAGGCTGTATTCATTTCTTTTCATTCTTTTTTCTTTATTCTGTTCCGCAGCAGTGAATTCCACCATTTTGTTTTCCAGTGCACTTATCTGTTCTTCTGCCTCAGTTATTCTGCTATTGATTCCTTCTAGTGTATTTTTCATTTCAGTTACTGTATTGTTCATCTCTGTTTGTTTGTTCTTTTTTTTTTTTTTTTGTGGTACGCGGCCCTCTCATTGTTGTGGCCTCTCCCGTTGCGGAGTCCAGGCTCTGGACGCACAGGCTCTGCAGCCATGGATCACGGGCGCAGCTGCTCCGCGGCATGTGGGATCTTCCTGGACCGGGGCACGAACCCATGTCCCCTGCATTGGCAGGCGGACTCTCAACCACTGTGCCACCAGGGAAGCCCTGTTTGTTTGTTCTTTACTTCTTCTAGGTCTTTGTTAAACATTTCTTGCATCTTCTTGATCTTTGCCTCCATTCTTTTTCCGAGGTTCTGGATCATCTTCACTATCATTTTTATGAATTCTTTTTCTGGAAGATTGCCTATCTCCACGTCATTTAGCTGTTTTTCTGGGGGTTTATCTTGTTCCTTCATCTCGTACATAGCCCTCTGCCTTTTCATCTTGTTTATCTTTCTGTGAATGTGGATTTTGTTCCACAGGTTGCAGGATTGTAGTTCTTGCTTCTGCTGTCTGCCCTCTGGTGGATGAGGCTATCTTAGAGGCTTGTGCCTGTTCCCTGATGGGAGGGACTGATGGTGGGTAGAGCTAGCTGTTGCTCTGGTAGGCAGAGCTCAGTAAACTTTAATCCACTTGTCTGCTGATGGGTGGGGCTGGGTTCCCTCCCTGTTGGTTGTTTGGCCTGAGGCAACCTAGCATTGGAGCCTACCCAGGCTCTTTGGTGGGGCTAATGGCGGACTCTGGGAGGGCTCACTCCAAGGAGTACTTCCAAGAACTTCTACTTCCAGTACCCTTGTCCTCATGGTGAGAAACAGCCACTCCCTGCCTCTGCAGGAGACCCTCCAACACTAGCAGGCAGGTCTGGTTCAGTCTCCTATGGGGTCACTGCTCCTTCCCCTGGGTCCTGATTCACACACTACTTTGTGTGTGCCCTCCAATAGTGGAGTCTCTGTTTCCCCCAGTCCTGTCGAAGTCCTGCAATCAAATCCGGCGAGACTTCAAAGTCTGATTCTCTAGGAGTTCCTCCTCCCGTTGCCAGACCCCCAGGTTGGGAAGCCTGACGTGGGGCTCAGAACCTTCACTCCAGTGGATGGACGTCTGTGGTATGAGTGTTCTCCAGTTTGTGAGTCACCCACCCAGCAGTTATGGGATTTGATTTTATTGTGATTGAGCCCATCCTACCGTCTCATTGTGGCTTCTCCTTTGTCTTTGGATGTGGCGATCTTTTTTGGTGAGTTCCAGTGTCTTCCTGTCGATGATGGTTCAGCAGTTAGTTGTGATTCTGGTGCTCTCACAAGAGGGAGTCCATTCACTTTCATGAAGACTACTTTGGCCTCCCTCACCCACACCCAAAGGCTTCTGAACCACTAACCAAGGGCAAGTTTGCTTCCTACATTGAACTCCATATATGCCTCCTCCCATCTGTATAGGCCTCATTGCTGTCTGCTTTCTTTCCTTGTCTTAAAGCTTACCTATCCTGGAAAACCTCTGGTCTGGTATTGTTTGTTTGTTTGTTTGGTTGGTTTTTTTTGGTCTGGTATGTTAATGACCCACCTTTCTAGCACCATATATTCATTTCAACCTCACTCTACTAGAAATACCTCCACTGCAGTTGTGGCTTAATCTTGAGGAGTGGTGCCTGTCACGCTGTACTGTACAGTTCAATTATGAGAGAGGGCAATGTAACAGAAAACTACTGAGGAGATGGTTCTGTTCTTCAGAGGCCTTATAGTTGCACTCATATATTATCTAACTCTGTCTGAAGGCTAAGGTCTGTCTTTCCTGGGTCACTGATACTTTAGGAAGAAACAGGTCAGTTTTCTACATTTGCATTCTGTTGCCATTTCCCCCCTATATTTCAGATCAATAATTTACATTATAATAAACATTTTAAGTGTTCAGAAAATAAATTTTTATGAAGGTGTATATCCAAGTAGCCATCACCATAATCAAGATCTAAAACAGGTACCTCCCCCCAAAATGTTCTCTTGTGTCATTTACAAGACAATCTTCTTGCAAGATTTTGACCTATGCAACCTCTGATTTTTTTTTTTGGTCATTATTTATCTTTTCTAGAGTTTTATAAAAATAGAATCACCTGATATGTACTCTTGTATGACTGGCTTCTTTCACTAAGCATGTTTTTGAGATTCATTCCTATTATATCTATTAATAGTATGTTCCTTTGTATCACTGAGTAGTATTGCATTTTACAGATATATTTCAATGTATGTATCGTTTCACCTATCGATGAACATTTGGGTTAGTTCCAGTTTGGGGTTATCAAAATAAAGCTGCCGGTGTCATTCCTATTTAAGTTTCTGTTTGGATATATAGTTTAATTTCTCTTGGCAAACATCTAAGAATGGAGCTGCTAGGCAGTATATAATCAGTGTATATCTAAATAATTAAGATATACACTGTTAAATTGCCTTTCGAAGTACTTGTACATTTTGCCTTCCCAAAAGAAGTGTGTAAGAGTTCCACTTTGCTCCATTTTCAGACCATCAATTTATATTGCAAATATTTATTCATTTTAGTCGTTCTAACTTCAATGTAGTATCTCACTATAGTTTTAATTTTTATTTCCTTGATAACTTAAGTTTTTTAAACTCATCTTGTGTTTATTGACCACACAAATCTCTTTTCATGAAGTTTCTGTTCAAATCTTTCGTCCATTTTTTATTGGATTTCTTGATTTCTTACTATTGATGTGTATACTCATTCTAAATATAAGTCCATTGTCAGATATATGCATTATAAATGTATTCCCCCAGTCTGTATCTGTCTTTCCATTTTTAATGGACTAATTTTAAAGCAGAAGATAATTTATTTTTTTGAAAAAAATGGTTGTGTGTTTTGTGTACTATGTAACAAATCCTTGCCTGATCAAAGTTTGCAAATACATCCTCCTGTGTTTTTGTAGCAGTTATAACATTTTAGCTTTTAAGTAAAGTCTGGGGTACCTTTCAAATTAATTATTGCTATGAGGTGAGGTAGTAGCAAAGTTCAGTTTTTCCCCCAATTGGATATAATTTAATGTTTTCTGCACCATTTGTTCAAAAGACTATCCTTCCCTACTTAATTTCCTCAGCACCTTGTCAAAAACTGATTGACTATATATGTGTGGGTATGAGTATGGATTCTTTATTCTGTACCATCGATCTACATGTCTACATGCATGTCTGCATCCTGATCACTGCAGCTCTATAAAAAGTCTTGAAAGCAAGAGGTACAGGTCCACCAAACATTTGTATCTTTCTTTGCATTTTCATATAAATTCTAGAGCCAGCTTGTTACTTTTTACCAGGGTGGGAAGGTTTTTAATTAATTTAATATATTGTAGTTGATACAGGGACTTTCCTGGGTTTCTAGGTCAGTTTTGTAAATGTATGTCTTACAAGGAATTTGTCTATTTCACTAACACTTCAAATACATCAGTTCCATTGGCATAAAATTGTCTACACTATTCATTTATGTCTGAGGCTTCTCTGATGATGGTCCCTCTTTCATTCCTGACATTGGGAAATAGTATTTTCTCTTTTTAAATCAATCCATTTATTTTTTATCTTATTTATTTTATATTTAGTTTAAAATTTTTATTTTATTAACCTTTTCTGTCAAGCTGATAGAGATTTACTGAAATTTTCTGGGAAGCTGATTTTGGTCTAATTATTTTTATCCAGTGTTTGCAAGTTTTCTATTTAATTGATTTCTATTCTTGTAATTGTTATCTGCTTACTTCTTCTTGAGTTTGAATTGCTCTTTTATTTCTACCTTCTAAAGTTGGAAAGTTAGATAATTGATTTGAGATATTTTTTCTTTTCTAATATAAGCTTTTAAATGGACTAATTTTACTCTGCAGACTGCTTTTGTTGCAGCTAAAAATGTTTGATATTTTTCTTTCATTTTTGGTCATTTTGAATATTTTTTAATGTATTTTGTGATTTTATTATTCAAGCTTATGTTGTTTTATTTCAAAACACTTGGAAATTTGGGTGTTTTCCTATTGATTTTTAATTTCATTTCACAGTAGGGATGTTACAGATTTGATATGACACACTTTTACATTTATAAAGACTTGTATTATGAACCAGCAAATGGTCAATCTTGGTGAATGTGCATGTGAAAAGAATGCATGTTTTGTAGTTATTTGTTGGGTTGCTCTAAATGTTGCCTAGGTCAATTCAGTTGATAACATTATATCTTCTATATCTCTACTAATTTCCTATTTACTAATTTCCTATTAATTAATGATAGTGTAATACTGAAATTTCCAACTGTAATTATAAAGTGGTCTCTTCCTCTTTTCACCTCTGTCAATTTTTTCATGGACTTTGAAACTGTGGTATTGGATGAATACTCATTTTGTATTTGTATATTATTATTATTGCTTAGTTTGTCCCTTTATCATTATGAATTTTCCCTATTTATACCTGATGCTATATGTTGTTCTGAAATCTCATTGCTCTCACCTTAATACAGTCACTAGATTTTTAAATAATTTCTCATTGTATGCTATGTATTTTCCATTATTTTATCTTTTCTATGTATTTATATTTAAATTGAATATATATAATATATATTTCCCCCTTGCTCTTTTTTCCAGTTTTATTATCTCTACCTATTTATTGGAATGTTTATATCATTTATATTTATTGTTGTTACCAGTGAAATGAGCTTTAGATATAATAATTTGCTATATGATTTTTGATTGAATTTTTCATTTGTTCTTCTAGCTTTTTGTCCTCAGTAATTTCTTTTTGATTAATAATATTTAGCATTCAAATTTCTCTTCAGTGTTGGCTTACTAGCTATCTCTCTTTTTTCCTTTTTTTTTTTCTTTATGTTAACTCTGGAGTATTGATATGCACTTTTAAGTATCACAATCTACCATAAAATGATATTACATTCTTTCACATTATATGTAAATTTTTATAACAGTATGCTTCCATTTCTTTCCTCCTTTCTTTTGTTTTATTACTATACACAATTTTCTTCTACATGTTATAAAATCTGCAATAGTCAAATGGCCTTTTAAGAAATTAAAAAGTAATACAAATGTTAATATTGCCTACATATTTATTATTTCTTGTGCTTTGTCTTCCTTTGTATTAATGCAATTTTTAAGTTATATCATTTTCTTTTGTCTTAATGATTTCTCTTTATATTTAATTCAATATAAAAATATGAGTGATACATAAACTTTGCTTTTTCCCTGCAGAAGTCTTCATTTTACTTTAATTTCAAAAGATATTTTCTCTGAATATAGAAATCCAAATTGAGATTTTTTTTTTTTAATTAGTACTCCAAGGACACTATTTCTTTGTTTTCTGGCTAACATAGTATTTGATAAGATGTGTGTGATTTCCTAATGTTTCTGTAAGTAATGTATCTTTTTTCCTGAGATATTTTTATTTTTATCACTGTTTCAATAATTTATGTTTATTAGAATTATTTACTTTATGTTAATACTTATTGGGTTACATTGAGTTTCTTGGATATATGAGTTTAGAGTTTACTTCACATTTTGCAAGTTTTATGTTATTTATTTCTTCACATATTTTTTTCTGACACCTCTTTATTCTAACATCCCAATTCCTTTATGCTAAGTTGTTTAGTGTATTACCATAAACCAGTGAGAATTTATTCTTTTGTTATTTTTTTTCTTAACTATATTTTTGGATAGTATATATTACTGAGATTTTAGGTTCACCAATATCTTATTCTGCAGTGTCTAGTTTAAATGAATCCTAGCTACGAATTTTTCCATATTTATTTTTTCTCTTTTTATACTTTTGTTTTCATATCTTTCATTTCTCACCATTCTAATCTTTTCTAGTAAATCATTGATCATATTAAGCTTATTCACAAGAGCTTCTTAACATAATTTTCCATCTTTGTTATTTCCAAATCTAAACTGAATTTCCTCCTCTTCTGTTTCAATTTTTTTTTCATATTTTGTAATTTTTGTTTGGATACTGAACATAGTAATTTTATAATGTTGAGTGTTGAATTTTTGTATTAGTTTAAAGAACGTTGGGCTTTGATCTGCTCATAGTTAAAAAGTTACTTGCAATTTGTTTTGATATCTTGAAGGTTTTTTTTGTTTGTATTTGTTTTAGTTTTAGTTTACATAAGACTGTGTATAATACTTATACCTTTGTACAAGTTTAGCCCTAATGCTGAGACACAAACCTTCTAAGGTCTCTACTGAAAGCTCCATGTGTTCAAAGATATTTTTCCACCCTGGCAGGTGAAAATTTAAATGATTTCCAGGTCTGTGGGTTCAGATGATTATTATCTCTCCAAAAATTTATCTGTGACCAGTATTGTCAATCTCTACCCTATTTGTGTGCTGATAGTTATTGATTGTTATTATCAAAGATTAATAGTAAATCTCTACAGATTTCTGGGCCCTCTTATTGAATTGGAAGGTCTCTCTTCCTGTGCTGTGATCTGGAAATTTCCCCAGGAGAAAATCTGGAGCAAATGTATGACATACATCATTTGCTTCTTTTCTTTCAAGGATCACATTTCTGTGATTTCTCTTATTCATGTCTACAAATTTTCATTTCACATGTTTTGGCCTACTTTTCTAAAAGTATGTAGTAGGAGGATAGGTCTTGAAACTTATTCCTTGATGACTAGAAATAGTAGATGATAATCATTCTACTTTATGGCTGTAAGTTTTCCCTTTGTAAGGTGAAAAGATGGAGGTCATATATGTCCTGGATTGAACAAAAATCATAGGTCATAGTAATTAGTTTAAAATAAGATAGGTTATTCCATTGACAGTAGATGAATGATTTGGCTACACACACACACACACACACACACACACACACACACACACACACACACACACACACACACACACACACACACACACACTCTATTTTCTACAAAGGTATTCTGCCTACAGTCTCAGTGTTTTCATCAAAAAGGATGACAATGTTTCAAATGTTCCCTTGGCAGTCAGAATGTGGCCATTTGCAAACAATCTGCAGTAACCCATAAGTGATTTGGAACTTATCAGTAATATCACAAATTCATAGCTTTGCTGTGCTGTGTAGAAAAAGCTTTCATCTGTTCACTACTAATTTACTATAATGTGCTTCTCTATCCTGCAAATCACTAGAGGTAATGACCTGAGTTATGGTTCTATAGCACTACATCATAATGAATCAGAAAATGCTCCAGGAGATGTATACGTAGGACACACTTCACCCATTGCTAAAATGATACTTCCTTTGAACTGAGGTATCACAACTATTTCCGGTTGTTATGTGACAGAAGCCTAAAACGCCGTTTTGAAACCAAACATCGCACTGCATCTTGATAAAATTCACCAAATCACAATTCAACTGGAAAAGAAATATTGATGACATCAATATAATAAGCCATATATCCCTGATGTATAAAATATACTCTGCTGTTGGCAGAGGTTTGTGGAGAAGTGATGTTAATCTTTTTTTTTTTTTTTTCCCGGTACGTGGGCCTCTCACTGCTGTGGCCTCTCCCATTGCAGAGCACAGGCTCCACATGCACAGGCTCAGCGGCCATGGCTCACGGGCCCAGCCGCTCTGCGGCATGTGGGATCTTCCCGGACCGGGGCACGAACCCGTGTCCCCTGCATCGTTAGGCGGACTCTCAACCACTGCGCCACCAGGGCAGCCGCAGTGGTGTTAATCTTAAAGACTCCAGACAATTTTAGTACCCTGGAACTTTTAAGTTAGATATGCATACAGTGTCCAAAGAGCCTAATATGACCCTTGAATGGGCAATGTTAACTTATCGTTTTCTCCTGAGCATGCTTTGAATTAATAGAACAGAATCTCCATCCACTTCAAGGAAAGATGGAAAAAAAACTTTGGTCCCTAAGTAGCCACAGGGCAACTTGGAATTTCTCAAGTTAAATATGGCCATGTCATTTCTACCATTAATCATTCTCAAACTGTTAATTTAAATAATACTTGACACACCCTATCTTAGAAATCCTATACTGTGTTTAACATTAGCTCACACAATGTTTTTGGTAAAAAAAGCAACTGGCAAATAATATAGAATGACCATGTCTTGTCTGCATTGAAATTGCAGAGGTCTAAAACAAGCAGATTAAATCAGGAGAAAAGACACTGGGAGCCCTGCTAGAATATAGTGTTTCCCTCACTTGCCAAACACCTAACTGCAAAATTCACCATTCATCTTTAAGACTTGCCATTTGATGTGTGCCTAGTATTTGACATACTATAGATTTTCATCAATTCTAACCATGGGGGAGGGGCTTTAACTTCCACAGGTGAAATGGATAAAGAACAAACTAGGATGAACACAGAAAATATAAGGAAAAGGACCACAACTCAGTTGAAAATGATTTCCACATGAGCTCTATTCAGTTTTTTTTCTTAATTCCTTAAAGAGATTCAGCTTTATTCCCTAGTCAGTCTTCTCCTTTATAATAACAGGTATTCAAATGTTTTATGATTTGACAGCTTGCATATAAAAAAAGAACCAGTGTTGGTTTTCATTTACTTTAACTTTTCGCATTACAAAGGACCGCATTAATGCCGCCTTTGTAAATGAAAGTAGACCCCATTGCTTCCCACAATGGATCTTGCTGAAATACTATTGCATGAGTTATGTAGATCAGCTGATTTCAGCATTATGGAAAAGGCAATTTAGAGTTACATCCTATATAAGTAGAAATATATAGAAACACTAGACAAAAGAGCCAGTTATAGCATGACTCTATGCCTTGATAACATTCAGATGTCTGCAGCCATTTGTACTTCTATTGCTGGGACCCCTAACTTGAGTGGTCTGCAACAGTGCAAATTTTAGCTCACCAATAAACACTTACTGCAAAAATATTCTACTGAAGCAAGTGGCCCTCCTATTACAATTCTTTCCATTTCATTGAGATCTTCCAAATAATGGTACAACAAAATTCCTGGAAACAGTGCAATGTTCACAGGAACTGAGTACTCCTATAGAGGAAAGGAATGACAAGGAAATAATTGGAAAGACAAGCCCCCAGTTTTTCCTAGCCCCTCCCACACATTCACTCTCTTATTTTCTTTGCTCCATATGTCCAGAGTATGTTGAATAGTATCTGAAACATGCAATTGAGATTATCATGGAAAAAGACACAAATAAATTAGAGAATAGATTTCTCTGGGACAAATTCATTACTTTCCCTAAGCTCCTATTTTACAAGACTTTTGCTTTGCTTCCCCCCTCTTTTTGGAAAAATTAAAATAAAATCTGAATTTTTTCTTCACCATTTATATAATATTACTTGACATAGTATCTCAACAGGACACTTTGGGAATCAACAGAGGCCACTTGATTGGCTATAGCCAGGGAAAAGTTAAAATGAGAAATAACAGACATTTCTCCCTTCTGTACTTTGGCAAGGTAGAGTCATATTTGAGTGACAGAGCTCACTGACAGTCTAAAAACCATGCAATTTATGACTATTTAGAAAGCCCAAAAACTCTCGAGAACTGAATTCATGTTCTTTCTTAAGTTAGTAACTAAAGATTATATCAACTCTATCAACTGCCTTCTTAAATATCACCTGTTGGGCCAATACATCCTTAAGTCACATATTTTCAATGTCTATATTTTAAAAGAGTGCCATAAAACAGGATTTTATATTTGCATTTGGTTGTGGGAGGTAGGGAGTGAGGGATAGGTGGTAATATCAAATCAGTATATATGTATTTAAGTCTAATTTATTGTCATAGAATTAGAGAAGTTTTGCTACAACTTGTCTTTTCCACTCTTCTTTAGTAAACTTGCTGAAGTAACCCAAAGTAGTTTCAAAGAAATAGGATCCTAGGGAGTGAAATCAGGCATAGGAGAGTCTTGAAGCATGATCCCATATACCCTTCTGTGTTTGGATTTGGAGTGAGATGACAAAGGACCCCCACGAATAGATACACTGGTCTGATTGGCTTCTCCGTATCCATCTTTACTTCGTCTTTCAAAGCAAGTTTATTGAGACCAAGGCGCATTTTCATCTCCCTAATTTCTGTAAATACTACCTGGCACCTAGTAGGCAATCAATATATGTTTTTAATAAATGAATTAACAAAGCAATTACCTGCCCTGCCTTCAAAGGTTTTATGTATATTTTATGCTATCCTGGGATCAGTGAGTTCTGTCATTTATATTTCAGTTATAGGTGTAGGGGAAGAATCTATGTTCTTATTTTACCTCAAGCCAGACCTGCTCTTGCCTGGGAAGATATATAGGGGATCTGGAATTCATATATATATGTCCTTAAAGTGTCCTATTAAGAGCACCTGATTTTCCTGCTACATCTGCTACCTGGTGCTGATGGATGTTAACCACAATTACTGTGGTGATTATTTCACAACATATACAAATATTAAATCATTATGTTGTACACCTGAAACTAATATAATGTTTTATTTCAATTATGCCTCAGCCAAAAAAATTACTTGGAAAAAATCAATTTGATTTGAAGCTAAATTCTAGGTCTTGTATCTGACCCAAGCCATCAAGGTCTTAAGAACATTCCACTGTACCCTATGCTCAGTGTATTCTCTGCAATATATCACCTGATAGTATACAGCTAAGCAGAAAACAAACACCAAAAATGTCTCTGTAGTACTATACTTTGCTAGATGTTAATAAAGATAGATTTCAGAAACGGAGACGCCACATTAAACTATGACTGGAAATTCACTTTTCCTATATTTACTGCTGATGATTAATGAAAATCATAAAAACCAGGAGACCATGTTTTCTAAATATTAATGATTTCATGTCTAAATATGTTATGGAATGCTATGAAAATATTAGTAGGTGATGAATATAATTTGACCAGGATGAAGCTTACAAATAGAATTATCATAAACATGGGTACATCCAGGAAAAAAAAAAAAAAGGCAGTGTGACCATCTTGGGCCAATGCACTAGATGAAATGTGTTACTGAATGAAGTTGAGTAGCTGCTTCTTGGGAACTCCAGCACTGAGCAACCTATTTTTCAACCTAGGGTTCCATTCAGTCCCTTATCTGCTCTTTTCATTGGTTATCTTCTCCAAATGTGTGCACAAGGCTATCTCTACCAATAGATTATAAATTTCTAGTGTACAATGACCAAAGTCTTATTTATCTTTGTATCTTCTAATGTACTTGAAGAATACAGATTACATAGTAGTTGCTGTATAAATGTTAGTCATATAATTCTAAAAGATGACACATAATAGATATATATCATATTTAGGTCTTTCCCAGCAGAGGGAGACAGAATATGGATGTCCTGTTAAGCCTTTTATCCCTAAGGAATTAGGGTTTTGTTTATTTTTACTTCTGTGTCTCCTGAGATTATTGCTACTTTCTTGACTAATGACCACATCAAGTCAATACTTCCTGGCCATATTTTTCAGAAGATTGATGAGTCAATCTTGGGCAAGATTGCCAAAGCATCAATTTACCATAAAATTGGCCACTTCCCCAATTTAAACAATGCAGCAGATTAAAGCAGCTTGAGCACAGCAATGAAAATATTAAGCCATTGGAATGCAAATGCAGACACAGCCTGAGGCTGCTTGATTCACAGGAACATAATTACATTTAAGCAATGTAAAGAAATCTTTCCCCTTAAGGGAAGATCTGTTCCTGCCCAGAAATAGTTGTGTCCTCCTGTCTAAAGCATACTAATATGGCATCTCGCTAACAGGCTTTTATTTTACTGCCTCTAGATGGATATATTTGGCTGAAACATACAGGGCTTTGAGTCTGTTTTCTACTTTAAGATTAGGTCATACTAAATATTCTGATGTACTGTTGTTTTAGTTCAACAGTCACCTTCAACCAGATTCGTGTGGAATCTGGTTTCATTCTCAGGTCAAACACCAGCATTATCACACATGCAATCATGAAGATAACAGGCATAAGGAATCACTTCTGTAAGTCACTTAATTGAACTAAATCAACTATCCACTAATAAGTAATCAAACATAAAATTTAGAAAAACAATTCTACAATTTTAATGAGGAAATCTCATCTATTGTATAGACAAGGCCTTTGCATGTTTCAGCTTCATTCCATTACTTTGCTTAGGTCAGAGTAATAAAAGCACAGGTTTGTACAATTACAAATAGAACCGAACCTGTCTAGACAGCTAGCTCAGAATGTTCAGGGAAAAACATCTTGTTCCACCTTAGAAAAATCCTTTGATGCCTGACTAATACAGACATTTCACATGAAGGAGAAAAAAAAACAACAAAACACAAGTAATTGCTAACATAAATGTGCTAAGACATATAAACATATTTCTGTGTGACTATAAGAATTTTTATTTCCCACGTATTCAAATCTCATCATATTCTATAGACATCCAAGAGGAATAACATTAACTTCTATCTAAGAATAAATCAATAGTTTAATCATTTTGATAATTATGTATACTACTTATGAAACTTATAAAAGGTATTTTAAAATAATACAATAGAAATGGTTGAAAATTAGGATATCCTATAAAGTTGAATTTTTTGGGCAACTGAGAAAAATTACATATTTATAAATATTACACTTTTAAAATTATAGTTATAAATAAATTAAAAAGCATTTATACAAAAGTAATAGAAACTCAGTTAATATTAATCAAGGACTCACTTTATTTCTGGGTCATCATTATGAACAAACATGGCCTTTGTGTATATGCCGATGTGGACCAAGGAAGAAATTAGCATACATCTTGTATTATGACATATTCTATAAATTACATTTAAAATAAATTCACAAGTACAGTTTATTTGCCATTTGTCCTCACTTATTAAACAATGGGCCTTCTAAATCCCTAATCTTTCTAGATGCTAACATTTCAGGTAGTGGATTTGATACTAGGTTTATTACAAATAACATGTGAGAGAAAATTCAATTAAGAAAACAAAAACAGATTTTTCTAAGAACCTACTATGAGGAAAGCAACTTGATAAATTCTGCGTGGTGTTTCAAAGCTGCGGAAGCTGCTTTCACTCCATATCCTGGGCCTGTGCTGTCTGAATAGGGTAGCAAGAAGTATAGGTCACATTTTCCACCCTTTGGAAGCTTACACTCAAGGTAAAACTAATAGGCACTAAATAGTTGAAGAATAATAAAGGAGATTATATATATATATATATATATATATATATGTATGTATATATAAAAGGGAAAGTGTTCTAATTAAGTGGATTTTTCTTATTTCTGTTTCAGTCTGAAACCGTGTCATTGCCAATGTAAAATGGAAAACTGGCAATAACAGCATCCATTTACATGAGAAATTACCCAAATGCCCCCGCACATACTGCCTTCCGTGCACAATACAAAGTGGTTCCGTTTTCAGTAGAACATATGCTAAATGTTTCAGCTCAACGATGATTTAGGCAAAACGGAAAAGATTTTTTAAACATTTATTTTACACTTTACAGGATTCATTTAGACTGGCAGATGTTCCAAAACCCAAAGAAAAGTAACTTAACTAGCTAGTGGAAAAGACAAAGTTTGAGGAGAAGGCAAGAGAAAGAAAACAAACAAACCAACCCTCACCTTGTAACATTTAGTATCAGAAAACATATAAATGAGTCAATAAGTAATAAATAAATAAATAAAATTCCAGGAGAAATCTAATAGTTAAAATACTGAAGGGATTCCAAATTCTTTCAGGTACCTGCAGCAAATGATGTATTGATCTTGCTGTTAAATTGCACAGCTGTAACCAACACATTAGACATGGAAGATAAAAGTGATGACTAAAAGCACCTTATTTCATCTGTCACACCTGAGGCACTGCCTTCTTCAGACTTTTAGTGTATTTGCACAGAAAATCAATTAGGTAAAGAGCTAAACAAATGAAGGGAGAATAAAAAAGTCCTCATTCACCAAGTGTCAGGGATGTCAACAAGCCCAGGAGCCTTTAGTAAACTATATGATATCTCCAAATAAACCATGACAGCTTTTTCTGAACTTTTAAAAGTCAGCGGTTATCTATCACGGATTCCTCTAAGCCTATTTTGGAAAGTCCTCAGCCATTAAACAGCACATGATAACTCTAAATTGCTTATGGACAAAAAATGAGTCATCTGGGACATATACAACAGAAGTATTTTGTTTCAGGTTAAATTTTAATACATATACATCTCTTAAACAATAAAATATTCTGTGTCCAAAAAAAGATCCCAGTGTAGTTGCTACCCTAAAAGATTCTTAAAATGATTATATCATGAATCTTCAGATAAAGATCATTGTTACTTAAAATTTGTACGGCCTCTTCTGTGCTCCCGTATCCCAAATCTGCCACCTAGATGACTAATTTCTTAGCCATATAAATAATAAATTTTTATCACAATAGTCAAATGGCTCTTCTTTAAGTAGACAAAGCATTGAGCATAGGCTCAACCTCAGGGATTTTAAGTACCATGATATATTAATCTTTCATTAAGGAACTTGATTTTTCCCACAGAGAAAATCAAGCTACCTCTTGAAAGGGATCTCATAAAGCAACAAAGGGAAAGTATGGAAGCCACAGTTGGACACTGAGATTGTTTTATGGTCAATGCTTACCTCTTTTCCTGCAACTTCCCTGAATTATAAAACTATTTTTTTTATATCTCTATTTCTTACACGACTAATACATACCACCTCACCAATATTCAGGTCACTGACTCTTCATCTCATTTAACCACAACTGTTAATCTAGCATCTCTTCTTTTCTTCCATCCCTTATCCATCTTTCCCACAAAACACTTCATAGCTCAGTATACAGACCTCCACGTGCTCCAGCTCTGCCCTGGTCAAATTCTCATAACCTCTTGCACTCACTTGTACCCTCTGCCTTCTCATATTAAGCATTGATGTCCAGATATCAGGACGTTTCCCATGAAGATTCAGTTCTCCCACTTCTCTTCCTACTGGTTAGCTTCTCATTGCCCAGGCCCAATACCAGTCAGTAACTCTATATCCTGCTTCCTCCACTGAGATTCAAATCAACAGATATTCATTGAAGGTGTACTATGTTTCAGGCCCTGTCCTCCCACTTTGTATGTGTAAAAGCATACATAATTTAGTCATTTCAACCTCAAATCAATCTTGTGACCTCTTGGTTCATTATTACAGATGACAAAACAAATTTAGGGAAGATTAGAAACTTGCCAAAGCTAGTAACTCTATCTAGTCATAGCAACACTCACTGAAGACTTGCTCTTTGTTACCTCCTCCTAGGAAAACCTTTAGCTTTCTCTCTTTGTATATAATTGTTTATCAAGAGCAGCCCTTTGCCATCTTGGATTATTATAATGCCCTGAGAAGAAGAAATAGAAGTTCATCTCTAATATTTCCAGTATGCCACCAGGAAGAGCTAATAAGTGGTGGAAATGTGGGAGATGAGGGAGGGTGGTAGCGGACCTTTGGAGATTGAGTGTGTGTGTATATGGATACACACACCTACATACATACACACATGCATATACCTATGTGAGAAAGAGACGTGGAGGAAAACAGAAACATGAGATTAAAGAGGAAAACAACAGGAGAGGCCTCATGTGTGTGGCATATCTTCAAAATTAGCTTTGGTTGGTGTTCCAGAAATAAACACAAAAGAAAGTGGGTATTTATAGGATATAAGGGTCAAAAAGCAAATCTCACTGACTTCACAATTTCTCTGAGATACAATGCTATTTATAATAATATTTTATATATGAAATTGCTACTTTCAATACAGAAAACACAAATTAGAATTCAATCTTTTTATCAATGGATATCATGTGAATTCAGATATACTGTGTAAACCCAAATTTTCCAAGGTCAATATAAATTTTCCCTTGGTATCCACAGGGGTATTGGTTCTAGGATACCTTGCAGATTCCAAAATCCAAGAATGCTCAAGTCCCTTATATAAAATAGCAAAGTACATTTGTTCCTCTGTATCTACAGAAGCTGAACCTGCATATATGGAGGGCCAACTGTATTGGGAAATATCTACTTTAAAATATACCGTTGAGGAAACTCTGAGCGTTCCTTTAATAAGAATTGAATCTTTTGAAATGTGACGTGCACATTCTGCTTGGAGGATACCTAATGAATATTCAGTTATATAATAAGGCAGTTAGTGATATTTGCATAACGTATGCAAGATTTTATAGACTCATATTGCAAGCATGAATAACAAGCTCCTATGATTTTGGTACCTATATTTTTTGACTATCAATTGCTTGATTCAAAATTATATCATATACTCAATAACATAGTATATAGTGCATATAGTATATATAGAGAGATTTTCAAAATTCTACAATTGATCATGTCTATTGTAAACCATCGTAATAGAACATGAGAACTTTTGTTGTTGTTGTTAATGGTAGTACATGCATAGCTCTGAACCTGGGCTGCTCAAAAAAGTTCAAAGATTTCTGGACAATTTGTAGCCAACAAAATATCCTATAGTTTTGTATACTATCTCATGGCTATGCCATCTAAGATGGCGCATAGTTGAGTACGTCATAAATGCACGTCTTTGTTTTATCATTTTAGCACTTGCTGTCAGTTTCAGATTTTCCAGTCTCCCAGCTGCTAAATGCAAACAAACATCTTAATCAATCCCCTGAAAGTGAGCAATTATTCTGAAATTGATAATACATGATCGCCATGGATATTTTATAGTTTGACAAGCCAATTTAGAACAGCTCTAGGGGTCCCAGAGGTTTAAAAGTCCAGCTTTCACCAGGATGACTTTCACCAGGATGACCAGGATGGCTTAGTACATTAAGAGTACAGAGTGACTTTCTGAGTGACTTCAGATATTAGGAAAGAGGCCTGAGTGATGACTGAAAGTCTCTTCATCAATATCATTTTTTTCTGTAAGTTAATATCATAAGTTAATGTCTCCAAATGGCTCTTTTGAAATGAAACTCTATTAGCTGAGAAGATAGTACATTGTTCCATTAGCCTGTGAGAAGGAATTACTTAGCAAGATTCTCAGGGAATGAACACTAATAAATAAATTTTGATAAAATTTATTTGATAAACTGAATGTCAGAAAAAATCTGAGCATGGACCTTTGCCCAGCCAGATAGGCAGAGGTGGGTCACCCACAAAACTAGCAGAAGGGCACATTTGAGGAAGCAGAGATAAAGATAAGGTCATGCCAAAGACAATTTTTCCCCAGAGTTTAATGGGGCTCTATAGGGGGAATTGTAAGAGTATTTTTTTATGGTTCCAGAGTGTATGGATTCACTCTCCTCTGCTTCTACCTCCTCTTCTGAGAAATAGAAATAGTAATAGAAACTGAATCATTATAGATAATTCATTGAGAAAACATAACGTAAAGCATTTAGAACTTTACAATATTAACTTTTCTAAAATGTAGAGATGCATTAATATTGCAGCAAAATGTCTCGGCACCTTCTCCATTTTACATTTAAAAAGTACTATTACCTTTATGAATTAATCATATTCCAAAAAGCCAATGCCCTGAAAAAAATTTGTTTTGTACAGTGTTTTATTTTCTGCAGCATGATCAAGGGTGCTTGATTTTTGTTTTTTCTGTAACCTAGTGAAATGTCTGAAGCTTTCCTTTCTAGTGTTAGAGAATGAATTTCAAACCAATTATAAGCAGCTGTCCTCAATTTTCATTCCTAGCAAATGAACATATTTTTAAAGGCTATTACAGGGTATTTTTCACACTTCTCCTAGATGATAAATTCTTCAGGCACTTCTCATTGCCAGGAAAAGGACGCTCTTGTTGCTGTTCCAATAAAGTGAGCATACACAAGAGTCTCTGGGAGACTGATGATCTCACGCACAGTTTCATTTGTCAGCTCCCTGTAGGTCTATGAGCTTGTCTTCAAGGAGACTTCACCTGCGTGAGGATTTCAGGATTAGGTTTTTCTATGTAATTTCCCTCTCTAATAATGGGATTCTGTGGGCACTTTCTCAATTATTTCTACTTCCTAGGGTCAGGCTACAGAGGTAAATGTAGAGATTTGCCCACTTAATTCCCTGTGGATCAAGATGAAAATACCCACTTTCATTCTTACTTTTTATTTATTAAACTTCTGTACAGCTGGTATTTCCTCCAGTTTACAGGCTAATGTGGAGGCTTAACTTTTCTTTCTCTCTTTTCCGTCTCTTAAGTTTCTTCCTTTCTTCCTTCCTTCCCTCCCTCCCTTTCTCTTTCCTTCCTTTCCTGTAGTCAGCAAATAGGGATTAATGTTTCAGTTCCAGCATGTTTTCCCTTCCTTTTGAGAAATAGCTCTGCCTTATTGTGTATTTAAAGACCCAGAGAATCATGCAGAAATAAATCCATGCACAAACGAAGTAAATTCTCAATTAACTACAGTAAAATTAGCTGAACATGAAACAACTCCCCCTTTTGCCACCAACCTCAAAAATTTCAATATACATGTTAAAGACCCTCTTAAGAACATAGTGCCACATTTATTTGAACTCCAATATTTTGATTATTGTTGTCCCAATTTAACTTTCACGTTAGTAATCAGCCACTTTGATACTTCCTTCTTTAAATCTAATCTCTAACCAAATATTTTATTGATATGGTGAATTAGATTTTTTCAATTTTCAAAAGTTGGACAACTTGCATTACCAGGACATGACCATGATATATTATTTTTTATGTATATTGATGACTTTCATTTTCTAATATACTTGAGAACTTCATGTGTACATGATGAATATTGAGCCACCATTTTATTTTATTTCCTTTCTCTCCCTCTCTCATTCTTTCTTTCTGCTTCACTATAACAATGACCTAGTAACATTAGTTGAGAAGTATAGGATCTTCTTGAAAGCATCTGTGCCTAAAGTTTTACTGGAAGGGTTTAACTGTGAATTCAATTTATTCAATGGATAGTGCAATTTAGATTACCAATTTCATGATTAAATTTTGGTAGTTTAGTTTTTCAAGGAATTTCCTAAGTGGTAGAATTTATTATTAAAATGTTCACAGTATTCTTTTAATAAGTTTTTAATATCATCGGGATCTTTAGGGATGTCTTATGGTATTTGTAATTTGGTATTCTCTATTTTTTCATAGTCTGGCCAAATTTTTGTCTTTTTATTTTTATAGTTAGTCAGCTTTCAGTGTTCTTAATACTTTGTTTTATTTTACAGTTTAATTGATTTATTTCTGATTTTATCTGAGTTACATCTTTCTATTTAATTTGAGTTCAATTTCCTCTTCTTTTTGTAGTTTCTTAAAATGAATACTTAGATCATTGATTTGAGACCTTATTTCTTTTTTAATATGAGCAATGAATGCTATACATTTCTCTGTTAACTGCTTTAGCTCTCTCTTTCAAATTTTGATATGTTTTGATTTTCATTCAATTCAAAATATTTCTAATTTACTCTAACCTTTATATTTTATCCATCAGTTATAGAAGTATGTTATGTAGTTTTTAAATATTAGTGCATTTGTGATACATTTTTGTTATTTATCCCTTGTTTACATCGTAATTAAGGAACTTATTTCATATGTTTTTTCTTTTTCTTTTTTAAAATGTGTTGAGGTTTGCTTTGTGGCCCCAAATATCTTTGTGAATACTTTCTTTGTGAATTCTATCTTTGTGACTATTCCATGTGCCCTTGAAAAAAAATAAGTATTTTATTACTCTAGGGTAGTGTACTCTGTAATTGTAAATTAGATCAAGTTGATTGACAGTGTGATTTAGGTCTAATTTTCCTTAAACTTTTCTAATGATTACTAAGAGAGAAATATTTAAGCCTTCAAATATAATTGTAATTTTGTCCATTCCTTTCTTCTATTAGTTTTTGCTAGCACTTCCATTTGATGCTTATGTTCTCGCTTTACTAAAATTCCCATCTGTGCATGCATGTTGTATAATGTTTCCCCTAGATCTTTTTTTTTACATATTTATAATAGTTATTTTAAATACTCTATCTGAGATTTATAGCATCTGTGTTATCTCTGACTCTAATAATTGTTTTGTCTTTTCTTAATGGGGTGCTTTTCTCTTGATTTTTATGTATTCCATAATTTTTAATTGAATGCCATAAATATTTTATAGAATAGAAATGTCTGAAGAAAGTAGTATTTAAATTTGGTAATGGGCCCCACTCTTTCAAGAAGTTGGTTTGTGTGTGGAGGGTCTAAATTCATCAAGCCAATATTTGACCTGAGTTTGGGTTTTGTCATTGTATAACTACATGAAGTATACCATAGGCTTCACTGTTTTCTAGTCTGTGTCTAGGTGGGAGCTGGGTTGCCAGAAGGTTTTACTCAGTGTTAGAGTTCCACTTTCAAATTTCTGTCCTACAAATCTGTGTCCCATATGGTGTCCCTCTCCAAACTCTTGCCCTTTCTTCAACGTTAAATTGCTATTGTTTGTTCTCAGTGTTTTTTATCCTCTTGGTGGAGATAGAGGTGTGCCGTGTTTTCTTAGCTAAACCTCAGTCTTAGGATAGCCCTGTGTTCCTGACCCATGAGGCTGTTAACAGAGACAGAAACACACATCAGAACAACAGCCTACCTCAGTTCTTCATTATTTCTCTGAATTCCTGTTCCATTCTATTCTTAACCTTTGTACATACATCTTGCTTTCTTAACTCAAGTTAAATCATGTTATGCCTCTGCTCAAAAGTAGCCAGGGGTTCCCTGTCATGCTCAAAGTAAAACTGAAAGTCTTTAGTAGCCTACAAAGTGCTTCATATTCTGGCATCCCGTTAAGTCTCTGACTGCTTCTTATATTATTTTCTGCCATGCCTCATTGATCACCTTATTGTTCCTGGAACATGTTAGGCACATGCCCACCAGAGATCCTTTTTGCTGGCTGTGTCCTTTGCGTGGAATGATCTTCCTTAAGATATCTTCATGCTTAACTCCTAAGTCCTTTGAATCTGGACTCAAATATCCCCTTTCCAATGAGGTCTATTCTGACTTCAGTTAGCACTGAAATCTCTCTCCTCTCATCTGACCTCACAATTTCCCATTGCCTTACATTACCTTATTTACTTTCTCTTAGTATTTATTTCTTCTGACACATGGGCAAGAATCCTTTACTAGTTTATTCACTTACATTGCCCAAAGACCTGTAATAGTGTCTGATACAAAGCATGGACTGTCTAAATAGGCACTGAATGAGTGGTTGCATTAATAAATAAAAAGATAAGTGGCAGAAAAACTAAAACAAAACAAACATATTAACAAAAACAAGAAGCAAACCCAGGCTATCAGCAGAGGCATTTAGTAAGCAGAAGGCTAAGAAATTTTGATTAAATTGAGAAAACTAAAACGACTAATTCAGAGAAAGCAGATATAGTGCAAAGAAACAAACACTCTGAATCAGATGATGGACACTTAGATTCAGTTCTGTATTACCTTCTGGTGTGACGTTCAGAATTTCCTATAATTACCCAGTGTCTCACATAATATCGTGTCATGAGATAACCAAGTTCCTTCTGTTTTTAGGGCCACCACATTGCACTATCCTAGGGAATTATATCTTATTGGCAAATAGTTTTTCCTTATATCACATTGGTTCTACCTGAGATTTTTTCCCAGAAACTTTACCTGAGGAAACACTATTTCAAATAGAGAGACTGCAACTTTCCAGCACAATTCTACTTTATTTCTTCTGCATATCTTTAAAAGATCTTTCCAACTTTACTCTTACAGAAAAAATCAATAGGGGAGAAATAATTTGAATGCTTACTATATAATGAAGAATTAGATCAAGTTTAAAATGCTTCAGATACAGGCATTTTCTATTAGACAAATCAATCTCTTTCTTGAGTAAAATCTTACTATCAGTTTTTCTCTTTCAAACATGGCATATTTTGATTCTCAATTTATCAGAAACATCCCAAATGGCTCAACAATTCTCAATTTAGGGATGCAGTTGAGCATTTTATGATTGTCTGCTTGTTGTGAACTCTGAAAAATAAACAAAAGTTTGACAAAATAAAGAGGAGAATCAATGTGCTTTGTTCTGTTTTTAAATGTTCTCAGATAAATCATGTATCATTTTGTTTTTATTTCAACAAGTGTCTATATGGCTTACCCTGAGAAATAGTTTGTGCCAGAAGTAGTTTATGTTCAGGAAGCACACAGTATGCTAAAAGATTAAGGATTAATGAAGTCTGGCTGAGCAGGATATCTAATTATGAATTTGATATTTAAAAGCTGTGTTACAATTTACATATCACATAATGTATGTTTGCTCTCTTTCAGGAATAAAATATATCATCCTTTAAAAAGACAATTTTCAGAGATCTTCTTTGTATGTATCCACAAAGACAGGAAAGGAATATGTATACATAACTAAATGTGTATTAGGAAAAGTCAATGAAATACTAATTCTAATCAATTATCAATTCTAATTTACAACTATCTCTATACTTATAAATAAGAATGACTACTATTGATATATGAAAAATGAAGAAGAAAATAGTAATATTCATTTAGCAAATGATAGTGATGATCAATAATAATATTTATTTCTCCAGACATTATTATTTTGACAAATCCATAGTTGCTACACTGTTCTAATTAAATTAGAAACAAAGAAAATAGCTATTGAACTCCTCAATAGGTATAGAAAGCTTCCACAGAGGAATTTCTTACTATCACAAATATGAGCTTTAACCCTTTCATTTCAAATGTATTCCTTAATATTCAAATCATATTCTAAACCAAAAGGCTATCTATAAGACGAATCTTGGTTATCAGTAATATTTTAAAATTTTTGGCTAGCAGTAACCATTAAAAGTCCATGAAAACGAAAAATTAACTCCCCAATCATTTCAGGTCAATCCTTATTATTTTACTGTCTTTTTCAAATGTATCTTTTTGCCCACCTTAGCAAGCTCATGAATCTGAAGATAATTGAATCTGTAATAATTCAGGATCTGCAATGCCTCAGGCTCATCATCTTAAGCATCAATTCTCATTGCATAGGGATGGAGATGGAATTATAGAGGGAGTACAGGATATTGGCTTTGGTCCCTACTGACCCAAAGATTGGGCCTAAAAATATATATTTTCAAATAAATCTTTAAGAACCAATTATTAATTTATTATTTACCACATATCCCAAGTGTAAAAAATAAGGGGTAAACAATTGGGTTATTTGAAGGTCTGATCAATCATGTTTAAATTCCCCTTTACTACATTTTCCTTCTCTTTTGGATGCTTGGCCTTGTATGTATTTAAACAGTACTTCTTTTAAATATTAGGAAATTCAATGTTGTATTTTCAAAGGAACCACCAGTTTTGTCTTTACTGACTGAGAAGTCAAAAGGTTAAGTTGTTATTAGGTATGCCTCAAAGCTAAATTTACCACAATATGTAGATTTGTCACTGATAACACATATTGATTTGTTAATTGTATGGAGTTTTTAGCTGACTGTTTAAAAAATGTATTTTTAGCAATTTCAAGTCCAACATCATTTTCTAAATAAAATCACAAAGAAGGAATCTTTCTTGGTACCAAATAAATATTAATATGGGATTAATATTTCTAATTTCAGGGAAGTTAGTGTAGACAGACTCTCCCCTGTCTCTCCCACTGAATGCAGCTATAAATCCTGGGCACAGTGCTTGGAGCAGCTTTCTAAGAACTCTGAATATAAATAGCAGGTGGATTGAAGAAGAGACCAGAATTCAAAGTTCCACCAATCTGGTGCAGGTTTTACCACCTTCCTCCACTACTGCCTGCTTGAACTCAGAGGCAGATTGAAATACATTGTGTATACCAGGTATGGACTGAAAGAGATCTTATAGAAGCCCTCTCCTTCTGGACCAAAGAGGATGAAAGAGAAATGTTATGGGTCAGATAAAGTGGTAGAAATACTGTCATTATTATTGTTTTTTTTATTGATTTCCTTTCACTCCCAGACAAGCTACCAGGCAATACCACCACAGTGGTGGCAGCTAGGTGGACATGAGCAGTTGGTGACATCTAAAACTCTACGGATGATAAACATACCTCAATACCTCAGAAATCTGACTAGAAGTCAGGGAAAGAAGGCAAGTAGGAAGAAAGGAAATAAGTAGAGTTCAGAGAGAAGAGTTTCAGTTCATAGAGTTGTATATGAATGCCTAAGCTCACCTCCAAGATACACATCTGGTAATCTGACCCTGAACAGCATACCACAGACTTAGAGAATCTGCTATAGAGTAGGTCCCTGTCCAAGTCCCACATTGGTCACTAAGATGTTATATATATATATAAGACATATGTGAATAGCACTGCCAAGGCTTTGAGAATTGAACTGACATTGGAGCCACAGTCCAGAAAACATGTATTGAAATTTGTGAAAATAAAACTGAAATCTGTGAAAATAGAAAATATCTATTTCAATGAACCTAACTAGGCGAAATGCCTGTTCACACATCATTCTCCTTAAGATTTAAACAACATTTAATCTCATTATATCAATATATATTTAAAATATCAAAATGTCTAGGATATAATCCAAAATTACTTGGCATAAGAAGAACCTAAAAAATCTGAATTCTCAAAGGAAAATACAAAAATATATACCAACCCTGAAATGATAATAGATGTTGTAATTATCAAGAATTTAAAGCAGATATTATAAACATGCTTCCGTAAGTAAGGGTAACCCCTCTTGAAATAAATTGAAAAATAAAAAACTCAGCAAGTAATAAAAAGATAATAAAAAGAAAAAGCAAATACAAATATTATAACTGAAAAATAAAGTAACAAAAATTTAAATGGGCTCTGTAGCAGAATAGGGATGCCAGAGGGAACTGTCTGTGAATTTGAAAATAGAAGAATATAGTTAGGTAACTCAGTAGAGACACAGAAAGGTGTAATCAGAGGTTTCTCTGACAAGATCTTATTTGAGAAGGGACCTAAAGGAAGTAAGAAAGTAAATGATTGCTTTTTTATAGAGGGAAAGTATTTCAGGATGAGACATGGGCTTCGGGTGTGGACTTGGTCGGCATGCTTAAAGACCTGCAAGGCAGCCATTATGACCAGGGCAGAGTGAACCATGGTGTGTACTTTGTACACAAAGAGAGAGCAGAGGTGGGAGGTAAGCCAGACCTTGAAGAGAATTGTAGGACACAGTAAGTGTTTTAGCTTTTATTATGAGAGTAAAGATATTGAGCCACTCTGACTTTAGGAATAACCTGATTTACATTTGAATGGATAAAACAGTTTGCTGCGGAGTTTAGATTAAGGTGAATTGAGACATGAAGGGAAGCAGGAGACTAGTGAGAAAGCTATTGAAATGGTTCAGGGAAAACATGATGGTACCTGGACTAGAAGTTAGCACTAGAGGTGATGAGATTGAGTCTAGGGATAGGAGGATTTTTTTTTTTTAAGAAGAAAATTGTAAACATTTTTTATGCCCTTGGAAGAGTGAATAAAGTGGAGTAAAGTAAAATAAACATATTATATTGAATATGAAAATTAATTTCCAGAACAGAATTGTGCCTGAAACACAAAATAGGGTTCCCATAGAGGACTGGATAATTACCACACTCAAAGATCATTAAAACATAGCCCTGTCCCTTTTCTCTTTCTCTCTATGGACATTCATACATTCTAAGAGCTTTTGAACAGGTTGAGCTTCCACCTCTAAGTTTCTTTCTCATTGTTTTCACCTGAAAATTAAAAATACAATATAAAATTAAAGAAACTTATTTTATGTAACCATTAGAGAGGTAGTAAGGAAATAAATTTGACAATTTTTATGAAACATATATATGTGTGTGTATATTACATAGATATTTATACAATATATTCATATATATAATTATATACTGCTAGATGTATAGATAAATATATGAATGCATGTACTATATATATATTACATATTCAATTTTATACACACACACACACACACACACACACACACACACGCACACACAGCATTAAGAGTTGGAAAAAGATATTATTTATTCAATAGTCTCTCTTCTCTTTTCAATCTTCCTACCTTTGCAGTCAGAGGAATCATATCCTCCTTGCTCATTTTCTGTTGGATTGCTTTGTTTTTTTTTAAGATTTCTGTATAGGATCTTTTCCTCTGCCTCTTCTTTTTCCTCCTCCTCCCCCTTCTCCTCCTCCCATCCATTGACCTGATTTTCATCAAATTAATTATTTTTTAAATAAAATTAATGAGAGGACTCATTCTTAAACCTTCAACTTCTACCTCATGCTTCTAAATCTAAATCTCTAGTCTTGATCAGTCACTCTTTTTCCTAACTGGAATTTTCATATAAGTATCAGACAGTCTCCTCAGTGTGTTCCATTGGGCTAGTGGCTCACAATCCATTCCTCAGGCTTTGTACACAAATTATATTTTCCTTGCAGCCCGAATACTAGATAGTTTTGACCATCAAGAGGTTCTAGTAGGAGATTAGAGGATGAGGAAATAGATGCTAGAGTACCTCCCACTTCCTGCTTCAGGGGTATCTGTGGAAGTGGCCCTTTCTCTTCCATAACTGCATCAATCTCCAGGTAGGCCTACACCCTTCATGGGTATGGATGCAGTGAATGATGCCTGCTCTTGACTCTGGTAACTCATCTGTTTTCCTTGTACTTCCAGCCACAGGAGTGGTAGAGACTTCTTGTTATTACTAAATTCTGCATTGCCACACTCCCATTTTGACTTTTCAGTTCTTCTAACACCTTAGAAGGTATCTGTATTATCCATGTCACCTACCTTTCCCACTATTATAAATGATATCATGGTTATCATGACCCCAGCTTAAAACACAGAGATCACCATGCATATCGGTTCTAATTCCACTGTGAGAGGATCTGAAGTACAGGTACATATTACACAATGATGGTTCAGGCAATCAGGAATTTATAATCTAGTTCAATTTACGTAAATTACATTTAATATATCTAAATACCCTGCAATATGACTAGCAAAGTCCCATTTTACTGATGTCTACATCAGCTCTGAGAGGCTAAACAACCATTCTAAGATCAGACAACAAGTAGGTTGAGAAGTTGGTACATAAAATGATGTATTTCTAGCTCATATCATGTTATTTACAACATAGTCAAATGAATGAAACCAATTAATGAATAACATTCACCATAAGCCATATTCTTTTCATAAAGACACTTGATACCCAGATACAGCACTGGCATCTAAAATGACTCATTATCATCTTAGAAATCTTTCAGGCTCTTTAACTTTTTGAACAAATATATATTTGTATTTGACCAAATATAAATGTATATATATGGAGAGAAAGAGAGTAAAAAATATATATATATAGAGAGAGTATAGAGAGATTAAAAACTAGCAATAATCTCTAGCACTTTGATATCTTCTCCCCTCATCCCCTGCCAAAGGAAGCAATACAAGTAATACCAATTCCAAAAGCAGATTTATAAATTCATTATTAGATTTTAAAAAATATATTTTATATATTGTTTCCAAAATATATTCAGGAAATAATTCTTCCATTAAATACCAATAGGCCTTCTTGACAAAAAGGAACTACATTTATATACAATTACATAAATATTGCAAAATTTGGTGCTTGAAATTCAGAATAACTGTTAATATACTAAAAGTTTAAGAATTCATAAAGAACTATGTTTGTTTTTATTAAACCTTGAATTGCAATAATATCTCTGAGAGTTTGATATATAAGCACACACACACATGCAGTCACACATGTTATAAGATGTATAAAACATTCAACTTAAGCATAGGAAAAGATGTTAGTCTCTCTATACATAATAGAACTGTGTCCTCACATGTAGTATTTTACTAAAATTTCCTCAGTCATGCTCTTAATTTTTGACAGAATCAGAATTGGAACACAAGTCTAAGAATGTTCAGTTCATTGCTGACCAAGTCAGCTATGGTTAGCAGAAAGAGCATAATATTTCAGGTTATACAATTCAAGTTTGTGCTTTGCCTTCACAGCTTACTAAATGAGCCAAAGATTTCTGATCTCTAAGATGAGGTTAATGGTAATAATATATGTCCTAATTACTTCACAATGTTAGTATTGTGAAGATCAAACAAGGAAATGCCTCTAAAAGCATTTTAAAATCAACCTTGTACCATCATTTAATTAGATTGGAAAGACAATATCATAAAAATCAGATCATTTAATGATCAACAGTTCATATTTAATATGATAAATTCAGATTTCCTTTTCAAAATACAATAGAAAGTGCCAAAAATTAACTGAAATTTAGGCAAATTTGTTTTAAATTTAAATGTTTTAAGTGTTTTGTTTGTCTGAGACTCATTTACGCTTGGATTAACTGAATATTTGTACAAGTTCTTTGCAATTCAAAGACGTAAAAACATAAAATATTTGTATTAGATTAAAATGCAAGAATTTAAAAAATACTTTATTACTTTCAAAAATATAAAAATACATAACTTCCAATTATAGCTATTTGACAGTTCTGGTAAACTATTATTTTTTGTTACTTTAATGACCAATTTGAGTTTAATTCCTGATATATCCTATCGATTGTGTCAAACTCAGTCCTCAGAAGATCCAGAAAGGCCATTTTAACTGTAAAGTAGTTGATTCTGGAGTTTCACGTAGATATGGCCTGGGAATATTAAGTTTCTCATCCACTGGAACCATTTTAGATATACCAATAGGACAATGTCATTTCATGATTCATTCAACTCTCAGTTAACCTTGGAAATGGGAAATGGCAGAATCCGGATGAATGAAATTCTCAAATAACCCCTAATCTTACTGCAGTCATTAATGTTCACATCCTTGACTAATTTCTGGCCAAAGGTTCCAGGAAATAAGCAAATGACAGATTTTAAATTCACCCCACACTTGTTTTCTTTCCTACTACCCATGAGATGCAGGTGATAATGAGCAGAGAGAAATGATGAAAATTTAGGAAGCCAAATGGAAGAGAAGATCAAGAAAAATAGTCAACTCAATTGTGTAGAAAGGTGGAATGTTTCATTTTCACATCAGTTGTGGACTATTTTACTCAAATATGATTTCAAAAACATTTTTAGTAAACACTGTACATATTCTCATTCTATCAAAGGATAATTTAGGAAATGTTGAAGGCAAAACTATGTGGTGAAAATATTCCTACACATTAGACCAAATCTAAATACATTAGTACACTAAAGAGCATAAGAATAAATTTCCTGATGGGTTGATAAAAGGGATTTTTCTTTAGGTGACCTCTGATTTTGCCCTGACCAAAATTCTATTTTAACCTATGTGCAAAGTACTTTGTTGAACATTCTGGGAAATTTAGGATATTTAAATATGGTTCCTAATCTCAAGAAACTTGAAAAGTAATTGAATTGCCTGTATTCACAAGGAAGATGGTAAAAAATCTTCTCTAAACAAAAACATGAGCAAAGAGAAAATATTATTTATACATATTTACACCTGCGGTGGGAGAACTTGATAGAAGTTCATACTTTATCTGAGTTTAGAAGCATAAATATGATATTTATAGGTGGATATTAAGGTAAAAGGCATTCAAAATAAGAACGAGAAAATCAGGTAGTTATGAGAAGACATGGTTTATACCTAGGTGATAAATAGCAGTCACATGCCACTATTTGATTTTTCATCTTACATGGAGATCAGTAATTTTAAAATATATTTGTATGGTCTATAATGTAGCCTTGTAAGCCTCATAATGATTTAAAATGGGAGTCTCTTTATCACCACATCTACTCAGTTATCAGAATCTGCTGCCTCCCTGCCTTATACTATAGATGAACTATTCTCGTTTTCTCTCTTCCATCACTGATTTTTCCATTTATCAATAATATTTACTGTCTGTATTTAGCAGTGAAGTATCACAAACTGATTCTCTTAAAACAACAGAAATTTATTCTGTCACAATTCTGGAGGCTAGAAGTCTGACATCAAGGTAGCAGCAGGACCGTGCTCTCTCTGAAGACACTAGGGGAGGAATCATTCCTTCCCTTTTCTAGCTTCTGGTGGTTTCCAGCAATCCTTGGCATTCTTGGCTTGTAGATCTGTCACTTCAATTTTTGTCTCCATCTTCACATGGTCTTCTCCCCCATTTATATCTGTGTAGAAATTTTCTTCTTCTTTTAAGGACAACAGGTGTTAGATTAGGACTCATTTTATCTTAACTTGATTATATTTGCAAAGACTCTATTTGGCAAATAATGTCACATTCACAGGTTCTGGATGGACATGAATGGGGGATGCTTTTCAACACAGTACACTGTCTCATTACATCATCATGAAAAGATGATGCTGTATCTCTCCTGTTAAAAAGTGTGCTCTAAACCCCATTTCCTCACCAGCCGCTAATTTATCTTGTTTTATTTGCAAAAACCTCTTTAAATACATTGTTTATATTTGCAGTCTCCAATTTGTCTCTCCCTGTTGTCTCTTGTATTTGTCTCTTATATTTACTCCTTTTGTTTAATTGGAGAATAATTTCTTTACAATGTTGTGTTAGTTTCTGCTGTACAAGGAAGCGAATCAGCTCCCTCTTTGACCTCCCTCCCACCCCCACCCCCACCATCCCACCCATCTAGGTCATCACAGAGCACCAAGCTGAGCTCCCCGTTACTCTTAATTATATCCACCTCAATATCTCCTTTTCAGATCATGAATGACTGGCATGTGGCTAGTTTCAATGGTCAATATTCTGTCTTTATTTATTTGACCTGTGATGGCATTTAACCTTGATAAACTTTCTTTACTTGGCTTCCAGGACACTACCACATTTTGATTTTCCTCAAATCACATGGTATGCTTCTTCCCAATTTTTTGTTTGTTTGCCCGATCTCTCAGCCTGTTGGTAGTGAGTCCTGATGCTCAGACTTAGATCTTCTTCTCTGGTGATTTCTCAGGGCTTTAAATACTATCTATGAGTTAGTGATCCCTACATATTTATTTTCAGTCAATATTTTTTTTATGACCTACAAACTCCTATATCCACTGCCTGCTTCACATCTGTACTTGCGAGTCTATTTCATATCTCAAATCGCCATGACTTAAATAGAATTCTACTGACCCTGTTAAAAACCATCTCCACTGGCAGCCTTCTGCATCTCATTTTAGAGCAAATCCATCCTCCCGGTTGTTCATGTCTAAAAACTTGAAGTTAAGTAAGACCCTTTCTTTCTCTATTTGCCTACATTCATTCCATCAGATAATCAAAATTAATATGGAATCTGGTCACCTTTCACCTCTCGCATGTATCATTGCTTTTGCCTCTTAGCTGGTCTACATGATTCTTCCCTTGTTCACTTGCAATCACTTATCAACACAACTGTGGGACTGATCCACAATCAGCTCATATCATACTGTTCCAAAACTTACCATGACTCCATACCTCACTAAGTAAACACCAAAGTCAGGTAATGACCTCTACGCCTGTGAGATCCTGATTCTCAACGTCTTTCTGACCTCATTTCCTAATTCCTCTTCCTCTCACTCAGTTACAACTATGTTGGATTCCCTGCTGATTCTTGAACATGCCAAGCATGCTCCCATTGTAGAGTCTCTGTGTTCTGTCTAGTCTGCCCTTCCCCAAAATTTCTCAATTGATAACTCTCTCACGTTCTTCAAATATTTGTACAAATGTTACTTTCTCAATGAGTCAGTTCTAGACTAATTTTTCTATTACTTATCCTACCACATATATTGTATCATCTCAATGATCAATTGACTCTTCCATTTTTCTTTACCTTTTCTTATATATGGCACACACATATATACATACACATATATATATATACATATTCATATATATTATACTTGTCACCTTTGGAAATACTATACATTTACTTCCTTATTATGTGTGTCATCTGTGGGCAGAAATTTTGTTTGTGTTCATTAATGCATCACAAACACCTAACCAAGGGACTGGCACACATTTACTGTATAAAAAAATAAACTAGTTTTAATGGGGAAATGCAACACAATTCCTCTTCTATCATATGTTACGGGCTCTAGTTTGTCTGTGTTCTTCTTGCAGGATGATTCCCGGAACTCATAACTACGACATTTAATGTTTATTATATGCGTATAGTGTGCCAAGTCCCATGCTAAGCCATTTACTGGCATGATATAATACTATCACACAAAACCTCCTCTTTAGAAACAGCTAGTTGTATTAGTCCTAGCTTGCAGCTGGAGAAAGTAATGAAAAGATAAATATGACACCCAAGGTCACACCCGGCAATGAAAGAGCTGTTAACTATTAAAGAACATTATTCTCCCTCCTAATACACTACTCTGAATGTAGACTTCTATTATGTGTGGCCAAAACGATGAATGCACATGGATACCAGTTTTTAAAGAAAATATACACATTTTAGATGAATAAATCATGGGAAGTTATTATCATTTATATTTTCTCTATGATATTTTGTACTTATTTTTGTTTGTTTATTAGGAAACATTGTGTAAAAGATGTTGATAAACTAATAATCACAGACTTACCTTGAAATATGACAAGACTTTAAATTTCTAAGGAATCTATTATATGCCTAAATATAGTCAAATATTTTTCATAAGAGACTTAAAAATATCTTCACATAAGATAAAGACAAAATAAATCTTGTACATCATAAAATTGATCTTAAAGTATATTCTAAATAATAGTTGTTTTCAAATCTTTCGTTTAACAGTAGAGTTAATACAACAACTCTGCAGATCTGGTAAAGCCAATCTTTTTGCAGCATGAGGCTACTTAAATCATTACCGAATAATAGTTTTAAAGTGGCACAGACATCTTAATCAGGAGTCTATTTCAATATGAATAGACTATTTTTAAAGTTATTTTCTGTAAATGCAAACAATCTTATTTTTGTGGATTCCACTTATTCAGAAGCTCACTGAAATTGGGTGCCTGTCTCTTTTCCCATTCTACAAGGACATAGAAAGCACACCCTTGTGTTACCTTCTGTTCTGAGCTACTTTTTAACCTTTCAATTTCAAATTGATGTTTTACTCTTAAGTTTGTGACATTAAATAAACCACACAATGCATCAGTTATTTTTCAAATGATTATAGTAAAATGAGTGGAAAATATGAGTGATTAGATAAACTTACTGTATTTCTAATGCAATTGATAAGATAAACAAAAGGCTAAATTGGTATTTCTAGTTCTACACAGTTATAAGGCATTTCCGAAGAAATTTTAAAAACCTCATTATATTAAGTTGAATTTTATATTATTTATATACTGGAATATTATCACACATTTAACCTACTAGCTCCTTTGGCTGTTTGGTTTCTAGAAAGAGAGCTCAACTGTTGCCAAAGATATCCTAATTCTCATTCTGCCGTTTTTGACGGTTTTCTCATTGGGAAAAATATCTTTCTGAATCTGTGTCTCTGTGGATTAAATGAATCTATTAAATTGGGGATTGACAAGCTATGGCTCGTGGCCTATTTTTGTAAATAAAGTTTTATTAGAAACAGCTGAATCCATTTATGAATTGTCTATGGCTGCTTTCATACTTTAATGGCAGACTTAGATAGTTAGGGCAGGACCATCTGGCTTGACAAGCTTAAAATAGTTACCATCTGACCCTTTATAAAAACTGTTTGCAAACCTCTGGTCTAGATGGTATCTATGATTGCTCTACATTTTAAATCTGTACAATTCTATGGTTCTTTTTGTTTGATCAGTACTGCCAAAAACTAATTACTTGCTATACATTAGACTCATGGGTGATTAGTTGGTATACTGAAAGGTATAATGAACCACTCCTGTCCTCAACAGTATTTTAAATGTCTTACAATCTCACTTGAGGAATACAAGATACATATCAATATGTAACTGGAAATACTAGGTAGCATCTGCTAAGAAAGTGTTGTAAAGGCATGGGTATTAAGAAAATTCAGCATTGAAGTAATCACGGAGAAGGAAGCCTCTCAGGGAAAACTTTTAAGCAAAAGTGGAAACTGAACTGAGTTGAGATGAAAGAAAATGAATATATTGAATATCTACTATATATCACAGTTGTTGAAATAGGCACTTAGGTGTATTATCTTCTTTAATCACCTAATCCTGTGTGGTAGTTATTAATATCCTCATTTTACACACAGTGAACTAGTGTTCACATAGCTACTACGTGATGGAGTTTGGATTTCACTCCAAGTCTACCTGTAACTTTCACATATGCACACACATGCTCACACACACATATGAGACTCTGTACCCAAACACTCCTAAAACTCTCCTTGGTTCCATGATAACATGATAACATGATAACTCAAATTCTTAGAGTTAGCCAAGCTAGAATCTTTTTTTGTTTTTTCCCCCTGCGGTACGCAGGTCTCTCACTGTTGTGGCCTCTCCCGTTGCGGAGCACAGGCTCCGGACGCGCAGGCTCAGCGGCCATGGCTCACGTGCCCAGCCGCTCCGCGGCCTGTGGGATCTTCCCGGACCGGGGCACGAACCCGTGTCCCCTCCATCGGCAGGCGGACTCTCAACGACTGTGCCACCAGGGAAGCCCCAAGCTAGAATCTTGAATAAAGTTTTTATGTCTATTGTAATCATCAAGGCATATGTTAAAAAGGGCCTGAACTAAGAAAAGTATGAGTGTAATGTGTCTCTATATGTGCATGTTTGTATATATGTAAAATTATATATTGTATATATTATATTTATACATATATTCATACATTCACACACTTTGCCCTATTGTTATTATTAAAATGTTTCTAAGTATTATTTAACAAGGCTACAGTTTATGCAGAGAAAGAAATGGAGTCAAAGTAGTCAAAAAATAAAATACCCAAAATGAAATCAAAATAAGAGAGCACCCCAGAAAATTTCTATAGAAGAGATGTAATTTCCTTTCTTTTTTTTAACTTTTTAATTCTAAGACAGGTGTGTAAAAATCAGCATTGCTAATTTCTTGTCACATGATTTGTCTAAAACTGCTCTATATTTTTCTCAAGGAAAATTCAGTAACTGGAACCAGGATGACTATAAAGCTAGTAATTATTTCATATCTAAGCATGCCATCAAATGTAATTTCTAGTGTTGTTATGTGTAGTCATTATTCCCAGTGACAGAATAAAATGCAGAGGAATGGGATGATAATCCCCATTAATACAATGAAGAAACACACAGGTGGAAAGGCTTCTTCACAAAGGCATTATGAGAACTAAATTACATTGTAAATAGAAAATGTTTTGAAAATGTAGCATATAAAACCATCAACATCATCTCTTGAGTGCAGAAAAATAAAAGAATATTGCTTCCTAGAATCTGAAATTGCTCTTAAAGAAAATAAACAGAGAAAGTAACATAGAGACTGGGAAGCTTATAATGTTTATTCAAAATCTCCAACTGGCTAACCTAAATATTTTCTATATGGTTTTGATAAACTTCTGCTTAAAATCTAGGTTTCAATTTTGTTACTATAAAGAAATAAAGATGATAACTGTAACCCAACCACATCCAAAGATTTAGCTTAAAAATCTACTATGATGATTGATGTACATGGAATCTTTGATTAATAAAAATGTTTTTAAGGATGCAGTATAGCACAGTAATTGAAACATATCTAAATGAGTTTGGTTCCCGGAAGAAATTATCTATACTAGTATAATTTTCAATGTAATATTTTCTTTATTGTCCAAATAATCATCAAATTAATTAATCCTGAGAATATAATATTTCACTGTTTGAAAGTACTATATATTTCCTCATTTAATCCTGTCATGTAATTATTATAATCATTATTACCATATATTGAACACTCCACATGCCAGCCTTGCTGAATTACTGACAGATATTATCTCAATCAATAATTGCCACAGCCTAATGAAGTGTTATAATTATTATTCAGCTATTTTTTTTAAAACAAATGTGTGAAAATTATTTTCACAGTTTGGGAGGAGGTTTTTACTTGTGTCAATGGAGTAAACTTCTGTAAATTATAAATTGTAAAAAATTATAAACTCTAAATAATATAGTAGAAAAATATCTGAAGGCACTAAAGTGTGACCTAAAACCAGCAGACCCTGGGGAAGAATCAACATTAGGAAGAAGGCAATAGCTCTGAGTTTCCCATTTTAATCAGTTTTTGCCTAATGAAAGTCTCCAGCCAGCAGTCGTGACAGGCAGCTACAACTTAGATAGAACTGGTGATCTTAATGGCTTTAGGAATTAGGGAACAGATAGCAGGGATATCACAGCAGCTGGAATGTGAGGAGTGAAACTGTACAAAGGAGAAAGCCATAGAGAGGCGGCCCCAAATTCTGCATGTTTCCTTTTCCCAACTCTCTAGCTGATCTCTGTTCTGTGAATGCATGGGACAGACTCTAAGCAGGCTAACTATAGATACTGAGGTCAGTGGCTGCACCCTACATGTGAGAGTTTGGAGTTTGAGTTCAGCCAAGGTAATGGTCTGCTAAAACAAACAAGCAAGGAAAATCTTAATACTACTCAGAGAAATATAACAGGACCCAGAATCTACACAATGTATCATTTAGTTTCCAGGATATATGATAAAATCTCTAGAAGACATACATATAAAAAGAGAAAAACAAGACAACATGATCCATACTCATCACAAAAGGAAATTAATGAACAAGTCTAAAATAACCCATATATTGTAATAGACAGATTAAGATCTCTATAAAATATATAATCTATGAAAAAGAGCACCCCAAAGGCACCAGTCAAAATTTTGGAATGGAAAAATACAGTATGTGAAATTAACATTTTACTGGATGTTCTAGGGAATTTTCCAGATTCACGTAATTATGAATTGCCATAGCTAATATACAAACTAAGTTTGATTCCGGAGTCAATGCTCTTAATTACAACTTCATGCTATTTCCCAATAAAGTATATGCTATTATACTCTATAATTCACATGTGGAAACTGAGACTTGATAAATGAAACAATATGCTAGATGATAAAGATAGAGTAATAAACACGATAGAAATGCCCAGTAGAGCCTACAATCCAGTGAGAGAAATAGATGCTGCACAGATGCCATCAAAGATTTTTTCATTACAATTGTGTTAACTGCAATTATAAAATACATCATAGGAAATGAAATTGTAAAACAAGGTGACCTAAATTTGAGAGGATAGAAAAGCTGTATAAATGACACCTGCTGCTTCTCTGTATTTAGTTAAAAACTACTTCTCTAAAATATGATTAATCTTTAAAAACTCAAGTGTAATTTTGTCCTGTCTGATGAATGGATATTTAATTTCTCAGTTCTTGAGGAAAAGATTTATCTTTGTTGCAGTAGTGTATTCAGTTGTATCCTGCCAGGTTAACAACATGTAAAGCACAATAATCTAAAAGAGCTTATCTGTAGAAAACAGAAAACCATAAAAGAGATTGTAATGACTTTGAAGTGCCATGATTACAAAAGTAATAGTTTGGGTCATAACATTTCTAAGAATAATATCGCTATTAGGTAGAGATACCTACTGTACTGGCCTATCTTCTCTCAGTGTACACTTCACTGTATAAAGCAGACATAGACTAGTGAATTATTCACTAAAAGACAGTAAACATGAATATTATACTGAAGGATTAAATATGCTTTTACACCTCTCTAATCCAACCACACTCTGTAGCATCTAAATTGACTCCAAGATATCGTTTGGTCACTGACAGTAGTCGAATCCATTGATCTGGAACACCTCTATCCATGCAACTTTTTATTAGTCACCCTAATTTATTGTAATTGACATGAAAATAGAGTTGGGTATTTTTTTTTTAACATCTTTATTGGGGTATAATTGCTTTACAATGGTGTGTTAGTTTCTGCTTTATAACAAAGTGAATCAGTCATACATAAACATATGTTCCCATATGTCTTCCCTCTTGCGTCTCCCTCCCTCCCACCCTCCCTATCCCACCCCTCCAGGCTGTCACAAAGCACCGAGCCAATATCCCTGTGCCATGCGGCTGCTTCCCACTAGCTATCTACCTTACTACGTTTGTTAGTGTGTATATGTCCATGACACTCTCTCGCCCTGTCACAGCTCACCCTTCCCCCTCCCCATAACCTCAAGTCCGTTCTCTAGGAGGTCTGTGTCTTTATTCCAGCCTTACCCCTAGGTTCTTCATGACATTTTTTTTCTTAAATTCCATATATATGTGTTAGCATATGGTATTTGTCTTTTTCTTTCTGACTTCACTCTGTATGACAGACTCTAGGTCTATCCACCTCATTACAAATAGCTCAATTTCGTTTCTTTTTATGGCTGAGTAATATTCCATTGTATATATGTGCCACATCTTCTTTATCCATTCATCCGATGATGGGCACTTAGGTTGTTTCCATCTCCGGGCTATTGTAAATAGAGCTGCAATGAACATTTTGGTACATGACTCTTTTTGAATTTTGGTTTTCTCAGGGTATATGCCCAGTAGTGGGATTGCTGGGTCATATGGTAGTTCTATTTGTAGTTTTTTAAGGAACCTCCATACTGTTCTCCATAGTGGCTGAACCAATTCACATTCCCACCAGCAGTGCAAGAGTGTTCCCTTTTCTCCACACCCTCTCCAGCATTTATTGTTTCTAGATTTTTTGATGATGGCCATTCTGACTGGTGTGAGATGATATCTCATTGTAGTTTTGATTTGCATTTCTCTAATGATTAATGATGTTGAGCATTCTTTCATGTGTTTGTTGGCAGTCTGTATATCTTCTTTGGAGAAATGTCTATTTAGGTCTTCTGCCCATTTTTGGATTGGGTTGTTTGTTTTTTTGTTATTGAGCTGCATGAGCTGCTTGTAAATTTTGGAGATTAATCCTTTGTCGGTTGCTTCATTTGCAAATATTTTCTCCCATTCTGAGGGTTGTCTTTGGGTCTTGTTTATGGTTTCCTTTGCTGTGCAAAAGCTTTGAAGTTTCATTAGGTCCCATTTGTTTATTTTTGTTTTTATTTCCATTACTCTAGGAGGTGGGTCAGAAAGGATCTTGCTGTGATTTATGTCATAGAGTGTTCTGCCTATGTTTTCCTCTAAGAGTTTGATAGTTTCTGGCCTTACATTTAGGTCTTTAATCCATTTTGAGCTTATTTTTGTATATGGTGTTAGGGAGTGATCTAATCTCATACTTTTACATGTACCTGTCCAGTTTTCCCAGCACCACTTATTGAAGAGGCTGTCCTTTCTCCACTGTACATTCCTGCCACCTTTATCAAAGATAAGGTGCCCATATGTGCATGGGTTTATCTCTGGGCTTTCTATCCTGTTCCATTGATCTATCTTTCTGTTTTTGTGCCAGTACCATACCGTCTTGATAACTGTAGCTTTGTAGTATAGTCTGAAGTCAGGGAGCCTGATTCCTCCAGTTCCTTCTTTCGTTCTCAAGATTGCTTTGGCTATTCGGGGTCTTTTGTGTTTCCATACAAATTGTGAAATTTTTTGTTCTAGTTCTGTGAAAAATGCCAGTGGTAGTTTGATAGGGATTGCATTGAATCTATAGATTGCTTTGGGTAGTAGAGTCATTTTCACAATGTTGATTCTTCCAATCCAAGAACATGGTATATCTCTCCATCTATTTGTATCATCTTTAATTTCTTTCATCAGTGTCTTATAATTTTCTGCATACAGGTCTTTTGTCTCCTTAGGTAGGTTTATTCCTAGATATTTTATTCTTTTTGTTGCAAATGGGAGTGTTTTCTTGATTTCACTTTCAGATTTTTCATCATTAGTATATAGGAATGCCAGAGATTTCTGTGCATTAATTTTGTATCCTGCCACTTTACCAAATTCATTGATTAGCTCTAGTAGTTTTCTGGTAGCATCTTTAGCGTTCTCTATGTATAGGATCATGTCATCTGCAAACAGTGACAGCTTTACTTCTTCTTTTCCGATTTGGATTCCTTTTATTTCCTTTTCTTCTCTGATTGCTGTGGCTAAAACTTCCAAAACTATGTTGAATAGTGAGAGTGGGCAACCTTGTCTTGTTCCTGATCTTAGTGGAAATGCTTTCAGTTTTTCACCATTGAGGATGATGTTTGCTGTGGGCTTGTCATATATGGCCTTTATTATGTTGAGGAAAGTTCCCTCTATGCCTACTTTCTGGAGGGTTTTTATCATAAATGGGTGTTGAATTTTGTCAATAGCTTTCTCTGCATCTATTGAGATGATCATATGGTTTTTCCCCTTCAATTTGTTAATATGGTGTATCACATTGATAGATTTGCGTATATTGAAGAATCCTTGCATTCCTGGAATAAACTCCACTTGATCATGGTGTATGATCCTTTTAATGTGCTGTTGGATTCTGTTTGCTAGTATTTTGTTGAGGATTTTTGCATCTATGTTCATCAGTGATATTGGCCTGTAGTTTTCTTTGTTTGTGACTAGAGTTGGGTATTTATTCTCTTTTTTTTTAATGTCCTAGGGTACAAATACTTTTTCACAAAGTTACAGTGAGACTCTCAAATAAAAATTCTGTTGTCATTTGAAACAGCCCTTATTATAAGAATATAAAGTACCAATGAGAATTTTTAGGGAATCACAATCCACAAAAACAATCAACTCACATACACCTCACTTTGTACATTTTTTCCTATTTTTGTTTGCTAAGCTTTCCACTTTGCCAAGGTTTTTAATGAGTGTGGAAGTAGCTGGGAATTTCTGTCTTCCAGCAAATAAACATCTCTGTTCACTGTCAATAAATATTCTATAGTCAGTGATTTAAGCTGCGTCTCTTCATTTTCTTTCTTGCAGGAAATCAAAAAAAGTCTTCTGCCCAAAATATTCCCTACTAGAGATCCCCACATCACATCAAAAACAAGGCAGAGGAAGGGGTGGGTAGTGACAGATAACCGTAAATTTTTGCAGCTATCATGGACATCTAATTCTGCTTATATACCATTACTGCTTTCCTTCTGGAAGGTGCTACTAGCCCTGTTCTACATTGCATATATGGATTTAGACCTTTTTAAACTTATGTACTCTTTTTTTATTTATTGTTTTTTTGCATTTTATTTTTATACAGCAGGTTCTTATTAGTTATCCATTTTATACATATTAGTGTATATATGTCAATCCCAATCCCCCAGTTCATCACACCACCCCACCCCCTGCCACTTTCCCCAATTGATGTCCATACATTTGTTCTCTACATCTGTGTCTCAATATCTGTCCTGCAAACCAGTTCATCTGTACCATTTTTCTAGGTTCCACATATATGCATTAATATACGATATTTGTTTTTCTCTTTCTGACTTCACTCTGTACGACAGTCTCTAGATCCACCCATGTCTCTACAATGACTCAATTTCTTTCCTTTTTATGGCTGAGTAATATTCCATCGTATATATGTACCGTATCTTCTTTATCCATTCGTCTATTAATGGGCATTTAGGTTGCTTCCATGTCCAGACTATTGTAAATAGTGCTGCAATGAATATTGGGGTGCATGTGTCTTTTTTTTTTTTAAGAAGATGTTGGGGGTAGGAGTTTTATTAATTTATTTATTTTTGCTGTGTTGGGTCTTCGTTTCTGTGTGAGGGCTTTCTCTAGTTGTGGCAAGCGGGGGCCACTCTTCATCGCGGTGCGCAGGCCTCTCTTGTTGCAGAGCACAGGCTCCAGACGCACAGGCTCAGTAGTTGTGGCTCATGGGCCTAGTTGCTCCGCAGCATGTGGGATCCTCCCAGACCAAGGCTCGAACCTGTGTCCCCTGCATTAGCAGGCAGATTCTCAACTACTGTGCCACCAGGGAAGCCCGCATGTGTCTTTTTGAATTGTAGTTTCTGAGGGTATATGCCCAGTAGTGGGATTGCTGGGTCATATGGTAATTCTATTTTTAGTTTTTTAAGGAACCTCCATACTGTTCTCCATAGTGGCTGCATCAACTTACATATACACCAACAGTGCGAGAGGGTTCCGTTTTCTCCACACCCTCTCAAGCATTTATTGTTTATAGATTTTCTGATGATGCCCATTCTAACTAGTATGAGGTGATACCTCATTGTAGTTTTGATTTGCATTTCTCTAGTAATTAGTGATGTTGAGCAGCTTTTCACGTGCTTCTTGGCCATCTGTATGTCTTCTTTGGAGAAATGTCTGTTTAGGTCTTCTGCCCATTTTTGGATTGGGTTGTTTGTTTTTTTAATATTGAGCTGCATGAGCTATTTATATATTTTGGAGATTAATCCTTTGTCTGTTGATTCGTTAACAGATATTTTCTCCCATTCTGAGGGTTGTCTTTTCATCTTGTTTGTAGTTTCTTTTGCTGTGCAAAAGCTTTTAAGTTTCATTAGGTCCCATTTTAAAATTTTTGTTTTTATTTCCATTACTCTAGGAGGTGGATCCAAAAAGATCTTGCTGTGATTTATGTCAGAGTGTTCTTCCTATGTTTTCCTCTAAGTGTTTTACAGTGTCCGGTATTACATTTAGGTCTCCAATCCATTTTGAGTTTATTTTTTATTTATTTATTTTTTTTGCGGTACGCGGGCCTCTTACTGTTGTGGCCTCTCCCGTTGCGGAGCACAGGCTCTGGACACACAGGCTCAGCGGCCATGGCTCACGGGCCCAGCCGCTCCGCGGCATGTGGGATCTTCCAGACCGGGGCACGAACCCATGTCCCCTACATCGGCAGGCAGACTCTCAACCACTGTGCCATCAAGGAAGCCCCCCATTTTGAGTATATTTTTCCATATAGTGTTAGGGAGTGTTTTAATTTCATTCTTTTGCATGTAGCTGTCCAGTTTTCCCAACACCACTTATAAAGAGACTGTCTGTTCTCCACTCCTTGCCTCCTTTGTCATAGATTAGTTGACCATAGGTGCGTGGATTTGTCTCTGGGCTTTCTATCATGTTCCATTGATCTATTTCTGTTTTTGTGCCAGTACCATATTGTCTTGATTACTGTAGTTTTGTAGTATAGTCTGAAGTCAGGGAGTCTGATTCCTCCAGCTCCGTTTTTTTCCCTCAAGACTGCTTTGGCTATTCGGGGTCTTTTGTGTCTCCATACAAATTTTAAGATTTTTTGTTCTAGTTCTGTAAAAAACACTGTTGGTAATTTGATAGGGATTGTATTGAATCTGTAGATTGCTTTGGGTAGTATAGTCATTTTCACAATATTGATTCTTCCAATCCAAGAACATGGTATATCTCTCCATCTGTTGGTATCATCTTTAATTTCTTTCATCAGTGTCTTATAGTTTTCTGCATACAGATCTTTTGTCTCCCTAGGTAGGTTTATTCCTAGGTATTTTATTGTTTTTCTTTCAATGGTATATGGGAGTGTTTCCTTAATTTCTCTTTCAGATTTTTCATCATTAGTGTATAGGAATGAAAGAGATTTCTGTGCATTAATTTTGTATCCTGCAACTTAACCAAATTCATTGATTAGCTCTAGTAGTTTTCTGTTGGCATCTTTAAGATTCTCTATGTATAGTATTATGTCATCTGCAAACAGTGACAGTTTTACTTCTTCTTTTCTAATTTGTATTCTTTGTATTTCTTTTTCTTCTCTGATTGCTGTGGTTAGGACTTACAAAACTATGTTGGATAACAGTGGTGAGAGTGGACATCCTTTTCTTGTTCCTGATGTTAGAGGAAATGCTTTCAGGTTTTCACCTTTGAGAATGATGTTTGCTGTGGGTTTGTCATATATGGCCTTTATTATGTTGAGGAAGGTTCCCTCTATGCCCACTTTCTGGAGAGTTTTTATCATAAATTGGTGTTGAATTTTGTCAAAAGCTTTTTCTGCATCTGTTGAGATGATTATATGTTTTTTCTTCCTCAGTTTGTTAATATGGTGTATCACATTGATTGATTTGCATATATTGAAGAATCCTTGCATCCCTGGGATAAATCCCACTTGATCATGGTATATGATCCTTTTAATGTGTTGTTGGATTCTGTTTGCTAGTATTTTGTTGAGGATTTCTGCATCTATATTCATCAGTGATATTGGTCTTTAATTTTCTTTTTTTGTAGCATCTTTGTCTGGTTTTGGTATCAGGGTGATGGTACCTCATAGAATGAGTTTGGAAGTGTTCCTTCCTGTGCAGTTTTCTGGAAGAGTTTGAGAAGAATGGGTGTTAGCTCTTCTCTAAATGTTTGATAGAATTCACCTTGAAGCCCTCTGGTCTTGGACTTTTATTTCTTGGAAGATTTTTAATCACAGTTTCAATTTCATTACTTGTGATTGGTCTGTTCATATTTTCTATTTCTTCTTGGTTCAGTCTTGGAAGGTTATACCTTTGTAAGAATTTGTCCATTTCTTCCAGGTTGTCCAATTTATTGGCATAGAGTTGCTTGTTGTAGTCTCTTAGGATGCTTTGTATTTCTGCAGTGTCTGTTGTAACTTCTCCTTTTTCATTTCTAATTTTATTGATTTGAGTCCTCTCCCTCTTTTTCTTGATGAGTCTGGCTAATGGTTTATCAATTTTGTTTATCTTCTCAAAGAACCAGCTTTTATTTTTGTTGATCTTTGCTATTGTTTTCTTTGTTTCTGTTGCATTTATTTCTGCTCTGATCTTTATGATTTCTTTTTTTTTCTGCTAACTTTGGGTTTGCTTGTTCTTCTTTCTCTAGTTCCTTTAGGTGTAAGGTTAGATTGTTTATTTGAGATATTTCTTGTTTCTTGAGGTAGGATTGTATTGCTATAAACTTCCCTCTTAGAACTGCTTTTGCTGCATCCCATAGGTTTTGGATTATCGTGTTTTCATTGTCATTTGTCTCTTGCTGTTTCCTGATTTCCTCTTTTCTTTCTTTGTGATCTCTTGGTTATTTAGTAACATATTGTTTAGCCTCCATGTGTTTGTGTTTTTTACTTTTTTTTCCCCTGTAATTGATTTCAAATCTCATAGCATTGTTGTCAGAAAAGATGCTTGATATGATTTCAATTTTCTTAAATTTACTGAGGCTTGATTTGTGACCCCAGATGTGGTCTATCCTGAAGAATGTTCCATGTGCACTTGATGAGAAAGTGTAATCTGCTGTTTTTGGATAGAATGTCCTATAAATATCAATTAAATCTATCTGGTCTATTGTGTCATTTAAAACTTGTGTTTCCTTATTAATTTTCTGTTTGGATGATCTGTCCATTGGTGTAAGTGAGTTGTTAAATTCCTCCACTATTATTGTGTTACTGTTGACTTCCTCTTCTACAGCTGTTAGCAGTTGCCTTATGTATTGAGGTGCTCCTGTTTTGGGTGCATATACATTTATAATTGTTGTATCTTCTTCTTGGATTGATCCCTTGATCATTATGTAGTGTCCTTTCTTTTCTCTTGTAAGATTCTTTATTTAAAGTCTATTTTATCTGATATGAGTATTGCTACTCTAGCTTTCTTTTGATTTCAATTTGCATGGAATATCTTTTTCCATCCCTCACTTTCAGTCTGTATATGTCCCTATGTCTGAAGTGGGTCTACTGTATACAGCATATATATATGTCTTGCTTTTGTATGCATTCAGCGAGCCTGTGTCTTTTGGTTGGAGCATTTAATCCATTCACTTTTAAGGTAATTATCAATATGTATGTTCCTATTACCATTTTCTGAATTGTTTTTGTAGGTCCTTTTCTCCTCTTGTGTTTCCCACTTAGAGAAGTTCCTTTAGCATTTGTTATAGAGCTGGTCTGGTGGTGCTGAATTCTCTTAGCTTTTGCTTGTCTGTAAAGCTTTTGATTTCTCCATTGAATCTGAATGAGATCCTTGCTGGGTAGAGTAATTTTGGTTGTAGGTCCTTCCCTTTCATCACTTTAAATATGTCATGCCACTCCCTCCTTGCTTGTAGAGTTTCTCCTGAGAAATCAGCTGTTAACCTTATGGGAGTTCCCTTGTATGTTATTTGTCATTTTTCCCTTGCTGCTTTCAATAAATGTCTTTGTCTTTAATTTTTGCCAGTTTGATTACTATGTGTCTCGGCATGTTTCTCCTTAGGTTTATCCTGTATGGGACTCTCTGCGCTTCCTGGACTTGGGTGGCTATTTCCTTTCCCATGTTTGGGAAGTTTTTTACTCTAATCTCTTCAGATATTTTCTCAGGTCCTTTCTCTCTGTCTTCTTGTTCTGGGACCCCTATAATGCGAATACTGTTGCTTTTAATGTTGTCCCAGAGGTGTCTTAGGCTGTCTTCATTTCTTTTCATTCTTTTTTCTTTATTCTGTTCTGCAGCAGTGAATTCCACCATTCTGTCTTCCAGCTCACTTATCCGTTCTTCTACCTCAGTTATTCTGCTATTGATTCCTTCTAGTGTATTTTTCGTTTCAGTTATTGTATTGTTCATTTCTGTTTTCTTTTTCTTTACTTCTTCTAGGTCTTTTTTATACATTTCTTGCATCATCTTGATCTTTGCCTCCATTCTTTTTCCGAGGCCCTGGATCACCTTCACTATCATTATTCTGAATTCTTTTTCTGGAAGATTGCCTATCTCCACTTCATTTAGTTGTTTTCCTGGGGTTTTATCTTGTTCCTTCATCTGGCACATAGCCCTCTGCCTTTTCATCTTGTCTGTCTTTCTGTGAATGTGGTTTTTGCTCCACAGGCTGCAGGATTGTAGTTCTTGCTTCTTCTCTCTGCCCTCTCATGGTGAGGCTATCTCTAAACTCATGTAATCTTATGTACCCAAGTTGTTTTCCAAACTTTTTAGAACTTCACCATAAACAATAAATATTTATGAAAAATTCCTTTGAATTTGACCTGCAAGAAACATATAGTTGCTTATCATCTAAGATACAATAGTGCTGATTTGACTAACAATTTTTTTAAGTTGTATATTTAAGAAATACTTAAGACTACTATGTGCCAGGCACTGTTCTAGTGTGATTTATGAATAGTATATCAATGAGTCATATTGTTTCCATTAAATTATATCAATTCTGAGTCATTGCAAGCTGTCATGGTATCTATAATAATAGATTTAATACAATTGAATGAAACATAAAACTTTTGACATTTGCCTCCTTCCTGTTGACAGTGTGATTTTTCTTTAACAGTTATTTAGTAGGATGAAAGCAAAGGGGACAGGTGCACTTGGTTGTCAGTAGTTCTCTGGTATTGTCAGTTATTTCAAAGGATCCATTCTTGACTTATTATATTGATGACAGTAATGCAAAACCTCTGGCAATGCCAAAAGAGAACAAAAGTGCCAACGCTGTTTTCACATTTTCTAATTCTAAAAGAAATGTGGTGAACGTCTTGGACACCGGAAGAAAAAATCTGTCAACTCCCTCACCAGCAGCTGTCACCTATAGTTAATCTTTTTATTTCTATTTGTGTATTCCCTCTCACACCACCCTATCTCCCACACACTATGTCACCATCTTCCACCACATTTTCTTGCATCCAGTCGACCTCTCTAAACATGGTCCTGCCATCATTTTCAGTAAGTCAGGCACCACTAAGTCAGTGATGGAAATGTTGTTTGAAAATAAAGTTAAATATTTCATAACTGAGGTAACACTATTTGGCCACCTCTTCTATACACCTAATTTTTTTTTTTTTTGGTGGAGGTACAATAGATATGGGATTCACTGAATTTTCTAGTAACTAGGAAAAATATGTCTAATTTTGAGTGAAGTACACATAGAGAAATAAAGGTAATATGGACTTTTTTGTTGCTTTTGCTTCACAGAACGCATGCCTAATGGGAAACAACAGAGAACTTAAAGAATCAATCAACTTAAAGATTAATAGTCAACAGTGTGGTCAGTGTGGTGAAGTGTGTGAACAGTTCTGTGCATATTTGGGTCACCTCTCCTTCCATAAAAATTACACTTTTGTTCCAACTTGCTGTTAAATAAGGTCATATGACATTATGACCAATTCATTGTAAGGACACAAGCATTAGTCTAGACTGAAGCATTTGTCTTTTTGAGTAGCCAGGGTCTCAGGGTTAATTTAGTTACTGTAACATAACCTAGCCTATTTTGACTAATACTACAGGTCGCGAGTAGCTGAAGAGTTCATTTGTCTCCCATCTCTCCCTTATCTGCCTCCCTTAATGAGACTTTTAATGATTAACTGTTGCTTCATAAGTATTCTGGATATCCAGTTGTGTCTGGTTACTAAAAGAGCCCTAAACCTTACTATTATGTACATTACGCAATGGATTTGGCTTCCTTCACAGCTGGGTTAGCAGAAGAGACATATTACAGGGAATTTTATTCAGGTTTGCCCTAGCCCTTTGCCATCAGCCAGAGATCCACAATCATAACTGAAGAAGTTTCTCTGGAGGAAGTGCTGGAGCCTGCTGCCAGGGAACAGCACTGTCTGATGTGACAAAAGAAGCAGAAGAAACAGAGGACCAATGTCAAACCCTCAGGACCCAAACTTCTTCCACATTATGATCAGAGAATAAAATATAACCACAGATTGGAGAGAACACTAGTAGAAACAGAATTGTTTTCTGAAGACAATATTAAATGTTCCTCTTTCCTTAAAAAGGAAGTAAATAAAGTGAATTTGGATGGATTCCCAGATTGCACATCTGCCTGTCTAAATTACACCTGAGAACTAGCAACCAGACAGATGGAAGTGAGGAGGATTAGGGAACAGTCTTCTTTCAATTTTATGTGCCTATAATCACAGTGGCTTACACCCTTCACAACAAAGGGTCTTCAGGGGGCAGACAGTCTTGTAAATACAGACTGTAACACCTGTGTGTCAAACAAGTGGATACAGGCGCAGTAGCTGATTCCCTAGAGAAACAAGAAAAACTTTGCTGAGTTAGGTACATGCATATCATTCTAGCTCTCACTGCCTCCTTCTCTAAATAAGTCATTAACTATAACGTAGAAAAATAATATTGCATAAATTGTTGGTGTTATTGAACTTGATTGCTCTTTGCTACATTGAGGAGGGTAGTCTGTCCTATTCCATTCTATGTCTTCTCTTGATCTGTTTCCCCTTTCCTCCTCAACCATCTCAGACTTCTTTCTTCATTATAAGATTTACTGAATGGGATGGAAATATTGTAGGCATGTTTAATGGTCAAAATGTATTTCCTTCCTTTTTAAAAATCTTCAGTAACATTTAATGGATTTGGTGAGTTGAGTAGATAACATTTTTTAATAATATTAATACTGTGGAACCTTTGAAAATGGAACTGAAATAACTAACAAATTTTCTTCCTTCTAAACAGGACAGCTACAATTGTAAAAGGGTTCACATTTAAATGAAAAAGAACATGACTGTACATAATGACAAGTAGTTTTTGTGGGGGTTCTTTTAGAGAATTTCAGTGTAATGCAGTAGGCATTAATTAATGATTAAGAAATAGATTTCTACCAAAACAGGGGAGATTAAATATCTAGATGTGTTAGTGGAATTTTAGTAAAGTATGAAATGTCTCATCACTGCAATGGATCAACAGCTTAAAACTGAGCTACAGCAGGATCAACAGGAGGTAAGACTGACAGTGAATTACCTGACAATGTAAAATGATCTGCCAGCTTTGAGTCTGGTACTGGATAATTGTTCCACTTAATCACATACTGTGGTGTTGGTTAGCACTAATGGACCTTATGCATCCAGTTTATTAGCTGAGATTCTTTTTTCTCCCTCTACAGGGTCAATAGCAATATTTGTAAAATATACTGGAAATGTAAAGTGCAATTGGATCTGACATGAACAAACAAATAGTGTTCTGATTAATTATGACCATGAAATCTACCTTAAAAATAGGGAATGGTGTTTCATGATTTTCTATAAATTATAGAATATTCTGCAGTGATCATTTTAAACTTGATCTAACACATCTCTTAGTCACATAAGATTTACTTGTCTCGAACAAAACTTAAAAAATAAGCAATTTATGTTTTTGCATCATATTATACTTTTTAACACAAAATAAAATTCTCAAGTAAATGATTAAAGTCAGGCTAATGACTTAGGTCTTTTGATCAGTACGGTTACAGATAACTTATTTGTCTAAATTTATGACACAGCAAAGCTGTTTCACCATCATTTTGAAAGAGTCTGTATGAATCAGACAGGCCAGGGAAGCTTTTGCAATTTACAACAGCTCATTTAAATGTCAAGACTGTGAGGAGAAGACATGAAAGAACCAATCTCATCATTCTCACTTATTGCATATTTGTTAAATCTGATTGAATTAAACAAAGTAAAAGCACAGCAGATCATATCGACAAGTTTCTTAGAAATTGTAGTACACAAAAGTCATGTTTATATATAACAGTATATGTGCAATGTTCATCTTAATGGGACTCACTAAAAGTAGCTGAATCACACACACACACACACTCACACACACACCAACACTCATACACACACACACTGTCTGATCTCACTTTTAATATGTAACCACAGGTTTTAAGCGTCCTCTACACTTTTGGCTAAGATAGAAAATCAGAAAAAAAAAATCAAAAATCAACAAAATATATTAAATCACAGTTTCCAAGATATCAAATTTGAGGTAATGAAGGACATTGATCCTCGATCCTTGAAACACAGGAAACAAATAAGTTGCACCCAATTATCACCTAAGTTTATTGCCTTGAGAGAGTTTCCAGGCTATAAAGAATGGAGGGAAAACATAAGCAGGAAAACATAATTAAAAAAAATTAATTTCCAAGCTTGAGGTTTCTCAGCTGCACAAATACACTACTTCAGTTTGTGTCTACTGTCCTGCTGAGCTCACCTCCGCATTGCACATGTAGGGCTGGGATGGCAAAAGGAACTGAAGCTCTTCCTGCATGCTTCATGAGTAATAACCATTAGTAATAACGTTCTTTATCTCTGACCCGGGGGTATCTTGCCTCCTGTCAACATGTGTAAGATGGTGGCTGACTAACTTGTTAGTTCACAAGTAGGGTAAAATCCTAGGCCCCTCACATTTTTTGACAAAAATACAGACAGAAAATAGAATTTTTAGAAAAAGGACAGAATATCAGATACTTTAGATAAAACTCTAAAAGTACAATTCATAAAAGAACAAATTGATAATTTGGGATTCATCACAATGAAAACTTTTGCGCTTCATAAAACACTCTTAAGAGAATGCAAAGACAACCTATGTACTGGGAGAAAAATATTTGCAAATTATATATCTGATAAATTACTTGAATCTAGAATATATTCAAAAAATAATAAAATAATCTATCTAGTTCTTTTTAAAAAACAAGCAAATTATTTAAGCAGACATTTTACCCATGGAGACATACAGAGGATAAATATTCACATGAAAAGATGCTAAACATCATTAGCCATTAGGAAAATGCAGATTACATCACAATGAGATATAACTACAGCCTGTTGGAATGATACAATTTAAAAGACTGACTACATAAAGTGTTGGTTAGGATGTAGAGGAAGTGGAAGTCTATATACTGATAGTGAAAAATGTAAAATTATACAACCACTTTGGAAAACATACACCTAACATATGACCCAGCCATTCCACTCCTAGGTATTTACCAAAGAAAAAATATAACATGTGTTCATGCAAAGACTTGTACATAATATTCATAGCAGCTTTATTTGTAATAGCCAGACTGGAAAGAACCCAAATGCCCATCAACAGGTAAAGGGGTAGACAAATTGTGGCCAGCTTGTATAATGGATAAATAAAATAGAATGAACTATTGTTACAGAAATAAAAAATATTAAATTATTCACATATGCTATAACATGAATGGATCTCAAAATAATTATGATGAAAGACAGCAGATCAAAAAAATGAAAAGCACATACTGTATGATTCTATTAAAAAAAATTCTAGAATTAGTGACAGAAAGATCAACACATGTCTGGGGATATAGTTTAAAAAAAGGTAAAGCCTCACACCTTCAAAACAGGAAAATCCTAGCCAGATAGTTCTCCCTACCAACATCAGATAGATTAAATGACTCCAGAAATACGCCATCACATTTTGGCAATTTAAAGTTTCCAGGATAAGAGTCAGTTACATAAGCAATCAACTTAGAGTCTACCGTTAGAGAGAGGAAACTGTGGATTCAGTATTCCCAGTCAGATTTTAAAAAAAAAAATTTATTGAAGTATACTTGATTTACATGTGTTTAATTTCTGCTACACAGCAAAGTGACTCAGTTATACATATACACATACTCTTTTCATATTCTTTTCCATTGTGGTTTATCACAGGATATTGAATATAGTTCCCTGCGCTGTACAGTAGGACCTTGTTGTTTATCCATCCTATATATACTAGTTTGCATCTGCTAACTTCAGGACTGGGAGTTTGGGATTAGCAGATGTAAACCAGTCAGATTTTTGGAGTCTTCCTGTTAAATGTGAATGCAAGGTCATAGTTTATGAGACATTCATGGAAAATATAAAAAAGGAAAATAGAACCCAAAGAGCAAAACAAAAACAAAATGGTCCCAGAGTTATGCAACCATCAACATTGTCTAATATTAAAACATTTCCAGTACCAAAAAATGAACCTACTATCCACTAGAAGTCACTTCTTATCCCTTCCCAATAGCCCTAGGCATACATTGGTCTACTTTCTCTTTCCATGTAGTTGCCTATTCTAGATATTTCATGTAAATGAAATAATATAATATGCCTTCTTTTGTGGCATTATGCTGGCATTTTTCACTTATAAAGTTTTAGAGGTTCATCCATATAGTAATTATCAGTACTTTTTTATTTTTGAATAATATTCTATTTTAATAATACACAGTGTTTTGTTTGTCCATTAATCTTTCAGTAAACATTTGGGTTCTTTCCACTCTTTGGCTCTTACAAGTAATACTACTTTAAATATTTATGTACAGGTTTTATATATACATTTGTTTTAATTTCTTTTGGATAGATATGGAGGGTTGGACCTGCTGGCTCATATAGTAATTTTATTTTTAACATTTGCCAAACTATTTTATAGGGTGACTGTATGATTTTACATTTCCACAAGAGAATAAAGGAGAAGAAATGTTATTATACCATCTTCTATAATTATGCACATAATTACCTCTTCCTGTATTATATTTATGTAGATTAGAATTACTGTTTGGGGTCACTTCCTTTCAGCCAGGAAACTTCCTTTAGTATTTCTTGTAAGACAGGTCTGCTCACAAAAATTCTCAGGTTTCATTCATCTAGAAATGTCCTTATTTACTCCATTTTTGAAGGAGAATTCTGCTGCAAAGAAGACACTTGTATAATATAATTTTTTTCCTTTGAGAACTTTGAATATGTCATCCACTCCTTACTGGGCTCCATATTTTCTGATGAGAAATTATAAGAAATAACTTCTAATCTTATTGTGGCTCCTTTTTTTGGTTTTTTATTTTTTTCTTGTTTCTTCCAAGGTAGTCGCTTTTTCTTGGCTTTCAACAATTTAATTGTAGTGTGTCTGTATATGGATACTTTTTATCTTGCTTGGTGTTTTTTCACCTTCTTGGATGTACATTACTATTTTGGGGAGAATTTGAGAGGTTTTCAGCCATTATTTCTTTAGTTTTTCTTCCCCATTCTCTCTCTCTTCTCTTTCTGGTATTACCATTAAGAATAATCGATGCATTAGTGGTGTCCCATGTTTCTCTGAGGCTTTGTTCAATTCTCTTTTTTGGATTGTATAAACTTTATTGATTTATCTTCAAGATTATTGAATATTCCCTCTGCCAGCTTACATCTGTTGAGTCGTAGGCTGAAATTTTCATCTCATTTATTGTACTTTTTAAATCCAGATTTTCCATTTGTTTTTCAATTATTTCTACATCTTTATTGATAGTCTCTATTTGATGAGACTTGCTGTTAACTTATTTTATTTATTTTCTATTTTTTGAAAATGGATATTTATTTTTTAATAAATTTATGTATTTTATTTATTTAATTTTGGCTGCATTGGGTCTTCATTGCTGTGCCTGGGCTTTCTCTAGTTGCAGCGAGTGGGAGCTACTCTTCATTGTGGTGCGCGGGCTTCTCATTGTGGTGGCTTCTCATTGTGGTGCATGGGCTCTAGGCTCGTGGGCTTCAGTAGCTGTGTCACACAGGCTCAGTGGTTGTGGCTAGTGGGCTCTAGAGCGCAGGCTCAGTAGTTGTGGTGCATGGGGTTTAGTTGCTCTGTGGCTTGTGGGATCTTCCCAGATCAGGTTTTGAACCCGTGTCTGTTGCATTGGCAGGTGGATTCTTAACCACTGCGCCACCAGGGAAGCCCTCTGTTAACTATTTTAAAATAGTTTCTCATGATTCTATGATCACGCATAATAACTGCTTTGAAATCTGTGTCTGCTAAGTTGAACATCTGAACCCCTCAAAGGCATTTTCTATTGCCTGATTTTCCTGGGTATGGGTGACACTTTCCTTCCTTTGCATGTCACATAATATTTTGTTGAAAACTGAATATTTTATATAATATATTGTCACAACTCTGGATTCTTATTTCTTGTTCCTCAGGGCTTATTGTTATTGCTCTTTTTGTTCATTTGTATGTTTGCTCAGTGAATCTGCTGCTCTGATTCTGTGAAATCCATGTCTCCTATGGTGTACAGCTTCTGATGCCCATGCTCAATTTATTTTCCTTTTTTTTTTTTAAACTTAAAGTCTTAGTATTCACCCCTATGTCAGCATGTATTAATGGTCAACCACTGATCTTTCAGAGGGTGTGCTAGTTCACCCTTTCCCGTTGGATTGGTGTATGACTTGGGAATTGATTTCAAATTTCTTGAAGTTTACAAGTCTGTCTCACATTCACCCAGGGATTTGGATGTGCTGTCCTCATGAGCTCCTAAGATAGTACATCAATTTAGGAGACACAATATGCAACTTTAGGAATCTAAATTGATTTCTTTATACCATCCTTGCCTGAACACAGCTTAGAAATATTCCCATATGAGTGAAATATTTTTAACTAGTTTGTACAGCAATAATATAGAGAATGTAGAATAATTTACTCTCACACAATTTTATAAAGTAAATTTACTATAAAATCGCATTAATTTTCAAATTGACATTCTATGCCAGATAAATCCCTTTCGGGAATTAATCCATAGAAATGCACACATGAAAAAACGATTCCTCATATTATCCTTTTATAACTATACCCACTTTCCTCATACCCCAATCCCATCTAAAATCCTAGAACCACTAATCATTCTTCATTTCTATTATTTTGTCACTTGACAGTTTTATAAATAGACAGTTTTATAAATAGAATTATATAGTACGTAGCCTTTTCTGATTGTCTTGTTTTTATTCAAAAATAATTCTTTGGAGATTCTTCTAGGTTCTTATGTGTATCAATACTTTACTCCTTTTTATTGCTGAGTAGTGTTGCATGGTATGAAGGTACTACCATTAGTTTATTTACCTCATGAAGAACATTTGGGTTGTCTCATGTTTAAGCTGTGTTGAATAAAACTTCTCTAGATATTTATCTACAGGATATTGTATCAACACAACTTTTCATTTTTCTCAGATAAATGCTCAGGAATACAGTTGCTGGATTTCATGGTGATTGAATGTTTAGTTTTCAGTAACTTCCACACTGTTTTCCAAAGTGGCATTACCATTAGCAGCATTTGGTTTTGTCACTTTTTTTTTTTTTCTTTTTAGCTATTCAGGTGGGTGTGTGGTGGTATATCAGTGTGGTTTAATTTTGCATTTTTCTAACGATTAAAGATGTTGAACATCTTTTCATGTGCTTATTAGCCTCTATATATCCTCTTCCGTGAAATATTTGTTCATCTCTCTTTTTCTGTTTTCTAATTCGATGGGATTTTTTCTTTGTTTTGTTTTTATGGTTGTGTTTTGAGAGTCCTTTAAATATTCTAGATACAAGTCCTTTTTCAGATTGTGGTTTAAAAATATTTTCGCCTAGAATGTAGTTATCTTTTCCTCCCTTTAATAAGATCCTTCACAGAACAAATGTTTTTAATTTTTGTAAAGTCCAGTTTATCATTTTTCATTTTAGAGATTGTGCTTTCTCTGTCAAATCTAAATATGCTTTATCTATTCCTATATCCCCCAAAATTTCTACTATGTCTCTCTCTAAAAATTTTCTAATTTTACATTTTATCTTTATGTTTGTGATTCACTTTGAGTTAATTTTTGTATATTTTATGTAAAAGATTCTATAGAATTGGTGTTAATTCTTAAAGTATGTTAGAATTTGTCAGTGAAATCATCTGGGATTGGCAGTTTTGGGGGGGGAGTTTTAAAATTATGAATTCAATTTCCTTGAGAGTTAAAAGGCTATTAAATTCTCTATTTCCTATCATGCGAATTGTAGTAGTTTATGGTTTTGAGGAATTGGTTCATTTGATCTAAGTTTTCAAATTAATATTTGTATAGTTATTCATAATATCATCTTGTTATCATTTTAGATCTTTCAGGTCTGTAGAGATATCCCCTACTTAATCTATAATACTGGTAATTTGTATCTTCTCTTTTATTTTTGTTGTCAGTATTGCTAGGATTTTGCCAGTTTTATTGATCTTTTCAATCTGTGTTCAGAAAAAAAAGCAGTGAAATTTAAAATAAAATAATCTTTATATATGAATATGAATGTAAACATATTTGTATAACCTATATATGTACATACACATACACGTATAATATTTTAGAATGTATTTTCTATAATTGCAGGAGAGGAATAAAAAGTGAATTTGAAGTTCAAATATAGATATGCCTATCTTTTGGCAAGATTTCATTGATTTACAATTTGGATAAATCTGATCTATCTAGACTACAATTTTATTTTTATGTCATTATAATGAAAGCAGAATGTTCCTATCTCAAAGGTTTTATTCTCAGTGAAGCTATCCCTGATCATTGTATTTAAAATTGCATTTCCATAGTCATATATTCCCCCAGCTCCCTGCTATTTCCATTGCATATAACACAATTAACCTAATATTTTACTTATTTATTTTTGTTATTATCTGTCTCTCCTGACTAGAGGGTAACCTCCATGAAATAGGGTTATGCAAATTCAGTGAATAAATACTTAACAGCAACATTTGACAGCATCATTTGCAAACAGATAGTTTCATGTGACTATTTTCTAGACTGCAAATTACGGTTAAAAACACCTATATTTGGTAATATTATATTAGAATTTATTTTCTCATTTTATTTTATAATACGTATCTTTTTCTATAATTATAATTGAAGGGCCCCTTATTTAGTACACTTAATGTGACTAAGCTCTGATTTAAACAAAAGGTGATATCTAGTACTTTAAAGACATATTTCAGAAGGAGCTAAAATAACTTCTATGCTACCCTTTTACCTTCTTATTTTACTACTTATCTCCTCAGCAGCCTGTTCATTACCATGATGATATGTAAACAGATTTCCAATTTCAAGCTACATTTACCTTAAGAACATTAGAGTCATACTTTCAATGGCCTCATAAATAAAAAGTTCAAATTCATATTTATTTTCTTCAAAACTATGCTCATAATTTTCCCTACCAATTATCCCTTCTATTATACTTCATATTATTGAGATATCATTCAGTTGGCTATTTCATAAATATGGTGGTCATTTTGGATCACTCTATTTTCCTTTTTATCAATGTACACTTGCTACCAAATACATAATGAATTTATTCTCAAATATCTCTTTTCTCCATTTCCATTGCATGAGATTTCTGTTGCTCATTAGGTCAGTTTTGGGTTGCAGTTCAATAGAAGTTTAAATAATAAATATGTACTTGAGATTTTTAGACTATGCTCCCTAAATGTCCTTCTTTCTTATTCTTCCTGATTTCATTAAACAACTACAAGTACGGAGACATGCTCAAAGAAACAAATTTCTTTTTTTTTGGCCCATCACCCTTAACAAACCTTACATGGGTCATCCTAGCTTTAGTTATCTGTGTTAGAGACACCTATATTGTCTGCATTTATCTTTTTGACCTGTATTCAGGAATTTCTTTTTACTATATCTGCAAATCTGTGACTCTAATAGCATTTCAGGCATGACTCTGAAATAGTTTGAGTGAACAAAGGCAATAGAGTAATGCCAGTTTTCTAGGCATGTTGCTTGAGTGCTGTGTATGTGATAATAAGAAATAATGATTAGTTCAATATACCCTACACTGTTTGATATTTACCTATCCGGTATTTCGATGTGCTTCTGTTTCCCAAAGGACTGTATATAATAATTAGACTTGTGATGAAGCACATATTCCTAAGTGACTATTCTGATTCTTATAAAGGGTAGAGCTAGAAACTGTTCTGATAAAAAAAATATTAAATATGATATTAATGGCCTAAAGTTGTATACTTCCCTTGAGAGTCCTACTTTTAATAACCTCCAGTATCATAGATAAAACTGAGGCAGTAATCATTACTGAAATGGATTTTCTGGCAGAATTAGATATCACCTCCAAGAATCCATAATCATTTGAAGCTAACAGGGTGATTAAATGACCTCCTTTTCATTTTGCCTCATGTTGAGTTGCTTTTTAATCTTGATTTAGAGTCACACTGCTAGAAACAAAGATAAACTGAGGACTTAGAACATTAGGGCAGCAACGTGAGGCCTTTTTTTTATAAAGGTTAAAGGCTTATTTCCTTCAATCAAGGCATTTCTAGCCAATCAATTTCCTTTCCTATTTCTAAAGGAAAAACTGAACACTCTAGGTGCAGACTGTATAAATACCACCACCTAAGGCTGCTTCTTCTTTTTAAAGATCTGCACCATTAGCTTTGCTATGGCAGGTGCTGTATGTTTTTTTTTTTTTTAATTTAATAATTTACCATGCCAGTGATTCTGGGAGATATCTTTGTATTGACTGGTAATGTTGTCCTTAATTCTTTTCATCTGTGTAGTTTATCCCTCCCATCTATTTATAGTCCAAAAAAGAACTGCTTCAAGTAGGCAGGAAGATAATTCTGCCAGCCAAATATTTTCTATCACATGTAGGAAATGCTGTCAGTTACCAAGTAGAGTTTGACATTTGCATTGTCAACTACTATATAAACAACTATATTAACCAAAGGGTTACTTAATACATATTCTAATAATATACACATGGAAATATGGAAATGAAAATTGTTAGTGTGTTCACATGTAAGAAATAAGTAAATTTTGAAAAATATAAAATTGTGAAATTCCATAAAATTCAAAGCAAAAATTGTTTGATTTCTTATCCAAAGGAAAGTAGACAGATAGATATAGTGGGCACATATGTGCACATCCCCACATGTATATAAAGGAAAAACAGGAGACAGGGAGAGGGATAAAAATAAAGATAAAATATGTTTATTAGATCTTTAGGCAGGATATAATAATATATTATTATTAACCTGATATCCTTACTTTTCTGATCTGAATATAGTGAGTTTTTATTTACAGCTACTGCTATCTTAAGCTTTGCTTTCTTCATAGATCAAACATGCTTTATTTCTTTAAAATATATATTTCATGTTTGAAATAATAAATATAAATTAATAAGATTATAACATAACAAGTTAGATACTAACAATTATCATTCATTTTCTCTGCAAAAGTTTTCAAATATAAAATCTAATTAATAATGAACTAATAAGCCTCACTTCCAAAGAGTTTTCAAAGAATTATCTGATAACAAGGAGATCATTTCAGATGTTGGATCTGGATACCATGAGCTTTAAAATGTTTTGCTACTGCCATGATAGCCATTTAGGGAAAAATACTAGTCTCTCTAAAAAAAATAGGTTTTTTCTGAAGGGACAAAATGACAGAGTAGGAAGATCCTGGGCTTGTCTCCTTCCATAGACACACCAAAACTATAACTACATATAGAGCAACTATCTGTGAGGACAACCTGAAGATCAGCAGAAAAGATTTTCCACAACTAAGGATATAAAGAACAAGCCACACTGAGATAGGTAGGAGTTGCAAAGACATGGTCTGGCCAGGCCTCACACCCTGGTGCAGCAACCCAGAGGTGGGAGGGATATCACAGCTGTGGGGTCCTTGCTGAGGATCAAGGGATCCAAACTCCACATTGGACTCCCCAGTCTGGGAGACCTACACCAGAACGATGAGTCACAGTAAAGTCTGGCTTTGAAAATGGGCTGGGCTTATGTGGAGGAGAGCCAGAGGGCTGTAGGAAACTGAGACTCTGCTTTTAAAGAGTGTGCACAAAAAATCACTCACTCTGAGTCCCAGCACAGAGTGCTCACAACTACCAAGGACGGGCCTTACACCCAGCCACATATGGGGCAGCCCCACACACTAGTTCACCAGCAGCAGTTGAGGACCAGATGCAAAAGGAGAGCTCATGCAAATCACATGGTACACTCTTGGAGTACCTGACTCTGCTGACCAAAGGTAACCATGATACTGGGTCCCACAGGACACTTTCTACATAAAGCTACTCCTTCTAGATGAGAAGTAGCTGATCTACCCAATACATAGAAATAGACACAGAGAGCTAGGCAAAATAAGGAGACAAAGGAATATGTTCCAAATGAAAAAATAAGTCAGGGCTTCCCTGGTGGCGCAGTGGTTGAGAGTCCGCCTGCTGATGCAGGGGACACGGGTTCGTGCCCCGGTCCGGGAAGATCCCACATGCCGTGGAGCAGCTGGGCCTGTGAGCCATGGCCGCTGAGCCTGCGCGTTCGGAGCCTGTGCTCCACAAGGGGAGAGGCCACAAGAGTGAGAGGACTGCGTACCGCCAAAAAAAAAAAAAAGTCAGAACATCAGAAAAAGAACTAAACAAAGTGGAGAGAGGCAATCTACCACATAAAGAATTCAGAGTAATGATTATAAAACGACTAACCAAACAAAGGAGAAGAATGGAGAAACACAGTGAGAACTTAAACAAAGAGATGGAAAATATAAAAAAGAACCAATCAAATAATATCCAAAATATATAAACAGCTTATATAACTCAACAGCCAAAAAAACAATTAAAAAAATTGGTAGAAGACCTAAACAGACATTTTTCCAAGGAAGATATACATATGGTCAAAAGGAACATGGAAAAATGCTTAACATCACTAATCATCAGAGAAAGGCAAATCAAAACCACAATGAGATGTGACCTCACAGCTGTCAGAATTGTTGTCATCAAAAAGCTTACAAATACCAAATGTTGGCAAGGATGTGGAGAAAAAGGAACCCTAGTACACTGTTGGTGGGAATGTAAATTGGTATAGCCACTATGAAAACAGAATGGAGGTTCCTCAAAGAAACTAAAAAGAGAACTACTATATGATCCAACAGTTCCACCACTGGAGATATATATATATAGATAGATAGATAGATAGATAGATAGATATAGATATAGATATATAGATAGATATATAGATAGATGTACAGTAAGACCCCTATATATGAACAAGTTCCATTCCGAGAGTGCATTTGTAAATCCAGTTTGTCCATAAGTCCAACAAAGTCAGCCTAGGTACCCAACTAACACAATCAGCTACATAGTACTGTACTGTAATAGGTTTATAATACTTTTCACACAAATAATACATAAAGAACAAACACAAAAAATAAAGAAAACATTTTTAATCTTACAGTACAATGCCTTGAAAAGTACAGTAATACAGTACAACAGCTGACATTCAGGGACTGGCATCAAGTGAACAGGTGAGAAGAGTTACTGACAGGAGGAGGGAGAGGAGGTGGGAGATGGTAGAGCTGAAGGATCATCAGCAATAGGAGATGGAGGGCAAGGTGCAATTTCACTCACACCTGACGCTGATGGCACAGGTTCTGGTTCCTTGCTGGATTCAGTTCTATCTGCCCTCTTGAAAAAACGATCCAGTGATGTCTGGGTAGTAGCTCTTTTTTTCTCGTCATAGATGACATGGTAGCACTGGATTGTATTCTGAATGGCCACTGCAGCCTCCGTGTACTGTTCTACATTTGGGTCCTGTGTCTCAAATAAAGAAAATCCCTTTGCCATTTCCTGCATTGTGAATCTCTTCGGTTCTTCAGTTACTTCTTCATCCTCTTGTCTCTCTTCATCCCTTCTCTGGGCCTCCAATTCCATCAGGTTTTCATTAGTAAGCACCTAGTGTAGCACAGCAAGGAGTTCAATGAAGTCGTCCTCTTGCAGCTCCAGCTTCTCACTGACAGTCACTAAGTTGTAAAGACCTCTTTGGACTCCTCATCCACCTTCTCAAATCCACGAAAATTGTGAACAAACTGTGGGCAAAAGTTCTTTCAAACCCCATTTATGGCGAATCATTATTGCTTGGAGCTTCTTAGCAGTACCAGCTACATCACTGCTGCTTTTATGCTTGCTTCTTGACATCTTGGGCTTGAAATAAAGACACTGTACTACTGTACTCTATACAGTACTGTACAGTAAAGTACACAAAAGCACAACCACTTGCAGAGGATTCACACACATGACAATGTATGCCAGACGTGAACTAACTTACGTGACTGGACATGCGAATGCGCATTCATATCTTTGAAAATTTGCAACTTGAAGGTTCGTATGTAGGGGATTTACTGTATATGAAGAAAATGAAAATACTAATTCAAAAATCTACATGACTCCAAAGTTCATAGCAGCATTATTTATAATAGCCAAGATGTGGAAGCAACTTTAGTATACATCAACAGATGAATAGACAAAGAACTTGTGGTATGTACATAGTGGAGAATTACTCAGCCATAAAGAAGAATGAAATTCTGCCATTGGCAACAACATTGAAGGACCTAGAGGGTACTATGTTTAGTGAAATAAGTCAGACAGAGAAACACAAATGCTGTGTTATCACTTATGTGTGAATATAAAAAATTTTAAAAATGAATGAATATAACAACACAGAAACAGACTCACAGATGTAGAAAACAAACTAGTGGTTACCAATAGGGAGAGAGAGGACAGGGGGGCAAGATATAAGTAGGGGATTAAGAGGTGCAAACTACTATGTATAAAATAAATATTTTACAAGGATATATTGTATGGCACAGGGAAATATAGCCATTATTTTATAATAACATTAAATGGAGTGTACTCTATAAAATTATTGAATCACTGTGTGTACACCTGAAACTAACATAATATTGTAAATCAACTATACTTGAATTTTAAAAAATTCTAGATTAAAAAAGGACCAGAGCTGAAGAATACAATACCTGAAATGAAAGTTACACCAGAGGAAATCAACAGCAGATTAAAGGATGCAGAAGAACAGATAAGTAGTGTGGAAAGCAGTGTGGTAGAAATCATCCAGTTGGAATGACAGAAAGAAAACAGAATTTTAAAAAAATGAGGATAGTTTAAGGGACCGCTTGGAAAACATCAAGCATGCTTACATTTACAGTATAAAGTTCCCAGGAAAGATGGGAGAGAGAAAGAACAGAAAATCTATTTGAAGGAATGATTGCTGAAAATTTTTCTAACAAGGTGAAGGAAATGGAAATCCAAGTTCAGGGAGCACAGAGTCCCAAACAAAATGAACCCAAAGAGATCCACACCAACACAATATAATTAACATGTCAAAATTTAAAGATAAAGAAAGACTATTAAAAGCAACAAGAGGAAAACAACTAGTTACATGTAGGGGAGCCTCCATAAGATTACAGGCTGACTTTTCAGCAGAAACTTGAAAGGCATGACATATTTAAAGTACTAAAAGGAAATTACTTACAACCAAGAATACCCTGCCCTACAAGATTATCATTCATAACTGAAAGAGAGGTAAAGAGTTTCTGAGAAAAACAAAAGCTAAAGGAGTTTATCACAACTCAAGCAACCTTACAAAAAATGTTAAAGGGACTTATTTAAACAGAAAATACCTTAATTAGAAATATATAAATTATGAGAGGAGAAGTCTCATTAGTAGAGGCAAACATACAGTAAAGGTAGTAGATAAACCACTTACATAGCTATCCATAGTATGAAGGTTAAAAGACAAAAGTAGTAAAATCATCTATATCTAAAATAATTAGTTAATGGATACACAAAATTTTAAAATGTAAAATATGACATCAAAAAAATGGGTGGAGGAGAGTAAAAATATAGTGCTTTTAGAATATGCTCAAATACAAGTGATCATAAACTTAAAACAGACTGCTATATACATAGGTTTTTATATAAAAACCTCTTGGTAATCACAAACCAAAAACATAATAGATAAACAAAAAGTAAAGACAGAAGTACATACATAACACTAAAGAAAGACATAAAATTACAAGGGAAGAGAGCAAGAGTAGAAAAAAGGAAGAAAAAGGAACTGTGAAAACAACCAGAATACAATTAACAAAATGACTATAAGGACATACCTATCAATAATTACTTTAAATGTAAATGGGCTAAACACTCCAATCAAAAGACAGTGTGGCTGAATGGATTAAAAAAAAAAAAAAAAAAAGAACACCAATACATATGCTGTCTACTTGAGACTCACTTCAGACCTAAAGGCACACAGAGATTGAAAGTGAACAGGTGGAAAAAGATATTTCATGCAAATGGACATGGAAAGAAAGTTGGGGTAGCAATAATTATGTCAGATAAAATAGTCTTTAAAACAAAAACTATACCAACATACAAAGGGCACCTCATAATGAAAAAGGATCAATCCAACAACAAGATATAACACTTGTAAATATATATGTATCCAACATAGGAGCAGCTAAATACATAAAGTAAATGACATAAAGGGAGAAATTGACAGTAATATAATAATAGTAGGGGACTGTAACACCCACTTGCATTAATAAATAGATAATCCAGATGGAAAATTAATAAGGAAAATTTGCCTTAAATGACACATGAGACCAGTTAGACTTAATGGATATACACAGCACTTTCCATGCAAAAACAGCAGAATACACATTCTTTTCAAGTGTATGTGGAATACTCACCAAGATAGAGCATATATTAGGGCACAAAACAAGTCTCAGTAAATTTAAGAACTTTGAAATCATATCAAACATATTTTTCAACCATAGTGATATGAGACTAGAAATCAACAATAAGAAAAAAACTGAGAAAAACACAAACACATGAAGTCTAAACATCATGCTATTAAACAACCAATGGGTCATTAAAAAACTCAAAGAGGAAATTAAAAAACTAAACCTTGAGGCAAATAAAAAAGGGAAATACAATGATCCAAAATCTGTGTAACACACCAAAAGCAGTTCGAAGAGGGAAGTTTATAGAGAGAGAAGCCTACCTCAGGAAGCAAGAAAAATCTCCAAAAAAAAAAAAAAAATTATTCTTACACCTAAAGGGACTAGAGAAAGGGAAGAACAAGGAAAACCCAAAGTTAGTAAAAGGAAAGAAATAATAAAGATAACAGAAATAAATGTAATAGAGACAAAAAATAGAAAAGATCAGTGGAAATAAAAGCTAGTTCATTGAAAAGATAAATAAAATTGATAAACCTTTAGCCAGATTCATCAAGAAAAAATGAGGGCCCAAATAAATAAAATAAGAAATGAAAGAGGAGAAGTTATAATAGACACCACAGAAATATAAAGGATAGGGGCTTCCCTGATGGCGCAGTCGTTGAGAGTCCACCTGCTGATGCAGGGGACACGGGTTTGTGCCCTGGTCTGGGAAGATTCCACATGCCGTGGAGCTGCTAGGCCCGTGAGCCATGGCTGCTGAGCCTGCGCGTCTGGAGCCTGTGCTGCGCAACGGGAGAGGCCACAACAGTGAGAGGCCCGCGTACCGCAAAAAAAAGAAAAAAGGAAAAAAAAGAAATACAAAGAATAATAAGAGACTACTATGAACAATTATATGAAAAAATTGGATAGCCCAGAAAAAATGGATAAATTCCTAGAAACATACAATCTTCCAACACTAAGGAAGAAACAGAAAAGCTGAACAGATCAATTACTAGTATTGAAACTAAATCAATGATAATAATAATAAAACCCCCAACAAAGTCCAGGAACATATGGCTTCACATCTGAATTCTATGAAACATTTAAAGAGAACTTAATACCTTTCCTTTTCAAACTTTTAAAAAATTGAAGAGAAAGTCATTATAGAAGGCCAGCATTATCCTGATACCAAGACCAAAGACACTACAATAAAAGACAATTACAGGGCAACATCTCATATAAACAAAGATGCAAAAATCCTCAATCAAATATTAGCAAATCAAATTCAGCAAGATATTAAAATGATCATACATAATCCTGTGGGATTTATCCCAGGAATGTAGTGATGGTTCAATATTCACAAATTAATCAACATGATACAACACATTAACAAAATGAAGAATAAAAATCATATGATTATCTCAATGGATGCAAGAAAAAGAAAAGCTTTTGACAAAATTCTGCATCTATTTATGATAAAAAGTCTCATTGAAGAGGGTATAGAGGAAACACTCCTCAACAGATTAAAGGCTATATATGACAAATTCACTGCTAACATACTTAATGGTGAAAATCTGAAAGTATTTCCTCTAAGATCAGGAACGAGACAAGGATACCTACTCTTGCCACTTTTATTTAACATGATGTGGGAAGTCCTAGCCACAGCAATCAAATGTAAATCACAGCAATCAAATTTAAAACTGTTTGCAGATGGCATGATACTATACATGGAAAATCCTAAAGATGCCATCAAAAAACAAATAGATCTCATTAATGAATTCAGTAAAGTTGCAGGATACAAAATTAACATACAGAAATCTGTTTAGTTTCTATACACTAGAAAGGAACTATCAGAAAGAAAAATTAAGAAAACAAACCCACTTACAATTGCATCAAAATAATAAAATACCTAGGGATAAATCTAACTAAGGAGGTAAAAGACTTGAACTTGGAAAACTATAAGACGTAGATGAAAGAAATTTAAGAAAACACAAACAAGTGTAAAGATATACTATGCTCATGGATTGGAAGAATGAATATTGTTAAAATATCCATACTATTCCAATCAATTGGGGCTTCCCTGGTGGCGCAGTGGTTGAGAGTCCGCCTGGTGATGCAGGGGACACAGGTTCGTGCCCCGGTCCGGGAAGATCCCACATGCCGTGGAGCAGCTGGGCCCGTGGGCCATGGCCGCTGGACCTGAGTGTCCAGAGCCTGTGTTCTGTGGTGGGAGAGGCCACAGCAGTGAGAGGCCTGCGTACCTCAAAAAAAAAAAAAAAAAAAAAAAAGCCATGGCATTTTTCACAGAAATAAAACAAATAATCCTAAAATGTGTATGGAACCACAAAACACCCCAAATAGATAAAGCAATCTTTAGAAAGGAGAACAAATCTGGAGGTATCATGCTTCCTGATTTCAAATAATACCACAAAGCTATAGTAATCAAAGCAGTATGGTACTGGCACAAAAACAGACACATAGAACAATGGAACAGAGTAGAGAGCCTAGAAATAAACCCACACGTATATGGTCAACTAATTTATGCCAAAGGAGGCAAGAATATACAATGGGGAAAAGAGAACCTCTTCAATGGATGGTGTTGAAAAAACTGAACAGCTACATGCAAAAGAAGGGAACTAGACTCCAAATGGATTAAAGATTTAAATGTAAGTCCTGAAACCATAAAATTTCTAGAAGAGAACATGCTCTTTGACATTGATGTTAATGATATTTTTCATGGTTTGTCTCCTCAGTTAAGAGCAACAATATCAAAAATAAACAAATAGGACTACCTCAAACTAAAAAACTTTTGGACTTTGAAAAAAGAATCAACAAAATGAAAAGGCATCCTGCTAAATGTGAAAAGATATTTGCAAATGATATATCTCATAAAGGGTTAATATAAAAATATATAAAGAATACTTGCAACTCAATATTTTAAAAATCTGATGAAAGAAAGGGCTAAGGACCTGAACAGATGTTTTTCCAAAGAAGATATACAGATGGCCAACAGGCCCATGAAAAGATGCTCAACATCCCTAATCATGAGGAAAATGCAAATCAAAACCAGAATGAGATATTACCTTGTATCTATAAGAATGACTATCATCAGAAAGACAACAAATGAAAAGTGTTGGCAAGGATGTGGATCAAAGGGAACCCTTGTGCACTGCTGGTGGAAATGTCAGTTGATATAGCCACTATGGAAAACACTATGGAGGGTCCTCAAAAAGTTAACAATAGAACTACCATATAACTCAGCAATTCTGCTTCTGGCTATTTACCTGAAGAAAACAAAAACAGTAATTCAAAAAGATATATGGATACCTATGTTCATTACAGCATGATTTATAATAGCCAATATCTGGCAGCAATCTAAGTGTCCATCCATGGATGAATGGATAGAGAAGATGCAGTATATATGCAATAAGATATAACTGACCCATAAAAAGAATGAAATCTGTCCATTTGTGAAAACATGGATGCAACTAGAGGCTGTTAGGCTAAGTGAAATATGTCAGAGAATGACAGATACCATATGATTTCATTTATATGTGGAATCTATAAAACAAAAACATGAACAAACAAAACAAGAGAAACAGCTCAGATTCAGAGAACAAACAGGTAGTTGTCAGAGGTGAAGTTGGTAGTGGATGGCTGGGCAAAACAGATGAAGGAGATTGAGGTACAAACTTCGAGTGATAAATGTTACCAGGATTGTATGTATGCTATAAAGAACATAGTCAATAATTATGTAATAACTTTGCATGGTAATACATTTGCATGGTAACTAGAGTTACCCTGGTGATCATTTTGTAATGTATTTGAACACCAAGTCACTATGTTGTACAAACACCTGAAACTAACATAGTATTGCGTGCCAACCATATTTCAATTTTAAAAAGTAATAATAAGGAAACAGATTTTTAAAAATATTGTTCTATCATTATATATTGTTCTATTGTTCCTCTTCATGTGATTTCATTTAATTTTAGACAGTGGACATTTAGAAATAGAAATATTCATCTGATAATTAAAAAAATTCCATTTATTTTCACATCCATTCACAAATCATTAATACTGCGCAATTTTGATAATAACAGAGAGGTACTCTATACTTCTTAGAATACCTTATCAAGAGATACATGATGTGATGCCTGATCATATCTGTTTTTGTTAGGTTAATTTTGATCACTGTGTCTAGATGCTCTCAGTTTGATCCATCCGTATAAAACTCATTGTCATTCTTTCACCCAAGTGCTTTAGCTGCCATTGATAATGATTGTCTACTTCCATTGTTTCTTTAGAGGTGGAAAAGTGTAGGTATTTTACTTCTATCACATCTTCCTCATTCATTATCTGGAATTCTTGACACTATTCTAGGTATCATGAAGTGTAATTCACATGGGAAATGCAAAATAAATATTTGAATTGTTCTCATATTTACCAATTATTTAGAATAATAATTACTTCCCAAGCATGTAATAAATGTGACAAACATATATTTTAATATAACTATTAATCCAACAATATTAGCATATTTGTTGTGTTTCAGTCTACTGCAGTTATTGTTTTTGATGCTCATATTGTCCCATCTTTGACTGAAGGTGTCTATTAAAGTTTTGTTTTGTTTATTATAATCCCCTTAGTCTTTATAGCTTCCATGATTTTTATATAATAAGATGTTCCATGCTCCTCCTGTACATATTCTACTCCCAATCTGGAGTTAGCTATTTCTCCAAGGAGCTTTGATTCTTTCTAATGAACTGTTATTAAAGATCACAATCTGGGCACTAGAGTTTGTCATTACTGTTGAGTTGTTCACTGTTTCTAGATTTTTCAGTGGACACAGCTAGGAACAGACATGAATGTGTGTGTATTTTTTCCCACCATGGCTGACTTCAGGCTACTAAAGTGGTGTCACTAAAAGCAGAGTTGAGAAATGATGCATTGTCCCACAATAGTATATAATATTTTCACTGTACAGATACAATATATGTAAATGACCTCAAGATCATAGATGTTAGAAAAATGAAGTAAAATAATTAGGAAGCGAAGAGATGAGTTTTTAGTATTTCTTACCTTCATTTTAAATACATTTAATTGTATGGTTATATAATTTAATTTTTAATGACGGCTGTATTTCACACTGAGCTCACGAAATTATTGAAAATGCAACAACAGGCCCCTACAAGGGGTTATGATCTGGCTCAAGCACACCACTGTTTTATGTGTACATTAAAAAAATGAGACCACTGAGGACATTTGAGTACTACTTTTGATTTTTTGATATTTGGTAATTATTTTAAACCTTTTATAAGTGTAACAGTGATATTTTAGGTAGTGTTTAAAAAAAGAGGCATTGTCTTTAGAGATACACACTGAAATTTTATATGTTTATAGATATTGGTGATTATGAGTCATGTGTATATGGGGACTCACAATACTATTTGGACTAATTTCATTTACTCAAAAAGTTTTCAATAAAAAGTGAAAAATATATTAATTTTCCAAACTCCAGAGATACAAAAAAAAGTACAAAATGAGATCACCATCCTCAAGAGTCTTATTATACTGGTATAATTTTTAAGCCTGTAAATATTTGTTATACTTTTGATAAAAAGTTTTAAATGTGCTGTGATTGTAAAGGGTGGTGAATTTGGCGGATGATAAATGGAGATAAGAACATTTCACACAATAATCCTTATATGCAGAAAATGGAGTTTTGAAAATATATGACATATTGGAGAATAGTAAAGGAACAGTTTAACTTATTGTTTCTTGCAGATTATATCTGTTTTGAAAATAAGTTTTCATTACATTATCAGTTAGTATAATTTTTCATTTTATTTAATTGCTATATGTCAAGTTTAAATTTTGGCCTTTATTGTTAAACTTATCAAGTACTTTTATTTGAAACAGATTGTTATCTTAAAAGTGGATGGGATAAATCAGCTGTCATTGTACGAAAAGCTAGCTATTGAAATGGCTTTCTGTGAATTAAATTATTTAAAGCCCCAGTTGAGATGTAAGGTATGTGTTTCAATAATAGAAATGAACTTATAGATCCTATTATTGGGTTACTGACTGAGGAATATTTTAGTCTTGCTGTCCAAAGGATCTTCAATCATGCTGCTAAGAGCATTTCATAATTTGAGCATAAAGTTTAATTTAACAAAAGGATAAGACCTAAAAAAGTCCATAATGAGGTATAGTCTAAAACATTATTAGAACCATCTATAGATACTAATCAAAGTATAGGACTCTAGGGATTCTTGTCCAAATGAGAATATAAGGGTAGGTATAATTTGAAAATGTTCCTCTGGTAATTGTAATAAACTTTCCCCATATTACACTTTGAATTCTTTGAGGACCATAGAACCAATGTAAGTAAAAGAGGCACATCCAAAAGTATTAAAATATTTTGGGGAAGCTACAGGTAATGAAACATGTTCCAACTTTTGATACTTTTTAAATAAAAACTTATGATATTAGGGGAGTAGAAAAAATAAGGCAAGGATAATTAAAGAGACAAAAAAATCAGTATTATATACTAAATAGGAAAGAAAAATATGGAAGGGAGTCCAGGAAAAGGAAAAAAGAGAAACCAGAAGGAACAACATTAGGACCAGAGGAAGAGTAATAGTCATAGCCATGGAAGTAGTCACCCTCCTTCCACTACTTTTTATATTTATCTTTATCATTCTTTTGTCATTTGCTCTTAAAAATTAGGTTTATTCTAGATCTTATATCTAATACCTTTTAAAAAACAAATAATTCTATGAGATTTATAATGAAAACCAGTTTTCTTACGTATCACTGTTTCCCCAGCTTTGGTTTCTGATTTACTGAAGCAATGAGTTTATAGTATTTTTCTTAAAAATAAAATGTTTTTCTTCTATTTCTTGATTTTCCACCCTATTCAGGCCAAGCTGAGACATGTAGTGTACTGTGATTATATTTCCTCATTAACGTTTGCTTGCCTAGTTTTCTTCATATGGAACAATAACTTGTCCTCCAACTCATTGGAAGTGTAAATTGACATTCATCTTCCAGCAACCCTCCAACGTTCTGCTCCTGCCAGGGTTTGCTTTTCTCCAGGCTTGGCTGTAATCCTAGAGTCTCCCTTTGTCAGTATCCTGAGGATTCTTTTCTTCTTTTCTCTTTGTTGGATAACAGTTTCTTTCCTTTACTTTCTCCTTTTTCTATGACCATGTTATTCTTCATCTTGATGAGAAAGATTCTATATAAGAGAAAGTTTCAGGATGTTGTGTATCTGAAATTGTCTTTAGTCTACTTTCTATCTGAATCTTAATTTACCTGTACATAAAATTTTTAGGTAAAAAAGATTTTTCCTCAGATTTTTCAAGGTATTTCTCAACTGTTCTCTACCTTCTAATCCTGATATTGTTAAAAATCCAATATCATTGTAATTCTTGAGTTTTTATACATGGCCTTTTAGTGTTCTTTCAGCATGTTGTTGAGAGTGTTTTTTTTTTATCCCTAGAGTTCTAAAATTTCATAATGCTATATCTTCATGGGGGCATTTTAGACTTCCTTTTCCCAGTCAATCAGTAAGCCCTTTCAATCTGGACATTTCAGTCTTCCTATCTTATAAATCTTTACTGACTAATTTCCTTCACAAGGAAAGACATTCTTTATCTTTGCCACCCCTACTACTCTAAAGGATGACAGCTTGACTGCTGGGATTGATCCTCAAATATTCTTGGAAGGCAGCAATGTTCACTGCTGTACCACCAATGCTGCTTATCCTCCAATATTCTTTCCTCTTCTTTTTTCTTGGCTGCTTTTGTGATTTCTTTCTTTCTATGATGTTTTTTAGGTCTTACCTTCAAAATTTTATATTTAATTTTAATGTCTCTCTCTAGATACGTAGATGGATAGCTAGCTAGCTAGCTAGATCTCTGTCTATGTCTATCTCCGTCTCTATCTATATGGGCTGAGAGAGAGAGAAAAAGAGAGAAGACTAGGCTTCAACATGCAATAGTTTGTGTTTTTGCTTCTCCACCTCTGTTGGTCTTTGAGGACTTAGGCCTAGTGTCAGTATAATGGGATTTCAAGGAAGAGTGAATGCAAAGACACATATTCAACCTATCATTTTTCAACAAAGGTCACTCTCATATTTAGTAATTTCTAATCCATTATCCTTATCCATATTGCTACTCAAGACCACTGTTATACTCCCTCATTCTGCTTTTCTTACTGTGTATCCCTTTCACTTCTCATCTTTCATTTTACTGACTCTTATTTTTACTGTGACATATGTTATACATACAAAATTTTTAAATATGTACAATTTAAATAAAATGGATAAGCACCCTCCACAATAATAAATAGAATGCTTGCAAGTACTGTAAAACCTATTGTGCTGCCTCCCAAAATATCCCATTCTCTCTTCTCCCCAGAAGTTACCACTATTATAATTGTGCATTTATACTCCTTTGCTAAAAATAAAACATTTAGTTCAATCTGTTTTTTATATGAATGAAATAATAATAGGTGTGTTCTTTTGTGACTCGACCCGCTCACTCACTCTAATGTTTTTGAGATCTACTCAAGCTGTTGCATTTAGTTAAATTTTATTCAATATTTGTTGCTGAAAGTATTCTATTTTATGTACACTCCACAATTTAGTAATTCATTATTAGATTATTATTACTAGATTGATGGATACTTGTATTTCCAGATTTTTACTATTATGTAAAATATAACTATAAATATTTCTTTTTGTGTCTCTGGCTGTTATATTCAAGAATTTTGATAGATTATATACAAATAGGTAAATAAGAATATGTGAAGCTTCTTGCATTTAGAGAAATGGCTGATGATAAGATCATGTGAATTTTCAAGTTAATAGGTAATTACAAACTTAACAAGGTAGTTGCAGCAACTTGCACCTTCATCAGCTGTATGACATTACATTGATCAACCTTTTCCAGAAAATTTGATATTAATAGAAGTATACTGATGGCATTGACGCTTGGGGTCTCAGGTTTTTGCAAACTCTGTAAAACTCATTAATGGCGTGGTAGGTTGGGAAGAACAGAGGTCTAGCCTTTATCTCTTATTCCGCATGCCTGATGTTGGGCTCTGCAGAACCTCCCTAGTGAAAGCCAGTTTTGTACATGCTCATTTGCCAGACTTTCTGATTTCACTTCTATTTTCACATGAGCAGAAATTTAAACTATTTTTCTTAGCTATTTATTTAGCATGTAATTCTTCACTCTAGACGGTCTTTCAGAATATTGTCTGCTATATTGTGAGAAGTAGAAATTCACTGCTTTGTGTTTTAAATAGGATCAGGAAACAAAACAAATGATTCTGGCAAAAGAAGCCATTGGAATTGAAGTTTTCATTTTTTTCCCCGTTCTTTTTTTATTGGTTGTTGTATTATCCAGGCTTACAGTAAAACTAATAAAACAACAATAATAAAAGAGTTTTATCAAATTTTAAATATGCACATCCTTAAGCTTTCTGTGCCTCATTTTCTTTGTCTGTATATGGATGTAGTAATATTATTAACCTTGTAAGATTTTAGAAAAGTGCCTACTACTATTTTTAACTGTTACTGAATCCATCATATGCTAGGATGAAAAGCATAGAAATTGAAATATATGATAACAAATGTCTAAAAGCAGCTATTGAGAAAACTCTCTTGCTCTCTCGACCTCTCCCTCTCACAGTCACTGTTCTTATAAACACACACACAACACACACACACATACACACACACACACACACACAACACACACAGTAGAAATGTTTTAGAATTCATGGAAGAGGAAACTGAATTTCATAAATTAATCTTGAAAATGGTATAAAATAACAGCAAAAATATGTGGCAGTGTTGGAATATATTTAAAGAATTAAATTCCTGTATAGCTGATCAACATTTGCAGAGGTTAAAAGGACGCATCCCTCAGAATTAGAAAATAAGAGATTACATTTGGAATACACAAGCTGAGATGTAGCCAAGCACTGGGTTTTAAACAAAACAAAACACAACCTTAACACCTTTAGAAGATTCTTATAATGGAAGTCTTTATGCTAATGCTTATTCTTAATTCTAGCCTTGCTCTTTAAATGTTAACCGGACAATTCATCATTCAAAAGCCTATTGAGTGCCTACTATGTGCCCAGCGTGAGAGCAGCAGAAGCAGGCACCTCTGACATTTTGATTGTTTGATCTGCTTTTCTGTCACCTGTCTTTCAGTCTCCCCCAGAGAGAGAAAACCTGGAAGTAGCAGGCTCTATCCCCTCAGGGAAATCTTAATGAGACCTAGCAGTTCAGACTGACAACCTAAAATCAGACCTGATTTTTACTGCATTTCTTTTAGAATGAGCATTGGTCTTCTCTTGCTAAGTCCTTTATCTTTAGTCATTTCATTTTTATATGTTTTTACTTGAGAAAATTAATGAAAACTTTGATTTTCTCAGATGAACTATTGTAGTACATCCTGACCTCAATTAATAATACAAACAAAACTGTTACCTCTCAAACTGAAATCCAAACTTAAAATTTTCTGTCTTCTTCACCATTGAAATACTAATAGGGAAAAATCTAAAATAATTTGCATACTTGTATTTACAAGTATTCTTTCAGTTTTCATTCTTCAATTCCTTCAGACTTAAACTTACAATTTATAAAACTGGTTTTTAATGTACTTTTCCTTTAATTGAATTTTTCCTCAAGTCATCTGATTTTGCTTAATTTATCTGGTCTAATGATAAATTCTTCATTCTTATATATTTGTGCTGCTAGGTTACTTTTCTTTCTTCGATATTATTAATGTTTTTCAATTTATCATTACCTTGCCCATATGGTTTTGAAAATCAAGCTAGAATTCAGATCAGGTATTGCAATTGGAAACCACAAAATAAAAATCTCTTTACTTATAGTTGAGCCCAAAGTAGATATCCAGGTCTAAGTTCTGAGATTTCAAGCTTTGTGTTCAAGGATACAAAGGAAGATTACCAGATTGAATGACTCTAGAAGGTTGGGGTGGGGATCTACATTTTAGAAACAATATGGATGGCTAATCATCCCCTATACTTTCTTGGCAAGGAAAGATCTAGATTTTGTACTACCTGAAGCCTATAAAATTTGAGGCTCTTTAGAAAAAGAAAAATATATTAGTCATATAAAAATTTGGGGCCCCTTTCAAGGCCTTGGAAGGGCACCACGCTAATTAGAGACCCCAAAGCTTAAGCTTTATTGGATTAGTGACCACCTCTGCTCTCGGATGACATTTCTAATGAGGGTGATTTTAGATAGATTATATTGTGTATGTGTTTAACATTGCCTAATAAAAGCACTTGATAAGAAAGCTATCTCAGTACTAAAACACATCGTGTTCTGAGACTTCTGAGAATTGTTCCAAAACCACAGATTATGGTGAGCACCTGCATTGTATTAAATTTACAGGTGATAAAATTGGAATATTTCGTTGTGTGGAACTAGGGAAAATTTCGTTGTGTGGGACTAGGGAATATTTCGTTGTGTGGGACTAGGGAATATTTCGTTGTGTGGGACTAGGGAAAATTTCGTTGTGTGGGACTAGGGAATATTTCGTTGTGTGGGACTAGGGAATATTTCGTTGTGTGGGACTAGGGAATATTTTGTTGTGTGAGCTAGGAGAAATGAGATAAGAAATGGAAAGTAGGATTGTTAATGGTAAGACGAGATAGTGAATGTGATGCTCAGAGAAGAAACACCGTAGAAAAATAATGGTGGTTTCATATAAAATGTGTAAATAAATTCAGGAACTATTTAATACATAAAAATAACATTTGTATAAGGGAGGCAAAAACTTCCAAGTGCAAAAAATAGTAGCAAAAGTACTGTCATTTTCAAACATAATAATAATATGTTAAATGGCTTAGATTTAATGAGAAATTATTCATTTTATTATCAGATGAATGTCTTAAGGGAAAGCTGAAGAATATTTTTCTATAGGTCTCTTCTTTGGCCTATATTTGACCTGCTCCTTTTTTAAAAAATTCAAATGTCACAGTTTTTCACCCTTAGAAATGACAGATTCATCTTTTAATGGCTTAATCCGAGGGTTAGTAATTCTACATAGAAGCATAAGTCCATGATGATAGAAAAAAATCAAGAAAAAAGAGATTTGTAAAAAAGAAATAATTGGTATTATAGAAGTTATTCAAAAAAGTGTGTGTATATCTAAGGACCAAATAATTCTGTACCATGTCATGCAGTGAAGTGAAGTAACAGTATTATAAAAGTGATTATGCTTCTTGAGATAACATTTACCTGATTGTAAACTGGCTTGAATATTATATTATCATTAGAAAAGCACTTTAAATTAAAATATGTAAGAACTAGTCTTGGGAATAGACTGGTTGGGAATTTTAAAGTGTCAAGTCAAAATAAGAAATTATTATGTATTTATACGAAAGTTTTAAAAAATCATGCCTAAGTCAAATAACAGATGTATCACGACAACAGATGGAAAATTTATTTCACCAATTGAATACCAAGAGGCCACAAGCAACCACTTGGAAAAGCAGGGTACACTGATCTGATTCAACAACTAAATCATTTGTTGTATATAATAGAATGGGGAACATTTCTTTATGGTGGAAATTAAGAAAAAAGAGACAAAAATAAAATATTGTAATGAAATAATTAAAATTGATTCATAAAACCAAATTGTTAAAAAGCTACCAGAAATTTAGCAGTTTCTACCTATTTATTCTATTTACCCATTTTAGATTACTTTGCTAGAAGTAGTGAATGTTTATATGTGCTATTGTTTACTTAGTATAGCTATCATAAATACAAGTATAAAAATATGTAAGTAATAGTTTATAACTAGGCTGATCACTAATGAATACAGTTATATAAATTTAGATGGATGCTGTGGGACTATTTGCCCATGTTTTAGGTCCAAATATCAGTAAATGGAATATTTCTTTTGCTTTTGAACCTCATGTTAAAGCGACAAAAGGAGATATGAGGAAATTGTGAAATATTTTTAATTATTATACTAGTATAAAATACAAATATGTCAAAATTTACCCCAAAGAGATTATTTTAAATGTCTAGTTTGTTGCAGTAGTTATATATTTCTTTAAAGTAGCATCCTATCACCTCTCAAAAAAAAAAAGGGAAAAAACAGCTTTGAAAAACGTACTATTCTGATTAAAATTTTAATATAGCTATAAAAGTTTAGAGTAATACTTGATTAGCAGCAATCCAGTTTGGGATAGGCAGTACGGATAGGAAGCCTGATGTTGAATTGCACAAACACTCTAGTCCCAATTTTGTTACAAGTGGGCACCCAAGGGAGTTACTGCCCTTGAAAGACTTATGTTTCTTTTCTGCAACATGTCAATGGCCTGTATGGTCTTATTTGATGTCTATTTTATGATCTGTGTGTCATTTTTATTCCTATAATGTTACAGTTTAGTATAATGGAAATACAACAGTAATGAAAAAGCAATAAAAAGTAGTATCAGGAGTCAAAAGAATACCAAGGATTTAGTAGGATGCTACCGGAACAAAAGCCCTGAAATATCAGAGATAACATTCCTGATACATTGCAGGTGACCTGAGGTACTTTGAACACAGATCTCTTTGAGTAAAGACTCTACAAAGTAATAAACAGGAAGATTTGAGTCCTTTCAAATCCTTCCAGAAACAAGAAATTAAAAAGTACAAATAAAGGAATATAAGTTAGGTAAGGATTTACTTTTTAAATGTCACTTTCCAGAATGTGTTCTGTAAGCTCCTTGTTCAGTCAGGTCCCTTCTCTCTCTCACTACACACACACACACACACGCGCGCACACACACACACACACACACACACACACACACAGCTATTGCCAGAATTGCCTGCTTTCCTAGTGACAGCCTATTCTCTGTGGAATTTGTTTGCATTTTGACGTGTGCCAATCAGCCCTCATTTTCAAAGGAATCAAGTGACAGCTTCTTCCTATAGTGATAATTCAGGTTATAGATATGATTTGATTTTTCAGCTATATAAGCTATGATGATAATATATAATAATTGAAGCCCAATAAATTTCTTAAAGAATAATTGAGCAACAAGATCAAACAACTTATCTACAAAATAATTATGCAGTGTAAACTCAGTGTATGTGTGTGTGTATGTGTGTGTGTATATATATATATATATATATATACACACACACACATATATATAATATATATACATTCATACACGTAGACACACATTCACATCAACAAAGTAACTATACATTTTAGTATTTACTCTTGCAAAGTTTATTATGAAATCCCGTATTTGATGAATAGAATGGAGGAGGAACCCAAACAGGATTTTTTTAAAGTATATATTTTATGCTAACCTTTGGAAAATAATGACTAAAAATAATAAATTAACAAAAAAAGTTACTGAAAGAGATATCTCTGATAGGGATGTTCATATTCAGTGGATAAGTGGTAAAATTTAAGTTACAGAACTGTAAAAAGAAGATTAATTCAGGAGACAGGAAATAAAGGTGTTCTTGTTTCTTCCCACTTGAGTCATAATTTCTCATTGGGGCCAAATTATCAGGGGGTAATTCTTTGCACTAACCGGGAACAGAATTTGATGATTGTCATTGCGGTGGCGGGGGGACGGGGGGGGAGCAGGTAAATAAAGGAAAAAAGCAAGAGGGGGCAATTTTACTTCACCCAAATTATTTAGAACACAATTATAGTAGAGAGAATACACAGGGCTCTACCTAGAAAAAGTGAAAATATTTATACAGGTAGTTTTTAAATACCAGAATAGACTGCAAATCTCTGTAGAAAGCCAATGATAGAGACTTCTCATTAACATTGAATTTTGAGCAATTGAAGGAACAGATCTTGAGAAATTCCCACAGATATTAATAATAAAATGAGCCTAGGGTAAGGAACCATCTATGCGTGCATAGTAGAAAAGAATATCAAAAGGGATTAGCAAAGAAGAAAAGAAAAACAGAATGGATCTGAGCACAGACCATTACTTTGTCACCTCTTGTTATTGACTTTTGCAGTTCTTTAATGAGTAGGGAATTGGAAATCATTATTGATACACGTATTGCTTATTGGATTAAATGCATTATTTACTAATAGTTTCAGTAAATTTTAGAGTAAAATGTATGGAGTTCTCTTTTAATAGTGAGTGCATCCTTCTTCTTAATTGTTTGTTTTGTCTTGGTCAAGATAAAAGCAGACCTTGACAGCTGGGAGCTATTCTGGAACTATCAGCTCCATGGGCTTAATTTTGCTGACTTAGTCCTGACTCTTATAGCTGATGGACATAAACCATTTCACAGAACACCAGCATCAGATAAGGCCACTCTGTGACTGTGATTGATCAAGATAAAAATAAGACCACTCTGCAATCATGTTTGAGCAAAACAGAAACAAGAACATTGTCTAAACCACAATATACCAAGCAACTCCCTATCCTAGAATCCTATGAATGACTGGTGTATCTGTATACACACTTCTGCTTCTTCTTGACCAGATAGAATCCAAAACAAAGCCTTTTTTCCTTGGCTCCACCCCTAAAAAACCTAACATGAACTTAAATCCTAGAAGTCCTTTCTAACACCCCCATCCCCCTTAGTGTGAGGTCTCCATGTGTGATGCAATAAACCAAATTTGAGTACAGATACATTCCTACTGGTATTTAGCTAGAGGGCATTGACCTACATCGTAAAGATAAAGTCATTAAAAGTTTTCACTCCTCAACTTGATGTCATAGATAGATGTCTGGATTGGGAATATTTTACCTCTTCATTATAGTCAAGAGTCTGGTCCTAGTGGTTTATCTAGTTGTTCTACACATTATATCTACTAATTCATGGACACACAAGCTGTGGTGATAATATGCAGATATTTGCAACTTGTTCAACACCTACTATCCTCATATATGAATGTATACTCATCCAAGTAAAGCTTTCCTATGTTCTTGGAGAGATCATAATCACTGATTTTTTTGTAAAAAGCTTCCAAAAGAAATTTGAGGCTTTTGAAGAGAATGAAACAAATATCAATAAGTTCTGATGCAATACATTTTTCTTTTTGCCTCAAAATGGCTCAATAGTAGAACTGATAGAGCCTGTGTATGATTCCTACCCATGTGTTTTAATGACTTATTTATGGTAATTATTTTAAAAGCCCATGCAGAGATTTTGAAACACTGTGACTTGTATTTTTCCACCCACTTATCAGGTTATTTTTTGATTTCATAAATTATTTACAATTTCACTTTTGTAAAGTTCAGAGTAGAAGTGAAGCATAGCAAAAATACAACCTGGCTTCACAGTTAGGGGCATGTAACCTGGATTAAGACTGCCTGGGTTTGAATGACTCATCTACCATGAGCAAAGCTATTTTTCATCTTTGTGCCTTAATTCCTTTTCAATATGAAGATAATTATAGTATCTACCTTTTATGGTTTCTTTGAAAATTAAATGAGTTAATATGTGTAAAGCTATAGAACAGTGCTAGCACACAGCAGGTACTGAATTAATATTGTTAAATATTTATAGGAAGCCGAAAGTTCCCTTTGACCACCAGTGCCAATCACAATATGCTTAGAATTATATATTTATTTAGTATATTTCTGAACTATACCATGTGTTTACACATATTAATGTGTATAGGATATATTACTGTAAAAAACTGAAGGACATCATACTGTTGTTGTATACTTTTAGTCAGGTTTATTGAAAGCATAATTTATACACAGTAAATTTAATCTGTATGTAGCGTGAAGTATAGATCAAGGTTCATTTTTGTTTTGCATATGAATATTTAATTGTTTCTATACCTTTTGTTAAAAAAACCAAACAACTATCCTCTTTCCATTGAAATGCTTTGCTCCTTTGTCACAATTGGCCATACTTCTGTAAATCGTTCACTAGACTGTTTATTCTAATCAACAGGTAGATAAATTTTCCTATAACCGTAGTGTCTTAATTGCTATAACTAAATGCTAAGTCTTAAAATCAGGTGGGGTGAACACTGTAATATTGTTCTTTTTCAATTTTTTAAAATTAGGCTAACTCATATAGCTTTTAAAATCATCTTGTCAATATCTACAGAAATTCTTCCTGGGAGATGAATGAATGAATGAATTTTAATTAATTTTCTTCTTTTCTAATGTACTTTTTTTAGTGTTTGATTTTTTTATTGAAGTATAGTGATTTACAATGTTGTGTTTATTTCTGCTGTACAGCAAAGTGATTTATATATATACTTTTTTTCATGTATTCTTTTCCATTATGGTTTATCACAGGATACTGAATATAGTTCTCTCCGCTATACAGTAGGATCTTGTTGTTTATCCATTCCATATATAACACCTTATATCTGCTCACCCCAACCTCCCACTCTTAACTTCTAATGTAAGTATTGAATGCCACTGCTTTTCTGAACCCACAAGTGAAATTGCATTAAATCTAAAGATTAGTTAGTGGAAAACTGACATCTAAAAATTTTGGGTTTCCAATTCATAAAGACTGTGTCTCCAATTTAAAAAAAACAAAATTAAATTTTATTTCCTTAGTATTTGTAGTTTTCCATGTATATATCCTAGAAATGTTTTGTTAGTATTATGCCTAAATATTTTATTTGTTAAGGTATTATAAATTGTATTATTTAAAAATTTTAGTTTCAAATGTCTATTGATAATATATAAAGTATAATTGTTACTTATATGGTGACCTTAATCTTTCAACCTTGACAAGTTCACTTTTTAGTTCTAGGATCTGTTTTTTAGAATCCTTGGGATTTTCTATGTAGACAATCATGTCCTCTATGAATAGGGACAGTTATATATTTCTTCCTTTTCAATCTTTACCTTTTTAAAATGATCTTTTAAAAATGTCTTGCTTTAATGCATTGGTTAAGACTCACAGTAAGATATTAAATAGGTATGATGTTGGGAATTCCCTGGCTGTCCAGTGGTTAGGACTCTGCACTTCCATTGCAGGGGGCATGGGTTTGATCCCTGGTCAGGGAACTAAGATCCCACAAGCCATGCAGTGCAGCCAATAAATAAATAAATAAATAGGTACTGTAAGAATAGATATCCTTGCCTTACTCCTAAGCTAAGGTGAGAAGCATTCAATCTTTTATCATTAAGTATGATGTTAGCCTTAGTTTTTTGTTTGTTTTATAAGAATGGATGTATAATTTTGTCAGTCTTTTTTTTGCCTCAATTCCTATAATTACATATTTACCCTTTTTTTTTTTTACTAATATGGTGGATTACATTAATTCCTTTTTGAATGTTGAAACAGCCTGGAATTACTCTGATAACCCATATTTTTGGTCATGTATCATTCTTTTTGTATTTTGCTGGATTTAGTTTGCTATCATTTTGTTGAAAATTTTTTATCTGTGTTCATAAAGGATATTACTCTGCAATTTTCTTTAATACTCTGCCTTATCTTTTTCTGGTTTTAGTATTAAGGTAATGCTGGCCTCAATAAGTGAGAAATATTTCCTTCATTTCTATTTTTTAGAAGAGATTATGTAGAATTCATATTACTTCTTTCTTAAACATTTTATAAAATTCTTGAGAGTAACCATGCAGGCAGACTTTTAGAAGGTGAAATATAAATTCAGTTCCTTTAATAGAAAATAATATTCTGGCTATATATTTCATGTTGATGAACGTTGGTTATTTGTGTTTCATATAAATTTTGAATTGTATCTATGTTGGTGAACTGACTTGCATAGACTTGTTTACAGTATCCATTTATTATTATTTTCATGGCTCTCATGCCTAAAAGTCAGTAATGACTTATTCCTAATATTGGTCATTTTGTATTTTCTCTCCTTTTTTTTTTTTTTTTTTTTTTTTTGCAGTACGCGGGCCTCTCACTGTTGTGGCCTCTCCCGTTGTGGAGCACAGGCTCCGGACGCGCAGGCTCAGCGGCCATGGCTCACGGGCCCAGCCGCTCCGCGGCATGTGGGATCTTCCCGGACCGGGGCACGAATCCATGTCCCCTGCATCGGCAGGCGGACTCTCAACCACTGCGCCACCAGGAAAGCCCGAATTTTCTCTTTTATTCTTGTAAGTTTTACTAGAGTTTTATGGATTTTTTTGATCTTTTCAAAGACATATCTTTTGATATTGTTGATTTTTGCAGGGTTTTTTTCTGTTTCATTTCATTCATTTCTGCTCCTATGTTTATTATTTCTACTGTTTTCTTTAAAAGGGTAATGTAGGTGATTGATTTGAGATTTTGCTTCTTTTCTAATATAAATACTGAATGCAGTAAATTTTCCTATTAGCATTGTTGTACCTGATCCCATAATCATATTGTATTTGTATTTTTATTTGCATTTACTTCAAATTGTTTTCTCTTTTCCTTGTGACTTCAAATTTGACCCATAAATTTCTTGCTATTTTATCCAATTTAACAATCTCTTCTTATATTTGGGGTGCTTAAACTATTTACATGGTTTAATTTGAATTTCCTCTATTGATAGTTGCTTTGTTTTTAATCCATCTATTCTTTGTTACTTTATTCCTATTTTCCTGCCAATTGTTGAGGATTTTTATTTTCTAAAATAACATAAAATATATGGGCTTGTTTATCTTCACTGTTAGCTTATTAGTTAGAACTCAATTTAGTGTTTACTTAAAAGTTTAATATATTTCTTGAATTTATAAGACTCTGCCTTCATATATTATTATACTACTTCATGTTCAGTGTCAGAAGCTTTCTATTTCTCACCTCCCATACAGTTTTCATACATTATTCTGTATATGTTATAATCCCCAAAACACATTGTTACTATTTTTGTTTTAGGAAATCGGTTATTCTTTAAAGAAATTTTTAAAATGTATTTTACATTTATCCTCATTTTTCACATTTATGTTTCCTTTATTTATTGTACTTATTAGTTGGATGGATCAAAATTCACACTTTATATCATACTCCTTCCTTCAGTATTTCTTATAGGGCAGTTCTGCTGAAGATGCATCCTCTAGCTTTTGTTCACCTGAAATGTTTTTATTTGGCTTCAGTTTTGAAATATATTTTCATTGGATATAAAATTTGGGGTTGTCAGTTATTTTTAAAGAATTTTTAATGTGCCACTCCATTATCCTCTGGTTTTCACTTGCATTTTCTTTTTAACAGAAGACTGTCCTAATTTGTGTACTTTGTATTTTTTTCTCAGATTTCAATATTTTCTCTTTATTGTTGGTGTCAGCAGTTTGACTAAGATTGACTAAGTGTATGTGTATGTTTGTGTGTTTACACCATTATCTCTTTAAATATTTCTTCTGCCCTCTCCCTCACTCCTTTTCTACTGAGACTTCAATTATACATATGTAGGGACATTTAATATTGCCCCATAGCTCTCAGGTGCTGTGTTCTGAATCATTTTAAATCACTTTCTTTTTTTGTATCTCAATTTGGATAATTTCTCTTGATTACAATTCCTTTTTCTGTTGTGTCCAGTCAGTTGAAAATACTATCAAAGGAATATTTGTATTTGAAAGATAAATATATACTATATATAATATACTATGTATGTATATAATACCATTTCCATGTGACTCTTTCCTTTTTTCCATTTTTCTAGCAAAATTCTTCTTCTGTATTTTCATGTTGTACTTTTTTGAAGTAGCTCATTTAAAATATTTGTCATAGTCTTTAGAAAGTCCTTGTATGATAGTTCTAACAACTTGGTGATCTCTAGGCCTGGTTCTGTGAACCATGTCTTTTCCTGACAATTAGTTGTTTCTTCTTGATTTGATTTTTTTAGTGAATTATTTTTTTACTGAATAGTGGGCATTTTGTGATATAAAACATTAGAAACCGTGGTAAACAGAGTGATGCCTCTTCCTTTCTCAGGCTTTTGGTATGGAGATTAAATTCAGTCAATGGTTGAGCTGGTTTTGAATATTGTTATTATATAATTACCTCAACATACCACAAACTCAACTTCCTTTAGAGGCAGGATGCTACTAACCCATTCTTAATGTCTCACCCTCTGCTTCTGTAAGGCCTGTAGGCCTGCATCACAGTATTCTTCTTCCACATTCTTGTCCCTCCCCCAGCTGTAGATTGCTGTGAAGTTTCACTAAATAGGTGAATAGTATTGGGGACAGGGTAACTTTCAATTTTCCTGGCATAGCTGCAGGCCTTGGGCCCCAAGACCAGAGCTTTCTTAGTGTCCCCATTCCTCCTTCTCATGGCAGCCAAGGTCTTCCTTATATCTGTGGAAGATCTTGGGTTGGAATGGAGTTTACATATGCTCTCAGGGTAGTAATCAAACTCTTTTATTAGTATAGCATCTTCAGCCCAAGATGTTCTACCTCTTCCCTAGTACTAAACCACTTGTTTTTTTCCTTCTCCAAGGTAGTACATAATCCTCTAGGCTCTTTTGTGGTACGCGGGCCTCTCACTGTTGTGGGCTCTCCCGTTGCGGAGCACGGGCTCCGGACGCGCAGGCTCAGCGGCCATGGCCCACGGGCCCAGCTGCTCCGCGGCATGTGGGATCTTCCTGGACCGGGGCACGAACCCTCATCCCCTGCATCGGCAGGCGGACTCTCAACCACTGCACCACCAGGAAGGCCCCCTCTAGGCTCTTTAATTGGGAGAGTTTCCTGCTACTTCTTTAGCAGCTGAAGAATGTATTTAATAAGAGAGTAGGGTCTGGAATATTGTGAGATTGTATGTACTGCTGTAGGGGCTTAATCAGTTTTCCTGTTCTGCCTCCAATATTTCTTGAGAACGTCTGCTGTTGAGCCATGTTAACAAGCTAGTAAGAGTTGGAAGACAATTCCCTTTGTCTAGGAAACATGTTAGGGAGTCATTAATTATCTTTTGTCTTTCATAACTGCCTGTGAAGGCTTCTTCCAGAAGGAAAATGTCAGGGTGCTGTTCTCCCAAACCAGTGCAACTGTCTTAGACTCCCTGGCTGCTGGACCTTCTATCTTCCACCCTGGTTTGATCTATTAGAGACAGCATCCACTTGGGCCTACTCCACTTCATCCCTGTGGGACTTCAGGGGCAAGGAGAACTAGTGTGAACATAAGACTTATTCTGCATCTTGAGCCACGAATAATAAAATCTGTCTCTGAACCAGGAGTCTTGTGTCTTCTGCCAGCATCCATGAAGCTATGGCAGGCTAAAAGTTTAGCTTGAAATTAGGGTAAAATCAGACCCTTCATTGTTCTTAACAGCAAAAACTTGTACCACCTTGTGTCTAGTTCTCTCAGGGATTGTGAACTCTCATAGCGGTCATTTAAGAAGTCATTCAAATTTTTAACTCCTTCTTACCCACTGATTTCTTCCCATGATCTGCTCAAAGTGAAGCAGTTTATAATACTGTTTCTCTTTGGAGTTACCTGTCACTCTTTGGAATTCAGTTCACCTGATGAAGTCAAGTAATTTTATGAATTTACAGATACTCTAGTTTTTCTCATTGTTGGATAACACTGCAATTCTCTTTTGGTTTAGTACATTCTAAGCTTGTACTCAAAATTTTGCTGTTTTTGTTGTTCAACAATTTGCCAATATGCCTTAAAAATTTTATTTAATACCAATTTATGTAGATCCACATCAGTCTTTTTAACTGTTTTAGTATGTCAAAGTATGAATCACACAGTATTTTCCCTAATGATGAGCACTTCATCTGTGTCTGATGATTCCTGATTCCAACTGGGGTAGCCCTATTTGATCCCTTCTTGTGCATGTGTGCAAGTGTCTTTCTGAGTAGATATCAAGAGAGGGATTTCCATTAATGTGCTGGTTCATGTTAAATGTTAATAGATGAAAATGTCCTATCTGGGGATTTATCAATTCCTTTCCATGCAGCAGAACAGAAGAGTATCAATTTTTCTATACTTTCACTAATATTGATACTTAACACTATTAAACTTCTTAATTTTGGCAATATGATGAATGAAAAAGGTATTTTGTGTCTTTAATATGGGTTTTTCTAATAATAATGGCATTGATCAACTTTTTTATATATTTATTTGTCACTTCTATCTCCCATTCTCAATTTCTGCTGTTGATTTGTTAAAATTATTAATTTTAAGTATTAATCCTTTTATGTGTATGCAGCAAATATTTTCTTCCTTTAGTCTACTTATATGTTAACTTTAATAACGATGCTTTGCTTATAGAAAAAGGTTTACTAATATTTTCCTTCATGACTTTTGTCTTGGTTAAATATGGCTTTCTTTCTTGAGGTTTAAAAGATATTTTCCTGTATTCTCTTCTGAAACTAGAGAAGTACACAGATGTGTTTACTAATTTTACAGTCAATATTATTGTCTTTTTTTTTAAGTTTAGATCCTTTTATTATGAGATTCTTTATCGTAGATGGTATTAATTTCTTCCAAATTGGAAGTCATATTTATACATAATATTTTTCCCAACACATGAATCCTTTGTAAATGCTGTTCTATCAATCTAATAATTTATTATTGATTACCTTGCTATTTTATTAATACTTCCTATGTAATTTGATACATTATAGGATAAGGTCTATTTCTTGTTCTGCTTTTTCAAATTTATCTTCACTCTTCTTTCATGTTTGCTGGATGAAATTGAAAGCTTGTTTGACAAGTTTTATAATCATTGTATTAGAATTTTAGTGGGATTAGATTATATTTATGAATTAGTTTGGAGTGTCTGGCATTTTTACACTGTTGACTCTCCCTGTCTTTATGTCAGTTTATATCATATATCATTTATTCATGTTTTTATTACATGTTTATGCAAAGTTTCAGTATTTTCTTCTGAAATGTCACAGATTCTTCTGAGATTTATTCCTAAGTACTTTGTAGTTTATAGTTGCAATTGATATTGAACTTCTTATTAATATATTCCTTAATTGGCCATGACTGAACTAGAAGAGGCAGTAAAACTTGGAGGTTCAATCCATGGGCTTCAGAGCCACACTGAAGCCTTGTTTTGTCACTTACTAGCTACATGACAGTGGAGAAACTAATTATAAATTTCCTCCTTTTTAAAGTGGAGATAATGATAGCATTTATTTTGAAAAGTTGTCAGATTTAAAAGTTAAAATAAAATGAGGTAATACATGTAAAGATCCTCTGATACTACTTGACATATTTAATGTAATCAATCAATGTTAGCTGATATTATGAGGACACAATTTTTATGGCTCTCATTTGATTCACCTGGATGTGTTAGGGGTGCAACCATATCATCTAGAAATAATGAATTTTATTTCTTCCTTTCAACACTAATTCCATTTATTTATTTAATTACATTGGCTGCAACTTCCTGTACAAAGTTAATATCAGTGTGAGAACCAGAATCTAGTCTTTTTCTTATAAAAGTATTTCTAACATTTAGATATCATATATTATCTTTGCTATTTACTTTGACAGACACTTTCTCTGTGTAAGAAGGTTTGTCCTCTTTTTAGTTTACTATAATATTTAATTTAAATTTATATTTCTTTTTAAAACCTATTGAATTTAATTTATTGAATACATGTTTCGTGGTCTATTGGGATAATTGTGTTATGCCTTTTTCCTTTCCTCTATTTATAGAATAGGTGTCATTACATATAACATGTTTTTAAGTGTTAAACTATACCTGAACTTTTGAATAAACCCAATATGGTCAGGTTTCTACTTTTTACTTAATATACTTATGATTTTGATATTATCTTTCTCAGTCTCTCTGTTTATGTACAAAATGGATCTAAAGGTCTATTTTCTGGCCTGTTTTCATTATAATGTCTTATTTAAACTCATAAAGTAAAATGAACAAGTGAGATTATTCAATTTAAATTAGTATTCCTTGGTTTTTCCACTTAATATCATTTTTAAATTAGTCCATATTGATAATTTTAGAACTATATCATTCTTTTTATTGGCTTCCTAGTATTTATTGTGTGAATGTAAGGTTACTCAATCATTTATTCACTGATTTAAGACATGTCTATTGAGTACCTACATTATATTTAATATTCTCAGGGCCCATTCTATAACAGTGAACAAAACAAAATTTCTCATCTAATGGACCTGATATACTTTTCGACTGAGACAAATAATAGACTACTTATGAGTAAATATGGAATTTCTGGCAGTGATACTTATTTCAGAAATAGTTTTAATAAGCAGAGCAATGGGATATAGGATGACAAAATGTGCTGTCTTAGGACAATCAAGCACAAACATAGCAGAGAGGTAACATTTGAACAGAAAAGTGAGCGAACATTAAAAATGACTAACTGGGCTTCCCTGGTGGCGCAGTGGTTGAGAGTCCGCCTGCCGATGCAGGGGGCACGGGTTCGTGCCCCGGTCCGGGAAGATACCACATGCCGTGGAGCGGCTGGGCCCGTGAGCCATGGCCGCTGAGCCTGCGCGTCCGGAGCCTGTGCTCCTCAACAGGACAGGCCACAACAATGAGAGGCCCGTGTACCGCAAAAAAAAAAAAAAAAAAAAAAAAAAAATTATATATATATATATATATATATATGACTAACTATTCATATTTTCAGTTTTCTCCTGATATATGTTTTCCCTACCACTTTCTAAGTTGGCATTATTTGGGATTTTATTCTATACCATTATATATTTTCTTTAATAAATGTATATCTAATATTTATTTAGACTTAATAAGTGTGCTAACTTCTGCTTTTTCTATACAAACAACTTGCTTAGCTTATCATTTTCTCTTGATTACATGCTCATTTTAGTGGGATAAATTCTCTAATAATTTTTCATAGAAGATCTGAGGAAGTAAATTGTCTAATGCCATTTTTTGTTGTTGTTTAAAAGTATACTTGTATTGCCTTTTATATACTAAGGAAGCACTTGCTATAGAATCCTAGCAGTAATGTTGATTTCCTTAGAGATTTAAAAATATTATTCCATTTTATTGTTATTAACAATAGTAGTTGTAAGAGTTGTACTAGTAGAAGTAGTTTGTTTTGCCAATGGGAAATCTGAGATAAATCTCATTTTTATTGATTAGTAGATAATCTTAAATTTTTTCCCTCTCTGTTAAACCTTAACAATGCTTTTGGATAGTAACAGGTGTTATTTTATTCTTATTAATTTTTCTTACTCAGTGGGTCAGTCCTCACTGGGCACTTTAAATCTGTGTTCTTTTTTTTAACCCCTGTTTTGGAAACTTTGTATGAATTCTTTGAAGATTACTTTCATCTATTTAGTCATTCATTTTGGAATTTCTTTTAAAAGGTGGAAGAAGCATTAGCTCTATATTCTACTTTAATTAACCTTTATTTCTTGCTCTCCTAATTCTTAGATAATACCTTATATCACAAGTATCCTCTTCAGCCATGTCTATGATTACCTTTTATGTTTTGTATTATTTATTTTAATTTGAGTGATCAAAAATTTAATTTCCATGTTATCTTTTGGAATTATGGTGTAAAACTTAAGTTTGTGTGTCCCATGCACGGTGAAGCTGAACAAACAAAACATTGGAGTTTGGAGCAGAGAAAGGTTTATTGCAAGGCCAAGCAAGGACAGTGGGTGAATTGTGCTCAAAAAGCCCAAACTCCGTGATGGGTTTCAGGGAAGAGTTTTTTAAGACAAATTGAGGGTAAGGGCTGCAGGGTGTGTGCTTCTCTTTTGATTGGTTGATGGTGAGGTAACAGGGTGGTGTTCCAGGAATCTCAGTCACAAGACTTCTGATTCCAACCAGCCCGGGGTCCACGTGCTTGTGCTCAGCTTGTAGTTACCATCAGCCACCTGGGTGGGGGCCTTAGTTCCTGTAGAAGAACTCAGAGATGTGTAGCAGGTTGTTATGTACATCCCTTCAGGAAGAACTAGGGGTCCTGTAACTCTGTTGTTCTAATCACTAACTGTATGAGTCTGCCCTTTGCAATTCAGGGAAGGCCTAGGAGGCTGAAGCCCTTTTCCTACAAAAAAGAAATGAGGGACATGGAAAGGCTTTTGCACCCAGGAGGGCCCTGCAGCGTCCTGCTCAGTTTCATTCCTTGTATGTATTCTGTACCTTAATGCATCTCCCTGAGGGTATTAAATATATTGCCCCTATATTCCTCTTTTTTTGGTCAGTTATCACTACTACTTTTGTTATAAGTTATTTCTGTTTATTTATTGTCATATCTTTCCTTTGTGTGGTAGGTTCCCCTCAATTATTTATATAAATATATATACTTTTATATTATCTATATACATATATATTCACACATGTATATAGCCACTGTGTGTGTATGAGTGTACAATGTTTGTGCTTGTTTACTTGTTAGACTTTGCGAAGTCCGCTTGCACATTTGAATGTAAATGTTGGATTGGACAGGACTTGCTTCAGAAGTTAGAATGGTTGCTTGCATAAACAGAGACCAACTGAAGGACATCCAGCCTTTTTTTTTTTTTTTTTTTGTGGTACGCGGGCCTCTCACTGTTGTGGCCTCTCCCGTTGCGGAGCACAGGCTCCGGACACACAGGCTCAGCAGCCACGGCTCACGGGCCCAGCTGCTCCACAGCATGTGGGATCCTCCCGGACCGGGGCACGAACCCGTGTCCCCTGCATCTGCAGGCGGACTCTCAACCACTGTGCCACCAGGGAAGCTCAGAACATCCAGTCTTGCTGGCTGGAGTGTTTCCCTAACCAGCATTATGAATGTGAAAGCCACAGTTCCTACTGGTCCACCTGGTACCATCTTGTTACCACTAACAGTGAAGAGAAAAACACCACTGTTGCCACCTGTTCCAAGTGTGTGAAGCACGTTCGTAGATGAAGGCTCTTGCAGAGACCTCCATCCCTAGTGACCTAGATAGTGACCTCTTGGCACACTCCTGCCTTTCAGACCCCCACCTCCATGCATCACACTTCGAGTTACCTCACCCTCTCAAGTCATCTTTTCTGCTTATGGTTTTCTTCATGAATCCCATCCTGTCTGCTTGCCTGCTTTCAAAGGCTCTTCATGGTTTCTGATAGATAATCAGTACTTATTTTTATTTTCAAAACTGTGTTTATATATTTCTTTATTTGGTTTATTGAGTTCAATAATCTCTAAAATATTGCTAGAAAAGGGAAGCTACAACATGGGTGTGATTCTCAATCTTTGCCTGAAATAGCCTGACTTGTAACGTGGTCTTTGTGATACCTCAGGAATTATTGGTTATATATTTTTATAGAGATATTTAAATCTATTAATATTAAATCATAGAATTAGAGACTTTTATGAAGTAGAATGCTAAATGTATATTATTCTCCAAAAATATGGGCCTAATATGAAGGGACTTTATTGGATGAAGGCAGATTTTATAGCTACATTAATTAATTGATTTAATATGTCATTCATACTAAAAATATATTTATAGAGCAGCTCTTCAATGTGTAGTTAATTGCATTCAGTGGAATAAAAATTCATGGAGTGCCTATTTGTGCTGGCCTAATATAGTTTTATAAGAAGGATTTTATTTTCCCAAAAGGTTTTTGTGTAATAAATTCCATCTGTCAGTGGAAGAATTGCAACCAAGTAGCTACTTTAGAATTACATGTCATTATTGCTACATCAGAAGTATGCCAGGCAAAAATATATTGCTTTCTTTCTTTTTTTTTTAATTGGAGTATAGTTGCTTTACAATGTTGTGTTAGTTTCTGCTGTACAATGAGGTGAATCAGCTATATGTATACATATATCTCCTCCCTCCCACCCCCGATCCTGTCCATCTAGGTCATCACAGAGCACCAAGCTGAACTCCCTGTGTTATACAGCAGGTTCCCACTAGCTGTATATTTTACGCATGGCAGTGTATACATGTCAATCTAAATCTCCCAGTTCATCCCACTCCCCTCTTCACCCCCGTGTCCACAGGCCCGTTCTCTACATCTGCGTCTCTATTCCTGTCCTGCAAATATGAACATCTGTACCATTTTTCTAGATTCCACATATATGCGTTAATATACAATGTTTGTTTTTCTTTTTCTGACTCACTTCACTCTATATGACAGACTCTAGGTCCATCCACATCTCTACAAATGACCCAATTTTGCTCCTTTTTATGGCTGAGTAATATTCCAGTGTATATATATATACCTCATGTCTTTTATCCATTCATCTGTTGATGGACATTTAGGTTGGTTCCCTGTCCTGGCTATTGTAAATAGTGCTGCAGTGAATATTGGGGTACATGTGTCTTTTCGAATTATGGTTTTCTCAGGGTATATACTCAGTAGTGGGATTGCTGGGTCATATGGTAGTTCTGTTTTTAGTTTTTTAAGGAACCTCCATACTGTTCTCCATAGTGGCTGTATCAATTTACATTCCCACCAGAAGTGCAAGAGGGTTCCCTTTTCTCCACAACCTCTCCAGCATTTATTTTTTGTAGATTTTTTGATGATGGCCATTCTGACTGGCATAGGATGATACCTCATTGTAGTTTTGATTTGCATTTCTCTAATGATTAGTGATGTTTAGCATCTTTTCATGTGCCTCTTGGCCATCTGTATATCTTCTTTGGAGAAATGTCTGTTTAGGTCTTCTGCCCATTTTTGGATTGGGTGGTTTTTTTGATATTGAGCTGCGTGGGCTGTTTGTATATTTTGGAGATGAATCCTTTGTCAGTTGCTTCATTTGCATTGCTTTCTTAATATCAGTGGAGGATATCACTACGTGCTAGGTGTGGACAAAATTTCTTTGTGGGCCATAAGATCTCTGTTGCAACAACTTAATTCTGCTGTTTTTCTCTAAGCCATGTGTACTGTCAGGCCACTCAGGGTGGCTGTTCTCTTGCTCTCCATACAATACTTGCTCAACCAATGCTTGCTTTACCTATACCCTACTCACATGGCTGACCTTCCTATAGCCTTGCCCCAGGCCCCAGCTAGTGATTTTTTGTATCAAAGGGGCTGTGAGGGGCATGCCCCTCTGCTAGTTTCCCTGGTAACCAATGAGCGACCTGACCTCAATTCCCTGTATAACCACAATCTCCCCTTTCCCCTAGAAGCAAAGACCCCTGCCATCCACTGCACATGGTGCAGCATTGCTCCAGGACCTTGCTTCAGACATGTAAGCTCTCCCTATCCATTAAATATCCATTAAATCATTGATAGCTCTGTTGCTGACTTAGAGCTCTTTTTTCTGTCTTGAAGCTGGGCAAGTACAGGCCTTACAGGTCTTAGGGATGCAGCCCAACACCATGAATAACATATAAATGAGTAAACGTGTTATGTTACAATGAAACTTTAGTTACAAAGACAGACAGTGGGCAAGACTTGGCCTTCAGGACATAGTGTAACAACTCCAATGAGATAATATAAAAGCTTAAGGGATTTCAAGCTACTGTTAAACGTAATTTTTGGAAAAAAAAAATTCCACTGCTTCTTCTCAACTCAGAATACTGTTTCAAATTCTTCAAGAGAAAATGATAATTTTTACCTTCATCAATTTAACAAAAAGATCATCACATTTAAAAAGGAATGTGTGTTAATAAATACAACTCCAGGGTAAAGAGTAATTCAGAATATTTTTAAGTTCATATATATTATTTTTCTCTAATGCTGCAAAGTTCCAGAAGATAAAAAAGGAAGCTCCAATCTCAAATTCCTGAACAAGATGAAAAATGACTCAAAACTACACACTTTGCTATAAATATGAAAATAAAATCTGTAGTGTATAAATTGTTATACAAAATTCCATAATATTATATGTTTAAACTAGAGCAAAGAAATGTATATTTGGTATTCATACACAAAATGAATTCTTCATTAAAGCTTTGGAAAATGCTTATGTAAAAACACTTAACCTATAGTGATACAAGACATATTAGATAAGATTAAAAGGCACTAAGGAATTACTTGCTTTTAGAAAAACATTTCGTGAGCCTTTAAAAATATCAATATTGTGGATTATTGCCATATCAGTAAACAAAGAATCTTGCGGCCATCAAGCCATCAGTCACTGCAGCTGCCCCCAACTGTGCACCCTGAGGAGATCAGGATGGAGAAAAGCAGGATAGTGGCCCTAGGGAGTTAAGGTGCATTCCAAAGGAGTGATTTCAATGAGTGCAGACTCTTACGTCTTCCTGTATATGGAAAAGTGAAAAATTCTTTAACTTGAGATGTCTGGTTTTCTTTAATTAACAGTAATCTTTTGATGTTGCAACTACCTGGTTTTTGTTGCAAAAACTCCTATATATCCTGGTTTCTCCTTTACCTTTTTGGAATAGTAGTACCTCAGAACCATCTGAAGGGCTCTCTTCCAAGCGTATGTCTTCAGAAAGTCCTCTGAATAAAACATAATTCTTAACTTTCAGGTTGTGCATTTTTTTTCAGTAGACAGTATATTCAGCTACAGCATCTTTCATTAATTAAGGTAGGTTTAATTTATAGTTTTTAAGATTATTATGTTATTTTCCCCAGGTTTCACCCCCTTGGTGGCAGATTTATTCTTTGTAAATGAGTCCTCTCAGTTGAATTACCACAACTTGCTTTCCTTTCCTCTGATAGTGCCCTAGGATGTCACGTATGTTTTCTTGATAGAGAATCAGTAGTGACACTTTCACTGCTTTACACCTTGCTCTTGCAGGCTGGTCATTGTCAATTCGGTTTGCAGGGCTGTATGCTCTCTGTATTGTCACCACTGACCTTAGTCATTATTATCTCTCTACTCCAGTGATCACTTTTGCACAGGAAGATATATGCTGGATTTTCCCTTCTCCAGATTCATTCCTCATCCTTCTCCATCCTGATTTGTGCCCTGGGAGTTTGAGCTCTGTCCACTGCAACACCAGGGCTTTCTTGCTAGCTGGCTTTTAGTTAGGTTTAACCAATGGGAAAATCCAGAAGTTTGGAGATTGGGGTATAAGACAGGTCAGAAGGTTTCTTCTCTGCCTTCTATTTCTTTTAGCAGTGTGCTTCTTGCAGGACCACATCTCACCTGGCTGATCACTCCCATAGGCTTCCAGTTCTCACTGAGCACTAGCGGCACTGTTTCTTCCCTTTGTTCCTTCATTCCTAACAGCCAGGAAGGCTTGTTGCTCTAACTGGCTTCTAGTTGCCTCACCTTACATGTTTGCTCCTTTTTTGCTGCCCTTCACACACCTATAAGTCGTCCCTTCCTTACATCAATGAAAAATTAATCAGGCAATCTAAGAAAGAAATGGAAAATTTTATTCAAGTCAAATTTGAAGATTATAACCCAGGAAGAGCATCTCAGAAAGCTCTGAGAACTGTCCTGCCCATTAGAAGTCGAGGCACAGTTACATAAGTTTTTTGAGATGGGGAAGGTTTGGTTGATGCATAATGCAGATACACAATGCACAGTTTAGGGAGAGGAATCCAAAGGGCAGAGAAGAATCTTTTATGTTTAAATTTTTCTTGCCTTGCCATAAAATACGAATTGTATTTCACACTTAAAATCCCTTCATTTTAAATATCTGTAAACTCTCTTTCGTGTTGGACCCTGTTGTAAGGAGTAAGTTAATTTCCAAATTACTTTCTCTATTTGTATTATTTCTGCAGTTTTTTAACCATCCCAGATCTACAACTCATTTCCAGGAAATTAGGATAAAAATTTCTAAGATAAGCATGTATTTTTTAATTCAGTGATAAGGAATTAATGATAAAGTACAAGCATAAATAGATATCAGATGTGTGATGTTGTAATTTATAATGAGAAATACATATTTGGTCCTTATCCCCAGTTTTGGCACAGAGCTTATAATTTCCTAAGTGACAAGAGTAACCAAGGTATTTTTGTTATGTTAATGAGGTGACTTTGGGTCCCACCTAAGGATGGGGGCTGGTTGCCAGGAGAACAAAATCTTGTGATTAGAAGGCTGAAACTTTCAGTCCCACCCCCTGACCTCTGGAGAGGGGAGGGTGGCTGGAGATTGAGCTCAAACACAAACAACCAATGATTTAATCAATCATGCCTATGTAATAAAGCCTCCATAAACCCCCTATAAGACAGAGTTTAGAGAGTTTTCAGGTTGGTAAACACATGGATATTTGGGGAGAATGTGCACCTAGAAAGGACATGGAAGCTCTGCTCCCCTTCCTATATACATTGCTATATGCATCTCTTCATCTGGCGGTTCCTGAGTTGTATCCTTTTGTTACCGGAGAATAGATTCTTGCCTATCACAGAAAGAATTAAGAGAGGAAACATGGAGGTCAGGAAAGCAAGGTGAGGATTTATTAAGTGATAGTACACTCTTAAGGGGAGAGTGGGCAGACTTAAGTGAGTAGCTGCCCTGAGATTCTTTAGTAACCTGGTTATATGGGGTGTAGAAATGAATGGGTGGGATATTCATTGAGAAGGGAGGGGCTTTGGGTGGTATTTCCTGATTTTCATCCCAGCTCCACCTTCCCAAGGGGAAGAGGGATTTTTGTCCTTATTTGGTCTTGATTAGAAATGTCATGGCATTGGTGCATGATGGGTACTTCCTATCTGAAAGCTAATTTAATTGTAATGAGGGCATAATGAGCAAAAGGTTACATTCCAGATATTCCTGCCTTTTCCCACCTTTCTTTGTCTTCCCAAGGACCCCTATTGTTTACAATATGTATGGTTCCTTGCCACCTGCTCCTTGCCCCCCTTACTCTGCTCATATCTAGCTATCTGCCTGCTCTAATACTTTTACAATAAATTGGTAATCTAGTTTCCTCAGTTCTGTGAACTGCTCTAGCAAATTAATTAAATGCAAGGAGGGGATTGTGGAAACCTCTGATTTAAAGCCAGACTACAGGGCAATCAGGAGTACAGGTAACAACCTGGACTTCCCACTGGTGTGTGAAGGTGGGAGGGAGACAGTCTTCTAAGACTGCACCCATAACCTGTGGAATCTCATGCTATCTCCTTGTAAATCGGTATCAGAATTGAGTTGAATTCTTTGACACCCTACTGACATCTGAGAATTGCTTATTGGTGTGGGGAATCCCAACACCCCAAAAACCACACACACACCAACACTAAAATTGGGTACTAGAAGCCAAAAGATGATGTTTATGGAATGAGAAGTCTAGAGGATTACATGATTTAGATGATAATAATAATAATGATAATAATTATTATTATTTTCATATAGCAACTCCCCAAATATTTTTTTTCCTTTGTCACCATTCATTAACCAGTATTTTTATATTTAATCCTATGCAGTTTGATGCTCTTCTTAGGTTGAATTCCTCGGCCATCTTGCACTCCTCAGATGTTTGGATTTAGCTTTTATTTCTCCACCTTGAATTGTTCTGCCACATATTAAAAAACATATCGGTTGTAATAAATATACTAACAATTTATTATAGAATGATATGTTTGGACGTTTCAGAACAGATTATTGTTGGCACACCTAGAATTCTACAGCTGGTGAGCCACTTTCTTCAAAGTGATGAACAATTATGATATTATCACTAAACAATATAACATTTTTGTTTTTAGCAAAATATCAAAGAAATTATTGAAACTTTAGGAGTCTTTCTACTTTAGTCTGTAATATTTGTTGAGTGTATTTTTATATAGATAAAAATATATACTACATATTATTGACTGAGAGCTTAAGGAAGTGTTTAGAACTCTTCATGTAAAATTTAGAGTTCTTCATCAAAGTAGAATATTACTTTTATTAAAAGTCACTGTTGTCATACTTGTGTTTCATTAAGTTCCTATCAAATGGAAATGTTTTTACACCAAGAGATTATGTTGTATGTAAAACCTAGAAGAAATCATTTATTTGTTGAATGATTTAGCAGTTTGTCAACATTATAATAGCTGAGTGCAACTTGAAAAACCCTGAAATAGATTGCATTGTTTTCTTTTTCCACAATTCTTTCCTCACTCCATTTTTGCTATTATACAATATAAGTAAAATATACATTCTTACCCCTATAGACAGAAGAATATTAGAAGCAGCCTCAGTGTACTTGCATGGTTTTTCTTGTCTACTTGTGTTTCTGCCATTCAGCATGATGAAAGCTTGCCTCCCATAACTGCTTCTCCCAGAATGAGAAATACATGGCACTGTTCTGAAATAGACCTGCTGCCTTAAACAGAGCTGTCCATGCTAACTCACAGACTTGTGTAAAAGAAAAGTAAGTGCTACTTCTTAAAAGCCATTGGAATTTTGGGCTTGTTTGTTACACAGCAAGAGTCACAGCAATAGATGAATAGTACAAATCCATTAGCAGAGAAATAATCAAGGCAATTCTAAAGGATATAGACTGTTTTCATGATGGGAGGACAGAACCCTACATAGTTTTTCAAAACGCATATATTCATAAATTAGTTTATACCAGAAGCCATTAATTTCTACCATTTTCTCTGACAATAGAAAAGAAAAGAAAGATAAAATTGGGGTTCTTCTGGCCTTGGATAAAATGTGTGTTTGGTGTAATGGGAAAACAAATCTCTGCTGCTTATAATGCAATTTTGAAGGAGTTTCAAACAGTGCTGTTTGTCTCCAGGATTAGTTTAGTCAAATAGTAAAATTAGTTTAATAAAATGTTATCATATTTTGCTTGGTGTTTTTCTGTAAAGCCTTCTGTCTCCCTGTAATGAAGATTTGAGAATGTGCTGGGATTCAAGTGACAGCCACTATGCTACACTCAGATTGTCCTTAAAGTGACTAGAATTCTCTTACTGGGTTATTTCTTTGCTTTGAAATGATTAACAAGGAAAGCTGTTAGGGACATGAGCAAAATATTATATATATATATATAGGAAAAAATATATATGTAACAGGAGGTCGTGGTAGCATCTGTCATGGGGCATTGGAACCAAGTGTGGTGAGAGTATGTGGAGTGGGAAGTGGCAGCAACTTGGTAAGGGTGCTGAAGCCTGAGCAGGTTGAAATTATCTCCAGTGTTTTAAGACATTATTCAGGGTTTTCTATGCATAACAGCAGACCCTCTTAACACTTTGTAAAGGCTCAGGCAAAATATTATTTTTCTAATGGACTCATGCAGCTTTGTCATAATATTCCTTTTTTGTGTGTCAAACTGCTATTTGTTGTTACTATTGTTTTTTCCTTAGTAAAACCTGCCCAAATTGAAGAGTTTTGGGGGTTGGCACCAGCAACCTTTAAAAACAAACAAAAAAACAAAAAACAAATCAAAGAAAAACTCCACTAAGGTTTGATTTAAAGTTAATTTACAGAATCATTCTATGACTGCTTTTATTAGCAGAAATCGGCATAGAAAAAGACTCCATAATGATAAAACAATTTGTTATATTTCATTATAAATATATAAAAATAGACTTGCAAAGATATTTAAACAATTATACTGAGAAATTTATGTGCAGAACAGATAAATGGAGGCGATTTAAAAGAAAAGTGAAAGAAGGCATTTACTTTACATTCAAATTACTTATGAATGAAAAATCCTTTGCAGAACTTAATTGCAAATCTCAAATACTAAATCCATAATTCCTTGAAGATGACTATAATCTGAGAAAGCCGTTAGCATAACCAATCTAGATATTACTTCATTTTATTTCCACACCAATGGCTGTGGCAACAGTAGCCTCATGTGATGTTTGTGGGAAATGGGTAGCAAGGTCAGGAGCAATGCTTTTATCTCTTCTTCCCCCGGGGTTCCTTTACAGGGAGCTATGTCAATTATGGGGAATTTACTCTCAGGGAATACATTTTTCTTCCATACAAGCCCAGACCATCACCCACACCTACCCTTGTACTCTTGACTGCCTATGCTCTACTTATGCTCGTGGTACGTTCCCAGTGACTGCTGAAAATAATAGCTAACTGTGTCAGAATAGTGAATGAATGCTGTTAAAGAGAAAACCATAGCTTTATGTTATTTTGTTGACAAGTTTGTTATGCGCCTCAAGAAACACATACTTGTAATACAAAATAAGCTGAAAGCAAATGTTCCTCTGATATTTTATTTGACCCTTTGTCTTTTATCATTGCCTTCAGAGTTCTTTATAGTGTACTTCTTAAATTCATTTTTGCTTCTTCAGTTCTATTTTGCACTTGACTTGCCAGACCATTTGGATTTTGAAGTTTTTCTCATTTAGGGAATATTTTTTTTTTATTTCAGAAGAGTTTTTTTCCCTCTCCTATTAATATGTCTTTATCAATTAGAAATAGAAGAGTTTTATGCAAATTTCTGGCATATATTTTCTCCTTAAGGTATCATTAGATATTTTTAACCAGATTTTTATCCTTTTATTTCTCTTTGTGCCTACAGTTGGCGTAATTCCCTATTCTAAAACTGAGAAATAATGATTACCACTAAATTTATCTACAGTGAAGACATTGTGCTAACATTTTCTATCCAGGACCTCATTAAATCTTTGCAACACTCCATGAGGTAGGAATCATTAATAATGTCATTATGCAAATGGGAAACTGGAATTCTGAGAAGTCAGTAGCTTACCCAAGAGCCCCTAAAATGGCAGGACCCGAATTTGGACAGAGACTGTCTGATTCCAGAGCTTAAGCTTGGCACCATCTCACCAAGAATTTGCTAATGATTTTCTTTGACTTTTCACTTTTATCAGAAGTTCAAATTTAACTGTCCTGTGATTACTGTCTCATTGTAGGCTCCTGACAAATATCCCTAACATTTTTTTTCATAATCACCATGGATAAAAAACAATGTTAAAAAAATATATAGAAACAGAATAGGAGATATGTAGATATAGATAGATATAAATATAGGTAGAACTGTATTGATATATATGATCTATCTGTATAGCTATAGCTATATGTGTATAGATATAGATTTATTTTATTTTAAGGAATTGGCTCACAAGATTATGGGGGCTGGCATGTCCAGAATCTATTGAACAGGATGACAGGCCAAAAACTCAGGTAAGAGTTACTGCTGTGGTCTTGAGGCATAATTTCTTCTTCAGGAAACCTCAGATTTTGCTCTTAGGCCTTCAGCTGACTTGATGAGGCCCACCCACATTATTGAGGGTAGTTCCCCTTACTTAAAGTCAATTTACTGTAGATGTTAATCACATCTATAAAATAGCTTTATTTTTATTTTTATTTTTTTTTTGTGGTACGCCTCTCCCGTTGCGGAGCACAGGCTCTGGACGCGCAGGCTCAGCGGCCATGGCTCACGGGCCCAGCCGCTCTGCGGCATGTGGGATCTTCCCAGACCGGGGCACAAACCCGTGTCCCCTGTATTGGCAGGCGGACTCTCAACCACTGCGCCACCAGGGAAGCCCTATAAAATACCTTTATAGTAATACTAGCTTAATGTCTGATTAGATAACTGGGTGCTACAGCCTAGTCAAGTTGACACCAAAAACTAACCTTCACCCTGCCTATGGTAGGAAGCTAGCATTTTTCATCAAATATTGTAATAACTCAAATGAATTTTGTAATTTACCAATCTACATGTGGAAAAAACAGAACTTACAATATAGTGTTGCTTCAAAGATTTGTAAATTTCCTAATTTCAATTTAAAATGTTGGATTAGTTGCTCAGTCCTGGTCAGAATACCAAACTCTATTTATGAATTTTAATTAGTTAAGTAAGGGATGTTGAATCACAGTGATTCTGAAGAACTTTCATTGTCAAGAAATTTATTTTTATCATTGCTGTTCATTTTAGCCTTGATACACAGCTATGTGTATCCACATCATCTGTCCCCATCATCACATTACCCCATCAGTTAAATTGTCTCCAAAATTTTCTGACAATATATTGCATTAAAGTCCTTGATATTTACTACCAAGGGCTATAATTACATGATCAATTTTTTTCTTTGTAGCATAATTATAGAGTATGTAGGTTGGCTTTCATTTTATGTACTTCCACATCTGTTGGGCACTCTCTTGCACTGTTTCTTGCTCTAAAGGAAACTTGCTGTCATGTTGTGAGCTATTCTGTCAAGAAACCCAAGTCACAAACAACTGAAGGTGACTCTTTATCCTTAATACTTTTCAAAATAAAAATATAGTACAACTAAACATTTATTGAGGGACTTCCTGGTGGTGCAGTGGTTAAGAATCTACCTGCCAATGCAGGGGACACGTGTTCTATCCCTAGTCTTGGCAGATCCCATATTCTGTGGAGCAACTAAGCCCGTGCGCCATACCTACTGAGCCTGCGCTCTAGAGCCTGCAAGCCACAACTACTGAGCCCACGTGCTGCAACTACTGAAGCCTGCACACCTAAGAGCCTGTGATCCACAACAAGAGAAGCCACTGCAATGAGAAGCCCACGTCCTGCAATGAAGGGTAGCCTCCACTCGCTGCAACTAGAGAAAGCCTGCACGCAGCAATGAAGACCCAACACAGCAAAATAAAAAAAAGAAAAAAAATTATTGACACTTTGAAAAAACTTGGACTATCTCTCACAAATATGCAGTACCACACATTTAAGATTAAGCACTGTAGCGGGTTGAATGGCAGTCCCCCCAAAAGTATGTCCATGTCCTGATCCTTGGAACCTGTAAACGTTACCTTATTAAGAAAAAGAATCTTTGCAGATGTAATTAAGTTATGGATCCAAAGATGAGGAGATCATCATGGATTATCCTGGTGTGTCTTAAATCCAATGACTAGTATTGCTATGTAAGTTAGATAGAGGGAGATTACAGGGACAGAAGATGAGGAGGCAACAGGACCATAGATGCAGAAATTGAAGTGATGCATTCATAAGCCCAAGAATGCTGGTGTAGCCACCAGAAGCTAGAAAAGGCAAAGAACTCGTTCTCCCCAAGAGGCCCCAGAGGGAGATACCCCTACTGGACTTTGGACTTCTAGCCTCCAAAACTGAGAGAATAGATTTCTCCCATTTCAGGCAACCCAGTCTGTGACAATTTGTGACAGCAGCCACAAGAAACTGATACAAACACTGAGCTAAGATTTAGAAAGATTGTGTCTGAAAAAACAAACACAGTTCTCGAGTTTATAGTAACATGGTCTATGGGGAGGAGAAACAATAAACAAATCATTATAGATCATTAAGTACAGAATGACAAGTATGCCAAGTGCTGCCAAAGAGGAGTCATGGAGGTAATGGAAGATAGAATAAGAGGGCCTAATTGATCTGGGGGCCTCGGGAAGATTTACCTAAGAAAGTGATATTTAACCTGGGAAGGATCACTGAGTGTATGTAAATGAAGGGATGATATGTGGATAAAGAGCTCTAAGCAGAGAGAAATGCATATGTGAAAGCTGAAAGAAAATTTTAAAACACTGTTTAAAGAACTGGGAGAAGTTCACCATGGTTGGAGCAGGGAGAAAGTGGTGTAAGGTAAAATTACTAATGCTACATTATTCTTCCAAGACAATCGTGTAAATGCAAGACTCAGAGATATGTATACTGTAAACCCCTTAAAGGCTATGGAATAGTTGATACCTAGTATCTCTGACAATAAGATTTAAGATAAGTCTAAAATAGTACTGAATAAATACGTGTTTAAGAAGCAGAACCTTAGGTCTCCTCTTTCACTCTGAGAAATAGGTGACTGGTCTTCTCTCATCCCAGAAGAAAACTGGAGGAGAAAAATAAATCTCTAACTCTGGGACACTTGACACAGTTGAAGGTAGACTTCAACGAAGTTCTAAAATACGGAATCTGAAACACACAGCATCTTCCCATAGAACCAATATGCTCTAGGGAGGATACTGCAAGGAATTCCCTGCCTAAAATGGTGTTTCACTGAGACCCAGGGTGTGGATGGCTTCTTGGCTTCTTCGTTGGGTCTGTTCCCTGGAACCAGGATTGGAAGAGCGAGGGGGTGAGATATAGAACAATGTGTCTCTGTTTGTTCTCTTGCCTTGTGCCTGTCAAATGTTAATGGTGTGCCGGCTCAGTAAAGTGGTGCAAGGAGATTCCAGGATGACAATTGTTCACCAGATAAAAAGGGTTCAGATTGGAGCAGGTCTAGCAGAGATTTCATCAAGAAAGTAAAATTGGTAGGATACTTGACATTGGGAACATATAGAGGAGAGATTTACAAAGTCAGCTAAGAGTTTGGTGTTGCATTAGTGATAAGTACATAGAAAACTAAGGGAAGAAATTACAAGGCAATTATTTACAGCAAAGCAAACAAAATATTGTGCAAGAAAGCAAAAATAATCACAAACTTTATAGCATTGTTGAAGACTCGTCTTATCTGAGTATCGATTTAATAAAGAAAACTCTAAATAATGGTACCAATGTGTAGGATTTTGTGAATGTAAATACTTTGGGTGGTGGCTGTGAGCTTTCATTGTGTAAGGTGAATAGATGATGCCTCCTACTGAACAATCAACTCATAGAAGCACACACTGTTATTTAGAGAAAAGAAGGAAAATTAAGAAAAATAGCTAAATCAGTTGGAAGTAGTTATTTTTGGAAATCAGCAGTAGGTGAGGGGAGTGCGAAGAACTTACAGAACTCTTTAACTGAATATTTTTAACATTAAGTACATATAAGTTTGCTTATAATGAAAAACGTAATTAAAAGATGTGGGGGAAACGTTTTCATGCATAACTTTCCTAGAATCCATGAATTTGGAAAATTAAATCAATTTCAATCTCAAAGCGATGTAGATATTTTTCTAATATATTGTGCTTTACTGCAAAGATAATGTACTTGAACTACCATTCAGTCTTATACTTTATTAATTTTAAACTAAAAGTTTTGGGAAACTATTGAGTATGTTTACAGGGTACTGTGGACATTATGTGGGCATTATATTATTAAAACAAATCTTACTGATCTATTTAGTTATGTACGCTATGATTTCTTATTGTAAGCAATCTGAAAAAATTGATAATAATTTATAAAATATTTAGGGATTAACTATAGGCCATTGCCTAATGGAGGGTCAAGGTAGGATTGAGTAGGAATAAAACAAAATTTGATTCTATTACTATACTAGTAAAGTTATTTTTAATACTTGTTATAAGAACACTAAATAAAGTATTGTTTAGATAGAATATTCATAAATTGAGAAAAAGCTGTAAGAAAAAACATATGAACTGTCATAAGCACACTGATCAACTCAGGACAAATCTTTCTCTTTGATAACTAGCATATAGAATTATAAAAGCAACGTAAATGATAGAATGAATATATTCCACCAAAACAAATACAAGTTACAAAGGCAGAATTATATACTTAAAATTTATATTCCATCAATCTAAGATTAAATTTCTTTTACAAGCAAATAACATCACCAAGGGCCTAGTTATCATCTTTAAGTGGAATGGAGTATAAACACTATTTATCCAACTCAAAATAACATTATACAAGAGAACAACCCAAATAGAAAAAATACATAACTACAGACTGATTAAATAATGTTGAGACAATGCATTTGCATTTTTAAGTGTGCATATCACAATATCTTTTACATATTGAGAGATTAAGAAGATTTTGAGACTATGGTCAGCTATATGTAATATTTATACTTATAATTAAGGAGTATTTATAATTTTATCCATGAAATATAATATGTCAACTATATATAATATGTTAATTAGAGGAAAAGAAACTTTTTTAAAGAACTGAGTTGTATTTTATTTGCTGCCAATGTTTTTGTTAAAATGTCATGATAAATACTAAATTGTTAAATGTATAGAGATAGATACTGTGAATAAGAAGATTTTAAAATATTTTAAATGAATATATTATGAAAAATATAACTTTCCATCAGGGTTAAATTTGTCTATGTTATGTAGATTTTAAACCTACAACATCCCACCTCCATCCTGCCCCACAGCAACAGGATTTTCTAGGTATACATTGAACTAGTTAGGACTAAATTCAATTATGAGCAAAAGAGTTCTCAAAAGTAGCAATGAAAACAAAATAGAAATTCATTTCTTTCTTTTGTATAAGTCAGATATAGAGAGTCTTTGAGTGTCAGCTGTCATGTGGAATCTAGGCTACCTCTGATTTTGTGCTAAATTATTCTTAGGGTATGCCTTCCATCTTTAAGGTTCAAGATGGGGTTTCGGTAACTTCATCCACATTCTAATCAACAGGATAGAGGGCAGGGTAAAAAAAGGGCAAAGAGCTCTCGAGTTCTTTTGTAAAGAAGATTGTCAGAAGTTTCCTTAGTCTTGTGCCACCGCTGCCTGAGAAAAAGGCTGGAGAATGTGGTATTTATTCTGGGACACTATCAACCGGATAAAAATCCTATTGCCATGCAAAGGCTCAAGCAGATATTGAAGGATATAATCTTTTGGATTAACTCTGCTACCTGGGTAATCACGTTTTGAAAAACCTGCAAAACACAATTAAACTTTCCTTGTTAATCCCATGAATTATTTACTTCATCAAACTTTTTGTTTTCAATTTACATGGAAGTTTAAGATTATGATTTATGTAATTTAAATATAAAATACTTTAAAATTTAGCCAAGTTTAGTGCCAAAATATTCATTGTGCAATAAGAATTGATACTTTAAAGGACACTCACAATCAAGAACAGAAGATGCCAAATTGACATTTAGTCATTTATAAAGATTTTTGTGTTGAATTATGATTTGGAATTTTATGTTATTTCTTTTTATTCTTTGTGCTAATGTGATAGGTATATTGGTCCATTTGCTAAGCAATTTTAAGGCATAATTCCTGGACACTTAACAATTGCCAACAATATATCAAGTAAGAACATTTTTCTTACTTCCTTTTTATTGTTTTCCTCTAATTTTTTTTTCCCAGCACAAATATATCAGAATTTGGGTGCTTGGGAATATAATTCCATATATAATCATTCCAAATTTTTGTGCAAATGGCCATGTAGCCATTAAACTATAAAACTTATTTTCTGGCCAGAAATATAAACAAGTAAACATCCTTGATACTTCTAGTGAAGACCTCAGGAGTCCATAGAATTTCACTCTAATCAACCTAAACTTGAGAAATATCTTATCATTTAAGTGAGTTGGTCAACTAAGAAAGTATAGGTCATAACTACCTTAAATGTTTTAATCTATTGAATTAGACTCACTATTATTTGGAAAACCTAGACACCATATGACTTTAACACAGCTGTCACTATGAGTTAGTTTAGAGCATTTATACTATATATTTTCTGAGGCACTTCCACTCAGTTTGCATACCAATCATCTAATTTTTAAATAAAAATGGATTAATACTTTCCTTAGGACATTAATATTTGGTCATGTTTTAAGTTATAAGCCAGATAATATAAAGAAAAACTGCATAACAGAAAAATTTTTATTGAGAGGCTATTGTAAATCAAGGGCTATTACTAAACTACTTATCTTTGTAATATTACCCTCTTTGTAAAAATACTTATGGTCCAGGGTACGACCTCAAAATTATATTCTTTATGTTACTTTAGATTTTTTTTAAAGCAGTCCCCCCACCCCCCAAGCAGGAATTATCCAGAGCTATCTTTCTGTGCTTCATGAATTGATGATAATGTGTTTTTATTTGAATTCCAATAGTGTAAATCTCCTAGAGGACTCAGACATGTGAAGACTATCATGAACTTAATTCTTGAAACCTTTTCCACCTATTTACATGATTCCATTACAACAAAACTCTTTAGGAAGCCCGTGAATGTGATTCAATCTCATCATAGTCATTTGCTCTGCTTACTTTATAACTAGTGCAGGGAGGTGGGGAGAGGCATATAGGGCCACACGGGGCCACCCCAGAGTTGCAGTTTAGAAGGGGTTGTACAGCTAGGGCTGTGGAAGGCAGGCACTGTAGTATCAAGAGGATTAGGTGTCCCCTAGTCCCCATGGGTGGTTGTTTGAATGTTTCTGCAGGCTGGCAAGGAACCAAAACTGGCCTGCACTTGCTTCTCTTCAGTTTGAGAAGTAGGTTGCTTGTTGAGGGGACCTTAAGTTGAGCCACAAGCCACAACTTGTGGCTAGGCCATCTGTGGCTCTCCTGGTTTCCCCTATTTGTCTAGTCAGCACATATATTGGCCCTTAATTTTAGGCCTTGCCTTACAAGAAATCAGTGTTGGCGTGGACTGTTTGAGAGAAAAGAATGCTGGACCATATCGAAGAAAGCCTACGTGTTAGTCCCAATTCTAATATAGATCAGCTGCATGACCTCAGAAAAGTAATCTCACTCTCTGAATTTGATTTTCTCAAGGAAAATAATTATTGACTTATGTCTCTCGTGGGTCCTTTTTCTAAAGGTTTATTTTGAGAGATTTTTTGTAGATCCACATGCACTTGTAAGGAATAATACAGTGATAGCTCTGGTATACCTTACCCAGTTTCCTCCAGTGGTAATGTCTTGCAATACAATATAAATTTTGTACAACCAGGATATTGACATTTATGCAGTCAAGAATCAGGACATTTGATTATCACAGAGATCCCTTCTGTTGCTGTTTTATAGCCACACTGCTACTCCTCCACATTTCCTGTTCCTGAACCCTGACAACCATTAATCTGTTCTCCATTTCCATAATATTTTTGTAGCAAGAATATTTTATAAAATAAACCATACCGTATGTACACTTCTAGATTAATTTTTTTCACTCAGTGCAATTCCCTGGAGATTTATTCCGTATCAATAGTCCATTCCTTTATACTACAGAGTAGTCTTACAAAATATGTGTTGCCACAGTTTTTTTAACCATTTACACATTTGATGGACATCTGGGTTAATTTCAGTTTCTGGCTATTTATGAATAAAGCTGCTATGAACATGTATGCGTAGATTTTGTGTGAACATAAAGTTCTTGTTTCTCTGAGATAAAAGCCCAATGATAGTTTATGAGAAACCGCCAGACTGTTTTCTGGAGTGGCTGTGACAGTTTACATGCACACCAGCAATATATGAGTAATCCAGTAACATTACATCATCGCCAGCATTTGATGTTTTCACTATTTTTTATTTTAACCATTCTGATATAGTAATATTGTGGTTTAAATTGGCATTTACCTGATGGTTAATGATGTTGATATTTTATTAATGTTATTTTTATGTTCTTATTTGCCATCTGTATGACCTCTTCTGTGAAATGTGTGTTTATGTCTTTTGCCCATTTTCAAATTGGATTGATTTTGGGGTTATGGGTTGGCTTTTTGTTTTTTACTGTTGAATTCTGAGAGTTCATTATATATCCTACATATGAGTCCTTTGTCTGATATGCAGTTTCCAAAAATTTTCTCCCAGTCTAACTGGTTGTCTTTTCATCTTCTTAACAGGGTCTTTTGATGAGCAAAAGTTTTAAATTTTAATGAGGTTTGGTTTATCCATTTATTCTTCTAAGTATCATCATTTTGCTATCAGATTTAAGAACTCTTTCTCTAGCCCTAGATTCCAAATATTTTATCCTATGCTTTTTCTAAAAGTTTTATAACATTTTTATTGAAGTATAGTTGATTTATAATATCGTCTCAGTTTCAGGTGTACAGCACAGTAATTCAGTTTTATATATATATATAGTCTACTTCAGATCCTCTTCCCTTATAGGTTACTACAAAATATTGAGTATAGTGTGATAGAGTAGGTCCCTGTGTGATACAGTCGGTCCTGTCAGTTATCTATCTTATATATAGCAGTGTGTGTACGTTAATCCCAGCCTCCTAATTTATCCCTCCCCCTACCCCCATTCCCCCTTTGGTAACCATAAATTTGCTTTCTATGTCTGTGAGTCTGTTTCTGTTTTGGAAATAAGTTCATTTGTAACTTACTTACTTTTTTTTTTTTTTTTTTTTTTTAGATTCCACATATAAGTGATATCATATAATATTTGTCTTTCTCTGTCTGGCTCACTTCATTTAGTATGATAATCTCTAGGTCCATCCATGCTGCTGTAAATGGCATTAGTGCATTGTTTTCTATGGCTGAGTAATATTCCATTGTGTGTGTGCATGTATATATACCACATCTTCTTTATCCATTCATGTGTCAATGAACATTTAGGTTGCTTCCATGTCTTGGCTATTGTAAATAGTGCTGCAGTGGGGTGCATATGTCTTTTTGAATTATGGTTTTCTCCAGATACATGTCCAGGAGTGGGATTTCAGAATCATATGGCAGCTCTATTTTTAGTTTTTTAAGGAACCTCCATACTGTTCTCCATAGTGGCTATACCAAATTACATTCCCACCAACAGTGTAGGAGTGTTCAAAAGTTTTATATTATTATGTGTTATATTTAAGTTCATAAACATATTTTTGTATATATAATATGGATTACTTTAAGGCTCATATTTTTGTCCATAGATGCCCAGTTACTCCAGCACTATTTGTTGAAAAGGCTATCTTTCCTCCAACAATTGCTTTTGAACATTTGTCAAAATCAGTTGAATATATTTGTGAGGATCTATTTCTGGGTTCTTTGTTTTGTCCATCTGATCAATGTGTCTATCCCTCTTCTAATTCCATACTCTTGATCAGGGGTACCCAACCCCCAGGAAACTTCATCTGCCACTCCCCATCACTCCCATTACCGCCTGAACCCTCACCCCCAGTCCGTGGAAAAACTGTCTTCCACGAAACTGGTCGCTGGTGCCAAAAATGTTGGGGACCACTGCTCTTGATTATCATAGCTGTATAGTAAGCCTTAACAATAGGTAGAGTGATATCCTCCAACTTATTTTTTTGGTGAAGATCTTTTAGCCTTTCTGTGGCTTCTGTGTTTTCTTATAATAAGCTTATCTGTATCTACAAAAAATCATGCAGAAATCTTGATAAGAATTGCATTAACTCTATAGATAAATTTGGGGAAAATTGACACCTTTACTATGTTGCGTCTTTCGTTCCATGAACACAAGTATGTCTCCCCATTTACTTAGGTCTTTAATTTCTTTTATCAGCATATTTTAATTTTCTGGATACACACCCTGTACAAGCTTTCTTTAAGTTTTATGTACTTTATTTTATTTTGGATAAAAGTGATATTGTACTTAATTTGATTTCTACAGTTCACTTTTAGTATGTAGAAATGAGAATTGTTTTTACATATTGAACTTGTACCCTGAAATCTTGGTAAGCTCAAAGTCTGTTCGAGGAAGTTTTTGTATTTTAATAGATTCCTTGAGATTTTCTATTAATACATAGACAACCATGTCATCTGAAAATAGGGACAGTTTTATTTCTTCATTTCCAAACTGTATGCTTTTTTACCTCTTTTTTTTTTGACTTAATACAGTATCTAGAACTTTCATACTGTTTTGAATCAGTGTGGTGAGAGCTGGAATTCCCTAAGATGATCCTAGGGAGATCTTTCATTGTTAAGTATAATGTTAGCTATAGGTGTTTTATGGATGATTTTTATCAAGTTGATAAGGTTTCTTTATATTCCTAGTTTGTTGAGAGTTTTTGTCATGATTAAATGTTGAATTTTATCCAGTGCTCTTCTGTATCAATTAATATAATTATATGCTTTTTCTACTTTGGCCTGTTGATATGATGGATTACATTGATTAATTCTCAAATGGTGAACCTGATTAGCATACATGAAAAAATCCCACTGTAGAATTGTTAGAATTCTTCATGGTGTAGAATTCTTTTTATTCTTTGCTAGACTTGATTTGTTAATATTTTGATAAGAATTTTGGGATCTAAGTTCATGAGAGAATGAGAGATTTTGGTCTGTTCTCTTTCTTTTTTTCTTTTCTTATGTAATGGAAAAGAAAGTGTTCCTTTGTCTTCTATTTTCTGGAGAAGATTGTGTACAGTTGGTGTTAATTCTTCTTTAAATGTGTAGTAAAATTCAACAGTGAAGACTTGTAGGGCTAGAGATTTATTTCTAAATAAACAGAAACTGCTTATTTCTGAACAGTTTAATTAGAAATTCAATTTCTTTAAATGATTATAAGACTGGTATCAATTTTATCTTGGTTCAGTTTTGGTATTTTGCACTTTTTTGAGAAATCAGTTTCTTCCTTTTAAGTTACTGAATTTGTGACTATAAAGTTGTTTATAGGATTCTTTCATTATCCTTTGAGTAACTGAAGAATCTATAAAGACTTCCCCTGTTTCGTTTCTGATATTGGTAATTGTATCTTTTGTCTTTTAAGCTTTATCAATCTTGCTAGGGATTTATCAATTTCATTGATATTTTTGAAAAATAAGCATCTGCTTTATTGATCTTTATTTTTTTCCTATATCGATTTCATTGTTTTATGTTCTTATTTCATCAAGTACTTTTTTTCTTCTGCTTGGTTTAGCTTTATTTTGCTTTTTCTCTAGTTCTTAAAATAGAAACTTAGATTATTGATTTGTCACCTTTCTTCTTTCTGATAGAAGCATTTAATGCTATAAATTTCATTCTCTGCATTGTTTTAGGTGAATCTCACATGTTCTGATGCATTGTGTTAATTTCATTTAATTCTATGTATTCTTTGTTTCCTTTGAGACTTCCTCTTTTGTTCATGAATTGTTTAGAAATGTGTTATTTAATTGCCAAATATTTTAAGTTTTCTATTTTTTTTATTAATTTCTAGTTTGATTCCGTTATGGCTGGAGAACATACTCTATATGATTTCAATTTATTTTAATTTTTTGAAAACTGTTTTATGACCCCAGATACAATCTATATTGATGAGTGTTCCATAGGCATTTATGTGCATTCTGCTTTTGTTGAGTGAAGAATTGCATATGTGACAGTAGATCCCATTTGTTGACAGTTTTGTTCAGTTCTTCTGTATCTTTGCCAACTTTCTATTTATTCTATCAATTACTGCAAGTAGGGTGTTGAAGTTCTCAGCTATAACTGTAAATATCTCTATTTTATCATGTAACTCTATTCATTTTTATTTCATGTGTTTCAAAGGTCTGCTTTGTGATGTATATATGTTAATGATCACTTCGGAACTGTATTACTTTGCTAGGGCTGCCATAATGAAATACCACAGACTGGCTGCTTTTAAACAACAAAAAAAATTTTCTCACTGTTCTGGAGGCTAGGTGTCCAAGATCAAACTGACAGCATTTTTGGTTTCTCCTGCGGCCTCTCTCCTTGGCTTGCAGATAGCTACCTTCTCACTGTGTCTTCACCTGGCTTTTCCTCTGTGCATTTGCATTCATAGTATCTCTTCTTCCTACAGGACACTTGTAATATTGGATTAAGGCCTCAGCCTCATTTAGCCTTAATTACCTCCTTAAAGGCCCCATCTTCCAACAGTCACATTGGGAGAAAAAGCTTCAACATAAGAATTTTGGTGTAGCACAATTCCATAAAACTTAGAGTATTGATCCTTTTATCGTTATGTAATGTCTTTCTTTATCTCTAGTAATTTTCTTTGCTCTGAGGTCTACTTTTTCTGATACTAAAATAGTCACTCTTACTTGTTTTTAAATTGATGTTGACATCATTCCCGGTGAATTTAAGGTTCTTCCTTCATTGCAAAAGACTTTGGAGACGAAGTGATAGGTAAGAATTAGATTTATTTAGAGAGCAGCACACTCCACAGGCAGAGTGTGGGCCATCTCAGAAGATGAGAGAGAGCTTGGGAGAAACACTCAACAGACAGAGTGTGGGCCTTCTCGTAAGGCAAGAGGCCTCAAAACATAGCATGGTTAATTTTTATGGGCTGGGTAATTTCATAGGCTAATGAGTGGGAGGATTATTCCAACTATTTCGAGGAAGGGGTGGGGATTTCCAGGAATTGGGCCACCGCCCACTTTTTGACCTTTTATGGTTGGCCTCAAAACTGTCATGGCACTGGTGGGTGTGTCATTTTGTGTGCTAATATATTACAATGAGCGTATAATGAGGCTCAAGGTCCATTGGAAGTCACATCTTCTTCCATCTTGGACCTAGTTGGTTCTCACTAGTTTTCGTCATGTACTATGGCTATGTCATCCTTTTAAAGGTTGTGCCCTGCCCCCTTCCCTCCTGTTTCAACATGATAGATCTTTTTCCATTCTTTTAGTTTCAGCCTACTTATGACATGTTTGAAGTGAATTTCTTACAGTGTATAGTTGGATCATGATTTTTTTTTAATCCACTCTACCAATCTCTGTCTTTTAATTAGCCTAGTTAGATTATTTATATTTAATGTAGTTTTTGGTATAGTAGTATATAAGTCTGTGGTTTTATTTGTTTACTGTCTATTTCCTCTGTTTCTCATTCCTCATTTTTCCTTTTCTTCCTTTCCTTTGAAGTACATGAACATTTTGTAGGATTCCAAACTTTGTAGTGGTTTTAAAAGTATCACTCTGCATATATTTAGTGGTTACTCTCTATACTATAATATACATACCTAAATTATCACAATCAACTGTTATTGCCATTTAGCACTTCAAGTGAAATATTGAAACCTTTATTCTCTTTATGTCTGTTTCTCCCCATTTTTGCAATTTGTGTCATAATTATTTCCTCTGCAAACATTAAGCACCAAATAATTTTTGCCTCAACCATCTGATTTAAAAACTATGAGGAGAAAAAAAAGCCTATTATTTTTCCCTATTCTGTTTTGTTTTTTTTTTTACTTTTGAAATTCCAAAACTTCTCTTATCATTTTCTTTCTATTTGAAAAGGCTTCTTTAGTCATTCTTTAAGAATAAGTTGCTAGCAACAAATTATCTTAATGGTCCTTTGTCTGAGAATGGCTTTATTTCCCTTTTATTACTGAAGGATAGCTTTGCCAAATATAGAGCTTGAAGTTGGTAGTTCTTTTCTTTTGGAACTTAAAAAATATTGTGCCTCTTTTTTCTGGCTTTCATGGTTTCAAGTGGGAAATCCACTTTCATTTGAGTTGGTATTCCCCTAGAGGTAATGCATCATTTTTCTCCGACTGCCTTTAAGACATATCTCTTTATCTTTCATTTTCAGAAGTTTAATTATCATGAGTCATAAAGTGGATTTCTTTAGGTTTATCCTATATGGGTTTCACTCAGCTTCATGCATCTTTAAATTTATATTTTTCACCAAATTTAGGAAATTTCAGTGATTATTTCTTTGAATCCTTTTTTCAGGCCTATATTCTTTCTCCCTTGCCTTGGGATTCCAATATTACAAATGTTTAATATTTAGTTTTGTCCCTCACATCCCTGAAACTATGTTCAAGTTTGTTTGTTTGTTTGTTTTATCAGTCTAGATGCTATAGTTCAGATTGAATAAATTCCCCTTGATCTCTTCTCAAATTTACTGATTCTATCTTCTGTCATCTCCTCTTTATTATCAAGCTCATCTAGCAAGTTTTTTCTTCTGATTTTTTGTATTTTTCAGTTCTATAATTTCCTTGTGGTTCTTATTTATAACTTTATAACTTCCATTCCTCTGCTGACATTTTAATTGTTTTTTGTTTAAAGAGAATTTGTAATTCATTGTTGATATTTTAATGATGGCTATTTTGATATCTTTGTCAGATAACTTCAATATCTGCTTAACCTCTGTGTTGGCATCAGTGTGTTGTCATTTTTGGTTCGAGTTGTGATTTTCCTGGTCCTTGATATAATGAGTGATTGTTTTTACTGCCTCCTGGACATTTTAGAACTTATGCTAGGAGACTTGAATCTTTTAAAATCTTCTCTTTTAGCAGGCAGCCACCCTGTTTAGGTTTATCATGTAGGTCCTGGCCTATTTTTGCAGGCTGTAATTTCAATGGCAATTTGTTTTCTGAGCCCTCACAATACTGTTCTGGTCTGTTTTCTTCTTCTCATTCTGTGTGGGCTCTGGCTGATTGCTGGTTCCCTGTTGGTGTTGCTAGCAGAGGTGGAAAGTATCCCCAGGGCCCTTAGATGGGGGACACTGAACCCTTACAATGCAGAGACTCTCACCCAGTGCCATTAGACTTCCCTTTATATCTCTGGAGGTGGCATGGGAGGAGGGAAATACCTACCCAGACTACCTCCTCCCACTGGATGGAGGGCTAAGAGATTCTTGGCTTAGGTTTCTTTTTGCCACTGGAGTTGAGGGTCAGGAATGTGCCTCTCCATCGCTGGGTAGAAGATGGAGAGACACCAGGCCTGTTGGCACTGCCCGTACAAGTGGAGGAGCCCACCTATTGCCAGTGGATGCAGGACATGAGTTGAGTGGGCCTGCCAGGTATATTACTGAGTGGGGCCCTAAGGCAGGGTGTGGGCTGATGCAGATCCTGCTGCTGCTGCTGCTGCTCCCCTGTCAGGGATGTAGGGTCAGGGAGGATAGGCAGATCTGGTTGCTGTGGCCACTAGATATGGGTCTTCCAGTTAGGTCCCTACTGGACTTCCCCGTTTCTGATTTCTTGGCCAAAAAGACCAGATTTTCATGTGGTTTAATTGTTGGGGTTTTGCGTGTGTTTTGTTTTATTGTATTTTTCTTGTTTGTTTGTTTTGTTTTGTTTCTATGATTGTTAGCAACTGGGGGTGGGAATTTTTTGTAGTACTCATCCAGGATATATAGGATATAACAAAGAAAGGCCAGAAAACTACCTGAGTGTTATATAGATCTTGACATCTCTAGCTACTCTAGCAGCTTCCTTTCACCTTACAGAATTCTTTTATGTTTGTGGAATTATTTCCAGGGTATGCATTCATATTTAGAGGAGATAAACCGAGACAAGTGAACCTAAGCCATTTTGTCCTAGTAACAGAAATCACAGGTTGTTTTCAACATTTAAAAAATACTGTTGCAAGCTCATTCTTTTGGTGATCAATTATGAACAAGACACAGTGTCTACTCTTGTTAGGATCAAACGATATGATAATGTAAAAGCAAATATTAAGGTGAAAAACAATTGAACTTGTATTAATATTGTTAGTATCACCATGGAATTAAACAAACATATTTACATTTTATAAAATAAAACACTAACTTCTAGTATCCATCACCCTTCACTGTAGGTATATTCATTAATATGGGCAGTGTATCATCTAGATTTTGTGATTTTTACATTGATACATAAAATTAATATTATCTCTTTTACATATATCTGTGAAAAAATTAAAATGTATCATAACTATTTTCTGATATAGCCTGTGATAGAGAACTGGTTTCAAATATATGTTCAAGTATTTTTTAAATGTTTTTTTATTTAGCTGTCAGAATATATTGCTTCTTTATAATTAGGTTGACTTGGCTTGCTTGTTTGTTGACATTCCATGTAATTTGTGGTATTTCCTACACAAAAGATTGCATTTTGGGTGCATTTTAATTTTCATTTTATGCTTCTTGCTTGTGGAAGATAATTTATCCTTGAATATATGATCTGCTAAATTCCAGGTTCTGTTTAAGACAAAATTTGATTTCTCTATTGATTTTGTTTTAATATGTTTTCTTGATTAAATTTCCTATATAGTATTTTATTTTATTTTAATATTCTGGCCGAAATGGTTCCTATATGATCATCATCTTTGGTAATTTTATTTTCATTTTAGTTAAAATTAAAAACTAAAAAATATACATTCAGTTGGGATCCTGAGTAAAAGTCCATATAGATATATATGTATCCTTGAGGTTTAGTTACCTAAATAGTAGGGACTGACAGAAGCAACATTTTTATGTTTTCAGATACTATTAGTTATATTTAAACTTAACTAATAATCGTTAATAACTATATAAGAGACACTCTCATCATTCTAAAATTACCACCTTGGCAATCTGATTGAATAGATATTCATTACAATAGTTCACATAATTGTTGGACTATTGCAATAAAGAGACCCCAGAATACAATAGCTTTGCTAAGAGAAGTGACTTCTCTCTCATGGAACAGTCTACTCTACTGTGATCCGACCATCTATGGCAGTGTTCTTGGCTTGTGATACTAGATTGCTGTCCCATCCATGTTTCAGCTTGTGGGTAGGGAAAAAGAGAGGCGGGAAGTCCAGGACAAGGAATTTTCTAAGAAGCTGGTCAGATGTAAGTTTTATTTATTCCTTTCATATCATTTTGGTAATCACCTAATTGCATGGCCAGACCTTGCCATAAGGCAGCCTGGAGAATATAGCGACTGACTGGGCATTCATAGGCTAAGGAAAAATTGAGAATAGATATGGGAGACAAACTGCAACTTTCTACAATATCTTAAAATTTTACTCTAGGTTTCTCTTCAATAAACCGAAAACTTGACTATCTTATCTTAATAAACAGTAGGAGAAACACGGAGTATTCTGCTATTAATCTCAACAAATAACTCATTTTGTCATACTTGATTCTTTAAGGTAATCTTCAAAAGAATCTTCAAAAATCTTTAAAATTTTTAGGGTATCTTTAAAAAATACTTCCATGGGTGGTAAATAAATACATAAATAATATAGCATAGTTACTGTCTGCACAATGCCTTCTGTTTCTTTAAAGTTTTATAGTCTGAGGAGAGAATAAATGTCCTTTGCTAAGACGATGGAGGCCTGCTTAACTTCTAGTGAGTTTCTGTAAATTTTAATTTTCCTTTAAATGAAAGTTTGGGTGATTATAATTGCACAGCTATGTGATAAATCATTAATCAGATAACCAGTGAAAACATAATAAGAGGACTTGGACCTCAGGAGTGTCCCCAGGCCTCTATGAACATGTGCAGATTCATTTGGCTATCCTAACTGCCACCAACCAAATGCTTACTTCACTACAATTGGAAACCAATTTGGAAACTTGCATACAAATATGAAAGCCAAATTTTCTTCTGAAAGAAATGTTTTCAACTGAAACAAATGCTTGGGTTGTTCACATGTGCCCAAACCAAATATTTTCTTGTAATAATAAATATGCTTCCAAGCCATCCATACTCTGCATCATTTGTTAACTAAACAGGACTTGATAATCCCATTCTACTTCATTTTGAAAAAATGATGAAATACCTACTGACAATGAAATGGTATACTTTGTTATGGAAACAATATCTGAGGAATAGAGCTTTCACAAACACTGTATCCTCTGCCTGGAATACTTAGCATAACCTCTGCTTAACTCCTATTATTTAATCAGTTTTCATCTCAATTATAACTTCTTCAAGAAAACCTTCCTTGTCTAAGATAAATCCCACAAACATTCTATATTTTTTCTTGTGGTTTTTGTTTAATATGTATATCTTCCACTACACTGTATGTGAAATAAGGGCAGCAACTCTGCGTGACATATAAAAGACAAGCAATTCTTGTTGGCTAAATAAATGGGGATATAATATCAAACTCACAGTTTGGATTTGAGAATTAAATGCATTATTGCATGTAAAATTCCCAGTGTCTAGCACATTAAAAGCAATTAATTTTTCCCTCCAATAAAATGTAAAGTCACAATTTTTCCACACTCATACATTCATGAAACTTAGAACAGTGTCTAAGATATATACATTTTCAGTAAGTAAATAATGAACTACTGAAAAAAAGAATAGCACCCAAAGAATACAAGCATCTTAAATTTATTTGTGGGCTTATGACAATTTGTAAATAAAATTTATATATATATATATTTTTAATTAACTATCCTTGATTCATATAATAACTCCAGAGGGAATATGAAAACAAAGATAGGCAGATGAAGCTTGAGGTTGTTTAGGCTAGAAATGTTCAGATTGGAAGTACTATACATACTTCTAAAACTTATAGAGCCATTTGATGAGGGTCAGTCTTGAATCTATCATATTTCTATGTGATTTAATTAAGATTCACTTGCTTTGTGAAATATCTGGGATGAAAATGATGTGACTGGAATCAATTAAGAAAATCTCTAAACCTGAAAAAGATAACTAGAACATACCAATCCTTGATTGACATCACTCATTAGTACAGATAAATATGCTTAAAATAGCTTTTGATTTAGGGTGGAACATAATTATAAACACAATGAATTATAACAGTGTGTGCCACCAATAAAAATGATATTAAGAAAAAGAAAAATAATGAAAAAGAAAGAAGAGAGAGACAGAAAGAAAAAACTATATTACTGAAAATGCTGCAAAAAGTACCAAAAAACCCCCAAAACATTATAAAAATGCACAGGAGACTGTAAACTAAGGTCCATTCCTGGCATTCTGAGCTATGGTGGAGCTTTGCCCTGGCATGGTATTGGTGAAAAGGTGATGGTTTGGTAAGGGAAGCACAGTACTTAACTATATTTAACGTTGGTTGCTCACTTTCTTTACCACAATAATGGATACTGAAGTCCTTTTTAGATAACTTCTTTCATAATGGAGGCAGGAGGAATGTGTATACTCTCCTGATGACAGTTGAAGAAAGGAAAGGCCCATGCTGAAATTCACCCTCTACCTGATGCCAAACACTACGAAGCTGGCTGTGCTTTGCTGTACAAGCATGTTGATGCATTTGTATGGCTTAAGCCACGGACTCAGTTTCAAAAATGTTTAGCAGAAATTTGCCTAGTTTTCAGAAAGGTGATTTGAGGCGCCAGTCAAAAATTTAAGCCAGTTTGAAAAGACAGCTCTCAAGTCACTTTTTAGATATCAAGGGATATAGGTTTTTCTTTTGTTTTGTTTTTATCTAAACAAATTTTTATTTCTTTTTTCTTATTTTCCATAGTGTACATGCTGCATGTATTATGTTAGTATTCCTTGTATTTCAAATATGGCTTCTTGATACTTGTCTCTTTAAGAAAAGCAAATATGTATCATATGTTTCTATAGAGGGTCTTTTTATCATAAGGTTTTTATAAATGGCTTACAAATTTTGTCCATATCCTGGATTATTCAATATTGAAACTGGTGTGTTTTTGTCAAGATCACTTATGTAGGAGAACATCCTCAAAAATTCAGATACCGATTTTTCAGTGATAAAAGATAGAGTCACAAGATTTAAACACTTAAAAAATTTTAGAGACAATTATATATACTCTGATTCATTCAGATAAGAATGTGCAACAGCTTATACATGCATATATGGAGTATGGAGCAAAGTTAAGATATACCAGTTTCAGGAATTAAAAGGAAAATAAGTGCTGGAAAATAATGTAACATATAGGGTAAATATATAAAGCTCTTACTATAAAATTCTTATTTGGTGACCAAAGTTTGGCCATACCTAAGTTCAGTGAGGCCTTAAAACCAGAAATAAAGATTCAGAGCTAAGTTAAATATTGTCACAAGAGTTTCCCAGGTCCACACCATTAATTTAGGCATCATTTATTAAGGAAATAAATGTTTTTAAGCTTAGTGCTGAGACAAATTTTTTCATTAGTCCTGATGAGAGAATAATGTATGATGTAGTGAATGCTGTATTTAAGAAAGTCTGAACTATTAATACCATGAATATATCATAATAGTTTCCTCTTATCATGTAACAGTAAAGTCCACTGTCACAGTTTCAGTTCACATGTCAGGAAAAGAAGCCTAGAACGTACTCAAAATGTTGCCCAGATACAGAATGTAGTTAAAATGTTGTGCAATTACAAATGATCTCGTCTGATTAGAGTTATGACAGCCTAGTTAAAATGTCTTTAGTGAAAAATAATTTTATGACTATTTGATATTGTATTTCCCTGATTTTTGTGTTGATATAGTTTTTCTTTTTATCATGGAGCATGAAAGACAATTGTTAAGTAATGAAAGATGCAAAAGATTATTTACATTCATATATTTATATATATAACATATTTAATCATATTTAATCATATAGTCTAATACCCATTATTAGCCAAGCTATATAAGAAATAAAATACGTATTTTTATTACTTTGAAATACCTTATGTGACTTTTTCCCATCCCATCTTATTTTCTTTAAGGAGGTAAATTATTTCCTGAATTTCATGTTTATCATTTCCCTGCTTTTATTTATTATTCTACTAAAATTATTTTTACCCTTAATAAATTATTTTTCAGTTTTTCTTGTTTTCTAAATTTATATAAATTGAAACAAATCTATACATTTCTCTGCAATTTGTTTTTGGTGCCTTATATTTCATTCCTGAGCTTCAACCATGTTATTTATTATAGTTCTCATTTATTCATTTTTACTGATGTATGGACTTCGTTCATACATCATCATTTATTTATGGATGTTACTGTTGATGGACAATTGTTTCCTATTTTTGGCTAAGACAAATAGCGCTGCCATGGACATTCTGCTACATGTCTCCAGGGACATTCTGCTATATGTCTCTAGGTACACATCTTTCTCTAGGGTGAATACCAAGGAAAGTATTTGCTGCGTCATCGACATCCTCAGCTTTATGAGATCATGACAATATTTTTTTTCTAAAGTGATTTTACTAATTTTAACTCACCAACAGGTTAACAACATTCCAGTTTTTCCATAGCTTTATCTTTACTTCCTATTGTCAAAACTTTAAAAAAATTTTCTTCAAAAGTCCTGAGTGAGAAATTGTATTTCATTGGTATTAAATTGTATTTCCCTGATTTTTAAATAGTTCTAGAATATCTGCATGTCCCTGGGTCACTTTTCATTTGATTATTCAGGACTTTTGACTATCTTTTGAATAGTCATTTTCTTTTATTCATCATAATTTGTGGGGAGAGCTGCTACATGTGTTGCAAATATTCTTGCTGCTTCTACCTTGTCATTTTATTTTCTATTTGATATTTTGAACAATAGAAATTTTAAATATTAGTATTGTCAAATTAATCCCTATTTTACTTTTACTATTTGATTTTTAATAAGTTAGTTTCTACTGAGGTCACAATGTCTTCAATTATATTGTCTGCCAAAAGTTTAATTCTTTTTCCTTTTATAGTAAAGTTTTTTTTAATCCACATGGAAATTATTTTTGTGTATAGTATAAGATAAAACTCCAGCTTTACTTATATCCATATAAGTGAACATAACCAATCATACCAGCATCATTTATTTAAAAGTTTATCAGTTTATGAAGAACCAAAGCCAGCTTTGTGATAAATCAAAAATCCATGTATTTGTGGATTGTTTCTGGGTTTTCTAGTCTACTTCTTGATGTTTTCTTAGTTCATAAACCAATATCACTGTCCATTTACTGTAGGTCTATAATAATTTATAATATCTCATGAGGCAATTTCTCTTTCCTTATTCTTCACAGGACATTTTGGCATTTTTTCTCACATATATACTTTAGAGTCATCTGCATAAGATCCACAAAATAAACTGTAGGGATTTTGATGTAAAATGTGTCAAATCTATAAATCATTTCGGGGAGCATTGACATTTACATGGAATAGAATCTTTCCATCTATGAATCTAGTATATGTCTTAATTTATTAGTCTTCTTTAGTATCTTCTGATGAAACATTTTAACTTTTTTCATAAATAGCATGTTAATATTCTTCTAGGCACTTTATTTCTTATGTACCACAAGTGGCATACTTTTAAAATTACTTTAACGGGTTTTTTGATTGTTGTTGCCAGTGTATAGAAATTCAACTAAGTTTTATATTAAGATTTTAGTACAACAAACTCAGTAGAATCTTTTGTTAGAAATCATGGCTTATTTGTATATTTTTGTTTTTTTCTATGTAGATAATTATGCCATCTGTGAATAATTACACCTCAACCTTTTGCATATAAATGAAAGGGCAAAACAAAAACTGACACCCTGTCTGCCACATTCAGCGCTATTAACCTTGCAACTACAGCAAATTAAAGTTTTTTTCTTAATGATAAAATAAAACACCCTAACTTCTAATATTCTATGCCCAAGAATGGATTTTTAAAAATAAAAAAAAAACTTGAGCATGCTGGTAAACCAATTGCATCACTAATTCTAAGACCTCCAATGCTAAACGTAGTCTAATTGTATTTACCATAATTTGTTTTACAATTTAATGATACATTTAGAATACTTGTACAATAAATATTTTGTGTGTTATGTTTTTCTTTCTTTTAGTCCCTTCAAAAACTGCTAATTTTAACAGAAGTCCTAAGATTAGAAAATAATAATATCATATACTATCTTGGTACTTTACATTTTTCAGAGAACATTTAAATCCATTATGTCAATTGATCACATGGATTCTACAAAATGAAGTATTATTGGATTATTTTACAGGGGAACAATTTAGTGAATTTTATTAAAAATAGAAAAGAAGGTTGTTGGAAGCCTATATCATATTTATTCCAGTATTACACTGTTAAATTATAACAGTGATATTTTTAAAGAATAAAGATGTTTTCCTACTGGAAAGGAACAGCAGCAAAAACATTTTTTTCTTCCTCATGCCCCATCTCACATTCTCTATGACTGAATAATTTCAGAAGTATTAGATGTTCCTTTAAAACAAACTTCTCTCCTAAATAAATATGGACTATATTGACCAATACTAAGTAGGAGGTAAGTTGACAAGAGGTACTTATTGTTGATCTAAATCCTCATAAATATATAACTACAACTATATTGGCCAATGCACAGTAGGAAATAAACTTTAAAAGACATACAGTGTTAATTCATTCATATTTCCTTACCTGCAACAAATAGTGATATTTAGGGACCACAGACCACAGTTAGAAAACGTGCAACTGAATGATTCACAGGGAGTTTGACCTCATTACCTTAGCTTTTAAAACATATTTGTTTTTATATTGTTACTGAGCTAACTGCTGTGGGTCACTTTTTGTCTTTTACGTGGTTATCCATCCAGTGCCTACAGTATTTCCCTTGTAATAGCATTTTGTGAGTGCTCTTGAAAATCACTAACCTTGAATGCTGTGTGTGGCAAGTCTGCCAACTCCGTCAGACAGGGAGGGAGAGGAGAATTAAGATATTGCATTTTAGGCATGTGTATTAACTCACCATCTAACATGGAAAAAATAATGAGTGTAACCCTCACAATGGTGGAGTATAGGGAGCTTTTAAATAGGGAGTTTAATCTCTTTTAGAGCAAAGCCACACTCTCAGTTACCCTAGGTTTTTGGCAAGATTCCCAGAAGCTGCAGTCATTCATGAGCCACACACTCTGTTCTTAGGAAAACTGCATTGGGATCTTCACACAGTGCAAGCAATGGTCCCGTTTAGGACGTTTCATCTGTAAAAAAAAATCCCCTCACACATGTATGTACACGTGCATGTTACTTAACTCAGCCACCACTGAAGAATGGAGCACTACTGAGATTTGAACCTGTAGTCTCAGGAAGTCCAAGGGTCTCAAACCTTATGTGTCGACTATAAAACCATTCCCTCTGACTGATGATTCTGGAATTAAAGTGTAGTTTATGTTAAGCAAGCTTGGAAAATTCCCAAATCAAATAAGCTTGTTTAGAGAGGTTTGTTCTACTCTCTTTGCAAATGTTGAAGCCATAGCTTTATTCTCCCTTGGTCCTCTTTGACTTCTGTAATGTTTTCCATGCTCTCATTCACACTCAGCTACGTAATCTGAATACGATTTTTCTGTGAGATATCTTTATTGTGACTATAAAATATAATATACTACATAATATACATTTATGTCTTTAAATTATTGAGCTATGAAAATTACATGTATATTTCATTTTTGAAGCAAGGGACAATCTCTTTTACTACTTACTGTTCGTTTAACAGAATAGGGCTTGAGATTATATCTTAACTGGATAAACTGAAATGGCTGGTGAGACCAATATGTATATCTTTTCCTTATGTGATATCCTTTGTGTCTATGTATATTTGATGTTTTACATTAATTGAAGTTGTCAATTTCAATAGTTACAGCTGCACTACGTTTTTGTTCATATACTCCATTTCGAAAAATCTAATTATAAATAAATTTCCTAATTTTTAAAATGCCCAGTAGGCATCCTAGATTCCTACTAGTAGATCAGCTTTTAGCTATATGCAATTTCCTACATACATATATTGTAACTATCATTAAACACAAATGGCAAAATAGAATATAACATCTGCTACCACCACCACCAACAGCAAAAGACAATGTTTATTCTACCTCTTCATAGCATACAATTTTGCTAATAATTTAAATGAAAATAAACAGATTCATTTTAAGCTTTAGCCAAAAATATTTATAGCAATTAAGCTATTTAGTTATTGATGTTGTATAATCCTCAGACAGCATTAACTGGCAAACCCGAAGCTCTAGGTTTGCATCCAGAAAAGTCAGATACTCTAAAATACTGCTTCCTTTGAACACACACTGGTTGTTCTGTTAACCTCTTGCAAATATTTGTAGTATCTTTGTTAAAAGGCATTTTCTTTGCTATCATCATGTCAGATTTCCTCAGGTCATTACCCTCTCCTTGTCCTCAGGTCTCAATGTGTTTTTGCAAAACTGATTTCATTAATTCTAACATTTCTGTAATTTAAAATAAAAGTGGCATAGAGGGCAGGTGGTGTTCTCTTGTCACTTGATAAATGGAGAAACTGAGGTATTCAGAAGATTAAGGAGATGGCAGATGGTTTCACAGCAGGTAAAGGGTGGAGCGGAATCTCCTGCCTGTGGCGTTAAGTATTTGGTCTGTTCCCAGGCAATAACACATTTTGCTTTATTTTAAGAAAACAAAATGTAAATAATTTATAAGCAAAAATTTAGCAAGCTCTCATACCTGGTTTCTTTTTTCCTTATATTTTGTACATACATGTATTACTTGGCTGCATTTGCAACTCACATACTTAAACTGAAGATGGCTTGCTGTCTCCAGGATTTGTACATTTTTCTAAACATTTTGGACATTTTTGAAAATAACAAAACCTAGAGCCAAATTCTGTGTAGCCTGGTTCAGTTGTCCCCAGCAGGGTCAACTTGGTGTTTTCTGCTGTATTGATGATTGACTACAGGGCTATGAATTAGAACACATGGGTAGAGATAGAGGGTTTCTATTAAGACATCTCAATTTTTATGTAAATGCAGAAAGACTGTATAGAAATTAAAATATATATTCTATAAATATTCACCTATTTTAAAATATATTTATTTGCCTCATTAATATTTGCAACCAAGGAACAATAATAAAAATCAGTTAATTGGAAAATATAGAATGCTGTATATGTGCCAAAAACATGCTTCTATCAACAAATATTTTAATACCATGTAAGATCCTAAACATGATAATAAAAAATAATCTAGAATATAGTTCCTCCTGTCCAATTATACAGACCTTTGACACAATTTCTTTCAACAAAATGGTTAAGGAAATGTAAAAAAATCCAGTTCTTACTAATACTCTAATAATTCATCTATTTAAATTGTTAATTTAAGTGTCAAAATTGGAAATTTACACAAACAGAACTTCACAAGAAAACAGAATTGTCTTAATTTTAGTAAATAAAGACTAAGAAGGAGAAATCATCATTTAACAGCAATCTTTCACTTTCTGGTTATTCTGTTGAGGTTTATAAATTGTAAGTTAAGACTTTCTCTAGCCACTATGTCGTCAAGATCACTTAAACAAGTAAATTAGATCTGTTTTGGAATTGACAAGTTCTTTTTAGCTTGTCTCATGATGTTATATTTGTTTTTCTGAAATAAATTTATCAGACTTTTAAAGCCATATAAAAATGGACTCATATATTTGATAGTCTAAGCTTATGTATTTTTATATCATGTGTATGACTGAAAACATTTACTTTAAAAATATATTGAGACACATAGTGTTAATTTTACTGTTAAAAAATGTTACCACATAATTCAACTATCTTAGGTGGAATACTAGAGGCATTGAAATCTGATTAGAACTTTCTTCTAAAATGTCATTTTTTTATCTTATACGGCAAAGACTCCTTTGTCTTGCTCATCCTTTGGCAGACATATTATTATAAGTTAAGGGGATAACAGACATATTTAAGTTACTACAAGTATTATTTGTTTCCACAATTGCCATAAAAGCAGGTTTTTACATATTACCTAAGCACTTTTCTATCGATTAAAACATGTAATATTTAATCTTAGAAAAACATATTAACATTGGAGTAAAACTTAACATTTGTTGCAAATACAGTTATTTTGAAGATTTAGTGTGAATTTATTAAAATTATAACTGTGATGTAAAATTGAAATAGGAAAATTGTGGTTAAAGAATCAAATAGAAGAAACCTAGAGTAAGAGATTAAATTTATGAATAATTTCTTAATCATAGAAGACATTATTAAAACTAAATTTGTGATGAAATCTGTGTGAAAAAATCAGAAATAAAGTAAAATGCATTACATAAAAATAAATGCTGATTCAAAAGTGATTGCTAAAAAGCATATTGGCATTATAGAGAAAATAAACCTGAAAGAACAGCTCCAATTCTCTCATCTGTTCAGACATTTTGCAAAGTTTTGACATTGAAACATTCACATTTAAAAACAGAGGTGAACCTCACTGCATTGAAAAAAGTCATAGAGATTTCAGTTTATTAGACAGTCTGACCATGCATCTGCAAGATTTTTTTATATTTGACATGTGTAAGAGAAGTAGATATCTGAATTTTTTATGTCAGGTTGCATTGCACAAAGAACAATCAGTTTCGTGTTCATCTCACATGTGTGGCAGGCCTCAGTGAAGACAACTGGAGCTAGAATAAGAGATTTCCAGCATTTCTTGAAACAAAGCAAAGTAAGAAAGCTCAAAGCTTATGCAGAAAATGTGACATATGCCTCAAGTTAATGACCTCACTCCCTGTGTAGCTATAAATAATAACAACAATAACAAAAAGAGCATGACTATTACAATGACATCCTTATGTGCTTTTTCTTGGAAAAAACAATTCAATTGAAAGTGAATTTTTTTTTTCCAGAAATCACCCAAAAGACATATAAAAAAAAAAGAATCAAGAATTTAATCTTTGGAGATGTTTACTCAAGTTTAAAGAGCCATGTATTGGGGGAATCTTTGTTATTTCCTAAGACAGTTTTTACCTTTCTTCCTGTGTAATTTAGATGCAGGTTAAAAAGAAAAAAATCAACAGCTTGAACAGTGCTAATTAGAACCAATTATAATTTCATTGACCTACCACGGCTCACTATGTCCTGGTGAAAAAGAAAGATCATTTTGCTTTATGCTCATGTCTGATTGGGGAAGCTTAATATTCAACACATGTGCAAGAAGTAATCAATTAAACAGCAGTCTAAAGGGGACAATAATCCGTGCAATTCCTTTTTGTTAATTTCTAGTTAATATGATCATTAAAAAATACAATCGTATTTCAAACGGGACCACTTAATTCATCAAGCTAGTAGCTATCTAACTGGTATGTAAAATTGGTTTTCATGTCAATAAAAGGATAGCAAAAAGTTTCTATATTATTTATTCCTCATGAAATCATAAAGATGACTCCGCTAGCAATGAAGAAGAAAGTTCCTTTGAATCAATTCGGTTCTCTAGGAAAGTAATTCAATTTTAATGTAACCTACACTAGTTAACAAAAGGTATTTCATGGGCTTTGGTTAGAAATGCAATACTGTAACCTAGAATTACCTTACATCTAAGTTTAGCAACTGCCATTTTCATACTGTGCTTTATGCAGCTTAAAAAGTTGTCTACTCCCATCTAGTGGTCATATGGTTAAATGTCCTTTCAAAAATTAGCAGCGTGAATGGTCTGTATTAAGGCAAGTGGAACTGCTGTTTTATTGTCAGAATTAAATAATTAATGCAGTTAACAACATCTGCATAGATTAAGTAATTCAGGCTCATGGGCTTTGTTGATAGCAGTAATTTTAAAAGCAGCATAAAATGGTTTTAGTCTGATTTATGGAGCATGGCTCATGCTGCCAGAGCCGCATGGAGCTCATTGACTGAAAAACTCCCAGTATCACTCAAGAGAATTGCCGTAGTTCTATAGTCAACAATTTCTTATGAATATTTTATAAAAATATCTATGTATAGAGGGAAGGAAATTCAAGCAATGCGGTCCTCCGTGTACAGCAGAATTCCAGAATATAAAAATAGATGATTCATCTCTTGAAGTCCTTGTAAAAAAAGTTGACTGTCAGATTTCAAAATAAGAAGTACTCTAAAATTTTTATACTGTAATCTTGATTTTCTTGTACCAAAATACAGATTAGAATAGCATTTCTTGTATTGGTGATATCTGCCTTTCCAAAAACCAAAAAGTAAAAGCCAAAAAGAGAAAGCAAATTGCCTTTCATTTTTGATGTGTTTAAAAAACAAAATCTTACACTAACCTAGCAGCTTGTGGCTTGGTGCTGATTTAATGATGTATATTCACACATGTTAGGTTAGTTGGGACCAAGTAGAGTTCAGCTACCTGCGATTCTGAAGACACAGAAAGACAATTCAAGTGTCTTCTTTGGCATGGAAGTGGGGCCAGAAAGGATTGACACAGTGGGAAAAGATTGCTCTATTTCAAATGACAAGATCAAATCTTTGTAGTATCTATGCAATTTCTACAGGATAGCCCCTCACTCTGCTTTAGTAAGTATAGAGATGTGACTGATTATGAGCTAATTACCCAGCAGAACTGATCGGCTTATTTTGACTCACTAAAACGTATTGAGCATTTATATACAAATACTGAATTAGTTTTTCTACAAAAATCCACTGTCTGTGTCTCCAGAGAAAGAAGAGAAGCATGATCACAACTCCAAACAAAGGAATGGTTGAGTCGTAACACAGGGTAGGAATTCAGAGAAAAGTAAGGGACCACAGCGGTCGAGAAAGCTTCCTGGGAGTGGAAGGATTTGATCTGGGGCTTAAGGAATGAGTATGATTTGTGTAAGAAGCCAGAGCATAATGGCTTCAATAGCAACAAAGCTGTAAAGTTTAAAGTGAATTAGATATGTTTGAGGAAGCGCTGGTAGATTATTCTCTTAAGAATGAAGAGAATTCATGCCCCATGCCCAGGAACAGTGGGAGAAAGGGTTAGAAAAGTCATCTGGGACAGACTAGAAAGGGTCCCGAATGCCTTGTGACCCCAGAAAGCTGAATAGGTTGAGGCTGGGGTACAACTTAAATAGGAGAAAAAAGCAATACATGAATCCTTGCAAGATGGCATATTAAAGAGAAAATATTAGCAACATGTTTAGTCATATTAAAACCATGAAAGTTGTCCCCGTGGTTAGTTGATCAAGATTAACTGAAAACTTATATTAGGGAATTTACTTATTGATCTATTCATATATGCATCAGATGTTTTTTTTGCACCTACTATGTGTCAGGCACTGATATGAATATTTCTGTAAGGTTTATATTTAAGCGCTATTTATTAAAAAGATTTATGTTAGAAACTGTATATTAACGGCAACATGCAATTTTTTTTCTCATTTCTAGAAGGCAATGTAAATACTTAAATAAGTATTTTAGTAGTTTTAGGACTAAGTACTAAACCTAATGTAGATTTCTTATATCTAATTTATAAAATTCTTTTTTCACACTATTTTCAGTAAGTTGCCTGCTAAATAGAACCACCACCCAAAACAAAGTAACCTAGAACAATTATAAGGACCTGAGATAATAGAAGGAACAATGAGTATAAATCATTTTGAGAGCAACCAAATTGTCTCACAACTTGGATAACTATGTCAACCAGTGACTCCTAACAACACAGCTAAGATGAATAATAAATCAAGCTTTAAAAAAAAAAATACAGTACAAAAAAAAAATACAGTACAAATGGATCCATTTGTAACTTTTTGCATTTCAGACTGTTCCTCCACTGCCACAGATAAATAAGAAATATAAGAAATATTTTTAAATAGCCCTTACATATAAACTTTGTATAAATGGTCATATATATGTCACATATCACAATGCATAGATAGATGAATAAGAGATAAATATAAAGAGAGATAAAATTGATATATTTATATAGGTATATGAAATCTCACTAAAATATGTATAAATATATAAAATATAATTTTAAACCATATCCTTTGGGAAGAAGAACTGAAGTTTTCAGTTTCCAGTTTGTAAATTATAATAGTATAGAATTTTTGTTGACAAGCATATTTTGTAAAATAAAATATTAGGTAAGTTTCACCAGGATAATAGCTTACATTTTTTGGCTGAATGATCTTATTAAGCTCCTGAAAGGCATAACCGTTTTCTTTTGCTGATCAGTCAAGAGATATAAGATTATTCAAGGACTTTGATGTGCTTTTATCAAGCTACATCAAGCCTAAAATCAACTCCATCAAACAGAAAGATTTTTTAAAATTTTGTTTTCTTAGGATAAAAAGAAAGCATATGACTTTGGATTAAGAAAAATAAAACAAAACCAAAACAGGGAAGTTAGCCTGCAACAGACAGGTGAGTCATAAAAGTGAGGTCCTGCATGGTGAATCATTCAGAGTGGCATTTTATTTAGCTGTTCTATTTCAGCCTTATGTCCCACCCCGCTTTTTTAATATCTTACCAAAGAACAAAGGCGATCAAAAGGAAAAACAATACAGTCATTAAGTGGTAACTGATAGAAGAGGCTTTGGGGTTAAAATTAATAAAACCAGCATGGTGTACATTAAGACTGTATAAATATTTAAGGAACTACAGCCTACTTGGAGATGTAAACCGATTAGCAAAACTACTTAACCTAGAGATGCAAATGTTTCAGGTAGATAAAATAAACACAGACTGCTTGTTGGAAACATGATCAGTTTTCATTCTGGGAGTGCTTTATTTCATTAAAGTTTTAATTGTTAAAATAAAGTTCTTTTGATGTTTTGTGTAAAAGGTTTTATGTTGCAGCTAATGCAATTTAGGAAATAGAATCACAAATAAAATCATTGCACATGTTTTTCTTTTCTTGTCAGGTCCTGTATTACAGTGCAAGTTTGGCTTTTCACATTGAAATTAAAGGAAAACTATGATACAAGGAACAAAAGATTCATCCTTCAGGATTATCTTTGCTAGTGATATTAATACACAAAAACTTGTCTACAGGAAGGCATGTACTTAAAGGTAAAATACTTATTTATTTATAGCATTTCAAATGATATACAAAGTAATTTAAAATAAAAAGTATTTAATGAAAATAGTTCTAAATCACTATTGTTTAATCCATTTTCTCTCTCTCAAAAAACCTAGTACACAATATGTTGAATTAAAGTTTCAGTAATTAATGTTAACTATCTAGATGAAAATTTAAAAACTAGAATTATTGACTGAATGCTTGTAAATATATGCACTCTTAGATTTCTTTAGACAAAACATCTAGTAATTTACTGGTATTTTATAATTTTTATCTGAACCCTATTATATCACACAGCCTTGACAATGTTTAGAATTGATATTATAATATAGATTATATCCAAATGACATCAAAATACCCACCTGAATAAGAACATTTTTCCAATTATTTGGGTAAAACTAAATGTTCAACTGTATTGAAATGCTCTGTTGGATCAGCAATTTCATAATTTCACAGGATTCGTTGGGATCAGGTGTACTATGAACAGAGATGTGTCTTGTATCAGAATTTTTTCACATAGATCTATATTTATGGTATTTTTATGCTGAATTTCTGTGGAAACAGTAATTCTTACCAATAGATTGGATCTATGTAGAATATATACCCATATCCAGACCAGTGCGTTCAAGTCCCTATTTGCAATTTTAAATTTGTATTTGTGGAAATACTGAATACTTGATTTGAACAGGGAAAAAAATGATAGAATAGACAATAATTCTGAGTGAATAAGTCAAATCTTTCCTAACCATTGCCAGAGTGCTGGGGAGAAGTACTCATAAATGGGGTTGTATTCAGAAGACTTTCTCTCTGACTGATATTAGGTACTATGTGGGTCAGCAAACAAGCCAAGACAATGGTCCATCAAGAATACCTTGTCCCAAATATGTCAAATATTTAAGTTTTGTTTTTCTTGTTCTTGTTTTCCACATCTTCTCACTGGCCTACTTTTCTTACTTAAGAAAGAAAAAAAAAAAAAAAGCCTATCCTTCTATAGCATTAATTTATAGCTCTTGGCAAAACCCAATATCAGACTGTTTTCTTGACATTATCTGTTTTATTTAATACTACCTTCAAAATTCATGTAGCTAATAGAAATAGAGAAGTTTGGAGTTCTATGTTCGATAACTTGTTTTTTCATTTTAAGAAGAAATTTATAGAGAGAATTATTCAAATATTTTAGCTTTTCTAAATTTTAAATTCTGCTTCAAAGTTTCACATTACGTATATCCTGATGAAAAAAAAATATTGATGGAAGAATATATTACTTTTGTCTACATCCAGGCTAAGACATACATCAGTTTAAGACTAATTATTTGCAGTTTGCTTGTACACTTTTGCTTGTAAGTAGAGGCACAGATATTTCCTGACCCATTGCTTTGCCCACCACAGAAAATCACTAAATCATACAACATAAGAGCCTATGTTAAATGTGTAATAAATGTTAAAAAGAGAATCCCTGTTACTTTGCTCCCAGTTTAGGAAGGCAAATCGTATCTATCAGTATCTAGATGAAATGAACTTAATTCTGCATTTTACACAAAAGGCAAATTCAGAAAGTCATTATCATTTCTAGCGTCCTGAGATAAAATGTGTCCCACCAAGCTGCATGAAGTGGACGAAGAGTCTTTCTTTAGTTATAGTAACATGTACTCTTGGTACATGTTACTCTTGGTATAAATCACAGTTCTCTCCCATCTAATCTTCAGTGAAAACACTGACAGTGAAAAGCCCCTACACATATGTTCAAAATATGAAACACCTCTATAACCTTCCCACTGGCACACTTCTTTTCTCTATTGATCTATACCAACTCAACTTCCCGCCAGACACTTTTTCAAAAGTTCTAAAACATATACGTGATAGAGTGATAAGGTTTGGAAACAAGAACTTGATCAGTGTGTCTAATGCAGTACTCAGATCAGCTTCTACCTCTGATGCAAAGAGAGGGAGGTGATTATCTAGATAACCCATTCAACAATTCCATGTGAAGTGCATAATTTTTTCTTTATTCTTTACGGCAAATCACTGCCCTTCTCTTGGTAGAGAAAGATACTAAACTATAATTCAGTTAGTACAGGAAAATGTTTGGAAGATCTGTATGTTGTCTACCACCACAACATTTTGCTTTGAAGCACAATTATTCCTTCTGTCATGATAAAAATTACAGCTGAGATTTTTGAGCATTTACTATGTGACAATCCCTAAAATAGAAACAAAGTTTTCTAACCCAATATGTTCTCGGGTTAGACTGCAAGAACAATAAACTATTTCAAAATCCTGTCATTTTAGTTGCTTTGGTTTAAGTGCCTCAAATTAAGAGACATAAGGAAAAGGCACTGCCATTTTGTAGTTTTCTCATGTTAACATACGGATAATTTAAAGATGTTTTTACCAAAAACATAACACTAATTAATATCTCTCTCGTAAAGGACACACTGCTTTAGTATTCTAGGGTCACAGCAATTTCACTGATAGTTTCAGTAATAAAAAAAATTATAATTGTCAACCACTTAAAGTTTTTATGGAGCTCACATAAGCCCTGGGAAATTCCACGAAGAGTAAACATATGTGTGAAATAGTTTCTGCAGCCATTTCAAGGAGTTTAGAGCAGAACGAGAATTGCTAAAGAAGAGTAAAATTTTTCTAAGTGAAAACTTGACGTGTGGACGACTGGGCCAAGGTGGCAGGAAAAAGCCATATCACATATTCTTTCTTCATATGAAATACACTTAGCCAGGAAAGTGCAATGACCACAATTAGGATAGCTAACCAAAAAAAAAAAAAAAAAAAAACAGAAAAAAAGGTGGAACTTGAGATAAGAGAGAATATTAATGCGACGAGTTTTTATGAATAGTGTATATCTTTCTTAGTATACAGTTAATAGATTTTATCTAAATTTTATAAATCAATAGAAAGTGGTGGAAGCATATTTGATTGCTAAATACAATTCAACTGTATCTAAAGGATTAAAATATTATAATAAGAAAAAATTAAAGAATATAATGGCAAAAACTTAGGAAGGTGAATCAGGTAAGGAAGTATAAGGAATTAAATTATTTCATTTTTTTCAATATTTCATAACAGAAAGCCTGTTGATATTATGTGAAGTTTATAAACAAGGAATATCTTTTTAAATGTGTAATATAAAGTTATTAAGCTAAGTAGTAAAAAGTCTAAAATGAAACCTAAATTTGACTAAAGCTTCAGACTATAAAATGTGAGCTCTAAGGTCTGGTGTTAAGTAAGAGTGACCTTTGTTTTTCTTGACGAGAACAAAGAAATAAAACACTAGGCACTAGATATTTTTGACACTTTTGAGGGAATTATCTACTTGACAGTATATCAACAGGGATGAGTCAAGTGGTAAAGGATTATAGAATTTAGGTCAAGGTGGAAATGACAGAAAATTCAAGGGAACAGGGAGGCATTTTATCAGACATTCTTTCATTTTATATGATAAAAGTGAAATCTGCAGTCATTTTTAGAAGTAAAGTTTCTTTATGTTATCTTGCCCAGTTGAAAAAAAGAATAGCAAACGTATACATAAGTGTGTGTCTGCATGTGTGTATGTGTGTGTCTGTGGTGGTATGTGAATGTGCAGTAGTTCCCAATCATATGAGGCCTGTGGAGGTAATAAGCAGGTGTCAGGGCTTGTTCCACAGCACCCTTGAGGGCATTGGAGAAAGGAAGATAATAAGTCTCTGAGAGTCTATCTCCCTGTAGCAATATTTGAATCCAATCTAATAGAGAAGGAAGGTAAAGTCAGAGATAGAAACAGGTGACATTGTGCAGAGACATAGAACCAGACACTTAAATCTACTTCTCTAGTGGTGCATTTTGATAGAAAAGTAATTGTTTTGAGGCCTAGAAATTATTGAGCATAAGATTTATAATAATAATTACATAGCTACCAGTTTAACCACCATCTTACAATGCTATTTTGTTTCCTGTGAATGAATGAAATTGGCAATATTTTTCCCAGTTGTGTCTCCAATGTCATGTCATGTAAGAACAGTGGTCAGACAGCATTTCAATCACATCCTTTAGTGATACACCAGGTAACATCGGACTGTGCGAGCAGGCTGATGTGGGAATCCTGGTACTGTCTCTTAATAAGCCTGGGCAAGTTTCAGTGTCAGTTTTCTCATCTGCAAATAGAGTAATTCTGACCTCATTTACTCATGCCTATCAAATGAGGTAATATATGGGAGCTCTCTGGTACTGTCCATGGAATATAATAAGCACATCATAAATAATAGAAAAAGAAAAACAGTGGAGGAAGGAAGAAGGTCAGGGTGCTATTTTAATAATAACAAATAATTATGCACACACACACCATAATTTTAACTTTCTATTTCCAGAAGCCATTTCTAAAATCAAAGACTCTTTGAGCCATATTATACTTGTGTAACCTGAACAAACTACCTGTGTAAAACCTTAGTCTCCTCATCTTTGAAAGGGACATAATGATAGTGCTTAGCTTCTTAGAGTTGTGAGGTTTAATTTATTAAGCACACAAAAATTGCTTAAGTAGGGCTGGAGTGAATAAGTGCTCCATAAATGTTACTTATTGGTATTCTTTGTATACATATTTTCTCCCCCCAAACCCACTCATTTTAATGGCATAAATTCCTCACCCCTGTGAGATGAAAAGAAGTATACAGGAAGAGACAGAGAAAACAAATGTAATTTGGAAAGTAGTATTCACATATCAAGTTTGCTTTTCTTCCAAATTTTGGGGTAGAGCTTCTTTCCCTAACGTCATCAAATTATTTAAATAAAAAAATAATACATTCAGAATACTGACTGAGTTCTTACCTGTAGGCATTTTGTTGAGCACTTTACTTGATATATAAGATTTAATCCTCACCACGCTAGAAGGAGGTACAGTAATTCCTCCAATATTGCAGAGAGGAAATTGAAGTTCAGAATTGTTAAGTAACTTGTCCAAGGTCATATATCTAGTGATTTAGCAGAGCTGAAATTCAAAGATAGTTATAATTAAACACACCTCAGTTTAAGTATTTATGCTCCTGTTCAAATATTCCCAAGAGACCTCCAGTTTCCAAATAATGATGAATAAACAGGTAGCCAATGGCCAGGTAGAGGCAATTTAGGAAGTGTTTGGATGAGCCTAAGAAAGTGTCTGGCTTGATTGTTCTGCTCGTAAACCAACTGTGTATTGGTTGTTAGCCAGCAAAAGTTCTCAAACTATCTAAAAAATGATGTGAATTCTCACTGAAGGGGGTTATAAATTTTTTGTGTCTATTAAACTGAACCAATCCCCAAATAAACACACTAATTTTACAGAAAGTTATTCAAAACCCCTAGAATTACAGAAGCATTGAATATATTATATATTCCAGAATACTGCAATTACACACTTCAGTTAAGTTCTGAATAAGTAGCTTAGTATAATATTAGTATCTCATTCCTTTTTCCTTTTATAATCACTTTAAAAGGAAGCCCTGGATTTCTGGCTTTGATCTAGAAGGCAGCTTAAATCGGACAATCAAAAGAAACCATTGTATAAAAAAGGTGGCAGAGAGGTCCACTTCCCAGACATCCAGTGATAGAGAAACCACAAATCATTCGTATAGCTAAAGAGAGAAAGCAAGTAATGATCTAATTGTTCTCTGTTTTTCTTGTTTTTTACTTCCACCTTCTTTGCTCCACTCTCAACACCATGTCCTTCTATTCAGTTCTCCATATGCATAGATTTGAGAGACAATGCTATTGCCTCCTGATTTCCTATAGTTATGTACTTGGCGTGTTATAACAAAACTTTAAAAATATCTAAGGTGAATATCATTTCTTATGAGAATCCTAAGTAATAATAGCACAAGCTAATATTCATTAAGTGATCACTTGGAGTCAGATACTTCCCTAAAAATATGTCATCATCCCATTTCTTTTAAATGAGGTTTATTTTGGTATAATTTGCATATAGTAACATTCACTCATTTCAGGCATCTGGTTTAATTAGTTTTGTCTAATCACCCTAATCAAGTTACAGAATATTTTGACCACCCCCTAAAATTCTCTTGTTCTGCTTCAGGGTCAGTTTCTCCTCCTACCCACAGTCCCCTGCAAGCACTAATCTGCAGTCTATCTTTATCGATTTGCCTTATTCCATTTTAAAAGTAAGGCAACTCAGTTTCCAAAGGTCAGGAGTTAGTAAGTGCCTAGTTAATTGGAACAATCGGCATTCAATTCCACATCTGTCTGACTCTGTGACTCTTACTCCTATCTACTTTATGCTCTTATGTCTCTATAGTGTAATCTTCCCCATTAGTTCATTAATGATCTTAAGATCCTCTTTTACTATGCTTAGTTTATTTTAAAAATTAATATGATTGGATGCAGGAAATTATCTCCTAATAGTATGAGGTAAATTAAAGCATATATTAAAGTGTGGCTGTAACTCAGCTACTGATTGCTAAAATTACACTAAAAAGGAAAAAATATAGAGTGACAATTTCAACATGGCAGAATCATTTTTGAGATATCAATTTGTGTTTTCCTCCTTATTTCCCCTTCATTCCTGTTCAAGGTAGGTGTATTCTAAGCAGGCCCTTTGAAATGTCATGCCTCAGGATGTTTTGTAGGAGGACTTATGGAGAGTGTCAGAAGACTTTAAAAACTTGGGGACTCTGAAGAAGTGATGCCATGTGTCTGGGTAGGAGAAAGAGAAGCGCTTTGGGGAGCAAGGTGAGAGAAAGGAAGAATTTTTCCAAATTGAGGCAGGAGACAGAAGTTGAGGGGTTCAGAATAGTAAGATCTATATACCACTTAGTGGTAGCAGCCCACAGAGCTTGCAAGCAAGCAAGCATTGATTATTCATTAAGGAAAACAAAGTATTTAGGCACTGAGGTTTCCAATGGTATCCATGCAACACAATTGGTGCAGTAGTAGCCAAGCTGCCAGATTATAAATGGCCATACAAGCTGAGAAATTGTTTTCTTGTTGGCAACCTGTGGACTGACAAAAAAGCCTAACACACACTGACATTTACTATGCATTGTACACATAAACATACCTAATTCTCACAACCAAATACTATTAGATTAGCATTAACCCCATTTCACAACCAGAGAAACTAAGACAAAGAAATACTACATTCTTTGCTCAAGATCACACAAGTAACCAAGTGGCAGAGACATGATTTGAACCCAAACAGACAGGTTTCTAGCCTGAAAACTTATGCTGTACTGCCCAAGCCTACTGAAATTTCAGTGACCTTGCTTAATGCTGGGAGAAGAGAACTAATATTGACAAATATTGGACTTTCAGGGAAGGAACTCAGATCTAGGGTCAGATTTTTATTTTAGTTCCTTAAAAGAATAGAATAGTATGACTTTTTTTATCCCACTGAGTGTGTGGACATAAATATATTCTGAATACATTAGCAGTATGAAATTTTAGGGATCAGTTATGCATTATAGTGGAAATTTTTGAAGGTATTAAAAACTAATCACAAGGCATTCTTTGTTCATGGATTTGAAGAATTAATTTTGTTAAAATGTCTAAACTACCTAAAGCAATCTACAGATTCAATGCTCTCCCCATCAAAATCCCAAATAATTGTTTTATGGAAATATTTAAAAAATCCTTAAAGTCATATGGAACCACAAAAGACCCAGAATAGCCAATGTTTTCTTGAGAAGAAAACTGGAAGCATCACATTTCTAATTTCAAAACATATTGCAAAGTTAGAGTATTTAAAATAGTATGGTACTGGCATAAAGACAAACATATATACCAGAATAGATGCCCCAGAATTAAATCCACACATATACAGTGAACTGAAATTTGACAATGGTGACACAATGGGGAAAGGATAGTCTCTTTAACAAATACTGTTGGAACAGCTGGATATCCCCGTGCAAAAAATGAAACTGTACCTCATCTCTACCATACACAAAAATTAACTCAAATGGATTAAAGACTTAAACATAAGACCTGAAATTGTAAAATGACTAGAAGAAAACATAAGGTTAAACCTTGACATTGGTTTTGAAAATAATTTCTTGGGTATGACAGCAAAAGCATAGACAAGAAAAATAAAAAGTAGGAGTACATTAAATTAAACGCTTTTGCACAGCAAGGAAAACAATCTAAAGAATGAAAAGACAACTTAGTAAATAGAGAAAGTATTTGTAAACTGATAAAATTTGTCAATTTTATCTCAGTAAAGAAAAGAAAGGGAAAAATAGTTTAAAGGACATAAAAAATGCTATGTTCATTAACTCATTCAACAAATATTTATTGAACATCTAGGGTCCTGGGGACACAAAAGATAGGAGAGAGAGAGAGAAAAATCTCTGCCCTCTTAGGTCTTTACTTGAGAGAAGACTATCAAGAAACACAAGAAATTTCAGATGATGACAAGTGTCATGGAGAAAAAAATATTTTTAGGGAGTACTACATATATACGAGAAGGCCTTATTGATAATGTTATTGTGAGGAAAGAGTTAATACAGCAAGTCTGATTGGTCAATCTTTGAATGGCTCCAGGGGTATCTGCAAACAGGATTGATTCTTGCTCAACCCCCAGGACTGTGACCCAGAGAATGTTCTCTGTTGTTGATTAATAATGTTGTTGCGGGTATTCAGAGCAATGGGACATGCTTCACCAGCTTGTCAGGACTTATCAGGATTGTTTTGTGTGAACATCCAGATTGGTGATACACCTGGCTTTATTGTTGGAGTCTTGAGTTTCCATTACCATATCATGTGACCAGCTCAACATAATAGCCCTGAACCTGGAGACTGAAGCTGGCTTCCCTCGGCAGGCAGAGACGTTTCACGTGTGGGCCTGGCTATGTTTGGGGGAAAATGATGGTGTTTTGAAAATGCTCCTATAGATTGGGGCTGGGCACTGGAGGAGGGGACTGTGTCCAGGTCACACTACCTTCTGTGTGAACTAATTATTACCTACAGTTCTTTATAGCATTTTGGGTTTACCTCTCATGTTAGTTTGAAGTGACCATGACCCCTCCTACCAGCCTGCCATTGTTGATTAGACAAGGGTGGATATTGGCCCTCAAATGGATCTGATTGAGTCTTTCTCCTAAGAATTAGGATTTAGGACAGCATGAGTCAGAGCACTTAAGATTTGAGAAATAGAGAATGGGGGGAAGCATATATCTATAAATAGAAAGGCTATTTTCTGAAAATAAAAGTAGAAAATCTAGACTGCAGAAAAGAAGGAAAAAGCTACAAAGAGAAGTAAATGGGAAACCAATCAGCCTGAACTTCTGGGGCTCAGAAAAGCAGACAGGTAATTCAAGTCCCTGGTCAGATCCAGCTGTATCTTTGGCTTGGATCTTATGACAATTCTGTATCTTTTCAGTAATTTCCTAGCTAGTTTAAATGAGTTTCTTTTCCTTAAAATGGTCCTTAAGACAGCCCCCTGCCCGCCCCCCACCCGCAGAAGTGGAAAGAACATCCTCCATAACATTTTGAGACTTGTCTATCAGTATTTTTCAACTAAGTCACCTGGGGAGCTGTTAAAGTGCAGGAGGTTTGGAGTGGTGCTGATTTTCTGAATGTTTATCAAGCTCCCGGGGATGCCAGTGATGCTGGTTTATGGACCCCTCTCTAGAGGGATCTAGAATTGAATTTGTAGCACAGTGAGTATAAATGGCTACCAAAGAGTTTTAAACTTAAGTTTGGACCCAATTTCTGAATGATTGCGTATACTATGCCAAAATATTACAGATTCTTCTACAGGAAATGGTATAGTACTAGTGGCTTAAAAAAAAAATCAAAACATAGTTGTAGAAAGATAACACTAACAGCAAAGTGGCAAGTGGAAGGGATGGAGAAGTGACAGAGAAAAATAAATCAAATAGGAAAATATTTTACATGGAATTATTGAGAAATACTTGTTTTTATGCCTCATAAAGAATAAAGCTTGGAAGACTTATTTGAAATTTCAGACTGAACACAAGTTTGATGTTTATTTTCTACACTTGAAAAAAAAAATCCCTGGCTGTTTTTCTTCAAATGTTTGCAGGTGTGGATAATTAAAATACCACACTTACTTTCATTTGATTGTATGAGCATTCTCATGTCTACAAGTGATTCTAATCAACTTCGCTAAATGTCTGGGGGAACCTCTATAATTAACAAAACTTTATGTACAATCATTAGAGTTTAGAATTATAATTTATGTTACATTTCTAATTAGTATTTTTATCCCCTTGAACTTCTATTTTTCTTGGGGAACCAGAATTTACAAAATGATCAAAATACTTTTCATTATTTTAGATAAAATGATTTAGGAATGAATAGAAAACAATCAAGTATTTCAAATAATAAGCCTATGCCCACATGTAATGATTGATTAGATGAAATGACATTCAAGTTATTTGTTCAATTTCATTGTCTATTAGATTTTCAGTGTTATTTTTATATGAATAAATCTTCCTTCATCTTGTAACTGATACACCTTATCTGAGTGCAGCAAACTTACACTGGGTGGCTCTGCTAATGCTCAAGATGGATTTAGGCAACTTTTCTATCCAGTCAGTACCTGGGAACGTGTATAATGCATAATACAGCTCAGCAGTGAAGAGAAAAGCTTTGGAGTTATAAAGACCAAGAATCAAACATTTACTTTATTTCCAAGGCTTAGATTCATCAAATATAAATTGAGGTAATAATTTCTTTTTTATAGAATTGTTGAGAATTATATGAGGCAGTATACACACAGATGCATACTATATCCTAAAACACATTGCTATTACTACTTGCTATTACTATGATACTTGTATGAATGGACATTATTCCTTTATACTAAAAGGCACTGTGGTAATATAATTATTACAATCATGTTACTTAAAAATTTTAATTTATTTCAAATTGCTCAATTTGAAAGAAATAAATAGCACAGATGGGTCAGAAAAATTCAAATATTGAATTTTGGAGGACAGTTTAATAAAAATGAACTAACTAAATCTGAATATTTTGACTCTGAATCCAGTGGAACAATGTATCTCAAACCAGAAATATTCCACAGCGAAACCTCCCCAAATTCTCAGTCATAATTTTGAGCTGATGTGTAGGTACCTGCATTTTATTTTTTATATTTCTTATTGGAGTATAGCTGATTTACACTTTTGTGTCAGTTTCAGGTGTACAGCAAAGTGAATCAGTTATACATATATATATACCACTCTTTTTTAGATTCTTTTCCCATATAGGCCATTACAGAGTATTGAGTAGAGGTCCCTGTGCTACACAGTAGGTTCTTATTAGTAATCTATTTTATATATAGTAGATGTACATGCCAATCCCAATCTCCCAACTTATCCCTTATCCCTTGGTAACCATAAGTTTGTTTTCTACATCTCTGACTCTATTTCTGTTTTGTAAATAAGTTCATTTGTACCCTTTTTTTAGATTCCACATGTAAGTGATATCATATGGTATCTGTCTTTCTGTGTCTGACTTACTCAGTATGACAATCTCTAGGTCCATCCATGTTGCTGTAAATGGCATTATTTTGTTCTTTTTTATGGCAGAGTAATATTCCATTGTATATATTTACCGCATCTTCTTTATCCATTCATCTGTTGATGGATGTTTAAGTTGCTTCCATGTCCTGTCTATTGTAAATAGTGGTGCAATGAACATTGGGGTGTATGTATCTTTTTGAATTATGGTTTGGAATCTGCATTTTAAATGAATACACCAAGTAGATTCTGAGGCAAGTAATTCTCCAGCCACACCCTGAGACACACTACATGAATCTGAGCAAGGGACAGATGCTAAGCTTTGTTCATCTCTTCACACTCAGTGCCTGACTCTGTGCCTAATATGCGCTAAGTGTTGGATAAATAATGATGAAATAATATGATAAATAATTAACATACCAAAACCAAACCGATTGATACTGTTACCATTTTGGTAATTATTGCTATTCAGAGTTGCAAGTAAAAATTTTAATTTTTATTCTGACTTGTAAGAGTGGGTGGTTATATTCCAGTTAATTACTGTGATCTGTAACAAAATGGTGATAAGACTAATTTATTTATTTAAAATACAAGGACTTCCCTGGTGGTCCAGTGGTTAAGACTCCACACTTCCACTGTAGGGGTTGTGGCTTCTATCCCTGGTTGGGGAACTAAGACCCCCCCACCAGGTGTGGCCAAAAAAAAAACCTAACGGCATGGCAAAAAAAAAAAAAAAATGCCGTGACCAAAAAAAAGAAACCTAATGCAAACTGGCATTCACAAAAAAGGACTTAAAAAAAATAAAATAAAATATGAAAAACTTGAATGTGTTGTTTACTTATATTTATACTTAATCTCAGACCCTTTTCAAACATTTGAAACATCAAGACATGAAATTAGAAACTACCTAGTTTCAATACGTGACTCATATTCACCTTGTCCCTGAGAATCAATTTTGCTTTCCAGCTGGTACAAAACAGAACGCTAGTCTTTTGTTTCCCCTTGTCCAGTGAGCTTTAAGCAGAAAAAGTGTGAACAATTACACCTGAAAGTTGAAAAAGGAAAGGGTGCAAGCTAACAGAAGGAACTGCCAGATAAGCAAGCAATTAATCAGGATAACAATAAGAGGCAAGATTATCTGCATTACAATCGACAAATGGAAAATGAGCCTGAGCATAAATTAGGCTTGGCTATGGTATCAAAGTTTGACTTTTAGTGAATAAATGTTCAGTTTGTCTCCTGAGAGTGATCAGTATTATATTTGAAGATAAAATTAAAATTTTGGCTTTCAGTGTTTAAAATCAGATATTTTACTTAAGCAGCATTTAAAAATTTATAAAAACACTAAATTTCAAATCATATGTTGGAAAGGACTCTAATACCAGCCCTGAATCTGATAACATTATGAACTTGGACAGATATTTAAATGCCAAAGCTCTGACTTTATTTTTGCCTGTATATCTCACAATGTTATTTGGATATCAAGTTTTTAAAAGGTATGTCTGTGAATGTGCTTTAAAAATGATAATTGATTAGGGAAACACCAGGTGTCATTTTTAATATTTTCTAATATCATCATAACTATAACAATCCCCAGTACACATTTATTCATGTTATTTTTGAGATTTTCATTGCCCTGTGACTGTATTCTGCTAATTATGTCTATAGAAAATATATAAATTAGATGTTAGAAAGATCAGGACAAGTTTTTGAGGGAGTATTTTGAATTATGTGTAAAACTGGGGTATTAAAAGTAGATGGTTGAGCACACAAAGTTCCAGTAAGGGGTTTTAAGTTTCAGAGAGACTTCTGGTCACTATGGTCCACCAAGCTAATAAAAGTAGTCTCTTGTCGAATGCCAAAATAATTCAAATATACAGTAGAGTTTAAAAAGAGGAAAAGACAATCTCAATGATAAGGAAAGAATTCAAGGCTGGAAATTTCATCAGGTACTAAACAGAATAGATCATATAAGTTACTGGAAACTGTTATCACCTAGACGGTTACATGAATTCTCACAGGTGCCTGGTTGTAAAACCATTTTAAAAATACTTTTCCTACTGTTAATTTTATGGGAAGAAATAAAAGAAGCATCCAGTGAAAGATGAGACTCCAAGCTGTTACCATTAAATATGGAATCTAAAATCATGTTATCTAATTAGACACACAAAAAAGTCAGCCCCAAAATTGACCTAAAAACTGGTACAGGATGGATGGCATTCAAAAACTCATGATGAACATGGAGAAGCCCCACTGGAATACCACTGCAATTTAAAGCAAGAGAAAATCACCAGAGCAAACAAGTGACTTACACTGGGGATGAGATAAGAAGCAAATTGCCCAGAACAGAGAGTAAACAACTATGAGAAAAAGAAAAAGAGCAAAATCAAAGAGAACAAAAGAAAAAACTCATACTTTAAGAATGACAGAGAATAGAACCACCCAGGGGAATTTTAGCACTTTGAAAATGTTCAAAGAAAGGATGAGAAGAACTATAATCCATACAGGAAAAAAATAGTTCATTTTGGGAACTATAGGATGAACAAACAAAATTTATAGGATGAAAATTAAAGGCATTGATTTTTTTTTTAAAAAGTTGTTAATAGTTTCTATGGGTAGACTAGACAAAACTGAAGAAAGAATTATAAAATGGGAAGTTAGATTTAAAGAAATAGAAAAAAATACAACATAAATAAGACCTTGGAAAATATAAAGGAGCTGTTAAGAGACATTAAAGAAAAGTTAAGAAGTTTCAACATATAACTAATAAAGAGTTCCAGAAGTAGAGAATAGAGTTAAAAGGTGAGACGATATTTTCAAAGCCATAATAAATGAAAAATTCCAGAATTTATAAAGAAAAAAAATACATTAGTCCTCAGAATGAAAAGCACACAGAAAACCAATCAGCATGTATAAGTAATAAGCCCATATCTGTTTATATTATAGTGAAAATACAGAGTATAAGATATAAGGAAAAAATCTTGGAGAGGTACCAAAGGAAAAAATAAGAAAGAAAAGATGATTATTTTCAAAGAAATGATAATAAACTTTATTGCAGAGTGCTCAGCAAAACTTTTGAAGTTAATATACAAAGTAATAATATCCTCAAATTATTTAGAGAAAATAGTTGTCAGTCTAGGAATCCATACTAGGTTAGCAATATTAATACTAAATTAGATAAATACTATTCACATGTGAAGGCTGAATGATTATTTTTCAGACATAAAAGCCAAAAGTTTACATTTCACATACTTTCACTGAACAAAGGAACAAAGGAATACTTCAGCAAGGAAAACAAACTAAAGATAAAGAAAGATATAGATGGAATAAACAATGATAAGCAAATAAACAGTTAAAGATTTTGGAAAATCTTATTATTTACTTCCAAAAAGCAATCTACCACTAATTTTAAGGGGTTTTAAACAACAATAATGAAATTGACAGTAATAACTGGAAAAATAAGAAGAGGAAATTAAGAGCAGTCTGTTGTGTTGTGTGCTTATAAAAGACACTTTAGACTATTCAGCAAACTTAAGTGTTTATATTAAAACGTTTAAGTGTAACCATTAAAATAATAGAGTTGGAATGTTTTTCTATTATAAGAAATCAAATAAAAGGGAGACTAAAAAATCTATTCCAGAGGAGGAGAGGATGGGAGGAAATAAAGAAAAACATAATAAAAACTCTAAATAATAATAATAATATATTTGATTTACGTTTATATAAAATGCTAAATCACAAAAACAATTTATTTGGAAAAGCAAGCAAGTAGAAGAATATGTATAGAATTATATATCTTCTTTTCTTATCTTCATATATCAAAACTTCATATATCAAAAACACCAAGATGAAGAAACAAGCTATTGAATGATAAGCATGTTATGGCATAGTATCATAAAAGACTTCAAAAGACCTTTTTCTATCTAGAGAATCCTTGCCGTTCAACATATACACACACAACCATCCAATATATTACTTATGAATACAATTAGCACTAGTAAAATTTTGCAACACAGAGGCACATCAATCTCAAGATAATGGTTGCTTTTGTGAAGAAAGGGGAGGAATAAGATTGAGGACAGGTACAAAGGGAACATCATCTCCTCAACTTTATCTGTGGCAACTGTTTACTTATAAATAATTTTGAGGTTATCAAGGTAAGATTTTAATGTTTATTAGATTTTTGGCTGTTGTTACATGGGTGTTTGTAATGTTAAGGTTTGTACTTTTCTTTGTGCTTAGATATATAATAATAACAAATTATAATAAAATTCTGAAATAATAATTTTACTTATATATGGAATACAGGAACACTAACATTTCTTCATAAAAGTACTGACGTAATAGAGTAATACATGTCTTCTGAGAAAACCAACACAACTATCATAATATTTTATTTTCAAATAAATAGTACAATTTCCAACTTTGAAATGACTAGCTCCAAATGAATGTCAGACTACTTACACATGTCTAAAAATCCTAGATTTGGCTTAAATCCACGGGTACCTGCCTATTCAAAAATTGCAGGTATTATTTATGCCATGTACATGAAGCTACTGTTATATGTCACAATTACATTTTCCTTCTATTGTCTCAGATCAGTTGGAAGCATCTTCACAATTACAAGGATCTGATTCCCTACCGGCTCTCTTAAATCAGGGGAATGTCAGCAGTAAAAGAAATCGCATGTCTTTTCACAAATGAAAAATTTGACCACGGGCTTTTCACAGAGAAGTACTGTCTTCCGTGATAGATGTAAGGCTTACTAGAATTACGAGTGAGAGTGAGGGATAAAGTTAAGAAACTGTACAATTACAAGCAATAATGGCCCAAATAAAATTGTGTTAATGAGTTTGCCCTTAATTGAGTTTTACTCCCACTGCTAAACTCTTTAATAAAATATATTGGCACATCATTTCTTTTATGATGCATTAAAATCTGTGCTACACTAAAGCGTTATTATGATACTTAGAAAATACGACTTGCTTCATTTCACAGTATTGTTTACTGTCAAAGGCATTATCATAGCATTGCAGTTTGTCAGAATTCCTCAACCTGGGAAATAAGAGTTAATTTAGCTATCATATTCACAGAAATTGTCTTTTTTAATGCAAGATTTATTTGATTTTAATTTAAAATCCTTAGTGAATTTCCCAGTAGGCCTGGAATTCCACATTGGAGCACTCCATTTACATGGTGTCAAAGACGTGGATTCAAAGGAGATGCTGTTCTGTCTAGAGAATTCCTGCCTTTCAGTGAATTTTTCAGGTTGATTACTGTATCCCAGTAATCACACTGAAGTTTTGGGAGTAACAATGTGTCATAAAAGGGAAGTAATCCTCTACATTTGCCTTTTATTGAAGCGACTCTACCTTGGGCTCAACTCAGTCCCAAAACACCACAATCTCTAACAACAAGATCAAAAAGTCCAAGAGCGGAGAAAGAATTACTGCACTCCGCTGGACAGTACATAACAGCTTCAAGTTAATTCAGCAAAGTGATGTGCTGGCTACTGAGATTCTTCTTAGGTTTCAAAGACTACTGCAGTTTCAACACATTAATTCTAAAGTGAAACTTCAACTTAGCCTCTTTTTCATAATAAGATGTTTTGAAATCACAAGCTTTAGACAGTAGTTTTCTGTTCACAATCCTGGGACTGCTGTTTTCTAGATTTAGAATTCTGTTAGGATTCTTTAGCACCTGGGACAGTACCCTACACATAGCTGGGTAATCAAAGTATCAAAAAATTCACGACTAGATAATTTATTTATACATGCATGAATAAATGAATGAATGAATATGAATATACCTAATCTTTCTAAGCTTTACTTTCCTCGATATAAACAGGGGGATAAGATCCCTAACATGAAGTGTCATTATTAGAGAAAGAAAAAAATGTACATAACCTGGAGCAAAGTAGAAGCAAAAATAATATGAAATAGAACTGGAGTATACTCCTATTACAACCTGGCTAGTTATGCACTGAATCATATTAATTGCTGGCCAAAATATTCTCCAATATGACAATGGTTCAATGTAAAATTATGTTAAATGATACCCACTAAAGCATGTTAGTGCCATTTCCCCATCACTAAACTCTGCATTCAAAATCTTGTTGCTGTCTCAATGGCATAACTTTTATAAAATGGAAAATAGTAGCTAGATACTGAACAATGTATTTGGGAAATCACTGAACATCACACAGCCTCCCTCTTCTACTTGCTTTGACACTGCTAACTGTGATCTTTTCACATTTTAGAGGTATGGTGAATAGTCAAAAGTTCTGTAATACTGAGATTCACTCCTCAAGAAGAAAATATATTTATTTGGTCAAAAGGATGGAATTGGCTACTTTTACAGAAGTGCTAGCACAAAGGCTGCCAGGGTACAATATCTAATAGCAAAGTAGACATTTTGTTTGTTTGTTTGTTTTGTGAGACATCATGATTTGTACAGTCACTGGGGATTAAATGGCATGCCTTTGAGGGATTATTTTTTCTTTCCTTTGTAATGGAACTAAAGCTTATGTTGGCAAACTTAACGACTGCAGTTTTCAAACTATGATCTAGAGATTAGGATATCTTTTAAAAATTAAAAAAAGGATAATATTATACCCACAAATGACTTTCAATTCATACTACTTTTTAACAGGAATTATATGGCATCTATTGCATTTTTAAATATAATAAAACTAAAGGAAATGATTATGAGATGCAGCTAATGCTTCAGCCTACTCTTACAATATGGGTGCAATTTTAATTAAAGTATAATGTCTTTAATTCAGTCAATTTTAACTTAGCTCAAAAGCATTGTGAAGACTCTAAATGAGAAACAAACCTTATTTCCAGCTTTTAAAACTTTGAGTAATAGATGAAACAACTTAATCAAATTTAAAATTTTATATTACATTTTAGGATGATTTTTCCATGAAGTTGATATTTTAACAAATTAGAAAGAATCATTGTCTGTTCTCCCCTCTTCCTATGGAATGCCACATATTGCATGTTCCCTACAAAAATGCCAAAACTATAAATAAGAAAGAGAAACCCTAGATTCAATTTATTTCAAATCACTTCCTCACTTGCAAATTTTAAACTGGTTAAATTTGAGACAATAGATTTATTTTTCAGGTGTTACAAATCAAAAATCAAATTTGGAGTTGATGTTTAAAGATGAAATTCATTTCACAAAACTAAATGCTAAACAATAAAATTAGCAGCTGACCTCTTTTTCCCCCCTCCAAACTTAATTTTCTGTTAGTAAATAGCACAAGATAGGGAGCAATGTCATCATGAGGCCTCTGTTCACAGGATTGATGGAGCATGAGCTGCAAAAGTTAAAGCTTCCCCATGCCAGCCTTATAATGTGGCTCAGGTGTGAATGAGTAGGTTAATCATGTGAAAACATAGTTCAATTGTGAATCAATCTCTGGCTGAGCCTGCTTGACTAGATATCTGCGGTGAAGGCTGTTGACGGCATGCTTTCTTTTGATTGACCGAAGCTGGAAAAGAAAAAGGGGTGGTTAGTTTTTGTCCTTATTCCTGTCACTGACTTCCTTGCAACATTCCTAAAAACTTACGATAAATCCAGAAACAGTTCCAAGGAAATTAAGATTCATACTGTCCTCTGATATTTTTCTGTTCGGATGCCCTTTATCTGCCTTACTCTGAGCCTTACAGTATCAAGAATGAAATTCACTGGGAAATTTCAGACCACATTGCTGCCTGTAGACCTAGGCCATCCTAAGTGAGACCTTCTTACATTTAAAATCCTCTGAAGAATGAATAATGACCAAATCCTGCAAAGGGACTTTTAAAAAATTCCTTCAACTAACGTTTGCTGTCCTCAGATAGATCCAGGTAGAATAACATCAAACTCACTGATGGATTGAGATTTAAAGGAGCCCCTCCTCCAAGACCAGTATTCCTCTTGCTGCTTAGATTTTAACATTTTCCATACTCAAGACAAAGAGAATTTACTTTGCCTTTTAATGGCTCAGTAATATTCCATTGTATATATGTGCCACATATTCTTTATCCATTCCTCCGATGATGGGCACTTAGGTTGTTTCCATCTCCGGGCTATTGTAAATAGAGCTGCAATGAACATTTTGGTACATGACTCTTTTTGAATTGTGGTTTTCTCAGGGTATATGCCCAGTAGTGGGATTGCTGGGTCATATGGTAGTTCCATTTGTAGTTTTTTAAGGAACCTCCATACTGTTCTCCACAGTGGCTGTATCAATTTACATTCCCACCAACAGTGCATGAGGGTTCCCTTTTCTCCACACCCTCTCCAGCATTTATTGTTTGTAGATTTTTTGATGATGGCCATTCTGACTGGTGTGAGATATTACTCAGCCATAAAAAGAAACGAAATTGAGCTATTTGTAATGAGGTGGATAGACCTAGAGTCTGTCATACAGAATGAAGTAAGTCAGAAAGAGAAAGACAAATACCGTATGCTAACACATATATATGGAATTTAAGAAAAAGAAAATGTCATGAAGAACCTAGGGGTAAGGCAGGAATAAAGACACAGACCTACTACAGAATGGACTTGAGGATATGGGGAGGGGGAAGGGTAAGCTGTGACAAAGCGAGAGAGAGGAATGGACATATATACACTACCAAACGTAAGGTAGATAGCTAGTGGGAAGCAGCTGCATAGCACAGGGAGATCAGCTTGGTGCTTTGTGACTGCCTGGAGCAGTGGGATAGGGAGGGTGGGAGGGAGGGAGATGCAAGAGGGAAGAGATATGGGAACATATGTATATGTATAACTGATTCACTTTGTTATAAAGCAGAAAGTAACACACCATTGTAAAGCAATTATACTCCAATCAAGATGTAAAACATAAAGTGAGGGAGGGCATATCATGCAAGTTGAATAGCAGTAGCAAAGATGTGACTTCTTATTAAATCATTTGGGTTAAAATGATTGCCCAAGTGATTAGTGGGGATAAAGAAAATTTGATGGCATTTGCATAGGAGGAAGGTTGTAATAAAATTCCATTTCCCCCCCCCCCACACACACACACGAAGATATGGTACATATATACAATGGAATACTACTCAGCCTTAAAAAATTAATGAAATAATGCCATCTGCAGTAACATGGATGCAACTGGAGATTATCATACTAAGTAAGCCAGAAAGGAAAAGACAAATACCATATGATATCACATATCTAGAATGCAAAATATGACACAACTGAACCTATCTATGAAACAGAAACAGAATCACAGACAGAACTGACTGGTGGTTGCCAAGGGGGAGGGGTCGGGGGGGGTGGAGTGGGAGGTTGAGGTTAGCAGATGTAAGCTTTTACATATAGAATGGATCAACAACAAGCTCTTGCTGTGTAGCACAGAGAACTATATTCAGTATTCTATGATAAACCATAATGGAAAAGAATATATAAAAAAAAGAATTTGTATATATGTATAACTGAAGCACTTTGCTGTATAGCAGTAATTAACACAACATTGTAAATCAACTATATACTTCAATAAAAAAAAGATAAAAAATAAAATTAAAATTAAATAAAAAAGAAAACAAACAGACAAAAAAGAAAAAAAAAGAGTCATGTACCAAAATGTTCATTGCAGCTATTTACAATACCAGGACATGGAAGCAACCTAAGTGTCCATCAACAGATGAATGGATAAAGAAGATGTGGCGCATATATACAATGGAATATTACTCAGCCAGAAAAAGAAATGAAGTTGAGTTATTTGTAGTGAGGTGGATGGACCTAGAGTCTGTCATACAGAGTGAAGTAAGTCAGAAAGAGAAAAACAAATACCTACATATGGAATCTAAGAAAAAAAAAAAAAAGGTCATGAAGAACCTAGGGGCAAGATGGCAGTAAAGACACAGACCTACTAGAGAATGGACTTGAGGATATGGGGAGGGGGAAGGGTAATCTGTGATAAAGTGAGAGAGTGGCATGGACATGTATACACTACCAAATGTAAAATAGATAGCTAGTGGGAAGCAGCCGCATAGCACAGGGAGATCAGCTCGGTGGTTTGTGACCACCTAGAGGGGTAGGATTGGGAGGGAGGGAGATGCAAGAGGGAAGAGATATGGGAACATGTGTATATGTATAACTGATTCACTTGTTATAAAGCAGAAACAAGCACACCATTGTAAAGCAATTATACGCCAATAAAGATGTTAAAAAAATACTAACACTACACTCAAATATATAATCTATTAAATTACAAAAAATATATAAAATAGACGATTCTTAATGAGCATGGAAACGTTTATTATTTGTTTTATTACTGTGTAACAAATTACCACAAATACAAAGGCTTAAGACAGCATGTATTTACTACTCACAGGGTCCATGTTTCCAGAGTCTGGGCATATCTAGCTGGGTTCTCAGCTCAATGTCTTCCTAGGCTCCAGTTTAGGCTAGCTGTTAGCTAGAGGCCTCTCTCAGGTCCTTGCCATGTGGCCCTCACCAAAATCTTCTCTGACCACCTCACAACATGGCAGTCTTACTTCTTCAAAGCTGGAAAGAGTTTCCCTCTTCAGGAAGTGTCCAGTCCTATTTTAAGAGTTATCACTTGGTTAAGACAGGCCTAACATAATATCCCTTTTGGCTGATTCAAAATCAACTTGTTTGGGACTTTAATTACACCTGCAAAATTCTTTCAGCTTTGCCATCTAATTCAGCCTATCACGAGAGTAATATCATATTTACAGATTCTGCCCAAATTAAAAAATAAAAAAGGAAAATTGTACTGACTGTACTCCAGACAATCTTGAAGTCACCTCAGAATCCTGCCACAAAAATGTGAGACTAGAATTTAAGGTTTGATTACATAGAACATGACCCGCTATCATAAATGTTCTGGTTTTCCCTCCAGGCAAAGAGTGGGTTTCCATTTCCCAGCAGATCCTTCTTTGAAGTTAGAGACAGCTATTGTTTAATCTTGGCAATGAAAGGAGAGTCAAAATGCATGCATCACTTCTACATTATGGCTTTAAAAACCACACAGTTCACCACATTCCTTTCTCCTGCCTCAGTGATTGTGAAAGCTTGTGTTGAGATGAGGCCTCCTAGCCTCACTCTCAGCTTCCCTCACTTAGTCGGTCAGCTTCCCTCATGAGTGATTATGCATGAAGTCTTCCAACTGACATTGGAAATGCAGAGTGGGTGACAAACGTTTGCTGCATTAAATCACTAAAATCCTGAGCATCTTTGTTACTAAATGACAGTTTTGCCAACCCTGAATCATCTGTGTACCACTTAGATTTCATAGTTACTTACAGCCACAAAAAACCAGAATGCTTTCTAGAAGTCTAAGAGGGGACTAGTAATGAGAATATCTCGATAAAGCAAAAAGGACCGATTTTACTAGGGAAAGGAGCAAGGTATTGGAAGAAAACTGTTGAATAAACATCATATTATGAGGGACTTAGAGTAAAATGTAAAAAACAAGTATATAGATGTCATTTGGTATGCTTTAAGATAAGATTATGGAGTATGGGGTCAGTTGGTTATAGTAATACATGGGGCAGTTCAAAGAAAAGAAAAATTAATACCGTTCTTTATCATATGGTAGAATTAATATTGTTCTGTATCATATAATTACATCTTTAAATTATTTTTCCCCAAAACATGATTTATAAAATTTGTTAAACTGTCTTCCTATCCAATCATTTTTGTGTGTAATGTGATTTTGAAACTACATGATGCAGTTGTCCACCATTCTTCCAAAACTCTAAGATGAGAAAGAAGCTATTTTCTAGCTATGGTTATCTAGAAGTTAAACAGTAGAAAAAGAAAACAAGAAAATAAGTGTTCTGGATGTCACTGATTAAGGACTAGTGTATAAGCATTGTTTACTTCTCCTTTTCATGGACTACCCTTATAAACAATAGATCTGCTATCCCTCAACCCTGTCACTAAAAGTAATTATAGAAATAAACATTAAATAATATGAAAAATAATAGTAGATAGGGATCCAGAAGAGCTACATTCTAGAATTGTCATTACTAAGAAATATATAATCTTATATAAAATAAATAATTCTCCTGTGCCTTTTCTTTCCCTATACACTGGTACAGATATGATTATTTGATCTGAGATTTCCTTTCACATCTGAAATTCTGAAGTTCTACATATAAAGTAGTTTCACATAAAAAGGTTTAGGTGAAAAAATAGATGGAATCTGGGCCTCAAAAATTTTTTTTGAAGATTTCAAATTACTTTTAACTTTCTGTACTCTTTGTTTTCATATTTACTCAATATGGTCATACTTAGACCTCCTAGGATCTTCAGTCTTTTACCCTCCTTTGTGTCTTATGAGTCAAATCCTTTGTGGTTAGAAAATTGAAAAGTCAATAATATTACATATAATAAAAACTTGGCTGACAGCTACATTCAGTTTATTACTCATCTAATCTATTGACAAAGAAAACCAAAAACCTATTCATCAACACCCATAATGAACATATAGAAAGGTATTAGAACTATGTTTATGACACCCATAAAACAAAGTTACTACCCAAGTTCTGTAGTTTGTAAAATTATTTCTCCCCCAAAGTTGACTTATAAAATCTCTCAAACTACTCTGCTCTCCATTCATTTTTGCAAGTCATGTGCTTTAGAAATTATGTGATGCGGTGTGTTCACCATCCTTCCAAAAGTCTAAGATAAGAAGGAAGCTGTTTTCTAGCTATGATTATCTAAGAACTTTTGCCTTTACACCAGGACACTAAGGCCTGGGAAAGAGAGAGGCCCTTTTTTTTTTTTTTTTTTTTTTGGTATATGGTTATGATAACATAAACGTGTGTGACTGTACTTCGGGTTATTGAGTTCAAGTTCCGGAGACCAGAATGGCTCCATCTCTAGGTTCCAGGAATGAACTAAGCTGGCTTTGACTTCCCCAGGACTGGCTCTAAGCTCTCTTTCTGGCTGGGCTTACACAAAACTCAGTTTCTTGCAGTTATGTTCCAAGATATTACACCTATGTCCTGAATGAGAATTTCAAAATTCAGAACTCCAGAAGAGGCCTTATACAGAATTTTCCTTTACCCCTCTTTCTTCCTTCAGCTATCTTGTTATTTTTGGCGATTATTTCTTCATAAGAAAAAATCCTGTTGCAAAATAATTTGCTGTTAAAATAACTTGTCTAACAACTAGAAATCTAAAATTTAACTGGTGAAAGGCAAAGGGACAAAAAAGCGCACGTTGCCAAGTTAAAAGATTTTCTTTTTCTAATTGGCATTAGTTTGATAAGAAATATATAACTTAATAATTACAAATTTTATTTTAATTTGTATAATATTGAATTAGTTTTCATGCAATTTCGAGTTACGTGTGCACCACAACCAAGCGCATTACAACCATGTTCCTTAAATGTTTTTAATTTAGTAAGTACAATGTTTCTCTATGATGCTGTGAGCCACTAAATTTTTAATCCACATTATCACCACAAAAGTCTCCCCATCTTAAAACTTAGGTTCTTTGTGTTTTTGATATTGAATTTCATGAGTTACTCATACAATTTGCAAATCATTCATCATCAAATATATTGTTTCCAAATACCTTCTCCCATTTAGTAGATGGCATTTTTGTTTTGTTGATAGTTTCCTTCACTGTGCAAAAGCTTTTCAGTTTGATATAGTCCTACTTGTTTATTTTTGCTTTTGTTTCCCTTGCCTGAGGAGACATACACAAAAACATATTATTAAGACAGATGTTAAAGACCATGCTGCCTATGTTTTCTAGTAGACATTTTATGGTTTCAGGTCTTACACTTAAGTCTTTAATCCATTTTGAATTTATTTTCATGCATGGTGTGAGAGAGTAGTCCAGTTTGATTCTTTTGCATGTAGCTGTCTAGTTTTCCCAACACCATTTATTAAACAGCCTATCTTTTCCCCACTGTATATTCTTTCCTCCTTTGTCATAGATTAGTTGCCCATATAAATGTAGGTTCATTTCTGGGCTCTCTATTCTGTTTCATTGATTTATGTGTCTTTTGTGTGTGAGTGTGTGTGTGTGTGTGTGTGTGTGTGTGTGCTAGTACTATACTGTTTTGATTACTGTAGCTTTGTAGTATAGTTTAGCATCAAGGAGCATGATATCACAGGCTGTGGTCTTCTTTCCCAAGATTGATCTTTCTAGTTGGGGTCTTTTATGTTTCCATACAAATTTTAGAATTATTTATTCTAGTTTTGTGAACTAAGCCATTGGTATTTTGATAGGCATTGGATTGAATCTGTAGATTGCCTTGGGTAGTATGGTCATTTTAACAATTTTAATTCTTCCAATCCATGAACAGTGTATATCTTCCCATTTCTGTGTGTTGTCTTCATTTTTTTCATCACCGTCTTATAGTTTTCCTAGTCTTTTACCTCCTTAGTTAGTTATTCCTAGGTATTTTATCCTTTTTGATGCAATTGTAAGTGGGATTGTTTTCTTAATTTCTCTTTATGATAATTTTCTTTGTTAGTATATAGAAATGCAACAGATTTCTGTATATTAATTTTGTAACCTGCAACCTTACCAAATTTTTTGGTGAGTTCTAGTAGGTTTATGGTAGTATTTTTAGGATTTTCTATGTATTGTATCATGTCATCAGCAAACAGTGAGACTTTTACTTTTTCCTTTACAATTTGGTTCCTTTTATTTCTATTTCTTATGTGCTTGCTGCAGCTAGGACTACCAATACTTTGTTGAATAAAAGTGGCAACTGGGCATCCTTGTCTTGTCCCTTATCTTAGAGGAAATGCTTTCAGCTTTTCACCATTGAGTATAATGTTAGTTGTGGCCTTATCACATGTGGCCTTAATTATATTGAGGTATGTTCCCTCTATACTTACTTTGTTGAGCATTTTTATCATAAATGGGTACTGGATTATTTCAAAAGCTTTTTCTGCATCTATTGAGATGACCATATAATTTTTTTTTTTTTTTTTTTTTTTTTGCGGTACACGGGCCTCTCACCGTTGTGGCTTCTCCCGTTGTGGAGCACAGAGTCCGGACGCGCAGGCTCAGTGGCCATGGCTCACTGGCCCAGCCACTCCGCGGCATGTGGGAACTTCCCGGACCGGGGCACGAACCTGTGTCCCCTGCATCGGTAGGTGGACTCTCAACCACTGCGCCACCAGGGAAGCCCAGATGACCATATAATTTTTATTCTCAATTTGTTGATGTGGTGTATCATGTTGAGTGATTTGCAGTTATTGTGTCACCTTTGCATCCCTGGGATAAGTCCCGCTTGAACATGGTGTATGATGTTAGTAATGTGTTGTTGAATTCTGTTTGCTAATATTTTGCTGAGGGTTTTTCCTTCTATGTTTGTTCATCAGTGATATTTGCCTAAACTTGCTTTTTTTGTCTAGTGTTGGTTTCAGGGAGATGCTAGCCTCATAGGATAAGTTCAGAAGTATTCCTTCCTCTGCAACGTTTTGGAGTAGTTTGAGAAAGATAAGTGTTAACTCTTCTCTAAATGTTTGAGAGAATTCACCTGTGAAACCATCTGATCCTGGACTTTTGTCTGTTGGGAAATGTTTTTATTGCTTATTCAATTTGATGGCTGGTAAATGGTCTGTTCATATTTTCTGTTTCTTCATGGTTCAGTATTGGGAGATTGTACCTTTCTAGGAATTGGTCCATTTCTTCTAGCTTGTCCATTTATTGGCATATAATTATTCATAGTAATCTCTTATGGTCCTTTGTATTTCTGTGGTGGCCATTGTAACTTCCACTTTTTCATTTCTGATTTTATGGATTTGGGTCCTCTCTCTTTTTTCCTTGATGAATCTGGCTAAAGGTTTATCAATTTTGTTTATCTTTCTGAAGAACCAATTCTTAGTTTCATTGATCTTTTCTATTGTTCTTTAGGTTTAATCTGGTTTAAACTTTAGTCCATTTGGATAATTTAAACAATCTTTTGGGATGATTGCTCATCCTGCCTTTTTCTCCTTTGCTCAAAAATAGTTATGGGGATTTGGAGCAGGGAGTCTGAAATGACCTTGAGATGGTAGAGTCCTGGATATATTCTGCCCCTCTGGTATGGAATCCTTTTGGCTCTTTATGATAAATTTGGTGGTAGGTTTAATCCTTGATGTGCTTTTGTTCATTGTGTTCTTATTTGCTTTTTTGTTTGGTTTCACCATGCAAGGAGCCCTTACTGGCTGATCTGACCTCCCCTCAGCTCTTGATGTTGCTATATATCTCTGTACTACCTGTCCCATTTTCTGTCTCTCCATTTCTTCAGGTGATTCTCCTCAGTTTCTGTTAGAGTAGCTTATCTTCTTCAACAATGGATCCCAAGGCTGACCAATCAGCTTAACCTGACACTTAAAGAGGTGAAAAATCAATGTAAAAATAAAATAATATCAGGACAATTAGGAACTTTCTTTGATTTTGTCTTGTTAAAAAGGCCAAGTAACCAACTTTTTCTGTCTTACATATTTCTGGTTTTGGAAGTGGAATTGCAAGGCAACAAAGATGAAAATTAAAATGCACCAGTTTATAGTTGCAAAATGTTTTCCCATTTCAGTCAGTACAAAATAAAGTTTATACCTTGGTATATGTACAGTGTTATAGACAGTGTCTTTATACTTTCAAAGTGATCCTATCCTAACTTCATAGGACAAAACAGAATCTTTTCATCTGCTTGAAGGAAGGTCTACAAACACTTGCTCTCTGTGATTTCCATTTAGATTAATAAATATATAGGAAATAAAATGATAATATAATCTTTGATAATAATTTTAATGCCAAGTTTTAAGAAATAACTGCATCTCAATTCACATAAATCAGCTGAATTAGATTTATTGAAAATCACATATAGCATAAACGAGTTGTCTACATGCCTGGACTCAATTAGTTAGTATAAATTCAATTTTCATTCAAAACAAATTAATTTTCTTTTAACAATGCACTTTTATACAAAATCATTTTATTTAGTTAAAGAGTCTGGTGTTACTATACATGAACCACGCAGTTTTACTATATCATTTAGAGAATTACAGACAATTCTTTCCAACAATGACATTCCTTGTGTGGGTATTTTGTACAACATTTCATATATCAGCTAATAAAACTATCTGAGAAGCCCATGGTACAAGATACACATAAGCAAAAAGATGAAAGGAAAGGTTAACACTTTTCCAGCATCTGTCAACACTGTCTCCTGTTACATTTGATCACCTTTAAAGTAAATGCAAACACATGATATCATTTACAGTAATGAAAGCAAATGCCACACAGCAGCTACTTTGCTTTTATCAGTTCTGCAGATCACTCATCACAGACCATCATGGAGTAAGGGCGACATTGCTTTATGGTGCATCTTTGGCAGGGAATCACACTGCTTCAGCTCTTCAGGGCTGGTCGTTCACCCTATAACTAATGGAAGAATCCACCAGTGGGCATTTCATGTTTAAAACCTCTAGAAGGAAGCAGAGTAGAGAAATAATGCCACTTCTTTTCCCTTAAAAAAGGGTAAAAACAAACAAAAGAGTAGCAAATAAAATGTGAACAATTGAATGTATTGAATGTGCCATTGCTTTCTCAAGGATTTAAATGCATTTTCAAAGTGAATCAAGAATTCCTTTGTCTAAAGCAGTGGTTCCAAGTGTGGTTCCCTGCACTAGCAGAATCAGCATCACCTGAGAAACATAAGTGTTCTAGGAAGAAGGTAAAACTACCAACAACAACGGTAATGAAGTTTTCAAGTAGATCACTAAAATATTAACTTAAGAATGACTTTCAGGATGCTTTTATCAAAAAATTTAATGAGAAAATGAACACTGTTGAGAACTGAAACAATGGCCTAGAAGATCAAAAATTTATCTCATGACAGTGAGCAAAAATCCAGAGATAAGAGAAAATTGAAAGTATTGGATGATGGATTGAGGAGATCATAAAAATATTTTACAATCTAAAAGAAGATAAAGAAACAAATGGAGACAAGCTTCTAGAGGGGAAATATTTGCTGATCTGATGATAGTTGAAAGTATCCAATCAGGATTAGCAAAAAGACAAAAGCCTCTGGATGTGCCTTAAAACTTCTGAAAGATAAAGGAAATTTCAAACACTTCCCAACATAAAGACAAGGCAAGGAAAAGAAAAGCAACCTAACATGGGCCATTAAATCTGCAACATTGAAAACCATAAAGCAGTGCAATTAATGTATGGATTCTTAAGCAAAAAGACTAGGACACAAGAATATTATACTGTTAAGCAAAGGGAAGTTATATGCAAGGAGCATTTCAACAACATGCCCAGAAAAAAATGCTCTAATCTCAACATGAGGGAAGAGGAAAAAACTATTATCAGTGGTGGTGCATCTTGTAACATATAGTTAAATATAAATTGATTATAAGTATAATGGACAGCTTGGGAAAAAATGTGTTAAATAAGAGTTTTTGAAACTGAAGTGAAACTTGGGTCCAGTTTGATTGTTTTACAGTGCAAATGACAGAAATTCTAAATAACAGTAGAATAAACATAGAGCATTTATTTTTTACTTTATAGGAACTCCAGAAGTTAAGGTCCCATTGTTCTTTTGCTGTGATTGTTATTACTATTGATGTTGCCATTTTGTCTTTACTGGTTCTTTCTAATCTACCATTTATCATTATTGGCATATTATCATCTCATGGTCACAACATGGCTGCTATAAAACCAAGTATCATATTCTCACAAAACAAGGAGGGAGCAGAAAAAGAGTCCAAATGGTCATTTTCCTAATGCATATTTATTTATTTATTTATTTATTTTTTTGCGGTGCGCGGGCCTTTTACTGTTGTGGCCTCTCCCGTTGCGGAGCACAGGCTCCGGACGCGCAGGCTCAGCGGCCATGGCTCACGGGCCCAGCTGCTCCGCGGCATGTGGGATCTTCCCGGACCAGGGCACGAACCCGCGTCCCCTGCATCGGCAGGCAGACTCTCAACCACTGCGCCACCTGGGAAGCCCCATATTTATCTTTTTTCAGAGAAAAATATCATTCTCATAAGCACAAAAACAGCCTTCCCCTAATTACTCATTGGCCAAAACAGATTGATATGGACATTCATAAGACAATTAATGGCAAAGAGGGATATGATAATGTTTGTCTTAGGTTAACAAGGATTTATCCACTAAAGCGGAATGCTTCACTCCTCAAAAAGATCATAAAATTCTATGAGCAAGGGAGAACTACTAAGTGACTGTTAAGTAAACCATCAGAATTATTTGTCCAATACCACATGATATCACTTATATGTGAAATCTAAAATATGGCACAAATGTATTTACGAAACAGAAACAGACCCACAGACATAGAAAACAAACTTATGGTTATCAAAGGGGAAAGGCAGTAGGGGAGGGATAAAATAGGATTTTGGAATTAGCAGATACAAACTACTTTATATAAAATAGGTAAACAACAAGGTACCACTCTATAACACAGGGAATTATATTCAGTATCATGTAATAAACCATAATGGAAAAGAATATGTATATATATGTATAACAGAATCACTTTGCTATACACCAGAAAATAACACAACATTGTAAATCAACTATACTGCAATTAAAAAAGGAAAAAAAAATTGTCCCATTATACATGGGATATTGTTTGTCCTATTATACATGTACATGTGTTTATAATAGTATACACACTACTATACATAATATAGAATTAGCAATTTTAAAAAAGCACCCAAAAAGTAAAGCATTTTAAAGGATGTGAAGAGTAAAAAAGTAACAGCATATAAAAGTCTCAAGTGTGTCTATTTGTGTGGGGGAGAGGAAAATGTGAATTCTAAAGAATTTTATTTGTTAGTGTGAAGGAAAGGTGAAGGCAAATACACAAAGTGCCCTGATGTTGGAAATGATTATTATTTTATTCTGAAGCTATAGTCAATATGACCTGGTACAAACTGGAAGAGCAGTAATGAAATGTGTTTTAAATTTGATCAGTTGGAATCTAATTAATTGTGTTGTACACTGTTGAGAGAAGCAAATTTAAAGAGAAATGAAGAGGCATCCTCAGTGGTCCTCCTCTCTGACTTCATATTAGAATTTGCTGGGTGGCACTTTAAAATACTGATGCTCTGCCACCACACCAGATCAAATGAATCCAAAACCTAAGGGTCAGGTGTGGGGCATAGGTATGTTTTTAAAGATGCCCCGGTGATCTTCATGAGCAACCAGAATTGATAACTACTCTTTTAGTACACAATCTACTATAAATACATAAATTTTACACATTCTCTCCACAGTCATACTTTGCGGACTTATCATATGCCAGGTACTGTTCCAGGTACTGGCAATATAGCAACAAAGGAAAGAAGGTGCTTGTTCTCATGACATTTACTTTCCAGTGAGAGAGGCAGGCAATATTCACAATAAATGATAATACAACATGGTCAAGAGAAAGAAGGTGGAGGTGGTAGCCCCAAAGAATTCCTCTCTGAGGAGAGAACTGAGCAAGACGAATAAACTGAGGGGACAAATCAGGAGCACCCATGTGGAAGGAGGAATGGGGGCAGAGAAGAGGAGAAAGCACAATGTCTTGCATCAAGAATACGTCCGAGGGGCTTCCCTGGCGGTGCAGTGGTTGAGAGTCAGCCTGACGATGCAGGGGACGCGGGTTCGTGCCCCGGTCCGGGAAGATCCCACATGCCGCGGAGCGGCTGGGCCCGTGAGCCATGGCCGCTGAGCCTGCGCGTCCGGAGCCTGTGCTCCGCAACGGGAGAGGCCACAGCAGTGAGAGGACCGCGTACCGCAAAAATAAAATACATCCGAGCCAAGGGAAAATGATGGTGAATAAGAAACTCCATATCTACTCGTACTAGGATTCAAGATTAATGGCAAAACAAATATGTTTTCAGATGAAGGTGTAGAGATTTTACTATTTCTCGGTCATTACCCTCAGAACGTCAAAGTATATTTCAATGGGAAGGAAATGAAGCCCAGGAGGGAGGAAAACATTTTGATAAACTTGGAAAACATGGATAAACTCTAATGAGCACTTTGGTTTATAACAATTTTAATAAAAGATTAACTTATGGGGGCTTCCCTGGTGGCACAGTGGTTGAGGGTCCGCCTGCCGATGCAGGGGACGCAGGTTCGTGCCCCGGTCCGAGAGGGTCCCACGTGCCGTGGAACGGCTGGGCCCGTATGCCATGGCTGCTAGGCCTGTGCGTCCGGAGCCTGTGCTCTGCGGCGGGAGAGGCGACAACAGTGAGAGGCCCGCGTACCACCAAAAAAAAAAAAAAAAAAAAAAAAAGATTAACTTATGGTACAGAATTAAAAACAAGATGGAATAAAAGTACTATAATAAACCCCCATGAAACATGGAAGAGTGAGATCAGAGTTGAAGACTTCTAATTGACCATAACTGTTCAGGAGGGGATGGTGATTTTGATGAACTTCAGGTTTCAAGTCAAGTGTATAAATGAAATTGTAAACACCGAATTCTCATTAAAATAATATAAATGAGTTAATAACTTGCAAATGACTTGAAAAATGCAATAGAGAAAATATGATTAATCAGCTAGCCAGTAGGATGAGAGAAAAATATGCAAAGAACAAGCATGGAGACTATAAAACAAAGATAGCAAAGCATTCATGGGCTTTGCTTTACTAGACTCTACTTTTGTGTCTGTTAGAGATATTTCATAGTAAAGAAATGTAAAGAACATAAAGAGATATTAAGAGTTATCCTGGTGTCACCAGTGTTAAATATATTTAAAAATAAATTAAAAAGTCAGACCAGTAAGCAAAACAGAACTGAACGTCCATTAATAAATCTAAATATATAGGAAGATTTAATATACAACAAAGTGATATATTAAGGCAGTGGAAAAAGAATGGCTTACTTAATGATACTGGCATAAGTGGATATCTGTCATGTGGGGTGATAAGCACCTGGGGAAAAACCTGGTAAAATGTAAACCCTATCCATAATATTACTACACTTAATGTGAAAAGATGTGCACACCAGGGCCATCAAGAAATAGAATGTATTATGGAGAATGATGATGGGAATATGGAAAAATTTGCCTCAAATCTCTTTGAATCCCTCTATTTTATTTTTGCAAGAAAATGATATTATGAAGTAAAACCAAAAAAACTTATCCCAATCTCCCAATTTAGGATTGATATATACCCAGTACTGCATGTAAAATAGATGACTAATAAAAACCCACTGTATAGCACAGGGAACTCTATTCAATACTGTGTAATGACCTATATGGGAAAAGAATCTAAAAGAGATTTGATATATGTGTGTGTATAACGGATTCACTTTGCTGTACAGCAGAAACTAACACAACATTGTTAACCAACTCTACTCCAATAAAAATTAATTTAAAAATAGTCAATTAAAAGAAAGAAAGCTTAAATGCAAGTTCTAAAGAAGTAAACATTAAATTAGATGCAAATTAAAGTATGAACAAAACTGGCATCACCTTCACTGTGCAACACCTCCATCTAGGAATACCGGTGCAATATTTTCCATTTATCATGGACCACATATAAATTATAATCCATCTGTTAGATGAGAAAACAAGATTTTTTTTTTGGAGTATACTGTGATTTCTTGCACTTGGAGAACATTTTTCAAAAAAGTTATAAAATGACCTATCATTCTTGCAATTGGCTTCTTGGCCAAATACAGCAGGGTGCTTGTGTTGCCCACTTTGCAGAGACTGGGTACCTAACAATAAAGAACAGGAGGATGAAAAACCTTCCATAAGTATACTTCAAAGCAAGTAAAAGTTATTTTGTGGGCTACACATTAGCAATTGCCTTTCTTTACAACCTCTGGAGAGCTCTTTAGCATCACTTGAATTAGGACTTTGGGCAAAGAGCCTGCTCAAAGTGGAACTGCTATGATAGTTACTCTTGACCACGGTACATTGCTTTTCCGTCCCCAGTGCCAGGCACTCCAGTAGTGTGAGCAGTCAGGGAGCACCACTAAAAATATAGACAGTAAAAACTATGAGAGTTCCCTGGAGCAGATTAAAAAAAAAAATCATGTGCATTTTCTCTTTTTTAAAAATACAATGTTAAAAAGGAAGAGAACCTCATTGGAACTCAGGATATCTCTTGCATTTCAGAGATTTATCGGTAAACACCACAGAGTTCTTGAACAAGGTGATTTCCTTACGACTTTGTTGTTACATTTACCATTTATGATAATTTGGGGACACATTTCAGAATGTGACTGTTTATTTCAATCAATTCCATAAGTGCATCTTGATTATAGAGGTGGAGAGCTGTGGAAAATAGCATTAATTTAAGCATGGGCCTGTGAGTTTGTAGTTAGTATAGTTAATATCTAGTTAGTATTATTCCATCATCTCTGTAGTGCTATACCACTAAGGACATATGTTAGGGGATGAGGTTAATAGGAGGGGAAGTTTTTAATTTACATATCAATTTTCATGAGTTTTCTCCCCAAAGTAAGATCTGTTCAAGTTTACGTCACAGTCCTGGACCGTTTCTAAATTAACAGTATTTTTTTAGTTTGTTTGCATATCCTGTCTTTAAATTGAAAGCTACTTCTGATGGCTGCAATTCACTTGCCATAAAACAAGTCTTCCTTAGTCACTTCCAAATTATTAATTCACTTTTGTAGAATATCACCTCTGTTTTGGGCCAAACCCTATGATTAACCCCGTGCTATGCCCCCGTCCCCTCATTTTGGACTACATTCAAATCCAGTATTTCTTTTAGTGTAAATTCAAAATTCACATGAGAGATTCATCAAACAACTTCAGACTTAATTTCCAACACTCTTCTCTACAGGAACCCTGTCCATGGTTTTACCCTTGAAATTGCCAAGACCTGGGGCTTCCCTGGCTTGAAAACTATAAACTCTAGTAGCCATTATTTTGCTATAACTTTCCAAGCTCATTTTTCCTCCCCAACCCCATGATCTTTAACCACGTAAAAACGTTATTTGTCTGTCTATCAGTTTCCTTTTTGCTTCATGTCCCTCCCAGACTTCTCAAGTATTGAACTTGTACAGTGAAGTGGTTAATTGTGTAGATTCTACAGGGAGACAGCCTGGGTTTGAAATCTGACTCCAATATTTATTAGCTGTGTGACCCTGGGAAGACACTTAACTTTTCTGACCCTTATTTTCCTCATCTGTAAAACAGGGATTGTAAGAGCACATATCTTTTCTAAGAAAATAAATGTCTTAGATTTGTTTCGTCTTTTATAAAGGAAAAGGCAGATCATTTATGAGTGTGAAAGTGGAGCAGGGAAATAAATTATTATATTATGAAAGTAGCATTTTTCATAAAGATAAAAATTCATCTTTTTAAATGCAAATTTTATCCTTCTAAATGCTTTCTCCTATATATTAGTGAGACTCCATCCCAAGGGCCTCAACATGATTTTATATGAGTTAGCACAGACTTTATTGATTTTAAAGGAACTACACTAGTCACAACATTCAAAAAAAAAAATCTAGGTGTGTGCATTTAAAAGTTAATCCCCACCCTTGCCTCTCACATCGTGTTTAGTTACCCCAACCTACACCAAAGGAAAAGGAAAGCGACCAGACTTAGATCATGACACTGAACACTGCCTTTCTGACAGCAGTGCTGTCATCCCGCTGCCATCTCTCATGCATAGTCATGCAAGCAAACTGGCTCAAGTTCAAGACCTCCCGAGAAGGGGATCGCTCTCTCCAATTTCTCTCACTCCAGTTTAGCCTTTGGCAAAGAAAAGCTCAGGCATTGCTTCAGGAAAGGAGGGTAGGTAGGAGAACAAAGACGATTTGAAAAATATCTGAAAAATGGCAGTTCCTTTGTGTTTATCTGCTTTTCTCTCGAACAGGATATTTTTCATAAGTCCTATCTCTACCTGCAGTATCACATGGCTACATGAAGCATTGTTTTCCCACTCCACCCACTCAGGCTGTCAAAACAGCCTCATTGCAAGGAAGGGTAAGAGTGAGAATTATTGTTTCAAAAACAGCAGTGTCTTGAAGTCTTCCTGGAAGAGAGTTCCTCCATAATTTTTGCACATCAAAGTGATAATGAAGTGAATTCAGATGTCCATTATTTTATCTAAAAAGTTAAACTCATCTTAAATTCTGAAATTGAACTGCATTAAAGAATTTGAAGATTTAATTATGCTTTACTGTGGGGCATTTTTATACCAAATCACAGTTTTTAAATTGGAAAGTCTGTTGCTCCTCTTTATTCCATGTGGAGTTTGCTTGATGAGAAAGCATGGGTTTATGCTGAAAGAAGCAGATAATCTCACTTCTTGACTCTACCAATGCCTAGCTGTGAGCTATGAATAAATTATATAACCTTTCTATGCCTTGTTCCCTTCCTTTATGAAATAAAGACTTGTTTTATTACCTTTGCATTTCACAAAGGAGTTACATTGTTTCAAACGTTTGCTTACAAAGGACTGTATATTGCTTTGCTGTTCTTGAAAAAAATAACAGCAGTTGAAGGCACAAACTGTTCAGACAAGAGGCTGTATCAATTATTTAAAAATCTTATCAAAAATCACTAGCCAGGGCTTCCCTGGTGGCGTAGTGGTTGAGAGTCCGCCTGCCAATGCAGGGGACACGGGGTCGTGCCCCGGTCCGGGAGGATCCCACATGCCGCGGAGCGGCTGGGCCCTTGAGCCGTGGCCACTGAGCCTGCGCGTCCGGAGCATGTGCTCCGCAATGACAGTGAGAGGCCCGCGTACCGCAAAAAAAAAAAAAAAAGAAAATCACTAACCATTTGATATAACAAAAACTTGTACATTTATAAAATGGATTTGTTTTTGTCCTGCTCAGACAGGTGGAGAAAAATAGTGGTTATATTTTAATACAAGCATATATCAAGAATTAATATCAAATTTTATATAATGCCATAATGTGAGAAAAAAATCAGTATATTCACAAATTCATATCAAGCATTGCTTTCTGTATAAAAAGCAACTAAGCAATGACAACATCTAGGCTAAACGTGTGAGACAAAATTTACAGAAGCCCATATTCAGGAAGTTAAGCATGAGAATTTTTACCAAAATCATTAGCCATGTTCAATAGACTTGTTTATACATGTAACTTTGAAGGAATGAATGTGAAACAAGGAATCCAATAAGTATCTATAAGGAAATGTATTTTAAAATTTTAAAAATCATGCAAGAATTTACTTGACAATATCTGTAGCTTTTCCCCATATCTTTTGCTATGCTAAAGCCTAAATCATATTCTACAGACCATCAAAAAAGGACATTTCAGGATGTCTCACCCAATGTTTATTAGATTCATTTTCAATAAGTTCTTCTTAAACTTTAAAATCAATTTCCTTGTGCTATATTTATTCAGAGTTGGTGGTGAGCTAGTTTCTCACGTGTAACAGTCTCTAACTATTTCATTCTTACACCTGGAGTGTGAAGTGATCTCCTAGACCTGATTTTAAAACTATTCATTAATAAACATATATGTTTCATTTCTGAAATTTCTTATAATTGGCCATACCCCCTTTATTTACAGAGTCTTTAAGAAATTATTTTCTTCAAATATGTAAAATTTCACTAGGGAGGAGAAAAAACATTATATTGATAACTTATTTGATAATGATAATAACAACATATTACTAACCTCAAATTTGCTCTTTTACTTGCTAAGACTCATATTCTGTCACACTTCACCACACTGGTGCTTCTCCATTTTTGCACATGGACTTTTCTTCTTTCTGTTTGTACACTGAAGTTATATCTCAGCTATTAAGTATGCTATTTTGGTATTAAAATTTATTTTAAGAAAGATATCTGGATAATATGACACATAAAGTATATGACTGAACTAATAGATAATTGAACAACTAAAATTACTTTCTTAAAGTTCAAAAAAACTACTCCTAGGGAACACTGGCCAGTTTCTGTCTTGCTGTCTGGGTCCTCCTGAGATCAGCCCTATTGGATCTCAGTATCAATATAATCCTCCCTTTTGTATCAGTTCTTATTGGGATTGTTACTCTGAGGGGCCCCTCGGCAGTCCCCAGGCCACCTTCTCTACCCTCATTAAGTCTGTGAGAACTCTGGGCACCTTATATCACAGGAAGCTGAGGGAAGCACATTCACAGGAGCCTTCAGCTCATCACAAAAATACAGGAATAGCTACAAATGTGTTTTATTGTTAACTTTGAATCCATTTTCATTATTGAATAGGTAGGTCAGAGATGTGTAATTGGGTTCAACTCACAGGCAACGCTGATTTGCTAGTAGTTACTTGGAGGAGTTCTGTGTAGAGGAAACTTATAGGTAAAGAGTATCCTTATTCATGTTGCCCCTAGGTCAGAGATGTGTAATTGGGTTCAACTCACAGGCAACGCTGATTTGCTAGTAGTTACTTGGAGGAGTTCTGTGTAGAGGAAACTTATAGGTAAAGAGTATCCTTATTCATGTTGCCCCTAGGTCAAGTGTGGTGTAATTGTTAGATATTATTGTCCTCGGCATAAGAAACCCAGGTGTGACCAGGATACTACTTCGCCTGGGTAGGCAATGTCCTTTCTTCTAATTCTACAAGTCCAGTTCCCATGCTGCACCTAAAATGGCCACATCACACCAAGCATTTTCTTGCCCCAGCCTCATCTGAAAATCACAGTGTCTTTACAATCAGTTTGAACTCATTCAGAATTCAGTCTTTAAATTACAAACATTTGCTGCTTCAAACATACACTATTCCTGACTCTATTACCACTGTTCTCGTTAGTTCTCTACCTCATTGCTATTGTACAAATCTGTGCAAATGCTGGAGAATCAGAATCTTGCTTATTTTTTTAAAATATTTATTTGGTTGCACCGGGCCTTAGTTGTGGCAGCTGGGCTCCTTAGTTGCAGCTCATGGGCTCCTTAGTTGCTGCTCGCCAGCTCCTTAGTTGTGGCATGCGGGCTCCTTAGTTGTGGCATGTGAACTCTTAGTTACGGCATGAATGCAGGATCTAGTTCCCCAACCAGGAATCGAACCCAGGCCCCCCTGCATTGGGAGCACGGATTCTTAACCACTGGACCAACAGGGAAGTCCCTGTTTTTTAATGCAAATAAGTTCTCCTAGAGCCTTCTTCAAAATAGTTTTTACAAAATGCTTTTTGACTATATATGCTTTGTTCTGTATGATAGAAAGTTTTATAACCTTCCCAACTTATTATTATATTGAGTGACTACTGTATGACTTACACCATTTATACTTTAGTCTGAGTGGTGCCTGGCAGTTGTTCCCCAAATTTATGTAGCCACACTTTCCTTTATTATTATTATTATTTTTTTGTTTCCTCTGATCAAACATTCTCCCTGGACTTGAGGATTTAAAGTGCTTCCCTTGAAAGAAAGTACTGCTCTGGGAGGTTTGTATAGCATTTCCTGCTTAGTATAACAGGAAATATGTTGTATTCCCATTGAATACAGGAATGTACAAACTTGAAAAATGTTTTGTAATCATTTTAATCACCAGCATATTAGAAAAAACGATTTTCCTATCTCCTTTAATATGACAATGACCTTACTTTTAAGAAGTGTGTCACTGAACAAAAACAAGATACTGACACAACAGAATGTGATTAAAGAAGGGAGAAGAGACTCAAACATGGAGTTTCATAGTCCATAAAAGAAGACTCATAACCACCTATTACAGTAAACAAATAAGCAAACAAAAACTTGCAAATCGATTGACATGTTTTTGTTTTTTTAAAAAATATTTCACTCTTAAGCAGAGTCATTCAAGATACATCGGGGGAAGCAACACAGTATACAGTAACATGCCATTTCAATGAAACTTTGTAGAATTAAATTGGAAAAAAATAAAAAGAAAGAAATAGCTATATGTGAAAGAGACAGTTGGAGATTTGAGACAAATGTTTTACTTCCACCCATAAGTAGAGGATAGTAGTGGCTCCATTGTTAAAGTATTTTCCTTTTCATCACCTGCAAAGCCTTGTATCCAAGTGGAACACAAAATAGTGTGTTAGGCATGTCCAGCTTTCACAATCACAGATTATTTAGGGTGGCTGAGAAGATGTGCTACCTGTGATGATGGTTGAACACTGTGCTACAATAACTTCACAGTGTAACTAACTTACATATGTAATAAATTCAATATGTGCAATAAATCCATACTTTTTCCCCAAAGCAATAATCTGCTCCCAAAATTTACTTGACTCAGCAGATATCACTTTGTTCCTGTGATATGAAATTCTAATACACCTATGAAATTACAAGTCTATATTATAAAGAGTTCTGATAACTTTGCTGGGAAAACCAAAATCAGACAGTTGTGTTAAAAATATGAATAGCCTTGGTTGCTTGGACTAACTTAAAGCATTTGTAATACAGCACCTTAAATGGTAAATGAGGTGTACAAAGGATGAGGGTGAGTTACACAAGCATTAAAATGAACATGAAAGTTATGACAAGGCAATCCAGTAGATGACATAAGAAGAGACACTGTCAAAAGATACAGGGGTCCCCTGATTACTCATAGAGAAGAAGGAAATAGTTTTGAAATTCATATAGTTACTAAATATAATTTTCCCATAATTTTTCAGCATTGTTTCTTACAATCTTTTCAAATATCTGAAACATTGTTTCAGGAAAAAAGATGCAATTAAGTACAGATACTTTGATATAAAGGCTGTATTAATATAACACATGAATAAATATTTTAAATTATAACTAAGAAGAAACCAATGCTATAAACTCATACATACTTTTAACAATGTAAACAACACTCCCTTTTTAATTAATATCTTTAGTAATTTATAGCCTAGAGAGGCTTTTCAAAGTTTCAACAAAAGCTTTGAAAGTGACTGTGCTTATTGCTTTATTTGTCAAAAGATGTTCTCAGTCAAACTACATACACCCTAAATGCCCCCATTCTCTTCAAGGCTTACTTGTGTGTAAGCCTTCATTTTCTTCCTGTCAGACTCTCTGATGGCACACATGTTTTGGTTTGTTGTTAGATTTTGTAAAAAACAATTAGGCATCAGTCACAAGGCTAGTTTTACAAGCCTTTTGTTCCTGCCTGTATTCAAAACTGAAGAAACATATCAGCAAACTTTCCTCATCATTCTATAAGGAACACAAAATTTCGAAGTGTTAGTGACAACATGTTATCTGTTAGTCAAACAATTCCATGATACCAGTAAAGCAGGTATTGATATAAATAATGAAACTGAAGCCCATATCGATTAAATAACATCCCAGGTCTTCAGCCAGCTATTGGTAAAGGCAGGACTGAACACAATATATTGTTTGTTTTGTTTTTCAAGTAAAGTGAAAGTGTATTGTAAATAGGTACAAACCTATGTGAACAGCAGGCAAGTTCACAGACATTCTTGGGTCTGATATAATAGCCTGGGTCACATGGGGACTTTGGAAATTTGGAACACGCAATTACTCTGTGTACATCAGTGATTTCTTTGCACCCCATTTTTCTCTGTCGCTTGGGGGCTATATGGTCCCTCACATCCCTGCTTCTATTTTCCCTCTAGTGAATGTCCCTGGAAAGAATCCAAGATTTGTTTTTGCAAGTTATACAAATTATTATCTTTTAAATTATTACCAGCTGTATCAATATCATATACTATTCAGCAAAATTATTATAATGGTTTATCACAATGCTTCTATTGCATTGGTTTATGGACAGTTTGGGAGTTTGGACATTATGTACGATGTTCTCAGAAAGGACAAGCTTCATCTTATCCTATATGTAAAATTTTGAGTCATGATCTATAGCACATTGATTAGAAGCCCAAGCTCTGAAGTCAGTCCTACCATTATTACGAACTTGAATAAGTCACCTGGCCTCTCTGAATTTAGGTTCCACATCCGTGGAAATTCGTTAATCAGGAGAGTCATGTCAATTGATGTAAAGAATTTAACACATGTCCCAGACCATAATTATTACCTAATACATATTGATTCTCTTATTACTGGTATTATCTTTCTAACTGAATTTTATCTTTATGCTTCATAAACTCTCCAGTCCTCCGAAATCCCCTCCATTCCCACCATTAGAAATTTCATAGCTCTGGGTAATATACTAGCTCTAAAGAAAATCGAGAGATACTCCCTCTGTCAAGTTTCCAAAACATTAAATTTATTACCAACAAAATATTTTCATTCTGTATAATGGCTTACTGAAATGCATAATACTCTGGCTTATTTTTAGGAGTTCAATTATGTAAGACCTATATATATTTCTAATATATGTATCAGAAGCACAGATAAAGCAAATTGCTTATATGTTGGGCTATGTTTGGAAGATTTATCAGTTTGAGATTTACGGAGTTTGAGTTTTGTCCAAGTACAATTCACAGAGACCTTCTAGCTTGAGTTTTTCTAAAATGATACCTAAAGTCCTCCTTTGATATTCCCATTCACTTAAATGTATTCCTCCGTGCCAAAGACTACATATGTTCTTGTATGTGTATAAACCAAATAATGTCATATAAAACATAATCTCTTCAAAATTTTCTCCAGACATTTGGCATAGTACTTACAACTAATCATGTAAAGGGTAGGCCTGAAGTAAGTGGTCAGGTGGTCTCACTATTCAGACACTAACTTATATTTTACCTATTTTTGTATAAATCTTCAGTACACAAGGAGGATCTATGTCGTTGGCATACAATGATTCTAAATTTTGGAGGTAGACCTTGCAACCAACTTTTCCTTGGCCTTAGGCAAATTATTTAACATCTCTGAGTTTCTGTCTTCTTATTTATAAAATATATATGGTATGTGTATATACATAGATGTGTGTATGGGATGCATATATACACACATATATTTGACAAATACATACCAAGTTTGATATACATGTATAGACACATGTTTTATATATATCAAATGTTTATGCAGTACATATACATGTGTCAAATATATGTATATATGTAAAATGTATATATGTGTATAAATAATTAAATATAGATGCATATAACATTTTATACAAAATATATGCATGTGTGGATATGTATGTGTATATGTGTGTATATATTTATTTATGTGTACATATGTACGTACATATATGTGTGTATACACACACACACAAAGTCTTGTTATAAGTAAAGTGTAAGTATAGAAACTGACAAATATCCTGAAAACTGATATGTGTTATTTGTTTTACCATATTTGTAACATCACATACTCTAAAAGCCTTGGCACTGTGAGGACTTTAGTACCAGCCCTTCCCTTTACCTGGAATACGCTTGCCCCAGATATTGCCTTGCTCTGCCTCTCACAGTCAGGTCTCTGAGCTGACGTCATCTCCTCAGAGAGTGCTTGCCTGAGTACACTGTCGAAACTTGCACACCCGTCACTCTATCCCTGTAACATGAGTTTCTTTTTTGCTCAAAATTCATCATTGCCTGACATTATATCATGTCTTTTGTTTATTGTACAGATCACTGGTAAGTGTAGGGAACGGACCTTTTCCTGCTTGACACATTGCCAAGAGTAGAACAGTTGGAAGAGAGCCGAGTGCCTAGCAGGTCCTTAATTTTAAAAAAATGTTAAATGAATGTTGGCTTTCTGGAATGAGGATAAAATTGTAAAATTGAACTACCATTGATGTTAGAAGCAAAATCAAAGTGTGTCTGTGGGGTGGGGGTGTAGGATGTGTATCGCACAAATGCAAACAAATGTATATTTCTTGATTTACAAACAAGCTTTATTTACATATAAGAAAAGGTACTCATGGTATGTGCAACATTTGATGGGTTTTTGACACATTTTTACAACCGTAAGATCACCACCGCATCTAAGATGCAAGACTTCTCTCAGCCTAAAAAGTTTTGTTATGCGTCATTTGCAATTAACGCTCGCCATTCCCTGACCTAGTTAGTTAACACTGATCTGATTATATCAATTTAGATTATTTTGACTCTTCTAAAATTTCATATAAATACAATCATACCATATGTACTGTACTCTCTGAAAGCTGATCTTTTTTACTCATAAAAATGCTTTTTTTTCAGTGTGTGATTAATACTTGGTGATGCCTGTAACAGTAGTTTGTTCCTTTTTATTGATGAGTAGTATTTCATTGTGTGGAGTATACCACAGTATATTGTCATTTCATGATGGACATTTGGATTGTCTTCCCCTTTTGGTTATTATGAATAAAGCTGCTAAGAACATGAGTATCTTTGTAGACATATATTTTTTATTTATGGAATTGCTGAGCGAATGTAGGTGGATGTTAAATTTTATAAGAAACGGCCAAACTGTTTTCCAAAGTGGTCTTAACATTTTTGTACCTCCATGAGCCATATATGAGAATTGCAGTTTCCCTAGATCCTCAGAAACACTTGGTATTGTTAATCTATTTAACTGACCATTCTAATGTGTGTGAAATGCTGTTTTATGTCCTATTGTGGTTTAAGTATGTATATCCGTAATGGCTAATCTTTTCATGTAATTATTTGTCATAATATATCTTCTTTTGGGAAGGTATTATTCATGTATTATATATTTTTTCTTATTTCTGTGGTTTTTCTTTTAATTATGGGACTATAAGATTTCTAAAAATATTTTAAACCCGAAATCTTGTCAGACAAACATATTGGGAATACTTTTTTCCCAAGCCTGTGTTTTACCTTTCAATTTTTAAGAGACTTCTTTCAAAAAACAAAATATTTAAATATTCATGAAATCCAATTTATCAATTTTTCTTTTATAGTCCTTGTGTTTTGATTATTATCTACAAATCTGGGTATACCTTAAGGTTGTAAAATTTTGTATTTTTCTCTATGTTTTAGATTTTACGTTTATTTATTTTTTATTTTGTTTTCTATTGAAGTATAGAAGGAACCTCTCTACTGTTTTTCATAGTGGCTGCACCAGTTCACATTCCCACCAACATTGCACAATCTTCCATCCTCTCCAACGCTTGTTATTTCTTGTCTTTTTGATAATAGAACCATAGACTTTTTTTTTTTTTTTTTTTTTTTTGCGCGTTACGCGGGCCTCTCACTGTCGTGGCCTCTCCCGTTGCGGAGCACAGGCTCTGGACGCGCAGGCTCAGCGGCCATGGCTCACGGGCCCAGCCACTACGCGGCATGTGGGATCTTCCCGGACCGGGGCACGAACCCACGTCCCCTGCATCAGCAGGCGGACTCTCAACCACTGCGCCACCAGGGAAGCCCAGAACCATAGACTTTTATATTTACAAACTTATTTGCCATTTCCAGTCCTATAAATCTGAGTTTCCATTTATTTTTAAATTTTCTTTAATATCACTTTCTTACAAAGAAAATCCTTTGTAATTTGAAATAGGGGAGATCTAATAGTAGTGAAACATTTCCTTATTCATTTGTCTGAAGAAGTTCCTATCTTACCCTTATTTCTACTGAACATACAATTCTGTATTGACAGGGTTTTTTTTTTTTTTTCAGTACTTTAATGATATCCTTCCATATCCATTTGTCTTCTATTGAATTTGATATATGATGAAGTATTACATTTTTTCGTTTAATGTAATATTTTTCCTTTGTAGCTGTTTTCAGTAATTTCTTCTAACTTCTGATTTTAGCAGTTGATTATGATGGGTCTACATGCAAGCTTCTTTGTATTTATTCTGCTCAACATTTATTGAGCATTTTGAATGTGTAAGTTCATGTTTTTCATCAAATTTGGCCATTATTTCTTCAAATATTTTTCTGCCCCATCTTTATTCTATTTTCCTTCTGAGAAGAGAGTAATTACATATAAGGTCAAATTTTTAATCTTGTTCCACAGGTCCCTCAGACTCCTTAAATTTTTATTTTATTTTTGTTTCTCTGGGTTTTTCAAATTCAGTGGTTTCTATTAGATTATCTTTAAATTTATTGACCTTTCCTTCTTCCATTGTTATGCTATTGTTAAACTCATCCATGAAATTTGCATTTCAGTTATTGTACATTTCACTTCTCAAATTTCCACTTGGCCCTTTTCTACAGATCCTATTTCTTTACTGAATTGCTCTGTTTACTCATTAAGTCCATATTTTCCTTTGAGTTTTCCAACATATTTTCCCCTCAATATATTTTAAAGTTTTGTTTGCTAAATCTGATTTGAGATTGCTTTAAAGTCAATTTCTGCTCTTTGCTTGTTCATGGGTCACACTCACACTTTTTTCTTTCCTTTGTTCTTTTTTTTGACATCTAGTAATTTGTGGGGGGTGCTGTAAACTTGACATTGTCAATAATATGTTATATAGACCATGGTTTGTTATCTTTCTTTAAAGAGTATTGCCTTTTTCCCCCATGTAGGTGTTTCTATTATTGGTTGATCATCTTACACTTGTGTAGGCTTACTTTTAACACATTGTTTGGGTGGATCTGTAGAAAATATAAGGTGTTTATCAAGCTTGTCTAACTTTATAGGACACGTCCTCAAATCCATCTTTCCTACGCATCTTGTTAGGTTAACTTTTAGGTTTTTTTTTTTTTTTAAATGGCAGATCTAGATTAGAACTTACTCTAAGGAGTAGACTTTAGTCCTAATGATGATCTTTCTATTGCCTTAGCATACTGGGGTATTCATTCTCTCTCCTTCTGGAACAGAACTCCAATATATTTCAGCATGCTGAAATTTTAGTGTCTCTCTTCTCTTCTCATCTCGATAATAGCTGAGTCTCTCCCAGTACATGTGCAGCCTACCTTTCAGTTAAGAACTCAAAGATAAATTCTTCACAGTCTAACCCTCTCAACTCCCTCTGTCTGGTGCCCTGACTTCACATATCTTATATTTCAGTTGCTTCAAATACTACAAGTTTTAGTCTCTGCTTTCTCAGCTCAGAGGGATCATGGTGCTTTTCTTGGGCTCAAGTTCTCTGCAAAAAATTGGAAAATTGTGCTAAGGTACAAAGATGCAAGGATTGTGTGCCTCAGCTTGTGTTTCCCCTTTCTCGGAAATTCCAGTCTCAAGCTGCCTATTGTTCAATGCCTGAAAACAATTGCCTTATTGATTGATTGATAGAATGGCTAATTTCATACCTGTTATCCTACACTGTTTGGTAGATGAAGCTTCCATTAAACATGTTAATTTCTCAAAATTATTAATTTTTTTCATTGTATAGCACTAAAAGACTAATAGACAGTAAACAATCATGTAATACTCAAGTTATATATACATCTATAAAAGAAGCATAACTTTTTAATAGTTCGTTAAATATTCACTTTTAAACATAAAATAATTTATTTCATTTTGACTTGAAATATTCTACTAGAGAATTTACTTATTCCTACCAATTTTATTTATAGAAAATGCTATAGATGTTACCCAGAATTATTTGAAATTGTAAGTGATAACAAAAAAATCATGTAAATACTGACAAAATTAAATAATAAAAATTGTTTCGCTATATATGCCTATAGCAATTCTCCACTATATAGTGTCCAGCATTGTAATCAAAAGGGGAGATTGTAAACAAGTTTGTAGTTTGCTCTTCACCAATTATAAAAGAAGTGTTAATTCTTTGTTATTTTTGTGCAGAGACAAATTTAATTTGAGTACTTCATAAAATAGATATCTATTATAAACAATGCTTTTGCATTATTTTAGTATCGTGTCCTGCTAAGATTTGATATGAAAAATTCTTCAAATGATCACTGAAATATTTTTTAATTATATAAGAAGTTGTACAGTTAGTATTATTCTTATTTCTCAAACTAAAAACTCACTACAGTAATTAGTAGAATAAGACATTTGGAAACCGCAGTCAGATAAATTCTAGACGTGTCCTCAATTTAATATTTATATTTAATCAATAATTAGTAAGCACTAACCTTTGGCACTTGCAACAAAGTAGTCAGCAATAGTGGTACCATCCCCTTCATGGACTTATAGTTTAGCAGGATATTTACTTCTGAGTCTTAATATGGGTCAGGCAGACATTGTTCAAAATTACGTGTGTGTGTGTGTGTGTATATATATATATATATATATATATATATATATATTCTCATCTAATTCTTATGTTAACTCTTTAAAGTCTGTATCATCATTATTTTATAGATGAAGAAATAGAGGTATATTCTACCAGTGTCATACCATAACACTGCTTGTTATTTTTGAAACAAAAGCTTGGCTCTTATAAAACACTGTAGAGCACTTTTTGTATTATAAACTACTAATTCAGAATCATTACTGTGCAGTTCTTTGGCACTGAAGGGCATGCACCTTCAAAATGGCATAAGGGAAACTACAGAGAAAAGGGAAATCACATTGAATTTAATCCACCTGACCCAATAATATTGCCTGTCCTCTTACCATATCTCACCTTTCCAATTTTTAACAGTTACTTCCAATTTTATCTTTTCTCCACATTAAATTTTGAGCTACAGTGAAAAACTTTTGCTAAAAGTGAAGCTGGGGTCATTTTCTCTTTCTCCTCTCCATATCTATGTTAAGCAAAAAAACAAATTCAGACAAAGATAGGTACAGTTACACTCTATCCCCTTTCCCCCCTCTCCTACCCTATTCCCAGCTACATGCACCCTTCTTCCTATAACTCACCTCCATGCTCTGGAAGCCACCTTTCTTCTGATGTGAGCTAGGTTTACATAGATGACTTCATTATAATGCAGTCTAAAGTGCCTCAGACTACCATCCTCAACCAACTCAATCTCTCTATGTCCCAACAGATTAAAGATCATGTCACCTTGAACCTTAATTTTTGTTTGTCTCCACTGAAAAATACTTGTTTGTTGATGAATCATTTTCAAGCACTTTACTTCTATCTGTGGAAAACCTATACTTATTTTGTAACTTAAAGTGTGACAGGAAGGCAAATGGAAATGACCCAATAAGTAGCCTATTTTCCTGCTTTTGGTACATACACACTTTCTCACACACAGACACAAGCCTAGATGCAGGTACATCCACTCCCCAGAGACTTTAGCTGCATCCAGATTTGTAGCTGAAGCCAAGGACTTTGGGAAGAAGCCCCTTTGATTATCCACATGGACCTCCTGCCATGTTCTCCCAGTCACCAGCTGTCTGGCCCTCTGGCAATCCCAGTCTTTTGCTCTTCCCTGGAGCACTTCACTTGGCCACTGTGATCCTCTCAGCTGTCTCTGATTTTAATCTCCCCTTGGTTCAGGGTCTTAGAGCTTTTTGCTTCTTCCAGTTATTTCCAGTTTGAAATTTAAATTTACTCCCTTGTTCTTCCAACCAGAAGTGCTGGCTGTGAGGAAAATGATTGAAATGAGATACACATTATTTCATTTATTTTACTAAATATTTTCTTAACAACCTTGTCACATTGACGTTGTGCAAACACAGTGACACCTACATGTGTACATCTTTTGAACGCTATGTATCTACTTAGAGTCTATGGACTATCCATGAATGAAATCGACTTGCTCATATTTAAACTCAGGTACAACGAGTTACTTTGAGAACAAGATTCAGTGTTCAATCTGATTTGGATCAAGAAGTTTCAATTATTTCACTCCCAAGCCAGATCCTTCCCCATCATGTGTCTCTTGTCACTAGCTCAGTCATACAGCTCTTGGTAATATACTCCCCTTTCTCATAATTTCAGGGTTTATCTGCCACATATCACAGGAATGGCTTATCATCCGATACAGTCTAATACTTTTAGTGCATTTAATAAACATGATGCCTAATAATAATTAAGGAAAGCCAGCACTTAAACCCGGTTGTATCTGATTTTAAAGGCCAGCCTACATTCTATTTAATGCTGAAAAAAAGGGCATATATACTTAACACCGTAAATTTGCAGTAGTGTTGAACAAACCTCCCATGTTTTGTGAAGAAACCAAACAAAATCCCTGTGTGTCATCCACTGATGGTAATCCTGCTTTCTTCTCAGTGGAATCCTAAATAATGCTTTAAAACAGTTAACTTACAAAGTGGTTGCAATAGATATACGGGGAAGACTACTTCTCTTTGCTCTCTATTGGCCTAATTATTGGTTTCAACAAGTAAAGGATAACTTTCCATTTTAATTCCCTCTAAGGGTATAAATCTCATTAATTCACACTTTTATTTCTCTTTTAACTTTACATATATTTCCTACCAACATCACTCCCAGTGACAATAGCCCAAGCCATCCCTGTCTGCTTACAGTTTCGTGTGGGTTAAAAGAGGGTCTGGGTAAGACTATGAATAGTTTCATGAGCTCATTCTCACTCCTAGGAAACTCAAATGTCATGGTTTGCTGAGGGCAGGTCAGTCATATAACTGTGGTATAAAAATGATAGCATATTTTAATGTGTAAATAAAGAATGCCATATGGATTTCTAGATGACTTGATTCATTTGCTTTAATGAAGAGCTAATCTATAAATATATATATATATTAATATATCTATTTAACTCTCTATTTTTTACAGTATCCTAAACTGTCCTAGATTTTGATTTGAGCAGTTTTTCTATAAATCCATCCCACCACCAACAAAAAGTCTCTCAATGTTCAGTTTCCCTTAGGCTTTGCAACTGGGAACATAATTCTCTTGAAGTATAACCACTGCATCCTATCCTAATGTCAACAGGAAGAAGAGCTTACTCTTAGAGAAATGGTAAATATAGTCCCTTGTTCGTAATACCCACTTCAAAACAGGGACCAGGAGGTCAAAACATTACAGCATGTTTGTTTAAATGTCTTCAGTTCCAATAGCTAAGCCACTTCTCTTCCCAAGAGTCCACAGTCCAAAATTTCAGGGAGCAAGGAAGAAAATGCGCTGAAAAACCCAGTCACCTCTTGCAATGAAAATCTTTCCCTAGACTAATGAAAAACCTATTTTAGAATGGGAAGTGTGAAAGTGAGAATCTGAGAAGAAAACTGAACCAGTTGCTCAAGTCCATCTGGAAGGTAAATTTTATTGGTCATATGTACACAACAAAAGTGAAGACAGAAAAATTCCATGCTGTGTACGAAAGAGGAGACTTTTGTGAGAATTAAAAGTCAATATTCAGGGAGTGACCTATGGTTGCAATTTGTAGCCTTCTTTTTACTTCCATTCAATCAGGAGAGAAGTGGCCTACCTACATCTGACAGGTACATTACGTGTAGAAATCTGGGCTTCAAAATAAATGATAAAGAGATAAAATAATTCTACAGAGCATAGCAGATATGGACTAAAAGGGGGTAGATAGAGAAATGTAGGGTTAGAATCAACAGTAACAAAATTATGAGGCAAAAAAAACAATAAGGATGGACTGTGCCTTGGGAACATGATATAAATAACGGGGAGGAACAAAACAGTAGTTGAAAGGTAGACTGGAGGTACATGCTTCACTGGTTCTTTAGGACAGAAAGAAATGCTTCTAAGGCTGCCTGAAGGGGAAAGAAGATGGGAAAATAGAATGACCCCTTGAAACAAAATAAACAAACACTGTAGAATACTAGGATTTAAGATGAGCAACTTTTACCTAGTCCTTGTGACTTGGGTAAGTTTAACACACGTGTGTCTCATTTTCCTCATTTATTAAATAAAGATGATACTAACGACTTTGACTAATCTCAAATGGCTTTTTTAATTGTTAACTGAATTATGTCTTACAATGCATGTTGGAAAAGACTAGCCAGTGTTGACTACTGAAGTCTATCCCTTTACCATGATGTATGTATGCGTGTTGCTAGGTTGTAGGTTATTTAACTTGTACTAGTTTACAACACGTTGATTGGTAAGCTGTGCTATAATAGTATGTTGTTGTTCTTGCATCTTAGAAAGCTTATTAATGTGAAATGCTCAAATGGAAAGGCTGAAACATTGATAAGTAGAGTGCTGGACAGTAATAAACGTATGAACTTCCTGATTTTAGACAACCAGATCAGACCATTTTTTTCAGGAATTTACAATTTGCATTGAGAAAATAACACTGTCCTATGGCATGGAATTCTGGAATGGACCAGTTGAACTGACAGTGCTTTCCTTCTAAGCAGGGGTCCGCAAGCAGCCAAATTTCAAGCCAAAATGTAGTGACCATGGAAGGGTGGGCATTGCCTGATTCCAATGCACGAGGGCTGACCTGGATGGCTGCAACACATCAGCTTGACTGAACTTTTGACAGATTTCTTCCTGGCAATAGGCCCCTGACCTCCCTTTTCTTGGAACACTTATTTTAGAAAACTTGCAATCATAAAATCCTTCTCTGCTCAATTGAGATGTAAATCTTCTGCAACCTAGGAATATCTTTTTCAAGAACCTGGGAGCCACTTCTATGAAATATAATCATCAATAAAGACGGGGCCCCTATCTCTTAGCCACCATGGAAGGGTAGAAGCCTAACAAGTGCCATTTAGCAAACACAGGTGACCTAATCACATGGACCAATCTCCCCACTAATGTCTTTCAGTACTTTTCCACTAGCTCATCCCAGCACTTAAAACCACTCTCACATTTTGTTTCAGCAGAGTTGAATTTAGTCTCTCTTCTGTACTGCAGTTGTTTTGAATAAAGTCTTCCTTGCTTATTTAACTCATCCAAGTGCAATTTTTCTTTTACGGAGCTGAGAGTTTGATTTATGCAACTTCACATGTTGAGGCCCTCCTTCCCTTGGTTAGTATTTTGATTCAATACTGCCAGCCTCTGACTCTTTATTATTTTCACCTCTCATCAGTGCTGCTCAGCCCTGGTTATACATTTGAATCTTCTGAGGAGTATCTAAGCATAATGATGACTGGGCCCAACCAGAGAGTCAAACTCAATTGATCCAAGGTGAGGCTGGGGTATTGTTCTTGTTAAAAATTGCCCCAGATTATAGTAATTGGTAAGACTGAGAAGTCCTTTACCAGGGGGTAAAACTTTTTCCTTTCACACAATGCTTCTCCAAACATGTAAAATAAAATCAATCAGATTCTCATCTACCAAATTAGAATTGCCTGCCATTTCTGCCTCCTGGGCTATTTCTAGGTTATCTTGATTGTAGATTGGGGGTTTTCTAAACTCTTTGATCACATATTTATCGACATCTTCTAGATGTTTCTCCTGTGAAGACAGAGGTCATTTCATTATGCCCAGATTTTACTAGTTTATTTATAAAAAAATCTTTAAATTCAGAAATGAGGATGGTGAAAGACTTATTTGAGCCCCCTTTTTTATTTGGCTCATTCTGTTTCTTCAAATCTCATCAGAAGTGTTATATTCTCTAGAACTGCTTACCTTTACCCTAATGCTCCTCATAAATGACAGAATGGTATCACCTGTGAGTTTGATGGAACTGCAGACTCAGAGCACACACCCACGTGTACTGAATCAGGATGATTCAGAGCCGTTAACAAGATACCCAGGTGATTCTGATCCACATTAACAGTTGTGACGTACTACTTAATTCCTAACGTAGCTTTCTGACCACGCCTGTGGGCTTCCAGCACAAACTGGGTTTGCTGCAACCTAGTTCTTATCAGAAGGAAAAGGAACCCTGGCTTACTTGTTTGCCCCTTTCACTGGAAGGTAAGTTATTTGACAGAAGATTTTGCTTGATTTTTGTATTACTAGTATCTAGCACATTCCCTGGTGTTTAGTAGGCATTCAATATATATGTTGAAGAAATGACTTCTTAGTTATTCTTAGTCTTCCTAGTTTTTTTCCTGTTTCCTTTTCTTTTTCAGTCCCATATTTTAGAATCATATACTATATTGTTACAGTATTAGGTGATGTTAGTGACATGGAATATGTATAAAATAGAGAAATGAAAAATAAGATTGTAATATCATCCCAACACAATATTTTTCTCAAAAACCACTCATGTGTTTACTTTATATGTTTGAGTAGTTGCCTTCATGATATAGATAAAATGTTGAATGTTATTTTTTTCATGTAACATTATGCAATAAACATTTCCATGCAGATACTTACTTTTCAAAACCACTACTTTTTTTAAAATTGAAGTATAGTTGATTTACAATATTGTATTTCAGGTACACAGCAAAGTGATTCAGTTATAGTATGTATATATTTTTCCAGATTATTTTCCATTGTAAGTTATTACAGCATATGGAATATTGTTCCCTGTGTTATACAGTAAATCCTTGTTGCTTATCTATTTTATATATAGGGTGTATCTGTTAATCCTAAACTCCTAATTTATCCCCTCCACTCCCTCTCCCCTTTGGTAACCGTGTTTGTTTTCTATGCCTGAGTCTGTTTCTGTTTTGCAAATAGACTCAGCTGTATCATTTTTTTTAGATTTCACATATAAGCAATATCATATGATATTTATCTTTGACTTATTTCACTTAGCATGATATCCTCTGGGTCCATCCATGTTCCTGCAAATGGCAACATTTCATTCATTTTTATGGCAGAGTAATATACTCAAAAGCATTTTTTTTTCTTTTTTTTTTTTTTTTTTGCGGTACGCGGGTCTCTCACTGTTGTGGCCTCTCCCGTTGCGGAGCACGGGCTCCGGACGCGCAGGCTCAGCGGCTATGGCTCACGGGCCCAGCCGCTCCGCGGCATGTGGGATCTTCCCGGACCGGGGCACGAACCCATGTCCCCTGCATCGGCAGGTGGACTCTCAACCACTGCGCCACCAGGGAAGCCCCTCAAAAGCATATTTTCAATGTCTACTTAATAATTTCAATGAGCATTGTAGGTTATTTACATTATGACCTCCGTCCATCTCTCTAGAGGTATCAGTCAATACATGCATGCCCTTTGCTCTAAACAGACTGGACTTACTGCTGCCTTTGCTTCTCTTACAGTCCTGATTTTTTTCTGAAACAATTACTTCCTCCTAATGCTTTCTCTAAATAACTCGGCCAATTAAAATCCCATCCCATTGTATATGACTAAATGCAAACTCCTCTATAACACTTGCTCTTGTAAATCTCAAAAGATGTCTCTCCATTCTCAAAATTCCTATCACTCCCTGTTTCTTTTTCCTATTATGGCATTTATCACACCCACCCTGGAATTGTCTTTTAGTTTATCAGTCCACCCACAAGCAAATTTAAGAACCCTGCCCAAGTATTATTGTAATTATATTACAATTATGTTAAAACATTATTGTTTTTATATTTATAATAATTAAAGAGACTTGCTCATAGGAGATACAAATTTTCAGCTTTACTGAAATATGCTTAATATAAAAACATTGCACATATTTAATGTATTTTGATGAGTTTTGACATATGCATATTCCTGTGATGCCATCATCAAAGTAATAAACACATCAATTACCTCCAAAAGGTTTCTTCCCTTGCTCTTTTTTTTTTTTTTAAGCTTTGGTGGTGACACCAAAGGCACAGGCAACAAAAATAAAAATAGATAAGTGGGACAATGTTAACCTAAAAACCTTATGCACAGCACAGGTGATAGTCAACAGAGTGAAAAGAGAACCTCTTTGCAAACCAGATATCTGATAAAGGGTTAATTTGAAAAATGTATAGGGAACTCCTGCAACTTAATAGCAAAAAACAAACAAAAAAACAGTTACAAAATGGGTAAAGGACTTGAATAGACATTTCTCCAAAGAAGACATTCAAATGGAGAACAGGTGTATTAAAAGTTGTTCAACATCACTAATTAACAGATAAATGCAAATCAAAACTTGAATCACCTGAAACCTGTTAGGATGGCCATTATCTAAAAAACAAAAAGATAGCAAGTGTTGGTGAGGATATGGAGAAATTGGAACGCTTGTTCACTTTTGGTGGGAATATAAAAAGTGTGCAGCCACTATGGAAAACAATATGGAGGTTCTTACAAAATTAAACATAAAACTGTCATATGATCCAGCAATTCCACTCTCAGGATACTCAGAAGCTTCTTTTTGATTCAGAGTCCTTTAATTTGCTCTTTTAAATGGAATGTTCTTCCTTCAGATACTTACATGGCTTCAGGTCTCCTTCAAATCGTGGCTTTTTAACCTTGCATCCTTTTAGCATCCCCCTTACTCTTTCTCCTTTCATTATCCTTTTTAAAGCTTTGACAGCACTATTATTTGAAATTTTATGATATGTGTTTGTTTATTGTCTTCTCCACTAGAATGTAATCACTTTGAGGGCAGGAACTGGAAGAGTTTTTGGCACATAGCTTATCAAGAAATATTTGTGGAATGAATGATAGAATGAATTCATATATATATTTTAAACTATGTTAATCTAGCTTTTTCTGACACACAGTACTATAATTTTAAGTTAGAATTTGTGCATGAATCATAATCTTGTTTCCAAGACTGGACATATAAAAAACTTTTAGTAAATTCTTCTTCCTCAATTTAATTTGACTGAATAAGCACAAAGCCACTATGATAATGAGAACCAGAGAGAAATCAAGGAGTTAAATTTCCATGAAATATCTAAGGGTCATAAGAGCTAAGGAAATAATCTCCTTCTCACTTTCTCACTTTCTCCAATATCTCCTTTGAGAATATGCACCATTTATTAAGGCAAAATACAGGGTAGATGTACCATCAAAGGGATTCATCATAATAAGACCAAGCTTTTGTTTTTTAAAAGATGAGCATCTGGGGCTTCCCTGGTGGCGCAGTGGTTGGGAGTCCACCTGCCGATTCAGGGGACACGGGTTCGTGCCCCAGTCCGGGAAGATCCCACATGCCACAGAGCGGCTGGGCCCGTGAGCCATGGCCGCTGAGCCTGCACGTCCGGAGCCTGTGCTCCACAACGGGAGAGGCCACAACGGTGAGAGGCCCGCGTACCGCTAAAAAAAAAAAGATGAGCATCTGGGAATAGAGCACCTGGAAAAATGTTAGAGATTTTCAGGCTGAGCTGTCTACTCTAAATACATTTCTATGGTTCATTATTTTCATAACTTTTTTTAGTTTACCATGTCAGAATATAAAACTTCAGTGCCCAAATCTGCAGAAGCTTCTGCTTTATAAAGGAACTACATATCCCCATCAGAATGCTTTTTGAAGTTTAAAAAAAAATAAGGTTAAACTGATTCATGTGAATTATAATAGCATGACAGAGCATCACTTATGTGTCTCTAGCAATATTTCTGTAATGTAACCTGAAAGGACTAAGATGGCTAATATGATTTGTATCAGAGATTTTAAGAAAGAAAAAGAATACACTGTTTGATAGATGTTTAGTGAAGTAAACTACTTTCAAGCGAATATGACACACACACACATATGCACACACACAGTAGGAACTTATTACAGTCTAAAGCACATATTTTTAGGGTTTCTAAAACATGGGTTTAAAATAAATAAATCATAAATAAATCTGTAGCTAGCTGTAATATGTGCATTATATGTCTAATTCTACTTAGTGTAAAACCACTGGAACATTTTGAAGGTAATTCTTGACTGCATTTTCCCAGCAGTTATAATAGATATCATGAAAGCGTAACTTTGTAGGTAACAGGTGAGGTCATCCCTAAGTCTAAATTTTGATGAACTGTGGCTTTTGGACTGAGATATAAAGGCAGTGTCTATGAGCTGAAACTCAAATAATCCATAGTTTTGTCTCATTTTAGGATCCAACAGTGAAGAAGTAATCAAATGCTAACTTGCGTACTCAATCACCCCAATTGTACCGGTGATTGTAGTCCATTATATGTACATACTGAAGTATAAAGAATAAAGAATTTTCTGTATTGAATTAACAGTTTAAAAATATACTAGGATTAATAGTCTCCTTGTTATGTCAATATACATGATTGATCTTAATTTCCGGAAATTTAGTTATTGTAACTCTCTCTTCCCACTATGGGATTCTAAGATTTTTAAAAGCAGGTTAAAAAATAAATGAGAGATTTTCTGATCCAGGAAGAGAAAAATGAAGACATAAAACTAAAAAAGACTCGAAAATTTGATATCCTCAGACATTAAAGTATAATAATAAATACTATAGCTTCAAGGTATAAATTCACATGACCCCCTGCAGAGGGCTATGAGAAAGAATTCTTTTGGCACTGTGTCTGTCTTTAGAACCTCACACCTCAAGACAAACACAGACATGAAATTAAATATGGAAAAGACATAGCAGCTGCAGAATAAAAATGTTAAATAATTACATAAATAAACAGACATCTGATACCTTCGGGTCAGAAGAGAAAAGAAAATTGAGGAAGAGTAGAAAATTAATAAAGTTTCATCATTTTTGACTTTTAAAAATAATTTTTCCACTCGTGATTAGATTTGTTTAGCTGAATAACCCCAAAATAATGAGTGATGAATAAAAAATCATACCCATGAGGAAAAGGAGCATGCTTTATTTAACAGAATTGTATAAATATGTGTAGATTTTAGACATAATTGACCAGGTTAATGCCTTGAGAATCTAATCACTGAATGATAGGAGGAAATATAAAAATGTTTATAAACTGTAACTTTATTTCCAAATGCATTCTCCATTCATTCCAGATACTATAGTACACAGAGTTTACAAAATTTTTATTTAAAATCGTCATGGAAGTTTTTTCCTGGCCTCCTCACTGAGGACTCCAAGAGGCAGACTTGTCATATATTTGATCTTAACTAATTGGGAGACATAGTTTCTTAAATAAAATTTAAAAAAAATACACATAGCCCTTAAGATCTTGTCATACTTCCGTTAGTTAACCAAATGTTTTCTGTCACCAATAGGCTCAGTGTTCACTGTTTATTAGCAAGCATGAGTTCTGGTGCCTTTTCAGTGGTATAATGGATGGTTGGTGAACATATGAATAAGCAGAGTATCATCAGATATTTCCAGAAGCTTATTGCCCTGTGCAGCTGTGACTGACACTCTCTACTTTCTTTTGTCAAGTGGCTACACGGAACCTAGGCTAAAAGATTTCCAGCACTATCAAAAGCATATTACAGTGGCTTCCATCTTAGAAGGTAAGTTCCCAATGAGGGAAGATTAAGTTGTCTATGTGTGTGGTTCTGGGGTTAGGCATCAGGAGACTCAAAGAGAACTCTAGGATTATCTTTTTTATCTTCTTTGTTATTTTCTATATTTTCCTGAATTTCTACATATTTGACTTCACTTAAAATCCAGTGATTTTGCTGGTTGTTGAGAGTTACAGAAATTAACTTAAAAATCTGTTTCATATACTGTGTATTTTTCTGGTAGAAACATATTCAAAATATTCAATGACATTTACTAAAAAGGAATATATTTTTGTACATTATTATTTATTGAAGTGTCTTAGGTTTTTGACAATGAAAAACTCTGGCCCATTGAATTGTGGATGTCTTTCTCTTTTTCTTCTTTTCATTATTATTATTATTATTAAACGTATAACACATTGGAAATGTCTGTCACGTCTAGCAGATAACAAAGTCAAAAAAAAAAAGGAAAGTGTTTCCAATCTGCTTCTGGCCTCTACCTGCAATTTCTATTCTGTTTCCATGGAAATGGAAATCAGATAAATAATAAAGTAAAAAGAAATTCTTTTATTTGTGAATTTTTTAAGCTTGTAATTTTTTTCAATAAAAGTATAGTGATTTTTTCAAGTTAAGAGATCAAATTTTTTTTTACTGTTTTTTTAAAAAATTTATTTATGTTTGGTTGTGTTGGGTCATTGTTTCTGTGTGAGGGCTTTCTCTAGTTGAGGCAAGCGGGGGCCACTCTTCATCGCGGTGCACGGGCCTCTCACTGTCACAGCCTCTCTTGTTGCGGAGCACAGGCTCCAGATGCGCAGGCTCAGTAGTTGTGGCTCACAGACCCAGTTGCTCCGCAGGATGTGGGATCTTTCCAGACCAGAGCTTGAATCCGTGTGTCCTGCATTGGCAGGCAGATTTTCAACCACTGCGCCACCAGGGAAGACCTTTTTTACTGTTGATCAATATTTTTATTGAAGTATAGTTGACTTACAATGTTGTGTTAATTCCTGCTGTAAAGTGATTCAGTTATACATATATACACATTCTTTTCTATATTTTCCATTATTATTATAGGATATTGAATATATTTCTCTTTGATGTACAGTAGGACCTTGTTGTTTATCCATTCTATATATAAAAGCATACATCTTCTAACCCCAACCTCCCACTGCCATCATCCCTCCCCCAACTCCCTCCACCTTGGCAACCACCAGTCTGTCCTCTATGTCCTGATTCTGCTTCTGTTTCATAGATAGGTTCATTTGTATCATTTTAGATTCCACATATAAGTGATATCATACGATATTTGTACTTCTCTGACTTAACTTCACTCCGTATGACAATCTCTAGGTCCATACATGCTGCTGCAAATGGCATTATTTCATTCTTCTTTATGACTGAGTAATATTCCATTGTATATATATATATACCACATCTTCTTTATCCATTCCTCTGTTGTTTCCATGTCTTGGCTATTGTGAATAGTGCTGCTATAAGGGTGCCTGCATCTTTTTGAATTATAGTTTTGTCTGAATATATGCCCAGGAGTGGTATTGCTGGATCATATGGTAATTCTATTTTTAGATTTCTGAGGAACCTCCATACTGTTTTCCACAGCGGCTGCACCAACTTACATTCCCACCAACAGTGTAGGAGTGTTCCCTTTTCTCCATACCCTCTCCAGCATTTGTTATTTATAGACTTTTTAAAAAATTGTATGATGGCCATTCTGACCAGCGTGGGGTGGTACTTCATTGTAGTTTTGATTTGTATTTCTCTAATAATTAACGACATTGAGCATCTTTTCATGTGGCTATTGGCCATCTGTATTTCTACTTTGGAGAAATGTCTATTTTGATCTTCTGCCCATTTTCAATTGGGTTGTTTGTTTTTTTGTGGTTGAGTTGTATGAGCTGCTTATATATTTTGGAAATTAAGCCCTTGTCAGTCTCATCGTTTGCATATTTTCTCCCATTCTGTAGGTTGTCTTTGTTTTGTTTATGGTTTCCTTTGCTGTGCAAAAGCTTGTAAATTTGGTTAGGTCCCATTTGTTTAGTTTTGTATTTATTTCTATTGCCTTGGAATACTGACCTAAGAAAACATTGGTACAATTTATGTCAGAGAATGTTTTGCTTATGAAGAGAAATCAAATATTTAGTAGTTATTTCTTGAAACTATTTTCATTCCAGAAACCAATTACTTAGGCAGGAATATATAACTTTTGTAAGAAAAAATAATTGCTGGCCTTGATGTGACTCAGTCTTTAATCTGTGTTAGTCTTATGATATCCAGAACAACCTGATAGACCAAACAGTACCCCACTGGGAACCAGTGGGGCCTTGACCCCCGGAAAAAGACATCACCTGCCTTGCTTTGGGTTGGTAGGAGGTGGAGTGATGCTTCTGGAACCAGTGGAGCTGTTGAGGAGGACAAGAGGAAGGACTGATCTCCAGTTCAATATGTGCCTGACGTATAACGTGGCACCTTAAGCATTGCAGTGATAATTTGGAAGCAGCTTGGTCTCTAGAGCTGCTCATGTTATCTCCTCCCATTATTTAGAGTCTGTCTGTCCTGTGCTGCTATGCTTTTATCACATCTAAGCTCCAAAAGAGGGATACTATATTAAGTTCATGCTCTTTTTTTTAACCATTATTACTGAGAATTAATTACTTCATTTCGTTTTCTTCATGTTATGCTATATCAAACATCTTCTATTCTTCCAAAATAATTTCTTTACTACTTTTGGCAAGTAGACAGAGATACTTTAAGATCGATTCTGGATTCTTTTGAACAGTACCATTGTCTCACAAAAACCTGTGATGGGAGTCACAGTCTGATATGGGACCATAGCTCTATACATAAGATGATGGCTGTAGTTATCCTTTTGTGTTCTCCCCTGAGGGAAAAACACCCACTCTTTACGTTTTTACAGAACAGAGCTATAGTGTATGTTTCATTACTTACATGGTTTATTTGAAGTATTCTCTAACCAGATATGTTTTATTGATTTTACATTTATTATGGTCTTATATTTATTATACTACACCCACCCCCCACCCCCCCATCCCCACACGTAGACACTGCTCTAAAGCATAAGAGAACCAGGAATACATCATGTAATAGGTATACACTCTGCCCTGGCTCCCATGGTCTGATCAACATTAAAGAAACTTATGTATTTTGCATTGCGAAACTCATGCCTAAGTTCAATTCATGCCTTTTGCAGTATGCTTTTATTTACACATGTTCTGAGACTTCCTGGAGCTTAGAGATCTCATGACTGCACAGAGAAATTCATGCGTGAGAATAGAGTGGTTTAGAGCATGAGACATGAACTTCTCAAAGTCAAATTCTAACCCTCTTCTTTGCTATAAAAAAAAAATGCAGAATTGCTATTAAATCTCTCTAAGCCTCAGTTTGCTAATCTGTTAAACAGAAATAATTATAGTTCTACTTGATGGGATCAATGTGAAGATTAAATATACCTGGCATATAATTAATGTGTTTTATAACATGTTTTATAAGTATATAAATTGGACAGATAACAAAGATGAGAAAGTAAGTGGAGTCACCATTTAAGTATTGTCCAACTGCAGTCACTGTAGAGAGTAAAAAAGGGGTGCTAAGATAATTAAAAATATGTAATTTTTAAAATATTTATATACTGATGGAAAAATGGTTATTTAGGTACACATAAGATACTTCAAAAATTATTTTCAAAATAAATTATTAAAAATAAAAATAATGTATAATCATATACATTAGACTATAAAATTTGTATTGATTTAGCAATAACAAATAGTGATTTTTGGCACATTTTCACATACTTTGATCAGCCTAGTCTTCTTGTTTCTGTCTGTAGCAGGGTCTCTGCAGCCAGTTCACTGCTCCGGCCTGAGCACCACTGGCCAATACAATGAGAACAACCCAAGACCAGAAGGAGTTCACTGTCCCTAGTAACTTGGGTCCTAGTGCACTTTCTTTCAGCACCAAGTACTGTGCATGGCATTCATAAAAGTTACTTGTAAAGGGACAGTAAGTTATACTGTAACTAGAAGGATTTGGGTAAGAGAGCCAATTATATTGCTAGTTGTCTTTCAAATTTAACTGCATGTGTCTCATACCTGCTAGCTGAGACCATGTGGAACTTCAAAGCAACTACTCCTTTGCCACTCTTAAGTATGTTACTTTATCAAGAAATGAACAATTTGGGCAAATGCTAAACCAGTCAAGACATTGGGAGAAGAATTTTAATTTGGTCTGCCCCAAGAGAGTCCTGTGGTCACCTGAAAAGTATGCCCCTGAAAATCCGTCAGTAGTTCTGTTTGAAATGTGGGGATTTATTTAGACATAAATTACTGCAGAATTAATAATATGGAAAGTTTTTTAAGTAAACTATTATCAAGTTAAAAATTCTCTGAAAGTCAAATTGAACCTAAATTTCTGGAGTGGGATAATAGGCAATCCATTCTAGTTTTTTTTTTTCCTTTAATTTATTACTTACAGGATTCCACACACGTTCTATAGGAAAACAATTGTAAAAATAAGTATAGACCGTTGAAATATATAATTTTTTCCAACAGAAAGAACGTTCTGGTATATTGATAATAACCTAAGAAGTGGCGTTGAGATGTTAAGTAGAATAATTAACTGAATCTAGGAAGACCCTAAGGGCATTTGACATAATTTTGCCCTTAAGAGTGCTGCTGTCCACAATCTTGTCCAAGTCTTTAGGACACACCTGCAAGAGCGTCTCTATGTTATATCCTATGTAATGGATTACTAAGTTTAGGATCTGAGCATTTCAACTCTGCTATATAACGCCAAGCCATTTTTTTCTTTTCTTTTTCCTTTTTTTTTTTTTCCGGTATGCGGGCCTCTCACTGCTGTGGCCTCTCCCGCTGCGGAGCACAGGCTCCGGACTTGCAGGCTGGCCATGGCTCAGTGGCCCAGCCGCTCCGCGGCATGTGGGATCCTCCCGGACCGGGGCATGAGCCCGTGTCCCCTGCATCGGCAGGCGGACTCCCAACCACTGTGCCACCAGGGAAGCCCCCAAGCCATTTTTAAAGTAATAGATAACCATTCATGAAAGTTTGGTTGCTTCATATCTAATTTATAGGTAATACTATCAGACCCTATTCTGGCAGGGTAAAAATATAAATCATTGAGGTTTTAATTTGTATTTCGTAATTACTAATGAGGCTGAACACATTTTTAACCTTACTGGCCACTCTTATTTCCATTAGATTGCTTGTTTTCTTTGTTTAGCTTTACAGGAATTCTTTATACTTTCTGAATGCCAATCCATTGTCAACAGTGTGGAAGTAACAAATCTCTTTTTCCAATGTATGTTCCAAATATGACTTGTCAAGTTCCAAGTGTGAGTTGTCTTTTCAATCCATTTAGAAAAGAAAGAATTATGAATAGTATTTATATTCTTATGTTCAATGTAGTAAAGTGTATTATTCTTTTTCTTTTATACTTTCTGCTTTGTATGTTTTGCTTAAATCCTTTCCTCAGCCTACTAACTAATCAAATAATTTTAAAGAACATAAAAGCCTGCTGTGTTCCAATTCCTCCCATTTTCTTTTTACATATTTCATTGATTTGTTTGACCAGCATAAATAATGTCCCATACTGAGAATAGAATGTTCTTTCTACATGCTTATGACATGAATATGTCACAAATTATCAGGGTTCTCAGGGGAAATTAGTGCTACTTGCTAACTATTATCAGAAAAGATTGCTTAAAATCATTTACTTAAAGTTAACCCAAATGTTTTTGTTATCTTTCAAAAAAAAGAAAAAAATAAATCCTTTCCTACCCTGAGGCCATCAAGGTAATTTTCAATATTTTTCTTCTAACCGTTTGTAAGTTTGGCTTTTACACCAAATCTTTTAAGTTTATGAAATTGATTGTTGTGTATGGTGTTAGGTAGAGATTTATATATATTTCCTCATGGAAAAAATCCACTTCCCTTTTACCTGAAACTATAATTCTGTCATATATCAGGCTACCAATGCTTTTACTTAAAAATAATATAATTCTGAATAAAGCACTTAAAGAGTTCATATTCATTTTTGATTGTACCTTTCAAGTCTCTTTCAAATCAATATTACTGGAATATATTTCACATCATACTAAGCAAAATCTTTGTCTTTTTCATTTAACATATCTTTTAAACATTTTCCCACATTTCTACCCAATCTTTCTAAACATTACTTTAATGAAGTCATAAGAGTCTTCTGTGGAGTGAATGTTTGTGACCCCTGTCAAATTTATATATTAAAGCCTTAACCTCCATTGTGGCTGTATTTGGAGATGGGGCCTCTAAGGAATTACTTAATGTTAAATGAGGTTATAAGGGATGGCTCTGATCTTGATCAGCCTAGTGTTTTCATGAGAAGTGGCACCAGAGAGGAGCTCGTTCTCTCTCTCTCTCTTCCCGCCCCTCTCTGTCTGCCACGTAAGGACGCAGTGAGAACACAACCAGTCACAAGCACAAAAGACAGTTCTCATCAGGAGCCAAATTGGCTGGCACCTTGATCTTGGACTACTCAGCCTCCAGAACTGTGGGAAACTAATTTCTGTTGTTTAAGCCTCACAGTCTGTGACATTTTGTTATGGCAGCCCAAGGAGACTAATCTACAATGTTTTAGGATTCTCTTAAGTGTTATTAAGTCCTTTGATACAATAGATAATGCTACATTGACTGTGCCAGAGTAAGGATACATTAAGATCTTTGAGTTTCTTTATATGATAAATTCCCAGGAATAGATTTAGTAAGTGAAAGGACCTAGCATATTTACAGCTTTTTAAAATATTTTGCCATACTGTTTTCTCAAATGATTATATCATTATAAATATATCAGTAGTATTAGAATATACCAATTGCACTTTAAATCGAGGCTTTGTTATAACTGTTTTAATATGATAATGAGATTAGTATGATAGTACTTATTGCTTTGATTTTCAATTTACAACCCGTATTCTTAATGTTCAGTTTCTCCTTTACATAGAGGCTAAGTCTCTGGCTGTTAGCAAAAGATCTCTCCTTCGATTCACAAAGCTAATTCTGTATATATACATTTTGTTCAGTCATAGGACATGTTTACAATTTGCTTACAAACAAATAATATACTCTAACAATAAGAAAATAAATTCAAAGAAAAATTTATCCCAAAACTCAAATGCCATTAAGTCAGGGGAAAAAAAAACCAGGATTTTTCCCTCCCTGCTTTATTTTAACACACACAAACACATGAAAATAAAATACTCATAGATATAATATAAAAATACTTAAAGGCCATATAAATACATATATACATACATATAAATTAACCATTAAACTAAAAATCTATAGAAAGCAATGGTTTCAGTGTGTTATTTTAGAAGACAAACTTGTACTAAACACCTTACATACAACCACACAATAACTGAAACTAAAAACCCGTTGGTTACTTTAATAGACATTTGGTCTCTTTTCATTATTTAAGAAAAGAGACATTGTGTGAAAAACAGCTTTTAAGCTTTCAATTTGTAGGTTTCAGAAATAGGCCAGCATGAATCGCAAAGAGCCAATTACTACAAAGCAGTGATATTCACATTTCTTTAATATTTCCGCTAACCTTATTTTTCCTGTGAGCAAAATAGCTACCGCTATTTGCTCAGAATTGGCGGCCACGATCTAACTGGCTGTCAAAGAGTCCCTGTGTCTCTCGCTAATTTCAAGCTCTATTGAACAGTGCTGCGGGGCAGGACCAGTGTGCAACATTAGTAGCAGTCCTGGCACTATTGGGGATAATCTTAAAGTAACTTGTGGATGTTGCTAATTAAGGTTCCTCCTCACCCCTTTTTCCTCTTTTGTTTAGTTTGCCTTTGTTTAATAAACTAGTTATCCATGGTACAATTCATTGCTACAAATACCTGGCCAGCAGGTATTATAAAAATACAAGTGGAGTGCTATTCCATAGCTAGAAAAAATAAACTAACAGAAATCATGCACCACTAAACTTGTCTAAGAGATAACAAATGTACTTTTCCAAGCTATTTTCACAATCTCCCTTAGAGGTCTCTCTTTCATGTACCCTCTCTTCCACTAAAGAAAGGCAATCTAAATGTAACTTTGCACTTCTTCACCTGAAATCCTTTCTAGTTTCCTGTAATTATCTGCTGTATGACCCCTACCTCCGCTGACACAGTATTTATTTTACCAGTGAACACCTAGGGACTCAGTTCAAATGAAAACATTTCAATCCCTTTTTTCTTCAACTTTTTTCAAGATGTGTATTTTTTAACTCATTTCTGAAATACATGTATACTCAGCCTATTATCAGGTTTTTGATCATTTCCTTTTAACTGTGACTTCCCCTTTTTTAGATTCTGTGAGTTCCTCTTCCCTCACTCTCTTGGTTTATTAAGATTTTCCTAGATTTCTTCCTTGTAGCTTTCTCTACTTGGCCTTCATTTGTTATCCTCCTAGTAATCTCATTCCCTCTTAATGGTTTTAAGTACCACCTGGATGATGATAACTAACACGTGTATACCCCTCCTATATTGTTCTCCTAAGAGCCTAAGCTGTATTTTTACTTGCTATTTAACCTCTCACCTAAATACTAACAGGCATCTCAAACTCAATATGTTTTAGAAATCTGTTTGGTAGTGTGTATTAAACCTGAACAAAGGTATGCTCTCTGACCCAGCATTCCACAACCTGGTCTAGACTCCACAGAAATATATGCAAATGGACACTGTAAGATATGTACAGGAATGTTCATAGTATCATTATTTACAATAGCCCTAACTGAAAAACCCAGACAACAGTAGAATAGGTATATTAATTAGAATAAATTATAAAGTGGAATACTGCATAACACTGTGAACAAGTGAAATGTTAGAAGTCTGGGTACTGTTTCTCTCTGAGGAGGAATACAGGTAGCTAGGAGAAGTTACAAGTAGCTTTCTGTGGGACTGACAGTGTTCAATGTTCTCTGTATTCATCTGTATTCTGGTTATATGTATGGCCCCTTGGGGAAAATTGAGCAAGCTGTATAATTATAAATTGTACACTTTTTAAAATTGAAGTGTAGTTTCAGATGTACAGCAAAGTGATTCAGTTATACATATATATATGAAATTCTTTTCAGATTCTTTTCCCTTATAGGTTATTACAAAATATTGACTATAGTTCCCTGTGCTATATATGGTAGGTCCTTGTCGTTTATCTGTTTTATACATAGTAGTGTGTATATGTTAATCCCAAACTCATAGTTTATCCCTCCCTCACCCCCTTTCCCCATTGGTAACCATAAGTTTGTTTTCTATGTCTGTGGGTCTGTTTCTGCTTTGTATATAGGTTCATTTGTGCCATTTTTTTAGATTCCACATATAAGCGATATCATATATTTGTCTTTCTCTGTCTGGCTTACTGCACTTAATATGCAGTAATGATAATAATCTCTAGTTCCATCCATTTTGCTGAAAATGGCATTATTTTGTTCTTTTCTATAGCTGAGTAATATTCCATTGTATATATATAGCACATCTATTTTATCCATTCATCTGTCGATGGACATTTAGGTTGCTTCCATGTCTTTTCTATTGTAGATAGTGCTGCAGTGAACATTGGGGTGCATGTATCTTTTTGAATTATGGTTTTCTCTGGATATAAGCCCAGGAGTGGGATGGCTGTATCGTATAGTAGCTCTATTGTGCACTCATCTATGTATGATTTATATTTCATAAATTATTTATTAACATCACTTTACAAATGATAAAATTCTCCCTCACACTATCACAAGAATAACTTTTAAAATATATCTAATTATGACATGGTCCTGCATAAAATTGTTCAACGTTTTCCTATTGACTTTATTATTTTTTTAATAAATTTATTTATTATTTTCGGCTGTGCTGGGTCTTTGTTGCTGCGCACGGGGTTTCTCTAGTTGCAGAGAGCAGGGACTACTCTTCCATGTGGTGCGTGGGCTTTTCATTGTGGTGGCTTCTTTTGTTGCGGAGCACAGGCTCTAGGCATGTGGGCTTCAGCAGTTGTGGTTCGCGAGCTCTAGAGCACAGGCTCAGTAGTTGTGGCGCATGGGCTTGGTTGCTCCGCGGCATGTGGGATCTTCCCAGATAGGGATCGAACCCGTGTCCCCTGCATTGGCAGGCAGATTCTTAACCACTGTGCCACCAGGGAAGTCCCCTTTCTATTGACTTTAGATTGAAAACCCAAATATCTGAGCATGGAATAAAAAATTGTTTATGATCTAGCTTCTGCCTAGATCTAGCCTTATCTTTAACCATGTTTTGACCATACCAAACCACTTTTCTTATGTCCCTTCATCTTTAAAATTTTTCTTAAATTATTGTTACTGATTCATTTTTAATGTTTTTATTTAAAAGCTCAAATATTACTTGATTCATGCGGCACTAAAACATTTTATCCTTTGCATTGCTATACTATTCTCTGTGTACCTCTTTTGTAGCACCTACTTAATTATTACTCCTTTTATAATAGGAATAATAAAAAATTGCATAGAAGCTGGGCAATGGAGGGGAAAGTCTTCATGTATTAATGATTATACATTAAAAATTAAGAAACATAACATTTTGCAAGATTTTGCAGACTACATTATTTATGACTTATTTTACAATTGAAAAAAAAGGAACAGTAAGCATTCCCAAGAAATTGGTATAGGTATGAATTTAAAGTTTTCTGAAACTGAATTTCCATCTATAAATTAAGGTTTTTATCTACGGCCTGAAGTTTAAGTTGAGTAACACAAAACAGAACAAAAGGTTCTGTAAAATGTACCCAAAAGACTATGAACAAGGGCATGGAACATATTGCTATGCATATATTTTGAAATATAACTGTGTATGTTGTAAAAAATTAATAAACAGAAACCACTTAAATTGAGTTGGGAGACCAGAAAGAGGAGCTCTTATGCCCTCTTTCTGCAAAGTAGCAGAGCCAACAAGAATGAGAAAGACTCTTCTTTCCTGGCAAGGCCTCAGCTAATGAAAAGGTGAGGAATTAAAAAAATATCTGTAGGGCTTCCCTGGTGGCGCAGTGGTTGAGAGTCCGCCTGCTGATGCAGGGGACGCGGGTTCGTGCCCCGGTCGGGAAGATCCCACATGCCTCGGAGCGGCTGGGCCCGTGAGCCATGGCCACTGAGCCTGCGCGTCCGGAGCCTGTGCTCTGCAACGGGAGAGGCCACAGCAGTGAGAGGCCCGCGTACCGAAAAAAAAAAAAAAAAAAAATCTGTAAATGTTAGCTACTATAATTTTTAGTAATATAAGTGAAGTTATTAGCTTGAGTATAAAATTTAATGAAACTTCTCAATTTACAACTCAACTAAAATGATTATTTAGCTCCTGATAATTGTCAGTATTCATACAGTAGCCTCTAGTCCTCTTGATTGACAGACTAACCTCTGTCTTTTCTCAGTTACTAAATTTTTTGTTTACAGTTTTACACGTTTCCAGAATTTTGCCTCGGAATATGGATGGCAGATGTATAATAAAGAAAGTGGCTGGTCTTTGTCCCTAGTTCCTAGTGGCAACTACTAAACCTTAGAATTTCCTGAGTGTTAGGAGAGTCTTTGTTCATGTGGGACCCTAGGGCCATACCTGAGTTTATGCTAATGAGGTAATTTACAACTGGCTCCTAAATCATCTCTGTTAATGAGATGACTCATGATCGGAACAGACTGCCCCAGAAAGACCAATGTGACTAGAGGATTGGGACTTTGAGCCATGTAATATCAGCCTGTCCTATGCGGATGGAGGGTTGCTGGATATTGAATTCAACCACATGGCCAAAATTCAATAAATCATGACTGCATAATAATAATACATAATAAAATCCCAATAAAATCTCTGGTCACCATAGATCAGGTGAGCTTCCTGGTAGGTGATATACATGGATATGAAAGTGACATGTTCTGAGGACATGGAAGCTTTTCACTTGGGACCCTCCCAGAGCTTTCTCTTTGGGTCTCTTCTTCTTTTGAATGGCTGTTATTTGTATTCTTGATAAAAAAGAAACAAAAAAAACCAAAATTGTAGTCATAAGCATAGTACTTTCCTGAGTTCTGTGAGTCATTCTAGCAAATTTTTGAACGTAGGATGTTAGAGGGAAACCCCAAATTTGTAACCTGTTGGTCAGAGCACAGGTGACCTAGGAACCTAGAGCTTGTGGCTGATGTCTGAAGTAATGGCAGTCTTGTTGAAAACTGTTCCATTAACCTGTGAAATGTGACCTAGTTCCAGGTAGTCGGGATCAGAATTGCATTTCACTGGTAAACCACAATGTGTGGCTGGGAGAAGTTTACGTAAATAAAAGATATGTATTTTTTCAGTGTGGAAAATTCAATACCACATACCTTGTCATTTAAAGGAGACATCTGCAACTGAACCCAACATTTTCCGTGAGCGATTATGAACTTTGCACTGCCAGTGCTTTGAATTTTTAAGGAAAGGAGCAAACATTTACTTTTATGTGAAATCTCATGTGTTTTAAAATGTTGTCGTGTAATTAAAAATATATTTTGAGCCAAAGAAATCAAAATTGGCTCGATATAGTGCTTCTACAAATATTGTATATCCTCAGTCCTAAAAACTTTGCAGACTATGAAGTTTAGGGTGGGGAGCGAAGAGTTAGAGGGAAGGAAGCAAGAAATAAAGGAGCAAAGAAAGGGAAGGAAAGTGTGCTCACTTGGAAGGAAAATGTCTGGCCCTTGAAAAGTTGATAAATTAATTTAAAAAAATATATCCTGCAAATTCCAGTTTTAGCTTTGACATATAAAGAACCTGGAAGTTATCATACTTGTTATTGCAGCAAGAAGCTGAACAAACTGAAAATCTACTTCTTCTGGATGTATCTGAGGACTTGGGGGAGAACTGTCACCTGGAAATCTTGAGAGACAGGTGAATACACAGAGTAACAGGCAAGATCTACCTTGCTAGATTGAAATTGCTGGAGCAATAAACTTACAGGAATACTTTAATAATTCTGATGAATTACTGGACACTGAGTGTGGATTAGCATGAGACTAAGACATTCCTGGGGCCACGTTACATAAACGCCCCACACTTGCATGTAACTTACTTCTAGGAAGCTCACTTCTTCTAGAACAAAGAAGTTCTAACCCTGGCAGGTGGAGATGAAAAGTAATCATTGTGAAGTATGCCCAGAACATTCTCCATAAAAGCCTACTCTCCAAGGGCAAAGACTTACCAGAGCTTTATCTCAGCTTAAAGAGGGCCATTTGTCCCACTCCAGCCTCCTCTACCCTTTCTGTCTCACCTAAGGGAATAAAAAGCTATATCACTGGAGCAAAACTTGTGAAGTTCACAGACCTATGGCACAGGACCACTAAAAGACTGAGATTAAATCATAAGATTATAGACAGTTTATCCTTCCCCAGTTCTTACCACCAAAACAACAGGGCTCTAGCGTAATAAAAATCGATACAACAGAAAGAGTGACAAGACTTAGACTCTATTTAAGGAGGAGACAAAACCAAGGTCACTACAGGAATTTGAAGCCTCTGTAACCTACAACTACAGAAAATAGACACAGCCCAATTCCTAACAAGATTAACATAAAACTTACTACCCAATGTGATTTGTCTGTCTTTCAATGAAATTTGCAAAGGATGCCAAAAAGCAAGAGGAAACAGTCTGAAGAGAAAAAGGAAACATCAGAACCAGACTCATATATGATACTTATACGGGAATTAACAGATAGGGAAATTAAAATAACTATGACAAATATGTTAAGGGATCTCATGCAAAAAAGTAGACAACATGCAAGAACAGATGGTTAATGTAAGCAAAGAGCTGTAAGCTCTAAGAAAGAATCAAAAGGAAATGCTAAATCAAAAACACTGTAATGGAAATAAAGAATTCCTTTGATGAACTCATCAGCAAACTGGCTATGCTTGAGAAAAGAATTAGTGAATTTGAAGATATGCCAATAGAAGCTTCCTGAACTGAAATGTAAAGAAAAAAAAATTATGAAGAAAACTGAGAACACCTAAGAACTGTGAGGCAATTTCAAAGGGTACATCTCACACATAATACCAATAAGAGAAGAATAAGTACCAATAAGTACCATAAGTACCAATAAGAGAGGAAAGAATGAAGCAGAAGAAATATTTGAAGTTAAAATGGCTGATAGATTTCCAGATTGATGAGAGACACCAAACCACACATCCAGGGGGCTCAGAGAACACCAAATAGGTTAAATACTTAACAAAGTAAACAAAAGTGACAGGTAGGCATGTCATATTCAAACTGCAGAAAGACAAAGACAAAGAGAATCTTGAAAGAAACCAGAGGGAGAAAAACACCATACCTATAGAGGAACAAAGATGAGAATTAATAGGGTCAGACATCACAATAGAAAAGAGAGTAAAGTGAAATATTTAAAGAAGTAAAAGAAAAAAAAACAAACATCAACCTGGAATTCTATATTCAGTGAAATCATCCTTAAGAGAGGTAGAAGTAAAGACTTTCTCAGGTAAACAAAATCTGAGGAATTAATTGAGCTGAGAACTGCCTGAAAGAACTGTTAAAATACAGTATTAAGGAGAAAGAAAATGATATAGGTCAGAAACTAGCATTTACATAAAGAACATAGGAAAAGAATAAGTGAAGTAAAATAAAATCTTTTACTTATTCTTTAATGATCTAAATGTAACTATTTAAGCTAATAATAGTAACAATATACTCATGTATTCAGTAACCATAATATCTAAGTGAAATAAATAATAGTGATACCTTAAGGGACAAGAAGTAGGAATTGGGGATGCTCTATTATAAATGCAGCCTACATGTAAAATGGTATAGTGTTATTTGAACATTGACTTGGATTAATTAAAAATATATATTAGAAACTGTAGAGCAACCACTAAAAGTTTTGAAAAGTATAACTGATATGCTAAGAGAGGAGATAACTGGAATATGAAATTCTCAATTAAAACCAGAAGAGACAAAGAGAAGGAAAAATATAAATACAACAGGCAGAAAACTGTTACAAACATGATAGATATTAATCCAACTATATAAAGGATCACTTAAAATATGAAAGATCTAAATACACTAATTCAAAGACAGAGATTGTCAGAATGGATAAAAAATAGAGCCAACTCTATGTTGTATACAAGAAAGCCATTTTAAATATAAAGACTCAGATTAAAAGGGGATATAAAAATATATATGATGCGAATACTTACCAGAAAAAGCTGGAGTTAGGTATATTAATTTCAGACAAAGCAGACTTCAGAAGAAAAGCAATTCAAGCATAAAGAAGAACATTATGTAATGAAAAAGAGTCAATTCTCCAAGAAGATCTAATAATTCAAACATGTATGAATCAAAACAGTGTCAAGATATGTGTGGCAAACACAGATACAACAGCAAAGGGAAATGGGCAACTCCACTATTACAGTTAGACACTTCAACACTACTCTTACAGTAATTGATAGTTTAATGAGGCAGAAAATCATTGAAGATATACTTAACCTGAATAATATATTCTCTGTATTTAATTACTTGTACATGTATTTCCACCATCATTTGTCCTATATCTACGTGAGTATTACATAAAAGTTTAAGTGGAGTGAAAGCTATTCTAGCCAGGCAAAAGACCTATTTTATTCTTGCTTTGATTACCAAAACAGTGGTTTGTAAAGGTGATTAGAGTTTGAAGAAGTGGTCATAATGATAATGCTGAAGATTATGTATCAAAAACAAAGCAGAGTACTGTCCAAAAATCTAGAGGTAATCAGTGCTGGATATTCTCAGTGACACTTAGATTTTATAGACGTACACTTAATGCTATTAAAACACCATTATTATTTAAATAAGAAAAATAAATTGTAATTTTTAAAAGCTATAATTTTTAACCCATTATTAACCCAATGAAACACCTGATTTTTAAAGCAATTTCTGGTTTTTGGAGTCTTAGAGAAATTATTAGTGTATTATATTGCACTGTATTTTTCAGAGTAAGTAATAGTAGCTGCGATATTTGATGGTTTCAGTGGTTTAACACAATAGAAATTTAATTATCATTTTTACCATATTCTAAGGCAGGTCAGACAACTGTCCTAGGCAGCCCTCCTCTAAATGCTAACCAGGGATCTATTGCTGCTAGATAGATGCATGAATTGGGATAGAGAAGAAATGGAAGATTGTGGGAGATGACAAGCAGTAAGCATCACTTGTGCCCACATTCCTATGATTAAAACTCAAATATGTTGTCTCTCTTAAATGCTCAAGTTTTGTGGACACATAGTGTTATCTCTGCCACATAAATATATCAGAAACTTATTCTAATAAATTGCAGTCTACAAAGGAGAAAGGTAATACAATGGAGAAAAGATAGGCTTCAAAACATGGTGCTGGAATAACTGGGCTTCCACATGCAAAATAATGAATACAGGCATAAACCTTACACCCTTCACAAAAATTAACTCAAGATGAATAAATAAAACACAGAGTACAAAAATTATATAGCTTCCAGAAGATAACATAGGAGATAATCTAGATGACCTTGGATTTGGTCATTACTTTTTAGATGGAATACCAAAGGCACAATCCATGAAAGAAAGAATTAATAAGCAGGACTTCAGTAAAATTAGAAATTTCTGTTCTGCATAAGACAATGTCAAGAGAATGAAAAAGACAAGCCACAGACTTGGAGAAAATACTGCAAAAGTTATCTTTGATAAAGGAGGTATCCAAAATATACAAAGAACTCTGAAAACTCAGCAAGATCACAAAAAACCCATTTAAAAAATGGGCCAAAGACCTTAACAGATTCCTCATCGAAGAAGATATAGATATCCCAAATAAGTATATATAAAAAATGTCGCAAGTCGTCTATATTAAGAAAATGCATATTATAATAAAGCAATGAAATACCACTGTATACCTTTAGAATGGCCAAAATCCATAACATTGACAGCACCAAATACTGACAAGGATATGGGGGCAACACGAATTCTCATATATTGCCGGTGGGAATGGAAGTGGTACAGCCGCTTTGAAAGACAGTTTGGTGGTATCCTAAAAAACTAAACATACTCTTACAACACGGTCCAGCAGTTTCACTCCTTGATATTTACTCAGAGGAGGTGAAACAGTATTATCAATACAAAAACCTGTACACAGATATTTGTAGCAGCTTTATTATTTTTTAACAGGTTTAAAAATGTTTATTGTGATAAAATATACATGACATAATATTCACCACGTTAACCATTTTCATATGTATAGCCACTGACATGAGGACATTCACACCAATGTGATGATCACTACCATCAATCTCCAGAACTTTTTTCTTCTTCCCAAACTGAAAATCTGTACCCACTGAACAAATAGCTCCCCATTCCTCCCCCCCGCCCCCCGTCTTATGGAAACCACCATTCCACTTTCTAAGCACGTAAGTCTGTGAGTTTGATTACTCTAGAAACGTCATATAAATGGAATCATACAGTGTATGTCTTTTCTGACTGGTTTATTTTACTTGGCATGATGTCCTCAAAGTTGTGTCAGAATTTCATTCCTTTTTAAGGCTAAATAATATTCCATTGTATGTGTACACAACATTTTGTTGATCCATTCATCTACTGATGGAAACTTGGGTTGCATCCATATTTGGCTTTTGTGAATAGCTTGTAGCAGCTTTATTCATGATTGACAAAACTTGGAAGTATCCAAGATGCCATTCAGTAGTAAATGGATAATAAACTGTGCTATATCCAGTCAATAGAACATTATCTGGCACTAAAAAGAAATGAATTATCAACCCATGAAAAGACATGGATGAAACTTACATGCATATAACTAAATGAGAGAAGTCAATCTAAAAAGGCTACATACTGTATGATTCCAACTATATGACATTCTGGAAAAGGCAAAACTGTGGAGATAGTAAAAAAAAAAAAAAAAAAAAAATCAGTGGTTGCCAGGGATTGGGGGAAGGGATGAATAGGCAGAGCACAGAGGATTTTTAAGCAGTGAAATACTCTGTATGCTTCTATAATGGTGGATACACATCTTTATGCATTTGTCCAAGCCCAAAGAATATATAACACAAAGAGTGAACCGTAATGTAAACTATGGCCTCTGGGTGATAATGATGTGTCAGTGCAGGTTCATCAGTTGTAACAAATGGACCACTCTGGTGGGGGATGTTGATAATGAGGAAGGCTATGCATATGATGGGGCAGGGGCTATACTATATAAGAAATCTCTGTACTTTCTCAATTTTGCTGTGTACTTAAAACTGCTCCAAAAAATAGTCCATTAGAAAAAAAATTTTTCAGTCTTTAAAGTAACATTGTTTTGTGAATAGAACCAGAATTTGTAATTCATATTAGTTCAAAGCTATCAAAAATTCCAGTCACTTACAAATCACCTAAGATTAGATTAAAAGATAGAAGCCATAATTTGAAGAAATTGTAGTTTAATCTTGTAAAACCACCTTAAAAATAACTGCCAAACTTAAATTTTATTACATAAATTTTGTGATGTGTTGCATGTTTACCAGCTTTCTATACAATGCAGTAGACTAGAATCAAAGATGGTAGTAACTTTTCCAATGTTCCCCCTAAAATTGATGTGTAAGCCATAGGAATTGGCCATTTTCAAACTTGTAACAATTTATCAGTGGTGTTATTTAATTTTTTTTCTGGCAGGATATATTTTTAAATTTTCTTTATTTTCTCTGCAGCACTAGTTTACAAGTATTTTTTAAAATAATCTTTGACTCCAAAACATTTATAAATTGATATGCACTGAGTTTGCAGTCAGAGATTAGGATGATGCTGTTTTATAAAATTTTAGAAAGTTTTTTATTTCTCTAGCTCATGTAATAGTTTCCTTCTTGAAAACTAAAATCTGTTTTCACAATCTGTTTATTTCCAAATTAAGTACTAGATTTCCTGCAATTTTTTTTCTTTTTCCAAATTATGATAGCCATTGAACAAGAAGACAATGTGCCATCTCACCACTTACTGTATATTCCCAGCATATTTACATATAATTCCCCAAATTATATTTAGGTATTGAAATAACATATTATTGAAGAAAAAAGTGGTGTCTTAATGTAACTGGTTTTAAATTTGTGCAAACTGATAGTTTTTTTGCCCAGCTTAAATGACTGACAAACCTCTTTAAAATGAGCTTTCCATTATAAAAAATGTGATCATTATTTGAGCACTGCAGCAGGGTAATAGATAATAATAAGGGGTCAGAATAAGCTTTCTTCAAAATAATTTGTATGTCTTAATGAGAATGACTAACTTACTAGCAATGATATTTAATATAATTTGGAGCATATAATCATCACATTTACATTTAATAAATATGTATAGTTTTACTGTTGAGCATACAATTTTTATATAAATATTTTAAAAATTATGTTAATGTCTGTGCTGAAGTTCATATTATAGAACTAATGCAAGAGAAAGGCCAAAAAACAAAGGAAAGAAAAAGAAGTTTTACAGAGATTAGAATTGGCATGCCCTTCAACTGTTGGAGTTTATTTTTCCTTTAGTTAAAAAGAATCATTTGAGTAAAATACATAAATATTAAAAAGGCAATTATGCTTTGTTACCAGGATGACAGAAACGAAACTCATGATAAAATAATGGAAATAATTTACAGCTCAGTGGGACAACCATAGAGAAAATAATCTAATGGAAAAGACACAGTTATTTAAAAAGAAAATAAGATCTCTTATCTAAGCCTATCTTTGAAAATAAGATCTCTTATCTAAGCCTATCTTTCATTTCAACGTAGTGAACCAGGTGATAGTAAAGAACCCCACATTTCAAATCTTTCAAAGATGTTTTCAGTAATTCATGGGTGATTATGAAGTAACATAACTACTTTAATGCAAAGAGATTCCCCTGAATAGACCAGCAATTCAATTCTACTTAGGAAGAAAATGCTTTTGCTTCCTCAGAAACCCTTTGATGTTCTCTAATAAGTGATGGGTCCATGCAAAATCCCTTAGACTGCAGGTAGGTCTGACCCAACTGTTAAAATTCCACAGCTATAGTTACAAGTGTGTGATATGAACAGCAAAACATAAAACCTCTCCAGCTGAGCCTCAGAAGTTAGAAAATACTTTCAGCCTACGTTAAAAAAAAAAAAAAAGTACATTTAAAATTAGCTTAATCTGCCATCTCTTCTGATGATAGCTGATAAATATTTTGAATAAGAATTTAGTAGTCTGGGAAATGTGATTCATTTGTAATTCAAGACCAGATGAATAAAACTAAAATCAAGAATAGAATTGCAAAAACAGGACTGGAACTAATAATAGGTCTGCTATAATGGACGCTTATCACTTTAGTCAATAATGCAAATCTACATTGAGCTGCAGTACTTCTGATAAGTTTTGTCCACATTTATATGACAAAGACTGGCATCCTCACATATCTTAAGTAGCCATAATAATGTAAGGCGAACCCATAATTTGCACCTTGGAGAATTTATCCAAATCTGAAAATGTGTTGGGGGAGAAGGACATGGATTGTGAAGGAGACCAGTGAGCATTCTTCTATTTATGAGATCATTGACTGTATTTTGATTGGAGATTACTGCTGCCCAATTTTCAAGACATTATTAACCCATAAAGAAGGAAGTTAGCCAGAGGACAAATAGAGTTGGGCTTCACAAGTATGAACAGTAGATGAGGGCTGGCACAAAGAGGAATGTTTATTTTAGTAATGATGCACATCAGGTTTTTTTTTTTTTTATTTATCTCTGGGGTCCTACAGAGAAAAAGAGCTGTAACAGAAGTAGGTGAAATAAAAGAACTTTGTCACTTTATGTCAGTTTAAGAAAATAAGAAAAAAATTCAGTTCTATTTTGTGGACTAGTAATGGACTACAGCATAATTCTTTGGGGTGGGGTTGGATGTAGGGAGGATATATTCTACTACTTGAGCTCAGTATCTATCTACATAAAATCCCAACATTATTAGAAACAATGGAAGTTCACCTGGATGGCCTGATTGTTTGAGAGTCTGGAGGTCAACCTCAGGAGTGACAGAGGCTATCATGATGGTGATGAAATGTCACCCAGAAGTGGCAGACAAGACATGGCTGTGATAGAAGAAAATGTAAATTGTGACCTTTGCAGAGGCCATGAAATACTCTGCTGCCCTACCTGAACCAGAATGGAAAGATGTAAATGGCTCAGGTTTCAGAGACTCAGAGAGTGGGGTATTTTGTTATGATGACTTTGCTCTATTGTCAGGCTGGTTTGGCCGGGAGTGAGAATAATGTGAGATAATTTAGACACTTTAAGAGTACTTCCCTTCTTGAATATTCTGGGGCTTTGTAAATTTTGGATAAGTTAGTTTAAATAGCCACTGACAAGTATAAATGCAAATCTTATCAGGAATAACCACTAATTTCATTGAGGAGCTGCAATGTACATTATCACATTTGATCTTCATGGCAACACTTGTCAGATAGGTATGAATGTCCCGGTCTCTCAGATGAAACTAAGAGAGGTTAGGTAGTTTGTCGAGGTAGGAGTATATCCACTAGACAAATCTATGGCTGATTCTGGTGTCTTTGTTCTGTTACACCATGGACCCACAGAGAAGCCTAGAAAAAAAATTCCATCACTGTTTTCAAAAATCAATATTTCCAATTCCACATGAATACATAGGTGGTACATAAAGAAAAAGACTCTTTCTGCTTAAGAAATAGTTGTATTTCCTTCTTTTTATGTTTTCTCGTCAAAAACTTGAAATGTGAGAAAAGCTAATAAAATCCTCGCTGACCTCAAGATCCTATAGGATTAGTTTGTGATATGACTTTCATGAACAAAGAACCAGTGAAAAAATACAAACAAATCAAGGAATGTGTAATGGTGTTGACAAGCATCGTGCCTGGTTTCCTACCCTTAGGAGACTGTCATCGCACTTCATTGTCAGTTTATGAACATCATTGCTAAGTGGAGAGCAGAGGTAATTCATTCAGTTCACTTAGGAAAACCTTGAACTTCAGGTCATCTAAACTAAATCTGTTTGAACCTCAAAAGTAATGAGAGAGCAAACATAAAATTATAGAAAATACTAATGCTATTTTCATATCAGGGAGTTCAGAATTACATTATGCAGGGAATATGATTAACTTCACTGAATTCCATCCTAAATATCATGTTAGAAGTGTAAGATTCCTCATTAACATAAACGGAACAAGAACACTGAGCTAAAGTATCTGCAACATTGCCGTCAACGGCCAATGGGAAAGAAAGAATCTTGCAAAGGAATGACAGGTGGTTAAAAAGTCAAAGGAAGTGATGAAAGCTATAATTAAAACCATAAACTGTAAGTAAAAGAGCATGTAAACTACAGAGCCATTTAGTCCATGGGTGAAAGAACTCAGAATAATTATATCAAGCTAAATAAAGAGCTCTTGCTTTCTTGCAAGCTCAAGCTAGAACAGATAAGGAAACTTCCAGACAGGAGCCAGGAAACCATTTTCTGTCGAGTCTGGCCTAATCACTGCCTGATTTCTAGTAACTTAAATTTCCTAAATTTCTCTTTCCAACGAGGCAAATCATGTCTCCTTTACAGATATCTGGGAAAAACCAGTGAAATAAAAAAGCTGAAAAAAATATTTCTAAGAAAGACAGTATAATACAACTACATTTCCACTACAGTCACAAGGCATGTTTGAAAACATCCAGAGTCTAAAGTAGAAAAAACTCATATTTGTGTTTTCTTCCTACTCTTGATCAGATGGCTGAATTTAAGGAAATCAGTTAACTTCCTAAGAACCTCAGTTTCCTCATACATAAAGTGCAAGTAATGATAAGATACGGTTGAGTAGCTCAAATGAGAAAACATATTAAAGTGCAATGTGGAAAATGTAACGATCTGTAGAAATAAGACGGATCATTTTAAAACTCGCTTCCAATGATATACAATAGGAATAGCAATGGTAGGAAGGTGACTATGAAACCTGTACATCCAAATTTGTCAGAAAACCAAGCAATGTTAGCTATGATAAGTGTTTCAGTATCTCACCATCTATTAACATAGGTTTAAACAGTTTTCCCACTTTATTCTAGTCGACCCTCCAGCTTAATATCATCACTAATTTCATAGAGTGAGAATCACATTTTAAAAAATTAATAATTCCTGCTTTATAACAGTCTAGTGCTATTGACTTTTTTGAAAAGATAAATGGAGGACTGTAAGGAAAGTGTTGCAGACTCTCAAAGTGGGGAGGCGGAGCACGAAAGTATTTTTTTTTAATAATAATGAAATTAATAGATTTGGAATTTCCTTCTTAAAATTTCATGTCTAGATATTATAATTTATAAAACACTCCAATTATTTCATAATTCATTTGCAAATTCTTCCAAATCATTTTCAAGATGTATGGTGGCTTTGACAATGACCTGAAAGTCACCAGTGTTACCTGCAGACATGTTTTGTTTGGCATGAATAGTGAATCTTTTCACAGAACAAAAAGTACATTTCCAGTGCCCATGAACTCCTGTGGGATTAAAATTAGGTCCTATTCACATTTAAGTCACTTGTCTGGATCCTGAAGGTATTTGAGTCTGTATCTATGGATGCAACTTGGAACCTAAAAGTGAACAGTCCTAAATCTCTCCTAACTAAAAAGACCCTGAGTTATAAAGCCCATTAAATCCACATAATATATTTTAAACAGATACTTTCCTAATTTTCTTAATCTTGAATGTGTCCCATCTTCTCTTTAATTCTCAGATTTATTTCCAGTCTTTGTAGTAGGCATCAGGATAATCTATTTTCCTTCCTGAATAATCAGAAGTCATTCTATGGAGTATAAGTCTGAGCATGACAAACTGAACCATCCCCACCCCACTCATCCAGAGCAGACTGCCACCACCAACATCTACTAAGTCTTAGGCTAATTTCAAAGTAACTCTATAGTAATGTTTTTAATTTTTTTTACATTTTGGAATAAGAATCATTCAAACCTTTTTTCTATGACCTTGGATTTATAGATTTTTAAGTCCATAGTTGTAGTACTGTTTTACTGCTAAAGCATTCTCTACATAGTTTTTATAGATTACTAAATAATGGGAATGAATTCCTTCTAAAAGTGAAGGTTAGAGCTGTTGAGATATTTTGCTTCTCAGAATAACGCTTCTTTTCTCACTACTGTGCAATCCTCAGACTAACTCAAATATTTAGGCCAGTTGGTAGTTTGTGCTTTTCCTGGCTTGGATTTACAAAAACCTTAGTTTTTAGAGATGCAGAGATCTGCTGGCTTAGACAAAGCATATCATAAAACATCAAAAGAGAGCTAGATTGTGTTTTCCTGACAAAGATCATCACAAAAAGAAAACGTGCGTACAGACGTACACACACACAAACATACACACGCTTTCCTCAATCTAGGCAGAAACAAGAAAAGTAACGGGAAATATTAGCACATAAGTGTTGGCAGGTCCAGTGTCCTGATTCATTGACAGATAACTCAGGATGCAGGGCAGGAATGAAAGATTTCCACGCCCAAAAGTGCCATGGGAGAATCAGGATTTCCGTATCCTTTAGGGTGGTAGACATAACGTAGAACTCCACTAGAACCAAAGGGACATGGAAACAGGAACAAGAAATCTCTCAGCAGCAAACTTTGTGGACAGAAGACCAAGCAGCAGATAGTGGCTCTCTTCCTGGATGCCAGATGCAGAAGGATAAATAGCACCTCCCACGAAACCTTGGCACTATAAGCTCCCTCACCCCCAAATATTTGACCCAGCCCTGGGAAAAAGGGGGTTGCCTTGGCTGAAAATGAATTTCCACTGAGTAGTTAATAGGGATTAAAATTTGAAATATATTTGGATATAGAAAATTGTTAAATGCTGTATACAACTGAGTTTTCACAGAGTTTCATATCTAGAATACGATTTATAAAAAAACAAAGTAAAAAATATTATTATATGTTGTTAATCATACTCTAGATATTAAATGCTCTGCAAAATGACTCAGGTGTGCACAGTGGGGTTAAATAGTTCCTTGTGCTTTCTAGTTACATCTATATCACTGACTTCCAATGCACCATAAAAGCAATTTCACATACTAAAATAATCCAGTATTGAGCAAGAATGTAATACCGTTTTCAATATCTTCATATGTGGATGGTAAGTACTTGAGGTTAGTAGTAGGCTATACATATCACTTAGGTTAATGAAGTTAGTATGATCCAAGACATGTAGATATTAAATGTAGAGTATAGTAATATTAGGCTTGAATATTTAACCAAGCACTAAATTTACCTCAGTGAGTTTCAGTCCAAAACTTCATTCTAACCTCTAGAGAATGCAACTCTTGCTATCATCGTTCGTATAGTTGGAACATTTGGGTCCACTTTTTGCAAATGAGGTGACTTGCTTCTTGACTTCCAAAACCTTTAAGCAATCTATTTCTTATAACATGAATCAAAGGTTTATTGGATATCTTCTGAACCACCTGGGTGAGTTAAGGGTAAAGGAATCTAAAATGTATGTATTCCTTTCATTTAAAATACATATGGGCTTATAAACCAATTGAAAATTACCTGGCATGAGCATAGAGGAACTTGGCAGAAAACATTTCTCTGAACCCAACACTTTGACGAAGTCCAAATGCAATAAAAAAAATTGCCCACATTTTTAGCCATGATTTGGCAAAATAGTCAAATAATAATTAAAGAAAAGAAAATACACTGAAATTAATCTGAAATAGCGATCTTTATTTTCAAATGAAATGCAGCTTATGAAAGGCTTATGTGTCTTTTTCTACAATAATGGATCTTAACCTTTTCAAGCAATAATCTTTTAGCATCTGATTATATCTGGGTCATATTCATGTGCCTCTGTGAATGAGTCATTGCTTCCTATTGCCATTCTATGTGCTGTACAACCTGAAAGTAGAGCTAGGTGCCCTTCTTCCTCTGCACACAGGCACATGCTCATATGCAGGTGTGTGCACACATACACATACACCCAAGTGCATACACACACACTATAAAAGAAAAACAGTCCCTCCCTCCAAAAAATAAACCCTACTCCATGTATTTGTGCTTTTGAATATTATGACTATATCTATATAATGTGCTTCTAATCTACTGACAGAAGCATCTAACACAAGTGTAAAATTTTCTTCCAGTGAAGTTTGCCAGATAAAATACAGTTTGCACAGCTAAATTTGAATTTAAGATAAACAAATAATTTCTAGTAGTAAAAGTATGCCTTGTGCAATATTTGGGACATGCTTATATGCAAAAAAAATTCATTCTTTATCTGAAATTCAAATTTAACTGAATGTTCTGTTTTTCTTTCTAAATGTGAAAACTCTACTCCCAACACCTCTTTATAAATGTATTTAGAAAAGCAAATACTTCAATGAATAAGTAGTTCTCAAGCTCCTACTATGTATTGCATTCTCTTCAGTACTATAAGAACACAAAATCTTCTCTCCTGGTCATCACATCCAGTCAGGGGACATAAAACTAACATGCGAAGAATGCAATATAGGTTAACTGCTAAATTATGTCAACCATCTATAAATGATCTGTTTATCGATGCAAAATTTAATGTGGCCTCCTGAATTTAAAGACGTTTTCATGATTGAGATGCACGTTGAAGGAAATGAAGGATTCTTCTATCTGGAAAAGGTATAAAGGTACATTCCAGAGAAGAGCAAGGTTGAAAGCTTAGAGGAGAGAATGAGTACAATATGTTTGAAACACATTGCAGGTGCTCAACATATATATTTCATCTATATATATATCAAAAATTCATTTCAGTCATTTGTAAAATGTGTTCCTTTACCTCAGAAACACAGAATCACAGACCTCCAAGCCTTGTAGTCTTTGACTCTCAGCAATACTTAGCCAGAATTGGATTTGAGATAAGCAAGAGCATGGAGTATGCTGATTCTCTTTTTATTCCCAGCTCTTAGCACAATGTCTGGGCACAGTGTTCAGTAAATGTTTACAAAACAAATTAGAAAAAATGAAGAGAAGGGAGGGTTAGAGGAAGGAAAGAAGGGAGGAAGGAAGGAAAAAGGGAAAGAGCAATTGTTCAAGGCAGGGAGTTTTGGATATTCTAAAATTGAATTGTTATTTTAATTGATATTTTTTTTTCCTCCTCCACCCAGCCCAGCCAGCACACACACTAACTTGTTCCCCTAAATGATAATTTTGTTTCAGGAATGAAAGATAGGAAGAGAATTTCAAAGATGCCAATGACACACAAGCAGGAATTCTGCTACCCTTTTCATTCATTTATTTTGGAGAATGTTACTTTAAATAGAAACAATATTTCAGGCATTTAGAAAATATCCAGTAAGATTCCAGGAAGGCAATTGTCTTAAAATCACTTTTCAGAAATCACTCTTCTACCAAAAACAAAAAGCAAAATTTAAGTAAATATGTTTAGAGAGTAGTTATTATGAAGTTTTTAGAAGTACAACTTCTAGACGTTCTAAAGATAAGGATCGTGGGGTAAATGAGTTCATGCAATATTCACTGAAGATTCTTGAAGGGCAGATGGATGTGTGTTTGCCTTCTGACAGAGAGCTTGTTGTGGTGTATTGATTTCAGCATCAAGTCTAAAGGTTACTGCTGCAGCTGACAAGATACAACAGCTCACTGTCAGGCAGTGGATTTGTCCATTAGGATGAAGGAGATTTGAATATTTGCCCTACTTTTCGGGTTTTCAATCTCAAAATCATTACTTTACCTTACACATATATATTAAAGATGAATATTGCTTTCCTTCTCTGTCCTCTTAATTTCCATCAGGTTATTAGTGGCTCTCTTCGGTACTGGTACTAGTTAGATAAAGCCAAGCAATAAAGCAAGATGACCCTTGCTACTGATCTACCATGTGGATATTTATTACATATAATAAGTAAGATGCAAAGACTCTGGAAATCTTGGCAGAATCAAAATGGTCCTGGTTATGGCATCTAAACACAGAGATTGACTGCTTTTGCTCAACCTTAAAAAATCTGAAAAAACCACTTACCAGACATTTTCACGAGGTGAGACTAAGGTAAAATATAAAATAGCACATGCCATGATATCTGAACCTAAAAATTCTGTGAAAAAAAATATCCTCCATGTTTTATTACCCAGACCAATGTCTACCAGTTTTACCACCTAGAGGCATGTTACACAGACAGAAGTATTATATAGACCTCTTTTCATTTTGGGTGATGATTTTATAGGATTTATATAAAATCACAAGGCTTAATTTTTAGTTAATCAATACAAACTATATAAATATTTTTTTTAAAATCCAAGTGTCACATCCTCAAGAAAGAAAATGAAACAGAGCATCATTCCAGTTTTTTTCTAAGCATGTGTACTGAAAAATTAAGTAATTTATAGATCAATAAATTTTATTTAAAAATGAGGTCATATCTATGTATTTCATTGAAAGACATTACATTTAATATTTCTTGAATTGTTAGGATAAAAAGGAATTGAAAAGAAACTGAAGTTTCAGATAAATGTTTCCTTGTTTAAAAAACAAAAAAGACTGTAATGCCTAAAATATTCCTTTTAGATTAAGAAGAAGAGATTGTGATAGACAATTTAGAGCTGGAGCTGTTATTTTCCCTCCAAGTTTAAATTTTATGTTATCAAAATGACTCCCCCCTACAAAAGATGAGAAATCAGCACTTACATGTTTTTTTTCTTTCCTTCCACCACTATCTGCTTTAAGATGGTCTATCTTTATTTTTGATTTATCAAGTTTATAACACTTGCATTCTTTTCTGTAGGAATAAAGCCTTCCGTTGATTAAGCTGAGTAAGGGATTGTTGATTGCTCTCAGTCCATTTTTCCATTACTATACTCTATTCCTGATTTCTAAATTTTGACTCATCATCTGGTTTGCTGAATTGGGACAGCAAGGTGCTTTCCAAGAGGAATATAAGGGATTTCCCTGTGCTCTTTTGTGCCTGATAATAACTGTCTACTGCCTTTATAAATATAAATTACCTTTGAACTTGAATTATAAATTGACTATAGTTTTGGATATTTCTCCTTGGAACTTTGTAGATATTGCTCTCTTTTCTTATGATACTAAATCTCACTTTGGAAAGTCTGAGGCAAACTTGATTTTTCATCTTTTATTAACTTGTTATCTTGCTGTGTGCATGAAAATTTCTTGTTATTTTTGAAATTCAGTAACTAAACTAGAACATGTCTCAGTGTATACCACTTTGTATCAATTTTTGTAGAGCCTGTATGACTTTTTATAATATCAAAATTAGTTTTTCATTTCATAGAAAGATTTTGACTACTGTCTCTGTGAACATATTTTGACTGTTCTATTTGTTGAACATTCAAGAGCAGCAACAGCACTCGTACTTATGACGCAATGTATTCTTTCTGTCCTTTCTATCTTCCTAATGCTTTACTGTCTTTATCTTTTTTATTTCCCTCTGCATTCAGAATAATCTCATGACTTTCTTCTGTGGCAGTTATTTGAGTTTCATCCTCAACTTTTCTGATCCTGTTTTTTCCAATTCTTTTATTTGTTCAATTAATGGTATTGATTTGTTCCTCAATATGTTTCCATAGCTCAAAAATCTATTCTCTATTTTCTTAATGTGCTTTTGAACCCTTACTCTACTGAACTAGGTCCTTGTGAAATTCTTCTAACGTAGGAGGTACTCTTAGGGAGTTTATAAACAAACATGATTCTTTCTCTTTTGCTGGATTTTCTCCCTCCCTCCCTCCCTCCCTTCCTCCCTTCCTCCCTCCCTCCCTCCCTTCCTTCCCTCCTTCCCTCTTTCTTTTCTCTCATAATATGTTTTCATATGGTTATGGATACAACTAGGGCTGGGAACCATTTTTGTTAGAGAACTTGAAATGCTTACTGGTTAGGTAGATTTTTTAAAAAACTATATAAAGATTTCACTTCATTAGTAGGTGACTGTGTCCTATTCCCAAGTGGTAGTGCAACCCTCAAGTTCTACATCACTTCTGATTTTACCACGGATCTATCGAAACCTTGAAGCCATGGTAGTATTTCCCACCCCTAATAGGCTCTTCAGATATTTTTGTATGTTAAAGGACTTCTGTATGTATTCGTATTCTCTCTCTCTCCCTCTCTTCCTCCTTTTCCTTCCCTTCTCTTCCCCCACCTTCCCTCTCCTTCTCTTTCTTTCTCTCCCTCTACCTCCCCACGTCCTCTTTCACACACCCCCTGCAGTCTATCTACATATTCATTCTCCCTAAACCATGGGGTATCATTGATAATTTATGGAATTTTTCTTTTTTTGATTCATCATGTTCCCCTCTATTATTTTGGATTTGGATGGCAGGGTTAGGCACTCCATAATGCCTTCCAGAATGGTATGAGATTTTCTTTGATGTGTGTGTGTGTGTGTGTGTGTGTGTGTGTGTGTGTGTGTGTGTGTCAATTTCACTGGATAATAGCTTCAGGACTTTGGTAGTCCAGTTTCACTCTGCCATATTTTATCAAATTATATTTGTTGTGTTTCCTAAATAGTATATAATTATTACATGAATAATTTTTGTCTTCAAAATCTATAAATTAACTTTAAAAAATCTATAAACCCAACAAAATTAAAATAATTTAATGCTTTAGATGATGTTTTATTCTGAAATTACATTGCTGTTCAGAGGTGAATATTATGCTCACTGCTTCATCAGAGGTCGTTTTTGGTGAATTGATACTGTCTAGGTCCAGGAGATGGCTCAATTCCCCCACTCTTTTTTTCTATTTAAACTAGGCCTTTCTTTGATGTGAACATGTGTATTATTTGTTCATTATTTTACAAGTTTGATGTCACAGCAGCTGTGAACACTAAACCCACTTGGCAGTATTTGATGTAATGTGGTCTAAGATATGAGTTAAGGGAATTATTTTAAAATTTCATTGAAATGGAAACACAACATTCCAAAAAGTAACTGAATAGACTTCTCAAGTACTACAGAAAGAATGGGTGCCAGCAATTTAGTGTAAGTCTTTGTATCTAGAGCTATGTAAGTGAAAGTACCAAGGCAGGTTGATCAGGAAACAGTTCATCTGAATTGGGGACACACAACAGTGCTCCGGCAACTTTATAGCTTTCATTTGCAAGTATGTGCTATCCAGGTCAAGTACTGATGGAAAAAAAGAAGAGAAAATTAGCTATAAATTGAAACTCAGCCCCACACAGGAGCTTAAGACTTGCATATCCTGAAACATATTCTAAGGCATTTCAATTTACAACTTGTACACTTCCCTTCTAAAGTCCTGGATCCTTAAAATTTGTTATCTTGGAGTTTTCATTTTCAGATCTGTATAATCAGCAACAACTTTGCTCTGTAAGGGGAAAGTAAAAATCCCATTGCACTAGTGCCATTTTTGGTGTAGTTCTTTAACTAACTAACTAACTGAATAAATAAATAAATAAGAACACACATCAAGGATGAAATTATGCTGTTGTGGAGCCTCTAATTTTTCCATGAATGAATTGTAAAGTAAGCACAGGGTGAGGGGAAAGTGCTATATGCTCTTTTTCCAGAGGAGTGTGTCTTAACAACAAATCAGAAGTCACCTTTAAATGCTGACTACAAAGAAACCTCCAGTTGCTTATTCTGTGGAGGCAATTTTTGCTTTCTTTTTGCTGAGCTGCCAAAAGGAGAGTATCTAAAAATAATTATTTCTGCCAGTTGAGTAATTAATGATGGCCTTACCAAATGACAGTTGTACTGAATGGCATTAGGCAAGATGAATTAGATTTTTATTAAATAGTATTTCAGTGTTTCAAGGACTCCATGAATGCCTCATGAAGAGTGTTCTTGCTAAATTAGGGGGAATTGTATTTTTACTTTTCGTGTCAACAACAAAGTTATGATAAATACAATTATTTTTCTATCAAAACCAACAAGTTAATATATATTACCTTACTTTGCTATTATTTAATTCAGGCCTAAAATTATTACCGAATGCAAATTAATGGTTGTTTATTCTTGCTGATAGACCTAAACCAGTTGTTCTTAAATGTTTTATGTCTTATTCTTCTAGGGATCCCTGTCCTTACCCTTTCCAACCCATTCCTTTGCTTCCATCACGCTTGCACTAACACTAAAGAATATGTGTTTTATTTCTCAGTAAAACTGATTGACCTGGCTCCCTGCTTCTACTACTCTTCCTTTTTCACTGCTGAACACACACAAAGAAGAATGAACCCTGGAATCAATGATGTCCTTAAAGGGACCTAAGAGACTGTAGTTAAGTAGATCCATTACATTAGCAAACTGCTGCTATTTTAGCAAACCATGTGCCAAGTTTTAGAAATCAGCATCTGCCGTTTTCTTTCTCTGATGCCATATAGCCTAAATCAAGAAGTGGGTCCCTAACAGTCTTAGAATAGTCCTCTCTTAATGCTGGAGTGCTTCAGGGCTCAGTCTTGTTCTCTTAGGGAACTCACTAAGTCCCATGTCTTTAAAATATCATCAGTATGCTGACAGCCTCAAATTGTATATCTACAGCCCAGAGCTCTGTCCAAACTCTGGTCTATTTATACACTCCACAGGCTATTTAACAGCTCTACCTGGATGTCTAATAGACCTTCAAAACCTTAAAATCTCTAAAAAAGGAGTCCTGACTTTCCTTGACAATTCTGTGCCACTTACTGATTTTCAAACCTCAGTTAGTGGCAAATGATAATAATAATGATCTTTTAAAAAATGAACTTCTGGGGCTTCCCTGGTGGCGCAGTGGTTGAGAGTCCACCTGCCGATGTAGGGGACACGGGTTCGTGCCCCGGTCTGGGAAGATCCCACATGCCGCGGAGCGGCTGGGCCGCTGAGCCTGCGCGTCCGGAGCCTGTGCTCCGCAATGGGAGAGGCCACGGCAGTGAGAGGCCCGCGTACCACAAAAAAAAAAAAAAAAAAAAAAAAACTTTTTAACGTCTTTTTTCTCTTATACCATACATTTAGTCTGTGAGGAAGGCCTGCCAGCTGTATCTTCCAAATGTATATTCAATCCAATCATTTTTCACCACATCTGTTAATACCACTCTGGTTTCAGCCACCATCGTATTTCATCTGGAATACTGGAATTATTTCATGGTGGATTTTTTTCTCTTTCAGCCTATGCCTTCCTTACCACGATCTATACTCAGTACAGTGGCCAGAATGAGCCACTGGAAATGTAAACCAGATAATGTCAGTCCTCTACTTAACTCTCTGTGATAGCCCAACACTTTACTCAGAATAAGTCATTAAAGTCCAAATTAACTGAGTCTCTTCTGTGACCATGTTTCTTATATCTCAGAATCTGACTCACCCTACATCAGTCACCCAGAATGTATACTTTCTTTTAGAATGAATGTTAGAAGAATGTTCCCATCTTACTCTGTTTCCTCTATCTGGAACACTCATCTCCCAAATATCCTCTACACTATTCCCTCCCTCATGTCCTTTACACCTTTTGTCGTCTTTTCCATGAAGCCTACCATGACCTCCCAATATAATACTGCATTCTCTTGCCATTTCCGCCCCCCAGCACCCCTCTTCTCTTTCTCTCTGCCTTACTTTTAAAAAATTTTTATCCACCTTCCAGCATACAACACATTTTACTTCTTATTTTTGGTATTTATTTTCTACATATCCTGCTAGAATGTAAGCTCCTTGAAAGCAATGAAATGCATCTGTTTTGGTTACTGAGCAGTGATAGTATTTTTCAGCTATCAGCATATTCTCTAGATAGGGCATTCTGACTAGTTTGATATTCTGCTTTCACCTGAAAGTAAGTTTGCCTCCAGGTACAGATTCATTTGACCCAATTTATAGAGCTCATTATCACATGGGAGCCCTTACTGGACTGAAATTGTCACAAGCCCCATTACTGCTAAATTTCCATCTGACACAATACATCTTAGTGTCATAAAAGAGTAGTGAGGAAGCTTGGCTATCTAATATTATTAATTATATCATTACATTTCTTAATGTTGGAACACCCTTTTGGTAATGGTGTAGCCTTCTAGTATGCAGTTTTATGTTATATTAATTTCTCATTTAGAATTTTACAGTGATATTCTTGTGCACAACCCATACACAAAAAGGTATGGTTTTATTTTAACTTTAATCACTGTATTTTTACTACCATAAGTGTGTTTCCTTTTTTGACAAATTGTTTTAAAAAATTAATGGTGACCTCAGGCTGCTGATACAAAGAGATAGATCATGAGATAAGTAGCAGCTAAACATCATATCTTATTCAAAACTACCCTAATGCACTTAAGAAAAAGGTTTTCTTGAAAACTTCGGATTTCAAAGCACAGTTCACAGTATTGCATAATGCTACTTGGCAGGTTGTGTTTCCACAGAATTGGAAAGTTCAGAAACTCTAAGGATGTAAAGTACTAACTTTGGCTTTTGAGTACTAACATTTATGCTCACTCTTTACTAGGAAATAGCCTTCATCTTTCAGGAAATAGAAGTCTGTAGAATTGTGTCATCATACTGTAGGAACTAAATAAGGAATTGTGTTTGAAATCAATCTGTGGCCCATCTTCACGGGCCCTAAATATATGAAAAATATATGAAAGTTCTAGCTTCTTTCCAGCTTACACAGTCATTGGTTGTCAGTCACAAGCATAACAAATCCCACCAGTAATAGTAGCTGGGTTAGGTTAGGTTAGGAGTAGTTAGGTTTTCTAAGTAACTCCAACCCTCCCAGAACTCTTGTCCTCTGCAACAACATACTGGTTGAGAACTAGTGCTATAGAATTTCGAGGAGAAAAATCATGAAAGTTGGCTGATGAAAGTGATTAGAAAAAATGTTGTCCAGTGAGGTATAAGATAGATATTAATCCTATTCTAGAAGAGGTAATATGTTCAGAAAGAGTGGATGGCACATTGTTGCCAAGCTGGTAATAAGTGGAGCCATAGAACTAATGTCAGGTTCTTTTGACTTACAGCCTAATACTCTCTATACTCTGCCATAAAATAAAACGTTGGACTCGATTTCTCAACTCTCCTTGTGCTAAAAAATCATGCTTTTCTTATTCTAGTCATGATAAATGCAGGAGGAAGTGGTTTGAAAGGATAGGTAAATACTGATAGCGGCAAAAACAGGAGGGATTGTCACATGTTCATATGATCCAAATTGGGTCAAAGAGGATTATTTGGAGCTCTGTATCTATCACACATATCATTCAATCATAATTCCTTTGCATCTACTGACAAACAACCAGATATAAATCTTATACTAATTTTGCTTTTTTCCCCCTAGAGATATTAAATCTAAAGGATAGAGACCTTCTAAGGAAGGAGAGTGAAATTACCATTAACAGTTCCTAAATGAAAACCCAATTGTTTATAGAAAGATTTTCAGTCAAGATTGGGCTACATACCACCCTTTCTATTTCAAGATTTTCATGTTTCACTGATACTTTTTTCTCCAGCTGACTGTCATAAACGTGCATTCCTAACTAATAGGAAGCTAAGCAAACAAACAAAAACATCAAGGTCAGGGTGAATCCATTGCCTCTGCTCCCCCAAAATGCTAATATTTTCCCATTGGTGCATTATAGAAAAAAATACACATCAATCTTTAAAGATCATATTTTACAGATTATATGGTTGAGGTCACCATATTATAGATAAATGAAATGATCAATGAGCTTAAACACCAGTTTTAGCTCTGGAATCCAGGTTTTCTGAATCCCAGGTGAATTGCTTTCTAGATGAAAATTGTGATTGCTTTCCTTAACAAATGAAGAGAAATATTTAATTCACACAATGATTAATTTGCCAAGTAATTACAGTATCCTCATTTATGAGAAAGCTTATTGACATTAGAGATATTATACCTTCTTTGTATTAATTAAGAAATCTACACAACTTAGTCAATTAACTTACAACTGAAGGGATACAAAAAAAGAGGACAACAACAAGGCCCTATTAATTTTTCCTCTTTCTTCTCTGGGAACAGCTCACTTAAGGAAAATATTTAAGTTCAGTTAAAAAGCAAAACAAAATAAAATCTTTCATAGCAGTAAGTTAAATAAGCATGTGCTTTCTTTGAACCCAAGCAGAATGTTTTATTCATTGTATCAGAGCTCTAAGTACATGCCAGTTGTGTTAGGGTAGAACTAGTCTATTTCATGGATATTAGCCAAAATCTGTGAAACTTCATACACACAGAGCTTTCTTTTTATTTCAAAGGTTGAGTTCAAATGAGGTTTTACTTGGATTAGAAATTTTCATATCTTGATTTCTGTCAATATTAAATAGACAATCTTTCTATTCCATATTTTAAATTCTTATGTGCTTTTAGCAACACCCCATGTGAAGAGAAAGTTAACATGTATCGCCACTGTATTTCTTTTTATTTTTGAATTCTATTTATTTTTTTATACAGCAAGTACTTACTAGTTATCTGTTTTATACATATCATTGTATATATGTCAATCCCAATCTCCCAACTCATCCCACCACCACCAGATAGCCCCAGCCCCTGCTTTCCCCCCTTAGTCTCCATACATTTGTTCTCTGCATTAGTTTTTATTTCTGCCTTGCAAACCAGTTCATCTGTACCATTTTTTTAGATTCCACATATATGCATTAATATATGATCTTTGTTTTTCTCTTTCTGACTTACTACACTCTGTATGACAATCTCTAGGTCCATCCACATCTCTACAAATGACCCAATTTCGTTCCTTTTTATGGCTGAGTAATATTCCATTGTATACATGTACCACATCTTCTTTATACATTCGCCTGTCAATGGGCGGGTAGGTTGCTTCCATGACCTGGCTATTGTAAACAGTGCTGCAATGAATATTGGGGTGCATGTGCCATTTTGAATTATGGTTTTCTCCGGGTATATGCCCAGTAGTGGAATTGCTAGGTTGTATGGTAGTTCTATTTGTAGTTTTTTAAGGAACCTCCATACTGTTCTCCATAGTGGCTGTATCAATTTACATTTCCACCAACAGTGCAAGAGGGTTCCCTTTTCACCACACCCTCTCCAGCATTTCTTGTTTGTAGATTTTCTGATGATTCCCATTCTGACTGATGTGAGGTGATAGCTCATGGTAGTTTTGGTTTGCATTTCTCTAATGATTAGTGATGTTGAGCATCCTTTCGTGTGTTTGTTGTCAATCTATATATCTTCTTTGAAGAAATGTCTGTTTAGGTCTCCTGCCCATTTTTGGATTGGCTTGTTTGTTATTTTGATATTGAGCTGCATGAGCCTGTGGCGGCAGAGGCGGGCATGATGTTGCAACAGCCTGAGGTGCGCTGTGTGTTCTCACAGTGAAATTGTCCCTGGATCACAGGTTCCTGGCAGTGGCAGGCTGCACATGCTCCCGGGATGGGAGGTGTGGATAGTGACCTGTGCTTGCACACAGGCTTCTTGGCTGCTGTACCAGCAGCCTTAGCTTTTCATACCCATCTCTGTTGTTTGCACTGATAGCCATGACTCGCTCTCGTCTCTGGAGCTTGTTTAGGTGGTACTCTTAATCCCCTCTCCTTGTGCACCCCGAAACAATGGTGTCTTGCCTCTTAAGCAGTTCCAGAGTTTTCCCCAGACACCCTCCCAGCTAGCTTTGGCGCACTGACCCCTTCAGGCTGTGTTCACGCAGCCAACCCCAGTCCTCTCCCTGGGATCTGACCACCAACCCCCAAGCCTCAGGTCCCAGTGCCCACCTGACCTGGCAGGTGAGCAGACAAGCCTCTCAGGCTGGTGAGTGCTGGTTGGCACCAGTCCTCTGAGGGAATCTCTCCACTTTGCCCTCTGCACCCCTGTTGCTGCACTCTCCTCTGCGGCTCCGAAGCTTCCCCCCACCATCCAGACCCCATCTCCACCAGTGAAGGGGCTTCCTAGTGTGTGGAAACTTTTCCTCCTTCACAGCTCCCTCCCAGAGGTACAGGTCCTGTCCCTATTGCTTTGTCTCTCTTTTTCCTTTTTGTTTTTGCCTTACCCAGGTACATTGGGAGTTTCTTGCTTTTGGGGAAGTCTGAGGTCTTCTTCCAGTGTTCGGTAGGTGTTCTGTAGGAATTGTTCCACGTGTAGATTTATTTTTGATGTATTTGTGGGGAAGAAGGTGATCTCCACATCTTACTCCTCTGCCATCTTGAAGGTCCCCCCCATAATGTCTTGAATACTGTAGTTTGTATTATAGTCTGAAGTCAGAGAGTCTGATTCCTCCAGCTCCATTTTTTTCCCTCAAGATTGCTTTGGCTATTCGGGGTCTTTTCTGTCTCCACACAAATTTTAAGATTTTTTGTTCTAGTTCTGTAAAATATGCATTTGGTAATTTGATAGAGATTGCATTGAATCTGTAGATTGGTTTGAGTAATATAGTCATTTTCACAATATTAATTCTTCCAATCCAAGAACATGGTATATCTCTCCATCTGTTTGTATCATCTTTAATTTCTTTCATCAGTGTCTTATAGTCTTCTGAGTACTGGTCTTTGACCTCCTTAGGTAGGTTTATTCCTAGGTATTTTATTCTTTTTGTTGCAATGCTGAATGGGATTGTTTCCATAATTTCTCTTTCTGATCATTCCTTGTTAGTGTATAGGAATGCAAGAGATTTCTGTGCATTAATTTTGTATCCTGCTACTTTGCCAAATTCATTGATTAGCTCTAGTAGTTTTCTGGTGACATCTTTAGGAGTCTCTATGTATAGTATCATATCTGCAAACAAGGACAGTTTTACTTCTTTTCCAGTTTGTATTCCTTTTATTTCTTTTTCTTCTCTGATTGCCATGGCTAGGACTTCCAAAACTGTTGGATTATAGTTGTGAGAGTGGACATCCTTGTCTTCTTCCTGATCTTTGAGGAAATGCTTTCATTTGTTCACCATTGAGAATGATGTTTGTTGTGGGTTTGTTGTATATGGCCTTTATTATGTTGAGGTATGTTCCCTCTATGTCCACTTTCTGGAGAGTTTTTATGATAAATGTGTATTGAATTTTGACAAAAGCTTCTTCTGCATCTATTGAGATTATCATGTGGTTTTTATCCTTCATTTTGTTAATATGGTGTATCACATTGATTGATTTGCATATATTGAAGAATCCTTGCATCTCTAGGATAAATCCCACTTGATCATGGTGTATGATCCCTTTAATGTGTTGTTGGATTCTGTTTCCCAGTATTTTGTTGAGGATTTTTGCATTTATATTCATGAATGATTTTGGTCTGTAATTTTCTTTCTTTTTGTAGTATCTTTGTCTGCTTTGGTATAAGGGTGGCCTCATAGAATGAGTTTGGGATTATTCCTTTGCAATTTTTTGGAAGAGTTTGAGAAGGATGGGTGTTAGCTCTTCTCAAAATGTTTTTAGAATTTACCTGTGAAGTCATCTGGTCCTGGACTTTCGTTTGTGGAAAGATTGTCAGTCACAACTCCAATATCTTTACTTGTGATTGGTCTCTTCATATTTTCTATTTCTTCCTGGTTCAGTCTTGGAAGGTTATACTTTTCTAAGAATTTGTCCATTTCTTCCAGGTTGTCCATTTTACTGACATAGAGTTGCTTGTAGTAGTCTCTTAATGATGCTATGTATTTCTGCAGTGTTCATTGTAACTTCTCCTTTTTCATTTCTAAGTTTATTGATTTGAGTCCTCTCCCTCTTTTCCTTGATGAGTCTGGCTGAAGTTTTATCAGTTTTGTTTATCTTCTCAAAGAACCAGCTTTTAGTTTTATTGATCTTTGCCATTGTTTTCTTGATTTCATTTAGTTCTGCTCTGATCTTTATGATTTCTTTCCTTCTACTAACTTTGGGTTTTCTTTGTTTTTCTTTCTCTAGTTCCTTTAGGTGTAAGGTTAGGTTGTTTAAGATGTTTCTTGTTTCTTGAGATAGGATTGTATTGCTATAAACTTCCCTCTTAGAACTGCTTTTGCTGCATCCCATAGGTTTTGTATCGTCATGTTTTCGTTGTCATTTGTCTCTAGGTATTTTTTGATTTCCTCTTTGATTTCTTCAGTGATCTCTTGGTTACTTAATAACATATTGTTTAGACTCCATGTGTTTGTGTTTCTTACGTTGTTTTCACCATAATTCATTTCTAATCTCATAGCATTGTGGTCAGAAAAGATGCTTGATATGATTTCAATTTTCTTAAATTTACTGAGGCTTGATTGTGACCCAAGATGTGATCTATCCTGGAGAATGTTCCATGTGCACTTGAGAAGAAAGTGTAGTCTGCTGTTTTTGGATGGATATAAATATCAATTAAATCTATCTGGTCCGTTGTGTCATTTAAAGCTTGTGTTTCCTTATTAATTTTCTGTCTGGATCATCTGTCCATTGGTGTAAGTGAGGTGTTATAGTTCCCCACTATTATTGTGTTACTGTCGATTTCATCTTTCAGAGCTGTTAGCAGTTGCCTTATGTATTGAGGTGCTCCTATGTTGGGTTCATATATATTTATAATTGTTATATCGTCTTCTTGGATTGATCACTTGATCATTATGTAGTGTCCTTCCTTGTCTCTTATAACATTCTTTATTTTATAGTCTATTTTATCTGATATGTGTGTTGCTACTCCATCTTTCTTTTGATTTCCATTTGCATGGAATATCTTTTTCCAGCCCCTCACTTTCAGTCTGTATGTGTCCCTAGATCTGAAGTGTGTCTCTTGTGGACAGCATATATATGGGTCTTTTTTTTTGTATCCATTCAGCAAGCCTGTGTCTTTTTGTTGGAGCATTTATTCCATTCACATTTAAGGTAATTATCAATATGTATGTACCTATTAACATTTTCTGAATTGTTTTGGGTTTGTTTTTGTAGGTCCTTTTCTTCTCTTGTGTTTCCCACTTAGAGAAGATCCTTTTGCATTTGTTGTAGAGTTGGTTTGGTGGTGCTGAATTCTGTTTGTTTTGCTTGACTGTAAAGCTTTTGATTTCTCTGGCTAATCTGAATGAGTTCCTTGCTGGTTAGAGTAATCTTGGTTGTAGGTTCTTCCCTTTCATCACTTTAAATATATCTTGCCACTCCCTTCTGGCTTTTAGAGTTCCTGTTGATAAATTAGCTGTTAACCTTATGGGAGTTCCCTTGTATATTATTTGTCATTTTTCCCTTGTTGCTTTTAATAATTTTTCTTTGTCTTTAATTTTTGTCAATTTGATTACTGTGTTTCTCCTTGGTTTCATCCTGCCTGGGACTCTCTGTGCTTCCTGGACTTGGGTGGCTATTTCCTTTCCCATGTTAGGGAAGTTTTCGACTATAATCTCTTCAAATATTTTCTCAGGTCCTTTCTCTCTCTCTTCTCCTTCTGGGACCCCTACAATGTGAATGTTGTTGAGTTTAATGTTGTCCCAGAGGTCTCTTAGGCTGTCTTCATTTCTTTTCATTCTTTTTTCTTTACTCTGTTCCACAGCAGTGAATTCCACCATTCTGTCTTCCAGGTCACTTATCCGCTCTTCTGCCTCAGTTATTCTCCTGTAGATTCCTTGTAGTGTATTTTTCATTTCAGTCACTGTACTGTTCATCTCTGATTGTTTGTTTTTTAATTCTTCTAGGTCCTTGTTAAACATTTCTTGCATCTTCTCAATCTTTGCCTCCTTTCTTTTTCCGGTGTCCTGGATCATCTTCACTATCATTATTCTGAATTGTTTTTCTGGAAGGTTGCCTATCTCCACTTCATTTAGTTGTTTTTCTGGGGTTTTCTCTTGTTCCTTCATCTGGTACATAGCCCTCTGCCTTTTCATCTTGCTATCTTTCTGTGAATGTGGTTTTTGTTCTACAGGCTGCAGGATTGTAGTTTTCTTGCTTCTGCTGTCTGCCCTCTGGTGGATGAGGCTCTCTAAGAGGCTTGTGCAAGCTTCCTGACGGGAGGGACTGGTGGTGGGTAGAGCTGGGTGTTGCTCTGTTGGGCAGAGTTCAGTCAAACTTTAATCCTCTTTTCTGCTGATGGGTGGCACTGAATTCCCTCCCTGTTCATTGTGTGGCCTGAGGTGACCCAGCACTGGAGCCTACAGGTCCTTTGGTGGGGCTAATGGTGGACTCTGGGAGGGTGCTTGCCATAGAGTACTTCCTAGAACTTCTGCTGCCAGTGTCCTTGTCCCTGCAGTGAGCCACAGCTCCCCCCCAACTCTGCACAAGATCCTCCAACCCCAGCAGGTAGGTCTGGTTCAGTCTCCTATGGGGTCACTGCTCCTTCCCCCGGGTCCTGATGTGCACACTACTTTGTGTGTGCCCTCCAAGAGTGGAGTTTCTATTTCCCCCAGACCTGTCGAAGTCCTGCAATCTAATGTCCCAGTAGCCTTCAAAGTCTGATTCTCTGGGGATTCCTCCTCTCGTTGCCAGACCCCCAGGTTTGGAAGCCTGATGTGGAGCTCAGAACCTTCGCTCCAGCGGTTGGACTTCTGTGGTATAATTATTCTCCAATTTGTAAATCACCCACCTAGCGGTTATGGGGTTTGATTTTATTGTGATTGCACCCCTCTTCCTGTCTCATTGTGGCTTCTCCTTTGTCCTTGGTTGTGGGGTAGTGTTTTTGGTGAGTTCCAGTGTCTGCCTGTCAGTGATTATTCAGCAGTTAGTTGTGATTCCAGTGCTCGCAAGAGGGCATGAGTGCACATCCTTCTACTCCACCATCTTGAACCAATCTCCTGACACTGTATTTCTAGGGTCCTTTTATCTATTAAAACTCAATGAAAATTTCTTTGGTTAAATAATTGGTAATCATATTTATGAGAAAATAGATGGAAAGATATATCTATATTTATAAATAGAAAAAATAGAGTTGCATGTATTTCATAGCACAGTATAGCAAATAGATAGCTTATTTAAAATGCACTAATTCAAAAATATGATTTTTAGGGAACTACGTCTCATATAGTTAAAGACTCAGCAAAATGTTAACTATTCTGATTGTGTGTTTGTATTCCTAACCAGCCAACTTTCCACACCCATTAATATCTAAAGAATTACACTAGACATATTTCACTTTCATTTTCCTCATTTCCTGTGATCACTATAATAGCAAGGGTTAAGGAGATCCAAAAATCATGGGGTCATGAAACGGCTTAGAAATTTCATTTTTGACCACTGCTCGATCTGATTGATAGTTTCAGATTTGTACTTCAGTTTCTTTCACCTTATAGCTAGTAGTGTGGCTGGTGTGCTTGGGTCTGTTTCCTTGATATGATTTAAACTTCAGGAGACCAGTGTGTCTATGTTGTATTTTTGCATACCCCCAATTTCTGGACAACTCCTGATAGATTTTTGGCAAGCAAAATAATGTGTGCATTGAACTAAATGGCTTTTAAATGAATTATAGAACTAATTATTTTCTAAATAGCAAATTTGTATAGAATAGTTTACTTTAGTTTTGTGTTTCTTTCCTGCAGAGTGGCAAAATACCCAGTAGCACACACAAACATTAGCAAGCAAAGTGTTGGTTGTTCTGGGCCTTTGGAACAAATAGGCCATTCTTTTATCTTTGAGAGTTTTTATTTCAGTAACACCAACTGCCATTTCATATGTGCCTTCAATGTACAGCATCTTTTTTCATATAGTGGACTAAGCTGGTAAGAATATGCCTCACCATTTCCTACCATTTGTAATACCAAATATAAATCTCAGATAAAATTATAAAAATATAAGCAGTTAACAGAAGTTTAAAAAAACACAAGAAGAAAGTGAAATCTCCAAGTAACAAAACAGAGGAGACATCAAGGTAGAGCAGAGGCCATCAATCAGGAACCGTGAATGAAGGGTGTCAAATGAAAATCTAGTAATTGGAATGAGGTCTTTAGTGTATGTGGGAACAAAAGGCAGAGCCTTGGACCAAATGAGAGTTAACATACTGTAATTGAGCTTCTGAACAAAATACAGCTACTTGAAAAACTGCCAGTAAATGAAACTATGTTTAGAAAATCTCCATCATTCTGCCTTCAGAAGCCATCAGGTGGGTTGCTGTCTACTCAGAGCCCATACTTACAGGGGATGGTGAGGGTGAGGATTAGAAATCATACAACTGTATCATGAGCTGAGGTCATTTCCAAATTCATAATCTTCACAAAATGCAGGAACCCAACCAAAAAGATAATATTAAGTTAAAATACTAATTAATATTAAATAATACTATTAAAAAAGAGATCACTATGGTCCATTGGAAGCAAACAATCCAAGATCAAAGGAATCTCTCTCTTTCCTTCTGATAGACAACACATAAAACCAGCTGTAAAAAGAAAAAAGCCCACAGTGAAAAATTCTGTGCCACTTGAGGAAGCACAGCTTGACTATTCAATTGTATGTTTCACCTTTTGAAAGTTAACCACTTATTTTGCTTCTCATAATCAGAACACTCCAAAGATTTTCCTAAATGGTAGACAAATTTGAATATCTACTTTGCTGAATGGAGTTAAAAAACAGAATTTATAAAGTATATCTCTGCTAAACCACAACTGCTAAATTTTGCTTTATAGTAACAAAGACATCATTAATTTAATTAATTATGTCTCACCTCAAAGACATGAGGTAACTGTAGTGATCTCTAGAACATTACTTTTACCTTTTATCAGAGACTTTAAACATTTTATAAGGATATTTACAATCAGCACATGACTGTATTTAAAACACTATAGTTTTTTAACCAAATAAAACATACTTTGAAATTGATCTTCTCTATTGAATTGATCACATTAAAAATATGTGTATTTATATTCACATATATTCACATGTAAGTGAATTTCACGTAGCATAGTATCCTCCAGTTTCATGCATGTTGTCTGGAATGACAAGACTTTCTTTTTTTAAAGCTGAATAATATTCCATTGAGTGTGTGTGTGTGTGATATGTGTGTGTGTATATATATATATATATATATATATGTGTGTTACATTTTCTTTACCGGTTCATCTATCAACAGACACTTAGGTTGTTTCCATACCTTGGTTATTCTGAATAGTGCTGCAATAATCATGGGGGTACAGATATCTCTTCAAGACAGTGGTTTTGTTTCCCTTGGATTTATACCCAGAAGTGGGATTTCTAGATCATATGGAAGTTCTATTTTTAGTTTCTCCAGGAACCTCCATACCGTTTTCCATAATGGCTGTACTAGTTTACGTTTCCACCAATAGTGCACAAAGTTTCACTTTTTTCAACATCTTCACCAGCATCTGTGTATCTCTTGTCTTTATGAGAATAGACTTCCTAACAGATATGAATTGATACCTCGCTGTGGTTTTGATTTGCATTTGCCTGATGACTAGAGATGTGGAGCACCTTTTTATGTACCTGTTGGATATTGGTATGTATTTTTTGGAAAAAAAAAAAAAGCTGTTTAAGCCCTTTGCTCATTTTTTAATTGGGTTATTTGGCATTTTTGCATTTAGGCTGTATAAGTTCCTGTATCTGTTATTTTTTCTAGCAGTGCTACCATTGTTTCTTGTATTTTTTTGGAGTCACTTTTTACAATTGACTTCAGAAAATGTATCACCTTACTTTAGAAAAATCCGTTATGTAATGATGGGTTAAATGACAAGATTTCCTGTTCAATGCCTTCCCATTTTATTGAGCTTAGGGTTTTTGCTTTTGCTCTTGTTGTTTGTTTGTTCACATCTGTATCTGCTTAGTCATTATTTGTGCCTAATTTAGAGTTGGTTATTTTGAGTAAGGCATGGCTCTGTGTATCACAAAAATAAATTATTTGCTATGATTTACATTAGGAATATACTCCAAATCCATCATAAATCTGCCTCAGTTTCATTTGTATGATTCCAGCCTTGTCAAGGGCAATAGCAAAGCAAGTCAACATCATGCATGTAATTGACTGACTGCTGTTAATTTGAAATATGTGGATTTGAGAACGGCCTTTATATATATATTCATTAAGATGCCATCCTTCACTCGCAATGATCAAGCTCTTGCCACATCACTAATAGGATATTTGCTTTGTGTTGTTTTTTAGTGGTCATGATGAATTTGGGCTGATCCATTCCACACACTTCTTTCTATTTTTTCCTGTGGCTAATGGGCCACATCCGGCGTGGCAGGCCTACAGATAGTATCCTCCGTCTTAATGGAAGATTTTTAAAAAAGGCAACAAAATGTATAATGTTGGCTTTATTTACTAGAGCCAAAGAAACATGAATTTGTTATGAAACTATTACCTAGTCAAAAAGTTAGGAATGCTCTAGATAACTTGTTAACCAAAACAAAGACTAAATTCACATAAACATTACTGGCATTCTGTGTATACTAACAGTATTACACAAAGTAACATGTAATTAACAATATCAAATTAAAATGCCACTAAAGTAAGGCCTAATGTAGAAAACATAGCAGTTTCACAACATGTGATGATATGTGTACTGGTTATGAAGCTACTGTCTCTCAGCTTTAACACTCTCATCTCTCACTCTGCTACCCTCTTTTTGTAAGCTGGGGCTTCAGTTTTCTTTCATCAAGAGAGACATATGAGGGAGAATGTATAGTAAGGAAACAAGAGACTTTCCCTTGTCCTTTTGCTCGTTGGCCCTCCCAGCACAGTAATGTCCCTTCACCCTTGCTTCATCGGGTGCGCCCAGAACCAGCTTCAGTCAACTCTCACAGCCAGGTAGAACCTGCCTCCAATCTGAGTCTAGAAGGCCACCCTCCTCTAAGATTCTGGATTCTAACCTCCCCTTTGTTTCTCCAACTGAATGGGTAATGTCCCCTTCCTGCAGTTATTACTACTTTGTTATTTCAATAATTCTTTTTTGTTTTTAATCTTCCAAACATATTTGTAACCAATCTTTTATAATACCAAATTCTGTCTGTTGAAATAGAAATAGTTTCTATTTTTTGATTCTTCTGGTAGACTGTTATAAGAGAAAGATAACTTTCCTGGAGATTAGCTAATTTTAATTGAAAAATGAGTAAAAGTCTTCAATGCATAGTCTACCTTTGAAATATCAATCCAACAATTAACTCTATGGACTATTTATACCAATTGCTTTCTTCTTTTGCTACAGGATTGAAAAAAAAAGACATATACAAAGTGTAAGAGTTTAAATGAATATGGTGGGTATAGTCTGGTTTTGGTTTTGACTCTTTTTTTGTGTTTGGTCTGGTCTGTGAACTTTGGGGAAATTATTCCTTCTCCCCAGCAAACATACACAGCAAGCCACTTGATTTTGGTTTGCCAATCACAAAACCACATTTCTCCTAACTTCAGAGGTAGACTAGTCAGATTTCCTTTCCCAAGAATGTTAATCATGAGTACAGACCCAGAGGTAATTTGGATTGAATCATCCAGTGTCAATGTCTAAGAGAGATGATGCATGTATTTCAGCTTTTATGGTTACTGTCCATAAGCTTGATCCTTTAGTTCTTCCTTCTGTCCTGGTAGCTACAAAGAATTTTTTCTGTTTGTTGAAGTAAATAGTGATTAATTCCTTAATGTATACAACAGTTCTGCTTATATGTTGCTTTTTAGATGTCTGCTTTTCCATGTGTATTTCTCAGCTATATTCTTTGATTAAGTAGACAATGATGTCTTTTTCTCCATTTTAAAATTATGGAATGAGAGAATCAGATCTGCTCTAACATTTTCAGGCATTGACATATTTTTATGAAATATTTTAAATATAAACTTTAGGAATATAATTGTCACTCTATAATTGTTTAAGGATAGTGTTTATTCTACTTAGGAAGTTCAAAATAATATTTTTGAAGCTTATTTAATAACAACAAAATATATGGAACCAAAATTAAAATGATGGCTTTAGTTCTCTTTCTTTATTGATACACAGGGCATTTATTGGTGTCTAACTTTATTTACACAGTCACTCAACAAATATTTACTGAGTTTGTACCATATGCTAGGCCCTGTAGGATGTGTTAGGGATGAAGAGTTTAACAGAATTCTATCATCAAGCAGCTTCCATTTTAGTGGGAAAACCACAGTAGTACTGTGCAGCATGATAAAATCTATTATAATGGAAGGCACTGGATGCTATAGAGATATATATGAATGGCACCTAATCAGCCTAGGAAGGAGGAAAAGTTTATAAGAAGATGCGATAAGAGAGTAAGAAAAAAAAAAAAAGAAAGGAAAATTAACCCAAAGAAAAAAAGCAATTCTGAAACTTTGCTTTTTTAGAACAAAGAATTTGTGAGGGGCTTCCCTGGTGGCACAGTGGTTGAGAGTCCGCCTGCCGATGCAGGGGACACGGGTTCGTGTCCCGGTCCGGGAAGATCCCACATGCTGCGGAGCGGCTGGGCCCGTGAGCCATGGCTGCTGAGCCTGTGCGTCTGGAGCCTGTGCTCCACAACAGGAGAGGCCACAACAGTGAGAGGCCCGCGTACCGCAAAAAAAAAAAAAAAAAAAAAAGAATTTGTGAGGGAAATATGTGAGATCAGGCAATAGGCAGGATCCATTGAGCCTTGTATGACAAGCTAAACTTCATTTTTTGCTTGATATTCTGTTGAAGAATGAAACTATGATTAAATTATGACTAAATTGATCAAAGTCCATTTAGATCTATTTTTTGCCCATTGTGGTACCAGGTAAATGACTTATAATACTTCTTCCTTTGATTAAAACGTATTCAACCATTCAATTTAGCAGTAATTTACACATTGTAAATGCAGTACTCAATAACCTTTGCCCTAAAATTTCACTAAGTTTGTGATCCTTTAATATAAATTTGTTCTGCAACCAATAGTAATTTTAGATGTATGGAAATCAACTGATAAATAACTGAGGGTACATATCATTAGAAATATGAATAATGATTTATATTTGAAATTGTTACAAGATGTGGTAAGTAATCACAACTCAGTTATGTATAATATGGGATATTTATTTCATTTTATTTTATTGTAGTAACTGCTACCAATGTTGTTTTATTGAGTCTCAAAAGCATTGAATAGCGAGAGACTTACCAATAATAATATCCCAGTTTAACCCAATAGTCATTCAAACACTTTTAGTTTAAAATTCAATCTTAATGTCTAAAGTTTGTAATGGATTTATTCCCATTACAAGGAATTAAATGTTCCTTCCACAGGGACCCATGCCCCTCTCACTAAGCATTCTGTGTCAGGGTAGAGACTATCCCCTAACCCAATGGATCATCCTAATCATCATTTACTATGTTTAGCCTTTATTGAGTGACTTTTAAGTGCCAGTTCTAAGCTAGCTCTCTCTCTGTCTCTCTCATCTCTATCGCTACATCTATATTTGTATTTCAATCTCTTATATATTTCCTTTGCTAGACAAGTGTTGACTTCACCCAGTGTTAGTTTTTAGCAATAAAGAGGGAAGTATCTTTGTTTTAATGGAGTAGGAGTGAGAGCTACTTGTTTATTTTTACCAAAATCCTGGAGAATTTTTTTTTCCTTAGTCTCTTATTGGCCCTAATAGTTTAAATTCTATCAAACTGGAAATCAATCACTGGTAAAGATGATGGATTTAAGCTACCATAACTGATGTAGGCTAATCATCGAAGGGCACATTAAAAGTGGGTATCTATCATAGTATCTACTATAAACAAATAACATTTTATTTAAATGAAGCACAAGTGCTCAGATTTATTTATTTTTATTTATTTGTATTTATTTGTATTTATTTATTTATATTGATTTATTTATATTGATTGATTGCCACGCCACACCGGCTGTGGGAGCTTAGTTCCCTGACCAGGGATTGAACCCAGGCCCACGGCAGTGAAAGCACTGAGTGCAAACCACTAGACTGCCAGGGAATTCCCTCAGGCACTCAGATTTAGAGTAAGCATAACTTTTGATTGTTTTGCATACATTCTTCATGAGTCCATGAATTACTCACTTAGGATGTATATATGGATGGATGGATGGCTGAATAGTTAGATAAGGATAGAAAAAGAGAGACATAGAGGATGGAAGAGAAGAGAGAAAATATGTTAGTCTAAAAATAAAAGGAATGGATGTTTCATGAATCTAGAATAACTTAGAACTTAAAAGTTTAGGCTCTAGCTTTGAGTCCTAGGGCAAGGTACTTACATACTAATAATAGAAGCTAATTCAAAGAGTTCTGGTGAGAATTGAATGAGATAATTCATTTAAAACCATAATCCATTATCTCACTACCCCGACTTAATCATGGTGTCTTATTTGTGATCTGCTTTCTCTACTCCCAGACACATATTGTGAAAATGAAGTTCCCTCTTGTTGTGCTAGTTCTCAGAGCACACTGCAGAAAAGGTACAAAATGTCATCAGTGATGTGGGGCAAATGTGATATTCCAATGTCCTTCTCAGTTCTTGGCTAAAATAGCTTCCCCAAATCTAATTTTTATTGTTGTTCACTATTGTCCTCTACCTGTCTCTTCTATGTTCGTCTTTGCTCCCTTCCTGTGTTTCTCTTCTTTCAGACTTCAGCAACTCTTTAGCTACTCAAGACCCCACTCATCCAGAGTACTGTAATGAAATCCAAAGTATGTAATGAAAGTGTCCTAATCTTATTCCATTACTTTATTCCTATTAGCTTTGTGGAGATAGACAGATAGATAGATAGACAGACAGACAGACCGACAAAGAATGTGTATGTGTTTGGGGGCGGAGAGGAACCAAAGAATGTGTATGTGTTTGGGGGCGGAGAGGTACCAAATGTTGGTTAAGGCACAACTGAAAGGGCACCTTCAAACATTGATAGAGTTAACTGAATCAAACTTTCAGATAGCTAGTTGCTCATATGCATAAAAACTTTATTCTTTATTAACTCAATTAACATTTAGAGAACACCAATGATATTCCAGGAAGTGTCCTAACCATGGTGAAACAGGTGGGAACATAAGTGACAAAACCTCTACCCTCAGCAACTGACATTGCATTGAGTGTGGACAAAAATAAACAACTGCAGTAAAAAAAAAAAAAAAAAAAAAAAAATCTTGAATAGCCTAGGTGGTAATAAGGGCTATAAGTATACCTCCCTCCATGGATAACTCTAGATATTTTCATGGTATAAACTCTTGAATTTTAAACAGTGGTAAGTTATTCTGAAATTGAGACTAGTTAAGTATTCACATAGGTGGATGATTTTTCAAACACCTCAATCTGTTTTGCCAGATATCATCAGGGAACAGGGGCTCTTATGAGGAAGAGTCTATTAATAATATGTAACCTGAATATAAAGGTGAAGCATATATTTTTCTGGTCTGTTACTTGTGAAAACTTAAATATAAAGTTAGGCATAAAAATCATCATAGAAGGGGTACAGTAAGCTTGGAGAATAGTGTTGGATATTTGGTAACAATGTTACACGTACTAATGAAGATCTGATTTTCTCTATTTCTAGTTGATGGGCCAAATTATGATCTCAAATGTAAGTTAGACATATTTTGTCTACTCAAAACTGAGGGAAATAATGACTGGGGGTGATTCCTACAAAAAAATTATCTAACATGAATGCCATATTAATTCTAAAAGAATTTATAACTTATGTTAGCAAGTATCTTACTTTGATACTACACTTCTCTTTCAGAGCTCAGGGTGTTAAAATTTAGCTATGATAGCAATAATAAATGACTCTTGTGAATAAAATGTGAAGCCCACATGGATTAAGTGACTAAAGCTTTGTTATCCAGACCTACACATTTATTTTACCTTTTCCTCCCCTCATTCGGAGGTGGTGATAAATAGATTTTTGTCTTTAACAAAGCCTATGAACAATTCAGAATCTAGAGTATTAGTGCCTTAAGATTAGGAGCCACTTTGGGACTCAAATTCTATATTTTATAGCTTAGGAAAGTGAGACATTTTAAAAGTTTACAGTTTATTTCTTATTACCTTAAAATAAATATATATAATATTTATTTATAATATTTTATTTAAATATTTATAATATTTAAATAAATATTTTAATATTTATTTATAAAGATATGGAAAAAATTCTCTTCTACCCATGTACAAATGCTTTCTATAATCTGACAGTTTGGAAAACAGCTTTATAAAATGATTTTTTACAATATGCTACTTTCTTTGATAACTTTATGTCATTCTCCAAATGTGTTTAGTCTTGCACTCATATTCTAAAGAAACTGTCACACAATGATATCCCATGTATAAATCTAAATAATGAACAATGATTCATATGAGCAACTTCATAAAACTTTCTTGTTAAACTTGCAGGATTTCTCTGCATAATCCTCCCAAATCAGTCCAGCAATGTTGTCAGCTAAGTTATTCTGCAATTAAGAAGAAAATATTTTTTAAGTACACTAATGAAATAATTGATAATACATAATAATAAACAGTGGAAATTGATAAGCATGCTCAATCTTCCACTCTTTAGTAAATATTATTTCCTCTGCTAATATTTGATCAGAAAGAGGTAACAAAGTTGATTGATTTAATTTGTAACTACTTATTTATTCTGCAACACTTGAAGTGATAGCATTTATCAACATGCTCACAAAACCAATAAATAAAAGAACTAGTGTAGTAAGACTCTAGAATATATCAACTTCTGTCTTTATATCAATCAGTCAGGATAAAAAAACTGACCAAGTTAAATAAACAGAATAAATTATCTTGATTGTCTCCACCGAGTCAATTGCCTTCACACTCTGATCCACTGAACTTAAAATTAGCAAGTGGAATACTGAAGAAACTCCCCAGGAAAACGTTGGTATAAAAACATCAAATTGTATACTTTAATTAGACTATAATTTTTCTTTGAGGGGGAATACTGTCATCTTTGCCAAAGAAGGAAACATTTTTATGCCAAAGTTAATATAACAATCCTGAAATTTGAACTTATCCATTTAGTGGAAAGCTTGCAGGCAGTGACAGACTCAAACATCTTGCTGCTTAACTTTGATATGTCTGTAATATTGGGGCAAAATTCTTATTATTTCTTTTATGAATTTGAAAAAGCACTTATTTATTTTTTATGTTTTGGAAGCTGAAATGTGTTCTTGAATGTGAGAAATCCCTTTTACTGCACCATATGCCATCTTGTCTTTTTGACACGCTGAGCCTGGAAATATCTCGAATGTGCAGACTTCTGATTTCCAAATTATATACTGCCAAGAAGGGAAGTGGGTATCTGAAACTCAGCCACAGACCTTGGCAAATTTCAAATTCAGAATAAAACTTTCATTTTAAAATTGTGCTCAAAAGTTGAAAGGGATTTTTTTATGTCTAATTTGCGTTCTTTTCCTATTGCAGGATTGAGTGAAAATTATTATAGCCTACTTTAAAAGGCTTTTTTTCCTCCTGGGCAGTTTTGATGGATTAAGAAACTGATGAAAGTTTCTATTCTTTTGCTTTTTTTTAAATGCATTTATTTATTTATTTTTGGCAGCGTCGGGTCTTTGTTGCTGCATGTGGGCTTTCTCTAGTTGCAGCGAGCGGGGGCTACTCTTCGTTGTGGTGTGCAGGCTTCTCACTGCGGTGGCTTCTCTTGTTGTGGAGCATGGGCTCTAGGCACGTGGGCTTCAGTAGTTGTGGCTCGTGGGCTCCAGAGCGCAGGCTCAGTAGTTGTGGCTCGTGGGCTTAGTTGCTCCGCGACATGTGAGATCTGCCAGGACCAGGGCTCAAACCCATGTCCCCTGCACTGGCAGGCAGATTCTTAACCACTGCACCACCAGGAAAGTCCCAATTCTTTTGCTTTTAAAATTGTTAATGTAAAGAGTGAAAAATTCCTGTTAACTGACTAGAAGTATTGTTGAAGAAAACAAATCTTTGGGGACTTTTAAACAGTGGCTATCACTAGATTCTCAAAAGTATCTGAGCAAATATCTAGTTCATAAAGCATGGCTTGTCCATCAGTAGCATCAAATATCTATGATACAGCATTTTGTAGCTCTAAACTCTTTTGTTTTGACTAAAAGAGTGCTCTAATCAAAACTTAAATAAAGTCACATCAAATATTTCTCTACTAGCAAATCTAGTTTTTGATCATCTTATAAATAATATTGTACCACAGAATCAGGGAGTTTATAATTGAATGGAAGCAATGAGATACCTAGACTGCAGATAGAAAAATACAAGTTTAGATAGTTTCATTCATTCAGGAGATAATTTATGTCATGTATTGTATACATTTTGACTTTAAAAAGTATTATAAAGCAAAAACAAAAGAAGCTTCAGATTCTAGGAATGACAGTTCATGATACTCTAAATCCCTTTTGCTAAAATAACTTAAAACATAGCTGAATTTACAGAAAAGAAAGAGAAATCTTCATGTGTCAAAAGGCAATGATAATTCATAGCTGCTTGGGGTGTGAGAGGGTGCTTGTCTCAGCAATTTGTGGATTGAAAAGATGTAATTCCCACAGGGAGACAAGAGTACAGCCTTTGTATACAGTAACATGGGAGCTGGAATTGAGACCTTTGACATAAAGCTACGCCCTGAAAGGAGTACAATTTCGGTAGAAAGGTAGAAAAGGCAGTGTCTGTCTTTAAGGACCCAAGTATTCATATGTCTCTGGCTAATTACCAGGGGTAATTAGCGTAGGGGCGTAGGGGGAGGTTTCCTTGAGAATTCATTTTATCTCCTAAACATCAGAGTTTAGAATTGATAATACCTAAGCTTAGGGAAATGCCTTAAGAAAAGGTTACCCCTCCTAATATATTTGGACCAGTAATATACCTGGACTTCTTGGCAAAAAACATAAAACCACTTTGGAAGCATATCCATACAAAATATCATGGATGAAATGAAATTAAATGTATCAATAATGAATGTAAATGGAGAATACACTTGCCAGTTGAAAGGAGACGATTCTGAGATGGATAGCAAAGCAATATCTGCAGATACTCTAAGTCACAAAAAAGGTGTAGGCAGAGTTTTAGGTAATAACAAGATACAGGTATATAGAGAGAAAGAGTTAGTATGCCTATAATAAAATCCTACAAAGTAAACTTTAAGTGAGAATGTAAATATTATTAGGGATAAAAATGGTTTCTCTCTAATAATAAAAAAAATTAACCAGATGATGTAGATATTCAGAATGTGTGTAGGCTGAAGAGCATAAATCTCAGAAATATATAAATATAATTCAGTCCGAACTAAAAACACTGCCAAGAGTTTTTTAAAGGTGAAATGCTTAATATGGATCAAGAGAATTTTGAAAAAATAAGGAAAAAACAAATTTGTACTACGAGATACCAAGGCACACAACAATTCTATAGTAAGACAGTGAGGTACTGACTTAGAATCAAAAGGGAAAAATAAGATCAAGAAAAAAGTTCCAGTATATACAAGTATTTAATCCACAGTAGCAATGACATTTCAAATCAGTGAGGAAAAGGCATTCCAATTTAAAATTGGCACTGAGATAATTTGGAAGTATATTGTTAAAATTGATCTTTTAATCACACCATTTTATTTAAAATACCACAAATATGGTATATGTGGTATATATATCATATATCTAAATGGGAGATAATCTAGATAACTATTAGAAAAAATAAAAATTCCCTTATTATTATCTTAAAAAGGAAAAGGTCTCCTAAGCATAAAAGCAAAATAGCAAAGCCATAGAAGCTTACATAAAAATTAAAATAGAAAAATTCTTAGTGATGTCATAAATAATATTTAGTTGTAAGAGACTATGAAATAGAAAACTATATAATACAAATGTAATCACTTAAATTTATAGTGTTCCTAAATACCAGCTAAAGAAAAACAATAGATAAAATGACATCTCTTTGTCATTATATTCACTTATAATAAATATATAATTATAATGTAAATAATATATAGTCATATAAATAAGACAAGGAGATAACCATTTTATCCAATGGTATTGGCAAATAATTAAAAATGAACTTTTTTCCTTGTTTGTAGGGTATGAAGATAGGTAATTTCAAATGGTCTCAGTGAAAGTGTATCCAGGAGTTGAATTTTGGGGACAATTTCATAAAAATTAAAATATCCCCATTAATTGACTCACCCATCTACCTAAATGATGACATGGAGGAGCATCATTAGTAAAAATGAAAAGGTGAAAGTGACCTAAACATCTATATCAGAACTTGTCAGTGCCCTCTAAATGGCACATATTCAAATTTGTAAATAAGGTACACGTGTCTTATTTAAGAATGCTTATTTACTTTATGGCAGAAATCGTTTTACAGTGTGTACATATATCAAATCATTGTGTTGTATACTTTAAATATCTTCCATTTTATTTGTCAATTATATCTCAACAAAACTGATAAAAATAAATAAATACATGAATCAAATAAAAAATAGAAAGAACTTTTATTTACACATGATAGGAACTAATTTTTAGCCAACTTAGATAAACAAAGGGGAATATTTCAAAGAAAACAAGCCAGGAGTCCATTGACAGAAGTGCAACATAGGCTCATCAAGCATAGGACCAAAAAAATGAAAAGATACTGAAAACAACTTACTTTTGAATTTCTATCTCCCTGATTTTCTATACATGCTGGATTGCAAATCAGTTTTTTTCTATTCCTTAGTCCATATAAAAGAATATAGTTTCTGGATATACTTGTTATAATTTTAAACACCTACATAGATTGAATTGCTATCCCAATTGCAAATTCCCAGAAGACAGAATTGGGTTGACCCAGTTTAGGCTAGATGTCTACTGCTGGTTCTTATAAAGATTCAGTGCTTTTAGGTTTGACTCCTGGAAACAGAAGGAGACATTCCAAAAAAGGGGGGATCATTATGATTTTTGCCTCAACCTCAAAAAATGCTTAAAAGAATGTGTGTGTGAGTACGTGTGTGCGTGTGCGTGTAAAACTGAAAAAGTTTATTCCTGAGCCAGTGCCTATGATAAATCAGGGGGCTTAAGGAGAAAAGTAAAATTTTGGAGTAGCCATTGAAAAATTGGAAAAAGAATCAAATATGTGAAAAGTTAGCTCAGTGACATTTATGGTCCAGTTTGAGAGAGCATTGAGAGAAGAGTTTACATGGCAGACATGCCATGTTTTACTGTTTTTACCAGCAAACCTGTTGTAGAAGTAAGGAATGCCAGTGAAGATGGTAGGGCTGATGCAAAGTGGAGGTTTGGCTGAATAATTGGCAAAGGCAAGTGAATGTGGAGTAAAAGGAATCTAAGATATAATGTATCAAAGAAACACAGTTCAGTAGGAAAAATAAATACGGCTCAGGTTATGCAACAAGTGAAAAAGGTAGGGTCAAGGGACTGGACATTTTAATGAGGTCAAAGTGCAAGTGTTGAGAGTATAGGGGATTGAAAATTCTGGAAGGACAAGAGGTGATAGAGTGTTGGCCACATAATGTAAGATTTCAAAGTGGAATTTTCCCATTGTTGTCAAGGTTCATAGTAGCCTTGGCAGACGTTACTGAAATGCACTGATTTAAAAATTCATAGGAATCAAGAAAGTCAGTGAAATTTGTTGCCAAGCTTCAGGTTTTTTGTTTTTTTGTTTTTGTCACTTTGGACATTAAGCTTGCTCACAATAGGACTTTGTATGTCTGTATTCTAAATGACTGTAAAGGTAACACTGATAGTAAAAGGTCTGATTCTGGAAACTCATTCTTTAGACTTCAACTCTCTGTAACCTTTCACTTACATCATTTGACCAGACTAATATAATCAAGCTGAACAACTGACAGCTGGACCACTGGATCAATAATTTTTCTAATAATTAAATAGCCTGAAAGTCTGAAACTGATGAAGTTTAGGAAGCCTGGTTGAGAGAGAAGAGATTTAGAATAGCATAAAGCATCCATTATTCAGGAACATCCCTAATAAACTTTATCAACTACTTTAAAATTTCTAAAAAAGACTTAGGCTCCATTTCTACCTATAAAATCTGAAATCTTTAGTACACATACCAATTCATACATATCATTTACTTTCACTGTGGTCAAACCAAGGACATTACTTTTAACTCTCATTTATAATCTTATATTACGCAAGTTAAAAATAGCTGTATGTTTAAAAAAATAAAAAATACTTAGTAAAGTCATAAAGTAAGCTCAGCTCTGTGCTTATCCATTAGTGCAAAGGGAACACGCTGAAGCTTTGCTGTAAGTGGTCCCCTGGCATCCATTCCGAGTTACTCTGTTGTACAGGAAAAAAGGAATAGTTTTTTCTGTGTTTCTAGTTATAACCCTTCTTAGGCAGCCTCAGAAGATCTACCAGATTCTCAAACAGCCAGTGTTTTAATGATAGCTGGTGTATTGGAATATTCTGGTAAACTTTTCAACCAGCGTTTGGATAACCTTCAAATCCCTGTGAAATAATCTTATGTTCTTTATATATACTGAAAAAAAAGTATACTACTAAACTGTAGCTTGTTGTAATGTAATTGCTTATCAACTTCCTTTTTACCCTAAGATAATGAAACCAGTCTGCCTGACTATGCCCTTTCCCCTTTATTTAACATGAGCCATCTTACTGCTGGTCATCTTGACAGAATATTCATTCTGCTTCTTTCTTCTCTCACAAGTGTCCCACTTTGCACCCTAAAATTATATGGGTACCCTAGTTATTCATATATATTTATTCTTACTTTCTTACCCTGTGAGAGACTATCTTCCCTTTATACACGCAATCTCTTCCTACGTACTTTTGCCTATGTTTTGGTTACACCAGCCAGGTATCGAAGCACTCAAAATAGCATCAACAACTGCCTTAAACTGTCAACTGTTTCTTTAAAAAAAAAAAAAAAATTCTGTAGATTGGCCCTCCACGCTTTTGCTTCATGTCACATTGGTTGAGGCATTGGGATAACTGGAAGGTCCAAAATAACTGTATTTACATGGTTGGCATTTGGTGCTGGCTTCTAGGTGGGAGCTCAGCCGGGGCTGCTGTTGGGGCCCTCAGTTTTCATCAGATTCAAAAGCAAGAGGAAAAGACTTTAGTTCTGTGAATGGAAGTCATATTGAGAAAGAGCTCGTGGGATGGGAGGGAGATGGTTGTGTTACTCTTTGGGGATATACTTTACCAAGACCTGCTTCATCAGGGTGGCAGACAGCATTCCAAGATCACCCTACAAATTCTGGCCCCCAGTGTCCATGCCCTTTATAATCTCCTCTCCTTGACTGTGGGTGGGACTTGTGAATAAGACGGCACTGTCACTTCCCTGATCAGGTTGTGTTATAAGGAAAAGCTAATATGATAGTTCCTCCTGTGATTATGTTGTGTTGTATAATCTGCCTGGAGATTCTTCTGCTGACTCGAAGAAGTAAGCTGCTGTGCTGGGAGAAGCCACACAGCTAGCACTTGTGGGCAGCAGCTAGTAGCTGAAAGTGACTCCAAGTTGAGACTCAGTGACAAAATAGGGACCTTAGTCCTACAAGAGAAAGAATTGAGTTCTGCCTACAACCTGGATTACCTTGGAAAAGTAACTGAGCCTCAGATGAGATTGTAACGTTGACCAGCACCTTGACTTCAGCCAGGTAGGACCTCGAGTACAGGACCCATGCCAACCCTTGACCATTGCAACTGTGAGATAGAATATTTGTGTTGTTTTTCTACTGCTAAATTTGTGGTTATTTGTTACACAACCATAGAAAATTTATACAAAAATGTCTTAGTCTGCTTGTGCTTCCATAGCAAAATATCGTAGACTAGGTGGCTTAAACAACAGAAATTTCTTTCTCACAGTTCTGGTGGCTGGAAGTCCAAGTGATTCAATCTGGCAGCACAATCGGTTTCTAGGTCTCTCTTCCTGGCTTGTAGATGACCACCATCTTGCTGTGTCCTGACATGGTAGGGAAAGAAATGTGCTCTCTGGTGTCTCTTCTTATAAGAGCAATATTCCCATCATGAGGCCCCTACCCTCATGACCTCATCTAAACCTAATTGTGTCCCAAAGATCTCATTTCCAAATATCACATTGGGAGTTAGGCCTTCAACATAGGAATTTTGGGGGACACAATTCAATCCACAGCGGTAGGGAAGAATAAATTGTTGATTTTCTTAATCTGCACATTCAGGCGTACATTGTCACATAACAACCTTTAGTCTTTTATAAATGTTCATCCTGAACTTCAGCGTTATCTTTTTCTAAGAGTCGTTACCATTTACTTCTGGCTCACCAGAGCGTATTTCCGTAATTCTAAGCACATTCCACTCCTCACTCATCTTCTTTCTCACTCTCTCATCTTTCACAATTACATTAAATCGTATCTTCAGCAAACTGTCCTGGCTTGATATACTTGCAATTTGACCTCCTTCCTCATCAAGGGGAGGTAGTTATTTTCAACAGCATACATTTAACAATGTTGGGAGATGGAATGACCTTTTTAAGTTCTTCACTGCCACTTTGAAATTGCTGTACAATATAGCCAATCTTTAGTAAAAACGCTTGCTCCTAAGAGATGATTACATTCTTACCCAAATAATTTTCTGTTCCATCCACATTAATATCTTAAATGTGGTTCTCACTTCTTTCTAAATCAATCAATGTCAAGTGTTCTATGTAATGATTGCATCTCTACAACACTTTCAATTAACAGTTTCTCTGTACACTCAACTCTAGATACCTCTACCCTTTTGGAAGTTCACTTTCATGGTCAGCCCCTAGATCTGCACACTTCTGAATTCATTCAGAATTCCCAATATACTTGCCTTTTATTTGATACCCATTCCATTTTCCACACAGCAAGGTACTGATGTTGTAGGAACATTGCTAAAGTATTGTCTAGGTCTATGTAGTCAAAATGGCTCACTCTAATTGCATCCCAGCCGGTGAGAAAGGGAAATTGAACAGGACCAGTCTACTTCTTGAATGAGCACCACATAGAAATTGAACTTATCCTGTTTTACCACATCTCATTGGCTGGACATGGCCTTACCAGATCTAGGGGAGTAAATTGTGTCTGTATATTCATCCAGCAAAAATGTTGGGATACTCGTACCAAGAGAGAAAGGATGTTGGGGGACATTTTTCGCCTGACACAGTTGGTAATCAAAGGAGTGTTCTTAGGTCTTCTGGGATCCTGGAACATTATTATCTGTTGAGATGCAATGTAATTCAGTAGGTAGTAAAGAAACTGAATTGGTAGCATTCGATATACATTATATTGTAAACCTAAAATCGAGACTCATGATTTAACAAATATATATGGAACTAATGGAGGAATGTGATAAGTTAATATGGTTTCAGTAATCTCAGGAGGTATAGCCATGATTGTGAGTGGATAGAGACATAAACTGCTGCTCTTTTCAGCCTGGGCAGGTGTCTGTAATTCTCCAGCTTGCTCTCATCAAAGGATAAAATTATTTAGAGTCAGATAGACCTAAATGCTAATAGTCATCACAGCTCTACCACGTGGTCAGTTATTTAGCTTCTTTACATTTATGTCCCCCATCTGTAAAATAGAGCTAATTGTCATTTCAAGGTTGTTAAGAAGATTCGAGGCAGCATGAAAAGTGCTGACACACACAAGACACTCAATAAGTAGTGAATATTATCATCAGTATTCTATGTGTCACCCTACTCTTTGAGCATAAATTGTTACAGTCTTTTCCACTGCTGTAGATACTTACTCTTTACTAAGACCTCCAAAAGTTCAGACAATCTCATTTTGACTAATACAAAATTATTTATGAAAACACTAGACTTTCTTCCTATATCATGCTCTGGCAAAGAACTGAACTCGCTTAAGTAGTAGAAATTGTGTCAAATTTGTTTTTCTTGATACCCTGATAGCTTTCTTCAGTTCATCTACTACCCAATGTCTCTCTCAAACCAATCCTTTGATTTTACTCCTCTGTCCATTTCGCATCCACAGTCCTGTCCATCACAGTAGACAACATTACCTCCTCCTTCAGAAAGGGCAATAACCAAGTCAAATATGATTTTCCACATAAATGTACACAATAACAACAAATAATTATATAATAACCTTCTCTCCTTTACAAGAGGAAATAACATAACTCCTCTGAGGAACATGAAGTATTCTGAGGTTTGATCTTATTTAAAGGTATATCCCATTGTGAGAGAAATAAGTAGCAGTACCCAATGCCTAAGTAAGTTTTTCCTCTTATTTAATAGAGCTTACCTTTAAGAAAAATCAACCTTTAAATTTTGGTGAAAATGTGTCCTTCTATGAAGAAACCCAGACATACCAAATACATGAAGGTTAGCTTCAATAAGCTTCTTATTCACAATAAGATCTTTTAAAATTAAAAGAAAATAAATAAATGAGTAACCATTATTACATAAAAATACAAGACAACAAGTATGACCCAGATTAAAAATAACCGACAAGTCAGCTTTCCTTTAACAATAAATTTTCTATGATTTAATTGCATAAAGTAACTATACCCAGAAGAAAGAGGCAAATTAATTTTTAAAGGCCATAATATTCTTTTGCAGCTTTATCTCACAGATACTAGAAAGCATATAAGATTGATGATGTCTGCTAAATATTCTATTAATCATAGAGAAATAAAAAATATACATTGTTATTTGTCAAATGAGATTAAATCTGAGCAGGTTTATTGGAGCTCTTTTTGAGAGAGAAGTTAAGATCTATGAAATCTGAAACACAACTTTAAAGATCTTTTCTGACTATGAGAAAGACCAGTGAAAATGGAAAACTTTGGCTAAACTTCATTAAGGTTTTAAACTGTAAAATACTAGCAAATACAGTAAGTTCAGCAAATTAAAGTCATCTGCATCTGAAGATTTATTTCTCTACCAAGTTTATTAACATGCAGTCCTTTGTGTGTACCGAAAAATAGCTGCATCTGATTTCTCTGGTGTAGAAACTGAATATCCATGAATATTCTCTCACCTGTTTTCAGATTTAAGCACATGTGTTTCAGAGAAGGAGGAGAAAGGAGGGAGAAACTGATCGGTTTCCTATATGAATAACTTCTGCTGAGTTAAATTATTATAAACAAATGATATTATTAACAAGTATTCTCTATCAATTCTACAAAAGTATGAATACACTAATTTACATGGAATGTTTTTACTGTGAATTCGGGTGCCACAATGTGAACAGAATAATTGAAATGATTAATCATTTTAAGAGCATACACATTTTTTTTTTACGGTATATTAATTAGACTTGAGATCAGAGTTTGAGATTTTTGTATCAAATGATGCAATTAGTGAAAGTATTATTTTGGTAAACATTTATATTCTGTATCATCATGAAATCTGTTAAAAGACATACAATCTCTTTATATCAAACCTCAAACCCATTCATACTTCTAGAATTGTGCAATGGACTGGAAGCCTTGTTTTGTCAGAGCCCAGCCACTCATCAGAAAATTGTTCTGGCTTTTCTATAAATATCTTACATTTGAATTTTCTCTTTTTTAAAGGTATCTTATCTATACAGATTAATTAGGGAAATAATATACAGTTGAATTAGAGCAAAATTTTGTCATCTAAAATCTTCAGAAAAAAAAAGAAAGCCTGATATGTTTATCAAATATCCCATTTTCTTCACTCAGAATTTTATTTGTAAAGCATTAAGGAAAGCTCCACAAATGCAGTGATCAATGTTCCATTAGGTGAATGGTGACTAATTTATCTCTGAAAGGAGGGATAGATGAGAGAGAAAGAAAAAATAGATATATAGGTAATTAAACAATCTGTCCAAACTAATTTTTCATACTTATAATCCTAAACTTTCCATTTCCTTCTGTATGTTGGTTAAGAGATAGTGGCAGTTATGAAATAAATTGCACCTAGACATTTTCCAGGCTTATGATTTCATTAAAAATGAATACACACACCCCTTATATGCAATATATGTACATAATAGATATACTATATATATATACACAAATGCATGTATATGCACATATACATATGTATATTTTTATAACCAGAAGTTTGGGTAACTGGGCCAAGTGCTTTCCATCTTACTGGACACATCTTTTATTTCAAATTGGGAAAAGTCTGAGAAGCAATCATACAGAAAATAGAGTTGAAGAAAGTCATGTACTAAAATTACAGTACAGCAGATGTAATGAACAAGAAACAAGCATGAAAACAAACATTGTAATATTGTTCCTGCTAGAAAAGTATCCACAGACTACATCTTAAGGCAGTAGAGAGCATAGGTCTCTTCCGTGCAAAAACTTTTCCACTTGGAAAATTTATTATTCTTGCAATTTTATACCAGATTAAGAGAAATGAGGCAGTCCAACATGGGTTAGTCAGTGCATACATATCATCAAAATCGTAAAAACAACTCAAAGCACAGTTTTTACAGAGTGACTGACATGTGACTCTGAACTGTACAAAATTTGCTTGGATGTATAAACTTGAAATAAGACCCTGTCTGGCATGTATAAGGAAGATGTCAGAATTTACAATAAAAAAACATACCAGAGGATTTTCACTGCAGAATACATGGCCAAATATGTCTCCAGCCTTGTCTTCAGGCCAAAGTTTTGATGCCAGAGAAATTCTGAGATGAAAGGAAAGTTTCGCCACTGTTTGGGTTGAATCTTTTTGGATTAATCTAATATGTGTGAACTAATTGTATTTAGAAATACAGTCATTTCTCTGATCTCACTTTGCAACTGATCTAGAAGATCCTCACTAATAAAAATTATGCTCCACTTATCTATGATCATCTACAAGCAGAGATTTTTAAGCATGACCCTACTATCTTTACAAAACTCTTTACCTTCTCACCATGTCTGATCTCTGGAATACTGCAGTGAGAACTACTCAGAGCAGGGACTGCTGAGGATAGGCAAGATAGAACTCTCACCAGAGTAATCAGCATGTAACAATTTTTGTATAGTCAGGATGGTTTAGGTCATGCTGAGGTAATGATTAACTCCAAAAACCAGTATGGCATAAAATAATAAAGGTTTATTTGTCCACACGTCCCTCCTAGCTTGCCTGGTACTCTTCAGGCTGATAACGTATCAGGCATCTAGAGCTTTGTTGGATACTGTGGTAGGGAAATGTATATGGTGAATTGCACACTGACTCTTAAAGACTTCTGTCTAGAAGTGAAATCTATCACTTACATTAACATTTATTGGCCAAAGCCTGTTACGTGATCATGCCTATCTTCAAGGGGAAGGAGAAGATGCAATCCTACCAGGTGCTGGAACAAAGAATGGGAATGTCTGTAAACTGTCCTAAAGTTATCACAGTTTAAAATGGAAAGTAACATCTTTTCTGTTCTCTTTTCTGTTTTAGTGAACTGAAAAGCAACTGAAATGTTACTTAAAAGTTGAGGAACAGTGGTTTTCCATGCTCTACTTTATTGAGCAGAGACCATAAGATCTCACCTAATTGTGAGAACATAAATTATCCTACTATTGATGATACATTTATGAAACGATGATGCTATTGATTCACTCCTGAAATAAAATTTAAAAATCTCTTAAAGATTGGCTTTTGAAAACTATGATTGTGGATTAAATGATTAACTAAATATTAGAAAACTATTTTTAAAAAATAAATGACTTTTCATCTTGAATATCATTTCATCTTAAGATCCTTTTATTTATATAAAAATTAGTTAAGGGCACAACCAGTGTTAAAATCGTTTTAAAACGGTAGTTTTTCTTCCAGTCAGACTACTGGTGTTCTTCTTGCCAAATCCAGTTGTTTAAGTCTTTATTCCATTGTCTGTAAATGACCCTTCTGACCATTATTTTTTTTAACTCTTCCTACTTTTAGCTTTCATTACCATGGTTACTTGTGTTTCTTCTTGTGCCTCTGGGTTGCTTCTTCCTAGGCTCCCGCATTAGTGCCTTATTTTTGGCTCTGTTTCTCAACATTGGCATCAACCGTGTACCACCCACTGTCCTCTTCCTTCTCACCTGTCTTACTATTGTTAGGCACCTCCTTGATGCTAATCTCATGGAGTCACCCAACATCTGATGATGGGTCCCAAACCTAGTTCTCTAGTTCTGAGGCATCTCCTAAACTTCAGATTCACATTGCCAATTTTTTTTTGCTGGATATCTTTCTATAAACAAAACTCAAGTATTTAACACTAAATGATTCAAAAGTTGGATTCATTTTTGCCTTCTACATTACAGATCTTCTTCTGATTTTTATATACAAAAATATTGATAGCTTTCTGCATCAGATATCTAGAAGCTTCCAAGTTATTATTGGCTCCTCTCTATCTCCCTACTCTCAAATATACACACATTTGTTCGCTAGGTTCTCTAAATACTTAAATTTGAAATACTCATTGATCCTCATCAATCCTGTTATCAGTTTTTCCCATTAGTCTCTTGGTTCCTGATCTAGATTAAGCTTTCATCACATCTAGCATCTTGGAAAGATCTCCTTGTCTTTACACACTGTCCCATCTATTACATCTTTCACACTGTGACAATGTTTATTTTCCTAAATATGAATCTGACCATTTCACTACCCTGCAGAACATGTTCAGAGGTTTCCCTTCCCAAATTCCTCAGAATGGCGCATGAGATCCTCCACAGTCAGACCATGTGCATGTTTACCACTGCATCTCTTTCCAACACCGTGAATCCATGACACTGGACAATTCCTTCTACCATGAAGCAGAGGTTTCCAAATCTTTACATGCATAATAATCACCAAGGAAGCTTGATGCAAGTGTAGTTTCTCTGTCACCATCTAGAGGTACTGTTTTAGATGTTTGGGGAGAAATCCAGGAATTAGTAGTTTCCACTGTATAAGTGATATAGTGCAGGTGATCTATGGATAGTAATTTGAAAAAGTTTGCATAACGTATTATGCTGTAACATTTTTGCCCTCGTTGGCTATTTCTGCCTGGCAATTATTTTCTTCCCTTTTGGTCTACGTGAGTTACTTACTCATCCTTCCAGAACCATCCCTGTGAACACTCACTTCTGACTTCAGCTTAATCAGCTGTTCTTTGCTCCTGTACATAGTTTTATTTTTAAATTCAGTACATTTTTAAGTCATTGTTTGTATCTCTGACTAACCAACTCTATTGACAATCCTTGATGGCAGACATCTCCATTTCAGTTCTAGTCTAAAGCATTTAATTGAACACATTCTACTTCTCTGTGGATATCATTTCTAAAGGGGAACATTAGGCACCAGAGAAAACCAATGTCATAAACACCAACAAGATGTTCTTTGTTACATTTAAATAAGTCATTTTATCAGATTGGCAGATGACACAGTTTATTCAACAGATGACAGAAGAGGATTCAAATTTATCTCAGCTGGCTGGAGCCACTGGAATAAAATTTGTATGGATAAATAACAAGGAACATATTTAGGTTAAAAATCAGTTGCTCAAAAACTAGATGTGGGAATTCTATCAAGTTAATAGTTCATGTGAAAAAGAACAAGCTTTTACCTGATGACAAATGCAGTATGACTCAAGAATGTTATTTGACTGGTAATAAAGCTAAAGCCATTTCAGCCTGCATTCATAAAATCTGGTCCCCCTATCACAGGTTAGAATGGTCTCTCTGTAAGCTGCACTAAAGGGTTCAAATATTAAGTGTTACGTTCGTTCCGTGCCACCAGATGGGGTATTAATAAACTAGGACTGGCCTAGAGCATGGGTAAGAGAACATGCAAACGGTCTGGGAATGATCACTTGAAACATTGTTGAAAGGACTGCTTGGAAAGAAGAGAAGAATAAGTGGAGAGTGGCATCTGTCCTCAAATGGGCGAAACAGTGTCATGGAGAAGAGATTCCAGATAACTGGAATCAGACTCATGTTCTGAGGAGGCAAAATTTAGTCCAGAATAAACAGTTTTCAGTTGGATTTGTACATTGGAATAAAGCATACCACGGAGTAACGAATTCCTTATTCCTGAAGATTTTCAGCACGCCTGTCATGGAAGGTTACCTCTCCTTACCTGGGTGAGCATTGCACTAGATGATCTGTAAGTTACCGTTCACCCTAAGTTTCCTGTTTTATGAATGCAAACATGTCTGCTGTCATTTGTTATATATTTTCCTAAAACTTTCAAAGTTCTTTCTCAAATTTAATGAGTATTGATTTCAAATAAAACACCCCATTATAAACTGTCCATGCATATGTAAAAAAGACTGCAGCTCTCAAGCTAAATGAACTCACACGGGCAGAGCTAATCTTATCCCAGCCTAATACAAACTCACAACACACACATTTCACACATTGTTCACATCTAGAAGTACTGCTGCCACTGCGATCTTCAGATGTGGGATTTTCCTCACTGTCTTTTCTCAGGTGTCCTTTTTTGGTTTGATACACAGTGAGATGCAGAGGATGCTGGGTACCAGGGACAGGATGCCTGTCTTTTCCCTCTCCCACTGACCTAGCCATGCTGGTGAATTAGGTCATTTCTCAGAGCAGACCTGTTTTCATTGGAGTCACCATCACTCAGTCATCTTCATTTTTTTTTAACTTTATTTTGCACCCCTGGCTGAATTTTGCCTAATAAAAATACATATTAGGTTAAAAAAATTCCTTGGATGATTAAGTTACAGTCATTATATTAATGGACAGAATTATTATCAGAATGGAAGATATATAATTTTGGAAAATAGGGCATTTTATGGAAGGGCAGGTGTGGGATGCCTGGTAACTTAAAAGAAAAGGAGGGTTCTTGGGATGGCTTGGGGGAACAATATCAATAAACAAGTAACAATCATTGTTAAAGGTCTTTTTGTTTTATGGAATACTTCGCAAATATTATGTTACTGAATCCTTACAGCAACCTATAAAGTGAGCATTAGTAAGCCTTTCTGCAGTTGGAGAAAGAGCACTTAAGTAACTTGCTTGAAATCACATCACTAACCCGTGGCAGAGCTAGACCCGAAATCAGAGTTTTTGATTCTAGATTATTCATTCATTTCATTTATTCAGCAGATATACGGTTATGTAATTTCCACAATAATTTTAGAAGCTTTGTTTGAAGGATAAGGAGACCAAGGCTCTGAGAGGCCAATGAACTTTCCTAGGGGCAAATAATTAAGAAATGTTAGAGGTGGAGTTTTACCCCCTGTATAATGATCTCAGAGTCTGTTCTCCCGTCACGCTTCAGTAGGTAGACAGTGGCACTCTAGATTTTGTCTATTACATTTAATTTACCTTTCTATCACTGTCTGAATTTGAAGATAATCCATAAAATAAGAGGGTAATCAAGATTCCTGGCACCACTTTGGAAAGTTGGAGTCATCTCCTTGGATTTGTTTCTTCTGCCATTCTTTATTGTTGGCTTAATCGTGTTCTGTCCCTTACTTTCCTAGGCTGGAGTGATTTTCTCTTTCTGTTCTAGCAGTTTTTCTGGTTGTGATGTAAAAACTTGGTAAAATATCGACATAACATGTAAAGTCAAGACTAATGGGAGAGTGATATATAGAACCTCCTGGCTAAAGGACCTGGTGTCAGCCAATGCTTAGTTTGCTTACTGTTCTGATCGCTCTTAGCCAGCTGGGAAACCCAGAGCAAATTTCTAATTTCCTAACCCGCTGACTCTCATCTGGATACTCAAGATTAATTAAAACTTCCCTGTAGCGGGGAGCGTCGTTTTTAAGGCTACACGAAACAATGCATGTAAAAGTGTTTCCTGTGGTGCCAGACACGTAGTGTGTATGCTCAATAAATGCAAAATACAGTAAAAATTTCCTAGGTGATTCCGTTAGACTGTTGTGTTACAGCCAATCATGCCTGAACATATCAAGGAAAAAAAAAAAGACATAAGAGAAATATTTTGAAAGTAATTTCTATTTCTTTTAGAAAAGGAAGTGCAAAAATTATGGTGACAAAAATCTCACAATGACATGATGTCAGATCTGGGCATTCAATTCAGAATCCTGAGCCTTTGTTTTGCTTCCAAAATGTAGACATCCAAGAGAAACACAGAAGAGACAGAAATGTAGCCCTGTAACCTAATAATGCACGGCTGAACCCTTCTGGTACTACTAATATAATTTCAGTTTCAGATGGCTTTAAAGCAAATTTCTCAAATGTACTTCAGTCTGGTTAGATACACAGCATGACAATAGCTATGTAGAAAAATCAGAGTTTATGGTTCATCAGAAGCCTGTTTTAGTTATATGCAGAATGTCTGCTGTACTCACTCATGGCTCTGCTTTAAAGACTTGGCTGTTAGACATTTATACATCCATTAATTAGCAGCTAGGCATGATTTAAAGGATAACATTCCTGGCGTTCAGTGTATATGAAGCAGTAAACAGTTTCTGTGGAAGCTTAAACGCTGTAGCAAATCAGAGACATTTGGTGACCCCCCAGCAGCCATTTGTTGCCAGAAAACTGCAATGCTACAATTATTGTGCTAGGGGAAAAAACATATTCAACTGATAGCACAACAAACAGAAGAATGCATTTGAATTTGCCTCTTGCGTGTTTAGAAATATGGCTCCTTTCTTGTTTTTTTTTCTTTAAATTGAATTTCATTTGAAGAAAAGTTCATATGTCATTACATACAATGTATTTAAACATATCATGGATTGAAAGGAGTTAACATTTCTAGAGATCAATGTATATTTATAACTGAGAAGTTAGGATTATGCAACTAACATGAAAAATTATGAAAATTATTTTTATTTGTCTTTTTAAAATTGAATTTAAATCCAAAAGAGGTTTTTCCTATTCCTATTTATAGGCTGTCAGTAAACATATGGATAGTATACTACACATGTACTTCTAAATATAGTATTTTTACAGGACATTATCAAAATATATTTTAGCTTGATATAATAAAAATAAGAGAAATTCTAATTACGGTTTGAAAAAAATCTATTAAAGTTTTATAAATTAGCAAATTGATTTGGACTAATACAGTATATGGATAAAGACCCTGAAAAACAAACTAATCGAAATTAGAGCAATAACATTTTTCGAATGCATTTTATAGACCACTGAATTTCCAAGTTCTTCTCTCATTAATTTTGCAATTTCTTGATCCATCTAAAAATATTCTGAATGACATATAATTGAATGTTTTAAAACAACAAGTAAATAGCAAGAATGAAAAAAATGATAACATGTAGTTGTCAATGCATGGAGAAAAGACTTTTATTACATATACATGTTTATGTCCTAGGCTTACTGGAAAAAAATTACATGGTTTAGTAAGCTGGTTTAGCTCTCAATAAGAAGAGAATTTCCACCCTTCTTTCTCCGTAATTGGATTTGGTATGCATCGTAAAAGAAACAGCGCCTTACACCAACCAAGCGGTGTTAGTAACCCACTTTATGGTAATACAAAAGGCTTCTCACACCACGTGTTGATCACCATAAGTGCTTGTCTAACCCACTTCTCTCTCTTCCTTCCCGAGGCCTTTTTCGCCAGGCCCATATGGTTGCGGATGAGGGTGGTGGCAGTAAAAACCTTTAACAGGAACCTGGGATCCCCATTTTCAGTGTTCCTGTTAGCTTTTTTCTAAAGCGCACCTTTAGAAAGTGTCATCAGAAATTTCCAAGTCTCAAAATTGCTTTATGCTAAAGGTGCATTTTGTTTGGAGAAGGAGGATGCTGCAGTCCGTGAAATCTATATCTTTCTTGAATGGCTGTTAGGGAAGAGACATTCCAATAGTTTGAAGCACTGCTTTAATACTTACAGAAAAGGCTGCGGACGCACGGAGGCATCTGCTGTCACTGTGACTAAAATGTTTACTTTAGCAAACACTGCTCTATTAAATTTCAAAGTGGTCCTCTTTGAATTTTAAATTGTAAAGGAAACCTGGCCTCCATTCTTGAAAGCTTTGGTTTAAACATAAAAAGGAGAAAGTAGCTTTGAAGTTTGAATGAGATGCATGAACTCTCCTTTTTTCAGAGTTTGAAGAACTTATAGGGCGAGCCTGTGTGCTATTTATTATTCTAACTTTATGACTTGAGTGATATTCTTCTTTCTTTCACCCTTGACCATTTCTCCTTTAAAAAAAAAATAGGGCTTGGATATTAATGTGAGACTTCATTTATTACTCTCCGATCAGGGAATGTACCTAACAAGATAATTTAATGCATTTTTCTAAACAAACCTATTTTATTGCTCTTTAATGGGCATCTAATTTTTTCAAATTATATCTAGATTCCAGAGGTTTTATTGGTGCTGTCCATCTTTTCTCTGGAGTTTACTGTGTTCATACATAGTAAAACTACAGAAAATGTGTATTTTTGGCACAGATGCACACCTTAATGAGTATTTATTAGGGCAGATGAGTGCTTGCATAATTGAACAATTCATGGACCAGAGATAATTGAACACTACAATAAGTTATGTCACCTATTTACAAATGGGACCTATTAACTCCCTACTTTGCTTACTGGAATGAACTTTTTAAACCAAATAATTACAAATGTACATTCGTAAAATAAGCCTTTTCAGGGTCAGTACCTTTATGTTTACTTTGATGAATAATAATCTTGCTAGTATTCAGTTTCTATTTTAAAATGAAATAAGCGTTTTATCATAAAATCTGTTAAAGCATTACTCTTAGCAAGTAAATACTTTAAATAAACTAATTGTAAGGATCGTATAATATTGAGTAAAACCTATTTAGCTCACTTCATATTTTCTTGCTAGAAATTCCACATAAAATTTTTAAAAAGTTAAAAAAATGCATGGCATTATCCTCATTATATAGTTTACATTTTTGTCTTAATTCAACAACAGCTCTCACCAGTAAGACCTTTTCAAACAATATATTCTTATCAACACAGAAAAAGAGATGGCTAATTTGTTTCTGAATGTGGCAAGAGAAGAGAGCCATTAGGAGTATGTTTTTTCTTCCTCCAAATATCTCTTTTATACTCCTTCCTTACTTGTCTTGCATATTTGGGTTAAGACACTAAGGATATTCATAAAAAGTATTGAAAATATATAAGAACCAGTAAGGCATCACAGTGCCTTCTTAAAACAGCCAATCAGAATGGGCATCTGGCAACTGGGACGATGCTGGCTGATAGCCTACACAGCCACCCACCCCAGACATACTGGTACTGGCCTAAATGCATCTCCAGTCTTGAGGGAAACAAGTGGACAGGAACAAGGGGCTCCGGGAACTGAGCAACCCTCTTTCCTAGTATTCCCCCAACTGCTATTTTGTGGAAGAAGGTCTACTAACGGTGACTTTGGGTCAGACAAATTCTAATAAATGCCACATTCCATTTTCCACTTTGGGAGATTTCACGTGCACATTAGAACTTTAGGCCGTGCAGTAAAGAAAAATCTCAAGGGCCCGTACCCATCAAAGATCCATGATTATTTGACCTGGTACCTGGCACTTAACTGTAATAATATCAAGAAGAAGTAATGCAACTGTAATTTTTATAGCCACGTCATCTCTGCATGAAAATATCTTTGCAATTTCATTTAACATAAGATTAATTAACATAATATTAACATAAGATTAATATTTCTAATCTTAAAGCTATGCAGTAATGAAGTAGAATATTTTGTCAGGTAGTGAGCTCCCTATCACTTGCTGGTATCCCAGCAACGATTGGTATTTGTCTAGCAGTCTGATGTGTTAAAAAGATCTCTGGATTACTTTGTTTTGTACTAATAACCCCCTAAAGAAAGTTAAAAAATCCATGATTTTTCAATGCCTTGTTTAAAATTTCGTGTTTCATACTCTTTACTTTGAATATTAATAAATTAATTTGTCAGATGAAGGAGCCATATCAAACACTTAAAATCATAATTATATGTAGATACAAATAACTATGTACCATCAATATATATTTAAGTCAATGTAAACTATTTTTGTTCAGTGCTAGTGATTGCAAATTAATTCAAATTATTTAACTTAAATTATGTATAAAATACATAAACTACAGATTACACATCTTTTGAGATAACTGACATGAATGAATACCAAACTGCTAGAAAGACTGTCTTGATTTAATGCCACATAGTTTTAAAATACTAACAGGTTTTTAAACGCTTTTGTTCTACCATGCTTTTTAAATGGCGTGTCAACTATAATGTTTAAAATAGTAAACACTTGTTTCATATAAATGGTAATCTTTATGTCAATTTTTACCAGATATTTAGGAAAGCCTTTAGATGTGAATCACATGTTGGCCTTCTCTGAGGATTCTCGACACGTGAATTAAGTTACCTAAAAGACATCTGCTTATGACCAGATGCCTCTCAATGTTATCAATATTGTTTTTTGGAATATTTAAGAACTATTGTAATAATGTCATGTGAATAATGAAGTGCCTTAAAAACCTCTGAACTTCAGAGAGAGAGAGAGAGAGAGAGACATTTGCAAAAAGGCACCTAAGGGCTTCTAATCTCTCTGATTATAATAAATATATGAACTCTTGAATGTACTGATGTTTGTGACATCAAATGAATAGTAAAGTTTAACATTCCTGAGCTACAATGTATTATAAAGTTTCCATAAAAAGATAGTATGTTTTTTAACTACACTAAGTATTTTTAAATCCCCAGATTTCATTGAAAATTTCCCAAACAAATATACTAACCATTAAGGTTCATTGGAACAAAGGGATCTATTTGAAAGACTAGAAGAAATTTTGAATTAATACTGTGGAATATCTATAGTGCCAAACTTTAAATTATTTTAGACTTTTAGATGTATGTTTGCCTTTGCTTAGGGCATGGATAATTTGTCTGATTTACTTGATTTAAATGAGACTAGATTACTACATAATGCTGTAACTCAATCATTATGCAGTCATCCAGGGTGAAAGTGAAATACTCAGAAACATTTTCACATATGTAACCTGTATAAACCATAAGGTTATGATTAAGAAATCTTAGGAATATGTATGACTATGGCAGAAGCAGTACGATCAGCCCCTTTATCTTCTTGCTAGAGACAAAAATCCTCAAGGATAGAAGATTGCCTGTTTATTATTTTAAGAGTCAAAAAAGTTAATATTTCTACTTTAAAGGTACTGAATTTTTAAAAAATGACTTACAAGGCATAAGTAAATGTAACGATATGCTACTTCACTCCAAACTCCCATCACCAAAAGTACCTAAATTAGGAGGATTTCACACTGGTTCTAGCGTGTTGTTTTGCCTTAAGAGCTGTCGGTATGTCATGTAGAGTCATTTTTCACTCATTCCATTTTTTTTTAATGGAATGAACATATCACAGGAATATTTCTATTCTCTGTAGATTCTGCAGTACAAATGAAGTCACCCAACTTCCACAAAATGTCACACCTCACATCACCCACTGCACAAGTTAAATGTAAATTTTCCATCTGGCCTTTAATAAGGACTTAAATTCAAGTCCTTAAAGACTTTTTCATGGGTTCTTATTGTAACTGTTTAACTTATATTCCCACAAACTTCTTTCAGTTTAGATACTGATCTATTTGCATAGATTGTTAGAGAACTTAGTAAAACATTTCTTACTAGATTTTTGGTAGTTCCTTTATGTTTTGCTATGTTTGTTTCATCCAAAGTCTCACATTAGTTTCCTTTCTTAGAGATGTTCAAAATCATAGTGACCTATTTTATTAAATGAACAAATACATGTTAAGCACTACAATATGAAAGTCAGTTTGTTAGCTGTTATGGAAAACAAGAGATAAATCAATCCTGGTCTTGGACTTTACAATCTAGGGGAAGCATGTATATGAATAATTCTTAATTCCTGTAAAAGGAGATAAAAATCTCCATGATGAAAGAATCCAGTGGGAAATGTAGAGATTATTTCCAATAGTAGAATTCTAGAGGAAAGTTAATGTTTCCACAGGTGACAAAAATATTCTATGGAGAGGGAATTCCCATTATTGGCAAGCAGTGTCAGTTTCACTGGGATTTCTGGGAGCTATGGCCTAGTAAAGTATCTGGTGCAGTGTCTTCAATCCAAAATCAAAACAACACATTTCTAAGAGTACTCCATTTATTTTGGAAAAACATTCTTCACTGAGTTTTCAATTTCTTTCTCTGTAAAGTACATCTTTTCTAATCTATATTCATGAGAAGTTCTATAACTCTTAGTAACAAATGGAATAATGTACAAAAAAGCACTTTGAAAATTACTATTCAAAGTAGCAGGCTTTTTTTGTCAAGCTCTTCATGTATATTTAAGATATTGTTATGGATTTTTGAGTGAAAATTCTTGAGAAATATAAAATGTAAATGTATTACTGATGCATCACTACACTTTATAAGAAGAACGCCCCTATTCTAAGGAGATGCTAGAAAATGGACCGACTGTGAAAGTCAGAGAAATGGTTACCCTCAGATTTCAGGCCCTAACTAGTTACAAAGAGGCAAGGGGTGACCTTTAGATTATTCTTTTTTTCTTCAGAAACCATTAAGTACTCCAAAAGAAAAAGTAAAAATAAAGAAAGACTTATAAGTCAAGCGTCATCTATTTCCTCCCCAGCCTATGTATGAGGTAAGGGATGAAGAGAAAAAATTTTGCCATTTGATACTAAAAAAATAGTCAACTTATTTTTAACAGCAAAATATGAAGCATGATTGAAAAGAACCTCAACATAAACAAATCAGAGTCCAAGGAGATTCATGCTTTCTGATGCTCAGATCATTCTTATGAACCATATGACTACACTCTTAGCTATATAAATAGAGTTCTCTCTCCTTGGGCTGCTTAACCGCTCTAAATCACAATGTTCCACCTTTTCAATGGAAAACAATTTAAATTTCTCTTGCATTTTCCTGTTAAAATCATAATTCTTCCTTAAAAATCATGGACTATTCTAATGAGTTACTGATAAATTACCACCTTAATAATTAAATAATTGGAATCCATATAAAGCAAAATATAAAATTATCTTTTATATTTTATTGGTAATCTCAGAAGAAGTAGTTTCCTACTATTAAAAAAATGCAGGCTGACAATAAATTGAAGCCTCTAAAAGATAATCACAATATAATAAAAATCACATTAAAAAGGAAAATGTGAAGACTGTAAACACACTCAGATTCACATCAGTCATGTTTGTGAACTCCTGAAAAATCTAAAGTCCTGAACGTAGCAAAGTGCAGCTGGCCAAAGAGAAAATCATTTGAGGTTTTCTCTTTATTCACTCAAAGATGATCACATGATATACTCCCATTTTCTGTAGAAACTACTTCATTAAGCAAACTATTTACATATTAACAAGTTTTCATCAGATATTAACTTTGAACATATTAGAGACCATTTAAATCTAAGGAATACAATAAAACATGAAATAATACAGTTATGGTGACATAATTAGTGACACTTTGTACAAAGCAATTTCACTTCACATTACATATTCCAGAGGAAACAGGTTTAGAAAGGAATTTAAAAGGGACACATTTTACCTGAAAACTATAAACTGATTGACTTTTTAGAAATTTCCTCACACTTCACAGAATGATATATTCTCATTTAGGCAACACTAAATGCACTGAGAAATTCAAATACTATTTTTATAATTTTCAAGAAAGAACAATAAAGGAAAGGTCAGCAATAATAATGCCTTGCAGTTTAGGTTAAAAGAGTTATATACTTGTCAATGTTCTTTCTATGTAATCCTGAAGGAGACAAATGTGGGCATATTCACTGAAAATAAGTGAGCAGTGGTAATTGCTCTTCCACTTTACACTATTGCAAAGTTCATTTGCGAGCTGTTTGACAAAAACATAGGACTTTCAAGTCAACTAGTGTAGGAAGAAATAAAGCCATATTTCTAATCCTTTAGGATACAAACATAGTAGACAGGACCCCTATTGCAATCTCAAAGAAATTTAACTTCATGTTAACAAAATCAAATTTGACCAAATTCATATACTTTGTGTAGCCTTACTTTTAAAAGGCTTTACCTTTAATAATAAAGGACCCCACCTCACTGCTGGAGCTTTGGTTCTGCCTTAAGTTAACACTTATTTCCTTTTTTATTCTTAACTTCATTTCTAACCTAGAGCATTAGCTTCATATTTTTCCTTCTGTGAGCTTTAAACTAATACTGTTAATTATAATAGCTGACTATGTCTATTAAGTTATCCAAACTAATCTAAAACATTTGAGATCCACCTGATCTTGTCTCCATAAAGGCAGAAAATGGGTCAATGCAAAAATTTCTTTGGAGACATACAAGCATTTTGTTCCTAATTTCACTGACACTGAGTTTCTATGCAGTAGGACTTTTCCTTTCCTCATAATTGTCTGGGGAGATGGGTATGACTCTTGTGCTTTATGTTACCACAGTAAAAGGAATTCTGGTTCACTGGTCTTTTTGCTCTGAGGTACCTGCAAAGCCAAGTCATTGTAGTATTACAAGGGTGAGCTTACTTCCAAACTAGACATTGTAAATATTTCAAACACAGTACTTGAATTTTCAGCTTATTTAATGGAAATGCAACATTATCATGATGCAAGGAGATTCATAATTAACAAAAATATAAGATATGTTTTAACATTCCAAGTTCATTTTCATTAGCATATGAAAATATATATTAGTCAACAGAATAGATACCAATTCAAGATCCTGCAGGACTTATTGTCCCCACTGATCGTGAATGAAAGGCATTAGAATGAGTGGCCACCTTGCGTCCACAAGGATGAGCAGCTTTGCTCTTCATTTCTGCATCTAGACTTAGGCTGTTTTATTTATTTTGTCTCCATTTTTATAACTCAGATGTCTCAATGGCTTCTTCACATTTGTAAATCAATAAAGTACCTCAAATAATACTGTACTTTTTTTTTTAATTTGATTCCTGATACCCTTCGTTGGTTGGCAGTTATATGTACTCTTCTTATTTGAAATGTTTATAATATAGATAAGGTACACAAGTAATAAAAGGCATAGACCCATATCAGTGATCCACTAGAAATATTTACCTTGGCATTTAAGTCAATGTTAATTTTGACATCTATTATCCCCAGCCCATAATAGCAACTTTCTTTTTCTCTGTGCTCCTAGATAGTGTATTTTCTACTCCATGGCCATTTAAAGTCTCTGCATAAGCACTTAAGTATCTTCTAGACTACACAGCTGATTTTAAGACCTTTGGTGACAAATGGTGCCAGTCCTGAGCCCACTTGCCCCCAATCTGTTTTCTCTTCCCCTGCTCCATTCTTCATGGAGCCTCTTCCGGGGCCTCTCCCAGGATCCCTTGTCAGTTGGCTCTGGCTTCGTTGAACAATGAAGACACTGGTGGGATTTGGGAGGGCAGTGGGAAGGGAAAAACAGTTATTCTCACCTTCCTCTGTGCTGGGCAGTGTATTCAACTGTGGCCTCTCTGTGGTTCAATCTTGTTTCTGATCGGTCCGTTGTGGTTCCAGCTTTGAAAGGATGACTTCTGTTCTCTAGCAGTACCATCTTTCATCCCTCCAATCTAAGGGTGCAGTAGCTTCCTGATATTGCTAATCTCTGGGTTATTTCATCCTCCCTTTATGACTTCCCCAAATCCATATCACCCTTGTAACTAATTCCCAGAATTAAGTGCCCTGTTACAAATGTTTTAAGTGTTGTTTTTTTTTTTCCTGGTTAGACTCTGATATACCAAACTTACAAATTATTACAGTCATATAAAATGGTATGGATGGCATTGTTTTGATCACATTTTACATATCAAAATATTAATATTTGGAAATATTAATCAAATTTCTTAAATCATAGTTGATAATAATTGGTAGAAATTGAATATGAATTCAGAAAGGTCAGCTGCCTTAGCCAGTGTTTATAAACACAGAGCCTGGGTTTTGTATGGTAATTTGTATATATATTAGATAAATAGCTAAACTTTTCCTTACTGGAGCAAAGCCTTGAATGATTGTAGTATACAGCTAAAAGGACCTAGTATTCCTTTACTTGTGAGAAGGCCTTCTGAGTGACAAAATGTAACATGTTTTTGAACGTGAGAGGGTGCTGTGCTGTGGATAGACTCTGAGGGCAAGGGTGAGAACAGGGAGACCTGCTAGGAAGATATGTAATAACCCAGGCAAAATCTCCTGGTGGCCTGGCTCAGGATAACGGTATTGGGGTGATGATTAAGTATGCAGATTCTGTATGTATTTTGAAAGCAGAGCCAACAGAATTTTTGGATGAATTAAATGTGATATTGGAGAGAAAGAACTATTGCCGTCAGCTGAGATGAAGAAGACTGTGGGAGAAACGTTATTTGTAGGGGGGCCATAAGTCGAGTTCTACATATTTTACGTTATATTTTTACCAAGTACATTATGCTATCATGAAAACTAGTTTCCAGGTGATGGAAATGTGGCTATCACGTAAACACTCACATGTATGATTGTAACCTAAGGAATTCAGAGAGAATTTAACCCAATTTAGTGAACCATCAGGAAAAATGATGTTATTTGAAAAAGTCAAATTCAGGAAAGCAGCAAAATGATCAAGGATGCATGGCAAGTCTTGGGTAATGTCACCGTGAAAGTTTTCAAAGGAAAAGGAAGTCCTGGGGTGTAGGGCTTCCCCAGCACTGGACACGCACAGCATCCCTCTTGCTTCACAGACGTGAAAGCTCAACCAAACCTATGGTTCAATGCAAATTAGAGATTTACATAGTTTATAATTAAGCATAACTTATTTTAGATGCTCAGCCTAACTTGTGTGTACATGTCTATTTTCTGCTCATTGGCTGTTAATCTAGAAAGCAGATTTTTGCCGTCTTCCTACCATTTGCCCCATTGTTGTTCTAAGCCAAGTTCTCAAATAGACAGGCAATCCCTTAAATACTGAGGTGAGTTTGCCAAGGGGTTTAGTGTAAAAATGAGTTCATATATAGTATATGACAGTCCATAAAAATGAAACCGGAGCAAAAAGAAAAAAATGGTGTATAAGGAATACATTGCACATGGCAATCATAAATCCAAGTTCAGGGCTTGTATTCCAGACACACAGAATTGCAGTTCTATGTATAATTGAAGCTGAAGTTTCATTATAGGTTCTTTCTCAAAGACTGCACTTTCTAAATTAACTATAGATTTCACGTTTGTTGTCAGTCCAAAGGAAACTCTTTTTACAAGTTGCCTCCTTTTACTTTGATGCTTATGAGTGTTTGTAATAGTAATATTTTAAAATTGGATTAGTATTTTGATATTTAAATGTAAACTCATACTTAGAAACAAATAGTATCAACATTTTAAAGCAAACTAGGTAAGTTTTTTCATTTGATGAATGATTGTATTTGGAATAAGGAACAGTTCATTCACTTGCTAATATAATGAAGGACTTGCTTTGCTTTTACAAGTTTGAGAACACAAAGTTATAAAATAAGCAGAATATATTTCTCTTTAATCATCTTTATCTACATTTCTAGAACAAATAACTGTCACAAAAGCTAGAAATTATTTCCAGCTGTTTTTCCAATGTGGGAAATGGAATTCATGTAGAGGGTGTTAATTTCCACTAGAAGACCAGATGATCGGTGGAAAATTTCCCTACATTGCTGTTTGGAGAAGAGAACCCAGGTGTACTTCATTTTATACATGGGCATTTAATTCCCTAAAGAAAACACCAAATAGGGACTTGTATCTGCAAGTTTATGACCATTCATATATCACTCATTGATTGACATATATAGCAATGATTTGATAGTTTACTATTCAGACACTATTCTAATATTGCTTATACCACAAAGGCAAATAAGTTAACAGTATCAACTCATAGTCTAGAAATAACAGAAAAAAATAATAAAAATAATTTTAAGAACTCAGTAAAAATTAATTACAAAAATAAACAAGTGGGACCTAAAGAAACTTAAAAGCTTTTGCACAGCAAAGGAAACCATAAACCAGATGAAAAGACAACCCTCAGAATGGGAGAAAATATTTCCAAATGAAGCAACTGACACAGGATTAATCTCCAAAATTTACAAGCAGCTCATGCAGCTCAATATCTAAAAAACAAACAACCCAATCTAAAAATGGGCAGAAGACCTAAATAGATATTTCTCCAAAGAAGATATACAGACTGTCAACAAACACATGAAAGAATGCTCATCATCATTAATCATTAGAGAAATGCAAATCAAAACTACAATGAGATATCATCTCACACCAGTCAGAATGGCCATCATCAAAAAATCTACAAAGAATAAATGCTGGAGAGGGTGTGGAGAAAAAGGAACCCTCTCGCAGTGTTGGTGGGAATGTAAATTGATACAGCCACTATGGAGAACAGTATGGAGGTTCCTTAAAAAACTACAAATAGAACTACCATACAACCCAGCAATCCCACTACTGGGCATATACCCTGAGAAAATCATACCTCAAAAAGAGCCATGTACCACAATGTTCACTGCAGCTCTATTTACAATAGCCAGGACATGGAAGCAACTGAAGTGTCCATCAACAGATGAATGGATAAAGAAGATGTGGCACATATATACAGTGGAATATTACTCAGCCATAATAGGAGGAAAACTGAGTTATTTGTAGTGAGGTGGATGGACATAGAGACTGTCATACAGAGTGAAGTAAGCCAGAAAGAGAAAAACAAATACCATATGCTAACACATACATATGGAATGGTCAGAACAACCTAGGGGGCAAGATGGGAATAAAGATGCAGACCTACTAGAGAATGGACTTGAGGATACAGGGAGGGGGAAGAGTAAGCTGGGACGAAGTGAGAGTGGCATGGACATATATCCACTACCAAATGTAAAATAGCTAGTGGGAAGCAGCCACATAGCACAGGGAGATCAGCTTGGTGCTCTGTGACCACCTAGAGGGGTGGGATAGGGAGGGTGGGAGGGAGATGCAAGAGGGAGGAGATATGGGGATATATGCATAGCTGATTCACTTTGTTATACAGCAGAAACTAACACACCATTGTAAAGCAATTATACTCCAATAAAGATGTTAAAAAAAATTAATTACACTAGTACTTGTAAAGATCATGGCAGTTTATGAAAGCCTAATAAGTATTATTCTTCTTCCATGAAATCAACATATAATAAACAATTAAAAATATATTTGCAGTTATCAAACAACGAAAGGGAACAATCAGATGCCATGAACCTCAAAAGATGGTGAAAAATGGATAAAAAAGGTAAAATTTAGAGATTATGTTATTGCTTCTAACTTACTCTCCATGCTTCCCTGCTTAAAATACGGTGGTTAAGAAGTACAGTTAGAATATAATATACGTGGTCCACAAGAGTTAGTTCAGATGAGAAGTCAAACAGTCTTTGAAGAAAGTCAAGCAACAGCTAAACAAAATACATGAGTACAAAGACAAAATCTGGGCAAAATTCTCTATATCATCCAAAGAAAATGAAATGACATAGGAAATATGCAAATGTACTGAAGAATTTTAAAATATATATATATATAATAACAATTCAATCTAGAAAAATGTAAGAAGGAATAGAAGTTGTGATTGAAACTCTGTACTACTGTTGGAATGTATTCCTACTCTCGTTCTCAAGGGAAGCTCTCTGGCCCTGTATATTTGAAACAGAAACAGAGGAACAGTAAACCAAGAGGAAATAATGAAATGGAAATTCTGATGCAGACATAAGTCCAGAGATAAACACAGTGAAAGCAGGTAATAGTTGTACAATTCAGATAATCCAACATCCGGATAGTTTATCTCCCTGAAGTAGAGAACTCAACAAATAGAATGAGAAATTATACGAAAAAAATGTCTGAAATGAAGGAAGACAGCATCTGTGGACGGGGTGGTGTGCCGTTTTCCAGGAAAAGCTTGATCTAGTACAGCTAACAATGAGGCATACCCAAATTATATTACTGAAAATCAGGATAAAGAAAGGATTTTAGTCATCCTGGAAGATAAATAAACACACTTACAAGAAGAAAAGAAATAAGGCTTATTTGAGACTTCCCTTCATAGCATTCAATACCAGAAGATAATAAATCCATGTCTACAAAGTTCTGAGAGAAATAAAAAGGGGCCCAAGACTTTCTGGACACTGCCCAGATACTACTCAATTATAAAAGCAAGAGAGAGATTTTATCAAATATGAAATTACTCAGGTAACACAATACCTGTGATTCTCCTGTGAAAAATAAATCCCCAAATGTCAGACCCAGGCAACAAATGAACCAAAATATAAAATCGGGGGCTTCCCTGGTGGCGCAGTGGTTGAGAGTCCGCCTGCCGATGCAGGGCACACGGGTTCATGCCCCGGTCCGGGAAGATCCCACATGCCGCGGAGCGGCTGGGCCCGTGAGCCATGGCCGCTGAGCCTGCGCGTCCGGAGCCTGTGCTCCGCAACGGGAGAGGCCACAACAGTGAGAGGGCCGCGTACAGCAAAAAAAAGAAAAAAAAGAAAAACAGTGAAATCGGCGATGAAGATGCTGACAAGGGGAATCAAAAGTAAGCATTCTTATGCTTACAGAACTGAAATAAATGCCTTAAACCAGAACAATGAAATATAGTAATATGATTTGTACAACTTCACGAGAAAAGGAGAAAGTGTGAAAATTACAATGTATTTCCATTGTATTATCCTGTGTCAAAAGTAGGAACAAAATTATGGAAAGACCAAGCACACGAACCACTAGATCAATCATACAGGGTTTACTCACCTATAGAATACTGAAGATAGTCAGCAAAATGGGAGTACACAAAGGAGAGATCAACATGTTCTAGAGTCAATGGAAAAACAAAAATCTACACCTCAAAATCTTCACAAGGTTTTGTCAATAGTAATTTCTGGTTAAGTGTGAGGCACTTCAGATGTTTTCCATCCCCCTCTTAGCGCTGCCCATGTACATAGTCTTAAATACCTAAGCCTCAAATAATATTAACTTAAGCTAGTTGATATGCACTAGGGACTATCTCTTTTGGGCCAAGTGTTCCACATCAATCTTAGAACTTACATAATATAAAATACAATAATAAGGTGAGATCCCATGTACACAGTATCAGCCCTGATGTAGGTACATTTCTTAACTCAGGGCTGTGGAGCAGGAATGAGGATCAGTTACCCAGATGTCTCAGGCAGCAGTGTTTATAGGTCTGTTAATAAGCTCTATCCTGCATCTAATCACCTCATCATTTACAGCCAGAGTAAATCGATGCTGTGAAAAACTGAACCATGTAGAATTTTTTTTAAAGAACGTGACTCAACCTTATAGTGTGTTTCATAAATCCTTAACCTTTGCCTGATCTTTTGCAAATAACATGGTGAAGAAACATCTATCTGAAGAACAACAATCCGTTTGATTGTCCTGTTTCTGTTTCTTTTGTTTAATTCAAATGAAGTTGAATGTTTACTAATAGAGTTTATGTACTATCACCCCATTTTAATAAAACAATCTATGGGTAGACTGTATGTGCAGTTTACCCATATTTAATCCGTATTTCTGCATGAAGTAGAGAGGATGTGGAATGGCATTACCTAATGTTAAGTGACTACTATTTCTGGGTGTTTTGGTTATGATGGCCAAATGCTACACCGTAAGTTAGAGAGTTTATTAGAGTGTGACTCAGATTCATATACTTTTACGTCTGTGTAATTGGTCATCATGCCTCCTTAAGGCTCTTCTTGGCTGTAACTTTTTCTCAGGCTTTTCTTATTTTTAACCGTATTGAGAGTTTTGGGAAGTACTTATCAGAAGTTTTGTAAACTGTCCCTCAGTTAGTATTTGGCAGACGTTTTATCTTCTGATTAGACTGGAGTTATGTGTTTTGGGAGGAAGACCACAGAAGGGAGGTGCCATTTCATCATATCACATTAAGCATTCTTACTGTCAGAATGACATCACTGTTGCTGTTGACCTTGATCACCTGGATGGGATAGTGTGGGTTAGGTTTCTCCACTGTAGAATGACTCTGTTCCCCTCTCCTCATTTTTCCATACTCTACTCTTTGGAAGCAATGAATTAGTTTTTAAACATTTTGTCCCTTTCATATATATGTGACAGAAAATAATTAGTAAAGTTTAATAATTAAGTATTTTGAAGATATTTGAAGAGATTTTTAAAAAATGATACATTTGCTGGAAAATAAACTATAATAATTAGCTAATTCTTATTGAGCATTTACTATTGGTAAACACTGTAAATGAATTATCTCATATAATCATCCATCTGACTATTAGAGAAGTTTTGTCCCCGTTTTATAGATATATAAGGAACTGACTCCAAAAGAGGCTTTTTGCTCAGGGCCACACAATAGTAAGTGGTATAGCTATTTTGCGAATCCAGGCTCCCATGTGATTCGAAGACATAATTTATATCACTACACAATAATGCCACCTAAGAGTTGATTAATATCCATGCCATAGTGTCTAGACATTAAGCTTTAGGGAAATATCAGAGGTTATGGGACCTCCTTTCAGCATTTTAAACCTAGTTAGTTACTATCTATTAAACATTTTTATTATTAGGATTTTGTTGCTAAATGAACTAACTTGGCTCCTTTGTCCTAACTGACTTTAATTCTGCTGGCATAAACTTCTTTTCAAGGTTATGTTAATGATATTTCTGAACTCCATAGAACAAATAACACCATGTAATATAATATCATCAATAAATGAGTCTACTATTTATTCTATCAGTAAAGCTGAGTATGAAGCATTATTTAGTCTCTTTTATGCCAAAATAAGTGAATAGTGCAGTTCTTTCCTCCCTGTTATTTGAATATACAAGTCAGCTTTTAGTAAAGAAAATGCATAAAAATAAAAAGAAAAGAAATTAACATTAATGCTGACATTTAAATAACTGATATGTCAGGGTAAAAGACTGAGTGAAAAATATCAGTAAAGGATATAATTACATTTCACAAATCCTCAACAGAGGTTTTGAGTTAATTTTTCTTTTTAGTAGCCAAAACCCCTAATAAGGTAAATAGAATGAAATATAAAGAAACACCTGATAAAATTGTTATAGCTGTCAATCATTTTTGGAAAAATCTGCCACGGATATCAACATGCATGAAACAACCAAATTTCTCTACAGTACCAATTTTCAGTAAACAAACATGTCTGTGATTTTAAAAAAACCCTCTCAATTTGTTTTACAAACACTACAAATACCCCAAGAACTACTGTGAAAATGTTCCTATTAAGCATCTTTTAAAATGAGATTAAAAATTAGACTTAGGAAGGCTACTTAATTTGACTGATGTCACACAGAAAATCTGACATTGAAATAGGACCCCAAATTCTCATTTATATTCTCCATGCAAGGTAATAATAAGTTCAGAGACAGACTGATATTTTTTTAAAAGCCTCACTTTTTGTAGTACCTAAATTCATATTGTAAGTTGGCAATGGTGGTTAGCATTTGAGTAGATAGAAGGCTTGTAGCCTTAGGTCTTCATTAATGTTATAGGTCAGTAGATTTAAAATTAAAAGTTGAGCTTAGATTTTCATTTATGTAACCAGTAAAAAGTTGTTTGTCAGTATAGAGAGTCAATAAGAACTAGAAATAAACCTTAACTTTCACTCATTTTTCATAAAGAACACATTTTTATTCCCTTAAGTCCAGGGCCTTTGCAGCCACTACAAAGATTACAGGCCACAGAATGCTGTAAATTACTAAAAAATGAACATTTCATCCTTGGTTGAATATTGTTATTGCCTCTGTATTTACATTGTGCAGCGTATATAGATATAAATTATCTATTTTTCCATTAAACAAAATCATAACTAGTGTGTAGAGATATGGAATTGGCCTCTTCTCTATTCTTACTCTCTTTATAAGATATGATGTCTTCATTCTAGCTTTGCTAGCTTTGGGTAACAGCAGGTTTTGTTTGTAAAATGAAACAGCACCACCTTGTATCCTGAAGTAAAGCTACAGCTTCTCTAAAATCTCAGAACTTTCAGATCTGTGTTTCAAATATAAGTACTGATGACTATATTATGAAGCAATGAAATTTAATCACAGGCCTGCTCTGTGCTAGGTTCTACTGTATTATTACTAAATCATTAAATTAATGCTACCATATTCACCCTCCCAAAATTACTTTTTCTCTTACTATCAAAATTTACTCTGATATAATCAAATGTAGAAAATGTTATACATTTGTGAGATATATATCAAATGGCAAATAGCCTACGATACCTCACAAAATGATGATTGGACTGAATGTAAGATCCCTTCTAACCTTGTTATTTTATGACTTCATCAGTCTTTATGTACATACAAAATAGGACACGGTTCCTAACCTATCCTGTAATGCTTTAGGTAGCTTTTAGTCTCACAAAAGTACATAGACAAATGCTCTGATGTGATACAAAAATATTGATATAAACTAATTTACCTAATTATAATCACTGGAATTTCCCCAGCACAAATCTATGGCATTTCTTTTTGCTGTTGTTGTTCTTACTGGTTTCTTTTTCAAAGTTTTATTTTTCAAAATATACAGTTTATATGCCCCTTTATTCCACTCTCCAGAAAAGATCTTTGGCATTTCTTTAGCATACTTTTAAATAGATTTGACTGAGCATAAAAATGATTCTAGACAAATATGGGCATGGATGTTGAAAGTCTTCACCAGGATCATAAAATGGTATTTAGTCAGTTCCTTGTACAGGTGGAAAATAAAAGTTCATAATTGTTTGTGACTTAGTAAAATTGTGATGTACATCACAATCCACATTAGTCTTTTAAAATATTCCTTTAAATTTGCATATATTATGAAACAAATCTTACTTAACAAGATTTTCTGCTGTCTACACCACTGCGTATTTCAAACAAATCTAATTCATAATTCATTGCAAATATGAAGAATATTTAATACATATTTGCACAACCTCTAAACTTTCTGAAAGCTGGTATATGAATTTGTGATTGCCAGAGTAATGTTTGCATTATGATTTCTAGCTCAATAGCTCCATAACCTCTTTAAATTGTTGGCCAGAAATACAGTAATGTTAAAGGTGGAATGAGATATCTTATTTTTCTCCTTGCCAACACAATATTACACTCACAGATGTACAGTTATCAAGGCTGACCTGTATTTGGGGTTTTAAGAGCCAATTCCATGCTGTAAAATCAAATTATATTATAGGAATATAATATATAATATAATATAGGAATATATATATAATATATATAATATAATATATAATAATATAATATAATATAATATATAATATAATGTAGGAATATATTATATTATATTATAGGAATACTTAAGGCCAGCCAGGTGCCTGGAATTTTACTTCCTATCCCTTTGATTGTTTCATAATCAAATCTTCTATAAGAAAGGTTCACTTGTCACATTCCTTTCTGCATTAGGAGGGTCTGTTTGCATTTCTCTTCTACTAGACTATAAACTATCAGAAGGCTTGCATTTTATCTGTCTTATTGTTTTCATACAAGTGCCTATACCAGTCAATCGTACATAAGAGGTGCATGATAAAAATATCTCTATAATTTCTTACATAACTGATAGAATGAAGGGTATATGGTATATAAAAGTTTACAAAGATGAAGTTCCAATGTGCACTCATACTCATGACTAGCAACAGTGATAATATGAAATACTTAATGAAAGGGGCAGGTAAGAATATCTTTCCTTATAGTTCCAAGTAGCCAACAGGTAAACTATTTGCATTTCATGCATTTATTATCTGTTTTATCAATTTTAAGGACGATATGAATGCGACTTAAATTTATCAGAATTTGAAAGAGTGGGGATTAGGTTATGGAAACCCACTTTCTGTAGCATATGGTGTAGTTGTAACCCATTCAGAGGTTACACACATTGTGTTTCAAACTCATGGGTATTTTCAAACTCTGTTGCTCTTGTTTTGATCTTCTGAGTTAGTTTAAGCTATAAGTTAATGCCTACTTTATCAAAAAGGAGTTCAATAACTATTTGTTAAATGAATCTTTTGTATCTAAAGTATATAATAAAATAAAATATACATGTATACAGGTATTTAAGCAAATATGGAGTTAAAGGTTATGTAATTACAATACCCTTGATATAAGAAAAATTTTGCAAGTGTTTTCTATTGCTTACATGTATGAAATTATTAGTAATACTGTGCAGATAAGTTATCCAGGATTTCAGCTGGACAGGAGTTTTTAAAATATGTCTGGAAACTGGGAAAACGTTTTAGGAGTAGTAAATGCCTTTTAGAATCCATGCGGCCTTCAAGTTCCCAGCATGTTCATTCTTCCATAATGCTAGACAACTGCTCAGTTCCCATCTGTTGTGAATCTTCTTTTGACCAGGTTTTGAGCTCTATTTCCTTGACATAATTGATAGAAATAATCAACCCCTAGATTATACAACTAATTCCAAATCTTCTGGAAGTTGAAAAATAAGATGGGGATAAAATATTAAATTAACAAATTCATTTAACCATTTCATTTCATTAAATATGAAACTAAAATTAGATAATATATTCAGTAATTATGATTTAAAGTTGAACATATGGTATATTCAGGAAATAATATTTTGAAATATTCCAAACTTATGATTTCTAGGAAATGAAGGAAAGAAAATTGGAGAATATTTAGGGGATGGGGTTGATTCAAAATTGAGGTTAAATCAAATGTGAATAACATTATCAAACTCTAAAGAGAATAGGGGATGGAATATGCTTGCTTTGACCTTTAAGTTATTAACTGTGAATTAAGCTGAATTACTTCAAATCAGGTGTTGGGGAAGAGAGAGAACAGGAGGAAGCAGAATTTAGTGACTAATTTCATCATAATTATTACTTGTAGTAAGGAACCAATAGATTATAACTAAAACAGGAGGATTAGGATGCCATGGAAAGGTAATGAGTATAAAGGCAACCACAAGAACAAAAGCGCCAAAATACTGAAAAAGAGACATCTGCTTATGTTAAAAACAGAAAAATAAATACACAGTGGAAGAATAAGTCAAACATTAAGGGGGGAAAAGTGGTTGCCCCTCAGAGGAGAGAGGAAATAGCACGGAGGGTCAAGCCCAGATCCTAGACTTCTTTAAATATGCCTTGTATGTAGATGTGACTTTGGAAATCTGTAAACATTTTACATTAACCTTTAGAATTACATTTTAAAATAAATTTTTGAAAATAAAAAAACAAATGAACCTAGATGTGTATTCAGTTGGTGATATAAAGAGAGGAAATATTAAGTGACATTAAAGCATAGTAATTTGACTATATATCCCAGAGGAATATATTTTAAGGACAAAAAGAGCTGCAGAAGAAAATCTTAAACATTTAAGCAAGGATATTTTTGTTTTAGTGTTCATATTTTATACTGATATATTTGTATGTGCGATGTGGGATAAAGCAAATGAATACTAATTTTTAATTTTAATTCTAACAGTCTAAGAGTTATTGAGAACTGAAATTCTCAGCACAAATATGAGAGAAACATATATACTGTGAAAGAGATTAAGTAAAAACCCTGGAGGCCCTGAATTTGAATGGAATGCATGCATATGAGCTCATGAGAAATTTTAATAAAAATATCTTTAAGAAAATATCTTTGAGAAAAAATAAATATGTTTCCTGTATGTTTCCAAGGAAAGAAAGCTTAGAAACAATAATCATTAGCAATGAATCTAAATTGGCCTTAAATATATATATATACCTTATAAATATAAATATATATTTCATATGTATACATGTAGATATATACATGCGCATGTATATATTTTTTCTCTCATTGGAAGGAACCAGGGCTTCTTGTAGAAAACACTGGGGCAAGAGACATTCAAGATGAAATGGACTATATTGCCATATCAGAGAGTACAGAATCTTTCCAAGATGTTGAGTGATGTGTCACATGACTCAGGAGGCATCTTAAAAAGGAATCCTCTTGGCCAAAATTTGGAAATGTTGAGTGTGAGTATTAACTGCAATAGACTGAAATATACAAAATGTGTTTAAAGCCATGAGTTCATAATAAGACTAAAAAACAAAACGAGGGCTTCCCTGGTGGCGCAGTGGTTGAGAGTCCTCCTGCCGATGCAGGGGACACAGGTTCGTGCCCCGGTGCTGGAAGATCCCACATGCTGCGGAGCGGCTGGGCCCAGGAGCCATGGCCGCTGAGCCTGCGCGTCCAGAGCCTGTGCTCCGCAACAGGACAAGCCACAACAGTGAGAGGCCTGCGTACCGCAAAAAAAAAAAAAAAAAGAAAAGAACTACCATACACCAGTTGCTTACAGTTAAAGGATGCTTTTCATTATTTTGAAGCTGATAAAAAAGGAAAGAATTAAGCATTTATCCCATCGTTCCCATAGTATCTATTCCCCTGAGTAACCAAATACTAGATGACTAGACAAAGGAATCTTCTATTTAGAGAAATATTCCATCTAGTAGACAAGTTAGTGATGATTTAATTAGAATGGCTTTTTTTTTTTGGTCTGAATTAGTGGATCTATTCAGTTATCATACACAACTGCTATTGCCATAAATACAGACATCCAGATATTAGGTGCATCCTGAGGGAAAAATAGAACACCACGTGTATAGTAGCCATGCCAAATAAAACAAAATAAATAACAACAAAAACACACACAAACACACAGATATGGAGCATAAATTTAACCAAACCTCTAAATCCTACTTCCTATTTATAGGAAATACAACGGACAGAAAAACATATTAAACAATGCCATTAAAATGTACTCAACAAAATCCAAAATGTGGAAAACCAGTAGGCAAAGAGCCAGATTGCTTCAATTACCAATTGTAACAAAACAAAATGGTGTAGAGATAGAAAGCGAGAGAACCTGCAGCATAAAAGAGACTTGATTATATCCTATTCAATAAGCAATCTACAAAAAGAAAAAATGTAAATTATATGAGACAAGTGAATATTTGAACACTGACTAGATACTTCACAATATTAAGGAATCATTATTCATGTATTTAGGTGTGTTAATGATTTTGTTTATTTTTGATTTTTATACTAGACTTTATTTTTTTAGAGAACTTTTAGGCTCTGGAAATTGCAGTGTTCCCATATACCCTGTGCTTCTCAGACACAGCCTACCCAACTATCAACATACCTTAACAGTGATACATTTTTTACAGTTGGTGTAAAAACATTGACCCATCATTATTATAAGTCTATAATTTACATTGGGATTCACTCTTGGTATTGTATATTCCATGGGTTTTGGCAAATGTAGAATGACATCTATGCACCATTAGAGTATTGTACAGAGCATGTGTATGGGAGGGGGTCTATTTCTGGGCTGTCTATTCTGTTTCATTGATCTCTTTGTCTGTTGTCTTTGCCAATACCACACTGTCTGTACACTGTCCTAAAAGTCCTCTGTGTTCTGCCTGTTTATCCCGCCACCTCCCAACCCCTGGCAACCACTGATATTCTTACTGTCTCCATAATTTTGCTTTTTCCACAATTTCAAATAGTTGGAATCATACAGTATGCAGCCTTTTCAGGTTGGCTTTTTTCACTTTGTAAAATGCATTTTAACTTTCTCCATGTCTTTTTATGACCTGATAACTCATTTCTTTTTAGTGCTGAATAGTAGTTCATCATCTGAAAGTAACACAGTTTATTTGTCCATTTACTTAGTGAAAGACATCTTGGTTGCTTCCAAGTTTTGGCAGCAATTATGAATAATTGCGTCTGTAAATAATTGTGAATAAAGCTGGCAATTATGAATAAAGCTGCTGCAAATAACTGTGTGCAGGTTTTTGCATGGACATAAGTTTTCAACTTATTTGAGTAAATACCAAAACACAGGATTGCTTGATCTTATGGTAAGAGTATGTTTAGTTTTATAAGAAACCGCCAAACTGTCTTCACACATGGCTGTACCATTGTGCATTCTCACCAGCAATGGATGAGAGTTCCTGTTCCTCCAAATCCTTGCCAACAATTGCTGTTATCAGTGTTTTGGATTTTTGCCATTCTAATAGGTATATAGTGGAATCTCTGTTTTGTTTTAATTTGCAATTTTCTCATGACGTGATATTGAGAAGCTTTTCATAAGCTTATTTGCTATCTGTTTAGCTTCCTCGGTGAGGTATCTGTTCGGGTTTTTTGGTTCACTTATTAATCGGATTATTTGTTGTTGTTTAAGTGTTCTTTTTATATTTGGATAGCAGCCCTTTATTATTTGTGTCTTTTGCAAATATTATGTTTCAGCATGTGGCTTATCTTCTCTGTTGACAGTGTCTTTCCTGAGCAGAAGTTTTAAATTTTAATGAAGTCTTGCTTATCAGTTATTTCATAGACCTGAACTTTGGTGTTGTGTCTGTTAAGTCATTGCCATGTCCAAGGTCATCTAGATTTTCTTCTACAAGTTTTATAGTTTTGTGTTTTACATTTAGGTCTAGTGTCCATTTTGAGTTAATTTTTATAAAGGGTGTCAGTTCTTTGTCTAGATTAATTTTTTTTTTGCATGTGCCATGCAGTTGTTTCAGTACCATTTGTTGACAAGACTATCTTTGCTCTATTGTATTGTCTTTGCTCCTTTGTCAAAGATCAGTTGAGCATGTGTATGGGAGGGGGTCTATTTCTGGGCTGTCTATTCTGTTTCATTGATCTCTTTGTCTATTGTCTTTGCCAATACCACACTGTCTTGATTACTGGAGCTTTATAGTATATATTAAAGTCAGATGATGCCAGTCCTCTGACTGTTCTGGTTTTGGTTTTTAAAAAGGAGTGCTGATACTATGTATTAGATTCTCTAACTTTGTTCTGGTTTTGTTTTTTTAAAAAAGAGTAATGATCGTAAGTATGGAGAAGGTATGGACAGACAAAAACACATATACATTGCTGGTTAGAATACAAAGTGTTAAAACAGTTTCTAAGAGCAATTTGGTAAACATCTAGTAAAGTTCATATCTTCTAAACCAGATTCCGAAGTGTTTATAGGTACAAAACTTGGCATACATGACATGATGTTTATTGTAACCCTATTACAGCAAAACAGTTGTAAATAAAACCAGTGCCTCTAGCAGGGGATAAATAAGGTATGAAAGAGTTATCCATCACAAAAATGAATTTTACCTAAATTTATTAATGTAGATAAATATTAAAAACAAAAGTGTATAAAAAGAAGTTGTGATAGGATTATTACATAATAAACATTAATACAAAATTTAAAGAATCATAAACAATACTACACTAATGAAGATACATAGTTAGTTAGTTTAGTTTTCTACTAAAATGTCTTTTAAAACATTGACAGCATGTCTCCCCTACTGTATCCCATCGTGGTGAGGCTGGGTGTCTATGTGTCTCTGATGAATATTGTTCTCCACATATCCTCCCTCTCTCAACTTCATATTTCTTTTATTCTTCTTCATCTTTGCCTCCTTCTTTAAAATGTACTCTTTTCCTATAACAAATCCTATGCATTTGAAGAAAAAGATCAAATTCAGTCTCCTCCATGAAACCTCTATTCATCTAAACTCATCTCTAATGTAACTGCTAAAATCTTAAAATCCATATTTTAGCACTTAGAATACATCCTATATCACAGTGTTTGTTTCCTGATTGTTTCATGAGATGTTTAAAGAAGAGACTTAGGAATGTTTATACAGTCAGTGAGCATTTTCTCTGAGAATATATAAATATGTAAAGACAACCTACCAGTAGCATCAAATTCACCAAGTGGTGACTACTGCTACTCAATCTGGGGTTTCTAGTGAGTGTGAAGTTCTAAGAACTAAACACTTTATGTCTCCAGTAAAATGTTGTTCTCTTCCTCTGTTTGAATTTTGTGTTATATGCCAAAGGAAAGATGACACGAAAAGTCAACCTTTGACTCACACGAGTGTTCAGATTTTTGGAATCTGAAAAAGGAATTTTAGGTAGAAGTTATATCTAAAAAGAAGTAGTTAAGGGCAAGAGGGATACCACATAAGAGGAGGTTAGATACTATTCTAATTTTCACAGAAGTTAAAAATGCATTTCAAAAACAATAAAATGGTAAACTTTGTGTATTAGGGCTAACTGTGTAAATTAAGAATAGAAATTAGTCAATGCTACCAGAGGGAATAAGAACACAAAGAAAATATTCTCCCAAGATATTTAATTTATTTGTTGATAGGAAATACTTCCGTTATGAAGTTTTATTTGATGAATCCCCAGAGTGCAAAAATATTGCCTATGTCTAAACTTTATTTTCACTTACAGTATTTATTAAAAATGGCACCTGAAATAACTATCTATTGTTTACATTTATCTCCTTTAATAGAATGAAAACTTTTATCTTAGTATCTTGTAAAATGTTTAAACATCTTGCACAAAATAGGTGTACAAATAAGAAGTATTGAATAAGTAAAGAAATCAAAATGAAAGAATGAATGAATAAAATACTTAGTAGCCTATTATGTTGAGAAAATCACACAGATACAGGGACTGTAAATTTAGTAAACAACTTGACTATATTTTTCAAAATATTCTCTTAAAAAGATAGACTTTAGGGTTTCCCTGGTGGCGCAGTGGTTGAGAGTCCGCCTGCCAATGCAGGGGACACGGGTTCGTGCCCCGGTCCGGGAAGATCCCACATGCCGCCGAGCGGCTGGGCCCGTGAGCCATGGCCCTTGAGCCTGCGCGTCCGGAGCCTGTGCTCCGCAACGGGAGAGGCCACAACAGTGAGAGGCCCGCGTACTGACAAAAAAAAAAAAAAAAAAAAAAAAAAAAAGAAAAAGATAGACTTTACTTTAAAAAAAAAATAGACTCAACATTTACTTTTATCTAGGAATCTTTTTAAAATGCAAATGTTAATTCAGGAAGTTTGAGTGGGGCCTGAGATTCTACTTTCTAATAAGTAACCCATTTCATCTTACAGCAAGATTTAAGAAACATATTTTCATGTTGGTTGCCTCTGCTATCATCATCCTCCCAACCCCTTTTATGATTCTGACCACTTGGAACTTAGTAGATCAAGCAATTCAGTGATTAAAACTCACACTTAAATGTCAGGCAGACTTAGTTAGGTTGGTGTCTCAGCTCTAAATATGGTGGAAAAGTTACTTCTTTAAGTTACTATATCTGAAATATACATACAATGAAAATGCCCACCTTTATAATATGTGTGAGGAATAAATAAGAAAAAAACCTGTATGGAAAATATTTAGACTCATGACTTGCTTATAATGATTAAAATAACATTAAAATTATAGTTATTAACTTAATAGTAGTAGGAATCATACTGATGGTAGAGATGGGAGCGGTGGTAGTGGTATTCATCAGTATAATGTAGGAAATACAAAATAAGCATATTTTGCCAAATCTGGGACACTTTATTGACCTCAGGATGCCTGCAAGTATCTTTTAACTTTCTATCCAGTGTCTCAGTCCAGCTCAGATAAAGTGTTTTATAACATTTTATATAAGGTTGGCAGCTCTCCCATACTCACAAATACATTTCAAAATTCAACTTTGATTTTCTCTCCCGCCATCACCAAAACACTTATGACTACTTAATAAAAAGCTAATGGAGGCATTTGCACTTTTACAGCACTTTCCCTTAAGAAAAGCTTCCAGAAACCAACTCTGGAGATTTGTAAAATTTAAAAATATGTTGGAAGTTGTTTCCTTCAGAATTCTTTAGTTAGCTTTGAAACAAAAAAGAGAAAAATGACAACTTTAAAGTTTCTCAACTCCTCAAGCTGGCTCCTAATCACTCACCCTCCAACCCTCCTTCAAGTCGTTATAAATGGAAGAAATTCATGGCAGATAAAATATATCATTTCCTACTGCCAAATATCAAGTTTATAGAGATATTTGCGTTGGGCATATGCATATGTGACTCAAAGATCAATCTGTGATAACCAAAACAAACATTTAGATTCCAAAAGAAAAATATAAGTGTTTTTAAAACAACCCAAATATATGGGCACTGTGTGCTTGTTTCACCAACTCTATCAATAGGCTGACTCTTACAGTGGGAGGAAAAATGCCTCATTATTAATGGCCAGGGCATTTGGTTGGGGATGAACCTTAAAACACCACTGGAAGTCTCTTAGTAGGCCAAGTAACATTTCTAATACCTGTTAAATAATTGACATCATTTTGCCAAACCATAACCAAATCTGTGACGATGGAGGAAATATTTTTTCTCGGCTGAACATTAAAATCCATAAAAATAGACTGAAATTAGAAGGAGACATATCATGAAGATCTTCAACCACTCCTGTAATTGATGGACATAGCTCTTTAGTTGGTAACATTTTCTCTCTTGGTCCCTTTTTTGCTTGTTAGAGAATAAACTGCAGAAACCCAATAAGGAAAGAGTAGGAAACATGAAAGGTAATATACTTCTAAATTACACAGGATGTACTCTATATTCTTCTGAGATATGAAGACAAATGTCATTAACAGGCTCTTACAGATTCTTAACCTTTAACTTGGCTTTCTAATGTCACACCTTCCAGATAGCTAGCGTTCCAAATTTCTGAACTTTATGTTTAGCAGAGGACTTGTTTAGTACCAGAGAGCTAACAGAAAATCTCAGAAAAGCTCCTTGCCACCAGGCTTCTTGTTATCTACAGAAAACTGTAAACAAACAAACAAAAAACAAAGTAAAGCCTCACAAGTACTTGCTTGGCCTTTTTTGACAGAGAAAACTAAGATTGATGTTGTAAGCTTGATAACATATGAAGGGTAAAGTATAAAGTCCAGAAAATTCCTCAGGATGTTTAACTAGAGTTCAGGATTTAAGTAGATGGCTTTAGCAGTCCTTATAAAAAATAAGGCAGAATGGTTTAGCGGACCAAAGTATGTGAATTGGAATCAGATGCCCGTGAAAGCCAACCTTGAACCTGCCACCTTGAAAAATCCTTTTAATCATCTTGTCCTTAGAGAATTGTCTCTTACCAGGTAGGGTGCACCACCTTACACAGATGCCAGGATGAAAATTTATAAGTTATATTAAGCAGAAGTCACGATGTCATTAAATAGATCCTGACTCTATTACACCATATCCTGGGCTGAGATGGAAAAATGAGAGCAATTAGACTCAACATATTTTTTTAGTATCTAATACACTCACTCCAACACATAAGTAGAATCAACCATCTACACCTTCGTACACAAAGCAAAAGCACATATTGCCATTTAGTCATCTTGCTAAAAATTGAAAATAAATGCCTTTGCAAATGTCAGTGTTCTCATTCAAAATGTTCTTTACTAAAATTGGAATCATTTTTCAGTGCTTTTGTTTTTCACATTTGTAGCATTATTTTGTAAATGGATAGCTCCAAGCAATTTATAAAGAGGTTACATTAATTTGCTCCAACAAATTTAAATGTTGTATATTATTTGGCTTTATATCATGCAACACATGTCATAGATGCATCATCATATGACATTTTTGAGATGTTGAAAGAAGGAAGTAAAGTTTATCTTAGTTGTTTATTCATTTAATCTGTTTATCCAACAAATAGTAATTATTTAAAACCTTTTTTTTCCAGGATCTATGACAAATGCTAGGTATACAAGTTAAAAAAAAAAATACACAGAGGCTATATTCTTAAGAAACTTAGACTTTAGTGGGAAAGAAAAAATATATATAAATAAATAATAGATTGACTTAATTGTATATGACATATGTATTCATTAAATTATAAATAAATACATATATAAAAAAACGATAAAAGCACAAAAGTAACTTGAAAAACCACCTATTTTAAATAAGTATGGTTTTGTAAATTTAAATAAGAGAATTGAGGTGTGAGTCCAAGGAAGTGGAATTTAAGCTGCAATCTGCACTTGGGTGAAAAATTAGGCAGGTCAAGGACATTCCAGAGAATTCATGGCATGTGTGAATGGCTGGAGTAGGAAGTCATTTGGTAAATTCAAGGAACTGGAAGAAGGACAACGTTATTGGCACAGTAAGTCAGGGAGAGAATGTCTGGAGATGAAGTTGGGAAATTATTCAAGCCTAGTTCCTACAGTCATAGTTAGTTCCTTGAAAGAAGTCAGTTGATTGATATTAAATTTTGTTTGATTACATGATTAAATGTCCAGCTCTAAAATATCATTTTAAAATTTATGAATAATGACATATTTGAGGCAAGAATAAATCAGGGAGGGCTTTCCTGGTGGCACAGTGGTTGAGAGTCCGCCTGCCGATGCAGGGGACACGGGTTCGTGCCACGGTCTGGGAGGATCCCACATGCCGCGGAGCGGCTGGGCCCGTGAACCATGGCCGCTGAGCCTGCACGTCCGGAGCCTGTGCTCCACAACGGGAGAGGCCACAACAGTGAGAGGCCTGCGTACAGAAAAAAAAAAAAAAGAAGAATAAATCAGGGAGACCAAATGGGAGTCTCTTACAGTAGTCCAGACAAAAATGACAGTGACTTGAGTTAGAGTGATACCAACAAAAATGAAAACAACTATACCAAGTCAAGAAATCCTGGGGCCATAAAATTGTCACAGGTATGTCATGGATTAGATGTAGAGAATGTGAAAGGAATGAGAGAGAATAGACTATGAAAGAAGTGACAAGAATGATTCAAAAATATCTCTTTTGAGTATCTGCATGATAGAGGTGCCATTTATTTAGATACGAAAAAGCAAAGCAGAAAAAAAATGAGAAGGTAAATCTGATAGAAAAGAGGAAAAGTTTGGTAACTTTTTGAACATAATTTTTTTATCATTGAGAAGCATTCTAGTGAAATATCAAATGGGTAGGCAGGCACATAAATTTGCATGTCATTAGCAGGTTTACGGCTGGAGATGAAAACGCGGGGTTATTTAAATCCATCAGTCATTAAGGACTGATGAGGAAGCAGTTTTCTTGCAGCAATTTGAGTAGAAACCAGATTACAGTCCATTTTACAGTGAAAGGAAAATAAATAAGTGAAAGTCATTCTAAACTGCTTTTTTAAGAAACTTACATGAGGAAAGAAAAAAGGGTTTATATGTTAGGAGATGTCAGCTTTGTCAAAGGGGAATTTTTGCTGGTTTTTGCCTTTATTTTTTTTTGTAATAACGGAGAATACCAGGGTATATTTGAATGCTGGAATGGTTCAATTGGAAAGGAAAATTGAAATCACAGGAGAAAAGTAAATATTGAAAGAAATATGTTTAAAAAGAGGGATCAAGATCTTGAGCAATTGTGGAAGGACTCATCTGTTGTGCAGGCAGGTAGGGGGCACATTGTATACAGGAGGGAAGGAATGGTGACCTTCCCGATTTCAGAGTATAGGTATGACAAATCTTCTGTTGCAGTTTTACACCAATTTGTTGATACCATGTCCTTTAAATTTTGAGACTAGGAGTCAGTATTGAGCCTGTGTTTAAGTAGGTATTTGCACACATACAAACAAGGCACAAAGTATGAAGTGGCCACTGAAGCCACATAATCTGAAGCATTCTACTTCCTCCCTTAAGAATCTGTATAATAACAAATCCGCACAAAACCTGCTATAGATAATAGGGGAAAATGAAAATGTGTAGCAAGAAAGGAAAGGAATATACACTTTATAATTAGTGTGCATAGTCTCTGTGCCCTCTCTTTGGAAGACTATGCTTCAAGAAAAACAATCTCAATTCTTTCACTGCTTTCTCCTAGGCTTTATGCTTCTCATTTCTTATTTTTGAAAAATAGATTGGTCTAGACAGAACTTAGTACAAATGAATGATCAAGGTAAAGGATATGGGCATTTGGAGTTAAAATCATGTCCAGTTCATCTCGTTCTTAGTATGATTTTTGACAAAATAAGTGTACATGGAGGTTGCAAATGAGCCAGTTTCAACAAGGGACACTAGAATAATGAGGATGCATAATTTCACTAGTGTGTGCTATAGAGTCTACAAAGTAGAATACATTTTGTATAAAGTCTAGAGCAAGAATATTTTGGGGAGTAGGTCTCAAAATTTAGGACAGATAAGAATCATATGAAGAACTTTCAAAAACATAGATCTGGGGCCATCCCCAGAGATTTGGAATCAATAAGTGTGAGGTTGGGTCCAGGGAATCTTCATTTAAGCAAGTTTTCCAAGCAATTGACTTGCAAAGTGACCATACTATCGCAATTTTAAAAACAGTGTCTTAAAGAGTATGGTCAGAACTGCTCTTTTACACAAAATCCAACATCTAGCAGTTAAACTAAGTGGAAAATACAGGATGGAGAAATGATCATACTTGGATGAATTTATAAATTATTTTGACCTAAGATAAGTGATAACTCTTTAGGGTAGAGAAGGTGGGGGAAAATAGTTTTTAGAATCTTGTAGATCTAGAATTTTATTCATTAGGGTGGACATTTGCAAATGTCACCCAGACAATAATTTATAAAACCAAACTTGAATGTTCATGCAATAAAACTTTTCACATTTTTCATTATAACCTCAAATTAATATGGCCAATAAATTTCAATTTTATCTTAAAATTAAATTTTAAAAGTATATTCTATAATTTTTTACAGTTAAAATTGCATCAGAGGGGCTTCCCTGGTGGCGCTGTGGTTGAGAGTCCGCCTGCCGATGCAGGGGACGCAGGTTCGTGCCCCGGTCTGGGAAGATCCCACATGCCGTGGAGCGGCTGGGCCCGTGAGCCATGGCCGCTGAGCCTGCGCGTCCGGAGCCTGTTCTCTGCAACGGGAGAGGCCACAACAGTGAGAGGCCCGCGTACCACAAAAAAAAAAAAAAAATTGCATCAGTGGTGAAAAACAAAGTTAGCAATAATTACAGTCAGGTAGCAAAGTACTGCCATATCGAAATAATCACTTGAATATTTAACATAGTGAAAAAAAAAGGGAAGACTACCAAATAATATAATTGGTCCTAACAGCTAAACATTTTCATACGCACAATACTACCTGACCAAGCTGATTGCAAATGCCTAAACAAAGCTGTTCAAAGAAACAAGACATCCTCACCTTGGTTGCAGAACGAAAAATAAATCAGGAAAAAAATCTATATATCCCTCCAAAAATACCAATGTCTAAATTAAGCTTACTACATAGCAAATACTAAAATTGGGTAGAGAGTTTCCTCCCACTTTATTCTTTTTCAAATTGTTTTTAGTTTCCTTGTTTCCACACCCCTGGATATATATATCAGAAAAAGCTTATCTGTGTCTACTAAAATCCATAATCCAATCTTGACAGAAATTGCAGTAAATCAATATCAGTTTGGGGAGAACTGAAGTCTTTACCTTGTTGAGTCTTTCAATCCATTAACTTGGTACATCTCTCAGAGTTTTCAGGTATCAGGACTTACTGTACTCACAGCAAAGCACAGCACATTATCAACTGGGTAAAACTGAACATGGTGTATTTCGTCAAATTGAAATCATTGTAACATTAGATAGAATTGTATTTTGTTCATTCTTACTTTACAAAATGATTATTTTATCTTCTGCTCAAAACCAGATGGAATAGTAGACAAATGAGTTGACCTATATTATGTTCATGTGTGAAATATTTTAAATATTATAGAATTTATCCTGAGAAAGATAACAGTTTCTGTTTATTGTCATCTCTGGATTAGGACAAACTAAAGAAATTGGCTTGTCTTTTGAGGGGCCCAGAGAGGCAGTGGGTGAAGGAAAGTGGGGTAGCACACAGTCAGCTCAAGAGTTGGACCATTTCATTCATGAAACTGCAGAGCTTCTTATTTGCCTTCAGCATTATTTGCTCCCTTTTCTCCCCAGCTACAAAGTATGTGTCTTGAGGGTGTGGACAGGGCAAAGTGAGAAACAGTGACCCAGAGTGATTCAAACCAGCCTGCAAACCTCTGCTCATTAGTTTTCCAGAATGAGCCAGGGTTCTGAAAGTTAATTTTCACACCCTGTTCCTCATTTTACCTTCAGACTGGATAGAGAAACTTCTCAATTTCGCTATGCATTAGATTCATCGGTGATACAATTTACAAACAGATTTGCCCACATCCATCCCCCACTTCCCTAGAACAACAGAATGAAAAGCTCTTGACCACATGTACACTTTCTAAAACTCCGCGGGTGATTCTGAGGCAAAGCCTAGGTGAAGAACACTGATGTGGAGACCTAGGTAGGAATGCCAGATATTAAAACCAACACATGCAGAGGGCTTAAGGAAAAGCCATTGTTACTTCCTACTGATCTCTGCCTTTTCTATTAGCTTAAGTTAGACTTTCATGGGAATTCATGTTTGTTACTGAAGGTTGAATTTATCTGGCCATGGGTAGAAACCAGTGGTCCCATGGCCTTGTGATTTAGAAAGTGGCAGGAGAGGTAAACATCGCTGAGAAGGGATAAAGGGGAATTTTGTTTTGGGAGGAAACTGTAAACCTTTCTGTGAGGTTAAGCTATACACCACATATAGCCAATTAGTGAGAACAACATCGATAGGGCGGCCTTGCAAAGATGGTCATGAGCCTCCCACACTAAACAAAACAACAAAATTCTGAAAATTTATAGCAAATTATGTAGAGTTACGGTGCAGTCAAATGCAGTCAATTAATGCTATCGTAAATCAAGATTACAACCTGCCATGTAAATAACAGTTGATAATAAACATAAATAACAGCACAAGTGATTCAATTTAGCAAATCACATAGGCTGCAGTACATGGTCAGTCTACTGAACTGTTGAAGAGAAAATGAGCCAATTTAGTACCGGCGAAAGATTGCTGGAATGCTAATTCAGTATTAAACAGACATCAAAAGAGCTGATGGAACTGAAGGCAAAGAGATTAAAGACAGGTAGCAGACAAACACAATAGATTTGACAAAAGAGTTTGAAATTAATAGCCAAGGGAACTTCGCTGACCACTAAAATTGTAGCTCCTCAGATAGTGTTTCTGAGACAGAATGAGGAGAGATAGCGGGTTATGCAAGCAGTGATGGGTCAGACTGCCTAGTTTCAAAGGCTGCCATCAAAACTGATGAGGCAAGTCACTTAACCACTCATATGTAAACATGGAAGGACATAAATTGTATCTAACTCACACAGTTGTAACAGCAATACAGGTTAGTGAAAGTAGCATGATATGCAGCACATAGTAAAAACTCAATAGACATCAACTATTTTAAAAAAAGTTAAACTCTCATGTCTTAGCTGCTATAGTTAAAACTGATAATTCATCATGTTATTCAAGATGTGCTTTTTTGCCCACAATTTTGCTTAAGGGAAGAAATCTATTTGCAGTTGTTTAAAAAAAAAAAAAAAGGCACTCTGAAAGTAGTGGAGCAGTGACGTTTACCTTCTGTATTACTAAGAGTCCAGGAATTTACCTTCTCCACTGGAACTAAAACACAGAGCACACAGACCAGAATGTGCAGTAGTTTCAGTTCCCTAGGACTGTTGTAGCCAAGTGCCACAAACTAGGTGGCTGAACAAAACAGAAATGTATTGTCTCATAGTTCATGAGGATAAAAGTCTGAAATCAAGGTGCTGACAGGGCCATGCTCCCTCTGAAATTCTGGGTAGAACCCTTCCTTGCTTCCTCCCCCTTACCCTGCAGCTCTGGCCACATCACACTGGCCTCCTTGGTGCTCCACAAACAAGCTGAGCTGATCCTTCTCCAGGGACATGAGCACTCTGCTCTCTTTGCCAGAAGCGTTCCTCCCTTATATTGCTTGCTGTTTACTCTGCATTTCTGTCAGATCTCTCCACAAATATCACTTTCTGGGAGACAGCTTCTCTTGAGCAGCCTGTATGAAAGAGATTCCAATAAACCTTCCATCTGGCCTGCTTTGTTGTTCTACGTATCATTAATACATTAAAAGTTTAACTATCTATTAATGTTCTGTTTAGTCCAGTAGAAAAGAAATATCACTGTAGGTTGTGTTTTTGTCACAGCTTTCTGTACATAGCACCAAGAACAGAATTTGCACAAATTAGGCACTCAAATCTCTGTCGAATGAATAAAAAAATTAAATATGATAATCCTTGCAACATACTTGGAAAGGTATCTCACATATTGTCAGTACTCAATATATGTAAATTATTATTTTACTATTATTATTGGTAGATACTGCTCCTTGAGAAAATTGATAATAATCATTATCATTATTGACTTATTGAGGATTTACTGTGTTTCGGAAAAGGTACTGTGTACTTTCTGTATGTTAGCTCACTGAATCAGCACTTCTATGAGGCAGGTATTGTTATTAGTAATATCACCATTTTACAAATGGGAAAAGAGAGGTATTCAGAAGTAAAATAACTTGTTCAAGCCCAATTATTTTATAGAGTCTGAATTCTAACCCAAGACATCTGGTTTCAGATCCCATCTTCTTCAACAACTATACTATATGATAGTCTTGGTATGTCTACTTTTTAAATTTTTACTGGAGTATAGTTGATTTAAAATGTTGTGTTAGTTTCAGGTGTACAGCAAAGTGAATCAGCTATACATAAACATATATCCACTCTTTTTTAGATTCTTTTCCCATATAGGCCATTACAGAATATTGAGTAGAGTTCCCTGTGCTATACAGTAGGTCCTTGTTAGTTATCTATTTTATATATAGTAGTGTGTGTATGTCAATCCCAATCTCCCAATTTATCCATCCTCTCCCTTACTCCTGGTAACCATAAGTTTGCTTTCTACATCTGTAACTCTATTTCTGTTTTGTAGATAAGTTCATTTGTACCCTTTTTTTAGATTCCACATATAAGCGATGTCATATGATATTCGTCTTTCTCTATCTGACTTATTTCACTCAGTATGGCAATCTCTAGGTCCATCCATGTTGCTGCAAATGGCATTATTTCGTTCTTCATTATGGTTGAGTAATATTCCATTGTATATATATATATACCACATCTTCTTTATCCATTCTTTTGTTGATGGACATTGTCTTGGTACTTCTTACCTTGGCAGATTACAGTAAGAATTTTGGAAAATAGTTGAAGGAAAACCAAGGGTAATTAATAAAACCTCAATATAAAATAATATGTATTAGTGTATAGGTTAAACTGCTGTAACTAAGAATGCCCGTAACTCAATGATGCCATAAGATAGGACTTTCTCCTGTGACACTTTGGCCAGGTGAGTTTCAGGGGGCAGATCTGTTCTCCGTGCCCATTCAGAACACAGGCTTGGTCCACCTAAATGCTCTACCCTTTCCTAGGATGTTATCTTTATCTGCATCTTTATGTCCAAAGTGGGTCACAGCCACGCCTCAGTTATAGCCCATAGGAAGGGGCACATCCAGATCACTCACCATCTACGAGCCCATGTGCAACATTCTCACGATGGAAAAAGGAGAGAAAGAGTTTTCAGGAACAACAAATCTAATGCCAAAAGGATCAAAAAATGCTAATGGAAATAGAGTTCAACTAATTATTATGCAAGACATATGCTTTGAGAAAACTTTTAATATAAGTGTAGAGTTCAGGTCAATTAAGGAGTCCTTTAGCAGTGTGGAAAACCTTTCACAACACCATGTTAAAAACTGGAAGGAAAGATGTATTCAAATTACTATTACTAGTGCAGAGATCTTCAGTCCAAGATTGTTGATCAAGGAGTGCTCCGGGTTCTTACAGGTACAGGAAGAAAATCAGCAGTTTACTAGGTATTAGGCAGTGGTACATTTCAAGTTGGAGAGAATAAGAAATTTGCACTTAGAAGTCTGGAGTAGTTCTTTTCAGTTTGATCTGTGCTCAGACATGATAGTAAATGGTCTTGTTTTTGCTTCACTATATGGTGGTCAACCTTATCTAATTATTCATGTTCTATAGAAGAATACCATAGCATAGGTGATTAGGAAGGCCAGTGCCCTAAAGGTTGTCAGAAGCTGTTTTTGTTTTTCTTTTCCTTAGTCCCTAACCGCTTATGGTTGCCAAATAAAACAGAAGGGTCCCAGTTAACTTTGAATTTCAGAAATATGTTGGATAATTTTTTTAGTATACGTATGTCCCAAATTTTTCATGGGTCAAATTTATACTAAAAAAATCACTTATTTCTTAATTGAAATTCAAAGTTAATTGGATGTCCTCTACTTATTTCCTAAATCTAATAACTCTTCCTCCCAACCCCCTTGTCAGTTTCACTTTAGGATTAAGGGACTGAGTTTAAGGCCCCTTCTACTCCCCAATCCCCTCCTGTGAAATTGGAATTTACACCAGGTTTGGGACTCACTTGTTAACCCATTCATTTAGCCCAGTTCTTCCCAGATCCTTTATCACTAGCTGGATGGTGTTTCCAATAGAGATACTTTGCTTTTTGGACATGAATAATTTTCATATATTTAGAAATGACTTCACTTTAGACCTAGCTCTGGGGACCACTTAATATCATCCCCACACCCCCAGCCCCACATAACCACGTACAACTGGAAAACCAGGGTGAGAAGACTGAGGTATGGTGGCATGGAGATCGAGCGATCTATCTATCTATCTATCTATAATGTATATATACACACAAAACTATCATATATATATTATATATATATTATATATTATATATATATATATATACACAAAATAGGTTACATTTCATTTTAGGCAATAGAGTACATTCATAGGAAGTTGGGGTAGATCTTTTAAAAATTTAATAAAATTTTAAATGCACAACGGTTTTGATTTCATTTGCAAATAGAACTGTTTTTAAAAGTAAAGAATATTACTATTTTTGGTAATAAATATCAGTCAAACCATTTGACTTTTTTATAATGGGTTTGATGAAAATAAATTTCATTTAAAGATAAAATAAAATCTAAAAACTGAAGTCTTTTATAATATTTTATGCTTTTCAAAGGCATAGTGGTTCTAAGTGTTTCAACTCAGGCTCTCAAGCTAGGGTCCATATGCCCCTAATATGGAAAGAGCAGCATTCTGACACATACTTTGTATTTTCCACCAATCATTAAGGACAGTCGAAAGATTTAACGGGATTAATGATTAATACTCTCACTAATCTGTACATAGCCATCCAATGGTTGTACTCTGAAAGGTGCTCTGGTTTCTGCGGTACCTTCTGTAGCTGGGAGAGAGCTGTGTCACTCAAGAGGAGTCTATTTCCTTGTGTGAGAGCAAATGGTCCTTAACTAGTGTTAGAAGACTCTGAATTCTGAAATTCCTCTATTCCCAAAGAAGCTCATTTGTTAAGGACATTCTGAAGGATTCATCATCCATGAAAGTTAGAAGGAAAGCACCCTATCCACTTAGTGTTCTTTGAATTGGGAACAAGTCATCCTCATCTACAACAGAGAATCCCCGCCAAATGTCACAGGACGCTTTGTGAGTGACAGAGGTCAGACAAGTTCTAATCCATGCCCCATGAGTAAGGTCAAAATAAAAACTTCTCAGAAACATTTGAAATTATGGAAAATTTTTCCTTCCTAAATAGCATTTCCCTTAAAACTTCTCAGGAGTGAGGTCCCCAACTGTGGAATATCTGTACAAACCACGTATGGGTTAGACACTCTGTATATGTAAAGCCAAAATCGTTATTCCCCTTTTACAGACCTTCTGAAATTTAACTGAAGGAATTGATTTTTAAATTTTTATTAGAGCAGCTGATTTCACATCTACAGCTACTATTTAAAAGTTATAGGGCTTCCCTGGTGGCGCAGTGGTTGAGAGTCCGCCTGCCGATGCAGGGGACACGGGTTCGTGCCCCGGTCCGCGAGGATCCCACATGTGGCAGAGCGGCTGGGCCCGTGAGCCATGGCCGCTGAGCCTGCGCGTCTGGAGCCTGTGCTCCACAACGGGAGAGGCCACAACAGTGAGAGGCCCGCGTACTGCAAAAAAAAAAAAAAAAGTTATATAAATTTTAAAAAGTCTGAAAATGAACAACAGCAATACTAATATATACAGTATTTATAAATATATATATGAAACAACAGTATAATATGTAGCATTAATATAATACATAGCTTAAGGTATACCAGGTCCTGTTCTAAGTTATTTAGATGTTATAAGTAAACAGTGAACTGCTTTGGGATTTTGATGCAATTATTATTAGTTTTATAATTAGAATAAGTACTTTTCAGAATGTTTAAAAGTACACTTAAACAACAGTATACGTTATTAAATCATCCCACTCAGAGATGTATGTATTTTGTACAATCATATTAAAATTGTGTGGTTGTGAAGTTAATTTTGCCATATTACTATCATTAATATACATCTAATATGTCCAGTTGTAACTAAATAGTAAATATTCTCATTATTTAGTACTTCTTAGATCTCTCTCTCACCATTCTTTTACCAGATATTCTGGTCTTTACCAGCTCACAGATGAACAACACAGATAAATTCTTTACTTTTTTGCTCCTTAAACTAGCCTCTATATATTCCCCATAATCTCACTTTCAATAAATTCTACAAAATAAAATCATCCTTCTACTCAGTATTATGACTATGTTAATAGTTTTCAGTATGATCAGTTTTGAACATTTTTATTGCAAATGTAGTCTATTTTCCACATTGCCAAGTATGACGTTATATGATTAAATTATTACTTGTTAACGCTTTTAAAATTATTTCTACATGTGCAGTATTTTATATGAATCATTTATCTATGAATTTAAAATAAAACAATTTCACTATTTCATTTGGCCAGGGGCATACCCTTTCTTTCCCCTTCATTAATCTTGTATTTAAATACTAACTCACTGTATTTCTTCTGTTTTCAGTTCGTATGTTCTAGATTGAGTTTCAGTCTGATATCTGTTAAAAGAATGTTTATGAAAAGTAAGATCCCTAAAGAGAATAACTTTAGAGAACTTGTCTACTGTTCTGGTAGATTCTGCATACTTTAAATACAATATTACTTTAAAAGCTGCAAAATAACATATGAGAATCCAATGACCATTTGAAAGAAAGGAAGCCACTTCTAGAAATTAATCTAAGGAAAAATTAACATAATATTACCCTTAGACTAAAGCAGGTTCATAATCAAAAGTATAGAAAATAAGATTTCAATCTGCAATAGTAAAACATTAAAGAATATGTCTATTGATTATGGAAAAATGGATTTCAGTGACCTAAAAGGCAAACAGAATATATCAAGTTTAACAACATTTTAATTTTCTTTGGAAATAAGTTAAAATACCTGATATGTTAGTAAAATAAAAATTCATGTCACAATTTGCATTTTGAGAATCATGGACAAAACAGTTTTTCAATTCATTCTAGTAGCTTCTCCTAGAGCTATAATTATAGATTTGTTATCAGTCTACTCTCTATTGGAATGCTGAGATTTTAATCCTGATTGGTATTGTAGGTACAGTTTCTGGATGCTAAAAGACAAAAATAGATAATATTATTTAAACTTCTATTCAGATTCATGAAATCCCAGAATAGCTTCTCAATTAGGTTTATAAAAGAATCAAGATCTTTAGGAAAGTAGCTTTTGTAGAAAATCGTTACTGAATACACCACCAGCTGTAATAGGCAGAACATGGTAATATAAGTCAATGAGACAATAAACAAAACAAATTTTCATCAAAGGCAGGAAAATTGATAACCTTAGTAGCATTTGGATCCCCAACACTGATCATTTTCTACCAGACATGAAATTTGCCCCAGAAATGTCATGGCTAATTCTCTCAATTTATCATCATAAACAGTAATTCCTGAGTGGAATTAACAGTGCTGAATTATAGATTGACAATAGATTTAATAAAAGTGTTTAATTTTACCACAAATCAAGAAACATCATTCATGCACACATGGAATGGAATTTACAATATAAAAAAGTCATCATAATGAATAACTGAAATGGAATTTACCATGTGACTCATTGATCCTGAGAATAAAACCTTTCAAATCTGGTAATGTTAAAAATGCTAATATTACATTTCAGTTCTACAGACATTCTCTAATAACGTCCTTAAGCATCATGTCAATAAAAAGATAATTTTAGAAGTGGAAAAATTGAAACAAAGATATTAGACCATCATGTTAAACTCAAGCTACTTAAAAACTCAAAAAACATTCATATTTCTATATTTTCAACACAACAGCTAACATAATTTTCTTCCAATAGTTTATATTTTTCCTTAAAATGTAAATGCTTAGGATATGTAAGGGAAGAAAATATGAAATTTATCAATGGAAAATATAGCTTATTTCTTCTTGTCGAATGATAACTCAATTTTCTGGAAATTTAGTTGGCCATGATCCAAAAAAACCGATTTCGCTGCTAAGATATTAGTTTCCAGCATTATCAAGCATATGTCCAAATTTGTGTCTACAATCAGTGAGGTGTCCTGCCATGTACTGCTGATCAGAAAACTTAAAATTATATTGATCTCTTCTCAAATAGGGGGTTAAAACATCTTTTTAATAAAAAAGCAAATGGGTGCATTGAGGTCATAAAATTCTGTGCAAACAATAATCTAAATCCTATTAACCTCCATGCTATCATGGTTAAGAACAGTTTTCAAACATCACATAATAAAATGATTACACTAAGGCAAATTTCTAAGTGGAAGAAGAGATGCTTTAAACACTGAGAGTTTACCAGAGCTGTAAGAAGGGAAGTGTTGAGTGGGTCAGTAGACATATTTACTGTTATAAAAATCTACATAAATGAGCCTAGACAGAGAAGGCATCTGTGAATTTGTTAAATTTGAAAACTCTGAGGAGAATAATAAATAGAGAGCAGGCAGCATGAAAAAAAAAAAAAGTCAGTGAAGTTTGGCAGTCTACTGTGCTAAAAGTAGTTGTATGTACAAAAATGGAACCGTATACAGCTGGCTTAAGTATAAAGAACCAAAACGTAGAGCCAAAAACTCTAGTGCATTAAGAGCCCTTATAGAATATTCAATAAAAATGTGTTTCTATTAATATTAAGGAATGTATTTTGGGCATATAGTTAAGAAAAAGAAAATAAAGGGTTTCAGAAAAATATGTTAGAATAGACAAAATGATTGATGTGAAACTTATATCAGTTTAATTTTAACCATACACTGGACCATATCTATTTGATCACTCTCCAATACCTACTTATCTAGTTATCTTTTAGAAGGTGTATTAGCGTTAGTTTAAAAGCAGATGCCACAGATAACAGAAATAACTATTTTCCTGTTCACCATAGAAGACATATCTCAGGACCATTATAGAGGCAGTTATGTTTCTAATATTTGTTTTAAACCTACACATTTATTAACATGTTTATTATTTTTAAATCATTTATTGTTTAATGTATATTGAAAGAAGGTTACAAACAGCATTGCAATGAGTTACAGTGTTTTACATCCCATCAGGTAGACAAGTCAATGTTGAATTATAAACATTTCAAAAGAGAACTATACTCCTTGCATCTGTAACTGTCAGAGACTCACTTTCTACCACATTGGTAGAAGTTGACTTAATCAGGGGTGGTTTATTTCCTACTTTGACACTATTATGAAGACAAGATGTTCATTAGGATCCACTTGGAGTAAGAAATTCTCTTACCTGATTTCTGTTCCACAGTGAATTTGAAACTAAATTCAGTCATGCACTCACCCACTCACTCACTAATTGAAAAATATTTATTGTCTACTGTAGTCCAAGCTTTTGCCAGGTGCCGGGGTACAGTGGTTACTAGACAATATAGGGCCCTGTAATCATCCGAGAATAACTAAAAATGAAATTATTTTTTATTATTTAAAATGACCAAATTTCATAAATCACTAAATTACAGACACACAATGAATCACAGATGTCTTCAAGAAAGGAATAAATTATTTATTGGAGTTTTAGAATTATTCCTCCTCTCTTGAAGGTTCATAATAATTTACAAGCCTAGAAGGTTACAACCCTGTTTGTTCCATTTATTACCTGTTCTCTTGCTCTTGGTCTTCCATCTTCTGACGTTGGTTAGCCCTTTGCTGATACCATGACCTGCGTTGATCATTGTCTCTGAGGGCCTCCATCCTCATTTCAAGAGGGACTGCCAACTCCCTCAATAACTGTCCCAGCACTACGTTGTCATTTCTAGAGTTTGCAACCCTTGTCTCATAGAGCCTATAATTTCTGTGTTTCCTCTTATTCTCTCCCACACTCTCTGTATACCTCCTGCACTATGAGGGATGCACAGGGATGCTTCCATTGCTGCCTTTCTCCCATCCCAAGGTGCTCCCTTCCCTGTATCCCTTCATTACCCTTACCCCATATAGTCTATCTGTTGTTATCTGTTCAGACTCATTCTTTCTCTATTTGTCAATTTTGTCTTTCTGACTTCTACCATGGAAAGAGAAGTTATTTAACCATCTCAGTACATTCCATTATTTCAAGGGAAAATATCACCATCCATGCCCTGCTGAAAGAAAAAAAAAGTGCTCTAGGAAACTGTTAAACATTTTTTGAAAGTACTCTTCTTTTACTTTTAAAAAGATCCTTTAGCTGGACAACTGTACTGTGAATCTTATCACAAGCTGTAAATATATTAACCCACTTAGCACAATGACATTTTGACCCTTGCATAATAGCTCACTTTTTTGTATGTGGCCCAAATATTATGTTAGTGCTCATACTAAGCTCTCTCATAAGACATAGTTGGAAACTTTGGCATCATTTCTTTAGAATTAACATTTCCAAAACCAAAGTTAACTGTAGAATTTCCAAAACACTCAAGGCTTCCTCTACCTCCTGACCTTTCTGTTTCTAGCGTCATCAACTCCAGTAGGCTAAAAACTTTGAGACCCGTCCCTTCAGCAATGCTCATCTGCCCCCAACTCTTAAAATCTTTGGGGTTTTTGGTTCTACCTACCCAACCATTCCTTCTTATTTATTATAAATGCAGCTTCTCTAGTAGATTTGTTCATTAACTTTGAGATTATTTTGCTCTGGCAGCATGCTTTCCCATCTCCATCAATTTAATCTTTGCAGTCAAATTATGAGACATTTTGCTTTGATAGGTCATTCTGATTCCAAAAAGCCTGGAATATCTCCGTAATGCCTAGAGAATAAAGCCCGTATTCCATTCTTACTCTTTTTTTCTTCTTGCTCATGTACCCTAATCCTCAGAGTATATCCTTTTCCCTGAATATACTTTTCTTATCTGTGCCTTCTAATAAAGTATAACTCTGCCCATAGAATGTTTTCCCAGTCTCCTCCATTGCCATGCCTCCCCTCTAATCTTTATGTCTAAATATTGCCCATTGTTCAATTTACAATGAGAAAAGCACTCTGTTTATGGTCCTATAAGCAAGATCCAAAGTTTTCCTCTATGTACATTATCAGCAACTCTCCATGACTGTCTTTCTCAGTTTCGTTTGTTTTGTTTTGCCTTGCTTTGCTTTGCTTTGCTTTGCTTTGCTTTGCTTTTTCCTCATGGCTTGAATCATGTGTATTGTAGAAAATATCTTTTTCTCCTGTAATTCACTTGAACCTTGAGAGCAATGCCTATGTTACCTATTTAATAGAAAATAAGTTTTGGAGTCAGAAAGCCCTAGCCTGTCCGCGGTCAAGGAACTCTGAGCGATTTGGGGGAAGGTATAGCCTAGAGCCCTAAAAGTCTAAGCACTCCCAACCTCAAGATGAGGATGTTGATTTAATTATCAGTAACAAAAAAATCAAACACAGTCAGTTGAGATGAGAATTGTACAATGTCTATCTGTCTTCCACGAGCACAAGCCGAGAAACTGAAGAGGTAGGATATTCTCATCCTGGGAGCCCTGAGGTCTCTGCATTGTTCTTGCTTTGTGCCTCATCCTGCCCTATCTCTGTGAGTAGATCACCCACATCTTGCTAATAGTAGGGTTGCTTTGAAGTCTTTTCCAGGTCATAGACTTTCACCAGCCATTTTTACCTGGAGCTGTTCATGAGCACCTCTCTGATTTGGTTCAGGAAAGACCATGTATCCAACTATCTGACTGTAGCATTTCTCACTTGGTCATTTCAATAAAGCTGCCCAAAATTGGAGCAAAAATAATCTGACACCATCCTTTATTGTTTAAAATATTGACAGTGACACCTAAGTGCTACACAAAATACTGTTTTCAGCAGTAGGCTCGAAGGACACACAAGGAGAAGAGGCTGAGTGATGGGTCCTTGTTCATGGTCTTTCTCCTCTGGCAGTTGCCACATGGTGGATATACTCAGCCTGTGGAAACAGCTACTAGCCTATCTACAGTGAGGTTCTGCCTTGTAGTAGACAGCCAAGAGAGAGGTTTTCCAAACCCTTCAAACCCTCTGCTGCACCACCCAGAAACACCAGCATAAATAATTTGTGTAGTGAGAAACAAAATTCATGAGCTTTTGGGAAATTATGACACCTAGAATGAATATCCTAGAGATAGTTCCTAGAATTGTTCATTAATATAACATTATGCATAGTTTTCATTGCCATGACTATGCATTGCAAGATCACACCCACACAAAGGTGTGAACACCAGGAGGCAGGGATCATCAGGGCCACCTTAGTGACTGTCCACCACAATGTTTGACCTAAAAGATGTAATTGGTTAGAGGTGGAGTTAAGCACAGAGCAACAGCGTAACTTGTGGGAGTTCGCTCCACAAGTGATTATCAAAGTAATGCCAGTAGTTCAACTCTATAAGGAGCACAGAAAAAGACAGAATAAGAGATTTCAAGAGTTACCTATAAATGAGGAGGAAAAAAATGGAACCAGTGAAAAATGCTGGGGGAAGAATGTCCAGAGGGTATAGAAAGAAACCTGGCAGAGACAAAAATGGCTTTGGAAGCAGACAGGCATGATTCCAGTCAGAGCCCCTCTCTTTTTCCCTAGCTGCAGTGTCATTTTTGAGCAAGTTATTTATCAGTTCTAAGATACTAGTCTTTTATAAGAATAGGGTAACTAAATTTGCTTGGAATTAATGTGGGGAAGATTAAATGATTAGATAGATAGATAGTCAGAGCTTGGCATAGTGAATATGCAAAAAATGATAGCTGTTAGAAACTGAAACCAGATACAGTATCATGAAGGCTATAATCGTTAAATATAAAGTAAGGTTAAAATGTAATAGTAGATCAGTGGGGCTTATTTATGAAAACTCTATTTCTAGCATCTCATCTAATCTGGGATGGAAAGGCATAGAACAGAATCGGGTAACTTTAGTCTTTCTAACCTCCTAGGCCCACAAACTGCTTTTACTAAAGAAACAACAACAAAAAGCAGGCCATAAACAGTTACTATATTTAAGCTAACGTTATTGCTGAATTAAGTATGTAGCAGAAGCTTAGACTATTCTTGCTTTACTACCACAAATGGCTAGAAGAGCTCCTGCCTGGGTAAATTCAAGTGCAGGAGTCCAGGGGTGGATACGTCAAGACAAGGTTAACTTGCTGCAGCACGCTCATATCTGTGTTCATGACTCACCCCAGAAGCTCAAGGTAGACAGAGAAGTGGTACCACAGTTAACATTTACCAGGCCATGGGTGTGTGAGCTCCTATGTGAGGCTTCAACTACATTAAATGATCCAGGCTTCCGCAATATTTGTAAGCAAATTTTTAAACTGAAGTACAGAGGGACTTTCGATACATCATACAGTGTATTTTTTAAACACACTTTATTTTAGTGATTTCTTATGGCACAAAATTTAGAAAAAAAATTTTAAAAGAAACTAAAACTAAAAACTTGCCCATAACCCAGAAATAATCCATTTAAATAATTTGGTTTATAGACAGCCTTCAAATCTTATTGATGTATACATACTTCCGTGTGTATGTACTCATGTATCAATACATATGCATGCTTAAAATATAAGTTTTAAACATGAATCATACTTTATATAATGCTTAAAACACTCTTTTATCCATTGCATAATATCTCATAGACATGAGATGTGCCAGTAATATTCTTGAAAACATGATTTTAATTATTACATAATTTTTATAAATCTACCAATTTTCTATTATTGGTAATTTAGACCCCAATTTATATCTTTTTTAACATCTTTATTGGAGTATAATTGCTTTACAATGGTGTGTTAGTTTCTGCTGTATAACAAAGTGAATCACTTATACGTATACATATGTCCCCATATCTCTCCCCTCTGCATCTCCCTCCCTCCCACCCTCCTTATGCCACCCCTCTAGGTGGTCACAAAGCACCGAGATGATCTCCCTGTGCTATGTGGCTGCTTCCCACTAGCTATCTATTTTATATTTGGTAGTGTATATATGTCCATGCCACTCTCTCACTTTGTCCCAGCTTACCCTTCCCACTCCCCGTATCCTCAAGTCCATTCTCTAGTAGGTCTGTGTCTTTATTCCTGTCTTGCCCCTCGATTCTTCATGACCATTTTGGGGTTTTTTTTAGATTCCATATATATGTATTAGCATACGGTATTTGTTTTTCTCTTTCTGACTTACTTCACTCTGTATGACAGACTCTAGGTCCATCCACCTCACGACAAATACCTCAATTTTGTTTCTTTTTATGGCTGAGCAATATTTCATTGTATATATGTGCCCCATCTTCTTTATCCATTCATCCGATGATGGACACTTAGGTTGCTTCCATGTCCTGACTATTGTAAATAAAGCTTCAATGAACATTGTGGTACATGACTCTTTTTGAGGTATGATTTTCTCAGGGTATATGCCCAGTAGTGGGATTGCTGGGTCATATGGTAGTTCTATTTGTAGTTTTTTAAGGAACCTCCATACTGTCCTCCATAGTAGCTGTATCAATTTACATTCCCACCAACAGTGTGAGAGGGTTCCCTTTTCTCCACACCCTCTCCAGCATTTACTGTTTGTAGATTTTTTGATGATGGCCATTCTGACTGGTGCGAGATGATACCTCATTGTAGTTTTGATTTGCAGTTCTCTAATGATTAATGATGTTGAGCATTCTTTCATGTGTTTGTTGGCAATCTGTATATCTTCTTTGGAGAAATGTCTATTTAGGTCTTCTGCACATTTTTGGATTGGGTAGTTTGTTTTTTCGATGTTGAACTGCATGAGCTGCTTGTAAATTTTGGAGATTAATCCTTTGTCAGTTGCTTCATTTGCAAATATATTCTCCCATTCTGAGGGGTTGTCTTTTCTTCTTGTTTAGGGTTTCCTTTGCTGTGCAAAAGCTTTTAAGTTTCATTAGGTCCCATTTGTTTATTTTGGGGTTTTTTTCCATTTCTCTAGGAGGTGGGTCAAAAAGGATCTTGCTGTGATTTATGTCATAGAGTGTTCCACCTATGTTTTCCTCTAAGAGTTTCATAGTGTCTGGCCTTACATTTAGTTCTTTAATCCATTTTGAGTTTATTTTTGTGTATGGTGTTAGGGAGTGTTCTAATTTCATTCTTTTACATGTAGCTGTCCAGTTTTCCCAGCACCACTTATTGAAGAGGCTGTCTTTTCTCCACTGTACATTCTTGTCTCCCTTATCAAAGGTAAAGTGACCATATGTGCGTGGGTTTATCTCTGGGCTTTCTATCCTGTTCCATTGATCTATCTTTCTGTTTTTGTGCCAGTACCATACTGTCTTGATTACTGTAGCTTTGTAGTATAGTCTGAGGTCAGGGAGGCTGATTCCTCCAGCTCCGTTTTTCTTTCTCAAGATTGCTTCGGCTATTCGGGGTCTTTTGTGTTTCCATATAAATTGTGAAATATTTTGTTCTAGTTCTGTGACAATTGCAGTCGTAGTTTGATAAGGATTGCATTGAATCTGTAGATTGCTTTGGGTAGTATAGTCATTTTCACAGTGTGGATTCTTCCAATCCAAGAACATGGTATATCTCTCTACCTGTTTCATCTTTTATTTCTTTCTTCAGTGTCTTATAATTTTGTGCACACAGGTCTTTTGTCTCCTTAGGTAGGTTTATTCCTAGATATTTCAGTCTTTTTGTTGCAATGGTAAATGGGAGTGTTTTCTTGATTTCACTTTCAGATTTTTCATCATTGGTGTATAGGAATGCCAGAGATTTCTGTGCATTAATTTTGTATCCTGCTACTTTACCAAATTCATTGATTAGCTCTAGTAGTTTTATGGTAGCATCTTTAGGATTCTCTATGTATAGTATCATGTCATCTGCAAACAGTGACAGTTTTACTTCTTCTTTTCTGATTTGGATTCCTTTTATTTCTTTTTCTTCTCTGATTGCTGTGCCTAAAACTTCCAAAACTATGTTGAATAATAGTGGTGAGAGTGGGCAACCTTGTCTTGTTACTGATCTTAGTGGAAACAGTTTCAGTTTTTCACCATTGAGGACGATGTTGGCTGTGGGTTTGTCATATATGGCCTTTATGATGTTGAGGTAAGTTCCCTCTATGCCTACTTTCTGGAGGGTTTTTATCATAAATGGGTGTTGAATTTTCCCAAATTACATCTTGTTTTTACACTAAAGTAGTATTGAGGACAGGTATCAAATACATGTTGCATACACACATACACACACGGAGTTGTGGTTATTACTGATATTTATGATAAATTCCTAAGAAAAATTGCCAGATCAAAGAACATTAATTTATTCATCTATCTATTATATCTATCTGTGTGTGTTTGATGACCAACACAAGATCCAAGTACAGATATATTTCTACTCAGATGCTAGTTATTTGTTTGTTTCAGGAAATGTGCTTTGGGGGTAGAAATTTGTATTTGTTTAAAATTTTATTTTTATTATTTCTTACTTATTGCTGTTAAAGGGCTTTATTTTCGTAGCCCTCTGGAATTCTGTCTGGCGTTTAGTCTGTAATCCCTCTTACTAAAAGACCCAGGCTGCGTTCCCATGCTAGTTAATGGCGAGCTCCATCCTGTGGCCACTCCTTAAGCAATTCAGTCCTCCACAGCCAGACCCAGCACAGCTCTAACATCTAATTAGTTTTGAAAGCCTATTGATTATTCCTTGCAAAACTCCCTCACATGTGCTGCCTCATTTCCAGAGCCAGTAGCTCCATACTAATTCTGTCCTTTTCAGCCCACCTCTAAACCACCATAATAATTTCCTAACTCTTTAACTCTCCAACACAGCCCCATAAAATAAATTGCAAAGATGAACACTGAATATCTCTCAACGTACTGCCCTCCAAATTCAGGTACACTCAGTAACCCTGAAATCACCTTGAGCTTTGTGATTTCTACAACTTCCTGAGATACTTCTTCAGGCTAGAATGCACTCCTCCTCACCTCTCTCCTTTCCCTCCTCCACCCCTTTCAGAAACCTACCTGCACTTTGAGCCCCAGATCAAACTTTCTTCCACCTCTCCCCAAACTGAAAGGGTTCTCTCCACTGCGAATTCCTTAATTCCTTAATAGTTACACTTATTATTGTTGGTTCTGCAATTTCCTTGGTCTTTCTATTTCCCTATTTCCTTTCTTGTAAAATGGATATAATGACAGCAGTGAACCTCTTGGAATTCAAGAGGTGACAGGGTCTGTGCTTAGAAATACTTAGAAGCATATCTGAACATTGTAAGTGCTCAATAAACTTCTTTGTTATTCTTATAAAGTAGATGATAATTATAATGATGTTGGCTCATGTTGTTAATTATATTTTCTGTTGGCCTGTATCACTTCTCCCCAAGTAGAAGATAATTTCCTGCATAATAGGGACTGTGTCATTCTGTTTCACTTCTAATAGAATGTCTTGCATAGAGTAGATGCCTAATTACTGCTTATTGATAGGTATATTACTTTAAGTACAAGTGGGCTGAGTAGTGGTACGGTGTCACAATTCCCTTTATAGGACCTGCAACCCTTCAGGAATATTGAGCAACTTAGGAAAAAAAATACCATTCTGTCTGAATGATTCTGAATAGATTTTTATTGCAAGAACACTTGTCAGCCTCACTATAAAATAATTTTGATTAACACATGTAAAATAGAAAAAAACCTTGTCTTAGTTCAGCCTGCTATAACAAATTACCATAGGCGGGGTGGCTTAATCAACAAATATCTGTTTCTCACAGCTCTGTAAATGAAGTCTGAGATCATGGTGTCAGAGTAGTCAGGTTCTGGTGAGAGCCCTCTTCCCCGTTGCAGAGGGCTGTCTTCTTGTATTTTCAAGTGGCAGAAAGAGAGCTAGCTAGCTCTCTGACCTCTTTTAATAAAAGCGCTACTCCCACTTATGAGGACTCCACCCTCATGACCTAATCACTTCTGAAAGGCCTCATCTCAAAATACCATCACAACAGGATTAGGGTTTAAACATAGGAATTTTGAGAGGAGACAAACATTCAATCCATTGCAAGGTTTTTTTTCTCCACAGTAACTCTTCACAATTTGCCTCAGGTTCAAGCTCTCCTAACACTGCAACAGGAAGTGGGGAGAAGATGATCAAAGGAGGCATGGGGAGTATGTGTAGCATTGGGTTACCCTTCTCTCTCATATATTCACCCTACAAAGTACACTTATCTTTGTGAGGGCTGGTAACAACTCATAACTCTCTGCCTTTAAGGCTGAAATAACCTTGTTTACTAGATCCTATAGCCCCAAAGGCATCCCTAGGACTCTCCCCAAAACCCTAGTTGTTGTGACCTTGTTAAATTAACATTTGTTTAGTAGACCTCCAGGGTGTGAATGGTGAGCCGTATAGTATAGTTCAACGAAAGATCAGATTGCAAGGGAAGGTAAAATAGAGACGTTTATTACTTGCAGGTCCTGAAGGAGGTACTTAGCACCTCCAGGGGCCATAAGGGGAGGACAAGGTAGGGTACAGGTAGAACAGGGAAGGACCTGTGGCACACGCCTTTATTAGGGTCCAACGGGGTGAAGTCCTCTGTAAACTTCAAGCAGGGAGGGTCTTTTCTAAGGTTTGCACTGGGGAAGCCTCTGGGCAGCTGAGGAGAGTGCTTTTCACAGGGTTGTGGGGGAAGTCACATCAGGAATTTACCTTACTTGTGACTCTGCAGACTGTGAACTAAGGCATGAGTTCCAAGCAGGAGGCTAGTGACAGTTCAAGGCCTCTGCAGCCTGTCTGGCTACACAGAATGGATGTCAAAGCAGCAATGTTATAGAGTCCCTTAGCTAAGCTCTCAGCATCGTAGTAAACAGCCATAATAAACCAACCACTTTGAACGTATCTTCTAATATTCCTGGTCTCAGTTACCTGACCAGCCTCTACTCTGTTTCTTAAACATTCAAGTCTTTTTTTCCAGGGTCCATTTGCCTTAGTTCATCTGTGTGGAGCACACATCTCACACACCTTCCCTTGGTTATTTATCACCATACAGTTCTTAGCTTAACTGGTATGTCCTTAGTGGGACCTTTCCAGACACCACTCTAAAATAGCTTCCACCATTCTTCTACTGCATATTTTATTTTGTACGTATCCTCTGCTTTAACTTTTTTTTTTTGTCTCAAAGGAGCAGGGACTTTGCTTCCCTTATGTATTAATACCTAGAAAAATACTTGACATACAGAAGGCACTCAAAATATTTTGAAAGACATACATAATTGAAAATAAATTATAGTTATATATTATTATTTAATGATGAAAATGAGGATATTAAAATGTCAAAAATATTTTCTGATTTTAAATAATTAAAATGTTGACCAATGTAAATTCTTTTTATGAAGGCAGTACACATTCTTAAAAAGTGTCTCCTAAATTTTTACTGATATTCTTTCCAATGGAAAAGTGGTTCTACTGAAATAATGTTAAAATAATATCCATTTTTAAATAACTGAAAATTGACTGTGGTAAATTCTTATAAAAGAGATACTATACAAAACTCAAAAAATGTCTCTTGAATTTTTACTGACATTCTTTCCAAGTGTTACATAGAAATTCATGCCAAAATTTGTAAAGTGTTTAACATTTCCAATGGATTTTTTCCTTTGTTTTATATATGCACCTGTTTTCAGCTCCTACATATGTAATCCCCCCTCCCAAAAAGCTCTGTGAAGAACTGGCATCTGCAAAAGTCTGGTGTTTTCAGAATTACATTTTTTCAAATGCAATGGGTCTAATATGTTCTAAAGAACAGATATAAAAAGATAAGAAAAAAAGAATAGCTTATAAAAATGTTTAATATCAGATCATATTCTCTTTTTTCCTAATATAAAAGAAAGACAGGATTTTTATTTTGCTACTTGTCTCTGTAAATACCACCATTTTATTAAAATTTTATCAGATGTCCTAATCATATTAACTAACCTTCCACTAATGTCCTCCGGGACCCTTCCATCAACTTGCCCCAGCATTTCAAAATCATTCTGCCTCTGTTTTAAGCAGAGTTGAGTTCATTCTCTCTACCGTATTTCAATCATTGGTCCTCAATCTCCACTAGCTATAACCAAGATACCCAATATCAGGATCTTCTTGGTCCCTTTGATCTAGGGATCTGTTGCAATTGTCTTATCTTTAGCATATAAAAATGTCTGTAGTAGCTAGAACACTCAGTACCCAACACTTAGCATGCATCTTTATAAAGCCATTTCCCTTGCGCTTGGCTATACCCCTTGAGGCACTGCCAGGGAGCAGGGCATATGTGCCTGTCTCTTTGTGGCCCATAAGCTTTTGTCCCCTTCCCAGGCTCTAGGAATGGGTCTCTGTCTCCTTTTCTTCAAAAACCTTCATCCACTCTCCTTTCACTCTGTGACACCAAAATTCTCTGTTTTTAGAGCAAGAGCTGATACAAATAGGATTACACCTCTTAAGAGTTAAAAAAATTATTCATTATAAATTATTTGATGTGACTGGATACTAAAGTTGCAATACAGATTATTCTTATGAATTATATTTTTATTATATTTTATATTTATATATTTATATTTATATAAATATATTTATATATTATATTTTAGACTGCCCAAAATAAAAATTAATATTTGGTTAACCTCATTGTCCTGTCACAAATGTTTACACAAAAGCCTATTTCATAGCATTTATGGATGTTATTTATATTTTCATATGTATATATATGTAAAAATGCACACATTCACACATACCGATATGAATATATATACACACATATATATCTTAAATCAATATATATTAAATTATATACATATTTATATTTCTCATGTAAGAGTATAGTTACAGTTATCTTTCACAGATTATTTAGACATTTGCTTCAAGTCCCTAGGTAATGAATTCTTCCAGGTGTTGCTATATTAAGAAAACTGCAGTATCTGTATATTTCTAGTGCCAAGTGTGGGAGAAAAGTTACACAGGTCTTACCTCTCCCTGAATACTGGCTCAATAAGGTTTGCTTCTCTCTGTTTTTATTGTTCACTCTGCTTTCATGACACATGGTGGGATGACTCAGAAAAATATTCTGATTACGGTGCACAGCAGTCTATCAATTTTAAATTGTGTTCCACGAATGTACATTGTAGAGGATCCCCTCTTAAAACTGAACCAAGTTAAACAGACAATTAAATAATTAATGTATGTGACAGTGCCTAGGTTAGAACCTCTTTTACATAGAGACTTTCAGTCCATCTTTACTTAATTTAGGAAATGTAAGGAGGGGAGATTATAGCAAGGATGGTTCTAGATCTTAAGCATTTTTCTACTCTAAGATGAGTTTTGTAACTAAGATTGAAATTCAGAGGGCTTGATGACTGTTCAAGTTCATACACTTGGGGTGAGAATCAGAGGCTGGGATACATCATGTCCAGCGTGGCAGGCGTTCCACATGCCACACTACTTCCCTAGACACTGGTGTTGTAACAGGATCATACCACAGGAATTTGTAGATCCTGATTTGCCATGAAATAGATCCAGAAAACGTTTTGGCCCTAAAATATAACAGAAAGATTGAATAAGCAATCCAAAACATTTCGCAAGTTAAAATCCTATAGAGGCAAATGTATGTTCTCTCACTTTCTCCCAGTGAAAACAGACAGGTGGTATCAGTAGACTAGAGAGCCGAGAACTTGGCTTATTTCTGATTTGTGAGCTCTCATTGCCAATCCCAATTCTGACAGTAGCTCATTAAAGATATTGGGCAAGCTATTGTTCTCTGTATGAGAACGTTCTCATTATACAAAGAGAATCCTGAACGCAAACCTGGCGAAGAGCAGCAGGGCAGCTGCAACTATTGGTGCTGATGACGTCTTCCTTCAGGAAACAGTCTCCTCAGACACAACAGTCTCCTTCTGTGTTTCTGTGGCTCTGTACCATTCTCATTTGGATTATCCTCATCTTACCCTCACCTCTGCACTCCCGAAAAAATCTGGTCACTTCTCTGAATGCCTGCTCACCCTTCCACTCTAAGCACTTCCAAAAGCTCTACACACAGCATTCTTCTCTTTTCTCTCTACCCTGAAGGCTTCTTTGGTGAAATCAATCCATCATATCCATTCAGGTCATTCCAAGTCTGTGTGTTTAGTACTTCAGGTATCTCTTTGTATGTGTTATGGGTTGAATTATGTCTCTCTCCAAATTTGTAGGTTGAAGTCCTAGCCTCTAGTGACTCAGGATGTGAATTTGGGAATAAGAGCGTTACAGACATAATTAGTTAAAATGGGGTCACACTGAAGTAAGTAGGATGGGCTACTAATTCAGTATGACTGTTGTCCCTATAAAAAGAAATTTGGGCACAGACAAGGGAGAATGCCATGTGAGGGTGAAGACAGAGATTAGGGTGATGATCCTGCAAGTCGAGGAATGCCATAGAGTGCCAGGACACCACTGGGAGTTAAGCAAGAGGCATGGGACAGATTCTCCCTCACAGCCCTCGGATGGAACCCACCCTACCGAGACATTGGTCTTGAAATTCCAGCTTCCAGAACTATGAGACAATTCATTTCTGTTGTTTAAGTCACTCAGTTTTCAGTACATCGTTATAGCAGCCTTAGGAAACTAATACGATATCTCAAACAGTAGTATGTGGTCAGCAAATGTGGTTTCCTTTTCTTCTTGGGTACATATCTAGATGAGGTTTCCAGCCACTCTCATAATTAAGTAACTGTTTTGGTCACTTAATTTCAGGCGTGGTCCATAAAAGTGTCCACATGTGATCTGCCTTGTTCTTTTTCCTTTCTTACTGGTTGGAATGGAGAACACCTCCAGGACAACAAAACCATATGTTGAAGATGCAGGAGCCACAAGATGAAAGAAGACTTAGTACTTAGATTGCTGTTCTCTGAAGAAGGGCAGCCTGATCAGAATGCCACTGTAGACTGTGACATAAGTAAGAAATAAGCTTTAATGTATTAAGTCACGGAAATTGAAGAGTTTCATTTAGGTTAGAATCTAGCATTTTTCCTTTTTTTCTAACACATTTTCCCTTGCATTTCTGCTTTTTTAAAAAATTTAATCTAAGTGACCAGAAAATATTTTAGATCAAGTATCCAACAGAAAATTCAATGTCTAAGCACTTACATGGTCATGTACTTCCCATATTTATTATCTCATTCAATTGGCTATTCTCCCTGAACTTGCTAACCACCCATCTTTGAAATTTTGGGATTATTTCCTCTATCTTCATTTTCCTTATCTTCACAAATCTCCTTCACATGCAAGACTCATGGATACTCCATCCCAAATATCTCTGGGTATTTGTATGCATTCTTTGATTTTACCACTAATGCTTAGATCAGTTCATTGTTTGGAAGTAATGCAGTTATGTCCTATATAGGCGTCCTATCTAAAAACTTACCCATTCTAATATTTATATGCCTCCAAGCCAGTAGCTTTCAAACTACTAGTTATCACCTAATTCTAGACCTTACAGTGAAATGAGTGGATCACAAACATCATTTAAAAATGAGATTAAATAGAGCAGAAGAAAATATACAAAGAATAAAATATCTTAGCACAAGTAAACACACATCTTTTATAAGTATGTATATATAATTCTATGAAATGGTTTTATGAGGTGAGTGTATATATATGTGTGTGTGTGTGTATATATATATATATATATATATATGGCACGTGGTGGGGTAAATATATTTCTTGCTGTGATTTTCAGTCAAATAAAAGTAAGTGTGGCCTTATATGCTATTGGCATACTAACATCTAAAAGGTACAGATATATTGTGTCAATTCTAGGCTAAAAAGAAATATAAGTGACTTCCTAGAGCACTTGCACTTAGAAGATGAACTCTGATATTTTCTACCATACACAGATTCTGTCCTTCAGTATAGCTGGATTGTTTGCTGTTTCCTTTATAAATCTTCATGTTTTCACTTCCAAACATTTACTAGACTCTTCTTTGGGATGAAATTCATCTGTATAACTGCATTTCTATAGCACCATCCAGCAAAGCTTATTTATTTCTATGGCATCATCCAGCAAAGCTTATTCAAAAGCCTGCATGTGACACTACCTTCATATAGTTTTCCCTGATATACTGAAACAAATGATGTTCCTTGTGTCTCTTAACATCATGAGAACATTTCAGATCCCTAGCCCAGCATTTCTCACGTTCTCTCTAGTATTCTGCCTTCTGTGTACTTGCACTGTCATGAATACTTTAATACAGGAGAAAGATCTTAGCCCAACATTAAAAAATGTCACTGAAGTGATTTCTCAGTTACAGTCTTATGCATGAATATCAACAAATAATATAGTTTGCTAAATATTTGTGTGTGGGTGGGTGAATATCTCTCAGGTTTATTAAATGTACACAATTACTGTGAAGTTGCCCTGATTCTGGATTCATTGAGAAATACAGATAATAAATATATTTATATAATAAAAAGGCAGAAAATAAAAAGCAATATTTCAATAGATATTATTTCACAAATTACAAAAAATTCTGCTAATACACAGATCTGACCTAAAGAATATAGGCAAATGGTGGACCAACTCAGGTTCTGAGTGACTGCTGCTTGAGAACCCCAGATACCCTAAGTGATGACAGAACCATCTTGAACGTCCTAGAAGACACCCAATAATGAACTCACTCCCTCGATGCTCCTACCTCTCCATAGGAGAGCATATGGCATATCTTTGAAATATTTCTTCCCCCGGTTTAGTGCCCTGGTAAATGCCTACCATATTACAAGAGATTCTATGAGTTTTTGGGGGCAATTGCACATATGAATAAGATTAGTGTCCTCAGAGAAAATTTGTAGAAAACAAATATAAACACACATAAAATAATTGAGTAAATAAATTTCAGGGACAGGTAATGAATGTAAACGTGAGTAATATATGGTAATGGATAGCCCCAGGTTTAAAAATTGGATAAGGACCTTATTTAAAATTAGACAAGTATGACCATCAGTGAAGAGTAAAATAGAGACGGTGAAGAGTAGACATGGACAGAGATCAAGTGCCTCAAAACAAGAAAACTGCTTTTACACCTCATTCAAACTTTGATGTACAGAGTTGCTCCCACATCTGAAAGGTGATGGCATTTCTGTTTGACTTTTCTGTTTGACTTCCATACTATGGAATGTCTAAGACCATATTAAATCTCCAGTGGTAAAATCAAAATCTAAAGCATCTCCTGACTTCATTTTTGAGAGCTGAATCAAAACTTTATGTCCTTGAAACATTAGAATTACTTTTGCTTTGGCAATACTTTTCTATGTTATAGTCATGGCTGACAAGAAATTCAGAGTCATTCTCTGTTACAGAAGCTAATTATTTTTGGCATACATTCTAAAATCAAGTGCAAATGGTGTTCCTCATTTCCAATTCGGGAAGTTAAGAGTCTTTGTGCTAATTGGATAGGTGAGTACTTAAACTAATAAAGGTAATGAAGTTTAAGATATTCACCTCAGAATCCAAAGAAAAATTATATTATTCGTGTCTCTTCAGTATTCAAGGGTCTGATGATATTAAGTCTCAACAGCATAAAGAGTGTGCTATAATGGCAGAAATTAGAATGGTTTAAAATATATCACTGTGAGTCAACCAAGAAAAATAAAGTTTTAGGCAAATCTAATGCAAATATATATTTTATATCCAGTGACCTGCATCTAATAGCTTAAAGAATAACAAAACATACTAAACCAATTTTTATAGAACATTAAAAAAATTAGATAAGGGAAAACAAAGATGTGAACTATAGTAATATTCAAAGTTAAAGGAATGACTAGTCTATATTATGATCAAGCAGAAAACATAGAACTATATATTAAATAACAGAGATAAAACCACCCACAATATTGTAATTTAAATGAAAATTAAGGTTTTCTGGGATTGATATCTGAGGTTTGGTCATTGAGGCAATAATTGACTGTTTCTAAGGCGCTACCTATTTTTTAAGATGTATATTAAATACTCTGAATGTTTTCACATTTCACTGAATGTTATACAAGCAGCTACTATTTATAAACATTTACAGATAAGCCAATTGTTGCATATGAAAATTACTATTATTATTTTTATCAGAAGAAAGATTTGTTCTATATGAAATTAACTCAGCAGTTTATTGCATTATAAAAACAACTAATATTTTTGAGGTTGTACCGTGTGCCAAGCTCCTTACAAGTATTCATATACTTAATTTTTATGGCAATCTTATGAAATAGATAACATGCTCTTATAAGATGCAGGCTGCAGGCTCTGATTTGGGGGATGATTCTATTATCATCAATCCCAAACACCCAAGGCTTTTCTGCCCACTCTTAGTTAATACATGATGCTTCTATCCCTTTAGCTGACAAGCACAAACTTGACTAAGACATTTGAATGTCTGGTACAAAATATGCTCAATGCAAATTTGGTTTAAACATTTTTATTTCTTTTGCCTTATTTTGAGCCTACTTTCACCTGAATGCTTACCAAAAAAGGGGCAAGTCTGACTTCTCTAATTGTGTGTTTGTTTGTTTAACCCATTTCTGCTTGAGACCAAGGGTAGACGTGAGAGCATGGTGAGAAGTGTAAGAAGCAAGATGAGTAGAGGTTAAGGTAGGGAAGATCTTACTTGAACTTGTTGCATTATAAGCTGACTTTACACTCTTGTGTGTGCCTGATGACTCTTGTGTGTTCTTTAGAGAATCATTTGCTGGAAACTTCATCCTACAGATCCTTTGACCTGGGAGTATGAATCCCTTGCCGTTGTAGCTCTTCCACTCTTCTAGGTGATGTTATTAAGTAGGACTTAATAGGAATCATGCTTGTCCTCTCCCACGCACACCCCATACCTGCTACACAGAAAAGATTTTACACACCCTCTGCCTTGAAAAAGGCTGAGTCTAGGATTACAAACCCCAGTCACTAAAACAGCCATCTCACTTGATCCCCAAAAGGCTGTTCTCTCCACTTTCAGAGCAGTAAGTTAGTCCATCGTTTATTCTCCAGATCTCTGTGGAAGTCAAGTGTTTGGCTTCTGTGTTTCACAACTTCAGGAAGCATGTTTCAGAAATCTGAGTGGTCCCTTTGCCCTGCTAACCTGAGCAAAAGAGGATGGAGCCCCTTCTTCTCCTTAGGAATTCATATCCCGAGACAGCTGTCTCCAAAAGTCCTTCCCAGATTTTCTCTACTCATCACTCATATCTATTTTTGTAACTTAGATCTTGTATAAATGGCCTACAAATAATGAAACCCATTTTTGTCATTTCCTTTGTACATTCTATATGTAAAGACTTTCCCATACACACTTTGCTGTCAGATATCTATTATATTTGTATTTTAGCCAGCATTGAAGTAGGAAGGTCCTGTCTAGCTTCCTGTTAACACTTATATATCAATATATGTTATCAAATTATAATTTATTACATGTTACACATATACAGATGATTGTATATATATATTATACATACTTTTTCAGAGTAATGTTTTCTTACTAATGATGGCATTAGTAATAAGTTAGGGTAAGAATCACTCTTAAAAGAGTGCAGTGTAGATTGTCTGGTTTCTAGCTTGCATCTGTTGCTTTCTTAGTAAACCAGTGCAGCATAACAACTTAGGTGAGGATCTTATTTGTTATATGGATGTTCCTGCTGGAGAACATATCTTAGTTTTTTGTTGAAGGTACATTTTTGCATATGTTTCAGTATTTGCTTTTGTGTGATTTTGAGAGCTTTGTTCCAGTGAGTTCATATCATCATTACCACATAAAAAGAATAATATGTGGTTCTATTTTTCTCAGTTAATAGATAGTAATTAATTATTTAATAATAATTTTTTTCTTTAAAATGTAATATTTCAAGAATTCATGGGCTTATATTGAGTGATAACTCTAGGTTTGTGAAGATCAGATGGGCAATTCCTGGCACAATCAATTAGTTAGGTTATCAACTCAGTTTAGTTTCACTAATCAATGTCATAGTCATAATCAGTAAATAGTTTTAAAGGTTTTTTTTTTTCATTCTTACACTTTAGTTACTTTATGCCCATATTGGACTACTAGTAAAAGCAGGAGGCCTAAAAACACCCTGATGTAGAAATGTGACAAGATAATGAAGAACATTGAAACTGATAATTATGGAAAACCACTTAGATTTTGATCAGATGTGTAAATTATATTCTTCTGATAAAATTTTTTGACACTACATTAAAACGTCCCTAATAAATGAAAACTAAAGAAAAGTGATAAAATGTTTTATAATATTTATTTCCAGTTTAGATTTTTATTAGTAGGAATCTAAATTCTCCTTTCACCAAAGTTGTATTTAGGCAAATACTTATAAACAGCAACAAGGAATCTTCTTGCCTAGGTCATTATTTAGAGTAGAAACATCTTAAGCTAAAACACAAGTGTTAAGTATTTTCAAAGTATGGTACATAAGAATTCTAAAATCTAATGTCTAACTCTATCACTTATGGTTTATTTAGATGAAAAAGAAACTTCTCATTTTAAGATTCAGATTGAGGTTTGTTTTTCTGCTTCAATCTCTGTGACAAGCCAAACTCCCATCTAATCCTGTTGACTTCAGTATTGGTTTCTGAACAGAAGTCAGGCAGAGCTAATGAGAAGAGTTTATCATTTTCATTTGTGATTATTACCTACTTAGTAGGAGGAATGGGTTGACCAGATATACTTTATTTCTTAGCCTAATATAATCAAATATCATCCCAAATCCAATACCTATTACTTTTGATAATTGATGTACACATCATGCCCTCAAGATTCTAAGATATAAATATAAAATTAGAGAAAAATATAGATTTATAATATTAAATATTCCAAAGTTAGATTTTAAGTAATAAAAATGTAAATGCATTAGTGATTAGAAACATAGTACCAAAATCAGTAAACAGATTTTTATAGAAATGGGCAGATATAATTTACGAGTAGAAAGTTGCCTCCACTTTGTATTTCAAGAACATAGTACATATAAAGAAAGAATTAAGTCATATAATTTTATCTCATCTTTCAAAATAAAATTCTATGATTAAATTCAGCTCGAAAAACAAATTGTGCTTTGCACTCCTGAGTTAAGAAAACTTTTCCATTAACTTCAGGTATATTGCAACAGAAGACTAAGGCATAAACATTATAACTACAAATGTAAAGTTTCACCTTATTTTCTTTTATGTTATAACTTAATAAAGAAGAGCAATGTATTTCAAAAGTGTTTCATTGTTTTGGAAATATTTACATTTGTTTTAGCTAATGTATATTAACTTAATGGACCTTTCATTTTATTTCCATTTGTGTATAAAACAATAGAAGAAAATGTTTTTTTAGAATATACTTTAGACGTAGATTGGAATAGTTTATATGTAATGTCTCATTTAAATAACATCGTAATTTCACATTTTGATCTATTTCTCTAGCCTTTTTGTGACAGAAGCCACATGGGTAGTTCAAAATATTAATAGAAGGTATCTCTATGTAATAAGTCTAATATCTGAAGAAACATTAAAGTCAAATCCCATGTGGGACAGAGAGAATAGTTTGTATTATACAAATCATAATTCCATCTTTAAATGATAAATAATATGGATTTAAAAAAAATCATTTAGTTATTCAGCTAAGAGTAAATACTAGTTTCTTGTTGTGGAATAGAAACATTCATCTATGAATTAATTAGAATAAACTTTAAAAATTTTCAGATTTTGTGCTTTTATTTTCCTGCCTTAAAGGATTAATCAAAATTTTCTGAATAAAAATATTTCATTAATTGATTTTGTTTTTCGCTTACTTATTAATCCTCTCCCTATGCCAGGCATTGTAGAGGCTTAGTATTTTCATTCAAGTGGCTTATAATGCAGAAGAAATAGATGTGTGAAACAACGAAATATTATCAGTCTCTAATAAAATGCAAAGCATATTTGAAAAACAGAATAAATATTATGAGAGTTTACCATAGTAGATTAAGACATGGGATGGAAGAAAATTTGGAAAGGAGAATTTGAATGGTGACTTCAAAGATTAGCAAGAATTTTCTCTGTTATCAAGAGATTGTAAGGAGGAGAAGGAAAAGAAGAGGGAGATGGACATAAACGATGGGCAAAAGGCCAACTGTAGGGGGAAATGTGCATGGGTTGGAGGTGAGGTTAACTTATGCTATGCTAAGGAATTCAGATTTTGGTAAAGTAGTAATAGAAACCCATCAACACATTTTGACTGAGAATAGTTACATAATTCAAATGGGATTGTATTTGACATGTGTGAAATCTGAACTGAAAAGCCAACAAAAGGGCAACTAGTAGTCCATAGAAGAATTTATGAACATCTGAACTAGGACTATGGTGGGGAGGCTAAAGTGGAGAGAAAGGTGAGAAGTTGTTTCGGGCAAGAGAAAGCTCATAGATAAGAAACATAACTGGTTTTGAATAACCAGCTATGAGCCATGTCTTTTAGCCTAGACAAATTATTAATTCAGTCTCTCTCTCTCTCTCTCTCTCTCTCTCTCTCTCTCTCTCTCTCTCTCTCTCTCTCTCATCTTTCTCATCTCTCTCATCTCTCTCATCTCTCTCATCTCTCTCATCTCTTAATGTACCATTAGGTTGTTGTAAGAATTAGTATCTTATCACCGTTTTGTAGGTTTTAGTGTTGAATTCTTACACATCTTTCATCAGATTTATACCTAGCTTCCATTATACAACAAAGTGAATCCGCTTTATGCTTGCATACATCCCCACATCCCCTCCCTCCTACGTTCCCCTCCCACCCCTCCAGGTGGTCACAAAGCACCAAGCTGATCTCCCTCTGCGACACAGTTGCTTCCCACTAGCTATCTGTTTTACATTTGGTAGTGTATATATGTCCATGCCACTCTCTCACTTCATCCCATTTTACCCTTCCCCCTCCCCGTGTCCTCAAGTCCATTCTCTACTTCTGCGTCTTTATTCCTGTCCTGCCCCTAGGTTCTTCAGAACCATTTTTTTGTTGTTTAAATTCCATATATATGTGTTAGCATATGGTATTTATTTTTCTCTTTCTGACTTACTTCACTCTGTATGACAGACTCTATCTAGGTCTATCCACTTCATTACAAATAGCTCAATTGCGTTTCTTTTTATGGTGGAGTAATATTCCATTGTATATATGTGCCACATCTTCTTTATCCATTCATCTGTCGATGGACACTTAGGTTGTTTCCATGTCCTGGCTATGGTAAATAAAGATGCAAAGAACATTGTGGTACATGACTCTTTTTGAATTATGGTTTTCTCAGGGTATATGCCCAGTAGTGGGATTGCTGGGTTGTATGGTAGTTCTATTTTTAGCTTTTTAAGGAACCTTCATACTGTTCTCCATAGTGGCTGTATCAGTTTACATTCCCACCAACAGTGCGAGAGGGTTCCCTTTTCTCCACACCCTCTCCAGCATTTATTGTCTCTAGATTGTTTGATGATGGCCATTCTGACTGGTGTGAGGTGATACCTCATTGTAGTTTTGATTTACATTTCTCTAATGATTAATGATGTTGAGCATCCTTTCATGTGTTTGATGGCAATCTGTATATCTTCTTTGGAGAAATGTCTGTTAAGGTCTTCCACCCATGTTTGGATTGGGTTGTTTGTTTTATTGATATTGAGCTTCATGAGCTGCTTGTATATTTTGGAGATTAATCCTTTGTCAGCTGCTTCATTTGCAAATATTTTCTCCCATTCTGAGGGTTTTCTTTTCGTCTTGTTTATGGTTTCCTTTGCTGTGCAAAAGCTTTTAAGTTTCATTAGGTGTTCATATCCCCCTTGCTTTGTATTTTACAGCTTCTCTCAGCAAGACATGGAGTCTGTTTCTCAATGCCTTCCATCTGGATTTGGCCCAGTGACCTGCTTTTCCTAATGCAACGTTAGTGAATAGAACTTAAGCAGAAGCTTGATAAATGCTTACACAGCAGGGCTTTCTCTTTTACCACCACTGATCAAGGTCCACATTATGGTCAGTTTTTGTGAGATAGTAAACTTAAATGCTTGTATAAACAGAAGGGTCCCTGAAGTAATTTTTACCTAATTCTTCCTCTTTGCAATTGGGTAATGCCAAAGGTCAGGCACAGACCTAAGTTTAACAAATAATCTTTCTCTAAGAATTATGCATTTGAACCAGGTGACTCAAGGGATAAAGAAATGGATATAATCCATTTTTTTTAAATGTTGCAGCCTAGGTGTCATACTTGAGCTCTCCTCTTAAGAGCTTCCTATGCTACCTGATCCCCGAGGTTGGTTCTTTAGTTCCTTGATAGTACAGTTAACAATTTTGTATCATTTTCCTGATTTGGGATTGCCATGCACTCCTGATCTCCTGTGAACATAAGGTATGTGCCTGAAAGACAGAGCCTGCTTCAGGACTTTTTAGGTCCTGTTCAGTACCTCCTTGGAAGTGAGAAGCCCCCAGCATAAACAGGCTGAAGTCACCTTTGTGAGCCCCAAAGTTGAGGAAGGAGTCACAGGGTGCTTGGGAGTAGCAAAGTACTTGCCCAGGTCAGGGCTAATGGAGGAGATACGGATTTATAAGGGAAACTGAATAGTTGACAAAAGAGAAGAAACAGATTTCAGGATCTGTAGAACTTAGAGACATGAAACGACCCAGCTAAATCAAAACTGACCAGGTTCATTCTCTGTCTTCTTCCGACTACCTTCCCTCTATATTTTGAAGGAGTGAAAAATCGCTAGCTGGTGGGAGTGGAAATGAACCAGGGGAAGGTAATGAGCAGAAGAGCGAAGCCCCAGGGAACTTCCCAGCCTGAAGCCGGTCTCAGCTGGTAGAGGATAGAAGAATTCATTCTAGGCCATTGAAGTTTTGATTACTTCATAGGATTGGGTATTTAAATGCCTGAATTGAGGCATGAGGATGTTTATTTAAAGTAAGTGCAGAACCTTCAGTTAACCACTGAGAAGCAAAGCATGAAATCTATCTTAGGTCTTATATGGGTATAAGTTGAATAATGTCTAAAAGAAGGACAGGGGATAAATGTGTTAAGATTATGCTACAAATCTTGCTTGTTCAGCACAACACACCATTCTGATTTCTTACATATAATGTTTTCCTCCAAAATGGAATAATTTTGTTTTTTTCCCATAAGAATGCTTAGCGATGTTATGTTTTCAATCATTTTGTTTAATAATAAAAACATTTGCGTTAGCCATTTATCTCTGAGTACAATAGAGAGAAAATGAAAGTAAGCCTATAAGCATCTCCAATAAATGGTAACATTATATGTGTATCACTTGCCTGTTTACAAGATCCATTCCCTGCACCCCCTTACCCTGCTCCATATCACAGGGGACTAACCCAGAAAACTAGGTGTCCCAGGTTCATTCACTGGTTAGATGCTGGCTAGAGCCAATGAGATGCTGCTGGAAGACTAAAGAGTGAGAAGGAGAGAGTAACCAGGTTTTTTCTCCCCCTCTTTACCTGACTGGTGCGGCAGTGTAAGGAGCAGTGGCCACATCTCCTCCTTGGCTCCAGCTTCTACTGGGCAGACTCCTCTCTGTGGTCCCAGTACCTACTGTCCCAGCCCCTTCCATGGTGCCAAACCCTGATAACATCAAATCTTCCATTTGAATTGCCTCACCATATTCTATTTGACTTTTTAAAGTTTCAATTTGTAAGTAGCTCCCCATACAAATACCTCTTCACCAAGCTACTTAGTGTGAATTTTGTTTCACTGACTGGAGTCAGACTCCTAACACCATTGTCAATATTCTGGGAACTTAATTTAGGAAATCTGTATCTGTTTTGTTTTAGTAATATATACAGTCGAAATAGTAGCTCATTCCCTGCTTTTTGCAGGTTTGGATAAAGGTGGCCCTGAACTCTAAAGCCAGATCTTCCCCCATAAATTCTGCAGATTCTGAAAGCCTACTTCTCTATTGGTTCTCACTATTATAAATTTCTAAATTATCTAATTCTTTTAAATCTAATCTTTGAAGAAAATTGAAGATATCTCTGATTCAGAACCTTCAGTGTGTGCTCCCTCTCTCTCCATATAGTTTTATATATACACATTTTATATATATATACATATGTATATATATATATTTCTGTCTCTCCATCTCTCTCTCTTTCTCTCTGTCTCATTAACTATGTACATAAAATAAATCTTACTACTTATCATTTATATATTTTCTCTATGTCCTAATTTATAGCATTGCCAGTATAGTTGTCAAATTCTAAAGAAAGTGTGATTGACCTCCATCTCAATGTGGTTTTGTCTAGTTGATATATTTGTAATGATTCTTGCTGTATATAATTCAATGTTATGGTGCTTGATGAGTCAAAAATCAGAACTGTTATATATTTTGATGAATTGTAGCTTCTGTCATTGCAAAAATGTCTCTTTGTTGCATTCAGGAACTTATCTTGAAAGTTAGAAATTTATTTTGGCTCAAGTATTGGCAAACTGGACTTATTTTATGTGCACTTGCATGATATACTTTTACTCAAACATTTATTTTAAATAATTTTGGGTCTGTCTTTAACTTCTTTATGTATAGCATTCAGATTAAGCTGCTTTTTCACTCTATCTTAGAATTTTTTCTCTTAGTAGGGAAATTAACATATTTACATTTATTATGACTACCAATAATATTGTGTATTGTTTCTACTATCAGATCTAATTATTTTTATCTTTTCAATGCTTTTGACTTGACTGATTTTTGCTAGATTAAATGTTTCTTTTTTTTTTTTGAGAGAACATATTCTATTCTCAGGAGATTTAAACATATCATAAAAGTTTAATATATACAAATCAAGATAAGAATAATTACTTAATTACATCTAGTATGGATGACACAGGGAAGAATATATTTTGAGAGACCAACTGTGAAAGGAAAATGTTATATAAATTTTCCACAAAGGTTTGTAAATAGTTTAGCAGTCTATTCTGTGAAGTTCTTGAAAAATTCTTAACTAGGTAAAGATATGAAGTAATTCTTTAGCAAATGAGTGGCATTCTGGGAAAATATTTGAGTTATGCTGTGGATAAAAGTGAACCAGTCTTCTTTTTTTTTTTTTAACATCTTTATCAGAGTACAGTTGCTCCACAATGCTGTTAGCTTCTGTTGTACAACAAAGTGAATCAGCTATATGCATGCATACATCCCTACATCCCCTCCCTTCTGCATTCCCCTCCCACCCCTCCAGGTGGTCACAAAGCACCAAGGTGATCTCCCTGTGTGATGCAGCTGCCTCCCACTAGCTATCTATTTTACATTTGGTAGTGTATATGTGTCCATGCCACTCTCTCACTTCATCCCAGCTTACCCTTCCCCCTCCTTGTGTCCTCAAGTCCATTCTCTACATCTGCGTCTTTATTCCTGTCCTGCCCCTAGATTCATTAGAACCTTTTTTTTTTTTTTAGATTCCATATATATGTGTTAGCATACAGTATTTGTTTTTCTCTTTCTGACTTACTACACTCTGTATGACAGACTCTAGGTCCACCCCCCTCACTACAAATTTTCTTTCTTTTTTTGTAAATTCTTATGGTTTAGAAATCTTATATACTCATACATCATTTAATCTTCTATAATTAAGCAAATTAAAAGTATACCTTTAGATCTAATTTCATAAACTCTTCCCTCCTCTACTACTCAACATTTTCATATACATTCAAGAGAGCAGAATGTAGTCACCTTAAATATTACTTTGTTTATGCTTAATAGCTTCACTTCATTTGAACAGGTGGCACAATCTAGAACTATAAGGAGGACAGAAAATTATTCTCTAGAGAAGATTCATTAACACAAAAGTTAAAAAATAACCTATGCACACAAAAGAAGCATCACCATTTTAACATTAGAAATACAAGAAACAACTAGACACACTTTGAAAGACATACAGATATTCAGTATAGTCATAAACATTGCTTTTGAAAGGAAGGAAACTATTCTACCAAATGACTTTTTAATCCAATAGAAGCTTAGTATAACAGATATATTGATCGGAAACTCAAAAGAAGTATTACATCCTGATAAATCTCCATATAGAGACTTTATTTTAAAAATATTTTTATTAAAAAAAAAACACAAGGGAGACAATATTATTTTCTGAAGGTGATGTGAAAGTGCCTTGTTTCCAGTAAGATCATAGGTAATTTCAAGGGAGGCAGACATGATACCACCATAACCAGCAAATTAAAAAATCTGGTTATATTCCCAGATGTCTATAATAGGTCATTAAATACACAGATACGCAAAATCCAAATACCCCAAAACAAATAACTTTGTTTTCTAAATTCCACAAGCTGCTATGCTTCCACATTCATTTAATTTCCTATGATGAGTGAATTTAGTAAATTACATTGAAATTTAGGTTAATTGAGCTCTTTTAGGCCAGGGGTACTCTGTCCTAAGACTTTTAAAACTCAGTACTTGGCACAATGTTTGCAGAGAAGTTTCAGTTTATTAACTGATAATTAAACCCTAATTTTTGAATATCAAATTTATAGATTTTATAATAGACATTTTAATATAGCCTTTTATATTTGAACTAAGTAAAAAAATACAACTGAAGATAAAAGAATTGGATCTACTTAGAAGCAGAAAACTGAAGCTAAGTTTAAATACTAAGAAAGAGAAACTTGAGTCACTTTGATCTTCCTTTTAAAAAAAATTTTATTGAAGTATAGTTGATATACAATATTATATGTTACAGGTATACAATATAGTGATTCACAATTTTAAATGTTATATTCCATTTATAGTTGTTATAAAATATTGACTATATTCCCCATGTTGCACAATATGTCCTTGTATCTTATTTTATACATAATAGTTTGTACCTCTTAATCCCCTACCCCTATGTTGCCCCTTCCCTCTTCTCTCTTCCCACTGGTAGCCATGCCTTTGTTCTGTATATCTGTGAGTCTGCTGCTTTTTTTTTGTATTCTCTAGTTTGTTGTATTTTTTAGATTCCACATATAAGTGATATCATATGGTATTTGTCTTTTCTCTGTCTTATTCCACTTAGCACAACACACCCCAAGTCTATCCATATTGCTGCAAATGGCAGAATTTCATTCTTTTTTATGGCTGAGTAGTGTTCCTTGTGTGTGTGTGTATCTCACATCTTCTTTATCCATTCATCTGTTGATGGCCACTTAGGTTGCTTCCATATCTTGGCCATTGTAAATAATCCTGCTATGAATATTGGGGTGCATGTATCTTTTCCAATTAGTGTTTTTGTGTATTTTGGATATATACCCAGGAGTGGAATTGCTGGATCACATGGTAGAACATTCTTTTTCTAACACCATATACAAAAATAAACTCAAAATGGATTAAAGACCTAAATGTAAGACTGGGAACCATAACACTCCTGGAGGAAAACATAAGCAGAACACTCTTTGACAGAAATCATAGTGATATTTTTTGGAATCTGTCTCCTAAAGCAAAGGAAATAAAAGCAAAAATAAACAAATGGGACCTAGTTAAACTTAACAACTTTTGCACAGCAAAGGAAACCATCAACAAAATGAAAAGACAACCTACTGAATGGGAGAAAATATTTGCAAATGATATGACCGATAAGGGGTTAATATCCAATATATATAAATAGCTCATACAATTCAACATCAAAAAAGCAAACAGGGCTTCCCTGGTGGCGCAGTGGTTGAAAGTCCACCTGCCGATGCAGGGGACACGGGTTCCTGCCCCGGTCCGGGAAGATCCCACATGCCGCGGAGTGGCTGGGCCCGTGAGCCATGGCCGCTGAGCCTGCATGTCCAGAACCGGTGCTCCGCAACGGGAGAGGCCACAACAGTGAGAGGCCCGCGTACCGCAAAAAAAAAAAAAAAAAAAAAAAAAAAAAAGCAAACAACCTGATTTAAAAATGGGCAGAAGAACTGAATAGACATTTTTCCAAGATGAAATGTAGTTGGCCAACAGGCACATGAAAAGATGTTCGACATCACTAATCATCAGGGAAATGCAAATCAAAACCACAATGAGATATCACTTCACACCTGTCAGAATGGCTATCGTCAAAAAGAACACATTGGCTAGGATGTGGAGAAAAGGGAATCCTCGTACACTGTTGGTGGGAATGTAAATTGGTGCAGTCACTGTGGAAAACAGAATAGAGGTTTCTCAAAAAACTAAAAATAGAATTACCATATGACCCAGCAATTTCACTTTGATATTCTGTGTAACTATTACTACATAAATTTATCCATTACAGTTGCACATTTACAAATTACAATGCTTTATGCTAGGCTGAGTTTCCTTTAATTTTAAGAATTATGGTGCCCCAACATACTAGACTCTGACTTCTCTTGTACTGTTTAAACCAGTTGAATTGTAATAATGCGTTTACACATCTGTCTTCCCCACTAGAACATAAGAGCAGGGACACATGTTCATGTTTGTATACATAATGCCTGTGATGGATTAAACACTAATGTATGTTGGCTAAATGAGGCATCCTCATTTCCAGTAAGGGAGAAACATTTCATTATAGAATAACTTAGTTGTAGAAGCAAATAAAAAGCAGGAACATAAGATCAGCACCCCCTTGCTTTTTCTTTTTACATTTTCCATTTTCCTCTTAATGTGATATTAGAATTCACATCTCATGGCCCTTAGCACAAGCCGGTGAGGAGGTGCTATGATTCTGCAAATTCTTACTTTAAAATTAGTATTAAAATAGATATTGATGAATATTATTAGGTTACTACTTTTACTTTATTTCTAATGAATAAAAAATATTTATATCTTGGCTATTTACTTGGGTATAAGAAAACAATATTTATGGGAGCTTTTAGTTAAAAAGGCTTTGCACCAAATTTAAACTTAAACATTTACCATCGAGTTTCTCCATCGCTCTTGAAAGCTCCAGTCTCTATTTAATTTAGATGTTACTCTTGTGACCTAATAAGGGTAAGGGGAAAAAAGACATTTAATGCAAGCTTCTCTATTTTTTCACCAGTGTGGTGTGTAGGGCCACTTTAAAACAACTCCCTAAAGTGCTTTAGCATCTTATGATCCTTACACAGTAATGAAGTTCAGTTGTGGTAATTGAACCTTCCCTAAAGTAAAACCAAAATCCTTGAGAAACAATATATTTAGATGCCGTGCAACCATAAGTGTGGCCGTTATTTAGGCTACATAGACATAGAAAGCAAATTCCAGACATTCCATAAGCTTCTGATTATACTGCTTAGCAAAACCAATGACAGGGACTATCTAGCACAGGTACACCTTAGAATGAGTGCCTAAAGATTTGCTTTCAATCAGGTTCTTTACTAAGTAAACTGGAGCAAGGTTTTCATGTAAGTTTTACTCAAAGCTTTTCAGCCACTGTCACTACATTTCTGTGACTTGCATATGAGTCCTAGGAACAGAAGTCATGGATAAATCAATCTGAAATCTATCAATTTAAAAATCAAATAGCCCCAGATGGAAAATCAACTTTAGTTTTTTAAATGGACAGTATTTTCACTCTAATTAGGATGACTGAAATGGGTTGCTCTTTACAGGACATTAATGCTATTTCAAGAAATTACTTATAGCTCAAGAGAGCAGTTGCTGCATTATACTTGATAATCCTAGGCTAATTGTGCACATAATTATTTATTTTGTAGAAAAATAAGGGAAGAATAGAGGTAGAAAAGAATAAATGAAAAGACCCAGTTCTAGATAATCTTATATATATTTTGCAAACATTATGTTACACAACTTTCAACAACCTTGCAAGGTAGGTCTTATAATTCACAATTTTAAGAGAAAATAAATTTTAGTCAAAGTGTTAATACTTACTTAATGTCATGCAAGTAATAAGTGACAAAACCTGGATTTGAACTTGAAGCTGTATGCTTCTAAAAGGCTTTTTTCCATAAATATTCCATTTACTATATACTGTGGAGCATAATTAAAAAATACAAAAATAACGCCTTCAAGATTTAGTTTTTAACAAAAAATTGGGATGTAGTAATTGTGCCCTAAGTATCCACCAAGTTGTGATTGCTCAGGGCAGAGTATTAACCTCTTGTAAAGGAAAATAGGGTTTCTCCAGATGTGGATTTTAACTGTGAGAACAACAAGAGTGCTGGGAAATGGAATTCTAGCCAGAGAGAAGACATGTAAGCAAGGACAATAAGCTGGAAACAGCAGAGTGCTAATGTGATGAAAGTAGCCAATAATGACCATGCAAAAGATAATGCTGAAAAGCATGTTGGAGTCAAAGGACAGAGAATAAGCTTGGACATCACTTTCAGTGGACCCCAACCTGGTCAGTTTTGAGCTATGAGAGGTCTAATTTAGCACATAGATCCCAGAGTAGCCCCTTCTGAATGCTTGCATTGCTTCCTTGCTCTGGGTGTAGGAATCAAGCTTTTGGACTCAAGCTTGATTCCTACTTTGCTTTCAGACCCCACCTCTGTTTTCTGATGTCCTGAAGTACCTGCATCTTTTCTTTGAAGGAAGAGCTGCGGCCTAGCATTATCGTGTATCTGTTGGCCTGAGCAAGACCATCCCTGAACAGGACAGCCAGCTGCCCACCAGCCTGCGGTGACATCATCCTGCCAGCCTGGAAGACCTAGCCCACCATGTCTCCTACACACCAGGTATGTCACAGCTAGTTCTTAGTCTTCCTACCTTTGAAGAATTAGGAAGATGTGTATGGAAGCAATTTGAAACTGTGAAGCACTATACAAAGGAAAAGAGCTGTAATCTTCCCCTGGACATAAATGAGAGGTAAGTGAGGCATCTTTGAGAATTTTCTCTTTAGACCCTTGAACTACATTTCGATGAAGAGGTTAGACTGAAACTTTTGAACTGTATTTTGAGCACCATATTCTTTAATCACTGATTTAATTATGTGTTGATTATTCTTATTCAAAGCTTTAAATAACAAAAGCTCAGTGATCTGAAGGACCTGTAGAAGAGAAGAGGTGTAGTATTGAACAAAACTTAATAATGTGTAAATAACTAGGAACTTCTAGGAAAAATACAATTATTTGGTTGTAAGGTATAAAAATAATCTGACTTTATCCCAAGACAGTAAGGGAAAATTTTTGATTATTACAGGTCAGATATGCTCATTTTAATAAAGAAATTTGAATATGGGACATGTACTTTATCCATTAATTGTACCTTGTGATGAAGTTAAAGATTCCGTTCTTTACTCCTGATTCTTTTAGAAGTTTTGTGAATTATCAAGAGGAAAATAGGTTCATCATCAGTGGAGTCTAGGGATTTAGATCTAATCCAAGAGTGATTTGATGCTCCGTATCCGGAAGAAAATAGTCCTAGATTATTTCCACCAAGAACTGCTTTCTACTACGTAAAACTTTACTCTGGTTTGCTCTAAATAGAAAGCATCCTGAGCACAATTTTATAAATGTGCAATGATCCTTTATAAAGAGGAAGTAAGCATGAATAGTTGTGAGTGATCATATTCTGGGGAGAAGCTATCCTGCAAATAATCATTTTTACTTTGTTATTGTGCACCTCATGCCCCTTAATTTGGTAGATTATAGACAGAGGTCATACAGGCAATGCATATCTGTTCACAAACTCCATTTAAAATTAAAAAGTTTATAACAATACAGATAGCAACGTATTCAGATTATTATACAACAGCTCTGAACAATTGACTTTTCATCCCAAACTATGTTAAATATTAGTGTATATTTCTTTAAAAGTTTATTTGTACATTTCTAAATATTACATTAAATTTTGCCATTCTATTTGTCATTTCACTGCATGTCCCTTCCATTTGAATAATTACTGATTCTAGAAAGTTGGAGTACTAGGCTTAAATTCATGCGATTCTACCCTTAAACATCTTACTTTGAACCCTCTTAGGAAAATATTGCATGTCTACTCTGTGTAATCTGTGACTACATACTTTTGTTTTTTATAATCACACTCTTTCGAAATTTCTACTTCTGTGTACAAAGTTATATAAATCTGTTAAATCTACAGCAGCTAGGACCCTTTAACAATGTATTCCAACCATTTTGTATCAATACCAGTTTAATGTTACAAATACAACTTGTGATAATAATTATATCCTAGGTGACGAACTTACCCTGTGCTAAGCACTAAGTACTTTATGTGAACTATTCATTTAATCTTTAAAACAACCTGTGAGGTAGGTACCATTTAATCACCATTTTTAGATGAGGAAACTGAGGCACAGAGTGGTTAAACAGTACAATTAATAAGGTAACTTGTTGAGCCAGGATTGGAATCCAGGTAGTTTAGCACTAGTTTGAACTCTCAACCACCACATAATGCTGTTCATGATTATATTTGTATGAAAATCAAGAAACTCTTTTAAAAATTTATTGTTGAAAATAAAGTGTAAATTGTTAAAATGCCCCCTTCCCATTTTTTTTCCATCCCCTGCCGATGCTAAGCTCTCATAATAATGGGCATACATGTTGCCTGCACAGAACTCTGGAGGCTAAATTCAGCCAAGCTTTCAAGCCTGGTTCCCCCACCTTTTGGCTGTGTGAATTAGGTAGATTATTTATACATCTCTAAGCCTCAATTTCCACATCTGTAAAGTGGGAATGCCAATCACTGAACATACTTCTCAGGGTGGCTGTGAGGAGTTCCTGAGATAAACTATTTGTCAGTGTGCCTGGCATGTTATTATCCATTATCGTAGGTTGAAAATTGTAGCCAGACTTTAGAAAACAGCAGGTGAATGTTAGATTTATGTGGCTGTGTTTAGTGATTTACCTAATAATGTTAGTTTACCCTAATTACCATAATGAAATAAATAATCGAGGACATTGTTAAGTTGAGAAAATGGAATACTCACCAATTTCTGTTAAAAATCAGTTTAAATCCCAGTATTTACCGTATGGATGCCTCCAACTTAACTCTAGTAAATATACTAGTCACTGTAGTTAGGAGCCGTCTGTAAACAGTGGCAAGGTCATCAAAACATGGACATGGTGGTGGTGGTGATTGCAGTGGTGACCAGAGCAGGACAACACTGTTTGATTAGTTCATCTCCTACATATTGCATAAGGACATTATAAAAGCAAATGCAATTATTATAAATGCATTTATAAATCTGAAGTGTTTAGTGAATAATGAATATAAACTTTATGCATAAATGTATCTTACACATAAAAATCATATCTATAAAGGGAATGCTTAAGCTTGCAAGTATTAAATGAAAGATAAAATTCTTACATAAATAATTCCTCTAACGAAACGCGGGTCTTTAAATATGATTTGGTTAGTTCTAATAGAGATTTTCCTCATTTTCAAAGTAAACCCGAGGGAAAAAAATCATCCTGCAATCTTGAATCTTCTTTTTCTTTTTCTTTTTGCTAATCATCTTGTGCTTTAATCATCAGAGATAGCCTCTGGAATCTGATAAAGTAGCCATTCATTCTTTTTCCCCAAGCTACCCAATTGTGATGATATCCTGGATTTTCTTCTATCAATTATATATTTTTGTTATCTATTCATAATACAACTTTCTTTTATACTTCCAATCCCTTTGGTAAATAGTAATTCCAGCCCTTTTCTGGACTTGCCTATAGGCTTCATTTTTTATTATTTTCCTTTTTAGTATCATACTCAACTTTGGCTCTATAGGAAAGCGGATTATCTTCAGAAAAAAATTCTATAGAAAGTTACTACATGACTAAATTAAGTTTAGTTAATCTAATTTAGGTTAAAAATATAGTGCTTATTCAGGTAACATTTGGTTAGAATCACGTATTTCCAAGTCTGCTTATCCTAGAATCAGAATCTTGACTTTTATATTGAGTAGACCCAAGCAAGATATTCCATCCATAGCAATACCTAGAAGGGTGTTCTAATTTGAGACTTTATGAAGACAATGAAAACATTCATTGAAAATGATTGAACTCACAATATACAACAAGAATTATTTATACTTTATAATTCAGTTAACTTGGGCATATTTATATTCAACAAAATATATATAGTCCATTAATGCTTCTTCACTAAGGGTGGAAACCCTAATCTGAGAAGGCTGTGTAACATAGCTGAAGTTCTTTATTACATAGATAAAGAACAGAAGCTTGGAAATAAAAAGGAATAGAGATTTGTCCTGTCTCTGTTAAGAATTATCATTGAGTTCCTTAGGTGTGTTATTTACCATCTCAAACTCTCAGTTTCCTAATTTATACGATGTGGATAAAAACAACCTGTTCATAGAAAGGCAGTGAGGAATTGATCAGATAATAAAAAAGATAGATATTAGTAGAGGGTCTGGATTAATCAGCATTCAAGACATTCCAAATGCTGTTACTTGGAATTTTGACTATGCAGGTACAAATTGCATTTGTCTATTTCCAGGTTTTTGTTGATCTTCTGACTCCTAATGATCTATGAATTGTATGCACGTAATCCTTTCCTCCTCCCTTTTTAATTTCTCTGGATTCCCAGTCTCTATCTGAAATTGCTGAAAGTCTAAGAGCTTTTCTTCTTTCTAAAATGCCCTGAAAAAAATGTCTCCCTCAGTTTTACTTATATATTCACTTTGGAGTCTCCAGTGTGAGGTCCCTGAGGTCCTGCCAACCCCCAGTCAGTCTCCATCAGAAACCCTGGGGCTGGGACTTGCCCTCGGCAGTTTCTCCTGGGTGGTGGTGATAGGAATGATCAGTGTTGCTTTCTATTGCTTGATTTTTGTTGTTTGTATTTTATTCCACATGAATATGAATTTTTAACAAAAATTCTGGCAGTAATCAACAATATGTCTTTACCATTTTGCAAACCAAAAGTGTCTTTAACAAGGCCAATAATAAAACTGCATTTTTATACTTATCAGTACCAAGTTTTCCCAACAGAGTGACCACTAAAATGTACTCATTTTGTTCTGCATTCTTTTCCCCAAAACTGTTTAATGGACTCTATTTAAACACAAACTGTTTTCTTTCTTTTTAAGTGTTAACTGTGACAAAAAACCTCATTCTGTGTTTTTAATGACATTTTAGCTACCATTCTAAAGTCAGGTTGAAAATGACCTCCATTAAATACTAAAGCAAAAAATGTATTGTCAAAAAAACAATGTCCCATCAAGTAAGAAAAGAGAAATGTAGACTTTATTGGTCATAGTATTAAGTTAAAATTCTGACTGAAACGTTTGAGGACTGAGAGAATACTTAAATCATTTAACTAAAAAACTGAAAGTATAATAACTTTGTAATGTATGTGATAAACCTACTGTTTAAAAATAAAATATAAAAAGAGAGGAAGTTTTAGACAATATTCAATAATTAAATTTTAGAATTTATGAATGAAACTTTTATTCTACAAGTCAGTAAAAATGTATATATCATATATTTCTAATAACCATGGTAATAACTGACATAAAATTTAAGCAAATAATTATTCATTCTATGGGATTTTTTGGAAAGTATATATTAAAATGTCTTTTACTTAAACATTGGTAAATATTTCTTACCAACCTTGGGCGTTCAAAGTGGAGAATACGAAAAAACTGAAGGGATTGAATCTTTATGCAGTTAATGTAAAAACTTTTCTTGAGAGAAAATGTAATTCAAAAATATTATATCAGCTTGTCTACCTTAGTAAACACAACACACTTTGGCCAAGGGGCATAATAATAATTATCAATTTTTGTTCTATGGCACTGGTTATTGTTATATTGAACTTACCGCTCACTAAATACTAGCTCCAGGAAATAGGCAGAGCTTACTTTACTGAAAAAGTCTCTAATAGCAAGTTTTTGTTTCCATTTACCTCTTTCTTATTGAACTAAAATGAAGAATGTTCAGCTCTATGACCTCCCGGGCTCTGTGACACTTCTGTCTTTTGCAAAAATTAATTAGTGAATCAAAGGCTGAATCAGCCTTCTTCCAAGTAATTTTCTCGCTCTTCAGAAAGTTAACTTCTCTGCTCTCATTATCAATGTCCTTTGCCTTGTCAGCAGCATTTAAAACATTATCCATTATTTCTGCATCACTAGCACAATGTTAGTGGGAGGGGGTGAGACCCCTTCTATGGAGCGGATCCCAATGGCAGGGTTAATCAGAGTGGCAGGATCAGGTGTGTCAAACAACTCACCAGGGAGATAATCAGGTATCTGGGTTGAGTTATCAGGTGCTGATGGTAACAAGGAGATGGAGAGCTGTCAGTAGAGCTATTAGGATACAGGATACCAGAACCAGGCTACGAAAACTGTCTCTATGATAAAATGAGTATCTGATAAAACTGTAAAGTTTAGGAAAAACAGAAGCTTGTTTGAAGATCAAGGTTACCATCAGAACCTGAGTTCAGGTTCACAGAATAGAACAAGGTAGGTAGAAGCTACTGGGAAAAGGTGTCTGACGTTCTTTTATTAAGTTTGCCTGTGCTGAGGATTCTCCTACATCTGAGTTCCCCTGACAGAATCATCTGCCTTACCCAGTCTCCTTGCCCTTCTAAGTGATACACACCTGTTTTGTGCCACATCACACTGTCTTGACTTCCAGTACAATATCTGTGACTAAATATACACTCTTCCTCTACAATTCACATTTTAAACTATTTTCTTTTATTGTAAGATGTTTCAAAAGATCAAAATGGATCTTTGGTGTCATTATTCCCAGAAAATTCTGGAAACTTAGTAGCAAGTGACAATTCTTAACTTTTAACTTTTGATAGAATTAACACAAAAAGATTAAAAGGTATAAAATATACAAAGTAATTTATTTATATTCTACTTATATTATATTTAATGAAGACATAAAAGTATAAATTTCCCTGAATATATAACAATAACAAAATCTGGACTGTGATTGCTTTAGCTAAACAGTGGTCTTTAACTCTACAATATTTTTAAGAAGAAAAAATATCCAAATATGAAAAAACATTGCTGTTTTAATTTGTGTTAGCATATATATGCTTTTTTATTTTGTCTTTCTTCCTGAACTTTAAATTAAAGTATGTGTGAAAAAGAGTGATATAGAGAAAAACAGAGATAATGAGAGAGAACTAATAAACCCTCGATTCCCTGATATAGCTGTTTTTCTTAAAGTAATCAAATGCTATGTTCTGTCTCTGATAACTTGGTTTCAGTTTTCCATCTGTCCTGACTCTTGCCATCTGCCCACTGTTGATTTTCCCTTCATTCTGCTATACTCTTTGAAGCTCATGGCAACCTAGTTCTGTGAATTATAGATAGGAAGTGATGGAGAACCAGAAGACACACAGAACCTTGTACCCAAGTATTGGAACCCTCAGAGAAGAAGGGGCCAATGCAGCATTAAGCCATAGGACAGTGACCTTGGTCTTCCAGACTAGACTATCTGAGAGATGGAGGGTAAGGCTATGATAAGAAGCCCATTGATTGCCTGGTATAGTGATATTCTCCTTGAGTAAGAGTGGGGTTGGATAAGAGGTTTATTTGGGGTAAATACAGGAGATTAGAGGAGAAATTAGAAAGCAGATATTTCAAGTGATAACTGGTTTGGGCCAGAAGGATAGAGATATGAATGCAGATGACAGAAAGATGATAGATACATAGATAGGTAGAGAGAGAGAGAGAGAGAGAGAGAGAGAGAGAGAGAGAGATAGGGATATGATAATCACGTGAATATTGAGAGGAGTAAGGCAAATCATATTTTTAAGTGGTTGAGTGTTATTAAATAAGGAAAATTTGAATCACTCTCTGCACTACCCTCCTCCAAAAACACACACACACACACACACACACACAAACACACACAACTTGGTGGGAGGTATATCAGAATCTGGGCAGGGAGAGAAAATATGAAATCTAAATACCCTCTTGAGGTGGTTCAAAAGGAGGTGTGCCCTTTTGTCTTCACCATTGAGAATGACTACTCTTAAGATTATTTGTATTTGCAAAACTCAGGATCTTGTCTGATGGAATACTGCATGTAAGAATAGTCAAACTGAACTTTTCCCTTAAAAATTAGGAAGACACACATCCGTTCTCTACAGCTGTGTCTCTATTCCTGCCTGCAAATAGCTTCATCTGTACCATTTTTCTAGATCCCACATATATGCGTTAATACACAATATTTGTTTTTCTCTTTCTGACTTACTTCACTTTGTATGACAGACTCTAGGTCCATCCACGTCTCTACAAATGACTCATTTTCATTCCTTTTTATGGCTGAGTAATATTCCATTGTATATACATACCACATCTTCTTTATCCATTCATCTGTCAGTGGACATTTAGGTGGCTTCCGTATCCTGGCTACTGTAAATAGTGCTGCAATGAACATTGGGGAAGGGGGGGTGGGATGAATTGGGAGATTGGGATTGACATATATACACTACCATGTGTAAAACAGATAGCTAGTGGGAACCTGATGTATAGCACTGGGAGCTCAGCTCAGTGCTCGGTGGAGACCTAGGTGGGTGAGGAGGGAGGTCCAAATGGGAGGGGATACATGTATACATATAGCTGATTCACTTCATTGTACAGCAGAAACTAACACAACATTGTAAAGCAGCTATACCCCAATTTAAAAAAATTAGGAAGACAATTCATGAAGAAATACTAAGTGAGAATATGGTAGGTATCATAAATAGACCAATCTCACCAGCGTTGTAAAACTATTCAGGATCTAGATTGCATTCAGAAATGAGGTTTCTGAAAAGGGCACAAAATTATATTTCAGCTTCATGGTTAATTCATTCTTTTTGTTAGACTATAGTTGCTTTCTAATGTTATGTCTATATTTAAAGTGACAAAATTGCACTTGGGAAAAATCATGGCTTATGCAATCTAAAAAAAATATTTGAAAACTTGCTCATAAAAATATTTGAAAATTCCAATTAAGATTGGGACAGAGATGTTCTGATTTCTAAGCTCCTTCCTAAAACCAGTTTTATAAAAGTGCTCCAAATGAGTCATACACAGAGTATAACTTTCATTGGCAATTGGCAATTTTCAGTGCTTCAAAATTTTCAAAAAGATGCCGTTTTTATATTCTAAATTTTGCACTTATGGAAAAATTAATATGATAATCCTTAATAATCTTATATTCACAAATTTCAATCCATGTGTGATTATCTCCAGTTGCACTCTAAAGCTGATACCTCTTCTGTTTTTTCCTAATGTCTTTTTACTCATTATTGGCAGATATTTGTGGAATGCATGTGTAGTAGATGTTGCTATTTGTCTTCCAAGTGCTAGTCTCTTTTTCTTTGGTAATACCTCCTGGCTGTGAGGTAGGATTATGACCACCTTGAGAAAAATGCAATGATGTCCAATCCTCATTGAAGCTATGGGACGTGTAAGAAACCAAGCTTCTGCCAATGGGTTGTGAAAACAAATGTTATATGCAACTTCTAGGAGCCATCTCGAAAAGGAGTGAGTGTATCTGATTCCTTTCACTCTTCTTCCTGTTAGTTGCAGTTACAGACATGTTGACTGGAACTGAAAAGCCACTTAAAATCCAAGTTTTGAGTACGATAAAGGAAAAGGTGGATAAAAATATCCACCTGATAATAGTGCAGATCATACCAGTGTTGGAATGCCAACGTGGGCCCCTATGTGAGAGGGAAATAAATTTTAATCTTGATTAAACCAGAGTTTCTTTCACCAGCAGTTACACCTAATCCTAAGTATGTGTTTTAGAATGTGTCCTATGATACAGATAGCTCTTTCTACTACTTCTGATTAAGAGGTAGAACATAAAATAAAGACAGTAGATAAACACTTAATGTTTGGTCACTGACTATATTATAGGAAAACCTGAACTTGTAAATGCTCTGCAGACTGCTGGGATATTGTATTTGATGACATTAGATACCTTTAAATCTTTTTTTACTCCCTTCCCCACTGAAAACTTTTCACTCGACTCTCACTGCCACTCTTTCCTATAGATGCTTCTCTACATTCTGCTTCCACTATTTCTAATTAAGTTATTTAATTCACATCGCATGTCAGTGATTTTCTTCCTTGTCTTTTTACTTTTATTCTATTTATTTCTAGTTTCCTTGAGCTACCTTTGTATTTCTTTGATTTTGTAGACATTGTTCCATTACAGTTAGAGGGAGTTGTTGTCTTTTTCATTTAACAAAAACACCAATCACATCTCAACACCTTCAGTCAGTTTTGTTGACTTGATTCCCAGGTCTTGACTGTGACACTCTGATTCTCTGTATCTCTGTACCTTTCTCTCTTAATTTATTTTGCTCCAAAATTGAACATGCTGAACATCTTAAAGAAAAATAATTTATATGTCTAAAATATTTTAAGAGGCTATCGAAGGCATTAGCGATATTTTTTTTAAAAAATCCCTATTCTGCTTTTTCAAATCCTGTTGATGCTACTTCTCAATTTCAAAGTAGAAAATCAAATGATGATTTTTAATCATTACCTAATATTGGCTGATATGTTCCATAAAACAATGTACTAATTCTGTACAACTGAATCACAGGCCAATGGGATGAAATGGTATAAGTAGAAGCACGCTGTTGCAGCAGAGTCTTGAAAATTTTTAAGTATTTGAGGTTGGTTTAGAAAAAAAAAGCAGAATTATAAAATAGTTCTATGGATATGTAACTAAGTGACATTTTAAAAAGAAAAATTAAAGCAATTTTTATTGTACTCTAAAGAAGAATGAGGATCTAGGAGAGAGAAGGACATCAGTAAAAAGAACAATTCTTTGAAATTCAACTTGTTCCATAGCCTATATGTGGGACAGGTCTGAAATAAAATGTGGCATTCTGGTAATGCCAGTGATAAACCCAAAATCAAAATAGGGGGAATACTGCTGCCAACCATGGTCTTAACACATGATGCTGTTTTCTTATTTCATGTATTTTTCCTGACAGTTCTTCTAAGTTATTTCTCATGAGAAAAATTGAGTTAAGTCATCCCTAGAAAAGTGAGTCATAGTATCTAAACACACAGGAGTATCATTCCATGGATGAATAAATGAGAGCAGTTCTATTTCAAACATGCCAGATGCTATACATTTTCTGGAAAGGATCAGGATTTCAAGTCCTTAGTGAGACTTCCCGCTAAGCTGAACATCTGTTCCTAATATATTGTGCACTTGCTAGTAAGCTTAAGAATGCTAAGGTGATTAGAACATCTTGATTGTGTTTTCCAATAGTACACAGACAAAAGAAGATGTCGAACTGGAGCACTGAGCAGGCAAGGAATCAACACTCAGCCACCATCCAAATATCGACCAACTTGTTCCCCCTCTCCTCTCATTTATCAGGTGTTAGAAATTTTCACAAAAATATAATTCACCTATTACTTCATGAAAAGCATGTGACGTCATCCCTGAAATGAATGAACAACTAATGATGAGGATATACAGAAGAATAACTTTCACATAGCAAAAAACATTTCTGCCCTTTTAAGTGTTTTAATTTTCTTGGCCATTTTGTCTGAATTGCTTCTTTATACCATTGAAATTATGAAGTAATGAAAATAATTAGTGTAACCTTATAGGGCATATGAAATTGATTGCTTTGTGAAATTGTTCTTCCATTTAAATATTCCTCTTCATCCATTAGTTTATATCTGGTCATTTACCAAATTCTTTCTGACTTTTTCCTTACCAATGACCTTGTATCTATAAATACTGCATTAAAAATTCATATATTCTATTGAGAAATCTCCAAAGAAATACTATAACAAACATGAAAAGCAATCAAGTCAATGTACATTATTTGCAAATCAAAAAAAGTAAGTTTTTAACCACTGAAACATAGCCCCCTTATTAAACTCTCTAAATTACCAGTAATACAGATTCAGAATAATAAGAATGCAATTCTTCCCTTAGGCCATACCTGATTAAGCAAATTTGATTCAATTAATTGAACCTGTAAATCTGTAAAAACCTGAATATCCTGAAAAATTTATAACATGGTTTCATTCTGTAAGGAAAAGATGGTTAAAATTATAGGTACAAGAGAGATAACAAGATCATTTTTTCCAAATACCATAATCATGCTTAGGTCATTATTGTTTGATTTTCCATACTATCTTTGAAAATGTGTTTCATATATTCATTTTGAGTTTAATTCAGACAAAGAGCATGTTATTTCACTAAAACAAAGGGCTGGAAATGAGTTTTCAAGATTTTTTAAAAAATGATGATCACATACTTAGGGGCCAAAATCAGTACAATGCACCACTGGGAAATACGTTTGCCAAAAATATGCTGTACTTTAGCTTCTCAGACTCAGAAAACAGAGAGGTCTTTGAATAGTTCTGACCATCTTAGATGTGTGAAACATTCCTCTAGCTTTTATATAATTGTAATATCCGATTGCTCAAGGGAAGAATTGATATGGTTGGCAAAATCCAGTCTTACATCTCAACATTCAGCATAGCTTAGTAGATTATTACAGCACGTAAATGATATGAAAACAAAAAGATATAGTAAGAAAACACTATGTTATGGGACATCTTATTTAAACTGATGATTCTCGTGAAGTAAGTTTATGAAAACAAAGCAGCTGCACCGAGTCATGTGAGTTGGTAAAATGTGTGTGTTTTGTATACGTTTCCCCAAATGGTCTAATTCAGAGAATGATATTTCAGTAATTAGCAGCAACCAAGAGGGGAAATCCAAAATGGATTACCACGTCTAGTGTAATATCTTAACGAGCGCATTTTGTAACAGGATTGGTATGTTCTATAACACAGAGTACAGTTGACAAGATACCTAATATATAATCCAGTCTATTTACTGTGTCTAGGATAAATAATATAATTTTGTTATTTTTCAAAGCTGACCTGGTCTTTTCCTATCATTCTTGTTACAATAATTATTATTTTTTTATTTTTTGCGGTACACAGGCCTCTCACTGTTGGGGCCTCTCCCGTTGCGGAGCACAGGCTCCGGACGCGCAGGCTCAGTGGCCATGGCTCACAGGCCCAGCCACTCCACGGCATGTGGGATCTTCCCAGACCAGGGCACGAACCCGTGTCCCCTGCATCGGCAGGCGGACTCTCAACCACTGCGCCACCAGGGAATCCCAATTATTCTTAATATAGTCTTAATATATCAATTATTAATAGTTTTACTTGAAATATAATAACTCCAAAACCTGAAAATTTTAAATAGATAGCAATAAGTGGAATTCTGCATATTTTTAGTTTAGCTTTACTTTTTATGGGGGGGTTTCTTTATTATACTATCTTCAAGGAATATTTATTTTTATATTGTATAAAAAAGGAAAGCTTGATTCACTTATTTTCTGGGCATATTTTTTTTTAGAATATAGATTTAACTTCAAAAAGAAGTAACATTCAGGCAATTGCTAGTACGGAGGTAATTGCAAGAGAATTTAGCTCCTATGAATGAATTCATGTTCCTTTTCCTGAATGATTCATACAAGAGAGTACAGAGAAAATTACAGATAATTTTGCTGACCTATGCCTATGTTGAGTATACATGAAGAATGGGAAAGGAGCCAGAATGTTGGAAACAAAGAAATGTCCCAATTTAAAAAAGTGTTTCACAAGAAATCACTGGGGTCAGATCTTATTTGTCTTTTAATGGGGTTATTAGATTATGAGAGGGCATTCACAGGCGTTTCTAGATGTTTTGGCATAACATTTTTCAAAGCCTTTCATAATAAATGTGAAAAAAATGGAGTATGGGAGTTAAAAGGAAATACTCTTAAGTAGCTTAATAATCGATTGAAAATCCTGGCCTATGAATGTGTAAAGGTCATTTTGGAGAGAAATCTTATCACTATCCTCTTCAAAATGTTTATCCAGGACTTGACTGAGACACCATTGGCGTCCTTATATATGTTCAGCTTGGCACAAAGCTGGAGAGCATAGCTGATACTCAGATAGCATAATTGTATGCAAAAAAATTATTTTTACAAGTTCAGTTGACGGTTCATATCTAATAAAAAGAACTTTAGTAAAGATAAAAATCAATTCCTATTTCGTTTCAAAATCCATTACAAAGCTAAAGGCAAGTGGAAGTATTGTTCTAACTTAGTGAGACAGTCACAGGGGAGATACAGAGCTTTGGATGAGAGAATTGTCTTTCATGTCATGAGAGAATGACTTCTCAGTCATTTTCTTAATTCTCTGAATTAAGAAGTTAAATAATCATACCTCTACCTCTGAAGTTAAATAATCATATGTTTATTATACCATATAAATTTGGGAATTGTTTGGAAAGCATTTATGAATAAAACTTTTTCTCTCTCTCTGAGCATCTGGGTGAATACAAGTTCCTTGTCCATGAAGAGATTACTCTTTGGTCTCTGACTCTCTCCAGAATGATCATGGTATAACTCAACTGAGGAAAAAAAAAAAAAAAAAGTTCTTCAAATTCTCCTGAAACTAGAAAACTTCCTCTATTGCGAGTAGTCAATTCATTTTAATGTTGGAAAAAGAATGTGTCTGCTTTTATAGGAACTGGTTCTATGTCAGCTATTACTATAGGAAATGTATTGTGCTCCTTTTACTCAAATAGAATAATCGCAACAATCGTTTTAATGCATATCAAATATAAAGGTATAATCATAATTTTGGTACTAGAAACCATTTTCAGGCATTTTAAAGTCTAATCTTTAATAAAACAAGTTTTTGTGTTGGCAGTAAGGTCAGTTGGGAATGGATTTATCACAAATGATATTTTTCAAATAAAATTGGTGTTTACCTTTGATGTAAAAAAATCAAAAGAATTATAACATGGCAAGCATATTGATCTTATTAGAACATTCCTCCCACTGAGGAGCTAAGTTTAAAGTTCTTAAATAACCCAGTTAGGGACTTTTAAGAGAGAAGGAGAAAAGAAAAATAAAACCTGGCCAAATGATGACTAATTAGAATGACAGGCATTCTTCTAACTCATGGGGCAGTCACAGTACCTAAGCAGTAAAAATAGTGTCTCATTAGTCCTTTAAACATTATTCCCAGGTTTCTGTGAAATTGATATTTAATCACTTTCCCAATGTATAGCAGGCCCTTATTACACTGGGAAGACATGGGGAGTGAAAAGTTTATAAAATTTCTGTCAATCTCTTTTCAATTTGAAGAATGATTCATTATAATGGGCCACCAGTGGCAGAGGGACGCTGAATGGGAGCCTGTAATTAACTTCACCTCCTGCTTTATTGATGGCATTTGCTAGGTACTGAGATTAGATGATGTATCTGGGGAGCTGTACCCTGTGGATCATGCTGTACAATACTCTAAACTACATCTAAATCATATCTACAGATGTGTTCCTCACAATTCTAGATACTGGCTTTATGAAACTTAGGGCTCTTTTAAAGTACTTGGAGACTAAGTTTGTTACTCAGAATAGCGCATATAGATAAAATTAGTGTCTAAATGAAGAAAACGTGTGTCTAACTTAGGGGGCAACTCTGTAAAGAACAAAAATTGACCTAAAGAGGACACAGCACAACAATTGCCTTTTTCAAACTGTCATTGCATTTGATTACTTTTCTTTTAGAAGTGTTCAATACTATTTTACTCTTATTAGATGCTTAAAATAAAATTATGGTTATGAGAGCTATTTCATTTTGTCATTAAAATTTAGTTTCATGTGCATATGTAAGAAAAGTTAATACAGCAACCTCCCCTTCCCCCTCCAAAAAAACAAAACAAAACAAAAACAAAGAATATTTTTCCACACTTAACCAAAGAAAATAGTAAAGGGTGAAAACCCTAAGCTCTTTCATTCCATGACAAGGCTTGTGATAGGTCTTTCCATAAGATGGTAGGATGGTCGTTTTTATTTTCTGTCCTAATAAGTTCTCTATATTTTATACTTTTGAAAGAGAAACATAATCTTGGCATATTTGCCATACCTCATATCGTTGAGTTTATCCATTTTTGGTTTCCTGTTCTCAAAGCCCCTCGGCATTTCCTGCGAAACTAGTACAGGGATTTGTCCTTCTCGAGCTCATGTTCTAACGTGGGTAAGGACATGAAAACCTCTGTACTGATAAAACAATGCAGTGAGTACTCTTCTAGCAGGTATTACAACTTCTTTAGTAAGTGTTAGAGCATTCAGAGCAACTCTTCATCTGAGGCTCAGAAAGGAGTAGTATCAACAAATATTTTAAAGTAACTCAAGAATCTTCAATTTGTTCTTTTACTATGGCCTGGCAGAATGTATTATTCTGGAAATCAGGAAACAGGTTCTGCTATACTTACACTAAGTGAAATTGGGTAAATAATGACACTAAAATTTAATTAAATGAAACATAGAAATAGATTTTTGCCTTGACTGAAAAATAGGAATTTATAAAAAGTCTTCCTGAATATTGCATTATTACTTAAAATCCCCTCCAAATACTTTTGAATTAGTGTTTTTATACAGTTCAAATTTTTAAATAAAATATATAATATTCATTATAACCATTCAACTTCCGTGACAGTATTATAGCATTATCAAAACCTTCTCTAATACTGTGCTATAGCTTTTACAAATCATGTGCTGAAAGCAAGACCTAAATTTCACAATGTGCATTCCACTTTTCTATTAAGTGAGAACCCTCTAAAGACCACAAAGGGGCCAAATTATCTAAAATATTAAAGGCTTATTATATTTCTACTAAATTATCAATTTTGTAAAACAATTAAACAGGGAAAGCCAATTAGCGTAAAAGTAGTCTTTAGAGTATAATCATTAGTTAGAAGCTCGTTTGATAAGGTTAGGTCCAAATCTAATAAGTTAAACCCCCAGCAGAACCATAAAGAGCCTTAGTGGCAGTTTTTAAGAGTCTCATTCTCTAAATAGAAACCACAAAAAATTAAGGAAATTGAAAAAAATGTTATTTTTGCCATAATCAACAAAATCTCTATAGAGCTATGTCAAGTAAGAATCAGGGTAGTTTCTTAATTACAATGACTAGAAATTTGTTTGTACTATGAATCAAAATTATTATTCTAGTTTCTTCCAATGGAGTACTAAGGACTACAGGTTAAAGAAATATAGGAAGAGGAGACAAACTATATAATAAAGCAAATGCTTCGTAACTTTGGGGAAAACAAAAGAACATTAGTAGAGTGAGAACGCACAAATCTGATTTACATGATTATCACTGTACTGTAACATTTTCAGCCTCTGTTAGCTCTGCCTTATTTATGTTAGGAAAATATTCTTTAAGTAAAAATGAAATAAAGTAGAAGTTAGGTGGTTTATATGAATATATTTGTTTACATAATTGTGAACTCATCTAAATATGGAAACAAAATTTCTCGATTACTAAACCTATTATTTTGCACAAAGAATTGGACCATTTTCAAGAAAAGAAGACGCAGCCTACTAAATGCTAACCTATTGACCCATTTGAATAAACAAAAGTCACCCACTCTAGAATACAGGGGTTTTAAAAAAAATATATATATATATACATATATATATATAGCTTAAAATAACATCACCTTGTTTTAATTTTTGCCCCAGCTACATACGTTTTACTTAACTATTACATGAATAGACATGAATGAAAAATGATCTATTACAGATCAGAAAAATAATGTTCTTGGTTCAACATTTCCTTCCACCCTTACAACTTCTGTCTTTTGAATTCTAAAGGAAATAGAGCATTGACATAATCTGATCATCTACCCATCACTACAACCACATTCAAAAAAGAACAGGTTGGTCCTTGGGGAACATTTGTTGATGACATCTCCTGCACAACCCTACATAAAAATGATCATCTTCAAGCAATTATATAAGCCTTATAAACAGTTATCTGCCTCTTCCTATTCCTTTTATTTCTATATTTCATGTGCACATATTTTATGATTCAATTTTAATTACTGCTATAATTTAGTCATATATTTTGACATCTTCATTTTTAAGTATCAATCTTTGTTATATTAAAGCATTTTGAGTGGCTGTTTTGTTCTTTCCTGGTAATAGTGTTCTGAAGCTACATCTTATTAATACAGTTGCATAAATAATCATGCAAGATCCCTCAGGTAATTAAAAAATAAAATAAAATGAGCATCTGTTTGTACAAATTCATAATGTGAGTGATAATATGCAGGTTAAAGGTTAACACAGAAAAAATGGACATGGTGCATGAACACAAAATAAATTATTACATCGCTATGTAATTTTATTTATTCCATTTAGTTAATTATGCTGTATATCAAACTAATAGTTAAATAGGCAAGCTGTACTTCAGTGTCCTATTCATACAACTATAAATTACTCTGTACATCTAGAATTGTGATTAGCCATAAATCTCTCAGCAAGGTATAATAACAAAATATAATTTGCCTCACTACTTGAAAACTTCACAAATGTACTTTTAAAGTATATTTCAAAAGAAATGACATTCACTCTAGCAGTCATAGCTTAATAAATTTAAATACCTCAATATGTAGGAAAAATATTTCTGTTACCTATGGCTGCATAATAGATTTCCTCAAAACTTAGTGACTAAAACAACCCTTATTTGCTCGCAATTCTGCAATTTGGGCAGCAGCAGCTCATCTGTGTTCCATATGGCATCAGCAGGGTGGCTTTCCTGGAGCTGAATAATCCACTTCTTAGATGGCCTCTCTCACATTTCTGGAAAGTTAGCACAGGCTGCCAACTGGGAACTCATCTGAGGCTGCTGTCCAGGGTCTTTGGTTATTCTTTATGTGGTTTCTCCAGTTGAGTAGGTTGACTTCCTCCCAGTATGGTAGAGGGGGCCTCAGGGTGGCCAGACTTCTTATTCAATACATGTCAGCAGGTATACCTCAGAGCACACAAGCATAACATGCTAGGCCTTCTTAAGGCTTTGATCTTCGACAGGCACACCTTCAATTCTTCTGCTTTCTCTTAGTTAAAGCAGGTCAGGAGCCAAATGAGATTCAGTGGGAGGGGACTGCACAGGTGTATGAGGCCCTAAAATGTATATTCAACCTCCACAAATAATCCCCTATACAATTTCCAGAAGTGCAAACCAATATGTTTCTAGTTGGTATCAATTTCATTTCAACTTAATGTAAATACATATATATGACCAGATTTTCCAAGAGTTTAATAACAAGGTAGCTAACCTTAAATATCTTTTATTAAAAATCAATGAAAAGTCCTAGGACAGAATTCTATATATTCCACCCATATTCCCCATCTAATTAATTTTTTAGCCCTCCTATCATGGTGTAGAATTAGCCCAGTTGGCAATAGAAGAAAGCTGATGTAGCCACTGAGGTCCCGTTACTTGAGGAGATGTAAGAATACCTATGTCCTCTTTATCAGATTACACAGCAATTCCATTTTTTTCACACTCTTTTCCTTCAGTATACAGTACTGTTGATGTTCATCAAAAGCAGTAATAATGTTGAGATAAGTTCTATCTTTAAAAGGTAATTCCTTAGAATTTTATGCAGTCAAAGATGATAAACTTAAGTATAAATACTTATTTAATGGTAAATTACTGGATGAGGTTAAAATGTTCCACCAGTTTTCAAGATTTTGAAACTTGGACAATCAAGATATCTGTCCGTTGCTAGTCCAAACAACGCAGGTTGTACTGAGGCAAAGTTGATGGCATAACTGGACACTGCCTTGAGTGGAAGGTGTTGTAAAACGTAGGGAACATGTAAAATATGTGAATGCAGAAGAAGTTGGGAGAGGTGAGTGAGAGGAGAAGTGAGAATTAGTACACAAGAGAAGAGCTGCAAAGAAATTCATAACGTCTAACATTTATTGTGCATATATTATATATCAAGCACGTCATTTATATCATTTACCAAATTAGAGTAAGCCTGCAACCCACCACCAATTATAATACTTACAGAGCGAAAAAAAGAGAAAGAGATGAGAGGAGGCAATAACTGGCCAAGTGGAAGAGAAGGAGCGAAGTCTGAGCAAATACCTGTAAGAGGGGTCATTATTCACAGCTTAAGCCTCAGTGTTCCCTGGGTAGTTACTAGTGCACAGGCTAGAATGGATTAGAAAGAATCATTGGCAAAATTAGAGAAACTCATGGAAGATGGGAACGAATTTGTGGGAGTGGGTGAAGAACTTGGATTCAGACACAATGAGTTTGGGTTAACATGGTAGTTAGTGCAAATATATGGTAAAGAAAGTGGTATAGAAATTAAGAACCAAAATTAGACAAGAGTTAATAATTAGAGAGACATAAGCATAACATCTCAAAGACAAAATCACCTCACAAAGGAAGAAAGTAGAAGTAAAAGATCAAAGTTACAAGGGGTCAGGATTGAGGAGAACATAATTTGCAAGGGGAGGAGAAGGAAAAGGAATGAGTGGAAAAGAGAGATTGTAAAAATAAGAAAAGAACAAACGTATAGAGTCATAGACAAAAAAAAATACAGAAACGTGGCCAGCACTATGAAGCACAATTAGGACTGAGGAAGGATGGCGTTGCCTGTTTAATTTTTATTCTGGAATAATAGCTTCCTTGTGATTCATTTGGATGTGTTTTTCTAATACATCTTTATGGCAACAGCTCAGTTTCATAATATATTAATCTACTGTATTTCTCAGGGAGTATTTCTCTAATGTATTTCTCTAATGGCAGTACTGTCCAATATACTGTAGATATTTTAGCAAATTTAGTTTTAGTTTAATTATAGAATTAAAACACTTCCTGACAGTAATATACTGACTTCACATAAAATAATCTATATTTTCTTACACAGTATAAATAATAACCTGAATAATAGCATTATACACTTAACAAAAATAAACAATTAAGAATGTTCTATCATTTTCCCTTAAAAATCACATCTTCATTATCTTGATCCTTGATATTTATGAGGACAAATTACCCCATAGTGTAGCCAGAAGAAGAGAACTTTCATTGAGAGACTATTTGCATTTAAGAACACAATTATTGTTTTGGTATTGCCCTATACTATTTAAAAATACATGAAAATATAGTTTAAATAAATACTTTGATTTTTGTAGCCTTTTAGAGAATCTAGGACAGTGACCACTTTATTGAGCATATACTGTATACCAGTCACGGTTCTAAATTCTCTACATATATTACCTTACTTTAATCCCCACAAAATTCTATTGAGGCAGATACTATTGTTATCTGCATTTTATAGAGAAGGAACATAAGGCTCAGAAAAGTGATGATTTGCTCAAGGTTTCAGTACAAGAAAGTGGTAGAATCATGTTCAAATTCAGACTGCCTGTTGAGTTGTATTCTTTACCATCCCAGATGATAAAATATCAGATGACAAGGTGAGCTGGCCTTTTAATTGTCCTGCCAGAAATCTTTAGGGGAAAGGATAGCCCTGAGTTGTCATGTGGTGTGTAGTTATAAAAATACCTTGTTAGAGCCACTAGGGAATTGACTTGATATACATCAGACAGGGCTCTTTGGTACTCACAGAACCATTAAGGAATTCATCCTAAAGATCTAGAAACCAAAGAATTCTTCAGAGCAGCTGCCCTCCAGGGAAACTAATGAGAAAATGAACTTTCTCTGCCCTTCCGCAATCCCTCACTTGGTAGTTCAGAACCCGGCAACCCTGTGAATGACCTAAGCCTTCATTCTATTTCAACATTGAATTTAAGTACTTCTGATAAAGCTAAAGAATTCACAAAGGACCACAGAATAAATCAATAAAATAACTTCTTAAAAACATTTATGGAAAACAGTGAGTTCCATCTTTGCCCTTTATGACCACAACTAATCTCTACAAATCTCCCGTGTACAATGACTTCACCTAACCCCTAGTCCTCGAATTCATCCTTATCACTGTCTTACTTCTTGATCCTGTGACTTTCTGTGGTATGGCCTCAAACAGGCAAGAGAGAGATGTAATAAATATGAATAAATTAAATGAATAAATGCATAATATCTAACAACACTAAATGATTTATGTATCTGTATTTTCAAATGGAAACTCATTTCTTTTAGCTTTTAATCAAATTAGTGTGCTTATTTATTGGAAATATATTTAGAAAGTTTAAAACCTTATAAACCTACTCTATAATTTGACTCTCCAATTGCTAAAACAAATTAATTTTGACACATATTTTTGAACTTAGAAACACACACATACACACTCAACACACACATTCAAGTGCTTATTTAACCGAATGCATAGACTTAAAGTATTTAAATGACTGGACAGTTTACTATCATCTTCATTTGCTGTACTTTTCAAGCAAATTAAAGTACATTTAAGATAGATTATTTGATCAACTTGATGAACATTTTTGTCTGCCTATAATTTAATTATTGTAAGTAATTATGTATGAACATCTTTGGACATACATATTTGCACATTTCTCTTATCCTTTGATTTTTTACACACATTATTAAATTGTTCTTTTAAATGGACATAGTTTACATTTCCACTAAGATTGTTTTCAAGGAAGCAGAGACTCACACCTTAACAAGGAATGGACGTTAATAATCTTTTTAAATGTTTTAATAGTTCCTTGTTCATTTCAGTGAGATTTTAAAAGTCATGGGAAGTAAAGAAATGAAACAATTGGCATCTCAAAACTAGAAGTCAGAAGAATTCGTTACACTAATTTGAAGTGCTTTTATAATCCTTATTCATTTTTATTAAAAAATGTCAAATTAAGAAATGCTGTTATTCGATAGAAAATGTATTTTCTATCAGAGTTTTGTTAAAGGACATAAGCCTAGTAGTTTTGCAATTTAAAAGAACACAGAATTTTCCTGTATTTGTATTTTTTAAAAAAAGTTCATCGGGCTTTTATAAATATTTTTAATGTACGTAAAATCAAAGCATCAAATCCTTGACAATAAAAGGGAAAATTGCATTCTAAATGTACATCTTTACTCATAAGCAAGTGCTGTAGCCCAAGTCTGTAAAAGTGAAATCAAGACGATGAAGTTATCCCGCCGCTTTGGTGCTGGTACAGCAGTGCCTAGGGTAGGATCCTGTTAACTGAAGGCAAACACAAACATGCTCCAACTTCAGCAAAGGACATAACGGCAACTTCTCCCCTGAGTGTAGCTATTATTGTTCTAAAGCAAACACTAATGGAAAGCTCCAAGGAAAGAACTGCCAAGCTGAAAAAAGAAAAGAGGCAAAAACAAAATAAGAGACAGGGCATTTCTTTATGATGCCTCAGACAGACTTCAATCATTCCTTCCTTCTGACTACCCTTAGGAAGGAGCCCAAAACAGCTGCTACCTCGAACAAATCTGAAAAACCTTCATGGCAGAAACCAGTGCTTCCCTAGTGCCTATCCATTTTCTCGTAAAAAGCTCGCTCCTATTTCTGAAGAATATATTATTATATTATGTGTGCTTATGTATATTTTCGTATGTATGGTATAAATATACATATGCACAAGTAACATATATATATAAGCACATAAAATATATATATTAAAGTGCATATATATGTATACAAAATATATGAGTACATATCTAAATATAAAATGCTTATATGTGTATACATAGTATTATATATATATTTATATGTACGTATTTTTCCAACTTTATTGAGGAATAACAAATATAATTGACAAATATAATTGTATATATTAAAGTCTACAATATGATGATTTGATATACATACATTGTGGAATGATTACCAAGATCAAGATAACTAATACATCCATCACCTCACATAGTTAATTCTTTTTCTTTTCTTTTTTGTTTTTTGTAGTGAGAATGCTTAAGATATGCCCTAAGTATATTTCAAGTATATAATACCATATTATTAACTGTAGTCATGATAGTGGACATTAGATGCTCAGAAATTATTCATTTTATAACCAAAAGTGTGTACTATTTGGACCCTCCCCCCAGGCCCTGGCAGCCACCATTCTATTATCTGTTTCTATGAAATCATTTGTTTTACTTACATTCTACATATAAGTGATACCATATAGTATTTGTCTTTCTCTGTCTGGCTTATTTCACTTAGTATAATGCCTTTCAGGTTTATGCATGTTGTTGCAAATAACAGGATTCCCTTCTTTTTTATGACTAATATTCCTGTGTATGTGTGTGTATACATGTGTGTATCAGTTTCTTTATCCATCCATCAAAGGACATTTAAGTCATTTCCCTATCTTGGCAATTGTGAATAATACTGCAGTGAGCATGGAGATGCAGATATCTCCTCAAGATACTGATTTCATTTCCCTTAGATATATACCCAGGAATTGGATTGCTAGATTATATGGTAGTTCAATTTTTAATTTTTTTGAGGGACCAGCATACTGTTTTATATACTGGCTACATCAATTTATATTCCCATCAATTGTGTATAAGTTTTCCCTTTATTTTACATCCTCACCAGCATGTGTTAACTATTGTCTTTTTGAAAATAGCCATCATAACAGATGTAAGGTTATATATATATCTTATTGCAGTTTCGATTTGTGTTTCTCTAATGATTAGTGATGTTGAACACCCTTCTAGGTACCTATTGGCCATTTGTTAGGCTTTCTTTGGAAAAATGTCTGTTCAGTTCCTTTGCTTATTTTTAAATTGGATTTATTTGCTTTTCTACTCTTGGGTTGCCGATGGCATGATTTTATATATAGAAAACTCTGTAAATTCCACCCAAAAAAATTGTTAGAACTAATAAATGAATTCATTCAAGTTGCAGGATGCAAAATTAACACATAAAAATTAGTTTCATTTCTAGGCACTGTCAACAAACTATTTGAAGGGGAAATTAAGAGAACAGTTCCATTTATAATAGCATCAGAAACAATATAATAATAATAATACTAATACTTAATAAAATACTTAAGAATAAATTTAACCAAAGAGATGAAAGACTGAAACTATAAGACATTGATAGAAGACATTAAAAACACAAATCACTGGAAAGATATCTCATGCTCATGGATCAGAAAAATTAATATTGTTAAATGTGAGCTCTACCGAAAGCAATGTACAGACTCAGTGTAATTCTTATGAAAATTTAATGGCATTTTTACAGAAATAGAAAATAAATCCTAAAATTTGTATATGCAGGTACAACTCTCAACCACTACAGTAAAGCAAATATAGCAATAAAGTGAGTCACAATTTTTTTAAGTTTCCCAATGCATATAAAAGTTTTGTTTACACTAGCCTATAGTCCTCCAAGTGTTTAATAGCATTGTGACTAAAACATACTTAATTTAAAAATACTTTATTGCTAAAAAATGCTATCACAGGAACTTTCAGTGAGTTGTAGTATTTTTGCTGGTGGAGGGTCTTGCCTCAGTGTTGATGGCTGCTGAAGGCTGAGGTGGCCGTGGCCATTTCTTAGAATAAGATGACAATGAAGTTTGCCACAGTGAATGCCTCTTCCTTTCAGGAACAATTTCTCTGTGGCTTGCCATGCTGTTTGATAGAATTTTACCCCCACTAGAACTTCTTTCAAAATTGGAGGCAGTCCTCTCAGACCCTGCTGCTGCCTTATCAACTAAGTTTATGTAATATTCTAAATCATTTGTTGTCATTTCAAGAATCATCACAGTATCTTCATCAGGAGCAATTTCATCTCAAGAAATCACTTTTTTTGCTCATCCATAAGAAGCAAATCCCCATCCATTCAAGTTTTATCTGAGATTGCAGCAATTCAGACAAATCTTCAGGCTCTACTTCTAAGTCTAGTTCTCTTGCTATTCCTACCACATTTTCAGTTACTTCCTCCACTGAAGTCTTGAACCCCTCAAAGTCATCCATGAGAGTTGGAATCAACTTCTTCTGAATTCCTGTTAATATTCATATTTTGACCTGTTCCCACGAATCAGGAACATTCTTACTGGCATCTAGAATGGTGAATCCTTCCCAGAAAGTTTGCCATTGACGTTGCCTGGATCTATCAGAGGAATTACTATCTATGGCAGCTATAGCCTTACAAAATGTATTTCTTAAATAATAAGACTTGAAAGTTGAAATTACTCCTTGATCCATCTGTTGAAGTATGAATGTTGTGTTAGCAGGCAGGAAAACAAAGATTAATCTCATTGTACACTTTTATCAGAGTTCTTGGGTGACCAAGTGCATTGTCAATAAGCAGTGTTATTTTAAAAGAAATCTTTTTTTTTCTGAGCAGTAGGTCTCAACGATGGGATTAAAATATTCAGTAAACCAGGTTATATACAGATGTACTGTCAGCCAGGCTTTCTTGTTCCATCATAGAGCACAGGCAGAGTAGATTTAGCATAATTCTTATGGGCCCTAGGATTTTCGCAATGGCAAATGAGCATGGGCTTCAATTTAAAATCACTTAAAGTAGCTGCAATAGTGCCTGAAAAGAGAGTCAGACTGTTTTTTGAAGCTTTGAAGCCATTCATTGATTTCTTCTCTCTAGCTATAAAAGTCCTAGATGGCATCTTCCCATACAAGGCTGTTTTGTCTACTTTAAAAATCTGTTGTTTAGTGTAGACACCTTCATGAGTTATCTTAGCTAGACACTCTGGATAACTTGCTGCAGGCTCTACAACAGCACTTGCTTCTTCACCTTGCGCTTTTATGTTATGGAGACAGCTTCTTTCCTTAAACTTCATGAATGAGTCTCTGCGAGCTTCAAACTTTTCTTCTGCAGCTTTTTCACCTCCCTCAGCCTTCATAGAATTGAAGAGAGTTAGGACCTGGCTCTGGATTGGACTTTGGTTTAAGAGAATGTTGTGGCTGATTTGATCTTCTACCCAAACTAAAACTCTCCATAACAGCAATAAGGCCATTTTGCTTTCTTATCATACGTGTGTTCCCAGAAGTAGCACTTTTAATTTCCTTCAAGAACCTTTCTTTTGTATTCACAACTTGACTGTTTGGTGCAAGAGGCCTAGCTTTCAGCCTGTCTTGGCTTTTGACATGCCTTCATCACTAAGCTTAATCATGTCTAGCTTCTGATTTAAAGTGAAAGATATATGACTCCTACTTTCACTTGAATACTTAAATGCTGTTATAGGGTTATTGGTGGGCCTAATTTCAATATTGTTGTGTCTCAGAAAATATGGAGGCCCTGAGGAGAGGGAGAGAGTTGGGGGAGTGGCCAGTGAGTGGAGCAGTCAGAACACACACAAAATTTATCAATTAAGTTTGTAGTCTTATATGGGCATAGTTCATGGTGCCCCAAAACAAAGACAACAGTAACATCAAAGATCGCTGATCACAGATCACCATAACAAATACAATAATAATGAGAAAGTTTTAAATATTGCAGGCATTACTAAAATGTGATACAGAGACAGGAAGTGAGCAAATGCTTTTGGAAAAATGGCACCAATAGACTTGATCAACACACGGTTGCTACAAAACTTCAACTTGTAAAATATGCAATATCTGTGAAGCACCATAAAGCAAGATATGGCTATATATTTTTATTTAAAAACTGACACTTTAAATTCTGGAGGGAGAGAAGAGGAAATGAATGTTGCTTTTGTCTCATAGTATTCAGAGAGTCACCATCTGATATAGCTCACAGACACTTGGCCCATCTCTCAAAGAGTTGCAAATTGCTTCTGTGAGATTAAAAACAAAACCAAACAAAAAAAATGTGAAATTGCACATCTCATAAATTTTATTTTTGACTATATTACATAAATATACACTAAATACAATTACATTATAATTGCATATATAAAGATATTAAACTTCAGTATTTGAAAGAAGTACTACATCTTACCACAGATTCATTTATCTAGTAACCTTACACTCTTTCAAACCATTCTTGAATTTAACTATGTATTTTTACTGGCATGCAAACATCTTTCACAAATAAAAAAGCAAGTCTTCAACTTGGCCATCCAGACTCTTCTGGTTCTGCTCTGAAAAAGCAAGAAGTTAAGGCATATTTCTGCCTATTTATTGCTAGACAGAGTATTAGGTGTCTAGCTAGCCTTATTTCTATTAGAATTGGTGTTCATTTTAGGAAGCTGAAAAACAGAATAATACACAACCTGAATTAATGAAAAACACTAGTGGATGAAGAGGAAAGCTTTTCTATGTGGTCCGGTGTTGCTCTTTACATATTAGCATCTTTAGCAATTTCTTACCTAGATAACTAAAGAAATATATAATTTTTTATTAAAATTTTAATACATCTTAAGATAGCTTCAGTACAGTTATTACTGATAACAAATATTTAACCAGGGTTCCGAAAATTGGAAGCGCATAAACTAGTAAATTTCATTTCCTGCCATTCTTGTCAACCTAATCACATTATTGCTACCCAGTATCCTTGATCTAGGTCAATCAGTATATTACCAAGGGATATCAGAGCTGCAGTGGTCAGTAAGTGGACAGCAAACAGGAAGTAAGCAGAATGTCTGTAATGTAGACCTATATATACCATAGGTATACATTGTCTATTAAATAAGAGGAATTCTGATAATAACACAAATTTGATCAAAATTTTACCTCTTACATATAACGTTTATTCTAAAATGACTGGGCAGATTAGAGTTGGAACTTGCCAACGAATGCATTCATTCTAAATTAGTGACCTGGGGGATTGGGCATGAATGCTGAACACAGTATGAGCAATTATTACTCTGTAGTAATTGTTTCCATAATACATTATACTCATTTCACCACTCAAAACACCAAAGGAAACCTGTATACATAAATAATAACAAAACACAAGCATGGTTAATACTGTTTCCCTATTAACTTTATGTTGCATAATACTTATATAATGCTGTGAAAATTCTCACTTACAATGAAGGGTAATGATTACAGTAATACTTTATTCAATGCTTTAATTTGTCCCATGAATCATCCAGGCCAATGTAATTGCATTGTTAATATGACACCTGTTGAATAAACAGGTCATACACAAATGGAATGGGTCCTTCTTAACTGGGCCATGTTAAGCATGTCTATGGAAGGATCTTCCAGATAGTTTTACCTGGATGTATCTTTTTTTTCCAAAATAGTTTTTTTTTAAACATCTTTATTGGAGTAGAATTGCTTTACAATGGTGTGTTAGTTTCTGCTGTATAACAAAGTGAATCAGTTATACATATGTTCCCATATCTCTTCCCTCTTGCATCTCCCTCCCTCCCACCCTCCCTATCCCACCCCTCTAGGTGGTCACAAAGCACCTAGCTGATCTCCCTGTGCTATGCGTCTGCTTCCCACTAGCTATCTATGTATCTTATTACCAGCTCTCTGAGAGAAAATACAATGAGTTTTGTAAATTTATACATTACACTAAAAATGTAGGGCTGATTATCCTACAAAACTAAAAGGGGATTGAGGAAGGTTCGCTGGCTTTAAACAGGCTATCTTGAGTCCTATAAAATATTTATTCCTGTCACATTTTATAGTTTTATAGTAAAATATGAGATATAATACCTAAATAATAAGATGTGGGTTATATTTAGTTATATAACAAGTTAATGAAAGATTTCATGTAAATCAGTGGCTATATAGAAAGGTTTTTGAAAGATCACTGGTGATTGTAATAATTATGGGATATATTTCAACAAGCATGGAGTGAGACAATGTTGATTTGCACTATAGAGAAAGAGAAAGCAATTATGAATAATAATATAAAAGTCTTTTTTTAGAATATCTAAAAGGGATTTATTATCTTTAAAATGCAATGAGAAGACAGAGTAGAATATGCCTTATCTGAATTCCTGTCAAAAATTTTGAAAATTTTCAAAAACAAATCTACAGCAAGGGGATAAGATAAATGACACGTCTATAGACTCTGGGAAGAAATCAAAGCATAGATTTCTCCAAAAGGCAGGGAATAAGCATAAACACCTTATCTCTCCCTTGGCTTTAAATGCCTAATCCTTGCAAGTTACAAAAATTCTCAGAAGTACGATGATAATCCTCGGAATAGAACTAAAGGCGACTGCAGACTTAGAAGCACTCCAGGCAAACTACAAACAAAAATAAGGAAATGTGGGAGAAAAGTAGAGCACTTACATTTTATACAATAATATGCAGCCATTAAAAATGAAGATGTTGAAGACCTCATGACAATTTAGGAAGTATTTCTGCTATACTGTTTTGTTAAAAATATCACAATATAAAATCAGCTATCAGAGGATAACTGGAACCGAAGAAGTAGTGGAAGGGGATACAGAAATGTGTTTACAATGAATGACTTTGGGTATGGGAGAACAGGGGAAATTTTTTTCTCTACTAGTAAGCTTTTTCTATATTTAGAAATTTCTTTAATAAGTATATATTTTATAACTAATATTTCTCAATGTGGCTTCTAAAAATGTAAGTGTCTTCTTGGATATATTACAGTCATGGAAAGAGAAAGAAAATCAGTAATGATGTCAGAAGAACATGTTAGAATTTGAATAGAGTGAAGATTGAATGAGGTGAAGAACTTGTTAGAGATATTTTGATCCCAACCTGGAAAATAATCATCTCATTAATATGTTCTAGTACTAACTATAGTTATTATGCTGAAAGATTCAACATTTAACACAAGTCATACTTTTCTGGAAATCCTAGTCTTACAGTGGAATTGGGGGGAAAAGGAAAAAAAAATAGTAGAGCAGGAAGATGGGAATCAGAATTTAAGGGGTTATGGGACTGGAGGGGTAGGGAGCACAGTAGTAAATAAATTTGTCACATAGGCCTCAATGAGAGGGTGAGATTTGAGCAAAGCTCTGAGAAAGGTGAATGGGTCAGTCAAGTGGAATTATGGCCGAATCTATTTTAAATAAATTGGCATTTGTGTTCCTTTGAAGGCTCCCGGAATTCTAGTAACACTAATGCAAACAGCCGCTTGATTCTTTGCGACGTTTACACAAATGATCCCACGGCACACATAATAAAATTTTCTATTCTGGGTTGCTGGCAGAAATTATTATTCTATTAGGATTTCATTCTATATTATTATGTTATTAGCACTTTGGGAGTTAGCAAGAGAAACTACTCAATGATAACAGCCTCATTAATGCCTCTAGTGAAACATTTAAAAAGTTCTTTATTGATCTTGGTTCCAAATACATCAAAATGCTGTATTACAGTTTTGTTGAACTATTCAACCTACTGGCATTTTCAGGTGAATAAGCTCATTCCCAGTTCAAATGTCCTTGTTCTTGAGCTCCAGGTAGAATGAAGAAATAGCAAAACTGGCCTACCTCTTGAAGATATAAGATCTTTTATTCAAGCTTCTTACTCATTTTTTTTATGTATTTCTATTTTCTATATTATGAATCTGCTACTGTTCATCTTTTGTCTTTAAAACGTTTAAAATATATACACAGACATACAAAGTGAGGAAACCTCAAGAATAAAAACTTCAATGAATATAAAGTTTATTGTATAAAAGCCCTAGATCCTAATTCACTACCATATGACTAGTTCAAACAAGTAAATAAATGACTTTTTGAATTGGCTCTCAGGTTTTGATCTAGAGATCTTGAATGAGTTTTATGCTAGTGCCAGTGAAGCCCTATTTAACTCACAGTTTCTGTCATGAAATATGTATATATTTTCTCCATGTGATTGAAATGACGTCATGCTAATTTGTCAACAATGACTTCATGTTAATTATTGGGCCATATGATATTCAAGTTCACCTGGTTCTCATTCAAATACATCTTAACTGCAGTAAATGCCAATTTACTGAGGCTTGCACTTGATGTGTCACTATCGAGGGCCATAAGAAGCATATAATATTCTAGCTATTTCTCAGAAAATGCCTGAAATCACTAACATAAAGTCAGTAGAATGGATGATTATTTAAATGCCTTATTTCTAGTTATATAATTTTCTGACTTCATGAAAAGTAAGACAATCAAGAGCAAGTGGACTGAAAGTAGACATGAAATGATTTACAATGATGTGCACAAAGGAAGAATATACATTATGTAAGTAGGGCAGTCACAGGGCCCACTGTCTTACTATACTGAGGCAAACTGATATTTAATAAAATATTTTGAATCATTTATTATTCAGCCAACTGGTTAAAAATTCATTCATACTGAAATCATCTGAATTGTGCTTTATTTTTATTCTAACATAAATGTAAACTCATACTTCTATATAGTCTCTTCTGTCACTATGATTTAAGAGCAAAGAGTTTGAATGGGATAAAGTCTTAATGTTTCATATATATAAACAAAAACGTGTTATAGAAACATCACGACTAGGGCTTCCCTGGTTGCGCAGTGGTTGAGAGGCCGCCTGCTGATGCAGGGGACACGGGTTCGTGCCCTGGTCCGGGAAGATCCCACGTGCCGTGGAGCGGCTGGGTCCGTGAGCCATGGCCGCTGAGCCTGCACGTCCGGACCCTGGGCTCCGCAACGGGAGAGGCAACAACAGTGAGAGGCCCGCGTACCACAAAAAAAAACCAAAAACAAACCAAAAAAACCCATCACAACTAGTTATTTCAAAAACCGAAAAGTATCATACGGTTTACTATGAACCTGTGAGTGAGGTCATTCCCTAATTCCTACTCCAATATGAAATAACCTATCTGAGTAAAGTTAAAGTAACTTATATTAGATTTGGCAGAAAGGTAGAGAACTTAAATCTCTAGCATTTGTGATTCCGAACTGTATTACTATTGAAATTAGGAAGGCATATAAAAACCCCAAATTAAAAAAAAAAAACAAAAAACAAAACTGTCTTCTCATTACCCATGCAGTTAGCTCTGCCATGTGTTGAACAGATTTTTATGCTTTTTACCTAAAAATCTTTTTGTCAGCTGTTATAATTTGAAGGTTGTTTCATTGACCTGTCTAAAACTTTTTTTTTTTTTTTTTGCCGTACGTGGGACTCTCACTGTTGTGGGCTCTCCCGTTGCGGAGCACAGGCTCTGGACGCGCAGGCTCAGCGGCCATGGCTCACGGGCCAAGCAGCTCCGCGGCATGTGGGATCTTCCCGGACCGGGGCACGAACCCGTGTCCCCTGCATCAGTAGGCATACTCTCAACCACTGCGCCACCAGGGAAGCCCTGTCTAAAATTTTTGAGATGAAAATAGACTCATATTTTTTTAAAGCTAATCTACTTAGCCAGGATTCGGTATTTTTTTATGCCAACATTTACCTTGACAAAAGTAAATAAGCCTATATATTACTATTATGAATTATATTGAAAAAGTCTATAACAAGCTAATCGTTTTTCTTTTTTTTACATCTGCTCTTTATGCTTCTAAAACATGAACGAAATTCAATTAAAATTTTACTTTGAGAGGCAGATCTGTGAACTAGAAAAAAGAGTGTTTGTGAACTCAGAATACGCTCCCTTTAATTGATTACACTCAGGCTCATAAAATACATACAGCAGATGAACTGTGCATATTTCATTGTATTGCTATAAAAGGGATTCATGGGAGGTGCTAGATTATTATTAGTGTCCAAATAATGTCGTAGCAAAAAAAAAATTGGAGATAGATTTAAAAGTACATATATCCCCGAAGTCTATTATAAAACAGTAAAAACTTTCACTAACAACAGAAAGTTTAAATTTTAACCACATGCTTAAAGCTCACATGTGATCTTCAGTTTTTGTGCCAACTCTTCCATTTCTAAAAAAGCTCTTTAATTTTCTCTTCTATATGAAAATAAAGTGTTCTGATATATAACTAGAGTGGAATAAAGTATACACGTTTGCAATGCTGGGTTTTTTCTTCCCACTATCGAGATGATTTTTTCTCGTGAAATTACAAAGCCTAGTGCTTTACTGTCCTCTATTGTCATGATCTCAGTATAACACTTCTGTGCATGATAGAGTCTAACATCATTTGAGATTTTTCAATGAGGAAATAATATATAGTCTAAAGTTTTAAAGATGCCACAGAAGAGGAATCTGATGTCTCTCACATTATACAAAGAAAACTAAGCAATTCATTTGAAATAATATGACATAGATGATTACCAGACAACAGACATATATTTATGTCAGGAAAAAAAGAATCTCACCTTCTAAAAATTTCCTTAGTTTTCATGAATCAATTAGATATTGCCTCTTGTCCCAGAGCATATGTTTCTAGAAAACAAACTAAACATGGCCTGGCAGAAATTCTCAATCTGTTGTAGTTTGCCAAATGTGATGTTAATAGTCTGTGATGGTGAAGAGAGATTATGTGAAGTAATCACTATATACCTCACTGAAAATACATACAGGCCAGAGTTAATTTATTTACAGTCCAGAGATCAAGTTCCTCTCTCCTCTCTGTAGAGACATTAACAATTTAAATACCAACTTTACTAAAATTTATTCAGATAACACAATTCAGTTTTATGCTTGATGAAATACCAAAGTGTACTACATTACTAGCAATCTGTTTCAATGATATAGTAACAGTTTCCTTAAACTTCATTTGCATAGATAGCGACAATATAAATAGCAAAGAGATGCTTTCTAGGGCATACAAGTAAAGGATGGAAGCGAAAGGGAGGAATTGTTGTCTTAAAAATGTCATTAAGGATGAGCTAATCATCTTGGTCTTGCTGTAAAAGCTCAGTCATCGTCTTTGCTGACAAACTAAGCCTTGACAGATCACACCACGGACTCTACAGGCAGCCTTTGCCTCCCAGCTATTGTCTACATTGGCGCTGTTCAAGCGAAATATAATGTGAGCAACGTAAATCATTTTTTAAGCAAAAACAAAATAAGTAAACAATTTTAATCATATATATTTATTTGACCCAGTGAACCCCAAATATTATCATTTGAACACATCATCAATATGAAAAGCATTAAGGAGGTAATTTACATTTTTAAAACTCTGTTTTGAAATCCAGCGTGTAGTTTACATTTATCCACGTCTCAAGTCAAATCAGCCACATTTCAAGTCCTCAGTAGCCACATGGTGTCAGTAGCTTCTGTATTGACATATGGATCTAGAACTTCTGAATTCAGTGAAAGATTTCTGAAATGCCTAGAGTGCAGTGGTTTTCTCCTTCCAATGACCCTTACCTTGTAGAGTCCAAGTGGGGAATCACACCTTGTACATAGAGGAAGACAACATAAGAACAGCTTATGCCCCCAGACAGTGCAGGACATGCCACCCAGATGATGCAGGATAATCTACTCAACAAATATTTGAACACCTGTCATGTCATTCTGCATCAGTTAACAAAATTAAGTAGAAATTATAAGCATGGACTGTGGTTGCAGTCTGCCTAGACTTGAATCTCAGCTCCACACCTTATAAGCTCTAGGGTCTGGAGTAATGGAGTTAACCTCACTGTGTTTCAGTTTCTTTTCTAGAAAATGGATAGGATAAGTATACCAGAAGGCAGATTAAGAGTGAACTTGAAGAAGAAAAAGAAAGGAAGGAAGGAAGGAAAAGAGGGAGAGAGGCGGAGAGAGAAGGGGAAAGAAAACCTCTCATCCTGGATCTCAAATTCCTAAGTTTGGTGAAGATGATAAAATAAATAAGCAAAATACTCTAGGGATAAATTCTAGGGATAAAAATTTTAAAAGGAAAAGGGATAGATAGTTTTAGAGGGCTAGGGCATGTTTTCAAATTTTAAAAGATTGGCCAGAGAGTCTTAGAGAGATGGTGACACTTGAAAGTGAGCCATATGTTTAAATACGGGGTAAGAGGTTTCCACATGAAGGGAATAGCAAATAAGCAATTCCAAAGTCAGGTTCCTGCCTAGCGTTATCAAGAAACAGTCAAGAGACCTATGAGGGCTTCCCTGGTGGTGCAGTGGTTGAGAATCTGCCTGCCGATGCAGGGGACATGGGTTCATGCCCTGGTCTGGGAAGATCCCACATGCCATGGAGCAGCTGGGCCTGTGAGCCAAGGCCGCTGAGCCTGTGCGTCTGGAGCCTGTGGTCTGCAACGGGAGAGGCCACAACAGTGAGAGGCCCGCATACCACAAAAAAAAAAAAAAAAAGAGAGACCTATGAGACACAGACAGAATGAGTGTCTGTGTCTCTAGAAGTGTCTCTAGAAGAGCAATAGAAGATGTGGGCAGAGAGGAATTGGGTGACCAGAACATGGAGGGTCATGTATACAACTAGTAAGCCTTTAGCTTTTAAGACACAAAGTAGAAAGTCAATGCAATACAATCCTTACAATCCTATGGTGCATTGTAGCTGACTGGTATACTCAGAATAGTCTATACAAAACACATGAAGAAGTGTGAAAATTAGAAATGTGTTCAGTAACTAGGTAAGACATCATGATGTCTTTTTCCGGGGAGGTGGTATTGATAGTCGCATTCTAGGTGTAGTTTGAAAGTGGAGCCAGCAGAACTTGTTGAGAGATGAAATATAGGGTTTGAGAGAAAGAGAAGGATCAAGGATAACATTAAGATTTGCTTAGGTAATTGGAAAAATGAAGTTGCCACAGTTTAGGTGGGAAAGATGGAGGGAAGAGCAGGTTTAGAAGTGAAAAGAAGGAGTTCTGTTTTGGACTTGTTAATTTGAAGATATCTTTTTAAATGTATTGAGAACTAGAGGCCTGTAAGGTAAGGAAAAAGGGGGAAAAAGCATTTGGCCTCCTACAAGCCAAAATCCTAGGCCATAATCCTAGAAAGAGATGTGTCAAAGGATGCACTGATTCCAGTCTCTTCTTCTATTCCTCATCTCAAATAGGTCCTCTGTGCAAGCCAGCAGGCCAGAGTGAAACTTCCTATTAAGGTGCTCCCTAAAATGTGTCAGGTCAGGGCAGAGTGAGATCTTCAGTAAGCCTACAGGAACAGATTGCTAGGCTGTTTCGTGTTGGCATTCTAGTCAATGTTTGTATCTTTACCAGAATTTGGAATAAGACTTGCAGTTATTGTAACATACCAGCTGGTATTGAGATCGTGAAAGAGAAGATGCATAGCTCCTACCTACCTCTAACTGCCAGAGGCTACCAATATTTACCCAAAGTACCCAACAGTTGCTCAACAGCCAAATTGGCTTGGGTCCATTCAACACAATCAGATGAGAAGGAAATCTTGAAGGTGCTAGGCAAATCACTAACATTTTAGAAGCACAGACAACATTTCAAGAAAATCTTTTGTAACAACTTCCTTTGGCGATAATCTCATGAGCATGAAGCCTAATTGTGCTTAGATGAGAGAAAAGATCAACTGATAACTAGAATGGAATATATTTAAAAATCACTGAATAATTTCCAATCACATGTTTTCTCTGGGCTAGAACTCAACTGAGGTTAGATAGAGCCAGAAATTTTACCACAGTCTCATAAGATGTTCCACCTAGAGAGACAGAGTGTTTGATGTAAACTCTTTAAGAACACACATGTGGAAAGGCCATGATCCTAGAAAGAGATGTGTCAGGGGACGCACTGATTCCAGTCTGTTCTTCTATTCCTCATCTCAAATAGGTCCTCTGTGCAAGCCAGCAACCATGTTTCAGTTCACAATCCACTCTTGCATGTGACCAGTTCATGCTATCTTCTCTCTTCAACCATCAACACTTGCTCCTACCCTACTCACTGACAAAATGGATGCAATTGGAAGAGAACTTCCACATGACCCACATCACACATAAAATCTACCTGCCTCTGTGAAAATATTCCCTGTCTTTCTTCCTGTTCCTCTGGTTGAAGTCTCAGTGATCCTAGCCAAAGTTATGTCCCCTACTTGTGCACAAGAATTCATCCCATTTTACAACTTAATTCTGTCATTCTAGCAATTTACTCCTCTTTGTTCAAAATCATATTTTTTTTCATTCTATTGGATTCTTCACATCCACTCTTATCTCTCTAATTCTAAAAGCGAGCTTCTCTTGATTCTGGTATTTAACTCAACAGTCAAACCCCAGTCTTCATTTATTTGACCCTTTAGCTACGTTAAATACAATTGTTTACTTTCTCTTTCTTGGAGTAAATCTTTCACCTGGCTTGTAGGAAGCCAAATTCTGATGGCAGGGTCAGCCAAAATCCTCTAATCAGATTGGCCAGAAAAAGTCTCCATTTAGTGGGGGTTCCTTACTGTGAGAATGTTAAACTTGCTAGTGGGGAACTGGTAAAATCTTTCTAGCCATACTGTGTCTTTTCACACCACTTATCTCATCAATGAAAAAAAGATTTTAAAATCACTAATGACAATTAATAACACCTGCACATGTACATTTCAAGAATGATATTGAAGTACTTAAGCACCCCGAAGTATAGATTCCTGATTCAGATAGTGCAAACGCTAACCAAGCACCCCTTGGTTATAGTTAAGGTTAACTAAGATACAGAAACTCACACCGATATAACATTCAGTTTATGTGGAGCAAATGCTCCTCACTTTTCTAAATCAGGGCCAGATAACATTGCATCACACTTGAACCAGTACCCTTAATCCATGCCATTTGCATATATGTAAATAATCTGTCAGTTTTTTCCTGGTCAATATGTATGTGAAATCATAAATTTGAGGACTAGTTACATTTGATTCTAATAATGCACTTTTAATAAATTCATAGCTCTTTGGTTCTGTAGACAATCTAAATGTACTTTGAAAATTGAATACCTTTTTATTTAGTATTCACCAAGGTGAACACAGTCTTCAGTATGAAAATTATTATGTTTTTTAGAATAGCATAAATGTGAGATCTATAAGCTCTGTAGTATTAGTGTTAATATAGATTAAAACAGCACTAGATGAGCCAAAGAAAATTTATCTCTTTGGTATCTTAGTGGGGCACAGTTTACACCAAATACATAATTAAAAAGAAATTATAATTACATTATTTTCTTTTCTTATAATTCCATTATGCAAAATCTGTCTTAGTATTCCTTTGACAAAAATCTCTGAAAATAGAATCAGGAGAATCTCATCTCTCTGGCTTGAGTTATTTTTAATTAATGCATATTACATTTCTCCTCTAATAATTAGTGATAAAACAAATTTCATTTAAATGCACTTTAGACAGCAGTGGAAAATTCTCAACACAAAGGTTGCCTGCATTCCTTAGCTCAGGGCCACATGTTTGTATTACTCCAACATTTTGTTTCCATCATCACATCTCCTACTACTGATTCCAATCTCCTGTTTCCCTCCTATAAGAACCCTTGTGCTTATACTGGGCTCACATGGATAATCCAGCATAATCCCTCCATTTTAAGATTCTTAATCATATCTGTGAAGTCCTTCTTTTTCTGCATAAGGTAACATTCACAGTTTCTAAGGATTGGGACATGAACATCATTGGAGAGCTATTATTCAGCCTCCATAATATCTAGCTGCTTAGTAAAGCCTCTGTTGGAATGTCATGTCAAATATAAAATGGCCATAACTGAGCATCTGAGATTCTCCCACAAACCAGCCCCTCTGTTAATGGCAACTCCATTCTTAAAATTGCTTTAGTCAAAATGTTTGGTATCATTTTTGATTCGTCTGTTTCTCTAAAGATCCCAAATCCAATCATTCAATAACCAAATCCTGCTGATTCTGTGTTCAGAATTATGTCCCTTTTCACCACCTCCAATGTTACTAACCGCGACTGCTCCACCCTTCTCTCCTATCTATATCATAGCAGCAGTTACACTTCTGGTACCTTGAAACCTATTCTCAGCACAATAGGCAGAATGAACATATTAAAACTGTTCATGCAAATCATGTTGCTTTTCTACTCAAAACTCCGGAATGTGTTCCCACCTCATTTTTAATGAAAGGCAAAGTTCTTTCTATCCATATGCCCTGGTCCCCCACCTGGTCCCTCTCTAACCGCATGTCCAGCTTCTTTCCACCTGGCTCACTCTGATCTAATCACACTGCTTTTACACTTCTTGAACTTGCCAAGAATGATTCTTCCTTGCATCTCTGCACTAGGTCTTCTCCCTGTGGGAATGCTCTCCTTGCTAATATCTTCATGACCTTCTCCCTTACTTCCTTCAGGGTTTGGCACAAATGTCATTTCTCAGTAAGACCTTCCCCGGCCTTCTTATTTGAAATGTGAACCTGTCTCACATCTAACACTCTCACTTTACTTTTTCTCTGTTATTACCATCCATTTACTAGATATTTCACTTATGTTATTTATGCCCTGCTTCTCCACAGGAATATAAGATCCATGAGAGCAGAAAGTTTTGCATATATGGCCCAATACTCTATGCTCACTGCTGACACATGCTTGAATCATAAGTGCTGTGTCAATATTTTTGAATTAACAAAAAGTGTAGAGTTGTTATTCAAAACTTTTTTCTATGTGTCATCTTTAATCACTGGGTTTAGATACCTATTCATTGTAATCTGTTGAATCTTTTAGAAAGACTACATATAGAGGAGTGACACAATATTCCTTGTTTGGGCCAGCAGCACCTGGTAATCCCTTTCATGCTTGTGTTTCTAAAAGTCTTGAAGAATTTCTATCCTATACCAAGTGCCATTGGATGCCATATATGGATATTTCTCCAACAGTGAAATTATAGCCTGTGAAAATACTATATATAAGATTGTTTTTTGATATAAAGGTCTACTTTTTTCGTGATACTAAATTTATTCTAATTCAAAAATAAAACCAAATAACATAAAATAAAGCACTAGAATTACTGGTATAACTATTATTTCAGGGGTTGTACTAGGATGAAGTGATTAGAACAGTTATTGGTTTTCCCTTTCACCTAAGGCTCTAACATGGCTTGGTGCTAATTCTGTCTTTATTTAAAATTTAGATAATTTTTATCATGCAATTTTGCATTATGTTTTATTTATTAAATATTTTATTAAATATTATTTATCTTGGTTACTGAGCTTTTTTGATAATCCCTTAAATTGTGTTCCTGAGACAGGTACCTCATTTCCCTCACTGTCAACCCAGCCCTGTATCATACAAGTTCTACTGCAAGAGAATAGATAAATATTAAAAAATAATTCCCACATGCCCTTGCTTACTTGGCATATTCCACCCAGCAAAACTAGAACTATCTGTCTTACTGACCAAGATGTTTTTTGCCTTCACCACAAAATTTGGACTCATACTTAACACAGACATGGAGGGTAGACCCTTGAGATCATTGGCTAGTGTTTCAGAATTAAAAATCATAATAATCCTTACAGAAATCTATTTCAAGCCTGGCTTTAATTAATGAAAAAATATGTATACAGAACAACCCTTAAGATCGCATATGGAAATTAAGAATCCCACTAGACACCCAAGAGAGTAAACTGAAAGCTATTAGAATTACTAAGAGAGTTCGGTATAGTGGCCATGTGAAAAAATACAGAAAGCTTTTCTTCAGACTAGTACAAAGCAATTGGGTAATATAACAGGAAAATTGAATACAACAAAACTGAGCTATTTAATATATGAATTGAAAAAAATGAAGCATAATTACATACTTGAACTGGAAAAGAGAATTTTACAAATGTAAATTCTTACATTAATTCACAGTTTTAGGCTAATGACAAATAAGGACCAATGGTGCTTTTAAAACTTGAAGGAATTTGACTTCCATAGCATTGATATAAAGCCACAACACAAATGCAGAGATACACACAGCTCCTCAGCAAAGAATGTGGGAATTATTTGATCTAGGCATTTAAAGAAATTTCTGTCCAATCTTTAGCTGACCACTAAACAATTCAATCATAAATTTCAGTGGTCACATATGACAAAGAATACAGACTGTATATAATTAATCCAGGAAAATCAGTAAACTAACAGCAACAACAAAGGCAACAACAGAAAACGCGGGGGAGGAGGGGATCTGATTTCTAGAATTGCCTTTCTTTCTTTCTTTCCTTCTTTCCTTCATCCTTTCTTTCTTTCTTTCTCTCTTTCTCTCTTTCACTTTTTTCCTTCTTTCCTTCATTCTTTCTTTCTTATAGCCTTATTGAGGTATAATTGATATACAAGACACTGAACATATTTATTGTATATGATTTTATGAGTTTGGGTATGGGCATGCCCCCATGAAACCATTACCAAAATCAAGATAATACATATATCCATCAACTCCAAAAATTTCCTTCAAAAATCTCCTCATAAACCTTTGTTTTTGTTTCATTTTGTGGTAAGAACACTTAAGAGACTGACTCTCTTAACAAAAATTTTAAGTGAACAGTACAGTATTGTTAATTATAAGCACAATATTGTACAGCGGATCTTTAAAAATTATTCGTCCTGCCTAAATGAAACTTTATACTCATTGAACAACTCCCAATTTCTCCCTCCCTCCAACCCCTGGAAACCACCATTCTACTCTCTGCTTCTCTGAATTTGACGATTTTAGATTCCTCATGTAAGTGGAATCATGCAGCATTTGTCCTTCTGTGACTGGCTTATTTCACTCAGCATAATGTCCTCTAGTTTCAGTTGTCACACAGGGCAGGATTTCCTTCTTTTTTAATAAGATTTTATTGTGTGTATATACTACATTTTCTTTATCCATTCATCCATAGATGAACATTTAGAGTTTTTTCCATAGCTTGGCTACTGTGAATAATACTATATTATTTAAAGTATCTAGTTTACAAAAAATTTATGAGATATTCAAATAAATAGGAAAGTATGAAGCCTAGACAGAAAAAGAAGTCAACAAAAAAAGTCCCTGAGGCAGCCCACATGTTGAAATTGCTAGACAGAGACTTTACTCAACTATTACAAATACATTCAAAGAGTTAAAGAAACTCGTATATGCAGAAGGGAAAGAAATGTATAATGATGTCAGTCATTGAATTTAGGGCCAACCCTAACTTATTGTAACCTCATCTTAACTAATTACATATACAAAAACTCTTTTTCCAAATCAGCTCACATTCTGATGTTCTAGATGGACACAAATTTTGGAGGGACCATACTCAAACTAGGACATAGGTCAAATAAGTTTTCCCAGTCTTAGTAACATAAAGAAAACATAATAAAGGAAAGTTATCAGAGCCTTAAAGACTTGTGGGACACTATCAAATGTACAAGATCTAGTGGGAGTCTGTTAGGGAAAAGAGAGAGAGAAAGGGACAGAAAGACTTTCTGAAGAAATAATGTTCAATAACTTTCCAAATTTAATGGAAAACATTTTCATATCCAAGAAGCTCAATGACTTCCAACTAGTATAAACTTAGCACAAATATCTAGACACATCACAGGACAACTGTTGAAAGCCAAACTAAAAAGAGAATCTCAGAAGCAGCAAGAAGAAAGTTACTGATCAAGTACAAGGGATCCTCAAAGAGGTTAAAAGCTTACTTCCCATTAGAAACCATGGAGTCCAGCAGGCAATGGGACAACATATTCAAAGTGCTAAAAGAAAATGATTGTCAACCAAGAAATCTATATCCAGCAAAACTACCCTTCAAAAATGAAGGAGAAATTAAGATTATACCAAGATAAACAAAAACAGAAAATTCATTGTTAGCAGGCCTGCCTTATAAGAAATACTTCAGGGAATCCTTCTGGCTGAAATAAAAGGACACTAGACAATATCATTTGTGAAGAAATAAAGAGCACCAGTCTACATAGGTAAATATAGAAGGTATATATGTATATTTTTGTTGGTAATTCTTTTTTTCCTACATGATTTAAGATAACTGCATATAACAATAATTATAAAACTATGTTGATGAGATTATAGTATAAAAGAATATAGTTTTTGTGATAATGTTAGTACAAAGAAGGGAGAACAGCAGGGATATATTGGAGAAAGTCTTTGAATACTATTGAAATTTAGCTGATATTAGTCTGAAATATATTATTATAAGTAAAGATGTTGATTTTAATCTGCAGGAAAACCACTAAGAAAATAACTCACAAAATATAGTAACAGAAACACCAAGGGAATAAAAATGACATACTACAAAATATCTATTTAATACACAATAAGTAAAGGAGGGATAGAAGAACAGAAGAGACAAGATTTACAGAAAACAGGAGAAAAAAATCACAGACATCAACCTACCTTATCAGTAATTGCATTAAATAAAAATGAACTGAACACTTCAATAGTAACAATGGATCAAATGGATAAAAGATCATGATCCAACTATATGCTGTCTACAAGAGACACATCCTAGATACAAAGACACAAATAAGTTAAAAGTAAAAAGACGAAAAAAGATATTGTGCTAAGAATAAGGAAAAGAGAGCCAGAATAGTTATACTAATATAGATGTTAAGGTAAAAATTGTTAGTAGGGACAAAGTACATTTAAAAATGATAAATGGACAAATTAGTCAGGGTGACATAACACATAAACATGTGTACACCTAAAAAAGCCCAAAAATGCACAAAGAAAAAATGGCAGAATCTAATAGACAAGTAGACAATTTTACAGTAAGAGTTAGAGAACTCAGTGTACCACTTTCAATAATGGATAGAACAATTGGGGAGAAGATCAGCAAGGAAGTAGAAGACTTGAACAAACCTACAAACTGATTGGCTCTAATATACATCTATAGAAGACTCCATCCCACCACAGCATAATACACATTCTTCTCAAGTGCACATGAAACATTCTGTAGGATAGACTATATCTTAGTCTTTAAAGGCAAGCTTCAATTAATTTAAAGATTGAAATCATACAAGATATATTTTGCAACCACAATGGAATTAAATTAAAAATCACTAACAGAAGTAAATTTGGGAAATATACAAATATGTGGAGATTAAACAACACACTCCTAAATAACAATTCTGTTCAAAAAAATACAATGAAAAATAGAAAGTACTTTGCAATGAATGAAAATGAAACTACAGCATACCAAAGTTATGGGATGCAGCAAACTCAGTGCTTAGAGGGAAACTTATAGCTATAAAAGTCTATAATCAAAAAGAAGGAAAATAAAAAAATCAATAAATACCTTAAGAACCTTAAGAAACAAGAAAAAGAAGAGCAAAGAAATCTTAAAGAAAGCAGAAGAAAAAAATAATAAAAACCAGAGTTTCTGAAATCAAGACTAGAAAAACAATAGGAAAATCAATGAAACTGAGAGTTGCTTCTTTTTTCTTCTAATAAAAGAGTTTCAAGATACAGAAGCAAAAATTTGCAAATAGAACTACAAGGAGAAAGTCATGAATCCACAAATCCAGTCAAAGTAAGTGAAAGAAAGAGGATAATAAGCACAAGAGAAGACACCAAAGAAACTGAAAACTAACAAACTGTTAAATTCAACAAAGCCAAAAGTTCATTCTCTGAGATGATCAACAAAATGGATAAACACGGAGCTAGACTGATGAAGAAAAAAAGAGAGAGAACACAATTTGTCAATGAAAGACTAACTACAAATTCTACAAACTTTAAAAGAATAAAAAATAAGTTATGAACAATTGTAGGCCAAATTATTCAACACTTTAGCTGAAATAGAAAAATCCCTTGAAAGACAATAAACACATGGCAAATAAGCACATGTAAATGATCTCCACCCCATTAGTCATCAGGAAATGCAAATGAAAAAACAAAATACTACTACGCACATATTAGCATGTCTAAAATTAAAGACTGATAATACAGTGGGTTGGCAAAAATGTGAAACCATTGAAAATCTCTGCTGATGGGGTGTTTGGAGGTTTCCTAAACATTGTACAAACGCTTAACATATTACTTACTCATTTCACTCCTAGATCTTTAATCAAGGGAAATGAAATCACACAATTACTGAAAATGGAAACTAACCTATGATGATAAATAGCACATCAGCAGTTGCCTGGCAGGGGCAGAGGGAAGGATAGAGTGCAAAGCAGCACAATGAAGTTTGGGGGAAGTGATGGAAATATCCTGTACATCAATCATGGTGGTGGTTTCACGGTATATGCATCCATAAAAATTGTATCTAATTTTTCTCTTTAAATGGATGCAGTATTTGTCTCTAAATTTGATAAGAAGAAAACATAAAAGAAACAGACAAAAATTACATATAGTATTTCTTGAACACTAAACACAGTTAAAATATTTAGCCTTCATTCTAAGAATCTTTTAGAAACCCCTTTATGGGCCAAGGCTTTATTTATTTTTTGTTAGGTTGGTCATGTGACTCTGCAGAGACTAGAGGTATATTAACAGATCATTTTTCTAAGCACAGGGTCAGAAAAATGATTGCTCCTTTCTAAAAACTCATTTTGTATACATATAAATATTTCAACAAGGGAAAGGTACATAAAACTTTTGCAAAATGCCTAGAAAAGCAATCTTTCAAATAAGCTAAGCCCATAAAGTAAAACAGAAACAAATTTGGGTAATAGATCAATAAGTTTAATGTATCTTGGAGCCTCAAACTACCACTTTATTTTTAAAATCTCCGCAGTGGAATTAACAAGGAAATGGAACCTCTTTTCCCCATGCGCCCTCTGAAATTGTTCAAGAATTATCCAGTTTAATTAGACTCTCCTCTATAGTTAACAAGGTGTTAAGGGCCTAGTATGTTAAAGTAAGCATTTTCCTGTGTTCTTTTATTTTTATAAACAAATATCTTTCAGCCAGATTTTTCTCTATCCATTAGATTTCTAATTACTATTATAAAGGCAGTTTAGAAAAATAATCTGGTGACTTAGGCCACAGTCACCAGATAAGTCAGTGGAATAGACTCAAGCTTATTAATACAGGTTTCTTATCCACACGACCCAACTACAGGTCACATGTGCCACTAAGAATGACTTCCTATTCGATGTCAATCATCACAATAACAAGTAAACTGGGACAAGTAATATGGGGAATGTTACAAGGAAAACCAGAAGTGAAACCCAAAGTTGTGTTTTAATTTAACTTTTAATAAATACTCCATGTCATTTAATATACATTTGTTTTTAAAAATTTGTTAAGTGGCATCTGCAGTAGAGATACTTTGCTATTATAAACATTTCAGTGGAGCTGATGCATTTGCTTATAGTATTTATATTTTTAGCATGCTACTTCTGAAAGAAAATAAATGATAAACCACTGTTGAGTATTATAATCTTCCATTAAACTGTTTTCCCTGAATTTATAACCAGCCTGGTACCACTAGAGGGCAGGCTTTACATTGTAATGAAACATTCATTTTCTCATCCGTTATATTCGTACACATCTAAAATGTTTTAAAATTACTGTTTTAAGAGTAGAAATCTGCCACAGTGTAACTAACTTATTTTTCTCTGAGAGGTAAATTAAACTAAAATCATGTTTTACAAATAGTCCTTAATTTAGCTACTCAAGTGCAGTCATGTTAAAAATTTTTGACAGGACAGTTTTTTTAGAATCAGTGTTAGATGAATCATATGAGATACTACATCTTCATAAAAGTATGTTCAATACCAAATAAATACTGTTTTTTAATGGTTCACAAATAAGTTAGTGATTGAATTAATATTTGTGCTCCCTTGGTCCTATCACCTGGATAGGGCAAAAGGAATTCAGCATGAAATTTTAGCAGCTGGCTGTAAGGCAAAATCTCTGTACATGGTACAGAGTTCCTCGGTCAACAGAAACCTTTGAAAATGATCATTCATTCACAGGTCACATCATAAAATGTGTGTGTTATATATGGCATGACATTCCTATTTCACTGTGAAAATCTTATAGTGAGAATTGACAGTCAAAATAATCTTTGCACAAGTATGTGTATATGCCAACCTATATTAACATATATCCTCCAGTTCCTTCTCAGTTTATTTGGTGTGCTCTGCCACTCAGGAGAAACGGATCCCTAGACGATCACATTGGATATAATATACTTGATAATTGGGAACAGTTATTGAGCACTTAACATTTTAAAATACATAACGTGCTCAAAGGCACACAGTTTGTGACTGGTTGGATACCTGCAGCTGATACCTGCCACCTTTCAAAAAAGACTTATTTTTTCATATAAACATCCAAGGTCCAAGTAACTACTAACAAAGAAACACAAGGTATTTGAATCACTAGAGTGTAGTCTGAAGAGGGATGACCTCAGACTAAGGAGTGGCCCAGCTATAATCAAGGTACAATTTGAATTTATAATCCCCTTGGTAATTTGAGAGACGTAGATATGGCTACCTAAAGCTAAGCACCTTTTAATTTTTAAATGGAATTATGCTACATGAGCTAGATAAATTAAGTAGATACCAATTCAAGATTGTCACTTTATTTTGTGTAAATAATTATATTTTCCTTTAACTAAGCTTTAGTGTGTGGTAGACTAATTGCATTGATGGTCCCAGTTCATGACTTCCCTGAATCCATGTCTGTGGCAATTTGACTGTGCTTGTGCTGTGTGAACATGACAAGGCTGGCCTTTGTGAATGCAGGTTTGTGGTAGACTCATAGGATGAGACACTTGGAAGAAAGCCAGCAACAAGCCCCCAAAGCAGAGCTGGCTGACCCTCAATCCAGTGTGGAACCCTAAGGGGGATTAACTGTGCCCAGCGGGTAGGCAGAATAATGATCCCCAAGGATATCCGTGTTGTAATTCCTAGCACCTGCAAATATATAAGTGATACCTAAATGACCCAAAAGATGTCTCAGATGTGATTAGGTTAAGAATCTTAACATGAGGAGATTATCATGGATTATCTGGGTAGGTCTAACGGAATCTCAAGGGTTCTTAGAGGAGATAGGCAGGAAGGCCAGCGAAGGAGATCAGAGAGAAGGAGAGATGGATGATACTACACTGCTGCTCTGAAGGTATAAGAAGAGACCATAGACCCAAGAATGCAGAGGGCATCTAGAAACTGGAGAAGGAAGGAAACAGATGCTCCCCACAGAGCTTCCAGGAGGAAGACAGCTCGGCGGACACCTTCATCTTAGTCCTGTTAGACCCATTTCAGACTTCTGACCACCAAAACTGTAAAATAACAAATATGTGTTGTTTCAAGCCACTAAATTTGTGGTAATGTGTTACAGCAGCAGTAAGGAACTAGTATACCAGCCTTAAGCATAGCCTATAGATTCATGAGTTAATTTGATTTGAATTCTAAGTTCGGGGGGGTTTATTACCTCATTGATAACAGATATGCTCTTTGAAGTAGAGATTTTGTTTTCTACGTATAAAAATATCGCAACTGGGCTTCCCTGGTGGCGCAGTGGTTGAGAGTCCGCCTGCCGATGCAGGGGGCACGGGTTCGTGCCCCAGTCCGGGAGGATCCCTATGCCGCGGAGCGGCTGGGCCCGTGAGCCATGGCCGCTGAGCCTGAGCGTCCGGAGCCTGTGCTCCGCAACGGGAGAGGCCGCAACCATGAGAGGCCCGCGTACCGTAAAAAAAAAAAAAAATATATATATATATATATATATATATATGTATATATATCTCACAACTATTTTAAAAGGTGAGGTATAAGTCTGGAACCAAATATAAAATGTTTGCAGAACAGGCAAATGAGGGAGAAAAGGAGAAAGAGGAGGAGCAAGAGAGTAAGCTGTATTACCAGCATTTTTCTCTGTCAAATACCTTTGAAAATGGATGCAGTACCTCGATTACTTCATTTAAAAAACATACAGAGTAAATAATCTTAATGTTTCATTACAAAAGAAAAGCCTAAAATGCAGATAGTATGTAAGTTCTCCAGCTAAAAATGAGAGATCTTAGAACTGGGTATGAGTCCTATTAATAATGAAGTTTATTACTCTCGAAATCATAGTTCTAAGAAAAATTTAATAATATGACTTTAATATCATAAAACTAAGACTTTTTACAGTCAATGTACAGTGTTACAGTAAATCTGTGACCTAAGACATTTATATGAAATTCTGTGCTTCAGCAGAATGTGTTTTCAGATGAATGCTTACCTCTATCAGAAATAATGTAATTATCATGCAACAGCAGAAACAGAAAAATGTTGTATCCACTATGCTTTGAATGCCTATGTAAATAGTACTGAGTATTAGAAAAAATGTAATGTTATAACAAAAAATTCTGATTTTAATAACTTCTCTAAGGACTTTAGGGCTAATGGTTTCTTTCAAGTCTTTCCTAAAGCCCTTTTCATCAGGAAACACTAATTCCAAGTATGAAAAGAGAAATACTAAAGTATATAGTAGAGCACCACTAGAGAAAATTTTACCTAGTTTTTACTGTTGAGTATATATGGCCTACCAATTAGAATGATTACATTTCATAAATGGGCATTGCAAAACCAACTAATTGCATTTCCTTTACCTTTTCACAAAGCACTTCCCTCTTTTAGAAATGTCTCTTCTAAAGAAGCAGTTAGCTCTAAATTGGTATTTAATCATAAAGCAGTGTTACTAAGAGGAAAAAATTAAAATAAACAGATGAAATTAATTTCCATAGAATATTTTATTTAACACAGTACATATAAAAATTAGTTCAAAAAGTAACCAACAAAAATGTATTAGTTATTTTCATTATTTTTATACTAAGTCTTTACAATCTAATGTGTATTTTACATTTATTTTGTATCTCAATTCAGACAAGCCACATTTAATTGCTCAGTAACCAGATGTTGCCAGTAGCTACCATACTGGACATCCCAGCTCTAAAGAGAAGTAGTGAAAAGGAAAAGAAATTTTGACATTACTTTGTAAATAAGGGAATTGAAAAAGAATTGGGGAATATCCTAATTGCTTTTAGGGATGTATCCCAGTTCCACTGAATTAAAAATCTGCATTTGTCAGACCTGAAAATGGTCATTTTAAAATGGTCTCTAGATGTTCCTGTTCTTCAATACACTTGGGTTTGGGAACTACTGACATTGCGTTAAAGTGACTGTAGATTGTGACTCGTTAACAGAGTAGCAAAGAATCTAGAGTCATAGAGGATTTGGGTCATGGAGACCTTGATTTAAAATCAGATTCGTTGAATTATTGCCAGTGAAACATGACCAAGTTACTTTACCTTTCTTTCCAAGGCTTGTTCTTGAAGAGGCTAAGAATCTGTACCTCATATAATTATTAATGGGATTAAATAAAACAATGTCTGTGTATAAAGAGACTTGCAAAGTACCAAATAATTATGGGTTTTACTAATTATAATATGGTGCCAATAAGTCCAAATTGCAGAGTTTCATCCTTAAATGGGCCATTGTTCTATAACCCTTCCATGACCCCAAATGTTATTTCTGACTCTAGTTATGTCTCCTGAAATACTGTGCCTGTATTAGTCTACTTGGGTTACCATAAAAAAAATACCACAGACTTGGTGGCTTCAAAAACATAAATTATTTTTTCCACAGTTCTGGGGGCTACTAGTCCAAGATCAAGGTTCCATCAGGGTTGGTTTCTGGTGAGACATTTCCTGGCTTGTAGAGAGCTCCCTTCTCACTGTGTCTTTATAAGGCCCCCCTTTTCTGTGCAAGGGCAGAGACAGCGTTCTCTGGTGTCTCATGCTCTTTGTAAGAACACCAGTCATAATGGATTAGAGCTCCACCCTTATGATATCATTTTACCTTAATTACCCTTTTAAGGCCCCATCTCCAAATATAGTCATATAGGGGTTAGGGCTTCAACATATGAATTAGAGGGAATACAGTTTACTCCATAACAGTGCCACTGATTAGTATCACTATGTACTTATTGCCGAAACACACATCTGCAAGTTTCTGGCCCTGAAAAGTTGTCTGCTTGAACATTGCAACTTCCTCCCTGCACCATCTCTAAGCAAATCAAGAACAGAATCTAAATGCTATACCTCTGGTCTACATCCATGTGCCTTGGAGATCACTTTAGCCTCCAGACTTCACGAAAATATTGGCCATAAGCTTCCACAGTTGCTCAGCAAAGCATGCCAACTCACAAATAAATGAAATTTCGGGTCAAACTCTTTCTATCCATGAGATTAGATTGAAAACAAATACATAAAACTGATTCACGAGGAGGATAGCTTTTCATTGATAACAGCTATATTTTACTGTGAAGTTAGTTATTTGGGTTTTCTAATCTTTTGAAAGAACTGAGTGCCTCATTAAATCTAGACTGAGTATTGTACGATCATCACAGAGAAATGTGTTTTAGCCAATTGTTTACATAATATAGGATTGCTAACTTGATGAAATGGTCAAATTATAGCCCAATGAGAAAAGCATTTTGAACTTGTCTCTAATCTCCTATTCCAACCTTCCATTCCACATATAGAACTTATAATTTTTTTGCCCTTCTTTTTTTCTCATCAACTTTTTGTGTACCTAGGCTTATCCTTCTTGCTCTCTTTCCCTACTATAACTTATATTCTCCATCATGTTATAATGTTTCCTCTTAACCCGACAGCAGGCACCCTCAACCTCTTGTATTTATTACTTGCCAAATGTCAGTGATGGCTTCCTTCTCTAGCCCAAGCATAAGAATCCATTGTTTTCAAATAAGCAATGACGCAAATATACCAGGTCAAAATGTGATCTAGAAACTAACCAAAATGGTATTCTTCTTACCTATGTTCTATACTAAAGACAAGATTACAATACTTTAGATACTACCACACTAGTTTTAAATCTTTTATAAAATTTAGTCTTTTCTTCATAGGCTAAAAGCCTAACTAAAATCCACTTATATTTTTAAAGCAAATGCCAGCTGTTTTGTCTTTAATTAGATGTCATTTCAAGGGAAGGAGTTGTTCTTGCCCCTTTTATAATCCTTGGCAGAGATGTGATTGACAGTAATGGTATATAGTCATGATTGTTTTAATGTAGTTTGGCCAGATTTAATGCACAGCTCTCTCTAAACAAGAGAGAACTTATAACATTCAATTTCAAAGATCGATTTTAAAGAGATTTTTCTCAGACTGGTAAACATTACAAATTCCTCTTATCCTGTGATGTGAAATGTATCGGTTTGAGGGGGATATAAAACTTGGTTGAGCTTCTTTTAAAAATTATATTTAATACAATAAAATATTCTATTGTCATAATTATCCCAAAACAGTAGAAGAAACATTTAAATGTTATCTTATATTTTAAGGATGTTTGTGACATTTAATGGTTTCCTAGATAATCCTGTCTTTTTTGTCTGACCCGAGGATTCTCAAATATAGGTACCAGTGGACAGCTGTGCTTGGGTTCATCCTCAGCCTGCCCTAAACCAGGCTTGCCCCCAGGGCTAAACTAAACAAGAATAACTCGGACTTTCAACTTTTAGTGGTAGTTGTTTATTTTCCCCAAATTTAACACTGCCTATGACCACTTCTGCCTATTCATTGATAAAATATCTGATATAGTTTTTTAAAAAGGATAAAAAGCAGTTAAGTTTTTAGTTTCATGGTACTCAATGATGCAATTAGCATAATGCTATATCAGCTATGTTACTATGTTATTTTTAGATTTTCTTTTCCTTTTTTGTAAGTGAAATTAGCCATTTTGGATACACATGAATAAATTCACTTATTATGTCAGTTTGATCATATATCTTTTGTAATTGTTTACTAATCACTCACTGAAAACATGAATATTGTAAATAAATGAGATCTCTGTCTCCCATAAGCTACATGGATAGGCAAGTCATTCTTTAAAGATAATGCATGAACTTTTACTTGAAGAAGTTTTCAAGATGTAAAAAAGTTAAATTTTGTTATTCTTGGTAATATTCTGAAATATATCAGAAATTTAACAGAAATTCACCAGAAGAACTACATCAGAAGTGTAACAGGAAAACAATCTGGCACACCAAAATATTTTTATTCACAACATAAATTTGTTCATAGCATTACATATATTCAGGTGCCTGATATTTTGGAAGAGATGGAGTGCTCTAGTTTTCACCAAGTACAGAGAATTCTTATTGCTGTTGCTGTTGTTTTTGCCCTTTTTAATCTTGAGATAAGACTAGTAACTTGAGAAAGTGGTCAAGCTATAGGTCAATGAAAAAGGCACGGGAGAGAGAACACAGAAAAAAAAAAGTCTATGATTAAGCTGTACTAGTTTAAAAATAATTGAATTTGCTTGACTATAATCATTATTTTTCATTAATTGAAGCAACATGAATGCAATGAATGAATGCAATGAATTATTTCAAATAATACCCTAAGGGGCTTGGAACAGTACACAGACAAGCCTATCTGTCTTTAATGAAACTCTGAGTTAAAGATGTCTGTACCCACAAATCATAAATGATAGATGTTTCAGGATAAATTAGAAAAGATCATTGGTTATAACTGTCAAGTCTTCTTTTAAAAATCAACTATTGTTAGTTTCTATTACTAAGGGCAGACTAGACAAACTGATACCTGATTACATTGATTAACTATAATTGCTCAGAGTATTATTCTGTATAAATTTCATGATTATTTCATCAATACAAAATACATTTTTCTTTTTTTATTAGCAATTTTTATGGTGATGATTAGAGGTCTCTTTCTCAAAAGGGATCTTGATAAAAATAAATGAAATTGACTCACTTAGAATTGATTCATCTTCCCAGTGCATCAGTACTTTCAAACAAGTGTCTAAAAGACTTAAAGGGATTTTTTTAAAATGAAAAAATTATTTGTATCAAAAAATCAGTGCATATATAAAAGAATATATTCCTTTTAAGGGATATAAAGGGAAACACAGAGCTAGCTATAAAGTCCTATAGTCCTATGATGCATATCAACTGATGTACAGATTGCAAAACTGATATATGTTTCCTTTTAAGGCTCTCTCTCTAGGCTTTTTTGGGAAGATGAAGGGAACACTGGGAAATTTATTATTCCAATGTGGTATTTATACGTCCCTTAAATATCATATGCCTTGTATACATTTAACCAATAAATGTCACTTAATATAAAAATAAGAATATAAATCGGATGAATCCTTTCTCCTTTAACATTTGTTCATCATTCAATAACTATTTATTGACCCTTTACTTTGCGGTAGGCACTGTTCTTGAAAAAAGTCTGTGGAAAGGAGAATAAACATAAAATTGCTTGCATTTTGTTTTATCTTTTCTCCTATATTAACTCAGTCCTTAGGCTGTGGTTCAAAAGAAGTAAAGATCATCCCAACAAAATCAATTTTTTGGCCTCATGCTTCTGATATGATAATGGCAGCCAGCTAAATCTGAATTTAGCTACATATCCTCCAAAAGAATATGTATCACACAAGTAAATACCTTTCCAACCCACCCCTATGGCGGCATTACTAGGTGTCAGAGAATGCTAACAAGTTATATGTGAGGAGGATATCAGCTAAAGCACAGACAAGACCGTGTGGAAAAGACAGAGGCCAGAGGTGCCTAATGGTTGATGGAACACAGAGAGAAAAATCAAACAAAAAAATGGGAAGTCTCTGACTCTGAATGGAGAAATACTTGGAAGTCTGAGACCTGGTGTGTCAGTGCACTGGAAATCAAAAAGAAGGCGTGCAGAGTACACAGGATCAGGGAGACAGTCTTAACCTGAAAAGAAAGATTTTTGTTGTTGTTTTTTTGTTTTGTTTTTAGTTAGCTTTACCAACCAATGCAATACTTTTTTGCTAGCTCCTGTTCCAGGTATGTTGTGAGTTAAACTATTGCTGTAATATTTATAGAGAAGAAAATATTCATTGATGTGCGTTAAGAATTGTGAATCACCACACCCTTTCCAGCATTTATTGTTTCTAGATTTTTTGATGATGGCCATTCTGACTGGTGTGAGGTGATACCTCATTGTAGTTCTGATTTGCATTTCTCTAATGTTCAGTGATGTTGAGCAGCTTTTCACTTGCCTCTTGGCCACCTGTATGTCTTCTTTGGAGAAATGTCTATTTAGGTCTTCCGCCAATTTTTTAATTGGATTGTTTGTTTTTTTGATATTGAGCTCCATGAGCTGTTTGTATATTTTGGAGATTAATCGTTTGTTTGTTGTATCATTTGCAAATATTTTCTCCCATTCTGAGTGTTGTCTTTTCGTCTTGTTTATGGTTTCCTTGGCACTGTTGGTGGGAATGTAAATTGATACAACCACTATGAAAAACAGCATGGAGTTTCCTTAACAAACTAAAAAGAGAACTACCATATGACCCAGCAATCCCACTACTGGGCATATACCCTGAGAAAACCATAATTCAAAAAGAGTCGTGTACCACAATGTTCATGGCAGCACTATTTACAATAGCCAGGACATGGAAGCAATCTAAGTGTTCATCGACAGACGAATGGATAAAGAAGATGTGGCACATATATACGATAGAATATTACTCAGCCATAAAAAGAAATGAAATTGAGTTATTGGTAGTGAGGTGGATGGACCTAGAGTCTGTCATACAGAGTGAAGTAAGTCAGAAAGAGAAAAACAAATACCACATGCTAACACATATATATGGAATCAAAAAAAAAAAAAATGGTACTGTGAACCTAGTGGCAGGGCAGGATTAAAGACCTAGACGTAGAGAATGGACTTGAGGACACGGGGTGGGAGGGGGAAGCTGGGGCGAAGTGAGTGAGAGTAGCAGTGAAATATATACACTGCCCAATGTAAAATAGCTAGTGGGAAGCAGCAGTATAGCACAGGGAGATCAGCTCGGTGCTTTGCGATGACCTAGACAGGTAGGGTAGGGAGGGTGGGATCTATTAAAATCGTTAGCTGAGTTACTTTAAGAGTCACTGCTGGAAGTTTTTAATGATCAAGTAGTTTGTACCATATTAGAAATGACCCTTTGACATTTCTCATCCAAAAAGCCTTATGGCTTTCTCTCTTTGATTAATAACTGTGGAAAAATTATGTTTGCTAAGACGCAAAGCACTTTAATATACCTGGATTATTTAAATTGCATTCTCTGTGAACATAGGCTAATATACTAATTTTTTCAACTTTGCACGTGGGAATACATGTCATACATACATTAAGAAAACAGTTTCTTTAAAAATTGAATGAATTTCCAATTCTCTACCTGAATTCACCTGCAAATATTTTGCATATTTTAAAGACCTTCTCTTATAGGTTTCCAGCATCCATCTTTGACCGTAGCAAAACTAAATAAAAAATGTCTGTCCTTTCTTCTGTTGAGCATCATGTCGCTCTATTTGAGGCATGACGAGCAACATCACCCACCTTCTTGCTTTCAGTTGGAGGCCTTCCACTCTGTGCTTCTGTAAAATTTATTAGGACTGGTGCAAAGCTGATAGCTGCTGGCAAGACGACTGATGAAAGCATATTTCTTCAGCTTAAAATTTACCTTCAGTGAGAAATCTATATTCTCACCTGTTTATTTTTAAAGATTATCAATGAAAAGAATTGCTATAAATTTACATTCCAGACCAGAGGATCTAAAAATGATAGTAACATCAATGTGAACTTTAGCAAATTCAGTTTTGTTAGGGCAGCAGAGTTCTTTTCTTTAGGTTCCTTTTGGTAGAAATACGAGCTTATCTTTTTGTGTAAATGAGATTCTCTTCAGACCTAAAGATTCAAGTGCGATTTTTTGGATGTAAAAGAAAAATGGTCTGGGTTTCCTTTGCAACTTGAAAATCGCACTTGAAGTTAAATCTAAATAGCAATATGACATTCAAGCAACAGAATAGCAGGTGGCTCCTGACAAGCATAATTTGCTTTTACGGTTCTGTAATTAATACCGGGAACAAGAGGGCAGCAGAGAAAAATGTACCTGTTACAAAAAGCCATTTGTAAAATGTGGGGGTTTTTAAACCCTGATTTCTGATGGAGCAACAAAAAAGAATTACCTATTTCTATAACGTTAAGTTTTCTAATTTTGAGAAAATTTTATGGATCATATTATTCACTGCATATAATGTCTTGGTAGGAAAAATATCCCTGAAAAGTAAGCATTAATGATAAATGCAGATATGCTTCTGGGCCAATGTGTACTTTAAAACTAGCACAGTTTACATTTGGATTGCCAATGCCCTGAACAAAAGACCACTAGAAACATACATGTAATTGAACAAATTTGTATTGATTGACTTTTTGCAATGATGGAGAAAGTGCACTGTGGGAACTGTGAGGTGTCTCAGTAAGAGGGTGTTAGGAGGACATGTTATAGGATTGAGGCTTGTGTAAGGTGATTTGGGAGAGGGTTCAAGTAGTAGTGGGGCTTTGCTCTGGAATGAATGCTGTCAGAAAGCAGGGGTGATCATTCTCTTCTGAAGTGGAGAAGAATAGAGAGCGGCTTATACTGTGATTGGTAAAGAGGCAGAAGTGACTCATATTAGCCAGGACGGGGAGATCTTTAGTCCTTTCTATGGCTTGGATGGTGTTTGGGTTTTATTGTGTGTGTTCACGTGCAACTGCACATTGATCATGTGTTTACCTTGATCCATCATGGTAATATGGTGGCCTTCTTTGTGAAATTGTTAATGTTAAATAAGAAAACATCACAGCCCAGCTGTGAGTACCAGGCAGGGTCCCTTCTGGCAAGGTCTGCTTCTTTCTTTCTCAGAAAAAATTGATTCATTGCAAAGACTCTTTAATTCTCCAAGTGATGTGTTTGAGCAATTAAAAATATTGTCACTGTCATCACTTAACAACTTCCAATTATCTGGTATCCTTTTCAGACTCTTTTGAAAGAATTTTCTTTGCATGATTTACAGAGTGTAAAGATTTACAAACATTAGTTATGAATTTTACTAATAAAGAAGTATTTACGTGCTATAAAATATTAACAGCTTTATGTGTGATCAACATACAATAGATTGCACATATTAAATGTACCATTGTATACATTTTGACATATATATATATATATATATATATACACACACACACACACACCTGGAAGATAATCTCCACAAATAATATAATATATCCTTCATCTCTATAAGTATAATCACATTTTAAAAATATTTCCTTAAAAGAAGTATCTAGATAATAAATATTACCATATTAATTTTATTTCTTCTATTTCTACGATTTTCCGGGTTTAATTCCTCCCCAGGAAAATAGACTGGAAGGAATAGAGCCCCAAATATGAAATTCACTGGAGAGCAAAGTCAGCTATATGAGCTGATAGTAGAAATTCACCCAGCCAGCCAGAATATGGTGTTCCTCTTAAGTAAGAGGAACACCATATTTTTCTTAAGAAAAATTACAATTTATCTCCTTAGTTGCAAGTGTCAGAAATTGTCTTTGGCTGATTTAATAAGCAGCATAGGATTTTGGCTAGTTCTCAGAATCACCTGGGATGCTGAAAAACCAGGATCGGAAATTGGTGGGGGCCAGGGAGACTGAACAATGGCCAAGTCCACTGAAAAAGACTGTACCAAAGAAAGGGCACCTGGCAAGGACATGATGCCACTGCTCCTGAAGACTGTCTGGTGCTGAGCATGTCTGGTCCCCCACTGGCATTGCCTCCAGACACTTCAAGCCCCACTGGAAAATCTGAAACTGCTGGACCTGGGGATTCACTGTTGCCACTGACTTAGCCATCACCCACCACCACCTTGCTTCTCTCCATCAAAGTTCAGGGCAGGTGCATCGGAGTAGCCAAGCCTAGGTTGGGTGGTTATGCTCTGGCTTCAAAGGGGCATTGGGAAAAGTGAGCATTCACCGTTTACAGCCTTGAGTGTGGGTAGCAAGGTCGGCTTTCCACCAAGACATAAAGTGATTTCTCTTACAATAGAAATGGAAAATGGGGAGCAGATCATAGACAGCAGATACTAAATGGCAATTTTCCACTAAAGTTTCAAATGTGGTCATTTACAGATTAATTGAAACAGCTATTTTTCAAAGGGAAAGCCAGCAGCAGTCTGTGATTTCTTGGCAAATCATCACCATTCAGGGATGGTCTAAGGAGAGTAAGCCAGGATTTCAATCTCTGTAAAAGGATGAAGCAAAAACCCAGTAAACGTGCATTTTACAAATCTGGTGGTTACAATCAAAGTAGTTGCTGAATAGAATGTTTGCCTCCTGATATTCAGCAGTCTCCTCAGGTAACTAGAAAAATAGACCACAGTCTATAGGACCTGTGGGTCATCCAGTTCCCTGTGCCCGCTCAATAGAGTCTCAATATCTCTTTGTCTCCCGTCCTTTGGCACAGTGATATGTTCCCTACCCATCCACCCCCCACTCTCAGCTCATGAGGACTTTTGTAGCCCATGTGTCCGAAGGCAATATATGTGCAACATCAGACTTCATTTCTCCACTGCTTCAGAGCCCTATTATCACAAGTGGGAAAAGTCTGCCTCTCAGAAATAATGGCACATGGACCTGTACTAAGGCTTTATATCTGCCTTCAAGATGAGAGAGAGGCTTAGTTATTAAATGTCCCACTCCACTGTGCCCAAATGTACTATTTTGTTTTTCTTTCTGGATTGTCCAGTGAATTTGAGCGAGGCTGAATCTGCAGGTAAGGTAAACAGTGGGTCCAGCCATGAGAACTGGAGAGGACAAGGTAGGTTTAAGAGTACGATGAAAACGGCAAAGCTTGCCGTGTTACAAAGGAGTCACCAGCAACTGAAACCAGCAACCTCCACTGGGTCTATTGAGAGATGCCACAATTGAGGTCCCCCAGATCACCACCCCAACCTTGTGAGTGACTATTTCCTTTTTCTATGAGGAGCAGGAGAAAGAATAGTCCCCTTCTATTCAAAGAGAAGTTGGAATGTGACTTGAAGAAAAGCAATCATAGATACTGGGATTTTCTTCAAGAGGGAAGGACAAGAATTGTATTCCCTATTGGGATGTCCGCTTAGGCAGCACTGTTGCTAAGTTCTCTGTGCCACACGTAGCACAGAAGAAAAGAGAACTGGAATCAGGTGACCTGGTGGGAAACGGCCAGACAGAAAGAGTGTCAGGACCACTCTCTTAAATTCCAGCTCCCAGAGTGTATGGGATGTGGGTCCATCATGTCTATGTGGAGGACAGAAGAAATGAAGTGCCAAGACTACACTGCAGGGCAAACAAGGAGACGTATATATCATGGGAGGTGTTGTGATGCCCCTACTTGGAGTTCAGTGGGGAGAGGTAGCCAGGCTCCTCAGGGCTCCTAGGAGATTTGCATGGGAACAAACCCCTCATCAGTGGAGCACATTGGAGCCATCTCCATCTCATGGCCGAACCAAATGAACTACAACAGCAGTTAAAGGCAACTAAGACGAGATGCTTTTAATTTTCTCTATCAACAAAACACCAGAGAAGCTGGTAATATAATATAGAGGTAATATAATCTGAGGTAATATAATCTGAGGATGTGGACAGGGAGCCTGCAGGCAGTTTATAGAAAGCTGTTTTCTAAGAGCAGAATTGAAGCTTTTAAAGGGTATAAAGAAAGAGGTAACATCTAAGGGGCTAGAGTTGAGACCACTTGGGTGGGTCACATCAGTTACTTCCAGGAGGGCCTTTAGAAACAGTGAGTTTCTTTAGAAGCTCTAATTATCCTCTCTTGTTTTCCTCTAGAAGACCTGTCAGTTAGAGATTCTCTACTCTTTTTTGAAATTTTCTTTCAACTTAAACTTTTTTTGTGTGTCATAAACCTCTTTGCAGATATGATACTTGGGTTAAAGTTTTTGTTTAGATAAAGATTCCTTTACCCAAATACATTTTTGGATACAATTGAGGGGTAGTTCACAGGTCCCATAAGGATCATTATAGGATATTTATGAATTCTCAGACCCCCGCTCAAGTCTGTCCCTGGTGGGAAGAAATAGGAAGATGATTGACCTTTTTTTTTTCTTCTTTTTTTATATCAGGATCTGCACAAAAGCACTGCCTGTGTCTAGAACACTTTGGCCAACTGTCCATACCTAACTACCTCTTACTAATTTCTTAGGATTTTCCTCAGCGTCCCTTCCATCAAAAGCCTTCCAATATCTCTACCTCCAGGGTGAATTAGATGCCCTTCTCACGTGCTCCCAGAGCAATCTGGGGAGATGTTTATTAGAGTATTTTAATAGTGTAATTCTAGGTTCCCTAGACTATAAGCATCAGGGGGTCAGGGTCCTGTCTGTTTTATAACTGTAAATTCTGGAGCCAGCATGAGACACAGTAAATAAGTAAACAATACAAACTTGTGGAACGAGTGACTGAAGAGCCAAGTAAAGACATCTGTCATCCAGTATAATTTAACTTGCATTTTTAAGTATGTAACAGTCCTTTCCTCTGTTAGTAAATTACAGTGTTCTATTTATTAGCGAACACTTCTCAGAGTCTCTCCTCTTTTGACACTGATTCCTTCATTCCCCGGTGGTCTGGGGAGCTCAGATCCAGATTTGGGATGCTCACATTCTCCCAGATTTATTGCTGCTGCTGCGTTCTGCTTTAGCAGTTCTATGCCCCTCTTGCCTTGATTCTAGTGGTCTGCACTCTCACTATTATCTGCCTGTGTAAGTACCACCTGTGTTGCCATGGAGCCCCTATATCCTGCATCTTTCTTCTTCTGTGGCCCATCCATACGTCGTCTTCTCACACAAATGGAGATTTCATACCATCTGATCTACATCCTCTAAACTAACCTCACTTCTGGGAAAGGATGAAGATATATGGTACTGCAGCTGTATTCTCATTGCCTTCCCAACACCCTTTCCCTCTTTATATCACCAGGCATATTATGATTATTCTTTGAGAAGTTATCTCTCTCCTATTATCAGAAGTGTATTTTCCTTTGCACTGAGATTCTCCTTTTTCCTGACTTTAAGAGCAGACCTTTACTGATTTAAGCCAGTTTTGCTCATCTCATTCCCTTTGGCCCAGATGGTCACCTGACCTAGTCTGGACCGATGCATTAAAAGGAACCCCATGCTTTTTGGGGGAGCTCCTGGAAAAGATTCTCTATTTTCCTTGGGATGTTGTAATGTGTTGTAGAAAGCCTAGAATTGCTGTAGTCATGTTGCAACTTCATTCAAAAAAACTAGAACTTTGGGGGGCTACCAAAGAGGGGGCCTAAAAAGCTAACTTGGTTTGGTTTCCTTAGAAATAAGACCTATTTTTTCACCCAGGTTTGAAATATATCCCTTATTATTTAATCCTGTTTGAGGTTTTTATTATTTTTGTATTGCTTTTGTCTTTTATCATCAAAAGAAACCAAAATGAAAGACTAGGATCAATCTGCCATCTGGAGCTTTTATATCTCAGGTAAATAATAAGACTTTAGAGTTCAGATTTTAGAGGAAAAGACACCAAGGAGAAAAAATCAAAAAGTAATAGACAATCAGAGGAGGGAAACGAGAAAAGTTGTGGTAAAAATAGGCTTCAGTAAATCTGCACTCTATCTGAATGAAACATTAAGATCAAGAATAGTTCATTAGGGCTTCCCTGGTAGCTCAGTGGTTGAGAATCTGCCTGCCAATGCAGGGGACACGGGTTCGAGCCCTGGTCTGGGAAGATCCCACATGCCGCGGAGCAACTAGGCCCGTGAGCCACAACTACTGAGCCTGCAAGTCTGGAGCCAGTGCTCAGCAACAAGAGAGGCCGCGACAGTGAGAGGCCTGCGCACCACGATGAAGAGTGGCCCCCACTCGCCGCAACTAAAGAAAGCCCTCACACAGAAACGAAGACCGTACACAGCCAAAAATAAATAAATAAATTTATAAAAAAAAGAATAGTTCATTACTTTGATCTATAGTGTAGAAAAGCTTAATATATGAGAAATTGGAGAAATGAATCAAGTCTTATGATTGTATGAAATGGAATAATAACTGCTACCATATTGGTATGGTTTTGTTAACTTGTGCATTCATTAGGATCCTAGTTTAATTTTTCTTTTTTAAACATCTTTATTGGAGTATAATTGCTTCACAATGGGGTGTTGGTTTCTGCTTTATAACAAAGTGAATCAGCTATACATATATCCCCATATCTCCTCCCTCTTGCGTGTCCCTCCCCCCCTCCCTATCCCACCCCTCTAGGTGGTCACAAAGCATGGAGCTGACCTCCCTGTGCTATGCAGCTGCTTCCCACTAGCTATCTATTTTACATCTGGTAGTGTATATATGTCCATGCCACTCTCTCACTTCGCTCCAGCTTACCCTTCCCCCCCACCCCGTGTCCTCAAGTCCATTCTCTACATCTGCATCTTTATTCCTGCCCTGCCCCTAGGTTCTTCAGAGCCTTTTTTTTTTTTTTTTTTTTTAGGTTCCAAATATCTGTGTTAGCATACGGTATTTGTTTTTCTCTTTCTGACTTACTTCACTCTGTATGACAGACTCTAGGTCCATCCACCTCACTACCAATAACTCAATTTCATTTCTTTTTGTGGCTGAGTAATATCCCATTGTATATATGTGCCACATCTTCTTTATCCATTCGTCTGTTGCTGAACACTTAGGTTGCTTCCATGTCCTGGCTATTGTAAATAGAGCTGCTATGAACATTGTCGTACATGACTCTTTTGTTTTTTGCAGTACACGGGCCTCTCACTATTGTGGCCTCTCCCGTTGCGGAGCACAGGCTCCGGCCGTGCAGGCTCAGCGGCCATGGCTCACGGGCCCAGCCCCTTCACGGCATGTGGGATCCTCCCGGACCGGGGCACGAACCTGCGTCCCCTGCATCGGCAGGCAGACTCTCAACCACTGCGCCACCAGGGAAGCCCACATGACTCTTTTTGAATTATGGTTTTCTCAGGGTATATGCCCAGTAGTGAGATTGCTAGTTTAAGTAATAGGTGCTAAGAAGTTTAACACAAGAAGAGGATTAATTTAATGGTTACTGGAGTATCAAGAAAATTCTAAAACAGATATGCAGCTGGGCCTCAGGAACAAACGAGAATCAGGAATCTACCAGGATTATGCTCTATTATCTTTACATCTCTCCGTATGTCTGCTCCCTTCCTCTCTTTCTGTCTGCAGAATAGTATCCTTTGCCACTTTCTCCTTTTTTCCTAATTCTGTGCCCTTGGGAAGGTGATTCTAGTTGACTCAGCTCAGTCCTGAGGCTCAATCTGAACAATTTACTGATGACATGGAGTGGATCTGTTTCCAAACCAAACCTGGGTCTTCTTGCCCTTGCTCAGTTAATTCAATCTACTGACATCAGGTATTGGTGAAGGAAAGTGTAGCATTTATTGCAGGGTGCCAAGCAAGGAGTCCAGGTAGCTAGAGTTCAAAAGGCTTGAGCTCCCTGAAGGCTTTCAGGGAAAGGTTTTTAAAGGTACAGTGAGGGAGGGAGATTGTGGAGTGTGTGAGCAGGCCATGGACATTCTTCTGATTGGTTGGTGGTAAGGTAATCGGAGTCACCATCATCAACCTTCTGGTTTTAATTGGTCTGAGGTCTACATGCTTGTGGGCAGCATACAGTTAACTTTTTCCACCCAGTGGGGATTTTAGTATCTTCAAAATAGCTCAAAGGATACAGCTAAGAATATTAACTGTAGTCCTCGAGGAAGAACTGAATTTCCTTGACTTAATTTAATGGCTTGAGTATTATTATTTTGTTTTGTTTGACTGCTTTCCTTTCTCATTTCTATGATTACATTTATTCTTTGGAACTTGGGGAACGCCTAGGAAGCTAAAGTTTTTCTACAGACAAGAGGCAGGTGAAGGATATGGCAGAAGTGCAGGTGGGGGATTGGTATCTGTTCCAGGAAGGCTCCATAGGGTCCTGCTTGGTTATAGAATCGTGGTCTATGAATATACACTAGATATTTAAGGAGTTGGTGTCATGGCACTTTCCTGAAAAGGGGGGAAGTGAATCGAACCCACTACAATTGGGTAAGAACAGTCTTTGATGGGAACCATGGACTGTAGTACTATATACATTGTTAGGGGATTGTTTTTCTGTCTCTTTCTATACTGTGATATCTAATTGTTGGATCTCATTTCTGCTCCCAAAACGCAACTTTCCCCTCTTGTTGCTCTTGACATAGAAGTAAAGACACACAAAGATTTTTATTTTGTCTGTGTTTTTCTCTGGTTTAATGCTAGAATGTAAGCTCAGAGTCAGCACTCTGAGATGGCATGTAAACCTCTATGGTAGCTTACAGACGACCACCACAGAGGACACAAACTCCTTATTCCTAGATACGCCAGATATTAATATATCTCATTTTTATATAACCCATTTCCCAAAAGCTTAACACTGTGTTTCACACGATAGCATTCTCTTGTTAAATAAGTGATATCTTGTTAAGTGTGTATCACGTATGACAACAAGGCTATAAAAAAGATGATTTTCTTCATTTTCAATTGGCTTTTCCTCTTAATCCCAAACTCAATTTCTTGTTAAATTCTCCCACTTCTGACTACGTGTTTGAAACATCTAGTGAACAGTCCACATAAGAGCCTAAGCGGGAGATTTCTCCCTCCCCTCCTTTTACAAGGTGAAGTCCTAAATTAGTTGAGCTGATTTGACTCTTTTATACCACTTTGCCGTTCATTCTACTGCTCAAAAATGAAACAATTTTCTGCCCACCTCAATCTTCACAAACTGTTATTTTCAAGCCTCAGCAATTCATACTGGCCAAATCATAAACACCAGAAAAGAGGAGTTTAAAATAGAAGTGCTGACAAGCCCTTAGCTACAGTACATTGAATGATGCTGCCATAATGCACTATATTAGGTGTCCTCCTTAGAGCTTACTGCCAGTGGTGAGTCTATAAATTCCTGAATTAAACCTCAGCTGCTCACAGCATATACTTTAAAATTTTTCACTTCATTCTCTCCTTAGAGAAATCTAAGCTGCAGCAGCTGATATACATAGGCAAATAAAAGTAGGATAAATTAACTACTTATATCAGGTCTGAAATATATTTCTGTCACGTTGCTACTATATAAAATAGTGTGTCCACACCATAAAATGGTGTGTCCAAAATGGTGTGTGCTACTACATAAAATGGTGTGTCCAATGGTGTGTCCACTACATAAAACGGTGCTACTACATGAAATGGTGTGTCCAACTTAACAACTATGTCTTTGGGCACTTCATATTCAAGAGTTGTGCCATTTTTAATAAATAAAGGAAGAACAGTGAGAGGACTGCTGAGCAATGTCCTGTGAAACTAGATGCTTTATAAATTTTTAATAGTATCTGTTTTTTAAAAAATATTTTTAATATATTCTGATTTTCCCCACTGTTTAAGAAGTGAAATAATGAGGCCAGTGTTTCCACTTTGTATTCAAATTGGTAGCAATTTTCTCCTATAAATGTAACAGAATCAATTTCGTTTAGAATCCATACAAGTCATTACTAGGACAGTTATTTTGGAGAATGTGACTTTCATTTAGTTGCTCTTGACATGTTAATAGGTAATCTTTGTTTAATCAAATGAAGACAGTTCACATTATTGCTTAAGGATTCTGCATGTGATGATTGGAGAATGTAAGCAGCATGATGAATGTTCTTCCTGGACTACTTAAGCAAGATTTATTGAGTTTTCAATTTTCATATGTTTTATAACTTCAACTAGAATTTCATCTGGAAACTCATCTACTGTGGACTTCAGAAAAATCAAGAATGAACTGCATGGAAAATCTTCATTAACATATTCCTATAAATTTCTCAGAGACACATAATTTTTTTCACCTTCATTTGTGGTCTTAAGCAAGTAGTCAAAAACCAAAACGAACGTTCATGCTGAACACATCAAGATGCATAGATAAAAGCATAATGCTTGAATATTTAGGAAAAATGATTTAATGATTTTATGATCAAAAGGTTTTAGGAAAATAAAAACAAAAATCCCTTGCTCAAGTCATGCCAGCTTTTTCCACATCAGTAAAATGGATTATTTTACTTGTTTACTTTCAAGTATAATAGGCTTTCAAATAAAAGTCTTTCAAATGAAAACACACAAATAAAAACTAAATATGAAATTGGAATGGAACTAATTGAGTAAAAATTCACCAAACAGATAATAATTTTGTTTCTTTAAATTGACTTTGTCATGTGGCACTTAGATTGTAAAATAATAGTTATTAAGTATGCTCTGGTAATTTTTTTTAAAATGACGGTAATATTTGTGTAGGAGCAGATGTCCAAATGAGTAAGCATTATTCAGGGGCTACATTCTCAGTCAGGATATGTCAATGAGATCTAAAGTTAGTTCACAAACATTAAATCTGCAGGACCTTGAAGCCAAAATACCAACATCAAGGGTGTCTTCGGGAGAATAAACACATTTGATTTAATGGGAAAGTTATAAGACAGTATTAGATGTAGAGTAATTGAGGGACCATCCATGTGTAGGAGAGTTAGTTCAGTTGCTTGAAATTTTGCAAATTTCATTTTGCAATTTAAGTTTCTGTCTTCCAGGTTGGAGTAAATATGATTAAGCTAGATCCCAAATAGAGAGGTAAGATTGAAAACATTATCACCCAAACCAATATTTGTCATTTCACTTTGTCAATGAAGCTTAAGATATATAGCACAGTGTTAATCTATGTATCACCTATTTATCTTTTTATATATTTTTCATTAGGACAGTGGATGTACTGTGAGTTTTGCCACCAAGGTTTTTGACTAATAAACCTTTACTGATTTAGCTATAGCCTCAGTTACAGGAAATCTCTGGAATTTTACCTTTGTGAATTTCCTCCTGTAGCTAGGGAATACTCAGCCTCCTTAGAAAGGCTGAATTCTGCAGACATCCTGCCCCTGCTTGGATTTCCTTGATGCAAAAGGAGCAGGGCTTGGTAAAAGGATACACTTTCATCTATCTCTACTATCCTTTTAATGGACTGTTTTGAGGATCCTATTATCTTCTCTCTATAAATGTGGAAGTACTAGTGATAGCTCCAAAATGAAAGCAAAATATCCTGTACCGGGTTTCCCTGGTGGCGCAGTGGTTGAGAGTCCGCCTGCCGATGCAGGGGACACGGGTTCGTGCCCCGGTCCGGGAAGATCCCACATGCCGCGGAGCGGCTGGGTCTGTGAGTCATGGCCGCTGAGCCTGCGCGGCCGGAGCCTGTGCTCCGCAACGGGAGGGGCCACAACAGTGAGAGGCCTGCGTACCGCGAAAAACAAAAACAAACAGACAAACAAAAATATATCCTGTACCTAGACATTCCTTATACACAGGCTCAGGACTCTTCAGTTTTCTTTTCATATTTTCTTATCCAACCATCTATTTCTCTAGTCCAGAGGTCAAAAAACTTTTTCTGTAAAGGGTCAAACAGCAAATATTAAAGATTTTCTGAGCCATATGGCCTCTGTCACAACTACTCAACTCTGCCATTGCAGCATGACAAGAGCCATTAACAATACTTAAAGGAATGGGGGTAGCTGTGTTCCAATAAAATTATATTTACAAAAACAGGAGACAGACTGTTGCCATTGACTGATCCCTGTTCTAGTGCATAGCTTTCACCATCATTTCTTCAAATATTTATCTGTATTCTTCTTCCTCACCTCCGGGCCCACACTTCAATCCCCATAAACATTACACCTGGGTGCTAGATATTACAGTGTACTCCATATATGTTATCCCACTTGATTCTAATCCTGATCTTGAGTTAGTGTTTATTTTGTGGAGACCCTAAGCAGCTTGAACAACCCTGTAGCTAGAAATTTATTTGAACACAGGTATATGTAACCCCAAATCTCATGCTTTTGTCGCCTCACTAAGTGGCCTCTTGTGTACAGAATGAAGTTCACATTCCTTCACCTGGCCCTCTCTTCATTTCACAACTTTGTTCAGGACTCGAGCCCTTAGGTTTAATCTGCAGTGACATCTTGGTTGGTCTACAGAAATAATGCATTCAACCAAAAGTAGTTTCAAAATAATTAATTCAAATGTAGCAGTACAAAAACACAACTCCGAAACTCTTCACAGAATATGGTCTGTTGGACAGAAAAAGAGAATGGTGGTTAAAGAAGAAAACCAGGGTCAAGGTATGTCCAGGTTTTCCCATGAGAGCTGCTTCTCTCAACTCCTCCCCGACACCCGCCCCCCTCAGTAAAGCTTCCCAGAGCAAGTCAAGCAGCAGAAAGCATCACCAGGGGAACATCCTCCAACACTTCTTTCTGAGTTTTACCAACTAAAAGCACATCAATGCAAAGGTGTCATGTGCTGGGATGACGTGTATACTGATTCAGCTCTGCACAGCTACTACAGGCCTTTGTTGTATAACGTTCTCACTGCTGTGTGGCCACACACCGACGCCATACATTCCACTGCTTCCTGCCCACTCCTGCTCCTCTTGAGTCCGTGAGAACTCAGGCTCCAACCTTGATGCTTTTAATCCCTCTTCACGCTACTCTTTCTACTTTTTATTACAAAATCACCTTACCTTTTACCAGTCTGAGGAGGACTCACTTTAGAATTTCTGAAGGAGGGCAAAAAATTGTGTCCGAGGCCTCTCAGTGGACAGTGGGAAAGTTTGCACACTTTCGTGTATCAGTGATATCCAGCTGGTTTCCTTTGCCCCAGCATATTTTACTGTGTCTCCCACATAGCTGGATGAGGGAGAAGCCACACATGACCCTTGCCATTCCCCAAGTGTGAGCTGCCTTGCAGGCTTCTATGCTTCTTTGCTCATCCTGGATGCCTTCCAGCATCTGCCCCACTCACCATCTCTAAGTATGGAAATCCTCTACTCTTATTAGAATGTAGTTCCATGAGGGTCTGTAACTCTCATGTTCACTCCTCTATCCGCAGTGCCAAAACCAGTGCCTGGCGTATATCTTGTGTGTGATTATAATTCAATAAAAATGTATGAAAAGGATTGCAAATAAATAAGGACAATAATTATAAATATTAAGTAGTAACTATGTTCCAGGCCTCTTTCTAAGCATCTTACATATGTCATTTAACCCTCTTAATGATTATACAAGGTAGGTATTATCATCTTATATTATAAAGAAAGAAATCTAAAGACGTTAACTTGCAAATAGCAGCTATAAGGTAGCGACAGGATTTGAAGGCCTACAGTTCACACCAGGCCAATATCTGCATTAAGATATTTCTGATTCCTTATACATAACTCATCACTTCTACGGCTTTCTTTTCAAGGTGGGTCTTCCCTCAACAAACAATCTCTTCTTTAGTAAAATGTTTTTTCGGGATTCCTGGTTTCAAATACAAGAAGCGCTACCCTGGTTAATATTAGGTGAAAAGAAGTTATTAGCAAGATGGCATTATTTCACAGAATCAACACAAAGGCTAAAAATAAAGACTTGGAAAACTGGAAAGAACTTAAGTTGTCTAGGGAGCAGGAACTGCAGCTAAAATTTATCCAAAAGGAGTAGCGCATGGGCCGCCATGCTGCCCCTGCTGACGTTTGCACCATGGCTGGTACCGGACATGAATACACCACTTCCCAGCTGCCGCAGCACCAGATGCCACTCCTGCTGTTCTCACTAGAGTTAATTCTAAGCTCTTCTTTGCATCACTTGTCCCACATTTAGAACTCTAGAGGGGAGTATCAAGCATTTTAGCTTATGCCCATGCCTTGGCTCCCAGAAGCTGGGGAAGTTGGTCAGGGGCCTACTTGCCAGCTGTCCTGGAAGTTCCCTCTAATAGGCAGGGTGTCTAGAAGCACAGTAGTAAACCTAACAAATGACCACAATAGGGGCATGTCCTCCACTAATGTCAGTCTCCCTGAGATGAAGTACCAGAGATTTCCAAGCCTATATCCTATGAAGCCCTCTTTTTCATCATACTGACTCTGAAGCATTCAGCCTACTTCTTTTTCCATTTTACAGTTATTAGCTTTCTTTGCCATTTTGGGATATACCTCTCCTCCACAGATTGACTTTGGAGAAGAGCCTAAACATTCCCAGCTACCAAATCATCCCCATCTTTTTGGCTTTAGTATTTTGAAGATCCTCAATCTGAAGAAATGAAGAATCACAAAAATAAGGAAGTAGGGAATTTACAGTGGATCAGAAAGTCTTATAAAATTCTTGTTGATCTAATTTCCAGTCTAGAGTACCTGATTTCCTCACCAGGCCACATCCAGAAGCCTCATTACAGGATGCAGGAAGACAATCAGCTGCCTTGTACTTTAACTGAGAAAATATTCCCATTTTTAAATGTGAACTGAGCATCAGCCCTTGCCAGTAGCAATTTCTCAGTCTTTTCTTAGGTCTTGACTCCTTTCCTGTTACCTTACCTTCTTAAATAGAGAATATTCTGTCCACTGAATTTATTCCTACACTGCAGGATACTTTGCACTGAATATTAAGATACTGCACTCATGTCCCTTTGCAGCCTCTCTGTTAGCCCCCGGAGTCCATGACCCACTCCCTCTGCCCACCCCCCATTGAAAAGAAAGTCCTGTGATCTGGGTCCCCTCTGCTTCAGTCCTTCTTCCATTGGTCTACTACAGTCTCCATCACACTGTTGGGAAGATGGTTGGCTTTAAACTCTACAAGTCATACTTTTCTCCTGTTCATATTTTTTGTCTTTTTAGGTCCTTTACGTTTTAGTTGTCACACACTGTTAGCCTTCAGTGGATATTGGCATTTTTATATCTAGGATTTCCAATCTTCCTGTATTAATGGCTGTGTAAGCCAATCAGAAGACTAGCTGCTCTGTTTCCCCCTTAGAAGAGTTTCTAGACAGTGTCTTCTTGTTTCAGAGATCCTCATTTCCTATACCCCTATCATCCAGTTTCCATTTCCTGTTAAAATTATTTTAGTTCACAGTCAATTTGCAAGGCTGAAATAATTAGCACACCTTGAGGGAAATAGCCATCCTTAGTTCAGCCACTAGCTCAAACACCCAGGGTTCTCTGAAACGGCTCTCATTTAGATGTTTCATTTACCTACAATGACCCATGCTTCAATTCTGTTAAGTTTTTTGGTTGTTATTTCATATAGCCAAAATAAAATGGCATAAATATCCATATACATAATTTTCACCAATGGGAAAAAGGGTCAGTTTAAGAAAACCTTCTCTATCACCTACAATTTACTGTTCCCCATTCTATGCACTCAGTAAATATTTAATTTGAATTGAAGCAGCATGACACTTCCAGTTTATTCCAGTTTATTTACAAGTCAGACTTAGAAAATGGTTCTTGCCAATCTTAGGCACTGCTGGTCTAAAAATATTCAGAGAATAATGATTGGCTCTGGTGATTGAGAAAGACTTTTCTACTTCCTAGATATGTAGTTTCACTGTACATTTTATTTAGAGGAATGGATACATACAAGTCACCTTTCTTTTAACCTACAATTTAATTATGTTAACTTTACTCTCTTTAATTAGAAATTGTATTCTGTTTGTACAACTGAATGAATGCTTTAAGAAAGTTATCCTCAGCAGTCTAGCTTACCACGGCATGACAGATATGACCATCCACATCTCACCCCCAAACTTAAATCATCCTCTAGGATAAAATATATTTAGACGTGCTTTTCTGTTATTATTTTCATCCTGGTAATTCTTTATTATGCTCTGAGTGTAAGCAGATACAGAGCCACCTTGAAGCTTAACCAACAAAACAACGATACCTTTAACTGGAATCAATAGAGAAAAATAGGTCGCCCATGTTGTTTTATAATTACACTATGGATTTTCTTTCCAATAAATTACCAACACATCTAGCATAAATGTAAATTCTCCAGGGAGGACTTCACTTATGATCAGTGATGACATTAACATATAGCTCAGCTGAGATATATTATGTTAAAACAGGAACCCAGTTCCAAAAATGTTACAAATCTAATCAATAACTTGCTGAAAGAAAATTTATTAGAGAGGATCTATAGTAATTCATACAGAAATAAAGGAAGCAAATATTAAACAAGGCAGCTAAAATTAATGTTTGATTTCTTCTCTGTGAAAGCATTAAACTCTATACCATTGTCTAAACACTTTTGTTTTTCAAATTAAGTCAACTCAACAATACTGAGATTAAGCACTTATCTGGTGTGCATAAATTGCATGTACAAGAATCAGAAGAATTCAGTCCACAAAGTTAGAATTAGGCAGACTTCCTGTTGTCCCTACTCAGAGCACTCCATGATCACTCCCGCAAGGAGGAAAACAACATGAATAATTATGACACTTTCTAGGCTCAATACTCTTTTCTCTCTGAATACTCAGTACACAGTTCTCAGTAAGTTTCACATATCTATACTTTTAGAAACTCAACCTTTGGGAGAACATAAGGCATAAAACTATATACAGAAATCTAAGAAAATGCAATCATTATTTATCGCTCCCCTATCAGCCAATTAAAGGAAGAGTATAGAAATTGAGAACATTCATGCATATTTTTCCCAGCCAAATTCATACATTCTGAAAGACTTTAATGCCATTTGTATGGAATATGAATCCAAAGTGAGTAAACTGTTTTGCAGAGTGTATTTTATTGACACGTAAATAAAATATATCAAACCTTTATTTTTCTAGCAGTATATTAATTACAAGATTTCAAATGTCTATTTAACACTCTGTATTTATTCTTTTCATGATTGCAGCTATTAATAATGACTCCAAGACCCAGAGAATTCCATTTATGAATCAAAGAAAAGTCAAGCTATTGTTATACATTTAGAGTTATGGTTTTCATCACATTCTAATTCTTTGGAAATGTATAATTTTATACAGCTGTGATACAGAGACTCTCTCTTGACCAGAATATTGGATTTTTATAAACTCCACTCCCTTAACTTTGCAGACAGCAGTGCATTTGCTTTTATGACATTCTGCTTAATTTAGCCATAGAAAGTGTTGAATCTCTGGTCTCAGTTTTGTGTCTCACAGATTTATGCTACACTTGCCTCATTGATGAGAAAAATGAAACAAATGAAATGCAGGCCCCATAGCAGCAGGAGCTTGGGGTACTCATTTTCATTTGAGAGCTGGTAATTAGGCTATATCCGTCCAAGGACATAGCTGAAGGTAAGATGATTTCACCACAGACAAAACTATTCTGGAGCAATTTCATTTATAATTATGAGTCCTGATAGAATATGCTTGTACCTAATCTATAGTGGAATGTAATCTGGGAAATAAGGGAACCAAGATATTAAAATCACATTTTTAAGTTAGACGTTAGAAATAATTCCTGTCTGAAAATGTGTTTTATAAATATGAATGAGTTATTTGCAAAAAGACAAAAATCTGTAAGAGGAAAAGCTATATTTCCTAAGATCTTGGCTGGGAGAGAGGGACGCTATATGCTGGTACACATGTAGCTGTAGATATGGATACAGAAGTAGATGTGGCAGAGATAGAGATGGGGACAGAGGCGGAAATAGAGACCAAGATGGAGGAAGAGCAACCTTTTTTTTTTTTTTTTTTTTTTACTGAAGTCTAGTTGATTTACAATGTTGTGTTCATTTCTGCTGTGCAGCCAAGTGATTCAGTTACATTCAGACACATACATGTACATTCTTTTTCATATTCTTTTCCATTATGGTCTATCATAGGATATTGAATATAGTTCCCTGTGCTATACAGTAGGAACTTGTTTAACCATTCTGTATATAACAGTTTATATCTGCTAATCTCAAACTCCCAGTCTATCTCTCCCCTACCCCCCCACCCCCTTGGCAACCACAAGTCTGTTCTCTGTCTATGAGTCTGTTTTTGTTTCATAGATAAGTTCATTTGTGTTATATTTTAGATTCCACATATAAGTGGTATCATATGGTATTTGTCTTTTTCTTAGAGTAAGTTTTATTCAAAGATTTCTGAATACTTACACATACTCTGGCCTAAATTCTCCTGGTTAGCTGTGAAATGAAGATATCTTAAGTACTTTGGAAGTGTCATTAAATTCATCAAGTCACCGAAGTGGTAAATTTAAATGTCATAACTTAATTGATTGTTTCAAAAACAATCAACTTATTCCATGTAAGAAGCTTATATACTTAAGCAAAATTGGCTCAGTCCATTTACCACTGGATCAGCTTATACTGTAACACACTGATCTTGATCTAAATTATATATATATTTACTGTTTTAGATGCTGAATAGGACTAATAGCCTAGCATCTTTAGATGTTGTCCTAGATTAATGACTCTTTCGTCTTTCCATGTTCATATAACTCCAATAAAACCAAATAAGTAGAAATGACTCTAATCTGACACACAGAAGAGCTTTTAATTAAGTTCAGAATCAGAGTATGATTGGAATTTGGTTCTGAATCCTCTAAGGGACTTTCCACTCAAGACACTAAACATATATTGGATCTGTTTCTTAAGAAATCAATTTGCAGTTTCACTTATTAAATGGGCTTATTCAATGAATGCAATCAAAAGTGCCTCACATTCACTTATTTTAGATTCTTGTGTTTTTTAAATACAATGTGATCATATTTATAAGAGGAATACCCTATTGATCGGTTTGCATGTCAGTGCCAGTTAAAATTTGAAATATCAATGAAACTCATTTGTGAGAGCTTCAAGATGTATCAGTATGCTTGAATCAATGTGATTCAGCTGTGTTCAAACAACTTAAAAGAGCTGTCCAAAGGAGTTACATTTCTAAAAGAAATATTTGTGGCATGATTTGGAAAAGGTTATTGCAACATTTCCCAAATTCTTGAGATTCAGAGAAATACCATTCCTCTGAGATGCTCAATGAAAGAAAAAGGTTCAATGTGCAAACATATTCTGCAAACTCTCTGAGCTTATTTCCCTTCTTGAAGAATCAAAACATAGATTAGAATATTAAAAGCTGTGAGAAATCCCTGTTCAAGAGAAAGCTGTTTATAATTGTTAACTTTTGTTTAACTCAGCATTTCTTAAATGCTTATTTGACAATGAAACCAAGGAAATACTTTCAATGTAAAATATCTTAACATTCAACAAAACTATTTATCTGCAGAGCACACTTTGAAAATGCTGACTTATTGAAATGTTTTGTTTTTACTACACACAAGATTAGAGTTACTTAATCTTAACTCTTTAATGCTTAAATCAAAGATCAAAGTTCACATTTTGTAATCTCAGATACCAGTCTGTAACCTGGGGTCCGTGGGCTGTATGGATTCAGTAAACTCTTGAAAATTTATATGTAAAAATGTGGATATATATACAATATGTGGATATACATGTGAATATATAAAAATGTGGATATATATACAATATATCCACATTTTTCTAGAGAGACAGAAAATAACCTTCATCAGATTATTGAGTCCATGATCTAAACGTTAAGTAACTTTAATCTAGTAATGCTAAAAATCTCTTTCAAAAGTGAGAATTTTTAAAATGCACTATTTTAAATGCTTATGAGAGGGAACAGTGGTGTACATAGTTAAGTCTGTTCCTTGAGTAGGTGATATTATGAACAGAGAGTAAATTTTCCATCAGTCTCATTCATGTATTGTAGAAAATAGCAGGAACTGCACCTTCTTGCCAGTTTATGGTATCACCTCAGCTTATGCTTCAAAAGAACCATGGCATCTACCCTGAATCACTCTTGTTTTCCTGCTGTGACTAACTCTCTTACACCCCGTTACACAAGGAAATGTGCTTTCTATGTCTCTCGCTGCAATGTTCAAGGAAGAGCCTCCTTCCAGAATTGAGCTGAGGAGGACTACTCCTGCCACTTTATAAAATGGATGAGGCTTGTCCAGGAAGAGGTCAATGAGAAAAGGTAGTTTTTTATTGTCGGAAGAAATACAAACATTGCCAATGTTGTACCTGTTCTCATGGAAGTTAATGAAAATATTAAATGTGTGAAGAAAATAATTATCTAAAATTGAAAACTAGGATCTCTATAGGGTTCCCCATCCCACATTCTGGTTTAAAGAAATCCTATTCAAAGGACAGAGATAAAGATCCATGGCATTTCTTGTTTTCTTCTTTTACAACTTGATAGCAAAAGCTAGGGATTGTTGTCACGGCTTAGTTTTCCTTGGTTAGATTGTGAAAGGAGAAGACATCGCCTTTGACTTTATAGTTTTGGCATGAAGCTCTCATTCTTCTATAGAAAGACATCAAGGGCAAGCTGCTTGTCAAAAGCAAAATGATGTTTAAGAGATGTATTTAATTATTTGATACTTATTTTTCAATTTTAAATGTTCTTTTCTCTTGGCCAAAAAGCAGCCAAGTGCCTTTTGGGGTATAAGGGTTAGGTGGTCCTGGTTGAATTGGAATAAACTACCTCTCTTCTGAAAACAAGAGGACATACTTTTGAAATTTGACAAACATACCAATAGGGAAGGTGATTAACTTGTTAACATGACTACTAAGCAAATTTTAGGTGCTTGCCTAAAATAGGGAAATAGAAATAGGAAAAAAATCCGTCTTATCTAGGCCCCCCAAAAGTAGTGAGCCTAGTATAATAATAAATAATAAATATATACATAGTGAAATAATGTGTTTTCTTAAATAACATGATTTAAGTTTCCCAAGGAATTAAGATCATATCACAACACGACTTACAAATACACACAAACATACATATACACACAAACAACAGTTACAGTTTTTAGTTTGTCCAATTACAGTATTTTAACCACAGCAATCCAAATACAGTGACTTTCCAAAATGTTCAGTAACTACTCATTCATGGCCTAATGCCAAATTGCAGTCAGCACTTAAAGATTTGTGCTGAGAATGTAGTGTGCAGTAAATGAAACTCTAATTCTTATGTATTTTGGCAATTCCCTCTTAGAGTTACTCAGACATCTTAGACATTCGAAGTATGTCAAAGAAGACACAGCTCTACTATTTGCCATGCAATATCAGTAGAATAGAGTCTGGGACTGATGAGCTTAATGATAATCTAGATCTATCAGGCTTTAGGAGTTAAGTGTATACAGTCTACATTATCAAAGAACTCCAGTGAATCTAGAAATTCTGAGTCTGCATTTTAAGGTATGGTAGGTAAGCCTAGCAAAGTTTATGTAGGCTAATAATACTCTCCATACCACAAGCCTTGTCTGTCCCCACTCAGATTTCAAATGTTAAAGGGACTGGGGACCTGCCAGATAGTGAGAGGAAATATGGATAGTTTTATTAGTAGCTGCTAATGTAATTTTACCAAATTCACATGTATTTTTTCTTTCTCAACATATAAGATACCTTCTACATCAAATATTTAAAACCTATGGAGTGTGGCTATTTTTAAACATGAAGTGACTTAAAATTTTAATACTTCAGTTCTCCTTTGGGTAAGACTCATAAGTAGATGGAGATATTAGGCACGTATAGGAGCTGTAGGTTTTGAAGAGGTTGGTGAATTCACTCTTTACTCTCTTCCTAATGTTTGAAATCCAATCATTAGAAACTTAGTCTTTATGTTTTGATTTAATACGCTTATTAGTCTCTCTCTCTGACTCATTGTAAACAAGTTTAATAATCTATTTTCTCCTGTGGTAGTATTTGAAAATGACTGTCCCAGGTGTTTGAAAAGGAAATACCAAAAAGAAAACAAAATATAACAGACCAGGAAAGGAGGATCAAATTGGATACAAATTTTGCCCAATTCAGAGCTATGTCTAAGCCTAAAAGAAATGCTGCCATCAGCAGCTTGCTGTCTCTAGCCTACAACAAGCTACAAGCAGAACAAAGCTAACAGTGATACAACTACATAGAAAATAGGAAATGCATACATATATACATGTGTACAAATACCTACATACACATACGTTTATACCTATGTACACATAGATTATTAGGGCAATATGAGAATGGGTGTTTATACACACACGTAACATCTAAATAAAGGGAAGTGTTTCCTCTCAAAATACAATTACCTCCACATTTATATTATGCTAGTCCCTAGGTCTATAAAATCATGTCATATTTTCAACTCTTATTCTAATAAATAAAGTAAAATTCCTGTTTATTTTTGCTTTGTATTCATAAAAAATAGGATCACTAATTCTGAGATTCCATCGAATAACATTATTCCAATCTATATCAAAGTAAGATGATGTATTTTATGCAGGGGTACCACGTCAGAATCATAAAATGTTTAGGGTAGGAGAGACCATAATGATTCCTCCTTCATAGATGAGCAAAGATCTAGAGACATGAGTAGCTTGTCTAAATCATGCAGCCAGGCTAAACTAGGGAGTATTTCCAGCCTTCCCAGGATATTCCAGTGGCAGAATTTCAGTGAGTACAGAAAACTAGTATGAAAAAGATTCCTGGGCAAAGTATGGGATCCTCCCAGTGTACTAGGGTTAAACCAGGCTTGCTCTTAATACTTGAACCTGCTGGAAAGTGAATCAAACTTATCAAACCTTTCTCTCTCCATGCCCAGAAAGACAATCAACGCTATCCCCTTTTTGCAACTTTCTCTCCACTGTTAGGATGCTCAGAGCCACTTGAGACCCTGTTGCAACCAACCCTGTCTCGCCAGGTCCTTAGGAAGAGAGAGAACATAATAACTATTTTAAATAATTAAATATCTGTTAGGTGCAAACTGAATCAGATCCAACTCAGTATCAATTTAACGGCGTGAACTAGGACCACGGATAGAATTTCAGGCAGTTGAATTTTAGATCAGCATCAAGAACTAAGAGGAGTAGAGGATAATGATTTACACATATTACCTCCTGTTCTGCATACAACCACAGGACACACATATCGTATTTCCAATTCATTTCTGTGTAAACTTTCTATTAAGTGACTGAGATAAGCTTTCAAGCTACCTCCGAAGCACTTAAATCTCAGTAGTGTTCACTCTATCAATGATGCTCATGAGTTTTATTAATATTTCAAGAGATGAATATGACCATATATATGAATTTTATAATGAAATAATGTGCTATGACATAAAATAATCTAGTAAATTTACTACATTTATTTAATCATATATTGCAAGTTATTTAAATAGCATAAATGCATAGGTAGAAGATAACCAGTGAAGCTGTCAATATGTTGGGAATACGTGTTTTTCTGCCTTAGTAATACGAGTATGAATAATTCATCTTTGAACTTCAATATTTACATCTTAAAGTCTATTAATTGGAAAATTTTAAATCAAAATTCATATATTCACTACAAATTGGAAAGTGCACTAAATAATCCAAAACTAAGTTGATAAAGACAAAGTGAAAATTACAGCATCCCATAATTTAAAAGCAGGAAGAACAGCAGCTGTAGTTCACCCTGCTTGAGACACACAATTAATGCAACAATGGCAAGGCACACTTTCCCCTCAGATTCTGGGAGTTCTGAATCTTTTCTGTGTACATAAAGCAATGGAAGTTTTACAGTGTTGACTTACAGTCAGACTGCATGATAAAGATTTATAGTTTTCAAGAGATGCAAGCACTAAAGAGAATAAATGTGTATAAAATTTAGTAAGCCTTAGTATCTTGCCTTTACATCACTAGCATGTTGCTTTTAGACACAAGGAAGTAGATGTTCAACCTAATTTCTAAGGAGTTAATAATTAGAAGGAGAATTCAGAGGGGAATTGAGGAATCTATCACACAGGAGGAAGGAAGAGCATCAGTGTCAGTTGATGAGAAAAAAATGAATATGAGTGAGAAAAATCATGGAGAAAAAGAAGTCAGAGAATTGTTAATTTCCAGGAAAGACAAATTGTTCACATGCCTACTCCCAGCTACTTAACAGAAATCATTCTCTTCGTTATGCTAACTACACTATTATAATAATACTTTAACAAAAACAAACATGGAAATGAAGTAAACATTAGTTGGAAGCTGAGCCTTCCTGCATACAGCTAGCTTCACCTTGGGGTAATCTGGGGAGAAGTTTGGAAGGAAGTTGTGGAATTCTAAAAAACCAAGGGCAGAAGGTAAGACATTTTAATGGAGGTTGAAAGAATTGACTCAGACCTTCAAATTCAAAAGAACCTTTGGGTACCATAGACATGCCATTTCTCCTGCTAAATGGTCACATCAAGGTAGGTGTTAAAACATAGATCTGCATAGCTAGGTTGCCTTGCTCATTCTATCCACCAGCTGTAAAAAAAAATTCCAAGACCGAGAATGATTGAGGCTCATTCTCCTGATTCTTATATAAACTGGGTTAAGACTAAAGGAATTGTGATAGCTTCCTGTTAAATTGTCTTCCTCCTAACCAATAGAGTTGGGTTCATCCAAAGTGAGGAATGTCAGGACAACAGGGAATCTACAAAGAAAGTGCAGATTTCTCTAAGAAAAAGTGTTTAAATTGTTACTGAAAGTCAATGCTGCTCCATCACAGCATAGATTGAATAGTATAGTGCCATAACTAAATAAGAGACATAGTGAAAAAATTAAGTAGCTCTCTGCATTTCTCTAAAATAACTGTTCCACATGTGGTTTAATTATTTTATTCAAGGTTTGACAAGTTCCAAGAATATCAGACACAACCACTAAAAAGTTCCTATACAGACATGTTTTAGAGAAAACACACACACACACACACACACACACACACACACACACACACACACACATACACAAAAAAATGATTTTTGGTAACTCATATCACTGTGCCACTATTTCTTTTTATTAATATGTATAATTAGAATTCAGTACAAACGATGGATATAATCGGTCTTAAATCATATTGAGTCTAAATTGCTCTATTTAGACCCGAAACCCCTATGACCTAGAGATTTAGAATAATGGAGTAAAATAAATTGGAGAGTAATACAGGGCATGTGCAATGTTTGATCTGCTATCTCATATCCATGTCAAATTAGGTAAACTCTTTAAAATCTCCAATCAGCTAAAAAAATGGGACTGGTAGTATCTCTTACAGAGATGTGAATATTCAACTGCATTAAACTAACAAAAGCATTTTATATAGAATTAATGACAGCATAGATTGAGTTAAGCATTTGTTGGTATTATGGGCTATTGATTAATAATAGCAGAGAACATACTTCTTTTTTTTCCTGTTGTAACATTTTGCAATGAACACCAGGTCTCCATGATTTGAAGTACATCAGACAACTGACAACAGTCAAGAGATTTACGTGCTGAAATACTCTCAAAAATAGGTGGCTATTTTTTTTTCAGTTATCTGGATTATATAAGAAAAAATGGGAATCCTGTTTGTTTTGTTCTCCCTTGAATATTTGGATAACTATGATCATACATACTTGTCTTTAAGGCCTATTTAATTACATACATTTAATTATTCTGTGAGATACAAGAACTTATCCTTTGCCTTTCACCTAAGAAAGAGGGTTGGAACGAGCAGTCATGCTGGGTATGTTTAGGAGTCAAAATTTGTAGCCTTTTAAAATAGTCAGTAATGTTCAGAAATAATTGTTTCGTCTTTCACATCTTCCCTGAAGGTCATCAGACTATTTCAGCAAGATGGTAGGTTTCACTCTCAATACTACCAATCATGGCAATATTTGCCTACCTAAGTATTGTTTGGTATAACTTAAATACGGTCCAAGACATTGTATGACACTGGAATTTCAAAATGAAAGTTTCCACTGAGTACTTACATAGAAATGTTCACTAAATATCTATGATTTGTTACCAAGGGGTACTGAATTTATAGAAAGATGGAAGTGTAATTCCAGGCCAAGGACAAACCTAAACACTGTCTATTCTGGATATCTCATTTATGTCACTTTTAAACAGTTCCTTGATCATCACAGTTAAAATATAAAAATTCCTGACATTTTCGAGGCACTATTAATTGGATTTTCTATCTTACCCAACCCAAATCCTTTTTAACTGATAAAACTTCTTAGAAATGCAAGTCTTCCTGCAACTTAATACCTACTACACCCAATATTACTTTAAATGATAATTGTTGAAATTATCAATGTTATCAAAAATAAAACAAAACTTGATTCAGCATATTAACCTCTAGCAAAGACATATAAACCATATAATTGTTTTTAAAGAAAAATTAAATTTCTGCTATCATGATACTATTAAATATGTTCAGCAGCCCAATGAATGTTAAGAGACTCAAGGAATAGGTGGTGGTGGGTTGGTGTGAAAGTAGAAAATAGCTCCACCACATAGTAAAACTATGTTTTTAAGGTATCAAAAATCGTTCCTTGACCTTCAACAGAAAACACAAAAAGATACAGGTATTAATGGAAAAAAACTACTAAATAAAAAGTGAGGGTAAATGCCTCCATAGACAATAAATACATATACATAAGAGGATATAGCAATCAGGGATGGTGTGGTAGCTAGACTAAATATTCATAAAGGTCAAAACCCAAAATTTATCCAAGTAACTTTTTAAGAAACTTGAGGTAAAAGAGAATTTTGATGAAATATCTAGGAGTATGGAAGCAATTACTTTGTTTCTGTTTAAGGGGCACTTTAAGAAAAGCCTATTTATAAGCCTGGTATCATTTGTATTTGGTATAATTTGTTTTAAAGTAGAAACAGCAGTTTCTAAGATGTCAAAGAGCATTTTCTCCATACATTAAGAAATGCATTTCTTAAATGCATTTAACAAATTGAACTTTTTTTGTTCAAGTAGTATTTTGCCACAAAGTTAATACAATGGAAAATAAATGTCATGCTCTATTCAAAGGTTCTTCTACTTCTGATTGAGAAGAACTAATTAAATGAGATTTCCTTCTATATGCACAATAATCTTGGTGTTTTTAACTTAACCAGATGTAGGGTTATTCCTCATTTGCCTCTTCTGCCAGGTCAAACATCTTTTTTTTTATAAGTTTACTCGAATAAGCCATATTCATAGAAAAGAATTCAGTTAAAACAACAAAAAAAATACTTTCCATAGTAAGTTTTAGTATTCTGAGATTTATTAGTATATTCTGAAGTTAGGTTGGGGGAGAGGGGAATCGTAGGGATATTAGCATAATGGCTAGGGAACAAATAGCAAATTCCCGACTGAGCATTCTCATGAATTCATTTACAAGAAAGTTATGAGTTTCTGTTAGCAAATACAGTGAGCAGTTTTCCATCTAGAAGACACTTTGGAAGTGACCTAGTTTAACCCATTATTTTCCATATGAGGAAACTGAGGCTTGAAGAAGCAATGTGATTTGCCCAGACTTGCTGACCTGCAGAACAGGAACTTGAACTTGAGCTTGATTCTCAGACTGGTGCTTCCGGAATGACACAGTTGACATGGCTTTGTGGAAGCCCGGACACAAATTGTTCTCTCATCCTTGTAACTTTGGAGTTAGCCATAGTTAGAATACTTTCTTCTTTTCCTTCATCTTCATTTCCCTTTGTATCTCCATTTAGTTAAATTTGTTAGAAAGGTCTTTTTAAAAAGAAAGTTTCTTCAGATCTTTATAAAAAGGGGCATGATATACACACAGATAAAACAATAAAATGCTTATAAAATCCTACTATGTGTTTACAATTTAAGAAGATGTTATAGCAAGGATACAATGTCTTTCAAACATTTTATATAAGGTCATGTAAGATTAATTTAGTGTAGCAAAGCCTAGATTGTTTTTCTTAATCAATAAGTGGTCATTATTTACAAGATACCTATAAACAGTCACACATTTTTTTAACCTTCTCTTCACACTTATGCACTAGATTGGAATGTATTGAATGTTTACTACCTAATGAAAACATAAATTTAGTCTTAATCACATCTATTACATTTCCACATTGAAGGAAATATTGCAGATTTTAAATTTACAAGTCTACATCTAATATGCCAGATTAGGCTAAAAATACTCATGCTTTTTCAGATACTATAAAGTTGTACCTATCACTAGTTAGGTGGCAAAAAGAGAAAGGGAACGAATAAGATAAAACAGAGCCCTACATTTTAAAATCAGGTCTATTTGCTAGTAATATAAATAATGGGTTTAGGACATAAGGACACTATAACAGAGGATAAACTTCCTGAAATGATGAGCTCAGGGGATGATATACCACCAGCTAACAACAAAACAAAGTAATGTTTGAATCTGAGTGTTGATACAGCATTGGGAAAAACCTTAACACTGAGGGCTCGGGGTGTCATAGGGAAACAGAGCAATCACAGCTGGAGGCAATTCTCTTGCCATCCATTCCACCTATATATTCTAGCTATATATATTCTAGGCTATAGGCAAAGGACAACTTGACAAATTTAGAAAGAAGCAATAAAATCTACTGAAGCAGGTAAATTGTTGGCTAAAAGACACTGGACACTGCCTAAAATGAGGCTATAAAAAGGAAATGCTTCCTAAATCACCTTGCAGTAGACTTTGAAATAAACATATTTTGCAGAGTTCCCCTGCATTGTCTACCTGTATAGTTTTCAGCACACCATCCTTTAGATCCTCACGCTAGTATTCGGTCTTCCTAGCTACATGGTTTGTTGTTGTTGTTTTGTTTTGTTTGTGGGGGGTTTTGCCTCCATACATAAATTTATTTCTAAGAAGTTATTTCTATTGTTTTAGAACATTGACTTTCAGAGAATGGACTATTAAAAGGAATTCTGTGTATTGAGTCACATTAAGTCAAATTTTGGTTGCTCTCTTTCTAAAGAAGAATAAAAATACAGTGCTCTGATAACATTATTATTAAAATTTAATTGTCTGATTAGTTGAGACAAATATACTGCTGTATTAGCTAGGTGCTGCAAAGACAAACTCCAAAATCTCAGTGGCTTAACCCAATAGTATTTATTTCTTCCTGACCTGATCATTCCATATGATCCTTCAGGGACCCAGGTTTCCATCTTGTGTCTCTGCCTTTTTCTAAGGCCTTGAAATCCTCTGTTCAGCTAATAGATGAGGAAAGAGACCATGAGAAATGCATTCACACATTTCTATGAGGAATGTATACAAACATACTCATTTCTTAACCATTTCTAGACAGTCTGAAAATAACACACACCAGTACCCCTCACCTTCCATTGGCTGGAACTAATTACAAGTCCCCACTTAGAGGTAAGGGTGTGGTAGTAGGTGCTGGGAAATAGCAGACCACTTCCTAGAGCAAAATTATTTAATGGAAGGGGAGCACAAATAGTAGATAGCTAATAATTACTGTCATACCTGACAGTCAATTTTATAAGGAAAAGTTATTTAATGTTTATTAAATATACGTTCCACAGTCTTCTCTAAATTCATATCTGGATCAACTATGAGGTTTCACCACTGACCCAAGGATGCAAAAGCTAGGCCACTGTTAAAGCAGCAGCTTTCCTAGAGCCAATCTATTCTCTTCACAGATCACAATACTTTTCATTTTACGTGTCCTCTGAATGCTTTACAAATTCCACCTTTCTGTCCTTTATAAATTTCATTTTTCTTTAAATTTGGGCTTCTCTTTGTAGCATTCTCTAACCTATCTAGTTCACATTTACTCATCCTTCCTCTCTTTAATGTTATCTTACCCTTAACCCTTTTACTTGCAACACCATGTATTGGTCTCCACAATTATATTGCTAATAACTGGTCAGTACAAATTATTTCTTATATCTCCGTAATATCCATTCAAATTTCTGGTGACGTGGATGGTACCCAGAAATGGTAAAAAAATGATACATCAGTATGCTTGACCAATGCCTGAATGAATGAATTGCATAAATGAATATGAAGAAAGGGTAATAGTGTAAAAGTTAAGAAACAATCTACAGAATAGTTTCTAAGAAGTGTATTAATTTTAATAAAGAGAAAAAAACACAGAGGCACATAGAGTGAACTTAGAAAACATAGATCTGATTTAAAAATTTTTTTTTCATCTTGAGGGCTGTCTGGTTTTATTAATATTACATGTGTATATGAATGTGCATTTAAACCAAAGAATACATACAAGCTGGCAATATGTGTTGTTGTTTAAGAGAAGGTCTTGAGATCTGGGACTTCATAGAAAGACACCTTCACATTCAGCAGTTAGTCACAAGTGAATGACACAGTAAATTCACATTGCTAAGAATAATGTGATTAGCTTCTTTAATAGAAAGTTCGAATTCTAACTGAAAGTTATAGTATTTAACATTTAATCCATATATCTATCTTACTATTGTATGTATCCACACAACTTTTTCTGCACAATTTTTCTCAACTTACTGAAAACCTATTTAACAGGCATTTAATAAATATCTCAAAATTTTATAATATCTCCATATTCTGTACAAAGAAGTTGAGAGCCAGAAGTGTGTGGAGGCTTTTTTAAATTTTACAGCTGTTAGGTGTAGGAAGACAATTCTTCATGGATCTCTTAGGTTTCTGCAGTCAGCGAAAAACTGCTGTCTGTTCAGTCCCCGACCAAGAAAAAACAAGCTGAGCCCCTGATTGCACTCTAGTTGCAGGAGAAAGGGTGCACCTCACTTAGGAATTCTACTTGGGCCTTTATATCAGCCAGCTGGAAAACCAGCATCTTTGAGTTGGTCTGAGTGGAAAGCTGTTCAGCAAACTGTGGTATTCGTTCTACCACGGAGGCCTCCCAACGCTAATGCTCCCTTTGAGTTACAAGTCTCTGTGATTGATGACTGTGCTGTTTGGTGTCTCTGGCAAAGAGAGGAAATCTCCATCCAGAAGTGCCCCTCTGGGTACTGGCCTTGTCACTACCCACACACAGTGACCAGCACGGCGCTCCAGAAAAACAGCCCTTAGCTTGCTACTGGGTTCTGATCAAAACTGAGTGTCTAACCCCTGTAACCTTTGTGACTCTCCTGCTTCATGTCCGCATTTTTGGGGTGACTCAACTCAGACTCAGTTATTAGCAATATGGGAAAGACCCAACCAGATCTATTTGTTAAATTGAATAATGTATTCAAGAATGCAGCTGTCCTGGCCCCACTGGCCCTCAGCTGCATATGAAAAGTGTCAACTTCATAGCTATATTTTTTTGGAGGGGGGCAGACTTTATTCCCTACTCCACCCTCTGAAGGACAGCCACTGCCTTAGCAGTGGCTTCAATTCAGAGAGGTTCCCCTAAATGCCTGGGCCTGATTTACTGATGATTATCTGTGCTGAAATCTGAAGGTGGGCTGCCTGGGCTGCCTGGGCTGGGCCCACCCCATGAAAAAGGACACGGTCACTCTGCTCAATGAACAAAACCCAATGCTGTTCTCAAAGCTCTGGCCAATACTACCAAAGACAAACTTTGTTATATATTTTTTTCTGGCTCTTGGGCTATTGCCAATGGCCAAGTTATCTTTTTCTCCCACTTGAAAACTACTGAAAGACTGAAGACAACCTCTAATGAGCTGGAAAATATAGAAACAAATTGCTGTTTCTGATTGAACCATCTAGACCATTCATGTTAGATGCCCACAACAAGGACCCATTTTCTGATGGGACTAATTAGAATCAAGCTCCTGAAAAGTCGACACCACCCAGATTTCCACCATTACTGCCTGTATCCATCAGTGCACTAGAAATGGCAACACATCCACCATCATAGCCTGCACACAAGGTAAAGGACTCCATGTTTCTAAGCAGAGTCTATTATTGTATGTCAGACGTACGACTCCGGCCAAAAGTTTATCCATTTGTCTGATGATGAGAGAGGCTGCCTATGTATGGAGCATCGCTCCTACCCACTGCAGGAAGATTTCCGACATTGGACCTTTGACCACCCCACCCCAAACCCAGGGAGATCAAGTGGTACCCCAGCCACTGTTGACATTTTTTTCAAGTTACAGAGCTCCTACTCCAATGGGAACAATTGACTCTGGCCGTACCATCATGGTCTTTAAAGCTATCTGTGTCATGCTTTCAGCTTTTACAACCTTTTGCAGACTCACAAACATGTCCTTTTATTGTAAACTTCACTCAACAGTGGGATGATAATCAAGGAATTCAATGGACCTTCCATGCTGCCTAACATCACAGGGATCTGATATTATTGAGCGTGTTCCTCAAAGTAGACACAGTATAGTTCTGACTCTGCCTTCCTTATCACTTCTTGGTCCACAGTCCTTAGTAAGGTAGTTGATCGTTAAATGTGATTATTCACAGAAAGAGATTATCTTGTCTTGAATGCCAGCTGACTAGTTATCAAGACAAAAGGGATGGGGAGTTATACAGATCTATTTTGAAAATCTGGGATTCTCCCTTGACTATTTCTGAGTATAATGCCTATTTCTTTCTCCTAAGAGCAACTCTAAGAAAGCCTAGTTTGGACCTAGTTGGGTCTAGGATCCTGGGGGCAAAGTTATGGTAATTCCTATAAGTTGACCTCATTCTGATGCTTGATGTCCTATTGAGTGTAGCCTTAAGTAAATGCTATAGAAGATAAATTTAGCGGACATTGTCACAACTCCTGCCAGAAAGATGAGTCAGAGTAGCCAACAGAGTAGTATATGTGTGGAAAAACTTGCCAAAAGCCAGGATAGTGTAAAAATAGAGTCATTATTACTGGGAGATAATTCTCTTGCATTTTTGCCTATCTTGTAAGCAAAGCACTGAATAATCTTTTTTCCAAATTACCTTTTCTAGGACATTTGTATAGCTAAGTCTTTGAAGATACAGTGTCTCCCTCTAAAGCAAAATGCAGGTTGTCTCACAGCCATGGAAGATAAGATAGTGTCCACCTGGAGCAGAGAGCAGACATGTTTATTGCCCTTTATGAAAGATGGGTTCCTTAAACTCAGAGAAATGTAACCAACTGTGTGTGTAGGTGTCATCTTGCCCTCGTCATGTCACTTTCTGGGGATCAAGCCTTGGGGAACTAGTCCAAATATGTTTACACAGTCAGCCCTTCATATCCATGGGTTCCACAGCTGAGGATTCAACCAACCATGAATCAAAAATATTTGGAAAAAAAAAATTCCAGAAAGTTCAAAAAAGCAAAACTTGAATTTGCCACTCACCAGCAACTATTTACATAACATTTATGTTATATTAAGTTATATAATTAATCTAGAGATTATTTGAAGTATATAGGAGAATGTTCATAGGTTATATGTAAATATGCTATCTTATATAAGTGACTTGAGCATTCACAGATTTTGGTATCTGCAGGGGTCCTGGGACCAATTCCCCAAGGATACGTAGGTATGACTATACTCTGGCTAATGCTATTACTGTAAGTAATAAACTGTCCTTTGTCTTTGACTTCTACCAGTATCCATGAAGCTTGGACAGGCAAAATTGTTAGCATGCAAGTAAGGTAAAATCTCAGACTCCTCAGAGTTCTTGACACTAACTGGCAAACACAGGAATCCAGCTAGTTCCTCTGACTCCTAAGCCATGCTCATTCCACCAGAACATTTTGCCTTTTGATCAATTTTTAAGTGGAATTTTATGATGACTTGAGGGTTTGCATATTCTGAGTTAATTTCTAAATCTCTTACTTTATATATGGCGTTAATCAAATTGTTATACTTTGCTGGCTTTACTTCTGTATTTACATATGAAATTTCCGTAGTGTCCTAAAAATAAGTACTAAATACAACAGTACCAGTGATGTTGCCAGAGCAACCACAAAAGAGCCATTTTTTGTTCTACCAGAATGATGACAAATGCATCCTCCAATGACCCCTGGACAGGGTAAATATAAAGATTCAAGTTAAACTAAGGCTGAATATATGCATACCCTATATTCCAATAATTCCATCCCCCGATATACTAAACACAAATGAGTAATGAGTACAATTGACACATGAGGTGACACAAACAAGACTGTTCTTAGCAGCTTTATGCATAATAATAAAAATCTGGCAACTTTACTAAAGACAGAAGTATCATAATTAAGTAGACGTTAGTATATTCATACAGTGTCATAACATACAGAATAAAGGAGAACAAAAAGGAACAAAATGAACTATTGCTACATGAAACAAATTGGGTGAAACTGAACACAGTTATGTTAAATGAAAGATATCAAACAGAAAATAAATACTATGTGATTCCATGTATATATGCAGCTCAAATACAGAAAAGAAAACAAACAATCCATGTCATAAATTAAGAATAATGGTTATACTTGTGGGACAAGGTTAATGGCTAAGAAAAAGAACAAGGAGGAATCTGGGGTTTCAGTGATTTCTACCTCTTGATCTGCATGGTGGTTACACAGCTGTATTCTCTTTGCAAAAAATTCATTGTGCTGTATACTTCATGTATGTTCAAGTATAGGTACTCAGATAATCTATGCTATAATAAACTAGGTATCTTACTGTATAGGTATCTTATGCTATATGTATCTTATGAGATAATAAAAATTATACCAAAATTAAAAGTAAAATTTTATAAGCAAATTATACCAAAATTAAAAGTAAAATTTTATAAGCAGGCTGATACATTTGTACTATTATATAAGTGTACATATGTAACAAAGTTCCTTTGTTCTTCTAAGAGAAATTGTAGGATTGCTGGCAATTTGAATTGTAAAGTATAAACTCCTGAGGAAAACATATATAATTTTCAAAACACAGACTTAATGATCCCAATGTATAATATTTGATAATTAAGCAAGTGAAAATGTTAATTAAAAGAGGATAAATGTGATTATTATAAAATATTGTTATATATAGGTTATATATATTATCTCTGTGGCCTTTTTGATGCCACATAATGTTCTCTTCTAAAAGAATAAATCTATCTTTTATTCAACCAAATAAGAAGATTTAAAAATATACTTACTCAGCTGATTCTTAAGCCATGCTGTGAGTTCTTAAAATATTTTATAACTATTATTTCTGTCACTTAATGAACCATTTTAGGATAAAGCTGAATTTGAAATAGTGTATTTCCATCAGTAATACCATTACTGGTTCAAAATGTTTAGTTACTACTTCATACATAATTGATAAGATACCAATGTTATTTAATATCCTGATATTTAAATTCTCTTTAATGTCACCTGGACATATCTTTTCCTCTGGATTACTCACCACATCCTTCCTAACTTGTAGCTCACATTTTAGCTAAATTCAACACTTCGCTGTTCCCCACACCAACCCGATTTTCCTTTCATTCATTTTTTTAAATTGGAGCATAGTTGATTTACAGTGTTGTATTAGTTTCAGGTGTACAGCAAAGTAGCAAAGTAAATCAGTTATACATATAAATATATCCATTCTTTTTAGTTTCTTTTCCCATATAGGTTATTACAGAATATTGAGTAGATTTCCCGGTGCTATACAGTAAGTCCTTATAAGTTATCTATTTTGTATATAGTAGTGTGTATATATTAATCCCAGTCTTGTAATTTATCCGTCCCCCCTTTCCTCTTTGATAACCATAAGTTTGTTTTCTATATCTGTACCTGTATTTCTGTTTTGTAAATAAGTTCATTTGTACCATTTTTTTTTTACATTCCACATGTAAGTGATATGATATTTGTCTTGCTCTGTCTCACTTAGTATGGTAATCTCTAGGGTCATCCATGTTGCTGCAAATGGCATTATTTCACTCTTTTTCATGGCTGAGTAATATTCCATTGTGCATATGTACCACATCTTCTTTATCCATTCCTCTGTTGATGGACTTTTAGGTTGCTTCCATGTCCTGGCTATTGTAAATAGTGCTGCAGTGAGCATTGGGGTGCATGTGTCTTTTCAAATTACATTTTTCTCCAGATATATGCCAGGAATAGGATTGCTGGATCATATGGTAGCTCTATTTTTAGTTTTTTAAGGAACCTCCATACTGTTCTCCATAGTAGCTGTACCAATTTCCACTCCCACCAACAGTGTAGGAGGGTTCCCTTTTCTCCACACCCTCTCCAGCATTTATTGTTTATAGATTTTTTGATGATGGCCATTCTGACCAGTGTGAGGTGCTACCTCATTGTAATTTTGGTTTGCATTTATCTAATAATTAGTGAAGCTGAGCATCTTTTCATCTGCTTTTTGGCCACCTGTATGTCTTCTTTGGAGAAATGTCTACTTAGATCTTCCACCCATTTTTTTATTGGGTTTTTTTTTTTTTTTTTTGGATATTGAGCTGCATGAGCTCTTTGTATATTTTGGAGATTAATCCCTTGTCACTTGCTTCATTTGCAAATATTTTCTCCTGTTCTGAGTGTTGCCCTTTTGTTTTTTATGGTTTTCTTTGCTTAAAAAGCAAGAACTTTCAAGTTTAATTAGGTTCCATTTGTTTATTTTTGTTTTTACTTGCATTACTCTAGGAGATGAATCAAAGAAGATCTTGCTGTGATTTATGTCAAAGAGTGTTCTGCCTGTGTTTTCCTCTAAGAGTTTTATAGTATCCAGCCTTACATTTAGATCTTTAACCCATTTTGAGTTTACTTTTGTGTATGGTGTTAGGGAGTGCTCTAATTTCATCCTTGACAAGTAGCTGTCCAGTTTTCCCAGCACCACTTATTGAAGAGACTGTCTTTTCTCCATTGTATATTCTTGCCTCCTTTGTCATAGATTTAGGTGACCATAGGTGCATGGGTTATCTCTGGACTTTCTATCCTGTTCCATTGATCTATATTTCTGTTTTTTGTGCTGGTACCATACTCTTTTGATGACTGTAGCTTTGTAGTATAGTCTGAAGTCAGGGAGCCTGATTCCTCCAGCTTTGTTTTTCTTTCTCAAGATTGCTTTGGTTTTTCGGGATCTTTTGTGTTTCCATACAAACTGTAAATTTTTTTGTTCTAATTCAGTGAAAAATGCCATTGGTAATCTGATAAGGATTGCATTGAATCTGTAGATTGCTTTGGGTAGTATACTCATTTTGACAATATTGATTCTTCCAACCAAGAATGTGGTATATCTCTCCATCTGTTTGTGTCATCTTTGATTTCTTTCATCAGCATCCTATAGTTTTCTGACTACAGGCTTTTGCCTCCTTAGGTTTATTCCCAGGTATTTTATTCTTTTTGATGTGATGGAAAATGGGATTGTTGTTCTTATTTTATTTCTGCTCGTTCCCTTGAATGGAAAAACTCTTGCATCCCTGTCTGTTGAAATCATACCCATTTTTTAAAACTCAAGTGAAACACCCTTTCTTCTATGAAGTCTTCTTTGACTTTTGGGCAATACCTTTTCTTCCTATGATACTTCATAATACTTCATAAATACTCCATAAATCGTGCCACAGCTGTGTAACTAGCTATTACTGGGATCTTCCAGGTCATCCCACATGTCAAGTCTCACCAAGCAGAGGAAAATCAGGATGTCTCTTCAGAGCCATGGTTTATTTTAGGGAAACCTCTGACCAAAAAGGAATGATCTGCTTATTGCCACATTTAGGATCCTTACTCACCAAGATTTCACTTCTGAATGCTGAGTAGTACCCATGGCAAATCCAGCCTTTCAAATGAAAACAGATTCCTCCTATGTTGTCTATTTTCTCCCCTCATTTCCAATTGGTTACACTAGCAGCATGAATTCAAGGGGTCCTCTGGTTCTTCATGAAGTCTAAAGGCTTTCTAGTAAGGCTCCTCAATAATTCAGTTGTGTATTTACTTGCCCCTTCTAGACTTGGTGTACAAACTGCTTCATAAGTTTTCCTAGCATGGCTTCTTGAACAAAATTGTCAACTTTTAATACATACATTGAAATACATTTCCCTTTACTGATATATATTCCAAATTATGCTTTACATATATGCAAATACCTAAAATTTCTGTGAGTTCCTAAATTTATTTCACCATGGTTTCCTCTGTGCCCACACCTAATTCAAGTGAGTTCTATCTTTTGGTCCCATGCTGACCATTATGTTAACCATGACCATATTGCTATCTTCCACAAATTACTAATTACTCTTTTAGAGATGTGTCTTCCATATTTCTGGTGACGCACTGAAGATTGTGGAGGAAACACAACTTACAGTACTCAGGATCCTTCATCATTTTCATCTACCCACCATGCCTCTTCCCCCAAACCCCAGTCCTGCCATGCAACCGTCTCTACCAAGGTCATCACCCTAAGAAATGCAGCCCAATCTCTTAGGATGGCATCTTCACTTTCAGTGAGCATCCCTTCCAGGTCACCTGTGCTTAGCATCTCTCTAAGGACTTCAGTGACTAGCACTGTTCTGCATCTTCTTATATTGATGCTACTGTTCTGTTAAAAGCAGAGACACAGGGTCAGATTGCCTGGGTTTAAATCCCAATTTTGAGCTGTGTGACCAGAACAAATTAATTAATTTCTCTGTTTTTCAGTCCCCCATCTGTGAAAGAGAAATAATAAAAATAGGTATTTAAATGGAGGTTGTAAGAATTAGGATAATTATTGTATATGAAGCAATTAGAACAGTGCCTAGCTAATAGCAAGGGCTAGGTAAGTGCCAGCTATTATTGCTATTAGTAACATTCTTGTATCATTCCTTGATAGCTAACACTGTGATCTGCTAAAGGTCCATTACACTCACCTCCACTACCTTTATAAAAGTTCTCAGAGCCCTGTTCACAGTAGACCACAGTAGAGGTTATATGTATGTATATATACATACACACATATATATTTATATATACACATGTATAACATATATATTAAAAACATATGCAATATATGTTATTATATGTGTATATGTATTTACATTTGAAACAAATAATATGTGTTATATATATGTGTGTGTATATATATATACAGTTTTTTTGTTGTTGTTCAAATGTATCAGAAACTTCAGCTTGGAACCCAGATTACTAACACAGCACATCAGAAACTGTCAAAATTGATGGCTATAGTGAAATAAGATGGTGAGAACATTTTGGCAATCAGAATCCCTTTTTGGAAAAAGAAATGAGCTTTGAGAAAATAAATATTTGAGTACCTAGAAAATGAGATCCTAATGCTGTTTACGGGGAGGTTTCTTAAACATAGAGGAATGTTCCATGTATGAACAGAAGAGGGTTTCCTCAGAACTAATTGAGGCATGAGAGAGGAGATATTTAGGGGGTGTTGACATAGGGGCAGTATGCTTGCATTCAGAAGTTTGAGTCTTTCCTTCTACCTGCACTTTCAATGTTTATAAAACTCACTCCCTACATGCCCCAGCACACACAGAGCTTTGTGCAAACTGATTCCATCCTCCCCACCAAAACTGAAGAGTCTGGGCTTCCTGTGCAGACTGACAAAAGTGGATGAACAAGAGAGCCCTAGAAGAGGAGTGCATAAGCTGCCAGGAACTCAGGGAAATTATGGAGAGGCTCTGGATTTTGAACAATCAAAAACAGTTAGCACATTCATATAAACAGATCTGAATTTCCAAGAAGAGGATACCTAGCTGATATTGGCCTGTAAGAAAGTTAATGAAAAGAGTTAATGTCCCTTTTCTCAATGAATAGTGATATCTAATCCTGGAACGGTGAATATCTATGAAATTTCTCCCCATCAACCCTTTTCTTAGCACTGTTCATGGTGGGCTTAGTGGGCATAACCACATTAGCACAGGGTCACCTGTTCTCTGAGTTCTGGCCTAGTGTTGGACACCAACTGAACCTTACCCTTGAGAGTCTTTCCCCAAGGTTTTTAGAACTGAATTTGTGAGAGTTTCTATTCTTGGCTAAAATTGTAAACTACTGAACTCAAGAAATCTCAGTGAGGTATTAATATATTCTGGCAACAGAGCAAGATGCTCCACACTGAAATAGAATGAAATCAGTGTATTGAAAGAAGCAGGGAAAAGGGACAGGAAAGTTATCTGGGCATGAAGGCCCCTAACGCCAGTCATGCCTGGTTGAGCATTCTCCATGCTTTTCTTAAACGCTGATGCTCAATACTTCCTTGATCCCTAAGTTACACAGGTGTTCCAGAAGAGGGTCAAAACTAGATCAATTTGAATTTCTATTTCTTGCTTACAAAATATCACAAACTCAAGAAGTCTCTACTAAGTAATATTTTTACTATATTGTATATAGACATATTTAAAATACTTAAAGAAAGCTGGAGTAGCAATTCTCATATCACACAAAATAGAATTTAAAATAAAGACTATTACAAGAGACAAAGGACACTACATAATGATCAAGGGATCAAACCAAGAAGAAAATATACAATTGTAAATATTTATACACCCAACATACAAGCACCTCAATACATAAGGCAAATGCTAACAGCCATAAAAGGGGAAATCGACAGTAACACAATCATAGTAGGGGACTTTAACACCCCACTTTCACCAATGGACAGATCAAAATGAAAATAAACACAAGCTTTAAATGATACATTAAACAAGATGGACTTAATTGACATTTATAGGACATTCCATCCAAAAACAACAGAATACACGTTCCTCTCAAGTGCTCATGGAACATTCTCCAGGATAGATGATACCTTGTGTAACAAATCAAGCCTTCATAAATTTAAGAAAATTGAAATCGTATCAAGTATCTTTTCTGACCACAACGCTATGAAACTAGATATCAATTACAGGAAAAAAAATCTGTAAAAAATACAAACACATAGAGGCTAAACAATACACTACTTAATAACCAAGAGATCACTAAAGAAATCAAAGAGAAATCAAAAAATACCTAGAAACAAATGACAATAAAAACACGATGACCCAAAACCTATGGGATGCAGCAAAAGCAGTTCGAAGAGGGAAGTTTATAGCAATACAATGCTATCTCAAGAAACAAGAAACATCTCAAACAACCTAACCTTACACCTAAAGCAATTAGAGAAAGAAGAACAAAAAAGCAATTTTAATTTTTTAATTTTAATTTTTTATCTATTTATTTATTTTTATTTTTGGCTGCATTGGGTTGTTGTTCCTGTGCACGGACTTTCTCTAGTTGCAGTGAGGGGGACTCCTCTTCATTGTGGTTCTTGGGCTTCTCATTGCAGTGGCTTCTCTTGCTGTGGAACACAGGCTCTAGGCTCGTGGGCTCAGTAGTTGTGGTGCATGGACTTATGATTTCTTTCCTTCTGCTAAAAACAAAAAGTGTTAGGAAAGAAATCATAAAGATCAGATCAGAAAAAAATGAAAAAGAAATGAAGGAAACAATAGCAAAGATCAATAAAACTATAAGCTGGTTCTTTGAGAAGGTAAACAAAATTGATAAACCATTAGCCAGACTCATCAAGGAAAAAAAAAGGGAGAAGACTCAAATCAACAGAATTAGATATGAAAAAGAATAACAACTGACACTGCAGAAATACAAAGAATCATGAGGGATTACTACAAGCAACTATATGCCAATAAAAGGGACAACCTAGAAGAAATGTACACATTCTTAGAAAAGCACAACTTTCCGAGACTGAACCAGAAAGAAATAGAAAATATAAACAGACCAATCACAAGCACTGATATTGAAACTGTGATTAAAAATCTTTCCATAAACAAAAGCCCAGGACCAGATGGCTTCACAGGCGAATTCTATCAAACATTTAGAGACGAGCTAACACCTATCCTTCTCAAACTCTTCCAAGATATAGCAGAGGGAGGAACACTCCCAAACTCATTCTACGAGGCCACCATCACCATGATACCAAAACCAGACAAGGATGTCACAAAGAAAGAAAACTACAGGCCAATATCACTGATGAACATAGATGCAAAAATCCTCAACAAAATACTAGCATACAGAATCCAACAGCACATAAAAAGGATCATACACCATGATCAAGTGGGGTTTATTCCAGGAATGCAAGGATTCTTCGATATATGCAAATCAATCAATGTGATAAACCATATTACAAATTGAAGGATAAAAACTATATGATCATCTCAATAGATGCCGAAAAAACTTTTGACAAAACTCAACACCCATTTATGATAAAAACCCTGCAGAAAGTAGGCATAGAGGGAACTTACCTCAACATAATAAAGGTGGTATATGACAAACCCACAGTCAACATCGTTCTCAATGGTGAAAAAATGAAACCATTTCCTCGAAGATCAGGAACAGGACAAAGTTGTCCTCTCTCACCACTATTATTCAACATAGTTTTGCAAGTTTTAGTCACAGCAATCAGAGAAGAAAATGAAATAAAAGGAATATAAATTGGAAAGGAAGTAAAACTGTCACCGTTTGCAGATGGCATACTATACATAGAGAATCCTAAAGATGCCACCAGAAAACTACTAGAACTAATCAATGAATTTGGTAAAGTAGCAGAATACAAAATTAATGCACAGAAATCTCTTGTGTTCCTATACACTAATGATGAAAAATCTGAAAGAGAAATTAAGGAAACACTCCCATTTACCATTGCAACAGAAAGAATAAAATACCTAGGAATAAACTTACCTAGGGAGACAAAAGACCTGTATGCAGAAAACTATAAGACACTGATGCAAGAAATTAAAGGTTATACAAATAGATGGAGAGATATACCCTGTTCCTGGACTGGAAGAATCAACATTGTGAAAATGACATTACTACCCAAAGCAATCTACAGATTCAGTGCAATCCCTATCAAATTACCAATGGCATTTTTCAGAGAACTAGAACAAAAATTTCACAATCTATATGGAAACACAAAAAACCCCGAAGAACCAAAGCAATCTTGAGAAAGAAAAATGGAGCTGGAAGACTCAGACTCCCACACTTCAGATTCTACTACAAAGATACAGTAATCAAGACAGTATGGTACTGGCACAAAAACAGAAATATAGATCAATGGAACAGGATAGAAAGCCCAGAGATAAACCCATGCACATATGGTCACCTTATTTTTGATAAAGGAGGCAAGAATATATACAATGGAGAAAAGATAGCCTCTTCAATAAGTGGTGCTGGGAAAACTGGACAGCTATATGTAAAAGAATGAAATTAGAACACTCCCTAACACCACACACAAAAATAAACTCAAAATGGATTAAAGACCTAAATGTAAGGCCAGACACTATCAAACTCTTAGAGGAAAACATAGGTAAAACACTCCATGACATAAATCACAGCAAGATCCTTTCTGACCCACCTCCTAGAGTAATGGAATTAAAAACAAAAATAAAGAAATAGGACGTAATGAAACTTAAAAGCTTTTGCGCATCAAAGAAAACCATAAACAAGATGAAAAGACAACCCCCAAAATGGGAGAAAATATTTGCAAATGAAGCAACTGACAAAGGGTTTATCTCCAAAATTGCAAATAGCTCATGCAGTTCAATATCAAAAAAAAACCCAATCCAAAAATGGGCATAAGACCTAAATAGACATTTCTCCAAAGAAGATATACAGATTGCCAACAAACACATGAAAGTTTGCTCAACATCACTAATCATTAGAGAAATGCAAATCAAAACTGCAATGAGATATCACCTCACACCAGTCAGAATGGCCATCATCAAAAAATCTAGAAACAATAAATGATGGAGAGGGTGTGGAGAAAAGGGAACCCTCTTGCACTGTTGGTGGGAATGTAAATTGATACAGCCACTATGGAGAACAGTATGGAGGTTCATTAATAAACTAAGAATAGAACTACCATACAACCCAGCAATCCCACTACTGGGCATATACCCTGAGAAAACCATAATTCAAAGTCATGTACCACAATGTTCATTGAAGCTCTATTTACAAAAGTCAGGACATGGAAGCAACCTAAGTGTCCATTGACAGATGAATGGATAAAGAAGATGTGGCACATATATACAATGGAATATTATTCAGCCATAAAAAGAAATGAAATTGAGTTATTTGTAGTGAGGTGGATGGACCTAGAGACTGTCATACAGAAAGAAGTAAGTCAAAAAGAGAAAAATAAATAACATATGCTAACACATATGTATGGAATCTAAAAAAAGTTTATGAAGAACCTAGGGACAGGACAGGAATAAAGACACATTCGTAGAGAATGGACTTGAGGACACAGGGAGGGGGAAGGGTAAGCTGGGACGAAGTGAAAGAGTGGCATGGGCATATATACACTGCCAAATGTAAAATAGATAGCTAGTGGGAAACAGCCACATCGCACAGGGAGATCAGCTCCATGCTTTTTGACTGCATCGAGGGGTGAGATAGGGCGGGTGGGAAAGAGACGCAAGAGGGAAGAGATATGGGGATATATGTATATGTATAGCTGATTCACTTTGTTATAAAGCAGAAACTAACACACGATTGTAAAGCAGTTATACTCCAATAAAGATGTTAAAAAAATAAATCACAGGAGCTACTTAATTATTTCCAAAATCACTGTCATTCCAAACAATGTGTCTCTGGATAATAAGTGAATATTTTAGAATAAGAACTGTGACCTGTAAATCTATAGAATAGTAAGAATAGCAAAGAATTAAGAGAAATTTTATATCTACAATCAGTGTTGTTGAAGAATGGATTGTTAAGAATATTATTTAAGCCCATGATTCTGTAACATAGTTCTAATGTTCAAAAGAAAGTGATTTAGTCTACTGTGACTTGCTTTTATAACCTGAAGAGAATTATTTCAGTGTTATGAAGATACAGATGTACTAAAATAAAATGGGAAATAGATAATGGCCTCATTGTCATTGATTGAATTATTAACTCCATTTTTATTACTAGTGTCAACTTTTTGTGGAATCACTCTGATGAAATCAGCCATGATAATGTAATTTAATTCATCATCTTATTTAGGGTCAATCATGGCAGCCTTAGAATCAATCAAAATAATGTAAAAAACAAAATTAAATGTGAAAATGAGTTCATTACAAGAGTAGACAGCATCCTGAATTTGCAGTAGTTGAGATTAAATGTACTAACTTATCTGAGAAGGGATTATGTTTATGTATATTACTTCTTTTCACTATTCTATCTTGATGCCTTAGAAACATCTTGTGAAGCAAAATCCGTAAGATATTGTAAATCAGAAAAGGCCTGTTTACTAGTTATAATTAAGTAGCTCTCCCTGGAGAAGATACCATCTTTTACATTTCTTGTAAAATGGGAGGATATTTCTTCATATTACATGTGAGAAAAATTTGTATACAAAGCTCGATGAAGCATATTTGCCGAAGCTAATCCCTTGTCAAACTTCTGTGATTCCTAATCTGTCCACAGTGAGGCAGCACTCTCCAGGAAAATGAAAATCTCACGGTACTGCAGGCAGTACAAGTGACAACAGATTGCTCTATAAGATGTTCATCTTGGTTTGCCAGGTGTAACAAACAGCTAGGTATAACTAACTTATGTTTAAATGGCCAAAGCGACATCTTGTCCTCATAATTGGCCTTTCAAATTTATAACAGGACCCAAGATACATTTCTAATTGTAAATGTGTTTTGTCTTTCTCCCCAACTGAAGAATTTTTTAAAATATAAAGCTTTAAACATTTTGCACCTGACTTAAAGAATGCTTGTCACTTTTGATGAATAAATAAATTTGGACAGTAATTTTCAAAAATTGTAGAAAATCCTAAATCAGTATTATTACCAAAAATTGGGAGAAAAAAGATGCTTTGAAATTCTTGGTGTTTAAAACCTTTTTAAACTATATGTAGTTTTTCTACAGTGTGTATTTGTGTAACTAGTTCTTTTTTGGATGAAAAAGATTTATAAAAATATCACCCATTATAAAGGAATTAGCTAAACTTTAGCATGTCATTGAACCTACTGTTTTCAAAAGCTCATTGCTGTGTCCTTAAGATATAAGTCACAAAACCAAAGTTCAGGAAGGAATTTTTAGAGAAAAGTTTATTCCATATAATAATAAATATTTAATAATAATAAAATATATAGTGAGATTTTGAATGTAATTAACCACAATTATATAAGTATAATTATCTCTATTAGAGGAAGAGAACAAAAGAGGGAGAGAGAGGGCTATAGGGAGGGAGAGAGAGGGCACTTACTGTGTCAAGCACTATTCTCCACAGTGGCTGCACCAATTTACATCCTCAGCAACAGTGTATGGGAGTTCCCTTTTCTCCACATTCTCACCAACACTGTTATCTTAGGTTCCTCAAAAAATTAAAAATAGAACTATCAGATGGTCCAGCAATCCCACGTCTGAGTATATATGCAAAGGAATTGAAATCAGGATCTTGAAGAGATTTATCTGCACCCCCATGTTTATTGCAGCATTTTCACAATAGCCAAGACATGGTAGCAACCTAAATGTCCATAAAAGGATGACGGATAAAGAAAATGTGGTATAGACACACAAAGGAATATTATTCAACCTTAAAAAACAAGAAAATCCTGCTGTTTGCAACAACATGGGTGAACCTGGAAGACGTTATGCAAAGTGAAATAAGCCAGACACAGAAGGACAAATACTATATGCTACCACTTATAGGAGAAATCTAAAATAGATGTCAAACTCATGGAAGCAGAGTGCAATGCTGGTTCTTAAGGGCTGAGGGGATGGAGAAATGGAATGTATTAGTCAGAGTTTCAGTTACACAGGATCAATAGATGAAGAAATACAGCATAGTGCCTATAGTAAACAATACTGTATTATATACTTGAAAATTTGCTGAGGGAATCTTATGTTGTGTTCTTATCACAAAAAAAGAATAATATATAAATATGTATACAATATAATAAAGGAAGGAAGGAAGAGAAAGAAAGAAAGAAAGAGGGTGGGTGGAAACTTTTGGAGATAATGGATTAGTTTATGGCATAGATTTGGTGATGGTTTCACATGTGTATACTTACCCCCAAACTCAATAAGTTGTATCCATTAAATATGTTACAGTTTATGTCAATTATACCTCAGTAAAGTATTTTTTTAAAGGTCAAGTGTTCAAAACTCCTTATATGTTACTCATTTTGAGAATTTTCTGAGTAACTGGTACTCTTCAATCCACTTCCGAGGTTACATATTTTAATAGTAGCTCTCCACTCTTTTCTGACCTTTTATTGTTGTCTTCTATTTCATCTAACTATACCTAAAGCCTCTGTGTGTGATACTCATGTAAACTGCCATTTCTGGTCCATCTCAATCCCAGAACTCAACCTGAATGAGTTCCTATTCTCCTACCACCTATTTCTTCTTCCACAGCTGACCTGCCCCAGTTCCTATACATCTGCCTTTCTGGCCAGTCCCAGCAAAACACAAGCTCCATTATATTTCCCATGCATTTTAATGTGTATAACATTTCTTAATAAGTAATCCCCAAGTCCATGTTGAAAGTTTTTTCTGAAGCCAAATCACCCCTGATACCAAAGACAAGATAGTATGAATAAAAAATGTACTGACAGATCTCAGTCACAAGGATAAAAAGTACTTCAGCGTTCAAAATCCCTGAACCAAAGGACTTGACTCTTTTTCATAAACAAGAATTAAAACTAAATAGTGTGAATTCCCTCCATACCTAAGGCAAAAGTAACCGAGTTACCTGTGACTGTACTCACCTGCCCCTGCTTACCTCTCATCTTGGAAATAGAGATGACTCTTCTGAGAAAATACATGTTTCTCCTTGCACTAAGGTTTCTTCCGCTTCATTTCTTTAGAAGCCCTTCTTCATCCATTATTTCATTTTGCATCTATATTTTCAATCTTATCCTCACTTCTGCACTTGCCTTTCAGTCTGTAAACAAACTCAATTATCTCACTCCCATAAAAACTACTCACAGCACCGCATTGTAGCTCTCTCTCCCTAAACATGCAAAACAATAGTTCATAATTTATTTCTCATACTTTTTTCTCTTAATTTTTAATTGAGAAAAATTATTCACATAAGATTACATATTTAATTGTATAAGATTACACATATAAAAATTTTAATTGTATATGTATGCATATATATACATATAATAGGTTTGTATAATAATAAATAGGAAGCATGCCTATATACATAGTGTATAAGAAATATAACAATATCACTCACTTTTAAGTCCCCCTATGTTGCTTCCCTACCTAATTTTATAGGAAGCCACTTTCTTGAATTTCAGGATAATCATCTCCTTTATATAGCTTTACCAAAAATGTACATTTTCCCTAAAAGCATTTATTTTTATGCTAGACCTATTTATAAACAGAGTCATATGTGTTTATTTCTGTATTACTTGCATGTTCTCTCAGTATAAAATTTTAAAACTGAGCCATGTGGATAGATTTTTTGTAATTCATTCCATTTCACTCCTCTATAGTATTCCATTGTTTGGTGTCTTAAAATCTTGCTTTTGTTCACACTACTACTGGTAAAGTTTTAAGTTGTTTCTGGTTTTCTGCTACTACAACTAATATCATGATGGATATCCTTGTATATGTCTTAGATGCTCTATTCTCCAGAATTTGCACATAAAAAGTGAAATTTCAAGGTCATCAGATACATACATTAAATTTTACTAGGTAATGTGAGGACGTTTTTCACAGTGGCTAGATCAATTTACACTCCCGATAGCAGGGTAATATAATTCCTGTTGTTTCACGTCATTGCTAACATTTAGTATTGTCAGGCTTTTTTACATTTTTGCAGTTCTTTTAGGTGTGAAGTATTTCAATGTCGTTTTAACTTGCGTTTCTCTAAGTGTAAACATGGTTGAATATCTTTTCATATTTTATTGGCCATTCATGTTTCCTTTCTTTTTAAATATCTGCTCATGACTTTTGCTCATTATTCTATTAAATTATTAGTTTTAAAAATTAGGAGTTTTCTATAAGACATTTCATTTAGTTATTTGCATTACAAATGCCAGTTCCCAGATTGTCTTATCTTATTACATTTTTATAATGTATTTTAATCAAAAGAAGGTTTAGCTCTTAATATTATCAAATGTTTCAATATTTTTCTTTGTTTTCACTCTTTGAATACTAAGAGATACATTTTATTTTTTCTGCAAAGATAACCAAATGTTCTAGTACAATTATGCAACGGTGAATTTCCCCCCAGATCAGCAAAGTTGATTTGTGTCATATCGTATGCTTCTGGCTCTCTATTCTGTTCTATTCTGTTTTATTAAAACCTAATTCCATACCCCTGTGCCAATAACTTTGCCAAATTTTGTTAATTATTATTAATTTATAAATCTTAATAAGTGGTTGAGCATAACTCCCTCCCTCTCCTAAGTAAGTGATTTTTTTCAGGAGTATTGACAATTTGGGGCTTTTGATCTTCGTCATAAATTTGAGAACAGCTTGACAAGATCCCCTAAAACCATGTTGATATTTTATTGAAAATGCAGTGAATCTAAAGATCAATTTGGTATCAAATGGCATTTTTATGATACTGAGCCATTTTATCCACGAGCATTGCATATCTCTCCATTTATTTAGGTATTTTAAAATTCTTTCACTGTCTGTTTTTCAACATAAAAGTTCCTACACACCTTTGTTAAATTTATTCCTTCTGTTATTCTTCGTTAGATTTAAACCTATATGTCACTGTTTTTGGTAAAGTAACAAACATTCTGTTTGTTGCTCTAGTATAGAAATGCAACTGATAATTACAATCTTATATTAAGTAATTCTAAATCTTTATATTAATTCTATTAATTTCTCATTTCTTATCACTAATGACAATTTTGACTTTACCCATTCTTTTCCTTTTATCAATTATTATTTTCTTGCATTGTTGAGGACTAATCATTCAATTTTGAATAAACTTTTAATAAGCATCCTTTTAGTATTCCATGATTGCTAAAAGTATTATTATTTTGTAGACTGCTTCTATCAAGATAAGAGTTACCCTAAATTTCTATATGAATCAGGGAAGTCTAAGTATAATACAACAAACACCACAAACACCAGTATCTTAACTTAAAAGTTGTGCTCAGGGGCTTCCCTGGTGGCGCAGTGGTTGGGAGTCCGCCTGCCGATTCAGGGTACGTGGGTTCGTGCCCCGGTCCGGGAGAATCCCACGTGCCGCAGAGCGGCTGGGCCCGTGAGCCATGGCCGCTGAGCCTGCGGGTCCGGAGCCTGTGCTCCGCGGTGGGAGAGGCCACAGCAGTGAGAGGCCCGCGTACCGCAAAAAAAAAAAAAAAAAGAAAAAAAGTTGTGCTCAAATCACAGATTAAAATCTGGTTGGCATAAGTGGATCCCATTCATGTATCCCTTCGATGATCCGGGATCCCTTAATCGAACGATCCTCCACTCCCTAGGTTTTGTATGTTCTTTGCTGCATTCTTTATATTTGGCTGACAGACACCAAGTGAGAGATAGGGAGACTGTGGGATCACATGGGAGGCTCTGGAGGGCCAGGCCTGGAAGTGGCATTCCTGGCTTCCATTTTTCAGGGTGCCACACAGTTATGTGGACCCTTTTAAAAGTAAGGGGCTTTCTCTTTAAGGAACCATCTCTCAATGTTGCTTAGCAGCTGCCTACAATGTAAATGTACAAAACTTTTAAACTTAACCATTTGTAACAACTGTAGAGAAGTATACATTCTCACTGGCATCCTGTCCATAGAGGGGTGGGATATACTGGAAAGAATAATAATTTAAGAGTCCAGAAAACGGTGTACTTACTCTATTTCTCAGGGCCTCAAGGAATAATAATTTGGGATTAAATAATCTCTAAGTAAATATATCTATTTCTTCCAGTCCCTTCTTAGATGAGCATTTATTTTTTCCACAATGAGGAGTTCTCCATCATGGATTTATATTAGGGTCTTCCAGAATCGGAGGTAAAGATAAGCTATTGCTCAAAGCAATCACTCAAAATACAGGTGACCCTTGAACAACACAGGTTTGAACTGCAGAGGTCCACTTATACACAGATTTTCTTCACTAAGTATGTGCTACAGAACTTTACGATCTGTGATTGGCTGGCTCCACAGAGGCAGGAACCGCTGATATGGTGGGCCAACTGTAAAGTTATACTGGGATTTTTTTTACCGTGTGGAGGGTTGGCATCTCTAATCCCCACAGTGTTCAAGGGTCTTACAGTTCAAGACAACTGTAGTGTCTTTCAGTATTATTGGGCAAGAATGAACACCTCTTTCTTATAGTCTATTTTGACTTTAGACCCTTATGGAAATCATACTTTATGAAATGATGTCACAATGATTAACTATGCTAATTTTGAAGACTGGGTTTTCCAACATGCCTTTTGAAAGAGTAATCATTTTTCTCCTAGCACCATAGAAATAATGATAAACTCTAAATATAATCACATATTATTTTAACATCTTAATTAAATTAAAAGCCTCCACGTCCACAGACAGTCAATAAGTACTTAACTAATTAAGCACTTCACTGTGTGCTAAGCATTAAAGTGCTTGCTATGTATTTGACAAAATAAAGCATCACCATCTGACATGATGGCATAACCTTTCCTAAAACATAATTGAATGTTTTATTAGAGGATTTTTCAGACATGATTCTGGTAAGAAAGAGATAGAACAATCGAACTGGATAATTTGATAAGAGTTGAATAAAAGGACTATTTACAAGGTATGTAAGGATTCAGGTAAACCAAAAAGAGATAGTGCACAACCCCTGAGGCTAGTAACATTGATGATCTCACCAACCCTAAACCTGAAGGGACAAGTTATGGTGATTGAAACATGGACCAGATGACAGAATGAAGAGGTCACCTAAAGGAACTCTGGTCTTTGTAGAAAGACATAGCCATTTCACAATAATGTGGCAAGGTGGGTGCCAAGGTAATCAGTTCTGTAATTGATTTTTTGGAAAAATACACCTTCTCAAATTCAAATCTCTGCAGTTAAACTTTAAACATATCGAAAATTGACAAGGTTGGGAAGTCATTGTAGGTTTCAGTGTTATTTTTTGAAAAGCTAATTTCACATTGAAAATAAAATTTCATGGCTTAGTTTAAGCCCTGACCGCACTCCCTTCTCACTTTCTCATCTCTTGATGGTGTCCCTCATTGGCCAAGCCCTAGAGGGGGCTAGAAGGCAAGTGAGCCAGTTGATAACTGTCTATTTAGTCAAAATGAAGAATGGTAAAAAGTGGATCTAGAAGGCAAACAGGATATATCTAGCCTAGAAGAGCAGCTCTCATAATGGTATATCAAGCAGCTCTGGAGTAGATACCTAGGTTTGAACCTGAGCTCTTCTAGTCACTGGTTCCATGACCTTGGAGAAATGTCTTGACCTCCCTGTGTCTTAGTTACCCTATTCATAAGAGCAAGTTAATGGCATGAATTATCTTATGAGGCCATATAAGGAACAAATGAAGGAACACATATAAACCACTTAGGACACACCTATCACATAGGAGCCATTTAAGAAGGGTTGGCTATTTTTATTGCTGTTTGACATCACTACTACAGCTCTCTGGTTTGCTTATCTGAGGTATTTAATTGAGTATATTTCCTTATACAGTGGATTTTGTTTTTTTAAGGAGCACTCATAGATTCCATATTCCTTAACCACTTGGTGTTTGAAAATATCTGCTTTGTCTTTATCCTTGAATTACTTTGAGGTTGGGTTAATATTCCTTGCTAATATCTCCTATGGTTTGGAACTATGCGTGTATTACTACTTTGTCTTCTAGCATTGAATGTTGCTGTGTGAAAGTCTAAAGCGAAGTTGGTTGTCCCCAATCTAAGTAGAGGGGAACTCTTTTACTACCTAAAAGTTTTCAGGTTTCTTTCCTATCTTGATATTCATTAATTTAGCCAGAATATTAATTAAAGCTGAGCATTTTGAATATTTTCCTGAAACACGATGGCTATTTTTTCTTATGTGGATTGAGGTCTGTCTTCATACTAGGAAGGTTTTTGGCTAAGAAAGTTAAGTACCTCTAAAAAATGTCCTAAAATATCCTGCATGATCTGATCACTGCTTATCTTTCCAAAATCGTTTTATGTCACTCTATTCCCTCTGTTACTAGTTCAGCCAAAATGATCTCTTCCTTCTGCAAATAATCAGGGTCTTTGTATGGAAGCTCACTTTCCATGTCCCATTTCCTGGTTACCTCCTTCTTTTCTTTCTGGTTAAGTGACATTGCTCAAAGAGCTATTCATTGATCTCACAAACTTCAGGTTATTTCACTGCTAATTCTTTCTCACAGCATCCTGTCCTTGGCATTTACAGCATATATTTCAGTTATAACTATTTAGTTGCATGAGATTATTTGTTTAATTTATATCTCTGAAGAATGTAAAATTAGTGATGACAGGGACCATATCTGTTATATTCATGCAGAATCCCCAGCATCCTACTATCTCACAAAGAATGTTTGTTAAATGGATGGTTAGATATATACATGGATGGACGAATCCAAGAATTTGGTGAATACATTTTAAAAAATCTGTCTAATTTTAACATCTGGAATCTCAATTTTAACACTCTTATTGCCCTTTTACACTTATTTTTACTTGCTTACTTAGAAATGATTAATTTCTTCACACCTCACTTATCATACCTTCTTGTGTACTGTGATTTTTTTTAAGTCAGAGCATCCCACCCCCTGTACTATAGACAAAATGCGCTATTGAGCTGAGCCCTCTTCTGTTCACTTCTGCCCAGCTTTTCACCCCATGTCTGTTTCCAGCTCATGCACATTCTTTTGGGCTCATTCCACTCCTGAATACCTCAGGATGTGAACTGACACCAGCCTGCTTGGTCAGCTCTCTAACTAAGACTAAGCTTCTCAACTTCCTCACCTTAAATAATAATTTAGAAACTTGCAGGTAAAAAATTGTTATCTTCCTGTTCCAGTCTTTTCTTTCATTTGCATAGGTCTATGACCTCTATTTTCCTTCAGTTTGGACCGTAAATTACTGTCCCTTTCATAGTTTCTGACTTAATGAAAAAAGAAGGGCTATCTGTATAATAAGACAGCCTAACCATTTAAATGCTTGGGTGATTATATCTACACTTTGGACTCATATCTACCATATTTCTGGGTCTGAGATGAAGGTAAACCCACAGCTGTCAGGTGCAGAGAAATCATGCCAGATCACTTATATCTTTCTTGCGTATTAAAAAGTTGATTTTTGAAAACTAGGACAATTTTCATGAAAATGTCAGTTTTTGGATAATGTTTTAATAACACTAATAAAATAAGACATTATGTAAAATTAAACGAAAAAATATGCTTCTTAGAAGAATGCAAATGACAATATAGTTTTCTCTACTAGTTCTGTCTATAAACCACATGCATGCTGATTTAATAATAATTTCATTTGTGCTCTTAGATGTTACTCAAATCACAGCATTTCATTACTTTTCGTTTAAATTAAAATGGCAAATGATCATGCATCTCCCTAATTACCTTCTAACTTAGTTATCATGCAGATATCATGACTCTGTGGCTTCTCTCTGATTGTCTCACATGTCTTACAAACTGAAAAACAGGACTCGTGATATGTATGAAATGATAATCCAAGTTAGCAAATGGCTTTCTGAAACTCACTGTGGCATTATAGAGTAATAGCAAGTATGGGTACTATAGTCCAAAATAGCTGGGTCTATATCTTGACTGCACGTTTACTAGCTACCTGACCTTGGGCAAGCAACAGCTTGTATTGTTTCCTGGAATATAGCAATGACAATAATACTGAAGTGTGAAGAGTGAGTTTGCTGTGAAGATTACTTGAGATTAAATGAAAGTGTTATTCATGTAGGAAGTTCACAATAAGGGATTCCCATTACTTCCATTGAATATGATTTCTTCCATTGAATATGAATATTATCCCAGTCTACCATATGAAAAATTAAAGTATGTACATTTTATTAATTCAATTTCATTTTACTCTTTTTTAGGACAATAGTGATTCTGCTTTTTTAAAAATAAGAAAAAAATAACTCACCTGAGCTTATTTTTAATATTATTCTTTCTTCTATAAAAAAAAATAAAGTGTAATAAGAGGGATTGGTAAAAAAGGGGAAGGACATGGAGATATCATAGTTTCCCTAAGTACTGGACCCATGACATCCTCAAAGTATATTTCATCAACATGACTGACAATTTTTTAGAATTATAGAGAAGACAGCAGAACTTAAAATGGTTTATTCTTGGTCTTGATCATTTTCATTTGCTTTGAGAACCTCTTAATACTTAGTGTCTAATATATAAAATGTGGAGAAAAATGTTATATATAAGATTTCATTAATACATAAAGTCTTATGAAAATAAGACCTTAATTTTGATAATTCCAAGTCCATAATCTTCTATCATCAAACCTATGATGATTCTGAAGCTACAAATCAAACTAACAGTAGAAATCAAACTAAGCCATAATTTTTTTTAATGTGAACATTAACCTTTTAAAAATAATATTGAAACCTACAGTGACCTCCTAATCGACAATTTTGAGATGTTTAAAGTATCACAGCAGGTAGTTGAATTTTAGAAGGCATATTTTTCTGAAAATTCAATTACAAAAATGTGTATTCCATCAAAATCCATCATCAGGGAGAACCTATGTCATAGAACATGTATGAGAAAGAAAGGAAAAGTGAAAGCTAGAGCTAGAGATACCAAGAAAGCAAGCAAATCTGGGACTGCATTCATGTCAGGGAGAGGGAGCATTGCAATACCTACAGCTGCCAGTATGCAGCAGTACTTCCAACCTTTATGGATCGGAGCGTATCAGCCCAGGCAGTCCATCACAGGTTTTATTGCTGAGTCATCTTTCCTCCGGAATGTGATGGATCAAAGACACTGAGCAGGAGTAAAGAAAAAACAAAACTATGGCAACTTCCCAGCATAAGTAGCAATATACTTTGTCCTTGATAATGACCCTCCAAAGTAGGTCAACATCCAGCCTAAGAAACCATAATCAAACATTGGTGTGTTTTCATATTTAGTAATATATAGTGGAACCAGCCCAGAATTTAGAGTCAGATAATGTGGGTTTAACTTCCTGCTACAATTTATGAGCCCTTTAAAAAAATCTGCCCATACATACTCGAGAAAGTTACTTAACCTTTATTAAACTAATTGTTCCTTAATTGTAAAATGAAAAGAATCTTCATGCAGTTCATGTGAGAATCTAACTGAGATCACGCCCCACAGGAAATGTACACTTCTTCTTTAATGAAGCACATTTAGGCAGCACAAACTGAGGTATCCATAAATGGTTATTCACCATTAACAAATGGCTAACTTGGGGTTATTACTTTGGGCCTTATATTATTTGTAAAATATTTAAAATATACTTCATGGGGCCTAGGTTATAGGAGAAAGAACTATTTCAAAATCAAAGTTTGCTGTCACTATTGATTCAAATGTTATCCCAGGGACACCAAGATCAATGAAGTGACCCCAAATTACATGTTAGCTAATTTATTGTTTTACAATTACAAATCTGACCTTGTTCAATTGTGGCTAAAAAGAAGATTTAAAGAGATTGTAGAGTTTTATCACTTAAATTTCTGGGGAAAAAAATTAGTCCACAGTTGTGCCTTGCCAGTGATCAACAAAAACACTATATGCTACTCTTCTTGTGATGAAGTGATGCTTTACAGAAGATATTGGAAACAAATTTAAAAGTTAGATACAATTGTTCCTGGTGCCGTAAGGAAATACAGATCTCTTCAAAATCTCTCTTTAAAAAGCCCTGTTAAAAATAAATCAGATCTGTTTAAAAAGTTCTTTAAAATTTACATTGTCACCTGTATGCTCCTTCTCTAGAAATAACCACTGTTCTGCACTTGATATATACCATTTCAGAATGAGTTTTTACATTTTGATTGCATATATAAGTATATATGAGCAATATCATTTTTTTTTTTTTTTTTTTTTGCGGTACGTGAGCCTGTCACTGTTGTGGCCTCTCCCGTTGCGGAGCACAGGCTTCGGATGCGCAGGCTCAGCGGCCATGGCTGACGGGCCCAGCCGCTCCGCGGCATGTGGGATCTTCCCCGACCGGGGCACGAAGCCGCGTCCCCTGCATCGGCAGGCGGACCCTCAACCACTGTGCCACCACGGAAGCCCTATGAACAATATCATTTATTGCTGAATAAAAGGTACAAAAATTGGTGAATTATATTGTTTATATAAACAAACAAAAATTAGATTTTTGCCACCCAAGGTTTTACAGTTTTATATAAATCATTTCTAGATAATAAATTTTTTGCTATTATGAATTTTGCCTTTTAAAAAACTTCATATTCTAACAACTTATTACCAATTTAAGAAATAGAATTGATTTTTAAGTATGGATCTTTCCTCCATCAAACTTTTTGAGTTTTTTATTAGGTAGTAAAGTGTGACAGTGTATCCTCCTCAATTATTTATCTAAGGTTTGGGTTTTATTCAGTCATATATTTTATTTCTCTTGATTTATTTCACTCACTACCTCCAGTACATTGCTGAAAAATGTGTTATTAACAGGAATTCCTGCCATATTACAAAATTAAATCAATTGTTTCCAATATCAATTGCTTCCATTCAGTTGAAAGAGCTATAGAAATAGAAATAGAGAATGCGGGTGGGGTGGCTGATTTACTTTGACCAGGATCTTAAGCCTCACATCCTAGTTAACAAAAAGTTTTGCTTTTTATTTCATCAATCACAAGTGAGCTTTGAATAGTTCAACTGCTTTTGGCAACTATCAAATCATTGCAGTCAAATTGATATGATTTTTTCCCTGTAGTGTTGAGATTTATATTAATGGATTTTCTATGGCTTGCAAGTAAATCTAGTCATGTATCTTTTTCTTTTTTTGAGCTACTTCTGAATTCCTTTTGTCAATGTGCTTACAGGATTTTATATTTATATCAGAGTGATGTTTGTATAATTTTCCTTTCACAGTTTGATCTCTTTCTTTTTGTTTCAAAATTGTATTACATCCAGTAAATGAGTTTGTGAATCTTCTACTTTATTGCCTAGAGAGCTTATAAAAGTTAGGACTCATATCTCTCTTGATATCAGCTTGCCTATAAAAACTGTGTTTGGAATTTGGGGTAGGAAAAATTTTAACTTGGGAATGCCTTTGCCATTTTTAGATTTCTTTTTAAAACAGGTTTTTTAAATTATATTTTCAAGGAAATTAATCTTCTCATCTAATCTTTCAAGCTTAATGATGCAAAGCTGTTTTTGTAGTCACTTGTAATTTTTAGTTTTATTTCTCATATAGTTTTGTGTTTTTAAATTCTCTTTATTACTTCTTTGTGATTTCTTTTTTCTCTTAATTAATATTGAATTTAATTTGTTTATTTTATTAGTCTTTTAAGGAATCAGATATTGGATATGATAATCTTGTCTATTTGATGCTCTTGTCTTTTTGATATTTTTTTTTCTGTTATATTAATTTCTACTATTATCTTATTTTATTTATGCCTTCTTCTTTAAGTTCATCCAAGATTTGTTTTTCTAACTTCTTGAGTTGATGCTTTTTTAAGAAATCCGAACACAAAGGAGAAAATGTGACATCAACTACCTTCATTATGAAACCAAAAGAAACCTCCCACGGTTAGCAAATGCACAACAAAGCAGTTTTTCCTCGTGTCATTGCCAATGCACAGAAACTCATTTGGAGTTTTTTAGCTCATGAGGTTAAATGTAGTGTGCATTTTCTCACTTGGAGTTTTGTGACCTGTGATATTAAATGTACTGGGTAGTTCGTTAAGCAAGTTTTCATCATAGTTTAGAAACTTAATAAACAGTTCTTAAACCATTTTTTATTTTCATTAATGCAGAAAATATAGCTCTGTATTTTTTCAAAATGGCAGGCTTCATTAGTTATTTTAGTTATTGTGTATACCTATACATGTTAAAAATTCTTCAGGGTATGATTTTTCCAAGGTAATTGAAGAAGTTTCATTTGAATAAAAAGTCAAGTATATTTGGAAAGCATTATTTAACCCAATAGTCAAGTTTCCAAATATTGTATATAAGTTTTTAAACCCCAAGGGAGCAAAAACAATCTATGGAAAAACAAACAATGGTCTATGGAAAAACAAATAAATTTCAAAAACTCCATATGCTTCAGAGAATCACAATACCTAATAGCATATCAAAGACTTTGAGAATTCCTAATGTAGATTAAATGAAATTGTAAAATAAAACTCTTGTTCAACTTTGTTTAACCCAATGTTTTCCAAAAATATTTGAATATAAAACAACTTTCCTGAGAAAACATCTCAGAAAACAGTTTGCTGAAACACAGATGCTGCATGGAAATCCTGAGCTAAATCTCTGTTTTGTTCTCACTGTTTTCTGTGATCTTTAAGGTGACCAAATAAATAACATCCTCCATTCCCACTGGATGTTTTATAAATTGAGAAATAGGACGAATGGGTATGCTAACTGAACCCTGGAATTAATAAGGCATATCGACCAAATTACAGTAGTGCTGGAATAAGGCAGGCCTCTCTCCATATCAAGAGAACTGGCCCTAGGACAAAATAAAGGCCACAGCTTTCTGTGAGCAGGTGGACTTCAAAGAATTTAGAAGACTGAAGTTGAACCAAACCCTCCCAGTTATTCTTTTAAAATATACCATCCAGATAAATCACCCCAACTTTCCAGAGGAGGAGGATTGAGTAAATGGGAGGAGAAAGACCATGTGTTATACAAACTGGGCTATCTCAAACAAGGAAGGAAATATCAGAACTGGAGGAGAAAGCCTTCTTAATATTCCCCAGCTTCTAGTTGTCTTCACCTATGGGCTAATCCTTACTCTTAAATCATTCTTTGTGTACTCAGGCCCCTTAGGAGAGGGAACCCATGTTACATCATCCATGGGGTCACTGCTTCCTTGAGGACCTTCCTGTCTCCACATTTGCCTTTTTATCTATTGACCTCCAAACTTCAGAAATGACTAAGGATAGCACATTAAATCCAAGGCCATGATTTAGTCAGAAATGAAAAATATTTTCTTATTGTACTTTCTATCCCAAGTAATGTCCGACTATATTCACTAATATCTCAGAGCCCCTTCCATTAGATTAAATGACAATTAATACTCCAATAACAAAATGCATAAAGATATTCATCTCCTCTCAAACAGCATTGTGAGCATGGCACACTAGTCACAAGATTTTATTTGAGACACTTTTTGTTGTGGTGTTAGGCTAAATAATGACCCCAAAGATAACCACATCCTAATTTCTGGACCTATAAACCTGTTAGTTACATGGCAAAGGGACTTTGTAGATCTTATTAAATTAAGAGTCTTGAGATGGGGAGATAATCCTGGATTATGCAGGTGGACCCGATGTAATCACAAGAGTCCTTATGAGAGGGAATCAGGAGGTTCCAAGTAGAAAGCAGATGTGATGATGGAAGCAGAGACTGGACTGATGCAGAGTCTGAAGATGAAGAAAGGGTCCATGAGCCAAAACATGCAGGATACTAATATACATTCAATCCAGTGTATTCACACCACCTCCTGTGAACTATTGGTTCATGATTGTCACTCTGCATTGCAGGTTGCTCTAGTTATAGAACCCCTAAAATGCCTTATGAATAAAAGCATTTTTAGTGTGTACACCACAAAAATGTCTGTGATTGTCTGTTAGGGAATTGTTTAAGCCTGAGATGTATGCCTCCTAGGTCTAGCTTTCTCCTTACCTTACTGCTTCAGCAGCAAAGTCACCCTGAGCAGATTTCTGGATGGAAGCTACTACTGCTGATTCTGAAATCTGTGTCTTTATGGACCATGAGAGCCAAAGAGCCTTCTGTGTGCTCTGTAGGTCATGGTATTTAATTCTGTGTTGAATTTTTAAAATTTCTCAGTCGTGTTCCCTCAGGAAGCAGACAATACCTGCACCACCACACTATTCCCTTGACTTCAAAATTGGTCTCTCCAAAGTTTGTCTCTCCAAAGTTTTCTTCCTGGACTTGAATGCAGGACAAAATTGAGACACCTAATGTTAAAAAGTCAGGGTAAGCTTAGCACTATGCCAACAAAATGGACAACCTGGAAGAAATGGACAAATTCTTAGAAAGGTATAGCCTTCCAAGACTGAACCAGGAAGAAAGAGAAAATATGAACAGACCAAGCACAAGTAATGAAATTCAAACTGTGGTTAAAAATCTTCCAGCAAACAAAAGTCCAGGAACAAATGGCTTCACAGGTGAATTCTATCAAACATTTAGAGAAGAGCTCACACCCATCCTTCTAAACTCTTCAAAAAATCGGCAGAGGACGGAACACTCCTAAACTCATTCTATGACGCCACCATCACCCTTATACCAAAACCAGACAAAGATGTCACAAAGAAAGAATACTACAGGCCAATATAACTGATGAACATAGATGCAAAAATCCTCAACAAAATACAAAAAAACAGAATCCAAAAGCATACTAAAAGGATCATACACCATGATCAAGTGGGATTTATCCCAGGGATGTGAGGATCCTTCAATATATGCAAATCAATCGATGTGATACACCATATTAACAAATTGAAGAATAAAAACTCTATGATCATCTCAATAGATGCAGAAAAAGCTTTTGACAAAATTCAACACCTATTTATGATAAAAACTCTACAGAAAGTGGGCACAGAGGGAACCTACCTCAACATAATAAAGGCCATATACGACAAACCCACAGCCAACATTATTCTCAATGGTGAAAAACTGAAAGCATTTCCTCTAAGATAAGGAAGAAGACAAGGATGTCCACTCTCACCACTATTATTCAACATAGTTTTGGAAGTCCTACCCATGTCCATCAGAGAAGAAAAAGAAATAAAAGGAATACAAGTTGGAATAGAAGAAGTAAAACTGTCACTGTTTGCAGATGACATGATACTGTATATAGAGAATCCTAAAGATGCCACCAGAAAATTACTAGAGCTAATCAGTGAATTCGGTAAAGTTGCAGGATCCAAAATTAATGCACAGAATCTCTTGCATTCCTATACATTAATGATGAAAATTCTGAAAGAGAAATTAAGGAAGCACTCCCATTTACCATTGCAACAAAAAGAATAAAATACCTAGGAATAAACCTACCTAGGGAGACAAAAGACCTGTATGCAGAAAACTATAAGACACTGATGAAAGAAATTAAAGATGATACAAACAGATGGAGAGATATACCATGCTCTTGGATTGGAAGATTCAATATTGTGAAAATGACTATACTACCCAAAGCAATCTACAGATTCAGTGCAATCCCTATCAAATTACCAATGGCATTTTTTTTTTACAGAACTAGAACAAAAAATCTTAAAATTTGAATGGAGACACAAAAGACCCCGAATACCCAAAACAATCTTGAGGGAAAAAAATGGAGCTGGAGGAATCAGAATCCCTGACTTCAGTCTATACTACAAAGCTACAGTAATCATGACAATATGGTACTGGCACAAAAACAGAAAGATAGATCAATGGAACAGTATAAAAAGCCGAGAGATAAACTCATGTACCTATGGTCAATTAAAATATGATAAAGGAGGCAAGGATATACAATGGAAAAAAGACAGTCTCTTCAATAAGTGGTGCTGGGAAAACTGGGCAGCTACATGTAGGAGAATGAAAGTAGAACACTCCCTCACACCATAAAAAAAAAATAAACTCAAAATGGATTAGAGACCTAAATGTAAGTCCAGACACTATAAAACTCTTAGAGGAAAACATAGGAAAAGCACTCTTTGACATAAATCACAGCAAGATCTCTTTTGATCCACCTCCTAGAGTAATGGAAATAAAAACAAAAATTAAAAATGGGACCTAATGAAACTTAAAAGCTTTTGCAAAGCAAACAAGATGAAAATACAACCCTCAGAATGGGAGAAAATATTTGCAAACAAATCAACAGACAAAGGATTAATCTCCAAAATATATAAACAGCTCATGCTGCTCAATATTAAAAAAAAAAAAAGAATCCAAAAATGGGCAGAAGACCTAAAAAGACATTTCTCCAAAGAAGACATACAGATGGTCAAGAAGCACATAAAAAGCTGCTCAACATCACTAATTATTAGAGAAATGCAAATCAAAACTACAATGAGGTATCAACTCACACCAGTTAGAATGGGCATCATCAGAAGATCTACAAACAACAAATGCTGGAGAGGATGTGGAGAAAAAGGAACCCACTTGCACTGTTGGTGGGAATGTAAATTGATACTGCCACTATGGAGAACAGTATGGAGGTTCCTTAAAAAACTAAAAATAGAACTACCATATGACCCAGCAATACTACTGGGCATATACCTAGAGAAAACCATAATTGAAAAAGACACATGCACCCCAATGTTCATTGCAGCACTCTTTACAATAGCCAGGTCATGGAAGCAACCTAAATGCCCATCAACAGATGAATGGATAAAGAAGATGTGGTACATATATACAATGGAATACTACTCAGCCATAGAAAGGAACGAAATTAGGTCATTTGTAGAGATGTGGATGAATCTAGAGACTGTCATACAGAGTGAAGTAAGTCAGAAAGAGAAAAACAAATATTGTATATTAACTCATATATGTGGAACCTAGAAAAATGGTACAGATGAACCGTTTTGCAGGGCAGAAATTGAGACACAGATGTAGAGAGCAAATGTAAGAACCTGCTGTATAAAAAAATAATAAAATTCAAAAAGAAAATGTAGTACAAAACACTCAGTTGTGTGGCCTATGTCTGCCACTATGCTATTCATCTTTGAGGTATCTGATAATTTTTTTGATTAGTCATTCTGAGACAAAGTCCAAATAAATTCCTTTTTGCTTATGATAGTGGTGTTTCCAAAATGAAGCCCCAAACCAGTAGCTTTCAGTCCACTATGTGTCAAGTGTGGAGCTGGCTGTAAATTTGAAACCATAAGTGTCTTCTAAAAGACTAAATAATACATGGGTGAGAATTTGTAAGTCTTCAACTAAGTTGTATTCCCCTGAGGAACTGCTTATTTGCAGCAACTGAGTTTTAAAATAAAAATGACTGGAGTTTGAGGCCCAATCCCATCAGTTATTTGCTGTGTGTTATTTGACAAGTTATCTAACCTCCCTGTCCCTTAGTTTCCCAAATGCAAAAAGGTAATAATACCTGTTTTAGAGAGTTGTTGTGAGGACACCATGTTATAATGCAGAGTCTAAACCCAACAAGGTCCTCATAAATAACATTTGTTTCCTTTCTCTGACATTATTAACCTTCGAGTACATTTAAACACATAGCTGCACACGCCTACTGCCCACTGCTCATAATCTGAGTTCACGCTCTATGCTACAAAGAGCAGTTAGTTCATTTACAGTGTCCTAAAGACCACAGGCAAAAAGGGTGAAGCGAAGAGATCTGATCTTGTGGTTTTATAACCTCTTATATTGTGCAAGCCATAAATATCTTTACTACCTGCTCTACTAACCACCAAAGTCCCTATCTCACTAATTACCAAATGGATTGAATCTTTTTCTAGAATAGGGATGTTACAGAGAGTTTGGCTCAATCAACCTTTAAGTGAAACCCACAGGAAAAGAGCAAATAGTACCAAGAGCATGATAATTCCTCTTTGTTCAGAAAACCTCCTTCAGGGCCTCAGAGCACATATTTCAAAGAATCAAAAGCAGTTTGTATTCAAGAACGCACTGAAGGTGACCTAGTTAAAACAAATGTGAGCATCTCAAACTAGTATAAAGATCATAAAGATAATCATTATAAAGATACTATATAATGAGTAACTTCAAAGGAATATATACTATAATATATAAGAATTTTACCTATATTCCTATATCTTTACCATCTGATTTTCTCTTGGAACTCATTTTTTTCCCACTTATGTGGTTAAATGAAAGAACCAATTATTTTTTAAAGTTAGCTTCTATTTGTGCATTTTCACTTATTTTTTCTCATTCTCTGTTCTTATGCCCAGTAGTTTGTCCTTTCTTTACTTCATATTAAATTTTGCCACAAGTCCTATATTTAAAATTCACATCACCACTCTATATTTGGTGGTCTCCAAACATCCAAGATTTTATCTCTTGCAATTTGTCTCTAGTTCTATGCAGTAAAGAGCAGGATTTTGGCCTCAGGCACAATCAGGGCTTGTGCTCTCAACCTATGGAGTTGTCAACTTCCTCATCCTTAAATTGGGGGTCCCAGTTGTGAGATTTAACAAGATAATCCATGCAAAGTTCTTATCACTGTCTCTGGCACATGGTCAGTGTTCAATATGTTAGTCTGTTTTACTTTGTTAAAAAGTATAATTATAAAGTTTAAATGTAATTATAATGAGCTATATTTTATGATTATCAAAATAGTTAAATATGAATATGATCAAAATATTATCAAAATATCATTGCTAGGAGAGAGTATATAACGATGATTAGGTAGAGACTTTGGTACCAAACTTCCAGGGCTGAATCCCCAATCTACTCTTTGACTAGCTGGGAGACCTTGTATAAGTTAGTCAACCTCTCTGTATATCTGTATATCTGTTGCCTGGTTTGTAAAAAAAGAGTATTTATAGTAAACAATTATAGTTTTATTGTGAGAATTCAACTTAGGAAAGTATTTGGCACATAATCATTTCAAATGATTCCTTTCTATTTTTAATTAATTTTTTTTTTTTTTACAGTTGGTCCCTGTTGGTTATCTATTTTAAATACAGCAGTGTGTACATGTCAATGCAGTTCCAATATCCTACATTTGTGCTCTCCTCTTCTCACAATTGCTGGTTTTGATATCATATTTGTGTGTGGATGATTTCCTACCTTTACTGTATATTTGCCTTTACCAATGAGCTTTTCCATTCTTAATTTTCCTGTTTCTAGTTGTTGCTATTTCTCTTAGAGAAGCTCCTTAAGCATTTGTTGCAAAGCTGGTTTGGTGGTGCTGAATTCTCTTAGTTTTTGCTTGTCTGTAAAGCTTTTGATTTTTCTATCAAATCTGAATGAGGGCCTTGCTGGATAGAGTATTCTTGGTTGCAGGTTCTTCCCTTTCATGATTCCTTTCATGGAAAGAATGATGTAAATATTTATTATTATAAAGTTGAAGACAATCTTTATTTATATTTTCTAATTTAGAATTATGTACAGAATTCAGCAAGTACCACATTACTAAACATGAACACTGTAATAATATATTTTATGGAATTTCAACATGATCTCAGAGTTCAGAAGATTTTACATTATAAATGGTATCAATATTTGAAAGCTCTCATTAAAATAATACTTGTAACATCTGCGACGTATGCTTTAAATTGCTCTCTCTTCTTAAGAGAGTGCTGTATAAAAGTGAGGGGAAAATGTTCCAAGATTTACTCTATACTTCTACAAAACATTTTCTCTATTTAGAAATAAAATGGCAATTCCACTCCATAATGTACTCTATTTAATATTCATTTTATGTGTATAACGAAGCTAAAAGTACTTTCATGATATGTCACTGGTATTTAGTATTTTAAATTTAGGATCAGACGAAAGCTCTAGATGGATGAGGGGAAACAATATGATTACTAACTTGTTAATAATTCCAACCATGCCAACACACACACACACACACACATACACACACACACACACATAATGTATTCTCTTTTTGTATTTGTAGTTGAATTGAGAGAGATTAAGAAGTATAGAATAATATTGTCCAATAGAAATTATATGTGAGCCACAATTGCAAATCATATCTTTTAAAATTTTTCTAGTAAACACATTAAATAGGCAAGAAGAAACTTGTGAAATCATTTTAAGCTTCTGTTGTAAACACAATCAATGCAAAATAGTATTTCAACATTTAATCAAATTAATCAAAACACTAAGGCTTTCCAACAGAGTCCCAGGCAGTGTTTTATAATTGAGATCCATATATCCATTTGCCTTTCAGTGTCACTGCTGGTATTTCATAAGTCCCAATATCTCAAACTCTAGTATTAAGTGCTTTCATTATTTGCAAATCTGTAATGTAACTTGCAGACCAGGGGATCAACTACAACTAGTTCTGCTGTCAAAAGTGTAGAGAAAACAAGACTTTTCATGTAGTTCATTGTGACTTTTGAAATAGGGCAACTTAGGGTTTCTTTATCTTGAAAAGTTTGCTAACCTCTCCAGAAAATCAAAATTTGCTTGATAACTGCTTCTCTTGTGCCCTAAGATACTCCTTCCATGATATTTTATTTCCTTTTATACTGATGCTTCTGCCTGGAATCTTTCTTAGTTAGCTGATCTTGAGAGGGTAGAAACTTCAAACACTGCATTTAACTCATACTCTTAAAGCGAGGACAGAGCCAGACCTATGGAATTTTCAGACCATTCTTCTAGCACTCACAATTCACCTACAAAGCAAAATGCATAACAAGCCTTTAAGCCTACACTCTGGACGTTAGACAGGAAGATAACTGTCTCTTCCACATCGACATAATCTTGGGAAAACTCATTACCCTATTAAAATCACACTTAAATGTTTATAACTCAACAAATATTCATTCTCTGGACATATTTCTCCCAGGCACCTTGATACTAGGGTGGCCAATCATTTCAGTTTCCTAGGGACAGGTGGTAACTCTTGACATGTACATCCTTGATGGTATCATCTCTAACCCAATTCCTAAGTCTTTAGAGGTTACTAAATCCATGTAATCACATGTTGTGGAAGCAACCCTAGATTTTTCTGTTCTACTTGTATTTATTCTTTCATTTAGTCAAGTCATATTTATTGACTATCAACTAGTGATTTATCCATTATAAAAACTGATAAAAATCTCTGTTTTATGGATTTCATATTTAATTGTGAAAAGACAGAAAATGAATAGAAAAATTAAATAACATATAAGGCCTCATAAATAGTGATATAAGAACAAAACAAAGCACAGAAGAGGGGGATGGTGTTGGGGAGAGCAATATGTAGGTATAGAAACTTCCTATAGTGCCTGCAGTATCAAGGTATCCACTCTTTTCCATTAAATTTGTCTGATTAATGGGAAGCTAACCCTCTTGCTAGATTCAAGAGGACGCTTATTTGTTTTAGTCATCGTAATCCAAAACTTCTTGCCAATGCCAATGGATCCAAAGCTAAATGCAATTAACTCATAAAATTCCCCTGGCAACTATGATGCATCCAGCTTTGGGCACAGTGCCCAATCAGTCTGAAGGATTTGCATTCCAATATTCTGTGAGAAGTATTCTTCCATTGTTACTAGACTGCAGTATAAAAACATATTTTCCAGCTGCTACGAGCAACCATCTGGTCAATCAAAGAAATAAAACACTCACAAAAAACTAAGAAAACACAACACACTACAAAAATAGGTAAGGAATTAAGCCAGAGAGTAATTCATATCACAAATGGATGCCACTACATTTTTTAACATTCTGTTAAGTGACATAAATTATAGCTTTATTGTCAAAGCCAGTTGTCTTTTGGATTTCTGTTACAAGTTACATAAGTGGTACAGACTCTACCCCATAAATAACTATTCATGTACATTTTCTTCTACTTGGAATGTATTTCCTTCATTCTTTACTTGGGTGGCTACCAGAGCCAGCACATTGGACATTCTTTTCCTCAAACCATGTCAGCTTATGTTAGCTGCTTCTCTCTTCTGTTCCTACAGTACCACAATACAGAACTAATCACATTGAAACTGTGTTTATGTCAATTTTATTACAACTAAATTGGAGGAAAGTGATTAAATTGTGATTAAGAAGCCTCCTATCTTTAATATTCTTTTTTTTTTTTTTTTTTTTTGGCGGTACGCGGGCCTCTCACTGTTGTGGCCTCTCCCATTGCGGAGCACAGGCTCCGGACGCGCAGGCTCAGCGGCCATGGCTCACGGGCCCAGCCGCTCCGCGGCATGTGGGATCTTCCTGGACTGGGGCACGAACCCGCGTCCCCTGCATCGGCAGGCGGACTCTCAACCACTGCGCCACCAGGGGAGCCCCTATCTTTAATATTCTGATTCAGTATAAGTCATATTTTAAACTCTAAAAATTGATAGGTTATACTTCCACCATAGTCCCAGCCTATAAATTTTAACTATGTTATTGTGCACCAAGGAAAGATAAAATTTAATCTTGCGTCACAGTTGCCACTTGTCTATTTTGACAACCAAATATAAAACCTGATTTTTCTACTGAATGTGACAGTTTTCTGTTTACTGTGAACACAGATTTGAAAATATTTTCTTGTGACAGATTTGAAAAGTAAGTTAAGACATTTTTATTTCTCTTTTGGGAAATAAGTAGGTAATTTTCAAGTTTTTAATAATGTGTATTTAAATATAGAGGTTTTTCTTCCCCAAAAAGGTAAAGTTTTAAGTCCACTTAAAAATATTCCCCACAGGGTTTCCCTGGTGGCGCAGTGGTTGAGAGTCCGCCTGCCGTTGCAGGGAACACGGGTTCATGCCCCGGTCCGGGAGGATCCCGCATGCCGCGGAGCGGCTGGGCCCGTGAGCCATGGCTGCTGAGCCTGAGCGTCCGGAGCCGGTGCTCCGCAGCGGGAGAGGCCCGCGTACCGCAAAAAAAAAAAAAAAAAAATTCCCTACAGAGATCAGCTCGGTGCTTTGTGACTACCTAGAGGGGTGGGATAGAGAGGGTGGGAGGGAGATGCAAGAGGGAGGAGATATGGGGATATATGTATATGTATAGCTGATTCACTTTGTTATAAAGCAGAAACTAACACACCATTGTAAAGCAATTATACTCCAATAATGATGTTTAAAAAAATGATTTCTTTTAAGTCACATACATTCATAAACATAATTGATTGCACATTACAATTTTTATAACTGTGAGGGATACCCAAAAATATGTTTTCCCCTTTTTATATGATTTTGACACACCGTGACTCATATCTGAAACAAATTTTTTTCTTTTCCCATCAAGAGTTCATCTCTGAAATTCAGCTGGGTTCTCAAGTTCACATTGAAACTAGCATAAAAGTCAATCTGAAAATAAGAAACACATGCAAATGAATTTCTTCCTGGAACATAGCCTATAAAAAAATAGATTCTACAGTCTCATAGCAATAAAAATTAAAATGAGGAAAAAGGCCAGGTAATTTGTGAAGGAAGCAATAAAATAATAATTCAGAGTGGAGAGAAGGAAAATACAATTCAGTTCTCATACCATTCTAGAATAATTTCAGCTGGAACTTCAAGATCTGCTTCTCCCCTTACAGGAACATAGCTGCAGAAAGGTTGTGATTCCTTTGCTGTATGTATTTTGCTCTGCTTACCTCAAGGCAGCTGCACTTCAACCACAGCCCACCTTCTGCATTTAGAAAGACAAATGAGACTTCCACAGAGAGGAAAGGAGATTAGAATCCCCCAAAGAATGTCAGGAACGTCATTCTTATGCCTGAGAAGTGAATTGAAAGCACTTAACCCATTGAAATGATTTAGGTAACTATGAGGGTAGACACTATTTATAATTATATTTCATATTTATGTGCATTTCTCAATTTTTATGTCTAAATGATGACTGGCAGTAATAATGGGAAAATAAAATCGGAGGCATGGAATGATTCATTTCTCTAGGAAAGCAGCTTTAAATTTAATTCATGAATCTATATATTTCATTACATAATTAATATATTTAGACTTATTAAAAGTAATTGCAGGGCTTCCCTGGTGGCACAGTGGTTGAGAGTCCGCCTGCCGATGCAGGGGACACGGGTTCGTGCCCCGGTCCGGGAAGATCCCACATGCCGCGGAGTGGCTGGGCCTGTGAGCCATGGCCGCTGAGCCTGCGCGTCCGGAGCCTGTGCTCCGCAACGGGAGAGGCCACAGCAGTGAGAGGCCTGCGTACCGCACAAAAAAAAAAGAAAAAGAAATTCCAGTGTGACGTGGTTAGTGAGCATATAGAACAGAAAATGTCTTAACAAAAAATTAATCTCTCACCCCAATCTTCCTAATCCCAATTACAATCTGCTGAATCAATTTCTTTTAAACATTTCTTTTTCTGTTTTCTAGTAGCTCAAGGCTGTATTTCCTGATTTATGCATTTCAGTAATATCTAATTACTCCCTCACAAGAGTTGACAGTGAGAGATTTGTCTTACTTAAAAAATCTAGGTAATTATCTCTACCTTTACAGTTGTTCCATGGTTATAGCCAGGGATGTGCTGGTAAAATTTTAACAGTGCGTTCACTGAGGAGAAAAAAAAAAAGGCCCGATTTGTAGCCTTTGCTGACTTCTATGGTGGGAATATTTCGTGAATATTCCCCCCATGGCTAATTTCAAGTTACCAGAGAACTGACTTGAAAAAGTCCTGAAAATTTAGCCATTAGCTCTAGCAATCCAATGCAGGCCAGCTCTAGCACATCACTAAGACAATATCTATTTACACTGTAGGTTACCATTTTAACATTCAATAACACCTTTCTATTTACTGATGAAAGCTCTTGACTCAGCCCTTTCATCCTCCCTTTCACCTTGAACCTTATCCAATGATCAATTTCTTTAAAGATAATATGTATATATAAATAGGAAATCACAATGAAGTCTTGTTTCATCTTGATTCTTAAAGTTGAAAACCCATGAACATCAGTATATAAGGAAAACCATGTGGCTACTGATTATTATAAAACCAGATGGTGTGCTAGTACCCCAGTATCATAACACTGAGATACTCTGAGGAGCATATTCTTAGCATCAAGATCACTGCAACTCCCATTTGTAACATTCCACCAATTGCTTAAAATGATGAAACACCTTACATTGCTCCATATGTAGAACTTTGTTTTCTTTAATTAGATCTTTTACTTTTGGTTTTGTGTTGGATTTTATTTTTCTCAGAGTTTTAATTATTTTATTTATATGCCATGTGTCTATGGGTAAAAGTTTAGCATGTGTTTATCATATTTTCATATTTATCTACCTTTATAATCAGACTGTTTTGTAACTTCTCTTTTTATTCCAAAAGTCTCCCCCTCAGGACACTCTTTCCTCCTGTTCTCATCCCATGACTTTCTCTCTTTTGTATCACATCTGTTACCACCACATCCAACTCTCCATCTACATTATACTGCAACTGAGCATCTGGCAGTGGATGAAGACTTACAAGTATGCTAACTGTTCACCCTCCAGAGTCATGACCACAAATTTTAAATGAACCTCAGAGATCAGAAGGCCTACCACATTGTCCTAAACCCACCCACCCCCTCTATCCACACCACTGTTTCTTCTTATGTCTTCTCAAATGTTGATACCTCTTCTATGGGAGCAACAGGATATAAATCAAAAATCAAAGCCCAAACATTACAAAATATAAAATCTTAATAGGAAATGAGATTAAATGAAAATAACATACTCCTCCCCTGGATATAGTATAAAAATCCTAAAAAAAAAAAAAAAATTAGTAAACTAAGTCACCAGTAAATACAAAAAATAATATATCATAAATAAATAGGATTTAGTTTAGAGAGTCAAGGGCATTTAATATTTAAAAATCAATGCAACTCAACATAGAGAAAGAACAGAGAGAATACTGGGAAAATATCTCAGTGAATGCAAAGAAGCCATTTGATAATAAACTATGAAATAAAAAACTCTTAATCAGATAAAAAGTGTCTAGAAACAAAATGTTAAAAAGCAGAAGTCAGCTAACATCTTGATAGGTGATGAAACGGTGAAATACTGAACAATTTCCCCTGAAATGAAGAATGAGATAAAGATGATCTGTATCACCCCTTCTGTTCAATATTCTTCTAAGGATCACTTTGAGCATAATAAGACAAGGGATGGAAAGGTATAAGGATTGTAAAGAAAGAAAAAAAACACTAAAATTAGTTATAAAAGTCATAATTTTGTACAGAGAAATACAAAAAAAATGTACAGAAGAATATAATTGTAGATTTAGCAAGGTCACTCTGTATATGTTTAATATAAAAATTAAAATATAGCTCAATAGAAATTAGAAAATAAAAATTTAAAATGTATCCTTTTCATTAGTATCAAGTAATATCAAATACCCTATAGAAAAAAAAATAAATGGAAAATATTAGAGAAATTAAATAAATGGAGGGATGTACCATAGTTATAAATCAAAGTCTCAGAATATGATAATTCTTTCCAAAGTGGCCTATAGATTAAAGAAATATCAGTAAAAATTCCTGTAGTTTTGTGTGTATGTGTGTGTGGATGTCTGCAAATTTAAAGGCTTATTCAAAAGGTTAAGAATAACCAAGGCAGGGGGCTTCCCTGCTGGCACAGTGGTTGAGAGTCCGCCTGCCGATGCAGGGGACACGGGTTCGTGCCCCGGTCTGGGAAGATCCCACATGCCACGGAGCGGCTGGGCCCGTGAGCCATGGCTGCTGAGCCTGCGCATCTGGAGCCTGTGCTCCACAACGGGAGAGGCCACAACAGTGAGAAAAAGAATAACCAAGGCAATTTTGAAAAAAAAGTTTAAAGGACATAAACAGTATAGAATAGGCTCAATAGGTAAATACTCTAATTGCACATGATAGAGTCTAGAAAGACACTAACGTGTTTGAACACTTGATTTATTATGAAAGTGGCACTAGACAACAATAGGAGAATAAACACTTATAAATAAATAAATAGCTTTGGGTCATTTACATACCCATATAATCTCTCAAACCATACAGAAAATCAATTCTATATGAGAATATAAAGAGTAAAACAATAAAGCTTCTAAAAGAAAACATAATATTTTCAAGACTTGGGGTAGGCAAAATTTCTTAAGTATTATACACAAAAAAGCACTAACCATAAAGACAAAGATTGATAAATTGGGTTATTCTTCAAAATAAACTACTAAAGAATGAACAGGTAACTCAGAATGATACAAGCCGTTTGCAATACACATAACCTACAAAGAAGTTATATATGAGTTATATAAGTAACACATAAATCAATAAAGAGAAGACAGGTAACACACTAAAAAATGGGCATCAGACTTGAACTGACAATTTACAGTAGACAGTTTCTAAATGGCCAGTAACTGTATGACAAGGGGCCCAATCTTATCAGTAATTAGGAAATGCTAATTAAAACTGCAAGAATTCTCCATTTCATACCCCATTAAGTTTTTCCACAAAATGAAGCTTAAAAGGAAAGTTAGGTTGTTACTGAAAATTAAATATCTTCCACAATTTAGTTTGGGGATTCATTTTAGGTACATGATAATATTTCTTTAATATGTTAGTGTCCTCCCTTTTCTCTTTTCTTTTTTTAAAACTCCCATTGGAAAAAGTATTCTCGTTTAGATAGGTCCTCTCTGACTTTCCCTATATCCCCAGATGTTTTATGTTCAACTCTTATGTTCTTTATTCTATGAATTTTATTCAGTTTATTTTTGGATCTCATAATTTTATGGCTGAAGTATCTTCTTAATTCTTTGTGCATTGCTTTTTATTTATTTAATTTCTTTTACTTTCCCCTCTATTATCTCAATTCTCTCTTTTTCTTGCAAGGTCAGATTGTCTGTGGGTTTATCTTGGTCTTTCTTTCAGAATCCCTGTTTTCCTCAAATCATAGGCTCCCGGGAAAGTAGACCATGGAACAGAATTTAGCGGGCAAAATATGTATTAAGGGGTGCCTTTGGGATCAACACCAGCAGAAGAGAGGGGAAGAAAGCAGGATTGAGCAGAGGAAGAAGTTGATCTGCAGTTCAGCCTTAAAAGACTGCCTCAAGAACAGCTCTGGAATTGAATGAGCATTTAGAATATCCCCAGATGGGTGGAGATGGTCAGACATACATATACTATCACATCTGGCAGTTACAGAATGTGGAATACTCCAGGAAAGGATGTGACCTTGGGTGAGACTCTGCAGCTGGGACAATCACTGAAGAGGCTGGCAGCTAAATTCCATGTGTCCACAACCGTCGAGGCCCAGGTCCTTCCTTGAAGGAGGAGTATCTGGGAAGTTCTTCAGTGTCCTCCACATCTCCTGTGTCTAGTGATCCTTTTTTTTTACTCTTATATTTAAAAACCAAGTCATTTATTCTACAACAAGGGTCATCAAACTACAACCCAAAGCCAAATCTGGCCTGGCACATTGTCTTTTTTTTTTTTTTTTTTTTTTTTTTTTTTTTTTTTTGAGGTACATGGGCCTCTCACTGTTGTGGCCTCTCCCGTTGCGGAGCACAGGCTCCGGATGCACAGGCTCAGAGGCTATGGCTCACGGGCCCAGCCGCTCCGCAGCAAGTGGGATCCTCCCGGACCAGGGCACGAACCCGTGTCCCCTGCATCAGCAGGCGGACTCTCAACCACTGCACCACCAGGGAAGCCCGCATTGTCTTTTTTTTTTAATAAAGATATATTCAAACAAAACCACACCCATTTATTTTTGCATTGCCTATGGCTTCTTTTTTGCCATAAACAGAGTTGAATAATTGCAATAAAGACCTCATGGCCTACAAAGGCAAAAATATTTACTATCTGACTCTTTATAGAAAAAGTTTGCTGAACCCTGATCTAAAAATCTACTACTCTTCTTCTGTGGTTATACAAATAGGGCTAATGTCCTTTAGACATCTTCCCTAAATTTATAATAATATCAGCAACTAATTTAATTGAGCACTTATTGAGAACTTTGTAGAACTTCAAATGTATTATTACTCTTATAAGCCCCACTGAACTTCAGGCATTCTGGCCTCAGAATCTAGGCCCTTAGCTACTAGAAGGTCTGTCTATATCAGCAGAATTAATTAAAGTGTAACTTCATATTGCTGAGCAGAAGTGTCCAAGAGGCTTTGAGTTCTCACATACCAAAATTTAGAAGCAAAATCATGTTTTCTAGAATTACTTTTTGTGGAGATATGCCCTGGGTTTTTAGGTCTTAGAATAAATGCCTGGCTGCCTTTAGGTCTTGGAATAAATACCTGTGTATGGAAATGATGAGCATTGTTGGGTTGGAAAGCAGCCAAATTTGTCCTGTACCCCTCTGCTTTTGGTTCCTCTTTTTATCCCAGATTACTCTGAATCCAGTTTCTAGCTTCTGGGATCCAATAGAGCATCCTCATACTTTCTTCCTCCACACCATTTCAGTACTTGTCACACATTTCCATCAGCCTTCTCCTTCCAAAAAAGCACTCTCCTGTGATAAACTTCCTACACTGTACTGTTCTATCTTTTGGCTCCTTTTCAATGTGGTACAATAGGCCTAGGAAGTAAATGCTTGTGCTTAATCGGACATTTTTATTTGAAAGACAATACAATGTTTTCATTTTTTGATAAAGCATAGTTGATTTACAACATTATATTAGTTTCACGTATTCAACATAGTGATTAAATATCTTTATACATTATACTCAATTTAAAGTTATTAAGAAATATTGGCTATATTCCCTGTACTGTACAATATATATCCTTGTATCTTATTTTATGTACAGTAGTTTGTACCTCTTAATCCCCTCTCCTAACATATCCTTCCCCCCCATACCTCTTCCCACTGGTAACTACTAGTTTGTTCTCTATATCTGTGAGTCTGTTTCAGTTTGTTATATTTATTCATTTCTTTTATTTTTTAGACTCCACATATAAGTGATGACATACCGTATTTGTCTTTCTCTGTCTGACTTATTTCACTAAGCATAATACTCTCCAGGTTGATCCATGTTATCACAAATGACAAAATGTCATGCTTTATTAAAAAATTTTATTTACTTATTTATTTTTAACATCTTTGAGTACAAGTGCTTTACCATTGTGTTAGTTTCTGCTTTATAACAAAGTGAATCAGACATACATATACATATATCCCCATATCTCTTACCTCTTGCGTCTCCCTCCCTCCCAGCCTCCCTATCACACCCGTCTAGATGGTCACAAAGCACCAAGCGGATCTCCCTGTGCTATGCGGCTGCTTCCCACTAGCTATCTATTTTACATTTGGTAGTGTATATATGTCCATGCCACTCTCTCACTTCGTCCCAGGTTACCGTTGCCCCTCCCCGTGTCCTCAAGTCCATTCTCTAGTAGGTCTGCATCTTTATTCCCATCCAGCCCCGAGGTTCTTCATGACCATTCTTTTTTTTTTTTATTATTTTAGATTCCATATATACGTGTTAGCATACGGTATTTGTTTTTCTCTTTCTGACTTACTTCACTCTGTATGACAGACTCTAGGTCCATCCACCTCACTACAAATAACTCAATTTCACTTCTTTTTATGGCTGAGTAATATTCCATTGTACATATGTGCCACATCTTCTTTATCCACTCATCTGTCGATGGACACTTAGGTTGCTTCCATGTCCTGGCTATTGTAAATAGAGCTGCAATGAACATTTTGGTACATGACTCTTTTTGAATTATGGTTTTCCCAGGGTATATGCCCAGTAGTGGGATTGGGGAGTCGTGTGCTAATTCTATTTTTAGTTTTTTAAGGAACCTGCATACTGTTCTCCATAGTGGCTGTATCAATTTACATTCCCACCAACAGTGCAGGAGGGTTCCCTTTTCTCCACACCCTCTCTAGCATTTATTGTTTCTAGGTTTTTTGATGATGGCCTTTCTGACCAGTGTGAGATGATATCTCATTTTAGTTTTGATTTGCATTTTTCTAATGATTAATGATGTTGAGCATTCTTTCACATGTTTGTTGGCAATCTGTATATCTTCTTTGGAGAAATGTCTATTTAGGTCTTCTGCCCATTTTTGGATTGGGTTGTTTGTTTTTCTGCTGTTGAGCTACATGAGCAGCTTGTAAGTTTCAGAGATTAATCCTTTGTCAGTTGCTTCATTTGAAAATATTTTCTCCCATTCTGAGGGTTGTCTTTTGGTCTTGTTTATGGTTGCCTTTGCTGTGCAAAAGCATTGAAGTTTCATTAGGTCCCATTCGTTTATTTTTGTTTTTATTTCCATTTCTCTAGGAGGTAGGTCAAAAAGGATCTTGCTGTGATGTATGTCATAGAGGGTTCTGCCTATGTTTTCCTCTAAGAGTTTGATAGTTTCTGGCCTTACATTTAGGTCTTTAATCCATTTTGAGCTTATTTTTGTGTATGGTGTTAGGGAGTGTTCTAATTTCATACTTTTACATGTAGCTGTCCAGTTTTCCAAGTACCACTGATTGAAGAGGCTGTCTTTTCTCCAATGTATATTCTTGCCTCCTTTATCAAGGTAAGGTTACCATATGTGTGTGGGTTTCTCACTGGGCTTTCTATCGTGTTCCATTGATCTATCTGTCTATGTGCCAGTACCATACCGTCTTGATTACTGTAACTTTGTAGTATAGTCTGAAGTCAGGGAGCCTGATTCCTCCAGCTCCATTTTTTGTTCTCAAGATTGCTTTGGCTATTCAGAGTCTTTTGTGTTTCCACACAAATTGTGAAATTTTTTGTTCCAGTTCTGTGAAAAAATGCCAGTGGTAGTTTGATAGGAATTGTATTGAATCTGTAGATTGCTTTGGGTAGTAGAGTCATTTTCACAATGTTGATTCTTCCAACCCAAGAACATGGTATATCTCTCCATCTATTTGTATCATCTTTAATTTCTTTCATCAGTGTGTTATAATTTTCTGCATACAGGTCTTTTGACTCCTTAGGTAGGTTTATTCCTAGGTATTTTAATCTTTTTGTTGCAATGGTAAATGGGAGTGTTTTCTCAATTTCTCTTTCGGATTTTTCATCATTAGTGTATAGGAATGCCAGAGATTTCTGTACATTAATTTTGTATCCTGCTACTTTACCAAATTCATTGATTAGCTCTAGTAGTTTTCTGGTAGCATCTTTAGGATTCTCTATGTATAGTATCATGTCATTTGCAAACAGTGACAGCTTTACTTCTTTTCCAATTTGGATTCCTTTTATTTCTTTTTCTTCTCTGATTTCTGTGGCTAAAACTTCCAAAACTATGTTGAATAATAGTGGTGAGAGTGGGCAACCTTGTCTTGTTCCTGATCTTAGTAGAAATGGTTTCAGTTTTTCACCATTGAGAATGATGTTGCCTATGGGTTTGTCATATATGGCCTTTATTCTCTTGAGGAAAGTTCCCTCTATGCCTAATTTCTGCAGGGTTTTAATCCTAAATAGGTGTTGAATTTTATCGAAAGCTTTCTCTGCATCTGTTGAGATGATCATATGGTTTTTCTCCTTCAATTTGTTAATATCGTGTATCAGCTTGATTGATTTGTGTATATTGAAGAATCCTTGCATTCCTGGAATAAACCCCACTTGATCATGGTGTATGATCCTTTTAATGTGCTGTTGGATTCTGTTTGCTAGTATTTTGTTGAGGATTTTTGCATCTATGTTCATCGGTGATATTGGCCTGTAGTTTTCTTTCATTGTGACATCTTTGTCTGGTTTTGATATCAGGGTAATGGTGGCCTTGTAGAATGAGTTTGGGAGTGTTCCTCTCTCTGCTATATTTTGAAGAGTTTGAGAAGGATAGGTGTTAACTCTTCTCTAAATGTTTGATAGAATTCTCCTGTGAAGCCATCTGGTTCTGGGGCTTTTGTTTGTTGGAAGATTTTTAATCACAGTTTCAGTTTCAGTGGTTGTGATTGGTCTGTTCATATTTTCTATTTCTTCCTGGTTCAGTCTCAGCAGGTTGTGCCTTTCTAAGAATTTGTCCATTTCTTCCAGGTTGTCTATTTTATTGGCATAGAGTTGCCTGTAGTAATCTCTTATGATTCTTTGTGTTTCTGCAGTGTCGGTTGTTACTTCTCCTTTTTCATTTCTAATTCTATTGGTTTGAGTCTTCTCCCTTTTTTTGTTGATGAGTCTGGCTAATGGTTTATCAATTTTGTTTATCTTCTCAAAGAACCAGCTTTTGGTTTTATTGATCTTTGCTATCGTTTCCTTCATTTCTTTTTCATGTATTTCTAATATGATCTTTATGATTTCTTTCCTTCTGCTAACTTTGGGGTTTTTTTGTTCTTCTTTCTCTAATTGCTTTAGGTGCAAGGTTATGTTGTTTATTCGAGATGTTTCCTGTTTCTTAAGGTAGGATTGTATTGCTTTAAACTTCCCTCTTAGAACTGCTTTTGCTGCATCCCATAGGTTTTGGGTCATCGTGTTTTCATTGTCATTTGTTTCTAGGTGTTTTTTGATTTCCTCTTTGATTTCTTCAGTGATCTCTTGGTTATTAAGTAGTGTATTGTTCAGCTTCCATGTGTTTGTATTTTTTACAGATCTTTTCCTGTAATTGATACCTAGTCTCATAGCATTGTGGTTGAAAAGATACCTGTTATGATTTCAATTTTCTTAAATTTACCAAGGCTTGATTTTGACCCAAGATATGATCTATCCTGGAGAATGTTCTATGAGCACTTGAGAAAAATGTGTATTCTGTTGTTTTTGGATGGGATGTCCTAAAAATATCAATTAAGTCCATCTTGTTTAATGTAGCATTTAAATCTTGTGTTTCCTCATTTATTTTCATTTTGGATGATCAGTCCATTGGTGAAAGTGGGGTGTTAAAGTCCCCTACTATGATTGTGTTACTGTCAATTTCCCCTTTTATGGGTGTTAGTGTTTGCCTTATGTATTGAGGTGCTCCTATGTTGGGTGCGTAATATTTACAATTGTTATATCTTCTTCTTGGATTGATCCCTTGATCATTATGTAGTGTCCTTCTTTGTCTCTTGTAATAGTCTTTATTTTAAAGTCTATTTTGTCTGATATGAGAATTGCTACTCCAGCTTTCTTTTGATTTCCATTTGCATGGAATATCTTTTTCCATCCCCTCACTTTCAGTCTGTATGTGTCCCTAGGTCTGGAGTGGGTCTCTTGTAGACAGCATATATATGGGTCTTGTGTTTGTATCCATTCAGCCAGTCTGTGTCTTTTGGTGGGAGCATTTAATCCGTTTACATTTAAGGTAATTATCGATATGTATGTTCCTATTCCCATTTTCTTAATTGTTTTGGGTTTGTTATTGTAGGTCTTTTCTTTCTCTTGTGTTTCCTGCCTAGAGAAGTTCCTTTAGCATTTGTTCTAAAGCTGGTTTGGTGGTGCTGAACTCTCTCAGCTTTTGCTTGTCTGTAAGGTTTTAATTTCTCCATCAAATTTGAATGAGATCCTTGCTGGGTAGAGTAATCTTGGTTGTAGGTTTTTCTCCTTCATCAGTTTATATATGTCCTGCCACTCCCTTCTGGCTTGCAGAGTTTCTGCTGAAAGATCAGCTGTTAACCTTGTGGGGATTCTCTTGTGTGTTATTTGTTGTTTTTCCTAGGCTGCTTTTAATATGTTTTCTTTGTATTTAATTTTTGATAGTTTGATTAATATGTGTCTTGGTGTGTTTCTCCTTGGATTTATCCTGTATGGGACTCTCTGTGACTCCTGGACTTGATTAACTCTTTGATATTTTTTCTTATAGATTAAAATATTTCTCTTTCCAAGAGCCCTATGTTAAAGTGCAGAGCTACCACATGAGGTGTAGTGGCACATAACTCATTAAATCATTAGTAATTTATATATCTGAAATTTTCTGATATGGAAACTAATTGGTGGGGAAATAAAAGAGAAGAGCTAATATAATATGAATCAGAAGAGAAGGAATTCTCTTAAGCAGAAGAGGAGAGTCAACCTTATAGATGTAGTGCTGGATGCCAAAAATCAACATGAGATCAATGACTGGCTTTAGACAGGACAATATGGAAGCCTTGAAAATGAAATTTGAGAATAATTAAGTCAAGCTTCTATTTATGCCTGCACTAATTTTTCTTGCTCTAATTACCTCCAAAGCATCAAATGTATTAGCCACAAAAAAAAGGTCTCAGTGAATGTATATTGCTCTAGCAAATGAAACACTTAAAAGGATTTGTGCACTTTATTTATATTTTAGACAACTTTTCTGAATATGTTTCAAAAGTTATATGAAAAGAGAATGCTATTGCATTTGAAATCAATAGCAATAATCATAATAAATATTGAGTAATAAATTCCAAAATGATAGTCATCTTTATTCGTGATAAATGTTGGCATGATAGAAGCAGTACATTTAATAATGGAACTATCCAATCATAAAATAGTTCATGCATAAATATCCAAAATAAAATTATCATTTTCCAGGAATGAAACCACTTCAAAATTAGTATGCATAGCTCTAAGCTGATTCTATAAATGGACTCCAGAAAATCATTTATCAGATGATTAAATTTATGATGGTACTCAAGTTTCCTGAGTACTTTAAAGGTTGGAGTCACCTATGCCCAAAATTCAGTTGATATTAATAAAAAAAAAAGACCTACATTTCCAAAGAGGACTTAATGCTTGGTGTAACAAAAGATACAATTAAAAAATACAATTAAAAAATACAGTTGTTTCCAATTAAATGATACTGACACACAGAAGGCAAATTAGTGTTTTATTATCATCAGGCTTAATTTCATAAAAGCAACTCTCAGTTATCATAATCTAAAATTTCTTCATCTATATCATGATTGAAATTTTGGTTGTCATCAGAATCACTCACTTCTGTTTCTCCTCTGAGACTCAATATAGCACATGGTTGGGAGTACAGATCCTAGTGTCAGGCTGCCTGCAGTTACAGCCTAGATTTGTAACTTTAAGCAATGTATTTAACCTCTTGAATCTCAGTTTCCCTATCTATAAAATATATAGAAAATAAAAATTCTATTATAATTTTAGTGTACTTTATTAATTTTATTTAGAAAATATTTGAAGAAAAAGATCATTCATATCTTGTTTATAATCATATCACCAGAGCCATCCTTGGGTAAGTGCTCAGTAAATATTTGTTAAAGAAAAGTAGAAAGGGAAGGAAGGAGTGGAGAATAGGAGTGAGGCAGGAAGATGAACAAGTAGTGTCTCCTTTAATTCAACAATGGAAAAGCTGCCAGAACTCTCAAAAACAAGGGACCATGTGATCCCAGACTCAACTGTGGCAGAAAGCTAGGGAACCTCTTTACGTTAGTCCATAAAGTCAGTTCAAGAATCTTTCCTTACATCAACCTGAATTTAGCTTTTACATTTTTTTTCATGGCAAAGCTAAATAAATTTTAGCTTTGAGAGTATGAGAAAAATAATTTTCTCCTACTGGCTTACTTTGTTTGCTAGAGTTCTTTCAAGCCTGAAGATGAAAATTTCCTTAATACAATTTGCTCCCTCTGAAATAATGTGGAGGAACAAAACTATATGCAGAAGCAATACAGTGATAATTAATAAACACAATGGCAATATTATCTTTGTTTCTTTTGAGAAAGCTTTTTTCCAATGAATAGTAATAAAGAAATACAGAAAGTGGTCCATCATAATCCCTAAGATGTATAACTATGTTATATATAATCTATGTTATATATTTTATGTATGTTATATATTATATATATGAAAACTGAGGTCTTAAACTGAATCTCATTTATCATATAATCTAGCACCCCTTAATAGCTGGATAAAATGAATTGAAGTTCAGTGGAGATTTGTCTTATTGCAGGGAATATGAAATTTCATCTTGGGATCCATATTGAGCTTATCATTTTGAGAAGATCAAATAAACAGATGAAAGTTTCGCCAGAAATATTTTATATTTTTTAACACCAGTGAATGGAATAATTTTACTGTAAATTCTTTATAAGTTTATATATTCAAATTTTAGTATACCTTTTCATGATCTCTCCTAAAAGCTGAGCAGAGAAATGCTATAAGAAATAACTGAACTACCTTTTACTCTTCAAAAATAATTTTCTTCTATTTACTATTTTGTTATGAGTACAACTGTAAAATGAATCGTGTAGACTCTTCAAATATAATTATTCATGAGATTGGAAGTGTCAATGGGAAAAAACCATTCTGTCACAAATTTTCAATAGGAATGTCTCCATTATCCATGTCAGTAAATAACCAGTCAATTCAAGGACAAACAAATGTTTTTTTCTTATATTTCATGCTTTAAATTTTATTTTATTGACATATAGTTGATTTACATACTTTGTTAATTTCTGCTGTACAGTAAAGTGTTTCAGTTATACATTCTTTTTCATATTCTTTTCCATTATGGTTTATCACAGGATATTGAATATAGGTTCCTGTGCTTTACCGTAGGAACTTGTTGTTTATCCATTCTATATATAATAGTTTGCATCTGCAAATCCCAAACTCCCAGTGTGTCTCTCCCTCATCTCCCTCCCCCTTGGCATCCACAAGTTTGTTCTCTATGTCTATGAGTCTGTTTTGTACATAAGTTCATTTGTGTCATATTTTAGAATCCACATATATGTGATATTGTATGGTATTTGTCTTTCTTTTGTGACTTACTTCACTTACTATGATAATCTCTAGATCCCTCCATGTTGCTGCAAATGGTATTATTTCACCCTTTTTATGGCTGAATAATATTCCATTGTACATATGTACCACATCTTCTTTATTCATTCCTCTGTCAATGGAAATTTAGGTTGTTTCCATATCTTGGCTATTGTGAATAATGCTGCTATGAACATAGGGGTGCATGTATCTTTTTTGAATTATAGTTTTGTAGAACACACAAATTTCAGTTAAATTGACATTTTTCTGATCATTTATCATCATCATTTATTCACCAGTATCTAGTGCCTTTTGCTCCTCCATATCTATTCTCTATCCTGCTTTCTAACCCAGGAGGTTGACCTGTATGAATCATATCCATGGTTTCTCATTCCTCTGACTTCCAGTTGAGTTCAGCCAGTAGAGAAATCTAGCAATAGTTCAAAGGAAGAGAAAAGAGTAAGGTAAGGGTATTTATTTTTCCCTTTCTAAGTGAGCTCAAACTGGCTAATCCCTGAAACAAAAGTCACTCTAGGTAGCAGATGACACCCTACTCTCTCTCTGGGTTCCAATTACATCTCCTGGTCCCCCTAGGCCTAGGGGTGGTACAGCTCATCTGCTGCCAAGGCAACTTTATTGCAGTAGTCTTTGTGATCTACCTACACCCATTCTTTTATCTGTGTCAATAAACACATCAAAATTATCCTGTTTTCAGTGGGCCATGTATTTTCTGTTGAGATAAGATTGATACAGAAAAGATATCTCTATCAACTGTCTTCATATACATTCTTTCTAAAGCAAAATATTTAGATGACTAATAATGCTTCTCTTTATTTATAAATTCATACTTTTAGTGTATTTATCTGGAGGAAAAGAGAATCATGTTGCATATACACAGATGATTCTTCTCTTCTTAATACTTACCAATATTGTCTTAAACTACAAATTAACTTTTATACTAATCTACTTTACATCATTTATCCTGACTTGGGACATCTTAGTGGCCTACCCAAACTGTATCTTCACTGTCCTGGAAGAACTCAAATCATATCCAGTAATCAACTCTATTTTTTACTCCAAAGTGGAATCCTGATTGGTCTCTATAGCATTCCTTTGGTCAAGAGGATCAAGATTTTGGGGGTTCTGAAAACTATAAAATTTGGGGGCTGTGTGTAAGAAAAATAATGCAAATTATAAATGTAAACATATGAATGATTAAATATTAAAAACAAGAAAATTAATAACATTTTTAAAAATTTAAAGCTGACTAAAATTAAAGCAGAAAAATACAATTTTAATGAACTGCTTGACTCATCTCTACACTTTCCTTCCTTTTCAAAATCTATAGCCCTTCATCACCATTTCCTTTGAAATAATTTTGTAGTATTATTTTCTATAGAGAGAATAAAAATATGCTTCAATCTTTCATTCAGAAAAGTTAAAATCAAACAACTTTGATTATACCGTTGATAATCACTTTCTCTTTTTAGTTTTGCTACTGGCATGTGTCTAAGAAATTCTGATAAATTTTGTTTCATGTAATTTCCATCAAAAAGGAAAAAATATAATTTACTTATACTTGTTTATTCTACAATATGAAATGTATTCCAGACATGAATAATCTTCCACTTTAATAAGTTAAAGATGAGTGTTGAATCCTCAGCTAACAATTTTACTGTTCTTGTGTTGAAAGAATATTTCACAGACTATTTCTTATTTTCTACATTTAATTTTTTTTCCCCATCATTATCCACACCCTTCCCACGCCAGCTATCTTAAGATATATGCATATTATAATTCAACCTACGTACAATGAGCAGTAAATTGGAAGGCTAGCAAAATGTTAACTATACCAACTAAAGGTAAAGGTGACTATAAACCACATGAATATATACCATTAACCCTAAACTATGGGAACTTCCAATCAAATTCTCCTTAGCAGGATCCTCCCAAATATTCAAAACTTGAACAACACCTGAAATGAAGGGTAGTTGTGACAGAGAAAGTCAAAGTTCAGACACAGCAGTCTTAACTAATTTGGATTAAAATATTTTATTTTGCAAAGTTTTCAAGAAAGAAAATATGAACATATGATCACATTGCTAGGGCCTCTGTCTGTGCCTTAGGAAAAGGTTATACAATTGATGGCCTAATGCTTCATTATCTTGATATTCAATCCACTTCTGTCTCTGGTGATTGTATCTGGCACAGGTTTGAGCAGACACACTACTCTCTGAACTGACCAATCAGAGTAAAGAGAAGTATTATTTTATATGCTTTGGAAAAGGTCTCTCTACTTTTTTTTGTGGAGATGTAAGCAAAATTTGCAGCCATGGGGAAACTGGCCAGAGTAAAGTTCATGCTAGCCAAGTAGGTTCAGAAGGGACCTCAGCTCTTGAGTGAATGTTCAAAATATGTTCATACCATCCCTGGAGTTAACTCTATCTTTGGACTTTTACTTTATCAGGAAAATACCTTTTAAGCTAGTTTGCATTAGCATTTTCAGTTGATTAGCACAGAAATCATCCTAATACAATTAATTTGCATTATATCAGGCTTATTGTTTGAATAAGACTAATTTACATTTACAATCAGCTATAATTCTTAAATATGGAATTTTTTTTTTTTTATGGTATGTGGGCCTCTCACTGTTGTGGACTCTCCCGTTGTGGAGCACAGGCTCCGGACACGCAGGCTCAGCGGCCATGGCTCACGGGCCTAGCCGCTCCACGGCATGTGGGATCTTACCGGACCGGGGCACGAACCCGTGTCCCCTGCATCGGCAGGCAGACTCTCAACCACTGTGCCACCAGGGAAGCCCTATGGAATTAGTTTAAAATCATTATAAGCTGTGTTGAATTACACATCTGTCACAGATGGCATAAATTTTTTTCTTAAATGATAGGAAAATTTTTAAGACCTGCTATTTCTCAAGTATAATAATAATACTTAGTTTTAAGGACATTCAGGTATATGAAATAGGGTTAATATATTAGAATTTACATTGATATCCTATTCAGCACTCCCCTAAGGTAAACATTTTAATTTGTTGAGAGTAAAACATAGTTTTCAGAGTATTTTGTATTAATTTTCAAAGTTCAAGAATAAAGCATAAGCCTCCCAAAAGCGTTGATATAAAAATACATATCAAAGCATTTTCCTATTGATGACATATGTTTTAAAAGTCTGCGTATCTCAGTTAGATGTATTTCAAGGCATAAAACTGAAAAAGAAATTCCTTTTATTGTTAGTAAAACAAAACAGAACAAAACATAATCCCCTTAAGACTCAAAGCTCATTTAAAGTTGCATTCCTGAACAGCTACTATCTTTTTTTTCTAACTTTTTGAATTTTATTTATTTTTTTATACAGCAGGTTCTTATTAGTTAACCATTTTATACATATTAGTGATTGGAAGATTGAGATTAGCTACTATCTTTTGATTTACAATCATTGACACTCTGGGAAGTCCCAGGCAGGAGACAATCAAGCACATAACTCAGAGTGAAAGATAAAAGTGACTAAAGAGAAAGAAGGGGAAAAAAGAGTTTTGTTTAATAATTCCAAAAGGAATGTAACAAAACGTCTTGTCAGAAAATATTAAAATTCTTTGAGAGGCAAACAACATATCCATAAGCAGAGAAGTAAAAAAAGAAATACCCAGAGGTACTGACTAGTTTGAATCAGTAGACTAGACTATTTCTCTTTTATTATATGAAACAGTTTACACCTTGAAGTTCCCTGGCTGAGCAAGGAAGCACTATTAGCAAATGGAGACAAAGAAGGAGAAACTGGTTCATAACCTTTGATACTACATTTCTATTCCATATGCTTCTGACAACTAAAGAATGACACTTGCCATCTGGCTCCACAAGGATTAATCATTTGCCACAGTACTTTCTGATCCTGAGAGGAGTTCAGAGTGGTGATCAGAAATGAGGCACTCTGTGCTCTGAGAAAAACTGGCAGAACAGGCCTTCAGATAGATATTTTCAGGAGAAAATTTTATGAACCCAATTTCTTGCATCTTCTCATACCTAGAAAAGCAGTAAGATCATTAATGGATACATCTGCTCCTTGTGACTAGCAGCAACCTTCTACCAAGATGTGTGCTTGATCGCACATACCCCCTTTGCCAAATCATATATATACTGACCTTCCCTGCCACCTCTTCAGAGTAGTTCCTCAGAGCTTTCTGAGAGGCTGCCTCCCATGCTATAGTCCTCAGGAAGTCCCCAAATAAAACTGAACCCACAGATCTCACATTGTGTGTTTTCTTCAGTCGACTCTTCACATTTCCCAAAACATTTCCTATAGTTAGGAAATTGTTACGGCAGTTCTCATAATGGCTTCAGCCTTCATTTTTTTCCTTATTCTCACTTTGAGATCCACTTACAGAGGTCTCCCAAGTCCCAGAAAGAACAATCTAGCTTTTTGTTTCTAAAAGGATGTCATATTTATAAATGTGTTTATGTCTACTCCTTGTTGAATATACAGAAATGTCTGCAAGGGACTGAATTTTACACATTTTATACAGGTGGTTGGCACCTATTCTACAAATCCATGAGGGAGGATTTTGTTTAAAATTATTCTGGTTCTTCTAAAAATGCTGTGGTAAATGTATACAAAATGTGTTTGTCTCGATAACAAATATTTTCATGTGTTTCAGTCCTTTTATGATTATCATGTCTTTTTCTGTTAGTTATTTTTGCTTGTTGTCCAAGGACCTACAATTCAATAGTTAGAAAACACAAATTATTACTGCTAAGAAAGCAGTATTTTTAGCTTACATTTCTCCAAAAATTTGTATTACCTCATTTAGGATACAAAACTTCTTTGACATTGTGCCTGAACTAGAGGGTTTTCAGTTTAGTTTGGAAGGCAATACACACTAATGTTAAGCCATAAAGGTGATAACAAGAGTACACGAGCAGGTTGTTAGGGCACAAGGAAAATACAAATGGATAAGGGGGTGTCCGGTGATCCCTTGTTTATTTTTTTAATTATTAAATATTTCAGAGATAATGATATAACAAAAACCTATGTTTCTTCCCTTAAATTTTGTTAATTTGTAACATTTTTGTATCTTAAATTTAGATTACTCAAAATAATAAGAATACAATATTACAGATACATATTAAATCTGTTCTGTTAGTGTTTGCAATCTCTTTTCCTTACTTAGAAGTGACAACTATCCTAAATGTTTTGTGTATCATCCGAAAGCATGTTTTTATAGTTTTACTATACAGGTATGTAGACACACACACACGCACATACACAATGCATTACACACACAAAAACACATATATAGTACATATACATTTATATGAATATTGTAGATACAATTGTGAGTACATACATATTTATAAACTGCATAACATGCTACCATACTATACATCTTTCTACAACTCACTTTTTTTCACTTAACATTTGTTTAATCCCTATCCATATGTTTAAACTATACGTGAAGATCTAGCTCAATAATTTTGTCTGCTATGTGGTATTCTAATAGATGATTAATATACAGTTTATCTATTTAATGTATATTTGAGCTTTTCTCATTTTTTCCTATTACAAACAAAATTACAATAAATATGTTTGTACATAATGTCCTTGTGCACATATGTGAGTTTCTCTAGGGTATATTCCCAGGATTAAGCAGAAGTATAGAGTGCTACCACATGTGCAGCTTAACTGTTATTCAATATTGCAAATTATTTTCTAAAGTTCTGTCAGTTTATAATTCTACTATTAGTATGTAAGTTATATTTTTTAACAAAAAATATAATTGAAATTAATTAAGGAAATATCCAATTCAAGAATTTAGAGAATATACATCATCATAAACTCAAGGAAGTAGCAAGCAGAAATTAATAAATTAATAAAATAGAAAGCATGAAAATAATGTGCATTGCCTAATCTTTTGGTGTCAGGTTTCGTATGTCTGTTAGGTAAATGTTAATAAGCATTATTCAGTGTTAATCAGCATTATTAGTTAATGGCATCATTTAAGTATTTTATAGCTTTTTTCTTTTTGTCTGCTTTGTCTATTAAATATTGAAAGAGGTATTGAAAATATTTTATTGTGATTATGGGTCATCCAATTTGTCTTTGTAATTTCATTCATTTTTACATTCCTCTATTTACCTTTAACCAAGGTAACATAAGAAAAACTTTGGCTAAGACAACAGTAGATCCTGTAATTATGGAAATCAAAACTAGATATACTGTTATGGAAATCAAAACCACGTATACTATTAACTTTACGAGATTCTTTGAAACACTTGGGTTACGTAAACAAAATTGAATTTGATTCTATGTGTGAAAATCTAAAAGGGCTCTTGTGTGTGGCTGCGTGTAATCAAGTAATTGTTTACACCAACATCATTCATTGCATAGTTCTCCTTCACACTGATGTATCATAATTTATTTTGTATTTATAAATTATTCTTGATACTTCACAAATATATCTAATGCCAAAATAAACAGTCTTTATGGCCAAATATTTATATAAGGATTGTTTATTTAAATTCTTAAAAATTGTAGTACATAATCATGAAAAATTGTACAATGCTTGATACACATTGCGAAGTTGCCCCTACGAAATGTTGCTTCATTTTATATTTCCACCTCCAAATTTTGAAAGTATATAATTTTCCTATATACCCTCATCAGTACTAAGAATGGTAATTTTTAACTTTTGACTACGTAAGAAGTAAAAATTTATTTCTCATGGTTGTACCATTAAATATCAGTGGTATGTAAGTACTTCTTTTTAATTGTTTATCGATCATAAACTGTTTTCTTTACTGAAATTTTTGTTCATAGCCTGTCCTCTCTTTTTCTAATATGATGGCAATTATTTCTCAGTGATTTAATGTGTTTTCATCTATGATATTAACTCATGTAAAATTGTTTCCTTATTTTCTCACTTGCCTTTTAATTTTTCTATTATATAACTTGATACATGGAGGTCCCATACATACGAATGAGTTCCATTCTGAGAGTGCATTCATAAGTCAAGTTTGTTCGTAAGTCCAACAAAGTTAGCCTAGGTACCCAACTAACACAATCATCTATATAGTACTGTACTGTAATAGGTTTATAATACTTTTCACACAAATAATACATAAAAAATAAACAAAAAATAAACATCTTTAATCTTACAGTACAATACCTTGAAAAGTATAGTAGTACAGTACAACAGCTGACATACAGGGGCTGGTAGCAGTACCAGCTACATCACTGCTGCTTTTACGCTTGCTTCGGACATCCTGGGCTTGAAATAAAGATACTGTACTACTGTACTCTATACAGTACTGTACAGTAAAGTACAGAAAAGCCCAATCATTTGTAGAAGGACACACGCACATGACAATGTATGCCAGACACATGAACTAACTTATGTGATTGGACACACAAACGTTCACATCTTTGAAAGTTCTAACTTGAAGGTTTGTATGCAGGGGACTTACTGTATTTTAGCCTTTGATTGTGATGTTAAAACTCTCAAATCTTTTAAAAATTTCTTCAGTATTCCCCAACATTTAAAAAATATACATTACGTTTTTTTTTAACTTTTATTGAAGTATAGTTGATTTAAAATGTTGTGTTAGTTTCAGGTGTACAGCAAAGTGAATCAGTTATACATATATCCACCTTTTTAGATTCTTTTCCTATATAAGCCATTGCAGAGTATTGAGTAGAGTTCCCTGTGCTATACAGTAGGTCCTCATTAGTTATCTTTTCTATATATAGTAGTGTTTATATGTCAATCCCAATCTCCCAATTTATCCCTTCCGCCTTACCCACCTGGTAACCATAAGTTTGTTTTCTACATCTGTAACTCTACTTCTGTTTTGTAGATAAGTTCATTTGTACCCTTTTTTGTAGATTACACATATAAGTGACATCATGTGATATTTATTTTTCTCTGTCTGACTTACTCCACTCTGTATGACAGTCTCTAGGTCCATCCATGTTGCTGCAAATGGCATTATTTCATTCTTCTTTATGGTTGAGTAATATTCCATTGTATATATGTACCACATCTTCTTTATCCATTCCTCTGTTGCTGGACATTTAGGTTGCTTCCATATCCTGATATTGTAAATAGTGCTGCAGTGAACATTGGTGTGCATGTGGTTTTTTGAATTATGATTTTCTCTGGATATATGCCCAGGAATGGGATTGCTGGATCACATGGTAGCTCTATTTTTAGTTTTTTAAGGAACCTCTGTACTGTTCTCCATAGTGGCTATACCAATTTACATTCCCACCAAGACTGTAGGAGGATTCCCTTTTCTCCACACCCTCTCCAGCATTTCTTGTTTGTAGATTTTTTAATGATGGCCATTCTGACAAGTATAAGGTATACTTCGTTGTAGTTTTGATTTGCATTTCTCTAATTAGTGATGTTGGGCATCTTTTCATGTGCTTTCTGGCCATCTGTATGTCTTCTTTGGAGAACTGTCTATTTAAATCTTCCACAAATTTTTCTGATTGGGTTTTTTTGTTTGTTTGTTTTTGCTATTGACCTGCATGAGCTGTTTGTATATTTTGGAGATTAATCCCTTGTCAGTTGCTTCATTTGAAAATATTTTTTCCCATTCTGTGGGTTGTCTTTTAGTTTTGTTTATAGATTCCTTTGCTGTGCAAAAGATTTTAAGTTTTATTAGGTCCAATTTGTTTTTTTATTTTGTTTTGTTTTTATTTTCATTATTCTAGGAGGTGGATCAAAGAACATCTTGCTGCAATTTATGTCTGAGAGTGTTCTGCCTATGTTTTCCTCTAAGAATTTTATAGTATCCAGTCTTACACTTAGGTCTTTAATCCATTTTGAGTTTATTTTTGTGTATGGTGTTAGGGAATGTTCTAATTTCATTCTTTTACACATAGCTGTACAGGTTTCTCAGCACCACTTATTGAAGAGACTATCTTTTCTCCATTGTGTATTCTTTCATCCTTTGTCATAGATTAGTTGACCATAGGTGCATGGGTTCATCTCTTGACTTTGTGTCCTGTTCCATTGATCTAGATTTCTGTTTTGTGCCAGTATCACACTGCTTTGATGTCTTTAATTTTGTAGCATAGTCTGATGTCAGGGAGCCTGATTCCTCCAGCTCCATTTTCCTTTCTCAAAATTGCTTTGGCTATTCAGGGGTCTTTTGTGTTTTCATACAAATTGTAAAATTTTTTGCTACCACATGCTGGGAACTCTTCTAGGTACAAAAGACAAATAAAATAAGTACAAGTCCTGCATTATTTGAGCTAACCTTCTATTCAATTATATTTCACTTATAATCACTACATCATGTCACATGACAATAAAAAATAGAAATAATTCACTATTTTTCTCGCTATTTTCTACTTTTAATTTTACTTTTAATTAATTGGGAATTTATGTTCTTATATATTGTGAAGATATTGCTTATTTTTATATAAATATCTAAACAATTATTCCCAAAACTCTTCATTTCCACATGGTTGAAAATGCTATATTTATCATACACAAAATGTTAGTTTTCCTAAAGTCTAGGACAGTTAGGTCTTATTGATCACTCTTTAGCTATTTCTTATTTGTTTAGATTCATCTTTTTAGAAGATTTATATTGTTTTAGTACATTGCAGTGTTCATTTAATTTTATAATAATTTTCTGTTTACTATAATGCAGTTCATTTATTAAATAATCAGAATAAAATAGTCATTAAACATTTTAAAATGTGCAAATAGTTTGATTATGAATATCATTGTGGGTTTTTATATGTCCCCAAAAAGGTGAGAGATGAAAAGTTTAGCTGTTTCTTGGTAACCTAGTTTGAATACTTTTGCATTCTGCCTAACACCTTACTTTGCAATGTGCTTCAGATAAAAATTTATTTAATGTTATATTACACTTGTTAACATGTTTGTATCTTAATTTTCTCATGCAAGAATGCTCAAGTGTACATTAGATATTTCCATGTCTTATGGTTTCAATTTTTCAAAACTTTCACTTTAAAAATACAATTAATCTCAACTAAAATACTTCTGGAATCATTATTACAGCAGCAATAGTCATGCCAAGATGATTTATACTTTCCTTTTAGCTGACCCTTCCACATCATGTATCATACTCCTATGGTCTTCATATACATTAGACATTAATCACAAGTCATAAATGACTTCATGTTATCTACACAAGAAAATTTAACATGCTTTTCAGAACTTTTGATGTACTCCACAGTTTTTTTCCCATTTTATTTCCCCAGCCTCACCCATTACTGTTGTCTAAAATAAGTCATCTACTCTAGCCAGTGTGACACATATTGACTTATTCCAAGCTACCTAAATGTACCATGCCTATACCTGCCTTCTTTGAAGTTGTCTGCCTTCCTCAAATCCATTGTTGTTTGTGAAGGAATATTTTCTTCTACAAACCATCTAAATGTACACCTATTTTGAGACAGCCCAAACATCACCACTAAAATGACACCTGCTCTGTAATTTCTAGTATAAACTAGATTCTTTCTCTTCTAGAATATCACCATCCATCCACCCCACTTATTTAATGCCTAGCCACATGCTGCCTAATGATATACATATTTGTGAAATAAATTAATGATTGAATCATGACATATACTGTCATCTTGTATTGCTATTTCCAAAGTATTTTGGAAATAAACTTTCATTTCTTACATTCATAAATATTTTTCAAGCTATACTATGAGAGAAGAGTTCGAATATTGATGTAATTAGTCTCTGATAGTATCAATCAACTTTGTTAGATAATTGAATGAATCAGTGAATCAGTGACACTGATAGGCTGGATCTATGCTTTCTTCTCATCACTAAGTATATTTATTTTTCTTTGCCTGAAAGCCATGCTGTTTGTATTCTGCCTAATATTTACTTTTATTTTTGAGGGTTAAAATGAAATTTTAAGTTCAATAAAAACCTCTCTTGTAAGTCCCATTTCGCTTGTCAAATTGGATGAAAATTGTCTGCTTCTCTCTAAATTACCTGAGAAATCTAAACTCAGTTGACATGACCACATGATGGGTTTTCCCCTTGTAATTTTTAGTTTTTCTTCTGGTCAAGAATGTTTATGGCAGCATTTTTATATATTCAGTAGTTATACAGCTGAGTTTAAGTTCAGATTCTTGTCCAAGTTCATTTTAAATTTATTCTCCATTTTGTTTTCTTTCAGAAGAATCAACAATCTTTTTCAATTCAGTGACTCCAATTAGGAAGTTTCATGTTTGCTTAAAAGTGCATAGTGATATTTAGAACAGCAATCATAAAGTGGCTATTTATACTTTGTAAAAATATCACAATGTGTTGAAAATGCATAGAGAGTAAATATTATATAATTTCTATACCAATGAGGTGATAACATATGAGAAGAAATTTCCACTTGTGATTTATTTTGAATTTTTAAATTATATTTTATCAATTCTTTATAAATGAGAAATAACTGCAGGTCATTCTTCCTCTCAATAATATTGTAAAAGTATTTTAAACCACTGAAATTTTATTTTCTCTTCATTGTTACTGATAATGCATGTGACAAACTGAGATTAAAGCTATGGACTAGAAACATGGATTTAAGAAAAGTAAATCTTCTTTGCTTTTAGCCAAGGGATGGAAAAAAAACCCCTCAAACTGTCCTATAGTACAGTCATATAAACAGATTGTTCAAAAACATGTTTGAAGATTTTGCTTCCTCTTCCCACATCCTTGTTTTAATTCTGTCAGTTAAGAGGACTCAAATACCTTTGCTGACCAGTATTTGCTGATTAAATACAATTCCCCCTATTTTTAACTTCTAGTTAATATACCTTAATTGTGTTCCTCAGGCATTTAGAAAGTAATTTACCTAGTGTTGTACCCTGAATGATCATGGATTCAGTAAGGGAAAGAGAGTTGAATATAGGAAGTTTCATTTCATTTAGCAAGTGTGTTAATATGAGTAGTAGTCTAGACTTGGTGATTAGGAAATTAAGTACTATGCAAGGAATGTACTGGTTGGCCGAAGGACAAATTCAGGTTAAATCTGGGATAACTAGAGAAAGGAGATCAATGAAATTCATCTTTTGACCATGTTGTTTACTTCTTGAGCTGTAACATTTTCCATCATGTTTCATTCTCCTTTTAATTATATTCTGATATTGAATTATATCTTTAGTTATTTCCTATTCGCTTTCTTTCTACTGAAATGCTTATACAAGGAAATCGTCTATCAACCACATTCTCTTTCAATGCAATCTATTTATGTAAAATTACTTTTAATTATTACAAAGTAATAATTTCATCATGGAATGTCTGGAAACAGCATAACAATAGCAAGAGGAAAACAAATCACTCATACATAATCTCTGTTAACATTTTGTCATATTTTCTTTGTGTAATTTTTATGGAATTATGATCCTATATACATTTTTTGTCTTGCCTCTCATTTAAAAAACATTAGCTATTTCTCTATTTTACAAACTTTTTCTAAATACATTTCAATAATGGGATGATATACATTTGTAGATGTCTCATTAGGTAATCCAATTTGGTATTCTATTTTTCATCCATCCTCATAATTATCTATACTTTAAATTTCTTATCTTCCCTCTCACATAATCTTCTCAATTCTTTCTCTGTACTAAAAGGTCAAATAATATTTAATCTTACAATGAACTAGTTAACATCAATGAGAAGATATTTATACATTCTTAACTCCTCTGTTTCTCCCAAATTTCATTCAATCTACCAACAAATTCTTTTGTCTTGATCTTTAAAATATATCCAGAGTCAGACTTCTAGTGTCTGATTAGGATGTAGAAAGTTGGAAAGAGTATTACTCTCACCATAAAATAAGGAAAAAGGGTAATCAAAAAGACTATAACTTTTGCTAAATCTTTCAGATAGCTGAGGTCACAGAGTAATCAAATAGTCTGAAATCTAAATAAAGTCAACTATCTCCATGGAGTGACAGGACACTGGCTTAGCTGGGCCAGAGAACAGGAGACAGGAAACCCTGCCACGCTAAACTATTCAGCCTAGTGTGTGCTAACGTAAGAGTACAAAACCCCTGGGAGACTCAGACATAAGGGAAATAGTACCTCCTTGCATGTTCTACTTGCTGTATCTCACAGTGTGCATCCAGAAAGGTGTTATTTTTTTGGAGGGAAAAGGGTAGAAAACTACAGAAAGCCTCCTTTTCTGATGCAGGTAAGATAGGAAGTCTATACAGTATCTTTCTCCTATATGGAGCAAAGGAATTACCCCTCTGAAGGAAAGGTAGGAAACCCTAAAAGCACAGGTAAAGAGCCATTGTGGTTAGAGTTAGGGGACAGAAAACACAATTAAGCTCTAGGGAAAAGAGGAAAAGTGCTTGGCTGCATCAACTAACTCCTACCAGTGGGCAGGAAAAAGAAAGTAGAGAAAGCCAACATCAAGGTAGAGGAACACACAACCTGTCTAAGACTGTGAATGGATGAGGACAAAGAGAATGTCCCACATTCCTCACCATAAAGCCAGCAAGAAGAGAGCCACAAGTCCTAGCCATTTACCTCCAGGGGAGGGGCAAATGCAAGGATATGCAGGATCAATAGGGAAAGATGAACACTAAGAATGGAATATAAACCGTGTGAAAGATCCTCCAGGCATCCAGACTACACCTTAAGCACAAGGTGAAATCAGAATAATCTGAGGATATGGTACAACAAAAACCAAACTAAAATTAATTTCTAATTAGGTTAACTAAATTCCCAGAATAAAGGTTTAGCAGAAGAGGCATGCTTATTCCCAAGCATAAATATAACTTCATCCTATGCACAGTGACAAACTTCCAATCACAAACTACAAGACATATCAAAGAGGAAAGGGATGGGGGCAGGGGTCAACTATCAAGAGAGAAAAGATCAACAGAACAAGACTCAGATATGATAGTCTTTTGAAAACATTAGACAGGAAAATTAAAATAGCTATTCTTAACATGTTAGAAGCTCTAATGGAAAAGGTGAGCAACATGCCTGAACATATTGGGAATTTTAGCAGTGAGACGGATATTATACAAAGGAATCAAATGGAAATGATAGAAATATTAATTGTAGAAACACTGACATAAATGAATAATGACTTTGGTAGGCTTAGTAGTCTCAGCATTGACTACAGAGGAACAAAAGAAAATTTTGAGGCGGGGGTAGTGATGGAATTGTTCATTGTGCAGTTACTTGTATGCATTGGTCAAAACTCTTAGAAATTTATACTAAAAAGGGCAAATTTTACTGAATTTAAAGTGTGTATGTGTGTCTGTATATATCTTCAAATTCTGACTATTTCTTATCAGCTCTGCAGCTACCATCCTTGTCCAAACCACATCACTTCTTTCTGTAATATATAGATAACTGGACATTAATGTTACTGCTGACAAAAATAAAAATTCCAGTTCTAAACTGGGAGCTAATTTAGGTGGAATGGTTCTGAGTTTGTTTTAGGCATCTTAAATTTGAAACATTGTCAGGCACTTATAACAAGACATCTGGCCTTTCATCATCAAGTTCATGAAGAACTAGATCTTCTCACTTAAGTGCCTCTCAGCAGGAAAAATTTTCCTCCTATTGAATTAATAATAAATGAATTTTAAATACGTAAAATTGGTTAGGGGTAAAAAATTAGCAGTTTTCTATTCTTTTCTATGCCTCTAAGTCTGAGAAACAACTTTACTGTAAACTGCTAAGACATACATTTGAATTGAGCAGTTGGGGACCTAGATATGGTGATGTTTTAATTAGATGAACAAGGGAGCCTTATGCACATTCAATGTGTTACCAGTGTTAAAGGCAGAGAACCACAAATTGGATAAATTTGTTACAGTGTGCTTTCCATTTTTATAGCAATACCCACATTAGCGTGGAAGACGTGAAGGCATTTATAGGCCACTTGCAACTATGTAAAACTTCTCATAATGCTCATATATTTCTGGCTAAGCACATTTTAAACTTAAAAAAGTTTTACATGAGATGCAAGTTGTGCAAATATTTCTAATGGGAGTTTTGTCACTTGGAATTCAAATTCAACTATTGCAAATTTAGTGGCTCATTATATACAGAAAGAATTGTAGGTGTGTATTTACCACCTTGACATAATAAGTATGTATAATGAGGAAAAAAATGCACAAATTAATGACCATTTTAAATCTTTTTGAGGAGAATGTAATTAATTCATTTTCAGGTAACTTTTAAAATATCATTGTCAGATAAAATTGCAGCTTGTCAGTCGTAATGAAGATTTAGTTGAATGTATCTTCAGGATTTTAAATGAGTTTATCATGTTATCAAGAAAGTATATGGGTCTATAAGCTAATGAGAAATATGGTTAATATAAAAATAAAGTTATAAAAACATGTGCCACTGATTTAAAGAAGCTTAGAAATCAATAAAGCCTAGTAAATTGAAATTTCTAAACTATATAATTTGAATAATTTGCAGAAAACTTTTTTTTCAAGTACTCCAAGAGTGTTGTCAAGCCTCCTCAGAATTAAGGCATCATCCACAATATCTTGAGTTAGCTGTAAAGTTCATAAGTCTGTGCTCTTTTCCAAACACTATCAGTTAACACTGATGCTCATTACTTTCTGCAGATTTTCTATAACAGATTAGAGTTCATTAAAAATCATTTTGTACATTTCCCCCAAACAACTGTTATTGCCAAGCAAATGAGGTAAATGGCCACATTTGCCCCTAGGATCCTGAGTCATTCAATACGATGTTTCTTTGAAGTGTCCTTTCTTATCATCTCAAGAACCACAATTTCTATAATGCACCAAACAAATTCTCTTGCATTCCTTCTGACAGTAAACATCACTTGTCTTTGCCCTCGCATAATTGCAGGCCAGTTTTCTACCTTTGGAGAACTTCTTTTCACACCTCTTTTAACCTAAGTCCTGGCCTGACACGTTCTTTCAATACTGGTCTCAAGATCTATTTCCTCTAGAAGCATTTGCTATTTAAACTGTATTACTTTGTGGACATTCCAAATATTGTTTGAAACAACTTGTGGTAGAAAGTTTTAAAATATCACCTGATATATGTATGTTCTCAATTCTGTTTGCATATGTAATCCAATTATTTCAGATTAGAGTGCAGACGTATCTTACTATTCTTTTGTTACCTTCTTAACAAATATAGACTTACTCTCTAAATAATTGAACACATAAAAATTAGCATAAGTATATAATGCATGTACATAAATGTTTTAGGTAAATTTCAGAAAAGTGATGTTTCCTCTAAATGACATTGAAAATCATTAAATATGAATTTATATTGAATTTGACCTGTTGGAAGTCATACAGAGGAAAGCTAGGTGATATATAATATGTTTTTAATAAATTACTTTTGCTATATATGTGAATACATTGAGTTGAAAAAATAAGGGATTAAAGTAATGACAGTTATTTGATATCTCCACTCCAATATTTAGAGTAGTATTCCATGGCATGATTGTATAAATTATTAAACTATTCCAGCAAGGTCATATAATTCTTTTCCACCCTCCCAAACTCTCCTCCCACTCATACTTTTTCCCTTTTATGTACTTTAGCATATATATCGTCAGCATATTTTTTAATAGTGGTAAATAGAGCTTAGAAAAACTATTATACCCCCCAAAAATGATAACATATAGAAGGAATGGGAGAGATGGAGTAGGAAAGATGTGAGAAAAAAACATAATATTGAAAGATTTAAAAAAATTTTTTTAATTAATCTTCCGCCGTAATGAGTCTCCTTTGAGCTTGCAAAACCTTTGTTTTCTTCTTTTGTTCTTGCTAGAGTTTCTCCTATTGCTCCTCCCTAGTCTGGAGATGAGTATGTTTGTGTTAAGTTTTCTTGTGGAAGCTAACTCTGTTTACATGTTCATTCAGGGAATTTTCTTTAGATGGTCCCCATGGTTTCATCTTTCCTTTGTGCATGGCTCATAGTTCAGGAAACTAGACAAACTTGCTTTGAGATCAAACACAGGTTTCCTGTGGGAGACCAGAGTGTGCACTGCCTTGAATGTTTCAAAGATAGATGCTCTTGATTGTCTACATGATATCTATTTCATCCTTCCTCTGCCACATTCGAATTCCTTTTTCTGTTTAAGTTCAATCTCTACCCCATGTGACTAATGGGAGAGTGATCTCCATTCCTAACCTCAGGGAGATTTTCTCATAAATCAAAGCTAATCCGAGGGCTTCCCTGGTGGCGCAGTGGCTGAGAGTCCACCTGCCGATGCAGGGGACATGGGTTCGTGCCCCATGCCGCGGAGCGGCTGGGCCCGTGAGCCATGGCCGCTGAGCCTGCATGTCCGGAGCCTGTGCTCCGCAACGGGAGAGGCCACAACAGTGAGAGGCCCGCGTACCGCAAAAAACAAAACAAAACAAAACAAAAAACAAACTAATCCTAGAAATAGTAAATTTTCAGTTTTTATTCTTATCCAAATCATAATGGCAAGAATTCCCAGGAATCTAATTTCTGAAAATTAGAACCTCTCAAAGTGTCCTTATTTTTTCTGGTTGTTCCTGAATAGCTTTCTCACATGATGGATTAACATGTCAGTCTTTCAACTACAGTCATGACACAGCCTTTGCTCAGGACTTATTCTTCTGCTCCTCTTCCTGCTAAGTTGCACAGAGAAGCATCCACATTGATGATGCCCATCTGGAAATCAACAATATTCATGCAAAGCTTACCATCATTGAATGTTGACAAAGTTTTCAATTCTCCAGCTGCATGCTGTGTTTCATACAGAGAGGCAAAACATCCTTCTCCTCCTCAATTCTGTAACATACTTGGTTTCCTTGTTCCCATGCAGTTCTGATTTTGCCCAAAATTATTCTACATGTTTCTGCCTTTAACTTCTCCCTCAATCAGGGCTCAACAGCTGGCCACGTAGGGAAACAGAATGCATCACATCGCTGCTGCCATGATCTCACTTCTCTCCTTTCCTTATTCAAAAGGAAAAGTTGCAATGGATTCAAGCAGATACCATGAGGAGGGAAAGGGTGCTGATACTGGCTGTTGGTTGTAGTAACTGTGAATAGATCCCATCCAAACATGCCCTGTTACAATCAAAAATTAGAAAAATAGTCTTCATGGCTGAGTGTTTTTCCCATTAAAATAGCTATTTGCTTTTTCTTGTTTTTACAAATACTGCTTGCATAAGTACTTAAGGCAATTTCCAAATCTGTCTTGAATTTAATTACATTTTAAAAACACTCAAAATAGCAATACTTATGGAGATAATTTCAGTTTAGGACACATTCTAAATTAAAAGCTAACCAAAAACTTCATGTTTATAGATCTAAAATGGTCATAACAACTGAAATATAGTCATTTCACTCATCCTACTCAATTTCTCTTTATGCCCTAAGTCAATTATTATCATCTCAACACCATGGCAGTTGAACATCAGAATATTTATGGACTAAATCCAGATGAAAGTGTATATTGTCTAGGATGCTTGATGACAGGGAAGGTGAATTTACTATTTAGAAGAGCTACGAAAATATGAGTGCACCATGTAGGGTCACCTGGGAAAAAGTGATCTACTTGGTATAGGAAACTATATGTCCTATCTAAAGGTGGCTACAATGTCTCAGCTCCAGCTCATAGCAGCTAGGTAGAACTGTTTATTATCACACCTTCTAGTTTTTCCAAAGAAGCTACAATCCTAGGTTTCCATGTAAAAACCTTTAGATTTTTCAATATTGGCTACTTTTTTAAATGTTTCAAAACATTGTGTGGGAATGCAAATCAAAACCACAATTAGATAAAACTTCAAATTCATTCGGATGGCTCTTATAAAAAAATACAGAAAATAACAAGTGGTATATACATACAATGGCATATTACTCAGTCTTAAAAAAAGAATGAAATTCTGATACATGCTACAATATGGATGAACCTTGAAAACGTTATGCTAATTGACATAACCCAAACACAAAAGGACAAATATTGTATGATTTCACTTACATGAGGTATCTAGAGTAGTCAAATTCCTAGAGACAGAAAAGTAAATGGTGGTCTTCAGGGGCTGTGATGGGGATAATGGGGAATTATTGTTTAATGGTAGACTTCCCGTATGGGATAATGAAAAAGTTTTGGAGATGGATAGTGGTGATGGTTGCACAACAATGTGAATATACCTAATACCAGTGACTAGTACATTTTAAAATGATCTAAATGGTAAACTGTATTTGCTATGTGTATTTTACCACACAGAAGAAGTTATGTGTACCTAACAAAACACATCTGCAAGTTGGATTTGGTCTAGGGTCTGTTCTTTTCAGAAACAGAATTGTAGTAAAAGATGTAACATACAACTATTTGCTTGTGGAAGATTAAACAGTGAAAGAATAATGAGGACATAAAGAACCAAATTGTCATATACCAAATATATGGAATATTTTCTCTATAGCAAATTTGCTGTTTTTTAAGGTATTCAATACACATTTGCAGAAATTGACTCTCTAATATTATCGGATCTTGGACAAAACTAAACTAGTTCAAAATCAGCTCCTAACTCTGATATAACATTCTTGAGGAGATATATATATATATATATCCTCTCTTGAGGGAAACGGAGATCTGATATATGGAGCCGGCTCCAACTTCTGATGGTAGGCTCAGAATGTGCAGCGATGGGAAATGAAACAGTAAGAGGATGGGACTCTAACTTCAAGGTAGTGCCGCTGTAGTTGGCACATCACTTCTTTCAACCTTTTCTGATGACATGGGACCTGATCCTTTGACTTTCCTAGGGCAGGAGTCTTCATGGGGAACCCAAGAAGTTATGGTCTAAAAGGTGTCACTAATATTACATCTACAATATTAGTATCAGCTACGTTGTTCCAGAGCTGGCATAATCAGAGTATCTCTTCTGGGAGTCGGAAATTTGGAATCAGTTACAAGCCACAGAGTGGTTGAGTCAAAATCTAATTAAAGCTTTGACTTACTTTCAGAATGGCAAGTCTGAATATCTTGAGGTTGGCTTATCAACAGCTTTCCTGTGTCTTGATTGTCCAAAACTCTGAATTCTGAGAGAGACTCTACTCAACCATTAAATTATGCATATCTTTTTCTTTCCATGAAACTCCTGTTTTTTTCTTAAAATAGCTCAGTTCTGTTTTTGCTCCTTGGAACTAAAGAAAGACTGCTAACATCAAGTTAAAATAGAATTCTTAGCTGAATTGTTTTTCACCTTGACAATGTCTTCAAAATTTATTAGGATTCAAAAAAGAGGAGTAGCATAATTTAGTGTCTTTAATGTTACACAACTAAATACAATTGGGCCTCCACATCCATGGGTTCTGCATCCTTGAATTCAACCAACCACAGATCAAAAATAATTGGGAAAAAAATTCCGGAAAGTTTCAAAAGGCAGAAGTTGAATTTGCCATGTGCCAGCAACTATTTAATAGCATTTACAATAGCATTGTATTAGGTATTGTAAGTAATCTAGAGATAATTTAAAGTATAAGAGGGGATATGTGTAGGTTATATGGAAATAATATGCCATTTTATATAAGGGACTTAAGCATCCTCGGATTTTGGTATCCTCAGGAGTCCTGGAATCTATCCCCCACAGACTCCAAGGGATGACTGTATTAACATTTGTTGGGTCACAGTAACTAAAACTTAAACAGATATTACAATTATTTTCAAATTGAATAAAAATATATGAAAATATAAATTTTATGATTAATAGAAGATATGAATATATGGTTTTTTCGAACATCTCAGACAGATGTCTAAACTTAGATATTTCATAGAATAAATTAAAATCAAGTAAAATGCCCTTTTTTTCCTATTACATTAACAAAGATTTAAAATATGGTAATACAAATCCACACAAATGTTCAAGGAAAGAAACATACTCAAATATGTTGTAACCAGCAGAACCCTTTTGGAAGCAATTGAACAACTCCTACACAGATTCTTTTAAAATGTCTGTAATTTCTACCCATCATTTCAATTTTAAGAACTCTATCTTAAGGATATGATATAAAGTATGAAAAAAGCTGCATTCCCAAGTGTATTCATTCCCCAAACAATATAAAAATCATCAATAAGAAAGCAGTCTAACTAATCTCTTCCCAAAATGTGTTCCATAGTATGTTAATTAATGTTATTTGAACAAAGGGTTCTATGACCAAGAATATTTAACAGATTCTCTTAAACAGGCAACTTCACTCTAAGCCTTCTAAAACATTAAATGCTAATATGCACTATAAGTCCCCAAGAGAGACATGTCTTCAAAAATCTTATCCTTAGGGCATTAAAAGATGATGTATATGAAGAGTAACTAATTCTGTGGAAATTGCTTATAATTAATTTTCTATTGGAAAAAGGGATGATAGAGTTGGAAAGAGAAAATGTTAAAGGTAGGACAGGAATTTTGTTTCAATAAGATAATGTTTTTCGGACTTTCTGTGTTTACAAAACTATCTGAAAAAAGCAATAAATAAAAAATTTAAATGAACCTTTATTACTAATTTTAATACAAAAATGGTAATTACTTAAAATGATCCTTCAATATAATCTTAATTCTGGAAACGGCTGAAAAAACATTCCAAATGAAACAATGTTAACTAGCACTATTTTCTTTATATACTGTGTGTGTGTATTTTGTGTATATGTATTGTGTGTGTGTGTGTTCATGTAAGTGTGAAAGAGAGAGAAGGTAAAATATATTCATATGCATGTATCAACTAAGTAAAGGAAGACATGTGTTTTCCTGATCCTGATATATCCACCGTTTTGAGTCCTTCATGAGGCAGAAAATATTTGAATTTCATTAAGAATGGCAATGTACTGTAATGAAAATAACGATCTTTTCTTGCATCAAGATGTATGAAATTTACCACAATTTAGTCCCCTCCAGGAGAAAAGATGTAAGACATTTCATATTTAAATAGATGCAAAGAAACGTGTTCTGGAGTGCATGTGAATAGACTGATTCTCAAACTGCCCATGAATCTAGACTCATTAATTGGCAGTCACACTTTCATGTTGTACTGATGACCCAGAGTTAGTTTTATCTTTTTTGTTTTTGTCTCAGTTATACACCCACTTTGTCTCAGACTGAGAAGGAGGTAAGTCACTGGAATAGAGGATGTTTCGAACCACAAAGATTCCTCCTTCATCCATCTTTTAGGACAGTTGCAGGAGAAAGGCTGAGGTATCATTTGAACACATTAAAATTATTAAATTAATCGCTACATTAGTGAATCATTCATTGTTATTAATTATTTAATTAATCATTAAGTTAAATTAACCATTAAAACACATAAAACACATCAGGTTTCTTTTTAAGGTGATGAAACTGTTCTAAAATTGACTGTGGTGCCAGTTGCAAATATCTGTGAATATACTAAAATCCATTGAGTTGTACACTGTAAAATGGGTGGATTTTATCTGAAAAAAGCTGTTTGAAAAAAACAACATGATTAAAGCACTGAATCTTGAGAGTCATTCCTGAAGTTTTGTAAACAGAAAAATTTCAACCTTGGAAACAAAGGCACAACAGCATTAAAACTACTTATTTAACTCACTGGCTTGTTTACTGAGAAGCTAACTCTAAAATCACCCACCAGTGAGACATCTGCTCGGAGTGGTCCTAAACAGTTTTGTCCAAGTTTGTTGGTCTTTTATTTGAAACGAAAGAACAATTTTATGGGTACATGTAGGCAGTCTTTAAATAAAACTTTGTCTTCTGCTCATACTAAAGTAACGTTATTATATTAAGGCATGAGATACTTTAAAAATCACTTTTAATGGAGATTGTTTAAATTTTATAATTGGCCTGTAGCATCATAGTTCTCAGATACTTTTCTCTTATGTCACATACCTAAAATGCTTCAAAAAATCTCATATTCTTAGTCATCTCATTTCATGTACAACCTGCCCATCCAATCCTCAGCATACTTGGAAACAGCTACTCTGACAAATAAGTTATTATGTTGTTATCCTTCTTTTGTTATATTAAATATATCCTATATTTTTAACCCGTGTATTGATAATCTTATCAAGTAGCAATTATGTGCTTCTATTAGGAGAAAGCAACTTCTTATTTGTAGGAAAACCACATTCTAAAATAAAGAAAATATATTCGATGATTTAAAAATATGAATCATAGTCTATAGTTTTTGAGACTCTATGAGTGTTCAAATCTACTTAATAGAGACCGTAGGCAGAAAATGTGCTGAACTAAGTATTTTGGTTAAGAGACAGTTTGACCTCTCTAAGTCTGTCACTCCATATCCTAAATTTTATGAAATTACTACATAAAATCCTGGATTTCATAGTAATTAAATCAATTAATATTAACTTTTTGTCAAAAGTAAATGTCTTTATTAATAACTTGGTTCCCAAATTTAGCTGCATTTTACAACTTTTAGAAATCAAATCAATCATAGGGCAAAACCAATATGTGAATGTATATTTTCAAAAGATGTATGATTTAACACTTTTTTCTTAAAGAGATATATTCTGAATCTTTGCTAAAATAAAAAATATATATATAATTATTTATAATCTAACCTAGAGTTTTAAAATTACAGAAATGTGTGCTTTGCTGGTAGTAAAATGATTTTACAGTCAGAAGAATGTATAGCTGTCTTGATAATGGCAGTTCTCACTGGAGAAAACTTTGGGCCTCATAAATCCTAAGGAGTCATGATAGGTCTATTTCATGGATCTTCAAATGATGACAAATTCAGCTTGTTAATAACTAGACTTAACTTGAGTGTTCTAGATCCAGTCTATCCAGGGCTCACCCATTCTTTCTGTGTCTACATTCTTAGGTGGTCTTCAGCCCTACTCAGAATTTCATGCACACTTAGAAAAAATCCATTCTATCAGCAAAATATGTGACCACCTGTGATGGTTAATTTTTACGTGTCAACTTGACTGGGCTAAGTGATGCCCAGATAACTGGTAAACCATAATTTCTGGGTATTTCTGTGAGGGTGTTTCTGGAAGAGATTAGCATTTGAATAGGTAGACTAAGAAATAAAGGTCAACTTCACCAATGAGATTTGCCATCACCCAATCTGTTGAGGGCCCGAATAGAACAAAAAGAGAAGGATGGGTGAATTTGTTCTCTTTGCTTGAGTTGGGACATCCATCTTCTCTTGTCCTCAGACATCAACACTCATGGTTCCTGGGCTTTCAGACTCAGACTGAGACTTACATCATTGGCTTCCCTGGTTCTTAGGCCTTCAGGCTTGTACTGGAACTACACCACCAATTTTCCTGGGCCTCCAGCTTGCAGATGGTAGATTACATAATCTCAGCCTTCCATAACTGTGTGAGCCAATCCCTCATAATAAATCTCTATCTATCTCTATCACTTTCTCTATCTCTTGATACCTTTGCTTCTGTTTCTCTGGAGAACCCTGATTAATACAGCACCTAACAGATACAAGGCATGCTAGCAGTAAACATGACCAATAGGGCATCATGAATCTTACATTCTAAGGTGGTGAAGCAAGGTGGACAAACAAGTAAACTAACACATGTACAACAGTGTGTCAGAAAAGTTGAGGAAGTTATGTGTAATGAAAGAGGTGTGTTTAGATAAGGAAGGTTGCTTCAGCTAGGATGTCGGGGAAGACATTTCTGAATGAAGTAAAAGTGTTATGTTAGGCAAGTCTGGGAGAATAGCTTTCCAAGGAAGAGGACAAACAGTAAAAGCTTTGAGGTAGCATTTTTTAAGAACAAGAACTGCAATCCAGGCAGAGAATAGTGAGCTAAAAAGAGAGAGTTTAGGGAATGAGGGGTATTATGGGCTGCATGTATCTTCCAAAATCCATATGTTGAAGTCCTAAACACTAGTACCACAAAATGTAATTGTTGGCAGTAGGGTCTTGAAAAAGTAAGTAGTTAAAAGGAAGGAAACAAGGAAGGAAGGAAGGGAGAAAGGAAAGAAGAAAGGCAGGAAGGAAGAGAGAGAGAGAGGAAGGGAGGGAGAGAGGAAGGAAGGAAGGGAAAGAAAGAAAAAAAGAAAAGAAAAAAAAAGAGGCAAAGCCATTAAAAGCATGACCTTCATATATATTTTAATGTATATTTTTAAGACATTTCAGTTTATTTTAAGTGATCCTAAATTGGGAAATCATCTTCTACTCAGTGTTTGAAATTACTGCTAGAGAAATATGAACAATCTTTCTTAAGTAGTATTTTATTTAAACCTTTTGAATGTCATTTTCATGGAAATAGATAGTTAGAGATTGTTTACAAACATTTACTAGGCATAAAAAAGCAAAATATGATTTTATGTTATTTAATATGAGCTTTCATTAATAGGCAAAGTTCTCAAAAAATACATAGAATAGGAAGTACTCTATTAAAGAAAATAAAATGACACTGAAAAAAACATGCAAACAGAAGCTGATTTTATTTTGATACATTGACAGCAATAGGAGAGAAAGCACAGATCAAGTTGGATAGCCTGCTTTGTCTTGAGACAAAGAGCTTGGAGAGTTTTTGAGCTCTGGGGTGGGCTAATAAGAAGGTACTAGAGAACAGAGGTTGTTAGATGGGAGGATAATCAATAGGATATATTGAGTACATTGAGTTATTCTTGAGTTTGCAAATTGGGGTGGGGGGTGATCAGGCTACTTGTGTTTGCTAATTGGTGTTCGTGGAAGTTAGGCTCCTCCCCTCTCAAAGACACCAGGAGATAGGGGCTCTCTCTTCCTTCATGATTACATTTCAAAGGAATGACTCCTAGGTCCTTGAGGAAGAGGTTTCTGGGTCATAAAACTGGCAAGAGTCTGGGAGAAGATTTATATACATTTCAGAAAGGGTGGAGAAAGAGTTTACAATCACAAGTTTTCTAAAGTCAATATTCTAAGGAGAAGGAGGTCAGGGACATATAGTCAGTTAGAAACCTGTCTAAACTTAAGTCAAACTGATGGGAACATTAAGGCTCTCTTGGTCAACTGTAAATTGAGTCAGATTAAGTGCTTCAATTGAGCTTATTATTTAAAATAATTCTATATTTAATATTCTATAACTGTATAATTTTAGGTTATGGTATGTAATTTTCCTAAAATTAGATATATCTGATAATTCTATATGCTTCTCAATTCTTATATAGAACTATTCGGAAGGGAGTATCTTCAGATAAGAGTCTTCAGGTAAGGAATTCATGGGCTTTGAAGCTCAGGCTGCTTGTGACCCAAATCTGACATTTAATAGCTATGTGACCTTAAGTGAAAGACTTAGTTCTTTCTTGTAAAATGCAGATAAGAATAGCCACCTTCTACAGTCTTTAGATAGATCTGACAAGGTACTACTGTAAAACGCCTAACACAGTGACTAGCACACAGAAGACTGCCACCAAATACCAGTCCCCTCCTCTTAGTGTCCATGAAACTATTGTAAATAAAGATTAGAATAGAAAATATAACAATTTTCTGACAAGGAAAAAACAGCTGTATTCTCCCCTCTTTTTCCCCTCAAACCCCTATAATTATATCCTGTACAACTGAATGTTTAGAGCAAGGGCCTTGGGGTCGTCAGTTTGGGAATTCCATGTCTTAGCACACTTCTGTGGCTGTGACTTCTTGTGACATATGATTCCTCCATTTGTCAATTAGATATAATATTGGAAAACATCTCTCCTTCACAAGGGTGCTTTTAGCATTACTGAAAAAAAGAATCTTTTTAAAGCACACGAAATGAAAGTACCGTTGTTATTAAATATGTGATGAATTGTTGATAATTCATAGTCTGTGATGTTGTAAGAGTCCGTAGCTTTAGGAAGCAGACTCTCTTGAGAACCTTAGCCAGAAGAAACTGTTTAATGGCAATTGAATTACCTGTAAAATTGAAAAAAAATCATTGAGAAAACTCAGTATCACTATGGAGAGAGAAGAAGCTGTTATATTACACCTTAGTAGAATACATATAATACTGGAAGGGAATTTAGATACAATCTCATTTCTTGGCCATGTCTATAAGAGGTAAGCACTACACTGGGACATAGCCAAGACATTGCCTTGTCTGAGCAATACACTGTCAAAGAATATATTTTAAAAAGCATTTAATTTAGTGTTTGTAAAGTCAGGACCTTTACCCACATTAAGAAGTTAACACTTGGGCTTCCCTGGTGGCACAGTGGTTGAGAGTCCACCTGCCAATGCAGGGGACACGGGTTCATGCCCCGGTCTGGGAAGATCCCACATGCTGCGGAGCGGCTGGGCCCGTGAGCCATGGCCGCTGAGCCTGCGCGTCTGGAGGCTGTGCCTCTGCAACGGGAGAGGCCACAACAGTGAGAGGCCCGCGTACCGCAAAAAAGTTAATACTCACTAATTAATTGGTGGCATGCATATTTTATACATTGATAACTTATGCAATCTATAAATGTTTTAAAATATACAAGTGGTCAACTGAATATTGAATAAAAGCTTTCCAACATTTACATGGTTCCCTTTGTAAGCTATAAAATTTCAACTTGAGAAGATATGAACTTTTTGTCTAGGATGCAACAGGTTTTGAGTGAAAATTCATGTTTTAAATAAGATCAATACTTACTGAAAAGAGAATGAAGTTTAAAATCTTTGTAGCAGGTTATAGTTGAAATACTGAATGCATTCTTCAGTATGACACCAAAATTCTTCATGGTGTCATAAATTTTAAAAAGCTGGATACTTTCACTTAAAAGTGATAAGGACAGATTTTAATCTCACTTAAAAGTGATAAGGACAGATTTTAATCAGTAATAACTATTTCGATAGAGAAAAGAGTACAACAGGAACTGAACTCAACTTCTATTTGTACAGGGTTGACTGGGTGTTCTACAGGGAGAATGTTCCTACAGGAAAGAGGTTGAACAGAAACTTAGTAGAGTTAGGCCGATTCCCCCCTCATTTTTCACTTACCTATGTGAAACACATCTGGGTTTGCTAAGTGATATTTATTGAAGTTAGGCTCCTAATATCCCACAGAAATTGGGAGATAGGGGCCCTATCTTCAGATGGTGGCTGAAACAAACAGTTAAATTATGCTGGCAGCCTTGACTTTTCTCAGGCAAGCACCTTAAGGAGGATTAGGGGCATCCTATAGATTCAGCCTTGAGATTTTAGATGTGGTTTTGCCTCTTGATCAAGGAGTCTACAATCTAGATGAAAGTAAAAACCATAAAGAAAGAGTTAAACTAATGTAGCTGCTATGATAGAAGTCTGTACAAGGTAAACTGCAAGCATAAATAGAAGTCAACTCTACCTGGGCAGTGAATATTAATAAAAGAGGTAATATTAGAGGTGAACTTTGATGATGAGGCAGATGTTCTTCAGGTAGACAGGAACAGGAAAAGTAGTGCTTGTAAAGGAATCAGAATGAGAAAAACTACAGACGTATAAAATCTTCCAGCATATCTGAGAAAAGAAAGTGGAAAAAAATAGAGTCCATGAGTGGAATGGAGGCTCACAGGGAGGGGAGACAGTTTTTAAGTTAAGCAAATAGAAGTAGATGATGAAGAAAAACAATATGCCACTGTATTACAGTACCCAAACTGTATACCAAGTCACCCCAGGGTGCCACAGAAAACTCACAGGAGTGCCATGGGACACTTTAAACTACAATATCTGTATCATACCACACAGATTACCATTATTAAGTTGTCAGAATTAACTACTTAATAAAACATACTGTTGTATATTTATTTTACCTGAAGAGTGCTTTGAAGAAAATAACTGTGATATGAGGGGTTCCAAGAGTCAAGAAAGTTTAAGCAATAGCCATAATGAATTTTAATTTTATTTTATAAGAAACAGAAAACTAGAAGAATTTTAAGGGGAACCAAATGGATAAACTTGTATTTTGGGAAGATTGTTCTAATAGCAGTGGGAAGCATACGTTAGAGGGTTGCCATTTTGGAGGCATGGAGACAATTTTGATATTATTGTAATTAGACAAGAAAGAGACAATGAGATGTCTAGTGAATGGGGGATCCATAACTAAAGGAATAACTACTATTACTTAGGCAATTGGCTCTTTGCTTCCTTGTTGTTCCTTTAAAATGCTAGAAGTCTTTGGCAACATTCTTGTAATCATTAAATTATATTAACTATTGCTTAGCTGTTCTTTTAGTCACATTTCTTTTTTATGTTTTTTTTTTAATTTCTATTTCATTCTCTGATAGATATTTGAACAAAATCATTTACAATCTTACACAAAGCAGTGGTCTGACACAGAGTGACATTCTTACTTGCATGTCCTAGTAAATACAGTATATTTAAGATGCTTGGTTGACATCATACTACACCTTTAACTTACTTTACAAAGAAAGCTAACATTCTACTAATTAAGAACCACTGACCTTGGCTGATCAGCCAAATGGAAGCCAGTACCAGAAGTATTTCCTTGGTACACATGACTCATAAAATGTTTTCATTTCTGAGCACAATTCCTGGTTGCCTACACACTGAATCTTCCCTTCACTCTGAGGACAATTTTGCAAGATCATTTTATGCCCTTAGTAACTTGAGTCCTATTTTAAAAGAGAGAGTTCAAAATATGTTATGGCCAGTATTTATTGAGTGCTTTGCATGATCCAGGCACACTTTTCCACACCTAACATGCATTGTTTTACTTAATTCCTACACCGACCCTACGATGAAGGTGTCGTCATTATTATCCCCAATTTACACCTGAGGAAACTGAAACATAGATTCAAGTGCACCAGGTCACATGGGTATTATGGTGGATCTAAGATGCAAACTTAGATTTTATGACTCCACAGTCTATAGTCTTAACAACTACACTATAACTCTTCCATGTGGGAGCAATAATTACTGTTTGTGTTTCTTTGTATTGATTTTTAAAGAATGTTTAGTTTTAGGTTCACAAGGTAATTGAGAGGAAGTTAGAGTTTTACCACATACCCCTGCCCTTTCCTATGCATAGATTCCTTCATTATAACATCCCCCACAAAAGTGGTACATTTGTTATAACTGATGACCCCACATTGACCCATCCTAACTACCCAAAGTTCATAGTTTACCTTAGAGTTCACTCCTGGTGTTGAACATTCTATAAGTTTGGACAAATGTAGTGATGTGTATTCACCACTAGTATCATACATAGTTTCACAACCCTAAAAATCCTCTGTGGTCCTCTTCTTCATCCTTCCCTCCCCCTAAGCCCTGGCAAACAGTAATCTTTTTATTGTCTCCATGGTTTTGCCTTTTCCAGAATGTCATATAGTTGGAATCATACAGTATGTAGCTTTTTCAAATGGGCTTTTTTTCACTTAATAATATACATTTAAGGTTCCTCCATGTCTTTTCTTGGCTCGATAACTCATTTTGTTTTAGTTCTGAATGATACTCTATTGTCTGGGTATACCAAGGTTTATTTATTCATTCACCTATTGAAGGACATCTTGGTTGCTTCCAAGTTTTGGCACTTACTAATAAAGTGGCTATAAACATTCTTCATGTTTTTTGTGGACATAAGTTTTCACCCACTTTGGGTAAATACCAAGGAGCAGGATTCCTGGGTTGCATGGTTAGAGTATGCTCAGTTTTACACACACACACACACACACACACACACACACACACACACACACACACAAAAGAGCCAAATTCTCTTTCAAATTGGCTGTACCATTTTGAAATCCCACCAACAGTGTATGAGTGTTCTTGTTGCTCCACATCCTCACTAAAATTTGGTGTCATCAGTGTTCTGGATTTTGACCATTCTAATAGGTGTATAGCAGTATCTCATTGTTACTTTAACTTGTATTTCCCTGGTGATATATGACGTGGAATATCTTTCCATATGCTTATCTGCCATCTGTATATCTTCTTTGGTGAGGTGTCTGTTAAGGTTTTTGGGCCCATTTTTTTTAATGGTGCTGTTTGTTTTCTTAGTCTTGAGTTTTAGAAATCTTTGTATATTTTGGATAACAGTCCTTTATCAGATATATCATTGGCAAATGTTTTCTCCTCATCTTGTGATTTATCTTCTCATTCCCTTGAGTAATCATATATTTTAGTATCAAGTCATATGTATCAATTTTCAAAGCTCTCTTTGGCCTAGGTTAATTGGATAAAACATTATTAGTTTTGTTTCAGAGAAAATGTTGTTGTGATCATGGAGAGATACATTAATAAAAACAAGCTTGATGACTGCAGTTAGAAGAAGATCACATTAGAAAGGCAGCCTCACTAGCTGCAATGCTTTGGGTCAGTTGCACAGTCCTTAGATTTATGCATAAAAGAAACTTGAATTCCTCAGTTCTTTCATATTTATTAGGTCCTGTGGTGCTGATTGACATTAATAAAGTCATGAAACACTGATGTTAACTTGGAATGTTACTGCATAGACACTGATGTACTAGCCTAGTCACCAGAACTCTAGTACCCACCATCTGGGTTCTTTATTACCTCAAGGTGCTCAGGACAAAGATTTGAAAAAATAAATAAAAAATAACTAGAAGATTACATGATGACCATATAATTAGATCAAAGAGAAACAGAGGGTCTTGGGATATAATTCATTCATGCCATGATAAGGCCTGAATAATTGTCACTGTCTTATAAAAAGTACATCCTTTAAGACTGAGGTGAACGGGGGTGGGGTGAGGTTCACGGGTAATTGTAAACAAAGGAGAAAATGTGGCAAATATTCAGGGATAAGAGAAAATTACTTCTTGGAAGTACAAGTATTTTAAAATATCTATCTATCTATGGTTAGTAGGTATACAAAGATTAGGAATGAGAAGTATAAGAAAGGATGAAGCAGGGTCATATAATGAATGGACGTCTCACTAAAGAGTCTGGATGTTTTCCGGAAAACATCAATAGGTTTCATGTTTATTTAGCTTTATGACAGGATACAGGCCAGGAAATACAGAGCTATAGCATCTTCAACTCATCTTTTCTTTCAGCAACTCCATGTACATCGGTTCTTTAGTCTATCTCACCACAAGGATGTTTGGGTTCCACTAATGAGAGCCAAAGTGTATGTGGGTCTCCTTGTCACATAGAAGCTACAAGCTGTATTTTCTGCCAATTCTTTATACTGTTTCATCCCTGTTCTCCCACCCCAGGGCTGACTTCACACAACAAACAGAAGTACCATTTCTCATTTTTTTCAGCTCCACTCCTTCCAAGGAAAGAGTGCTGTGGGCAACTGAGATTGTTCTCTGAGAGGCTGCATCAGGTCAGGCTGATGTTAAATTCTTTCTTGAAGTTTCACCCCCATGACCTCAAGTCCATATTTTCACAAAACGTATTCCATAAATATTCTGTGATATTTTTTCTGACAGACACATCTAATGTTTTTTATGCAGGAAAAAGCAAGCTAGCATATCTGCAACCACCAAGATTTGTGCTATCCAATAAAGTGTAGGTATCATTTTCCTAAACATGTTAGTCTTGAGCAATGTGCTTCATAAATCTTTAGATACTTTATCAGTTGCATGTTGCCCTCACATTCACTAGCACTTGTATCTTTCAAAAATTGTTAGAGACATTTATACGTGTGTTTAGTTTCTCTAAGGCCTAATTTACTATTTTGTCTGGACAGTCAGTTCCCAAGGGGGTAATGTCAATTGAGGGTTTTAAACCAGTTTCCCAAAATATCTTTTCACCCTGGGGGTCATCATCAGTATCCACTGGATTTTCTTTGATTTCCATATGTGAACCCATAAAATACTTTATTATGCCAAATAGCAGTAGATGAGGCATTAAAGTAATGTTTAGCATGCAAACCACTTGTTAATATTACACCAAATAGCAGTCGATAAGATATAACAGTAATACTTAGCACACCAAACATTTGTTTTTAATGCAGTGTAATTTCCCCAGGCTTTCCAGCAGAATCATCTCTTACCCATAGACTATATATTTTCAGTGACAGGGATGGTCACTAGAGTGTTCAATTAATTCAGGATCCCTTCTGGCCTGGAGACCTAATCATACTCAGCTGTGAAGGAATAGGTTTTTAGTGACACTGATTCCCACATATTAATGTGGAGCACAACTCATTTACCCTATAGAGAGAATACAGTGTTGGTCTTTTATCTACTCGATACCCACTAACTGTATAGCAAGAAATGACACCTCTTTTTAAATTCATGGCACACAGGCAATAAGGGAATGATAAAGAACACGTGTTCCAGTGACATCCTACTATAATTTAGATGGCCTTTAGCGTTTCAATAGGTGCAGCTCTCTGGCTTGGACTTTAAAACACCCTGGCATTGCCCTTTAAACACAATAGCCATCCATCACAGTAGAGAGCCCTTCCTGGGTGAAGATACAACCTCTTCCCAGAGTTGTTGCTAGGCCTAACATCCCAAGTGGCCTTTTCTTCCCTTCAAGTAACAGTAGAACCTCACCAGGTCCTTCTTTCCCCATTCCTGGAAGCAGATGGTGGGTTTGCAGAGATAAAAGATAACAGGTCAGTCTCTACCACTGGGCAATAAGGCTTTATTTAGGGTGAGTCTTAGCTTGGTCACATTAGGCAAATTGACCATCTAATCTAGGATTACCTTAGGAATAAATATAATTAAATTCAAAGGAATACAGTAAGGAGTAATGCTCCATTCAGCTGGAAGGATAAATGCAATCCTAATCTGAACCGGTAGATCAGATAAACCAAAAGAAAGGAAAGCCTTATGAGGTGTGAAAGACAGAGATTAGTGCCACAGCTTCATTTCCCACCACCTTATTCCCAGTACATAGTAACCTTCCCTAAAGCTGTTCTTCCCTCAATCCTCATATTCCGATGAAGCGCACACCCACTGAGCTGCTAGCCATGCTTTCTCTTCCTTCTTATCCTTTGCACCCTCTGTCATTCAAACCTAAATGTTTTAATTGCCTATTCTAATTTTCAATTAAGTCACTCCTGTGTAACTGATAGGAATACATGTCCATTGTATATTGTACTTTTTGGTCCCATTTTGTTAAACTGGCTACGGTGAAGTGCATTCCCTGTGAGACATATCAAGGGTACCCCAAACACTTATCTACTCCTGAAAGACTCATTGGAATATTCCAGGAGCCCTGAGCAGCGTTCTATGTAATCCATTTGTCACTGATGCCCTTGATCCCATGGAATTCTCCCAGTGCCATTTTGGACATTGCTTTTTCTCTTGATATCATTTAGGACAGTCTGTCGCCATACTAGTGACTTTTCTGGGTGACACTGGTATATGCCACTGTTTCATCCACCATGGCATTGTGTTCATGTGCCAGCTCAGCTCATGTACCCAACTGTTTCTCCCCAGGGACAGACCAGGTCATCTGCCTTGGCTTTCCAGTACCATAAATGGGTTCCCTTGGTGAGCATCTCAAATGCATTTCTTCCTAGGAGTTTCTGTAGAGTCATCCACAAATTCACCCTTTCACACCAGGCTTCTCTAATGTATGTGTTCATCAAGGAACCATTTGCCTGCCTGATTACAGTACAGCCCTGGGCTGTATATGCATCTGTATAGTCAAACATGTCTCTGAGGCCAAGAACCCAGTTTTTCCTGCACTGTCACATATACAACTCTCAATTCAGCCCACTGGATATACTTATTCTGCAACTAGGGCTTCTATAGACCACTCTCAGATAGCATCAGCCTTCCATACAAAGTTCCACCATTCACTAGGAGAACTCCCATCATTGAATCTGACAGATGATTTGCCTCAGCAGATTTCAGACCCTATGGCAATGAGTGGGTAGAGCTTCAGGAGGTCCACTGTAGAGGCAGAAATACTACCTGCTTGTGAATGTAACATACTCCCTCAGAGCTGATCTCTCTAGCATATCCCAAATATACCATTTATATATTATCAGGAAGCTTGTACAGCTCCTTCTTACTGGAATCTCTTTCTGGTATCACCCATGGCATCATAGGTAACTCAAGCCTCAGTATATATAATCTGACGCTCTTCAGGTGTGAGGGCTGTTTCTGCTGGAGCCAAATAGTGTGCATTAGCTCATGTCTCTCACATGAGCTGGTTTTAGACATAGTATCAGGGAGTATGTTGGTCTGGAAGTCTAGCAATCACCTTTAAGCAGCGTTCTAAGGCTTTTGTCAGGAACTCGAGTCTGTGTGTGTTTTAGTAGTGGCCTTCTCTAAAAATCCTGGCACTTGTTATGACAGGATTATAAATGCCAGAGGGACAACTTGGGCTACCCTCTGCTCTGGACCGCATTCAAACCCATTTCTTTCACTAGTCTGTATATCAAGGCCAACAGGATTCCCAAATATGGTATATGTGTCCTCCAGAATTCAAACAACACTTTGAGGCTCTGCACCTCTCTTTTACTAGTAAAGACCAGAAGGGATAGCAGTTTGCTCTTTACTGTTTGTGAAATGCCGCTGGTAGTCCTAGCCCAGATCATGCCTAGAAAAAGGACTGACTGGGCTGGGCCCTGAATCTTACCCAGATTATTCAGGCACTCTTGGCCAGTCTCATCACAACTACAGCTTTTAAATTGCCCTCTCTCCAGTCAAAGCTTCCTTTCTGAGAAGGAAAGTATACTATATTATCAACTTCATGAATCAACAGATAGGGTAGTAACTGAATCCTGCAGAACGTGAGTAACCTTAAAGGAAGATAGTAAAAGTATATCTAATGGAATCTCTCTGGTGGAGATACACATAGTGCTTGACAATTTTTTTGGAGATTCTGAGTCTATGACCACATGCCATCACCATTGGCCTGCTTAACTTCCTGATAGTTTTTACCATGTCTGGCACAGTAGAAGCTTTGGGGAGAATTGTTTTCTTTATTTCTGGATTTTCTCACAGGCCAGACAGGACTAAGTTGGCAAGAACTGGTGTTCAGTAAGGACACTTGATTTTAAGACTTCTTTAATCAGGACAGAGACTTCCTCTTAACCTCCTGGAAGATGGTACAGTTTAGCCTTTACTACAAAAGAAGGTTAGGGGCGTTGTAAGGGCTCCCAATTAGCTGACCCAAATAAAACCTGGCAAAGGGCAGATGTCCCCAACATGCAGCTATAGACCAGTAAGGGCAAGACCTCTGTTCATGTATCACATCCTTTCTATTTATAGATTCAAGCAAAGGCGATGGCACTACTGGATATCTCTTCCTTTATCATGTTCCTTTGTGGAGTTTACTAGGACCATGGCACCTCCTATCACAGCATCTTCATCTCCCCTTGGCTTATTTTTTGGCCTCTTAATATTGTCCTCTTGCTCCCTGGAGATTGATAGTACATTATGTAGCAATGCCCACTTATCTCAGAAAGTTTTACCAACCCTAGGATATTCTCCTTTAACCAAAGCACATGGCCTTGGAAATTCCACTGGGAGCAGGGCAAAATGTCCTAGGCTTCAAGTCAATCCTCTTCGGTTTCTACCGCTTCAACCTTCAGAGTACATTTAGCAGCATGAGTCAACACACTTTGTTATTGTTCCCTAGCAGCATCATTGGATTTAAATTCATCCAGGCTGGGTTAAAGAGAGCATATCTCATGGGATTTATTAAGGAAGGCAGCTGCCAGATATGGCGCAGATTTTCCTCTTTCCAAATACTGTTAATGAGCTAGTAAATCCTTTGAAAGAAAACCTTAAATTTCTTCACGTTTTATCCCTTATCCTAACTGCCACCTAATAATAGGTCTATCCAGTTTACCCTTTCCTTAATTCTTTAGCTGCTACTCTCTCAACCTGTCCCATTTTGCCTTTCTTGACTATTTTACCAGTAATCCAGGAGATAAATCTATATAATTCAGCCACCCAGGCACCAAATTCTCAACAGAATCTCTTCCCCACTTGTACTCAGTTCTCTTTCCTGCATCACAGTGTTTTGACTCAAGGGCCTGAAAGCCAAACCTACTTCCAACACCATTTTCTAGCACCACAGTTGTGGTTGTGGGTATGAGTTGGCAACCAGACAGGATTTAGCACAGTACCATGCTCGCTTGGTATTATACAAGGAAGTAAAGGAGCACATGCAGTAAGTTCAACATCTTTATCTCATGCTCATCTCATCTCAGCAGCTACTCAAGTACACAGAAGAAAGGGTTTCATCTGCAGCCTCATGGACCTGTACAGGCCACAGATGTGAGCCAAGGTCCTCGTGGGTCACCTTGACACAAGGAAACCTCAGCCTCTATTCCCACCAAACTTTAGATCATAATTATCACATAGCCCTATACTAACTCACAGCCCCCCTAACCCCAGGCAGATGTGTGTTCCACACAACAAATGAGGCAGACAAAATATTCCTCATTTATCTTAACTCTACTGTTTCCAAGGAAACAGTGTTATGAGAATTAGAGATCTTTCTGAAACAGGCCTGATATTCAGGCCTGTTAGTAACCTTTATTCATAAAAATTACAAATATATATATGTGTATATATATATAATATATAGACAATGTGTTATTCATATTTTCCTATTTCTGTGCCTACATTTAGTTTTCATTTATTACATTCATTTTATTTAAACTTTTCTAATTTGTAAAATGTAATTATCATATAAAAATACATAAAATAATAATCCACACTATAATAGATAGTAGTTATATGTAAATACTCAGGCAACCACCTCCCAGATTGAGAAAACAAACACTTTCAGCACCTCAAAAGCCTCCAGATCATCACTTCCCAAACCAACCTTCCTCAGTATTTATTTCCTGGCCCCACTGACTTCTATGGTAGTTACAACCGTGTGTTTCCCTATGGTTTTATCACTATGTATACATCACTAAACAGCACAGTTAAGATTTCCCTGTTTTAACTTTTATATAAATATATAAATGCTGTATGTATTGTGTCTTACCTTTTTGTGTGTGAAGGGGCTCAATATTACCGTTCTAAGATTCAATCATGTTGAAGTGTGCAATTGTAGTTTCCTTATTTTCATTGTTATGTAGTCTATTACATGAAAATATCAATATTGCAATTTACCTAATTCAGTCTGTTATTAATGGTTGTTTGTGTTATTTTAAGTTGAGGACAATACAAAAAATGCTTCTCTTGTAATATTCTTTGTAATCCTCTAAGGTAAGCATGATCATTTTTGTTTTTCAGACCGAAAAAGTGATGGATAGAGAGAGGAAATGTAATTTAGCTAATATCATTCACCAGGAAGAATTGAGGTTCGACCCAGCTCTCTGTGACCCCCTAGTTCATGTTATTCGTTTCTTAACTAGACTCTTGTAATAAGAGATACGGGATTAAACTAAGAGTGGCAACTGAGATGAAATTGAACACATTCAACCAATTCTAAGAACACAGATTCGCTATGATTGGGTGATTAATTTGAAGTGGTCACTGTAGGAGATGGAAAAATCAATGATAACATCAATTAGTCTGGACTTGAACCTACTGCCTTTGTTAACTGGCAAGATAGCCTAGTGATTAATAGTAATAGCTAACATTTATTGAGAACTTACAATATGCTAGGAACTGTTGTAAATTCTTTACATGCATTAACTCCTTTAATTCCCACACAAATCTATGAGGTAGACACTCTCCTTGTATCCATTTTATAGATGAGGAAACTTAAAGAGAGAGATTCAGGGTGGTATTGTTGCAGGAAGGGGGCCCAAGAGTGGGCTCTTATCTAACACTCAAAAATGAATTATCTGAGGAGACACACGTGCTGACATAGCAAGAGACTTTATTGGGAAGGGGCACCTGGGCAGAGAGCAGTAGGGTAGGGGACCCAGGAGAACTGCTCTGCCACGTGGCTTGCAGTCTCAAGTTTTATGGTAATGACGTTGGTTTCCGGGTTGTCTCTGGCCAATCACTCTGACTCAGGGTCCTTCCTGGTGGCCCACGCATTTCTTAGCCAAGATGGATTCCAGCGAGTAGGATTCTGGGAGGTTGGTAGGACATATGGACTGGCGTCTCCTCTCTCCTTTTGACCTTTCCCGAATTCTTTCAGCTGGTGGTAGCTTGTTAGTTCCATTTTCCTTACCAGGACCTCATGTTTTAAGACAACTCATGCAGGTGGTTATTATCATGCCTGTCCAGGGTTGGCAGTTTTGGTCAGTGGTTCCCTAACAGTATCCCAACATTACAAAGTGGCCAGGTGAGTCAAAGTACTTACATAAGCTGCTGCTTCCAGAGCTCATGTTCTTACACACAAAAATAAAATGTCTCCCGATAAAAGGATCCAGCCAATAGGCAGCTAATTATAGAGATTGGATGCTTAGGCCAGAGATCTGGGCTGGAAATAGGAATCTGAATGCTGTCAGTATATGCATGCCCATGAATGCTCGGTAATGAATGAGTTAACCCTGGAGGAGTGGGTAGCATGACCAGAGTTATGGGCATCATATGGAACTCAGTGGGATATGAGGAAGAAAGAATGACACGTTAGAGCTGTCCAGACAGAATTAGGATGAGTGGGTGAGGCTTTACACTCTTAGGTCAGTATTTTTTAGCCAGAGGTAATTTTGCCCCGTCCTGGCCCCCCACCCGAGGACATTTGGCAGAGTCTGGAGACATTTCTGATGACCATGACTGAGGATACTACTGGTCACTAGTGGGTAGAAACCAGGGATGCTGTTCAACGTCTTATAAAGCACAGAACAGACCTCCATGATAAAGAATTATCCTGTCCAAAAGGTCAGTAATACATACCAAGGTTAAAAAACCCTGTGCTGGATCACAGGTCAGTGATTGGATGTCAGCCGGCCTAGAAAGGGAGGGCCATGCAGGTGAGGAAACTCTTCAGCTAAGAGGTGCCTGCTGACAGCACTTCCAGTAGCTGGGATAAGTCATTTATTTCTAACTAGGAATGCAGCAGTGCATCACAGCATCTGCGATGGCTGTGGAAGGGAGATAAGGATAAGCCTGTTTTTGACCACCTGCTGGGATCAGCAATGTATTAATCATGCCTTTTTATTTTCTGTAGTTCCAATGCTTTGACATCTTAGAGTCTTGCTGACCCTGAAGAGATTGCCCTTTGTAGGTACTAGCCAATTCTTAGAGACGGTAAATGATTAGCCCAGGAGCATACCTTTCATGAGCAAACCAACCAATCCAAAGCTCTCACGCCTCACCACACCTCTCTCACTCTCAGGGACTATCCCCCAGGCCTAATCACCCCAGAGTTAAGTACTAGACAGTTTAGGACAGCCCCTATACCAAAGACCCTGCTGAAGTTATTCAAACTAGCCAATCCTAAGCCTGCTTACCCTGCCATGCCCATTTCTTCCCACAGACACCACAGTAAAGGCTCTTGCCCAGGTTTTCCCCTTGTAACCTCTGCGTCCAGACAAACCCTGGTGCTTCCCCATGTGGTCCTGTATGTCATGGCATGTGCCCTCTTCTTAGGAACGGAGAGTAATAAACCATCTTTTCCATGGTAATCATCTCCTTTTCTGTTGGCCTCAGCATAACTAAATAATAAAACCTACATTTTAAAACAAGCAGGTGATGAGAATGATTAATGTATTTTAATTCATTTTTTTGGCTTGTTTTCTTTCTTTTCCTGTTTTATTTATTTTTTTGTAGTGAAAGCATTTAAAAAACAACTTGGCTTTGGCTGCAAACAGAGTATTACAGTTTTTATTATACCCATGCATATTTTTCTCTTTTAAAATCTGCTCATTTGCCATGATAAAAGTATACTCACACCTGGTATGTGGCCATAAATATTATAGGTGAATTGCCCTAGTGTTACTGACTGCCTGTGTAGTTGCTAATACATCCCATCTTCTGATTTTAAGCCAAAGAGTTTATGGACATAGAGCTTCTATCAAATATTTAATAACATATTCTCATTAGTATTGCCTTGTAAACAATCAGTAATCCCCCTTGATCCATGTTAATGAGCCATGCATTGTTTTTTTCCAAATAATTACTTTTCAACATTTGTTATTAATGGCCATTTTTGTATTGTGATCTAATATCACAATATGAACAATTTCAGCTTTTCTGTAATTTAACTTTTTTGTGGCCTATTATAAGGCCAGTTTTTTGTAAATGCTACATTAGCTTTTAGAAGAAAGTGTATATGCTGCTTATATGGAACATACTTGGTTTTTTATTTAAATAAATTATAAATTAAAGTATTATGTAGCCTTTATATTTTAACCTTTTTTTTCTACATGGTTCTTTAAAACCTGGAAGCTGTTTCTCCAAAGCTGCATTATTTTTTTCTTTTCCAATTTTTCCTTATAAAGTTTTATTGCATAGTTTTTACTTTAAATATTTTGTAGCTATGTATTTTTCATATAAAGGTTTATGCCTCTAATATCTTCATGGTGAATGTATCATTTTCCAATATAAAATGACAGTCAATTTTTTCTGATCCTGTGATAATTTATTTGCCTCAAAATCTAATATAGCTGATTTTAATAATATATTCTTTCTTTTGTTTGCCTTTACACAATATATCTAATATATCTTTGGCAGTGTTTTTTTTTTTTCTTTTGTTCTTGTCTTTTTATTATTATTATTTTTACTTTCCGAAGTCATATTCCCTTTTGGAAATAACATGTAATTGGACTTTGGACTTTAATAGGAGAGTTTAACCCATCCAACTTCAAAACTTTCAAGCCTGTTTTACCTGAAAAGTTTGTCCTCTTGCCCTTTCAGTTTCAATTAGTTTTTTTCTTTTTTTAATTTATCTTTCTCTCTCTTCCTTTTCTGATTCTTCATGGACTCTAATTTTATTACCCTTTTTGCTAGTTTTTTGTAAAACATCTTAGTTTCAAATCTAACATACATTTGAAATTAAATTACATACAAATTAAAAAATAAATTCCAATAATCAATTTAATAAAAAAATAGTGTTTTGATACTAACCGATGTAATTCTGAATATTAGTATTATTTTACTTTGCTTCCTTCACCCCTCGTTCACTTCTCAGCTGGATAATAGGGGATTGTTATAATCTGGAATTTGAGGCCTAGGTTATTATTATTTTTACATGTTATATATTTTATTGCAATAATTACTTTTGTATGTTGTCTCAACATATTTATAACATTTTATTCAACTTCTTTTGTACCGATGTTTTTTTTGTTTTTTTTTTTTAACATCTTTATTGGAGTATAATTGCTTTACATTGTTGTGTTAGTTGCTGCTGTATAACAAAGTGAATCAGCTTTAGTCTTTTATTTGAATTCATCTCTTAGCTGGATTTATGCATATCTTTGAGTAATTTTTTTTCATGGAGACTCTTTGTTATTGCATTTTTATTTTAAATTCTACCTTCCTACTTTCCTCTAAATTAGTGTCCCTCCCTTGTCAATCTGTTAAATTTTCACCTCATATATATATTTTTTTGCACCAGAGCCAACATTTTCTTAAGTTATATTAAGCACACAAAACAAATGCTTTAAAAAAAAGTGCTTTAAATTTCTGACAATAAACTTTTCCAAAAATACATCCTTGCAGCTTAAATACTGTTATTTTTCTCTTATGTAGCATTTGTTACAATACCCACATATTTTTATATCTGCTTATCCTTGTAAGGAAAATGTATCCAAACATGGTATTTGTCCATAAACATTGTGAACCATCTGACTCTATTACAGTCTCCCCTCAGATGGATTTTGAGCCAGAGGAATTATGTATGTGCAGAGCCAAGCCTCTTATCAAAATTTCTTACGTCCAAAAGACATTTATCTTTCGTGGCTATCTTGTCTTTTGAAAAGGATCATTGAAAATATTCAATCTTCCCTTGCTAGACACAGCGCAAACAACCGCAACAGCATGCAGCATACAGTGCTCCATGGCTTCTGATCACAATCCCTCCCCACTGGTACTTCATATCCCTGAAGGGCAGCAGCACCTTCCATGTCTGCCACTGGCTGGCATGGAATAATAATAATGTTATTTCTAGAATGAACAGAGAAAAAGAAAACTGCGAGAAATTGGAGGATTGAGTGATCTTGTATGTTCTAGAAAGCAGCTCTTTCCTTCACATTACGGGAAAAGAAGTTTAGTGTTGTAGTTGGTACAGACATTGGGCACTGAGGCCTAGAGGCTCTCTCTGGCAGAACAGCGAAGGCTAGTGACCTTTAGGTTTACACGTTAGTTATCCCTTGTGATAGTTAATTATATGTGTCAACCTGCCCGGATCAGGGGATGCCCATTTATTTCTGGGTGTGTTTGTGAGGTTGTTTCCAGATATGATTAGCATTTGAATGTGTGCACTCAGTAGAGTAGGTGGACTTCCCCACAGTGGGCCTCATTCAATCCATAGAAGGCCTGAATAGAACATAAAATAGGAAAGAGAAATTTGCCTCTTGAGCTGGGACATCTCATCTCATCTTTTCCTACTCTTGGACTGGGATTTACATCACCAGCTTCCCTTGAGTCTTAGGTCTTCAGACTTAGAGCAAATTACACCACTTACTTTGCTGGGTCTCCACCTTGTAAGATGACTGATTGTGAGTGTTCTCTGCCTTTGCAATCTTCTGAGTTTCCTACAGTCGATCTATGTATCTACATCTATCTAACCTACTGGTTCTATTTCTCTGGAGAATACTTCCCTCAAAAGGCAAAGTATCACTCATTAATTATATTTCCTGTTTCAGTTCGAAGAAACCTGTAATTTGTGTAGATAATACTGGTTGTCTTGATTTGGGGGGTTATGAATGCCCATATTTTAATATTTTTTTGGATATCATACTTGGAAGTTGGGAAGACTTGATCAAGCACTGCTAACAGGAGATTCTGATGCTTGTGCTCATCACTTTTACGTGCAGCACAAATCCTAGGCATGTTTTAGGTTTCTATAGTAACACTCCATAGTTCACATTGCACTATCATCATCCAGTGATTTAAAATGGGATGTGTTTTTTACCTGTTGATACCTACCAGCTTCTGGTCCCAGTTTTCCCACAGCTGCTGTTCCTTAACCCCCACCCACAGCACAGCAGATTCTAGGACAAGCCGGATCTAATGAATTCTAGCCTAACTTTCTGACAGTAAGCTTTGTCACCTGTGCCACTGGTCTTGCTATAGTTTTGAAACATTTGCCTTTGTTTCATTCTCACATGTGAGTTATGGCAACTGGGCCTCTGCCTTTTCCTCTGTGGCTTCAAATCCCTCTCTTGGTTACCTACCCAGTACTTTAAATCCTCTGGGTTTACTTATCTCCTAAAACAAGGAAGGGATTGTAATTCTGCTCTGTTCAAAGCCTGCTCCTTGGTCTAAGGAGGACATTCAGCTGCTGCCTGGATGCCCCTCTTCCTCTGCCTCCCTGCTGGAACTTCTAAACCTGGCCCTCTCAGCAAGCTTCCTCTGACACCGCAGCATCTAAAACTACCATCTATTATGATTTCTTTTCAACATTGTACTCTACTCCCAAAGTGTACTTTTTCTAATTCCTGGCAGCAAGCTCTGTTTCAGGATTATGGTTAGGCATGGGTCAAGGTCAAGATTTTTCCAGGATTATCCAAACCCTGTTTCCTGGGCCATACCTGGTCATATTAAAAAATGAGAACGTGTCACATAAACAAGACATTCTTATCTCTGGGTTACGCTTGATGTTTCCCTCCGTCTCATTCCAACCAAATCCACAGCTAATCCATCCCTAACGTGGTGGTTGCACATCTAAAATATATTTCTAATTTCACTAGAAGACCCTAGATGAAGTCACCATTACCTTTTACCTAGAATAAAATAGCCTCTAATGTACTCCCCAAGTCTACTATTGTCTGTGCCCCCATATCTTCTCCATGGAGCAGACAAGAGGATCCAGTCACTCCCCTGCTTCAAACCCATCAGGCCTCCCCCAGCCCATTGTTTTAGCATATGCTTCTAAGCCTTTGTTTTGATTCATGTCTTCAGCTTCAACTTCTTTGCCAGTTTCTCTCCCTCTCTCATTCATTACATTCCAGCTATACTGGACTGCTTTCTAGATTTTGAAGATATGATTTATATCTCTGTCTGGAACCCTTTCACCTTCACTCCTGTGGACAAATGGCAGCAAATTTATCATTTAGGCAACAGTACCTCCTCAAATAGGATGCCCTCAGAGACATCCCTACTGACCTCCCTGTTAGATTACTGTTATATTCTCGGAGAGCATCCTGTGCTTTTTGTTGGTAGTATTTCTAACTTTAAACAAATGTATTAGTTTAAATACTTGTCTGATATTTGGTTCCTCCACTATCCTGTAAACTTCACCATGGTGTCTATTTGGTTCATCACTCCCTGACTAAGGCCTAGCAGTATCTTGTAGGAGACTCAAACATATTTGGTCAATGAATGAAGAAAAATAGGTGAACATGAAATGTAAACGAAATATTAGCAATTTACCAATAATATTAACTATTTCTTATTAAAAATTATATGATTAGTGACAATGCTAGGTTAAAATGTTAGTCCACAAGGAAGTCTAACAATATTTTCTTCATATACAGAAAAAAAGGGGGAGAGTGTTGGGGGTGCGATGTAGTTTAGAAACAATGATTTTTTTTTTGAATATTTTTTTTAACATCTCTACTGGAGTATAATTGTTTACAATGGTGTGTTAGTTTCTGTTTTATAACAAAGTGACTCAACTATACATATACATGTATCCCCAAATCTCCTCCTTCTTGTGTCTCCCTCCCACCCTCCCTATCCCACCCCTCTAGGTGGTCACAAAGCACTGAGCTGATCTCCCTGTGCTATGAGGCTCTTCCCACTTGCTATCTATTTTACATTTGGTAGTATATATAAATCCATGCTACTCTCTCACTTCGTCCCAGCTTACCCTTCCCCCTCCCCATGTCTTCACGTCCATTCTCTACATTTGTGTCTTTGTTCCTGTCCTTCCGTCTTCATAACCTTTTTTTTTTTTTAGATTTCATATATATGTGTTAGCATAAGGTATTTGTTTTTCTTTTTCTGACTTACTTCACTCTGTATGACAGACTCTAGGTCCATCCACCTCACTACAGATAACTCAGTTTTGCTTCTTCTTTTTTTTTTTTTTTTTGTGGTAAGCGGGCCTCTCACTGTTGTGGCCTCTCCCGTTGTGGAGCACAGGCTTCAGACGCGCAGGCTCAGCAGCCATGGCTCACGGGCCCAGCAGCTCCATGGCATGTGGGATCTTCCTGGACCGGGGCATGAACCCATGTCCCCTGCATCGGCAGGCGGACTCTCAACCACTGCACCACCAGGGAAGCCCAGTTTCATTTCTTTTTATGGCTGAGTAATATTCCATTGTATAGATGTGCCACATCTTCTTTATCCATTCATCTGTCAATGGACACTTAGGGTGCTTCCATGTCCTGGCTATTGTAAATAGAGCTTCAATGAACATTGTGATACATGACTCTTTGAATTATGGTTTTCTCAGGATATATGCCCAATAGTGGGATTGCTGGGTCGTATGGTAGTTCAATTTTTAGTTTTTTAAGGAACCTCCATACTGTTCTCCATAGTGGCTGTATCAATTTACATTCCTACCAACAGTGCAAGAGGGTTCCCTTTTCTCCACACCCTCTCCAGAATTTTTTGTTTGTAGATTTTTTGATGATGGCCATTCTGACTGGTGTGAGGTGATACCTCATTGCAGTTTTGATTTGCATTTCTCTAATGATTAGTCATGTTGAGCATTCTTTCATGTGTTTGTTGGCAATCTGTATATCTTCTTTAGAGAAATGTCTATTTAGGTCTTCTGCCTAATTTTGGATTGGGTTGTTTGTTTTTTTGATATTGAGCTGCATGAGCTGCTTATAAATTTTGGAGATTAATCCTTTGTCAGTTGCTTCATTTGCAAATATTTTCTCCCATTCTGAGGGTTGTCTTTTCATCTTGTTTGTAGTTTCCTTTGCTGTGCAAAAGCTTTTAAGTTTCATTAGGTCCCATTTGTTTATTTTTGGTTATGTTTCCATTTCTCTAGGAGGTAGGTCAAAAAGGATCTTGCTGCGCAGGCTCAGCAGCCATGGCTCACGGGCCCAGCCGCTCCACGGCATGTGGGATCTTCCCGGACCGGGGCACGAACCCATGTCCCCTGCATCGGCAGGCGGACTCTCAACCACTGCACCACCAGGGAAGCCCAGTTTCATTTCTTTTTATGGCTGAGTAATATTCCGTTGTATAGATGTGCCACATCTTCTTTATCCATTCATCTGTCAATGGACACTTAGGGTGCTTCCATTCCTGGCTATTGTAAATAGAGCTTCAATGAACATTGTGATACATGACTCTTTGAATTATGGTTTTCTCAGGATATATGCCCAGTAGTGGGATTGCTGGGTCGTATGGTAGTTCAATTTTTAGTTTTTTAAGGAACCTCCATACTGTTCTCCATAGTGGCTATATCAATTTACATTCCCACCAACAGTGCAAGAGGGTTCCCTTTTCTCCACACCCTCTCCAGAATTTTTTGTTTGTAGATTTTTTGATGATGGCCATTCTGACTGGTGTGAGGTGATACCTCATTGCAGTTTTGATTTGCATTTCTCTAATGATTAGTCATGTTGAGCATTCTTTCATGTGTTTGTTGGCAATCTGTATATCTTCTTTAGAGAAATGTCTATTTAGGTCTTCTGCCTAATTTTGGATTGGGTTGTTTGTTTTTCTGCTGTTGAGCTGCATGAGCTGCTTATAAATTTTGGAGATTAATCCTTTGTCAGTTGCTTCATTTGCAAATATTTTCTCCCATTCTGAGGGTTGTCTTTTCATCTTGTTTGTAGTTTCCTTTGCTGTGCAAAAGCTTTTAAGTTTCATTAGGTCCCATTTGTTTATTTTTGGTTTTGTTTCCATTTCTCTAGGAGGTAGGTCAAAAAGGATCTTGCTGTGATTTTTGACATATGGTTCTGCCTATGTTTTCCTCAAAGAGTTTTATAGTGTTCGGCCTTACATTTAGGTCTTGAATCCATTTTGAGTTTATTTTTTTGTATGGTGTTAGGGAGTGTTCTAATTTCATTCTTTTACATGTAGCTGTCCAGTTTTCCCAGCACCACTTATTGAAGAGGCTGTCTTTTCTCCATTGTATATTGCTTCCTTTATCAATAATAAGGTGACCGTGTGCGTGGGTTTATCTCTGAGCTTTCTATCCTGTTCCATTGGTCTATATTTCTGTTTTTGTGCCAGGACCATACTGTCTTGATTACTGTAACTTTGTCGTATAGTCTGAAGTCAGGGAGCCTGATTCCTCCAGCTCCATTTTTCTTTCTCAAGATTGCTTTGGCTATTTGGGGTCCTTTGTGTTTCCATGCAATTGAATGATAAGTAATGGACCTAGTTAAGAGAGTATCAGCCCTGTAGACATACCAAAGCTTCTTGAAACATTTAATTGTTCATATAAATATTTTTCTGTTTTTGGAAGGGTGCAAACATCATTTTTATTCCTTTATACATGATGGTGAAATAGATGTAAAACCTTATTTTACCAAAATTCATATAGCAGGTAGGGAGATGCAGTTTCCAAAGAACCTATGGAGCTCTGCATCATGGCTCATGAGACCTGTAAAGTCAGCTGCTCTCAGAGAACCAACTAGTGATCCCTGTTTGGCTCCCTGTTCTTTTCCTTTTCCCCTACCATAGATTCTTGCTTCTCATCCTATAAACACTGGTTGAGACTTCTTGAAGGTATTTGTCAAAATGCAAATTCCTGGGTTTTACTTCAGAAATTTGGATTTGGTCATTCTGAACCGGGGCCTCAATATCTGAATTCTTACAAAAATCACAGCAGGTCCTCCTTATGCTGATGGCCTACAGAAAACACATTGAAGACTCATCAGCTACTTTTGTTGTTTTTCATCTGGCCACCTATTATCTGAAGTTAGCACAAGCATTCCTTTGCCTAAGGTCACCAGATTTTGTCACTGAAGCAGTTGCCTCTGTATAGTGTCAGCCTTATTTAAAAGAAGCAATGTTTTCCACAAATTAGCATTCATTAATTTAGTATTACTTTTGAGAACTCATAATATTTTCATTTTTTATTTAATTTTTAAAAAGGCTTAAATTCTTTAATTCTTTTATTTATTTAGCTGTTAATTTCATGAATATAGACAATATGGATTCAATTTTTGGATTTTTATATAAATTTTTTATTCTACCACTTTGATAGTACAGGTTAAAATGCTTCCAAAGAATGAAAAGAAAACATGACTTAATAAACTTTAAATGAATTTGGCAAGAAAAGTAAATGTCCATTAATTTGTTCTTTAAAATTGTTTTAATAGTTCAAATATACAGATAAAATTGGCATTATGTTAGAGTTTCATGGCCATATTGTGCTGGATTACCTCCAAGAATCCCCTTTCCAATCAAAAATGATGATAGAAATGTGGTTTTACATCAGCCACTTGACTAAAATATCTTTACTCATCAGTCTTCTGAGAGCCAAACTGCAGGTGGTCCTGAATTTACTTTAGATGTCTGCTACTATTCTCCATTTGAAATCTCTTTCAAGCAAAACAACTTAAAGGAATATCAGGAAGCAATTGTTGGAGATTATGTCTTTATTTTAATCAACATAGAGAATTAACTCAATGACTGTAATACATCATCTGGATTCAGCTACATTCTGTGTGTTTTCTTTGTAGATGAAAGACTGAAATTTTTGGCAATTCATTATGTGGTATGTTTTATTCTGTTTTTAATTAAATTGAATCTAAATAAATTATTATTTTTCACATTAAGTACTATTCTTTACTCCAATTCAAGACATATAACCTTATGTTCTATCTCATAATCATGTACTGTCTGGTACAATTTTTCATACTTCTAAAAATCCTTATAAATTATTCTACATTTATGCTTTGCAAAAACAAAATTCAACCTATATTTATTTAATTTAATTATCTATGTCAAAACTAAAGCAGTGTATATTTATTTACTTCCTTTCAAGATGAGGAAATAAATATAGTTTTGGCTCTACCTTCCAATTTTTAATTGTATAATCTGCATGTTTGGAACAACTTATAACTTTTAAACATTGTCTATCTTTTCTTTCAAAATGTTTTATGTCATTTTCCTTGTTTTTACACCAAATTAGAATTATTTTTGCAGTTATATATTTAAGTGCTTAATGATCCCAGACACAATTAAATGGCCTAATTCTTATTCATTTAAAATAAAATGTTTTTTTCTTGACTTTAATAGAACTAAAAGCTCATTGTTAAAAAAAAATCAAAAGATGTAATAAAAAAATGAAAATTTTCTGTAATCCAGAGAAAAATATTTGTGTTTTTCTTTTCAGACTTTTTTTTTTTTTTTTTTACTATATATGTAAAAAGCTTTCTAGAGTTAACTGCAGCATTTCACTCCCTTTGTAGTTACATAGCCTGCTTTTCACTTAGCAATGAATCAAGGCTATCTTTCCAGATCATTATATATCCTTACATAGCATACGAGTGTCTTTATATGTACATACAATATATCTAACATTCAATTAAAGCATAATATGCAATTATATAAATATATCTTTCTGTTTATAATCAATAATTTTATGCACATTTAGATTTGCTGATGGTTTTTGCTATTATAACCAATACTGTGATAAACATCCTTAGTTTTACATATTGGTTCAATTAATTCCTTAACCTTTAATTCTGGAGGAAAAACTGGACCAAAGTTATTCATTTTAAATTGTGGTATATGGCTCTAGAATGTTTGCAAATGGTTGAAAAAAAATGTAGGAGAGTGCTGCTTTGTCTACACTATGGATGTTGTATGATATAAAGTTTTTTATCTTTTAAAATCTGAAAACAATTTTTTAATTTGGAATTTGATTTGTATTTTGTTGATTATATGTGAAGATTAATTGGGATAGACTACATAATATGCAGGACTTGGTGCAGAATGAAAGTCCAGGGACTTTGTTGAAAAAAATATTAAGAATTTCAAGATTTTGACAGCAGAATATTATACCAAGCATGGTGCCTTTATAAGCTTGGGGGTCTGTGTGATTCAGACTTATGAATCTGGTCCCAGCCTTAGCTTTTTAAATGCATGTTAGCCCTTTTAATTTGATTTTTGACTACTATTTATGAGTGGTTTTCACCTAGTTTTTAAAATTCTAGTATATCTTTTTAGTGATTTATAAGAATTTTTATATAGCCCCATGCCCAAATTATTGAAGCATTATCTAATTTTTCTTATGTGTTTATGACTTTTTGTTAACATTTAAATTACATTTAAATATTTAATCTTCTTATAATATGTCCTACTTCGGGTTAGATTTTAACTATTTTCTTTTCACCAAACTGGTTATTTAATTGAGTTGATATCATTTATCTTTTAATCGATTTTTTACCCAGTGATTAGACATGCCACATTTTTCACGTGCCAATAGGAACATAGGAACAAATTTCTAGATTTTCTATTCAGTTTCATTGATCTAACATACTGTACTTTCCTCCAAACCACACCATTTTAATTACTGTGGCTCTATGATTCTTTTCATTTGTCTTCCTTCAAAAATTTTCTCTTATTTTCTTACTGGTTAATTTTCTAACCTGTATTTTTTAATTGTTTCATCAAGTTGGTAAATGGAACCCTTGGGATTCTGATTGCAAAAACAATGAATATGTTGATCCAACTGAATAAATCAATGTTTTTAAACGTTAACTTTTCACACATGAAACAAGGTATAAGCCCATTTATTTAAGTCTTTATTCATGTACTTCAGTAAAATGTATCTTTTTTCTTATGGGCCTGGCACACTCTTAAGTTTATTCTGCTTTTAGATTTGATCTTTTCAAAGGGGGGAAAAAACCCAGGTTGTTTGCCTTTTAATTTTGTCAGTGGTCACCATGCTGTTTGCTTCTGGAGGTCTGTTTTTACCCACACTATGCCACACCTTTACCCACACTATGCCAAACGGGAAAGTCCACTGTGGACCAAATCACGTTCCCTTGTATTTCGGCTGCCAATTGAGTTCATAAGGAAAGGATAGCTTCCAGTACTTTGACAGCCCAGAGAGAATGTCATTTACAATTTGCAGATGAGTGACTTATCTGCTACAAGAATTTGGTTGAATTCTCCTTAAATCTTCTTCTATTTAGTGGGCTGCATTTGATCATTCACTCAGAACCTAAATTTAAGGGATTGGCAGTGTGTAAGGTTTTATTACCTCTTCAGTTGTTTAACTGCCTGAAGAGAGAGGAGGAGAGCTACACTCGAAGACCACCAGAGCCTAGGGAATTTTATTTTTAGTACTACTTCATCTAGTACTGTATCCACTACCTACAGCAGAAATGTTTAATATAGGTTACTCTTTCATTTTGTTGTGAACTTGCCATATTGGTAAGAATTATGAAAAGATTAAAAACAAAAAACAAAAGCCTCTCTGCTGGCTCTCTCTTTGTTGCATGGATGCATATTTTCTCTGCACTTGTACCTTTTTATCCGTAGGCCTTCATTTATGGACTCTGGTCTAAGCAATTTGGCTGTACTCTTGCACTGAGGCTTTATATCCCTCTTCTAATGAAACTCCTTGCTATTAGCCAACTGCCAGATCAGAGAAGCATGACAAAGAGTGTCCCTTTGGGTACTTTCCTGTCTAGCTACTCTTAACTGTCTTAGGTCAGTAGTCTCTTGTTATTGACCTGTGGCAGGGAGTGATGCCTCAATTATGACACACATCTTCAGCCCTAAATCCTTGAAACAAAGGGATAGTAAAGAGAGTATTATAGGATTTGAAATTAGTATTTTGATTATCATTTTGTCTTATAGATTTTACTTCAAGAGTCCATCTGCATTTTTTGATAGCATAAGACAGACGCTTTTATTTTTAAACCTCATTTGACCAACAAATAGGGCATACTATTTTAATTAATTCCCTAATGTCAAACTATTATTCCACTGTGAAGATGAATCTAAATGTGTTGTAGTGTATTTTTTTAGTGTACTAACGGGTTCTATTTGTGAATGTATTTATATTTATTTATCTATTTATTTACTTTACTGAGGTATAATTGACATATCATATTATATCAGTTTCAGGTGTATAACATAATGATTTGATATTTGTATATATTACAAAGTTATCACCACAAGTCCAGTTAACATCTGTCACACACAAAAAAATTAGAATTTCTTTTTCTTGTGGTGAGAACTTTCGTGAATAGCTTCTCATTGACAGACATAACCCTCATCAATTTTTATTTGTCTGGAGTCCTTAATGGGCTTTTTACTCACCTTATTTCAGGAGCACTGTGCTTTCACCTAAAAATAGATACAGGCATTCCCTAATGTTTTATTTTTAGTTCTCGTCTCTTTCTCTGTATTTCCTATATACAATTTCCTCTAGTTTTGTGGCTTCAATCATCTCTGCTTTGTGCATAACTCCCAGATCTTACTATCTACTTTTGCATTTGCTATAGGCTCTGGTTCATGATGATGCTTTTAAGTCAAAGCAACATGTCCCAAACTGAGCTCATTATTTTTTACCTTCCCAAATCTACTCCTCTATTTGTTCATTCATCTGTTCATTTATACATTCATTCATTGTTGTATTTATTGAATACTTTCTTTGTATCAGGTCCTATTGCTGGATGTACATTAGTGAAAATGGCAGACAAGCTCACTCCTCTAAGGATGTTTTCACAGAATCAAGAGATATGCACACAGCAGCACACAAGTTAGCAGGTAAGTGTGGGATGGCATGATAAGTACCAAGTCATAATGAGTTTGGAATAGGATGAAAGAACAAGGGAGCACCTAATCTTGACTTGGGTGTCAGGCAAAGCTTCTTAAAGAAGTTAACATCTAAGTTAAGTGCTAAAGCTTGAATAGTACTTTAGCCATGTAAAAGAGAGAAGAAGAGAGTGTTCCGGGTAAAGAGGACAGTAAGTATAAAAGTAAGAAAGGTAGTGGCACACGAGCAAGCCTAGAAATAGAAAATAGTTTGTTATAGCTGGACTGCACGGGGTATGAAGTAATGAGTTTTCACACTGGAAAGGTAATCAGGAGCCAAATCCTTAAGGGCTCTTTAAGTTGTGTTAAACAATTTATACTTTATCCTGAAGGACAGAGAAAATATTGGAGGATTAAAAAGAAGAGCGTTATATGATCAAATTTGAGCTTAGAAATATCATTTTGACCGCAGTGTGAAGGCTACATTGAAAGGCCAAAGGCAGAGGAAAGAACAGTTAGAATCAAATGAGAGGAGATTAAATCTTTGATTGAAGTAGCAACAATAGAGATGGAGAAAAGTTAAGGATCTTAAAATATATTTTGAAGGACATGGTGATTTCATTAATTGGGGCTTTAGGGGGAGAAAACAAAGATTTCTGGCTTGAGTAATGGGATGTATAAGGATATCTTTGTGTGTGTGTGTCTTCTTCTGACACTTCTTCTGACCAGCTGGGTGTCCTACAATTCAGTTAAATTCTTAATACTAACTACCCTGGAGGTAGAATCAGACTCCACAGGTTTAAGGGCTCGGTCCACAAATCTGCCCTCACTTCAGATTCCAGTTGCAAGTACTGAGTCACCAGATTATCCACACTTCTTTCCCATTAAGCAGAAAGTCAGGGGTTTCCACAATATGCCCCCTTCCATTTTCCAGGCTCAATAATTTCCTAGAATAACTCACGAAGATCAGGTAAACACTTTACTCACTATTACTGCTTTATTATAAAGGATGAGACTCAGGAATAGCCAATGGAAGAAAGGCATAAGGCATAAGGCAAGCTTTAGGGTAAGGGACACATGACCTCTCCAGGTGTACCACCCTCCTAGCCCCTTGACATGTTCACCAGCCCAGTAGCTCTCCAAACCCTTTGATGAGGGGGTTTTCTGAGGTTTCATCAGTCACCTCATTAGAATAAAAGTTGCTCCTATAACCCTTATCACTCAGGAAATTTCAACGATTTAAGGAGCTGTGTGTCAGGAATGGGGAACAAAGACCAAATATTTATTTTTTGTTATACTACAACCTTCTCCTGAGAAATGGAACAGAAGAAGAGGAGCAGGTTAGGGAGGAAATTTTGAGCTCAATCTTAGACATATTACATTTGAGTTTCCTAATGCATTTGTAAGCATAAACAATCAGTAGAAAGTTAATGGGTCTAGTGTTTAAGAGAAAAATCTGAACTGGAAACTTTGCCTTAGTGATCCTTAGCACAGTAATGGTTATTGAAGCCATGAAACTGAATGGAGAATGCCAACAGTGAGTACACTTCATGAGAAGAGAGAGGATCCAGATGTGTATTTAAGGGCTCAACCAAGAAAGGGAAACCTACAAAGAAGATGGTGGGGTTATCAGAAGAGTAACAGGAAGAATCACAGGACTAAGCTAACATATTTTGAGCATGTGTGTTCACTGAGCATTGAGTGCAGTTAGCACTTTGTATGGGTTGGTTTTATATAAAACCAGAGAGTGTGGAGTCAAGAAAGTCACAAGAAGAAAGTGTTCAACACAGATGAAACAAACTATAGAGCTGAATGCAACCAAGACATTAACTATGGTAGAGACTGAAGTGTGTTTATTGTATTTAGTGCAAGGAAGTCATGGAAAACTTGAGAGAAGCAATTTCTGAGGAGTATTGGGAGCAATAACCATATTACAGTAGGTCTAGGAAGTAATAATGGAAGGCAAGGAAATGTTTCTCATGACTATTGCTAGGAACCCCATTATTCCAAGCATCCAGAATTGAAAACTTGACTTCATCTTGGATCTGTTTCTTTCGTCTTCTGATGTGAATTCTAATTGCACAAGGACTTTTGCTTCTCTCTTGCTTCTCTTTGTCATTGCCTCTAAGAGAGACACTCTTGTTCAATCCTGGGCTCATACTCCTGCACCTCAAATCCAGTTCCTATTTAGGGAAAATCATACTATACCTATTATTTAAGGCCCAGTTCAATTGCTGCTTATTTGATTAAATCTCCCAATAATTTCATACTCAAGCAATCTACTTTTCTCTAAACTCTTATAACACTTCATAGGTACCCTTTTATAATATTTATAACTTTCTGCCTTGAGTGTGACCACCCACATAATTGTCTTATCTTCCTTCCTACATGTTAACTTCATTAGAGCAGAAGTCATATTTATTTTTACTTCATACATAGTTCTTAAAACAACATCTAAGTACTTATTTTGTTTCTGCATGATTTTGAGCTTTTGGACCTTGGGCAACTCCCATCTAGGTCTTCTGAATATTATTCCTTCCAAAAAATGATGATAATATTATCTGTTCTGCCTATTTAATATTGTAGAATGATTTTCAGAATTTAAAAAAATTAATGTTTTTGAAAATGCTTTGAAAATGGTAGCATATATACCATTAAGATATAAATAATTTATTAGTTACACTGTTATTACCAATGCAGTGTAATAGTGTTTTTATTATAGTAGTGATACTAATATGATTGTTCTATGCTAAAAATTGCTAGTCTATTTAGTTATGCAGCAATTCAGCCAATTAGTAGTTTAAAGTTTAATTTCTGCAATTCATGGCATATAACACCTGGGGTGAAGTGTCTGCCAACTTACTTTGATGAATAATTCAAGAAACAAATATTTTACTCAGAGACCATTTTTTCCCCTAGGTGTTTATATTAGGAGATAGCGCTGGTGATTTTAATCGTGTCTTAAGCCCCATTCATCAATTTATTGCTCTTTTACTTTTTTAAGTGCAAAATTAATGTCTGCTTATTATTCAAATGCAAACCATTCTTAAGAGTATACATAAAAACTAAAACTCCAATTCCCGGAAATAACCACTGTTAAAAATATTTGGTATGTTTATTTCTAGAAATTTGTTCTACATGCACACATATTTTTATTATTGTCAATGTTATTCTCTCTATATCTCTCTCTTTCCTCACCCCTGTGCTTGTATATATGTATGTATGTGCATATGTATGTATATACACACAAAGGTATATATATATGTGTTTGTGTGTGTGTGTGTGTGTGTATATATATATATATATATATATATATATATATATATAAAGTGTACATATAGATTTTGTGGTAGGCATAATAAAGAGCCCCCAATGATGTCCACACCCTATTCCTCAGAACATGTGATTATGTTACCTTACATGACAAAAGGGATTTTGCACATGCAATTAAGGTTAAGGATCTTGAGATGGGAAGATTATCCTGAATTATTTATTTGGGCCCAATACAATCTCATGAGTCTTTAAAAGTAGAAGAGGAAAGCTGAAAAGTGGGTCTGTGGAATCTAAAAAATAATATGAATGAATTTATTACAAAACAGAAACAGACTCACAAATATAGAAAATAAACTTATGGTTATCAAAGGGGAAAGGAAGGAGGGTAAATTAGAAGTGTGAGATTAACAGATACACACCACTATATAAAATAGATAAACAGTAAGTGTTTACTGTATAGCACAGGGAACTATATTCAATATATTTTAATAACCTATAATGGAAAAGAATCTGAAAAAAATATATATGTATATAACTGAATCACTTTGCTGCACACCTGAAACTAACACAATCTTATAAATCAACTATACTTCAATAGAAAAAAAAAAAGTGAGTCAGGTGAATGCGACATGAGAAGGACTTGACCTGCCATTGCTGGCTTCAACGATGGAGGAAGGGGGCCATGAGCCTAATAATGCCATGGCCTCTAGAAACTGGACCCTGCCCTCAGTTTATAGCAGGAAAATGCAGATCTCAGTCATGCAAATATGAGGCACTGAATTCTGCCAACAAATTGAATAAGCAGGGAAAGGGAATCTCCCCTAGAGCCTCCAGTAAGAAAGGCAGCCCTGCTGATACTTTGACCCTAGCCTAAAGAGACTTAGGTATGACTTCTACAGAACTGTCAGATAATAGATTTGTGTTGTTCAAGACACTAAATTTGTGATAATTTGATATGATAGTGGTGTATGACACACAGATATAAATGTATTTCTGTAGCTATTTACATAGTTTTGCAACTTGATTTTTCTTAAAAAATATACATGGACACCTTTTCATGTCATTTACAAAAAGGGCTCACTTATATGCACAGCTTTGCTCATTATGGGTGTAATTTTGTAGAAGAAATTGCTAAACATAGAATAGCTCACACAAAGAGTGGATATACCACTTTATCAGATGCAGCCAATTTGCCCTTCAAAAAGGTTCTTTCAACTAACATTTCCACCAATAATATATGAGAGTGTCCATATTTCCACATCTTAGCCCAGACTGGATATTATCAGTTATTTTAATGCCAAGGCCTTTACCTTTTCCAGGAATCAAAACTGCTTTTATTACTACTGAGTGTCATTATTCATTCTTTGAATCTCACATGTATTCTAATGTGACACATTAGAGCAGTGGTCCCCAACCTTTTTGGCACCAGGGACCAGTTTCATGGAAGACAATTTTTCCACTGACCGGAGTGGGGGGATGGTTTGGGGATGATTCAAGCACATTATATTTATTGTGCACTTTATTTTTATTATTATTACATTGTAATATATAATGAAATAATTATAAAACTCACCATAATGTTGACAGGGGCGGAGCTCAGGTGGTAATGCGAGCGATGGGGAGCAGCCATAAATACAGATGAAGCTTCGCTCACTCGCCTGCTGCTTACTTCCTGCTGTGCGGCCCAGCTCCTAACAGGCTGTGGACTGGTACTGGTCTGTGGCCTGGGGGTTGGGGACCCCTGTGTTAGAGGGCCACACATGATTTTATGAGAATATCCTCTTGACCTAGTAGATTTTCTTGGTGTCTATGATGAATTAGCAGTAGAATATTAATTATTCACTCAGAAAACATTTAAATACAATTTTGAATAAAAGGTCCATATTTCTGAATCCCAAAGCTTTCTGTAGGAGTCAATTGATGGGACAGCTAACTGTCCACATTCAATTGGATACTTCATGTACCACAGTTGATGATGTTACCTACACTTGCCCTGATTCCCATTCCACTCTCCAGCCTCTTCCTACCACCACTACCCTTCCCACCCCAAGTTCTGATAGTATTAGTTCATAAGTAACTTAAATAAAAACATAAAAGGGGCCTTGGTATATTTTATGAACACATAACAGCTAATATGCAGTGAGTTAAGTCCACAGTCAATAGAGGACTCACAAAATAGAATAGCTTTCACAAAGAGTAGGTAAACTTTATGAGAGAAGCCTTTCATGGGGGATTTATTTAAAATTACATTTGCTTACCAGGTATCCCCAAATCTCTCCTAGATTCTTCTTAGATTTTTAAAATCATGAAATATTTTGAAATCTACATTAAAATTTACTTTTGAAATATACTTTAAAATATGAAATACAGGTACTTACAATCCACTTAAAATTTAGTCATATTTGCCTGAGACTTTTTTTCTTGTTTATGTGAATATTTTTTGGTACCTCTTCTAAAACGGTCTGTACTTAATGAGTTGTTGCTATTATTTATATTGTTGCCTTTGTTATTTGGCTTTAAATTCTCTCTTTGCTTTTTTGACACTTAAAGTTCTCTCTTTCAGCTGTGTTGCATATTAAAACCAAACAGTTTGCAATTACATTTTACTCAGCATCTCTGTGTGGGGCAAGGGGGGCTATCCACATTGATTAGTGCACCCAGTGTTACATTCACCAGAAGTTTTCTCTTGAAATTTAAAGTAAGGTTCATGTGAAGAATTGGTGCTTTTCCTTTCCTCCTGATAATGGCATCTCAGGCTACACTGACAGAACACTTTCAAAAATAGAATGTATTCTGCACTGGCAACTCAGTCGTGTATTTTGGATGCTAAGTCAGACAGAGAATTTTTAAAGAGGTCAAAATACTCCTTTCTAAAAACTTGGAATGAAAATTAGAAACATATTTCTTTTTAGGGCTTTCTTGTAGAAGTGGGGTTATAGTGTTTTCTGGAGCTCCACCAAGAGTTAGGACCAGTGTACAGAAGGAATAGGGAAACTCATTTGGGTACAGTTTGGGAAAGCTTTGCATCAATTTGTCCTGACTTTATGAGAATCATTTGCCTATTCTTGGCTGTTTCAGAGCAAAGTCTAGCAACCACATGTCTGGAGTGGAAGAAGAGATTGTTCTACTAAGAGAAATCTTGTCCAGCCACATGCTAAAATCCTGAGTGGCCATAACCCCAACAAAGCCCCAGTAGATGCAAACCTGATATAATCAAAGGGAGAGTTAATGAGCCTAAGCCAGGTACCTCCAGTCAGTTAGCATATTCAGACCTGCAGATGAGTATAAGTAGGGGTTATCGCTGAGCTGTTTACAGTAGAAGCTGGAGGGAAAAGAAATCTCAGGTCAGGAGGCAGAGATAGAAGTAGGAAGAGGAATTGTGTGGGGACTTTGAATATATGTAGGAAGAAATCAAAATCAAAAGAAATTTTGGAGAAAAGTTTGAGAGAAGCCAAAATCTTCTATTCCTTGGTAAACCCAATCTAAAATTTCCTCATTTTCCTTTTTTAATGCAATAAATATCACTGATACCCATCTGAAAAATACTTTTGAAGTCAATACTTTCTCATTCTTTTGATACCCCTTTCTGTACTTTTCATGAGCAAATTGCAGGGAATATAAAAGTTAATGTTGCAGAATGAAAATACTTCATATCTTGCAACACATTCTAAATCTATAAAAGCACTTAAAATGTATGTATAAAGCTATGTTTTTAATACATCTTTTTGGAAGCACATTATATTTTTCTAATGAATCAAAATATCATCGAGAGATAGTACTTTACAGCATATATATGTATTTTCTCCTCTGTGAAATCATAAATGGCAATTTGATAAGTTCTGCTTTTATTGCACTTTTCTCATTTCAAAAGATGATTAAACGTACTCAGAGAGTTTATTCTGAAAGAAGCAGGAGTAAAAAAATATTACCACCAAGTTACCACACGCATGAATAAACACACACACACAGTGCTTTGTTTCTTATTCAGTCAAAAAAGGATGAATTTTTGGCCACTAGATAATTCAATTAAATATATTTGAAGACTTACTACATGAAATGCATTGAACTAGGTGCTATAAAAATACACAAGTGAGTGAAAAAAAAAGCCTCCCTTATAGGAGCACAAACTCTTTTGAACATACGGACCATAAAATATTATTGAAGTAACCCAAGCAGTGTTAGGTAGATATTTAATATAATTACTGACAGCGTATAGCTCTATATCTCTTGGTAGATGGCAAGCTCCTAGAAGACAGACATTTCTTATGAATTGAAGTAGTCTATAGAAGTCACCCCCACCCCAAATTTTGAATAAATGCATAATCAAATAAAGCCAATCATCATAAAACTAACATATGGAGCAATCTCAACAAACCAAAACCAACCAAAACAATCAGAATGAGATTTGATAAATAAAAACACCTGGTTAAGTCAATGTAATTAGTTTTAACTCTGTGGATATATTTGAAGAACGTTGTTTCACATCCCAAGAACCTTTTCAAGTCTATATTAAAAAAGAATATACAATATATCTACTGTCTTTCTCTTCACACACTATTTTTAGACCAACCTGGGCATCTTATAATTAATGTAATGTTTACTGAATCCCTCCTGTTCATTGCTTCAGTTATCCAACACATTCATTGAACACTCTATTAGTTTCCTATGACTGCTGGAACAAATTACTACCAACTTGGTAGCTTAAAAAACATACCTTTATTTTTTTGCCATTCTGGAAGTCAGAAGTCTGAAGTCAATTTCACTGGGCTGAAATCAGGGTGTTAGCATGGTCACTCTCCCTTCGGAGACTTAGGGGAGAATCTGTTTTCTAGCCTTTTCCAGTGTCCAGAGCTGCATTCCTTGCATCTCTTTACTTGTGGCCCCTTCCTCAATCTTCAAAGTCAGCAGCATAGCATTTTGTTTCAATGAACACACTGCCTTTTTCTCTGTCAAATCTCCTTCTGTCTGCCACCTATAAGGACAGTTGTGATGACAGGACCCACCCAGGTAATCCTCAGCTCCAGATCCTTAATCACATCTGCAAAGTCCCCTTTGCCATATGAAGTAACATTCATAGGTTCAGGGGAGATTAGGACCTAAATATCTTTGGGGGCCATTATTCATCCTACTACAAGCACCTACTATGTGTTGCATGTAGGAGACACAGCTGTGAGTCAGACATCTCTGTACCTCCACTCATGGAGCTTGATATGATGGAAGGAAGAAAAGATGTACAAGGCACAGACCTGCTTTTTAATTGGGTTCTCTAACAGAAAAATTTTTTATCAGAGAATAAATGCATGTCTTTTCTTCTTTTCTTTTAAGACAAATTGCCAGCTACTTCTTATAATAAGCAGGCACAGAAAATCCCCAGCTACTTAGAATAAGCAGGCACAGAAGGATCACCTTATGGCAGATACTGTTGAGAAGAATTACTTGTGGACTCTCATATATAAACAGAGGATGAGTGGGCTCCTCTATCTTAGGAAATAGCAACATTTTTTTTTTTTTTTCCAGTGACTTTGCAAACTGTTCCTTTTTTATGCCAGGAGAGGGTGGTGTTATGGCAGAAGAAAGGTTGGGTCAATTTGGTTAAGGAACCTAAAGCATCCTGGAAAGGAAGAAACTCAAACACTAATGCCTTAGGAAATGAATCTGTAAAGCTTGGGTTTAAGTGGTGTAAAATTTTCAGTTTGGCTGATTAGGGTATGAAACTAACACACTATCACAATACATGACACTTCCTTCCCTCAAAACACCAAGAGGCTCTCAATCGACCTGTGAAGTAGTTTCCCCACTCAGGAAGTGTCGCATATCCCTGCTGGCCCAGCTTTCAACTAAAGGCATGCATCTGTCTCAACTGCCACCATGCCTGTGAAAGGAAAAGGGTGTCCCTCATGAGAGATGGCCCATACCCAGTCACTGGTGCATTTACATCTAGCAGCACCAGTCAACCAGAGGTGAACATCCTGCCACTTCTGTATGGGAAGGTATGACACTGGAGCTCTCTCCCGTCTCCATCACGCAGGAGTGCCGTGATCCGGGCAAGTGCTTGAATCAGAGAATGAAAAGAGCCTTTGTCAAGACATTTGGCCAGTCTAGTTGCTGTCTTAGTTTGTCCAGGGATGCTATAACCAAATACCATAGATCAGACGGCTTATAAACATCATTTATTTTTCACAGTTCTGGAGGCTGGAAGTCCAAGATTAAGGTGCCAGTATGGAGAGGTGAGGATCCTCTTCTGGGTCGTAGACTTCTAGTTTTATCCTCATATGGCAGAAATGGGCAAGTGATCTCTCTGAAGCCTCTTTTATGAAGGCACTAATCCCATTCATGAGACCTCTGCTCTCATGGCCCCACCTTCTAATAGCATCACCTGGGGAAGCTAAGGAGCTACAGACATATAAACTGGGCGTAGCTAAGCAGATTATTCCAGCCCAAAACTTGAATCTTGAAGAAATGAGACAAATAATGCAGGCAGAATTGAGAAATTATTCATGGTGATATCAACAACTTTGAGGGTTCAGTACATCCCTGAAAGTATCAGTGTCCTAATCTGTGCTGTTGTATGAAGCTGTGCTCCCAGCTCCCAGCCCTTCTGGGTTCCTATCCATTGCCATTGCCTAAAGGACTAGCCTTCACCTTCATGCTGTACTCTGTAGCTTTTCACATAAAGCCTGTCTGTGTTTTAGCTGCCAGATTCAGTTTCTATTCCCTGCAAAAAAGAACTCTGACTGATGGGAGTGGAGAGGATGTGGACAGGAACTGAGAAGACATCTCAGGTGAGTGGAGAGAGAATGGCATGATTGCCTCGGAGACTCTAATAAAACCTCCAAGACTGGAGGGGAAAAAAAGACTTGAAATACAGCTGGCCCTCTGTATCTGCAGGTTCCACATCTGCAAATTCAAACTCAGGTTGAAAATTATTTTAAAATAATTAAAATTCCAGAAAGTTCCAAAAAGCAAAACTTGAATTTGCTGCACTCCAACAACTATTTAGATAGCACTTACATTGTATTTACAACTATTTATATAGTGTTTACATTGAATTAGGTATTATAAATAATCTAGACATGATTTAAAGTATAAGGGAGGATGTTCCTGGGTTATATGCAAATAGTATGCCATTTTATATAAGGTTCTTGAGCCTCCACAGATCTTAGTGTGGGATGTTGGTTCTGGAACCAATGAATCCCCTGCAGATACTGAGGGGCAACTGTATTAAGGAGACAGACAGTAGGACAGTTTGGGGACTAGAACAAACATATTGGGAAGTAGGGTTAAATAGTAACGACTAAGTAACCTAATTTTTCACTCTATTATCACCCCCAAAAATTGTTTGTTGAATTCTGGTTACATGACAACATTTTTGTTGGCTCCGGACACATAAAGATAAAAATGGCAAAATCTATGTTGTCAAGGAGACACTAGTCTTTTCCAGTGCAGTAGGGAACTTCAGGACATAAACTCCTTTCAGCTTTTAATTTGACTATTTAGATAACTCTCTCTCTCTAGGGAAAATTATTGTCACCCATTTATCAGTTTTAAAAATTGATAGAAATAGAAATTGAGTAATGTTTCCAATCTCATAGAATCCTAGAAGAATGAAAGTAAGGGAGTGTGGGTCCTGAGGGTTGTATTCTCTATTTTAAGAACACATACCTATTTGCTAGTTATTATAAATTTATAAGTTTACTGTGAAAAAATATAATACAGAAAAGAGGGGGTTGAAAATCCATATATGATAACAGAAAGGCTGGTGCTACCAAAATCTGCCTTGCTAGTTACCACTTGACTCAGCTGTCCCTAGGCGCGTTATCAACTTGGACTCTCAGAAAACCCTTCTTCCTGGAATACACAGGCCTGCATTAAAATTCTACTGCTACGATTCTAATATTCCTCTTGAAACTGTAATCAAATAGAATAGGGAGCTTAAAGCCTGAAGTGGTATAAACTCACTAGCCAATCAGAAAAGGAACATGACAAAATGTATCTCTCATGACCAAAAGGACACTGATAGCTCACCTTTTTCCAAATCCCCTATTACTGCAAGAGAAGAAAAGAACTACAAAGACATGCACTAAGTTATGAAACAAAACTGCATGATGCAGAGCTGGGAAATAACACTAGTGCATGGAAGACAAACAGGGGCTTGCTTATATAGAGCACTGATGAGATTGTCCAAACCTAGTCCTCACTCATAGATGGATGCCACAAATGTGTGGTTTCCCAATCTGTCCACAAGCCACAGTGGCATACACTGTGGTTTTCAGTCATCTCCCAGCATTACTGCAGGAGCCCCAGTTTCCTGAAGACTCTATATAGTGGTGTGTTGTGGTGAATTGAAATTAATTAGCTAGGGAAGAGCTTCTCATCTAGGGTGCCATTAATGTGTTACAGGTATGCCAATATATCACTCTTTTGGACCCTAGGATTTACCACATAGGGTCTGGGATAGTCAGAGTCGCAGATCCACCATGTTCACTGCGAGTAGGCTGTTTGCCTCAATGTTTCATGAAAATATGATTTTCTCTGTTTGACAAAATGTGAACAAGGATGGAAAGCACTAGGCAGAACCACCACTCACTAGCCTGTCTAAACCAGTAAGTCTGGGAAAGTCTGGGGACACAATTCAGTCAGTATATACATTGAACCTCAGTAGACCTCTGCCAATTCCATTCCAATTAAATCCAAGTAGGGATTTTTATGGATCTTGGCTGACTCATCTTAAAGTTTATATGAAAAAGTAAAGAGACAAGAATAGCTTAGGAAATTTTAGAGAAGAAACGTAAGGAAGAGGGGCTCGCAAAATGTTTGGATACATAGAGTTGAGTGCATGGTCGTTCATTAAGTTATCTGTACTTTTCTGTGTTTAAAATATTTTGTAATTAAGCGTTAAAACTTTTAGAAGAAAATAAAAGAGAAGAGCTTATGGCCTCTGGTTGGGAAGACCCTTGTAAACAAGAAAGCAAAAAGCACAAAATTATAATCTAAAAAATTGTTAAATTCAACTAGCAGTACCTTAAAATATACAGCTTTTGGTCAACAAAAGATACCGTAAAAAGTTGAAAGACAATCCACAAGCTAAGAGAAGCTATTCGTAACACGTATAACTGACAAGAGGGAAGTACTTAAGCTTTACAAATATATAAAGATTATCAACAAGTTAATTTTCAAAAACAATCAAGCCAACAAAATGAGCCAAAATTGAGAACAGGCATTTCACAGAAACCCAAATAGCCACTAAGCATATAAAGATGCACAATCCTATTAGCAAGGGGGAAAATGCAAATTAAAAGATCAATCAGATGCTACCACCAGGCAAAAGTTTTAAAATCTAACAATAGCGTGGGTGTTATGGATAGTGATGTGCCAGCCTAGTCCATGTGAAATGGATTTGTGTGTGGCTGAATCTCAAAACCTGAATGTGCAGTGAAAAAAGAAGTTAGAGGAAAAGATGTAGTATAACTTACATAAAAATACACCACCAGGATAGCTATATTTTTAGGGACTTATACATATATAACTTTTCAAAAAAGCAAGTAAAGGAGTAATATAAAACTTAAAATAATAATTATGTCTGGCTGGGAGGGAAAGAGATACTTTTAAAGAGGCCTCTTAAAAGGCTTCAAAAATGCTGGTACTTTTCTGAATCTTCAGGTATGTAGTGGGTACCTGGGTATTCCTTTTATTATTCTTTAAAATGTGCACATATGGGATACATTCACATATGTATATTTCACAATTAAAATTTGTTTAAAAGATCCAGTGAGATTTTAAGGAGAGCCCTTACAAAATCGTTCGCATTAGCAACTTCTAGGCTGTGGGAATTTCCTTGTTACTATGTAACCAAACAAAATAGAGAATTCTCTTGGCTTCTGAGGCTGATGTAAGGTGAATAACCTTCAGCTGTAACCCCTATTTCAAAGGTTCTTGCTCTTCGCAGCTGCCTCATTGTTCTCAATTATTTCTATAAGTATTCCAACACAAACGTGATTTTATAAATATGTTTGCAAATTAAAAATGTCATGTTTACTTTTTAGCTTTCAAGTAAAGTTTCATTTTTTTTTTTAAAGGGCAAGCGGTTCCTTAATTTAAAAAATTTGAAAACAGCCAGTGTCCTCCAGTTAAAAGCAACTTTTGGACCCCTCACATCAAATACAGCTGTCCTTTATTAGTGAAAGCTTCCCAGCAGAACCTTAGAAAACCAGTTTTCAACAGAGGAATGAGTCATCTCTAGTTGGGAAAAGAGTATGCGAGTCCAGCCCAACTCTACTCTGCGCCTTTTCTCCACTCGTACGAGACGCCCAGAAAATGCTCTCCCTTCTCTCACCCACACCCCTTCCAGTCCCTCACAGACCCCAGGGGTTTCTGCCTGGAAACCAGAGACCCGCCCACTCAGTGAGCCCCGCCCCATCCCGGCCCCGCCCCTCGGGGCTCCCGGAAAGCTCTGCGAGCGCTCTTCGGGAGGCAGGGCTGCTCGGGCTCGCAGCAGGGCCGCTGTGGGCTCTCTGTACTCCCAGCTTCAACGTCTCGGGCGGCCGAGTCTCTACTGGTGGCTGAATTCCTAGACCCTGGTGAGTGGCTGGAGGATTCTGGGCCCTGCAGATGAGGTTTTGGCCGGTACCAGGGCCACCCCCCAGCGCCTGCGCGCTCACCCGCCAGCCAATCTGCTCGCCTGCAGACGGCCTTTGACCTTGCGCCCCTCCGGCTGGCGGCTGGGGGCTTCAAGCTGCGAGCTGTGGGACCTTGGGACACCCTACTCTGTCACTCTTACCCCTTACTTTGTCTGGGTTAGTTTTATTGCCTTCTGTATTACTACTTTATCTCGACCCTGCTGGCGTCGTCTCTGCCACTTCTTTGGAGCGGAACGTCCTGTCGCCTCGGTTTTCCCTTCCCTCCCCAGCAAGCTGGGTATTTCGGGAGTGACGGAAGCCTTTCAGAGCCGTGTCCTTTTGTTCCCAAACTCGGCCTTGAGCCTTGCGGGCAAGTGGGAAGGTCGAGGCCTACCGGGCTTGGGCTATAGCAGGAAGGTGGCGGGCTCCGGTCTCCAGCTGCCCGGCCGTCCGGAGAGGAGAGCGAGGGGGGGGGGGGAGGCCGAGGCAGAAATGGGTTTTTCGTTCACCTGTTCACACGTTTGGCACTATCATCTTAGACTGTTCTCGTTTGCTAAATCGCAGGGTGCAACTCTGCTGGAATAGTATCTTTTCCCATTTTCGAAAGGAGCAAATTGAAATTTAGTCAGTTAGGATAGTTTGTTTTCGCTTCAGTGTTGCAAGACCCTGCGGATGAGAGTTAAGGGAAAATGCGGAAGTGCTTAAAAAAGTAAATAAAACAAGGGAGGAAAATATTAATTATATGACCTTAAAAAAAGGCAAATTGGACTGGAATGGTTTGATTATGGTAAAGTATTTAGACAATAGTTTGAAAGAAAAATACAAAATAAAATCTAGGTATTGGTAATATCAAGTTACGTTGTTTGCACATCGTTTTCATGACAATGCGTTACTCCCTTCATGTTGAGCTATATGTAAATCATGAAAAAATAGTGTTGTGTAGTGAATCTTGTGGATTTTCAGGCTTTATGCATAAAACATTACCAGAGCTGCTGGCTTTTAGTCACACAATGAATAGTAAGTGTATGATAAGATAATAAGCTTTCTTCAGATTAAATTTGGACTACAGTTTATGAGTAACAGATAATCGTTGTTTTCTAAATCCATAATCTTTAAATGAAAACATGACCACATGTCAGCAGTTTTCATCTGTCACAAAATTTATGGTGTTGTATTCTCTAAACTTGATTTGTCTAAAATGTTGTAGGAAGGTGGAATAAGATGAGGACAAGAGCTTGAATTCTAGAGCCATACTTCTCAGCTCCTTGCTAGTTGCTTAAACTCAGACAGGTTACTTAGCCATTTGTTAGCCCAGAGACTTGGAAAAAGTTACCAAATGCTTTGTACCTTAGTTCAGTCATCTGTAAAATGGTATTTAAAAGAAGTTCTACATCATAGGTTGTTGGGAAGATTAAAATGGAAAGATGAGATTACGCTTAACTGAATTTCTGTTAACGAAAGGGTACAAGTGTTTACATTAAAACCGACCTAAGCAAGGGACTCGTGGTACAGAAATGGATTTTGAAAGTTCCAGGTGTGTCTTCTAGTGTTAGTTATATTTTTCTACAATGGCTTCTTAGAAAATAATATTAGGAAACAGCTAGAAAAAGAAAAAAGCAACCAGAAATCTGTATAATAATAAATAATTAAAAAGTGAAATCTTTTTGGCTTTTCTGAGTAACAGGGTAGGAGCTAATCCTTTTCGAAATCATAATTGATATCACACTAATTCTGAATCTCTTATATCTCACTAGACCTCCAAGTCAAAAACAATCATTTAAAAGATGAAAAGACCTCCAAATCACCAAACCCAAAAATAGAAGCCATCGAGTTTCAAAAGAACGTATTATTTCTATGTATTATTATGTCATGTAAACTGCCTTTGAAGATACTAGATTTTCATTACCCAGTACCTTGAGTATTGAGTACATTACTACTTTGGGAACCTTTACATCTGCAATTAACTTGGATTTTTTTCTCTGAGGTGACTTCTGAAACTTCTTTCTTTTGTTGAAACCAAATAAGTAGTTCTACCACTCCTTTTCTACTAAAAATCATTAGACTTGCTAGGCATCTCAAGTTTCATCGTTTTGCTAAGTTGGACATGATAATTTTTATTAAAATGGATTTTTGAAATTATTAGATCTATCTATCTATGATTCTTCCTATATAATATGTTTAGTATAGACTGAACATGTTAACTATATGTATAGTCAGTAGAATCTGTTTATACACATACTGCCCAAATAAATACCAATGTCAAAAACAAAAGGGCCAGAAATTAAATTCTTTAAGCTGAACACTTAATGGCCACTGACTAAATGTAAGACATATTGGGTTCTACTAGAGTGTAAAGGTAAGGACTCTATTTCTGGACCTTATGGAACAATCTAGTAGGGGGTATAATACATTAAATAGCATGAAGCAATACATTAAAAAAGCCAATTTAAAAAGTAGGTAATGGTGTAATAGACTGTATGGGAAAGTGAGTACTTTTCACCCTGGAATCATTGGGAGAGGTATCAGGAAGAGGCAACAGTTCAGCCTTGTCTTGAAGGATTAGAGTAGTATTTCAGAAGTTAGCTATATGGAGAATAGGTATTTAGAGAGAGTAAACTATGTGTTGGTTATTGATTGCTTGCCAGACACCCATCTTTAATAATAATCGTCATGAGAATAAATAATTGTTCATATTTATTCAGTGTTACACTAAGCCAGAAATGATTCTAAGGGTTTTATAACGTTAACTTATTTCATCTTCACAAAAATCCTCTGAGTGAGGTAATAACTCGTGAAGATGAGAAAAGAAGCGGGGAAAAGATCAAGCCACTTGTATAGGTGAAATGACTAAAAAAAGGCACAGCTAGAATTTGAACCCAGGCATTTGAACTGCAGAGCCCATGCTTTTAATCACAGTGGTTTGCTGCCTTTATTTAGGTTGAGATGCCTTATTGTTCACTGAGATCAGGAGGTTGGGGTAGAGCCAGTGGATCACCTACAATGATGTGATAAACATTTTAAATGAATGAATTAAATAAAAAGAAAAGAGAAATTAGATTTAGAGGCAAAAGGGGGGGGAAATGCGGCTTTTATAAATAGATATTTTGTGTTTTGTGTTCATCCGTAGCTCTGAGAAATGAATCTAACAAATAGAAAAATGTCTCAGAACTATTTGTTTCATATATTTCTTCACTTTGCTTTTTTTAAAATCCGATCAGTATTTACATTTGATTAAAACATTACCCTTTTACATTTTATTTCACATACGTTACCTTGCATGATTTACAGAACAACTTTGTCAGAAAACAGAACAGTTAATTTTTTTCTTTTAAGATGATTAAAAAAACTCAGGGTCACACAATTAGGTCAACAAAGCTGATTTGAACTTAGATCTTCAGATTTCAAAATCAATATTCTTTCCATTATGTATCCTGACTCTTCCATGCATTTCACCCATTCAGCTGATCAACATTTCAAAAATCAATGTCTTACTAATTTCTGAATCTAGTAGTCATTCCTCCCATTCTCTATGATTTGTCAGTATTCATTACCATTGATTATTTCCTCATAAAATACCTACTCCAAACAAACTTTTCTTCCTTATGAAATATTATGTTCTAATTTTAGAAGACAGCATAAGAAAATATCACTGAGTAAATGATTACCCAGAGGTAATCATTATACATGTTTAAGTACACTTCCTTCCTCTCTGTAGTTGAGATTATATTATATCCATAATTTTTTTTCTACTTAATGGCTTGTCAAAATTCTTACCTTCTTTAAGTAAAAGGAAGGATTTGTTTTTATCTTGACAACTTGGAAATTTTAGGACAGCAAATCATAGAAGCAGGTCAAAATAGTTATCTCATCCTTTATTCCTATGCACAACGCTGTCACATTCCATACATAGGAATATCACTCCCTGGAGTCCTGCAGTGCAAAGCTTAAGGACTGTATGAGTTGGTCCTTCCCCGAAATAAGCAGGTATTATGTTAAGAGTTCATGTCCTCCAGTTTGCTGGTGATAGTCTTTTTTTTTTCTTTTCCATTTTCAAATAATTTTAGACTTAAAGATTCAAAAGTAATACAAACAACTCGACAATCCCTGTATATTTTTCCTGCAGCTTCACCAAGTGGTAATATTTTGCCACATTTGCTTTATCATTACACACACACATACACACTCATATATTACATTGTATATAATTTTACATACATATTATATGTAATATGTGTACATATGCATATATATGCATATATGTATACATATATATATGTAGGTACATATCTGTGTATGTGAGTATCTTAATATGTTGTCTGATGTATCTTTGTGATTAGATCTGTATTAATACTAACAGAAATACCACAACAGTGATTCTATGTTCTTCTTAGAGCATCCACTCTGTAGACTCAATATATCTACTTATTCAAAATTAACTGCTGAAGTTAATTTTGATCACTTGTTTAAGGTGGTGTCTGCTAGGTTCTGCACTGTTAAGTTACTATGTCTCTCTTTGTAGTTAATTGGATATCTTTTGGGGGGGAGATGCTTTGCCAATATATAGATATCCTGTTTCTCATAAACCCTGCTTCTTTTAACCCCTCATTTAATATCCATTAATGATTCTTCCTTGATACAGTTATGGTAGTAGCCAAATAGTGATAGTCCAATTCCATTATTCCATCTAAATTTATTAGTTGGTATTCTAAAATGTCTTCTTTATTCCATTTATTTATTTTTACATTTTAAAAATGTCAGTATAGATTCATGAATTCTTATTTTAATGTCTATAATTTATTATTCTTCGTCATTATTTTGATGCTGAAACTGTCCCAGATTTAGTCAGTAGTTGCCCCTTCAAGCTGACTCCTGTGTCCTATGGACATGTCTCTACAGTTTTTGACTACTTCCTGATTTTCTGGCAAGATGTCCCAAGCTCATCTTGTACTTTCTCGGCCACGTTCTTGGAATCAACCTGGTTCTATCAAGTAGACAGGGCTACATACAATTCAGTCTCGTCATCAGATGTGTTTATTGCTGCCAGGATTTCTTTGGTTCTATACTCTCTCAGTGGACAGAGCTAGGAAATAGATTGCATGTATTTATATGTGTACACACCCACCTACCCACACACATACTCCTATTTATTAATCTTTTAAAAGCCATACATCCATACTGATACTGCCAATTGCAATCTGACAACACAAGTTTTGTTTTAGCCTCCCACTTCCTACATTTGTAACTCACTTTTTTTTTTGTCAGTGAAAAACCTGGGCCCCATTTCACAGCATATATTGCTTATTTTTACAATATACGTTAAGTATTTTAAGAATTGCTAATCTGTTTCATAGCAAAAAATAACCCACTTACTAACTGGAGTTTAACATTAAATATTTTTTGTTTGTTTTGAATATGTGAAATATAATGTGGCTCAAAAAGACAAAACTGCATAAAATGTTATACTCTGAGAAGAGTTACGTCCATTCCCCACCCTTCTACCCCATTTTCATCTCCGCTTATTTTCCACCCAGTTTCTAACTCTGTAGATAATCAACCTTATTAGAATCTTGTTTTTCTATGTTTATTTTGCTCACTTGAGAAAATGTATTTTTTCTTACTTGCATTTTGCTTTTTTCATTTAGCCAGTATATCCAGAAAAACACTTTCCGTCATCTCAAAGAGCTCTTCCTCATTTTTTTCTGAATACTCAACATTTTACAATTACAAACAATGCTGTATATGAACTTATGTACTTACTATTGGTTGTGTATTTTCAAGGTAAATTCCATGAAGTAGGATTGCTGAGTCAAAAGGAAAATGGATGTGTGATTTTTTTAGATATTGCCAATTCCCAAAAAATGTTGTACAAATTTGCATTCATTAGCAATGCATAGGAGTGCTTCTCACTGTCTTGCCAACAGGATGTAGTTTCATACTTTTTATTTTTTGCCAATCTCATAGATAAGAAATGATACCTTTGTGAGGTTTTAATTTACATTTTTCTAGTTTTGAGTGACACAGAAGATTTGGCAGATATTTTCATTCAGTTTGTCAGTTGTCCTTTCACTTTATTTTATAGTGCTTTTGATATATATATTTAAAAATTAATGTAGTTAAATTAATCTGTTTTTTATTTATTGCATCTGAATTTTGAGTCATAGGTATAGAAAGCCTTTCACTATACTAAGGATATAAGGGAATTCAGGTGGGATTATATAAGTATTTGAATGATTCTAGCCCTAAAACTTAATTTTTCTTTGGGAGATTAGGGTAGGAAATAGGGGGGGTTATTTAAAACCTCTGATTCAAAAGTAGCTGCAGAGAAGCTGAGAATTAAGTAGAAAGTGGCAGCTGAGAAAATGAATAGAGCTTTTGGTAGTTTCATGGCTCTTTGGGGACCAAAATTGGAATTCAGGGCCCTTCCAAAGCCCATCCTAGAGGAGGGATCTTGATAAATACCTGTGACTTTGATATCAGAACCCATGAGTATAAAGGAGTAAAGATGAATCAGAAATACACCAAATCTTTGGAAGGACTTATACCTAGTTTTGAAGATTTCAATCTCTGATTATATTAAGATAATCTTCCTCTACCCTAGAAGTCTTCAAGAAGCAAAAATAAGCTTTCTCAGAAGGAAAATAATATATAGAGCCTCACATTGTCTCTGAAAATTTTCATATATGATGTCTGGAATTCAGTAAAAAAATTAGCCTATAAAAAAAAGAGTTACTGTACAGATATTAAGAGGAAAAAACCAAACAGGCAATAGAAACAGAATCCTAAGATTTCAGATTCAGGTTATTAGAGGTGGACTTTAAATAAATGGGATTAAAAAATTCAAGGAGTTAAAAAAGAAGATGGAAAATTTTAGCAGAGAACTGATATCTCTAAGAAGAGTCAAATGGAAATTCTATAACTAAAATTATAACTGAAATTAATCACTGCTGGAGAGAATCAGGAAACTGAAAATAGTTCAGAAGTAAATATTCAGACAACCATGGAGAGACAAAAGGAGGAAAATTTTAAAAAATATTGAAGAAACACATGGGACATAAAATTCTGATGTGTGTAATGTATTCCATAATGAGAGATGAGAGAGCAAGAGAGCAATAATTGAGCAAAAGCAGTATTTGAAGAGATAATGTTCAAGAGTTTTACAAAACTAAGGAAAGATACCAACCCAGAGATTGAAGAGGCACTTTGAACCTCAAGCAAAATAAAAGTTAAGAGAACCGTAGTACTATATATTCCATAGGAAAACAGCTGAAAACCAAATATGAAGAGAAAAAATATTAAAAGCAACCAGAGAAAAAGAAAATACATTATCCTTAAAGGAATAAAGAGAAAAAATAATAGTTGGATTTTCATCATAAACAATCAAAGACAAGATAAGGGTGGTGCTGAAAGAAAATAATTACGAATATAGAAGTGTATACATAAAAAGTCCAAGTGAAGGCAAAATAAAGATACTTTCAAACAAAGTAATATGAAAAGAGTATCAGCAGACCAACACCAAAGACCCTATTAAAGGGAATTATTTCTTCATCCTAAGGGAGATTATTTTAAATGGAAATATGGAGCAAGTGAAGAACAAAGGAAAGGGTGAATATAATGAACATTGACTGTACAGAACAATATAATATCTGGGGGGGTATAAGGTATATGTAGAAAAATAAAATATACCAAAATAGGAGCCAAAAGTTGGGGCAGGGATAAAGAAACAAAATCTTCTAAGAGTGCTTTCATTGTTTAAGAAATGGTAAAGTTCTAATTCATACTGGATTTTGACAAGTGAGAGTACATGCTTGTAATCACTAAGATAACTAAATTAATAGCAAAGAGATTGTATGATTAGCAAGGAAATAGCGAAGAATGAAACAATTAAAAAGAGGATAAGAGGGCTTCCCTGGTGGTGCAGTGGTTGAGAGTCCGCCTGCCGATGCAGGGGACGCGAGTTCGTGCCCCGGTCCGGGAGGATCCTGCGTGCCACGGAGCGGCTGGGCCTGTGGGCCATGGCCGCTGGGCCTGCATGTCTGGAGCCTGTGCTCCGCAACGGGAGAGGCACGGCGGTGAGAGGCCCGCGTACCACAAAAAAAAAAAAAAGAAGGTAAGAGAGAAATTAGGGCCAGTAAGAAGGAATCCAAAAGGAAAGCAAGTAGAAGGGTAAGGGTAGATTTAAGGATAAAAGTAGGAAGTAGATTTAAAGCTATAGTATCCATATTTGTAGAATTGTAAATGTGCTGAATACTATAATTATTGGACAGAGACTATCAGATTAGATTAAAACCAACAATAAAGCAATGTCATATTTAAAAAAAAAACTAGTCATTTAAGGTGACAGGTGATAAAAATGTATTTTGTGCCAACATGAACCCAATAAAATATGTTATAGCTATATTAATATTAGGGTGGAATTTAAGTCAAAACCCATCAGTAGAGAAGGGAAGGAACATTTCATTATAAAACAAGATTTAATACTTCAGGAAAATATAACTCCTAAATTTGTCTCCACATAATAACATCAGTGACAATTATATAATGTAAGCAGTTATAGACGTGGCATAATGATAGTGGGGGATTTTTAACACAAGTAGAAGAAAGATGAGTGAGAATATGAAAAATACAACGCACATGCTTAGTGTATTTGGTTTGGTAGACATAAGTAGAACTCAATAACCACTAGCTGCCTAATATATATTCCTTTCTGGTGCATATGGGATACTTAACAAAATTGTTCATAGGTTGAGCCTTAAAGCAAGTCTCAACATATTTCAAAGGGTTGAAATCACACTGGAAAGGTTTTCAGTTAACTCACACTAGAAATCAATAACAAAAAGATATAAATTTATTTATTTATAAAATTTTAAAATAAATCTAAGTAGCTGAAGCTCATTTTCAGGACAAAGCCTCATATTGAAGAGGAACTTCTGGAAATAACTTTCAAATTGTGCAGGGTAGGAACAAAATAAAAGTGAGAGAAATACAAAATTCCAGGTAAATGTGGGAATGGAGTAAACCCCAACTGATCTGAGAAAAAAATTCAAGGCCATATTAAAACTTCACAAAAACAACAGAAGAATGATTGCTGGAGTTGTGAAGCTAGAAAAACTATCATGATTGAACATTCATTTCAAACATTAAGGAAAATTATTTCATGTAATATTTAGCAAGAAAAAAAATAATTTGAGTCAAATTCCATGCAAAGTCATTATGGGCAAAAAAGTTAAACTTGTAAATACTTGAAGCATGCCAGAGAACCATGTTCATAAATATATAACAACTGTAACTTAATATTTAAATACAAGTAAACAAAGTAATTATGTGAGATACGAATGAACAAGTAAATTACAATTATGAAAACTCAGAAATGAGAGAATATTAAGATAATTAAAATCGACAAAATTCATATTCCTATCTGAAGACTAGAAGACAAACATAACAGATAATGCCATATGAGAAATAGAGGGTAAGAAGACACTTAAAAATCAAAATTAAATGAAGAAAGAGGTGAAAAAGAGAAGGTGCAGTTGTAAAAATTCAGCAAAGGTTCAATAAAAGTAATAGCACTTTTTGAAGAAGGAAAGCAAAGCAGTGAAACAATACTAAAGTTAAAATTGGAAATATTTGCTGACATAAAACAGTAGATGTTACTAGGTTAATTTCTTAATAGGAAGATAAAGGATTTCTTATGTGATTGATTCTGTTTTCTCTACAAAGTATAGGACATGTCTATCTGAAGAGAATAAAGGAAATTGGTGATTTAGTAGCACGTTTGATGAAAAATGAGAAGGAATGAAATAATTCTTTTGAGGTTAGAAAAGTGAAAGTACTGGGGTATAGTAATAGGCCTGTTAAGCCATCTTGAATGTCCGAAATTTATGGTCATAAATTCAGAGTGAAAAGTCAACATGGCGTGTGTTTTTCTCCAATATCATTATGTAATTCTGGATCAAGGTCAAGCCAGGCATCATTTATTTGAGGTTCTACCAGATAAGTATTAAGGAAGGAGAGAAGTAAAGGAAGTTAAGGGTACAGTTGTCCTTTAGTATCCGTGAGGGGGCTGGGATTGGTTCCAGGACCCACGTGGATACCAAAATCTGTGGATGCTCAAATTCCTTATGTAAAGTGGCATAGTACAGTTTGCCCTCTGTATCTGTGGGTTCCTCATCTGTGGATTCAAACAACCTGTGGATACGGAGGGCCTACTGTTTTGCAAATGAGGAATTTCATTGCTGAACTATGGCCTATAAACTGCTTCACTAGAGACAAAACATGAAGAAAAAAAGTGGTACTGGGCTTCCCCGGTGGCACAGTGGTTGGGAATCTGCCTGCCGATGCAGGGGACACGGGTTCTTGCCCCGGTCCAGGAGGATCCCACATGCCGCGGAGCGGCTGGGCCCGTGAGCCATGGCCCCTGAGCCTGCTCGTCCGGAGCCTGTGCTCCGCAACGGGAGAGGCCACAGCAGTGAGAGGCCAGCATACCGCAAAAACAAAACAAAACAAACAAAAAAAAAAAGTGATAGTGAAAAAGTGGTAGAATCAGTGGATTAGACATCTCAAAAAGGTAAAGGAATTGACTGCGTGGGAGTACTGAAGTAGAGAGGCTCAAAGCATGGAAGGGTATGTGTAGAAAATGGAAAAAAATGAAATAATGGTTTTGATTGAAAATGACGAGATCAAGATTATGAGTATGACACCTGAGTTGGTGAAATGCGGTGGAAGAACAGGTCATTAGAAGTGAGGTAGTCAAAGAATAAGTTTTTGAAATTCCGTTTAATGACTAGGTCTTTAATATACTCAAATATTTCCTTTTTAAATATGAACTCTTCATTTTATATTTAGAAAATTTTAGTCTCTCTATATGGAGTGTTTCCTTTCTATAGTCAGTATATGTAAAATCTGTCCAAATGATGAAGAATATATTCATTTTCTTAAATTCTTAAAATCTTTGTCTGACAAAAATGCAATTGTGATATTTCTGAATACATGCTGCTGTTCAGTCTAGCCATACGTAGATTCTTTTGTATAAAGATTTGATTATATAGTTAATGTCATAATGCACTTTAAAATTTTGCAGTGTAACACTTTATGGAGTTTAGTTTTCCTTTTGAATATATTGGAAAATATTGTTAATGCCACTTATTAATTACCGGTTTTCAATAAATTACAGCTAAACATTTACCATTTTGGAATTTAAAGTATGACATCATGGCAAAGTTTCGAAGAAGGACTTGCATCACTTTGTCACTTTTTATTCTATTTATTTTCTCTCTGATGATGGGTTTAAAAATGCTGAGACCACATAAAGCTGCTTTTGGAGATCCTTTTGGACTTGACCTTCTTCCAGAAATTCGGCAACAAACTCCTCATTTGGTAAAAACTTTTGATTCCCAAAAGAGTGACAGAATCGACAGTGAAACAAACGTCAAGAATTTAAAAAGTGTTGAAATCACTATGAAACCTTCCAAAGCCTCTGAACCTTACCCAGAAGAACTGCCACCTCGGAATTATTTTTTACATGTATTTTATTACAGCTGGTACGGAAATCCACAATTTGATGGTAAATATATACATTGGAACCATCCAATCCTCTCGCATTGGGACCTTAGAATAGCCAAGAAATATCCACAAGGGAAACACAACCCCCCAGATGACATTGGCTCCAGCTTTTACCCTGAGTTGGGAAGTTACAGCTCTCGGGATCCTTATGTCATTGAAACGCACATGAAACAAATGTACTCAGCTTCAATTGGTAATTATTTTACGTGTGTGTTTAGATATGTGTGTGTATGTATGTGAGTGTGTATGTATATGTATGTGTTTGTGTGTATAAATAATTTTTTATAGAACATTAATTACTAATTAGTCTTCACATTGTTGTTAATTATAATTTTAAGCTTACATACCATAAATTAAAGTGTTGTTAAGCATCTTTTAACATGTTAACACTAACATTTCTGGATATAATATTTTTATTCTAATTTAATACTAATTTTACTTCTAATTTAATACTCCTTCTGAATTTTATTAAATTATGATTGACATAAGCTTCAATGAATTCTCTCACTTTGAGGTACATCTGTTTAAATATCACCCCAATCGTGAAGTAAAATATTCTATAGCTTCCCTTATTCAGCCCTCCCTACATTCCAGGAAACTATGTATCTTATTTTTATCACTGTAGAGTAGTAGTTGTAAATGGTCTATTATTATATAAAAATAGAATCGTCAAACACTTATGTGTGTGTGTGGCGTGGGGGGGAGTCTTTTGCTCAGTATGCTGTTTTGAAATTTACCCATGTTGTTGACTCTATCAGTAGTTTAGTCATTATTATTGCTTAATAGTATTCCATTGTATGATTATAGCAATTTGTTTCTGCATTCATCTTGATGCACATTTGTGATATTTCATACTTTAGGCATGTAGCATAGAATTTGGTCTTTTTTTGTTTGTTTTTTAAACTAGTCTGACAAACTCTTATATTTTAACTCCTGTTTATTTCATTTATATTTAATGTAATACTGATATGGTTGATTTTAAATGTTTCATTTTGCTATTTGTTTTCTGTTTCTCTCTGTTCTATTCCTTTTCCTCCTTTTTTCTGCCTTTACTTGTATTGAAAATGTTTATTCCATCTTATATTCTCTTCTGGCTTATTAGATATATTCCTTCATTTTATTTATTTTATGATTGCTCTGACGTTTACAACATGCCTCTTTAACTTAATTGTTGGGAGGTCACAAATTATTCTTATTGTTGTCCCCCCCTTCCTCTCAACTTTCTCTTCCCTCTAACTTCTGGCACTCCAATTACACATATTTACATGTTGTCCCACAAGTAAATAATATGAAAAAAATGTGTAATTGGGTGTCTGAAAATTCTTCAATTTATTAATATACCCTTTATAAAACTCTCCCTGTTTTGGTTCCCTCTGTCTTGTTAGTGTCTCTAGCACTAGGGCCACAAGAAGAAATTGGGTATTCTAACATTTTTCTGACTCTTCAGAAGGTGCCAACTCACCGTTGAGCTGATATGGGTATAGAGACATGCAAGACTTTTTCATGAACAAAACAATATAAAGTCCTGTGAATCTACATCAACTATGTGCAAGGTGACTTGTTTTTCTTTTGTGGAGTAATTGGTTGCTTTTCAACTATTTTTTGAAAATCTAACATTCTAGTATATATTTATAGCTCTAGTTTCTATGTTGTATGACAAAATGTGACATAAAATAGGATTGGTAAATTGAGAGAGCATTGACTGCTCTGTGTGTATGTATCTGCCTCTATTTACAATTTACTTTTGGAGGGAGAATCTTTCAAAAGACTTTTTTCCTATTTTCTACAAAGTATTTGTATCACATTCAAGTCATTTTTATTATTTCAAGATTGATTTGTTTATGGCTATAAAAGTATACAATGAGGGTTTTTTTAAATCTCAGATGTATAACTTACATGTACACATACTCATAACACATATAACTATTATATATAAATATATAAATGACGTACTGCATATTTTATAATTTTAATTGTGATTAGGAAGAGTTTCAGTTCATATTTAGACTTATGCCTAACATTTGTAAAGATCTTCCCCCATATATTATTTACTGCTATATAATTTTTTGAACATGAAATGTTTTAAAACATTGTCAACAGTACAATTTTAATTTTAAGTGTTGACAGTCACACTAGTGATGCAAATATTTTATTTCTTTGGTTGATTTTCCACTGGGGAACACCTAACACTTGTGAATAATAAAAGTGACATTACAGTCTATCTGTAAATAAATTATTTCCTTATCAGTTAAATATTGAATTATACTCATTTTATTGAGAAATAACTGACATAATGTTATATAGGTTTAAGATGTGTAGGATATTGATTTTATATATTTATATTTCAGTATGATTGCCATTATAGCGTTAGCTAAAACCTCTATCACATCCCCTAATTATCATTTCTTTAGTGATGGGAATAATTAACACATAGACTCTTAGTAAGTTTCATGTTTATGATTCAGTTTTGTTGTCTATAATCATTGTACTGTGTATTGTATCTCCACATCTTAATTTATATACTAGTTGCAAGTGTGTACCTTAAACAGTATATCTCCCATTTCCCCACTTCTGATCCCCTAGTAACCACCCTTCCATTCTGTTTCCTTGTGTTCAATTTTTTTTTTATATTCCACGTATAAGAGATAATTTGTAATATTTGTCTTTCTGTGTCTGACTTATCTCACTTAGCATAAATCCTCACTGTCCATCATGTTGTTGCAAATGGTAGGATTTCCTTTTTGCTTGTAGCTGAGTAGTATTCCATTTCCATATATATATAATGGAATATATATACACACACCACATTTACTCATTGGTGGACACTTAGGTTGTTTTTGTACATTGGTTATTGTGAATAATGCTGCATTAAACTTGGTAGTGCACGTATCACTTTACTAACCTGTTTTCATTTCCTTTGGATATATTCCCAGAAGTCAGATTGCTACATCATGTGGTAGTTCTGTTTGTAATTTTTTGAGGAATTCCTGTACTCTTCTCCATAGTGACTAAACTGTTTATAGTCCCAACAGCTGTGCACAAGAGTTCCCTTTTTTCCCCACATCTTCACCAACACTTGTCACTCTTGTTTTCTTGGTGATAGCTATTGATACAGCTGTGAAAGGATATCTCACTGTGGTTTTGATCTGATCTTTATGATTTCTTTCCTTCTGCTAACTTTGGGGTTTTTTTGTTCTTCTTTCTCTAGTTGCTTTAGGTGTAAGGTTTATTTGCGATGTTTCTTGTTTCTTGAAGTAGGATTGTATTGCTCTAAACTTCCCTCTTAGAACTGCTTTTACTGCATCCCATAGGTTTTGGGTCATCGTGGTTTCATTGTCATTTGTTTCTAGGTATTTTTTGATGTTCTCTTTGATTTCTTCAGTGATCTCTTGGTTATTAAGTAGTGTATTGTTTAGCCTCCATATGTTTGTATTTTTTCCTATAATTGATATCTAGTCTCATAGCATTGTGGTCGGAAAAGATACTTGATACAATTTCAATTTTCTTACGTTTAACAAGGCTTGATTTGTGACCCAAGATATGATCTGTCCTGGAGAATGTCCCATGAGCACTTGAGGGGAAAGTGTATTCTGTTGTTTTTGGATGGAATGTCCTATAAATATCAATTAAGTCCATTTGTTTAATGTATCATTTACAGCTTGTGTTTCCTTATTTTCATTTTGGTTGCTCTGACCATTGGTGAAAGTGGGGTGTTAAAAGTCCCCTACTATTATTGTGTTACTGTCGATTTCCCCTTTTATGGCTGTTAGCATTTGCCTTATGTATTGAGGTGCTTCTATTTTGGGTTCATAAATATTTACAATTGTTATATCTTCTTGGATCAATCCCTTGATTATTATGTAGTGTCCTTCTTTGTCTCTTGTAATAGTCTTTACTTTAAAGTTTATTTTGTCTGATAGGAGAATTGCTACTCCAGCTTTCTTTTGATTTCCATTTGCATGGAATATCTTTTTCCATCCCCTCAGTTTCAGTCTGTATGTGTCCCTAGGTCTGAAGTAGGTCTCTTGTAGACAGCATATATGCCAGTCTTGTTTTTGTATCCATTCAGCCAGTCTGTGTCTTTTGGTTGGAGCAATTAATCCATTTACATTTAAGATAATTATCAATATGTATGTTCCTATTACCATTTTCTTAATTGTTTTGGGTTTGTTATTGTAGGTCTTTTCCTTCTCTTGTGTTTCTTGCCTAGAGAAGTTCCTTTAGCATCTGTTGTAAAGCTAGTTTGGTGGTGCTGAATTCTCTTAGTTTTTGCTTGTCTGTAAAGGTTTTAATTTCTCCATCAAATCTGAATGAGATCCTTTCTGGGTAATCTTGGTTGTAGGTTTTTCCCTTTCATCCCTTTAAATATGTCCTGCCACTCCCTTCTGGCTTGCAGAGTTTCTGCTGAAAGATCAGCTATTAACCTTATGGGGATTCCCTTGTATGTTATTTGTTGTTTTTCCCTTGCTGCTTTTAATATTTTTTCTTTGTATTTAATTTTTGATAGTTTGATTAATATGTGTCTTGGCGTGTTTCTCCTTGGATTTATCCTGTATGGGACTCTCTGTGCTTCCTGGTCTTGACTGACTATTTCCTTTTACATATTAGGGAAGTTTTCAACTATAATCTCTTCAAATATTTTCTCAGTCCCTTTCTTTTTCTTTTCTTCTTCTGGGACCCCTATAATTCGAATGTTGGTGCATTTAATGTTGTCCCAGAGATCTCTAAGACTGCCTTAAATTCTTTTCATTCTTTTTTTCTTTATTCTGCTCTGCAGTAGTTATTTCCACTATTTTATCTTCCAGGTCACTTATCTCTTCTTTTGCCTTAGTTATTCTGCTATTGATTCCTTCTAGAGAATTTTTAATTTTATTTATTGTGTTGTTCATCATTGTTTGTTTGCTCTTTAGTTCTTTTAGGTCCTTGTTAAACGATTCTTGTATTTTTTCCATTCTATTTCCAAGGTTTTGGATCATCTTTACTATCATTATTCTGAATTCTTTTTCAGGTAGACTGCCTATATCCTCTTCATTTGTTAGGTCTGGTGGGTTTTTACCTTGCTCCTTCATCTGCTGCGTGTTTCTCTGTCTTCTCATTTTGCTTCACTTACAGTGTTTGGGGTCTCCTTTTCACAGGCTGCAGGTACGTAGTTCCCATTGTTTTTGGTGTCTGTCCCCAGTGGCTAAGACTGATTCAGTGGGTTGTGTAGGCTTCCTGGTGCAGGGGACTAGTGCCTGTGTTCTGGTGGATAAGACTGGATTTTGTCTTTCTGGTGGCAGGACCATGTCCAGTGGTGTGTTTTGTGGTGTCTGTGACCTTACTATGATTTTAGTCAGCCTCTCTGTTAATGGGTGTGGTTGTGTTCCTGTCTTGCTAGTTGTTTGGCATAGGGTGTCCAGCACTGTAGCTTGCTGATCGTTGAGTGGAGCTGGGTCTTATCATTGAGATGGAGATCTCTGGGAGAGCTTTCGCCTTTTGATTTTACATGGAGCTGGGAGGTCTCTGGTGGACCGATGTCCTGAACTCGGCTCTCCCACCTCAGAGGCACAGGGCTGACACCCAGCTGGAGCACCAAGACCCTGTCAGCCACAAGGCCTCTAGTGTTGGAGGGTCTCCTGCAGAGGCGGGGGGTGGCTGTGGCTCACCGTGGGGACAGGGACACTGGCAGCAGAAGTTCTGGGAAGTACTCCTTGGCATGAGCCCTCCCAGAGTCTCCTCACTGTGGTTTTGATTTGTATTTTCCAGGTGATTCGTAATTTTTTCACGTACCTGTTGGCCATTTGCATGTCTTCCTTGGAAAAATGCCTCTTCAGTTCCTCTGCCCATTTGAAAATTGGATTGTTTGCTTGTTTGTTTGGTTTTTGTTACTGAGTTATATGAAGTTTTCGTAACTGATGGATATTAATCCCTTATTCATTACATGGTTTGCAAATAATTTCTCCCATTCTGTCGGTGCCTTTTAATTGTGCCGTTGTTGCTTTTGCTCTGTAGAAGCTTTTAAGATTGATATAGTTCCACTTGCTGATTTTTTCTTTTGTTATTTGTGCGTTCGGTGTCATATGCAAAATATCAGTGCCAAGACCAATATCAAAGATCTTCCATCCTATGTTTACTTCAGGGTGTTTTATATCAGGTCTTATGTTTACTCTTTGATCCTTTTCAAGGTGATTTTTGTGAGTAGTGTAGGATAGGCCCAACTTTCTTTTCTACGTATGGTTATTTAGTTCTCCCAGCATCACTTGTTGAAGAGACTGTCCTTTCCCCGTAGGCTGTTCTTGCTTCTCTTGTCATGTATTGATTCCTCAAGGTGTAAAATTAGATTGTTTCTTTGCAATTTTTCCCATTTCTTAATATCTGCATTTATCACTGTAAACTTTCCTCTCAGGTCTGCTTTTGCAGCATCCCATAGGTTTACGTATGATGTGTTTTTATTTTCAGTTGTTTTAAGATAATCTTTGATTCCCATTTTGATTTCTTCATTCACCCATTGGTTGTTCATGAGTTTGTTGTTTAGTTTCCATACATTTGTAGATTTTCCAGCTCTTGATTGTTATAAGCATAGCTGTCCCAGCTTCCTTTTGGTTTCCACTTGCATGGAATATCTTTTCATCCTTTCACTTTGAGTTTATGTGCATCCTTAAAGTTTTCTTGTTGGCACCATACAGTTGGGTCTTGTTTTTCGTCCATCCAGCCACTTATGTGCCTTTTGATTGGTGAATTCAATCCATTTACATTTAGAGTAATTATTAATATGTGAGGACTTATTAATGACACTTTATTAATTGCATTTTGGTTTTGTATTTCCATTATTTCTCTCTTTCTGCCTGCATTTGTATATTGGTTATTTTCCATGGTGGTATGCTCTTTTTCCCCCTTTTTTGTCTTTTGTGGATCTCCTCCAGATTTTTGTTTTATTGTTACCAAGGGGGTTATGTGTAAAACATCTTACACATAAAAAAGTCCAATTCAGGCTGAAAGCAACTTATTTTTACTCCCTAATGTGTCTACCATTTTGCTCCTCCCTTTGTATTATTGATGTCACAATTTACCTCTTTTTTGTTGTATATTTATTAACAACTTATAGCAGCTGTAGTTACTTTTCCTACTCTTTCATTTAGCCTTTATACTATAGTTGAATAGTTAACACACCATACTACTACAGAGTTATAGTTTTCTAAGTCTGACTGTATATTTCTCAATTTGTCCAGTGTATTGTATAATTTTGTATGTTTTCATTTGGCTGATTAGCCTGTTTTCATTTCAGCTTGAAGAACTCCTTTAAGCATTTCTTGCAAGGCAGATGTAGTCATGGTGAACTCCCTTAGATTTTGTTTGTCTGGGAAAGCCTTTACTTTACTTCTTCATATATGAAGAATAATTTTGCTAGATAAAGCATTCTTGGCTGACCATTTTTATCTTTCAGCTCTTCAGATATGTCATTCTGCTGTCCCCTGGCCTGAAGAGTTTCTGCAAAGAAATCTGCTGATAGCCTAATGGCAGTCCATTGTAGATTTAATTCTTTTTTTATTTTTTCCCTGCCTGCCTTTAAAGTCTCAGAGAATGTCATTTTGCATTAAGATAATAGGATAGTCTGTTAGCCTTGTAGACTTGTATATCCAAGTATTTCCTCAGATTTTGGAAGTTCTCAGCTATTATTTCTTTAAATTAACTCCCTGCCCTCCCCCTTCTCTGGCTGGAACCCTGATGATTCTGATATTTGCCTTTTTGATGGATATTCATAGATCACGTAGGCTTTCTTTGCTCTTTTTTAATCTAAATTCCCTCTTCTGTCATTTCAAAATTCCTATCCTCCAAGTTACATTTTTTTTTTCTTCCATATAGTCAGGCCTGCTGCAGATTTTCTGTATTGCATAATTCTTCAGGTCATTCATTGAATTTTCAGTTTCAGAATTTTGTTTGGTTCTTTATAATAATATTAATAATTTCCTTCTCTTTAATAAAGAAAAGGAAATAAAGAAATCATTTTATTCCTGATTTCATTGAGTTGTCTTTCTGAGTTTTCTTGTAACTTGTTGAGTTCCTTCGGAATAGCTAATTTGAATTCTTTATTAGTTAGATCATATGTTCTGCACCTTGTAGCTTGGTTGCTGGAAAATACTGTTTTCTTTTTGTGATGCTGTATTTCCTTGGTTTTATTTATAGTTCTTGTGGATATGGTTTGACGCTGTCACATTTGAAGGAGTAGATACCTCCTTAACTCTGCTCGTGCCCTCTGCATATGACATATTATCTTTATAGTGTTGATATTTGAGTTTTTTCCCCTGTGAAGCTATATCTGCTCCAGTATACTTCTTATCCCCTGTGGGCAGACTTTTAAGCTTTTATGTCTACTTGGCTTTTAACATTTCACCAGGTTGGCTGTTGGAAACCTCTTTTGTTTCTCAGAATGTAGCCACTATAGCTCAGATTTGTGGTTTCCCACTTACTGTGAGAAACCACTGACTGTGGTGTCTTGTTTTCTTAGTGGGCTCCCTGTTTACCAGCACACATTTCCGGAGGTTCACTCTGGAGTGAGCACAAGGAGCCAGCAGCAAAGTGGGAGGAGGTGTGGGTGACAGCACTGAGGTGTATTGAGAGTGCCCACAGACCTAGTTGTGCAATCTCAGTGGGTGGTGTTCCAACAGGCTCATGGCTGGCGTGCTACCCCTTTAATGCTATTCGAAATTCTTTTCTCCTCTTTGCCATCATCCTCCCTTCCCTCAGTTGTGAAGCTCCCACCTTAGTACTCCAGGTGCTGGTGAAGAGAAATGGGTTTCTCCAGCCATATCCTGCCCAGCTGGGGTAGCCTGTTACCCACTGCTTTCTTTTCCCCATGAAGGAGAGGTTACCTCCACTGGATAAATCAACCTTGTTCAGTGTTTCCTTGGGGGAGGGGCAGCACCAGTAAAGTTTCTCATAATTCCTTCTCTGTGACCAAATTCAAGTCCTTTTTTGAAGGCTGGACTTCTGCAAGTTTTCTTTCATGCATGAGCACTTGCCAGGGATAGTACTCACTCAATTTTTGCCTGATAGCAGCCAGTGGGGGTCTAGGCAGATTTGCTGGCCCTGCTGGTTCAGCAGCCCTTAGAGAGATTTGTCTGTTTCTTGCTACACTGTTGGTGGAGATTCCTCACAGGTCCTTTGGAGTGAGGTGCTAGGTCCCAAAATACCCACAGAGGAGATTCATTTATGTAAGGATATCTAATTAAAAAGGGAGATATAAAGGAGGACCATCTTATGCCACCATGTTGCTGATGTCACTTCCTATTATACTTATCATTATTAGGCAAAGAATAATTTAACTATAAAAATAGTGCACACAAAACACTATTTTGGTCCATGGAATTATCATGCTGACCCTGGCATTTTTTTAATTGAAGAAAACAGTCTGTGAAGGCTATTTAAATTGCTATATGGTTGAATGTGCTTTGACTTCTTTAACATTCATATTTTTCCTTTGATATAAATGGCCTCATTTTTATTTTTATTGAATTGCTCTGTGAGGTAATGATACTTTTGTATCTCACAGTACAAGCTGGTTAATTATTTGTTTTATAATTAAAGTGTTATGTGTATAAATATTAGCGGTTTAACCTTTTTTTCCTAGAAAAGAATGATGAAATTAAAATGAAGTATTAATGTTATATTTAAATTCCAACCATTATATTGTAATAATGTCTCAGATAGCAGATAGAAGCCACTGATAGATATGTATCCTTTTCAAGTCTTTAAAGTATCACAGATGAGTACCTTTTTTTTATAAAATTTTCAGAAAACATAGTGTAGTATTCAGAATAACGGCCCTAAAGATGTACACATTCTAATGCCCAGAATCTCTGAATATATTGCCTTACAAGGCAAAAGGAATTAAGGATGCAGATGCATAATTAAGGTTGCTAATCAGTTCACCTTGAGGTGGGACTAATCTAATCATTGGAGTCCCTAAATGTAGAAGAGGGAAAAGAGAGAGTCAGAGATAAGTGGTCTTAAAAGGACTCAGCTTGCTCTGCCTGCTTTTGAAATGGGGTTAGAAAAGTCATGAGCCCCACAATGTGGTGTCTTCCACAAGCTCACAACAGCAAGGAAACCGCTTCTTTCTTGGAGCCTCTAGAAAGGAATGTAGTTCAGTGCAACCCCTTGATATTAGCCTAGTGAGACCCATGTCAAATTCTGACCTATAAAACTGTAAGATAATAAATTTTCATTGTGTTAAGCCATTAAATTTGTGTTAATTCGTTGTGGTAGTAATAGAAAACTAATACACTTAGCAAAACATAATTCATTCTGTGTCTTTAAAATTATCTTCCCTTTCCTTCAGTTTAGCACTAAATACTTACTGAGTTTCTACCATGTCCCAACCTTATGTTAGATTCTAGGGACAAGAAGAAGAATAAGTCACATATCTTGTACTTCCCTTTGTTTCCTTCATTGGTACTTCAAAAGCACTAGATGGAAACTAATATTAGAATATTTTCTGAAGGTGGAAATTATCAGTTTTTACAAGGCCACAATTATCTCTGTATCTCCTGCCTTTAAAATTTGTACATATAAGTAGAAGAAATAGAACTTACAGTAAAATGAATTAGATTTTTGACGTTTAAATTAACATCTAACACAATGTCATAAATTTTCCTTTTAGAGTAATTGTATTAAGTTTAAAATGCATATTTATAAATGCAGATTGGTGATGGTTTCATATTGCTATAGATGACTGAGTTTAGTTCTACTGATTGCTTTATCTCTTGGGAGTGTGCTGGGTTTTTCTTGTTTTTACATATGCCTTGTAATTTTTTTCTTGAAAGCATGTTGTCTTCTGTAGATCCATAGAACTGTAGTATGTAGCTTTCATCTCTGGAAAATGGACATGCCTCTCTTTCTGCTAAGAATGTAATATGGGCATTTCTCACTTCATTTGTTAAGAAGACTGTACTATCGCCATTGAATGTTCTACTTTTATCAAAAATCCAATGACTGTGTATATTTGTTTGGGTTTATTTCAGGACTCTATTCTGATCTGTTGATTTAATATGTCTGTCCTTTCATCAGTACCACCCTGTCTTGATTGCTTTAGCTTCCTGAAGTCAGGTAGTATGATTCCTCTTTGTTCTCTTTCAAAATTGCATTGGCTATTTAATTCCTTTGCCTATCCATATCAACTAGTCCGTATCTTTAAAATATCCTGGTGGAATTTAGAGTGGGATTGGCTTAAATGTATAGATCAATTTGAGGAAAGTTGACATTTTTAAAATAATAAATTAAGTTACCACTGTTGAACAATAACAAGTTAAATATTCCATTCCATAAACGTGATGTATTTTTCCATTTATACAGGACTTTAAATTTTTTCAACTTTCTTTAGATTTTTATAATTTTCAGTGTACAGATTCTGTACATATATTTTTACATTTATTTTAAGTATTTTTTGGGGGGGGTACTATTATAAATGATACTGTTTTCTTAAATTTTTATTTTTTTGCCCATCAAAAGTGTGTAGAAATACTATATATTTATATCTATATCTTGTATCTTGTGATTTTGATAAACTCAGTTTATTAACTCTAGGAACATTTTTGTGGATTCTTTGTGTTTATAGAGAGTTGAATGCAAATAAAGACATGTTTGTATCTTCCTTTCTAATCTGTATACCTTTGTTTCTTTCTCTTGCCTTATTGCACTGGTTTGGACTTCCGATGTTATGTGGATGTAAGTGGTAAGAGAAGAGGATATACTTGATTTTGATCTTAGGGGAAAAGAAGTCTTTCTTCATTAAGTATTATATGAGTTCCAGGGTTTTTTTAAATGTCATTTATCAAGTCAAAGAAGTTCACTTCTATTACTAGTGCTGAGAGTTTTACCATGCTGAGTTTTATCAAATGCTTTTTTTCTGTACCCATTGATAAGATCTTTAAAAATTTTTTTTTCAAATTCTTTTTATTCTGGTAAAATACACATAACATAAAATTTACCATTTTAACCATATTTAAGTGTACAGTTCAGTGATATTAAATACATACATAACACTGTATATCATCACCCCCATCCATCTTCATAACTCATGTTCATAACTGAAACTTTACGTATTAAATGATAACTCCCTATTCCCCTCACCTCACCTTTGGCAACAATCATTATACTTTCTGTCTCTATTATTTTGTATCTAAGCACCTCATATAAGTAGAATCATACAGTATTTATCTTTCTGTGACTGTTTTATTTCACTTAGCATCATATGGGTTCATCCATGTTGTAGCATATTGCAGAATTTCATTCTTTTTAAAGATTGAATAATATTCCATGGTATGTAGATACCACATTTTGCTTATATATTCATCTGTTGATGGACACTTGGGTTGCTCCCACATTTTAGGCATGTGAATAATGCTATTATGAACATGTGTACAAATATAAATGTCTCTTCAATAACCAGACTTCAACTTCAATTTTTTTAGTTATACACTTAGATTGGAATTACTAGATTATGTGGTAATCCTGTTTTTAATTTTTTGAGGAACTGCTCTGCTGTGTTCCACAGCAACTGTACTTTTTTACATACTTAGCAACAGTGCACAAGGATCTCAATCCTTCCACATCCTTGCCAACAATTGTTTTCTGGTATTTTTTTTTTTTTTTAAATAGGAGCGAGCCTTATGGGTTTGAGGTAGTATCTCATTTTAATTTTGATTTGCATTTCCCTAATGATTAGTGATGTTGAACATCTTTTCATGTGCTCATTGGTCATTGAATATTTTCTTTGGAGAAATTTCTATTTAAGTCCTTTGCTCATTTTTAGTCTGGTGGTTTATTTTTTTTTTATTGTTGAGTTTTAAGAGTTCTCTCTATACTCTGGATGTATTAATCCCTTGTCAGATAAATGATATGCAAATATTTTCTCCCATCCTGTGGGTTGCATTTTCACTCTGTTGATAGTGTCTTTTGATGCACAAAATTTTTAAATCTTCATTAAGTCCAGTTTATTTATTCTTTATTTTGTTACCTGTGCTTTTGGTGTCATATCCAAATAATCATTACCAAATCTGATGTCAGGAAGCTTTTCCCTTATTTTCTTCTAAGAGTCTTATAGTTTTAGGTCTTACATTTAGATCTGTGGTCCATTTTGAGTTAATTTTTGTGTATGGTGTTAAATAAGGGTCCAACTTAAATCTTTTGCATGTGAACATCCAGTTTTCCCAGCACCATTTGTTAAAAAGACGATCCTTGCCCCATTGAATGGGCTTGGCATCTCTGTCAAAAAAGTTTTGAACAAATATACAAGGATATATTTCTGGTCTTTATTCTATTCCATTAGTCTGTATGTTTGTCTTTATACCAGTACCACAACACACTATGTTGATTACTGTTGCTTTGTAATAAGTTTTGAAATCAAGAGGTATGAATCCTCCAATTTTGTCCTTTTTCAAGATTATTTTGGCTCTTCAGGATCACATGAAATTCCATATGAATTTCAGGATGGGTTTTTCTATTTAGGCAAAAAATGTCATTGAGACTGATAGGGATCACGTTGAATCTGTAGATCACTTTGAATAGTCGTGACATTTTAACAAAATTAATTCTTTCAATCCATGAATGTGGGACATGCTTTCATTTTTCGTGTTGTGTTTAATTTCTTTTAGCAATGTTTTGTAGTTTTCATTGTACAAATCTTTTGCCTCCTTAAGTTACTTCATAAGTATATTTTCTTTTTTGATGCTATTGTGTTTGAATTGTTTTTGAAATTTTCTTTTCAGATTGTTTGTTATTGTATAGAAATGAAACTAATTTCTGTGTGTTAATTTTGTATTCTGCAATTATGATTAATTCACGTATTCTAATTATTTTGTGTATGTGGAATCTTTAGAGTTTTCTACATATAAGATCATGTCATCTGCAAACAGAGAAAATTTTACTTCTTTCTTTCCAATTTGGATGCCTTTTATTTCTTTTTTTCCCTAATTGCTGTCTAGAACTTCCAGTACTGTGTTAAATGGAAGTGGTGAAAGTAGACATCCTTGCCTTGTTCTTGATCTTAGAGGAAAAGCTTTTAGTCTTTCACTTTTAGTCTTTTGAGTATGCTGTTCACTGTAGCTATTTCATCTAAAGCTTTTGTTATGTTGTGGTATTTTTTTTTCTATTCCTAGTTCTTGAGTGCTTTTAGGAAAGAGTGTTGAATTTTGTCAGATGCTTTTTCTGCATCAATTGAGATGACCATTTATTTATTTTTCCCTTCATTCTGTTAATGTGGTATATTACATTGATCAATGTCCATTTGTTGTATCATCCTAACATTCCAGGAATAAACCCTACCTAGTCGTGATGTGTAACCCTTTTAGTATGCTGCTAAATTCAATTTGCTAATATTTTTTTTGAGGAGTTTTGCATCGGTATTCATAAGGGATGGTAGTTTGTAGTTTTCTTGTGTCTTTGTCTGGCTTTGGTATTAAGGTAATGCTGACCTTATAGAATGAGTTGGGAAATATTCTCTCCTCTTTGGTTTTTGGAACAGTTTGAAAAGGATTGCTTCAGTTCTTTAAATATTTGGTAGAATTCACCCATGAAGCCATCTGGTCTAGGGCTTTTTTTATGGTCAGGAGATGTTTGTTCATTGATTCAATTTTCTTAATAGTGATAAGTCTATTCAAATTGTTTATTTCTTCATAATTCAGTCTGGGTAGGTTTTGGGCTTCTAGGAATTTGTCCATTTCATCTAGGCTATCAAATTTGCTGGTGTAAAATTGTTCCTAGTACTCTTTAGTCATCATTTTGCTTCTGTAGAATCAGTAGTAATATCCTCACTTTCATCTTTGATTTTAGTAATTTGTATCTTCTCTCTTTTCCTCTTAGTTCATCCAGGTAAAGTTTTGTTGATTTTGTGATCTCTTCCAAAAAACAAATTTTGGTTTCATTGATTTTCTCTATTGTTTTTCTGTTTTGTGTTTCATTTATATCTGAGCTAATCTTTTATTATCTCCTTCCTCTGCTAGCTTTAGAATTAGTTTGTTCTTTTTCTAGTTCCTTAAGTTGTAAAGTTGTTTATTTGAGATTTTCCTTGTTTGTAACATTTACAGCTATTTGTTTACCCTTTAGCATCACTTTGGCCACATCCCATAAGTTTTGGTATGTCATGTTTTTGTTTTATTCATCTCTTTAAGTGTTTTCCAGTTTCCCTTGTGATTTTTTCTTTGATCCATTGACTGTTTAATCTTTAGTGTTTAATATAGTTACTTATATGGATTGATTTTCAAATGTTGAATCTCATATTTTATTCCTAGAATAAACCCCATTTGGTGATGATTTATTATCCTGCTTCTATATTGCTAAATCCTGTTTGCTCATCTTTTTAAAGGATTTTGTGTCCTTTTTCATATGAGATGTTTGTCTGTGGTTTTTCTTTTCTTGATGTCTTTGTCTTTTGTCATTAGAGTAGGTTATGACCTCATAAAATTAGTCAAGAAGTCTTTCCTCTTTCATTTTCTGGAAGAGATTGAGTAGAGTTGGTTTTTTTTTTCTTACCTATTTGATAGAATTCACCTGCAAAATCTTCTTGGGCTGGTGATTTCATTCTTTTTTTAACTACAAAATTTCATTAATAGACATAGGACTATTCATGTTATCTATTTATTCTAGAGTGAGTTTGGGTACTTTTATGTTTGAAAGAACTGGTCCATTTCATCTAATTTGTTAGTTTTTTGGGCAAAGAGCCGTGTGTATTATTTTTCTTATGCTTTTTTTTTTTTTTTTTTTTTTTTTGCTGTACGCGGGCCTCTCACTGTTGTGGCCTCTCCCATTGCGGAGCACAGGCTCCGGACGCGCAGGCTCAGCGGCCATGGCTCATGAGCCCAGCTGCTCCGCGGCATGTGGGATCTTCCCGGACCGGGGCACGAATCCGTGTCCCCTGCATTGGCAGGCGGACTCTCAACCACTGCGCCACCAGGGAAGCCCTCTTATGCTTTTAAAGTATATGGTGTCTATATAGATGTTGCCAAAAGATTTCTGCTTCTTTTCTCACTTTTTTCCTGTGAGTATTTATAGAGTTTGATTATTATTGTTGACTCTTTCAGTGAACCAACTTTTGGTTTCATTGATTCTCTGGAAAAAGAATGTGTGTTCTGTTGCTGTTGAATGGGCTATCTTATAAATGTCAGTTAGTTCAAGTTCTTGATAGTATTGTTCAGATCTTCTTTATCCTTTCTGATTTTCTGCTTGTTTTATCAGTTACTGATAAAGCAGTTTTGAAGTCTCCAAGTAGAATTGTGGATTCATCTATTTCTCCTTTCAGGTTTGTCAGTTTTTGCTTCATATATTTTGAAGGTCTTTTTTTAAGTACATAAACATTTAGGACTATTATATCTTTGGGGATAACTAAGTCCTTTGTTATGAAATAATCCTTCTTTATTGCTGGTAATATTCTTTGTTTTGAAGTCTACGTTGCCTCACATTGCTATAACAACTCCAGCTCTCTTTGATTAATGTTTGCCTCGTGTATCCTTTTTCATTCTTTTACCTTTAACTTATCTTTGTCTTTATACTTAAAGTGGTTTTCTTGGACACAACATATGGTTAGGTTTTGCTTTTTTAAAATCCAATCTGAAAATTCTGTGTTTAAATCAGTATGATTAGACTGTTTGCACCTAATATGATTTATTTATATAGTTGGATTGATTGAAATCCACTATCTTTTCAGTCTCTTCCTATTTCTTTTTTTTGACGAAAGTTCATAATGCAATTGACAAGGAAATTTAGTTATTTCTGAGATATACATTTTAAAGTAATAACTAGAATTATGACTTATAACATTATACCAGAACATACAAGATTTTTAGGAATTTCATACTTTTTTATGATTACATTTAGTGTCTACTCTTTGCTTAGTATTTAATTTTTTTCTTTTTTAGTTGATAACCTAAGGTTTACAAAATATATCTTTATGTGTAATGAGTCTACTTGCAAATAATACATGCTTCATATGTAGTATAAGGACCTCACCACAGTATATTCCCAGTTTTTCCTTCCCATACTTTTTGCTAATGTTGTTATAATTCTTCTATTAGAAAAAGCACTATACACTACTCCTATTATAGACCAGAGCTTGGCAAACATTTTCTGTGAAGGACCAGGTAACAATAAATATTTTTGATTTTTATGTACCACGTTGTTTTTGTAACTACTCAGTTCTGCCACAAGATTTGGTTCATGGGCAATGTGTTGCTGACCACAGCTTCAAACATTTGGTCATCTTATAAAGCAATTAAAAGTAAAAGACAAAAAAAGAGTGTTTATTTCACCTTCATTACATAAATAAACACAAGAGTGTTTATTTCACCTTTATTACATTTCCAGTGTTCCTCATTTTTTAGAGTAAATCCAAGTGGATGTTTGGTATCACATTCATTCTCCCTCAAAAATTTCCTTTACCATTTCTTGTAATACTAATCTGCTTGCAATGAAGTTTTTTACATCTTGTTTGTATCTTTTATCTGAATGATACTTCATCTGCTACAGAATTCTCAATGGGCAGATTTGGGGGTATTTTATTTGTTTTCTTTTGGAACTTTAAAAATATTATGCCATTGTCTTCTGTCTTTCATGGTTTCTGATGAGAAGTATGCTGTAATTTTTAAACATCTTTTTATATCTTAATTTTTCTGTATGTATCTGTCTTTTTTCTCTGACTTTCTATGCAATGTTTTTTCTTGGTTTTTGACTTTTAGCAGTTTTAATATATCTTTAGTTGTTGTTTTTTGGTATTTAGCCTTCTCTGTGTTCTCTGAGCTTCTTGAATTTCTTGCTTTTTGTCACTAACTTTGCAAAATTCTTAGCTGTTATTTCTCTATATATACCTTTTACTTCTGAGCTTTCAATTACATGTATGTTAGAACTTTGATATTTATCCCAGAGGTATTGGATGCATTGTTTATTGTTTTTTGCCCCCAGTCATTTTTTCTAATTACATTTCTGTTATGATAATTTCTTGTGACATGCTTAATTACCTGACTCTTTCCTCAGCTCTGCTGTGTCTGTTCATGAGTCTGTTGAAGGCATTCTTCATCTCTTTTAATATTTATATAATTTCCAGCATTTCTATTTGATTCTTTTAGTTTTCATCTCTCTGCTAATATTTTCCACCTGACCTTACATGTTGACTATCTTTCCCATTAGATCTTTTAACATTTAATCATAATAGTAATTTAAAATTCCTTGTTTAGTGATTTCAACATCTATTTCAGATCTGAGTCTGGCTCTATTGATTGTTTTGAATGTGCATTAATTTTCTTGCTTTTTTACGTCTTATAATTTTTCTTGAAACTGTCATCCTGCATAATTGTGTGTATGCCTGGAAATGGGCTTGCTTTCTTTCTATTAAATCTTTAGTTTGAAAGAATGTTTGAGATGTTTGAAAGAAGCACTAAGTTCCCTATATGTAAAAGAAGCTATCACAAGCTCTGTTGAGGTAACAAATTTACATACTGTTTTACTGTCTTCTTGTTATTAAATGTTTTTTTTAATCACTTTTTGAGGGAGGTCTTACTCTTCATAGTTCATTCTCTCATGTATACTTTTTAAAACAGTCTTTTAGGTTATGAACTGAATTTATTCCCATTTTACAAATGTGAAAACTTAAGTAGACAAACTTACCTGAAGCTAAACATCTATCAAATGGCAGAATTGGGACTGGATTCTCCAGGTCTATCTGATTTCCTACCTGTGTTTTTAACTATTACCCTGTTTAGAAGCATTTTGCTTAACAAAAATATTTTTGGGTATCAGTTATATTGAGGATCCAGTGGTAAGTGCTGCGGAGGGAGGATGTGATCATTATGAAGTGGTCTGCATTTAATATGCTAATATTCTAAGAATGGACTTTAAAGAGTATCCCTTTTCCCTTAGCAATTGGAGTGGTAGAAATACACAGTAAAAGATTTTATTTATAAATGATACTTGGTTTACATATTTTAGAGAAACCTTTTGGGTTACTGTGAAGGATTCATTAACATTTAAATAGGCCAGTTCTCCTCAGGAGTAGGACCATCATTGGCTTGGTTCCCAGGCCATTACTTATTCAAAGCTCATGAGTGACACAGCCCAGAAGACACCGTACAAAGATAAATTGGATTGTAGAGCACAATATGGGGGTATAATTCAACATGTGGAAGTGATAATTGACTGAAACACAGTAAGAGGATAAGGAAGAACAGAGAACATTCTCCCCAAGCCTTAGAGTATACCTTCAGCAAGGATAGGGAGGAAGAAAAAAATCATTGGAGAAGAACAAGTTGATAAGGTGTTTAGAGAATCAGAATACTGGCAATGCTGTACAATAGAATTTTCTGTGATAATGAAAATATTCTATATCTGTGCTTGTAGATATAGAAAATATTCTATATCTGTGCTGTACAGTAGAAAATATTAACCACCTTAAATTCCCTTTCAAGCTAGAGGACTTCCCAAGCATTGTCCACCCGGGATTTAATCCACTGATTTTGAGGGCTGGTTTACTTCTCCTAATTATGCTTAGGGCAGACTGACTTCCTTTCTCAGTTACTTCTCTGACTTCACATTTTCACTTTATTTTAGACAGGTAATTCTTTACTCTCTTCAGCTCTTTGGCTTTTGGAAGTTTTTTGTTCCCATATCTTATTTAATAATTTGTTTTTGTTGGGAATGTTGGTCTAAGTAACCTAATCTATTAGAAACAGGAATCTTGTTTTTAATTTCATCAAAGCATGCTGTGTTCATAATTTTCCTGAGCTCTATGGCATAATATTTCTTTTGTATGTTTCTCCTTTATAATGTTTTCCCATGTTCTTTTTCACCATTTTTTTTGCAGGATTTTTTCATAGGTCCCATGTTGAGAAAATCTTTATTGTCACTTTTCATTGGTGATGTCCTTCTTATAAGCTGGAGAAGTAGGCAGCTTGAATGTTTGATCAGTTGTCTTCCGACACTTTTCTCATCAACATTGTTTTTCCATATGACTGCTTTCTTAGGTAGCCAGAATCTCCCCTGAAGCCCCATATATTATGGATTCTTTTTTCTATCTCTTTGTGTTCTTATTGCTATTTTTATTTTCAGATTGTATAGGGGACAGGTATCTTTTTTTTTTTCTGTTAACCTAGAAGTTCTGTTTTGTCTTTAGATGGGACTGCTGTTTATACATGACATAGTTAACACAAATTTAAGTCTTAAAATTTAGTTCTATGCCAGTTCCTAACCTTGCCTTTTCTGTATTTCCACGTGCTTGTCTTTTGATAACATTGCATTTTCCTCCTTGTCTGAAAGAGTCTGTTAAATGATTTAGAAATTAGTACAATACTTTTAGTGGCCTCTTGCTTCTTTATATATGTAATGAGGCTTTGGATTAGTTGATTTCAAAGATTTCCCTCTCCAGTTAGTAATTTCTTTGCAGGCTTATTGTTTCTAAAACTTTCTTTTTGTAGTTTATCAGTTCAAAAGTAAGTAGGTACTACAGGGATAAACTGTAATTTAAAAAATTTCTTGAATCTTCTGTTAAGTGATATTGATCCACACAGAAATCTGCACATAAATGTTTATAGCCATTTTATTTATAATTGCCAAAAATTGTAAGAAACCAAGATGTCTTCAATAGGTAAGTGGACAAACTGTGGCACACTGATACAATGGAACATTATTCAGCAATAAAAAGAATGAGTTGTCAAGTCTTAAAAAGACATGAAACTTAAATGCATATTTCAGAGTATAAGAAATGTCTGAAAATGTTACTTTATGATTCCACCTACATAACATTCTGGAAAAGGCAAAGTATATAGAGATAGTAAAAGGATCAGTTATTTTCTGGGGGATTGAGGAAGGACATGGAGGAGGGATTAATAAGTGGAGTACAAAGGGTTTTGAGGGCTGTAAAACTATTCTGTGTGTTACTGTAATAGTTCATGACACTATACATTTGTCAAAAGCCATAGAACTGTACAATACAAAGAGGGAACCCTAATGTAAACTCTGGGCTTTAGTTAATGATATACCTACATTGGTTCATCAGTTGTAACAAGTTTACTATACTAATGTAAGATGTTAATACTAACAGAAACTGTGTGGCATGGGGGGATGTGAGTAGCAGAGTGAGTAGCAGAGGAGAAGATAGAAACTACTTTCTGTATAATTTTTCTGTAAATATAAAACTTATTCTAGAAAGTAAAATCTACTAATTAATTAGAAGATACCGATACCTGATAAAAAGTTTAAAGTATTGAGTATACAAAGTAATCAAATAAACTTAAGTGGTATCTAAGTAAAGTAACAAAACAACATTATTTGAGAATATGTTTCTTTTTATTGTTAACAATTTGGTCCTTATTCTGCCGTATTTTTTTTTAACAATACCTGTATTTTTTACCAATACCTTTATTTTTTTAACAATACCTCATTTCTGTTCCTGTGTTTATTTTTCTTTTCTTTTTGGTTGTTTCTATTAGGTGTACTAGCCCTATCTTGGTACCCACCTGACTCAAATGATGAGAATGGAGAACCTACTGATAACTTGGTACCAACTATTTTGGATAAAGCTCATAAATATAATCTGAAGGTATTTAATTTAATTTATTTTATTGAGATGTAATTGGCATATAACATTAGATTAGTTTGTGTTCAACATAATGATTTGATATATGTATATATTGTGAAATGATTATCACAGTTAGTCTAGTTAACTTCCATCACCACATGTAGTTACAATTTTTTTTTCCTATGATGAGAATTTTTAAGTTCTGTTCTTTTAGCATCTTTTAAATATACGATACAGTATTATTAACTGTAGTTATCAAGGTGTACTTTACATCCTGGAGGCTTACTTATTTTATAACTGGAAGTTTGTGCCTTTTAACTATCTTCACCCACTTCACCCACCCCCTGTCTCAGGCAACTACAGATCTGTTCTCTGTATCTATGAATTGGTTGTTTATGTTTTCTTTTTGTGGGGTTTTTTGGTGTTGCTTTGTTTTGTTTTTGATTCCATATATAAGTGAGATCATATGGTATTTGTCTTTTTGCTTCCTTTGGATAAGTACCCAGAGGGGGAATTGCAGGAAAATATAATACTATTTTAAATTATTTTAAGAAACTCCATACTGTTTTCATAGTGGCTGCATCAATTTATGTTCACAAGGGTTTCCTTTTCTCCACATGCTAACACTTCTTATTTCTTGTGTTTCTGTTAATAGCCATTCAAACAGGTATGAGGTAATATCTCATTGTGGTTTTGATTGGCATTTCCCTGATGATTAGTGATGTTGAGCACCTTTTCAAGTACCTGTTGGCCATCTGTACGTGTTCCTAGGAAAAATGTCTATCCAGAACTTATGCCCATTTTTCAATCAGATTTTTTTTTGCTAATGTGTTGTAGGAGTCCTTTATATATTTTGCATATTAACCCCTTGTCAGATACATGATTTGCAGATATTTTCTCCCATCTATTATGTTACCTTTTCATTTGTTAGTGGTTTCATGTGCTGTATAGAAGCATTTTTGATGTAGTGCCACTTGTTTATTTTTGCTTTTGTTGTTTTGGTTTTGGTGTCAAATCCAGAACATCATTACCAACACTAATTTCAAGGAGCTTACTACCTTTATTTTCTTCTAAGAGTTTTATGGTTTCAGGTCTTATGCTTAAGAATTTAATCCATTTTTAGGTAGTTTTTGTGTATGGTGTAAGATGGTGGTTCAGTTTCATTCTTTTGCATGTGGCTGCTCAGTTTTTCCAACACCATTTATTGAAAAGACTGTCCTTTCCCCATTGTATATTCTTAGCTCCTTTGTTATTAATTGACCAGAGGTGCCTGGGCTTATTTCTGGGCTCTCTATTCTGTTCCAGTGATCTATGTGTCTGTTTTTATGTTCTGATTAGTATAGCTTTGTAATATAGTTTGAAATCAGGGAGTGTGATGCCTCCAGCATTGTTCTTTTTTCTCAGTATTGCTTTGGCTTTAGGGTCTTTTGTGGTTCCATACTAATTTTAGGATTGTATGTTTTATTTCTGTGAAAAATGCCTTTGGGATTGCATTGAATCTATGGATTGCTTTTGATAGTATGGACATCTTAACAAAATTAATTCTTCCAATCCATGAGTGTGGGCTATCTTAACATTTATTTCTGTTTCTTTAATGTCGTTTATTAACATCTTATGATTTTCAGTGTACAGATCTTTCATGTTCTTGGTTAAGCTTATTTCTAGGTATCTTATTCTTTTTGATGCAGTTGTACAATAAATAGGATTGTTTCCTTAATTTATCTTTCTGAGTTCATAATTAGTGAATACAAATGCAAGTGATTTGTGTATATTGATTTTGTATCCTGCAAGCTTATTGAATTTGTTTATTTTAACAGTTTTTTGATAAAATCTTTAGAGTTTTCTATGTCACACAGTGTCATCTGCAAATAGAGACAGTTTTACTCCTCCTTTTCTGAATTGGATGCCTTTCATTTGTTATTGTTGTTGCATTATTGCTCTGGCTAGGAGTTCCAATGCTTTATTGAATAAAAGTGGTGAGAGTGGGTATCCTTGAGTTGTTGCTGATCATGGAGGAAAAACAGTCGACTCTTCTCCCTTGAGTATGATTTTAGCTGGAGGCTTGTGATATATCGCCATTATTTTGTTGAAGTACTTTTTCTCTATACTCACTTTGTTGAGAGTTTGTATCATGAATGGGTGTTAAATTTTGTTGAATGCTTTTTTCTGCTTTGTTGAGATGATCACATGACTTTTTATCCTTTATTTTGTGAATGGTGTGTATCACATTGATTGATTTGAGGGTGTTAAACCATCCTTGCACCCCTGGAATAAATTCCACTTGATCAGAGCATATGATACTTTTGTTGTATTGTTGAATTCAGCTTATTAATATTTTGTTGAGGAGTTTTGCATTTCTGTTCATCATGAATATAGGCCTGTAATTTTCTTTACTGTGGTGTCTTGACTGGTTTTGGTGTCAGGGTAATGCTTGTCCCATAAAATGAGTTTGGACGTGTTCCCTTCTTTTCTAATTTTTGGAAGAATTTGAGAAGATTCGTATTAATTCTTCTTTGAATATTTGGTAGAACTCACCAGTGAAGCGGTCTGATTCTGGATTTGTTTGTTGGAGGTTTTTGATTACTGATTATCTCCCTTCTAGTAATCAGTCTGCTCAGATTTTGTTTCTTCATGATTCAGCCTTGGAAGGTGGTATGTTTCTAAGAATATATCCATTTGCATTGTCAGTGGAGTATTAAAGTCCCTTATTATTATTGTATTACCCTTTACCTGTTACCTGTTTTACCCTTTAGGTCTCTTAATATTTGCTTTTATATTTGGATGCTCCTATGTTGGGTGCATAAATATTTACAAATGTCATATCCTCTTATTGTATTGATCCCTTTATCATTATGTAATGACCTACTTTGTTCTTTGTCTCGTATTACAGTGTGTTTTATGTTCTTCTTTGTTTTATGTAAGTATTGCCACCCCAGCTTTCTTTTGGTTTCCAAGAGCATGGGATATATTTTTCCATCCCTTCATTTTCAGACTGCATGTGTTTGTACATCTTGTGGGTAAGATATAGATGACTTTTAAAAAATCTGTTTAGCTATTCTCTGGGTTTTTTGCTTGCTTGTTTGTTTGTTTTCCCAGAATTTGTCCATGTACACTTAATTATTGATAGGTATGGAGTATTGCCATTTTGTTTATTGTTTTATAGCCGTTTTGTAATTTCTTTTTTCCTCTCTACTTCTCTTGATCTCCTACTTTGTGATTTGATGATTTTCTGTAGTGGCAGTCTTAGATTCCATTCTCTTTATCTTTTGTATATTTAATCTAGGTTTTTGCTCTGTAGTTACCATAATGCTGACATAAAACAATTTATATTTATAATAGTCTGTTTTAAGTCAATAACAAATTTGGTAACAGTCTAAAGCTCTACATTTTTACTTACCCCCATTTTATATTTTTGAAGTCACCATTTACATCATCTTATCTTGCATATTCACTATCAAATTATTGCAGTTATAGTTATTTTTACTGTTTGTCTTTTAACCTTCATACTAGTGTTTCTATAAGTGATTAATTTATCACGTTTACAACATTAGGTTTTTCTAAATTTTACTGTATGTTAATTTTTACCAGTGAGATTTATATATTTGTATTTTTTTCCTGTTACTGTCTAGCACCCTTTTGTTTCAGCTTAAAAAGTCCCTTTAACATTTCTTATAGGACTGGGCTATTGGTCATTACTCTATGTTTTATTTTTCTGGAAAACTCTTTATATCTCCTTCAATTCTGAAGGATAACTTTACCATGTAGAGTATTCTTGGTTGGCAGTTTAATTTTTTCAGAGCTTTAAATATATCATGCCACATCCTTCTACAATTTTTCTGCTGGAAAATATGCTAATTGTCTTTTGGGGATTCCCTTGTGTATAAGAAGTTGTTTTTCTCTTGCTTCTTCATACAGTCTGTCCTTGCTTTTAACTTTTGATGATTTATTTATATTATATATATAAATAAATCTGGATGCTGTTTCCTTCCCCTAATTAGGGAAGTGTTCAGCCACTATTTCTTCACATAAATTTTCTGCCCTTTTTCTCTCCTCATTCCGGGAACCTGGTGCGAATAATGGTCCTCTTGATGTTTTCCCATAAATTCCATAAACTATCTTTGCTCTTTTTTATTCCTTTTTCTTTTTGCTGCTCTAGTTGGAGGAGTTAAACTGTCCTGTCTTTGAGTTCACTGATCTTTTGTTTTGTTCTTAATCTGCTTTTGAACCCTCATATTTGTCAGTACAGTTGTTGTATTCTTCAACTTCATCATTTCTGTAGAGTACTTTCCTTTATTTTCTGTTTCTTAAAATTCTCACTTCTTTCATGTTTTGTTCTGACATTGGTGAGCATATTTATTACTTATTTTGAATTTTTTGTCATGTAAATCATGTATCTCTTTTTCATTAAGTATTTTCCTGAAGTTTTTATCTTGTCCTTTTATTCGGAACATATTCCTTTGTTTTTTCAGTTTCCCTGACATTTTGTGTTGGTTCTATGTATTAGATGAAACAACCTCTTCTCCCAGTCTTGAAGGCGTTGCCTCATGTAGGAGATGAACCTTAACGTTTAACCCTGTCCTATTTCTTGGCTGTCTCTCATATCCTTGTGATTGTCCAAACCACCTACTTGGTTCTTAGTGGCTCCCAGCCGTTGAGGGTTTCCCAAGACCTGCCAGTGTCCTAAAAGGGAGGATCTCAGTCAGCACCTAAATTCAGGCTGATTGGAAGCCAGACTTTGGGCAGCAACTTTTAAGTTATACATATATACCTCTTTCCATGGAAGCCTGGGAGATGGATATTTCATTCTGCTTCCTCTGTACTGAGCCCTGCATGATAGTTAAGAACCGTTTCTTCCTTTATGCCATCCCATTAGACCCATGAATACAATACCCACTAGCCACCAGAGCCAGGCTATCAAGGGTTATTTCTTGTGGGCAGAAACCACAAAAGCTGGTGCACCAAATGTGGGCAGAAGCTCCATTCTCAAAGATTACCACGACCTGGGGCTGGGTGGAGGGTGTTTGCAAAGTAGGTGCCCACTTCTTTCCCTGGTCTCTGCACAAGATTGCAGTTGGCCCCTAGATGTGTGTTTAATTTGATGTCTTCCCCTCAGGCCAAAGCTATGAAAATAGGATTTTAGTCCTCTTTTACAGAAAGATTAGGTGCCTGTCTATTGCCTCTCTGCTTTGTCCTGTGGGTTGTTGCTGGTTACGAACTCTTTCTCTTTGTTTCAGTCCTATGGAACTCATAAATGTCCACCACTCTGGCCACCAGAGCCAGGTGATCGAGGTAGTGCCCCCTTACTTAGCAGCAGCTGCAAAAACCAGGCCATCAGATGCATATACAAGCTTCTTTCTGGAAGATAAGGTGACCTGGAGTGAGATGGGGGAGGCTCCTTGGTCTTTGGAGGGTATTCAGTAAGCTTCTAGGTATGCCTTAAATTAGGTGCCTGCCACTTAAGCCGAAGCTGTAAGATAAGCATATAAGTCTCTTTTACAGAAAGACTAGGCATTTTAATTGGCTGCCTTTGTGCTGGGCCCTGGGGTGTAGGCATAGCGAATCCTCATGAGCCTTTTAAGTATGTTTCTCAGTTCACTATAGCCTTGTGTGTCTCATGGACAACAGCCCTGTTAACTTTCAAATATAAATGTTTTGGGTGCTTGTCTCTCAGGTGCAGGTCTTAAAAGTTGGGGTGCCAGATGTAGATTTCACATCCTGTGCTCCTCAGGAAGAAGCTCAGAGTTGTGGGTTCCCTCCTGATTATGGGTCTACATGCCAGGAGTGGAGTTTATGGTTAGATTGTGTCTCAGCCTCTCCTACCCATTTCAACATCAGTCTTTTTTTGTTTACCCAGTATGTAGGAGTTTATTTCAGAGAAAATTGTTCCTTATATAGTTGTAGATTTGGTGTGTCCCTGGGAGGAGGTAAGTTAAGGCTCCCCCTACATTGCCATCTTGAACTAGAACCTCTAAAGGTATTATTGATAATAAAATAAAATACTTGTGAACTATCCTTTTGGATATGAGGATAGTAATTATACTTTTTGGAGTAGTTGTTTTAATTAAAACTTGATGTGAAAGTGACTTAGAACTTTTTTTTTTTTTTTTTTTTGCGGTACGCGGGCCTCTCACTGTTGTGGCCTCTCCCGTTGCAGAGCACAGGCTCCGGACGCGCAGGCTCAGTGGCCATGGCTCACGGGCCTAGCCGCTCCACGGCATGTGGGATCTTCCCAGGCCGGGCCACAAACCCGTGTCCCCTGCATCGGCAGGCGGACTGTCAACCACTGCGCCACCAGGGAAGCCCTAGAATCTTTTCTAATAATACATTTTTTCATAAAGAATTTCTGAGTTCTAAACCTCATCTAGATCATAGCTTATTATTAAAGTTTCCTTACTATTATTCTGTATATGTTTTATATTCATATACTTACTGTTTATTTTAGCAGGAAAGAAAGAAAATCGCAGTGTTTTTATGAAGATAATACAGTAATTAGTGAGATTAACATGTCTAAGTATCTTGGATGTCAAAGATTTACTAAAAACAAGTTTTGTTAACCATATGAATTTAAATATTTCTAAAGTAGTTAGAAGACAAATTGCTGCTTAAAAATTTGTCAAAATCTGTATTTCATTTAAACCTTGTATAACCCATACACACACAAACACATACACGCCCAGGTACATAAAAAATGCAGGCGAAAGTCTGAAGACAGTTGTAAGACCAAGTATATTCTACCCAGATAGTAAGGCATGTTACAAATGTGGGGAAATTTCTCAAAGTATAAAATTTTATTTATTTCTTTCAGAAATTAATGAATCATGGAAACAAATAGAAGTAATGATGAAAAGGATTTTGAATAGCACCGCAAAGGAAATTTTATAATGAATAGCAAGAGAATAAGAATCATTTTTAAAATCCAAGGATACTTTTCAAAAATTGGTTACGTGATAGTTAGCAACATTAATCTTAATAAATTCACAAAAAATATAACCATATGGTCTGCATTCTCTGACCATATTCAGTATAACTGAACATTAAAAATAAGGCCAAAATAAACATTTAAAAAGTAAAAAATTGTCTAAAATTTTAATTATAACATTATAACTAAAAGTAACACTTCTTTTAAGATCAAAAGTGAAAATTTAGGATGATTAAAAATAAATAGCACTGAGATTATCAATACCAGTAGGACATGGATAATGAAATAAACTAAAATTAGAAGGAGGGATTAATAAGGATGAAGTAAGCACTTAATTAAATAAAATACAAAACCTTCAAAATCAGTAGCCTGGAAAAATTATTTTTCCACTGTGGGGAAGAAAAAAATAGACAAACCACTGGCAAGATTAAAAAAGAAAAACACAGAGAAGACATAATATCAAAAATTGAAAGGAAATAGATCTATAGGGATAGAAGAGCACTTAAGGTTTTATATCACCATATTTAAAATATATAAAAAATAGACAGCATTCTTGGAAAATACAAAAAAATTTTACTTTTTGTACAGAGAGAAGTTTAAAAAATCTAAATTGACTTACATCCTAGAAAAAATTCTGAAGTTTTATTGAGTGTATGTCTTTCTCAAAGCACCAGATCTTACCTGTCAGTTCTGTTCAACCTTTGAGAACTGGTTGATTTTTGTGATAGTGAAATACAGTGGAAAGTTTACTCATTATCTATTGCTGTATAACATATTACCCCAAAACTTGGCAGTTTAACACAACAAACATTTTATATCTCATGCAAGTTCTAAAGGTCAGGAATCTGGAAGTGGTTTAGCCTGGTGAGTCTGGTTCAGGATTTCTCAGAAGGTTATAATCAAGTTGTTGGCTGGTACTATAGTCATCAGAGGCCTAGAGGATCTACTTCTAAGTTTTCTTATGTGGTGGTTGACAGACCTCAGTTTCTTTTAACTGTTGGAATGGGACTTAGTACTTTTTTTTTTTTTGATTGAAGTATGGTTGATTTACAGTGTTTCAGATATACAGGACTTAGTTTGCGGGCAGCCTGTCCACAGGACTGTCTCCTTAATACATGGCAGCTGGCTTCCCCATAATGAATGATTTGAGAAAGAGAGAGTTCAGTACAGGAGGTGCAGTGTTTTGACCTAATTTAGAAAGTGACTGTCACTTATGCCCTATTTTATTGGTTTATCTGCTGGTAAACCAACCCTGGTGCAATGTGGGAGGCAACTGCACAGGTTATGAATATCAGGAGATGGGGAGCATTGGTGGCCATCTCGGAGACTGGCTACCAGAGAAGACTTGCAACTTTATTCTATAATGATAACACAGTTCTGATTCAAACATTAAAGGATAGCACAAAAAAGAGATTCATACAGTGATCTCATTAATGAAAATATATGCAAAATTCCTGAAGAAAACTTATATATGAGAAGTGTTTATTAGCAATAATCTAAGAGGGGATTCAAGAGTACGAAATCTGAATCCAAATCTCCCACATTCAGTCCTGGCTCAAGCACTTAGTAGCTGTGTATTTAACTCTTATGCCTCAGTTTCCTCATCTCTCACTGGAAAAAGTAACAAAATCTACCTTACAGAATGGTTATAAAGATTACATGAGGTAATATATGTAAAGCCCTTAGTGTCTGGCACATGGTAAACATTATGTAAGTGTTAAGTAAATAAGACTTAATTGATTATTTAAAAGAGATAAAACATGATCATCTTGATACTAAACTTCTGAGGAAATAAAAACTCATTACTAATAAAACTCTTAATAAAAATTGTTCTTTAACTTGATAAAGGGTTTCTTTTATTTTATTTTTCTATTAATTTTTATTGAAATATAGTTGCTTTACAATGTTGAGTTAGTTTCTGCTGTACAGTAATCAGTTATACAGATACATATATCCACTCTTTTAGATTTCCTTGCCATTTAGGTCACCACAGAGCATTGAGTAGAATTCCCTGTGCTATACAGTAGGTTCTTGTTACTTATCTGTTTTATATAGAGTAGTGTATATATTTCAATCCCAATCTCCCAATTCATCCCACCCCTTTCCTTCCCCTTGGTAACCATAAGTTTGTTTTCTACATCTCTGACTTTATTTCTGCTTTGCAAATAAGTTCATCTATCCCACTTTTCTAGATTTCACATATAAGTGCTATTATACGATATTTGTCTTTCTCTTTCTGACTTACTTCACTCTGTATGACAATCTCTGGGTCCATCCATGTCTCTGCAAATGGCATTATTTCATTCCTTTTTATGGCTGAGTAATATTCCATTGTATATATACACATCTTCTTTATCCATTCCTCTGTTGATGGACATTTGGATTGCTTACATTTCCTGGCTATTGTAAATAATGCTGCAGTGAACATCGAGATGCATCCTCTCTAATTATGGTTTTCTCTGGGTATATGCCCAGTAGTAGGATTGCTGGGTCATATGGTAGCTCTATTTTTAGTTTTTTAAGGAATCTCCATACTGTTCTCCATAGTAGCTGTACCAATTTACATTCCCACCAACAGTGCAGGAGGGTTGCCTTGTCTCCACACCCTATCCAGCATTTATTGTTTGTAGATTTCTGATGATGGCCATTCTGACCAGTGTGAGGTGATACCTCATTGTAGTTTTGATTTACATTTCTCTAATAATTAGTGATGTTGAGCATCTTTTCATGTGTTTTTTGTTCATCTGTATGTCTTCTTTAGAGAAATGTCTGTTTAGATCTTCTGCCCATTTTTTCATTGGGTTGTTTGTTTTTTTGTTACTGAGCTGCATGAGCTGTTTATATGTTTTGGAGATTAATCCCTTGTCAGTTGCTTCATTTACAAATGTTTTCTCCCATCCTGAGGGTTGTCTTTTCATTTTGTTTATAGTTTCCTTTGCTGTGCAAAAGCTTTTAAGTTTCATTAGGTCCCATTTGTTTATTTTTGTTTTTATTTTCATTACTCTAGGAGGTGGATCAAAAAAGATATTGCTGAGATGTATGTCAAAGAGTATTCTGCCTGTGTTTTCCTCTAAGAGTTTTATACTGTCCGGTCTTACATTTAGGTCTCTAATCCATTTTGAGTATATTTTTGTGTATGGTATTATGGAGTGTTGTAATTTCATTCTTTTACATGTAGCTGTCCAGTTTTCCTAGCATCACTTATTGAAGAGACTGTATTTTCTTCATTGTATATTCTTGCCTCCTTTGTCATAGATTAGGTGGCCATAGGTGTGTGGGTTTATCTCTGGACTTTGTATCCTAATCCGTTGATTTGTATTTCTGTTTTTGTGCCAGTACCATACTGTTTTGGTTACTGTAGCTTTGTACTTATTCTGAAGTCAGGGAGCCTCGTCCTCCAGCTCCGCTCTTCTTTCTCAAGATTGCTTGTGTTGTCTTTTGTGTTCCCATACAAACTGTAAAATTTTTTTGTTCTAATTCTATGAAAAATGCCCTTGGTAATTTGATAGGGATTGCATTGAATATGTAGATTGCTTTGAGTAGTGTAGTCATTTTCACAATATTGGTTCTTCCGATCCAAGAACATGGTATATCTCTCCATCTCTTTGTGTCATCTTTGATTTCTTTTATCAGCATCTTATAGTTTTCTGAGTTCAGGTCTTTTGCCTCCTTAGGTAGGTTTATTCCTAGGTATTTCATTCTTTTTGATGCAATGGTAAATGGGATTGTTTCCTTAATATCTCTTTCTGATCTTTCTTTGTTAGCATATAGGAATGCAAGAGCTTTCTATGTATTGATTTTGTATCCTGCAACTTTACCAATTTCCTTGATGAGCTCTAGTGGTTTTCTGGTAGCATCTTTAGGAATCCCAGTGTATAAGTATCATGTCATCTGCAAACATTGACAGTTTTACTTCTTCTTTTCCAATTTGGATTCCTTTTATTTTTTTTTCTTCTCTGACAGCCATGACTAGGACTTCCAATAGTATGTTGAATAAAAGTGGCGAGAGTAGACATCCTTGTCTTGTACCTGATCTTAGAGGAAATGTTTCAGATCTTCACCATTGAGTATGATGTTTGCTGTAGGTTTGTCAGATATGGCCTTTATTATGTTGAGGTAGATTCTCTCTATGCCCACTTTCTGGAGAGTTTTTATCATAAATGTGTTGAACTTTTTCAGAAGCTTTTTCTGTATCTATTGAGATGATCATATGGTTTTTAGTCTTCAATTTGTTAATGTGCTGTATCACATTGATTGATTTGCATATACTGTATTGAAGAATCCTTGCCTCCCTGGGATAAATCCCACTTGATCAGGATGTATGATCCTTTTAACGTGTTGCTGTATTCGGTTTTCTAGTATATTGTTGAGAACATTTGTGTCTATGTTCATCAGTGATATTGGCCTGTAATTTTCTTTTTTTGTGATATCTTTGTCTGGCTTTGGTATCAGGGTGATGTTGGCCTCATAGAATGAGCTTGGAAGTGTTCCTTCCTCTGCAATTTTTTGGAAGAGTTTCATAAAGGTAGGTGTCAGCTCTTCTCTAAATGTTTGATAGAATTCACCTGTGACGCCATCTGGTCCTGGACTTTTGTTTTGGGGGAGTTTTTTAATTCAATTTCAGTACTTGTGATTGGTCTGTTCATATTTTCTATTTCTTCCTGGTTCAGTCTTGGAAGGTTGTACCTTTCTAGGAATTTGTCCATTTCTTCAAGGTTGTACATTTTATTGGCATATAGTTGACTTTAGTAGTCTCTTATGATCCTTTGTATTTCCGTTTTGTCCATTGTAACGTCTGTGAATTTTATTGATTCAAGTCCTCTCCCTTTATTTCTTGATGAGTCTGGCTAAAGGTTTATCAATTTTGTTTATCCTCTCAAAGAACCAGCTTTTAGTTTCATTGATCTTTACTATTTTCTTTGTTTCTAGTTCATTTATTTCTACTCTGATTTTTCTTTCCTTCTACTAAGTCTGGGTTTTCTTCTTTCTCTAGCTGTTTTAGGTATAACTTTAGGTTATGTGAGATTTTTCTTGTTTCTTGAGGTAAGATTGTATTGCTGTAAACTTCCCTTTTAGAACTGCTTTTGCTGCATCCCATAGTTTTTGGGTCAGCGTGTTTTTGTTCTCATTTGTGTCTAGGTATTTTTGATTTCCTCTTTGATTTCTTCAGTGACCTTTTGGTTATTTAATAACATATTGTTTAGCCTCCATGTGTATTTTATAGTGTTTTTCCTGTAATTGACTTCTAATCTCATAGGATTGTGGTCAGAAAAGATGCATGATATGATTTCAATTTTCTTAAATTTGTTGAGGCTTGATTTGTGACCCAAGATGTGATCTATCCTGGAGAATGTTCCATGTGCACTTGAGAAGAAAGTGTATTCTGCTGCTTTCCAATGGAATTCCCTATAAATATCAATTAAGTCTGTTTTGACTAACGTGTCCTTTAAAGCTTGTGTTACCTTATTAATTTTCTGTCTGGTTTATCTGTCCGTTGTTGTAAGTGGGGTGTTAAAGTCCCCCACTATTATTTCCCCTTTTATGGCTCTCAGCATTTGCTTTATATATTGAGGTGCTCCTATGCTGGCTGCATATATATTTACAATTGTTATATCTTCTTCTTATACTGATCCCTTGATCATTATGTAGTGACCTTCCTTGTTTCTTGTAACAGTCTTTATTTTAAAGTCTATTTTTTCTGATTGAATATTGCCACTCCAGCTTTCTTTTGATTTCCATTTGCATGGAATATTACTTTCCATCCCCTCACTTTCAGTTTGTATGTGTCCCTAGGTCTGAAGTGGTTCTCTTATAGACAGCATATATATGGGTCTTGTTTTAGAATCCATTCAGCCAGTCTGTGTCTTTTGGTTGGAGCATTTAATCCATTTACATTTAAGGTAATTATTGATATGTATGTTCCTATTGTCATTTTATTAATTATTTTGGGTTTGTTTTGGTAGGTCTTTTTTCTTCCCTTCCTCTTTTTTTCTCTTGTGTTTCCTGCCTAGAGAAGTTCCTTTAGCATTTGTCATAAAGCTGGTTTCGTGGTGCTAAAGCCTCTTAGCTTTTGCTTGACTGTAAAGCTTTTGATTTCTCCGTCAAGTCTAAATGAGAGCCTTGCTAGGTAGAGTATTCTTAGTTGTAGGTTTTTCCCTTTTATTACTTTAAGTATATCATGCCACTGCCTTCTTGCCTGCAAAGTTTCTGCTAAAAAATCAGCTGATAACCTGTGGATTCCCTTGTATGTTTTTTGTTGTTTTTCCCTTGTTGCTTTTAATATTTTTTCTTTGTATTTAATTTTTGTTAGTTTGATTAACATGTGTCTCAGTGTGTTCCTCCTTGTGTTTATCCTATATGGGACTCTCTGCACTTCCTGGACTAGATGACTATTTCCTTTACCATGGTAGGAAAGTTTGAGACTGTTATCTCGTCAAATATTTTCACAGGCCCTTTCTCTCTCCTTTCTTCTTCTGGGACCCTTATAATTCGAATGTTGGTATGTTTAATGTAGTCCCAGAAGTCTCTGAGACTGTCTTCATTTCTTTTCATTCTTTTTTCTTTATTCTGTTCCACGGCAGTGATTTCCACCATTCTGTCTTCCAGCTCATTTATCCGTTCTTCTGCCTCAGTTATTCTGTTACTGATTCCTTCTAGAGTATATTTCATTTCAGTTATTGTATTGTTCATCTCTGTTAGTTCTTTAGTTCTTCTAGGTCTTTATTAATCATCTCTTGCATGTTTTCAATCCATGCCTCCATTCTTTTTCTGACATCTCGGATCATCTTTACTATCATTATTCTGATTCTTTTTCATTATTTCTGCATTTAGTTGTTCTTGTAGGTTTTTATCTTGCTCCTTCGTCTGCAGCAGATTCCTCTGTCATCTCATTTTGGCTAACTTATTGTGTTTGTGGTCTCCTTTATGCATGTTGCAGGATCATAGCTCCTCTTGCTTCTGATGTCTTCCCCCTGGTGTGTAAGGTGGATATCGAGTGGGGCCTCCCCTTTGCTCTGTGGTTGTCACTGCCCTGTCAGGGGCATGGTATTCTCCTTAGTTGTTGAAGTATAGGCCCGCAGATCTGTTTCTTAGCTGTGTTTCTGATCTGCAGTGAGAGGTAGGTGGGATTGAAGCACTTCCACTGGGAGAGAAGCCTCTTGAGTATTCCTCCTCTGGAGATGTTCACCTGTGAGTGTGCTCTGTTATGTCACCTTTTGCCTGTTGTGCGGGCTCACAAAGTACACTGTTGTTGGCACTGCTGTCAGTCCCATCATAACTGTGGGTATGCCAGCAAATGGCCCTGTTGACTCTCAGGTGTAGTTTTCACCAGACCACTGGTGCAGATCCACTGAGGTCAGGTCCCAGCACATGCAATAGTTGTTCACCTGGACCTGCTGTGGGAGCTATGGAGGCTGCTCAGACTCTGGCCTGGCCCAACCCTCATGTGAATGTGCCCATAAAGCCCACAGCTGCTAAAGCCAGACCTGTCTCAGTTGCAGGAGCACTTGTCTGTTTGGATGTTCCATAGGTGCTGCATTTAGGAAGCCATCAGCACAGGTGTATTCACTGTTTTGTTCCACTACCTTCTGTTTTTCAGGCAACTTCTTAATTCCATCTTCCCAAGTCTTTTTATCTTCTTGAGCAAAGAACTGTTTCAGGTGCCTTTTACAGTCTTCCAGGGAATTAAAATTTTTTCCATTAAGAGAATTTTATTATTGTAGGTTTGTAGTATAGTTTGAAGTTGGGGAGCCTGATTCCTCCTCCAGCTCCATTTTTCTTAAGATTGCTTTGGCTATTCAGGATCTTTTGTGTTTCCATACAAATTGTAAATTTTTTTGTTCTAATTCTGTGAAGAATGCCATTGGTAGTTTCATAGGGATTGCATTGAATCTGTAGATTGCTTTGGGTAGTATAGTTATTTTCACAATATTGATTCTTCCAATCCAAGAACATGGTATATTTCTCTATCTGTTTATGTCATCTTTGATTTTTTTCATCAGTGTTTTATAGTTTTCTGAGTACAAGTTTTTCTCCTCCTTAGGTAGGTTTATTCCTAGGTATTTTATTCTTTTTGTTGAGATGGTAAATGGGATCGTTTCCTTAATTTTTCTTTCTGAGTTTTCATTGTTAGTGTTATAGGAATGCCAGAGATTTCTGTGCATTAATTTTGTATCCTGCAACCCTACTTCAAACTATACTAAAAAGCTACAGTAATCAAGACAATATGGCACTGACACAAAAACAGAAATATAGATCAGTGGAACAGGATAGAAAGCCCAGAGACAAACCCACACACATATGGTCACCTAATTGACAACAGAGGAGGCAAGAACATACAATGGAGAAAAGACAGTCTCTTCAATAAGTGGTGCTGGGAAAACTGGACAGCTACATGTAAAAGAATGAAATTAGAACACTCCCTAACACCATACACAAAAATAAACTCAAAATGGATTAAAGACCTAAATGTAAGACTGGACACTATACCTAGAGGGGTGGGATAGAGAGGGTGGGAGGGAGATGCAAGAGGGAGGAGATATGGGGATATATGTATAGCTGATTCACTTTGTTATAAAACAGAAACTAACATACCATTCTAAAGCAACTATACTCCAATAAAGATGTTAAAAAAAAAAAAACCTTTAGAGGAAAACATAGGCAGATCACTCTTGGACATAAATCAATCACAGCAAGATCTCTTTCAATCCACCTCCTAGAATAATGAAAATAAAAAGAAAAATAAACAAATGGGACCTAATTAAACGGAAAGCTTTTGCACAGCAAAGGAAACCATAATCAAGACTAAAAGACAACCCTCAGAATGGGAGAAAATATTTGCAAATGAAACAACGGATAAAGGATTAATCTCCAGAATATACAAACAGCTCATGGAGTTCAATATCCAAAAAAAAAAAAAAACCAATTAAAAAATGGGCCAAAAACCTAAATGGATCTCACCAAAGAAGACATACAGGTGGCCAAGAGGCATATGAACATCTGCTCTACATCACTAATTATTAGAGAAATGCAAATCAAAACTTGCATGAGGTATCACTTCACACTGGTCAGAATGGCCATCATCAAAAAATCTAGAAACAATAAACGCTGGAGAGGGTGTGCTGAAAAGGGAAGCCTCCTGCACTGTTGGTGGGAATGTAAACTAATATAGCCACTATGGAGAACAGTATGGAGGTTCCTTAAAAAACTAAAAATAGAACTACCATATGACCCAGCAATCCCACTACTGGGCATATACCCTGAGAAAACCATAATTCAAAAAGAGACATGTACCACAATGTTCATTGGAGCACTATTTACAATAGCCAGGACATGGAAGCACCCTAAACGTCCATCAACAGATGAATGGATAAAGAAGATGCGGCACATGTGGAATATTACTCAAATATAAAAAGAAACAAACGAAACTCAGTTATTTGTAGTGAGGTGGGTGGACCTAGAGTCTATCATACAGAGTGAGGTTAGTCAGAAAAAGAAAAATACCATATGCTAATGCATATATATGGAATCTAATAAAAATGGTACTGATGAACCTAGTGGCAGGGCAGGAATAAAGACACAGAAATAGAGAATGGACTTGAGGACATGGGGGTGGGGGGAAGGGGAAGATGGAGCGAAGTGAGAGTAACGTTGACATATATACACTACAAAATGTAAAATAGATAGCTAGTGGGGAGCAGCAGCATAGCATAGGGAGATCAGCTCGGTGCTTTGTGACGACCTAGAAGTGTAGGTTGGGATGGGGGTAGGGAGGCTTAGGAAGGAGGGGATATGGGGATATATGTATGCACATGGCTGATTTACTTTGTTGTACAACAGAAACTAACACAGCATTGTGAAGCAATTATACTCCAATAAAGATGTATTTAAAAAAAAGAATTTTATAAAGACTGAAATAAATGGAAATCTGAAGGTACAATGTCTGGTGAATATGGCAGGTGAATCAGAACTTCTCAGCCAAGCTCTAACAGTTTTTGCCTGGTCATCAAAGAAACATATGGTCCTGTGTTATCCTGATGGAAGATTATGTGTTTTCTGTTGCCTAATTCTGGACGCTTTTCGTTGAGTGTGCTTTCGGTTGGTCTAATTGTACTTGTTGGAATTAATTGTTTGGTTTTCCAGAAGAAGCTCATAAGGACTTCCTTCAAATCCCACCATATACACAACATCAGCTTCTTTGGATGAAGACTGGCCTTTGGTGTGGTTGGTGGTGGTTCATTTCACTTCCCCCATGATCTCTTCCATTCCACATTATTGTACAGTATCCACTTTTCATTGCCCATCACAATAGATTTTAAAAACGGAATGTTTTGGTTATGTTTAAGTAGAGAATTGCATGTGGAAATATTATCAAGAAGGTTTTTTTTTGCTTAACTTATGTGGAACCCAAACATCAAAGCGATTAACATAACCAAGCTGGTGCAAATGATTTTCAACACTTGATTTGGATATTTTGAGTATGTCAGCTGTCTCCCACATGGTGTAACATTGATTGTTCTCAATTAATGTCTTGCTTTGATCGTTTTCAACTTCAACTGATCTACCCAACTGTGGAGCATCATCCAATAAGAAATCTCCAGCACGAAACTTCACAGACCACTTTTGACATGTTGGATCAGTCACCGCACCTTCTCCATACACTGCACAAGTCTTTTTTTGCGTTTCAGTTGTGTTTTTACCTTTCTTGAAATAGTAAAGCATAATGTGCTGAAAATGTTGCTTTTTTTCTTCCATCTCCAATATTAAAATGACTACACAAAAATTCACCAATTTTGATACTTTTTTTTTAATTCATATTGATATGACAGCTGTCACAACACAATCTAACAAAACTGTTTCGAATGAAGTTGAAGACAACTAATCACTACTAGAGCCATCTTTTGGAAAAAACTGAACGAACCTTTTGCCCAACCCAATATATAAGCCAAAAGGTTTCCTATATTACAGGAGAAAATATGGGAAAAACTACATTGAAAATAACATTAGCAGTAGATACAGGGATATCTTTGGCATTTTATTGAAGGAAATGAAAGACTTACATAAATGGAGAAACATGAATTTTATGGGAAGATCCAAAATTGTAAAAGTGGCCATTCTCTAATATTTGTATTTTATTTTCAATATACTTTATAAATTTAATGCAATCCCAGTTAAAAGTTTCAGTGAAATTTTAAATGAAGAATTTGACAGGCTATCCCTAAAGTTTATAAATGTGTAAGAAAAACGATAGACTTTTTAAAAATGTTTATTAAACATTCAAAATGTGTCTTCGCAGATACTAAAATGTATTTAAAAATGGCAGATATTAAGAGTATGGCATTAGCATCAGTATCCACAAAGAGATCAGTGAAACATAATACAGAGTCTAGAAACAAGGCACTTTATATGAGAACTAATATGTAATACAAGAATCATTTAGAGTGAAGTGTAAAAGGAATGTTTATTCATGATGTTAGCTTCATGATACTGGCTTAGTTTTTTGCATTATCCACTCTGCTGTTCTGTGTCCTTGCACATTAATTTTCATGTCTAATAATTCTACCTCTCAGATTGTTCATTCTTCTTCAAGTTTATTCTTTTTCAATGCAAATGTGTTTGCAAATCTTACTGAAAACATGAATTAGAGTATCTTTTAACTAGAGACTATTTACCCTGAGTTCTCAGGTTGCTATCACTTTTAAAAATTGCTTAAAGTTTTTCATTTACTCTGAGACTTCTTGCAGTTTGTATAGCCTAATGGAACACGGTGATTTGTCCAGTACAGGTAATTGAGTAAGCTTTTTAAGAGATAATATGGATCACAGCTGAAATATTTATTTCCAAATAAAAATATGAAAAATTAGTTTTATCTTAATATTCCTTTTGCAGCTTAAAGACTCTGTAGTTATTGGGGAATAGAAATGGGACTCTAGGGAAAGAGAAATAGCTGAATATGCAAGAATTTGTTGTTGTTGTTATTCCTGTCAATGAAGACTTCTCTTTCTACTTTACAATCCTGCATCTCTTAAATTATCTGACTGGCAAGAGCTGTCATCTGCCATGTCCCTTAGTTTCATTCAGTGAACTCTTATTGGTACTTGAAATCTGCAAGTAGACAGACCTGCAGGTTCTGGCATCAGGTCTGAGACTGGATAAATACGATTTATTTTCCACAGAACAGGTCCAAAGGCCACTCTTTTGTCCAGGGCCTACTATAATCCTGGAAGATGGGAAATAAGAGGCCTTCACAACTCAGGAGAGCTGGCAATTTTAGTACTTTCAGGAGGTTTTTTAAAGGTAAAGTAAAATGTTCTGATGCATGAAGATAGCTTAGTTTTTCTGCTTAAAACTTCTGTGTAGAAGGAGAATGTGGCCAAGAGGTATAGTCACCAACTTACTTGATTTCTCTGTGCTTCAGATTGTATATATGATGATCAGAAAAATTTGGAACCAGACAGGGTAATAGTTTCCAAAACTTTTAGAACAATTTCTTGGCCTTGCGCTAAAACAAATAGACCAGGAACCGTGAGACTGGAGTTCTTGTCCCAGTTGAGTAGCTCTGGAATCTTATATTAATTACCTCACCTTCTTGGCTTATCTGCTTCATTTGTAGAATTACAGGACGAAACCATAAGATGGTTTTATTTATAGTATTTTTGTGTGATTTCTGTTGTATTGATGTTCTGCATCGATTTTTTTTATAATTAGATGAAGTATAATAAATTCTGTTTTGTAAAGAATGGAAAACTTTGTTTCCTAATATAAGGACAAGTTAATGTTTAATTAATGATAATTACTAGAATTAGTGAAACTTTTAAGGCAGTGTAATATAAATAGATGAATAATAGTATTGTGAGTTCTATGCTGATAAACTGGGGTCTGTAGTGTACATAACTGATCACACCTGAAACCTTAAATGTAAAATAAGTGGGTCCATTATTAACAACTCTTTTTGCTTGCTAATCTTCAAACCAAGGAAATAATCTGCGCTTTTCCCCAATTTGATTAGTATAGATTTACTTAGCCCCTTTCCCCCAAAACAGCCCTTCAGTTTATTGATGATTTTACTTTTAAAATATTCTAATGATTATAATTATTAATTCTTCATTCTTGATTAATGTATTTCTCATTCTTTGCTTGGGTTTGTTTTCTCTTTCTACTTTTTGAGGTGAAAATTTTTTTTATTTTCATTTCTTTGTTGTTTAGGAATAGAGAGTTTTTAAGGAATTAATTTGTCTTACGGTTAAGCTTTTTTCATAGCTCATTAGTTTTGATTACATAATGTTTTAAATAATATTCATTCCTAAATACGTTGTAATTGTCATTTTGATTTATTAACTTCAACTAAAAGTCATTTAAGTGAGTGCTTTTTAAGTCATAAACAAACATGCAGGAATAACAAAAATGTTTGACACTTTAGTTACTTGTTCTACATTATCTTTAGCAAATGTAGAGTAATTTTTGGGGGGGGGGAAGTAAAACTAAAATGTAAGTCATTTTTCAAAAATATTTAAATATTTGCTCTTTTATACATATACTTGTCTGCATATTCACTAGAGCAAACACTGTAGCACTTTTGACTGTAATTGAGTAGGCTGGTTTTGTAGAGACTATAAATATCAGAGCTGGATATTTACCACTATATCATTAATAACAGAGAAATAATTTTTTGTGTGAAACATGATAGATATGCTTTGATAGATGTATCATTTTAGCAAATATTCCTGTTTTCCTTCCCCTCTATGGAAAGAGCAAGTATACCTCATGCTCCATTGTTGTCGGGCTTGGCCTCATGGCTTGCTTTGACTAATGAGATGTAAGAAGATGTCATGTATGAAAACTGTAAGAAAACCATGTCTGAGCAGAAGAATTATATGTGCTTCAATGGTTGTGTTCCTCTTCCATGAGAACAGCATGCCCCAGTGCGCCTTCTGTCTAGGACCCAGATTGACGGACATGTGGAGCAGAATTGAACTTGATCCACAGTCAAGCAGAGCCAGCATAGCCAGTCCATAGACCTGTGTGCAATAAACAAGTGTTTGTCTTTGAAAGCCACTCAGATTGTGGATTACTGTAAAAAACATGACATCAAACCTGACTGAATTAAACCATCCATCTAGGTTAAAGAAAATCAGGATTTTAAGGGAAAGAACTAAGTCACTGGTGGTATTCTTACATTTTAATAAGTTTCGTATCATATTTTAAAAGCAAGTTTTGCCTATTTTATATATAAATCACATTTCTCATAGTATTGATTTCACCATCCATTATTTATTTGGCCTGTTGCTCTAGAGTCATCATAATATCTGCTTCTCAGGCTTCTGTAGATTTTCAACCGTGTGAAATTTGCATGTAGTATGTCTGTGGTTCTTTTTTTTTTTTTTTAACATCTTTACTGGAGTATAATTGCTTTACAATGGTGTGTTACTTTCTGCTTTATAACAAAGTGAATCAGTCATACATAAACATATGTTCCCATATGTCTTCCCTCTTGCGTCTCCCTCCCTCCCACCCTCCCTATCCCACCCCTCCAGGCTGTCACAAGGCACCGAGCCAATATCCCTGTGCCATGCGGCTGCTTCCCACTAGCTATCTACCTTACTACGTTTGTTAGTGTGTGTATGTCCATGACTCTCTCTCGCCCTGTCACAGCTCACCCTTCCCCCTCCCCATAACCTCAAGTCCGTTCTCTAGGAGGTCTGCGTCTTTATTCCTGCCTTACCCCTAGGTTCTTCATGACATTTTTTTTTTCTTAAATTCCATATATATGTGTTAGCATACGGTATTTGTCTTTTTCTTTCTGACTTACTTCACTCTGTATGACAGACTCTAGGTCTGTCCACCTCATTACAAATAGCTCAATTTCGTTTCTTTTTATGGCTGAGTAATATTCCATTGTATATATGTGCCACATCTTCTTTATCCATTCATCCGATGATGGGCACTTAGGTTGTTTCCATCTCCGGGCTATTGTAAATAGAGCTGCAATGAGCATTTCGGTACATGACTCTTTTTGAATTATGGTTTTCTCAGGGTATATGCCCAGTAGTGGGATTGCTGGGTAATATGGTAGTTCTATTTGTAGTTTTTTAAGGAACCTCCATACTGTTCTCCATAGTGGCTGAACCAATTCACATTCCCACCAGCAGTGCAAGAGTGTTCCCTTTTCTCCACACCCTCTCCAGCATTCATTGTTTCTAGATTTTTTGATGATGGCCATTCTGACTGGTGTGAGATGATATCTCATTGTAGTTTTGATTTGCATTTCTGTAATGATTAATGATGTTGAGCATTCTTTCATGTGTTTGTTGGCAGTCTCTATATCTTCTTTGGAGAAATGTCTGTTTAGGTCTTCTGCCCATTTTTGGATTGGGTTGTTTGTTTTTTTGTTATTGAGCTGCATGAGCTGCTTGTAAGTTTTGGAGATTAATCCTTTGTCGGTTGCTTCATTTGCAAATATTTTCTCCCATTCTGAGGGTTGTCTTTTGGTCTTGTTTAAGGTTTCATTTGCTGTGCAAAAGCTTTGAAGTTTCATTAGGTCCCATTTGTTTATTTTCGTTTTTATTTCCATTACTCTAGGAGGTGGGTCAGAAAGGATCTTCCTGTGATTTATGTCATAGAGTGTTCTGCCTATGTTTTCCTCTAAGAGTTTGATAGTTTCTGGCCTTACATTTAGGTTTTTAATCCATTTTGAGCTTATTTTTGTGTATGGTGTTAGGGAGTGACCTAATCTCATACTTTTACATGTACCTGTCCAGTTTTCCCAGCACCACTTATTGAAGAGGCTGTCCTTTCTCCACTGTACATTCCTGCCACCTTTATCAAAGATAAGGTGTCCATATGTGCATGGGTTTATCTCTGGGCTTTCTATCCTGTTCCATTGATCTATCTTTCTGTTTTTGTGCCAGTACCATACCGTCTTGATAACTGTAGCTTTGTAGTATAGTCTGAAGTCAGGTAGCATGATTCCTCCAGTTCCTTTTTTCGTTCTCAAGATTGCCTTGGCTATTCGGGGTCTTTTGTGTTTCCATACAAATTGCAAAATTTTTTGTTCTACTTCTGTGAAAAATGCCAGTGGTAGTTTGATAGGGATTGCATTGAATCTATAGATTGCTTTGGGTAGTAGAGTCATTTTCACAATGTTGATTCTTCCAATCCAAGAGCATGGTATATCTCTCCATCTATTTGTATCATCTTTAATTTCTTTCATCAGTGTCTTATAATTTTCTGCATACAGGTCATCAGTCTCCTTAGGTAGGTTTATTCCTAGATATTTTATTCTTTTTGTTGCAATGGTAAATGGGAGTGTTTTCTTGATTTCACTTTCAGATTTTTCATCATTAGTATATAGGAATGCCAGAGATTTCTGTGCATTAATTTTGTATCCTGCCACTTTACCAAATTCATTGATTAGCTCTAGTAGTTTTCTGGTAGCATCTTTAGGATTCTCTATGTATAGGATCATGTCATCTGCAAACAGTGACAGCTTTACTTCTTCTTTTCCGATTTGGATTCCTTTTATTTCCTTTTCTTCTCTGATTGCTGTGGCTAAAACTTCCAAAACTATGTTAAATAAGAGTGGTGAGAGTGGGCAACCTTGTCTTGTTCCTGATCTTAGTGGAAATGCTTTCAGTTTTTCACCATTGAGAATGATGTTTGCTGTGGGCTTGTCATATATGGCCTTTATTATGTTGAGGAAAGTTCCCTCTATGCCTACTTTCTGCAGGGTTTTTATCATAAATGGGTGTTGAATTTTGTCAAAAGCTTTCTCTGCATCTATTGAGATGATCATATGGTTTTTCTCCTTCAATTTGTTAATATGGTTTATCACATTGATAGATTTGCGTATATTGAAGAATCCTTGCATTCCTGGAATAAACCCCACTTGATTGTGGTGTATGATCCTTTTAATGTGCTGTTGGATTCTGTTTGCTAGTATTTTGTTGAAGATTTTTGCATCTATGTTCATCAGTGACATTGGCCTGTAGTTTTCTTTCTTTGTGACATCGTTGTCTGGTTTTGGTATCAAGGTGATGGTGGCCTCGTAGAAGGAGTTTGGGAGTGTTCCTCTCTCTGCTATATTTTGGAAGAGTTTGAGGAGGATAGGTGTTAGCTCTTCTCTAAATGTTTGATAGAATTCGCCTGTGAAGCCATCTGGTCCTGGGCTTTTGTTTGTTGGAAGATTTTTAATCACAGTTTCAATTTCAGTGCTTGTGATTGTTCTGTTCATATTTTCTATTTCTTCCTGATTCAGTCTTGGCAGGTTGTGCATTTCTAAGAATTTGTCCATTTCTTCCAGATTGTCCATTTTATTGGCATAGAGTTGCTTGTAGTAATCTCTCATGATCTCTTTTATTTCTGCAGTGTCAGTTGTTACCTCTCCTTTTTCATTTCTAATTCTATTGATTTGAGTGTTCTCCCTTTTTTTCTTGATGAGTCTGGCTAGTGGTTTATCTATTTTGTTTATCTTCTCAAAGAACCAGCTTTTAGTTTTATTGATTTTTGCTATTGTTTCCTTCATTTCTTTTTCATTTATTTCTGATCTGATTTTTATGATTTCTTTCCTTCTGCTAGCTTTGGGGTTTTTTGGTTCTTCTTTCTCTAAATGCTTGAGGTGCAAGGTTAGGTTGTTTATTTGAGATGTTTCCTGCTTCTTAAGGTGGGCTTGTATTGCTATAAACTTCCCCCTTAGAAATGCTTTTGCTGCATCCCATAGGTTTTGGGTCGTTGTGTCTCCATCCTCATTTGTTTCTAGGTATTTTTTGATTTCCTCTTTGATTTCTTCAGTGATCACTTCATTATTAAGTAGTGTATTGTTTAGCCTCCATGTGTTTGTATTTTTTACAGATTTTTTCCTGTAATTGATATCTAGTCTCATGGCGTTGTGGTCAGAAAAGATACTTGATACAATTTCAATTTTCTTAAATTTACCAAGGCTTGATTTGTGACCCAAGATATGATCTATCCTGGAGAATGTTCCGTGAGCACTTGAGAAAAATGTGTATTCTGTTGTTTTTGGATGAAATGTCCAATAAATATCAATTTGGTCCATCTTGTTTAATGTATCTTTTAAAGATTGTGTTTCCTTATTTATTTTCATTTTGGATGATCTGTCCATTGGTGAAAGTGGGGTGTTAAAGTCCCCTACTATGAATGTGTTACAGTCGATTTCCCCTTTTATGGCTGTTAGTATTTGCCTTATGTATTGAGGTGCTCCTGTGTTGGGTGCATAAATATTTACAATTGTTATATCTTCTTCTTGGATCAATCCCTTGATCATTGTGTAGTGTCCTTCTTTGTCTCTTCTAATGTTCTTTATTTTAAAGTCGATTTTGTCTGATATGAAAATTGCTACTGCAGCTTTCTTTTGGTTGCCATTTGCATGGAATATCTTTTTCCATCCCCTTACTTTCAGTCTGTATGTGTCTCTAGGTCTGAAGTGGGTCTCTTGTAGACAGCAAACATATGGGTCTTTTTTTTGTATCCATTCAGCTAATCTGTGTATTTTGGTGGGAGCATTTAGTCCATTTACATTTAAGGTAATTATCGATATGTATGTTCCTATTCCCATTTTCTAAATTGTTTTGGGTTCGTTATTATAGGTCTTTTCCTTCTGTTGTGTTTCTTGCCTAGAGAAGATCCTTTAGCATTTGTTGTAAAGCTGGTTTGGTGGTGCTGAACTCTCTCAGCTTTTGCTTGTCTGTAAAGGTTTTAATTTCTCCATCAAATCTGAATGAGATCCTTGCTGGGTAGAGTCATCTTGGCTGCAGGTTTTTCTCCTTCATCACTTTCAGTATGTCCTGCCACTCCCTTCTGGCTTGTAGGGTTTCTGCTGAGAGATCAGCTGTTAACCTTATGGGGATTCCCTTATGTGTTATTTGTTGTTTTTCCCTTGCTGCTTTTAATATGCTTTCTTTGTATTTAATTTTTGATAGTTTGATTAATATGTGTCTTGGCGTATTTCTCCTTGTATTTATCCTGTATGGGACTCTCTGTGCTTTCTGGACTTGATTAACTATTTCCTTTCCCATATTAGGGAAGTTTTCAACTATAATCTCTTCAAATATTTTCTCAGTCCCTTTCTTTTTCTCTTCTCTTCTGGAACCCCTATAATTCGAATGTTGGTGTGTTTAATGTTGTCCCAGAGGTCTCTGAGACTGTCCTCAGTTCTTTTCATTCTTTTTTCTTTATTCTGCTCTGCAGTAGTTATTTCCACTATTTTATCTTCCAGGTCACTTATGCGTTCTTCTGCCTCAGTTATTCTGCTATTGATCCCATCTAGAGTACTTTTAATTTCATTTATTGTGTTGTTCATCGTTGCTTGTTTCATCTTTATTTCTTCTAGGTCCTTGTTAACTGTTTCTTGCATTTTGTCCATTCTATTTCCAAGATTTCGGATCATCCTTACTATCATTATTCTGAATTCTTTTTCAGGTAGACTGACTATTTCCTCTTCATTTGTTAGGTCTGGTGCATTTTTATCTTGCTCCTTTATCTGCTGTGTGTTTTTCTGTCTTCTCATTTTGCTTATCTTACTGTGTTTGGGGTCTCCTTTTTGCAGACTGCAGGTTCGTAGTTCCCGCTGTTTTTGATGTCTGTCTCCAGTGGCTAAGGTTGGTTCAGTGAGTTGTGTAGGCTTCCTGGTGGAGGGGACTAGTGCCTGTGTTCTGATGTATGAGGCTGGATCTTGTCTCTCTAGTGGGCAGGTTCACGTCTGGTGGTGTGTTTTGGGGTGTCTGTGGCCTTATTATGATTTTAGGCAGCCTCTCTGCTAATGGGTGGGGTTGTGTTCCTGTTTTGCTAGTTGTTTGGCATAGGTTGTCCAGCACTGTGGCTTGCTGGTCGCTGAGTGAAGCTGGGTGCTGGTGTTAAGATGGAGGTCTCTGGGAGATTTTCGCTGTTTGATATTATGTGGAGCTGGGAGGTCTCTTGTTGACCAGTGTCCTGAAGTTGGCTCTCCTACCTCAGAGGCAGAGCCCTGACTCCTGGCTGGAGCACCAACAGCCTTTCATCCACACGGCTCAGAATAAAAGGGAGAAAAAGTAGAGGGAATTAGTAGAAGTATGAGGAAAGAAAGAAGGAAAGGAGGGAAGGAAGGAAGGAAGAAAGAAAGAAAGAAGCAAAGAAGGAAAGAAGGCAAGAAGGAAAGAAAGGAGGGAGGGAGGGAGGAAGGAAAGAAGGAGGGAAAATAGGAAAAAAGACAGAAAGAAAGAAGATACAATAAAAATAAAATAAAGTATAATAAAGTTATTGAATTAAAAATTCTTATTTAGAAAAAAGGGACGGATAGAACCTTAGGACAAATGTTGGAAGCAAAGCTATACAGACAAAATCTTACACAGAAGCATACACATACACCCTCACTAAAAGAGGTGAAGGGGGAAAAATCATAAATCTTGCTATCAGAGACCACCTCCTCAATTTGGGATGATTCGTTGTCTAAAGGAGGGAAGGAAGGAAGGAAGGAAAGAAAGAAAGAACAAAGGTAAAGTATAATAACGTTATTAAAATTAAAATTGATTATTAAAAAAATTTTTTAAAAAACCATGGACGGATAGAACCCTAGGACAAATGGTGGAAGCAAGACTATACAGACAAGATCTCACACAGAAGCATACACATACACATTCACAAAAAGAGGAATAGGGAAAAAGTCATAGATCTTGCTCCTAAAGTCCACTTCCTTAATTTGGGATGATTGGTTGTCTATTCAGGTATTCCACAGATGCAGGGTATATCAAGTTGATTGTGGAGCTTTAATCCGCTATTTCTGAGGCTGCTGGGAGAGATTTCCCTTTCTCTTCTTTGTTCTCACAGCTCACCGGGGCTCAGCTTTGGATTTGGCCCTGCGTCTGCGTGTAGTCGCTGGAGGGCGTCTGTTTTTTGCTCAGACAGGACGGGGTTAAAGGAGCCGCTGATTCGGGGGCTCTGGCGCACTCAGGCCGGCGGGGAGGGAGGGGCACGTAGTGCGGGGCGGGCCTGCGGCGGCAAAGTCCAGACTGACTTTGCACCAGCCTGAGGCGCGCCGTGCGTTCTACCGGGGAAGTTGTCCCTGGATCCCGGGACCCTGGCAGTGGCGGGATGGACAGGCTCCCGGGAGGGGTGTGGAGAGTGACCTGTGCTCGCACACAGGCCCCTTGGTGGCAGCAGCAGCAGCCTTAACATCTCCCGCCCGCCTCTGGGGTCCGCGCTTTTAGCCGCGGCTCGCGCTCGTCTCTGGGGTTCGAGCTTTTAGCCGCGGCTCGCGCCCGTCTCTGGGGTTCGCGCTTTTAGCCGCGGCTCACGCCCGTCTGTGGAGTTCCTTTAAGCAGCGTTCTTAAACCCCTCTCCTCACGCACCAGGAAACAAAGAGGGAAGAAAAAGCGTCTTGCCTCTTCGGCAGGTGCAGACTTTTCCCCGGACTCCCTCCCGGCTAGCCGTGGTGCACCAACCCCTTCAGGCTATGTTCAAGCCGCCCACCCCAGCCCTCTCCCTGCGCTCCTTCCGAAACCCGAGCCTCAGAGCCTCAGCTCGCAGCCCCGCCCGCCCCGGCGGCTGAGCAGACAAGCCTCTCGGGCTGGTTAGTGCCGGTCGGCACCCATCCTCTGTGCGGGAATCTCCCCGCTTTGCCCTCCGCACCCGTTGCTGTGCTCTCCTCCGCGGCTTCGAAGCTCCCCCCCCACCGCCTCCCGCAGTCTCCACCCGTGAAGGGGCTTCCTAGTGTGTGGAAACTTTTCCTCCTTCACAGCTCCCTCCCACTGGTGCAGGTGCCGTCCCTATTCTTTTGTCTCTGTTTTTTCTTGTTTTTTTTTTTTTCTTTTGCCCTACCCAGGTACTTGGGGGGCTTCTTGCCTTTTGGAAGGTCTGAAGTCTTCTGCCAGCCTTCACTAGGTGTTCTGTAGGAGTCGTTCCACGTGTAGATGTATTTCTGGTGTATCTGTGGGGAGGAAGGTGATCTCCGCGTCTTACTCTTCCGCCATCTTCAAGGTCCCCCCTGTGGTTCTTTTCTAAATGGTTTTTCAGCTCCATTTGAAAAAATGTTTTACTGTCTATGAGCTTTTTTTTTCCTTTTTGCCTTATTGTTCTTAGTAATATGAATTTATGGTGAAAATTTGGTGAATATTACCTAAATGGGGTACATAAATGGCAGACCTAGAGTTTAATTTGTTACCTATTGCATGGAAATCATTCATTCACTCCTGCATGCATTCATGCATTCAGGGTCTGCTGTGTGGCAGGTACTGTTGGAGATGCTGGTAGTACTAAGAAGGATAAGATATTTTCTATGCACTTGAGACCTTTCAATCTACTGGAGGTCAGAGACAAACACAAGTATTTGCAGGAGGAGTATGATGGCACATAGGTAGGAAGATCTACCTCAGTATAATTGTAGTGGGGAGTGGAGGGTGTGCAGGAGTGAAGGAGTGAGTGGAGGACTTTGAGAAGGAGAAAAGCATCATCAGATTTTTGCTTAAGTTTTCATTTTATTGAAGTATAATTGACATAAAATTATGTAAGTTTAAGGTATATAACTGATTGGATACATTTATATTGCAATATTACTGTCATTGATAGCTAATACCTCTATCATGATACACAATTACCATTTCTTCTAGTGATGGGTACAGTTAAGAGAGTTGATTAGCAAGTTTAATGTAATACAGTTTTGTTGTTTATAATCACTGTTAGATTAGATCTAGATCTCCATAACTTATTTATCTACTAGTTGCAAGTGTATATATATATATATATATATATATATATATTTTTTTTTTTTTTAATGGTATGCGGGCCTCTCATTGTTGTGGCCTCTCCTGTTGTGGAGCACAGGCTTCAGACGCGCAGGCTTAGCGGCCATGGCTCACAGGCCCAGCCGCTCCGCGGCATGTGGGATCTTCCCGAACCGGGGCATGAACCCATGTCCCCCGCATCAGCAGGCGGACTCTCAACCACTGCGCCACCAGGGAGGCCCCAAGTGTATATTTTTAAACAACATCTCTTTCATTTCCCTACATCCTAGCCTTTGGTAACCACCATTCCTTTCTGTTTTTTCAAGTTTATTTTATTTTGGATTCCACTATAAGAGATATCATACAATATTTGTCTTTCGTTGTCCAATCCATCTCACTTGGCATAATGACCTCAAGGTCCATCCATGTTGTAAACAAATGGCAGCATTTCCATTTTTCTCATGACTGAATAACTTTTCATTGTGTGTGTATGCGCCACATTTTCTTTATCCATTTATCCATAGATGACTCTTAACATTGTTTTCATGTATTGGCTATTGTAAATAATGCTGCAATGAACATGGGGGTGCAGGTGATTTCATTTCTTTGAAGGAACTACCCAAGGCAAGAAAAGAGGTTCCCTTTTCTCCATATCCTCACCCAGCACTTATTTCTTATCTTTTTGATGATAGCACCTCACATCTGTTTTTATGACTATGTCATTTTAGTTTTGATTTGCATTTCCCTTATGATTAGTGATGTTGAGCCCCTTTTCATGTAACTGTTGGCCATTTTGTTGTCTTCTTTGGAAAAAAAAGTCTCTACAGGTCCTCCGCCCATTTTTTAATCAGATTTTTAAAAAGTGAGTTGTATGAGTTCTTTATAAATTTTGGACATTAACCCCTATCCAACACATGGTTTGCAAATATTTTCTACCATTCTGTAGTTACCTTTTCATTTTGTTGTTTCGTTAGCATTGCATAAACTTTGGAGTTTGATCTAGTTCCACTTCGTTTTTTAAATTTTGTACACTGTTTGTGCTTTGGATGTCATATGCAAAATATCATTAATAAGACCAATGTCATGGAGCTGTTTTCTTCTAAGAGTTTTGCAGTTTCAGGTTTTATGTTTAAATGTTTAAATCTTTAATCTATTTTGAGGCAATTTTTGTGAGTGGTGTAAGGGTAGGGGTCCAGTTTTCTTTTTTTCCATGTGGTTATCCAGTTTTCCCAACACCATTTATTGAAGAGACTGTCCTTTACTCATTATATATTGTTGGTTCCTTTGTCAGAGTAATTGACCATCTGTGTTGGTTTATTTCTGGGCTCTCTACTTCGTTTCATTGATTCCTGTGTCTGCTTTTATGTCAATACCATATGGTTTTTATTACAATAGATTTGTAATATAGTTTGAAAATGGAGTGTGATGCCTCCAGCTTTGTTCTTTTGTCTCAAGATTACTTTGGCTATTCAAGGTCTTTTGTGGTTCCATACAAGTCTGAGGATTGTTTTTTCTATTTCTGTGAAAAATGCCATTGGATTTTGATAGAGATTGTGTTGAATCTATAATTGGCTTTGGGCAGTTAATTTTAACAATATTAGCTCTTCCAATTCATGAATATGGCATGTCTTTCCATTATATTGTGTTGTCTTTGATTTCTTCAGTCAAAGTCTTGTAGCTTTCACTGTACAGGTCTTTCATTTCCTTGGTTAAATTTATTACTAGGTATTTTGTTTTTGATGCTACTGTGAATGTGATAGTGGTGTTTTTTTTTTAATTTTTCAGATGTTTCATTTTTAGTGTAATAGAAATGCAACTGATTTCTGTGTACTGATTTTATGTCCTGCAATGTTGAGTCTTTGGGATGTTCAATATATAAGATCATATCATCTGACAATAGTGACTTCCTTTACTGTTTGGATGCCTTTTATTTCTTTGGCCTGATTGTTCTAGATAGGATACTTAAGTACTAGGTTGAATAAGAGTAGTAAAAGTGAGCACCTTGTTCCTGATCTTAGAGGAAAAACTTTCACTTTTTCTTCACTGAGTGGGTGAAGTGGGTTTAGTGTATATTGCTTTCAATATAATTAGGTGTGTTTCTTCTATACACAATCTGTTAAGAGTTTTTATCAAGAAAGAATGTGTTTTGTCAGATGCTGTTTCTGCATTTATTGAGATCATATGATTTTAATCTTTCATTCTGTTAATGTGCTGTATCATTTATTGATTTGCATATGTTGAACCATCCTTGAATCCCAGTAATAAATCCAACTTGGTCATGGTACATAATCCTTTTACTGAATTCTTGAATTTGCTAGTATTTTGTTGAGAATTTTTGCATCTATGTTTTATAGGGATATTGGTCTATAGTTTTCTATTCTTGTAGGGTTCTTTTCTGGCTTTGGTATCAGGGTAATACTGGCATATAGAATGAGTTCAGAAGTATTCCCTCCTCTCCAGTTTTTTAGAAAAGTGAAAAAGATTGGCATTAATTCTTCTTGAAATATTTGGTAGAATTCACCAGTGAAACCATCTGGTCTTGGGGTTTTCAGGGTTGGGATGCTTTTGATTACTGATTCAATCTCCTTAAGTGTTATTGGTCTGTTCATACTTTCCATTTCCTGGTTCAGTCTTGGATAGTTAAATGATTCTAGAAAAATATCCATTTCTTCTAGGTTATCTAATTTTTTGGCTTATAGTTGTTCATAGTAGTCTCATAACATATATTTCTGTAGTGTCAGTTGTAATTTATTCTCTTTCATTTCTGACTTTATTTCAGTCTTTACTTTTGTTTTCTTAGTTATGCTTAAGGCTTTTCCTTTTTTTTTTTTCCCTGAAAAACCACCTCTTGATGTTTTATATTGTTTTTCTGGTCTCTATTTCATTTATTTCTGCTAGGATCTTTATTATTCCCTTTCTTCTGCTAACTTTGGGCCTAGTTAGGTTGTTTATTTGTGATCTTTTTCATTTCTTAATATATGCATTTTTCACTCTCAGAACTGCTTTTGCAACACCATAGGATTGTGTGTTATGTTTCCATTTTCATTTGAGATATTCTTTAATTTTCTTTACTTTTTTAAAAATTAAAATATAATTGACATGCAACATATTAGTTTCAGGTGTACAAGGTAAAGATATGACATTTAAATATACTGTGAAATGGTTAACTACAATGAGTCTAGTTCACATCCATCACCATATATGGTTCCAAAATTTTTTTTCTTGTGATGAGAACTTTTAAGATCTACTCTCTCAAGGACTTTCAAATATGCAATACAGTATTATGAATTATAGCCATTATTCAGTACATTACATCCCTATGCTATACTTATCTTTTATCTGGAAATTTGTATGTTTTGCCCACATTCCTCCTCCATGCTCTGGCAACCACCAATCTGTTCTCTGTATCTATGAGCTTGGTTTTTTTGTTGTTTTGTCTTTTCCGCATGTAATTGAGATCATATGGTATTTGTATTTCTCTGTCTGACTTACTTCAGTTAGCATAATGCCCTCAAGGTTAATTCATGTTGTTGCAAACAGCAAGATTTCATTCTTTTTTTTTTTGGCGGTACTCTCACTGTTGTGGCCTCTCCCGTTGCAAAGCACAGGCTCTGGACGCATGGCTCATGGGCCCAGCCACATGTGGGATCTTCCCGGACCCGGGCACGAACCCGTGTCTCCTGCATCGGCAGGTGGACTCTCAACCACTGCGCCACCAGGGCAGCCTATTTCATTCATTTTTATGGTGGGATATGTGTTATATAGATACACATCATTTTTTTAATCCATTCATACGTTGATGGACATTGGGTTGTTTCCTTTCTTATCTTGGCTATGTAAATAATGCTGCAGTGACCATGAGGGTGCATGTATCTTTTTGACATAGTGTTTTTGTCTTCCTCAAACATATACCCAGTAATGGAATTGCCTGACCATATGATAGTTTGATTTTTAACTTTTTAAGTAACTCCCTACTGTTTTCCATAGTGGCTGTACCAATTTGCATTCCCAAAAATAGTGCACAAGGGTTTCCTTTTCTCTACATGCATGCCAACACTTTTTATTTCTTTTTGATAATAGTCATTCTGATATGCATGCAGTGGTATCTTATCGTGGTTTTAGTTTGCATTTCCCTGATGAGTAGTGATTTCGAGTGTTTTTTTGTGTGTGTGTGTTGGCCCTCTGTATGTCTTCTTTGGAAAAATATCCTTTCAGAACCTTTGCCCATTTTTTAATAGGTTTCTGCTACTGAGTTGGAGAACTTTATATATTTTGGATAATAACCCCTTATCAGATACATGATATGCAAATATTTTCTTTTGTTGCTTCTATTTGTTGATATTTTCCTTTGCTGTACAGAAACTTTTTAGTTTGATGTAGTCCCACTTGTTTATTTTTGCTTTTGTTGCCTTTGGTTTTGTTGTCAAATCCAAAAACTTGCAGCCAAGACCTATGTCACTGAGCTTACTGCCTATATTTTCTTCTAGTTTTATGGTTTCCAGTCTTACATTCAAGTTAACCCACTTTTAGTTATTTTTAAGTTAACCCACTTTTAGTTATTTTTTCTATATGATGTAAGGTAGTGATCCAGTTTTCCTAACACCATTTATTGAAGAGGCTGTCCTTTACCCATTGTATATTTTGACTCCTTTATCATAGATTACTTGACTATATATGTGTGGGTTCTTACGTTTAATTTTGACATTTTAAGTATAATATGTCTAGGTGTGGTTCTCTTTGGGTTCATTTTATTTGGCACTCTCTGGGCTTCCTTGATCTGGATGTATTTTTTTCCTCAGGTTGGGGAATTTTTCAGTCACTACTTCTCCCAATAAGTTTACTTCCCCTTTCTCTCTCTCTGCTCCTTATAGGACAACATCTAGCAAACTAACTTTCACACAAGTGTCCCAGAAGTCCCTTAATTTATCTTCACTGGTTTTCATTCTTTTTGCTGCTCGGATTAGGTGAGTGCCTCTTGCCCTGTTTTCAAGTTCAGTGATCCTTTCTTCTGCTGCTTCTAGTCTGCTGTTGAACCTCTGCTGTTGAACCTCTCTAGTGTATTTTTCAGCTCTGTGACCTCTTTGTTACATTTTCTCTTTGTTGACGTTTTCACTGTGTTCAACCATTCTCTCCTTGAATTTGGTTAGCATTTTTATTACCATTACTTTTCAACTCTTATCAGATTACTTACTTATCTCTGTTTCTTTAAGGGTTTTTCCCCCTGAGGTTTTATCTTGTTCTTTCATTTGGAATATATTCCTCTATTTCTTCATTTTGCTTGACTCTCTGTGTTGGTTTCTATGCATTTGATGATACATTCACCTCTCTCTGTCTTAAAGCATTGGCCTTGCATATGAGATGAACTTTATCATTCAGCCCTTCCCTAGCTCTTGGTTGTCTCAAACTTTTGTAGTTGTCTAAGCAGCCTATTTTATTTTTAATAGCTTCTAGTAGTTGAAGTGTGCTGAGACCAGTCACCGTCCTTAAGGAGAGGATTTCAGGTAGCACCTAGATTCAGGCTGATTAGAATTTAGACCCTCAGCCAGCAGATTTTAACAAGTGCAAATATATTCAGAACTGTAGGACCACAGTGTAAGCCCTGCTGGCCACCAGAGCCAGGTGATCTGGGGGTGTTTGCTGGGTGGCAGTCATAAAAATTGGGGCTCCAGTTAAGTGTTCTTTTCTGGGAGATACCAGTGAGCTATAGCGAGGCAGAGGGAGAGCAAAAAGATGGCATTCTCTGACCTCCATACCCTGAGTGCCTCTGTAGACTCTGGAACTGTGCCAAACCTGAAGCTCCCCCTGACCACCAGAGCCAAGTGATATAGAGGCATCCTCTGGCAAGCTACAAAAATCAGGGCACCAGCCAAGGATATAGGAATATAACTCCTTTTCTGAAGACAACAGTGATCTGGAGCAAGGCAGAGAGAGAGTGCAAAGATTGTGCCCACTGTCTCCCTTCCCTGAGAGTACCTCTGTAGGCTCCTATAAGTGTGCAAAACCAGAAGCCTGCCCCACAGGCCAAAGCTGCTACAGAAGGAAGTAGGCCTGTTTCTCAGAAAGACTGTGAGTATGTTTCAGTTGGATATCTGTGCAATGCCATGGGAGTGGTACTCTACCAAAAACTGTGTTGTTACAGTCCCATAGGACCCAGGACACAAGCTCCCCTGGCCTCCAGGTCCATGTGATCAAGAGGTGTCCCTTTGTGGCAGCTGCAAAATGTGGGTCACCAGGTAGAAGCTCCCCTCTGGGAAATACTGGTGCTCTAGAGCATGACAGAGGAAGAGCTCAACAGTGACACCCACTACATGGAGTGGGGCAGATGGAGAGTACAGGGACAGCACCTGCTGAAAGAAGAAAAAGATAAAAAGGAAAAGAAAGTAAAAAAAATGGCACCTGCTGGCTTTAACAAGCAGAGGGTGAACAGGAAGATAGAACCCTCCAGCCTCTTTCCCCATAGAATATCCCAGCAGACCCTTGCTTGCCTCTCAGACCAATGCTTTTAAAACTAGCAAATGAGTTTATTTTACGTAAAATCTGGGTGCTCTTTGAAGGGCTTCTTCTGCACTGGTCCTGGGATGGATGAGTCTGCATGCAAACTCTTTAAGAGCTACATCCCTTTGGCTATTCAAAGCCAGATATTTTGGGGACTCATCTTTCAGGGGCTTGTCTTAGAAACTGGTATGCCAGATGTGGGATACAAGCTATTTGTTCTTCAGGGAGAAGTTCTGGGTTTTGAGTTCTCTCCTGATTGTATGTCACTGCTGGGATGGGCTTTATGGTGAGATTGTATCTCAGCCTTTCCTACCTGCTTTGATGTGGTTTCCCTCTCGTTTGCCAGATGTGATGATGGGGTCACTCCACCAGGTTCTTTTTGGAGGAGATTGTTCCATATTTAGCTGTAGATTTGGTGTGTCTATGGGAGGAGGTAGGTTCAAGATCTTCCTACATCACCCTCATCACCAGAACCATTTATTTTTCCTACTACAACAGAGATATATTTACGTCAATAAAATTATAAAGTAAAACTACAAAGAAACAAAAACATTTGACAATTGCTGAGACATAATTTTGTAAAGAAAGATAACAGTAATCATCTTAAGTACAGTGAATTATAAAGATCTGTTGATATGGAGGAAAATAACCAGAAGAAACACAAAAATAATTGTCATAGCACATGGAAACATTTCCATAAAAAGTTAGCTTCTACTTGGTCATTTAATTTTTCATCCCTGTTTAAATTTACATTCTGAAATTTATGTTCCACTGCAGTTTCTACCTGCATGTAATATCTTTTCCACCCCTTCACTTTGAGTCTGTGTGCATCCTTAAAGTTTAATGGGATCTCTTAAGAACACCATGCAGTTTGGTCTTGTTTCTTTATCCATCCAGTCACTATGTGCCTTTTCATTGGTGAAGTCAATCCATTTACATTCAGAGCAATTATTAATATGTAATCTTATCAACTGCAGTCTGGTTTTGTATTTCCATTATTTCTTTTTCTCTCTGTCTGCCTACATTTGTAAATTGGTTATTTTTCATGGTGGTATGCTCTTTTCCCCCCTCTTTTGTGCGTCTGCTCTAGATTTGTGCTTTGTGGTTATCAAGGGGGGGGTTCCATAAAACATCTCTTAGATAAAACAGTCCATTTTAGGTTTATAGACACTTATCTTTAACCCCTCAGGTATCCATTATTTTGCTCCTCCCTTTTGCATATTGATGCCACAGTTTACCTTTTTTATATTTATTATTTATTAACTTATAGTAGGTATAGTTATTTTTCCTACTTTCATTTAACCTTTATACTATAGTTGAGTAGTTAACACACCATCCTCCTACAGAATTATAGTTTTCTAAGTCTGGCTGTATGTTTCTCATCTTTACCAGAGTATTTTGTAATTTTTTATGTTTTCATTTCAGATTGGAGAACTCCTTTCAGCATTTCTTGCAAGGCAGATCTAATAGTGGTGAACTCCCTCAGATTTTGTCTGGGAGAGGCTTTACTTCTTCATATCTAAAGGATAACTTTGCTAGATAAAGTAGTTTTGGCTGGCCATTTTTATCTTTCAACTCGTCAAATATGTCATTCCACTGTCCTCTGGCCTATTGAATTTCTACAGAGAAATCTGCTGATAGCGCTATTGGCAGTCCTTTGTAAGTTCTCTTCTTTTTTTTTCCCTTGCCTGCCTTTAACATCTTGGAGAATGTCTTTTTGCATTGAGATACTAGGATGATCTACTAGCTTTGTGGACTTGTATGTCCAAGTCTTTCCTCAGATTTTGGATTATTCTTTAAGTTAACTTCCTGCCGCTGCCTTCTCTGTCTGGAATTCCGATTATCCTGACATTTGTCAGGATATATGGATGGATATATGGATATCCATAGATCATGTAGGCTTTCTTTGCTCTTTTTGTAAGTTCCCTCTTCTCTTTTGTGTTGTTTCAAAACTTCTATCCTCCAAGTCAGTTTTTCTATCTTCATATGCTCTGCCTTGCTACATATTCTCTGCATTGCATGCTATCTAGCGCCAGAATTTTTGTTTGGTTCTTTTTTAAAATTTCTTTCTCTTTAATAAAGGGTCATTTTGTTCACATATTTTATTTCTGATTTTATTCAATTGTCTTTCTGAGTTTTCTTGTAACCTGTTGAGTTTTTTATAACATCTATTTTCAACTCTTTATCAGATAGGTTGCAATATTCTGTGCCTTTGAGTTTGATTGATTGATTGCTAGAAATAGATAATTTTTATCTGATGCCATGTTTCCTTGATGTTTCATAATCCCTTTAGATTTGCATTGTTGTTTTTGCATATGAAGTCGTAGATACCTTCTTAACTCTTTTCTTGTTGCCTTCAGCAGATGGTATGTTATATTCTATAGTGTTGATATTATCCAAGTTTTTAGTTTTTGTGAATTTATACCTGCTCCAGTCTTCTTGTTCCCTCTTTTGGGTGAGTTTTTAAACATTTATGCCATCGCTGTTTCTTACAGTTCACCAGGCTGGCTATTGGAAACCTCTCTTGTTTTCTAAAAGGTTGCTATAGCTCAAGTTCATGGTTTCTGAGCATGCTCTCAGTCTACTGGAGCTTTCTCTTGCATTGGCACTTGGGACCCCACACAAGGAGCAAACATAGAGTGGGGGGAAAGTGTGGGTTTACCACTGGGTACATTGGGGGCACCTGCAGATCCAGTAGGGTGATCCCAGTGGCTCCTAGGTGGACTTCTGCTAAGAACAATCCCTTTCCCACCAACTGAAGTTCTAATTTGCATCTTTCCTAATATCCTCCCTACCCCTGGTTCTAAAGCTCCCATCTTAGTACTCCAGTTGCTGGTGGAGAAATGATTTTTCCAACCACTTCCAGTCTAGCTGGGATAGCTGGGCACTCACTCACTGCTTTCCTTTTCCCCTTTCAGTGTTTCTTTGGGCAGAGGCATGGTGCCAGGAAAGCTTCTCTACTGCCTTCTGTTGCAACCAAACTAGATTTTTTTTTTTTTTTGTCTCCAGTTATGTGCTGGAGTTTCCCGTTGGGAGGTCTAGACTTCTGCAAGTTCTCTGTCTTGTATGTGAGTGCCTGCCTGGGTCTTTACTGACACAGTTTTTTGCCTGGCAAGAACAAAAGGGGTCTAGGCAGTTTGGCTGGCTCCTCTGGTTCCCCACCTTGAGCAGACGTTTGTCTCTTACCATCTTTGTGGTGAGTGAGACAACTCCTGTGTTCCTTGGAATAAGACACTAGGTCCCAGAACACCACAAAGGCACTTTTGCTCATGTATGAATGTCCAATTTGTTGATGTAAAAAGGAATAAATTGTAGGAACATTTTATGTCATCATATTGCTAATATCACTCTCCAGGATCATCATACTTTCACTTTAGGAAGTACACTTTGGGTACATGGTCAAAATTAGAAGCATGAAATGAGGGAACACTTATAGGACTCTTACTTCCCCATCTAAAGATAATGCAAACATTTGATTTTGTATATAGCATTCTATCATTTTTAAAGTCATTATAGTATATTGGTCTAATAGATTTTTCCAAATGGAACAGTGGAATGGTGATACATCACATTATTCACTAAGCCTACAAGGTAATATTATTGCAATTAATATTTTCCCTCATATTTCTAACTTATTAAGTATTGTATAAAATAGTGGCTTTTTGAATTACTATAAATGTATTGATCTGCACTTTACAAAAAAGAAGGAAGCCATGTAGAGTTTGCAACTTCAAATGCAAATTCATTATAATATAGGATATTTGCTTAAATTTGGTGTCCTTTATGTATAAAATGGAAACTTACTTAGGAAATGTTACAGCTAAAGGGAGATTACCCAAGGTTACATTATATGAGAGTATGAAAATACCTATACCCTTGCCACTTTTCTTTCAATTGAAGTTAAAAAGCATATACATACCAGAGCTACTGCAAAATCTAACTGCCCTAGCCATACTTACAATATACTGCACAAACGAAATTGACCTTACTTTGTTACTAATAAAAATTTTCTTTGTATAATATTACTGAAATCTTATTAAAAGTAGAGAATTATAGTTTCACTAAATGCTGTCTGACTTCATAATTATGTGAAAACTAGTAGCACTGATGAATGTAAAATATATTTCACTTTAATTAGGTGGTTGAAAACAAAGGCATTTTATATTTCAGTAGCATAGAAGTCTCTAATTCCATACATGCTTCATAGAAACTGAACTCTTGTTGACAATATTTTAGTTTATTATATTGCCATAAAGTATTTTAATGGTAAGTCAGTAAAATTAGTAATAAAAGTGAAAATTCTCATAGTTGTTTTTGCAGATCTTAAGTAGACAGTACACATGATATTTCCATTAATCTACTCCACTAGTTATAAATGACATACAAAATGGTATTAGTTTTTCTTGATTTATATATAACCTTTCTTGGTTACTGCTTTCTGCTATCATGGTAGAAATATATAAACCACATCAGTAACAAGCAATCTGAAAACTATTGTCCATTATAGTACTAGTTTTTGATTTTTTAAAGTAATTTTATTATAAATTATTTGAATAAGAGTACATATTAAATGTAGATTATTTTATAGAATGCTATTTTAATGGTATAGGAGAATCTGTCATTTTTGCACAGCAAAGGAAACCATAAACAAAACGAAAAGACAGGACTTCCCTGGTGGCACAGTGGTTAGGAATCCACCTGCCAATGCATGGGACATGGGTTCAAACCCTGATCCAGGAAGATCCCACATGATGCAGAGCAACTAAGCCTGTGCACCACAACTACTGAGCCTGTGCTCTAGAGCCTGCAAGCCACAACTACTGAAGCACGTGCTCCACAACAAGAGAAGCCACCACAATGAGAAGCCTGCGCGCCGCAACGAAGAGTAGCCCCTGCTTGCCGCAACTAGAGAAAGCCCGCACACAGCAACAAAGACCCAATGCAGCCATAAATAAATTTATAAAAAAAAAAAGACAACCTAAAGAATGGGAGAACATATTTGCAAACAATGCAACCGGCAAGTGCTTAATTTCCAAAATACACAGACAGCTCATACAACTCAACAAAAAAGACAACCCAAACAAGAAATACAGATAGCCAGTAGGCACATGAAAAAGATGCTCAGCATCGCTAATTATTAGAGAAATGCAAATCAAAACTACAATGAGGTACCACTTCACACCTGTCAGAATGGCCATCATTAGAAAGGCTACAAATAACAAATGCTGGAGAGGGTGTGGAGAAAAGGGAACCCTCCTACACTGTTGGTGGGAATGTAAGTTGGTGCAGCCACTGTTGAAAACACTATGGAGGTTCCTCAGAAAACTAAAAATAGAATTACCATATGATCCAGCAGTCCCATTCCTGGGCATATATCCAAACAAAACTATAATTCAAAAAGATACATGCACCCCAATGTTCATAGCAGCACTATTCACAATAGTCAAGACATAGAAGCAACCTAAATGTCTATCAACAGACGAATGGATAAAGATGTGGTACATTTATACAATGGAATACTACTCAGCCTTTAAAAAAAAGAATGAAATAATGCCAGTTACAGCAACACGGATGCAACTAGAGATTATCATACTAAATGAAGTCAGAAAGAGAAAGACAAATATCATATGATATCACTTACATGTGGAATCTAAAATACGACACAGATGAACCTATCTATGAAACAGGATCATGGACATAGAGTACAGACTGGTAGTTGCCAGGGGAGGGGGGTTGGTAGATGTAAGCTTTTATATACAGAATGGATAAACAACAAAGTATTACTGTATATCACAGGGAACTATATTCAATATCTTATGATAAACCATAATGGAAAAGAATATGAATATAAAAAAAGAATGTGTATATATGTATAACTGAATCACTTCACTGTACAGCAGTAATTAACATTGTAAATCAACTATAATAAAAAACGCATTCATCTTAAATTAAGGTTATTAAGTTTATTAAAAATATGGAATATGATTTCCTTTTTATTTTCACATCATAATTTTTTCTCTAATCAATATTTTTTGTTTTAGGTCACTTTTCACATTGAACCATATAAGAATCGAGATGATAAAAACATGTACCAAAATATCAGATACATTATAGACAAGTGAGTTTCTTCTGTCCTATAATTACTGTTATATGATCCAATGATAATTACTGTTATAAGAAAAGTATGTTTATATTTGAGAGATTTGAATGACTTACAGTATGACATATTAAAATTAGTTTAAACTAATTTTGTAATGAATACTGCAATCATTTTAAAGAACATTTCTGAATTTCCTTATAATTTACTTTCTGTATGAATAGTTACAGGTTCCTGTTTTTACTGTTTTATGTGTATATTAGACTATGATTTCTGTCATCTGACATTTAAATTAGTATTCTGCAAATCTTATGAATATAGAGTTGTCTTTTTAAAAGCAAGTTCAGAGCATGAAATGTGAATTGCTTTTGCAATTTTGAATTGCTATTAGATATGGTAGATCCACATCTAATATTTTCATTTAGTATGATTACAAGGAAAGAATTTATTAATACAGTTTCATTTTGTTTAAGGGTTTACTAATAATAGTCTGTGACAGCTGCCATATTCTTACAAAACACATGTCAGCAACAGTGGGACATTTATCACTTATACAAAAAAAAACAGTATTTTCATGTAGAAAATGGGCTTTTTATTGTGTTAGTCATCATTTCTAAACCTCAGTATAATTTCTTAATGTCTTAATGTATCCAGTATCTCATTTTTCAATGTGTAAAATTAAAAATGCATTTTTAATGTTTACACTTATATAGCTAATTCCCCAAAGGTGAACAATGTGCTTAAACTGCACTGATTACCTTCATTTTCAATACATAAACAATTATTGTCTATTGCAACTGAGTTATGAATATTCATTTTGCTTTCATATATGTTTGTATTCTAGATATGGAAATCATCCTGCCTTTTACAGGTACAAGACTAAGAATGGCAGTGCTCTTCCACTGTTTTATGTCTATGATTCCTATATCACAACAGCTGAAAAATGGGCCAATCTGTTAACCAGCTCAGGGTCTCAGAGCATTCGCAACTCTCCTTATGATGCATTGTTTATTGCACTTCTAGTAGAAAAAAAACATAGATATGAAATTCTTCGAGGTGGTTTTGATGGAATTTATACGTATTTTGCCACAAATGGCTTTACTTACGGCTCATCCTATGAGAACTGGGCTAAGCTAAAATTTTTTTGTGATCAGTTCGACCTAATGTTCATCCCAAGTGTGGGCCCGGGATACATAGATACCAGCATCCGTCCGTGGAACACTCAAAACACTCGCAACCGAGTCAATGGGAAATATTATGAGGATGCTCTGAGTGCTGCACTCCAAGCCCACCCCAGTATAATTTCCATCACCTCTTTTAATGAGTGGCATGAAGGAACTCAGATTGAAAAAGCTGTTCCCAAAAGAATCAGTAATACCGTGTACCTGGATTACCGGCCTCATAAACCAAGTCTTTATCTAGATCTAACTCGTAAGTGGTCTGAAAAATACAGTAAGGAAAGAGCAACTTACGCATTCGATCACCAGCTACCTGTTTCTTAATGCATTGATTAAAGTTTAATAATTATAGATATCACCTAATTTCAATACATTCCTTTTGTTTTGCGTTATGGAAAGAAAACTATCAAAGTCAGTATGTACTATTATCTCTAATAAAAATAATTTGTACATTTTTAAAGGTAGTAATACTATCATTGCCACCTTTCACGATGGCGATGTTGCACTGAGAAAAGTTGTGCAAATAACATTCCTTGTGGCATAATTTGGTGAATTTCTGACTGGAATTGAAATCCTGCTTTATAGCTATTTTTGTTTCACAATAGGTAATTGCTTGTGTTATATAGAGTAGTTAGCACACAATTAAATCCTACTTGTATTCTGGGCCCAAAGAAAAAGGACTGTGTATACATCTGATATGTCTATTGAACACCAAAGACCTAAAAGATAATGTACATGGTTCCTTTTTCATTTTTTTAATGATCCAGTCAACTTCATCATATTAGCATTCAGACTCTGGATAACTCTCCAATAACAATTCTTCAGAAAAATATCATATGCCTTAAGCCTTACTGTGAACCATATTTTGTTAGGAAGGTCTGCTTTCTATAGTACAATATGTATCATCATTTGCAGATTTTTGGTTTCCTAGAGCTTGCTAGGTGTTTTGCATGTCTAATGTTTCTACATTATAATGCTGAATTTCAGGCTTTAGAAGGAAAATCTTTTCATAAAGGTTAAGGATTGCTTCTCAGTTATTAAAAAAAAAATAGCTGCTTTACAATTATGAAAATACAGTGCCTCAAATGTTATTTTAGGATACCTTGTCAATCTTTAACTTATTTTATTCATATTGTTCAATTTAATGTTAATCAGAGACCAACTGTTAGATAAGAAAAAGTTGATACTATCATTGGATTGCCTTCTTTTAAGATTTTAAACTGTTTTTACTAAAACTAATAGAGAAAATTTACTTACCATTTCAGATTTTAAGGATATGGAAATGAAAGTTCATTACTAAGTTTGACTTTTTATTAGGTATAACACTTAATGATGGAAATATTTAAGACTTTATTGTCTATAATATAACATCCCCATCTAAAAACATTATACTTTTATGTTACCTAACAGGTTAAAGAGTTGTGATCAACTGTCAGTGTGACAAATTAATCATCTGTAAAAATGAATCTCTTTACTTTAAAAACTACAGAATAAAATACACTCTATTATTATAGTTAATATTTGTAACTAGAACTATAGTAAAAAATCTAATCTATATGCTATTACATGAATTTTTTTAGATATTTATCAAATGTAAGCAATAGGGAAATACTAAACAATACATATAAATATTCTGAATATATGGACATTCAGAAACAAATTAGCAGTGGAATTTATCGTAAAATAACTCATTAGACAATGAAATTTAATTTTAAGCAGTGCTTTTGAAGTTAACTATCATGTCTTTGAAAAGAAGCATGATTAATGTTAAACTTATGAAGCATGATTAATGTTAAACTTATTTATAACTGAGAATTTGCCATTTCTCAGAATGTTCAGACCATGGGAAACCAGTATAATAGTAATTTGTAATTCACCTTGTAGAGGAAATTACAAGAATAAATCACTATAATGTTACAGCTAAGTATCTTCATAGGAACACTCATACAGATATAACCTGTGGATTTTTTTTTTCTTACATCCAGTTAGCCACTATATGTTATCTTAGGGATAAACTCTAAATATGTTATACTTAATAATATTTATAACATACCATATTTTATTAAAGTTTAGTTAGAGAGATCTCTAACACACAGGAATTTTTGTCATTGCTTATGTTGTATGTTTGAACCCATAATGACAGACAATTTTATGAAATAGTTCTGAGATTAAGAGAAAGTGTATAAAAACAAGGTCAGCAAATCCTCAACACGGACACCACCATTTCTCTCTTGCTCCCATTGCAGACATATAGATAGATCATCTAGGACTGCAGAATTTCCCTCTGAGCTTTGTTCTAATGCACTACCCCAACCAGCCACTGACAGTTGGTTTCAAAGTAAGATAAAATAGATTCTGTCTTCATTGCAGAAAGTTAATTAATTCTCAAGGGAAGAATGGTTGGAATCAGCTCTAATGATAGTTTACTGATTTATAACTATTTGAATATGTTTCTTCTCTCCTGTTCTTAAAAAAACAGTTATTAGAAGGAATTATCTCTAATAATTTTATTATTCTTAGGGAAGAACGCTTTCAAAATCTTCCTCAGGTATTCATTACACCTGCCTTTACCATTTGACTTATAACAAGTTTAGATTGCATAATCACAAGACATCAATTCTTTGCTTTTATTTAATAGACTAAACTGTTAAAGAAAAACAGTATAATATATGCAATGCATGAATCAAAATGAATTATTTTATGGTTTAATCAGTCTAATTGTTTTGACTGTATAGAAATCAAATCTTTCTTTTACTACTCTCTTTAAGGACTGATATTGTCAAAAACTGCTGTAATTGATGTTGATCTCAGCTGTATATTAACTTTTTTGTTTTAAGAGTAGTTTAAAAATGACTATTTTGTAACATGAAGTAGTTAACTTTCACCTAATAAAAGCATACAGGGAATAAATTGTATCTTAGATATAAAAATCTGTTTCTTTTTTTTATGAAATGTTTTATTTAATTTCTGATTAACAGTTCAAAAGTAGTATTCAGTCGCCACTCTATCTTCTCTATTTGAAATATACAGCATTTAAAAAGTAGATATCTTTTAACTGTACTTTTAAAATCTGTGAATTTGTGTTATACACACAAAAATATGAATTTTTTTAATTTGGAAGATGGTTTCTTATTTTTTTATTCTTTGGGCATAATCATATATGAGCTGCAACATCCGTTAGAAAATTGATCTTACCCTAAAACAGCAAAAGTAACAAGCCACTAGAGAACCTACCAAGTTCATAACCAAGCCCTTTTTGAAACGGATCAGTTATTCAATTTAAACATAGTGACTGCTCCTAAACTCTATAGTGCCTACAGTAGTCCTTAAAAGTCTGTATCTAAATTTTGAATTAAGGTCGAACACTCTCATGTCCTATAGTGTAGAAGCAATACTTTATTTACGACCAGCAAAATTTATTTTTATAAATATTTACAATTTCAAAAGGAAAAATTGAGCCAAAAAGAGTTTTTTGGCTCAGCTATTCCTTTTTTTTAAAAAAAGTAAATTTAAATGTACTTTAAATTTAAATTATATACTGACTGTTATATATCCACATAAAGGCTAAATGTTATAGTATGCTTAATACAAGATTATTATCCTTCAGAATGCAGGTACTACTTGGGCTTACTTACAGAGTCAAGTCAAAGAACTTAGTGGTAGTGCTATTATATTCCAGCTATCAATGAAGGGGAGAACATTTTTCAATGTTACTAGATTTTGTTGTTATAATTACCATTTATTATATCAAAAGAAAAAATAATTTAAGACCTAATAAGCAAATAAACAGATCTAAAATTTACTGAAGTCAAAACATAGTGGCACTTTTTATATTGTGTGTTCTAAACTTCATTTAAAGCATCTTATATATTGAAGTTCAGATTTCTCATTTATATAACCTTAAATGTAACCATAAAGTTAAAAAGCCTTAGAGTCTATCTCATTGAAATAATTATTTCATGAAACAAAATAATGATGTACCATGGTAGTGATAATTCTGTATACAACTCAACTTATAGTATATGATTGTATTGTCATGCTTTTTATGGTTTTACTTTAGATTTTTTTAATTAATTTTTATTGGAGTATGGTTGCTTTACAATGTTGTGTTAGCCTCCGCTGCACAACAGAATGAATCAGCCATACATATAGAGATATCTCCTACTTTAGATTTTTAACCTATTTAAAAAGTCAGAACAACAAAGTGGCAGTCTTCTGCTACTCAGTAGCATTTAAAATACATTAATTATGTCCATGCATAAAAGTATTTTTCAGTCCATTTTGTAAAAGCCATTTTCAAAGCACTATATATCACCATGTTAATTTATTATAGTATCTAACTATGTGACTTTTATACGGATCTTGAAAATATCATATGCAAAAGAGAAAAATACTTAGAAGAAATTCATTTGTAATACATGCAGTACCTTTTAGAAATGTATATGTTTGAACACAGTCACCTAAGAATAGCAGTCACACTTTTTTTTAGTTTATACACACTAAATTTATATTTGAGTACTGCCGTTAATTACCCAAACATATTATCCATATGGCAGACTATTAAGCCATTACTATTAAAATTGTGCAGTCCAGTCTGGCTCCATGTAAAAAGTCAACTGCAAATCTGATAGCTAAATTCTTACTTGAAAATTTGCTGCATTGTTATATTTAAAGTACATTCTTGAAAATTATGCTCTTGGCTTTTTAGGTATCTTGTAAGAACAATATCTAGTGACAGTCATTATATGAACAGTAGTTGAGCTGAAATTTTGTTTTATTTTTCCTCATGAGTGTTTGTAGCTAAAGGCTTAATTTAATCCTCAAATAAAATATTCCATTAATGCACATTTTCTCATTTCATTTTTTTACTTGAGTCATTCTTAAATAAAATTTAGGTAGTGTTTCCTCCTATAAGAATATGTGCATGCTGATTCTTTGCAAAAAGGATTTGACATATTTTTCATAAGAAACTGTTACAAAATTAATATATATAAACGAATGACAGAATTTTAAAAAGGAACATACATATATGATACTAGCATATATGGTTGACTACACATTCGGTATTGAGAGCTTCTGAGTAGCTAATGCAAGATGTTATATGGCTCTTGTTGCCAGAAAAGAAGCACCTCCTTCCTATGCAAGGCAAACTTTGCCTTGTCAATACATTTTAAAATACATTTCTCAAATAGGTGTTATACCTAGGATCAAAAATGCAGAAACCTATAGGAGACTGTCAGGCAATATAAGTAAATGCATCAGGTTTAAACCCTATAGAGTCATAGCGACTGTGGACAACTGTCTTCTAATAAGAGTAGTTGCTAACAGCTCCTGTCAGTGTTGCCCCTTCTGTAGCTGTGGGTCCCTAAAACGAGGAAGTTTGTATGCCTGTGTGTTTGTAAATTTTTCTAATTATAACATGCTGGCAGATACTGCAAAAGATTTTTAAAATACTCGCTGGTTGGCTCAGTTCATTGGTCATTAGTTTGTGACTGCTGATGTAAAGAATGTAAAACTGGATTATGAAAAATGTCCTGAACGTTTTATAATACTCAAGGGGATTTCACATGACTAGTTATTGTGATGATTATTGGATATATTCCAAGTATAAAACAATAAAACACAAGTCAGTGAAAGTAAATCCATGTGGCTCTGATGATGTGATAGCTTTCCCCAGGTCTTATCTCAGAATAAGATATCAGAAAATAAAGCAACAAAAAGTGAGTTAGGTGCATATCTCTCAGCCAATCTTCTCTATTATTCCTCCTAATTTGACTTTTGAATAGCTGATTTGAATTAATACTCACTGAGAGGGACTTGGAATGCTTTTTATTCTGTTGCTTTTTAGATATGGATCCATTGTTGAAGCCTGGCAAGTAGGTAGGAAAAAAACTGTAGGTAATTGTGTTTAATTCTAGTCTCCACTTCTGCAACCTACTTTCTGTCCTTTTGCTGCCTGCCTGCCTGCCTCTGCCTACCTACCCACTATTCAGCCTTCCTATCTTTCTTAGTCTCAACTCACCTGCCTTTCTTATCTACTTTGTTTCAAAAAGGATGTTAGTGATTTGTTAGAATACATAACATGTAACAATATAGTCTTAAAAGGAGAGCAAGAATAAAAATACACTTATTGAGCCCAGCATTAAATAAAAACTGAATAATGTGGTAAATACACTGCTATACTGGTGGTCACAAATTTAAAATCCAAGCTTTGAGTAGCCAGTATGAAAAATAACATCTCATCATGTACACATTGTGCATTGTCCATAGTATAAGATAGAAATTAATTTCTCAAGAAAAGTATAGCTGCTTTGCTATTAAGAGAGGAATTTCTTCTGAGGAGTCTCATAAAGAGGATACTAATAATATAATACAATAAAGATTATATTAATCTTTTTATGGCTGAGTAATATTCCATTGTATATATCTTAATAATGAGTGTAGTGGTGAAGGGGATATACATTTAAGTCAGGTGCTAGCTTCTTTTAAGATACTTACATTTTTTAACTTATAAAGCATTATGTTTTAGGTGATACAGTTTATATTTTTGGATTCCTTATGTCTAATCAGCTATATCCATGACAGAGCTTTTCTCATAAATAATCAAAATGAAAGGCAACTGAGTCAAATAGTTCCAGAAAGGAAAATGAAATTAACTATATAGCTCAGAATTTTATAGAGAAAAAGATTTACATTTGCTGAATTGGTAGTATATTAACCATAGCTCACCATTCATTAACAAAAAATAAACCAAAACGTTTACTATAAATTGATCTGTCCAGTTTCCATATCTTTAAAAGGAGGGGATTGGATTGGATGATGGCTCAGATTGCTAATCAGCACTAAAATTATTTTTATATTAATGTTATTAACAGCATCAAAAGAAAAAAAGTCTGCATTTCTATAATTAAGACAAAAATCTGCCAGGGGTCGGGGGGAAGAATTCTATAAGATTATACCAACCTTAAAATTAACATTTGTCATCCACTCTATATTTTATTACTCTAATCTCTTCCTTTCAGATCACATTGTTGTGAATATTAAATATGTTAATACAAATAAAGTGCCTAAAACAGCCCTGAAACATGGTAATGTTCAACAAATGTTGGCCATTACTGTCATTTTTATACTCAAAAGAGGAACAACCCAAATGTCCTTCAGTGGGTAAAAGGATAAATTAACCTGGTACATTCATGCAGTATTGCTTGGTAATAATAAGTAACAAAACACTGATACATACAACCACATGGATGAATCTCAAATGCATTATGTTAAGTAAAAGAAGTCAGCCTCCAAGGATTATGAACTTTATGATTCTATTTATATGACATTCTGGAAAAGACAGAACTACACACAGATTAGTAGCCACTAAGGTTTAGGAGTGAGGGAACTATTCTGTATCCTGACTGAGGTAGTGATTACCTGAGTCTGTACATCTGCCAAAATTCAAAGCTATACAACTCCCCCACCAGCATACCCAAAACAACAAATGAATTTTTTGTATATTAATATTTTTAAAAACCCACAATGTGGTATTACTACACACTGATACAAATGGCTAAAATTAAAAGGACTGTCAGTGCTAAAGCTCTCATACTTTTCTGGTGTTAGTATAAAACACTTCACCTACTTTCAAAAACCATTTGGCATTTTCTTGTTAAGTTAATCATTATCTTTACCATATGACCAACAATTCCTCTTCCACTAGTAGTAGACTTTCTTATCTTCCCTCCTCATTCTCTCCATTCATGACACTGTCATTCATGCCACACAACCAGAAACCTAAGGTCATTCTTTGCCTTATCACACTTTCTCATGCTCTAAATCCCATCAACCATTAAGTACTACTTCCTTTTTTTCCCTAGCTATTTCCTAAATATTTTTGCTATTCTGTGTGTACTGTTTCTGATCATATCCAGGACATCATCATTTTTCACTTGGCCTATTATATATTCTCAATTAGTTTATATACCTACAGTATTGTCTAACTCAAATCAACCTCTACACTCAGAGTCTAGGCCATTCTCTTGCTTCAAATTATGTAAGTGACTCCAATTGCCTGCCTACAGAAGAAAGCACAAACTTCTTCACAAGGTATACAAGACGCCCCATTACTGTCCTATACCTACAACAACAGTCTTCTCTCCTCTTTTTTTTCCTCAGAATTTCTGCTACAGTAATATTATCTCTCAGATTATACTTCAGAGAGATAACCAAGACTTATAACCTCATGAAGACTTGGGTTCTTGTGGGGTTTTTTTTTTTTTTTTCAAGTGATGTCTTTCCCATTGTTCCTCACTTAGTTTACTCCTACTGGAAAGAGGATGAGAATGGGACAGAAAGGTAAAGGAAAAAAAGGAAAAATAAATATTTCTAACAAGAATCTAATGTGTATCAAACACTGTTAAGTGCTGTCCATGTTATTTCATGGAATACTCATCCAACATTCTGAGGCAGCTTTTGTTTATTTTATACTTAAGAAAACTATATGTACCAAAATTGCCAATGTCCCACAGTTGAGTAGACATAGAGCTGAGAAAACTATGCCATTCTACTATAGTGTCAACTTATGTGGTAATATTTCCCTACACCCAAGGTTTTTCCTGCACTCATACAGGTTAGGCAAAGTACACTTCTAGCACCTGCTACTTTGTTTTGAGATAAGTTTCATACATGAGTATCTTTCTTTCTACTATAAGCACATTGAGGGTAGGAAATACCTTTGTTTTAATTTCTTTTAAGAATATAAAATACAAATAGAAAAGAGAACAATATAGAAGTTTCTTTAAAAAATACAGTCATAGATCCAACACTAAATTTAATGAAATGCAGCATTCCCTGGAACTTTGAAGCCTGACCCTAATTAGTGAGTGTGTCTTTTCCACCTTTATATTCACAGTGCCCGGCACAGAGCAGGTGTGAATTAAACATTTGTTGAACTGAAGATAGAGTCATATGAAGCTTTGCATATACAAAACAATGTGTTACACAAGATTTCTGTTCATGAACATTTCTTATTGTTATTCTATTACCCTTGGGCTACTTGCAAGAAAACTGTAGACGTCTTCCATGATTTCATGGTTGCAGCCAAATAATATTGGCATATATAATTTCATTTTATCTGCATTAACTAACATTAAAAATGCAGCTGTAGGAGACCTTTAAGATGCTGGAGGAGTAAGACATGGAGATGACCTTCCTCCCCATAAACACATCAGAAATACATCTACATGCAGAACAACTCCTACAGAACACCTTCTGAACCCTGGCAGAAGACCTCAGACTTCCCAAAAGTCAAGAAACTCCCCATGTACCTGGCCGTGTGGCTGACAGGGTCTTGGTGCTCCAGCCGGGTGTCAGGCCTGAGCCTCTGAGGTGAGAGAGTGAGTTCAGGACATTGGTCCACAAGAGACCACCTGGCTCCATGTAATATCAAACGGTGAAAGGTTTCCCAGAGATCTCCATCTCAACGCTAAGACCCAGCTCCACTCAATGACCAGCAAGCTACAGTGATGGACACCCTGTGCCAAACAACTAGCAAGACAGGAACACAACCACACCCATTAGCAGAAAGGCTGCCTAAAATCATACTAAGTTCACAGACATCCCAAGACACACCACCGGATGCGGTCCTACCCAACAGAAAGACAACATCCAGCCTCATCCACCAGAACACAGCCACCAATCCCCTCCACCAGGAAGCCTACACAACCCACTGAACCAAACTTACTCACTGGGGACAGACAACAAAAACAATGGGAACTACGAACCTGCAGCCTGTGAAAAGGAGACCACAAACACAGTAAGATAAGCAAAATGAGAAGACAGAGAAATACACAGCAGATAAAGGAGCAAGGTAAAAACCCACCAGACCAAAAATATGAAGAGGAAATAGGTCGTCTTCCTGAAAAAGAATTCAGAATAATGGTAGTAAAGATGATCCAAAATCTTGGAAATAGAATGAAGAAAATACAAGAAACTTTTAACAAGGACCTAGAAGAACTAAAGAGCAAACAAACAATGATGAACAACACAATAAATGAAATTAAAAATACTCTAGAAGGGATCAATAGCAGAATAACTGAGGCAGAAGAACAGATAAGTGACCTGGAAGATAAAATAGTGGAAATAACAACTGCAGAGCAGAATAAAGAAAAAAGAATGAAAACAATAGAAGGCAGTTTTAGAGACTTCTGAGACAACATTAAACACACCAACATTCGAATTATAGGGGTCACAGAAGAAGAAAAGAAAAAGAAACGGACTGAGAAAATATTTGAAGAGATTATAGTTGAAATTTTCCGTAATATGGGAAAGAAAATAGTCAAGTCCAGCAAGTGCACAGAGTCCCATACAAGATAAATCCAAGGAGAAAAACACAAAGACACATGCTAATCAAGCTATCAAAAACTAAATACAAAGAAAAAGCAGCAAGGGAAAAGCAGCAAATAATATACAAGGGAATCCCCATAAGGTTAACAGCTGATCTTTCAGCAGAAACTCTGCAAGCCAGAAGGGAGTGGCAGGACATATTTAAAGTGATGAAAGGGAAAAACCTACAACCAAGATTACTCTACCCAGCAAGGATCTCATTGAGATTCGACGGAGAAATTAAAACCTTTACAGACAAGCAAAAGCTAAGAGAATTCAGCAACACCAAAACAGCTTTACAACAAATGCTAAAGGAACTTCTCTAGAAAGAAAGCGTAGGAGAAGGAAAAGACCTACAATAATAAATCCCTCAAAATTAAGAAAATTGTAATAGGAACATACATATCAATAATTACCTTAAATGTAAATGGATGAAATGCTCCCACCAAAAGACACAGACTGGCTGAATGTATACAAAAATAAGACCCATATATATGCTGTCTACAAGAGACCCACTTCAGACCGAGGCACACATACAGACTGAAAGTGAGGGATGGAAAAGGATATTCCTTGCAAATGGAAATCAAATGAAAGCTGGAGTAGCAATTCTCATATCACACAAAATAGACTTTAAAATAAAGACTATTACAAGAGGCAAAGTAGGACACTACATAATGATCAAGGGATCAATCCAAGAAGAAGATATAACAATTGTAAACATATTTGCACCCAACATACGAGCACCTCAATACATAAGGCAAATGCTAACAGCCATAAAGGGGAAATTGACAGTAACACAATCATAGTCAGGGACATTAACACTCCACTTTCACCAAAGGACAGATTATCCAAAATGAAAATAAGGAAACACAAGCTTTAAATGACACATTAAACAAGACGGACTTAATTGATATTTATAGGACATTCCATCCAAAAACAACAGAATACACTTTCTTCTCAAGTGCTCATGGAACATTCTCCAGGATAGATCATATCTTGGGTCACAAATCAAGTCTTGGTAAATTTAAGCAAACTGAAATCGTATCAAGTATATTTTCTGACCACCATGCTATGAGACTAGATATCAATTATAGGAAAAAAACTAAAAAATACAAACACATGGAGGCTAAACAATACACTACTTAATAACCAAGAGATCATTGAAGAAATCAAAGAGGAAATCAAAAAATACCTAGAAACAAATAACAATGAAACCACGATGACCCAAAACCTATGGGATGCAGCAAAAGCAGTTCTAAGCGGGAAGTTTATAGCAATACAATCCTACCTCAAGAAACAAGAAAAATCTCAAATAAACAACCTAACCTTACACTTAAAGCAATTAGAGAAAGAACAAAAAAAAAAACCAAAGTTAGCAGAAGAAAAGAAATCATAAAGAACAGATAAGAAATAAAGGGAAAAGAAATGAAGGAAACAATAGAAAAGATCAATTAAACTAAAAGCTGGTTCTTTGAGAAGATAAACAAAATTGACAAACCATTAGCCAGACTCATCAAGAAAAAAAGGGAGAAGACTCAAAGGAGAAGGAGAAGTAACAACTGACACTGCAGAAATACAAAGGATCATGAGAGATTACTAAAAGCAACTCTATGCCAATAAAATGGACAACCTGGAAGAAATGGAAAAATTCTTAGAAAAGCACAACCTTCTGAGACTGAACCAGGAAGAAATAGAAAATATAAACAGACCAATCACAAGCACCAAAATTGAGACTGTGATTAAAAATCTTCCAACAAACAAAAGCCCAGGCCCAGATGGCTTCAAAGGCGATTCTATCAAACATTTAGAAAAGACAAACATTTAGAGAAGAGCTAACACCTATCCTTCTCAAACTCTTCCAAAATACAGCAGAGGGAGGAACACTCCCAAACTCATTCTACGAGGCCACCATCACCATGATACCAAAACCAGACAAAGATGTCACAAAGAAAGAAAATTACAGCCCAATATCACTGATGAACATAGATGCAAAAATCCTCAAAAAAAATACTAGCAAACAGAATCCAACAGCACATTAAAAGGATCATACCCCATGTTCAAGTGGCGTTTATCCCAGGAATGCAAGAATTCTTCAGTATATTCAAATCAATCAATGTGATACACTGTATTAACAAACGGAAGGAGAAAAAACATATGATCATCTCAATAGATGCAGAAAAAACTTTGGACAAAACTGAACACCCATTTCTGATAAAAACCTTCCAGAAAGTAGGCAAAGAGGGAACTTACCTCAACATAATAAAGGCCATATATGACAAACCCACAGCCAACATTGTTCTCAATGGTGAAAAATTGAAACCATTTTCTCTAAGATCAAGAACAAGACAATGATGTCCTCTCTCACCAGTATTATTCAACATAGTTGCAGGAGTTTTAGCCACAGCAATCAGAGAAAAAAAAGAAATAAAAGGAATCCAAATCAGAAAAGAAGTAAAGCTGTCACTGTTTGCAGATGACATCATATTATACATAGAGAATCCTAAAGATGCTACCAGAAAATGACTAGAACTAATCAATGAATTTGGTAAAGTAGGAGGATACAAAATTAATTCACAGAAATCTCTTGCATTCCTATATACCTATGCCAAAAAATCTGAAAGGGAAATTAAGGAAACACTCCCATTTACCATTGCAACAAAAAGAATAAAATACCTAGGAATAAACCTACCTAAGGAGACAATAGACCTGTAGAAAGCCCAGAGATAAACCCACGCACATATGGTCACCTTATTTTTGATAAAGGAGGCAAGAATATACAATGGAGAAATGACAGCCTCTTCAGTAAGTGGTGCTGGGAGAACTGGATAGCTACCTGTAAAAGAATGAAATTAGAACACTCCCTAACTCCATACACAAAAATAAACTCAACGTGGATTAAAGACCTAAATGTAAGGCCAGACACTGTCAAACTCTTAGACGAAAACATAGGCAGAACACTCTATGACATAAATCACAGCAAGATCCTTATAGACCCACCTCTTAGAGAAACGTAAATAAAAGCAATAATAAACAAATGGGACCTAATGAAATTTTAAAGCTTTTGCACAGAAAGGAAACCATAAACAAGACCAAAAGACAACCCTCAGATTGGGAGAAAATATTTGCAAATGAAGCAACTGACAAAGGATTAATCTCTAAAATTTACAAGCAGCTCATGCAGCTCAATATCAAAAAAACAAACAGCCCAATCCAAAAATGGGCAGAAGACCTAAATAGACATTTCGCCAAAGAAGATATACAGATTGCCAACAAACACATGAAAGGATGCTCAACATCACTAATCATTAGAGAAATTCAAATCAAAACTACAATGAGGCATCACCTCACATCTGTCGGTCAGAATGGCCATCATCAAACAGTCTACAAACAATAAATGCTGGAGAGGGTGTGGAGAAAAGGGAACCCTCTTGCACTGTTGGTGGGAATGTAAATTGATACAGCCACTATGGAGAACAGTATGGAGGTTCCTTAAAAATCTAAAACTAGAAATACCATATGATCCAGCAATCCCACTACTGGGCATATACGCTGAGAAAATCAGAATTCGAAAAGAGTCATGTACCACAATGTTCATTGCAGCTCTATTTACAAAAGCCAGGACATGGAAGCAACCTAAGTGTCCATCGACAGATGAATGGATAAAGAAGATGTGGCACATATATACAATGGAATATTACTCAGCCATAGAAAGAAACGAAATTGAGTTATTTGTAGTGAGGTGTATGGACCTAGAGACTGTCATACAATGTGAAGTAAGTCAGAAAGAGAAAAATACTGTATGCTAACACATATATATGGAATTAAAAAAAAAAGGTTCTGAAAAACGTAGGGGCAGGATAGGAATAAAGACGCAGATGTAGAGAATGGACTTGAGGGCACGGGGAGGGGGAAGGGTAAGCTGGGGCGAAGTGAGAGAGTAGCATGGACTTACATATATATAACTAAATAATATAAAATAGATAGCTAATGGGAAGCAACCACATAGCACCTGGAGATCAGCTCAGTGCTCCCACCCTCCCTATCCCACCTAGAGGGGTGGGATAGGGAGGGTGGGAGGCAGACGGAAGAGGGAGGCAATAATGGGGATATATGTATAGCTGATTCACTTTGTTATAAAGCAGAAACTAACACACCATTGTAAAGCAATTATACTCTAATAAAGATGTTTAAAAAAATAAGAATAAAATGAAAAAAAAAAGACTCTCCAGTAAGACAAAAAAAAAAGAATGGGTTAAAAAGTAAAATAGGTAGCTATTGGGAAGCAGATAGGGAGATCACCTCGGTGCTTTGTGTCCACCTAGAGGGGTGGGAGGGAATCGCAAGAGGGAGGAGATATGGGGATGTATGTATCTGTATAGCTGATTCACTTTGTTATACAGCAGAAATTAACACACCATTGTAAAGCAATTATACTGCAATGAAGATGTTAAAAAAAAATACAGCTGTAGCTCTATTTCATAAGTTATTTTTAATGAGCCTTTTATACAAAGTCAAGTTTAGGGAAGTTCTGTAAAGCAAACAAAAACACTAAACAAACAAAAAAAAAACCTCCATTGCTTACATAATAGACTCTTGTGTTGATTTAACATATTAGTGGCAGAAATTCTAGACGTGTCCCAGTTTAACAGACTTTTAATCAGTCATTTATTCGCACAGTATAATGTGTGAGTCATAACTTCTAAGTTATTTGCATAATCCCTGTGCTTTTTCCACTAAATGTTTTGCTAAATTTAACACAGCTATTAAAACAGAGCATGAACCACAAATTTTTAAAAATATCGACATGCTTTTCAATCAATATTCAGATTTAGAAGATCATGAGTTGACTATTAACCTCATTTCTTCATTAATCATAATTCCTCATAGATCAATAAATCTTAAGAAGGACAGCAGAATTAATTCTTACTATTTGTGACAAAGCCCCACAAATATCTTTTGGAATATCTAGTAATTGTCTACAGTGTGAGAATTGGGTTTAGCAGTTATCCTAGGAGACCACATGCTGGAGAAACCCTACAAATCTTGAAGAGATTGTTCAGAGTCAAAATGTACACTCATTCTTAGATACATTTCATCCTTTCCCATTTCCTCAAACTTCCACTACCTTCTCTTCTGTCCAAACAATTTGTTATTTTGCTTCCTACTTAACTAAGAAAGTAGGAGCCATTGAAGATGATGCCCACTGAGCCATGCCCTTATAAAATCCCTTTCCCTTGTGTATGGGCAAGATCTATAATTTACCTCTAACAGAATAAGGCAAAGTTAATGGGCTATCATTCCTGTGATTATTAAATGGCAAAGATGAAGGGATTTTGAGGATGTAATTGAGAATCCTAATCAGTTGACTTTAAGTTAATTGAAAGGTGGCAATCCTCAGTGGACTGACCTATTCAGGTGAGCCCTTTAAGAGAGGTCAAGAGGTTAGAGATAGAAGACAGAGATATTTTCTTGCTGGCCTGAAGAAGCAAACCACTGTAAGTCTAAAGCTTCTAGGAAATGAAATTCCCCAACAACCAAGTGAGCTGAGAAGCAGACTCTGAACTTTATGTGTCTTCAGCACCAGCTGACACCTCGATTATAGCCCTGTGAGACCCTGAGCAGAGAAGCAGGTTAAGCCACGCCAGGAATCCTAACTCATGAAAACTGTGAGATAATAAAATATATGTTAAGTTGCTAAATTTGTGATCATCTGTTACACAACAATAGAAAACTAATACACAATCAAAAGAAAACATGCCCAATCTTCTAACACTGCACTCTCTTGCATGTATCATCTGTGCTCATAAGCTCTGTCAGCCCTTCTTTTAACTATGTGTAAACTGTCCTTGTTTTCATCTAAGGCTAATCTCTCCCTCTGGGTTCTAAACCCTATTTCCTCTTGTTTGCTCAAAGACATTCCTCTGACAATGGTCCTCTTTCACTCCTACATCATTAAATCTACCCCTTTCTAGTGAATCATTCCTATCAGCAAACAGTATCTGTTTTCTTCCGACTTCCAAAAGCATGCTCCCTCTGTGGTATTCTTTCCAACTATATAACCCCAGTCTAGTCGTGAGAAAACACATCAGATGCACTCTAATTGAGGGGCATTCTGAAAAATACCTAACCAAAACTCCACAAAACTGTCAAGGACATGAAACAAGGGAAGACTGAGAAACTGTCATAGACCAGGGGAGACTAAGACAACATAGAAACGAAATGCAAATGGTATCTGGGATTGGATCCTGGAATGGTAAAAGGACATCACGGGAACAACTGCTGAAATCTGAATGAAGTCAGAATAATCCATGTTACTTCTTAGCTTTAATACATATACCATGGTGGTTCCTCACCTTCTTGAGGTCTTTACTCAAATATCATCTTCCCAGTGAGGCCTTCTTTGACTACTCTATTTTATTTTAGATTACACTCCCTATTTCCATTTAACAGACACATATATTATGCTTACTTTTAGATAATGAGGAAATTATTTAAATGCAATATATCCATGTACAAGGAGTTCACAGATTAAAAGCAAAGGAATAATTTCTTCACAAGATATCGGTTGTTTCTGATTGCCCAGCATCCCTTAACTCTCACTGATAAAAATTCCATGCTTTATATTTAAAGATCCGCCCTGTATGGCCCTCATGGCATTATTAATCTCTGTATTTTGGGGTTGGACATATGGTATCAACCGGCAAATGACTTTCCTCCCTTTGCTCCAGGGCTAGACATGTGAACCAAGCTCAGCTGAGCTCTAATAATATAGACTTGGAACACTTCATAGATATATTTTGTCTAACATGGAAAGCTTCTGACAAAAAAAAAAAAAAGGCAACACATGGAAGGAAACAGCAAGAGGTTAAGAAACAGAGCCTTGATGGTGTATTTCGAACCTTCAAATTCTACCCTGAACCATGCCAGCCTTTTGGCTCCACTCCATTAGCCAGTAAACCTTTTGAATAAAGTTAATTTTAGTTGGATTTATTTCATGGAACTGAGAGGGTCCTGCTTAATACAACTGCATATAGTGTTATAAGTTTCAAGATTGAGGTAGATATGAAGAAGGCATTAGGAAGAAAAAGTCAATCGTCTCTGAAGGGTTACAGAAACATTTACAGAGGAGTCACTCTTAAGGTTTAAAGTCTAAGGGCTCAACATACGGGCAAACAAGGGAAACACCTCACTGAATATCTGAGTTCTCACTGTGTGCCAAGCATTATCTTAAATACATTACATACATTATGAAATTGTCACCAGTTTCCTAATAGAGGAAGAAATCAATACCTTGCCCAAGTTTACATCTGGTAACTGAATCATCAGCTGAATTCCACACTATGCCTTTCTTCATTTTTTTTTTAGGAAAACAAGTTTTATTATATGTAGGTTTTGAAATGTTTGCCATGTGTTCTGAGAACTCAAACTAATACACAATTTATTTATTGTGGATTGGATTTCCTTACAAAGGGGTATAATTTGAGGCCTGAAATCATCTAACTTTGGTTTAGTTAAGATTAACAATATACTAGAGACCAATGAGTAAAACAGAAATGTGGCTTAAGAAGATAAAAATAACTCTGAGTTTATTCTTATAAAATCTTATTTTATAAGACTGTAAGTCTACTACCTGTGGGCTGCTAACTCCTGAGTGGAGCAGTGATTGCTGAGTACGTACAGTTATGTACAATTTCTTCTGGGAATCGAGTATTTCCCCTACTGTGGCTGAAACATTGAATCAGATAGTATTGGTGACAACTTCTTGGATGGGTTAGTGGATGGCCTCTCCATGAATACAACTTAGGCAAAGAAAGAAAATTTTGAGTCACATTAGTGTGATGCTTTTCAAATGCTTTATTTCTGAGTAGAAGTAGGGTATTTTTACAAAAAATATATATATATTGATTTCTATGGGGGAAAGTAAATATTTTTGAGGATGGATGAATAGTCCTATATGAGCTGACAGTTTTAAGAGAACTTCAGATTTATTTGCTCACAAAATCTAGTAACATCTAACACCAATTGATATAGATTTTTTCTATATGCTACAGCTTCTTAAACTTTCCCTCTCATAAATATCCCTTATAAAATATTCATTTTATTCAAATAATATCTGCTTTTCTGCAGACGTGATTATAGTGCCATGTAGATGGATCTCAGTCATCTCTTTATCATTAATGAAACACCCAAAATTTTTCTTTAATTAAGGTATCTCTGACTAATTGACACCGTTCGTTTGTTGCTTAGCATTTTGGCATCATACTTTATTAAGATAGCTGAGAAAATACTGATTTTCTTTAATGATGCCCTGTAACACTTCACTCTTTTTGAATTTTTAACTTCTGTAGGCATAAATCCAAGCATTTATAAGCTGAGATATTTCTTCCTTATTGTGCACAGATTTCCAAGAAGTCTAGAAAATATGTTTTTATTCACCATTTAGAAGCATCATGCCTTCTTAATGGTAATTACTGTGCTCTAGGAAATAAGTTATTATCTACTATGAATATGAAAAACCTATTTTACCTAACTAGCTTCAAGTGAGCTAACAATTCGTTAGTGGCACTTTCACTAAAAAAATTGATAAGCACTTTGGAAATAAGCTTAAATGCATTTTCAAACTCTAAAAACTTTCTCTTTTTATCTTTTACTTTATTTCTCTTCATTCTTTCCTTGCTTTCTGCTTTTTCCCCTTCTTTCCTCTTCTTCCCTTCCTAGTTTCCTTCCTTCCTTTATTAAAGGGAAAAAAAAAAAAAAGCTTAATGTTACAAATGACATTTCTCCAGATCAGATTTCTTACAGACAGAACTATCAGGATCCAAAGTAGGATGCCGTCAGAACTACAGTGAGGTACAACCTCACACAGGTTAGAATGACCATCATTAAAAAGTCTACAAATAACAAATGCTGCAGAGGTTGTAGAGAAAAGGGAACCCTCCTATACTGTTGGTGGGAATTTAAGTTGGTGCAGCTACTATGGAACACAGTATGGAGGTTCCTCAAAAAACTAAAAACAGAGTTGCCATATGATCTAGCAGTACCACTCCCAGGCATATATCTGGACAAAACTATAATTCAAAAATAAACCTGCACCCCTATGTTCATAGCAGCACTATTCACAATAGCCAAGACGTGGAAGCAACCTAAATGTCTATTGACAGATGAATGGTTAAAGAAGATGTGGTACATATACAATGGAATACTACTCAGCCATAAAAAAGAATGTAATAATGCCATTTACAGCAACATGCATAGACCTAGAGATTATCATACTGAGTGAAGTTAAGTCAGCAAGAGGAAGACAAATATCATATGATATCACTTATGTGTGGGACCTAAAAAAAATAAAATAAAATGAGCTTATCTACAAAACAGAAACAGACTCACAGACAGAACAGAGCTGTGGTTGCCATGGGGGAGGGGGAGGAGGGGAGGGATGGATTGGGAGTTTGGGATTAGCAGATGCAAACTATTATATACAGAATGGATGAACAACAAGGTCCCACTGTAGAGCACAGGGAACTATATTCAATATCCTGTGATAAACCATAATGGAAAAGAATATAAAAAATAATGTATATATGTGTATAACTAAATCACTTTGCTGCACAGCAGATATTAACACAACACTGTAAATCAACTATGCTTCAATAAAAAAGTAGGATGACATATCTTTTAAAATTTTCTTTTCAATTCTTAAATTGTAAACACCAAAATAATTTTTACATTTTATAGTTTATAATCTGCCTTGAACTTTGTGGGCTATGAATGGTCTATTACATATTTTCATGAATTACAAACTCTAAATAAGATAACAGTTGAAATTGCATCACTCCCTACATATATTTTGATTAGAGCATGTCAGTTTATCATAGATAAGGACAGCATTTCCGGCTAAAATTTTCCGAGTATCTATAGTTGTACTTTAACTTTGTTGTCTCATTAACCTTCAGAACAACTTGTGGGGTAAGGGAGCTATCTTTAACTCCATTTTTAGTTTCCTCATCCATAAAATGCAAATAATAGTAGCACATACCTCCTGGAGTTATATGCTATTAGTTGAAATAAGTGATACACAGTAACCTACTTAGGGTTGCAAAGCTAACTAGGGATAGGACCAGGATTTAAACCCAGACCTGTATAACTTTAGACCTTGTGTATTTAATTGTGCTATAATGCCGTACTGAAAGCTAACTGCTGCTGAAAAGAACACCTTCCCCTAGCTCCTGTACTGCTCCCTCTCAACTGAACTGTGAGGAGGATGACAGAGCTTGGCTTACTTTCACTATGACAATGACTTCCCGTGCTCCAATCACCCCACTTTACGTTAAACCAAATCCAAGAAGCGTCTACATTTCAACTTAATCATCCATCTCTCCATAAGATAACATCACTACCACTAACACTGTGTCCTATATTCCTGTTTATGTTGGTCCCCCTGATAAGAAGTCCAAACCCCATATCCTTTCTCAATTTAGCTCCATATGGCACTGAACTTTTGTTATTCAAGCTCCCATTCTTTCCTGTAGTTGACAGACTCTAAGACAACCCTAGTTTTCCCAGCCTCCTGGTACTCAAGTTCTTGTGTAATCTGTTCCCCTTGAGTGTGGGTGGGGACTGTGACTTGATTCTAACCAATAGAACACTACAAAAACAACTAGACCTAGACATCACATCTGTGCTTATGATATACAAGACTGTAGTGTCTGTTTTGCTAGAAGACGCTCTCTCTTGCTGGTTTTTGATGAAGCAAGCTGCCTCATTTGGAATATGTGGCAAAGAACTGAGGGTGACCTCCAGCTAACAGCCAGCAAGAAACTAAGTCTCTGAATCCATCAGTCTGTAAGTCTGAATTCTGCCAACAATCACACGAGTTTGGAAGGGAATCCTTCCCCGGTCAAGTCTTAAGAACATAGCTTTGGCTGACAGCTTGATTGCAACCTTTCGGAGGGCCAGATTAACCGTCTTTAGACTCCTGACCCACAGAAATTGGGAGATGACAAATCATTGCTTTAAGCTGCTACATTGTGATGTTATCCAACAATATGCAGCTAATACATGCTTGAATTCCCAACTCTTTGTCTGTGGCCTCTGGAATTCACTGAGGAAATAGAGGCCATCAGAAGAGAATTTCTACATCCATCAGCAAGTATTCCAATCTACCTACCTTTCTTTCTTGATTATTCAGCTGACTCTCCTATTAAAATGGATGAACTTACCATGCTCCTAAGATCTTCTGACTTGTGCATTTGATTCAGTTCCCTCTCTCCATCTCAAAGACTTTTCTCCTGTAATTATTTTCCCCTCACCATCATTAATTTTTTCCCCTTTCTATTGGATAGTTCACGTTTGCAAAGAAGTCCATGTATGATACTCCCATCATAAAACCACAACAAAAACTTCCCTGGACTTCATCTCTCGTTAGTTACAGACCCTTGTTCCCTGATACAGAAAATATTTCAGAAGAGTTGTTTATACTCTCTTACCTACTTCTTCTGCTATTCTCTTTTGGATCCAATTAGTCTTTCTTTTCTCCCACTCCACTAAAAGTGCTCCTATTTGGGTTCCCAATGACCTCCAAATTGACAAATTTCAGATGTAATTCCCAGTCTCCATCTTATTCAAACCCTCTGCAGTGACACAGTTGATTTTCCTCCTCCTTGAAGCACTTTCTTCTAGTTTTGGTGATATCCCCCACTTCCGGTTTTCCTTCTAACAATGACTGTTCCTTTTCAACACCTTGCTGTATCCTTCTGCCTTTCTTAACCACTAAATCTTACAATTCTCTGAGCTTTGTCCTTGCACATCTTCTCTTCTCTATCCACATCCCCTTCCTAGGCAACCTTGTCTAGTTCCATGTCTCTAAGTCTCATGGACATGTGTATCACTTCCCAAACTATATCTATAGCCCTGACTTTTCATCTGAACTCTAGGCTCATATATCTAATCTGCACTTGGATTTCTAACAGGTAACTCAAGTTTAACTTTTAAAAAATTGAACTCTTACTTTCTTGCATCCTGCAAACATTTGCTTTCCCAGGAAGTGAAATCAGCATGCTTCCTGTTCCTCATGCCAAAATCCTTGGAATCAATCTTGATTCCTCTCTTTATTTCCCATACCACACTCATTCCTTTGCAGAGAATCTGCCAATTCTATCTTCAAAATGTGTTCTCAATACGAAACTTTCTCATTCCATTCACTAAGACCACTTTGGCTCTAGCCACCATCTTTTTCTTCCCTGGCAGTACCTTCTCACACCCTTTTTTTAATTTTTGGAACCTTACAGCTTATCCACCCCTTTGTAGCTGACTGAGTGATCCTTTATAACATGTTAAAGTACATTATGATATTTTATTTCTTAAAACCATCCAGTAGCTCCTTTCAACACTAGGAATAAAATCCAAAGTATACACGGTAGGCATGTAAGCCTGCATGATCTAGCCCTCCCTTCTGCCCTGCATTCTTCCCTCACTCTTCCCTTGTGCACTCCACCCCAGGCACACAGACCTCTCGCTGTCTCTGGAGCACTCTGTACACTGTTGGTGGGAATGTAAGTTGGTGCATGCCTCAGGTTCCTCCTTCCTTGGTCCCTGCTCTTTCCCCTTCCTAGAATGATGCTCCACAAGACATCTGCAAGGCTCACTGCTACCCTCATTTTAAAAGACAAATATCATCTGATACCACGGATGTGTAAAGTTTAAAAATGGATGCACATGAATGTATTTCCAAAACCGAAATAGACCTACAGACATAGAAAACACACTTATGGTTACCAAACGGGAAATGTGGTGGGGAGGGGTAAATTAGGAGTTTAGGATTAACATATACACACTAACATATGTGTATGTGTATGTGTGTGTATATATATATATATATATATATATATAACAGATAATCAACCAGGACCCACTGTAGAGCACAGGAAACTCGGCTCAACACTGTCATAACCTATATGGGAAAGGAATCCGAAAAAGAATGGATATATGTATATGTGTAACCGAATCACATTGCTGTACACCTAAAACAAACACAACATTGAAAATAAACTATACTCCCATATAAAATGAAAATAGAATTAAAAAAAAAACAGAAAAGAAATGCCTTCTATGTTCTCCTCAGGCCTTGGGGACCTAGGCTGTGGTCACATCCCTGGAGCCTGAGCAGGCTGGGTCCCAAGGCTGGACCGTCGTGGGGCTGAGGGAGCTGGGGAGGATGTGCCAGCACACGAGACCCCCCTTGGACCTGGAGTGCCTCGTCCCCTGTGGAGGGCACCACGATCTCCAGATCCAGGCGGACCCTCCTATGGCTAAAGCAGGCCGAGTACACCCAAGGATGGTGGACCCCCTGGGCTGGAAGAGCTCTGAAAAGTCCCCTGGGGTCCCCGTCTCCTGATGGTGGGCTTCCCACCTGCAGCCTTTTTCCTTAGAGTCGCCGCCCCACCTAGGTCCGACAGGACCCTCAGGATCGAGGTGTTGCAGGTGTTGGGATGCGTCTGGGGGTGGTGAAGTGTAACGGGGGAGAAGTAATGAGACACAAACGTTTGGATGTCTGTGCTGGCATATTCCACCCTAATTTCCAACCCAGGAACACCACTTCGGCTAAGGTTCTGGTTGCTCCAGGAACCAAATCTGGGCATGAAGAAATGCTGCTGCCCTGTGGCCACATCCCATAATGACAAGAGGAGATATGGGAACATATGTATATGTATAACTGATTCACTTTGTTATAAAGCAGAAACTAACACACCATTGTAAAGCAATTATACTCCAATAAAGATGTAAAAAAAAAAAAAAAAAAAGGAGCTCCAGAGACGGGCGCGAGCCGTGGCTAACAGCGCATACCCCAGAGACGGGCATGGAAAAACAAAACAAAAACAAAAAAAAACGGTGCTTATGGACACTTCATATTCACAAGGCCTCAAGAAATGTCCTGGGGTGGGTAATCGCAAACAAACTCAAAAGAGGGCCGACTTTCAAGACACCAATTTCCACAGGTACATTTCATGGGCCCCCTCTGTCCAAAAAGGAACATAAAAACATCGCTAATTATTAGAGAAATGCCAATCACAGCTACAACGAGGTTATCTATCACCTCCCAACAGTCACAATGGCCATCATTTAAAGTCTACAAACAACACATGCTAGAGGGAACGTGGAGAAAAGGGAACCTCTTACAGTATTGGGGGGGTGGGGGGGTGTAAGTTGGTAGAGCCGCCATGGAGAAAAGTATGGAGTTTCCTTAGAAATTCCTCAAAATTCCTTCCCCGAGAATACTATGTAAAATAGCAGCCATATCTCTTTCTCCTCCCTTGCACGGCTTCATTTTTCTTCAAGGCTCTTTCACAAGAGACAAGGTTCCGTAGCTGTATTTAGAGTCTGTCATCCTTTCTGGAATGTAAGTTCCGTGTCCTAGTGGGTCCTTTGTTTACTCAGTGCTGTTTCACAATGCAGACAGGTTCACCGGGGAGAAATGAAGCATGAGCACATCAGCAAATCATGAAAATGAAAATATCAAAATATCACCACTGGTTGAGTTATAGAAAAGGCAGTTTTCCATTAAAATGTTTGTATCTTGATGAAGAATTTGCTGTTATACAATAGATTCATCACCTATGTGCTATAATTTATTTGTAGCTATTTATGTATAAATGACCTTATCACATATCTGATAGGTTCATTTTTTTCCTTCTGGGCAATAGGGGGCTTTGTCTCCATTCTCCTTGTCCCTGACTACCATGATTCATTTAAAATAACCCTTCATTTAAATTTCATAGCGCGATTTATCCAAGCTTTTAAGAAATTCTCATCAATTGATCCTTTCCTTCTCCAGGATTTTCACTGAGGAAAAATAATTGGTTAGAACATTTTGTAAGATTCATTCCCTAATCAGTAATCCTCTAGTTAGCTTTGACCTTCCCCAGAAGGTGAAAAGATCAAAAAGATTTTTCAAAACTTTTTACAGACTTTTTCTTTGTCCTGACTGGCAATACCTCTTACCTCCTTCCAACTTCCTCTTTATATGTGCCAACGTACCCATGAATGTTTCTGAAATTGTCACAAAGCTTTTCCTTTGCCTCCCATTTATTTTTCATTGTAAATATTACAAAAGACTTCTACTCGCTTATTCTGAGTCTTTGTTTAACATACTTCTCACACACCTGCCCATCCTCATAGCTTTAACACACAATTTGCCATTTACTGCCTAGGAATAGTGTCATGCTTCCACAGAGATGAGTCTATGCCAAACTTTCATAACCCATTGTACATAATCACAAAACTATCCCTTCATCGTACTCTTCCTTTTAAATGGCTTTCTCAAATTCCCCCTAAAAATGAAGATGAGAGCCTCTTACTAAAAATGCTTCATTTTCAATGCACCTGGACCGCTGACAAAATCAAATTTGTGCACACTATTGGTAAACTATACACACACAAATATAACTTTAGGATAAAGTTTTAAATTTGCAGAAAACAATCACTCTGTGCCTTCAAATTAGCATTTCTTCCATTCCTCTTCTCCATTTAGAATGTGTAATTCTGTGCTTCTTGAATTTGAGGTTAAAACCTAAGAGTTTTTCTTAAAACTGCAAGTCATTTCCATGGAAACGCAGCATGGTTTCTCAACTGTCAGCTTTCTCAAACTAGCACTTTCAGCTTATGAAGGATCCTCCATTGAAGTGTGACAATCTCTTCCACCTTTGTCAAGTAAGTAGGGAATACTGGAACAAGAAGGGATATTAGGGACGACTATACGATTAAATAGTATTTCCACAACTAAAAATAGAAGATAAAATCTCATCAATTAAAATTGGTGTTCTAAAAATGAATAATTACTCTCCTGCATACTCGTCAAAAAGCAGTGCCAGAGAAACAAACACAGGAAGCATATTGATTTCTTTTTCCACAAAATATATTAGAAGAGCTGTGTCCTGCCTCTTCTACTGGCTGTCAAATCTACTTCACGAAGCAGAGGGGCTACTTTACACAGCACGGTCTCCTCCCCCAGTTGGGGGCTCCCGAGTCTGGTCAAGCACTGGGCTAAAACATAGAAACTGGTCATTGACAAAGCAGAGAGAAAAGTGGGCAACTGGGCGTGCGGATGGCACACACTGAGCAGGGCCCTGTTCTGTAGAAAGGACAGAAAGTGATGAGCTGGGCCTGCTCCTGTTTCTCCTGGATAATGATGCCCCAAGGAGGAAGATCAAACACATGGATCCATGTACACATGAATTTCCTTTCAGGAGCACAGTCGGAAGCTCCCCAATGGGACCACAGAGTGAGCCTCTTCTCTCCATCTGATGACCGTACTGTTGTCTCAGACAGATCTGCCAAGATCCTTGCTGCTTCACCTCCAACACGCCCTTCACCACAGAGTTCTAGAAAGGACAAGGGGTAAATCGGTGGTTTCCCCAATGTAGGTGTAGCTCTAGCCTCTAGGATTTCCGCTGCAAGTCCCCCAGAGGACCTCTAGATATACAAAAGGGTTGTTTGGGGTCTTCTTCTGGATCAGTTCCAAAACAAGCAAAGAAGAAAGAATTCAGCATGATTGTTTCACTGTAGCCAGAATTCTGCTAGCAAAATTGAGTGGCAAATTGAGACCATGAGTCCAAATAACCATGACAAAAACAGGTCTTTAAATAAAAGTTCGTTATCAGTTCTTACTTTAGGAGTTTCTTTGAATATTCCTTCAGCCTGAAATGTACCTACTTGGTTATACTGTTTTTTGATTTCTTCGCATTAATGAAAGAAATGTAATGGTCAATTAACATAGAAAGTTTTCTTTCTGGGCATTGGTTGATTGAAATTTGGCTCTGTTTACTACGTTACCCAGAGAGTAGTCTCCTCTCTCCTTCCCCTATGCCCCTCCTTCTCCTCCTTCACATTCTTCCATCCCTACACTTCCTCCTTATCTTTCCAAATCTTTTTGGTCATTCTTTGTCACCTTGCTTTTTTTTTAATTTGTTTTTTTTTAATTTTATTTTTTTAATGTTTATAGAGTTGAGCATGAAGAAGTTATCTTGATTTTTTTCCTCATTGTCTAGTCTCTGTTTTCTCCAAGCTATTTTTTCACTCAGTTTTTGTGTTCCTTTTTGGCCTTGTCTTTCATATTAAATGCACTCCTCAAATGTCACATTACCCTTGGCTGTCCACTCATATCACAGAATGGGCAATAAAAACCTGATAGGAACATCTGAGTAGGACATATTGAGTGTATTTTTAATGTGAGATGTTCATCTGGACCATTTATTGAGAAACTTCCTGTCAGTATGATTTGGATTTTCCTATGATCCAGGCTACTTGAAAAAGATTCTTTCAACCACCTGCCTAGCTGCTAGCATTCTAGGGGCCAAGTGTGAAGAAAGTTGGAGGACTCAACAATCAGTGTGTACATTTTTACTTCCTCCCTCTTTTCTATATGGATCCCAACTTTCACCTTGGTCTGCTGTCCCCCAGTCCAGAAACCCTCAGTTTGACCCAATCCAAAAACTTAAAACTTCAATCACTATCTGGATAAAGGAAGAGTCATTGCCCGGTTGCAAGAGTGGGAAGGTATGCAGAGGTCTACCAGTACCTGAAGAGATTTTCAGTCAGCCTTGGATAGCCCTATTTTCACCCTATTTCCAGAGTCAACTATTAAATTCTGGAGCCTTTTTAAGTTTCCATGGTATAAATATAATTGTTCCTCTGCTTTCCCCACTGTTAGCTTTGGGTTCAGTTTTCTTGGGTGTACCAAGTCAGTCCCTCCTTGTGACTCTGCTTTCCAGCTTCCAAATTTTGTTGCCTGTTCTCATTGTTTCTGTCATTTTCTACCTTATAAACATCATTTTGGTGTCATTTAATGGGATTTTAGGAAGGAGCAGAACATAATGCATATATTCAATGTGTCATCATGTGCAGTTTTATTCTTTATTTTGCTGCTACTATATATGAATCTAGTAACCTATAATCCTTAACGTGACCTGGAAAAGCCTATGGATATCAGATACTCTCCCTTGTTTAACAGATGGAAAGCCTAACCCGAAGGAGGTTAATAGCCAGTAGGTAGTCTGTCAGAGTAGATTTGGGATTTGGACATGGGTCTTTTGACATTGAAATTTCAGCTCTCAGAATCTCATAATTTTAAAAGAAGACCCTATAAATGATCTCATGCAAACCCTTACATTATAAACCAAATACCAGAAAAGCTAAGAGACTTATACCTGGACAGACTGCCAGGTAGAACTCGGGTCTCTTGACAACCAATCCATATTGTCACAACTGCTTTTTAGAATATTTTCTTCAAAGTTAGTAAAGATGGATTTGGAAGAGAAACTAGACATGGTTTATGTTTTAGAAAGTAAATGGTATCTGTGCTTTGGAGTTCCCCTTGAGTCTCTAAAGTTAGTAAGATTGGTTGAGTCAATACTGGTGTTAGCCCTTAGCAAAGTTCTGGTAAGGTTCATTTCCATTGCAAGAAGACCACTCAGAAATAGTTGGATTATTCAGAACTCACACAAATCATGAGATAGTAGAGATGATTTAACATCAAAGGTTTTGATACAGAAAATGTAGCTTCAAATATATGTAACCCAAACTGCTTGTAGCAATGACAAAACAAGTGTTAATGAAACTGTTCAATCATTGTAAAACTGGAGTAAACTTCAACTTGAGGCTAAGAAATGAAAACAAAACCAAAATACAGAACTTTCCAAACTTTTTACCATTCCCAAGCTTAGCGAAAATACACACACATGCAAATACAGAAACACATACACATGTATATCTCGATATATAAAAAGGAAATGCAAATAATTGGGTAGGTTAGTATTAGCTTCATGGAATATTTACTGTCATGCTATAAAACTTAAAAACTAGGATTTTATAATGAAGTGCTAACTTTAATTATAGCAAAGAGAATAGCAGTATAATACTTAACATGTGAAGCATATGCAAACAGACTATTATGTAAAAAATCAAGCTAAGGTTCAGTGCTAAACATCTGCATGTTTAGTGAAAACAAATTTAAAAAATTATAATTAGGTCACTGTAGCCTCAGAGTGCTTCAGAAAATATCCTAGAATTTCAAAGAAATGGAAGGAAAAGGAGTGGGCTTGACGGCTTGTTTTAATAAAAGGAAAACTCTAGCTTCTGGATGCAACATGTAAAACTGACCCAAGTATGGCTTAAGAAATAGAAAGCGACTTCTCAAATTGATTAAATCCTTAAGTTGAAATCAATGTCTTAAATACATTATTCTTCTGGTTAATAAACATTAGCTAATAGTGTGAGAGTTTCCTGCCTATTTATTAAATTTGTTTACCCCAGGTGACTTGGTAATCATTTCTGCTGAACAGAAAAGGAAACAAGTTTGAGGTCACCCAGCCTGGTTCCTGCGGTAGCCCTTGTCTTGGCCCCATCTGGAGCACTGAGGCTGTGAAGAGATCAACACGTAGAGTCGAGACTGATGCAAGAGAGATGTGTGTTACCTATCGTGCTGTTCATTAAAAAACATTCTGTTGGCACTTGCCAAAAAATATATTGGTACCTGAGCAGGACTGATCTGATCTGAGATCAAGATGCTGCTATTGAGAGTGAAGTACGAGCCAGTCAAAGAAAGCATTCAGGAAAATTCTGATTCCTTTTCTTCACCTCTTGGTTCACTCTTTCTTCAGGTCTCTATTATTTGTTGCTATTTCAAGTGGTTAAAATGGCTTTCCCTTTTACTTTGTTCTTGTCTCTCTAGTCAGAAATTCTTATTTGTAATCTTTTCTAAACTCCAAATTAGTGAAACTTTCTGAGTCATTTCTATGGTCTGAATGTTTGTGTCTCCCCAAATTCATATGTTGAAAACCTAATGCCCAAAGATGAGGGTATTAGGAGGTGGGGTCTTTGGGAGGTGCTTGGGTCATGCAGGTGAAACTCTTGTGAAGGGGATAATGCTCTCATAAGAATTCTCAGTGAGCTCCCTTGCTACTGCCATGTGAGGACACACGAGAGTCTGTGATCCAAAAGAGAGCCCTCACCAACCATGCTGGCTCTTTTATCTCCAACTTCCAGTTTCCAGAACTCTAGAAATAAACTTCTGTTGTTTATAAGCTACCCAATCTGTGATATTTTGTTATAGCAGCTTGAACTAAGACAGTCATCATAATACTGGTGATTATGATTAGAAAATAACATAAGTCTGTTTCTACCCTCTTACTAATGCCAGGCACTGGGCTTACGGTATTATATGTATGATGGAATTATATCCTGAAGTATTAATTAATCTAGTTAATTCTCTAATAATTCTCTATCCCTCTTTTCTTGTACTTGTACCCCAAGGGCTATTTTCCCTCCATCTATCTTACACTAAAGGAAAAAAAAAATTGAAAGAAACAGCCAACCTAAGGGGAAGAAAATGATTTTCTTTTCAGAGACAGGCTTTAAATCTTAAAATTTGTATGGAAACACAAAAGACCCTGAATAGCCAAAGAAATCCTGAGAAACAAAAACAAAGTTGGAGAAATCAGGCTCCCTAACTTCAGACTACACTACAAAGCTACAGTAAGCAAAACATTATGGTACTGGTACAGAAACAGAAACATAGATCAATGGAACATGATAGAAAGCCAATGAACCTATGGTCAATTAATCTATGACAAAGGAGGCAACCTATGAACCATAAACCCATGACCCTATGGTCAATTAATCTATGACAAAGGAGGCAAGAATGTACAATGGAGAAAAGACAGTGTCATCAATAAGTGGTGCTGGGAAAACTGGACAACTACATGTCAAAGAAAGAAATTAGAACATTCTCTAACACCATACACAAAATAAACTCAAGATAGATTAGAGACCTAAATGTAAGACCGGACACTATAAAACTCTTAGAGGTGGGGCTTCCCTGATGGCGCAGTGGTTGAGAGTCTGCCTGCCGATGCAGGGGACACAGGTTCATGCCCCGGTCCGGTAAGATCCCACATGCCGTGGAGCAGCTGGGCCCGTGAGCCATGGCTGCTGACCCTGCGCGTCTGGAGCCTGTGCTCCACAACGGGAGAGGCCACAGCAGTGAGAGGCCCGCGTACCGCAAAAACAAACAGCAAACAAAAACTCTTAGAAGAAAACACAGGCAGAACACTCTTTGACATACAATGCAGCAATATCTTTTTTGATCCAGCTTCTACAGTAATGAAAATAAAAACAAAAATGAACAAATGGGACCTAATTAAAAGCTTTTGCACAGCAAAGGAAACCATAAACAAAATGAAAAGATGCAGGATGGGAGAAAATATTTTCAACCAAAGCAATGACAAAGGATTAAGCTGCAAAATATACAAATAGCTCGTGCAGCTCAATATCAGAAAAACAAACAATCCAATCAAAAAATGGGCAGAAGATAGAAATAGACATTTCTCCAAAGAAGACATACAGATGGCCAAAAAGCACATGAAAAAAATGCTCAACACTGCTAATTATTAGAGAAATGCAAATCAAAACTACAATGAGGGCTTCCCCGGTGGCGCAGTGGTTGAGAGTCCGCCTGCCGATGCAGGGGACACGGGTTCGTGCCCCGGTCCGGGAAGATCCCACATGCCGCGGAGCGGCTGGGCCCGTGAGCCATGGCCGCTGAGCCTGTGCGTCCGGAGCCTGTGCTCCGCAACGGGAGAGGCCACGGCAGTGAGAAGCCCACGTACTGCAAAAACAAAACAAAACAAAACAAAAAACTAAATGAGCATCACCTCACACCAGTCAGAATGGCCATCATCAAAATTCTATAAACAATAAATTCTAGAGAGCATGTAGAGAAAAAGGAACCCTTCTATACTGTTGGTGGGAATGTAAATTGGTAGCCACTATGGAGAACAGTATGGAGGTTCCTTAAAAAACTAAAAATAGAACTACCATATTATCCAGCAATCCCACTACTGGGCATATATCCAGAGAAAACCATAATTTGAAAAGTACATGCACCCCAATGTTCACTGCAGCACTGTTTGCAATAGCCAAGACATGGAAGCAACCTAAATGTCCATCAACTGATGAATGGATAAAGAAGATGTGGTATATATATACAATGGAATATTACTCAGCCATAAAAAATGAAATAATGCCGTTTGTAGCAACATGGATGGGCCTAGAGATGATCATACTAAGTGAAGTAAGTCAGATAAATATCATATTATCATTTATATGTGGAATCTAAAAAAAATGATACAAATGAACTTATTTACAAAACAGAAACAGACTCACAGACTTTGAAAACAAACTTATGGTTACCAAAAGGGAAATGTGTTGATAAATTAGGAGTTTGGGATTAACATATACACACTACTATATATAAAATAGAAAATCAGCAAGGACCTATTATATAGCACAGGGTACTCTACTCAATATTCTATAATAACCTGTATGGGAAAAGAATCTGAAAAAGAATGGATATATGTATATGTATAACTGAATCACTTTGCTATACACCTGAAACTAACACAACATTGTAAATCAACTATAATATAAAATAAAAATTAAATTAAACAATAAATAAATAAAATAGGCCTGTCGAAATGAGAGGAAAAAATGATATGACATCTAAAACCTAAAGGAGAGACTGGGTGGTTTGGAGAGTCATCCAAGATGGAACTGCAGTGGATCATGAATCCCCCACCAACCTGGTGTTCCACAGTTCGAAGTTTATAAGCTCCCCCTTGAAGACATGATAGGAAATTTGAGCATCCTGATAGAAATATGGCTGAAGAAAAAAACCTCACTCCTGGCCAAAGCAGTGCTAAATTAAACCAGTGAGGTATGTCCTTGTGAGCATAGCTGACATTAGACCCACTATGATTACATACAGGTTAAGAAACTGAGATTAAATAACTTGTGCAAGATCGCTATCCAGTTAGTTTTGGAGCTGGGATAGAAGCCCATGTACTCTGGCATCAGAACTTTCATTTATCAGGTTATTTTACTGCTTCCAGATATCTACTGCAAAATAATTTACGATAAGGATTTGTCAATACAGTGATGTTTCATTGCCTCTAAAAAGTATCCATATGCCCAGAGAACAATGTTGGGCTTTATTTTTTACTCTATTGTGTACTTATTTTCTTCATAGAGAGATCTGGATTAAGGGCATTTCTGACAATGAAAAAATAACTCGCCAATTCCTATGCAGCCTGGGCTTTAGAACCATATCAATATCACTTGCAGGTGTTCACGTTTCAGGTTTGAGGGAAATCTAATACAATTTAGATAAATGGGTTTTTAATTAACAAAAACTGAAGTCCAGCCCAAGGGAGAGTACTTCAACGTTAGAATTAGCTGTATAACGAATCTAGTTTTTAAAATGTCAGCCATGCCCACCCGCCTGCCTTTCTTATAACTGTGCTATGGTTTCCAAGGAGCCATCTATGAATCTGGCCATCAGCAATCTCCTGGTATCAATTGCTGAAGTAAAATTTGCATAAGAACAAAGTAACTTTATATAATCAAATCAAGTTACTTTGTCTTTCCTTTAGCATAAAATCCATGTTACAGGATTGAGCCTCAAACATTATGGCACCTAAGAATTGGAGAGTATGCCATGTGCAACCTACCCCCAACTTCTGCCTTTCCTCTCCATTATACATTCTCACACAAAAAACTTAACCTATAAAAGAAAAAAATTGGTAAGTTGGTCTTTAATAAAATTAAAAACTTTTCCACAAAACATAATATTAAGAAAATGAAAAACAAGACACAGTCTGTAAGAAAATATTTGCAAAACACATATATGATAAAGGACATATCCAAAATACACAGAGAATTGTTAAAATACAAAAAGAAGTTAAATCAGTAAATAATGGGCACAACAGCTGAACAAATACCTCATCAGAGAAGATATAGTGATAGCAAGTAAGTATATGAAAGATGCTCAATATCACATGTCATTAGGGAAATGCAAATTAAAACTACAATGAGATACCACTATATACATATGAGAATCGTTAAAATCTAGAGACATTCACAAATGCTGGTGAGAACGTTAAACAACAAGAACTCTTATTCATTACTGGAGGGAATGCAAAATGATACAGCTACTTTGGAAAACAGTTTGGCAGTTTCTTACAAAGCTGAACATAATCTTAACATGTGATTCAGCCACCAAGCTCTTAGATATTTACCCAAATGACTTAAAAACATATGTCCACACAAAAGCCCACACACACATTTTTTATAGCAGCTTCAATCACAATTACCAAAGATTGGAAGTAACCAAGATGTCCCTTAATAGGTAAATGGTTAGACAAGCTGTTTTACATCCATACAATGGAGTACTATACAACAATTAAAAAAGCAATGAAGGACCAAGCCATACAAACACATGGATTCATCTCAAATGCATATTGCTAAATGAAAGAAGCCAGTCTGAAAAGTCTACATACATATGCTTCCCATTATAGGACATTCTGGAAAGGGCAAAACTATAGAGACAATAAGCAGATCAGTGACTTCCAGGGGGTTCAGTGGTAGCAGGGGAAGGATGAATCTTTGAAGTACAGAGGATGGGAATTTTGAGAAGGCAAAACTGTTCACTATGATACTGCAATGATGGACAAAGGAAGCTATGTATTTGTTAGAACCCACAGAAATTTACAGCACAGAGTGAACCTTTATGTATACAAATTTTAAAAAAATCATTTAAAAGGATACCACAGGATAGAATGCAGAGTGTGGCCAAAATTATCTAAATCTATCAAACAACCTCACTGAAGGGGATGGAGTAGAAGGTGCTGACTGAAGTAATTCTGGAAATGGGGGGAGTCTGTATGACTAAAGGCAAAAGAAATTGCTTATAAGCACTGTTCCCTAGTTGATAAAATTGTTCCACACAGCAGAACTTGTTAACAATCCTCATAATGCTTTACATGTACAGTTGTCCCTCCCTGTCCATGGGGGACTTGGTTCCAAGAACCCCTACGGATACCAAAATCTGTGAATGCTTTAGTCTCTTATATAAAATGGCATAGTATTTGCATATAACCTATGGACAACCTCCTGTATACTTTAAATCATCTCTGTATTACTTGTAATACTTAATACAATGTAAATGCTATGTAAATAGGTATAAATAGAATGTAAATACTATATAAATAGTTGCTGGCACATGGCAATTTCAAGTTTTGGGTTTTGGGAACTTTCTGGAATCTTTTTTCAAGTATTTTCACCTGAGAAATATTTTGAATATTTTGAATTCATGGGTGTGAATCCCGTGGATATGGAGGGCCAACTGTCTACTGGAATTGAACATTTAAATTAATGAATGGCATACAGTGGGAACCAGGTTTCTCATTGTTCGAGTGGGAGATAACAGATAAGCAAGAGGAAGATGCTAGAAGAATCCATGGAGTAATGGATGCAAGTTTGCTACATCTGTGTTAATTCATATTCAGCTTAATATAGATATAGGTGATGACATACAGAAGCACAGATATATGTACATACACGGGCTTAGTATACACATCCATGTGTTTTCTTGGTCTGTCAGCTGAGAGGGCTTAGAATCAACAACATGCTAGTAGCTATAACCACATCGCCCAGACCTTGGTGTTACCATTGTCCTATACAAAGAAGCAGTTGCTCCTTAACAGAATGTCTGATTCTGGGCTAAGGGCAGAAAATAGATAAGATTAGCCTGGGGCATTTTGCAGTGCCAGAAAGGAAGGAAATGCTTACCAAAACAAACAAGCAAATGAACAAATGCAGCAAAAACAAAAAGACAATGTAAGAGTGTGCCAGAAAGGCACAGAAACCAACTAAAATGGCTCGCAAAGGCCGAAGTTGGAAGAATTTGAGCAACATAATAAAGTAATATTATGTTTAATTCAAAGTATAATATATTTATGAGTTCTTGTTGATATAACTGATAGAATAAACAGAGGAACTTGGACAAATCTCCTGTGCAGAAGAATTCTAAATATTTTATGCAGGTATTTCAACCTCAGATAGGTAGTGAATAACTTCCCACTTATTAAGTATGAGCTGCACACAGTGACTTCCTTTCATAGAGCACAGTATAGAAAGGGAGAGAAAAAAAGGAACTTTTCAGAGGAGAAATCTGACAATCACTATCTTAGGCAGGTGGTGAAGGTCAACATCTAGTGACATGTCATGTTGATGGTATATACTCTTGATATGATGTGATGCTGGCACTTCCTCCCTATAACCCATGACCCAGTCTAATCATGAGAAAAATATCAGACAAATCCTAGTTGACGGACATTCTGCAAAATACCTGACCAGTATTCTTCAAAACTGTCAAGGTTATCAAAACTCAGAAAACTCTGAGAAACGGTCACCGCTAAGGAAACATGACACCTAAATGTAATGTGGAATCCTAGATGGAGTCCTGGAACAGAAAAAGGGCAATAAGCAAAAAGTAAGGAAATCTGAGTAAACTGTGGCAAATATAAGGTCTTAATAATAGGGGAAACTGGATGTGAAGTATGTGAGAAATCTCTGTATGACCTCCATGGTCTTTCTGTAAACCTAAAGCTATTCTAAAATTTTAAAAAATTATTTTAGAAAGTACATGTCCTAAGTACATAGCTCAGTGAATTTAAACTTTTGTACATCCAGCTCCCAGATCACTATCAGTGCCACCAAAGCCCCCTCATCCTCCCCAGACCCCCATCCTCAGGCACTATTGCCCCTCCACCAAGGGCAAGGACAATCCTGAGCTCTAAAACATAGATTTGTTGTGCTCGGCACTGAACTTAACATGTAGATGGAATCACACAACAGGAAGAAGATTCTTTTTTAAAAGTCAAATTGGCTCAAGCCACTTGAGGCTCCTATAGGAACGTATTTCCCTTGATTATGTGCATTTATTGGTATAAAATTAAGGTGCTTGTCAGCAGTTGGGACAGCCTGGTATTTGACTTGATATAATTTAAGCTATTTGGAAATGAATTAATTAGGGAGAATAGAAGAATAAAATATATGAAATGTTGTCTTCTTTTCTTTGTAAGATTCCTTTTCCCTAAACTTTTTGATTATACAGAGCTTGCATTCTCTAAAATGTTTCAACATTTTCTGGTTAACAGTTAATACAACAAATGTTGCTTACCAGGTTTTCAGATCATAACTAATGGCACTTGTATTTTCAATGATTCACTCCCTTCTTTCCATGCAGTCTGAAATCTAGGAGTCTTACTCTCCTGTGGAATGACCCTATGAAGGCTCCTTCTTGTTTTGTCGTAACTACCAGTTTGACAAATCTTTAGGACATAGAGTGTTATTTAAATTTAGTCCTCATACAGCTTGTCATATAATTAATCATTGAACAAGATTTTAAAATGCAGATTCTAGGCCCACTCAACCCTACTGAATCAGACTCTTTGGCTTTAAAGTCTCTGGGTCTGTAATTGTGTAATATCACCATGTAATTCTTTTGTCCACACAAGTTTGAGGACCACTTCCTTGCTATCAGACATGGCATAACTTGGTGAATTTCTTCACAGTATTTTTTTTTAAATGCTATTCACAACCATTTTAAATGAGTATGTATGTGTGTGTGTATAATTTCAAAATGTATACACTACAACTCAGATTCATAGAATCTGTCATTTTCTAGTACTCATTTCATCTTGCTGTTCAACACTTGCTGTTTAGCTTATCCATTGTTTCCGGTTTAAAATTGTGTTTTTCATCTGTACAAAGCCTCTTTTGAAAAACTGCCCAATCTTTCCATGAGTTAATGTTAGGAAATTCTAGCATTTATCCACCTTGCCCTTTCTTTCGGAGAATCTTTCACGTCATTATGGTGCCGTATTCCATGAAGGTCAATCACTGCCTCCTAGACATTTTTCTTAGCCATTTCTAAGTCACCACATGATCATGGCCAGTTTTTTCAGGGACCAAAATGAAGGAGAAGTTTTAAAATTTCTCTTTCTACATAAGAAAGCAAAGAATATCTACTGTGACTCTCCTCCTCTCTCCCCTCCAAATACTAGAGTCCCTCACTTTAAAAATGAGTGGTAGAGATTCAGGCAGCTTTCATCTCATTAAATAAGACTATGCTGCTCTTTTTCCATTTTTGAAAAATCATCCTGCCTGATAATAACTAATGCTTATTGAGTGCTTATTATGCTGGACTGTGTTCTAAGCATTTTTTTTTTCTAGCATTTAACATAACAATTTTATGAGACTGGTCCTTTTATCATTTACATTTTACTGAGGCACAGCGAGGTCAAGTAAGTTGCCCATGGTAGATAGCTAGTGGGCAGTCAGGCTGATATTCAAAGTGAGTCCATCTGTCTCCAAAGCCCCATGCTTTTCCGACCATGCTAGACTTCTTCTCATTCATTCATTCAACAGAGATTTATTGAATACGACCTTCTATGGTCAGGTCACTAGGGATTTAGTAATGCATGCAGAAGACAGATCCTAGCTTACATGGACCTGGTCGGGGCAGAGAGAGACAAGGAAAGCTGATAATAAACAAATGAACATATAATTTAATGTCAGCATGTAAAACGTGCTGTGAAAAAAGTGGTCAAGTCTGGTTTCTTTAGATGTGGTTGTCAGGGAAGAATTATTCTAAGGAGGTAACACTGAGCTGAAACTGAAGATGATAAGGACTCAGACATACAAAAAGATAGAAGAGCACTCCAGATAGAGGGAAGTAGGGTAGAGACCCCTAAATGAGAAAGAGGTGGAATGTTAGAGAGCAAAGGACTTGTGACTAGCACAGTAACCAAGACTAAGTATGGTATGAAAGTGGGATAGGCAAGTAAGGGTCAGAACACGCAAGGTCGTTTAGGTCAAGATAAGGAGGTGGATTTGTTCTAACACCCCCTGCTTTAAGCAGGGTGATGATATGATTTGATGTACATTTAGAAATATTTTGGTTGCTATGTGTGGGAAATTAATTTTAACAAAGTCAAGTGGGAACAGGGAGAACAACTGTACCTTATAATCCTTTAAACTGAAAACTGCTAACTTTGTGGAAATTTAGGGAATGATCAACCAATAGATAAATAGGATGTTTTACAAGGAAGTCTCCCTCGTTACTGCAGAACATTATAAAGTAAAGACAAAGGGAAATGATGGGACTGCTTTCTATTTTAACATAATATTTTTCATTTTATATTAATCTGATTATTTGCTAAGTTATTATTTTCCTGATGTCATATAGATACAGTCTCAGGTGATCCTCCCAAGATGCTTTGGGCTTCATAAGTCCATAAAGTTCCTGAAAGTTACCCATAAATCTATGGCTCTAATCTTCCAGAAGACAGGCCTCCAAAAACTCAAATTGGCACAGTTTGCATCTCCTTTGAGAATTTAATTTTAAATCTGAATTTGATTTGTATCATTGACCAAATGTTTATGGGCACATTTCACAAGGAAGATACTTATCTGGTTTTGCAGACAACAGGCATATGTATTCCGCTATATCATCTACTTTTAAGAAATTTAAAAGTTATGTCTTCATTCAAGAAATGTTTGAAAGCCTATGATGTGGAAAACCCTGGGGTAGGCATCACGGTTATGCAGATGAATTGCACATAGTTTCCACTTTAAAGAAGCTTACAGACAAGTACAAGGAGACATAATAAGAGCAATATAAAAGGCCTACTCTGATAGAGAAGAAAGAAGTGATTGTTTTCTATCGATTGTCAGGGAGAACGTCATACTCAAGGTATCCACCTGGAAACAGAGGCTGCAACTGTTGCAAGTAGGCAGAAATAATCCCAGGGAAGAGGAGTGGCAGATGAGGCAGAGTGAAATAGTTAAGGAGGAAAAGCTAAATCCAGTCTACATTCTTGAATTGGTCACCACTGGTAAAAACTTGGCTTGATTCTACCTGGACCTTTTGTGGAGCCATGAAGGTTGTGCCCCAGAACTGCCTGCCTGAGGGACATAAAAGATCAGAACTTAATAACAGCTATCCTCTCTCCACTGATCAATAGTTGTCCATTGGGACATTAACTCCCTAATACTTCCAGATTACACATGAATAAGTGGCCAGATTGGTTCCCATAGATGTCCTTTATCAGAGAAGCTTGGGACAGAAAGTAAAAAATAACTGTTACAGCTAAGGGAAGGTGCTATCAGGTCATACTTGTGTGAAGCTGGTTGCTAAGGCAATGACTGAAGTAAAAGGTAGGCTAAGAGTATAGGAAAATGGAGCGAGATATTCTTAATATAGAAAACTTTCACATGAGGTAGGCTTTGAGCTAGAACTCAAAGATGTATCAGGATTTTATATACAAAGATTAAGAAGATATATTAAGATGGGGAAATAATTTAGAAATGTATTTCAGGCAGAGAAAATCTGGTGAACAAATATACAGATTCGGGAGAGCAGAGAGTGTACTTATAAAGGGATTATGACAGATAAGAGTGGATGTATCTCTTGGGTTGAAGAGCGAAAGATCTTCAGTAGTCGACCCTGGAATGGACCACCATTGTCCAGTGCATGAAGGTCATTGGCTTAGTCCAATCACATGTTAACCCCTGGGTCCAGGACAGGACTATGAAAGTCAGATGCATTATTATGGCAGAAGAGTAGTTCCCTGTAGGAAGGTGTTGTGGTTTACAATATAACCACAAATTATGTGATTTTCTTCCCTTCAAGAGGTAGAGTTTAATCTCCCCTTCCCCCTTAAGTGTGGGCTGGACTTAATAATCTGCTTCTGACAAATAGCATGTGGTGAAAGTGATAGAGCTATTGATAACTAATACAGAAATCACACTGAACAGACTGAAAAACATGTACGACCAGTATAGGTTACAAGGGCCAAATTTAGGGTGAAGGTGATGGATAAAGAAAATATAGACATATGAGAAACTAAGGAGACTAGATTTCTACAAGAACAGTATCAAAGAAATGTAGACAATTAATAGATGGACTTTAATAAAATCCTTCTGCACATCAAAAAACTGAGTGTTAAAATTTGTTTATTTTCACTGTATCATTAGTGTATCATCCTAGAGTTACATGTTCTCAAGAAAAACTCATGTTACATAGAGACTCAATTCCAGATTTGGCCTGAGAAATGCATAGATAATAGGGAAGTGATAAGATGTGAGCCCTGCTTGCTTGGTTTTCTTAATTCAAAAGAAGTTAGTGGAAAGTCCAGAAGAAATTGGTAGATAATAGATTCCAAATTCAAATAAATTCCACCCTAATCCTACAATTTCCTTTTTCAATGTAATGAAACTAATATTTTGACATATTTTAAGGCATTTTTTTTTCTTTTTCCGTAATGCGTTCAGGATTGTCTCACTAGTCTGTCAGAAGCAAGGTGTCCCTTTGGATTTGTATGTGGAGACTAAGAGTTGACATAGCAGGAATGCAAAGAGAATAAAAGAATTAATGGCTGTACTCAGTTTGTGATGTTTAAAATAGTATTTTGATGAAAAACAATTATCTAGATATCTAAGCTTTTTTAAAAGAGATATGAATCTTCTAAATTCTTTTAGTACATGAAGAAATAAACCTTATAGACTCCAGCCATAGATTTCCTTTCATATTGCAGAGAAGACATTCCATCTGCCTATGATGATTAGGTCATAAGTCTTATTCTCCTAAGGTAGATAAGATAAAGTAGTTTCAGGGTCAAAACTTCTTTCTTCTATTCCCACTCAGTACCAAAACTTTAAGCTGAGGGTTTTGAGAAACATCCATACTTGTAGGTTAGAGCTGGGAAACACTGTGGCAAGTGGCATAATTCCATGGGAACTGTGTCATTGAGGCGGCAAACCCCTGGGAAAATTCTCTGGAACTAATGTGGTATAAACGTGGCTCCGAGGTGGTGGCCAGAGGCAGGTAGACATTCATGTTCATTCCTCTAGGCCTTTACTTGTCAGAGGCTCTGGGAGTCCCTGCATCCCCTGTGAGGGAGGCAGATGTGATAAGAGGGAAAGTAGGTAGTTTGTAAAACCTGCAAGTCCATGATGGAGCTACTGCAGATAGGAACGTGAAGACCCAGGAGAAATATCTGCAGCCAGAGTCTTCAGCAGTGGCTGCCAGCACATGACACACAGGGAGCGAAATACTGTCAGTCACACCTCACCAGACCAGAGAGCTGACGAGTCCAAGGCCCTACACAGCCAAGATCCTGGAGGACACAAAGGATTCCATGTGGGTCTCAGCCTGAATCTCTTTTGCTGACAAGAGATTGCCTAAGTCATTGCCCTCTCTCGAAAGGGAAGAGATAGAAATCTGGAAAAAAATATTTGTATTCCGAAGACATGAATTACTTAAAGAGTGGTTTAACATTATTAACTCAAGTTAAGAATACTGAATTGGGTAAATTTAGTTTTCTTTCTTTCAGCTGCCTCGTGGGAGTAGAGGCCTCTGAGGGAAAACAGATCACAGAGAGAGAAATCAGGGTTGACATGCTCTTTATGCCTCTGAAGTGCAGTGGAAGTGAACATGTGTTTCTGCTGAATTTATCTACTTGTGAGTGTGATGAGGTACCAAACTCTTCTAATTCCAGGAAACCACAGATAAAAATCTGTTTATCTGTTTCAGTTACATTATTTTGTAATAGAGTGAGAATAGGCAACATGGGCACAATATAATTTTTGAACCTAGATCCTACTACTATCATTATGTAGACATAACCTTGTGAGTTTTCAGACTTGCTGACTGTATTGTGATTTTCTATCATTTTGTGTGTCTATATTGCAGGAACAAAGAGGCTATCTCTCTTAATGGGAGGTGTCTGTAATTTTTTTTCCAGTTTAAAGTATATTCTTATGAGTGAATAGCATTATTTACCACTCTCTGAATGCATATCCCCTAAAATAATTTAATTTTATGACAACAATTTCCATGCATTGAGGCATTTTGTATTTTCAGTTAGCTTGCATTTTCTGAGACATAGTTAAATCAGCTTTCATCTTTTCTTTTAGGTCCGTTTTTTTCTTAGTTTTTGTAATAGCTATTAAAGGATTCCTTAGAAACAAATTAACTTTCCTAAGGCTGTGTATGTTCAGCCTATTAAAATTTACATCAAAAGTTTATAATGAAAACCACTCAGATTATTCAAAGATGAGGCATTGTTATAGAATTAAAATAACCCCTTAGTTCCTGCTATTGTTTATTATGTGAGCAGGGGCACTAGAGAGACAGGAAAAAAAAATAGGTGATTACGTCTATTAATGTCAGCTGCTTGATATTGGTTCCTCTCTCACTCGTTTTTCAGTGAAATCAATCTACTTTCTTTTATTTACCAAATCTTTGAGGGAGCTTCCCTGATGGCGTGGTGGTTAAGAATCTGCCTGCCAATTTGGGGGACACGGGTTCGAGCCCTGATCCGGGAAGATCCCACATGCCACAGAGCAACTAAGCCCCTGCACCACAACTACTGAACCTGCGCTCTAGAGCCCACAAGCCCAAACTACTGAGCCTGCGTGCTGCAACTACTGAAGCCCGCGTGCCTAGAACCTGTGCTCTGCAACAAGAGAAGCCACCACAATGAGAATCCCTCGTACAGAAATGAAGAGTAGCCCCCGCTCGCCGCAACTAGAGAAAGCTCGTGCGCAGCAACGGAAGACCCAACACAGCCAAAAATAAATAAATTTATAAAAAATAAAATCTTTGAAATTTGTAATGTTATTAGCATTGTTTCTTCTGAAACACAAGAACATTCTATCCCTATTATTTTTCCAGCATTCCACCCAACGCTGCTCTGAATACAATTTTCCTGTTTTCAACCTCCCATTCATTTCTTCCTATTTAACCTTCTCCACATCAGCATTACTTTTACCTCTTTTTTGTTCTCCGCATCACTCCTCTTCTCATTCATTTGCTTTACCACTTAGCTGGAGCTGCACTGCTTGTTTTTTGTAGTAAGAACAGTTACCACCAGATCTACCCTCTTAAAATTTTAAGTGTACAATACACTGTTGTAACCATAGGCACAGTGTTGTACAGCAGGTCTCTAGAGTAATCATCTTACAAAACTGAAACTTTGTACCCACTAAAAGCAACTCCCAGTTTCCGGCTCTCTCCAGCCACTGACACCACCATTCTACTCTCATCTATGTGTTTGACCACTTTAGATACCTCCTACAAGTTGCTAAGTGAAATAAGCCAGTCACAGAAGGACAAATTCTTTTCATTTTTTGAAAATGGCCTAGCAACCTACTGTACAATAAATGCTGAGACCAACTAGCATGATCTTACTCAATTTCTCCTCCCCACAACTTAAAAAAAAAAACAACCCTGCAAACTAAGTCTCCTTATCCCCTTTTCTTCCTAAGCCTTTTCCTTAAAATGCCCTTCACAGATTTTTCTATCAGCCATATCTATTTTGTCTTTGCATTAGCACCTTCTCCCACTCAACTTAGAACACTCTGACCTTTGCACTCAAAAAGAAAATAATAATCCCTTTCAGTCTTGTAATACTCTCAAATGACTTCATACATGTCTTCTTCTCCCATTCAACTACTCAATCTAAACCTTTCACATTCAGTCTGCTGTCACACTAATAAACAATTTTGTTTATGAATTCCATAGCTTATGTTTTAAAATCCCTTTCTCTTTGATTGCTCTAAAATTAATTGTAGATATGTTTCATTATGCTTTGCTTTAAATGTTTTTCTTTCTCCCGTTATGTCAAATTGTGTCCCCTCAAAATTCATATATTGAGCCCTAAACCCCAAGTACTTCAATATGTGGCTATATTTGGAGATAGGTACCATTAAAGAGGTGATTAAGTTAAAATGAGGCTATTAGGGTAGTCCTAATCCAATTCAACCAATGTCCTTATAAGAAGAAGATATGAGGACACACAAAGAGACCCTAGAGATCCTTGTGCCCAGAGAAACGACCCTGAGGGACACAGTAAAAAGGCAGCCACCTGCAAACCAAGAGAGAGGCCTCAGAAGAATCCAAACCTGCTGACGTCATGATCTTGGACTTCCAGCCTCCAGAACAGTGAGAAAATAAGTTTCTGTTGTTTAAGCCACTCAGCCTATGTATTTTGTTATGGCATTCTAAGAATGCTGCATCCAATTGCAGTGTGGAGGGGTTTCCCCACACCGCCACCAATTCTCTGACACCAGCAGGGTGTACGACTCAACTTAATTCTGACACTCTCTACCCAGAGATAGCACCATATTCTACAGGTTAAGGGCTCAGGCCTACAAGATTGCCTCCCTCCTCACTTCAGATGCCAGAGGCAAACCCAGCTTGTTACTTCTGATCCACTTAGAGACTGGAGATTTCCGGGACCTCCCCCTGGTGTTTGATTAATCTGCTGGAGTGGCTCACAGGACTCAGAGAAACATTTTACTTACTAGGTCATCAGTTTATTACGAAAGGATGTAACTCAAGAACAGCCAGATGGAAGAGATGCAGAGGGCAACGTACAGGAAGAGGGCCTGAACTTTCATACCCTCTCTAAGGGCGCCACTCTCTGAAGCTCCATGTGTTCACCAAGCAGCTAGCTCTCCAAAATCTCTCCTTTGGGGATTTTATGAAGGTTCATTACATAGGCAATAGTCATGAAATCATTGGCCATTGATGATTAAACTCAATCTCCAGCAGCACCCCGCACCCCACCCCATCCCCAGGTCAGAGGGTGGAGCTGAAAGTTCCAATCCTCTAATCACTTGGTTGGTTCTCCTGGCAACCAACCCCCTTCCTTAGGTGTATTCCAATAGTCACCTCATTATCATACCAAAAGACACCTTTATCTCTATCACCACTTAGGAAATTACAAGGGTTTTGGGGGCTCTGTGCCAGGAATGGGTCAAAGACCAAATACACATTTCTTACTATAAATCACAGTATCACATAGCCCTAGCAAGCTAATATACCCACTGAACCCCGGGAATCTCACTGCTCTCTGACCACTCTTCATTTTTTTTTTGCTGGCTCTTCATCCATTTCACTCAAATGAGATGTTAGATTTGCCTCACAATTTTATCCTAAACTTTGTACTTCCTTCAATGTTGACTTCTTCACTAATTACTTCCTAAGGTGTCTACAGGCACCTCCAAGCAGATATCTACATATTTAAATTATATATATAGATATAAAATCATGTTGCAGCTCACATGAAACATGTCTGTTTTTGCTGTGATCATCTGCACAGCTCCACCTCAGTCCTATACCAGCACTTCGGATTCAGCAAATACAAAATTAGACTTGTCTCCACATGTTCAAATTATTGCCTACTTTTTGTATCCCTGCATATTATATCCATGTCCCATATCCTATTAATGATGTCGTCATTTTCTTTCTTTTTAATCCTTGCCTCTCCAGTCTTTATTTATTCCTCTGCAGCATCTCTCAGTTCATTTCCTTCCCTTTCCATGTGCCATCACTGGAGTTTAGGTCATGGTTATTAATGGAAAACTTTGATCTCTCACACTGAATTCAAGTCCTCTGTATTCTCCTTCCAAGGAAAAGAAGCACTGATGGGGGTCACAGTTGAGAACATTAATAGACCATGGTGCTAAAGGGTAGGAGCTTTTGTAGTGAGTATGAAAGTGATTCAGAGCTCTTGCTTTTATAAAATGTGTTTCTTTCCCTTTGTGTATGTATGTGTGCGTGTAAGGGTGTATCTTTTTTGTATTTATTCCTCATGTAAGAGGAGGGTCACAACCCCACTTCATTTCTGCAAAAGTTTATCCTTATCCCATATCCAATTTTAGAAAACAAAAAGGGAACAAGAAGGAAGAAGGGAGGGATGCGGGCTAGATTGCTTAAAGACTATCTACTATATAGTAAATTCTCTACGGAATATTGAGAATGTTCAACAAAATACCTCTATATATTTCACCCTTGAAAAATTTCATCTGGTAATTTTTCAGTGAATAGTTCCTGGAAGCTGTCCTGTCCCAGTAATTGTCCTTTGCATATCCTCACGGAATCTTATCACATGTGACAGTTTCACAAAGACTCAGTGGAACTCCCTCTGTAAATTCTGGCACTCTGTGCTGCTCCCTCTCCTACAGTTCTACACTGCAAATTCCAGCTACCTTAGCTTCCTCGATCTCTGCTTGCAAACTCATCAACTGAGCAAAAATACCATCCTTACATAGATTCCCTCCCCCTGTTCCATAGTCTGGAACACGCATCCAGGCAGAAAACTGAGACAACTATAGGGCTCAGCAGGGTTTTCCCCTTCTTTAAGCGCAAACCATTCCACTCCGGCTATTGCCTAATATCTGAAAACAGTTGTCTCATGGAGGTTGTTCATACACATTTATCTAGTTCTTTACATCGGAAGGAAAGTGTGGTACCAGTTACTCCATCATGACCAGAAGTGGAATTTACTCAGATAAAATTTTTATTCCCATTTCACAGATGAAGAACCTGAGGCAAAGATAATTAAAATAATTTGCCCTAAATTACACAGATATTGAATGTAGAGCCAGAATTCAGTATTAATCTCTGTAACACAAGGACGATTTACTAACCCTCCTGTCATGGACAGAAGAACGTTTAAGGCTTTACAAAATCCAAATATTAACTGTGGTGGTAGGAATAGTAGTAGTAGGAGTAAGAGTAGGAGTAGGAGTAGTAATAGCAGCAGCAGCAGTAATAAGAAAAAGAAGAAGAATGGCAACTTTTATATGTAAATAGTAATTTGTAATTTAAAAATTTCATGTTCATTTCTCATTGATCCTTACAAGGTTTCCAAATTTCTACACTTCTCCTTCATTATCACCTCCAGTGTTCTACCTGTGCTGGGGAAAAAGCTGTAACTTTTGCTATGATTCCAAGAAGAAGTATGCATGCTGTCACTGATGTGACACTTAGTTCAAAGATTATAGGATGGGAAGGGGATGATCCATCTTTGAAAAGGGAATTTTTACATTTTTAAAAACTACTCATGGCAGAAAAAAAGACTCCCATATTCCTCTGAGGAAGAAATAAACTAGATCAAAATGAACTGTCTAAGTTTGATAGCTTCTGAAATTTGGTCAATGGAACAGTGGATTTTATAGACTCTTAGAATTTTATGTTTTTTTTTAACATCTTTTTGGAGTATAACTGCTTTACACTGTTGTGTTAGTTGCTGCTGTATAACAAAGTGAATCAGCTATACGTAAACATATATCCCCATATCCCCTCCCTCCTGTGTCTCCTTCCCACCCTCCCTATCCCAACCTACTAAGTGGTCACAAAGCACCAGCTGATCTCCCTGTGCTATGTGGCTGCTTCCCACTAACTATTTTACATTTGGTAGTGTGTATACGTCCATGCCACTCTCTCACTTTGTCTCAGCTTACCCTTCCTCCTCCCTGTGTCCTCAAGTCCATTCTGTACGACTGCGTCTTTATTCCTGTCCTGCCCCTAGGTTCTTCAGAACGATTTTCTTATTCCATATATATGTGTTAGCATCCGGTATTTGTTTTTCTCTTTCTGACGTACTTCACTCTGTATGACAGACTCTAGGTCCATCCACCTGACTACAAATAACTCAATTTCGTTTCTTTCTTTGGCTCAGTAATATTCCAGTGTATATATGTGCCACATCTTCTTTATCCATTCATCTGTCAATGGACACAGCTTGCTTCCAGTCCTGGCTATTGTAAATAGTGCTGCAATAAAGACTGTGATACATGACTCTTTTTGAATTATTGTGTTCTCTGGGTATATGCCCAGTAGTGGGATTGCTGGGTCCTATGGTAGTTCTATTTTTAGTTCTTTAAGGAACCTCCATACTGTTCTCCATAATGGCTGTATCACTTTACATTCCCACCAACAGCGCGAGAGGGTTCCCTTTTCTCCACACCCTCTCCAGCATTTATTGTTTGTAGAATTTTTGATGATGGACATTCTGACTGGTGTAAGGTGATACCTAATTGTAGTTTTGATTTCAATTTCTCTAGTGATTAGTGATGTTGAGCATCCTTTCGTGTGTTTGTTGGCAATCTGTATATCTTCTTTTGAGAAATGTCTATTTAGGTCTTCTGCCCATTTTTGGATTGGGTTGTGTTTTTGATATTGAGCTGCATGAGCTGCTTGTAAATTTTGGAAATTAATCCTTTGTCAGTTACTTCATTTGCAAATATTTTTTCCCATTCTGAGGGCTGTCTTTTCATCTTCTTTATGGTTTCCTTTGCTGTGCAAAAGCTTTTCAGTTTCATTAGGTCTCATTTCTTTATTTTTGTTTTTATTTCCATTTCTCTAGGAGGTGGGCCTAAAAGGATCTTGTTGTCATTCATGGCATAGAGTATTCTGCCTATGTTTACCTCTAAGAGTTTGATAGTGTCTGGCCTTACATTTAGGTCTTTAATCCATTTTGAGTTTATTTTTGTGTATGGTGTTAGGGAGTGTTCTAATTTCATTCTTTTACATGTAGCTGTCCAGTTTTCCCAGCACCACTTATTGAAGAGGCTGTCATTTCTCCACTGTATATTCTTGTCTCCTTTATCAAAAATAAGATGACCATACATGCGTGGGCTTATTTCTGGGCTTTCTATCCTGTTCCATTGATCTATATTTCTGTTTTTGTGCCAGTACCGTACTGTCTTGATTACTGTAGCTTTGAGGTATAGTCTGAAGTCTGGGAGCCTAATTCCTCCAGCTCCATTTTTCTTTGTCAAGATTGCTTTGGCTATTCGGGGTCTTTTGTGTTTCCATACAAAATTTGAAATTTTTTGTCCTACTTCTGTGAGAAATGTCATTGGTAGTTTGATAGGGACTGCACTGAATCTTTAGATTGCTTTGGGTAGTACAGTCATTTTCACAATACTGATTCTTCCAATCCAAGAACATGGTATCTCTCTCCATCTGTTTGTATCACTTTTAATTTCTTTCATCAGTGTCTTATAGTTTTCTGCATAAAGGCCTTTTGTCTCCTTAGGTAGGTTTATTCCTAGGTATTTTATTCTTTTTATTGCAATGGTAAATGGGAGTGTTTCCTTAATTTCTCTTTCAGATTTTTATCATTAGTATATAGGAATACAAGAGATTTCTGTGCGTTAATTTTGTACCCCACTACTTTACCAAATTCATTGATTAGCTCTAATAGTTTTCTGGTAGTATCTTTAGGATTCTGTATGTATAGTACCATGTCATCTGCAAACAGTGACAGTTTTACTTCTTCTTTTCCTATTTGGATTCCTTTTATTTCTTTTTCTTCTCTGATTGCTGTGACTAAAACTTCCAAAACTATGTTGAATAATAGTAGTGAGAGTGGAAAACCCTGTCTTGTTCCTGATCTTAGTGGAAATGGTTTCAGTTTTTCACCCTTGAGAATGATGCTGGCTGTGGGTTTGTCATATATGTCCTTTACTATGTTGAAGTAAGTTCCCTCTGTGCCTACTTTCTGGAGGATTTTTATCAGAAATGGGTGCTGAATTTTGTCAAAGGTTTTTCTGCATCTACTGAGATGATCATATGGCTTTTATCCTTCAGTTTTTTAATAGGGTGTATCACCATTGATTGATTTGCATATATTGAAGAATCCTTGCATTCCTGGGATAAAACTCACTTGATCATGGTGTATGATCCCTTTAATGTGCTTTGGATTCTGTTTGCTAGTATTTTGTTGAGGATTTTTGCATCAATGCAAAAAATTTTTGCATTTTGAGGATTTTTGCATCTATGCAAAAAATTTTTGCATCTATCCATCTATTTTTGCATCTATTCATCAGTGATATTGGCCTACAGTTTTTTTTTTTTTTAATACATCTTTGCCTGGTTTTGGTATCAGAGTGATGGTGGCCTTGTAGAATGCATTTGGGAGTGTTCCTCCCTCTGCTGTATTTTGGAAGAGTTTGAGAAGGACAGGTGTTAGCTCTTCTCTAGATGTTTGGTAGAATTCACCTGTGAAGCCATCTGGTCCTGGACTTTTGTTTGTTGGAAGATTTTTTATCACAGGTTGAATTTCAGTGCTTGTGATTGGTCTTTTTATATTTTCTATTTCTTCCTGATTCAGTCTCAGAAGTTTGTGCTCTTCTAAGAATTTGTCCATTTCTTCCAGGTTGTCCATTTTATTGGCATAGAGTTGCTTATAGCAATCTCCCATGATCCTTTGTATTTCTGCAGTGGCAGTTGTTACTTCTCCTATTTCATTTCTAATTCTATTGATTTCAGTCTTCTCCCTTTTTTTTCTTGATGAATCTGGCTAATGGCTTATCAATTGTGTTTATCTTCTCAAAGAACCAGATTTTAGTCTTATTCTCTTTGGTAGCATTTCATTCCTTTTATTTCTGATCTGATCTTTATGATTTCTTTCCTTCTGCTAACTTTGGGGTTCTTTTAATTCTTCTTTCTCTAATTGCTTTAGGTGTAAGTTTAGGTTGTTTATTTGAGATGTTTCTTGTTTCTTGAGGTGGGATTGTATTGCTACAAACTTCCCTCCTAGAACTGCTTTTGCTCATCCCATAGGTTTTGGGTTGTCGTATTTTCATTGTCATTTGTTTCTAGGTATTTTTTGATTTCCTCTTTGATTTCTTCAGTGATCTCTTGGTTATTAAGTAGTGTACTGTTTAGCCTCCATGTGTTTGTATTTTTTACAGGTTTTTTCCTGTAATTGATACCTAGTCTCACAGCATTGTGGTCAGAAAAGATACTTGATATGATTTCAATTTTCTTAAATTTACCAAGACTTGATTTGTGACCCAAGATATGATCTATCCTGGAGAATGTTCCATGAGCACTTGAAGAGAAACTGTATTCTGTTGTTTTTGGATGGAATGCCCTATAAATATCATTTAAGTCTGTCTTGTTTAATGCATCATTTAAAGCTTGTGTTTCCTTATTTATTTTCATTTTGGATGATCTGTCCATTGGTGAAAGTGAGGTGTTAACGTCCCCTAATATGACTGTGTTACTGTCGATTTCCCCTTTTATGGCTGTTAGCATTTGTCTTATATATTGAGGTGCTCCTATGTTGGGTGCATAAATATTTTCAATTGTTATATCTTCTTCTTGGATTGATCCCTTGATCATTATGTACAAAGACCTTCTTTGTCTCTTGCAATAGTCTTTATTTAAAGTCTATTTTGTCTAATGTGAGAATTGCTACTCCAGCTTTGATTTCCATTTGCATGGAATATCTTCTTCCATCCCCTTTCAGTCTCTATGTGTTCCTAGGTCTGAAGTGGGTCTTTTGTAGACAGCATATATACGGGTCTTGTCTTTGTATCCACTCAGCCAGTCTATGTGTTTTTGTTGGAGCTTTTAATCCATTAATTTTTTTTTTTTGGCCCTGCCTCTGCATGTAGGTCGCCCTCTGGCATCTGTTCCGCACCCAGACAGGACAGGGTTAAAGGAGCGGCTAATTTGGGGGCTCTGGCTCACTCAGGCGGGGGGGGAAGGAGGTGTGCGGATGCAGGGCGAGCCTGCAGTGGCAGAGGCCAGCATGACGTGACAACAGCCTGAGGTGTGCTGTGTATTCTCCTGGGGAAGTTGTCCGTGGATCACGGGACCCTGGCAGTGGGAGGGGAGGTGTGGATACTGACCTGTGCTTGCACACAGGCTTCTTGGTGGCTGCAATAGCAGTCTAAACATTTTATGCTGTTCCCTGGTGTCTGCATTCATAGCCAAGGCTTGAGCCATCTCTGAAGCTTGTTTAGGCAGTGCTCTGAATCCCCTCTCCTCATGCACCCCCAAAAAGTGGTCTTTTACCTCTTTTGCAGTTCCAGACTCTTTCTTGGATTCCCTCCCAGGTAGCTGTGGCACACTAGCTCCCTTCAGTCTGTGTTTATGCAGCCAACCCCAGTCCTCTCCCTGGGGTCTGACCTCCGAAGCCCGAGCCTCAGCTCTCAGCTCCCACCGGCCCTGGCAGGTGAGCAGACGAACCTCTCAGGGTGGTGAGTGCCGGTCTGCACCGATCCTCTGTGCGGGAAACTCTCCACTTTGCCCTCAGCAGCCCTATTGCTATGCTCTCCTCCATGGCTCCAAAGCTTCCCTCCTGTCACTCCCATCTCTGCCAGGGAAGGGGCTTCCTAGTGTGTGGAAACTTTTCCTTCTTCACAGCTCTCTCCCAGGAGTCCAAGTCCCATCCCTATTCTTTTGTCTTTTTTTTTCTTTTGCCCTACCCAGGTACATGGGGAGTTTCTTGCCTTTTGGGAAGTCTGAGGTCTTCTACCAGCGTTCAGTAGGTGTTCTGTTGGAGTTGTTCCACATGTAGATGTATTTGTGGGTAGGAAGGTGATCTCCATGGCTTACTCCTCCACCATCTTGTAGGTCCTCCCCCCGAATTTTATGTTTTGAAAATTTGTTCATTGTGATTTTCTAATTGTTTCAGTAATCACATTATTGAATTCAAACAAAAGCTAAAAATTAAATGAACTGAAAAAATATCTAAGGCTTTGGATCTGAGATTATGCACACAGAATCAGACATGTTGAGTTTCCCAGATCCAGAAATGTAGATTAAAACGGTACTAACAAAAGGATGAGCTGATATGAAAATCATGGTGGCATGAAAATCATGGTGACACTATGTGTCTTAAATTAAGGTATTTAAACTGTTCTCAATCATGTACATTGTACTGTCTAAATGTATCCATATTTAAATCATTACTTTGAGGTTACAGTTACTAAAGGAGAAAAAAAATCAATATTAAAATAACAGTAACACAAGTAGAAAAGTAAAATATTACCATTCTAGCTGAATAGAAGATGATTATTTTAAAATGCAGGTCTTTGAAGGGAGGAGGTATATTAAACAATCTGTTCTAATCACAAAGGAGCACAATGATTGCTCTTGTTTTTCTGTTGTTGCTGAACTTGAGTTTATAATACTATTTAGTCCCTTAAAATCAACCTTATTTATCTGCCTCTTCCTTTTTGAATACAACACTATTAAAAAAAAAATTGTGGCCTGCAGAAGAGAAATAAAGCTTCCATTTTGACTTCTTATGAAAGTCTCATTTTGAATCAAATACTCATCCCCAAAATGTGGAACACTGTGAATCCCCTACATTGTATGATTTATTTTCATTAATAAAAAGCTCATTGATTATTCTAGAAAGAGCCGTTTTATTGCTTACTTGAAGGTGTCCATGTCCTCAAAGGAAGATTAAGCACTTGTTTCTAATGAGAAAACATAGGATAACAAGAAGGGTGCAAGTTTGGGAGTCACAGCCATGGATGCAAATTCTAGCTTCGTCACTTACTAGCTTCATGATCTGACCATAGCATACTTATTAAAAATTACATTAAAATCTAGGGTATAGGATTGTAGAAGGGTGAAAATAATAACCACCTAGTACGAGATCAGTTTTCATCTCTCATGCTTCTCTAATTAGGGCCACACTTCACCCATCAGATGTTATTGCATTTTCAGACCATAAATTGATACATCAGCTGAACTGAGCTCACCATAGGGCAGATGCACATGTCACAGAGAAAGAGAGGGACTGTCTTCAATTTAACAATGTGAGCTAGGAAAAGCATTATGGTTACAGTGTAGGTACTGTTTTCTTCCAATACGATCATAAACCTTTGGAGGGCTTTTCTGTCCTTTCTTTTTCCTCTTCTAGGCTGCACTTCTTCCTCTTTCCAGTATGTTCCTGAGTTCATCTTTGTTTAAAAGCAGCACTGTCCAAATTGAGGCATTATATATAACTAACTGGCATGTGATTTGCATCACATTATGCACTGGAGGAATGTGGTCAAAACATCTGTGACTATTTCAGTGTGTAAAAAACCTCGACGTATATACCTATGCAAGGTGCAACCACTGTGAGTAACAGGGCAAGTCTAGCTGCCAGTCACTGGTGTACATCCTTTCATGCACTATCAAAGGTCAATATGGAAAGAACATTTGAAAAAGAAAAATACTGCTCATTTCACCCTAGATTGCTAAAAAGAACACCACAGACTGTGGTACATGGAAATTTCTGTTGAATGGTGCTGATTTTTCTCTCTTGCATTAATTTCAGTTCAAACTGCCTGGACTGCTTCAGTAAAAAAAAAAACAATGGCAATTCATATCCTTTCCAGAGCATAAAAATTACTGCACTCTTAAGGACATAATTTTAAAACAAAGAATTTGCTGTATAAAGTGACATTCTGAAACAAAATAAAGTTGTTCTTCTATGATGAATTAGTTTAATATTTCTTAAAAACATGACCTTAGATCCAATATTTTCTAATATTGGAGAATGTAATGTGTTTTTCTTAATATTTTGCCCAGTTTAATGGTTTATTTAATATCATTTCTGACATTCATATTACTGATATATATTTTAACCACATATGGAAGAATATTTAAATATAAAGGCTGAATTATCATTATTATTATTTTTGTACAATGTCAAGGTAATGAGTCAAGCAATGGTGCCTTTATTCTGGCTAATTCTAGTGATATATGATGAAATTACTCCATTGGCACAGGGTGTAGCTATATTAATTGATGATTAATTTTATTCTGTTTTCTTATAAATATTTGAGAAGTTAAATTCCATTTGGAAACAAAATTCTGATGAAAATAACCATATCAAAGAGATTTATGTTTTGTTCTCTGCATATAATTAGGTCTTCAAATATTCTGTTTTTCTAATCTAACATCTATTCCATAAGTCTATCTGAATAAGAAGAATTATCTATTATGGTGTAGTAAGTAGCAAGTATATATCATTTCCTTGAAAACTTAATAAACAATTGGGCTTCATGATACTGAAGAGCTATAATCAATGTTGGAAGAAATTCCAACAATGCTGTTATTGTTGGAAGAAATTCAATCTGCTTTTTGCTAACCAAAGGCATTTATATATTAAAATGGTTGTAGAAATAAGGTGAACATACAAATAATAATTTAAAAATTAGTACATAAACCTTCATCCATCCTCTCATTTATCTGTGTAAATGAGTTCCTTCCTATGAAATGTCAGAAGTCTTCTCTACAATCAATTTAAGGGAATGATGTGAACTAGAACATAAGTTCCAAATGAAAGTACCCCAAACTTTTAGTTCTTCCTACTTGCTTCCTATCTATAGACCTCTAATGAGAAGGATATTCAATACCATAGAAATCACAAGTGGCTGTAAAAATATATGATTCTAATAGTTTTAGAGTAGAAATGTAAGAGTTTTTTGAAAAGGGAGATTAAGTTTATGCCTTTTTCTGCTTACTTATGTGAAACAACATATAGTAATTAAGTGGTAAATATTACATAAAATTTTATATTAATTCATTAATTTGCTCAATAAATATTTTTTGAGAAATCACTGCCTACTCTGCATTGCTTCAAGGCCTACAACTGTAAATATGAAACTGTAGTTCCTACCCTCAAACAGGCTGCATGTCAGTGCTAGGGGCAGTCAAATACAATGATCATTACAACACAGAGAGTACTCAGTGCTATGATAGAACTAAGAAAAAAGTGATCCAGAAACACATCATGGGATCCTGGAGACAGGGCATAAAAGTAAGGGAGGTGGGTGTCAAATGGAGTCATAAAATCAAAAAGCTATGCACACTGCAAAAAAGTCAATGGATAGTTAAAAACAATTAATATAATTTCCAATAATGATTATTTTAGATAAGAAATAAAACAGTGTTAAGTGATAAACATGGATTGGAGAGTAGAGTTGGAAGCTATTTTAGGCCAGAGACTTTGTGAGGTCACCCTTTGAGGTGGGATCTAAATAATGAGAAGAAACTATAAGATATGTAGGAAAGGCATACCATGTAGAGGCAACAGCTAGTGCAAATGTCCTAGGGTAGGAAAAAGCTTGAGATGTTCAAAAACCAAGATAAGAACTATAGAACACTGTGTCTGCAGCAAAGTAAGCTCAGAGGATCTTCTACAACTTAAACTCATAGACACAGGCAGAGGCTGAAGTGCTGATTTGGCCTTGTAGGCAATGGAAGAATTCTACTCTAATTATAAGGGAGAATTTTAAGTGGGAGAGTGAATGTCATTTCAACTGTTCACTTCTGTACCATGGTACCTAGAAGTAGGCCAGCCACAAAATAGCTGCTCAGTACATACTTACTGAGTGAATAAATGACTGTTAGGGCAATGTTCAAAGAAAGATGATTGAAGTGTCATGAAAATAGGACTGAGATTCATCACTTATATCTTCTATGTGTCATTATTACATGATGTAAAAGAAATGACATTTTTAAAAAGAAAAATCATGACTCTCAAGTTGATCAGAACAATCCAATTTCTTTTCTACAATCATAGTTTAATAGTTCATGGTTTCTGTCTTTACATGTAAATACTAGTGGTAGCCTTGCCATTGCTCCAAAGGAGTATTTTCTTCAAAAGACGATACATCTAAAAAAATTCAGATTCTTGGAATGGGTGAGACTCTGAATATAATGGATAGTTATTAAATTTTCATTTTTGAAGAAATGGAAAGAGCACAAGGATAAGGCTGGTTCATCACATTAATGCTCCGCTAATCTTAGGAGAGCATCTCAAACAACAAAAAGCATTCAGAACACCCAAATCTTCTGAAACTTTCTAATCCCTGCATGCAGTGCTGTTCAAAATTGGATTTCTTTGGAATTGTTCTGTTGTATTTATGTCAAAACAGGTAATATTTTTCTGGTCCACTAAACTAAACCTTATTTGCACTTTGATGGATATAAAATAGCTCCCTTTTATCTGGGGAGGATATAGCCCAGAGTGCTTATGATTTGCCCTCAGAGAAGCTTATTTTGTTCATGTTGTGGCACAAATACATTGAATCTGCAAGGTTTTGACATGAAAATCTCCTGTAGACTCCTTTCTTACCTATACTAAGTGGGATTATTGAATTAAATAAGTGCAATTACCTGCAGTGACAACAATGAACAATGGGGAATAAGAGCAAGGAAGGGAATATAAGCAATGAGAAATACCCATGAACAGTTTTTAAAGACTACTTTTAGAGCAGTTTTAGGTTCACAGCAAAGCATATTTTTTTTTTGTTCTTTTGTTTTTTTGAGAAAAGAATATATACCAAAGATGCAAGAAGGAGTTATATAGGCAAGAATAAAACCAAGAAAGAGGCAAAATATGTAAGAATATGCCAATAATAGTGGTAACTATTTATTGAGTCTCTGCTATGTTTCAGATGCTAAGTACTTTATATGCATTATTTAACTTAACCTGCACAATAACCCTATGTTAGCTACTGTTATTTTTCTCATTTTACAGATGAGGAAGCCAAGGACAAAGAGGTTAAGTACCTGCCTTACAATCTACCAGTTAGCAAGTGGAGGAGTCAGATTGGAATGAGCACAGTAAGTCTTGCTCCACAACCCTACAGGGCAACATGAGAGATACTGCTTGGATCCCCCTTCAAGAAAGAGTTTGCTATCTGGCTGCAAGAAATGCAGTTGACTGACAATGTCTAATTACAATGTCTGAATTTGTAAACAAAGACTACACTCTTCCTGGGCTTTCTGCAGCTTCCTGCCTGATGAGTGGAGCAGAGGGACTAGGGTTTGGTATTTCTGCCCATTGTGAGTCTCCTCTAGTGGGTAATTATGCTCTAAAGCCCCTTTGGCCAGATAAAAATTTGACAGATCTCTATCTCAGCGTGAGACTCTTTTTTCTGTTCTCAGAAGACAGATATGGATTGAAGTCTGAAGGCTTTTGCCCTCCTTGATAAAAATTTTACACTCCTAACTCTAGTTCAGAGCCACTTCCCAGAGTCACAAATTTTACACAAGCACTCTTACCCACTCTCTGATAATGACCATCTGAAAACAAAGTACTGTGACTCAATGAAATTAACAATCATATATATGCCAAACACTCTGCTAAATGTTTTACATTTACATCTCATAGCCTTTAAGTCCCTATCACAAACCCTGTATGATACATATTTTTTTCAGAATTAGGAATAAAGAAAAGAAAGCTTCTAGACTTTAAGAAACTTGCCCAAATCAATGAATGAAACAAAATTAGAATTTGCATTCATGTCTCCTTGTCACCAGTAAACCATCCTATTTCAGTAGAAAACAATGCATAGCCTTCTAAAGTTATTTGTAAAGAGGTAAGAATAGACTTACTCCTTAGTTAAAATGGTATTATTACAAATGAAAGGAAGAATAACCACATATTCTTCAGATTGCATTTTTTTCAGGCAAAGAAAAGTATCTTTGAACTAAAACAGCTAGAACAATATAAAAAAGATATTGCTGCTTGAGACAGTATATAAATTATCTGAGGCAGTCCCTAGTTAAATTAATCCAAGTCTCAAGACTCTGAAGATTTATATTCTAGGAAGCTGTAGAAATGTACAAATGTGATCTCAGAGTCACTGCCAGAAATATTTTATTTTAATTTTGCAGGAAAGGAGAAGTGTGGGACACCCATAAAGGAACAAATGTTTCCATTTTCAAAAAGAGGAAATGTGTGGCTACATTAGATACTGATTTCCAGATTTAAAAAAATCTGGAATGGCTATCAGTTAGATTTAATTTGTATTTTTTATTTGTATAAAGTCCAACTAAAAGATAAAGAAACATACATAAAGACTATAAAATGCACAGAGACTAGAAATGTGCTATTACATATGTATACCTTAAGAGAGAAATTTGTTTTTCCTCACAAATTGTTTTATAATTTTGCAAAATCTGCAGAGTGAATGGTAGCTTAGAGTCATTACAGTCTGGATATCAGCAAGAAACCACACAGGCAGGACCTTTTGTTACCATTTTCTATTATCACTTCCCTGGGTCCTTGGTGACAAAGCAGGAGTTTAGGTACTGTCTTAGTCTATTCAGCTGCTATAATATACCACAGACTGGGTAGCTTATGAACAACAGAAATTTATTTCTCACAGTTCTGAAGGCTGGAAATCTGAGATCAAGTCATCAGCATGATCATGTTTTAGTGATGGCTCTTTCCCTGGTTCATAGCCAGCGCCTTCTTGCCATGGCTGGGGATCTCTCTTTAATGAGAACACTAATCCCATTCATGAAGGCTCTGCCCCCATGACTTAAGGACCTCCCAAAGGCCCCACCTCCTGATATAATCATTTTTGAGGTTTTCAACATACAAATTTTGGGGGGACACAAATATTCAGACCATAGTAGGGGTCCTTAGGAGACTGGTAGTGGAGCTTCCATTAACTCAAGCACAAAATTCAGACACCCAATGTTATGGGAAAGAGAAAAGGAGCAATATTTTTGTTGAATTGACACGTTTTCAAAATAATTAGGTGATTCAGATTTTTCTCTTCTTTCCTTTGTTTTTTAAAAGTAAGAATCTCTAAGGATAAATTGGGAGTTTGGGATTGACATGTACACACTTCTATATTTAAATAAAAATAAAATATCTAAGGAAATAAGACTTCAAATTTCTGGGTTTAAATTCTAGGCTGTCTCTCTAACTTGTAGTGTGACAAGTCACTTCATTTCACTACAATTTTCTTATATGTAAAATAAATATATTTTAAGGTTACTTGGGAAAGGAAACTTCTCTGCATATGTAGGAGGTCTACTGATGAGTATATTACAATTATAGTGAGGAGAGATAGCTATGGGCAGAGGCACATCATTTAGTTTAAATCTATTTTTTTTTATGTTTGTCATCTGCACATGGCAAGAAAGCTTAACAAAAACTAGCAGATCAGGGCTTCCCTGGTGGCACAGTGGTTGAGAGTCCGCCTGCCGATGCAGGGGACATGGGTTCGTGCCCTGGTCCGGGAAGATTCCACATGCCACAGAGCAGCTAGGCCTGTGAGCCATGGCCGCTGAGCCTGCGTGTCCGGAGCCTGTGCTCCGCAACGGGAGAGGCCACAACAGTGAGAGGCTCGCGTACCGCAAAAAAAAAAAAAAAAAAAAAAAAAAAATCAGCAGATCACCAAGGAGGTATCATCACAAAGCACAATGAGGGGGGACAGAGACAGAAACCATTTTATTATACCGCTTCTCACTGAGTTGAATAATTAAATGAATAAGAATAAATAAGTTAATAAAATATTTTAAACTATTTCAACAACTCTAAAAGAAGAAAAAGTCATTTAAAATGTGAATGTTCATAGTGGGCACTAATTGCACATCATGTCATTTTTTTAAAATGGTTTTCAACTTTAAAATTTGCCTAGAATTTATGATAAAGGTGATGTTACAGTGGAATAAAGATAAACTTTTCAACAGATGGAGCTGGAGTCAATTGGATATCTGTAAGTAAAGTAAATGTGTCTGGACACTTACCACAGAAAAATAATCAGTCCAAAAATGCAGAGCCAAAAGTTAAAGGTGATGGAGGAGATCAACATGGCAGAACAGGAGAACACAGAGTTCACCTACTCCCATGAATACATCAAAAATAACATCTACACGGGGAAGAGTTCTCACTGAAACAAACTGGAGATAGCAGGACTCTTATACAAACAAGGTTGTAAGAAAGATCCACATGGAGTTGGGCAGGAAGGCAATAGAAACAAGCAGGTCAGGAACTTGGAGGGGCACAGAAGAGGAGGGAGATTACACAGGCTCAGAGATCCTCCTTGGGAAGGTAGCAGTTCAAACCGCATATTAGGGGCCCTAGGCCTGGGGTCCAACACCTGGAAGACAAGTCCTGTTAGCTGGTTTGAAGAACAGGGGGACTAACAACTGGGCTATAAGAAAACTAGACTTTGCTAAAGAAGAGCAAACATACATACTTGCTTACTCCTGAAGAAAGGCAGAGGAAGTAGATTAAAACTGCCCAGGGACTCTGGCTGGTTTCTCACAACAACCCAAGTGCATGCCTCAGCCCACGCTGAGCACCACTCCAGACCCTCTTGATCCTCACTGCAGCTCCACACTAGGGTGAAGGCTGCTGGTACTGAGGATAGCATGCAGGTGTGGGGAACAGAGCTAGTTAGATTCTAGCATGGCCCTTGAACAGGGTGAGGGCAGCCATTACTTGTGTTCATGGGGGTGGCAGATCAGAAGCAGCCCAGAAAACTGACTGGTATGCCAGGACTTCCCCAGCATGTGCCTTTCCCCATACTAGGTGCTTGCTCCAGGCCCTCTTGTGCTGCTCCCCTCAGGTGAGAAAGTGCGAATGCTGAGAACAGGGAGACAACACACTTAGAGGGAGTGGACCCAGCTCAGACCTGACCCTCAGGGCTTCTGCTCCAGCAACTTGGGACCTGACTCTACCCTCAACAGAGTGGTGTTGGCTACTGAGCAGAAAGAAAGACCCAGGTCACACCTGGCTCTGGCACTAAATCCTTCATCTCCAACCCCACCTCCCACCAAGGTGATAGCTGCCAGCACACCCTGGGGGAAGATGTGATGCTCACTTCAGATACAGCCATTCCACAAAAGCCACTGGACACATGCAGATTGTATATGGATGCTCCCACACAAGGACACCCCTTCAAGATGGACAGGTAACTGTTTCACTTAATTTCAAAGAGACAGAAAGTTAAGCAAATGAGAAAACAGAAAAATATGTTTCAAGTGAAAGAACAAGAAACAAAAGAAAAACAGAAAAAACTAAAACCTGAGATAAATAATTTACCAGATAAGGAGTTCCAAGCATTAGTAGTAAGAATGCTAACTGAACAGGGAAAAGAATAGATGAACACAGTGAGTATTTTAAGAAACTAGAAAATATAAAAGAGAACCAGTCAGAACTGAAGAAAACAATAACTGAAATAAAAAACAAACTAGAAGCAATTAAAAAGCAATGAGGTGATACAGAAGAGCACATAATATGGAAGATGAAATAATAGAAATCAGCCAATCAGAACAGCAAAAAGAAAAACAAATTAAAAAATGCGAACAGTTTAAGGGACCTCTGGAGTAACATCAAGTACACTAACATTTGCATTATAGGGACCCCAGAAAAAGAAGAGAGAGATAAAGTGATCAAAAATGTATTTAATAAAATTATGGCTGAAAATTTCCTGAACCTGAAGAAGGAAACAGATATCCAGGTACAGGATGCACAGAGAGCCCCATACAAGATGAATCCAAATAGATCCATATCAAGACATGTTGTAATTAAAATGGCAAAAGTTAAAGAGAGAATTCTAAAGGCAGCAACGGAAAAACAAAGAACCACATAACCTTCAGAAATCTGCAGGCCAGAAGGGAGTGGCATGATATATTTAAAGTGCTAAAAGGGAAAAACCTATAAAATAGGATACTTTACCCAGCAAGATTATCATTCAGAATTGAAGTAAAGATAAATAACTTCTCAAACAAAAACTTAAAAGAGTTCATCAATACTAAACAGCCCCTAAAAAAGTTAAAGGGTTTTCTCTAAGTGGAAAAGAAAATACAATAAGAAGTAAGAATCTATGGGAATGGAAAAATCCCACTAATAAAGGCAAATATGTAGTGAAGGCTCTGGATCAACCACTTAAATAAGCAAGAATGAATATTAAAAGACAAAACATTGTAAATCAATGATAATTACAATAACAGTTAAGGGATAAACATGAAGGTGTAAAATGCAACATCAAAAACAAATGTGGGGCAGTGAAGTAAAAACTGTAGACCTTTTAGAATGTGTTTGAACTTAAATGACTACCTTTTAAAAACAAGTAGATATAGTCATAGGGCAACATATATGAATCACATTGTAACTACATATCAAAAATCTACAATAGATACACAAAAACAAGAGAAAAGGATCACAAGCTTACCAATAAAGAAAAGCATCAAACCACAAGGGAAGAATCTAAAAGAAGAAGAAAAGAACAGAGAACTACAAAAACATCCTGAAAACAAGTAAGAAAATGGCAGAAAGTCTGTACCTACCAATAATTTCTTTAAATGTCAATGTACTAAATGCGCCAATCAAAAGATGTCGGGTGGCTGACTGGATAAAAAAAACAAGACCCATCTATTTTTCTGCTTACAAAAGACTCATTTTGGAGCTGAAACACACCAGAATGAAAGTGAGGGGATGGAAAAAGATGTTTCATGCAAATAGAAATGACCAGAAAGCTGTGGTAGCAATGTTCATATCAGACAAAACAGACTTTAAAACAAAGTCTGTAAAGAAAGACAAAGAAGGGCCTTCTATAATGATAAAGAGACCAATACGAAAAGAGGATATAAAATTCATTAACACATATGCACCTAATAGAGGAGCACTTAAATATATAAAGAAAATATTAACAGACATAGTGGGAGAAATTGAAAATAAATTACAATACAATAATAGGAGACTTTAACACACATTTACATCAATGGACAGATCATCTAGACAAAAAAATCAATAAGGAAACAGTAGTCTTAAATAACATATTAGACCAGTTGGACTTCACTGATAAGTATAGGACATTTCACCCTAAAACAGCAGAATACACATTTTTTTCAAGTGCACATATATCATTCTCCAGGATAGATCACATGCTAGGCCACAAGACAAGTTTCAATAAATTTAAGAGGATAGAAATTCTAACAAGTATTTTTACAACCACAAAAGTTGAAACTAGAAATCAATTACAAGATGAAAAATGGGAAAAACGCAAACACATGGAGATTAAACAACATGCTATTTAAAAAAAAATTGTCAATGGATAAATCAAAGAAGAAATTAGAAAATACCTCAAGACAAATGAGAACACAACTTCTAAAATCTGTGTGACAGAAAAAGCAGTTCTAAGAGGGAAGTTTATAGTGATACAGGCCTACCTCAAGAAAAAAAAAAAAATCTCAAAGAAACAACCTAATCCTTCATCTAAAGGAATTAGGAAGGAAAAGAAAAATGAACAAAGCCCAAAATCAGCAGAAAGAAGGAAATAATAAAGATCAGAGAGAAACTAAATAAAATACATATCAAAAAATTATAGAACAGATCAATGAAACCAAGAGATTTTTTTGAAAAGATAAACAAAATTGATAAGACTTTAGCCAGATTCATCAAGAAAAAAAGAGAGGGCCCAAATAAACAAAATAAGAAATTAAAGAGGAGAAATAATAACCAATATCACAGAGATAAAAAATATCATAGAAGAATACTTCAAAGAGTTATATGTCAATAGTTTGGACAACCTAGAAGAAATGGACAAACTTCTAGAAACACACAATCCTCCAAGACTGAATCAGGAAGAAATAGACCATCTGAACAGACAAATCGTTTGAATCAGTAATCAAAAAATTCCCAGAAAACAACAGTCCAGGAGTCCAGACAACTTAACAGGAGTATTCCATCAAGCATATACAAGAGCTAATAACTACACTTCTCAAACTATTCCAAAAAATTGAAGAGAACAGAACACTCACACATTCATCTTATGAAGCTACCATTACCCTGATACCAAAACCAGACAAAAACACTACTAAAAAAGAAAATCACAGGCCAATATCTCTGATGAATATAAATGCAACAAAATAATAGCAAACTGAGTTCAACAATATATAAAAAGCATCATAAACCATGATTGAGTGGGATGTATTCCAGGGATGCAAGCATGGTTCAATATTCACAAATCAATCACTACATAAAAGAAAGGAAGGATAAAAAATCACATGATCATTTCAATAAACATGGAAAAAACATCTGACAAAATTCAACATCCATTCGTGATTTAAAAAACTCTCAAAGTTGGTATAGAGAGAACACATTGCAATGTGATAAAGACCATTTATGACAAACCCACAACTAACATCATTCTCAATGATGAAAAGCTGAAAGGTTTTCCTCTAAAATCAGGAAAAAGACAAGGATGTACAGTCTCACCACTTCTATTTAATACAATATTGGTAGTCCTAGCCTAGTGATCAGACAAGAAAAATAAAAGGCATCCAAATTAGAAGGGAAGAATAAAACTGTCATTATTTGCAGATGACATGTTACTATATATAGAAAATCCTAAAGTTTCCACCAAAACACTATTGAAATTAATAAATGAATTCAGTAAAGTTGCTGGATACAAGATTAATATGCAGAAATCTGTTGCTTTTCTATACATTAATAATTAAGTATCAGAAAGACAAAGATAACAATCACATTTAAAAATCACATCAAAAAGAATAAAGTACCTAGGGGTAAAATTAACCAGGGACTTCCCTGGTGGTGCAGTGGTTAAGAATCCACCTGCCAATGCAGGGGACACAGGTTCAATCCCTGTTCCGGGAAGATCCTACATGCCGCGGAGCAACTAAGCCCATGCGCCACAACTACTGAGCCTGTGCTCTAGAGACCGTGAGCCACAACTACTGAGCCCATGCACCATAACTACTGAAGCCTGCGTGCCTAGAGCCTGTGATCCGCAACAAGAGAAGCCACTGCAATGAGAAGCCTGAGCACTGCAATGAAGAGTAGCCCCTACTTGCTGCAACTAGAGAAAGCCCATGTGCAGCAACAAAGACCCAACACAGCCAAATAAATAAATTAATTAATTAAATTAAATTAACCAAGGAGGTGAAAGACATACACTCTGAAAACTATAAAATGTTAATGAGGGACACTGAAGATGACAAAGAACTAGAAAGATATCCTGTTAACATGGATTGGAATAATTAATATTCTTAAAATATACATATCACCCAAAGCAATCTATAGATTTATTGCAATTCCTATTAAAATATCCATGACATTTTTCACAGAACTACAAGTAATGCTAAAATTTATGTGGATCCACAGAAGACCCTGAAGAGCCAAAGCAACTTTACAAAACAAAATGAAGCTGGAGGTATCACGCTCCTTGCTTTCAGACAACACTACAAAGTTACATTAATCAAAATAGAATGGTGCTGGCACAAAAACAGACACATAGATCAGCAGAACAGAATAGAGAGCCCAGAAATAAACCCACACTCCTATGGTCAATTTATCTTCAACAAAGGAGGTAAGAAAATACAATGAAGAAAAGAGAGTCTCTTCAATAAATGGTGTTGGAAAAACTAAACAGCTACATGTAAAATAATTAAATTATAATATTTTATCACATGATATACAAAAATAAACTCTAAAAAAAAGATCAAATGTAAGCCCCAAAATCATAAAACTCCTAGAAGAAAACATAGGCAAAACACTCTTTGACATAAATTGTAGCAATTTGGATCTGTCTCCTAAGGCAAAGGATACAAAAGCAAAAATAAACAAATGGGATCTAATTAAACTTAAAAGCTTTCGTACAGCAAAGGAAACCATCGAAAAAATGGAAAAAAAAAAGCCTACTGAATATAGGAGAAAATATTTACAAACAATATTTTCAATAAGGGGTTATTATCCAAAATATATATTAAATAGCTCATACAACTCACTATAAAAATATCCTATCATAAAATGGGCAGAAGACATGAACAGACATTTTTCCAAAGAAGACAGATGGCCTACAGGCACATGAAAAAATGCTCAACATTGCTAATCATCAGAAAAGTGCAAATCAAAACCACAGTAAGATATTACCTCACACTTGTCAGAATGGCTATCATTAAAAAGACCACAAATAAGAGATGATGGTGAGAATATGGAGAAAAGGAAACCCTAGTACACTGTTGGTGGGAATGTAAATTGGTGCAGTCACTATGGAAAACAGTATGGCAAGTCCTCAAAAAACTAAAAATGGAACCACTATATTATCTTGTAATTCCACTGCTGGATACATAGCCAAAGAATACGAAAACACTAATTTGAAAAGATACATGCACTCCAATGTTCACAGAAGAATTATTTATAATAGCTAAGATATGGAAGCAACTTAAGTGACCATCAACATATGAATGAAGAAGCTCTGGTGTGTGTGTGTAATATCCCACACACACAGTAGGATATTACTCAGCCATAAAAAAGAATGAAATTTTACCATGTGCAACAACATGGATGGACCTGGAGGGTATCATGCTTAGAGAAATGAGTCACACAAAGACAATATACTGTACCTTATCTATGTGGAATCTAAAAAATTAAACAAACAAATGAATATAACAAAACAGAAGCAGACTCACTATAGCAAATAAACTAGTGGTTACCAGTGGAGAGAGGGAAGGGGGAAGGGCATGACAGGCATAGGGATTAAGAGATACAAACTTCTACATACAAAATAAATAAGTTATAAGTATATATTGCACACACAGGCAATATAGTCAATATTTTATAACATTTACATGGAGTAGAATCTATAAAAATACTGAATCACTACATTGTACAGCTGAAACGAATACTAAATTTAAATCAACTCTACTTCAATTTAAAATATATAAAAGTTAAAGGTAAAATAATAAAGTTTTAAAAAAAGACATCTTCATGAACTTAGAGTACACAGAGATTTGTTAAATTGGACCCCAAGGCAGAAAATCTTGATAACCTGTATTATATTAAGAATTTCAGTTATAAAAAACACATTTAGGAGCATGATAAAATGATTTACAAATAAGGGAATATTTTCCCAAAACATATTCAACAAAAGACTGTATAAAGAACCCCTATCAATAAGAAAAAGGCAGACAATCCAATAGAAAAATTGGCAAAAGAACATTAATAGATACTTAATAAAAGAGGATATTCAAATGGTTAATATGTATGTCGAATGGTACCCAACTTTGTTAATCAGGCAAACTCTAAATAGACCACAATGGAAAACCATTATGTACCCATCAGAATGGCCAAAATGAAGAAGACAAAAGTAGTAAGTAATGTCAAAAATATGGAATAACCAGAAACCCAAGACACAAATGGTGGGAGAGTAAATTTGTAAAAAACTTTGTAAACTAATTTGGTCGTACTATTAAAACTAAACATATATATGCTATAATTTACCATTTGTACCTTTAGAATATATCCAACGGAAATAAATATATTCCCCCCAAACATCTAATTACCATAGCAAAAAATATTTATATGCCCCAAATTGAAAACTACTCAATTGTACAACAGTAGAATAGATAAATTGTATAAACACTATACAGCACTGAGAATGAATGAATTACAACTACATACAACAATATGGATGAAGCGAACAAAAATAATGTTTAGAAAAAGAAGCCAGATGCCAAAGAACATATACTTAGGATTCTACTTACATAAAGTACATAAACAGACAAAACTGGGCTGCTGTTAGCACCTACAACACTTCTGTACAAACAATCAAAAGACATCACTTCCTCTAGGCTGATGAGGGCATATGGCTTGGTTGGTGGACAGGGTTGAATTTCATGTCCTGACAAAGCTCCTCACAGGCAATCCTTGAGGTTCTGCAACTTCCTCCAAGGTCCTACCCGTTAGAAACTACTCTGTGAGAAGGAATACTGTTTCCTTTGCCCTATAAATATCATTAATCTCTTCTCTACTCTTTCACACTATCGTCTTAAAACCAAAAAGATACTTCACATTGGCAGATAAAATAATCAATAACAATCAATGAGAACTTTTGATGGCACAGTGCAACCGTAGAGCTGTTATCCCCCAAAGCAGGATGTTATAGGTGGAGGAGGAGGGGATAAATCATGAGAACCCTGAATCTTAGGAGCCAAGAAAGCAGATGACCATAAAGAATAGGAAGCAAAAATAATTACAGAATAGGTGAATGCATCACTGAAATTTAGGATTCGAATATTTACATCAACCTCCTCTCCAACTGATCTATGAGGAAGAGTCAGCAACCAACCCAGAGGAGAAAAGAAGCAGAAGAAAGACTACTTACTCTGTGTGGTGACAATTACTGAGTATAAACAAATCTCACCCCATCTAACAATGAGTAAATACAAAGGAAAGAGCAAAAAATAATAAGGGATTGCTTTTTTTTTCCCCCCAAGAGCACAGGACCACAATTTCTTAGACAAAACTAAATGTTAAATTATCCCTGCATGCTTGATCCAGTATCAATTCCCCAATAGTGCTTTTCATGGTGTCAACAGGAAAATGGTAATAGTATTTCAGACAGCATTTTGGTTAAGAAAAGTGCAAAAATAAAAATAGCATTATAAACAGCATCTTGGCAGGATCTTGCCAAGAGTGTGGCAAATCAGAATTCTCCTGCTATTCTGTGCTTTGGCATCCCTTCTGCCTGCCAGTCTTCTCCCCAGAAGAGGTGAGATGGCTCAATGAAATTTCACACATTTATATCATCCAGGTTAAGGTACAGAACACCACACGCTTTTTCGAGCAACTGTGTGGCATTTATTTTGCCAAAGGGAATGGAGAGAGGTCTATGTTACACACCTGATCCCTCTCTACGTTTTCAGGTGTAGCAGAATCCCCACAAGGAACAATGGAAAATTCAAATTAAGGTAAATGAAAGAGGGCTTAATAAAGGGACTATGTATTCAAGTGTGGGTAGGGTTTAGGAAACCCATGAGGGATGGTGTAGTCCCTGGGGCTGGGGAACGTTGAGGGCCAGTCCTGTGTTGGCACTGGATGAGCAGAGTAAATGCCTGGGAGTAAGTCCACAGAGGTGGGACCATCTGTGCTACGGATTCATTCCTGTTAAGAGGGAGGACCTCCTGACAATCCAGGACAAGAGGTTTATGGTTATGGAAACGAAGTTTCCTTATTGCTAATGAGTAGATGAAATGATGCTGTTTATAATGGATTTGCACATGAAATTATGTTTTTATGGCTCACACAAGGTGGTTTGTTAAAAGTATAACTAAATAATTCAATTTAGTGTTTAGAAGGGAGACATAGGAGAGAGAGTTCCCCTCAAACAGTGCCTGAGAAATGCAGTTTTCCATTGGAATCCCCTGCTGTTGTCAGAGTCCTGTTGATTGGGACATGGGTGTGGGGGATGGGGACTGGATTGGGGGGATGGGGGTGTGGGGGCGACTGGGGACATGGGTAATAAGTGACTGCTTTTATCTAAAGCAGATTTTAAGAATATACAGCCTCTATAACAGAGGAACGAAATAGATGAAGAAAAAATTAAATAGATGAAAATAGATAAGAAGAGTGTGTACAAGGAAATTAAGTGCAACAAGATCCCTGTTAACAATAGCAAGAGTAAAATTAATCCCATACAACTCTGGATCAATTCAGTTGACCAGTTTTTCATGTATGTAGAGAAAAAGAGCAAAATAATGAGTGTGATAAGAGAAGTTGATACAATTGGAGGACAGAAAACAGTGAGATAGATGTTGTAGTCAATTTTCTTATTGTTTACAACCATATGCTTCCTGCCCTGTAAGAAGATGGTACATTTCTATCCAATTCGGCATGGCTTTCAGCGCCTCCCTGCAGGGAGAGTATGCTTCTCTACTTTTAGATCTGGTCATGGATTGCTTAGGCCAAGAAAACATGATGGAGGTAGTAGCATTTCAATTCCAAGAAGAATTTTTAGGAAGCATTGCTTGTTTCTATGATCTCCCGTGCTTTTCCCTCTGCCACAAGACGGGCAAACTCCTAAATGGAGCTGCTCTGTCAGCTTTGATCACAGAATAAAAAATTGGTAAAGAGTAACAAAAGTGACATATAATATAAGCTAGATATAAATGCCTGTTGATGCTTATTGTATAAGTTACTGAGGCTGGGGGCCTTTTTAAAAAAAAAAAAACATGTTAAAGATGATACAAAAATAAACATCATTTTGGAAGTAAGACCTGAAGTAATTTCAATAGGAAAAATAGACAAGTATATAATAAAACATTTCCTCAAGAAAGAACTGGGAATGCAAGTTTGAAAGATTCAAACTTTCTAGATAAAATCATTTAATGGAAACACTTGCTATTAAAGACCTGAGGAGAAGTTTTTAAATGCATAGATAGAAGAATTTTACATACATCCAAGCAGAAAAACAGATAGCTTACCTAAAAGAATAAAATCAGAATTGGTATTAACCTCCCTTCCACAAGACCATGTGCAAGAAAAGCATAATCCATTGGGATTTTGAGGAAATTGGGTAGTGACATAATATTCATGGGTATGTTGCTGTTGACAAGTGAGTCTACAGAAAAGTGCTAACATATTAATGGCACTTCACAAGCTTTTTTTATTGCAAATGTCAAAAACACTACATGAACTAGAAAGAATGACATTCATTGGTTCTCAGAATTCTGTTGATCAACCCAGTTTTAGAAAGGGCACAACAGTGGGGCTCAGAAACAAATGGAACCCAGGAATAGAACCCTACAGGGCTCTCATTTCTCTCTGCCTCTCTCCGTGTGTCACCTTCTTTTCCATGTGAAAGAAGTTGTGTCTCATTATGAATAAAAAATTCACAGCTTTGAAAGCCTGGTAAAAACTCCTAAAATCAATTTTAAAAAAGAGAGAAAGAGGTAAAATTTACTTTGTTTTAAATCGTTACAAAACAAAATTTAACATTTAAAACATTTCCATAGGAGAGGCTCTCCAATGGTAAAATAATATAATAATATCTGAGTTATGAATTTCAATCTTATCCTTAGTGGTAGAGACAAAGATTATAGAGACAGGGACTGGTAATAAAAATTTACTAAACTCCTTGAATAAACAGGAAAAAACACAGGACAGAGAGAGGGAAAAAAAACAAACATAATCCATACAAAATAAGTTTGGGAAATTTTACCTGTTATTATTTTATTACTAAATGACAAATAAAAATATCCTGAGAATTTCATTCAAGAAAGAGAGCAGTAACTTAAACTAAAAAATTGGAAATGAAAACTTAGTATGATATAATCAGGAATAAATAAGAAAGATAAAATATTATAATTGACAAATAAATCAAAACTCTGATTTCTTGAAAAAGATGATGTTGAGAAACCACTGAGAAAATAGACAAGTGAAAAATACAATGCACTGCATATGAAAACAAGATAAATCAGAGACGACAAAGAAGATTTAAACAAAGATTTAAACAAAGATTTAAACAAAGAAGATTTAAATCTTAAAGAAGATTGAGAACACTCAATATTTTGTAAATATATAAATTTTTCTAAGAAATACTTTTCTAGGAAAATATAAAATATGAAGACAGATTCAAACAAATGTAGAGAACCTCAAAGAGACCAACAGTGATGGAAGAAATGAAAAAAAATTGTCAAACCCCACACCCACACAAAGCTAATCCTATACTCTTCCAGAATACACAAAAGGTGGAGCTCATTTTTATATAGGCAGTATAATCAAAATGAAACCTAAAAAAAAGAAAATCCTTATATAATTCCTCAAAATAAATTCTAGGACTATAGATTTAACTCTACATTATAACAATTAAGAAAACACAAGAGAATAGATGAATAGTCATTAAATATTAAGATGACATGTACTTTGTAAACTAGACCTAAACAGATGAAAGTATTAAGAAAGTATTTTACTGATTTTATTACATAAACATGAAAAAGAACTGGCAAGACTACAAAGTAAATAACCAACCAGGAAACACTTTGCAAAATATTTTTAGAGAAAAGTTGTTTTCTTAGTATCTAAATTATTCTGGTAGATTAATCAGAAAACATGAATACCAAATTTTAAATGAAAAATTAGATTAGCATATAAATGGGAAACTCACAACAGAAAAGTTACAAATAACCAATGAAAAGTTGTTGGCAAAAGCTGGCAAAAGATCTAATATCTAGGATGGGAGAAAGCCCTTATAATGTACTTTCTCACACACTCTTGTATAAAGAGAGTATAAATTTGTAAAATTTTTCTAGAAGGAAATTTCATAATATGTGTAGAAATCCATAAGACCCTGCAAAACATTTGCCCTAGCAATAAAATTTTAGGAATTTATCCTAAGAATATGAGCTGAGATGGACATTAAGCTTTATGTATATGTGTTTTTACAAAAAATATTTTTTAAAATAATGGTGAAATTGGAACAAATCAAAATGTCCATTAATAGGAGTCTAGTCAAAATTATGAGACACCACATGATAGAATATATTTAGCCCGTAGTATCAATAATAAAAATGTTTATTCACATGAAAACTCTGTATTTTTAAATTTTCATGTTTCCAAAACAGAATGCCTTTCTCTAAATAAAACATTGAAAATTTATTTATAGTAAAAAAAAAAAAAAAAAAACCACTATTAACATTTGATAAAACACTAGGAATAAACCTAAGAAGCAAAAGACCTATACTTTGAAAACTATAAGATGCTGATGAACAATATCGAAGATGACACAAACAGATGAAGAGATATACCATGTTCATAGATTGGAAGAATCAATATTGTCAAAATGACTATACTCCCCAAGGTAATCTAAAGATTCAATTCAATCCCTATCAAATTAGCAGTGGCAGTTTTTGCAGATCTAGAACAAAAAACACCTCAAACTTTGTAGGGAGACACAAGAGACCCTGAATTTTCAAAGAATCTTGAGAAAAATGAAGTTGGAGGAATCAGGCTCTCTGACTTCAGACTATACTATAAAGCTACATTAATCAAGACAGTATGGTACTAGCACAAAAACAGAAATATAGATCAATGGAACAGGATAGAAAGCCCAGAGATAAACCCACGCACATATGGTCACCTTATCTTTGATAAAGGATGCAAGAATATACAATGAAGTAAGGACAGCCTCTTCAATAAGTGATGCTGGGATAACTGGACAGCTACATGTAAAAGAATGAAATTAAAACATTCTTTAACACCATATACAAAAATAAACTCAAAATGGATTAAAGACCTAAATGTAAGACTGGATACTACAAAACTCTTAGAGAAAAACATAGGTAGAACACCCTTTGACATAAATCGCAGCAATATGTTTTTGGATCTATCTCCCAGAATAACGAAAAAAATAAACAAATGGGACCTAGTTAAACTTAAAAGCTTTTGCACAGCAAAGGAAACTATAAAAAAATGAAAAGACAACCCACAGAATGGGAGAATATATTTTCAAATGATGTAACTGACAAGGGAATAATCACCAAAAATATACAAAGAGCTCATGCAACTCAATATTAAAAAAAAAAACTCAATCAAAAAATGGGCAGATGATCTAAATAGACATTTCTCCACAGAAGACAAACAGGTGGGCAAAAAGCACATGAAAAGATACTCAACATTTCTAAATATTAGTGAAATGCAAATCAAAACTACATTGAGCTATCACCTCACACCAAAAAGTCTATAAACAATAAATGCTGGAGAGGGTGTGGAGAAAAGGGAACCCTCCTACACTGTTGGTGGGAATGTAATTTGGTACAGCCACTGTGGAAAACAATATGGAAGTTCTTTAAAAAAATAAAAATAGAGCTATCATATGATCCAGCAATCCCACTCCTGGGCATATATCCAGGGGAAACCATAATTTGAAAAGATACACGCACCCCAATGTTAATTGCAGCACTATTTACAATAACCAAGACATGGAAGCAACCTAAATGTCCATCAACAGAGGAATGGATAAAGAAGATGTGGTACATATATACAATGGAATATTACTCAGCCATAAAAAAGAATGAAATAATGCCATTTGCAGCAACATGGATGGATGTAGAGATCATTGTATTAAGTGAAATAAGTCAGAGAAAGACTAATATCATATGATATCACTTATATGTGGAACCTAAAAAAATGATACAAATGAACTTATTTACAAAAGAGAAATAGACTCACAGACTTTGAAAATAAACTTATGGTTACCAAAGAGGAAAGGTGGGGGGAGAATAAATTAGGAGGTTAGATTAACATATACATTCTACTATATATGAAATAGATAACCAACAAGGACCTTCAGTAAAGCACAGGAAACTCTACTCACTACTCTGTAATAATCAAGGGGTAAAGAATCTGAAAAAGAATATATATATATATATAAAAAATTAAATCACTTTGCTGTACACCTGAAACTAACACAACATTGTAAATCAACTATGATCCAATATAAAATAACAATTAAAAAAACATTTGATATGTAACCTCTCTGATTTTTATGTGAATATTTACATAACATTAGATGATAATAGTTATTCCACAAAGACTATTGTAAGCAAAGGATTAGCTTAAAAAATATATCTGTGTATATAAAGATGTAGCCTAGACGATATACTTTAACACTAGGTATCCCCCTGTGTTAAGTGGGAATAATGAAACTACCACAAGGCAGGTAGGAATTAGGAAGAAATCTACTTTTTCTTCCACCTTTGAAATATATTAATGAACTCATATATACACATCTCAGAGTAAAAGCAAACCTAATAAAAGTATAAAAAAGAAATCTTACCAGTATTCTTTATATGCCATAGAATTAAAGCCCCAGATACATAAAAGAAAAATATTATGTTAAATTCCATCTTCTTGCCTAAGGGGAGGACCAGATTGTGTTTTATTCTATCCCCAAGACTGAGGAAGCAGCAAAGTTTCCAACCTAAACCCAAATTAACAGCCTGTGGTTTCTGAGATAAATTATCCCCAAAGGGCACCAGGTATCCCAAACCAGGAAACCAGGGGCACTCTTAGGCTTTAGGTAATATAAAGTTAGATCTATGCAAATATGTGGTCATTTGTGAGAAGGAAGCACCACAAACCCCTTTCCCAGGGGCACTTAGTCCTGGAAACACAGGGCTGTGAGGAGCCTGGGGGAAACTGAGGCACAAGCTGTTTCTAGCAGCCGTATTTTAACTAGCTGTTCTAGCCACACAAAACTCCACATTATTTCTAAGAGCAGACATACCAGTCCTGGCCTGGCCCACATCCAATTTGGGTAACTGCATTCTGTCCTCTTTCAGGCCTCCCTGGCACTTTCAATTAGCCATAATTTATATTCTTCCCAGTTTACAATTGAAACTGCCTCGCATTGCAACTGTGGGATTACAGAGAGATGGCAGCTAAATTAACAGACAACTGGTACATTATTGCTGTTTTTCAGTTCTCTTTTGCCTTACATTTCTATGGAGTGCTAAAGGTCAGGGAATGTTAGTTCCATTTTATAAGAAAGAACACTGAAGCTCCAAAGTAACCTAATATTTACATCTATAACGAGTTGGATTACGAATTAAAAAATAAATTCCCACTTGGTAAATGCCTATACCTTAGAACTGAAATAAAGGAAATAACAAATCTTTTCTAAAAGAGAAAAAATCACTTCAATATAAATAGAGGTATAGTGTGCTTCTTTCTTCTGCTTCTTTCTTAAAAATATTTATTAAGTTTCCACTTGTACTGAGTACTGTTCCAGGTGTTGAAGTCCTGGATGTAAACCGTGGATGGCATTTCTCAGATCCTTAAAATGCACTGATCCCTGTTTAACTCATTTGATATTCACAAGAGCTTTATGAGGTATATATTAACATTACTCCTATCTTACATGTGAGAAACTGAGGCAAAGCAAGCATTAATAACTTTCCAGAGGATAGCAGTTACAATCAAAGCTTCAAACCTCAGTCATTTGATGCCAATAACTGTGTTCTCCATCACTATAATCATCTCTTCCATGCACAGAACAGTCCTGGGCTTTAGTATTACATAGAGGAAGATGAACAATAAACAATAAATAAGCAAGAGAATTCTCTGTGAGACATCAAATACAGGTGCTGTGAAGAGAATTAAAATATTCTGTCTAGGTAGAGTAATGAATTATTACTTTAGGTTATCTGGTAAGAAGGCTTTTCTATTTAAGCTGGGAGATCTGGAACATAAAAAGGAGCCAGCTATGTTAATATGAAGGAAACAGTATTTGAAATAGAAGAGCTGGTGCCAGGACCCTAAGATAGGAACAGACTTGGCATGTTTGAGGAATCAGAATCAGCCCAGAATGGCTGGAGCACAAAGGCTAGAGGAGAGAGGGTAGATTTTGGTTGGAGACAGACAAGCACATGATTAAAAAGGACTTAGTGTAAATGTGTTTAGCTTTTGTCTTATGTGTAATGGGGGCCTTTGGAAGGTTTTAAATAGATAAATGACATTCTGTTTTAAAAGATTACTCTGAAGGGAGGATCTATTTAAGGGGTGGGCAAGAGTGGAAGAAAAGACAAACGATTCAAGGCCCCAGGTAAGAGATGACTGTTACTTCGACTAGGGTGCATTTGGAGACTAGGGAAAAAAAAAAAAAAGAGGATGGATTTAGAATATGTTTTTGTTGATTTTGCTGATGAATATTGGAGGAGATCAGGTAAGGAAAACAGAAGAATCAAATAAAAAAATTATCTTTACTTAGGTAAACCTAAGTCTCCATTTCATCAAAGGACTTTGGTGGTTTCTTCTGAGAATTCTTTGTCGGACCAAAAAGACGATTAAATGAGACAAATTTTACTTCCTTAATTTCATTAACCAAGTCAGTAGACCTTTATATTTAATTCTTTGTATTTAAGAAATGACTTAAGGTACCTATGAGCACTATTAGCCTCATTTAAATTATTTACCAATTTGTCTAAAATTTATGATTTTACAAAACTGCCTAGAAATCTGTTCATTTAAGATCATTACCTATTATCTTCACAAAGTGTTATTCAGAAGAGGGTCTTGAACATGTTATTTTGGTGAACAACACACAAAGTTAAATACAAATAAGATACCCACTTACTGCAACTGAACAGAACATCAAATTATCATGCTGAGTTTCTTTCTTTTTTATATTAAGGTATGAGAGGATCCATCATGGCCCTTAAATTGTGTCAATTGTGTGAATAAAAGATATCTAACATATTTTAAAGTGAATGTATTTGACAGAAAACTTTTTAAATAATGATTTTGGAAAAATTGAAAGTATTTCCCATAAATATTTACTTAGTGGGACTTGAGAGAACATTAATATATTTGATTACTAAAACTTAAATTTTGGAGAGATTGTATGTTTTCTTTCTTTCTCTAATATACAACGTGTCCTCATAGGTTTGAGGTGGTATTTTGACAGACTTTCTGTCTGCAGGCCCCTTTCCTGTACAGTTTCACAGATAAAAAACCTGATCTCAAATGGTCTTGATTAATGTTGGGTGGTGAAGAAATTAGAGGGAGGAAGGAGACATGGGTGTACAATGGTAGAACATTTGTAGTATGAGATAGCTATAGATGATCTATGGTTAACCTCTCATTTTTTGTCACTCTTTCCTGGGCTCCAAACTTATTAGAAGAGTGTTTCCACCTAGATATTCTGCAGGATGACCCAGCCTGGCTAAAGCTGCAAATAATTTATTTTACTTAAATATTTAAATGCTCTTGCATTTCCTAGCCCAGTTAATAAAATTGTCATTCACTGAGTTCTCCAAGCTCCTATGTTTAGAGCTGTCCCTAGCAATTTTATAACTCTACACTCAATCTTTTACCGAGTCTGATTAAGTTTACCTATCAAATATCTCTCCAGTTTCTCCCCTACCCTCCTTTACTATCACCACCTGCCTTAAGTTCTTCCTTCCTCCCACTGCAGTCATTCTCTAACCCTCCCCTTCTGGCCCTACCTCACTCTAACCCACCATCTTTGCTGATACCAGTTATCTTTCAAAAACAAATTTGATTATGTTTTTAAAATACTGACCTTTCTCCTTATCACTCTCAAATTAAATGTACACATCTTCATGTGGTAACATCCCTTTACTAAATGGCCTTACTCAATTTTACCACCATGTTCCATCTTTCAATACTTCCTGGCAGAATCCTAACCATCTCCCAAAGAATTCGTCTATACCAAACCTCTTTCACATTCCTGGACTTTTAATATCTTGGCTCAGCTTTCTTGAATAACTTCTGCTGTCTTCTCGCTTAGAATATATTTATCACAAAGCTGCATTTTCAGTTTCCTATATGAAAATCTTCTCTTTAAGGGTCTTAAAAGTATAAGCAACGATTACAAAGAAAAAACTCAGGAATCACAGCTCCTCCAGATCTCCCTCTCTCAAGAGGTTTTGTTTTGTTTTTGTTTTTTCCTTTCAATTCATGCCTAACATTTCTCAGATTTCTGGTTGGAGTAGCAGCTCATAGCACTATGAACTCTGATTTCTCCATATCTTTTACAACAAGTTCAATTTTTTAAAGAAATTTTATTAGGGCATTAAGATTGTAATTTCTGACTCAGTAAATCTGGGTTTAGGGAAATGCATCTGTTTTTTCTTTGCTATTAGAGTTGAGAACGAAAGTGCAAAAGCATAAAAATTTAGGCATAGAAACTGGAACCCTTGCTTTGCTCTCATTAAATCATAGTCACTAATGCTCATGGCTTGCCCAAAGCCTCTTTCCACTCCTTTGAAGTCTCTTTGTCCCAAATGTTGTCTAGGAGATCTCATTTCTAAGGCACATCTCTTCCACCCCCATTCCTTTTTTATCCTAAGGCTTCTTTACAATCCCAAATCCTTCACTGTTTTTTTTTTTCCCCCTCTAGGGACAAGTTTAAAGCATGAAACTTCTGGAGAGGAATGAGTCCTAAATGGATGTTCACATTCCCTAATATGAGTACACCAGACACTACAGACAGTCTGGTATTGTCTCCTTCTGCTTGATAAAAGGTAAAGGTTATTTCTTATTTTTTTCATTGAAATTTGGGTATCGGAATTTATAATAAACACTAAGGATATTGCAATATCTAAATGACAGGACAAATGCAGATAGATGACAGATTGTTTTTCAGTCTAATGGCCTAAAATATGCAGAGCACAAGCTTTTAATTTTTAGTGTAATTAATTGTTTCACTATAATTGCTGTTATAATTGCTTGTCATCTCAGTTTTTTTGTCCTAATATGGATATTTTTTTCCTTCTCTGCAATCTTTCACTTGAGGGAGATTAGAATCCAACAAACATACTGCAAACAATACACTAAAATTATGTGGGTATGGAATCATAACATATATACGGAAACTCCTTTTGAAAACTATATAATACTGTTATCATTTAATCTAGACCTTTTATTTTTACTCATGAAGGAATCAAATCTGGGAGATCAAATGACTTTCTGAAGAGTACACAAAGACCTGTTCTCTTAGTTCCTAGGAATCTTGACTCTGAGTCCAGTGCCCTTTCCATCATATCCAACAACTTTAATATTTTTTAAAGTCTTAGTAAAAATCTTCTGTGTTTCCATAGGTTCTTTTTTCTTCTGCAAGCTTCCAAAGCCCTCTCCTTGAACTTACCTAGAGTATGGAAAAGTTCATCTGAGGTGACATACTGGGAATGACCTAGAACAGATCTCATCATCTAAATCTGACTTGCCTTTGTAACTATTAGCTCTTCTCAGGGTTTGATGGGTACTGACATATAAAAGCTAAGCAAGAAGGGAGATGAGACCTGAGATGCTAGTAATTACATAGGGCTGTGAATATACCAAGATTTGTTTCTTTTTCATTTTTCCTAAAGAATGTCATGTTCCTAGAAGAAGGGTCAGGTCCTGAAGGGGCTATCAATGTCATCCCAACCAAGGTCTTTTCAGATACGATGACTCTCCTCTGCACAAGTTTGGGCTGTCCAATTGCTCTTCAGTGTGCTGTCCATGGTGCTGAGGAACCAGCGCTAAATATAGCCCTGCTACAAATTCCTGTCACTTCTGGCGAAATGGTTAGGCAGAGCAGCACCTGACTGTGCTTCAGAGCTTTGCAGTTACCTAGAGGCAGCTATGAAAGGCCTGCAACCATTTCAAAAATGTAACAGCTCAAAAAGGCAGCTTTGAGAAAAATCTTTTTTATGACCACAACTGAAGTTAAAATTAAAAATTCATATCACCAGGAGAAACAGATTTAAATTTATTTGTAACTATTCGCTTTTCCTAAAATAATACTCCTTATATGTTTTTAAAAATTAAAGCAAGAGCTTTGGTTGTTGTGCTGCTAGTTACATTTTCCTCCAAAAGTTAAAGTAGTGTAGTGTGATATAGTGTAATTGTCAACCAAAAGAATAAAATTTTCCAGAGAAAATTAGGTACAATTCACCCTGTGGATATAGGAACACTAGATAGGCATTACAACTCAGCTTTAAACGATCAAGCAAGAGAAGTCAGACAAAGAAAGATGAAGTACCTTTCATGTTATGTTATTATAAATTGCATGGTATGAATTATTGTGTATTTACAAGACACCCTCTACCTATAGCCCCTACATGTAAAAATATCTCCTCATTCAGCTGCCACACACACTAAAATGAATATTCATAGGAGATATACTGCTGCACTTAATTACCCCAAATGGCCTTGGATGCTTCCCTGTCCATTTTTCTGGGGTGGGGACCCTGTATTCTAATTGGAAGCATTCTCTGTGATGCACATAGTATCAGGAGTTCGAACTGCAGTTGTGCCCTCTCATCCCTCTCATATAGACATTGATAACATTTTTATTGCCAGTCAAGCTTCCTGACCTTGGTCTCTGCTAGTGGCATGTGATGTCCCCCCAAAAGTCTCTGCAATGTGAAGTTATGTGCCTAGAGGAGATTTGAGTCTCCATCTCATATTTTTTTTGCAATTGCTTTTCACTTTACTCAGGGTGGGAGATTGTCCTAATATGATTTCCTAACAGGTAGTTCTAAAACAAACCTTTGGGTACTCCAACATAATCATCATGCCCAATCTCTTTCTCTGCATTTTGAACTGTCCAGAACATGAAGGCAAAAAAGTGGGTGAATGTAGGGCCACCAAAAGCCCCAACAATCATAAATGTTACTGCAAACTAGGTGTTCAAAGGCCCTATCTAACTGTACTACTTGTCAACTATTGAACTTCTTCTCTGTGAACACTTCTTTCTACACTTTTCTCCACTTCCTGATGCTTTGGGCATTGCTGATACTCCCTAGGAGGTGGGTCTATCTTTACTATAGGGACTGTTGATGACATTACTTTTCTCATCAGTCTCATCATCCTTGTTATTTCTCAACTGTCACCATCCCTGTTGCTGAGCATTTCCCTATTAGAGTTACAAACATTTTATTAGGCACTAGTGACTTCCTCATTACTTAATCCTGTTTAACTTCCTTTCTTCAGAAAGCACTCTCTCACTTTGGCTCTATGACACCACACCACACTACTCTTTTCTTCCACTGCTACACATATCCTTGAAGGTTAGTGTTTCTTAGCCTTCTGTACCTGGCTTTCTTCTCTTATCACTCTACATTGCCTAAGTGGTTTTGTCTATTCTCAGATCTTCAGTTATCCCTTGTGTACTAATGACCTACTCCTACCATTTTCCAAAATTCTTATCCCAAATAGCCAACTACCTTTTCAACATTTCTACCTAAGTATCTTGCTGGATCCTCTAATCAACATATCCAAAATTGAACCTATCACCTCACCCTGAACACACACACACACACACCTCTTTACTGTCATCTTTATGTTTACTCTCAAAGAGCAAAACCAACATCCATGGTTATCCACATCAAACTTCTGGCAGCCTTCTTTTACCACATTTCCCACAGACACTCATATACAGAAGCTCATTATTTTTGTCCATTCTAGCTTCTAAATAACTACGGGAATTTTCACTCCTCTTCACCTTCAACCACAAACTCAGAGCAGCTACCACTAGCTCTTATCTGAATTGCTGCAACAGCTTTGCTTCCATCGATGCCCAGTGCTACCTTCCCTCACCTCTTCTTCACAAAGAAGCCATCATAATTTTAAAGGATATTTTATTATATTGATGCTTTTACTTAAGCCCTTGAGTGGTTTTTCATTGTCATTAGGATGAAAACCAAGTCTGCCAGTTCTGACCCTTGACTGTATCTCCAACCTTTCTCCTGACTCTTTGCTATCTCCCTTTGTTCCACGTTCCAATCATATTGGCTCTTTAAAAATTTATTGAATAGGCCATATTCTCTCTGGACTTCTGATCTTCACCTGCTCTCCTTCCTATTCTTCTCTTTATGTAGCTAACTTGTATTTATCATTCAGCATTCAGTTTAAAAGTCATTTTCTCTGAGAAAGCATTAGCATAGCTCCCTCATTCTCTCCAAATACTCAGATGCTTTGCTCTCCTTACTTCTGGTGCATTTCTATATCATTTAGTTATGATCACTCTTTTCCTTTATCTTATCTCCAATGTCTAGCACAGTGCTTGGCACGGATGGGCAATTACTGTCCACTGGAAGAACAAAAGAATGAATAAAATTACAAAGTGTTTTTTTCCCCATTGAGTTAATGTATATTGTTCCATCTATAACATAATGCTGCCCTACATGCTGAATATATACTCATGTATATGTTTATTATCTGCAGAAAAGCAGATGAGGAAAGAACTGAAGGTATGTTTGGGAGAAATAGGGGATGGAAAGTGGTTTCCAGCCAGCTGCAGTTCTTCAAGGCTTAGAGGCAATTAAAATTCAGAAAATTCAATAAGTAGCTTTGGATTTTTTTTTAATCATGAAAAAAGCTGTTTATTTAGTTTGAACTTCTGATTTTTGCCTTTCAGCATTTTGGGAATACTTATTTGAGAGTAGTTAAGGAATTAAAAAGACCAGACCTCTGCAGATTTCATATGAATCCTTGCAAAAAAAATAAAAATCAAAGAAAACTTTCATGTTTTTTAAAAATTAATCTCAATAGAAAAGAGATAAGTTATAAAGGACATCTTGGGCATACTCCAAACACAAAATTATTTCTATCTGGGTTTAGAATCAATAGTATGACATTTTATAGAGATCAGAAAACTTATGTTGCTAATTATAATGTACTTACATAAAGATTAAAGAGACTTTGCATTACTTTTACACATATCTGCAAGAAAGGATCTGGAGAGTTTGGGAGATAAACAAGGGAGTAGGAATTTTAACAACAAATCTATCTATAGAATTGTTAGTATGTAAATTATCTAAAATTTTTTGTTTGACTTTTATTGTACATGTGTAATAAATACTATCTATATAATATATATATTCAAATTTTTGTGCACTGGTTGACATGATAAACACATGATATATAACAACAAGTTATCATGTCAACTTATAACAATAAGTTGACATGATAAACACATGGTCTTTGGTTCTACTAGGTTGTAATGTTGTTTCCCTAGCTGACAATAAGAAGGCAAGAATTTTTTTTCCAAGCATATAAATAGGCATTTTAAGAAAACACTCCTTGTGTGTGTCTGCCTACCTCTCTCTCTCTCTCTCTCTCTCTCCCCCTCTGTCTCTCTCTCTCTTGTTGTCTGTGTGTAAAGTCTATGACAGTTTAGCTCACGTCTGGTGTGGAGATCCTACACAGAACTAAACAGAGTTAGCTTAGTTTAGGGATCAAGATACCATTTGTCTCATGGTTTTCCTATAATGCCCTAATGCTATCCAGAGCTCTGCTCCTTCTCAAGTCCCACCAAATAAGCTAGATTTACAGGCATTTATGTATACTGAAAACTTCACATAAGGTTTTTGGAAAATAGTGAATTTACACAGGGTTCCGGTTTTTCACTACTTTGCTTCCTTCCCTTCACCTTTCCCCAAACCCCTGTTTTTCCCTAGTGAAGGTAAGTTCTACCATCTCTTTTGTTTCTTGCTTTGTGCTAATCTACATCCTCCCTTGCTTCTCAGGGTCTTCTTTCCTCCCTCCCCCATAAGAGGCTTATCAAGAAAGTTCCCAAAACAAAAACTATTCTCTCACTAAAAGCATTGTTCTTAGCTTCCTAAAAATAGCAAAACCAATAAAAATGTATCTTTTTAACTAATGACAAGTTTATTAGTTTATACTTTCTACCATTTTAAATAATGTAATAAAGTTATGTTGATTTGTAATGATAACAATTTGCGGGGAGAAAAGTAGTACTAATTGTCTTTCAATGGTAATGGAAACAATATAATTAACCAATCTAAAATTTCAAAATCTAAAATAAACTGTTAATTTTGTATTTTACAGTGGGGAACTATACTTTGATATACAGTTGTTAGCATCTTATCTTCTAAAGAATGTTAGCTGATAAATGAACATTTGGATGGCTGATCACATTTGTGCGTGATTGGCATGCATATTGTATGAAAATTACAATTACCTGAGAATAATTACTCTAAGTAATACTTCATTGACTATTTAAGGATCTACTTATGTCTAAATATCTAATAGTTTCCCTTTTATTACTTTAAAAATGAATACTACTTTACCTTCTTAGAGTAGTAATTCAGAATTATCATTACTTTACTGAATACATTAGATAAGCTTGAGATGAAAACAATCTACTGAATTCATGATTCATAACAACTAGGGAAGAAAATTCTCATGAATACAACACAGTAGATTATGGAAACAAATTAAGGGCAGAAAATTTAGTTCTAATATTTGAATTAAGTATTGATCACAACATTTGAATTTATTTCAATTCTGTCTTATTTGAAAAAGATTATTAATTTATATAGGATCCTTTTCATTTTTAATGTCCCCACCCCCTTTTTTTCACTACCATCTCTTCTCTAGTAAAAGGGAAAATTAAAGAAGAAGTTTGACAAAATCAGAATATGTTATGTTACATTTTGGCAACTTAAAATGTTAGCTATTGACCTTTGAAATTCTTTTGACCTAGCTGTTGAGTCTTTTATATGAGAGGGCTGGTAAATCATCATTTCAATCAATAAATCTTCATGGAGGTTGTGTTGTTGCCCAAGAGTTGATAAGCCCAGTTACTGTCCTTTAGATCCTAACAAGCTGTTCAGGTCTGCAAGACAATGCTATTCTTTTAGGACTTCCTAGCATAAAGCAAATGATATGAAATTACTACCATTAAATTGAATTAAAAGGTGACTCTATTACTCCTAGTCATAAAAATAATCTTGGAACAATTCGGAGTAAGTTAAACCTCAAATTATTGCTCCTATGTGCTTTGAGTCCCAGTGTAAGGCTTATGTTGGTAGAGATGAAAGAATCTCACCTTGTGAGTCACTTAGAATGGCCAGGAAAGATGGCAGATGCTGTAAGAATGATCAGAGGTATATACCTAAAACAAATTGATGAGACTACTTAGATTATTCAGTAAATATTTAATGACAAGATCTTGACCTGTATTATTTAATATGTTTTTTTCAATTTCACAGGCACCACTTGTTCTTCATAGTTATAAGAGGTATATTAAAGAACCAAAGATCATAGAACATTTACTCATAGACATTTTTCCAGATTCCAGTCATTCTGTTTTTTATGGCCCAGTAATGAAAAATTAAATACTGACTTTTTTGATATTTAAGGATGAAAGCAAAAAATATATATATAAATGATGGCAATACCAGAATCACTTCAAATTGTTTGATTCAGTAAAGATTCTTACATACATGAAAAACAGTTGCATGCAACTTACATTCTCTGTGTTAAAATATATGTTTTTTATATGTTCTACCCATAAACTGAATCTGTTTTCTTCACTGGAAGACCTGAGTTATAGAGAAATATTAATGTAAAATAAAATCCACTTAAAAATATATGCATTCTGTATGAATGGGAATAAACAGATTTTTTTTTTCTCCCTCACAACTCATGGTGATTTTGTCCTTTGATAGTTTACTATAAGAGCAACCAAGATTAGTAAGGACCCATATTAGTTGAGTAGTAATTCTTCCTTTTTCTTTGTACCTATGGTTTATAAGGAGAGGTTGATGAAGCAAAAATGTGGATTGGTCACTCATCTCTTCCCGTGTTTACTTCTCATTGGTTGCTCTAGTCTCTTTCATGAGAAACCACCCACCGGTTGGTTTAAGGTAAAAAATTAAATGTTCTATCTAGTTTAAAATCTGGACTAATCATACTATTAAACTATCCTTCAGATAATCTCTCAGGTTACTTCTCCAGTTCCTCACCTAGTAGGGGGGTGGGCTTTGCGTTTGTGGGGACAAAGCCCCTGGCCTCATGCCAGCCCTGAGCTGTGCATTGGCTGGCATCTGCTGATTATGAGGTAAATCCTATGTCTGTCTTTACATGTCCCTAGCCTCTAATGCTTAAGCTCATGACTATTAACCTTTGTTCTACTCTCAGATCTAGAAACAGTCTTAGAGGGAGTCTGATGAGCCTGACCTACCTAAGGATTTGTTTGTGAATTAACCAGAGATCTGCATGTGACTATCATTGATCTTAGAGTGGTCTCCTCTGTTTGCTCCTTGCACTTCCACAGAGATTCTAGCAAGTCTTTCATTTGTTTCTACTTCTGTAATAAGGGGAGTAAGTATTCCTCTGGAGAAATAAAACACAATTGCTTTCCCCTGCTGGACAGTGCAGTACCACCAAGGTTACATTAATGTGTCTGTTGCCAGATCACTGATCCTAGGCTCCTCAGAGTTCCAAATGAGTAGGGTCCTAACTATTGTGTTTCATCCTAACATAAATGCCACTTTCTAAAAAAACACCCAGAAGAAAAAAATCAGGACACCATCTGTAGTCATGTCCATAACCTCTGCTTCTAATCCACTCCTCCTCTAAGTTCCCCAGATTCACAGAAAAACCTGGCTTCCCTATTTGCTTTTTCTATTTGGACTTGTATGGTTTAACCCACATATCCTAGCTCTTGATATGCTAAAGAGAGAGAGAAAGAAATTTGACAATCTTTACCTCATGACAATATCCTAGCTCTCAAGGTTATTGACTTGCTTCCAAATAATGTTTTTAGATGTCAGAAATGGAATATTTTTCTTTGATTCCTTCTGTAAAAAGTCCTAATCTTTTTCAGGCAGAAGGACAGAGTTGGGCAAAGAGGATGTCATAACAAAGAAAAGTTTCAAAAGTTAAATGGAAAAGCACACAAATAACCTTAGACTATCACACTTATTATAGACTTTTCTCTGTGCTTCTAAAATTAGACAATGGATAAAAAAATGTATGTAAAATTCAAAGGACAACATCCTTTTAGGAATATATTCCAGAGTCGGAAAACATATATAGACACTGATAAAATTTAAAGCATAAAAAATTAAACATATTTCTATGGTAAAAATAATGGTCAAAAATTAACAGCTTTTTGGAGAAAATACTCAATATAGTTATAAAATCATTGATACCCATAACTTTTTTGATATAATTTTAACATCTTTATTGGAGTATAACTGCTTTACAATGGTGTATTAGTTTCTGCTGTATAACAACATGAATCAGCTATATGTACACATACATTGCCATATCCCCTCCCTCTTGCGTCTCCCTCCCACCCTCAATATCCCACGCCTCTAGGTGGTCAAAAAGCACGGAACTGATCTCCCTGTGCTATGTGGCTGCTTTCCACTATCTATTTCACATTGGGTAGTGTATATATGTCCATGCCACTCTCTCACTTCATCCCAGCTTACCCTTCCCCCTCCTCGTGTCCTCAAGTCCATTCTCTATGTCTGCATCTTTACTCCTGTCCTGTCCCTGGGTTCATCAGAACCATTTTTTTTTTTTTTAGATTCCATATGCATGTGTAAGCATATGGTATTTGTTTTCTCATTCTGACTTACTTCACTCTGTATGACAGACTCTAGGTCCATCCACCTCACTACAGATAACTCAATTTCGTTTCTTTTTATGGCTGAGTAATATTCCATTGTATATATATGTGCCACATCTTCTTTATCCATACATATGTCGATGGACACTTAGATTGCTTCCATGTCCTGGTTATTGTAAATAGTGCTGCAATGAACATTGTGATACATGACTCTTTTTGAATTATGGTTCTCTCAGGGTATATGCCCAGTAGTGGGATTGCTGGGTCGAGTTACCCATAACTCTTAAAAACTCTTACATATCAATAAGAAAAACACAGGTATCCTACTCATAAATAAGCAGTTTGTAAAAGTAAAATTGCAAATGGTCAGTAAACATTAAAATAAATGTTTAGGAGACTTCTGGTTTCTAGTTCTACATATAAGAAGCTTGGAAACTGCCAGTCCATCTGAACAGTAGGTAAAAAGCTGAACAGACTAAAAACTCAACAGTTTTTCTTGGGTCCATAAGAAAGAGGATGACACAGGGCAAACTGCTACCCCAAAATTGGAGAGATATACAGACAAACATGGGGAGTCACAGTTTACCAGAGGAGAAACCACTGTGGAAACCAGAGCCCAGGAAGGAAAACCTGAACTGTAATTGACAAATTGCTGAAGGCTCAGTGAAGACAACTCTGAGAGTAAAAAATTCCCAGTAGACTCACTTATAGTGAAACCACAACAATTGAGTGAGATTTACCTTCAGGAGCCCAACCTGGTTCTCACAGAAAATACTGGACAAAAATCCCCTCATGCTTCCAGCAGGGTCAGTAGAAAAGGGACTACTTTGAAATATACCAGAGCACTCTATTTTTCTTAAGAAGGGCTGCACTCAGAGGAAACAAGATAACCAAAGCCTAACCTCCTGGAGTTTTATCAGAATCTAACTAACCTGAGGTAAGGTAATACCCAACTCCAGCTTGCTCTAGCCATCCTGTTCCACCTAAGGGGAGGGAAGAAAAAACCAGAGAAACACTTGTGAAGTTCATGGTACAGAGGCACAGGCTCACTGAAAGACAGAACTAATCATAAGACTACAGAACGCTTCCCCTCCTCCCACACCTCACCATCACATTGCTAAAGGCCTATTTACAGAAGTTCATTTTACTCAGTACATCATGTCCAGCTGTGAAGAAAAAATTACAAAGCATACCAAAAGGAAAAAAAAACACACTTTGAAGAGACACAGCAAGCATCAGAGCCAGACATGGCAGAGATGTTGGAATAATCAGATCAATAATTTAAAACACCTATGATTAACATGCTAAGGGCACTAATGGATAAAGTAGACAGCATGAAAGAATAAATGGCAAATGTAAACACAGAGACAGAAGTGCTAAGAAAGATCCAAAAAGAAATGCTAGCAATAAAAACACTGTAACAGAAATGAAAAATACTTTTCATGAGTTTATTAGTAGACCAGACACAGCTGAGGAAAGAATCCCTGAACTATAGGATATACCAATAAAATCTTCAAAAGCTGAAAAACAAGAGGAAAAAAAAGACTGAAAAAAAACAAAACAGAATATCCAAGGACTGTGGGACATCTACAAAAAGTGTAACATATGCATAATGAGAATTAAAAGGAAAAGAAATAAAGTAAGAGAAGAATATTTGAAACAGTAACCACTGAAAATTTCCTCAACTTAATATCAACAGATCCTGGAAGGTGAAGGAGTACCAACCAGGATAAATGCCTAAAATACTACACCTAAGCTTGTCATTTCCAAACTATAGAAAATCAAGGATAAAGAAAAAAATTCTGAAAAGCCCAGAGATTAAAAACACCTTACCTATAGAGATATAAATGTAAGAATTACATCCAAGTTCTCCTAAGAAAGCAAACAAACAAGAAGAGCATGGAGTGAAATATTTAAAGTATTGAGAAGAAAAAACCCTACCAACCTAGAATTTTATACCTTGTGAAATTACCTTTCAAAACTGAAGGAGAAATAAAGGCTTTCTTGTACAAAAAGTGAGGAAATCTGTTGTCAGTAGATCTGCCTTGCAAGATATATCAAAACAGTTTCTTTAAAGGGAAGGAAAGTAATATAGGTCAAAAACTCAGATCTACATGAAGAAAGAGAATTAAAGAAGGAATAAAGATAAAAAAACTTTTATTTTTCTCATTCTAATTGATCTAACAGATAACAGTTTGTTCAAAATAATTATAGCAACAATGTACTTGAATTTATACACACACACACTTTTATGTATGCTTACATATAAGTGAAATAAATGACAGCAATAATAAAAGGGACAGGGGAAAGGAATCAGGATTATTTTGTTATTATAAGGAACTCACACTACCTGTGAGTGGTACAGTGTTATTTGAAAGAAGACTTGGATTAGCTGTAAATGTATATTGTAAACTGAGGCAATCATTTAAAACTTTAAAGAAAAAATAATATGCTAAGAGAGGAGAAAAAAATGAAATTTTATAAATGCTCAGTTAAAACCACAAAAGGTAGAAAAAAAGACAAAACTAGGAAAAAAAGAACAAAGGCAACAAATAAAGAGTAAAACATGTGGTAGATATTAATCCAACTATATCAGTAATCACTTTGAATGTCAGTGGCCTAAATGGACCCATTAAAAGACAGAAGAAAAATGGTAGAGATGAACCAGGTTTCAAGGCAGAAATTGAGACACAGATGTAGAGAGCAAACGTATGGACACCAAGGAGGGAAAGTGGCAGGGGTGGTGGTGGTGGGATTAATTGGGAGATTGGGATTGACATATATACACTAATATGTATAAAATGGATAACTAATAAGAACCTGCTGTATAAAAAATAAATAGAATTTTTAAAAAAACCAAAACCTTAAAAGCAATTCATACCTTCTCCCACTCACCCACCAAAACAAAGAAACAAACAAAAAAGACAGAAGTTGTAAGAATGGAGTTTAAAAAAAAACCCAAATGTGGTATGTCTATAAAAAAACCTACTTTGATTTTAAACACATATAGATTAAAAGTAGATGTATGTAGAAAAGGATATCACGCTAACACTAATCCAAAAAAGTAGGATTAGATATAGTAATTTTGGACAGAGCAGACAGTCTCAGGAACAGAGAGGGCCACTACCTAATAATAAAAGGGTCAATTTTCAAAGAAGACATTACAATACTTAACATGTATGCACCTGACTAAAAAAAGGTCAAACTATGTGAGGCAAAAACTAATAGAATTGCAAAGATTAGATAGATGAATCCTCAACCATACCTGGAGTCTTCAACACCCGTTTATCAGAAATGGACAGATCCAACAAGGAGAAAGTCATAGAAGATATAGTTTAACTCACCAACACCATCAATCAACAGGTTATAATTTACATCAACTTCATTCAACATTAGCAGAATACACACTCTTCTCAAGCTCACATGGAATATTCACCAGGAGAGACTATGATGCAGACCCAGAACTGCCAAAACAATCCTGAGGAAAAATAACAAAGCTGGAGGTATAAACCTCCCAGATGTCAGGTAATACTACAAAGCTACAGTAATCAAAAGAGCATGGTATTGGCACAAAAAAGACATATGGATCAATGGAACAGAATAGAGAACTCAGAAATAATCCCACACCCCTACAGTCAATTAATCTTTGACAAATGAGGCAAGAATATACAATGGAGAAAAGACAGTTTTTCAGCAAGTGGTGCTGGGAGAGCTGGACAGCCTCATGTAAATCAATGAAGTTAGAATCATTTAAAGACCTAAATATAAGACATGACACCATAAAACTCCTAAGAGAGAACATAAGCAAAACATTCCTGGACATAAATCGTAGCAATATTATCTTAGATCAGTTTCCCAAGGCAAAAAAATAAAAGCAAAAATAAACAAATGGGACCTAATCAAACTTAAAAGATTTTGTACAGTAAAGGAAACCACCAACAAATGAAATGACAACCTATAGACTGGAACAAAATATTTGTAAATGATGCAACTGACAAAGGGTAATTCCCAAAATATACAAAGAGCTCCTGCAACTCAATATCAAAAAAACAACCCAATGAAAAAATGCGCAGAAGACCGAAGTAAACATTTCTTCAAAGAAGACAGATGGCCAAAAGGCACATGAAAAGATCCTCAACATCCCTAATTATTAGAGAAGTGCAAGTCAAAATCAAAATGAGGTATCATCCCATGCTGGTCAGAATGGCCATCATCATAAAGTCTACAAATAATAAATCCTGAAGAGGGTGTGGAGAAAAGGGAACCCTCCTACACAGCTGATGGGAATGCAAATTGGTGCAGCCACTATGGAGGTCCCTTAAAAAACTAAAAATAGAGCTCTCATATGATCCAGCAATCCCATTCCTGGGCATATATCCAGAAAATACAAAAAGTCTATCTCAAAAAGATACATGCACTCCAATGTTCATTGCAGCACTATTTTTAATAGGTAAGACATGGGAGCAACCCAAATGGCCATCAACAGATGATTGATTTACAAATACATGGTATATACATACACACACACACAATGGAATATTTCTCAGCTATAAAAAATGAAATATTGCCATTTGCAGCAACATGGATGGACCTAGAGAATTTCATACTAAGTGCAGTAAGTCAGACAGAGACAAATATCATATGATATCAATTATATATGGAATCTAAAAAAATAATACAAATGAATTTATTTACAAAACAGAAACAGACTCATGGACATAAAAAACAAACTTATGGTTAGCAAAGGGGAAAGTAGGGGAGGGATAAGTAGGACTTAAATAGGATAAATAGGGATTAACGCATACACTCTATTATATATAAAATAGATAAGTGACAAGGGTTTACTGTATAACACAGGAAACAATGTTCAATATCTTGTAATAATCTATAATGTAAACTAATCTGAAATATATATATATATATATATATATGTCTGAATCACTTTGCTGTATACCTAAAAGTAATGTGATACTGTAAATCAACTATACTTCACTAAAAGAATAAAAATTAATTTCTAATCTCTTTTTGAAGATAGAAGCAGAGGGAATACTTCCCAAACTCAATTTATGAGGCCAGTATTATCCTAATACCAAAACCAGACAAAGACATTACAAGAAAAACTACAAATATCTCTCATGAACATAGATGTAAGAATTCTCAACAAAATATTAGGAAATCAAGTCCAACAAGGTAAAAAAGGATTATACACCATAACCAAATGAGATTTATCCCAAGTCTGCAAGGTTGGTTCAACATTCAGAAATCAGTGTAATCCATCACATCAACAAGCTAAAAAAGAAAAATCTCATGATTTTTTTTATCAATAGATTCAGAAAAAAAACATTTGACAAAATCCAAGACTCACTCATGTTAAAAATTCTCAGTTATTTTGGGATAAATAACTTCTTCAACTTGATAGAAAATATCCACAAAAAAAACTACAGCCAACATCATACTTAATGGTGAATTACACGAAGCCTTACCACTAAGATCAGGTACAAAGTTAAGAATGTTCCCTTTCACTATCCCTTTTCAACATTTTACTGCCAGTTTAGCTAATGCAATAAGAAAAGGAAATAAAAGTGTACAAATTAGGATGGAAGAAATCAAACTGTCTTTGTTTACAGATGATATAATTGTCTATGTAGAAATCTGAAAGAATCAACAACAACAAAAAATGTCTAGAGTAAGTGATTCTAGCAAGGTTGCAGGATACAAAGTTAATATACAAAAGTCAATCACTTTCCTATATATTAGCAATGAACAAGTGGAATTTGAAATTAAAAACACAATACCATAATATTAGCACTAGTTATTTTATGTGCTCAGTTATGAATTATGTAAAACCAACCATCTAAATAATTTCTTAAAATAACGAATATAATTAAAGTAATTAAAATAAACCCAAATCCTTATAGTGGTCAATTTATTTCACGCTGATAAAATTACTAGTATGTAATGAATTCTTTTTTCCTTTTTTAAGAAAAAATGTATACTGAATCAGAGGTTTCTGTGCAGCATTTATGATTCTACATAGTTTTCAAGGTCATGTAGGACCTTAAGGGACATCTTAACATGTTCTCTCTGGATTATTCCTTTTGAGTAGCTTGAACTTCAATTAACATGAGTGTACTAAGGAAAAAGAACTGCACTAAAATTTAAGTCTAAACAGGTGTTGCAAGAGGACACTTTTTAATTAGGCTGTATTATTTTGTCTGTATGATTTATTATTGGTTTTGGTCAGTTGTTGTACAGCATCAATGTCAATGTGTTTGATTTCTAATTTTACTTTACAAACTAGGAAAAGCATTTGCCAGCAGACAAGAGTTCTGTTACATAGCTACAGGCAGGGTTCCTAAAAAACAGCATCCCCTTTATACTAAAAAAAAAAAAAAAAATTAATGTTTATTACTGAATAGAATGGAATACAGTTTAAAACTAGGATCCAGATGTCAGTCATGGAAGCAGACTGGTCCATCAAAGGAATCATAATTGAGGGTTTCAGATGGGGAGGAAAAGAACACCCCCCCCCAGGGAACGTGATAAAATTAGATCAGATTTGTGTGCACTGTTGATCCATATATTGAGGTCAGGAGGAACAGTGGCTGAACTGCACCATTTAGGAACTGCTATTCTTTGTCTCAAAAGTAATCTGAAACACTGCAGCAAAGTTTTCATAGAATAATTTAATTGGGTTATCTTGAGTACAACTTTCTAAGGGAAAAGAAGAGCACTGGAAATTCATTGGAGGTCTAATTAGCTGTAACTTTTATTCTGCTGTACCATTATCATTGTAGCATATATTCTCATAGCTCTCAATATGTAGAAATAGTTCTTCTGTTTTGTATTGTCTCCACAATACCTTCTCTTCCATGAGAACATTCTATGTTGTCAAAAGTAAGAAAAAGTTATCAGGGAAGATAGGATGGGCGAATTTATTTCTTTCCAGGTGATTTAAAAAAAATATGTTGGGCTTCCCTGGTGGCGCAGTGGTTGAGAATCTGCCTGCCAATGCAGGGGACACAGGTTCGAGCCCTGGTCTGGGAAGATCCCACATGCCGCAGAGCAACTAGGCCCGTGAGCCACAACTACTGAGCCTGCGTGTCTGGAGCCTGTGCTCCGCAACAAGACAGGCCGCGATAGTGAGAGGCCCGCACACCGCGATGAAGAGTGGCCTCCACTTGCCGCAACTAGAGAAGGCCCTCACACAGAAACGAAGACCCAACACAGCCAAAAATAAATAAATAGATTTATTAAAAAGAAATATATATATATGTTGAGAGTGTATGTGTGCGTTGAAGGTATGTTTGCCTTATTGTAATACTAAACCATGTAATAGTATATTACTAGTGTTTTGTGATATTGACATCTGACAGCACATCAAGATGTTTAGGTGAAAAAGCAAGGTAAAACAAGACAAAATAGAATCAAAACACAACAAATAAAGCCCTTTGGAAACAAAACCAAAAATTACTGTTTTCTTTTTTTTGGTCTTTCATGGTTTTTTCCCCCATTATCAGAAGCAAATAAAAGGTTTTTTTCTTTTCATAATTTCTGTCTTGAAAACGTTCTGTGGTTATCAGTGGGAGAAAACTGAAGTCTTGGATAAAGCAGTTTAAGTCGTTAAGCACAAAGAATACTTATATATTTTTCACTTATATTCAATCACTCTTATCAGTGCATCAAACCCTCTGCTGGGATATGGAGAAGTGGGTTTTACTATTCAAACCTGACCTTGATCTTTCAAAGTACTATTTCAACAGCTAGATACAAAAGTCTTTAGGGAGTGAACACAGGGGTTTGATCATTTCCATGAGATACCACATTTACATTGAGATAAACACAGTGGTTGGCCAATAGTCCTCACGTATACAATGGCATATTTTGAATGTCCCAATAAGCTTGTGTTCTGATACCTGGCCTTGGAAAGAGCTATGATTCATACTGACAATATTTAGCTTCCATGTGGTTACCTGGGCCTGAAATTTGAAAGGCATCTCTGCTCCTTCTTCCTCACCCCCTACTGAATAACAATGCTCATCAGTTCTGTTTTCAAATCCCTTGAGGAAGACTAATTTTACCCAATAAAGGCCTTTCTATCACTTAGGATATCTCTTGCCTAGATTGCTCCTTCAGCCTCTTAAAATGTCCCTGTGCCTCCAGCTTTTCTCCCTCCAATCCGGCTTTGGCATTGTAACCAGTGTGATCTTCCTAAAATATAAATGTGATTGCTTGCTTACCTGCCTCCAAACCCTGCTTATTTCTTTTGAGGAAAACTCCAAACTATTTTAAAGTCTTTCATGGTCCGCACCCTATATATCTTTCTAGTTACACTCACATAATGCTCCTTCCGTTTCATTCTATGCTCCTGCTTTCAGAATATCTTGTTCACAGACCATACCATTCTATTGCTATTTTCAACCCTATGACTTTGTACTTGCTTTAACTACCACCTCCTGCCCAGAATTTAACCCTCACTTCATTGCCTGCTTCATTCCACCTCAACTTTAAGAATAGGCTTAGATGGCCTTTCCCCCAAGAAGCCCCAAGAGACCTCTTGTCATGGTTAGAGCACTGGAGTATCTGCACAATTCTGCTGAAGAACTGTGCACTCTGAGTTAGAATTGTTTGCCCCTTTATAGGTTTAAAATGCCGAAAGGGCAAGTGCTCTTATTCATCAGAGTATCTAGCTCTGTTTCCTGTCTTGAACAGATGAAGAAACATGGGTATTCTGTTAAACTCTTCCCTTCACATGCCGGTGGAGGATCCTAGGAAGTTGTTATCCTTTCCAGTGGAAGAAAGAATCCTTGTCACATCTTGGACCACTGACTTACCCATCAAGTAGTTACAAGAGTCAGACTCAGAGGCCATATTCACTTCACATGCACCAGGACAGCTGCATTGGTAGTTAAAATAATGATGCAAGTGGCTAAAGAGTTACAGTCCTGAGCATACTGAGACCATTTCAGCTATTCTAGGCAAGTGGAACGTTTCTTAGGACCCTCCGCTAGGTATCCCCAGATGTAAAAACTAAAGGGAAAATCCATAGAAGATTGGGGGCAGGGTTATTCTCACATCCTGCACCAGCCCTACAGCCAGAGTCTGTTCTGTACTTTGAATATCACACTTCAATGTAGCGATATGGATTTAAATACCAAGAGAATGACAATTTTTAGTGGCTAGTCTAAACAGTCCTGGTTTACCCTATGATCTTAAGCTATCTCATACATGCAACCTTTCATGTAAAATCTCTTAAGTTTAAGAATATTTCCCACAACTTGAAGGGAGAAATTATCTAGAATCACTAAGCATACTTCATGCTGCATTTAGTATATAGTGTAGACCATATATAAATATCAAATGTAGTTTTAATGGTAATATAAAATTTTCAAGATACAGAAATAAAAAAGATTAAAAAGCATGCATAATCTTATCCCTCTCACACAAAGATCTTTACAAAGTAAAATTTAGATTATATTTTAAATATGTATTTTACATTTTTGCATTTTTTATATTTTACATTTTTGATCTACATTTTTGATACTGTAGATCAGTTATCTCCTATTGTAAAGCAAGTACTTGTCAGGTCAAGTTTGAAGCACTAAAAATCACAAACAACTGTACTCATCTTTCCTGGGTCCTGGATAAGCAACAGGATACACAAACATAACCCCTTGGAAAGACTTTTAAAGATAATACACTATTCAGGCAAAGGCCAGCGATAAAATTCCTATGAGATATCAAACAAAACAATTTTCATATCACTACTGTAAATTCTTTTTTAATTACCAATAATCTTGCAGTATTTTCCATCAGTAAATGCTTAAAGATAACTGGAAGCAACTTATTTATAGTATAATTTAAAATGGAGGGACACATAAAATGGCACGCAGCTACATGAAAATCATCCTAACAGACTGACTAGGAAACCTAATTGCAATGTGCAGACAAGATTGGTTCCCAAGGCCCACTTACCCTTGATATTTAGCACTATGTTTACGACAATAAGAAGGTCTTTTATAATAAATGGAGCAAAAGAGATTTTTCCAATGGGTGCAGATAAATGGAAAACTCCTCTTTAACATATAACTATTTGGAGTACATAAAAGAAAATGAATATTAGAAGACCATGATTTCTAGACCATATAAAAGACAATTGAAGCATTAAAATAAGTACATAGTATACACCACAGGACTTGTGAATCACAAAATATTATCATGAGATCTTAGAATGTAAAATAATTTTCCTTTATGAGTGAAACTGCATTCATATACACCCTGGGGATTTCTATACTAGTTCTTTAAGGTAACTAGGCATTAATATTTAGAATAGAATTTTTCTTTGGTTAAAGGGGACCAGGTTTAAAAATGTTTATATAATAAGAAAGGAGCTAAGAATATACAACTGGGAAAGGAGAGTTTTTCTAATAAATGATATTGGAAAAACTGGATATCCACATGTAAAAGAATGAAACTAGACACTTATCTTATACCATACACAGAAATTAACATGTATTAAAGACTTAAATTTAAGACTTGAAACTGTAAAACCCCTAGAAGAACCCATAGGCAGTAAGCTCCTTGACGTCAGTCTTGGCAATAGTTTTTCTGGATTTGGCACAAAAAGCAAAGGCAACAAAAGCAAAATTAAAGTAGGACTGCATAAAACTAAAAATAAATCTTCTTTACAGCAAAGGAAAGCATCAATAAAATGAAAAGGCAACCTACAGAATGAAAAAAAAGCTTATATGAACTATGAGATACCATTAAGAGACACAATTATGTCTTATTGAAATTCCAGAAGAAGAGTGGGAGAAAAGGGTCAGAGAGCTTATTTAAAGAAGTCATGAATGAGAATTTCATTAACTGGGGGGGAAATTTAGATAACCAAGTTCATGAAGCTCAGAGGTCTGCAGTGTTTCAACTCAAAAAGATCTTCTCTAGGACACATTATAATAAAACTGTCTAAAATCAAAAACAAAGAGTAAATTTAAAAACAGTAAGAGAGGGCTTCCCTGGTGGCACAGTGTTTGAGAGTCCACCTGCCGATGGAGGGGACACGGGTTTGCGCCCCGGTCCAGGAAGATCCCACATGCTGCAGAGTGGCTGGGCCCGTGGGCCATGGCCACTCAGCCTGCGCATCCAGAGCCTGTGCTCTGCAATGGGAGAGGCCACAACAGTGAGAGGCCTGCGTACTGCAAAAAATAATAATAAACATAAAAAATAAAAACAGTAAGAGAAAATAAATTCTCATATACAACGAAAGCTACATAAGACAATCAGCAGAATTCTCAGCAGAAACCTGTAAAACTAGGAGAAAGTGGAATGATATATTCAAAGTACAGTAAGAAAAAAACTGCCAACGAAGAATACTTTACCGAGAAAAACTGTCTTCAGAAACAGAGAGACGAAGATTTTCTCAGACCAAAAAAAACGTTTTGGGAGTTTATCACTGCTAGTCCTGCTTTACAAAAATGGCTAAAAGGATTTCTTTAAGTTAAAATGAAAGAAGACTAACAATACGAAGACACATCAAAATATAAAACTCACTATAAAGCTAAGAATATGGACAAATTCAGAATACTCTAATACTGTAATGGTGCTTCATAAATCACTTTTAACTCTGGTGTAAAAGTTAAAAGACAAATATTAAAATAACTATAACTATAATAATGTGTTAAATGGGTACATCATATATAAATTGTGACATCAATAACACAAAATGTGGGAGGAGGAGAAGTTAAATATAGAGTTTCTGTACACAAAGGTAAATACAGTAGGTAGTGGATGAACCACTTATAAAGCTAGTATGAAGGTTAAAAGACAAAAGTTGTGAAAATAACTATTATAAAAATAATTGGTTAAGGTACTCATAAGATTAAAAATATGTAAAATGTGACATCAAGAATATAAAACATGGGGGGTAATAATGATGTTGGGCTTTAAATGGGATCAAACTTAAGTTGTTATCGACTTAAAATATACTGTTATATATAAAAGTTGTCATATGTAAGCCTCATGGTAATCACAAAGGAAAACCTATAGTAAACACAAAATAAGGAGAAAGTAATATAAGCATATTCCTAAAGTCATCAAACCACAAAGGAAGAGAGCAAGAGAAGAATGAAGGAAAAAAGAACTACAAAAAACAGCAAGAAAACAATGAACGAAATGGCAATAAGCACATACGTATTAGTGATTACTTTAAATGAAAATGGACAAAATTCTCCAACCAAAAGAAATAGAGTGGATGAATGGATGGAAAAAGAAAAAAAAAAAACATGACCCATCCATATGCTGCCTACAAGAGATTCACTTTAGATGTAAGGACACACACGGACTGAAATTGAAGGAATGGGAAAAAGATATTCCATGTAAATGAAAATCGAAAAGAAAGCTAGACTAGCTCTACTTATATCATACAAAATAGACTTTGAAACAAAGACTTTAATAAGAGACAAAGAAGGGCATTACATAATGATAAAGAGGTCAATCTAACAAGAAGATTTAACATTTGTAAATACTTATACACACAACATAGGAGCACCTAAATATATAAAGCAAATATTAACAGATCCAAAGGGAGAAACAGCAATACCATAATAGTAGTGGACTTCAATACCCCACTTACATCAATGAATAGCTCATTCAGGCAGAAAATCAATAAGGAAACATTGACCTGAAATGATATATTAGACCAGATGGACTTATCACATATTAATAGAACATTCCATCCCAAAGCAACAAAATACACATTCTTCTCCAATACACATGGAGGGTTTTCCAAGACAGATCATATGCTAGGTCACAAAACCAGTCAATAAATTTAAGAGGACTGAAATCATATCAAGCATCATTTCCAACCACAATGGTATGAAACTAGAAATTAATTACATGAGGAAAACTTAAAAAGTAATAAATAGGTGGAGATTAAGCAAGATGCTATTTAATGATCAATGGATCAAAGAAGAAATCAAAAGAAAATTTAAAAATACACAGTGAGACAAATGAAAATGGAGATGTCATATAGCAAAATTTATGGGATGCAGCAAAAGCTGTTCTAAGAGGGAAGTTCATAGCAAAAAATCCCTACCTCAGGAAACTAGAAAATGTTAAAATAAAAACCTTTATACCTCAAGAAACTAGAAAAAGGACAAATGAAGCACAAAACTAATGAAAGGAAATAACAAAGATTAGAGCAGAAATAAATAAAACAGAGACTAAAAAGGCAATAGAAAAAATCAGTGAAATTAAGAGCTGGTTCTTTGAAAAGATAAGCAAATTTGACAAACCTTTAGCTAGACTCATGAAGAAAAAAAGAGAGAACTCAAAATTAGAGGTGAAAATGTTACAACCGATATCACAGAAATACAGAGAATCGTAAGAAACTACTATGAATAACTGTACACCAACAGATTGGACAACCTTGATAAATGGAAGAATCATAGAAACATTCAACCTTCAGACTGAATCATGAAGAAATACTAAATCTGAACAGACCAATTACTATTAAGATGATTGAATCAGTAATGAAAAACCTCCAACAAACAAAAGTTCAGGACCAGATGACTTCATCGGTGAATTCTACCAAGAATTCAAAAAATTAACAGCAATGCTTCTCAAACTCCTCGAAAAAACATAAGAGGAGGAATACTTCTAAATTCATTTTAAAAGACCAGTATTAACCCAATACCAAAACCAGATAAGGAAGCCACAAGTAAAGAAAATGACAGACCAATATCCTTGATGAACATAGATACAAACTTCAACAAAATATTAGCAAACTGAATTTGACAATACATTAAAATGTTTATACATCATAACCAAGTGGGTTTTATTTCAGGGATGTAAGGATCATTCAACTTCCACAAATCAACCAATGTGATACACCACATTTAAAAAATGAAGTGTAGATTCCACATATATGTGTTAGCATATGGTATTTGTTTTTCTTTCTGACTTACCTCACTCTGTATGACAGACTCTAGGTCCATCCACCTCACTATAAATAACTCAATTTCATCTCTTTTTATAGCTGAGTAATATTCCATTGTATATATGTGCCACATCTTCTTTATCCATTCATCTATCGATGGATACTTAGGTTGTTTTCATGTCCTGGCTATTGTAAATAGAGCTGCAATAATCATTTTGGTACATGACTCTTTTTGAATTATGGTTTTCTCAGGGTATATGCCCAGTAGTGGGATTGCTAGGTCATATGGTAGTTCTATTTTTAGTTTTTTAAGGAACCTCCATACTCTTCTCCACAGTGGCTGTATCAATTTACATTTCCACTAGCAGTGCAAGAGGGTTCCCTTTTCTCCACACCCTCCGCAGCATTTATTGTTTGTAGATTTTTTGATGATGGCCATTCTGACTGGTGTGAGGTGACACCTCATTGTAGTTTTGATTTGCATTTCTCTAATGATTAGTGATGCTGAACTTGAGGACATGGGGAGGGGGAAGGGTAAGCTGGGATGAAGTGAGAGAGTGGCATGGACATATATACACTACCATATATAAAATAGATAGCTAGTGGGAAGCAGCCACATAGCACAGGGAGACCAGCTTTGTGACAACCTAGAGGGGTGGGATAGGGAGCGTGGGAGGGAGATGCAAGAGGGAGGAGATATGGGGATATATGTATAGCTGATTCACTTTGTTATGCAGCAGAAACTAACAAACCATTGTAAAGCAATTATACTCCAATAAAGATGTTAAAAAAGAAATTAAAAAATAAAAAATGAAGGATAGAAATTATATGATCATCTCAGTGGATGCAAACAAAAGCATTTGACAAAATTCGATATCCATTATGATGAAAAACTGTCAATAAAGTGGGTGTAGAGGGAATGTACCTTAACATAAGAAAGGCTATATATGACAAGCCCACAGCTAACATCATACTCAATGATGAAAACCTGAAAGCTTTTCCTTTAAGATCAGGCACAAGACAAGGATGCCCACTCTCACAACTTTTATTCAACATAGTATTGAAAGTCCTAGCCAGAGCATATAGGCAAGAGAAACAAATAAAAGGCATCCAAATTGGAAATGAAGAAGTGAAACTGTCACTACTTGCAGATGACATAATATTATGCATAGAAAACCCTAAAGACTCTCTCAAAAGACTTTTAGTACCAATAAATATATTCAGTAAAGTTGCAGGTTACAAAATCAATACACGAAAATCGGATGTATTTCTATACGCTAATAATAAACTATCAGAAAGAGAATTGAAGAAAACAATCTCATTTACAATTACCTCAAAAAGAATAAAATACCTAGAAATAAATTTAACCAAGGAGGTGAAAGACCTGTGTACTGAAAACTATAAAATATTAATGAAAGAAATTGAAGATGCAAATAAATTGAAAGATATTCTGTGTTCATGGATTATACTAATTAATATTGTTAAAATGACCATATTACTCAAAGCAATATACAGATTTGATGCAATCCCTATCAAAATTCAAATGGAATTTTTCACAGAAATAGAATTAACAGCTATAAAATTCTAGTGGAATCTTAGAAGATCACAAATAGCCAAAGCAACCTTAAGAAAACACACACAAAGTTGGAGACAGCACACTACCTGATTTCAAAATATACTACAAAGCTATATTAATCAAAACACTTGTACATCTTTGGTAGGAATGTAAACTGGTATAGCAACTATGGAAAACAGTATGGAAGTTCCTCAATAAGTTAAAAATAGGGTTACCGTAGGATCCAGCAATTCTACTTCTTGGTATTTATCCAAAGCAAATGAAATCATTATCTTGAAGAGATATTAGCACTCCCATGTTCACTGCAGTCTACTTTCAATAGCCAAATTATGGAAACAACCTAAGTGTCCATTGACCAATGAATGGATAAAGAAAATGTGACATATTAAAGAAAATGTGATATATATGTATACATATATAAACAGTAAAATATTATTCTGCCATGAAATCCTGCCATTTGCAACAACACACATAAACCTAGAGGACATTATGCAAGTGAAATAAGCCAGGAAGAGGGAGAAAAATACTGCATAATATCACCTATATTTAGAATATATTAAAAAAATTGAAACTCATAAAAGTAGAGAATAGAATGGTCTTTACCAGTGGTCTCAATATATGCTAAGAGAGTAGATTTCAGGTGCACTCAGCTCACAATCAAAATGGTAACTTTCTGAGATGTTACTTAGCTTGACTGTAGTAATCATTTCACTGTGTATATATCAAATGGTCATGTTGTACACCTTCAATATAGACAATTTTGTTCCAAAAATAAGATAAATTTTCTCTCTCCTAGGCAGAGACATTTTTCTGAGTTTTAAATATATTTCTTCTATTAACTTTTAATTTCATATAATGTTGCTCTACCACGTGTTTGTACTGTGAATTGTTTTGTGTAAAATATTGGAAAGAAAATAGCTTGGTAGTGCAAGACAGGTGCCAGAAAGAGCACTGATGTTCAAATACTATTAGAAAAATTTTAATCATCCCTATAATATTCTTGTACTCTGCTTGGTTTTTCCTATTCCCTAAACACATTCCCTTACTTTCAATCATCATTGGAAGGCTTTTTAGAGTATGACTAACCTTAGGATTTTCCAACTTTTAAGGGACAGAGGACACATTTTTAACAGGTTATATCCATTTCATGACTGGTACCCAGATTACATAAACTGAAGCCTGGTAGTTTTTTGCCTTATTGTGTTGTTCTTTCAATGTGGCATCACTGACATAAGAGTAGAGAGATATTTTCAATAAAATGTAGGGTTAAATGGTGCTCTTAGTTTTCAGTAATGTGCAATTTTTAAATTGTTTTTTCTGTCTACGGGTATTTTAGAGAAAAGCCTGGTGTGATTGCATGTGCCTGAAAGGTAGATGACATTTTAGCAATACATATTTACACCTTTGAAATAAATTTAAAAAGTAACATTGAAAAGGAAAGTAACATTGAACTTCATATATCAAAAAGGTGTGATAATATAAAATCCATCTTCAGTGCTTGGCATTGAATGAATGAATAATAAATTTATCTTTTATTTTTAAAGTTATTTGTAAAACCTGTTCAAAATATTGGCATGCAACCCAGAATATTAAGACTACAATTTTAAATGTAACATGACAATATTCACTTCTGTTTTGTAATTTGTTCCTATCAATAACTTAATATTTGATTACACAGTTTATCAATATGAAATTTTCTGGTTATAAGTTCTGAGGGGATGGGAGAAAATTAGGATCTATAATTTTTAATTAACATAACAATGTTATCACTAAACTATTTTAATTACCAAAAGTTATGACACAAAGCTTTTTAAAGCAATATGGCAATAGTGATGTACATCATTCTCTTGTTAAGATCCATGTGCTTAACAGAGAAAACAGACAACAGGGGTGTGTGTATATATAATTGTATAAATAGTGTGGCCACTTGCACCCTGCATGCGGTCACATTCATTAGAAATTACCTATCCTGTAATTTTGTTATTATCTTTGGCTCTAATAAAGGAACCATACCATTGGTGCAGGTAATTTTTTTTTTCCCCCACTATCTGATGTGCCTAGCAGCAACTTTCTGCTAGGAGGAGGAGAACATGCAGTTAAATATATATACTCTGATATACTTTGTAATTAGTTTCTCAGAAACAAGAGCAGTGTTTTGAAAAGCACATGCAGTTCTAAGTGAGAACAATTTTAAATGATTTTCATTGTTGGTTCCTTTATTTTCCTGTTCCTGCTTATGCTGTTTTCCAAATGATTGATTTCATAATCACTGGGTTTTACTTGATAAATGAAAATTATGGCAAGCAATCTCCATTATGCAATGAAATTTGATGTACTAACAATACATTGAATTCATATTTTTCTCTTTCATATTTCATGGAACATACACACACATGCACACACATACACGGAAGCAAAAATGCTAATTTCAAATTTCACACTGTTGCTCTGATTCATCATTTCCAGCTTTAAAATTTTCACTTTTAGAAAGGGAATTATCCCTTAACCATTTGAAACTAAATTCTAAAAGAATTTTCATAAATTATACTTTATTCTAGGATTTATACTTAATAACACACTATTAGAATAAAAACAGAAACAAGTTTCCTAGGTTGTAGTTGAAGGGGCTGTATTAGTGTCCTAGGGCTGCTATAACAAAGTATCAAAAACTAAGTTACTTAAAACAACAGAAATTTGTTGTTTCACAGTTCTGGAGCTAGAAGTCTGAAATCAAGATGTTAGCAGGGCCATTGCTCCTTCTGAAACCTGTAGGGAAATCCTTCTTTGCCTCTTCTAAGCGTCTAATGGTTTGCTGACAATCATACACGATCTTTAGCTTACAGCTGCATAACTCCAACCTCTGTTGGATAACATTTGTTATCACATGGTGTTCTCCCTGTATCTCTGTGTCTGCACATAGCTGTCTTCTTACAAGGGCAACAGTGGTAACGGATAAGGAGTCCTCTCTGCTCCAGGATGTCAGCATCTTACTTAATTGCATCTGCAACAATTCTTTCCAAATAAGGTCTCATTCTGAAGTACTGGGGGTTAAGAGTTTATATATATATATATTTTATATTTTTATATATTTTATTTTTATATTTATATATATATAAAATATATCAGACCCTTCTCATAAAACAGAATTAAAATGCCACATATTATTGAACAATTGTGATTTTATATATTTCTGGGCCATTAAATCTTTTAAGGAAGGAAAGATTTGTTTGATTTCAAGTATTGATAAATTGACAATATTTTAATGGGAATAGTATTTTATTATTCCTACATAAAATTTCTACATAGAGGACAAACACAGGATGATATTTGATTCATTAATCTGTTTGTCTTGAAACCCTATTGCCCTATTAACAATACTGTATCATGAGAACAATGCCTAGACTCACTTCAAAAGTCATTGAAAGCCTGCATGTACACTAGATTTACTGAGACATCAGAATTTCATTTCATGAATTCCAAAGTTTTAGTTATACCTTGGAGAGTTTTTATGGGTCTTCTAATTTGATTCTGTGCAAATTAGAAAACTGGAAAATTAGCAGCATATTGTCAGTACCTAACTTTTAGGAAAGAGTCAATGACAAAAAGCCTGAGAGAAAAAATTAGTCAATATGGCTGGGAGATGGAGAATTAAGGTACATTTACCAAATGGATTTTCTCTAATCTGTGTACTTTCAAATACATTTTGGAATAAATAAACCTGAGCATGAACTCCTACATGTTTTTTAGTCCTTACAGATTCAAAGAGGATGTCTAATCTGAAAGCCCAAAAAGGTACACTAAGTTTGTAGACTTTATTAACAATTTTGCTAATAGCCATCATGTATAATTTATAATGATTCAAACATAGGAGAACTGAGAAGCAATTTATTCCGTATGTCAATTTTTGTATTTATGTTGACCCAATATGCCAACAGTCAAAACAAACACAAAATCATCAACTAAACTACAGTTTAAGATGCAGACGTAAAGACGCAGATGTAGAGAACAGACTTGAGGACACGGGGTGGGAGGGAGGGGAAGCTGGGATGAAGTGAGAGAGTAGCATTGACATATAACACTACCAAATGTAAAATAGATGGCTAGTGGGAAGCTGCTGCATAGCACAGGGAGATCAGCTCCATGCTTTGTGACGACCTAGAGGGGTGAGATAGGAAGGGTGGGAGGGAGGCTCAAGAGGGAGGGGATATGGGGATATATGTATACATATAGCTGATTCACTTTGTTGTACAGCAGAAATTAACACAACATTGTAAAGCAATTATACTCCAATAAAGATATATATAAAAAACCTACAGTTTAAAAGTTCAATAGTTAACGTAGAATGTAACTGAATATATCTCTCTATAGGCATATACACACAAACCACACAACATGCATAAAAATATAAGTAACAGTTTACATTTCTGTTCCCCCTCTGTGATTTGGAATGGTTTTGGCTTGGGTACTGAAATATTTGAATCCTACAAATTCACAGGAAACCAAAGAATCACTACTTGAGTTCTCAACCAAGAAGCTGCATTTTGTTTGTAAAAGGTGCAAAGATTGAAACTTAAGGTATAAAATTTTTTTAAATAAATCCAAATTTGGTGATGAATTTGTAATAAGTAGCTCTGATGGCAGGCTAGAGCTTAAAAATTAAACTAAGCTGAGTATAAAATTTAATAGCTGAGCATTATTGAAAATATCAGTTAAACTACTGTTTTTCATCTGTGAATTGAGGAAAACAATTATTACCTCACAGGACTTTTATGCGGATTAAATGAGATGGTAAACTTACAACTGTCTTATTGTAGATGAAAAATAGATATTTATTCATTTCACTTCTTTCTGCCTTCCCTTTCCGTGCTGTTTGAATTAAATTCTTTGATTCAGTTTCTCTTTTGCAAATTGAAACAATTAATGTACTATACATATGGTTTCCCTAAGAACTAGTAAATACAAAATTAAAAGTGGTAAATATATGTCTTATCTGGAAAAAAAAAAGAAAAACATGAAGAAACAAGCCAATCCTGGACATACTAAGATTTCTTTTACATAAGGATTTAGCAGAAATCTAGCAACTGTCAAGATTAATTTAACAAACAGACACAGCAGCCAGGCTAGTTTAGGACCTTAACTGGATATGAAGGTTCTGAGTGACCAAGATTAGCAATGTATACAACCTAAAATTGGAAGAGACCTGACTTATCCTACCATCTGATATACTTTCCACCAAAATTTATGCCACCATCTTCAATTAAAACCGCTCGTGACCTTAACTGGTCTTCCATTTTCCAATCCTGTCCTCTTTAAGCATAGCTCAAAGTAGCAAACAAATTAACTTTTTTAAAAATTTCAGTAAGTTCATGTCACCTCCCTGCTATTTAGAATAAAACAGTGCCCTCCCATGTTATTTAGAATAAAAATGTTATTCCTCCAGTGCCCTCCCATGTTATTTGGAATAAAACCCCAGACTGCTTACCAAGTACTTCAAAGGCTTTGTATGCTCCCTTGCCTGTCTCTTCAAACCTTATGTACTACCTCTCTGTTCTTTATCCTTCTACAGGCACAAAGCCTTCCCAATGTTAGATGTAACACGGTGAGAGGTTGTGTTATACAGTTTTATATAAACTTTATTTATATTTTTACTGTGGTATCCCCAGCTCCTCAAGTAGAACTAGAGTCTCAATAAATACATATTGAGTAGATTAATTAATTTTAACTCTGCTTTTTTCTATGATGTACGGCCAAGCTAACTGAACTGAATAAATTTACTGAGCACATAATGTCGATAAGGCATAGAGTTATGTATTATGCAGAAATATAGAAGTTGACAATATGTTCTTTCCCTCAAAGTTTATAATCTATTAAGGGATATTGATATAAAAATGTAATAAAGTTTAAATTAATGAATGCTATAAAACAGAGTGTGCATAGAAATATTTGAGAGGAAATTCATTTTTATTCAGGAGGAGGCATTTAAGCTAGGTCTTAAAATATGGATAATATCTTAAAATTATCATCACCCATGTTATTACATAAGTAATATTGAATCATATTAATGAATATCAAAGGAAATATAAAAATCACCTATAATCCTAATACTTCAGAAAATTAAGTATTTGGTTCCTTTTCCTTCTAATCTCTGTTTATGCATTCACACTATTTGTACAGTTGCAATTGGGATATATAATACATTCAATTTTTTCTTCTACTTATTAATAGCCATAAAGTTTTAAAAATTTTTACTTACAATTTTCAGTTTAATGACTGCATAATATTCCAGAGTTGATTAACCAAAATTTAGCTATCTTTTTCAAATTGTTATTTAATTTCTTTTCAGTTATTCCTTAAAATATATACCTTTGTAATGAACATGCTTAAGCACATAGCTACTTAAGAATCAGTACAATTTCAACAATGAAAATGAGAAAAATTTCATTCTAGAGATAGAAAATAAACAAAGACAGTACACAACCTAGCTACAGAATAATTATTGCAATTTAGTATTAAAGGAATTTAAGACATTATCCACTTATACTGTCTCATTTTCCAGATGAGGAAACTGAGGTTCATACAAGTTAAGTTACTTTTCGAGGATGACATGGCTAGTCAGTAGTGTAAGAACAAGGTTCAATCTATATTACTCTAGCTCCCATAGCAACCCTAATCTGCAACTACCAAACACTCTAATTATGAAAACTTAACACATCATTTAAGATATGGTATTTTAGCACTGGATATCTGGTAATGTCTGTTTAATGCTCATTCTTCATTCAGTCCCTCTTTTGGTTCCTCAGTCATGCTTTATTTCTGATATTCGACAGACCTGCTTATTTATCTCAAGTATTTATGTTATCCTACCACGACTATATACATGTACATATAATTATGTATATATATATACATATATACACACATACACATACATCGTTCTACACAATTGCCTGCTTTATTTGTTTCCTGTGATTTTTTTTAAAAAATACAATGAAATCTTATATGGCTTTTTCTCTATTTGAATTCTGAGGCTGGTTTGTGCATGCATGTATGTGTGTGCATATGTATGTGCATGTTTCAGTCATTAGACTGTCAATGGATAGAATTCAGTTGTCTTTGCACTGTGATCTCTACTTCCAGAAATATATAAAATGAATTATGAATATTCAACCACGAGGATATTTTACATAACACATTAGATGTAATAATTTGGTATCATGATTCCTATGCAGAAAAGTAAATCCTTCACCAACGGTGGGATGATGGTGCCGGTAAATTCAATCTTAAGCAAAATAATACATTTTATAGTCTAAACACCTCTTCTACTTTTTTTTTAAGTTTTAGTTAGAGTAGTTTCTATGTACAGATATGATTTTTTTCTTTTCTATTTTTTTTTTTGGCTGCATTGGGTCTTTGTTGTTGCACGTGGGCTTTGCCTAGTTGCAGTGAGCAGGGGCTACCCTTCATTGGGGTGCATAGGCTTTTCATTGTGGTGGCTTCTCTTGCTGTGGAGCACGGGCTCTCTAGGCACATGGGCTTCAGTAGTTATGACCCGTGGGCTCAGTAGTTGTGGCTCGCAACTGCTAGAGCACAGGCTCAGTAGTTGTGGCACGTGGGCTTAGTTGTTCCACGGCATGTGGGATCTTCCCAGACCATGGATCAAACCTGTGTCCCCTGTGCACTGGCAGGTGGATTCTTAACCACTGCGCCACCAGGGAAGTCCCCCACCTCTCCTACTTATTAATTCACCACATTAGGATGTGAAATCTTTTCCTTTAATTCCACTGCAATTTTAGGTCAATGTACACAACCATCTCAACATTTTTAAAGCCAACCATCATTTTCAAGGGCTCTGACAAAATATGTTGTTTTCTGAACTTTGTAATTTCCTACTCAGAGAAAAAAATCACTTTACCTCAAATGACTTGCTTCTCTTGAAATTGTGTGTTCTTTTTATACATAAGAATGTACATAGAACCCCACCAAGAAAACATTTTTTATAAATCCAACATTTTTTTATCAGAACCATTTGCAAAATCAATAATAGGATCCTGTCTGAGTGACTTGGCAAATTATTCCAAAACTCAAATCTTAATAACAATGTATACAAATACATTTCTTAGAGCACAGCATCTTCAATTAAATCATGAATTCAAAGCAGCCTAAGCTATGCTACTTTGTATGTGTGTGTGTTTCTTTTTAATATGCCCAGGAATTATTGTGCAGAGAGAAGATGTGACCTGTGAAATTCAAGAGGAAAGATAGCAGTATTTTTCATTACAAGGCAACCAAGTAGGTTCAAGCAGAGAGCTGTCCTCATAAAATCACTCCATAGATTATATCACATGATGGTGAATAATGTTCTGAAATGGAATTACATAACACATGAGCTACTTTGCAAAGTATGAAAATGAAGTTTTGATTATGTAGGAATGGAACAAAGTCAAACAGAAAAAACAGTTTTAAAATAATGCACCTAACGTATGTTTTACAGAAAAATGAGCAGGTATTATACATAGATATAGATATAAATATAGATAGAGATAGAGATATATACAGGTATATTAAGAATAGGTTGGGCTGATCATAGATTCTAAAATAAGTACTTGATAGATTGAAGATTATTACATAGTCATAATACACTTGTTTAAATTCAGTTTAACTTTTCTATTAAGGAAATATACACTGAGAAAATCATATATTCTTAGAAGTAGAAAGTACTTCAGAGTTCAACTCCATTGTATGGCTGAGGATTAAATCTTTATCAAAAGTAGAAAGTCATTTGAGAGTAGAATCCCAGTTTTTATACTTTCCCCTTACTAACTGTATAACTCTGTAAGATCACGTGATTTCCTGAGTTTCAGTTTCACCATCTGCAAATCTCACACAATACCTCTATGGAAGCACACAGCTGACTCTGGCTGCCATAAGAAAAAGGGGTTTATTAGAAAAATCTTGTAGCATCAATGGGAGGCTAAAAGACCAGCTAAATCTGAGGACAAAATTAAAAGAAGCCAGAAAGAAGAGTGGACTCCTACATTACTAACAGTCAAATCAGTTCTTTTTGACTTGGCACACATCTTTTTCAGGTAACATACCACAATTCTATCTTAACTCAATTTTACCTCATTTCTAACCCTTCCATACACAAGTTGTGAACTTACTCTGAGTAATTGTAAACCCATTTCTGGGTCAATTACTTAGGGTCTTATATAATTAATGGAAACACTACAAATGAAAATGTAGTTTTCTGCTGTTGTTATTGTTGGTTGGTTTGTTCATTGGTTGTTGTTTTGTCTTTTTTTTTTTTTAAGCACATGTAGATATATAGAATAGTTGGGTTAGCCTTAATAAAATTTTTGATGCTTGATGGAGGCCAAAGTTTCACAGTGAGGTAAAAATACTATTAAAACCATTAGACTGAAACCACAGTGCTTTATCTATTAGGCATGCAAATAAGAAGGTAAAGCATCAGGGCTAATTTTAAAGTAGTTAAAATGCAAGGTACTGTGATTTAAGTTCTGCCAGAAGAAGCGACTGCTTAAAAGTTTGTCTCAACAGTATGTGACCATCTTTTACTACCCTTATAAAAAATATATCTATATTTTAAATGTTATCTGACAAAAAATCTTTTATCTCAATCTGTATTTTTTAAATTGTGAGATTAAACATTTTATTATTTAATAATTTCTGCATTCTTTATTTTTTTTTTTACAGGAGCATTAATTGCAATTTTTAATTTTTTAAATTAATTTTTATTGGAGTATAGTTGCTTTACAATGTTGTGTTAGTGTCTACTGTACAGCAAAGTGAATTAGCTATACGTATATCCTCTCTTTTTTTTGGATTTCCTTCCCATATAGGTCACCACAGAGCATTGAGTAGTTTGTCATTAGTTATCTACTTTATACCCAGTATCAGTAGTGTATATATGTCAATCCCAATCTACCAATTCATCCTACCCACCCCACTTTCCCCCTTGGTATCCATACATCATACGGAGTGAAGTAAGTCAGAAAGAGAAAAACAAATATCATGTATTAACGCATACATGTGGAATATAGAAAAATGGTATAGATGATCTTATTTGCAAAGCAAAAATAGAGACACAGGTGTAGAGAACAAATGTATGGATGCATTCTTTTCTGAAAAAATTATGCCTTTTAGCCATTTACCTACTAAAAACTTAGCATATTTAAGAGGAGATTAGAGAACAAAATAAATATTGAACCAAAAAGAGTTATAGTAGAAATGGTACTGCTTAAATTTCTGAAAGCATTTGTAAGTTTTCACAGGATCTTTAAGTCTCTTAAGCATCAACAGTAACATAGTATAGGGAACGTAGAGCCATTGTTAGGTTTTGCAAACACATTCATGTTATTGCATTGTTGGATGAAAACCATAAAGTCGAGGATTTAACAATTTTGGGTGGAATGACTTCCCTGGTGGTCCAGTGGTAAAGAATCCACCTTTTTATGCAAGGGATGTGGGTTCCATCCCTGGTCAGGGAACTAAGATCCCACATGCCGCAGGGCAACTAAGCCCACGCACCACAACTACAGCCCACGTGCCACAAACTACAGAGCCCACACGCTCTGGAGCCTACATGCCACAACTAGAGAGAGAAAACCCGCATGCCACAACTAGGGAGAAGCCCGCACACCACAATGAAGAGCCCGCATGCTGCAACAAAAGATCCCGTGGGGCTTCCCTGGTGGTGCAGTGGTTGACAGTCTACCTGCTGATGCAGGGGACACAGGTTCGTGCCCCGGTCCGGGAAGATCCCACATGCCGCAGAGCGGCTGGGCCCGTGAGCCCTGGCCACTGAGCCTGCGCGTCCGGAGCCTGTGCTCCGCAACGGGAGAGGCCATGACAGTGAGAGGCCCACGTACCGCAAAAAAGAAAAAAAAAGATCCCGCATACCTCCTCAGTGAAGATCCTGTGTGCCACAACTAAGACCCGATGCAGCCCAAAATAAATTAAATAAATAATAAAATTTTAAAAAAATGTAGAGTGGAGAAACAAGCATAAATAGATGCAGATATATCACAGATGCAGATATATATTCTAAGAGGATAGTTTATAGTGATACAAGACTACCTCAGGAAATAAGAAAAATCTCCAATACATAACTTATACTCTAACTAGAAAAAGAAAATCCAAAGTAAGTAGAAAATAAGAGACAAAAATGAAAAGATCAATAAAAGTAAGAGCTGATTCTTTGAAAAGATAAACAAAATTGACAAACCTTTAGCCAGATTCATCAAGAAATAAAAGAGAAGGAGCCCAAATGTAAAATCAGAAATGGAAGAGAAGTTACAGCTGACACCACAGAAATACAAAGGGTAAGCGATTACTACCAACAATTATATGCCCAAAAAATTGGATGACCAAGACTGAATCAGGAAGAAATATAAAATATGAACAGACCAATTACAAGTAATGAAACTGAATCGGTAATTAAAAAAAAAAAACTGTCAACAAACAAAAGTCTAGGAGCAGATGGCTTCTCAAGTCAATTCTTCCAAACATTTAAAGAAGATTTAACACCTATCCTTCTCAAACTATTACAACAAGTTGAAGAAGATGGAACACTTCTGAACTCAAATTATGAGGTCAATGTCACCCTGATACCAAAAACCAGACAAAGACAAAACAAAAAAAGAAACTTACAGGTCAATATCACTGAGAACATAGATGCAAATCCTCACTAAAATATTAGAAAACTGTATTCAACAGTATAATGATCATACACCATGATCAAGTGGGATTTATCCCAGGCACGCAAGGATGTTTCAATATCTGCAAATCAGTTAACGTGATAAACCACATTACTAAATTAAAGAATAAAATCATATGATCATCTCAACAGATGCAGAAAAAGCTTTTGACAAATTCAGCAACTGTTTATGTTAAAACTCTCAACAAAGCGGGTATGGAGGCCACAACAGTGAGAGGCCCGCGTACCAACAAAAATAAAAAGCTGAGGACCTGAATAGACATTTTTCCAAAGAAGACATACAAATGGCCAGTAGGCACATGAAAAAATGCTTAACGTCACTAATCATCAGGGAAGTGCAAATCACCTCACAACTGTCAGAATAGCTATGATCAAAAAGACAACAAATAACAAGAGTTAGCAAGGCTGTGGAGAAAAAGAAACACTTGTGCACTGTTGGTAGGATTGTAAATTGGTGCAGCCATTATGGGAAACAGTATGGAGGTTTCTCAGAAAATTAAAAATATAACTACTGTCATTTGATCCCATAATTTTACTTCTGTATATTTACTCAAAGCAAAACCACTAATTTGAAAAGATATATGCACCCCTATGTCCAATGCAGCATTATTTACAATAGCCAAGATAGGGAAGCAACCTAAGTGTTTGTTGATAGATGAATGCATAAAGAAGACATAATATATATAATACATAGTGGAATATTATTCAGCTTTCACAAATGAAATATTACCATTAGCAACAACATGAGTGGATCTACAGCAAATATGCAAAGTGGAATAAGTCAGACAGAGAAAGACAAATGCCCCATGATCTCACTTATATGTGCAATCTAAAAAACCAACCAACCATACAAAATACAATGAAAACAGACTCATAGATACAGAGGACAATGGGTGGTTTCCAGAAGGGAAGGAGGTAGGGGATAGATGAAATAGGTTCAGGCAATTAAGAGATGAAAAATCTCTAGTTATATAATTAATGCCATGAGGATGTAATATACAGCATAAGGAATATGGTCAATAACATTGTAATAACTTTATATGGGTCAGATGGTTACTAGACTTACCGTGGTGATCATTTCATACTGTATGCAAATGTCAAATCATTATGTAGTACACCTGAAACTAACATAATATTGTGTGTCAACTACATGTCAATAAAAAATGTACTATAAAATAAAAAAGAAGTGAGCTGTCAATAGGCTTTTTGAAAGAAAATTGCTGCCCTCCATGATTCCCATTACCCTCCCACATCTTTTGGAAAAGGGTGGGAGAGGGAGACTACTTCTTTCAAAACAATTCCAGACAGGCAAATTTTCTAAGACTTTTTACCGAAAGTCTGGAGCATGTCCTCTGCAGTGTGGAAAGAATAAAAAGCAGGTGAGAGAGGTTGGTTAGAGAGCTGCTTGGGCAGGGGAGCAACAGGTAACTGAGTGCTTCTAGGGAATAATTGAACACTTTTAACCAATATGTCAAAATATGCATGAGTGCTTCCTTGGAACAAATATAAGCCACATGGGAGAGTGAACCTAGAGCTCTTTTAAGTCCTACCGGAGAGAAATACCTAAAAAGTGTGCCAGGATTCTAGAAACTATGAGGAGTGAGCTACACACACACACCCATACACACACAAGAAACAGGAATGAACAGTGAAGCCATCAACTGAAAGTATTGCTTATGTTGTGAAAGTTTCACCTGGAGAGTACCATCAGGAGAATGTTTAGTACCAAGGACAGATCCCACAATAAAGTACCTCCATTTAAACATCAGCCAGGCACACACAGCAAGAAGCCAATAACCATTCATGTAGGAAATGTAACTGATCTCTTCCCTTAACTGTCTCCCTTCTCATCACATCTCTACTCTCTAGCTACAAATGAATTAGTTTGGTTATTAGAGAGGGGTGGGGTTGAGTGGGAGGAAGATTAGAATAGAACAACCATACCCACTGCAAATTGATAGATTACTGTGGCCCAGGCTGGAGGATGGGAGAGGAACTGCTGTTAAATCACATTTGACATTGTGGTAGATTACGTTGTTTTCCAACATTTCTTTGTTCCCTCTCTGCCACTGTTTCATTACCTACCTCATTGTAAGAAGAGTGTAATTTCTCACCTTGCTGATGTTGAACTTGGCCATGTGAGTTTCTGTGGCTGATGGAATGTTAGTATGACTGGAACAGAGGTTTCAAATAATGTGCTTTCAGGATTGGTTTTGATCTCTTGCACTTCTGTTTATCATGAGAAGAAAATGCCCTGGGTAGTAACTGGTTGAAGAATGATGAAGACAGGTGAGAAAGATGTGAACTGAACTGAAGCCTAATATACAGCTTAGACCAGCTGAACCCAGGGGAGTTCAGAAGAATTATACTCCACAGACCCCAGAGTAAGAAATAAACACTATCCCTGCCAGCCACTGACATTTTGAAGACATTTTTAATGCAGTGAAAAACTGGCTATTGCAAGCAATTTGATTACCATAAAGTATTGGCCATTCTAATTTCTTAATTAAGATTGTTACTTTAATATGACCACAGAACATTTTACTATCTAAAAGTTATTTTTAAAACTTTGAAGTCAAAGACTGAGATTGTTTTCAACAGCAAGAGAAAAATACTTTTCCACTGACTACTTGTTAAAGGGAAAATGGAAAACAAGAATTAAGTTGCATATTATTGAGTACCACAAATTTTGTCTATTTTTCTAGCTTTTAAACAGTTTTCCAGAGTAATAAGACCCCTTTCCATTCAAAAACAAACATTAACAGCACATATAAGCATATACTAATTCTTAACTTTGTCACATAAATTAATTGGCATAAAAAAGGTCAGAATATATGTTTTTCAAATGTACAATGTGTAAAACTAAGTCAACAAGGACACAACCTGAATTAGTTTCATTGTGTGTGAAAAATGCTTTTACAAGTTTACTCATTTCTAAGGCTAAGGATGAAATGAGGACAAGAAACATCTTTATCATTCATAATTCGGTTAAACTTGGACAATATTTGTTGCAGGCCCTAACATTTCACTTAAAGAATTTACAAAGGTCACAATCCAAGAATGAACACCAGAATGTTCTTTAGGTATATAACAATAAAGTAAACATTTGTGTTATAGACATTAGCTGATGTTATGTTATGGTACACAAGCTAAATTAATACATCTCATATTATCTATCCAGTGACAATCCCCCCCTTTCAAATAACAGAGAGAAAGAATTTCTATAAATAGTTTTCATCACATCAGCCTGAGCCCAGGCCCATTTCATACTAGATAATAAGATGATGTTAACCTTTTGATTTTTTTCTCTAGCAGATTTCATCCTATTTTAAATCAGACACAAACAAAATCCTACAGGAAACATAATAAGAAGTGAAATTAGAGGAACTTTTTCACCCTCTGTGATGTGCTAGGATATATTTAATCTAATGATCAGCGGCCACCGAGTAACTGAATATCCCAGAGTCTGAACTGCTACAGAGCCTGTGCATTTTACTCCTCTTATTTTTAGCTCTAAATAAGTCTGCATGACACTAAATTGCTGCTTTTGATAAGAAGTTGCATATATTTGTAGTGTTTATTCTCAAGGTTGGTAGGTATATTTTAGCATGTACTTGAAGAGGTATACTTGAAAATATACTTACTCATAAGAATGAATATATGGGGCTTTAAAGGCAATTTTAAAGTAGCTCTAGAAATTTGAATTCTAAACCTTCAAAAAATTTTAGCATCCTTTTTGATTATGAAATAACAAGTCTTTTAAAAAATATTATAGTCACTAAGGTGATGAAAATACTAAGAGACTTCTCTTGTGGAAAAACAAAATAAAAAACACACAGGTGGGCTTCCCTGGTGGCGCAGTGGTCGAGAGTCCGCCTGCAGATGCAGGGGACACGGGTTCGTGCCCCGGTCCGGGAAGATCCCACATGCCGCGGAGCGGCTGGGCCCCTGAGCCATGGCCGCTGAGCCTGCGCGTCCGGAGCCCGTGCTCCACAACGGGAGAGGCCACAACAGTGAGAGGTCCGCGTACCGCAAAAAAAAAAAAAAAAAAAAAAAACACACACACAGGCAATATAATTGAGGAGTTTCAACCACCTGTTTTTTGATAAGGTGAATTCTTCTTATTTTTGCTATGTTAACCCTCAAAAAGAGTATTTTTCTACTCCTGCCACATAAAAATAACTATAAGAAAAAGATGGTTAGGGTAACTTACTCTGAGCATAGCAAAGTGATCTTACTACAACTGTAAGATTTTAAAAGGGTATAAAAATTATAAAGCACTTGTAAACAGACCTTCTTATGACCTCAAATTTCCTTTACCTTATGTATACCTTCTGTGAAAATTGATTGCTCATATATAATATTCCCTTTCCTGGTAATTAGCAGAGCTGAAATCTAAACTTCTCCCAAGAGCACAATAATCCCATCTCCAAAGACAGCTTGGAAGAAATACGGTAGCAATGCAAGCTTTCTTATCTCTAGGACCATTCAATGGCTAAGTGAGAAAATTTGTAATTTAAAATAGCTGGTTTCCAACACACAAAGTTGCTGATGGTAGCAAAGCTCTCTAAATTATATTATAGTCTTAGCACAACCATAAGGAAAGCCATTTCTAAAGGAGGAACCTTTAATATCATTCTCCACATGTTTAATTTCAGATAATAACCAGGTGGTTCAGAACTTATTTATAGAGCTAATTTGAAGGAGGTGAATTAGAACTCTTCTGAATGTTAAAACTTCACCAGTAAACAATCCTGCCCGCCCGTTTAACCACACAACCAGAGGAAAAATTGTACAGAATTACCTTCAACAAAGTATTAGTGTACAGGTGGCCAATCCCCATAGGTATGTCTATCTTCACAAAATTAAGTGGAGTGACTGCTTGCCTAGCAGCGTATTCAGTAGTAATGCCTTTTTCCCCCCTCACACTCCCAGGGCCATTTTTGGTGTCCTCTTTTCTCTGCTTTATTCTTCCAGGCCATTTTCCTACTTTCATCCCTAAACTCATTTATCTTTGAATCACAGGCAAGTGAAAAATTGCAGTCATTGGGCACATAGATGACTTCTATTCTTTGAAGATTTAAGTTACTCTTTACTGCCATTTCTTTCAACACTACTTTTTTACATTTCTCAGTCATTTCATTATCTATAAATATGATCCTTCTATTACCCATTCTCTAGGCTCCTCTCAGATCCTCCTCCTATGAACTTTTCCTCTACCCTTTATTAGCCTTTCACTTCCATGCTCATGTTCTGGATCTTGTCATTATAAACAAATACAACTCCTTCCTAACATCAATTTCATGCATAACACTAATAGTTACTTTTTATCTTTAGCTCACTCCCTTTGATACTGCAACTCCATCAACACTTTCACACCCACGAGAACCTATAATCTATAGATCTGACTACCATTTTACCATACCTTACCATGCTTGTATCATCATTATTTTCTACCTCAGTTTTGACTCCATACCCCATCAATAAAATTATTCCCTTCCATATATATTTTAACTCTCGTCACTCTTTTCTTATCACTTTAGCAAAACCCTAACCCTAGTTAAATCCAACTCTCTGCCTCCTCTGATCCTATACATAAGTAACTAAATACGGCCAGAGAATTACACACAATTACGCTGACTGTTTACACACACATTACTATCAATGTCAAGTACACGATCTACAGAGTTGCGTGGCAGTCATACTGTATTTCCCTGACATGTTCACTTTCTTCACTCACAGTTGGTGAGTCTGCTACCATTTTACTGAGGAAAAATATCATAGAGTATCTGTAAATCCCCACATCACCGAACTATATATACTCTGTCTTCTCTCCCTTTACTATAGATGAAATACCCATGTCTCTAGCTAAAACCATGTGCATTCATTCTCACCCCCTATTGAATATTTTAAAATATGGCTATTACCGTTCTTTTACCTCTTTTCACCTCCATGTTCTGGCACCATGATCCAAGCCATAACAATTTCTCACTAGAGTTATTATAGTGGCCTCTGAATTTGTCCCTCTGCCCCCACCCTTCTCCCTTAGAATCTCCCAGGTCATGTTACTTTTTTTTTCTTTAAACCATCCAATGACTTAAAAGAATAACCAGATCCTTATGATAGACTACAAGGCTCTATCTGATTTTACCTTCCCTTTCCTCTCCAATCACATCTCCCCATTATTTCCTCCAAGCACTCTGACCTTCTTTACTATTCCTCAAACACTCTGGGGAAGCTTTGACCTAAAGATTTTGCACATGTTCCTGGTTTTGACTTGAATACTCTTCCTATAAACAATGTTATATTTCACCAACTTTGGGTCTTTGCCTAGTTTAACTTCATGAGACTTTTTCATCTCCTTATTCATTGCTTCATTTTTCTCCATAGCATTTGTTAATATCTGATTATTTTATTATGCTTATTCATTTTGTTCATTGTCTATCCATATCCACTAAAACATAAGTATCAGTGGAAAGATTTTTTGTCTATTCTTTTTTTAAGAATTTCTAGCTGTATGTCTGGCACACAGTAGGCATTAATATATTTGAATAAATTAATGAATAACCTTCACTGATAATTGGGGGTTGATTAAAATCCCATAGTTCCACAAGAAGAAAATCGTGATATACTTTTCATGTGATATATTTTTATGATTCCTAAGGACATACTGGAATACATTAAAATCCCTCTTAAACTTTTCTCTTAGATGCTAACCTGTAATAGCATCCTAAATCAGATTTATAATCAAAATATAATAACCTCAATAGTCTTGTCATGAGCTATTTTAGAAGAAATTCTCTATAACAGTTCTATTCAAGGATTATAATTTTTTAGAAATTTCCATTTTATTGAAAGTGAAAACTTGGTTGCTAAGCTTACTCCATCAATATTTCTATCTAAGTTTGACTGTAAATTGCCTGGGACAAAAGAGAGTGGGAATTTTAGGATTAAGATGGAATGACATTTCTACTAATGTATAACTAACATTTTGATTTATAAGAAATGCATAAATTCCATTGTATCTCCTTTTGAAAAAGACTATTTTTCTAACAAATGTCTACATATTATATACAGACCAAAACTGGTTTGTATATTTGATTTATGGACAATTAATAGTCAGGCTATCCTATCTTTTCATTCATGTATAGAACAGCTTTTACTTTATTGGACAGTTCAATATTCTTAGGAACCAGTTCCTACTAACTTTAATTCCTTCCTTCTTTTATACTACAAATAATTCTCACTTCTATCAGTATATTCCCATCCTATACTCAGAATAACACCTGCAACCTGGATTAACTTTATCACGACGCATGAATGAAAGTATAGTTGCCTGCAGTTGGCATATAGAAATGCTAAACTCATTTAGAATAGGGTCACAAAAGTCAACCTTCCTTCATCGCCAGAGAGACAATAAGCAAGCCAGCAAGTGGGTACATCTTTTTGAAGTGTCAAATAAACATAATTATAATAAATAACTCATATTTTGTACTAACATGTCCTCATGTTCTAAGCATAAGAATGACATAATCAGATTTGAACTTTAGGAAAATCAGACCAGAATGATTTTAATAAATGAAGGCTTCTAACATATCCTCTCTCTCACTCTTACCAAAATAGCAAGAGGAAAACAAAAGAAGCAAAATCCATTACTTTAACTGGAGGTAGACATGATGAATTGGAGCCCAATAGCCATTTTAATATATTTCTAGAGTGTTTTCATATATTGCAGAAGCTAGAATTCTGCATTTTCCAGAAACTCTGGCAGCTACAGCTCTGTATATAACTTTGGTTCTGCCAGTCAGATACACTGCCAGGACATTTGCATTGTTAATGTGGTACGGGGGCCATTTATACTCTTTCTTTTGTTTCTGCTAGCAAAGACCATCACAGGGTGTCTGGTTTTCTGTGGCAGCATTAACAAAGATATTAACGTGTGGTCACTTGATCCATGACTATTAATAAGAATTGTGTAGGGTATCCATTTTCCTAGTGACTTTTTGCAGGTGTTTCTGGAAGCTGCAGTTGTAACAGTGGCTCCCTGATCACGGGGATTTTCTGAGAACGGCTTTTTGATTTTAAGTCTTCTGATCTTCCTTATTTGGTAATATGGCACAGCATGACTCTTGAGCTGGCATTCGGAATGGCAGGTTTCTAATTTTCTTAATCAAAGAAGAGCATTACCTCCCATTGTGACTCTCTTCTTTACTGAAGTCCTTTTGAAAGCTCAACCTAAAATGTATTTCTTAAGCTTAGCCAACAACTTTTAAAACCATTTAAAATACACTGCAACAAACCTTTTTGTGCTTCAAACATCTAAAATACCCTTATTCATCCAAAATATATATGACACTTCCACCAAACAACCAAAACCAGATAATGTGATTTTAAAAAATGGACAAATGATGTGAATAGACAATTCTCCAAAGAAGATATACAAATGGCCAACAAGAATATGAAATGCTGCTCAACATCACTAATCATAAGAGAAATGCAAACCAAAACCACAATGAAATAGCATCTCAAATCCATTAGGATAGCCACTATCAAAAGAATAGGAAATGAGTATTGACAAGCATGTAGAGAAAGTGGAATCTTGTGCATTGTTGGTGGGAACATAATGGCGCAGCAATTATGGAAAATGGTATAAAGGTTCCTCAAAACATTAAAAATAGAATTGCCATATGAGCTGGCAATTTTCCTTCTGGGTGTATATCCAAAAGATCAAAGCAGGATCTCAAACAGATGTGTGAAACTCCTATTCATTGCAGCATCACTCATAAGAGCCAAGCTGTAAAAGCTACCCAAATATCTATCAACATACAAAAGAAAAAATAAAATGTAGTATATACATATAATGGAATATTACACAGCCTTAAAATAAAATGAAATCCTGTCACATGCTAAAACATGGATAAACTTCAAGGTCATTACGCTCAGTGAAATAAGCCAGTCACAAAAGGACAAAATACCGTATGATTCTACTCATACGAGGTATCTAAGGAATCAAAATCATGAAGCAGAAAGTAGAAAGGTAATTGTGAAGAGCCACTGGGAGGGGAGGGAGAATTAGTCTTTAGTGAATTAAGTTTCAGTTTTTCAAGATGAAAAAGTTCTAGAGATCTGTGGCACAACAATGTAAATACACTTAACATACTGAAGTGTACACTTAAAAATCTTTGTCAGTAAACTGAATGTGATTTTTTTTACAACAATATAAAAGTCCACGTTCTCTGAAACTGACCCTTGACTATTTTACAACGTTGAATGTCAAACCAAATATCACATAATATCAAACAAATACCATAACCATGCTATATATATTACAAAGGAAATGGACTTTATAGTCACCAATAAATAAATCACAGCTCCACTCTCCAGAAAGTTTCAATTTTGAGAGAAATAAATGCAGTAAATTATAGCTTCCTCTTATCAAAGTTTAGAAGGGGCCATGATGTGAGATAAAGTGGGCTCAATTATTTGAAAATGCCATTTGGCATCCCCAACAAACAGCATTCTAGTGAATTTGGAAAAATTCACCAGTGGCCACATCAGCCCTGACACATCAGACTTTGCATAGATTTCCAAAGAATCATGAGGCTTTTCCAATGTGGAGAACATTTTCCAGAGTTGGAGAATAACTGCACCCAAATTTGGAGAAATGAGAGTAGACATGAAAGCTTTCCATAAGAGAAAGAAAAAATGGCTTTAAGCTACTTGTATTACAAAAAGCAACAGCAATTAGATATTTCAACATACATACAGCAAACCCAGCTAAAATCAATCTTTGACACAACTTATTGCTGTGTGGCTGATTCAGTGAGGATAAAAGAATTTCCCTAAAATAAAATGATTCTCTGCCTAAATGAGCAATGGGTATTCTGCCAATTTTTCAGTCAGATGTCCCACGAAAACTATCGGGCAGAGCAATATTATTTTCTTGGAAGAGAAAGTAAGCTCAGCAGAAATTCACGTAAAAAGCACATTCCTGCAGTGGCTGTAACCTATTAAGTCTTCTTCTATTCTCAGCTCTTTCTCCTCTCCCTTAATCCTCTGAATGTCTGATGCTAATTCACATCAACAGTATCTTTTCCAGGTTGAGTACTAAAAATACAAAATAAAAAAAGATTCTAACAGAAGCACCCAATCAAATGTAGGAAAAAGATCCACTTATTTTCAGGTGGAGTCAAGGGGAAAATAAGAGTCTTGAATATTTTGTATTCATTCAAAGATAAATAGAAAAAAAATAATATGGACGCCATGTAAGTATTCTACGATGCATTAGAAGATAAATGATAAAAGATAAAGAACACACTTTAGAGGAAGATTTACAGTATAAAATATAAATAATTTTTAGGTACCAGATGTTTTACAATCTGAAGGAAAAAATAAATATAATAAAAAAGAGGACACGTAAGATAAAATTACGTCTCAGGTAAAAGATAAGCTGACATTATTATTTAAGTCAGAAGGCATATAACTGAAGCCATTAGAAACAAGATTAAAATTGAATTTAAAAAATTATAATTTTGAGGGGATATTTGAGAGGCTCTTTATGAATACTAAGAAAAGGAAAATAAATGGAAATTGTTCAAGAGAAGTTGAGAGGACCAAGAAAGAAATGAGGAAGATTAAAAATACAGATACTTCAGAACAGAACAGAATAAGTGGAAAGGAAGAGATCAAGATGGCAAAGAGGATGTGGAGATCACATCCCTTCATGAAAACATCAAAAATACATCTACATGTGGAACAATTCTCACTGGAAACTAGAAGAAGCACTCCTTTACAACAAAGGCTGTAAGAAAGATACACACATAATTGGTTAGGAAGGGAAGAAAGGAGATCTGGTCGGGACCTGTGCCCCTAGGAGGGGACTCAGAGGAAAAGGGAGATTGCAGGGGTGAATACCCACCCACACTAGGGAGTGAGCAGGTCAAGCCATGGACTGGGCACCCCAGTCGTGGGGTCCTATGTGGAAGAGACAAGCAACCTTGGCTGGTTGGAGGAGCTCTGGAACAGATAGAAAGGCTGAAGAAGACTGAACTCTGCTCATGAGAAGTACATACACACACACTTACACACACACTGGCCTGCCCCCAAGGCAAGGCGGAGAGAGGTCTGATCTAGCAGCTGCAAGGTTTCCCAGGACTGCCTTGCTGCACACCCCAGCCCCAAATGAGTGACTGCTCCAGCCCCACTCACTCCATGACACAGTACAACACTAGATCTGAAACAAACAGGACTGGGGAAATGAGTCGACCTTGGGACACAGAGGTGACCCAGTCCCAGAGGAAGCCCAGGTGGGGTGGTGGCAGCAATTGTTGGCACTTACTCAAGTGGTATCCCAGAAGAAGCCCAGATTTCTGATGGCAGCAAGTCTGCCACAGCCCACCCCTGATACTCGCAGAGAAACCACATGGGCCTCACCTCCCCTGCAGAGTGGTTTCACACAGAGTGAGAGCAGCAGAGGCTGGGCACACTGATGAGACATGACAGACAAAGGGGACTTGGCCCCAAGGCAGAGGGGAAAACAGTCTGCTCCAGTGACTGCCAGGTCTCCTGATAGCATTTCACCATGATATATTCAGAGTGTTGAAAGAGAGAAACCTGCAATCTACCATACTCTACCAAGTAAGATCATTGTTTAGAATAGAAGGAGAGATAAAGAACTTCCCAAACAAAAACTAAAAGAATTAATCAATATTAAACCTACCCTAAAAGAAATGAGCAGTTAAATCCTACACTATATTGAGATGTGACAAATGCTATAGGAAAAGTAAAGCAAGGAGGAGGGGTAGGGAGAGCAGGGGATTGAAAGTTATTAAAACAGGGGCCTGGAAATTCCTGCATTTGCAGTAACATGGATAGACCTAGGGAATATTAACACTTAGTGAAATAAGTCAGACAGTGAAAGACAAATACTGCAAAATATCACTTATAAATGGTATATAAAAATAATACAGATGAGTGTATATGCAACACAGAAACAGACTCACAGATACATGAAACAAACTAGTGGTTACCAAGGGGAGAGGGAAGAGGGGAGGAGCAAATTGGGGTATGGGATTAAGAGATACAAACTGCTATAACCAAAACAGATAAACAACAAGGACATACTGTATAGCACAGGAAACTATAGTCATTACCTTGTAATAACTTTTAACGGAGTATAATCTGTAAAAATACTGAATCACTATGCTATACACCTGAATCTAATATAACACTGTAAATAAACTATACTTCAATGAAAACAAAAACCTTACATAGCTTTGGTAACAAACAAAAAAGAATAAGTGGGAAAACACTTTTTCAAAAATCTAAGGAAACATGGTTCTTAAGTTTTTAAATTCCTGAATCTGTATCTGGCAAGAGTTCACTGGCAAGGGCTCAATAAAGCAGAAATTACTATTAAAAAGTTATTCACAGGACTTCCAGTTTCTGTTCAGCCTGTTAGAAGCTAAGCAGCTGCCACTCCATCCTAACAACAATCAAAAAGCTGAGCAACCTAAAAAGTGAGAGCTCTACCTGGATCCTTCAAAGGGCAGTGGGGGTGCCAGTGGTGGTGTAACAGGACAAACCATTGTTCGAAAACTGGAGATATTCACAGGCAAATACAGAGAAATACAACTTACCTGAACAGAAAACCACAAGCTGAAACTGCCCCAGAAATAGTGCTGCAGTGGGAGAGCCTGACCTATAATCAATAAATTTCTGGAAGCCCACTGTAGACAACTTTGAGAGTTAAAAACTCCAGGAAACCCAGTCAGACAGGAGCCTGCACAAGTTGGTGAGATTTACCTATGGGAGCTTGACTAGGTTTTCACAGAAAATATCAGAGAAAACCCCTCTCAGGCTGCAGGCAGGGAACGAGGAAGAGGAGCTATTTTAAAATGTACCAGGGCATTTGGTTTTTCTTAACAAGACCTGCCCTCAGGGGAAACTAGTTAACCAGAGTCAAAGCTGCTGCTGTTTATTAGAACCTAACTGACCTGGGGGGAAAAAACATGCAACCCTGCTAGCTCTAATTTTCTACTTGGAGAGAAGAAAATACCCAATACTAGTGCACTTTAGCTATTTTGTCCCTCATCTGTGTGGGACAAATTATCTCATTTGTCCCACACAGATGAGAAGCTCTGTGTGCAGTTCAGAAGCATGGGCAGACTAAAAATCTGAGACCTAACTATAACACTATAGTAGAGCTTTCTCTCTCTCCACAACTTGCTACTACATTAGTGAAAGCCTAGCTACAGAAGTTTCTTTTATCCAGTACAAATATAGTTACCAAAAAAGCAAAGACAAAAACAAGACATACTCAAGGCAAAACCACAGATTCAAGAGACAGAGTGAGCATCAGAAAGAGACCCCAAAATGGCACTAATGTTGGAATTATGAGACCAGAAATTAAAAAAAAAACTAGGATTAGCATGCTAAGGGTTCTCCTGGATAAAGTAGATAGAATGCATAAACACATGGGTGATATAAGAATAGAGATGAAAATTCTAAGAAAGAAGTAAAAGAAATGCTAGAGATCAAAAACACTGAGAGAAATGAAGAATATCTTTGTCAAGCTAATTATTAGCAAATTAGACACAGCTGAGGAAAGAATTTCTGAGCTTGAGGATATCAAAATAGTACTCTCCTACACTGAATAAAGCAAACAGACTAAAAACAAACAAAACATAATATCCAAGAGCTGTGGAACAACTGCAAAATATGTGACATATGGGTTATAGGAATTCAAGAAGGAAAAGCAAGAGAGAAAGGAGGAGAAGCAATATTTGAAAGTAATGGCTGAAAACTCCAAATACCAAACCACATACCCAAGAAGCTTGGAGAACAAGCAAGGTAAATGCTGAAAAACTGCCCCTCAACAAGTTACTTTCAAATTACAGAAAATAAAGGACAAAAAAAGAATCCTGAAAGACAAGAAGATGGGGAGGTGCATACCTACCATAGAAATATAACAACAATTATATTATAACATATTATTATATTTATAATATAAATAACAATTATATCTGACTTCTCCTCAGAAAGCATGCAAAGACGACGATAGGGGAGTAAAATATTGAAACTGTTGAGGAAATTTTAAAAAGCTCACAAACCAAGAATTCTATATCCTGCAAAATTATCAGAAATGAAAGATAAACACTTTCCCAGACAAACAAATGTTGAGGGAATTTATTACTAGTACACTGCCTTGCAAGAGATGTTAAAAGAAGTCCTTTAGAGAGAAGGAAGTTACATAGGTACAAAACTTGGATCTCCATAGAGGAAGAGTATCAGAGAAAGGAATAAATAAAAATAAAAACTTTAATTTTTCTAGATTGCACTAACATAACAATCTGTTTAAAATAATAAAAGCAACAATGCATATGAAAAAGCAACATAAATAACAGCAATGATACACGGGGCAAAATGGAGGAACTAAGATTATTTTGTTCTTATAAGGTACACTAGCTGTGAAGTGGTAACACGTCATTTGAAAGTATACTGGGATTAGTTGTAAATGTATATTGCAAACTCAAAGGCAGCCATATGAAAAAGTGAATAAATAAATAAAACTGGTATAATAAGAGAGGAGAGAAAATGGAATCATAAAATGCTCAAGTACAACCACAAAAGGCAGAAAAAGAGAAGATGAAAGTAGGAAAAAGATCAAAGGCAACACAGAAAACACTAATAAATATAGATGTTAACACAACTATATCAATAATCACTTTAAATATCAATAGTCTAAAGACCCTAGTTAAAAGACAGTGGTTGTCAGAATGGATCAAAAAATAAGACAACTATATGTTGCCTACACGTTAAATATTAAGACACATAGGTTAAAGGTAAATGGATGAAGGCAGGTATAACATGCTAAAAAAAAATGAAGGCAGTTATACTGGTCTTTGGACAGGGCACAATTCAGACCAAGAAAGTATCACCAATAAATAGGGGCATTATGTAATGATAAAGGTACCAATTCTCTTAGAAGGCCAAACAATTCTCATTGTGTATGCACCTAACAAAAGTGTTAAATTCTATGAGGTAAAAACTGCTTGAACTCTAAGGAAAAATAAATGAACCCACTTTATAGTTGGGACTTCATCACTCCTCTACCAACATGGAGAGACCCAGCAGGCAGAAAATCAAAAAGGAGATAGTTGAATCAACACCACCATCGGTCAACAGGATATTACCGACATCTACAGATTACTTCAACCGACAACAGTAGAATACACGTTATTTTCAAGCTCAAATGGAACACTGACCAAGGTAGACTCTACTCTGGGCCTTAAAACACAAATTTTACAGAATGAATTTCATACATCTGCTCTCATTCAACAATGGAATTAAACTCGAAATCAATAACAGCTGAAAAATCCCCAAATGCACGGAGATTAAACAATGCACTTTAAATAATACCTGAGTCAAAGAAGAAATCTCAAGAAAAGATAAAGACATTTTTAAATCCATAAAAACAAAAATTTATGAAAATTTGTGGCATTCAGCTAAAGCTGGACTTCGAAGGAAATTATAGCATTGAACGTATACCCAATAGCAATTCGTAATTTAAGCATACACACAGCAAACCCAGCAAAAATCACTCTCTAACAATGGATCACTGTGTGGTTGGTTCTGGGAAGTAGGAGAAGGACTAATGTGCAACCCAGGCTATAAGAAAGATAAACATGTAATCGGTTAGGAAGGGAAGAAAAGAAAGCCAGTCTGAACGTGTGCCCCTAGGAGGGGACTCAGAAGAAAAGGGAGATTGCAGGGGTGAACACCCACACTAAGGAATGAGCAGCACAAGGCATGGACTGGGTTTCCCAGTCCTGCAGTCCTATGTGGAGGAGACAAGCACCCTTGGCTGGTTGTAGGACCTATGGAACAGATGGAAACACTGAAGAAGACTGAACTCTACTCATGACAAATACACAAACACACACACACACACACACACACACACGGGCTTGCCCCCAAGGCAAGACGGAGAGAGGTCTGATCTAGCAGCTGCAAGGCTTTCCCAGGACTGCCTTGCTGCACACCCCAGCCCCAAATGAGTGACTGCTCCAGCCCCACTCACTCCATGACACAGTACAACACTGGATCCGAAACAAATGCGACTGGGGAAATGAGTTGACCTTGGGACACAGAGGTGACCCAGTCCAAGGGGAAGCCCAGGTGACAGCAATTGTTGGCATTTCCTCAAGTGGTGTCCCAGAAGCAGCCCAGATTTCTGATGGCTGCAGCTCGGCCAAGCCCACCCGATACTCACAGGGAAACCATTTGGGCCTCACCTACCCTGCAGAGCCGTTTCACCCAGAGTGAGAGCAGCAGAGGCTGGGGACAGTGATGAGACATGAGAGACAAGGGAACTTGCCCCCTAGACAGAGTGGAGAACAATCTGCTCCATTGACTGTCAGGTCTCCTGATAGCACTTCACCATGTGCCCCAGCCCAAGCCATGCAAATGCTCTGGCCCCACTCACCCCACACCACAGTCAGGCACCTGATCTGGGGTGGTCACGACCAGAGAAAAGACTCGACCATGGGCTGTGTCTGAGTGGAGCTGAACATGCCTACACAGGCAATGCACTGGACCTCTGCATGTGCGTATGCCCCACTTGCTTAAGCACTCCCCTCCTATGGGCAAAGAACATGGCATGGGGAAGGGAAAAACACACACATAAAGGGAACAGAGCCAGCTCCAGCCTGAAACCTCAGGGCTTCTGATCCAGCAACGTGGGCTCAGACTCTCCCCATGATAGGGCAGTGGTGGCCACTGAGAGGAAGTTCCACCTCATACTTGGTGCCAGCCCCTCCACTTCCAGTCCAATGCCCTACCAACATGGTAACTGCCAGCACATCCCAAGGAAGGAGGTGACTGATCCACCTCCGATCCAGCCATCCCACCAAAGGCACTGGGCACATGCAGTTTGCACTGGAACACTCACACATAAGAACACTCCTACAAGAGCACAATAGGTAACTGTTTCACCGAAATTCACAGAGGAAGAGAAAGTTAAAATCGTAAAGCAGAGGAAGTACATTCAACTGAAAGAGCAAAAGAAAACCACTGAATTCATAAGTGATGAAACAGAAATAAAAAACTTACCAGATAAAGAATTCAAAATATTCGTAATAAAATGTTTACTAAATTCGAAATAATAATTGACCTGAATACTCAACACTGTAACAAGGAACTAGAAAATATTAAAAAGACCCCATCAAAAATAAGTAATGCAATATCTGAAATTCAACAAAAAGCACACACTAGAAGGAATAAAAATAGCAGACTAACAATACAGAAGAACACATACGTGATCTGGAAGATAGAATATTGGAAATCACCCAGTCAGAACAGCCGAAAGGAAAACAATTTAAAAAATGAAAGCACCTTAAGAGATGGTTAGGATAACATTAAGCATTGCTACATTTGCTTTACAGGGGTTCCAGAAAGGCAAGAGAGAGAGAAGGGGATCAAAAATGTATTGAAGAAATTATAGCTGAAAACGTCCCAAACACGAAGAAGGAAACATATCCAGGTAGAGGAATCACAGATCATAATAAGATGAACCTCCCCCAACCAAAGAAAAACCCACACCAAGACTCCTCTGCCCAGCAAGATTACTGTTTAGAATAGAGGTAGAGATAAAGAACTTCCCAGACAAGCAAAAACTAAAAGAATTTATCAATATTAAACCTACCCTAAAAGAAATGTGGCAGGAAAAATCCCACTTGGAAAGGCAAATACATAGTAAGGATTAAAAATCACTTAAGCCGGTCGGTAGATTAAAAGACAAAATAGTGTAAAACAAATGAGATCCAAAACACAGAATGTGGGGGCAGGGAGTAAAAATATAGATCTTTTCGCACGTGTTTGAACATAAATGACTACTAGTTTAAAACTGGGTCACAAGGATGCTTCAAGGAAAGAAATACCTGTCAGTGTATTTTTGACCTTTTAACTCAGGGCAGATAGATGACAAACAAAATGAGTAGTTAAATCCTAACGTTTATTGAGCTGTGACAAATGGTACAGGAAAAGTAAAGCAGGGAGGAGGGGTAGGTAGGGCAGGGCATTGCAAGTTATTAAAACAGAGGCCTGGGAATTCCTGCATTTGCATCAACGTGGATGGACCCAGCGAATATTATGCTTAGCGAAATAAGTCAGAAAGTGAAAGAGAAATGCTGTATAATATCACCTACATGTGGAATCCAGAAAATAATACAAATCAGTTTATATGCAAAACAGAAACAGACTCACAGATATAGGAAATAAACTAGTCACTACTGAGGAGAGAAGGAAGTGCGGAGGAGCAAATTAGGGGTATGGGATGAAGCAATACAAACTACTATGTATAAAACAGATCATCAACAAGGATATATTGTATAGCACAGGGAATTATAGTCATTCCCTTCTAATAACTTTTAATGAAGTACAATCTGTAAAAATACTGACTCACTATGCTGTATACCTGAAACTAACATAATATTGTAAATTAACTACGCTTCAATGAAAAATAAAACTTACATAGCTCTGGTACCAAGAAAAGCAAACAAACAAACAAAAACAAATAAGTGGGAAAACACATTCCAAACATCTAAGAAAAAACTAGTTTGTAATTTTTGAAATTCCTGAATCTGTAACTGGCAAGGGCTCACCAAAGTAGGCCTCAATATTAAAAAGTTATTAACAGGACTTCCAGTTTCCTGTTCAGCCTGTTAGAAACTCAGAAGCTGCCACTCCATCCTCACAACAATCAGAAAGCTGAACAACCTGAAAAAGCAACAACTCTTCTTAGATGCTTGGGGCGGGGGGGTGGTGGTGGTAACAAATCAAAATATCTTTCCAAAATTGGAGATATTCACAGGCAAGTAGAGACTTACAACTTACCTGAGCAGAAGACCACAAGCTGAAACTTCCACAGGCACCAGTGCTGCAGTAGGAAAGCCTGAGCTATAACTGATGCATTTCTGGAAGCCCGCTCTGGACAACTCTGAGAGTTAAACGCTCCAGCAAACGCCGTCAGACAGGAGCCCCCACAAATTGGCGAGATTTACTTCCAAGAGCTTGACCAAGTTTCCATAGTAAATACCAGAGAAAACCCCCTTCAGGCGTCCAGCAGGGAAAGGAGAAGAGGAGCCATTTTAAAAAGCAGCAGCACGTTTTATTCTCCTTAACAAGGCTTGTCCTCAGGCGAAGCTAGTTAAGCAGATTCTAAACTGCTGGGATTTATTAGAGCCTAATTGACCCGGAGAAAACAGCAATATTCAAACCTGCTGGCTCTAATTTTCTACGGGGGAGAAGAAAATACCCAATAGCACTGCACTTTGGCTATTTTGTGGCACCTAAGGAAGGGTGGGGATGGGAAGCACTGTGTGCAGTTTACAGTCCAGAGGCATGGGCAGACTAAAGTACTGAGACCTGACTATAGCACTGTAGTAAAGCTGCCTCTCCCTCCAAAAATTACCACTACATTACTCAAAGCCTACTTACAGATGTTTCTTTTATCCAGTGTATCATATCCAGTTAACAAACAAAAGCAAAAAGAAAACATACTCCAAGGCAGACAGTCAGACAGGAGCCTGCACAAGTTGGTGAGATTTACCTATGGGAGCTTGACTAGGTTTTCACAGAAAATATCAGAGAAAACCCCTCTCAGGCTTCAGGCAGGGAAGGAGGAAGAGGAGCTATTTTAAAATGTACCAGGGCATTTGGTTTTTCTTAACAAGACCTGCCCTCAGGGGAAACCAGTTAACCAGAGTCTAAGCTGCTGGTGTTTATTAGAGCCTAACTGACCTGGGGGGAAAAAACATGCAACCCTGCTAGCTCTAATTTTCTACTTGGAGAGAAGAAAATACCCAATACTAGTGCGCTTTAGCTATTTTGTCCCACCTAAGGAAGGGTGGGGATGAGAAGCTCTGTGTGCAGTCCATACTCCAGAAGCACTGGCAGACTAAACATCTGAGACCTAACTATAACACTATAGTAGAGCTTTCTCTCCCTCCACAACTTGCTACTACATTAGTAAAAGCCTAGCTACAGAAGTTTCTTTTACCCAGTACAAATATAGTTACCAAAAAAGCAAAGACAAAAACAAGACATACTCGAAGGCAAAACCACAGATTCAAGAGACAAAGTGAGCATCAGAAAGAGACCCCAAAATGGCACTGATGTTGGAAGTATCAGACCAGGAATTAAAAACAAAACTAGGATTAGCATGCTAAGGGTTCTCCTGGATAAAGTAGATAGAATGCATGAACACATGGGTGATATAAGAATAGAGATGAAAATGCTAAGAAAGAAGGAAAAGAAATGCTAGAGATCAAAAACACTGTAACAGAAATGAAGAATCTTTGTCAAGCTAATTATTAGCAGATTAGACACAGCTGAGGAAAGAATGTCTGCGCTTGAGGTTATCTAAATAGTAATCACCTACACTGAATAAAGCAAAGAGACTAAGAAAAAAAACACAGAACATAAGATAATATCCAAGAGCTGTGGAACAAGTGCAAAAGATATGACATTAGGTTAACAGGAATTCCAGAAGGAAAAGCAAGAGAGAAAGGAGAAGCAGCAATATTTGAAACAATAGTGACTGATAATTACCCCAAATACCAAACCACATATCTAGGAAGCTTGGAAAACAACAAGCAAGGTAAATGCCTAAAAATTTCCCCTAGACATATAAGTTTTAAATTATAGAAAATAAAGGACAAAGAAAAAATCCTGAAAGAAAAGAAGCTGGGTGGGGAGGGGTACTTACCATAGAGATAATTATAGATGACTTCTCAGAAATCATGCAAAGACCACCACAGTGGAGGAAAATATTGAAAATGTTGAGGAAAAAACCCATCAACCTAGAATTCTTTACCCTGCAAAACTATCTATCAGAAATAAAAAATAAAGACTTTCCCAAACAAAAATTGAGGGAATTTGTTACTAGAACACTGCCTTGTTAAGAGATGTTAAAAGAAATTCTTTAGAGAGGAGGAAATTACGTAGGTACAAAACTTGGATCTCCGTAGAGGAAGAGTATCAGAGAAAGGGCTAAGTGAAGATAAAATAAAAATTTAACTGTTTCTAGATTGAGCTAACACATAAAAATTTGTTCAAAATATTAATAGCAACAATGCATATGAATAAGCAACATGAATAAAAGCAATGATATAAGGGGCAAAATGGAGGAATTAAGATTATCTTTTGTATTGTAAGGTACTCAAACTACCTGTGAAGTAGTACAAGGTTATTTGAAAGTATACGTGGATTAGCTGTAAATGTATATTGCAAACTCTGGTGCAGCCATTTAAAAAACGGAAAAACATAAATACATTTGATATAATGAGAGGAGAGAAAATGGAATCAAAGTGCTCAATTAAAACCACAAATAGCAGAGAAAAGTGAAAGATCAAAGGAGGAACAAAGATCAAAGGCAACACATAGAAAACACTAACAAATATGGTAGGTATTAACACAACTATATCAATAATCATTTTGAATATCAGTAGTCTAAGTGTTCCAATTAAAAGAGGCTGTCAGAATGGATCAAAAAATAAGACACAACTATATGTTGCCTATAGATAAATATTAAGACACTTACAGATTAAAGGAAAATGGATGAAGATAGGTATAACATGCAGACAACAAAAGTGAAGGCAGCTATACTGGTCTTTGGACAGAGTACACTTCAGCACAGGAAAGTATCAGGAATAAATAGGGGCATTACATAATGATAAACGGGTCAATTCTCCTAGAAGACATAACAGTTCTCATTGTGGAATATAGGTACCTAACAAAAGAGTGTCAAATTTTACAAGGCAAAAACTGAGAGAACTCCACGGAGAAATAAATGAACCCACTTTATGGGTGGAGACTTCTTCACTCCTCTAATCAAAAAGGGAGAGATCCAGCAGGCAGAAAATCAGAAAGGACATAGTTGAATCAACACCACCATCCGTCAACAGGGTATTATTGACATCTATAGATTACTTCATCCGACAACAGCAGAATACACGTTATTTTCAAGCTCAAATGGAACACTGACCAAGGTAGACTCTACTCTGGGCCTTAAAACACAAATTTAACAATGTATTTCATACATCTGCTCTCATTCAACAATGGAATTAAACTCGAAATAACAGCTGAAAAATCCCCAAATGCATGGAGATTAAACAATGCACTTTAAATAATACCTGAGTCAAAGAAGAAATCTCAAGATAAAGACATTTTGAAACCAATAAAAACACAAATTTATGAAAACTTGTGGCATTCAGCTAAAGCTGGACTTCGAAGGAAATTATAGCATTGAACGTATACCCAATAGCAATTAGTTATTTAAGCATACACACAGCAAACCCAGCAAAAATCACTCTCTAACAATGGATCACTGTGTGGTTGGTTCTGGGAAGTAGGAGAAGGACTAACGTGCAACCCAGGCTATAAGAAAGATAAACATGTAATCGGTTAGGAAGGGAAGAAAAGAAAGCCAGTCTGGACGTGTGCCCCTAGGAGGGGACTCAGAAGAAAAGGGAGATTGCAGGGGTGAACACCCACACTAAGGAATGAGCAGCACAAGGCATGGACTGGGTTTCCCAGTCCTGCAGTCCTATGTGGAGGAGACAAGCACCCTTGGCTGGTTGTAGGACCTATGGAACAGATGGAAACACTGAAGAAGACTGAACTCTACTCATGACAAATACACAAACACACACACACACACACACACACACACACGGGCTTGCCCCCAAGGCAAGACGGAGAGAGGTCTGATCTAGCAGCTGCAAGGCTTTCCCAGGACTGCCTTGCTGCACACCCCAGCCCCAAATGAGTGACTGCTCCAGCCCCACTCACTCCATGACACAGTACAACACTGGATCCGAAACAAATGCGACTGGGGAAATGAGTTGACCTTGGGACACAGAGGTGACCCAGTCCAAGGGGAAGCCCAGGTGACAGCAATTGTTGGCATTTCCTCAAGTGGTGTCCCAGAAGCAGCCCAGATTTCTGATGGCTGCAGCTCGGCCAAGCCCACCCGATACTCACAGGGAAACCATTTGGGCCTCACCTACCCTGCAGAGCCGTTTCACCCAGAGTGAGAGCAGCAGAGGCTGGGGACAGTGATGAGACATGAGAGACAAGGGAACTTGCCCCCTAGACAGAGTGGAGAACAATCTGCTCCATTGACTGTCAGGTCTCCTGATAGCACTTCACCATGTGCCCCAGCCCAAGCCATGCAAATGCTCTGGCCCCACTCACCCCACACCACAGTCAGGCACCTGATCTGGGGTGGTCACGACCAGAGAAAAGACTCGACCATGGGCTGTGTCTGAGTGGAGCTGAACATGCCTACACAGGCAATGCACTGGACCTCTGCATGTGCGTATGCCCCACTTGCTTAAGCACTCCCCTCCTATGGGCAAAGAACATGGCATGGGGAAGGGAAAAACACACACATAAAGGGAACAGAGCCAGCTCCAGCCTGAAACCTCAGGGCTTCTGATCCAGCAACGTGGGCTCAGACTCTCCCCATGATAGGGCAGTGGTGGCCACTGAGAGGAAGTTCCACCTCATACTTGGTGCCAGCCCCTCCACTTCCAGTCCAATGCCCTACCAACATGGTAACTGCCAGCACATCCCAAGGAAGGAGGTGACTGATCCACCTCCGATCCAGCCATCCCACCAAAGGCACTGGGCACATGCAGTTTGCACTGGAACACTCACACATAAGAACACTCCTACAAGAGCACAATAGGTAACTGTTTCACCGAAATTCACAGAGGAAGAGAAAGTTAAAATCGTAAAGCAGAGGAAGTACATTCAACTGAAAGAGCAAAAGAAAACCACTGAATTCATAAGTGATGAAACAGAAATAAAAAACTTACCAGATAAAGAATTCAAAATATTCGTAATAAAATGTTTACTAAATTCGAAATAATAATTGACCTGAATACTCAACACTGTAACAAGGAACTAGAAAATATTAAAAAGACCCCATCAAAAATAAGTAATGCAATATCTGAAATTCAACAAAAAGCACACACTAGAAGGAATAAAAATAGCAGACTAACAATACAGAAGAACACATACGTGATCTGGAAGATAGAATATTGGAAATCACCCAGTCAGAACAGCCGAAAGGAAAACAATTTAAAAAATGAAAGCACCTTAAGAGATGGTTAGGATAACATTAAGCATTGCTACATTTGCTTTACAGGGGTTCCAGAAAGGCAAGAGAGAGAGAAGGGGATCAAAAATGTATTGAAGAAATTATAGCTGAAAACGTCCCAAACACGAAGAAGGAAACATATCCAGGTAGAGGAATCACAGATCATAATAAGATGAACCTCCCCCAACCAAAGAAAAACCCACACCAAGACTCCTCTGCCCAGCAAGATTACTGTTTAGAATAGAGGTAGAGATAAAGAACTTCCCAGACAAGCAAAAACTAAAAGAATTTATCAATATTAAACCTACCCTAAAAGAAATGTGGCAGGAAAAATCCCACTTGGAAAGGCAAATACATAGTAAGGATTAAAAATCACTTAAGCCGGTCGGTAGATTAAAAGACAAAATAGTGTAAAACAAATGAGATCCAAAACACAGAATGTGGGGGCAGGGAGTAAAAATATAGATCTTTTCGCACGTGTTTGAACATAAATGACTACTAGTTTAAAACTGGGTCACAAGGATGCTTCAAGGAAAGAAATACCTGTCAGTGTATTTTTGACCTTTTAACTCAGGGCAGATAGATGACAAACAAAATGAGTAGTTAAATCCTAACGTTTATTGAGCTGTGACAAATGGTACAGGAAAAGTAAAGCAGGGAGGAGGGGTAGGTAGGGCAGGGCATTGCAAGTTATTAAAACAGAGGCCTGGGAATTCCTGCATTTGCATCAACGTGGATGGACCCAGCGAATATTATGCTTAGCGAAATAAGTCAGAAAGTGAAAGAGAAATGCTGTATAATATCACCTACATGTGGAATCCAGAAAATAATACAAATCAGTTTATATGCAAAACAGAAACAGACTCACAGATATAGGAAATAAACTAGTCACTACTGAGGAGAGAAGGAAGTGCGGAGGAGCAAATTAGGGGTATGGGATGAAGCAATACAAACTACTATGTATAAAACAGATCATCAACAAGGATATATTGTATAGCACAGGGAATTATAGTCATTCCCTTCTAATAACTTTTAATGAAGTACAATCTGTAAAAATACTGACTCACTATGCTGTATACCTGAAACTAACATAATATTGTAAATTAACTACGCTTCAATGAAAAATAAAACTTACATAGCTCTGGTACCAAGAAAAGCAAACAAACAAACAAAAACAAATAAGTGGGAAAACACATTCCAAACATCTAAGAAAAAACTAGTTTGTAATTTTTGAAATTCCTGAATCTGTAACTGGCAAGGGCTCACCAAAGTAGGCCTCAATATTAAAAAGTTATTAACAGGACTTCCAGTTTCCTGTTCAGCCTGTTAGAAACTCAGAAGCTGCCACTCCATCCTCACAACAATCAGAAAGCTGAACAACCTGAAAAAGCAACAACTCTTCTTAGATGCTTGGGGCGGGGGGGTGGTGGTGGTAACAAATCAAAATATCTTTCCAAAATTGGAGATATTCACAGGCAAGTAGAGACTTACAACTTACCTGAGCAGAAGACCACAAGCTGAAACTTCCACAGGCACCAGTGCTGCAGTAGGAAAGCCTGAGCTATAACTGATGCATTTCTGGAAGCCCGCTCTGGACAACTCTGAGAGTTAAACGCTCCAGCAAACGCCGTCAGACAGGAGCCCCCACAAATTGGCGAGATTTACTTCCAAGAGCTTGACCAAGTTTCCATAGTAAATACCAGAGAAAACCCCCTTCAGGCGTCCAGCAGGGAAAGGAGAAGAGGAGCCATTTTAAAAAGCAGCAGCACGTTTTATTCTCCTTAACAAGGCTTGTCCTCAGGCGAAGCTAGTTAAGCAGATTCTAAACTGCTGGGATTTATTAGAGCCTAATTGACCCGGAGAAAACAGCAATATTCAAACCTGCTGGCTCTAATTTTCTACGGGGGAGAAGAAAATACCCAATAGCACTGCACTTTGGCTATTTTGTGGCACCTAAGGAAGGGTGGGGATGGGAAGCACTGTGTGCAGTTTACAGTCCAGAGGCATGGGCAGACTAAAGTACTGAGACCTGACTATAGCACTGTAGTAAAGCTGCCTCTCCCTCCAAAAATTACCACTACATTACTCAAAGCCTACTTACAGATGTTTCTTTTATCCAGTGTATCATATCCAGTTAACAAACAAAAGCAAAAAGAAAACATACTCCAAGGCAGACAGTCAGACAGGAGCTTGCACAAGTTGGTGAGATTTACCTATGGGAGCTTGACTAGGTTTTCACAGAAAATATCAGAGAAAACCCCTCTCAGGCTGCAGGCAGGGAACGAGGAAGAGGAGCTATTTTAAAATGTACCAGGGCATTTGGTTTTTCTTAACAAGACCTGCCCTCAGGGGAAACCAGTTAACCAGAGTCTAAGCTGCTGGTGTTTATTAGAGCCTAACTGACCTGGGGGGAAAAAACATGCAACCCTGCTAGCTCTAATTTTCTACTTGGAGAGAAGAAAATACCCAATACTAGTGCACTTTAGCTATTTTGTCCCACCTAAGGAAGGGTGGGGATGAGAAGCTCTGTGTGCAGTCCATACTCCAGAAGCACTGGCAGACTAAAAATCTGAGACCTAACTATAACACTATAGTAGAGCTTTCTCTCCCTCCACAACTTGCTACTACATTAGTAAAAGCCTAGCTACAGAAGTTTCTTTTACCCAGTACAAATATAGTTACCAAAAAAGCAAAGACAAAAACGAGACATACTCGAAGGCAAAACCACAGATTCAAGAGACAAAGTGAGCATCAGAAAGAGACCCCAAAATGGCACTGATGTTGGAAGTATCAGACCAGGAATTAAAAACAAAACTAGGATTAGCATGCTAAGGGTTCTCCTGGATAAAGTAGATAGAATGCATGAACACATGGGTGATATAAGAATAGAGATGAAAATGCTAAGAAAGAAGGAAAAGAAATGCTAGAGATCAAAAACACTGTAACAGAAATGAAGAATCTTTGGCAAGCTAATTATTAGCAGATTAGACACAGCTGAGGAAAGAATGTCTGCGCTTGAGGTTATCTAAATAGTAATCACCTACACTGAATAAAGCAAAGAGACTAAGAAAAAAAACACAGAACATAAGATAATATCCAAGAGCTGTGGAACAAGTGCAAAAGATATGACATTAGGTTAACAGGAATTCCAGAAGGAAAAGCAAGAGAGAAAGGAGAAGCAGCAATATTTGAAACAATAGTGACTGATAATTACCCCAAATACCAAACCACATATCTAGGAAGCTTGGAAAACAACAAGCAAGGTAAATGCCTAAAAATTTCCCCTAGACATATAAGTTTTAAATTATAGAAAATAAAGGACAAAGAAAAAATCCTGAAAGAAAAGAAGCTGGGTGGGGAGGGGTACTTACCATAGAGATAATTATAGATGACTTCTCAGAAATCATGCAAAGACCACCACAGTGGAGGAAAATATTGAAAATGTTGAGGAAAAAACCCATCAACCTAGAATTCTTTACCCTGCAAAACTATCTATCAGAAATAAAAAATAAAGACTTTCCCAAACAAAAATTGAGGGAATTTGTTACTAGAACACTGCCTTGTTAAGAGATGTTAAAAGAAATTCTTTAGAGAGGAGGAAATTATGTAGGTACAAAACTTGGATCTCCGTAGAGGAAGAGTATCAGAGAAAGGGCTAAGTGAAGCTAAAATAAAAATTTAACTGTTTCCAGATTGAGCTAACACATAAAAATTTGTTCAAAATATTAATAGCAACAATGCATATGAATAAGCAACATGAATAAAAGCAATGATATAAGGGGCAAAATGGAGGAATTAAGATTATCTTTTGTATTGTAAGGTACTCAAACTACCTGTGAAGTAGTACAAGGTTATTTGAAAGTATACTTGGATTAGCTGTAAATGTATATTGCAAACTCTAGTGCAGCCATTTAAAAAACCGAAAAACATAAATACATTTGATATAATGAGAGGAGAGAAAATGGAATCAAAGTGCTCAATTAAAACCACAAATAGCAGAGAAAAGTGAAAGATCAAAGGAGGAACAAAGATCAAAGGCAACACATAGAAAACACTAACAAATATGGTAGGTATTAACACAACTATATCAATAATCGTTTTGAATATCAGTAGTCTAAGTGTTCCAATTAAAAGAGGCTGTCAGAATGGATCAAAAAATAAGACACAACTATATGTTGCCTATAGATAAATATTAAGACACTTACAGATTAAAGGAGAATGGATGAAGATAGGTATAACATGCAGACAACAAAAGTGAAGGCAGCTATACTGGTCTTTGGACAGAGTACACTTCAGCACAGGAAAGTATCAGGAATAAATAGGGGCATTACATAATGATAAATGGGTCAATTCTCCTAGAAGACATAACAGTTCTCATTGTGGAATATATGTACCTAACAAAAGAGTGTCAAATTTTACAAGGCAAAAACTGAGAGAACTCCACGGAGAAATAAATGAACCCACTTTATGGGTGGAGACTTCTTCACTCCTCTAATCAAAAAGGGAGAGATCCAGCAGGCAGAAAATCAGAAAGGACATAGTTGAATCAACACCACCATCCGTCAACAGGATATGATTGACACCTATAGATTACTTCATCCGACAACAGCAGAATACACGTTATTTTCAAGCTCAAATGGAACACTGACCAAGGTAGACTCTACTCTGGGCCATAAAACACACATTTAACAGAATGTATTTCATACATCTGCTCTCATTCAACAATGGAATTAAACTCGAAATCAATAACAGCTGAAAAATCCCCAAATGCACGGAGATTAAACAAGGCACTTCAAATAATACCTGAGTCAAAGAAGAAATCTCAAGAAAAGATAAAGACATTTTTAAATCCATAAAAACAAAAATTTATGAAAATTTGTGGCATTCAGCTAAAGCTGGACTTCGAAGGAAATTATAGCATTGAACGTATACCCAATAGCAATTCGTAATTTAAGCATACACACAGCAAACCCAGCAAAAATCACTCTCTAACAGTGGATCACTGTGTGGTTGGTTCTGGGAAGTAGGAGAAGGACTAACGTGCAACCCAGGCTATAAGAAAGATAAACATGTAATCGGTTAGGAAGGGAAGAAAAGAAAGCCAGTCTGGACGTGTGCCCCTAGGAGGGGACTCAGAAGAAAAGGGAGATTGCAGGGGTGAACACCCACACTAAGGAATGAGCAGCACAAGGCATGGACTGGGTTTCCCAGTCCTGCAGTCCTGTGTGGAGACAAGCATCCTTGGCTGGTTGTAGGACCTATGGAACAGATGGAAACACTGAAGAAGACTGAACTCTACTCATGACAAATACACACACACACACACACACACACACACACACACGGGCTTGCCCCCAAGGCAAGACGGAGAGAGGTCTGATCTAGCAGCTGCAAGGTTTTCCCAGGACTGCCTTGCTGCACACCCCAGCCCCAAATGAGTGACTGCTCCAGCCCCACTCACTCCATGACACAGTACAACACCGGATCTGAAACAAATGCGACTGCGGAAATGAGTTGACCTTGGGACACAGAGGTGACCCAGTCCAAGGGGAAGCCCAGGTGACAGCAATTGTTGGCATTTCCTCAAGTGGTGTCCCAGAAGCAGCCCAGATTTCTGATGGCTGCAGCTCGGCCAAGCCCACCCGATACTCACAGGGAAACCATTTGGGCCTCACCTACCCTGCAGAGCCGTTTCACCCAGAGTGAGAGCAGCAGAGGCTGGGGACAGTGATGAGACATGAGAGACAAGGGAACTTGCCCCCTAGACAGAGTGGAGAACAATCTGCTCCATTGACTGTCAGGTCTCCTGATAGCACTTCACCATGTGCCCCAGCCCAAGCCATGCAAATGCTCTGGCCCCACTCACCCCACACCACAGTCAGGCACCTGATCTGGGGTGGTCACGACCAGAGAAAAGACTCGACCATGGGCTGTGTCTGAGTGGAGCTGAACATGCCTACACAGGCAATGCACTGGACCTCTGCATGTGCGTATGCCCCACTTGCTTAAGCACTCCCCTCCTATGGGCAAAGAACATGGCATGCGGAAGGGAAAAACACACACATAAAGGGAACAGAGCCAGCTCCAGCCTGAAACCTCAGGGCTTCTGATCCAGCAACGTGGGCTCAGACTCTCCCCATGATAGGGCAGTGGTGGCCACTGAGAGGAAGTTCCACCTCATACTTGGTGCCAGCCCCTCCACTTCCAGTCCAATGCCCTACCAACATGGTAACTGCCAGCACATCCCAAGGAAGGAGGTGACTGATCCACCTCCGATCCAGCCATCCCACCAAAGGCACTGGGCACATGCAGTTTGCACTGGAACACTCACACATAAGAACACTCCTACAAGAGCACAATAGGTAACTGTTTCACCGAAATTCACAGAGGAAGAGAAAGTTAAAATCGTAAAGCAGAGGAAGTACATTCAACTGAAAGAGCAAAAGAAAACCACTGAATTCATAAGTGATGAAACAGAAATAAAAAACTTACCAGATAAAGAATTCAAAATATTCGTAATAAAATGTTTACTAAATTCGAAATAATAATTGATCTGAATACTCAACACTGTAACAAGGAACTAGAAAATATTAAAAAGACCCCATCAAAAATAAGTAATGCAATATCTGAAATTCAACAAAAAGCACACACTAGAAGGAATAAAAATAGCAGACTAACAATACAGAAGAACACATATGTGATCTGGAAGATAGAATATTGGAAATCACCCAGTCAGGACAGCCGAAAGGAAAACAATTTAAAAAATGAAAGCACCTTAAGAGATGGTTAGGATAACATTAAGCATTGCTACATTTGCTTTACAGGGGTTCCAGAAAGGCAAGAGAGAGAGAAGGGGATCAAAAATGTATTGAAGAAATTGTAGCTGAAAATGTCCCAAACACGAAGAAGGAAACATATCCAGGTAGAGGAATCACAGATCATAATAAGATGAACCTCCCCCAACCAAAGAAAAACCCACACCAAGACTCCTCTGCCCAGCAAGATTACCGTTTAGAATAGAAGGAGAGATAAAGAACTTCCCAGACAAGCAAAAACTAAAAGAATTCATCAATACTAAACCTACCCTAAGAGAAATGTTGCAAGGTCTTCTCTAAATGGAACAGAAATAAGAATCTGTACAAAAGGAAAAAACCCACTAGGAAAGACAAAAATATAGTAAGGATTAAAGATCACTTTAAAAAGCCAGTAGGCTAACACAACATTGTAAAGCAACTATACTCCAAAAAAATTGAAAAAGAAAAAAAAAAAGCCAAAAGGTAGATTAAGAGAATAGTGTACAATCAACTATAACTAAAATAAACAGTTAAGGGATAAGTATGAAGGTGTAAAATGACATCCAAAACACAAAATGTGGGGATAAGGAGTAAAAATACAGATCTTTTCACACGTGTTTGAACATAAATGACTACTAGTTTAAAACAGGGTCACAGGGATGGTTCAACCAAAGAAATACCTACCTGCTCAGCATATTTCTGACCTTTTAACACAGATAAGATAGATGACAAACAAAATGAGTAGTTAAATCCTACAGTATATTGAGATGTGACAAATGTTGTAGGAAAAGTAAAGCAGAGAGGAGGGGTAGGGAACGTAGGGGACTGCAATTTATTAAAACAGGGGCCTGGAAATTCTTGCATTTGCAGCAACATGCATGGACCTAGGGTCATTCACTAATACCATGCTTAGTGAATTAAGTCAGACAGTGAGAGAAAAATAATGTATAATATAACTTACACGTGGAATCTAAAAAATAGTACAAATCAGTGTATATGCAAAACAGAAACAGACTCACAGATACAGGAAACAAACTAGTAGTTACCAAGGGCAGAGGGAAGTGGGGGAAGAGCAAATTAGGGGTATGGGATTAAGAGATACAAACTACTATGTATAAAACAGATCATCAACAAGGATATATTGTATAGCACAGGGAATTGTAGTCATTACCCTGTAATAACTTTTAATGAAGTATAATCTGTAAAAAATAATCACTATGCTGTACACCTGAATCTAATATAACTTTGTAAATTAACTATACTTCAATGAAAGAAAGCTTACACAGCTCTGGCATCAGAAAAAAAAAGAAAAAGTGGGAAACACATTACAAAAATCTAAGGAAAAAAAATGGTAAATTTTTAAATTCCTGAATCTGTAACTGGCAAGGGTTCACCAAAGCAGGCATCAATATTAAAAAGTTATTAACAGGACTTCCAGTTTCCTGTTCAGTCTGTTAGAAACTTAGAAGCTGTCACTCCATCCTAACAACAATCAAAAAGCTGAACAACATGAAAAAGCAACAACTCTTCTTAGATCCTTCAGTGCCGGTGTGTGTCGGGGGTGGGGAAGGGTGGTAACAAATCAAACTATTGTTCCAAAATTGGAGATATTCACAAGCAAGGACAGAGAGTTACAACTTACCTGAGCAGAAAACCACAAGCTGAAACTTCCACAAGAACCAGTGATGCAGTAGGAAAGCCTTATAATTGATGAATTTCTGGAAGCCCACTGTAGACAAATTTGAGAGTTAAAAACTCCAGGAAACCTAGTCAGAGAGGAGCCTCCACAAATTGGTGACATTTACCTCTGGGAGCTTGACTAGGTCTTCACAGTAAATATCAGAGAAAACTCCTCTTGGGCTTCCAGCAGGGAAAGAAGAAGAGGAACCATTTTGAAATGTAGCAGGGCATTTTGTTTTTCCTAAGAAGGCCTGCCTTCAGGGGAAACTAGTTAACCAGAGTATAAGCTGCTGGGGTATTATTAGAGACTAATGGACCTGGGGGGGAAAATATGCAACCTGCTGGCTCTAATTTTCTACTTGAAGAAAATACCCAACACCAGCCCACTTTAGCTATTCTGTCCCACCTGAGGGAGGGTGGGGATAGAAGCACTACATGCAGATCACAGTCCAGAGGCATGGGCAGGCTAACATACTGAGACCTGACTACAGCACTATAGTAAAGCTTCTTCTTCTTCCACAACTTACCACTATATTATTCAAAGCCTACTTACAGAAGTTTCTTTTATCCAGGGTATCATGTTCAGTTACCAAACAAAAAGATCAAGACATACTCAAGGGCAAAAACACAGATAGAAGGGACAAAGCAAGCATCAGAACCAGACATGAAAATGGAAATGATGTTGGAATTATCAGACCAGGAATTTAAACAACTAGGATTTGTATGCTAAGGGTTCTAATGGATAAAGTAGATAGCATGTATGAACACATGGGTGATATGAAAGCAGAGATGAAAATTCTAAGAAAGAGCCAAAAAGCAATGCTAGAGATCAAAAACTCTGTAACAGAAATGAGGAATACTTTGATGAGCTAATTATTAGCAGACTGGACACAGCTGAGGAAAATTTCTAAGCTTGAGGATATCTAAATAGTAATCTCCTACATTGTAAAAAGCAAACAGCAAAAAGACCAAGAAAAAAAAACAGAACAAAATATCCAGGAGCTGTGGAACAACTGCAAGGTTGTGACATATGGGTAATAGGAATACCAGAAGGAAAAACAGGAGAGAAAGGAGTAGAAGCAATATTTGAAACAGTAATAACTGATAATTACCCCAAATGCCAAACCACATATCCAGGAAGCTTGGAGAACAAGCAGCAATGTAAATGCCAGAAAACTTCACTAGCTATATTTGTTTAAAATTACAGAAAATAAAGGACAAAGAAAAAATCCTGAAAGAAAAGAAGCTGGGGAGAGGGTACTTACCATAGAGATAAACATAACAATTATATCTGAAGTCTCCTCAGAAAGCATGCAAAGATGAGAGTAAAATGTTCAAACTGTTGAGGAAAAACAAACAAAACCCTCACCAACCTAGAATTCTGTACCCTGCAACATTATCTTTCAGAAATGAAAAATAAAGACTTTCCCAGACAAACAAAAATTGAGGGAATTTGTTACTAGTACACTGCCTTGCAAGAGATGTTAAAAGAAGTTCTTTAGAGAGGAGGAAATTACATGAGTACGAAACTTGGATCTCCATAGAGGAAGAGTATCAGAGAAAGGGATAAATGAAGATAAAAGAAAACTTTTAATTTTTCTAGATTGTGCTAACATAACAATTTATTCAAAATAATAATAGCAGCAATGCATATGAATACGCAACATGAAAGCAGCAATGATACAAGGGGCAAAATGGAGGAATTAAGATTATTTTGTTATCGTAATATACTCATGCTACCTGTGAAGTGGTATAATGTTATTTGAAAGTATACTTGGATGGGTTGTAAATGTATATTGCAAACTATAGGACAGCCATTTTTAAAAGTGTAAAAAATAAGTAAAATTGATATGATAAGAGAGGAGAGAAAATGTAATCAAAATGCTCAATTAAAGCCACAAAAGGCAGAAAAAGAGTAGAAGATCAGATTAGGAGCAAAGATCAAAGGCAACATGTAGAAAACACTAACAAATATGGTAGATATTAACACGGCTATACCAATAATCACTTTGAATATCAATAGTCTAAATGTCCCAATTAAAAGACAGAGGTTGTCAGAATGGATCAAAAAATAAGACACTACCTGTTGCCTATAGTTTAAATATTAAGATACTTACAGATTAAAGGTAAATGGATGAAGAAAGGTATAACATGCTGACAAAAAAAAAAAGAGAGGATAGTTATATTGGTTTTTGGACAGAGCACACCTCAGAGCAAAAAAGTATAAGAAATAAAGAGGGGCATTATGTAATAATAAAGGGGTCAATTCTCCTAAAAGACATAACAATTCTCATGTGTATGCATCTAACAAGAGAGTGTCAAATTCTACGAGGCAAAAACTGACAGAACCCCAAGGAGAAATAAATGAATCCACTTTAGAGTTGGGACTTCATCACTCTGCTATTAAAAATGGAGAGATCTAGGACGCAGCACGTCAGAAAGGACATAGCTGAAGTCAACAACGCCATCAGTCAACAGGATATAATTGACACCTATAGATTACTTTATCCAGTAACAGCAGAATACACGTTATTTTCAAGCTCATAGGGAACACTGACCAAGGTAGACTGTATTTTGGGCCGTAAAACACAAATTTAAAAGAATGTATTTCATGCATTTGCTCTCATTCAACAGTGAAATTAGACTAGAAATCAATAACAGATAGCTGAAAAATCCCCAAATACATGGAGATTAAACAACACACTTTTAAATAATATGTGGGTCAAAGAAGAAATCTAAAGAGAAGCTAATAATATTTTGAAATCAATGAAAACAAAAATATAACTTATGAAAATTTGTGGAATTCAGCAAAAGTAGGGCTTTCAAAGAAATTTATAGCATTGAATGTATATCCTAGCAAAGAGGAAAGACCTCAAATTAATTATCTAAGCTTCTATGTTAGAAAACTAGAAAAACAAGATCAAATTAAATCCAAGGTAAGCAGAAGAAAGTAAATATTAAGAATTAGAGCAGAAACAATAAAATTTAAAACCGAAGATCGATAGAGAAAATCAATGAAACCAAAAACCAGTTCTTTGAAAAGAGTGACAAAATCAATGAGCTAACTAAGAAAAAAAGAGAGAGGATACAAATTACTAATATCAGAAATGAAAAAGGGGTTATCACTGTAGATTCCATAAACATTAAAAGTATATTAAAGGAATACTCTGAACAATTCTATGCCCACAAATTTGATGAAATGGACCGATCCCTTGATCGACAATATGCCATTATACAGGGGCTAAATGGAGGAATTAAGGTTATTTTGTTATTGTAAGATACACTAACTGTGAAGTGGTATAATGTCATTTGAAAGTATACTTGGATTAGTTGTAAATGTATACTGCAAACTCTAGGACAGTGATTTTAAAAAGTGTAAAAAAACAAGTAAAATTGATATAATGAGAAGACAATAATGGATAATCTGAATAGCCCAATAACTATTAAAGAAACTGAATCAACAATTAACAAATTTCCAAAACAGAAAGCCCTAGGACCACAGAGATTCACTGTTGAATTCTACCAAACATTTAAGGAATAAATTATACAATACTCTTCAATGTCTTCCAAAAGATAGAAGCAGAGAGAATAATTTCTAGCTCCTTCTATGAGCCCAGCATTACCCTATTACCAAAACCAGACAAAGACATTACAAGAATAGAGTTCAAAATGTAGGTCCACAAAAACCCTGCACATGGATGTTCATAATAGTTTTATTCATAGCTGCCAAAACATGAAGTTATTTACCAATGAAGATATCCTTTGGTAGATAACTGAATAAATAAATTGTGGTACTGCCAGCAATGAAATATTATTTGTTACTAAAAAGAAATATTTTATCAAGCCTTGAAAGGACATGGAGGAACCTTGGAAGTATTTTACTATTTGAAAGGAGCCAATCTGAAAAGGCTGGCTGAAATCATACATACCGTATGAGTCCAACTATGTGAGATTCTGGAAAAGGCAAAACTACAGAGACAATAAGATATCATAAAGGTGTATATACGCCATTATACATTTGTCTAAACCCATATAATGTTCACACACCAAGTGTGAACCCCAGTGGAAACTATGAGTGCAAATAATGTAACAATGTAGGTTCATGGGCTGTAATAAATACACCACTTTTATGTGTGTTTTTATTAGGGGAAGAGGCTGTGTGTTCGTGGGGGTAGGGGGTATACGAGAACTGTCTGTACTTTCCACTCAGTTTTGCTGTGAACCTAAAGCTAATCTAAAAATTAAAGCATATTGATTGAAAAAAATTTTTTAATAAAATTACTAACACGTTAGTGGACATTTGACAATTACCTCCCCATTATCCATTACCCTTTTTCCTCTCTAATTCCTACACTAATTTCTGAGTCATATAGTATGGGTCTGATTACTCCTATCCTCAGTTCAACTTCTAGCTCTAGTAAGAACATGCTGGCTACTTCTGGCTGCTTAGTTCTGAACCTTCTTTCTCTCTTTTGGAAGTGATAGCAACAAGAAGGGGGGAAAGCACAGACTCCAAGACAACTTTCAAGTTACTCCCAAGTATGGAGCAGGAGAAAAATCCACAGACTCCATATTACCTCTAAGTATGGTCTAGGATACTTGAGAAGAGCAGCAGGACCTGTGCAAGAATCACCTGGTGTGGCAGAGATTGAGGACTCTGGTAGTGGCCAAGCATTGGTAGGTCTCAGAAATCTCCACCAAATATATTAAATAAGAGGAATTGAGTTGTATGCAGAACTGAGATTAAATGAGAGAAATCCTTGGAGGAGATGGAGAAACATATGCAGAAAAATGTGTGAATAGACAGAGGTAAAGTATCTAAGAAAACACTTTTTTCTAAAAGAGAAGTGAACATTTGGGAAATTAGACTAGACACAGTCTAGTCTTGCAAACCTAAGTCAGAAAAAATTCCCTATAACACCAGGCTGCTGAAGAAAGCATTCAGTCCTCCAACTTCAAAATGTTAGCTGTAGGTTTCTTGTAGATGATTTTTATCAAGTTGAGATATCCCTTCTAAATTTCTAATTTACAGAGATATTTTAAAAAATAAATGAGTGTTGAATTTTGTCAAGTGCTTTTTATGTGCCCTATTGAGATGTCTATGTGGTTGTTTTACTTTTTTCCCCTGCAGATTTGGTGTAATGCACTGATTGATTTTCAAATGCTAAGCCAATCTTGCATTCCTAGGATAAACTCCACTTGGTTGTGATTTACAATTGCCTTTTACATTCCTGATTTGATTTGTTTGATTTGATAAGAGCTTTGATGTCCATGCTGATGAGTTTTATTAAGTCTCTGCAGATTTGGGTATTATAATTATTCTGACTTCATGAAGAAAGTTAGAAAATATTCCTTCTTCCTCCATTCTCTTAAAGTGCTTTTGTAGAATTGATATTTTCTCTTGCTGAAATATTTAATTGAATTCAATAATGAAGACTCTGTCCCCAGAGTTTTCTATTTAGAGAGATGCTTGAGAAAAAAATTAATTTGTACAACAGTTATTCAGATTTTCAGATTTTTATGTTTTTCTGTTATTTATGTTTTAAAGGAAATTTATATTTCTAACTTGTTCTATTATAAATTTCTAAATTCCTGTATTTGTTCACGTAAGTTTTCATAATATTCTTTTACTATGCTTCTAATATTTCTAATATCTCTAGTCATCTCTTTTATTCCTGATACTGGTAATTTGCTTGCTCTCTCTCTTTTCACACACACACACACACACAAATACATACCTTTGTTAAGGGTTTATCAACTTTATTAATCATGTCAAAGAACCAAGTTTTAGCTTTGTTTTTTCTTTTATTTGTGTAGTTTTTTTTTATTTCACTTCTTCTATTCTTATCTTGCTTATGATTTGAGATCCTTGGATCTGTAAATTTATGGTTTTCAATAAAATGGGGAGTATTCCATCAAATATTTTTCTTCCCTATCCTTTCTTCAAATATTTTTTTGTCTGCATTTTTCCTTTTTTCCTTCTGCAGCTCTAATTACACATATAATAGACAGTTCAACTCTATTTTGCAGGTCTCTGAAGCTCCATTCACTTTTCTTCAGTCTTTCTTCTCTTTGTTCTTTAAATTGTTTTATACATACAAATGTGTGTGTGTGTATACTTATCCTTTTTTTTAAAGGTTACATCATCTCTTTTCTGCCATTCCCAATGTTTTTAATGCCATAACTTGAGTTTTTCATTTCAGTTTTTAATTATTTTCAGATGTAACATCTTCATTTTGTACATTTTTGTCAAATGCTGAGATTCTCCATTTGTTCATTCGTTATGACTCACATTGTCTTTGAGTTCTGGAATATATTTGTAACAGCTGTTTGAAAGTCCTTGTCTGATAATTATATTTAGTTCATCTAAACAGTTGGTTCTATTTTTTTCCTTTTCTCTTAAATATGAGACATGTTTTTCTGATTCTCATAAGTTTAATGATTTTTGAGTATATACTGGACTTTATAAATAATATTATACTCTGTAGGCTCTGGATTCTGTTATATTACTTGGAAGAGGTTTGTTCTAGTACAAAATCAACTTGACACCGATTCCAAACTGTATCCTCAGCTGTGGCAGCGGCTGAAATCTCTACTTCATTATTTAAACTTCCAGATGCTGCTTTTCAGGCAAGCACACCAGGGTCTCTGCCAAGCGTGTGATTTAATCAAAGATTTGGAAACTTTTGTGCAGGTTTGGAGTTCATTGCCTCTACAGCTTCCTGTGTTGTACAATCCTCCCCTTACATCTCTGGCTGCCCTCCAAGGGCCCAAAGCTCAACTCAAGCCATTAATAATAAAGCTTTCTTCTACACTGAACTGTATTAAAAATGTCAGGTATTCCTTAGGCAAAAGCAACAAAGTCTAACTTTTCAAGGACAGACAGTTTCTGTTTGTGATCACACTCCATGCATGGCTTGTATAACTATCTAGAAGTTTTTCTCCACTCCCACACCCCTCCAAACTAATCTGCCATTACAGGAAGTCAGAACCTGAGAAATAATATTGTTTTAAGACAAAGGAAATTGATTTCCTAATGAAAGGCTTTAAAAAATTATTTGTATATATACACAGAAATCATAACAAAGTATTCCCAGAACTATAAGCAAATGTCAGTCACACCGTTAAATATAAATGGGCATATTTCCTCTATTAAATGAGAAATACTTTAAGACAGTCTCATAAACCAAAACTTAATAAGATGGTATATTTATGAAACATAGGAAAAGAAAGATTCCAAGTAGTTAAAAAGAAAATGAGCAAAGGAAAATTTTTATTAGGCAAATACAAACAAAAGATATCAGAAATGTATGATTTTAATATTATATAAGGTAAAATTCAGAACAAAACAGCAAATGAGGTAAAGAGACCCATACTTTAGTACCAAAGAGTCAATTTACAAAGAATTTTTTTTTTTTGGATACACAGAAATTTTTAATGGTTCTTAGTATCCATAAGTCATATAACATACTAGCAACCTTTATAAAAGAAATTTACAGGAGATACATGTAACTTAAATTCAGCTTTCTCAGTCCGAGAAAAATCAACTGAAGACAAAGAAATGATATAAAAGGCCCAAATACCACAAGCCAAAAAAAGAAAATCTCATTCATGTTTACTAATATCAGGACATCATATAGGGAATACAACTTCTTTCCAAATGTTCATTAAACATTCATAATATTTGATTATTTACTTGACATAGAGAAGTTCTTGATAAATCTCTAAAAGTAGAAATAGAATAAAAAATATTCTCTGGTCACAACTTAATAAGAATGGAAATTAATATTTTTAAAACTTGGAAAACAAAGACATCACTCTCCATTGTGAGTTGAAAAAGTAAATCAACTGGGTTTAAGTGGAAATAAAAACTATATTGGGCTTCCCTGGTGGTGCAGTGGTTGAGAGTCCGCCTGCCGATGCAGGGGACACAGGTTCGTGCCCCGGTCTGGGAAGATCCCACAGGCCGCGGAGCGGCTGGACCTGTGAGCCATGGCCACTGAGCCTGCGCATCCGGAGCCTGTGCTTCGCAACGGGAGAGGCCACAGCAGTGAGAGGCCTGCGTACCGCAAAACAAACAAACAAACAAACAAAAAAACTATATTTGCAGGATTTCACAAGAACAACACTAAAAATTTTATATTTGAAAATTTGTGGAATAGAGCACAGAGTGCTCAGAAGAAAGTTTATTGCCTTAAATAATTATATGAATGGAAAACAAAATAAGTATCAGAAGGAAAGAATCAAGAAAATAACGATACAATAAATAGAAGGAAAGGAATAAAATTGAAGCCAAGCAGGACCCTGTGGGGCCTTCCCAGAGACAGACCACCCCCGACCCTGCAGAAAAACTTTATCCTTCTAGGCCTTCCCTAAGTTCCAAAGAGCAAATTTAGAGAAGTGAGAAAGTGCAGAAACAAAGGAAAACAGTCATGCAAGACAAAATAATAATAGTTTACCCATAAAACAAAGTCAAGGACATTTAGTTCCTCCTCAAGGGCTATAGATAAAATCCTGAGCCATATCCTTTTATTGTTCTGCAGATACTTAAAACCTCCACCAGGTGGAAGAAGTTAACCACATGCTGACCACAAAGCACATAGACCCCAGACAGCTTGGACCCAGGTTGATGATGCTGACTCCCAAAATACCACCTGGTTACCTCACCATCAATCAATCAGAAGACTATCCGTGAGTGGATCAGGCATCCTGCAACCCTCTCCCTTACCTTGCCTTTACAAACCCTTCCCCAAAAGCCATCGGGGAGTTCAGGTGTCTTGAGCATGAGCTGCCATTCACTTTGTTTGGCCCCACACTGAGTGCCTTGCAATTAACACTATACCTTCCTTCACCACAGCCCGGTGTCGATAGATTGGCTTTGCTGCCCACTGGGTCAGCTAACCCAAGTTTGGTTTGGTAACAAAATAATTAATATAGAAAAGCATACCTCCCTCACCCTGTATTTCCTTGTCCCCTTTTTATTTATTGGCTATGGGGAGGAGTGAGGGCATAGTCAGAAGAGACTCCTTATGTCCTGGAGCAAGGGTGTAGGGGTGTCACAGTAACCATGGTCTGTCTCTCTTCCACTGTCTGGGGTCGACTTAATAAAGAGAGAAACTTGGAGAGAAAAAGAAAGAAAAAAATCATGTATTTGTAAGAAAAACATTTAGAAATAATGAATAAATTAACAAACTGGTTCTTTAGAGGAAAAATTAAATATAAAAGACCAACTAGAAATTTTAAAAGGACAAAAACAAATACTAAAAATAATAAATGTATCAGAGAATCACAAGGAAACAGAAGATATTAATCAACTGATAAATTGTAAGCCTAGAAAGTGGAATAAAAACCACACAAAAAATAGAGTAATAACCATGGAACAAGTACAGAGGAAATTAGGCAGACTTATGAAGAAAAAAGATAAAAGACATTAACTTAAAAAATATATATTAGGAATTAAGACAGGGTATCACTATCTACCTGTAGATATCAAAAAGATAACATGGAAATATTGTAATGAAGGTGATGCCATGTACTCAACAACGTCAGGACAAATTTTTTGAAAGACAAAAATCATCAAAGCTCAAGAAAGAATAAATAGAAATGGAAGCAGTTCTATATGTATTAAAGAAATTGAACACTTTCATTAAAACCTCCCACCAAAGAAAACTCCAGGAACGAATAGCTTCACTAGTGAATTTTACCACACACTGAAGGAAGAAACAATACCAATTCTACAAACTCCTTCAGAAAAGAGAAGAGGAAGGAACACTTCCCAATTAATTTTATGGGGTCGGCATGGCCCTGGGCCCCTCCTTAATCTCAGTACCTTAATTTTCTGGTGGTGAGTTGAGCAATCAACTTTGTTTTTCTTTTACTTTTTTTTTTTTTTACAGTCACCCAGCCAATGCTAATGAGCTGCCAGGCTGTGAACCACTGGCATGGTGACCAGGTAGGCTCATACAACCATTCTACTATTCTATAGGTAGTGATGCAACCTGATAAGACTTTCATGGCAAGAATTGTAATATGTATTAAAAGCCCTCAAACAGTTCTTGTTTTTTAAACCCAATTTTAGGAATTTAACACTAAAAATTTGGAAATAACACATTGAAATGTAAGTACAAGAGGGTTTCCTCTATTATTTTATAATCATAACAAGTGTTTTCTTCAATATGTTGTTTAAATAATGTATGGTATGTTCAAACACAAGAATTATTCTTTAAAATGATTATTTACTTTTGTATTTAGTGATAAAAAATATTTGTGATATATTTCTTAATAAAAAAAGGAGGTAGCTGACCAAAATAGTAGAGTCTTACATTTTAGAAGGTGGTAAGGGTATATTTATAATTTCATGAAAATGGGAGAAAATCTGGATGGATACATGTCAAGTATTCAGTTATATCTTGGGGTGAATCTGAGTTGATTTAAAGTTATTAAATTAACTTTTTCTTCTCTGTTTTTACTGACTTTTTCATGAAATGATAATGTATTTCTTGTGTAACTAAGCTAATTCTATAGAAACAAAGAAAGATCACCATGGCTACAGTGTTTAGAAATCAGCTATCATGAAATTTAAGTAATCTAGGTGATGGTAGCAGTGAAGTGGAGAGCAATGACAATATTCAAACGATATTACAAAGGTATAATTAATTGGATTTGACTATGCCAAAATGTAATATATTGGATCTTACTAACTCTTAGACTTTATTTATTTACTAGAAGAGGAAGTAAAAATATCTTTGTTTCATTTAATGTCAGAAATTTAGGAAGGAGACAAATAGTTATTGTTCTCAATTAAAACCTAAGAAACAAACCCTAAAAAATGTGCAAATGTGATATATCTGAATTTTTTGTCTTAGGCCTTTTATTTTAAAAGAAATTATCTTCCTTTTCTATAATTCATTTCACTTGTTCAATCTGCCACTCAACCAGCAACTTTTTAAAGATTTCATACATCACACAACTTGAGGGAGACAAAAGAAAACAAGATGTAATCTTGATGTTAGTATCAAATTATTTTTAAAAGCAATAAATTCCTAGACTATTTTGGGTAAAGTGAAGGTTAATTTTGATACAACCATTGAGATAATTTATCAGCTCTCTGGTCTCCCTCTCCAAATTTTAAAATACCATCTTGTGGCATAAAGGAACAGTGTTGTGGGCTCTAAAATATTCATATTGGCAGCTGTATCACTATAGAAAGCAAAACATTATAGAATTAATTACTCATTTCTCTATGTCATTTTAAGTTATGTACATAGGTGGGTTCACAGAAAGCTCAGGGTTCTAGGGCCTCATTATTGTGACTTTGGCAAATGAGCCAAAAGCTCAACTGAGAGCTGTCTCTTCATCCACTGGCATCACTGTGTGTGCATACCTTTCCCCTGCTTCAGTTATTCAATCTTATCACAGCATTTCTGTCCTTCAAATCTAAACTATTCCAGCTTTCAACGTTTGAGGGAATATTATATATCTCTACTGCTTTCATCATTTTGTTTATGCCTACAATTACTTTGAAGTTCAAAGCTAGAATTTGAAAGGGCTATGATCAAAATGTAATTAATTAAAAAGAATTCAGTATATGTAGGAATATCTTGAAACATGAAGTTAGGAACTGGTTTAAGTCTCTTTTGAGCATGTGTATGTTTTAAGTCCATAAATATTGGGTTTCAAATTGCAGAGAAACTCTTTTTTTTTTTTTTTTTTTTTTGGCGGTACGCGGGCCTCTCACTGTTGTGGCCTCTCCCATTGCGGAGCACAGGCTCCGGACGCGCAGGCTCAGCGGCCATGGCTCAGGGGCCCAGCCGCTCCGCGGCATGTGGGATCCTCCCGGACCGGGGCACGAACCTGTGTCCCCTGCATCGGCAGGCGGACTCTCAACCACTGCGCCACCAGGGAAGCCCGAAACTCTTTTTTAAACCCAAGAAAAGAGGAGGATCAAGTCAATAAAGTTGTGGTACTCCACCTAATCATTTTGGATAACTCCAGAAAATAATTTCTAGAAGAACTTAAGTTTCTCTATTGTCATCTTAAACCTTAAATAACACATTTTATTTCCATTTCAACACTAAAAAGGTCCTTTTTCTCTTGTTTTCACTGTAATTTTTCAGATGAATTCCAATAGACAGTGATAAACATTATTGCAAAAGAAATCAAATCTGGGAAGAAATTATTGCCATTGTTATTCATTTTCAAATATAAATATTTCAGTTGTTTCCAAAGATTTTGCTTTAAATTGTACAAAATTTGTTAGGTGAAATACTGAAAAGGAACTTACAAACATAATTCATATTTGAAAAGATATAATTGTGGTGAGTAGCTTATACATAATAAAATTAGGGGATGATAATATAGTAGCAACAGTGTAAGCAATCACACTTTTTTCATGAGTGATTCATTTTTAAATAAATGTAATAGATGGAGACATTGACAAATATGTGGATTATATTACATTATGTCACACAAATTACAAAATCTGCATCAACAAAATGAAAAGACCTACACCTACAGAATGAGAGAAAATATTTGCAAATGATGCAACCAACAAGGAGTTAATTTCCAAAATCTGCAAACAATGCATACAACTCAGTATGGCAAAAACAAACAACCCAATCAAAAAATGGGAGAAGACCTAAATTATACATTTCTCCAAAGAAGACATACAGATGGCCAAAAAGGACATGAAAAGATGCTCAACATCGCTAGTTATTAAAGGAATCCAAATCAAAACTACAATGAGGTATCACCTCACACTAGTCAGAATGGCCATCATCAAAAAGTCTACAGATAATAAATGCTGGAGAGGGTGTGGAGAAAAGGGATCCCCTGTTGGTGGAAATGTAAGTTGGTGCAGCAAGTATGGGAAACAGTATGGAATTTCCTTAAAAAATTAAAAATAGAATTACCATATGATCCACGAATCCCACTCCTTGGTATATATCCAGAAACGATGAAAACTCTAATTCAAAAAGATACATACCAGCAAAGGAAACCATAAACAAGGTGAAAAGACAGTCCTCAAAATGGGAGAAAATATTTGCAAATGAAGCAACTAACAAAGGATTAATCTCAAAAATATACAAGCAGCTCATGCAGCTCAATATCAAAAAAACAAACAACCCAATCAAAAAATGGGCAGAAAACCTAAACAGACATTTCTCCAAAGAAGATATACATACAGGTTGCCAACAAACACATGAAAGGATGCTCAACATCACTAATCATTAGAGAAATGCAAATCAAAACTACAATGAGGTATCACCTCACACCGGTCTGTCAGAATGTTCATCATCAAAATGTCTACAAACAATAAATGCTGGAGAGGGTGTGGAGAAAAGGGAACCCTCTTGCACTGTTGGTGGGAATGTAAATTGATACAGCCACTATGGTGAACAGTATGGAGGTTCCTTAAAAAACTAAAAATAGGGCTTCCCTGGTGGCGCCGTGGTTTAGAGTCTGCCCGCCGATGCAGGGGACACGGGTTCGTGCCCCGGTCCGGGAAGATCCCACATGCCACGGAGCAGCTGGACCCGTGAGCCATGGCCACTGGGCCTGCGCGTCCAGAGCCTGTGCTCCGCAACGGGAGAGGCCACAACAGTGAGAGGCCCGCGTACTGAAAAAAAGAAAAAAGAAAAAAAAAAAAAAAACTAAAAATAGAACTACCATATGACCCAGCTATCCCACTACTGGGCATATACCCTGAGAAAACCATAGTTCAAAGAGACATGTACCACAATATTCATTACAACACTATTTACAATAACCAGGACATGGAAGCAACCTAAGTGTCTATCGACAGATGAATGGATAAAGAAGATGTGGCACATATATACAATGGAATATTACTCAGCCATAAAAAGAAACGAAACTGAGTTATTTGTAGAGAGGTGGATGGACCTAGAGTCAGTCATACAGAGTGAAGTAAGTCAGAAAGAGAAAAACAGATACTATATGCTAACACATATATATGGAATCTAAAAAAAAAGGTTCTGAAGAACCTAGGGGCAGGTCAGGAATAAAGACACAGACGTAGAGAATGGACTTGAGGACACGGGGAGGGGGAAGGGTAAGCTGGGACGAAGTGAGAGAGTAGCATGGACAGATATACACTACCAAATGTAAAACAGATAGCTAGTGGGAAGCAGCCGCATAGCACAGGGAGATCAACTCTGTGCTTTGTGTCCACCTAAAGGGGTGGGATAGGGATGGTGGGAGGGAGATGCAAGAAAGAGGGGATATGGGGATATATGTACATATATATAGCTGATTCACTTTGTTATACAGCAGAAACTAACACACCATTGTAAAGCAATTATACTCCAATAAAGATGTTAACAAATAAACATGCACTCCAACAATCATAGCAGTGCTATTTACAATAGTCAAGACATGTAAACAACGCAAGTGCCTTCAACATACAATTGACTTAAGGTGTGGTATATGTACATAATGAAATATTACTCAGCCATAAAAAATGAAATATTGCCGTCTACAGCAATGTAGATATAGAGAATATTATACTTAATGAAGTCAGACAAAGACAAATATGATCACATACATGGAATCTAAAAACTAATACAAATGAATCTATATACAAAACAGAAAGACTCATAAACACAGAAAACAAACTTTTGGTTACCAAGGAGTAAAGAGAAAGGAGGGATAAACTAGGAGTATGGGATTAACAAATACAAACTACTATACATAAAATAGATAAGCAATAAGGATTTACTGTATAGCACAGGGAACTATTCAATATCTTGTAATAACCTATGAAAGAAAATAGTCTGAAATATATATATATATACTTCTGAATCATTTTGTTGTACACCTGCAACTAACACAGAACTGTAATTCAACTATACTTCAATAAAAAAAAAAAGTGGGTCTAGGCATATGGTAAGGGGAGGGTCCAGCAGGCACTCAGTGAATAGTCTGCAAGCTCACATTGCAAGCTGCATGCGTGCCTGAGTGTCAGTGGACAAATCCTGAATGGTTTTCTTTATCCTCCCTTTGATCCAAAGTCTTTTAGTTCTGAGTGGCTATCCTAGCAATCTGAGCAGCCTAGAACATAAGGTTGGTCTCTCACTCTACATTATCTGAACTCCCTTACTGCTACATCCCTACAAAAGCCTAGTTTCAATCAGAAAACAAAACAAAACAACAGATAGCTATTTCCTCATCTACCCTGTTCCTTCTATCCTTACAGTTTGCCATAGGTAAATTTTTTAATCTCCATCAAGCTTTTTCCAACTTAATTTCTCCCTAAAATTGATATTTTATTTTGCCTTAAATATTTCTAAGTATTATGAATTGTCTACCATTCTATCACGTATTTGCTTTTTGTTTGAAATCTTTGTTTTACAATTTCTTGAATAAAGATATTTCAACCCACCCTTATGAAGATGGTAATCTCGCTGAAGTTTAAAACTATACATTCTATGGCTTTGGGTACCTAAAAGCAACAAATCTAGGTACATGATTGTAAACAAAGTTTTATTAGAAAAAATTTTACAATACTTTCTTTTTTGTATCTTCCTAAATGATAATCCATCTCTTAAAAGTTTAAGCTTGGCACCTCAATTGGCAAAGACTAATGCTAAAAAATTCTGACCAGAAGTCAAACTTTTTTATCTATATAATTCATTAACATTTTCTTTTAAATCTCACTTAAGGAAATGTATATCAGCTCTTTGCCAATTTCTAGTCTTTGGAATTTACCTGCTGCAGTAAAAATGTTTGTTGCAGTCTTTTAATCATAAAAAGTATTCCATCTAAAAATGCATCAACATACATGTTATGGACTGCCTATAAGCCATAGAGTCACAAACACAAGATACTTCAACTTTGGTGGATATCCTCTTAAAAAGGATCCCCAGTCCCACATCCCAGACAATATCACCCTGGCTCAGGAGCTCACCACCAGAGATGACATTGCCCTCTGAAATGACTTCACCCCAGACACTAAAACCTCTGCCCCACTGACACCCAGAGGTTGCCTCTCCAAAGAGGTTGACAAATCACACATAAAACATTTATTGCTTTTCTTCCTTTGCTATTAGAGCTTCTATTATGTTCTTGGAGTTCGCTGTCCATTTAACCCATGTTCCTGGTGTACTCCTTGCTCTTGCCAGCTCATATACCCCTACTCTCCCATGCCTAAGGGAGTACACTTGACTGACCTATCAGGTCATACCCTCCAACAAACACAACTGCTGTACCTACCATCTTACCCTGAGAAGTACACCAAAATATTATTTTAAAAATATATAACTCATACTGTTATTGAACCAGCTTCATCTGTCTGACGTGCAGCAAGCCAAAACACTGAGACACCAAGGTCTGCAGCAAAGAAAGGGTTTATTCACGAGGCAACCAAGCAAGAAGATGGTAGAACCAGTCTCGGATCTGCCTTCCCTAAGGTGAGGGGCTTGAGATAGTTAGAGGATACAGAAGCAGGGAGGTCTGAGGCATGAGGAAAAGTCATTAGAGGTAGGGAAAAAGTGATGCACACTGTGTTCTGTGAAGGTGTATCTAAGTTACGTGCTCCTTCATGGACTGTATCTTCAAAAATGGTGAGGCTTAGCATGACCTGGGGGTGGAGCTTTTGGCCCTCTGACGTCAAAAGGTCATTCATTGGACACCTACGCAGGCCCTGTTTTAGCCTGCTTGAGCTTGAACTAGACACAGCTGATTCAAGCTCCTGGAAAACAACTCTGGCAAACATCAGCCTACTATTTAGGCTACGTGAAGCTTGGAGGGTATGCAATTTGCAACAAAATAATGAAGGTGAGCTTGCTCTGTGAAGGTAGGATACAAGTGGAGGGTTTTTTAACAAGCTGTAAGACAAGCTCAAGAATTTGTTAGTCACCAGTTCCTGCTAACCCTATGGGGCACAGTTTCAGCATGGGTTTTTTACCTCTATGGGGCACGGTTTCAATACTTTTAACACACATTACAATACCATGGAGGTATCATCAGACACCACAGAAATTTCAGATCTGTTTTCTTGGCTAATGCCATATAAATGAGAAACTTAGTTATGAGCCAGCCTATGAGGACCCCTTATACTTCTATTTGTTTCCCTCCTTTTTTCTCTCATAATGTTTTCTATGCTGTTTAGGGCAACTATGTCCTACTCTTTGAAGGTGTCTCCTACTATTCAGGCCACTCAAATACCCAAATAACCAAGTTCAGACTAGTGTTAAGACATCAAGGAGACTATTGTTACATAGTTTTTAAACTGGTGTCCTGAGCCAGTTTTGAGGCCCTGGCAAGAGGCTGTTCAAGCCCCCTTCTTAAGCAGCCAGTTTAGTCCATACCCACAACTACCTTTCCTATTGGGCTATTATAGCCTGGACCAATATCCACCTACCTTAACTACCCCAGGGCTAGGTACTAAGCAACCATGGACAGCCCCCATACCCCAAAGCCACTAAAATTATTCAAAATTAGACAGTTCTAAGGGTGCTTACCCTGCCTTGCCTGTTTTTTCCCTTGGAAACCACAATAAAGGCTCTTGCCAATGGTTCGCCCCTAAATTGACCACAGGTGATTCCCAGTGTAGCCCCTGGTGATGTGTGTTCTCCCTCTCCTGAATCTGAGAATATAACAAACTGTCTTTTCAATGGCAGTTGTCTTCTGATCTGTTGGCCTTACCAAACCCAAACAGTAAAAAAGACAACAACAACAACAAACACCTCTTAAAACAATATCTGGCTAAAGCATATCACTTTCTGACATTTCAATTAAAGCCTTCTATCCTGAGGGCCCCAGTTAAAAGGTTTCTAACAGCTTGATATATCAGTAATATTCTCTTTCTTCAGGGTCTGAGCAGAGGTATATGATAGTTTTTGCACAGTACAGAGCAGTTCAAGAGGAATTAGAAATTGCCGATAAGAGTGATCTTTTATTTTTCTGCAAAGTTAAAATGAGTAAGAACATAGCCATGGGCTCAAAAAGCAAAAATTACAGAATTCCAACAAGTACTAAAACAAATACATTTTTGTTTTTGACATAGAGACATATGTTTAAAAAGTCACTTTACTTTCCATTTTGAACTACGATCTAATCAAATCGTATGTCCCAAGATGATCAGGGTTCATTCCAAAAAAAAAAAAACCACCTTCACACCTGAGTAAAGAACACGCATCTCTGACATTCATAAGATGATTTATTTTGCACATTTCTTATTATATCTGTTAAGAGATTTACTTCTGCTTTGAGTTATTCCTTCCTTTTCTTTTGAAGCTATATGGTGCACAGGGTGTGTGGGAGGAGACAGAGAAGTGGGACAGGGAGGATTATTTCTAATGGAATTACTAGACTTTGAAAATAACAGTACTTCAGAATTACAGCATAAATAATAGATATTGATGGCAATCTTTTAATTTTAATATCCTATAGAATCTTGGAAACCCCCCCAACCCCCCCCCAAAAAAAGATGAGGAACTAAATTGAACTACCATTGAATATTCTAAAAGAATCAAGAAAGCTCTAGTCGTTCTGAGATAAATCAAACAAAGCTTTGTGTGGCTCAGGAGGGATTAATATGCTTTGAATTACTTTAATCCTTTTGGCTCAAGGTAGTTGTTACACCAACTACATATGAACCTCTTGGGAATAGATTTCCCAGCTTTATACAAATTTGTATAGTGATCCACGTAGTGTTAAAAGAGCAAGGTAAAACTGAATTGAAATCACCAATACTGATTATGTTTAAAGGTCAATGCTCTCCACCCCTATCCCAATGGTTTAATTTCCTACGTGGTATGAGTTGCATTCACAACAGCCTGTTTGCCCTGGGAATTAAGAAAGGATCATTAGGTAACTGTGGAAATGGAGTTTCCCCTATTTTATATAGTTTGGGACCTACATTTACATGTGTTAATTAGTTTTAACCTACAGGGCCTTAATCCAAAATTTTAGCTCCAAAGAAAAGATTCCCACTCCTTTTATTTTCTTCTCATTGGGTCAGGTCTCTATAACCCCCCTCAGGTTGTCCTGTTTTTGTTTATGTATTTTTTCCTTCCACAGTCAGCTTCTAGTTTCCATTCCTTTGGACAGATGCTGATTGGCACACTCACTTCAATTCTCCTTGGGGAACTTTTCTTACATATGTATTGCACATCTCTGAGTTGCTGGACAGTGGAACTATATCAATAGAAAAGACACAGTCTTGACTCAGTATTTACGAAGACTGTTTCAGAATGCTTAGTTCCTGAATCTGTCACCAGCACATCCAGTCTTCCCAGGTATGGCAATCTCTTCTCCCTGTCTGCCCATTCCCCTTTGATTAGTCTTCTGTAATTCTTATTTACTGCTTAACATGAAGTTCTTTTGCAGTTTCTTCCATTGTTCTGATTCTATTGCATCCTTTTCCCTGTTATTATCATTTTCCTACCCACATTACCCACAAAACAAGTGGAACATTTCAGGCTATGGTAGAATTGGTCAAAAACACATGGTTATTTGTTTGGTATCATTAATATCAAATAAACCTATATTAGACACTGAGAACCAAGTAATGTTCAAATAATTGTACCTGTATAATATTATTATATTCATGTATATTTGAGACACAATGAAATAAGTGAGGTCACAGGACAAATCCCTGACCCTCAAATTGGAGAGACCAATAAATGAATATGGAGAATCACAACTTACCAGAACAGAAACCCATGAGCTGAAACCTTCACGGAAAGCAGCGTGGGGTAGGAAAACCTTAACTCTAATTGAAGAACTGCTGGAGACTCAGTTTGGAAATTCTGAGAAATAAAATCTTCATGGTGGCCCACTCACAGGGAGGTCCCCACATTATGTGAGTTTTACGCCTGTAGCTTGACCAGGTTCTTACAGTGAATACCAGAGAAAAAACCCCTTGTGCTTCCCATACAGGGAGGGGAAAAAAGCCATTTTGAAATACAGCAGAGCAATCTGCGATTCTTAATAAGGCTTGCTCTCAGTGGAAACTAGTTAACTACAGCCTCATCAGCTGGGGTTTTATTAGAGCTTAACTGACCTGGGGAAGGGAAATAAGCAACTCCAGCTGGCTCTAGCTTTCTGCATGGAGAAGAGAAAATAACTAATACCAGCCTCCTCCAGGCTTCCATGAAGAATAAAAATACACAACTCCAGTCCACTTTTGTTATTGGTCCCATGAGAAAAGGGGGTACTGAGAGGCACTTGTGAAGTTCACAGTCCAGAGGCATAGGCTTACTAAAAGACTGACACCTAAACATGGGACTACAGAATGTCTGCCCTCCCCACACCTCACCACCACATTACTAAAGGCCTAGTTACAGCAATTTATTTTATTCAATTCTTCATGTACAGACATCAAAAAAAAAAATACAACATAGTATAAAAGGCCCCACAAATAGTTTGAAAAGGCAGAGTAAGTATCAGGAAAAGACTCATCAGGAATGCTGGAATGATCAGATCTGAAATTTAAAACAACTACAATTAAAATGCTAAGAGTTTTAATAGATAAAGAAGATAGTACGCAAGATCATATGGCCAATATAACAGAGAGAATGACATTCTGAGAGACGCCCCCCCCAAAAAAGCTAAAATTAAAACACTGCAGTAGAAATGAAGAATGATTTTGATGATTTTATTAGACATCATTGAAAACGGCTGAGGAGAGAATCTCTGAGTTAAAGAATATCTCAATAGAAACTTCCAAAAGTGAAAAACAAACAGAAAAGACTGGAAAAATATAACAGAATACCCAAGAATGGTGGAAAAACTACAAAAATTGTAACCTATGGGTAATAGGAATACCAGAAAGAGAAAGAAATGGAAAAAATATTTGAACAATAAAGACTGAGAATTTTCCCAAACTAGTGTCAGATACCAAACCACAGATCCAGGAAGCTGAGAGAATACCAAACAGGATAAACAGTAAAATACTAAACCTAGGCATATCATTTTCAAACTATAGGAAATCAAAGATACTGAACAAAGTTCTGAAAGAAACCAGAGGAAAAAAACCCTTACCTGTGGAAGGACAAATGTAAGAATTATTTTTAACTTCTCCTCAGAAACAATACCAAAAAAAAAAAAAAAGAGTGTAGTGAAATATTTAACGTTGAGAGAGAAAAAACCTAGAATTCTGTACTCTACAAAATTATCTTTCAAAAGTGAAAGGGAAAAGAAGACTTTCTTAGAAAAATAAAAATTGAGAAAATTTGTTGTCAGTAGATCTGTTTTGCAAGAAATGTTTGAAGAAGTTTTTTAGAGAGAAGGAAAATAATACAGATCAGAAATTTGGATCTACATGAAGTAAGGAAGAGCACTGAAGAAGAAATAAGTGGAGATAAGATAAAAACTTTTATTTTTCTTATTCTAATTGATCTAACAGAGAACACTTTGTTTCTAATAAAAAGAGCAACAGTGTATTCAAATATACATATACACATATACATGTTTACAGATAAGTGAAATGAATGACAGCAACAATAAAAAGCATTAGAGGGAGGAACTAGAATTATTTTGTTATAATAAAGTACTTGTACTATCCATGAAGTGATATAATGCTATTTGAAAGTATACTGGTAATAGTTGTAAATGTATATTGCAAACTCTTAGGGCAGTCATAAAATCAAATTTTAAATGAAGTATAACTGATATGGTAAGAAAAACAAGAGAATGGAATCATATAAAATGCTCAATTAAAACCATAAAAGGCAGAAAAATAGTGGAATACAAACATAGGAACAAAGAACAAGGGAAACATATAGAAAACAGTAAGAAATATAGTAGATATTAATACAACTATATCCATAATTACCTTAAATGTCAATGGTCTAAACTAACTAAAAGACAGAGATTGTCAGAATAGATTAAAAGAAAACCAACTTTAAATATAAAGACAATATAGATTAAAAGCAAATAGATTGAGAAAGACATGCCATATAACACTAATAAAAAAAGTGGGAGTAGCTATATTAATTTTAAACAGAGTCAACTTTACAGCAAGGAATGTTATCAGGGATAATGAAGGATATTACATAATAATAGGAGAGTCAATCCTCCTAGAAGACATAACAATTCTCAATGTGTTGTGTGCCCAACAGAGAACAAAACTATGTGAGGCAATAAATGAAAAAAACTGAAAAAAGAAATAAATGAATCCACTATTGTAGTAGTTGGAGACTTCAACACTCCTCTACCAGAAACTGAGAGATCCAGCTGGCAGAAAAGCAGTAAGGATATAGCTGACTCACTAATACCATCAATAAACTGGATATAATAGACATCTACAGACTACTTCATCCAACAACAGCAGAATATAGATTATCTGTCAAGATGGACCACATTCTGCACCATCAAACAAACTAACAAATTTAAAAGAATAGAATTCATATGACATCTGCTCTCATTCAACAATGGAATTAAACTAGAAATCAATAACAGAAAGATAGCTGAAAAAGTCCAAAATACTTGGAGATCATAACACATTCTAAATAATACTTGGATCAAAGAAGAAATCTTAAGAGAAGTTAAAATATATTTTGAACTCAATGAAAATGAAAGCACAACTTAAAATTTGTGGGATGCAGAAAAAGTAGCACTTAGAGGAGAATTTATAGCATTGAATATATATATTAGAAAGGAAAACAGACTTCAAATCAATCATCTAAGTGTCCACCTTAGGAAAATAGGAAAAGAAGAACAAATTAAATTCAAGGTAAGCAAAAGAAAAGAAATAATAAGAATTAGAGCAGAAATCAATAGAGGAAATCAATGAAGCCAAAAGCTGGTTCTTTGAAAAGATTAGCAACACTGATAAGCCTCTAACCAAGCTAACTAAGAAAAAAAGAGAGAGGGCATAAACTACTAAGAACAGAAATAAAACAGGGTTATCACTGCAGATCCCTTGAACATTAAAATTATATTAAAGAAATATGATGAATAACCCTATTCCCATGAATTTGATAATCTATATGAAAAAGATCAATTCCCTGAAAGACACAATCTGCCCGAATTCACACAAAATGAAATAGAGAATCTGAATTGGCCTATATCTATGAAAGAAATTGAACCAATGATTAATAAAACAGAAAACACCAGGAGAGATGTGTTCATTTGTGAATTCTACTGAATATTTAAGGAAGAAATTATATGAATTCTTTACAGTCTCTTTTGGAAGACAGAAGCAGAAGGAATACTTCCTATCCGATTCTATGAGCCCAGCATTAGCCTAAAACCAAAGCACACAAAGACATTACAAGAAAACTACAGACCACTATCTTTCATGAACTTAGATGCAAAAATCCTCAACAAAATGTTAGCAAATCAAATCTGACAATGTAAAAAACAACTATACACCATGGCCAAAAAGAGATTTATTGAAGGTATAAAAGGCCGGTTCGATATTTGAAAATCAATAAATGTAATTCATCACATCAACAAGCCAAAGAAGAAAAATCACATCATTATAATAATAAGGGCAAAAAACCCATTTGATAAAATCCAGTACCCTTTCATCATAAAGACTCTCAGTAAACTAGGAATAGAGGGGAATTTCCTCAACTTAATAAAGAATATCTACAAAAAACCCTATAGCTAACATCATATTTAATGATGAGAAACTCAAAGATTTCCTGCTAACATCAGGAAAAAGGCAAGGACATCCCCTTTCAACAATATTTGTAAACTTGTACTGGAAGTCCTAGCTAATGGAATAGGACAAGAAAAGTAAATGAAAGGTATACAAACTAAGAAGCAAGAAATAAAACTCTTTTTGTTCACAGGTGACATGATCACCTATGTTTAAAATCAGAAAATAATTGACAAAATAAAAATCCTGGAACTAATAAGTGATTATAGCAAGGTTGCAAGATACAAAGTTAATATACAAAAGTCAATTGCTTTTATATACATAAGCAATAGCAAGTGGAATTCAAAATTAAAAACACAATGTCAATTACATTCTATTCAACAAAATGAAATACTTAGGTATAAATTTTTTAAAAATATGTACATAATCTATAAGAAGAAAACTACAAAACTCTGATGAAACAAATAAAAAAGAAACAAAATAAATGTAGAGATATTTCACGTCAATGTATAGGAAGACTCAGTATTGCCAAAGTGTTAGTTTTTTTCAACTTGTTCTATATATTCCCTGCAATCTCAATCAAAATCTTAGCAAGTTATTTCACAGATATAGACAAACTGATTCCAAAGTTCCTATGGAGAGGCAAAAGACCCAGAATAGTCAACACAATACTGAAGAACAAAGCTGGAGGATTAACACTACCCAATTTTAAAACTTACTGTAAGGCTACAGTAATCAAGATATTGTGGTGTTGAAGAAAGAATAGATAAATAGATTAATGGAACAGAATAAAGAGTCCAGAAATAGACCCACATAAATATAGTCAACTGATCTTCAATAAAGGAGAAAAGGCAATACAGTGGAGCAAAGATAGTCTTTTTAACCAATGATGCTGGGACAACTGGATATTCACATGCAAAAAAAAGTGAATTCGGATACAGACCCTACACCTTTCACAAAAATTAACTTAAACTGAATCACAGACCTAAATATAAAATTCAAAAGTGTAAAACTCCTAAAAGATAACATAGGAGAAATTTTAGATGACCTTGGGTACGGTAATGACTTTCTAGATACAACACCAATGGCACAATCCATGAAAGAAAGAATTGATAAGCTGGACTTCATTAAAATTAAATCTGCTCTGGGAAGGATACTGTCAAGGGGATGAAAAGACAAGCCAGAAGCTGGAAGAAAATGCTTACAGAAGAGTCATTTGATAAAGGATTGTTATCCAAAATATACAATGAACAATACAATGAACAATACAATATACAATGAAAAGTCAATAATAAGTAAACAAATAACCCAGTTAAAACATGGGCCAAAGACTCTAAGAGATATCTCATGAAAGAAGATATACAAATGTCAAATAGCATATGCAAAGATGCTCCACATCATATATCATCAGGGAAATGCAAATTATAACAACAGTGAGATACTACTACCTGCCTATTAGAATATTCAAAATCCAGAACAATGACAACACCAAATGTTAGCAAGGATGTGAAGTAACAGGAACTCTTATTCATTGCTGGTGGGAATGCAAAATACTATAGCCACTTTGGAAGACAGTTTGGCTCTTGCTTACAAAACTAATCACACTCAGATCATATGACCTAGAAATTTGGTCCTTGGTATTTACCCATGAGTTGAAAACTCATATCCACACAAAAATTTGAACACACATGGATTTTTACATCAGCTTTATTCATAATTGCCAAAACTTGGAAGCAACCAAGATGCCCTTCAATAGGTGAATGGATAAACAAACTGTGATACATCCGGCCAATTAAATATTACTTACTGCTAAAAAGAATTGTGCTATTAAGCCATAGAAAGATATGGAGGCATCTTCAATGCATATTACTACATGAAAGACACCAATCTTAAAAGGCTGCATACTGTATGATTCCAACTATACGACATTCTGAAAAAATAAAAACTATGAAGACAGTAAAAAGTTTGGTTGTTGCCCCAACAACCAAAGGGGAGTGGAGGATCAACAGGTGGATCACAGAGGATATTTTAGGGCAGTGGAACTATTCTGCATATTACCATAATGGCAAATACAAGTCTATAAATTTGTACAAATCCATAGAATATACTACACCAAGAGTGTAAATCCAAAGCTATGGGCTTTGGGTGATAAAAATGTGTCAAAGTAGACTCATCAATCATAACAAATGTATCGCTCTGGTGGGGGATGTTGATTATGGGGGAGACTATGATGTGTGGGTCTGGGAATATATGGGATATCTATGAACCTTCAGGTAAGTTTTGCTGTGAACCTAAAACTATTTATCTTCATTTCTTCCTTTAATTAAAAAGTACTTTCATAAATTTATCAGTGTTTTATATTGTGGATACAAGCAAATTAAAAGGAAAAAAAAAAAAAGCTTCTCAGAGCTTGAGGTACCAGAATAACTGAGTTGAAAATAATGTAGCTGTGTTTCTTGAAAGCAAATTTTTGAGGCTAACAGAATTCGATGTGCCATAAAATTTTAGTAGGTTGTTGATGAGAAAGACAATTTAAAAAACATGGCAATAATCCTTCAATGTGTCTTTCATTTAGTGACATGATTTATGACAGCTTCTATACAATACTTTTGCATTTGCACCTACCTAAAAACTACATCTTTATAAACAAGGTAGGAAATGAGCCAATACATAGTAAAGAAGTAAAATTAATTCTGAGCCCCACTCAAAAATAGATGTAACCATTTGCATTAAGATGTATTTGTAAATTAGTCTTTATTTTTTTTTTTGCGGTACGCGGGCCTCTCACTTTTGTGGCCTCTTCCGTTGCGGAGCACAGGCTCCGGACGCGCAGGCTCAGCGGCTATGGTTCACAGGCCCAGCCGCTCCGAGGCATGTGGGATCTTCCCAGACCGGGGCACGAACTCGTGTCCCCTGCATCGGCAGGCGGACTCTCAACCACTGCGCCACCAGGGAAGCCCTAAATGTGTCTTTTGATGAAATGGAAGTTTTCTAAGGTGATTACGTTGGAAAGATTTCCTGCATAAACAAAGGCTTACCAGTTTAACTTACTCCTTAGTTTTTAGATGCCATTCCTACTCAATTTAAATTGTAAAAGATGTCAGCACTATTTTAGACTATTGACCTTTGGTCTGAGAGCATTGTCAGGAAATTTTTACTTAAATTTGAAGCTTTCCTTCTGTGTACCATTAAATAAAAACACCTTACAAGACCATTTGTCTTTCAGGAACAGAAATATTTCACTCATTCATAGAACTCTCTTGGGCTATATAGAAAATGAACCACTCCTTAACGGCAGGGAAGTGGAGAGATTTTGTGGAACAGAGTTCCTACATTTTTCCCCATCAAGTAATTCAAACATTCAAGAGTTTACTCTTTAATTCTCCTATTGGTTCATTCATTTAGAATTGTATTGATTATCTACCCTGTGATAGGCACTATTCTTAATATTCCCATTACAGAAAAGAAAGTAACATTTCTGCAAGGCACAACCTAAAAATATCTCAGTTGCTTGATTTTTGTATAGTATAAATAATCATAATACTTACACCATTTAACCCACAGGAGTATTATGAGACAAAAATTGAGATAATGCAGGGCAACGCCATTTGAAAAAAATTAATGCACTAAAAAGGAAAGGAATTGCCATTACTAGAAGTTAAATGGCCTAGATCCCTTTGACTACAAGTTCATGCTCTTATGTAACCTCTTTTCACTTTAACAAGACCATAAAATTGTATACTGTATGGAAACTACAGAGTGTACTGACTGGCCAAAACAACATCTAAACAAGAATCACTTCTGGGAGTTGCTTAATTTAATTTTCAAATATTATTTATTATTCAAATAGAATTTTTAGTGACCCAGAAAGATTTACTTTTAATTTCTCCTGTGTTTAAATAAGTTTAGTTAAAAATCTTGCTTGTTATATAAAGGCTTCCTTAAATTTGTTTCTTATAGGTAAATAATCTTTTATTCCTTTGAAATCCATGTTATTTTATCGATGTATATTTTTATTCCTTAGTGTCATACATTGCTTATTCCTCTGAGACATAATATAATTTGCTTGTTTTAATGCTCCTGTCATGTTTTTAACCACACTTTAAAAAAATTAGTTTATTACAATTTTTAAAAAAATGTTTTCATACAATTTGAAAGGTTGCTTTCCATTTACAGTTATTAGAAAATATTGGCTAGATTCCCCCTGTTGTACAATACATCCTTGAGCCTATCTTACACCCAATAGTATAGCCCTCCCACTCCCCTACCCCTATATTGTACACCCCCCCACTGGTAACCACTAGTTTGTTCTCTGTATCTGTGAGTCTGCTTCTTTTTGGTTATATGCACGAGTTTGTTGTATTTTTTAGATTCCACATGTATGTGATATCATACAGTATTTGTCTTTTTCTGTCTGACTCATTTCACTTAGCATAATACCCTCCAAGTCCATACATGTTGCTGCAAATGGCAAAATTTTGTTCTTTTTAATGGCTGGGTAATATTCCATTGTGTTTATATGTACCACATCTTCTTTTTCCATTCATTTGTTGATGGACACTTAGGTTGCTTCCACATTTGGCAATTGGAAATAATGCTACTATGAACACTGGGGTACATGTATCTCTTCTAATTAGTGTTTTTGGTTTTTTTCATATATATACGCAGGAGTGGAATTGCTAGATCATATGGTAGTTCTATTTTTAGCTTCTCAAGAAACCTCCATACTGTTTTCCACAGTGGCTACAGCAATATACACTACCACCAACAGTATACAAGACTTGACTATACTTTGAATGCTGGAACCTGATTCATTTCTTTAGTTTTCATAATGCTTAGTAAAGGATCTCATAATGAATAAAGATTGAAATGAAAAAGACGGCACCATCTTTAAGCTGCAATTGCTTTTTCCCAAAATTATACATTTCCCCCAACTTTTTATTATAAAATATTACAAACAGAAAAATCAAAAGTGTAATACAGTGAAGAAATATTCAAACATTTGTATCAATTGCTAAGATATATTGAAATATGCTTTTTAATCTTCTTTCTATATACATACACACATAAATAAAAATAGTATTTAATAAATTATTAACATAAGTTACAGACATGATATGTTACTCCTAAATCCTTTAGAGCACAGATCTTTAGAATAACAACATTTACATATATAGCAATAAAAACACTCACTTCTAATAAAATTGACAATTTCTTTTTTTTTTAACATCTTTATTGGAATATAATTGCTTTACAATGGTGTGTTAGTTTCTGCTTTATAACAAAGTGAATCAGTTATACATATACATATGTTCCCAAATCTCTTACCTCTTGTGTCTCCCTCCCTCCCACCCTCCATATCCCACCCCTCTATGTGGCCACAAACCACCGAGCTGATCTCCCTGTGCTATGCGGCTGCCTCCCACTAGCTATCTGTTTTACGTTTGGTAGTGTATATATGTCCACGTCACTCTCTTACTTTGTCACAGCTTACCCTTTCACCTCCCCATATCCTCAGGTCCATTCTCTAATAGGTCTGTGTCTTTATTCCCATTTTACCCCTAGGTTCTTCATGACATTTTTTTTCTTAGATTTCAAATATATGTATTAGCATACGGTATTTGTTTTTCTCTTTCTGACTTACTTCACTCTGTATGACAAATACTAGTTCCATCCACCTAACTACAAATAACTCAATTTCGCTTCTCTTTATGGCTGAGTAATATTCCATTGTATATATGTGCCACATCTTCTTTATCCATTCATCTCTCGATGGACACTTAGGTTGCTTCCATGTCCTGGCTATTGTAAATAGAGCTGCAATGAACATTTTGGTACATGACACTTTTTGAATTATGGCTTTCTCAGGGTATATGCCCAGTAGTGGGATTGCTGGGTCGTATGATAGTTCTATTTGTAGTTTTTTTAGGAACCTCCATACTGTTCTCCATAGTGGCTGTATCCATTTACATTCACACCAACAGTGCAAGAGGGTTCCCTTTTCTCCACACCCTCTCAAGCATTTATTGTTTGTAGATTGTTTGATGATGCCCATTCTGACTGGTGTGAGATGATATCTCATTGTAGTTTTGATTTGCATTTCTCTAATGATTAGTGATGTTGAGCATTCTTTCATGTGTTTGTTGGCAATCTGTATATTTTCTTTGGAGAAATGTCTATTTAGGTCTTCTGCCCATTTTTGGATTGGGTTGTTTGTTTTTTTGTTATTGAGCTGCATAAGCTGCTTGTAGATTTTTGAGATTAATCCTTTGCCACTTGTTTCCTTTGCAAATATTTTCTCCCATTCTGAGGGCTGTCTTTTGGTCTTGTTTATGGTTTCCTTTACTGTGCAAAAGCTTTTAAGTTTCATTAGGTCCCATTTGTTTATTTTTGGTTTTATTTCCATTTCTCTAGGAGGTGGGTCAAAAAGGATCTTGCTGTGATTTATGTCATAGAGTGTTTGCCTATGTTTTCCTCTAAGAGTTTGATAGTATCTGGCCTTACAGTTAGGTCTTAAATCCATTTTGACTTTATTTTTGTGTATGGTGTTAGGGAGTGTTCTAATTTCATACTTTTACATGTACCTGTCCAGTTTTCCCAGCACCACTTATTGAAGAGGCTGTCATTTCTCCACTGTATATTCTTGCCTCCTTTATCAAAGATAAGGTGACCATATGTGCGTGGGTTTATCTCAGGGCTTTCTATCCTGTTCCATTGATCTATATTTCTGTTTTTGTGCCAGTAACATACTGTCTTGATTACTGTAGCTTTGTAGTATAGTCTAAAGTCAGGGAGCCTGATTCCTCTAGCTTCGTTTTTCTTTCTCAAGATTGCTTTGGCTATACGGGGTCTTTTGTGTTTCCATACAAATTGTGAAATGTTTTGTTCTAGTTCTGTGAAAAATGCCAGTGGTAGTTTGATAGGGATTGCATTGAATCTATAGATTGCTTTGGGTAGTAGAGTCATTTTCACAATGTTAATTCTTCCAATCCAAGAACATGGTATATCTCTCCATCTATTTGTACCATCTTTAATTTCTTTCATCACTGTCTTATAATTTTCTGCATACAGGTCTTTTGTCTCCTTAGGTAGGTTTATTCCTAGATATTTTAATCTTTTGGTTGCAATGGTAAATGGGAGTGTTTCCTTAATTTCACTTTCAGATTTTTCACCATTAGTGTATAGGAATGCCAGAGATTTCTGTGCATTAATTTTGTATCCTGCTACTTTACCAAATTCATTGATTAGCTCTAGTAGTTTTCTGGTAGCATCTTTAGGATTCTCTATGTATAGTATCATGTCATCTGCAAACAGTGACAGCTTTACTTCTTCTCTTCTGATTTGGATTCCTTTTATTTCTTTTTCTTCTCTGATTTCTGTGGCTAAAACTTGCAAAACTATGTTGAAGAAGAGTGGTGAGAGTGGGCAACCTTGTCTTGTTCCTGATCTTAGTGGGAATGGTTTCAGTTTTTCACCATTGAGGACGATGTTGGCTGTGGGTTTGTCATATATGGCCTTTATTATCTTTAGGAAAGTTCCCTCTATGCCTAGTTACTGCAGGGTTTTTATCATAAATGGGTGTTGAATTTTGCTGAAAGCTTTCTCTGCATCTGTTGAGATGATCATATGGTTTTTCTCCTTCAATTTATTAATATGGTGTATCACCTTGATTGTGTATATTGAAGAATCCTTGCATTCCTGGAAAAACCCCCACTTGATCATGGTGTATGATCCTTTTAATGTGCTGTTGGATTCTGTTGGCTAGTATTTTGTTGAGGATTTTTGCATCTATGTTCGTCAGTGATATTGGCCTGTAGTCTTCTTTCTTTGTGACATCTTTGTCTGGTTTTGGTATTGACGGTGGCCTCGTATAATGATTTTGGAATGTTCCTCCCTCTGCTATATTTTGGAAGAGTTTGAGAAGGATGGGTGTTAGCTCTTCTCTAAATGTTTGATAGAATTCGCCTGTGAAGCCATCTGGTCCTGGGATTTTGTTTGTTGGAAGCTTTTTAATCACAGTTTCAATTTCAGTGCTTGTGATTGGTCTGTTCATATTTTCTATTTCTTCCAGATTCAGTCTTGGCAGGCTGTGCATTTCTAAGAATTTGTCCATTTCTTCCAGGTTGTCGATTTTATTGGCATACAGTTGCCTGTAGTAATCTCTCATGATCCTTTGTATTTCTGCAGTGTCAGTTGATACTTCTCCTTTTTCATTTCTCATTCTACTGATTTGAGTCTTCTCCCTTTTTTCCTTGATGTGTCTTGCTAATGGTTTATCAATTTTATTTATCTTCTCACAGAACCAACTTTTAGTTTTATTGATCTTTGCTATCTATTCCTTCATTTATTTCTGACCTGATCTTTATGATTTCTTTCCTTCTGCTAACTTTGGAGTTTTTTTGTTCTTCTTTCTATAGTTGCTTTACGTGCAAGGTTAGGTTGTTTATTTGAGATGTTTCCTGTTTCTTAAGGTAGGATTGCATTGCTATAAACTTCCCGCTTAGAACTGCTTTTGCTGCATCCCATAGATTTTGGGTCGTCATGTATCCATTGTCATTTGTTTCTACGTATTCTTTGATTTCCCCTTTGATTTCTTCAGTGATCACTTCGTTATTAAGTAGTGTATTGTTTGTCTTCCATGTGTTTGTATTTTTTACAGATTTTTTCCTGTAATTGATATCTAGTTTCATAGCGTTGTGGTCAGAAAAGATACTTGATATGATTTCAATTTTCTTAAATTTATGAAGCTTGATTTGTGACCCAAGATATGATCTATCCTGGAGAATGTTCCATGAGCACTTGAGAAAAATGTGTATTCTGTTGTTTTTGGATAGAATGTCCTAAAAATATCAATTAGGTCCATCTTGTTTAATGTATCATTTAAAGCTTGTGTTTCCTTATTTATTTTCATTTTGGATGACCTGTCCATTGGTGAAAGTGGGGTGTTAAAGTCCCCTACTATGAATGTGTTACTGTCGATTTCCCCTTTTATGGCCGTTAGTATTTGCCTTATGTATTGAGGTGCTCCTATGTTGGGCGCGTAAATATTTACAATTGTTATATCTTCTTCTTGGATCGATCTCTTGATCATTATGTAGTGTCCTACTTTGCCTCTTGTAATAGTCTTTATTTTAAAGTCTATTTTGTCTGATATGAGAATTGCTACTCCAGCTTTCTTCTGATTTCCATTGCATGGAATATCTTTTTCCATCCCCTCACTTTCAGTCTCTATGTGTCCCTAGGTCTGAAGTGGGTTTCTTCTAGACAGCATATATACGGGTCTTGTTTTTGTATCCATTCAGCCAGTCTGTGTCTTTTGGTGGGAATATTTAATCCATTTACATTTAAAGTAATTATCAATATGTATGTTCCTATTCCCATTTTCTTATTTGTTTTGGTTTGTTATTGTAGGTCTTTTCCTTCTCTTGTGTTTCTTGCCTAGAGAAGTTCCTTTAGCATTTGTTGTAAAGCTGGTTTGGTGGTGCTGAACTCTCTCAGCTTTTGCTTGTCTGTAAAGGTTTTAATTTCTCCATCACATCTGAATGAGATCCTTGCTAGGCAGAGTAATCCTGGCTGTAGGCTTTTCTCCTTCATCACTTTTAACATGTCTTGCCGCTCCCTTCTGGCTTGCAGAGTTTCTGCTCAAAGATCAGCTGTTAACCTTATGGGGATTCCCCTGTGTGTTATTTGTTGTTTTTCCCTTGCTGCTTTTAATATGTTTTCTTTGTATTTAATTTTTGATAGTTTGATTAATATGTGTCTTGGTGTGTTTCTCCTTGGATTTATCCTGTATGGGACTCTCTGTTCTTCCTGGACTTGATTAACTATTTCCTTTCCCATATTAGGGAAGTTTTCAACTATCATCTCTTCAAATATTTTCTCAGTCCCTTTCTTTTTCTCTTCTTCTTCTGGGACCCCTATAATTCGAATGTTGATGCATTTAATCTTGTCCCAGAGGTCTCTGAGACTGTCCTCAGTTCTTTTCATTCTTTTTCCTTCATTCTGCTCTGCAGTAGTTATTTCACTATTTTATCTTCCAGGTCACTTATCCGTTCTTCTGCATCAGTTATTCTGCTATTGATCCCACCTAGAGTATTTTTAATTTCATTTATTGTGTTGTTCATCATTGCTTGTTTCCTCTTTAGTTCTTTTAGGTCCTTTTTAAATGTTTCTTGCATTTTGTCTATTCTATTTCCAAGATTTTGGATCATCTTTACTGTCATTATTTTGAATTCTTTTTCAGGTGGACTGCCTATTTCCTCTTCATTTTTTAGGTCTGGTGGGTTTTTATCTTGCTCCTTCATCTGCTGTGTGTCTTTCTGTCTTTTCATTTTGCTTATCTTACTGTGTTTGGGGTCTCCTTTTTGCAGGCTGCAGGTTCGTAGTTCCCGTTGTTTTTGGTGTCTGTCCCCAGTGGCTAAGGTTGTTTCAGTGGGTTGTGTAGGCTTCCTGGTGGAGGGGATTGGTGCCTGTGTTTTGGTGGATGAGGCTGGATCTTGTCTTTCTGGTGGGCAGGTCCACGTCTGGTGGTGTGTTTTAGGGTGTCTGTGGCCTTATTATGATTTTAGGCAGCCTCTCTTCTAATGGATGGGGCTGTGTTCCTGTCTTGCTAGTTGTTTGGCATAGGGTGTCCAGCAGTGTAGCTTGCTGGTCGTTGAGTGAAGCTGGGTCTTGGTGTTGAGATGGAGATCTCTGGGAGATTTTTACCGTTTGATATTATGTGGAGCTGGGAGGTCTCTTGTAGACCAGTGTCCTGAAGTTGGCTCTCCCACCTCAGAGGCACAGCACTGACTCCTGGCTGGAGCACCAAGAACCTTTCATCCACACGGCTCAGAATAAAAGGAAGAAAAAATAGAAAGAAAGAGAGAGGATAAAATAAAATAAAGTAAGATAAAATAAAAAATAAAAAGATCAAATACAACCAGAAATATTTCTTTGCATGTGTAAATAGTAGGCAACCAAAGTAATACCATAGTACATTCTAGGTATATATTAATGTACATAAAATAAAACTTCTGACTCAAGAAGAATATATCATTTTTTCTCACAATTTTGGAGTATGTTTAGAACTTTTTTTTGTAAGGAATTAACTCACGACTATGAACAAATCGGATCTCGTAAAAGACAATGGTGTCAAATAAGGAATACATCCAGACAATACCTTATTTAAAAAATAGTAAAAAAAGACACCAATTTTTTTTTACTTATGTTTAATTTTTTTTAATTGAAGTATTGTTGATTTACAACATCTTGTTAGTTTCCGGTGTACAGCAAAGTGATTCAGTTATATATACATATACATATATATATATATTTATTCTTTTTCATATTCTTTTCCATTATGGTTTATAACAGGATATTGAGTATAGTTCCCTGTGCTATACAGTAGGACCTTGTTGTTTGTCCATTCTGTATATAGTAGTTTGTATCTGTAATCCCCAAATCCTAATTTATTAAGCATTTTAAGCAGAAAATGGAGTTGCGCTTAATTTTAAATGAATAATTACTTATGGAATCAAGCTTAATGTGTGCCTCCCTTGTGTGTGTCACTGTTCTAGGATTTATAGGGGATAAAAAGATATAATCTTTTTCCTCATGAATATTACAACCATTTGAGAAATAAGCGACATACTCCTGCAACAGTTATATGTAAAACAAAGACGAGTATATAGCATTGTGTTCCACATGTAACTTACTCAAGGGTTAAATACGTTACAGATTAAAAAAAGGATAATTGAAAGTCAGGAATATTAAAGTGCAAAAGCAATTAGGAATAACAAGACAGTCAAAGGAGCAAAATATTGGGAGATTATGATTTACAGCAATTAAGTAGCTGACCTTGGTGTTAATCTAGGGCAGGTTTTAGCTTGCCTGGTTCATGAGATGATGAATCAAGTGATGATCTAGTGGGAAAAATTGAGGGCTTATTAGGGTGAGCTGCCTGAGTGGATAAAGTTGGTAAAATGAGAGTTTCTTTAATAAACAGGGGCTTTTTGCTAGGATTTATTGAGATATTTTGACACTACCTTTTTAAAATTTTCCTCCTTTACCTTAACTGCCAACCATCTCAGAGTTACCTTCTTCTAAGGTGATGTAAGGGATGACAAGTAAGAGAACTGTGATTGACAAGAGCAAGAGCTTCTTTTCAAGACACTTCCAACAGAGTAGTTTCTAGTGAAGACTAAGATAGAACCATACTGCTGTGTGGTGGATACACAATAGCAACAAATGGAACATAAAATTCTAATATTACCACTCTAAAAGACAGTGAGAAGAGAGAAATAAATAGGATAGAAAGAATAATATGGGTCAAGTACCAAAGTATAAAGGTAGTGAAGGATGAGAGGATTTCTACACAGTTGTAATAGATGATGTCTGATATAAATTAACACTGAGTGTTTACTACTGCCTTAAATGAGCACAAAAAAATCCCTGAGGCAAAATTAGCTACACAGAGATTTAAAAAAATTTTTTTAATAATTTACCCAAGGTTACAAAGCCAAGAAGGAGAAAAACTAGGATCTGAGCCCAGACCATGTATTCCAGCAGTTGATTTTCTAATCTTAAACCCCGTATCCTATTTTGTGTGAGAACTGATTAGCAGAAACAACCAGAGGTCTCCAGGTGATTTTTATCCCAAGCTATAGAGGTCAGTTCTTGGAGAATCCCCACATGCAGATAATTATTAATATGTGGCATATGTCGTACCTATTTTTAGCTTAGCAAGCAGCAGAACTTGTTTGGAAATAGTCTGGAAAGAACTATTTAGTGGCATTTCTGAACAGTTTCTACTGTGGTTAGTTGCTGCAGCTGCAGCTTTCTTATTTGTATTCTTTCCTGTTTCAGGAATTGTTTTTCCTCTCTTTACCTGTGATAAAGCACATTCTCTCTGAAGAAATCAAACCAAAGATTTTTAGAAACTGTAATTTAATAATTAGGGTTAATCCTCAAAATACCCACAAAATGGCTTAAAATCTTGGCATTTATACTTTCTATGGTGCTATGATATCACATTGAGAAAACAGGAACATATTGAGATCTGTCTCTTAAGAGAAATATTACAATAGAATAAATAATGTCTCTATGCATAAGCCACACAAGAAGAAATTTATTTCTATAGCAGATAACAAAATTTTAAACCCATTTACTGTTGTTTTCTATCACACAAAGAATAGATACTAAATAATTTAAGGAACATACTTGTCAAAATAACAAATAGAACCTGGATAGATTGTAAAGAACTTATGACTTGTTTATCAGTTTTCAAGTTATTCTCACTAGGCAACTTTGTAGCAGACTGTTACAGAAAAACGTTAGTGAAATGTAAGCCTGTCCTCAATGACCAAAAAAAATCACATGGAGACCTTACTAAAAAAAATCAGTGTGTACCCACCCTACATTTCCTCCCCTCCCATTATGATTTAATTGGTATGGGCATCATTTTACTTTTATTGTAGCTACAGGTGGTTCTGCTGAGCAGCTAATGTTGAGAACCACTGTATTAGATTTCTAAGGCTTCTGTAACAAAGTACCACAGACTAGGTGTCTTAAAGATGTTTGTTCTCAAAGTACTTACTGTTAGAAGTCTGAGATCAAGGTGACAGCAGGTTGGTTTCTTCTGAAGCTTCTCTCCTTGGCTGGTAGGTTATCATCTTCTCCCTTTGCCTTCACCTGGTCTTCCCTCTGTGGGTCTGTGTCCTTATCTATACTTATAAGGAGACCAGTCATGCTGGATAGGGGCCCACCCTAATGACCTCCCTTTACCTTTTTAAAGCATCTACCTCGAAATACAGTTACATTCTGAGGTACTGGGGGCTAGGACACTAACATATGACTTTGGCAAGGACACAATCCAGACCATAACAACACTAATCTAGAAAGTGATTAGTTAAGAATGGATAACATACAACCAAAACTTTTAAAACTATGCATTCTTTCTATTATTTAATTTTGAATATAAAGCTGTTATTTAGGGGCTTCCCTGGTAGCACAGGGGTTAAGAATCTGCCTGCCAATGCAGGGGACACGGGTTCAAGCCCTGGTCCGGGAAGATCCCACATGCTGTGGAGCAACTAAGCCCGTGAGCCACAGCTACTGAGCCTGCGCTCTAGAGCCTGCAAACCACAACTACTGAGCCCACGTGACACAACTACTGAAGCCCGCACACCTAGAGCCTGTGCGCCACAGCAAGAGAAGCCACCGCAATGAGAAGCCCACGCACTGCAACGAAGAGTAGCCCCCGCTCGCCACAACTAGAGAAAGCCCGCACTCAGCAACAAAGACCCAACGCAGCCAAAAATAAACAAAATATATTTTTTAAAAGCTGTTATTTAAATTTCGAAAAATTACTATGGAATGCCTGTGCCATGATATTTCTAAATCCTTTATGATAAGCTGAACCAGAGGAGTTTATACTGAACAAGAATGTAGTTTAGAAATTCACTGTACTGGAATACATTTTTAACATTTTACTGATGATGTTTTATCTCTAAAGCAACCATTTCCACAACTCTACAACTTCAAAGTAGAAGCTTCAGATAAAGTATTGTAAAGGCGATAATTTGAATAGCAAAAAACATATCAAGGTGCCTTTCATCCACAGAAACCAACCGATTCATAGGTGAAGACTAGAGTCAACCAGAGTCCTGAAACCCTGAGCTCCTAACTTAGTACAGGTTATCAGTCATATGGCAACCCCAGAAAGTGCCCCAGGGCATTTATGGACATTGGCTTCACATGTGAATCAACTGGGACTATTTTTAAAATTCCATTTCCTGGACAATTAAAAAGAAATAGGTATGAGATTCAGGTATAAGTATTTTTGAGGTGATTGCATGTGTAGCCAAGTTTGAGAATACTAACTTAGAGTCCTAACAGAGAGCACCTGAATATAGACCTAATTAAGTTTTGTATCGTTTTCAACGCTGTTAATTGCCTTGTTGATCAGAAAGTTGCTCTGAGATACTCTACCACAACCACATCTCCTAAAATTAAAAAATTATAGCCAAGGGAGTGGAAATTCAAAAATAAGAGGCCACACCTAAATTTATCATTTCAAATATAAATTTATAGTCAAAATATTGCATAAAAATAACAAACACTGTGCATCATTAACAAATTCTAAGTGAAAAGCAGCCCCTTCTTATCAATAATCCAAATCCCCAGAGCAAACAGTGTGTTTTTTACAATTTTACCTGAGTTTATTTCCAACCTAATTTCCAATTTTCTAGCTTATTTTCATAACACCCAACAACATTCTCAGTGACAGCTTTGAGACAATGTCAGAAATCCTGAGTATGGCCATTAAAAAATAATGACCATATAGCTAGAGGTTTTATCATGCTGTTTAGAAAACGAACAATAAAACATTAAGAATTAAAACAAAATAAGCAACCACTATTGTTTCTATATGTATTCTTTCCATCTTAAGTATTTTTAACTTTTTTTTTTTACTAACCATACATTTTTAAAAATCAAACTTCCAAAATAAAAGTTCCCATTTTTAAGTGTAGCATTCAATAAGTTTTGACAAATATAAGCACCACTGTGATCAAGGTACAGTTTCATCACCACAAAAAGCTCCCTTGGTGCCCTTTCCCAGTCAATCCGTCAATCTCTGTCCTCCCAAACACTGATGAGATTTCTGACTATATAAATTAGTTTTGCATTTCCTAGAATTTCATTTAAATTGAATCATTATAGTAGGATGTATTTTTTATTCCTGACTTCTTTCATCCAGCAGTTTTTTTTAATGTATTCATTCATTTGGTGTCTGTCAGTAGTTTGTTCTTTTAACTACTGCATAATATTTCATTATATAAACAAAGTACAATTTATTTTATTTACCTATTAATCTGATGATGAACATTTAAGTTGTTTCTGGTTTGGGGCAATTAAAAATAAACGTGTGGTGAACATCCCTGTGTAATTCTTTGTTGGACATATACTTCCGTTTCTCTTGGGTAAATACCTAAGAGTGGAATGGATGGGTAGTTTATTATTGTGCTAGGGCTGCTATTATAAAGTACCACAAACTGGGTGGCTTAAACAACAAAATGTATTGTCTCACAGTTCTAGAAGTTGGAGATCAATGATGTGTCAACAGGATTGGTTCCTTCTGAGAGTTATGAGTGAGAATCAGTTCCATGTTTCTGTCCTAGCTTCTGGTGGGTTGCTGGCAATCTTTGGCTTGTAGAGGCATCACCCTGATAACTGCCTTCATCTTCACACGGCCTTCTCCCTATGTGTGTTTCTGTGTCCAAAATCCCCCTTCTTATAAGGACACCCGTCATATTGGATTAGTGCCCACCCTACTCCAGTATGATCTCATTCTCGCTTAACAAAATGACTTTGAGGCTACTTGCTGAAAGGCAAAGAGCTCAGGCTAGAAATCAAAAAGCAGTCATTCACAGTGCTTCTGCCAAAAATACATAACCTGAGTATAATCATGTGGAGACATCAGACAAAACCCAACTTGAGAGACATTTTATGAAATCAATGCTCTGTACTTTTCAAATATCAATGTCACAAAAGACAAAGAAGGACTGAGGAATTGCTCCATATTAAAGGAAACTCAAAAGACTTGACAAATGAATGTGATATGTGACCCTGTTGTGATAAAGGACACTTGTGGGACATTTGATGACATTTTAATGAAGTTATTACATTAAATAATGGTATTATATCAATTATAATTTTGATAATTATATTATGGTTATATAAGAGAATATCCTTGATTTTAGGAAATGCACACTGAAGTATTTTGGGAAAGTGGGAAATAACATGTGTGACTTACTGTAAAATAGTACAAAAAATTAATTATACACCTTCCCCCCAATATACGCACAGAGGAAATAATAAAGCAAATATGGTAAAATGTATATTTGGATTTGATCACCAAGAGAATGAATGTAAATAGCAGAGACAATAATGCCAAGGACAAACCCTTCAGTACTCCAAAGTTTAGAGATCAGGGAAAATGGGGAAAAATGGAAAACAAAACACAGCAACTCAGAGTAGCTTGAGAGGTAAGATCAAAACTGGGTGGATGACTTTGGATTCTTAGCAGCTTATTAGAGTTTCTAGACACAGAACCAATAGGAAATAGCTATACCTATTTCTATATCCATATCTATTTCTATATCCATATTTATATCCATATCTATATCTGTATCTATATCTATCCATGAACTTGCTCCCGCAATTGTGGAGGGTGGGAAATCCAAAATCTGCAGGGTAGTACAGCAGGCTGGAGACCCAGGGAATAGCCGCTTGAGTCCAAAGGCAGTCTAGAGGCAGAATTCCCTCTTCTTAGGGGAACTTTAGTCTTTTTTTCTCTAAGGCCTTTATTTGGATGAGGCCCACTCACATTATGGAGGGTAATCTGCTTTACTCCAAGTCTATTGGTTTAAATGTTAATCTCATCTAAAATTATATCTTTACACCGACATCCAAACTGGTGTTTGACCAAATATCTAGGGACCATAGCCTAGCCAAACTGACACATAAAACTAACCATCACAGAAGCTAACTAAAAAGAGGGTATCAAAAATGAGAGAATGTTGCAATGGACAAAATAAATGAGAATTTGACTACAAACTGACCACTGGAATTAGCAAAACAATGCCACTAATGATCACAGGTGGTTTGGATGGCGGTACCTGATTGGAGTGAATTCAAGTGGGAACGTGAGGAGAGATACTGGATGCAGTAAGAATAAACAATTCTTTGAGGAATTTTTTACTTTAAAGATGGGGAGATGTATAGCATGGTAGCTTGATTGTGTGACGGAGTCAAGAGAAAATTTTAATATGGGATAGATAACAATATGTTTGCTGATGAGAATGATCCAGCAGAGAGATGAACAAGAGAAAAAGGAGAAATGCAACATTTTGAATAGTTGGAATGTAAGAGATCCAGCATAGACGTGGAGGGGTTGAATTCAAACAGGAGTGTGGATGGTTCACCAAACAGGTGGGAAGCTGAGGGTATGGGTTGAGAGGTAAGTTGGGGTGAGAGTGTAGTAGCAGGAGATGATGAAAGTTCTCTTCTGATTATTTCTATTTCTCATGAAACAGGACAGGTCCAGGCTCATGGGTATGCAACCCACACGACGGCATAGGACCCGATGCACAGAAGGGTCCCACAAATTTTAAATCTCTGTTGTTGATGTTATAAAATTCTTAAAAGATTTATCTTTGAACTTTCGTAAAGTCCAATGAGTCAAAGGAACATGAGGGTGAGCAGAGGAGATACACACAATATGTGCATCTTCTGTTTCTTGCTACCCCCTTCACATATAGTATTCATGATGCCCTGTGAACACAGAACTCCAGTGGATTCACTATGCGTGGGAATTCAGCAAGACTCAAAGCAAGTACAAGGTAGGCCAGCCTACAACTGGGAAAGCCTGGGACACGGACAGCCCAAGAAGCCACACTTTCAGTTTGTACAAGAACTTGCTGCCAACTCAGAAAAAAGGCAATAGTGATCCAAGAAACACAAAAAATTAAGGAACCTGTTATATCTTTTCTTATTCAAGTTACTTCGCTGTAGTAGCTGACTACTTACACTGAAAATGATGACGTGAAAGGGAAACACAGGGCAACCCATACTTCTTTTTCTTTCAGTTTTTCCTCACTCGGCAGTAAGCTGAAGTAGAGACTTTAGACAGAATGTGCACGAAAAAAGAAGGGAAAAGAAAATATTTGGTTAGTTTTGTGCAACATTTCCTCTATTCTGATAAAAATAAAATACATATGCATATATAAACCACAAAATGTAAATTTTGTAATTTTGATGATTCTTCATACAAGTTAAATAATCTTATTTTTGCACTTAAAACTGGCATTGCAAAATATAAAGATGAATGGTAAAATTCATGATAATAAATTAAACTTTTAAAATTTTTCTTTACTTGGGACAAGATTAACTACAAAGTAAAAATGCCACGACATTGTGAGAGACCATGAAAGGAAAAGTTTTTATATTTTCGTACTTTTAATGTCACTTTTTTTCCTGCTTTTTAAATAAGAGGCGCTGCATTTTTATTTTGTATTTCATCTTGCAAATTACGTGGCTGACTCTGAAATAGCAGGCACATGATCAGCTGAGAATGATGATGAGAGGGGAGATTTTGGAAGTTTGAGAAAAGAAAAGCTATGAAACAGTGTCATAGTAGAGTGGAATTGTGAATAGTAATAGCAAAATGAAGTATGCTTACTGGGCAGCATTAAGAAACCACTTGAGGTTAATGATCATAATTATAAAGAGTGTCCAGTCAGCATGATGGTATTTTTTATCCAGACGTATTCCTCTGCATGGAGGGCAAGGAGGTTGAGTGTATATGAAAGGAAGCAGAACCACTGTAATAACTGACTAGGAAATTTAATCTAAATAAGGAGGGAAGTGAGAATTTAAGGAGCTAACAGACACTGAGAAGTCATAAAATCAGATATTTTCTTATTTTTGGAGGATTTTTAGAGTTGGAGCACTAGAGGGAATGAGCCAGAAAGAGAGGAAGTGGGAGGTGTGATGTTGAGATTTTGGACGGTCATGAGCACCAGGATATAATGAGAATGTGTGGCTATGGCAGAGTGGAAGAGATCAATTTACTGAGAGATCTGAATGTTGGAAGGATCTTCATGGATAGCGAAATCTCAAAGAGTTCTGATAGCAGTGTTGGAGAGAACTACAGTGAACCCAGCCCTGACATCAAAGAAGGAGGACTAGTGACCCTAGGGAATGATAGTTGAATCAATAGAGAGACGTGGTGATAGATTAATGACAAAAGACTCTAAATGTAAATCTCCCTCCAGCAGGGGAGGAGTGGGAGTTGAGGTCAGAGAAGATAATTTTCAGAATGTAAAAATTCAAATTTCCAAGGGATGAGCATTAATGTAGGAGACTAGGGTTTCTATAGTAATGACATGAAAAGGAATAAAGAGCACAATGTAATCATTCCTGATGGTCTCAAGAAGGAATGCTGGTGACAAAGTTGTGAGTGTTGGGGGTTGCAGAGTTCTGGCGTGCCCCTTGAACCTTGCTCATGGAGAATTCAAGTCCCCCAGAGATGTCTAATTATTAGTGACTGGACACTCCTGACCTCTCTAATGACAATCAATGGAGCATGTATGAATTTATGAAGATCTGCTCATTGAGGGAAATGACAAGTAGTTTTGAAAACAAGCATAAGTTAAGTGTGTGGGAGTAAAAGAAGGTGAAATTTTAAAGGTGGACCATTTCAAAGGAATTAGAGTTTCAGCCTACATATAAAGAGGAGTCTTTGATGGATCTAGCCTGGGGTAGTAGAAAGAGGTTGTATTAAGAAAGGATTGATATTCAGTTCTGCAATTAACTGGCTTTGGCAAGACAGTTGTATATTTTCTACAACTTCAAAAAGGAAAAGTAATGCACATAAATAATATTTATTTTACATTAATTTAGCTTGGAAGAGACATTATCAGATCTATTCTATAATAGTAACTCTTGAAGAAGGTGACTACTGTAGATCAGGCCAGAAGGGAAGAGAGCCTGGTCTCAGAGCAAAAGGAAAAAGGCCGATGAGGCAAAAGATGTATAAGTGGTAAAGTCCCATTAAATTAACCTAATTGTGGCCAATTGGATCTGTAGTTTAGAAAACAGTAGGAGACAAAGGTAAATTCAAAGACTCCTGGGGCTACGGTTTAATAGAATCGAAGAGGAGATAGATGCAAGGATAAAGATTATGGTGTATATTTTGGACATTTTAGATTGGAAGAACCATATATCCAGGTAATGAGATCCACTGGGGAAATAGATATATTCAAAAGGGCACTGGTTCCCATTGAAGACAGAAATTTGAAAGTCATAGAATTTCAGGCGCTTAGAGAGATGAAAATGTTCAGAGTGTAATAAGAAGGTGGTTTTACATTAAGTGAAATTGATGTAAAAGTTCTGTAGACGTGAATGCTGATGAGCAAGGAGGCTAAGGTGTTAGACCAATCAACAGCCTTAGGCAGGGAGGGTAAGGGTGGCTGGGAGGAAACCTGGCAATCAGCTGCAAAGCCAAAAAGGATTAGGTTACAGAGGCCAAATTTTTGCTTATTATTGTCTTCATCACTTCTTATACATGGGCCTTATGCCACAAGAGAGAGGGGAGGGGGGGAGGGAGGGAGGGAGGGAAGGGGAGGGGGGGAGGGAGGGAAGGGGAGGGGGGGAGGGAGAGAGAGAGAGAGAGAGAGAGCCCCTAAGAATGTTTATAGATCTCATTAATTTTCAGACATTTCAGAAAGAGACTGAGCTGTCAGGTCTAAGATATGTTCAAGATCTTAGCCCAATGCCTTCCTATCTCTCCAACAAATGCCTGAATATTTTTTAGCATGTGCTGCTCTGCCTTTCATGAGACAGTTACCACTTTGTAAGCTCAAAGGGAAGTCTTTCTCCACACCTGTAGCAGCCCAAATGACTTCAAAGTCTTGTTGCAAAGGGGAGAAAGAGACTGATGACCCAAAAAACTGCAAAAAGAGAAGAGCCTTGGATTTCTTGAGCAGATTGCCTGTACCTCCACCTGTCAGTCCCATTTGTACATTTGTTTCTCCAGCTGCACAGAAGGCATTTCAGCCACCATGGAGTTGTGGCACCAAATATGAAACACCTATGAAGAAAAAAGAATTGAATTCTCCTCAGATGACTCCACTTAAAAAATTTAATGACATCTCTCTTTTGGAAGGTGATTCAATAGCTGATGAAGAACTTGTCTTGATAAATACCCAAGCCCTTTTGTCTGGTTCAGCAGGAGAAAATCAACTTACATCCATCAATGGGTCCACTAGGACTGCTCCCACTGGTCCAAAAGATCATCTCGGACTGAAAAGGCCTTACACTGCATCTGTGATCAAAGAATGAGGGAATTCCCCAGCCAGGACTGAAGAACAGAAGACTAATATGCAGGACACAAGTACAATAAAAAATATATCCAAGAGACTGCAAAGTCGACAATAAACCAAAACGATGATAAATTAGGTATTGACTCAACCTTTCCAGTTTGTAAAACATATACGATTTCAAATGCTACATCAGAATTTGCATAATGAGAAAAGAAAGGAAAACGTTCAAAATGCATCTACGTGCTTGTATATCACAGCAATGCTCTTTGCCTGCTTCTATATTGGTATACTCATTTCAATTATATATCTTAAAACTGTGACTGTATATTTATTAACTAATCAAGAAAAAAATCTCCTTTAAATCTTTATGACTAGATTTGGTCACTATAAGTATGATTTTACAAACGAAGTAAACATACCTGTTTCTTTTAGATTGTGTCCTTATAACTAAAAGAAACTAGGTTTCTAAGTGCAGTTATTTTGACTCATACAATTCCTCTTAGTTTAGTTCCTATTTTAGGTTTGTTTTTAAGAGGTAACCCACTAAGAACCAGTTTTCCTTAATGCACATGTTGGTTCTAATACAGTTTTATCCTGATCAAAAAAGTCAGGATGAGTAAGATATTACAGTGGTGTTTTCTTTTGACCAATTCCTCATCCTTAAGTCAGCGTGACTACAAGAAAAATAGAACCCTCAATGTACTTCCCTTTTATGATTCCAATGTGATCTGTAAAATTAAATTATTTATTAAAAGTTCAAATATTTTAAATCAGAAGCAGATTTTAAATCAGAAGATTTCATAGTGTTAATTTGTTTTTGTTTTTTAACAAAATGATCGTCTGGACTGCAGATGATGTAGAGAAAAGATCTCAGTTTTTGATATTGGAATTAAATCCTGGCTCTGCTATGCAACCTTGCATAAGGTTTGTTATTCCATTTATAAGATGAGATAAATAGTTTACAGGTTTGCTAGGATGCTGTGTCATGATATATGTAAAAGAGCTACACAGCTGTGTGTATGCACCCACCCACAAACACATATATATTTATGACCCACCCCCAAACTACACATGCTATCATACATACAGACAACCTTGAGAACGTTCTTACACTAAATAGCACTTGTCAAGCTACTGGTCTTAATTTTACCCCTTGGAGGGATCAGGACAAATCTTGTCCTTCTTGTCTAAGTGGGAGGAAGATAAAGAAAACTGCAGGCAGAAGGAAACAAAGATGGTCTTGATATCAAAGGTGTTGACACAAGGAGGATTTGGGGCATTTAATATGCGTGAAAGTATGGTAACTGGATCTTAGATTAAGTCAAGTGCATTTGAAAGCTCTCCCAACTGTGAAAGTTTCTCTAAGTAGTTCTCTCAACAGGTTCGCCTCAGAAAATTAACGCACCCCAGGACCAATTGAAGTTCCCATCAATTAAGCTAATTGACACAGCAGGCTTAACCTATTTTCCAATGGTGAATATAAAGTATTTGTTCAACAAACAAAGGCCTCTCAAATCTTTTGAAAGCCTACCCTAGTCAACTGGTTGAAGGCTCAAAATTAAAATATATATATAGGGATAAGCTTTAATAACACCAAACTTACCCTCCAATTAGGCAGGCATTGTGATGAGGTGGAGGGACTTATTATATTCAACTAAACTTACGATTTTATGTTTAAATTTTTTAAACATCAAGATTTCCATACCTTCTTTAAGGAAATCAATGTTCTATTGAAGTTCTTTACAGTTTTTTAAAAATATGCTTTTTATTACAACCAAAAAGTAATATGAAATAATCATTTTATTTTAAGCTTTATGTTCAATTTGGAAAGTAATTATTAAGTTTTCAAATGGTATTCTCTTAATTCCATTACATGTTTTTTTTCTCCTAAACCTAAGGTTCTGCTGACATTGAATTTAAAATAAATAAATAAAATAAAATAGGACAGAGAATATGAAAGTTCTTTGTAAAATTTAAATTATTTTTGAGGTAGATATTACTATAATCTTAGAAACCAACGTGATGACCTTTCCTTTCATCTCCTGTTGAAGTTTATGTACTCATTTAACTTACAATACAGACATTTTCTCATTTCCCCATTTGCTAGTATATTGTCTGCTTGACCTTGGAAAACTCATTTAACCTCTGTGTCTCAGTTTTCTTATTAGTAAAATGGGCCAATTTGAGAGGGTCATTGTGAGAATTAAAAATGAGAATATGCAGTAAAAGTTTTAGTGTGTTTGCTAGTATAAAAGAGCCCTCAATAAGTATGAGCTATTGTAAGCAGAAAAATGGAAAAGGAAAAGGAAAGGAGAGGCATTCTAGGTAGAAGGGATGTTATACGTCAAAGACACAGAAGCAGAGCTTAGCTGTGCCTGGTGAGTGGCAGCAATGGGTCAGGCTAGAATCCTGTTGTTGCAGGGAATGATGACAGGTGATGGTTCATGGGGATTTTATAAAGCCAAACTGAAAGTCTGGGTTTTAAGTTTTGTTTAGTGCATAGTAGAGAGATTTTGTTTGTTTTTCTTGTTTTGATTTTAATAACAGTAAATGAAATGATCAAGCAAATCTTTCAGGAAGATTAACTGGAGCAATGAATAGATATCATCAAAAACAAGAGAACAGACCCAAAATGGAGTCACTGATGCTAAGCCCCATGTCATCAAACCAAGACCTAACTTAATTACAATTTCAGCTCTCCCAGAAAAGGAATCTTAAGCCAGTCAATCAGGAATTGCCTTATCAGCACTAGTTAGGTCATCTACCCGATAAACCTCTACCATCCTCTAAAGGAAGTAATCTTGCAATAATCAATTCACTTTTGCCTGGCATAACGTTTTTATTCCTGCTCCATTCTGCCTTTCAGTCTTTTCATTTTGTTCAGCGCCTAGGAGCTCCTTTCTATATGTTAGATGGCTGCTGCCCAATTTATGAATTGTTGAATAAGGCCTATAAGATCTTTAAAATTTACTCAGCTGAATTTTGTTTTTTAACAATGTGAAATTTGAAGAGTAGAGATCAGTCTGGAAATTATTGTAAGAGTCTGGAAATAGGTTAATAGTATTTATTGGGTCACAAGGCAATACAAGAAGACTTAGAGATAAGTTAGTATGTTCTTTCTCCATCTCTGAATTTAATGTACAAAGAAATCAAAGGATAAGATCAACAAATGATTTACTTAGGTCACACAGCTAATTCTATTAGATCTAGGCCTAGAACACAATTTTCATGTTCCCAGGTCCATGCTGTTTCTACAACACCAAGCCATCTCAATTCAGCAGGCACATATTCCAGATATACTATGTGCAAGGCATTCAAATGGGCGCCTCAAGTAATCAGAAGGGAAGACCTGAGTTGTAAAAGATATGATGGCTTATACCATTATGCTTTTAATTTTCGAGTATTTGAAGGTCTCACAAGAAATTATTTCACAAATTTGCAAAGACTTAAATACTGCTAGTGACTCCATTTCTAGCAACTTAAAAATGTCCAGTTGGATTACATGTCAACCAAAAAATTTTTCAATAAAGTATACTCGATTCTGAATTACATAGGATTATTAGCTGGTGCAAAGGGCCTCTTACTGGCTTGTAGGGGGAAAAAAAATGACGGCTCTCCACCTGGCCTTCTCTGACACCACACTGGCAGGGTGATAGCGGGGCAAGCGGTATCTTATACTCTGGTGAGAATGGACAGGAAGGTTCCAGACTCAGCCTTTTCAGTAAGGATAGGAGTGGCGCCACGGTTTTTTCTCTGGTGTTTTGCTGAGCTAGAGCAGTTATTGGCTAAAATTTATCTGTCTTGCAGGCTTCCCTTTTCCTGGACCTTTGGCTAGAAAGAATGAGCTTTTCTTGGGGCTATTTTTGTCTGTGTGTTGGTGTTTCAGGATTGCTGGTTCCCCAGAACCAAATCTGTCATATATCAAGCAGAGAAAATCCAAAGAACCCATCACTATGTCATTACTCAATTACAATATCCCTAGACTGTCTGCTGTCTTCTCTCCATCTTTTCTAGAGTCTGCCTAAATTTGCATTATATATTATGTCAAAGGATTTTAACTGTACTTAGTGGGGGAATGGGGAAGAATATATCTATTCTAAGTTTCCAAAAGTGGAAATCTCTTTATGAGCTTTCTAAACTGACTTTTATATTGTGACATAGGACAATTTCCCCTCAAAATATTTTTTACTTGTCTTATTTTTATTGCAAAAGATCTGATTTTATAGTTGTTCTCATAAAAGTACCACATTTTACTGTATATTTTAACTATATCATTTCAGATGCTAGAAAACCATTATTAGGTGATTAGAATATTTTATAATCTATGTCTATTACAGAGTCCAACTGAGATTAATTAAATGGTAAATTCAGATTTTTTCTGATTCCAGGACTGCCTTATTATAAAAGATAATAAATTTATCTTCAGAAGACATCAAATTGACAGTTTTAAGGAGAATATAAACTAAAAGCTGTAAATAATGGAACTAGAAAATTTGTTTTGTCTTTATTTTCAACTGTTTAAAAAAAAGAACAGTCATTTGGGTTATTGAGGAGTAGATTATATTCAAGAACCTACTAAAAATATGTTTATATTGTATATATAGCAATTTAACCTGGTTAATTTTTCATGAATCTCCCCTGATAATTGGTTTTATGCCATCTTGCTGGAGGTATACTATTTTTCTCAGCACTCCTGGGAATATCTGGAATATGGTTCAAGCACTCATGATAATACAACATTAAGAAATTTATCAACATACAGATTACATATTCTTATTAAAAATTAAATGTGTAGAGTGCATATAAGCATTGAGGATTCCTGGGTAACATTAGTCTGCAAAGTCAGCTCACATCACCTTCAATCACTGACATTTATTCCTTTAGGAAAAGGAGAGACTTGGTGGGCACTTGATTTTTGTCAACTCTCAGCTCTACCCAAAGTATATATGTGTACAGAGTCTCAGAGACAGTTGGCAAACCATCTTAGCTCTACCTCTGGTGCAACAATGGTTTCCCCTCTTTGATAGATCTTATCCTAATTTTCATTACTTGAGCTGTGATTGAAGCAGCCCACTGCAACCTTCACCTTTCTAGAAGCTGGCGGTCACTCTCCAGTGGAGTCACACATACATGCTACCAAACTTCTCCAGGCCCTTGGCAGGGAAGGGAAGGGCATGTATTTAACCTTATTGGATACTGCCATTGCCTTTCTTCTGGGATGACCAAAAAAACTACTTCTTATCCCATTATATCTTTCCCAAATCGTTAGTTCTTCAAAGACCTCTTTCTCCACTCTGTGCACAATATTTTTGCACCCATTTTTATCATTGTATTCAATGGTCAAAATAACAATAATATTTTGTATTATGTATTTTATACATGAATGAACAAAAAACCTATAAAACATGTAATGGTTGGCAGATAAAAAAGTGCTTTGTAAAGTTTAGATATAATTATAATTGTTCTAACTAATATTTTATGATAATAGTAGAGTTGTTTTATATTAATTAAAGAAATAACTATAGCTTATTAACTATAAAGTAAAAGCATCATAATAAAATAAGAGACTAAATAAAGTGGAAGGAAAAATGCATTTAAACACCAAGACTACATATTAAATTACATTTACAGGTAACAAGATTTTAAGTGGAATGTTTCTTATTTCTAAAATCTTTTTTATAATTATCTTCTTGCTCTCATTAATAAATATTTATGCATAATTATCAAACTATGTAAGTACAAGTACTAGATCGGTTGGACTTTTATACGTCTTATTGCTCTCCATCTCCTCCACTGCTTATTGAAAGGAGATCAAACCGTGGTTCCTTGAGCTCTCCGGGGCTGTGAAGATGTACAGACTTCACCTAACACAAATGGACTTTTCCCCAAAACCAGTGACCCACTAGCATGGAAGCTGAACTGTGTGTGTTCTTTTTGCCTAAGAAGATGTGGAAATAGTGTGACACGAGCCCTCTGCTGAGGGATAAGAAGTCACCAAAAGTGAGTTAAAGAATCTTAATAAAGTATTATTATAAGATTACAATAAAGATTATAAGATTATAAATCTTAAGTAACAGGCTTACCTGGAACAAAACTGAAGTTTTGGGCTCCAGATATACTATAAAAACACCATTTTTCTTCTTTGTGATTAATGAAAGAAAGATGATACCAAAATAGAAGAACTTCACACAATAAGAAGTATCATTCATAAACACTCTAAGTCACAGTCACCTGCAAAAGAACACTGAATTGTTAAACACTGTAACACACTTGAATTACCAGGAAGTAGTTTGCCCTGTGAGAACATGTAATATAATAGACAAGATGCCATAAACTTTGCCTTAAACAACGATGGACTTCTATGTTTGTCTTGCCTGTGGTCAAGACACTGAAAATGCACTTGTTTACCTTGTTTATTCAGCATGTTCATAAACATTCTGTGTCCAGTCATTTCTTGAAGTTTTAATTGAAACAAAATTATGACATAACAGTATCTAAAGAACAACCCCAAACTAGGTTGAAAGTGTGAAAAAAGAGTGTTATAATGTCAGAATTATTCTAAGTCCATAATTATACTAAGTTTTTCATTGAATTCATTTCTTCTATCATCTCTTCCTTTGTCTGCCTTCTTCTCACAAGATTTCACACATAGCTTCATAGTTTTGAGAGACACAACACAATCGAATCTGATTTCTTCTTTAGTTAACCAATAAGAAAGTGAACTGTGTCCTGTACTATGTTAAATATTGAAGGTACAACTTATAAAAGAAGTTAAGGTGCTAGAATCCTGTGAATCTGTTTCTGTTCTGTAAATAAGTTCATTTGTATCATTTTTTAGATTCCACATATAAGTGATATCGTATGATATTTGTCTTTCTCTGTCTGACTTACTTCACTTAGTATGATAATCTCTAGGTCTATCCGTGTTGCTGTAAATGGCATTATTTCATTCTTTTTTATGGCTGAGTAATAAAACAAACTTATGGTTACCAAAGGGGAAAGGTGGGCAGGGAGGGATAAATTCGGTATTTGGGATTAACATATACACACTACTATATATAAAACAGATAATCGACAAGGACTTACTGTATAGCACAGGAAAGTCTACTCAGTATTCTGTAATAACCTATATGGGAAAAGAATCTGAAAAAGAATAGATATATGTATTCATATAACTGAATCACTTTTCTGTACACCCGAGACTAACACAACATTGTAAATTAACTATGCTCCAATATAAAATAAAAGAAAAAGAAAACAGCCTTACAACAATAAATAAATAAAAATAATGGCTCTATCCTAAAAATAAAAAAAAAAGATGCTACAATCCTGATTTCTAGTAGCTTCCAAACTTACTAGGGTAAGCAAAACATACAGAAGTGTAAACACATACTAGACTTTGGGGTGCCCCGTGAATCGTGTGTTTAATTGGAGTAAATCTTTGAGTGATGTATAAACCTATGGCACAGCTCCTGGGATGCTCCTTTGTGGTGCTACACACTTGGCATCTTCATAATCCCCAAATTCACTCCATCTGTTTTCCAGGTTTGTCATCTGTGCTATCTCCCCTACCCCAGGCCCCCATCACCTTCTGCTGAAGACTAAGAAGCACAAGGAAGAACAGCAGGTGATCCTCAAGGTCAGGACATTTGTTTGGAGAGTGGCCTATTGAAAACATGTCCTGCACCCATAGTGTGCCAGGCACTGTGTTAAGCCTGTTACTTACATATCTCATTTAACCCCTACCACCATCATATGAGATAGGGTGCTATTATTCCCTTTAATAGATGAGGGAACTGTCACTGAGAAAATTTTCATAATTTGCTTCAGGTCATACGGCGTATATCTGAGATGGTCTGATAACAAGTCCATGTTTAGTGGCTTCACAGAGAGAACCCTTCTCAGAAAGTGGGGAGAAAATGGAAAGTAAGGGGCTGATAGAATATACTAGTATACTACAGGAGTGGGTATTAAGAAGATAATGACAAATGTCTAGGGGTCTGCTTTGCAAATGTCTCAATATGCAAAAACCAGGGGTGTTTTAGGTTCCAATCTCTGATAGAAGTCATTTTATAAATAGAGGTTGTTTCCTCCAGGAAGTGGTAAGCATATCATCATAAGTGATTGAAAGTTAAGTTTACAGATTGTGGGTTGCTGACCACTGGTATCTGTTAATACAAACCAGAAAACAAAACCAAGAAACCTATCTTTCTTCTCGATAATTTTGTTTGCCTTTCCTTTCTACTTCCTTTTACCCAAAATGCTAGTTCTTTGCTATGGATTGTGCCTAGCAAATCAATATAGATCTAATCTTAGGGTTCTGGGAACATTACTTCTAATTAAAAAATAATATTGCAGACTGAAATTGGTGCCTTGAGTTTAAACTGCTATAATGGCTTGGCAATGCTTGTGATTTCTAAATCGCACTGATGTAGTATTGGTATTTGGATATTTTAGTGGCTTTATTGACCATATGGATCTTTGCAAATGCTGGCTGCATAAACAATCTGGAGGTGGAGCACAGCTTTCGAAGTGCAGAAGGAGCTACACCTGTTTCAGTAACAGATGATCCAAGCTGCTGCTGCAGATAAAACCCATCTGGCTGGTACAAGATAGAATAAAAAAATCAGGGAGGAAGGGCACTTTCCTGAGTTCAAATTTTCTGAGGGAAACATTAAGGGATAAGTTTCAAATTGAGGACTTTAACTTTTCTGTGGGAACAGGAAACTATCTGCAGTAGGTTGTCTATTGTCACCTGTTGGAGAGCATTAGCACACTGCTGCTATATTTGGCATGATGGCATTTTCAAGTTATGATGTTACCTGAAACATACTGGAAAATCTTGTTTTGCAGACTAATTGAATAACAGAAAATTTCAAAGTGAAATTCAGAAGGCTTTTTTGTGTTATGCTTAAGATGAACTTCAAATAAACAGTGCACTTTCCTGAACTATTTAAAACAGAAACTACTAGAGGCAAAATAAAAGGGTATAAAGTTCCCAATTCATTGACCTAAGAAAGAGTTACAGTGGCAAGGATTGGAGAAGTTGTGGACAGGGCTTCTGTGATAATCTGTGATCACCTCCCCCAAAGGGGATTCTCACACTCTTGGCTGACTATGGGATTTTCTCTTAATTCTCTGGGGTTAATAAAAGGTACATGAAAAAATCAGGGATATGGTGGTATTTAGGGGAAGTTCAAGGTTCTCATCTGCTCCCTGCTTTTACCATGCAGCCCCAACTTCATCCTTTGGGAGGAGAGTTTTAAATCTAAGCTTTTCAGGTTTAAGATACTATAATGGGCTACAGTTCAAAGGGAAGATATTTCAAAAGCACTGTAGGTCAGAGTGGTGTTTTTCTTTATTATTTTTAACTGAGGTATAATTCACATATAACATTATATTAGTTTTAGGTGTATAGCATAATAATTTGTTAGTTGTATATACTGCAAAATGATCACCGCAATAACTCTAGTTAATATTCATCACCATACATACTTATAGAACTTTTTTTTCTTGTGTTAAGAACTTTTAAGATTTACTGTCTTAGGGACTTTCAAATATGCAACACAGTATTGTTAACTATAGTTGCCATGCTTTACATTACATTCCCATGACTTATTTATTTTATAACTGAAAGTTGGTACTTTTTGAACCCTATCACCCATTGTGCCTACCCCTGACAACCACCAATCTGTTCTCTGTATCTGTGAGCTTGGTTTTCTGTTTATGTCTTTCTTCAAATGCTCTCTTCTCCCACATAGTTAAGGGAGACCTTTCAGAAGATACTTGAAAAAGGTCTAAGGCAGGGTCCCATCTTCATTAGAGCAAACATTTTTTCTTCATGCTCTTTATCTGGGCACATATGAGTTGGCCTTATTTAGAACTGGAGTTTGAAATTGGGTTTGGGATTTGGGGAGGGTGTAGATGGAACAGATCTTTTAGCCTGTTTTGGTTTTGTCCCATCTGGACTTGCCTAGTTTAGGAATCATCTTCATTGTCTCAGTCTAGCCAATTAGAACGTTACAGAGAATTCAAGGTAAAAGTCCATCCACTGTAAAATGGTAATTTTTCTTTTTCTGGGCATATTTTTCTTTCAGGAACCATACAGAGAGGAATAGCAAATCCTGGGTTATTTTTAGGTCTTCATTCTAATGTCATTTTAAACCCACTTTAATATACTCTACCCGGATGTCCCTGGACTGAATTGCTGGCAATTGCTACCTCTTTATAAGTTACACGGCTGAAATATTGGGTTTGTCTACCCTATCTGGTCTTATCCTATTTATCTCTAATTCAGTCCAAGTCCCAGTTTGTTATAATTAATCTGACAAAATAAAATAGGGCAGATTCTCAGGGTTTTCACTTCTAGGTATCTGTAATTTTTAAATAGTCCTGATTTAAGACTTGATTTGAGGACTTTTAAGCCAAGTGGTTATTTGATGGTGTAAAGGAGACATGCTGTGTTAAACTACCCACATGACTCCAATTGATCTTACGAAAATATAATTGCTGCAGTATATATGCATGTCAAATATCCATTACCTCTGACCCTTTCAACATGGTTTGAAACTAGGGCCCCATGAAGAACCAGACTTCATTTACTTTTAGTCTCTAAATTGGATTTGGATTCTGTAGCAGGTCTGGATTTTCTCCTCTCTGCCTATAGTAGAGTCTTTACCTCCACACATATCTACAATTACCAGGAGAGCACTCTTTTGTCCAAGGGGCAATGACAATGTAAAACTCCTTCAAGATGACTTAATGTAGCCCATAAAGGTTTCGTTATCCAACCAATATTTACAATTGCAGAAACCAATTGCTTGCTTTATGGAGAGAACATTTCATGTATACATCATATTTTTTTCAGTGATTGCCAAAAAGATCAATTTGAGCTTTTGGTTGAATTAAAAATATATATTTTATAATGTCTAAAATAAATAATTATTATTCCTGAAGAAATTTTAGTATTTACAGAGGGAAAAAAATATGTTTTTATTTCCCCTAACAGTCTATATAAGTATGCTTTAAAAGTGTGCTATTTTTTTTCAGAACCATATGTACTTTTTTTTTCCATATGTACTTTTAATGAATAAAAGTGTTAACTTCTAAAAGGTAAAAATATTTTTTATGATTACTAAGGTCAGTATGATAGAATCAAAATAAATTGGATTTTAGAGTTGAAACTCAACTCTACCACTCCCTAACTATGGGAAATTTCGCAAATCACTTTACCTCTCTGAATTTTATTTCCCTCACCTGTAAAAAAGGATTAATGCTATAAATCTTAACTTATAGAGATGCTGGAACAATTACATTGGAACACCTACTGAAATAATAATAATAAACAGGAGTTTATTCCTTTTTTTTTTTTTTTTTTTTGCGGTACACAGGCCTCTCAGTGTTGTGGCCTCTCCTGGCTCCGGATGCGCAGGCTCAGTGGCCATGGCTCACGGACCCAGCCGCTCTGCGGCCTGTGGGATCTTCCCGGACTGGGGCACGAACCCGTGTCCCCTGCATCAGCAGGCGGACTCTCAACCACTGCGCCACCAGGGAAGCCCCTATTCCTTATTTTTTATACAGTTCTATGTAATTTTATTTTATGTTTAATATTTAATAATGTGAACACTTAATCACATCATTATGTTTAGGACCAACCAAAATCTTAAGCTGTTGGTATCAAAGATGTTATTATTTTCTTTGTGTAATCTATAAATAAGAAAACTAAGGCAGTATGTGTAATTGTTAAGAACATTGACCCTGAAGCTAGATTCCCTGACTTGGATTTCAGTCACCCCTCTGCTCCAACCCCACACACAGACAAGTTATATGACTTTGGACAACTTACTTAACTTCTACATGCTTTGGTTCCCTTTTCTATAAAATTGGGATGATGAAAGTACCTATTTCATAAAAATGTTGTATATAAAACTTTATATAGTTACTGATATAAAGTAAAACCAGTATAAATTATAATGACTAATCTTAGAAGATTGTCTATAACCATACAGCTAATAAGTAGGGATTTTTGCCCAGGATTTCTGATTTTGAGTTATTTTTTCCCCCTGACTCCACACTGCCCTTGGAATTTCATGTAAATGTAAGTGTAGTAAGAATTTCATAGTACTGGTACATAATTACATAGAACATGCAGTAGTTCTATTTTCCTTTCTAAAGCGCGTCGATGAGAAGCAAAACAGTGCAGAGTCCAAACCAAAGGCCCCAGTCTGAGTTAAGATCATCGATTCTCATAAATTTATTGCCTCCAAAGTCACTGACATTGACTGAATGTTCAGGGCCTCTGTCTGAGTTATTTGTTAGACTGTTGCTGTGGACCCCAGATCACTGACTCCATAAATCTCCAGCTGGATCCACTCTATCGGCATTCGAGGTCCCCAAGTGGCCCTTACCAAGTGTGAAAGCAAATGCAGTCAATAGTGAAATAAATACATTATTAATAGTGTGTCTAGGGGCTTCCCTGGTGGCACAGTGGTTGAGAATCTGCCTGCTAATGCAGGGGACACGGGTTCGAGCCCTGGTTTGGGAGGATTCCACATGCCGTGGAGCAACTAGGCCCGTGAGCCACAACTACTGAGCCTGCGCGTCTGGAGCCTGTGCTCCTCAACAAGAGAGGCCGCGACAGTGAGAGGCCCGCGCACCGCGATGAAGAGGGGCCCCCGCTTGCCACAACTAGAGAAAGCCCTCGCACAGAAACGAAGACCCAACACAGCAAAAATAAATAAATAAATTACTAAACTCCTACCCCCAACATCTAAAAAAAAAAAAAAAAATAGTGCATCTATTTGGCTGGGAATTAAGTCAAGACTGTCACAAGTGATACATATAAAGTGTTCACTTTTTGAAGTTGCATTTCTAGTTTTATTATTTCACCAGTTTTGCCAAAAAGCCCGCAGAATGAAGAGCGAGATATGAAATTTCTAAACAAAGGCAATGAAATAATTTAAAATTTGATTAAAGTGTCAGACTTGTTTTCATTTGGAAAATATAGCCTCCGTTTATGAGGTAAAAGGAAAGTGTTTTTCCCACTTTTTGAAAATACTTTTAGCCATTCATTGTTCACTTAAAATCACATTTTCCAAGGACACCAGAGAAAATCTCTTCTTTAAAAGTTTTTAGAACATTGCTGATTCTTGCTGGATGTTTTTCAAACTCAGTCAAGGAATTACAAAGGAAAACCCTCCAATGTCAAATTCTTTGAATAATGGCAGGAAATAACTTGCCAGATCAAAAAAACTTTTATCTATCACCTAACGCAGGGAAAGCAGAAAGCTATGTCCCTGAAAACTACATTGAAACAGTCTAGAAAAAGAAAAAGGTCACTCTCTTCCAGAGACCAGTTAGCACGTGAGGCCAAACCAGACTGTGTTCCATGAGCTTCACGAGATTCATAAGTGACCTAGATAGATGTGTGTGAGAGTGAATGCACACCCATGTCTGAATTTTGCTGTAAGAGATGCATATATCATCAAAGAAAGTGTGCTTTAAGAATGGAAGCGTCTCATGACGGGAAAAAAATTATTACTGAGGAGAATTTAGGATTGTTTTATGAATCCCTGCAAAAATAAGCCAGCCAAAATGCATCTTAAAATTTCACTGAGGAAGGTTTTTTTTTTTTCTAATTATTTCCCAAATATGTTTTTCATCAAAATGGAGGAGTTACAGAATGTATAGTTTTCTAGGGTGTAAGATTCATAGATTTGAAATAGACATTAGCAGTTTTTTCATCCCACCTTCTATAGCGTCTCTGCAAGGTAGTGATTCAGCTTCTTCTTGAAACTACAAAAATAAGAGCTACCGTTTCTAAGTGTTCATTGTGTGGACATTGTGCTAAGTACTTCACAATTATCTCACTTAATCTTCATAATAACCCTATGAAGAAGACATTATCATCATTTTTTTAGACAACTGAGGTTTAGAACACTTACTAATTCGTTCAAGGTCAAAGAACTAATATGGACTCAGTTCCTTTTGCTTTCAAAGAATGTGCTCTTAATACCCATGATTGAGTTTTACAGATGAACAGCTTTAGTTCTTAGAAAAGTTTTCCTTATACTGAGCAGAAATATGCATTCCTATAAATTTCAGATAAGGTTATACAGCAATCAAATTTCTTTTTACTCTTTGTTTAAAGGTAAATATTCCAGAAACAATTCTAAACTCTGCTTTGAAGGAAAACAAAAAAAGATCAGAGTCATGAGGAGATAGAGCAAACTTAATGGAATCTCTCTTTCTATCTCATCAATCTACCATGTTATCTAGATTTTTCCAACACATGGGATTAAGAGATCTTCTCCAGAAGACTGCTGTGAAATCAGAAGCTACTTAGGGTCCGTAAAATAACTGTACATCATCATGGATTAGTTTATCCATTAATTGTTTCCCTATCGAGAAGAGAACAAGGAAGGGTGATATAGTATAGGTATGTTCTGATGTATCTACACAGAAATAGGTACCGGAAACAGGATACCCTCAGGTGTACATTAAGTATAGAGTATACAATTGCTCAATGGCACCCTCAAGCAACCTCTCATCAAAATATACTTTCCTTCTAGGAGCCATAACATAAATTCTCCTATTAGTACTTTATTTCTGTGGGTTGAACACTCTCTCACCAGGATTTTCTACTGAAATACAAATATCCTTAAAACTCAATGTGGATTAATTTGACAGATTCCATTTTCTCCTAACAGTAGGTACTGAAATGGAAAGAAAGGAACTGACTAGATCAGTGGTTCTTCAACTTTAGCATGTATCAAAATCATCTGGAGGGTGTGCCACAGTCCCAGAGTTCCAGGCTCAGAAGGACTTGAGTGGGGTCTAAAAACACGCATTTCTAGTAAGTTCCCAGGTGATACTGATGGTGCTGTTCTCAGGTTACACACTGAGGACCACTGGATTAGGGAGTGGTATAGAAAGGGAAATGGGGGAGGGCTAAAGGAGAGTGTTCCACAGCCTAACTTAGCATATAGATCATTAGTGTTAGAAAATTCACAGTGCTCGTTTATAAGCCTATCTCCAATAAGAAAAATGAGGCATACCAACTCAAAGCAATGTACACCATTGCTGAATATTGGTGAGATAGGATTTGAGTCTTTGGACTTTCAGCTTTGCATTTTAGTCATGAACAGAGCCTTTCAAAGTTGAGGCTCTTTAAAAAAACCTCTGAGGAGGTTGTGAAAAGTACAGATTCCTAGACCCCATTCTGGAATCAGGGCCCAGAGAGTCTGCATTTGAACAAATTCTTCTGGTCCCTCAGATTCAGGAGGTCTGAAGACAACATTCTAAGAAGCAAAGCAAACACATCAGGTTCTAAGGACAGCTCACAGGGGAGGAGTGGAGACCTATGTGAGCATGAGAGCAAGCTGTGATGCCCGAGGGGACCTGAGGTAGGCTGGGGAACAATAGGATGCACATTTGCTACCCAACAATTTGGTGCAAAATAGATGCTCATTGTGGAAACAAGACACCAACTCACTATACTTGTCAAAACACTACACCCCCTCCCCTTGTATAAAAGAATCCTAACTCTACAGAGAATGTGAACACAGAGCAGCCATGTCTAATCCTCACCTGGCAGAAACTGACTCTACTATGATAAAGTTTCCCTCTAATGGCTCACCATGAAAAATAATTTCCAAGGTACATAAGCATTTTGAGTGTCATCCCATAGGGGCTTATAACCTTTGCCCCTATAGGCAAATGGGGAATCCAACAGGAGAGGAAAGAGACAAAATTAAGCTTGCTTAGCTTTAACTTTTTACTTTCCCCAAATATGCAATTGTATTCTTATTCCTAATTAAGAAAAAATATCCTGCTAATTTGTCATCTTTCTTTACTCTGTTTAGCTGTTCTTATGTATGGAAACTTAATAATGAAAACAATTGTCACCATCAAAGTAGCACATCATGAAATTCTCTTGCTTATTCCATTATTTTTCTAAAAACGTCATTAAAATAAAATCACTTTTAAAGAAAATAAGGAAATAATGAAAATTCCATCAAAATTGCTGAGTACCTTTGGACTCTTAAGGGCGTGAAAATGAAAAACATATTTTTTTTAGCACTGAAAGTAGACTTTGAAACCCTATCATAAGTCATCTTACTACGTATAGCACACATTAGATTAGAGTAGAGGTCAAATCAATTCCTATATGAATACATATTCCGCTCTAACTCCAGGAAAAATGGTGTATCTGCATATCATTTTCTGTGAGCTTTCTATTATAAGAAAATAAGTCCTGAAGTATAAGAATTATTTCGCCAAACTCCCTGTAGGCCCTTTCAATGAATAAAGCCAAAAGCTCTTTCATAGCTTTTAAGGCATCCCATGATTACCCTCATTTTTCCCCATTTCAATTTTGTCTTACATAACCCCCCCCTCTCCCCACCCCTCCTGCCTTTGCCCCGTGCTCTTCTACACATATAGCCTTACGATTCCTAACCACACTTAGATTTACCTTGAGACTAATGAACTTGATGTGCCAGGGCCCCTTACATGCACAAGCCTCTTGAATGCCAGAAGTTGCTGGGAGTTGTAGAGAGTTCAAGAGAGGACCTGGAAGTCAGGTTGCACTCAGGAGGCATTTTTTTTGCAAGCATTTCTGATAAATCACCTAAAAGGAAAAAGTCATGAATCTATAAGCTTCCAGTAATTTGGTGGGATTTTTACATTTTATTTTTAATAAATATTCATTTTTGCATCTAATTTTTATTCTCAAATGTGTATTCTTTTTCTTAAAGATGGCCATAAATTCTGTAAGTTTCATGCCCACAATACCTGGATCTGCCCTATTCCCAGTACATACTGCCTTATTTACATTCATTTCTTTGAAAAAGCTGTTTCTAGAATACCCTTCCATTCTCCCCATATATACCCCATTTCCCATATGTCTGTATATTAAAATAATATCCATCCTTTAATTTTTAGTTCAAATGCTACAGCCTCATGACCTATTAAATCTCCAGTCAGTATAAATCTCATCTGTACACTTATATTTCATCTCTCTTTTATCATAAATACAACTGTCTTAAATAAAATGCCATTAGTTATACATCTTTAATAAAAAAAAACCATATCTTTATTGTTTTTTTTAAATTGTCTTTTGCTTCCTTGATACCTATGCAACAACCAATGAGAGATGGAAAGTCAGGGTTGGGTGTGGCAAATTTACAATTAGAATAGCAGTCATCATATGTATAGTATTTACTAAGCATGGATACTGTGTTGGTAACTGGATACATAGTATGTAATTTAATGATCAGAATAGCTCTACAAAGCAATAGCTCTACAGCAGGAAAAAGAGGCTCACAGGTAGATTATTTGCCTAGGGTCATTGCTATGAACTGGACTGTGTCACCTCCAAACTCATATGTTGACTGTATTTGGAGATAGGGCTTTAAAGGAGACAATGAACATTGAATGAGGTCACAGGGTAGGGGTCTAATCTAATAGGACCAGTGTCCTTATGAGAAGACGACACCAGAGATATGCATCTGTGTAAAATGCCATGTGAAGACAGCAAGTCAAGAAGAAAGGCCTCAGGAGAAACCAACCCTGCTCAGAACTTTGATCTTGCTCTTCCAGCCTCTAGAACTGTGAGAAATAAATTTCTGTAGTTTAAGCCACCAAGTTTATGCTATTTTGTTATGGCAACACTAGTAGACTAACACAGTCACACAGCTAACTAACATTGGAAACACTGGAGTTGAACTGAACTGAGGTCCATTTGATCTTCCTGCTCCAAGGTCATGCTGAAGAAATGGCTCCACTCTCTGCATAGTGATAACCCATGCTCAGTTTATAAAATATTCAAAATGTCTGTCATTCAAAAAGACAAGAGTTTCCTTTCTTGCTACTGTAAAGATAGCAATAGAGTAAAAATCTAAATAATTTTATATTAACAAGAAGTCTTTGAAATAGGGTTTTATATTTATGTCTAATGCCTGAGTCTTAGATTTATTTCTGTAATAATTAAAATGGCAACACAGGGGAACACAATTAAGAGTGGCTGAATAGATACAGAATCGAGAAGAGAATATACGGTGGGTTTGATTTTCATTTCCTTTGCTATGTAAAAAAAATTCAATATACCATACACACTAGAATAATGAACATATTTTGTAAGTAACTGAATTACCTTGAGTTCCATTTATTAGAAGAATTTTTCTTAGAAATGAATTTTTGCCATTATGGTACATTATAAATTTTCTGAAAGCTCTATCAGGGTCAGGTTTCTACTTACAAAGCATATTGTAGACACCGAGGATAGAAAGCAAACTGTGGTCAAATATATTCTGAAACTGGGAATTAGAAAAAAAGACTACTGAAAAAATAAGATCCACAAATTTTTTTCCAGACAGAATAATATATCAGTGCAAGTTTTTGTTTGTATGATCCAACGAAATTATTAAATTTATGGAAATTTGGGGACAAATAATTATTAGATGTTATTTAATTTATTAAAACTGAAAAGAAAAAGCAGTTCACCCATTTCTCCCACCCCCCAACCCCACCACTTCTGGGGCAACTGCTAATCTCTCCTCTGTATCTATGACTTTTTTTTCCCCTTCAGATTCCACATATAAGAGAAACAATACAGCATTTCTCTTTCTCTGTCTGATGCATTTCACTTAGCAAAATTGCCCTTGAAGTCCATTCATGTTGTCTCAAGTGGCGAGATTTTATTCTTTTTATGGCTGAATAATATTCCATTCTGTATATATACCACAATTTATCTATTCATCCATTGTTTCCATATCTTGGATATTGTAAATAATGCTGTAATGATTATGAGGGTCCATATATCTTTTCAAGTTAGTGCTTTCATTTTCTTCAAGTAAATACCCAAAAGTGGAATTGCTGGATCATATGTTAGTTCTATTTTTAATTTTTTGCAGAACCTCCATACCGTTTTCCATAGTGGCTGCACCAATTTATATTTACAATGTTCCTACCAACAGTGCACAATGGTTCCCTTTTCACCACATCTTCATCAGCACTTGTTATTTCTTGTCTTGTTGATAATAGTCTTTCTGACAAATGTGAGGTGATACTGTATTGTAGTTTTGATTTGCATTTCCCTGATGATTAATGATGTTGAGCATCTTTTCATGTACCTGTTGGCCATCTGTAATTCTTCCTTGGAAAAATATCCCTTCAGATCTTCTGACCACTTTTAATCAGTTTTTTTGTTTTTTGTTTGCTTTTGAGTTATATGAGTTCCTTATATATTTTGGATATTAACCCATGATTTGCAAGTATTTCCTCCCATTCAGTAGGCTGCCTTTTCATTTTGTTGATGGCTTCCTTTTCTGTGCAGAAACCTTTTAGTTTGATGCAATCCTATTTGTTTATTTTTGCCTTTGATGTCAGACCCAAAAAATCATCACCAAGACCTATGTCAAGGATAAATAAACTTGTAAATTAATTAAATTCCTTGAGTGTAAATTTTCCTTTTTTTAGGCTATAATTAGACTAAAAGTGTATTTACCTTGTTTTTCTGATTTCCAGGACTTAATAAATCAACCAGATGAGACTGACTTAAAGCCTTTGATATAAGAAATATTTGTAAAATTCATTGGAAAGCCATGTCACTGGTTAACTCATGCTAAGCTAGGACAGCTGGATTCAGCTTCTACTCAGTCACCATCTTGTTCTGTGCCTTTAGGTGACTCATCTCTCCTCTTTATGCTCATTTTACTCACCTGTAAAATATAAATAAGAGGACTGGACTTGATTATATGTCCCCCTCCAGTTTTATAATTTTATGGTTATAAAGAAAATATTTAATATTTGGTTTTCTAATTCTACACTCTCTTCCTTGCTGAGGTGTCCCTGAAAATCATGTTTGAAATGTATGAATCACAGGACTGGAGTAGCCTAGATCTCTCTGTAGTCTGATAGAGAAATAAAGCTTTACTGTGCTAGTTCACTGAGGTTTCAGGACATATTTGTTAACACAGCAGTGCTGAGACTATTCTGACTAATAAAAATGTACTCCCTGGTATGGCCTAAAGTGTGCCCCTCCCCCCCCCAAATTTATACGTTGAAGTCCCAACCCCCAATGTAACTGTATTTGGAGACAGAGCTTTTAGGACCTAATAAAGGTTAAATGAGGTCATAGCAATAAGGTCCTAATTCATTAGCATTGATGGCTTTTTAAGAAGAGGAAGAGATTTCTCTCTCTCTCTCTCTCTCTCTCTCTCTCTCTCTCTCTCTCTCTCTCACACACACACACACACACACACACACAGCAGGTTCCAAAGAAAGGCCACGTGAGATACAGCGTGAAAGCAGCCATCTACAAGCCAGTAGGAGAGCTCTCACCAGAATCCAGCCACCTTAGGGGAGCAGTTCAGTACACTCTAAAAATGGGCTTAGAGGATTCAAGCTTAATTCTGGTTCAGGCACATGGATTCTCTATTTAGATTGACATGGTCCTTAACCATAAGGATAATAACCACTTGTCCAAGTATACTTCTTGTTGAGTCTCCCCTACAGTGGTTCATGCAGGCTGAAGTAAGAAAATAATGGTTTCTGTAAGCTTTAGAAAAGGGTCTTTATCCCTCTTGCACCTGATCCTCCCAGTCAATAGATGCACGTAGGGAATGCTTACAAGAAAGGGGAAGTTATGTCCACTGGAGTGGGACATGGGACACACTTATTTTGTGGTAGTGGATGGGCAAAAATGACCCTGGCACCTGTTAAGGGAGGAAAGAACGGTAATAACTTTTCATCTTTCAGAATTGCTTTCTGGAGCTATTCACACAAACGAATGCCTGGCATGGTTCTCCCAAACTATTGCAAACACCTTAAATTAAACTGACTACTGGGTCTGCCAATCCCTGCCACATAGCTCTGACCAAAATTTGATTGCCACAACTCTTAGACTTTCTGAGAAATGTATCACAAAGAGCAGAGGATAGCCTTAGTACTGCAACTCCCATGCAAAACACGTGAATATTTTCTCCAGCCCACATTTCTATAACTGTTGCTCAGTCATTCCATGGCACAGCCCAACATAAGCTGGCTGGTGACATGGACATCCCCAAGTGGTTCCTTCAACAGCAAAGCCTAGACATAACTATTTGAACTGAATTGGGAACCCTAAGGCTTACCAGCCAGCCAAGAAATCACACTGGGGGCATTGTCACACTGCACCCCTTGACTGATGTAGGTCCCACTTGTGACAAACCCTAAATGACAAATTGAACAAATTTGGTCCCACTTCATCAGTCAGAATAATTAGAGTGGCTGACAATGCAGTGTACTCATGGGAAATTTCACAAGTCAAGAGACATAGAAACAAAGTGTGGATAGTTGCTGGGATCATTTCATAGTCTGTTTTGTAGCTATAGCTACTTTCTTGTTTCATTGAAGAGAAAGTTTGTCTCCTTTTTCTAGGCAGTAGGCTTCATGGAAACAGAAGACTAAAACTGTTCTTATGTAATCATGTTTAATCAGAAGTTGCCTGAGAGTTTTAGAAGGAAACTTTCATTACTTTTGGGAGGTTGAAAAACTGAATAATTTTTGAAGTCATATAGACAGTCAGAGCTAAAAATCAGTATCTTTAGAAAGGCCCTTAAAATAATATCATTATCCACTAGAAAAAAATGACTACTCTGCCAGTTTTTTTAAGGGTTGGGAGGAGATGATTTCAATTACTGTGTTGTCCTGCTCTTGTCAAAGTTTTCTAGAATGGTAGAGCCAAGAAATAACCTTAAAGTAAGAGAAGATGTAGTAGAAATTCTCTGTGCTAAGAGTCTCTACCAATAAAAATATGTGAAAATTTTTTCTACTATTGGTTTAATCTGGTTTGTCACTACATAATTTATACTCTAGACCTAATTGTTTTCTTCTCTCAAGGAGTAATGTCCAATGAGTCTTAAAGGATAATTTGGACAATATTCTGTAAGTGCTGGAGGTTCACTGATATCATCTATTCCTGACTTAAGTACTTCTTATGTGTATTGTGCTCATTAGGTATAGAATTCTGTGATCAAAATATAAAAATGTACTAATAGTTATTTTCATGGTGTGGACACAAGGGAGAGATAATAATGCCCTGATACATCCTTGCTATATTAAGCTGTGTTTCACAAAGCAGTTATTATAGATTTCATTCTAATTAATTAAAAGGAAAGAAAGCCAAGGTGGAAAAACTTGGAGATAAACAAAAAACAATTACATAGTTTCATATGATCAACTGTATTAGCAATAAAAACAACTATTAATTTTCTGCTGACACACCAAGCTTCTGTCAGTGTGCATTGTCTGTTTACACCTTGGCAGATGGTCCCTCAGGCAGTAAACACAGAGAAAACATATTTATTTATTTATTTATTTTTGCAGTACGCAGGCCTCTCACTGTTGTGGCCTCGCCCATCGCAGAGCACAGGCTCCAGACGCGCAGGCTCAGTGGCCATGGCTCACGGGCCTAGCCGCTCTGCGGCATGTGGGATCTTCCCGGACCGGGGCACGAACCCGTGTCCCCTGCATCGGCAGGCGGACTCTCAACCACTGTGCCACCAGGGAAGCCCAGAAAACATATTTATAAAGGAGCTTGCAAAACAAAACAAAGCAAAACAAAAATAGATCAAGAAATTTATGCTTTTTTGCAATGGAGTTATGGCTCTTGGCAATAAATATCAAGGGAAGTTCTGGTTAGAATCAGAACTTGAAATTAAATGAGCATTGAAAGTCCAATCTATGATTAAACAATTAACCCATATAAATAAAAGTCATCTCTGTAGGCTTCTGATTGATATTTCACCTATTAGACTAAGGCATAAATTCCTATCTCCTACAGTAAACTTTAATTTTAAAAAATCAAGAGTGTTAATAAAACATAAGCTTAATCCTGCCATTTCATCCCACAACAGCAGTGGGACCTGACATGAGCCAGTGTAACTCTGAGTGAGGAGAAAATATTCTGAGTATAGAGAATGGGGCAAAATGTCTTTACTGTGGCCCACAGGTCACTTTTCAAGCACTCCTGAGTTTGCCTTGGATGGGCATCCAGAACTTTCCTCCTCCCTTGGTTTCCCTTCCTTCCTTTCTCCTCTTTCATTTCTGTATCCTGCTTCTATGTGGCCTCTCTCTTTTATCCATGGTCAAAAGTCCTCTTTTGCCAGATCTTCACATTCTTCAGAATGGAGCACTCACAAGAGAAGTCTCTCTTACCTGTGGGGAGTCTCCTTCTTAGCATTATTTTAAAGGGCCCCTTCCCCTAGGATGTGGGGTGTGGGCTGAAAGGGACTTGGGGAATGAAGGGATTCAAGAAGAGGTAGAGTTCCATGGTGGGGATGGAGTTTGACGGACACCTCCAACCTGCCCCATAAGCATTAAGTTGCCATTCCCTTGAACTTTTCTCTATGGTATCCCTCAGTGAAATTAAAGTTTAGAAAGTAGGAGCTACATAGATATAGAGAATTAACTAGAATCAATAGTTACTAGTGGGGAAAGGGAAGGGGGAGGGGATTAAAGGGGGAGGGGATTAAGAGGTACAAAAGATTAGGTTTAAAATAAGCTACAAGGGTTAGGGTTAGGGTTTGGGATTGACATGTGCACACTGCTATGTTTAAAATGGATAACCAACAGGGACCTACTATATCTCACAGGGAACACTTCTCAATATTCTGTAACAACCTAATTGGGAAAAGAATTTTAAAAAGAATAGATAAATGTATATGTATAATTGAATCACTTTGTTGTACATATGAAACTGGCACAACATTGTTAATCAACTATACTCCAATATAAAATAAAAAACTAAAAATAAATTTAAAAATAAAAAAATAAAACAAGCTACAAGGATATATTGTACAAAACAGGGAATGTAGCCAATATTTTATAAGAACTATATATGGAATATAACCTTTAAAAAGTGAATCACTATGTTGTACACCTAAAACATATAATATTGTACATCAACTATACCTCAATGAAAAAAAAAAGAAAAGAAAAGCTAAAAGTCAGAGGAACTGAAAGAGCCAAGATCCCAGGTTTTTGAGATCCTCTACAGTGATTCAGAACAGATTTTGATTTTATGGGAAGCTGAAAAATTCCATAGCCAAAACACGATTTAAAAAAAAAAAAACTTCTTGGGACTTCCCTGGTGGCGCAGTGGTTAAGAATCCACCTGCCAATGCAGGGGACACGGGTTCAAGCCCTGGTCCAGGAAGATCCCACATGCCACGGAGCAACTAAGCCCATGCACCACAACCACTGAGCCTGTGATCTAGAGCCCATGATCCATAACTACTGAGCCCGGGTGCCACAACTACTGAAGCTCACGCACCACAACTACTGAAGCCCGCATGCCTAGAGCCCGTGCTCCACAACAAGAAAAGCCACCGCAATGAGAAGCCCACACTCTGCAATGAAGAGTAGCACTCGCTCTCAGCAACTAGAGAAACCCACGCACAGCAGTGAAGACCCAATGCAGCCAAAAATAAATAAATAAATTTATAAAAAAATAATAATGACTTCTTTAAATAGAGAACTCATTCACAGGGTTCAAGATTCAAAAGGTAAGAAACAATATGAAATGCACATTCTTTCTCTCACTGAGTTCCCCTCTTTGGAGGAAATCAGTATTATCAGTTTCCAAACAGGTTTTTTAAAGGCAGAAGTAAAGGCATGATTTTTGAAGGTTCATGTGGGTTCACAATAGTAACTGTGTATTGACTTCATAATAAATACAGACTTTTATCACTTTATTAGGGAACTGCTGACCAAAACCACCTGTCTTGGTCAGGCAGGATGATAACCACTTGCATGAGTTGTCTCACAACAGAAGGTCCCAGATAAAGAACACAGTGCTGCCGCTGAAAACTAACGGGGAGAATTCGGGAGGGGCTGAAAGGAGGGAGGAGATGCTAGTTCATAGGAAGTCTTGTAAAACTACCTGGAAGAATTTGGGAGGGGCCAAAAGGAGGAGGGAGGAGATGATAAGTCTCCCAACTTCCCAGAAACCCTCAGGCTACAATCCTTCTTGGCTGAGAGATGACCATGCCACCAGGAAGGACCCTGAGTCACCAAATATGGGCCAAGAAAGATGATTGGCCAGAGACAACCTGGAAACTAACCCCGTTACCATGAAACCTGAGACTGTGAGCCATGTGGCAGAGCAGTTCTCCTGGGTTCTCTTACCCTACTGCTCTCTGCCCAGGTGCCCTTTCCAAATAAAGTCTTTTGCTTTGTCAGCACGTGTGTTTCCTCAGACAATTCATCTCCTACTGTTAGACAAGAGACCACTCACGGGCCCTGGAAGGGGTCCCCCTTCCTGCAACAACTTTGGACCAGGAGTATTCCAAATCAGGAGGGATTTCTACAGCAGCATTCCAAGAGGCCTATCAGAATATCATCCAATCTATCATGTAGCATCCACTCTCCTGGCCCTGCTTTCCTCCCACTCCTATCCCCGTTTATTTACTCTCCTACGGAGGAGTTGCTTAATAGAAGGAAGAGTATGAGATTCAGAACAAGGCTCAATCCTAGACTGTCACTCTGATGACAGATAAGTCATTTTATCATTTTGTCTCCATTTCTCCATTCGTGACATGGAAAAATATGTATAGTTGTAATTACTTTATAGGCAACACCAGAGGTGAGGGACAGGAAAATCTTTTCTGTTACTTAGAAGAAAGAGGTTACATGAACACACCTAGCACTGTATAATCACATTTATAATCAGAACAGAAGTCAGGACAGAAATCTTGGCTCAGTCCCATAGATCACAGCTCTTATATTTTAGAGGAATAAAACTCATCTCTAAAAGGTGATTAAAGACTGTGCAACTGACATCAGGTATCTATCCTCAGAGTCAGAAACTTCTGAGGAATGCAAAATTTCTTAGAGCTCATTTTTGCCCAGCATCTCATTTAGTTTCTGTTACAACCTCGAGAAAAATCCTGTGTTATGGAAAAGTACATAATATAAATATATATAGAAACCATAATAGTAATTATGATGTAGATAGATGAGAAAACAACACATAGGGATCAAATTAATAATGTTTAGCACCATTTCTGATATCTCAAAGTCAGGTCTAGGTAGCATTTCACCAACAGTGCAGAGAGGATAAAAAGTAACTTAACAGGCATCAACTCTTAGAAAAACTAAAGTAATGAACCAGTTCACCCAATAAACTAAAAAAGTTTAATAGTTTAGTTATTCCAATATTTCTACAAGTGCTCCTTGTAACATCAGTACACCTGTGATAATATTTGCCAACCTAGAAATCACATTTTTGAAACAGTCAACACAACAAAAAAAACACCATTGTATCAGTCATCACCATAGGGAAAAATTATCCCTTCTAACCAAAGATAAGTGACATTATAGTGGTGACAGGGAATTCAGAATCCCCTCTCTCATCAACTGTATGAAAATAATTAATGCCAAAAGCCCCAGCACAATTTAAATATATAATTATCTTATTGCACCATGTATTCTCTGTAGTATTCTGAAGGGACTACATATGTGTATGTACGCATGTGAGTGCATGCATGCATGTGTATGTGTGTATCACTTCTAAACAATTATTAACACTAAGACATATAAAAAATTATTTCTATACTAAGCACTCCACTTATTATAAAAAGAAATTGGCCTTAGCTACATCAGTGTTGCCCAAGTGTTGCCCAAGCTCAGTGGAAAGTATGCCAGACTTTTCATTTGCCTCTCCCGAGTACTTCAGCGAATGTGGATAACAAGTGAGGCAGTTAGGATGACTAATGAATATGGAACGGATCAGCCATCCCCTGAAACACCTGTGCAGGACTGCTTCAAATCATGCCAGCAAACAGACTAATGCAAGTGGAGACACCTGCTCTTCCCAGCAGCATTACTTCAGATGCACGGGTGCCCCTTAGCTGCCAGATACGTTCATATCGATGGTAATTTTAAATAAGTTCGATAAAATGCCCATGAAAAGAAGTCCAGCAAGGCTACCATCCAGAGCACCACATTTTGTTACCTGCTCCCTCAATATTCTTTGACTGTGGTCCTGTCAAAACCTTCACTGGCTTCCTAGAGGAAGAAAACACAATAAAGACTTGGCTATCTCAACTCTGAAAGCAATCAAGTGCTCTGAGGAAAGACGATGGTGCTCACATTCTTGGCGCAGGTCTGTTCTCTCCTCCTCTCAGCTTCCTTGTTGCCATGGTCACCTCTCCGCAAGGCAAAGCGCCCTCTAGCACCACTTTGCTACTGCATTCCTCCTTCCTGTCCATTGCCTGGTCTAGTCTAGGTGTGTCTCCCACTTTCCTTGGCCAGCACCACTTCTTTGCATTTTTGATACAGGCTGCAAAAAGAAAGACATTGAAGATGCCAATGAGTTGTTTTAAAACTGCAGATCAGAAACAAAGAGTGCTAAGTCTTCACAGACATATCGGTTTTGTGTTGTACAGCAGCAATGGGAAAGCAAGGTTCTATCTAGCGTCAATGCTATGTGAGTCATTATAGAGACTGGGCCCTACCCATTATTTTTTTTTAATTGGATCTATTAGTCTGAATTATAAAAAGAAATTCAATCTGGTGGTAGTGTGTGAATAGGGATGTTATGCTGGTTTATACAAGCAGTTGTTCCTCAATATATCCTGCAAAAAAAAGAGAAGAAATGATGGCTAAGGATAAGCCAGGGTTCCAAATATACATAGTGCCTGATGTCTTCAGATTTATACATTGTTTCAGGCACAGACAGACATATGTGAATTTCTTATGGGATTCAGAACACTTGAAATTAAATGTTGTGGAAGGAGTTTATTTCGGGTGGCCACAGAGTCAGAGATAACTCTCAGGAGAAAGTACTAAAGAAATACGTAGATATGTTCTTAAAATAATTCCATTCCTTCATGTTCAGATGTCACACGATCTCTTAAAGTGCTGTTTGTCCAAGTAATCGAATTTTGTTATTGCTATTTTAACAGTCTCTCATCCTGGGCTGGGAAGGTTATAATTACTATTTTATGCTATATTATTTGGTTTGTTAGGGTTTGATTTTTTCTGCTGGTCCTTCTTTTAAACAAACTATTTTGAACTACTGCTAGTTGACTGTACTTGTGCTTGGAGGGTATTTTTACAAAGAGCATAGAGAACTGAAAAATAAATGAGATTTGCATATTTGTAGGATCTTTGAGGTGAGAAATTGTAAAGATTATAGACATTATCTTTCTACATTTATAAGAGAGTGAACAAGTAAGAAGCATTTTCCCCAATCACCAGAAATAAAAACTTTATAAAAAACAAGGTTGTAAATAGCTGGTCTTTATGTTTAGGGCAAAAGCAAGGATGCAGCTTATTTTAAAAGGTAGTCAGATTTATCTGTTCATATTTAATAATGCATAAGATTTTTAACTCAAAATACCAAGAGGGGAAGGGATTTCCACATATTTGATTTGGCATATTTATATTCAGTAAATAATAATTAAAAAAAAGAGCTTCACACAAATCAAATTACTTTTTCCCAAAGGAGACTACAAAAGTTCCTAAGACCTTTTGGACATGTAGTAAATTGAGAAAAATCAGTATTTTATGAACTTCAGAAAAACACCATTTATAGTTGTTGAAAATCAATTTTATCTTTTATGTCTTTGGTGAAGAAATATTCCTCGTGCTAGAGAACAGGACATTCCAATTCTATTTTCTCCTTCAACTTGTCATTTTTATTAATGCCAAGACAAGACACCCACGTACTCTTATAGATGCGAAATAGATGTGGTAAAAGAATTAATATCTTCAAAAGCTTTCTGCTTTCTTCAGTAGTGTAGTCGAGACACTGAAAGTATCACAGACTCACAGAACAATAACCTACCTTTGTTTACCCCTTGTAATCCAGCCTGAGAATATTTCTTCTAATTTTCAATGACAAAATATGTATGCATTTGGGTATCTAACTTAAATGGCACTCATTTGCATTCAACTGTTAATACAGTTAATAGTCTTCCTTCCCATGTTGTAGAAAGTACTGGAAATATTAATGCTGACCAAATGCTCTTAGGGATATCCCTTTCGTGCAGTGATTCTCAACTGGGGTAATTTTCCCCCCTCAGGGGACACTTGGCAATGTCTCTAGGCAAATGTCCCCTAGGAGCAAAACCATTTCCATTGAGAAACACTGCTTTAGAGGACAGATTAAATTGTCACACAACCTTGACTACTTGGATAAACTAATAGTAAAAACAAAATTCTGGCATGTGAGAGGGACCTTCAAGATGGAGGAGTAAGATGTGGAGATCACCTTCCTTTCCACGAATACATCAAAAATACATCTACATGTGGAGCACTCCTACAGAACACCTACTGAACACTGGCAGAAGATCTGAGACTTCCCAAAAGCTTTGCTTTTACCATTTGTCCTACAGTTCTGTCTGCCCATTTTTGTTTTTCTCTTTTTTTTGTATAGTTTTTAGTGTTTGTTATCACTGGTGGACTTGTTTTTTGGTTTGGTTGCTCTCTTCTTTCTTTTTTTAAATTACATTTTAATTTTATTTTAAATAATCTTTTTTATTTTAATAACTATATTTTATATTATTTCCTTTCTTCCTTCCTTCCTTCCTTCCTTTCTTTCTTTCTTTCTTTCTTTCTTTCTCTCTTTTTCTCCATTTTCTTCTGAGCCAAATGACTGACAGGATCTTGGTGCTCTGGCCAGGTGTCAGGCCTGAGCCTCAGAGGTGGGAGAGCCAAGTTCAGGACATTAGTCCACCACAGACCTCTCAGTCCCATGTAATATCAAATGGCTAAAGTTCTCGCAGAGATCTCCATCTCACCACTAAGACCCAGCTCCACTCAACAAGCAAGCTACAGTGTCGGACACCATATGCAAAACAACTACCAAGACAGGAGTAAAACCCCACCCATTAGCAGAGAGGCTGCCTAAAATCATAATAAGTTCACAGACAATGCAAAACACACCACCAGAGGTAGTACTGCTCCCCAGAAAGACAAGATCCAGTCTCATCCACCAGAATACAGGCACCAGTCCCCTCCACGAGAAAGCCTACACAACCCACTGAACCAACCTTACCCACTGGGGGCAGACACGAAAAAAAAGGGAACTACGAACCTGAAGCCTGGAAAAAGGAGACCCCAAACACAGTATTTTAAGCAAAATGAGAAGACAGAGAAATACACGGCAGATGAAGGAGCAAGGTAAAAACCCACCAGACCAAACAAATGAAGAGGAACTAGACAACATACCTGAAAAAGAATTCAGGGTAATGATAGTAAAGATGATCCAAAATCTTGGAAATAGAATAGAGAAAATACAAGAAACATTTAACAAGGATCTAAAAGAACTAAAGGGCAAACAAACAATGATGAACAAAAAAATAAATGAAATTAAAAATTCTCTACAAGGAATCAATAGCAGAATAACTGAGGCAGAAGAACGGATAAGTGACCTGGAAGAGAAAATAGTGGAAATAACTACCACAGAGCGAAATAAAGAAAAAAGAATGAAAAGAATTGAGGACAGTCTCAGAGACCTCTGGAACAACATTAAACGCACCAACATTCGAATTATAGGGGTCTGAGAAGAAGAGGAAAAAAAGGGACTGAGAAAATATTTGAAGAGATTATAGTTGAAAACTTCCCTAATTTGGTAAAGGAAATAGTCAATCAAGTCCAGGAAGTGCAGAATCCCATACAGGATAAATCCAAGGAAAAACACGCTAAGACACATATTATTCAAACAATCAAAAATTAAATACAAAGAAAAAATATTAAAAGCAGCAAGGGAAAAACAACAAATAACATACAAGGGAATCCCCATAAGGTTAACAGCTGATCTTTCAGCAGAAACTCTACAAGCCAGAAGGGAGTGGCAGGACATATTTAAAGTGATGAAAGGGAAATACCTACAACCAAGATTACTCTACCCAGCAAGGATCTCATTCAGATTTGATGGAGAAATTAAAACCTTTACAGACAAGCAAAAGCTAAGAGAATTCAGCACCACCAAAGCAGCTTTACAACAAATGCTAAAGGAACTTCTCTAGGCAGAAAGCACAGGAGAAGCAAAAGACCTACAATAACAAACCCAAAACAATTAAGAAAATGGTAATAGGAACATACATATCAGTAACTACCTTAAATGTAAATGGATTAAATGCTCCAACCAAAAGACATAGACTGGCTGAATGGATACAAAAACAAGACCCTTATATATGCTGTCTACAAAAGACTCATTTCAGACCTAGGGACACATACAGACTGTAACTGAGGGGATGGAAAAAGATATTCCATGCAAATGGAAATCAAAAGAAAGCTGGAGTAGCAATTCTCATATCAGACAAAATAGACTTTAAAATAAAGACTATTACAAGAGAGAAGGAAGGACACTACATAATATTCAAGGGACCAATCCAAGAAGAAGATATAACAATTGTAAATATTTATGCACCCAATGTAGAAGCACCTCAATACATAAGGCAAATGTTAACAACCATAAAAGGGGAAATTGACAGTAACACAATAATAGTAGGGGACTTTAACACCCCACTGTCACCAAAGGACAGATCATCCAAAATGAAAAAAAAAAAAAGGAAACACAAGCTTTAAATTATACATTAAACAAGACGGACTTAATTGATACTTAATGGACATACCATCCAAAAACAACAGAATACACTTTCTTCTCAAGTGCTCATAAAACATTCTCCAGGATAGATCATATCTTGGGTCACAAATGAAGCCTAGGTAAATTTAAGAAAATTGAAATCGTACCAAGTACCTTTTCCGACCACAACGCTATGACACTAGATATCAGTTACATGAAAAAACCTGTAAAAAATACAAACATGGAGGCTAAACAATACACTACCAAATAACCAAGAGATCACTGAAGAAATCAAAGAGGAAATCAAAGAAATACCTAGAAACAAATCACAATGAAAACAGGATGACCCAAAACCTATGCGATGCAGCAAAAGCAGTTCAAGGAGGTAAGTTTATAGCAATACAATCTTACCTCAAGAAACAAGAAACATCTCAAATAAAAAACCTAACCTTTCACCTGAAGCAATTAGAGAAAGAAGACTTTAAAAAAACCCAAAGTTAGCAGAAGGAAAGAAATCATAAAGATCAGATCAGAAATAAATGAAAAGGAAATGAAGGAAATGATACCAAAGAGCAGTAAGACTAAAATCTGGTTCTTCGAGAAGATAAACACAATTGATAAACCATTAGCCAGACTCCTCAAGGAAAAAAAAGGGAGAAGACTCAAGTCAATAGAATTAGAAATGAAAAAGGGGAAGTAACAACAGACACCGCAGAAATACAAAGGATCATGAGAGATTACTACAAGCAACTCTATGCCAATAAAATGGACAACCTGGAAGAAATGGACAAATTCTTAGAAATGCACAACTTTCCAAGACTGAACCAGGAAGAAATAGAAAATATGAACACCAATCACAAGCACTGAAATGGAAACTGTGATTAAAAATCTTCCAACAGGGCTTCCCTGGTGGCGCAGTGGTTGAGAGTCCGCCTGCTGATGCAGGGGACATGGGTTCGTGCCCCAGTCTGGGAGGATCCCACATGCCGTGGAGCGCCTGGGCCCATGGGCCGTGGCCGCTGGGCCTGCGCATCCGGGGCCTGTGCTCCGCGACGGGAGAGGACACAGCAGTGAGAGGCCCGTGTACCGAAAAAAAAAAAAATCTTCCAACAAACAAAAGCCCAGAACCAGATGGCTTCACAGGCAAATTCTATCAAACATTTAGAGGAGAGCTGACACCTATCCTTCTCAAACTCTTCCAAAATATAGCAGAGGGAGGAACACTCCCAAACTCATTCTACGAGGACCATCACCCTGATACCAAAACCAGACAAAGATGTCACAAAGAAAGAAAACTACAGGCCAATATCACTGATGAATATTGATGCAAATATCCTCAACAAAATACTAGCAAACAGAATCCAACAGAACATTAAAAGGATCATGTACCATGATTAAGTTAGGTTATCCCAGGAATGCAAGAATTCTTCAATATATGCCAATCAATCAATGTGATACACCATATTAACAAACTGAAGGATAAAAGCAATATGATCATCTCAGTAGATGCAGAAAAACTTTTGACAAAATTCAACACCCATTTATGATAAAAACTCTCCAGAAAGTAGGCATAGAGGGAACTTCTTCAACACAATAAAGGCCATATATGTTAAACCCACAGCCAGCATCATTATCAAGGGTGAAAAACTGAAATCATTTCTACTAAGATCAGGAACAAGACAAGGTTGTCCACTCTCACCACTATTATTCAACATAGTTTTGGAAGTTTTAGTCACAGCAATCAGAGAAGAAAAATAAATAAAAGGAATCCAAATAGGAAAAGAAGAAGTATAACTGTCACTGTTTGCAGATGACATGATACTATACATAGAGAATCCTAAAGATGCTACCAGAAAACTACTAGAGCTAATCAATTAATTTGATAAAGTAGCAGGATACAAAATTAATGCACAGAAATCTCTGGCATTCCTATACACTAAGGATGAAAATTCTGAATGAGAAATTAAGGAAACACTCCCATTTACCACTGCAACAAAAAGAATAAAATACCCAGGAATAAACCTACCTATGGAGACAAAAGACCTGTATGCAAAAAACTGTAAGACACTGATAAAAGAAATTAAAGATGATACAAACAGATGGAGAGATATACCATGTTCTTGGTTGTTTCCAGAAGGAGGTGGGAGGGGCGGGTTGGGCCAGGAACTGTCTGAGAATCAACATTGTGAAAATGACTATACTACCCAAAGCAATCTACATATTCAATGCAATCCCTATCTAACTACCAATGTCATTTTTCACAGAACTAGAACAAAAAATTTCACAATTTGTATGGAAACCCAAATGACCCCCAATAGCCAAAGCAATCTTGAGAAAGAAAAACAGAGCTGGAGGAATCAGGCTCCCTGACTTCAGACTATATTACAGAGCTACAGTAATCAAGACAGTATGGTACTGCCAGAAAAACAGAAATATAGATCAATGGAACAGGATAGAAAGCCCAGTGATAAACCCACACACATATGGTCACCTTATTTTTGATAAAGGAGGCAAAAATATACAATGGAGAAAATACAGCCTCTTCAATAATTGGTGCTGAGAAAACTGGACAGCTACATGTAAAAGAATGCAATTAGAACACTCCCTAACTCCATACACAAAAATAAACTCAAAATGGATTCAAGACTTAAATGTAAGGCCAGACACTATAAAACTCTTAGAGGAAAACATAGGCAGAACACTTTATGATGTAAATTACAGCAAGATCCTTTTTTGACCCACCTCCTAGAGAAATGGAAATAAAAACAAAAATACGAGACCTAATGAAACCTAAAAGATTTGCACAGCAAAGAAAACTATAAGCAAGACGAAAAGACAACTCTCAGAAGGAGAGAAAATATTTACAAATGAAGCAACTGACAAAGGATTAATCTCAAAAATTTACAAGCAGCTCAATATCAGAGAAGCAAACAGCCCAACAGAAAAATTGGCAGAAGACCTAAACAGACATTTCTGTGAAGATATTCAGATTGCCAACAAATACATAAAAGGATGCTCAACATGACTAATCATTAGAGAATGCAAATCAAAACTACAATGAGATATCACCTCACACTGGTCAGAATGGCCATCACCAAAAAATCTACAAACAATACATGCTAGAGAGGGTGTGGAGAAAAGGGAACCCTCCTGCACTGTTGGTGGGAATGTAAATTGATACAGCCCACTATGGAGAACAGTATGGAAGTTACCTAAAAAACTAAAACTAGAACTACCATGTGACCCAGCAGTCCCACTAGTGGGCGTACACCCTGAGAAAACCATAATTCAAAAAGAGACATGTACCACAATGTTCACTGCAGCACTATTTACAATACCAGGACATGGAAGCAACCTAAGTGTCCATCAACAGATGAATGGATAAAGAAGATGTGACACATATATACTATGGAATATTACTCAGCCATAAAAAGAAACAAAACTGAGTTATTTGTAGAGAGGTGGATGGATGTAGAGTCTGTCATACAGAGTGAAGTATGTCAGAAAGAAAAAAAAATACTGTATGCTAACACATATATATGGAATCAAACAAAAAAATGTGGTTCTGAAGAACCTAGGGGCAGGACAGGAATAAAGACGCAGATGTTGAGAATGGACTTGAGGACATGGGGAGGGGGAAGGGTAAGCTAGGATGAAGTGAGAGAGTAACATTGACATATATACACTTCCAAATTTAAAATAGATAGTGGGAAGCAGCTGCATAGCACAAAGAGATCAGCTCAGTGCTTTGTGTCCCCCTAGAGGTGTGGGATATGGAGGGTGGGAGGGAGATGGAAGAGGGAGGTGATATGGGGATATACGTATACATATAGCTGATTCACTTTGTTATAAAGCAGAAACTAACACACCATTGTGAAGCAATTATACTCCAATAAAGATGTTAAAAAAAATTCTATGATAACTGTATTCTCATGACTATGTCATGGCAAGCAGCATATTTTTAAGGAATAAATAAATTACATACTTCTAAAGAAATTAAATCTTCTCTTACAAAAGCCTGCCATTGTTTCCTGGCTTCTTGTAACAAATTTTACCTTTCTGACTGAAATATGTCTTACATATTTTGGAAATTATAACAGTTCTTTATGGCCACAGAGGAACAATTTTACAACTTACTATTTTATTATAGCAAATTGTCTCTAGTGGCCTAAAAGACAATCCCATTTAGTTGGCCAATTTGGAGTAGAGCCAAATGATTTATTATAAATTACTAAATTATTTAAAATTTGATACAGAATTCTCTTTGAGAGTTTGATTAACCATTTCTAAGTCTCTACCCTGGGAAGGTCCTGTCAAATCAGAACTAAATGTACAAACTTGTATTTTGAATGATAATAGTTCCTTGGGGAAAGTATTACTTCATCATTCTGCCATAGACTCTGAAGTCTGTTATAAAGCCACTAAGAAGAGGCATAATATACTGTGAAGAACACAAATCTTAGAGGTTCAGTCCTAAGGCTGTTTATGGCCTCAAGCAAGCCACTTAAACTCTGTGACCTTAAATTCTTCATCTATAAAATGGTGATAAAGGTACCCAGTTCATTTGTTCTAAAAATGGAAAAACAAAGTTTTATAAATGTGCTTACCTTCTCACTTGTTATGCACTAATATTTGATTTAGTTACCAAACTTTAACTTGTTAGAGAATCGATGTTTAATTTTTCTTTTTTTTCTAGATTAGAAACTGTTTTGAATTTTATTTTTTTATACAGCAGGTTCTTATTAGTTATCTATTTTATACATATTAATATATACATGTCAATCCCAACCTCCCAATTCATCCCACCACCACCACCACCCCCCTTCCCCCCCTCCGCTTCCCCACCTTGGTGTCCATATGTTTGTTCTCAACATCTGTGTCTCTATTTCTGCCTTGCAAACCAGTTCATCTGCACCATTTTTCTAGATTCCACATATATGCGTTAATATATATTTATTTTTTTCTTTCCGACTTACTTCACTCTGTATGACAGTCTCTGTATGACACTCTACATCCACGTCTCTAGAAATGATACAGTTTTCTTTTTATGGCTGAGTAATATTCCATTGTATATATGTACCACATCTTCTTTATCCATTCTTTATCCAAACTAACAAATAATTAAAATGTTAATGATATCTATAACACATTAATAGAGTTTCAAAATATATAAACTATCTTTAAGGCTGGAAAACCTGAGGAAGCCTCACATTCTAGGCAGGATGGACACTGAGTGTTTGGTGTTCATTCCTTCCTTTTTTTTATTCCAGTCATTTCTCTCTAAAAATGATTGAGTCCAATCATGACTTTCTCCATTTCATAGGTCCACCAACTTAATTAGTTATTTTCTCTTCTAACAGTACATTTTGTAAAGTGTCTCCATTTTCATGATCAAATAAAAGTGCAAATGCCTTCATAATAGTTTAGGTAATGCTGTGTCTACATGCCTAATATGCAATAGAGTTGAGTAGAGAATTGATTGATTACATTTAGGGAAAATGTTGTATTGGCTGCTTGAATAAGTTTACGGATTGTTTACAGAAACTACAGTGATATGATCACATGCATTAAGTGGAACAGGCGTGGATTTTGATTTCCTGATACCTCTCTTTCTCTTGCAGAATAGTTTTGCCCCCTCAATTAATATTACTTCTTTATTTTTCATGCCTCTTTAAGTTCTACTTCCTAATTCCTTACAATTCAGTCTCATTAACTCACCTGATATCACTGTGACTCACAACAAATTTTTTTCTTCATTTTCTTGCCTCTTTAACACTCTTTGCTATAGTTTTTAATGTGCATCACCTGATGACAACCTACTTCTCAATTCCTCTTTTGAATATAGTCTATTTCTTGAAAGCATGTCATCATAAATTTTTCCTCCAAGTGATAAAACTTTCCTGTAGTTATTTACACTAGAAAACTTACCATGCTCTCATAATTGTGCAACATGAGTCATATATTTCATACAAAGAACTTATATTGTCATAAAAATCCATATTTTATTCCATTATTTTCCTTTAGTCTATGAAAGATTGGTAAATGAGCAGAATGATTAAAATATAATTAAAATTTTCTATGAAATTTGAGTTGATTCATTTTTTCTTTAATAACAGAAAATTGGTCTTTAGATCTTTACTTCTGAAGATTTCCTTTCTTTCATGTACTTCTAGTTTTTAGTAATAATTGGAAATTGTTACATTTTTAAAAATCACTTATGCAAAGTGTTTTTTTTAAATGATTTCCAATTTCTCCCACATACAGACAGATACACACACACACATTAGTGCGTTTAGTTTCTACAATTCCCTTTGAAAAGGGTTGGTAGATACCTAAGTTTAAGGAATGTAACTGAATTTCTTCCTGAATCTAGTAATATTTCTAGGAAAAGAAATATTTCATGGTATCTCCCTGGATGTCTTATCTCCATTCCATTATATATTTTTAAAATTTTATTGAAAATTAATGTCAAATTATCTCTCAAATCAAAGAATCTTCTTTATAAACAATATAGCAATGCTGAGAAATGCAGTCAGATAAAAATTCTTGTTGGTCCTTAAATTCAACAAAGTAAATATACTTTATTTAAATATAAAATTTTAAGATTGTGCCTAAAAAATGGGCATCACATGGTGTAAGTTTCTTCTACAAGTTATAAGTGATTTTAATTTTCCCAAATATGATATTTACACCAAATTTATTCTGTTGGTAGCCACAGTACACTGTTACCTCATAGGCCTTTTTGACATGTCACTGATCAATACCTTCCTCACTTGCACTCAAGTGTGGATTTTCCCACATGCATGTATGAGACTTCCTGAAATTTTGATTTATTGGAATTTATAAGCTCTCTTTCATCTTGCAGGAAGTTTACAGGTGATTAAAAAAATTGATGCTTCAAATAGTTGATATTGCTTTTGCTTCAGGACATCAGACAATTTCTTTAATACATCTTTTATTTATTGAAATCAATTTAAAGTTATAACAGCTAGACAAGTTTCCTCCCCACCTCCAAATAAAAGGGAACACTAGCCTTTGAATGATGTAAGAAACACCACACAAAATAATTTAAGGTATACAAATATGTTCATTTTTATTTATCTTGAAACACATCCTTCAAACTGAAGAATTCAGCTCAGTTTTCTCCATTGGCTCGCAATTCATTTGCCAATCCATCTTCACATCTTACCTCTTTAATGCTTACTATTCTTTAAGTCCTAGTTAAGGTTCCCCAGTCTTCCTAGGTTAGGTCTGTCAAGGTTTTCACATCTTATGAATTCCAACACAAATTATGTACATTGGACACTTATCAGCTCTGCATAGTTAATGAATTTTTATAAATCCATTCTGTCTCCCCAACTAAATCATAAATTTCTTTAAGGATTTAGGACCTTGTGTCTTTCATACCTAGTGTAATTTTGAAAAGATATTTAATGATTCATTGATTGATCAGATTGCTTAATTGAAAATTCATCCCCATTTATTGCTATATAATTTTATTTATTTTAAGTTATAGAATGTCTATAATAGAAATATTAAAATAATAGGCACTATAACTTGCTGTTCAATAGCATTTAATAAGTTAGAATTTATACTCTTGATTTTAAGAGTAGACTTTGTTGTAAAAGTAGTTGTGCAATTATTTTTAATATGACATAGTGTGATTAATTTAACATGTAGTAAATTAACCTTGAGTCTTTTCAGTGTACCAGGAGGTACTCAGGATAGGATATTAGGAAAAATAGGTACAAATTTTTACCTTCTACAACTACCATTACCTGGGAATTTGGAAAATTCATATAAAATCTTTTAAATTTGGGGGTCTTCATTTCCTAACGTAAAATGAATGTGGTCCAGAAAATGCTCTACACTTACTTTCAGGCATAAACTTACATGTGAGCTGGGCACACTGGAGAAATAAAAGTATTTGAGCTGCTTTCTTTACAAAGCCTCTTTTTGTGAAAACTTTCATGTAAAATTCTAAGATTGCTAAAAGCCAACAAGAAAATCACTATACATCATGTATATTTCCTCATTTAGCCAAACCCCTAAAATGTAGGCGTTGGTGAGATTGTGAGTCATAATTCTCTTTTTATGAACAAGAAAAATATTTGTGGATTAAACAGTATTTTAAAAGTCAAACTGCAACAGGAAGTTGGCAAATATTAAGTGATGTATTTGTGGTATTTCATTTTGTAAATGTGGCTATATGTATCGATATCCTCACAAACTGCTGAGCAATCCAAATGTCTATCACTTTATTCCTTTTCTTCCACTTTTTTCTTTATAAATATAAGTTTACACACTGAGAGTTAAAGGTACAAATGCAAACATACATAATAAGCAAATCATAAAAGCACATGACATTTTGAATACAAATATACTATCAAAATTCATAATTGGAAAATCAATATGAAAGCTAACTGTATGCATTATAAATAAAACAGATTCACCTCATGAGTTTTACCCATCCTTTTCTATGCCTTTATTTGGGGCATCTCTTAGGTTAATACAAATGTGAATAAATGCATGTAGTGTTAACATCTGCTGGCAGAAATGGTTGGGAATATTGTGTGACCAGTACAATTTGACCAGGAGGCAGGCCTGGAGCATCTGGCACAGTCAGCGTTTAAGATTTATTTATAGTTCCATGACTTCTAACATCATGTAGAGAAATGCATCAGATACTAAGTAAATTGCATTTGCAAATCTTGTCTCAATGAACAGAATGTCTGTAAGTCACTAACCACGATGGGTCTAGAGGTACTCTCTGATCTTTCCAGCTCTGATACTTACTTTGGTTTCGATAGGTTGTTATCATTATACAATATTCATTGAGTGTTTAAAATAATTCAGAAACTTACTGTAGAAAGTAATTTTTTAAATTATTAAAATAGACCAAGAATCAAATAGATCCAAATCAAATCTAAATTAGTATCATGCTTTCACCTACCAAAGATAACGAGTTCTTCTAAATTAAAAAATAACCCAAAGAGTTAGCCAATCATATTCTACTGAACTTCAAAACATAAGATGACGTCTTTATTTTGGAAAAAGTACAAAAGCTAACACCAAAAGAGTTGATTTTTCTTTTGGGGCAAGTCACTATAACATCTCCAAGCTTCATACCCTAAAATAGAGATAATATGCTTACTTCACAGTACTATCATGGGATTAAATGAGAAATATACAGGGAGATGATTCTTAAACTATAAATATTCTTACAAATGTAAAATAATATTATGCATTGGCTACATTATATATCAGTTTTGTACATCTTTAGGTAGCAATAATAGCTGAGGGTCTCCAGATAATTTCATCCTGACTGAAATTGTGCTCTGAAATTTATAATACAATATTTCAAATTAAAGGTGTAGTCAGTTAAAAGACTCAGATATTTTGGAAGACTCACATGGGACTAACTTCCTATCCAAAGCTTAACAATATACTAGATGCTAATAATGTGGATTTGTAAATAATTTATATATTTGAGAGTAGTTAAGTTATATAAGAAACACTTTATCATCTTCCAAATTTTTCCCTCTTTCATTACTTGATTTCATTACTATATTTTATTATTTGGTTTTTATTTTACCTATATATTGTACAACTATCACAAATAATGCCCTGAGCTAAATGCTAAGATGGCAGCGATGTAACAGAAAATAGGGAGATAAAGATACAGCACAGTCCCTGGCCTCCACAGACTTTTTATTTTCAGGAGAAAGATAGATATCCCAAATGAAACAAATGACATAAAGGGATTTTAGAGAAAATGTTGAGTACAATCAGAATATAGAAATAACCAAACTCAAAATCTCAAGTCAGGAAATGTTATCTTGTCGTCTCACTTAAACTCGGGGTCCAAGAGCAAGATTTGGGACAGGATATCTCTCCTGAGCCAGGAGGTTTGAGCATAGGATGAACAGAGGCTATCATGCCAAGACTTGGCTGACAGTAAGATAAGGCAGAACAGGAACATTAGCTATGGAACTCTGAAGTTTTAGGAGAGGAACTGCAGGTAACTAAAAGGACCATTGATCAGAGATACAACGTTCAGGTAGGGAGTGCATGTAGGTCTGGCAGGCAAGTGTATCGGAAACAAGTATGAGGTTATGGAGCAAAGTGTCAGAAGTTCAACAGACGGTCAGAATAAAGGTTACAAAAAAGTCCAAGGATTCTTGGTTAAACAATAAGAGGTTAGGATATATTAATTAATTAATTCTTTATTCATTAACCATGTACCAAGAATCCTATAAACCAAAACTTGGGGAAACAAGGATAAATATAAAAAAGTCTTGCTACAGAAGAATATATTCTATAAATGTTTATTGAAAACCTCTAAATTATACCAGGGGCTGTGCTGGGCACAAGCTAGAATAAACGGTAGACATAAGACTCATTCTCTTGGAGTTTACATCTAGATGACAGCAAATAATTAAATGGAAATAAATGTTAATAAAAGCATATGGGAACTGCCACAAGAAAGAGAAGCATTTAGCAGAGTCTTGGAGAAAATAAAATGGAGGCATTTGTCAGGTATATGGCAAGCTTCAAATACACCTGGAACTGTGGTGGATAGTGTGACCTCAATATATATTTATCGAATGATTGATGAAATAAATAGATTATGAATGAATGGCAGAAACAATATACAGACAGATGGAGTAAGGGTGAAAAAGGCTAGAAAGGAAGGGGCATATCTATATATATTTGAGTAAAAATCATGAATACAGCAATCAAAAATCCAAGATTTACTGAAACGGCTTTGATTTAAAATAGCTTGTCCTGTAGTTCCCCAAAGACACTCCTGCTTGCCAGGCATGTATTAATGATTTGCTTTAAAAACGTGATCATTTTAAGCATGTCGAGAAGAAAAATGAGGCTTGATGCCAAGGCAACTGGCTTCTGAGGCAGAACTCTTCTGAGGCAGGACCCATTTGGTCTCAGAGAGAAGACTGGTGTGAGTTTGCAGGTGGAGACAGGTAGAACACCTGTGGGTCCCGAGGGTCAGAAAGCAGGGGACAGTGAGGACATAGTTCAAGATTCATTGCTAGTTTGCCAGGTACCTAACTCCTCCTGTTTTTTTTTTTTCCTATGATCACACCTCAAAGACTTCATTATTTTATTTTAAATCACTAGTTGGCTGTTTGTGAGTTTAAACATGGAACTACTGCAAAAATGATTTTTCGATTCTCTCTCACTATCCCGTGCATAAAATAATGACTCAGGAAAATGTGCTTAGTTACCTTCAGTAACATCCATTAAGAAGAGCCCAAGGCTTTACCCAGAGTTCTTCACAATTTCTTGCACCATTTGTTCATAGTTTAATTAGATTAGCAAGCAAATTATTGTCAATTACATCATTTCTGACAAAAGTAATCACATACATAGACACTATTTGAGATGAGTTCTTTCTGAAATAGATAATTTTCATTCTCCCACAACTCACTCCTACACTATTTTCAAAATTAAAATCCCACACACTAAGCTGCACCACAGTAATGCATCAAATGTCACTTGCTGTTTCTTCTCACATTTAATTTAATTTTTAATGTCTACAGTTGAAATTATTCTGTAAATTTGGAATAACACTACAGATATTAATGTTTTTACCTAAGTCTGTGATATACAGTATTGGAGAGAGGAAGCCTAAACAATATTTGATTAAAATATTAGAGGCTTTGGTCTTCTGAATAACCTCAGGACATATGTCCCATAGTTATAAAAAATAAAAATCTGATATTACAATGGGAGCCTATTTTGGTTTATCTTGGTATCTCATAAACATTGAAATATTTGGCAATTAAAAGTATAACTTAACATAAAGACCATCCATGCCAAACTTGGAGAAAAAATCTATTAACAGCTGCAAGTATGTTGGCTTTTCATTTAATCTTAGGCCAAGTCAGTAATTAGAATCATACAGAGAATTAAGAATTTATAAATCAAGTCCCCATAATTTTCTATAGCCATGCTAATTAGTAATCACTAGAACTGGCTTTAAATCTTCCTCATCAATGATTTTGATAAGCAGGCCCCTGAAAGTCAACCATCAGCAATGGATTCTTGCCAAAGGACTTGCCTCTAAGACTGATGTCAAAACCACTCAGACTTTAACGTAACAAAGATAAAATAAAATTCTGTAACCAGTAGAAACCCAGATTGTGTGTGTGTGTGTGTGTGTGTGTGTGTGTTTTAGTTTGCATAATTCCTATTGATCTATCTTGATGTTCTCCAATTCTTTCTTCCACTACATTGAGTCTACTGATGAGGCCATCAAAGGAATTCTTCCTCTTTGTTACTGTACTGTTCATTTCTAACATTTCCATTGGATTCTTTCTTATAGTTTCCATCTCTTTGCTGAAATCAGCCATTTAATCATGTATGCTGTCTACCTTTTCCATGAAAACTGTTAAACTATTATTCACAATTATTTTTTTTCCTGTTATATAGCTCCAACTTTTATGTCATGATTGTGTTGTCTCTTGGAAGGATGTCGCTTTAGCTCATGTTTTCATATGCTTTCTAGTTTTTGTTGTTGTTGAAAGCTGGACTTCTTGTGTAGTATAGTAAAGACTGAGGTAAGTAGCTTTATACCTGGAAATGGGCATACCTTTCTTTCATCAAGGCCTTTACTGAACAGATTTGATTGACTCTAATTAAGAGTTGGGCTGGGTTTGGGTTTTTTGTTGTTGCTATGGTTACCTTAGTGCACCACAGGCTTCAATTTCCTCTAAATAATTACTTTGCACTTAGAGTAGGGACTAGTTTTTCAGAGGTTTTTATTTGGTTTCATTTTGTTTTTATTTTTATTTTTTGTTCTCTGTTCCCTTGTTAGTTTTAGGTCTTTTCTTTGCACTGCATCTCAGAGGTGGTCTGTCTCTAGCAGAACTCCTTTTTAAATTTAATATTTTATTTTATTATTTTTTTTAATTTTTATTTATTTATTTCTTATTTTTGTCTGTGTTGGGTCTTCATTTCTGTGTGAGGCCTTTCTCTAGTTGCGGCGAGTGGGGGCCACTCTTCATCGCGGTGCGCGGGCCTCTCACTGTTGCAGCCTCTCTTGTTGAGGAGCACAGGCTCCAGACGCGCAGGCTCAGTAGTTGTGGCTCACGGGTCTAGTTGCTCCACAGCATGTGGGATCTTCCCAGACCAGGGTTCGAACCCGTGTCCCCTGCATTGGCAGGCAGATTCTCAACCACTGCGCCACCAGGGAAGCCCAATATTTTATTTTTGAGAACAGTTGTAAGCTCACAGCAAAACTGAGAGGAATATAAAGAGATTTCACATATGCATGCCTAGCATCCCCCATTATCAACATCACTTACCGGAATGGTATGTTTGTTACCAAGGATAAACCTACATTGACACCTCATAATCACTCAAAGTCCAGAGTTCACCTTAGGGTCCACTCTTGATGTTGCACATTCTATGGGTTTGGACAAGTATATAATGACATATATCCATTATTATACTATCATACAGAGTATTTTCACTTCCTTAAAACTTCTCTGTACTCTGCCTGTTCATCCCTCCTGCTGCCCTTGAGATATTGCTTTTATTCTATGCCTGTTGGCCTGGTAGGGGGTAGGGTAGGAGTATTCTATGTTTGAATAAAGCCTCAGTCTTTGACAGACACTATATCTCTGCTGACCTTCCACAAGGGACAGAAGGGGTTTTTTTCCCTCCTCTTTTCCCTCACCTGCAGGGAATTTCCACCAGTGCCCTAATGGCAACAGTGTTTGTTGTCCTCCCAGCAGATTAAGCTTTCATTCAGTAAGGGAGATGGGATAAGTATCTCAGCTGCTATTGCCCCCTCTTCCTGTTCTGCACCATGAAGGAGACTTTCTAAGAATTCTCCCATTTTTTGTGTGTGTGAGCACCAGTGAAGTTTGTAGGAAAAAAACCTGAAAAGGATGAGGATATCCCTTATATCTGTAGCTCCCAGATGTTCACCTCTCTCACCAGCACACCATTCAGTGTGTCAAGTACTGTAGCTGAACTCCTACTATGGAGTGTCTATGTTGTCTTGTCCAAGCTAGTGCTCCAATCTTTTCTCTTCTTGCCTGTTTCTCCTTGGATTTGGGGTCAGTTTGTTGCTGTACAATGTTAGCACTTCAATGGACTCAAGAAAGATTATGAATTTGGTATTTGTTTGGCTTTTTTTTTCACCCTAAGACTAGGAACATCACACTTTGCAGCTCCCTACATCTCTCAATAAAAAACAAAGGGAAATTTTTGTTCTTTGAATTTAAAAATTTTTTGATACTTTCTTTGACAATTGCTTCTACTGACCTGCTATAAGTACATAGTCAGACAAATAATATAACATTTCAATTGGGATGTTCAAAAATAGATCTCAGAAAAGTAAATATAGCAATAATTTTGAAATAATCATCATTGAGCAAAATTTTATCTTCTTTTACTTTACATTCCAAGATATTTATACACATCCACAGACACTGCTGCATATAAACAGGGAAAGAGACTAAACACAAAGTGTTCTTGTTAGCCTGAGAAAAATATGGTGAACTAATAAATGTTATTTCTATCTACTACTAATTTAATAAAGTTTTCTCCCCAGAGGAGCAGAAGTCACTTTAAGGTTTCCTAATTTGCTTTTAAGTAGCTGTTAAAAGAAGTAATAATAGCCCTTATTATCGGAGTGTACACTTGGAGAAATTGAACAGGTAGCTTGCCCCAGGCCAAAGTTAATCAGTGAGTCATTGGAGAGTCCAATTCCCAGTCTGGTGGATTGTTCCCTTCATCTCCCTCTCTGCAAAGAAATCTTTATTTAAGATTCTTGAAATTTTAAATTAAGTTGCCAGATATTAATATGAATATCCCACCATCTTTCTCTGTATTTTCCCTTTGGTGTTTTTATAGGTCCAAAATCCTGTGCTAAAATTTTTCTCCAAAGATGTGTCTTACATAGAAAGCAAAGCTGAACGCTTAGGATCCCTATTTGTAGAGAAGCTGCTTTGACAGTGCTGGAGGCTATTTCTTCTTAACCTGGTGAGTGGCTCTCACCCTGGCTATGCAGCAAAGTCTCCTATAAAACAGTGCTTCTTAGACTTCATGTGCATATCAACAGCCAAGTTTTTGTCAAAACACAGACTCCAATTCAGCCGATGTTGCAAAACCCAAGATTCGTTTCTCAGGAGCTCCCAGGAGATGCTAGTCTGCAGACCATAATTAAAAGCATTTTTTAAAACAATAGACCTCATTTTTAGAAATTTTCATACTGAAGGTCTATTAGGTCAGGCTAGCATTTGTGTTTTCTAAAAGCTCCAAATGTGGTTCAATTGCACACCTAGGGATAAGAATCATTTCTGATGGTACCTTTTTGGAAGTGTTTGCAAAGGGTATTGTAGAGCTCAGTTTTGATACCTAAATTGCATAGTATATATTTTCCTTATTTAGCAAATTCCCTGTTAGATTATTGGATAAAACAAAAAGTCCTTTTTGAAATATGATGAACTGTGACATGATAAAATAATATTTTAAATTCATAAGTTCACATAGGGTTTTTTAAATAGGACATATTTTTTAGAATTCCTTTCATTGAAGTGAAAGTCATTTTGAATGTCCCTTTTTTTTTTGTTTGTGAGGGAAAAAAAAACTAGTCTTTGAGGTGAGATAATGAAGTTTAAAGTTCTGATAATTTAGAACTCTTTAAAGGTGACCTAATTAAGTTCTAAACCATAATCACAAAATCTCTGACTTCACAAAATTTCTATAGGTTTTAAGATAGTCTCCTTGTAGGATCCTTTCAGAGGGAGATTCTTTTGCTATTAAAAGTTCTGTCTATCATCGCCTACTAAACAAGAGGGCCTTAATGTTTCCCTCAGGTTATCCAAACTTTAGACAGGCTTCTTTCTGCCTCTAAGCCCCTGACCTCCTTTTTCTTAGAGCATTTACTTTAGAAAATCTGTAATTGCAAATTCTGTCTCTACGCTTTTGAAATATGAAGCGTTGCAAAATCCTCTTGTAAGTTTTACAACCCAGGACTGTCTTTCTCATGTCCCTGAGGGCCATCCTTTTGAAATGTAATCAATAAGCTTCCTTCTCCCAGTTTCTGGAAGAGTAGGAGCTTAATTTATGTGGGTACCTTTCCCCACTTCTTATTATGCAGATATGAGAATGTTTACTTTTCCATTGGGTAAGGCCAATTAGCAAACATAGATGGCCTATGATCCCCCCACCCCATCTCTTAGAATCTATCCTGACCTTATTTCAGTGGAGTTGAGTTCAGACTGAGCTCTGGCCCTGCCACCCTATTGCAGTAGTCTTGAATAAAGTCTTCCTTGGCTGTTTAACTTTGTCCAGTATAATTTTCCTTTGATACCACCTTGACATTAAACTTCCAAACTGAATTTAAGGGGTGATCAATTTCCCAAACTTTTCTAACAGAGAAATTATTTGGTCTCTAATCTCTTTCTTACCATTTTCCCTAATACCCATGAGGACCTTTCTTGTTTAACTGAATCATTGGTAAGTCTCACCAAAATGCAGGTTCACAGCACCTATGCATCAAAACTGATTAGGCTGATTCTACGTAAGTTGAGTGGATCTATACCATAGCATTTACTTAAATGAGCGCTGAACTGTAGGAAGAACAGTGTTTTTTTCAGACCTTTGGGTGAGCTTTCCAATCATGAGTTCCCTTCTGGAATGTGGTTGATCAGAATCCTTCGTGTCAGATTTTCAGATGGGTTTGAGTATTTTGTACTCATAAAGGTCCTCCTTGGTTCTTTCATCTTTCCAACTGACAGCAGGGAAAAGACAAACAACAGTTTTGGCTGGCTAATATAGGTTAGCCACACTTATTTTTGTCAGCCAGTGCTTTTCCTTTCTTTTAATGTTTATTTTTAACTATTATCCTATAAGCCCATGAGGGAAAAGACCACATCTAATTTGTTTACCATTTTAAACAATATCTAATACAGTGCTAATTATACACAAACAAAACAAAGTTATCGTGGCAACATGCAAAAATCAAAATTAGAAGTAGCTAGACAAAAAGTACGACGTACTTAGTATATATGAATTTGGTGAAAAGGATTCAGGGGAGTTTGGTTCCCCAAAGATATTTAGAATGTTTGCTGCTTTACATTTAGAGACCAAATTCCTCAAACTTTATAGATTCTAGGCTACTTTCTAACTTTGTCCTAATAGTGGTCACCAATTTTTTATAATTCTCTAAAGATTCAAGTAAAATAAAAGGTATGTGGAATAAATTCTGTCTCCAGAACTTATATGATCACTGAACAGAGAGTCGTGATTTCTATTTATTTTACTTTATTGACTCAGTTAGAACATTCTAGTTGTTTTAGAGTATATTTTATCCCATGAAGTCCCTTGCTCCATGTTAAATTAGTACATAATAATAGCATAAAATTTATTGAAGAAGACTATATTTTAGCCACTATTTTAGACACTTCATGTGTGTCAGCTAATTCAATCTCTGCAACAACCCTGTGACGTAAGTACTATGTTTAACATTATTTTACAGATGAGAAAACTGGGCTCAGTAATATCAAATACCATTTCAAAAGTACACAACTTCCAAATGGCAGAGCCACAATTCACAATTCAAATCCAGGTTTATCTTACTCTAAAATTTATTCTTTTAATCTTTAATGTATCATGACTTAGGATATAATTTTTTATCATCTTGTGGGAAAATGATTAATGAATATATATAACCACAAACAAAATCAAAGTTTGATAAAACATAGGCTAATTGAGAATAATATAGTTATAGCCATTTTTATTGTTCATACTTCTAAATGATATTTTCCTAGACCTTTGAAAATTATCCCCCCAAATTTCAATAATACAGCTCTTGCTGGGAGGTATTCGTATCTTATTCCACACTATGATTATTTGTTATAAAAGCCAGGCTCTTTACTCATTATTTATCCTCCTTTATCTAACTTCTGTTTAGGAAACATTTAACAAGACACTACAATCAAATTCTTTGACATAGCGGAGAACTCCATCAGACATTCAGAGCTTTCAAACAGAAAGTACAGAATATTTCATGACAATTTACCTATCAGTTTTCTTATATTCATTTAGTACTAGAAAAGCATTTCAATTAATTTGTTGATCTTGATTTTCTCTGCATTGTTACACATTCAAAGATGTCTTTTACTTCCAGATTCTTAAACACACACACTTAGAATCTGTCTGTGATTTTCGTATGTCAGGAGGTTGTATTATACCCAATATGTTTATGGATTACATAGAAAGTATATAGGTTTCATAAATTAAACCTTTGTTTGAGAATTTCATTAGCATTGGCCTCCATGTCTAGGGCTGTCACACTAGTGTCACCTGCTTTCCCATCCTCTAGCATTGCTCCCTCAGTCATCCTCTGTACTCCTGACACAGCAGTCAGACTAGCGTGCTCCCTCTTCAACTACTACAGTGCAACTCATCACTGGATGTACAGTAAAATCATCTGGGCAATGTTTAAGATGTACTGATGACTGGGCTCCACCCTCAGAAGGTCAGTGAGCCAAGGCATTTAACAACTTCCCAGACAGATCTAATGTGTGACCAGGATTGAGAACCTCTGAACTTCAACAAGAGCAGGTCTTTTATTTGATTTACTTATGGTGCTTACCCAGACACTTCTTTTGAAGAAACTTGTATTGCTTAAAGAAATATGTTTGAAAATCATTGCAGGGTTGAATATGCCTTCCATATGACATCGTAGAAATCGACCTAATGCACTTTGAAAAGTATGGTACCAAATGCTATGTATCTGCCTCCCTTAAGAATCTCTTTGAGAACAGAGTTCAAGTTTTAATCTCTCTATATCTCAAGTTTGTCATTTGTAAAATGGGAATTTTAAAAAAGGTTGCTGTAATAATTAAAGAAAACAATCCCATATAAAGTACCCAAAACTTGGTAGGTGATCAATAAGTATGCATTTAAGTAAATATGTATTTAGAGGTAGAGAATAAATATTTATCCTAGGTGTAAACAATATGATTCACTCCACAAATAATGCATGCTTGTCATAAGCAATATTTTTATTTATTTTATTTCTATAGTTCAGGATACTAAACTAGAAAAGCTCCTTCTGTGCTTATTCTCCCTTAGAAAAAAGTATAGAGCTTCAATATAGCCAGTGTGCTGATCCATACTGCTGCCCTCCACCCAGCACCCCACCCCACCCCCATAGATAGATGCCTTCCTCATTCTTCTTAGAGTCTAATACCTTGTTCCAAGCAACCCACCTGCAAGAAGCCCCCTCTTCACTGCACTCTGCTCTGACACCATGAGCTGGCATCTTCTTATGCAGATGGCCTACAGTGTTTAGACAGAAAAAGGGAAAAGAAAGAGGTTCAATTTCTTTTAAAATACCATCCACTAGTAAGTTTCTGTCACAAAGTGACTTATTATATTTATATATTTATTTACTCTTGGAAAGTTACGTTTACTGGAAAAAAATGTTTGTTTTTAAAAAACGTATAAATAGCCAAGATCAAGTGCATTTCTTTTTCAGTCTGGGTAGGGAATATAAAAGATAAAAATGGAACATCTTGTAAAAATAATAGCAACAACAACAAAAACAACTAATAAATGTTGAGAATGATAGAATTATAAACACTACCACTTTAAGCAACCATCAATATGATAATTGATTCCTTTTTATTTTGGTCATGTTGTATACCTAAAGGAGTGTTGATCTGAATTATTTCACTTTCTGAGATTTAAGGAGCTGATAACATAACTAGCTATTTCAAAACTTGAAACAAGGTATTTTGGCTCAAAGCAGCACCCAAATACTAAGTCAAATCAGTTCCAAAAGACTGAGGAAATTTTATCTTCGAAGCTCAAAGTTTACCAAAAAATTTTAGAGAGAATAGTATGTCCAGAATTGAGACAAAATTCTAAATAATTTGATTTACAAAGAGCTTTCCATGATACTATGCCCAATAGAGAGAGGCATGAACTCGGCACTTCACTGATAAGAATGTAAAATGGCATCGACATGAAAATCCAGTTCTAATGTTGTAAACCTAGAACTTGACCAGGTAATTCATATGTCATGTTTCTCGACTCTAGTCACTTGTTTGCCCTGAGCGCACACTAAAGCAAACTACTTTAAAGCATTAAGCCAACATATCTGTTCTTCTGTCTCTTTCTTCCCCACTATCATCTCTAACAGGCACTGCTCTATTCTGCCTTCTGTCCACAGGCACTAGCCTCAGGGCTTCCTAGTTCCTTAATTCTGAATTTCCCCCTCCCCAGTTATTATGCCAAGACCTTCAGCGTTGCCCCAGCTTCCACCTTCAAACTTATTTGCCAAAGTTCAAGATAGTGCTCAGCAAACAAGGACCTGATGCTACCGGAAATCATCTCTTAAAATTCAATGGTGGTTGTAAAGGAAAATATCCTCTCTCTTACGCATATACCATGAATGACTGGGTATAATGTCACATGCCTATGCTACTAGCTACTCAAGAGGCAGAAACTGTAAGATTGCTGGGCTCCAGGGTTTTGGCCTGCAGGGGGCTCGTACTAAATTTAGCAACATTATGCCATGGGGCCATAAAGGGACTTTTCAACCAGCTGGGGGGAAAAAATGCTCAAAAAGATACTTCAGCTCAACCATGGCAACCTGAATGCACAGTTTTTTAAAATTCACTTGTTTAAAGATAATATTTCATTTTCAATTTACATGTTAAATTAATTTTTCATTTTATATTGCTTATTTTGGGAATTTATATGCTACTAATATGCTACTATAATAAAATGTTATATTTGAATTGCACATATTCATTAATTTATATTGTAATTGATATTTTATAATATATTTATAATTTTCTGTATTTGATTTATACTATATTTTATATGTAGGTATCTGTGCATTGTAGAGTATATAATCATATACATTTATATTTCATATTTGCTTTGTAATATATTATATACAGGTCTTTGAATTATGTTATATATTTAGTTTCAGCTGATTTTTATTTGTATATGCTGCGTAATTTTTAATCAAATACTACTATCAATATTGTTATTTTGGTATCACGGAAATGAACACACACACACATATCCTTGTCATTCTGTGCCCGTGTTACAATTTACCAGAGAGATAAATATTCCAGGATGGAAACAGAGCAAAACTCATGTGCTGGTTAAAACACAAATGTTTGGGATGACCATTAAAAAAAATGAGTATTTCAATATGACTTTTTTCCTGATGTTGTCAGATGCCTCTTTAAGTTTATATGTAGAAAAAATCCAAGATATCTGCAAGTACCTAATAGTTGCTACAAACTACAAATATTATTCAATGTCAGGTATTATCCACCTTTTTTCAAATTATTCATTTACTAAGAGAACAGTGAAAAGATTGCAGTTCAAATTGCACTTGTATATGTTGTCAACAGAAATTATTTAGAGAAATCTTTAAGGAAAAGAGCTGTATTTGGATAATGGTAGAGATATCCAGTGGTAACATTCAAGTCTGTCACAATAATTTAATTCATTTATCAGAACCAATAAAGCAGAAAGGTTTCTAAAAAAGAAACAATTGACTCAGATACGAGAAAGATAATACAATAAAACAAGGGAGTCCATAAATTGAGTGAGCTTAGGTTTGCTGACATTTCTATTTTACTTTAACAATGAACCCCAGAGAACATTTATATCACAGTATCATTATTTATTAATGTTATATTATTAATATTAGGAATGAACACCCTCATTTTACAAGGTATCGTTCAAAACATAAAAGATAACATGTTATTCCTGAAAAATAAACATTTTAAAGATGAAAAATTGAGAGGGTGATCTTTGCCATTTATCACTTCATGTAATAGTATATATTTCCAAAATTTAAATTAAGTTGACAAACATAATTGTTCAGGAAATAATTGCATGATTAATTGAATGATTAATAATACATAAAATACCAATAATAAACAATGACATGAATGCTTGATATTCACGGAGTTCTTCGTATGTGTCAGCACAGCACTATGCACTTTGCATAAATCATGTCATTGAATTGTCACAATCCTAAAGTACTATTATTATCACCATATTACAGATGAAGAAAGTAAAACACAGAGAGTATTACAAATTGTTCATTGTTTTAACAGCTTACCATAACTGTGAATAACTGAGTTAAAATGATTGTGGCTACATTTTTCAATGATACTGTATTAAAATAATACCCAGAGCTCAAGAGACCATTCATGAAGTTTTGGACACAAAATATATATGAGATGTGACTTGTCACCAAAATAAAAAAGAAAAGGAAAAAAAAAGAAATAAAAAATATTTATTCACTTTGATAAGACATGGTGCCTATATTGATCAGGACTCAAAGTCACACTAACTCTTTCTTCTACTTTTTATTGCTATTCTCAGCATCATTCTCTTGATGTAGCTTTGTACACAAGGTTGAGGGTCAAGCACCTGGAGATTACTGCTAAAATCCTTACCACTCCATAACTGGAGTTGTGATAGTCAGTGTAATGTCATTGGGTTGTTTTTGTGTTTTTTTGGGGGGGTGGGTGGGGGTAGGCGGAGGAGTGTTCTTTACATTATGGATTTTTGTTCTGGGGAATTTCAAATTCTTCAGAGAATTTACTCCCATTCCTGTTTGTGTAGCAGCCACACTGACAGTGCTCTGATTTCTGGAGAGGAGATTGTGAGGATTAACTTTCTCTATTCAGGTTTGTGACCAGTGACCTGGTTTTTAGCCCTGGGGTAGTATATCAGGGAGAATTTCATGGAAGGGAATGATTGTTCCATATATAGATTTTATTTGACTATGATGAGCCGTGTGCAAGTCCCCACACAAGGAAAAGAGAACACTTTTATACAGACGAAAGAAAAGTTGGGAGAGCTGTAGTAAACAGGCCCTTGGCTTTTTATTGGCTGAGTCCTTGCGGGGAAAGAAGAGGAGTGAATCCTTCTTCCTGATGGGCTTTGCTACCTTTGAAGGGTGTGAGAGCTCCCCCTTCTGGTCTCCCAACTCTTTCAACTGAGCTTTCTGTTTATTAATTTTTTAGTTTGTTGATGGGTCATACTGTAAAAATAAAAAAGGGAATTTCCAAGCTGGCTATGCTATTACTGCTCAGTATGAAGTACTTGAGAGGGTAAATCTCGCACTAGCTAAAACAACTCAACAAGCAGAGAACGATACTCTCACCAGAGCATGCCAGTTATCAGAAGGACAAATTATTAGTATGTATACCAACAGCTGGAATGTCTTTGGGGTTGCCCATCATGTTATTGAATAAGTTCCACTATGTAATATTGATTATACATCTTAAAATGTATTTATATATTTTACTTTAGATGAAAGTTATTTTTTATTCTTTTTCAATTACATAAATTTTCTTATAACATCTTTCAAACTTTTTTGCACATATATTAGAATTTCTCTAGGACAGGTAGATAGAAAGAGAAATAAAAATATTCTTACATCTATATATTTACACAAGTACACTAGAAAATACATTTGTGGAAATGTATATCATTGATCCACAGATTACTTAGAAGTGCTTTATTTAATATCTAGGTAGCTGAGAATTTTCTAGTTTCTTCTGTCATTTAAATCTAGCTTAGTTCTACTGTGTTCAGAAAGCATTCTCTGAATCATTTCAATCCTTTGGTATTTATTAACGGCTGTCTTTATTAACTAGCATATGATAATTTAAGTTAGTGCTCCATCTATACTTGAATTTGTATTTGGTGACAGTTAAATGCATTGTTCTATAAATTTCCATTTGGTCAGGTTTGTTCATTGTTTCCTTCAGATCTTTTATATTTTTACTGATTTTTTTTTTTGCATCTTCTGTTGGCTAATGAGAGAGATATGTTAAGGTCTGCATATACAATTATACGTGTGTCTATTTCTCTTAGTTTTGTCAATTTTTGCTTTGTCTATTTTGAAGCTAAGTTATTGGGACTCCATTACCATTACAAAAAGTCCTTTATCTTTAGTAATTCAACTTGTTTTAAAGCCTAGTGTGATAATAAAATAGCTATATGAACTCTATTTGGTTAAGGTACTATATGCATAGTACATCTTCTTCTATCTTTCTTCTTGTTGTCAAGCTTTCTGTATTCTTGTATAAAATATGTGCCTCTAGTAAGAAATATGTAATTGGCTTGTTTGGTAGTACAGTTTGGCAATATTAGTATTTTTCTTATACTAAATCCTTTACATGTCATATTATTATTCACATACTTTGTTTTATCGCACCATGTTATCTTTTTGTTTCTGTTTGATCAATCTGTTTAAAGCTCCTCTTTTTAATTTCTTGCATTTTTGTATACATATTTCTATTAGTTAGTTGTGTCAACCAAAAAAAAATGCAGAAGGCAGCAAACAAGAAAATAGTTTATTTGGGGTCCTAAGAATTGCAATTTTGGAGACACAGATTTGGGTAAAACTGAAAGAGTGTTCTGGGGAAGAGAAATAGTCAGGGACTTAAAAAAAGCAAAAGCCATGAGGCTGTACACTGACACAAGAAAGGAAATGTTTGTCCTTAAGGGATGGCTGTCATGGGTTGTTTTAGGGTAAGTGTCCAATAAATAGCTTGAATTTCTGGCAGATGTTTTGGATGCCTTCATTAGGACAATAAGTGGTCAAAAAGTCAGATTCCATCCAGGTTGACATGTGCATAAGTCATACTTCCTCAATAGCCTCCTGGCTCCATTTTAGCCAGCTCTCTTAGCAATGTTGACTTCAAATTGATTTTCATTTCACATTAGTCATACATACATTCTTGTGCAATATTCTTTTAGTGGTTTCTTCCAAATATTACAGCAAAGACCTTTGATTTATTACAGTCTAATCTGAAATATGACTTTTAAACTTCTCTAATAGTTCTAGAACCTTAGAATGTTTTCTTTAACTTGTTTGCTTAAGCCTATAAGTTTAACCATGAAGTCTATAGGCAACCTGGGGCATGGCCATCCCTTAAGGGTTGAAGATCCAGTCTGTATAATGGCAATTTTATCATCCACCTTCACAGAGACACTCCGTGAATATAATCTACTAAGCTTTGGTGGATCCACATGAAGTCTTTAGTGTACAGTGCAGAATACACCCTTGGAACACTGTAGAATATGGGTCGTTGAAATGAACAAACTATTTAAGCTAACCTCAAGGTTACTCTGACCAGAAAGCTGAAAATTTACTACTGAATCTATTCTCCATTCCAAATTGTCAGGTTTTTCAATGTATCCAATATGGTTCTTCAAGGAAATCAAATGATAATATTAAAACATTCTAGTAATAAAATGCCAATAGTTGAGGGGTCAAAAAATTGAATACAAACGTACTTTCTCCAATTACAAAGTTTCATTGGAAAAATTAGAGTCCAAATACTAAAATTCCTTGCAAACTTAAGTTCAAAGGCATTAAAATCCAAAATCGACTTCACTTGCTTGTTGAGTATTAAAAAATTGTAAATTCTTTCAGTTCAGCTCTTAATACCTAGGTGTAGCACAAGATACTTGAGAAGCTGCAGCCTGGGGTGTCTTTCATGGAAATTCTTTCTTGTCTTGAGGAGAATTAGTTTAATGCCAAGTTTCTGAGGTACCTCACTTTCAGAGAGCCTAGAGGATTTACAGGATACACAAGATTTTCACAATATTGAAACCACTATCACCAAGTTTAGAAAACAATCGATACATATCCCTTAAAGCAATTAGTCCAGCAAAATTATGTACCCTGAAACCAGTATTTAGCATTGCCTAAGGTAGTAGCAGTAAGCCAATGATGTTTGAGGGAAGGGAGTTTGAACTGTCAGCTTCAGTAGACTCCTAGAATCTATGTAACTTCCAGAATTCACTTACTAAGATATTAAATTCAATTGAGAGAGATGTTTACAAGTGGCTTATTTACCCTACTTGCAAGGAACATTAGCTTATGCTTCTTGTCTCTTGTAATTGAGGTATTACTTTCTGCAATGGTAGAAATTTGCATTATTGCCATCTCTCATCACCAGGCTTCACTCAGGCTTCACTTGAGGTGTCTTTCTTTTCAATTCATCATATTCAAGAAGTTTGCTTAGTTGAGTGTGGCATCTAGCTAGTGACAAAGTTATGTTTCTTCCTCTGTTTATAATGCCTCTTGCCATCCTCATCTTACGAGAAATGATTTCTCTCTCATCCCCACATGTTTCAGCAGGATTCCTGAAATAAAATAGCATTTGATACTTCTGAAGCCAGTGCACCAAGGGCACAGGAGGACCAACACCACCGCTGTGCACTTCTAAAGATATTGTCTTTCCTCAGCTTTCAAATACGCCAGGCTTTGCATATCTGCCATATCTTTTTCTGTGGTTTTGAGATATGCCTCTAACGAATGTGTTAGCCAACATTCTTACACTTTACGTTTATCTGCTTCTTAAATGTTACTTTTTCTAATACAGGTAGGGCAAGCACTGGTTTCAGGATATGAACGCTTTCTATTTTTCGCATTTGATGTCTTACCTAGATGTTTACTTTTTAATACATCTCTAGATTTTGTTTTATTGATTGTCTAAAGGTGAGAGATAGGAAACCATTGAGCTAAGGGAGAGGCAAAAGCATTTACTGTCCAAATATTACCCATCTACACTTTACTAAGTTGAATAATGAATAAATATATTCAGTAGATGTGCTCCCATCAAACCAACATCTCGCCCAGCTAGGTCTTGCCCTGTTATCTCATTCCAGGTACATTTAATATGGTTCATTTTTGTTGTATCTTCTTTCAAAATCCAAAGAACAAAAATCATAAATACCTTGAGCATAAGTTCAAATAATAGCATCATTCCCAGAATATCTGTGACACTTTGAAATAGGCCCAGTAATTCTTTGAGTACTTTATTCTGATCTTCCTCAACTTTTCTCAAATCTGTTCAGATTTTATGCAACCATATCATTTATCTGTCCTAATTTTTTAAGTGATAGTTTCTACATCACTCTTATTAGAGACTATGATAGTCTCCTAAAAGAGTCATCCCAATTCACTTTCTGAGATTACACCTCTTTCTTCTTCAGATTTCACTGGGTACAAAGCACAACTTCCAAACTAAAAACAACCAATTGCCACTATACTGAAAATTCATCTAGAGAAATTAAAACTGGTAGGTATAAGTTTCCTTTTTATGTCAGTCTATATTGTCCTTCGAGATTTTATTATCCCAACTTTATCTCATCAGACATTTATCTAAAGAAGTCTATCTTTCCCCAATTTAATCAGTTTACCTTATTTGCATTCTTCCACTGCTCCTGTTTCAGTGGTAACCATTCCAGTTTCTCCTTGATTTCCTGGGTAAACTTGATTCTAGAAGGCAGACCATTACATGCACAAGTCTTGTTCATTGTTTCTTCTACCTTAGGGTTTGTGATAATTTAATTGTGTCATTAAGTTATACTTTCTTCACTATAAGGAGCCCCATTCTTCTTTTTCATTTGTATATTAATAAAATCCTTTTTTATGAGGAAAGCTGTAGGTTGGATTTCTGAAATGCTTAGAGTTTTATAGCTTAACACATCCAAAACTAATCTGATGACTTTTGGTGGCAAGTGACACTAGAGACCGTGGACAAAATACAGGAATCAGTCCATAAAGACAGGTCAGAAAAAAACAGAATAGGGAAAGGACTTAGGACAGCTAATCTATAGTGCCTGCTGACATCTGACACTAATAAATTCCTTGCAGACTTGAATAAGTCACATAGTAAAACAGAAAATAATTTTTATCACAGATTCCTTTGGCTCAAAGCAAGCTTTTACTAAGTCCAAAAGATGAGCTTTCTTTTACACTGTAGTGCTCATTACAGCTCTTTCTGCTTGGGAGAAGCTGTGCCCCAATGTCAAGCTGTAGCTACCTATGCCCTGAGGCCTGGGCGTAGCCAAACAGCCTGTATTGCTGAGGCTGGTGCCTTTGCTGAGGGCTACAGGTATACAAATCCAAGTGGGAAAAAAATTGCCATATACTGAAGAGTCTCACCAGGAAGGAAATTCCACATGTCCTACCTTTATAAAGGTATCACCAAAGTCTAAAGTTTCCTCCCTTGCCAGAAGCTTCGGTTAGCATATACTTTTATTAACTTCCAATTTTACTCCTTGGCCTTATCTCAAGAGTTCAGCTTATACACCAGATTTTGGAGTTCAAAGTGATAGGGAACTGAAGCTGCCCGCGTTGGCCAGACACGATGATAACCACTTGCATGAGTTGTCTCACAGCAGGAAGTCCCAATAAGGAACACGGTGTTGCCTCTGAAAACTAACCAGGAGAATTCAGGAGGGGCCAAAAGGAGGAGGGAGGAGACAATACATCCTCCCAACCTCCCAGGAAACCCTCACATTAGAATCCATCTTGGCTGAGAGATGTGTGCGCCACAAGGGAGGACCCTGAGTGGGACCACATATGGGCCAAGCAAGATGATTGGCCAGAGACAATTCGGAAACTAAGCTCATTACCATAAATCCTGAGACAGCGAGGCACGTGGCAGAGCAGTTCTGTGTTCCCTTGCCCTGCTGCTCTCCACCTGGGGGCCCCTTCCCAATACAGTTTTTTGCTTTGACGGTATGTGTGTCTCCTCAGACAATTCATTTCTGAGTGTTAGACAAGAGTCCACTCCTGGGCCCTGGAAGGGGTCCCCCTTCCTGCAATAGAAGTGACCAATACAAATCAGTTGTCTTCTATACATGAGTTCTGAATGAACTGATACATCAAATAAATGAATGGAGAAATGGGAGATAAAATTATCACCTTTATTTTATTGATAAAATTTAGTTTAAAAAAATGCAGCTTAGGGCTTCCCTGGTGGTGCAGTGGTTGAGAGTCTGCCTGCCGATGCAGGGGACACGGGTTCGTGCCCCAGTCTGGGAAGATCCCACGTGCTGCGGAGCGGCTGGGCCCGTGAGCCATGGCCGCTGAGCCTGTGCGTCCGGAGCCTGTGCTCCGCAACGGGAGAGGCCACAACCGTGAGAGGCCCACGTACAGAAAAAAAAAAAAAAAAGGAAGGGGCTAGAAAAGAGGAGTACATATCCAGTTCCTTATCATAATTTACCATCAGCCATAAGCTTCAGTGACCCAGGGTGAAAATCCCATAAGCCTAAAGTTTGATGTTAAATCTACCCACACACATGGTAAAGCAGCTACACTCTACAACATAGGCTGCAGCAAACTGCCAAGGTCAAAAGGCTTATAATAGAACAGTGTTCCCATTGGCTTAAAAGCCACATGTTCTGACTGCCAAAATCTCATCTCTACAGGTTATCTTTCTGCTGCAAAACTCTGCTTCCTTCTATCTTCCCAAGCACCAAATACTGATATTTGAGGAGAACAACACATAACATTCCTCCCTCCTATCCCACTCCTTCATGTTCTTATGAAATTAAAAGATAAAACAAGAGATAAAGGCAGACGGAAAGCCAACTATCACCTTTACTACTGATGAAGCTGATTTTGAAGATTAGGTTGAGGAGGGAAACAACAACACATTTACTATTATTGAAACGCGAAAAGAAGTCAGTGTATCCACTGAGGCTGGCCCTGCTGAGCCCAGAGGACAGACCCCTACTGCGACCCACACTGCTAAGAAGAGGCGGGCACGAGCTCTCTCACCAGGCCAGTTCCCCAGAGGAATCGGGAGGAACTGAATTGACAATGTACCGTTTATTTATCTATCAAATCATCCCTACTTGCCTAGAGAAAGCGAAGGAAGGACGGGAAAAGGGAAAAAACGGAATTGTTTAGAAAAACCTCTCTTTGGGCTTCCCTGGTGGCGCAGTGGTTGAGAGTCCGCCTACCGATACAGGAGACACGGGTTCGTGCCCCGGTCCAGGAAGATCCCACATGCCGCGGAGCGGCTGGGCCAGTGAGCCATGGCTGCTGAGCCTGCGCGCCCCAGCTGGGCCCGTGAGCCATGGCTGCTGAGCCTGTGCGTCCGGAGCTTGTGCTCCGCAACGGGAGAGGCCACAACAGTGAGAGGCCCGCGTACCACAAAAAAAAAAAAAAAACCAAAAAACCTCTCTTTATGAAAGTCAGAATTATGAAAGATATATTACTAGCTACGAGTCCATTTTGTTCAATTTTTCAAATTCATTGGCATGAATTGCTTATTGTCTTATATAAGTTTCTGGAAGCAAAAGCATTTTATATAGTGATGAAGTGCAACATAGCTGTTAAGCAAAAAGACCCTAGAGACACACTGCCCCAAGTTAATTCCTGACTTGTGTGTGACCTTGTCAGATCTGTGACCCTGGGCAACAGTAAATTGAGAATAGTAATACTCTCTAATCTGTTAGGTGTGTGAAAATTAAATGACTTAATACATGTGAAATATAAGATGTTATTGTTTTACTTCACTCTGTATGACAGTCTCTAGGTCCATCTACCTGACTACAAATAATTTTGTTTCTTTTTACGGCTGAATAATAGTGAGTTAGAAAGAGTAAAACAAATACTGTATGCTAACACATATATATGGAATCTAAAAAAAAAAAAAATGGTTCTGAAGAACCTAGGGGCAGGACAGGAATAAAGACGCAGACTCAGAGAATGGACTTGAGGACACGGGGTGGGGGGGGGGAAGGGTAAGCTGGGACGAAGTGAGAGTGGCATGGACATATATACACTACCAAATGTAAAATAGATAGCTAGTGGGAAGCAGCCATATAGCACAGGGAGATCAGCTTGGTGCTTTGTGTCTACCTAGGGGGGTGGGATAGAGGGGGTGGGATAGAGAGGGTGGGAGGGAGATGCAAGAGGGAGAGGATATGGGGATATATGTATACGTATAGTTGATTCACTTTGTTACACAGAGGAAACTAACACACCATTGTAAAGCAATTATACTCCAATAAAGATGTTAAAAGAAGTTATTGTTATCTGCGCATTTTCTCTTAGCTTATTTGTTTCTGTTGTTTTTGCTCAATTTGACAAAAATTAGATCATTTTTTCAAAAAACTTTGCTACTTTTAAAATTTTATTCTTTTTTGCCTCATTGTTTACTTCTATCTTTATATCTTTTTTCCTGTTTATCTTTTTTGAATTTATATATGAATGATTATGTCAATAATTTTCAATCTTTCAAAAAATTTCATTTTAAATACCTGCATTTAAGGTTGTAAATTTTCCTCTAAACTGCTGATTAGATTCATCCTGAAGTTTTAATATCTCATATTTTCATTGCTGTTTAGTTTTAAGTATGTCTCATTTTTTTGACTCCTGAATTTCTTATAAAGATGATTTTTAATTTTTAAATATATGGAATTATTTTACTTTTAGGTTTCTCACTCTCTTTAACGCATTTCTAATTTTACCATTAAGCTCAGAGATGGAGGTACAATTCACATTGTATTCTACGTACTGTATTCTGTAAAATCAAATATCCATTTTTAAAAGAATGCAATTTTTTTGTTGCAGTTATTTTTATCTATTATCAGAGTTATCACCAATAAAGAGATTTATGAATAAATCTATCAACACATACAGTTTGTATTCTCATAGCCTCAAATGTGAGCACATCTAAACCATGCTGCTTATATTGCATATTTTTTACCCAAAATAACTAGATCTGCAGACAAATGATTTAAAAAATATAAAACAGCCTGTGAGCATATTTTGAAAGCAGGTATTAGATTAAATTTTCTAACATTTGTTTTAAAGTGAAAACAAAATAAAGCATTTGCTATCCACAGATAGCAAAGAGCCAAAAATAGCGCTATTTCAAATTGCTATTAGTATATTTCCATTTATTTCCTCAAATCATCATATTCAAGTACTTAATAAAAACAGGTCTTTAATAAGTATTGAGTATAAAGAAATTTTAAAATATTTCTATTACTAATATGTACAACCAATGAGGATATGAAAAAGTGAACTTAATTTTAGGTTCTTATGAGAAAAATAAGTACAATATAAAAACGGAAAATTTAGAATTTTCACATTGACATACTATCCTCGTACAAGTTGACTAAAAGTCTAACATCTTTAGAACTTTATTTTTCTTTTTATAAAATAGGATTAAACTCACCTTTATCGAAGTAGATGTAGGAATAAAGTACATAGGTTAAAAAAATCACTATTGGTGAATGCTGCTAAAATGTAAACCTAATGAGTTTTTTTTTTTTTTTTACTATTTTTATTTTATTTTTTGGCCATGCCACGTGACATGTGGGATATTAGTTCCCTGTCCAGGGATTCAACCTGTGCTCCCTGCAGTGGAAGCATGGAGTCTTAACCACTGGACTACCAGGGAAGTCCTAAACCTAATGAGTTTTAATAATTTATGTTTTTAATTCAAGTTTCTTGTTTAAGAGAGTATAATATGATTTCACAAAATTATACTGGAAAATATATATTTCTCCAGAAATCTTTATACCATTTCAAGCATATTTTTTAAAGGGATTCCTTCAGGTTTTATATTCATGAGAAAAACTTTGTAAGGGACAAAAACTTTTCTCACAATATGATACTGACATGTTAATTTAGCAGAAAAACAAAATAAAACACATTAAATATGTAAAATGCATATAGAAACTCAAATTTCATTTGAGCTCAATCTGCAAAACCCATTCATACAATGTCACTTTTGGATTTTATTTCATTATAAAGTGGTAAATGAGACCTGGTAGAGCATTTACTTCGGCACACCTTGGTTTCCCTAGCACTCTGTTGTATGTGTTGAGTTTTGCAAATGTCCCTATTGTCCATTTCATCAGTGCCTCCAGCTGAACTCTTTTCTATCATATTGCCTATTGTAATTCCCAGCTCTACATAGATCGCTGGTTGCTTAGCTTGTAATCTGTTTGCTTAACTACCAGAAAATCACCTGAACCACCATTTATTCCCAAACTCTCTGTGATATTATCAAAGGTAGTTATTATTCCTGGTAGTTGTCTCCTTTTCTAAATTATCCTCATTGATATCTTTGTTTTGGGCAAGAAATAATTTGTGACCCCATTCAATATTCCATCTTAAAACAACCCACCTGTATTTATTTTTGTAACTCTGTTACTATTTGCCCAGAGGTAAATGAGTATCTTTCCTTCTTTTATGCACAACCCACCCAGTGCTTATATTGTGGTGCTCAAAGGGCAATGCCGAGGACCCAGGCACTCTTCTAGTTTGCAGGAAGCAAAGCTCCTCTGCCGAAAGCAGTAGAAACTCTGGAGATACAGAATGATTATGAGTACTGACATCACAGTCCTACCATATCTTTGTCTCTACTTTGAAACTTTAATGTCTCCAAATCTACATTTGTAAAATGAAGATAATATATTCTTATACGAGAGCAGCATTTAGTCAGCAAAACAGTAACCACTCTAGATATTCCAGGTAGAATGGGCTTTACTTTAGTAAATGATGCACTTACAAAGTGCTCCATATTCTCGTCAGTATACTGGTATTACCAGTATTTTTTTTTTAGCTGCAGCCATTCTAATAAGTATGTAGTAGTATCTTCAATTTGTTTCTCATGAAAAATCCCCACACATCTTATAGCATATTCTCACTGCAACTTTAAATTACAGTGTCTTACAAAGATGGTTTATTGGGCTTCCCTGGTGGCACAGTGGTTGAGAGTCCGCCTGCTGATGCAGGGGACACAGGTTCGTGCCCCGGTCCGGGAAGATCCCACATGCCGCAGAGCGGCTGGGCCCGTGAGCCATGGCCGCTGAGCCTGCGAGTCCGGAGCCTGTGCTCCGCAACGGGAGAGGCCACAACAGTGAGAGGCCCGTATAGCGGTAAAAAAAAAAAAAAAAAAGATGGTTTCTTTTTCTCCATATATTTAAGCTATGTATAAACTCAAAATTAACCCCTATTTTTGCAATCGAAACAAGAAGATAGTGTAAGAACACTGTAGATATCTCAAAGCATGGAGATGATTTTATTGTTCTTTAGGAAATAACTAAAATTTACTCCTACAAGGTTTTCTTGGAATCACATTCACTTTGAGGTTTAATATAAATGACACACTTTGCTTTTAGAAAGAACTAACAAACACCAACTATCTTCTAAGTTTACAATGACTTGTCACCATGGATTTAAATTCAAAGCAAAGAAATTTAAATATTCAAAATTAGAACAAATTTGTTTTCCTTTATGTATTTATAAAGACATGTAACATTTTGTATTGATAACCTTACAGATGAGTGTGTAATTTAATGACAGTAAATAGTTCTAAGGTCTCTTTCTTTGTTTCCCAAAGCACCTCTTAAAAAGAGTAATTCAGAACCAAGAAGATAAATTAAAATTAGGTGATAGATGCATTGAGAAAATCATAGAACTTAATAATTTAATCAAAATATTTACCAAGACTCATTCTGCGAAGGAGTTAGATGGACTGGAAACTCATATTGGCTGCAAACAGTTATTGATGCTAAATGCTGGTGAAGTCCTCATCTGGTAAATCTTCACATGTGTAAAGTGATAAAGCTGTGTTCTGAAAGAGATGAAGTGAAGGGCAATCAATACTCATTCCTTTGTTGTGGATTTTGAGAGAAATCCAGAAATAATAGAGCATGTGGCGCTAAAATCCTCAACTGCTTTTTAGTCAATGAAGAGGGTCAAATTACGAATTAATTTGAACAGAGATTCAGTCAGCGTGTTTTAATATGTTTATTAAGAGGAAATATAAATAGATTCAGAGGCACGTAGACATATTTCATATGTTAATGAACCTAGTATTGAAAGAATTACTACTGTTGGGACTCAAGTATCTCTGGAGATAAGAAGAGACATTTTAAATATCACTGGGCTAGTTACAGTGTCAAGATACTGAAGAAAAAGAAAAAAAAACTCTCAATTTTTAAAAATAAATTTATTTATTCGTTTGTTTATTTATTTTTGGCTGCATTGGGTCTTCGTTGCTGCACGCGGGCTTTCTCTAGTTGCGTTGAGCGGGGGCTACTCTTCGTTGTGGTACGCGAGCTTCTCACTGTGGTGGCTTCTCTTGTTGCAGAGCACAAGCTCTAGGCACGCAGGCTTCAGTAGTTGTGGCACATGAGCTCAGTAGTAGTGGCTTGCAGCCTCTAGAGCGCAGACTCAGTAGTTGTGATGCACGGACTTAGTTGCTCCACAGCATGTGGGATCTTCCTGGACCAGGGCTCGAACCCATGTCCCCTGCATTGGCAGGTGGATCCTTAACCCCTGCACCACCAGGGAAGTCCCAAACCCTCTCAGTTTAAAGGCTCTCCCTCACCTTTACAATCTCAGTTCTTCCCTTTAGATGTCAACAGAAAGAAATTCTGAAAAAAAATGAGGCAATAAGAGTTGAGGCCTGCATTGGATTCTGATTATCAGGAAGACATTTGATGACAATGCAGAATGAGTGGTGTCTGTGTGGGTGGTGGTACCCATGCTGACTAAGAAAAAAGTCTTTGGAGCTTCAGCACTCCCTATATGTGTGGCCCAGATGGGACAATATAATATCACATCACCAAAACCCTCAGGTTCTCCATGTGAGATGAAAGTATCTAAATTATAGAGCTGAGATGAGAATGAAATGAGAGAATTGATATAATTTTCTAGTGTATAGTAAGTGCTCAAGTAATATTAGCAGTTTCTATATTGACATTTATTATTCCTGCAGATGAAAGACAGTCTGCCAGGCTGGATATTTTCCAGTTCCTGTTCCTTTTATTTCTATACTGACAGGTTTATTGTAGAATTCAAACAAATATATATATATATATATATATATACACACAAATATATGTGTGTGTATATATATATATATACACACAACCTGGTGAGCATATGTTATGTCAGCATACCTATACCCAGCATACTAAGCTGGTGCAAATTATGATGCAAAATATGATCAAGAGAAGCTAAAATCAGTAACTACTGTCACTTGAATGTTCTGTTTGTATTGATTTTGTTTTGGCTTTGGCAAACTCATTACATCTGAACCTAAAACTCTTGAAGTTTGAGATTAGGGTTTATCTTCCATATTGCTGTTTCAATTTAGTTTTTCTTCAATTTTCTTTCTCTTTAAGAATCTGTCAAATATCAACTCTCCAAGTGTTCTCTGGTGTCAGCACCTGATCTGAGGTACAAGAGATATTAAATTTGTCCATTAAATCATCAAATATGCAATATACCTAAAATATTCTTATTTTATATAGAAAATGGACATTCAACAGGTAGAGAGAAATGTAATGTGAAAATATGTTCACAATGGTCATGTATCAGACTTTTTGTCAACTCATAGACCCTTCTATAAAACATTAGTCCACTCTATTACATTGGCAAGTATAGTATTCCACATACAAATCAAGCATGATTTCTTGATGGAAAGATATTTCAGTTCTCAGAGTTCACTTTTAGATAAATAAATTATAGGAGACTGTATATGTGGTTGCCAAGATGTGGGGGGAGGGAAGGATTAGGAGTTTGGGATTAGCAGAGGCAAACTATTATATATAGGATGGATAAACAACAAGGTCCTACTGTAGAGCACAGGGAACTGTATTCAGTATCCTGTGATAACCCATAAAGGAAAAGAACATGAAAAAGAATATAACAAAAAAAAAAGCCATAGGAGATTAGACTAAAACTACAAGGACCTATGAGGCATGCTGTTTAACCTGTTTCTGTTTAAAATAACCTTCAGTTAATACTCTTAACTTATTATCATTAAAATTAACCACATTTTAGGAGCATTTGGCAATATGTTTACATTTGTTAAAATACATTTAACAACAATGAAACTAGGAAATCATTGTTTCAAGATGGCTTAGTCACCACATTTTTCATAATTATTTCATATCTCATTTTTCTCTTCATGGTTCTGGAGCACCTGAAAGCAGATTCTGTTGCTTCCTTTGTATTTTAGTGCCTCTTCTCACAAAATGCTTGACTTGTACTTCACACTGACATTCATCATCACCAGTTGCTATATGTAAGCCATTAAAGGTGATGTTTTTGACAGTAAATGATGGCTTTGTGGCTTAAAACTAAGTGATGCCTGAATCTTACTGTGCCAATTGCCTTTAACCATCACTCTACCTCCCTTTCAGCCCCCACCTTCAATGCAAATCTAAAGGAGCTGTTTACAAAGAAGAGTTGCTGAATAGGAATCAAAGTACCACTTTCAAAAGCTACTCAATTTTGGAAACTTCTGTGCATACTTCTAGGTTGGGGGTGTGGGCTGTTCCTGGATAATACTCAAGGAAGTGTTTCTATTTACTCAGATTTAAATCTTGGACCCATCAGGCTCTGCTTTACTTGTGGGGAGAAAGAGAAATATAGATGACTAATATGCATAGAAATTTCTTGAAAAACCACCTCCCTGGAAGAGGGTGGGCTAGAAGTGAAATAAGAGAGTTACAATTCATGGTTCTTGCTGATGGCAGACCTTACATAGCTCTGCTCACTGCATGGATAAAGAATGAGCAACAGTGGACAATACTTGGGCACTGCCCCTTAAGCACAGTAATCCCACTACTTAACTTCATAGTTACATCAGTATTTGACATTCTGCTCAATCAAACTGGAAATGTGTTTTCTCTTGAAAGTGATTTAAGAAGGAAAACATGGAACTTCCCGGAGTCACAAGGGCAAGAAGCCTCTTTCTTTGTGAATTTTATCAGGACTATTATCACTGTTTCTGAGTTAAGGGTAATTTCTTCCTTACCTCCATATATTTTATAATTATTTGAAAGAAGCCAGTTTTTTTTCTCAAGAGAAATTACATAACTAATTAAATTTTTAAAAGGCCATATACTGCAACCCAAACTCTTAGTGTGTTTGGTATTTTTCAAATGGATAACAGGGCCTGGCCTGGCCCAAACAGTTCTGAAACTTCTGAATCATTCTGAAGGGCAAAATGGCATCAGGAAGATATAAGCCTTTGTTGTACAGGAATTTTGTGGCCGACTTACGTGTTTCCTGTTATATAATAACTCATCATAATGGAACAGTAAAATAGTGTTAAGCTTTCTAATATGATCATATATGATTCATGTTAATTTAGTCTCAAACTCCTCAAGTATAATATATTACTAATATTCAAATATTCCCACCAACATTCTGACAAAAAGTTCAGATTTGAAAGTATAGCTGTCCCAATTGAGGAAGGTGCTAAGAAGGACCCACTTTTGTGGATCCTGCATGGCTATATGATTAAAATCCTATTCATTCCATGAGTTCTTACATATGCAGTTGACACCAAATGTTATTCTGCCATTTGACTCATCGGTACATCATAAGCCAAAACTTAAAATGGCCATAGAGTGGATGAAGGACTCAGAGAACTGAAAATAGAGCCTTGGAGACTGATTGAAACAAGGAGAAGAAAATTACTTTTTGATGAACAAAGTATTAAAGAAAGAGAGCAATAATATAGTAACTGTTAGTAAAAGGAATGAAGGTCCTTTACCTTTGGTAATTGGAAAACTAAGAATGTGTAGACAAAATTGAGAACAGACTAAGCAAGTCGTGGTTGCCCCATGATGTGAGGAGTTTCAGAAATCTTGGAAAGTAAAGTATAAGCAGCAGCAACATAGGGCTAGGGGCAGAGAAGGAGAGAGAATGTATGTCAGGTGAGATGAAACAAAGTTTTCTCATCTATATCCATGAATTGATGGGTGCCGAATGTGGGAGAGGGAGTGAGCTACAACTGTAGTGCAAAGTAGCCAAGTTGTGTCTTTGAGGGCATAGAAGTTCATGCATGCAATGAAGTTCTAGGAAAATCAAAATTGTCTATACCTTGAACAGAGAAGGAAGGGTACAAGAGCTCCTGGATGTAAATTCTAGCATCTGAAAGTTTATCAGTGGTTAAGGATGAAGTTAGTACATTTTAAAAACTGAGGTCACTGATGAATTCCAGAAATATATAGACCATACTTATACCTATAATGATGGACTTAGTATATTTCTTCCCATTAAAATTTTTAACATGACTCTGGGTTAAGCAAGTAATCAATCAATCAATAGTACAGAAAGAAGTTTAGATAAGTTATTTTCATGTATGAGAACGTAAATATTAGAAAAAAATATTGATAGTATAAAAAACAAGATTGGATTAATCATTAAAAATAGATTTAGTCTAAGTACTGTTGAAAGTGATGTATTTTTCTTTGACAGCATTTACTCTGACAATTGCTTGACGTATACTAATGGCTGTTCATGTATTGATATATGTATACATACCATTTAGAATGAAATCTTGCCTTGGAGAAAGAACAATAAAATATACAACAAACTTAGGTTAATAGTTTTATGGAAAAAAGTTATGCTATAAATGTTGTAAAGATAGATCTTACAAATAAAATCTTGCAGATTGGATTCCCTCAACTGAGACCAAACTGTTGATAGTCATTTATATTTGAAACTTGAATGTTAATAAATGCCTAAAGTTCATACTGTTAGAGAAGGCCATATGTTATTATTAAGAACAAGATTGATCTGCAATTACACTACTGTATTGAATTTAGTACATGACTACAAATCCTTTTTTCTCTCCCATTTTTAATATGCTTTATGAAGAATAAAGAAAACTGAATGCATTAATAAAGGAGGTAAAATAATCTTGTTCTCTCAACACTAGTCTTTTAAAATTGTTTGAGAAATGACTTGAGTCCCTCGATTAAATCTCTAATATTAAATATCTTATGACCTTCTTGAAATTTAAAACATAGATTGAAAATTCTTTATAGGAATTAAAGATTACTTTAATGATTTTCTCCCAAACTCTCCATGTCATAAATCTGGCTATTTAAAATACAAAATCTACAGTGTATTTAATAATTTATACTTTTGCTATTTCCCTAATGCATAGCTTAATGCCTTTTTAATTCCTTCTTTAGGTTTTTGGGTTCTTTATGCAGAACTATCATTAATGAAGACAATTTCTTTTTAAAAGCCCTTCACTTACTTTATGAATCCAGGATAAAACACAAATAAATTCTATTGTTCATTTAAGTGTCAGGACAATATCTTTGGTTGGTGTAACATATGTTATAGAACAGGATGAGAATTATTAAGTAATGAGTATGTGGGAAAATCAGAGCCCTCTGGCTATCGTTCCAGTACATGGAGAAAGGACAAATAAAATAGGGAGAGAGAGAGAGAAAAAAAAACTGATGATATCATTTGAGTAGCCAGATAGAGTTTTGTCTGAGGCTAGTGCTACTCCTAGACTCTTCAGTTCTGGAAACCAATGAGTTTCTCCTTTTACTTCAGTCAGTTTGAGTTGATTTTTCAATGACTTACATCTAAAAGTGTCCTAATGTATGTGCTTAAAACATTTAAGCCCTTCACATGACAGGCACTTTGTGAAGCACTGAGAGCCAAATATGAACAATGGAGAATCAGTTCTCTAGAACAATGGCTCTTAAGGACACTGTCCCAAGTGTCCAGGTATTTTGTGATAAGTTGGAACTAATTTATTACTGAGAGTAGTTAAATTTTTTATTCGTACAAGAATTTTTAATACATTAGTGTTATTTCAAGGATATTTCTATGTAACATTTTCCCTCTTTTCTTCTAAGAAAAAGTGACTCCAATTAAAAATTATAAAATAGTATTCCTCTGCACCATATGCACCAACTCTGCAGAATACGAACACTCAGGATTCTCCCAATAGTTCTGGGAGTTCCCAGGTGATGCTCTCTCACAAGCAATATCACACATTCTCTAACCCAGGACTTCTTGCTGGGCCATGGTAACCACTGACTTGTGTCTAAGTCATGACAGTGGGATCAATAAAGCATAGATCACTGCACTAAATGCCCAGTGCTGCTGCTAATCATGATAAATGTATGCTCAGAGGCTCTTTGGTCAGCCATTACCAAGACATGAATATCCACTTAACTGTAGTTTCTTCTCCATTCCAAATGGAGGAGATGATCTTGGGATGATCTATGCTTCCATACCTATTCCCAGGATTACATATCAGGACTTCTTTATGCTTCTAATGTGTTACAAACGTTTGTGAGGATTTGATGGAGTAGCAGGAATTCTCCTTCATTGCTGGTGAGAATTCAAAATGGTACAGCTATTCTGGAAGGCAGTTTGGTTGTTTCTTAGAAATCTAGACATACTCTTACCATATGATCCAATAATTGCACTCCTTGGTATTCAACCAAATGAATTGAAAACTTATGCCTACACAAAAATCTGCATACAGATGTTTATAGCAGTTTTATTCATAATTAGCAAAACTTGGAAAGAACGAAGATTTCCTTCAGTAACTGGATGGATAAACTGTGGTACATTCAGACAATGGGATATTATTTAATGCTAAAAACAAAAGTGCTAATGAACTATGAAAATACATGGAAGAGCTTTAAATGCACTTTACTAAGTGAAAGAAGCCAATCTAAAAAGGCTACATACTGTATAATTCCAACTATATGGCATTCTAGAAAATGCAAAACTAAGGAGATGATGAAAAGGTCAGTACTTGTAGAGGGTTGGGGAGGTTGGGATTAATTGGCAGAGCAAAGAGGACATTATGGGACAGTGAAAATTTTCTGTATGTAATTACAATAATGGATATATGTCATTATGCATTTGCCCAAAGCCATAGAAGGTACAACACCAAAAGTAAACCCTAAGATAAACTATGAACTTTGGGTGATAATGATGCGTCAAATATAAGTTCATCAGTTGTGACAAATGTACCACTCTCGTGAGTGATATTGGTAATGAGGGAGGCTATGCGTGTGATGGTGAAAATTCGTTGATAATGAGGGAGGCTATGCGTGTGATGGTGAAAATTCTGTGGAACACAATGTGCCAATATCTAACAAAATTGCATGTACATTTGCACTTTGATCCAGAAATCCTACTTCTAAGGCTCTACCTTGTATATATATATATCCGCAAATACAAAATAACGAATACACTAGGTTATTCATTGCACCATCATTTGAATTAGCAAATTTCAAATAAAAACCAAATACCGGGATAGGGAGGCTGGGAGGGAGAAGCAAGAGGGAGGGGATATGGGGATATATGTGTACGTATAGCTGATCCACTTTGTGATACAGCAGAAACTAACACACCATTGTAAAGCGATTATATTCCAATAAAGATGTTAAAAAAAAAACAACTAAATACCCATTCATAGAAGATATATTCATATAGAACAGCCACACAATGGAGCACTATTCAGTCATATAATAAAAAGGTAATTAACTTTGAAATTAACTTTGAATTAACTCAGATACATCAAGAGTTTATATAGTATGATACCCTTTGTATAAGAAAATATATATACATGTATATCCTCTTATATATGCATATATAATTGTAATATGTAATATATTACACACATAGAGAAAGGATAAACAGTAAATAATGCAAATGGTTAATTTGAAGGTGGGTATAAAGAAAACGGAAAGGATGAAGGGATGGAGATAAGGATTCACAGATGAACAGCAACTAATAAATGTGGAAGGAATGACAGAAAAATAAACATCTTCAACCTCTAATGTAAAAATTAAGTCAGACAAGCATTATCAATAGATGCTGAAACCACTGTGTGAAAAGTTGTTGGAAACAAGGATATTTCTACCTCTTCAAGATATAACACAAGAGATTACTTATTAATTATTAACACAAATAAATGGCTCTTTACAAATGAATGGTTTGGTGGCCAAACTTTGTATCATCAATGATAGGACAACCTGATACAATGTTCCTATTATTGTGAAACAGTAAGAAACATATAATAACACCTCTTTACTATTCTTGCCAAAATTATTAATCTAAATCTATTCATGTGGAAACAATAAGAAAAAACAAGAATGTGATGCATTCTAACAGATCAAAGGCCTGGATTTATCAAAAAAAATTCAATATTATGAGAAATTTAAAAGATAGAGGGACAGTTCAACATTGAAAGAAACTAAAGAGATCAAAAAAGAACAAATATAATTCGCCAACTGCAATTGGATCCTGGAGTTTTACCAAAAAGATTCTTAAAAATTTTAAGAACAATTAAGACATGAATATGGACAGCATATTAAATTGTATCTTTAAAATAGCATTAATTTTTTAGATATGACATTGATATAGTGGTTATATGAAAGAATGCTTTTATTCTTAAGAGATCCATGCCAATATATTCATTAGAGAAATTATAGAATGGCTATAAATTACTTTCAAATGGTTCAGGAAATGAAAAAAAATATGTCCATGTATTTAGAGAAAGAAAAAATTTTGAAGAAAATATTAATGTGTAAATCTAGCTATGTAATGGTTGCATACGTACCTGTTGTAAAATTCCTCCAATTTTTCTATAGGTTTATTTTTGTCAAAGATAGAAATAAGATGCAAAACTTCTTACTGGAATTTCTAATTTGAAAAGATGCCTTTTTTTTTTAAATTAAAACATAAAATAGAGATAATTTATCTGGTGAATCAATATATCCAAAGAAGATTTTTCTAATACAATCCTAATATGTATACTTCTCCACCCCCCACCCCTCAGCCCGCCATTTGCTGAAATCCCTGCAGAAGACATAGTTGCAAAGTTGACATTTAAATTAAGGGACATCACAAAAATTAAACAATTTATGAAACATTTTCTTAATGGTTTTACTCGAATATAGACGTTAGCAGAAAGCCTGTTTGCAAGATACTCATCTCCAAATGCCTCAACCTCCCTCAGGAGTTCTGCATCATTCAGGGATTGGAGTTGTAAGAGAAACAAAAACAAAGGTCAAAGATCAGGCATAACTGGATTCTGAAGGGTCATATGACATCATCAGAACTTGGTCTTGCCCTCTCCATCTCTTAGTTTTGCCTTGTATTGGTGGAGTTGTCAGGCCGGCTGTCCACTTCTGCTGACCAGGTTTATGCCAGCAGCTTGAGTCTGGCTCCTTCCCACCCTCTTGCAACTCCAATAGCTGGAGATAGTTTCCTCTTTCCTCTGATTATTCTCTCTTGGATCAGATACTAATCCTGAAGAAATCCTTGTGGCCAGGGACATGAGACTGATTTCCTGGGCTCACATTGCCCAAATCTAAAAGAGCACAGACATCATAGCACCTGGGCTACCGAAACTGAAAAAAAGAGAATGCTCCCCACCCCCAAGTTAGAATTTTTTAACATGAACAGTGAGAATGAGAGCCGAGCAGGCAAAACCAACAGCTGTCAACTACAAGTGCCATGGCCATTTCTGGCCACCGGAACTGCACACTTTATTTTCTTCACACTTTGTGACTTCCAATAAGCTACATGAATAATATCTGGAGATTTAAATTTTCTCTTCTAATCAGTGTTCTCCCATATATTTTTATTTTTATAGAATGAACTATCTTTGACTACAATTTTCTTGATTTCACACTCATCTTTATTGAGCTGAACATATGTAATATTTGTTCGTTATAAATTATTAATCTTTTCTGTATTAATTTGTTTCTCATTATTTTTTGTACTATTCAATTTCTAGTCATATTTCTACAGAGTTAAATTAATATTAAGGGTGAGATACTAATCTCTAAGGCAAAGAGATTCTGATTCAAGGAGGATACATTTTTAATACAGAACAAAGTTGTCACAGTAATACATTAATTTTCTGGAGCATAAGGTGACTTTTACTCTAGAAGCAGCATATATTCATCACTTTTGCCCTTCATTAGTGAGATAAAATCATTCTTGATGGGCATGAAAGAGCACCATGTTATAAACTATCATATTTCTTTTCATATAAAATGAACAGAAAATATAAAAATCATCTTGTAAATATGCGTTTTATACTCTCCTTATTAGGGTTCAAAATACCCATGTACTTAACAATTCATTATGTTTTTCAATGATTCATATATACTAACTACTGATCCATTGGATCTTTCTGAATTTTTTCTTTTATAGAATTATATCAAGCAACTTTTTCTCCATCAAGAGACAACCCTAAAATCTCAAAGGCTGACAACACTATTTAGTTCTCACATATGTTACACAAATGCTGAGGGTTGGCTTCACTTGGCTGGGTTTTGCTGGAATTGGTGGGCTGCCACTAGGTCTTTCTGTGTTTGGCTTTGCTCCACATGACCAGGACCCAGGCTGAAAAATCAGCCACTACTACAATGTACTGCTGTAATGGCAGAATGCAGAAGTTCAAGGTGATTGACAGAAACCTGCAATACTTCTAACGACTTCTGATAAGATGAGGCATCTGTTATATCTGTTCAAATCCGATTGGCCAAGACAAGTCACATGGCAAAGCCCAACATCATTGGGGCATGGAATTATACTTCTCCCATGAGTGGGGGCAGGTGTAAGTAAGTGGGTGGTGAATATTTGGAGACTAATAATACTATCTACCACAGAAGGTAACCAAGAAGCTGACTTATTTTACTATACTTGTTAGTAGATAGGCAACTATTCATCCACCTACTAATTTATACACACATTGTTTGAATGTCATTCAGATTTACCTTCATCTATTTGTGAACACTGTGAGATGTATAAGCATGTTTGTAGTTGCAAGTGTTCAAAAAACTGCTATCTGTGAGAATCTTAAAAAAATGATAGCAACCTGGCACATTTATATACCACAGGAGTAATGAACAAATGTATTTATTTGTAAACATTTCACCTTCAAGTTCCTGCCCTTCAGCCATACAAACATGATTTGAAGACTTTAAACATACAGCAATTTAATCACAAATATCTTCCAGCTGCTGGCCAGTAATGACATTTCTTATTGTCTCTCTTTTTCTTTTTCTTCTCTCAAGGAAAAGAGAGTATAAGAAAAACTGCCAGATGTCACAAGTTGCAACCCTGATAAACACGGTGCAGTCTCAAAAACAGGTGGAGGTGTCTGAGGCTCACTGCATGCCGTGATTCTGCTCTTTCTCTGGTGTGATTCACTAGAGGTGATTATCGTGGAACCCAGATGCTGGCTCTGCAGCTGCCGCCCAGAGCTGCACCCTCTCTCTGTGTCCTCTACTTTGTACAATGAGTTTGAAAACATTCAGGCCCTGCTGGGCATGTGTTTTTGTTTTCATTTTTTATGATTAGTCAGTAGTGAAGTGAAATGGGCTCTGAAGATAATAAATCAAATTTAACAAGGAAGCAAAGACAATTTTTTCCTGAGGCAATGCTAGCATTTTGTGTAAGTACAACACAGGAGAGCTTGGTAACTATGTAAGATGCAAGTTGAGGCAAATTCCAAGAGATTGAACTGACTTTAATGATAACGGCATTCTAGGATGTAAGCCTAAAAGATAGATCTTCTTGAGAGCAAGAATTTTAGCTACATCTAGTCCACCTAAGATCTATTCTACCACATGAAGTAGGTGTTTTGGGGTCAGATGATTTACATGTGAGAATGGAGAAAAGCAGTAAGAGTAAATTAAATAGTAGTAGACCAGAAATTCCAAGTAGTCAACCAATATTATAATTGGAGGAATCAAGGAAAGATGTTATTGACTCAGGGATGAGACAGAATATTGAATTTTTAATATTACAACCTGTTTCAAGCACCCAACTTTAACAAGTGCTAGGTAGACTAGATGCCCAGGGGAAGTTTAAGGATGAACACAAGGCACAATTCAGTAGAGTTACTTCCCTGCATAACACGTGGAATGTGGCACACACAAGGAGGGGGATTAGATTTGTTAAGGGAATTAGCAATTATTTGCTACTTACATATATTTTTTTGAAGTGGATGACAGGATAGCAGATTAGAGGAAAGGAGAGAAAATCAGCTTACAATCTCAAAGTAACTAACACTCTGATTCAGGAGCTAAGACATATACCCAAGAGACAGTAGCACCCCATAGGAACCAAGTACTTCTGCACAAATATCAATATAAGTTTCTTATTAAGGGCAAGGATCATGTCTTTCTTATGAATATTATGGCTCTAGCACTAGTCTTTATTAGGTAACTAACGAATATTCATTGAATAAACACAAAGTAGGCTAAATTAGAGTAAAATTCTTATTGGTCAATACTTCAAGGAGTAATGAGCATGATTTGGCAGAAAAGAATGGGAGAGAAATCCATGTGGGAGAAATTGTTAGAAAATAAAAGGCGAATTACATATAGCATTTAAATTTGCAAATTCTAAAAAATATAGACTGAATTTCTGACTTTAAATTCAAGACCATAGGGAAAAGGAAGTACCATAAGTTTATTTAAGTGACTAAAGAGGAATAAATGCTACCTCAGGAAAAGTGTTCTTGGAACCAGATGTAGCCTGAGTTGTAATAGGAATAACAGAAGGCAGAAAAACTACTTGAAGACTCATAAATATTCCAGCATTAGTTGAAGACGGGCTAGTGTAGGTCATGGGAAAGGAATACAATGATCAGACATAGTCTGTGAGAACTGATTTACATGTGAAAATTGAGAAAAACAATGAAAATAGACAGTACTAGACACCCTAAGCAGTCCATCAATATTATAATGGGAAGAAATGCGGAAAGATGTGTTATTGACTGAAGAGATGGTTAGGAGAAGACAGCACACTGAATTTTTAATATTACAACTTGTTGCAAGCATACGGATTTAAAGAATGCTATAGTTTTGTCATATTTGTTTACACTCCTCTCTTTTAAACAAATAAAACAATACAGATGCCTTTGAACTTCTTTATCCCATTAATTTCTCCCCATGATCAAAGGCAGGCATTAAATTTGATTCATGTTTACAGTCTATGTTTTTATACTTTTTCTTAAATCTGTGTGATTCCATAAAGTATGGATTATGGTATTTAAAATTTATCTAAATATTTCATTTTGCAGCTTGCTTTTTTACAGTCAGTATCTTTGGTTACCTATGTAGATACTTGTAATACAGGCATATGTTGGCAATGTTGCAGGTTCAGTTCTAGACCACCACAATAAAGTGAATCACATGAATTTTTTGATTTCCCAGGGCATATAAAAATTGTTTACACTATACTGTAGTCTGTTAAGTATTCAATAGCATAATGTCTAAAAACACAATGTACATCCCTTAATCAAAAAATAATTTATTGCTAAAAAGTGCTTACCATCATCTGAGCCTTCAGGAAGTTGTAATATTTTTGCTGGTGGAGGGTCTTGCCTCAGTGTTGGTGGCTGCTCACTGATCAGGCTAGTGGTTGATGAAGGCTGAGGCACTATGGAAATTTCTTAAAATAAGATAACAATGAAGTCAGCCACACCAATTGACTCTTCCTTTCCCGAATGATTTCTCTGTAGCATACAATGCTATTTGATAGCATTTTACCCACTAGAGCTTCTTTCAAAATTGGAGTCAATCCTTCCAAATGCTGCTACTGCTTTATCAGCTAAGTTTATGTAATATTCTAAATATTTGTTGTCATTTTAATAATCTTCACAGTATCTTCACCACGAGTAGTTTCCTTCTCAAGAAACCACTTTCTTTGCTCATCCATAAGAAGCAACTCCTTGTCCAGTAGTTCCATCATGAGATTGCAGCAATTTAGTCACCTCTTCAGGCTCCACTTCTAATTCTAGTTTGTTTCCTATTTCCACCGTATCTGCAGTTACTTCCTCCACTGAAGTCTTAAGTCCCTCAAAGTGATCTATGGGGGTTGGAATCAACTTCTTCCGAATCTCCCATTAATGTTGATATTTTGAACTCTTCCCATGTTCTTAACGGCATCTAGAATGGTGGATATTTTTCAGAAAGTTTTCAATTTACTTTGCCCAGATCCATCAAAGGAATCAATATCTATGGCAGTTGTAGAACTACGAAATGTATTTTTTAAATAATAAGACTTGAAAGTCAAAATGACTGTTTGATCCATGAGCTGCAGAATAGATGTTGTGTTAGCAGGCATTAGAACAACATGAGTCTTCTTGTACATCTCCATTGGCACTCTTGAGTGACCAAGGTGCATTGTCAATGAGTGGTAATATACTGAAAGGAATCATTTTTTTTCTAAGCAGTAGAACTCAACAGTGAGCTTAACATATTCGGTAAACCATGTTGTAAACAGATGTGTTGTCATCCAGGCTTTGTTGTTCTATTTATAGAACACAGGCAGAGTAGACTTAGCATAATTCTTAAGGGACCTACGATTTTTGCAATGCTAAATAAGCATTGGCTTCAACTTAAAGTCACCAGCTGCATTAGCTCCTAAGACAAGAGAATCTGCCTGTCCTTTGAAGCTTTGAAATCAGGCATTGATTTCTCCTCTCTAGCTATGAAAGTCCTAGATGACATCCTCTTCCAATAGAATCCTGCTTCATCTACCTTGAATATCTATTGTTTAGTGTAGTCACCTTCATGAATTATCTTAGCTAGATCTTATGTGTAACTTGCTGCAGGCAGCAGCTTCTACATTGGCACTTGCTGCTTCACCTTGCACTTTTATGTGATGGAGATGACTTTTTTCCTTAAATCTCAGGAATCAACCTCTGCTAGATTCAAACTTTTCTTCTGCAACTTCCTCACCTCTTTCAGTTTTCAGAGAATGGAAGAGAGTTAGAGTCTTGCTCTGGGTTAGGCTTTGGCTTAACAGAATGTTGTGGCTGATTTGATCTATCCAGACCACTAAAACTTTCTTCCTATTGGCAATAAGGCTGTTTGGCTTTCTTATCATTCGTGTGTTCCCTGGGGTAGTACTTCTAATTTCCTTCAAGAACTTTTCCTTTGCATTCACAATGTAGCTGTTTGGGGCAAGAAGCCTAGCTTTCTGCCTATCTTCACTTTCCATATGCCTTACTCACTAAGCTTAATCATTTCTAACTTTTGATTTAAAGTGAGAGATGTGAGACTCTTCCTTTCGTATGAACACTTAGAGACTGTTGTAGGGTTATTAATGGTCCTAATTTCAATATTTTTGTGTCTTGGGGAATAGGGAGGGCCGAGGAGAGGGAGAGAAACAGAGTTATGGCTAGTTCGTGGAGCAGTCAGAACACAGACAACAATTATCAATTAAATTAATTGCCTTATATGGGGGCAGTCCTTGGTGCCCCAAAACAAATTAACAATAGTAACATCAAAGACTGCTGATCACAGATCACCACAGCAAGTAAATGGTAATTTAAAAGTTTAAAATATTGTGAGAATTATGAAAATGTGACAGAGACACGAAGTGAGCCAATGCTGTTGGAAAAATGGTACTGATAGACTTGCCTGGTGCAGGGTTGCCACAAACCTTCAATATGTAAAAAATGCAGTGTCTGAGAAATGTAATAAAGGTATATCTGTACAAGTTTCACTCAGTCTGCTTCATCCTCTGTCATTGATTTATTGACTTTGTTTATGGTATCTTTGGCCATACAGAAAGTTTCAACTGTAATGTCTAATTTATCAATCTGTTCTTGTAGGGTTTGTACTTTGTGTGTCTTGTCTAAGAGATTCATCCTTGGCTTGAAGTAATAGTGCTCTTCTTTATTGTTTGTTTATTGTATTTGTTGTTTCAAATTTACTTCTAAAATGTGGGACTTAGAAATTAATTTATAGTATGTTGTGTGAGTTAGGGATATAATTTTCTGCTTTTCAATATGGATAATCCAATTATCCATTTACTAAACAGTCAATATTTTCTCCACTTACTTTTAATGTCACCTCTATCATACAGAAAGTTGTCTTATATCTGTAGGTGATATTTTCTTTCTGATGTATTTGTTATCCTTGCACTAACACCGCAATTATTTCCATTTTTATAACATCATTAGTATTGGTGAGATCACCACTTGTAAGTATCTACCAAAATCTTGCTGGGAATTTGATTGGATTATGTTGAATTTATGGACTGATTTTGGGAGATATGACACTTTTATGGTATCGTCTTCCCATTCATGAAAAATATCTCTCAGTTTATTTAGTTCTGACTTATAGTCATCACAAATTTTTTATAATATCCTATATAAAATTCTATTATATTTAGCTACATTTATATACAGATTATAACTTTAGTTGCTATTTTTAACAGGATCACTTTAAAATTTCAATTTCTATTTGACTTTTACAGGTGAACAGAAACACTGTTGATTTTTTTGTATTCCTTTCTTATACATATCAAACCATAAAACTCCCTGAGGGGTTCTAATATTTTGCATTTGTTGTTTTTAATTGTCTATGTAAGCAGTCTAGTCATTATGAAAATGTGTAACTTTTAATAAGAATTATGACTTAGACTTTTTATTTACTTATTGCATTGGCTAGAACTGTCCACTCTATTTAGCCACCAACCATATATGGCTATTTAAATATGTCAGTTAAATTTAAATAAAATTAACTACTCAGTTCCTCAATTGCTATAGAGATATTTCAAGTGTTCCATAGCCACATGTGGCTACTGGCTACCATATTGTACAACACAGAAATAGAACATTTCCATCATCACAGGAAGTTTAGTGGGCAGTCCCAGGCTAGAACCTTCAGTGTAATAAGGAATAGCACATACAAGATTCCTCACTATATTAATTTCATATTGCTGTATAATTATCACAAACTTTGTGGCTTAAAACAGCACAAATTTATTATCTCACAGTTTCTGCAGGTCAGATACCTGAGCACAGAGCACAGTGTGATGGGATTCTCTAATCAGTGTCTTACTAGGCTGATATCAAGTTGTGGACCAGGGGTGCATTTCTCACCAAGATAGTGACATCTTCCAAGCTGACTGGTTCTGGCAGCATTAATTCCTTTGCGATTGTAGGAATGAGGGCCCCAGTTTCCTACCAGCTATTGCCCACGACTACTTTCAGCTACCCGAAGCCACGTGCAGTTCCTTGCCATGTGGCCCCCATGGGCAGTTTACAACATGGATGTCTGATACAGTAGTATTGTATAGTATGAGTTAACCACGACGTGCTTATACATTCTCCTCTGTGGGTTGTTTACAGCTTGTTCACATCTGTGAACATTCTTATATTAGTCTTTTAAACATATATTTTTATCTAGCTTGGATAAATATGTAGAAATGGAATGTTTAGGTCACAAGGGTATGGATGTTTAATTTCCTTAAGCTTATCAACGGCCAGTTTTTCAAGGTAATGGTACCATTTTATATTCTCATCAGGATTGTATAAAGAAATAATTCCTTTTTAAATCCTTTAAGATTGTTCTATTATTCATATTGCTTCAAGAATAAATTTTCCTAGTTGTTCAATTTGGGACTACCTTTTATTGCATATATTACACTTATTTTTCTTCTTGTACTTTAAAACTTTAATTTTTATCTCATTTGAGTGGTAGTTATCCCCTCCTCATCGAGCAGTTTTGTAGCCCCTACCTAGCCTCCTGGAGGCCTCATCTTTGAAACAGTTTTTATTGTGACTCTCAGCCCCTGAGAGTCATATACTAATTGAAATGTATCTGGTGTATTTACCAGCTTTGCTAAAGTCTATTTGCGCAACTCTCTGCTTTCTTCAGGTTCTTCAGGTAGAAGTTCAAACTTTAGACTGGGCAAGAATTTCAACTCTTTTCAGCATCCTTTCCCTGGAGGGCTAGAAGGACAGAAGCCATTGATTCCACCTTCAGTCTGGCTCTGGTCCCCTGACATGTGTGGCCTATTTTCCATTTTATTTAATCAGAAGGAAAAAAAAACTCCAGGCCACCTTTTCCTGGGTTCATTTCCAAGAGTCCAGTAAGCACACAGAGTTAGCTGTCAGTCACTGTTCTTTTTATGTTCATTGTATTTCATGTTAATACATTGTCCTTGGAGATGTATAGCTTGCTCTCATACATAGCTATGCCTTTTAAATGTAATTAAACATTTCTATCATTGCTGTTTGTTTGGAGTTGCAAGTAGTTGATTAACGTTTGAAGTCTCAGAATCATCTTGACTGGAATGTCTGTGAAGTTTTTAACTTTAGCTATCGAAATTAATATAATTATGTTCATGATGATTGAAAATGTATATAAGGGAAATACATAATCAACCAAAAACTTCTCATACAAATTTACCTATGTTTACCTGGAAAATTTATTTCCTTATCTTTGTTCTTACTTATGACTCTTTGCATCACTTACACAGAATCTTAAATGGAGAACATTGATAAGATAGATATTTTGAAAAAAAAAGATAGATATTTTGTTTTGATTTATTTTTATTAACCAATTTAATGGAATGAAGACTCAGAGTGTGAAATACGTTTTCAATTATTGTTTTCTTATAGCAGTGACGTAATTGCACTTATCCCTTTATATTCGCTTTCCAAAGACCCCTTATAGCCAATAATAAATACTTTCATAACAGCTAGCTATGATTATGATATACAGCCTGTATAGAGGTTAAACCAATGATTTTGATGAAACAGCTATACATTAATCATCTTGTCACAGAGAACCATGATTAATAAATTGCCGTAAATGGTTTACCCTGATGGTTTCTTAAAATGAAACAGTTATATGAGGTAACAACTGAAATGAATGTTTAAAAGTCCAGAGAGAAAATTGGTTTACATTTGCTATACAAATATTTCAATACAATCCACTTAAGTTTTATTGATTTCTTGCAACATTGATATCGTGGGAAAGCCCTTCTAGGTAGTATTATCCATTTCAAGAAGGTGAAGGTGAACAAGATTTCAATGGACTGAGAGAACTAGAATTCATTACCTTCATAGCTATTACTACTAGAGACTTCATAACATAAAGTCTAATGGAATACTTTTGAGAAACAAAAAGTCTGGGTGAACAAATAAAGATAAAGAAAGGGGGAAAAGACTGTCCAATTCAGTAAATATTTCCAGCCCTACTGGAAAGTTGAGATGCTGGCTAAACCACTTAAAAATTTCATTTGAGTTTTTTGAAAATATTTGGAGACCAAAATCAAAAATTTTTACTAGAGTCACAGTCTAGTTTAGTAGAAAGGAATATAGTAGAAATAGATGAATTAAATGCTCTACAATTGAAATAATAAAAATTATTTAAGACCTGGAAAATATTAAAGGTAATGAGTAAATGACAAAAATTCTAGTGGAGAATGCATGGCAGAGATATTAGTCCTCACTAGACACGTGTGAGCACAAGCTTCAGGTATAGCAACTACAGCTTTGGCTCAGGAGTACGTTGCTGATGATTCCCCAAATGATGCAAAAGTACAAATTATGGATAACCTACTGGAAGGTGCCTTTATAACTAGCTGGAGCAGAGATCAAAGCAGGATGTTGGGAATTCGGAGAAATCAAGTGTAACACTCTGTTAGTGGGTAGTACTCATGAGAGAAGGTGCGTCCTGTGTTCCTGTGTCCCATGGTCAATTCAATATTGGCCTGCATCAGAGACACAAAGCTTAAAGTAGAAAAAGAATTAAGAAGCTGATGTTATAAGGGAGTGTCAAGTAAGACTTCAAAATAATAGATGCCCTGAGGGCAAAATTCTAGTTTCTTTGGAAGATGGATATGTTTCAAATAACACTTAATGAGAGATGATTATACATTAGCAGCCCTTTTTTTTGTCTTCTCAAATGGTAGGCAGAGTAGGGGCTCCACAAATAGATTCATGTCCTAATCTCCAAAATCTCAGAATACATTACTTTATATGGCAGATGGACTTTTCAGATGAGACTAAGTTAAGCGTCTTCAAATGGGAAAATTTTCCTGGATGTATCTGGGTGGGCCCAATATAAGACCCTTACAGGGATCCTTATAAGAGGGAGGCAGGAGAGTCAGACTCAAGAGAAAAATGTTAGAAAAGCAGATGTTGAAGTGATGCAGTCAAGTCAAGCAATGCAGTGGCCTCTTAAAGCTGAAAAAGGCAAGGAACAGGTTCTCTCCTAGGGCTTCCAAAGGAATACAGTCCTGCTGACTCGCTGTAGAATTTTGTTTTGTTTTGTTTTTGTTTTTTGTTTGTTTGTTTGTTTTGCGGTACGCGGGCCTCTCACTGTTGTGGCCTCTCCCCTTGTGGAGCACAGGCTCCGACGCGCAGGCCCAGCGGCCATGGCTCACGGGCCCAGCCGCTCCACGGCATGTGGGATCTTCCCGGACCGGGGCACGAACCCGCGTCCCCTGCATCGGCAGGCGGACTCTCAACCACTGCGCCACCAGGGAAGCCCTCGCTGTAGAATCTGACCTCCAGAACGATAAGAGAAAAATTTGTTGTTTTAAGACATGAAATTTTTGGTAATTTGTTACAGCAACAATAGGAAACTAGCACAAATATGTAGTCATACTTTCCCCAATTGATTTGATCTCACAGATCAAATATTCTACAAACCTAGGACAAATTGATCAGTCTTGTGATGAGGCTGAAAGCCACATTTTGTCTGTCCACCTTTCTTTCTTCATATTCTGCTTTCATCTTAACCAGAGTCTGGGAACTTTATCTTTCCTGTGATAATTTCTCTGGGAGCTAAGATTAACTTTTTCTAATTTTACTATTTGCAGAACCAGCTTTATGATAGTATTACATGCTCTATGAAGAAGTAAAATACATGAGATTCTCTGGAGAGATTGATTGGTTGCATCTACCCTTGCTCTACACAGAGAATCTGAATGAGACCCCTATCCAAGACTAAGAACTAGAAGTTGGTTAGAAACAAACTGAGCTCTTACCCTCCTTTAGGTTTTAATAATGTTAGGCTTTTAATATCTTGAACTTTGACAATAATAAAGTGATTACATTTTTGGATTTTAATTTCTGCCTTGATATTTGGTTATGAGAAGGACATTACCATTTTCAACTTTGGGTCATTTTATGAAACATCAGTTCAATGTCAAGGTAACTGATGTTATGAAAAGATCTCTATAAAAAATACAGAGAACTATCTTGGACCATGCATTAGTCTGCTTGAGCTGCCATAGAAAAATTCTATGTACTTAGTGGATTAAACAACAGAAATTTATTTTTTAACAGTTTGGAGGCTGGAAGCACAAGATCAGAGTGCCAGCATGATGAGGTTCTAGAAAGGGCTCTCTTCCTGGCTTATAGATGACCATGTTCTCATCATGTCCTCACATGGCACAGAGAGCACGTGAGCAAGCTCTCTGCTGTCTCTTCTTATAAAGAACTAATACCACATCATGACAATCCCACTCTCATGACACCAACTAAGTACCTCCCAAAGCCTTATCTCCAAATACCATCAGTTTTAGGGTTAGAGCTTCAACATATAAATTTTCAGGGGATACAAATATTCAAACCATATGGTCCATAACAAACCATATGGTGGGGCACTATTTGAATATGAACTTAGAATAAGGATGAATTTTCAATTTGAGGTACAGTGGGAACATGTATTTACTTTAATTAATACATTTGCCTTAACAATATCAAAGCCTTTTGTGTCAAAAATCTGAACTGTTCAATAATGGGTGCTAGAAAATGCATAAAAGATCAGTGGGTGATATTTGGTGTGAGGGCTACTGAAAGTGGAAACAGGATGTCCACGTAAGAGAGCAAAGAGCTTGTCAGGATTATGAGAAAAGTCCTTATTTTTCATTTCTCATGTTTCCCTTTGTGAGGAAGAATTGTGTCTTCACTCCCAGAAGGAAAACCAGGAAAAATTTTTTTAAAAGTCTAGCCTTTTCTTATCCAAACCTACTGCTCAGATGCTAAGTGAGATTGGGAGAAGGAACTGGATGCCTGCTCATGAGTCTTATCTGAGATCTCTCTTGTTAAAGCAGCTTATCCTCAGAAATTATGCTTTTTCTGCTTATGTGTGATACACTTATTAAGGTACTTTGGGAGGCATATTATTCTGGTAATTTAAGGATTATGAAAGCCTAGTTTTGGCTATAGATCCAAGCCATATTTTCCAGTTCAGCTTTATCAATAATAACTCATTATCTCAGTTTATCTGTGTCTTAGTCCAATCAGGCTGCTACAACAAAAATACCATAGACTGGGTGGCTTAAACAACAAACATTTGTTTTCACAGTTCTGGAGGCTGGGAAGTCCAAGATCAAAGTGCAGGCAGATTTGGTGTCTGGTGCAAGCCTGCATCCTGGTTCACAGATTATCATCTTCTTGTTATGTTTTCACATGATAAAAGGAGTGAAAGAGCTCTGTGGGGTCTTTTTTATAAGGGGACTAATCCCATTCCTGGAGGTTCCACACTCATGACCTAACTATCTCCCCAAGACCCCAGCTCCTAATACTATCACATTGGGGCTTAGGATTTCCACGTGTGAGTTTTGAAGGGACACATTCAATTCATAACAATCTGGTTCTTTTGCCGCTTTTTCACTTTGTCTAGAAATTATATTGGAGAGAAAAGAATGAATAGTTATCACTCCTAAAACTCGGTTCCTAAAATTTGTAAATCAACAGGTTCTGCTGTAAAGAGAAGAATGTTTTATAATTACACAAATAAAAGCACCAGCCTAATTTTTGCTGAACTGTCTTATCGTGCGATGTTGTTCCTTGTAAGAGTAATAATACTTCATATTTGTTCATCTTTTCCAGTTTTTAAGTTGATTATACATCTTTTCTCCCCTGATCTTTCTAGACCTTGTAATATAAGAAGGCAGGTATTTTGCCTCATTTTATACATGAGGAAATGCAATTTTGGAGACTCTAAGAGTGGCATTGTAAGAACTAGAAAATGATTGAGATGGAAAATGGAACCCACACTTGTAACTCTGAGTTCACTGCCCATTAACTCATTAACTCATTAATAAATTAATTCAATAAACTCGATTGATTGTCAGGCACTGTTTAAAGTCCTACAGATACATTGATGAGCTAGAGAGAAATAATAACTGCTCTTACAGAATGTTTACAGTCCATAAGGAAAAAACAGACCATAACATTTTTTAAGTCAATAAAGTTAAAAATGTGCAATCATAGGACAAGCTTGTCATGAGATCATGACATGAATCAGGATGTCATAAGATCATACAATAGAGAATACTTAAGCCAGCCTATACCTTTGACACTTCTCTAAATAATAGAATTTTAATGCTGAAGATGTATCCAAAGGTCATCACTATTAAACATAAAGGATCAGAGTAGCTACTATTTCTGTCTAACAAAAACTATTACAAAGAAACTCTTATCATTCTTCATTTTTTTCATTCATAAAACTATTCAATACAAAGGATACAAAGATGAATATGACATGGTTTCCATCCTCAAAGAATTCACAACCTTGTGGAAGAGACAGATATGTAAGTGTATAGTTGCAACAAAATATGGCACATTTTAAATTAATTTTTGTGCTTTGGAAACATAGAGGAGAGTATGGAAAACTATCTGGGAGTATCCAGAGAGGTATCACTAAGAAAGTAAATTTTGAGCTAGTTCCTGAAAGGTATGTAAAAATTGGTCAAGTAAAGATGATGATGAAATATACAGAAAGAGACAGAATGTGAAAAGACAATCTACTGTTAAGAGTCATGATATATGCAGAAGATGGGAAATGTTTACTTTGCTTTCACTGCTGGATACTTCGAAGGAATATTTAAAGAGGTCCAGAGGTCTATGGGGAGTTATGCTGAGATGAGATTGCAAAGACAATATGATTATAACCTTAACAAGGATGCAACAGGGAGCCATTAAAGCTCTTTAAATATAGGATTATTATGAAGATATTTTAGGATTCTGCATTGTAGGTGGGTTGTAGTAGAAAGACTCGTGCAGGGAGACTAATTAGGAAGCTGTGGCAATAGTTCAGTCAAGAGACAGTGAGGGACTTTACAAAGGAAGTCAATGAGTGTAGATAATAGAGGCAGAATTTAGGACAGTTTCTAGAAGAATTTTCAGCACTTTAGTGCTTGTGATGAAGAGAACTTATGATTAATGCCCAGTTGCTACAAACATTTTAGGTAGAATACATACTCAGGTATGGGGTTGTGGCTACTGTAATAATTTAATTAAATGAAACCATTGAATATTTAGTGATACCAATAATAGATTTTTCCAGAGAGCAAACTGCATCAGTTCAAAGCTTCTAGAATATATGACTTGGTTGAACTTAAGTTGAACTTCAAGATTTGAAGGATAAGAAGATATATGGGTTTCAACAATGGAATTACATTGTATCTTTAGAGACTAAATATGGTCTAAGTATAGGAGTTTTGGAGAAAACAAGTGTCTAAAAAATGTAAACAAATAGAATAACTAGTCTTTGGTTAATCTTACTTTAGGGTGACTAGTGTTCTAAATTTAAATGTTTTATTTTACTAAGATGAGTACATTCTTTGTTTTTATTAGATAGGATATAAAATTTACACAACTTATGTGTGTAAAGAATGCAGTTTATTGCATTTCTTTTATACTTTATTTTTTTTCAGTTAATCGAATAAGTTGCTATTTTAGGAAAAATATTTGTACTGTGTGGTCAAAATCAGAAATAATAATTTAAGCACAGAATTGGTGATCCTCACCGTTTTATTTAATGTATTCTGTTGATCTCCTAAAGGTAAAGAACCATCATATGCTTATACTATATAAATATAATGAATTTCTGTAAATTATTTAAAAATAAAATTTAAAAAATTGGATATTAAAGTCACATAAATAATTATTAATTAATAACACAAAATATTGTGACAATGAATATGTAAACAACTTCATGCTAAGATAAAAATTTAAAACTAAAAAGAGTATTTTCATTTGCGTCTCTGTAAAGTGCAAAAATATAATCATATAAACGTAGGGAACTTAGCAAATAGATGACAATAGCTTTTAGGAATAAATTTTCCACTTTCTAAAAATGAAATTACTAAAACAGTTGTAAAATCCTAGTGGTAGATTTTCAACAACATAATCCCATGACTGTTTCCATCTATTTCTAAGAGTGTGGTTTTTAAAGTGACTCATTTTAGTTTAGCAGGAGATATTCGTTGAATCACACATAAATTATCATCAGAAATACCTAGCCTATTTTAAGCTCAGCTGAGGTTCAAAAGGAGTGCATGAGAGGGCAGGGGTAAAAATTCACAAGAGCGCAAATCTGCTAAGAGTGCAGCTTCTGGAATCAGAAAGACTCAGGTCCCATGCCTGTTCTAGCACTTTCTGGCTGCGTGGCCTTGAGAATTTAACACTTCATGCCTAATCTCCTATTTGTAGAATGAGCCTACTAATAGTAACTCACAGGAATGTCATGAAAATTAATGATATGAAAGAAGTACATATATTGGTATAGTACCTGGTACCTTGTAGGTGTTCATTAATAGTAGTCAGCAATGCGACTTATAGTATTTTTCTTTTTTTAAATGACAAATAAAGTGGAAGAGAGGCAAAGGAAGAAAAGCACATAAAAATAGCAGTGGAAAAAGATAGATCACCCATGAAAGAGTCAATTATTTTGATAACAGACTTGTCAAAAGCAACAATGAAAGGCAGAAAATAGTAAAATATTTTTGAACTACTGTGAGAAAATAACTGTCTACCTAAAATTAGGTACTCAATAAAAGTATTTTCAAGGACAAGGACAAAATAAAGAATTTTTAGATGAATAAATCTCGAGTGTTTATTGCCAAGGATCTTTCAGTAACAGAAATTCTAAAGATTGCTATTTAGGGAGAATGAAAATGATCCCAGAAAGAAGACTGAGGTGGTTAAACACGAAGAACAAACAAGCAAAAAATTGTTAATCAGGTACATATATATCTATAAAAAGTCTATATGTGATGATGATGATTATGATGTCTAATTTATAGGGTTAAAATATCAGGAAAAAAAAGCCTTGATGACAAAATAATGTAAATCCAGTTGCAGTGTCCATCTGCCTGATAGTGTATGCTTCATTAGATTTCTTCCTGCCTCTGTCTTACTAACTAAATAAAATACTTTTATTCAAAATTCAACATCATTAGTAATTAGGATAACTCAAATCAAAGCCACAATGAGATAATAAGGGATATAATTTTAAAGGCAAATAATAAGTGTTGACAATGATAAATAAAATGTGATACATCCATACAATGGAATATTATTCTGCCAAAAAAAGGACAGATGTACTGACATATAGCATTACATGGATGGACCTTGAAAACATTATGCTAAGTCTAAGAAGCCAATTTCAGAAAAAAAGTAGATATTTTATGACTGTATTTATATGAAATACCCAGAATAGGAAACTCTATAAGACAGAATATAGATTAGTGGTTGTTCAGGGCTGGGGAGGGTGGAGGAACTGTGCAGTTTTTGCTAATGAGTATTTTTTTTTATTAGAGTGGTCAAAATGATCTAAAATTGACTGTAATAATGGTTGCATAACTCTGAATACAATCACGATCATTGAACTGTACATTTTGAAATGATTAATTATATCATACATGAATTATATGTATATATTACATTCTCAATAAAGCATACATACATTTAAATATATTAGTTTTTTAAAAATGAAAACAAATTGTCAATGTACTTATAAAGTGTTGTTCAATCATACAAAAAGAAACATAAGATAACAATGAATATTTAGCACCAACTAGATAGGCAAAACTTAATAAATCTGATAACAATAAGTGTTGTTGAAAATGGGGTCAAGTAGAAGGATTATTGCCAGGGGCTGGGCGAAGGGGAGAATGGGGAGTTTGCGTTGAATGGGTACAGAGTTCCAGTTGGGAAACATGAAAAAGTGCTGAAGATGGATGGTGGTGATGGTTGTGATACAATGTCAATGTCATTAATGTTAGAGAACTGTACACTTAAAAATTGTTAAAACGGTAAATTTTGTTATGTATATAATAATAATACATTTTTTAAAAAGCAGAAAAAAAGAAAAGGAAGGAAGGAGGGGGAAGGAAAGAAGCAAAAGTGAAAATCGATGGAAATTTTTATCCACTGGTGACCACAGTGTATATCAGAAAATAAACTAAAAAGCTGAGAACCAGATTGAGAACCTGGTATGTGATGTAGAAACCTTCCCCTCCTATTTCTATCTTCCCACTTCAGCTCATATGTGGTGGACTCACTGGCTTGTTAAGCACCAGAGTGAATGCTTCACTGCCTGTAGCTACTGAGGAAAGTTTTCTCCCTTTCTTATTCAAGGAAGAATCACTGAATTGAAATCAGGGACCCATAGACTTATCTCTCTCTGACTTTGTTCTGTGGACTTCGCTGTCCTTAAGCAAGCATGCTTTGTGCCTTCACTTTCTATCCTCATTTATTAAGCCGATTGTGGAAGGTTAATGAGGGGATACAATGCTGATACCCTCATTCTCCACCTACAGGTATCCCTCTCATTGGCCTGAATTGTGCGGTATCAGAGTTGAATAATACTCTAATTCTTGGATTTCTAGTTGCATCTAGAACTAAAAAGAAAAACAATAGCTCTGGTATTAGAGAAATCAAGGAGAGTAACATCGATCTTTCCCTTCCTATTGCAAGAGGACTGACAAAAAATTAGCCATAAATTTCTTTCTGGTTCATCAAGAAAAACATAAAGCAACAAACACAATTCTATTTTGACTGTGAAGTTTAGAGAGAAAGAGAGCAATTTGGCGAAAGTATTGTGCTTTTGTTCCTATGTATTCTCATTATTGACACATTCATTGTGTTGTAAGAAATTGAAATATTTACTTCTTATAATGTTGCTTGGACCCAATACATTTGGAATTAAACAAGAGATTTAAAGAAAAAAATAGCCATTAAATATCTACTAATATCTGTCAGAAGGATATCTCATTAGAGTCAATAAGTTTCTTTTCAAGAGTTTTAGCATATTTCCTGCAGGTGAGGTTTATAGGGTAGTAAAAATACAGATGAAAATAGAAAGTGACCTTGAAATAGTAAAATAAATAAATTAAAAATTTTTAAAAATAACAGTGAGGCAGTGTTTGAGTTCTAGCTAAAATTCTATCACTAACTAATAATGGGATCTTGGAAAATTTGTTAAAGCTACGTAGGGTGCAAAGTGATCTGTTAGATTGGAAGATATCTAGAGCTTCTTCCAGTTTTAGTTTCATAGTCTTTACAATTTTGTCAAGTATCCAAGTTGATGCTTTCCACAAAGTTAAAATCTACACCTTAGGAAATAACTGCAAGACTGCCATGTTTTCAATCTATTATTTGGAGCTCTGTAGACAAAACTTCAATCATCAAGCAAATTAGTTTATCCTCATTTCTCAAGCAATAAAAATGCTGCTCTGCATAGAATCCATTGTTTCTATACTTCAAAATCATGCTTATGTTTGACTTCCCATTATGACAACACATTCACTATGAATAACTTAGCTTTTTATTCTCTTTCTTCCCAATCTTTCTGATCTAGTCCTTTGTTGTAATAAAGGACTGATCAATAAAAGAATGCTAAGACTGCCTTATATGGTTCATCCCTAAAAAGAACTTTAGAAAAGAAGTGCATTTAGATTTTTTTCCAGAGTTTTTTATCTCTCACTGGAGATTGGAAACAGAATTAACTGCGCTCAATAATATCCTCCATAAGATGTATAGTCCACAGAGTTATGTTTAGTCTAATGACATCCCTCAGGGCTGGAATGAGATTCTCTTCATTTTGGAGTCTCCACTATCTAGCACCAGGCAAAAAACATGACAGATTTTTCTATAAATATGTGTTGAACCGAATTTAAAGGAAGGGATCAAGGAAAAGAATTTAAAAAAAAAAAAACACTTCAAATTAATTGGGCTAGACACTTCGTGAGTACTTTACAAAAGTTATCCCACAAAGGTTACCAACTTTATGTAGATATTTTCAATAAACACACCGAAGCTGCATTTGTTCAGGGAAAAAGGACCCTATTCTCATGGATTTCATTAATGTGTTAGAGCAAAGTCTCATATCTCTGGCTTGATAAACCAGTTTCCCCTTAGATTCAAGGTTTGGTCCCATGTTCACTCTACCTCATAATCTGCCTGTAATTCAATGTTTTCCATAAGCACTTTGGACTTCATTAGAGGGTAGAAAAATAAAACTTGTAGGTTAATAGAAATGAACGTAATACATGCATTTTAAGAATTATTTGTAAAGTTGTAGAATTCTCAATTTATAAGAACTTGACTTTGCCTTCTTTGAGTGTTAATCGGTAACAATCTTTTTCAAAGGAATCAAAGAATAGATAGTGAAAAATGAGTACGGTTCATTCAATCCCAGCAGCATTTTAAATACTGGCTGAACATACAGCCATGACAGGACCACAGATTTAAGTTAAAAAAAAAAAAAAAAGGCATTGTGAAAATGAAATACTGAATATACCAAAGTTTTATCAGGTTAGTACTTAGTTCCAAGTACATTCTCTTTTGGCCTATAATTTATAGAATCATTTGTGGAATATTTGCTTCAGTTGAAGTGTCAATGTATTCTGCAGGAACTTTCTATACAAAGGGCATCATATTTACACTCCTGAGGATCTACAACAAATATTTATAGAGCGGCTTCTATGTGCTGAGTATCGCTTTAGGGTTAAGCCCTGGAGATAAAGCTTCAACTGCACTTGAGAGCCACACTCTAGTAAACTACACTCAAACAGGGAGATATAAACCTCCGAAAAGTAAAAAAAAATGTGTACAATTAAAACTAAAAATAACATAAACAGATAAATAGGATATATTCAGTAAAAAAATAAACCAAGTCTATGGGAAAAAAATTGATCGATGATTTAGAAAGATAGTGATTAAAAAGGTCTTCTCTGGGCTTCCCTGGTGGCGCAGTGCTTGAGAGTCCGCCTGCCGATGCAGGGGACACGGGTACGTGCCCCGGTCCGGGAAGATCCCACATGCCGCGGAGTGGCTGGGCCCGTAAGCCATGGCCGCTGAGCCTGCGCGTGCTCCGCAACGGGAGAGGCCACAGCAGTGAGAGGCCCGCGTACCGCAAAAAAAAAAAAAAAAAAAAGGTCTTCTCTGAAGAGGAGTCAGCCATGTGAAGATCTGGTGAAAAAGCATTCTAGGCAGAGAAAAAACCAAGTGCCAAACCTCAAGTACAGACTAGATTGATCTTGTTTGAAATACAGAACTACCAGTGTTCCTGGAATTTCTCATGTGAGAGGAAGGGAGGTTGGAGATGAAGTCAGTGAAGGAGGCACAGATAAATCAGGTCAGGGACCTCCCCTTTCTAGGCAAAGGGGAGGAAGGTGGATTTTACTTGACTTGAATTACAATGGGAAACCATCGAAGTAGGGTACATTCCAAGCATGGGGGAGGGGTGAGGAGCCTCCAATTGCCCAGGTCCAGCTGGAGGGTAAACCAGTGATCACATCCTCTTGATGACCTCCTCCAACAATATGATTGTTATTCTGTTTCCAAAACAGAGGCAAGTACTAGCATCACCATGGCCCAAATGTATCAAGGGTAGTATAAAGAATCTCCTTTCTCTGATTTTCATGCTAATATAAGAAACTAACAATCATGTGTGACGGAGTCACAGAGCAGAAGATGCAGACAATAAGCATGTATATTTAACTGAGTACTATATAACTGGCATTTAATCAGGTGCTTTGAATGCATTACCTATTTAATTTTCACAGTAATCCTGAGTTAGGTATATTTCTTCATTTGGAAAATAAAACAGAGATCAAGCATCTTGACCCAAGGCATACAATCGATACATGTCAGAGCCAGAATTCAAACTGTGTGTCTCCAAAGTAAAAACTCTTAACCAGTAAGTCATGCTGTTTCCATGATCATAAAAAGAGAGGTAAAGTGATAGAAAAATGAAAAAAAACAGTCACTAGTATCCCAGAGTGGCTTCGCTACATCTAAAGCATTGACAGAAACTGACTCAAAATCAGCCATACTTTTAAGAGGATAGCAGTTTCTCAAATAAAATTTAATGTAACCTACTTTTGTGTTTGATAATATCAAGTTTCTTTTCTCAGTGAGGTCAAAAGACCTAAAAGATCCTTAGTCCTAATAGACTTAGAGTACCTCTGAGTAATATTTATGAATGCATCAATATAGTGTCAAAGTTTAAAAATTAATCAGCTGGATTTTTTTTCCACAAAAATACCAAACGACTTACTTATTGCTTTTGCCTAATTATCTGTTCTGTCCTACTGGTTTGACAAAATTGGCCTTTTATTTTGGCATAAGGTAAACAAGTATTAATAAATTATAGGAAAGTGGAGCCTCCAAGGCATATTTCAGAAGCAACAAGTTCTTTTCACTCATTTATAACCAACTGCAGTGGGATATATCCAGCAGGTGAGACGCCATTACCTACAAGCAGATTAATCACATTAAATATCATGCTTTTATGTACCATTCAAAATATTGCCTGAATAAATCACTTTCAGTATCGGTTAGAAAACAGGTGAACTGTAATAGTTAGCATCTCTAAAATTTTCAGGGATAGCCCTTAGTTTCCTTTCCTCTTGTAGGGATGGTCGAATTCAAACAGACCACAGCTATAAAATAACACTAGAGAAAATTCACAACTAGCACCAGGACTAATATAGTGTTAGTATGGTGAACTAACACTAACCATGAGTATGGTGAACACTAAATATAGGTATGGTGTGACTGCTAGAACCAGAGCTCATAAGTATGTGTAAAAGTCACAGGTCCTCCCTTAAGAAGCTCCCACAAAGTATGAGCTTGTTACCTCTGAAGAAGCCATAGAACCTGATGATAGATGAAAAGTCAGTGATCAGAGTTAACATCACCAATATTGGTACAAACCAATCATATGTGCTTCTTGGTGTGATGCACTGACGATCCAGCATAAGGTCAGTGGTTTTCTTGCCCAAAATTCATAACCTGAACTAGAGAGGAAAACATCAGACAATCCCAAAGTGAAGGAGATTCTACAGAATAACTGGCCTGTACTCTTCAAAAATGTCAAGATAAATAAACACAAAGAAAAGCTGAAGAATTTTTCCTGATTAAATGAGAATAAACAAATACAGTTACTGAGTGCAATGGGTAATCCGATTGAGTCCTGGACCAAGAAAAAAAATGAGTATAGAGGACATTATGGGAGAAATTGATGAAATTTGAATAGGGACTGTGGATTAAATATGAAATGATGTAAGATATAGGATGATGTAAGAACATGTTTTTGTTCTGTAAAATTCAACTACTTCTATAGAAGTATTTAAGGTCAAAGGAGCCTGGTGTCTCTAACTTGCTCTGGAATGGTTCAAAAAAATGTACTTATGTTTTGATTTACATGAATATACATAGTTTTTGTCTTACAAAAATGGGATTAAGTACACTGTTCTGCAATTGGGTGTTTTCACCTGACAAGTATCTTGAAGATATTTCCTTGTTAGGGATACGTAATCTTATTTTATTCCTTTTAATTGTGCCATTGTATTTTATAAGCATTGATGACTAAGTAGTTTTGATTTTTCAATATTATACACAATATATGATTAACCTTTATTATGCCTGTATCTTTATAACCCTGTCCCAGTATTTCTGTGGGATTAGTTACTAGAAGTAGAATTATTAGATCAAATGATATAAGCAGTTTAAATCCTGGTAAATGGTACAAGTCACCCTCCAAAAATTTACCATAGTCTTTAACAGTGTATGAGATTTGCCTTCAGACTCCTCACCACTGAATATTAACCATTTATATTTTATCCAATTTATCTGCATTATTATTGGTTTAATTTGGCTTTTGCAGATTACTGATGAGGTTAAACATTTTTTAATTCATGTATTGGTCATTTGTACTTATTTTCTATAATGTCTGTGCTATCACTTGCCCATTTTTTTCTTTTGCCATTTTCTTGTTGAATCATAAAGCTTCCTGTGTATTATGATTATTACTCTTTTGCAGCATTTAAACTAAAAAAAAAAAAGACTTTCTTCCATACTGTGCTTGTCCTTTACCTTTGTTTATGATGTCTATTAAGAATTTTAAGTTTTGTGTAGTGAATTCTTTATCTTTTATTTATGTATTATTGGTTTGATATCTTGTTTAGGAACTTTTTCCTATCCCTAAAAATAGCCTTCTATATTTTCTTCTATTACTTTAAAAATATTTACATCCTAATCTACTAGTAGTTTTTATATAGTATGAGATAGTAATTGAAATCAAATTTTATTTCCAAATAAATGTCCATCCCTATTTCATTTAATGCTTGCTTAATTTTACTTTCCTTACTAACTTGAAATTTAATCTTTTTCATATATTAAATTACCACATAGATATTGCCTGTTTCTGTTCTCCTTATTCAATATCATCTATGTAATTCTGAAACAATACTGTGTTATTTTAGCTCTGTGATATATTAAAGTTTATGTCAGAACAATACCCTGCCTCCATTCCCTGTCTTATACATGTGATGTAATAATTAAGAATACAGATTCCAGACCCAGTCCTGATCATAGCACTTTCTGCCACTGGCATGTCAGTTGAACTTTCTGTACCTCCTATTCCTTAGCTGTAAAATTTGCAAGAGTATAGGATTACTACCATAATTATAGAATTGCTAAGATTATAGCATTATTATTCACTGTGATAAATAAATGAGTTAATACATGTAAAATTATTAGATCACTATTTATCATATAATAAATACCCTATTGATGATGCCTATTACTATTACCCCCTTACATTTTATTTTTGAAAAATATGGTCATTCTTCTGCAATTCTTGCTTCATGTAAACTTCTGCATCAGTTTTCCAATTTCCATAAATATTACCATGTACTTATACTTTGTTAGGGCAGTGAGCACTAGGTTAATTATACCTGAAATCCTTTTTGTGTAGCTTGGTATTACTGAATAATGGAGCCCTGTCTTCACATGAAAGTATAAATAGAGTCAAATATATCACTCTCTTTACTCTGGACTTTCTATGGTTAAAGCTGCCCCCTCCGACCACTGACGAACAGCTCCCAGGACGCTGAGGAGAATGGTTTGAAAATCTCTGCTCTGGAATAATTTTTGTCTTACTACACAATCTCTCAACAAATGTATGTTTGTTTCAGTGAACTGTGACTTAGTTATTGTGTTTTATCATCTGAGAGGAGTTGCCATTTGGTGTGCTTCATAAGAAAATCATCTTTAGACGATATTCCAGAATTTGCAATTTCAGAAAAGAAAGAAATAAATGACCACCATTCCCATCTGTTCCAAGGCTGCATTTTACTAAAAAGGCATAATAGATTAATGTGCACCATATGAACGAATTTTTGTTTAACCAAATTCAGTAAAGCCTGTTTTTAGGGGTTCTCACTGTAACATATGGTTAGGTGAGATGATATTATAATTATATCCACATCGCTATGGTAAATATGCTAACTGCACTAGTCTTTTTTATAAAACACACTACTGGATTTTGTGGTCCAGTAGGACTGTTATTGGTTGTCTTCTTGATTTAATATAAATAGCTCCCTAAACTATAAGTAATCTAATAAGCTTTTTGTATTTTTATATTTATGTCATCACTTCTGTGAAGCTAAAAATGCAGTTCACTAGTTACTGTCATAACCGTAGTCCACTGAGTACAAGGAATGAAAATAGGCTGCATTTGTTCTATTGTTATACTTTGTTCGACCAAGTGACAGCATGAACTTGCATCTAAAACACAAGTTATTGTATACTGAAGGCCAAAACATAGGCTGGTTTTGGAGTATGAGCTAATAGTTCAGACATGGGATAACAGTGAATGGCTCTCTGGGTTCCAATGAGTAGGGCAACTTTCCAGTTCATCTGAGAGAAGCACAGTCCAGCATCATCACAGCGATGTAGTCATCTGAGAGTCTTAGTAGCTCTGAAAGAGCACATTGCAGAGACTGTGGCTAGTTAGCCAGTTACTGAATGTTGCACACTGCTTTGCCTGTGTGTTAATAAAAGGGAGCACGGATGGGACTATTGTTTTAGGAGGGTACCAATAGTGGGTATCCTGATGCATTGTGTCATCAAAATATACAATGTCACAGAAAAAAAATGGATGACTTTCAACAGAGGGCTATTATGTTGAGCCATGCTAGGTACTTTGAGCCACTTGTGTAGAAGAGTAAATTTCAATTATTCACCAGAGGTAGTCTCCTAGATGTCTTGTAATTATTGGATAGGTCATTATAAATATGACTCACATAACATGCATTTTGCTATGTAGAGATGAAAATCAATGGTTTTTAGTTGAACAATAAACAATAACTACAAAAGTTGAACTTAGAGTCTTTAGAATTCACTGAACTCTTTGAGCATTTTCTTTGCTCTAACTTACAGAAACACATCTGCAATATGATTATATCCCCATGTGACATACAAGATAAATGAGTCTTAGAAGTGAATAGATTTGGCCAATATCACAACTAACAGTTTTGGAGCAAAATTTAAATTGGTTTGTCTAATTTCAAAGTCTTTAACCTAACTTGAAAAGAAAGACATAAAATCTTCTTCAGGTTTTATATTTGAGCTTGAGTCTAGGTACTTCTGTGTTTAATTTTCTAAACCTCAAATATATAGGGGCTTTTTTTGTCTATTTGTTATCAATGTCTAATTTAATGGCATAGTATCCAAGAAAAATATTCTGTGTTATATTAATTTTTGAATAAAATTTTGATATGCAAAATTTGATTAATTTTCTATAAAGCTTCAATTGTAGAAAATAATTTGAGAACATACAAAAAGATTCAGTTGCAAGGACTTTCTATACATTGTTCTTTATAAACACAAAAATTTTGAGGAAAAATATTGTTACGTGAGTTATGAAAAAAAGCACAAAATAGATCACTCTGTAGTTGTTAAAAATCATGATTCAAAGAAATTTAATAACATGGAAATACATTTTTAAATTAAATAAAAATAATACATTTTCAAAACGTAAATTTACTATGGTCTCATTGTGCGTGTATCTGGAAGGCAAAATTCAGAAATGTTAACATTATTGTTTGGCAAGATTGGGAATGATCTTTATTTTTTTTACTTTTCTGTATTTCTAAAGTTTCTAACATCTATTAGTTTTGTTTTTTTAATATTGCTTTTAAAGCCTTATATTAATATAAACTATACACAGAACTAAAGTTTTAAAGTTCCTTTTGATTTGGTTTACCCTGACTTTTTAGGTCAAAGTAATGCAAATAGGAACTTTCATTGGCCCTGAAGAGGGACTGTTGAAACTTTTGGTTCAAAACACATCATAATTTCTGATATATTTAAAACAGAAAACACACACATTTCCAAAAAATTTCTACTCCTACTGCTGAAAGTTGTTTCAATTGGCCAGATATACCCAGCCTGTACTACCCAATTTAATCAGAACTTTGGGTTACTAGAATTGCTTCAATACTACCCCAAAACTTTAAAACAAATGTAGACTTCTATTGTTAATTGATATTGTCTAGCAAACATTAATTGATATTATATCATAAAAATTTAATATAACAATAGAAAATTTTCACAAAGTTCTGCAGAAGTTATATGCTGTAGAAGCCCAGTACAATTTTTCTTGGCATCTCTTCTTATACTGATTAATATTTCTTTTGTGCATCATTACTCTTCTAGAGACCAAATGAACTTAAAATTTATTACTCAGTTTAACTCTATTGCTTGTAAGTCAACAAAATTCAAAATAGAGGAAGAAAATTGTACTTACTTGCTAATCAGTCAACATGACAAAATATAAACATAGGTTGACTTAAAATAATATTTTTGACCTGTAATAAAATGCTTGGTAATACTCTAAATAAAATAGAATTTCAGCTTTTAAAGGGCTTCAAACCAGAAGATTAAATTTAAAAAAATCAGACTTAAAAAAATTATAAAACAGAATGATAGCTTAGATGTGGAGAAAAAAGGCATCCTCATTAAGCTCTTATTTGGAGTTATAGCCTTTCTGACCCTCGATGTCAGCATAGAGAACAGTCAGCTATCAATATGAATAATAGCCCAGGACCATTAGATGAGAAAGAAATAAGCTTTCTTTTAAGGCACTGAAATTTTGGTGTCTATTCAGTCAGCCTACTAATCATTAATGTAGTCTCCATCTCTCCCCTCATCTACCTTTCTCTCTAGCCTCATCTTTTTAAATTAGGATTACTTGTGGTGTTACTCTATGCCTTTTATCTACTTTCCTGAGAAACTATCTGCCTTCAGTGCCTGGAGACTTATAAAAACTCTCATCTGTAATATAGCTAATAGAATTTGTCCAAATTTAGAGTAATATTGGCATTTTCCCCCAGCTTCGAAGCTGAAAAATTATTTTTTACATACTTATTTTTATATGGACATTCCTATTGTTTAATGAAAGAAGACTAAATGCCTGTTCTTACATTGACATACTTTACTAAAACTTTGATTTGGAATTCTTTTTTTCTTCTTTTTATTAGTATTAATTTTTCAGTAATATATGTGAATTATGCAATTTTTAATGAAAAAAGGGGGAAAAAGTTTTGTTACAGTAGGTATTTATCCCACTGCTCATGCACAGTGTTGAATTTAATTAAACTTAAGTTCAGGTATAGACAAAAATTTCTGGCATTCTCAATCTGGCTTTCATTTCTTGGCAAAATCTTCTGCACGGGCCTGTCACAGTCACAAATATTGGCAAGACAGTGTACATCCAGAGGTTGCTCTCTCTTTCTAGTTTTCATCTTCAATTCTCTTTGTCCAGAATTAGGAACTGAAAAGCTATGCCTTACTTCAAAATCTCTCATATGTAACTACTGAAACAATATTCCTGCCCATGGGAGCCAAACTTCCAACTCTGATTTTCCAAAGTCCCTAGATCATTCAAGGTCCATCTCTACTGTTGCCTGCTCTAGGAAGGTTCCGTGACTCCTCAAACAGATGTATTTAACATCTCCATTCATACAATTTTATTTAACACTTGCATGTGGTGCTTTCCAGACCAGGCCTTTTATCAGAGGAATCCTAATCTTTCTGTGCTTCTCAAATTGCAAGCTCCTCGAGCTCAGAGTCTATGTCTTGTTTGTCTTGATATCCTCTATACCCCTTAGACTGTAGAATACATATAAATGATGTTTGCTGAATTTAATTAATTTCCTTGAATTAAACTGAGCAAATATTCAACATAAGTCAATATTTCTGCTGTTTACCTGCCCCTGAAACTCTGCTTTCATGACATTTTCAGGTGATAGGATTACTTTCTTCCAAGAGAAAGATAAGATGATAGTGGGCAAGAAGTACTGAAGTCTTAGATGGAATAAGCGGAAAGAAACTTGTTTCTGAAATCACTAATAGGAATATCTTTAGAAAAAAAAAACTTGAACAGCAGTTTTGGTGGCACAAAATCTAGAATTTTTAGATTTAGTTATGTATCAATTAACAAGATTGCTAGGGAGCCCAAGTAGTTTTTCAGACATTATGTCATTAGGAAATATATTCTAAGCTTCAAATACCTGGCTGAAACTGTGTTTCTGGAATAAAATACTTCCTTAGTAACAAATTATTATAGTAAAAAACAACTGGCACTGTCAGTAGCACAATCTATGAACAATCCTAAGAAGTGTATTCTCTGCAGTTCTCTCAATTTAGTTGATATACCGAGCTATATACAACGATAGATCTTTCTGAAATTTTATGATCCATCTTGAGTAGAAGGTTTTGTAGTGTTGTCAGGCATAAGAGTGATGTGTACTCCACAAATATTTGTCATATCATAGAAAGCTTAAACTTTGGGAGGAAGAATACAACTGTCCTTGTTCTATTTAATCTCACTGAGTCACCATGTTTTGTTCTATATTTCAAGAGCACCTATAACTAACAAGGCAGCACTTTATTAAAATTACAGTGAAAATCCAGAAGTGGTATTTCCTAATCTGGACTTTGTTAGTCTATAATTTCCACCATAGGCTTTTTAAAAAAGTAAAGCAAACGGTTACAATCATTTGTTATTATTCACTAACTTTCACTCCAACAGAAGGAATTTCTACATTGCCCAAATTTAGAGGGATTTTTGTTTTCAAAAATTGCAATTAAATGTATTATATACATACAATGAAATATTATCCGTCCAATAAAAGAAGTGAAGTTCTGATATATGCTACAACCTCGATGAAATTTGAAAATATTATGCTGAATGAAATAGACCAGATGAAGGACAAACATTGTGTGATTCCATTTACATGTAATAGCTAGAAGAGGGAATTTAATACAAGCAAAAAGTAGCTTAGAGGTGACCTGGAGCTGGGGAGAAGAAGGGAAGGGAGTTATTTAACAGTTACTGCTTAATGGTTACAGAATTTCTATTTGAGCTGACAAAGTTTTGCAAACAGATAGTGATGATGGTTGTACAACATGGCAAATGTGATTAATGCCACTGAATTACACACTTAGAAATGGTTAAAATGTCAAAAATTTTACGTTACATATTTTACCACAATTTAAAAAAACTGGAAAATTTCAATTAATGAATGGTGGCATGACCAAAAAAATAGCATAACATTGAATTTTATGCTTGTTACCACTCTGATTACACTAAAATTTTAAAAGTTCTTCCCCAAATATTGGAGTTAAATTTTTGAAACTGGTGGAAGAATTATCAATTAAAGAAATTAAGAATTTATTTGTAGGGGGTGGAATATGAATAATCTTATTAAACTGTTAAAATAAATTTTAAGTATGTACTTATATACCCATAATAAAGAATACTAAATAATTTACAAAATATAAAAAATAAAGGCAGAATGCTAAATAAAAAGGCAATCAGTGATATTTTACTTTTCCTAATTTAATTGATTATTATCCAATATCTCTACTTTGATATTTGATTCCAAGAGATTTCTTTGAAATGATGCCAATAAATTTTTCACGACCATCATGAAAAAGGTAGTAAAGGTAATCAAACACAGCAGAGGGAGAAAAGTAGTTGAGACAAAGCAGTCCTCTCATTGTTCTTCCTCTCACAATATAATGAAAGCATTCAAGATTGTTAGAATCGAACTGTGAAAATTTAATTGTTCAATTATCTGTTTGTGGTTTCAGCCGGTTCATATCCCTTGACCAACCAGTTTTTAGCATGTGAGATGGACGGAGGGCTTCTGAGTGGCCTTTTACTTTTGTAGAAAGTATGATACCCATGCACAGAGGTCATTCTTTTTCTCATTTACAGGCTACTTTGCAGCCACTTACACATGTGTAGAAAATATTTCAAGTCTTACTTAGAGGTCAATGTTTTTCTTAAATCCCACTACTTTGTTAGATAGTCTTAAATTATAGTGTAAAAAATTCAACTATTTTTGTAGTTTTTTCCCATTGATCCCAAAGCTCCTTTCTCTCTTATCACTTGATATAATCAAATCTTTAAGATTTCTTCTAATAGATTCTAAGAATGAGAATTTAACAATTGGAACTACCACTTGGTTCAATGTCACTGAATCTTTTCCAATCAAAAAAAAATTGTTTCGGTCACTATAGTGATATTTAATTTTCTTTTTCCACCAGAGAAAACCTGCAAAATCATTTTAAAGCTTCTGCCATTTTGCATGATAAAAAGATTATTTTACTTCATACATCAACTCCTTTATTCTCTAAAGAATAAAAAATGGAATAAGTATTTCATCCTTTGGATATAAATTGTGTGTTGATTTCAGTGAGATAAGTGATATGATTCAGCAGGTGTCTGGGACAATCTCTCTTTAGTCTTTTTTTGTCATAGGACTGGCTTCGTTGTGGGAGAATTGTTTTTGCCCGTGTTTTTCTGCCAATCCCAACTAAGTAGAGGAGAGTTATGCAATTTTGATACCCTCATCTATTCTTTTGACTTTTCCTCCTTAATGTTAGCATTCCTCACATCCCACCTGTACCAACAGCACTACTTTGAAGAGTTAAAGTAGAAAAGGAAGGAGAGTTTGAAAGAGAGAAAGCAACACAAAAGTTGACAAAAATATTTGATTTTAGAAGGTGCGAGAAAATTTAAAAATGTATCTCTATGAGAATAGTCTTAAATTTACAAATAAAAATTTGAGAAGATAGTGCAGATTTCCAATATACAACACCCAGTTTTTCCCATTATCAAAACACTGCATTAGTATGATATTTGTTATAGTTAAAAAGTCAATATTGATACTCTACTATCAGGTAAAGTCCATTGTTTATTCACATTTTTAAGTTTTTATTTAATATCTCTTTTCTGTTCCAGGATCATATTGATGATACCACATTACATTTAGTTGTCATACCTCCTTAGGTTCTTTCTGACTATGACAATTTATCAAACTTTTCCTGGTTTTAGTGATGCTGACTATTTTGAGTAGTACTGATCAGGTATTTTTGTAAGATGCCTCTCTATTGGATTTTGTTTTATGTTTTTCTCATGATTAGAATCGCGTTATAGGTTTAGGGTAGGAAGGTCACAGAGATAAAGTGGCATTTTCATCACATCAGATCAAGAGTAAAAGCAATCAACATGATTTATCATTGTTGATGTTGACCTTGATCACTTGCTGAGGTAGTGACTGTCAAATTTCTCCTCTATAAAGTTCTATTTTTCCCCTTTTTGGAAGAAAATAAAACTCACAGACTACATTTAAGGGATGAGGAGTTATGGTCTCTCTGCTTGAGGGCAGAGTATGTACATAAATTATTTGGAACTCTTCTACATGGGATATTTGCTTATTTTTCTCACCTATTAAGTTATCCAAACTTTTATTTATATAACTATGTATTCGTAGACCCTTATTTTATACTTTATTTTATTGCTCAAAGTGTTCCAGAATTGGCCATTGGTAGCTCTTTCAGTTGGCTTCTGTGTCCCTTTGATATACCCCATAAACATATTTGTGCTTTTTATTTTTTACCACTTTGTTACTTTCTGATACTTCAAGATACTATAGGCTCATCTTGTGTATTTCCTGCCCCAATCCTAGAAGCTGGCATTTCCCCAGGGAGCCCTGGTTCCAGTCATTGGAGAATGCTATTAAGAAACCAAGATCTGGGCACTAGGTCTACTTGCTACTAAAGGAGTGTCATTCCTTTTAGGCTCTTTCAGCTGCATAAATTAAGCTCTTTCTTTGCGTAAATTAAGTTTTCTTCTTTGGCTGTAAAGTTCTACATGTTTTGACACATGCATAATGTGTCACCATTGTGCCACCATTGTGCCATGCATAATGTGCCACCATTATAGTATCATACAGGATAGTTTCACTACCCTAAAAAATCCCTGTATTTTGATTATTCAGTTCTTCTTCTATACTCCCAACCCCCTGGCAACCACTCATCTTTTTACTGTCTCTATAGTTTGTCTTTTTCAGAATGTCATACAGTTGTAATCATTATACTTCAGACTGGATTCTTTCGCAGAGCCATATGATTTAAGTTTCCTCCATGTTTTTTCATCATGTGATAACTCATCTTTTTATCATTGAATACTAATGCATTGTATGGATGTGCTGCAGTCTGTTTATACATTCACCTTGCAGGTTTTTACATATACATAAATTTTTAATCAATTGGGAAAATACCTAGAAGTTCAATTGCTGAATTATATGGTAAAATTATGCTTCCTTTTTTTATTTCTAAATTTTTCTCTCTCCACTAGCCAACTAAATATGGCATTGTGCGATGTTTGTCTCAGGTGATTTCTCCTTTATGGCAATTAGGACTTCATTGACTTTAACGACTATGTTAAAGGTTAAGAAACTTTTGAAAAAAATTTAAATTAGAGATATCTGGTAAGATATGATTGATGAAAGTCATGCTTATTCTATTTTTTCCTATGATAGGGAAGTCTACCAAAATGAATATAAAGAGAAAAGAATATCTACAATGCAACTAGGAAATTGTTACAATTTTAAAAAGTAGTTTCTCTGGAAGTTATTCACTGAACACATTACAGTTTGGACCAAATTAATAAAGTATACCAAGAGATGATATGTATTTCTCAAGGTCTTTAACAATTACAGATTTACCTCATTTCAAATAGCAAAGACCTGCAAGACTCAAATAATGATATATTTTTGGAACAAGGAAGAATGATAAGAAAGGTGGACAGGCAAAGGAGAAAACAAAAAAATACCTGAGTGGGCCATTTTCACTATACAGAACAAAACATGTTTAAATGAATATACCTAAAAAGGAACAAACAAAGTGAAAATGATGAGAAAGAGATGGTAGATATAGGAAAAGCAAAAGGAGATCTAAAATATAGAGAAGAAAACAGAGTAAATGGAGCAGAAAAAAATTTAAAGATGTAAATGAAGTAAAGGAGAGCTGAGTTTGTTAATCAAAAAAAATGCTGTTCCCCCCAAAAATTATTTTGACGTTATTGAATATCAAACATGGGTATTAGGTGGAAAACTAACATTCATATACAAGAAGAATTAAAAATCAGTTTGTATAAGTAAAACTATTTTTAAAAAGAATATCAAGACTGAAATATAACACTGATGTGAATCTACTGGGAAATATATATATATATATATATATATATATATATATTTCATATTAAAATTAAGGCAACCAAGACATTAATCTAAATAAAGAATTCTGGAATGGAGAATCTTTGTTTTAATCATTTCAGAAAAAAAGGTATTGATAGATATTAATAATGTTAGGATAAAAAAACTAAGAAAATTCAGGTGTTTGGAGGATAGAAGTTGAGAGTATGTGCATACACGTGTTAATATATGCATATTTCAGAATACAGAATAAATCAATACCATCCTAAGTAGGTAAATTTTTTAAAAACCCTCCCCTTCACCCTAGTGAAATGGACTGCAAAGGTGTCAATCACCCAGAAGGCTTCCAGATGTTATCTTTGCTTTGTAAACAACAGTTTTGAACAATCAGTTTCAAGTCTTTGGATGAAACCTCCCCCTGAACAGCTGACAGCTAATCTGAATACTTCTCTATCCCTCACCAAATATTTGCAAGGCCATTCTCCCCCAGTCCTAGAAAAAGTTAGTATTAAGATGATGACAGAGTCTCGTTCCTGGATCAGTGTCCTTTGCAATTTCCCATTGTAGTTTCACTGCATGCCTCTCTGAGAAAAGATAAGAATGTAAAGGAACAACATGCTTCATCTTACTGTCCCTCTGATTATAAATTTCCCCAATAATACCTATTTTTGTGCCTATACAAGGTGGCCTTGTGACATGTGCCTTTGCCTACCACTCTGCAAGACTGTACCACTCTACAGGACAAATTCATGTTTCAGTTCTCTTTAAAATATTTATATCCCTTTAAGCACCAAAGTTCTATTTGGCATATAACAGTTAATTAGGTCATAAATTCACTAGTTACATTTTAGTGTTCTTAATAAGATTTAAGAGAAACCAAATTCTCATCAGCAATACATCCACAAATCACATTTCAGAATGTTACTTCTGAAGGCAATAAGTTCAATACTTTATTGATTCTAATTACATGCAATTTGAAGGGCACAATTTTCTATACTGACAATGAGTTCTGGGGGTGCACCAGATCTAGCCCTCAATATCTCATATATGATGTGGGAAAGTGATCATTAACCTGTCATTGAAAGTCATCTATAACTATGATTCATAAACTGAAGAAAAAGTAGAAATACATAAAGTACAAAAGATAAGCATTCTTTAAATGGTAGTAGAAATATAATATAATAGTTTGCCTAAATTTTAAATTTCTTGCAATAAATAATTATGCGTTAGGTAGTGTACATCTGTGCTACTTTAACTAAGAGAACTTACAACACAGTTCTTCAAGCAAAAATGGAAGCTTATTCTCGCTCATATAACAGCCTCAGGTGGAGGGGCTATCAAAGTAGTTCTCTATGAAGTCATACAAGGATGCAGATTCCATCCTGCTGCTTTGTCATGTCCTCAGTTAGTTTTCATCTACATGATTATAGCAAACTCACACCATAACTTCTGTGTTTCAATTTAAGCCAAGAGTGGAAAAAGAAGTGAATGGTAACCGGTTTCCTCTTTAGAGGCTGTGACTGCTTTAGAGGTTGTGACTGCACACATAACTTACCTTCGCATTCCATGAGCCAGAATGAAGTCATGTAGCTACACCTGGCTCCAGGGGAGGCTGGGAAATATAGTCTGTAGCTGGATAGATGCAGTTGAACTTGAACTTGGAGGTTTCTGTTACTGCAGGGAAAAAAAGAACATATACTAGAGACGATTAATCTGTGTGTGTGTGTGTGTGTGTGTGTGTGTGTGTGTGTGTGTGTGTGTTGAAGATTGCTACCCTGCCTTCTGTGCAGGGAGAAGCAGTAAAAAGGTCTTTTGTATAGATGTTTTCTGAAAATTTTTAAACAGGCCACTGACAAACAGCCAGAATGCAGGATATGAAATGTTTCACCATGTTTTTCTTGTCTAATTCCAATTATTTTCTTTAAGATCTCTTATTTTAAGCTTCGCTTCCTAGTTCATGTTTCCTGAAGAAAACTCAGCAAAAAGCAGAAAGGGTTTACTCCTCAACCCAAATTGACCTCAAAGAAATGAAACTGCTAGAGTTTGGGTATCCCACCCAAGCACCCCACAACTAACCTTCGCAGCAGTATTCCTGTGTGTAGTAAGCTGTGATGACCCAATGACACTAAAGTTGCATTCATTCATTTACTACTATGCATTCTGAACCCCACCACTTCTTACCCTCCACTGCTACAGTCCTACATCAAGCTATGACTGTCAATCACCAGGGATGCTGCAACTGGTCACCCCACTTCTATCTCTCCTTCTAAGAGGAATTTTCCACGTAGTACCCCAAACGATTATGAATCAGATCACATCGCCATCCTACTGAAGTTCTCCACTGAAATCCCCATCACAATTAAGATAAATCCCAAATTCTTTACCATGACTCTCCATGTTTTAGCCCAAGCCTACCTCTTAAAACCCCATTTTCTACCACTCTGCTGAACAACTAGACCTCCTGTGTTAACTCTTCCATTGCATAAAGGATGAAATAGATCACAATATTTCCTCTTCTTATGACCAAAGAACTCATTTCTGTGCTTTCATAATTGAAGATTGTAGTAACCCCAACCTTAAGCCCTGTCATAGACCTCCCATTTTTAACATTTGGAGTATTCTCTAGCTAAAAAGAAATAGGTCAGGGACATCAGCCTGGGTTTGAACTTTTAACTAACTAGTAACCAGGAGTCATGTCTACGGCCTTTGAGATAATCATGTTACAGATAGTTACTCTGTTTTCTAACTTCTTCCTCATATTTCTCTTCATTACTGGGCTCCATTGGAAGTTAAATATTTTCTTATGGAAGAAGTAAAGCTAGGTGCCAATATGCTGTAGAAGGGAAGCATAGAAAATTGTGGACTAGTATAATGAACTCAATCTCTTATGTCTCCACAGGCAGAGCAAGATCTCAGTATGGAGACTGGAGGAGGTTCCACTGAATGTCCTTTACCGCTAATGTAATACATGTGTATTGCTACAGAATAGTTGGTATTTCATAAATGTCACATTGCTTTATTATTTTTATATGTGATTTGAACCCTATTTACCAAGATTACTTTTAAAAATTTCCATGTCAGTAATATTTCTAGGTTGTTTACCACTCTTTTGATTTGGGTTATGCAGGGTCCCAGAAAATGGGGAAGAGCTCTTGTCTTCAATTGGTGGTATCAAGAAAGAGGTCACTCCTCACTTCAGTCTTTGACATAACTTGCCTCCTCGCCAGAACTTTGTACAATCCCAAAGTATAAGGCTTCCAACTACAAAAACCCATATTTTCTCCCAGTGATTTCTTTTTCCAGAGGAGGCAATATATAATGGCTAATAATATAGAACTTGGAATCAGGCTGCCCCAAGATTTGAATCCTGGCACCAGGCAACTTATTGGCTACGTGATCTTAGACATGTCATTTAACCTTTCTTTCTCTCAGTTGCCTCACCTATAAACTGAGGATAATAATAATAGCACCTATCTCAAGGTTTTTATGAAGATCAAATAGGATAAAATCCTTGAAGACCTTCTCAGATTTTGCACAGTGTAAGTCCTCAGTAAATGTTAGTTTGTTATTGTTGTTGTGCTGGACATATTCTGAAACCCAGATCAGAGAACCACCCTATTGTGTCTCCTAGCCCATCCCCAGGGGGAAAGAGGCTCATGAATTTCCCAGGTAGGAGGAAAGGTGGAAAGTGAGCTAATGATGCTATAGTTGGAGAAAAAATGATGAAATTAGATTTGCACTGTTATTCTGCAGCCTTTACCTATTAATAAATGACTTTGCTACATTAATCTCTCCCTCTCCTCCAATACTCCCTTTCATGCCCCCCCAACTTTGTCCTCACTGTCTAAGGTCTTTGACCCCTTCCTCAGGTCAGACACACACTACCCCTACCTAAAGGATAGCAGGTCCTAGTCCCTTCTTATATCTTATAAACTGTAATCTCTGCTGCTTTGAGCCATGTCCAGATGCCACCTTCTCTGTTCCTGGAGACTGCAGTGGGAAGGCATTAGGTTGATTCCCATAGGGTGGGAAACAGAAGGACTGAGGGCTGCAACCCTAGCCTCTCTTTAGCCACTGTGAAGATCTGCAGCTAAATTATCTTTCTACAAATATGACTCAAATTATGAGATTCAAATTATTTCTTGAAAATCAGCCAATCTAGTCTACACATTGTATACGTATTTATTCATTCATTATGTAACATAATGAAAAGGCCAACCAAATTGACTAAATTATTTGCATGTTCACCTGGACAAAAGGCACCATGTCCATATAATTATTTTATAATCTGGTTATTTTTTAACAATAGTTACAGTTTTATGCCAACACACCCTGGAAAAGGCAATTTCACAGTACTTTATATATGGGTACATGTTACACAGTTCATAGTCCTCAATTTTCTCTCTAGAAGGATTGGCCTGAGGGGCAAGGATATGACAGTAGAAGGATTACAAAGGGTATATGAAAACAAAAGTGCAGAAATATCCCTATTTTAAACACCAAGTCACCATTTATAAGTTATATGACCTTAATCATGGTTTAATCTTTCTGAGCCTCAGTTTTCCTGGTTCTAAAAATGTGGCTATTTATATTAATTATTTAAAATTAGATCTAAATAAAAGCTATACGAGCTTACGGGAAGATGGCGGAAGGGTAAGACGCGGTGACCACTTTCCGCCCCACAGATACACCAGACATACATCTACATGTGGAACAACTCCTACAGAACACCTACTGAACGCTGGCAGAAGACCTCAGACCTCCCAAAAGGCAAGAAAACCCCACGTACCTGGGTAGGGCGAAAGAAAAAAGAATAAACAGCGACCAAAGGATAGGGACGGCACCTGCACCAGTGGGAGGCAGCCGTGAAGGACGAAAAGTTTCCACTCACTAGGAAGCCCCTTTTCGGGCGGAGACTGCGGGTGGCGGAGGCGGGAAGCTTCGGAGCCACGGAGGAGAGCACAGCCACAGGGGTGCGGAGGGCAAAGCGGAGAGATTTCCACACAGAGGATCGGTGCCGACCGGCACTCACCAGCCCGAGAGGCTTGTCTGCTCACCCTCCGGGGCGGGCGGGGCTCGGAGCTGAGGCTCGGGCTTTGGTCGGAGGACCGGGAGAGGACTGGGGTTGGCGGCGTGAACACAGCCTGCAAGGGGTTAGTGCGCCACAGCTAGCCGGGAGGGAGTCCGGGGAAAAGTCTGGACCTGACGAAGAGGAAAGAGACTTTTTCTTACCTCTTTGTTTCCTGGTGCGCAAGGAGAGGGGATTAAGAGCGCTGCTTAAACGACCTCCAGAGACGGGCGCGAGCCGCGGCTAAAAGCGCGGACCCCGGAGACGGGCATGACACTAAGGCTGCTGCTGCCGCCACCAAGAAGCCTGTGTGCGAGCACAGGTCACTGTCCACATCCCCATTCCGGGGAGCCTGTGCAGCCTGCCTCGGCCAGGGTCCCGAGATCGAGGGACAACCCCCGCCCCCCCCCCCCCCCCCCCCGGGAGAACGCACGGCACGCCTCACGCTGGTGCAACGTCACGCAGGCCTCTGCCGCCGCAGGCTCGCCCCGCATAACGTGCCCCTCCCTCCCCTCCGGCTTGAGTGAGCCAGAGCCTCAGAATCAGCGGCTCCTTTAACCCTGTCCTGTCTGAGCGAAGAACAGAAGCCCTCTGGCGACCTACACGTAGAGGCGGGGCCAAATCCAAAGCTGAGCCCTTGGGAGCTATGAGAACAAAGAAGAGAAAGGGAAGTCTCTCCCAGCAGCCTCAGAAGCAGCGGATTAAAGCTGCACAATCAACTTGATGTACCCTGCATCTGTGGAATACGTGAATAGACACGAATCATCCCAAATTGAGGACGTGGACTTTGAGAGCAAGATTTATGATTTTTCCCCTTTTCCTCTTTTTGTGAGTGTGTATGTGTATGCTTCTGGGTGAGATTTTGTCTGTATAGCTTTGCTGTCACCATTTGTCCTAGGGTTCTATCCGTCCGTTTTTTTTTCATTTTTTTCCTTTTTTTCCTTAATAATTATTTTTTATTTTAATAACTTTACTATAGTTTATCTTCCTTTATTTTATTTTACTTTATCTTCTTTCTTTCGTTTTTCCTTCCTTCCTCCCTCTTTCCCTCCCTCCTTCCTTCCTTCCTTCCTTTCTTTCTTTCTTTCTTTCTTTCTACTTCTACTAATTCTTTCTTTCTACTTTTTCTCCCTTTTATTCTGAGCCATGTGGATGAAAGGCTCTTGGTGCTGCAGCCAGGAGTCTCTGCTGTGCCTCTGAGGTGGGAGAGCCAACTTCAGGACACTGGTCCACAAGAGACCTCCCAGCTCCACATAATATCAAATGGTGAAAATCTCCCAGAGATCTCCATCTCAACACCAGCACCCAGCTTCACTCAACGAACAGCAAGCTACAGTGCTGGACATCCTATGCCAAACAACTAGCAAGACAGGAACACAACCCCACCCATTAGCAGAGAGGCTGCCTAAAATCATAATAAGGCCACAGACACCCCAAAACACACCACCAGAGGTGGACCTGCCCACCAGAAAGACAAGATCCAGCCTCATACATCAGAACACAGGCACTAGTCCCCTCCACCAGGAAGCCTATACAACCCACTGAAACAATCTTAGCCACTGGGGACAGACGCCAAAAACAATGGGAACTACGAACCTGCAGCCTGCAAAAAGGAGACCCCAAACACAGTAAGATAAGCAAAATGAGAAGACAGAAAAACACACAGCAGATGAAGGAGCAAGATAAAAACCCACCAGACCTAACAAATGAAGAGGAAATAGGCAGTCTACCTGAAAAAGAATTCAGAATAATGATAGTAAAGATGATCCAAAATCTTGGAAATAGAATAGACAAAATGCAAGGAACATTTAACAAGGACCTAGAAGAACTAAAGATGAAACAAACAGTGATGAACAACACAATAAATGAAATGAAAAATACTCTAGAGGGGATCAATAGCAGAATAACTGAGGCAGACGAACGGATAAGTGACCTGGAAGATAAAATAGTGGAAATAACTACTGCAGAGCAGAATAAAGAAAAAAGAATGAAAAGAACTGAGGACAGTCTCAGAGACCCCTGGGACAACATTAAATACACCCACATTGGAATTATAGGGGTTCCAGAAGAAGAAGAGAAAAAGAAAGGGACTGAGAAGATATTTGAAGAGATTATAGTTGAAAACTTCCCTAATACGGGAAAGGAAATAGTTAATCAAGTCCAGGAAGCACAGAGAGTCCCATACAAGATAAATCCAAGGAGAAATACACCAAGACACATATTAATCAAACTGTCAAAAATTAAATACAAAGAAAACATACTAAAAGCAGCAAGGGAAAAACAACAAATAACACACAAGGGAATCCCCATAAGGTTAACAGCTGATCTTTCAGCAGAAACTGTGCAAGCCAGAAGGGACTGGCAGGACATATTTAAAGTGATGAAGGAGAAAAACCTGCAACCAAGATTACCCAGCAAGGATCTCATTCAGATGTGATGGAGAAATTAAAACCTTTACAGACAAGCAAAAGCTGAGAGAGTTCAGCACCACCAAACCATCTTTACAACAATTGCTAAAGGAACTTCTCTAGGTAAGAAACACAAAAGGAAAAGACCTACAATAACGAACCAAAAACAATTAAGAAAATGGGAATAGGAACATACATATCGATAATTACCTTAAATGTAAATGGACTAAATGCTCCCACCAAAATACACAGATTAGCTGAATGGATACAAAAAAAAGACCCATATGTTTGCTGTCTACAAGAGACCCACTTCAGACCTAGAGACACATACAGACTGAAAGTAAGGGGATGGAAAAAGATATTCCATGCAAATGGCAACCAAAAGAAAGCTGCAGTAGCAATTTTCATATCAGACAAAATCGACTTTAAAATAAAGAACATTAGAAGAGACAAAGAAGGACACTACACAATGATCAAGGGATTGATCCAAGAAGAAGATATAACAATTGTAAATATTTATGCACCCAACATAGGAGCACCTCAATACATAAGGCAAATACTAACAGCCATAAAAGGGGAAATCGACTGTAACACATTCATAGTAGGGGACTTTAACACCCCACTTTCACCAATGGACAGATCATCCAAAATGAAAATAAATAAGGAAACACAATCTTTAAAAGATACATTAAACAAGATGGACCAAATTGATATTTATTGGACATTTCATCCAAAAACAACAGAATACACATTTTTCTCAAGTGCTCATGGAACATTCTCCAGGATAGATCATATCTTGGGTCACAAATCAAGCCTTGGTAAATTTAAGAAAATTGTAATTGTATCAGGTATCTTTTCCGACCACAACGCTATGAGACAAGATATCAATTACAGGAAAAGATCTGTAAAAAAATACAAACACATGGAGGCTAAACAATACACTACTTAATAACGAAGTGATCACTGAAGAACTCAAAGTGGAAATAAAAAACTACCTAGAAACAAATGACAATGGAGACACAACGGCCCAAAATCTATGGGATGCAGCAAAAGCACTTCTAAGAGGGAAGTTTATTGCAATACAATCCTACCTTAAGAAACAGGAAACATCTCGAATAAACAACCTAACCTTGCACCTAAAGCAATTAGAGAAAGAAGAACAAAAAACCCCAAAGTTAGCAGAAAGAAAGAAATCATAAAAATCAGATCAGAAATAAATGAAAAAGAAATGAAGGAAATGGTAGCAAAGATCAATAAAACTAAAAGCTGGTTCTTTGAGAAGATAAACAAAATTGATAAACCATTAGCCAGACTCATCAAGAAAAAAAGGGAGAAGACTCAAATCAATAGAATTAGAAATGAAAAAGGAGAAATAACAACTGACACTGCAGAAATACAAAAGATCATGAGAGTTTACTACAAGCAACTCTATGCCAATAAGATGGACAACCTGGAAGAAATGGACAAATTCTTAGAAATGTACAACCTGCCAAGACTGAATCAGGAAGAAATAGAAAATATGAACAGACCAATCACAAGCACTGAAATTGAAACTGTGATTAAAAATCTTCCAAAAAACAAAAGCCAAGGACCAGATGGCTTCACAGGCGAATTCTATCAAACATTTAGAGAAGAGCTCACACCTATCCTTCTCAAACTCTTCCAAAATATAGCAGAGGGAGGAACACTCCCAAACTCATTCTACGAGGCCACCATCACCTTGATGCCAAAACCAGACAAGGATGTCACAAAGAAAGAAAACTACAGGCCAATATCACTGATTCACTTTGTTATAAAGCAGAAACTAACACACCATGGTAAAGCAATTATACTCCAATAAAGATGTAAAAAAAATAAATAAATAAGAAGCTTTGGTATAAACTCCAAAAGAAAAAAAAAAAACCTATACCCAGCAGTAAGTTAGACTTCAGAACATCCATTTTAATCTTGGTAATCTAGATCAGAAAACACTGGTTAAATTCTACAGTCAAAATTAGGTATATTATTACTTTCCTCCCAACCAAACAAAGCAGTTGGAATAGTATTAGTACTTTCCACACAGGACAAGAGAAGCAGGCAGCCCTCAGAAGAGGCTGTATCCTACACATGCTGAGTTCTTCTAGTTTCACTACTTATATATATATGGTTTTTCTTTCCATAAAGAAATGTGAGTGAAAGGGCAGGATGGAAGTGAGACCAGCGACTTTCCCTCCAATATTGTTTTCTCCTGGAAAGAGTAGCTACTCAGCTGTAAAGAAAATTGTCAAGTGAAAGACAAGAACTACTCTCCAATGTCAAGTTCATTGGATACTTCTAAAGACTAAAGAAGAGAGCAGTAAATGTTTAGCAGAGCACTGGTAATACAAAGGAAGCTCAGTATATTATGAGTTTTGTCACTGTGTTGTTGTTACAAGAAAGTCTAAGTCTGAAATGAAGTTGGCCAAGAATTTATTTTAATATACAATGGGCCTGTTGCTTCCCTAATGTAGTAAATCCAACTTTGTTGATCTACCCAAACCATGTTGTAGTCCCTCCACCCTATCCCCATCACTAGCTTCATGTAGCTTTAACTTTAATTTTAGTCAATTTCTGACCTTCTAGAGGAGAACATAATTCACTCTTCCAGTGCCCTACTTTCTCGAATCCTATAGATTTTAGCTACTTAAAAGTTCTACTAAATACAGTTTTAAGCTAAACTTAGTCTTCATTTAATATAGGAGACATAAAACAAATATTCATTATTTGGGAAGGGCCTTGCAGATAATTTAATTTAATTCTACTGTATATTCTTCAGTTTGTATACCCTTTTCTTTTACAGTGATAATATATTTCTGACTCTAGAAATATATATTCATTAAAAACATCTTTCTCTGTGAATATCTCATTTTACCTTGTCAGAACCACAAACCACATTTTTGAAATTAGTTAACAAGAGGTCACCATCACCTCCACCAGTCAACCCAACACTCACTCCCACAAATATCATACTTATAAATGACAATGTTTTTCTATAGTGTTACAGTCATTCATGTAGAGAAAGTAGGTTACTCATAGGAAAAATTATTTAAAATTTTAAGCACGGGTTTCATAGCTGGAAAATAATCTTTAAACTGTAAACTTCTCAATTTTTAGCAAAGAATTATTGAAATACCTTTATCAAGTTCATATCCATTTATTGTTCCATGCTACAAATATTTCTAGAGTACTTCCTCTGCTATTTATTAGAGATAGAGCATTAAAAATGTGCCTAAAAATTTGTTTTTCCTCTGGAGTCCTCACAATCTCATAAGGGAGATAACAACTTATTTACACTACGAGGAAGGCAGTGATTAGTAGTAAGATAGAGTTGTGAAAAAAGTAATATGGGAACACAGAGCAAAGAGCTATTAGTTCTACCTTTGGGGACTGGGTAATATTTACAAAGATGCCATCTGAATTGGTCATTTCAATTGTTGCTCTTCAGTGTCTACTTCTGATGTCAGTATTTTTTAAAACTTTGCCCTACTTACCTTTTCTGTGTTTTCATATTGACACCTACGGCTATGTTCACTTTGAGGATTTCACAAGAAAAATGGTCTCAGGACTCCCAATTGTGCCTCTTGGAAACCTGAGATTTTATGAAGTTGTTTCAAGAATTCTACAACTGTTTGACTCAAGTAGATATTAAATCTGTTATATATTAAGAAACTCTACTAAGAAGTAACCTATCCAAATTTATTATATACTGTAAGCACATTAAGTTTTCAGGCAGGTTATATTACATTTTTTTTCAAATATTGAAATAGGGGCTCTTTTGCTATCTCTGTGTATATATCTGAAAATACATGCCTATTGCCATTGGTTAGAAAAGTTGCATTACTGCCCGTTTTTTAATTAATGACTGCCTTCAAGAGAGAATAAGTGCACTGTTAGAATACATACACCCCATTCTTTCTAAAATAACAGACAAAACTCAGACAATGCTCTTACGATGGTGTAAAAGATGCACAAAAAATAAATAAATGAAATTATAACAATATGGTATAGTAGATAATTTTAATGCTTATGGTCTAATTTTAATATTACAGCTAAACATACATAAAATATAAGTAGAGATGTTTGCTAGCTATTGGTTAGAAACTAGAAATCATTTTCTGAGTAGAAACAGATAATTTATGAATAAATTTGACTACGATAATTATATTGATAAGGATCAGCATGACAAAACAATTTGAAATATACTAGACTCAACTGATTTTTCAAGTAACTTCTAACACATTCACTGTAGTGGTTGGTATTTATTAGAGCCATTCAAAAATCAAAAATAAGCAATGAAAGCACAGTCAAAAATTGTGAAAATCAACTTTTTAAAAACTTTAGAAATTAACCAAAGGCTTGCACCAATCTGGGGAGCAGTTGTTAAAGAACAAAAAGGGTTGAATCTCCATAAGAAGAATTTTGCCCCATTTCAACTTCTCCTATTCCAAATTCCCTCTCTCCAGCTTTGCAGAAGCCTTGAAACCAACAGCTTTGTAACCTTACTAGCTGTGAAAATCAGCAGCCTAGCAGCCACTAGAGGAGGTAAATTGGGTAGGAACTCCACCAAGAATCCCATGCCAAGAGAATTTTTGGTGATTTGATCTGTCTGGCAGCTACCTCAAAAAGTTTCAATCACAGAGATTTTCTTTATTTGGCCTGACTCAGTGCTCACACTAACATGGTGGGAAGTATCTTCACCCCAGGGTATTTGTCAAAAACGAATCACATCACATCACATTTGCCTGAAGCAGTGATACAATTTCAAGCAAGAAGCTGGACAAAAATTTAAAACTGATATCTGGGAATTGAGATGTTCATAGTGATGTTTTAATAGCTTCAATATATTCCTGGGGATCAAAAAGGATCTAAATATGTAGAGAACAAACTTACAGCTACCAAGGGAGGAATTGGGAGATTGGGATTGACATATATACACTATTATGTATAAAATAGATAACTAATGAGAACCTATTGTATAGCAGAGGGAACTCTATTCAATGATCTGTGGTGACCTAAATGGGAAGGAAAACTAAAAAAGAGGGGATATATGTATACATATAACTGATTCACTTTGCAGCAGAAACTAACACAATATTCTAAAGCAACTACACTCCAATAGAAAAGAAAGAAAGAAAGAAAGAAAGGAAGGAAGGAAGGATTTAAATAAACATAAATTAATATATATTACATAGTCTCTCATAAAGCATAATGCTAAAAAAACAGACAAAAAGAAAATTTACATGAATAAGAGATATAAATGTTAAGGAAAATACAGATATAAGCAAGGGCAAATTATACACAGATTTTCTGGTGGTTGAGATGTCACTGAATTCATGGCATTGGTGCTTAACCAATGTTAACAGTTAAACCACAGTTTCCTCCCTCTATTTTCTCCCTACTTCTCCCTTGCAAGGTCAAGGGTGAAACGATGCCACATTAAGTAGCTAGAGATTGCATGGTCATAAAGCCATCACTTCTCATCTTGTCAGTTGTATACCATGAGTTAATTGATTAATTAATTAAGACACAGATATTTTCCAGCAGATTACATCACAACCATCAGACAACAGCCTACATATGAAAAGAGACAATATTCTCGATAAAAGAAAAATTTATTCTTATGGAAATGATAACATCATAATCTGAAAAAAACTTTAAATACCCATATATACTTCTACACAGAGATAAAGTATGTAATTATTTCTATGAAGCAAGAATAGTAAGTGACGTAACAAGCACAAGTGGCTATGAATCAAGAAGAGGCAATTTTGCAAAAGAACCAAAAATTTTGCAAAGAACCAAATCAAGACCCTGTTAATGGAAAACATAATTATTGAAATAAACAATAACAAAACCTTTCAATAGACAGGATAAATAGATGGCCAGATTTGTTTACATGGAAAATTGGCAAACTAGAAATTAAATTAAGAAATAATTTCAAATGACAGCAAGGATAAAAAGAGATTAAAAGTTTGAAAGAAGTCTGAGAGAAAATAGAAGCTAGATTCAAATGTTTCAACATTTGTTGTTTTGGGGGTCTCAATACCACACAAGTTTGATTCACAGAATTCCAAAAAATTTTACTCCTGGCTAAGGCTTATTATAGCAAACAGATACAGAGTAGAAGTAATATGAAAAATATATGCATTGGATGTAGTCCAGAGAGATCAGGTGTAATTTATTGAGTCTTTCTATGTCTCAGCACAAGATGTGCTTTGTGGTGAACCACAGTAACCTGTGTGAAATATCTCTGCTCAAGGAAATCTACTCAAGTCTTCAATGTCTGAGGATTTTAGGGGCCTGTCACATAGGCATATCCTTCTAAGTAACCAATCATGATAACTGAAACCTAGGACCCCAACAATGAAACTCAGGTACACATCTCCAATCTTGATTTTTGTGTAAAGCAATCCTGATGAGGTAGAATAGCATAGTCCACTCCTCTAGGTGTGTAAAAGAATACCTTTAATCATTAACTTGAAAAGCTTTCTGAGGGCTGCATTCAAAGAAATTGTGGGTCAATCATAGAACCAGGTTTACATGGAGACATATGAAAACTGAGCAATCAGAGACGTTATATTAACTCTTTCTTCACATTTGTCTAAGACAATTCAGAAGAAGAAAATGGAAAAAATAGACAAGAAAGTGTTCTAAAAATTGTTGGTAATAATTTTCTAGAACCAAAGATTTAATTACTTTTAGATGGGAAAAGACTACCAAGTATCAAACAGTATAAAACATTAAAGTGACACTTCTGAAAAGAACAAATAGAAATAAATAAATATTCCTACAAGTGAACAACGAGAAAAGAGAGATTGCTTAAAGATAAAGAAAGGTTAGACTAACACGCTAGTGTTAGTATTGGAAACAAGATATCAATAGATCATTAACATTCTGAGGAATGCAACAGTGAACCTAGAATAATAAATTATAATAACTTTCCATAATTCAAGAGCAGAAATAAGGTAAATATCCTTTCAGCTACACAAGGTCATTTAAATGGTATATATATATATATATATATATATATATATATATATATATATATAGTTTATATTACATATAATAATAAATAGCATATGTTATATAAAAATATATAACCATTATATATATAACTACTATTATACATATTAATTATATATAACATATAAAATTATATAAAAACTACATTATATATATATTTCAATGACTCATATATCTGAAAGTATTTTTTATCTTTGCTCTTGAATATATACATATTTTGAATATATATATACACATTTAGAAATTAGTACCCACAGATTCCTTCAGCAAAGACTTTGAAAACAGTAGTATAATAAATAAAAATGGAAAAAAGGAATGAATAAAGGTACTGAAATGATTTAGTAATAATTTAGAACTAAATTCCAAGATAATGGGCCAAGAAGTGAGTTGGATTAAAATGGGGTCTTGAAGTAGTTAAAATGATAGTCATGTTGTCTTCTTCAGGGGTAGAATATTACCAATGATCAATTTTTGTGATTGATATAGCAATTAATTTGACATCAAAGATGTTGATGTCAAAAACTTGAGGATAGACTAGAATAGAAATAAATATAGGAATAGAAATAAAACTAGAATAGAAATAAACATAGGAATAAAAAGAAATAAAATGAAAAGGAAAATAAATGCTAAACCAATAAAAAATGGAAAAAAAGTAATTTAAAAGGAAAAAATAGAAAAAAGGAATAAGCATAGTAAACTATGTTGATCCATAGATAATATACTTCATGAAAATAAAGTTAAACTCATCTACTAAAAAGAACTTTCATGGTATCTTACAAAAGACATTCTGAATATATGTCTCTTATAAGACACCTGTGAAGCAAAAACTCAGAATATTATGCACACACACACACACAATAAGGTATAGTAGCCCCAAATTAGCAAAAACAAAGTTAGTAACAATCTAAATATTTTAAAAAGTAGAATTCAATAGGGGAAAAAAAGCTATGAAAAGACAGGAAAGAATCTTAAATACGTATTACTAAGTGAAAGGAGCCAATCTGAAAAGGCTACATATACTGTGTGATTCCAACTATATGATATTCTGGAAAAGTCAAAACTATGGAGGAAGTGAAAAAAATCAGTGGTTGCCAGGGGTTAGGGAAGAGGGAGGGATAAATTGGTGGAGCACAGGATTTTTAGGGCAGTGAAACTACTCTGTATGATATTCCAGTGGTGGACATATGTCATTATACATCTGTCAAACCTACAGAATGTACAACACCAAGACTGAACTCTAATGTAAACTATAGACTTAGGGCAATGCTGCTTCAACATAGGTTCATCATTTGGAACAAATGTACCACTCTTGTGCAGAATGTAAATATTGAGAGAGATTGTGTGTAAAAAGGGAACACAAGTATATGGGAACTCTCTGTACCTTCTGTTCAATTTTGCTGAACCTAAAACTTTTCTAAAAAATAAAGTCTAAAAAAAAAGGGAGAAAGAAAGAGAGAGAATGCACTCATATATTAGCATTATAATTCAAAATTATTTTTAAATGGATAATTTTCAGTACACTCAGAATTTGCAAATTGGTTTTAATGCTTAACAGTATTTTCATAATAATACAGAAAGAACACAGGACCTAAAAATTAATAATGAAAACCTGAGAAGAAGGGACAAAAGATGAGAACACAACATTAATAAATCAGCACAAGTTTGTTATTCAAGAAAATGAAAACAAGATTTATAGTATTATCACCCACATAGTCATTTTTAATATATTTTGAAAGCTGATAAACACAACAGATAACATTTATGAAGGGCTAACTATATTCCAGGCATGCTTGCTAAAGATTTTGTGTGCAATAACTCTTAAAATCATTGTAAAAATTCCCATAAAGTGGGTACTGATGTTTTATTTTCATTTTATAGGTGAGGGAAGTGATGAAGTGTGTTAATGACTTTTCTAGTATAGAAACACACATTCTTGGGGAAAAAATCACACTTGATGATGACATTGTATTCGTTTAATGTTCTTTTAATCACTCAATGTGTTAGGGTCTATTAGTTAATATTTTAACTAGGATTTTCCATTGATGCTCCTATGTCAGGTTGGGCTGGAAAAAGTAAATAATATTTAAACTTTAATATCTTTATTTATTATCTGTACATGTGAACTCTCATATATTAAAAGTATTAAGACTCCTGCTAATAGTGGGCTTCATGCTATCTTCTTGTATATATTATAATTTCTGATATACTTATGTTGGCGCTATACTATTTGGTACATAGATATTCATAATTGTTTTGTATGCATAGGAAAGTACGCATTACTATAACCATAGAATATCCTTCTTCATCTTGTTTAACAGGTTTTGGGTTTGCATGACATGTAGTTTCCAATCAAGATTGCAATTCCCACTTGCTTTTTGTGTGTATTTGCCTGTAATATGTCTGTCTATCTTTTTATTTTCCAAACATTCTGAGTTTTCTTGTAGATATAAACCATAAAATTATATTTGTTTTGTGATCTAATCTAAAAATCTCTACTTTTTCATAGAGAATGAGATAATCTTATTCACATTTAATGATATGAAGAGTATGTTTATTCTTAGTTCTGCCATATTACTTTACGTTAGGTTTTTGCTTTTTAACTTTGTAAAATTCCTTCACTCTGGTCTATTTTTTAAAATTTATTTCTGTGCGTGTGTATTCTCAATGTTTACGGTTTTTATTTTGTTCCTTGTTACTTTTATTTCTTTAGAAATAACTGCATTTTCCCATTATTATAGGCTGTATCTGTTAGTTTGCTAAAATAAGTAATGATAAAAATTAGCATTTAATATCATCTTGGTTATAGTTTATCCTTGTATTGTTAAATATGTTAGATGACTTAATTGTTCCTTTGAATGATTTTCTTTGACTTTCAGCCATTAGACAATCAATGCCTTTATATCTCATCTTTTTTTGCCCTTCTCATCCAAATTCTGTTTAGACAAATTAGTATTATATTGTCTGGGTCTATGAGATCTATATTCTATTATTTTGTTCTAATTCTTACATTCTCATATTTCAGGTCAATAGTTAATACATTCAATGCTCACAGCCAGTCCTTGATCCAAGATATCTCTTCCATTTATCTCTTAGAAAGCTAAATTCCATTCTCTATTCTGAAGACAGGTTCATGAGGATAATATTCCCTTAGTTCTTGCATGTTCAAAACTTTGTTTACACCTATGATATTTGAAGGACTGGCTAAATAGAAAAAGACTTAACTCTCATGCTGGTATCTTGTGGGCTTTGGTATCTTGTGGGCTTTCCTCCATTGATACTGGATGGCTCTATTCTGCTATGAATGTTATAGTGAGGCCAATCTCAATATTTTCCTTTATAAGTTATTGGTTTTTTTTGCCTGTATACCCCAAATATTTTTTTATTATATTTAAATTCTAGTTACTGTACTAGGATACATCTTGGTGGTGACAATTTCCTTTAGTGATCATTGTGTCCTTTAAAAATGAAATTTCAAGTCTTTCACTTCAAGAATTTTTTCTTTAATAACATTAAAGATTTATTCTTTTCCATTATTTATATTTTCAACTTCTCTAATTATGTACGTGTTGGATTACCTTTGCCTGTCTTCTCCATTTTTCATATTCTCTCTAATCCTGTTCACTTCTTAATTTCCAGTTCATTTTACTAGACTTTCTTATTTTTTGCCCTCCTTCCCTTACTGTGTTTACCTCTGTGTGTATTCTTCCATATTAAGTCTTAATTTGTGATGGTTTTAATTTTAGCTTCACCTTTTTCCTAAGTTTTACCAGCTTTCGGTCATCAGCTCCTATTGTGGCTTCAACCTTGCCCAACCAAGCTCTTGCATAAAGCCTTGTAGTTTTCATTCATGGAAGCAATTCTTTCATTGTTCCCTTATGAACATTCATGGCAGAATGTTAGGACAAATTTTTCAATTTCTCCATGGCAACATTGTTATGGTGTGTGTTTTTCAACAATTTGGTACATTTTGGTGCTCCTCTGTAAGTCTTTTCTTATATTATTTTTGTGTTGATACTGTGCCTGTTCTTTTTTTTGTTATTACTCATAATTAACCGAGTTAAATTCTTCTCCTCCAGTTTCCTGGGAAAAGGAGAGGGGAAAATTGTCATCCGGGATTTACAAAGGGTCTGCATTCCTTTACCCTTAATCTTGTTGATGTCTATAATTTAATTAATAAATATTTCTTCTTTGGGCTTAAAATTTATCATAATCATCATAACACCTTTCTTAGTGATAAAACACTTTTACTGGATCACTAGACTCTAAGCTTCACAAGGGCACAGTTACCAATTTTCTTCACTGTGGTATCCCTGGAGCCTAACATGGTACCTGCCCACAAGGGGTGCTTATTAAATATGTGTTCAATAAATAGATAAATTATATTTTCTTTGCTAACCAATCTTTGACACCAGTGCAGTACTTGTTCAAAGACAGAGTTTTCAATCTTTCTAATTTCAGAAAACTTTAATGTGAGAATTTGTTTTCAACTAAGTAAATACAAGTCGGTGTTTAAAACGAAGCTTTGTATTTTACTTACTTACTTGGCTTCCTAGGTTGTAAAGCAACATGTAGTTCAATGAAACAATGTAATAGCACAATGCAACACTAATAAAGATGTAAAAAGGGAAGGAAATACAAAAGGGAAAGAATGCTGTGGTAGAGGTGACAGAAAAGTTTTCATCCAGCCTGAGAATTTAAGTTGAAATCCAAGTCCTCCAGCAGGAAAACTGGGAGGCCATTCCATCTTTTATCATCCTATTCTTGTCTCTGGTGGGCCAAGTGGGTGGGGAGTAAGGAGTTAGAACCTGGTCTTGCTGTGCTCTATATGTCACCCCGTCTTTTGTTTGGCTTTAAAGCATTTTAGTTTGCTTTTTTTTTTTTTTTTTACCTTTTACAAGCATAAAATCAGACTATACAGATATCGCTATTATAGTTTGATAATCAAATATAGGAGGAAAATAGTAGAAATTTTCCAAGTTGAATTACCTTAGCAAGGGAGGAATGGGGAATATCCTAAACAGGGGTAAGAAAATAGAGATTTAATTCTCCGTAACCACTCTTTGCTCAAATAGCTACTAGTATTTGAAAAATGCACTGCTCACTTCTGTAATACAGACACAACTGAGAAGGCTTAGAGAGTCAAATGAGCTGTAAGTCTTCACCAACCATTTCCTTTCTATGGTCTTCTTTGAAAGAACAGCATATGGCAAATTTGCATGGTACAACAGTGAACACCTGGAGACAGTAACATGCTTTTTAAAGCTGAGGTGTGTTAGGAGAGTTTAATATATCTTGTTCCCTTAATGAGGAGGTGCTTCTCTCATTCAGATTATCAGATAAATGAGAAAACAAATATTTTGATTAGCAGATAAACTCTGCAGGACAGATTCTAGTAAGTTGAGAATACGTAGACCATCCAGTACTACTTTATCACCAACATTTTTTTTTCTCATATGAATGTATATGGGAAAAGCTAGAGGCTTTTCATCAATATTTGGGTATGCCTTATTGCGTTAAAAATGTTTCTCCATACTGCATTTACAATTGAGTGTGAAACTGTTTTAACATGAGTACATTTGTTATAATTGTAAAACAGCTTAGGTAAAATAAAATGCCTATTTCATTTATTCTAATGGATAAGATTCTTTTGGCATTTAAAAGATGACTCTTAAGTAACTGAAAGCCTAATAATTTAAATACATATGAACAAACAAAATCAGAAACTTTCCACAGGGAGTAAATCTGTCACTTTACATGTTATATTATTTGAGGAGAGTTTTACTAAACTTTTTTTTCTAGTCATATCTTTTACACAGATAATCTACCTGCTCCCTGCTTATCTTCAACTAACACGTGAAGATTATGAAACACAATATGGTTCACGAAAATCAGTCAATAATGTCCAGTTGTTTTTATATTTACCGAATGTGTGGATTCACCCCCTCAATCTTATGAGTGAACAGGCGCTAAATACAGTATTTTCATAGGAGTCTTTGTAGTTTGCGATTAAACAGGACTGATTCACAGTCTAATAAAGCCAAGCAAGTCCTAACAAGAAAGCAAGGCCAATCTTAAGAGAATCTGGATAAAAACGAAAAGCTCTGCAATTATAAAAAAATTAGAAATATTTCGATTAAACTGGCTAAGTCGTGTCCTGATTTTTTAGGATATTGAGAAAAGGGAGGAGGAGAGCCAGGACAGAGGGCAATAGACTGCCCCTGTGCCCTTCATACTGAAACCTTCCTGTATCACCAAGAATGGTCCCAAGCAATCGAGTCATAGGATTACTAATATTATTATTTATATATATATATATATATATTTTACCGCGTTAGTTGGTCAACTCGGGAGGCAAATAAACACCGCCACCCGTGCCCAAGCAACTGCTCCAAGGAGCTGGCGATGGTTGCCTGCATTGAGCTTCCCGCCGGCGGCTCCTTCTGGCCGGACACCCTGTGCCAAAGAGCGCCCGGGGAAGCAAATAGCAATGGGGGGGAGGTACACAGATGTCATGGATGCACATGCATGATCATAATCTGACCAGAAAGGAGAGCGAGGCAAGGCGACTGCCAGCAGATCCGAGCCGGGGAGCCGCCGCAAAGGGGCGGGCGGCGGTGTGTGCGCGCACAGGTGCCTAAGGCCGGCGGCGCTGGGAGCTGGCGCGGCCGCCTCGCGGCCTCAGCACTCTTACACGCGCGCTGAAGCCCAGGCTGCTGCCGAGCCTGGCCGCCCCCCAGCCCGAGCCACTGGAGGAAGAGCCCAGGGAAAGGGCGCGAAGGGGGAAGGAGGGGAGAGGAGGTGGGGGGCGGGGGAGAGACCCAACACCTCCTCACGGAGATCTCCTCCCCGAGCCTTTCTGGTGCGAACCTTTGCGGGGGTCGCGCGCGCCTGCCTTCCTCCTCCCCACTCTGGGCGTCCGTCTCCCGTCTCCCCTCGCTGTCCCCCACCTCCCTTCGCTTCCCTCCCTCCCAGCCGCGTGCTTCCTCCCCTCCCCCTCGCCTCCCTCCCTCGCGGAGCGGGCAGCAGTAGCCGCTTCAGCCGTGCTGGAGATGGGAAGTGAGCGCGCGCCGCGCAGCAGCTCGGGATCCTCCGCCCTCCCCGCCCGCTGCTCCCCGCGCCCCCGCCGCCGCTGTCGCCGCCTCGGCGTCCCCCGGCTCCAGTCCCTCTTCTAGGACAGCGCCGCCGCCACCGCTCGGCCCTGCCCGCCGCCTGCGCCGCGCAGCCCTCACGCGCTCCCGGATGGCGCCTTCCTCCCCGGACCGGTGAGTAGCCTGGAGAGCGCAGGGGGTCGGGCGCCCAGGCAGCAAGCTGAGATAACCTCTTTGGCGTTAGGGGGTATCCCCAAACCACCTGCTGTGCTTCTTCAACCTCCAGGCAGGGTCTCGGAAGGGCACTGCTCCGTGATTCCCCGGGGGCTTTTTGATTTCAACTCCACCTGCTGGCGACCCCTCTCCCTCCCGGGGACAGCTGGGGCAGCTCGCGGTCCCGCCTCACCTTCCAGCCCCCGAGCTCCCACTTTCGCAGCAGCCGTGGATGGCCCTGACCCTCCCGTCACCCCATCAGCGTCCCCTCAGCCCTCACCGTCTCCGCATCTCCCCCTGCTGATTTCCCGCTTCTGGAAGCCCGCAGACGCCCGCATCTGCCACCCTGTGCCCGGTTTCGCGCTGACAAAGCCTTCCCCACAAAGTCCGCCCCTGACCCACCTTCCCTCCTTTTCCAAAGCCCGGCTGCGGAGCCCCACCGTCCCGCCGTATTCCTTCGCAGAGGAAACGGTTCTGTCGGTGAATTCTGACCTCATTCCCTCGAAAACGGTGGTACCTTCTCAGCTTTTTCTGACCGTCACCTCAGAAAACTGACACAGACGCGCGGTGGTCCTGGCTTCTGTACAGTTACTTTATGTGTTTCTTAGCACCTGGGCTGTTTAGGGGATGATCAAGCACGAAAAAAAGAAAGACAAAAACCAAACCTATTCCGACTAAACTTTTTGCTATTGTTGCTTTAAAGGGCACAACTATTTACGTCGCTCAGATTCGTTGGATTAATTTAGAGGAGTCAGCTGGGTACAGGGAACGCCCCTATTTTTACTTGTTCCTCCGGAATCGGTCTTAATTCCAGGTTGAGAACCGTGCACCCGGCTGGGTGATGAATCTGCTTTAGCAACAACACTATCAAAAGCCCAGCAACTCTTGAGAATAAAGAAGCTTTTTCTTGAAAGAGAGGAGAGTAGCACCAAACTCACCCTTTAAAATCTTCTCTGAGTTTGCAATAAGCCAAAGCCCTTATTTTTCTTTAGGTGTAGTGGCTAAGAAAGGGATAGAGGAGGATCAGAAAACGTTGCACTAAAAAGCTTCTGCACTATATGGGTGCTTCAGGTGTTGTGAGTATCTTAGCATACAGTCTTTCTGTAGAAGTTTTCTTAGGGCAGCAGACCTTTCTTCTGAAACCATGTTTAATGTTTTAGTATTTCTAGTTGGTTTGACAGGAAAGGGGGTTGTGGTCAATGAATGAATATGAGCAAGGTGATGAGGGGATGAGTGGTGCAGGGAGAGATGATTTAAACACTAAAATGTGTGCTCCTCGTTCCTTGTGTATTGAAATCTTAAAAACAAAGCTACCCACACACAATTTTTGATTTAATTTTTAAAGAAGTGATGAAAGTGTATTGATTTCAGCATATTTTACTCTCTAGAACCCTTGGTCATAGGGCTTGAGTTCTAAGCAATGCAGATAAGAGTATTCAGAAATAGATGTTAGAAACTTTGAAAGCTGTCCCATTTGAGTATGTAGTATGTGAATATAAATTTCCCGGTGATACTATTTTTATTCTTTTAAATAATTTTGAAAAAGTAATCAAATTGGCATTCTTCTTCTTGAAGTTGATGGAGAGAGAATGCTTCCTCATCTTAAACAAGCAAATCTCTGCCTACACAAGAAATAGAAAGGGAAGGTTGAGCAATTACCTAGAGAATTTGTTTAGTGAAGATTGTCTTAAAACCTTACCTTCCCCGATGTCAAGATTTTTAAAAATTTTGTTTTAACTCAAACTGTATCCGAGCCTTTATTCCTCTTTTCTTGTGTAGACATAGGTAGAAATGCATTGAGCAACTCACTGGCAAGGGATGGTTTTCAGTAAATATTTTTCAGCTGCATCTAAAATCAGGAGAGGCTGTGAATAATGACTTTATTATTGGTTTTCTAAATTCAGAAATTTTAGTTGGTTAAATTTAGTGCTTCACTATGAAGAATATTCAAGCTAAGTATTTAAACTTGAAATTACTGCAAATATGCACACATGGTCATATCAGGTAGCTAGAGATTAGGTAAGTTATGAGCTGAATCAAAAGATCATTTAAGTTTTTCTTTAAATACGTTTACCTTTCGGATAACAGTGGAATGCTTACTATATGCAATATGTCCAACAATTATGAAGCTGTATTGGAAAATATACATTTCCATTAAACAAAAGGGAAAGCAAGTACAACGCTGACTTTGATCAATTATTGCCCACAGTTGTGTTAATGATAAGTTCAAAGCAGTATATGCTAATATAATTCTAATTAACATCAAATTCTAAACAATGTCAGAAGTGCACACCTTTTGTAAGGATGTATGCTCATAAAGTGTGCAACGTTCAAATGGCCTTTGATTTGTCTCTGAGAATGCAAATAATCAGTCTGCCATAAACAGTGGCAGGATTTCTGTTAAGAACTCTTGGTGAGCGGGAACTCAGGAAGATCTGCCTAAACTTAATGCCATTGTCATTATTAAGTCTCTGCCAAAACAGTTAAGTATAGCACATGGGGAGACAAGGCATACCAATATTTGAATGGCATATCTTTGCATTTCTTTAAGTTGCATCTTACAATTCTCATAAGAGGATGGGGTGGGTTGAAATTAAACATTTACAGTGGTAAAGAGGAATCACAAATTGGTAAAGAGAAATTAAAAATTGTGGAAATGATATAGATTATTTCACTAATAGACTGCTACTAGTTGAATGTTCCACGTAAAACTGTATTTTGGCTTGTGCATAGTGAAGAGAGAGAGGGAAGGGTGCCTAGCAAGAGAAAGCAGGCAAGAAGGGAGAGATAGAAAGGATACATACCTGTGGATACTTACTTAAATTCTTTACTCAAGTAAAGCTAACTAAATACAAGCTGTATTATTTTGGTATGTGGGATAACAGCTGTTTTCCAACTTGGAGTTTAAGAAATGTCTCCTTAATTACAGCAATAAAAATACAAATATTTTTTAATGAAGTGGCACATTGATTTTATTCAGTAAAACTTGGGGATTATAGGCAAACTATTTTATGTGAACTAATTGACCTAAATAAAATTCTAAACAAATTTAAAAGCAAAACCTTGAAAGAAAACGCACATACTCACACACACCTATAATTACAATATTAGATAAAGAGTCAAGTGATTTTGTGTCTTATGAAGGCAAGAAGATTTGGTCAAGGGACGACTACACAAAATATTTTCATAGCTTAATATATATTTCTCTTATTTTGCTGTTTACATTTGTGGATATATTATTCAATATTTATGGATATTTGCATTTTATTTACAAACTCATGAGTCTGTATATTACAAAATGCTGCAAATTTTATGAATTCAAAATAATCCTGAAATTGTTCTTGTAAGTATCAAATGATTACATAAATTTTACAAATGACTTTGTTTTCTAACTTTATTCTATAGTGCAAGGACTATTTAACAAAAAGCATTCTCAAAGAGCAAATAAGCAAAACGAACTTTTCAAAACTAGCATGATGATTCAACCAAAGTTTTACAACAGTGTTGTCAAAGTGATACTCTCATAAGATCAACTCTAGTGTACAATGAAAAGTCCTACAAAAAAGAAACATTTAGATTCTCTGATTTTACATGTGATTGACTGTGAAATTCACTCTTCCTCATTTAGCTGCAAATGGAATGCTTGGCTCTTACTAGAAAGAATCACAGAATTTAGGTATCAATTAGAAGATGTAAAGGGCATCCATTCCCATCATTTTACTAATAATTTACTCAAGGTTCGTAAGTAGTTAATAGAAACAGAATTAGAATCCAAGTCTCTTGACTTCATCCTAAATATCTTTTTATAAAATAAACATTAGTTTTCCCCCTTATTTTATTTTAGGAAGGTAATAAGGGAGAAATCAGTTTAAGATTAAAGAAAACCCAAAATGAAATGAAGTAAAAGTCTGTGCTTCCTCAGGTAATGCCTAGGTCCCATAACCATCATAGTTGAAAAAAAGGTTTTCTGCTTACTCTTTCCCACCTTCAGGTTAAAACTTGGGAAATATTTTAAATATTTAAACATTTTAATTGTCATTGGTCCACCTAAACATCTTTTAATATTTTTGTTTAATCTTTAATAATTTAATATTTTGTTTAATGATGTTGTTTAATTGGCATTATAAATTCTAATAAGGGATAATAAGGTATACATTTCTTTCATGGTAATCATATGTCATGGACAGTTCCATTTTAATTTTTAATAGAAAGTTCACTGGAAAATATACCTTAAAACAGATTTTTGTTTCAGTAATCAAAACAGTGGAAATAAACTTAGAGTTTCTTATAGTTTCACCTCTATGCATATTCAGTATTTTGCCACCATAGAGAAAGTTAGTGCATACACGTGTTTGGGGTTTTTTGTCACCATAGTTTGTGAATAGCTCAGGTGGTCAGGGAAGATAAATTTGTGTCACCAAGTTTCAAGTTCACAGTTGAAAGTCCTGGCACTTTTAGTTTTCTCTTCACTGATGGCCAGAGAAATTGGTGAAAGTAAATGCCTAAATCAATGGGGAACTGTCATCATTACTGGGTAAAAAAAATAAACATTCAAATGTATTGTTTGGTGATGGTGGCTCATCACTGTCATCTCATCTAGGAAGAGTAAAATGGTAATATAGATTGATATCTCAACTACATTGTCTAGAACAATACTGCATTATCTAAGGGTGCCTGGGTTAATGGAAGTTAGGGGAATCTGCCATCTTGGACTGCTGGGTGGCTGGTTTAAAAGCTGAGGAAGAAGCCTTGTCTCAGGAACTGGCCTTCTCTAAACCAATTAAGATGCAGATTTAACTGAAAGGAGAACTACATCTCTAAGACTCCCTTGACCTAATTTCTTGGGAGTGTAAATCATCCTCCACTCATTGAGGGCCTAGTACATGGCAAGAACTGAAGTGGTGACCATAGACACAAGGACAAACGTGATATAGGTTCTGATCTCAAGCAGCTTACAATATAACTGGAGAGACAGATAAGAGCAAACATGTTGCTGAACAAGGTTGTCCAGAGAAAAATCAAAAAGACTACAGCTTAATCATAATATGCCTTGCCAAAATGGATGGAGGTGTGCCATGGCTAAGTCTTGGCACAAAAATAATCTATATTCTTAAAAAAGCATGTTTCCATTGCTTCCCATATTAATTCTAACTCTGACAAAGATTTTTTGACAATGTGACTATTTATTAATATGAATTGACATAAATAGCCTCATACTAATGAACCCAATGGTTGATTCACTCCTTGTAGGTCCTAAGGTAATTTTTCTAACAGATATGTAACTAATTATCCACTTTTAATATAAGTTTGAAATATCAAGTTTGTCTTTTAAGAAACCTAAATCTTCAAGGAACATTCAAAGGAACAGAATGTAAAGAAGAAAGAAGAAATGAAGGCAGTGGACAATATATGTGATATCTATTCAATAATTAAAAGTTTACAAACTACTTTAACAAAATATATTTAAACACATAATTTAAATCTCTGTACTCTATTTACTCTGATGGTGAACACTTATTAAGTATGACTGTATGATACATAGGGACATAGGACTGTTAGTGTTAACGATGGCTTCACTGCCTTAACCTGTAAGAGACAACTGAGCTATTTCAGTAACCAATTTCTGCTGATTTTCAAGACCCATGAGGGGTCTGAGATTTTACCCTCTAAGTTAGGCATGAATAATTGATTGTAGTCCTTGCTTTGGAGTGACTGCATGAGGGCAGTTAATCTAACTTGCTCTGTTTGTCTACATCAGCAGCCTGGTGGCATTTGCCTACCCCACCGAATGGCTAAGCAGTAGTTACAGAAATGGGAGCAGGAAAGACATCCAGAAGTGTTGACAGGTATTTCACAAGGGAAATGCAGGAGCTGGGGCCATATTCTGCTAGTTCCAGTACATTTCTTGCTAAGATTAAGGGGACTGTAGATCAAATCATGGTAAGAGCTCTCTGGCTGAGGAATGGCAGATTCAGCAGAGAGTTAAATTTAGGATGCTTGCAACAGTTTGGGAGAGCCATTTTTTCCTGTAAAACTAAGATGCCACTGGAGCCAGGCAAACTGAAAGCTTAAACATACCATTTCCATTTCCAGGTAGGTCTGTACGTGAGGTCTGTAGGACCCTTTCTCACATTGAGTCATTGGGTCTGAGTTGACCCATCCCCAAATGAAAAGAGCAGGCTGGACAGTCATCAGACCTCTATGGGTCGGGAGTTCAGTTTTGACAAGAGCTCAATAGCAGGCTAATAGCTGCTTTTCAAAAGAAATGTACCTGGTAGGGGTGTGCCCTGCAAATTAGGGAGGTGACCAGTCCAAAACCCTCAAAAGAACCTACGAATGGAGGCTGCCTCCCTTTTCCAGAGGCTCTAGTCAGCAAAAGTATTGGTCACAGAGACTTGTATCTCATAGCTTTATTCATGATGTGGGGCTCCAAATACAGAGAGCATGCCACAGCCTATTGGAAAACCTCCAACACAATGTATTTGTTTGGTCCTCACTCAAAGGGTGCTAGTGTTGATACTGGCCAATGTAAAGGTCCAAGTAGAAAGTCCAGGTGACGCACATACTGTTACCAGTACTCAAACATTTCAGGAAGATTCTGGTGTCTTTTTTGTTGGTTGGAGTTGAATACACAGAAGATTTGTTTTGTTTTGGGTGTTGTTGTTGTTTGGTTTTTTTTTTTTTGACTGCTAGAGGGATTGAATATTGTGAATCTGCCCATGTAATCCCATGAAACTTTATTTAACAAGCAAAGCCCTGAGTTTTGTGAGGGCTCATCAGCTATCCCGTCCGATGGGAGTGTGTGACACCACAGTCAAGACCTTGCTAATAGAAGCCTCTGACTTTGTCATCAACAGGGTATCATTAAATAGTTAAAGCTTTGTACTATAAAGGGTAGAGGCAATCATACTACCCATTCTATTGATGGCAAATGACAGAGGAATTTAGCTACCTCTGGAGATAACCAGTAATAATTTGAGGGATTACTACAAGTGTATATTGGCGGTCGTGACACATGAATGTGAGTTGGTCTTTGCCCCAGAAGTCACTGACACAGTCCAAGGTAGTATAGCAAACGTTTCCTCTGTGCAGTGGGTTCAGTTACATGAGCAGTTGGAAATAATCCATTCTGAGCTTTCATTTCTAGTCTTTTTCACTGCCCATACAGGGCTGTTAAAGATTCTGTGTCTCCTCCTACCCATGTTGTCTTCAAGTCTGTAATCAGAGCTGTGGTTTCCTTTTCTCCTCTAGGGATTTTGTACTGTTTATGGGGAGAAACAGGGAGAAGATTGGAAAGTGATTTACATGTTGCATTAGCACTTTGCTACATGTGGCCTGTCCCAGTTTTGATCACCTTTTCAGGCACTTAATGGATGATAAAATATGAACATATAAAACATTAATTCCTGCTATACTATCAGATATTGAAACAACAAAATGGTACATTTAATTGGCCCAAAGGTCTGTCTCCACAAGATCGTGTTGGCTTGTCTTTCCCACTGTGAATCCTAAACCTCATTAGCTGAATCTGAGTGTTCTATAAATCCAAGTGGGAGAGCAACTGGGCATCCGTATCCAACATACCCATAAAAGTTTGATTCCTTATCCTTCCTGAAATTTTCCAGCATACTCAAGTGGGTGCATGTGTCCCTTGATCCCTGTTGGGCATAAGGATACCTTGGCCTCTGATCGTGATTCTCTTTAAACGATAAGTCAAAGGATAGGAGAAGAGAGGAATCAGGGAGCAGGGAAAGAGAGAGGCTTCATGTGTACTTTAAAGTGATGTAACGATGGCTCGTGGAATAACCAAAAGAACTTTGAACGAATTTTGACCCATCCAATACTCTATATGGGGGAGAAAGGTCTTCGTGGCTGACACCATCTATTTCAGCCTTGGGAATTCCTAGACTCAGAAAGCGTAGCCACATTGCTTTTTTGCTAGGGCCCTGGGCTTGCAACTTCTGGCTGACTCAATCTCGGCTGCACAGTGGTGACCTTCTTTAAGGAATCCGCCTTAACTCCGGGCATTAGTTTCCCCATTGTCTAGATGACATCTCTTAAGTTCTTGATAGTATCAATATCAGTGCTGGGAAAGTTTTCCTACACAGCGGTGGTGACCTCAGGATTTATCTAGATTTCTTTGGGTCTCTTTCTCATTCTGTGGTGGGTCAACTCCATCAGAATTCTAAACTCAATCCAGGACAGTAAGAGCTCACATACTAGGCAAGGCTTCATCTATGGCTTTCCACAGGAGTTTTTCTATCTCAGGAAAATCTCCTCAAGAGAGCTAAAGCTCCTTTAGAGCTGCCAGAACCCACTGTAAAAAACTGAGAGATTTTACTGTCACTTCCAAGTGGATCTGAGTTTGGCATGATAGAACGAAGGAGAGGTTTAGCCATAAGACAACCCACTACTTGTCATTATTCCTTAATAAGAAATGTGCCCCATGCCTCCTTCTTTCCCATGTGAACCAGTCAAAGTTCTAATGATTTACCTGGTTTCTGGTCATGGAGTTCTCCCTTTCACACTCCATGTGTGTGTCCATCTCTCTAACTATTGTCTGAAGTGGAGAGAAACTGTCTGCTTACCCAGTACAAATCTTAGTACGAAGTTGTAAGTGGTGCGGCAGATCAGAGGCTGGTCGCCAGATTGGCAAGACTGTCCTTTCACCTAGAGGAAAATTCACAACAGAGCAGCATTTTGACATCTGTATTTACCTATTTCCTGTTACTTAGCCTGCGGTAACCTCCTCAATTCCTCTTCATTAACAGACAAAAAAGTGGAGGGCCATTTATTGCTCAGTTGACTGTATAATTTACTACTGATTCCCACAGACTTTTCTTGAATCCCATTAATGGACCTGTGAGGTCCTTATCCTTCATTTTCCAGAAAGAAATCCATGTCTCTGTTAGCATCCCATCCTCATCACAAACATTATCAAAAACTGTGAAGGGCCTGAGATGTTACCCTGCTTGCATACTGACATAAAAGCCTACCACAGATTCATGGATGCTTTTAGAAGACGTTAGACTCCTGGATCAGAGATGAAGGATAATTTATTTTTCACGACAATAGCAGTAGCAAGTGTATCAGCTTTTTTGTATTGGTTCCCTGAGCCCCAATTTCCCCAAGCAACACAAATCAGACCATATGATACCTAAACATTACAAGAAAGGGACCCTGAACTTAAGGAATGCAATTCTTTTATGATGGATGGCAAGTATGCCTCCCTTTGCTGTAGAAGGAGATGCTATTTCTGGGCTGTTTGCTTTACAAACATCTTTTAAAAATAGTTCAGAACAAAAGCAGCCACTGCTTCTTTCATAAGATGTTCAGAAATGTAAGAAATTCATGGGAAATTGTTTCCCAACCGTGACAAAAGACTCCAATAAATGCTTGTTTTGGTAGGCTCCTTATCTATGGTATGATATATGTTCATCCTTGAGACTTCCTAATGATGGAATGCTTTAAACATGTGAGAACTGAGATTGATTAATTTCTCACTAAGACAGAAACCAAGAAGGAAGATTTTAAAGCACATATATTTAAAGTGCAACGTTAGAGTCTTAGTTACTCCTGACTATATAGATTATAGTGTAAGGCAGATTAAGGAATTGAGAATTTCTATGTCAGGAAATTAAAAATTTGAGCCTAAACCACAGGATATAAGAAATGTCTATGATGTGTAATTATAATAGATTTTAAATAAAAATCATTAAACAAAAATGGGGTATATTCATGTTTCCCCATGGCCTTAATGTTTCTCCAATACTTTACAGTTTTAAGGATAAACTTTTCCAAATAATCAAAGGAAAAAAGGTGCATTGCTGTTTTATTTTGCTTACTTGTAGACTGTTGGTTCAAGACTGAGCATAGCTGTCATTTTTCTCTAATAGGCATCTCTTATACCTCATTCTGGGACACATACCCTTTCTCTGTATTGGTATAATGTGCAGGCTTATCTGTACAATATTGTGACCTTACAACGTCACAATGGCCTGATATGTTTATATACGTTTCACCCACTGGATTACTCTGAAACTGGTTTTCTTACTAATCTTCGTAGTCCTAGTGTCTAGCTCCCCAACTAATACATGGTGGGTATTCAATAAGTATTTGTAGAGGTGAACTGAAATAACAATGTCCATTGACAATGAACTTGCAATCAAATATTTTAGAAAATCATGTCCCATGGGGAAGAACTGAATGGAAGTTGTGTAGAATATTTGAGCTGGAATATTCTTTCAAAGTTCTTAGTGACCACTGGTTTAGTTATAGTCATGTAAATATCCAAACTCTGATGCTCCTTCTTAGTTTTGTAACATTCTAGAGCATTTTAAATTATTTCATATTTATATAATATCACTGAAGAACAAATTATAATCATACTTTCCATGACAAAATTAAGTAGACACTTGGAAAATAAATTCTGTACTTCAATTATTATTAGGTTAGTGTGATACAAAACTTTTCCCCGAGAATTACAACTCATCAACTGAAGGATTCTTACTCTACTTAAAGTAAACACTGCTGGAAAGGGTGCGTACCCTGCACTAACAATAAGAAAAAGCCAGGTGAACTAGAAAATAATAACTTTTCTTGTACTCATCAGAAATCTGAGTTCATAGGGCAAATAAATACCCAGAATTTTTAGCCCATGGGGAGATCCCTTCATGGAGAAATTGGTCATGGTGATGTTGTCATATGTGGCAGAGAACAAAAGAATACCTGGCCATAATACAAGGGGCTAAAATGAAATCAGCTAAAATTTTAATAAATTGCTAAAAGCTGTAAGTAGACTATAATGAGAGCCCCTGTGTGTCCCCTGACACAAGGGGGGTTTGAACTCACAAGTGCTTTTATGTGGACCTCCATCAGGTGCTTATGAGAAATATTAGAAGCAGGGTAGGAGACGAGGGAATAATGTACGTGCAGAGTAGAGGATTGGCCACCACTGTAGGAAGTAAAAAGCCCACCCACTCCAAGTCTCCAGCCCCCATCCTAATTACAAAGTAATTTTAGAGGAATTTGAAGCATTTGGTGAGCTGAAGCTCAGCTCCTGAGTAGGTTTACTCAATGCCACAAACTAATGGCCTTAGAATAGAAGAGGCATGCCCTATTGCCAAGCAGAAATAATTTTCACCTGTCTCAATTGTTTTACACTTGATGTTTGGCATTTAATAAAAAGTGACAAGCTATACAGAAATGCAAGGAAAAAACAATCCATTGTCAAGAGTCAAACAATGGAGAAAACCAGATTGAGGTGATCCAGTGTTGGAATTACCTGACAGAGACTTTAATATAACTATTATTAATGTGTTAAAAGACCTAGTGGAACAGGTGAACAATATGCATGAACAGATGGAGAATTTCAGCAGAAAAATGAAAACTGTAAGAAAGGTTTAAATGAACGTGATAGAAATAAAAGGAAATGTTATCACAGATCATAAATTCTTTCAATGTGCTTATTAGTAGACTCAGTATCCCTGAGAAAAGAATCTGTGAACATGAAAACAGGTCATTAGATATTATACAAACAAACAAACAAATAAAAAGAGACAAAAAGAGTATAAGGGAAAACAAAAAGTTGGAACAAGGCGTCCAAGAATTCTGGAACAATATCAAATAGTCTATTATATATGCAATGGAATTCCAAAAGAATAAGAGCGAGAGACAAAACCAGGAGAAATATTTGAAGAGTTAAAAGAAATCTTCTTTACAAAAACAGGCAATGGGCTAGACTTTTCCTGAGAATTTTTTAGAATAATGAAATTCATCAAATCACATATGCAAAAAATCAAGAGAACTCCAAACAAGATAACTAAACACAAAAGTAATTTATTTTTTATTATATTTTACAAAACAACTGATTCATGATGGGTAGGAAACTTAAAAATGAAACTAGCATTTCACTACAATTAGTTTGAGAAACACTGATCCCTAGACATGCAAACTAACTAAATAAAAATAAGATGAATGAAATAGATCTATGGCCAAACTTGGCTGATGCCTTTTCAATTTCCAATCCTGCCTTAGATGTTCTAAATTTGAGACCTATGCACCAGGGATAACATTGTTCTTGCCTCTTCCAGAACTGATTTCACTGAACTATGCTTTACCGTTATGTTTTCAGTCTCCATTAAGCTCTATGAAACGTATTGTTGAATTTAAAACAAAGATGTTATGAAAAACCCAGTTTACTACATTACACAGGGTCCTTTTATGATGATCTACTATAAATGTTTCTCACTTTGTTTTTCAGAGGAGTCATACTGATTTTATTACTGATCATATTGAATGAGTAATTTTCTTTTTCAATGGTTGCTAGGAAGTTGAGTCAAATTTCTGTCCCTAATGACTATAAAGAGACTTACATTACATATATTTTTAATTATATGATTTAATTTATGAATGAATTTCATGTCTCCTACCCTATTTGGTCAGTAAAAGTTTTTTTTTTCTGATAATGTATTTAAATTTGTAGCAAAGTAAGGAGCAACTAGAAAGATGATGGGTAGTAGAGAAGGAAGGAAGGAAGGGACACATATACTTGGACATGTTTGTATATTGTATATTAAATATCTGAATAAATCTAAAGTACAGTAGTTCTTCATTACATTGTACTTGCCTTGATACCTAGTTGAAAAGAATCTATGAAAATATAAGTTAGAAATTTCAATGTAAAAATAAATGCAGTGGGGGAAATTTACAGCATATTTTACACATAAAAGTAGGCAGTAAAATTTAGCCATGTTTCCTCCATTCAGATCTGTCTGTTCTTAACCAAGTATGAAAATTGGGAGTCACTTCATGATTATCTCCATGTCCATGTGGTCTCACAGTATTTTCAGGTTCCCAATTTAAGGCAGGCCCTATCTGTAGGCAGGCTGCATAACCAAAGAGATAATAGCATCCTACTGAGGTAATATGCTTTTATTCTTAATGGCAACCTGAGGAGTAGATGAACAGTACATATTATTACAGCAATTGTAAGAAAACTTCAGGCCAGATTTGCATCCTGTTCAACTCGGCATGACAATTCTGTGATTCCCGGAAAAGAAGTTTTTATGCTGCTAACCAGGGAAAGAATCCAACCTATTAAGAACAATTACATGTGGTTTTCAGCTCTCTACAATGGGAGTTGAAACTCTGTATAATTAATTATACTTTATGCAGATAAAAAGAAAAGTTTAAAAGCAAACTGCTCTGCTGGTAAAAGTATGAAAAATATTGAAAGCCCATTTATTATCAGTAGTTTCATAACCATTGCTAAGCTTTGTTCTAAGATTTTGAATATGTTAGGTTGAATTTTATGGAAGAAAAAGTAATTGTAATACTTTTAGCTTACATGACCTTCCTTTTAAGACTCATTGAGAACTTCTTGATCACTAATTAAAGTTGCTAAACAGTGAACTTCTATTGCATAAGAGCATTTTTCCGGCTGTTGAGACAGAGCCACCTCTAAAACAGGGTATAGCAACCCACAGACAAAATAAAAATTGCTTATAAAAGGAAAGGACTCTTCATTCAATTGAAACAGCAAGGTCCAGAAAACATACAAGTCATAGTTACCTAGTCTGAAAATTGTCCAAATCCTTGGAAAACTGTCCAAAGTCAATTTCTCTTTATCCCATAATTATTCTCCTGAAGCACATGAAATGTTTATTGACATACACGAGGTATAAAGAGTCCAGAATGTACTAGAAAGTTCATTTTTTCAAACCAAACAATTGTATAGATGAGCTATGTACTTTCTTAAATTTATGTGTCTTCTGATACATCAAAATACAGACATATGTATACACATGTAGATATTATGTACATACAAACAGAAACTGCCGAATGAATAAATACACATAAATATACTCTCATGCCAAGGCAATACATATACTTGAAAATATACTTACACATAAAAACACACATCAGTAAACATATACACAGGTACATAGATACACACACATAGGCATGCCTAACTTATTTAAATATTTGAAATTCAGAAAATGTCAATTCCTAAATTTGCTATAAAGACAAACACAAATACTTTCAACTTGGGAGGGGAACCCATGGGACAAACAAAAAGACATGAAAGATAAACCCTATACAAAGCTAGATGAACAAGGTAAATCTGACTTGTTTGTAGTATTTTTTCAGTATTCTCTTCTAATTTCCATCTTAGTTCTTGATCCTTGTGGATTCATTCTTTTCTTCTGTTCCTTCTTTGAGCACATCAGCCCTCAGAATGAAGCAGCCCCAGGAGCAGAGGCAATCTCTGCATCTACTTTAGAAGGGGTAGAAATAGATCATCATTATAATTATTAAAAGTGGTAGAGGAGTACATCATCATTATAACAGTTATTAAAAGATAATTGTACGTGACATTATTGTTAGGCGCTATAAAACTCTATTATTCACTTAGTCCCTGCTTTACCTAGGAAATTATATCCAATATGAAATCAAATCTACAGAGCAAAAAATGTAGAAAAAATAATAAATCGACATCTAAATGGACTGTAAAATATAATTCATGTAGAACAGTGCATGTTCTCACATCATTTGCTAAAATTATTGTCTTTATTCCACAAACATCTATTATACTAGTATGTGAAAGTTTCAGTGCAAGATAAATGACTTGGATTAGCAAATGAATAAACTGGCATGACTCAATTTAAGATGCAACAGAACAGAATGGCTCTTTACCAGATGCTTACTATTCATAAGGGCAGTTTCATTCTGTGATTAGGAAACCACCAGCTACATCCTTTTACTTTTGCCTCCCTGGACCCAAACCTTGCCCTTATACTGAACTCAGTGTGCTTGTTTAAGAGGTGCAAAGAGAGTTCTAAAAACTCTTAACTAGAGTTGAAGTAAGAGAAATTAGCCTTATTTTTCTTGCTTTTTCAACTTTTAAATTTTTAAGAAAGATCTGTTTTGGCAGCAACTGCCCCTTACTTACAAAGCAGAAACATGAGATAAATGGGTTAGAAATTAGGAGGTACTGGTGGCTTAGATAAGAGGAGATAAGCAAGACTTAAATAAAAGAGCATAGGCAAATGAGCTGTAGTTTTCTAAAAGCTCTGATCAGAGAGGGATGAGTAACCATCAACTCAACTCACATAAGCTCATAGAGTTACTACAGATAGAAATCTTTATTGGAAATAAAATGATACAGCCATCTTCTCTAATATGTTATGCCCTTGAGACTGGAGAGAGGGAAGGTGAAGGAGGAGGGAGGGATTTAATTATGGAACATTATTGACTGACTATTATTTGTATGACAAAAGATTCATGAACACTTTAAAAACATCTTATTTCCTCCTCTGTCTTTCTTGGCTCAGTAAATGTCACTCTGCATTTATGCATGAAGGTCCATGCATAAATTATCTGTCTCCTTTGCCACCCATAACTTTATTTCCTCTTTACCTTAATTGTTTTCCTCTTATCCCTTAGTCCCTATTTCTCCCATGCTTCTAATACGTTTAGTTTCTTCCATTTTAAGAAGTCATTTTGGAAATACAGGAGCTCACAGTCTTGTAGACCAATGTGGCATCTACCTAGGAGCACTTTAAAAGTTACCTCAATTTTAGGCAGATATAATGTCAAAATTCAAGTTTAACATCTGCAAATGAATACCTGTGGCTTTAAATTTCTTTTATATGTTTGAACCAAAACATTTACACTTCAGAATAAAGATCTTATATAAATACTAAATAGCTTTATATAAAAAACTAACTTTCATCTTCAACATGTCCTTTTTAAACTAATATTTGCCCTAATTTGGAAAGGTTCTGAGTAGATTTATATGCTGCAAGAGTAGCAAATTATGAAGACTAAATGTATCTCTAAGATTTGCCACTATAATTAAATAAAATCTACAGCAATGTTAATCTAAAACATTGAATCTGTCTATGGATTTCATAATATTACTACACTGCATACTTATTAGGCATAAATGTTGTCATTCACATAAATGACTGTCATTAAGAATTACTTTTGGGCTTCCCTGGTGGCGCAGTGGTTGAGAGTCCGCCTGCCGATGCAGGGGACACGGGTTCGTGCCCCGGTCCGGGAGGATCCCACGTGCCGCGGAGCGGCTGGGCCCTTGAGCCATGGCCGCTGAGCCTGCATGTCCGGAGCCTGTGCTCTGCAACGGGAGAGGCCACAACAGTGAGAGGCCCGCGTACCGCAAAAAAAAAGGAATTACTTTTATACAGCCAAACTAACTTTTTGATTTTCCTCTTTCTATTTTGTCAGTGGGGCCATTAGTGGTGATAGCTTCCCCAAATACCATATGTATTTAATCATGATTATCATTAACACAAACATCATAACATAAATAAACGCTTCTTCCATGAATAAAACAAAATCCAGGATCTTAAGTTTCTTTTATTGGAAGGTTCTTCACGGATCCAGAGTCTGTGATTAATAATCCTTGCTGTGGTTTGTATTTTGAGACATCTTGAAGAAGATGAGAGAGGAAAGCACCTCTAATCCATTCTAACCATCATCATCCTCCTTTCTGCTTTTACATGAAATTTATTTAAACCAAACTTGATAACTGTGCTTCTCAAATTTTAATGTCCATATGAATCACCTAAAGATACTGTTAAGATGCAAATTCTTATTCAGTAGGCCTGAGGCAGGACCTGGGATTTACAGGGAACTCCTAGGTGAACTGCTACTCTGTGAACTACACTTTGTAGAGCAAGGCTCTATGGAACTCTGAAGGCAAAGACCATCTACTTCAATGGCTCCTAACCAGGAGCCTATGAATCTCCCATGTTCATACACAGGTTTTAAAATTCCATGAGTCTCAAGGAATCAAATGCAAAATTTTATAGGTATATGGATATGAGCATTTTTTTCTTTTCTGGAGAGTGAGTTCATAGTTATCAGATTCTGCAGGAGGCCTATGACCTAATTAAGATAAGGGGCAACTGATTTAATCTGTTCCATTTTTAGATGAGTGAACCAAGTTCTAAGGAGGTTAAATGCTCTGGCTCAATTAATCAAAGCTAGGACTTGCTTGCATCCAGGTCTCTGGTGCCTAGACCAGGGGCTTTCAGTGGTACTAGATTGTCTTTCAAGTGATGATTAGAGAGGATGAAGGTTTAATAATTCAGTAAATGAATGAAATAATGAAGGAACAAATAAACAGGTGAATATGAGCACATTCATGCAAATGAGGTAGGTTTTTTAAAATTTTTTTTTTCTTCTAGGGAAAAGCATACTTGGTCTTGGCATAGATTGGAGGAGAAACTGTGGTATCAATGAGATTTAATGGCTTTGATATGGAAGAAGGTGGAGAAACAGAAAAGGGACAGAATTTAAAGATGAACCCCTCAATTTACCTTTATCTCTATCTGGATAAAACTATGCAAATGCTCAATTAACTAGCCTCTAGTGTGAAAAAAATCAATTGTTAAATGTTGAAAATGAAAAACAAATCTTTGAATCTTCAGAGAAATGTACTCACAAACTATACAATGATGTTTTCATTAGCCATTTATGCCTAATTATGAGGACAGAATGGCAGAATTACAGGTTCTTAAAAGAATTACTCCAGTGATGTGTGAGGTGACTGGTACAGTAGTTTAATAATGGATTTATAATATCAGTGAAACCTGCATATCAATACTGACCAAGACTTTACTCTGGGCTATGATTCTAAAGGTGTTAGAAGTTTCCAGATAAGATAGCTAATTAGGGCCTAAAACAGATGCTTGAAGCATACACGGGTTACCACCTCACCATGGGTGGATGGTGCCCTTGAACAGACAGAGAGCAATGCTTCCATGCCTTGCCTAAAAGTCAATGGACTAGTAAGATGTTTAAGATAACAATGGACACTTTCAGATAAAAGAAATGCAAAATTTATAGTCATAAGAGTTTTAAGAAGGTGTGGTTTTCTATTTAAGTACCAATTATAGAATCAAATCAGAAGAGGAGTAAAATTGTTCAGAGGAAAGGTGCAAAAAGATTGCAGATATTCATCACAGAGGATCCCATGTCATATCTGGGTCAGATGAATTCACTCTATCTTGGAATCGAAGACAGTTTTCTAAGTAATATTAGAAAACTAAGGACATCTCAGGCTTCTGTTAGCAGAATGTCTGGCTAATAAGGCAAACAACCACTTTTTTATTTTCCCTCTTTGCCATTCATTATCCATCTAAACTATAAAGTTAATTTGGAAAAGGAGAAATGTTGGAGACTATGAGGAAAATATTAGGTAAGTCTCTTTAAAACTGTTCTATCATAGTTGAATGCTATTTAAAGAATTCAGAAGAGGTTTGGCATTTCTAGAAAAGCAGTTCTCTTTCAAGAATAGTAGCTGGGGAAAAAAAATATGTCCAAGATGTTCCCCATCAGCTGCCAGAGATCTATTTAAATTGCAAATCTGACTAGGTCCAGTCTGCTCTTCAACATCCATCAGTGGCTTCTAATTGACCTCAGGATAGTGTTTGAACAGCTTGAAGTGGCCTTGAAACCTTTCCTGATCTGTTTCTAGTTTATGTCCCAAATCTCATCTCCCACTGGTCCTCAGTTCATATTTTAAGCTATAGTAATACTGACTTGAAAGTTTTTCCTTGCACTCATCTATATGAAAATGTTTTTCTTTTCTTTAGCTTATACTCTCTTTGTACATGTAGCTCCCTTCTTGGCCTGGTTAATTAATTCAAAACTAAGCTATTACCTCTTCCAGGAACACTTCCACAAACAACCAGCCTGGGATAATTGATCCTCACCCCAGGTTTTCAATATCTCTACCATAGCAGTTAATGTATTATTCTAAAATTATGTTAACTGTGCCTGTCTTTCCCTCTACATTGTATAATAAGACAAGAACCATGTTTTCATCTTTGTATCCCTATCCCTAAGCTCAGTGATGGGCACATAGTAGGTGCATATGGAATGTTTGTTTTTTCAGCTTTATTTGGGTATAATTGACAAAATTGCAAGATATTTAAAGTATACATTGTGGTGACTTGATATACCTGTACATTGTGAAAGGATTCCCACCATAGTTATTTAACACACCCATCACCTCACATATTTATCTTTTCTTTCTTTTTTTTTGTGGTGAAAGCATTTAAGTTCTACTCTTTTAGCAAATTTCAATTATATAATTCAGTGTTATCAACTATAGTCAGCATGTTATACTTTAGGTTCTCAGACTTTATTCCTCTAATAGCTGAAAGTTTGTGCCTTTTACCAACTTCTCCCTATATCTCCCATCCACCTAGTCCCTGGCAATCATTTTTCTACTCTCTGTTTCTATGAGTTTTAATCTTAATATATTGTTTAAGATTCCACATATTATAAATCATACCATGCAGTATTTGTCTTTCTCTGTCTGACTTATATCACTTAACATAATGCCCTCAAGTTTCATCCATGTTGTTGTAAATGCAAGGAGTGAGAATTTTCTTCTCCTTCATGGCTGAATAATATTCCACTGTGCATGTGTGTGTATGACATCTTCTTTATCCATTCAACCCTCAATGGACAGTTAGGTTGTTTTGCTATCTTGCCTATTGTGAATAATGCTGCTGTGAACATATGAGTGCAGAAATCTGTTAGATATCCAGTTTTCATTTCTTTTAGGTATATACCCAAAAGTGGATTGCTGGATCATATGGTAATTTTTAAAAATTTTTTGAGGGCTCTCCATGCTATTTTCCATCCTGGCTATAACAATTTACATTCCCACCAACAGTGCCCAAGGATTCCCTTTTCTCCACATCCTTATACAAACTTGTTATCTCTTATCATTTGGATGATAGCCATTTTAACAGGTGTGAGGTGGTATCTCATTGTGGTTTTGATTTGCATTTCTCTGATGATTAGTGATGTCAAGCCCCTTTTCATATACCTGTTGACCATTTATATTTCTTCTTTGGAAAAATGTCTGTTTAGATCCTCTGACTTTTTAAAAATCAGATTAGTGTTTTTTGGGTTTGTTTTTGGTTTTTGTTTGCTATTGAGTTTGTATAAGTTTCTTATATATTTTAGATATTAACCCCTTATCAGATATATGATTTGCAAACATTTTTTCCCTTTCCATAGGTTGTCTTTTCATTTTATGGATGGTTTCCTTTGTTGTGAAGAAGCTTTTTAGTTTGATGTAATCCTACTTGTTCATTTTTGCTTTTGATGCCTCTGATTTTGTCATCAAATTCAATTAACCATTGCCAAGACCTATATTATAGAGAGGAAATGCTTTTTTAATTGAACTGAGCACCACATTATATATGCCATTGATTGAAACCAAGGTGAGGGAGTTCAGCTAGTGCCAATTATGTGAATTGCAGGCATGAAACATGGAGGAACTTCTCAGCCCTCAGAGTTTGTGGTGGTGACTCACCCCTTCTTCAACAACAGTCATGTCCATGCTTACTGCCTACTCTCCACTAGCTTCCCATCAGTTCATTAACATGCCTCTAAGTCCCTTTAATCACTGGACCTAACACTCCATCCTCATTTAATACCATTTACCCTTTTCCTCATTTTTGTTCATTCCATTTCTTGAACTTGACAAGTTTGTTTTCACTACAGGGCCTGTGCATGTGATATTCTCTCTGTCTGGGTTCCTCTTCATGTATCTGGGTCTCAACTCAAGCATTACTTCCTCTTCACAGAGGAGGTCTTAATCACTGTATCAAAAGTAGCCAAACTCCCTGTCTCAGTCACAATATCCTGTTCTGTCATGTTCATATTACTTACACCATTTGAAAGTTTCTCTTGTTTATTATCTGTCTTCACTGCTACACGTTAAGCTCCAAGAGGAGAGCAATCTTGTTCTTTGCTATATCTCTGTCACCTAACACAGTCCAAGCATTAGCACATGATCAATAAGTATGTGTAGACCTAATGGAATAAATAATATATTTCCTTTACATATTGGGTTTCTTATAAAATATTATCTGTACAAGGGGTTTTTGGATTAAAAATATGTGGGAAGATCATACCTCTTGGACTTTTGAATTCAAAGTATTTCTCTGTCTCTTCCTCTCCTTCTTGCTTGCTTCCTTTCCTACTTTCTTTCCTTTTTAGTTTCAAATATTTATCAGATTTACGTTACATGCCATGTACCAATAATTAATACATCATTCTATGTACTGTGACCTTAAATAAGATATTTAAAAATTTTAACTTGTTCAGAATATTGTACATTATCTTGTTAAGCAGCGATTATAAATGATTTGTCCTTGTTATTCAAGTTCATAACATAATGCCTATACATACTTGTTTAAATGGTCCATGTATCTAAGGTTCATTTAGGAGAACAAAACACATACTATTTGAGATCCTGAAAAATGCCAACGGAGAAGGACAACAATAAATTCATTTATTTATCTATCAAGTCGCTAGTGCAGTCATGTGGTCTAAATAGAACATTGCCTACAGCTGGTAGTCCAAAAGTGAAAAGGCACAGCAGTGCAAAGCCATGGCATGTTCCTGGAACTACAAGTATTCAATGTTCTTGGAGAAAAAAGACAGAAGTAGAAAAGGAAAGGAAGTGGTGGGAGGTAAGGTGATACAGATAAGGATCAGATCACAAAATACCTTTAGTGACAGGCAGTTGATCTTAAATTTTATACTGCAGGTGACGACTCCAATTCTGTAGGCTCCTGGGAAACAGAGTAGAGTGGTAGACAGGGTAAACCCAGATACAGTACTCCAAATGAAAGAAATGAGGAGGATGAGAGTGGTGCAGTGTGGATGGAGGAGTGTCCATGTAACAAATACCTATTTTGGAGGTAGTATCATTGGAACTTGAATGATGCAATGTGGGGTTGAAGGTCAAGGAGCAATCAATCTCTGATTATTTCCTGGTTTTGGCTTGGTGGTGACATTTAAAAAGATACCGGAAGGGGGTCAAATTCGTTGGGGTTGATGTTAAAGCACTTTCTCTGTACTTGAACTTTATCATTTTTCCTTGCTTTTAATCTGTAGAAGGTATAGTGAGAGGTGGAAGAGGAGAAACTGATCCACCAGAATTCTCAGGTTTTGAACCAAAGTGTTTGCTCTTTGCCTGCTGCAACTGCCCACTCCTCCGCCAGCTGTAGCCCAGTTCCTTAGTCTTCCTGCTTCTTTCCCCTGTACTTGGCGGGTGTGCATCCTAATGTCTGCCTATTCCTCTCTCCAGTTTTCACTCCCCTGGCCAATCTTGCAAAACACAAGTCTCTAAACACTCTGTCTACACCTGTATCTTTCCCATCTAGTAGATTGCCAACTTCTTGAGGGCAGGGTTTATGTGTACCAGGAAGCAACCACCAAAGTGTCTGACAAAATGAATATTTGATGCACTGAATTCTTATTTAACTGTTCTCAAGCCCCCAAAAAACAGGGAGAAGGATTCTCTATCACTCTTAGTTCTTCTCTATTGTGCTTTGTACAATATATGATTTACGATTTATAATCTGTATGTAAATTGCATATACCTTGTATAAATGAGTCAAAATTAAATATTACCTTGTTGCTAGTCCCTGAATATAAACAGACATCTATCCATATTAAGATAAATGATTTTCATATGGTTTTCCTTCCGAAGTCATGTTTCTGCATAGTAAAATAATGGCAACCCTGCAGAGGCATTGGCCGCATAGGGTGGGAGATATATTACTGGGCCAAGTGACTCTGCCACTAACCTGGCCCTGAGACGGACTTGAGAGGTGCATCTTTTAACAGTCCTGGACATTAGTTTTCTCGTTGATAAAAGCACATTTCTAAGGGCATCTCTAGCTCCAAATTTCTCTGATCTATGTTTTTTTTTTATTTGAATAGGACACTAAACAATCTGTTAATATATTTATAGTCACCACTTCTACCTCTTATTAATCCTGATGAGTCTCTTCTTGTCATAGCCTAACCCTATTGTGGAAAAATATCATTGAAGAACAGTATTTTCCCTGATATTATGTTTCTATGGAAATAAAGAAAAGAACAGCAATTATTATATGGATAATTGAGAAAAAAGGTTTACTGGAAGTGTCCAAGAGATTAAAGCATAATTTTTTTTGACTGAAATTGACCTTCACTTCATTATTTGCTCATAGGGAAGAATACACTGTTGTATTTCATATTTTGACAATCAAAAATAAAATAGTTGGCATCCACAAGAATACATATCACTAAAATATCTAGAAACTTTCTACAGAATGCCAAATATTTGCATAATTGACTTCCATTTTTCTCTTTTTAAAAATTGGATTTTTTGAACATCTGAAGTACTTTTTTCTATTTCTAAAATAAAATTATAATTCTTTCCTGGTGACATTACAATAATTTCAACAATAACTGGCTCTGATTTCACACTGAGTTATTCTTTAGGTTTTAATCGCCATAACATGTCTCAAACAGTTGGGAAAACAAACAAAAAATCTTTAGCACTATTTTGGTTGAGATTATAAAGAGAAAATAATTGTGAAAAATAGCAACATATAAAATATAAGATAGTTACAGTTTCACAGAGCCATTAGGTTTCCAATATATAGATATATACATATTTATGTGTTTATATATGTGTATATATATACATATCTGTGTATATATATTTGTGTGGGTATATATACAAACACATACACACACATATATGTTTATTTTTCTTTAACAAAGGAATAAAACTGTACCATGCCAGATGTTTTGTAGCAAGTTGTATAGTTAGCACGTTTTCATTTTGTTTCACATTTTTGCTACTAATGCAATATTTCTTTTGGGCATTATCATCAAAATTTGTACTTTTCAAGAACCTGACTCCAGACTGGAGACCGACTTACAACTCTCATGCTCACGCCCACACGTCCCCAGGTTCAATCTGGTTGAATCAGAGCTGGATGCCCCATTGTGTCCACAGGACCTAGGGTCTCCTGCAACCTCTGACACATGGCTGAAGTGGGGGTCAGGGCAAACATGGTTATGCCTATAGTGGCACCATCAAAACTAGCAATTCTGGATCTAGAGGCAAGCAGCAGAAATCCTGCCCTTAGATATAAATATGGTACCCCCAGATAGGTGTTAGGAACGATGCCTAAATCTGGTAGCTTCTTATTTTAACGAATAGGTGCTTAAATTTTTAAGATTGTTTCTTTAAAATTTTAAATCCTTTAATTTTTTTTCCATCTTATTTTGAGATATGTAAAACATAGAAAATTTGAAGGAATTTTATATACACCCACTACCTAGATTTTACAAGTAGCATTATATTATATTTATTTTGTGCTTGGGTATCTATTGATTTCATCTTCCTGTTTTGGATGCAAAGTCAATTGGAGACATCACACACTTTACCTGTACACTTCAGCAGGTGTATCATTAACTAGAGTTTTCAGTGTCTCTTGATGGTTCTTTTCTTTCCCTTTTGAGTTATTTAATGTGGATTTGAGAGATGGATACTTTAGAGTTTAACCAAGTCTTAGAAATAATGAGACCCTAAGTCCTACTTTGACAATAAGAACAATATCTAACATTTATTGAGCTCTTACTGTGTATGACAGACCCTGTTTTAAAATTTTATGTATATTACTTCATTGAATTCTCACAAAATCTCGATGACGTGGGTCCTATTATTATTCTCATTTAGAATTAGAATTAGGGAGTTAGAGCCTACAACAGGTATTAATTAAGGCTTCTTTGATTAACCTCTCTTTGTGCAAATAAAATATGCACTCAGCATTTTAGATGTCTCTATAATAGTGGTTATCCGACATCAGTCTGCCATTGTGCTTCTTGACTAAACTTTTGTGGGTGTGACAAAATAAAATACATTTAAAAAGTAGTGAGTTTTGGGCTTCCCTGGTGCCGCAGTGGTTGGGAGTCAGCCTGCCGATGCAGCGGACGCAGGTTCGTTCCCCGGCCCGGGAGGATCCCACGTGCCGCGGAGCGGCTAGGCCCGTGAGCCGTGGCCGCTGAGCCTGCGCGTCCGGAGCCTGTGCTCCGCAACGGGAGAGGCCACAACAGTGAGAGGCCCGTGTACCACAAAAAAAAAAAAAAAAAGTAGTGAGTTTTTATAACCTTTATTTGAATCAGTTCATAAGATTCTCATTTATTCTAATATTATACCTCATAATTGTTTGATGTCAAATGACATTGCTTTTATTAAATTATAATAACAATAGATGGCAGGCATATTTTGTATGGTTGGCTGTTTTTCTTTAATTGTTTTATTGTTCTTACTGGAAAGAAAATATCAATATTATTTTATTTGAAGATTTTCTGGTCCATAAAATCCCCAAATCTGATAACCCTCGGTTTTTAGCACTATATATAGTGCTTATATATATATTTCTATGTATATATTCTCTCTATATATATAGAATATATTCTATATATATATTCTATATATATTCTTATATATTTCTATATATAAGAAATCTTATATATTTAATTTTTGATTTAAGAAAATTAACAAGGTTATGATTATTAGTTATTCAAGAACAAAGTTGCTTTGAATGATTAATCTTGTCTGAATAGCATACTGTATTCTCTTTTAATGGTTGGAAAGAATGATCCCACCGGCCTTTTTATAATCTCCCAGGGCTCAAGTCAAATAGTCTCTTAGGTTCCTGTTCTGACACTTGACTCTCTTATATCCAAGGGATTTCTTTTTGAAGAGCATATGATAGAGAAGCTGCAAATACATTTTTAAATGACAAAAAGGATAGGGATATCAGTATCATTGAAAAAAAAATGATTTAAAAAAAACCCAACACTCTGTTGCTATCTGATCAAGAGTTGGCAGCCTATACAGATTCAGGTTTCAACCACCTTGGAGTAATCTTGTTGTCTTTGACTCCATTTCATTTTGTCTGCTTTAATGTGACTTTAGCTTGGACTTGTACCTTTCAAAAGTAATATTTGATGTAAAAAAAAATAAACCATAACAGTAATTTATATGACTATGTGGGTAAATAGATATGGGGAAGAGGGAGGAACAAAAGTACCAGAGACATTATAACTTACATAATTTTTGTACATATTCCACATTCAAAAGAAAATTAATGTACATGTGTACAAATTAAAGCCTTTCTTCTCAGTGATTTTTTCCATTATCTATAATTTGCTTCTAAATTGAAGGAATGAGCAAAGACCAAGTTAAGGCAGCATGACCCAAATAATTGTCCTTAAACCCAACTTTGATTCCTCATTAAATTTTCTAAATTTAGTCATTTAACTTTTGTTGGCACAAAGAAACAGACCTTACTTAACAGCCCATTTGCATTTACAATTACTTACATTTCAGTGGAAATATTCCAAAAATCCTTATCTCTTGAAAAGCTCAATCATGCTTGATATAAACCATGCAAATAAAGAACCAAACTTTATTTGCCAGCAGTGCTGCTGGATCAAATATTTGACATATTTTCTTCTTACATTGTTTGACATTTTTATTGACACAGAATCTCTCAACTAACAAACAGGAATGAATTGAAACTCTTGGATTAGATCAGTAGTTTGTTCAGTTTATTTTCCTAATTTAAAATCACATTATTAAGAGCCATACTCTAAGTCTTCACGATAAAAATTATTTTATTTGGAAATACTTTTAAAAATTATTTAATTACCATATTGAAGAGTAATATGAGTTTTAAGTTATACTTTTGTTATTCTAGTTCTGAAAGTACTGTATAAATTAATCATTTTAGTTAAACAATAACAATCTTAGCATAAGTCAATTCACCTGTTTATTTTAACATTAATGACTGCTGATGCGTACAGTCTTATATGTTCTACCTGTCATACGAATATTTCAAAATGCTTGATAGGTGACTGATCTCATTTGATAAAGGAAGGCACAATACAGGAAGTCAATCTAGATCGGGTTCATGAAAGGGGCAATATGGGCCAGTCTCATTGGAGGAGAGAATGTTGGGACTCGGCGAGTTAGGCATGTGGCAGATGGATCCTTTGGCAGGATGAGATGGGCCAAATTGTTCCATCAACCATGATAATCAGGGGGCAAACCAAGAGGTAAAAATCAGAAAGCAAAGGCAAATCATGCTGGAACAAAGTGACCAGTGGAAATGTCAGAACAGGGGCTCAGCAAATGGAGACAGTCAAACTGGAAGAAAGATAAGTGGGTACTGTTGGAAAAGCAAGAGCAAAAATCAAGAAGTAAGAGTAAAAAAAAAGAGTAAAAAAAAAAAAGAAGTAAGAGTAAGCTGAAGCAGGTGGGACCTAGATGAACTTTCAGAGTGTCAGGTAGTACTTGGCCTGGCTCTCAGATGCTCTTCCAGATGTCTTTTATTTTAGGTTGTTTCGTTTGCAACCTACGTCTGGTTTCTGATATCATCATTTAATATATTCACTTTTTTGATTCCTAGATAGTTAATTATTCAATTATGTGCTTCATTTTTTTTTTATGTGCTTCATTTTTGAGCATAATTTTAAACCAGACACTATACTCAGTACTGCTGTTGCCTAAAAATCCCATGGAATGAGAAGTAACTAATGACCATCCAAAAAACAAATTACTATTTGGAATTTGACTAGTAAGGTATGAGGCAGAGAAGATTCAGGGGATGTCCAGGGATCCTACATAATATTATATAGTTCCTGCAGGGTAAATGATTAACAAAAAGGAGTAAGGGATAGAAAGGAGAAAAAAGCTACTCCCAAGTTTTTTACTTGGGCAGAGGGTGAAATGGTAGTTCCAGTCATAAATCTGGGAGCTAGAAGACAAGATAATGAAAAGTGAGTTTATTTTGTTATAGTGACTTAAGGTAACTGTGATACTGTGTTGCATCTAGATGAAAAAGTGCATGTTCCCATGGAACTGAAGCTCAGGAAAAAAAAGAATAATCTGCCCTGGAGATTCTGATTAGCATATATTCACTCATTCAGCAAATATTTCTGATCACCACCTGTGTACCTGGTGTGCAAAATCGGGGAAACTAAGCAAAGTACATCGGAGCTGGTCCAAAGTCTGGTTTTTGGGTGAGTGTGGTGCAGACTCAGTAAAGCCAGATGTTAAGACCAGGGACCTTTAAGTCAGATTTCCTGCAACTGAATCCTGATTCTGCTACCTCCTACTAGGGTCTTCTTCAACAAATTATTTTATCTTACTGTGCTTCAGTTTCCTATCCTCTAAAATAGACATAATGATAGAAGTATCTTCTTCGTAGTTTTGTAGTGAGTTAATGTATATAAAGTTTCTAGAAAAGTGCCTGACACGTGGTAGCATTTTAATAAATACTAATGATAATTATGGAAAGGCAAGAAGGCAACCATGACAAGGGTGTTACTGAAGGAAGAGTTCGGTTGGTTTATGCCAGGAAGTAGTGGGTGAGAAGTAGAGGGGGACATACGGAGTCTCAGGAAATAGTCCCTTCTTCACAAGGGTGTAGCCTCGTCATCATTATCCTCCAGAATCCCTAGTTCCCAGGCTACTATCCTGTAGCCTCTAAGAATCATATAAGCCAGTAACATCTTTTCATGAGATACCAGTCACCCATATACTAAAACACATGCTACCCACTGATAAAATTCAGTATTTAAATTACATAATAAAAACATGTATTTATGCACAATTGATGTATTTCAGTCTAATAAAGGAATTATACTTAATCTTATTATTAAGTCAGTAAACAAATCCTTACTTCTTCCTTGTCTCATGTGAATGAATCCATGCTGTTTCAAAGTCAACATCCAAGGGAAGCTATCAGTGATAGATTTGAACAGGAAGGGTGATTTTAATACTTGTCCATGTGTGGTTCAGTGGAAACGAACAGGAGATCTACCAGATTGTTGGCCCCAACATTTTCAAGTTTGGGAAGGAAAAACACTAATTGGAAAATATTTTTTACTTTTTAAAAACTCTCTGTTACACCTATCTTTATTATTTCCTTTGGGTTATGAATTATTTGAGCATCTCTCTATTTTCATTTACAGAAAAGAGAGAACTAGGGACTTGGATTGTAAGAAGACCTTGGTGAAAGGGTGAAATTCTCAACATATTGACATAGCTAACATGGACTGAACAGTTATCAGGTGTCAGACACTGTATGAAATACTATATGTCATTTATTCCTCATAATAATTCTATGAGACAGATATGATATTTATTTTCAATTGAGGAAAGTGAGAAATAAAGTAACTGCCTAATGGAAGAAGTCAAGGTAGGAATCCAGGCTGTACTTGAGCTGTTTTTCATTTTGGTTTATGATTATCATGTTCATTCATTTCTGCCATGTTTATTGAGCACTTAATACATGCCAGGTAATTATGAGTAACAATATCTCTATTCCTATGACATATTCAGTGTTTTATTTTTGTTAATCCGTGGCGAACAGCAAGATCTCCAAAAATTTTAGAAAAGAATTTATGATGCAAATCTAACTATATTGCTCCCATGGAGCAGCCTCTCAATATATACCTGATGGATTTGGAAAAAAATACAGTAATAAAATTAAGTATGTAGTAGGTACTTGGCACATGCTAGAAGATTTAATCTTTATAATCAACATTAATTTAGTCATTCTATTTGCAGGAGAAACTGACATTCAAAGAAGTTAAATAACTTACAGAGCTAATGAGAAGTGGAGACAGAATTGCCCAATATATTCAAGGGAAGGTTTGTCTAAGCAAATGGCTCTGCAAAGGTTCAAGGGAAGGTTTGTCTAAGCAAATAAGGGAGCATATGCAGCCTACTCTAAGTCCTCATTAGTTCTTCACAGTGTATGTTGCCCTGCTGAAGTTGTTAAGAAACTGCTGTAGTAATGAACCCTGTTTAGTATTATTTTAGTACCTTTTTTTTCCTAACATCTTTATTGGAGTATAATTGCTTTACAATGGGGTGTTAGTTTCTGCTTTATAACAAAGTAAATCAGCTATACATGTACATATATCCCCATATCCCCTCCCTCTTGCGTCTCCCTCCCTCCCACCCTCCTTTTCCCACCCCTCTAGGTGGTCACAAAGCACCGAGCTGATCTCCTTGTACTATGCGGCTGCTTCCCACTAGCTATCTCTTTTACATTTGGCAGTGTATATATGTCCATGCCACTCTCTCACTTTGTCACAGCTTACCCTTCCCTCTCCCTGTGACCTCAAGCCCATTCTCTAGTAGGTCTATGTCTTTATTCCCATCCTGCCCCTCGGTGGATGGACCTAGAGTCTGTCATACAGAGTGAAGTAAGTCAGATAGAGAAAGACAAATACCGTATGCTAACACATATATATGGAATCTGTTTAGTATTATTGAAGCTATCATCCCTAAATTTATATAAGCAGATCTAGGCTGAATAATAGCAAATGGCACCATTTAATCCAAGCACCACACATACTGTTTAACCAGGGTCAGCTACATAATTTGTGGAACCAAGTGCAAAATGAAAACGTAGAGGCCCTTGTTCAAAATGTAGGAAAAATGTGCCATTAAAAGTATTAAATATAAATTTTTTCCTTTCTTCTGCAGTCTTTCTCTTGACATGTCATGATGCATATTATTTGTTATTTGGTATTAGTCTAAGTAAAGAAAAATTAAAGTTGTAAATTATTAGCATGAGTTTTACTATTCTTTATATTGTGTAACGCCAGTCATAAATGCAAATGTCAGAATATTTAATTTACATGTGAAATCACCAAAAATCATAATTCATGTCTCATAGTCATACATGCATGTATATTCCATTCTTATTAGAACAATGAAAATTCTGCCCAAAATTATCTCAAGTGTTTTTATTTTACTTTTTGATATGTACACATTCTACCAACACGTTCTTACTCATGAGTAAGAAAGAACTGAAAAGGAAAGGAACTATGGGTTGCCCTATCTTTAACTTTCATGCTGTGTGATCATTTTTAGTGTAGATGATTGGCTTATCCAGAGAAGTAACAAGAATAAGAAGGAATATGATAAGATTTCTTAGTTGTTTGTGTTTCTTAGAATAACATTGCCTCTGTCTGCATTCAAAGCAAGTTCTGGTTCAAATAGAAAACAGTGCCTCTTGGCGTTGTCATTGCCAGCCTCTCCCCTTGCTCAGCCATAGACGTAACACTTTTACCTTGAACTCACTTTGAGTTTTGTTGAACTTCCACATGTTGTGGGTCCACCAAAATTCTGCACTCATGGGGAATCAGGAAGGCTAATGCAAATAGGGTTGCCAGGAATGGTGACCATGCATATCTGCTTATATGAATGCTGTATTGTCACGTTGGATTTCACATGCAAAACACAAGTTCAAAGACAAAGTTCTCAAGAATTTTAAGGCAGCAATAGTGGAGCGTTAAACCAAGTATGGGGCCCTCTGAGAACAGGACTCTGTGTGACTGCGGTGGTCACAAGCCTGTTGACCTTAAACAAATATTTTCAGTTATTTATGTAGCAAGAATGGTTTTATTCTGGATCAACAAAGAATTGCAATCTGGGGTCTACACCCGTGGTGAGCCATGTGTAAGTCCTCTGAAACAAGGAGAGGAGAACTTTTGCAAAGTGGGGGGTGGAGGGACTTGGGAGGGCTATAATAAACAAAGAGTCCATTGGAGGAATTGAGAGTTCAAAATATAGTGGCTTTTCATTGGCTGAATTGTGACAGTCTCTCACTTGCAGAGCTGTTGCCAGGCAAAAAGAGAAAGTCTTTCTTCATCCTGTTGGGTTCTGCTATCATTGTTGGGCATGAGAGCTCCCTCTTCTGGCCTTCTGACTCTATTTTAATGGAAGTTATTTTTTATTAATTTTTACATTTTCCCCTTTTGATCAAGATCTTTCTCTGAAAGCATTGCTAATGAAAAGTCAGGTTTTTTGGATTCTTTGTTCTTCAATGCCAGGAGGACCTCTTCTGGGTGTAGTGTCCCACGTTAGAGGGAAGGTGCACAGACTGGAAACATTTTGAGATCACATTTGAGTAACAAGGAGGGGTAAGAAGGAAAGCACTCAGGCACTTTTTTAAATCTAAAATCCATATATTATCAAGATCATAGACACTGGAGCATTATGTCATCATCGAAGACAAACTTCCAAGAGGCCTGCTCCAGATATCTTGAGAAAGCTGTCTCATCAGATGTGGTCTGTTTCAATTTCTGGGATTCTTTAATTTCAGGTCACAAGATAAATGCAAGTCTAGTCAGTGTTTGGTGCTTTCTTCAGTGTGTCACATGAATCTAAGAGTCTATTCCCAGGATTTTGGTGGAAAAAGTGTTGGTTAACAGTATCTGATAGGGGCCTTTCCAGCAAGGTTAAAGAAAGTCTTTCTGGAGGTGTCTTCCCAATAGAAAAAATCTCCATGGTGCCAGGTGTGATGCTTGACGTCTTTGTGTCCTGTGAGTGCACTGTGAAGAGATTGCTCTATCAAAACCTGCTTATTTTTAATGGAAGCAATTAGGCATTTGAAATATTGGAATATCATTCCTTTTATAAGTTGTGGGTCAAAAACTTGACTTACAGGGGTCAAGTGCATTGGGTGTCCTACAACTATCTCAAAGGCTGAGAGTTTATGAGATCCAAAAGGGGTGGATCTGAGATTTAGGAGGAGTAATGGCAATGTTTATGACCAAGGTATTTGGAGTGCCTCTAAAATGTTGCCAGTTGAGTCAATAATACCTTTAGTACATGCAACTAAACCAGAGGATTGGAGGTGTTAAGGGCAGTGCAGTTAAAGTGTTGAAAAACCAGCGAAACAGAACAGACTTGTCAAAGTACCTGACCAATAAAATGGGTTCTTTAGTCACTGTGCAGTTCAAGAGGAGTCCCCCAGGTAGGGATGATCTTTTAGAAAAGGACTTTACCTACAGAAGAGGTAGTAGCCTATCTTCAAGAGAAGGCCTCAGTCCAGTGTATAAACAAACAAACCATGAGTAAAACATACCTATATCCATGAGATGGATGAAGTTGTATGAAATCCAATTGTCAGACCTCAAATGGTCCATTAGGCAGTTTAAAATATCTGGAAACAATACAAATAGGCTTCCCTGGGTTATATTTTGGACAAGTGAGACAAGTGAGGTAGGCAAATTTTGTGACCTTGTTAATGTTTCCCCACCAATATTGATTCATGGAGTCTATTGTGACCAATGATTTAATGCATGGACAGTGATTAGGAGTGGGGATTTTAGAGTTTCCGGTAGGACTGGGTTGTTATTTGGTCCAAACTAAAACTTTTTCTTTTTACCAGACCAACAATTGAATTTCCAATCTTGTTTTTCTTTATTTGAAGCCAATTGTTGGGCTTCTCTAATCAGTTTTTTAAAGTTGTCATTTGGGGAAATAACTCTTTGGACCATGACACAGATTTGCTGCTGCTTGTTCCTTTAAGGGCAGCATTTCTTACAGAAATGAGAGCAAGATGATTTCCCTTAGCTTCTAGAGAGTCAAGTTTAGAATGCCCCGGAATCCTAACAATAGCTAATATGGCAGGTAAAAGTATTGTATCCAGTAATTCCTAAACATAGGGGATATTTTTAATTTTATTTTGCCTGGTTGTAAGGAAGCCATTTTGCTTCTGCAACATGCCCAAATCATAAGCTACTCTGAAAGCATATCTACTGTCAGTATAAATATTGTCAGGTTTGCCCTTGGCTAAAGTACGAGCCCATGTAAGAGCATTTAATGAAGCCCTTTGAGGTGAAATAGCCATAGGTAAATGTGCTGCCCCAATAACATCAAAAAGAGTTGCAATAGCATATCCAGCACAATATTTGCCGTTGTCAAATTTTAAATAAGAACCATCAGTGAACCATGAAAAGTCAGTGTTACCCAAATGAATTTCCTGCCCATCATCATGAGGAGCCAGGAGGTGATCTGTCAGCATTAAGCACTCATGAAAGACTTTGTTGGTGATGGAAGGGAGAAGAGTAGCTCGATTAAGGTTATACAATATAATAGAGTTATGTGATGAACCAAAGGGCTTCATAGGAGGTGAGCTGGCTGACTGAGAAATGTTGAGTGTGATGAGAATTCAGGAGGGCTTCTACAGCACGAGGTGCAAAAATGGTTAAAGGGGATCCCACAATGGTTTTCTTGGTGGCATTAACCAAAAAGGGCAGTGGCAGTAATGACTCTAAGGCAAGGGCTGTATCCCCATTCCACAGGGTCCAGATGCTAGTTATATCATATGGGTTGATGGTGGTCCCTGGTTTTTTGCTTTGTTTTCTGGTTTGTTTGTTTGTTTGGTGAGTACCCCAAGGTCATTCCTTTCCCTTTCCTATACAGAAAAGGAAAAAGGGAATCTGATAATTAGGCTGCCTGAGGGCAGGGGGGTCATCAAATTCTCCTGTAAGGCTTTAAAGGCTATGTCATCTAGATCCGCCAATGAAGAATTGAGTGAAGATTGTTCTTCTTTAGTAAAACATACCTATATTTGGCATAAGGGAGAAATTTGTAATCCAACAACCAATTAGCCTGAGAAAGCCTCACAGTTGGCACTTAGTTTGGGTTTCAGGAAACTTAGGACACCATGTAGTCTCTGTGGATCTAGGTGTAGCCCCTGTTCTGATATTAGATGCCCTAAATATCAAACCTGGGTTTGGGCGAACTGCAATTTTTCCTTGGTCACCTTAGGTCCCTTTAAGTGTAAAAGCTTTAGCAAGTGGATGCTGTCTTGCTGTGAGGAGGCTTGAGGAGAGCAAACAAATCATCCCCATATTGCAACAAAGTAGAACCTCTAGGGAACTTCATATCATTCAGATCAGCCTTCAGGATTTGTGAGAAAGAAGGAGGACTCTCTTAAAATCCTGAGACATTCTTGTCCAAGTGAATTGTTTTTCTTTACAACTGAAGGCAAAAAGGTATTTGCTGCCTTCATCAACTGGAACACTAAAGAATGCACTGCCTAAATCAGTTGTAGTAAAGAATTTGCTTCCATAGGGAATGGATATCAGCAGCCTATGAGAGTTAGGAACAACAGGGTTTTGGGAGATTACAGTGTTGCTTATTGCTCAGAGGTCCTGGACAAATCTTTACCCTTGGCCCTTAGATTTTCTTAGCAGTAAATGGATTGTTACAGGCACTAGTACAAGGGATAATGAGGTCTTGAGCCTTCTAATCTTCCATTATGGGCTTTATACCTTGAAGGGCCTCTTTACTTATACGGTGTTGATTAGTTCTGGGGAGAGGTTTTGAGGGATCTGTTTGACTTTTGATGGGAGGTGTGCTGTGAATTTTGCCAATATCAGTTGGAGATTTTGCCCTTAAGGAGGATGGTAGCTGATTCAATAGGGACAAATGATCAGTGTTTCCAGAATCAGCTCTTGTATCATCATAGATGGAGCAAATAAAAGAGGTCAAAGCGTTATTTAATTGACCTGATTGGTTACTTTGATGACTGCTGTCAAGTTCTAGAATGATTTTCTCCTTTTGGGAGAAAGAAATTCCAGCATGATACTTCTCTAAGAGTTCTCAGCCTAATAAATGGATAGGGGTGGGGGAAATAAGAAGAATAGGGTGTATATCTCTCAAAAGGCTTAAACAAAAGGGAATAGGTTCAGAGGCAGGGACATCCTGAGGATAATCAGAGATCCACACTAGTTGAAGTGTTTTAGTTCTCCAAAGTAGGGACTGCTTTATAGTAGTGGGGTTGAGAACCAAGAGTGTGGCTCCAGTGTCAGTTAGGACTAGAAGAGACTCATCCCCAATCTGGAGAAATGTTTCTCCAAGTCAGGTTAGAGGAAAGATTGGGAAGAGCCCCTGTAGTTCCTTGGAACCCCTTCATTGAGAATTGGAAGGATGTCAGAAAGGCTGGTTGGAGGGCTGAAGGAACCTAAAGTGCTTAAATTTGTAATAACTTCTTTTCGAATATCCTGGCTCTTTGCAGTAATAGCAGAAACTAGGAAGAACTGAGAGCTCAAAGTATAGTGGCTTTTCATTCACTGAGTTATGACAACCTCTCATTGGCTGAGCTCTTGCCAGGAAGAAGAGTGTCTTCTTCCTGTTGGGCTTTGCTGTTGTCATAAGGTGTGATAGTGCCCCCTTCTGGCCTCCTGACTATTTTAATTGATGTTTCTATTTATTAATTTTTACAAGCCCATGAAGCTGTCTCAGTTTTTAACCCAATTGAGATAAAATTATATATATCTATATCTATATCTATCTATCTATCTATCTATCTATCTATAAAACAGAAACGATGCTCTGTTTAGCATCAATTCCCTCAATTTAAAATGCAATCCACGTTCAGGTTTGTGGTTTAGTGTTCCCTTCATGAGAAACTTCACACTTCATTATCTAATTCAAATGCTTTTCAAGCTCTCTTAACAGGAAGAGGTTTTTCCTTCCAGTCCATCACCAACTAATATTTTTGTAAAACACAGAACCACATATTTGAATATCCTGATGTCAAATTGCTATAAAAGTATCTAAATACTTATTCTCTCTTTCTCAACTTTGTGATTGGAACAAATAGTTTGCATGCTATAACACACTTTGAGTAGCACTGATCTAGGGATATCCCATTGTATTTTAATTGTGAAGATGATTGTTTTATGTCAGTGCCCAGTAAGGAACTGATTAGAAATATCTCAGTCTTTTAATTCACTTATGAATGATAAAGGAATATATAGCTGTCATGTCTCTTTTACATTTCTATCCTATGAAATAGTATGAAAGGATTTTTTAAAATGTTAATTCTTGATCATCCAGATACGGTTACCTGGCTTACTTGACATTCTCTTTTATAAACAAAAAACTAATAGTAAAAGTAGTTAATTAAAATTTTGCAAATCAGTATTATATATTAAATGCATGATTTTTCCTTTGATTAGAATCCTGATGTAGAAAGCAAACATCTGGACCCACTGACTGTCTCTGCAGAAGTACTGGTGATTTCCCAGAACCCTTTGGGAAGTGTGGTGGGATTGGAAAGACTTACTAAAAAGAACTGGAAAGTCTGGCCACCTTTGTCACTCCTTCTCCCACTGATATTGATTCTCGGCAGAGTTATCTGTTGGGTATTCCCACACTCAATCACCCCTGAGCTTTTTAGAAAACTTATCATAAGTTTCCAGGTGTTTGGCAGTTATTGCTATTAAGCACAATTACTTTTTCTCAACTCCCAGTTGGCTAAGTTGAGACAGAAGGAAAGAAAGCTGGATGGCCAAACCTCTTGTGCTCCCTAACATGGCCACATTGCCATAAAAAGGAAACAGGAGCAGGAAGGAGATCATTACAGGATTTTCCAAATGCAACCAACTTGACCTCACTATGGTCATTCAGATGCCAAGTGTCAGAAGATGTTGGGGAGTAATGGATTCCTATTTCTAGCATCATACTTAAAATGAAAGGTTTTCACTTCTTTAATATTTCTTGAAACATCAAGAAAGAATCTCTGAAAAGGAAAGTACTTATCAACTTTTCTTTATGAAGGTGGTGTGCAGAGACAGATACATGGGGAAAAATTAGGCAGTAAGTTAATATTTAATAAATTCAAAAAAATTAAAACTATAAAAATAAAGTCCTGATGATAATCTTCTGTCTTCGCTTAATCACCACTTAGCCAAGCAAACCAGAAAGCCCAACCATGCCTGAAAATTTACCAAGAGTGAAGTAATTTTTAAATTCTTTTAAAACCAAGTACCAAATCAGATTAATTAGCAAGGCTTTTTCTTGGTCCACGGAAGAATATTTTCTACATGGATCTAAAAGATATAAAAATGACTCAGAAGTTTATAAAAAAAAAAGTAAACTTTAAAGTAAAATGAATTTACTTTATACTCAGTCTTCAGGATTGTCCTAGATTTTAGAGATTTTACATGTCTAAGAAGCAGTAAATCAATGCATTTTTCCCCCAACCATTTGGTCATTTCAATTACTTTTGTAGTTTACAAACTTTACAAAAATAACATCGAAAGTACTATTAGAGGTAGACTACATGGGAAAAGAAAGTTTTCTATTCTCTAATAATAATAAAAAAAAAAAGAAGAAAATCCTGAACCATTAAAACCAAGGAAAGTAAATTTGTTAGTAGATACATTTAAATAAATAATCAATTCAGCACTAGCCAAAATATCATGCTTCATATTAATTATCAATTTTGCAAGATTCTCTTGGAAAGCTATTCAGTATTTGGTTGGGTACTCCAGTAGCATAAATTATACAAAATATTTTTTTATTTCTAGTATTAGATTATGCTTCTAGGGAAATTTTGAAGCTGTATTATTTGTGAACACAATATGATATGAGATACAGAATTAATAAATCAGACTAATCAGATGTATTTTTAACTTTTAGATATGTTTAATAGTGCTACATAAAGTACAGGATATCCTAAGGTGTCACAATATCATTTTGCTGTGGTGAGTGTGGTAGCCAGAGGACTAAATCTGCCTGTTTCAGGGTCTACCTCACCAAGTGATCATAGCTGTTAAGGCTTTTTGGCCTGGAGGTCTTGCACTTGGATGATGAGTGGACAAACTCACCAACTCATTCAGTCAATCGGCTCTTCTTTCCTAAGCCCTTACTTTGGGCTGGGTATTGTGCTCAGTGCTGGGTTTATAACAAATATGAAGGAGTTACAGTGGTGTTGGACTTTATGGATCATTACATCTAGCAGCTATTTGCAGTTTACCAGATGTTACAACCCAAGACCAAGCCCACATGCTAGCGTACAACGTGAGATGCGCTCTAGGAATTCATTCATTCACTTATTTAGTCAACAATTTTTTTTTTTTTAAAGAGCCGGACTTTTTAAAAAAAATTATTTATTTTATTTATTTATTTTTGGCTGTATTGGGGCTTTACTGCTGCACGCAGCTTTCTCAAGTTGCGGCAGTGGGGGCTACTCTTCTTCGAGGTGCACAGGCTTCTCATTGCGGTGGCTTCTCTTGTTGCGGAGCATTGGCTCTAGGTGAGCGTGGGCTTCAGTAGTTGTGGCACACGGGTTCAGTAGTTGTGGCTCGCGGGCTCTAGGGCGCAGGCTTAGTAGTTGTGGTGCACGGGCCCAGTTGCTCCGTGGCATGTGGGATCTTCCCGGACCAGGGCTCAAACCCATGTCCCCTGTACTGGCAGGCGGATTCTTAACCACTGCGCTACCAGGGAAGCCCAGTCAACAATTTTTGAGTAACTATTATGATCCAAGCACTCTGTTAAATCTTTGGACTGTTGATACAAAGGTAAACAATTCCTTGAAGGATTTACAATCTAATGAAAAATAATAATTAAAAAAACCCACTACTATCAGCTATTTAAATAAAGGATATATTACACAATACAGGGAATAATATAAGAAAATTAACAAGTGAATGGATTCAAAGGTAAAGCACCTACTGTACCTGAAGAAGTTTAGGGAGAAATACTTATATCAGCACATGGAAGAGCCCACCCAAATATTGCCTTTTGATCGTGGGCTTGGTCCTAATCTCCTTATGTTTCAGAGTTTCACATGTTTAAAAGAGGAAAAAGGATAGTGCCTACCTCACAGGGTTTAAAAGTGAAGCTTTAACAAGATAACTCGATATTGTACTTATAAGACTAAATAAATAGTAAGTACTAAATAAATATTAGTTATCATTATTTTTATTTTTACCTATCCTGATTTTGTACTTTTGTTTCCCTTTTCTTCATTAGTTTTGCAAGGATTCTTTAAATACCTTTATATTGTGTCAAAAAACTATGCCCCTTGATTTATTAATTTAATTTATTGTTTTATATTTCCTGATTCATTAAATTCTGCTCTTATATTTAACATTTTATTTTTCCTAATGGTTGTTTACTTTATAAATTATGAGAGGTCTGCTTAGTGCACTAAGTTATTTTCATTCATGTTTAATAATGAAAACATTTAATGTTACAAATTTACCTTTGAATGTAGCCTTAGTCATATCACATAATTTTGATGTGCAGTATACGTATGCTCATTAATTTATAAATAGATTTGATTATATTTTTATATGATCACAATAACTTTGACCCAATAACTAAGGATAATGATTTAAATCTCTAGTTAATGGCTGTTTGTTGTTTTACTTTTCTTTAACTTTTTGTGGTTGGAAGACTTAGGTTAATATCTAATTTTAATATGTCTTAGTGATAAATTATAGCATGTGCAACTTCTCCTATTATAATTTATTTAGAATTTATTTTTATTTAGATGGTGTGGTCTTTTTCAAACTACATAGACTATAGATATTTGGGAAAAGAAACAAACCTGTGTAGTTCTATGGCACAAAGTTTAGTATACAGTTTTTCTATTTCTATTATAATTTGTTATTTGTCAACTTCATATGCAATTAATAGCTGAAATAGTATGCTGAAGTCTTGCATTTTAGTCCTATTTCTATTTGGTTTCAAGTTTACTTTTTAAAAATAATTTCTGGTTTAGATAAGTTGAGTCTCTGTTAATGCTTGAAGTTTCATGCCTGTCATACCTTCATTACATGTTGTCCTTAATAAAGTAATTTGTGTCCCATTTAATGCTTTTTGTCTTGGAAACTCTCTTGCCCAGGACAGAAACAACAATCAACATCTTTTTTAAACTTCTCAAATATCTGCATACCCTGCTTCCATCCAATGATGGAGTAGGGAAGGATAAATAGAATTTGGTTAACCTCTACGTCAAAGTCATACATATGAGATCTAGAAACTTGGTTTTTTCTTCTGCCAAGGGTATTAAAATAGCAGATGGAGAATCAGCCCTAAAAACATGCATATGGCTTTTAGTTTGCTTTTATTAATTGTTCATGTAATTTAGACTGAACTTCTATTGATTAAAAATAAAAGACATACAAGGAGTTTCAAGACCTTCTCTTTTTCATGACCATCACTGATCAAATTCTCAAGATGTTACTAGCTGAGAAGAAAACGCAACTTTGACGCAAGTATATCTAATGTCTAAAACCTTTACTAAGTAATCATCTAATACAATAATTAGATGTAATTAGATTAATCTCACACAGTTACAATATACATAGTTCTTGATTATGTCTAGTAATAATAAAAAAAGAGCTTGAATAGATGAAAACAGCTGCATTTCATTTCTTTACTATCTTTTTTTTTAAATGGTTAACAAGTTAGAAAAGTGGTAAGCTATTTAGTTTGTGTCCACTTCTTTCCTTGTATGTCTAACATTAGGAAGTGCTAAAGAGCAGTAAACCAGACCGTTCTGGAAGGCAGAGAAGAAAAAGCCCCATCAAACCCCACTATCCACACAGTCCCTGAATAACAGAGAAATAGAAAGGAAAATAAAAACTCAATTGCTAAAGCAATCATATTGCCACTCACTTCTAAGAAACTCAATATTATCCGAGTAATAATGGGCACATTTTACAGCACTGATTTTATAAACTTATACTTGAAAAGTTCTAAATTATTCTCTCTCAACCTCTAAAGCTTGGTGAAAACCTCCTGCTTCCAAATGCCAAACTGGGGGAATTCTTTTCTACAGAAAATTAATTTAATCACAGGATAAAAAAACAATACATCCATGGAAAGCTGCTTTTGGAGAATACTAAATATGAGACATCAAAAGCGGCAATGCCACTCTGGATAAATCAGAAGTCTTAAGCAATGTAAGGAAGACTCCTTGAAAAACCTAGCCTCCCTTACATTCCATGATGTCTGTAAGAAAGCTGATATTAAAGTATATGTCTTGGATTTTAGGAAAGAAAGGGAGAGAAAACAAAAACTACTACAAATAATTATAATTAAACATAAGAAAAACTATGGAAAATATCTAAAGTTAAGATTTCACCTTCTCCACTTTGTACATATGTACTTTAGGTGACCGTGTATGAGGTAATCAGAATGTTTTCTCATTTTCAAGAATAGAACTGACCAGAAAAAGTAGCTTCTTTTGATTCATGTTCACAGAAAATAATATGTTCCTTTTTGCACTGGGAGTCTGTTCAGTATATAGCCAAGAAACTTGATGTGTTTATGCTTTAATAGAAAACACACTGATATTTCTTAGAGTTGACTTTACCACTTACTAATAGTGGGGTCCTGGACAACAGCACCAGAAGGAATCTAAGGTCCCTCCTTATTAGAAAACTTCCTGTCTCTTCTCTAAAATATTCTGTTTGTCTCTCCATATACCCACTATATTCTACTCTTGTCTCACATCTGCTACCACCTTCCTCCCCTGCATTTTTTTGAATTTTTTAAATTGAAGTATAGATGATTTACAATATCGTGTTAGGTTTGGGCATACATAAAAGTGACTCAGTTATATATATATATATTTTTTTAGATTCTTTTCAATTATAGGTTATTACAAGATGTTGAATATAGTTCCCTGTGCTATACAGTAGATCCTTGTGGTTTATCTATTTTATATATAGTAGTGTGTATATGTTAATCTCATACTCGTAATTTATACCCCCCCTTCCCTTTTGGTAATTATAAGTTTGTTTTATATGTCTGTGAGTCCATTTCTGTTTTGTGAATAATTTCATTTGTATTATTTTTTAGATTCCACATGTAAGTGGTATCATATAATATTTGTCTTTCTCTGATTTACTTCATTCAGTATTATTATCTCTAGGTTCATTCATGTTATGGAAAATGGCAATATTTCATTCTTTTTTATGCCTGAGTAATATTCCATTGTGTGTGTGTATGTATGTATATATATACACACACCACATCCTCTTTATCCATTCATCTGTTGATAGACATTTAGATGCTTCCATGTCTTGGCTTTTGTGAATAGTGCTGTTATGAACATTGGGGTGCATGTATCTTTTCAAATTAGAGTTTTCATCTTTTCCAGATACATGCCCAGGAGTAGAATTGCTGAATCATCTGGTAGCTCTATTTGTAGTTTTTCAAGGAACCTCCAGACTATTTTCCATAGTGGCTGGGCCAATCCCTTGCATTTTTTTTTTTTTTTGATCTTCCTTTCTTTATAAGTCCAAGGTCTTTGTAGCTACCACTGAAACCCAACTGTGCACCAGGGAGGGATTAAATGGGAAGGGGAAGGAAGGGGAGAAGTAGGTAAGATGGCCCAGAGAGTGAAAGAACCCCAACCCTGTCTGCCTCTGAGGGCCCTGCCCACTTTTTTTCACCAATAGAATCAAGAATAGGATGAAGTAGCATTGACATATATACACTACCAAATGTAAAATAGATAGCTAGTGGGAAGCAGCTGCATAGCACAGGGAGATCAGCTCGGTGCTTTGTGACCACCTAGAGGGGTGGAATAGGGAGGGTGGGAGGGAGACGTAAGAGGGAAGGGATATGGGGTTATATGTATACAAATAGCTGATTCACTTTGTTATACAGCAGAAACTAACACAAGATTGTAAAGCAATTATACTCCAATAAAGATGTTTAAAAAATTAAAAATAATAAAATAAATAAAAAAGAAAAAAATAGATGAAGAAATTGAAATACTTTCTCATCTAAACACAAACCAGTAGTCATGATGGCTCAATCTAGTGAGAAAGATAAAGCAAAACATTTTTTATTTGTTTCTAATTGGTTCACCTACATCATAGAATGAGAGAGGCCAATAAATAGCTGGAGAGGTTGACACAGATGATATTCATGAGGTTAGTATTTTTTTCAGTGGCCTTTGAAAGTTTTGAGACCTAAATGATATTACATAAAACTAAACTTTGAAGTAACTGTTAAAGCTATTTATATACACTAGACAATTTTCTCAAGATTTATTCTTTCTGTCTCTCAGATTCTCACTAGAGTTCCATCATCAAGTTTTAATTCACACATGGGGCTAAGCCTCCAACCTCTCCAAACATTTTTAAAATCTGTGAATTAAAGACATTTAAAAGGAAGGCGCATGATCTCATCTGGACTGTCGCTTGATCTTGTTTCATATTCTTCAGCGTTCTTCTTTTTATATCGGGTCAATGGCAGAGGGGCTGTAACTGATCCCCTCATTTCAGCGCTGGAAAAACGTGAGGCACTTTGCCTTGGGTTCAGTTCTATTCTGTTATGCTACTCCCATTTGTCAGTAGGTAAAAACTTTTCCCATTCCCCAGAAGGCAGTACCTTCTGTGAATAGTTGCTTTAGACAAGCATTCATTGTTCAGAGGGTTTGATTCCTCACTGAGCAAAAGCTACTGGCATTATAAAGATGCCAGTTAAATTTTTTTTTTAAAGCTTGAATTTTTTAAAGCTAGAAAGGAACTCTCACTGTTGAGGCAGTCATGAAAGAAACCCTCTTTTCACAACCCCTGGAACAAGTAGATGAAGAGAGTAAGAGTAAAAGTGCAAAGACTGGGAAACTGGCTTTTTTCCAAGAAACAGAAAAAGCCACAGTTAGAAGAAGTAATTGAACACTTTGGAAATCTCTTTGAAGACCTAATGCAGTGGAACTTTTTTAAATGAATAAAAGCTAAATGCATAATAATTCCATGTAAGAAAATATAAATGAATGTTTGAAGTACTAAGTAATGAATTTATAAATGTTTAATGTAGTGAGACCTAGCAGTAGCTGCCTTTGTTAATGTTTTTATCATTAGCAATGTTGTTACTTGGAGGAGATCAACGCAAAACCTGACAAAGTTTTACCTCTTGTTATTTTGTGTCTTGAATGCTCTGTCTGGCTCATGGTAATGATATTTGCTGTATTGATCATCCTTATTCAGTGGAATTTTGTGCTTTTGCAAATTGAATTTTGAACATACCAAAAAAAAAGATAAAATAATTAGACTAACTATCAAAATTCTCCACTCTTTCATATTTGTACTGATGACACATTAAAGAGTCTTATACATCAGAATATATATAAACAGTAGGGTCAGTTGCATTCACACGGAAAATGTAGAGATAGATTTTAGCTCTGTTAATGGAACACACAATAAGAGATTTTAATACCTTGCTACATGTGGTATTTTTTATTACAAAAGGTACAGAAATCATTGGTAGTTAAAGAATGATGATATAAAAACAAATGTGTGTAGAGGATAGTGGAGTTTGAGATCTAAAATGGAAAATGCCTCAAGAGTGTTTCTCACACTGAAAGAGAATGTGTTTTCTGCTAAATGTAATAGAAGATGTTACGTATTTAGTAGACAGGATCAGGTGCCGGCAATCTTCCCAAAATATCCTCATGGTTCCTTTGTGCCAGCTTTCTGGAGACTCATTTCTCCATTGTGATCTGAAGTGACTCTATCTGCAGGAAGTCAGAGAACAGGGTTAGGCCCACCATCAGCAGACATGGATACCTGCACACGTGCGTACCCGCAGGCTCATATCGTTCTATTATACTTTGGAGCAATGATTTCACTCTGGACCATGGAGCTACTGCAGAGGAATCATAGTCAACCAGCACACAGGGGTCTAAAAAGAAGGGGGAACTCCGCTAAGGTAGAGTGTGACAGAATCCTGAACCAGACAATAATAATAAAAGAATCTTTGGGTTGGAAGGGATTTTAAAAATCTTCTAAATCAACTGTTCACCTTTACCTCATTCATCACTCTGAAGCCCAGTTCTGACTCATGTTACCTTGGAAGACCACTCATTTCTAGTTCTTGTTTTGACTTTAGCTTGTGGAATGATTTCCCAGCGTGTCCCAAAATATCTCCTCTGAATGAAAAAAATGTTCTCTTCCCCACCCCCACCCCCCGGCCCAAGTGTGAAAATAAAGCAAGGAGGCTGATTTTGTGAGTCATAGCCAATCTCTAAAAGTAGTTGCCAAAATGGAGTTGCCAAAATATTCCACAGCAAGGCAGTGTGGTCGGAGTAGGCTTGTAGGCGTGAGTGTCTCAAATGGTATCTCAGTTCTCACTTTATAGTTTCCCATCTCTGTAATCACATACTGAACTGTAATGCTAAACTTTAGTAACTTTAAAAGGGATACATGAAGACACATTGTGTCTATTGTTTGCATAGAACAGTAGCATAATGTCTTTATTAGTAGGTCTCATTTTGCGAAAGCAGAGTCTGACAAAATTTCATCTTGCTTTCACTCAGTTATCTATACACAAGGAATGATCCTGTTCTGAATTAAAACTCTCTGTTTAGTGTCAAATTGAAGATGCAAACTCACTTATGGGGGGGCTTCGCTTGGAAATAAACTCTTTAATTCAATAACTCTCTAATCCCAGAATATTCCACAGAATATGAATACCTAGTTAAATTCATTTCAAGTACCAAGGAATATTTCAGCAATAGCATTTACATACTAACTTAAATTTAATGACACAACATAAAACATTTAGAACCATTAAATATGCAAAGGTTATTTTGAATTGTTATGGGCTTCTATCATCATTAGCATATTAATATAATATTTAAAGTAATGAATTAAATATTTAAGTAGACCCTTATCATTTTATTTAAGGTTATTTGGAACTTGCAGTACACTTGCCATCTGCAGAGACATTACTAGCTGGACACCTACATCACATAACTCAATTAATAAAAAAGACCTTTTTTTAACATTGAAACAGAGCATTTAAAGAAAGTAACTGTGTTGTCATTTTGTTTTATTTTGCTTTGTTTTGGCAAAAGGGTTATAAAAGGCCACAAACATAGGTGGGTGAGTATACATTACAATGCATTTTATATCTAATGATCATTAAACTTGAACTTCACTAGTAATTCCATGGGTTTTTTAATCATGGAATTACAGGAATAGGAGAGGATATATATCTTTCTCTCATTTTATAATTTACCTATTATGGTACATGAATATTAATCTACTCCATAACAGTGTCGTTGAAGCAAATTCTGCAACAGATTTTATTTTATTTATTTATTTTATGGAGGTATAGTTGATTTACAATGTTGTGTTAGTTTCTGCTGCACAACAAAGTGATTCAGTTATATACATATATATATATATATATATATATATATATATATATATATATATATATATACATTCTTTTCCATTATGGTTTATCACAGGATATTGAATATAGTTCCCTGTGCTATACACTAAGACCTTGTTGTTTATACATTCTATGATATAATAGTTTGCATCTGCTAACCCTAAACTCCCAATACATCCCTCCCAGATTTTAGTACAGGCATACCTTGTTTTATTCTGCTTTGCTTTACTGTGCTTCACAGATCTTGAATTTTTCACAAATTGAAGGTCTGTGGCAACTATTAGTCCAGCAAATCTATTGGTGCAATTTTTCCAACAACATTTGCTCACTTTGTTTCTCTGTGTCACATTTTGGTAATTCTTGCAATGTTTCAAACTTTTTCATTATTATTATATTATGGTGCTCTGTGATCAGTGATCTTTGATGTTACTATTGCACAAAGATTACAACTTGCCGAAGGCTCAGATAATGGCTAGCATTTTTTAGTAATAAAGTATTTTTTAACTAAGCTATGTACATTGTTTTTTTTAGACCTAATACTATTGCTCGCTAAATTGACTATAGTGTAGTATAAACATAACTTTTATATGCACTGGGAAACCAGAAATTTTGCATGACCTGCTTTATTGTGATATTTGCTTTACTGCAGTGGTCTGGAACCTAGCCCACAATATCTTCCAGGTATGCCTATAGATCATTCTAGTATTTAACCATATTTCCTGTTAAGAATGAATTTATCACTAGTTGTTCTTTAAACATCTCATGACACTTCTTAAGCTCCATTCTCTCTGGAGAGAGAGAATTCAATTCTAATAATCATACCATATATTATTATCTTAGAAATCATTAAGCCTTTCTTCTCTAGATATTTTTGGCATTCCTGGTTTCTCATGGATCTAGTTTTACTAACTTTTCTACTCTTTGTATTGCTCTTCATTTCATATTCGCCTTTACCAGAGAAGCATCTGCTGCTTATCTGCTTAGAATCACCACTTCTTATGACCTTAGAATTAGGTGAATTAGGCAAGGTCACAGGGAATTTTTTTATGCTTTTTGTATATTATTCTCTTTTTTTCCTCATTTTATTTTGTGAAACTGGCTTGCACTGTGATACTGAGACCTTTTCTCTCATGCTATATGGCTGCCCACGTACGCCCCGTGTTCCTGTTCCTCATTCTAACAGCGTCCGGCTATTCTTACACGGTGAACGTTATTTATTTGTAATCTTCTCTTCTCAGAAGCTGATGATCTAACCATACTTAATCATCAGCAGACTCAGAAAGTTCTTGGGCTCCTCTGTTTTATAAGAAGCACTCTCTCAGACTATTTCTTTCCAGGAAACTAAAAAGAAAAAGTGAACCAATGCCACTGTTGAGTTACAGAAACAAGAAGCACTGTGGATTATCTAGTAGGCAGAGATGTTATTCTCTTGCTTGGTCTATACTCTGGATGTCAAGTTGATTTTAATCGTTTCCAAGGAGTGGCTGATTTAATTTAATAACTTAATTTCTAACTGTGCCACAGTTATGATAGCGTTATGATAGTGTTCAGAGTGCCTTCAGTTAAATTATCTCTTAATACCAGGAGGAAGGAGTTAAAGTAGCTGACCTATGATCCATTCACACACATGGTAAAGGAGAAGAAATAAGAATGTTGTAAGGAGAAGCCAAGAGCAGGTAATTTATTATAGTATCCTTGGAAAAGAGCTGAAAACTGGCCCTCTTGGTAAATGAACTAATACTATTTGCAGGAAAAAGAGACCTTATCTGTGGAATGCTTTTAGCAAGATATTCCTGGTTTAGGATTGCTTAGTGTAAATAAACTCAGAATCTATGGATTTATGGAGCGGGAGAAATACAGAAGTTTGCTGACTCTCCAGAGTAACAAATTTAGATATTTCATGTCCTAAATGCCCTACTGCTGTGTGAGACAAGTAAAAGCAATGAAGCATTAGAGGGTTGCAGATAGACAATGTTATGGCTACAGTGGGTATACAAAGTCGGGAGCAATCAGTTTTACCTTTGGAGAGAGAAATTAGGCAAGGATCCTGTAGCTGCCATCAGTGCTCTGTGCACAAGGCAGATGCACCAAAGCACCTCAGCCAATTTCATCAATGTACATTCAGGCTGGCAAGTAACCCATAGGAAAAATTCTATATAATTAAACCAAAAAAAATTAAGTAATTCTTTCTGTTATTTAGACTCACTGGAAAAGACTGGAACTGAGACAACAGGATGACTTGACTGTTTGAACCAGCAAACTCTTGGTGACATTTTCAGGGTTGCCACCTATGTGGATCCATTTTCAACTTATAATGGCACAATTGCTGCCACCATGCATAGGAGATTTGGGGTTCGACATCCAGAAATACTGGCATCGAAGAGGAATAATTAGCTCATATTTTTGTTAGCTCAGGTTAAGCACTGGTAGAGAAGTTGCTTGTCCATACCAGCTGTCTATAATAGGAAACTCATCCTGCCTCTTAATATGATTATCATGGAATTTGACTTATAGTCTCATAGCTCCCTGGGAAACAAGTTATCTATGAACTGACTACTACAACCTGTCTAATGGGGATGAGTGCTGAATGGAGGTCACAGGGAGCATAGTACAGGATCATGTGGAAAGTGATGTTGTGATCATACCACAAAGGCAATGCACAAATAGGATGTGACTAACATATAAGTGTATGGTAAGGACAGCAATGAAAAAACAAGGGCTGATGGCATCATTAGAATAAGGCACTCTTAATGGATTCTTCTCGTTCCCTATGGTAGAAGTTGGCACTGACCTCAACTTTAAGTAATCTTTCTTTGGCTCCCAACACACGTGCTTATCTACATTCTAAAAAACTACATATAAAAGTAGTTCTAATATGCAGTTGTTCCTCATTATTTTCAGGGAATTGGGGCCAGAACCCCTGGAGGGTACCAAAATCCATGGATGTTCAAGTCCCTTATATACTGGGGGCCCCCATATCCCCAGGTTCTGCATCTGCTGAACTTGGGTTGATAGTTGGTTGAATCCAAAGACACAAAACCTGTGGATAGGGAGGATCAACTGTATAACAATGTCAGGGTCTTGAATCAATTTGCTTTTTTTTCTCTATGATGGTCTTGGCTTATTTGAGATCAAGGTCCTACCAAAACCCTTCTTCATCTTTAACTTTCACCCCCCCACACACACACAGCACTCCATCCCCTCCCCGCTTCAGTCTGCATTAGATATTTCTAAAGCTGAACGGTTAGGAAGTCCCACTACTGATAAATCTAGCATGCCGGCCAAAGCAGTGAGGAAGATGATCTTATATTTATGAAGTATTTCTCAAATTCATTATTAGACCAGTTACGTCAGAATCCTCTAGACATTAGAATCTCTTGGACTGTAAAACTGTAGATTCCTTGGCCTCACCCCAAATTTGGAGTAAGGATCAAGAAATCCATATTTTTAGCAAGTGGTCCATGTGACTTCTAAGAATAATGATTAGTAGAAAGAACACTGAATTAAATGTTTCTGGAAGAGTCATTAGTTTCACATGAAGGCTTTTCCTTTCTTTCTATCTAAGTAGCCTTAAACATGTTATAAAAATGTTCTGGACTTTAGTTTCCTCCTCGATAAAACAGAACAGTTAAATTGGATGGTCATGGAGCCTAGTGCAGGTCTCATCAGTACAATTCATTGTCTAGTTGTTCTAGTTTAAATGTTTTAAGAGGAATGATCCAAACAAACAATACTCTCTTAGAGGATTTGCCCTACAATTCTGCTGTCTCTGGTGTGCTCCGGTAAGCCTCCTATAGACACAAGAGCAACAGCACTTAAGGAAGAAAAAAAATATGTTTAGTGAGGGGAATGCCAATGGTTACAAATTCTTGGCAACCTGCTCCGTTTTCTAAGGAATTGGCAAAGTGGCTACTCCGTCTAATACAATGGGGTGTGATCAGTATGGTAATAAGCTAAATATTGCTGTGTCTCTTTGAGCTGCCAGACTGTGAACTTTCTGAGGAATTCATATGCAGCTTAAAGAAGTTTGAATTTTTAAAACTGTCAGCATTTACTTTGCTTTGTACCATTTCCCCTATAGAGGTTATGTGCATAAAATGTCACAAAACTGTTCTAGGCCTATTTTTTTTTTTAATTTCAGTTATAAGCCATATGCCTAAAATACTTCATTTGAAATTTTCGGCCTATATGTCATAAATTACAAAATTTATAGGACGTCTTCAATAAGAAGACTTAACAATTATGACCTGCAAGATAACAGAAAGAAATAGATTGTTGTCACAAGATAATGGCCATTGACTGTGAAATAAATGTCAAGGCAAAGTCATGGCAAAGTCTGGCCATTTATCAAACATAAACACTGAAGAAAAGGAGGATACATTTATCAAGCACTGTTCTAGTCCCCCAAATTTTATTTTTCTCGTCCTAGCTGATCTATGATTTAGATGCTGTCATTTTACCTGCCAGATGTTTGAGCAGCTAAATGACTTGGGTCACTGCTGCATTATTTAGGGTTATATAACCTTGATTTTTTTGAGCGATATTTTGTTTAGTCCAAAAAAATCTTATAGTAAGAAAATAATTAAGAAAGTTAACTGATTTGTCTTACTTTTAGTGTCTTTTTTCTTTGTACTTAGAATTTTTATATGCCTTCATTTATTTCCTAAATGTGCTTTAGTAAGGTTCACATTAAAATGCATATTCAATAGATCAGTAGGCTAGAAATTCAAATAAAAAACTAGAACTAAGGAGAATTATACTCAAAATTATTTTAATATTGGTAAAATGATTCTAACAAATATAATGATTGGTTCTTCACCTCTTACTCCCTGATATGTGTCACCTATTGAACCATGGGTCTAATATTATCATTTGATACTGACAGCTCTATTGTCATCCATAGCTATTTATACCCATCACCACTCCTAAATTACTGCTAAAAGAGGCCACCATTCTCCTAATTTAACATATTCTTCTATGTTCTGACCATGATGGTAAATTTGGAATCCATTTAACTTCTTAAAACAATGGGGCCCCCATATGCAAGCTTCCTCAAGTGGAGAGCAAGCCACCAGTAATTGGTAAGCTGAGAAAGTATGGGGAAATCATTGTATAACTGATATAAGTATATATACTGTGTTTCCAGATCCACTTGAGAATGGTGTTACTTGGAGTATATACATGGTAAAGATTTTCCTCATGCTACTCCCTAAATATTCAAAGAGCTGAGTATGGTGTACCCCCTTCCAGAATTTTGCCTAATTCCTGAATCTTACACACTCCTCCTCTCTCAGTTATGAGAGAGTTTGAAACAAATTAATGACTATCATGGACCATAAAAGATGGTTACCTAAAAACTTTTCCTTCCTTCCTTCCTTCTTTCCTTCATTGCTTTCTTAATTTATTCATGTATTCAACCAAAACTTACTCAATAGCTGTCATGTGTGGGGTATTGTATTTTGTTAAAATCAAAAATATATATACAGATGAATAAGACACAATCCTAGCCCAATGAATATATATATATGTATATATTCATGAGGTTGTATAAATACACATATACATATATGTACACAACCTATATATACACACACAACCTAATGAATGTGTATTGAATACATATATACATATATATACATACACACATACACACAAGTGTATATATATGTTTAGGTAAGGACCAGTAGTTCAGTATGACTAGGAACATATATTAGGGGTGAGGTTGAGGAGCAAGTGGGAAATGTCTGGAAACATAAAACAACTTTAGAATATAAAACATCTTGTGTATTTTGCCAAGCAGTTTAAATTCTATCCTGTAGAGAACAAAAGTCATGGAAAGATTTCAAACATAAGAATGATTGAATCATGCCTGACCATGTTAAAGGCATCACTGAGGCAATCAAATATTGGAGATGGTAAATCTTTGTCACATTTCAAGAGCTGGAGGTTGCTTGAAAAATCAAAGGGGCAGTAGAGGTGATGAGAAGGACATTGCCTAAGGATATGTGAGAGACCAAAGTGACATGCCTTGGTAAACTATTTAGGGATATAAGAAGAAAGAATGACTCAGGGATGCCTCTGATGTTTTTAGCTTGGAAGTATAGAATTTTGGTTCAAAAAAGAAAAAAACACTGAACAAAAGAGTCTGTAGTGAGATGACGCTCCAAAACTGTTTTCACCACTTTTGATGTATCAGTGGGCAATTGCTCAAACTCTTTGGGCCTAAATTTTCTTACTTGTAAATTAGTATGATAACTATTTCTACCTCATAGGATTTTTCGGAGGATTCATGAATTAATATATGCAATGCTCTTAAAATGGTGCCTGGAATATAGTAAGTGTTGAATAAAATATTTCTTGTTGTTGTTGTTACTGTTATATCACTGTTATTATCATAGAACATCATTATTATCTAGTGTGGCCATGATGCCATTACCCAAAATAAAGAATTCCAACAAAGATGATTTTGAGAAAAAGATAATGAACTCCATTTTGGACTGATCAAACATTTTTGTCAAACGTCTAGGTAGAAGTGACAAGTACATAATTAGCAATGCAGTTCTAGAAAGAGATGATAGCTAATATAAAAATTTGGGAGTCAGTCATGTACAGGTCACATTTGAGGCTGTGAAACAGTTTGGATTGCTCAAGGGGGAAGTACAGGAAAAGGGGGGAAAGGGAGGAATAATGAGAAACAAATAAACCCCCATGGAAATACCAATATTTAAGCAATGGGTAGAAGATAAACCATCACAGTAGCCTGAAGATCACTCAGAGATATAATGGAAGAATGTGGAAAGATGGGGGAGATAACCAATAGATAGAACCCAGTAATGAAGATGAAGAAAACTGCACTGTCAAGTTCTAAAAATATGATATAGCCTAAAGAGTGCTCATTGGAATTCAACAAGTGATTATTATAAATTAAGTAATTAACTAAGTTGATAATTGGGAAATCACTGGTGACCTAGCAAGCTATTTTCATCCTGTTCCTATCACATTGATTAGCATGCGAATATATTGAAAATAAATATTAGACTCAAAAAAGTAGTTTAAGGGGTGTTAGGTAGTAGGCAGTTCAGATTTCTGAAGACTAAGTTATTAATAGAGAAGTGAGGAAAGCTATGCTTTGGTAAAAAATTATTGTAGACATATTTTTCTGTTAAGGTGAATTATATTCCATCTAAATTTGCTCCCATGCTATTATTTGCACCATTGTAAGAGCAGATGAGACAGCGAATTTTGTCCATGGGCTGAGGAAAGTAAACACTTGTATATGGAAAACCTAAGAAGTTAACTGGAGACAAAAAGAAGTAAAATTTTTGAATCAAGTATACTGTCTAGATACAACAAGCCAAAATCCAAAGATTTCTTTATCTATAGGAACAACTGTGAAACATCACTAAGAATCACCTTAACAAAAAATTAATAAGACCTACAGTATTTTGCTTGGCTTAATGCAATAAATAAACAGCTTTTTGAATGGGCAGATTGGAAAAAAAAATTTACTTCCAGATTTGTTTATATATTTAATTTAATATCAAACAAAATCCCAATAGAATACCTATAGGAAATTTAAAAATCAATCCTAAAATTCACACAAACAACTTTTTTTTTCACACACACACACACACACTGTGTTTTATTTTTACAAGAGATAAATAAACTGACACCAAGCATTGTAAATGGATGACCACAACAAACAACTTTTGATAAGGTAATTTGGAGAGAGATGAGTAAATAAATATGCAGAACAAGTTACTAAAGCACATTTTTTTAAAACAAAATAATTAAAGCTTAGAACTCAATTAAAGAGAAATAAAGAATCTCAATAGGCATAGTTCATGAATAAATTATAAAGTATTCATTAATTTAGAAACATAGTCACTAATGAAATAAAGAATATTTAACTATTAATAATGAAAGATATGCAAGTAAAAAGCACAATGAGAAATATCATCTTACATTTTTGATTAGCTGATATATGAGGGGCACTTATCCTATTTGACAAAAATAATATTTTTTAAATGTTTATATTGTCATAGTAATTATATTTCTATGCTGCTATTTTTTTTAAATTGAAATATAAAAAAGACATTTATTTAAGTATACTTATTAAAACATTATTTATAACATCAAAATATTGGAAGCAACGTAAATGTCCTATAAAACAAAAAATGTTAATTGTGGAATCCATATTATGTAATATTATGCAGGCATTAAAATTATAATTACTTAGGAAATCATTTTTATAAAAGTTTGAGTTAAAAGCTAGATGCAGAAATATATATTCAATTTGATTTCAACCAGAATATTTGTAATATCTCCTAGATATTCTTTAAACCATTTTTCTCTTGGGATCTGAATTATACATTGCTTTGCTAAGAATACTGTAATCTCAATAGAAAAATTGAAGTGTATATAATTAAAGGATTATCAGATAGCTATTCACCTGCACATTTAAATTCAGTGCATGTATTTAATATTACTGCCCAGACTAAAATAAGTATTAGCACTTTCCAAAATTAATTGACCAAAAGTGATATTAAAACAATGTTGGTCAATTAAAGTAGCTAATGTATACAACAAAAAATTCTCAGATTTCCCTGGCAATCCAGTGGTTAAGACTTCGCCTTCCAGTGCAGGGGGTGCGGGTTCAATCCCTGGTCGGGGAGCTAAGATCCCACATGCCTTGTGGCCAAAAACCAGAAACATAAAACAGAAACAATATTGTATTGTTCAATAAAGACTTTAAAAATGGTCCACATCAAATATATATATATATATATATATATATATATATATATATATATATATAAATTCTTTGAGATCTAATTTTGCATTTTATGAATCAATTAAAAGCAAATAAGAAACTTGAAAGGTAGTAGAGGAGTTTCCAGAATTAGAGCAAGTGGTCAAATTCTGAAAGCTGATGTGTCTACAGCAGAAACTGACTGCAGGTTAGGGACTGGTTTAGAGGGACAGGTACTAGAACAGCATCCTTAAGTAAATATGTATGTGGACCTATCTCTGGGTGCAAATTATCTCAGATGGGATTTTTTTCTACTTGTTTGGCAAGAGATAATGTTTTCTGGGAGGTGGGTATGATGGGGAGGCTGAGGATGAAAAACATGATGTGAACTAAAGAACTTACAACAATTTTCACAGTTTGCCCAAATATCATGGTCATTAGTTTTCTGCCACTTTTTTCACTCAAGTAAACCATCACAAAGCAAATAATTCTGGAAGTAAGAAATAGTTTTGTTTATGGCAAATCAATTATGTAGAAAATGAATTTTAATACTTATTTTAGTGAAGGATATAAAGAGTGTCGGCCTGCAATTCTGTGGACACTTGGAAGCTCTGCAGAAGTAAGTTTAACAATTACTACATAAGCAAACTTGAGCAAGACTCACAGTTGTTCTAAATGTCAATTTCCTCAACTGTAAAATAAAGGATTTGTTTTAAAATTATCACTGAGGTCCCTTCTGTTCTTAAATTAGTATGCCTGTAATTCCAATAACAGCCACTCCATAATTATACTGAATAACAGTAACAGTTAATTTCATTTATTGTTACTATTTAGCTAAGTGTGGTGCAAAATATTTTTTATGCATTATTCTATTTAACTGTTGTAATGACTTTATAAAATAGGTTCTATTATTAGCTTTATTTTTAATGAGAAAACTGGACTTTAAAGAGGTTAATTAACTTGCCCAAGGTCACCTAGCTGCAACTGGCAGAGTAATGACTCAAACAACTGACAGCAAATCCCAAACTCAGAACCAATGCACTGTACTTACTTCCTCTGTGTCTCTACCAGTATCTCATTTCTAAGCAACGAGAGTATTTTAACAGCTTGTTGAAAGTGTGTAAGATGTTCATTAAATTCACTTGACAGTATAGAAAGTTGTATCTTATTCCTGTATTCTCTGCAGCATCTCGTAGATTGTCTTACAGGTATGTCTTTGTTGCATACACTGAAAGACAGCAATTTTTTCTCCTTGCACCCACTAGGATGGGATCTTTAAAAAAAGTAGTAGGGAGGATCATGTTAAAAATTAGTAGTCAATAATAGTTGATATACACAATTTTCTATAAGCACATACTTCAACATGGTATTAACATAGTTACTTTAATAATGTCCTTACTACAATTTTTCATAAAGGGACCACAATTTTTTCTGTCTGAATAAAGTTTACTAGTCAATTTATTAGCAAAATACAAAATTTTCTGAAGCTACCATTTTGCACTATATTTTACTTAACATATTTTGCCGTAAGCAATGCACAAATGTAGCTAAGTAAAGTTTATGATTACTCTGACTGTGAATACAATTGGATAACAGATACTTTTAGTATTTTGAGCAGATCATGATTATACATCACATACAAAGCCTTACGTGGCAGTCAGATTGAGGTCAGACCTATGCAGGCAGTGGAATTACAAAGAGGAACTAGAGACTCTTCCTTGGGAGTGTTCCAGTCTAGTTGGATAGACACTCATGAACAATCAATCAGAACAGAAGACAAATGCTATAACTTGTAACATAACAGCACATTATTTCTACCTGAACATGGCAGGGGATGGAAATCAGGAGATGCTTCACAGAAGCTGAGGTTTGTATTGCTCCTTGAAGAAACATTGAAAAGAGAGAGGGTGGTATTACTGATAAATATGAAGGTCAACTAAAGACCTAAAGGTCTGTGAGTGTGTAGTTGTCAATAGAAAATAGGAAAAGTAGGTCTGAATATCAAAAGTGAGATTGGGTTAGAGAAATGGGTTGAGCATCATCAATATCTAGCTATTCATTAAAATCTTTGCACAGCACAAGGAGTCTGGAAAAACTGAGGTTGGAAGGGAAGTGGTGACCACAAACATTAAAGGGGGGATGCTGAGGAAAAAGTGCTAATGACAGGTCGATTGTGCTTTCTCAAATCAATTCTCCTTTTATATTTGTTCTCTCTCCAATGTGACCTCTCTTTAGCTGTGCAACCTTGAACAACCCTCATATGACACTGGCACAACGTTTGTCATCTATAGAGTTAGGGAATGAGACTAATTCATTAATTCCCAACCTGAGTCCCCAAATGTAGTGACAGAGTTCTTCATAAATTAAAACCCCATATGGTTTTCAAAATTACAAATAACAGTATACATTGCAGCTTGTCCACTCATTTTAAATCCTTCAAAATCTCTAGGATCTGCAATTAAAATAATAAAATAATTGTTACTGGTGAAAACATTGCAAACCATTAGCCCAGATGGTTACTAGAGTCCCGTCCATCTCTGAAAACTTATTATTCTAACATCTCAGTGAATACTTGCAATAGTTGGTTTTTCTACATAAAATTTATACTGCACCAAACGATATTCACACTGTCCCCAGCCCTGAGAATGTAGCCTGCCTGGCAGCTGCACATGGGCCATTAGCACTGCAGTTTACATAAAACGCAATGATATCCGTTTTCTTTGGTTTGTTAAAATACGAAATGCAGGATTTAAAATCAGAGTAATTTCTTGAAAGGAAGGCAAATGGCATAATGAAAGACCTAGTTTGGAACATGAGTTTCCTGAAGAAGCCTAGTTTATTGATACCTAGTTAGGAGTCAGATTTTCATTTAATTATAAGATTCTTAGAAGAAACTAAAATTAGCCTTCTGGCATATTACTTCCTTCTTTGTAAAAAGGATGGGATCGTATAATTGCTCTCACCTAATACTTCACGAAGATTTCCTAAAGAGCATTTTGAAAACAGTCTTTTTGCTCTTTCGAATACTGGAGTTCAAAACCAAGATCATTTAAAAATAATGTCATCACCGACATAGCCATATTTATTAGAAGAAAATTATTTTCACCACTAAAAATTTGCTCTTGTAAAAATACCAAATATTGTAACTGTGTAGTATATAACCAATATATTTCAGTTTTAGACAGTGCACTTATGTATATATATATTTTATATATAATATAAATTTTAATTTTAGACATTGCATATATAAATAAATATGTATTTCTGCCTCATTAAGAAGATTCAATTACTATCAGAAAGCTACTGCGTAACATAAATCAGAAACACATCAAAAAGTTGGTGGTGTTGAGAGCCAAGTTTGAAACTAACGATGGTGAAAATTTTAAACAGTAGGGAAACAATGGAGGCTTCATGTTCTCTTTGGATACACAGTAACATAGTTACTGACCAGGAATTGATGCCAAGAAAACTTGAGAAAGTTTGGAGTCCCCAAATTTTAACTTTTTACCATTTCAGACTTAGGATCTAGAGGAAAATGACAGAAATCCTGTGCTCCAGAAATGAATCCCACTTTTCTGACAAATAAATGTGTTAGTTTTCTTTCTTGCAGACACTGGTCTGCCAAATACAAAAACTCAAGTCACATATAATTTTCATTTTCTTAACTTTTAGTAATTCATTCATTTCATTATATTTTGAAAGGAGAATTAATGGATTAAATATTTTATAGACCAGGATATTCTTGTAATATGAATGTTAAGTGAACCTAATGGAAATTAAAACACATTTTAAACCTTTAAACTTTTCAAACTGCCAATCTTATTCAGTCTGTTGCTTCATCAGTTGAATATTAATATCAGCTGCTTCTTTGAATTTCATTTCAACTTAAGTCCACTGATTTGACAGTAGTTCAATAAAAGAGCCCTATAGGATTCTAAAATTTAATATGCACATTAAGTTAATTAAGAAAAATGACATTTCTCCTTTTACATGTTTTGCAGTAGGTATTAAATATTTATAGCCCCAAATAGCCTGTTGTTAGAGCAGCCTTTGTTCTTCTTCCTCTTAAAACATACCAAGAAAGGATACTTACACAAGCTATGCTATTCACGTTGTGTCCCTAGCTTATTATTGACTATAAATAATGAAATGACTGGGTGAGTGTCTGAAGTGAGCTGTGACTCAGGGCAGTCAGTTTCTTGGTGCATAATACTTCCATGGGATTCAAAATAGCTCAGATTTTCAGTATATTTCATTAGGAGTAGATACGAAATAAAGAAAGCTTGCATTTTGTACTCCAAATGGTATTTTTAAAATTGATGTTGAAATTTCAGGAAATATAGGAAGACTATTTGAAGGGGGGAGTCCAAAGGAGGAAAAGTTAATAAGGATTATTAAAATATCTTTACAAAATATCAAGGATGGCAGGTTCACTCCATAAACAATCTTACTGGTAATCTGGAAATTACCTGAGGACTTTCAAGTGGCTGCTGAATTAATTTATCCTAACCTGTGAATATAAATTAGAGTCTTTCTTCGTCCAAGGAGACAAATATGGACATATTTTTTGAGTTTTCGCCTAAAATTTGTTTTTTATTTAGCGCCTCTAGAAGGATGTATTTAGCATTTCACTGTACAGGATATAACTGGCAAAGTGAGCCATTTTTTTTTTATTCGAAAACCGAGCTGCTGAGATGGACTTATTATACTTGGCATTGTCTTCATAAGAATAAAAAAACCACATTATTGGCAATGTAGTATACTATTTGATATATAAAAATATAAATACTTAATCCCCAATAAAATCAAAATTTAGAATGGGCATAACATTGTCTAGTGTTTCTGTTATTATTTTCCCTAGGGCAGTTGAAGTACTTCTAATAGTACCGATAGTTCTTTAGTTCTCAAATCTGCCACATGACGTGCTCAGCAGCAAATACTGTCGATGCTGCTTCACAAGTTGGAACACTTTTGCAGGTTTATAGTCATATAAACATGTAGACCATAATAAGGAAACCTTGATTATTAGTTCACTAATAGCTGTCTTCATTCTTTATTTTATTAATTTGTAAAATTTTGATCCAAGCAATATACTAACATAGCTTTAAAAACCATTAAATATTGGGCTGGCCAAAAAGTTCGTTCGGGTTTTTATGTTACAGAAACACCCGAACGAACTTTTTTGGCTAGCCTCAATAGTACAATTTTTAAAAACCTGCAATCCCTCCCCAGGTCTCTTCCTCCAGATTGGCACCCCAGAGATACAGCACTGACAAATATGTAATACCAGACATAGTTCTGGTACAAGTTTCATATGTTGCTATGAATTAATTAATCAAGGATTAAGTTTATTTTTGACTTTGTTTTATGGTAAATGAGATCATGATACTTACAACCCCCACACACACAAATTCCCTTTTACCCAACCTCCTAAACTATGAATATTACAAACTTTAATCAGTAGTCAGTTTTTATATTATTGCAATGTGATTATGTAGATACACATTACTGATCTAATTCTCTACCATCTTTTCTTATATAATTTTTTATTATTCTTGGAGTTAATAATTTCTTTTTTTATTTACATACATGGTTTTTAATGTAACTATTCCTAACATTTGCAGCATATCAAACCTATCAAAACCCTTTAATATAATTTTTAAACTGATAAAATTATAAATTTTGAATATAAAAAATAAAAATTATCATATAATTTATAAGCTTCTTTTTTCCCCCTTGCAAACTTTCCTCCTGGAGCACTCTACCTTTTATTTTTCCTCACACTCAGCTAATTTGATTGGCTGTGGAATTGCCTGGTAACAATCATTTCTCCTTCGATTTTAGAGATCTATCGATATCTAGTGTTTTCTGCTGCTAATTCAGAAGCTGTTCCTTTTTTCTGTTCCCTTTTATGTCACCTGCCCCTACACCCTTTTGGAATCTTGATTATTTACTCTGTCTCTGGAGTTCTAAAATTTCAAGATGATGCACTTTGGTGTGCATTTCTTTAAAACAATTATTGATTGTCCTAGGTATTCAATGAGCGTTTGCAATCATGCCATTAGTTTCTTGTTTTTTTCTGTTGTTATTTTCCTGTTGTTTTTAAAAATAATTTTTAAATTATTTCCTCTTTGTTCTATTCTGGAATGCTATTGAATTAGATGTTGGACCATCAGAATTGACTCTAATTGTTTTCTTTTTTCCATTCCAATTTTTTTCCCTTTCATTTTTATTCTTAAATCTGGGAGATTCCCTCAACCTTGTTTTCCAAATTTTCTATTGGAGTTTTAATTTGGGTAATATTTCCGAGATCTTTTTCTTGTTCTTTGACTGCTCTAACTTCATTGCCTTCTGTTTTTGTTCCATGGATGCCACATCTACTTTTGTAATTCTGAGATACTCACTATACTTTTTCTCTCATGATCCTTTTTCCAGTGTGCTTGCTTTGATGTCTCTTTCATATTAGAGGCTAACAAGTGTCCCACCATCCCTAATTATGCACTCATATTTGAAGGTAAAGCCATCCAAAGATAATTCAAACTCTTTGTGTGTAGATAGAATTTGTTTGATGTGCTTCGTTTACAGTGATTAATCAGTGAGTTGATCTTTTCATTGGGAGACATCAATATTTAGATTCCTGCTCCCCCCACTCAGCCATTCAGTTTCTGAAAAGAAGACTCCTCAGTCTTCTTCCCTCCTGTGGCTGGAGGTCTGGGATCAAAGGGTCCCATCATTATGTTTTCATACCCTCACTGCATCCTTGTATTTAGCTCTGATCCTCACCTCATTTCTTCACTGTTCTTAGTGTCCTCATGTTTAGAGCCACTGTGGTTTATTTTTTCTTGAAAATATACATGTGGTTTGTTTTCCATGCTGGTAGTCACCTTGTTTTTGAAGGTGGGGAAGGGAGACTAGGAAACACCAGATCCCATATGCATCTTTTTAAGCAACCGTCCATTTTCAATAGCTTGTAATTTCTGTGATACTTGGTATCTCCAGATGCTGATCTTTCCAGGATCCCATGGCTGTATTGACCAGCTTCTTGTTGTCCCTCTGCCCAGGCATTTAGGTGGAGGCTCCCTTCCTGAAGTCTAGTTCAGTTACTACTCTTCCATTTGCCTTCTGATTCCTCCTGAAATTGGTCCCGCTGAATCTCAGCTGCTGATATTTCTCTGTTTCTCCTTCTCTTTGAGTGTTTAAAAACTTTTTGTTCCTTTGTAGTCATTTTGGTAAGGTTATTGAAAGGAGGGAAAGTAAGTGCATGAGATCAATCCAAATTTTAATAGAATATTAGTTTGTTAATTTTCCAGATATTAGCACCATAAGTTTGCCTTCTAATATATAGACAAATGTTGCTGAGGACATTTAGAAAGACAAAGCCTATCATTCTACAGTCTATTTCTCGTGAAAACATATGACCTTAGTCAGAAAAAGGAAGAAAACCAGAACTGGAAGTTCAGTCCGTAACTTGTGTGAAAGAACTAAGAACTGTACAATAAGAAGTTACTGTGGAAGTCCGTTGGCATAAAGAGAATGACAGTGGTGCATCTGAATATTTTAGCAAAAACAAGCTGCTAAAGTTAATGAACTCTGAGAAAATGAAAGGCCATTGTGAGAAAACAAAAATAAATCCAGTTTTTTTAAAAATAGAGAAACAATAATGGTCCTCACCAAAAGAAAGCCCTCATCTTTACAAAAATGTATCTCTCAACTTTATTGCTATATTTTAGGAAGTAGAGTAAAGCAAAGCCATAAATACCAAAACAAACACCAATTTGCATGTATTTGGGTCCTTGAATTGTTTTCAGAATTGTATTTAAACAATGATGAATAAAATATTCATTGAACAAATATTTAGCATTGTATTTATTCTGGTTGCTGTGATCTATTTCTAAGTAGTTCTTACTAATAAAGTTTAATTGTGCTTCTAAAAAGCCAGAAAGAATGACATAATAATTTTTGAAAAATTGTTATTTGTAAGAGGATATATAGGTGTAGTTATGGATAACTTCTTTAATACTTATCTAGAATCTAGGACTCATTATAGTATACCTTACATAAGAGCAGTGAAGAGATCAGTAAAATAAATTCTAAGGTATATTTTTTCATGCCTAAGGCAATTTAGTGACGGAATAAAGGACGGAAGTGAGGTAAAAACAAACAAAACCTATTTGCCTATTTATTAAATGTGTGTACAGGCTGCCTATTCAAAAAACTAATTTAAAGTAGATTATTTCAAATATATCACATACTGAGAAAATTATGATTGACCAAAATAAGGTATTGAAATCTTCCAATGACTATTAAAATGAACACATCTCAGATATTCAGCCTTGAATAGTTGGAGAACCACATCTTGACCATGGACCTACTTCCCTTTCAATCTAAACTTTCCTGAAGTGATCACATCTAGTTCTATGGTTTAATATGAATGCCATCTATCTGCCCTTGACTCCTAAATTTGTATCACCAACCTTGATATATCTCCTTATCTCAAAATTCATGTATCCAACTGCCAACTTAACATTGTGGGTATGCCTATTACACACATAAAAAATTGCATGTACAGGTCAAAAATCTTGTTTCTGGTAAACATGCTCCTCATTTGAATAATCAATGGCAACATGTCCCTTGTTTTTTCAAGTCAAAAATCTGGGATTCGTTCTTAATATCACTTTTTAACTCATTTTGCACATGCAACCCATTCATAAAGTCTTATCTGCTGTAACAACATACATCAAAAATGCCCATTCTCTCCATCCGCATTGCTAACATCATCATCAAACGACAGTCATTTGTTTTTACTTTGTTTTAATATCAGTGGAATATTTCATAAAATAAATGTATAAAATGTATATGTAAAGCTTAAGAAATATTTTTCAATTAACATCCAACTTCAGAAATTGAACAATATCCTTTGAATACCTTGAATGCCATTGTTGATCAGATTGCCCTCTGCTTCTCCAAGAGGTAACCAGCATCCTAAATCATAGGCTCATGATCTCTTGCTATTTGAAAAGTTTTTCTTTCTCTATGTGTATCATAGTTAATACATTATTTAGTTTTGATTGTTTTTGAACTTTTCATAAATGGAGTTGTACGGTATATATTCTTCTGAAATCTGCTTCTTTCTCTCAATATCTTTTTTTTCCCTTTTTACTTTTCTTTTATTGTGGCAAAATATATGTAACATGAAATACACCATTTTACTAACTTTCAAGCATATGGTTCAACATTCACATTGTTGTATAACCGTTACCACTATTTCCAGGACTTTCTCATCTTCTCCAGCTCTGACCATTAAACATTCAGTCCTCCCCCCCCGCACAAGTCCCCAGCCCTGGCACTGATCCTTCTACTTTCTGTCTCTATGGATCCGACTATTCCAGGGATTCCTATGTAAGTGGAATCAAACAGTATTTGACCTTTTCTGTCTGGCTTATTTCTCTTAGTATAATGTTCATCCATGTTGTAGCACGTGTCACAATTTCTTTCCTTTTCAAGGCTGAATGATATTTCATTGTATGGATATACTACGTTTTGTTTATCCATTCATACATTGATGGACAACTGGGTTGCTTCCACATTTTGGCTCTTTTTAATAATGCTGCTATAAACTTGGATGTACTGACATCTGTTTCAGTCCCTGCTTTCACTTGTTCTGACTACGTACCTAGAAGTGGAATTGATGGGTCATATAGTAATTCTACGTTCAACTTTTTGAGGCACCCACACGCTGTTTTCAACAGTGGGTACACTGTTTTCCATTCTCACCAGCAATGTATGAGGATTCTAATTTCTTCACATCGTCACTAACACATATTTTCCATTTTTTTGATAATAGCCATCCAAATGGGTTTGAGGTGGTATCTCACTGTGTTTTGATTTGCGTTTCCTTAATGAGTAGTGATGTTGAGCCTCTTTTCATGTGCTTTTGCTGGCTATTTGTGTATCTTCTTTGGAGAACTGTCCAAGTTCTCTGCCCATTTTTGAACTGGGTTGTTTGTTTTTTTGCTGTTGTTGAATTGAAGGAGTTCTTTATATATTCTAGATATTAAGCTCTTAGATACATGATTTGCAAATATTCTATCCCATTCTGTGAATTGTCTTTTTATTCTCTTGATAGTGTCTTCTGATGCACAAAAGGTCTTCATTCTGATGAAGTCCAGTTTGTCTGTTTTTTCTTTTTTTTAATTAATTAATTAATTTATTTTTGGCTGCATTGAGTCTTCGTTGCTGCGCGACGGCTTTCTCTAGTTGCAAAGAGCAGGGCCTGCTCTTTGTGTGGTGCACGGGTTCTCATTGCAGTGGCTTCTCTTGTTGTGGAGCACGAGCTCTAGGCACGCGGGTCTCAATATCTTGTTTGTGAGATTTGTCTGTGTTACTGTGTGAATTTGTAGTTCACTCACTTTTAGTGCTTTATACTAGGCAATTGTTTCAGTGTTTCACAATTTACATATTAATTATAATTTGTATAAAGATTTGGATGATTTCCCAATTTTTCTTGATGTTTTATTGTTCTCATCTTGAATTAAAAACAATACTGCTATGAACCATTCTTGGAATAAGTCTGTTGTGAATATATCTTAGAGTTTCTTCAAAGTACATATGTAGAGTATAAGAATGAAGTCCTGAGGTTTTCATATGTTCAAGTGCAATGAATTACGCCAAACTATTAAATGTTTGTGCTGCTTTACACTACTACTAACAGTAAATGAGAGTTACTATAGTTTCACTACCTCACCAATACTAATTATAATCTCTAATTTTTTAATTTTTGCCCTTCTGAAGAGTATAAGGAGGCATCTTTTTGTGATATAAAATTTACATTTTCCTGGTTACTAATGTGGTTTAGCATCTTTCCTTATATTTATGTCCATTCATGTTCCCTGTTCTCTGAAATGCATATTTGGTCATTTAAGCATTGTTTTTTCTGTTTTTGGAAATTCTAGTTATCTTTATTTACTCTTTAATCTTTTTTTCCCCCTGTGTTTTCTTTTAACATCTTTATTGGAGTATAATTGTTTTACAATGGTATGTTAGTATCTGCTTTATAACAAAGTGAATCAGCTATACATATATCCCCATATCGCCTCCCTCTTGCATCTGTGCTTTGTCATTATTTAAGCATTTTTATTAATTGTCTTATAATTATTGATTTGTAGAAATTTTATATTTTCAACATTATGATCTTTTATCCAATATGATTTTGTAAATATTTTATTTCAGTTCAGATCTTATTCTTCTATTAGTTTTATGGTATCTTATGATAATATATATTTTAATTGAGTCAAATTTATGAATATTTTCTTGTGAGTTTGGACTTTTTGAATCTTCTTTGAGATAACCTTTCCAAACATTGAATCACAAGGATATTTTCCTATATTTCCCTCTAAAGCTTTTAAAGTTGTGCCTTTTACATTTAAATATTTCACATTTCTTAAAGCAAATTTTGTGAATGGCACCTATAGGGATTTAATTTCATTTTTCATTTTTGAACAAACGTCTAAGCTCCAGCACAGTTCCTGAAGTAGTCAACTCTTTTCCAGTAACTGGTAGTGTAACAAATCAAGTCTCCATACATGTGTGGGTCTATTTTTATTTTTTAATTTTTTTTGTGTGGGTCTATTTTTAGAATGTTTTCTTCCACTGTCTATTTCCTATCTCAAATACAATGTTATCTTAATTATATAGCTATAACTTTATAATATTACATCTTGATGTTTTATAGAGCAAGTTTCTTCACCTGATGCTTCTTCTAGAGAGTCTTGGCTATTATTGTTTCTGTATAAATTTTAAATAGTTTTCAATTTTCTTTAAAGATCCTTTTTCTTCTTTTAGTTGCATTGAACCTATAAGGCAGTTTGGGGAAATTTCAATCTTTAACATACTCAGCCTTTTGGTAAATCAAAAACAGGATATACCTCTCTACTTGTTTAGGGTTTTTTCCTTGTCTTTTAATAAAGCTTTATAATTTTCCCCAAAAGTGTTTTTACATATTTTATTAACATATTTATTTATTTCTTTGCTTGTTTACATATACCTTATGTTTTTGGTTACATTAACTAGGAGAGGTTTTTTTCCTGGTTATCTAGTCTCCCAACGTGCTAGAAATAAAACTTTTTTTCAAAATTTCTTAATTGGAATATTGCAGTAGGCTCTTAACTGGTCCTCTGCTTCCACTTTTGTCTACTTAAGAGCCTATTCTCCTCACTTAACACATTCTGAAATTTTTCTATTTACTTATTGTTTGATGTGTTTGTTACATGTCTTCTCTCACTAGAACTCAGCTTTCTGAAAGTAGAAACTTTCCTTATCAACACTATATCACCAGTGTCTAAGATAAAGTGATCACTTAAAAAAATTGTTGAGTAAACGAGTAGGTGAGTCACATATATTGTTAATATTTCAGATTGCATAAGTCCACACAAAGGCTTTGCCTTCTCGTAAATAAATAAATTGTCTTGGCTAATAATTAACCAGCGTGGGCCAAGATCATGGAATTTCAAACCAAAGGATAATATTTATGGGTAGCAGGTAATATAGAAGGAACTGATGACCATTTGTTTATTCTCTTCTGTTCTCTGGATACATTCACTTGCAATTTATCTTTGAACACAGGGTAGACTATACTGTTGATCACAGGTCACCTAGTTCTACCTGTCATCCAGTGTTCCAAGCCCTCTACTGCATCTTCGTTGAGTAGCCACAAGACTTCCGCTTGAACTCTTTCAGCAACAGGCAACACACTCTTTCCCCAAGTTGCCATTCCATTTTCAAGTAGCCTAATTATATTAGAGTTCTTTATACCTAATGAAATTCTGCTTCTCTTGAAACACCATCATTGATCTGAGCTCTGACTTCCAGATACTCAAAAAACAAATTTCACCTCTTTCAGCTTGATAGCACTTCAAATATCTTAAGTAGGCTATTAGTTATACTAATTTTTTCTTCTAATCCTAAACATCTCTACTTTTTTTTTTTTTTTTTTGTGATACGCGGGCCTCTCACTGTTGTGGCCTCTCCCGTTGCAGAGCACAGGCTCCATACGCGCAGGCTCAGCGGCCATGGCTTACGGGCCCAGCTGCTCCGCGGCATGTGGGATCTTCCCGGACCAGGGCACAAACCCATATTCCCTGCATCGGCAGGCGGACTCTCAACCACTGCGCCACTAGGGAAGCCCCATCTCTACTTTTATACTTGCATTCTTTCAGCTACTGTTTCTTGAGTGTCTACCGCATGCTAAGCATAGCAGAGATGAGCAATAGTAATTTGAGAAAACATTTCTTCTCACATCTCATTATATGACAGCTCCCCAAACTAAGCTTTAACCTTTCAGGATGTACTTGTCAACCTAATAGATATTTAATAGACACTTAGGGCTTTTACTTAATTCTAGTTACAAAGATGGAATTGTTTTTACAAAAAAATGTACGTAGGAACCTTAAACAAATTTTAAAAGAGAGACTAAAGTGTTTAACCACACCAAAAATCAGGCTGTAGAGAAGATCACATATTTCCATTTCCTGTCAATATTCAATATAATTTTGAGTTGATTCTCCAAAGAATTCTGTCAAAAAAATCCTAAATTTCCAGGAAAGACCATCTGGTATTTTGTAAGTGTTATGTATTCTTTTTAAAGGTATAGACTTAGCCCTCTGACTAAGAAGTTTAGTTCTTTGGGTAAAGAACTAAAACCAAAAATTATGCCACATTTCAGTCTTCAATTTTGCCCGCAATCATCCTTGTCAACTGAAAATACTTATCTAAATTTCCAGAGTTCATCACTAAACTTATCAAAGCTTGACCCTAGCTGATTTTAAAGTTGAATAATATTTTTCAGGGAATTTCATCACATAGCCATTTGGGACTGCCTGCTTTAATGTTCAGCTATTAGCAAATTAGACTTAACATATGCAAACCCATGTCCCATTGACATTGGACTGAGCTGACTAGCAGTACAAGAATCTTAAAACTTTCAATCATATACCCAGTGGAAAAAGATATTGTATCCTGTAAACCATAGACTGTCTTGAAGCCCCAGATACTGAGAGGTGCGAGACTCAAACTCATCAGCACACTATAGTCCCGAGTCTCTCCAAGGTTCTGATCATTGACGCCCATTTGTTTCCTCCCACTCATGGTAGACATTCACGCTAATGTTCGATATATACTATATATCCCTGGTTATACATATCTTTGCAAAATATAGTTTTGTGTGTGTGCAGATTTTTTATTAATTTACATAGAGTATATTTTGATGCATAGTATGGTGTCTTGTTCAGTTTCTTGTTTTACTAAACAAGATCTATCCAGGTAGCTAAATGTATGTAAAGATTTCCCCAGTTCAGAAGGACTCACCAGACTCCACAGAGCATCCTGACTTAGGCTTGCATTTAAATGTAAAATATACCAGCATAACCAAAGAGAGTGCAAGAGAGAATTAGAGGTCCAAGAGACATCTCATTTGCAAGGAGCCATTATTAGGCAAACTCAAAGGAAAAGTTCCCAGGGAATCCATTTTATGTCCCTTTGGTCACATAAGCAAGGCAGGCTTATCAGACACCAGTAGACTAGTTTCAACCATTCTTAAGAAACTGGCCCAGTGAGTCCCCAACACATCATAAATTCTACTGTCTCTTATCTTGGCAAAGAATAAAAACCAGACCTCCAGGTGGCCCTGAAATAAAGATAGAGTTCCTCAATACAGTTATAAATCAACTCTACCTCCACAATGCATATTTAGTGTACTGTTTCTAATTTCTCGATAGTATTTCATGGCTTTAAGTGTTATCTTTAAGTACTATTTAATCATTCCCCTGGAAATGGACATCAGGTTGCCTCCAGTTTCCAGCTAGCACAAACAGCACGGTGATGTACATTTCATACCTATTTTCTTTTAGACCTGTGTGAGTTTTCCTGGCAATATCAGGTGTAGAATTGCTAGATCATCAGTAGGGTAATCATTTAACTTGTCATCTACACTAAAATAATGTTCAGACTGGAAGAGGGCATTATTCATAATTATACTGGAACAACTGTATGAACCAGAACCTGGCAAACTAAAGTATATAGTCCTCTGAATCATAGGTGCATGCATACACTTAATATACCAACCTGTTCTCCAGGTAGCATAAAGATACCTGTCTTCACCCTTCCTTGTCAACATTTAGTATTTTCAAATTTCTAATTTGACATGTTCAATGTTCCTTTCATCTACATTTATCTTCATATATGTGTTAGCTATAGTCTTCTCTTTCTTTTAATTTCAAATTCACAGCTTTTTTTCTACTTTAAATACAATTGGATGTCAGATTTTGAGCTAGATATTATATTCCCTCAATTTGTCACCTATCCATTAACTTTACCCTTAATTTTGGATAACAAGTCCTTAAGTTTGATATAGTGAATCTGTTTTTTAGCTTTTAGCTGTGCTATATATAATTGTTTAAGTAGTATTTCTCCATCTAAAGATTTTCTTCTATATTTTCTTCCATTGGTTATACGGTTTTGCCTTTCATAACTAGGACGTTAATTTATAATTAACTTAAACTAGGGACCTGATTTTATTTTTTCTGTATATGAAAAGCCCGATTTTGACTACAGAAGTCTTGACTTTATTTCTAACCCTTACTCTCAACGAAGCAATCTTTATCTACCAAACACCCTTGTATTTTCTCAGTTAGTTAATATTTTTCTCCACTTGGCCACTGTTTTTAGCCCTCACACTAGAAGAAGTATCTACACACAGGTATTTAAAGGCACATGGTGGCAGCGGAACCCTGCTGTCACTGAGTATAGGTTTCCTGCAATTCAGGAGTGTGCAACCTGCCAATTTTTGGTTAGCACCTGTGCCTCCAGTATAACTTGCAGACAGACACATGCCATCTTAACACATGGGTACCAGAAAGGAGCCAAACAATTATTCTTTTGGGTGAACATCAATTCTTAGCTTTTTTTCTCTTCCTGTAATGACCGTTGTTGATAATCTACCTCTCATTTTTAGATGGAGAAAAGTGTTATACACACAGATCCAGAAAGTGAAGTTGAAGGTTTGCGTTTGCCTTCTTTGGGATTATTTGAATAGTTTTTGTCATCTATTATATATTGGCTTATTAGACAAAATTCTTTGATGTTGCTTTAGGATTTATAGTATACTTTTAACTTATCATAGTCTACCTTCAAGTAATGTTATATCACTTTACTTATAGTTGGAGACATTACAGTAGTTAACTTCTGTTTGCCCCCCAAACTTTGTGCTATTGTTGTTATGCATTTTACTTCTCCATATGCTATAAACTGTACAATCCATTGTTTTTATTTTTGCTTTAAACAGTAAATTTTCTTTTATAGAGACTAAATTTAATAGAAAATTATTTTTGATCTACCTGCATATTTACCATTGCTGGTGCTCTTTGTACTTTGGTATAAATTCAAATTTTCATCTGGGATCATGTTCTTCTGTTGAAGGACTTCCTTTAACATACCTTGTAATAAAGATACACTTGTCCTGAAGTTTTTAGCTTCTGTATGTTTGAGAAAGTCTTCATTTTGTCTTTATATTTGAAAGATATTTTCCCTGGATGTAGAATGCTGATTTTAGTATGTTAATGATGTTTCCCCACTGTTTTTCGGCTTCCATTGTTTCTGATAAGAAATCTGTATTCTATTATAATCTTTACTCTCAGTAAATGATATCTCTTTTTCCTTTGACTACTTTTAAGATTTTCTCACTTCATTTTTGAGCAATTTCATTCTGATATGCCTTGGTGTAGTTTCCTTCAAGTTTCTTCTGCTTGTAGCACAAGACTTCTTGGGTTTATATATTTATAGCTTTCATCAAATTTGAAAGTTTCCAACCATATTTCTCCAAATATTGTTTCTATCTACCCCTCCTTTAGGACTCCTATTATCTGTATATTAGGTGGCTTGAAATTTTCCAAGAGCTATCTGATGCCCTATTCATTTTTTTTCTCTTTGTGGTCCATATTAGATAGTTTCTATTGCTATATCTTCAATTTCATTAATCTGTCTTCTGCAGTATCTAATCTGTGGCTAATTCCATTTAGTGTATTTTTATCTCAGAAGTTGTAGTTTTATATCTAGAAGTTAAATATGAGTCTTTTAAAAATATCTTCCATATTTCTAACATGCTCAAACATATGGAACATCTTGTTTTCTTGCTTCCTTGAATGCTTGGTTATTTTCTGTTGGATGCCATGTATCGTAAATTTTTACTTTGTTGAATGCCTAATATTTTTGTGTATCTATGAATGTTATTGACTTAATATGATGCAATAGGAGCATTATCTATGTAGTCTTGTCATAAATGTTTAACCTCAGTTTAACCATGGGAAATTCAAATACAGAACTTGGGATATTTTAAGAAATAAGTTACAGTATTATCTTTAAAAAAATCAATTTTGTGAAAAGCAAATACATAAAGGACCCAAAAAGTCAGTGGTATCACTTTATATAATGAAGACTAAAGAGTCATAACAGCCAATAGCAATGCATGAATCTTGATTGTATCAAAAAAGAAATCAGTTTCAAAAACAGTACACAATTGAAAAAAAATTATATATGAGATTCATATTATATGATATGCCATTATTATTGTCTTCTTGAAGTACGATAATGGCATTGTGGTCATGCAGGGGAGTATTTTTCTGAAGTATTTAGCTAAGAAGTGGGATATCTGAAATATGCTTTCATATAGTTAAGCAGAGAGAAAGAGACAGAGAGAGAGTGAGAGAGAATGAAAGAGAACAAGTGAAAGAGAGAGAAAGCACATATGACAAAATCTTAGCAATCAATAAAGCTAGGTGAAGAGTGTGCAGCTGTTCTCTTTAATAATGCCTCAATCTATCAATATCAGAATTTTTCAAATAAAAAGTTGGTAAGTAGGGACAAAACCAAGACCAGATGGGTTTTTTTGTGTGTGTGTGTTTTTTTTTTGCGGTGCATGGGCCTCTCATTGTTGTGGCCTCTCCCATTGCGGAGCACAGGCTCCAGACGCACAGGCTCAGCAGCCACGGCTCAGGGGCCTAGCTGCTCCATGGCATGTGGGATCTTCCCGGACCGGGGCACGAACCCATGTCCCCTGCATCGGCAGGCAGACTCTCAACCACTGCGCCACCAGGGAAGCCCCCAGATGGTTTTACAAGGAAGTTTCATTAAATCTTTAACAATTTTTGAGTTATAAATTATTTTGAGATATATGGTATCCATACTAATTTCGTAATGTGAGAATAACCTTGAAACTAAGTCACATGAGAACAGTTTGAAAAATGCAAATTTTAGTATACTTCTATAAACATGAAAACAGAAATAAAATTTGATAAAATATCAAATTGTAACTAGAAGTTTAATAACAAATAATACATTATGGCCAAGTAGGGTTTATCCTAAAAATACAATATTTTAACAGTAAAATTTACCAAATTAATGGGTTAAAGAAAAACCCTGCAATCATCTAATAGGTTCCAAAATATTCCACAATATATCGGACTAAACAGCAGAGAAAATGAATGAACTAGATCTGCATGCATCTTAATGGAAATGTCTCTGAAAACATAAGTTTGAATGCATCAATAGGTTGCATTTGATAACACAAGTATGAAATTAAAAAAGGAACCAAGGGATTTCTCTGCTGGCACAGTGGTTAAGAATCCACCTGCCAATGCAGGGTACATGGGTTCGAGCCCTGGTCCGGGAAGATCCCACATGCCGTGGAGCAACTAAGCCCACGCACCACAACTACTGAGTCTGTGCTCTAGAGCCTGCAAGCCACAACTACTGAGCCCACGTGCCACAACTACTGAAGCCTGCATACCTGCTCCTCAACAAGAGAAGCCACGGCAATGAGAAGCCCACGTACCACAGCGAAGAGTAGCCCCTGCTCACCACAACTAGAGAAAGCCTGTTTGCAGCCAAGAAGACCCATGTAGCCAAAAATAAATAAATTTATTTTTTAAAAAAGAACCAAAATAGTACATCAAGTTTGTGGCTACACATATTCAAAGTAAGAGTATAAGAACATGACTGTTGAGAGTATATCTCCTCCTTATGATATTCCAATGGCTTCTCATAACTCCTAAGATGAATAACAAAATCTTTACTGTGGACTCTAAGATTCTACATGATCTGATATCAGCCAACATTTCTAGAATTGTCAGATATTACATTTCTCCTAGCTCTGTGTGTTCCAGCCTTGCCTGATTTCATTCACAGACTTGAATGTGTCATAGCACAGCTCACTAAGGGCCCTTTGCTCATGTCATTTCCTCTTTATGAAATAGTCTAGTCTTACTCCTCCTACATAATTTCTATTTATTTTTCAACTCTCATCTCATTTCTCACTTATTCAGGAGATACATGGTCAGATTCCCCCATTTTACTCTTATAACATTCCATACTATTCTTTCCCTCTGAGGCTCTATATCAGTTGTTATTTCTCATTTATTGATGAGATTGTATGATTAGTATTTGTCTTCCCATTAGGTTTGTACTTCCCCACCTAAAATCAGAGACCACATCTGTTTGCTAACCAGTGTATCCCTAGCACCTAGTACAGTTCTTATACATTAAAGGTGCTTACCAAATATTTATTAAGTTGGTGAATGAATTCGCAAAGTTGCTTTCTTTCATAGGATTCATTTATTTTGATTGTAATCCCTCTAAAATGTTTTTCTTTCTGTGGATTTTTCTGTGTTCTCATTTATCTTTTGCATGAGACTAATGCAGTAGGATATGGTTTGGGTGTCTCTCCCTGGATGAGAAGGAATGGATACCATTCCCTCATGATTGACAACAACATCTAGAACCATGGGGTTCTAGATGGAGCATTTCCCAGACAAATGGAAGGGATATGCTAATCGTGCCTATATTTATATGAAATTGCATGGCAGAGCAAATAATTAAGCTGTTTAGGAATTAGGATATATAACAGAAAAGATATTCTGCAATAAAAATTAGAATTGAAATATGCTTTTCTTCATGTCTACATTATTTAAGAATGTATAATCATCACTCTTCCTGAGGAAAAAATAAAAATGGCTTCAAAGTTATTAAGTAAAAAGATAATGACAGCTCTTTTCAGCATTTCCATCCTTTCAATTTAACAACTATTTATTGAGCATCATGTATGTATAAGACATGGAACTTGTGCTGTGAAGGGCGTTGATAAATAAGTAACAAACAGTGACAGAGCCAGAATTAAAATCCATATTTGTATGATTCCTAAGCCCTAATTTTGTGCACTACAGGCCAAGTATATAAAAGTTTTGGGTGAACCTAGTAAGCCTGGAAATGTGTACATCTTTCTCCTCTAAGCCAGTGTCTCCTCAAATGTGATGCTGTTCTGGGAAAGATACCAAGGTCAAATTAGCTTGGGAAATTAGCTTGTCATATACTTAAAGAGCTCTGAGAAAGTTTTTAGTAAAGAAGCAGGTTTTTCATTGTTTAACTCAGCACTTCCTAAAAGGTACTTAAACAGGGAATTTTTTAAATGTAATGTATCCTGGGAAACTGTTCCAGGCAAGAAGGAGCTCTAAAGTCTTTTTTGGTGGTATTTTTTCTTCTAATGTAGATCTGGGTTTCGGAAACACACTTTGTAGAGCTCAATGCCCTTTCTCACCCCCTGCCTTTGCTCTTTGCCCGAAACACCCATGCCCTTTTTTGTGATACGTGATGCATTCTTATTTATACATTAGTTCAAATGTCAGATGGTCTGTGAAGTCTTCTGTTAACCCTTTACCTACATACATATAAACGTGTGTGCACGCACACACACACAAAATAAGCACTAAAAGTTATAAAGTAATAATATTAAAGACTTTTAACTTTCATAAGCATTTACTATGTTAAGACGATTTAACACATCACAAATTTAATTTAATGCTCACAATTGTTATTTATTATCCCTTTAATTTCCCTGTATCTCACATATCATTTCTCTGATCCTCTGGTCTTCCTTGTACATCACTGACAACTCCTTCACGGTCTACTTTGCTGGTTCTTTTCATTTCCACAAAGTCAAAATGTTGGCCTACCCTAGCCTTTTGCAGTCACACCATTGGTTATTTCATCACATTTCATGTTGAATATTGCGGCTAAGAGCACAGACCTTTGAGCTAAATTTGTCTGACTTTGAATCGCAGCTCAACTACTTTGTTAGATGTGCAACCTTGAGCTAATAATCTTTTCGTTTCTCACCTCAGGGAGCTCATCTGTTAAAAACTGGGATCTTAACAGTACCTACACAATAGAATTGTTGGAGCATTAAATGAATTAATATCTGCAAAAATGCCTGGCACTATATGTGTTTGCTGATATTATTATTTATACTCTAATGACTCATAAATTGTATCTAGTCTGGACTTCTGCCATGAATCTGTGACTCATACATCCAACTACCTACACAGTGTCTGCAACTGGAAATCTAAGATACATCTCAAATTTATTATGTATAAACCCTTTAGCCAGGGTGAACTCAGTAAATGGCAACTACCTCCAGTGGCAAAGGCAGACCACTGAGGCATCCCTTCAGGCATCCTTGAGTTTTCTCTTTCTCTTAGGTCATCCATCCATACATCAAATTTAGATTGCTCTGCCTTTAAGTTATCTAGACTCTTACCACTTCTTGCTGCACCCATCCTAACGATTGGCCCAAGGTCCCAGGATCCCTCATCTGAAGTTTTGTACTAGCTTCCTAATTTATCTCTCAGCTTCTGCCCTTGCTTTCCTGTGGACCATATTCAAATAGAAGAATGGCTATTTTAAAATGTCAGTCAGATAATATCACTCCTCTGCTCATAAACTTCTATGACTTCCTACCTTACTGATTAAAAACTGCAGTCCTTACAAAGGTTTATAACAATTTTCCCAATCTGCCCCACACACTCCCTGAAACTGTCTAATCTCATCTACTATCTTCCCTTCTTTAATTCCACCCTTACTGCTCCTGCTTCCTCCCAGGTCCTCCAGCAACAGACATGATTTTCTCTCAGGGTCTTTGCACTTGCTATTCCTTCTACTTGGAATATTTCTTTCTCAGGGACCTACGTGCCTCTCTCCCTCACTCCTTCAGTTATTTTCTCGAAGTCTACCTTCCCGAAGCCTTCTTTGACTACCTTATTGAAAATTGCAACTCCACTCTACCTGAGCTCTCTTTCTCTGCTAAATTTTTCTCCAAAGAATTTAAGACAAGCTGACACATGATAGCTTTTAGTCATTTGTTTATTTATTGTTCAAATTCCCCCTCTAGTTTCTAAGCTCAATGAAGAGTTGAGTTTTTATTTCATTTGTTCACTGCATATCCACAGTGCTTAGCAGAGTATATGGCACATAATCGGCACTTGAGAAATAGTTATAGAATAAGTGACTCCCCTGCACATGATGGATGAAGAAAGTGTGACGCACAGAAATAAGTAATTTGCTCAGAGCATCCAAAATTTGCCTAAGGCATCCAAGGTCAAACCCAGAATTAGAAGATGCAGGTCAGCATCTAGGGTGCACATGCTCAACCAATATGTAATTTACAAAGAATATTATTTGAGTAGTCATGTACATACTCCCTTTCCTCACCAGAAGCTGACTTTCTTGAGAGCAGGAAGAGTTTTAGTCATCTTTATAGCCTTGGTACCTAATACAGAATTGGGATCATAGAAATAGTGATGTGCTGGAGCAGCTACCCCAGCTTGAGAGAGTCTACTGTGTGCCTCTCTTCCAACTCTGCTTTCAGTGATATATTGATACATTGGTACCTTGGAATGGGCCTAAGGGCCATGGAAATCATCAAACACTACACCTCAAGATGTTTTCCCCAGAGAGCTGGTTGTTAAATATTTACTTGCATAAATGCATACAATTACATAAAAGATACTTTAAAAAATGTTTGGCGCATGAGTGAATGTACTGGTGAATGAAATGTGTAGGGGGGAGTTATATGCCAAGACATCTTTTAGTACACTGGTGATGCAGGGAATGTGAAAAGAAGGTGGAGGCTGGTGATCAATAACTTTCAATGAACATAATAAAACAATCACATTAAGTAATAAAATCCTTGTGATAGAACATAGTTCAATTTCCTACTTTATGAGGGAATTTTATATAAAGAATCCTTTAAAGGAGATATCCAGAAATTACCAAAATATAATCTTCCAATGAGAGGGAATCCAAGGAAATCAGGTAGAGCTCTATTTCTTTCCAGGATAAAAAAAAATATAGATTCATATTTCTTTTCAAGTATAGTATCCCACATAATGTATTCTCATTTTGTATTTTATCATTGTATGTCTGTGAATATATCTGACTCTCCCATTGGATAAGTGCTTCCTAAACATTTTAAACCACCATTTCTTTTAAGAGAATCACCTTCTGATAAAAATCCAAAGACGTATAAAATTGTGCATACAATTTCCAGAGGAGCATAAACCTTCAAATTACCCTCCATAAGCCTCAAGTTAAAGAATAGGAGTATTGTGCTAGAATGAGAGACCCCTAGGAGCTGACTTTGCCTAATTCATTTCCAATTTCCAGCAAGTGTCTGGCACACTGATACTTAAAAAGAAGAAAACAAAGGGAAAAAAGGACTTGTAGATTGAGTAAATGGGTGGAATGAACAATTAGTCACTTTAGATGCCTATTACTGTCCCTTAGATCGTTTCTTCAAAACACTTTCCATTTTGTCAACTATTTATATATATAGTTTCCAAAACCTGTAATTTTCAAATTATCCTCTTTTCATAATTCTCCACTTTTTACCATTTATAACCCCAAACTCAATGTTCTTGATTGGTGATAAAGAACATCAAGCTATATTGCCTTTTTTCCACCTGGGATATGTAGTTCTTTCAGTTCAAGATTCCATTAACTTTCCAGGCAACTTTATTATCACCCATGATCCACAGTGATATTTCATTTAGCTAAAAAGCTAGATCTTTTCCACCTGAAAGACTATTAAGCTAGGCATTCCATTTTTCTGTTTCCTCAGTGGAGTTTTAAACCTAACTCTACATTTTTACTATTTAATTCCATTGTCAGTTTCAATCCACTTTCCAGTCTGTGAAATTCTTTGTAAACTATATAGCATAGTAGTAGCTTGAGCTCCCCTTTTAGAATCATTCCTAAATTTATTAAATATGCCTTAAATAACATCATGTTATCAAATAGTTGGTTAAAAAATGATATAAAGAAGGGTCCAATCATGTAAACCAGAGGCCTCCTGCAGTTTGACATTGATCCATTAATTAACCAGTGTTGTTTGGTAGGAAAGGTTTATCAGCTAAAGATTCAACAAACTGCCCAGCAATCTTACCCGTATATATTCATCTTAACCACAAGGGTATCTTAGGAATTATTTCCAATGCCTTGTTGAAATCCAGTTGATTCAGATGAGGCATCACATCATCTGTGAAATTTTTCCCTGAGACTCAAATGTACATCCCTCCTTTGTGTTCCCATGAAATTTTGTGTGAGTTCCTATCACAGTCCTTACCACAATATACTAAAGTTCCTTTTGTATCTGTTTCCCTAAATATTGTAAGGTCTTTGGAGAATGAGTCTGTGCTTTCTTTACCTTTACATTCTCAGAACCTTGTGCATAATAGTTATTCAATAAATATTTCTCAAAATGAGTAAATAATAAATTCTCATATGCCACCTTAAGATGTGGAGTCCTGTATAAAGTGTGCAGTTTTCTCTGGACTTACTCTAAGATGTAAATCATTAAAAATAACTCACAATAACTCGTGGGAATAGACAAGCCAGTTCATCTCTTTGTGTGCCTCACTTAAAACATTCTTACTATTTTAAAATCACAGACATATGGAATGTGTGGCTTGTTTTTATTACAAAAAGATAATTTCATCCTTTTAAGCTAAAATTGTCCGTGCTATCGTGGTTATTTCTCTTTTCATTCTTTTATGTTGCACCTTTTGTATTTTTTTAAATGTCAGAAACAGTATCTCATTAACACTCTTCAGAGAACAGTTGCCAATGTTTCCATTCATAGAGTTAATACCTGGAATGCCTCCTTCAAAATAATATGAAAATGATAAAGTACAACAAAATCATAATGTTCCTGAATATTTATGCACTCCAGTGTATATAATTTACATTGAACTTTCTGTTCCTTGCCTGATCCTAATAAACTTTTTCATGTATTTGGAGAATAAAATGCCATTATCTCATACCTGCCTTTTGATGGCCAGAGATAGATCCATTTTTTCCCAAAGCCAACTTGTAAAAGGAAATACTCACTGATGAAATACCCAGTGTTCCTGAACACAACTTGAGTAATTAATATCTATTATAGCCTGAAAAACTCAATGAAAGGACCGCAAAGTGACCTTGTACCTGATGTGCTATCTTTATTAATTGAACTCTAAGCTAGCCCTTGAGATTTTTATGCAGTCTGTAACAGAAGGGTCAATGTAATACCAGTAAATCCTGTTGTATTTGTTAGTTCATTCTGCAAATGCAAAAGTTGGGTGAACATTGATTCCATTCATTTGTAATCCAATATTAAAGAGGGAAAAGTGATTTTCTTCTTACCGTCTTATCCATTTACATTTACATGGGAAATAACATTTCCAAGGAAAATCAGAGGACTGTTTTAATAGCAGTGGTACATTAGAGGTTGAGCATGTTTTCCATTTTTTAACATCTTATAAAATGTCCAGAAAGAAATTACTATTTTGAACTAGAAACTAATACATATTTATATTGCACAAAAACTATGTTTAAGGTGCTTTTATAGGTTCCAAGAATACATCATAAATAATTTAGTCAATGCCCTAAAAAAATCGGAATCTAATGGGAAAATAGAATATTGAGAACTCACTTATAATAAAGGGTAAAGTAAGGGAAATACTTTGATATCCATATGAATTAATGCTGTGGTAGCACAGAGGATTCAATGATATTTCCTTTCTTCCTCTCTGCTCTCAATTTCCATTTCCCAGGTGAACAGATTCTTATGCTGCCTTCTTGTTATTCAGGAACTCATCGCTACAACATTGCCCCAACTACCCTCCTTATCCAAAATCTAAATTAAATCTTGAGGAATGTGTAAATTTCATAAGGCTGCCATAACAAATTCCCACAAACTGAGTAGCTTAAAGCTTGAGAAATTTATTTTTGGAATATTTTGGAAGTTAGAATTAATTTTGGAAATTCTGGAAGTTAGAAATCCAAAATCAAAGTGTTGCCAGGGCCAGGTTCCCTCCAAAGGCTCCAGGAAGAATCCTTCCTTGACTCTTCTAGCTTCTGGTGCTTTCCAGCAATCCTGCTATTCCTTGGTTTGTGGCTGCCTAACTCCAATCTCTGTCTCTGGCTTCACATGGCCTTCTTTCTTATGTGTCCCTGTGTCTCCAAATTTTTCTGTCCTCATAAGAACACCAATCACTGGATTTAGGTTCATCCTGATCCAGGATGACCTTTTCTTAATTTCATTACATCTGCAAAGGCTCTCTTTCCTGGGAGTTACTGGGAGTTAAGACCAACAGATCTTTTGGGGAACATAATTCAGTCCACCATGGGAGCAGGCAGCGGTGTGGGTGGCTAATCTCAGCTAGGTGGCTAGGTGTTTAAAAGGACTACCAGCTCCGTCGAGTAAATCAATTTATACCAAAGTCACAATAACTCTGTGCTTCATTTGCATTTTTAACAAGGACTCTGTAACACAAATGTTTCCATAATGAATAGACTGGTAGGGATCAGAGCATTCCTGGTACCTGCTTTCTGTCCAGAGCTTCCAGCTCTTCACCTTGAGCAAACCCAAGGCCAAGTGTACACCTCCCTACCCACTCATCACAGTGGATCAGCTACACGATGAAGAGGAGATACTTATGTAGAAAATTTAGATTGTGTATCTTATTTTCCTTTACCTTGAGTTATGTTTTCACTCATGATAAATATATTTTCCTTGGATCAAATTATATGAATAATGGCTTTATACTTCATTTTAATTTTTCCATATGAATGTGGATTTAGATCTTCATATTTCCCATATATGGTCTCTATATAATGGATATATATTAAAAATATGAAGGACATTCATGCAAAAATGTTGGCAACAGAAACTACACAAATGGAAATGTTTTTGGTAGGCATGGATTTCTTTTCTTCCAAAATGCTTCCCAAGTGTGAGTAAGAAGAATGAATAGGAACAAAGTAAAAGTCTTTACAAAGTTTAAAGCAGGTAATCTGGGTTCTTCTGTGCTTAGTAAAGTCAATGTTCATTCGCAATCGTGGCGCACTCACCCCAGATAGGGTAAGGACAAAGGGAGGTGGTACCTTTATTTAAGCCATTAAAATCCTGCAATTCAGCTTTTAAAATGATTCAAAATGTGATGAATGTATTTTTTTAAATGCTTTTCCTCGTACTCAGTGAGTCAGAGTACAGCTTTATGGTAAAATCACCCCACATTCTGAACAATATAATGTATTTCATTTTTTTAATAACTTGGTTTATTCATAAATTACATGCTATCAATACACAGCTCAAATCATTGTATTTAATGTAACATTTACAGCTAAAATTGGAATAAATTCTTCTTCTTTCCCAGAACATTATATATTTGAGAATTGAGAGTTTAATAAGAAATTCTGATTTTTTAAAAATCTTTCATCATTTAAACTTTAGAAAGAGAAAATACATTTTTCTAAATTAAGTTACCATGGTATAAAATATCCACTTACATTTTTCTTAGGATTAGCTTTTTTTCTTTGTTGATTATAAAAAATATTATGCTAAATATTATTATTTTGATTATTGATTTCCCAAGAGACTTTAGTCTGAATTAGAAAGCTGCAGCTTAAGTCTTATCATTAAAATGTATAGCAAAACATTTATTTTTCACGCAATTAATTTACACTCAAGAAAAAAATTTAATGGTTATTTAAATAATCATGAGTTTCTATTGTCCCTTTTATTCAACTGTTTTGAACACTCTGGAACTGACCCCAAACATCTGCCACAAATTCCACTGAGACGTAGAGGGCCCGTTACATACAGAAATTCTGAACCCTACCCCACACCCACTTATCAACATCCCTACAAATGTATAGTTCATGGGTCTGCATTTAATAAGCCATCTAGATGATTCTTATGCCTATTAATGTTTGAGAATCCAGGATAAAAGGGGACAGATTAGTGGATCTTAGCCTTTTCAACACTGGTGATCTCTAGGCTCTGCAGTACACTGGGAGAACCTGTTCAGTGACTGTCAGCTTCTTCCAGAGGAAGTCATCCAAGGGGCAGAAGAAGAGAGAAAGCCTAGCCACCTCCCAATGCCCCCAGAGTTCTGGAGGCCTGGCCAAAGACAGCAGGCAGCGTGTTTAGAGTCATAGACTTCTCTTCCATTCCTCCCTCCCTCCATACCGTCCTCCTTCCCTCCCTTTCCTGCTTCCTTCTTTCTTGTCAATGCCTTCTCTGCTATTGTTAGAAAAAAGGTCTGTATGTGTGAGGGGGGTGATGGGGTTTCCAGAAGACAGCAACAAAAACCCTCTCTTATCACATCTACCTGGCTCAATCTCATTGAACGCTCTCAAAACAAGTTCTTACAAAGGAAAGTATCCATTTTTTTTGGGGGTTGTTATTGTCATAGACAAAACAGAAAAAGTGTCATCAACCATCTGTCCCTGGCCTGTCTCCCATCTTTGGTCCCAGCGAGACATCAATCTCCCTCTGGATGAGTGTGACTGAGGATGGATATAAATATCATACAATCTTTATCAGGACTTTACTTCCTATCTCCCATTTTCAGACCTCTCTTCCAGGGAAGGTTTTAACAAGTAGGATCAGAAATCAAAACATCATCGGAACAAGCAAGAAGTGTACTTGCTTCTTGGGAGCAATCATTGGAGCTCAGCCCAATGCTCATCCTGTCCATCAGAAGCCCTTGGGCTACTACCTGAACTGCCTCTCCCAAGTCTGTAACATCACAAGTCAGGGCTTCTCATTCATTGTATTAATTATCCCAGACACCTCCCAGAGCTAGAGAAATGAGGAGATGGAGTGCTTAAACTTTATCTATTGAACTTAAAGATAGGAAAAATCAAACCATTTTAGATCCAGTCTCAGTGAAATTAAAAAAAAAAGATTTATTATGGTCTAAACCAGAAGGTGGCAAACTATGGTCATGGGCTGAATCTGACCTGCTGCTAGCTTTCACAAATGAGGGAATACAGCCACAGACATGAGTTTACATATTGTTTGTTTTCACACTGTAACAGCAGAGTTGAGGAGTTGTGACAGGAACTGTGTAATAGATGAGTAGCTATAGAACATCCTTGACTTTACCTCTTGGCCTGTAATGCCTAAAATATTCACTATCTGGCTCTTTAGTGCACGGTTTACTAGTCCTCGGTCTAAATCAAAATGCTCATGATTTTTTTTCTACAGCTTCTAAAGGCAAAATATTCATAAATTGAATTCCACAAAAAATTCCCCATAGAAATAGAAAATATGAATAGACCAATTATTAGTAAAGAGGTAAAATCAGTAATCAAAAATCTCCCAATGAAGAAAAGTCCAAGACCAGATGGCCTCACTGAATTTTACCAAACATTTAAAGAATTATTAAAACCAATACTTCTCAAAGATCAGAGAGAGGGGAACACTCCCAGAGTCATTTTACGAGGCCAACATTATCCTAATACCAAAACCAGAAAATGATGCTACTAGAAAAGAAAACTATAGGCCAATATCCCTGATGAATATAGATGCAAAAATTCTCAGTAAAATACTAGCAAACAAAATTCAGCAGTACATTAAAAGAATTGTTCACTATGATCAAGTGGGATTTATTCTTGGGATGCAAGAATTGTTTAATATATACAAATTAATCACTGTGATACACCACATTAACAGAATGAAAGAAAATAATCATGATTATCTCAATAGACACACAAAAAAAGCATCTGACAAAAGTCAACATACTACATGAAAAAACCTCTTAACAAATTAGACATAGAAGGAACATATCTCAACATAATAAAAGCCATATATGACAAGCCCACAGCAGATATCAAACTCAATGGTGAAAGGTTGAAAGATATTCCTCTAAGATCAGGAAAAAGACAAAAGTGCCACTCTCACCACTTCTATTAATCATAGAACTGGAAGTCCTAGCTAGCGCAATCAGGCAAGAAAAAGATATAAAAGGCATTAGAATTGAAAAGAAAGAACTAAAAGTATCTCTATTTGCAGATAACACGATTTTATATACAGAAAATTCTAAAGACCACACCAAAAAACTGTTAGATTTAATCAACGAATTCAGTAAAGTTACAGGATACAGAATTAACATGCATTTCTATACACTAACAGCAAGTTTTCTGAAAAAAATAAGGAAATTGATTCCATTTACAGTAGCATCGAAATCAATACAATGCTAAGAAATAAATGTAGAAAAGCAGGTGAAAGATCTCTACTACAAGATGTTAATGAAAGAAGTCAAAGGAGACACAGTTAAATGGAAATGCATCCTGTGTTCATGGATTAGAAGAAATAATGTTAAATGACAATACCACCAAAAACTATCTATTAATGACAATACCACCAAAAGCGATCTAAACCTATAGATAGTTTTGTATTTCTTACAGAAGTAGAAAAAACACTTCTAAAACTTATGTGAAACCACAAAGAACCCCAAATAACAAAGAAATCCTGAGAAAGAAGAACAAAGTAGGAGGCATCACACGTCTGGATTTCAAGCTATACTATAAAGTTATAGTTATCAAAACAGTATGGTACTGGCATAAAAATAGACACATAGATCAATGGAACAGTATTGAGAGCCCACAAATAAACCAAAGCATATATGTATGGTCAACTAATATTTGACAGGCTATCCAAGAATACTCAGTGGAGAAAAGACAGCATCTTCAATAAATGGTGCTGGGATGATTGGACATTCACATGTAAAATAATGAAACTGGACCCCTGTATTACACCACTCAAAAAAATTAACTCGAAATGGATTAAATGAAAATGCCAACTTGAAAAGATATCTGCACCTCCATATTTATAGCGGCATTATTTACAATATTGAAGATATGGAAACAACCTAAGTGTTCACTGATGGATGAATGAATAAAGAAGTTGTGGTGTGTATAGATATAGATATAGATAAAGATATATAATGGAATATTATTAAACCATAAAAAATCAAGAAATCTTAACATTTTCAACAACATGGATGGAACTTGAAGGCATTATGCTGAGTGAAATATGCCAGACAAAGACAAATACTATATGATCTCACTTATATGTGGGATCTAAAAAAAGAAACCTCATAGAAACAGATGTCAGACTTGTGGTTACCAGAGATGGAAGGTAGGGGGAGGGAGAATTGGAGGAACTTAGTCATAAGGTACAAACTTCCAGTTATAAGGTAGATAGTACTAGGGGTGTAATGTACAACATGATGACTATAGCTCACACTGCTGTATGATATATAGGAAAGCTGTTAAGAGAGTATATCATAAAAGTTCTCATCACAAGGGGAAATTTTTTTCTTCTTTCTTTTCTTTTTATTGTGTCTATATGAAATGATGGATGTTAGCTAAACCTATTGTTATAATCATTTCACAATATATGTAAATAAAACCATCGTGATGTATGCCTTAAACTTATACACTAATGTATGTCAATTATTTCTCAAAAACTGGAAAAAAGGTTCCCCATACACATGTTAAAACAATCTGTGTCTTTTCTCACTAACCAGCATAAGATCACCATAAATATGTGGGAATAACTGCTCCAATCCCAATAACAGAACAGCACCTGTCATAGTAGGTATTCAATAAATGTTTGGTAGGGATATATGTATGCATATGGCTGATTCACTTTGTTGTACAACAGAAACTAACACAGTATTGTGAAGCAATTATACTCCAATGAAGATCTATTAAAAAATAAATAAATGGTTAAATAAATAAATATTTTAAAATGTGTGTACATTCTACATTACATTTATGATATATCTCTATTTTGGAATAAAAATTTTTAGTCCCGAGCTGTGAACTGTATTATCTCTCTCCTCCTTATCTTTGCTCATGCTGCACTGCTTAGTTATCATGCAACGTTCACTTTACACAGCCTATTTTCCATTAAGCTTCAGCCAAGTGAAATTGAATGCTGGAACATTTGTGACCCTAGCCAGACATTTTGTGCAAATTTCTTCATTTCTTTCTTCACTTTCTCCTCTTGACTATGAACACTTCAAGGGCAGGAGAGTGTTTTAGTCAGCCTTTTAGCCATAGAATCTAGCAGCTGTTACATAGAATGCATTTAGAAAAATGTATGTTGAATTTAAAAAGACTTAAAGACCCAGTCTAGTAATTCTGAAGTCAAAAAATTCTATTTAAAGTACAGCCATAGGAATTGGCTCAACAACCTCTTCTGGCAGCAAATTTCATTTATTACTATAAACTGCATAAAGTAATTGTCTTTATTTGTTCAAAATTCAATGTCCTTTAATCACATCTGGTGAATCAAATTAAGGAACTTACTCTTATTAAGGGAGTTCAATTTTGAATATAACTGAGATGTTTCTAGAGCATCACTCAGAGTCCTTTAAAATTTTTTTCTTCATAAGAAAAGTAATGCTCCATTTGGCTATTTTCCTATTCTTTCATTTATAAGAATTATATAGTGCTTTTCTTAATCATTTATACTATCTTTAATCAATTGGCTCAACAATTATTTTAAAATATTACATAAAACAAGTATGTGTCCATATTATTTCCCCTTTGGCGAATTTTACCCTAAGTGACAAAAGTACCCTACATAATATATCTAAGTAATTTTAATTTTTCTATTCATCCTTTGTTAAAGAAAAAAAAAAACTGCTCTATAATGAAAGCTCCAAAATGCATTTGAGTTTGTGAAATGGTGAAATTAATGAGTAGGATTTTATACTTTACTCAAATATATCCGAAATCCAAACACTTCTCTTCATTGTCACTGTCCCCAAATTTACAACCACCATCATATCTCAACTCAACTACTGCAATATCCTTTGGAGGCTACTGCTTCTGGACTTGCTTTTTCTACTATTCGAAGTGATCTTTTTATTTTTATTTTTTTGTTTGTTTATTTGTTTGTTTGTTTTTGCTGTACGCGGGACTCTCACTGCTGTGGCCTCTCCCGTTGCGGAGCACAGTCTCCGGATGCGCAGGCTCAGTGGCCATGGCTTACGGGCCCAGCCGCTCCGCAGCATGTGGGATCTTCCCGGACCGGGGCACGAACCCATGTCCCCTGCATCGGCAGGCGGACTCTCAACCATCGCGCCACCAGGGAAGCCCTCAAAGTGACCTTTTTACATTTTAATCAGATTGTGTTAGTCCCCTGGTCAAAACTCTCCTATCTCCATTGTATCACAAACAAAGTCTGAACTCATTACAGTGGTCTCTGAGGCCCAGTGTCACCTGGTCACTATCTACCTATCAACCCCCAGCCCCACCACCCCTCCCCTACCCCTGGGCCCTGGGTCACTACACTACAGGCACGCCGTTGTTGTTTCCCACCCCCTACTTGAATATGCTGTGCTTGTTTCTGCCCTGGCCCTTTGACCTAGTGTCCCCTCTGTTTATCTTCAGTTTAAATGTGACCTCCTCCAGGAGGCCTGCCTTCCCTGACTATCTCTGCTCAGGGAGACACCCAATCCTGTTGTTGTGGCCACTCTCTGCCGACACCTCTCACAGTCAGTTCTTTTGCAACTCTATCTCTGCCTGATGGCCCTGCTATTCGGTCTGCCCTGGATCTTGGCTTCCAGGCCCATCAGAGTCTCTGCTGTTACATACATTGCTACTTCCCACTTCTGACACCTGCTTAAAGCTGAAAACCTCACAAATCTCTGTGGCTGTCATTTTGCTCCCATTTAGACCCAACTTTTCTCAATTCATTGTCCATGCCGCACTATAGCCTAGGGAGTCTTGGGATTCTAAACTGTGCCTGTTCATGCCCTGGGACTCTCATGACTCTACTGGGTCACCATCGAGTGTTGGCATGGGATTACACAGCACAGCAGTCTCTTCCCAAATCCATAAACAAAAACCCTTAGAATTCCCTCAACTTAACTAGGAGTTTCTAAAGCTTCTTCCCTGGGAGGTTTGGACTCAAAAAGCTGGGAGGAAAAAACAAGAGCTGTGGTAGCCACTTTCTCCTTCCGCTGTGGTCTTCTTCACTCCCCCTCTTCTGGCATTTCTCATAAAAAGAGGCAAAGAAGGCTTTCTTCCTAATGCTCTTTCTACAGGATTGAAACTGCTCTATATAAAATTTTATGCAGACTTTGTCAAACAAACATCAAGATGAAAAGTAAAAATCAGTGAATCATCTTAAAGTTTCATCTTAGTGTTTCATCCTCACTAAGCCTCTGGATCTTGGCAAAACATCCAAATAACCTCTATATGTAAAAGAGCACTAAAGGAATTTAGAAATCCTTCTCAAGACTGCCTGACTTTAAGCTGTACATCAAAATAATGCTTTAAATGACAGAAACTGAGTGTCTGTCCCCACCTCTACCCCAAGTCAGGCAGATGCCTTGACTGTTCTATGAAGAAAAACACAAGTATGTAGGAATGCAAAAGAGAAAAATATATTGTCATTGTTTGACTGGGTTAGACATAAATGTAGGAAACTTAAGAGAATAATAGTGTCCTCGCATGTAACGCAGGAAGAACAGAGATAATAACTTTATTCAGATAAAACTTTACTAACAAAAAATAATAGCAATATAAGAGTAACTCCATAACTTGAGTGTTATTTATTCAGCATGCTGAGTCATTATTAAATCGTAGCCATGATTTGGGAAATACACACATGCACGCATGTACTTGTTGGCTTTCATTACTTGCTCTCAATATAGATAGGATTCTAAAGGTTTGATTTTTTTGACTTTCCAGCCAAGTTCATTTCAAATGCATCAGATGATATATTGGGTGGTAAAAACAGAGCAAGAATGGCATTTAATGCTGAGATAAAAAATCATAAAAAAACATTCACAGATGCTCAAATATCATAAGAGTCTGGAACCAGTTGACATAGATGTAAATCCCCCTTCTCTGTTTTTCTTAATTTATTCGATATATTGATCCTTTATGTCAAGATTTATAACCAAAACGTTACATATGTTATATGCGATGATTTTATTTGTGGTTCTACTCACTTTACAACTCTAAGCACAAGATACATACAGTTTCAACAGAGAAACTTAATCTACCTTAAAAAAATCTCAATTTTTGTTTCAAACTGGGGACTCAAATAGTACTGAAAGTAAATATCAAGGCAGAATTATAAACAGTATTTAGGGAGCCATGTGCAAGTTGAGTAGACACTTTGAAGTTAGGGCTGTATTTGACTCCCAGCTATAATACCTTTCAGCTCCTTAATGTGGACAAGTTGTTTGAATTATCTGAACCCTATAAGATGAGGAAAATAAAACCCACCTTACACTATTGTTGTGATGATTAAATGAGAATTACATACGCCCAGAAACGTCATTCAACTGCTATTACAAAATACAGACAAGTTTTTCATCTCCTTTCTCATACCTTTGAAAAGATAATAATTAGGTAAGATTTGATGTTAAAAATAAGCAGAAATGCCACGTCTATCCTCCACATTTTGTTTGTCTTTAACTGTGTTTGCATACAATATTGAAGTGTAAGTAAAGGGAGAAATGTACTAAATTAAGGCAAAAATTAAACTCTTTTTTTCTATTAAGCACAAGCCTAGGCTATGTGTAAATCCAGAAAGAAATCTGGCTGAATTTTGCTTTAAAATCTACTGAATTCAGGAAGAAAAAAAGAAGTTAGGTGTTTGGGGGGTATGCAGTGGGAGCAAGAGATATGGGGAGTGTGTGTGTGTGTGTGTGTGTTTGTGTGTGTGTGTGTGTGTGTGTGTGTACTGAGTACAAGATAGCTAACCACCATTTTTAGTAACCTATAAGTATGAGGCTTCTTTGGGTATGTTTTACAGCAAAAAAAAAAAAAAAAAATTGACAGGTAATAAATTCCCATAAGAGTTTTAGGAGGCACTATCTTAAAGAGAAAAATAAATCCACTTTTTATTTTACTTTAAATTATTCCATAGTTTGAAGATATTTGCTCTTGATTGGGGTGATGAATGTCAGTGGGTCGGTTTCCCACTTTGTATTAGATATAATCTTCATTCATTACTGAATAAGTAATTCAATTAGGTTTGAAAGCACTTGCTCCATTTATACCCAATCATGTATGTGGGCAAGTGTCTTAGTCCATTTGAGCTGCTATAACGAAGTAACACAGCCTGGGTAGCTTATCAACAATGGATATTTATTTCTCACAGTTCTGGAGGCTGGCAGATTGGGTATTTGGTGAGAGCTTCCTGGTTCATAGATGCTGTCTTTTCACTGTGTTCTCACATGGTGGAAGGGCAAGGGAGCTCTCTGGATTCTCCTTTATAAAGGCACTAATCCCATTCATAAGAGCTTTACCCTCATGACCTAATCACCTCCCAATACCACTACCTTGAGCATTACGATTTCAACATATGAATTTAGAGGGGGAGGGGAGGGATGCAAACATTCAGACCATAGGAGCTGGCATACATCAACATGGTCTTTACTCTGTTAAGCATCCAGATGATAATAAACGTCCAGATGATTTAGTAACGTTTTATTTTGGTTTTTGTTTTTTGTGCTATAGACACAACTTATTCTTTAAGTGGAAAACATGAAAAATAGAGACCATAAAATATATTTAGTTAACAAGATATACTCATTTCCTTAGAGTTTTAAAGACACCGTTTATTCTTTTTAGTAATATCTCTTTTATTATACAGGCATAGCTCATTTTATTGTGCTTCATTTTATTGTGCTTTGCAAATACTGAGGGTTTTTTTTTACAAATTGAAGGTTTGTAGCAACCCTGCATCAAGCAGGTCTGTCAGCGCTGTTTTTTTCCAACAGTATTTGCTCCCTTCATTTATCTGTGTCACATTTTGGTAATTCTCCCAATATTTCAAACTTTTTCATTATTATTATACTTGTTAGGATGGTCTGTCATCAGCAATCTTTGATGTTACTATAGCAAAAAGATTGATTCGTTGAAGGCTCAGATAATGGTTAGCATTTTTTAGCAATAAAGTATTTTTAAATTAAGGTATGTACATTGTTTTTTAGACATAATGCTATTACATAATAGGCTACAGTATAGTGTAAACATAACTTTTATATGCCCTGATACACCAAAAAAATTGTGTGATTCGCTCTGTTGCAACATCCACTTTATTGCAGTGGTCTGGAACCTAACCTGCAATTTCTCTGGGGCCTGCTTGTATTTTGAAATGACTTATGTAATTCAATAACATTTTCTCCAAAATTAAAAATATTCATAAATTAATATAAGAAAAGGACACAATAATACATAAAGATCTATGTTTGTAAGATATATTATTTCTTTTTGTTTTCTTTTGGTTATTTAGCTTCATATATATTACATCCAGCACATTTAACTAACATACTTATTTTTCTCTCTCTATCCTAACAGGTTTATAATGTAATAATTCAAGAATTTTATCATACCGTGGAGTAGCTTAACAACTGTCTATGTGCTTCCCATGATATGTTCTCTACATTGTAAGTATATACTTACTTTCTCAAGCTGGCTGGATTTTGAGAGAAATGTGTTCAATTAGAACTTATAGGTAACTTTGATTGTTTAAGAAGATTACAAGCTAAAATTCATCCAAAGTAAAGAATAGTTTTAGAAATTTATCTTATATGAAGAGATGTTCTGTGAATTTAGGTTTAACATTGTATCAAAGTTAAAACTTAATATAGTATGTCATGGTAGGTAGAATAATATACCCATGACATTTAGTTGTATTTTTATAAATATTATACTTAACATCCTTAAGATTTCTATACTATTCTTTATTTTTCTAAAAGAAACTTTAAATATTGTACCTGTGAAATTTTATGCTAAGATATTAAAATTTCTTGAAATATCTTTTAAAAAATATAATGTGTAATATTTCAAAGTCAGGGCAACTTCTTTCTATATTAGTTATCTTTTTGAAAACTAGTTTCAGTTTTGGTAAGATGATACCTATACCACTAAATCTTTCATACTCGTGGTGTTTGTATGTGTGTGTATGCATGCATACACATATATATGTGCGTATATGTACACACACAATTTCATTAATAAGCTATATAAAAAGAAGAAAAGTTGTCTTTGCTAAGTAAGGAAACCTCTTATTATTAATTTCACACTGCTGAAAAGTAAGGAGAAAGGTGAAAGCTTTTTGAGTTAAGAAGTACTAAGTACTTTGCTTTTTGAGTTAAGAAGTACTAAGAGAAGTGGGGAGGAAAGGAGGCAGCCCAACCCCTTTTTCCTCAGAAGAAAGTAAGGCATGAACTGGAGCCCTTCAGTAATCAGAAGTGTTGCCCACTTTACGGCGTGTTTAGGGCACCAGGAGATACTATCAGACCTGCAATACCCATCTTGAGCCTTACTATCCATTCTTCCAGCCCTTTCCTTGCTGGAGCCCCTGAGGATAAAAAATCCATCAAAGGTGACTTGGGGGGTTTCCCTGGTGGCGCAGTGGTTGAGAGTCCGCCTGCCGATGCAGGGGACACGGGTTCGTGCCCCGGTCCGGGAGGATCCCACATGCCGCGGAGCGGCTGGGCCCTTGAGCCATGGCCGCTGAGCCTGCGCGTCCAGAGCCTGTGCTCCGCAACGGGAGAGGCCACAACAGTGAGAGGCCCGCGTACCACAAAAAAAAAAAAAAAAAAAAAAGGTGACTTGGAATTTAGTGACCCTTGATCCTTCTTCAGGAAGGCAGGAGAACAAGGGTGCCTGATTATATTGTGGGACTTGGAGTTAGTTTTGGTCAGGTTATTAGCATGCCATTTCAGAACACTTAATGCCTTCTGACATGAAATATAATTTTAATACATAATATGTGGTTCTAAAGCAGTGCTGTCTAAAGAAAACATAATGTGAGACATATGCAATTTCATCTTTCTTGGGGCCACATTTAAAAAAGTGAAAAGAAGCTAGTAACATGGGTTTTAATAATATATTTTACTTATTTAAAATATATTTAATAATATATTAAATATATTAAATATTAAATATATTTTAAAATATATTTTATATATTCAAAATACAGTCATTTTAACATGTGATCATGTTAAATGTAAATCATGTAAAAACTATTAATGGGCCTTTTAACACCCTCTTTTTCATATTGTCTTTAAAATCCAGTGTGTACTTATAGTACATCTCAATTTTGATACTAACTTCTTACTGGATATACTTGATCTGTATTTAGATTTCATAAACTTTACAGTTGAAAAAAAAAGACTCACAAAGCCAAGTTGTCCCATATATACTTGAAAGTTTTTCAGTAACTAAATTGAGTATCAGTTTTTAAACTTAACTAATCAAAATTAAAAGCCATAGCCTCAGTCACACAGGCCACATTTTAAGTACTCGACAGTCCTATGTGACTAGTAGCTACCAAATTGCACCACTCTTTTCCAAAGAACTATTGATATAATGCTATAATTCTGCTACCTAATGGATTTTGTAGGCCAATCTCAGGACACCAAAGGAGCATATAACTTTACAATTTTAATGAGAAAAAATGTCAAATCCTATACCTCTGACTTAAAATAAATTCTATAGAACCAGCTATTTATGAGAAATGATGGATAAGAAAATATACAAGGTCTAAACCGTCAATCTGTGATATATTGGAATTTGTTTTTTTCTTACTTGCTTCAATGTACGTGCTCTTTTGTCACTAAAGGAATTAGCTGAGCACAACCCTTTCTATTACAATGAGTGAATCAAAAGCAAAAAAAAATTTTTTTAAATGGCTTTGTGAAAGGCACTGTTAAAAGAATGAAAATATAAGCTTCAGACTTGTAAATTACATATTGATAAAAATATATAAAGAACTCTTAAAAATTAATTTAAAAAATTGGTGAAATACCTGAACTTTATCAAAGAAGATATATGAAAGACTAATAAGCATATGGGAAGATGTTTAACATCATTAGTCATTAGCAAGCTACAAATTAAAACCACGATGAGATACACTAGACAACTTTTAAAAGGGATACATTTTTTTAAAAATCTGACAATACGAAATGCTTTTGATCACAGAAATTTTAATTTATTGTTGAAGGAAATTCAAAATGGTACTGCACTTTGGAAACCTCTTTGTCAGTTTCTTTTAAAATTAAACATGCACTTACAATATGGTTCAGCATTCTCACTCTTAGGTATTTACCCAAGTGAATTTAAAACTTAGTTTTACAGAGGAACCTATATGTAAATATTCACAGCAATTTTATTTATAAAATTGTCAAAATGCCAAAATAACTAAAATATATTTCAACTGGTGATTGAATGAACAAACTTAGTATACCTATACAATAGAATACTACTAACCTATAAAAAGGAAAGAATTATTGATTCAGGCACTATCATGGATGAATCTTAAATGCATTTTGTAAGTGAAAGGGGGGAGACCCAAATGACTAAATATTGTATGATTGCATCTGTATGAAATTCTAGAAAAGGCAAAACATAGAGATAGGAAGCAGATCAGTGGTGGCCAGCGTTTAGAGATACAGGAGGATTGACTACAAAGTGATAGTGTGAGGACATTTTGGGGGTGATGGAACTGTACTGCACGGTACTGTGGTGATTGACAAGTGACTGTGTGCTCATCAAAACCCATAGAACCACACAACACAAAGAGTGAGCTATATAGTATGCTAATTAAAAATAGGGAAACAAATGGGATGCTGGAATATTCCAAGATAGAGTAGGGACTGTGTCAAATGAAACTAGCCAAATTACAAACATAAGCCATAACTGAAGGCCATGGGAGAAACAAATCTACCCTAAGTAACTCTGAGAAACAATATTTTGGCAGGATAAAGACTGAAAAGCATAATGCTATAGAGAAAAATAACCAAACATAGACATACTCTATTTGATCTTTTTTTTTTTTTCTCACAGGAGTACAGATGAATTCTGAAAATCACTTTGCATGTATACTGGGGTGAAACATACAAGTAAATAAATTGTTGAAAATGAAAGCTGGGTTTCTCATTGTCACGTAAACAAAGGGAGATAACAAAAACTAACTTTGCAGTGATAGAGGTAGTGATATCAATATGAAGTCATTTTAATTTACATACAAATAGATACAAAAACAAATATAGATATGTGTGCATACATGGGTATATATACATAGCATTTACTAGCTCTACCTACTGAAGGTCCTAGAAGCAGTAATGCCACAGGAGCAATGAACACACCTCATGCCCAGAGTTTAGTTTAAATACCATTCTGCAATAAAAATGGAACCAGTGCCCTCAGGAAAAATGGCTGATTCTAGAGCTAGGGCTGGAAAAATGCAAGATGAACCTGAAGCACTTTGTAGTGGCAGAAGGTGAAATAGTGGCAAAAAATTATTGAGGCATGTCAAAATGATACAGGAGCCAACCAGAAAGAGTTCCCAATGACCAAAGCTGAAACATTTTAAGCAAGAAAATAAAAATCATATTAGATGTTAACCTAAAGGATAAAATGTATTAATGATCCACACTGATGTAAATAAATGGTTGAATAGATAAATGACAGAGAAGACAAAAATCTTTCTTACACAAAAAGTCCTATTCACTCACGTCCCATATTGAAGCTTAATTCCTCTCCCCTTGAGTGTGGGCTAAACTTCACTACTCAGAGAGTATGGAAATGGGGAAAAAAGGTAACTTTTCTGTGGCAAAACATGGCCGCCTTCATTGAGTGATCAATGTTATCATCTCCAAGATAAGTCATGTTGATACCAAGTACCTTGGTCTGATATGATGAGGATATTCTACTTCTGTGATATTTTTCCCCCAAACCCATAGCCGTATTCTAGTCTTGAGAAAAATATGAAATAAAGCCAAGTTGAGGGACATGCTACAAAATGCCTCACAGTACTCTTCAAAAGTTTCAAGATCATGAAAGGAAAGACTGAGAAACACAGCTGAGGAGATGAAAGAGATATTATGACTTAATGCAGTATGGTATCCTAGATACCATGCTGATCTTGAAACACAAAAAGGGCATTAGTTGGGAAAACTGGTGAAATCCAAAAAAGCCTGTAGTTTAGGTAATATTGTACTAGCTTTTCTTGTTTTGACAAAGGCACCACGGTTATGTTAACAGTGGGACAAGCTGGGTGAAGGAAACTATCTGTACATCCTTGAAACTTCTCTGAAAATAGCAACTTATCATAAAATAAAGAAATCTTTAAGATGAATTACAAATTTTTAATACTTGCTCAGCAATAAATCTACTTTAGGAAGAGTCCTCTCATATGTAATCTCATCGTTTCTACCCTAGTATATTTTGCCATTTTTACCTATTTAAGTCATTAAGAACCTCTGTTCTTTTTTTCCCATAAAATGTTCAATCATGACTTAAAATTGGAGAATTATAAGAGCTCTTCACATACATTTGCATAATTAACAATTCATACCATTTGAACCATTCAAAGTTATGATTCAATTTTAATTCTTTTGTGGCCATTTGGTTCCATATTCTTGGCAATACTGTCTTGCTCGTTATATAGGCATTAGTTTTTATTACATAAATGGCTGTGTGTTCAGATACCAGATAAACCAATAAGTGGCCAAAATAACTCTAATGCCATTTTAAAAGTAGGATAATTAAGGACTCGTGTACTTTATCCAACACAATAATAATATTGTATTATAAGGCCCAAATTCTCTTACACTTTTTTAAGAGTTTAAAGGTTTCTTTATACACATCAACCTTCAGTAAGCATGTAAAGTAGGAAATTCAAATCACATTCCTTGCTTATAAATAAAGAAAGAAGTCTCTGAGAGGTTAAGTGATTTGCCTAGAGACAGGTAGCTTGTAAGGATTGAGCATCTACACAGAACACACCTTGCTTAAATTAATCCTTTGGCTTTTGTAGCACTTCATAAAGTCCACTCCATATGGAAATATTCTTGTTGGCTAGAGTATGTCATTGTTTTTAGTTTTTGTTTTTTTAACTTCCAGAGATGACCAAGCTCTTTTCCTTAATTTAAATGAAATTATAACAAATTTTATTTCATTTAAAAAATATATTAGTCATGTGTAAAGCCAAAAATCTCACCTGGAATATCTTTCTGTTGAACTTCAAAATCTGACCTAGGCTACTAGACTGGAAATCACTGTTGCTATATTACTTATGTTGTGTTAGATACAGTATGCTTTCACTTTAAGGAAATCTAATATATGAGAATCAAAAAAATCACAAAATACATAAACTGAGAAGTGATTTTTTTTTAAATTATAAAATGTCTCACAAAAACATGTATCATGGCTTTTCTTCGATAACAATCTTCCCTGGGACAATTTCGTTACAGTTATACATAGTATTTAAGAAAAAATAGATTCATTTTATAAAGCAAAGCATATACCCTTGGACATTGTGATTCTTTTCTTTGGTACTTGCATCACTATGCCTGTCTGCTGCAATTTCTCTAAGTAAGAGTGATCTCATAATCTATAGGCAGTTTTAAAATGGAAAAAATTTATAGCATACTCTCACTTATCAATAAATCAGGCTTTCTCCCTATTGCTTTCCAATCACAATGCAGACTTCTAGCAGAACTTATTTTATTAGGTAATTTGAAAATACTTTATTAGGCTAGTTGAAAAGCTTCTTGAATATGAGAGGATGATAAATAATAAAAGAAGATACACCAATAGAAAACATGTTTTATACCTTCGAATAATAGTATAGTAGGTACAGAAGACAAATGCAAAATCAATCTAGTTCATCCTATGCCTAAATCTCATTTGATATCTGTTACAATGCATAAAGATGCATTGAAAGGAAGATCCCCAAATCTCTCTCTCTGCCATATTTGAATGCTTAGAGCATTTGATATCTGTTACAATCTCATTTGGTATCTGTTACGATGCATAAAGATGCACTGAAAAGAAGATCCCCAAATCTCTCTCTCTACCATATTTGAATACTTAGAGCTCTCGCTATTTTCTTTCTTATAATTTAAATTCCTTCTACCATAGTGAAAGCCTTATTTCATTTTTGTTTAGTTGTTGTTGCTGTCCAAGAGGCTATTCAGAAGAGTTTCTTTTTATAAGACCTGTCTCATTTATACTAAGCCTTCCTACTATACTGCCTGGTATGTAATAGGTACTTAAAAACACTTGCAGTATTGAATTTCTAAAAAAAAAAATGCCATCGAGCACATTTGTACTCAAAACACAGTCGGGTGTTAATTTAAAATTTGCGACTTTAAATTAATGTCACTTAACCCCCCCCAAAACGAATACAGTGACTTCTCCATTCTTATGTTTGGAATGTCATAATCTATCTCAAAGTAAATCTCTATGTTGCTAAAGGGTGAAATCTGGCATATGCCCCTTTGGTTTTATGGATGCACAATATCACGTATTCATTATGTTCAGAGTCGAGGTTGAAGATGGAAAACTTACGTGATATCTTACATGATAAAGTGAGGGGAACTTATCAGTAAATCTTCAAGGAGTAGAAAATAAGTGATGTGCTGGATAGCCAGAAGAATTTTAGGAAAGTAGTGATCTGTATTCAACATTAACTTGTTTACTTTGCTGTGATAAAACACCTCCCCATCTAAAACTTCAGAAATACCTGCCAACTATGTCTTGTTTGAAAGTTTCAGGGGAAATTAGGCGACCTAATCCCACATCCAGGTCAAAGCAATCAGAGGGAAAGAAACATTTATGATAGATAAGACATGAGTGGAATTGGAAAATCTCCAGTGTAGAAATTCAGAGCACTAAATAATCAGGAGTTTATAAAACCCCTAGAAATCTCAGAAATCTTTTGGGACATTGAAATTATTATGGAGCATGGAATAATTGCTTAGAAAAATCAAATACAGAGACTGCTATTTACACCTGTGTTACTTTCTTTTTTCTTACATCTTTATTGGAGTATAATTGCTTTACAATGGTGTGTTAGTTTCTGCTTTATAACAAAGTGAATCAGTTATACATATACATATGTTCCCATATCTCTTCTCTCTTGCGTCTCCCTCCCTCCCACCCTCCCTATCCCACCCCTCTAAGTGGTCACAAACCACCGAGCTGATCTCCCTGTGCTATGCGGCTGCTTCCCACTAGCTATCTATTTTACGTTTGGTAGTGTATATATGTCCATGCCACTCTCTCACTTTGTCACAGCTTACCCTTCCCCCTCCCCATATCCTCAAGTCCATTCTCTAGTAGGTCTGTGTCTTTATTCCCGTCTTACCCCTAGGTTCTTCATGACATTTTTTTCCCTTAGATTCCATATATATGTGTTAGCATACAGTATTTGTCTTTCTCTTTCTGACTTACTTCACTCCGTATGACAGACTCTAGGTCTATCCACCTCACTACAAATAACTCAATTTCATTTCTTTTTATGGCTGAGTAATATTCCATTGTATATATGTGCCACATCTTCTTTATCCATTCATCGGATGATGGACACTTAGGTTGTTTCCATCTCCTGGCTATTGTAAATAGAGCTGCAATGAACATTTTTGTACATGACTCCTTTTTTTTTTTTTTTAGCATTTTAATGAATTTATTTTTCATTTTCATAATTTTTTTAACATCTTTATTGGGGTATAATTGCTTTACAATGGTGTATTAGTTTCTGCTTTATAACAAAGTGAATCAGTTATACATATACATATGTTTCCATATCTCTTCCCTCTTGCGTCTCCCTCCCTCCCACCCTCCCTATCCCACCCCTCTAGGTGGTCACAAAGCACCGAGCTGATCTCCCTGTGCTATGCGGCTGCTTCCCACTAGCTATCTACTTTACGTTTGGTAGTGTATATATGTCCATGCCTCTCTCTCGCTTTGTCACAGCTCACCCTTCCCCCTCCCCATATCCTCAAGTCCATTCTCTAGTAGGTCTGTGTCTTTATTCCTGTCTTACCCCTAGGTTCTTCATGACATTTTTTTTTTCTTAAATTCCATATATATGTGTTAGCATATGGTATTTGTCTTTCTCTTTCTGACTTACTTCACTCTGTAGGACAGACTCTAGGTCTATCCACCGCATTACAAATAGCTCAATTTCATTTTTTTATGACTGAGTAATATTCCATTGTATATATGTGCCACATCTTCTTTATCCATTCATCCGAAGATGGGCACTTAGGTTGTTTCCATCTCCGGGCTATTGTAAATAGAGCTGCAATGAACATTTTGGTACATGACTCTTTTTGAATTATGGTTTTCTCAGGGTATAGCCCAGTAGTGGGATTGCTGGGTCATATGGTAGTTCTATTTGTAGTTTTTTAAGGAACCTCCATACTGTTCTCCATAGTGGCTGTACCAATTCACATTCCCCCCAGCAGTGCAAGAGTGTTCCCTTTTCTCCACACCCTCTCCAGCATTTATTGTTTCTAGATTTTTGGATGATGGCCATTCTGACTGGTGTGAGATGATATCTCATTGTAGTTTTGATTTGCATTTCTCTAATGATTAATGATGTTGAGCATTCTTTCATGTGTTTGTTGGCACTCTGTATATCTTCTTTGGAGAAATGTCTATTTAGGTCTTCTGCCCATTTTTGGATTGGGTTGTTTGTTTTTTTGTTATTGAGCTGCATGAGCTGCTTGTAAATTTTGGAGATTAATCCTTTGTCAGTTGCTTCATTTGCAAATATTTTCTCCCATTCTGAGGGTTGTCTTTTGGTCTTGTTTATGGTTTCCTTTGCTGTGCAAAAGCTTTGAAGTTTCATTAGGTCCCATTTGTTTATTTTTGTTTTTATTTCCATTTCTCTAGGAGGTGGGTCAAAAAGGATCTTGCTGTGATTTATGTCATAGAGTGTTCTGCCTATGTTTTCCTCTAAGAGTTTGATAGTTTCTGGCCTTACATTTAGGTCTCTAATCCATTTTGAGCTTATTTTTGTGTATACACCTGTGTTACTTTTGTTATTTTACAAACACTAAAGCAATATTTAAAAACTCATAAAAATGTATTATACTCAGAATCCAACCCACCCCAGAAATTCACATAGCTTTTCGTCTGTTTCCTTTCATTTCTAATCCATATGTATACGCAATTTTTACATAGCATAATTATAGTTGTGTGTTTTGATTTTGTACTCAATGCCAAATCATGAACACTTTAACATATTCATTATTTTATGTGTCCTTATAATGACTGTTTACTTAGCTCTTTTCTTATCATAGATATTTGGGTGTTGGTGGATATATATATATATAACACTTAGTTTTAAATACCTGTATTTATCAAACATTTTTGTCCTTATTTTGTATCTTTTTCTCTTGCAGAGGAAGTAGAATTCTGGCTTAAGGGTCATTCTCTAGATACTCAGAGTATACTAGGTATGTAGCTATGGAACAGGTTCTAAATTTTCCTAGTCTTGCTTTCATCAAATGACAAATGAAAATAAAAATAGGATTTCTATTGTAGAATTGTTAAGAGGATTAATTGCAAAAATGTATAAGATTATGCAGAGCATCTATTTGGGCAAATTCCTAGAAATTAAACTATCGAGGTAAAGAATATGACTACACATATTCTTTCCAAAACTGTTAGACAAGTTGTTAACTTCCAGAGTATTCAGCTGCCAAAAAGATGAAAACCAGTGTTCAATACCTTAAACAAAAAACGACAAAGCTGAATTGATTGCTAACTTAAGGAAGGGGGAAATATATTGGTGGGGCAGAGGCTCTCAGAGCAGAGAGGACTGCTGAAGTTTTGAAGTTTGAAAAATGCTCACTCAGTCAAGCAGAAAAATATTTATGCCACCCCTTACACTCTTCTGTAGATGTAAGACATTGAAAATTATAAATTACATGCAATGAGTTATCAGTGTTTGAGGCATTTGAAATCAAAATGTTCTCTGCCTCTGCTTTCAACTAGGAGACTGAACATATTTACATGTGTTCATAATTTCAAACTACACTTTGAACTCATGTCATTTGCTATTATAAATGTACTTATTTGATCTAAATAAATTCTATGGAGCAGAGGCAATGCCATCATTGCATTCTTTAATTTTCTTGTCGGGCTTAGAGCGTGTCCAGGCAGACAATGAGAAACATAAATTGATTATTAAAAGGGAAATGAACAACAATTATTATCTGTAATAATATTAAATAACTGAGTAGGGAATTTAAATCTAAGGGTCAAGTCTTATTAACCTAAATAATACTTCATATAAAAACTGTTTTTATGAAGTTTCAGATTATTATTTAGCCTGAGAATCAATAATTTCTCTTTTTGGAAACTACTTTTTCTTTAATAATTGTAAAGGACTTCTTGAGACAAATTTAAATCAATATATTTTAAAAGTAACAGACTCAACTACATAATTATCAAAAACTTCAGGATAACAGAACAAATACTATAAACAAGTAAAATGTTTTTTTAATTTGAAAACTTGGGAGATTATATTTACAAAAATTACATTAGACAAGGGCTTAATTTTATAAAATGAAAAGAGTGTCTACAAATTAGTTACAAAAAGAGACAATACAATAAAAGGGGCAAATAAAGTCTGAATAGTCATTTCATAATAGGGGAAATAAAAATGACCCACAAAAAAAAGGAAATAATGTCCAACCTTACTAAATATTTAATAAACAGGAAAATGCAATTTTGTGGTTTCATGAGATATTTTTTAATTAACATAATTTTAAACGGTTCATAACATCCATTGTTATCAAGGGTTGGTGGAAAATTAATTCTAGGTGGAAATGAGGTGAGCCTTTCTGGACATCATGATGGTGGCATTTATAAAATTTAAAGAACATGTATCATTTGACCCAGTAATTCTACTTCTAGTAGTTTATTCATCAAAACCATTTGTACACACCACCAGGAAACCAGCCCCAAAATGTTTATTGTAAATTTAGAATGAGAAAGGATCAAAAACAATCAAATTAATATGGGAAGACCAAAATACATAATGGTATATCCTTACTAATTAATACTAAGCAACCATTGAAAATAATTTGGTGACTATATAATGACAGAATAGAGTATCAAAGTCAAGTTATTCAGTGTAAAAAACAAGTCTCAGAATAATGGGCTCAATTATCTAGCATATGTATGTATATATCAATATATCTGGACACATACCAGTATATATAAAGTTAATGAAAAAATTCTAGAAGGATATATGCTAAACTGAGACAAAGATGATTATCTATTGGAGAGGAAAGTGGGTTGAATAAGTGGAAAAATAAAATTGGGCATTAACTTTATTCCATGTATTCTTGAATTGTTTCAATTTTAATAATAAAAAATATATTACTTGTATACATTTTATTATAAGTCAGGCAAATATAGATACTACATAGTTAAATGTTTTCAGAGAAATTTATTGATTATCTGTTAATAATTGATTAGAATTTTTGAACCTTTTGTTAAATAATTAAACCTTTGTTATTATGTGTTTCTGAAAATCATACTGATAGGGCTTAGTTTTGGCTGGAGTCAAATCTTATGAGTAAATTAGATATCAATTGGAAGAAAAAAAATCAGGCCCTCCTCAGTAGTACCACATTGAGGGTTGGAAGAGGTGGTGAGAATCTCAATCAGTATATTTGTTGGAAGGCTAATTTCTTTGATTTGAAAAATCATTTTTATTTGAAAAAGAAGTGAAAAATTTAAATTTTATTTTCTCTGCTGTGAGATAAATTCTTGTTGTATAAATTTGTAAAATATTACAAGACTTCACCTGTATCCACCTGGTTATAGCACTTGTATTAAATAAGAAAGAAGAAGAATGAAACCTGGTGTGAATGCAATGTCTCATTAGAAGACTGTGCCTACACCATTAATTATATGTCCTCCCCACCATCCATCTTGAATGGCTAAGTAACACAATTTCTGAGTCTCCATGCCTTGAAAAACTTAATAGCTTTCTATCTTTTGTGAAAGTACCTCTCGAAAAGGCAGAAATGGAGATGTCCTAGTTCTTGGACATTAAAACATGCTGTAGATTCACTGCAAGTATCTGAAACTTTCAGATACTTCAGTTGTTGCTACAATTATTAATACTCAACCTGGCTTTAAATATTCCTCCTTAAAGGATACAGAAATCATTATTTTTTCCCTTAGGAGTAATGCACTAAATATTTTTTCTTCAATACAATTTTAATTGAACTACATATACAAGTTTTCAAACTTAGTGCGAGGATAGAACAGGTGTTCATTGTCTTTCTGACTCATTTTAAAGCTGTCTCTTGTGCAGTGTCAGAGGAAGCCCTTGGAACTTTGTCTTTTTTCTTCCTTGATAATACAACTTGTCGCATGTTACTCTCCAGCCATTTCTAGACCCACTATTTTAGAAGTTCTTCAAAATTTAATCTTTTTGTACTCTGACTCTATTCAGGGAATCAGTACATCAGAGTGGTTATCCTTGCTTGTAAAACTGAGTCAATAATAGTACCAACCTCATTGTGTTGATTTGAGAACTGTATGAGATGACATATATTAATACAAGACCCAGTGCCTAACTTACATGAAATCATTAATAAATATGAGCTGCTAGTGTTATTTTCTTTCCATGAGTTCCTAGATACCTTCTGTTCGAAAATGTCACTACAAACTGCTACACTTTGCTCCTTTTCCATTTTAAATTTTGTGTTGCTTCAGTTGCCTACCAAACACCTGTATGAAGAAAACTGAAAAAAAAATGAGTAGCATACCATGAATGACTATTTCCCAAAATTCAGCTATCGAGAATTGTACGGATAATACTTGAAAAGGTGGTTTGATTTTCCTCATTTTCCAACTTGTTTTTCCCTTTCCTTCTTCTTCCCTATTTATGTTTGAAATGGCTGCTAACACTAACCAGTAAAGTTGTGCAGACTACGGGTGTGGTGATATTACACTCCCCCAAATACAAACACACACACACACACACACACACACACACACACACCCCTTTGTTTTGGATCATTGTTGAGCTTAATCATAATTCTTTAACCAAAAGAAGAAATCAGGCATTTGTTTCAAATTCCCATCTCTGAGGAAAAAGCTCTATCAAGACAGCTTACCTCTCATTCTACTGCTTCTTGACCTTTAGAGGAGGTATGTGGTTGTTTCATAACCTGGGGATACTTCAGGGAATCCCAGCTTCCACACATGCATTCCCTGAGTCTTCTGGGAGTCCCTCCCACAAATCCCCTGAAGAAATCAAGATTGAGAAAAGATTTCCTATTACTTTGCAGATATCACAGAAACCAAAAGAAGTCATCTTTCTCCTTTACCTTATAACACAGAAATTTTCTCTCCTGTTCCCAAACAAGTAAACCATTTCTCTAATGTATGGAGAGGAATTAGGAAAGGGCAGTCATCTAAAATTTACCAATTGCCTAAAACATGTCAGTAAATTACAATGATTATTTTTGAGTATCACCATAGTCTTATGAAGAGGTTATTATAGTCTCCATTTCTCATCTGAACAAGCCTCCAAGTCATTGGAGATTTGCCTAAGTCCCAACATGAAATGGAGCAAAGACAAATGATGCCATTTATCAATTGTTTGTATTTCCCTCCTGCCTCCCTACAAAATCCCCAAATTCCCTGTAATACACTGTTTGTCCTCTCTATCATTTGCATCACTTGATGTTGGAAGAAATAGGAAAGTCTTTTGTTTCTTATGTTACAATTTTTTTAACATTTTTTTCTACAAGCTTTAATAATTTACTTGGGGTGGGAATTCTTTTCCTCTTCATTTAAATACTCAACATCATTCAAGGAAATTAGCAAAAAAAAAAAAAAAAAAAGGTTTCGAGAACTTACATATCTACTATTCTTTTCCTAACAAACATTTATAAGCCGTTTCTGAAAATGAGCAAAGTGTCAGATTTTCTGCCCCAAATAGAACGTGTCCTTCTCTGGTTTCAGCTGCATGTTGCAGTGTATTTGTTATGTGTAGGTGTGCATTCCGCAGCAGAACCATCGTTCACATAATAGAGGGAGATGAATTAAAGTGTAGAAGACACATAATATGGGAGAATATCTTCAGTATCTTCTCAAAAAAGCTGAAAATTATCCCTGGACTGGTGAATGGGGAGGGGTGAAAATTTGGGGGCTTATCAACACTCCGCTAGATACTTTTGCTGGTAATTTATGCTTAGTCAATTTTGTTTTGTTATTTTCTGTTTTTAGTAATTTGGACACCTTTTCTTTTGATGTGAGGAAATACTTTATAATGTGTTTTGAGATACTTTAATAGAATTTGTGCTGAAATGTATGAAGCACATATCAGTCCCTATAAGCTCTCTTAAAAATCTTGTGAAACACAATCACCCTGAGCAAAGCTCTATTTGCAGACTCTTATTCTAAAAATGAAAAGCAGATATGCAAAAAAGCATATCATTCTGTTTGGTTCAGAGCATTTTTCTTTTTATTAATATCCTTGCACATTCATGGACAGTATGGACCATTTGTGTATGTGGTGTGTGTCAGGGGTGTGTGTGTATGTGCCTATGTTGGGTAATGATATAAAATGTATATCTTATTGTGGGTCATAGTCAAAAACTTTAAATGCCATTTTGCCCCCAAAGAATAGCACTGAAGAAGTAGAACTCTTAAGAAACTTTTCCCAAATCTGGAAACCCAATCCTTTGCTTTAAACACAATCTTCACTCCTGTGATGCTTTACTTAAATAGCCATGAAAGTAGCTAGAAGAGTACAGAATGAAGTAAAACTAAGAAAAGGAAAAGTAATGAAATCATTGCAAACACTTGAGTAGCCAGTTGATTTTTTTAATAATACAAACATATCTTAAAATTCAGTAATAAATGGTGAAAGCAGATTAGTAAGGCTCAGACCTCAACCCTACAACTTGCTGTTTGAGGAACCCTGGACAGTTATTCAAACACATGAAGCTGTACATCCTCATCTATGATATGATGGTTAAATTACCTCTGTATCTTTAGACAGTTAACAGAATTAAGGTGTGTAATTCATATATTGAACTTAGTGCCTCACAGGTAATAAATTTTCAACAACTATTAACTGATATTTCTACAGGAGGGATTACAAAGTACTAATTTATAGACAGACCGACCTAAGATTGTTTGTTTTGTTTTGTTTTATCTGGTTTTGTATGCTTGTATAGTTTATATGCTCTTAAAATTATTTGCAAAATTAGTAGTCTCTTAAGTGAAATGTAAATTTTGCTCTTTGATCTTTGAAGAAATATTATTTTTTGTAAGTTCTCTATGGTCTAATGCGATAGTTTCACTTAATTTTTTACTCTAAAAACTTGATAGTTGAACTAAATAGGAGTGATTTTTAAAAAGATTTCAGACTGATATGAAGTTCTTCCTTTTTCATGACTTCTAAATAGAGAAGGCCACAAAATATGAGACTGGCAAATTTTTAAAAAATATATCAGACACATGAGTTTTGGAGAGAGTTGCAAGAGAAAAATAAAGAGATGTGAACAGATAAAAACTACATGTTTAAAATACGGTATTTTTCTGATTATAAATTAACATATGTTCATTATAAAAATGCAGTTAATACAAAAAATAAAAAGAACAATGTTAATATCTTGGTGCATGGGTTTTAAAGGTATTTTTGTGCATATATACAGCTAATAGATTATTTTACTTGGATTATACCATACATAGAGTTTTTTACATTTCTTTTGTCTTGTTACTACATCTTGGATGTTATTCTATTGACATAAGTCAATAGCATTGTTTTAAGAGCTGATAGTATTCTATTCTTTGTTTGGATTATAATTTTAATCAATTACTTATTCAAGAACATTTACCTTATATCTAATATTTAGAGATTATAAACAATGCTTCTATCCTTGTACAAAACTCTCTGTGTCCTTCAAATATTTCTCCTCTAGTTCCCAAATGTGGCCACCAATTATTGTATGGCAACTATGTGATAATCACAAGTGTTAAGAACATTTTGTTTTAATTACAATAACCATGCAAGACAAGTACCAGCATTAACTCCATTTTACCAAATAGAGTAACTGGGGATTCATACACTTGAATAATTTGATGAAAGTTCGCACAAAACTAGAATTATAACCAGCACAGGCTGATTTTTTTAAAAAACAATGTGTATAACTATTACATATGCTACCGCTCTCTTATAACACGTACATCTTAATTTTTTATAATGTTTATTAATGTTTCCAGAAAATTTAATTGATTTTTGATGAATAATCTAAATTCTGTTGTGTAGGACAACTGCAATTCTTTTTGATGAATAATCTAAATTCTGTTTTGTAGGACAACTGCAATTCATTTTGTCCCTAGTCCCTAGTGCATGGTCTATTATGGAACCTCATCAAATAACAATGTGACACATCCACATTTCATGGCATTTGCAAAAAAAGACAAATCACACAGTTGCTAAGGAGTTTATAAAACTAGTTGCAAAGTTAAGAACTTATATGTTGCTTGGAAAGAAAGCAGGACAAGTTATTGGAAATTACTTTATCAAATGACTTTATTGAATATCACATAACATGAATGGCAGACAATGTTGAAGAGAAACTATTATTGTCTGAGTTTGCTAGCTGATAGTTTTCTTTGCAGTTACATGAAAGCTCAGATGTGGGTAGTATAATCAATTGTTAGCAGATATATGGTTGATATACATGTGGGACATTTTGTTCACTGTAAGTGCGTGCTAAAAGAGAAGAGATATGTCTTTAGTTACTGCTTATTATTCTTTTGAAAAACGTAGCCTCAGACAGTATTCTACTGGGATTAGAAATGAATAGGCGCCAGTTATTGTGCCCCAGGCAATGGTATTAATAAGCAAATATCAGAGGTTGCACCTTAATGCCAATACTTAAACTGCTTTGGGTCAGAGACCAGTTGACCAGCCAGTCTAATTAATATTGACTACGGTTCAACATCAATAATAATAATAATATTGAGCATTGGGAATATAATAAGATTATGAACAATAAGTGTACTGTCTAAAGATATGTGCAGCAAATGTAAAACCCTGGCTTTCTCTTCTGCAGTATACTCGTTGTTGAAAGGAAAAGTACTTTTGAAATGAAGGAGAGGAAACAAACATTTCTTCCCAAGACCAATATTGCCATCTCTATGATTTCAGGTGACTTCCTCAAGCAGCATATCTTAGCGATATATTCAGTATCTAGCATAGCCAAAACCAGTACTCATTGCCAGAAAAATGACTTTTCTGAGATGAAGATAGTAGGATCCCTTAATAAGACCAAAAGAAAATCATGAGAAAGACCTGATCACTTATAGATCGACTTTTTCCCCAAAACTTGAAGATTTTCTTTGTCTCCTATCTTCTTTCTTTATGTCTGTATCACCTGAGAAATATATTGATGGTATATCATTGGGCATATTTAAAAACCACATCCATATGCTGCATTAGATCATAAAGAAATTATTTCAGAGTAAAGTACCATCAAAGAGTAAATTAGAAAGTAATTTACCCTTGACTTCCTAATAGCTGAGTGAGTTGAATCATTTAACATTTTAGCTTTGAGCATGGTATGTTGACTTAATATCTGATGAAGCACAGGAGGCTGGATCTCAGTATTCAGAACTATCTAAGAGAGCCTCTGAATTCTTGTTGTAAATCTTAATAGATATAATTGAAAGTTTAGATTTAATACTAAGAAATGAAATGTATTAGAGCCTATTTATCATTAAGTCAGAAATAAACAGTATCACCCTTATTGCAGTTATAATAGTATTATGTTTTATTATATTTTATCTTTGTATTTTAACTGTGATAAGCATTTTAATGTATCTAAAATTGGCAATATTTTTTTTGCTTGCTAAGTATCGATTAAGTGGTCTGCAGATGCTGAAAGATTGATGTCATGCTTAGAAATATCTTCTTCACAGCCCTTGGATGCTATCCCAATGCTTTTTATATTCAGAAGAGAGCAAATTTTATTCCAGAGAAGTGTAAAGAATCACTTAAATGTGGCAAAGTTGTGTATAGGAGTTTAGGAACATTTGGGGGTTTTAAAGCTATAGGAGAAAAGAAATAATTATGACAAAAGCTATTCTCACATTTCACAAATAATCAGTTTACAATCAATCAATGCAAAAAATTTAGTATGACTTTTCATATGACTCATGAGTATAAACTTTTCATATGACTTATGAACCAGATTTGATCTTTACAGCATACAGACTACATAATAAAAAAATAGAATAGAGTACAGGAACATGGAAGCTTAAGACAGTTTATAAATCCTTGACATTTACCTTTTCTTGTTTTCTATATGCATCAAGACAATATTTAGATTCATGGTCCTCTTAGATCGATCAGCGAATATCTATCAAGAACTTATTAATTCAAGGCACATTCTGAGGCGCTGTAGAGATAGAAACCATGAGACGTGACTTCTTTCCTCAAAGACTTAGTAGTTTTATTTGCCTTTTTTTTTTGTGTCCTATAGTCTTCCTGTCACATAAGTTTTCATTTGGGAGAGTACAGTTATCTTAAAGTATCCCATGGTAGTCTGTTTCCCTGACAAACAGATCATTTGTCAAGGGACATGTTTTTTTGTCAATTATCAATCACAGCTTCCTTTTCATACTGAAACATCTAATCAAATGCCTGTTCAGGGGCTTCCCTGATGGTCCAGTGGTTAAGAATCCACCTTCCAATGCAGGAGACGCAGGTTCGATCCCTGGTCAGGGAACTAAGATCCCACATGCTGTAGGGCAACTAAGCCTAGGCACCACAACTACTGAGCCCGCGTGCTCTGGAGCCCGCGCACCGCAACTAGAGAGAAGCCCACACACCGCGATGAAGGCCCAGCACAGCCAAAAAAAAAAGGACTTCCCTGGTGGCGCAGTGGTTAAGAATCCGCCTGCCAATGCAGGTGACACGGGTTCGAGCCCTGGTCCGGGAAGATCACACATGCCGCCGAGCAACTAAGCCCGTGTGCCACAACTACTGAGCCCGTGCTCTAGACCCCGTGCTCTGCAACAAGAGAAGCCACCCTCAGTGAGAAGCCCACACACCTCAACGAAGACCCAACACAGCCAAAAATAAAATAAATTAAAAAAAAAAACCTCTTCATTCAAAATGTAAAGACATTCTAATATCATTCTCCAATAAAATCAAGGAAATGTTTAAAAAAAAAAAAAGATTGGGGAACCTATCAAAGGTACAAAGGAGCCAGCCGAAAGACCTCCTCATGGCCAATTCTGAGTAGCGTATAATGAAGCAATTTTATCAACAAAAGAAATAGTGTAGTATCACAGTATAACCCAATGTATAAAATGAATACCCGTGAGTATATACTTATATGAATAAATGATTAAATAAATGCGGGAGGGCTTCCCTGGTGGCACAGTGGTTGAGAGTCCGCCTGCTGATGCAGGGGACACGGGTTCGTGCCCCGGTCCGGGAAGATCCCACATGCCGCGGAGTGGCTGCGCCCGTGAGCCATGGCTGCTGAGCCTGCGGGTCCGGAGCCTGTGCTCAGCAACGGGAGAGACTACAACAGTGAGAGGCCCGCGTACCGCAAAAAAAAAAAAATAATAATAAATAAATAAATAGGGGAAAAAAGACATCTCCTGTTCAGAAGAATTCCAAATAATTTATGTAGATGTTTCACCCTCAAGGAGGGAGTTCATAACTCCCAACTCCTTAAGTGTGAGTTGCATGTAATGACTTCCTCCCAAACAATACAGTATAGAGATGGGGAAAAGGAACTTAACAGTGTTGAAACCCGATAAGCCCTACCTCCAGCTGATAAAGGTTAACAAAAATAGTGGTAAGTCAAGTTGATAGACTGTATCCTTGGAACGATGTGATAAGAATGGCACTTTACCTCTTTTGTCATCCTCCCAAAACCCCATAACCTCAGTCTAACCAGGAGAATAATATCAAACAATCAAATCGAGAGATCTTCTAATCTGACCAGTACTCCTCAATACCTTCAAGATCATTAAAAATAAGGAAAGTTTGAAGAAATTGTCATAGTAAAGAATTGCCTAAAGGAACATGATGATTAAATGTAATGTGGTATCCTGGATGGGATCTTGGAACAGAAGAAGAAGATTAGGTAAAAACTAAGGAAATCTGAATAAAATATAGAATTTAGTGAATAAAAATGTATCAGTATTGGTTCAATAATTGTGAGAAATGAACCATAGTAATAGGGGAAACTGGATTTGGAGTATACAAAAGTTCTCTGTACTATCTTTGCAACATTTCTATAAATGTGAAACCATCCTGAATTTAAAAGTCTGTTTAAAAAGTTATACATAATGGGCTACCGGAAGCTATAATCTAAGATCTATGGCGCATCCCAGAGACAACTAAAAGAAGGAAAATGTGTCTCTGTGTGCTTATAACTGCTGGACTGTTCTCTCACTTCATTCTGTTAATGGAGATTCTACATACTTGTCTACATTCTTATTGTCTCTTTCAGTGATAAGCTACTAAAAGACACAGACCTTACCAATTTTGAGTTAGTTCAGCCCTCTCTTGATTAAACAATAGGGCAGCAATAGTTTTCCAATACAGAACTGGGTATTACTATATCTTTGGGGAAAATGACTTTGCAGAGAAGGAAGGAGGTATTTAAAGTCTTTAGATAAAAGAGGCAGGATAATCTTAGCAAAGGTAGAGTTTTGCTTGATTTTTATTCTTTACTCTTGCATTTATGCACTTCTATTTTTTTCCTTCGTTGCATTATAAAAATAGATCTGAATGCTGACAATGAAAAATGAGAGCTTCCAAAGAAAGATATGTGAAGGAATATTCTTGGGTAACAGAGTCCAAGCATCTAACGTGTTCTTTTTTAACACTTTAATGTTACCAAAAAAAAAGTGAAATTGAAATGGCACTTCCTAAGTCAAAGAGAGAGAGAGAGAGAGAAACAAGAACTGTTAGCACAGATGGTTAGCAACAAGGTTGAGGACACAATTAACAGGCTGAAATTATATCAGTGTAGAGTATCTCAGCAATACAGAAGCTCTGGCAACAGCAGTCAAGACTGAATTGGCTTCATTAATAAGTTATCCTTTCACTTCCTTTCTGTCTACCTCTTATATCACTTATCCCTGTAATATACAGACATTTTTAGGTATCTGCAAGTGAATTCTACTAATCAAAAAAGCCTCTCCTTTCTGCAACATACGTTAGCTCCTTTAAAGTGGAAGTTTCTCCTTCAGGAATATTTATTCTTAGTTTGAAGCATTCAGATAAAATTTCAGAGAAAAAGTGTAGCATAAATTAGACAACATTAAAGCAGAAGGTATCCTGTCAGAAAAATTCATCAGTTATTGATCACCTTTACTGTGGAAAATGCAAATCTCAATTTAATCTCCATGTTTAAAAAAAATTGTCCAGTGTCTAGAAATTAACATTATACATGCTAGACAGCAAGACTTTGCCTTACGAGTTACTTTCACCACTGAGAATGATCACATTCTTCATTTTACTGCTCAAATATCTAAGGTATGCTATGCATTACATACCTAAAATCTTGACAAAAATGCAGTTACATTTGAATGATAAAAGAAATGTGTTTTATGTCCTATCAGGTAATAATTAAATTAAAACTTCAATCTCTGAGCAATAGAGAGCTTTTCTGGAATATACCTTTTTTTTGTTAAATCTAGACAAACACAGATTTTTTTGTTTGTTTCTTTGATTAGAATTAAAGAGACTTTCAAAGTATCCCAAAGTTATTATATTTATAACAGGTTATCTATAACACAATATGGAAGCAATTCTTTAATCAGTTTCTTCTGAAATGTGTTTTTTCTTATTTGTTTCCATGTTTTAACAATCTTTATCCTGATGATAAAGTCTAGACAAAAAATATAGGCTAGTGGATCATTTTACCAAATATTGGAAAACTACTAGTTCTAAGAGATTTTTAATTACATTTCTATGAAAAAAAAAAGTGTTCCATGATCAAATAAGTTTCAGAAATGTTGCCTACTGTAGTCTCCTCTAAGTTTCTTTCGATTAGCATATGAAAAGTTCTAGTAAATTCTATAGAAAGAATGTCTGCGAAAAATATTATGAGAGCAGGAGGAGTAAGACTGCAGAAGCAAACAGCATCCAAATTATGAAGGGTCCTTTTATGCTTCTCTGAAAAGTTTGGAAATTTTCCAAAATTTCTTTTTAGAATGACCACTTTGGCAGCAATGTGAAGGATGGATTCAAGACCTACTCAGGGAATTTTTTCAGTAATCAAAAGAAAAGAAAAAAACTGAGCAAAAGTAGTTATAATCATACTGAAAAGATACAGAAAGATTAAAAGTATATTAGAAAGGAGTGACAGGATTTGAAGCCTGGCTGAATGTTAGGGATTAAAATTCAGGACTGAGTCAAGTTTACGGTTCTGGTACTTAGTGGATATTGGAGCCACTTACTAAGATCAGGCACATAAAAAGGAGCATCAGAAACAGAAGAAAATGGAAAATCTGTTTCCATGTGTGCTGAGTTTGAGTTACCTGCAGAAAATCAAGAAAAATATTCATAGTGTATAATTGGATATAGAACCATGGAATTCCAGAAAAAGACCTAAGCTACAGATATATACTAGCAAATAGATGGTAAAATGATGGGAATGGATGAAGACACTCAGAGGCAGTAGTCAGAATGTGAACTATAGGGAACACAACAGCAACAAATTAGTATTAGATAACTTATCAGACTCTTCAGGTGGAAAAACATAAGTGAGCAGGGTCATAGAACCCAAGTGTAGGGAGAGTATCGAGAAAGAGGGAGTAATTATCAACAGGACAGAAGGGTTCAGTAGGAGAGCTATAAAAAATATCCATGGGGCTTCCCTGGTGGCGCAGTGGTTGGGAGTCTGCCTGCCAATGCAGGGGACACGGGTTCGAGCCCTGGCCTGGGAGGATCCCACATGCCGCGGAGCAACTAGGCCCGTGAGCCACAACTACTGAGCCTGCGCGTCTGGAGCCTGTGCTCCGCAACAACAGAGGCCGCGATAGTGAGAGGCCCGCGCACCGCGATGAAGAGTGGCCCCTGCTTGCCACAACTAGAGAAAGCCCTAGTCGCACAGAAACGAAGACCCAACACAGCAAAAATAAATAAATTAATAAAAAAAAAATATCCATGGGATTTAGTAATGAATCACTTGTTAGTGATCATAGCTGTGGTACCTGTATGAACACTACAGTTGCCCTCAAGGGAAAAACCAGATAAAAGATTAGGTGGGAGATGCAGAAGTGGAGATAACAAATGTGAGCTTACTTAGGAAGGACAGTGCCAACAAGATAGTAAATAACAGATACTTAGGTAGAGAATATGGTTTTGTTCCTCCTTTATTTTATATTTAAGGTGGGAGAGGGCCAGTAAAGAGGAAAAACACAGAAAATACAGATAAAGTGATCTTTGATTAACTCAGATTCGTGAAGAAGCAGGGAGGCATGGGATCTAGAGGGATCTGTCTTTCACAATGACTAAAGGAAAAATGGTAATGATAAATACACATGCAGATATCTTGCTAAGTTTAAATGCATAATATTGAGGGATTTCCTATCTGTCAGATTTTATATTCTCTTTGGAGTAGAAGGCAATTTCTTCTGCTTAGAATGAAAAGAAGTTTAAACCATAGAGGGTTTAGGAAAGTTCTGAGGATTATGAAGGAGCCATTCTGAGGAATGGATGAGTGACTAGGGACTTTTTTGTCAGGCTATTGAGGACCCAGTTGAGTTAGGAACAATGGATCTGTATCGACACCACACTATTTGGTCGCATGATTTTCTCTATAAGTGATCAGCGGTCTGAGTGCAGTAAATGAGAAAACAGTTGGATTGACCCAGGATCAAGGTGTCAAGGAGTTGAGAGTTTTGGTGAGATAATGTCTAAGTAAGGAATGGAATAGATAAGAAGAGGATGACAAAGAAATCAGAAGGTTTACAGCTCAAGCAAATTCAATAGCACATGCAGTGGAAGCAAGGAAGTGAGAAAAGTGGGAGTCTAAGAAAGTTATAGGATATTTGAGTGTTAAGATTTCAGAAGTAAACCTGTAGGTCATGGTAACTGGCCGTAAGGATGATGCTTAAAGGAGCTTGCAGATGGAGGTCATTGGAGGTGACATGGTTAAGCAACCAATTGGCCATCAGGTTGGATGTGTTATCTGTATGAACACTGTGGTTGCCCTCAATTAGGGCAGGATTAGTTTAAACAAAAAAACCTGATGCTTATCTATTTTATGTGTAGTAGTGTGTATCTGTTAATCCTATACTCCTAATTTATCCCTCCCCCTTCCTTTCCCCTTCGGTAACCATAAGTTTGTTTTCTATGTCTGTGAGTCTGTTTCTGTTTTGCATATAGATTCATTTGTATTATTTCTTAGATTCCACATATAAGTGATATCAAATGACATTTATCTTTCTCTGTCTGACTTACTTCACTTAGTATAATATTCTCTAGGTCCATCCATGTTGCTGCAAATAGTAATATTTCATTCTTTTTTATGGCTGAGTAGTATTCCATTATATATACACATATATATACCATATCTTCTTAAACCAGTCATCTATTGATGGGCACTTGGGTTGTTTCTATGTCTTGGCTATTGTAAATAGTGCTGTATAGCACAGTGAACTATATTCAATATCTTGTAATAAACTATAATGGAAAATAATCTGGAAAACATACATACATATATATATATAACTGAATTACTTTGCTGTACACCTGAAACTAATACTATATTATAAATCAACTATACCTCAATAATTACTTAATTAATCAGAGCTGAGAGTCACATGCCAAAGAATTCAGAGGTTGTTAGAAAAAAAAAGCAGGAAGTGGGAAAGTAGATGGTGGAGGGGAAAAAATAGAAAGTTATCTACCTGGATAGGCAGAGCATCAAATATATAAAATTTTACCCAAAGATTGAGGATAAAAAGTAGAGGGGTATTGAGGAGAAAGGATTCTAAGGCTGGTAGCGTATAGGAAAATGAGGAGCCTCAAGTACAAACCTGGAACTTAAGGCAAGGGTTCCAGAGGGCACAGAGCAGAAGCAGGGCTTTGGGTCAAAAGACAGGAAGGGAGTAGCAGAGCAGTGCAGGGGTAAAAGGAAAAGTAAGGGTGGATTTTCACAGGGGCTTGCATTTTATGTGGCAATCCAGGATGGCAGGGATAGGAAGCACGGTGAATTAACTCACCCCAAATTTCAGAGAGAGCTCTAGGATTATGTTACAAGCTGAGAACCCAGGAAATCTGGGGAACTTGACAGTGGTCGACCAGTTCTTGCTGGGATCCAACTCATGGCATACTATCAATATTACTTCTCCAGATCCTCGTTGTACTGTCTAAGATCTAGCTGGTTATGATTTGACTACTTTTGTTTATTACAATTCATAACGTCCGTCTCCCTGTGTGCTAGCTTCCCCTCTCCAAGTTCTAATCTCATCCCTCCTCCACTTTACATCCCAACTCTTCTGTAGGAATTGAGTAGTCCAAACATCTAAACAATATATGTATATCTGCGAAAGGATATTTTAATGGCAGTGTCAGGGGTGAGGCCAACAGTTTGTACAAATAGCTCATAAACTTGCCTACAAAGCTGTAAAATCCTTTTAAAAACTAGAAATTTCAGGGATGGAGCCAGGTGTTGGAAGACGGCAAAGACAATCAATCCCATTAGAATTTTCTATTCCTAAGGCAAATTTCTAGTTCCTAAATTCATCTGTACAGCTTCCTCTTATATTAAAAAATGATACTAAAGGCAAGATTGATCTGTGCTTGTAAAAGTAATCAAATTCTCTTCTTTCCCACCATAAATAGGAAAAAAAATGATGCTGTAAATAAGGTCAACAACCAGAAAAGGGCTGAGCTATGTCAGTGTCCTCTCCAAAGTCAGAATCTGAGAGAAAAATCTGGCTGCGCTTTGCCAAAAGTGAACAAAAGATCAAATTCCAGAAGATCTGCAAGGGAGGAAAATGATCAGACTCAAAACAGACTTGGATTAGGAGCTACTGAAAGGTTCATCATGAATGAGCATAGCACAACTAAATGAATCTTATCCAAGATCAAAGGCTGTTTGTCATTTTACTCTTTTGTGTTTGTCCCACCCCCAATTGAGTGGTTTATTTTCTCTGTATCTGTGTCTATTATGGGATAAATATTGCAGGTTATTCAGAAAATTTTACAGAAAGGACTAGCTTCCAGAAGGATCATGATAAATTATTTCGTATATGAATCCTCAAAAATCTCATTAAAATACACATATCATGTGTAGGGAGGAGCATGTAAATATCACCACTCTCTTCTCTCTCATGAGAAGACTCAAGAATTTGGGCTTGTAAAATCTCCTCCTGAAAATGTCTGTCCGAAAGCCTGTTCAGCCAGTTTTTCCCAGAGCACAGAGTGCCTCATTTCTGATCTCCACCCTGAACTCCTTTCCGGGTGCGCTGAAGGTCAGCGGCTGCAGTGGCTACTAGTGACTTCATTCTTGTAGAAACAGATGGCAAGTGCCAATTTTTAGTTGGCATTGGCATAAGTAGTCAATGTCACAGCTAATAATGATGCCAAGACCATTTTAACCCCGAAGATTGTGCTCTTACGTGCTACATTGCCTCCTGACTTAATTTCATGCATTGTTTGTAGTTGTATGACCTTGGACAAATTACTTAACTTCTCTAAACCTGAGGTCCCTACCTGGAAAATGCAGATCCTAAATGACATTTCCTTGTAAGTTGGTTATGAGGGTGAAATGATGTGTTGAATGTAACTGCTCAGCTCAGTGCCAAGGAGCACAGGAGCCCTCACAAATGCCACCTATGCTATTATCTCGCCTATAAAATAGAAAAGTCAAGGATTCCTTCACAGGCAGTAATTCAATAAGCATTCACTGAGTGTATATTATGTGCCAGGCACTGCACTAGGTACTGGAGAAACAAGAACAGAAAGATAAGCCTCTTGCCTCAAGTGGGTTCTTGCCCAAAGAAGGAAAGAACACAGGCAAACTAATACTTGCCAAATTTATTTCAATCATTAAGATCGAGACGTGGAGTGGGGATGGTGTAGGCATCAAGCATGGAGTGGGCAGGAAAGGTCTGGAGATTTAGGAAGTGTTTGCTAGAACGTGGCATTCCAGACAGAGAGAGGAAAGTGAGCAGAGGCAATGGAACAGGAACAGCTTCCATGTGCTTAGAAAATGGGAGGCATTTCAGTATGGCTAGAGTGCAAGGATGAAAAGTGCCCCAATAAGATAGAAATTAATGGTTAGACAAGGAGATAATTTCTTAAAAGCAGGTAAGTCATGTAGCTCTTTCTTTCCTTCTTTTCTTCCTCCCTCCCTCCCTCCCTTTCTTCATTCCTTTCATTCATCCCATCTTCCCTCTCCATCCATCTTTTTCTCCCTCTTTCCCTTGCTTTCTTCCTATATTCTTTCTTGCTTTTTAGTACACCCTTTTCTTCCTTATGCCTCAACTTTTAGTCTTCAGGCATGTCATAGCCTTAGTCTTTGTCAGTGCTGAGTACAGGGCCATTAGCAGCTGTTGTACCACCAGTATTTTTTTAACAAGATTATTTTAAACTATAAAGATATAAACCTGGTGGGTGGATTGAAATTTTAGACAAGTTAGCCTAGTCATGGGTCTTTTTTTTTTTTTTTTTTGCGGTGTGCGGGCCTCTCACTGTTGGAGCCTCTCCCGTTGCGGAGCACAGGCTCCGGACGCGCAGGCTCAGCGGCCATGGCTCACGGGCCCAAGACGCTCCGTGGCGTGTGGGATCTTGCCGGACCGCGGCACTAACCCGCGTCCCCTGCATCGGCAGGCGGACTCTCAACCACTGCGCCACCAGGAAAGCCCCAAGTCATGGGTCTTTTTGAACAAAGAAGGTAAGTGGGAACCATACTGCCCTGTTAGAAGCCAGGAAGGAGCCTTATGACTGAGGATAGTGAAGGGACATCATTTAAATAATTTAAGCAGATTCCTTCTCCACCTCCCCACCTTCTCTGTTTTGCTTTTTTGCCACTTGGAGATAGCTAACTCTGGTTGTGCACCTGTCTCAGAAAGCCTTGATTTAGCCAGTGATGAGGTGAGGCTTTCCAGATAAACAGTGAAATGTACCTCTTAATCAGTGTGCTTTTCCCCTCCAAACTGGGTCTCCTGTTTACCCCTCTCTCCTTCCATACCCTCACCTGGCTATGTTTTCACAACATGGGACCTTTAGCCATACACGCATGTGTGCCCACCTACACACACACACACACACACACACACACACACACACACACATACACACAGTAAGGGAACTTGTTCATTACATCATCTGTGACTTTTACTTTTGTGGGAAGTTAATTTCTAATCCTCTTTCTTCCTTAGTGATTGTTCTTCAAATTAGTTGAACGAATGATGATATTTGTTTGCAGCTTCCAGTGTTGCCTATAAAGAACACCAGTTATTCATTTAGGGAAATTGCTTGATCAATGCTATGCAGAGCTGTTGTAAGTTGTTTCTGCTGGGAGGAGAAAAGAGTGATATGCCAGATTGAAACAACTGGAAAAACAGATCGCTGAATTACAAGTGAAGATATAATTAGATGCACCCTCCAATAATTGGTTAGAATTGGAAGCATTTAAGTCTGTACATAATCAAGTATTGCCTGGAAATGTTACAGCATCCTTATTTTATGCTAAATAGATTTTTATGGAAGGGCAATAAAGGAGGAAATCTGCTTGCTAATTTGATTAAAAACACGATGGATCTCTGTTATTTCAGCTATTAAGACTCCAAATAGGAGGAGGCTGATTAGAAAAGAAAAGAAATTAATTTCATATTTAATATCTATTATCAAACATTGCATATTTTTTAAGTGGAGTTATTCATAACAGTTGAAGATGCATTTTCATAATTACTCTCAGGAAAGAATAGATATATTCCTACCTTCTCTTTAAAATGAAAAAAGATCTAAAGAAATAATAACACTCTGCCATTGGTATTTATGGGAGAGAGAAGGCAGTTTATTCACCACATAAGCCCATTTCATAGAAAATGCAACATAGATTGAAAGGATTCCACTTGCTGAAGGTCATCCCCAAACACAGATCTGTAGAGTCCCATAACTTGCAGACTAAATCCATCCTCTGCTTATATATTCATAATTTCTTTATTTTGTCATAGCTATTAGTGAACACACTTTTTTTGTCTTACTATTCATCCATTAAACAGATATTTACTGAGCACCTACTGTGTGGCAGGCAGTGTTTCAGGCACTGGGAACACAGTAAAGAATGTGAAAGGCAAAGTTTCCATGAAGGATCGTGCAATCTATTTGAAAAAGGTCAATGTTAGTAATAAAGTACAATATATAGTATGTTGTATGTTAATAAATGCTAGGGAAGGTATATATGTAGAAAATGTGAAGTGTGGGGTTGCGTTTTTATTTTAAAGATAATGGTCAAAAAATACCTCACTGAGGAGAGCTTTGAGTGAAGATTTGAATAAAGTGAAGGAGCTGCCCTTGTGGCTATCTGAAGAAAGCCCTTAGGCAACGTGCAAAGGCCCTGAGGCAGGCATGTCCCTGGTTGGTTGCAGTACAGGGAGAAAGCTTATGATGAAAGAGCACATCAGAGAGATGGCAAGGATGGGATGGGGCGTAAGGGAGGGGTGCCTATTCTATTAAGCCTGGTAGGTCTTAAGGTCACAGTAAGGATTTGATTTCTAATCATAATGACATGAGAAACTGGCTGATTTTGAGCAGAAGAGAAATGATCTGCCTATTTCATTAGATGTGCGCTTCTAAATGGCAGGGGCTACTGTGGACCATGCAGCTTGTACCTTTTTCTGAGTAGCTTAATATGGTCCCTCTTATCTAGGATCCAGAAATATGTTTTAAGTAAATCATAGTTCCAAAGACAATTCCAATTTCCTTTTTTGTTTGTATCCCATCACTCTACTGGTTTGTAGACAACTCAAGAGCTTTTTAATCTACTTTATTATTTAGCATGCAATCAACACTGGAAAGTATTTATTAATGAATGATGGTGGTTAACCTTTACACAACAAATCTAAAATGTGGCTCTAATTTAAACACAAAATGACAAATTTGGAAACTGCAAAGGAAAACATGAGGGATCCTGTCTTTATAATCCAGTTTAAATGCCTATATTTCTTAAGAATAGACTAATTTAATATAGTAAAAAAAAAATTATCTTGATGCAGCACGAATATGGTAAATATCCTTTGCTTTTTCTCCTTTGGAACTACATTAAAGAGGAATACATCAATTCTGGAGCCACTTTGCTGCAGAAAGAAGCCGAAGGAATATCTATAAATGTCTATTTTATGTACCTTCTCATACTTTTCCATGCCACCATAGAACAGCATTACTACTTGGTGAAAGTTTTATTTTATTATAAAATGATAAAATGAATTTTAAACTTATTTCAAAGGATGCATCCAGGAGCCAGCTAAATATGCTCATGCATCTGCTCCAACCATGGTGTTATTACTGTTAACTGACAGGCCCTATTGTATAACACTGAATTTGGAACTGAAAATTCTCTGTTTTGGATAGCTATAATTTAATCAAACTTGCTTTAGCGCTCTTATTATTTCATAATGAAATATAAAATATCTTACAAGCAAATACCTCTCTTCCAGAAATTAAATAGAGAGGAAAGAATTCACAGGCCAAAGAGTAACAATCAGTACAAACACAATTACCTTCTCACATAGGAGATAAATCAACTCTCCTTTTCTCTTCTTATCCAATATCAGAGCAGCACAATCTTTTCCCAAACTTGTTCAAGTACCTACAATTCCTATCTTAATGCTAAAGCAAAACAAGAGGATAAGCAACCTTTGGATGTAGAAACACTAAAGACATTGACGTGTCTTCTGAGAAAAACTAAGTTTCAGGAAGCATATGATTATAGATCTTAAACCTAAAGACAGAAGACTTCTTATGTCTGAAAGCAATATGAAAATTTACAACTACTAGTACCCCAGGTGAAGATTTCTTCTCTCTCCAGTCTTCCTGTACTAATTGAAATGATGGAAGACACCGGGGTGTTAGTCAAACAATCATCTTATACAAAGTGCTAAAGCATCACTTGAAGATGGCTAGTCACGATGGATCCAGGCTTGCATAACTCATCTGCAGGAAAGCTTTGAAGATATCACAGCCGAGCTAGATAAAAGATATTCTGTGGCTGAGATATAGTTAATATTTTAGGGGAAAAAAAGTACATTTGATATGGTTTTACATGAGATAAAGGTAAAAGAACCATTGAACATGGGATAAAGAGCACTGAAGGAGAAATTAGTTTTAGAGACAACTACAAAGAGATGCCTTCAAAAGAAACATTTATGTTGGAAAAATAGTGTTGAAGCTGGGCAGCACATGTGAAATTAACTGAAGGCCGGTCCTTCATTAAAAACCATTTTTAATCTACCACATACCTCACGAAGCTGATGATGACTAGAATTCTTTCTAACCGCTTCTCCTAGAGGACTAATCAATCACTAAGCTAGAAATGTGAGAAGGTAAGTTCTAGTCACAATTACAAATGACCTTGAGCAATTCACCACTGTAGGTCTCAGAATCTTACCTGGAGAAAGAGAAATTCGGGCTAGATAGAGCACCCAGTCCCTCCTATTTCCAAAATTATTTCCTTCTAAGAGCTCCATAGAATTCTTGGGAGTTTGTAGGATAGACGCTAATCAACAACTCCCACCAAATCCAAATAATCAAAACACAAATAAACTATCATCAAACAAGTCCCATCATTGAGGTGGATGAAGTATGAGTTCTCTGTTAGTGCATCAAAAACAGACTCAGAAAAATAAAAATAAAAAAGCAGACTCAGAATGCTAGCTTTTTCAAATTTTACCGTTTTGCTTTTAGTAAAAATTACATGGTATAATCAGTTGAGCTATGGCAATGTGCTATGAAGGCTATTTATTCCTGGGTTCCTGATACCTTCATTGACCCAATGAGGACAGTGAAATATTTCAAAGCTCAGAGTAGCCTTGGGGAAGCTCAGGTTGTAACAATTTTGTATTGCTTAAGATCTAGATTGCTCTAGGTACATATTTTGCAATAGGGTTGAAAAGATGTTTAAATATGAAAAAAAATCAAATAAGTACTCCTACAATGGTATAAGTAAATGAAAATTTAAACAAATGTCTTTATTCTGACTCAATACATCCCACAAATCCTGACAAAATGTTCTCCAACTGCTTTTTTGTGACTGCCTTAAAACTTGGGCTGTTAGATTTTGAACCACTTGAATGAATAGACTACTTTCATTATGTAATTTTATTCCCTAACATCATCTTACACAGTCAGTACTCCATGCATTTTTGCTAAATTGAATTTAATTCTTCTACCACCGACAGAGTGCATTTGTTCTAATGAGCAACATGATTACTAATTTAGATGACATGCAACCGAGTTCAAGATAGACAAAAAAGACTCTATTGGAAACCGCAGTGGAACATTTTGGGTATAAAATGGAAATATTGACTTAAAATTTATCCCACCATGCCTTACAACCCAAAATGGGCAATTTTTTTTAATGCCTAAAACACATGTCTTCTCAGTATAACCCTTCTTGAAAAAGTACTCTTATTTTACTAAGTTGCTGAAATTTGATTGCCTCAGATCAGGTCTATGTTATCAACATCAAGCATAACTAAATTATTCACAATCCTCAGCAGAGCCAAGAATAAACCTTATTGAGATATAGACATTGCTAGACAAAAATGCAGCTGTAAGTTCCATAGAAAGCAAACCTTTCTTTGCCTGAATTTTTAATAATTATATTTCTAGAGCAAAAGATAATCTCTGCCCACCTAGACCTTGATTCTTTTAGGAGGGATAAGAAATAATCCAATAGTAACCTCAACATAGGAGAAAAAATGGTGTAAACTAGAGACTTTCAGATAAAGCACCATGAGAATTCAAAAGAAGTGATCAGGGATCAAGAAGTCATTGTAAAAGCAAAAACAAAAACCACTGAATCAAGTAAAGAGCGATGCGCCTAATATACTTATGTACACATTGTTAGAGGGCACATTCATTGTCATATATTAAAATCTGTATTTCCTTATGCCAAACAAAATCTGAATTAAAGATGTTGCAGTTTTATATTAAAAGAAGTCATTGTATAGAAAGTAGCATTTTTGATAGGCTGGACTATCAAAGTGTGAGAATTGAGGGGTGGGGAGTTGAATCCAGCATTCCAAGTAGAGACCACAATGTGAGGAAAAGCCCGGGGTGGGGGAGGTATGAGGCACTTACTGAGCGGAGTGCTTGTTTCACCCAAGTATGTCAAAGAGAACAGTGGGCAATAATGCCCCAGATGATGGAGCTCTTTGGATACCTGTCATAGCCTGTGATCGTCGGCCTTGGACGGGCATGGAGTATTTTGAGAAAGGGAATGACAACACAAGAGCTGCTCTTTGGGGATTTATTCTGGCAGCCGTGTCTAGGATGGATTGAAGGGGGTGGTGCCGACACCAACAGCTCAGGGTAGCACCTAATCCATGAGCCACTGAAAATTGACCTGTACTCCACCTGCAACACACAAAACCTGTTTCCAGAATACTCCAGATACATGATCAGTTAAAACCTTTCTGTACTTGAGACTATACCTTTCTGTATTACGTTGGAGCACGTAATTCCCTAGGATTGGAGTAAAAGGCAAGATAACACTTGGACAACTCCCACTTCGTTCCTGTTTTAAATTTTGAAGTTTTATAATAGTAAGGTACTTAATTCATCTTGAGATTTGAGCTGTGCCACTGATATCAGCTTTCTAATGACCTTATCTTTATCAATGTGGCTACAGAAAGGAAAAGTTTGATTCCATAATTTAGATTTGCAGATATCACATAGAACACTAATTGATATTTTGGATATATGATTTTCAAAGTCAGCAGACTTGGTAACAACAAGAAAACGTTTTAACCTAAAGTCATTTGAAGGCTGAAATAGTTGTTAAATTTAGACTCTAAAGGAAAGTGAGGAGAGCCCTGCTTCCTTGAGGCTTAACTGCTTTGAATAAACTTGATAGTGAGTTATCCTTGGGGTAACTTCTACTTCAGATGAGCCTCATTCCATGGGTCTGGTCATAGAGTATATATAATAGAAATTTGGGACTTTTTCCCCCAAATATATTACACTGTCTGAAGGAGATAATCTCATTTTAACAGAGAGAAAAGAAAATCTGTCAAAGAGAATGAGAGAAATTATATTTTCTTTCCTTGTCTTTGCTTCCTAAGGTGAAGTGAAATTGTTTGCCTGTTATCAGATCAAATGCAGACAAACTTTAAGGAGAGACTAGTCTTCTGAAATATTTTATCAGGTAAACGCATCAATCTTGCCTTCCTATTTGCTTCAGGGTACTGAAAAATGGCCTCAGAGCACAAGTTATGCAGAACAAAACTCACCTAAATTCTCAAGAGACCTGTTACACAAAGCAATGAACAGAGTCTTGTTATATACAGATTCACTATCTTCATCAATCATGAGCTTTGAGTTCCAACCAGGAGATTCTGGACCTAAGGAGTAATTTATCCTTTTGCTTTCTCCAGGAAGCAACCAAAGATATAAAAGGAGTTACATAATTGAGACATAACTGTGAGCTTTGAAACTATTTTTAATCACCAGAGCCAGCTTCTTATAAAAAAAAAAAGAAAGGATCGCTCAAGCTTCATAATTGGAGATAGAAAACAATAACAATCTTGAAAAATACAAGCAATGAATTAGATGAAGTTGAGAAGCATTCATAAAAGATCAAAGGGCACTCTTATTCACAGGTCCACATTATGCCAAAGCCTGTTGAAAAATTATTAGATATATTTTTTGACATTGAAACCATTCCCATCTTTACTTAGGGTGAGATCAGTATAATGTTTTGAGAAACCACAGGGAAAGAGCCTGTATTTTAAAGTCTGGTGCCGCCCAGGATTCTCTGTTTGGATACTGGCCCTTCAGTGGGTCATCCTCTTCCTCTGTCATGGTTTTAGCAATTACACACTGTGTATGCTGGTGACGCCCAAGTCTATACATTCAACTCAGGTCTGATCCCTGAAGTTCAGATTTGAATAGTGAGAACTAAAAAATTTGCTGCCACATCAGTAACCAAAGGATGGTGCAGCCATCAAGCCATCACATTACAGCTGCCTGGAGGGTGAGCCCTGAGGGAACTTGGGATGGAGACTAGACTAATGGGCTTCAGTCTTACAGCCACACCTGACGGTGCACCCTGAGGAGACTCAGGATGGGAAAACACAGTATACTGCCCCCAGATAGCTGAGGTGCATATCAAAGGAAGGATTTCAGTGAGCCCAGACTCTTGCATCTTCCCATACATAGAAAAGCACTAAATTCCTTAACTTGAGATATCTGGTTTTCTTTTGTTAACAATAATCTTTTGATGTTCCAACTACCTGGTCTTTTGTTGCAAATACTCCTATATATCCTGGCTCCCCCCCTCATCCTTGCCTCTTCAGAACAGTTTCTCAGCATTATGTGAGATGCTCTGTCCCGGGCTTGAGTCCTCAGATTTGTCCACCGAATAAAACATAACTCTCAACTTTTAGGTTGTGCGTGTTTTTCAATCCACAGTAGTTACCTAGATATGCACATGGATGTCCTTGTCTTCCACACACGCCATCTCCACTCCTGCTGCTCCTCACATTAATTTCTAAGTGCTTATTTCACTGCCCATCCCTCTCACTGGACCAGAGCCCTAGGAGGGCTGGAGCTACATCTCATTTTTTATCTTTAAATGTCCTGAGACAATATGCTCTCCAGCCACTGCCATTGAAGATGCAGGGACTGCATTAGGACTTACCTATGTGCCTGTCTACTTATGGTCATAGCACCCTGAGTCACTCTGTATGGTCTTCTTAGACTATGATTTGCTGTGTGACTTTGTCTATGAATATTCTGCCAAGTACAAATAATTTAATATTACTGCCCATTCAGTTGATAGAGTTGTAAATGGGGAATTATTGCCTTTCAGAAGAATGTTGCTAAAAATGCATTCAAAGTCATACCTGAAGAGAATAGTATAAAAAGTGTTTTCATTCCCACATGTGTGGTTCAGTGAAAGCTGAACTTTGCCTCACAGAGGACAGGCAAAGTGCATGTGGGTACCTTCTGGGTAAACTATAGAAATCTAGTTAGGAAGAATGCTAAATGAACGTAGAAATCTATATATAATAGAGAGGCCATTGGTTCTTCTCATTTATAAAGAAAGTAGAGTGGCTTAAAACAAGCCTATCGTTTCTTTCCCATCTATTACTTGGTTATCCAACGGTGGTACTCACAAAAGTATTTAACTATATTATATATTTAAAAGTTGATAAGAAAGTAGATCTTATAAGTTCTCACCATACAAAAAAAATTGCAACTATGTGAGGTGATGGATGTGTTAACTAACTTTATTTGGCAATCATTTTGTTATATACACATATATATCAAATCGTTACATTGTACACCTTAAATGTATACAGTGTTATATGTCAATTAAATCTCAGTAATGCTGGGGGGAACGTATTTAATTGTGGCAAGTAATTGGTAGGATAAATTTTTAAGAATCCAAATTCCGTAAAGAAATACATGTAATTAATTTTTGAAGAGCATCAAATCAGACCCTCTCGATTCCTCTCAATTCACCCGGCATGTCCTTTGTGCCCTCTCAGAGCCCACTGCTTCATTTCTCCCTGCCCGCTCCCTAAAATCACAAAAGGACATTGAATGTTGACTGATGCCTTGCGTTAATCTATATTTGGGGGATACTAGAAAAAACTGGTGTAGTATTATTTTTTATAAGTGTGTAGGAGTCCCTATAAGTAGATAATGTGAGAGAGAGTGATGAATAATTTTCACATATCTTCCTAAATATGAAATTGAGAAATATCCTGAAAAGTCAGAGAAGTCAGACTGAATTGAGCTAAGAAAATACAGTCATATGATTTTCACTAGAAAGTTGTCCTTATCCTGATTTTGACGAGCACATTACAGGTCTCTACAAAGGTCTTCACTCAGACAAGACAAAAATAGTAACTTGTAAATGAGAGTATGGGAAATGCTGCCTACCTCCTAAGGTCTCTCACTTATTGCTATGTCTTGAATTTCATTTTTCCAGTTTCTTTATAGTTTTCAATTATGAATGCTAGAATCACTGCTGTCATTTTAAAATTATGTATAATGTCTTTATATCTATGTGCCATAGAATTTATTTCCTCCCCGTTTTAGAAAATTTTCTTTTGCTAGTAATGACCAGGAGCCAAGCTCAATCTGGAAAGGGAATGATTGAATTCTTAATTTTCCTGGAGGGGAAGTTCCTACATTTGTCGTTCATTTCTGCCTTTGATTATCAAACTCTGTATTTCTACCTCATTAACCTTATTTCAGGACTTGTTGTCAATGAGAATAGTGGGAGAAAGGGGAACAAAGGCTTTCAATCCAATGGTTAATCTTGTTTGACACAATATTTACTTCCATATACTAAGGGGTACTTTATATTACTCTGTAAGTCATAATTATAAATAGCTTAAAGTACTTTACAAGTCATCTGTCTTGGATATTGGCAAAAATAAAAGAAGTACAAGGGCACAGAGTAGTGAAATCATTTTCCCAAATAATGACCCACTGTTAATCCTGAATTTTTAGTTCTGGTTCTCTTACTGGTGCATATAGCTACAATTATCTAGCCAAGTTTTATTTTTAAAATTATAATTTTTCTTGGATTTCAACAGGGATAAAAAAGAAAACGAACAACACTTAGGTTGTTAGTTGGAAATTATAAGGTATATTAGTAAAGACGGTTTGGGTTGCAAATCACAGAATGTGCATCTTAAGCTCTCTTAAAAAGTAAAAGTATTAGTTTACATAATTTAAGAATCAAGAGGTGGGGGGCTTTGGGTAAAATCTGATTAAGTCTAACTCAGTTTTTTTTTTTTACAATTCTATCAGCTCTTTTTTCTTCTACCATAAGCTTCATTTTTAGACTAACTTTTCTCATGGTAGCAAAATGAATACTGCAGTTGCAAACATTACTTCCGCCCACCATATTGTTCAGAAAGAAAGAGAATGTCTCTTTTCCCAGTAGCCAAAAATGCTGGGCTTCATCCTGCTTGGACCAAATTAGTTCATATGTCCATTTCTGAATCAATCACTGTAACTGAACTAGTTATGTGTACACAGATTGGAAAATAGGAGTTGGCATTAGTTTAGGCTTCATGGAAATTGTCCCATGGGGTAGGGTCAGTCCTCCAAAATGCTTGCCTGCAATGCAATGAGGAGTCCATGACAGTCTCAGTACTTACCCACACTTGTTTAACATGCCTATAGGCTCTTTTTTAATCGTGAAAGTGTCCTCTCTATTGTAGAGAAAAATTGCCCACAATCAGCAGAGCAAAGGATCTCTCAATTCTATAGCAGTTGAGGTTCACTTTCCTATAGCACCTGCCTTTTTTTGAATGTTCTTAGCAAGCTTAAAAAGATTTTAAAAACCTTATTTCTAGATTTCTTTGAAATCTAGAAAGTTACTAATTAGAAGTTAGGAGGGAGAAAAAGACAGGATCACATGATTTACTGTAAAAGGTTTTTCTTTCTTCTGGGGGAGAAGGTGTTACTGGCTGTATTGTGTCCACCCCAAATTCATATGTTGAAGTCCCAACCCCCAGTACCTCACATAGAACCTTATTTGGAATTAAAGTCTTTAAAGAGATATTAAGTTAAAGTGAGGTCATTAGGGTGGGGCTCTAATCCAATATGATTAGTGACCTTATAGGAAGAGACAACAAGGGCACACACAAAGGAACAACCATGTGAAGAGGCAGCAGAGGGTGGACGTCTGCAAGCTAAGGAGAGGGGCCTCAGAAGAACACAACCCTCCTGGCACTTATTCTTGGACTTCCAGTCTCTAGAATTGTGAGAAAATTAATCTCTGTTGTTTAAGCCACCAAATCTATGGCATTTTGTTGTGGCAACTCTAGCAAACTAATATAGGAAGGTTGTTTGCTTTCTGTATCTGATTGTTAAAGCAATTAATTTCCAGTTTTGTTGCTTGATATGCCTTTGTTAGGTTCAGTCTAACCATTTCTGGTCTAGAACTTTCTCCTGAAGCTGGCTATCCTTTTTTATATAGCTGGAGACTCTAAAACCAAGCTGTCTCTTCCCTCCTTTTAATTTAGTGTTTTGTGGTTGCAGTCAGGGGAGCTAATTTCACGGAAGGAAGTAATTAGTTTGCTGCTGTTCAAGAGATACTTCTCATCCTTGGGGAGGTGGATGTATTTCTCTTCACCAATGGAGTATATAATGCTGCCAGAAAGTTTTTAAGTTTTTGCCTTGGTCCAGGACTGGTAATTTTCCTTCCAACCTGCAAATACTTTGAGAATCAGATCTATGAGTTAGCATACCTATCACTATGATTTCTTTCTGATTTTGTTGTTATTAACTCACCTTTTCTCCATGGAACCTTGGGAACATTTTTTGTGTGTGTGTGTTTTTTAAATACTATATCTTTTCATTTCATCTCACTATAAGCTCGGTTCTTATACAATAGAAATGAAATATTTCCTTTTTACAGTGCACTGCGATTTGGATCTTAAATTGGACTGACTATATCTAAAGAAATGAAGTATAATATGTTTCCTTAAAATTATGGGCAGGAAATGCTAGTTTGAAATGTTCTTTTTTCCTTCAGTTTCCATTAAGTTGGGTTGGCTTGTTGTTAAAGAAAAGAGAGAGAAAAATTAAAGGCAAAGCTTCCACCTAGAACCTTGTCCCCAAAGGAACTGATGTAACTATACCTAGCCCTAGAGAAAACATGACTAGCTATGAGGGCTAAGCAAAATCTGGTTATTTCTATTCATTCTCTGATTCTATATAATATTACCAATTACCTTCACCTTAATTTCCTTATGGAATTGTGAAATGTGTGTGACAGTTCTTCTGCCTATAGTAACTCAGTAGTCTGTTACCAAAATCACTGAAAATATCTCAGAGGAGGGCCTTGAGCTCCTCAAGATTTGTTAAATAGATGTTAAATAAGGTAAAATGAAAAGATGTTTGGTTCTTTTTATAATTTTTCTATTATTCTGATGAATTTCTTTTTGTGTTTTTTTCTTGGAAGGGATAACTTAATAACTACTTGGGGACTGTGCCCTGAATCAGACGAAACAATATTAGATTTGGGTGGGTATATGTTAGTCGTTTTTTAAAAATTCTAGTTTAGAATTTGTTCTAGATAAATGATGACATTTAAAAATCATTCAAGATTTTAATAACTCTTTAAATGAAACAAAAATGATGTAGAAGGATTTAAACATTTAGACTTCGTAAATGCCAATGATGACTGTAGAGCCAATTCAACTAATGATTTCAAAATATTACATAAACTATTTTTATATACATATTTTCCAAAACAGGAAATGAATCCACTTGTTAGTGAGAACTACTCAGTCCTGTAATTATAACTTGAATCAATACCATATTAATATAGAGCAACCTTGCCTTGCATTTTTTCTCTTTTGATAATCCAAAGATTGCTTGTCTTCAAATTTACTACTGTGTTCTCTTAAGAGACAAGCTCATTAAAGAAATATAGAGATTTTTCCATAATGGTATGATGCAGATAAAGGGATTGTATTTATAGCAAATATGATTTCCACAGATATTTATTTTTCTCTCTAAATCTGAAACTTCATTTATATCAATTATACTATCCAGTCTTTAAGTATCAATTTATGACCTGACAGTTATTAACATCTCTCAGATGGAAACCATTTGCAACAAGGCAAAAGAGACTGCTCTCAAATTCCTTAATGACTCCTTCTGTGACTCTCAGGAACAGACATTCATTAACTGGCCCTCAGATGAGGAACTTGCTCTGTTCTTTGATTATCAAATATTCTGGGGAGATTTAAAGTATCTCTAACCAGGTCTGGTGTTTCCATGACAATATTTGCTGGTTCATCACCCTAAGTGTCCCTGACTGTATTCTACCACTAACAACTAAACTTCAGGTTCTCACTCCTTTTTCCTACATAGGCTTGAATCCTCTGTACTTTGTACTTTAGCATCATTTGTTAAATTTATTTTTAAGCACTTGTTCATAGAATATCTGCTGCATCCTTGGCTTTGCACTCTGAGTGATGATGTACTAACCATTAAGTTGAGCCAAAAGGAAAAAATAAATAAAAGCAACTTTTCTCTAGAATCCCCTTCCAAAAATCATAGAATGGAATACGACATGAGAAATTAGAGTATACGTTATTAAGATGGGTTCTATCAGACCTAATACATTGGTAGAACTATTTGTCTGTAAGATGTTTTAAACATATATAATTTGTAGAAATGTCTCCCCAAATTGGCTTTCAAAACCAGGCTAAATACACTGACTAAATCTTTTGGACTTGTTCTTTTTCACTCATATAAAATCTTCCCATGACATTTCAAATTACTCTGTGCTTTAAACTGTCTTCTACCAGAACCAGAATTCAAGTTCCAGTCATCTTTCTGTCATCTCAATCCCCAAGCATAGTACTTTAATTTAGGGCTTAATAGGAGGCCACTATCTGTTGAATGAATGACTGGATGAATCAAGCATTACAGTTTCATAAATGAGTCTTGCATCAACAGGATTCCAAACACATCTATTATTGGCTTTAGAAGTAATGGATAGTCTTGGTGAATTGTATCACTAACTCATGCTTTCTTGATGATAAAGTTAAACGTATACTTTTTGTTACTGCCTTCCCTACATTTTACAGTTCTACTTTGTATTACTGATTATTCCTTGGATATATATTTTCACTGGTTTAAATTTATATGATTTTTAAAAAGACAAAATTGAATTAGGCGAAAATTATATAACATTAGAGAAGTGTAGAAGAATCATAGGGATACTCTTAGTTACCTAGAGATAAAAGATCTGTTTAGTTTTTTATCCATACAGGCTTTCTGGCTTATCTTTTAAAAATAATGGCATACTGTGTTTCCAACTTAAAAGATGGTTCAAGCTTAAAATGATGCAGATAGCATTAATTTAGTTTTTGGCACATTGGATTAAAATTGGAAATTCTGAAATTTGTGTCAGTGATGAGATTGTGTCTCTATGAAGTGTTGGGAGTGGGGAAGGAACTTTGAATAAGATTATGGATTGTACAATCCTTGCAGCAGCTAATTATTTGTCTAATGAAAGATATACAGTTATGCTATCTGGGTTTGCAGAATAAACAGCTTTAATTTCTATCACTGACGGTTTCTAGTTGAATAACAAAAGCGTTGTTCACTGATTCGGGTAATAGTCACTGGATCAACCCAGTGAAATAATTGGTCACTGTAGTTGGAATAATGTATATGAAAGCTTTCAAAATGTATAAAATACTATAAACTTTTAAGGCATTATTTATTAGATCACTCATATGTAATGGTAAAAATTTGTCCAACTTGATGATTCACTGAATTGTCCCAAATCAGTCAAAAATGTGGGAAAGACAACCTAATAATGTATGTTGATGATTTTTAATAACTTTATCATCATAGATAGTTAGCTCTTAATTATTTATGGAAATGGGCTTTGGTGGTAGCATGGGAAAATGAAAATGCAGATCTATGTATAAATACATTTGTATTACAAATATCATCCTTTTCCATGGCAAAAATTACTACATTTGGATTTTTCTCTAGTATTGCTTATTATTTACTTAATGTGATAGAAATAATAATAATAAGGTGATGATGATCGTGTGTGTGTGTATGTGTGTGAGAGAGGGGCAGAAAGAGAGGGAAGGAAGGAAGGAAGAAAGAAAGAAAGGAAGGAAGGAAGGAAGGGAAGAAAGAAAGGGAAGGGAGGAAGCAAGGAAAAGAAAGAAAGAAAAGGAAGTAAAGAAAAACTGAATATTAATGTTTCCAAATTAGGTTTGTAGAAATTGTAATCACTGGATAACTTCCATCTACTTCTACAGAGTAAATTAAGATGAATATATTCCTTCAGTAAAGGAAAATCTGGATCAGTTTAATTTTTTGACACCAGAATAGAAACTACAATTGGCACAAGAAAGATCAAGCTCAAGGAAGAGGTTTTATAGCTATAGCTATATAGATATAGATAGATATGGATATGAATATACAGATATAGAAGATATAGATACACACATGGACAGATTGGATTTAACTTATTCAGAAAGAGTAGTAAATAGTTTCAGTACTGGAGGTGACTACGTGAATGTGGACGTGAATACTGTGGACCCTACAAGTATTTGTAGGTTCTAGAGACGACTTCACGTACTTAGCTATACAATGAATTCATATTTTCTGTTAAATAAAAACCACATTGTGTAGACAAAAAAAAAAGCAAGAGCAGTAGCTATAACTTCTGTATTACAGTGAATGCCAGATATCTCTAAGAAAGTGCCTCTAGTCCTCTATGCCTTTTATCATGGGAAATGAAGGAGAGGTGTTCACCATTCCAAGAATTTGTGCTAGCAGGTTTTTTTAGTTATTTTCTCCAAATACAGTGTACCCTTTAACATATCAAATGAGTTTTTAATTTCAGACAGTGTGTATTCAGTTTTAGAATGTTCATTTCGTTTTCTTCCAATTGTTGAAATTCTGCATCTTTTAATCCAGTCTGTCCATTTTTAACCATAAAAATGACCATCCTTTTGACACCCAAGAAGACAACGAGATTCGCCAAGCTTTTCTTAACACTTGAATTTAAACAGAATCCCAGGTACAAGTAACATTTGAAGATTGTCACTTTAATGTTCTATATTTTTATATGTTGCCTGCATAATGTGTTACATTTCTTATTGAGTCTCTTCTGTAATAAAATTGTATATTCTCAGTAACATCCAGATCTACAGGCTGAACAATGAGGTCATACAGCAAGACAGGGAAATATCACAAAGTACTAGCACTGTTTCCTCTGAGCAAGCTCACCAGTTGATGCAGCAAAAGAGTGGACTTGCCAGATTGAAATAGTAAGAGCATTCTACTGACAGAATCTTTTATTTGGAACATAAATAACCGGCCATACCAATTAGAAAACAATGTCTTTATCTTTCAAAGCATTTGCTTGTATCCACTACACCTCCAGTAAAATATGCCAAAAGTCCAGGATGAAGAAATATTTTCAATCAATAAATGGATTTTTTGAAGGCATATAAAAATATTAGCATGTTGAAGAAATCAACCAAATCCTTCTGCTTAACCTTACAACAACTGATTTGCAAATATTTGCTGGGTAGAATGTTTAAAGATTTTTTTTTTCCAGACTGGATTATCTGGCATTATACTACTCTTCAGGGACACTATTTAGAAATGAATTCTATCTAAGAAGCCCTAATATCATTCTGTAGTATCATGATTTGCTGATGGTTTCTTTGCAAGTACACCCAACAATCTAAAGGAGGTCTCAATGTAAAATACAAAAACCATTAAGACCCAGGAGAATAGGCTCAGAGTTACTTGGTTATTAAAATCTTGGGCAAAAATTGTGACAGTGTACAAAAATGAGGGTACCTTTTGATCTGCTCAGAGGGAAAGAAAGGCTGTAGACCTGTGGCATCTCTGGAGGATTGGCTGGGCTTTGCTGCCAGTGTAGGCTCCCGGGTGTCAGGGGAACAGGCTGGGTGCTTGATAAATGGCAGTTTCTCTGGTTCACTTAGCCTGAGAATCAGTCACCAGAGCCGCCTTCAGCATGCCCTTCCAAAGGCAGCGATGTTCTCTGAGGCAAGTCAAGTGTTAGGACGAAGTTTGCTTACTTCACCAAACATTTTCAGGATCACTTAGGTACTACAGAACTTTGAGTCTAAGATTCTGCAATTCCCCTGACGATGCTGGGGTTTTCAGGGCAGTTTGCTCTACTGCATAAGTTTTCAACTTTTCTCATGCCTCCTCCCAGCTCTTCAGAGTGTGTGCTGCCAGTTCTTTCTTGTATTTGTACCTATTAGTGAGGGCCAAATGCCGCAATTTCTTTATTTTTCCCTGTTCCTTATTATCTTATGACTCCATTCTCTTTTAGTTCACTGAGTGGCTTGACGTTTCGGTCACAACCACTCACTAAAAATATCCCTTTTCTTTTTATTTGGGAAATTGTTCACTGATATCATATTGTGAGTATTACGTGGGTCATCTGCTCTTCTACATTTCGTGATTTATAATGTTTTTTATCACTCCCCCACCCACGTGACTCTCCCTCTGACTCTGATGCCACTCTGCATATGTGTGATTATTCAGAAGATGCACTCCATATATCTGAAGTATTACCACATATAAAATATGATTTGAGCAGGAAGAATGTATATAATGTTTGTGCATAATCTACTATAGGCACAGCTATAGGCAGTTTTCGGTAGAAAGTATTTTTAGAAGCTTGCAAAGATGATTGCCCTTAGAAATAAAGATGTGTTGCTTCAAACTTCCAGAAGATGCCCATACTGCCATGTTGTCACTATTTCTTATCTCTAAATATGAGCCAATGATATTTACCAATAGATAGCGATAATCATCAGAATGATACATAGTAATAGATGTCCTCATCTAATCCTGGAGAATGTTTCAGTTTTCTCATAATCAGTGCTTCTAAAACTTTAACCTGCATACACATCACCTGGGTGTTTTGCAAAAGATGAAAATTCTGATTCAGTAGGTCTGGAGATTTTGGATATCTAACAAGCCCCAAAGCAGAGCAATGCTGCTGGTCCCAAGACCACTTTTTGAGTAGCAAGAGACTATTATTACTTTAAACAGTTATCTTTTAGCTTAAGAGTAATATAAATAAAAGATTGTATTTTACCTTCATTTATTCCTTCTTTGACACTCTTCCTTTCCTTATGTAGATATGAGTTTCTAACATAGTCATTTTTCATAACCTTGAAAGCACTCTATTCACATATCTTGAAGGGCAGTTCTGCTGGCAAAGAATTCCCTTAGTTTTAGTTTGTCTGAGAATATCTTTATTTCTCCATCACTTTAAAAAATAATTTTTCAGGATTTAGAATTCTAGAATGGTGGGGGGTTTTTTTTAATAGTAAATATTTCACTTCACTCTCTTCATGCTTATATGGTTTTTGGTAAAAAGTCCACTATAATTATTATCTCTGTTTCTTTATAGGTAAAATATTTTTTTACCCCCTCTGGCTTCTCTCAAGATTTTTATCTCTGTCTTTGGTTTTCTGCAGTTTGAAAATGATATGCCAGGTGTAAAATTTTTGTTATTTATCCTACTTAGTGTTCTCCAAACTTCCATGATCTGTGTTTTGGTTTCTGTCATTAATTTTGTAAAATTCTTGACCATTAATATTTCAGTTAATTATGCAGCTCTGTTTTTTCTTAGTTCTTCATCTGACATTCTAATTATGTGTGTTTCACTCCTTTTGAGATTGTCTTGTCCTGTAGTACTTGGATGTTCTGTCCTTTTTTTTTTTCATTATTTTTTCTCTTTGTATTTCAGTTTGAGAAGTTTCTATTGACAAATCTTCAAACTCACTGATTCTTCCTTTGGCTATGTTTAGTCTACTGATGAGCCCAGCAAAGGCATATTTCATTTATGTTTAGTGGTTTTGGATCCTTTTGATCCTTCTTAGAGCTTTTGTTTTTCTGCTGAAATCTGTGTTTTCAGGTTATCTATTTTTTCCATAGAGCCCTTAACATATTAATCATTGTCATTTTAAATTCCCTGTCTGATAATTCCAAAATCTGAACTATATTTGAATCTGGTTGTGTTGCTTGTTTTTCCTCTTCAGAATGTGTTTTTGTTGCCTTTTAACATACTTTATAGTTTTTGTTGAATACTAGAAATGGTGCATCAGTGAATAGGAACTGAGGTAAATAGGCCTGTAGTCTGAAGTTTCATGTCAATCTGGCTTGGAGTCGGACTGTTTAATGATTGCTATAGCTGTAGGTTCCAGAGACTTTACATTCTGCAATGTCCTTGTTTTGCCTCCACTGTTGTCTTTGTGCTCTGTTTTCTCTTGAACGTTTTCTCTTAACGTTCACTTAGAACTCTTACTACATGGATCCTGCATCCTGCAGCTCTTTCAGCTGCAATCCACTGATTTTATACTGTAGTCCTGCTGGCATGGTGGTAAGCTGTAGCTCTAGGAATGGGATGGCCCTTCAAAGAGGGCCTGCACTTGCAAGGGGGCCAGGCCGTCATACTCTTTCCTTGATAAGACAGTAGATATAGGAGCAAACTTGGAAGAAGCACTCAGCTATGGAGGGACTCAGCAGTGAGCTGCCAGTAGCCAACAGGCCCAGCAAGTGGGGAAATGAGTGAATGTCAAGGTCACTGGAGGAGGGAGCTGAGTGGTGCCCCACAGTGTTCACTACAGTGACCCACCAAGTAGTGAATAAAGATATTTTAAACTGCTGTATTATGCTAGTGAATAAACTGATCTGCTGAGGGGCAATTTAGTATTATTGCCCATGGAAATTCTGATGAACGTGTAGCAAGTATAATCATGTCAATTCTAATTTCAAATTAAGCTGTGCTGATGGTTTCAGTTGCATTTTAAATTCACCCCCAATTAAAGATAGTAAAATATGCCATTATCATGGAGGATAGAGCCCTCTGAGGATTCAATGAAGCTGTTTAAATAAAATACTCAGCATAGTATAGCCACATAGTAAGTACTTGATAAATGCAAGTTAAGTTAAATAAATGGAACAAAATTGTAGCTCTTAGGAAGTCATAATTTCTTTTTTCTATTATTGCTAAGAGTGCATACATGTGTGTGTGTAAGAGAGAGAGATTTAGTTTTCTTGTTGCTTATGGTTTTGTTTTGCTTTGGTTTATTTTGCTTCGGTTTGTTTTTTTCTATTCAAGACTAGAATTAGACTTCTGTTTCTCAGGAAGAAACTATTGATGAAGTACACAATCTTTTAAATTTAGACATTTTATTTCTCTCTTTAGATTTTTTAATGAAGAACTATTCCAAAATGAGTAGGCATTATAAATAAAACTTTTTTTCATGTTCAAATTTCTTAATGCTGTATATTTACCACATTTTTCTCTTTTGCTCTTCAAAATTGTTTATGATTTTGTCTCTTTTGAGGAAATTCATATTAAAGCTTTTCATTGTGTTGAGAAAGAGAAATTAATTTCTTATGGTAAAGGTAAGTGAAAGATTACTTCTTTCTGCCAGCCAAAGAAATTCGGAATAAAGTTGCGTGAGTATTTTTTTCATTAACCTGTGAAAACGCTATTTATTTCTACATGTAATTATAAAACAAGTAATTCTGACTTAATGAAATAAAACCATCGCTGAAAACAAATAGGACTCATTTTCAGTTCCAACTGAATTAGATACTGAAAAATGTTTTCATTTTGATGTGTTTTGAAATGTCTAATGAAATTACAAATAAAATATTTCAAAGAACATATGTGCACAGATAGTATCCTAAAAAGCTCAAATTCACCTTGCCATTTTAAGATTTATCTTAGTTATAAGTCAGTGACATGGAATAATGCAGGAAAATTGAGTTTACACCCAAATCTCATGGAGATGCTAAATTTCCAGGGAATCAAGTATAAGTAGTTGGCAATGTGCACAGTAGGTCGAACTAATGTTGTAATCTATGAGAGTTAAATGCTTTATTTGATAAATGCAGAAATCTAAGATTGCTTCTTACAGAAGTTTAAAATAGGTTATAAATAAGATTTCATGTTAATAGCAGGGGTTTATACCAACCATAAACTGAAAACAAACCACATTATTATGTTAGGGTCATGAACTACATTATATCAAAATCAAACTCTTTTTTTTCTTAAAAAGAAAAATAGCCAAAGAACTAGTTAAAAACAGTTAAACTAGAACAAAATCTTTCTTTCTCTCTCTCTCTCTCTCTCTCACACACACACACACACACATATATACTGTTGAATAGGAATAAAATAAGAAAATAATATTACTGTCACTTAGAATCATTTCCTTATAGGTTGAAGATAATGGTTTCCCTATGGTTTCTATTAATTAATAAATAAGTAAATTAATAAATTAAGTAAATTAATAAATAAAGTAAATTAATAAAATTCATAAAGTGTGTAATAATGGCAAAGAGTCTTAGGATTAGAAGGAAATGTATTTTTCTAGCTCTCCATTCAAGCAACACATTTGAAACCCTGTAGAATGGGGCATTTGGGGCTTGTGCTCTGAGTCAGTTAGAAACTGAAAGAAAATCCCAGTTACCTATAAAGCCCTCTCACTTTCTCTAAGTTACTCATAGCCTTAATTGGGACATAATCAGTTGTCTACTCTTTGGAGACAATACATGGTTTACTCCTCCTGCTTCTTTCCCTTCTTTCTTCCCCTATATCCCCACTGTTTTCGTTTCAGTCCTTCTGAAAGAGCCTGACACAAAGACTTGATTGCCAATAATTGTAAGGAGCATTTGAGCCTAAGGAACAGGAGCACAGAACAGGACAGGTAAAAGAGGAAAGATGCAAAAGCTGATTCCAGGGTGTATATCAACTTGACCAACAAACAGGTGACTGTTGCTGAAGCCTATGACACATTCTGAGAAGCCTTATGAAATGTGTCAGAGCTGTTTGCTTAGGGGATGAAAGACAAAAGCATTTATCTGTCAGTTCCCACCCCTGTATGGACAGGCTGACTCCTCAGATATTAAGTGCCCAGCACTTCTGAATGCTTTGCAGGATCCCAAGAATGTCCCACACTCAATGTGTCAGAGAAGTCTCTGGGCAGTAATTGGTAGTTACGTGACCCGAGGAAAGGCACTGTTGGGTTGCATCTGCCACAGCCAATGGAAGGCTGTGTGGAGACGGTCACCTCACTGTAGCAGAGGTTGGAGTTCCAGGTCGGGCTCTGAGCACGGTGAAGTGGGGCACAAGAGTTGTCTGCAACACACATCTTCTTCCCCGTGCAATCTAGACTCTTTTAAGCTCCACGTCAAGGGCTCCCAAACACTTCATTCTTGTCATTCTCTGTATCTCACTGTGATTTTATCTCAGATGCATGACCCTATTTTTCTGGAATCAGATAAAAACAAAATAGAGATATCTTTAACATTAAAGACTTTAAAAACCTAAATAGAATCTTTAAAGAGGGTCCATGCAGCAAAATTTTGAATCTCTCTGCCTTATTCAAGGGCTCCCATCAACTCAATGAATGCCCATTCTTGGTTTTCCCCTATTCATCCCAACCCATAAATTAGGCGGGTGACCTGAAACACCATCCTGAGATCCTCCCCTGAAACACCTAGCAGAATAAATATTTTTTTAATACTTAAGACCATTTTTGGTTGACTATCATTTGATGATTCTAAAGGTAAAAAATGTCTCCTCAAATCATCACTGGGAACTAACTGGAATGAAAGTTTTCCTTTAATGTTTTTCTTAGGGACACTGCCATTTGCCACTGTATGCATTTTATATGCATTTTGTTCCTGCCAATTATGCTTGTTCATGATTGGGTATGGATCTGACTACAATTTCAAATAATTGTTTTGTCTCTGTACTTGGAAAACAACATTACATCATTGAGACATGTTCAGTTTATTAACTACGAAACCCCTGTAATCTTTTGTCCCCTTTTTTAAAGATTAGATTCTCTACAATGTAAGTTTCTGTATAATACTACCAATGTTTAGAGATCGCTGCCAAAAAGCAAGACAATAAAGAAAGGAAATTGTTATTGAAAAACACTGGAAAATCATTGAAAGTTTAAGGCTGAGAACTGACAACTAGCAGTTAAGAGGCAAGTTTAAGTCCTTAAACCAAGGATTAAGTCTCTAGGGTACACTGGTAAATATGACCAATCTGAGTAGCTTCAACTCCTTTACTCTTATTTAACTTACTTGTGTCACTATTGTGTGAGGTACTATGATTATTACCTGCCAGAGGCTTTCCTCTTTTCTTTTTTTAAAAACTGTTTTAGCGATAGAAAATCTAATGAGTAGTCAGAATTCCAGGGTTAAATGGCAAGTCCTGGTAGATCTTAAACAAGCCTCAAGATTCTTATTTTGTTTATATCATATGTCCATAAGGATTATCACTATGGAGGACAAAATATGTAAAGAGACATGATTCTCATTCTTGAAGAGATAATTATATACTCTGAGGACATAAGAGAGCTGTGCAGAAACATTTACATAATATATAATTAGGTATGAAGTTTCCCAGTACCGTTGAAATATATTCAAAAAATTTAAGGGAAAACATTTTAAAGGGCTACAGGCAAAATATTTAGATGGTTTTATGAATTTGGGAAAGGATTTGTAGAAAATGGGAGGTTTGAATTTGGTCTGGTGGAGAGGAGCCGGAAACGTATTCCTTGTGAAGAATGATACAGTTCCACAAGGTACACAGCTTTCTGTCCAGTTGCAATGGCATTTTTCTATTTCCTTTAGTTCGTCTCTGCTGCTTTTTCTTCAGCTCATTGAAGGGCTGGCTCCCACTTGTCATATAAGTCTCCCCTTAAATATTCCCATGTCATCTTATTTATGTAGGCACCAGTCACTCTCTACTGGTATATTTTATTTTCTCCAAATAACTTGCCTTAACTGATATTGTCTTGTTTACTTGTCTTTATTGTGTTGTCTGCCATTCCCCCACTAAAGTATTAGCAGAATGAGAGAAGAGAATTTGTTTGTCTTCTTTACCTGCTGTATCAACAGCAACTTGAATAGTGCTCAATATGAACTTGGTAACAAATCATATGAATTGAATTATCTGATGAATCTACCACGTATAACCACATGACCTTACCTCTTTCTTGGTGGTAGGCGGGCAACCCTCAGAATGGGAGAAAATATTTGCAAACGAATCAATGGACAAAGGCTTTATCTCCAAAATATATAAACAGCTCATGCAACTCAGTATTAAAAAAGCAAACAACCCAATCCAAAAAATGGGCAGAAGACCTAAATAGACATTTCTGCAAGAAGACAACAGGTGACCAAGAAACACATGAAAAGTTGCTCAACATCACTAATTATTAGAGAAATGCAAATCAAAACTACCATGATGTATCACCTCACACCAGTTAGAATGGGCATCATCAGAAAATCTACAAACAACGAATGCTGGAGAGGGTGTGGAGAAAAGGCAACCCTCTTGCACTGATGGTGGGAATGTAAATTGATAACAGCCACTATAGAGGAAAGTATGGAGGTTCCTTAAAAAACTAAAAATAGAATTACCATATGACCCAGCAATCCCACTTACTGGGCATATACCCAGAGAAAACCATAATTCAAAAAGACATATGCACCCCAATGTTCATTGCAACACTATTTACAATAGCCTAGTCATGGAAGCAACCTAAATTCCCATCAACAGACGAATGGATAAAGAAGAATAAGATGTGGTACATATATACAATGGAATATTACTCAGCCATGAAAAGGAATGGAACTGGGTCATTTGTAGAGATGTGGATGGATCTAGAGGTTGTCATACAGAGTGAAGTAAGTCAGAAGGAGAAAAACAGATATCGTATATTAACGCATGTATGTGGAACCTAGAAAAATGGTACAGATGAACCTGTTTGCAGGGCAGAAATAGAGTCACAGATGTAGAGAACAAATGTATGGACACCAAGGGGGAAAAGTGGGGGGGAGGGATGGTGGTGGTGGGATGAATTGGGAGATTGGGATTGACATATATACACCAATATGTATGAAATAGATAACTATTAAGAACCTGTTTTATAAAAAAATAAATAAAATTAAATTAGAAAAAGACTAATTTGTTTGCAAAATAAGCCTAGTTTCAATAAACTTGGCCTGATTATTTACATAAGTGTAATTAATCACGTAGGCTCTTTTAAAATTGGCTTTGGTGAAACTTTTAAAAAAGAATCTCAGATTGAATTTTTAAAAGGCCTCTCTAGCCCAGGAAAGCCAGGCCAAGGGCTTGTCATCAGATTCCACCTGTGATAGCTATAGATTTGGATGAATTCCTCTCTTCTCCAGATTCTCCAAGTCTCTTGAGATTCCTGCACCTGTCAGGAGGTGGCCTTCTTTATTCACTTGATAAGGCTGTTGGAAACCTAAGAGTTTCCAATCTCTGGAGGGATTGGGTAGAGAGAAAAGATATATATTTCAATTCTGCTTACAAAGGTAGAATTTACCAAATTGCTGTTTAAGTCATTATTAGCTTGAGGGGGAGTATTTCCTCATATCTGGAAAATATAGATTAAAAGCCAGTAATATTTCAGACAGAAACCATAAAAATGATAACCATATTTATCAGTTCACTCAGTCCTATATAACTAATCCTTTTTGGCTAACAGTTTAATGAATATTTCAAGTTTCCCACTGGAATTCTTTAATTTCTCACCCAGTTCAGTGGTATGATTTGAATGGTATCAGAAACGTGGACTTAAAAAAAATAGTCCTTGCTATGAATCTTCTTGAAGAGGAAGGAGTTTTGCAAAGGCATCAGAGTAAAACAATAACTGTCTATGAATGACAAAAGATTTAAGAAGGCACAGTTAAAGAACTGATTACAATGCAATTGGGAAAGAAACTTGGTTACTGCTGTTACCTACAACATTTTAAGATAATAACTAGAATTATGACTCAAAACATTTTTCTCGGACAAAGCAGATTTTTAGGAAAGCCATATAATTTCTAGAATATCTAGATAAATAATGTTTATTTACTAAGAAGAGTTATTACTCACTTGACAATTCTTCCCATGTAATTTAACATGCCAAATTAACTAATTAGTTTAACATCTCTCTTTGGAATGCCTTAGGGGCCCTTTGAAGCATCCCGAAGTTAGCTAGAGGTCAAAGGAAATTCTTTAGAATTTGATTTGGGGAAATTCATCAAAAAACATCAAAATGGTTTGAAACACTAGTCAAATAGTATCATAGGTCACTGTGAAACAATGCTTATTCACTTAACCAGAGTGACAATAAAAGATTTCAGGGCTTCCCTGGTGGCGCAGTGGTTGAGAGTTCTCCTGCCAATGCAGGGGACACGGGTTCGTGCCTCAGTCCAGGAGGATCCCACATGGCGCGGAGCGGCTGGGCCCGTGAGCCATGGCCGCTGAGCCTGTGTGTCTGGAGCCTGTGCTCTGCAGCGGGAGAGGCCACAACAGTGAGAGGCCCGTGTACCGCAAAAAAAAAAAAAAAAAAAAAAAGCAGATCAATATTTTAAGAAAACTTTGTCCTCTTAATAGAGAGAGAATCCAAATTCAGGTTTGTACCACTTTACCTTTAACATTAAAACTCAATTAAATTTATTCTAATCTTAGTCAGTTCTGACCACACATAGAATACCATTCTAAAGACCTTTTTTCCTCTCACAAACCTTCTACAACTTTCTATATGCATATTAATTTGTCCCTTATGTTCTTTCCTATTTAGAAATAACAGGCTTTAAGACAAATTACTTTCTTTTCCCTTAACAAAATGCTTTTTCATTTCTCATACTTTCTTTTACTGAAAACACACATCCTACACTCCTTGTTTACTGAAATGTCTCCCTTATTGTTTCTAGTAGCTTTAATTACATATTCAAATTAGAATCTTCAACTCTTAAAAACCTTAATTTCTAGTGAAAACTAAGAAGTAATTTTACATTAGCATTCTGTATATTAGCAAACTTATAAATATCAATAATTTCTAAAAATATGTGTTTTCTTACAGAAAATTTCTGTGTGGCACCAAACATATTTATTAATAGTCCTAAATATCTTTAGTCTTTCTGTAAAAGAAAGCTAGTGTTCAGTGATTAATATTTCAGTATCTTATTTTATTTGGGAATGACCTAGATATTTGATAAACTTCAATCATTTAACTTAATTTAGCAAAACTCTAAAGTTTCAAGTCACCAAATATCTAGAGAGAATAATTTTAAGTAGACATTCCTAAAACATAGTTATTCCTAAGGACCTTACCTAAAAACTTTTTTCTCATTTACACTTAAAATACTTATAAAAATTTTCATCATACCAGTTTATTTTATATTTGCAACAGATATAATAAGATTTTATTTGACTTCTAGTAAACCTAGATACAATAAAATTATTATATTTACTACTGATGACTCTAAAGACATAGCTGTGTTATTTAAACCAACAAACTTAAACTGACTTCAATGCCAAATATTAATTTAATACTAAATATTTCCCAGTTCACTTGAAACTGAAATTCATTTGGGTTAGTTTCTTTTATATTTCTGAGAATTTATATAATTGCTTAATTTTCTTTAAGCCAATTAAATAGTGCTCATTTACAAATTAATTTTGGTAATACCTGCTGGAGGTAAAGACATATATTTACAATGCACACATAGACATACAGACAGACACAATCAGAAATCTCATAGCTTCATTTTTTTAAACTTAGTCATGAATCAGGTATTATAATATAAAACTCACTAGTTTATAGTAACAGTTGGAATAAGCCAAGTTTAAAAAGACCTCTTTTCTCTCTTTTTTTTCCCCCTCAATCTCAGGAATTAGAAATGGTCTAGATAAGTGTTCCTGAGACCTCTGTTAGAACATTTACATCTCAAGGCACAGGGAAAGAAATGCAAGTTTCCTCTAGAAGAACTTGTTCCAGAATTCCAAAAAGATGTTTTATAATGCCAGCTTTCTCTAACTTAACTGCATATGCAATAAAAGAGTCCCATATTGGCCATTTTCAGTGTAAGATTTTCTTTTAATTCTCAATTAAGTAAGTATTTGTAAGTATAAATTTTGCAAATACATAAAGCTGACTGGGCTTTTAGGTGGAGGCTGGCTTTCTGATACCCCCTCATTTAGGAAAGATGTTAGGCCAGCCTCTCACCTATCACCCAGTCTAGACTGTTCAGCGTCTCTCAACTGAGCAAAGGTGCACTTTTTCCCAGCGTCTTTCAGCTGGACTCCCCCAGTATCTTTCAACTGGAGGGTCACTCTGGAGTATCTTTCAACTGGGGGGCCAGATACTATTATACATGGCCAAATAAAACTCAGGTTCATCAACCGATAATCAGAAGATCGGAGAACCAGGAAAGACTCACCCAAATTCTTTTGGACTCTCCGAGGAGGTGAATGGGCACAAGAGGCCTCTGCTGATACCAAGGCTCAGATCCTCACAGAGTTCAGGCAAAGGAGGGACGTCTGCTCTGTTTCGCTTTGTGGTTGCCAAAACTGTTGACTGGAAAAAAAACGTACAACGTGAGAGCTGTGAGTTCAGTTTTATTTGGGGTTTACTGAGGACTATAGCCTGGGGGACAGCCTCTCAGATATCTCTGAGGAACTGCTTTGAAGAGGTGGCAGGGGAGGTCAGTATATATATGGCTTTGGCAAAGGGGGTATGCCTTCCTCCAAGGCACACATCTTGGTAGAGGGTTGCTACCAGGCACAAGAAACTTGCTATTAAGTCACAAGGAACAGATGTCTCCATTAATGACTTTAGTGCTTTTCTAGGTATGAGAAGATGCAAGAAATTGGGTTCATAAAATTTTCTCCAGAAAGTATCTAACTATCTGAAGGCTTGTTCTGCCCGTTTTTCCCGGAGCACAGAGTGCTTCATTCCTGAGCTCCACCCTGAACTCCTTTCAGGGTGTGTTAAAGGTCAGCAGACTGCAGTGGCTAATGATTTCACTCTTGTAGAACCAGATGGCAAGTGATTATTCTTTAGTTGGTAAAAAACTGAAATTCATGTCCTAAAAATCACAGCCTTGTACTTAAGGAGCAGCCCATCATTATGAAGAGATGTTAAAGAAACTTAGACTACTGTTGAAGAAAGGATAGCTGAGGGTTGTTAATAACTATTGGGTTGGCCAAAAAGGTCATTTGGGTTTTTCCGTAACATCTTACAAAACACACTGAATGAACTTTTTGGCCAACCCAATATCTTCAAGGATATAAGAAATTCTGTAAAAAGATTGCTCAAATGTTTTCCATCTACATAGAGAAATTATCAAATTAAGTGGTTTCAAATGACAATAAGAAAGATGTAAATTATACCTAAAAAAACCTTCACTGCAGAAGTCTCTTGAAATAGAACAGTTATCTTTTACCAGTTAAGTATAGAATTACTTAGAGCCAGGGGTTAAACAGCATCTGCCAGGGTTTTTCTCCTGGTTAGAAATAGATGCAAGGGTCCCCAAATTTTAAAAAGCTGATCAATGCCACAATACCAAGATATACACATTATAATCTTATTTTTCTCCTTTTATCATTGTACTTTTATGTGGAACCAGGAAAAAAAGTGATAAAGTGAACACAGGAATTGTGAGTAGGTTAGAGAGGTTGAAGAAGATGAAAATAAATGGGGAAGATAAGTAGAACTCACAGAAAGTGATCTGTGAGTAATGGAAACCAAAGACTACTTCTATATGTGCCCAGGTCTGAACAAATTTACCCACAATAAAATCATCCCACAAAAAAATCCCTTGAAATGGAAAGCAAAGCATTTCATACACATAGTTTTTTCCTTCCTTTTTTTAATGATAAATGTCTAAAGTTTTCATTTATCCAGAGTTTTTGATTCCAAAATGTTTCAGGATCTTACACAAAACTTTGCCGTGGACTAATTATGTTTTATGACAGTCATGACTTTTGCCTTAAGAGTTAGGAGTTAGCTAGGTTTTAGGACTTCTTCCTTGAAGCGGGACTGAGAAAATGTATCAACAAGGTATCAGGACTCTTACAGGGACTATTTAAAGCTAAAGGAATGCCCTTTTGGCTCCCACTTCCCTGAGGCTATGGTTTCAGAGGTAAATCTTAGAGCTCATCAAAGAGAAAAACTACAGTGCCTCTAGGAGGCCATGGCCCCATCTCCTTCCCAGCCAGCAGACTCAGCTCTGCCTTCACTGAGTAAAGACAAGGAACTCTATTTTCATTTTCTGCCTGCCCCACTCTCAACTTCTGTCTCAACTAAGTACATCTCCAACACTACAGTATCTGCTAAGAAATATATAAGAAATGTATTTACTTTGAAAAAGGAGAGAAAAATTAATATAAATTCAGTCATCAAATATTGTACCTACTCTGTGGCTAGCAGTGATAATTACTTATATACAGATGTCATGGGCACTTCATTTAATGTATATTTTACTAGCAGTAAAGGGAAAATACAGAGTTCACTGCTGAACTCTAGCATTCCACTTGAGCCATCTAATATCAAGATAAATCACTCACATTACATTTTAAAGTAAGTTCTATCTGATAGTAGATATTAAATATTTCAGGCTCTGTGAGCCAGAGGATCCCTGCTGCAGCTATTCAGCTCTGTCATTATAGCACAAAAGTGGCCATAGACAGTACATAAATGGATGGGTGTGGTTGCTTTCAGCAAAACTTTATTTACGAAACAGGCAATGGCTAGGTTTGGCCACCAGGCATGTAGTTGGCTGCCCCTTAATTGAAACAGTTCTTTGTGATCATTTAAAATTTTTTTTTCTCTCAGATATTCTCTCCTTTCCCCTGCTTTTCTCAAAACCTCAGATAAAACCTTCTTGCAAGAGAAAATGGGGAAGCATCTTTCTGTCTGACACCTTCCAACCTCAGGACCACGCTTCTTGTCTGCCTGTTTCTGGCTTGCCCTGATGGTTTAAGTTTCAGGCTGGGATAATTGTGACCTGAGACTTTCCAGTGTTGACCAAAAAGTTAATCAATAATCATCTAAGAAAGAAATGGAAAATTTTATTTGGGCCAACCTGAAGATTATAAGCTGGGAGGCAGTCTTTCAGAAAGCTCTGAGAACTGTTCTGCAGAGGTAAGGGCGGGGGAGGGCAGTGTATGTGTGATTTTGACAAAGGGATACGTACCATCAAGCACACATCCTGGTAGAAGATCGCTGCTATTCTTGAGGAACAAATATCTTAGTTAATGACTTTAGTGCTTTTCTAAGCATGGGAAGACATAAGAAGCTGGGTTCTTAAAATTTTGTCCTGAAAACAGCTAACTATCTGAGGGCCAGTTCTGCCAGTTTTCCTAGAGCATTGCCCCCTCCTGATCTTTGCCTTGAAGTCCTTTCAGCGTATACTGTAGTCAGTGACTGCAGTGGCTAATGACTTGATTCTTATAGAATTGGATTGTGAGCAACATTCTTTATTTTATAATTCTTTTCCTTTTCGGTGTTGATTTCATTGAAGGTTTGGGAGGTGTTTTGTGACAAATTTGTCCGACAGCCCTAGGAATGCTCACTCCCAGGTCAGGCGAGAATTCTGTTGTTAGGCCACTCAATGTGCTGTTACTGGACTAGGCCCTGTTAACAGCAGCCAGAAAGTCTCTGGACCACCTGTCTTACTAGCCTGTTATGGTCCTAGAAATGGCTCCCTCTTGTTGTTTCTTCCAATATCTCGAGTTACAGTATTTCAATCATTAATATTATAGGATTATATATTTGGTCAATCATATCAAGTAGCCTAATCATCATTAATTTTATCAGAGGATCAGTCACACATTTGGTAATGCAAGAAACAATAATGTTGTAAAATAGATATAATACAATATAGCTAGTAACATTAATAAGGTCATAAATTAGTATTTAAGCTAAGAACTTCCATTAGGTGCATCCCAGTATCTCCCCAGATCGTCTGACCAGTCTATTCTGCACCAATTGCTGTCTTTAAGGGAAATGATATATTGGCATTGTACATAAAGTTCACCAAAGATGTCTGCACGTAAGGTGGTCATTATGACCCCTTACAGGGTCATTTTACATAAAGTTCACCAAAGTTGTCTGCTAAGGAGTTACATGTCTGGCCCCAGAAAAAGAAAAATTGATCTTTATGGTTGAGCAGGTATTTCTGCCATTGGGCTGGTCTGGTCAATGCATAGTGCAGATGCACATAGCACACTGGAGGGGAGGGAGGATGCCCAAACAGGCAGAGAAAAATGTTGACATTTTTCTTGTCTTAAAATATGAATTTTTGTCTCATCACCCGTAATGACACACAGTGGAGCAGCCTGGTTGCCATGGGTTCCCTTCAGCTTCTTGAGTGCTAAGACCTTTCCGGGATCTGGCTGTGGCTGCCACCCAGTCTCAGGCCAGGCAGTCAGCCCTGCAGTCCTGCAGGGCCACCTCACCACATCATGGCACCCCCACACACACAAGCTTCCCACCCATATCTCATCCACCCATACCAAGGGATGCTTGCGAAAGCTGTCCCTCAAGATCTCAGGTGTCTGACCACACTGGCCAAGTTGACTTTGACACTTCCTGTGGTTTTCAAGGGGCCTCCCCACTCCTCTCTTTTTAATATCAACCTTAATGATCTGACATCCCCGACTTAGGCCAAAGACCAGAGAGCTTCCTTCAGTCTTAGACCTTGATATGTTAAAAAGAGAATAAATGCATTTGAAAAATCTCCTCTCAAAATAGTAACTGAGCTTGCATCTGGTACTACATGTCAGAAGCTGAAAAGTACATTCTCCTTTCTCTTTTTATTTCTTCTCGAATAAATCCTAACTTACCTACCCCACTTCAGCCCCAAGATAGGTTAGATAGACAGGTCAGCTAGGATTAGGGTCATGCACTGAGAAAGTTCAAAACGAAAAATGCGTACATAGCTTTCAAACTATTACTCTGTTTTATGTTACCTTCTATTTCTTCATAACCACCCTTTTAGGTAGGTGGTACCATGTTGGAGAGATGCAGAGTGACTATGAAGGCTCAGAGGAGGAAAGTCTCATTAAGATAAAATCTTTTAAAGTATATATTATTCAACAGGATTTGTATCTTAGTTTACCACTTCTTTTTTTTGGCTATGAGTTCTTTAAGGCAGTTTACTTATATTCATTGTACCACCCATTTATGACACTGTGTCACTTAAATGAGCATTTGCTATATGCAAAGCTTGGGGTCAGTTAGTTTGCTGGCTGTAAGAAAAAATGGAATTTCAGTACAGAAAAACAATAAGTAAGAAAATGAAAAAGGGTGAAAAATCACTTCTAAAGAGAACACCTGAAAAATATGTTTTTAGAAATTGAAGGTCAAAGAGGGGCAAAGCACATCAGAGAAAATGAGTTTCTTAATCACATGGAGCCAGATCTGCCTATTGAGCATTCAGCTTATGTCAAAATAATTGTCCAGTAATTACTCTAAAAGATGGAACAAAATCAGATTAAAATGGAGCAAATTGCCTTTTGCATTGTGGCCAGTGACACATTCATGCTGCAAAATACCACTTTCTTTTTTGTGAGAGGTGATCGATTGCTTAGTGGTTAAGTGACTAGGTTATCCCATGAAAAATCTGCAACCCTGTCTTTCAGAGAAGTGCAAAGTATCTTATTGCTACTGCTATATGTGGCAATTTCATATTCAGAAATGAAAAAGCATACATCTTAAGCCCTACACGTGTATATGTGGCAAATATTGCAGTTCATAATTACTGAATGCTTGCTATGCACCAGGGGCGGATCCAGGTAATTTACATGTATCAATTCATTTAACATGCACAAATCTGGCAAGTAGGTATTCTTCTTATTTTGTAGATGAATAACTGACACGTGGAAAGTTTGAGGATATTTCTGGAAAGCTTCACAGAGAGCCAGAGGTAGATTCAGGATTGGAAACCGGCATACTGTGTGCAGAGCAGGTGTTCTCAGTCACAAAACAACATGCCATATGCCCCACACAGTCCACAGCCAGTGGATGGTCTTCCTTTCCACTTTTGTTTAAAGATATAATCTAGCACTTATTTCACATAGCATAAAAGTAAGAAACAAGTTTGAGTCATGGATGAACATAAAGTGAGTGAATCATTTGTTACCTTTGTGTCTACTACATTTGGACTATTACTTTTAACGTTAGAGAGAGACAAATAGATAACATTGGTACTTACTGACCCTCAAGCACCAAAGGGAAAACATTCAGGATTTGTTTCTGTCCTTTCCAGCTCAGAAAAAAAGATTTTGTCAGTGTACCTAGAGATAATCGGTCACATCAACCTAACATATACACACAGGTAACTGAATGGTGAGTTTGTTCATTCAAAAGGAGGGATATAACTTTTTGTTGATTTCATCCATGTAAGAAATACTTATTGAGCAATACAATAAAGTGCTGTGACACACATTCATGATAAAAGGAGTGTCAAAATATAAAAGACTTAGATGAGGAGGTGCATTAGTTTGCTAGAACTGCCATAACAAAATACCACAGACTGGGAGGCTTAAGTAACAGATATTTATTTTCTCACAATTCTGGAGGCTAGCAGTTCAAGATTAAGGTGCCTGGTGAGAGCTCTCCCCTTGGTCTGCAGATGGCCACCTTCTAGCTATGTGCTCACATGACCTCCTGTTGGTGAGTTTGCAAGAGCAGGGAGAAGAGCAAAAGCTCTCTGGTGTCTCTTCTTATAACACTAATCCTTTTGGTCCAGGGTCCCACCCTTGCAACCTCATTTAATTGTAATTTCTTCCTTAAAGGACCCATCTCCAAATACAGCCACATTGGGAATTAAGGCTTAAACATATCAATTTTGGGAGGACATAAACATTCAGTCCATAACAGAAAGTCATGCTGCATCTGATTTCTTTAAGGATAAATAAACAGAATTAGACACAAGGGAAATGACATAAGAACAAAATCAGAGGCGGTCGTTGTTGTTGTTGCTCTGCTGTTGCTATTTTTAGAAAGTACTACATGCAGTGAGATGTTAATATACTTATAAATCTTGTTGCCATGGACAATTCTGGGATAATGCAAATGATCAAAATTAACTCAAGTAATAGAAAAAAATTAAATATATAAATAAAAGAAATTGGAAATGTTATCCGATAACTAAAAAAGAGAGGGATCAGGACCAATTGGTTTCAAATTCTCAAGGAAAAATAATCCTCATGCTACAAAAGCTTCTCAGTAATACTACCTAATGCCCAAAATAAATATTAATAACAACAGTTGGCATTTATTTTGTTCTTAGAATATGTTAGGAACAGTGCAATCTCATCTAATCCTCTATATAGATAGTCTAGCCTTAATATCAAAACTTAATTAAGAGGGCCCCATAGCTATCTACCTTACGTTTGGTAGTGTATATATGTCCATGCCACTCTCTCACTTTGTCACAGCTTACCCTTCCCCCTCCCCATATCCTCAAGTCGATTCTCTAGTAGGTCTGTGTCTTTATTCCTGTCTTACCCCTAGGTTCTTCACGACCTTTTTTTTTTTTCTTAGATTCCATATATATGTGTTAGAATACGGTATTTGTTTTTCTCTTTCTGACATACTTCTCTCTGTATAACAGACTCCAGGTCCATCCACCTCACTACAAATAACTCAATTTCGTTTCCTTTTATGGCTGAGTAATATTCCATTGTATATATGTGCCACATCTTCTTTATCCATTCATCTGTTGATGGACACTTAGGTTGCTTCCATGTCCTGGCTATTGTAAATAGAGCTGCAATGAACATTTTGGTACATGACTCTTTTTGAATTATGGTTTTCTCAGGGTATATACCCAGTAGTGGGATTGCTGGGTCGTACACTATCAAACATAAAATAGATAGCTAGTGGGAAGCAGCCGCATAGCACAGGGAGATCAGCTCAGTGCTTTGTGACCACCTAGAGGGGTGGGATAGGGAGGGTGGGAGGGAGGGAGACACAAGTGGGAAGAGATATGGGAACATATGTATATGTATAACTGATTCACTTTGTTATAAATCAGAAACTAACACACCATTGTAAAGCAATTATACTCCAATAAAGATGTTAAAAAAAAAAATAGAGGGCCCCAGAACAAAAAATACATACTCACTTCTGGATATGTATGCAAAAATACCTAAATAAATATCAGCACTAATTTGTACAGAAAAATAGTGTTATGCCAATAATTTAGGGAAGATTTAAATAAGGAAATATATTAATATCATAACAAATCAAAGACCTAATACAAAATCATAGGATACTATTAGTAGAAGAAAAAATACTTAATTAAAACAAGCAAATGAAAAAATAGAATCAGTAATTGATTTAAAGATATAGAAAGAAAGTTCCTTAACATGAGAACAGTATCTCTATCTTATAAAATGGTGAGAAGTGACACAGTCCTTACAAATAGAAAGTGCCAAAGAAGCCAACTATCACTCTTATTATTTAATGTCTTTTCAAAAATTCTAAGCCATGAACAATGTATTTTACCTACTGAAATTGTAAAGAAAATATTATTATTTACAAGGGCCATGCCAATGTATCTCGATAACTCAATAAAATCAACAAAAAATTCTTTAAATTGATAGGAGTTCTGTAAAGTGGTACAATAAAATATAAAAATGTAAAATCATTAGTGTTTCTCTATTTCAGAAATAATCAGGAGGTATGAGGGAAGAAAAATACGTTAACAGTGACAAGGCCAGCAAAAACATGAAATGCCTCAGAAAAATAAATATTCTATACATAAGACACCATCAATCTTTACCCAGGATATGAACAATTTTAAAAGAATGGCATAGCGTGTTTTCATTGAGAAGAACAAATACTTTTGGTATGTTATTTTTTCAAATAATTTAAACAGACATAATGAAATATTTCTCCAAAATACTAACAAGAGGGCTTCCCTGGTGGTGCAGTGGTTGAGAATCTCCCTGCCAATGCAGGGGACACGGGTTCGAGCCCTGGTCTGGGAAGATCCCACATGCCGCGGAGCAACTAGGCCCGTGAGCCACAACTACTGAGCCTGCGCGTCTGGAGCCTGTGCTCTGCAACAAGAGAGGCCGCGATGGTGAGAGGCGTGCGCACTGCGATGAAGAGTGGCCCCTGCTCGCCGCAACTAGAGAAAGCCCTTGCACAGAAATGAAGACCCAACACAGCCAAAAATAAATAAATAATAATTAAAAATGAATATCTGTTTATAAAAAAAAAGATTTTTTTTTCAAGGATGGGCTTGATGAAAATTATTCTGTTGTTATTTGGAAAAATAAGCAGGTTATATACAATTAAAGAAAATAATTATGAGGAGGAAAACTACATAAACAATTTAAAGCATGTTATAATCAACAGATAGATCAGTAGAATAGAATAGATAACCTTGAAATAAATCCAGACATATACCTGAAAGTGTTTTGGTAAATAAGACATCATATAAGGAAAACATCTCCATTTTATACTCAAGAGAATTGTATAGCTTATACAATTGTATAGCTTATGTAACATTCTCCAGCGAGCCATACCTCATAAATCCATACAAGTATATGTTTGTTTACAGTAAGCAATTCTAAACCAAGAACATCTTCCTTAAAGTATTTCATAGATAAGAATTCTCCCTTCCAGCAAATATTAGTCTGTTGACCTGGAGGTCAAGTTATCATGTTTTCAAGGACATTGGACCAGGTGCCTGCATTCTTCCTCCCACCCCCCAGGATCATCTCCCTGGTAATAGGCGGGATCTCAGGCCAGCTGCTTTAACACCTTCTTCCCCAACACAACTTCTATAATAAAACTTTTTTGAAAGAGAGAGAATGAAAGGGAAAAAGGAAAAAAAGGACACTCAAGTCACAGTTTTTACTATGAATCGAAGGAAAGCAAGACCAGTATCAGTGATAACAGTTAATGGTTCATTACAACAATCCAGGAAATAAGTGATGCAGACCTAAACAATGAAGTGGCAAAAAGATGGAGAAAGAGAGTGAGATTTAACAAATGTTCTGGCATTTCAGTTGACTAATTGTGGTAATCTATGGAAGTCAGGTTAGGGAGTGGAGGCAGTAAATCATGCTTTCCAACTGGAGACTTAGGCAGGATGATGTGACTATCTGCAAGGATAGAACAGAGGAGCGGTTTTAGGAAGGGTGAAGTTTCTTTAATAGAAGATAAGAGAACAGTGTTCATCAAATATGGTGTTTTCTTCTGAGTATTCAACTGCTTGGTAAAATAAATATTCAAAAGATTATTTATTAAGAACGGTATCAGAATAAGACACTTAGGTGACCCTTGACGATGTTTCATTCAGGTTACAGATAAAGAAGCCAAAGGGGCCAATTGAATTCCCACCAAGATATGATAGAAATCCTCCCCTCCAAGGACTGTAGCACTTGTATCTCCAAGATTAAAAGTTTCTTACTCTTGGAATTTTTACTCCTAATTTCTCCATTTCCATCTTTCTTCTAATAATATTATCTTCTGTTAAGTATGTTAATCAATCAGTTCATTTTCAGATTACTCAGCTGCAAGTTGATTAAACTTGCAAGTTCTTTTTTTTTCCCTACAATCTTCTTAACCACACTTCTATCATATTGTCTCAGGTTCTTGACTTCTTGTGGCTCATCCTTTCTATTTTAGTTCTTACTGGCCAATTCTTTTATTATAGATTTAAGTTGAAGTTTCAGAAGCTCCTCATTAACTACAGTAATTGGTTTTTATTTAACCCCAGTAAAGCTGGTGCTAATTAGCTTCACATGAGTTCAAAAGATGATCAGCCTTCAGAATTTAGTCTGATGCAGAAACTGTTGTCATGGCAATGCCCCATCCAATGTTTCTCTCTGTAGGTAGATATTCTTTCATTCAGGCAGCCTCCTTCTTAGTATCTGCTAACATGCTTTGATATGCATGATGGTGTTTTGTTTTTTTGTTTTCATTTTTGCTTTTGTAGCTGGAAGAGCAAGAATTTAATGTTGGGGGTAAGGGTAGAGGAAAGAGCCAGAGAAGGTAAAGTAGTTTATTTCCTGTGGATTCACTCACTTGCCCTATAATTGAGAATAAAGCCTGTACTGTTAGCAGATAGAGGACCAGACATTGAAGGAAAAGTTCTGGAAGAGATGTTGTGAGTGTCCCAGCATATTCAGAGTTGCTGGAATCAGTGACCAAGTTTGATCAGAGAGCTGGTTTTTCACCTGTGACGTGGACCCAGAAACTCTGGCACCCTGAAGGTTAGAGGTCAGGGAAAAGCTGCATTTGTGTTTCTAGGTCCACACATTGAATGGTTAGGAGGAGAAGGACAGCTGCATTAAGTGGATTCTCAGACTAGTGGAACCACGTGATGAAGAAGGACAAACAGTGGATGGGGACTGTTGCTGCCAGACTGGTCGGGGTCCAAATGAAACTTGCATGGTCTTTCACAGAAACAATTGAGGGACACCTAAAAGAAGAGACATTCCTGGTAGTAAGACTGATGGAAATCCAACTATCAAACTGGTGATTCAAAGCATATGGCCTTATATATTCAATAGTAGTCTGGTGAGATCCAGGGAATTAAGAATGCAAAAATTTATAGAGAAGGAATTCCATATTAAGTTTTAAGGAATGGTAAAAACAAATACTTGTAAATCCTTTGAAAACATTAACTGATGACATGTGGACAAACTCTGGGATATAACTGAAAGTTTTATTTAAATGATTCCTTTTCTCTGCCTTTATTGTTTTTAGGCAATTTAGCTCTTTGAGGTTAGTTGAGTTTCAAAATTGACTCAACAAAGCAGCATATAAAGAATTCATCTGAAAGAAAATGTGACTAGCAGGAATATAACTCTCAGAGAGACCTTGGATTAGCAATTACAAATGTGTCAATATCCTTGGTATTTCTTGAATTGCTTTATAAACACCAAAATAATTTTTTAAAAAAATCAACTAGATTCATCCCTGCTCTGATTTACCTCTCCAAACTCTCTTGCTCTCCTGGGGACAGGAGGAGAGTTACCTAAAATTCTAGTACTCTGGACCCACAGTTCCGGCCATTGGTTTCTAGAGTAAGAGCCAGGAGAGAAGTGTTGATGAATCTAGTTTGTTCTTATGAACAATGGCTCCAGAGTAATATATGTTACACTTGGGCTCAGTGTCAGATCAGATCAAATAAAACTTTATTCCTATAATTCATAGCATTCTCTGCAGTTATATGCTTGAACCTCAATACTTAACATGTTTTTAAAGCAACACACTTTGGAGTCAAACCACTAGTGTCCACATCTTGACTGACCACTTGCTGTAAGACATGAGACAGATAGATAGACATCAGTTTCCTCATCTGTAAAAATGAATATAATTGTAGAGTATATTTCATCTGGGCATTATCTAAAGGAATTAAAATTCGTTAAGTGCTTAGAACCATGAGGTCACAGAGAAAGTGATGCATACTTATTTGTTAAATGAACAAAAGGAAATATATTTTTCCTGAGGTTTAAATGATAAAATCTACATAAACGTTTTAGCCTGGTGTCTGGAACACTGCAAATGCTCAATAATTGTTAGTTATGCAGTCACTCCAAAAACATTTGTTCAGAGCAAAGATATGTCAGATCTGACTAGGCACTAGGGATTAAATATTGAGGAAAAACACCCAATATCTACCATATGAGACTAGTTATGGTGGAACAGAGGCAACAACATTAATCAAATACCCACACAAGTATAGGTAAATTTGCTTCTGTGCTAAGTGCTATGCAAAAATGGTTCTATGAGACACGTACTTGGGACCTTTGATTTACTGTGTGTGTGTTGGACAGTGGGAGGGGTCAGGGATCCTTCCATAAGCAACCACCAGTGGAGCTGAGACCAGAAAAGTGAAAAGGAGTAAATCAAGGAAGAGAAGGAGGGCTTGCCTGGTGGCGCAGTGGTTGAGAGTCCGCCTACCGATGCAGGGTACGCGAGTTCGTGCCCCAGTCCGGGAAGATCCTACATGCCGCGGAGCGGCTGGGCCCGTGAGCCATGGCCGCTGAGCCTGCGCGTCCGGAGCCTGTGCTCCGCAACGGGAGAGGCCGCAACAGTGAGAGGCCTGCGTACCGCAAAAAAAAAAAAAAAAAAGAAGAAGAGTAGGAAACTATTCAGGGAGGGGGAAGAACTGGTGCAGTGACCCCATGCAAGACGGCCAAGCACAGCATTGCAGAGAATGCAAAAGAGAGTTTGTCAACGCACTGAGGCTGGAGGCAGAGGCAAGGTCCTCATCATCCAAAGCTGTTTAAGCCACGTTGACTTTTTTACTTTATCTTAAAAGCAACTGGAATTCATACTCTTAAACAGAAGGGTAACATGTGATGTGTGGTTTGAAAAGTGTATGTCGGAATCACTTGGAGGACTTTTTTAAATGGACTGCTGGGCCTCACCCCAGAGTTTCTGCTTCCATATGTCAAGATTTGGGTGGGGGGAATTTGCATTTCTAACAAGATCCCAGGAGATGCTGATGCTGAGGCAGTCTTGGGAACACACTTTGAGAATCACTGGTCTACTGCAGTGTGAATGAACTGAAAGGGTCAAAAGTGAGTGCCAGGTGGACCACTTAAAAAGCGATGTTAGTAGTCCATACAAGAGATGATACACATTTTAACCCAGGGAAATGGGGAGAAGTCAGCTAATCGAAGAAATATTGAGGAGGCAAAACTGGCAGGTCTCGTGCTGGGTTGGGTGTGGATTTGAAGGAAAGGGAAATGTCAAGGCTCCTTCAATGGGTTAATTGATCTACTTTGTCATCAAAAAGAAAGAAACTCTCAGAGTCAGGAACATATAGTAATATTTTGGCCCAAAAATGAGAGGTTTCTTTTTTTAAAGGCATCCTTGACCTTCATTACCTGGCTGCTATGGTCCAACACCTGACAATAATCATAGAAAGCACTATGAAATTATGAAAGACTGCCTCAAGGGAATCCAGAAAGCATGTTCTGGGAAAATGACAGAAACTACCCCCTGTCCTGTCTGGGGTGTTCCTATGTTTAGGTGGCACATGGGCCACGTTACACTTGGGCTCAGTGTCAGATCTGATTGTTCTAGCTACAGCCAGAGCTGGTAAATAGAGCTTCTAAAGTGAATTGAGACAGTGATTAAGAACTAGTGATTATGAGTAAAGAGAAGAGAGCAGATAAAAGATCAGACTAAAAAAGGTTAATCCCTGAATTGAAAAGAAAATTTCAGAGACTGAATGTAGAAACTATCCAAGATAAAGAAGTGTGCAGGGCAGGAGAAGTGGCAGTTGGCAACTTGCAGACCAAAGGAAACAAATGTCTGAGACAAAAGTGAAAGCAGAAAAAAAAAAGAGGTTTTTGAGCATTTAGAGGTAATAACCCTAAAGATGAAACCACTGTATTAATAAGTCAGGAAATTGTCAGTTATGCCAGAATGTATTCTGAGGAATATTCAGGAAAAGCATTGCTGACCAAAGCTGGTATGTTTTGGTGGCAGCTTCTCTGGTGTTTGGAGGAAGTAAAACAGAGGATTTTGCCTGGAAATACCAGAGATTGCATCCAAAGGTCTTTGAGAAATGTTCACAGACACAAATTTGATAGCATTCTAGAGATCAACCAGTGTCTTCTTGCCAAAAAGTAAATGGCATTTCTCCCAAAGGCACGAGGCATTTGGCTCAGGAGCTAATGGGGAGAATTGTGGGAACTCAGAGCAGGAATGCCCACAAGAAAGGTTTAGTGGAATGTGAGGTGTCAAGGGAGTCTTTGAAAGTAAAGCCATGAATATATTAAGTCTTACAGTGCTTTGAGACAGAATATAATTCGGTGTACAGTGTAGAAAGTCGAAGGCTTATATTTTTATTCTTGTAAAGGATTTTAGCATAAAAGTTGTAGGAAAGAGTAGAAGCAAAACAAAACAATACCAAACCCCCCCCAATTTTTTTAAAGGGGCAGTTTAAATTACGAACATCAATGGAGTATTCAGAAGACTTTTGCAGAATTCCAGATACTAACATCATGACGCTAAACACCATAATGATTATATGGGGAAAAATTGTTCTCTGAGCCGGCCTAAACAGATTACGAACTGTTAAGTTAGACACCACCAAATAGCTAAACTCTAGGTGCAGTCTATGGCTTAATGTAAAGTGAAGAGATTTGTTTGCTGTTTTTAGAATTTATATATAGGTTTTTTAAATCCAGATAATTTTTTGAAAGATTTAAGTTTTATACTTAACCTACTGCAGGAAGGAAAAAAAAAAAAAGGAGAGATAATCAATTGGGTTTTTGTTTTTTCATTTTGGGGTTTTTTTTTTTTTTTGGCTTGATGAGGGTTTTGTTGTTGTTGTTTGTTTGGATTTGTTTGTTTCAAGCAATAAAACCAATTATAACTAATGTAAACAAAAAGGAAATGATTGCAAGTTTATGGAGTAGCTCTTAGAACTGAAGGAATATCTGAAGAACCAAGCACAGGAAGGCAGCATCATGGGGAGCTCCTTGGACCCAGATAGCAGAGTTTATATAATTGTCTTCTCAGGGGACCCCACTGTGGTTAATCAGCTCCAAATATTTTCCCTCCTGGCCCTTACACTCAAGATTTAAACACCCAGAGAGAGAGAGAGAGAGTTTGAATGATCTGGCTCCCCTGCTCAACACTGGTTAAGAAAAAGGGAGTTATTGTTCTCTGCAGTCCCAAAGATTGCACACAGGAGAGGAGAGGTATCTCGATAGGAAATTCGGGCGCTATTTTCAGAAGATGGCAGAGCAATTACCAGGCAGTAAAAACTAGCAAATATCTGCTACAGAATCCTCTAAGTATAATGTGCTTGTAGAGCAACGTTTTGTGAAAAGACTCATACCGTGACTTATTGAAAGACCTGCTTATATTCATTATACTTTGTTTTCTTATGTATTTTATCCAGACATTATTAATGAGTTATGTTTTGTACTTAGAGGAGACTGTAGGCGTGTGTGTGGTTAGAAATGGTAATAATTTGCATAAAATCAGAATCTATTAGTCCAAAAGACTTTCAGCTATGATGAGAGCTCTGATTCTTGACTGTTTAACAAGAAATAGTAACATAATAGCAAACACCTAGTGCTTTCTATTGTCCAGGCACTGTAAGAAGCACTTTACAAATTTTATTTCATTTAACAGGAAAGAAGTCACAATGTGACTATATATGGCAACCCTTCTGCTTTTTTAAACCATTTCTAATTTTAATCCACCTATTAATTTGTCAGTGATTCATTTCAGGTCTTTGGGGTTGATTTGAGTTGATCTCAAGATCCCCGAGTAGATCCAAAGTTCTGTTCAAAGGGCTTCTGATTTTTATGCTTTTTTAACTGAGGATTAAAACGTCTTGCTTTATCAGGAGTGGTTTGATTATGAACCTGGACAACATATAGAGAGTAAGTGTACCACACAGTGATTGTCAGTTCAAGTTTTCATCTTTTCCAGATATATGCCTGTTTCTTTCCATTTAAAATAAGGATTCAAAACACACACACACACACACACACACACACACATCTAGAATTACCACACCTTGAAGAAGCCTTCTGTTCTTCTTGGTTTCACATTTCTCTACATAATACCTTGAAGTGTACTTATGGTTTGAGAATCACACCTGAACCGCTTCTATTCCAGGCTCCTCCATTCTTTAACACTTAGAGCATTCTTAAAGTATGACTGAAGGTCTCTTAATGGAAAACACAATTATACACATTCAAATTCTTACAAATCTTTTACTAAGACTCTTATTTTTAATGCTAAAGTCTTTAAATTATATTCCTTCATATTACTTGAAACTATTAAAAAATGATGTCAAAAACTTTAATTATCCTGTTTATGATTTGCTTTATGCTATAAATTTATTGCTGTCTCTCTTGAGAGCTATAGTGACACAGCTGCGGGTCCTTCAAAAATAGGTTGTATAATAATTCAAGACACGTTGGGTATCCAACTGAATTTTAGTAATGAGGAGTAGGTGAAAAAGTTCCTGTCAAGGGGATGTCAATTTGGGTCCAAGAGACAAACTTTTCTGACAGTTTCTGTACAAAGCAGGGGTTACTGAGTAACTGCCCCTGTTGTTTAGTAATTGACCCCGACAGCAGTGGAAAGTTGAAGGGGGAAGGTGTGCAGAGAGTTAACAAGAAGAACCTCAAGAAACTCAAAATGTCCAGGAAGCAGGAGAACTGAGAGGCACTCAGTGGAAAGAATGTTGTTTCTGCCTAGCAACCAATTCTTCCCGTTTGGCCAAAAAAGTGTTGTGGGATTAAAACATACAATATGCCAACTTTGAGTTGCTACAAAGAGAATCAAAACTAGGAGATTTTGCTCATCTACTGGTAGGAATACCTGTAAGTCAATTTAAAGGTAGTTATTCTGTAGAAGGATATGTGTTAAAATACACCAAGAAAGCAACTAAGTATAATTTCATTCATTCACACTTGGTTCACTTTTGTTTATCTAGTTACCAAGCATTTTACGTTGGGCATAGTTGGTACTCAGCAATCCACCCATTCATTCATGCAACATACACAGCATCTATTAAGCATCTACTGTAACCTGGTGATGAGGATACAGCAGTGAGAAACAAAGCCCCTCATGGAGTTTACATCCTGATATCATTAAGATGATTGTATCCTCTGGCTGCAACCAGGGGAATCAATGATTATAAAAATGTAGTCCTCGGGCTTCCCTGGTGGCGCAGTGGTTGAGAGTCCGCCTGCCGATGCAGGGGACACAGGTTCGTGCCCTGGTCCGGGAAGATCCCACATGCCGCGGGGCGGCTGGGCCCGTGGGCCATGGCCGCTGAACCTGCGCGTCCGGAGCCTGTGCTCCGCAACGGGAGAGGCCACAACAGTGAGAGGCTCGCGTACCGCAAAAAAAAAAAAAAAATGTAGTCCTCAAGTGCCCAGACTCTGGAGCCAGAGCCTGAGTTTAGAAGTGTGTTCTGCCACTTACTATATCACCTTGGGCAAGTTTCTTAACCATTTGGGGCTTTAGTTTCTTCATGATTAAGATGGGAATATAATGAGTTAATATGTATGCTTACACAGACACACACACCACACATATGTATATACATTAACACACACACATATGTATATATATATATGTTCATGTAAGTCCTCAGATTAATGCTTGGCCCTAATGAGCACCAGATAAGTGTCAGATACTGTTCTTGTTATGGGAAATGGATCTGCATTTAACTCCTGGGTAAATAGTCCTCACTCATATAAAGGGTAGAGACTAGAGAAATCAAGACAATAAAACCTGAGGTGCCAAATGCACCTCAATGGATTATTGATGTTTGTATTATTTGTTCAAAAAAGATTGTAGAAGGCAAGAAAGAGCATAACTCAATGGGTAAGCTAGTTAGGGTAAGCTAGTTACTTATATCTCTGGCCCTCAACTTCCTCATTCTGCAGAGAAGAGGTGATAAAAGACCTCCTTGATAGGGGTTCTGTGAGGATCAAAGGAAATGAAGTATGCAAAGTGCTTGGCACAAAGCCTAGCTGAGAATGAGCATTTAGGAAACGGGTACTGTTAAAGTTACAACTTGATTTTATTGCACTGACATCCTATATTTAGTTTTTGCTAAGACTGGAAAGGAAAATGCAGTTGATTTTGTGATTAAGTGTATTTTAGGATGTATCACCTGTTTATCTCAAAATGTATTTATGATTAACTCTTCATCCCTACCTCTACCTACCCCTCTATCTTTCCTTTTCTGTTTCACAGGAAAAATTATGACCTCGGCATCCAAAGGAATTCTCCGCCCATTTTTAATCGTCTGCATTATCCTGGGCTGCTTCATGGCATGTCTGCTCATTTACATCAAGCCCACCAACAGCTGGATCTTCAATCCGATGGAGTCAGCCAGCACTGTGCTGAAAATGAAAAATTTCTTCTCCACCAAAACTGATTATTTTAACGAAACTACGATTCTGATTTGGGTGTGGCCATTTGGGCAGACCTTTGACCTTACATCTTGCCAAGCAATGTTCAACATCCAAGGATGCCATCTCACGACGGACCGGTCCCTGTACAACAAATCGCACGCGGTTCTGATCCATCACCGAGACATCAGTTGGGATCTGACTAATTTACCTCAGCAGGCGAGGCCACCCTTCCAGAAATGGATTTGGATGAATTTGGAATCACCAACTCACACACCCCAGAAGAGCGGCATTGAGCATCTGTTCAACCTGACTCTGACTTATCGCCGCGACTCAGATATCCAAGTGCCTTATGGCTTCTTGACGGTGAGCACAAACCCCTTCGTGTTTGAAGTGCCAAGCAAAGAGAAGTTAGTGTGCTGGGTTGTAAGTAACTGGAACCCTGAGCATGCCAGGGTCAAGTATTACAATGAGCTAAGCAAAAGCATTGAAATCCATACCTATGGGCAAGCATTTGGAGAGTATGTGAATGATAAAAATTTGATTCCTACCATATCTACTTGCAAATTTTATCTTTCCTTTGAAAACTCAATCCACAAAGATTACATCACAGAAAAGCTCTACAATGCTTTTCTGGCTGGCTCTGTGCCTGTTGTTTTGGGGCCATCTAGGGAAAACTATGAGAATTATATTCCAGCAGATTCATTCATTCATGTGGAAGATTATAACTCTCCCAGTGAGCTAGCAAAGTATCTGAAGGAAGTAGATAAAAACAATAAATTATACCTTAGTTACTTTAACTGGAGGAAAGATTTCACAGTAAATCTTCCACGATTTTGGGAATCACATGCATGCTTGGCTTGTGACCATGTGAAAAGACATCAAGAATATAAATCTGTTGGTAATTTAGAGAAATGGTTTTGGAATTAAAGTTTTCCATCATTTGCACACTTGGCAAATTATTTTGATGAGATATTATTGAGGTTTTGAAGATGAGAAGAGACATCATTCAGCTTTTGTGTCATAATTTATTTGTATCACTCTCTCTTGGGTGACATATATATTTTGATGAGATATTATTGAGGTTTTGAAGATGAGAAGAGACATCATTCAGCTTTCGTGTCATAATTTATTTGTATCACTCTCTCTTGGGTGACATATATATTTTGATGGAGATTTTTGAGAGCGCAGCCTCAGCAATCACTCCACTTGTTTTAAATTATCTTATATATACCTAATTATGTGCACTGAAAAATAATTTATTCTTCTCTATCATTTGTAAACATTATTTTTTTCATATTTTTGTAGTTGTCTGTAATGTAACTTTGTGATTCGATTGTTGTTCCTACACTGATCAGTTGTTTAATCCATTTGGTAAATGAAGATGCACATCTTCAAATATGAAATATTTTCATTAAATATTATCATCTCTAGTTCCAAGTTGGCATAATGTAACAAAGGAAAAGCATTTGTAATTGAATTCTAACCTCTTTGACTTCGAAGTTGAACAGTGTATAACTGTCTTTATTTGATCTATTTTTTACCTGTTTACCACATTTGTGAATGCCACATTTGTGAATTATTCACTTAGTGAATAAGCCAGATAGTGGAGCAGAACTATTCTATTCGGGAAGCTATTAGGCTTTCCAATTATTTTCATTAAGTTGACTTGCACATGCAGCCACTTGTTCTCATGATCTTAAGTTAAATTATGATGTATTTTTAAATATCCAATTTGTTGGGATTTTTAGTACCTGGGAAATAATCCTAGTAACACTTAAGAAAATCTAAGATAGTTTTCTTCCTGATCTTAACACTCCTTTTTATAATGAAACAAATAATCTTATCAAGTGACAAGGGAAAATGTTATGTATAGATACAAGTCATATTTATAATTGGCACATTTATGCATCAATATAATTTTTAATAACATATCAATTTAAAATATTTTTTCCAAAGGTCCAATGTCTAAAACTATTTCATTTCATCATATGAACATAATATGTGAGATGTTTGTCCTATCATTTAAAAGAACCTAAATAAAATTATTATCAAGGTGTTAAGTATAAGATGATAAACATAATAAAATGGCGTTCTGTAGGGAACACAGAGTGATATCTCAATGCATATTTGTTGAATTAATAAATGAATGACATTGAAAGTCATCAGAAAATTTTTGTTTGTTCCAAAAAAGTGACAGTTCTATCCTAGAGGTACTAACTGGAGATGATGTTTTATATTCCATTTTTGTAATTATTCATATGTGGCACATGTGACCATGGCCCTCAGGGTTTTACAGAACCAAAATAAACTTTCATTATACTATGTTTTTGGAGAATTCACCCCTGAACTTGCAGTTGCTGTACAGTGTTTCCCCCTCCATAATGTTAAGGGCTGGATATAAGCAGAGAACAGTGGGTGAGAAAAGATGGGAAGATAAGGATTCTTCAAAGAAAGCATTTACCAAAAGAATCTTTAATGACTTTATTCTAAACCCATCAAAAGTGTTAGAACGTTCTGATGACATCCATTTGTGTCTATTTGTGACTTAGTCTAATAATCCTCTACATGTTAACATCAGTAGAACTCAACTCCACAATTTTCTACATCAGATGGAAATTAGAGAGAGAGGCAAATTTAAATTCAGAAAGCAGGAGCTATGTCCAACAATCCAGACTGCCTTGTGAGGGAATGAGCTCTTGGGACCACTAGAAGGATCTGAGCAGAGGAAGATTCCTACATTGGATGAAGGCTTGTTTGACCTTCAGGTTCACTCCTTTACCCATGATTGAACAGGCTCCCTGTGTCAGGCAATGCCCTAACCAGAGATAAAGATGAACAGACCTGTTTCTGAGCCACATACTTTGTTTACTTATTTGACCTAATGGAAGATTACCTCCATATTATCTCTTCTAACCACACTGCATCCAGAAATGATGTCTGTGTAGATGCCCTCCTAGATAAGGAGAGATCTCCACCACATTTATTTCATGATGTTCAAATAGTCAAATTCATACATTTATGTTTACTTTATTGTCTTTTTGGCCAAAAAAAAGTATAGGGATCTAAAGAGGATGCATTACTAACCAATTTAGAAATACCTCCTTTCTGCAGAAGCAGAAAAGCATTCAGTAAAAAGCCTTTGCTGTGGTGGGTGCTCATGATTTCAAAGAACCGAGAAACCTGAGGGCATTGCCTTTATTGTCAACTATGAATTTGGTCTCTTTCTCAGTGTGAGACTATAATTATATGCTGATAATATGACTGAAGCTAAGGCAATAATACTGAGTGACTAACTAGCACATCTGTATATTAAAAACCCATTACCAAGTCCCAGAAGAATAAGTTTTCTTAATATGAAGTACCAAAAATGAATGAGTCAGCTTCAATTCTGGGTCCATTGATCAGTGAGTTTTAGGGCTGGAAGAAATTATAGCAATGTTTACGAACCAATCTCTTCGTTCTACTTATGAAACAACTAGATTCAGAGATAATATTTATTTAAGACATATGTTCACACACACACACACACACACACACAGGCACACACACTCGTACATCCCACACCTATATTGACATAGCCAAGATTAGAATTAAAGGGTACTATCTCTCTTGATCCTGTTTTCTTCTTCATTGTATTCTCACCTTATCATTGAAATACATCTCAATTCTAAAAATGTGAATGCCTTATTGGTGTTATTAGGGCCTTTAGGATGTTACACTCTCTGTGGAAGCACTTTGACTTTTGAAAAAGTATACATAAGGTAAATAAAACGTGAAACTTGTTAGCATTCTTTCTGGTTTAAATATTTTAGGAGTTGAGCTTTAGTAGAAGGAAATGGGCTTTCACTACATTTGAAGTGAAATGCAACCCTCAAGATGGTTCTGTTTCTCTGCCACTTCTTTAATAAATCCTGTGGATTGCAATTTTTTAAGGATATCACGTGGTGAAAGATAAATATTTGACAAGATTGGCTTGCTGCTGGTTACAAAAACAAACAAATTTTGCCAGGAGGTAGATTGTGAATATAAAAAAAGAACAGACCACTTAAAACGTTTTATTTAAAAATATCAAAAATCTTTTACTTTCAATGGTCTAAATATTATTTATTGCAGGCCTTACTAGTAAGAATATATAAATATAATTATTATAGGCCTTATTAATAAGAACATATACTAAATTCTCCATATCTAGCAGTATGTCATGTCTGAAAAAAAAAAGACATGACAGTCGTAGTTTATGACAGCCATAAATATGACAATATGAAGTAGAAACGGAAAAAGTTATCTAAATAGGAATCCACTATCAGCTTCAAAATTGTATATTTACTATACAAATTCTGATAATCCCAGAATGTGCAGAAATATCTTCTGTTGTGAGGGCTTAGAAAGCTTAGAGTATCTGAGGTATAAATTGACCAACTATTTAGAAATTATTTGCTGAGCCTTTATATTCTTGCCTCCAGTTGGAGGTTAAATATGGAAAGAATAGGAAACTATACTATTGAGATCTTTTTGCCTGCCAATTTTCAGACTAGATTCCGTTGAGTCTTAAAGGCAATCACCCAGAAAATGTCTCTGCATGAATTAATGTTACCAAAACAAGGTTTAGATCCTTACATTATGACTTTGTGCTTAATCATATCTTTGAGTGCCCTTAAACTCTATCTCATTTAAGGGAACTTCTTAATAAATTAATTGTAATCAAGCTGTTAAACAAAATAAATTTTAGAATCTAAAAGATAAATCCAGTGCCTAACCCAGAGGAGGATCTCAACAAATTCTTGTTGAATGAATAAACAGGTTGCATTAGAGATCATGCAAAATATTTTTTAAAGTGTGATAACAGTTCCAGCTTCTTGGTACCTGTTAGACATGATGTATTTATTTCATTGGTCAGTTTGCTGCCTGGATGAAAAGGAAGGCATTTTATGTCTTTCCAGGCTTACTGCATTCTAAAACCCCAAAGAAGTAACATTTCTAGAAAGATTAAAAAGAATTTGCAACATGTTAACAGTCTATTCAAATATTAACATACCAACGGTTTATAATAGAAAAAAAACAAGTAGTATTTAAGAAGAATATAAAGTGCAAGCACTGTAGGGGGCACATATTTATTACCAAACTATGCGTGGGGAGAAATATCTTTTCTTTCCTCCGGAACTAACACTTCTTTGTATTGCAAACATCAGTCAATGAAGATGGCATTTTTTTTCTGGACATCTCTCATCTGGAGATTTTGTAGCATTTTGCAAATGGATAAGCTCCACTACTACCCAAAGCGTTCTTCCTCTTAGTAATTCATATTGAATGCATCCATATCCGTAAGCATTATATAGAGCAGTTTACAACATAAATGAGAGATAGCCTGCTAAACCAGAAATATGAGTAATGCTAAGCTGGGTTATTTATTCAAAAAACTGTAATTTTGAGAAAGCCACTTAACCTCTCTGGACCTTGTTTTTTGTATGTTCCTTTTAGCACTGTTACTCTCTCATCTAAGATCTAAATTGATATATGCACGTATTTGCAAATGCACTTCCAATGACCATCACAAAATAATATTTTGGAGGTAAATATTCCAACAGATTTCCCTCTTATTTCTCTGAATAGACAAGTAAAGTATAAAACTGATTATTAATCTAATATTTGGAAAGAGACTAATCCAGTGAATATAGCAAATGCTCAATTAACTAACCCTCCTCCTTTAACTCCTTCCACCCCTTAGTTCTCTACCTACTTCCTTTGCAATTCATATACTCACCTACGCACTGAGATCTTAATTGCCTGCAGAAAAATAAGCATATATTGAGCATTATTTTAAAATATTTTAAATTTTTCTACACCATCCACATTCCTATTACAATTATCTGAAAATTTTTATGTATGCAAACATTTCAGGGAGGTAGTGGAGGCGCATAGTCAATCCCCAGATGATAGTAAAATGGGGAGGCTAATTAGAGTAAGCCAGATTGAACACATCTGGACAACTCAGTTATTTTTAAAACTCACAGCTAATATATATTTATTCATTTGATTTAAATTAAAAATATTTTTAAGAAGAATTTAAAAAAAAACCCTCCAACATCAACTGCCTTTTGTCAATGTTAGTGAAAAGCCTGGTTCCTGGGTCACCTCACCTCGAATCACCAGAGGTGTTCATGAACAATACTGATTCCTGGGCCCGGCTCATGCCGTTGGAATATCTTCACATAAGTCCAAAAAAACATGCTTTTAATGCATGTCCTAAGTTATTCTGTTTCATGCCATAGTTTGTGAACCATCCTAAGCCAATGATTCTCAAACACACGCCTTTGGAACTTGCTGGGTCAGGTACGGAAGAATCATTTGAAAAAGTGTTAATAATACACAGCTTCTGATTCTCTGGATCGGAGATGGGAGCTGGAATCTGTATTTTTAAAATCTCCCCAGATAGTTCTGATGTGCTGTTAGTTTTGAGGTCTGAGTCTTAGCCACCTGTTAAATGGGAAGTGTTCTATCGCTCAGTTGAAACGAGCTATCACCTTTCTTGAGTTAACCTGGAATCTTTCAAATATGTCAGTAAAGTATTCATTCCCCTACTTCAAGGTCCAAAACAATGTCTATGCCTAATTATTTCATGAAAAGGCTCCACAGCTGATACTAACATGGGGCCACCTCTGGGAACCACCAGTCTACACAAAAGACATGAACAATTCTTGGCCTGGAGGAATTAGTAGGACAAGAAAAGGTTATATACCTTGAAAAAAATGCCTCTCATTCTCTTTCTGGTTTCTAACTTCATGTTTATATTTTGCAATGGAAGGACTAGACTATCCAATTACTAAAATCCTTTACAGCCATAAAATCCTAAGCTTCTGTGATCTGCTTATCTGCTGTATGTGTTTAAGAAAACTCTTTCCCAGATTCCAAAGTCCTTGCTTGATGGGTTGAAAAGTAATTTGCAGTCGGGATATACCAGCAAGCTGTAGCATGTGGATTTTTTTAAATTGAAGTATAGCAAATTGATTTACAATATTATATTATGTGTACAACATAGTGGTTCAATATTTTTATAGACTGTACTCCACTTAAAGTTATTACAAAATAATGGCTATATTTCCCTGTGATGTACAAGAAGCAACAAGGTTATAGCATACAGCACATGGATTTTTGACGACCACAGATTTAGAGTTGAATCCCAGCTCTGCCCGTTCACTGTGTGCAAGTTATGTGACTTCTCTTAGCCTCAGATTTTGCATATGGGGGTAACATGCATGTGGAGGTAACATGGGGGTAACATATTCATGATGTGTTTTTTGTGAGGACAAATATAATGACGTTTAAGTGACTAGACAATATGTCCAATTAGTATGGTTTACTATAATGAAAGATCATTGTGAGGGATCCAAAATTATTTCCACAATTTCAGTCGTGAGGCTCTGAAAGCGTTAAGCAGTTTATAAAAATCACTGCAAATTTAAATAAGCCAAAGGAATAATCTTCAGGAGAGGAGAAACAAATATAGTGTGGAAGCGTACATTCACGTCTTCTGTAATCACTAAGTAACGCAAGGGGTGTGGGGAGCTGACAGTCATAGTGCATAGGCATTATTTGCATTACTAAACACATACATCATTTCTTAAAATCATGGAACCCAAAGCAGACCTAATTTTACCTCCATGTTATGAGCAATCAGTAAATTAATAGTCAATTTAGCATATTATCAGTTGGTATAGCTCAAGTCACAGACGGAATAGCAGGAAGATTCTCAGAAATCATTTTCTGGTAACGAAAGAGGCCTAGAAATAAATATTCAGCAACTTGACTTAATCCCTCATTTCAACTGTCTAGTAGTTCAGCCACAGAACTAGTTAATGATAAAAGTTAGGAAACAGAATCAAGTCTCTACTTTTTGTAAAGTTTAAAAAGAATGCTAAAATTTACTTTTTAAATGTTAAGAGTATACATTCAATGAGCTGGGACGTATTTGTTTACTGGTGCAGAAATAAAATAATTCTTAGCCAGACTGCGATTGACTACTCTAATTACTAGTTACTAATTACTAGTTGCATAATAAAAAGAGTTTTGACATGAATATTCTCAACTGTTCATGTGCACAGTTTCTAAGTTGTACTGTAATAAAACAAAAAAGTAGACTTAAGGACAACTTTTATTTTCAGTGTGTAAAAAAGGAATGATATTCAAAATAGTATTTTTAAGTAGTTCCTAGTTGTGTTGCTTTAAAAAATTTTAGAAACATTTATTATTTCAGATACAACCTTAGAAAACTTCAAAAACTGAATTAAGTCATTTTTCTGAGTTCTCTGGCAACCAAACTGTTGAATTAACTATATATGGAAAGTGTGTTAAATTAGAGGTTGCTGGAATTTCATTGTGAAAAACGTAAGTTTTATCAGAAAAACTTTAAGAACGATTTCTACAGAGAGGTATGTTAACTGTTGTGGCTTTCTACACACAACTGCATTCCATTTTGATTAATGAGAGTGAAGGAGAGAGAAAAGGGGCTCGGCAGAAAGAGGACCCAGACTGAATTAACAACCCAGTACTACTCATTATGCAAGAAATATGTGCCAGAGTTACAACGCGCATCCCCTGACCTCAGATGGGATTTATTAGCCACCTTGGTCTCTCGGATGAGACAATCCTGAAGAGGCCATCTTCATCCGAGGCAAGATTGCCAGAAGAGAGCTCACTATCATGTTGGGTAGGACGCGTGTCTCTAGGGACTGTAATGAGATCAGGCCTTTCACATATTGATTTTCAAAAGCCCTCAAGCAAATCGAGAATATCTGGTTGCCTGTGTAAAACTGGGAGCAGTGCACTTTTTAGATAACAGGTGACCTATCTCAAATATTTTATATGTTATTTTAAAATAATGAATCAAAAGACTTGTGACCAGGAGTTTACTTAAAAGGAAAACAAAACAAAATTAAAAATCCCTTTTAGCTTGTAGATGCTCTACACTCAAATCAATGAAGGCTCTTGCCCTGGAAGATTAACAGCTTATGTGGCAGTGGAAATAGGAATAGGAAAAAAAAAAAGCTGTGAAAATAGCATCACGCTTTTTTGCTCTTAAAATAAAAATTTAAATCTCTAGAGCTATCAGTATGATGGCAACCTTCACAAACAATATAGCTATTCATGTGCCTTTTTTTCCCCTCTTTTACCTTTTTCTCTCTTTTTATTTAAGGTTGGGTTTGGTAAGAGTCAGGGTTAGCGGAGTAATTGTGACAATGTAAAAAACAACATTTCCATAAATCCTGTGTCAGATGAAGATAAGAAGTAATGTTTGCTGGAGGAAATGCAACTGGTCAAAATTATTTGAATGAAATTATTGAGATTTATCATCTTCATTGGAATACTGTGGTCTATTCTAAATCCAAAACAACGTGTGTGTATAATAGATGTTTTTTAAAGGGAAAAGGTAAAGAGCTAACACGTCTGCAGGTAGATTCAAGTTCAGAAAGCTGCAGAAAGGAGAAAAATGGCGACAAGAAACAAGGAAAGGAGCAGTAAATTAAGGATCAGAATTCAAGTTCTAGCTTACATAACCTATTGTATAATTCACTAGCTTTTCTGGGCCATAGATTTCTCATCTGTCAACAGAGTGCAGTGAACTTTACATTATCACCACCTGAGAAACTCTTACAAATTTTGATTTGTTGATTAGACATCCTGGTTTAATTAGCCTGGCACAGGGCATGAGCTGTCATATATTCGTCTAGAATTTTTCTTCTTTTCTTCCTGCTCCCTTCCATGTGGTCATGTGGATTCTCTGTGAGCCATAAGAAGGAGGGAAAATAGGTTGACAGGCAATTTCTTTAGGAGCTCTAACTAAAGCATTGCTAATGAAGAAAGCTGCAAGGGAGGTTTACAGACGAAGAGTAGGGATGCCATATGCTTCCTCTTATCTCATTTCCTCAAGAACACACATATAGACTCACCCATGCCTATCCTTTTTTTTATGTAGTTCAAGTGTAACTTTGAATAAAACGACATCCACTCAAGTAAGGAAGGTCAAAACTATCATGCTGAAAAAAATTGTGCCAATTCTAGCCAATGTGTGACTTGTAAGGGTCAGTAATCCATACACTATTGGGATGGTAATTGTATGTTTTATTTGTGTAATGTGATTTTACACTATTGTATTGTCATATTTAAACAGACTCAAAAACACCCTGAAACCTAAATGCCAAATGTACAGTTTTTAGGTTCATGTTATTTCTGATACGGATACTTGCATTGTGCTAATAGTTGTTTAATGCTCTTAACTTTCTGTATGTGTATTATTGCCATGCAGACCTGATAGGGTTGTCGTAAGCACACTAATTAGTCATCTGAATTTTTATAGATAAAATCACACATTGATCAGAAATCACTTTTCTACTTATTTTTTTGTAGAGTATTTTTCCACACTTGAAAAAACATGATTATTTTATATCAAACATCAGCTTTTCTTTAAAATCTTATTTTAGTAGCCAGTGCATGTTTGAAATAAGTTGTGCTAGAAATTATATGACGATATTACGGTTGTGTTATATTAGGTGAAAAAGTGCATGCCATTAGGGAATCGTGCAACTTTGGGGGGATTCACACTGCCAACTCACCCACAGGCTTCATCTCATCCCATGTGCATGATTCATGTTCTTTCAGAAGTCCTTTTTAAACTTTAGTAGTGAAAATGTTACTCTCAGTGTGAATGAGCCCACAGACGATGCTACTTTGCTTATTTTCTAACTTTGCAGCATATTGTGGTAAATTCCACTCCTCCCAATTTTCTTCTTGGCGTTTCTTGTCGGCAATAAAATACAACAAATAAAATCATTTGTTGGCAAATGATACAATTTACTGTATAGCAATTTCCTATAATGAAGCATGAAGATGTGAAAAAAAAAATCATCTCAATCCATTCCGTACTATGAACACAATATTCTGGCAGCTTTTTCTACAATCAAGAATGGTATGTCTTTTTTTGACACTGCCAAAATCAGTACTACTGCCCGTGGGGTTAAAAAAAATAATTAATTTAAAAAAAAAAAAAAAAAAACTTGAGGCCAGGTCTGCACAACACTAAACTGGGCAGTAACGTTTACAACCCCTGGACAGTATGGACAGCCAATCAGTATAATTGGTAGGAGGAAAAGAAATAAACCCAATCTTTTTCTCAGTAACTTGAGTAATTAAAAAAAAAAAAAGATGATTGCACAGAAAATGTGAATTTTGGCTGCAAGACCAAGCCTTTACATGCTGAAAATTTGCAGCAATCCATGTGAGCAGAAATTACTCCGTTCAGCAAAGTCCTGTCTTTATTTTTGTCTTTGAGTTCTTTTTTCAGAAAATATACTTGTGTTTTTGGAAGGGCTGAATTCCAAATGGATAATATATGTGGACCAATAACCACCCCACCCACGAATGAAATTAGTCATTCACCATGATATAGTGAGGCTAGAACATAGCACTTGGTGACTTGAACACCAGTATAGCATTTACACTGTTGGAAGCTAATTTCATTGCTATGTTATTAAAACAGTGGGGATCCTATTTATACATTTATTTATTTATTTATTTGCAGAAGTTTGGTTCATTCAGGTTATTTTAACAGCTTCAGTGAAGTTAGTATATTGGTAAGAAAAGCTGACTTCAGCTATTATTCCAAGTGAAAATCATGCAACTGAGTCTTGCTACATCCTGGAGTCAAGCATTGATCCAAATGATGAGTAGCCATTCCCAGCAATGTGGAGGCCAACTTCCCAGACCAGGATGTTATATGTTTATGACAGTCAGCAAACATCAATCTGAGCTCTTAGTTCGCTACCATACTGTTCCCTTCATTGATTCAGCCTGTAAATAACATAACATATTATGGCAGCTAAGCAAATATTTTAATAAGCCATGAGAGGCAAAATGCCATTGAAGATCTGTATATTCAGCTATCTGGAGAACTTGTGTTTTCCACAAATTAAACTGGAGATGTCATTTGAAGTTTCCTTCCCTTAAAAATACTATTATAATGTGGGTTCCTTGCCATTGATGTCTTTCTGGGCTTATAAATATATGATGTGATTGCTATAGTTATAATTTTGTGAAATTTTGTTCAGCAACTAATAGTGACTTCAATCTGTGCTAAGATCCCCAGGCAGAAATAAATGTATAAAAGATTTGAGCCTGTATCTGTAAGAAGAAATCTCTACAATCATATTTCCTATATTCAGTGTAAGTATTTCACTGATTTACCGCTGGAGTTATCCCTTGGATGTGTAAATAATGATGTTCTATTCAGGCCTAATAAATTCCTGTACTGTGAATATTTAAAATAAAAATTTCAATTTAAATGTGCAATGCTTACTGCTGGTTATTTATAATGCTTACGTTCAAAATCATTCATTCGAGGAAGTTCCTTTCCACTTACATGAAAATCTAGATTCCCTGTATACATTGAATTAAAATTTTAAAACTAAATAAATACATCTTACAGATTATACATTCATTACAAAGACCAAGTCAGAAAATGACATGAACCTCGGCAGTGCTCTACAATGAGAGTATGTCTTGTGTGAGTTTGGATGCCTGCATATGTGTCTCCATGTGTGGGTCTGTTTTGTGTGCTCATGTTTATGTGTGTATATCTCTATTGTTTGTGGGGAGAAGGGCAGGTTCTTTTCTTTCTCTGGGCTTCATGTTTCTTTCTTCTCTCTGGGCAGATAGGATGGTAGTACATCTCAGCATACCTGGAGGGAAATGAAAACTCCTCAGTCCAGTTTACAAATTGGATCCAACCACATATAGGTATTAACTGGCCATTTCTTACTTAAGTTAGCTATCCCTTTTCCAGGTAAGTACTCAGAGATAAAAACTAATCCATCTAGGCACACTTCCCAGGAATGGCTGCTATATCAAATATGTCTGTGACAATCCTCCCAAAATCTCTGTAACAGATCCCACAGTGATCCCAGTAGTTCTTACTCCAAAATAAATTCTGTGGTCAAATATAAATGATAATAATAGTAAATATAGATCAAGGGCTTTCAATAAGCCAGGCTATATTCTAAATACTTCACATATGTTATTTCATTTAATCTTTACACCACTCTACACTTCCACAATTACCTTTACTTTTCTCAGCCAAAAAGTTGGGACACACACCTGAGTTTACACAGTTTAAAAGAGGTAGAGTTGGCATTTGAGGCCAGGCAATTAACCCAGGGTCTCAGTGCTTAACCACTAAGTTCTACTGGTTGGAAACACTGGGTTAAATGAGGTTGAACCAATGATTGATTGATTTCTGTTATAGAATTCCTTACTAACCTTAATGTGTTACTGTGAATTATGAATTTTCCACCGCAGGATATACCATAAAGTTTCCAAAGCTTATATAACCACCAACTTTTTTATTTTCATGGAGTACCTAAAAGCACTAGTAGAACATTCTTTGGAGAATGTTGCTATAACTTGAGTTTTGTTCTGGGTTAATAAAATAATACATAAGAAACAATTGAACCATAAGGAAAATTGAGCAAAACTTAAGTGTATTTATTTTCAGTTTAATATCAATTGGTTTTAGAATTCTTTTCCTATTGATTCTAAGATTAATGAATATGTCAACCTGGGTAGACAAAATTGAATTGTGTGATACAACCAAATTCCTTAAATTATTTTTTTAAAAATCAGTTGTAAAGAAAGAGAACGACTCATTTTCAGATAAATAAATGAAAGCAAAATGTTAACTAGCAAGTAGTCCATCTATGTGTCATACTGATTCAAGAATTAATATATTCAAAGAAACAGATACTTAGCAAGCATATAATTTAGTTAAATTCTTTGGTAATAAATTTATAATGAATTCAAAATGGAAGCTAAGGAAGCAGTCTCTTTCTAGAATTACTGTATGAAAGACAATCACTACATTTTCTCAAAAAAAAAGTGATATATTCATTCAACTTAGTGCCTCCTGGATGCAGGAGACTGTTGTTTTATCTTTTAGAAGACAATAGATGATTAAGACACAAATTCTGCCCACATATATTTCATAATTTAATCCTCAGATAACTCACACCCTCAAGGGAGAAATAGCATTCAGAGGAGGGAGAAATGCACAGGAGAAGATGAAGAAAGATACAGAAAGGAATGTCATTTAAACTGGACAGGCAGGTACTAGGAAGGGAAAGACATGAATGACAGGAAAGGGGACAGAGTGACTTATGTACAGAGAAGGAGAAGTACAGAGAAGAAGAAAAATATAATTCAACTTAATTATATCTTTGTGTCTGTGAGGGGAGGAATAAGCAGTGAGATATGTAGGTTTTGTGGAAACCAGGGTAGAACTCTACCTACCCTAGGGCAGAACCTACCAAGTAGACAGGGCAGTGTGATGATTATGAGCATGGGCTGTGAAGCCTGAAGACTTGTCCAGATTTCAGTAGCCGTAGCTCCCCACCAGGAGCAACTGTGCTGCCTAGGGGTCATTTGGCAAAATCAGGAAAAGTTTTTAGCTGTCACAATTATTTTAATGTTGGATATAGTATTGTGATCATGTAAAAATGTTTAAGTAATACTACATTTAGCTTTTAAGACAGTGACATTATAGCTGTAACACACTGCTTATTGACATTTAAAGGGAAAAATATCATTAGTCAGTGAGCTAAATATTTCAGAAAAACTCTTCTGATGATCATAGCTAAAAAAAGATGGAGGAAACATAAAAAATTATCATCCAAAAGTTATCAAATAGTTGGGTGGTAAGGAATTAAAATGCCGAGACACTGGAAAGGATGTGAATCCAGAGATTTTTAACAGGGCAATGGGGAACATTTTTGCCTGGGGCATTATCCAATTATAAGTTGATCCCCACCAAAAGCTGAGCTACTTCTTATTTTATACATTTTTAACATCATCACAAGTCTTGGGTGACAAAAAACAGCCTTCAGGACACATGACATGTATAATCCTACTAAGCTTCACTGTCTGCTTTGGGTTGGCTTGAAAACGCCACATCCCAGGATTAAGAGGAAAGAAGGAACCACCCTTGCACAGACAGCAGCCAGGTCATCTGGGTAGACCAGAAAACTTCAAACCCAAATCTCAGTGTTAAGTTATACAGACTAATAGTGACCCCAGAAATCAGCAGTAGCAATAAAAATCTTTAGAAAGATTTTAAAGAAAGATAAATCATCCCCAGATGTCTATTATTTCTACTAATAATTTTCCTCATATAATATCCATTACTCAGAAATAAACAGACAAATGAGAAAACCAATCATCGATGACAAGCAAGCAAAACCACTTCTGAAACATCAATAGAAACACATACAAAGGACCCCCGAGCTGAGGACACAGAGAGACAGAGTTGGTAGAATGGAGGGGCAAGGAAAGGCATATTTGTAGGGTAGAGTACCAAATGGGAAAGAGCTGGAGAGAGAGAGACAGAGACCCATATAGACAGAGAGATTCAAAGATTTGCAGAGGGGCCCCCTGTTAAGAATTCAGCTGAGTGCTGATCGAAACATGTGTGTGAGGAAATTACCTGAGATCAGAGGAAAAACAACCTGAAAGGATTAGAGGGAACAATGCTTGGAAATAATATAAGGCTGGGATTCATTTGTGTTCCTACCAGAGAGAAGAGAAAAACTTTGAAGTTCACAGGTTTTTGGATAAAGGTCTCAGAATGTAGTGCCTCAGTAAAGGGAAAAATTAGTCCTAGACTAAGGCTGCTCTGATTCCACCTAACAAAACTTCAAGCAAATCTCCACAAAATCAAACTATTCCCAAGTAAATGTGTCCAAAACAAAACTCAAGAATATCTGTAAGAATAAAAAATACCTATGACCCACAATAAGAAAAAATACACAATGTCTAGCATCAAACCAAAAATTAAATCCAAATTAAGCAGAAGAAAGTAATAATAAGATAGCTCAGAAATCAAAGAAATCGAAAATGGAAAATTAGTAGGAAAAATATCAATTAAACCAAAACTGGTTCTTGGAGATGATTAACAAAATTGAAAAATTTCTAGCTTGACTGCTTATGGAAAAGAGAGAAGATATAAATTACCAACATCAGAAATGAGAGAAGTAACATAACTACAAATTTTAGAGGCACTAAAAGGTTAATGAGGGAATACTATGAGCAACACTATGCCAATAAATTTGACAACTTAGATAAAATGTACACATCTTTTAAACGCACAAGCTACCAGAGTTCATTCCAAAAAACAAAGAGGAAGAATCTGAATAAACTCAGATCTGTTTTCAAAAATTAAATTTGTAGTTTAAAAAAACTTTTCCACAAAGAAATCTCCAGAGCAACATGGCTTATTGGCAAATTCTACCAAACATTTAAGAAAGAAATAATGCCAATTCTATACAAATTCTTCCAGAAATTGAAGAAAGTATGTTCTTTTTCTTGATTACAGTGATGGTTTCACAGGTGTATACGTATATCAAAACTTATAAAATTTTACACTGTAAATATATGCAGTTTATTGTATGTCAATTATATCTCAATAATCTGTTTTTAAAAGGCTTAAAAAATTATGTGCCAATAAATAGGCAACAGAGAATTTCCCTAGGAAAATGTCCAACATTAAATAAAAAATGCAAATAAAAGCAATATTGAAATATAGTTTTGTACTTCTCATCAATTTTGAACATAAAAAAATCAAATAAATTTTGACAAGGCTGTGGTGAGACAAGCATATATATGTACAGCAGATGGAATTCTAAACTTTTCACCCACTATGGAAAACAATACTGTAAAATACAGCAGCTGTCGTAAATAGTTTTATTTATCTATAAAGAAATATTCATGTATTCAGTAATCTTTGTTTTTATCATAACTTCTAAGAAAATGATTTAACAATAAAGCTCCCTTGACCAGATGTTTTCTTCATTAAGTATAATAGGAAAAAATGGAAATCATTCAAATACCAAACAGTAGGAGAAGTTTTATAAATCATGTTGCTGATACATTATGAAACTACTTGTAAGTCAAAAAATAAATAAGTAAGTAAATGAGAGAACAAGTGAAAACACAGATGTCAATATTATGTGTGGTATAATTACAACTTTTTTTTTTTTGGCAGTACGCGGGCCTCTCACTGTTGTGGCCTCTCCCGTTGCGGAGCACAGGCTCCGGACGCCCGGGCTCAGCGGCCATGGCTCACGGGCCCAGCCGCTCCGCGGCATGTGGGACCTTTCCAGACCGGGGCACGAACCCGCGTCCTCTGTATCGACAGGCGGACTCTCAACCACTGCGCCACCAGGGAAGCCCTACAACTATTTTTAAATGTATATTTATTAACGAGAAAGACAACAAAGTCTGGATATAACATGTCAAAATAATCATAGTTTTGTTATGGGAATAACATTGGTGATTTAACATTTTTTAATGCCTCTGTTATTTGTTTTAATAGAAAAAGGCATTCCACTTGATCTAAATGTTTCTTACAATTTAGGTTCTTTTTCTTTAAAATTATTAATTCTTTGAAGTAGTTTTCTATTAAAGAAACTAATGACAAATTCATCTACATTCTTTTTTTCTTCTAATTTCATCAGGGATCTTAAGTACAGACTACAGCCATGGAACAGTGTGAAGCCCTGAAGTAGATGATAATCTCATTAACCTGACATTTATCAACTGAGCTAAGTGGCCATGAATATGAATGCAACAGAGAGATGATGACTGAGGAAGTTTCTGCTGTGCTGGTTGCATTCTGCCTTGTGCATAAAAAATAACAAGGCTTAATGAAAAAAGTGCCAAAAACAATAACCATAAAAAAAAATCTTTGCATAGCTAAATAGCCACAGAAATTTGCATCCAGCATCTTGATCAATTAGTCCTTCTGGAGATGTAGATCTTTGAATGTGTTTGCTTCCTAAAGAGTCTTGTTTGATTAAAAGTAAAAATGAGTCTCAAGATTCAGGTGTTTTGTTTTTTTTTTTCCATTTCTCTGTTTCTCTCCCTCTGTTCCTCTTAACAAGAGGGAAACGTCTTTGCAGTTTCTTCATCTGCGCACATAGTGGCGGCACCAAATAGCTTAACTTTGAAGAAAAACTTGGTGCTTCTGGAAGCCACTACCTCTGCATATTGCTAAAATTTTCTCTTTGTGAGAATGCTTGTTTCGACATGCTTCAAACATGTTTGCACACTAGGAAAAAATCACTTGTCTATTTTTAAATTGACAATATTTCCCTGTTGGCCAATCACCTGTTACCTAATTTGTATTACAGAAATACACATTCAAATCACTTCAGCTTTTCTAATAGATTATTTATCTAAACATGCTACAACATAGTGCATTATAAGTCAATGGATCCTTTTGCAGACTTCATACAAGTTTCTTAAACCTTTCCATTTGTAAATGTAAAAATGTTGAGCATTACCTAATAGGATTCCTGGAGAACATGTGTTTATAGTATTAGCAGAGTAATGTATTTATTATCATTAACTTCTGTAGACAAAAGATGAACTTCTCAGTAAATCAAACCTATAAGAGCTAACTAGCTATTTTAAACATTATAATATGGATGTTGATTGTTTTTACATTTCATTATGAAGTTTAAGTTTTGGTTATCAACATTATTAAATTTGCCTTTGTTAGAAATATAATGTTAAACAAAAACAGTTGCTTCCAGTATTTGGAAGAAGTTGACTTTGAGGGGAATGTATAGACTCTAAACTAATACTAACATTAGTGTTTATCTACTAGTGTGACATAAAACTACCATTCACAAATTATTATTAAAATGAACTGAGAACCTAATTTGAGATTACAAATAACTTAGAAAACAATGATGAATTCCAATATGGAGTCAAGAATAGAGTCTTTACTACAAATGGAATCTCAGTAGAACCTTGACACATTTACAAAATATTTTGATGCCAAATATATCTCACAAATTATTCTGTCAGAGGTTATCATGGAACAAATTCAAGTAAAGGGAAAAAAGAACAAGTAACATAAAATACTAAGTGGTCACATTAAAACAGAAATAGATACTCACTGCTTCACAAAGCCAGAAATAGTCTCAGCCATCTAGTCCAATTTCTTCATTTTACAAATTAGAGCTCAGAAAAATCAAGTAACTTTCTTAAGGTTATATAGTCCATGGTTGGCATAGACAGTACTAGTCTCTTAATTTCTAGTGTTGTACCCATTCATCTTCTGTATCATGTTTTCATATCATGTCAAGTAAGAGGAGGCACAAAATGGAGCATACTATAAACATATATACCACAGTCAAGGCCAAATGTTAGCTATAAGCCAAAGCACAAAAGATATTTCAAAAAGAATTTTTGAAATTTTCCATTGGTTAGGAAATCAGTTATATCCATGAGCGGCCAGTGGCAAATTAAAATATCTTATGCATTACACATTGACTGCCATTCTTCTTTTTGTCTTTCAAACTAAGTTCAGCCAAAATTTCAATGTAAATACAGTTATGACAAAAGAATAACACCTTGGGCTTCCCTGGTGGCGCAGTGGTTGAGTGTCCGCCTGCCGATGCAGGGGACACGGGTTCGTGACCCGGTCCGGGAAGATTCCACATGTCGCGGAGCTGCTGGGCCCATGAGCCATGGCCACTGAGCCTGCACGTCTAGAGCCTGTGCTCCGCAATGGGAGAGGCCACAGCAGTGAAAGGCCCGCGTACCGAAAAAAAAAAAAAAAAAAAGAAGCAGTAAATTTCATTAATGAATCAGAATGAAGGGACAATATCAACACTGATAGATATCCATCTGTCTATCACAGTCTTCTTTCCAACTTTAAAAACAAGTATTTAATATTATAACTCATCCATGACTGGATTTGGAATAACTGGAAACTAATTTATGTTTTCAGATATATAAATAGTGGGTTATTTTATACTACATTTAATTTAGTCATTAGCTTAGAGTTAATAAATATGTATTTTGTCCAGATGTTTACTGGTATTATAGTAAATTATAATTTATGTACTTACAGATTGTCTTCACATGCAGGCAGCAGGATAAACAAACCAGGTACCATCCATTCTGGATTGCTCTGGAATATGGAAACCCAATCTTCTTCAGCTCGGGATGGCCTAGGGTACACCACTTCATCAGAAGAAATTGCGTTCATCATCTGTCATCATGTATCACTGGGAACGCACAGCACTTCCCCATATTATTCATTTTCTTACAAACAACCCTGGAAAGTAAATACAAACAACTCATTTTCAGATGAAGACATTGAGGTCTCTAACTGGAGGATGATGTAGACTCCACAAGTCAGCAACAAAAAAGAGATTAAAAACAGTCTCTTAACCAAATTACATTGCTTACCTGCTGATACACAATACCTCATTCAATGACTCACATTATCCAGTATGTGGTTGAGTTTTCCCATTCACTTTTGATCTAGTAACCTTGAGATTTTACACCACTTAAGTTTTATTATTTGGAAATTACATTTAATTTATCCCCACAAATACATTGGAAGCGAATAAATGTAATGTAAATCAGTAATCAGGTGGCTTTAAGACTGCCTTTTAATTAGACCTGGGTAATTTGTCTAACAAATATATCACTGTGCAATAAAATTAATGTGTACAATAAATTCTAAAGTGACTCTTCTGCCATTGGAAGACTGTAAAGCATGCTGCATACCAAGTAGTATCAAAGTGTTCCCTGGGCTGCAGACTTCCTGCTCTGAGCGTTTTTTCTCATTAGGGAGTTAGACCTAACTCGACTTGCACACATGTTCTCCTGGTGTCATGAGTAACCCAAAGCAGCAGTATGACCAAAGATTTCCTGTGGAGAGATTTAGTTATGCCTCCTACTGTTAATATCTTGCCCAGTCCTCAAGCCTTTCTGTTATTAAAAATTATCATGGGCTTATTCATGAGCCATCTCAAAGGGGTTCTTTGTCAGCCACATCAGTATACCTGACAGAGATGATGATAGAAGCTGGCAGAAGGAGAAAAGGGATCAATGGCTCCTCCTTGTTCAAGAAACTCCAACATAGTGACAAAAGTATCCAGTAGGTTAATCCTTTCTAAGCACATGAAGCTTCATAAACCTGCAAAAAAGTAGGGTCATATTGACAATGAGCAGGTCTGTCTTCAGCTCTCAAATGTGTTTGCAATCTGACTTTCCATTCCTCAGAGGCATCGTTAGTAAAATGGAGTTAATACTAGTATCTTTCACCATAAATTAATAACTCAGTTCTGTTCTTCAAATACTTTCTTCCCCCAAATGTTTAAGATATTACACTTTGTCAGCTACTGATGAATTTGTTGGAAATTTTGGAAACTTTCTTCAAAGAATACCACTTGGCTTTATTTTCTTGAATTATTCAGATAAATGTCATTGCCCTGTATTAAATTTTAGTGATTACTAGCAAAGTTCATTAACTTCAACATAGAGCTTTTAAACTCAATCTAGAATATTATTTATTTAAAGTATGCTATTATTAGTAACATTACTGTTATTACTATTGCCTGTATTTAAAACTATCACTTATGGCATACATACCATAGGACACACTATGCCAGGCCTTTCATTGACATTATCCTACTTAATACTAATAAAACAAAAATTACATGGAGAATGTTTTAGCCTCATTTTTCAGATTTAGAAACTGAGCTTCAAAGAGGATAATATGTCTAAAGATACCTTGGCTAATTACCTGGCAGAGCAGAACTCAGCTTTATCTGAGTCCAGTATCCTATCTATTCAGAATGTGATCTTATCTACAAGGGTTTTGAAGAGTCTTATGTTAAGATTTAAAAGCTCTGCTTTTCCATTTCATTCAATTATAAAGTCAACGAGTATTTTCTGAGACTCCTAAGTGCGAGGCAAGAATTGCCATGCAATGGAGAGGAAAACAGACCTGATTCCTACCCTCAACGAGTTTACAAACCTATAATCACACCAATAAATAGAAATTGCCAACGGTGACAAGCGTTCGTAGAGTTTCAGAAAGATAGGTATTTGCAGCATCTCTGGAGTAGGGTGGGGTGCAAAAGCCATTTTCAAAGAACAGAAAAACATTCAGTAACCAAAGCTACCCTGGGGCAAGATGAGGCTGAGTGAAATCACCTTTGTGACCAGGTATAGAGAAGGACACTGCCAAGGAGAAGAATGGAGTCCTATTAGGTTGCTAATATGAACCAGCATAATTAACTCTCACAACTGTGTGTAGAGAGGATGAATCATTAGCCTCATCTTATCCACGTGGAAATGGAAATTATATGACCATCCAGGCACAGAACCAGCAAGCAGAAGGGCTGAGAGTTGAATTTGGGTGTGCCTCTCCTGAAAGCTGGCACATTTTTTCACATTACTCTGCCCGGGGACGGCCTGCTGGGCAGGCTGCTTCAGAAAAACACATGTCAGTGACCATCAGCTAAAACTTCAAAGCTGATGAAAGCTGATTAAGAACTGCTTCATGATAGAGCTCCATTGAAAAGCCTCTTGGAATGACAGGAGCCAAAGGATAGGGATCTATCAAAAGTGAAAATCATTTATTTAAATTACTCCTGACACAAAATAATGCTTGGATGTGAATTACAACAAAAATACCAATCCTTGACTGTATTTTTTGCACTCTAAACTCCAATTCAATGCACATCTTTGAAACAATGCATTCTAATCACCTCAGTCTCAGGAAGTGCTACCAGTTTCACTGTGCTTCTCCCAAATGGCTGCAGACTAGGAACCTAAACACATACAGAGTCATTGTGGCAATAAGGATGAATATTTGCTAATGTTTCCACAGTACCTCTGTGTAGTTGCTGGAATAAATTCATTTGTCCTTGCACTATCAAGTTTGAATTAGGAAATGTGACGCAGTTTTACATAGATTCGCAGCATATCCTAAAGCTAAAATAAGTGTTTCTACAAGACCCATATCCTAAAGTCACATAAGGTTCCTTGTTGGAAATCCTGCTCTTGTTTGTGCAAATATCTTCTAAAGCACAGCACAGGAATGTTGAGATCATTCAAACTCATTGCTGATTCAAACTCATTGCTTGAGTCCCTCTGGAGACTCTCCAGCAGGCCCCCCAGTCTCTCTAGAGTGCTTGCTGAAATAACCTTCCTTCCTATAGTCATTTCTGAAAGCCTTCCTCATTCTTCAAAGTCCAGTGTAAATAATGAATATTTTAGCAAGTTTCCCAGATGTCCTGCTCAGAATCATTTTTCCTCCCTATACTCCCATGGGTACAGTATCTCTACTGTTATACCTGTTTCAATGTGACATATTAGAATTGTGTTCTATCTCCTCTACTCACTACATTTTAAGTTCCTGAAAGTCACGGATGACATATTTCTTCTCCTCCCCTCCCCACTGCTCAGCAGAGGACACGGTACAAAGACTGTATTTGTTGACTTATAGACTCTCCTTATCTTAAGAATCTAATTCTATACAGTCACACATTTGCTTTATTATTTACAACTATTTATTATGATTTTTGGAGATATGTCCTATAATGAAAAATGTAGGATATTTGGCTATCTCTGAGATAGCCAAATTCTGTATTACCTTCACATAGTGCCTACCATAATGTCTTTGGCACACTCCAAATTCTGAATACACACACACACACACACACACAAATGCAAAACACTATTATAGTCTAACTAGACTTCTCCCTAGATTGTGGGCACCTCCACATGTTCTTACTTCTGTCCCTCTCTCTGGACAGTTAATTGACTAATGTTGCTTGTCTAACTGTGGAGTAGATTCTCCAGAAGTCATGGAGGACAAAACAATATTATCTCTAACAGAGTTGTATCTAACTACTGTATAGCTGATAGAACCTTGAAAATTGTAAGAACCCCTTTGGTTTGTAGACGATAAAATTGCAGCCAGTGGAACTAAGAGAATTGCTGAATACTCATTCAATGACAGAATCAGGACTCCTTATTCGCAGCCTGCTGATCTCAAAGGTCTGATATTTACAAAATATAAAATGCTGGCTTTAATAACTCAAGAAGATGTTTCCACAATTCTGGAATATTTGTTTTACATATTTTTTAAGTCAAATTTATTGAGGTGTGATTTATGTGCCATGACTTTCATCTATTTTAATTGTACATTTATATGAAGTTTGAAAATGTGGACAGCTATGTAACCATCACAAAAAAGATATAGAGCATTTCCCTCTCACCAAAACCTTTCCTCAGGCCTATTTTCGGTCAATTTCCATTCCATTTGCTGGGTCCAGGCACCCACTGATGTGTTTTCTGTCATTGTAGAATAATTTTGCCTGCATTAGATGTTCATGTAAATGGTATTATTTGGTATGTGGACAAAAATGTCTGGCTTTTTTCACTTAGCATAATTTGAGATTCATCAATGTTGTTGCTTATATCAGTAGTTGATTTTTTGTTAATTAACAAAACTCCAGACTTGATTTGGATTTCACCAGTTTTTCCCTTTATATTGATTGATCACTACAGTAAATTTCAGAGAAAGGATAAATAAACTGCAGTGGGTTTCGTAAAGAATATACAAAATGAATGAACTGAAGAGCCAAGTCATGATTTGGGTGAAGAACATTCAAACTCAGAGAAAAGCAGATTAAAATGCCTCAGTGCTGATGTGAGCATAGTATGACAGAGGAAAATCAGAGTTCTGAAGAGAGAGGCTGAAGAAGACAGAAAAAGAGTAACAGTAGTGGGAAATGAGATGGAGAAGTAGCCAGAGATCCATCCATATAAAGTTGTACGTGCCGTGGAAATGTTTTAAATTTTATTCTAAATAGGATGAGTCACAATAGAGTGTTTCAGTAGGAGAGTAACATGATCTGATTTGTTTCAAAGAACACCTGCATCTTCCATTTTAACATAATGGCAGAAAAGATATAAAGAGAAACATATCCAAGTACAACACATTATTTTTTTTTAAGCTGTAGGCAAAGGAAAGGAAATCCACTAAGGTCAGAAACAATAAGAATCTATACTTTAAGTTTTGGTCCTGCATTAAAGCTAGAAATGTCTGTCCTTCCCTGGTAGATGAGAGCTGGGATTTAACAAGCTGAGTGCACTGAGGACTTTAAAGAGAAAAACCTAGGAAGTCTGATTAGAGAACACTGATAACATTGGAGACCCTGAAACACAGATGTTCAGTGGGTGAATCAGACTCCCATAGAGGGAGACGGTGGAGGAAAAACACAAAACTTGAACTTGACTTTGGGTTTTATGATAACAATGAAAAAGAATTACTCATTGAAATTTCAAGTCCCCGTTCACACAGGTTTGCTTCTGATTTCATCTTAGCCAAATGGTCCTAAAATAATCCAAGCTGAAAATTTACCACCCATGTCTCTGTTATTTCCATGCACGGGTGAAAGCAAATGAATGAAGATACATACAACTCAGGACTCAAAGAATTGCCACAGAGTTTCAAGGAATGTGAGCTCACAATAAAAACTTGTTAATGTTAGGAGGAGACAAGCTGATATTAAGATCATTAACAAAAACAAACTACAGAATCTGCCCAAAATAGAAAGATGATATTAGAATTTTCCAGTACTAAATATAAAATAAACATTTTAAATATATACAAACAAAAAAGAAAATATTTAAATGTATGATGAATGAATAAGAATTTATCAAAATTGACAAGAATATTTGAAAATAAAACAACTATGAGGTACAAATATGCAAATAAAAGTAATGTTATGGGTTAACAGCAGACTAGAAAAAGGTGGAAAAAACTGATAAATGGAATTATAAGAGTACAAAACAGGCAACACAAAGATAAACAGGAAATTTGAAGAAAGAATGAGAAGATGTAATATAAGACTTACTAGAGTATCAGAAGGAGAGAATAGAAAAGAGATAGTAGTTGAAAATTTTCCAAAACTGAAGAAAGAGTGAAATTTTCAAAATTCAGAAACTTGAATGAAACCTAAGGAGGGGAAATTGAAAAGAAATCTATACAAAGTCATATCATACTGAAAATGTAAAATATAAAAGACAAAGAGAAGGTATTAAAACAGCAATCAAGTTTTAAGAGATTATAAACAAAGTTAATTCAAAGAAAATATAATTAGAATGATAGCTAATTTCTCAATAACTATAATAAAAAACAGAAGAATGCTATTTTCTGATACGAGAGAAACTAATTGTCAAACTAGTACTCTGTATTTGGCTAACAATCTTCAAAAGTAAGATTGAAATATAGATATTTTCAGAACCCCAGAAAGAGAATTTACTATAACTGGATCACAAAACAGAGTTCTAAGGAATCTACTGATACTTAAAAAAATAGAACTTATTGATACTTAAAAAAAAATAATCAAGAAAAAAATGTCAGGGATTAAAAAACTGATAAGCAAAGAAAAACAGTAAGCTGGGTAATTAAGCTATACAATCATTAACTACACTATAAAAATTATTAGATAATAAGAGAGTATTAAAGTTTGCTGAATGCAAAATTACATTAAAAGACAGTTAAAGTTTATTAACCAGGAGGAAGAATTAGAAAATGCAATTTGCTCAGAATAAATTCCACCTAAAGATATATAAGTTTTTATGAAAAAATTATAAAATTTATTAAAATTAAAAAGACCTAAAGGGAGGCATATACCATTCTATGGATAGTAAACATTCAATGCCATTTCTACCAAAAACAAACAAACAATTTTTCGTGGTACATGGGAAGCTGATTCTAAAATGTATGTGGAAGAATGAAGGGCCAAGAATAGCCAAGACCCTAGAAGGAAGAATTATTTTGATAGTGAAAAACAGAAAATAAGCAAATTTTCCAATGATAGCACAATGCCTAAATATATTATTATAGGGATCATAAAAAAACCTCTCCTGGGCTTCCCTGGTGGCGCAGTGGTTGGGAGTCCGCCTGCCGATGCAGGGGACACGGGTTCGTGCCCCGGTCTGGGGGGATCCCACATGCCGCGGAGCGGCTGGACCCGTGGGCCATGGCCGCTGGGCCTGCGCGTCCGGAGCCTGTGCTCCGCGGCGGGAGGGGCCGCGGCGGTGAGAGGCCCACGTACCGCAAAAAAAAAAAAAAAAAAAAACCTCTCCTTAGGATCTGAAATTCCCTCCATGTAACTCCCTATCACCATATAATAATTTTTTCTTGTTATGGGAAGAGCACTTTATCTTACTCCATTGTGCTAGGTAAATTTGGCAAAGTTCCTTTTTTTTTTTTATCCCCGTGTAAGATGTTTATATATTTGCACTGAGGAGGGATGAATAACATGTGTAAATTCTCTTGGTTTATGTTCTTAGGGACTCTGCTGGCTCATCATATTGAATATATATTTCCCTAACCTAATTATAAAACATCAATACAGTTACTTAAGATCTGATAGAATTCTTTAGGACTTGACCCTGGAAAGTTTTAATGTTGTAGATATTCACTGCTTGTTCAGATCTACCCATCAAACTTCTCTGCTCTCCAGAATGAACTCTATGATCTACTTCAGGCCTTTGATTTTTCTTTACAGTGTTTTAACATAAACTTCAGCTCTACACATTTTCCAAGCTAGCCATTCATGCCAGTTTATGTTACATATTGAGATATATAATCACTACCATTTAATTTGTTTTATTTATTAAACCTACTGAATCATCTTATATAATAAGCAGATCAATGGATACGGGAGCTCTTTTAGTTAGGATGGCTAAGCAAGTCCTATTTGAGGTGACATTTGAGTACAGACCCGAATAAAGTAAGGTATTGAGGATTGTGCAACGCTGGGCAAGAGCATTTCAAATAGGGAAAACAGCAAGTGCAAAGAACTTGAGGTAAGAATTTTTAACATGGTGCCTTTGAGGGACACCAAGAAGGCACCGTAGGTAACAGAGTGAGGAGGTAGGAAGTTGTAGGATGTAGAGTTAGAGATGTACTCACGGGCAGATCATGTAAGGTCATGATGAAGACTTTAAACTTTGTTCTGATTATAATGCACAGGAATAGGAGGATTCTGATGAGGAAACTAGCAGGATTTGATTTACATGTTTGAAGGTTCACTCTAGTTCAGCTGCAAAGCGGAGAGCTGACATTAGAGAGGTAAGAGAACAAGCAGTTAGATTACCATCAATCTAGTTCAGGGTAGAGATGATTGTGGATTAGAGTGTGGGGTAGCAGTGGTGAGAGGTGGTTGAATAAAGGATATATTTTTAAGTTACAGCCAATAGAGCTTTTTGGTTGATGGGTGTGGAGTCCTGACACCAAAGTTATACAGAAGTACTAAGCCCCTGGGAGAATTAAACTTCTTTTAGTAATGGAGGTAAATGGGGATGCCAGGTACGGTGGAATTATTTCTGAGGATCTTTTAAAGGCAAGTGGACACCCAGTTCCAATTCCAGCCTCTCCTTTGAGAGATGGATTTGCCTAAGCAATTTTGTTAAATAATTGATACAGTGTTGTGGTAGATACAGAACAGAGCATGGGAATATGAATTATCACTCAGAGTGCATGAGGTTCCAGGGCCTCAGTGAAACTGCTCTGAACTGTGCTGAGCTCAGAGGAACAGGTGTACTATAAGGCACTCAAAGAGCATCTTGAGACATCTTTTTATCCAAATAAGGTATTTCACTGTCTTACCCCTACAAAGAGTTGATTCAATTGTCCAACCTGTGAAACTTTTGTTTGCAAACCAATTTTTAACATTCTATCCAAAGAAGCATTATCAGATGCCTTATCAAAAAAGTCATATTGCTTTTTCTTTCCCAGTAGCACATACTAAGTGTTCCTTTAGAGAAAATAATACTTTCCCTCAGTCTCTGCAACCTGACAATTAGCTGTCTTGTCTGAAGTTTCCTTATCCTCATAAACATATAAAAAGCATCAGAATAACTACACTTTTTTTCTCCGTATGGAGTGACACCTATCCTGTGATTAATGTGTATTGTTTGACCATCCAGTACCCCTTTCTCTGGGGAACTTCCCCACCTTTATTCAGTAAGACTCCAGCAGGACTCTCTATAACTTACCTGTTTTCTTCAGTGGTGGTGGGTCAGCCCCATGATGTAGACCTGACCAAGCATGGTACTCAGATTCCTGCCCAAAGTGGTCTATAAGGTGGCATGTGTCCCAAATAGCACTATTTGCAGTCCTATATAAGATTATATTTATCAAGGGGTAGGAAAGAGAGGATGTGATTTTTACCTAAATTAATTAAATTATAAAATTAATTTATCTAAAATTAAAAGCTTAAATTTAATGTGAGCCCAATCTGTCAGTGGTCATAATTTCTCCCACATGGGAGAGAGTCTGAGAATAAAAGCAACACAGAGAAATGAAGAACCAAGAGATGAAGTTAAATATAGCCCTGACCACAGCTTTCAACATACGACTCCATATGTACCTCAGCAAGTTCTCCTATTTGTTTTATTTGTCAGTTGTTTTATTAGGAATCTGTTTTTCTCTAATAAGTTAGCCTAAAACATTGCAGCTTAAAATGACAAACATGAATGACCTTACACAGTTTCTGAGAGTCAGGAATCCAGCCGTGGATTAGATGGGTGGTCTGACTTAGGATTTCTCATGAGGTTGCAGATAAGATCTGCTCATCTGAGCAGATCATTATCTGAAAGCTTGACTGGGGCTGGAGGATTTTTTCCAACATGACTCATTCACTCACATGGCTGTTGGCTAGAGGCCTCAGTTCCTCACTGCCTTTTCTCAGAACGCCTCAGTTCCTTATCACATGGATTTCTCCACAGAGTGGCTTGAGTGTCCTCATGACATAGCAGATAGCTTTCCTTGGAGTGAGCAGTTCAAGAGAGAGCAAAGTAAGAAACTACCACGTCCTTCATGATTTATCCTCAGAAGTCACATACCATCACTTCTGCTATCATCTATTGGTCACAAAGACTAACCCTGACACAATGTGGGAGGGGATGACACAATAGCTTTAAGAAGCAGGAAATGTGGTCACTGAAGCCATCTTCAAGGATGAATGCCCGATTCTGCAAACACATATACATTCCTTTTTATTTTTTTCTTCTAAGCTACTGTGTTTTGGGTTTCTGTCACTGGAGGCCGAAATAGAGTTCTGCCTAATATATAATCACCAAACAATCCTCCCACCCAGCAAAATCTACTCTATTTTCAAACATTTTAAAAATAGAGGCCGTAGGGAATATCCTAGAAAGAAACCCCAAACATATAAGTAGTGTTATTATATGTGACATTTTGACTTTCTGAGCTTCATTTCCATCTAAAAAACATCTGGACCAGACTTTCTACCACTGTGAAAATCAAATGAACACAAACAATATAGTTGTTACTTTTAAAAATGAATATTTAAAAGTTTACAAATCTTTCATGTATCTTTTTTTTTTTTTTTTTTTTTTTGCGTTACGCGGGCCTCTCACTGTTGTGGCCTCTCCCGTTGCGGAGCACAGGCTCTGGACGCGCAGGCTCAGTGGCCATGGCTCACGGGCCCAGCCGCTCCGCGGCATGTGGGATCCTCCCGGACCGGGGCACGAACCCGTGTCCCCTACATCGGCAGGCGGACTCTCAACCACTGCGCCACCAGGGAAGCCCATGTATCTTTTTTTTTATTCAATGATTATAATAATCCTGTGAAGTAGATAGGTCAGGTATAGCTTTCAGCAGTTTTCAGATGAGGAAATGGAAGGGAAAGGTTATTATTAACCCAAGGTCAATGTAATCCAGTTGATAGAGCGGCATAGCTGTGCATCTATCAATCTAGTTTGTGCCATATTGTCCTTCTGCACTCTTGCATCAAAGTCATTCCAACCATAATAAATGTCCTCTTCCTGTTTCAGCACTAGCTCCCTCCTGAAAATGTGACTTAGCCTCAACTGTGCAAGTTTAATAAACTAATATGGACTGTCCTCCAGTCTGAATAGTCATTAGTTTTAAGCCCTTCATTTATGAGAAACTGACACGTTAGCTCTATTTCCAAGGCTATACTTTCCCAATACCGTATTCTGAGGTTTTGTTTCTTGTTTTTGTTTTTTTTTTTACAAAGAAAGAGAAATGTGCTGGTACATCACAGAAACAAGGACAGGGAAATAAAACTTCTTGCTTTACAGTATAAGGTGTTACAATTTAACAAGAGTAATGCTGTAATAGGAAGGTATCAGAAGTGGGGAGACAAAGAAGGCTGCTGTTTCTCCTGCAAGTCCTCAGAATGTCTCCTTGCTCATCTGCTTAACAATCAGATGCGAATATCTACAGAATGAAGCCCCTTAGGTACAAGAAGACAGTGTTACAGATTCATAGGGCAGCGTGTGACAGCCTTTCACTCCCAAACACAAGCTTTTGCCTGTGCTTTTTAAACATAAGTAGCACGTAAGAGCACATTAAAATTACACAATGTAAGACATTTTCATTTTAAGTCTCATTGAATCTATTTCTGACACATATAATGCAGTAAATGAACCGATAAAGAAAAATCATAAATTCTCAGAGAGGACTTATGATATGAGCCATGTTATCTCTTCTGTGAAGTTAATTACTTCCTCTGTTTTTTGGCTAAAATCTCAACCCTTTTTCTAACGTCCCTTAAAAATTCCCTTCACTTTCTCCCCAAGATAGCACTACATTTCCCTGATCCACAATAAGCTCTTACTCATTTTATAAAGTATTATCATCCCTTCTCAGAAAATCATTGAAAATAGAAAAGAAAAAGTGCTGATTGTCCTTCTCTTTTGGTGGCAATAACAATTTTTCCCCATTGAATAGAAGTGATAAAAAGAACAAAATTCAGGTCCTCCCAGCCAGGCGAATGAACTCACAGGAAATTATATAGTAAATTATACAGTAACATCTAAGCTTTGTGTATTTATATATGAAAAAGGCATCAGACTAAGTGAATTGAAATGACCTATCACCCAGACATTTTATTTATTTAAAAATACTACTTGCTGAAATTGAAAAAGCAGAACATTTTGATAAAGATGAAATTTTACTCTTTTAAAACATTATTATCAAAAGATTACCCAAACTCCACTCCTGACTACCACCCTTTTTTTAGCCTCAACCTTCTCACACATCATTGTCCTCAGCAGTGTACAGTAAGGTGACATAACATGTATGCCTGGAATGGAAGGATGCTCAGGACAGAAGGGAATCAGAGAGGGTGTGATATTAGAGAAGGCAATTCAATAGCAATCTTAAAAGGCTCAAAGTTCAAAGACTTAGCGTTTTGAGATATGAAATAAATGAAAATGAGAAAAAGTCCTGAGTATGAAAGTAGACAAAAAAATTACCTTGTCAAAATGCCATGCATCCATCAACGGTAGAATCTGTAAATAAATGGTTGCAAATGGTTGCAAATGGAATCCAATATAGCAGAAAAAATAAACAAATTGCAGCTAAGTACAACAACATAAAAGGATCTTAGGAAAATAATTTTGAGTGGCAAAAAAATTGTAGAAAAATATATAACAGAATGATTCAATTGAGTCACATAAACTTCAAACACTTAATCTAAACAAAAGATTGGGATATAAACATAAAATTAAGCTATATAGAAAAACAAGGGAATAATAAACCCGAAATTCAAGACAGTGGTTACATCCGAGGGTGAAGGAAATGGAACGAGGACTCAGAGAGGAGTGTTTATGACCTGAAGGGAATGGATTTCTTTGTGTGTTGGGTGGTAGATACACAGGTGTTCCTCGTGCATTGCTTTTTAAAATCCTTGCATGTATTTAAAAGTATCCTTTGGATTTTATTTATATCTAATTTTTTTTTTTTTTTTTTGCTGTACGCGGGCCTCTCACCGCTGCGACCCCTCCCGCTGCGGAGCACAGGCTCCGGACGCACAGGCCCAGCGGCCATGGCTCACGGGCCCAGCCGCTCTGAGGCACGTGGGACCCTCCCGGACCGGGGCACGAACCCGTGTCTCCTGCATCGGCAGGCGGACTCCCAACCACTGCGCCACCAGGGAAGCCTATTTATATCTAATTTTTAAAAAACAAATTTTAATAGTGTCATGTACCTTGATACTGACTAGCCCTTGAACAAACACTGACCATCTAAAGAGCTAGTTCCTGAAACTGAAACTCAAACTGAGAAGACAGGCTTTGGGTCCCATGCTTTTGGATCCGAATGTTGAGGAAGGATGTCTAAGATATACTTCTGAAGGTTGTTTGCTGATGTGGTACCCAGCACAAGGAGGAAAGCCAGAAATGGAATTCTGCTAATTCTGGGAAAGCCAGAAAGTCAGGAATTCCTAGGGAGAAAGTCAAGTCCTAGTTTAGACAGTTATTTTTAGTAGTTTGTTTCTGAGAGACTATTGTTTTTTAATGAACATACTCTAGAAATCCATATTTTCAGCACCACAGAAATAAATAGCCCCTTATCTTGACCTGTGTAAAGTCAGGAGTGTACTAGAAAATCTTTAGTTCCATGCACTAATCACAGATTTATCAGAAATGACTATTGCATAATGTATACTCAAGCAGAGGATGTAGAACTGACAAGTGATAATGCATATATTCCTGTTTTAGAAATCAATCTCTAGATAAAGTTCCTTTTTTTTTTAGCTGAACATTCAGAGTTGCTTCTGATGGAAGGTGATTTAAATTTATGACTAAATTTCAGGTTACTTCTCCTGAGACTGCTATCAAATTTCCCTCCAGTATTGAACAATATTCTGGAAGAATATAATCTTTTAGATATTGAGAGAAAAACCTTATCAATAATATAGTTAGCATAATTCTTTCCATATAATGTCTATCCTAGATTAGAATTCATGAATTCCCACAGCAATTTTTTAAAAAAGGGAAGATAAAATCCAATTTTATGTTGGCTAATTTACTCTTTATAGTTATAGTTTATTGGAAGCAAAGAGAAAAAGATAGTACAGGCATACCTCAGAGATACTGTGTTCGATTCCAAACAACTACAACAAAGCTAATACCACAATAAACAGATATGCACAGATTTGTTAGTTTCCCAGTGCATATAGAAGCTATGTTTATGCTCTACTGTGGTCTATTAAGTGTGCAATAGTATTATGTGTAAAAAACAATGTACATACCTTAATTTTAAAATATTTTATTTCTCAAAAATGCTAACCACCATCTGAGACTTCAGCGAGTCGTAATCTTTTTGCAATAGTAACATCAAAGATCACCAGTCACAGACCACCCTAACAAATAACAAAGATTAAAAAGCTTAAAATATTGCAAGAGTTACCAAAATGTGACACAGAGACATGAAGTGAGTAAATACTGTCAGAAAACTGACGCCTGCAGATGTGCAGGATGCAAGGCTGCTACAAACCTGCAATCTGTAAAAAAAAAAAAAAGCAATATCTGTGAAGCACGATAAAGCAAAGTGCAATAAAACAAGGTATGCCTGTATCAGTTCCAAGCGATCAAAGAGAAATTTCTGGAGTTAAAATATATATGTATGATTATACAAATATATGATACATATATGCATAAGCATATATATTTATATATAAAATATATAAGAGAACAATAAAGATGGAAAACCAAAGACAAAAATCACAGAATCTTAAGGGAGGGTAATGAGCCAGATTAAAAATGTCACAAACATTATCTCGAGGCATACAACATTCTGTTTACAATGGAAGAGTGGGAGGGTGATTAGAATGGAAGCGTCCATTTAATATATATGTACTTACATGTATGATATATACATGTAATACTCTCACATACATAGGTAATATATAATATATTTTTATATTATATATACATAAACAATCTCACACACTACAACAGTTAACTAAAAGTTTTTGCCCTTATATAGAGCCAACATAATTAATATCAATCACAATTGGCTTTTCTTTTTGCTGATTAGCAGGCCCACCTGGACGCCAATCAATGTTGCTGGTCTATAGGATGCTACCCCTGTTATTCATACCGAACACCTTCCAACGATTCTTTAAAATCATGTATCAAACACAAAAGCCATAGCAGTCAGAGGGGTACATTGCAGATGAGAACAGTGACAAGTTGGGAGAAGGAACAAATGGATATATTATTTCCACTAAAATCTCATATTTACTTACTTTTTTAAGAAGCATACCCTCCGCCCAACCCAGAAGTCTGCAGAGAGAGAATTCAGATCTAAAATCTTAACATGCTTCCTAGGATCAAATCAAGTCCCAGATGAATGGAATGGTCAACCCAGATTTCTGGGTTCTTTAAACACTGGAGTCCTTGAAGAGAATGAGGTCTGGACTGAGGCCAGCTTGGAGGTCCTCCAGGCAAATCTGCTTTCTGCTTTCAGAGCTGATTCCTTAAGTAGTTGGTTCTAAATATGTAAGGATTGTTAAAACTAGGAACACCAATGAGGCCCAGCCAGACTTTATTGCAAACATAACATCACTCCCTTTCTGTATTGCTTTCATTGTTTGCATGACAGTAATCCAGAAATAATTTTCTCTCAACAAAAGATGTGTAATATGTGTTTAAAAAAATCTTTGTGAAGAATATCTGGTTTCACAGTTAAGAAAACATTAATTTTATGCCCATCGGCATTCGGAACAACCTCTTTTGTTAACATATTTGACTGTAGGATTATGCATCTATTTATTTATTTCACTAAATGCCAAAGCAGAGATTTCCAGAATTTCCACAGAATTGTTGTTATATAATACAAATATCCCTTCCTTCTTGATGAAGACTCTTTAACAATTACACATTAATTAACATGAAAACAGAGAGCAGGGATAAAATGGAATTTGTGATTTTAATTCTTACCTTACTCAGTCACCAGGTGAGCCCCACAATTTCTCTAAAATAACATTTAAGCAGAGAAAAAGTAGAGGTACAGTACCAACAAAAATCTGGGTGTGTCGAAAAAGAACACATTCCAAAAACTTCCTTCCAGGGATGTAGCCTCTATGATACCAAAACCATACTTTAAATCTAACAATTCCTCCAAATGAAAGCCTACAGTTAAAGGTATAATAAAGATGTCTTCAAAAGGATTGTACTTCACTACCTTCAGACCTCATTTATCATAAAATCAGAATGCTTTGTCCATCAACGGCTAGCAGAAGGTAATCCCAAAATGTTTGCAGAGAGAAAGTAAAAAGTGCTTTTTAAGCGCAGGTGTTCAACAAGTGTGTAAGGGTTTATGTGTGAGAATGAATGAATCACCGACCTGCCTCTAATGGCGTGGCTGAGAATTTGTGGGTAACACTAGGAAACAGAGGCATACCTCTGGCACTTGGTTACTCTACATCTTCTGGGTAGAATTAGAACAGAATCAGAAAATGATGGGCTAGCTCACCTGCCTCTACCCACAGCCTAACGAGGCACATGCCCAAATATATCTTTTTTGGAAGTAACAGTAAGATCACCGTGAAGTAGGTCAAATACCTTTGAAAATAATTTTCATAGAGGAAGGGTTCAAAAATAAGTGGAAAGGGATAAACTTCTAAGGACTCTTATTGCAAAGGTGTCTATGTCACAGTATCTATGAAAAAGGATCTGGAACAGAAATCCCACACACTTAGTGTATAGTAATTTGAAACTTAACTGTGAAGTGATTCTGATATACACAGCAATTTAGCCTATAAGAGAAAATGTATTCTGTTTCATCTTAAAAAAAAAATCACCTTAAATGTTTGTCTCACCCCACTACAGAAGGTAGTCATTGGGAATGCATAAGTTACTATTTAATGGGTACATAATTTTACAATAAGTCCCAGCCATCTGCTTCTTCCTCTAATTATGAGCTCAAGAAGGACATAATTCACTACATATGGTACAAAAGGCTGATGGAAAGGATTTAAGTATCATGTATAGCTTCTTTCTAAAATGTTCCTTTTCAAGACAACACAGTTTTCAGACTTAAAACACAAATCAGGGGAATTACTAGCTCACTTTGAAAATTAGCAAATGCTTCTGAAGGAAAATGGGAATTGATAAGAAGATTTTAATTATTTCATACAAAGACTCAACATTTTTGCATCCCATGTATTCTTTCATTGGAATCCATTCAAAGATGTGTTTTAGCAAAAAGAGGGAACTCGCCAAGAAATATAAGACAATGGGACTCAGAAAACAGAGAAACCAACACAAAGACAATAAAGTCCAAGAGGATAGATGCAGCAGTCTTTGAAAGGTCTGAGGCTAAATTGTACCAGGAGGATGGAGGATTCCTGGAGGTAGGTCACCAGGGAACAAAATGATACTGATAGATCACATTTGAGAATGAACAGATATACATAAATATAAGCAAAAGGTGAGGCCATTATTAACTCTAGGAAAAACAAAAGAATGCACAAAAAAGGAAGCATAGCATAGCACACTACTGTGGCAGAGACTATGGGTAGCCAATCCAATATTCACCTTCCCCTTGTTTCTTTCTAACAGAACTTCAGTTTATTTGGGGGCAGAAATGTGTTCAGCTGAAGAACATTTCCCAGCCTCCCTTGCAGGTATGGGTGGTCATGTGAAACTATTATGACCTATGGAATTTTAGTAGAAGCTGCTGTGTAAGACTTCTGGGAAAGCCCTTTAAAGGAGACACAGACTGTATGCCCTTTGCCCTTCCCAGACTTCCTCACCAGGAATACGATCGCCATGCCTGATGTAGTGGGACAATTCTGTCGCCATGAGGATGCAATATATGGTAAACCTGGAAAACAGGAAAGGTAGAAGGATCTTAGCTTGCTGATGACGTCTTGGAGTCTCCTAATGAGCCCTTAACTTCATGTTTTGTGAGAAAAATAAACTGCTAATTTGTTTGAGCTAATGTTTTCGAATCTGTGTTACTAGATGAACACAATTCCTAACCGAAATGATTATATTAAGAGGAAGTGGGGTGGGAATGTGTAAGAGAGGTAAGTCCTTTTTAATATATGTAGGATGTTAAAGATAATGTCTAAAGTTCATAAACCAAGAAATAGTGGTAAAAACACATTATGGAAAATATGAAAGTACATACCTGGGGAAATTTTACAAGTTGAAAGTGATTACTCCTAGAATGGAGTGGGATGGGGTAGGAATAACTATTTTTCATTACATGTCTTTAGTATATCTGTACTTTGAACATGTATTACTTTGATAAAAATTAAACTAATTAAAAAGAAACAAAAAGATAAAAACAAAACAAACAAAAAAAGAAAAGAAGATTTTGTTTAAATCTATGTTTTAACTCTCCAACTCAGAAAACATTTTTAATATCAAAAGTTGCAACGATAAGCTTGATTTAAATGTTACTTTCAGTTGGGATTTCTTTTTTTAAGGGAGAGGGGAATGCCAGAAACATTTCTCCATTTGTTCTGCACTCTTTCCCAGTGTGAAATTGATAGGAAGAAGTACAAAGCTAATGACAGGGAAAGGTGGGAATTAACAACACAGGAAGAGTTTTTGTTTGTTTGGTTTTGGTTTTTTTTTTTAGCGGTACGCTGTTGTGGCCCCTCCCGTTGCGGAGCACAGGCTCCGGACGCGCAGGCTCAGCGGCCATGGCTCACGGGCCCAGCCGCTCCGCGGCACGAGGGATCCTCCCGGACCGGGGCACGAACCCGCGTCCCCTGCATCGGCAGGCGGACCCCCAACCACTGCGCCACCAGGGAAGCCCCAGGAAGAGTATTTCTGAGCTTTTATTTTGACTAAGATGAATATTTACTGCTATTGTCTTGCCTTTCATTTGTCACAGTGACGATACAGCGCATACTATAAACCCTCGCATGAAGGATTCATTGTCTTTAATAAAGTGAGACAGCAGTGCCTACATATATTATCTTCAAGATCCTCTTCTGCTTGTAGAGGGGATGGTTGATAAATGGAAGTAAAGCTCCACGGAACAAACTGAGGAGAATGGCTATGCTATTCTATGGGCAACATTAGAAATAGTCTTACCGAGCTAATTCCCAAAACAGAACGGCATCATACACCTTTAGTGCCACACTTTGAAGAATTTCACACTTCAGTTCTCAAAATTAAGAAAAGTACCCCGGAGCTTTCTAGTGCTCCTTTTTCTTTACATTTCAATCAACCAGGATCACATTTATCAAATGGGGGTAGGGGTGGTGACGGAGGATCAATACAGTTTTTAAAAGGATACACAAGGAAATTAAAACTCTTCTGTTCCTCTACATGTTTTATCACTGAACAAAAGGAGGTGAGTGGGTATTTTGCTAGTATCACATGCTGCCAGCCGAATTCTTTCATCAGGTCTCCAGTTGAGACCTCTAACTGTGGAACACGCTGTGATCTTCCTGAGTGCAGGTGTCCAGGAAGATTCCTGGGTAGTTTTTACAAGTGATGGTGTTGGTTCTTTTTTAGCCGCTCGCTCTCATCATTTCCCATCTTCCTCAGGGGTGAGTACAAATCTCCCTGGCCTCTTGTTAAGTAAACAGATAAAACACATTCCATAGAAAATAAGCTAGAGAGGTGACATGGAAAAGGTAAGGTGCCCTCCGTTTTGTTCTGACTGTGAGACAAAATAAGGAGTGTAGTTTCTTCAAAATCTTTCCTGTTCATCATGTTGAAATGAAGAGAAACATTATTTGAACAATAAGGAAATTCTGGCCCTTCAAGTTGAGGATTTTTTTAAATATAAAAATATTCACTGTAATAGAGGGTGTGGCAAGAGAAGAACCTTGGAACAGGTGTGCACAGGCACTACTAGAAGAAAAGCATATTGGTCCATTTTGTAGAGACAACAACTTGGCATTATGCATGAGCCTTTCAATAAATTTAATTGCCTTCAATTTCACTTTGAAGACTCTGTCCTAAATAAAGTGGGAAAAATCTGATGTTCAACAAAGACATATGCTATTGAAAAAGCTAAAAGCAATATAAGCACTCAAAAATGTGAGTGACAAAATGCATCATGGAGCATTCAGACATGCAATAAAATCGTATTTCTTGAAAGAACAAAGGACTTAGTTATATGCTCATAGAAAATATTAAGTTAATAAAGATGGGATACAAAACTATGTACAACATAGCTATACATATAATATATTCCCATATATATTTATGAATACATCGTACATATGCATATAGTGTTTTCTAAAGAGATATGAAACACATAAACATTTACCTATATATGTATATTAAATGATATATGTAGTACAATATATTATATATGTCTAATATATTTGAGGTAGTTAGAAATACCTCAAATATTATTAGTTTTTGTTTCCAGATGTTAGCATTATAACTATAGGTGGATTTTTTTGCTTTCTATTTTTTGTACCATCCTGTATTTTTATAATTGGGTTGCATTTTTTATATTAGAAAAATAAATGTTAAAACTGTCTGGTTTAGTAGGCTGTACTTGAGAAGTCAGCATTTTTCATAGTACAAATCACAGTAGTTCCATAACTTTGAACAACCCAGTTAACTCCTCCAGGTGGGAGGGACTAACGTCCAGAACTAGATTCGTTAGCAGGAACAAGGCAAGCACTACGGAGTATACAGATATGGAAAGAAGTTCAGAAAGAAAATCACACGTGGGACACTATGTATATCTGGAGACTAACACTAACCACAAAATGGTGCCCAGACAGGTTGTCAACTTTGGGAAAGTCCCACCCTGAAGATTCCCGAAAAGATGGGAAGAGCAAGGAAGACAGATGTGGCTCCTAGAATAGGGGCTCTTCAGCGACCCAAGCAGGCCATATGGACAACAGCTACACAGTAGACTATCAGCAGGTTGCCACATTCCAGACTCTAGGACAGAACTTCAATCTCCAAAGATATGGATGATAGGAAAAGCAAGATTAAATAAGCATTGGAAATAAAATAAGGCATTAAATTCCTAGAAGTGTAATTCAAAGTAGAGATTGAGTCCCAGCATTAAGGGAGAAATGCAATACGGTCCTGGAATTAGAATAGTGGAACTTGGAGACAGGTCAGAGTAAATTCTAAAGCAAGCATGGCATGAATTGAAATATAAGGCCAGTTCAGGGTCAGGTTTATAAAAACAAAAGAAATGGTACTTGCTTTCAGACATATTATGTTTGATGGAATAGCAAAACATCATATGGAAATAGCCAAAAGACAGCTGACCTGGACATTAGATTAAGGTGAGCAATCCAACAGGAAAAAATATTTATAGTCATTGGCACAGAGATGATACACTGTTGTCTTTGCCCCCTCCCAAGATCTGTCAGTCTCTGCTCTTCTCTGCCCACTCTGCACGTTAGGAAGCTGATCTCTGTCGAATGTTTACCCAATCTTGCTTACCAGCTGGCTTCAGGTTACGTTTAGCCAGAGGAGGCAGAGACAGGGAATTACAGATGGTGGTAGGAGCAGGAAGTGGTCAGGGTACTTCTTTCTTTTTATTTCTTTTGCCATTTGATTCTTTTTTTTTTTAAATTGGAATATAGTTGCTTTACAATGTTGTGTTAGTTTCTGCTATACAGGAAAGTGAATCAGTTCTACATATACATATGTCCCTTTTAGATTCCCTTCCCATTTAGGTCACCACAGATCACTGAGTAGTGTTCCCTGTGCTATACAGCAGGTTCTCATTAGTTATCTGTTTTATACATAGTAGTGTATATATGTCAATCCCAGTCTCCCAATTCATCCAACCCTTGGTAACCATGAGTTTGTTCTCTACAGCTGTGTCTCTATTTCTGGTTTGCAAATAAGTTCATCTGTACAATTTTTCTAGATTCCACATATAAGCAATATTATACAATATTTGTTTTTCTCTTTCTGACTTACTTCACTCTGTATGACACCCTCTAGGCTTATCCACGTCTCTGCAAATGGTACTATTTCATTCCTTTTTATGGCTGAATAATATTCCATTGTGTATATGTAGCACATCTTCTTTATCTATTCCTCTGTTGATGGACATTTAAGTTGCTTCCATGTCCTGGCTATTGTAAATAGTGCTGCAGTGAACATCAGGGTGCATGTGTCTTTTTGAATTATGGTTTTTCTCTGGGTATATGCCCAGGATTGCTGGGTCATATGGTAGCTCTATTTTTAGTTTTCTTAGGAACCTCCATACTGTTCTTCTTTCACATCTTTCTTGCTTCTTCCTTGCTTCCACGTCTGGCTTCTGACAGTAACTGCCTCCCTCCATGACTATAGCTCCCACTTAGCAGTTACCTCCTGCCAGGTTTGAAGCCTCACTAGGCTCTTATAAGTTAGATTACCCACTTTTTCCTTCAGCCCTTGAAGTGGAGATAATTTCCCACCACCATTATTCCCTGAGTACTGCACCATCATTTTGTTGAAACTTTAACCCTGCCAATACCTCTGAAATCCTTTTATTAAAGACTTGTATTAAATAACCTGGGGATAAAATTACTTTTCTAATAATATCATGACTAAATCAGATGATGGGGAAAATTTGATGGGGTGTGTGGAAAGGCGTTTATATAAAGAAAAGATTCTTCTTTGATCTAGAGGAACTAGACAGTATTGAATATAGACACTTGGTATCTTGGGGACATAGACAAAGAGTGGTGAGGAATCTTAGAGAAACGAGATGTGACAACGTCACAGAAATGATGGGAAAAGAGAGGATGAGGAAAGTTTCAGTCAGTGACGTGAAATGCTTCAAAGAGGCCATAGAGAGTAAGAATAAGGGAAAGGGCATTTAATTATCAAGTAGGCATTCAGCGACCTTTAAGAGAAAAGAGTGTAAACAACAGAGGGCATATTCTCAGGGGGTGTGAAAAACGAGTAGTGAAGAAATTTGAACAGAAAATAGACTCCATATTTGTGGAGGCTTTGGAAATAAGGAAATTCAAAGTAAATGATAACCATAGTACAAGATAGGTAAAAGTTTGTTTCTTTGTTTTCAAAACAAAAGAGAATTAAGTGTTTGAAGGCAGAGAGAAACGGAAAGGGAGAAACTGAAGAGGGGTGGGGGTGGGAACAGTAGAGAGGACATCACTGCAAAGGTGAAGGGTTTAGCTTTGAGAAGAAAACACGGTTAAATGTAAACGTGCTACTCTTCAATTTCTTTTTTCTTTTTTAATTAATTTTATTTATTTATTTATTTATTTTTTCACTGTGTTGGGTCTTTGTTGCTGTGCACAGGCTTTCTCTAGTTGGACGAGCAGGGGATACTCTCCATTGTGGTGCACGGGCTTCTCATTGTGGTGGCTTCTCTTGTTTTGGAGCATGGGCTCTAGGCGCATGGGCTTCAATAGTTGTGGCTCAAGGGCTCTAGAGCGCAGGCTCAGTAGTTGTGGCGCATGGGCTTAGTTGCTCCTTGGCATGTGGGATCTTCCCGGATCAGGGCTCGAACCCATGTCCCCTGCACTGGCAGGCAGATTCTTAACCATTGTGCCACCAGGGAAGCCCCAATTTTTTTTTTTTTTTTTTTTTTCAGTACGCGAGTCTCTCACTGTTGTGGTCTCTCCCGCTGTGGAGCACAGGCTCCGGACGCGCAGGCTCAGCGGCCATGGCTCACGGGCCCAGCCGCTCCGCGGCATGTGGGATCTTCCCGGACCAGGTCACGAACCCGTGTCACCTGCATCGGCAGGCGGACTCTGAACCACTGCGCCACCAGGGAAGCCCCCAATTTCTTTTTAATGCAGGGTAATGCTTTCTTCTAAACTAGAGGAAAAAGTAGATAAATAATATCACATAGAAATATTTTATATTCTGTTCTGAAATGAACTATTGCAGAAGCTCATCGTGGATGGTAGAAGGACCCTCTCCCCTACCCCCATAGGATTAAGTCTCATCTGTGCCATTAGCTCAGTTCTGGGGCATCTTGAAGCAGGAGCTATGCATAGACCAGTGGTATCTGGATATTTTCATCCTGAACTCAAATGGTAAAAAAGGAAAATGTGAACATATACCCCAATGTGCAATATTTAGAAATTATTTGCATTAAGTTCTACAATGTATTAATTCCGAGGTCTGGTTTATAAATTCAGTGCATTTCCCTGCTTGGTTAATTGGCATATATGCCTGGGAAAGACACTCTATAAAAACATCTAGATCCAAATAAAAAAAGTGTTTCACTAGCTGCTTCTACTAAACCATTATACCTTTTTCTGTATCTTGTTCATCAGAAAGGATAACTATGAAACTGAGCTGGTGAATTTTACCTTTCCTGATATCAGTCAGATCTTACAAAACAACGAACATAATATTCTATTTAAAACATAGAGATAAAACCTACAAAAGCTCTTCATTTGGGAGATTTTGAAGAGATTAGAAAATTCTATTTTCAGATATGCAGACTTTAGAGTTTATAGGTGATACGCTTACCACTGTTTTTGTCAAAAAAGCTACATAACGATGGGAACATTTCCAAGCACCTATTTTCAAAATTCTCTTGTCATAACATAAGGCTCTTTAAAAAAGCATTCATTTTCTCAAGTCTTTGCTACAAGTAATAAATAAATGAATTTCAGTTGTGAAGATATCTCTATAACCATAACCAAGAACCTTGTTTATAATTCCAAACAAATCGGCAATTTTATCAATGGTTCTATGTATATACTTGTCCATAAAACAAATAGTTTTCAGTTAATGTTTTTCTAATCTAGTTATTTATACTGAGAATATATCTTCTATGGGACATCTTCCTTTGTTTGTCCACAAAAAGAAATATAATCTAGCAAGTACCATGTAGTCTGAATGTTAGAAAAACCTCTACAGTTATCCTCTATATAGTAAACTTCCACAACTACATGAAATATATTTAATACAGTTTATTTTAATCAGTGTTTCCCATGCATGTTCCAATAGAATTTTCTGACAAATATGTTTTAGTTTATCCCAGTATTAATTTCCACAAAATATTTCAACTATTTTTTTTTTAACCAGGGCAAGAATCAATGTTTCCCTAATGGTACATGGTATTTTTTCTTCACTACTAAGAAACCTCAAAATTGTCATCCAAACATTTATTATATTTGATTAAATTTTATAAAGTACTGGATTATCATATGATTCTAAACATTACTGAAAAAAATGGTCATCTTATTCCAAATGCTTAGTTTTTCAATGTCCTGCTACTCATGATGGCTTTATACCCTGATTAAATCAGGGCTAAATAAACATGACAAGATTCATCCTTAATGACACTAAATGTGTAAATTTCAAATGGTCTCTGATAATTTCAATTATTTTTTATCAACATCTCAAATATTGTTACGATCTTACTGTTTTTAGTTCAAAATGTGGCTGAAGAGGAGCCGGTGTTAGAAGTCTGAGCTCTGCCATTTTCTTGTTTATTTTCACCTGTGTTATTAGTAATATATTCAAGCTATGATTTCTTTGCAGGAATCCTTTTTAAACAATTTGTTCACTTTGAGAGGCTTAGTTTCACCAAAAGTAATTAATATAATCTGCAAATCCACCTAATCAGGCCCAAATACATTGCAAAAATCACAGTATGCTGAAATCAAATGAATGCACGGAGGACTTGTGTCAACACCTTTGTCGTAAGACACCTAATCCTGCCTCAGTATAGCTCATGATGGCTGAGTTATGACACACATGCCTGCGAGGGTGCCAGCATCGATCCTGAAATTAAATATTAGCAAATCCCGACGAATAAGCTCACCTAACCCCATATTGGAAACCACTGGTATAAATGACCCCTTGAATTTCATCTCATCACAGTGACTGCGTCTGTAAAGATGTTCATATGGTTCACCGACAGTCAAGATTTCACTCTGACCCAGTGCCTTTAAAAAAACTCTTCTAGGGCTTCCCTGGTGGCGCAGTGGTTGAGAGTCCGCCTGCCGATGCAGGGGACACGGGTTCTTGCCCCGGTCCGGGAAGATCCCACGTGCCACGGAGCAGCTGGGCCCGTGAGCCATGGCCGCTGAGCCTGCGCGTCCGGAGCCTGTGCTCCGCAACGGGAGAGGCCACGACAGTGAGAGGCTCGCGTACTGCAAAAAAAAAAAAAAAAACTTTTCTAATCATTAGTACTTTTAAATCAGTCACTAAATGATTTGCAACATGCTAAGTCAAAATTATGTATGTACATGAACATAAATCCAGTATTTTGAACAGAATGTACACATTATATTTTCGTTGTTTATAAGAGATATCTTAAATACAAGAGAGTTCCAAATTTGGGGAAAACAATATCAAAATCACATACATTAGTAAGAAAATTATTTCCAGATCAAACACCTACTTTTAATATACTTTTCCTCCCTTTTTCTTTAACATAAGGAAACATCTTAACTGATTGAATGATATAGCTGGCCATTTCTTTTGTTCTTTATTCAAAGTGACAGATTAATTCCAACTAGACTATAACTGGCAGCCATCTTAAAGGTGATTTTTTTTTAAACCTTCATGTAACTGTATCATGGTAGTTGAAAAAAGAGTTCATTTTTACACTTATTTGTTTAAAAACACAAAACTTTCTTCCGCAGACCTAGGGGAAACTATATGTCATTTGCTATTTCAATTATAACATGAAGATATTTCTAAAATATATTCGAATCCACATCCATTTCCTGGTAAATTGATATGTATAAAACAGAAAATGCAATATTACAAAAGGCTCTTATGTGAATGCTACAGAAAAGTCTATCACCTCTAGGAAACCTGGCAGTGGAATTAGTCTGTGCCTAAAATAAAGCTTCCCACTCAGATAAAGCCCTGGCTCCCAGATTAGCACAAGTGTTTCTGCTACCTTAGATTCAGTCAGCTAGGAGTTCTTTTGCTTTAAAATTCACTTATTGAAAACCAAAAGCCTAACTACTCATTCAGTCACATTATCATATTGCTCCCCTTATGTGAGCGGCATAAATAAACCAATTTACTTCACACATTTCAGTCTTTACATTTTAGCAAAGATATCCAGTCACCTTACAGCATCACAGCTCTACCCAATTAGATTAAATTCATAGGGATCAAGAAGTAGGGCAGGTTCTCCTGTTGCTTGCTCTTGTGCCCCTGTAGCCAAGTAGCGTTTCAAAAGGCTAAAAACAGCCAAGCTTCAATTCAATCCAATTGTTGGAAAGCCTGAGGAAGTTGGCACCTTAGATCTTAGGTAGTTAGAAGCCAATGAGTGCCCTTTCTAAGATCCTCTCCCTCAATACTAGACAAGGGGAAATTTTTCAACAACTTCTCCATATGATCTCTGAAAAAGAAAAATTAAGTTACAGCATAAGAGGCTGTATCTGCCTTTGATAAAGTATAAGTAATTAAATATTAATAGTGCCATAACCCAGAATTTTGACAGTCAAAAGTCAGATTATTTTCAGTAAAGTATGCATTCCTAGCTTTCAGTTGAGGAGTTTTTGGACAAAGAACAATTCATAAAATAGTCTTTTCTCAATATTATTTTGATCAGGAACCTCTAAGGAATCATAAAAGTTGCTACATAGTCATTTAATTTACAAAATTGCACATGACGTTTTTAGGTGAATTTTCATGGAAGTTTTTGAAAGAATATTCATATAAAAACATTGCTTTATTTTATAAAGTGCAGCTAGGGTCATGGCTGCAACAAATTCCCTCTGGCTGGGGCAGGAAACATCCCTGAGAGAAGCAAGCAGATGGAGGACAGTAGAGCGAGATGCGGAATGAGTCCCATTTACAGAGGTGGTTACTACTACTCAGCTCTAGCTGACTGCTGGCCCAGGCTTCTCATAGAAGTCTTCTGATTTTTCAAGACAAACTAAAAATCTAGTTAGACCAGCTAAAAGAATCCCAAGGTAATAATTGAAGTGAACTGTGATGGTAAGTTCGACTACCTGGTTAAGGTAAGGGTAATGTAAAGTGGCCAGATCTGGGCATATATTGAAGAACAAGCTAACAGATCCCAATTCACACAGCATTTGTTCCAACAGTTTGAAATGCAATGAAAAGATGCTGACCATTTTTATAAAACTCAACCTCTCTAGTCCTGGTAATAAATAAAATACGATGTTGGCTTCAATTAACAGAAAAAATAAAAACACCTAATGTCTTCCAGAATCTGGCCCCGAATCTCTCTCATCACTTATTTATAAACGACCCCTCCCCTGCACCTCCACTTCCATTCTAGCAAATGACGACTGTCTCCTGAACACACTGTGTTTAATTTTGGTCGAGACTTTCTTGATCAGACTCTGTTTTTCTTCTGCATGGAATATCCTCCGCTTATTAAGTCCCACTATTCTCTCAAGTTTACGAGGACTTTATTAGCAACCCAAGTGATCTCTCCCCATTTCTTCCTTAAATTTGCAATGTGTTTAAAGAAATAGGACTAGATAATGAGAGAACTTTGCATTTGTTCCCACTTCTGCCTCTTTGGAAAGAAAATGCCTAAAACTTGCAGCAATATATTTCTTACATCCTCTTAAACCTTTCTTCTTATTCAAAGACCCAAGTCCTATATAAATCAGAAAACAAAATTATTATAGTGGAAGCAGATGCGGGAAGAACTCTGTAACCGTGCATATAGCATAGTGCAATTTTTCAGGGACTAGTGACTACTGAGAAAAGCAGATAACCAGAGACACAGGTGGGTGGAAGATAAACCTGCAATAGGGCAGAGGTGCACCTGTGAGTGCTTACTGGCTTTTGGAATATGAAATAGGAAGGGCACATTGAATCAACCTGTTCTCTGTCAATCTGAGAAAAAGATTTAACCACCACTCCTGAACAGCAGCAAGACCAAGGACAATTTATTCAGTCTGTATTCTAACAATCAAGTTTTAACACATCTTCAATGGGGAAAAGAGAGTAGCCATGGAACATAAAGGAAAAAATACTGCATAGTAAGGGAAAAAAATACAGCATCTGGAGACTCAAACTGCATATGTCTGAAAAAGATCTACTCAATGATTTGGAAGAAAAGTTAAGGAACTTATGCAGTGTGTGTACGTACATAGTATACATAGAGAGATATGGTGCATAGTTTTGTGTCCAACTTTTTTAACCTAATTTTTTTTGTGAATATTTAACCAAGTTTTAAATATCCTTGGGAAAAACTAATTTTTACTTGCCGTATAATATTACACGTGGGGATGTTCCAGAATGCATTTACCATTCACTTTGTTTAACCATTTTGTTATTTTAGCTTTTCACTGTAGCGTGCATGTTTGTAGGACATTTTTTTTTCACTGTTAGGAAGATTAATCAATGTAGAATTAGAGTCAAAGGCGAAAATTATTTAATAAATATTGATGGAACAATGCAAACATTTTTTAAAAAACAATTTAACATACACTGCATATGGAATATAGGATAGAGATAGAAGAAAAGGAAGAAAGAGGGAAAGAAAAAGGAAGGAAGGAAGGAAGGAAGGAAGGAAGGAAGAGGGAGGGAGGGAAGAACAGAAGAAAATTCCACGCTTTGTCTCACAGGGAAAGAACAAGCCACCAGTACTCCAGCCTGACGCTTCATCTTTGAATGAAACTATAAAAGTGGTGGCACCTGAAAGACAAGGCAAGGTGAACCACACCTCAAGCAGAGCTCAACAAGAAAGAGCACTGGTCCAGGCCAGGACACAAGGAAAGGACGGGGATTCACTGCTATCCTGAGGATATATTCTTCTACACAGACACCATCATGGGATGAGGACACATTTTGAGAGGTCAGAAATTCCTGAAAAGGAATTAAATTTTGTATTGACTTAAAAAGGACTGTTTAAGATGTTACAGGCTAAGTTGATTTGAATAAGCAGGTTTAAGATCTTTTTCTACTCTTGGAAGAAGGGTACCTTGCAAGAAGTAAGAAATCATCTAAAAAAATAAGGAAAGCTACATCTCAGTACCCATGTAATCTCTGACTGGTAAAATCATGCACACTATAGTCAGCTTTTTATTTTTTCCACCTTTTTTAAAGTATAATTAACAAATAAAAATTGCATACAATTGTATGATGATGTTTTTATAAATGTATACATTGTGAAATAATCACCTACAGTTAACTTTTTAAATACTTCAAACTATATGCTTCCCTGCACTGCTACCAAAATGACTGAAAAGAAGAAAAAACAAGCAGACAATATCAAGTGCTGACAGGTTGTGGGAATAACATACTCTCATTCTGCTGGTGAAGGTCTAATTTAGTAAAATCCGTTGGGAAAACTGCTTATCAGTATCTTCCAAAGCTTGACATATGTAATCCTTATGACTCAGCAATTCTATTCCTGTGCATAGATCCAAGGGAAATGTTTACCAAATAGCATTTGTAAGAGTGTTCTCAGCTGTGCTTATTTGCAATTGCAAAAAGAAGGGAAACCTTAATAGCCATCTACAATACAATTTACACACCCTCCCTCTCTCAGGATTCCCTCACACCCTCCTGTTATGGAAAGCTCGGCCTCTGTACACCGGTGCCTGCCGAATCAAATCTCGGGACACAGAGCTTTGGGTGAAGTAGAAAAGGATAGCTTTATTACTCTGCCAGGCAAAGGGGGACACAGTGGGCGCCTGCCCTCGGAAACCATGTGTCCCAACCCAGGAGGATTTGCTGAGGGTTTTATAACAATGGTTCAAAGGTGGGCTGCCTGACAAGATTAAGGTGTGAGCAGGGCTTGCATTCCCTTCATCTTGTCTCGTAGCAACAGTTCGAATCTGCCCTTTGGAACTCGGAAATTCATGGAGGCTGCAGTCTTGCCTACAAGAAATGGGGGGAAAAAGGGCCTCATTTGGTTTCACTCCCTCACTCAGAATTCCCTTCACTCAGAGCTCCCTCAAACCCTCTTTCAGAGTTCCTGTCAGAGTTCCCTCACACCCTCCCTACCATTTCTCAAAATCATGTCCTTGTGTGAAATGAAATCCTCTTGGGAATCCACCATATCTTCAAGAAAACCTGTCCAAGTGCTCAGGTTAAATTTGTGCTGTCTCAGAACTAGCGTCAGTCTTCATAAAAAGCACTGCCAACATATGTGATGGACGTAAGAAACTGCAGATTGATGCCTTTGAGCTAAGACATTAATTGAATGCACCTCTGTGTAATCCCTGCTTCACTGCATAGAGCTCACAATCTACAAGGTAAGAAAACATATGACCAAGGGAGAAAAAGTGAGCCATAGTTACCAGGGCTTCTGGTAAAGGTCCTGTTATGGACAGAGGAAATTTATGTGGCTCAGTGAAGAATATAAAATGAGATTATTCTCTTGAGAGTAAGTTTAAGAAATACTTTAAAAGGTTTACCAGTTTTCCTTCACCAAACTTTCTCAAACTTGGACCTCTGTTCAAATATCTCATGCTTTGGATTGAAGCTGATTATATCTGTCTGTAAATTATTCCCAGAGATTATACTATTGTTCCTCAAAGTGATAGAATTGTATGAAGCAACTCCAAGCTCCTTCAAATCAGAGGCTTAGAGAGCAGGATAAAAGGTGACCATATATCTGGTGCCCGTAGGGAAAGTGGGGATCTTGCCCCCAAACAAAATGATCGTACTGCAGAGAAGATGAGACAGCCTCTGGCACAGATAGCCCTAGAACATGCTCCTCTATTTCCAGAAATTAAGCATTAGATCAGAATTTGAATATCTACAATCCCTAAGCTAAAAATTGTGTAATTTAACATGTAAGGCAAGAAGTAATTCTTGTGGATATAATGTTTCCTCACTTCCCTCATTGTTCATTTTCCTTAGATCTATGCCTTTCACCTTCACTCTGCTTTGGTCTCCTCCTTGCCCCAACCCGATCTCTACTTTTCAATGGCCCATTCAACAAGCATTTATTGAGCATATACTATACTGTTCTGCACCTTGAAGATATTAACATATGTAGTAAGTACATAGAAATAAATCTTGCAAAATATATATGAAAATTATTAACACTGACCCATCATTGGATGGGATTCATTGCTCTCCCTATTTTTCTTTATTCTTCACATTTTCTCCAAAGAAAACGTATTACTTTCATCATCAAGTATTATAATAATAATACAATAAGGGATTAAAATTCAAGAAGTGAAATAGGAGGACAATCCTAATTATAGAGTTTGAGAGAATTGTGGCTTTTTCTTGAGGATTCATAGTAAAGGGTTGACTGCTAGCTTTCTGGAGTAATCGAGGAATAGTTTTAAACTAGAGCCAAGCGACTTGACCAGATTCCTTGTGCAAAGATATTCCTGCTCCACTACTCTGAGATTCAGACTTTTCTGTTGGTGGTGATGCATCTCTAAAGGAGTCAACTGAGGGCTTCCCTGGTGGCGCGGTGGTTGGGAGTCGGCCTGCTGATGCGTGGGGCTCGGGTTCGTGCCCCGGAGCGGCTGGGCCCGTAGGCCGTGGCCGCTGGGCCTGTGCGTCCGGGGCCTGTCCTCCGCAGCGGGAGGGGCCACAGCAGTGAGAGGCCCGCGTACCGAAAAAAAAAAAAATTTAAAGGAGTCAACTGATATCTATTGTGAAATGCTCAGTTCATTGTTGCTTGAAAGGAAATAACAGAGAGATACAGAGAGGGTTATTAAAGAAGTATACAGCTCTACTGTCACGTTAAGGTTTCTCTAGTTTTTTCAAAGGCTAATCCAGGGAAAGAAAACTTTTATTTCAACATTTGCCATCCAACATTAATATTTCAGACCAACATAAAAAAGAAAATGCAAGGAATAAAACCAGTCAAATGTATACAATCTGCTGCAAGTACAGAGAAATCCAAAAGTGGCTTGCCAATGGATGAGATTTTCTGGAGTTACGGGCATTATGAACAAGTCTGTCATTAACCAATCTGGAGAAAAAGCCTATGTTAATCCTGTGAGTCTGTCACATTCTCATTTTCTCTGTGTGCCTTTCGTTCTTCCACTGTTAATTCTCCTCTAATTCCAAAGGTATGAAGAAAGAAAACCAATTACCAAGAGAAAATGAGAACGATGCTAAGAATGTTTTTCTCCTTGGAGTTTGATTAGTGGCTTTATGTGACTCAGTTATTTTTAGCTATTGGCTTGAAGATATTCGTATCACTTACATAATTCTCATTGTATATATATTTTTCCTTTTTGTTTACAGGGCTTTAAGCATGGTATATGAGATACACCTTGACAGTATACGTTGAAAAATTCATATGATAGTGAATATTGATTTTGTATATAAAATAAGCAAGCTCAAATCTGCCCCAAATTGCCTTATGGTAGCTGAATTACACCTAAGGATTTAAGCTACAAAATAATGTGCCTTATTTTATAAATCAGATAATTCTTAAAACTGCCTAGTTACTGATCAAAATGAGGTGTTTTTGGTAAATCAAACATGATTCCTAGCTTTTGTATAACTAGCATGAACGTTACTTTGGGAGCTAATGAGTTTTATTGGCCCAGCTATTATGTAAATTTTTTCTTGCCAGCTGTAGCTAAACATTTCTGGGTTATTTTCTAGTGCAAATATAAGTAAGGGGGGTATTGCAAGTGGTAACCTTAATAAACAACTGTTTAAAACAATTTTCTCACTGAAAATAGTACAAATGCAATTTAATTTTAAGTAGAAATAAGCAGATGAAAATAAAAATAAGGTCTACTCATCTATTTCAGATAAAACCCACTACTAAATTTCCAGCTGGGAAAAACAAGATATACACTACAGCAAAAAGAGAAGGCATTTTCTGGAAACTTTGGTGGTATTATTATTAAACTATTTGCAAATTCTTGAGATCCACCTATTGGGAAATAATCACTGGTCTCCATTTGCACCCTTGAGAGTCAGAGGCACACGGTGTTATTGTGTCCTGCACAGCATGCTTACAAAATCATAGACTGTCAAAATCAAGCATGCAGACTGCAAATAAAAAGCGAGAGCATCTTGGAATTAAACCCAAGAGATTAAGATCAGAAGAGTCTACACCTTGAGTTATGCTGCTGAGAGGGAAACCTGTGATTTCCTATCGGTTTTTTATAGGTTTTGAAGTGATCTATCCTGGACAATCTTCTTCCATGTGGGGCTCAGATAAACAGTAAAAGTCAGTTGAGTTCATTCATTATTCTTTTGTTATTTATTTATCACAAAATATTTGAGTCAAGATTTCACAGAAAATTTCCCAGTAAGTCTGTTAGCAACCAGCTGAGCCATATTCAGGGTTTATCTGAACATCTGAGTCTACTGAGAGAATTCTACATATGCATCCACATGTGAAACTGCGAAGAATATAGTGAAATGGAAAATACGCTCCTCAGAACTTTGATGTGCTCAGTAAAATCTTCATCTAGTACCTAAGCATTTGAGAGCAACATTTGATAAAGTAGCCATAGCTAGGGAGCAGGGAGGTAGCTTTTACCATTTTTTCTTTTCCTTTTTTTCCACATGCTTCTCCAAACCTGGGAGTTACAAAGATGCGCTCAAAGGATCAGGCATCTTAATGACTTTAACAATATAAGAAAACATTTCGGGCTTCCCTGGTGGCGCAGTGGTTGAGAGTCCGCCTGCCGATGCAGGGGACACGGGTTCGTGCCTCCGTCCGGGAGGATCCCACGTGCCGCGGAGCGGCTGGGCCAATGGGCCATGGCCGCTGGGCCTGCGCTTCCGGAGCTTGCGCTCCGCGGCGGGAGAGTCCGCAGGAGTGAGAAGCCCGCCTACAGCAAAAAAAATAAAAAAAGAGAAAAGAAAACATTTCAAGAACGTTTTAAAAAACACTTGGACATTGAGATAAGATGCCCATGAGAACTAAGCTTACATTGTTTCTAACACAATTATGGAATTTATATTGCATATCTCTTATATAGATGTGCCTAGTAGACAAAAATAACGTCTCACATATATCTAAGGCAAGTCTTCTATACCAGTTTTAAGGAAAAACCAATGTTGAGAAGGGTGGATTTGTATAAAAAGGAAACAAACCAGGTGTCCTTAAAGGTCAAATTTGATTTGAACACCAGAGTATCCTCAACCATTTAAAGGATTAATTTCAAGGGAATATTTTATGCTGTTAGAATCATAGTGACTCTATATTTGGAAGAGAACACAAAATTGTTTGGTCCATGTCAATGCTTTTCAATTAGGGTTCGTCTACACATTGCAAGTCTGCAACCCACTGATAATCTAAAAACAAAGATATTCTTAACCACCTGAATGAACACCTTATAACTGCCATGTGGTTGGAAAATTTTAAATTACAATTGTGTTTACAATCATGTAAGTGTCAAAAACTATAAATCTGAGCCAATAAGAGAACTGTGTCAGTCTGTTTAGTGGCTAAAAACATCAAGGTGCCTTGCAGTTTGAATAGGGAAAGGAAATGGGAGACATAAGTTACTACATAGTATAGATAAAATAACATAAAAATCTGTTTTAATCATCATTACCATATTTGTGTTGCTTACAGCAATTTAGTTTCAGCCAAAACACATCATTTATCATAACACGAAATTATTTAAATTAACCTGAGGTTGATACCTCGCTAAGCATTGACAAAAGCTCAAGAAACCTTTAGAGGATGCCATCACAACTCTGAGAATTTATTGAGAAGATGAGAAGATTCTCTGAAGGAAATGTATAGGAGTAGAGATTGCCTTGGTGTTTCCTCCACTCTATCCCATTCTCCCAGTCCAAGTAAGAAGGATAATCTGAGTGCCCTGCTATGATATTTGGGGCAACATTTTTTCAGAATGCAAGGCTGACCTCTTATTTCCTGTTAGATGATAGACAAGCTGCAAAAAGCCAGACCCATGTAAGGTTAGAGAAGAGCATTGGAGATTTCTCTGAAGCTTGGGAATGAAGGGAAACAGGTGCTTGCCTCTAGTTAGGATGAATCTGCAGATTAGAGACTGCTTGGAGTGCCCTTGATGATTGAATAGGGATAAACAGCATAACTGAGAAAATCCTGAAAATTCAGAGCTCGACAGAGTGAGGTAGTGAACTTTTCTAGGGACCAAGTGGACACTCAGAAGTGACTAGGGCTAGGTTGATCCTGAAAGGAGATTTCTAAAACACCCCCGGGGTGTTGTTCATGAGGGTGGGAGCTGGGAGTCCTTTGGAGCAAGCATGATCAGTATCAGGAAACAGCACACTGTGAAGCAGTCAAGTATGTCTTTGTCCTTTCCTTCTAAACACCACTTCTCAAGTTCCAGACCCTGAGGACCCAGGGGCAGCCGAGGTGCAGAACAGGCCATGAAGCAGGGAAAGCTAGAAGAGAACACACTCTCTTCTCTATAGGAACTACAGGACTGAAGTTTAGGACTAAACTGAAGGAGGAGGCAAACATAACTGATGACATTAACACCAATTACTATTTAATCAATCTACATTAAATTACAATATTAATAACAATTAATATAATTAATCTTGAATTAAGAGGCTGAAGTTTTTATTTAGCTTTTAATTGGATATACACATATGTATATTTCCTTTCAGGCTCATTGAAGAACATTTTAAAATAACTTCAATAATTTTGGAATTATGAACAAGTTGCAAGTACGACTAACTTTTTCCTGAATCATTTGCAAGTAAGTTGATGATGCAATGGCCCATCATGCTCAAATACTTTGGCCTGCAATTTCTATAAGTAAGGATTTTTTCTGCATAATTATAACTATCAAAATCTGGAAATCAATACTGACTCATGGCTAGCATCAAATCCTCAGATTTTGGTTTAATTTTAAATTTTTGTAAGTATTAAAGATTTATATCTTATTTATTTTGCTTTATGGGTATACTTATTTAAATAACAGTAACATTATAATAAAGTTAATTTAAAATACTGAGGTCGTTAAGGGTCCATGTATAACCCAAGTTTAGGGGAAATAAAAACAATGAACTATTAAAATCCATTCATAGATACATGTATATGTATAACTGAATCACTTTGCTGTACACCTGAAACTAACACACAATTGTTAATCAGTTATGTTCCAACATAAAATAAAATTTTTTTTAAGAAAATCCACTCCTGTTACATACAAAAAATGCTGTGTTCTAGAAAGGTGGAGTGACTACAGTTTTCTGGTGGCAGATCCAGAAGCCAAATAAAATGTCACAGCTCAAAACTTTGCTCTCATTCACCCAAAAGACAATCTGCTAGTTGTGCTAAACTCCCTCCTCTCTACCTCCCAAGGCTGGGGTAGGGAGTAATAATCATAATATTAATAACAACAGGGACCAAGTACATACGATGTGCCAGGAATCAGCCTAAGTGTTGTGTGTGTATCATTTCTTTTCCTACTCAAAACAATACTATGAAGGAAATTTTATAGGTACCTTACTTTAAAATGTAAGGAAACTGAGGAGTGAAAAACTAAAGGAAATTTACTCAAGGTTATATGATTTCCAGGTGGTGAAGTCAGCATAGGAAGAGGCAGGCAGACACCCCAGCTGAGGTTCTTAACTGCCAGGCCACACTGTCCTGCTGCCGGCCCTCTTGAATTCTGCTCAGATAGCGTTGAAATTATCTCTGTGTGTTTTATTATTTGTTTTTCACTTCTCTCTCTCTCACAAGTATAAACACATCAAGGATGAGAATTCTTTTGCATCTTTTTTTCATGTGTCTAACAAACATGCTATTGGACGCAAGGAAGGAGTCAGTAAATATTGTACCTGAAATAATTAATTCAAAATATTGCGTGAAAGGGAGAAGGAAAGAATGCTAACTGCAAAATTCAAAATGAAGCTGGATGTTAGAAGGATGAAAGTCTGACCCCAGTAACAAAAGACTTGAGTTTGCGAATAAATCTGAAGGTCCAAAGGAAGGTTAAAGTTCTTAAGTTCTCTGCAGGAGATCGCTGAGGGCCTGAATCAGCAGATGGAAATATTCAACTCCATGAGACATATACAGAAACAATGGCACTAAGAAGAAAACAATAATTAAAGAAAGAAAGAGAGGGAGGGAGGGAGGAAGGAAGGAAGGAAGGAAGGAAGGAAGGAAAAAAGAAAGAATATGGATGAAGTAGGAGATTGTGAAATGACTTGACAACAGGATTAGGAATTAAGTATAATGGCTGATTTTCCATTGTTCAGAATCAACTTGGAGGAAGGCTGAATAGCTCTGAGGACTTCTGGCCAGGATTCAGATTACATGTAAAGCTATTACAGTGGTGGTGACCACAACTACAAGATAAAAAGCCTACTGTTTTAATAGCTTGAATTTGACAATACATTTAGTCAAAATGGGCAGTCATATCAGGTTGACAGTTTTGCCTCAACTGATCTAATTTGTTGGCTGATTAAATTGACTTGAAAAGTTTTTCTTAACCAACATGGGTGCACACAAATATAGTCAGAATCAACCAATCCAAGAGCTGGTATTTATTGAATGTATCTATGGATTAGCATATCTGTTAAGTAAATTAACATACTTGGGGGAATTTGTAACTTTCAGCAGATGTTTGGCTACTGGCAATAAATAATTATATCACTCCTAAACATTCTGTAGTCACAGCTTTGCTAAACTGATAATATAAAGAGTACAGCAAGGATGAAAGAATAATTTTTACATTCCAGTAAAACTCTGGCTCAAAAGCAAATTTTAAAACACCCCGTTTAAAAGCCTACCAGCAAACAGTGTGGAGGAGTATTGAATCCTGTTCTACATAGCACTGCTAACGCAGCTGAACGGAGGAAATGGGTTGAGTTTTTTAAAGGTAAAGAGATGAAAATAAAAAGGAAAGCAGGTCACATAAACTGAAACGGTCCATTGAGGAGCTTGTCACAGAACACACGAGGTCTGGCTGTGAAAATAAAAACCTCTGACAATCCTGATTAAATCTAAAAACAAAATAAATAACATAGGAAAATACAATCTACATTATTAGGTAGCAAAGAGCAGATCCTGGCAGGAGAGCTAAGGGCCACGCTTTCTGCAGTTGGCTTGCTGAGCCAGCAGTTTGCAGGTTCAGGGTTGGAGCAAGAAAAATAACTGCCCTGGGTCTGACCACGCAGTGAGGCTCCAGCAGCTTCAGCAGCCGATTTGAGGACCTTGTTTCAGTGGCTTTGTTTGTGAGAAAAGACTAATTAGTGAGGATAGAGACAGGGGTTTGATGTGAAGGTTGGTCAAGCCTGCAGACATTTTTCTTGAAATGGAAAACTTTTCATGTTGAAGAGTAAGTTTCAACATTCTTTATTTCTTGGGATAGAAAAACAGATCATTATCCCATCAACACCAACACGTTCAGTAGAAATATGAAGATTCATTTTTGCATTTGTAAAGATGTATGAGAGCGTGTGATGTTTATCCTTTAAAGTACCTGCCTTTGACGACAAGGTCTGTGCCTTTCGTGAAATTTGATGAGAGCCCAGGCATTGGCATGGACAGGTAGCTCCTATAAATATTTGAGTGATTCCCCTGGTCCTTGAATTTTTGCCACCAGATGAAAAGGAAATATTGATGCCTAGCGTTCTCCCCAGAAGTCCCTGAAAGGCAATGGCTCCACCAGAGAAGTCTGTCTGGCTCTAACACAGAGCTTCATGTCTCTATTTTTCAGCACCGAAAGCAGAATGAGAAAATACTGAAGGGAGGACAGGATCATCATTCCACATTGTCAATTCACGAGCTACAGATAGGGCATGTGAAGCACAGTGTCACAATCGCCTGAAATTCCAACCCCTGACTCCACAAATCAGCCAAGATGCTTGTGCCTGGTGTTACAGCCCTGCTGTAACAGGGAAGCATCTACTCATGTATTTTTGTTTAGATGGAATGGTAGACAAATCCAGTTAGCCATATGTGCTTAGTTTTTTCTTTTCCGATTTCAGTGTCTAGGAGGATTAAGCAAACACTATCTACAAGTGGCTAATAATCATCCCAAGAATATTCTTCTTAAATATGCTCAAAATAACACAATATGCCATATTTTTTGCATGTGTTCTTAAATTTAAATAATTAACATAAAGAATCCTACTCTTCAGTGATTCTGCAATATGCTTTTGCATTCAATATTCAATTTTGAGATCTGCCCATGTTGATACTTAGCCTGCTGAAAGTGGGGAGGCCTGATTCTACTAAAAGATAATTGGGTGTCATAATTCCAAACCAGGAAAGTCATCTACACAACGGTAACCAGACACCCAAATTCCAAGGCAAAGTTCAAAGTGAGGTGTGCCATTGAAACCTACCCCAGCCACCGCGTATTATCACCAGCTGATCACCAGCACTCTGAGACTTTGTTTTCCTAATATGGGACAGAGATGATTTGAAATTTTTCAGCTTTAAAAGACTTACCTTCTTCTTTCAAACGCGTCCATCAAAGTTTAGATGCTGTGTTGGATTGGGCTCTGCCTTGCCCTAAAAATGACTTCCACTCAGCACTCAAGCTTTGGTCTTTGAGTTTTTATTTCTAGCTCTAGATTACTCTACATGCTGTATGATATCCCTTTGTATGAATCTTCCAAAATTTATTTCTCTATTCACATAGTGATGAATATTTGGAGTTGTTTTCATTTATTTTCTAATTACTATACAAATAATGCTACACTGAAAACTGTTGTTCGTGTTTTTCTGTATATAATACCACAAGGATGTGATGACAAAATCAGTCCCAACTATCAAAAGAAGTTCATGTCAGTTATTCAGTTAAATACTCAGCTGACATTAATGTTTTACTGTCAAATAAGCACCCCCAACACCGTCAGAGATCTTAAATATCACAGTCCCACAATATTTGCTCTAAATAAATTTTCTGAGTTGCCTTGTTTACAAGTCTATATGGTTGATCTCTTTTCAAGCCATGTATGTTCAGTTTTCTCTTTCAAAATTTGTTTCTTGCGAGTATACACGTTCCCTATCAGGTGTATCACCAAGAAATTCCTGAATCCATGTGTATGTATATAGGGAATAGGGGAGTATAAGTCTTGAATTCACTGAGTCATTTTTTTAAAATCCTCTAATTTTGGTGTTTAAGGAAATGAGGATGGTCATCACCAACCCAAGCTACTAAGCCTCCTTCCTGCATTGCAATTCTTTAAGATAGCAAAGCTGTTTGTTTTTTTTTAATAGAATTCTTTGGCCTTTTTAAATTATAGAATATACCTGAAAATGGAATTTTTGATACTAGCATATGGACATATTCAAATTTAGTAACTATTACCAAAATACTCAAAGTTTTGGTCTCCTTTATTCTCTTATCATAAGTGAATGAGAGTGATGTCTTTTAAATTGGCTGACGATCTTTTGAATAGTCCATTTTGATGTCGTTTAATTTATCCTTTTTTTCTTTGTGATTTGTATTTTATTGTGAACTTATTTTTTATTATTAAGATATTTTCTTCTAATAAATGTAAAGTAAAATGGATATGATATATATATTAGAGAAAGAGACGGAGACAGACGATAGATGAATAAATAACTTCATCTAAAAAGGCCAAAAAATTGCATTGTTTTATGAAAATGTCCCAATATGCCCTCACATGCACTGAATATCATTGATATCTTTTAATTTTTGTTCAATTTGATAGACCAAAAAAGGTACCTTAATGTTTCAAATTACATTTACATTTATGAATAAAATAATTGAAATTCTTTCTACATTATTGACTATTCTGAGTTTTTTTTCTGTGTGAATTCTGCTTATGTTTATTTTCATTGAGACACCAGTGTTATTTTTATTTTGTAATATCCTTTAGAGCAAGGGGCTTGAATCCTTTTTCTTTAAATAATTTCTAAAAATATTTGTTTAAAATGATTTGGGAAATCAGATATCTTGTATTTCTAAAGTAGATATTTTCACATTTACTTTTCTTGTTGATTTCTTCCATTGCTTTTATTAGTTTTATTTATTTTAGGATCTCAGATTCACAGAGATGGTTTCTTTTGCCTCAGTTTAAGTCAAGTTGTTATCTCCATGTACTGCACTGTACTTTTAAACATTTTTTATTTTATTTATTTATCTCCACTCCCATCCCCCTTGGGTCCCAATCCTGCCCACTTCAAAATTATATGGGATCTTCTGTGTACATATATTTTTAATTTACAGAAATGAAAGTGGTCTCTAAAGCTCATTATGATATTTATTCTATAAAATCTCTTATCATTCAAGAGCTGATTTCATACCTCTTAGGTTTGTTCTTGATCTAAAAAGAATGTACCTAAGTTTTTTTTTTCTACTGAGTGAGAAATGACTTAGTGAGTCAAGAACATTCTTTCTATTACAAATTTTATGAGAAAGTTTGTTACTACTAGTTGTTTAATTTTATCAAATGATTTTTCTGTAGCCATAAAATGATTGTGTGTAATTTTACTTTTAGTCTATCTACATGAAGAACACTGATAGAATTTCTGATGTTTACTCACTAAATGGACCATAATAACTTGTTTTAAAAATATTTTTGTGTTCAGGATTTTTATATCTACATAAATTACATTAACCTCTAGCTTTATATTTTGAACTACCCTATCTGTTGTAGAATCAAGATCACACTAATCTCATAAAATCAGTTTTGTATCAACTTGTTTTAGATAAGGTTATCCATTCTTTGAAATTTTAGTGGAACTCACCCATAAAACTATTTAGACATTGCACTTTTTGCAGGGAGGAGTAAAGGGAAGATTTTCATTACTATTTTAGTCTATTTATTTAGTGATTATTAGAATATTTAACTGTTCTCTTTTTTTTTTTTTTTTTTTTTTTTGCGGTATGTGGGCCTCTCACTGCTGCGGCCTCTCCCGTTGTGGAGCACAGGCTCCGGACGCGCCGGCTCAGCGGCCATGGCTCACGGGCCCAGCCGCTCCGCGGCATGTGGGATCTTCCCGGACCGGGGCACGAACCCGTGTCCCCTGCATCGGCAGGTGGACTCTCAACCACTGCGCCACCAGGGAAGCCCTGTTTTATTTCTTAATGTTACCAATTTTGGAATTTTGTTTAATAAAGGTACCCGTTTCATCTAGGTGTTAGCAGTTTATTGACTAAGTTGGGCCTGGTAAGGTGTAAGGAGAAAGAAACGATCTTTTCCTTACCATTGCCTTTTTACACTCTGCTGAATAGCTTGTCACTCTTCTAGATAAAGTCTTGTATTTTTCTTGTCACAATTAACATACTAACATACTAACAGTTACATTCAAATCTAATCACATCTTTTCATTCCATTTGAAACTTAACTCCTTGTTCAACTCAGGTCTGAGTTTCTTCTCTTTCTTCTGCAGAGCCTTTTTCTTCTTTTTCCTCCAGTAATCACTATGCTGTCTCTAACCCCATCAGAGGTGAAGGGAAGAAGAGAGAAGAACAGAGGTAAAGGCAAAAAGATCTCTCTTGACCAGTACCATTGTAATCTGTTCTTGATGACCTTTGAGTGTGGCCAGTGACTGATGTCGACTATTTTGTGGAGCATTTATTTAGGGGGTTCATTCAGGATCTGTTTCCGAGGAGCCACCACTTACAGGTCCCTCATATTGGACATCCTGTCTCTGGGCAGCAAGTTATGACTCTTTCCTCAGCTATTGGCTTCTGGTATGCACCCCACACAAACTCCATCCTTGGGGCTCTCCCACCCCTTCAGGTTTCCTCTTGGAATTAGGGACCATACAGGAAGCTCATATTCACCACAGCGCCCCCTCAAGCTCTATAAAGACTGTTATATAATGTTGGCTCTGATACACTGGTTTGTTCTTAACACAGTCATCTTTAAAATACTTTTTCAGGATTTCCCTGGTGGTGCAGTGGTTAAGAATCCACCTGCCAATGTGGGGGATGCGGGTTTGATCCCTGGTCCTGGAAGATCCCACATGCTGCGGAGCAACTAAGCCTGTCTGCCGCAACTACTGAGCCCGTGTTGCAACTACTGAGCCAGTGTGCTGCAACAACTGAAACCCATGCTCCTAGAACCTGTGCTCCACAACAAGAGAAGCCACCGCAATGAGAAGCCCACATAGCCCCTGCTTGCCACAACTAGAGAAAGCCTACGTGCAGCAATGAAGACCCAACGCAGCCAATACATATATAATATTTTTCCAGGACAAAGTGAAATACTAGTTCAAAGTCCCCGAAATCCAAAGAGATATGCAAATCAAATTCCCCAGGCTGTCTTAAAGAACTCATCATTTGTTTGGGAATGGAGAGAAATATAATCTCACTCCATCAGTTCTCCATCTAAAGAAACCCTTTTTCTCCAGTTCTCTAATTTTGCAGCACTCTTAATTCCCCATGTAGTCTGGACCTGAGAATGAGCTAAACAATGGAAGAAAAAGTGGTTTAACAAGTTCTTACCATGTCCTACACTGAAATACAACAACTATTGCACTTCTTAGGGTCACTGCTGAAACTCTAAGGGGAGAAGGTAAGTACAATGAGACAGCTTCGTGATTCATAGCTTTGCTAATTTGTGTTTCTTAGTAAGGTCCTTTTTATCTTAGTATCTCTCGTGATTATTTCCTTTTCATTCGTTCTATAGTTTATCTGGATCTTCTCTTTTTTCAGATTAGTCTTACCAAAGATTTTTTTCTCATTATTTTTAATATTTTTTTACATCTTTATTGGAGTATAATTGCTTTACAATGGTGTGTTAATTTCTGCTTTACAACAAAGTAAATCAGTTATACATATACATATGTTCCCACATCTCTTCCCTCTTGCATCTCCCTCCCTCTCACCCTCCCTATCCCACCCCTCCAGGCGGTCACAAAGCACCGAGCTGATCTCCTTGTGCTATGCAGATGCTTTCCACTAGCTATCTACCTTACGTTTGGTAGTGTATATATGTCCATGCCTCTCTCTCGCTTTGTCACAGCTTACCCTTACCCCTCCCCATATCCTCAAGTCCATTCTCTAGTAGGTCTGTGTCTTTATTCCTGTCTTACCACTAGGTTCTTCATGACATTTTTTTTTCTTAAATTCCATGTATATGTGTTAGCATACGGTATTTGTCTTTCTCTTTCTGACTTACTTCACTCTGTATGACAGACTCTAGGTCTATCCACCTCATTACAAAGAGCTCAATTTCGTTTCTTTTTATGGCTGAGTAATATTCCATTGTGTATATGTGTCACATCTTCTTTATCCATTCATCCGAAGATGGACACTTAGGTTGTTTCCATCTCCGGGCTATTGTAAATAGAGCTGCAATGAACATTTTGGTACATGACTCTTTGAATTATGGTTTTCTCAGGGTGTATGCCCAGTAGTGGGATTGCTGGGTCATATGGTAGTTCTATTTTTAGTGTTTTAAGGAACCTCCATACTGTTCTCCACAGTGGTTGTATCAATTTACATCCCCACCAGCAGTGCAAGAGGGCTCCCTTTTCTCCACACCATCTCCAGCATTTATTGTTTCTAGATTTTTTGATGATGGCCATTCTGACTGGTGTGAGATGATATCTCATTGTAGTTTTGATTTGCATTTCTCTAATGATTAGTGATGTTGAGAATTCTTCAATGTGTTTGTTGGCAGTCTGTATACCTTCTGTGGAGAAATGTCTATTTAGGTCTTCTGCCCATTTTTGGATTGGGTTGTTCGGTTTTTTGTTATTGAGCTACATGAGCTACTTATAAATTTTGGAGATTAATCCTTTGTCAGTTGCTTCATTTGCAAATATTTTCTGCCATTCTGAGGGTTGTCTTTTGGTCTTGTTTATGGTTTCCTTTGCTGTGCAAAAGCTTTGAAGTTTCATTAGGTCCCATTTGTTTACTTTTGTTTTTATTTCCATTTCTCTAGGAGGTGGGTCAAAAAGGATCGTGCTGTGATTTATGTCATAGAGTATTCTGCCTATGTTTTCCTCTAAGAGTTTGATAGTGTCTGGTCTTACATTTAGGTCTTTAATCCATTTTGAGCTTATTTTTGTGTATGGTGTTAGGGAGTGATCTAATTTCATACTTTTACATGTACCTGTCCAGTTTTCCCAGCACCATTTATTGAAGAGGCTGTCCTTTCTCCACTGTACATTCCTGCCTCCTTTATCAAAGATAAGGTGACCATATGTGCATGGGTTTATCTCTCGGCTTTCTATCCTGTTCCATTGATCTATCTTTCTGTTTTTGTGCCAGTACCATACTGTCTTGATTACTGTAGCTTTGTAGTATAGTCCAAAGTCAGGGAGCCTCATTCCTCTAGCTCCGTTTTTCTTCTCAAGATTGCTTTGGCTATTAGGGGTCTTTTGTGTTTCCATACAAATTGTGAAATGTTTTGTTCTAGTTCTGTGAAAAATGCCATTGGTAGTTTGATAGGGATTGCATTGAATCTGTAGATTGGTTTGGGTCGTAGAGTCATTTTCACAATGTTGATTATTCCAATCCAAGAACATGGTATATCTCTCCATCTATTTGTACCATCTTTAATTTCTTTCATCAGTGTCTTATAATTTTCTGCATACAGGTCTTTTGTCTCCTTAGGTAGGTTTATTCCTAGATATTTTATTCTTTTTGTTGCAATGGTAAATGGGAGTGTTTTCTTGATTTCACTTTCAGATTTTTCACCATTAGTGTATAGGAATGCCAGAGATTTCTGTGCATTAATTTTGTATCCTGCTCCTTTACCAAATTCATTGATTAGCTCTAGTAGTTTTCTGGTAGCATCTTTAGGATTCTCTATGTATAGGATCATGTCATCTGCAAACAGTGACAGCTTTACTTCTTCTTTTCCGATTTGGATTCCTTTTATTTCCTTTTCTTCTCTGATTGCTGTGGCTAAAACTTCCAAAACTATGTTGAATAAGAGTGGTGAGAGTGGGCAACCTTGTCTTGTTCCTGATCTTAGTGGAAATACTTTCAGTTTTTCACCATTGAGGACAATGTTGGCTGTGGGTTTGTCATATATGGCCTTTATTATGCTGAGGAAAGTTCCCTCTATGCCTACTTTCTGCAGGGTTTTTATCATAAATGGGTGTTGAATTTTGTCGAAAGCTTTCTCTGCATCTATTGAGATGATCATATGGTTTTTTCTCCTTCAACTTGTTAATATGGTGTATCACGTTGATTGATTTGCGTATATTGAAGAATCCTTGCATTCCTGGAATAAACCCCACTTGACCATGGTGTATGATCCGTTTAATGTGCTGTTGGATTCTGTTTGCTAGTATTTTGTTGAGGACTTTTGCATCTATGTTCATCAGTGATATTGGCCTGTAGTTTTCTTTCTTTGTGACATCTTTGGTTTTGGTATCAGGGTGATGGTGACCTTGTAGAATGAGTTTGGGAGTGTTCCTCCCTCTGCTATATTTTGGAAGAGTTTGAGAAGGATAGGTGTTAGCTCTTCTCTAAATGTTTGACAGAATTCGCCTGTGAAGCCATCTGGTCCTGGGCTTTTGTTTGTTGGAAGATTTTTAATCACAGTTTCAATTTCTGTGCTTGTGATTGGTCTGTTCATATTTTCTATTTCTTCCTGATTCAGACGTGGCAGGTTGTGCATTTCTAAGAATTTGTCCATTTCTTCCAGGTTGTCCATTTTATTGGCATAGAGTTGCTTGTAGTAATCTCTCATGATCTTTTGTATTTCTGCAGTGTCAGTTGTTACTTCTCCTTTTTCATTTCTAATTCTATTGATTTGAGTCTTCTCCCTTTTTTTCTTGATGAGTCTGGCTAATGGTTTATCAATTTTGTTTATCTTCTCAAAGAAACAACTTTTAGTTTTATTGATCTTTGCTATTATTTCCTTCATTTCTTTTTCATTTATTTCTGATCTGATTTTTATGATTTCTTTCCTTCTGCTAACTTTGGGGGTTTTTTGTTCTTCTTTCTCTAATTGCTTTAGGTGCAAGGTTAGGTTGTTTATTCGAGATGTTTCCTGTTTCATAAGGTAGGATTGTATTGCTATAAACTTCCCTCTTAGAACTGCTTTTGCTGCATCCCATAGATTTTGGGTCGTCGTGTCTCCATTGTCATTTGTTTCTACGTAGTTTTTTATTTCCACTTTGACTTCTTCAGTGATCACTTCGTTATTAAGTAGTGTATTGTTTAGCCTCCATGTATTTGTATTTTTTACAGATCTTTTCCTGTAATTGATATCTAGTCTCATAGCGTTGTGGTCGGAAAAGATACTTGATACAATTTCAATTTTCTTAAATTTACCAAGGCTTGATTTGTGACCCAAGATATGATCTATCCTGGAGAATGTTCCATGAACACTTGAGAAAAATGTGTATTCTGTTGTTTTTGGATGGAATGTCCAATAAATATCAATTTGGTCCATCTTGTTTAATGTATCAGTTAAAGCTTGTGTTTCCTTATTTATTTTCATTTTGGATGATCTGTCCATTGGTGAAAGTGGGGTGTTAAAGTCCCCTATTATGAATGTGTTACAGTCGATTTCCCCTTTTATGGCTGTTAGTATTTGCCTTATGCATTGAGGTGCTCCTATGTTGGGTGCATAAATATTTACAATAGTTATATCTTCTTCTTGGATCAATCCCTTGATCATTGTGTAGTGTCCTTCTTTGTCTCTTCTAATATTCTCTATTTTAAAGTCTATTTTGTCTGATATGAGAATTGCTACTGCAGCTTTCTTTTGGTTGCCATTTGCATGAAATATCTTTTTCCATCCCCTTACTTTCAGTCTGTATGTGTCTCTAGGTCTGAAGTGGGTCTCTTGTAGACAGCAAACATATGGGTCTTTTTTTTGTATCCATTCAGCTAATCTGTGTATTTTGGTGGGAGCATTTAGTCAATTTACATTTAAGGTAATTATCGATATGTATGTTCCTATTACCATTTTCATAATTTTTTTGGGTTCGTTATTGTAGGTCTTTTTCTTCTCCTTTGTTTCTTTCCTAGAGAAGTTCCTTTAGCAGGTGTTGTAAAGATGGTTTGGTGGTGCTGAACTCTCTCGCTTTTGCTTGTCTGTAAAGCTTTTAATTTCTTCATCAAATCTGAATGAGATCCTTGCTGGGTAGAGTAATCTTGGTTGCAGGTTTTTCTCCTTCATCACTTTAAATATGTCCTGCCACTCCCTTCTGGCTTGCACAGTTTCTGCTGAAAGTTCAGCTGTTAACCTTATGGGGATTCCCTTGTGTGTTATTTGTTGTTTTTCCCTTGCTGCTTTTAATATGTTTTCTTTGTATTTAATTTTTGACAGTTTGATTAATGTGTCTTGGTGTATTTCTCCTTGCATTTATCCTGTATGGGACTCTCTGTGCTTCCTGGACTTGATTAACTATTTCCTTTCCCATATTAGGGAAGTTTTCAACTATAATCTCTTCAAATATTTTCTCAGTCCCTTTCTTTTTCTCTTCTTCTTCTGGAACCCCTATAATTTGAATGTTGGTGCATTTGATGTTGTCCCAGAGGTCTCTGAGACTGTCCTCAGTTCTTTTCATTCTTTTTTCTTTATTCTGCTCTGCAGTAGTTAGTTCCACTATTTTATCTTCCAGGTCACTTATCTGTTCTTCTGCCTCAGTTATTCTGCTATTGATCCCGTCTAGAGTATTTTTCATTTCATTTATTGTGTTGTTCATCACTGTTTGCTTCATCTTTAGTTCTTCTGGGTCCTTGTTAAATGTTTCTTGCATTTTGTCTATTCTATTTCCAAGATTTTGGATCATCTTTACTATTATTACTCTGAATTCTTTCTCAGGTAGACTGCCTATTTCCTCTTCATTTGTTAGGTCTGGTGGGTTTTTATCTTGCTCCTTTATCTGCGGTGTGTTTTTCTGTCTTCTCATTTTGCTTATCTTACTGTGTTTAGGGTCTCCTTTTTGCAGGCTGCAGGTTCGTAGTTCCCATTGTTTTTGGCGTCTGTCCCCAGTGGCTAAGGTTGTTTCAGTGGGTTGTGTAGGCTTCCTGGTGGAGGGGACTAGTGCCTGTGTTCTGGTGGATGAGGCTGGATCTTGTCTTTCTGGTGGGCAGGTCCACGTCTGGTGGTGTGTTTTGGGGTGTCTGTGGACTTATTATGATTTTAGGCAGCCTCTCTGCTAATGGGTGGGGTTGTGTTCCTGTCTTGCTAGTTGTTTGGCATAGGATGTCCAGCACTGTAGCTTGCTGTTCGTTGAGTGAAGCTGGGTGCTGGTGTTGAGTTGGAGATCCCTGGGAGATTTTCGCCATTTGATATTATGTGGAGCTGGGAGGTCTCTTGTGGACCAGTGTCCTGAAGTTGGCTCTCCGTCCTCAGAGGCACAGCACTGACTCCTGGCTGCAGCACCAAGAGCCTTTCATCCACATGGCTCAGAATAAAAGGGAGAAAAAGTAGAGAGAAAGAATTAGCAGAAGTAGAAAGAGAGAAAGAAAGAAAGAAAGGAGGGAGGGAGCAAGGAAGGAAGGAGGGAAGGAAGGAAAAAAAGAAAGGAGATAAAGTAAAATAAAATAAAGTAAGATAAAATATAATAAAGTTATTAAAATAAAAAAATAATTATTAAGAGAAAAAAATTAAAAAAACAAAAATAAAACAGACGGATAGAACCCTAGGACAAATGGTGGAAGCAAAGCTATACAGACAAAATCTGACCCAGAAGCATACACATACACACGCACAAAAAGAGGAAAAGGGGAAAAAATCATAAATCTTGCTCTCAGAGTTCACCTCCCTAATTTGGGATGATTCGTGTCTATCACGTATTCCACAGATGCAGGTACATCAAGTTGATTGTGGAGCTTTAATCCGCTGCTTCTGAGGCTGCTGGGAGAGATTTCCCTTTACCTTCTTTGTTCTCATAGCTCCCAGGGGCTCAGCTTTGGATTTGGCCCTGCCTCTGCGTATAGGTCGCTGGAGGGCGTCTGTTCTCCGCTCAGACAGGACGGGGTTAAAGGAGCCGCTGATTCGGAGGCTTTGGCTCACTCAGGCCGGGGGGGGGGGGGGGGGGGGGGGGGGGGCACTGCGTGCGGGGCGGGCCTGCGGCGTCAGAGGCCGGCGTGACGTTGCAGCAGCCTGAGGCGCGCCGTGTTCTCCCGGGGAAGTTGTCCCTGGATCCCGGGACCCTGGCAGTGGCGGGCTGCACAGGCTCCCCAGAAGGGGGGTGTGGATAGTGACCTGTGCTCGCACACAGGCTTCTTGGTGGCGGCAGCAGCAGCCTTAGCGTCTCCTGGCCGTCTCTGGGACCGCGCTTTTAGCCGCGGCTCGCGCCCGTCTCTGGAGCTCCTTTAAGCAGCGCTCTTAATCCCCTCTCCTCGCGCACCAGGAAACAAAGAGGTAAGAAAAAGTCTCTTGCCTCTTCGGTAGGTCCAGACTTTTCCCCGGACTCCCTCCCGGCTAGCCGTGGCGCACTAACCCCCTGCAGGCTGTGTTCACGCCGCCAACCCCAGTCCTCTCCCTGCGCTCTGACCGAAACCCGAGCCTCAGCTCGCAGCCCCGCCCGCCCCGGCGGCGGAGCAGACAAGCCTCTCGGGCTGGTGAGTGCCGGTCGGCCCTGAGTCTCTGTGCGGGAATCTCCCCGCTTTGCCCCCCGCACCCCTGCGGCTGCGCTCTCCTCCGCGGCCCTGAAGCTTTCCCCCTCCACCACCCGCAGTCTCTGCCCGCGAAGGGGCTTCCTAGTGTGTGGAAAGCTTTCCTCCTTCACCGCTCCCTCCCACAGGTGCCGGCCCGTCCCTATTCTTTTGTCTCTGTTTATTCTTTTTTCCGGAGCCTGTGCTCCACAACGGGAGAGGCCACAACAGTGAGAGGCCGGCGTACCGCAAAAAAAACACACAAAAAAACAATATTTACTTTAGATTCCAAAATCCAAAGGATTTTCATAAGGCTTTTCTTTTTTTATGGATTTCTAACTTTCTGAATTATGAACAAAGAACATAGTCTAATGTAATGCTGATTCCTTAGAATGTATTGGGGCTTCTTTTGCAGCCTTGTACGTGGAGCCTCCCAAGAATGAATTAAAAGAATCTTTGTTTTCTATTGGGTGTACATTTTTACATAAAGCTAATATGTTCTTATTGTGTTGCCCAAATCTACTATAAGGGTTTTTGTCTGTGAGATCTGTCCATTTAAACCACAATTTTTGATGTGCCTATTTCTCCCCATTCTGACCATTGTTGCTGTTTATGTTTTTGGGCCGCACTGATATTCTGCAAATTATGCATATCACTGTATTACTGTATCTTCTTGAGCTAAGCTTTCTTTTACTTCTTTATTCCTATTGCACATTCACCTTACTTGGTGAGTTCACAATCCTTACTTGGTGTATTATTAAGATAAATATATCACATTTCATTCAGACTTCTTTCTTCTCCTCCTTCATATCTTTGTTCAAATGTTACCTTTTCAACAAGGCCTTTCCAGGCCGCTGTCTTAATAACTTGCAATCCCCTGCCTCCCTAGCCCTCCTCCTGCTTAACTTTTCCTATAGCATTTTTCACGTCCAAAATACTGTAGGATTCAATTACTTATTTTGTTTATTTTCCGGCTTCCCCAAGTTAACAAGTCAAAAATATGCTGAGCAGGTATTTTGTCTGTTTTGTTCCCTCCCTGCTCTATCACTGCACCTGTAAGAGGAGCTGACATTTAGAAGGCATGCTATAAATGTTTGTTGAATGAATGAACAAATAAGCAGTTCTATATCCTTTTGTTTTAAATGGATGTCTTGTAGATAATGGTGTCAGTTAATTGCATGTTTGCTTGAAGCTCCTTCTGTATTCTGCTCTATGGAGAAGGGGCTGGGAGTCTGCAAATGACATTTCCCAGGATCTCTTGCCAACTGGCTTCTTGTCAAGTTCTGCTAATGGGAGTCCTGATAGGAATTTGTAAGGTGGAGGAGGGGAGAGCTGCCTCTCATCCTGCTTCCTGTTTCTGGCAGAGTGTTAAGTGGTGAGAGCAGCAGAAGCAGTGACAGACCAATAGTGGTGACAGCACAGCAACACCTGACAGCATTGGTGGTAGCCACAGTGTAAGCCATGGTTCCAACCCTGCCAAAGGGGCAGCTCTTTGGTGGATCCTGAACAGGATGTGACAACATCTCCAGCGGTTCATCAGCAGGTGTAAACTCTTGGGCTCCAGCTTAGAAGTGTCAGCAAACTTCTGATCTTTGGGTATCACCCTTTCTTCTTTTTTGCTTCTGCTAATCATCTTCTGCATTTTGCTCGTCCAACAGCTGTATAACCAATTCCCTGTATTAAATCCCCTCTAAATACTTAGGATTCTTTTTTTCTTTTGGGGATCTGGACTAATATAACAATACACTGCTAAATCTTACTTCAGATCCAATTTGTGGGCCTCCATCTTTAGATTTTTGAGTTGAACTCACATTTTTCGAAATTATTCTTATAATGGGATTTTCTTCTGTGTAATGCTTAATGTTCTATATCACCATGTTTTTTGTTTTTTTCCTTTTATTTCTGTCCTTTATATTAGAAAGGTTGAATTTTTTTAAACTGGTTGAAAGTTATATTTCATGGTTTCAAAAATACATGTATTTTGTAATGTAATATCTTGAAAATCAGGAAGGGTCTGAAGTCTATAGTGTTTGACGATCAATCACTGATGGCCAGGCAGTAGTCGTGACATAGCTGTCATTCCTTGAGCCTGCAGGAATGTCAAAAGTGCCAGCATCATAACCTATAGATTGGGTACCAGCAGTTTGGAAGAAAATCCTAGAGAAAATAGTGGAGAAAAGAATATAGTTAACTCCTAGGAACCAAATGACGTGGGAAAAGATGTTGATGTGGGTGATGAACTGGACATACTTAGCAACATTCCTCAGGAGAAGTCTAAAGTAGGCCTGTCCTACCTGCAATACATAGTAGTTTTACTTCTATAAATTCTTTTTAAAATATCGCATCACCACCCTTCATAGCACAGAGGATTATTTTGTGCAGAAAAACACAATCATTAATGACTAAAAAGTCATTTAGAAGAGCTGAACTTGGTGTGAAGAAGTTTGGGGAATATGTTTACTGGTTTTATTTTGTTTTTTCTTTTTGTAGTTTTATGAGAATGATATATCTAAAAGAACCCTTTCAATATAAATAAAAATTCTAACCAAGAAAGCATTGTGTCTTGATGGGCAGCCCCTTTTCATAGTTGGCAGTATTTTTTCAGCATTTTTCCTTTCATAGCGGTAAATTAAAAAATGGTGTGTTGGGCTTCCCTGGTGGCGCAGTGGTTGGGAGTCCGCCTGCCGATGCAGGGGGCGCGGGATCGTGCCCCGGTTCGGGGGGATCCGACGTGCCGCGGAGCGGCTGGGCTCTTGAGCCATGGCCGCTGGCCTGCGCATCCGGAGCCTGTGCTCCGCGGCGGGAGGGGCCACAGCAGTGAGAGGCCCACGTACCGCAAAAAAAAAAAAAAAAAAATGGTGTGTTTTACAATAGACTGTGTCTTGAATTTTATGTAAAACAGCAGACGTACTATTTTCGTCCCTATGGGATTATTTCTAACTAAGGCCCAAATTTGCATTTAACTATGAGTTTCTACATTTACTAATATTTATGTATTTTCCTTAAACTATTCTCCTCCCCCACTGATGTCCAACGTCCCTTACATCCCAAGTCATATTACAGTCACCTGGAATTTTAATTCTGGATTGCCATGGGGGCTGTTTATTGTTACTTATTAAGGCAATAATAACACTTGTAAGCTCTTACCCCATAGTGTCTCTTCCTCCAATATTTATTCTTCTTTTTCCTGGGGGTCTTTCTGCAAGAGTAATTTCAAAGGTACTCTGTGTGGTAAATTTTCTGAGGTTCATTTACCTAAGACTCAGAAAATAAAGATATTTCTGTTTCATAGCTAAATATTATTTATTTGAAAAATATCGACATTCAAAGTTCTTCATACTTTTCTTCATTCTTTTCTCGCATTTAATTCTTCAATCCATCTGGAAATAACTTTTCCTCATACATCAATTAAATAAAGGTGTCCCTTCAGCAATGGTTTATAATTCTTCCATTAGTATATACTTAATTCAGAGATACATCAATGCATATTCCATTACATTTTCTGCACATTAAGTATTTTGTCAGTACTACACTGTTAACTGCCAGAGTTTTAATGGAGTGACATATTAGGTGGAGTGGCATATCAAGATGTCAACTACCAGTCCTGGGCCACCTTGCCTTCCCTTACAACCATCCCCATCTTTATTTGTGGAGGATAGGTCCCAAGCTACAGGTAACTAAACTCTATAATATCCTGCAAGATGTAAGACTAAAACAATGAAGAAAATCAGAGAACTGGTTTGTGTCTTCCCCCAACTAACAGAAATGAGTCTATCAATAAAACTGAAAGAAAAAGAGGCAAATTTTAGGGGGTGGGGATGATAGCTGTGTATAGAGAAGGTGACTTGTGCCTCCACCCTGATTATCCCCATCCCTAGAAGAATTTCCCTTGCTGTTTGGGTCTGAAGCATAATGAGCCCTTCTCAGAAAAGTAAGGTCAAATGAGCAAGTACCAGTAGGTATGTAACACACACACACACACACACACACACACTCACACACAAACACACACTCACACATCTACAACACAGTATTCCTACAGAGGTACAACTAAGAGAGGGAGAGAATGCTTAAAGATCTCCACAAAAGTACAAGGATACATGTATTTTCTTATGGAAATAGGACTTGAGCCAGCTTGGAAGGTAGAGGGAAGGGGCAGGGGAAGAAAGGAGCTGGCTTTGCCAGCTTTAAGAGCAGCTTGGCAGAGAATAAAACCTGCATCAGTAGGACTTTTGGAGTCATACTCCATGGACTGCTTCTCTAGAATCCCCCATGGCAAGCAGTAGGGCAGGTGCCCAGCTGGGTCCCCAAGTGGGCCATTTGTCAAAGTCAGCTATGGGGTACACCTGCACCACAGACCAGTCAGGGAGGACACGAGCAGCTGGAGCCTACAGAATTTTGTGGCCTAGCTCGGGACACTTGATAATAAAGACTCTGACTCTGACTTTAAAATTATTTGACCAAGTTTACTACAATGAAATTAACCAGGTTGCTTACTGTGTTGCATGAGGCAGGCTCAAGAATAGAGTTGATAATGAGTCATTAGAAAAGTGGAGTTTCCCCTTGTGTACATTTGACTAATGGCTGTTCAATTAATTATTATGTTCTGATAGAGGCAATAGTCATTATTTTTACTTTTCAACATTTCTGAAAAATATGTTTGTCATGCAAATTAAATGCATATAAAAATGCATACCATTTAACCCAACCATTTAATTCCATGTCTATGAACCTATTTGAAGAGACTATGTGCAAATACGCTTATTGAAGCATGATTTTTTTAGTTTGGTTACAAATGAATTTTTATTTGAAGTAAGTGTAATAAGAGAAACATTTGACAATGAATTTGACTCTTTCACCACTCTAGACATCCCCAATACTTTGTCTAATAGTGATTTTCTTTGACCCTCTTATTGCTAGGAGATTTGTTATTATATCAACTAACAAATGTTTGGGTGTTTTTTAAATTTGATTTTTTTACTTTAAAATTTTATGTTTACTCTTAGTTTTTAATTTAAAATTTTATAACCATTTAGTTACAAAAAAATCTATCTTGAATAATTACTGCCATTTTTGATGTTCTAAATTCACTTTGTAACCTAATATGTGCTAATATGTCTAGCCCTAATTTTCTGTGCTAAAGATTTCATGGAAATTGTAAAATATATTTTGCTTCTCTTTTGGATTAAAAAGTTTTACATGTATACCAATACTTCATTTTTATTAATGTTATGTTAATAATATAACATATATAACATAATAATATGTTATTCTAAATTTCTATATTTTTCTACTTTGGCTGATAAAGGCAAAGGTAGTTATCCTAGATCATATGTGTTTCAATTTCTTTTTCTAAGCTTTAGTCTTCGAATTATATATTTTGATATTTTATTAAGCAATACCAAAAAGAACCATGAATATTATATTTTTATTTAAATATAAATAACAGGTTTTAGCCCATTTAATTAATTTTGTCTTTAATTCTCAATTTGTCTGAAATTAAAATTTGACTGGAGCTTACTTTATTTCATTTGAGAAATGCTGCCCATCCATTTATTTTCAGTAATTCTCATTCCTGTAGTTTTAGGTGTATGTCATATGTAATTTTGTTCATTACAGACAAAATGACAGTCTTCATCTTCAATAAAATGCTTTATCTAATTGTATTTATTAACACAACTAGCATGCTTTGTGTTAATGTTTTCTCTTTTGGAAGTAGTTTTTAATTTTTCTATTTCTGTGAATTTCCACATTTTTATGACTCTTCATGTTTTTCTTCTATTATTTGTAAGAAACTTCCACAAAGTTAATAATTTGAATTTAATTGTCTTACTGTTTACCATAAGTTCTTAAAACACGAGCTTTTATATTTCATTTCTCTAGTTACCATCATCAATCATAAAACAGTGATTTAACCATGTAAGAATATTATTTTCAACTATTATATTGCATAGCTTAGATTTGACCCATGGCTCAAATGCCCCTGCTCTGAGCTTCATCATTTTTTTTTTTTTTTTGCAGTACGCGGGCCTCTCACTGCTGTGGCCTCTCGCGTTGCGGAGCACAGGCTCCAGACGTGCAGGCTTAGCGGCCGTGGCTCACGGGCCCAGCCACTCCGCAGCATGTGGGATCTCCCGGACCGGGGCACGAACCCACGTCCCCTGCATTGGCAGGTGGACTCTCAACCGCTGCGCCACCAGGGAAGCCCAAGCTTCATCATTTTTTAAAAAAAATATTGACTTGTACTTCATTTTAAAAACAGTATTTATGATAATAATTTCGATTTACCTAAAATGGCTGATGTTGATATTTACAACCTGATATTTAATTATTACTCCATTTTTAACTTGGATTCATCTTCTACTTGACTAAAACATGGCTTCAGATAAAAATTTTCAAGGGTATATGTACAATAGTTTTTGGTGACCTCTATGTAACTAATAATATCATTCTGGTAAACAGCAACTTATCTAGTGCAAAATTATTGACTCATGAATATATTCTCTTCAAACCTATAAAAATTGGTATTTACAAAAAGGAGCTAGACTTCTGAGTAGAGGACCAGCCCCTGTCACAGATGCAGGTGTCAGTGCCCACTCTTAGCATTGCTCCCTGTGGTAGGCAGAATGATGGGGCCCCAAGATATCCTAATACCAGGAACCTATGAATCTGTTACCTTATATGGCAAGAGAGACTTTGCAGATGTGATTCAATGAAGGCTCTTGAGAGGCAGAGATCATCCTGGATTATCCAATGGGCCCAACACTATCACCAGGATGTTTATAAGTGAAAGAGGGAGGGAGACAAGGACAGGAGAGTCAGAGAAAGAGATGCAATGACAGAAACAGAGGTTAGAGTGATGCAGGGCCATGAACCAAGGAATGAATGTGTGTGGCCTCTAGATGCGGGGAAAGGCAGGAAATGAATTTCTCTCTAGAGTCTCCAGAGATAATGCAGTCCCCACAATCCATTTTAGAACTCTTTCCTTCAGAACTATAAGATAATAAACCCGTATTGTTTTAAGCTGATAACTTCGTGGAAGTTTGTTACAGCAGCAATAGGAAACAAATACACTTCATACTGACGACTTTACCATGGCATACCATATAAAAGCTGTAACAGGCTGAGGCTACTTGTTTGAAATGGAAAGAGTTCCTCCCTCCCGCATAAGGGCTCTCACTCCTCACCAGTGTGGGATTTAGCCCCCATTCCATCACTTTTTAATGCTTAAATGCTATTCTCACAGGGCTGCCCCAATTCCATTAGAGTCCTTAGAATCCCCAGAGTGCTTTTTCATTTCCAATTAGTCAGTCCTATTTGTCCCTGCTTTACAGAATGGCATTAACCCGTTGAAGCTTGCAGATACTACAACCAAACACCGTAAGTTTAGTTTGCTTACACACTGGCCACTGTAGATAAGCAGGCATCCGTGTAACATCCAGGCCATACAAACAACCCTCGGCTCGTCACCAAGCCTGGCCCACTCCTCCAGTCCTATCTGGAGCAACGTTGCTAAGGTCAAGACCCTGCTCTGGTTTCAGATCAGCAGCTGCCTGTCTTGGATGCTGTCATTCTTCATAAGTTTCAAGGGAGAATGGTTCTCTGTGTGGATGCCCTCCACTGCATGACCATGGTCAGCTAAAGTACTGTTTTGGGCTCGCAAAGGTATAACACTTCAGCTTTGCTCATGTTTTATCCTTCTTTGGTATAAGAGGGCTAGATAAGGACTAAGTTTGTTATCAGAGGCATGCCTACTTCAGAACCACTGGCCATGTGCAGAGACCAGCCCACTGGTCCCATCCTTTTTCTACCATCTAGTGATGTGAATATCAAGGGCTTCTTTGTTCTTCCCTGTTTCCAAGTCTTGGTCAAGTGTGCTCTGCCCATTTAACAGATTTCAGTAACTTCGAATCTCAGGAGAGTTTAAGGTTTCTGTCCTTTGCCTCTCAGGAGCAATCCAAGCTCCTTATGCAAAGTTACCAAATTCCTTCCCTGCAAATATCAACATCTATATATCAAATTTTAAAAGAATAATTAAAATTAAATTGGGTTCACTGGCTACCCTGTCACATACACATACATTGTCAGGATAATCTTCAAAGGTGCTTCCTTGACCATTCAAGTCTCCCAAAGATTTTGTTGTAAATCATCTTCACGGTGTTTGCTGGCCCCTCTTCTCTCACTAAGATACAGCGCAGGCTGTATAGGGCCAGGCCAGAGAACAGGGCTCTAAGACAGATTCACAGGGCTTGCCTCCTGTTTCCCTCCACCCCTGTTTTAAATACTCTCTCTATTGAATGGCTCTCTGTCCTCCTCTCTCTGCTTCTTGTTTTTTGCATCTCCCCTAGCATTCAGTCAAAAGTCCATCTGGCCAAATTCTTGATTATCACTTCTTCGAGTTTTCCTTCATAAAATTTCTTTGCTTTAAATGTTTAATAAACAGTAGATAATTTATTATAAAACATTGTATATAGAGTATATGACAAATACTTAGAAAATTGTTTATAAGTAATGGTTCTAATGTAATTTAATATTTTTACTATATGCTCATCTGTATTCCCTTAAGTTTCTAAAATGCATACATATTATTTATAATAAAAAGTCAATTTTTACAAAAGTGCTTAAATGCTCAAACTTCTCTGTCCAGTTAATCGGCATTGACTCAGCCATTTACTTGTTACAAAATATTTATTGAGCACTTACTACATGCTGGGTACTTTGCTAAGCACTGAGTTACAACAATGAACATGCAAGAGAAGTCAACTGAGCCAGAATGTCCTATGCATTTTAGGCTTAAGTGAAGCCCACAATAGCAACAGAAGCAACATGATTTAATCAGGAAGCATAATTGTTTATAAAACCAGTGTTTAACATCACATGAGGGATAAGTGATCAAACTTTTCTCTGTAGGGATCTTACAGATAAAGTTGGGCAAGATTAAGATTAATAATTGTTAAAAATTATTTAATGTTCTTAAATGGACTATTCTTTACATGTTTTCTTTGGAATTACCTGTCCATTATTTAATGTTTATGTTCAAGAATTTTAGAACAAACACTTATGTTTATCAAAAATAGTGTGTGCTAAAATATTTATATCGGGCAAGCCATAACCATGGCATGTATCTACTCTTCAGAACACTCACTGTGGCTATGATGGAGGTTCCACATTATACCTCTTTATGACCTTTTATGTCCATAGCAGTCAAAACACCTGTGAGGAACTTAAAATCTTCATGAGTGATGAGGTCACAAATCAAAATAATGTCCCAATTGAAAATGGAAACAAATTTAATTCATAATGCTCAAAAACTAGGTAGGAGATAGATGTGAGGAGGAACTTTGAATGAATCAAATTAAGTATGGAATGTTCAGACTGTTTAAAATAACTGATAGGTGGAGGAGCAATACATTATTGATAATTAGTTAATAATTATTGTTAATTGGATAAAAATTCTTAAAGCTCCTCTTGTTTTACAGTGGGACTTGATGTTGAGTTCTGATACTTCATCTTACAAAAGTTAAAATTGCAATTAAATATGAGATTTAAATTTTCTTTCAACACTGCAAATGGAATCTAAGTTTTATTTGGTTATAAAGGTTTATTGACCAACTGGAATTTTAGAAAGTATTTTTCCACTTGGAAAATGACACAACATATTTTCAAATTTATATTATGCAAGGCAAACCACCATCTTCCATGTTTTGAAGCAGGTAGAGACATAGCAAAGGAAATGTAGAAAGAATGTGAACAACAGATATTATGGTGTATGCCTTATAGGGTGCTTCTAGGACTATTGCTACTACACAGTATTTTTTAAATGCCAGTTAGGTGCTAATTGTAGGCTATGTCATTTAACTCAAAATGTTATGAGATAGGTACCACTTTATTCCCATTCAGATATGAAGAGAGTAAGGCAGAGAGATATTAAGTAGCTTGCTCAGGGTCAGCCAGCTAGTGAATGATGGAGCCCAGAATTTCAGCCCAAACAGTTTGAACCTAGGCTTTTTAGCTGCTACTTGGTACCACTTCTTTCCAAGGACTTATACTCTTCAATGGCCCTGTGGTTTTAGGTCGTGACAAGCCACAGGCTGATGTGATGCCACTGAGACTAACTGATCCTTGAGCCCTCTGACTTTAACCCTCCTGGCACTGGCACCAACAGGTGCAGCTTTTAGCTTATCTGAGCACCTAAAGTAATTGTTCGAGATTTTGGCTGTTTGCTGGGAGAATCATTGAAAGGGCAGAACCTTGCCTTGCTTGTTAAAGCACTTTACACATGTGCAAAGACTTGGTGGAAAAAAGGACTCAGTTGGAAAAAGGACAGTTTCTGAGTTTACATGGCATTACATAGACCAGAACAATTTCTGATTTTTTTAAATTCAACATTTAAAAACTGAATTGAGTCAATAATTTTACTTTGCTAAACAAAACACAAATTTATTTGGGGCAATTAATATGAAATTACAGATTACCTCAAATGTTCATCCTCTGCTTAAATGAATACCGTCCACATTTGCCAAGTTTTTTTTCTTATGTAAACTCATTTTTTTCTAAATATAAGCATTAGTGATTTAACTAACTCTTAAAAAGCACGTCTTTTTCCAGATTATAGAGTCTTATTGTTGTATTAAATGTCTCAGCTTGTAAGCTTTGACCACACAATAAACATAGCACCACATGATATTAAAATTTAATTAGCCAATTCCATATTCATAATTCACAGTCATCATAGGCAACATCTTACACATTCTGAAACTTTTTAGTTTATAGGGAATTTTTTTAAATGCCCAGTACCTTTTGCAAAACTCAGTTGAACATTTCCCTGCAGTTTTGCATTATTCATTGATAAAGATGAACCACCTCAAGAGAACTGAAAGATAACATATCCTTTATTTTACCTTTAATCTTTCATCAAAAGAATCTACATATTACTTCCATAGCACTAAATTTTATATATGATAAGGTCTATTAAAGAAACATGCACTAAATATTCCAATTTCAGAAAGAAGGGCCAAAAAATGTGAGCTGTGTCTCTGGTTCATTGAATGAAGTGTCAGGCATCTCATGCAGCACAGTGAGCAAATTATTATTTCTGAATTGTACATCAACCCAAATCTCCTAAAAGCTCTTTCTTATACCAGCTGCTAAATGATTAATAGTGTTGCATTGATAATTTTCACAAAAGACACTGCTGAATAAGAGAACAGTGTGTCCAAGAAAATGAGTTTGAGGTTCAGGGAAACAAAACACTTTTTCATAGTTTTAAAAGAAACATAGTATTGAGTTATACAGACTATCAGTTTCTCCCAGTAAATAAGCATGTGCCAACCCCAACTTTCTTCACTAGGACATGGCTTAGGAAGTTTATTTTCAGTACTCGGCATATATATTAATATTACATATTAATATAAATTAATATAAAATTATATTATATATTGTATATTTTTTTTCAATATTTTATATGCTGAGTATTGAAAAATAGATATTTGTATACACACACATACATATGTGATCTTGACTATGTATGTTAGACTGATGGTTTTAATACAGATATCGTTAATAAAAATATTTTCTTTTGAAACTTTACTAGTGATTTGCTTTATGGCTTTTAATGTGCCAACTTTCCATCTCTCCTACTCTTAGCAAGACTGTCTGTGGTCGGAAACCATGGACTTTTAAGGCATAAAAAACTGGACATGAAACAGAGCTTCACCACTTAGTTGGGTGATCCTAAGGAATTTACTTACCTCCTTTTTATTTATTTATTTTTTTAATTAATTTTTATTAGAGTATAGTTGCTTTACAATGTTGTGTTCGTTTCTGCTGTACAGCAAAATGAATCAGCTACACATACACATATATACCCTCTTATTTGGATTTCCTTCCCATTTAGGTCACCACAGAGCATTGAGTAGAGTTCCCTGTGCTATACAGTAGGTTCTCATTAGTTATCTATTTCATACATAGTATCAGTCATGTATATATGTCAATCACAATCTCCCAATTCATGCCGCCCCCCTTCCCCCTTCGTATCGATACTAAAATATGGAACACTTTCACGAATTTGCATGTCATTCTTGCGCAGGGGCCATGCTAATCTTCTATGTATTGGTCCAATTTTAGTATATGTGCTGCTGAAGTGAGTACTACTTACCTCCTTTTTAAACTGTGAATGGTCAGCTTCCTAAACTGAGAAATGACAAAAATTATACCAACCTCATTAGATTGAAAGAGGATGAAATCAAGTCTGCAGGTTTTGCAGTCAGTGATGTAAAATGAAATCACATTTTCTGTAATTCTCCAATTCTAATGGCTCTCTAGCCAACATCTTCTCTAAGAAATTTGCACTTTCAAAAATTTCTTTGGCTCAGATAATACAGAGAATCTCATGTTGTATGTACATTTGCCATTGTAATCCACAACAAACATATTAGCAAATCAAACCTGTTAGAAAATATTTGCATAACATATATCTGATAAAGGACTTTTATCCAAAATATACAAAGGATGTTTAAATCTCAACACTAAGAAAACAAACACAATTTCTCAAATGTGCTAAAGATCTGAAGACACCTCACTGAAGAAGATATACCAGTCACTTGCCCTTGGGCACTAAGAAACCACTACACACCTATTAGAATAACTAATATCCCCATAACTGACAGTAACAGTTGCTGGCAGATGCCTATAAAATCTGATAGTATGCTAGTGCTAAGAAAGAAACAACAACAGATAAGTAATTCAGTATAAGGCAGGTAAGGTGTTCAATCCCAGCCAAATGCAAGAAAGAGTGGCAAAACAAAGTTTGGGAATGGGAAGAATAAGTAGAAAGCTTGCCCCCGCCAGGTATGACAGTGTACACAGGAAGACGGGGATCAGCACTGTGGAAGCCATCAGAAGCTGGAATAGCCTCAGAGGAAATAACCTGAACCTGAAGGTTCAGCTGAAATGAGGCTGTAGATGAGAGAGCTAAAGTGGGTCTGGGGTAAGGAGTAGTCAAGAAGAAGGCAGGGAAATTGGAAAAGTGGAAAAGAATGATGGAGGAAAAGAGAGGGTGAAGTCATGTGACAGGCGGATGGTGCCTCGTTACTGAAATAGCCAAGAGACTTTTAAAACCAGGAATATCTTACTTTGATTTTGTAATTGTTTGTATTGCTGCCATGTTCCTTCATCTTTTCAAACCTTTGCCAAATCCATCTACTCAAATGCCTTTGTGTGAGTGGTTTGTTTGGCAAAATTTAAGAAAAGGTATTGAGTTTCACATTTAGATCAACATGGTATGAACCAGGGACCACACAACAAAAATGGAAAAACAACCTTTAAAAAGAACAAAGGCAGCAACCAGAACTAGAGAGCAGAAAGAAAGCATATACCCTCTAGGAAGTCACAAAAATGTTCATAAAGACATTGTGATCTTCAAGAGTGGAAGGTGGATTTTGAGGATTAGAGAGATGCTGACAACCAAGTAGCCCAAGTGATTTGGAGAAATCATTTATGAGTGAACATCCTTGAGGAGGACTTTAAATACCAGATTTATTCCTTAGTAGTAAATCAGAACATTACTATTTTTGAACCACAATTCTTTCTCCTCCACCCAGCAAACTGTCATGTTGAGTTTCTTTATCAGTGTCTGTATGTTGATATCACTCCTAAGCAAGTTTAGGAATTGCCTACAGAATAAGCCAATGAAACATGTTCCTCGTGTAGTCTATATCTCAAATTAAACAGTGAAGTGTTGTTATATATAGAGATGTTGCTATAGAAATGTATAGTTGAAAATGTGCTTCCTGACAGTAATGAAATTGTCTGCTTTTTATTTAAATGTGTTCTGATATGAAAGTAATAATGCACCTTTCAAATAATTCCTTTAAACCTTTCATCAGTTCTTTTCCAGTGATGGCACACCTTTGGAGTAATTAAAACTTTAGCTTTACGTGTCAAACCCAGACAAGTATTGTAGCCTCTAAAAACAGAATTGAATCATTGTGTAAAGACAGCAGTGCCATCAGAGTGGTGGTGTTTGAAAGTGAACCTGTCATGAATTCTAAGTGTGGCACAAATAAAATCATTCTCTGCTTATGTCAAACCAGGACTCAGATAGCAAGAATACTTAACTATGTTCAATGGGGCTTAATGTTTTGTCAGTCATTTATCTGCACATTGAAAATATCCTGTCAAGCAGAGGTAGACTTTTACTAAAATGAATTCCCTCCAGAGGGAAAGTACCCCATTGCCCAGCTGTAAAGTATCCACAGAGACCCAAGAGATTGTTTGTTTTCCTTTCGTTTTTTAACCAATGGCAACTCTAGTACCCAGAAATGCTCTTCATTATAGTAAATATTTAATAGATTTATTTTTCCAAGGTTAGTTTTCGAAGGATGTGTTTATAACTGGTGTTTAGTGTTTAATAATTAGAAATAAGTATAATAAAGCGCCATCTATTGGGAATGCAAACAACCAACAGACTCAGGTAAACGGTGCTTTAGACATTTTTAATAGGCTGAAAAAAGTTAACCTGTCATTTCAAGAATTTACAGGAAAATTGGACTAAAAATGAGTTTCAAGTGAAGACTGGATATGTCTGCTTACTGATTATAAAAAAGTAAGAAATTATCGAGGACATCAACAGAGGACACAGAGGCCACTACAGAATAGAAAACTATGTGAAAAGAGTAAGGGAAAGGTGATGGAGACTTATTCTTTTTTTTTTTTTTTTTTTCAGTACACGGGCCTCTCACTGTTGTGGCCTCTCCCGTTGCGGAGCACAGGCCCCGGGCGCGCAGGCTCAGCGGCCATGGCTCACGGGCCCAGCCGCTCCGCGGCATGTGGGATCTTCCCAGACCGGAGCATGAACCCGTGTCCCCTGCATCGGCAGGCGGACTCTCAACCACTGCGCCACCAGGGAAGCCCGAGATTTATTCTTTGGTATGCATTTTATTATTTGAGACATTGTAACTGGAAAGGTAAGAGACGAAACTAGCCAGAGGGGGGTCTATGTACATAATTATAAAATCAGAGCGTTAAGGGAGCAAAGGTGAGCTCAGGAGGTGCTGTGGGTAAAAGAATTGTCATTCCATGGATCTCAGAAAATTGTGCTGGGCATGGTAGGTGCTCAGTACACTGACTAAATGAATTCTGAACTTTAGATGAAGGTGAGACTGGATATCCGCAGTTGACCCATGCATACGGATGACAGAATACGATAATATGGACTTTGGTCTCTGGAAGACTTTGGTTTAAACTCTAGTTTTGCATTTTTAACCATGTGAACTTTGTGCCTTTCATCAAGTCACTTGACTTAATTAACTCTGGTTTTCCTTAGGTGTAAAAGAAGGATAGATAACAATAGGAGAAGCTATAAAAGGCTGCTGAGAGGACTGATTAGGGTAGTATATGAAAAACATTCAGCAAAGTGATTCGCAAATAGTAACCTCTCAAACAATGGAGGCTTAAAAAGGATTGATGATCTAAATTGTGACTTTAAAAAAAATTTGTATTGAAGTTATTTTAGACCTACAGAAGACTGTGTACAAAGGAAAATAGTACACAGATGTTCCCATATACTAGGGGTCTGTAGACTTCTGTAAAGGGTCAGATAGTAAATATTGTAGGCTTTGTGAGTGAGATGCCTCTATCACAGTTATTCAGTTCTGCCACTGTAGGGTGAAAGCAGCCGTAGACAATAGGTAACACAACGGGCACAGATCCGTTCTAACGAAATTTTACAAAAACTGGTGATGGGCTAGGTTTGGCCCATAGTTTGCAGTTTGCCAACCCTAAACTAAGCTATAGACTTTATTCAGATACCCCCAGTTTTGGCACCAATTCAGATACCCCCAGTTTTGGCACCAGTGTCCTTTTTCTGTTCCAGGATCCAACCGTGATTGATAGTTACTTGTTGTTTAATTTTCTTCATGGACTTGACACTTCTGAAGAGTACCAGCCATTTGTAGAATGCCCCTTAATTTAGTTTTTCTTATATTGTTTAATGATTATACTGAGGTTATGAAATTTTGGAAGAGTGCCAAAGAGGTGACATTCCCTTCTCATGGCATCGTACTGGTGTATATGATATCAGCTTGACTTATTATTGATGCTGTTAGCTTTGACCAGTGGTTAAGGTGTTGTCTGCCAGTTTTCTCCAATGTAAAAAGTATCGTTTACCCTTCTAAACTCTATTTATCACAAACAAATCACTAAGTCTGGCCCCCTTAAGAGGAGCGGAAACTAAGCTCCACATTTTGGAGGGAGGACTATTGCTATAGACTGAATATTTGTGTCCTCCTAAAATTCATATGTTAAAACCTAAACCCCAATATGAAGATATTAGGAGGTGGGGCCTTCGGGAGATTATGAGGGTGATGCCCTCATCAATAGGATTAGTGATCTTTTAGAGACCTCAGAGAGCTCCCTTCTGCCAAGTCACAACTCAAAAAGGGAGGGTGGTGGTCTGGGAGGGGAGGTCTTCTCTGATGTTCCGCTTAAACCTCATTCTTAGGCAGTAACTGTGAAGCTGTGCCTAGATGTTTTGCTTTCACCATTATTCCTGTTCCTTCTCCAGCTGTAATGATGGGTCTAGCACGTACTCTTGCCCTTTTCCCAGAGGTGGAGTATTTTTTTTATTCCCCTCGTCATTTTTCTTCTCCCTTCTGCAAAAATCCAGTGCTCCAATGCAACAGTTTTTTTCTGTTCTTCCCTGTGCATATCAACGCTTTTGCTCCATAGATGAAATAGAAAACATGGATCTGGGTGGCCTTTTGTCAGTGACTGCTATTCCCCTCATCCAGTCAGAACCACAGGGAACTGTTCTCAGGATTCTTTATGATCTTCTGTGTGAGCATTTGATGGCTGTCATGGAGAAAAAGCCTACAAAGGGATATAAACTACCTATCCTGTGGCCCCCAAAGGCTTCACACTCACACTAGCCCATATGTGGCTTTTAACAACGCCTTCAAAAGAATGTTAGCTCCATGTTCTTACTGGTCAGTATGGTTTTCTGGCAGCATCTACCCAAGTAATCAAATTCCAGGGTCCCATTTTTCCCTCTCTCACCATTTTTTTTGGAGGTAGTTGTTTGCTCTGAAAATTTTAATTTGTAGTTAGTCCATCATTTTTCTTGTTATAAGGGTGGGAGCAATGTCCTTTCCAGCTCTCTACATCTTTGAGCTCTCAGCTGACATTTTAAAAGATCCTTTAAATATATTCAAGGATATTGCTAAGATTAGAGTCTTTATTCAGCTCAAAGAGCATCATGATTTGCAGTGATGCCACAGATATGGAAATAGGTGAGTCCTTATGTTAGCAAGATATAGATTGGCAAGAACTATGATATGAGTATATAAGGATGATTAAAAAATTCAAAATTTAATCACAAATGCTACAACAGATGTTTTGCAAATGTTAATGGCTTAGCTGTTCTGACGGTAAAACGTACTTTATAAAATAAAAGTGAACAACACAGGGAATGAATTTCATTAGAGTTACATCAACAGTTGTATAAGAAAAAAAAAAAACCTATAGCATGGCATTTACAAGTAGTGTCACTCTACAAGTTGACAAGAAAAAATATCCAGAGTGTGGACTTGGCACTCAGGAAAAAAATGGCTAAGAAATCCCAGAAGAATGTGAAGAGAGTTCAAACAACAACCTCCAAACACCCTTCAAGGCACAGCCAGAGAAGAATCTCACTCTAATTGTCACTTTCACAGAAAGTCTGGATGCACGTATGCTTACAAGGTAATCCCAATAGTCATTTACATCTCAGCTTTGTATAAACCAATGAACAATATTACAAAAATATTTACAGATAGAAAATGCTACACAGACCTCACAGAAAAATAACTATTATATATAAATACAAGTGCCTCCAAAGGAGCAGGGATATTGTTAATTTGTACTCCGTGCACTTTTATCACTGTAGATTTGCAAGTTTGGGCCAGGAACTAGAGATCAGTGTTGCTCTACATAATAGTGAGAAAGTCATAAGGAGAAGTGATGGGAAGATCAGCAGAAGAGCAAGGAAGTTGGCAGTCAGCCCGGGTGCTACCTGGATAGGAACAGCTACAGTGGTCTCTAAGTGGGAAATAAACTGTGTGATTTTAAGTTATTGTGAGGTGAGCAAGCTGACCCTTTAGTAAAGCTTTAGTAAAAAAGCTGCTTCATGTAATTTCCTTCTATCTGTGGTGCTTTGCAGTGTTCTGATCCCAATGTAGAAGATGTTTCCACATTTGGATCAACCCCAGGGCAAAGATAAAGGACTTTGTCCCGAAGCAGGAATTAGTCAAAAGGGACTTAAAGAATTTGAAAAAGAACAGATACATGTATACGTATAACTGAATCACTTTGCTGTACACCTGAAACTAACACAACATTGTTAATCAACTATACTCCAATATAAAATAAAAATTAAAAAAAAAACGAATGAAAGTCCCTTTATCTCTTCCCACCCCCATTCTATGACACAGAACTCAGCAAAGACTTGAAAGGGATTTTGGATTTTCACAGTTCCTGAAATGAGGCAGTCTCCATGCCCCCTGTGTCTGCCAGCAGCCATGTATCTCCCTATGTGTCTCATTCTTTGTAACACTGGAGTCCCATTGCCCCCTTCTTCCCAGCATATATCACTCATCTGGGAAATTAGGAGAATGTACTTGGTGATTTTGTTTATGATAATTCCAGTGAAGAAAAGAATCCACTTGCTCCTCCATCCTTGCAGCTTCAAACACATGAACCACAAAGCCCCCAAAGGGAGCACGATGACCCAGGACCTATAGAACAAAATGTTTCATGAAAAGTCATCACAGCAATCCACTGGTACTGGTTCCTGGCATTATTTACAACACACTGTTCTTTGTAAGGACCTCATGTTTTCCTAAAGCTAACCCAGTAAAATGTGCTGTAAAATCTTCAGGGAACTTAGGTATTTGACTCTAAACCCCAAACGCTACCCACCAACCACAGCTGTCTACTCCTCACTTTATCATCTCAGCCAGAACTACCCTCCTACAAGTACACAGCATTATCAGTCATGAGCACTGGTATATTTTCAACATGCTCGTTAGCTGTATAGAAAAAAATTGAAAAAGTTCCTTGAGAAAGAAAGAACACTTTCTCTTAAACATGAAGTGTTTAGCTAGTTGCCTAAAAAACCTGAAAATAAGGACTTTGAGCCATGTCATTCAACACTGAAAATACTTATGGATACTGACAGACCATCAAATTTAAGTATTAAACTTCACATTTTCTCTAATTGTAAACAACTAGAAGACAGTGTTAACAGTGCCCCTCAAAAATTTCAGAACAGAACAAAACGTATTAAAACTGTATAACAATATTTCACTGTTATCTCTCTGTGGTGAATTACCTGTGATTTTTACTCCACAAATTTTTTTTTTGGTATTTGTCCAGTTCTCTCCAAGTTGTGTGAATTTAATCTGTGAACTAAAGAAACTAAGAAAAATTTGGTTTTTCCACTATTAGATTCTTTGTGGCAGATATTTATATTCTATAGTTAGAAGGGTTTTTCTCCCACACAGCTTAACTGTTCTATAATTTTAAAAATGAAATGTTATTTTAAAAATAGCCAAGAAACTATTGAATATGTAGAGGGGTACACTATCTTAGGTAAGCCAGAAAGGTCACAAGCTTGGAAGCAAAAATCAATGTATTGGGCTTCCCTGGTGGCACAGTGGTTGACAGTCCGCCTGCCAATGCAGGGGACACAGGTTCGTGCTCCGGTCTGGGAGGATCCCACATGCCACAGAGCGGCTGAGGCTGTGCGTCTGGAGCCTGTGCTCCGCAACGGGAGAGGCCACAACAGTGAGAGGCCCACGTACCACCAAAAAAAAAATCGATGTATTTTAAAGTAGGATCTTTTAAAAAGGCCAAAATTATCACTTTAGAAAAAGCAGCTAGTCAATTTTCTTCATTTTACAAATAGAAAACTAACACTGGAAAGGCAAAACGACTTTCCCCAAAGTACAAATGGAGTGGGATGCCCAGAAACAGAACTTAGGTCTTTCCCTCTGTCCTGTGCATGATTTTTACCTTACCAAAGAAATTTTAACTACTTAGTACAAAATGACATGTGGTCTTTCCTAAAGGTACCTAATGCCAGCATCTTCTCCATTTGTTCATCTTAACGAGGGTCAAGTCTAGAGAATTAAAAAATAAGCTTATAAAGTTGAAATCCTGGCTCATCCCACACAATTAAATTCCATCATCATACATAAGCAAATGGGAAATATCATTCTATTTTGGCCAAACAAGGATGTCATTTGTCATGCATTGAGAAATAAATGTATATATATATATATATATATATATATATATTTTTTTTTTTTTTTTTTTTTTTTTGGCTGTGTTGGGTCTTTGTTGCTGTGCGTGGGTTTTCTTTAGTTGTGGCGAACGGGATCTACTCTTCACTACGGTGCATGGACTTCTCGTTGTGGCTTCTCTTGTTGCAGAGCACGGGCTCTAGCACACAGGCTCAGTGGTTGTAGCTCGTGGGCTCTAGAGCACAGGCTCAGTAGTTGTGGTGCCCAGGCTTAGTTGCTCCATGGCATGTGGGATCTTCCCGGACCAGGGCTCGAACCTGTGTCCCCTGCATTGGCAGGCGGATTCTTAACCACTGTGCCACCAGGGAAGCCCCAGTAAATGTATATTTTGACAGCTGGCTCCAGATTCCTAGAGAGAAATACCTTTGCTTAGGAAATACCTTGATAGAACTCTCAGGAGGGAAACACCAAAACCTGAGCGTATGTTCTTCATGGAAATAGCAGAGTGAAAAAAATAAAACAAACAAAACACCTAAATTCTAGGGCTCTATGTAGCCATTTAACAGAAATTTGGAATTGGGGGAAGAGCTGTGGATAAGGAAGAATTAGTCCAAATTGTATAGGAGGATATTGGACAATGTGGGTATAAATGAGAATGTTGATGATGGAGTCTCTAAGATCTTTTGGAAACAGTAATGCTTAATTTAATTTATTTTTTTGATAACAAGATAAATGCACAAATAAAATTTCTAGGGAAATGGGTATCATGAGAAAGAGTATATATGTGGCTTATATAATTTATGCCTGAAGCAGAAAAAGAATAGCAGCTCTAGGAGGAAAAAAAATAGGTAAGACTGAATTCCATGGGAACAAAAGCTTGGTAGGAAAAGATGAGAAGTTACAGAACTCTAACGTGCAAGTACATCTCCTTCAAGCAGTCCTGACACATTAAGAGAAACATTGGCCTCATCATTTTTGTGATAGAAGTTTAACTCAATTTGCATTTAATTCTTAAGAAATGTTGTGACCCCAGTTGGCATCTGGGTTATACTGATATGAATCATAAGTGTAAAAATAAAAATGCAAACCTAACACCAGACAATTCTTGTTTCTCACTTTTATTGTCACCATGTATTTGGTGCTTGTCAAAATCGGGTGATGCTTATCTTGAGGCAAGGCTTAATTCACTTTAGTTTAGTTTGCTTGTTTGTTTTGGTGATATGTAATGAAGCTAAAATGTTTAGGAAAATTATTTAGATCACACCTAATGACATTTACAAAGCAAACTTGATGGCAATTAAAGAGATATATTTAACTTCAGGGTAATGAAAAAATTAAATGTAAAATATTAAAATTAAAGAAAATGGCAATAGTGAGCAGAAGAATTAGAAAAAATTATATCATCCGTTCAAAAATGCATTAACCAGGACTTCCCTGGTGGCGCAGTTGTTAAGAATCCACCTGCCAGTGCAGGGGACACGGGTTCAAGCCCTGGTCCAGGAAGATCCCACATGCTGTGGAGCAACTAAGCCCGTGCGCCACAACTACTGAGCCTGCACTCTAGAGCCAGCGACCCACAACCACTGAGCCCGTGTCTGAAGCCCACACGCCTAGAGCCTGTGCTCTGCAACAAGAGAAACCTCTGCAATGAGAAACCTGCACACCACAATGAAAAACAGCCCCCACTCACTGCTACTAGAGAAAGCCCGCACGCAGCAATAAAGACCCAACGCAGCCAAAAATAAAATATATATTAATTAATTTAAAAAATACATTAACCAAAGGAAGAAAACATATATAACTTTGACTATTATGAAAAACATAAAATGAAATGGAATCTAACAGGTGGCAGATAAGGAGTAATGCCAACATTATACAGATTATTATATCAGTCACACAACAAACAGGATTCAAATAGTTAAATGGACAAAGAACATTAAAGGTTATTCAAAAGAAGAGGAAATCCAATTTTAAGTAAATATTTAAGAAAATTTATAACCATATGTTGACCAAAATAATTAGTGTTGAAATACGATGTTTATTACCTGATAAGTTGATGAAAGTAACTTCTTTAGTGATAATATTTCATGCTAACCAGGATATCAGTTCATCACCAGGATGTGACCAAACTTGGTTATATTTGCAATGCACAATGTGAAAAAAACCTTACATTAGTACTTTTTTGGGAAACAAAATGACACTATTTACCCAGAATCACAACAAAGTGTTTACCCTTTGACCTAATAATTCTAAAGAAATCATAATTTTTAAAAATTTTTGTTGTATATATTCTTTTTTTTTAATATTTAGATTGCACGTATAAGTGATAGCATAGAAGATACATGTTTCTCTGTCTGACTTATTTAAGTAAGCATAATACTGTCTAGGTCCAACCATGTTGTTGCAAATGGGGGAATTTTATTCTTTTTTATGGCTGGTATTCCATTGTGTGTGTTATCTATGTTATCACTTATATGTGGAATCTAAAACGTAAAATAAATGAGTTTAGGTAACAAAACAGAAACAGACTCACAGGTACAGGGAGCAAACTGGTGGTTACCAATGGGGAGAGGGAAGGGGCAGGGGCAAGAAAAGGAAATGAGATTAAGAGACATAAACTACTATGTATAAAATAGATCATCAACAAGGATATATATTGTACAGCACAGGGAAATATAGCCATTTTTTGTAATAACTTTCAATGGAATCTAATCTATAAAAATACTGAATCACTAAATTGTACACCTGAAACTGTAAATCAACTATACTTCAGTTTAAAAAAACCAACAACAAACAAAAAACAAATTTAGGTTAGATGTCACATTAAAAAAAAAAAAAACCTACCCTAAAAATTAAAAAAATAAGGACGAAGTAAATTATGAAATAGATCAATGAAGTGCCATATAACAATTTTAAATGTTGAAAATAATGACATTTTAACATATCATTTTAGGTAAAAAATACAGAATGGAAAATACAATCTAAGGTCAGCATACACATGCATATATGCATACATATGTTTGTATATACATATATATACATGTATGTATATATATTCAAGCAACATGGGGAAACATGGTAAGATTAAAGCAGTTTTTTGAATTAGGTGAAATATATAGAGAATTTTTTTCTACTCTCTTTATTGTTGTTATAATAGTCATACGAGAAATGAAGTGTTTTTAGGGCAGAAGAGGACATGTTGAATAAGGCTCATATATATCCCCTGCTTTCCTAAGTTACATCATTTCACTGTTGACATATCCCATATCCTCATTAATTAAAAGAAATATGAAAGCTATATTCCTTGCTCCAAATTTTTATTTTCTTTACCTAATATAGAAAACTCATTCTAAGCAATAACAATTTCTTGGAAGGAAGTTGTCTCCCAGCAATAGTGAGATATACTGCCCTAGTTAGGCATTAACACCAACACTGGAAATGAAATCATTTATTCTAAGGTGAATTTAGACATGCCCTGATATTACCAACTCAATTTTTTGGGTTATGAATGCTAACAGATTTTCTAATATTTCACTTATTTATTTATTGAGGTTCTATTATTTGCACCCAGCAAATTGAGTTCCAGGTGTTTCACATTTTTCCCCATACCTTATTATCTGACTGTTTCATTTTAGTCATTCCGGGGGGTTTGTACCACATTGTGGTGCCAGGTGTTATTTTAGGTGCTTTATTGGTAATATCTATTTCATCTCTAATAAACCCATATGGAAACTGAGGCACTAATAAGCATGCCACTAGCGTTGGAATGTGAGGTGTCAGACTGCAGGGTCTGGGCTCATGACATTTGTGGTGAGACTGCATCTACAAACACCATGCCAGTTCTCTACTTGGTAATTCTGCAGGCTATTGCACCAGCATGGTTGTTTTAGTGAGGGAGGTTAAAATCAATCATTCTTTTCCCATTAGCTCCAAATATTAATAAACTGATGTTGCATTTTCTCCCTTTAACCTATGACATTCATCAGCTGTCTTTTGAGCACTAAGAAATCAGCGTCCAAGCTGAAATATCAGTTAACATGACTGATGAAGCACAGAGGAATTCTAGAGCTGTCAGCCAACTATAATTATATACAATTTAAAGTTTTAAATCATAACTGTGTGATGAATGCCTCACTTAACACACCTAAAAATACGTTTGTGGTCAGGCTGAAAGTTTAACCAGTCCTTATGGCATACTAATTTACTCTTTCAGCTGTTCTCCATAGAATGTCTCAAGGTTGCAAACGGTTTTCCTAGTAGCAATGTACATAAATGAAGTCAATAACTCCTTCCCTTGACTTCTTGCTGACTTTTCTTTTTTCATTAAATAAAACAGACTGCTTAAAAATTCCAAATTTTATGATGTTGTATTAGATACATTTTTCTTTTAACCTTTAAATATCTTCTGTTAATGACTTGTTACCTTTTTTCTGTCATTTAAATGAGCCTACCATACCAGATAGTAGTTGGAGTCTAAGGAACATGTTTTAGTTCAAGTTTCTAGAGGTTAAAAATTAATTTCATATCTAATTTATAATCTAGAGACAGAGCAAAATGTAACAATTTATTTTGCAATTTTTTTTTTGAATTTTGGTTGGCAGGGTTGGGGGTGGGAAGAGGTAGCATTCACGAATGCACAGTTCTTTAAATGTGTTTAAGCAAAAGTAAGGGGAAGGGAGATATGGAAGAAGGGAATTACAAGGAAAAAAGATTAATTTGGGAAAGAAAAACATTTTCATTAAGGCTTAAAACTCATGTATCAAAAACACTGCGGTGTTTTAACTGCACATTATTCTGAGTGCACATATATTAATAGCATTTTTCTAGTGTAAACGATAAACATTTGTGGAAAGTTTATCTTTATTGCACAGTACTGTGACTCCTTTCAAGACTTAGTCATTAAAAACTATGATCTTATACATGGGCTCGAATGGACATCTTCATGAGCTACTTGAGGTGATGAATCATAATATTCACGTAGCTCATTCCCCATGCTAGTTTTCACAAAGCGCTAAGTAGTACTAAGAGTAGTACAGAAGACAAAAAAATCACACTCTAAAGTCAACACGATTTTAATGAAGAATAGTGTATTTGTTCTCTAAGTGTAATGGAAAAAAACTGGTATTTTGCAGTGTTGAAAATATAGAGAAAGACAGGGAAAGCTGTTTCATTATAGAAACGTTAGTCTATAATGGTCTAATATGATGCTGAGATCACCATAAACAGAATAGATTATTCAAATTGAATTTTCAAGGCTCTATTTCAGTTTTTGTTTTCTGTTTTATTTTCAAGGAACCCTAAATGGGCAATTGAGTCTAATTTCCAAACTTGTTCCACAGTTACATATTTGAATGGGGAAATTTTGTACACTAAAGTCTTCTATAATATTATTTCATGTTTGCAAAAAATTGAACTATCAAAACTAAACTCATGTTTGTCTGTGAATCTTTCAAAAATCAATTCTCAATCAATCTGGTCGCTATCAAGTAGAAATGATCCTAATGTTAAGATGTTAAGATCATCGCTAATTATTAGAGAAATGTAAATCAAAACTACAGTAAGGTATCACCTCATGCCAGTCAGAATGGCCATCATTAAAAAGTGTACAAATAACAAATGCTGGAGAGGGTGTGGAGAAAAGGGAACCCTCCTACACTATTGGTGGGAATGTAAGTTGGTGCAACCATTATGGAGAACAGTACTGAGGTTCCTTGAAAAACTAAAAGCAGAGTTGCCATATGATCCAGCAATCCCACTCTTGGGCTCAAATCCTGAAAAGACGGAAATTTTAATTTGAAAGGATACATGCACCCCGATGTTCATAGCAGTACTATTTACAATAGCCAAGACACAGAAGAAACCTAAATGTCCACCAACAGATGAATGGATAAAGAATTATTCAGCCATAAGAAAAATGAAACAATGCCATTTGAAGCAACATGGATGGACCTAGAGATTATCATACTAAGTGAAGTAAGTCAGAAAGAGAAAGACAAATACCATACGATATCACTTACTTGTGGAATCTAAAATATGATGCAGATGAACTTATTTACAAAACAGAAACAGACTCACAAACATAGAAAACAAACTTATGGTTACCAAAGGGGAAAAAAGATAGGGGAGGGATAAATTAGGAATTTGGGATTAGCAGATACTAACTACTATATATAAAATAGATAAACAACAAGGTCCTACTGAATGGCACAGAGAGATATATTCAATATCCTGTAATAAACCATAATGGAAAAGAATATAAAAAAGAATATATAGATACACACACATATATCTATAACTGAATCACTTTGCTGTACACCAGAAACTAACACAACATTGTAAATCAATTATACTTCAATAAAAAAATTCTTAGGGACTTTCCTGGTGGTGCAGTGGCTAAGACCCCCCACTCCCAATGCAGGGGACCCGGGTTCGACCCCTGGTCAGGGAACTAGATCCCACAAGCCAACTAGGAGTTCGAATGCCGCAACTAAAGATCCCGTACGCCACAATTAAAAGATCCTGCATGCTGCAATGAAGATCGGAGATCTCATTTGCTGTAACTAAGACCCGGTGCAGCCAAATAGGTAAATATTGAAAATAAATAAATAAATAAAATTAAATTAAAAAAAGTTTTAAAGATGTTAAACAAGATCAAAGTTGTAGACCTGTCATTATGTCTTAATTTACCACATGCAAATCAAATTGTACATTCAGTCACCAATATTTTACTTTAATTTATTGACCTACATAGGTTTGATTTAGTCTTTTATAGGCATGAAATTATATATGCTTCCTAAAACTTCCAAGAAAGCTTGCAAATTTTAAATATCTACTATCAGATATACAAAATAGCAGCACTTTCTCAGTAATGATGTCATATTAAATATTATGCCATTAACAATGTTTAGATCATTCTTTTTTTTTTTTTTTTTTTTTTTTTTGCGGTACGCGGGCCTCTCACTGCTGTGGCCTCTCCTGTTGCGGAGCACAGGCTCCGGACGCGCACGGGCTCAGTGGCCATGGCTCACAGGCCCAGCCGCTCCGCGGCATGTGGGATCTTCCCGGACCGGGGCACGAACCCGTGTCCCCTGCATCGGCAGGCGGACTCTCAACCACTGCGCCACCAGGGAAGCCCAAGATCATTCTTAATAAAACTAACTAAACCATTAAAATCTATAGAATGAAATCTTTTCTCATATAAATCATATGGGTAAATCACATGTTTTTATTGAACTACTTTAGAACAGCTTTCTTACCATAAGCAAAACCAACTTGAACTAAATTCATCTCCCCATCACAGAGTATTATCAAGCTGGTCACTAAGCTATAATTGGTCTATATTTTTAATATAGTTACAAAGGGATTCAAGGTCCATGTTATTTTTTAAAACTCTGGAGGCTGCGATTAACATATACACACTACTATGCATAAAATAGAAGGCCAACAAGGACCTACTGTATAGCACAGGGAACTATACTCAATATTATGTAATACCCTATAAAGGAAAAGAAACTGAACAAGAATATATATATATATATATATATATATGTGCATATATATGTATAACTGAATCGCTGTACTGTACAACTGAAACTTACACAATATTGTAAATCAACTATACTTCAATTTAAAAATTTTTTTAATAAATTTAAAAAAAAACTCTGAACTCTAAAACAAACAAAATGTAAAATTTTTCTAGAAATTTTCATTTAACAGCAGATGGTGTTAGGAGAAAAAAGAACATTTTGGACTAAATTAGGAGACTATTTTCAAGTGAGATGTAAAATGAGAAAAACATGATTTCCCACCAGAGCCTAAATCATATATCATTTTCAAGGAAATCAATGTACATTCCTTTCTGTGTCTGGGATTTCAGTCCATTATATAATCCATCTTTCTAATACAAATGAAACTCTTTTATAGCCTTGCTAATAGAAAACTAATGGTAGGTTATACCTCAGATACCTCATGTATAATATTTCTATGCTTACCATTTTGTATCTCTATAAAGCTTCATTTTTTTGTTCCACTGCATAATTTTTAAGGAAAGAAAATCTGTTCTAAATCATTAGTTTTGTGTATTAGAAAACATATATTCACTATATACCATGGCATGTTTTTAAAGTCAATTAAAATCAAAAGTAAATGTGTTGCATTAGATTTGCAAGGCCTAGTCTTTAATAATAATCTTTAAAAAGCATTCACATAGATCTAAGCGGCTTTCATAACTTCTTTCAGGGTTGGATTTGTTCTGGAAAGAGAAATAACAATAGGATAGGATTAGATGACTATTGTGCTTTCATCTCTAGCTTTCAAATAACCATGTTATTTAAATTAAGAGGTAGGATTATGCTTTATTTTGTGTGTGGAGGGTATCGAGATTCCGACGTCAAAGAACATAGAATCTAAGAGAAAACGTAAAATGTCCTCAAATAACACCAACACAAGATGAAAGCTAAAATCACCCATAAACTGGGTGCCCATAAAGAGCAATAGAAGTGCAAGGGTTCCTTTCTGCTTGGGAGGAGAAGGGTCAGGGAGGACAGCCCAGAGGGAAGTGGTATTTGAGCTAAACCTTGAAGGATGAGTACAAGAACAGAGTGTCAAAGAGCATGGAACTATTCTTTCACAGCACACTCATTAATGCCTAGTAGTATCTTTGGAACAGAGCACTGAGAAAGACCAGCTTGGGAAATATCACTGTACAAAACTGGTAGCCGTGATATCCATGAGGCAAGTTGGGGCCATGCTCTGAGCAGTGTTGTTTTATTTTAACTACCAATTTAATTATATGATATTGATATATTCATTAATTAATATGGTAATATTTAACTCTGCAATCTAGGGCAAACCATATTTGTCTGTGGTATATTATTTACACATTTAAACTGTATTCCCTAAAAACCTTTTTTTGACATTTTTACATCTATATTGAAAAATAAGATGGGTATGACATTACTTTGTGACATCTTTACCAGTTAGGGTTTCAGGGTTGGGTTAACTCTGTGAAACAAGATGGGAAGCATACTCCACCTATACACAGACTGGTGGTGGTAGATGTGGCATACAAATTACTTATGGCAAAAAAAGTTCAAAAGAATTCACCAATTAGGCATTCTGTTTCCAGAGCATTCAGTAGAGTTTTTGGATGATTTTTCAGGTGTTATCTGTTATTTTCTACTTTCTATGTAAGAAAATTCTGGAAATACATATATATGTATTTCATAGGTATATAAAAGCATACGGATATTTTCTAAATATATTAGCACAAAGCATAGCCCAGTCAATGTAGCTTGGTGTTAAGAGCCTACTTGAGTCAAAGTCTCTGGATTTGAATCCCAGAACTTGAATTCCAGTTCTACCACTTACTGAACATGTTAGATTTGGCAAATAAGTTTACTTCTTTCTGCATCACGTTTCCCAACAGTAAGAGAGGGTGTGTAATAGTACACATCTCTTTGGGTTGTTCTGAATGATTTGACACATATAAAGCGTATATGGAATGGAAACATAGTATTTAGTATTTCAACTTCCTGTGGGCTAAAATGAAAATAAAACCACCCCACGAGTGATAGACCTTTTTTATGATAATTGAGATTAGCTTTATTTAAATTTCTGGTTCATGCTTATGCAGCACGTGCTTTGGAACCCTTTAGCTTTTTGGGTCTCTCTCTGCAAGAATTTAATGATCTGTAACTAACACTTGATCAGGTGCTATATAAAAGGAACCTATGATAATTTTGTGATGTGAGGAATTCACTGTTGAGGTGAATAGTTTCACCTGCTAATTTATATATTTATCAGTAAGGTATTTAAGTTGCATTAACCATTCTGTTTGCTAATATGGTGGGGCACCTCCTGGGTTCGCAGCATCAGTATTTCTTGGAGAACATCAGGCCAGCCTCCTAATCTCTAGTTTCTCCCCGGGAGGTTTCACTTATCATTCCTCTATCCTCTGCCACTCAGAGTTGCATGTTCCATCTTCCATGTTCTCAGAGCTCTCAGTTTTTTTCCTCAGCAATTTTCAGGATCACAATTGTACTTTTGCAGTTATTTCTGTAATTAGTTTAAAGTCAGAATAGAATGCAGGCTCCATAAGCACATGGACTGTATCTGTCTTATTTACATGCTGTATCTTCATTACCAGTTTCAAAATCTGAGAACTAGTAGACACTCAATAAATATTTCATAAAATAAATGAATGAATAGATGCAGTTAATCAGTACTTACCAAACAGTACAATATAGTGCTTAATAATATAGACTTTGGAAGGAGAAAATTTTGATTTTGAGTCCCTCTCTGCCATTTTGCATGGATAAGTTTCCTCCAAGAGAGTTACTTACATCTTTCTAATATTCAGTTTCCTCATCTGGAAAAGGGGTGCAACAAAAATTCCTATCCTCACAGAACAATTGTGAAGTTAAAGTGGGATTGTATTCCTGAAAGTCTCAGCACAGCTGCCAGTACATAGAATACAATATACTGTGGTTATTATTATTAGGATTATTATTGAATAGGTTATTACACCTTCATTCTGATTATACCATTCATTAATATGAAATGAACTTCTCTATCTGACATTATTTGGTTTGTGTTTAAAATATATTTCTCTGGAAAAATTCTGAACATTAGTTTCTCTTTTGTTAAATGTATGTGTTTGCTGTGAACTAAGTCAGTTTGGTCCCCTATGATTATTAGATTCTTTGGACGGCAGTATTTCAAATGGCCTGAAATATCTCAAGACTGAAGAAGACTACAGGCCCTACCTCACTATCCAGTAACAGGCTGGATATTTCGGTCTCAGTCCTGTCACATCTGCCCAAATTAACAGCAAGTGGCACAAGAACAGTCATAGGATCTGCTCCTAGGAAGCTTGATGAAGTCCCAGCTCCCTGTCCTTTGAAGCAGTTTGGCAAGAAGAGTCACATGAGGCAGATGTGACAGTTTTCTAGTGGCAGAATCCAGCCAGGTTTTAATCAGAATTAGGTGGTAGAATCCTTTTTTTTTTCCTGTGGTCATCTCAGGGCCAGGCTGAATCTAGGCCTTTGGATACTGCTCCAAGGGAATGAGCTCCTTGATTTTAAACCTTATTTATGCAAAGGCACTGGTGCTTGATTAATATCTCTGGCCAACCCACAAATCTTAAACATCAGTAATTTCACCAATGAAAATGATTTCTCACACCCCATTATACTGATTAGTAAACTATCTAGTTCTAACCAGAGATAAACAGAGTTGACTTGCTTATAACTGCTGCCTTTGGAGTCACAAATGACAACTCTAAAGAAGTCTTTCAAATTCTGATTACTCTCTTACCCACCCACCCACCCCATGTTAACAATTCTGGGGGCGTATGTAAATCAAAACTCACAGACACAGCATTTTTAATTTAGCTGAAACATTTTAAAGTAAATTAAAGCAATGTAATGTATTTGCTAGATCATTTTACATTTAACTCTTTGCATCCTAGACATATTTATGTACCCTCTCTGTGCCTCAGTTTATATCTATAAAATGAAGATAATGATAGCAATTTCCTTACAGGGTTGATGTGAGTTTCAAATAGGTTAATGCCAAACAAGCACTAGAACAGTCTGGCTTATACTGAGGTTCGATAAACTTTGGTAGCAGTTGCTACCAGTACTGCTGCTATTACCATTTTATAATTATGAATATTTATTGGGATTACAAGCAGATTTAAACAAATTCTCTGGGTTCTAGTTTGTAGTTCTTTTGGACGACATTATTTTTTTTCTGAGTTCTCAGAATCCTGCTCCGTTATTGTTTGTGGTTTTGTTTTGTTTTTTTCCTTTTTTGTATCACTTAATTCTCTCTTGGTTCCTATATTTATTTTTCCCATTTACCCATTTATGAGAAGACAGAACTCTCCCTAGAGAGTATGGGTCAGATGTGTGGGTAACCAGCAGCTTCCCCACAAACCCTTCTTGGACTGCTCAGGCAAGTCCCCAGGGAACTAGGGACTCCCTAGGAAATCAAATTTCCCCTCTCAGAATGGAAGCAAGAATGAGGGTTGGTATGTACTGTTCTTTGCCTGATTTCTGGTTTCTCTGAAGCAACGAACAAATGCCAATTGCCCTTATAGGTGTGAGACCAGGTTTTTTGTGGGTTTTTAAAAAAAATATTTATTTATTTGGCCGCGCCGGGTCTTAGTTGCGGCACGCGGGGTCTTTTAGTTGCGGCATGCGAACTCTTCATTGCAGTATGTGGGATCTAGTTCCCTGACCAGGGATCGAACCCGGGCCCCCTGCATTGGGAGCGCAGGGTCTTAGCCACTGGACCACCAGAGAAGTCCCGTGAGACCAGGTTTTAAGCCTCCAGAACAGAAGCTCCCAACTCATGGCCCCTAGGTTAGATTTAGATGTCAGAAGTAATTGCTTGTCATACATAGTGCTTTTGTCGTTGCTCTTATTTGCTTTGTTTCATAGAATTTAAGTCAACATTTAAAAATTGGGAGATCTGGGCTTCCCTGGTGGCACAGTGGTTAAGAATACACCTGTCAATGCAGGGGGCACGGGTTCGAGCCCTGGTGTGGGAAGATCCCACATGCCACGGAGCAACTAAGCCCGTGAACCTAGAGCCTGTGCTCCACGATAAGAGAAGCCACTGCAATGAGAAGCCCACGCACCACAAAGAAGAATAGCCCCTGCTCGCCGCAATTAAAGAAAGCCTGCGCACAGCAACGAAGACCCAACGCAGCCAAAAATAAAAAAAATAAAAATAAAAAATTTGGAGATCTTCCATTAAAACCCACATTTCAGGTTTCTCTTGAAATACGCAAAGATCAGGCAACAAACAAAAAAATTTGTGTAGCGCCAAGAAGCAGCTGCCCCTGCACAGAGGGCATGTGCTTTCAGTTTGCCTGCGTGCTTCCACCACGCATGGACTCCCCACCATAAGGTCAAGTAGTCTACATCTAATGGCTCTGTTCTTTCACTTATTCTAATACAGAATATTTCCTGTACTCAATCTACCTGTATCTGTATCCCATGTCCCCTGCCTTCCTTAATGTTAAAAGGGATAAAATGTCAGGCTTCCGCCTATGGCCAACCCATCGCTTGTGCTGCTTTGAATTCCATTCTCTTTTTTGCGTACTCAAAGATTTTGCACTCTCTTGAACTATCAGTTTTCCCCTCTCAACTGGCTTATTCTTATCAGCATGCAAACATGCAGTAATATCTTCCATTTTTAAAATACTCCATTTTTTCACAACCCACATCAAACTACTGCCACATTTCCCTTTCATAATAAAATTGCAACTAGTTGATGCATGAGTTGTCTCTCCCTCTCTTATTCTCTTTTCAAAGCCACTTCAATCAGACGTTTATTACCTCTACTCCTCTGAAACCACTCTTGTCAGAGTCCCCAATAACTTCCATCTTGCTAAATCCCAAAAGAAACTCTTTGTTGTTACCTTAACTAGACATCTCATCAGCATTTGAAAAGTTCTTCAATAATCCTTGTTTAAACACTTTCTTCTGTTGGTTCCCATGACATCACACTTTTATGTATTCCTCCTAACTCACTCACCCTTTTCAGGCTTCTTTGAAGGGTTCTCTTCAACTTATCTGCATCTTACTTCTTACTCTTCCATCCATATTTAATGCCCTACATCTAATTCCTCACATCTCTTCTCTTCCCTCGCCTTACCCATGTTGTAGGCTTCGAATATTCCTCTATATACTGATAACACTCAGGATTCTCTAGTTTCAAATATTACACTGAACTCTGTGCTCATGACCCAGGCTAATTCAACATCTCCACTTGAATACAGATTAGGCTCTCAAGCATACATGTCTGAATCCAAACGCTTAAATTTCTTCTTCAGACCTGCTCTTGCCTCAATTATCCCCATCTCACTAAAAGGAACCACAATTATCCAGTTCTTTGTTCCTGACTCTTCTCTCTTTCTCTCATACCTGATATATAATCTATCAGAAAATCCACTCACGCTCCTTTCAAGATATTTGTCTGAATCTGACCACATCTCACTATGGATCATCACTAAAACTTTAGAAAAGGCTACTATCATCTTTCACTTAGATCATAGCAATTGTTACCTAACAAGTCTCCCTGCTTCTACTCTCAGCTTCCTAGTCAGTTATCTACCATAGTGACCTTTATAAAAGTTAAATCGTATCATATCATGGTCCTTGTTTAAAGCCATAACTAGCTTGACCAAATCACTTCAGTTTGCCTGGGACCTTGCTAGATTTAACATGAAATTTCTATGTTCCAGGAACTCCCTTCATCCAGGGCACTGAGGTAGTAGGTCACCCTATCTATTATGTACAGAAAAAAATAAAATCAGATAAAACTAAAACCCCTACTAGGCACTCAGTCAACTACATGATCTTGTCTCTGCTTTCCTCTTAAACATCATCTCCCATTACTCTTTGCCTTAATCATTCTACTCTAGTCACATTGGCCTTCTGCTGTTATTCAAGCACGTCAAGATTGTCTCTGCCGTAAATATTTGTTGAATAATTGAATGAATAATATAAAGTAGGAAAGCAAAAAAAAAAAAATCATGATGGTGGCATGTTTTAAGAAAATGCAGTATATATTTCTTTGAAATAAATGAGAATCATTTCTATTCACTTGATATTGAAATGTCTATCTGCTTTGCTAATTTATATTACCAGTCTAGTCCCAGTAGCATCTGAGTTTTCAGCTTCTGCTCTAAGCCATGCTAAGGAGCTCAGGCCATGGAGACATGCTGTATTAGGTAAATTAAGTTCAGGAAGATAGGAGGCCTCAGCCGTGCCTAGCATCCAGTTACTGAGTAGTTGATGGACACTCTTAATTAGCTAAGAGAGTATGGTTAGAAAGAGAACTAGATTTTCTATCAGGAAACATGGGTCCTAGTCGTGGTTTTGCCATAGTCTAATCATATGACCTTCAATGAGTCACTTATTCTCAGGCATTAAGTTTTCGGATTTTTTTTCTGCTTTTTGTTTGTTTAGTTGGTTGGGTTGTTTTTACTCTAAAACGACAGGTTGAGTTGTAAAGTTGTCTCTAGATTCTTCCACCTCTACAATTTTTAAATGATTGATTTTCTTTGGCTTTTCCCCATGTGCCATACATTCATATTTTCCAGATACAACAGTAATAATAAGTGCACAATAATGTGAACCTAATCTATTAAGGATGCCACAAATTAGAGAAAAATAATGCTGGCTACATGGGGCCTCTCCCACCAAACCTAGGCAGTATTTTTTGCATGACTTTTAAAAAGATTATTCATTGAAATGCAGACTGGTTACAATTATTCATGTCATCAAGCTTTTAGCACTTCTTTGGGGCTCTGTTTCCCTGTCACTGTCAAGCAACTTTTGGATGGTAGTATAAAGTTGCCCTGCTCAATTTCCTCCTATTTCTTTTCATTATTCCATTTCAGATAAGACAGCATTCTCCTTCCCATCTTGGTGCTTACAGTCTTCAAAGATTTTGTAGTAATGTGCCATGACCTAGTAGCTTTCTAAGCTAATTTCAAAGCCCTGAAGTTTCGTGAAAATTCTGTTGCTTCCATTTTTCCAGAGAGGTAGACTGTAAATCACATTATTAATATTTCAAATCTAGCTTCATGATCCCATATTTTAAATTCTATTTTTGTTTCGAATAGAATAAATTCTGTCACATATTCCTTTCCTAAATGGCAAAAATCCTAGGGAAACTGAAAAGTCATATCTCCTGTGTCATTTTCACTGCAGAATGGGAAGAAACTGTCACCTAGCTAGTTCATAGTTTGATACTTCAGAAAACCTATTCCAACTTACATTTTTCTTTCTCTTTCCCTAACTTCCCCTTAACTATGAAACTTGCTTATTTTTATGCTCCCTGAAATATAATTTTCCTTGCTTTTTAATGTTAATACACTCCTTTCTCCTCCTAGGTGTTTAGCTCTTTATGGGTGTTTCATTACATTTTACTCATTTTATAAACTCTGCCCATTCATCTGTATGAGACTCACTTTTCTTTTCCTTCCAGTGAAGGACAGATGACAGTTGTCTGTCATCAGGCAACTTTATGAATTTATGTCTTGTCTGTTTTGTTTTTTAGGAAGGCACTTAATAATTCTCAGTATTACTGCAGCATCTTTCATTTTATAGCTCACTGTATTTTAAAATGTATACAACAGTTATTTATATAGTAACTACTGGAAATAATTAAATGGTGGTGCACAGTTTGTAAATATTTAGAAATTGGGATTATAAACAATTATATACAGCAATTGAAAGTAAATCACTCTTCTTCCTTGGAATGCTTAATCTGGTTATGGCCTGGCCCACCCATGAGTGTCTCATCACTTAGGCCTCCTTTGTTGTTATTGGGTGGCAGGGATCTTCAAACTGGTTTGTTTCACTCAGCTTCCTTTCAAGCCAGAGGTGGTTTTGAGTTTATCTGGAACATGATAGGACTTAATAAATACTAGTTTCCTGTCTCTTCTGAGCAGAGACCCATACACATTCTATCCCCTAGGACTGACTCTTTTTGGTAGAATTATAAAAATCATGTGCAACTTAATAGGTCATAGGATGAAGATAAATTTCTCATATTATGCCACTGTGTGTGATTATCAGTGATGCTCATTATGTCTGTGTTCAGTCAAGTGAGAGAAGAAACATATACACAAATGATTACCATCCAGTGGGAGTATTGGTTCTAACAGTATTTGTGAAGTGCAGTGAAATCACTAGAGATGAAGTCATAAATTGTGCCTTGGAAATTCAATATTTACACAAAAAGCTAAGATTTGAGCATTATCGTTTGCATCCCAGAGAGGGAGAGTAGTCTGAGTAAAAGCAGTTCTGAACAACTGAAGCATAAGATCTGAGTAAAGTCAAGAATGGTTAGCAGCAAAAAGATGAAAGTATCTTAAGTTAGTGTAAGCAAACTATAATATTATAATTATACATATGCTACTAAGCCCAAAGAAAACCTAAACATCTAGAACACAAAAGATATGGAAACTAGAGAGGTGCTGGTTACAGGACTGATAATTCTTGGGAGTCAAATGAGTTTTTCTCATGGTTTTGAGAACAGAAGAATATAAAAGAGCTGAGGTTTGTGTTGGCAGAGGATGGAAGAGGAGTAAAAAAGGATTTTAAGAAAGAATGTTGATGATTTTTTGTGCCTTTCAAGATGTTTAATAAATGCAAGTAGAGGATTTTTGTATTCTTTTCAAATTACTTCAGGTTCTCCTGCCTGGTTGTTAAGCACAGAATATACAAGGACCAGGGAGTGCACAACTGGGGGACCTCAACCCAATCAGGGAATCAGAAGACACTTCACTGAGATTAAAGTGTTGAAACTCATCTTTAAAGATGAGTGTCCAGAAAAAGGTAGAGGTCCCAGGGAAAATGATTAACATTTTAAAAGCCCACAGGAAAAGTCTGTAAAGTACTTCAATCAAGTAAATAAATCTAGTCTGCTGAAGCATTCAGAGATATATCAGTGAGCTCAAGTTGAAGGAAACTATGGTTTAAAAAGTGGGAAAGACATGATATTCACCTTTGAGGCATGGATTTTTACACAGCATATGGATTAGACTCGAGGCTTTAAGCCTAGACCTAGAATGGGACCTAGAACTTGGCTTTTGAGGATTTTTTAAAAAAGGCTTAGAGCCATACCAAAATTTTTCCACCCTTGCTTGGGGAATAGATAGGGAAATAGTCAGTGTTCATGAATTGGAAGTTTCAATATTGTTAAGATGTCAAGTCCTCCCAACTTGATCTATAGATTAAATGATTATATGATTAATCTATAGATTAAACCAATCAAAATCCCAGCAAGACATTTTATAAATATAAACGGATTCTGATTCTAACATTCATATAGAAAGGCAAAGACCTAGAATAGCTAAGACAATACTGAGGAAGCAGAAAAAAATTTGAGAACTCACATTTCCCTATTTCAAGGTTTACTATAAATCTACAGTAATCAAGACATAGTATTAGCTAAAGTGGGATAGAATAGATTGACAAAAAATAGATCTACAAATATAGTAAATTGATTTTCAACAAAGGTACAAAGACAATCTAATGGAGAAAGGATAGCCTTTTCAACAAATAGTGCTGGAACACTTGGATGTTCATATGCAAAACAGTGACCCTAGGCATAGACCTTTCACCTTTTACAAAAATTAACTCAAAATAAATCATAGATCTAAAAGTAAAGTACAAAACTACAAAACTTCTTGAGGAAAACAGGAGAAAATCTGTGACGTTGTGTCTGATGATGAGTTTTTAGCTACAACATTAAAAGCATGATTTGTAAAAGAAAAATCATTGATAAACAGAACTTTAATCAAACTTAAAATTTCTGTGCATTAAAGGACACAAACAACAAAGTGAAAAGGCAACCCATGCAGTGAGAGAAAATATTTGCAAATTATATATTGATAAGGGGTTATTAACCAGAATATATAAAGAATCCCTGCAATTCAACAACCAGAAAACAAACGAACAACCCAATTTTAAAATGCACAAAGGACTTGAATAGACATTTCTCCAAAGATATACATGTGACTGATAAGCACATGAAAAGATGCTCAACATTACAATTATTAGGGAAATGCAAATCAAAACCTAACGATTGGATACCACCTCACACCCATTAGGATGGCTGCTATCAAAAAACAAAAACAAAAAAACCCAAAAAACAAAAACAAAACAAAACAAAAGAGAAATAACAAGTGTTAGTGAGGATGTAGAGAAATTGGAACATTTGTGCACTGTTGATGGAAATGCAAAATGGTGTAGTCTCTATGGAGAACAATATGGAGGTTCCTCATAAAATTAAAAAGAGAATTAACATTTGATCCAGCTATTCTACTTCTGGATATATATTTAAAAGAATTCAAAGTAAGGATTCAAAGAGATATTTATATACGCATGTTCATAGCAGCATAATTCACAATCTCTAAAACATGGAAGCAACCCAAGTGTCCATCAAGAGATAAATAAATAAACAAAATGTGGTATATACATACAATGGTATATTATTCACCTTTAAAAAGGAAAGAATTTCTGTTACATAATACAATATGGATGAATCTTGAGGACATTATATTAAGTATCAATAAGATACACCGGTCACACGAAGACAAATACTTTGTGATTCCACTTATATGAGTTATGTAGTCAAACTCATAGAGACAGAAAATAGAATGGTGTTTGCCAGGTATTGGGGAAAGGGGGGAATGGAAAGTATGGTTTAACGGGGACTGAGTTTCAATTTTGCAAGATGAAAACTGTTCTGAAGATAAACGGTAGTGATGGTTGTACAACAATATGACTGTACTTAATACCACTGAACTGTACACTTAAAATGGTTAAAATGATCAGTTTTATGTGTACTTTATAATTAAAAATAATTTAAAAAAATTAAAAACATCTGTTCTGTGAAAGAGAATAAGAAGACAAGCCAAAGACTAAGAGAAAATATTAGCAAAACACGTATCTGATAAATGACTGGTATCCAAAATACACAAAGTGTTCTTAAAACTCAACAAAATGAAAATAAATAACCCAACTTTAAGAAGAGCAAAATATATGAATAGACACCTTACCAAAGAAGATATAAAGGAAGTAAATAAGCATATGAAAAGATTCTCAATGTCAATATGTCATTAAGGAAACGCAAATTAAAACAAAATTAAGATGCCACTATTAGAAGGGCTAAAATCCACAAAGTTTGAAATGCTAATTACTGGCAAGGATGTGTAGCAACAGAACTTCTTATTCGTTGCTAGTGGGAATGCAAAATACTGCAGCCACTTTGGAAGACAGTTTGGAGGTTTCTTACAAAGTAAATGAATTTAATCACATGATTCTGCAATAGCTCTCGTAGGGTATTTACCCAACTGATTTGAAAACTAAGTCCTTGTAGGGACTACAAAAGCACCAAACTGACTTGGAGACAGACCCCCTGCCTGGGCCTAAAGTAGAAGGAATAATCCTCTACAAACCAGAACCAAGGCCTTTGTCTTGCATGGGGATGAGACCCAAATTCACAAGATCCCTGAGGTACAGACACCTCTCACAAGAACTACTATAAAACATAGGTCTCAACCAGTGACCCAATAGATCCTGGTTACATGGAAACAGCAACATAGAGACTCTTGAAAAATCTAAGGAATGTCCAGGCTTTTAGAGAAAAAAAAACTCCCACTGGAGACTAGCTCAGGAAAAGCCGCAATGGGATCATTCATACTAAGGAAATAGAGATCAAAGAGATTAGAGAGAAGTTTTAAAATAATTATGTTTAAAATATTCAGAGAGATCAAGGCAGCAAGAGATTCCATGAAGAATAAAGATTTTATGAAGAAAAAAACTCAGATGCTTTTGAAAAGGAAGCAAATGGAGATTCTGGAAATAAAATAGTCATTGAAACGTTAAAAAAAATAAATAGATAAGTTAAACAGCAAGCTACTAAAAGATCAAACCAGTTGAGAACTGAAAATGTTCAATAGGAGTAGAAAGAAGTGGAGAAATTGAAGAAGTATTTAGAAAGTAGAATTAACAAGATTTGGTAAAGGTACTTAAGCCTCCAAAAAAACTCATTCCTGACCCAGAAGAGAGGCACTGTTGCTGTGGTTTAAGCTGATGTGGTAGCTTCTTCACAATGCCTAGCCCTTGGTAAGCACTCAACAAATGCTATTGTTTCCTTATTTTGTTGTTGTCCTATTATTAACATTGGTTAACAAGGCTGAAAGGTAAAGAAGGAGGTGGTGAGCCTCCTGATATGTTAGGAAACAGGGAGCCTATCTTTTGTGTTTTCCATTGTCAAGCTAGTTTACAGACAGCCTGGCACTCCGGAGCTGCTATGTTTTAGTCACATTATCCAAAAGAAAAATAGACTGAAATATGAAATAAACCAGATAGCTCAGAAAACATATATCAGTGTATGTAATAATGTACTAAATGATTAAGGAAGCAACCCAAATCAGCCTTGGAGAGATAGGATGGTTAAATCAATGATGCTGGTGTGGCAGCAGCAGCAGCAAAGAACAACATACTATTATCACCTGGTTATGCTGACACGATTTACAAAATGAAAAAAGCATATAGAAAAAAATTTATTAAAATTAAAGAGATGCAGTTTTAAAGATTTCTTTTGAAAAATACGCAGCTGTTATTTTTATGGACAAATCCTCATCAAAATAAATAATTTTTATGGGAATATGCAGTGCTCAACAGTGTGCAGTAAAATAAGCACACGCGCACATTGCTGGTGGAAGAATAATATGTATGGCTTTAAGACATTATTATCAAGTTTCAAAAGGCCTAAGAACATTTGTACTTTTTAATTAAATTAAGTAAATTCCCAAGAATTTACTCTAAGAAAATTGTAGAAATAAATATATGCATTGCCATGTTGTTTATAATAGCAAAGACATTGGACACAATCTAAGTAGTTAATCAAAAGATAGTGGTTGTAATACATGGTATGGTTATATTGGAATATTATATGGCCAAAAATGTATTTGTAAGCAATTTTTAATAACTGGCATGCTGATTATTCTCCATTTGGCTCCCTACTCTGCCAGATCCATTCTCTTCCATTCCATTCCTTGATCTGCCTTTGAGAGGTCAGCTGCTACAGACTGCATCGCACAGATTCATTGCCACTCGAGTGCCCACTGAGCTCCAAGAAAACATGTCTTTATTCTACCCATTGGGCCCTATAGCTTCCTTTGTTGCAAGTCTCTGATGACTCAGCAACCCTGTTTTGTTTCTTAATCCTAATCACACTTCCGTCTGGAGTCCCTTCACGAAAGTCTTTTTATTTAGACCTTCTTAGTAAATTCTGTATCCAGACTGAGATGCATGTGAATTTCTTATGTCATAAAACTGCATGTTCTACATGGTCTAATGTGAAAATATAGAGAAAAACTTGTAAAGAAACACTTAAACATGAAGTGTTTTACAACCTTCCATTGATTTACAATAGTTCAGTGTTCTTTCACAGAAAGTTTCCTGTTGTCCACATCAAAATAGATGTCTTGCCAGAAATTGCTATCACTTTTCACTTTCAACTGAGGTCTTTTTTTTTTTTTTTTTTTTTTTTTTTTGCGGTACGCGGGCCTCTCACTGTTGTGGCTTCCCTCATTGCGGAGCACAGGCTCCGGACGCGCAGGCTCCGGACGCGCAGGCTCAGCGGCCATGGCTCACGGGCCCAGCCGCTCCGCGGCATGTGGGATCCTCCCGGACCGGGGCACGAACCCGCGTCCCCTGCATCGGCAGGCAGACTCCCAACCACTGCGCCACCAGGGAAGCCCTCAACTGAGGTCTTTTTATTCTTGAAAGATTTCAAGAATATTTTGTCCCTGCTTTTTTTGTGGCAGGAACGTAGGTATATTACCACTAAAGACATCTTCATCGTGTATAATTGCTCAAGCTTCCCTCTACTCTTAATTTTCCTTGTATTGAGAGAGTTCGACTAATGTACTTTTGGCATTTTTTTTTGTAGTTCTTGTTAGTCACTTTCTTCTTAGGAAGATGGAGTGCTTTTTCTGCCTGAAAACATAGGAAGAATAACTAGACATGCCCCACCCTCCAGTTTTCTCTTGAAGCCAATCTCTGGTAGAGACCGATAGTCTTCATTTTCATTTTCGTGCTGGAAGTCTTGCAGGAGCCAGTTCTGGGAAGTGTGATGAAAGGAGACCTTGCCCAAGTCCACACTTTCTGTAAATGGATGAAGTCCCCTAATTCTGGAACCCGGGTACCAAGTCCATTTGGCTAATGGACCTAAAGCCACAATCTGCATCCTGGTTTCCAGCAATGATAAAGGTGGTATTTTGGCTCACATATATTTTTTTGTTCTATTTCTCAAATCATTTAGCAATCATGTAGGAAAGATGTATGTATGGCATTAATAAATAACATCCTCCTCAAAAACTCCAGCAAGATGTGGTTCTTTTACAATGATAAGTGTTCATGTATAACCTTTATGTAAGAAGAAAGATTTTCTGGTTGGTTCAAGTTTTGTTCTATGTTGTCATAATTTTGGATGCCAAGGGGCCTCACACCATTCTTAAATAGTCCGTGGTAATCTCTTAGAGAATGCAGCAAGTCGAACAGCAAAGAAAGCAGAGTGGAGATCATTTGGGGAGCTGGTTACTCCCACATATCAGGACTATGAAAGTGACTCAGTTACTGAGCTATATGTTGACTTTCCCTTTCCTCTTGCCCTTTTAGCCCTGGAGTCCCCAAAATGCTGGCAAAATAAGTATTCAGGACCTATATTATTCTCCTTAAAACTTTATTTTTTTATGTGATTCAGTAATGCATCATTTAAGACTTAGGCAATGAGGCTACTTTAATCCAACAGATATTTCTTCTAAATATCAAGATAGTAAATTAGAGCACTGTTGCCTTTTAGTTTCCCATATCTTAAGTATTAGTCATTCAAATAATTTTGAAATCTTTTATTAGTAATTCTGTTAATTCCACTTGAACAGATCTTAATTTAATTAGTCACTGGGCACCCTTATTTTCTTCTTAAATGAAATAATTTTAATGCAATCATTTTGTGCCTATTTAGATTTTATTATTATTAATAATGCTATATTTTAATGTTATATTCATTATGTGATCTGTTAATAAAAATCTGTTGAAAGTAACCCATTAATTCATTTCCTTCAGACATTATGAAAAACGTATTCTGTTGACCATTTGGCAAGAAGAGATTATTTATCATGGGACATAGTTCATACCAAATGATGAAGTATGATTATTTTACTTGCATGGGATGGATGAGAGATTGTTCATTAATCTCACAAAAGTGTATTGAGAACTTAGCATGCATCAAATACTGTGCTAGTTACTGGGGATACATTGTCTCTGCCTTAATGGAGACTAAAAGGAAAATTATACAAATGATAGACATTAATTGAGTGATCACACCAAAAATTATGTAATGAAAAACTATGAATAATACTAAACATAAAAATGTATAGTATGACCAGGGTTGGCAGGGAAATGTAGGGAGACTTGGTAGATAACTTAAGGATTCCTTTGGCCTACAGTTAATAAAAACTTTCAGCCTCTAAATTTTACCTCTTGTCTCTAAGTTGAATCACCACAGAAACTTGTAATATTTATAATCAAGTTTTTTCCTTAAAATTCACCCAAAGACAATTATATGGGGAACCATTTTTTTCAAAGTTATAGGCACTGTGATCCAGACATCAGGACACCTGACCTCCACAACTGAGCCTTCCCAAATTCCAATGGGAGCCTTAGGAAAGTAATTTTTTACCTTTGAACCCCAGTTGCTTAGCTTGAAAAATGAAGTTGTTGGACAGGTCACCTCAAGGACTACACCAATCTAAATAGTCTATGGTCTATAACTTAAGAGAAATACTCTCTATTACTAGAATAAGCTTGTGCCTATAGAGGTTACCTGTCATATAGAAGCTACAAGAATATTGATCTTAAGTGAAAATACAGAACTGTATCCATTTAGTCCTTCATTAAAATAATTTATAACTATGCAGAACTACTACATGAGGTAAAAATAGCAATCGGTTTCTGTTGTGGATATTGCATCTGATTTTTCTGGGAAATTGTTTCCCAAAGGTATATCTGTTCCCCAACAGAAGTTGGTGTAGGATATACTAAGTAAAGACTAGAAGCTAAATTAAATTGATTTATATATAAGTAGTAGCCACCCCAGAAGATTTTCCTCTTCCCCCAGAATAACGTAAGTCTACCTGCTATACATGTTTGTAGAAACACTCCATTTCCTCAAAACACAAAGAACATTGATAACTACCTGTTTAATAATGTCTTTCTTCCCCACTAGACACAATACCTCCTTCACTGCTGCATTGTTTAGTTTTTGCTGCATTAACAAACAACCAAATTTAGCGTCTTGGAACAATGAATATATTTATTCTTCATGAGTTTGTGATGACAGCTTGGCCCAACTGGACACAGCTGGGCTTGCCTAAGCATAACTCTAGGCTGCTGGTTGGGTTTATATCTGCTCCACATATTTTTCCTTCTGGAACCCAAACTAAAGAAACAGTGACAACATAGGGCATGGTTTTATGGCAAATGGCAACAGTGAAACAGGAAACAGAAACTCGTGATGATTCTTAAGCCTCATTTAAAAATGGTCACACTGTCTCTTCTGCCCATATTTCACTGGTCAAAGCAATCACATGGACAAGTCCAAAATCAATGGAATGGGGGGGCATAGTTTGCCTCTGTGTTGAGGGAGGGGAGAATGAATTGCTGAACAGTAATAAAGGCTACAACAGCTGCCCTACACTCACTGCATAGCACAGTCCATGGCACATAGTAGATGTTAAGTGTTTTTTTTGAGGAATTCATAAAATTTGATAACATGTCATTCATCTTCCCAAAATAGTCCATGTTCTCTTGTCTATCTTTGCAATGCAAATGTTCTTTTCCCTTCATATGATAATACTACCTGAATACTTTAATTTTCCCCAGTTCATGGGCCAGGAATGGTTTACCATCATTTCCCTAGTTCTGAGTTCAGTGACTTTCACATAGTCAATTCTCAATAAGCATTTTTAGATAAATGAAAAATAAATTAATGAAGCCATAAAACAAATGTTATATGGTTTGTTCATTTGTTTGTTTTTGAGGTGCTTTTTTGTTGTTTTTTACAAACAATAAAGCTAAGGCTGATATCTAGTAAGTGGCAAATCCTAGGATGCTCTAGCATCTTTCTATATAAATCAAGAAAGTAATCACTCTCTTTTGTAAACTCTACTTAAATCTTATGGTACGCTGGTTGGAAATAGTTTTGAAAGCCAAATATACACTATTGAAATTATATGGGCACCGTGGAAATGTTCTTATAGACCAGTAAATTTCAACCCTCATGCTTTAAGGATGATCATCATTATCTTAAAAATTAATATTTACTATCTCATAACACTACCTTATTTTGATATACTAGCCATTACTTCACATTAAAAATATTTTCCGTGTACCTATTAGACCCAAACCACTGTTTGATATACAAAGATACATAAGAAACAGTTTCCTTTGTTCAGGGTGTGCTCTCTGGTTGAGTAGATATGCTATGATCCAAAATAGCTACAGTAATATCTGTGAGTATCAAATGAATAAAACATAAACCTATACGAATTCAGATAAAGGAGAAAACATCATAGAAAAATGATGGAAAATCTCATGGAAGAAGAAAAATTTAATGGAAACTTAGAAAATGAGTCGGATTTCTCATAACTGAATTAGAGAGGGAGGGTATTTCAGGGAGAAAGAATTCAATAAATTAAAAAGTAAAAAGTATCATCCAAGAACACCAAGAAAGTCATAGTAAAAGCTATATGTAGGAAAATAACTAGAGACAAGGCTGGAAAAATCAAGACTAGATTGTGGATGAAGGCATAAAATGATAAACTAAGGAATGTCAATTTGATTTTGTAAGCATTGTAGAGTCATTGGAGTTTTTCACTAGGGAATGCATCACAGAGAAAATATATATTTAAGACTGTTAATTTGGTAATATCATAGACAATGAATTTGAGGAGAAGTACCATAGAGGTAATTTAGGAGAATGTTTCCGTTATCAAGGTATGAGGTAATTACACCTAAATGAAGGCGGATGGCTACAGTGTAAGAAAGGACTACATAATGAGTACAAAATCAGATGCCTTGGGACTAAAATAAAGAGCAACATGGCCATGGTTTCATTCATGGCCCCAGAATTCAGATCGGAGGACGCTGGGGCCAGAGTACTGAAAGCACAACAAGTTGTGCTAAGGCCCAGAATCTCTGAAAATGGAAATAAGGGCAAGGGTTAGTTACTCCAGAGATGAGCATGCTTCCTAAAGCAGGAACATATCCAAGAGACATAGCTCCGGGGCAGGATATGAACATCATTAGCCAGAGTCCAAACTGAACAGGCATCTAGATTGTGGATTTTATAAGAGAGAGGCCATAAGTTCATTCAAAAGTTCTACTATTGGACAGAATTTATTACGTGAATAAATTGAACTAACATTGAATATTCTGGCTCAAACCTAAGAGAAATTTCTCTCACTGGGGAGTAAGAACAATTCAAGATGATGCTTGTCGGAGTAATTGAATGGTCATGTTTGCTGTTGCCACACAGTCCAGCCTGAACACAGGCAGTCCGTGCATCTGGGCACTAGGACTAGAAGCAGAAGAGATGAGATGGTGGTGATTCACTTCAGGGAGGTGAAACTTACATGGTCCACGTTGAAACTTAATTCATGTATTTTTATCAAGTGAAGAATAACTTGCATGATCTGGGACATCCAGTCATTTACTCTTCAAAGAAAGGCATGTTTTCTATTCTAAATCTTAGGTTATGTGATTCTGAGTTTTTCATTCTAGTTTTTTTAAGCAGTAAGATCTCTTACATGAAGGAATAAAGATGCTAATGAGACTACATACAGAGAGAAACAGAGAAAAGAGTGTTGAGGTGGTACAGGAGAAAGAGAGGACAGGAAGAAGGAGAGAGAGAGAGCCTTCGTATTAGGTTAAACTGAAATCATTAATAAAGATATAGTAAAAGTGTACTTTGCAAATATAAAAAAATATATCTAAGATATAGTTCCTTCTCAAAAGGAAACTTTTAAAAATATTTTCATTGCTGTGGATTAGTATATTATCACATAGAATATTATCAAATGATGATTTTTTCATCCATGAGTGTGCACATTTGTTGTATGATTCATAACTCCAATATACAGAAGCCTGACTTCTAAGTCGCTAAGGGGAGATTTTAGATGCAGCACTGTGCCTCTGTTCCTTGAAAACTGTCAGCAGATACTGAAGAAAATAATACATTCTCTACTTAACTCTAGGTACCAGGATACCAAAAAATAAGATTTCTTCTTGTTTGTGAACTGAAATTTCTGTGGGGGAAATCTAACAACACAAGAGTGCAGTGCCAAGAGAATTCACTGATGATTAATGGATCACAGAATTACCAAAAAAGCACAATGTAACTGTGGCAGTAAGTTTCAAAGATGTGGGCATCAACCACATGTCTAATTCAACCGAAAGCAGAACAGTACATCTGTAGTCACCATCGACACATCTCTATCTCTTTCTGAATTGAAACTCTTACTCACCTGTCTATTCTCTACACCTACCCAATCTCCACTCACCTTTTACTTGTAATCATCTCTACTGTTTGGAGTTTTTTGGTCATGCTGCTTAGTTCTGTAAATCGTTTCCACTTTCATCTCTACTTTGCTTTTGCTTTTCTAAATGTGTTAGGCGTTGGTGTCAATAGATGGAGATATGGTATGTGTGTAGGGGGGATTGTGTGTAAGAATGAAATTTAGAAAAGGTACCAATTTCAAGGTCAAATTGTTGCTTTCTTGCCTCTCCACCCCAACGTCAGAACCCACCAGCAACAGCATTATTGTCCAACAAACAGGAGTCAACAGCAAAAACATACTGAGTGTGAATTGATAAGTTAAAGGAGAAAAATCTGCCTTATTGTAACTGCCATCTCCTAAACAGTCACATGAGTCAGAATCTCCTGTGGAGCTTGTTGAAAGTACAGATTCCTCAGAATCCACCCCCCACCCAGAGATTCTGATTAAATAAGTCCGGTGTGAAGGTCAGAGGTATAAATGGTCAACATGCTCTCCAGGTGATCCTGGTGCATGGTCCTACACATTGCAGTCGTTATTCTAGAAATTAAAGAAATAAATACTTCTCCTAATCTGACTGAGAGCAAGTAATAGCAGAGCTGATAGTAAAGGAGACACAAGGAATAAAGGTCCAGATAATCAAAAAGCTGTCAACACGTGAGAGGAAACACAAGGCCAAAAGTAGACCTCTTCCTTAGATGTTAGGATCTCAGACTTCCTAAAAAGTAAGAGAAGAAAATAGATTAGATCATGGAAGTTAAAAAGTTTCACATTCCTTTCAGGTTGCTGCCGTGTAACTAAAATACATTAGATCCTACTCATTCCCATTTTCATCCCCCAACCGCCTACTTTTCCAGTTCTTTCACTACTTTTACCATTTACTACGTTACCATCTCTTTCAAACCCAATTCCTTAGCCCTTTTCTCCTTGTCTATAAGTCTCTACTAGCTTCACTGTCTTCCCTCAGCTTCCAGTTCCAGAGCCCTTTTCACCAAGCCTACTGTCAACGCTCTTACGTACGTTTCACTGTTGCCCACACCACTTGTTTTACTAAACCCCTAAGCTAAGATGAACCCAATCCTACCTCTACTTCTCTGCATCCACCGAACACCACTGAATAAAAACCACACAACCATACACACTGATACCACTACACTATATGATCTTTCCTCTCAGCTGGGCCTTTAACCCCACAGCAATCCTTTTTATGTGTTTCTAGTCAATTTGGCCTGTTTCCTCACAGTAGCTATTCTAAATCTTTATCAGTTCACTTGAAGACCCTATTAATTTTCCCAACACAAAAAATAAAATCCATCACATAGGAGCTACTTTAACCATCTCCCTGCACATAAATGCCCATGTCAGCATCCCTAGTCAAATACTTACACCTGTATCCACAGCTATGCTCACCTTTCCCAGAAAAATAAGTGTTTCAATACAAAGCTAATGGATCTATCCCATCTTCTCCAAGACTCTGCCTCATCACTTTTATTTACTTTCATCCTTATCTACCTCTCTTTCATCATTGTACCTTCCCCTTAATATTTTCATGACTGTCCCATATTTTTTTAAATGCTCACTAAATTTGCATTACCCCATAAAACGACGCTTCTTTATTTCCTTATTTTTTGTTGGACATTCATAAAATGGGTATTTAAGCACTCTGTTTTTTACATCTTCCATTCATTCTTTAACTCTCAATATTCTGCCTTACTACTCCCATCTTCTTACTCAAGTTGATCTTGCTAAGATCAGCAATGACCTCCTCATTTACAAATCCAGGGAATACTTCTCACAACCTAGCTACTTAACTCTGAGGCATTGACGTCATCTGTTCTTGATGTGCTCTCTTCCTTTCAGCTCTATGACAGCAGTTTCCCTGGCTTTCCTTTTATTTGGCTGCCCCTTTCATAGAGTTGTGGGCATGTGCTAAGTCTACCACTTACCAACTATGTGACGGCTCTGATCCTAGTTCCCTCCTCACATAAAAGGGAGATGATAATTATATATACTTCATTAGGTGGTTGTGAGAATCAAATGATAAAATATGTCATAAGTGCTTAACACACAATGCCTGACAAATAGGAAGGTGGTACAGTAACTGAGAGACAGTGTGGTATCGATCCGTGTATTGTATGGTTTTGTTGTTGCTGTATTATTACCACTGTCACTATGATTATCTTAACTATTCCTTATCTCAGAATTTTTCCAAATGAATACTTTTTTTGTGTTTCTTAAAATATAGATTCCTGGGCCTTACCCCACACCTAACAAATTGGACTCTTTGGAGTTGATCTCAGTAATATGTATTTTAAAGAGTTCCTTGGGTGACTTTTGTGCTCATTGAAGATGGAGATCCACTGTCTTATCCTCTTCTGTTGGCATGGACCCTAGAATCAGAAAGGCTTGCAATCAAGTTTAAGGATAAAGACTTAGCTTAGTTTTAGCTTTCTTAGCTTTAGCTTTCATGTTAGCAAATATAGCTTAGTACCATCAACTACATAGGTTTGTTGAGAAGATAAAATTAGATGGTGTATATAAAGGGTCTAACACAGTTCTCTTCATATAGGCCACTCAACAAATATTTATAATACATTCGATTTGCATCCTCAGTCAAAAGGTGAAAAACAGTATGAATACAGTAGAGAGAGCAAATCCTCTCCCACCTGTGTACCTACTCCCCCAAGATATATCTGTGTAAGTCTTCTCCAAAGATACAGCTTTAGTTGCCTTAGTTACTGAGAAGTCCAGTAAGTATGACAGTAAATTAGAAGGCAATAGACCAGGAAAAAAACTGTAAGTCTGCAGTAACTTAGAATGAATAGACCAGGAAAAATGGAATGAAGTTAGAGTGCCTCGTATTGTGAAATACATATATAGTGAACTAGGTCATTTTAGCAGGTAGGTCTCATCTAACAGTGAATAATGTTCATATGATAAAAATCTCCAATGTGATTAGAACTATGCTTGCTAATGTGGGAAATTCAAAGAAAGTTCCAGATTTGACCTCTGCCCCAAAGGATCTAATATCTAATGGGTTGAAAGACTAAAACGCATAAAAAATTGATACAGATTTAAATCGTATTTTTCTATTGAATTAAAATATTATCAGCACTTAGCACATGTAAAGTCATACTATTTACATAATGATTCAGTTGCATAACTATCTTACAACAAGCAGCCAAGCATGATATCTGTATAGATAATATGAGGGTAACTGAGGGAGGAGAAAGAAAGGAATTTCAAAGAGTCAGTTAATATGGAAGTAGCCACTCTGAAGTTTCCATATCAGAATTTCTGTAGTGCCACACCTTTAAATTCTCTTCCAGGTTCATTGTTCTGGGGGCAGGGGTTTCTTTGTATGATTAAGTTGTATGACTGTTAAATTAAGTGCATTAATTTCTCTTTTCAGTAGTGAAAGAGAAGAAATGTTGCAGAAGTCATCATAGAGTGCTCCATGGAAAATTTGGGAACTGAGATGGAACCGTAAATGAGGTTTGGGTCACAAAGAAGACAAGATTGTGCTCAGGCAAAGAAAACATTACTGGAAGGATGGGGTAAGATTGAATATGGCTTGTCCATGGAATAATGAGAAAGCCAGTATGGCTTCAGCAGGTACCTAAAGTCATGTTAAATAGAAAGGATGTGATTGCACTTGCAGAGACTGAGAAGCCTGGTAAGGAATGCAGATTTGCTTCTATGGAAATAGCATAGTTCTTTTTTTAAAACTGGTAACAAAACAATGGATAATATTAGTCTGTTAGTCGAATTCATGCACTCGACAACTAGCCACTGACAGTTAACAAAGCAAAATGCTAGGCATTGTAGGAAATAAAATTGAATAAGACATAGTACACTGCTCTCAAATCCATTTAAAAATTAAGATATAAGATCATGACAAAAATAATTATAATACAGCAGAATATAAGTGCTACCAGAGTAGATACATGACAGTACTATGAGAAGAAGTAGGTAGTTAGTTAATGAATTGTAGTAACTCATGATATTTGGGTAGAACCTTGGAGATAGGTGTTACATAGGTAAAGATAAGAGAGGACTCCTGGGAGGAAAACAGTATGAGCAGAAGCAGTTCGTTTCGACAACTATTGCGTACCCACTGTGTGCCACGTCCTGGGTGATGGGGTATAAAGACTCATCACAGCCTCTGCCCTTATTGCTTAATATGGGTGAGCAGAGCACTTGTTCTCAGGGACATTTGGGGAGATCCATTCAGGCAGAGCATTTATATATGAGAAAGTAATCGAATGAGTCTGGGAAGATAAATTGAACCAGTATATTAATGAGAGCCTTAAATGTCAGACTAATTTATACTCAATTCTACTGCGTATAAGTTCACTGAAATCTGTTGCCATAGTTTTTAGCAGCGGAGTAAAATTATGACAATTGTGTTTTGGGCAGTCTAAGCTGGGAAATGTATAGAACAGACCTTAAGAAAGAGACTTTAAAACTAGGAGGCTATTATTACACTAATAAAGTATGGAGTGATAATAGCATGGGATAGCTGGTGACAGCAAGGTGACAGTAAAAGCTGACACATATCAAAAATATGCTAATGCTGTAGTCACTTGCTCAGGGCTTAAGTGAGTTATCTCACTGAATCCTCACAATATCCCTGTGTTTTAGATACTGTTATTATTCCCAATTGACAGGTGAGTAAACTGAGCACAAAGACATGAAGGAGCATGCCCGTGACCCACAACTAATAAATGGTGAAGGCAGATTCAAGTGCACCCAGTCTCTAGAAATTGTACTTATTTTTTTCCTGTTTGTCTCATTTTCTTTTTTATTATTTAAAAAAATGGAAAACCAAAAGTGTAATTTTCATTCAATAAATATCATTTGATCCTTAGGCAGTTTTGTTGCAGGAAGTAAAGTCCATGATTTTAGAATGATGGTAGCAATTCATCAACAAAGCAATCAGTTTTCACAGTTTCAATAACTGCAGCAATTTCCTTGAACTGTAGAAATTCTGAAACTGTGGAATTGTCATTTCAAAGGATTTGTTCTTTACTTGGCCTGAATGATCTGCCACTTTGAGCATCACTGCAACATAAGGATACTTAAGTGATCTGCAGCTGTCTGAGCTCACAGCCATACCCAGCTTCCACTGAAAATCTATTAGCTGGTTGGTGACCTTGGCCTTAGCCTCCAGCTGTGGCTCGCTACACCCCTCCATAGCAGCATCCCGGAATCCCACCACCTCAGAAATTGTACTTATTAACCACTGGCTATAGAGTTGAAAAGAGATACAAATTTTGAACTTGCATGTCTAAGTAAAAAAATAGCTCAATTAACAAATACAAGGAGGTTTAAAAACCTTTTTCACTTAAAACTTTACCAGTTTGAACAAACGTTACATCATCTCTTTCCTAAACCAGACTCACTGAAAAGGTTAGTGGTTTTAAAATTCAATAATAGAATTTTACAGCAGAATATATCTCAGAGAATACAACTTTACAGAAGAGGGAACTGAGACCAAGATTAAGGGAATTGCCCAAAGTCAAAAAGATAGCTAGGGACTGAACTCAGAGTAAAACCCATACCCCCTGTTTTCTGGCCTACTGTAACACAGTACCCTGATTTTATCATACAGAAAAGGATGTAACTCTTCTATTATAATTTCCATAGCAAATATGGAAGATCATACTGAGTCATAGAGGGAGAACAGTTTTTACTCATAAATTCCAGAAATATATGTGATTGGTTGCATACCTACTAACTCAAAATCAAAATTGTAAGGATATTAACCATTAAGCCCATTTTTCATTTTAACAGTTTTAACAGATGAGTTTATCTGCAACAGTGGATTTTCAGGCAGTGACGTTGAGCAGGTCCACTTCTATATAATACCAAATTCTTAGTGAGCAAACAAAACAAAATCCTTAAACTACTTGGTACCTCACGATGATAAACAAATATCAGGGCTTGTTTTTTATGATGGGAGTGGGGATCACCAAAAGGTGTTCAGGTTTGAAATGCATTGCTGTCTTGAGTGGACATCTTTCCAGGAGAACTTTGACCTTTTTTCTTGTCTCATTACCAGGTGTTTCTCCTTTTGCAGGAGCAGATTAAAAGCTTAGCCAGACCAATTTGCTCTAATTTATTTTATGTTATTGCCAGACTCAGAGACAAAGAACAAAAGGAAGCACACCCATTTCATGTCTTTTTAAATGGAATGGCACTCAGTATAATATCTTCATAACATTAAGTATGTAAGAGAATGTCCCAGGTTAATGTAGGACCAAAATACTTGGAGAACTCTGTGGGTTCAAGGCTAATGGAATGTACCAGGAGGACCTCCATACAAGCAGAGAGGGGACACTGGGAGGCTCAGAGAGCAATGATGCAGGTTTCTCTGCCAGGAACAAGACAAGTCCACATAACAACTCTGAATATTTGTCAGTTATTTCCCCTTAACCCTCTCTAGCCACAGATTAATAATAATAAGAAGAAGAAGAAGAATGATGATGATGAAAGGAGTTCAGAAGTAAGAAGAAAATATGAACCAGTGAGCTTGTACAGAAAGGCTTGATTCACTTCAAATTCATGAGATTAGCAATTGATTAAAGATGAATGCATTAATAACAGAGTTCATGACACTGGGGAGAATAAGAAAGATATCAAAGAAACACGTTGAAGTGGGGTGTAATGAAGAAAAAAAGGAAAGCCAATAAAAATTTTAAAAGCAAAAGAAGGGGAGAAGAGAGAAAATGAAAGAAATTAAGCTGACAGGAAGAAACATATGAAATGCAGCTGTGATGCTCATTTGCTCTTCTTTTAAAATGTAAATCACTTCTGATTTTGAAGTCAAGGTCTTGATATTTTCCTGTGGAAATATAGCCATATACACTCTAAATAGTCTCTTCTACAAAGGAGAGAAAATTAGAAAAGATAATGTAGTTGTACTGTAAGGACTTAAAAAATAGTTCTAAAAAAGCTAAAGGCATTTCAGTGGAAGTTGTCTGCAACAAACAGCTTTAAAAACCTCCAAATTTCCTAGCCTGATGTAGGCACAGAGAGAGCCAGAGACTTGGTTGCCTGGCAACCGCGCTCATCACAGGCAGCTGGGGTAAAAGGAACCGGCTGGTGCCAAATGGCCTTTCACCTGCTTCGTTAAAGGGAAATCAGAGTGAAAGAGTTACCTCGGAAGGTCCAAAGTCCCCCTAGAGAAACCTTTCTCTAGCTTCACTTTGTTTGAGGAGTCACTTGAAGGGGGGTTGCTAATGCCTGAGTAGTAAGGGGCGCTCTTTTCCTCCCCTCCCCCTCCTCTGGGTGCCATTCTGGACAGAGCAGGCTGAAAGCTTGGTGTTGGGACGTTGTATTGCAAGGGAAAGGAGATCACCTTTTTCTTCATTCCACCCTACTTCGATGTAAAAACAGAATACTTTTTATAGTTATTCCTAACTCGTGTATATACATTATTAGTCCTGGTATTATCAGAAAGCAAATTTAATGAAAAAATGAGATGTTCATGAAAGGTCATCACTAAAAAAGCTACAAGCATTTTTCCTGGTTTTCAGAATTTTAACTATCTATTTGTAGCAGAAAGTATTTAAATATATATATCTCTCTCACATAATTCACCTCCCCACTCCAACTGCAGAGTTGAGAAGTTGAAGAGGAAATACATTTTTATTCTCAACATGACTTTCCCAAGGCAGTTTTTTGTGATTGTCAGTAGCTATAGAATCATCCAGGAGACTTTGGTCAATGAAGGTGAAGCGGTGTCAAGCAGCTAAAAGGAAACAGGGAACAGCTTATCAGCATTCCTAATACTTCTCCCAGAGGGCAAATCAATTACGAAAGACTTGGGTCAAAGTAGATAGGAGGAATGTAATTTTGCTCTAAGTTGAAGATACATCTGACCGCAAGGGCTTTCACCTTCTCAGGAATGGCTGTGGGGACATTCACTGACATTACTTGTCTAACCTTATCTTAAAAGTAAAAACTCCCAGAAAATGTATTATGTGACAAAATGTGATCTATTTGGTCAACCAGTGGTTCTTAAGTAATTAAATGTTTAAGTAGATTATTTGCTCTTCTAGGACAGTTAGAGTGTTTCTGTAATAATATATTATTAAATAGCTTTTTAAAAATAGTCTTCATTTACAAAGTTAAAATGGAAGATGATTTTTTTTTTCTCTATTTAAAAAATCTAACACCATAATTCTTTTGGGGAAAAGCAGTTTAGGGTGGAAAATGAGACCCTGAGGCCATAGGTTAGCATACAGGTCCTTAACCTTGGCTGTACTTTAAAATTACCTGGGGAACTTTTTAAAAACACTGATTTGCTACTCACATCCCCCTCTCCATCAGGGCTGTGATCTTGATTTCACATCTGAGTCAATTCTGTATGAAACAGCATCAATATGTGCCCATGAACTAAGTTAATTTAGATTTAAAAGTTTTAAAGCTGTCTTATTTTCTGGGAGATGGACTTTAAGAGACTAGTTACAATATTGTAGAAAAATGAGCACAATGTTTAATGTTATTTATGCCTAATTGCTTTTCCCAACACCTGTGTCTCTCTAGTAGCCTTCCATTCTATGCTGTATCTCAATATTAATGTCCTAAAAGAGCTAAAGAGGCAATTAATGTTAGCAAAAATATTCTACACTATGTAGAAGTATAAGTAGTAAAGCAAATGGTAGTTCTTACTGTTAGCATCCAGCCAGGTTACGCTTTGGTAGCAGAGGGCCATAATAGCTAGACTGCCACCGTACAACTCCAAGTGCCCACAATTTACTTCATAGAGAAAAAAAAAAAAAAAAAAAAAATATATATATATATATATATATATATATATATATAGGCTGAGCTATTTTTGCCAGAAAACCAATACATATTTCTTTAACTTGTAGTATCATTTTCTGATAGAATTTTTAGAGTGCGTGTAATATTATAGTGTCCTATGAAAGATATAGAATGATTGATGTTGTTAATAATTCTCTACTTCTAATATTTCTGATGAAAACTGGTGATTTGTATGCAAGAATTAGGATACATCTTTTGTCATTTGCTACCATACACCATTTACAATAATCTATAAATTTCATCATTCCATGCCTAATAATAGAATAAATTCTAGACCATTCTATGTTAAATATACTTACCTGACTTACTGCTTCAGCTGACTAAGAAGTTAGCGCTATTGCTACCTAAGTAATAAGACTAAGAGGTGCACTGGATTTTCATTTACCGAAAGTTCTATTTATTGGCTACAAACTGTCCCTGAGAACTTTGTCCTTGAGTCTTGTAACTGTTAGGGTTCCTACTTTCAGGGGAGAGAAATCAATGCTGTCTAACTTACTGGAAGGACGTAGGATATTAAGAATTATTAGGAAAACTGGAACTCGGGCTCCCCAAATAGGCAGAAACCAAGCAAAGAGAGGCAGAGAGCATCAGGTGAGGTCACTCTGCAGAACCAATCTGTTCAGAAAGCAGCCATTAGCTCCACTGCCCTGAGCATTGTAAGACACCACTGCCACTGGGTGTTACTGCAGAAACCACCGGCTGCCACTGCAGTCATTGTTCTACACTGCAACTAGAACTAAGTTTAAAACTGCCCCTCCATCTTTGTATTTACTACCCCAGAGTCAATGTTCCTGCCAGAAGAATTCAGTCTGCTGAGCTATTATCACCTGCCCAGAGCTCTTAATGCCAGGGGTCAGGGGAAGGAAAGTTTTTCCTCCATTGGCTGCTGTACTGGAAGCTGGGGCCCTGTATCCCACCAAGATTCTAGGATGGGATATTTCTTAAAATACAAAAGGGATTTGAAAAATGGACAGCCAAGAAAAGGGGACATGTTTCTACCACACCTCCCAAGGAATACACATGTAATAACTCCATCATCAATAAAAGTTGAGGGAGAGGGGGCATACATTCCACTGATAATGAACTTGTCCATCAGTAGGAGAAGGGATAAACCGGTATTTCATACAATGGAATATTACTGAGCCATTAAAAGGTATGAGGTACTGATATATGTAACAACATGTGAATCTCAAAAACATTTTATTTCACAAAAGAGCCAGGTAAAAAGAGTTTATATATAATATAGACATTATTATATTGATTGAAGTCCTCAAAAAGGCAAAAACCAATCTAAAGTGAAGAAAACAGAAGAGTAGTTTTCTCAGGGTTTGGAAGAGTGCCTGGACCAGGAAGAGGGATTAGAGAACTTTTCGGTGAGGAATATCTTCTATAACTTGTTAGAGAATGGGCTGTATGAGTATATTATTCTTTTCAGACCTCATTGAATTGTATCCTTTATGATTTTACCTCAGAAAGAAAACTGAAATATAAAACTCTAGTTAATAAGTTTGCTTTGCAGTTTATCAGTTCTAAAATTCCCTTTTGTGTATTCTAGGCTTGAACAAACAAATAAATATATCGATGATGATTAGAGCAAGGTTTCTCATTTACACACCTATATGATATTTTTTCATTCTATTCACTGAGAAGGCAGAGGAACAAAAACACAGCAGTAGCAATGGCATGCCTACTTTTCAGATCCTGGTTTATAAATTCCATTCTCCACTAAAGGGAACCAGGATTCCTAGGAAAAATAGATGATATCAGAGCTAAGGCATGGGAAGTACAAGACAAGCCTTGATGTGACAGAAAGTAAGGAAGTAAAGATAAAGGGACAAGTCAAACAAATACATGAGTCAGCTCAAAAAGACACCCACTGGTCAAATCTGGGACAGTTTGACCACCAAAATAAATATTGATAATAATGGATTATAACCTGGTGAGTAAAATAAAAATCCATGACTGCACTGACATAAATAAATAGATGAATGAATAAATAAATAAATAAACAAAATAAAGGAGGGGGGAAAGGAAATGAACTTTTTACAGTAGAATTCAGACCAAAAAATGAAGAAAGAACGATGGAGTCAGAAAACCATTAGTGGATAGCAAATCTAGTACATAAAAGTTTGATGAACAGTATATTTACATAGCCTCAAAGTATCTCTCCACAGTTACCTGTTGATTAGGAAGGGGAAATAGTGAGTTTATCATGGAGAAACCTGGTGGACACCACTTTACCCAAGCAATCAAAACTAATATCACTAATATTAGTGCAGTCTGAGTTGTGTGCCACAATATGACTCACTGAGAAAGCTAAAATATCATTTCAGTGGAGTTCCAGGCAAAAATGCATAGCCTGAAACTAATAACAATGAAACATCAGATAAATGCAAATTGAGGGATATTCTGCAAAACAGCTGATCTGTAACTTTCAAAAATTTAAGGCAAAAAACACTAAGTATGGCTGAGGATCTGTTCCAAATTAAAGGACACCAAAGAGACATGAAAAATAAATGTGATCCATGTTCCTGATTTGGATCTTGAAGAGGGAAAAAATAAGAAAATGGGGCTTCCCTGGTGGCGCAGTGGTTGAGAGTCCGCCTGCCGATTCAGGGGACACAGGTTCGTGCCCGGGTCCGGGAAGATCCCACATGCCACGGGGCGTCTGGGCCCGTGAGCCATAGCCGCTGAGCCTGCGCGTTCAGAGCCTGTGCTCATCAACGGGAGAGGCCACAACAGTGAGAGGCCTGCGTACCGCAAAAAAAAAAAAAAAAAAAAGGTTAAGAAAATGTCCTCATTTTGATAACTATGTTGTCAACAGGTAGGAGAATAAACACATTCTTAGGAAACACACAGTGAATTATTTAGGGGTAAAAATTCGTCTCTCTGAGTTACCTTCAAATGATTCACAAAAATTATAATAATATGCAAGTACATAGAGAGAAAGCAATGGGACAAAATGTAAATAATAGAATCTGGGTATGGTATAGGTTATATGGATATTCCTAGTTCCTTGTACTGTTCTTGAAAACTTTCTGTAAGCTTGAAAGCATATCAAAATAAAAAGTTACAAACAAATAAATAACTTATGTCAGATCCTCTCCCTACTCCCCCTCAAGAAAAAGCTGTCCACTGGAGAGACAGTATTGAGTCAAAAAAATAGTACAAAAGAATAGTACAAAATTCCAGTGTTTCTAGCTCCAGGGTCTGTGAAGGATAGCTCCTAAACATAGGATGGAGGAGAGCTCTTCTTCCGCTCTACAAGGAAAGGTCCCTGAAGGTAACACACACCTTCCTCTCAAGTCTGGTTCTATCTTGTTTGATTGCAAGAGTAGGAGTAAGGAAGCAAGAATCAAGCTGATTATTCTTTTACCTTAGGGGAAAAAATCTTTTATTGTTGATGAAAGACTTTTGATGCATTTCTTATAAATGCTAAAGAAAACTTGTTTTAAAGTAGCTGGATATTTGTAAGCCTATAGCTATTCTGAAGACTTGAAATGCACACAAAGGTTTGAGCACTGTCTATCACTAAATGTGCGAGGTTTAAGCATTCTGTTTAATGAGATCAATATTCTTTTTGTTTGAGAAGAAAATGGACTGAGTTTGCTGGGAGTGGGATCCCAGGACATTTGCATCCTTTTCCTTGCTAGAAAATTTCTTCTATTCATTTATATCTTGTGGTCTATAGCTTTCTTGTGTTAAGTTACAGCACATTTTTCACTCATTAATGAACTCTGATAAGAATTCAACCCTTGAAGGTAATATTTATGACAGAGTCACATTGCAAAGGATGTGTGTATTTTAGATAAGCTCTCAGTAACTCTTGAAAAAATCCAAAATAATAAATTATCTGTTCTTTTCCAAATTTGCCATATTTATTAGAAGTGACACTTTCTGTCACTCATTAGATCTAAAATGTCTAGGATATAAACTTATCATAAGAAGACATTCACATAGTCTTGACATTAGCTCAGGCTAGTCTGGTGGGATGAAAGACACTCTCTCATTGTCTATTTTCTTATAGTTGATTAAACATTTTCGAAGTTAAATTCAGTTCTCATTGGAGTAAAAATTTGTATTGGACATCTTATAATTATACCATCCTTTATTATCTCTCTGATTGTTGGTTTCCTCATGTGTAAAATGGAAATTATGAATGTTACATGAAATAAAGTGCTTAGTACAATGTCTGATACATAAGTGCTCAGTAAATGTTACATAGTTTATAGTTTATAGTACACAGTTTCAAGTTGAGAACACCATATTGAACACATGTTTATCAGCTCCAAGATTAAGAAACAAGAGATCTCAGAAAGATTTTAGCAGCTAGAGCAGCAAAATGACATTGGTAATTAGAATCTCAGGCTCCTGCCATGCGGGGGGGGAAGTTGATAAAAAGTTAGCTGGTTTCTACCACCAGCCCTTTCACTATCCCAGCAAAGCATAGGATTTGGAAAGATCTGATTCAGAGGTTGGCAGAAAATTACAGAGAAGAAAACAGGTGTGGGGAGTGGGTGTAGGAGAGAGAAGGTAGCTTGAAATTCTATGTTCAGTACCCTCACCTCTCCTCCTCCGCTCCCACATACTGAATACAAGTCTTCAGGTACTCCACCCCGAGAGGCCAGAAACTGAAGGTTTAATCACTGGTAACAGATGAAAATAAAATCACTGGAATATAAGGTACATTAGTAAAGCAAGAATGAGGCACATACTTAGAGTAATTATTGACCCACTGTACACATAATAGCCTGATTCCAAGACCTCTGCCCCACCTTGCACAGATTACTAGAAACCAATGGTCAGGCCTCAGGTAGAATATTAGAGAATTTTTTTCTGTAGGTATTAAAATATTCCAGAGGTAAACTTCCTGCATTGAAATTGGGGGGCCTGGGTGACTGGCTGCCATTTGGGCCAATTTCACAAGAGTGAGGAGTACTCATTACAAGCACAAAGATCACAGAGCTTCCAACCAAAATTGGAGAGCCTCGTTGTTAAATAAGAATGGTCACCAAGAATCATGAAGCATATTCAGAAAGTCTCCAGAATATAAGAGGGAGGCCAAGTAAGCAAACCCAGAAAAGAAATTCAGAGGAAAGATAATGCAGGAAATGCAAGAACATTTCAAAATTAAACACAAAATGCAAATTAACACATCAGGGAGATAGAAGTTTTTGCATCAATAAAAATGGATGATATTTAGAAGGAAGAACTCTTAGTTAAAATAACATTGTTGAAACAAAAATTTCTACAGAACTTTAGAAGTAAAGAAAAATGTCAAGAAGATGGCAAATGTGAGAGAAAAGCTAAGAACTAAGAGCATCAAACCAAGAGCTCAGCCTATTAATATGAGTTTCGTAAGAGAATAGAAGGAATGTCATGGGCATAAAAAATATTTTTTAAAAAGAGACTTTTTCAAAACTAAAGAGTATACATTTACAAATTGAAAGAACCAAAAAGAGTACCAGTATACTTAATATCTTTATCCAAAACAAAGTATATTGTTATGACATTTCAGAATACTATGCTAAAGAGACAATCCTAAACAATTAATAATAATAAAAAGAGATCACATCCAAAGATGGAGAATCAGAATTACTTAAAGATTTTCAAAACCAGCACACGATGATTCAGAGAGGCAATAATTTTCAACCGAGATTTTTTTTCATTTAAGGATAAAAGTGAAATAATGATATTTTCAGTCATGCAAAGATTTACAAAATTTGCCTTTGTTTCTAAGGCAGCTGTTGGAAAGGAGTGCAGAATGAAAAAGAAAATTCTACACAGGCATTCGTGCCAAAGTTTGACAAAAGTACTATTTCCTTGTAATTTAAGTAATAGGTCATCTATATAGAAAGGAAGAAAAAGGGATAATCTATAAATGATAAATCAACAAAATTTTAAGCATTATTATTTAAAATGATAAGTTAACCAATATAGAAAATAAAAAGTGATAAAAATTATATTGAAAGGGGAAAAAAAGGAGGCGGGTGGTGTAAGTAAAATGAAATTTTATCACTCAGAGAAAGGTCATAGATCACGTTTGAAATTAATACACAAAAACAGTTTTCTAAACATATCTCCATAGGCCTATAATTGGGATTTGGATCTATAGTGACATACCTGAAGAGACTGCCCATTTCCCATCTTCTCGTGGAAGCAAAGTTCCAAGAAAAGATGAGTAGATTAAGAGAAATGTGGAAGTGGAAGCAGTGGAAGCCTGCACTTGAAGTAGATCACTACTTCAAGTAGATCAAGTAGTGATCACTTGAAGTAGATCACTACTTGAAGTAGATCACTCTCTAGCTGCCAACACTGGTGACATCTCAGGCAGGATATGGAAGAGAATACAGTTCACCTATTGGCTCTAGAGAGTTGTTCACAAAGCAGAACTAGAATAAATATTGAGAAAATGCTAATACTTAGAGCATATGATACTAAGTATGGTTCAGCTCCACCCCGTGGGTAGCCCAGCAGAACAACAGCAGGGATAGCTCGGCCATTTCTTTCTCTTCAGGAGGCACAAGTCACTACTGGCGGCAAAGGATAGCTGATCATGATTATAGGTGTCACGTCCACCTACACTGCAGTCAGATCGCTTTTGGAAAATCTGAGACACACAGGAGGTGGGGTGTGCTGAGAGCCTACCAGTCAGTTAGGTGAAGCTACTTGCTCCGTGGGCCTAGGCACAAGCTGTTAAAGCAAGTCTTCCTAGAAAATCCTCCAATTCAAAAGACCTAAGGGGACATTTTTCTACCTAAGATCTAAGATTATCACTACACTGTAGTTCTCTCTACAGTCCCTGATGGAACTGTGAGAATTCGCTGGATCCCATGTTGGATGACAACTGCACAAAGCTCTTTGTTGTTATCAGCCAAGCCACAGATAACTGCAGAAACATGCTTTTTTTGTGTGAGTGACATACCCTGCAAACTCCAAGCTTCGTGAGTGAGAGGCATCTCAGCGGGGATGGCTGCAGTCAGTGGCTTCAGATAGCACATCACAGTGCACTTTCCTCGGATGATATTATACACACACCCCATCCACATCATCCTGTAACGTCTGCATAAATCGGAGGAAAAAGAAAACTCTAGAATCAAATATGAAATATATGATTTGGGCTTCATAAATCTGAGTTCTGTTTGTCCTGCAACAGTATACATTTTTTTTTTTTTTTTTTTTTTTTTTTTTTGCGGTACGCGAGCCTCTCACTGTTGTGGCCTCTCCCGTTGCGGAGAACAGGCTCCGGACGCGCAGGCTCAGTGGCCATGGTTCACGGGCCCAGTCTCTCCGCGGCATGTGGGATCTTCCCGGACTGGGGCATGAACCCGCGTTCTCTGCATCAGCAGGCGGACTCTCAACCACTGCGCCACCAGGGAAGCCCCTTTTCTGTCTTATTTGATTCAGCATCCTAGACTCTCGCTTTGTCCTTACCATAGGTTCTATACTCACTGAACCCTTGGTTTTAACCATTTGCCTGATTCTCTAATTTTCTGTCCTGAGCAATAGGAATAACTAACATTTATATCTTGTATGTGTACAAAGCATTTTCCTGTAAGGAACTGGGTTTCAGGAAGAGATATAACCAAAAACCAGAAAAATAGTGGTCAGAGAAGTAGAAGCATCCAGGTAGTGCAGGATCATAGCAATGAGTAGTTTCAAGCATGCAGTGGTCTGCCTTGCGCTTTCCACTTAAAACTAGAGTCACCAAATCACCACTGAAGATCTAGGGTATTATTTGTAAAACGCAGAGTTTTATCATTTGGTTCTTTTTGTAAGTTTAGTAAATCAGGTATAGTTGATTACTATAATAAACACAGAGAATTGTGAGAGTTGTAAATCTTAAATAGAAAAATACCACATTTATTTTGAATATAACCATAGAAACTGAATTAATATCAGGCCTCTTTGCTTATTAAGGTCAGGTTCTGACAGTGGTTGCTATGGTTGTGTTTGATGATTTTCATTGACTGCATAACAATTAGAAACGTTTTTTCTGAAAACTGATTTTTCTGGTAAAAGGGAACTGAAGTGAATTCAGGGTCCAGCCACCTTTTATACTTTGATCTAGCACTTCTTTCACAGTCATAGTCATAGCAACACATAAAATCAATCAGCAGAAAATGCTTATTTATGTCACATATGGATTTTCCAACAAATACATTATGAAAACACCTTTCATGTGGATAATAACTCAGAGTAAAAGTGGACTGTCTGATTCCCAGTAATTACAGTCTGATGTTGCTTTAATCACGAGTAAGTAGTCTATCCTTAAGAAACTAACAAGCCCAAAGCAGGTCAGGACACAAAGTGTGGCTCACATGAGGAGATAAATGGGAAAAAGAAGAGATAGTTATTTTATTCTGTCTTGTGTATTCCCCCCTCCACCATACCATACTGTATTGATTTAGGTGTTTTTCATTTCAATAAAGGTATTTAAGTCACAGCTGATGAACAGTGTTTGTATTCCATGAGCACACTCTCACAGATTTGGATTACATACAGATAAAAAATAGCCCATATGGCTTTTGAACAAAATGAATGGCTTGCAAGCCCTGAAAAATTCCAGTGGAAAGGTTGTCATGCTAAAAGGTTAATTCAAATTTGACTCTGCATGATGGACACCTTTATTTATAGAACCTTTGGCTAATTTTCAGCAGCCATGTTTTCTTCTAATTAAAATAATATGAACAGCTAATAGCAATCAGCTTTAAAGAACTGAATATTTTAGAGAAAGGGATGATTAATAGGCTTTTTAATAACCATTTTACACTAGGTGTCTCCACTAGAGAACACATAAAACATTTGTATTCAGCCATTGGCTGGTTCAAATGTCAGGAAATACTAAGGTGGAATAAATGAGAAGCGAATTATTTAAAGCTGTCTAAAATAAGTCATTGATATTATCATGTAAATTTGATATTTCCCTAAAGGTTCTAGAATCTTTCTCTGACATGGCATAACTCATAAACTCAGAGAAAGTAGACCATTAGAAGCATTATTTTTAAAATGGAAATTTCCGTATTTATTCACATACATAACATATAACAGCAAAGCAGCAAAAATTTGTCATGGAAACGTTATGTACACATTCAGACAGATATAGAGATAGGTAGGTAGATAGATAGAAAGATAGATAGATAGACAACAAGAATCATCTCATCATTACAACTTCTGTAGGATTTAGCAAACTTTTCCTCAAATCTCTGAGAATGACCAAAGAACTAGTTGAAAATCTAAAGTGAAAAAATGGAAAACATAAAAAAAAAAAACTATATGCACGGGAAGTAAAGGTTAAAAAAGAAAGAAAAGGAACATATCAGAAATGTAAGTTTCCCAGATAAGTGTCTACTCCCACTGTGACAGTAACAACCAACCCACCCCCAGCTCCTCACCCAATTTCTCTTTTCTGCTTCTTCCTCAATAATAAAACCCTGAATTTCATCTGGGTATACCTTTTTAAATTAAGACTACATATCACCACCTTCTAGGAAGCTAACAACAACCAATAGCTTGATCCTGACCAATGGAACATAAGTGGCAACAGTGTCCGCATCTCCTGTGACCTGTCCATTCTTTCCTTTCTGCCAAACGGAATGCAGATGTATGTGCTCTGGCCAGAGCAGCCTTCAGAGGTAATGGGTGAATCTGGGGATGCCGTGCTGGTAAGACTGAGCAATAAAATAAAAGGAGCCCCGGTCTCTAATATCATGGAGGGTCAAACCAGTCCTGAATTGCTCTAACTTATACTTGAAGGGAGAAAGCAGTTTCTACCTCTTAAATTCTCTGTTGTTTTTTTGTTATTGCTGTTGTTGTCTCTTTAGGGTGAACAAAATCCTAATTAAATCACTCTCTAAGATGTGAATTTATTCTAGAGAAACAAGTCAAGCAACATTTCCACAGTGTAAGATACACTACTAAACTTTAAAAACCAAACATATTGTCTCCATGGAGAGACGTAAGTGCACTAGACCAATCATTCTGTTTCCATGTACGTCAGAATCACCTGGAGGGCTTGTTAAAACACAGATTTCTGGACCTCACCCCAAAAGATCTGATTCAGTAGGTCAGCTTGGGGCTGAGAATTTGCAGTCCTAATAATGTCCCAGGTGATGCTGAGGGTGCCTAACTAAAGGACACATGCTGGGTCTCATTGTCCCAGAACACACCTCCACTTCTAACATATGCAAGATACAACTGTGCCTTGACCTATCATCAGGCTATTCTAATTTCTAAATGTCATGCAAGGCCACTTTCAAAATCCTGGAATACCTTACCATTCAAACAAGCTCCACATCTTCATTATTTTAAATTGATTACAGCTTATAAAAATAGTGATACGAATATAATACAAAGTCATGTTTTTATTCCTTATTTACTGTAATAGATTTAAGTTCCACTTCAGAAATCAGGTAAAATATAAACAATCTAAATTATTGAAAAGGGGTTTTGGGAGGGGGATAGTATAATTAACAGATCATTTGTTTCTGAATCACCCAGAGCACTTATTAAAAATGGAGGTTCTGGGCCCCATCTCACAACAACTGAGGCAGAATACCTGAAGGTAGGATCTAGGAATCTTTGATTTAACAAGCTTACCAGGTGATTCTTATAAACCCAAATGTTTTCTAATCATTGATCTTCTTGAAATGTCACCAGAGACACTAACTCAGACTCTTGGAGGAAATTTTTCAGCCTGACAGAGCATGAAACAACAGCCAGAATGACCTACATAATGCTGCAGGCAAAAAGCTTGAAACCCACTTGTAGTAACCAAGGGGCAGTTGATGGCATGAGGTAGCAAGCAATCACCACAAGAAAATCATCTAAATAATGGAATCCCTCTATTGAACACTGTGTTTGAAAAATATTTTTCCCCAAGGAGGAAAGTGGGGAATGGGATGAATTGGGAGACTGGGATTGATATATATACACTACTGATACTATGCCTAAAATAGATGACTAATGAGAACCTCCTGTATAGCTCAGGGAACTCTACTCAGTGCTCTGTGGTGACCTGAATGGGAAGGAAATCCAAAAAAGAGGAGATATATGTATACGTATAGCTGATTCACCTTGCTGTACAGTAGAAACTAACACAGTATTGTAAAGCAACTATACTCCAATAAAAATTTTTTTTTAACTTTTTCCCACCCAGATTCATACAAGTATATGAAATCTACCCATCTTGTCACAAAAGGTATTCTATAGAAGGCCTTTTGCAGAAGCCACTAGCAGAGATGTTCATATTGAGGAGAAAACAGAGAAAGCCTCATCCCCATTTTTTCAGCACTGCAGAGACCTAAATAGTAGCAAATAGATAAGAAATAAGACCCACAAATGGTCAACAGGTAAGGAATCTGATCATGACATTCCACCACTTGAAATATTTTTGGGCTCCCCATGGTCACGAGAGGGAAGTCCAAGTTTCCTAGTACAGCAAAAAAGGGCCCTTCGTGACCTCTCCCTTTCTCATACCTCCAACTCCACCTCTCACCATCCCCCTCCTCTTACTTGCACCACATCAGACTACTTGCAGTTTCCTCTAATATGCCCCATTCTCTCATCTCCAGGCTTTCCCCTCTGCTTGGAGAGTCCTCTCTCCAAATCTCTACCCACCCACACCTTTTCTCCCTGGATAACTCCCACTCATCTGTCAGGACTCAGCTCAGTACCACCCCTTTGTGGAAGTCTCATCTAAAAGCTCCATCTTCCTTCCCTCACTCTCAATATACATACTAATGAATAAAATTACTATTCCCTAGCCCCAAATTATGAACTATAAATCCGAGCAATGGGAAACATTTCTGGACCATAATTCATCCTTGATACACTCTTCCACTCTATCATCTCTATCATGTGATTACAAGGAGTATTGAACAGTGAGTGATGTCCTGAGGAAAACTAAGGAACAGGGGCTTTTCCTTGCTGCTCACTCCAGCCAGCTTTCAGGAGTGGGAGAAAGTCATCCTTGGAGACTTCCTCACAGACATCTTGGATGTCTACTGATCTCTATGGCCCAGCTATAGGTCCAGAAGAACCTGGCTTGGGGACTTTTTGTGGGTAGTGGGCCAGGGTATGTAACTAAGCTGGTGTGGAATGAGAAGGCCTTTGCTGCCTGGGGCCTCAAAAAGAAAAAAACAAAAACAAAAAAAACGCCCTTACTCAACCAGAATGCTATTATTCCCATGAGACACTTACTAACAGGACCTCATATTCTGGGTGTTTCCTCTTGAGCTCCACTTAATTTCAACTCTCTTCGAAACTTGCCTATTCTAAAGCTAACCTCAAATTCCCTACTAAAAAAAATAGTTCATGCAGATACCAAGAAACAGCCAGATGAACATGGCATATGGATCTCAGAAGTAGAGGCACCAGCAGAGAATGAGGTAAACCAGAAGATTCAGGCAGAAAGCGCTACCTCAGAGGCACTTCTGGACTCAGCCTGATTTATGGTCTCAGCAGTATTCTAGTGTTCAGGTACTAGTTGTCACCTTCCTGTGCCAGGCATCCAGCCAGCCTATTATAAACAGCCACAGGCCGGGGAGAGATGCCCTTTACCTAATTAACTTAGCTGACCCACATCTCTACTTCCTATGTCACCTGCTTTCCAAGGTTCTGTTTTGGCGAAAGCGCTGCCCTGGCTCAGCTCTCCACTAAACATTCAGTCCCGGCATGCGGTCCTGGCTCCTTTCCACACATGCATACCCTAGGTCTCAAAATTTGCTACCTGGCTTCTCTCTCTTCCCTTCATTTCCATGATTTCAGAATTTTTATGCCTCCCACCATGATGGGTACATCAGTAGGAGATGGGTTTTCAAGCTAAGACTGACCATGATGTATTTTAAGTTTCATTTCATTTTTGGTCAACTCTATATGTTTCATTCCATATTGTAGACTCTGTGCCGCTCTAAATGTTCCAAGTTAAATTTCTACGTGCTAAGGCGTAGAAATACCAGAACTGACTAGATGAAACCATCAGATAGAGGAACGCCATAATGTGGGAGCTTGGGCATGGTTCCTACTGGGATGTTATCTCTTACAAATACCTCATGAATTTCTTGGTCTGCCTGTCATCTGCCCCACCAGGGCTTCTTATATTTTTCTGGCAATATTCATATGATGGTATTGATGTTACTTACAGTTTTAAATTACTTTAAATGTTTGATCAATTTGATTTTGAGCTACTTTTTATTATTATCAGTATTCATTAATTTGGAATTATAAAATTCAACTTTGCATTTATTACTGAGATTTATTTCACTGATCCTTGTGCAGAAAGAGTGCTTTTCTCTTTCCTAATCCCACTGGGTAAAATATAAACCTACATGATGAATGGAAATATTTCTCTCATCATACTGGTCACCCTCTTAGGAACTTTCATCTCTTTATAGTCTATACTTTGAAAAATCTCTTTGTTTTACATTTCAAAGTAAATTCATCATAGAGGATGCCAGCTTAGAGCAAAAGGCAATAAACGATTCTTTATCCAAAGACCAGGAAAAGCATTAATTATAACAGAATGGTGCAAACCTCCCTACTCTGCTTCAGAAGCATCTCTCAGTTCTTTTCCACTGGGGTACAATCTAATATTATGCACTCATATTTTGGCCCTTACTGTTGAAAAGAAGATGATAATAGCCAGTGATATTCCTCAGGCTAAATCTATCAAACGTTTATTCTAGCAGACTTGACATATGATAGATTTAACCAGCAATACACCCACCTTTCTTTCTCCCTCTCTCTCTCTCTCTCTCTCTCTCTCTCTCTCTCTCTCTCTCTCTCTCTCTGTGTGTGTGTGTGTGTGTGTGTGTGTGTGTGTGTCTCTGTTTCCCTCCACCCTGCCACACACACAGTAACTCTGCAGATCTGATAGAATATTAAAAGAATATTAAAAGTAGGTATTTAGATGACCTATACTCAAGTATAAAATCAGAGAATCGAATGTCAATGAAACCATTTTCTTCTTTCCTTCTTAGAAAGTAAAATTTCTAAACTTAGAAATTTTAAATTGCTAAAACTAAGTTTCCTGATGATATTTTTCCCTTTTCATCTTATTTTTCACAGTCAAAATTCCAAGGTAAAAGAAATAAGGTAAAATTTCTACTTGCCTCTTTTCTGGTATTTGAGGAAGTTGTTTTTAAATGCCAGTTGTCATAGCAGCAGGGCAGTGTTCCAAGGCTGTCTGTCAGACCAGTTTGACTGTTACTAGTAAAAGCTTTTCCTCATTGTTTTAGTCCTTCTTATATTTGGAATTACGTTGAGAATCTTGTTGATTGATAAAGAAAATATTTTTGGCTGTATTTTCACTAGGGAAAACATAAGTTTATACTGAATTATTGAATCAAAATATGAAATTAAATGATTATTTTGCTTAATTTCTTTTCACCTTTGTGACAGAACTACTATCCCTTACTTTCCTTGATCCCACAAATACCCTGGTTTGTTAATGTTTCTTTTTTTCTGCATTTTTGTTACATTTGTACAAGTTATTTTCAAACTTCAAAACAAACATATGCCTGTAAATTCTGTGAACATGAAAAAAGTTTTTCAATAATGCCTCTTGGAAACTAAATGCTAATTCCCACCTTACAATAAGAAATCTCAAATGGTTTAGGGTCTACAGGAAAAAAAAAAAACAAGCCCAGAAGATTCTCTGCTCTGAATTTTCTAGACTAGAAATGTCTAGTAACTTAATCCAAGTCCAAGGAGAAATTTTCTGTTCCCATTTCTAAGTTCTATAGTGAATCCGATTCCATGTGAGTTAATTTATATGGGATAAAACTCCACAGTCATCAGGATCATTTGAGTACCATAAAAAGAAAAATCAATCCAGAATAACTGATCAGTGATAATTTTCTAACCAAGGATTACAGGTTATATTTGTGTTAAAGCTTTCAGGAAATCTCTTTGTGGTTTTATAACATTGGGAGAAGATTGTGAACCTGTCTTTTCCTCTCCCCCATACCTTCTCATTTCCAAGATTGGTTGGTAGATGAGCTCCCATTCTCTGTGTCTGAGGCTACATCTTTGCATGGCAGCAAATCACCTTAGTTATTTGAGTAAATCATAGCCATTTATTTAACAAATATTTATGGAAGGCCTATTTCATGTCAAGCTATTTGCTAACCCCTGGGGCTACAAAATCTGATTAAGTTTCTTGCCCCCATTGAGTTTTCCATATATTGGGAAACACAAATGACTTGTCTGACAGTCAGGGTCACCCTGTCATCCCTATTAAGTGGTGGGAAAAGTGATACCTCTGAAGTCAGATGGAATTAAGGTCAAATTTCTCTCTGCCACTCACTGGCTGTGTTACTTTCAGAAAGTCACGTAACCACTTTGAGCTTTAACTTTTGCAACAGTAAGTAAGGATAATAACACCCTGCAGGAGTCTATTTAGTCAATAAAATTTTCTTGACTTGACTATATGCCAGGCACTTTTCTAGGTTTGGGGACTATATTATAAACACAGCAAAAATCCCTGCTCTTGTGAAACATATTTCAAGAATATTGCTTGCCACTGTTTAATAATAATAGCTATTGCCATGACTGTTATAGTATATTTAGTAAGTGTAATTCAAAGAAAATTACCAAGAAAAAATGTTTGCCCTCTCAGATTTTACAATGAAAAATACAAGTACAGACTGAAAATAGGGCACCTAAAAATGCAAAACATAGAGCAAGCAGTATATCCAAAGTTGAAATGTATCCATTTCAAATAAATGCCAGGAGTATGAATTTGAGTGGAGTGTTAGGATTAATATTCAATTATGAGGGGATAGCCAGAAGAATTCAATCTGAGCTTGTGCTGTGAAAATGAAGTTCCTGTCGCACTACTCGACATAGAAAGGTCAGTCAAACCATGTTCAGTTTGTACCAGAGCTTGCACATGGGTCTCAAAGTACAGGCTCCCTCTCACCTGGCTGATTTAGCTACTGCCATGGCTGAAAGTGTAGCTGGTCCACCGTGGAGACTGATACTAAATTCTCAATGCAATAACACCTCTCTAGGAGACCAACCAGCCACTTTGACAGAAAATTGGTTATTTCAGATCTTTTCTACTCCAGAAGGGCAGCAATTCATTCTTTAATAGAATTGGTACCTATTGTGGGTAGAGGTTGGTTCTTGTGTGCAGGCCCTTGACTAGCACCGCTCTGTAAGAGCTTACAGAGTGTATGATTTATTATCATGGGACCCCTCATAACATCACCACAGGCCAAGGGACCCACAGGAAAAGTGGTGCAATGATGCTCACACACAGACTCCCCTGGTCCTTCCAAAACCTCATCACTCAAAAGTTGCCCTCCTGGGGCTTCCCTGGTGGCGCAGTGGTTGAGAGTCCGCCTGCCGATGCAGGGGACACGGGTTCGTGCCCCGGTCCGGGAGGATCCCACATGCCGCGGAGCGGCTGGGCCCGTGAGCCATGGCCGCTGAGCCTGCGCGTCCGGAGCCTGTGCTCCGCAACGGGAGAGGCCACAGCAGTGAGAGGCCCGCGTACCGCAAAAAGGAAAAAAAGTTGCCCTCCTGATTTCACATTGTAACGGCCCCTTAATTGCACAACTGAGATCCCAGCTTATATGTGCAGTGTTGTTCTTCAAAATACAGTGTATATATTAAACCAATGGCTATTTTATAGTGCTATGTCCCAGATAGCGGGGTCTGGGAACCAAAAAGTAGAAATGGGAGTGGCTTATCTAAATGTCACTCTCAGTAACCCACTTGGAGAATTTATGCTTCCTGTTCCCACAACTTTTGGCTTTTCTGGTCTAGAGTTTCTTGTTCCTGGGAGTGGAGGAGGAGATGCTTCCATCAGGAGCACAGCAGGGTGTCCATTAAATCTAAATTTATGTTTTACCCCTGACAGTTTTTGAGTTCCTCATACCAGAAGACCAGAAGGCAAAAAAAGAGAGAAAGAAAAAGAAAAAAAGAATTGCTATACATATACGTACTGTAGCAGGAATAATTGAGCTTGATTATCTTGAGGAGATACAGTTGCTATTATGTAATAGGCAGAGCGCCTGGGACTTGGCAAATTCACTGGCTTATCTCTGAGTACTTCCACATGTATGACTACTCTTAAGGGGCAACTGTAGCAACCATTGCCTAACAAGGGTGCAGAAACCAGGGTCTTATCTCTCAGGAGTAAAGCTCTGGAACAAGCAAAGCAGATCAACAGAAATGCTGGCTGAGAGTGAGGAATATATAGAAATGGATGATGAATATCAGTTGTGACCTCAGCATCAGCTGCAGCACCAGAGAGTGTAGCTTGTCCTACAAACCCTTCCATTGTAAATCATTTTTGATAGAAACTTTGAGTGTCCACCACCCTGAAGAAGCTCTGGCAGGACAGAGCAAAACTTAATTGGAGAAAGAGTGGATGTAAATGGTGAAGGGGATAGAATGTAGCATATGTGTTGTTAAATATATCTCCTAGCCTAGTTCCCGACATATACATGCTAGTCAATTTATATTTATCAAATATTAATAACCTGCTTTCTACAGGCAGAACTGTATAAAGGATTTTTTCAGGAGGCAGCTATTTTAAGTTCCTGGAGGTCAGAGGCAGCTGTGTCTTTTCTTATTTGTACCCTCTTGGCCGTGTGTGTTCCATAGTCATTTTCCAAGACACCCAGAGGTAAATTGTTAGTGCCACAACAGAAATTAAATCTCCTTTCCCAGATTCCCATGGAATAATCCATAATGTATAAAGTTGGGGGATGCTCTCCATTTATCATTATTTATTGGAATTTCTGATAGAAAGAGAAAAGAATGCTTAGAAAGGTGAGTGTACTAGGAATTCAATGAAATAGACCCTAAAGACCATCCATAACAACAACTGACTTAGAGGACTGAGAACATGCATTGGAGAAGACAGACCCAGCTGACAGGGAGCTGATGTGATAAGGATTCTGCAGGTGTTGCACTCACTGCAAATCTGCAATAACAATCATCAAAATAGCAGGAATTCCTCCCAGGACCTATAACCAAAGTAAACAGAGAAATAGCACGTCTGAGTTTCCTTCCAGACTGACAAGGCCAAAGCCACCTTACCTGTTAAAACATACTTCATGTTGGATGACTCCTTTTCATTTGTCTAGCGTTGATTTTACTACCTCATATATTCTTTATATCAGTCCTATGAGAGAAATATTATTATACTTACATACAGATGAGGAACTCAGGTACCTGAGCCAAGAAACCAACTTGGCCTTGGGTCACCCAAATAGTGAGTGATGGGTCCACCTTCCAGTCACAGGAGTCTCTAAAGCTTGTTCTCTTAAGCCCCTTGTTATACTGCCCTCAGGTGACTGGATGGAAGAATAGCAGCAAAAGTCTCCTAAGTTGGATGTTATGGTGGGCTGCCCATATTCCCCTGCAAGGCACAGACACCCCTTCCCCCAGCTGCTGGGAATGTTGGCTGCTAATAACTCACAGCTGAGTCCTGCCTCCAAAATTTCCCTCCAAAGAAGAGAGCTGTGTAGCCCCATAACACACTACCTTCTCAGAGAGAGCTTGGATCTTATCCTGGTAGATGTGCAGTTACAAAGCCCCAGGGTCCTGCCTCAATTTGAGATACCATCCCAGTTTCAGAGATTCTCATGGAATTCTCATGAAGCCTCTGCTGTAATGCCACCTGAGTTCAAGTTTACTCTTTGCAGGATCCCTCTCCTTCATTCCCTAACTGGTACTGTGCCCAAGAGCATGTCCCAAAACCCCCTTAGGGACTCAACCTAAGACAGATGGATGGGGAATTGTCCTCGGAAGCAGAACCTAAAATGATATGTTGAGTCACCCATCGGCAGGCTGGCAATGAGTGGAGCTGCTGCTGAATAAGAGAATAAGATCAAGCTTTATACTACTTACAGAAGATACTGGTGTAATTATAACAGATTCCTTTTGTTTAAAATTTGTACTGTGTATTTTCTTCCATAGTTTCACTTTTGGCCATTCTGTGTGTTTGTATTTTTTAAATGTCCCTTATAAGCAGAATACAGTGGATTTATTTCTTCATCCAGTTTGACAGTCTTTGTTTTTATTAAAGTATTTGTCACATTTGAATCTAATACCATTACTGATATGTAGTGGTTCATAGCTACCATCTTACTATCCCTATTCTGTTTTGTTCTGTATTTGTTTTTCTCTTTTATCTTCTTTTGGATTAACTATTTCTAATTTATTTGTTTCTCCTAATAGGTGTGGTTTATATATTCTTTTATTTTTATTGTACTAGTGAACTGTTTTCTGTGATCACAGCTTGACTACTTGATTTACTTAAGACTTAGTTATGTATTTTACCCTGTTTTTAACCATTTCTCTAATAATGAATATTTTTTATGCTATTGCTACAGCCTCATAATCCATTATTATTATTGTTTAAAAGACAGTATTCATTTACATTTACCTGATGTTTATCCTTTCTGATATACTTCATCCTTCTTTACCTCCAACATTCCATCTGTCATCATTTTCCTTTTGCCTGATAATTTCCTGTACTGTAGGTTTATTACTGATTAATTTTCCATTTGTGTTTCTATTAAAATGTTTCTGTCTTCCCTTCTGAAGAATATTTCCACTGAGTACAGTATTCTGTGTTGGTAATTATTTTCTTGCACTTTGAATATATTATTCCCCTGTCTTCTGCAAAGTCTATTGTCAGTTCATTGTTGTTCTTTGAAGTGACACAACTTTTTCTCTGGTTTCTCCTAAGATTTTATCTTTGTCTTTGTTTTCAATTGTTTTACTATGTGAGATTTTCTTTGTACTGGTCATGTTTGATGGTTGTATACATTAGTATCTGTGGTTTGATATCTTCTATTAATTTTGGAAAATTTTTAGCCATATCTCCTCCAAGATTTCTTCTGCGCCATCCTTTCTATTCTCTCCTCCAAGGACTCCAGTTGCAGACATTTTAGCTGCATGTCATATTCATCATATGTTCTTTTCCATCCTTTTGTGTCAGTTACTTCAGTTTGGATATTTTTCTGACCTATCTTCCAGTTCACTAATTTTTTTCACAACTGCATTCAGTCTCCTGTTTTTAACTAGTTTATGTTATTTTTACCCTTGCTCCTAAGGGTAAAATTTTCAACTGAAAGTCTAGTTAGTTTACTGGTATACTTCCTGTTGCCCCAATCCCAGTGTTTGTCCTGCCAATGCTGTGAGACTGCTAGAGAAGCTCTGCATAGCCAGACATTAAATACTTAATTTTATTAATTTGTTTGTTTATTATTTTAAATATATTTAATTAAAAGTTACTAATTATTTTTATTTATTTTAGTTTTTACTTTTAAATTTCCATTCAATTCTTTTTATAATCTCTACTTCTTTAGTTAAAAATGTCAACTTGTAATTGAATGTCAAACATGTTATCACAGTAATTTTAAAGCTTGTGTTTCTGCTATCTTTAATATCTGTATCTCTTTTGGATATGTTCGATTTTTTTCTTTGTTTTTAATCAGTTACTTTTATGTTTCATTATTTCTTATTGAGTCTTGAAAATTATACGTAGAAATATCTAGGGATCATTTGAAAATATAACTTATTTCTTCATCCAAATGTATTTGCTCTGCTTCTGCCAGGAATAAGTCTAAAAAACCTATCTCCTTAATCCAATCGTGAATGGAAATTATTTGAAGCTGGGGTCAGGCCTTGCAAGAGCTAGTTTATTTACTAGTTAGTTTACTGGTGTACTTCCAGTTGCCCCAGTTCCAGTGTTTGTCCTGCCAATGCTGTGAGACTGTTAGAGAAGCTCTGCATAGCCTCCCAGCCTCTCAGTTACTGCTTCCAAATTGGCAAGTGCATTGAGGGGAAAAGGAAAGACCAAATGTCTGACACACACCCTCCTGTTCTTCCCTTCTCTTCTTGTCTCAGTCTTCCAAGTGCTCTTTACCAAGGTAGTCCTGCAATGCCCTCGACCAGATTTTTTGGTTCATAATTTTACAACTCTTTTGTGTGTTTTACAACTCTGTTTAGTTGTTCTTCAGTTGTCCAAAGAAGCTAGATCACAATTTCTGGACGCAGAACGCTATCAAATAGCATATTGTTAAAAGATAAAGAAAAAAATTGTTTGGGGGTTTCCCTGGTGGCGCAGTGGTTGAGAGTCCACCTGCCGATGCAGGGGACACGGGTTCATGCCCTGATCCGGGAGGATCCCACATGCCACGGAGCGGCTGGGCCTGCGCGTCCGGAGCCTGTGCTCTGCAGCGTGAGGGGCCACAACGGTGAGAGGCCCGCAGACTGCAAAAAAAAAAAAAAAACAATTGTTTGGAAGCCCCAGAATAGCAGAAAGTGTTGTCTAAGAAGACCTGAATATGTTAAGTAGGAGATAGAAAGTTAGGAAAATCACCTAAAGAGGAAGAAAAGTTTACAAGATGCAAATGACAATTCCTAAAAGACAAATATAAAATATTCAACCTATACATGATAGGAATTCCAAGATAAGATGAACAGAAGAAAAGGAACAGTTAAAAAGCTAAAAGCTAATCAAGAAAAGCTCTTATTCACTAAAATAAAAAAACAAACAAACCCTGAATCTGCAAATCAAAGGTTAAAAAGTTCAGAGTCTTAGGAATAATTAATGAGAAAAATATATATTTAGATGTATTCTGATGAAATTCTGAACTTAGAGTGTGGAAAAAAAAGAAAAAAAAAAAACCTTATATGCACAAAGAGAGAAAAGGCAGTTTTTTCGTAAATGGAATGGAAAGAAAGATTATTTCATGATGTTATTATTCATTGTTTTCTTACATAAAAGACACCAAATTTTAGGTTCATTTGCATCTCTACAATAACTAAAGCCTATATTTTTAAATTGGCTTCAAAATACATTGAAAGCTTCTTCCGATTGATACCTCTGCTTGGTATCAATTTAGTGGCTGTGGTTGAGGAGAGCTATCATCTTCTTTGTTGTCAAGTTCATTGTGGGAAACTTAGGGATAATGTCTTCATCTACCACAATCTATGATGACTTAACGTTGTTCTCAATTTCCTTATCATGCTTTGTACTTTCTGTTCATGATTGTGCATCACAGATCCAGGTTCCAAGCAAAGATTTTTTTTTTTTTAATTTTTAAAAGGTGAATGAGGACCCTTAAGTAAGACAAAGGAGGACATGCAAAATAATAAAAGGTAACAATTGAGGATATTTGTGAAAAGGGACCTCACTTTGGTTGGAAATGGAATGAAGCAAAATCATATGTTTATAAATGAACATTGAATAAAGCACAATTTCAGCACAAATTTGAATTGATTCGACTGATAGAGCTGAGTTTTGGTTGGTTGGTAATTAATTGAAGTCAGAAAAAGAAGCAATGTTCTATAAAGTGGTAAATTTTATTTAAGAAAAAAACAGCTATATGGACTCACACAGACTTAGTAAACTATCACACACCCCTGCTCTTCTGTCTGACAGACTTGCAAAAACCATGGGGGTGAATGACATGAGCATATGTTTTTAACACCATGGCAGACCCCACCTTGATTCATCCACATAGTAACATAATACCACTTGTTTCTTGGAGTACGTAAAATACAAAATTTTCCTTATACTCTGCATATTTTCTTTTTTCTAGGTAATCTATCTCTCTCTTTCTCTTTCTGTCTCTCTCACACATACACACTGCACACAGAAGATACATACAGAACTGGAATTCTGCTGATTCCCTTATAAATATATATGACAACAAAGAGTTAACAATACCTTCCCAAGTCTTCAGATAAACAGCATTCCAGTAAAACGAACCATCCTTTACTGGCTAAGATAAACGTAGGCAAGGAATACTCCAGAAGTATGTAATCCCAGTTCAAGAAATCTTGCTCTCAATAATTTTTTTTTAAAAGGCTAGGAAATAATGCTAAAAATAAAGGCTAAAGGAGAAGATGATTGAAACATCGTTGTGTAGGTTGAAGAGCTTAATCTATAAGAACAACAATGCTGGAATGAAACTGCTTACGTTTGCATTTCAGCTTTGCAGTGAACATTCTCTCATTTTTGACATTCTCTCATTTTTGACATTGATCAATAGAGAGAAAGACCTTCCAATGTGGTATAAAAAGTCAAAAGTAACCACTAGTACAATAAAAATAGAATGCAGACTTCCCAATTCACCAGAGGGGAAAACAAGCCAACACACTGCATCCAAATAGGAATCCAGGAAAGAAAAAACAGAAACTGGCAAGTCTGAAGAACGCAAAAAGCATGTAGGAAGTAAAGCAGAATGAAGTTTTTCCCTCATCTTCCTCCCACTCCTTCCACCTTCCATTCCTGATTCCTAGAAAATGCCAACTCCCTTCCTGCTTCTTGTTACATATCTCAGCAAGGAGAAAAGTCGACATTTGGTACTGCATCTAAAACTAGAGATAGAAACCAGGGTGCTCTTAACATAATAGTGCACAGGACATATGCACTGTAATACGTCTGAGTAGTAAGTCTCATTGCTTTGCAACTTCCCCTCCACAGAATCCAAAATGCAGCCACCTCCTCACAATCCCAACCCTATCGAAAGTAGAGACAGATGGGAATGAGGAATAATTCCCCTGAGGCTGAGAAGAACACCGGGCCAGTGGTAGTTGGGAGGTGTGAAGAGAAAGCAGAGATCAGAAGAAGCGCAGGTTTTAAATTTCCTAACAACTGTGAGAGGGGAAGCCTCACAAGGCAGCTCAAGACTTGAACCTGAAAAGTTGGATGCAAGAGATAAATAGGACAGAGAAGCCACCCCTAAATTCTGCTGGGCTCTGTGTGAGCTGGAGTGTCGGCCTCAAGACAGAAGTGCTACTCTGCATTCCTCTGAATCCTGTAAGCATTTGGTCAGCTAAGAGTAAGGGTATCTAAATTCCACCCCTCCTGGCTACGGGTAAGGGCAAAAAAAATCTCAAAATTAAACAAAGGTAAGATTTTCCTGATAAATCAGGTGGGATCTTTGTGAAGAATATCTTCTTTCACTTACCTATAGGCCTCTGAAGAGTTTGCCTTCCTGGTAAATATGCACCCCCAATATTAGCACATAGTACGTTCCCTGACCACTTATTCAAATGTTCCACAATTTGTTATTCAACTACACTGAGGAGGGAGTCTTCCAGTTACCAGGGAAACGAGCTTAGAGAATCCGGCTGTCTGGGGTGTTAAATGGTCTGCTATCCATCTTGAGACTCTCCTTTGGGTCAGCTTGACCTGTACTAAATTCCTGATACTTCTTTTCTGTGTCAGCGGCAAATCCTTAACCATCAGAAGGCAGAAGTAAACATGATGCCTATGCCTTGATATCTTAGTTTTCTCCACTTTCAATGCACGTCACAATGGCAGGGCAACCAATAGAAAATGCTTTCGTGTATGTGATGTTGTCTATGACCCAAATAGTAAGTCTCTCCACAGAAAGCAACATGAATCGCAGCTTTCAGTCCTAGACTCAGCTACAGCTTGCTCTAGAGTTGTCAAATCAAATGTTTTTGTTTTTTTTTTTAACAACTTTATTGGACTATAATTGCTTTACAATGTTGTGTTAGTTTCTGCTGTATAACAAAGTGAATCAGCTATACGTATACATATATGCCCATATCTCCTCCCTCCTGCATCTTCCTCCCACCCTCCCTTTCCCACCCCTCTAGGTAGACACAAAGCACTGAGCTGATCTCCCTGTACTATGCAGCTGCTTCCAACTAGCTATCTATTTTACATTTGGTAGTGTATATGTGTCAGTACTACTCTCTCACTTCATCCCAGCTTACCCTGCCCCCTCCCCATGTCCTCAAGTCCATTCTCTACGTCTGTGTCTTTATTCCTGTCCTGCCTCTAGGTTCATTAGAGCCATTTTTTTTTGGATTCCATATATATGTGTTAGCATATGGTATTTGTTTTTCTTTTTCTGACTTACTTCACTCTGTATGACAGACTCTAGGTCCATCCACCTCACTACAAATAACTCAATTTTGTTTCTTTTTATGGCTTAGTAGTATTCCATTGTATATATGTGCCACATCTTCTTTATCCATTCAGCTGTCGATGGACACTTACGTTGCTTCCATGTCCTGGCTATTGTAAATAGTGCTGCAATGAACATTGTAGTCCATGACTCTTTTTGAATTATGGTTTTCTCAGGGTATATGCCCATCAGTGGGATTGCTGGGTCATATGGTAGTCCTATTTTTAGTTTTTTAAGGAACTTCCATACTGTTCTCCATAGTGACTGTATAAAATTACATTCCCACCAACAGTGCAAGAAGGTTCCCTTTTCTCCACACCCTCTCCAGCATTTATTGTTTGTAGATTTTTTTGGTGATGGCCATTCTGACTGGTGTGAGGTGATACTTCATTGTAGTTTTGATTTGCATTTCTCTAATGATTAGTGATGTTAAGCATCCTTTCATGTGTTTGTTGGCAATCTGTATATCTTCTTTGGAGAAATGTCTCTTTAGATCTTCTGCCCATTTTTGGATTGGGTTGTTTGTTTTTTTGATATTGAACTGCATGAGCTGCTTGTGTATTTTGGAGGTTAATCCTTTGTCAGTTGCTTCACTTGCAAATATTTTCTCCCATTCTGAGGGTTGTCTTATCATCTTCTTGGTGGTTTCCTTTGCTGTACAAAAGTTTTTAACTTTCATTAGGTCCCATTTGTTTATTTTTGTTTTGATTTCCATTTCTCTAGGAGGTGGGACAAAAAAAGATCTTGCTGTGATTTACGTCATAGAATGTTTTGCCTATGCTTTCTTCTAAGAGTTTTATAGTGTCTGACCGTATATTTAGGTCTTTAATCCATTTTGAGTTCATTTTTGTGTATGGTGTTAGGAAGTGTTCTAACTTCATTCTTCTACATGTAGCTGTCCAGTTTTCCCAGCACCACTTATTGAAGAGGTTGTCTTTTCTCCATTGTATATTTTTGCCTCCTTTATCATATGTGACCAAGTGTGTGTGTGTGTTTTTCTCTAGGCTTTCTATACTGTTCCATTGATCTATATTTCTCTTTTTGTGCCAGTACCATACTGCCTTGATTACTGTAGCTTTGTAGTATAGTCTGAAGTCAGGGAGCCTGATTCCTCCAGCTTCATTTTCCTTTCTCAAGTTTTCTTTGGCTATTCGGGGTCTTTGGTACTTCCATACAAGTTGTAAAATTTTTTGTTCTAGTTCTATGAAAAACGCCACTGGTAGTGATAGGGATTACACTGAATCAATAGATTGCTTTGGGTAGTATAGTCATTCCCACAATATTGATTTTTCCAATCCAAGAACATGATATATCTCTCCATCTGTTTGTATCATCTTTAATTTCTTTCATCAGTGTCTTACAGTTTTCTGCATGCAAGTTTTTTATTTCCTTAGGTAGGTTTATTCCTAAGTATTTTGTACTTTTTGTTGGAGTGGTAAATGTAAGTGTTTCCTTAATTTCTCTTTTAGATTTTTCATCATTAGTGTATAGGAATGCAACAGATTTCTGTGCATTAATTTTGTACCTGCAACTTTACCAAATTCATTGATTAGCTCTAGTAGGTTTCTGGTAGCATCTTTAGGATTCTCTATGTATAGTATCATGTCATCTGCAAACAGTGAGAGTTTTACTTCTTTTCTGATTTGGATTCCTTTTATTTCTTTTTCTTCTCTGCTTGCTATGGCTAAAACTTCTAAAACTATATTGAATAAGAGTGGTGAAAGTGGGCAACCTTGTCTTGTTCCTGATGTTAGATGAAATAGTTTCAGTTTTTAACCACTGAGAATGATGTTGGCTGTGGGTTTGTCATATATGGCCTTTATTATGTTGAGTTAGATTCCCTCTATGCCCACTTTCTGGAGAGTTTTTATCACAAATGGGTGTTGAATATTGTCAAAAGATTTTTCTGCATCTACTGAGATTATCATATGGTATTTATCCTTCAGTTTGTTAATATGGTTTATCACATTGATTGATTTGCATACATTGAAGAATCCTTGCATTCCTGGGGTAAACCCCACTTGATCATGGTGTATGATCCTTTTAATGTTCTGCTGGAATCTGTTTTCTAGTATTTTGTTGAGGATTTTTTCATCTATGTTCATCAGTGATATTGGCCTGTAGTTTTCTTTTTTTGTGACATCTTTGTATGGTTTTGGTATCAGAGTGATGGTGGCCTCGTAGAATGAGTTTGGGAATGTTCCTCCCTCTGTTGTATTTTGGAAGAGTTTGAGAAGGATAGGTGTTAGCTCTTCTCTAAATGTTTGATAGAATTCACCTGGGAAGCCATCTGGTCCTGGGCTTTTGTTTGTTGGAAGATTTTTAATCACAGTTTCAATTTCAGTGCTTGTGATTGGTCTGTTTATATTTTCTATTTCTTCCTGGTTCAGTATCAGAAGGTTGTGCTTTTCTAAGAATTTGTCCACTTCTTCCAGGTTGTCCATTTTATTGGCACATAGTCGCTTGTAGTACTCTCTCATGATCCTTTGTACTTCTGCAGTGTCACTAGTTACTTCTCCTTTTTCATTTCTAATTCTGTTGATTTGAGTCTTCTCCCTTTTTTTCTTGATGAGTCTGGCTAATGGTTTATCAATTGTGTTTATCTTCTCAAAGAACCAGCTTTTAGTTTTATTGATCTTTGCTATTATTTCCTTCATTTATTTTTCATTTATTTCTGATCTGATCTTTATAATTTCTTTCCTTCTGCTAACTTTGGAGGTTTTTTCGTTCTTTCTCCAATTGCTTTAGTTGTAATGTTAAGTTGTTTATTTGAGATTTTTCTTGTTTCTTGAGGTAGGATTTTATTGCTATAAACTTCCCTCTCAGAACTGCTTTTGCTGCATCCCATAGGTTTTGGGTCATCGTGTTTTCATTGTCATTTGTTTCTAGGTATTTTTTGATTTCCTCTTTGATTTCTTCAGTGATCTCTTGGTTATTTAGTAGCATATTGTTTAGCCTCCATGGGTTTGTAGTTTTTACAGTTTTTTTTCCTGTAACTGATATCTAGCCTCATAGTGTTCTGGTTGGAAAAGATATTTGATACAATTTCAATTTTCTAAAATTTACTGAGGCTTGATTTGTGACCCAAGATATGATCTATCCTGGAGAATGTTCCATGTGCACTTGAGAAGAAAGTGTATTCTGTTGTTTTGGGATGGAATGTCCTATAAATATCAGTTAAGTCCATCTGGTCTAATGTGTCATTTAAAGCTTGTGTTACCTTATTTATTTTCATTTTGGATGATCTGACCATTGGTGAAAGTGGGGTGTTAAAATCCCCTACTATTATTGTGTTACTGTCAATTTCCCCTTTTATGGCTGTTAGCATTTGCCTTATGTATTGAGGTGCTCCTATGTTGGGTGCATAAATATTTACAATTGTTATATGTTCTTCTTGGATTGATCCCTTGATCATTATGTAGTGTCCTTCTTTGTCTCTTGTAATAGTCTTTATTTTAAAGTCTATTTTGTCTGATATGAGAATTGCTACTCCAGCTTTCTTTTGATTTCCATTTGCATGGAATATCTTTTTCCATCCCCTCACTTTCACTCTGTATGTGTCCCTAGGTCTGAAGTGGTTCTCTTGTAGACAGCATATATATGGGTGTTGTTTTTGTATCCATTCAATCAGTCTATATCTTTTTGTTGGAGCATTTAATCCATTTACATTTTAGGTAATTATCCATATATACATACCTATTACCATTTTCTTAATTGTTTGGGGTTTGTTTTTGTAGGTCTTTTCCTTCTCTTGTGTTTCCTGCCTAGAGAAGTTCCTTTAGCATTTGTAGTAAAGTTGATTTGGTGGTGCTGAATTCTCTTAAATTTACTTGTCTGTAAAGGTTTTTATTTCTCCATTGAATCTAAATGAGATCCTTGCTGGGTAGAGTAATCTTGGTTGTAGGTTTTTCCCTTTCATCACTTTAAATATGTCCTGCCACTCCCTTTTGGCTTGCAGAGTTTCTGCTGAAAGATCAGCTGTTAACCTTATGGGGATTCCCTTGCGTGTTATTTGTTGATTTTCCCTTGCTGCTTTTAATATTTTTTCTTTGTATTTAATTTTTGATAGTTTGATTAATATATGTCTTGGTGTGTTTCTCCTTGGATTCATCCTGTATAGGATTTTCTACACCTCCTGGACTTGATTAACTATTTCCTTTCGCATGTTAGGGATGTTTTCAACTATAATCTCTTCAAATGTTTTCTCAGACCCTCTCTTTTTCTATTCTTCTTCTAGAACCCCTGTAATTTGAATGTTGGTGTTTTTAATGTTGTCCCAAAGTCTCTGAGACTCCTCAATTCTTTTCACTCGTTTTTCTTTATTCTGCTCTGCAGCAATTATTTCCACTATTTTATCTTCCAGGTCACTTATCCATTCTTCTACCTCAGTTATTCTGCTATTGATCCTTCTAGAGAATTTTTAATTTCATTACTGTGTTGTTCATCATTGTTTGTTTGCTCTTTAGTTCTTCTGGGTCCTTGTTAAACGTTTCTTGTATTTTCTCCATTCTACTTGCAAGATTTTAGATCATCTTTACTATCATTACTCTGAATCCTTTTTCAGGTAGACTGTGTATATCCTCTTCATTTGTTTGGTCTGGTGGGTTTTTACCTTGCTCCTCATCTGCTGCATTTTTCTCTGTCTTCTCATTTTGTTCAGCTTACTGTGTTTGGGGTCTGCTTTTCACAGGCTGCAGGTTCGTAGTTTCCATTGTTTTTGGTGTCTGCCCCCAGTGGTTGTGGTTGGTTCAGTGGCTTGTTTAGGCTTCCTGGTGGAGGGGACTGGTGCCTGTGTTCTGGTGGGTGGGACTGGATCTTGTCTTTCTTGTGGGCAGGCCACATCCAGTGGTGCATTTTGGGGTGTCTGTGACCTTATTATGATTTTAGGCAGCCTCTCTACTAATGGGTGAGGTTGTGTTCCTGTCTTGCTAGTTGTTTGGCATAGGGTGTCCAGCACTGGAGCTTGCTGGCCCTTGGGTGGAGCTGGGTCTTAGTGTTGATACAGAGATCCCTGGGAGAGCTCTCGCCCATTGATATTACATGGGACCAGGAAGTCTCTTGTGGTCCAGTGTCCTGGACTCGGCTCTCCCCCCTCAGAGGCTCAGGCCTGACACCCCGCCAGAGCACCGAGATCCTGTCAGCCACATGGCGTGCTTGTTTCCATCAGATCCAGGATACTGACTGATTTGGTAGGAATTCTCACCTTCTGCTGTCTTCTGTCAGGTGTCCCAGCATCTCTTACTGCAACAGCTTTGGGGCAAGAAGTGTCCAGCCAGTAAAGTTACATCATATCCTCTTCCCAGCTTTTGGGTAGGAAGAAATTGCCCTCTACCTTTCTGGGTTTTTCTGGCTGGTCAAAATGGCTGAAAGTCTCACCTTAAATACCATCTTCTACTAAAGACCCACATGTTTTGTGAATCTATGTTAATTTTTAAAATCTATTCATCATGACTTGATATTTGGTATTCTTGTTTGGATCTTGAAATAGAAAAAGGACATTTAATAGAAAAGTTGGTAAAATCCGAATGAAGGCTAGAATTCAGTTAAGGTGAAGTACCATTAGTGTTTTGACAAATGTACCATGGTAATATAAAGTATAAGATTTAGGGGAAACTGGGTGTAGGGTGTATAGGAACTCTCTGCATTATCTTTGTATTTCATTCTTCTGTAAATCTAAAATGATTCCCAATTAAAAATTTATGTTTTAAAAATCTCTTTACTGACTGAGTAACATTGCCTCCAAGAAGTAGGCAGTTGGAGCCCTGGATAGCAATTGGAGAAAACAGCTAAAATAAACACCTGCATTGTATACACCTAAAGTCTATGCAGAAAAGAGCAGCTAGCAGCAGTGGCACCTCTTCTGAGGAAGATCAAGACTAAGTCTGAACTTAAATCTTATGTCAACATTTTATGGTATTCTGTTTTTAAGCAAATTAACTTTCTTCTAGTAATACAGACTGTGGCAATTTCTTTATGTTCAAATATTCTTAAGGAGCAAAATCAACACAATAGTCCAGAGGGATAGAACCTATTTACCAGACCTCTATTCATGAATGAGATCTCTAACAGTCATTTAACATTTCACTTCCACTAACAGGAATCTCAGTCATGGCCAATACAACAAGAAAACCAAATCTATTTATAAAATTATAAATGTAAGTGGATTAAATTCCCTCATTCAATCACAAAAAATGCTTAATTTGATACCAAAAACAATGACAAACTAAATATATTTTATAAAGAAAAAAATACACAGAGGGATTTCTAGATGAAAATGGCATTATGAGTTCATACTTTGAAAACCGCCTCTGTTCCAGAGATATTTAAGTGACAGAAGACTAATATTAAAAGAGAAAACCAAACACTTAACAGTTAAGCATCATGATGGACTAGAAATGAACAGGTAATAAAAATGGCCAGTGGGAACTGAATCCACAGAATGGCTAGGCTTCGGGGCCTGAAGTTGACAGTGGGAATAAAGGAAACTATAAGAGTTCCACATAAAAGCAGTGCCACACTCACTTTTTGAAAACCAGAGTCTAGATTTTGGCTGTACCAAGTCCTGAAGAAAGCTTAAAAAATAATAAATAATAAAAACATAAACAAAAATTCTTGTAGAATGCTGCCTGCGATTATAGTCCAAATTAGGGATGCAGAGGACTTAAAAGAGCATCCTGACCGGCATCTAAGGCCAACAATCTTCCTCTCCCTTACCATTCTGACTCTGTATTCAGTATTCCCAACACCATCACAGGAAACCAACATTAAAAACACTATAAGACCTGGTTCTGGATTAGGGACAAATAGGATGAGTGAGGGCAGCAGCAAAACCACTCCTCAGAGATGGGTAAAAAAGCCAGTAAGAGATAAACTCTCCCACTGAAAATGAGTATACCCTACCCGCCCAAAAAATAGTCTTTAAAATATGTGTGATGGGCACAATTCTAAGATTACCCTAAAGATTCCCATCCCCTGATGTACATACCCTGTGTAATTCCCTCCCCTTGATTGTCAGAAGAACTTGAGAATATGATGAATGGCACTCTAGTGATTAGGTCACGTTATATGGCAAAGGTGAAGGGATTTTGTAGTTGGGGTTAAGGTCCTTAATCAGCTGATTTTGAGATACTCAAAAGTAAGATTATCCTAGATGCTCCTGACCTAATTATGTGAGCTCTTTAAAAGAAGTCAGAGATGCTTTCTCCTGTTGGCCTTGAAGAAGCAAGCCACCATGTGTTCTATAGCTGCAAGGAAATAAATTATGCCAACAATTTCTTGAGCTTGAGAAAAGACTCGAAGCCTCAGATGAGCCCTCATCTGTTACCCTGATCATAAGACTCATCTAATTTGTGCCTGGACTTCTGAAACATGGGAAGTGTGACAATAAATAAATGGTGTTTTAAGCCACTAAGTCTGTGGTGATTTGTTACACAGAAATAAAATACTAATATAAGTTCCAATGCCAGAAAAGGCAACCAACAAAATCAGTAACTGGTATAGGAATTCACTCCAGATGAAATCCATCTCATTTTAAAAAATCTAACAAAAACTTTAAAATAAATACGTTACAAATATCCAATGAGTTAAACAGAGGTATCACTTCAATTTTTTTAAAAAAGGAAATAAAAAGAATGAGAAGTAAACAGAAACAAAATAAAGACAAGTAAGTTTTGGTTTTTTTTTTTTGCGGTACGCAGGCCTCCTCTCACTGTTGTGGCCTCTCCCGTTGCGGAGCACAGGCTCCGGACGCGCAGGCTCAGCGGCCATGGCTCACGGGCCCAGCCGCTCCGCGGCCTGTGGGATCCTCCCGGATCAGGGCACGAACCCACGTCCCCTGCATCGGCAGGTGGACTCTCAACCACTGCGCCACCAGGGAAGCCCAAGACAAGTAAGTTTTAAAATTAACATGTTGGAGATATAAAACATAGCAATTGGAATGGGAAATGCAATAGATGGGGTAAACTTTATAGTGTAGAGAAATTGAGAAATAATTGGTAGGATGACAGCATTAAGAAACTCACTAGAATGCAGAGCAGAATCTAGGAAATTTATAAAAGCATGAAAGAAACCAAGATTAAAAATTATTTGTGAGTTTATAATGGAAGGTTATACTCAAAAGTCTAAAACAGTACTAATATATGGTAAGGAATATTTAACGTGCAATTAAAGCATAATGAGGTCCTTGTAGTCAAGAGAAATATGAAATAATGAATAAATGTAGATGGGGTTCTGAAATAATGAATAAATGTAGACGGGATTCTAACTAATATAAACATTAATCATAAACTGTAAGAATAACACATTTCTTGCAATCTGGCAGACTATCTAACCAGAAAAAAATTCCAAATACAAAACACCTAGAAATGATGAATAAAATTTAAAATATGAGCTCATTAGTGGCCTCCAGACAATGAGGATAAGATGCCAGACTCTGGCTTAGAATAGAGGAAGGAATATAGAGACTTAGAGAGATAATATTGGAATAAAACTGCCATGTGCCTCTGCTTAGCCGCCTCCAGAAATTCCTCTTGGTAGGACCCAAAGGACACCTCCTTCACCAAGGTATTAAGAAATGCATTGGTGAGGGGAAGACCAACATTCTCAAAAGCTTTATGGTGGCAGTTCTCTATAGGCTAGAGATGATCGTGGCAGATGCCATCATAAAATCGGGCTCCGTGCTTTCACTTCCAGATGGATAGAAACCAGGTGGCACTGTTGAATCATTAGACACTTGCTGGGTTCAATTACCATAATAAGCCAACGGGGTGGGGCAGTAATCAAAGTCTTTTAACCTAAAATGATCTCTGGTGGTAGCTAATTGAGTACGAAAATCCCTAGGAATAAAATAGATGGGCAGCCATTAAAATACTGCTTGACATGTAAAAATGAAAAAAAAATTTAGGCCTAGTGACAGAGACTTGTGAGTCACTGTATTGGGGATAAAAGACCACTTGTCTCGTTCTGAAACTTAAACCAGTTCTTGGACCCAGAGTCCCTTGATTAGAGGAAGACCTTGCCCGTGCCATAAATGTTCACTAAAACTCTTCCTCTAAGCCTTCCCCTAAGAAGAAATAAATATGTTACAAATATCCAATGAGTTAAACAGAGGTATCACTTCAATTTTTTTAAAAAAGGAAATAAAAAGAATGAGAAGTAAACAGAAACAAAATAAAGGACATGTGGCCATGTACCAGGGTGACTGTGCACTGTGTACTCAGACATTCAGAGGTTAACAGAACTCAGACATTCAGAGGTTAACAGATAGTACTCTGAACTGATGCTCACCCCCAGAGACCTGATATGCCACCCCACTCAGGTAGTTAGAGGTCCTTGTGGATAGGGGATAGATGAAGTCTTGGCCTGAATCCATCTCATAGTTGATACACTGGAACTGCAGACCCATTTTGTAGTTATTTTCCTCCAAGGCTGGGGACATCTGCACACTGGTTCTGTAACCCACAGTGTGTAAAGGCTGTTATGGTAAGAAGCCCCTTTACCTTGCCCCCATCGTTGAAAGCAATACTGTATCACTGGGTATCACAGGAATTAGTGCCACCATCAAAGACATGAAAGATGCAGAGGTCATGATTCCTATCATGTCCTCTTCTTACTCCCCTATTTAGCTAGTGCAAAAGCCACATATATGCTCAGGGATACCTATGTATTATAAAATTAATCAGGTTGTAGCACCTGCTGCAGCTGCTATTCCCAATGTAGTATCATCCCTGTAGCACATCATCACATCCCTTGGCACCTTTTAGGCAGTCACTGACTCAGCAAACATTTATTTTCTATACCAGGTAATAGCATTAGAAGTGATTCACCCTCACTCTTTACCTCAGGGCTGTGTCAGCTCTTGGCTCTCGGTCTCCTCATATCCTAGAGGGACCTTCATTGTCTTGATAGTCCACAGAGCATCACACTGGTTCATTAGATTGATGGCAATATGCTGATTAGACCTGGTGATCAGGAAGTAGGAAAAGTAGATGCTTTTAAAAAGCACATGCCTGCCAGAGAGAGGTGACATAAAACTCATGAAAGTTCAGAGACCGGCCACATAGATAAGTTTTTAGAGGAGCAATAGTCTGTGGCAGGTGAGGATAACCTCTCTAAAGTGAGAAAAGTTGGCTGTGCTTGGCACTCCCACTGCAAAGAAAGAGGCATAGTGCTTGGTAGAACTTTTTATATTTTAGAGAGAATGAATACCATGTTTGGATGTGCTGTCCCAATCCAATTATGAGGTAATATATAAAGCTGCCAGTTTTAAGTGGGTTCCAGAGTAAGAGAAGCCTCAATGTTGGGCACAAGCTGTGATGCAAGTGGTCCTGCCGTTTAGGCTTTATGACCCAGCAGATTCAATGATACCTAAAGTGCCTCTGGCTGACAGAGGCTCAACAGAAGAATCACAACACAGATCTTAGGATTTGGAAGTAAGGACATGCTGTCTTCCTCCAACAACTATCCTTCATTTGAAAAGCAGGTCTCGGCTTTGAACTGGGTCCAGCAGAGACACAGACATTGTGTGACTATGTGACCAGGACTGTCCATCATGAAATGTGACATTTGTTGTGTCAGATTATGGAGTGGGACATGTGCAGCAGCATTCTACTCTTAAACTGAGGTGGTCCACTCAAGACCAGGCTCAAGATGGTGCAGACAGCACAAGTGGATCACAGGAGCTGGTAAAGCAGACCCCAGGGCGCCTCTATTACTGCCTTTACACCTCCCCCTTACCAACACCTATGAATCCATAAGCAGTGCCTTATGACTGGTTCATAGAGGAGGAAAAAGGACAGGGTTTTTTCAGAGGTAAGTCTACAAGGTATTATGTCCCCAGCCAAGAAGAGATCACTGCTTTATTACAGTCCCATTAGGGGTGTCCCTAAATGACAGTAGGGGAGGGAAATTCTCCCGCTGAGCAAAACTTCAGGCAATAATTTGCGCTCCACTTTTTGTAGAAGGAGAGGTAGATGTGTACAAATCTAAACTAATCTTTGGTTAATGGCTACTGGGTTGCCTAGCTAGTAAGGGATCTTGAGAAATGTGAAGGTTGATGATAACACGAACTGAAGGAAAGGTACATGGATGGACGTGGTGGCCGTGAAAACGCCTTGCTCAGCTCCCCAGCTCCACAGAGCATAACTGACTGATGGCTTGAGCTCTTCCCTTCTGGATTCACCACCACAGTCCTGTCCAGGCCACACTTCCCAAATGCTGCACTAAGCCAGTGACTTTGCACAATGGCTTATGGATACAGACCCATACCTGCAGACACAGGACCTTTTCAATGAAGTACTTTGCTTCAAGGACTCCCCATCAGCCTGCGCAAACTTTTCTGGAATTGCACTGCAGTCTGATACACTCTATACACATTGCCCTTTCCTTCTTACTCTCTTTCAGAAATGTCATCGTTGCATTTCCCCACTGCCTTTGCATTTCCCTTCCTTTTTTTCTTCACAGGTATTTCCCCAATAAATCTATTGCATATTGTGGGGGGCTGTATTTTAATATCCAAAGATATCAGGTCATAATCCTGAAATCTGTAAATGTACCTTATTTGGAAAAAGGGGTCTTTGCAGCTGTGGTTAGTTGAGGATTTTGAGATGAGGAGAGTATCCTGGATTACCCAGGTGGGCCCTAAATGCTATCACAAATGTCCTTATAAGAGAGAGAGGCCAAGCAAGATCTGACATAAACACAAGCAGAGGGAACGCAACAGCAAGAGAGAGATTTGAAGCTGCTGGTAGTGGAAGACGTGCCAGCAGCCAGCAGCGGCTGGAAGGAGCTGGGGACAGATTCTCCCCTAGAGCCTCCAGAGGAAGTGTGGTTCTGCCAACAGCTCGACTTCAACCCAGGGAAACTGATTTTGGAACTTCTGGCCTCCAGAACTGCAGAAGAATAGACGTGTGTTGTTTGAAACTACTCAATTTACAGTAATTTGTTAGACCAGCCATAGGAAATTAATACATATGTCTAATTCTGTCTCGGTGTGAGCTACTAACTAATACAAATGGTACCACCTGTAGTCCAAGAAAAGAGGCAGTGAGTTTGGGGGGCGAGTTCACTCACTGCCCAGCAGGCTAAGACGATGCCATACTGAGTGGTATATGGGGCATGGACAGTCCCTGGCCCAAAGCAGCCCAATTTGCTGATGGTCACCACAGATGGCCTGGAAGGCATTTGGAAGATCAAGAGGAACAATACCTACAAAGACAGCAGAGATGGTTGGTTACCGATAAGTTGTATTGCTTACTACAAAGGAATCATAAGAAACTGAGCGTTGCTAAAAAGCAGTTAAGGGCTAAGTGAGAGATCCATTGGCCTCTGTAATAGCTTACAAAGTGGAAAAGGAGACACAGCTGAGCAGCAAGTTGAAGCTCTGAAAGTTAAAGGTGCAGAGCTCCACAAATGACTAAATAGTCAAGGAAGGTCTGTGGTGGAAAACCAGGGGACCCTGATGCAGAGGTCCCTGTGCTGGAAGATGTAACAGAGGCCCCTTCCAGGTGCCTCTCTCGAAAGCGGCCCGCACTTCCTCTCCTGGTTGCCGGCCTGATGACTAGGGTTAAATCCAGGCATAACTTGCACGGGGACAAGCCGGGCACAGCAAAGGAGGAAGGAGACTAAACACCCGAGGAGCAGCAACGCCACCGGGAGCCAGGAGAGTGCATCTGGCCTTGGATTGAGAGGGCCCTTAACCAAAGGGCCGGAATACAAGACTGGATAAAGTAGGATATATTAATTTGGAGCACTTTCGCAGGGAATGAGATCTAACAACCTGGCAGGAACCTCAGGGAGTGGGTGCATTTGTTACCAGAATGGCTCCTGGAAGTCTGAGAAAGTGATGGCCCACGCTAACAGATGGTAAAGAATACAGGGGCTGAGAGAAGTGGTGTGCTGGAATAAATGTAAGGCTAGAATACTCATCAGAGGATTATGTTCCACTGGAAGAATGGGACATCAAGTAAAGAACTATTCAGCAGGGCCATGAGGAATGCACTGGTCTGGTCACCAGCATCCCTGGGCAGTTCTGTGGTGGACTTCTTTGCAGCGCAGGGCTGACTGGGAGAGGTGGCCACAGAGCTGGGTTTGTTACTATCTGTGGGGATGAGAGTCCAGGAGGTGAGGCTTAGCAGCAGATGCCAGGAGGCCACAATTACCTGGACAGCTGGCAAGGCCAGAGAGGCAGCCCGGGGGTTTGACTGGCTGGGAGTTGCTAATAGAGCTTCACCCCTCTAGAGGTAAGATAGAAATAGCTCATGCAGTTCAGTATCAAAAAAACAAACAATCCAATCCAAAAATGGGCGGAAGACCTAAATAGACATTTCTCCAAAGAAGATATACAGATTGCCAACACACACAGGAAAGGATGCTCAACATCACTAATCATTAGAGAAATGCAAATCTAAACTACAATGAGGTATCATCTCACACCGGTCAGAATGGCCATCATCAAAAAATCTACAAACAATAAATGCTGGAGAGGGTGTGGACAAAAGGGAACCCTCTTGCACTGTTGGTGGGAATGTAAATTGATACAGCCACTATGGAGAACAGCATGGAGTTTCCTTAAAAAACTACAAATAGAACTACATACAACCCAGCAATCCCACTACTGGGCATATACCCTGAGAAAACCATAATTCAAAAAGAGTCATGTACCACAATGTTCATTGCAGCTCTATTTACAATAGCCAGGACATGGAAGCAACCTAAGTGTTCATCGACAGATGAATGGATAAAAATGTGGCACGTATATACAATGGAATATTAGTCATAAAAAGAAATGAAATTGAGTTATTCGTAGTGAGGTAGATGGACTTAAAGTCTATCATACAGAGTAAAGTTAAGTCAGAAAGAGAAAAACAAATACAGTATGCTAACACATATATATGGAACCTCCCCCCAAAAAATGGTTCTGATGAACCTAGGGGCAGGACAGGAATAAAGATGCAGACGAAGAGAATGGACCTGAGGACATGAGGAGGGAGAAGGGTAAGCTGGGACAAAGTGAGAGAATAGCATTGCCATACATACACTACCAAATGTAAAATAGATAGCTAGTGGGAAGCAGCTGCATAGCACAGGGAGATCAGCTCGGTGCTTTGTGTCCACCTAGAAGGGTGGGATAGGGAGGATGGGAGGGAGACGCAAGAGGGAGGGGATATGGGGATATGGGGATGTATGTATACGTATAGCTGATTCACTTTGTTATACAGCAGAAACTAACACAACATTGTAAAGCAATTATACTCCAATAAAGATGTTAAAAATATGTATATAACTGTATTTTAATCTTGTTATTGCTTCAGTGCACAGGAATTGTGTAAAGCATTACAGCAGATTATGTTTAAATTGGGTGTGCTGAAGATTAGGAAAAAGATAGTGGTTATTTTTCCTAAATAAAATACCTTTCTTCTCCTCCAGAGAAACCCTTTTTTTTTTTTTTTTTTTTTTTTTAAGGATAACACAATTTAATCCCAGGGTAAGGGAAGACTGGCTTAGAAAATACAGGAGCCATAAATGAAGCAGTAGAAGACTCCAACTACATAAAAAGTTAGTTATTTTTATTGTAACAGCACCACAAAGAAAGTCAAAAACAAATGATCGATATGATCCAGCAATTCCACTCCTGGGCATACCCAGACAAAATTATAACTCAAAAAGATACATGCCCTTGTGGCCCAATGGTTAAGAATCTGTCTGCCAATGCAGGGGAGATGGGTTCGAGCCCTGGTCCAGGAAGATCCTACATGCTGCAGAGCAACTAAGCCTGTGCACCGCAACTACTGAGCCTGCGCTCTAGGCCCGTGTGCCACAACTACTGAGCCTGCACGCCTAGAGCCCGTGCTCTGCACCACAGTGGGAAGCCCATGCACCGCAACAAAGAGCAGCCCCTACTCACCGCAACTAGAGAAAGCCTGCGTGCAGCAACAAACACCCAACGCAGCCAAAAAATAAAATAAAATTTGTTCAAAGAATTAGCATGTGATTAAAAGCCCTCTGTTCCACGTGCTTCTCAAGATTTGCCTGTACATAGCTGACAGTTCTCAGGGGGCACTCATTAGCATTCACACAAATCCTTTAAGCTCAAAATTACCTTCATCAGGATGCAATCTAATTTTTTTTTAAGATCTGAAACAATAATCCCATTGCATGGGTACGGGACTAAATTATATGAACACTGATGAGTACGTGAGTAAGTCTGAATATTGGAATCAGTAAAACAGAATAGCATTCATGTGGCATACTTAGCTTTTTATCTAATCATTATTTTACTGCTCAGTAAATAAACCTAAGTTAAAATTAGGTCACAAAAGTACTATAATTGGTATAATTAGTACTCTAGTTAGTATAAATTTTGGTCCTTATGTTGTACCTATTATGAGCACAGATTTCCAGTTTTCCCCAGTGGCATTTACTGTTTAGTTCTCTTCACCATCATCATCAGTAAAATTGCCCTCACACTGACACGGTGCTGACGCATTAGAAAAACCAGGACCTGGAGTTCCAGCGCCACCGACTGCACCTCACACCCTAGCACTGATGTTGTATATGCTCAGATCCATCAGTGCTCTCCCAGACCCATTACCACAATCAGAAGTCTTTGCCTACCTAATAACTGGACCACCCCGACATATCCGGTATCTCTGGGCAACAGAGGGCTAAGGCCCTAGGAACTTAGGAGAATGAGGCCATGGTTTATCCAGAGTGTTATTTCAACCAATACAGGCAGGTGTGGGTGGTGGGAGAAGGTCAAATGAGTAATGGCTCTGCATCTCTGGCACTTGAGAATTTAAGAACTGAGACCTCAGAAAAGAGAGACTTGCAGTAAAGAACATGGAAGACAGAGGCTAGCCCAGGGACCTTACTTCTAATCTAGGGCATTCTAAAAGACTACAGTGGTTTTACCTTCAGGGTCAGTCTTAAGGCCAATTTAATTCAGAGATAAAGAGGGCACTTGCCAAAAAATATTTCTAACCATTCATGCCTAAAATTATTTTACATGCACAAAGAAAGTCTTTATTCCCCAATGAGAGAAACACAACAAAATACTAATACCAGGAAGAGTTCATCCGAAGATTAAGCGGATATTGTATACAGATTAAGAAAATTCTAGGGCTGGAACTGAGAGATCAATTACAGCAATTTTTCATTTTATGATGAGCCCACTGAAACCCAGAAAGCTATATTATACAGAGTATAAGTAGATTGTTGCTAATTTTCTAAATCCCAGAACACTAGAACCAGAAGTAAGCTTGAAATTTTAAAGAGATTTTTCTAGGACAAAAATAATAAATGTAAATTTTCTGTACTGATATGCTAATTTAATTGAACCTGTAACCCTGCAAATGTCATTGAAAAACAAGGGTTTAGATAACTATAAAATGATAGACCCCCAGTAGATTATTAGGGAAATTTGGTGCTATTTGAGATTGATATTATGATGTATTCTGAAGACCTCTGGACAAGAGTTAAAAGATGTGGGTTCCCTTCCTATTCCACTAACCCACTGTATGGTCCTTGACAAACAACATGATGGACCTTTTAGGAGCTCCTCCAGTCCCTTGAGTGTAAGATAGAGGGCTTGATCTGCAAAGCCAAATTCCACACAATTCTCTAAAAATCACATTTTCTGTAAATTTCTTGAGGGTTCTGTCTACAAATACTTCATTGTCTACACCTTTGATCTTACCCACTAAGAACATCTTATGATTCTTACATAAACAACAACAAAAACCAGATCATTCAATCAATAGATCAATACTGTTACCTTTATCAAAATTGCCTTAGATCTCATATAGCAGACCCTAAAATGATGCATACTGTAAATCTCTGATACCAACTTAATAAATACTATAGTGATAAAATTCTAATAAAAAATGATGAAATGTCCCACAAGAAAGAGACAGCAACAAAAATACAATAACCACTTATCCCCATGAATGATGAGCTTATAAATTACAGACCTGGCCTGGTAACGCCTATGAAAATTTTCATAACTAAAGATTAAAAATCAAGATTTAAAAAAAATTCCCTCTGTAATTATAATCGACCAGAAAGGCTTCTAATTAACACTGACTTCAAGCAAGATTCTGTATGCTGGCTCTTTAAATACCTAGTCAATTAAAACATTTTTTTAATAAATCACAACTTCTGCTTAAATTTTATAATCATATCAGGACTTATGAGTTTTAATTCTTCCCTTGAACCTCCATGACAAAATTCTTTAAAAATGGTTTTCAGAGACTTGACGTTGCCAAATTTGCACTGTCCCTTCCTCACCCTCTCTCTAACAGTCAAGGAGGCTCATAGTAAACTGGGTGATGCCATGCGTATTAGACCAATACCTGCTGCTCCAGAAACAAGGCCGCACAAACGGTAGCCTCTGACCCACAGGTTAAGCTGGGCCTAATATGAAAGAAATTTTTTCTAAGAATATTGGAAAGAAAAAAGTCTAATCTCATACCAGTTATTCAAAGAGTGAGCATTATTCACTAAAATACTTAACTATCTGGAAAAAATAATAACTGAAGTATTCCTAAAGGTTGTTTTTTTTTTTTGAAAAACGAATCATTTTAAGTTTAAAGAAAGTGAATGGGATTCTCTCTTTCTTGTTAATTTATCCAGCAATATTAGAGTCTCAAGAGCATTGATTTCCATCAAACACCAGGTCTTCCTGAAAGCTGGTACATTTCCACACGTTTATCAAGAAATTGTTCCAGTTTCTCAGCTTTCCTCATTTAGTTTCAGGGCAAGATCCTGACAGTGATTTCTGCACGTAAGTCTGCCTGACTTCAGAGGGAGTCCTGCACACAACTCGTCAGTGCAAAATGACCCCAGCTTGGCAGACCATGCCCCTCTTACATAATTTATAGTTTCCAGTTCCCAATTTTTTATTTCCTAAATCAGTTGCTCAGCTCTTCTGAGCTTTCTCCCTATATTCTCTAATATTTTAAGGCATAAAGTTCAAAGACAATTTTTAGTTTAATATTGATTTAATATATCATTAACACACAGTCATTATGGCCTCAGGTGCCTAGAAGTTCCAAACACTTACTGGCACTGATTTTCCAAAAGAAAGATTATAAATTATAATAGTCTCAAGATTAATTCAGTTTATCACAGTAGAATTAATAAGAGCAAGTAGTTGTATACTTTTATTCTGTTGCCGACAGGAATAAATATGATTTGTTCTTTTCACAAGAATTTGTCATTTGGGAGGAGTGCTGCTTCAAGTAACAAAATATGCAAATTAAAGTGGCTTGAACATTAAGGATATTTTAGTAATTCACTCATCAAGACTTTTTGAAGTAGAAGTTTTAGAGTTGGTTACTTTAGCTGCTCAAAAATATCAGGACTCCGGTTGGCTTCCCTGCTACTTTGTTGGCTCTTCCCTCATGGTCACAAAATGACTGCAGCACCTCCAAGCCTCTTGCTCTCAGACTACACCTCCCAAGGCATGAAAGAAGAGTGTGGGCTTCAGTTTATGGTTTATTCCCTGGAGGTAGGGGGCATGAGGGGAACTCCATCTTTATCTGCTCACATTTCAATCACATCCCTGAAGAAAATCAGGATTTTGTTTGCAATGAAGTGGAGTTGGTAGTGTCTACAGCTGGAACGCCTTGCTCAGCCACAACAGAAGCCATGTTTATCAGGGATTTTGTGTGACTACTCTTGGGGTTGTCACATATGTCCAGAAAGTTCCCAACAAATATGCACAGTATGTATGTGTAGGGCAGTGATGCCCAGGCCCTCAACATGCTTTTTCTCCAATCAAGAACCCCATTTTAAAATAAGGCACCATAGTCAGATATATTGAGATGACTTATGGAATACCTCAAAAACGACTTGTTATCTTCACTTTATCATTAAACCTACCACTAGTACATATTTTACTTAACTATGCATCCACTCACATGAATGCCAATGGCATAGACTTTGAAAAATATTCAATATGCTTGCAGTGAGTGCCTTTTATGGTATGTGAATGATACCTTAATAAAGCTTCACCACCACCACAGCCCCAATAAAAAGTAATGGAGCTTCTGCATTGGTGCTCTCTCTTGGAATATTTGCCCTTGGAACCAGCTATGATGTTGTGAGGAAAACCCAGGACTGATGTAAAGGGTACATATAGATGTTCCAACCAAAGCCCCACTAGACCCTCAGTTGACAGCTAGCATCACCTGCCAGACAGGAGAGTGAGATGATTCTAGCTTCTGCTGAGGCTCCAGATATCATGGAGCAGAGACAAGTCATCCCTCTTGTGCCCTATCTGAATTGCTGACCCACAGAAACCATGAGAGATAATAAGTGATGATTGTTGCTTTAGGCCACATAGTTTGAAGTCATTTGTTACATCAATAGATAACTGACACTAATGAAATCACAACACAAATTTAAAATGAAAAGGTCTCTGGAGCAGTAAGTATACAGTTGGGGGATGAATTTATTTCTCACAATAAATCCACGAAAATTCAGGGAGTCAAGAAGGGCTTATAGCTGTGATATACTGAGTGGGTGGGCACGAGCTACAATCAATAAACTAAGTGATTTTTTTAGAGAGAATGGGAAGGGAGCCATGAGTGTAGACTGGTTAGACAAATCTCCCAGTTCGGGAGCCCCACTCTGTCACGGTTAGCTATGGAACCTTGGACAAGTAACCTCTATGAGTCTGTTTTCTTATATGAAAACTGTTTGGGAAGGTTAAATGAGATGATGCATATTAAATACTTAGCCTACGGCCTGACGCAATGAATGTTGGTTAGTGTTGTTACTATCATGAAGTACTTGAAGTGCCACCAACAGCATGGCTCCAAACTCTCTATATCTATGAAGCTGCTGCTTAACCCATAGATTTTAGCGACATAGAAATAGAAAGTCTTTCAAACACGTTATCTGTGAAGTTCAAGCATCTTCTTTCACATTTTCTAATTCCTAACTAATTCTCAAAATCATTTGTTGAAAATAATCATAGAATCAAGAAGTGCAGTTGCTGCTAAGCAGCTGAAGAATGAGGTTGCCATTTATTTATTATTTTATGGAATTTATGGAATTTGATGGTAGAAATATTATTTCAGATGATATGTTCATTGCAAGAGAGGCAGTATTGCCTTGCCATTTTTGCATGACTATCAGATGATAGCTTTTTCTACATGCTATTTGCTATTTTCGAGAACAAGGGAAGTCAGGAGTCAAAACAAAACTGATCTAAAATACAGGAATGGAAGAAGAAAGTTGACTATTATTCTTCCATTTCAGTTATGCATGTTTGCAGTCTGAGAAGCTCATCAGTAAGCCAGCAGGTTACTAAGCAGATTCAAGCAGCCATGGCCTGCTACTGATGACCAGAGAGCACACCAGGAATCTGATTCATCTGATATGGACATCTTCGGTTGCACTTCCCTTAATGACTTGAGATGTAAACAAAAAGGGAGGTTGACATCTAGTAAGAAATAAGCACACGTTTGGAACTGTGCATTCTCACTGTGTCATTCTGCTACTTTAAGGGCATCAGCAAAGAATGCCATCTGAGGTCATTTATAGAATAAAGAACATCTTTCTAAGATTTAATGTAGAGTCTTATCTGTATCTTACCTGTCTTGCTGTCCCTAGCACCTTATGTGATTCCTAGATCACAAGAGGCACTCGATAAATGTATGCTGAACTGAATTTAAGTATCAGGTCAGAAAGTAGTCTCAAAACCTTCAGAAGAATACAGACCATTGAGCATAAAGAAGTGATGTTTCTCCCCTAAGCCCAATAAAGCCACACTATACCTGCTGCTGTACTTTTCTCACTCCCTCCGGGCCTTTTCCAGCTAAGACTACACAGCTTAGCATGGTAAATAAGTACAAAATCTCTGCAGCACGATGGTCGAGTTCAAATCCTAGCTCTGCCACTTTTCTGTCTGTGTTACCTTGGGCCAGGTCACTTACCCTCTCTGAGCCTTAGTACTTCATTTGCAAATGGAGAATAGCAGTGCCTACCTGTTAGGGTTATTGTAAGGAATAAATCCATAAGCATTTGTTAAGTAAATAGATTGAAGCAATCACATGATAAGCAGCCAATAAATGACAGTTGTAATGATAGGCATCCAATCTGTTACTGTCCAAGGCATGCAGCCCAGGCAAGGTCCTAATTCCCCTCCCCTTTGCCAAACGGGTTAAGAAGCCACACAGATGTGACAGCAGAGAATGCTCTTTGCACTTACACAATCTGAGGATGACTGGAGAGGATTTTCTTTCCACCAGAGGTCTAGCCATTGTGGTGGATGCTGAATCACACTGACGGTCCTTGGAAAGCCCAGCTGTGAACAAAAACACAGTCTTGTTTTATTTTGTGAGCATTTTCCTGCCAGTTTGGTTTTGATTAATGCCAAATACGTCCTGAAATTCAACAAGCCCTTGATTTTTGTCAGCAAATTATTCTGTCTTACCATCTTCCCCCAAATCATCACTAGCCACACTGAGGAACACCTCATTTTATGTATTTTTAAATAATATATTATAAAGGCTTGAAATGCTGCCACCTAGAGACAAGTATTTCATAAAATTTACGAAGGCAGTGATCATGAAAGACCACTAAAATAGAACTTGGATATGCATTCTAAATATCATTTAAAAATTCTATAAAGTAACTTGGTTATTTACCTATTTTATGTAAAATAAATAGGATCAAACAAAAAAGGAAAGTAATTCAAAGTAGAAATAAATAGCATCCTTCATACTTAATATTTTTAAGCCAGTTTTCTATCACAGGCAATGTGCTAGAATAATCCTTCACTCAGAATACAATAGGAATGAACAGGAGTGAGAACATCTTGCCTTTTAGCCTACCACCCATGCCTAGGGGTCAAAGTCCCACCTGCTGTACCCTGATAAACCATATACTTCTTCAGGAGAGCACAGACCAGATGGTGTATGCATGGGGTAGTTCCTAGAGCCTTAGCATCTCTCTCATGTCTCACTCTGTGCACACACCTTTGGGTAAACTACTTTTAGTGTTCAAGGGTTGACATTACACGGTGGAGAATAGGACATAAGCAGCTAGTTACGTTCTTTGGTTACAATTAGAAATTTCATGAGGATCAGAAATTGTTTTAATTTGTTATCTCCATCCCACAAGAAAGAATGTTTACTAATATTATCCATTATACAAAGAGGAAAAACTCCAACCATAAATATATCAAAGTTTTCTACATTTTCCATTACTATGTGACCAGCGCCTCCTGTCCAGCCTTCAAATCTCTCTTGCTGACATGTCACTTTTGGAAACTATTAATGTTTTTGATTCTTGTTAAGCGAACTTTATTTTTTCATTGTTTTCACCATTAATCCTTCCCTATATTCTGGTCCACTTTGTATTCATCTACAAACTCCAGGAGTAGAATCATTCCATATGTGCGATTGTCCCACCTACAATGAGAATAGAATAAAATAGTCATGGAAATATCAGAGATATTTTTAGGTCATTTGGTAGAAAAGTGTTACATTTAGGAAAAATATTTTAAAAATTTAACTCTCAAGCAATACTTTAGCTACAGTCCAACATGTAGTTGGAAATCTGAAAGGGATGAAAGTTGGCATGCCTATCGTTAGACTCTGGCAACCCAGTTTCCCCATTAGCCCCAAGAAGTGGTATGATCACTACAACTCCCCCCCATTTAGCAGCTGTACTCTCATATAGTATATAATGCATTCAGAGATGAGATATAAACTTGGATCTCTATGTTCACAACACGATATGATTTGATTATATGTGTCTAAATTCAACCACAAAACATTACAGATTTCAGTTAGGAACAGGCATCACAGTAAGATAATACTGTATCACATTTGTTCTGGAAGGCTGGATCAAGAACAAGAAAAACATAGGTGATGAAAACTTTCTCTAATTTTTTTCTCCCTATATTATCATGATTTTGCTCTGCTACAGTCAAACTCGGGACTATTCCATTCTTTTGAAGAAAATGCAAATCAAGTTCTAGTTTTGCAAACTCCATACTGAATTGAGTATTTGAAGCAATTTTATGGTATCTTTTATGTAGTGCTGTTAAATACCTTTTGTTAATATTCTACTTCAAATAGGTAGACAAAATATATGAGGAAAGGACTCATAAGCTATGTGAGGTTGCAAAAAAGGGAAAATATAAGGAAGCACAGCAATGCATTCCTGAGATCAAGCACCCAGACACACACACACACACTCACAAATGCAAGTGAAAATAATCAGAAATAGAGAGTCATGGCAAAGTAGGACATCTCTAAACCATTGAGAGATGCAGATAAAAGTCAACATGTGAATACTTGCTTACTCACCCCTCACATTTATAAGTGGAAAGCTTCCATTTCATGGAAATTAAAATTCATTCATGTGAAATCTCAGAAAAAGAAGAGGATGGAGAACAGAATAAAACTTTTTCCATCTCTGAATGGCTACTCTCTCCGCTCTCCTTAAAAGTTAGTTGAGAATTAGAATTTATCTATGGTGGGAATGGCCTGGCCAAAGGATATGTCCAGATTCTAACAAGCAGGATACTTTCTGCAGGACAATTTTCCCTAATTTCTTTTAATGGTTCTTCTAAAACTAGATTTTATGTAAGAGCAGAAAATAGTTCAAAAGCTATACCTTAAAAATTACTACACTTTGTTTGCATATAAAATTACCTTGACGCATACAATGATTCATTCGTTTAAATGTCAGTAATTCTGACCATCTACAAGGTATCCAAACTGTATTCAGTTCGTAGAATTCTGGATAATATTAAATGATCTCTTCATTCACCAAATCCTAATAACTCATGTGATTCAAAACAATATATAAATGCTAAAAATGAAAAGAAATCAGATTTCAATGGTTTCCTAGCATTTTCCTCCATAACGGTACAATAAATCATATCCAGCCTAATGATTAACAAAATTTTCCATAAAATGATCTAGGCTGTAGTGTCATTTTATCATCAAATTGCAAAGTCCTATCCATACCGCTCCCAGGACCTCCTTTGATAGAGCTTCCTTGATATACCAGGGAGACGTAAGCAAGGTCGAGCAGAATTCACAGGAAATTTCACTGACTAAGATAAACACTAGCATCATGGAAGCAGGTGATACAATATCACAAGAAAAGCTCAAAAGAATAAATTTTTCTCTGAAGTTTTTTTTTACATTAAAATATCTTCTCAAATTCTCTCCCAGTTTAGCCCCTAACCCCACTTCCAGCATTTCATAATAAATAAAGCCATTATCAAGAAAAGTCAAAGAAAACAGTTTTAGATATTTTTTGAGTTCCTTCTGATGTGCTTATCTGGCGGTGTACCATATGGCCAATTAGCTCTATAAAGTTTCCAGATTCATGCAGGTGTTCTAGATATTTTGGTAGCTGAGTTTCATAAATCTTTCACAGCAAATAAATAAACATAAAAATGTACCCCCACTTTATCACAAAGAAGATTGAAATAAGCCCAAAGTCAAAATGAAATGCAGAATGAAAGACTTTATGAGGCATTATTCATTCATTTTTATTAACAAAAAATTAAGTTTTTATAGATAGCTTCTATCCCCGCCATGAACAAAGGAGAGCTAATAAAGACACACCAATGACATACTTTTAAATTCTGAGCCCCTTCTTCCAGGTACCCAGTGCAGTTCATACAAAATGAGTTCTAGGCTACTAGAAGCTACAACTATATGATTACTGACAGCTCATAACTAAGGTCACATAAATTTTCTTGACCAAAAATTCACAGATACTCAACCATGTGTAATATTCTCATTGAAACAGTTCCACAATTAATAATATTAGCATTTCCTTATCTGCTTTTTAAAGGTAGTCTATAGTAAACGTACTTATTCTTTTCTCACATATAACTTTGCCTTATTCAAATCCTTCTCTGACTATACTAAAGGCTAAATAAGAGGAATCTTCTCCCCTCCAATCCTCGCAACTCTTGAGGATCAGATTAGTTTTCATGAACTATGTCTGCCATGTTATTTTTCTCCTCAACCACATCCGGTGGCTTCCTGGTAAAAGCTGAAGCAACCTAACCTGCCTTCCGTGCCTCCCATAGGTTTTACCCAACCTGCCTTTCCTCTCTTAGACCCTGGTGCATGGCCATTCAAAGCCTCTCTTCCACATGGGCTTGTTTGGCCTTTGTTTTCAAGCACAATGTGTTGATTCACTATGGCACAGCATTGTTCCCCAATTTTCTTCACTTGGCATGAGTTCTCATCCTTTTCTCTACCAGTCTGAACCCTACCCATGATTTCAGGTTCAGGGAAAGTCACATGTTCTCTCTGAAGTTCTCCCTAATCAGCCCATCTCACAGTTGTCTATACTTCCTAGGGACTTGTATTGCATTTATTGCTTTGCTCACCAATTAATATTTATCATATTCCTTGTATTTTTAATTAACTACTTGAATATTTATATATCTCTCCACACATATTTGACTTTAATAAGGATAGAGACACTCTTTTAATACTGCTTTTGTGTTTAATTGTTCTTCCCCAGTGTACTGCACGTAGCAGGTGTTCAACAAATTCTTAATTCATTCAAAATAAACTCAAAGAGCAGCACAAGGGATTCATGCTATGTATAAAGCATTTCTTTCCAGAGAAACCTGCTAAGCATTGCTCTAAGTTGCCAAGAGGAATATTATCCCCTGGGTTTCATTAAAAATAGGTACACACTATTTTGTACTGGATGATATAAAGGAAGGGAATAACTCAAGAAAGAAATAACCAGGGGTGTATTGGCCCCAGTTCTCCTGTTTCATTATTCTTTAGCTATTTCAATGCCTTCCAGACTGTAAACACCCAAAAGAAAGATAATTTAATGCTGAATGTGTGCTTTCATTTTCAGTGTGCAGTGAATGAAGTAAACCAGTAACAATAGTGAGTTCTACTTGTAGTTCTAAGGTTAGGCCTGACAAGTGAAAGTTCTAACATATACAATATAGCAATATCACATTATATCAGATAGTTTTCACGCTATACACCTTCTACTGAGCAACGGTAGGTAGCACCTACTACCAGTGCCTTTCTCTCTTTCATCGTTTTAATTCCATCTCAACTGTCATCAATTCTGCCTTTTGATTGGTCTGCTAGGCCATTTAAATTTAATGCAATTATTGATATGGTTGATTGAAGTATACCACCTTCCTTGGTTTCTTTTTTTTTTTTTTTTTTTTTTTTGCTTCTCTGTTCCTCCTTTCCTGCCTTTCTTGGGAGGAAGGAGGGGTTAATCAAATAATTTTTAGAATTTTATTTTAATTTGTATATTGACTTTTTAGCTAGACCTATCTATTTGTATTATTTGGTTGTGGTTATCCTAGGGATTAATTTATCACAGTCTACTTAGACTTAATAGTGTGCTAATTAATATAAAATTAGGAATCTTGTAGGTATAAAATTCCATTTAACTCTCTCCTATTTTTGTGCTATTTTTTATTATATTCAGCTTGTATTATAAATGTTTTACAAACCTCAGTCAGTTATCTTGTGAAGGAAATAAAAGAAGAAAAAAGTCATCTTTTGTATTTATGTATATATTTGCCATTCCCTGTTCTCTTCTTCCTTGTAGTAGATTCAGTTTTCATCAGGTGTTATTTCTCTCTGGCCTAAAGGACATTCTTTACTGTTTCTTGAAAGCACAGACCTGATGATAACTAATCCTCTCAGCTTTCATTTACCTGAAAACATCTATATTTTGCCCTCATTTCTGAAGAATATTTTCACTGAATATAGAATCATAGATTGGTGGTTATATATTTTTTTAATTTCAATACTTTAAAGATGCCATTCTATTGTCTTCAGTCCTCCAGTGTTTCTGCTGAGAAGGCAGCTACCATTCAGATCATTATTCTTATATATATAAAGTGTCTTATTTCTCTGACCACTTCCAAAATTTAAACTTATGTTTGCTTTCCAAAACTTTGACTATGATGTACCTAAGGTGTGGTTCTCTTTATATTTATCCTGTTTAGAGTATTCTGAGCTTCCTGGATCTGTAAACTGATGTTTTTCACTTAATTTGGGCCATTATTTCTTCAAACTTGTTTCTTCCCCATTCTATGTCTTCTCTTTTTCTGGAATTCAAATTAGACACTTCCTATGTTAGATCAGTGGATGTTATCCCAGAGGCCACTGAAGCTGTGCTATTTTTTCCCAGTCTTTGTTTTCCTTCTATCCTTCAGATTGGATAATTTTTATTGTCTTGTCCTCTAGTTACTGACTTTCTTCTGCTTCATCCAATTTCCTGCTAAGCCAGCTCAGTGATTTTTTTTCATTTCAGAAACTGTACTTTTCAATTCTAAAATTTCTTGTTTTGTATAGATTTTCTTTTTTTACTGAGATTTCTCATCTCTTCACTCTTTATAACCATCGTTTCCCTTAGGTCATTTAAAATGTTTTTAAAATCAAGTTTAAAGTCCTTGTATGCTAATTTTCACATCTGATTCATTTGCTTTCCCCCACCTCCTTAATTGTAAGTCACATTCTTCTTCTTCTTTGCATATCTAGAATTTTTTATTTTATATGAGGCATTGTGTTCCAGTGTAGAAATGCTATAATCTATTCTCTTCCCCAGAAGACCATTGATTTTTCTTCTGGAAGTGAGTTAAATTACTAGATGATCACCTAGAACTTGTGGAGGCTTGGTGTTAGGCTTTGATAGGGCAGGGAGGTGGAAAACCCTGGGGGTTCACCAAACTCCCTAATTTGAAAGAACTCAAACTCCAAACTCTGTCTTTTCTGCTTTGAGAAGCATCTAACATCTCTATTCACTTTTTCATCCTTTCAGCTACTACTTTCTAGTGGATTTCTTGGAGTCTCCCCCATGATTGCGTAGCCCAGAAGTCACCCAAGTATTTGAAGAGAATTCTTCATATTTTGTGTCTTCTTCTCTAGGAATTCCTCCTTTACAGTATGTCCTCCTAAATTTTCAGTCACTCTGGCATCCTTGAACACCAGCCTTTCATTTCTCAAGCCAATAAGATTCTGGCTTTCTGCTTAAGTCCAGATGTTCTATATTATGCAGTGGCTTGTGTAAAAAAAAGGGAGGTCATATAAATGTGAGTCTCATCTGTGCATATGGGTGTCTTCTTTTAAGGGCTAAATCCTCTCTAAGTTCTGTCTGCTTCTGGTTACTATCCAATGCCTTCAAATTATATACACACAAACATACACACACATATGTATTACAATTGTTATCTGTGGAAAGGTCAGTCCAGTTATCTGCAATAACTGAGGTTACTCTTCTAACACCCTTGTATGGCTTCTCATTACACCTAGAATTGTATCCAGAATTCTAAATGTGACCTTTAATAACTTACATAATCCGTCCCTGTCTGCTTCTTTCATGCCATCTCACCTGCTCTCTAATTTACTCATTAGGTTTTGGTCGCACCTGAAATCCTTGAACTTAGCAAACAACATACCTGCTCAGGGATCTCAGACATGATTTTCCCACTACTAGATCAGTGTCTCTCTTACTCCTTATATGGATAATCTCACTTAACCTTCAAGTTTTCACCCACATGTCACTGCCACAAAGACAGTAGAGCTGATTCCATAAACTATGTTAGTTGAGTACTACATTATGAAGGGTGAAAACCTAGTACCTTTCTCCTTATTGGCTTAGAGAAAACTGGCAATCCAGATTCAATCCACCACTGCTACCACTACCACCATACCTTAAAACAGAGGATTGCAGGATTCCTTTCTTGGGTGACCATGCCTAGAGTAAAGACCTAACAGATCCCTCATCACTAGCACTCCACTGTAAAACTGCCCAGTTGGATCATGTTACAAAGAAGCCCACCGGTTGATAGTCCAACCTGCACATATGCAGAGAGAGCTTCCTGTCAGTTTTAGTGTCTCACTCTGAAATGTGAGTAGCCAGTCAGGGACGACCAGACTGTTGAGGAAAACTCCAGGATAAAGGGCAGAGAAGAAGACAATCTGCCAAAAGGAACGTGCAGAAACCAGAAATTCTAGAGAAAAACCAGAGACTGTCATACAGAGTGAAGTAAGTCAGAAAGAGAAAAACAAATACCGTATATTAACGCATATATGTGGAATCTGAAAAAATTGGTATAGACGATCTTATTTACAAAGCAGAAATAGAGCCATAGTTGTAGAGAACAAACGTATGGATACCAAAGGGGAAGGGGGGTGGGATGAATTGGGAGATTGGAATTGACATATATACACTATTGATACTATGTATAAAATAGATAGCTAATGAGAACCTACTGTGTAGCACAGGGAACTCTACTCAATGCTCTATGGTGATGTAAATGGGAAGGAAATCCAAAAAAGAGGAGACATATGTATACATATAGCTGATTCGCTTTGTTGTACAGTAGAAATTAACACACATTGTAAAGCAACTATACTCCAATAAAAGTTACAAAAATAAAAAAAAATTTTTTAAACCTCTCATTAATGTCCTCAGAACTAAGCTTTGCTTCTGTAACAGAATATAATAGGAAATTTTAACTGAGGCACAAAGATGAGTTGAACACTGGATACTAAAATGAGTTAAGGGATAATATCCAGTAGAACTTAAGTGTGTCAAAGTGGTGCGGTCAAGAATTAGATACTAGTTATTCTAAAACTCACATGGAGAGGATTAATGGGTTATCAGTGGGGTTGGAAAGAGCATTTGGGGAGAGAGTTGCTGAGATGCTGTGAACCTAGGAGAAGACAGAGGATCTTCAATAGAAGCACCTAGAGGCCTTGATATGTGCCCAGAGTTAGGGGAACCCAAAGGACTGATGATTGCCTCCTGCCCAGGGACTCTGAAGGGCAAGAGGAGGAAAGATGCTACTGATGTACAGTTTGCTTTCATAAGGATGCATGTCTATTTTCTGTGGGCAGATGTGGCCACAGATGAAAAGGAACAAGCTTGGGAGTTGTCATAGATCCTGTCCAAAACTGTCATTTAAGAGGGGAAACAGGCCTCAGCAGATGAGAAATTGGAGGTAGACAGCTACACTCCTGGTGGCTGACTGCTTTATTCAAGGGTGTGACTGCTTGAATAGAGTACATTATTCTAAGCCAAGAGAGAGTCATACCAAGGAGCTTGGTCTCTAAAGAATTCACTAAACTGCTCATGAGGGGGGAAAAAATTCAGCATTAAATCACTTGTAGGCCCACATGAAGTCATCTTTGGATAGAACTAGTAGTGAAATGATTACCCAGTTGTACAAAGAATACAGCCAAGGTGTTGGTGGAATTCATGTTGATACGAACACATGCCATTCTTCCTTTTTATATAAGTTTCTCCAAAGGATAATTAAAGTTACTTTATTAGAAAGGATAGGAGACCAAACATTTATATTACATTTCCTATATTCCACGTACTTTCTATAAACTCCATATTAATTCATTTGACCTTCTCAACAACCCTATTAAAAAGATGATCACCATTTTACAAAATGAAGAATCTGAAGCCCAAGAAGGTTAAGTATTACTAAAGTCACATAGCTGCTACGTGGCCTAGCCAGGGTTTAAGAACATTAGTCTGGCTCCATAGCCTGTGCTCTTAATCAATATATTTTACAGTTAGCTCTCTCATTCTAGATGAATAGATTATTTTCTGGCACATTCCTGATTACAACACATACTAATAACACTATTCTGACATGTTTTCAATTTGACTTTAAGAAAGTAAAGTCAACCACTTAAGAGAGTAAATTTCCGTTGTTTTCAGTTGTCTTTATATTCATTATCTTTCTTAGAAATGAAGAAAAAGAAACCTATACTACTCAAGGACTACTGCTGTCATGGGAATAGCCTCTGGGGTTCAGAATCACCAGCTCCCTTGTGTTGAATTAAACCAATAAGTAGATTACTAGTTTGATTACAAGATTCTTGGTAGAGACAAAATGTAGGTCAATGCATCATACTTTAGAGTTAAGTTTGATAAGGGCTGTGTTTTAAACATGTTAGACACATTAAAAATAAGCCTGGCTTAAGAATCTAATAAAAGGATATCAATTTTCTGCTTGGAGGTCAGTATTTTGAATATGGTTGAGTTTGTTTTTAATCTAAGTAGTTGCCAATATTCTCAGTTATAAATTTCACAGTTCAGGTCATTCAAGACAGAGTTGACAGACCTTAGGGAAAAAAAGGTGAAATATTTTCCATTTCAATTATCTCTAAAAAGCAACACTGTTAGCATCACAACTGAGGTTTTTTCAGGTCTCTCAGGATATATCACACATCTGGTTCACTGGAAAGATCTAGATTCCCTGATAACCCTAATTAATTTTCATTCATTCATTCAACAAATATTTCTTACACTGCTCCTGTGTGGTAGGCATATGCTGGGCACTGGAAATCCAAAACTGAATAAGATAAATACAGTCTCTATCCTCATGGAGCTTGATGGTGAATTTCTCACAGTTATCTAGATTTACATATTCCATACACCATTTGTAGGTTGAAAAAGTAGATAATCAGGCACATAGGAATGTTACACAAAATACAGTAAGTAGCTTCTGGATGAGGACCCGAGGAGATTTCCTATAAAATAAAGCACATGGGCTTTATGATGTGAAGTTTAAACATCGGGATGCTTATTTTTCTTTCTCTTCAGATGCTCTATTTTTCTGGTATACCGCTATGATTTTGTAAGAAGCAGTCAGTTTGTCACATTTATAAACAAAAATTTTACTTCCTTTAACCGTATTTTCAGTGAGTGTGCTTCTGTTGACTTTCAGTTACCCGCCGCTAGGTGCTTCCTTTTCCTAAGGCAGAAGCTGAAGCAGGGCACAGACGACTGAAGCAGCATGCTGTCGAGGGATTAGCATGTAACAATTGGGTGGTTTGGAAATAGCAGCTTCCTTGAGCTTCCTAGCTTGAGTCAAAATAATGAGCCCAAGAGATTTTGGGTGAGAAGTTTCTTGGCCCTGATAATACTTTAGTCAGGCTTAAAATATACCTCATTCTAATTAATTCTCACTGTCCTTCAAAACAAACATCACAATATTATTAAATAACAAAAAAAAAAAATTGGCAACCAATAAAATCCTTAGTACCAAAAGTAAATGTAGCAACTAAGTTAAACAAGGCTCTATATTACCTAATGTTCTTCATAAACTCCCCCTGAGGGGTGCTAAGCAGTTAGCAGCCTCCAGAGAAGACTTGTTTGCCAAAGAGCGGTGTGAGATGCCAAGAGAACTGGAATCAGATCAACTCCCTGCTTCCTTTGACTCTGGGCACTTCCCAAATTGAACTCTCTCACCAAACCGTTATTGGAGACGCTCCTTCTTCTTATAATCTCTGGATTTCACAATTTTTTAATACTGTGTCAGACCTTGTTTACTTTTTCAACTCATTTTATCTTTTACTGTTTCAGATTCCCCCTCATTTCTCCTTATTTTCTTTGTTATTTCAGGATCTCCTGAACCAAAGTATATTTTTTTCATGTGGGCTGCTGGGAATGAAGTCAGCAAGGATCTCTCATCCATACTTAATTTTCTCCATAGCAGGTACTGTAGTGCAGCAGCAATTTTGGACAGAAATACGGGAGGGCTTTTGTTGCAGCTGCCATACTAGTTACCGGAAGATCAATAAATGGTTAGAACACCTAACACAATGAATGATTCCAGTGGGGTTGAAATGAAGATATTGGAAACCACTTAAAATTCATACACACACTTATTCTTTGGCTCTCAAGATTTCAAACTTAACATGCATAGTACCTAACCACTTCCTGAATACATTGTTTGAAAGAGGTTTAAGACTGATTTTTTTCCCTTATGTTTTGCTAAACATATTTAGAGAAAGAGAAAAAAACAATTTAAATTTATTGGCAATCAATTTAATCAGGTAAGAAGTAAAGAAATTCAGTTATAGTTCATTTGTCCAGTATTTGTCCATGTAAGAAAATTTTCTTGATAGCTAATGTTTACTCTTTCTAGCATAAGCACTTTTAAATTTATAATCATTTCACCTTCAACCAACGATTTCAAAATTCCTATACACAATTTCTTTCTTTCTTAAAATCTGAACACTGAATAGAATTTTATCTTTTTCTTGATGCAAGAATTCTAGTTACTCATTTGCCCTTGCCCTAAATGTGCCTTTAGTTGTAATTGTGGTTTTTACAGCTTCTCCATGTTTCCATGGCTGACAGAAAATGCCACAACCTCACAAAATGAATATAGTTCAAATTTCCATGTCCACACTCAGGCTGTCAACACTGATCAGCAGCCTTTCTCTTTTTCTTGTTCATCTCTCTTTCATGCAGAATCTAAACTTTTACCTATGTCCACAAGCTTCCAATTCCACTACCCACTTTCACCTCCTTCATCTTCCTATTACTTGAGAAAATTGAACCATGAATCTGTCAAGGACTAGTCCATTCCTAACTCAACATTTTAACATCAGCTTCCCTTCCTCAGGGGATGAATGGGCCCTCTCCCTTCAGCCTCTGCTCTCCATCTCACTTCTGGTGTACTGGCAGGATTTCCATCAAGTACTTCCCCTGACTCTTCCATCTTAAATCTGTTTTTCCTCTTGACCTAGAAATATATTTAGTCTATTCCATCTTTAAAAAAAAACAAAACAAAGCAAAACAAAAACTCCCATGGATGCTGTACCATATTTCAAACTCCATTGTTGTTCCTACTGATTCGCATTCATGATGACTTGTTTCTTGAGCGTTTTATAATTTTGAATTTTGAGCTCAGTTAATCTAAGTCTATGGAAATAATGAGGGAATCTGAGTTACGTGTGGATCTTTCTAGAGAGTAATTTTATTTGCTTCTGTCAGATACCCATGGCCACATTATTTTAATTTCTAGAATTGGGATTATATAAATCCAACTACTGATTCCACTTGAAGTCATGGTTATATTTAGGAGTTCTTAAGAAACGAATTCTTTTTGCCCTACCTAGAGCCAGAGCCAAGGACAAACAAGTGACCTTGGCATGTATCTTTGTTGGTAGGAAGACATTATTTTCCTAGCTTGTCTTTTCACTGAGCAAATATCCCTTTGAAGGAACTGGCTATAGGGATCACTTTGCATAGGTACAAGGTATTGGGCCATGAAAACACAAGTCTCTTTGAATCAGAAAATACCTGCATGCAGCCACAAATCTGGTATTGGCTTACCAAGTCCGATTCCTGCTTTTTCTTTATTTTTGAACAATGAGGAGTGCCCTTGTGAACTTTAAAAAGCTATTGCATTATAACCAGCCCATTTGGAGTAGGTGATCTAGCCCTCCATATTGCTGAAGCGAAAATCCCCAGGTTTTTCTAGCAATAAAGATGGGAGTTCTGTCTTTCAAGGTAATATCAGACTGAATCATTGTGATTATGAGGAGCTCCAAAATACCAAGTTTTATATATCTACAGAACAAAACATGTGCATTGTAACTTATTTTCTGGTAGAAAGCAAAAAATTAGTCCAAGTTTCCTCACCTTTTTATTAACAGAACAGGTAAAAATAAAAATCTACATTGCACAACTAACTATGGAAATTAGATTTAACATAATTTCCATTTCAAAAAGGTGGAGAAAATTAAGCCTTAAAAATTTAAGCAAACTGCCTAAGGTCACACAACAATTAAGGGATGAATCTAGAATGTAAATCCAGAACTCCCTTTTTTAAAAAACCACAATAAGCAACAGGATTCTACCCTCCAAGAACTTCTAATAATGTAATTATTGAGCAGACACTACAAAATAACTATCTTCAGAATAAAAATAAAAGATGTGTAAAAGGAATCTAAGACATACCAAAAGAAGGAGACTTTGTAGAAAAGTCCAGAATATTTTTTAAAGAATAAAATCGAACTTATAAGTGAAAAACCTAGAAATTGCTTATGATTTTCATTTCCAGTAATTGTGATCAAAGTAAATCAGGTCAACCTTCATGCTAATAAATATTAAAGCTGGCAAAAAAAAATTTTTTTATTAAATCTACTTGATTTCATTTGAGGATGAAAGAGGCAGGGATTAATTAAAAGAGCAAGATCTAGGGGATGAAATCAAAAAAAGAAGAGCTCTATATTTGGGACCACTTTTCCTTTATGTACATGCTCATACCAGAAGAGATATCTGGGAGAATCAGGAACTTAGCAGGATTTTCAACAGATCATCCTGCCAAGGGAACAAAAATTGGAGTTCACTGTCTGCCTAAGACAGGGGTAGTGATAAACACCTCAGACATTGGTTTGGAACCACAAAGAAATATACCCTACAAATGAGGGTCTATCATTAAAATACAGGCTTTTTATAAGAACTGAAGCCCAGATAAGAATCACCTCAAACTTTTATTAAATTAAAATGATCTGGAATTTCTAGCTATCTACCAGAAGAAAATATAAATCCTCTCTGGTGGAAAAATAACACCATTATACCCCTAAATTATCTCTATTACTTTATGGTAAATGTGATGTTTACTTTAAAAAATAAACAAGGTACAGGGAGACCAGACAATATGATCATAACCAAGAGAAAAATAGATAATAGAAACAATCAGAAAAATCCAAATAATAGAGTCATTAGAAATAGATTTGAATATTTTCAAGGCAGTAAAAGATGAGATTAAAAACATTGGCAGACAACTAAAAATTGTACAAAAGGTAGAATCGAATGAAAATTCTAAATCTGAAAAAGTATAATGACCAAATATTAATAACTCAATATATAGGTCCATAGTAAATTAGTCATAGATGTAAAAAGGATAAGTCACCTGGAACATAGGTCAGAAAACAATGCACAGAAGAAGGTACAGATAAACAAAAGGAAGGAAAAATAGAGAAAATTACACAGGAGATTCATAGGGGATGCTGAGAAAAGTTTGAACAGGTGTATAATTGCCAGCTCAGAAGAAGAGTGAAAAATTTGGCTGAAAAATAGTTGAAGGGAGTATGGCTATGGAATTTTCAAAGCTGGCAAAAGAGATCAAGCCACACATCCAGGTAGCATTAGGAAAACTAGAAGAGATCAATACAAAGAAATGTACAGGTAGGCACATCATAGTGAAATCAGTGAAAAAGGAAGAAAAATAACAAAATCATAAAATCAGTTATAGGCAAGGCAGACAGACTAGCTTGATGGGATCCATAATAAGACTCATCATGACCTTTCCAATAAAAGTAATGGAAGCCAGAGACAATGAATTATATTTTCAAGTGCCGAAAGAAAATAACTGTTAACCTAAAATTCTATAATCAGTGAAAATGTCTTTGAGGCATTAGGATATTCACTGACTAAAACAAGGAGAATCTGTTGTGAGTAGACCCACTGATGCTGTTTAATAGATTCCACTAATGGAAATAGTAAAGGAATAATGGTTTCCTCTAGGTAGGAAGAAGATCATAGCGAGTGGGACTGGGCGTGAGAGGCTTCTGGGTGCTGGTAAATTTTATTTATTGACCTTTGTGGTGGTTACAGGTATGTTTACTTTGTAATGATTCACTGAGATTTATCCTTATGATTTGTGCACTTTATGTAGGTAAGTTAAACAGAGAGGATTAATGAACTCAATGTAAATTTTTTTTTTTTTTTTGCGGTACGCGGGCCTCTCACTGTTGCGGCCTCTCCCGCTGCGGAGCACAGGCTCCGGACGCGCAGGCTCAACGGCCATGGCTCACGGGCCCAGCCGCTCCGCGGCATGTGGGATCTTCCCGGACCGGGGCACGAACCCGTGTCCCCTGCATCGTCAGGCCGACTCCCAACCACTGCGACACCAGGGAAGCCCGAAAGTTCTTAATTTTAATGTATTTTGATTTGTCATTTTTTTCCTTGTGGTTAAGATCTTGGGGGGTAATGTATAAAGAATTTGCCTATTTCAAAGACGTGTAACCATTATTTGATGTTTTCTCTTACAAACCAACATGTTTAAAGGATTTCTCTGGCTGCTATGTAGTCTTAGATAAATGTAATGATTAGGAGATTGCTAGTATAAACTCCTTTACTCAAAGATATCGGTGCCAAAGTCTCAGTAATTCTCCCAAATTTACTTTGTGGACTCAGTGGCTGTTGAAATTCTCACTACCACGTCCACATTACAGGCATTAAAATGCAGGAAGAGGCAAGAGAAACATGTTCTTCCCAGATTTATCAGCTTCAAAGAGCTTCTTCCAAAGCTTCCCCCAGGACAGCTCTGGCATCTCCTCACCCCCTTCATTTGCAATAAATGTGAGGAATAGAAATTTTTTAATCTAGTTACTTTGTCACTCTAATATAGTTAGGGTATAATCTTTAACAAAAGAGGAGAGAACGGATCTTTGGGAAATAATTAGCAATATTTACTGAGAGGGGAAGCGTAGAAGCAGGAAAGAAAATGTTAAACCTTGGACTAATTTGGAGAAATAAAAATAGTGGAATAGAGTTTAAAAATCATATAGGTGGAAAAATTAGAGTTTTCTGAAGTCCTTATATTATTCAAGAGGAGAGCAGATAAAGGTTGTTAGAGCAAAAATAAGGGAGAAACTTACTTTGCCAGGGATGAAAAAGAAGGGAAGGTGTATTTCAGAAAGGTAAACTGTCATGTGCAAATATGCAGAGCCCTGCAGGAATCCTGCAGGTTTTGAGAAAGCTAACAATGTGGCACTTGCCTGGATCCCAGCCTTCCCGAAGGGTGCTGAGGAAGATTAGGCTGCAGCTGGGGCAAGCACTTGGGCATAGATTGTCTAGGGTTATTTCAGGAGATTTTTACGAGTCTATACTTCATTTCTTTGACCAATGAAGAGCTATTAAATGTTTTAAAAAGCACAGGTGGCATGACAAACTATGCTTTTAATACAATTATGTTTTAAATATAAATATGTTGTGGAAATGTAAACTGAAATCAACAAAACAGTTCAGCAACTATTGTAAAAATCAAGCATAAGGTGACAATTTAATATTTCACCTTAAGGCACCGTGCTATGTATATCTGTTCAGTACAAAAATAAATGACTATGTCCCTAGACTCAGGTAATTTACAAGACAGGTTGCTGGTGGTTGTAGAGAGAATTGAAAGGAAGTGAAGGATATCAGAGATCAGAGGCAAAGAACTTTCCGGGTTCATAAAGTACCAGAAAATGCTTCTAGTGGTTGGTTTTTCTGCATCTCCATTCCCCCTCCCCAATACCCACGCACATACAGTGTCCCTTTCCATTGTTTGGCTTGTGTGTTGTTGAATAAGTGTCACCAGGAAGAGAAAACACTTTTGGGTTTAGAATATTATTTCATTCTGTATGTTTAAATTAGAACATTTCTTATTTGTTCAAGATGGCAGCATATTGAATTTCTGAAAGCCCACAAATAATTAATAATACTTTACAGACTTGTAAACATGTTTCTTTTTCATATTGCTTTTCTCTGCCAAATTACCCAAAAGAAAGCTATCATAGACAGAATTAAAATGTGTGAAGCCTCCATATGGTATTGTGGCTTTTCATGGTATAGCTATAGTGTTGAATCTCAGTTCTGCCTCTAGTGTTAGAATCAGTTTCAAGTAGAACTACTGAATCTTTTTCTCTCCCGTATCCCTATCTATTCTAGTGTGTATCGTTTGCTTGAAAGATGAATGTCTCATATTGCAAGGAGCACAGATGTGCCTCTCTTTCTCAGCTATGATGATGAAAAACTCCAATAAGCAATTATTTCATGAATGGGTTTCACAGAATGCCAACTCATGCTGCAGAACTAATTCATCCTTCTGTTAACAACAAACATTCACCCAAATGTTCCCCCACCTGCCACAATAAATATGCTAACAAATACAAGATTTTAGAAAAACAATGTATCTACCAAGTTCTAAAGCAGTGTTCAATCATAATATTATGGATTTTTATGGGGAAAAATCGTTAGATTTTAACATATTGCAGTATATCACAGTCTAGAACATTGTACTGTTAACAGTATTTCAAAGAAGCAATCTTGTTAACGAAAGTTCTTTCAACCTCAGGAAAAGCAGTTGGAAATTTCTAGCGTAACTTATAAAACATACACACCTTGAGGAGTTGGGTATTTCATCCTGACCCTTTGTTTACTCTCTGGTGTTTTATTTATAACTGAAGACTTGAAGAAGTGAATTAAGAAGCTTTACTGTTGGTATTAAAAGGTTTTTTTGAAAGGAAACCTCAATGCTTTCCATAATATTTGGGGTTCAGTCTAAACTCTGGGTTTTCTACCTAATAAGCAAATCAGAAAAGTTCTTGAGTCTCATTATTTACCAAATGGACAGTCTCTAATTACTTCAACTACCGCATCACCACCACCTCCAAGATAATCAGTGTGTAACCATCCTTACGTTTGTATCTCAGGTCTAAAGGGAAGAAATGGCCCCTCTGATCTCCAGCTTAGCCCCTCTTTGGTTTCCTGTGGCTGCTGTAACAAATCGCCACAAACTTGAACAACAGTAGTCTATTCTCTCCTTGACTCTTCCAGCTTCTGGGAGCTCCAGGTGTCCCCAGGCTGCAGGCTGCATCACTTTACCTGCTGCTCTTCTGTGTGTCTGTCTTGAAATTCTCTCTGCCCGTCTCTCACAAGGATACATGTGATTATGTTTAGGGCCTACCCAGGGAATCCAAGATAAACGTCTCCTCTCAAGAGCCTTAACTTTATCACACCTTTCATCATATAATGTTCACAGATTCCAGGGAACTGACATGGATATCTTTTTCAACCGACCACACCATCTATCTGTAGTTTTATCCCATACTTTCCTGCTTCTGCTGAGATTTTCTCCCTCTGATTCCCACCCTTCCCCTTGCCTCCTCTTCCCTCCCCCTCGTATCTTTGATTCCTTGCCTTCAATGGTTTCTTCCCTTCATCATATAATCTCAACGTATTAGTCTTTTAGGGATGCGATAACAAAGTACCACAGATTGGGTGACTTAAATAACAGAAATTTATTTTCTCACAATTCTGGAAGCTAAAAGTCTAAGATCAAGGTGTTGTTAGGATCGATTTTTTTGAGACCTCTCTCCTTGGCTTATAGAAGCCCATCTTCTCTCTCTCCTCACATGGTCTTCACTCTGTATATTTGTCTCCTAATTTCCTCTCCTTATAAGGACACCAGTCATAGTGGATTAAGGACCACCCTAATGACTTCATTTTAATGTAATAACCTAAAGACCCTGTCTCCAAATACAGTCGTATTCCGAGGTGCTGGGGGTTAGGACTTCAACCTATAAATTTGGGGAGAGCAAGATTCAGCCCATAACACAAACCATTCTTTCCCATTCTGGAAAACAGCAACGGTGGCAACAACAAAAACTTCCCTTCTAAAGAACTATTCCCTCAAAGTTCCATCTGTATCAGACATTTACTTCCCATCAAATATCCGGTGCTCCTTCACATTTACTGGCCCTCTTGCTGTAAGTCAGAACCTTGGGACTAATTTTCAGTAGGCAGTATGCAGTTCTAATGGACCAGTAGGGGCTTGTACTATGAAAATGTGAATATAAAAAGGAAAAGTAATTTCCTTTTAGAGTCATGGTCTCATAAGACTGGCAACAAATGGATTATAATGTTCGTTTCACAAAAAGCGTTTTCTGTGATATTCTCAGTTGCATTTTGTTCTCATGCTGTCAGCATTCATCAATGGAGGCTATAAGAAATAGATTTATGAAGTCCATCATGACATTTCTGTAGGAAAACTATTTAGTACATCTCCAAAAACCTTTGCTTCCCCAGAGAAGCCCTTTTTACCTTTGTCAATGATAATCTTGTAATTGACATATTTGTTTGTTTGGTTTTGGTTTTTGGTTTTGCTTAAAGTCGTATTTGAGATACAAGTTATATAATTAGAATGTAAGCTCAATAAGGGTAAAAACTTGGGCTGTCTTAGTCATTCACTCATCCCCTATGCCTAATACTGGTGCACAATAAGCATTTTTTAAATAAATGAACGAGCAGCTTTAAAGGGTTATATGGCCTGACTATCTGCATTGTCATTTTTTTCTCCAGATCTTGACTTTCTATGTTTACTTGTATTTCCCTACATCTGATTATATTTTATTTATACTTATTGAAATAATTATTTCTGTATCAATAATTTTGGAGTATACTTTCTCTAAATTATGAATGAACATACTGTAAAAGTTATGAAAATATCTTCAATAAACATTTAATTGAATGAATTATTTCAGTTGGCCTATATTGTTTCCACAGGCTTGATACTTTTTGAATGGTAAAATGACAAGGACAGCCCTACCAAGAGACTTTCTGCACTCATTTTACATCAAGTCAGCAGTCATCACAGAATGGGTTAAGGCAGCAGATCTGAAAATATAAGTCAAGAGCCTCTGGTGTCCCCAGAATCTTTCGGGGGGGGGGCGGTCTGTGAGGTCAAAACTATTTTTGAAAAAATACTAAGACATTATTTGTCTTTTTTGCACTTATTTTATCATGAGTGTATGGTGAAGTTTTCCAGAGACTACATAATGTGTGATAGCATAACAAATTGAATTAAGAAGCTAGCTACCTTCTATTAAGCCTGTTAAAAAGAAACCAAAACGGAGGGCACAGTTTGAATATACCTATAGGCCAAACACAGATAGTCATGTAACCAAAATTTAAAGACGTCTCAATTTCCCTATAACGCTGACTCTGACCTTAAACAAAACTTAAGCTTTCCTCATATCAGCATCACCTCAGTTTCCTAGCCAATCAAGTGAACATATACACAAACAAGTCAGATAATAAAATGCTATTACCCTAAAAAGAATGTAACTTTCTAGTTACTGATCACTATAAGAAACAATGTACTTCCTCATTCATGCTTTATAAATTTTATTTATAAACTTTTATTTACAAATTTTATAAAGTTTATTTAAACTTTATGAACTGAGCTATAACTGCTGAAAGCCAACCTTTTACTACTCTTAGTTCTGAAGTCTCCCTGTTCATGAATAATTTGTTTCTCGATCAATAAAATATTTATATCAAGTAAAGTTCTCTGAATTTTCTTTTGGCAAGCCAAATGTTAAAGAGATTTACAAAAACATGAAACAATGCCACTCTTCTCACTATTTTTTTTGTTCTAGAAGACCAGATAATTTTACCACAAATATGTATGTTAACAGGCATATACTGCAGTCATTTTCAATAATTATTTTATTTCTGTTTTAATTTTTAACATGGTAAATATTGTTATATAGGACCCACATACAAAAGCTCTTTGGGAGATCCTCAAAGTGTTTAAGACCACAAAATTTTCCTGAGACTAAAAAGTGAGAAACTCTAGGTTACTAGAAGGAGCTCCTTCCTCTATGTAGTAGGAGAACAAAACCAAAACCAAATGTTTTCTCTTTCATCCTCCTTTGGACAGCTAGTCCCAAGGAACACCTATGACATCACAATTGGCACCATCTTAGAACACACACACACACACAAACGCTCAATAGAATGAGAAGAATCTGAGTGATGGCTACACAGATAGGCATATACAGATCTAGAGATGTAGCCCCAAAGTTTGTTTTCTCTTTTCACTTCCATCTGACATTTACTCCAAGTCCAAGCCAGAATTACCTTCCCTCAGTTCCCAGCTCCTGAGAAATTAGGATCTCTATCTGATTTTCTTAGCACAATTCCCCAATCAGAGAGATTTCTGTAATACTCAGTCGGTGACCCTTACATTTCTGATGGCACTGCCCACAGATCTTTTTACATGAGGCTATTTCTCAGAGGTATGGCCTTGCTCTGGAATGACATATATATTTCATAGCAAGTGCCAACTCTGATATATTGTCAGCGGTTGGCTGGAACATTGTTTGAGAAGAAATCTGAGGCATTTCCAGGCTTAGCAAGACAAATGCCATCATTGATTAGTGGTCTGCCCTGGGTACTAGAAGGAAGTGTTAGCTTGTGTGCTGTGTATTTGCTGACCCTATAAAATTGATTAGAATCGCTGTTGTCAAACAAATGTAGAGCAAGACAATAAATGTTTAGTCCACGTAAAAATTACGCAGAAATATAGTTACTATGGTAAGTAATAACAGATATCAGCAATATCTCCCTCATAAACAAACTCGATCTGCTTAAAATATAAGCATATATTTTAAGATTCAGAGAAACAAATTCAATTAAAAGAGCATAAGAATTGCCTTAAAGGTTTGCATTCACATAGCCTGTATATCTATATATCTGAAGACATTTTTACCTTTCACATGAGCTAGGATAGATGCCAATTACCCTTGATTTTGGCACTTTAGGAGCTTGGCCAGAACTTACTTTCAGAAACAATCTCCTCAGAATGGAATTTAGGAAGGTGAATTTTAGGGGTGCCAGCTGTGGGTCTTGACAACTTCCAGATGTTGTCACTGTTGCCGCTATAGTGTGGCACCTGCTGCAAGTCCGATTTCTTTACAACATGTCATCTTGTTGGTGTAATTAATAATTAACGCCTAGAGAAAGAAGAAGAGAAGGAAGAAATTGAGAGAGAAGAAGAAGCAAGAGAGAAAGAAGAAAGGAAACAGACAGAGAAAGACAAATACTGTATGGTATCACTTATATGTGGAACCTAAAAAAGAAAAAAAAATTTTTTTAACTCATAGATACAGATACCAAACAGATCAGTAGTTGCCAGAGGTGAAGTGTTGGGACTGGGTGAAATGGGTGAAAGTGGTCAAAAGGTACAAAAGAAGAAAAAAAAAGGAGAAGGAGAAGAAGGAAAGGAGGAGAAGAAGAAAGACACAGTTGTTCCTGGAGTTTTGAGCCAGTCTAACTTTTCCCTTGCTTGGCAGGAAACACAGATACTATGTATTTCTTTAAAATGTGTTCCTATGACTATTAACTCTGCCTACCACTGCCTTAGCACTGATACAAGCTGGCAATATATCCCTTTAAATCATATTTTGTTGGTGAAACAGAAGAATTTGCAGCTCCTTTGAGAGCAAAGCCCAAGCACTGACAAGAGCACTAATTTGTTCCTTTGCGAATTTGCCTTTTTGTCATTTTGCCTGGAGTTACACTGTGGAGAAGTGTACGCTGGAAAGAAAGTGATGCCTGGAGCTAATAAATCTGACTCTAAATACAGCATTGTGAAGGAATTGGGGGGGAAAAGCAAAACCAGAAAAGACTAATATAGTATTTGTTCCCTTGGAAACAAAAGAATACTTAGTGCTTTTGGAATAAATATATATATTTGCAGCACAATTTTCACAAAAGTGTGGCTCTAAAATGAAATTCTGCCAATATAATCACAAACAACACTAGTGAGGAATAAATAGGGGGCATAAATATACAGAGAATTTTATAGTTTACAAAATATTGACATGCATTTGACTCCATAGGTCAGACTACAAAGATTATGTACCAAAGATAAAGTGATGGGAACCAGAATCGATGCTGGTTATTGCTTTACTGATGAAGGTAAACGGTCAGAATGAGCAGAAACTTGCTCCCTCACCTCCCAACAAAACCTACAAATAACAAAAGGGAGTTTTAAACCTCATTTTGGAATAAAAAGGAAAAGAAAAATATACAAAAGCATGACATATTCTAAGATAAATCATTAAATAAATGGCTTTGCAGGATTTAAATTTTAAAAAATGATGATCAGTAGAAAACAGTATGAGTTCCTTAAGAGTAAATCTGGAAAAATTTACTCCTCCTAAGATTAATACATTTGAATTATGAAATTCCATAAACAAGGTGGCATTCCATGATCTTCCCCTTAAACAAAAGAAGTATGGCATTTAGGACAATCATACCCAAAGGCACATGTTAATCTCTTTTATAAAATAAATGAACCACACTGTTTGATGTTCCTAAAGTCCCCTCTGGCTCTAAAATTTTTAGAATCTAGGGTCCTATTGTATGAGTGTCACCAGTCATCACAGGTATATGTCCTTGATTCTCTCTTAATCAATTTTGTTATTAAGTTGAATAAAGACTTAATCATATTTATCAAATTTATAGATGACAAGTGATGGCAGAAATAACAATGTTGAATGACACAGATAATTTTTGGAATAGCCTTAACCATTTAGAACAGTTTGCTCTTCTTGGTATCCCCAGGGCATACCACAAAGCCTGGCATATAGTAGACCTCAAACACTATTTGTTGAAAGAATTAATGAATGAATGGGTCAAAAATAACAAGGTGAAAGTTATCAAATAAAATTAATTTGTTCAGGTACAGAATAGACTAAACCTGGTTTGATAGCAAGTTAGATGAATACCAGTCAGATACAGTTCATTACCAGCTCAATTTAAGCCAAGAGTCCAATTAACAGAAGTATAATATCTAGGGAAATTAATCTCACTGTCATCACTCTAGTCAGACTATGTGTAAAATATTAAATTCCTTCTGGGCATCACTTTCTAAAGTTGACATTGGCAAACTAGAATTTAACAAGAGAGGGTAGCCAGGATATTCAGAAGTCTGGAAATCTTGTCATGAGGTATAATTGAATTATCTGAGATGTTTAACTTGGAAAAAGAAAACAGGAGGGACATGCTTTGAATATCCGGAGAGTTGTCATGGGAAAGATATATTAGAGTCATCCTGTGAATCACCCAAGGAAAGAATATGGAAGCTACAGAGAAATAGATCTTGCTTTAGTATAAGGAAGGAATTTCTCACAGATCTGTCCCAAACTGAATTACTCTACCCTGCAAAGAAGGGAACACTTCATCACTTCAAATGTTCAAGCAAAAAGTACATAATCTATCAGAGACTCACAAATTATTACTGTGGATGGATATTAGCATGGATGATCTGAAGAGCCTTTCCTGCCCTGATATCCTCTGATTCTGTGACCCCTGAGTGATTTGCTGCCTACCTCTTCAACGTCATCACAATCTCTCTTTTCATTGACTTATCTTCTTTTCATTTAATATCTGATACGTTCTCTTTGTTCTTTCTCCCATCATTCTCATTTGCTCATGAAGTAGTCCTACAATCTGACTTTATGTAACTACTACCCAAAGTCCGTAGTTACATAAAGGCTCACTCTTGGTGTTGTACATTCTACTGATGTGAACAAATGTGTAATGACAAGTATCCATCATTATAGTATCATACAGAGCATTCTCACCACCCTAAAAAGCCTCTGTGTTTTACCTGTTCATCCCTCTTCCCTTCCCAAACACTGGCAACCACTGATCTTTTTACTGCCTTCATAGTTTTGCTTTTTCCATAATGTCATGTAGTTGGAATCATACAGTATGTAGATTTTCAAATAGACTTCTTTCACTTAGTAATATGTGTTTGTTTTCTCCTTGTCTTTTCATGACTTGATAACTCATTTCGTTTTGGTGCTGAATAGTATTCCATTGTCTGGATTTACCACAGTTCATTTATCCATTCACCCTTTGAAAGAAATCTTAGTTGCTTCCAAGTTTGGGCAATTATGAATAAAGATGCTATAAACATCTGTGTGCAGGTTTTATGTGGACATAATTTTTCAGCTTCTTTAGGTAAATACCAAGGTGTGTGATTGCTAAATCATGTTAAGAGTATGTTTAGTTTTGTAAGAAAGTGCCAAACTATCTACAAGGCAGCTGTACCAATTTGCATTCCCATCAACGAATGAGGATTCCTGTTGCTCCACATCCTAGTCAGCATTTGGTGTTGTCAGCGTTCCAGATTTTGGCCATTCTGATAGGTATGTAGTGGTATCTTGCTGTTTAAATTTACATTTCTTTGATGACATATGATATGAAGCAACTTTTCATATGCTGCTTTGTCATCTGTATATCTACTTTGGTGAGGTGTCTGTTAAAGCCTTTGGCCCATTTTTCCACCTGGTTGTTTATTTTCTTATTGTTGAATGTTAAGACCTCTTTCTATCTTTTGGAAAATAGTCTTTTATCATATGTGTCTTTTGTAAATATTTACTCCCATCCTGCGGCTTGCCTTCTGTTCTCTTGATATGGACTTTTGCAGAGCAGTTTTAAATTTTAATGAAGTCCAGCTTATCAATTATTTCTTTTATGCATTGTGCCTTTGGTGTTGTATCTAAAAAGTTATTGACATACCAGAAGTCATCTAAATTTTCTCCTGTTATTTCCTAGGAGTTTTATAGTTGCATTCTACATTTAGGTCTGTGATCCATTTTCAGTTAATTTTTATGAAGAGTGTAAGGTCTATGTCTAGATTAATTTTTTTTTTTGCATGTGAATGTCTAGTTGTTCCAGTACTATTTTTTGAAAAGACTGTATTTGCTCCATCATATTACATTTTGTTCCTTTGTGGAAGATTAGCTGACTATACTTACGTCGGTTTATTTCTGGGATCTCTATTCTGTTTCATTGATCTGTTTGTCTATTCTTTCACCAATGCCACACTGTCTTGGTTACTGTAGCTTTGTAATAAGTCTTAAATTCAGGTAGTGTCAGTCCTTCAAATTTGTTTTTCTCCTTCAATACCATGTTGACTATTCTGGGTCTTTTGACTCTCCATATAAACTTCAGAAACAGCTTGTTGATACCCACAAGGTTACTTGCTGGGATTTTGATTGGGATTGCATTGCATCTACAGATCTAGTTGGGAAGAATTGACATCTTGATGATACTGAGTGTTCCTATCCACGAATATGGACTAATCTCTCCCTTTATTTAGTTCTTCTTTGATTTCATTCATTAGAGTTTGTAGTTTTCCTCACGTAGATCTTATACATATTTTGTTAGATTTATACCTAAGTATTTCATTTGGGGGCTTGCTAATGAAAATGATATTGTGTTTTCAATTTCAAGTTCCACTTGTTCATTGCTGGTATAATCTTAATTTTAATTAACTTAAATTTAAATAGCTTCATCTGTCTGGTGGCTATCCTTTTAGTCAGCACAAGCCATCTCTACAAAGTACAATCATGAATTCTTCCCTTTTTAGGAATAAATGTAAATGTTACTACTGTACCAAAATGTAGTGCTGCACCAAAACATTTACACTGACTTACTCATTTAACATTTATGGAATATACCAGGCACTATGTACCAGTTGTCATCCTAAATGCTAAAGAGCATCTAGGAGCTCACTGAAGAGCTCAGACTACTGAGAGATGTAGTGAGTAAAAATTACAATATAATTTTGCTTGCTGCTAGAGACATCTGAATAGAAAATTGTGGGGATACAGCATGTGAAACAATTGCAGGAATTTAAAAAGTTTCATTGAAGAGTTTTATTTAAGCTGGGACGTCATGGAAGAATAAGTTAAAAAATAAATGTGGGTAGAGGAGAGTGAAGAAGAGGACAGGCATTCCAGAAGAGACATGAAGTCCTGAAAAGGCTTGGTGTATGGAGGACACAGTGTGCTACTCCACATGTGGTATGCAGCCGCAGAGGATGCTGCTGGAAAGTAGACTCCATGCTGATCGTGAGTCTTACATGATCAGTAAGAAGTCTGGATATCAAGTAGTCACATAGTTCATTATACTTCCCCTATTGTTATAAATTTCATACTTTATATTAAATGCCTTTTTAAAAATCTGCTTCCTTAGATTTTCAAGTTGTTTATGGCAAGATCACGTCTGCCTTATCCACCACTGTACTCCATGGCATCTGGTAATCAATAAGTATTTGTTACATGAATGAATGTTTCTGCTTGTTCTGAAACTTGATGCCCTTTGGGACCACATCACCTACTCTATTCCAAGTTACCGCTTTAATGTCCGGTGTTCCACCTCTCAGTTTGCAACCACATTGCCCAACAGTTTGCCTGTTTGGTGGCAGTACTTAGTGACAGGTTTTATTACTGTTTTCTGCATTTTAAATAAAGCTGGATACTTTACTAGACAAGAACATTTGTGGCATTGGCTTTGAGTGACCCAGAATGAGATACTGAGACGGGAAAGTAACTGAAATAACTCCCCTCCACCAACTCTATAGGGCATATAGTTAAAAGGAATTATATATGTATAGTATATACATTTTTTAAAAAATGAAGAGTGAGGTATAAAAGTAAAACGGATCAACAAAGGTACTCCAGAGTAACTACTTTTTACCGATTTCAATGTAGGGGTAAGCAAAACAAACGTGCTCCTTGTTTCTTCCATTCCATCCATAGCCATATACATTTACTACCTTATGTTTATATTTCTTCATTATTTGATGGAGCTAATCCTCCGCGTAAGAGAAATCGGAAAGGCTCTAGACTACATGAAAGCAGTTCCCAACATTTATGGTACCCAAATTATTCACATTTGTGCAAAAAAAAAAAAAAGTAACTATCCAACAGGTTCAAAGCTTTGAGCCCAAGTAAAAATAAGCATGATGGGGCTTCCCTGGTGGCGCGGTGGTTGGGAGTCCGCTTGCCGATGCGGGGGACAAGGGTTTGTGCCCCGGTCCGGGAAGATCCCACATGCTGCGGAGCGGCTGGGCCGGTGAGCCATGGCCAATGAGCTTGCGCGTCCGGAGCCTGTGCTCCGCAACGGGAGAGGCCACAACAATGAGAGGCCCGCGTACCGCCAAAAAAAAATTTTTAAAAATAAATAAATAAGCATGATTCCCTATACAAATGGGATTGCCCTTCCTTAATAGCTAGAGAAGAGGGGATGCTAATTGCAGGCCCCGGCACATCTCTTCCTCACCCCCCATCCCAAAAATAAAACAAAGGGGAGGCAGAAAAAAAAAGAAGAGTGGTTAATTTGATTACACTGCGCCAAAAACATTGGGGATAATGCAAACAAAGACCTAAAGTAACACTTTATTAACTTGGCTTTCCTGCAACCCATCCGCGGCCGGGCAGAGACCTCGCGGCCTAGCTCTCAGCAGTCCCCGCCAGGCTTCCATTGCCGAGGACAAACCTCCCGCGCGGGGTGGGCGGGGCTGAGGCCTTTCGGGCCCCGCCCATGCCTGCGCCGGCCGCACGCGTTTCGTAGCTGCGTCGGGGAGGAGTCTCTTGTCCCTCTGCGCGGCCCGTTCCGCCCCGGCTCCCGTGGCTTTTCGGCTGACGTGTCTACTGGTGGCCGGCTGCTTGGCGAGTAGGGCTGAGATGGCGGACGCTTGGGAAGAGATTAGGCGGTTGGCGGCAGACTTCCAGCGGGCGCAGTTCACAGAGGCCACGCAGAGGTGCCTGACTCTCCCTCTCCTTTGTGGAGTCCAAAATAGCCCCAGGGCGGCCACGCCAAGATCTGAGGCCGCAAACCCCAGGCCTTGGACCCCGGACCTTCCCAGCCGCTGTCAGCGTTCCCGCCCCCTCCCCCGCTCCCAAAGCCTAGATTGCGGCTGCCAGTATAATACCCGGCGCGGGGAGACCGAGAACATCCCCCCACCCTTTAAGCCCCAGCCAGGTGCAGGCGCGGCCTCCCCCCACGACAGCTGGGGCTGGTGACTTGGAGCTGTCTTAAGAACGTCTCTCTAACCCTTACTTAACCGTCAGCAAGTCATTGCCTGTTATACACTTCCTGACTTAGAGCTTGAAAGGAGAGGCTAACCCCAAAGTACAGTACTTTGCAAATACTCTGTTGACCCCTTAAACATTTTGCCTTTTTATTCACCAGAACAGATGTCCTAGGCCAGAACCAGGGTCTTATCTGTCATTTTTAGGGACTCCGGACACTGATATTTCCTACAAACCCACTAACCTTTGCGGGGGGTGTCCTGAAAAGCACCCTAACTCTGCTTTTTACCATTACCGAGCACGTAAAAAGCTAGTAGAACCCTTTTTTATCCGTTGACTATTCCTTGTCTTGTTTCTTCTGGGGCTGAAGACTTTAATCCCTTGATGCTGTGTTTTGTATCAGTGCGAGCAAACTAGGACACTTAACGTGTTTTCCTATCTCCTACCTACAGATGAGTTGCATGAATGAGACAATAATGCATTCAATAAAAGAAAATTTTGTTTTTTTTTAACTGAAGCTAAATTGAAAATTGAAATAAAAGTAGGGCAGTTTTTTCCCTTATGTAAATTACATGTCCTAATTTTTCAGATTTGAAGATTAGAAGCAGGCCTAGAAGAGAGAGCAAACTTGAAATCTGTAATAGAAAGATTTGTAACAATGAACTACATGATTTAAGTTCGTGTAAACCTGTTTACTCCCTAGAACTTTTTTTAATTTATTGAATTAGTATTATACTAATAAAAGATACAGATTTTGTAATATAGAACCTAATGACTACCCAAACCCTTTTAAAAGCCCATTTTCATACGTTTTCTTAATCATATTATGCACTGAATGTATCAAATGCATTTTTAAAAGTTAACTTTTGTTTCCCTCAGGTTGTCAGAGCGGAATTGCATTGAGATCGTGAATAAATTGATTGCTCAGAAACAGCTAGAAGTAGTTCACACACTTGATGGGAAGGAATATATTACTCCAGCCCAAATTAGTAAAGAAATGAGAGATGAGTTACATGTTCGAGGTGGTAAGTAATTCCTTAGTTTTTTTCTTCTGGTTCTTTGGAAGGGGGGGGAAAACCCTTAAAACTATACATCATAAGTGATTTGGAGGTTATAGGACACCCTTTCAATTGTTAATATGGTAATCAGCCTTAATATTTTTAATAGGTTTAGGTAAACCTGATCGTATAATTTAAATGAAGTCAAATATTGTCACTTTAAAAATAGCATTTTTGGGCTTCCCTCGTGGCGCAGTGGTTGAGAGTCCGCCTGCTGATGCAGGGGACACGGTTTTGTGCCCCGGTCCGGGAAGATCCCACATGCCGCGGAGCGGCTGGGCCCGTGAGCCATGGCCGCTGAGCCTGCACGTCCGGAGCCTGTGCTCCGCAATGGGAGAGGCCACAACAGTGAGAGGCCCGCGTACCGCAAAAAAAAAAAAAAAAAAAAAAAAATTTTTTTTTTTATTTTGAGTTATGTGTTCTGTATGTGAATTAATCAGCTGTTTCTTTTCACAGTTCATGAATTTATTGGGTGACTCAGGGGTGGATACTTAGCTGCCTCTTACCAGGTGATAATTATGAAGAGGAAATAGAGATTTTAAAGTATAGATTGTTGAAAATCAAGGTTGTACTACCATGCTCTTTTTTAAACTTTAAGTATTTGCAAATTAGGAATCAATGTAATAGCGTGCTACATCTGTTTGTAGGAAATGCTATTACAAGCATACAAAAAAGTTTTTGTTTCCTTTTTCTTTTTGAAATTTGAACAAATTACTGAGCAAATTTAAACACGTTGATTAGATTAGATGCATCTGTGAAAACAACTCATTAGATGTCGTTAGATATACCCTTGGTGTTTGTTTTTTATCTTCCTGCATAGTCCTAATAAAATATTAGCTATAATTTGGAATACTTAACAGATATTCTTTAGCTAATAAGTGGTAACCTACCAGTTTCAAATAATTGAAAAAAGTTTACCTGAATTTAGTTGTATCTCTTTGGTCACAGTAGATAAAATTGCAAAGGGAGGTAAATAACCCCTGTATATCTGGCTAAACCGTGTATCAGCTGATTCTCTAATTGGCCTGATATGACAGATGGAACTTTGAAAATAAACTGTTGTCTGTACCTTAAGTGATGAAAATTTATTCAGCTAATGGTTTGCTTTTGAAGACATTAATTATCGCAGCCCTGTGTCCTTTGTAGAAGGAGGACGTTGACGGTCCAAAACATAAATCTGTTGGAATTTACAGTTTTTGGCTGGTATGTACGTAACACATAATGTAAAATAAATGAATGTCTTTTCTTTAAAGGTCGAGTAAACATTGTTGATCTGCAACAGGTAAATTTCAACTTTATAATAGTTTTTACTTTGATTCCTCAACATTAATTTTTTCAGTGCCCTAAGTATTCCTTGGTACTGGTATCATGTTTTGTGTTTGTGAAGAAATAATTACATAACCCTCACTGACATATATTGAATCAGTTTAATAAGTTCTTCTTTCTCAGTTGACTTGCTTATTCTTTATTCTTTATGAAATAAACTCATAGTTGTCATTTTATGTAATTACAGAATTTATGTAATTTTGGGAGAAAAATTACCGGTTTCCTGTTTGTTTGTTTTTAATATGTGGAAGTAAAAGAAATGTAGATATTTTTAGAAAATACAGGTATACATGTCATCAGTAAGGTACACTACAGTATATACAAGAAACTGGCAAATTTTGTGTGAAATGGTATATCTTTTAATTTTTATTTTATACTGGAGTATAGTTGATTTATAGTTTTTTTTTCAGATTATTTTCCTGTATAGGTTATTACAGAATATTGAATACCATTCCCTGTGCTATACAGTAGATCCTTGTTGATTATCTGTTTTATGTATAGTAATGTGTATATGTTAATCCCAAACTCCTAATTTATTCCTCCTCCTGACTTCTCCCCTTTGGTAACCATAAGTTTGTTTTCAAAGGCTCTGAGTCTGTTTCTGTTTTGTAAATAACTTCATTTGTATCATTTTTTTTTAGATTCCTCATATAAGTGATATCATATGATAATTGACTTTCTCTGTCTGACATACTCCACTTAATGTGATAATCTCTAGGTCTGTCCATGTTGCTGCAGATGGCATTATTTCATTCTTTTTTATGGCTGAGTACTATTCCATTGTATATATGTAGCACATCTTTATCCATTCCTCTGTTGATGGACATTTAGGTGGTTTCCAACCTAATTGGAAGCAATTTACCTATTGTACATAGTGCTGCAGTGAACATTGCCGTGCATGTATCTTTTTGAAGTATAGTATTCTCCGGATGTATGCCTAGGAGTGGGATTGCTGGATCATATGGCAATTCTATTTTTAGTTTTTTAAGGAATCTCCGTACGGTTCTGCATAGTGGTTGTACCAATATACATTCCCACCAACAGTGTAGGAGGGTTCCCTTTTCTCCATAGCCTCTCCAGCATATATTGTTTGTAGACTTTTTGATGATGGCCATTCTGACCAGTATTAGGTGATACCTGATTGTAGTTTTGATTTGCATTCTCTAATAATTAGTGATGTTGAGCATATTTTCATGTTGTTTTGGCCACCTGTATGTTGATGGAGAAATGTCTGTTTAGATCTTCTGCCCATTTTTTGATTGGGTTGTTTTTTTGATATTGAGTTACATGAGCTGTTTGTATATTTTGGAGATTAATCCCTTGTCACCCACTTCGTTTGCAAATATTTTCTCCCATTCTGTCGATTGCCTTTTCATTTTGTTTATTGTTTCCTTTGCTGTGCAAAACTTTTAAGTTTAGTTAGGTGCCATATGTCTATTTTTGTTTTTATTTTCATTACTCTAGGAGGTAGATCCATAAAGATATTGCTGGGAGGGAGACGCAAGAGGGAGGGGATATCTGTATATGTATAGCTGACTCACTTTGTTATACACTGCTCACTTTCTGCTCACTTTGTTTAGCAGAAACTAACACAACATTGTAAAGCAATTTTACTCCAATAAAGATGTTAAAAGAAAATATTGCTGCGATTTACGTCAAAGAGTGTTCTGCCTATGTTTTCCTCTAAGAGTTTTATAGTATCCAGTCTTACATTGAGGTCTTTAATCCATTTTGTGTTTATTTTTGTGTATGATGTTAGAGAGTGTTCTAATTTCATTCTTTTACATGTAGCTGTCCAGTTTTCCCAGCATCACTTACTGAAGAGATAGTCTTTTCTCCATTGTATATTCTTGCCTCCTTTGTCATAGGTGAATTGACCATAAGTGTGTGGGTTTATTTCTGGGCTTTCTGTACTATTCTGTTGATCTATATTTCTGTTTTTTGTGCCAGTGCCATACTGTTTTGATGACTGTAACCTGTAGTATAGTCTGAAGTCAAGGAGCCTGATTCCTCCAGCTCTCTTTTTCTTTCTCTGGATTGCTTTGGCTATTTGGAGTCTTTTGTATTTCCATACAAATTGTAAAACTTTTTGTTCTAGTTTTGTGAAAAATGCCATTGGTAATTTGATAGGAATTGCATTGAATTTGTAGATTGCCTTGGGTAGTATAGTCATTTTGACGATACTGATTCTTCCAATCCAAGAGCATGATATATCTTTCCATCTGTTTGTGTCATCTTTGATTTCTTTCATCAGTATCTTACAGTTTTCAGAGTACGGGTCTTTTGCCTCCTTAGGTAGGTTTATTCCTAGGTATTTTATTCTTTTTGATGCAATGGTAAATGGGATTGTACCCTTAATTTCTCGTTCTGATCTTTCGTTGTCAGTGTATAGAAAAGCAAGAGATTTCTGTATTTTAATTTTGTATCCTGTGACTTTACCAATTTCCTTGATGAGCTTTACTTATCTGGTAGCATCTTTAGGATTTTCTGTGTATAGTGTCATTTCATCCGCAAACAGTGACAGTTTTACTTCCTTTCCAATTTGGATTCCTTTTATTTCTCTTTTTTCTCTGATTGCCATGGCTAGGACTTCCAAAATGATGTTGAATAAAAGTGGCGAGAGTGGACATCCTTATCTTGTTTCTGATCTCAGAGGAAATGCTTTCAGCTTTTCCCCATTGAGTATGATGCTAGCTGTAGGTTTGTTGTATATGGCCTTTATTATGTTGAGGTGTGTTCCCTCTATGCCCAACTTTCTGACGAGTTTTTATCATAGATGGGTGTTGAATTTTGTCAAAAGCTTTTTCTGCATCTATTGAGATTATCATACGGTTTTTATTCTTCGGTTTGATCAGTATGTGTCTTGGCTTGTTGCTCCTTGGGTTTATCCTGTAAGGGACTCTGCGCTTCCTGGTCTTGAGTGAGTGTTTCCTTTCTCGTGTTAGGGGAGTTTTCGGCTGTTACCGCTTCAAATATCTTCTCATGCCCTTTCTCTCTCTCCTCCTTCTGGGACCCCTATAATGTGAATGTTGGCACATTTAATGTTGTCCCAGAGGTGTCTTAGGTTGTCCTCACTTCTTTTCATTCTTTTTTCTTTATTCTTTTCCACAGCAGTGATTTCCACCAATCTATCTTCCAGCTCACTTATGTGTTCTTCTGCCTCATTTATTCTGCTGTTGATTGCTTCTAGTGTATTTTTCATCACAGTTATTGTATTGTTCATCTCTGTTTGTTCTTTAAATCTTCTAGCTCTTGTTTAACATTTCTTGTATCTTCCCAGTCTGTGCCTTCATTCTTTTTCCGAGATCTTGGATCATCTTTGCTATCATTATTCTGAATTCTTTTTCAGGCAGATTGCCCATTTCCACTTTACTTAGTTGTCCTTCTGGGGCTTCATCTTATTCCTTTATCTGGAACATATTTCTCTACCATGTCATTTTATTTAACTTTCTGTGTTTGAGGTTTCCATTCCACAGGCTTCAGGATTGTAGTTCTCCTTGCTTCTGGTGTTTGCCTCCTGGTGGGTGAGGTTGGTTCAGGGGCTTGTGCAGTCTTCCTGGTGGGAGGGACTGGTGCCTGCCCCCTGGTGGGTGGAGCTGGGTCCTGCCCTTCTGGTGGACAGGGCCATGTCAAGGGGTGTGTCTAGAGGTGGTTGTGGGCTCAGGATGTTAGGTAGCCTTTCTGTTGATGAATGGGGCGTGGTCCCACCCTGTTGGTTGTTTGGCCTGAGGTGTCCCAACACTGGAGCCTCCAGGCTGTTGGGTGGGGCCAGATCTTGGTGCCAAAATGGCGACCTCCAAAAGAGCTCATGCTGAGGAGTATTCCCTGGGGCCTCTGCCACCAGTGTCCTTGTCCCCACAGTGGGCCACAGCAGACCCCCACCTTCCTAGGAGACCCTCCAGGACCCTAAGGTAGGTCTGGCCCAGGCTACTGTGGAGTCACTGCTTTGCTCTGGGTCCCAGTGAATATGAAACCTTGTGTGTGCCCTCCAAGTGTGGAGTCTCTATTTCCCCTAGTCCTGTGGAGCTCCTGCACTCAAGCCCACCGGCCTTCAAAGCCAAATGCTCTGGGGGCTCTTCCTCCTGATGCCAGACCCCTAGGCTGGGGAGCCTGACGTGGGGATCAGAACTCTCACTTCTGTGGGAGAAACTCTAACAGAGGATCCAGTTTGTGGATTATTCACCTGGCGGGTACGGGGTTTGATTATATTGAGAAAGCGCCCCTCCTGGCATCTCCTTCTGGCTCCTTCTTTGTCTTTGGATGTGGAATACCCTTTTTGATAGATTCCAGTGTTTTTTGTTGATAGTTGTTCAGCAGTTAGTTGTGATTTTGGTGTTTTCTTGAGAAGAGGTGAGCTCACGTCCTTCAACTCCACCACCTTGTTTCCCTACCTTCCAAAAATGAGCAGAACTGATGTCGTTAGGTTAGAGGACCTTGGTCCTTGTCTTTTTTGGAGAGAGAATTCCACTGTAAAGCAGGCACAGAGTTTATCGGAAGCACAGTATGTGCAAAGAGAACAAAGAAGCAATTTATTTAGAGCAAAGCAGAAATACACACCCAGAGAAGAGTGTGGACATTCTCCCTGATGAGGAGCACACCAGAGAGGTGATTTAAATCACTTACATGGAGGCAGTTTTTCCGGGCCTTTGTTTTCCTTTGGCCAGTCATCTTGCTTCGTTTCCCACCTCTGACCAGACCCAGGGCCCTTCCTGATATGCGTGTGCACCTTTTTGCCAAGGTGGATTCCAGCACAGAGGCCTATGGAAGATTGACAGCACCTTTTATGGGGCAGCGCCCCTTCCTTTTTGACCCCCAAGGAGTCTTTCTGCACATGTGCAGTCAGGGAGGTTTCCTTGACCTCAGGAGTGATAGATGCAGTCATCTTATCTAATTACTTCAGCAGAGCTCAGCTCCTGCCATTAACTTTGTCCTTGAAGTGTCTAGGGCATACAAACCTCCAATTACTCTGCCTGACAAACTCTAGCTCTTCATCCCAGGGGCCTGTCTACCTTCTACCTCAAATCCCCCTGAGAGATGTGAACCCCAAGAAATCTTTATTGGGAGGACGAACAGCAACAGTCTTTCCTCTATAGATTCTTTAGGCTGGCAAGGGGCTCATAGACCCTACCTACTTGGGGTCATGGAGCCCTCACCAGGTTTCATTAAGGGGCCCCAGGGTGACTTCTGTTATTATTCTGGCAAGATCCGTTTCAAGGAATGGCTGGAATCTGTGGATCACCATCATCTTGTCTGGGAAACTGTTGCAGAGAACAAACTGAAGAAGTAGATTAAAAGAAGGCAAGGGCCAAAGATCAGTAAAAGAATTATTGTAACCAGAGGCCCAAGCAGGAGTAAGAACCAGGTTACATTTGGTAACAGTTTTGGTACGGGTCCAGATAGAGTCAGTACTTGGCTTATCCTGTCCAAAGAATGGAACCATTTGGCCTGGTCATATATTTTTGACGTCCTTTTCTGTTAACCCAGTGTGATTGTTGTAGGTGTTACAGTCCCAGTTAGAAGGAGTTGGAGGATTGACAACCTGAACATTAATAGACTAAACAGATCTAATTTTTTTTTCCGGGAGAATAAACCTGAGACCCAATATGGACCTGGTGCTTCGGGGAGACCTGTAGCCACGTAGCCAGTTGTCTAGTTTTATCTAAGTAGGTTTTAACCTTTGATGTGTTATTAAAACATAAATAACAGGAGCTGTTGGTCACTACACATGTCCCTTCTTTCTGTTAATGTATGATCTAAAGCAATTTTATTATTTAAAAATGTAGTAGTTACAAAAGGAGACCTTGAAAACGTAAGGTTGTAGCTACCAGCTGTCAGCTGGTATTGTCCTGAGAACGGCCGGTGGCGTCAAGTTTGACACAGCTCATAAAACTTAAGTTCTCAGCAATACAAAGTCTTTTCTGAAATCACGCCCATAGTGTCACCTAGTATTACCTTGGTTGGCTGACTTTTTGACTTTTAATTGTAATTTTTCCCTTAATAGCCAAAGCAGATGTCACCGTTAATGATTTTAATGTTTTTCTAGGTATGAGAAGAGGCAAGAATTAGGGATCAAAAATATCCTTACCTGAAAATATCTAACTATCTGAAGGCCTGTTCTGTCACTTTTTCCCAGAGCACAGAGTGCCTCATTTCTGATTTCCATTCCGAACTCTTTTCATGGGATGTTGAAGGTCAGCAGCTGAAGCAGCTCATGATTTAATCCTTGTAGAGGTAGATGGCGAGTGCCAGTTTCCAGTTGGCAGGGCCCTTTATAATCATAAATTTGAACGTGGTTTGGGTGGCATTTTATGACCATTTTGTACCATGGTGCTAGGAATGTTCATTCCCAGGTCTGGTGAAGATTTTGCTGACAGGCCACTCACTGTGCTATTTATTACTGGACGAGGCCTTGTTATCAGTAGCCAAAAGTCTCTGGACCACCTGTCTTACTAGTCTCTTATGATCCAGGAAAATATTCCCTTTTGTTGCTTCCTCCCATATCTAGAGTTACACTAACAGTCATTGATTTCGTATGAGACTATATATATATCATCATTTTATCAGAGATCAGTCATACATTTGGTAATGTAAGAAACAACAATTTTGTAAAACAGGCAATAAAAAATAATATAGCTAGCAGTATTAGTAAGGTCAGAAGTAAGGGTTTAAGTCAAGAACTTACATTAGGTGCAGCCTAGTACATCCCCAAGTTGTCTGTCTTAGTCTGTTTTGTACCACTTCGTATCTTTAAGGGAAATTATATACATTGGCATTGTCCATAAGACGTTCAGCCTAATTTCCTAATGTTACTAGGCTGGTTATCCTTAGTATAGTCTAATTGTTCCTTTAAACTTAAATGATCATAGCCTGGTGTTAATCTCCAGGTTGTAGATCATGGAGTATGTGACCTTTATCCAAAGGTTGATTATGAAGTTAGGCTTCAGAAAGAAACTTAGAATGTCCCTTTAATAATTTAATTAAATTTTGTAACAATATAATGTTAACAGCAAGGAACTATCTGGGAAGTGAGTCTTAGTAGACACAGGCCTTAATTAACAAAACTAGAATTTAATATTTAGTGAAACATAATCCTTTTTCTAAAATGCCCTCATTTCCACCAAACACAGCCAAGATCAATTTGTTTTCAAAATAAGTTTGGTCCATTGACAGTATAGGCTCCTCCATGCTGACTCTGGTGTAACTCCTCAGGAGTCTCAGACTAAATTCCCAAAAGGCCTCTCAAGGCCAAGAAAGCCATGCCAAAGGCCTGCCATCAGATTTTGCTTAGGTGGATTTCTGTCTTCTAGAGGTCCCTAAAGTATTTTGAGATTCCTTTACATGTCAGGAGGCAGTCTTTTTTATTTACCTGATAAGGCTGTTCATAACCCAAGGATCTCCAATTTCTGGAGGGACCAGGCAAAGAGAAAAATGTTTTAATTTTATCCTCAGGTGTAAATTACCAAATTGTTGTAAGCCATAAGTAACTTGAGGAGAAGGGCTTTTATGTATCTGAAAAACAAAGATTAGAAGTTGGTAATATGTCAGAGTCATAAAAATTAATCATATTTACCAGTTCCTTTAATCCCATGTAATTAATTTTTGTTCTGTTTGAGTCCACTTTTTCCATTAGTTTTGTTGACCTTGCCTGATGATTGAGGATGATAGTTACAGTGATAATTTCAAGAAGTTTGCGTTAAGGCTTATATGATTTGTCTAGTGAAGTGGGTGTCTCGATCACTGGAGGTTGAAGAAAGTATACCCCAAGTGGAAAACACATTTTTTAACCATTTCCTTTTCATTGTGAGGGCATCAGCCCTGTAGCCAGGGAAGGCTTTAACCCATCAAGTAAAAATGGAGTTTGCCAGGGAGCTGGGAAAAGCCAGGTGGCCATCTTGGATTTCCCATAACCCTGTTTAATTTACAGCTATTGTTTACCCATTTTAAGTTTCCTGATTTAGGAGTAGACCATTGCCATGTTACAAGGACATCAGGATGGCAGAGTCTGACAGTCAGGGGTTAATCTTTGTAGAAGCAGAGTGAACTTTATCTACATGTGTCATGATCTTTACAGATTCTGTCATTGTTACCTTTTATTTGACAATGTTCCTCCTGTAATTTAATCTGTCAAATAATCCCAGTTAGTGTAATATTTTTCTGAGATGCCTCAGGGGCCCTGTGAAGTGCCTTGAAGTTAGCTGGAGGTCAGAAGAACTTTAATTAGAATTTGACACTTGGGAAGTTTGTTAAAAAAATATCAAAAAAATATCAAAAAGTTTTAAAACAGTCAAATAGAATCATAGATCATTGTGAAATAATACTTATTTACTCAACCAAAGTAACAAAAGATTTCAAAAGCAAATACAAATCACCTAAAGACAAAGAAATTCACACAGTCTCTTATCAAAAGCAGCATTCCAAGAAAACTTTGTTCTCTTAACAGAGAGAGAAAAAATTCCAGTCTTCATATCTTCTATCACCGACAACATATATTCTACTTGCTTCACACAGTGAAATGCTTCCCTTATCATTTTAGTAGCTTTAATTATGTATTATACTTGTTAACCCTTAAAAACCTTAACCTCTAGTGAAAACCAAGAAGAAAGCAATTGTGAACTGTTTGTCGTATTGGTATTTCCTGATTAGCAAACTTAATATATTCCATAACCTCTAAAAATATGCATTTTCCCAAAGCCCAGTTTCTTTTCTCAATGTAGTACAAGGCATGTGTCTGATAAACCCAAACATCTTTAGTTTCCCTCTTGCGAGAAGACAAAAGTAGGTGAATTTAGATTTGTTCAGCAATCAATATTTCAGTATTTTATCTTAAAAATGATTTAGACGTTTAATGACTTTTTATCATTTGACTTGATTTAGCAAAACTAAAGTTTCAAGGTACCAAAAATCTGGAAAAACTAAAACATAATTATTCCCACACTGTTTACTCAAAAGCTTTTATCCCATACCAAGTTAATTCTCTTGTTGACAAATGTAACAGATACAGTGTGAACTTAATGACTTTCAGTAAACCTAGGTAAAACAAAGGTATTATACTTAATATTGATGACTCTAAAGACATGTCTGTATTAATAAACTTAAACTAACTTTAATATCAGATAGCAATTCAATACTGAATATTTCCCAGATCATGTGAACCTGAAATTTGTTTAGCTTAGTTTCTCTTATATATAGAATTGTTTGATTTATAAGCACTTACTTTTCTTTCAGCCAATTAAATAGAGTTCATTTACGAATTAGCCTCAGCAATATTATCCACAGACAGAGACACATACTGAGATATACATAAATCCAGACAGACAGAGATCTCACAGTTTCTGCTTGAGGTTTAAAATGCCTCTTTGCTTTTTTTTTTCCCTTGGCTTGAAGTTCTACTAATTAACCCAAGGCTGAAGTCTCAGGCAAAGTGGGCTTTGTTTGTCTCTCAAGGACATGATAAGAGTTAACTTCAGGCTTTCTCCTAGGCGTATTTTTGTTCTCTCAGGATCAGAATTCTGAAAAAAAGTATTTTAACAAGCTAGCTTTCTCTAATTGCATATGCAGAAAGAACCAGTTTTGCAATTTCAAAAGGGTTTTATCTTAACCAGTTTTTTCTGGAGTCTAAAGAGTATTGTGGCCACACAGTGTCAAAAAAAAATCATCTTTTTCTGTATTCATAGTTTCATAGCTAGAATTTAGACCAAAGAGTGCTCAAATTGGCCCTAATGACAGAGGCAGACTGGCTGATACATTGTTGTCCCAGGGATACCTTCCATGGTGTTTATGACTAAAAGTGGACAGAAAGAACAAAAAGAACTTAGTGCCCTGGGAGCGTTTCTGAGGGGTGTTTTTTTTTTTGGTTTAGAAGGAGATCCTCCCATGTTGAATAACCTGCAACTGAGAACAGTGCTTCTAGAAATGAAGTCCAGCATCCTGGAAACATTACTAGGAGGCACCTGGAGGAGATTCAGAGTGTCCTCTGAATGTCCTTCAATCTTAATGCTGATGGGCTTTGGAGCATCCTGTACTCCCCCACTGATTTCTAACCAGACATCTCTGGTCAGCTTTGGTTTCTTGCACAGGGTGCCCTCCCTTCTTACCTGGGGTGGACATTAGAACCAGTGCAGAGTGGTTGCCGGTTTTCCCTTAAGCTTTATAGACATCAGATCTCCCCTATGTCCTATAACAAGATTTCCTACTGGGATGTACTCCTCGGGGTTGAGCATTTGTAAAATTTATGACATTATCTGCTGGGAATTGGCCAGCCCAATAGGCTGTCCATAGCAGTGTAAGGGCTGCCAAAGCTTGAGGGGTTGGGGGGTCCGAGAGGTAAAAGGAGGAACTCTTGGAAGAATTGGAGTTGGGAAACATAATTATTTCCAAAGTCATATGCCCTGGTGTTTTTTGTAACAAAGATAAGACCTCAGGGAGCCTGTGCACTCAGCCTGACAAAGACAGCATTGGCAGTTTAGAAATAAAAAGCAAAAGATCTTCTCCCAGGAGGGTGTGAAAATATGTAGTGAAAAACAGACCCTTATGTGCAAGAAAAGTAGGAAAGAAAGGTGCAGGCCAAAGGAGAAGCTAAGGAAGATAGTGCAAGCAGAGGTCTCTAGCCATAGTTGAGCAAGACGTGCAAGTTACCTTGGAAGCAATCCAAGTCATGGCACCAGACGACGTCGGCAGGTGAGAGGACCTTGGTCCTTGTCTTCTTGAGAGAAAAAATTCACAAAAAGACATTGTAAAGCAGGCACAAGATCTATTGGAAGCACAGTATGTGCAAAGAGAACAAAGAACCAGGTTATTTAGAGCAAAGCAAAAATATGCACCCAGAGAAGAGTGCAGGCATCCTCCCTAATGAGGAGCACACCAGAGAGGTGATTTAAATCACTTATATGGAGAGAGTTTTTCCAGGTGTTTGTTTTTCTCTGGCCAGTCATCTTGCTTCGTTTCCAACCTCCGACCTGACCCAGGGTGCTTCTCCATATGCAGGTGCATCTTTTTGCCAAGATGGATTCCAGCGCAGCAGCCTATGGGACATTGACAGCACCTATTATGGGGTAGCGCGCCTCCCTTTTTGACCCCCGAGGAGTCTTTCTGCACATGTGCAGTCAGGGAGGTCTCCTTGACCTCAGGAGTGATAGATGTGGTCATCTTATCTCTCTATTCTGGCAGAGCTCAGCTCCTGCCATTAGCTTTGTCCTTGAAGTGTCTAGGGAACACAAGCTCCAATTTACTCTGCCTGACAAACTTTAACTGTTCAGCCCAGGGGCCCATCTACATCTACCTCCCAGCTCAGAACCACCAGCCAGGATCTGCCGAGAAGCCTTGTTCACGAAGCCGACAGCAGGTTTGGCTGACGTCTTAGCAAGCCTGAGAACCACAGCAGGGGCTGAGATGCATGGGCCAACTTGATCCCCTGAATTCTGGCCTGCAGAGCCTCTCCTGAGCGAGAGAGCCAGGGCTGGGTTGATCTTGGGCCAAGTGGCTGCCTGTGGGGCGGCAGTCTGGTGACTGCTCCGAGGCAATGGGTGGTTTGGGTCGCAGACTCACCAACTCACTGTGTGATCTCTGGCAGGTTGGGACTTGCCTGTTGCGCCCCACCAGACTCCCCAGGCTCCAGGGGGACTCTGGAGGAGAAAAGACCCCTGAAATGGTGTAACTTCTTAATACGAACTTTCTTAGCAAGTGAAAATGTACTTGTTCAGAAATCAAAGTAAATAAGCAACAAGCCTCTAATTTTTTATTTGAGACTTGTTATAATATTTCATATCAATTTGAAATTCACCTAAGGATAAGTAAGTTTTTTTTTAAGTTCTAAATATGTAATATCAAACTTAAACAGTATGAACTTATCACTAATAGAATTTGTACTTATTTTCCAGGCGATTAATGTGGATCTGACTCATATTGAAAATAGAATTGGTGACATTGTTAAATCAGAAAGACATGTTCAGCTAGTGTTGGGACAACTGATAGATGAGTATGTACGATATTTAAGTACACTTTTTTGTTTTCTTTTTTTGTAAGTAAATTTATACTTAAATTTAGAACAGTTGTGGCCACTTCAGCATTTTGTTTAGAACACTTAGTGCTGATTTTCATTGTAAGGATCATTGTACTTAAAAAGTAAGTATTTACTTGTGTGGAGTACTTGGAAATAATATAACTTTTATTTTTTTCTGTTGTTTTAAAGCGACACAAAACATAATTTTTATCATCTTTCCTGTATGAGTTTAACTCTGAAAGCAGAATTGTTCCAAAAATATTAATGAAAATGATTGCAGAATTTTAATTGTTGAAAACAATTTCAGCATTTATTATTTGATTAACCTTACATTTAGTTAAATTGATAAGAAAATTTTCAGAATATGAGTAATGAATGGTGTTTACCTAAACATATTCATTACTTTTGAGGCATACCTTATTGCAACAGGAATTAGACATAATAGATAGAGGAAAATTATTATTCCTAATTGGGTTTTTCCTTTTTTTTTTTTAAACTATTAGGAACTATTTGGATCGGTTAGCAGAAGAGGTAAATGATAAATTACAGGAAAGTGGTCAGGTAACCATATCCGAACTGTGTAAAACCTATGATCTTCCCGGAAACTTTCTGACACAGGTATTTTTTTCTTAATACTATAATATGTCTTTTCAGATAAATAAAAGAATTTTAATGGGAGGGAAGAAACTATACCTTCTTACCATTAATTGATTTTTTGCAAGTGTTTGACTACTGATGTTCTAACAATATATTTGGGGAATACTTAAACATTGATGGCTCTGATGAGATTGTTTAGACGTGATTGTAATCTTCCTGAACCCAGAGACACCCTAAACTTAAGTAGACTTAAGTTCTAGGCCTGCTTTGATGCAGTAGCAGGTATACCATAAGCATATAGGTTTATTTAATGTTCTGATAACAACTGTACAGAAACTTTAACCAGGGTATCATCAGTTCTGATTGCCTAGTTATATTTTAAGAAATATTTTAAGAAATAACTGATGAAGACTATAATTTAGAAGGGGTGCTACTGGCATCTTGTGTGGTAAAGGTCAAGGCTGATGCTAAACATCCTGCAGTGCACAGAACATCCCTTCCCAACAAAGAATTTTCTTGCCCAAAATGTAAGTAGTACCAACATCTTTTGATGTCACCTTTTTTCCTCTAAACTGTCAGTGTGACAGGAAGAAGGACCAAGGAATCACTTATATTCTCTTCATTTTTGGTACTTGTGTCAATACTCAAATCAGATATCTTGATTTATAGTGTAATAACAATGCTACCTGAAAATAGAGGCTAGTTCCCTGTTTGTTTTTTCTTAAAATGGTTTGACATTTTAGAATTATAGAAGTCCATTTGGTACAGTGGAAAGTGCATGGGCTTTGGAGTTAAACAGACCTTGATTTGAATTCTGGCTATGCCACTGCTTAGTTATTCAGTGTCAGGAAAATTATTTCATGTCTTTTGTGCTTCCAGTTACATATCTGAAAATGGGCATAATTGTCTCTTTCATAGATCTCAGTGAGGCTATATTCATGATATATCTACTGAAATGGCTGGCACAGTGGAAGTACTCAATAAATGATGGTTTTGTTTTGTATTTACTGCAACAAATCAGGGAAAAGCCAAATCTCTTTTTAGGTATACTTTAACTTAACAAACCATAATTGCATGAGATTAATTTATAATACAACAGATTTACTCACTCATTTTAGCTGAGTGATTTCTTCTAATTGCATCTAAAATACCATTTAGGGCATAGATCTGTTTTACAAAGCATTTCAGGAGCCTAAGCTCCTGAGCAAATGTATGTAAATCACAGAAGATAAAATCGGCAAATACATGTAAATCACAGAAGGTAAAAAAAAAAAATTTTAGACACTTAAATAAAAGTATCAGAACAGATTCAAATGATTTCTTATAAAATTGTGCTACTGATACATTTTAGAAATATATATAGTTTCTTAATAGTTTCCAGTTTTAATTTTTCTCAGAATCACAGGCAGTATTCTAAAAGCTCATTAAGAAGTTGTTTGGAAAGCATTTTTCTGTACCATAAAAGTATCAGCCAGCTGACTTGAGTAGATTTAACTTGTCCTGGGAAGGCAAATATGTCCAGGCTTATTTTATATGTACCTGATCCCAGTCATAGTGTAGCTGTGGAAAAATACTCTCTTGAGATCACCAAGAAATCAGGTTGTCTGTCAGTATAGATTTCTGGACACAGTTTGTTAATATTTGCATCACAGAAGATAACTTTTCAGGTCTTATGTTTCCCTAGGTCGCAGAATCTTGGAATAACATTTATTTCTCTCTGTTAGTGTTAGAAGCTCCATATAGGATCCTCTCCAAGACCCATGTATATGTCTTGGCTGTCTATGTGTCAGACTGCCTGTATCTAGAAAATTGGTTAATCAATCTCTTTTATTTTACCATAGAAATAGGCCTTATTTTAGCATGTAGCTGAGCCTTTTAACATTCAACTATTTGATTTATTCGATTCTTGTCTCTGCCATAAGATTATGAAGTTTCCTAGATCCTAAGTCTTCATTTTACCTTATATATCTTGTTAATTCATGCTTGCTGAAATTATTCAGTCATATGATTAATACAGCATCAGCATGCAACATGACGCTAGTAAGACTGTACAAATGTAAATGTGTAATTTTCTTTCAAATTAATAAGAATTTTCATCCATCTTTACCCTCAGGCGCTAACTCAGCGACTAGGTAGAATTATTAACGGACACATTGATCTTGATAACAGAGGAGTAATATTTACTGAAGCTTTTGTAGCTAGACATAAAGCACGCATCCGTGGGTTGTTCAGTGCTATTACCCGGTAAGCATATTTTAAATTATGTATATTTTTACATTTGTTTGATTATTGTATGCTTTTTTTTTTTTAAAGCAGAATCTCATTCAGGCCCCTAGTTTATTAAATAGACAGAGGGCAGCTTCTGTGAAATAGGAATGGGGATTCCAGAGCCCTAGAATGTGGCCACACTCTCTCCAACACACATCTCCTTTACTTGCCTACCTTCACCATCCTTATGACCCCAGATGTACTTCTGCAGAACACCCAGATCATATATAAAGTCACCCTGGGATCATGGAAAGAGTATGCAGTCAGAAGTCCTTGGGTCATATCCCTATCACATAGTAACCTTGTGACCTTGAGTAGATAAGTCAGTCAGTCACCTAACTTCTTTGGGCCGCAGATGGGGCTGGATGACTTTAGAACTTTTTTTTTTTACTAAATAACATTCTAGAATTCTAATGAATAACAATTTTACTTTCAAAATCACTTGAACTTAATGTTTTGGCCCTGTGTAACAAACTCCAGTGTGGAATTAAGAAAAACTACATTCTCAATTCTCTCTTTTCTCCTGTGTCATTTAGTTTATCTCAGTGGTTTTTGGGTCCCACCAGCATTTAAATGTCCAGATTTCTCCATTTTAAAACAATCAAACCTCTCTCAACCCCATCCACTCCCTTTACCATCTTGTTTATTCCTTTCCTTAAAGTGAACCTTCTCGAATTGATGTCTACAGTTACTATCTCAGTTTTCTTACCTTTATTCACTTCTCAACTCACCCACCTGGCTTCTACAACTTACGTAGCAATGATGTCAGTATCATTAAATTTAATGGGTATTTCCTGTCCTTGTTTTACTTTATAGCACCATTTAACCCCAATTACAGCTTCCTTCTTAAAATGTTCTCATCTCTCTTTTTTTTTTTTTTTCTTAACACTATACTTTCCTGGTTTCTTTTTACCTCTTTTGGCTGTACCTTATTAGGCTGTACCTTTTCTGGCTCTTCCTCCTTTCACGAGCCTTGAAAGTTTTGTTTCAGGCCATCTTTTCTTCTCAGTCCTGTACTGTCTGCCTAGGTGCTTTTACCTTTCTTCTAAGTTTCAGACTCATACTATCTGTACAGCATCTCTGTTGAAGTGTTTTATTATAAGTGCCTCAAATTCAGCATATTTAAAATAACTCACTACTGTCCCACTTTCCACCTCTTCTGAATTTATTCTTCCACTGGTGTTTCCATTACCAGTAAATATCATCATCAGGTTGGTTTTGCCAGAAAACGGGGAGTCCTTCTTTATGCCATCCTTTCTCTTACCTCCCTTTCCATAACACAACATCTTTTGAATTCATATTTTAAATATTTATGTAATCTTTACTTCTCTGACACCACCATTCTTACCACTTCAGTCCATTTTTTACCTAGACTGTTTCAGGAACTTTCTAACAAGTCCCCCTTCTTCTACTTTTATTACTTTTCAGGACATTTTTTCGTGGCAGCCACAGTGATTTCTTTTTGTCATTCAACAAATCAAAAGCACTCATTGAACACCTAATACATTCAGGGCCCTGGTGGAACAAAAGACTAAAAGGATAGAAGAGAGAGCTTGCAATCTAATGCAACAGTTTTCTTTCTCTCTTTCTTCCTTTTTTTATCTCACACTTACAGAAAAGTTGCTAGAGAACCTTTTTGTTTTTTAATTCTGTCACATTTGAGAGAAAGTGGCTGACATGATGTCCCATAATCACACTTTAGTCTGTATTTCCTACAAACAAGGGCAGCGTCCTATAGAACTACAATACAAACATCAAAATCAGAAAATTGACCGTGATCCATTACTACCATCCAGTCCGTGGGTCCCATTCATGTTTTACCAGTTGTTCCAATAATATTCTTTATACAAAAAGGATCCAGTTCAGAATCACATAGTGCATTTAATTGTCATGTCATGTCTCCTTAGTCACTGGAACACTTACCTTACTTTCATGACCTTGACACTTGAAGATCACAGGCCAGTTATTTCATAGAATATTAAATCTTTTCTTTCTGCTACTTTGTCATATTTATATTCAGGTTATGCATCTTTGGCAGGAATATCACAAAAGTGATTATATGTTCTTGTCATTGAACCCTATCAGGTGGCATACAATTTAGATTTTTCCAGTTACTGATGAGGTGCACTGTGACTTCTTAATAAGGAGATATCTGCTAGGCTTCTCATAAAGATTCTTGTTTCCCTTTATAATTAAGTATTTATGGGGAGGGCAGTTTGAGATCATGTGAGTTACCCTGTTTTTCATCAAATTTTCAGTTTATTCATTTATTAAATCACTGTGGACTTATGGTTTTCTATATTATTCATTGGATTATAATCTATTGTTACCATTATTTAGATTTTCAAATTGGCTCTGATTTAGCTAGTGGAAGGCCTTTCAAGCTGGCTTCTGTGTCCTTTTGACGTGTCCCCATCATTCTTCCAACACTTCTTTCTGGCGCAACAAGAAGTTCCAGGCTCAGTTCATACTTTACCTGTTCCAACCTTGGAATCAGCCATTTCTCCAACGAGCCCTGGTTCCTTTTAGTAGAGTATAGTATTTAGAAACCAAGATCTGGACACTAGGTTGTTTATTGCTGTTTGGTTGTTCCTACTCCCAAGCCCTCTCAGCAGACAAGCTAAGGTATACACGTTACACAATTGTATACACCCCCCTATATATCTATATTTTTGTATTTTTGTTTATCAGGAACCATGAGTTCACACTGATACCTCCAACACTCTAAGTCTTGTTCTAGTTTTCTCCTTTTCCATAATTGTAACTCCCTTCTCTGTCCATGAGAAACCTAGCTCCCATTATCCTTAATGTATTTACTTATTTGATTAATTCCCCTTTATGTGACTGATCTCCCATTTGCTGCTACAGCTCTCTTCCCTATGTGGATGTCTGCTTTACATAGGCTCTGACAGATTCCACCAGATCACCCTTCTAACACAAGAACAGTAGTTTTTTCCAGGAGAGGAACTGAGTAGCTGAGTGATAGGAATGGAGGGGGACTCCGTTTTGTAACTTTTTTGTACCCTGAACGTTTATCACTTAGTCAAAAAAACAAAAATAAACTAAAAGTGTATTTTTCCTATTAACAAATATTTATCCTTTTTCTTTGACTAGTTTTTGTGGTGAGTGTAGTTATCATCTGGTTCAGCAAATAATATTTTCCTGACTCATAGTAGCCCTGAGTTTCTCTGTATGGAGGTATTATCAAACCATGAGAGCAAAAACAAATTTTGAGCCACAAAAGATGTTGCTAGGCTGTGTGACTTCTAGATAGTTCCATTTAAGGTAATGTATCTTCATATTTGCTTCTTAAATACAAGGAACCAACTCAGTTTTCTGGTCTAACTTCAGAGAGAAGACCTGCATCTCTGATTGAAAAGGGTTTATGTTTATTGTTACTATAGGTAGCCAGAAAGAAAGAGCAGGAAGTAGTTAGTGAGAAGAATACTAAGCTACATTGTATTCCAGATTGAAATAATTCAGCAGCTAAGTTTCATTGTACAAAAAAAGCTAGAAATTTTGTGCAATCCAATTAAACTTTTATTGAACACCCACAGTAAGTTATGCACCCAGCAGTTTTAAGATAAAGTTCTTCAAGATGCCCTCTGCATTTTTGTAGGAATGTGTTCAGGTAGAAAGGAACAGAAAACAAAAAACATGAGAAGGTTGTAATAAGATAAACAGGAGAGCAAACTTCACGTAATTGGACCTAATTGGTCCGGGGTGGGGGGGGGGGCTCTAGATAATTCAACTGAAAATTTTAGGTAAAATAATTTAATACAAACCAAATTGATCTATATAGGAATTTGGTAAAAATAATAGTTTAGTCAAAAATCCCCAAACACAGCGGTTTTAAGTATTAATTCATATTTAGACAACTGTTTATGCTCTCCCAGGTTTGTCATAGGGAAAATTTATAACATTTCAAATAATCAACAAGAGAGAATCAAGTAGTTAGAATAACTTAAAAGTCTTTTAGTTATATGTGTAAGAATAAAAACACAGACTAAACCTAAACCAGAGAACTGGTATAATTGGCTTAAAATGAATAGGGATGAAAAAATTGGAGTCAGAAAAAAGTCTAGACCTTTTTTTCAATAGTTTCCTTTACTTAAAATAATTGTAATTATTATAAAAGAAAAGCATTCACAGGGATCTATCCAAAAGAAATGAAAACATATCTCTGCACAAAGGCATGAAACAAATCTTCATAGCAGCATTATTCATAATAGCCCCAAACTGGAAATAATCCAGGTGTCCATCAACTGACAAATGGATACAAACAACAAAATATGGTATATCCATATACCAGTATGCTATTCAGCAACAAAAAGGAGTGAATACTGATCTGTGCTTTATTATGCATGAACCTCAAAGACATGCTAAGTAAAAGAAGCTGGACACAAGAGACCACATACTGACTCCATTTATAAGAAATCTCTAGAAAAGCACACTTGTAGAGGCAGAAAGCAGATCAGTGGTTCCCTAGGTCTACGGGTGGCAACAGGAATTAACTGCAAATATCTGGGAAGGAACTTTTTGGGTGATGGAAACCTTCTAAAACTGGATTGTGGTGTTGGTTGCTCAGTTCTATTAATTTATTGAGATTGTTGAATTGTATACTTAGAATTGGTTAGATTTATATGTAAATTTTGTATATCTCATTAAAGCTGTTCAAAAAAAAAAAAAGAAATGGGGCTTCCCTGGTGGCACAGTGGTTGAGAGTCCGCCTGCCAATGCAGGGGACATGGGTTCGTGCCCTGGTCCAGGAAGATCCCACATGCCGTGGAGCGGCTGGGCCCATGAGCCATGGCCACTGAGCCTGCGTGTCCAGAGCCTGTGCTCCGCAACAGGAGAGGCCACAACAGTGAGAGGCCTGCATACCGCAAAAACAAAACAAACAAACAAAGAAGTATATAATCATTATAGAAAAGACTGATAAGCAAAAGAGAAATTAAAGTGGATTTCTCCCAGTCATACACCCTAACTGGAATACAGCATTCAGTTTCCTTTCAGTATGTTCGTGATCTCATTTTTCTTCAGAAATGGAATCATATAACATTCACTGACTTCCCAGGTGAGGGGAGCCTCACAGACAGAAAAAATAGAATGAACAGGAAATTAACATACAATAAAGGGCAAGACAGATAGTCAAGAGTCACCAAATTTGAGGTGAAATTTTGGTGGGAAAGCAAATTGATCACAGAATGGGAAGACAGATCAATTACCTGGTATTTCAATAGCATAATTCTGCTTAAGGATGTAAAATTTGGTGCAGTTTTTTTTTTTTTAGTTGATTTACAGTGTTGTGGTGGTTTCTGGTGTTCAGCAAGCAATTCAGTTATACATATATATGTGTATATATATTTTTCTTCATGTTCTTTTCTATTATACTTTATTACAGGATACTGAATATAGTTCCCTGTACTATACAGTAGGACCTTCTTGTTTATCTATTTTATATATAGTAGTTTGTATCTGCTAATCCCAAACTTCTGATTTATCCCTCCCCCACCCCTTTTCCCCTTTGATAACCATAAGTTTTCTATGTCTGAGTCTTTCTGTTTTGTAAATAAGATCATTTGTATCATAGTTTAGATTCCATATGTAAGTGATGTCATATGGCATTTGTCTTTCTCTGACTTCACGTTGTATGATAATCTCTAGGTCCATCCATGTTGCTGCAAATGGCAACATTTGATTCTTTTTTATGGCTGAGTAATATTCTATTGTGTGTGTGTGTGTGTGTGTGTATATATATCACATCTTCTTTATCCATTCATCTGTTGATGGACACTTAGATTGCTTTCACATCTTGGCTATTATTAATAGTGCTGCTATGAACATTGGGGTGTGTGTATCTTTTAAAATTAGAGTTTTTGTCTTTTCTGGATATATGCCCAGGAGTGAGATTGCTGGATCAAAAGGTAGCTCTATTTTTAGTTTTTTAAGGAACCTCCATACTGTTTTCCACAGTGGCTGCACCAGTTTACATTCCCACCAACAGTGTAGGAGGGTTCCCTTTTCTCCACACCCTTTCCAGCATTTATTATTTGTAGACTTTTTGATGATGGCTATTCTGACCCATGTGAGGTGATACCTCATTGTAGTTTTGATTTGCATTTCTCCAATAATTAGTGATGTTGACCATCTTTTCGTGTGCCTATTGGCCATCTTTATGTCGTCTTTGGAGAAATGTCTATTTAGGTCTTCTGTCCATTTTTGATTGGGTTGTTTGGTGTTTTTTGTTTTTTTTTTAAATTGAGCTATATAAACTGTATATTTTGGAAATAACTCCTTGTTGGTCACATTGCTTGCAGACATTTTCTCCCAGTACGTAGGTTGTCTTTTCATTTTGTTTATGGTTTCCTTTGCTATGCCAAAGCTTATCAGTTTGATTTGGTCCCATTTGGTTATTTTTGCTTTTATTTCTGTTACCTTGGGAGGCTGATCTAAGAAAACATTGCTACAATTTATGTTAGATAATGTTTTGCCAATGTTCTCTTCTAGGTGTTTTATGGTGTCATGTCTTATATTTAAGTCTTTAAGCCATTTTTGAGTTTATTTTTGTGTATGGTATGAGGGAGTGTTCTACTTTCATTGATTTACATGTGGCTGCCCAGCTTTCCCAGCCCACTTGCTGAAGAGACTGTCTTTTCCCCATTGTATATTCTTGCCTCCTTTGTTGAAGATTAATTGACCATAGGGGTGTGTGGGTTTATTTCTGGGCTCTCTTTGTCTTCTGTTATTGTTGTTTTTGGCCGTGTGGCTTGCGGGATCTTAGTTCCCTGACCGAGGATTGAACCTGTGCCCTTGTCAGTGAAAGCACAGAGTCCTAACCACTGGACCACCAGGGAATTCCTTGGGCTGTCTTTTCTGTTGCATTGATCCATGTGTCTGTTTTTGTGCCAATACCATGCTGTTTTGATTACTGTAGCTTTGTAGTATTGTCTGAAGTCAAGGAGGGTTATGCCTCCTGCTTTGTTCTTTTTCCTCAGGATCGCTTTGGCAATTCTGGGTCTTTTATAGTTCCATATAAATTTTAGGATTATTCTAGTTTTGTGGAAAATGTCATGGGTAATTTGATAGGGATTCCATTAAATCTGTAGATTGCTTTGGGTAGTATTAATATTTTAACAATATTAATTCTTCCAATCCAAAAGCATGAGATATCTTTCCATTTCTTTGAATCATCTTCAGTTTCCTTTGTTAATGGTTTGTAGTTCTTAGCATATAAGTCTCTCACCTCCTTGATGAGGTTTATTCCTAAGTATATCTTTTTTTGATGCAGTTTTTAAAGGGAATTTTTTTTACTTTGCCTTTCTGATATTTCATTGTTAGTATAAAGAAATGCAACAGATTTCTGTATGATAATCTTGTATCCTGCTACCTTGCTGAATTCATTTATCAGTTCTAGTTTTTGTGTGGCGTCTTTAGGATTTTCCGTATATGGTATTATGTCATCTGCTTATAATGATAATTTTACCTCTTCCCTTCCAATTTGTGTACCTTTTATTGCTTTTTATTGTCTGATTGCTGTGGCTAGGACTTCTGATACTGTGTTGAACAGAAGTGGTGACAGTGGGCATCCTTGTAGTAAATTTCAGCGGGAATGCGTTCAGCTTTTCACCGTTGAGTATTATGTTGGCTGTGGGTTTGTCATAAATAGCTTTTATTATGTTGAGATATGTTCCCTCTGTACCCACTTTGGTAAGAGTTGTTATCATGAGTGGATGTTGAATTTTGTCAAATGCTTTTTCTGCAGCTATTGAGATGATCACGTGGTTTTTGTCTGTTCTTTTGTTTATGTAGTGTATCCCATTGATTTGCTATGTTGAACTATCCTTGTGAACTTGGGATGAATCCCAATTGGTCATGGTGTATGATCTTTTTTATGTGTTATCGGATTCGGTTTGCTAATGTTTTGTTGAGATTTTCTGCATCTACATTTGTCAGAGACACTGGTAATTTTCTTTTTTGGTGGTATTTTTGTTTGGTTTTGGTATCGGGATGATGGTGACTTCATAGAATGTCTTTGGGAGTGTTCCCTCCCCTTCAGTCTTTTGGAAGAGTTTGAAAAGGATCGGTATAAGTTCTTTGTATGGTTGGTAGAATTAATTCCCCAGTGTAGCCATCCCGTCCTGGACTTCTGTTTGCAGGGAGTTTTTTTTATTACAGATTCTGTTTCACTTCTAGTGATCATTCTGTTCAAATTAGTTTGTTTCTTAATTCAGTTTTGGAGGACTGTATGTTTCTAGAAACTTGTCCATTTCTTCTGGGTTGTCCAATTTGATGGCATATAATTGTTCATAGTATTCTCTTATGGTTTTTGTATTTCTGTGGTATCAGTTGTTATTTCTCCTCTTTCATTTCTTATTTTATTTAGTTCTCTCTTTTCTTCTTGGTGAGCCTGGCCAGAGGTCTGTAGGTTTTGTTTACCCTTTGAAAGAACCAGCTCTTGATTTTATTGATTTCTTTTTTTTTAATTGCAGTATAGATTTACAGTGGTGTGTTTCAGGTGTACAGCAAAGTGATTCAGTCACATGTATGTATATGTATATGTGTGTGTATATATATTGTTTTTCAGACTCTTTTCCCTTATAGATTATTACAAAATATTGAGTATAGTTCCCTGTGGTATACAGTATGTCCTTGTTGTTTATCTATTGATATTTTATGTATAGTAGTATGTATATGTTAATTCCAAGTTCCTCATTTATCCCTCCCTCCTACCTTTCCCCTTTGGTGACTATAAGTTTGTTTTCTATGCCTGTGGGTCTATTTCTGTTTTGTAAATAAGTTTATTTGTATCATTTTTTTTTTTTAGATTCCACATATAAGCAATATCGTATGATATTTGTCTTTTTTGGCTTATTTCACTTAGTATGATAATCTCTAGTTCCATCCATGTTGCTGCAAATGGCATTATTTCATTTTTCTTATGGCTGAGTAATATCCCATTGCATGTGTGTGGGTGTGTATGTATATCTGTCACATCTTCTTTATCCATTCATCTATCAATGGACATTTAGGTGGCTTCCATGTCTTGTGTATTGTAAATAGTGCTGCAATGAACATTGGGATGCATGTATCTTTTTGAATTATAGTTATGTCCAGTTATATGCCCAGGAGTGGGATTACAGGATCATATGGTAGCTCTAGTTTTAGTTTTTTTAAGGAACCTCCATATTGTTCTCTATAGTGCCTGTACAGATTTACATTCTCACCAACAGTGTAGGAGGGTTCCTTTTTCTCCATACCCTCTTCAGCATTGTTGGTAGATGTTTTTGATGATGGTCATTCTGACTGGTGTCAGGTGATACCTCATGGTAATTTTGATTTGCATTTTTCTAATAATTGGCATTGTTGAGCGTTTTTTTCATCTGTATTGGCCATCTGTATGTCTTTGGAGAAGTATCTGTTTAGATCTTCTACCTGCTTTTTGATTGGGTTGTTTGTTTCTATTTTTTTAAATCTCTTTTATTTATTCCCTCTCTGGTCTTCATTATTTCCTTTCTTTTTCTGACTTTAGGTTTTGTTTTTTTCTTTTAATTCTTTTAGGTGGTAGGTTAGGTTGTTTATTTGAGATTTTTCTTATTTTTTGAGGAAGGCCTGTATTGCTGTGAACTTCCCTCTAAGGACTGCTTTTGCTGCATGCCATAGATTTTGTATGGTTGTGTTTTCATTGTCAGTTGTCTCAAGGTATTTTTAAATTTCCTCTTTGATTTCATCTTGACCCATTGTTTTTTTAGTAGCAGTTGTTTAGTCTCCATGTAATCGTTTTTTTTCTTGTTTTTCTTTCTGTGGTTGATTTCTAGTTTCATGCTGTTGTGGTCAGAAAAGATACTTGAAATAATTTCTGTCCTTTTCAATTTGTTGAGGTGTGTTTTGTGTCCTTGTATGTGGTCAGTCCTAGAGAATGTTCCATGTGCACTTGAAAACAGTGTGTATTCTGGTTTTATTGGATGTAATGCCCTGAAAATATCAATTAAGTCTAACTATTCTAATGTGTCATTTAGGATCTCTGTTGCATTATTGATTTTCTGTCTGGAAGATCTATCCATTGATGTGAGTCTGGTGTTAAAGTCTCCTACTATTAGTATTTGTTTTATGTATTCAGATGCTCCTATATTGGGTGCATATATGTTAAAGAGTATAATATCTTCTCCTTGTATTGATCCTTTTATCATTATTCAGTGCCCTTGTTTATCTTTTTTTATGGTCTTTGTTTCAAAGTCTGTTTTCTCTGATATGAGTATTGCTACCCCCGCCTTTTTGTCACTTCCATTTGCATGATACATCTTTTTCTATCCCTTCACTTTCAATTTATGTGTGTCATTTGCCCTAAAGTGGGTCTTTTGTAGACAGCATGTTGTAGGCTCTTGCTTTTTTATCCAATCTGCCACTCTTTGACTTTTGATTGGAGCATTTAGTCTATTGACATTTAAGGCAATTATTGATAGATATGTATTTGTTGCCATTTTAAACCTTGTTTTCCAGTTGATTTTGTATTTATTTGTTCCCTTCTTTTTCTTTTTGTCTTCCTATTGTGGTTTGATGGTTTTCTTTTGTATTATGCTTTTGTTCTCTTCTTTTTGTTTTTTGTGAATCTATTGTATGTTTTTGATTTGTGATTATGCTGTTTTTCAAGTATGTTAACCCATTCCTGTATCTACTTGCTACAAACTGGTAGTCATATGGGCTCAAACACATTCTAAAAAAAAAAAATCTGTATTTTCTTACTTTTCTCCCCCGTATTTTTTGATTTCGATGTCCTCTTTTGCACCTTCATGTTTATCCTTTTGCTGTTCATTGTAGTTAATATCGCTTTCACAATAATTTTTTAAAAATCTGTGTACTGGCTTATTTAAGTGATTTACTTTCCAGTTGTGATATTCTTTTTCTTTCCTACAGATTCTTCTTTTCTATTGAGAGAAGACCTTTCAATATTTCTTTTAGGATAGATTTAGTATTGCTGTATTCTTTCAGTTTTTGCTTGTCGGAGACATTCTTTCTGTCTCCTAAATGATAATCTTGCTAGGTAGAGTTTCCTAAGTTGTAGGTTTTTCCCTTTCAGGACATCGAATATATCTTGTCACTCCCTTCTGGCCTGAAACGTTTTTGTAGAGAAATCAGCTGATAGGCTTAAGTAGGTTCCCTTTGTAACTAATTCTTTTGTTTTCTCTTGCTGCCTAGAAACCTCTCTTTATCTTTTAACTTTTGTCATTTTAATTATAATATGTCCTGTTGTGGGTTTGTTTGGGTTCATCCTTTTGGGACCTTCTCTGCTTCCCATACCTGGATATCTGTTTCTTTCCTTAGGTTTGGAAGTTTTCAGCCATAATTTCTTCCAGTACATTTTTGATCCCCTTTTCTCTTTCTTCTTCTGGGATCCCTATGATGTGTAGATTGGCACACTTTATATTATCCCATAGGTCTTATATATTGCTTTCATTTTTTTTCATTTGTCTTTCTGTCTGCTGTTCTTATTGGGTAATTTCCATTATTCTTTCTTCCTAATCATTTATTCATCTGCATCATTCAGTTTGCTGTTTATTGCCTTTAGCTCAGCTTTCATCTCAGCAAATGGGTTTTCTAATTTTTCTTGGTTTCTCTTTATAGTTAGTAACTAGTTCCTTGTTACAGTGATCTGCATTTCTATTGATAGCCTTTCTTAATTCCTTCAGTAGTTTTATTACCTCCTTTTTGAACTCAGGGTCTAGTAGACTGGAGAGGTGTTTCATTTTTTGTTCTTTCAGGGGAGTTCTCTTGATCTTTCATTGCATTTGGCTCCTCTGCTTCATTTTACTTATATTTCTCTTACTGTAAGAGTTTAGGAGAAACAGTTATCTACTGTGGTCTTGGAGGGCTGTTTTTATGTCGGAGCATCCCCGTGTACCCTGCATGAATCTAATATTTTTGGTGTGAGAGCTGTTTTTAGTGTGGGGCCCTGCCACATCTTTTCTCAGTATGTGCTGGCCATTATCCCATTGATGGGGGTGTGACTGGTGTTGTGGTGACCAGAGCCTGCAATGGATATTGAGCAGGGCATCCTCTTTGCTCTGTGGTTGTCACAGCCCTGTTGGGGACAGGGTCTGCTCACCAGTTGTTGGAGTAGAAGCCCCCAGATACATTTCTAAGCTACTGCAGTGTGAGATAGGCAAGACTGGAGTGCTCCCGCTGGGAGAAAAGCCACTGCCTGTTCCTCCACAGGAGCTGTTTGCCGGGAGGGCATCTGTGGTGTTGCCTGTCACTCGTGCAGTCTCACAAAGTATGCTCTTGTTGGCACTGCCCCGGCCCCTCCTCAATCATGGGAATGCAGGCAGTCGACCTGTGTGACCTTCGGGCGCTGTGCTCACAAAACCAGCAGCACAGATCCACTGAAGTCAGGCACCTGAACTGTCATGGTCGCACACCTGGACCTGCCCTGGGAGCTACAGAATCAGCCCAGACCCCAGCTCCACCTCCACGTATGCATGCCCACAAAGCTTGCAGCTGCTAATGCCAGACTTGCCCCAGCCACAGGATCGCCAGTAATCTGCTTGGATGTCCCACAGGTGCTGAGCTTACAAAGCCACCAGCAGCGGCATAAATCTGCAGATTGATCAGCTGCTGGGACACAGCTCAGATTTCAGCCCCACCTCCAAGTGTGGGCAGCACTCCCGGGCTTGCATGCTCCCAGAGATCATAGAGGCAGAGCCACACCTGCTGTGAGCACGCAGAGATTGAGGCTGCTCTGGTGGGGCCTTGCCCCTCCCTTTGCTTGAGGGTCACCCCATTAACAGTGGGGCGTCTATGGCAGACCCAGGCTCAGTCCTGTGTGCACCTCCTGTTGCAGCCCAAAGCATACTCCACCCCCTTCAGGCTGTCTCTGCACAGCGAATCCCAGTCCTCTCCCCAGGTCTGTCCCCTGAAGCCCAAGTTTCAGCACCTAGCCCCCATGCCCACTAGCAGACATGCGTCTGGCTGGGGAGTACAGCAAGGTGGTCAGGACCGTCTGTGCCAGCCTCTGTTCTGCCTGTGGCAGGCTGGTTGCTGCATTCTCCTCTGAGCCCCTGAAGCTGTCTTGCTGGCCTGGCTGATGTTCCAGTCAGTGAAGGGAGTTCCCAGTGTGAGGGAACCTTCCCTCTTTCACAGGTACCTCCCAGGGACGTAGATCCTGTCCCAATTCCTTTTTTTTTTTTTCCTACCCAGTTAAATGGTGATCTTTCTTGCAACTTTGTTTGTATGAGATCTGCCAACATTCAGTAGGTATTCTGTGAGAATTATTCCACATGTAGATGTATTTTTGATACATTTATGGGAGGAGGTGAGCTCCACGTCCTTCTATCCCGCTGTCTTGATCTGTGGTGCAATTTTTGCCTTCATTTTTTTCTTCTAAATTAATTTGTTTTTCATAAACTAATCATCCTAGTTTTTTTTAAATTCATAAGTATGTGTAACTCTATGATGAGTAAAATGTTTTTTTAATTTTTTTTCCTTTCCATAAAGGCCTACAGCAGTGAATTCTTTGATTTCAAAATATGGATTTCAGGAGCAGCTTCTTTACTGTGAGTTTGCTTTAAAGTATATATCACTTAATTAGCTGTTGAAGAGACTAAATGTAAAACTTAACTAATTTTAATGTTTTTGCCTCTTTTAATCTTAAAACTTATGTAACTAAAATATTTCTAGGGGGCTTCCCTGGTGGTATAGTGGTTGAGAATCTGCCTGCCAATGCAGGGGACACGGGTTCGATCCCTGGTCTGGGAAGATCCCACGTGCCACAGAGCAACTGAGCCCCGTGCGCTAAAACTACTGAGCTTGTGCTCTAGAGCCTGCAAGCCACAACTACTGAGCCCGCATGTTGCAACTACTGAAGCCCGCGTGCCTAGGGCCTGTGCTCTGCAACAAGAGAAGCCACTGCAATGAGAAAGAAGCCTGCACACCACAATGAAGAACAGCCCCCACTCGTGGCAACTAGAGAAACCCCGCGTGCAGCAACAAAGACCCGACACAGCCAAAAATAATTAAATAAATTTATTAAAAAATATACATTTCTGGTTGGGAAGTTTCTCTATACCAGTTTTCATATACGTGTCTTGTTATACCCACCAAACATTTAGTGTTGGGTACCTCAAGGGGAGTGGAATAAAAAAAAATTGTGTGTGTATAAAATACTCTGTTATGCATATGCATATAGAGATTTAAAATTTTGGGATTAAGAATAATTTTTACTTTGTTTCTTACAGATTTTTACTACATTTTCTTATGAAAGTAGTGTTTGGCTAAAAAAATTTTTACAAAAGGCTTATAGACATTAAAAATAAATTCGTAGCATTCAAACAGTACAGTAATATCTTCAAAATAATTTTGGTCCATTGACTATTTTGTGTTTTTGTGAAACTCTTATGAGATTTCGAAGGTTTTTTTAAAGCTTGGCTGGAGTAATTTTTAAAAGCAGCGACAATCTTTCAACTCAGGTATCTGTGCAAATATAAAATTAAAATGAATAATGGAAAAGAAATTTAAATACAGAACCAAAAATTAATTTTTGTTCACTATATTTTTCAGAATATGGAGTTCAATTTAAATTTTTAAAGACAAATTTAAAATTAAAATGTGACATATTTCTGAATTTCCATAATCGGAGTTGGTGAAATTTCATTATAATGTAAAGTTCTTCAAGTAATAACTGATAAATTGATAACTTTGTTTGAATTTAGCTTGGGTTTGTGTTGTACAATCACACAAAATTTAAAATTATGTGCTGCAGTCAATTGTGAAATCTAGACCTTTCTGATGTACTCTAATTTACTCAGCATTGGAATTCTGAAATTCATATGTAAACTAATTTTTATTTCTGTTAAAAGCTAACTTTCCTGAATCATTCTTTGTGCCAGACATCTTTTGACTGTTCTTGTTGGTTCACTTAGGAATAACTCCTTTCTATCTGCTTTGTCTCTTTTTAGGGGATTTTGATATTTAAAACAACAAAGTGTGTAGTCAAATGTTATGGTTTAAATAAAAATCATAAATTTGGTGTTAATGGCAGGCACTAGTAGGTGGCAGAGTTGAGGTTTGGACTTAGGCTATCTGGGTCCATATCCATCCTCTTAACCATGGCATTATATTTCTGTTATAGGTAGGATTAAAATGTGTTCCTTCAGTTTAAACAGTGGAAAAGTAATTAATTTATACAGATTTTCATGGCTTTATTTCACACTGTTGATTCTAATAGGATCCAGGTGTCTTGATTTTTCTAAATATGAGGAAATTGAACTTGGTAACACTAGTGATTGTGTATTATCTATTCTCAGAGTGTGTAATTGTCTACTTTTAATCATGAGATAAATATTGGCATTTTTTCCCCAAAATTAGACTAAAAAATTCAACATTAATATTAATTAGTTTGTATTACAGTTCAGCATCTTTAGCTAGTTACCAAAATTTCCTGAATTTATGACCTGAGTATTCTCATAAATGGCAGGAAAGTTTTGTCTAAAATATAATGTCTTTATTTAGTATGAAATTTAAATTTCAAATTGCTTTTTTAAAGGGTAAGAATAACTAAATTGTGAAATTTTAGTGTTTTACTTTTTGAGATTTTTACCTGCTCTGATTTTTTTCTGTTTGTTTGCTTCTCTTTTAAGCTGTTCTTGAGGAACTTGTTAATAATGGACGCTTACGAGGCACTGTGGTTGGTGGGAGACAGGATAAAGCAGTGTTTGTCCCTGACATTTACTCCAGAACACAAAATACTTGGGTGGATTCTTTTCTCAGGCAGAATGGCTATCTGGGTAACTTTTTTTCTTTTTAACTAAAAATCATTTCTAATATTAAACACATTCTTAGAAAGATTGTACTAGCCCTGGGAGTACACATGTACTTTACTGTTGGCCAGCAGACTATAATGGTTCTTTTTGAGTATAAAAGTAGTCATCACACTGTAGGTTTGTGTGGGTCATGTTAACTGAGTTTAATTCCATAGTTATTGAACAGTTGTAATGTAGAAAGGCCAGAAGCCGGTATTGATTGTTACAAGCCTTCTAGTAATGTGATACTATATGTGATACTTCAGGTTCTTTTTAATTCATGAAAAGTAATTATATTTATTATATCTTGTAACTTATGAAGTTGCTTGGTTTTTTAGTTACATAATCTTAGAAATATTTTATTGCTGTCAGTTTTACAGTGTTCATTTTTATTAGTTATCCAGTACTTCAGAAACATAGAAGTTATTCTAAATTTTGTTTCTGAGGTTCCATCATTTGGATAAAGTAGACTAATTGAATTTAATCATTAAAACAAGTAGCATATATATATAAAACTCAGTTTGATCAATTTCATAACCCAAGTCAAACTATGTAAGGGATCAGTTACCTATAAATAAGTCAGTGTTCAGTTTAAATGTGTGCTAGAATGAATACTGGCTTGGCTTATGTTTTCTTGACTTTCTACAATGTGCCTTCTCAGTTTCTTCAGCCAAGGACTTGGATTAGAATTTTGTTGTAATTAATTTCCTTAAATATTATTATTTGAGGACAGAGGGTGCATGGTAGATATCTCTTAATAACTTTAATGGCTGCAAATTTAAGTCTTAAATTTTTTACTTTTGTTTTATATGCTAAATCTTTTACTAGTGTAAATTAGACTAGAGATTGCTTTGTCCTCAGTTGTCTAATGAAACATTTGAAAAATAAGTTCCATTCCTTTAGTTAACTATAATCAAAATTCCAGTTTTTGTTTCTCTACTTAAATCATTACATTCCGTTATCCTCATTTCTACTTTTATTGCTCTTTAGTCCTCATGTTTCCCTTTGACCCCTCAATTGGAGAGAGATAAAGCTGAATTAATGAAGTACTTGATCCAATTTTTCTACAAATATGTTTAGTAATAAAAATTTGGGAAGGTAACATAACCAGGGAATAGGCTATGGTACACTTCTATGTTTTATTCTTAAAAAACTCTATTAGTATACAGTGCATTCACAAAGAATAGATTTTGGTAGAACTTAACTTTTTCTGAGGTTTCTAAAAGGTGTGAATGATGATTCTATTCCAACCTCATGATGTATTTCTAGAATTTGATGCTTTGTCCAGACTTGGAATCCCAGATGCTGTGAGCTACATAAAGAAAAGATATAAGACTACACAACTCTTATTTTTGAAAGCAGCTTGTGTTGGTCAAGAACTTGTGGATCAGGTGGAAGCGTCAGTAGAGGAAGCCATCAGCTCTGGAACATGGGTTGATATTGCAGTATGTTTTATCTTTTTCTTCTTAATTTTCCTTTAAACCAGTGACAACTGATACTTCACTAGTATATGGCCATTTTAAGAATTAGGATGTAGCTTTCAGGAAGGATACTTTCATGGTTGGTGGGGGGAGGAGGGGTATTAATGAAAATGTTAATTTCAGATAGTAGAAAGAGCTAAGAAGAAATGTATTTTGGAGGCAAAGTTATCAGGACTTGAAGTTGGAATGTTTGTGAGTTTTTGAGAGGAACTCAGTGTGACTTATAGGTTTGGGGCCTGATCAGCTGAATGGAGAGTGGTTCCATTAATTGAGATGGGGGAGCAATGGGGAAGAGAAGATGGGAGCTGGGAGTCTGGGGGCAGGAGGCGCAAACCACGTTGTTTTGAACAGGACATGTTAAAATATGAGATGCCTGTTAGGTATATGAGTGGGGGGAGGTTAGGGAAGCAGTAGGATATGTGATTTCAGAGTTCGGAGTGAGGATAAAGTAGAAATACAATTTGGGAGGTTGTCAGCATATAGAGGGTTTTGAAACCATTGGACTTAACAAGATCACTTAGGGAGAGAATACATATAACAAATGGTTTATCTGTATTATATTGCATTTATACTTTGTTTTCATTTTGTTTGTAATTCTAGCCTCTGCTACCCAGTTCCTTATCAGTGGAAGATGCTGCAATATTGCTTCAACATGTGATGAGGGCACTCAGCAAACAGGCTTTAGCTGTAGTCTTTAGCGATACTATTGTAGTCAGTGAAAAATTTATAAGTGATTGTACAGAACTGTTCAGTGACCTGATGCACCAAAAAGCTGAAAAGGTATGCCAAATTTCCTTTCACCTACTAATTTTAATAGTACTTTCACATTAGAATCATCTGATGACTTTTGAAAAATGAGGTAAGCAGTATACCCAAAACTGAACACTGTGTTGTTTCATACGTTATTTTCCTTCAATGCATCATTCCTTTTTATTTCCTCTCCTGGATTTGTTTTTCTCCTTCTTCATTCCCATCAGAACATAGAAGTTAGAACTTAGGAAGCTGCTTTTATAAATTGAAATCTTACAAATGAAATTATGTATTTCACACTTAAGTCACCTGAGGGTATTGGCCCAACATTAAAATCCATAAAAATGATACCTGTGGATTATATGCATAAATGTATAGTATATTTATCAATCAGTACACATTATATTTACTAAATCTAGCAAAGCCTCATAATTTGACCTATTTGGGATATACCAACGGGATAACTTATTGAGGAAAGAAATTGTTACTATTAAAATTTATTAGTTCCTCAGAGCAACTGCTATGGAAGTGTTTAGAAGCAGAGGTCATGCCAGGTCTGCTTTAATGACTGTTCAATTCATGTTTCTGGTTAGCAGCACCCTCATTATAAAGCTTGCTCATAAAATAGGTAGAAAAAGCCCATTTATATCTCAGACTGTTAATAAATTCATGAGGGCTTATTAAATATATAAATTATATTTATCTATATTCCTTTTAAGCTCCTTAATAGTCTTAAAAATGATATAACTTTTCTACCTTTGGCCTGCAAAGCATCAGAGAGGAGTAAAAAGTACACAGGATTGATATCAGTAAACCTGAGGTCTAATTTCAACTTGTTTACTCTGTTTGCCTTTGACAAATAGACTTCCAGTTTCCTCATCTTCAGAGAAAAGGATGGTGATGCCCACTCTCACAAGGATAAATATAAATTAAGGAGCAATGTAAATAAAATGTTTAGTACATGTTAGCTACCAGTTACTAAATGACTACATTATTATTTTCATTTGAGACCCTTTACTAAAATAAAAATTTAACACATTGATTTTTTTTTTCTTGTGCTCCTCCCTCCAACCACAAAAATAAATTCAGGAAAAAAAGTGATTTTTTGTTTGAACTGTTAACATTCTTAACATTTCTTTGCAAAACTGAAAAGCAAATATTTTTAATGTGAAAATGTATGTTTGTCACTACAGATTTAGAACTCTTTCCCATGATAAAGAATCAGTTTCTCAAATTGGAAATAGTTCATTGTTCCTAACATAAATTTATAAAAAGCAAAGATCAAGAATGAGTCCAGAGGGGAAAAAAGTTCACATGCCTAAGTATGCAACTCATATGTGATCATTATGGTGGGGTGGGGATGGAGATTTCATTATCTTTCTAGTAATCTCAGGTATCCAAGTGGCACTGGACCTTGGGAGTCTTAAAAAGAGAGGTAGCAAGGATCATCCGTTAAGCAGTGCTAAAGTCAGCCAATAACAGTTGAAGAGGATTACATCTGATGCTGTGTGATCAGCTGTTCAGTGATAGGATAAGATTTCTCATTAGCTGGTAATAAATACAAAAAGTCAAGAACAGCAAGGGAAGAGACTTATTTGGGGCCTGGAGAAACAATCTCAGAGTGGCAGCTGAGACAAAGCTCTATAGTTCTTAGCAATGAAACCAAACAAGAACAGTTAGGATGTGAGTATAAACAACTTTTATTTTATGCTTTTTGTAATGTTATATATTGTTGCCTACAAAAAATAAGCATGTTTTATTTCAGGAAATGAAAAATAATCCTGTTCATTTAATCACTGAAGAAGATCTGAAACAAGTCTCCATTTTAGAAAGCGTTAATACAAGTAAAAAGGATAAAAAAGATGAACGAAGGAGGAAAGCAACAGGTAACAAATTATTATTAACAAGATTCAAGATGAGTTTATTTGTTGCAGTGAACTTTGCACTTATCAGACCTTTTGAAAGGCCTTTTATTTGGTTGATTCACCTTTAACTGTTAATATTAACCAAATCTTTTGCTAGTGAATTAACTTTTAATTATGAAAATATTGGTGATTATTTAGTTTCATAAGCTAATTTCATGATCTCCTGTTCTCATTCTTTTATGTTCCTGCTCCAGTAGCTTTTCTTTTCTTTCTTGATTCTCAAATTTTGCAAGTTTGTGTTCACCTCAAGGCCTTTGCACAAGCTGTTCCCTCCCAAGCTTCAAGTAACTGTTTCCTTCTTGTCATTAAGAGCTCACCTTTAAATGTCAGTTCCTCACAGAGGCCTCCCTAACCACCCAGAATAGTATATACAGTCACTCTCCATCGGATTATCCTCCCAGGTTTTTTTACAGCACTTTTATCACTGTGATGTCTTTTATCATTTGGGAGTCTGCTCCATCTCATTTATTGTTTCCCTAGTACTCAGAGCACTCCTTGGCATATTTTAAGTGCTCCATAAATATTTATTGAGTGAATGAATTTCCCAAGGACTTTTAAAAATTCTTTTAATTGAGAGTCACTGGAAATTATCCTAGGTAGCACTGGCATACTAGTAACTTGCATTTGGAAATTAACATGTATTTTCCATACTTTTTATAGTAGGAATAATTTTATTAGTGCTGTATCAGGGTTAAAGAAATTAGATATTCAACATATTTCATTACTAAATACAGCTATATTAAACACGTTATAAAAACTTCATTTGCTGTGGGAATTCACTATATCTTTGAGATTCCTTCCTCTTCAAAAACCTTTTTCTACAAAGTCTTTCAGTAATATTTTGAAATTTCTGTTCTAGGAAAACTACATAGTAAATTACCGCAATAAATCAATAATATTCATAAGCATGCATATTTTGTTATTTTAAGATATAATTATAAATCCACCTTAATTAATTGATTGCACTTACGTCAGTAAAACTAGTCTGTTTTATATCCTTCTAAAAATTCAGGTTCATCTGGTGTTTTGTTCTGATAGTGCTGTTGTTTTATAATAGTTTAATTACAGTTCATGGAATAATGTCAAACAAGAACATCTTTCCCATAAGAAACTTATTACCAAATGTAAAAGGTACATTCACTTTAAACTTGTGCTTTTGAAAGTTGTGTTTTTCTATCATGAAAGCAATAGAACTTATAGAATATGATGAAGTCTAAGGGAATTCTTCTTAGAGTTTAGAAAAAGATCTTTGTTTATATAAATCATTTTATTGAAGAAATGAATCTTTTATGAAGAAATGTATTTTCAATATTTTTCAGTGATACAGTTCCATTACTAAAGTATCCTATTTTGTTGAATAGGTATTTTAAATGTAAATATATAATAGAGAAATACCTCGGTAACAATTTTACTTTTATTTACAGTGTTTTAGTTTCATAGTTTATTTTTTTAGTCTTCATTTAGCTAGTAGGTGATTGATAACTGTATTTTTCTACTTAATTTAATATTTATGGTCAACATTTATTGAGCCCCTGTTATGTGTCAAGCATTGCCTTAACCTCAAGTATGCAGACGTTAGTGAGATGTTCTCCCTACTGTCAAGAAGTTATCTTTTTGGGTGGCGGGAGAGTCAGGATGTCTCCTGTAAACCTGGGGAATAATCTTTAAATCAAAAAGACAAAACCAAATTTGTGAGGTACTGTAGTTGGGGATGTTAATGAGGCTGTGGTAACAGAGATAAGCAAATTAGGGCACTTTTGAAAAAGGTAGAAGAGGAGGTAAAGGAATGGGTTTGGCCAGGAAAAAGTCGAAGCTGCAGAAAATAGATGTCATTAGAGAAACAGGAAGAGACTGCATTTAGAGCAGGCAGGTTATCTAAGTGAGTTGCTCAAATTCAAGAGATTTCATATCTTATTAATTTTTACTGATTGAGTTTACAAAACTTGGCTTTATTTTTCTACTGTAAAGTTAAATACAACAATGTATTGTCATTATTTCTAAAAACAGTATTTAGTTAGGTAATACTAACTAATGTTGTTTTCCACCAGAGGGCAGTGGAAGTGTGAGAGGAGGAGGTGGCGGCAATGCCAGAGAGTACAGAATTAAAAAAATCAAGAAGAGAGGGAGAAAAGATGACAACAGTGATGATGAGTCATCTCACACAGGTGTGTAGCTTATTTCACTCTTCCTTTGTATGTGCATGATTTTTTTTTAACATTTTCTTAAGATGCATACACTTAGGTGTCTATGCTTAAAGGAAGTCCTTGCTTTGCAGAGTTTCAGTGAGCACAGATTTCACAGTTAGTTAAATAACACCAGAGTCCCAACAACACAGTTCATATTTCAGTTACCAGGGTATGTTAACTGTGAGTAATTGCATAAAGTACAAACTTTGTTGCTGGCTCCTTAGTCTACAGATCAGCACGTAAATAACAGATGTGCATCGTGATCTGTCACAATCACATCACTTATTTCCAAGTTTTTCAGAGGCAGATCACTGTGCATCTCTTATTCACTTTATGCATAGAAAACACAGCATGTAGTTGTGTTGACTTCTTGTCCCCCAGTGATAAATCCATATGACATTTTACAAAAATGGATAATCAAAAGAGGGAATTGGCCAACAAAGATAAATGTGCAGCAAAGGAAAAGTCATAACCCTGGAAATAAAATATGAATCAAGAATGGAGTTATAAAAGAAATGCCTGACCGTGGGAATGCTGGCATTACCTCTGTTCAAGAGACTAGCTGTGCAGTCAGAGAAACTTGGTGAAGGCGGAAATAAGGGAAATGGTTGTGACGAAAAGGATAAACACATCTTAGAGGAGGTGAAGTTGGCAAAAAGCTTCACATTAAAGGAATTCTCAGAGATGTTTCACAACGCTGAAAGGGCAAAGGATAAAATGTTGGAAGCTGATTCAGAGTTTAAAAAGGAATATGACAACTTGCCCAGGCATAGAAAAGATGCTTCCTCTGTATTTTAAGTTACTGGATGAGAAGGCAAGCCCTGTTCATACTATTCTTGATGAGTGTTTTACAAAGAAATAAAACATTTTCATTCTCAGTGTTTCTGATGTGCTAAATTACAGTGTACTAAACTAGAACTATTAGTCTTTTTTTCATTTCCCTATACATTTATAACCAACAGTAAGAGCTTTGAATGTTTGCACAAACATTTTTAAAAGGTTACAGAACAATCGTAAATTTTCCCATTGTTTATTAAGAACACTTTGCAGTTTTGGCTTGCACAGATTTTTATGGTCTCCCAACTTCCATGCAAAAGAAATTATAATATTTTATGAATAGTGAATTTCTACAAAGTTAAGTAGAAAACATTAATTTCATTAATTTCATGCCTGTTTAATTTTTATGGTAACACCTAATTGGTTGGTTGCTTCTGTCTAAGCAGGAGAATTAAGTATATGCATCTTTCTTTGTCTAGACTTGTTATTGTTTGGTATGGTTAAGTTAGCAAGAGACATCTTTGCTTTTCTAAATAAAATTATGATTTTTAATATGTTTCTGTTTTTAAAGAATTAATGAAACTGTGATGCCTCCCGTCCTCCTTTTCCCCACCAAAAAAAAAAACCTTGAAATCATGATGATTTGACATTTTCTTTTACCTATTCCACAGAATTTATTATGTATGGGCTTGGGAGATACAAGTGTCAAGGCTTCAGATATTAATGTGCTGCTACCTGTAACAGAAGAATTGCTTAAGATCTGTCTAAAGTAGTCTAAGATAGGTAACAATGGCTACTGTTCTCAACATACATAAAGCAGTATTAATTAAAGGAAAAGTATCTTAGAAACTATGAGCTCTACCTTTATTTTAATTAGCATTAAGACTATTCTGTGTTTTACTTTTTCATTAATAAATGGATTTTCCTATTTTCCCAGATGTAACAAGGAGTGGGAGTGAAGTAGCATTTAAGAAAATACTTCTCTAAAATGTGTAGCCCTAAGTAATTGTTAAATGAGGCATGTGATATTCTTTTTGTGTATGGTATAAGAGAGCAGCTATAAAAGAGTAAAACCATTCTCCCTATTAAAAAAAAAGGTAATTTCAGTACTTTTTAAAAAGGGTTCTGTTGTCATCTCAGAAATGGAGGATGCAGTTAGGTTCTCAGCTAAAATATACAATCAACTCTGTGTGAAAGATTACTAGAAGGAAATACAATTTAATAACTAGTAAAATGCATGCAGGAAGCAGACGGAGAAATCAGATACTATTTGTTGTGAGAGATCAGGAATGAATAGCAGATCTCAGAAAAAAAGGATAGTACTTTTCCATCTATTCTAAAGCTATAATAAGTAGGTGTACTTAGATCTTGATGCATAGTGAAAATTGATTTTTGAGCTATTCTATTTTTATTTCTAAGGTTTTACTTATAGAGTCAATAACCTAATTTAGCTGGGAATAATCACTTTTTTATAGTTTTACAATTAGTAATGGAAATATTGTTAGCTTTCTTTGCAACTCATACTTTCCCAAGTGAGTGAGTAGGCATGACATTTCCACAGTTAACAATTATTTCCATTACATACAAATTTTTCTTGGTATAGAATTATTTATTTTTGTGAGAGCAAAAATAAATTATGGGTGTAAAATTTTAAGTTGTTTTTTTCTTCCATGCCTTTCCAAAATAGACAATTTTTAGCTTCATTCTACTGGAGTTGTGGTTCACTTGATTATAAAGACCTTTCCTGAAAAGCTTGTGTAAATTATAAGGATGATTGGATTTTTATTAAATATTTTTATAAAGAAGGACATTCTGCTCAGTATCCATTGTTCAACAGAAAAATTATCCTTTCCTAAAAGATTTTTTTTTTATCCAGTAGTTTTGATTTCCAACTATTTGCATCATCCAAGTTTGGGAGGAAAAAATTGTCTATTTTTTGATTGACTTGTAGAAAACAAGTTAGAAAATTATTACTCAAAAGAAATGCCACTATATATCCTATTTTAAGTGTTTTCATTGGTTATTGCTATTGGACATTGGCGATTTTGGTGACAAACTAACAATGGAGACTTTATGGTAGGCAATAAATGAATCACCATCTTATTATATATATTAATGGAACCTTATTTGCTTGTAGGTTGCTTATTTTTGTTTTTTCCTATGGCTTATTTTTATTACAGGAAAGAAGAAGCCAGAGATCACTTTTATGTTACAGGATGAGATTGAAGATTTTTTACAAAAACATTTACAAGATGCCCCTGAGGAGTTTATTTCTGAACTTGCTGAGTACTTAATAAAGCAAGTATAAGAACATATGTTTTCTGTTTTATAATAGAAATTTAGTGAGTTATTACTTAAAATTTTTACCAAGATCATAGAAAACATAATTTAGGTGTTTTCTTTTCAAACCTTAAAATTTAACCTAGTCATCAAATTCCAGATTTGTGTGCTTACAGAAACAGTTCAACAAACATTTAAGTGCTCTGAGCAAGGCAGTTTCATCGGAAATACAGGGCAGGAGTGTGGAGGTGGTCTCCTTCACTCATCTTACAGTTCTAATTGGGAGAAAAACACCAGCACTGATCACTGGCTGGTCTCTAACACTGCATGAAAATACATCTAAAATGAAGAAAAGAGTATTTTCTATTTGACAGAGATTAAACAGTGCACTTTTAGGGAGAAAATAAAGTAACACACTGCCCTCAAAGAGAATAAAATAGCACTACCTTATAAGTGAACCAGGCTAAATTTATCTTTATACAGAAATAAAAGAAATTGTATAACTTGACTACTGCTAGCTAACATGGTTTTCCCCCAAGTTAGTCTCTATGTGTAAGCTTCTCTAAATGCAATCCAGGAGCCTAGTGCATCTAAATTTTTGAATTAGAAGAACAGCTTTTGTAAGTGAGATTTTTTAAAAACTTAAGTGAACATTCTTGTGCGTGAATACATTACATAATTACATTTTTCGTATATAAAAAGATGAAATAGTTACTATTAATCATTTGCCATAACTTTTTAAAATAATCTATTCTGAGTTGGGCATAAAAAGATTTTTTAAAAATACATATCTTTTATAGTACGTTAGAAATTGAGAATTTGTTATCATTCCTGAGGATGGGAAACAAATGTATAGGCTACTGTTGTGTCTCCAAGTTAACTTTAAAAAGCTGCTCTGAATTGAATTTGAACTGAAGCTTTTGTTACTGTTTTTCTTATTGTCTTTCATGCAATAACTTTTAGTACTTTAAAACAGAGAAAAATAATTCATTGAAGTTAGAATTTCTGGAATTTGAGGGAAAATTCTTATTAACTATTCTCCAAATTAATCTTATTTAACAGGGATCTTTTTTAAAGCCTTATTTGCATAGAAGCAAAATTTCTTATCTACGTAAACCCAGTACATTTTAATAAACTAAATATATTTATCTCATGCACAGACCTCTAAATAAAACTTATCTCGAAGTGGTACGTTCAGTATTCATGTCTTCAACTTCTGCCTCTGGAACTGGCAGGAAGCACACGATCAAGGACTTGCAAGAAGAGGTTTCAAACCTTTATAATAATATTCGATTATTTGAAAAAGGGATGAAGTTCTTTACAGGTATTATACTTAACAGTTTTTTCGTTGATTCTCATAATTGTCCTTGGACATTCATTTTAATGAAGCACTTTTATTTTCCAGATGATACCCAGGCTGCTCTTACGAAGCACTTGCTGAAGACAGTGTGTACTGATGTCACTAATCTCATTTTCAACTTCTTAGCTTCAGACTTAATGATGGCAGTAGACAACCCTGCAACCATTACAAGTGAAGTAAGTTAGTGATTTTCTTGCCACTCTTGATGTGTTTTGCTTTGAAATCCAAGCATGTTTTATTTTCCCACATCTAAAAGGAAAATAAAAGGAGTTTTTAGGAAGAAATCTGTCAGATTTTTAGTTCAAGTTTAGTACAATATATATACAGTTGCTACTAGGATTGGTAATATAACCATTCTATTAACAGTAATAATAAAAGTAAGGAAATACTAGTCATTGTGTCTGGGAATGCCTGTAATAAATATAGCATGCATGCTTGGCCTTCTACTTCCTATTATTGTACAGAAAGCAATAGGAAAACGTTGTATTATCTCTGAAAAAAAGTAAATAAGCTGAGTAGCCTACAAAATCTTTTTTTAAGCTCATCAGATGACTCAGATTGGATTTAATTTCACCAGGTAGCCTTGCAAAGAGTGAGGGTCACTATTCAAAGAGGGGTAGGAAAGAGAGACGGGACAAATGAACTGGCTTAATTCAGGCAGATCTTCAGGGAGAAGAGGTGTCCATCATAGAAGCTGGAAGTAAAGCAGCTGAAATTTTAACAGAGTCTTAAAGGTCTAGGCTAGCATCACAGTTTAGAATCCCAGGAAGCACCCAGAACAAGGAAAAAAAAAAGGGTAATGATGCTTAGTTACTTTGGAATCAGCTATTTTATTTTTTCCTGATTATTGTTACATCACATCCCTTTTTCCTGCTGAGTTGCAAGTCCCTTATCAGTGTTTTGACTTTGCAGTCATTTTCATTTCGTGACACCATCTCATTTATTTAGACTAATTCCAGTTCATTTTCTTAAATTCTAATCTCAAATTCAAAGCTCATCTCTTCCCTTCTTGCAATGTAAGGTGGAGCTATGGCTCCCAGTTGCCTACAGGAGGAAAGGTATGGCCTATCCCTAGGACTCCTCCTCCTCCTCTTCTTCCTCACCCTAGATCTACTTAAGGTTGGAGATTAGGAAGAATGAAAGAGACAGCAGTGCCTTCATAAGACTGACTGCTATCACTGGCCTTGATCTAGGTCAAACCAAATCAGTCTAATGCTTGTGGCTTCTCGTGATGTGGCCTTTGTTGCATAGGTGGGATAGGTTGTTTTGTGGGGATGTTTTTAGTATCATGTGACTACTCATAGCAAGGACTCCCCCGAAACCTCCAGATAAAGGTCCATTTATCTCTACTACCCCAGCAAGGTACTGTTTCCCTCCCATTCTTTGCGTTGAACAGTGATTCTCAACTGCTTGGATAGTTCCATGTACCTGCCTGCATGCCAGCCTCTGCTGTGGGAAGTACCTGGGGTCCTTCGCATGCCCTTTAAGGGCCACAGGAGGATTGCTGTAGCATGCGGTAGGAGTCAATAGGTTGGTCCAATCTTCTAAGACATACTGTAATTTTCAGGGCCTGCTGGCCAAGCCATTCCAATAAGGCCTCCTCCAGAAATTTTGCACTAGAAGGAGCCCTAAGACTCTGGTCAAGAATGCCACCAAACTTCACAAAGCACAGCTGTGTGGAGAGGGGTGCTGAAAAGGTTCCACACACCAGACAGTATAACAAGCAGCCATCCTTCTGTGGTTCAGGTCCCCTCGCTTATAGGCATCCTGGATCTTTATGGCCTTCTGGATCTTTATGAGTGGGTCTCCCTCACTTGGTCTTAGAGAAAAACACTCTTCCCACCACAATAGAAAAAAGCAGGAGCAGCCTCTTACCCCAAATTATTTTTCTTGCATGATGAATGGTGTGTATATGCTCGCTCATTCACTCATGCGCTCTCTGTTCATCATTCTTCTTCTTATACTGCTGGAGCAGATGGGAGGAGTAACGGCTGCATCTAGCGTCTTTGACTGTTGACTAGCATTCTGATTTTAGAGTGTTTTAGCATATTTTTATCCCTAGTTTGTGGTCTAAAATATAAGAACAAAGATAAATTTCACTCAGCATTCTGTTTCAATAGTAAATACTCATTTTTTGTTTTGCTTTGTTTAAACTTACATCCAGTACATGTCAAAGGCACAATTCCAAAGGAATTTCTTTTGCCCTATAGGTAAGAAAAAAAATTCTAAGTAAATTATCAGAAGAAACTAAAGTAGCTCTCACAAAACTCCATAGCTCTCTGAATGAAAAGGTAAGTGAAGTTTTATTCTATTTAGATATTTGGGCTAGAATTTGTGATCTTTGAATAGATAGATTTTTATCAGAATAACTGAAAACTAAATCTAAACCTATTATCCTGCACTCAGACACCTCTTTGGCAGGTGAAGGAAGAGACCAAGCTGGCGGCATTTTACCCTCTAGTCCTAAATCACAGCTTCAAACTTCATGACAAAATGACCTTTTTAAAAATTGTATCCAGGTTGTAAAATTATAAAATGGTATTAAATGACTGCTTTTCTTTAGGCAACCTGTTTTATAAAAGTAAATCATGGTATTAAATACCTTTTCAGAGCATAGAAGACTTTCTTTCGTGTCTGGATTCTGCAGCAGAAGCTTGTGATATTATGGTGAAAAGGGGAGACAAAAAAAGGGAAAGGTAACATTGAATTAATGTCTGAAATTTCATATCTGAAATTGGAGTCTGTCTGAATCTTGCATAGAGAACTGTTGTGTCTAAATGGCTGTAGACCTTCAGTCATAGTTAGTCTTCATATCCTCTCTCTGACCCAATAGAATACGGTAGCAGAGTTGCTAATCCCATAGTTGATCAAGGCTGGGAACTTCTTAGCTTTAAGACCTTTATAGGAACACTTATTTAATCTAATGCACATCTGTTTGATCCCCAACAATTCAAAATAAAAAGCATACTTTGAGTATCCCTGCTCCATATATATATGTTTTTCTGTCATTTTCTAGCATATTAGTTTGTCCATACTGTTTAGGATTATGTGTGTCTGTATCCCCTAAAAAGTCCTTTAAAATTGTCATGGAACTAGATTAATTAAACTAGAGATGCTAAAAATGAAAACAGAATAGAAGAATTGAAGTTGGTGAGAACTTGTTAAAATATGATAATGTATTATTTTATTTTTGTTTAGGCAGATACTGTTCCAGCATCGACAAGCACTGGCTGAACAGCTAAAAGTCACAGAAGACCCTGCTCTTATTCTGCATCTCACATCGGTTCTGTTGTTTCAGTTCTCAACCCACAGCATGCTCCATGCACCTGGAAGATGTGTCCCACAGATCATTGCTTTTCTGAATAGTAAAATTCCAGAGGTATTACATTTTCAGTGCACTTGAAACTTTTATAGCTTTTCGATTCTGACTATTTTGAATGGATAGATGTGAATCATTGTGAACACTAAGACACAAAACATATTAACATCATCTTCCTGCTTCCAAGAATGGAAACAGTGAATAAGGAGGTTGATTTTTAAAACTCAGCATAGCTCAGGAATCTTTCAGGATCCTGTAAGATCCATGGTAAGGAATATTCTGAATCCAGAAATTAAGCTTTTGGAAGAGAAATAATAATGTTCAGTCTTCCATTTCAGTTTATGCAGGTTTAACCTGTCCTTTAAGGACCAGCTCAAAAATTCTTATCCTGCACAAATTCATCTGAGAAACTCTTCAGCTAAAGGTAAATTGGCTTCTTTGAACTTCCATATCACTTTGACAGTATCTTTGGTGACAGAAGCTAGCTCAGTCAACTTACATTAAAATGATCTATTCATGTTTTATCTCCCCCAAACTGTAAATTCCTTGAGAGCAAAGACCTTGCTAGATTCAGCTTTCTAATTCTATGGCCAGTAATTTGTAAAGATGGAAGACTGTCAATGTATTGGGTTGGCCAAAAAGTTCCTTTGGTTTTTTCCATAAGATGGCTTCAGTAGCAGTCAGTTGTCTTTAACTTTATTTGAAACAATATTGTTAGATTGTATTAAGACAGCTGTCATATCAGTGTGCTGTTAAAAAGAAAACATCAAAATTGGTGAATTTTTGTGTAGCCATTTAAAAAAGCAACATTTTCGGCATATTATGCTTTATTATTTCAAGAAAGGTAAAAACGGGCTTCCCTGGTGGCACAGTGGTTGAGAGTCCACCTGCCGATGCAGGGGACGCGGGTTCGTGCTCCGGTCCGGGAAGATCCCACATGCCGTGGAGGGCTAGGCCCGTGAGCCATGGCCGCTGAGCCTGCACGTCCGGAGCCTGAGCTCCGCAGCGGGAGAGGCCACAACAGTGAGAGGCCCGTGTACCGCAAAAAAAAAAAAAAAAAGTAAAAACACAACCAAAACACACAAAAAGATTTGTACAGTGTATGGAGAAGGTGCTGTGACTGATTGAACGTGTCAAAAGTGGTTTGTGAAGTTTTGTACTGGGGATTTCTCGCTGGACAATGCTCCACAGTTGGTAGACCAGTTGAAGTTGATAGCAGTCAAACTGAGACATTAATTGAGAACAATCAACATTACACCATGCAGGAGATAGCCGACATACAATATCCAAATCAAGCGTTTTTCATCATTTGCACCAGCTTGGTTATGTTCATCGCTTTGATGTTTGGGTTCCACGTAAGTTAAGTGAAAAAAACCTTGACAGTATTTCCGCACGTGATTTTCTACCGAAAATGTTCCATTTTTAAAACAAATTATGATGAGCAATGAAAAGTGGTGTGGAACAGAAGAGATCATGGAGCAAGCGAAATGAACCACCATCAACCACACCAAAGGCAGGTCTTCATCAAAAGGTGATGTTGTGTATATGGTGGGAAGGGAGTCCTCTATCATGAGCTTTTTCCAGAAAACCAAAAGACTAATTCCAACAAGTACTCCCAAAGAGACCAGCTGAAAGCAGCACTAGACGAAAAGCACCCAGAATTAGTCAAGGGAAATCACATAACCTTCCATCAGGATAAGGCAAGACTGCATGTTTCTTTGATGACCAGGCAAAAGCTATTACAGCTTGGCTGGGAAGTTCTGATTCATCCGCTGTATTCACCAGATATCACACCTTCAGATTTCCATTTATTTCAGTCTTCACAAAATTCTCTTACTGGAAAAAACTTCAGTTCCCTGGAAGACTGTAAAAGGCACCTGGAACATTTATGTTCAAAAAGAAAAAAAATTTGGGGGAAGGTGGAATTATGAAGCTGCCTGAAAAATGGCAGAAAGTAGTGGAACAAAACAATGAATATGTTGTTCAATAAAGTTCCTGGTGAAAATGAATTTACTTTAAAAACTGAAGGAACCTTTTGGCCAACCCAATACTTTGTTCTACAGAAAATTAAATCATGTTTGTTAACTTTTCTCCTCTTTTCACAGGTTCAACATACTCTTTTAGTGAAGTATCAAGGTTTGGTTATAAAGCATTTAGTCAGTCAAAGTAAGAAGACTGGGCAGGGAGAAGATCCCTTGAGTGATGAATTAGACAAAGAACAAGAAGATATCATCAGTATGACTCGTAAAGAGCTTCAAGAACTTTCCTCATCCATTAAAGACCTTGTTGTCAAATCCAGGAAATCATCAGTGACAGAAGAGTAATGATTTTAATTTACTTAATGTTGTCATACAGTAAACGTTTTTTCCCCAAAGTTAAAGGTGAGTGGTTACAAAAAGAAATACGCATTTCACAGTCCAGAATCCCCCACCCAGTAGCACTTCCCACACTCACAGTTCAGTTACTCACAGTTCAGTTAAAACAGTAGTGTTGTATTCATTGTAAATCTTACAAAGATGTGAATTTTTGTAAATTGGGTTCTCCATGGAAGATTTCTTTTTCACATTATTCTAAAAATTACACATTTCAGGTTTATTTTCTTTCTAGATGCTGAATGAAGAATAAATCTTCTGCTTTTATCTCTAGGAAAGGACTCATTTGTTGTGTTATTGGATTTCAAGTGACACGTGTAAATTTACACATATTAAGCAGAAACTTAAAATGTGGTCATGTTTTTTTTTTGGTGTTGAAAATAGTGTTTTTACTTTAAAATTAATAGAGAATGGTTCAAACCTAAAATACAGAAACTTGCAAAATATTTTTTTATTACTAAGCCCTCACTCTTATTTCTGGCAGACAGATGGCTTCTCATCTCCCCCACAAGAGTGAACTTTTACGTGGCTGGGAGGTTCAGGGATGTGTTTACAGGTACAGAAGAACACCCGAGGAGCCCATGCACTGCTGTGCTCTATTCTAAAGTACAATGCTAACAAGAGTGAGAGAAAAAATATAATTTACTACTGATAGATGTAAGTCATTTAATATAGTTTTTTTAACCCAGTTTGCATTTCTGAATTTCATTTTTTATATTAATAGTCACCATCACCTAATACTTTGTTGTAGGGGATCTATAAGTGCATTTAATCATTAGAACTTTTTTTTTTCAAAATAGAAACGCTTATTAAAAAATAGGTGTTTTTGGGCTTCCCTGGTGGTGCAGTGGTTGAGAGTCCGCCTGCTGTTGCAGGGGACATGGGTTAGTGCCCCGGTCCGGGAAGATCCCACATGCCGCAGAGCGGCTAGGCCCATGAGCCATGGCCGCTGAGCCTGCACGTCCAGAGCCTGTGTTCTGCAATGCGAGACGCCACAACAGTGAGAGGCCCACATACCACAAAAAAAAAAATAGGTGTTCTTGGTCTGTAAAGACTAAAATAGTTCCTTGGAGTAATCATTTCAATCAGATGAGTTTCAAGCAACAATTTATTGTATATAAAAGAGGAACTTATTTAAAATAGTAAATTAAATCTCAAATATTTGTTTTAAATACTGTTTTATATAATACCTTACATGGCATTTAAAACTATTTTTGAAAATGTTTGAATACAAAGATTGGTCTACCTCTACACTAATTCTAGACAAAGTATTAATATTGAAAGAAATATAATTTGCTAAGCAAAGTTGATAGGAATGTAACAAACTAAAAAATATTTTCCATTGCTAATTTCCTATTAATATATTTTCATAAGGGCAAAGGAAGAAAAATGACAAATCCTCTGTGAACACAAATTCCAATTAGTTTGTTGATTCAGCTTCCAAATACTGAACACCCAACCTGATTTTTTATTCAGTCTTTAAGGACCTTACCATTTATACTTCAAGAGATATCAAAGTAATCCACATTTGAGTCAAACTAGATCATAGACAATGAAGCAAATAAAAGCATTATGACTGTTAATTTGTGAAAATAAAAATAGAAGAGACAATGAAGCAAATAAAATATTCTTATTTTGTTTGCATGAAATTTGTTTCATCAAAATGGTTATTTTTCCACAGTAAATAAGAGTTTTTATTTTTTTGTAAATAAAATTATTTAGCTGATTTCATATTAAAAATCTAATTTCATTAATAAAAGTTGTTCCATGTTTATCTACTATGATCTTAATGGGCAGATTTAAGAATGTTATTTAAAATAAAGTTGTCTGTTGTTTCTGTTAAATTTTATGTACTTTGAAGCTTGTTATTTTAATTACTAGGATTAATTGATACATATATGTATTTACATTTTAAAATTCTATTCTGAACATTTTTAAAGGATTTTGTTATGCTTTTCTTACACAAAAATAATTCTAGTCCTTTCATTCCTTGAAAGTTTGCCATTTCGTGAACAATTTCACCTCAGTAAATCATTTTCAGTTACCTAGTTTTCAGCAAATGTATAGCTAAACTCTCATCTGCTACTTTCTACTGTTGCAGATAATGGTAGAGATATTTGAATAATGTGCTCAGGTATTCATATATTCATGTGTTCCATCTCCAGACCATGTGTTTTTGAATAGTCAAAGGAAACTCACTTCTGACCATCAGAAAGATTCAGTGAAGAGTGGTATATCTTACAAAAATTAGTATATTTTCCAAAAAGACCTTAATGCTAACTTAGAACAATAAATGTAGAAATGGCTTAACCTGAATGTAGAACCATCTTGAACTTTTTGGAGAATGTATTGATACTTCAGTCAGAACATGAAGCACCAAGGACGAGGTCAAAGTGCAACAGTGAGCTGAAGAAGAGTGTGTGAAGAAACGGTTCATCCCTTCCTCAGAAATGCCACTTGACCCATGGCCAAATGGGATTTTTTTTCTATCAAGAGCTAATTTATGTGAGTTGGATAGGGGGTGGGGACGATGGAAGGTTTGCTTTCTTTGACTAATACCAATGAAGTCTTTGACCCAGTGTACATGGGAGATGAAAGAAAAACACATTTATAAGCTCTGAGGTGTACATTTTCCACAGAACCTAGGAGCACTATTAAAGTGGCTGTTAAAATGATCTACAGACTCACTCAAGTTGCTCCACTTTGAAGGCCACACCAAGCCAACAGGAGAATAAATAGAACCCAGGACTCTACAGCAATCAGAGAAGAAAAAGAATCCAAATTGGAAAGGAAGAAGTAAAACTGTCACTGTTTGCAGGTGACATGATATTATACATAGAAAATCCTAAAGATGCTACCAGAAAACTACTAGAACTCATCAATGAATTCAGTAAAGTTGCAGGATACAAAACTAATATGCAGAGATCCATTACATTTCTAACAATGAAATATCAGAAAGAAATTAAGGAAACAATCCCATTTACCATTGCATTGAAAAGAATAACATACCTAGGAATAAACTTAACTGCAAAAGACCTGTGCTCTGAAAATTGTAAGACACTGATGAAAGAAACCGAAGCCAACACAAACAGATGGAAAGAGATACCATGTTCTTGGATTAGAAGAATCAATACTGTTAAAATGACCATACTACTACCCAAGGCATTTTACAGATTCAGTGTAATCCCCATCAAATTACCAATGGCATTTTTCACAGAACTGGAACAAAAAAAGTTTTAATTTGTACAGAAACACAAAAGACCTCAAATAGCCAAAATAATCTTGGGAAAGAAGAACAGAGCTGGAGGAATCATGCTCCCCAACTTCAGACTATACTATAAAGCTACAGTAATCAGAAAAGTATGGTATTGGCACAAAAACAGACACATAGATCAATGGAACAGGATACAGAGCCCAGAAATAAACCCACATGTTTATGGTCAATTAATCTACAACAAAGGAGGCAAAATTATACAACAAAGAGAAGACAGTCTCTTCAATAAGTGGTGCTGGGAAAACTGGACAGCTACATGGGAAAGAATGAAATTAGAATGTTCTCTAACAGCGTACACAAAAATAAGACTCAAAATGGATTAAAAACCTAAACATAAGACTGGATACTGTAAAACTTCTAGAGGAAAACATAGCCAGAACACTCTGACATAAATTGCAACAATATTTTTTTGGATCTGTCTCCTAGAGTAATGGAAACAAAGGCAAAAATTTAAAAATGGGACCTAATTAAAAGCTTTTGCACAGCAAAGGAAACGATAAACAAAATGAAAAGACAGCCTACTGAATGGAAGAAAATATTTGCAAACAATGCTACCAATAAGGGATTAATTTCCAAAATATACAGTTTATACAGCTCAATATCAAAAAAAACAACCCAATAAAAAAAATGAGCAGAAGATCTAAATAGGCATTTCTCCTAAGAAGACATACAGATAGCCAACAGGTACATGAAAAGACGTTCAACATCACTATTAGAGAAATGCAAATCAAAACTACAATGAGTTATCACCTCACACTGGTCAGAGTGGCCAGCGTCAAAGTCTACAAATAATAAATGCTGGAGAGGGTGTGGAGAAAAAGGAACCCTCCTACCCTGTTGGTGGGAATGTAAATCGGTGCAGCCACTATGGAGAACAGTATGGAGGTTTCTTTAAAAACTGAAAATAGAGTTGCCATATGATCCAGCAATCCAACTCCTGGGCACATATCCTGAAAAGATGAAAACTAATTCAAAAGGATACATGCATCCCAGTGTTCATAGCAGCACTGTTTACAATAACCGAAACACAGAAGAAACCTAAATGTCCATCAACAGATAAATGGATTAAAAAAATGTGGTATATATGTGCACACACTACTCAGCCATTAAAAAGAATGAAATACCATTTGCAGCAACATGGATGGACCTAGAGATTGTCATACAATCAGAGAGACATATAATTATCACTTACGTGGAATCTTAAAAAAATCTAAAAAATGATATAAATGAACTTATTTACAAAACAGAAATAGACTCACACACATAGAAAACAAACTTATGATTACTACCAGAGGGGATAGCAGGGGGTAGCAGGGAGATAAGTTAGTTTGGGATAAACATATACACACTACTATGCATAAAATAGATAAACAACAAGGACCTACCATATAGCACAGGGAACTATATTCAATATCTTGTAATAACCTATAATAGAAAAGAATCCAAAAAAAGTATTTAATATATATATATAATTTTATATATATATGTAATTTATATATATATATATATAATTTTATAGTTGATTTACCTTGACTTGGTAAATCAACTATAAAATTAATTAATTTAGAAAAAAAAGAACACAGGACAGACCTCTTCCAAACCACCTAAGAAAGAAAGCCTGACTTTTGGGCCTTCAGAAACACTGTTTATTCCATTTACATCACACACAAAAAAAGAAGGAACAACTACTTTGAACAGGTTATTAAATTTTTATAAGTTCCCAGTGTTGTGTTTTATCTGTTTTACCAGGCTTGTCTCTATTTGCACCTCTGTGCCTCTTCAGTGATTAGTAGTAAGACCTAACCTGGATGTGTGTTTGAAGAGCAGGAAGGGATTGCATTGGGGTGTGATGGAAAAAAAGGAGGACATGGTGAATTTAAATCCTTGGCTCAGTAATCTCCTGGATCCTGTAAGACAGCTAAGTACAAAGAATATGAATGAAAATCTTAAAAATGTGCCTTGCTTTCAAGGAGATGGCAAGAATCAACAATTGTAGTTCCATACAGTGTTTTGAGAGAAGCAAGCAGAGGATGTTATGGGAGAAGAAAGTCAAACTGTCTTGCACTGCAGGGAGGGAAGCTGAACAGGCTGGGGGTGACCCCCTGAACTGAGTCCTGAAAGAAGAGTCGGGCTAGCCCGGTATGGGCATTTCTGGGCAGAGAAAAGGAGATTCTGGAGTACTAAGATAATATGAAATGAGACATTTGAGAATCCCTAAAGTATGAAAATAAGAAAAATGGTTTGGGGAAGTAGTGTAAGATGAAGCTGGAGAGGTCAAAGGGGGATCACAAAATGCCTTACATGCTAAACGGAAAAGTTTAGCCATCCTCCGAAAAACAAGGGGATGCTTTTAAAGATTAACCAGGGACGTGAGGTGATTAGATTTGTCTTCTAGAAAGATCATCCATTCTGAAAGGCAGTTTGACAATTTACCAAAATCCTTTAAAATGTATACATTATTTGTTTTGCATTTCTCTAATGATTAGTGATGTTGAGCATCCTTTCACGTTTGTTGGCAATCTGTATATCTTCTTTGGAGAAATGTCTGTTTAGGTCTTCTGCCCATTTTTGGATTGGGTGGTTTGTTTTTTTAATATTGAACTGCATGAGCTGCTTGTATATTTTTGAGATTAATCCTTTGTCAGTTGCTTCGTTTGCAAATATTTTCTCCCATTCTGAGGGTTGTCTTTTCGTCTTGTTTATGGTTTCCTTTGCTATGCAAAAGCTTTGAAGTTTCATTAGGTCCCATTTGTTTATTTTATTTCCATTTCTCTAGGAGGTGGGTCAAAAAGGATCTTGCTGTGACGTATGTCATAGAGTGTTCTACCTGTGTTTTCCTCTAAGAGTTTTATAGTGTCTGGCCTTACATTTAGGTCTTTAATCCATTTTGAGTTTATTTTTGTGTATGGTGTTAGGAAGTGTCCTAATTTCATTCTTTTACATGTAGCTGCCCAGTTTTCCCAGCACCACTTATTCAAGAGGCTGTTTTTTCTCCATTGTATATTCTTGCCTCCTTTATCAAAGATAAGGTGACCACATGTGTGTGGGTATATCTCTGGGTTTTCTATCCTGTTCCATTGATCTATATTTCTGTTTTTGTGCCAGTACCATACTGTCTTGATTAGTGTAGCTTTGTTGTATAGTCTGAAGTCAGGGAGCCTGATTCCTCCAGCTCCATTTTTCTTTCTCAGGATTGCTCTGGCTATTCGGGGTCTTTTGTGTTTCTATACAAATTGTGAAATTTTTTATTCTGGTTCTGTGAAAAATGCCACTGGTAGTTTGATAGAGATTGCATTGAATCTGTAGATTGCTTTGGGTAGTATAGTCATTGCAAATCAAAACTACAATGAGGTATCACCTCACACCAGTCAGAATGGCATCATCAAAAAATCTACAAACAATAAATGCTGGAGAGGGTGTGGAGAAAAGGGAACCCTCTTGCACTGTTGGTGGGAATGTAAATTACTATGGAGATCAGTATGGAGGCTCCTTACAAAACTAAAAATAGAACTACCATATGACCCAGCAATCCCACTACTGGGCATATACCCTGAAAAAAACATAATTCAAAAAGAGACATGTACCACAGTGTTCACTGCAGCACTATTTACAATAGTCAGGACATAGAACCAACCTAAATGTCCATCAACAGATGAATGGATAAAGATGTGGCACATATATACAATGGAATATTACTCAGCCATAAAAAGAAACGAAATTGAGTTATTTTGTAGTGAGGTGGATGGACCTAGAGTCTGTCATACAGAGTGAAGTAAGTCAGAAAAAGAAAACCAAATACCGTATGCTAACACATATATATGGAATTAAAAAAAAAAAAAAGGTTCTGAAGAACCTAGGGGCAGGACAGGAATAAAGACACAGATGTAGAGAATGGACTTGAAGACACGGGGAGGGGGAAGGGTAAGCTGGGACGAAGTGAGAGAGTGGCACTGACATATATACACTACCAAATGTAAAACAGATAGCTAGTGGGAAGCAGCTGCATAGCCCAGGGAGATCGGCTCAGTGCTTTGTGACCACCTAGAGGCGTGGGTTAGGGAGGGTGGGAGGGAGACACGAGGGAGGGGATATGGGGATGTATGTATACATATAGCTGATTCACTTTGTTACACAGCAGAAAGTAACACAACACTGTAAAGCAATTATACTCCAAAAAAGTTGTTTTTAAAAAATGCATATACTAAAAAAAAGACAAAATGCATTTTGATTGTATATCATGATAAAAATAAGCAAAATATATTAATATATATTTTTTGCAACTACATATAGCTCTCCATCCCTGCAGAGAGAAAAAAAGAAGTATACATTATTTGTGAAATCAATGTCTCCCCTTCTGAGAAGTAAAATGTGGACTTAAAAATGTGTACAAATATTTTTCCCATCCTCTGATAGAAGAGGAACATAGACAATGTGTCTTTCAAGGAAAGGAGGCAATCTTCTTGGCTCTGAAATATTTTTGTTTATTCACATGCTAGTCTCCTGAAGAAAAACCCTTTCTCTGACTAGTCAAGCTAAAACTAAACTAGTCAAGCTAAAATTCCCACAGGTTTTCTCGTGTTTCTTGTTATTCAATGTAAAGAAGAAAAACACTTTATCAAATTGTTTTCCTACTAAACTTGTCTTTACTCACCTTTTAAAATGCAGCCTTAAACTTTATTATATAGACTTACAGGTTAGATAATTCCTTGAAGGCATGAAACACAGTACAGAATATATAGTTGTTTAAATAGTGTCTAGTAAATGTAAATGAACTTAAAGTGAGTGTTCTGTATTTTTCTCCTTCCCTCTTTCCCACCTAAGTCAAAGTCCTGTGATTCATACCTTATAAATGCTCAGGCTAAGTTTTGGTGTTGAAGAAAACAGATCAGAGATAGAGAGAAGAGGAAGCACTATTCCATCACATATTTCATTATATTGCAGCCATTATTCATAGCCACTTTAAAAATAATTGATTTGGAAAATCATTCACAGTATGTTAAGTATAATAGATATACCATATGCAATGTGATCTTGGTTTTCTAATATATTTAACTATAGCTGTGTAAACATTTGCATGAAAACATTTACATAAACATTCCCTTGTATAGCTATATGTATGCATAATATCTGGGTGACGTTTCGAGTTCTGTCTCTTGGATTGCAAGTCATTTTAAACTTTTTTTCATTCTTATTCCAGACTTTCTGCAAGAAGCATGTATAATTCAATAAACTGATATCTTTAAATAAATATCGTTTTATAGTGATATAAAGAAATGATAGAAGGGGACCAGACTGAGACAGATGTCAGTTGTTTTATGACTGATGACAGTAATCCAAGTGAGAAATGTGAGGACCAGAAATGCAGGGATAATGACAAATTTGAGAGATATTTAACAAAGTAAAACCAACAGAAGTTGGGGTTGGGGATGAATGATGGGGATGGTGGAGAATAAATGAGAAAAGTGAGGAGTCCAAGGTATGATGGGTTGGATGATTGTGCCATGCCCTGAGACAGGAAATACAGTGGACTCTCTGTACAGTGGGGAGTCGGGAGGAGATGGTGTTTTGGGGACTGCTGAGTTTGAGATGCCTGGGGACCTCTAGACAAAGACAGCTTAGTAGACAACAGGATACAGGTCTGGCACCTCAGAGTGATACCAGTTGAGTATACAGGTTTAGGAGTCATATCATTAATTTTTTCATAAGGAACCCCATGGAGAGTGTAGAGAGAAGCATTCTGAACTGAGGATGAAGCTCTAGGGAAGGGTGAGGTGAATAAAGGGAGAGGAGGCTGACGATGCTAAGCCCAAGGAGAAAATCAGGAGAGTGTGACTTAGTGAAACCAAGGGAAGAGAATTTCAAAAAGAAATGGACATGGCAGAGATGAGAAATTTCAGGTAAGATTAAAGACTATTCTTTGGGGTGTTAAGATCTTTATTGAGCTTAATGAAGCTTTTCTTTGGTGGAGTAGTTTGAGAAGGGAGCAGGAGGTCATAGGTTGGATAAATGAATGTAGATTACCCTCTCAGGAAGCACAGGTTTAATAAAGAGGGTAATAGTTCCATAGCTAGATGGGGACATAGGCGATTTTATACCTCCTCGACTCCACTTCCTCACCTATAAAAGGAGAAAAATAATGCCTGTCTAGCCATGGTGTCATGAGGATTAAAATCTATTACTAATAATATTTTATGTTAGATTAACTGTTTTATAATAGATTGATTCAGTGAAAGGACAGAAGAACAATTTGCTGCTAATCACCATGTTTTCATTTTCATCATATCTTCATCAAAGTCGGGTGAATAACAACGCACAGAGTTGATTGGCTTTATATTTCCCTAGTTCAGGTTTTTTGATTGTATGTAACTGAGTTTGTCCTCAGAAAATATTAACATATCATTCCTTTGGCACTTAGAACAAGGACAGTTCAAGTTTGGTCTGAGCATAAATGGAGTTAAGGCGGAACATTTCCTCCCTCACCCACCTTTACAAACTGAAGAAATGGCCTCAGATGGAGAGTTTAAGAGCAAATGTCACTTGCTTTATGGATCAGTTTGACCCACTGAGAATTCCTGTTGTGGATTAGTTCAATATTCAAACATTTCTTTAGATCCAACTCATGAAATATCTAGCCACTTTTCAAGTTCTGACTTAAGATTTCAAAAGACTATCTGAGTCTGTGCTTAAATGAAGCCATACAGCTGTGGACGTGACATAACAATTGTTGCCAGCTCATAGGGAAATAGGCAACAGCAGGGAATGCCAGGTCCACGGTACTGGTGCAGGAAGCAGGCAACTACTATGAGTTATCCTAGTCAAATCCAAGGCTCAAAGTTAGCAAATTTCCCAGGAAAGCAATGATAGAAGCCACAAACCACAGTTCATCTCTCAAGCTACCAAAAACGCTACAGGTGAGAACATGGGCCCACATCTCTTTCCAGATATTTCAAAAGAAAAGCTCTATAGTTCAGCCATTTCTAACCTATAAGAAGGGTTCTGATAGTCACTGAAATAACAAAACAAAAAACAGGAAATACATCATCCTTTATAGAAATTTTTTTAATTTAAATATGCCCTCAATTTAGCCTAGGCAGTGGGAATTTCTTGAGTGTATGTGTCTGTATGTGCACTTTATATTTTAAACTTTCTGGAGATTATCCAGACATTTCAGATACTAATTCTGGCAGGATTTCCCTTTAAAGATGTCCTGCAGAGAATCTGTTACTCATAATTTTAAGTAAAAATTGACAAGGAGTGCTTTTTCAGCCCAGTAGGCGTCAGCTATGTACATGTCACAAGACTTGGAGGAAACTCACACACCCTCCTGTTGTCTTCCACAAAGTTTAAAAAGCTGCAACTGGGAGGGAACCTCAGATAGTTTTGGTGGCCCATTCTGTTCCTCTTGGAGTTGACACATGAATGTGTTGGAGGGGAAAGTAAATCATCATATATTCTCCTTTCATATTGTTTAAATCCCTGGAAGAAGCAGCTTTAAGAAGAAGTTTTGTTTTCTTTAATGTTTTGTGTTTTTAATGTGGTTTTTATTGGCTTCTTTAATTTTTTTTTAAGTACAAGAGATTCTTATAAACTTTCTAGTGACTGCTTAAAAGAAACTTTGTAGTGATTTGTTTTTACTTAGCAAGTAAGTGTATATCTAGAAGTTTCTTAGAAACTTTTTAAACATTTGAGTCAACAGTTATCAAATTTTATATGCTGAGCTTTTCAGATTTCTCATTTCCGTGCCATGCGTATTAAGGCAACATTGTAGCCAGATAACTTTTGAGTTGCCTCCTTAGTTCTGAAAATTGTCTTTATAATTGGAGGTATAACTTCATTGTATTCATAAAAAAGGAATGACTCCATACTGGAGTTTTATTTGGCTTAATTTATTTGGATGACTGACTTTATCACTAAGGATATTTTATGGCTGGATTTACATATCCAGAGCACAATTTAAAGTTATTTACAGATTTTAAGTGAGTCAGTGAGATTCCTGCTATTAAAAAAAACAAAACAAATCTGCCTATTTTTCACAAGCAGGCATAAAGACAATTCCTAATCTTAGGCTTTCTAAGATTGAATTAAAATGTCTGTGTTTCTGACCCACACAGATATGTAATACACTGAATGAATCTAAAGCATTGCTTCTTGAAACTGGGATAGTGTTACATAAGCAAAAGTATGCTTCCCATATGTGTTTATGCTTTTTCCCTCACTATTTTAATCAGACCCTTTTTGGTGTCTGTCATGCATTCGAAAACCAAATGTAACTCCTCAGTTTGTCAATTTTTGTTTTGCAAATGTAGGAACTAACAACAATCATTAATAAAATGTGTAACTCTTATAAATAAAATGTAAGAAATTCCTCAAGCCATTTTAGCCCTCATTTCACATTCACAATACTATCGTGTATAAATTCCAGCATGTTTATTAGTAACGTATATGGATTAAAATTTAACACAAATATTGCAAATGTATGTATCACACAAGATATTTCTTAACATATTTATGATATGTGCCTAAAGCCATAATCCAAATTGCTTGGTGGGGAAGGTAAACTCTGATGTCTGTTTTCGATACCTGTTCTATTTATTCCCATGTGTTATCATTAGTTGCCAATCCTGGGGCTGTTCTACCTAAACAAGAGCAGCAGATTTGTGCTTTAATGTAACATTACCTCAGGGACAAGTCTACCTCTTATTTTTATTATACTTGCCAACAACATTCTGAGTAAAGCTGGATTAATTTGGGTTCCTTAAGCAAGCCTGGTAACTTTCTACTATAATATTAAAAATAAAATTTTATCTAGAACATGTTGGAGAAGCTTTGATTTGTTTTTTCACATTTTCAATCTAGGAAACATGATCTCTTTAGAATTGAAAACCAAATACTTGGGTTCACATGGAAAGTTCTGAATCAGATGTCAGCTAAACAACCGTACATTTCCATGTTCTTGTAATTACCTTTTTCCTCTCTCATTGTCATCATTTTTCTTGGTTACCTTATGGTACCCTGGAAGGAGCTGTGAAAAGGAGGGGAAGGAGGAGGTAGAAGACTCCTTCCTGCCGTAACACCTTGAGTCCCTCCAAAACGATCAGCTTGAGCATTATCTATCTCCACGTTAGACCACTTTGGGATCACAGATTCCCTTAAGAATCTGAGAGAATCAATGGACCCTCTTCCCATTAAAAAAAAAAAAAAAAGCCCATTGTAAATGGATTTTTCCTTGACATTTCTGGAGTTGATAGACTCTTGAAACCTGTCCTTGAGTATTCTTGAGGGGTCCTGATTATGAACCACTATTCTCCATGAAATCACAGACTTCAGCTCCAGACAAACCCTGGGGTTGGTGGGTTTACCAAATCTTTAAAAGGCTTACGGTGGAAGTATGTCTAAACTGTCTCTCTCAACTGTCCTCACCTGAGGACAGGTAAGGTTAAGGTAAGGATTTTAGCTGAAGATGACATTTAAGGGTTAATTTTCAAAGCAGATACATAGTTAATTCGTAGCCATACTTGTTCTGGGCAATGTGTCCACTGAAATAAAAGTAGAAGGTTCAAGTATCAGAACAGTTCCTTTCGTGGAGAGTAAGGCTTAGAATGGAAGGGTGATAGGATTAAGCCTCTAGAGACCCCAGAATATGGAAGAGGTGACTGCAGTGGGACCTTCCTGTTTCTCTGGCCATTCTCCCCAATCCCCATACCGGCCTATTGGTAGATTGGAACATGAAAGGGAAGATCTAAACTAGTGCCCGTTATCTCATACCCTCTGCTTCAGGGATCACAATCTTCATTCTTTCCTTCTTTATTGGCTCCTCCTATCAACATTGAAACATGTTCAAATTCCCCATCTTGAAAAGCTTCTCCTTCATTACTGAGCTCCTCCACTTACCTCACTCTTCGGCTTCATAGCTCAATCTCGTGAAAGTGTTGTCTACACCTTGTGAAGAGTCTCCACTTTCTTAGCTCCCACTTCTCAATCAACTGCAGTCTGGCTTTGGTCCTTATCCGTTTCCCCTGCCTCTCACTGAGGTGACTGATCACTAGTGTACTGCTAAATCCAGCAGACATTTCTCATTATCTTCTTAGTATCTCAGAAGCATTTTACCTTATTCTCCACTTTCCCCATCTGGAAACACTCTTTACACAGGGATTCCATGGTATCCAACTCCTGGTTTTCCTCCCGCCTCTACGACCACTATTCTCAATCTGTTTCACAGATTCCCCCTTCCTCTTCCCTACACATCCTAGATTCCCTTTCTCTTTCTGAGCTAAATGTCACTGCTTCAATTACAATCTATTCTACATGACTGAGTCCAAAATCTTTACATCCAGCTAAGATATCTTTTCTGAGCTACAAACCTGTATGTCTAATTATCTGCTGAATACAGGACTGCCCAGAGCAGGCTTGGACCCCAGTGAATACAATGCGGGAAGGGAAGGGGCCTGAAGGGCAAGCCAGGTAAACTTTTTGACACAGAATTTCAAAATGTTCAAGTAACGTATGTGGTTTCCCTGCCCTCTCTCTTTGGACCTGGCTGAACAGCTCTACTTGGCTTTCCCACAGTCCTCTCAAATCTCATTTTAATCTAAAAGTAAATTAATCATTCCCCTCTCCTACTTTCCACCCTACTTCCCCCAAGTGTTCTCATACAGAAAATGACATCAAGATACAAGCCAGAAACTGGAGGTGAACTAACTCCACCTCTCCCTCAACTTGTATACGCAAAAATCTCCAAATTCTGTCCATGCCACCTCATACATTCACCAGCTTCTCTCCTTTGTCACTGCCATCTTCTTTCACTTGGTGAACAGTGGCCCTTTCATGGGTCTCCGTGCCTCCAGAATTGCCCGCTTCTGCTGCATTCTCCACACTGAAGCCACTGAAACTACTGGTCTAAAACCAGATTTGATTTTGTCCATCTCTTACTTCAAACCTTTTCCTGACTTTCCACTGGCCTTAGGATAATGTCCAGATTCCTTCCCAAAGTAAAGAGAAGCAGTAGCGTTTAGTGGGTTATAGCAGATGTCCCCAAACTTTAAAGTGCTCAGGAACCACCTCTGGGTCTTTGTTAAAATGTAGATTCTGGTTGTGTAGGTCTGGATTAGTGCCTGAGTTTTTGCATTTCTAACAAGCGCCCAGGTGATGCTGATAATACTGGTTCATGGAGCACACTTTTCATGCTAGATTGGCTGGAGCTCAAGTCTCAGCTGTATTACTCACTAGATCTGGGAACTTAGAGGAGTCAGCCTCTGTGTCTGTCATTTTCCTTGTATATGAAATGGAGATCATGATGGTATAACTTTTTCTTAGGTTTCTTAGGTTTGAAATGAGGAATCAATGTGTTATATTAAAATTACAACAGTGTCTGGCATAGAAAAAGTGTTAAGTGCAAGTTGTTATTATTACTAGTTAAAACCCTGAATAATTTAGCCTCTACATTCTTCTCCCAAACAGTTTTTACTACGGCACTGATATGCGCACAAAGGTGCATGCGCGTGCGCACACGCGTGCACGCACACACACCCTCGCCCTCGCCCCCTCTCTCTCTCTCCTGCTCAGTCATACCAAATGACCTTCAGCAGAATAAGAACTGAGCAAATGCCTCTCTTCTGCCAGGCCTCCATGGGCAACAACTAGTTGCTCAAGCCAGAAACTAGAGATGAACCCCACCTCTCCCTCAATTTATATACCCAAAGAAGAGCTCTCTGCATACAGACCTAACTCACCCTAGTCACCCTCAAGTGCTCCCTTCTCTGGAAAGAACTTATAGACCATCCTCCACCCAAATCTGTTTGGTGCCACTTCTGCATATCCTCATACTACCAATGTGCCCTCTTGGGCTCACATTGTAAACTCATTTATTTATCTGTATCTCCTACAGGACCGTATGCTCTTTTAGAGAAGGGACTGTGGCAATTACCGCTGAATTTCTAGCATCCCACACACTGTTGCAGGCTTCAGATGATCAGTAAGAATCAATGCATTTTATATACACATTTCTAAAGCCCCATAAAATGAGACATGGAGTCAGGGAACAGAAAGATTTAAGATCTGGTTGGAGTAAAGGGAAATATTGGATATAATAGAATGAGCTTCTCTCCAACTGCTGCCTCTGGGTTGGACTGTTAACCCACCGGAAAGGAAAAAATTTTTTTAATTCATTAAATAAATATGCAAGGCTAGAAAGTCAGTGCAAGAATGACAGAGAAGAGAGTCCAAGCTTTGAAGTCTGGTCCATGTTGAGTCTTCTGTGAACTCGGGCACATCAGTTTGCCTCACTACTTTAAAGATGGAATAAAAACACCCATTTTGTAGAATTCTGTTTTAGAGTAATGCTATCAGTAGTCATTTTTGCTTTTATCTCTTCTCAAATTCTGCTCATACAATTCTGTTGCTACTGGACCTTAAACCCATCTTACTTGATTGTTGGCAAAGCTTTGAGATTTTCCTTTGCTTATTCATTTTGCCAGAGCAGTATCATCAATGGACCCTGAGTTTTATTTTTCAGTAGATCATTTTGATGTATCAGATTCTCCCCTCTTTAAGAATACGCTTTGGGTTTTATTTTCAATTTAATTTTAATGATAGTACACGCTGAAGATGGTGGGGAAATGGGCTTCTGGGGTTCTTGTCTTCCAGCTTGATTCTGTCCTTTTTAACGATACTTTATATTTAATGATCCTTACTGTTCATAAGACCTTTTAAGTAAAATATCATAATCATGTAATTCCTAATACTTTTAAAAAGACTATTAATAGTTGTCCTGGTCAAGGTATCAAACTATTTATCATTTTTTTTACAGGGTCAAAAAGTCATACATACAGGTAATTCATTCATTCATGTATTCACTCATTCATTCACCAAGTAGATCAAGTCAGTATAGTATCTACAGAAACACTGGTCAAGCTGTTCAATTTTGCTTATATCATGAATCCTTGCACTGTGATGACAATTTCATGGGTGAACAAGGAGATGCCTATCATAAAGTTTGACCAAAGGCTTCTCAGTATAGAAAAATGCTTTGATGTTACGTAAAATTTTTTCTTCCCATAAAATTCAGCACTTCTTTAACAGATTCATGGGTATAATTTGCATGCAGGAAAAAAAAAAAAAAAGCATCTGACACCAAGCTTTCATGCCACCTAAAGGAAGTAAGATTTAAAAATGATTTCTGGTCTTGTAATTACATTCATTCTATTAATTTGTTCCCTTGAAAATTTCTGCAGTTATACTATTACAGAAGATTCTAATCTTTGAGTTTTTTTTTTAAACTGAATGCACTCGAATTTTGTTCAATACTTTTCCTTGTTTTCAAAGCGATACATTATGCATTGTACAATTTAGAAAGTAATGAACAGTAAAAATCTTTTTTAAAAATCTATAACTTTAATCAAGCATATTTTCTTCTAATCTTGTCTCCTACTCTTCAAACGTATTTATGTGGTTGAGATCACACTGATTATTTAATTCCTACTTTTTTTTTTCACTTAAAGCAATATCAGGAGCATTTTGCCACGTCATTAAGTACTTTTCCAAACACCATGTTAATGATTTCTAGTATTATTTTTGAAGTCATTTAGTAAATAATTTTAGATGCTTTTAAGCAGTGTGCAGAAGTCCTTTTCAAACCCTAGTTAAGTGTAATTTAACAAACATGCAACAAAATATGACTAAAAAACACAAAATGTATTTTATGTTTTCTGTAGAGTCAGACAGGAAATATTTTAGGTTTCAAAACTAAGCAACTCTGCCATAATAGTTCAAAAGTAGCCATGGACTGAGGATGTGTTCCAGTAAAACTTTATAGATACTGAAACTTGAATGTCATATAATTTCAGATGTCAAAAAAAATTTATCCTTCTTTTGATTTTTTTTTTGATCACTTAAAAAAGTAAAAGCTATGTTTAGGTCTCAAGCCATGCAAACACAGGTTGTGACTAGATTTTGGTTCTTGGGATGTAGTTGGCAACCTCCACTCTACAGCCTGGTTCCAAGAACCCTGGCTTCATCAGGTCTGAGAAAGTTCTGTGAACGCAGGAATATGAATATATTTTTAAGAAGAGGTAAATAGCTTTCATTAGGTGCTAAAAAATTCTTAACCTAAAAATGTTTAAGAATGACTGTTCTAGATAATATACATGAAAGCACTTTGTAAACCATAAATTATTATTAGAATCCTATTGGTACTTCACTTATGATATTTTTCACTTAGGCACCAAATGATCTGAAAAATTGATTAATAAAAATAAATATATGCCATTATCAGAATTCCACCTGAAAAACTGATACTCAAAATCAAAAAATCTTATGAACTGTAACCTAAAGAGGAACTAGATAACAAGTTAAATTACCAAACACATTTAAAACAGAATTATTGGTTAAGGTAATTAGAATATTTATTATTTTGTTTGGTTTTTGACTGAGCCAAGAACTTAGAAATAATGCTATTCATTTCTTCATTTTGTTTCTGTTAAGTTTTAAACTACAAACCTAGCTTAATTAGAGAATCCTAATTTACCATCCTGGTTAATAAAAACTGGTATATATATTATTCTCTCTTTTCTTCCCTCCTGCCACATACATATACGCATGCAGTACAGCAAAAGGACTTAGGAATAAAGCCACCTTTATTGTAATATATGTGTGGATTTGAAAGTCCCACTTAATCATGAGCCTCTTCTTTCAGAGTTCTAAGACAATTGTGAAATAGACACACGTGTCATGTATGAATCCATTTATTATCAATGTTATTATTGTTAAGGCTGGGTTGGAAAACAAAGCTTTTCCCTGAGACTGCCCCTCCCATCCTGAATTGAACTTATTTGCAGTGGGGTAGAGAACTCTAACCCAGTGCCCCCTCATGAGGCTGGGCAGCTATAGTGGGCTCCCTCCAGGAAGGAGGGCAGAGTTTAGGCCTGTGCACTGGCAAATCCCACTGGAAGGAGGGGAAGGGAAGTGAGTGGCACTTGAGCAGACCCCTTTGCCCAGTTGCTTCTCAATTAAGTCGCTCCCAAGGTAGAACAGAATCAGTGAGCCAAGGGACCAACATTTTACCCCCAACACTTTCAAAAGAGAGAAATTCCTTTAAATGACCAGTATAGAAACATGAGGGAAATGAGAGGTTCTCTTATATGATTTTTAATTCAAAAAACTATTCCTGCTTTTTTGTATAAATGCAAGTTTAATTTTAGTTTAGTATAAATTTAAGTCATCAATGTAAACTGTTAAAATGCCAAGTAAGAGAGATTTCTAGTTGACAGCATACATCCCAGACCTGTGTTTAAGGGTATGGTCTTCAGGTGGCCAAGAAGAGAAGAGTGGGCAAATATATATTCATAGCAATGTGTAGTTGAGTCTTTAAAGCTCTGACATGTAAAAGTATCTCATTTTGTAAGTGACCTTTTGCCTATCCAGGTATGGATAAAATGCCACCCTCCAGGTGTGGTCCCTCAAGCAGGTCTAGCAATGCTCTCTGCCTGGTCCACACTCCCAGTGGGCTGCTTCCCCACATCCACAACTGTGTGGATTCCCCACTGCTCTTCCCCACCTTTTCTTAGAGACTAGCTTTTATTCCATCTTCAAGCTACAGTTCTAGAAGTGTTACCTGACATTTTCTAGAAAGTTCCTGAAATTTCCAGGGCACCCTGTGCCTATGTCCAAGCATTTCCAGCTGCCCTCTCTTCTTTCTCCCCCCACTCCCTCTCATCCACAATGTTTAGTGAGTGCCCAGCACATGCTGATAATATGCTAAACACCAGTTAGTTTGGGGGTAATATAGCATTTGTCCCGCCTGAAGCTTACTGTTGAGCAGGAAAGACGATTAGCTAGGGCTACAGTGCACAGTGTGTGCTGAAGTATGGAGAGCCAGGGCCCTGATCTGGTAAGACTGATGGGGTAGAGTAATTATTTGTGAGCCTGTCTCCCATGCCAGAGTGGAGGCTTTTCACAGGGAGAGACCTGGTTTACCTTCACTGCCAAGCACTGTTTTGGCACTCAAGAGCTCTTTGTGAAACCTACAGAAGTAACGTTCACTGTGTTCAGAGAGCTGTTTGATATTGTTGGGTTTAAAACTGATAGAACCAGGCCAAGGCAGATGCCAGATTTTGAAAGGTCTGAAATGCTAAAGAGCTTGGACCAGGAATAGGTCACTGAAAGTAGTGTGATTTAAAGACAGTCATTTAAAGACTCTGGGTCAGCATCTATTTATAAAATGGGAGGGGAGTGGCTGTTTGGCTCTAAACAGCCAGAAAAGCAGCTTGTTAAAATTCACTTTGATTAGTACTGTGGGTATTTCCTTTTAAGTATTTACAAAAATTAATTTGGAAGGTATATTCCATTTTTCCTAATTTTTCTAGAAAGAAATACTAGCTCTATAAATATCCTCTTTGGAATTTAGTTTCTATCCCTGTAAAATGAGGAGCTAAAACTGATCTATCTTTTTTAGTTCTTATGTTCTATAGTCAAGAACAAGTGACTCAAAGGGAAATAAGTTTATTTAGCCTTTTGATTTGTGTTAGGATTTCATTTAATTTTTAAAATAGGCCATTTGGTACAAAATTCAAAGGGTACAAAAGGCTATATACAACTGGAAAGTAAATCTCACTACCTTCCCTGTCTCTTCATCACTGTTTTTGTGGTTTCTTCAAGAATGACTAGGTATTTTTAAGTTAAATGTCGGTTAATGAGAAGGTAAGTTTGGTTTTGATCAGTACCAAATGTTACACCGTTATTAGGGTAACAAATTATATATAGTCTTAAAATTTTCTGTCTACCATTACTTTAATTCCTATATATTCTCAGCAAGGTTTATTTTTGCATAACTCATAATTGTTTTAAGGTATTTTGATATGTATTATCTACTTTGCTCTAAATCACCATCTATGGGTATGATTTACAACATTCTACCTTATAAGGCAGAATATAAATGTCATGTTTTCTGCCACACACGTATTTAGATGCTGTCAAAATGCCAAATGAGATGCTGATAATGGAGTAGTTTTATAAACTGTTACTATGACCTGTCCCCACAAAAATCATGAAAATGATCAACTGAGAGTTAAGAATTTGGAGAATGATTGGAAATTGTATGCATATGACAAGGGGCACTTACGCCTTATGGCCAGCCCTCAGAGGCAGGCTGCTGGGATTGCCACCCCCATCCCTGGGCAGTGAAGGGCTAGGGAGAGCTCCTGCTACAGGCTCATAGGAGTCTAAAGGCTGCAGTGACTACTGTTGAAAACAGAATAAAAAGTTCCAAAGAGACATCTACACCACACCTGTATCCACTTATTAAACTGCTGGTAGACTTGAAAGACATAAGACATTTGTTATCCTCAAGTTCAGAGGAAAAGAGTATCTGGTGCCTTGTCCCTATAAATCAAGAGAAGAATGTTTACCTAGCATGCTTAGTCACTAGGGAATCATAATGATGCCTCCCAACAGAAAATTCAAAACTGGAGGTGCTTCAGCTTATTTTCTTGGTCTTTAGCCATCACCACTTTCAATAAAGTAGAAATCCTTTAAAAATTACCGTAAGTTTTCTCTGCAACATTTTAAAAGATCACCCAGTAAGTGTGGGGGCACTTCCAGGCTCCATTTGGAGTATAGAAATGAGTAAGATACGGTGCTCTCAGTGAGCTTATATTATGGTCATAAGGAATACAACAACCCCCCTTCCAAAATTTATAATACAAGTTAGAATATAAGAATTATCTAAGAGAAACACAAAGGGCCTTCATTGAACATACCATAATACAACTCATAAATGTAACTCATATACTTTATATATACCTTATAATACAAGCTCATATACCCTAAAATTCAAAAACGTCTGCAGCTTTAGAACTTTTTGACAGACTCTGTTTCGGAAGGCCCAGAAATGAGTTCTTCTTTCATCATTGTGTTTTATGAAGTTGAAGAAGGTCATAAACCAACATAATCTATAATACGCATTAATGCCAGGATACATGAAAGCCAATATATTATATAGCCAGACTTGTCTCATTCTCAGGAGAGAATTAAGTGATTGATTATGAAATCTTATTTCGTGCTCTTAGTTCAACGACTGGACATTCTTCCCAATTCGCTTAACTGGCGTTGTCATTCTTAAGCCATTTTTCGATTTAGAAAACTACTTTATAGGCTCTATTAGATAAAGAATACATCTATCATTTTATATTGGCCACCTTCCAAATAAAGCACACTCTTCATTTCATTGGACAGTTTCTAACACTATCTTTCATCAGAATAGAAATGGTTTATTTCTCATATTTAAAAACATTTACTGGAAAGAAAATCATGGAAAGTATGTTTTGCTTGGTTCTTCTATGTTCTAAGGAGCACGTCCTTTTAGGTTTTCAAGATGACATGGGTTTAAGATACATCGACACCTGTGGGGATTGCAGCACTTGGCTCAGCTCCTCTAAACTCCTGGGTCCATGGTTATTACCCTAATCTGCTCTCAGGCACTGTGTAAATTGAATATGTTTGCCATCTTCTTAAGGTGAATTAATTAAAGACAGAGTTTTCTCATCACTCCTTTTGGAAGGAAATTAGAGTTTATTTTAAAATACCCAGGAAGGGACTTCCCTGGTGGCACAGTGGTTGGGAGTCCGCCTGCCAATGCAGGGGACACGGGTTCAATCCCGGGTCTGGGAGGATCCCACATGCCATGGAGCAACTAAGCCCGTGTGCCACAACTACTGAGCCTGTGCTCTAGAGCCTGCAAGCCACAACTACTGAGCCCACGTGCTGCAACTACTGAAGCCCACGCGCCTAGAGCCCATGTTCCTCAACAAGAGAAGCCACTGCGATGAGAAGCCTGCGCACCACAAGCAAGAGTAGCCCCTGCTCGCCACAACTAGAGAAAGCCTGTGTGCAGCAATGAAGACCCAACGCGGCCAAAAAAGCAAACAAACAAAAAAACCACCCAGGAAAATAAAATAGCTGTCTTGGTTTTACAGTGATCCAGTCACAATGTCTTTATAACACATGACATTGAACTCAAAAACTGAAGGAATAAACGGTACAAAAGATATTGCATTTCCTGTCTGATGAAGTACATTCCACTAGACCATAGCGAAGTTTTCATGTGATCTTGTGAACTCAAATACCTGGCCCTGTGGGGGTGATTCATATGACTAGCATGTGTTAGAGATTCAGTCCTTCCACAGGAGACTTAGTTTCTACAATGGCAGATCACACTTCTTGCTAAATATGCTTGCATTTGTCAACAGATGCAAGAGGAAGGAGGTAGAAACAGTGTTAAATAGATGAATCAATGAGCTCCCTTCCCACTGCTGAGAAAACAGCTACTAGGGCTCAGATACTGATAGTAGTTAATGAGCATGATGAAGGTGATCTTCAAATAGAAAGGAAAACCAATGAAACAAAGCAAAACAAAACAGAACAAAAAAACTGACACAACTACTACATTTAGTATTCCATAGAGTACTTGTTGAATTTTTCAAAAAGCTTAGAGATGGGTGGAGGGAATACTCTCTGATACTTATATTAGATCTGCAGTGATATTTAGATTAGAATCCATCTCCAGAAAATGAGGTTGATTTGGGGGAGTCACATGCAGGAAACATCCTGTCCCTACCATGTGCTAAATACATTTAGAGAAATCACACCTTTTAGTTCAGTCCTTGTATATACCAAACCCCAGCACTACATGAGAACTCAAGACTTTGAGGAGATCCTGAGGCAACCTAGGAACTGTATTTGCTCTTCCAGAACACCTTTTACAGAAATAATAGCAAGGCTATGGGGAGTAGAAGGAATGACAGCTTATATCTATTGAAATGATAGTGGTTCCTTTGGGATAAAAATTGAGGCAAGTCTAGTGATGGGTTTAAAAGCAGGAAGTTGGTATCTGGATAGACAGAGATCTAGATAATCCAGTTGCACCTTAAAAGGTGGTATTCTTTATGTCTTAAAATTTTTCTTATATCTCAGTAAGGAAAAAAATCAAAGATGGTATTAAACCTATACGAGAGTCCTACTTTTTTATTTTGTAAAGAATATAATGTTTGATAAAATGTGGTTACACTTATGTATTACCAGGAACTACAGTGTACCTGTTTCAGTAATCACTGCCATAATTACATGATTCTGAACGTAATCCCTCCAAGAAAATCATGCAAAGCACATTTTTCCTTTGTTAGTATCCACAGAACAAATTAACCAGATGGAAAGCTCTCGTCAGCTGTTCTGTTTCATGGGCGACCAGTGCCATCAGGTCTCAGGAGAATTCTCATTTGCCCTCTCTACACAAGACATTCAGCTTCCAACAAACTGGGCTTGTGAATATGTCCCTAGAGACTAATATCAAGCATTCCACCACAATTCTATGATGCTTGTTTTACGTTATTTTTGATTGATGGCCTGAAGTTATGGCTTTAGTTATTTTTAAAATTGTTTAGTTTTCAAAAGTAGTGTTTGAGGGGTCTAGAAAATAGCCTCCTTCTTCAAAATAAGAACTACACTTATAATTACACTTTCCGTCAAGTCAAGTACACCTACAGCCAACTCACTCATGACTTTTCCATTCTAATCTCGCTTGATCTGTGGGTGGGATCATAAGCAGCTAATAATGTTCTCATTTCATAGTTAAGGAAAGCAAGTGCCAGAAAGATTAAACGGTTTCCATAGCAGTAGTTTCCATGCTCGTGCTTAAGCAACTAGTGCAAAAATCTATAGCCTCTCCTTTCCAGCCCAATATTTTTCTCAGTATGTTATGTCTTGGGTTATAAGCAGAAAACAGATACGGAAGTACACACAGGTCTGTTCAACTCCACCCTCAGAACCAGGAAAAGAAACAAAGGAAAAAACTAAGAGTAGAACTTTACTAGTTATTCCAACTCCATGATATTTTTAAATCTGTGAATCTAAATTTTCCCACTGTACAACATATACTTATTTTGTCTGGCCTAGTTTACACAGACTTTGGAGGATATATTTTTTTCATATATCTCATTTAAGTCCACCCAAACTGTCAACTGTGTGTTGAAGTGAGAGAGACACACACAGTACAAAATAACTGTTACCAAATGTGGCAAAAGAAAAAGAGACATATGTATGAACTAATGGGAGCAGCTTGTGTCCAGAGAGATCTGCAGAGAGAAAGATTTTTAGCTGGACCTTGACCGAGAAGTAGGTGGTCAAGGGGGAGGGGGGTGTGGTGACAAGAAGAAAGTCATTAGAGATAGAAAAAAGGTCACATGTGAAGGCTCAAAGGTGTAAAAAGACACAGTATATTTGAAGAATAGGGAGTCATGAGAAGTGGCTAAAGCATAGTGCGGTGTGTGTGTATCAGATGGTACAGGGTTAGGAAAGGGATGAAGAGACAGTGAGAAAAGTAGACAAAGTAGCAAAGGGTCTCTATGCTAAGTAATGGACTTTATTTTATAGTCAAAGAAGAGCTGTTGGAGGTTTTTCTCCAAGGAAGGGAGATGATCATGAGTCAGATTTTTCTTGAGTACTGTGGAAGATGTTCTGGAACTCCCAGGGAAATTGAGCTTATTTAGAGAGCAAAATTCATAGAGTAGAAATGTGCTTGGTTCCACTCAGTAGAGGGAGAAACTTTTAATAATATCTTCAGTTCGATGTAAGCCACTATGGTCCATCAGAGATACGAGGAGGGCCTAAACAAAGATTTAAGGAATGCTTCTGAAGTGGAATCAACAGGATATGGTACCCAGTAAATATATGTAGGGGGTACAGGCAGGGAGAGAGGGGAGAATGATTGAAACCACTGCCTTGGCAGACTAGGTGGATTGCATAACCACACACTGAAGATGGTTTCTATAACTCCTTATAGAGCACAGAGCAATATACTTTCATCAGTGAGGCTTCCAAAGTGCCCTTGACCGGCCATCAGCCCCTATCTGCCCTCACAGCAAGAGTTCAAATTAAAATCCTAAATGGAAAAACTAGCACAGGTAAATTCACTTAGGTACAGTTCAAATTAAGATTCTGCATCCACTTTCCGTTTTCACCCAAGTTCCGTACATCAATCACACACGTTTCAAAGACGTCAGCGTTCTGAACTAACATTTCCCAAGAGCATTTTAATATTCCTTACGCCCTTTAGATGTCAATTCTTTCAAGTTCTTTCCTAAAGAAAAGCAGAAACAGATCTACTTCACAGAATCAATGAAAGACCTGAACAGGCAATTGAAATACTCATGTAGCACTCTCAGATGAGCAGCAATGCATTTATACAGGCTGAATGAGGCTACTCTGAATAACCAGATGAAAATTAAGCCAGAAAACCCAACAAACTTTGAACTGAAGAATAGTGCACTTTTACGTATGTGCAAAACTAGTGATTGTGGCATTATTTTCACCCATTTAGCAAAATTTACAAATCATGTAGTAGAGATAGAAGTAATCTTAAATACCGTTTACTGTATATCCTCTTATCAAGACACATAATCAATTTGATGATTTTATATAGTACTGCCTGCCTCCACATGGAACAAAGAAAGCTATAATCAAATCGATGTAACAACTTATATTTGATACTTAGAATATAGGGTATATGGTAATTCAACTCCCTCAAGTAAATAAAATTCCTCAAAACCACACCAACATAGAGACATTATTGGAAACCAGAAGGCCCAAATTATATCCTAGTATGTTTCAATTTCACCATAAAAAGTAAAAGCCCTCTTACTTTTGAAACTTGTAATCTCTGACGCGATAGTAAGACACAGTTCGTGTCTTATTGTAAAGTAATATGACAAAGATCATACATATTGGAACCATGTTTTGGCTTTGCACACTTTCACGGTAACAGTATTGAAAGAAAGAGAAAACTTTGTCTCCTTCTCTCTTTTGCATCCGAAATGGTCACCCTGAGAAATCTACCCTTTGAATCAGCCCACAATTATCCCCATATCTTCGCTGTTTGGACAATAAACTCCATGACCACCATTAGCACACAAAAATATTCTCAGGATATTACTACATCCATATGGATTACTTCTCTGTTGACAAACATAAAGAAAGAACAGTTTAATATATATCAATACTACTTCTACTCATTTATCACCCGCTCATTTTTTAAACTATTAAAAACAAAACATTACATATACAGAAAATAATGTTTCTAATACATGCAAGGTATAAAAATAATTTGGCTTAAGAATCAAATATTTTCCACATATTTGAAACCCTCTGCAACTTCCTAATCCCAACTAACTCCAGAAGTTAGATAATCTTCAATTGCATCCTAATTCTTGTGTTTATCATCATCATCATGCTTTTTTAAACAGCTTTAATAACAGTTATTATGTTTAATAACATGTTACCATATATTTATCATAATTCCTAATAATCAATTTTGGTTGTTTTTTAACTTTATAAAAATGCAATCATGGTGTATTTACTATTTTATAACTTACTTAGTTCACTCAGTAGTGAGGTTTATCTGTATTAAGGAGGGCACCTGTAATTCATGTTTTATTGCCATACAGCAGTATGTTATATGACCATACATCTACTTATGTATCTATTTTCCCTCTGATAGACATTCAGAGTCTCCTGCTACTAGGGCTACTATAAACTATGTTGCCACAAATATTCTTTCAGGTGACCTTTGCAAGATTTTATGAGTCACACATTTAGGGGAGAAATTACTGAGTCATATGAAGGATACATATTCAACTTTACAATATAATGAAAAATTGTTTTTCAGAGTGGTTTATCCATTCATCTTTCATTCTTATTTCAGTGTGTGAGTTCCAGTTGCTCCTTATCCTCACCAACATTTCATATGGTCAGACTTGTTAATTTTTTCTGACCATGAGTACAAATTATTTCATACTGAGTTGAATGCGCTTCCTTTAAAATATCTGTCATTTTAAAATGAAAATTTTTTTTCTTATATCTTTTGCCCATTTTTCCATTAGTTTATTTTTAATTCTTATTGATGTTTTATATATTCTGCATTTTAATCCTTTGTCAGTTATATACGTGGCGAATATCATCTATTAATCTGTCATTTTGTGACTTGCTTTTCATTATTAATAGTATCCTTCAATGAGCAATTTTTTTAATTATCAGTCTTTTCTGCATCTGCTAAGTATATGGCTTACTCTTTCATTTGGTAAATGTGGTAAAATACAGTGATTCTCTTCTTAATTTTAAACTAAAATTGCATTCCTGGGATAAACTCAGCTTATCATGATATTAACTTTTTCATATATCACTGGATTCAATTAGTTATTGTCTGTGCTAAAATTTTTTGTATTTACTGCAAAATTTATTATTATGAGTATGATTGACCTATAAATTTTTCTCATAATGTTTTTTAGATTTTGGTAATCAAAGTTTAAATGGGTTCAAAATTAAGTGGATGTTTCTTGTTTTTAATTATTTGGTATAGTTTGTTAATATTGGTGTTATTTCTTCCTAAATCTTGGTAAAATCCACTGGAGAAGCCATGTGGCCTTGTATTTTACTTTATATGTAGGCTTTTAATTTCAAATTCAGTTTCTCTAATAGTTACCAACCAGTTAAAATTTTATATTTCTTCTTGTGTCCGTTTTAATGTTTTACTTATCTTTGAAGTTTCCCATTTTGCCTAAGTGTTCAAATTCCTTAAAGTTGTTCTGTTAATATTTATTCTGATTCACCTACATATTTATAATTTTTGTTGTTTTTCACCCCTTTATCTTTAAGCTTCGATCTGAGCTCAGTGTCCTTTTCCTTGAAGAACACTGTTTGGTATTTACTTTAATATGGGTGTGCTATTGATATATTCAGTTTCTGACTGTCTGAAAATATCTTTTCTTCACCTTTTTTATCAGAAGATATTTTACCTGTGTATAGACTTCTAGGTTGGCTCCCATTTTCTTTCAGCCATTTTATCTTTCCATTGTCTACCTTCCATCTTTTCCTGTTGAGAAGTAGGTAACTTCTCAATTTGTTGTTACTCTGGAAGTAATATTTTTAACCTACTTTTAAGATGTTATTTGTCTTTGATTTTTAGTAGTTTTACCCAGAGGTGCCTAGGTTGTGTGCTTTTAGTCTGGGTGAGGGTCATAGTTTTTGTTTTGTTTTTTAAGTTTGTAACATGATGTATTTTGTCAGTCTTAATAGACTGGCCATTATTTCCTCAATAAGAATTCTTCTTCATATTCCCACCAAAATACATAAAACAACTCTTTTTACATGGGGATAATATTTGTTGATTAAATGGAATATTAAAAAATAGACTCCTTATCGATTTCCTGTCTGTGGTATATCTACCTTCCAATCCCTTCTCTCACTATTTCCATTAATTTTCACAAATCTCAGCTCAAAACACTTCACTCATCTGTTCTCAATCGTCGGTGGTTATATCTTTTCTATAGAAAACACATGTTCATCTCTAGCTTGAAACTTAGGCCATTGGTGACCTTGCCCAGCCTACTTTTCCAAACTTGTCCTCCAATTAGTACCTTCTCATGCCCTGCAAGCCACTTCAAATAGATTACTTGCTATTTTCCATGCAGGCCTCATGTATTCAAGTATAAACATCTTCCCTAATTCTGTTGGTCAGTCTCAAGTGCCCTCCCTCAGCATCTTCAGGAAAGGAGAGCTTTACACAGGCTCGATCCTGGGCTTCAGTTTCTGACAGGTGTAGGATAAAATCCTGGATTTGGCATTTTTATCAGCCAAGTTATCTCGGCCTCTCTAAGCTTCTTCATCTGTCAAACTGGGATATTAATAATAGACCCATCCTACAGGATTCTTGTGAGGATTAAGAGAGAGAATCTACACAAAATGGTTAACACAGTACATGGCTCTCAGGAAACACACGGGAGCATTAGAACTCACTGTTAGTATTTTTAACAATTCCTTGACGGATGGTAGAGGCTGCTCTTTGCCCACCACAGCACCCATTCTGCCCTGTAATCCAGAGGTCAGGAACCTGCTGCCACCACTGATACCACTACCACGACTACCTCTCACAACCCGAAAACAAGTCCCTGGACCCTGGAAAACCTGAGTCCAGGCATTCTGAATGGGGGAAACCACTCACATTTCTACGACCCAGCCTGCCAGCAGCAACAGCAGCAGGAACGTATCACTCCCACCTTCCAATGTACACACACCTGTTTGGAGTTAGCAGAACCAATTCTGCATCCTCAACATTAGCTGTAAGAGGGTCCCGGAGATGTCTTTAGCTGCCTGACCTCTCCAACCAAGAGGAGGATAGAGCCAGGGTTGGGAGAACCAACCCATGATAGCTACCACACGATCCATTCAAATGCCATTTTCTCTAAGTTGTTCCGGAATTTTTCCCAGCTAAAAGTAATTTCCTTCCTCCTTCTCTTAACTGGTGGTTTTTAATTATCACTGGACATTAGAACCTTCTGGGAGCTGAAAAATACTTATTCTCTACCCCCAGAAATCCCAATTTAATTGGTTTCGAATAGGAGTGCACTTTGGAAATTTAAAAAATTCTAACATGCATTGTGTTTAGAACCATTGCTCTAAATTATCATAACCTTTTATTTCTCCTTATCACTTCCAGACTTTTCTTTAGTTATTTATAAAATGTCCATACTCTTCCTACTGGATTATATGCTCTCTGAGGATGGGATTTGAGTCTAGTCTATTTTTATGTCCTTCATAACTTCTAGCAGATTACTGTGCAAAAAAAAAAAAACATATTTACCTGTTTACAGAATGAATGAATGGTGTGTGATGCCTTGCAAACCAAAGCATATTAAAGATACCCTGCATAGCCTCAAGTCCTTGCCTCTCTCCTGCTTGATATTCTCTCAACTATACTTTTTGGGAATCTGTTCAGCATAATAAAAATATAAGTGAGTATACTGCTCACAGCATTAAACTTCTAATCATTAACTCACCATATAACATAACTTGACACAAGATTATTCCTGGTTTTAAAAATAACATGTAAGAAACAGCACTCTGAGCTACAGAAGTTGGACCAATAAACTCACATGCTTTTAGGTAGAAATCTAAAATCTAAGGGCGATAATTGGAAAAAGAAAGCCAAGTGCATTCATGACATTGGACTTCTGAGCTATTTATCTTATCTTCATAGGTTCTTTGATATATCGGTGTACCTCTAAATCAGTCTTCCAAAACTCCAGTATGCAATGATAAAAATTCTGTGCTTAAACTGTTGCATAATTGCAGAATCACTTTGACAGAAGTTTGGCAAGAATATAATCTAATCCTTTTGAAAAGTTTGACAAGAATGTCTAATTGATATTGATACTAATGTTTCTAAAGTTCATGCCAGGAAAAGTTAAATGCTATTCAATTGGGATACTATTAAGATTTCTTATGACTCATAATTATAAATCAGCTCTGTTCAAGGATTTAATTTAAATCTTTGAAAGCAAACATTTTTCAATATCTTTGCTAAATTAACCCTCAGATGGGGGTTCCTGAGATGAGAATCATATAGTCCCTATCCCCTTTCCTACAGTTTTACCTGTTAGAAAATGATTAAAAACTAGCCATTTGGTCTGCTCTTGAGGACCCTAGTTATTCTCTGATTATTCAAAAATATTAATGTAAGGGACAAAGAAGAGGGGGGGAAAAAGAGACAAAGGCCAAAAAAAAAAGTACAGAATGATGTTTAGGAGCGAATGAGGTGGTGAAATGTGACCCAGTTGGAAAAATTCATACTCTTGCCTCTGTTGCCTGCCCTCACACCACTTAGAACTGCTTTTATTAAAGGTCCAAATAGCTTTGAAAAGCTTTAAATAGTTTCAAGGTCTTCCTTTATCCTGAATGGACCCAGGTGAAAATCTGTTGGCAAGACTCACCATTCCCAACTTCGGATGTAATCCTGTGCCATTCTCCCATTTGTCTTTTCCCCTTCCTTCCCTGCTAATCAAGATCCTTCTTCCCTTCCTTCCTTCCTAACAGACTTGCAAAAGCTTAACTTCCTTCAAATCTTCTTAGAAAGGTCTCCCTTTACTGTAGCTCCTCACCCCTTTCTATTAGTTGCTAAGAATGCTATATGGTTCTAGTGGAATGTGTATCATATTTATGGTTATAACACCTCTAAGAAACTCTATATAGATGTATTCATATACCCATAGTTAAACGATAGACTTTATGAAAATGAGGACTGAATTTCTTAGTGTACTTTCCCCAACTAAGAATAAGAGCACAAACGTTCAGTTTGTTCCTTATCTCAAATTATATTCACTATTACCAAGGTAAGAGCTAAGAGAATCCAGACTTCTTGAGGGCAGGGACTTCAACTATTACAGAGTAGACATTTAACACATGTTGACCTGGACCAAATGCCTACTCCCACTGTATAACTATAAAATGCAAAATTACATAGCTCTGAGATATTGAACTGACTCTTCTCACCCTCCCCAACTCCCTGACTTCGCTTTTAAAAAACAGATGGAATTAGATGTACTTTCTCCTTTAAAAAACTGGAGAAGATAGGGTCAATTTTGTTAAGAATTTTTATGGAGCAAGGCCTATTATGTGATTAGAATGGGGATGGGGCAGGATCTTCTTGTACTTACATTTAGACAAGTATTTATATTCACTGATATATATTTCTATATCAATATTTATATTATAAAATAAATATTTATTTAGATATTTCGACTTCTGATCACCAAATGAGGTACAGGTATTATAATGTTGTATTTAGAGTGTTGTTTAAAATAAAAACTTGAAATTCTACCAATTTTGTGATACCTTTGGTGTTTCTTCATTTTATAATATACTAAAAGCCTCACAAAATGGAAGTAGTCTGGGAGTTCCTAAGTCCTGAGAGGCTGTGCTTCATGGTGCTATTATATACATCTAAAACTAAAGAAATATTAACAATGAAAATGGTATTTTCCGTATTAAGTGATGAAAGTTAAAGGTATATACCGTATTTCACTATTAAGAGATAAACACTTGATCACTGTAAACGTGAATAAAATTTGCATTTTTAAATCTTTCAGGGGATTTAGATCTATTTCCTCCAGTTTCCAAGCTCTCAGCAATCCTTTTAGTGTGTTTGTATTCACTAAAAAGGGACATTTCTGTGGAATTAATCAAATAGGGAATTCAGTGTTCCCTGCAGATAGTTTTGGCATGTTCCCCTGGGAACTTCTAGTCTGAATTTTCATCTTTCCTGGGAAAAGACACATATATTCTAAATCCTTGGTCTTTTCTTTGTTAGTAAAGATCTGCTATAAACAGAATTAATGATAATGTACATTCAGCAAGACACTGGCTGGAAACTTCATCATTAAAATAAAAGGTGGCAAAATATGTGAGAATGCAATTTGAATGTAGTAAATAAAAACTGGCATGAAAAATGTTGTAAAAATCATCCCAATAATCAATAGATTTTCTGATTTTGCTAAAATTAAAAAAACAAATTTCTGGTGTGGAGAATTAGAAAATATTCATAGTTCCCAATATATTTATTTTCCAAGAAAATCAGTGGTACTATTTTTGGTGACAATGAAAAACTTGTGTTCGATGCCTAATTAAACCCTTTTGAAATCCATGTGTTTTGTTTTTTAATTTACAAAATAACTAGAATTCTTATCCTGACCTTGGCTTTATGTTTTTCATTCTATAAAATGCTGCTGTTATTCTTCCTTCTGTGTACATGTTAGTTTAGTCCTAAAACCTGAAGAATCCGATAGCTCTTTTCTACCTCTGATGGTTTTAACTGCATGTCCACATCTGGAAAACTGCTCAGTGGCAGTCCCAAAGACCTAACACTTGGACTGAATCCTCACTGCTGAGGAGTTTTATTTGACCAGCTAAGTGTGGGGCATTTAAGTGGAGATGTCCAGGACGCAAATGAAGAACAGGCTAAAGCTAGAGATTTAAGTCAACAGTATATTTAGGGAGGTTGAAGCCACAGGTAAGGAGGACATCCCAAGGGAGAGTCTATGGTACAGGAAGACCTTAGGACTAATGTGCAGAACCCTCACTAGGTACCCGACAAAGAATTGGGAAATAAAAGGATGGCAGGGAAAATGACAATGTACTTGATCAGTAATTTCTATTTCAGTTAGAGCAAAAGAAAGACTCTTGTTATCCCCATGGAACTCCACCTCCAGCACTCTCCAACAAGACAGTAAGTGATGACAGTTAATGAAAGCTCTATCGACAGTTCGTATTTATACCCTTGAGGTGAAACCATCCTATTTCAACACATATTACATTCTCATTGAATTCCACATTAGTGAATGAGGAATTCCACACTCTGGCTGCCGGTTTAATGCATTTTGCTAGTAAAACACACAGGAACTGCCAAGATAGGACAGTAGCCTCTTCTAAATCACTCCAAGTGTCACCATGACTACAGCATATTTCCTAAATTGGTGGGTGTTCATATAATATAAATCTATTCAAGTGCTTGACTCATGTTGTATTGAGGCTTTATAATTTATCTTATCAAAAAATTTTGCCTTTATATACGTAAATTATTTTTTTATTCATAGGATTAAGCCAAAATGACAACTGCTCAATTTGACTGTCAACACTGTACGGCATCACTTCTTGGGAAGTATGTACTAGAGGATCACAATCCACACCGTGTTACTTGTTATGATCGTACCTCTGCTAACTATTGTGAGGACTGCAAAGAACCAATCGAATCAGATTCCAAGGTAGGCCTTACCTCAGTTCACAGAATTATTGCATAAGAACAGCAGACAAGTGCTTTGGAATGCCTGTTTTTCTTGAGTGTTGACTGTTAATACTCTAATGCTCTGCTACTAGATATAAGGATTTTCAAAGCTATCATCAATCAAGTTCCAGGCACTATGCTCAGCACTGTGACATGTAAGATACACTTTAATCCTTACAATGATCTTGGGAGATAGTTCGGGATGCTGAAGATTACAGAAGTTATTTGCCCAAAGTTACACAGCTGAAATGTTATTTCTAGAATGATAAGAGTATAAGTGAATAACTATACAAATAACTGGAGCCGTAAAGATTCAAAAACCTGTATCTTCTCACTTCACATTAGCCTCATCTTCATTAAACCACTGTGCGCTGATACGTCTCACACACACACCCATTCCTCCCAGAATGCACGTTATTATTTTTTTTTCCTCCTTTTTTGGGGGGGAGCCGGGGAGGTCTTTGTTTTAGTTAACTAGTGTTGAGATTTTGTTCAGGTAAATCTCAAACAGCAATAGGATGTTACAACCTAAAAATAAAAATCATTCCATGAAAATCTTTTCTTATAGTTTATAAAAGGAAGGTAGAGGAAATTTGAAGAAACAGGAGAGTACACTTATTTTCCATCTGTCTTTTGTGACCAACCAAGGAAGCCCCAGGCTCTAGTTCTTAATTGCCCCAGAGAGTCTCCTCTCTATGGGTAACAGTATCAGTAACAACATGCCCTCAAGCTACCAGCACCACCTACTGGCACCAGAGTCCCAGGAGTGTTTAGTATTGTTTTACAAAATGGCCTGTTTTGTCACAAACATACTTAATTAACTTTTACTTACTGTCTCAAAGGATCTTTGTTACAAAGGTCATCACTGGCATGAAGGATGCTTCAATTACGACAAATGCAATCAGTCTTTGGTGGAAAAGCCTTCTGCTGCCAAGGATGAGTGCCTGCCGTGCTCCAAGTACTATTCTAACGAGTGCTCCTCCCAGTGCTTCCAGTGTAAGAAGACCATCATGCCTGGTAAGATCACAAGGCACTTCTGGTCTATAACTGAACCTGCAATGCTTTGAATTAAACCCAAGCACAGTAAGAGTGTAGTACATTAGTCCCCCCTTATCCACGGTTTCACTTTCCATGGTTAAAACTGCCCAAGGCTAGGGCTTTCCTGGTGGTGCAGTGGTTGAGAGTCCGCCTGCCGATGCAGGGGACACGGATTCGTGCCCCGGTCCGGGAAGATCCCACATATTGTTACACCTTTAGGCAAGTACTAATTCTCTGTTTTGATCCTCTTCTCAATCCCTATGGACAGCAGCATACGAACAATTCTCTCTCATTTTCTTATTATAGGTTCAAAGATTTTCTAGGAGACCATAACTACACGACATCAATCTCAGGAGTTTGTGCCTTGGGCATTCCTAATATCCCTGTAATGCTTATTATGTCCCAGTTTATCTGAAGCATGTGCAGGCTTTCAGAGTCTACATTCACAGTACTTTCACATCTCAAAATTGTGAAACAGCACAAGAGTTTCCAGCGAAAGAGTGATGCACCATCATCGTAGGCTGAACTCTATTTATTGACCTCTTTTTTCAGATAAATGTTTTGGAAACCAGTAAACGCTATTTTTTCTATATGGACGATTGCTTTTTTCACCTTAACTTTAGTATATATTTTAAGTAATTTGACATATTACTGCTTAAAAGAACAATTATGCTTGATTTGTACTAACAGGTTCTTACTTTGGGGGTACAGGTTCCCGGAAAATGAAATTTAAGGGAAACTACTGGCATGAAACCTGCCTTGTGTGCGAGCATTGCCGACAGCCAATAGGAGCTAAACCTTTGATTTCCACAGAGAGTGGCAATTATTGTGTGCCGTGTTTTGAGATGGAGTTTGCTCACTACTGCAGCTTTTTTAAGGAGGTAAATATCTAAAGAGGATGAAGCTTGTGAAATCTTCCAAACCATCGCTTTGCAGCGGCATTATATGTTTGCAATGAACTGATACTATCATGTTATATCCATCTTTGCACATTCATGTTAATTTTGAATTCCAACATGTTCGAAAGCACTACCTGTCACAGTGAGGAGGCCCATCTATTTTTATCACCATAAAATTCCACCCAGAACATGAATTTAATGTTCCAAAGGCTTAAGTGATTTGATATTCCAGTTCCATTCACAGCTGTTCAGGCAAGATTTCACATGTTCTGGTAGAGGGCCCACGTCTCTCTTTGAATACAAAATATTTCTTAGAAAATTTTTGATCCATTTAATTTCAGAGACATATGGATTTGTCTCACAGAGTGACTAAGGGAACCAATTTAAACAGGATATTTCACTCCTCACATCATGTCCAAGCAATATAAATGTCTTCTAAGCTTGAAGCTTTTATATTTCTAAAGAGTAGATAAAAAACAGAACTACCATATGACCCAGCAATCCCACTACCAGGCATATACCTTGAGAAAACCATAATTCAAAAAGAGACATGCACCACAATATTCACTGCAGCACTATTTACAATAGCCAGGACATGGAAGCAACCTAAGTGTCTATTGACAGATGAATGGATAAAGAAGATGTGGCACATATATACAATGGAATATTACTCAGCCATAAAAAGAAACGAAACTGAGTTATTTGTAGAGAGGTGGATGGACCTAGAGTCAGTCATACAGAGTGAAGTAAGTCAGAAAAAGAAAAACGAATACTGTATGCTAACACATATATATGGAATCTAAAAAAAAAATGGTTCTGATGAACCTAGGGGCAGTACAGGAATAAAAACGCAGACATAGAGAATGGACCTGAGGACACAGGGAGGGGGAAGGGTAAGCTGGGACAAAGAGATAGAGTGGCATGGACATATACACACTACCAAATGTAAAATAGATAGCTAGTGGGAAGCAGCCGCATAGCACAGGAGATCAGCTTGGTGCTTTTTGACCACCTAGAGGGGTGGGATAGGGAGGGTGGGAGGGAGGCTCAAGAGGGAGGGGATATGGGGATGTATGTATATGTATAGCTGATTCACTTTGTTATACAGCAGAAACTAACACACCATTGTAAAGCAATTATACCCAATAAAGATGTTAGAAAAAAAAAAGGAGTGGATAGATAAGAGAGTGACACTCAAGAGACTGACAAGATCTTCAGGGAAATTCATTAGACAGAAAGACAGAAAGATGACTTAAGAACTGCAAGTGGTTTCCTTCACCTCCAGCTCCAGAGCTCCATGCAGGGCCTTTCAACTTGGACACCCATTCAAAACATATTTTCCAATAGGAAAAAAAGTCATTTTTTTCCAAGTAAACATGGTCCAATTCTTTTTGTATCCTCTAAGCTTTTACATGAAAGTCACTCATCTCTATCACCTTGATAAAGTCTGTCTGTATTCCATAAATATATATCGATGTTCTCAAAGAAATTCTTGACCTGTGAGGCGTCATAAGTTTCAAATAACCCTATAACTTGTGATGAGAAAGCTTGAATCATGAAAACATATTGGATAAGTCCAGTGGCTTCTAAACATTTTTGATCTACAGGCTACTCTGGCAGGTCTCTTAAGACCATTTGCATACTTGCATCTGAATTGTCATTGCCACTTTCTACAAATGCATGTACAAACATACACACACTCAACGATTTTCCATATATACTTAAAATACTGGTACTGCATTTGAAGAGGCATCAATCAACCCCTATGTTATAATTATTAAATTACACTGTCATGATGGCTGAAAATTACAGTTGAAAGTAACATGCTACAAAACCATCTTACACCCGAAGACTTCCAACAACTTAGAAAATGACTTTACAAGAAACAGTCAGACCCTATGACTCTGTGACAGATGAAGCTCCGAAAAATTATCAGTCAATGACATGCATTAAGAAAGGGATGCTGGAAATAAAATAGATTTATCTCACTGTTTTGCAGGACAACTAAGTTGGCCATTTTTAGGCTACGTTTCTTAAGGACTTACACTAAAATATTAGTGACACTCGTGAGACTCATCTTAAAATCATTTGTTGGGCACACAGTATAAAGTTTCTTTCAATGCCATAAAGAGTCAAGAGAACTTCTCTAGTACATCATCAGAGCTGAGCACTATCTGGGGCCAAAGCCCTGGCGTTTCCCAGGTTAGAGGAGCCTGCCCTATAGTTAGGACATGATTTGAAGTCACCGAAAAATTTATGAAATGTTTCTATTGGGTAGTAGACAGATCTCAACATGCCAGATTATTTTCTATTTAATTTTTTAAAACCACAAGTCCTTTAAGTAAAGCTGGATATAAATGTTTCGGATCAAGATGATCCAAGCTGAAGAAAAACAATTTGTTTCAACCCAAGCCAAAGATCAAATATAAAACAAAAGAAAATAAGTAAAAACTACTTGACCATCAGGCCCATAGAACTTTTTTCATACATTTTAGTTTCACAAAATAAAATCTATTTTCTACCAAAAAGCAAGTAACCTCAAACCGTAGTACTCTGAATTCAAACTCCTCAAGTTTCACACAGAGTATTCTGTCATTCATCAGCTTTCATCCACTGGGTGCAAAATCATTATTGCCTCCACTTTGCCAGAGAAGAAACTTGCTCTAAATCCTGGGATCAATCAGTAGCGAAAACCACGCTTGGATATTAGACTTCATCTTAGCCCGTCTGCCTCTTCAAAAGAATATAATCACAAGCAAACAATTTTTAATGTTCCAGAGTTTCTTCTCCCTAATGAAACAATCTTTGGAGGGTACATCAAGTTTTATTTTGCTGTGAATACAGTTTTCAAGTTTTGAATCTTTTAAGCATTGCCTGCTAATCATTTGACCAAACGAATCAAAGGAATCTGGAACTCTGCTGTGCCTTCTGTAAGGCCTTTGAAGTCAGTAGGGGGGGCATTTTAAATTGCTTTAGCTCACACACACCATTATGTTTCCTATTTACTTATTTAGAATAGTATACTTTTTCTCCTTTGTGAAAAATAACTTTCTATCAAGTGTCTTTAATTTTTAAGACAGTCATTGTAAGATTTTAAAATATTTTTAGAATCATCTTTCCAAAAGCCTATAGGATAGACAAGTATCCTATAGGATGGCTATAGGATACTTAGATGTCACAATAGGATGGCTCAGAATAGACTACTTTTTCTATATCTACTTAATTTGTATACAAAGATTACAGGCGGCATCTCAGATATCACATTGCTTCAGTCATTATAAGACATTTCCATGAGCATATACCAGGTTCCCTGGACAACCCAGGACCTCAAGAGCCGTGGATTTGAAAGATGCTATGACTTAAAAATTGCTACACAAGAAAAGTTGTCTAATATTTTTCCATTGATTTTTAAATAAAGATATCTCAGCCTTTAAAAAAGTAAAATCCAGATTAAACTGGTTTAGAAAATAAATCTTATGGAGGAATAACAAGCATCTCTGCAAAACCCTAGCATATCACACATTAAGGTTCAATGTACAACCAGCACTTATGACTTTGAGCCCTAATGCTGAGAACTCACACAGTTGCCCAGAGCACCCCTATCTGCGCTAGATACAATACTGGAGTTGCTTTCCAAACATTTTTTCCCTTAGTGTTTGTTCATTCATTCAACAAAGACTTGTCAACAGCTTATCAGTGCAAAGTAATCTAATCTCAGTACTGTGTTCATGGTTAAGCACATGGGCTGCAGAATAAGGCTGTGCAGGTTTGAATGCTAGCTCTGTGTGACCCTAGCAAGTGGCTTAACTACTCCAACTCTTAGTAGTTGCTCATCTCTAAAGGGAGAAAGATAATAGTCCCTACTGTGTCAGGATGTCGAGAATGTTAAGAAGAAGTTAAGAACAGGGTTGAAGACTGAAAAAACACCTCAGAAATATTATTCATTATTAGCAGATTATGGTGTTGATCAATTCCTTTCAGGATTACTACTGCTGGAATAAAGCATTCAGGAAGAAAAATAGCTTTTTTTTTTTTTCTTAGGATCTTTAAAAGTTATACATGGACATAAGAACATAGCATATAAAATATCTTAGCTCTAAAAACAGATCTTTGAAAAACAACAAGAAAGAGAAAGATGAGCAAAGGAATCAAGGGCCTATTTCTTTTTCATCTTCCTGAGTTCATTATGGTCCTGCTTCCTTTCTGTTCCATTGTAGGAGAAAAATTAGGACATTTATCACCAGTCCTATTTAATCCCTGTAGCCTTCTGTTTCTCATATAGATTCAAAAAAATCACAGGGAAAAGACATCCTGACACAATGTGATAGAGTAGCCCAAAGTACCACTTGTGGGCACAGAAGAGAATCACAAAAGGTCTGAATTGTAATAACTTCCACAGTCATTGCCTTTTTTGTGATCATTTGCCAGGCGATTACTTCAGGTGGGATAATGTTTTGTGACCAGCCATGGCATAAAGAGTGTTTTCTGTGCAGTGGCTGTAGGAAAGAGCTCTGTGAAGAAGACTTTATGTCCAGAGATGATTATGCATTCTGCTTGGACTGCTACAATCATCTTTATGCCAAAAAGTGTGCCACCTGCACCAAGCCTATTATTGGTGAGTTATTCAGTTTAATACGGTCCTACCATGAGACAGTTATGGCTCTGTAAATGCTATGTAGTTAATTCAGGAAATGCAATTTAAAAAAGATGATATTTCCTTTATGTTTCCTTTTGAAATAAACATGGGTACCTATATATAAATATAAATACTACGCACAACCCTCAAGGCAAGTATAGAGTGTAATTAAGGTAGCTATGCTCTGTAGAGGGTAATTAATACTAAACCTCATGGTACTGACTCTACATAAAGTAATAATTCAGGGAAGAAGGAGGATAAGATGAGCGGAGAAGACCTTCACAAGGAGGCCTGAACTGAAGCAGAACTTTAAGGAGTTGAGTGGGGGAAGGGATACTTATAAAACAAAATGCTGCTGAATTCCAAACAAGGGTAACAGGGCCTTAAAACAGAAAAAGTTTTAATTAAATGCAAGTACTGCACAAAAATCTGAAGCTATAATAATTAGGATAGCATAGGTCAGGAAATAATTAAACCTCAATTTAAGATGCTTCTAACAAATGTATTATTCTCTTTGCTTTCTATTCACTTACAATAAGTTTTTTTGGGGTTTTTTTGTTTGTTTTGTTTTTGCGGTACGCGGGCCTCTCACTGTTGTGGCCTCTCCCGTTGCGGAGCACAGGATCCGGACGCGCAGGCTCAGCGGCCATGGCTCACGGGCCCAGCCGCTCCGCGGCATGTGGGATCTTCCCGGACCGGGGCACGAACCCGTGTCCCCTGCATCGGCAGGCGGACTCTCAACCACTGCGCCACCAGAGAAGCCCTACAATAAGTTTTAATTGTGAATAGATGAGATTAAAAAAAAAACAAGATAGCATTCCGTTGAAGAAACAAAATATACATGACACGATTTGAAAATAACATAAATGGTAAATTGATCTGTGTTAAATGGATTTTCAAGGTAAAAAGAGCATTATATTTTCCTTAGAGACATTTCTAAAACGCTAATCCTGTAGTAAAGGAACTGAAGAGCTCATCACCTGAGAAATCCAACAGCTATCCTTTTAGGCAATGTATGGCCACCAAACAACACGGCAGAACTATACTTCTGTTCTCCATTCCTACTACTCTTTGGTCATATTTCACTTTTAGCTCAGTCTATATAACACAGAATTAAAGATTATTTTATCCTTTTCCTCCTCCTCTACCTTCAAAGATATCACAAAGTAAAACTGAATATTTATTCAGCTTCAAATAAAGAGTTTTGCTGCAAACCCAGCTTGACAGGCTTTCACTTACTTGCAAGGGAGGGAGTTTCCTGGATGAACAGAACATAGTTCTGTCTGTCTGTACAAGGAAGGCACCATGTTTTTCAGAATCTCACACTGGCCTATGGGCTATATCTGGCCAGCAAGCATGGTTTGTTTGGCCTGCACTTGTTTGTAAACAACTAATGTAAAATCCATCTCTGTAGCCTAAAAGTAAACAAAGAGCCTGCCCAGGGTGAGCAGACTACCCTCACATTCCCGCCGGGTCACGGTCATATGGAGCTGAGTGGCTGGCCCGTTATGTAGGGCATGGCCCCTTTGCTGCTTCCACTTTGTCTCTATCACTCAGCTCTGTCACCTCTCCAGCCCTTTCAAGGGCTTACGTTGGCAATCCCAGACTATAGGGCTCCAAATCTTGGGCTCTTAACCACTCTGCTCTCCTGCTTCTATACATCTGGCGACTCCTAAAGCCAAGAGAATAAGCCACCATCTCTACTGGTTTTAGTTAGAAATGGGACTTCCATAAATGCAACAGTAACTGGAGCAGCAAAATCTTAGTAGAATCTGCAATCACTGCCCAATGGATTTAGTCAATTTATTCTACAACACTTTTCTTGAATTGGCCAGAAAAAAAAATGGGGGCCGGGGCGGGGGGTGTTCCGTGAAGAAACGAGAAAATTAAACAACTCAAAATGGTTTGAAAATTTTCTGGGGACCCAAATGGCTAATACTGATCTGAAAGTGCCTACACAAGCCCTGAACTTGATGAGTTTCATTTCTGACCCATCACAGATTCATGTGATTTTTCTGATGGGTTGTTACAGGTCAATCACTGAGCACAGCGTTTTTTTGTTTTTTTTTTTTTTTTAGGTCAGACATAAAAACCATATTGTTCCACATGAAGCATAGGGATGATCAGGAACCAATGATTTGTCCCCAAAGTAATCCACATGCAGGATATGCATTTAATTTAGGACAGTCTTTTGGTCATTATCTTAACCTTCTTTTAGCTCTGTGATTGAGAGACACCAGAAACTAAATGCCTGCAAAAACTTCCAACTCACTTTAATGTTTTGATCTGATTCTTAAATGTATATAGGCCCTGTAGTAGTGCTTCTTTAAAATTGAACTATTTGAACTAATGTACCATAGGGAACTATACTACCATATATTTATCTTCTGAAAGTTGTACATTCATGCAAACAATATGTCATCCTAAGAAACTATGTTAGAATGTTTTCAAAACACTATTTTAAAGTAACTAAATCTATAAGGAACAAACTCAAGACGTAATTACAATTTTTTCTCCTCCTCTAAGATAGGATTTACCTTGCAAACTTTCTGGGATAAACGAAGCAGCTTGATCTAGTAGGAAGAGCTCTGATCTAGGGAGTAAAAGACCTTGGTCTTGCCTCTGCCCCTGACTACTGTGTGACCCGTGGGTACAAAACTCACCTCCAAGGTCCTCATCTGCCTTATTTGCAAAATGAGGAATTGAACAAGATCACATCTTTGCTTTCTTCTATTTCTGTTTATTTTTAGTAAAGTGAGTTTCAAATGTTGATTTCTTCAGAAAGGGATGCTAAGGTTCCTGGTTATGTTCTTTAAAAAAGAAAATTCAGACAATTTGGTGAAGTTAGGAGCATAGGCTCTGAAACCAGATGGCCTAGGATTGAATCCCAGATCTGCCACTTAGCATCTGGGTGATTTGGCCAAGAGTCTGAACCTCTCTGTCCAACAATTTCTGTCTGCAAAGTTGGGTTGATGGTAATACCTACCCCATGAAGGTGAGGTGAGAGCTATATGAAGTAAAGGGCTTAGAACAGTGACTGGCTCATCTTCAAGTTCTCAACAAATGCTAGCTCTTATTCTACAGAATTTTCAGGAATGAATGAAGCCAAATAAAACAGGTGTCAGAGACCTGTTGTTGACTTTCTTACTGCAAATGACCCTTGTGACCTGAGGGAGTAAACATATCCAAAATCAAAAAACTTTACAATCAGCTCACATATTGAGTCAGGACTTTCTTATATTCCTGCTACCAGATGCTTCTTTTTTATTCTTTGTAAAATTCTAGAAAGAATTATTTTTACATTTGCCACCTGTACAAGGCCTAATAATAAAATCAAGAAAACCTCATGTGCATCAAAATGCTGGATGTATAATAATTAGTTTTACGAAGAGATGATTTATGTATATACAGAACATTATTCCTGCAGTCAGCTTATTAATGTTCTGAATATTAAGGGAATTAATTGGTACATTATTTACTCTTATTAGAAAGTAGTGATGACAGCATTATAAATAAGCTATAAATTTAATCAAGAAAAGTACAAGAATTTGATGTAAATTTATCCCTGAACTAGTAAATTTATGTGAAGACATCAAAAAACGTTTCCAGGATGAAAACAAAAGTTCATTATCATTGGCAAATAAAGACTCAAGCCTAGGGCATCCCAACCCCTTCCCAATCCTTAGACCTTTTCTCCTTTTCTACGACTCCTCAAAATCAGTTCCTTGAACCGTATGCTGGATTCATATTTGGGATATAGAGATGAGTCTCACTGAAAACTCAAATTCTCACACCTTTCTTAGGAACCCTATGGCTCAAGTGAGGCCCAAGTTGAAGTGACAGAGGCTGACAAAGCACCTATTAGAAACCCATCAATGGGGAGCATGGCCTCATTGGCCAGAGGGATCAGATTCACAGATCTTTGCTGCAAGCCTGTGCTGAAGTCACCTCTGGGCAAGGTAATGAGGTCATCACAACAGGCTAGCTACAGGATAGATGGAATTCTCTATTTAGGGCTTTTGAGAATTGTGTTCCACACCACAATACGACCATGGGACTTTATCCTGAATAAAATGAAACATGAAAAAAGAGGGAAGAGAAGAGAACTAAAAGTCATTAAAATATCAAATAACAGGCTGGGAAGTATACATTTATTTTATCTTAACTTTGCTTCTAAGTAAACAGGGTCACAAAGAAGGAAAAAAAATATTCATACTTAGATATGTCTGACTTCAAAACCTATACCCTCTTCTCACGGCACCACCCTGTATTTCCTTATGTCTTAGGCAATCCTTAACTGTCTCCAAAAATATGTGCTTTGTATACCCAGATTCTACCTACTTATGTCAATTATGGAAAAATTTGACTGAGAATCTGGCTGGGTCTCATAGAAAGGACTTGTCCATGGGTGACTCTCCCAAATAGACACAGGTCACTGAGGGCAGCCTCCTTTCTTAGGTTACTTGCCTCTACGTGGCCTTGCTCACTGCTGTATCTCCAGTTCCCAGAAGAGTCCCTGAGAGAACGCTCAATCTATTTGTTGAAAGAATAGATTACTCTTTTTCTCCAATTGCTTTACAGGTCTCAGAGACACCAAGTTTATCTGCTTTCAAGACCGCCAGTGGCACAGCGAATGCTTTAACTGTGGGAAGTGCTCAGTCTCCTTGGTGGGGAAAGGCTTCCTGACTCACAACAAGGAAATCTTCTGCCACCAATGTGGCTCTGGGGTGGACACTGACATGTAGAAGGAGACAGTCCTTCCGCACCTGAAATCCACCTTGCTTTTGTTCTCACTAAATCCAGAACTCGATCGATGTTGTATTTCTGACTTAATTTTTAGAAAAAAATCATGTAGAGTTTACAGTGGAAGAGTTTTTGCACACAGTCTGATTGAACCATGTTATAAGAGCTCAAAAAGAAAAAAACAACACAGACTAACAGAAATGAATATATACTAAGTCACAAAGGCACATTTCCTTGCAAAATACTGCACTCTGCTGTTAGAAATACAGGAAAATATTTCTTTATTGTAATCAAGTGTATGGTCTATACCTAGAAGTCATGGATGTTATTACTGAAAACTGATGTTTTTCAAACCTGCAGAGTAAAAAGGAAAATAAGAGATCAAATTGAAGGGCATATGTGAGACTAATGTTTGCATTCCTAACTAGCTAGTTACATGTAACATGATTGGCTGTGAATGGTAGAAGAACAGAAATGATCAGGAGGAAGTGATTACTAATCATCACATTTAAGTATTTTGTCATTTTATCATTCTTTTATTGTTCACAAGTACTGACTTCAGAGTCGAAAAACAAAGCTACGATTTGCCCTCATCCATCCTGCTTCCACAGCTGGTTGGTCACCATATTTAATCAATGGAATCTGAGAATTCTGGACACTATGCCTCTCATTCTCTGCATAGATATAAAAGGGTCCTTTCTCCCTAAGGATAGTCAAAGCATAGGTTCCAACACATTTTGCATTAAACGCATTTCAAAGCCCACAAAGATTTTTGTCTAAATACTTAGAGATTCCATGAAAGAAAAGTCTGTTCTTTCAAAAGAGCTAACCAAGATAATCAGTCCCCAAAGGCAAACCTTTAAAGTAAATAGATCATTAAATCATCACTTCTGGAAATGAGTTTTAGGGAAGGGATTGAGTGTTAGAACCTGACTTTCACCCAGATATCTAAAGGCATAACAGAATGCATAATTAGCTCTGAGCGTCATGCATTTTGCCTTCCAAAATTACATAGTTGATTAATGGGAAGACATAAAAGTGGGCTTTCAAGAAACCTAGTAATAATAAGAACTGAAAAAGAATAATTCACTGCTGATAATTCAGGACCTGCAAAGCAGCACAACAGAGCGATAAGGTCTACAGATGAGCCCTCCCCACTGTTCCTCCATGCCCATGCAACTCACCTCACCCACACCAATGGTGTTCTAGAGCTTCAGGCTCTTGCATGGCTGTGAGGGGCACTCTCAACCCTCGGTAGCCAATCTACAAAGAAGCCAGTGTTTATTGGTCACAGCCTTAGTGAAAAACCTATCACCATGTGTTTAACTTTATACCAGACATCTACTGATGATGACCCTACCTAGCTGCCCCCGGACAAAATTTTCCACATTATGTGGGATAAATGGAAATCAACCTCTGCTCTCCATGCTCAGTTACCACCCTTTGTTATAGTGTCACTTGGGTGAAGCAGAGAGAGGTCATGAGAAGAAACGCACATTGACATAACATTTTTAAAAGTGTCTACTCTCAGATTACTGCATAGCATTAAAGGTTCTGATTGAAGTCTAATTATATGCTGTGGCTGATTACAATTATATCACAAGAGATTTAATTAAAATTGTTATGGAAACACATTTTTTGAAACAGTTTAAAATGCAAGGATATTTGGAGATTAGCAATTTAGAGATACTAATAAAAGGTCAGGATTCATAGGCGATTTGAAAGATATAATTGCCTTTTTTTTGGTATTAACAATGCCAAGATATTTTCTCTTATTCACATTGTTAAATGTAGGCAAAAATATCAATATTTTTCCTGCATTGTTTGAAATTACACATGTGACACTGAATATGCCAATTGTTTTATGATCTAGAATATAACAGTGTATCATATATATAGAGAACCAAGCCATTTTGAATCTGTGTAGATATACAACATGTAATACTGTCTCAGTTAGTCAATTATAAACAAACATACAAAATGTAATGGTTTTTCTAAACAATTGGTATTGTCTAGGCATTTTGCTGTGTGGGATGGGGGGTGGGTGTGAGTATGCACGTGATCAGGCTTATGTTCAATCTTTACAATTAAAAAATTCACAGAACCATTTCCAAGACAGAGATTTTGTGATCCTTTGATAAGTGTAGTTAAGTATATATACTTTCACATGACTAAGCTACCTTCTAAATAGAGAATTATTTCTATTTTTAGAAGATATTTATTCCCTATTTAGAAGGTAGCTTAGTCATCAAACATGCATTAAACATTTACTGTGCACAGTTAGAGCTCAAGCTACTGTGATTCTGGGTTGGTGGGAGGGTAGATCAGGGTACGGAAGCAAGGGAGAGCCAGATGCAGAGAGCTTATGAAAAGTGCCACTGTAGACATAACACACATATACACAACAACTGAGAAGGAAGACACCCTTAGACTGACACACAAAGATAAAAGTAAAAACCATACACAATATACTAGAGTTGATTCAGCTCAGTAAAGAGAAAACCTCTCTAAGTGACCTATCCAAAGATGGAATGGGCTGTCTCAGGAAGCAGCAGGCTTCCAGTGATTCAAGGCGTGACATCTGCACAGGTAGGGAAGCAGTTAGAAGCAAATTCTGTGTGCTAAGAGCAGCCAGATGGCTTGGAAGTAGCAGAACAACTGTGCCAAAGAGCGAGAAGAAATGGGATTGCTAAACGAAAAAGGGTCAGATGAAGGGAGAATAATGAACTCTTAGGATTAAAGGTTTACACTTAATAGAACAGGCAATAGAAAGTTACTAATTGTTCTTAAATAGGCAAGAAAAAGCATTAACGACAGTGTGTGAGGAACACTGTGCTAACGCTCCCATGTGGCCTAGAACTGAAGAGGGCAAGGTTCCGAAGGTGAAGATCTCTGACTGAAGTAATATATTTTGGTTAGTGGCTACAGAAGTGAAAAGAGAGAAACAGCAATAGGTAATGCAAGCCAAGAGCGAGATTTGTTGATACAGATGAGTAGACAAGTCAATGAATCAAATATTTTGTGTTGTCATGTTGGGTTAGGGATGAAAAAGAAAAATGAAGACAAGAATTTCTGCTTCCATGATAACAGGAAGGGTGACCAACCGTTCAGTTTTCACTTAACAAAACCATAAACGTTATTTTGGGACAACCTAGGCCCATTGGTTAAGTGAAGTGTGACAGCGCTACAATCATGGGTTCAAAACTTACTTTAAAAAAACGTTAAGTTGTACTTTGGAGTGAAAGATTGGTCAACCATTGTGAAAATGCGTAACACTGTCACAAATGGCCTTGGTTAAATATCACTGCAAAATTTAGTACTACAAATGAAAAATCAGCCTAAAAATATATGTCTATTGTTAGTAACACCATTTTTGAATTTAAGAAAAAACTACTTTTTAACCTACTTTTGTATTGATAATAATTCATATTTCAAATAGGAAAATGATGGCTACAGTATGTTTTAGATATATTTAATTGAGCACATAAATTATTCTCAAATACATTTACAGATGTTTATTATTACAATAATACTGCTTTTACTTGTTTTACAAATTCTGGTTTTCAGAAGTTTCTTATGCTGAATAAGTTTGCATAGTACACATTTCTCAAATTGTTTTTAGATATTTATTTTTTACATTAACTGCAGTAAGCAAAAGAGGTATGGAATAACTTTTGTAGTGTTTCTACTTTTGTTACATAAGTGGGCATAATGACTTTTATCTTCATTTTTGTAACACCTAAATTAACCATATGTCCAAATATCATTTCGTATTAATATAAAAATAGCATAATTCAATTCTGTCTGACCCAAATAGTAATGCCTCCACACCTATGTTCTTTCCTAGTGATCAAATTTTAAAATATTCTAAACTAAGAATTATTTCAATTATTATTTGTGATTCTAAAAATGTTCTATCAGAAATATCCCATTCAACTGGATTTTCCTGTTTTGACTGAGGTAGTCTTCTGCTAATTTCTTTTATATATTGGAGGAATACTATTTATATATAAGAGGAATTGTTAAAACTCTTAGTGGTTTTAATCTTTTGTTTTATCTAAAGCAAAATCTGTGTCTGTAACAGACTTCATGAAACTTTTGCTAATCCACACTACAAGCATCAATTAGGTTCTCTCTAGAGTTACGTTAGATGATTAATTCATTTAATGTCAGAACGTGTTCCACAAAGGTTCAGAAGAATATCTCTCAAACATTTCTAGAGCATTTTTAAAAATCATATGGCTTTGAAATATAATGAAATTCTAATGGGTACTCAAAAGATAAACTTTTATGTCCTAGAATGGTGTTTTTTCAATGAAACAGAATATCACTAGAAACTATACTTGCTGGGGTATAACCTTTAGCATGAACCTCTTCCCTCAGAAGCATCAGACCTTTAAATCTTTATTATTCTATCAGAAACATTCCAAGAGTCAGCTGGGATAACTGTAAAGAAATGTTTGGGGAACTTTGAGGTCCTCTTTCCAGGAAGAGGTAAAGGAGACCTAGCAAGACCTAGCAAGACTTTGATAAAATGTCATAAGATAGATTTCACCTGATAACTTCTCAGAAGTTTCTGTGTTTAGATGTGTTATGCCAACATAACAAAAGAACACCAAGGGGCAAGGATACCAAGAGTCTTCATCTGAACCATCAAACTCAAGAGAAATTAGAAATTAGTCCATCCACTCAATCATCCATGTGGCTTCCTAGATGGTCCTAAAAATGCATTATCCAGAGAGAATTAGAGAAGTTCTTGTTCAGAATTCTGAATTTCCCCAGATGACCAGCTTTTGGACCAGATACCCTGTTGAATGTGGGGTTGGAGGAGATAGTTCTCAAATTGGGAATCAAAAAGGAGGGGAAAGAAACGGAAGAGATTCATGCTCAAGTTTGAGTTTATAAAAGAAATAACAGAGTTTATGTGTAGTTGGAATGCCTGGATTGTATATCTCTGTGGTTGAGAAAGGAAACAGCTCACTGTGATAGAATTAGGATCCATGTCACAGAGAAGCAAAGAGTATTTGGGTCAAATATTTTCCCACAAATGGTAATAAACTTATGGAGTGGATGTCCATAAAGGGTTCTCTGAATGGGGAACATTAATGAGCTCAACAGACACCCATTCAGTGATTCAGACAGTGACGTTAAATTCTATTCCCACCACATACAAAAACAAAAGTTAGGTTTGACATTTATGGAAGTCCACACACTGAATCCCAAAGGCTTATTCTTTCTTTATACAAATGACAGCCTATCCTTGATTTGTTTCTGTAGCATCACTTATGAAGCTGTTTATCTGCAAACTCTAACCCAAGGAAATAAATGAGGGAGTATGGATAAAGAAGAAATGAAGAAAAAAAGAGTGGTGATAAAAAATTAACATTCCTGAAAAAAACAGAAAATTAAATTGCTTTTTAAAAACATTTTTTCCTACAGTATAATAAAACATTTTCAAAACCACAAGGCATTTGAAGAAAGCAAAATAAATGGACAAAGAAAAAGAACATTTTTAATAAAATTTTTGAGAATTATAATTTGGTATCTGTCTCCCCCTCTCAAGGGAAAATTACTCTAAGATGCCACCAACAGATACACAGTTGCCAAAGTCAATAATATTCACCTTCCAGTGCTGCTGTGAGGTATTTGCTATTGTTGGCATTCCCTTGTTCCTTCAAAATCTGACCACAGTAATCATTTCATTATGTATACACATATCACATTACCATGCTGTACACCTTAAATAATTTTAAAAATTAAAAAATTACAAAATTCTCCAGGCGGTTCCCGTCAATAGGTGCTCACAGCAATCTTGGAAACAGATCTTCTAAAATAGTAATGTTAAATATTGTCCTTATGTTTATGAGATATTCTTTTCGTGTTCAATACATCGGGCTCATTATTTTTATACACAGCTGGGGAGAGAAAGGTACTACTGGAAGGCAATTTGTCAACGTATATAAAAAGAACCTTAAATTTTTTTCCATAAGCTTTGAATAAGAAATTCTGATTTCTAAGAACTTATACTGGAGGATCATTGGAGAGCCAAATATTTTTGTACTGGAAGGTTTACTGCTGTGTTCTTTAAAAAGCCCCAAACGAGAAACCAACGTAAAGGTCCAAAATAAGAGAATAAATCATGATACCTACTTATAATGAAATAACTTTAAAAACAGCCATGAAAAAAATAACTTTTTAAGACTACTTAGTGACATGAAAAAATGTTCATGACTTGAGGTTGAGTGGAAATAAAGTGTTATAAAACACATGATATATTCCAATGTTAATTTATTAATTTACGTGTGAAGAAAAACACTGAAAAGAAGTACAATAAAATATCAACATTAGCAAAATTTTAAGATTGTCTTCCAATGGCATCCATGACACCTGTCTCTCTTAATGTCACCTAAAGTTGTGCCTCCCTTGCGTGTACACTATTCTTTATCCACTTCTTTAAAACAGATATTCCTAAACATTCTCTCCTCAAGCTTCTTGCTCCACATTTTCCCGGTCAATGAACGCATCTAGTTTCTTGATTTCAATTGCCTTTTCTGTGTAACTGAGCCCAAATCTACGTGTCCTGCCTTCAATTCTCTTCTGAGTTCCAGACCCAAGTTTTCTCTGCCTTCTGAACACCTGCAAATCAGTATTATGCGGGCAGCTCACAACTTTATTATCCTTCCTACAAATTCCACTTATTTTCTTATGTTCCACATCTTAAATGCATCATCCAACAGAGCCTTTAGATTTTGTCTTGGGCACATGAAAAGATGCTCAACACCATTCGTCATGAAGAAAATGCAAGTTAAAACCACAAGATACCATTTCACACAGACTAGAATGACTGTGAGTTATAAGACAATAACAAGTGCTATTAAGATGCAGAGAAACAGGAGCCCTCACACACTGCTGGCAGGAATGTAAAGTGATGCAGCCGCTTTGGAAAACAGTTTGGCCGTTTCTCAAACAGTTCAATATAAAACTACCAAACGGCCCAGCAATTCTACTTCTAGCTATCTACCCGAGAGCTATGAAAACGTATGTCCACATAAATGTTCGTAACAGCACTATTCCTAAGAGCCAAAAGGTGGAACCACCCAAGTATTCAATTGATGAATGGATAAACAAGCATCGCATAGCCATACAACGGAATATTAGTCAATCATAAAAAGGAATGATGTACTGAAACATGCCACAATATGAACTTTGACAACATTATCCTAAATGGAAGAAGCCAGACAAAAATGGCCACATATGCATGATTCCATTTATATGAAATGTCAAAAATGCAAAGTTATAGAGACAGAAAGTAGATCTGTGGTTTCCTAGGGCTAGGAGTGGGAATGGGGATATGATGTAAACGGGCATGAGGGATCTTTAATAGGGGAATGAAAATATTCCCAAACTGACTTATGGCAAAGTTACTAAAACTCATTCAATTGTATACTTGAAGTGAGTGAATTGTATGATATGTAAAGTACATCTCATAAAGTTGTTGTTTTTTCTTTTTTTTAAATCTGTCTTGGTTCCCTGCTCTCCCCAGCCCCTTTACACCTAATTCCTATAAGAAAAGCCACACTTTTAAAATTTTCCCTTGCAAACTTTTTATTTCTTTCAAATTTCATTCCTTTACACTTTCTCTGCCTAGGAGTCTCCTGCCTGTCAAAATGTTAATCAACCTCTAAAGCCCAGATCAAAGTTACCTCCTATGTCAAATCTTTACTGATATCCCTTAGAAAAAAATTAATCATTTTCCTCAACTTCTTTTACAATTCTGTGAGCAGTTTAAATAACTCAATTTATATTACAGTTAGAATGGGAGAAAATCTAATTCAAAGATGATGGTCTTTGGAACCAGATAAACCGGGTTCAGATCCCAGCCTAGCCACTTCCCTTGGTGTGTGACATTTGGTAGTTACTAAACTCTGAGTCTCGGTTTTTCAGTCTTTAATTGGGGATCTGTAATATAAACTTCAAAAAGCTGCTCTGAATATTAGACGAAATAGATGTAAACTGCTTCCCATCTACATAAAACGTATTTAACTTATTAAAAAGTTATTAAACGTTAGTTATCTTCACCTTCTTTTCCACCCTGACTCCACCCCTAGATTATGCTTTTATTGATCTTTATAAACCCAGAGCTTGGCAAAATGTCTGCCACTTGGTAGATGACCAATAAATACTTACTGAATTAAATTTTAGTTGTGAAAGTGTTATCATTGTTATAATAACATTCTTCCTATGTTGATTGTCAGTAACCATGATAAATATGTAAATCTTTTTTGCTACTCATCCTGATTGTGTTGTATGAAGTTGCCCATGCGAGAAGCAGCTAGATTGCAAATCAACACCTGCATCTTCAAGCATCTGCTTTGAATTTTTTAAATTTGATGTCGCTGTTTCCTCTGCCCAGTGACTACTGATCTGTAGAGTGTGCTTCTTTCAACCAGAATTCACATGGGTTTCTTCAGACACTTAATTTTCAGGTGCCCTGGAGAATAACTGCCTATACTTGAAGTTTCCTCTTGGGCCCTCAAAGTAGATTTTGCATGCAGAGTAGCTTTTATGTTAAGCCATACCATCCCAAATACGCCTGCCAAATTTGGAGTCGATCTAACCAAACAAGTTTTGTTTCATGTACTTACAGCTAGAAATATAACTGTACTTACTTTGCTTAAACTGCAAAGTGCATTCTCTGTGTCTCTCAAAAGTGCAAGATAGGGCTTCCCTGGTGGCACAGTGGTTGAGAGTCCGCCTGCCGATGCAGGGGACGTGGGTTCGTGCCCCGGTCCGGGAAGATCCCACATGCCGCGGAGCGGCTGGGCCCGTGAGTCATGGCCACTGGGCCTGCGCGTCCGGAGCCTGTGCTCCGCAACGGGAGAGGCCACAACGGTGAGAGGCCCGCATACCACCAAAAAAAAAAAAAAAAGTGCAAGACAATTTTACTCTAACCTGTTGTTATGTGTAGCTCTGGGCATCCTAAATTTTCTTATCGTACCAGAGCAGCATTCATGAGCTGCCTCATTCCTCCCCAGGTACTGTGTTTCTCTTGTTCCTCCTTATTAAGCTTCCCCTTTGACCATTTCAGTGCTCTCTTTGTGTTAATGTGCATTAATTCCCTCTGGACACAGATTCAGACTATTCACCTAATTATTTTGGAAGGAATTCCAGAAAACAGACATCTAGGCACACTTCTTTTTTTTTTTTTTTTTTTTTTTTTTTGCGGTACGCGGGCCTCTCACTGTTGTGGCCTCTCCCGTTGCGGAGCACAGGCTCCGGACGCGCAGGCCCAGCGGCCATGGCTCACGGGCCCAGCCGCTCCGCGGCATGTGGGATCCTCCCGGACCGGGGCACGAACCCGTGTCCCCTGCATCGACAGGAGGACTCTCAACCACTGCGCCACCAGGGAAGCCCTAGGCACACTTCTTGATCCATAGTGCCTGGTCCTTAACCAGCACCCACAGTTCTGCTTCCTGATATTATGCTCTATATGTAGCTTCTAACGATGGGATAATAAAAGTCTTGAGCTGGCAAATGTTCAGAGACAGGTCCTGAGATTGGGGGAAATAAAACACTCTGGCCATTGAAACTTTAGTCCAATTCTCATTCTTAGGTTTTTCACGAAATCTCTGTCCCTCATAAGAGGTATGTTTCTAGCTGCTGAAATGAGGACTATGCCAGTTTATGAGAAGAATACTACCAAAAATTCACAACTGCTTGGATTCCCAAATGCAACATAAATTGCTTTAAATCTAAAAAGAAAAAAAAAAGGTACAAATGAACTTATTTACAAAACAGAAATAGAGTCACAGATACAGAAAACAAACTTATAGTTACCAGGGGGTAAGGGGGCGGGGATAAACTGGGAGATTGAGATTGACATACACACACGGCTATATATAAAGTAGATAACTAATAAAGACCTACTGAATAGCACAGGGAACTCTACTCAATACTCTGTAATGGCCTATATGGGAAAAGAATCTAAAAAAGAGTGGATATATGTACATGGATAACTGATTCACTTTGCTGTACACCTGAAACTAACACAACATTGTAAATCAACTATACTCCAACAAAATTTTTTTAAAAATTAAGGTCCTTTAATCTGTGATTCATTTTTTAATGTGGAATAATTGTCGAAAACTTCTTGGCTAATTATCTTCTTTGTGAACAACTGTCAGCTGGAAGGTGAGAGCAACACCCCCCCCCCCTTACAAATACATCTGATGCTAAATACAGGCAGGTGTAAGTGACTCTGCTTAGCCTTCTTTACTTCCTCCAAGAACAGCCTCCAGGGCCGAGCGCCCACCATGTCTGCAGTAATGTGGGAAGGACTTGTCTTTATTTTCTACAACAATCTAATAAAGTGGTGCTTTTATTTATTCCCATTGTGCTGATGAGGGAACTGTGGTTTAAAGAGACACTATAGTTGGCTTGAGTCATGATACAGATAGGTCTGACTCCAGCGTCTGTGGTGCCAGTAATGCTGACGACGCACTACGTAACTATGCCTCCCCTCTCCTCAGCAAGCCTAGTGCCATCATCTTGCATCACTTTTTTTTTAACATCTTTATTGGAGTATAATTGCTTTACAATGGTGTGTTAGTTTCTGCTTTATAACAAAGTAAATCAGCTATATGTATACATATATCCCCATGTCTCCTCCCTCCTGCATCTCCCTCCCACCCTCCCCATCCCACCCCTCTAGGTGGTCACAAAGCACCGAGCTGATCTCCCTGTGCTATGCGGCTGCTTCCCACTAGCTATCTCTTTTACGTTTGGTAGTGTATATATGTCCATGCCTCTCTCGTCCTGCTGGCCCAAGTCCTGCTCCCCCTGTTGGATGTCTTCTAAGTCAGTTTCCTCCTTTTCGCGTCCATGGTTCAAGGCGTCATTATCTCTCACCTGGACTTCCATCACCGCCTACTGAAGTATGTTTCTGTGCCTCTACAGCATCATCCTTTTATCTGTCACACACACTTCCTCCACCACATAAATATTTCTCAAGTAGCACCTGATCATGGCTCCATCTTACTCAGCAGCCTTTGTTGTCTCCTCATTAGGGCTCCTCCAAAATCTAGTCCCACCCTCTCTTCCCAGACTTCCTCTCCCAGTATTCCTTCCTCATTGGAATATGCATCCTTAAGGATGGAGTCTTTGTCTACTCTATCATATACATACCTCGACAGAGCCTGGCACAGAGTAGATGCTCAAATAAGTGTTGGGTGAAAGAATGAAGAAATCTTATGCTTCAGCCCAATCTTATTGCATCCAGAATAAATAAATCCTAGATTTCTCCCAATTTGATTCCTTTGCTTAAAATATGTACCTGTGGAGTCCTCCCTACCATTTCCACTTAGGCAATTTAATTTCCATTAAAATATATCCATTATTTAAGTTACAGCTCATAAGTCAACTTCTCCAGCTGCAAACACCCTCCTCCACCTCTATACTTTGTTTATAACTCTGGTCTCACGCTCAGTATGCTTCCAGTCTCACACTCAGTGTGATTGCTTTGAATTATAGTTAATTCTCCCCCATTCGTTTATGAGAACACTGACTCAAAACAGGGCAATGTCTGATTGAGTTTTGTATTCCCTGTAATGTTGAGTATAAAATACGCCTAAATAAATGCTTGTTAATTTTTTTAATTGAATTGGGTCTCAGTACAAGCCACTTCTGAACTTCGTCCCCATAATTAGTAAATACTGATACACACGTAAACAGCAACAGTTAAAAATACTAATGACATTCACACCAAGGACTTTGCATGGATTTCATCCTCTCAGCAGCCCTGTGAGGCAGGTACTATCCTTATCACATGGGGAAACCGAGGCACAAAGAGGTTAAGTTCTCTAAGTTCCCACTGTTAATAGAAAGCCCGAATTTTAAAACAGGAAGTTTGGCTTTCGAGTTCATGCTCTTAAACTTGGACACTACTGCCCCCAATATTGGAAAGGAGAATTTTTTTAGAGTAAAGCAATGTGTTTATTACTCTGAATATTAGTTATCGAACTTTTATTAAGCCTTATTTATATTTTGGCTGGTACATAATTCCCTGAATTGCAGAATAGTTCTTTGTCTGCCAGTAGGTTTTTAGTTGTAATTTTAAGCATACAGATCCTACACAAATTTTGTTAGATTTATACCTAAATACTTCAGTTATTTTGGAGCTTTTATAAATGGGATTTTTTTTAAAACTTTGATTCTCCATTGCACATTACTTGTTTGCAGGAATACAGTTGAGTTTTTTGTGTTGACCTTTTATCTGCAACTTTACTAAACCCCCTTATTGGTCCTAAGAGCGTTTTTGTAGATTCCTTTAGAGTCTCTGTGTAGACAATATTTTAATTTCTTCCAGTAGGAGAAATTTTTAAAAGAGCCAAATATAAACATATATATCTATACCACAGGCCGATAAGTATATAAACTTTTAGGAATTTAGCATATTTGGATTTATATTTTGTGTATCTACTATTTTTTTTAGCAATATTAAGAGAAGTGATGGGAAAATAAATTTTTTTCCATTGAAAAAATAAGTCAGTAAATGAATAAAAATGGAAGACTACATTTCAGACATAGCGTGTGGAAAACTATTTGTTTCACTAACCCCAAAACGTTTCCTTCTGGTAGCAGGACACTTAGAAGTCATTGCTTTGTGATAATGTTGATTTTTTTAAAAAATAAAAATATGGCTTATTCTTTGAAGTATCCACTAGGTGGCAGAAAATTGTTACTGTCTCAAGTGACATTACTGGCCTAGTCCTAAAGCTTCAGATTCAGGCAAATTGCCTTCACCTCTACCCTTAGCAATGCTGGCCTTGTCACACGTGGCGTTTTTTTTTTTTTTTTAACATCTTTATTGGGGTATAATTGCTTTACAATGGTGTGTTGGTTTCTGCTGTAAAATAAAGTGAATCAGCTATACATATATCCCCATATCCCCTCCCTCTTGCGTCTCCCTCCCTCCCTCCCTATCCCACCCCTCTAGGTGGTCACAAAGCACTGAGCTGATCTCCCCGTGCTATGCAGCTAATTCCCACTAGCTATTTTACATTTGGTAGCATATATATGTCCATGCCACTCTCTCACTTCATCCCAGCTTCCCCTTCCCCCTCCCCGTGTCCTCAGGTCCATTCTCTACACCTGCGTCTTTATTCCTGTCCCGCCCCTAGGTTCTTCAGAACCATTTTTTTTAACATCTTTATTGGAGTATAATTGCTTTACAATGGTGTGTTAGTTTCTGCTGCATAACAAAGTGAATCAGCTATACATATACATATATCCCCATATCCCCTCCCTCTTGTCACGCTTGGCATTTTAAAGCAAATGACTATTTTTAAGTTGGGAAAGAAAAATCAGAGGTTTTCACAGTAATAAATATTAGGTATGAGCACACTAATTATATGTTTCTGTTGTTTGCTTTAACATAGTGGGAACGGATGCACAGACGTTGGGTGAAAGGCTGAGAGCCCTTATAGAATGTTCCATCCAGATGTCAGATAGTAAGATTAAGCAGAAAAACCTCCAGTAGAACAGTTTTCTGTAACTTTCAAGTCACCGTTCTCACCCCTGGTTGCACATTAGACTCACCCGAGGGCCGGCCGAACCCAGATGCCAGCTCTCTGATGGTGGAACCTGGACACTGATATTCGGTCACGCCTCCTAAGCTATAAAATAAGAGGATTAGACTAGGCTTCCTAGTCTTTTTTCAAGCTCCAACATTCTAGGATTGATGTCTTAACAGCCTATCTTACTATAAGCTCCGTGACTGCAAAAGCTAACTCTGTTCTAGAGCCTCTATGAATATTAACTTAGTTAAACCACTACACTGTGAAAGAGTTGGGGAAAAATGAGACACGAAAAGGCGTCATAACTTGCCCAAGGCCACACAGTAAGAGGAAATGTTGAGATTCTTGCTGGCAGTCTGGCTCCAGAGCCCATGCATATACCATTATGCCATAATTCCCTCCTAAATGATTAATGAATGAACAACATCCATCTCTCTATTTTACTGTCTATATCTAAAAATGCATCTGCACTAACAGTAGGTTCCAACATTGTTATCTAAGCTGTAGCTGCCGACCTTGTTGGAAAACTGACATAACCTATCTGGCAACTGTGCTTTAGCAATGACTAACTCTAAAAAAAAAAAAATATCAGTGCATTGGGAGTGCTCTTGCTTTTCTGCAGAAAGCTGTAATTGAACTTATTACTCCACGGCATTTTGCAAAACAAGAGAATCTGACATGCACTTAGAATTTTTCAGGAGAATTCTAATTGAATAAATTTTATAAACATCCACTGACATGGATTTGATGCCAAGGCTCATAGGGACTAATAAAAACTGAATTCTAGGGAGGAACCAAGATGGCGGAGTAGAAGGATGTGCTCTCACTCCCTCTTGCGAGAACACCCGAATCACAACTAGCTGCTGGACAATCATCGACAGGAAGACACTGGAACTCAACAAAAAAGATACCCCACATCCAAAGACAAAAGAGAAGCCACAATGAGACGGTAGGAGGGGCGCAATCACAGTAAAATCAAATTCCATAACTGCTGGGTGGGTGACTCACAAACTGGAGAACACTCATACCACAGAAGTCCACCCACTGGAGGAAAGGTTCTGAGTCCCACGTCAGGCTTCCCCACCTGGGGGTCCAGCAACGGGAGGAGGAATTCCTAGAGAATCAGACTTTGAAGCCTAGTGGAAATTGATTGCAGGACTTCGACAGCAGTGGGGGAAACAGCGACTCCACTCTTGGAGGGCACACACAAAGTAGTGTGCACAGCGGGACCCAGTGGAAGGAGCAGTGACCCCCGGGGAAACTGAACCAGACCTACCTGCTAGTATGGAGGGTCTCCTGCAGAGGCGGGGGGGGGGGCGGTGTGTGTGGCTGTGGCTCACCATGGGGACAAGGACACTGGCAGCAGAAGTTCTGGGAAGTACTCCTTGGCGTGAACCCTCCCAGAGTCTGTCATTAGCACCACCAAAGAGCTTAGGCAGGCTCCAGTGTTGGGTTGCCTCAGGCCAAACAACCAACAGGGAGGGAACCCAGCCCCACACATCAGCAGTCAAGCGGATTAAAGTTTTACTGAGCTCTGCCCAAGAGAGCAACAGTCAGCTCTACCCACCACCAGTCCCTCTCATCAAGCCTCTTAGATAGGCTCATCCACCAGAGGGCAGAGAGCAGAAGCAAGAAGAACTACAATCCTGCAGCCTGTGGAACAAAAACCACATGCACAGAAAGACAACATGAAAAGGCAGATGAAGGAACAAGATAAAACCCCAGAAAAACAACTAAATGAAGTGGAGATAGGCAAACTTCCAGAGAAAGAATTCAGAATAATGATAGTGAAGATGATCCAGGACCTCAGAAAAAGAATGGAGGCAAAGATCGAAAAGATGCAAGAAATGTTTAACAAAGACCTAGAAGAATTAAAGAACAAACAAACAGAGATGAACAATACAATAACTGAAATGAAAACGACACTAGAAGGAATCAATAGCAGAATAACTGAGGCAGAAGACCGGATAAGTGACCTGGAAGACAGAATGGTGGAATTCACTGCTGTGGAACAGAATAAAGAAAAAAGAATGAAAAGAAATGAAGACAACCTAAGAGACCTCTGGGACAACACTAAATACAACAACATTCACATTATAGGGGTACCAAAAGGAGAAGAGAGAGAGAAAGGACCCAAGAAAATATTTGAAGAGATTATGGTCAAAAACTTCCCTAATATGGGAAAGGAAATAGCCACCTAAGTCCAGGAAGTGCAGAGAGTCCCATACAGGATAAACCCAAGGAGAAACACGCCAAGACACATAATAATCAAATTGGCAAAAATTAAAGATAAAGAAAAATTATTGAAAGCAGCAAGGGAAAAATGACAAATAACATACAAGGGAACTCCCATAAGGTTAACAGCTGATTTCTCAGCAGAAACTCTATAAGCCAGAAAGCAGTGGCATGATATACTAAAAGTGATGAAAGGGAAGAACCTACAACAAAGATTACTCTACTCACCAAGGATCTCATTCAGGTTCAACAGAGAAATCAAAAGCTTTACAGACAAGCAAAAGCTAACAATTCAGCACCACCAAACCAGCTCTACAACAAATGTTAAAGGAACTTCTCTAAGTGGGAAACACAAGAGAGGAAAAGGATCTACAATAACAAACCCAAAACAATTAAGAAAATGGTCATAGGAACATACATATCGATAAATGCCTTAAATGTGATGGACTGAATGCTCCAACAAAAAGACACAGGCTTGCTGAATGGATACAAAAACAAGACCCATATATAAGCTGCCTACAAGAGACCCACTTCAGACCTAGGGACACATACACACTGAAAGTGAGGGGATGGAAAAAGATATTCCATGCAAATGGAAATCAAGAAACCTGGAGTAGCAATACTCGTATCAGATAAAATAGACTTTAAAATAAAAAATGTTACAAGAGACAAGGAAGGACACTACATAATGATCAAGGGATCAATCCAAGAAGAAGATATAACAATTATAAATATATATGCACCCAACATAGGAGCACCTCAATACATAAGGCAACTGCTAACATCTATAAAAGAGGAAATCAACAGTAACACAATAATAGTGGGGGACTTTAACACCTCACTTACGTCAATGGACAGATCATCCAAAATGAAAATAAATAAGGAAACAGAAGCTTTAAATGACACAATAGACCAGATAGATTTAATTGATATTTATAGGACATTCCATCCAAAACCAGCAGATTACACTTTCTTCTCAAGTGTGCATGGAACATTCTCCAGGATAGATCACGTCTTGGGTCACAAATCAAGCCTCAGTAAATTCAAAAAAATTGAAATCATATCAAGCATCTTTTCTGACCACAACACTATGAGGTTAGAAATCAATTACAGGGGAAAAACCGTAAGAGACACAAACACCTGGAGGCTAAACAATACATTACTAAATAATCAAGAGATCACTGAAGAAATCAAAGAGGAAATAAAAGAATACCTAGAGACAAATGACAATGAAAACACGACGATCCAAAACCTATGAGATGCACCAAAAGCAGTTCTAAGAGGGAAGTTTATAGCTATACAAACCTACCTCAAGAAACAAGAAAAATCTCAAGTAAACAATCTAAACTTACGCCTAAAGGAACTAGACAAAGAAGAGCAAACAAAACCCAAAGTTAGCAGAAGGAAAGAAATCATAAAGATCAGAGCAGAAATAAATGAAAAACAAAGAAAACAATAGCAAAGATCAATAAAACTAAAAGCTGGTTCTTTGAGAAGATAAACAAAATTGTTAAACCATTAGCCAGACTCATCAAGAAAAAGACGGAGAGGACTCAAATCAATAAAACTACATATGAAAAAGGAGAAGTTACAACAGACACTGCAGAAATACAAAGCATCCTAAGGGACTACTACAAACTCTATGCCAATAAAATGGACAAGTTGGAAGAAATGGACAAATTCTTAGAAAGGTATAACCTTCCAAGACTGAACCAAGAAGAAACAGAAAATATGAACAGACCAATCACAAGTAATGAAATTGAAACTGTGATTAAAAATCTTCCAACAAACAAAAGTCCAGGACCAGATGGCTTCACAGGTGAATTCTATCAAACATTTAGAGAAGAGCTAACATCCATCCTTCTCAAACTCTTCCAAAAAATTGCAGAGGAAGGAACACTCCCAAACTCATTCTAGGAGGCCACCATCACCCTGATACTAAAACAAGACAAAGATACTGCAAAAAAAGAAAATGACAGACCAATATCACTGATGAATATAGATGCAAAAATCCTCAACAAAATACTAGCAAGCAGAATCCAACAACACATTAAAAGGATCATACACCATGATCAAGTGGGATTTATCCCAGGGATGCAAGGTTTCTTCAGTACACGCAAATTAATCAATGTGATATACCATATTAACAAACTGAAGAATAAAAACCATATGATCATCTCCATAGATGCAGAAAGAGCTTTTGACAAAATTCAACACCCATTTATGATAAAAACTCTCCAGAAAGTGGGCATAGAGGGAACCTACCTCAACATAATAAAGGCCATATACAACAAACCCACAGCAAACATCATTCTCAACAGTGAAAAACTGAAAGAATTTCCTCTAAGATCAGGAATGAGACAAGGATGTCCACTCTCGCCACTACTATTCAACATAGTTTTGGAAGTCCTAGCCATGGCAAACAGAGAAGAAAAAGAAATAAAAGGAATACAAATTGGAAAAGAAGAAGTAAAACTGTCACTGTTTGCAGATGACATGATACTATACATAGAGAATCCTAAAAATGCCACCAGAAAACTACTAGAGCTAATCAATGAATTTGGTAAAATTGTAGAATACAAAATTATTGCACAGAAATCTCTTGCATTCCTATACACTAATATGAAAAATCTGAAAGAGAAATTATGGAAACACTCCCACTTACTATTGCAACAAAAAGAATAAAATACCTAGGAATAAACCTACCTAGGGAAACAAAAGATCTGTATGCAGAAAACTATAAGACACTGATGAAAGAAATTAAAGATGATACCAACAGATGGAGAGATATACCATGTTCTTGGATTGGAAGAATCAACATTGTGAAAATGACTCTACTACCCAAAGCAATCTACAGATTCAATGCAATCCCTATCAAACTACCACTGGCATTTTTCACAGAACTAGAACAAAAAATTTCACAATTTGTATGGAAACACAAAAGACCCCGAACAGCCAAAGCAATCTTGAGAACGAAAAAGGGAGCTGGAGGAATGAGGCTCCCTGACTTCAGACTATTACTACAAAGCTACAGTAATCAAGACAGTATGGTACTGGCACAAAAACAGAAACCTAGGTCAATGGAAGAAGATAGAAAGCCCAGAGATAAACCCACACAGCTATGGTCAACTAATCTATGACAAAGGAGGCAAAGATATTCAATGGAGAAAAGACAGTCTTTTCAATAAGTGGTGCTGGGAAAACTGGACAGCTACACATAAAAGAATGAAATTAGAACACTCCCTAACACCATACACAAAAATAAATTCAAAATGGATTAAAGACCTAAATGTAAGACTGGACACTATAAAACTCTTAGAGGAAAACATAGGAAGAACACTCTTTTACATAAATCACAGCAAGATCTTTTTTGATCCACCTCCTAGAGTAATGGAAATTAAAACAAAAATAAACAAATGGGACCTAATGAAACTTAAAAGCTTTTGCACAGCCAGGAAACCATAAACAAGACGAAAAGACAACCCTCAGAATGGGAGAAAGTATTCACAAACGAATCAACAGACAAAGGATTAAACTCCAAAATATATAAACAGCTCATGCAGCTCAATATTAAAAATACAAACAACCCAATCCAAAAATGGGCAGAATACCTAAATAGACATTTCTCCAAAGAAGACATACAGATGGCCAAGAAGCATATGAAAAGCTGGTCAACATCACTAATTATTAGAGCAATGCAAATCAAAACTACAGTGAGGTATCATCTCACACCAGTTAGAATGGGCATCATCAGAAAACCTACGAACAGCAAATGCTGGAGAGGGTGTGGAGAAAAGGGAACCCTCTTGCACTGTTGGTGGGAATGTAAATTGATACAGCCACTATGGAGAACAGTATGCAGGTTCCTTAAAAAACTAAAAATAGAATTGCCATATGACCCAGCAATCCCACTACTGGGCATATACCCAGAGAAAACCATCATTCAAAAAGACACATGCACCCCAATGTTCATTGCGCACTATTTACAATAGCCAGGTCATGGAAGCAACCTAAATGCCCATCGACAGATGAATGGATAAAGAAGTTGTGGTACATATATATACAATGGAATATTACTCAACCACAAAAAGGAATGAAATTGAGTCGTTTGTTGAGACGTGGATGGATCTAGAGACTGTCATACAGAGTGAAGTAGTCAGAAAGAGAAAAACAAATATCGTATATTAATGCATGTATGTGGAACCTAGAAAAATGGTACAGATGAACCAGTTTGCAGGGCAGAAGTTGAGACACAGATGTAGAGAACAAACATATGGACACCAAGGGGGGAAAACCACAGTGGGGTGTGGATGGTGGTGTGCTGAATTGGGCTATTGGGATTGACATGTATACACTGATGTGCATAAAATTGATGACTAATAAGAACCTGCAGTATAAAAAAACAAACAAACAAAAAACAACTAATACTAAACTTTCTTTGGGTTATTTGTATGGAAATATGTGAATATAAATGTTTCAGACATTACATGAATTTCTAAAAATCTTAAATGTTCTGGTATAATATTATAAGTCATAATTCTAGTTATTACTTTAAAATGTATATCTCAGAAATAACTAAATTTCCTTGTCAATTGCATTGTTATGAACTTTCATCAACTCTTTAACCGTGGTCATTTTTAAGTCTTTTGTCATTTACAGACAGTTCTGGGCGTACTCTGATGCTTTCGCAAAAATGTTCCTATAAAAGGGTTTCATCGTCTATGAGTTCATGGAAAAGACTCTGACAAGTACAGGTTTCTGGTAACTGACTATACTGCTGAACTGAATGAATAAGCATTTTCCGAACTCTAACGGAAAACTGATGAATTCATAAAAGTGCTAACAAAAGATCAAGATGAAAAAAAATTAATTACATGGGACTGAGCGAACTGATGAGGATGATTATAATTTTTGTGACTTTGTTTGAATAAAAAAAAAAATCCCACAAGGACTCAGAGGCAAAAAATATACAAATCAATTTTCACTGCAAAGTCAAGGAGCTGTTATAGTGGAGGATTACTGGACTGAATGTCAATATTATGACAGTATTAGCGTGTTTCGTGTTCGGTAATTGCAAACATTGTTGCTTTTGTTGTGGTCATCCATTTACAATGCCTGGTGTCAGTTTATTTATCTCTTGTAAAAATAAAATACAGTGTGTGTGAAAAAAAAAACAACAACTGAATTCTATCCACACTCTGTCCTCTCTTTTTAGAACCTCACTTTCTTCTGGCACCTGACCATGTAGGTCTCTTGACCCAGCAGAGAGCTCTTCCTTAGAAACGCAGGTGGATATGATATAGATTCCTCCACACTTGGCTTAATCAAGCTGAATTCCTTGGAGCTTCCTCCTTGAAAATATATCCATACTTTGTGCCAACATTTCGTGCTAAATAAAGACCTGAGGGCAGAGCTAAGTAGTAAGCGTGATGTACAGTTGCTATGAAAGTTTGGATGATCTGTCTGAGGAAAGTAGTCAAATTCCCAAGAATTAAATGCCTCTAAGATTGACCATTATGTGCTATCATCTTCCAGCTTTTCATGATGGAAAACATATGCAAAAGCACAGTGGGTAGCACAATAAACACTCATGGACCCATCACCTAAATTCGATTAATTATTAACTCTTGGCCAGTCTTCTTTTTTCTATACTTCTACCTATTCCTTTCCCCTCACATGTGGATTATTTTGAAGCAAATCCCAGACATCGTACTACCTCATCTGTAAATATTTTAGTATGAATCTCTAAAGAGGCTCTTTTTAAGAAAATATAATTTATCAGATAAAGTAATAATTACATTTTTAGAACTCATTTTATCTAGGTCCCATTATTTATTACCTAGGTTCTTAAGAATTAAGCTTAGCATTGAGGAATTACATTTTGTTTCCAGAAAGTAATTTATCAGGCGAATTTTAATCAGGAGGAATATAAAGGGCCTCAGCACTGCACCACAATTTACCTTTTTTTCCCCTAGCACTTTGTCCAAACTTTAGACTATGTTTGGTTCCTGCCAAATAGTTGTAATCTCCTTAGTAACCATTTACTTTTAGAAAAAAAAAATTGTTTCTTCTGGGTTAAATGCCAGTAGCACATGTTGTGTGAGATACTAGGCTATGGCGATTTAACGGACCCTGGAAGTCTACGGCACATCCCCCAAACTGTGGGTCGGGTGATAATTTTTAAGCTGTGGAGAAACTCCCATTGCAACTGGACAGTGCGATGGAAGGAGGCTGACTTTTAAAAGGAAGGACTCTCCACAAGGACATAACCTTGAGAGCAGCTCCTTGGGCTCAGACACTCTCTCTTGAAGATCACTAGATTATCACGGAGGCTCTCTCCCCAGGTAGAGCTTCACTATGTGCAGTCACTGGTCCATGAATTCCCAGAGGGGTGGGCTACAGCAAGGCGTATTTCCCCCATGGTATGTGCAAACTCCCTGAAATCAGGGAGAGAGGATTTTTCTAAACCATTGTCCCTACTAGGATTGGCAGCCACCCAACAATTATCTGAGAGTCAGGCGTAAATTCTGGCCTAACCAAGTGAAAAGGTGCAGGAAGGAAAGGAGACAATTTAAACTTGTAGTCTTTCTATCCTTGCGGTTCCCAAAGGGCCACTGTGGTTAATTTTAGAGTTGGAGTGGGACTTGGCACTTGGTTACGGCGCTGGTGCCTGGAGTGCACTTCCATCAGCAGAAATCCAGACGTGAGGAGAAGGGATCTACAGCAGGCTCCACGAAAGTGATATTTCTACCAGCCTAAAATTACCTGAAAATTATACCCTGATATTGTTCAGCACAGTGAAACATTCTACCTTAAACAGTTATACAAACGCACCTGATTCTTTCAAAGATCTATTTCAAATCTATCAATCTATCATTGAACCGATTCATGGTCTCTCTCTTTCCTCCTCGTTTTCTCTGATTTAGGAGTCTGGTTTTCTTCATCTTTGTACTGGCCCTGTCCTTTTCCTTCCAAGTATGCCATCAAAACAAGCTTAGCCATCCTAATTGTCTTGAGTCACGACCTCCTCATACACTTCACATCACTCTGCCCTCCTGTTGGATAGCCAGTCCTCATCCCCTGTCTGAATAACATCCTAACACATACAGCAGAACCGGGCAACAGAAGTATTTCCCTCTCTTTTTTAATTAACCAAGATAACTCTACTACCAATTTTCACTAGTAAAAGGCACCACCATGTCCTTTTCCCCAGGACAGAACATCAAATGTTTTGCTCTTTTCTCCCACGTTCCATTTTTTGACAAAATGTTTTTCATACTTTCTATAAAGTACACATTTCCTTCATGATGACCCAAGCATCTATGATATCGCAGGCATTTCATTATACAGACTACTATAATCTGGTCAAGGAGTTACCCAATTCTGGCCTCTCTCCCCATGAACTCTTCTGGAGATAGATGTGCTACATGTCGTTCATCACGGCACCACCTCTGCTCTGCTCATCTGATTACTCCTCATTCAGATATAAGCAGGGCAGCAAAGAGCGTACACTTTGGTATCAGACAGACCTGCATTGAATCTTGGTTCCATTACTTACTAGCTATATGATGTTGGAAAGTTGTTCACTTCACCTATTTTATAGATGAGAAAAATAAAGTATGATAATACCGAGTATGATAATAATACAACTTGCGTCATAGCGTTGTTACAAGTATTACATTAGTAAGTGCAGAAAGTGCTTACATGGTGCCTGGCATCTAACTGTTTTATACATGTGGGCTCTTTGGGATAGAAAGTGAATTGAGAAATGACTAGAAACCTGAAGACTAAACTGTAGGATGTGCCATTTCTCCTTCTCTCTTACTACCTCTCCACCCCCACACACACACGCACACTCATGCAGTATCAAGATAAGGGTTGAGTCAATGAAGTAAATAGACTAAATGAACACTGACCCAAGAATTAGAAAGTTTAGTTACCCGACAGCCAGAGCTGACAGCTTCATAGTGATGAGTTCATACCAAATAAAGAAAATGAGGATGGAAAAAAGTTAATTACATTTGTTAAGTGTGCACAAGTGTGTCTATTTCTCGTATTTCTTACTATCTTCTATTTCACCACTCAGCTTCCAGCTTTATTTAATCCATTCTCCACGTTTTACATTTTTATTCAACTAGATTTGTCCTCTTGGCAAATCTCCTAACTCACGTTTATAAATCAGTTAGCAAGCGTGCAACAAATTATTAAATAACTAATAGCATGGAGAAGTGTACAGGTATGTATCAAGAAAACACATATACTTGGCCTATGGGACTTTATAATCTAAAACAGAAGCATATATAAATTGGAAATTTAAAAGAACATACAGTGAAAAGTCTCCTTTCTATTCATGTCCCCCCATTTTCCCTCCATCCCTCCCTCGCACATTTTTAAATTTCTTAAGAATTTTTCTAGCATTCCATTATTTATTTACAATAAAACAATTATAGATTGTTTCTCACAATTTTTATATACAAAGTAGCATATTATCCATGCTAATCTGTACATGGACTCTTTTTAATTCAACTTTTTATTTTGAGGTAATCACAGAGTCACTTGCAGTTTTAAGAAATAACTTCAGAGAGATCCTGTGTATCCTTTACCCAGTTTCCCCTGATGGTAACATCTTGCAAAACTATAGCACAATATGACAGCCAGATGTTGACACTGATCCAGCCTGGATACAGAACACTTCCATCATCACAAGGATTCTTCATGCTGTCCTTTTGATAGCACCTGTTTTCTTATACAATGTGTTTGTTATCAATAATTTTCCTCAAACTTACATGTAAAAAAAAACTACATTATGTTATTTTAAATTGCCTTTCCTTATTTTGAGAGGAGTCTAGTACCAGTATATTTTCTTCAGAGTCATTTGTATTTCCTTTTCTGTGAATCGATTTTTCATATCCTTTGAAGAATATTCTATCAGTTAGTTGGACTTTACATTAATTTCCACGATTGCTTTATGAATTAGGAGCCAGGTATGATTTAAATATATTAAAATTCATCCATTTTGAATATATAGTTTGATGTGTTTTGACAAACGTATTCACTCATGTAGCTACCAGCACAATCAACATATAGAACGTTTCCATCACCCAAAAAGTTCCCTTGGGCCCACTTGTAATCAGCCGCCCCTCGCAAAAAAAAATTCTCAGATATCATCTACTCAATAAAAAGCTGACTTAATTAAGAATGACTAGGGAAGACTGTTTCACTCACAGCCTTATTGCCAGTCTCCTTTGGATCCGGTGGGTAAGGAAGGCAGAGGCTGAACATATGACTATCTTTCAGTCTTAGATTATGCAATGTTAGATAACAGGAATTATGGCTTTCCTAGGTTTTATACTGCATTTACCATTTGCATGTGCTTAATAGATATTATCATCAGTCAACATTTGCTTCTAACTTGAAACTAGTCATCAGTTGCTCATAAAAATGAGGAAATAATTGACTCACAGTCTATACAGTCCCCTGCTTACCTGATGCTTTGTTTCTGACTGAAAATTTGTAAGTAAATACTTATATTCTTGTGAAGAGAAAAAGGATGGCAGCAATAGTATACAGGCAACGATTCAAATGAGTGTGCGCAATGCACCGTTGAATTTGGGTAATGCATCATCTCCACACGGAAGCTCTCTGCCTCAGAGTTGATGTGTAATCCCTGAGCTGCAGCCAGCTTTGCAGGGTTGAGCGGGAAAGCCATTATGTACCCACAGACCAGAGTGGCAGCTTTCAATGGCTACAGTTTGACTTATCTTTTAGATTGTCTGTATCAATGTGGGACCAATGGAAGGAAGCACAGCATCTGAAGACAGATGAAAGCCATCTGAACTCATTTTCTATATACTGCTGTAGGAAGCACAGAGGTATTTAACCTTCTGGATCAGCCATTCCGTCAAATAAACGTGAACCTGCTACAGACTACTGTGTTTCCAACACCAATACCATTTCAGATAGGCCACAGGGAAAAAATACCTTTCCTCTAAAATTAAAAGAAAACAAAAACTCTTTTTCCATTAGACGTAGCTAAATATGATTAAGATTAAGTGCTACTTAAGACCTTATTTACAGTGATGTTGTACATCTGTGTGGCTTTCACCATCTAAAATAACAACTTGCAAACTCAAGTAAACCTCCCTCTAATGGAGAGTCAAGGCTATTTTCTAAAATTATCACAGAAAAAAATAAAGACTTCTTAGAATATCTACAGAAGAGAAAATACTTCCCCAAGAAATAGAATGCCTTATTTGGGCTAGGCACAAAACGAATACAAACCCTAAATAACATGCAAAATGGAAAATTTAGTCCTAGTTCAATGCCACTCAACCAGCAGACTCCTTTCTTCACTCCTAACTACCCTACTACCCTACTTGTTTTCCTAAGTCCAAGAAGAGGCCTAGTCAAAAACGCACTACATATGTTTTCCAAACTTATGATCTAAACTTGAAATCCTTCCAAACTCCAATTTTCTGCCAGGTAATTTTTCTCCATGAAGTTTCACAATTATTAGATTCCTTGTTCTTTAGCCTCTGAACATGGTACACAGAGTTTCCCTGGTATAATTTCAGTTAAACCATTCCGTGCCTCTCCTGTTCAATGACAATATTAGAAGCAATGGTAATCAACAGATTCACATGTAAGTTTATGCCATTTCACTTTTGGTCATTAGTTTGTAGATTTCTACACATGCAAATAGGATCTAATTTTGAGAATTCTACAATATAGGATTTGTAAAGAGAGACTGACCAGAAGACATCCCAAACAAATCAGGCTGTTAAGAGACCAAATGGATAATACTTATTGGACTAAAGTACACAGAGAAATGAATCAATAATTATTAGAAGCAACTACGTATTATCAATATACATTTTAATCCATTCCTGACCTCTCAAGTTGTTCTTTGAGGTTAAGAGGGTACCTGAGCAAAGAAAATAGAAAAATCTTACAGAAGGTGTGACTAATGTGAATCTAGCAGAACCTGAAATCTAAAAGGGAGAATCACCCTACTGATAGTGGTGAACTTTATACTAGCTTTAAAAAGAGAAATATGAGTAGATTGTTTGAGAAGTGGTACACTGATTACAACAAAGATACCACTCTTCAAGATCACTGACTATTCATAATTGATTTTGTATATATTAGAATCAAATTCCATGCTATGAGAATGTATTGTTTTCACCTTTATTGAAGCATCATTGATCAGAAAAACCGTAAGATTTTAAAGTGTATAATGTGATGATTTGATATACTTTGTGAAGGGGTTCCCCCATCAAGTTAATTAACACACCCATCACCTCATATAATGATAATGAAATATTGCATCCTACTGAACAAAATAAAATCCATGAGTCCAAACTCATGTAAACTGATATAAATAAGTGAATAAATACATAACAGGGGATAAAATTCTTTGCTTGCAAGAAAATTTAGAAAGTCACCACTTTGGAATACCACAGTCATAATTCCTTCAGCCAAGAATCGTCAATGGATGATCCCACAAATTATTTATTAATGACAAAGAGAGAAAAAATAACTTTACAGAGGAGAGACCTGGTAGATACCATGTTACTAAGTGGTGAAAATCAAGATCATCAGTAATGGGACTAAATGAATCTTGTGCTACCTGCTGTGAAACACCAAGAAAGATACGTCACTTCTTTGGAATTCTTGCTAACAACACATGGTCTAATGTCTAATTATGAGTTAATATCAAACACGCCCAAACTGAGGGACATTCCATCAAGGAGCTTGCCTGTACTTTGTTAAATTGTCAAAATCATGAATGACACAGAAAGACTGAGCAACAGTTCCAGATGAAAGAGACATAATACAATGCATGGTCCTGGATTGGACCCTAGACTGGGAAAAAATAACTATAAAGAACATAATTGGGACAACTGATAAAATTTGAATATACACCATTAGATAATAGGAATGTATCAGTGTTACGTGTCCTGATTTTTTTTTTTTTTTTTTTTTTGCGGTACGTGGGCCTCTCACTGCTGTGGCCTCTCCCGTTGCGGAGCACAGGCTCCGGACGCGCAGGCTCAGTGGCCATGGCTCATGGGCCCAGCCGCTCCGCGGCATGCGGGATCTTCCCGGACCCGGGCATGAACCCACATCCCCTGCATCGGCAGGCAGACTCTCAACCACTGAGCCACAAGGGAAGCCTAAGTGTCCTGATTTTATAATCGCAGTTATGTGGGTTAGGTAGAAGAATATCTTTGTTCCTAGGATATACACATTTAAATCTTTAGGACAAAGGGGCATGATGTCTGAGATTTATTCTTAAGTGTTTCAGAATAAAAAATAAGCATTTAGAGAGAGAGAAAATGATAGAGAAAATGGGAGAAATGTAAGCAACTGGTGTATCTGGTTAAAGGTATGGACATAGTTCTTCAAACTATTCTCATGTTTCTATAAATTTGAAATAATATAAAAATAACAAGAAATAAAGGAGCACATAATAACATTTTCTTAGGAAACCATGGGATATTTACAAAAATATTTCACAAAAGATTTGGAATCATGGAAACATAGCAGGAATTGTAAGAGTCCTCGCTAGACACCCTTACCAAGAAGGGCACAGGAGATGGCGTGCTGCTCGCAGGCCCAGGCCAGCTCCATGCCCTTGGTGGAGCATGGCCCCATCTCTAGTGGCCACCAGGTGCCGTGACACTCAACTGACAGGAGTCCACATCTTAGCCACACGGTTTGAAGCAATGAGGTCCCCATTTGTGCAGTTAGTTCCATACGAGTGTGTTTATTTGGGAAATAATCATTTATACTCTTTGCTTATAGAACACTACTCAGTGTTCACAGCAGGGCCCCTTTCAAATAGAGCTGTAGACATTTATAAAATTTATATATACATCCAGGCCCACAACTTTTAAGCAATATACCAATTTCATAAAATGAGGATATTTTCTTTAATCTTGGTTGTTTTGTCCCAAAATATCACTCAATTTTCAAACTGCTAGGAAGACTGGTCTCCCCACTAGTAGCTCTAAATCCCACATACCAATCTCAAAAAGTGGGAAAGTCATTTAACTGAGATTCGAATTCCTCCTCTGCTAATTGGGGTGATACTGGTATCTATGGCATAGGACTGTAATGTTAACAATTGTAAACGCTTTTAAAGTACATAGCACAGTGTCTGGCAAATAATCAGAACTCACATGAGGAACACACATGGCAGTATTCTGGCCTAGAAGGACATGGGCTTGGTAATCATGAAGGCTATCTCTCATTGAGCTTTTCCTCAGTTCTCTCAAAGGTATATATATGTAAATAACATTTTCCTCACATGTCAAGCAGCATATGCATTGAAAACCTATTTAAAATAATTTGAAAATAATCATCCAGTTCTTGTCATCAGCTTTAATAGCAGTTCATTTCCTGGGATCAATCAGATGCTGATACAGAAAAGCATATTGGTTCTCCTATGTGCACTGTCTCTATTTATAGTGGCTCTGAAGCAGGGCTGCAGGGGCAGAGCTCAGCATAGGAGCCCCTCCCAGGGGCTGCATGCACGCACCCTTTGTTACTAGAAATGCCTCTGTCACGTCCTGAGATCAAATATATTTATGATTGTTTTCACTGACAGTTTAAAAATATCTTTAATTACAGAAAGACTTTTAAGTTCAACTCCCAAGTCTCTTAAACACACACACACACCTGCTGCTTTTATAAACAGATGAACTCAATTACCTTTTTGGAGAAGTTAAAATAGAAAACAGTTTTCCAACTGTGAGGCACAGCACTTTCTTTTTCTTCCAAGAGGTGGCATGTTAATAGGAAAAGCTATTAAAAAGCTATTATTCTCTGTACACAGAGAATAATCCCTGGACATGTGATGTCACTGCAGATCGATTTCTCTCTCACTGTTCCTTTGAATATATTATTTAAGAAACGATACAGAAAAAGGATATATAACAGGACGAAACACGTGCTCCCACGAGGGCTTTAAGAGAGATCTTATGTAAGTAAGTGCCAAAAATAATGATTCATCTTTCTGAATTTACAAATCCTACTTATCCGAGAAAGCAAAACAGAAGAATCAGAGAACAGATCCTCAGGGACCCTGCCCTCTCATGTGTACTCTTTCCCATATTTTTTTCCTCTTTTCTGACAACTTATTTATTTGCATGTGTACACATTCTCAAATCTCTCCCAGTTATTTCATTCCCAGACAAGCTTCTAGAAAGAGTAGTCAAAGCCCAGGGGCTCGGTTTGCCTCCTTCATGCTACAGTGCCTCTGCTTTCTGCCCTCTGGCTTTGTGCTCCTTGGAACACAAGGTTTGCATCAACCCCCTTGGTACTAAAGCCAATGGACATGCCCAAAGTCTTGTGTTTGAGCATGCTCAAAGACTATTTGAAAGTGTTTCTTCCCCTGTGTTCCCCTCCCAAATTGCTGATGTCTCTTTCTTAATTTCTTTTAAGTCTCCCTTCCCTGTAAATATTGGTTTTCCTTCTTTCTTTCCTTTCTTTCCTTCCTTCCTTTCTTTATGTTCTACTCACTCTGCACACGGCTCTCAGATGTAGAATTAATTAGTTCCCATAGTTTCAAACTCTACCTGGATACCCATGACTCCTGTGTGTAGCCCAACTTTTCTCCTGTAAATCCTCTTCAGTGGACAGACCGCTTGGATAGTCAGGACCTCAAACGCCACATTCCAGAATAGAGTTCAAGATCTTCCCACTCCCCAGCCTGAGCCTGCTCTGTGCTTCCTCGCTGTAAATAGATCAACCTGCAGTAACAATAGCAGCTGACATTTATTCAACACTCAGTCTGCACCAGGCAGTGTGCTAAGTGCTCCACATGTGCTCTTGCATGTAATCTTCCCCACAACCCCAAGAAAAGGTACTCCTATTATATCCATCTTACAGAGGGGGAACGGGAAGTACAGAATCCTTGCAGAACCTTGTCAAGGTCAAACATGGAGAGTGATGCGGATGAACCTAGAGTCTGTCACACAGAGTGAAGTCAGTCAGAAAGAGAAAAAGAAATATTGTATATCAAAGTATGTATATGGAATCTAGAAAACTGGTACTGATGAACCTATTTGCAGGGCAGGAAAAGAGACGCAGACATAAAGAACAGACTTGTGGACACAAGGGGGGAAGGGGAGGGTGGGACGAATTGAGAGAGTAGCATTGACACATATACCCTACCACGTGTAAAACAGTTAGTGGGAAGCTGCTGTGTAGCACAGGGAGCTCAGCTTGGTGTTCTGTGGTGACCTAGATGGGTGGGATGGCGGGGTGTGGCAGGGAGGCTCAAGAGGGAGGGGATATATATATACATGTAGCTGATTCACTTTGTTCTACAGCAGAAACTAACACAACATGATACTCCAATAAAAAAATAATAAAAATATTCTCAAAGGAAAAAAAAAGTGAAACATGGAGCGACAGCCGCAGATGGAAGGACTCCAGGTACAGGGTCTGAACCACTTAGTGGTACTACCTCTCCTCCATCGCCCACCCTCTCTTGTGGTTGGTAGTGCAGCTCTGTTGGGCCTAACTCTAACATTTCTTGAGCTGATGCTCTCTTCTTTAGCCTTGGTTTAGTCTTCATTATCTGTCACGTGATTACCATAAAAGCCTCTTTCATTTTTGTTTATTACAGCTGCTGATTCTTGCCCTTTCAGCTCTCCTCTCCATGTGGGAGTCATCTCCACACTACCAATCTGATCACATTCAACTACAAACTCCTTGCCACAATATACAAGGCCCTTCAAGAGGACTCCTGCCTACCCTTCCCAGTCTCATCTTTCTTTTTTGTCATTTCAAATGTTTTAATCATACCAATACATGCATCTAGCTTGACAAAAATCTATTCGATTGAACTATATGAAGTTGCTGATGTTCAACCAATTTTAGTATACAAAAGTGGCAATTTCATTTTCAACCTATTATTACTGAAACCTGTAATGGAAAACTGTAGTTCCTTGCTTTGTCCCTCCCTAGCTCCAGGCCTCCTCCCCAAAGACAACCACTCTTCATCCTTTCAGTTGATTCTTCTGGATGTTAACTCCATATTTCTAAAATAGTGTTAGGTTTGGCTCTTCAAAGCTCAAAGCAGCCCCTCAAATAAGTGCAAAGGGAGTTTTGTTTGCTTGCTTTTCCCTCACTTAAAAGATTTGCAGTACAGGGACCCAGAATTTTCCCAGTTCACATTCCACCACCACTAGAGTATGGCCTTTGTTCTCCTGGTGTGAGGTAGAGTCCACGTTTCAGGAAGCAGAAGGGAGAAAGAAGCAAAGAGGGAGCAAAGGGCACATGAGGGCACGTGAGCATATTCTCCCTTATGAGACATTCCAGGTGGCTGTCGCTTAAAATGTGTCTATACATCACCTTAAACAAAACGTCATCCAAGCCACAGTGAGGATGGAGACGCAGGGCTTGCACTGGCCAGCCGTGTGTCAACTCTTCCTATTGAAGAAGGGCAGACAGGCTACCGGGTGACAACTAGAAGTCTCTGCTACATACGCTCATACTTCTGTATCTAGATTTATGGCAGTTTACACATTATGTCAACAGTTTACATATTACTGATTTCCATATATGATATATGTGCATTTTCTTATACCTCCACTTCCCCTCTCCTATTATTTGAATATAGTTAAAAGCTACTAGTTGAATCAATTCATTAATATGATTTAGGAAATATAATTTTCTATACAGAAAAGGATTATCAAGACTTTATTTCCTATCTTATGGAGTTTATTATTGTGACAATTTTTTCTTACATAATTTCCATGTAAATATCTTTAATACTTTATCTCTAATTTGCTATCTACAATTTCATGCAATCCACTGGGTCTACTTTTTTTCTGGATTGCTCCATCATTAAGGCCTCCATTTCTCCTACTCCAAACAAGACTGGTTGTTCTTTCAGCTTGCTGAACAGCTTTTATCCTGGCACATCTCCTTGTTACACTCCTTTGTTAGAGACATGGTTTCCTAGATTCTATACTTTCCTTTCTTGATGTATTCCCTCATTTTGCTGGAACACATCCTCCACTAATAGCTTAAGAAAGTTTGCACAGAAGGCAAACCTTCTGAATACGTCTTCATCTTCCCTACTTTTCGTTGGCAGTACGCGTATAAAGTTCTCAGAAAGACAGATGGAGATAGATGATAGCTAGCTAACAAGTAGGTAGATGGACTTCCCTTCAGAATTTTGAAAGCCATCTTCTATTGTCTTCTTGTTTCCAGACTTGAGATATCTGATTCTATTCTGATACCCAGTCCTTTACATGTGGTCTTTTCTAATACTTAGGAGATATTTATATCAGTGTTCTGAAATTTTCTTTATCTGTGCTCTGAAATTTCATTACGAGGTGTCCTAGCGTGGGTCATTTTCATTCTTGGTAGTGGCAAATTGGTAAATCCTTTAAATCTGGATATTCATATTTCTCAATTATAAAATACTTTCTTGTATTTCATATGTTATCATTTCCTTCCTGCCATTTTCACTCTATTTTTTAAATTTAATTTTTACTGTTTATTGGAGTATAGTTGATTTACAATGCTGTGTTAGTTTCAGGCGTACAGCCAATTACGCACCTATATAAACACACACTTAAAATATCAATAGGTCCATGGCCTTTGCAACAGCCTGAGGTGCTGCCTGCTGCACAGGAGGTGAGCACAGGCTCCTGGTACCTGCCCACTGGCTCAGCCAGAGCCAGAGCAGGAACCACACCCCCACAGCCAGCTTTAGTACCTTGGGAAGATGGAGCACATTCTCACATTCAGGAAGGAGGACAAACCAGTTCTGAGAAGATTTATCATGGTTATCAAGACAGCCACACATGCTGAAGAACTGTCTTCCAAGAGAGTAAATCCGACTATGCCAATGAATCCCAAAACCTTTTTGGACAGTCTTGGATTCCCCACCAGGAGGAGGTCGGGAACAAGCTTTTCAGTAGAAACACTGGGATGAAATGCAAAGAGATGAACCAGATTATTCAGGTCAAGAAGTAGACCAACTGCCAAAGGTTACTGTGGTAATCAAAACCAACCCCACTGAGAAAAGAATCATTAGGTGGGTTTAGAATTCCCCCCCAAAAAAACACTCCCTTTGTTGGCACTGGCGGCACGCCAGTAGCCGGTTCTTTGGTGAACAGTGAACTTCAGCGGGTGACAGGAGACATGCATCCCAAGGGACCTTTCAGCATCATTTACATGATCCCACGCATCACAGACCTGAAGACAAGAGACTTTGAACAAAGTTTGGAGAGGCTCGTGGCTACTTAAATCACGTTGAACCATTGAAAGATAATCAGACCTTTCCTTAACTTCACAGTCTTCAAAAAAATTGAGATAATTGGGTTTCCCTGGTGGCGCAGTGGTTGAGAATCTGCCTGCTAATGCAGGCGACACGGGTTCGAGCCCTGGTCTGGGAAGATCCCACATGCCGCGGAGCAACCAATCCCGTGAGCCACAACTACCGAGCCTGCGCGTCTGGAGCTTGTGCTCCGCAACAAGAGAGGCCGCGACAGTGAGAGGCCTGCGTACCGCGATGAAGAGTGGCCCACACTCGCCGCAACTAGAGAAAGCCCTCGCGCAGAAACGAAGACCCAACACAGCCAAACGTAAGTTAATTAATTAATTAATTTTAAAAAAAATGAGCTAAAACTCAAGCCCCCTTAAAAAAATTGAGGTAATTAATGACTTGGAAGCTAAAGATGTTCAGATTGAAGACTACAATCCTCACTTGACTATTAAAATGGAAACGGCTATCTGAAATACCTTCAAATGAGTTCTATTTCAAGGATATGGTCAGTCTTTAGAAGGTGGTCTGGATGCCCAGGTGAAATCTTTTGCTCTAAATAAAAAGGAAATTTTGATACATCAAAAGCCATCCATATCTTATCAGTTACTATGTATCATTAAGCACAGCTGCTTTTGGAGGTAATTGCTTTTGTAAAAAAGGCCAGTTCTTTCAGAAAAAAAGTTCCTGAGCTTAGTTAACACTTTAAGGATGTGTGAAAATTCTAAGAGTATGAATAAGATCAGATTAAAAGTTTACAGACCTTAGAAAAACATGTGGATGCATCTGTATAAAGAAATGTCAGTGAATTTCAAGTATTATTTAAACTATCACTATTTCAGTATGTAAAAACTATCAATCATAATATATAATGTGGTTATGGTCATTTGAAATTATATTTTTATACCACTATAAATATAATAAAGCAGTAAACTGTGTTCAAAAGAAATCAACAAAATTCCTTCACTTTAGTACACGGAATAATAAAGGGAAATTACTTATAATTAAGGAGGCTATATGTCAATATATAAATCCTTGAACAGGACAAAATTTGAATTACTCAGATATTTGCAATGAAGAATTACATTGAATGTATTGGCTCCTAATGCTAACATTTATAGGTGTGTGATGTAAGAGCCTCTAATACCATAAATATGTTTTCCATCAGTGACTTGACCTTCCAAAATGATGAACCACTGAACAAAATGGATTTAGGTTCTGGACCCGTAACTACAAAAACAAAGCTTTCGTCTATTGTCTCTGGGTAACTTTTTTCCTCACATTTTAAGTTCTTTGAAATTAGGAAACTTATTTCATAGTCAAGGGCTTCTTACAGTCTCTTTCAACCAGGTGGCAGTCAAGATCAGAAACTTGGTCAGCTGCTCATCGTGTCATCAGTTCAACTGCATTATCTGCTTTGTAGGTATTACCTGTGTTGAGTTTAATTACTGTATAAAATGTCCTTTTAAAAGATCATGTATGATTCAACATTGAAATAAATAGCTATTCAAAGGCATGGAAAGCTGTGTAGCTGGGCATAATTTTGAAATTTTAGAATATTAATAATTGGAAGAATGATCATATTCAATTTTTTTCCCAAAGAAACATCTAAATTGCTTCCTCCTTTAAGAAAGAAGCACACATTCCTTATTTAAGGAAGGTAGACACCATCAGAAGATGCTGGCTTATGTTTTCTTAATGAATCATGTGCGACATTTCCTACCACGTGTCACCCAATGCAACAGATCTCAGGAGAATTTGTAGATCCCTCAGAGTTGATAAAAGAAATGTCAAAGCTACAAGAGCTATGGAGACTGATCTATGTTTCAAACAGAACTAGAGTAAAGGCATGTGTCACATCTTATAGCATTTCTCCCTTCTCAGTTATAATCATTTATCTTAAAAATCAGTGGTATCTTACATCGAATGAAATATGGTATGTGAAAGTATGGCAAAGTATTTCAAAATCCTATGGAACCTTGGACAATTCTTCACTGTGAAGGACTATCCTACAGATTGAAAGATGTCTAGAATTGTTGGCTCCTGACCACTAAATATGCTGTGACCAAAAAAAAAAAGTCTCATAAATTGCAAAACACCACTGGGAAGGGAGGTGGGAGGTGGGTACTACTGTTGGGAATTGTGGCCTTAGAGCTTATTCCAGGAACTAGTACATAATAGGTGTTCGATACTTGCTTTTCAAAAGATGATTGATGAGTGACTAAACTTTAGAATTTCCCAGTAGGTTGACTATTACCAGCTCAGCCATTGATCCTTGGTCAAGAATTGATCATTTGATTATTCTTACTGTAGACTGTAGTTCTCTTATGTAAAATTTTTACCCTCCATTCAGTAGAGCATTGCTTAAGCAACTGCGGTCATAGCATTATTTATTTATTCCTCAGACATACATTTGACAAATACTTATTAACAATCTACCAAGAGTCAGACCTTGTACTAAGCACTGTGAAAACAGTGTAAAATAAAGTGTATATAGATCCTGCCCTTACTTAACTTACATTGTCATAGGCAGAAAATTAAATAAGCAATAACAATAAAATGAAATAAGTACTCTGAAGGTGGTCAGGGGGTAAAATAACATTCATTTGGGTTTTGGTCACGCTAATTCATTTTGCCGGTGATAGGTACATTCTCATCTAGGATACAAATATCACTGTCACTTCAGTATCTCTGGAGGCTACCATAAAAACTCCATTTCTGTGCAATTCTTTTGGCTCGTGGAGAAAAGGATCAGCAGAATAAATGTGGGAATGGGATTTTTTTCACTCTGATAAGAACACGGTATGAATTACAAATATTAAAATGAAAATTCTCTGTACTTCTTTTTCACTCCTCATTTATTTTCTCAAGAGCTCTACAATTTAAGTCTCAAAATTCGGTCTCGGGGGCTTTCCTGGTGGCGCAGTGGTTGGGAATCAGCCTCCCAATACAGGAGATTCAGGTTCAAACCCTGGTCCAGGAAAATCCCACATGCTGCCGAGCAACTAAGCCCGTGCGCCACAACTACTGAGTCTGCGCTCTAGAGCCTCTGAGCCACATCTACTGAGCCCACGTGCCACAACTCCTGAAGCCCGCGCACCTAGATCCCATGCTCCACAACAAGAGAAGCCACCGCAATGAGAAGACCATACACCGCAACAAAGAGTAGCCCCCGTTCAGCACAGCTAGAGAAAGCCCACGCACAGCAACAAAGACGCAACGCAGCCAAAAATAATAATAATAATTCGGTCTCAAAATGGAACCAGCAGTGCTCAGAAAGATGGCTCTATGGGCTGTCCAGCAAAACAGGTCCTGAACATGCTTCACATTGAACATGGACAAGTTACACATGTCATCCATTGTGTCAAACATAATTTAAAGTGGAACAATGGTCCAAACTCATTTCCACAGTTTAATGAGCAATTTGACAATATAATCCCTAGTCAATATTTTTATTAGATATATTTGAATGTATTTTTAAAAGTATGTTACTAAAGTTACTGAATTGCAAAAAAGAAACTATTTTACAGATTATAATCAATTTTTAAAAGTAGATTTTCTCTTTCTTATACCAACACACACATCTACCCCAGACTCCAGCATTTTTGAAAGAAAAAATAGAAGATGACTAAGCATCAGAAATAGAAATTAAATAAATAAGTGAAGTAGGTTTGCCTTAAGGTTGAATTATTATTGTGGCTGAAGAGATTATACTAAAAAATCAGCAAGATCTACTTTTAATGTTATTATATTTTCCTCATTATATAAAAATGTTTTTCTTCTGACAAAATGGTAGAAAATATACTAATCAAAAGTAAAGCCCTGGGTCAAAAGGCATAATTACCAATACTTCAATGATCTCAGGTGTATTTCTTTTTAAATAGTCAAATGCACCCCTTTAAGATACTTAGAAGATCCCTGAGAAATACATCTCTAATATAGTTGAAAATATTCTTCTATTCTGAAATATAGTGAATTAAATATTCTGCATCTTAATCACTAGATTTTATACATTTTAATTTTATCTATTTTATACATTTTTATTACATTTAAGAATAATTCTGACCACTGAAATATTTTCATGTTGATATTGGAGCATTAATAGAAGGGATTCTTCCCCCTGTATCCACTTTCTTTTTATCACCCTCCTGCACCACCCCAAATCTTTCACATTTCTGAGTCCTAAAGATGAGAGGTTCACTGCTTGTCAGGGTATTAACAAGATCATCTAAAATAAACCTAGTTGGTAGCACTTACAGATAAAAACAGCATCATGAATATGGATATGGAAATAGTCAAGTTTGAAACCTTAGAAATTCATGACTGCTACAGTTAAATCTGAAACCTAAAAAAAGAAGTTTAGTATTTCACTGCTTCTGTCTTTTAAGGAGCTAAATTCTCTCCACTTCTGCTATAGTAACATTTCTCATACATTTTAAAATGACAGTTGAAAAATCCCAACAGATGAAAACCTGACCTATTGCCATAAAATGCACAAACACTGGCGCATCTGTATATTCTCAGTATTAAAAGCTTGTGACGGGGTCATTTAAAAGTTTTTTTTTTCTCCTCCTCTTTACTATTTGACTGGCAAAACAGGTAACTGGAAATGTGGTTCTGACCATTATTCTTAAAGACGCCTCTTCTAATCCCAGTGGAAAGTGAGGATATCCTACGAGGTACTTTCACAGGTATGGAGTTATAATAAACTTCCAAACTTTCATTTCACAGATAAAGAAACAGCCAAAGGAATCAAAATAACTGCCCAATTAAGAAAAAACACAACAAACTGCTGGCTAACTATTAATAAAACCTGACTTGACTTAACCTCTCACTAGGTTACGAATTTTGGCTTGATTACAGCAGGCTAATATCAATACTGTGTAATCCAGACATGCCACAGACAATACGATTCACTAGAAAACTAAAAAATATTTCCATCTCTGAAATCCCATAAAGTGGTGCTCTACGTGATCACTATTTTAAGGGTACAATTTTTATACATAAGAAAGATGACTAGAAAATTGAGTGGTTGAATCATGAATTTTTTTTCCCTTTCTACATAAAAGTTAAAGCTCTTCTTATGAATCACAGAGCAATCTATGCTCTTTTTCAGCAAGAACTGGATTTAGTTATTTCAATTTCAAGCTGCTTATCTATGCCAGTTGAGCTCTGCCTTAAGCCCTTATCTTCTTGCCTCTCAGAACCATACCCACCTGTCTTTTCCCTGCTTTATGACGCTGGATCTGAACTCCAAACAACTTTTGTTCTTTGCCAACTGCCTTGATGTTAAGCACTACCAAAAGTGGGGGTTAGAGGGAGAAGACAAGACTAAAGGACAGGACTTCCCTGGTGGTGTGGTGGTTAAGAATCCACCTGCCGATGCAGGGGACACGGGTTCAAGCCCTGGTCCCATGTCCCTGGTCACATGCCGCGGAGCAACTAAGCCCGTGCACCACAACTACTGAGCCTGTGCTCTAGAGCTCACGAACCACAACTACTGAAGCCTGCACACCTAGAGCCCGTGCTCTGCAAAAAGAGAAGCCACTACAATGAGAAGCCCATGCACTGCAACAAAGAGTAGCCCCTGCTCGCTGCAACTAGAGAAATCCCACACACAGCAACGAAGACCCAACACAGCCAAAATTAAATAAATTAATTTAAAAAAAAAAGACTATAGGAGAAAGACTTTTTTCCAGCAATATAACCCAGGATTTCCAGAAATTAACTCTTTGGTCCTCAGACTGTGACTTGAGTTGAGTTTGTCACTTACTTTATGTAAGAACTCAAGTGGACTCAAAATCTATTGTCTTATCAGTCAGTGTTGTTTGTCATCACTGCTACTACAGTGTCACTCTTCTAACTGGACGATGACATTATCTTTAAGTCAATGTTCTAGCAAACATTTCTGCAATTCGTGTTTGGTACCTGTCAGAATCTGGTCAGGAGACAGAGACTACGCCAGTAATTTGAACTGGAAAAATTCAATTGTTAACTAAAACTGAATGCAAAATTTAATAGGTGGGTTGCAAAATTACAAAGTTTATTTGAAGCCTTGCCAAGTTTCTCAGATAAAATTTAGGGCACTGTTTGACAAGGAATGGGGTCTTGAAACTGAGAATAAGAATATCTGACTTTACTCGGACAAAACTGAGAATCTTCAAACCCTGAGTCAATCTTAGCCTTCATCAAGAAAATGTGCTTGCTCTCCCTTGTAAGAAGAATATCCTTCATCTGCTTGTAAATCCTATAATAACCTCACCTTAGACAGATGCTTTACTAGAGGATGCCCGTTCTGCTCAAGATGCACTCCAACCATTCCTTTGCCACTAGAGCCATAACTAAGGTCAAATCTGAACTTACTTCAGGGAGTCAAAAAGAAGCATTAAAGAGGAAGTAGTTTAAACACCAAAAGAATTGTAATATTTTGCTAAGGTATATTGGAGACTCCTGGGGAATATGTTTATGAACAGATTTTAAAGTTGTTGTATTAAGGAGGACAGATTATACTATACTATTTATACTATACTATACCAGGCTGAATTCTTTTTACATGGGTGCACTTACTAGAGATATTGAAATTAATGTTAGTCTGTACAGCTAGGATGTGTTCTAACAGTGCAATTGGTTGGCTGAAACTTGGACTTCATGGTGGCATATGCTTAATGAAGTTGAAATGCCAGTGTTTCCCTGGCACTAATGTAGAAAAAGGAATACAAAGATTTAGGAAGACAAGACTTTAAATGGATTTATCCTGTATAATCTACACACAGACACATACCAACTATATCTGTTAGAAGACCCAGAAGACACTCCCTTCACTAGGGCGTTGAGAAATATATTAATGAGGATAACCTTAAAAATACCTGTTTGTTCTCATCTTCTAGACAGTAATGACCTTTGGGATACTACCATTGAGATGGGTTCCCCCATTACACTGGAGACTTCAAAACAGCAGAAACGAAATTTTAGCACTTTGGTGCCAAGGACAAGGTGGATATTTTAAATAAAAAGGACTCAGGAACCTAGTGATGGTCAGAACATTTTGACTTATAGGGATGTCTGGTGAGCTAATAGATCAGAGTGTCTCTGAGAATGAAATACATTGACAGCCTGCTAGAATATTACTTGATTTATAAACAGATCCTCATTTTCATAGCCAAAAGCCTGCCATAGTGGTCACTGCCTCTCACTCAGTTTCAACATGGCAAAGGGTATGGATATGGGAAGGGGTGAAAAACTGGGAACAATAATGCCAGATACCGTAAGATTCTTAGCTGTATGAGGAGAGAGGGATAACATTCCCGACTCACTCCTATGCCTTAGTGTCTAATTCCAATAATCCATTAAACCCAAATTCATTAATAAACACTCTCAGGGCAGTCTAAGTATCTGTGATCACTTACAACCATGATCTCAGCTTCTAAATTTTTGACGTTTTGAACTACGCATTTAAGTGAATATATACAAATTATCATGTATGTCTAGAATATATGGGTTCTACTGAGGGAGATTCTTCAGGATATGTAGTCCACCATATTAACAAACATAAATTAGTCAATTTTCTTCTGGCAGAATCCAGAATTCCTTCTGGATTCTTTTTTTTTCTTACTAAACTATATCCTTTAGTAGCTCTTTTAAAAGAGTTAGAAAGGACTGGTAGCCTTAGTCTTTCTCTGAGTATATTTTTATTGTGACCTCACTCTTAAATTGTAGTTTACCTGGGTATAGAATTTCTTATTAAAAGTGTTTTTTTCTATCAGTAATTCAAAGATATCATATTATTGTATTCAAGTAACTATTTCTGAATAAGAAATTTCCTGTCTATCTAATTGTTGTTCTTTGTACACAGAGTATCTTTCCTGGCTGGTAAGTTTTAAGATATTTTCCCTCTGATATGCTCTATTTTATTCTCAGCCATTTTAATAATGGCTGAGAATTTTCTAAAATTAATGACAGACACAAAATTACAGATTCAGAAATCTCAGAGAACAGCAAGTAGGATAAACAAAAAAAAATCTACAATATGATATGCATATCATATTCCAGCTTCAGAAAACCAAAGGCAAAGAGAAAATTTTGAAAATCTCAGAGGAAACAAAACTACCTAACATACAGAGAAGCAAGGATAAGAATGTCCTCATACTTCTCTTCAGAAACCACGTATGCAAGGAAAGAGCAAAGTGAAATATTTAGTGTTGAGGAAAAAAAAAAATGACTAACCTAGAAAATTGTATCCAGAAAAATTATACTTCAAAAAGAAGGAGAAATAAAGACTTCTCAGACAAGCAAATTTATTCTTGTTGTGTTGCTGTTGTTGACAGTAGACCTGCCTTGCACAAATGTTGGAAGTTCTTCAGAGAAAAAGGAAATGACATAGGTCAGAAACTCATACCTGCATAAAGAATCAGATAAGGAATAAGTAAAGGTGAAATAAGACTTTTTATTTTTAATTGACCTAATAAATAAGTTTGTTCAAAATAATGATAGCAATGATGTATGCAGTGATTATAGCTTATGGCTAAGTGAAATGAATGACAGCTGTTGTAAGGAATGGGAGGGAGTCATTGGGAATACTCTGCTGTAAGGTACACACACTACCCATAAAGCATAATACAGTTATTTGAAAGCAGATTTATCTTAGTTTTAAATGTATATTGCAAATTCTAAGCCAACACCTAAAAAAAAATTTAAACAAGTATAATTTATATGCTAAGAAGAAAGAAAAAAGAATCATATGAAACATTCAATTAAAACTGGAGAAGGAGCAAGGGCAACGGCTGGACTGCACCCCACAGACCTGCAAGCCTTGTACTTGCCCAGTTTCAAGGCCAAAGAGCCCAGAGTCAGCAACAGAGACATCAGTGGTTTAATGGAAGAGGAGAGCTTACAGGTCTGAAGCAAGGTCCTACAGCCAACACTGCACTGTGTGCAGCAGACGGCAGACATGACGTGGGGGGCAGTCTTTGCTTCCAGAGGGGAGGCGAAGGGTACCAGTTTATAGAGGGAATTGACATCAGGTTGGCTCATCGGTTACCAGGGAAACTAGCAGGCCCCTCACTGCCCCTTTGATAAATTATCCTGGGGGAGATGTTCTGATCTAAAGATGAGAACAATCATAAGCTGAGGCAGGGGTGGGAGGAGTATTTAGGAAGGTCAGTCAAGTGAGTAGGGTGTAGGTGAAGCAGGCGCTGGTCAAGTAGGGGACGTACAGAGAGCAAGAGAACAGCCATCTTGGGTGGCCTGATCATATACTCCACCCCTACACACCCTGCAGGACCCTTATAATCTTGGTTCATTCCTCTTCCACGAGATCCCTATGGTCATGTATGTAGGGGGGCACTATAACCACATGTCACAAATACAATAAAAGACAGCAGCAAAGAGTATCAAGAATGAGATACCTAGTATGCTCAGAACAGTCATTTGTGGGCAAATTTTAGAGCCAAGCACTTACCAGGTCAATGGAGAGGGAGTCAATGATAGCAGCACCCTGTCCAGTTATAAGGAAGGTAAGGCCACACCTGGTTTCACAAACCCAGAGCCACCCCCATGGGGAGGGGAAGGCCCTGGCTCTAAGAGAAATATTTTGGTGGCCTAGCCAGGAGTCAGCAGTCACAGTACAGATCTGCCACCCCATGTTATGTTGGGTGCCATTAGGGGTGGACCCATGAGGTCTTTCCAACCAAAAAAACGTTAATCCCACTAGTTGGACTTGTGTGTCCAGAAGCCAGCTGATTCCCTCGACACAGCATAGCCCAGGGGGGCACATGGGCAGTCTCCTTGGCAAAGAGTAGGATGTGCTGTATGGTAACATTTACCGACAGGCATCCTTCTGAGGTACTGGCATGTGTGACAAGAAGATGTAAGCGTCTTTCTCCCCATTGTCAGTCATCCCCACATGGTTGCATTAGCCTGGTCAATTTTTCATGAAAGTCAAGAGAAAGATGACAATAGCAACTCACTGTAGACCCAGCAGTTAGACTCATTTCACAGTGAGCCCATTGTTGCTGCTCAGACTAGGGACGAAATGTAAGACATCTAACAGGCACGACACAGGCGAGATCATGACGTTAAGCAAAACACAAGCAGTAACAGCATTCTGAGATACCACAGCCTGAACAAGCTCAGAGGTATATTGATGGGGAAACGTTTTAGAGGCTATACATTTTATCATTTATACCAAATTGTTACACAACCGTTGTGTCTGTGCTTTTAGCAGCAGATTTAAAGCAAGCAGTGTTACACACCATGAGTAGTTATACTCTGTGACAACTTCACTAGAGAATTCTCTCTCCATCCTGAACATCAGGGCAAAAGTATGGCTAACACAATAACTTTCATAAATACAGACCTCAATTAGCAGAACTAGAATTTAATATCCACTGAGACATAATATTTTTCTCCCTCAAATTACCCTCATCTCCACCAAACACAGCCAAATCATGACTAATTTGTTTGCAAATTAAGTCTGGTCAATAGACCACACAGTTTCTTCCAAACTGGCTGTGGTGGAACAGTCCTCAGAAGGAGTCTCAGACTGAATTCCCAAAAGGCCTCTCAAGGCCAGGAAACCCATGTCAAAGGCGTGCCATCAGACTCCGCCTTGGTGGATTTCTCTCTTCTAGAGGTCCCCAAAATACTGAGATTCCTGCACATGCCAGGAGACGGTCTTTCCTGTTCACCTGATACGGCAGCTTGGAACCCAAGAATCTCCAACTTCTGGAGGGACCAGGCAGAGAAAAGAGAAAAATGTTTCAATTCTACCCACAGGTGTAGTTTACCAAATTGCTGTAAGTCATAATTAACTCGAGGGGAAGGGCTTCCCTAGACCTGCAAAGCACAGATCAAAACCAGTAATATTCCAGAGAAAAACCAAAAGAATTATAAACATATTCACCAGTTCACTCAGTAAGCAATCCTTCTGTGAACTTTTAATGAAGCCATTAGGTTTTCCATTAGGAGTCTTTCATTTCTTTCTGTTCAACAGTATAATCTGAAATTTATCGAGGCCTATACTTGTCAAAGGGTTCTTCCTATGAATTTTCTTGAAGATGAAGCCCTTTTGCAATGACATCAGAATACACAACTGTCTATAAATGATAAAAGACTTTAAAAGGTATGGTTAAACGACTGATTACAATATAATAAAGAAACTTGGTTACAACTACAATTATGACTGATTATAATCTTAATTAACCCTTAAAAACCTTAATCTCTGGCAAAAAACAAGAACTAATTGTAAACTATTTGTCATACCAGCATTTCCTGATTGGAAAACTTATACTTTAGTCTTCCTTTCCTAAGAAAGCAAAGGTAGATAAACTTAGACCTGACCAGCAATTAATACTCCAATATTTTATCCTATGTGAAATGACACAGATAGTCAATGAATTCTCTTCATATATCTATATAGACACAGAGATGTCACAGTTTTCCTGCTAGAGTTTAAAAGGCCTCTTTTTTCTTCACTCTCAGGGATCTCAGGTGATTATAATTCCTGGGAGCCCAGGTAGATCATTTATATCTCAAAGGCGCAGGAAGAGAAATACCAATTCTTTCTAGAAAACTAACTTCCTCTCAGGGAATATGCAACAACCGGCTTTAGAGTGTCAAAAGATTCCCACCTTGGCCATTTTCAAGGATTTTTTTCAGTTTCTCAACAGCCAAGTCAGTTTAAATAAATAACAGTAACAGACAATAATACGTATCATTCACTCACATTCACGTGCCTCACTTTCAGAGGAACAGGAATCAGCATTCAAGTTAATTTTCGCGTCAGCTGTTCGCTCAGCTTCTGTGGCCTTTCTTAACATAAAAAGCAATGGCCTGCCCACAGCTGTGGCCACTACCTCATCGTCTAACTTCTCTTTTCCCCCCACCGTAATGGCAGCCAATAGCTCAGCAATGGCCTTGGGAGGGGGCGGGTAGCGTGGTAAGTTCTCTGTACTCTCCTAGCAGCCCCGATTCGTCAAGGACAGCCACCACAGGGCCCCATATACCCGTGGACGGCCACTCCAGGATTACCCCTGGAACTTTTGGGCCCCGCATTAGTGGATGGCCACCTCAGGATTACACTCGTAACTTCCGGGCTTCCACACTTGAGCGGAGGGCCCCGCAATCTTCCATTCCCTGTCCTTATTTCCCAACATCTCAGCGCTCACGGGAGTTTCCTCGGTCTCCTGGCTGGCTAGGCCAATTGTTGGGCTGCAGCCTGCAGGCCTGCAAGCCCTATGCTTGCCCAGCTTCAAGACTGAAGAGCGAACCCGGAGTCAGCGAGAGAAACATTAATGGTTTAATGCACGGGGGAGCTTACCTGTCTGGAGCGAGATCCTGGAGCAACGCCCTCCCTCCTGTGCGGCAGACCGTGGGCAGGCCGAACATGGCGGCAGTCTTTGCTCCCAGGGCTGGTGGGAAGGTTACTTATCAGTTACAGGGGAATTGACGTCAGGTGGGCTCATCAGTTACCAGGGAAACTAATAGAGGGGCACGCCCCTCACCACTCCTTTGATAAGCTATTCTGGTGGAGATGTTCTGCTCCAAAGATTAGAACAATCACCAGCTGAGGCGGGGGGCGGGGTGGGAGGGCAAGTACAAGGGAAGGTCAGTCATGTGACTGGTGTAGGTGAAGCAGGCGCTGGTTGAGCAAGGGATGTACAGACAGCAAGAGAACAGCCGTCTTGGGCGGCCTGATCATACAGCAACTGATAGAAAAGTTACAAACATGCTAGATACTAAAAGAACAGTATCAATAATCACTTTAAATGTGAATGATCTAAATGCCAATTAAAGACAGAGACTATAAGAGGGTAAAAAAATAAAATTCAAGATTTAATATATGTTGTCTTCAAGAAATTCAATTTACGTATAAAGACACAGACTAAAAGTAAAGGATGAAAAACATAATGAAGAAAGATAATTTAATAATTGGTTGCACTGAATTTAAAGAGAAAAAGTGAACGAATTATATATTTACCCTTGGAGTACACAGCTGTAACCTTTCAGAATAAAAGTTGCTTACAAATGGAACCGGTAATTTAATTTGATAAGAAACACTATACTCTAAATTGGGGAAAATCTCTTATTTTTATGTTATAATAAATGAAAATGGGTAAGGGGCACACAAACCCATATTTATTTGGGAAAAAAAGACTAGTACACATTACAGTTTTAAAAATGAAAGTAAGCTATTTTGTATTAAAAATCCCAACTAAGCAGTATTAAATTGATCTTTTTGCTTCTTTTTTTGCTCTTTGACCATACTCTGGTAGTATTATGAATCTACTGAAATTTGGCTTTATTTTCCCTGAAATTTTAAGAATTCAGAAAGAATACATGTAAGCATTTTTTTCCATATTCCTCATGGCAAATGTGTTATCAAATTCCCATACAATAACTTGGTGTCCTTGCAGAAATTTATATCTGTCTTTAATGAAAGACTTTCTGTGTAAGTTCCCAATCTTACTTATGGAAATGTTTTACAACTACTTCTGGTCTGAATGTGAAGGACTTTCTTCATCATTTTCATCCCAAACCCAGACATATTTTCAGGAACCATCATCAAAAATCACCAAAAATCACAAAAAAGAATTTGATCTGGTACGTAAGTTTGTCAAACAATTCATTAAATCTACTCCATAGATTTTTAAAGATTTGGTGATTAAAAACTTCATGGTAAATGAAAAATTTCTAATGCATGATAGCTACATTTGCAAACAGTTACTCTGGGGGTTTTCATGGTTCAATATTTTATCTTCTTTGATATTCATCATAAAATTAATAAATTCCATTAATATTTATAATTTCCTTTGAGAAGAAAAACCTACCTGAATAGTTGATTTTGTAGGCCAACAGTACACTGACAGCCTATAGTGAATAAAATGTGTATTTCCTCATCTTATAGACTCAAGAAACAATAATTGTCTTTGGAGGCAAACTACTATATTAAAAAAAGGCAGAAAATATCATAGATAGACCATGGATATCATCACACGTTCTGAGTGGCAATTTAGTTTTAGTAAGACAGTCGGAGAGACTTCCCAGGACTGTAAGGATAGGCCTCTGATTTCTTTCCACTATAGTTGGATATTCCCACCAGGCTCTGGGCCCTTGACTTCCAGCAGCCAACTGATGCTGCTTGCCAGCACTGTTGAGTATCCTGATCTGCCTTTACTTACCTACTACAACCCCCATCACCCAGGTGCTCCCACTGACCTCCAAGACTCACACTTCCATCTCCCCCTTCTCCAGCTCAGAGAACCAATGAGGCAGCAGTGGCACAGCACGGTGGGGACCCCACTTTCTGCTCGTTCTCTCCCCTCTTCCCTGCTGGAGTCACAGGAAGCCTTTTATTCCTGTGATCCGCTTATTTTATAGTTTCATTCAGATTATTGGATAACTTCAAGTCTCTCTGTGTGGTTCATTTCCTCGTCTTATTTGCTGTTGAATACTGAGAGCTCATCTTCCATAGAGCTAAAACATTTCTGGGTCTCTTTCACACATGTAAGGCAAATGGGATATGCAATATAAACATGACTCTGAAGACCTGAGAGAAAGACAAGAAGCTGGGCGTGACCAGAGAGAAGTATGCATACATTTAAAGACAAAGCAAAAAAAATGGCTTGAGTAGTACAAACAACTTCTGCGGCCAAATGAGATTTCAAAAGATAATGGAGAGGGACTTCCCTGGTGGTCCAGTGGCTAAGCCTCTGTGTTCACAATGCAGGGGGCCCGGGTTCGATCCCTGGTCAGGGGACTAGATCCCACATGCTGCAACTAAGAGTTTGCATGCCACAACTAAAAATCCCACGTGCCGCAACAAAGATTCCGAGTGCTGCAACTAAGACCCAGCACAGCCAGATAAATAAATAAATATTTTTTAAAAATAAAGATAATGGAGAGCATCTGGTGTAAAACTTAAAAGTCCCTGTTTACAAGTGAATAAATAGGAGTAATTTGAAAGCAATTTGAGGAAGTTTATGGCCTGAACACAGCTTGGTGAAAATTATTTTGGCAGCTGTGTCCAGACCAATTCTAGTGTAGAGTAGCTGGATGAATAAAGTCCAGCAAGAAGATCGCTGAAGTGTTCTAAATGAAATGTGGTGAGTGCCTAGACAATTTGATAGTAGGTAGAGGCGCAGTCAGAGCACAGAGTAATTTTTCAACAAATATTTGTTGTGTGTCTGTAACATGCCAGGCTCTGTGCTCAGTGCCAGGAATAGAATGTTAGGCGAAAATAACCTTGGTCTCTACACTTACAAAGTTAAGTGAAAAGATAAATCGCATGAAAGAGTTCTTCCTTGAGAAACTTGTTTTATCTGAAGGACAACTTGGAGTTAACTAACAGCAGGTTGGAGGCGGAAAAAACATATGCGAATGATACTACTTGTCATCAGACTAAGTCTGTAAATATTTGGCTACATCACTATCATGTATCCCACTACTTTCATAAGACCTCATCATTCATTTGTTCAGCAAATATTTATTGAACAGTTTACTCTCACCCATCACAGTTCCAGGTGATTGGGATACAATGAGAAAACATCCTAAAATATGGTGGAGGAGAGAGAAAAGTAAACTGACCATTATAACACGTGGTGACAGTAGTGCTGTGTAGTTCCAGGAAAGAAAAGGCATTAACAGTAGTAACCGCTGTAATTACAGAATAATAGCTATTATTACCAAGTTCTTGAAAATCATCATTTACAGAATTTTTGAAAATCATTTACAGTAGAATTTTAAATTGCATTAAACCCTTTCTACAGGAAAATGCAGTTGTAGGGATGCAAAAGATGATCCAAACATTACATGTTCCTTCCTTGCCATAGTTGGTGCCTGGGCACTGTCATCTCAGGCAGAAAGAGGCCCAGGTAGGGCTAGAAGTGTCAGTTCTTTGTTCCAGTTTTTGTGACTTCTGCCTTCATTTCAAACAGAATAAAATCACATAATAAAACACCTTTTCATAAACAGCAGGAGAAAAAGTGAAGGAGGACTAAAAGCTAATGTAATGCCAACGCTACCCAAGGCACCAAATGTAAGCTGCTTATCCTCTGAGAGAAGCAGTTGTTTTGCCAGCAATATCCCTTGTCGTGGTGAGTGGACGTGCTGCATAACCACAGGACTTGTGAATGGTTGCAGGCAGCAGGCAGGAGACTATTTCCCCCATCCACCCTCTGGAGCCTCACAGAGCTCAGAGCGGGAATTTTTGTATATTGACGACAATTACTTGGGTATCTTCCATCACCAAAATTGGATATGTATTGTCTCATGTTCTACTTATTTAGCAATAACACATTTAAGGTGCCAACTTCAGTCTTCTCAGGAAACTGTAGTGCTCAAGGAATTCTGCCAACAGCCTAAGAAGGTTCTGAAGGGCTTGGCTGAGAAAAGGAAACATCGGAGAGTAATTCGACCCAGCATGAAAGGTCACAGGAGTCAAGGTCTGTTGCCAAAATGCTGCTAGTGAGGATTAATTGATATCAATTGAGCAACCACAGAGGTGTGTGGCATTTGACCAAGACTGCCTTTCTTAGCCCTTCCCGACTAAAAAAAAAAAAAAAAATGTGCAGATTCAAGCTAGCAGGGCCAACAGACGTTCACCTCTGCGGCCACAATAAAATCGAAAAGGGCTGATGTGATTACAACGGTAAGCCCCTCTCTATTTTCAGGTAGACAAAGATCAGTTTTGCAGTCATTTATCTAAGACGGTTTTCCCCTCAGAAGAGAAATAAACAAAATAAAATTTACTGAGTTCTAAATATATGCCAGGCCCTGAAGTGGTCTTTTTTTTTTTGCGGTATGCGGGCCTCTCACTGTTGTGGCCTCTCCCGCTGCGGAGCACAGGCTCCGGACGCGCAGGCTCAGCGGCCATGGCTCACAGGCCCAGCCGCTCCGTGGCATGTGGGATCCTCCCAGACCGGGGCACGAACCCGTGTCCCCTGCAACGGCAGGTGGACTCCCAACCACTGTGCCACCAGGGAAGCCCCAGTCATATTTTTTTATATTTAATCATTTAGCTTTCAGAAGAACCCTGCAAAGTGTTATTATCCTCATTTTACAGATAAAGGAACTGTGTTAAGCATTGGCCAAAGACGTGTAACACACATGAATTCTCTACCTCCAAAACCAGCTCCCTCCCTACGCTGCACGTGTCTTGCTGGATCTAAGCAATTCACTACTTGTGGCAGGAAACTCTGTATAATAATAGAAATATTGTCTATCACTGGAGGCCACTCTGACCCTGTTGACTAGCTTGGTCTGGGCCACATCTCTTCCCCACATAAAACCTTAAGAATCATTAATTAGTGCTGAGTATTTGTTTAACTCTGATTGGCTGCTGAATTCCTGTAGTGTTAAGCCTACAGCATAAAATGGAGCACAAATCCATTGGTATGATGCTATGGTTACTGGAAGCAGACACGTACAGAACTCAGTTTTTGATGGGCAATGAAACAACTTTGAGTGCTTCTGTTTCCTGCATCTCTCTTACTCTAAGTTTGGCCCATCTAATGTGACACATCTTGTAGGACATGAAGAATTTTCCATTTTTTTCTTTGACTTCTGCAAAGACACAATTTCAAAACCCAGGGTTATGATTACACAGACACTTTGGAGGGTGTAATAGATATTCTGTGAGTTGTGTTCGATTTCTTGCACATATGTGTCTTTGAATGATGAAATATCCCAAGAACTCTGTTCTATTTGTTTTTATTTTGTTGTTATTTTAAATTTTTTTCTGCTTTCCTCCAAGGAGATCAATGCTTTGGATTGTAGAGAGATTGGGCACTCAATAAAAAAGCATGTATTGAACTCCTACATTTACTCTTTCATTTTTGCAACCAAGTGATTTCATATCCTACCTATCACACCTGATTGTTTTCTGCACTCTTAGTTACTGGATATTACAGTCAGGTCAGCCTATCATTTTCCAGGATTTGAATTTCCTTCATTAGTCTATAAACCAGAGGACTCTCAAATCTAACCATGCTCCTGAGATTGCAGTGACATCAGGCATTAATTCAGTGTGCAGATGCAGACAACTGTGCCTGCTTTGTAGACGTTACATTGCACCTGGTCATGGGCTCTGTGAACTGGGTCATTTGTTCACTTTATTTACAGATCAGCCAACAGAATAACGACACTAATTAGAAAGTTATGGCTGCACAGGGACTCCAAGAGCGATGAGGACCTGAATGATGGGAGAAGAAACCTAGGAAAGAGATTGACAAAGGAGAGGAAACAGCTTGACTTCCAGATGGCATGGACATTGATACCCTAGGTACATGTAAGCTAGTGGTCATATATAACTCCCGCTCTGTGTGCAACATTCATGTGTACAACATTCCAATGTACATTCTGGGATATGCACCGTATTGGGCACATTCCTCATAATGTGTGATTTATTTCATACAAAAGTTTAAGGCATTTCCCAGCTGAGGTAGAGTGTGTTTAGATGAGGTACATAACTTTCCCCAACTTACATGGCTTGAGAATCAAGACTTAAACCCTGGTCTGTTCAGGTCCAAGGCTCAAGCTCTTACCGTGATCTGTTTGTGCTACCTGGTGTTTACTGGGAGAAAATCTACTGATGTTTCTGTACAGCCTCTTTCCTGTTTTTCAAATTTACTTCATTTATATTCATATTCAATCAGGGATTTTATTTTATATTTTCAGGGTTTATTTCTCTCTTATCCTTAAACAATCTAATTCACTCTCCCGGCATCAACAATCACCTGTACAATCAAATAACTTGCAAATTTCTGTCATCCTGATTCCCCTCACAAGTTCCAGAAGTATATTTGTAACTGCTTGTCCTAATCCTTCCCCTAAATATTAAACTGGAATCTCAAATACACACACCCTAATATATATTCATAAAAACTTAGATGTGGAATGGACATTAGAGTTTACTTATAATAAAAATAGTAAATTCATATATAGGACTTTTTGTTCTAAATGGTTCATGCATTAACCCATTTAATTCTGCAAACAAATACATAATGCGGATACTATTATTTCCATTTTACAGATGAGGAAACTGAGGCACACAGCAGTTAAGTAAATGGCCCAAACCCATTTAATTCTGCAAAGAAATACATAACGCGGATACTATTATTTCCATTTTACAGATGAGGAAACTGAGGCACACAGCAGTTAAGTAATGGGATAAAAGAATGGGGTTTGCTGGCATTCAGACTTGGGCAATCCAGTTCCAGAGTCTGGGTTCTTCACCACTCTGCTCCTCTGCCTCTCCTGCTTTGTAGGTAAGGACACCGCAACCTGTGGAGGTTAGGTGTTCTGCCCATGGTCATACAGACGAAGTGGCAGAATCAGGATGCTCACATTTCTGAGCCATTACACTTCGATCATATTCCATGGTCTCCCCCTATCTGTCCCCACTCTAACCCATGTCTTTGGATTTCCTAATTGGGTTAGTGATGTCACTGTCCTCTCAGTTACCCTGCCCGAAACACCTGTCATCTCTGTCCTACTCTTTTTTAAAATCCAACCAATTGCCCAGTCCTATAGCTTTAATTTTACACATCTCCCTCATCTAGTCCTAAATCTCCTTTCTTTACTTCTCCTTCCTCACCTCACCCTCTCATCTAATTTTAGACCCTCCCGCTTCCTTTTCTTCATCCCCAGAGCCAACTCTCTTCTGCTCTTTTAAGTGAGTCTTTTGGCATATGTACATCCTTACTTCCAAATAACGTGTCTGCTGCTACTGTTTTTAATGTCAGGCATTGACTATTGATTTCTCACAGAAGAAGAGGAAGATCCAGCTCTCCTTCTCCTCAGCTCCCACCACACACTTTGCGATCTTCATTCTTCAAATATAAATATACTGTAATTTTGATTGGATCCATGTTTACATTCTTATGACTAAGTAAATGCTTTTATTGATCCATGTAGCATAACATGATGTCTTTCTCTACTGAACAGTTTGTTTTTGCCAGAGTTTCATTGGCCTGATTTTCTATCATGAATTCAATCACAAATCCTCCCCTATTGTGTCAGTATCTTCTCACTACATTCAAACAGCTCAGGTGTCCTTTCGATTTCATCTTTGTGACATCTCTCACTGGAATTTCAGATTCAGTGCTCCATGAAGACTGTCCCCCATACCTCACCCCAACCTAGGCCAATTGCACTACTGCCGTATTAAGATCTTCCTTCTCCAGCATCATGATGACTCCCTTCTCCTGACTCTTGAGTTGAATCTCTGTTTTCTGGACCCCATGTCTTCATTCTAGCTATAACTTCTCATTTTGCTAGTGTCCTGAGAAAAGGTAAATTCTTGAAACTTTTAAAATTCTACCCTCACATTTGATTGAAAGTATGTGTAGATGTTGTTTTCGAGGTTAGAAAACAATATCTTCTAGTCTCCAGTGTTGCTTCTGTCTGTGACATTTTTATTCTTGATCCTCTTTGTATGAACCTCCCTCTCCTACTACTACTATTTATTTTTGTATCTCTCAGGAAGCTTGTAGGATCTTTCTTTAATCTCCAGTGTTCTGAAATTTCACAAATATGTGCTTTAGTATGCATCTATTTTTATCCATTTTGCTGAGCATTCAATTCAGAGAGCCCTTTCCACTGGAAAATTGTGTCCTTTACTAGTGAGATACACATATATATATATAACATATATAAATAATTGAAATATTACATATGATTGAAATTTAAGTAATTGAAAATTATTCCCCTTTACTTTGTTTTCTCTTTCTGAATTTCCTAATATTTTGATGTTAAACTGCCTTGAACTATTTCTCTTTCCATCTGTATTCTGGGAGATTTTCTTAATGTTTACTTCCAACTATTCTTAGTGGGTTTTTTCATTTTTGTTACCATATTTTTAATTTTCAGTAATTCTTTTTGTTTTCTGTTTCATTTCATGATCCTATTTCATGGATACAAATCTGTTTTTTATCTCTCAGAGAATATTAATGATTAATTTCTTTGAGGTTTCCCTCTCCCTGCATAGTCTGTTTCTCTAAGTTTTTTTTTTTTTTTTTTTTGGTCTCTATCTTCCATAACAGCTTTTATTCAAATTTGAGATGATCCTGAAGTGTCAGCTTATAGTTCAGGATGGCTCACTGAGGCTATTTGAAAGCCTTGACTAAACAGCTGGAGTTTTCAATGAAGAGCTTGACTAAAAGGTAATCTCAAAGGGCCAGATTAGATGTTGGGAGAAACATCTGATACCCATTTCTATAAAACTTTTCTTCTTGGCTGATCAGATTCCCCAGGGAAAAGCCTGCACTGTCTGCTTCCATGGTATAAACCTAGCTACCAGCCGTTACGGTAAATGAGAGGAAGGAGAAGGCAGAGTGGCTCAGATTCAGAGTAAATTTTTCACTTAATACCCTTGTTTTCATACAGCAATCCTGCCTTCAATTCTTCTTGGTATTCCTGAGTCCAAAGACCCTATATTTCACAGTCCTTAGAGAATAAATCTCTGATCTTCTGCCTGGCTAAAAGAGGGAACTGTCTTGGCTTTATGCAATAGAAAAATGAATAGAGGGGAATCAGGAAGCTGGCGGAAGAGTAAGACGGGGAGATCACCTTCCTCCCCACAGATACACCAGAAATACATCTACACGTGGAACAACTCCTACAGAACACCTACTGAACGCTGGCAGAAGACCTCAGACCTCCCAAAAGGCAAGAAACTCCCCACGTACCTGGGTAGGGCAAAAGAAAAAAGAATAAACAGAGACAAAAGAATAGGGACGGCACCTGCACCAGTGGGAGGGAGCTGTGAAGGAGGAAAAGTTTCCACACACTAGAAGCCCCTTCGCGGGCGGAGACTGCGGGTGGCGGAGGGGGAAAGCTTCGGAGCCGCGGAAGAGAGCACAGCAACAGGGGTGCGGAGGGCAAAGCGGAGAGAGATCTGCACAGAGGATTGGTTCCGACCTGCACTCACCAGCCCGACAGGCTTGTCTGCTCACCCGCTGGGGCGGGCGGGGCTGGGAGCTGAGGCTCGGGCTTCGGTCGGAGCGCAGGGAGAGGACTGGGGTTGGCGGCGTGAACACAGCCTGCAGGGGGTTAGTGCACCGTGGTTAGCCGGGAGGGAGTCCGGGGAAAAGTCTGGAGCTGCCGAAGAGGCAAGAGACTTTTTCTTACCTCTTTGTTTCCTGGTGCGCGAGGAGAGGGGATTAAGAGCGCTGCTTAAAGAAGCTCCAGAGACGGGCGCGAGCTGCGGCTAAAAGCGCGGACCCCAAAGACGGGCATGAGACGCTAAGGCTGCTGCTGCCGCCACCAAGAAGCCTGTGTGCGAGCACAGGTTACTATACACACCCTGCTTCCGGGGAGCCTGTGCAGCCCGCCACTGCCAGGGTCCCGGGATCCAGGGACAATTTCCCCGGAAGAATGCACGGCGCGCCTCTGGCTGGTGCAACGTCCCGCCTGCCTCGGCCGCCGCAGGCTCGCCCCGCATAACGTGCCCCTCCCTACCCCCCGGCTTGAGTGAGCCAGAGCCCCCGAATCAGCGGCTCCTTTAACGCCGTCCTGTCTGAGCGAAGAACAGACGCCCTCCGGCGACCTACACGCAGAGGCGGAGCCAAATCCAAAGCTGAGCCCCTGGGAGATGTGAGAACAAAGAAGAGAAAGGGAAATCTCTCCCAGCAGCCTCAGAAGCAGCGGATTAAAGCTCCACAATCAACTTGATGTACCCTGTATCTGTGGAATAAATGAATAGACAACGAATCATCCCAAATTGAGGAGGTGGACTTTGAGAGCAAGATTTATTATTTTTTCCCCTTTTCCTCTTTTTCTGAGTGTGTATGTGTATGCTTCTGTGTGAGATTTTGTCTGTATAGCTTTGCTGTCACCATTTGTCCTAGGGTTTTATTCGTCCGCTTTTTTTCTTTAAAAAATTTTTTTCTTAATAATTTTTTTTTATTTTAATAACTTTATTTTATTTTATCTTCCTTTATTTTATTTTACCCACTTTCCTTTCTTTCTTTTCTTTCTTCCTTCCTTCCTTCCCTCCTTCCTCCCTCCCTCTCTCCTTCTTTCCTTCCTTCCCTCCCTCCCTCCCTCCTTCCTTTCTTTCTTTGTTTCTCTTTCTTCCTTCCTTCCATCTTTCCTTCCTTTCTTTCCCTTTCTTTCTTTCTTTCTTTCTTTCTTTCTACCTTTTCTCCCTTTTATTCAGAGCCGTGTGGATGAAAGGCTCTTGGTGCTGCAGCCAAGATTCACTGCTGTGCCCCTGAGGTGGGAGAGCCAACTTCAGGACACTGGTCCACAAGACACCTCCCAGCTCCACATAATATCAAACAGTGAAAATCTCCCAGAGATCTCCATCTCAACACCAGCACCCAGCTTCACTCAACGACCAGCAAGCTACAGTACTGGACACCCTATGCCAAAAAACTAGCAAGACAGGAACACAACCCCACCCATTAGCAGAGAGGCTGCCGAAAATCATAATAAGTCCACAGACACCCCAAAACACACCACCAGACGTGGACCTGCCCACCAAAAAGACAAGATCCAGCTTCATCCACCAGAATACAGGCACTAGTCCCCTCCACCAGAAAGCCTACACAACCCACTGAAACAACTTTAGCCACTGGGGACAGACACCAAAAACAACGGGGACTACGAAACTGCAGCCTGAAAAAAGGAGACCCCAAACATAGTAAGATAAGCAAAATGAGAAGACAGAAAAACACACAGCACATGAAGGAGTAAGATAAAAATCCACCAGACCTAACAAATGAAGAGGAAATATGCAGTCTACCTGAAAAAAAATTCAGAATAATGATAGTAAAGATGATCCAAAATCTTGGAAATAGAATAGAGAAAATGCAAGAAACATTTAACAAAGACCTAGAAGAACTAAAGGCGAAACAAGCAATGATGAACAACACAATAAATGAAATTAAAAATAGTCTAGATGGGATCAATAGCAGAATACCTGAGGCAGAAGAACGGATAAGCAACCTGGAAGATAAAATAGTGGAAATAACTACTGCAGAGCAGAATAAAGAAAAAAGAATGAAAAGAACTGAGGACAGTCTCAGAGAGTTCTGGGACAACATTAAACACACTAACATTCGAATTATAGGGGTTCCAGAAGAAGAAGAGAAAAAGAAAGGGACTGAGAAAATATTTGAAGAGATTATAGTTGAAAACTTCCCTAATATGGGAAAGGAAATAGTTAATCAAGTCCTGGAAGCACAGAGAGTCCCATACAGTATAAATCCAAGGAGAAATACGCCAAGACACATATTAATCAAACGATAAAAAATTAAATACAAAGAAAGCATATTAAAAGCAGCAAGGGAAAAACAACAAGTAACACACAAGGGAATCCCCATAAGGTTAACAGCTGATCTTTCAGCAGAAACTCTGCAAGCCAGAAGGGACTGGCCGGACATATTTAAAGTGATGAAGGAGAAAAACCTGCAACCAAGATTACTCTACCCAGCAAGGATCTCATTCAGATTTGATGGAGAAATTAAAACCTTTACAGACAAGCAAAAGTTGAGAGAGTTCAGCACCACCAAACCAGCTTTACAACAAATGCTAAAGGACCTTCTCTAGGCAAGAAACACAAGATAAGGAAAAGACCTACAATAACAAACCCAAAGCAAATAAGAAAATGGTAATAGGAACATACATATCGATAATTACCTTAAATGTAAATGGATTAAATGCTCCCACCAAAAGACACAGACTGCCTGAATGGATACAAAAACAAGACCCATATATATGCTGTCTACAAGAGACCCACTTCAGACCTAGAGACACATACAGACTGAAAGTGAGGGGATGGAAAAAGATATTCCATGCAAATGGAAATCAAAAGAAAGCTGGAGTAGCAATTCTCATATCAGACAAAATAGACTTTAAAATAAAGACTATTACAAGAGACAAAGAAGGACACTACATAATGATCAAGGGATCAATCCAAGAAGAAGATATAACAATTATAAATATTTATGCACCCAATATAGGAGCACCTCAATACATAAGGCAAATGCTAACAGCCATAAAAGGGGAAATCGACAGTAACACATTCATAGTAGGCGACTTTAACACCTCACTTTCACCAATAGATAGGTCATCCAAAATGAAAATAAATAAGGAAACACAAGCTTTAAATGATACATTAAGCAAGATGGACTTAATTGATATTTATAGGACATTCCATTCAAAAACAACAGAATACACATTTTTCTCAAGTGCTCATGGAACATTCTCCAGGATAGATCATATCTTGGGTCACAAATCAAGCCTTGGTAAATTTAAGAAAATTGAAATTGTATCAAGTATCTTTTCTGACCACAATACTATGAGACTAGATATCAATTACAGGAAAAGATCTGTAAAAAATACAAATACATGGAGGCTAAACAATACGCTACTTAATAACAAAGTGATCACTGAAGAAATCAAAGAGGAAATCAAAAAATACCTAGAAACAAATGACAATGGAGACACGACGACCCAAAACCTATGGAATGCAGCAAAAGCAGTTCTAAGAGGGAAGTTTCTAGCAATACAATCCTACCAGGAAACATCTCGAATAAACAACCTAACCTTGCACTTAAAGCAGTTAGAGAAAGAAGAACGAAAAAACCCCAAAGTTAGCAGAAGGAAAGAAATCATAAAGATCAGACCAGAAATAAATGAAAAAGAAATGAAGGAAACAATAGCAAAGATCAATAAAACTAAAAGCTGGTTCTTTGAGAAGATAAACAAAATTGATAAACCATTAGCCAGACTCATCAAGAAAAAAAGGGAGAAGACTCAAATCAATAGAATTAGAAATGAAAAAGGAGAAGTAACAACTGACACTGCAGAAATACAAAAGATCATGAGAGATTACTACAAGCAACTCTATGCCAATAAAATGGACAACCTGGAAGAAATGGACAAATTCTTAGAAAAGCACAACCTGCCAAGACTGAATCAGTAAGAAATAGAAAATATGAACAGACCAATCACAAGCACTGAAATTGAAACTGGGATTAAAAATCTTCCAACAAACAAAAGCCCAGGACCAGATGGCTTCACAGGCAAATTCTATCAAACATTTAGAAAAGAGCTAACACCTATCCTTCTCAAACTCTTCCAAAATATAGTAGAGGGAGGAACACTCCCAAACTCATTCTACGAGGACCATCACCCTGATACCAAAACCAGACAAAGATGTCACAAAGAAAGAAAACTACAGGCCAATATCACTGATGAACATAGATGCAAAAATCCTCAACAAAATACTAGCAAACAGAATCCAACAGCATATTAAAAGGATCATACACAATGATCAAGTGGGGTTTATTCCAGGAATGCAAGGATTCTTCAATATACACAAATCAATCAATGTGATACACCATATTAACAAGTTGAAGGAGAAAAACCATATAATCATCTCAATAGATGCAGAAAAAGCTTTCTACAAAATTCAACACCTATTTGTGATAAAAACCCTGCAGAAAGTAGGCATAGAAGGAACTTTCCTCAACATAATAAAGGCCATATATGACAAACCCACAGCCAACATCATCCTCAATGGTGAAAAACTGAAACCATTTCCACTAAGATCAGGAATAACACAAGGTTGCCCACTCTCACCACTCTTATTCAACATAGTTTTGGAAGTTTTAGCCACAGCAATCAGAGAAGAAAGGGAAATAAAATGAATCCAAATCGGAAAAGAAGAAGTAAAGCTGTCACTGTTTGCAGAAGACATGATACTATAGATAGAGAATCCTAAAGATGCTACCAGAAAACTACTAGAGCTAATCAATGAATTTGGTAAAGTAGCAGGATACAAAATTAATGCACAGAAATCTCTGGCATTTCTATACGCTAATGATGAAAAATCTGAAAGTGAAATCAAGAAAACACTCCCATTTACCATTGCAACAAAAACAATAAAATACCTAGGAATAAACCTACCTAAGGAGACAAAAGACCTATATGCAGAAAATTATAAGACACTGATGAAAGAAATTAAAGATGATACAAATAGGTGGAGAGATATACCATATTCTTGGGTTGGAAGAGTCAACATTGTGAAAATGACTCTACTACCCAAAGCAACCTACAGATTCAATGCAATCCCTATCAAACTACCACTGGCATTTTTCACAGAACTAGAACAAAAAAATTCACAATTTGTATGGAAACACAAAAGACCCCGAATAGCCAAAGCAATCTTGAGAACGAGAAATGGAGCTGGAGGAATCAGGCTCCCTGACTTCAGACTATAATACAAAGCTACAGTAATCAAGACAGTATGGTACTGGCACAAAAACAGAAAGATAGATAAATGGAACAGGATAGAAAGCCGAGAGATAAACCCACACACATATGGTCACCTTATCTTTGATAAAGGAGGCAGGAAAGCACAGTGGAGAAAGGACAGCCTCTTCAATAAGTGGTGATGGGAAAACTGGACAGGTACTTGTAAAAGTATGAGACTAGATCACTCCCTAACACCATACACAAAAATAAGCTCAAAATGGATTAAAGACCTAAATGTAAGGCCAGAAACTATCAAACTCTTAGAGGAAAACATAGGCAGAACACTCCATGACATAAATCACAGCAAGATCCTTTTTGACCCACCTCCCAGGGAAATGGGAAAAAGAATAAACAAATGGGACCTAATGAAACTTCAAAGCTTTTGCAGAGCAAAGGAAACCATAAACAAGACCAAGAGACAACCCTCAGAATGGGAGAAAATATTTGCAAATGAAGCAACTGACAAAGGATTAATCTCCAAAATTTATAAGCAGCTCATGCAGCTCAATAACAAAAAACAAACAACCCAATCCAAAAATGGGCAGAAGACCTAAATAGACATTTCTCCAAAGAAGATATACAGACTTCCAACAAACACATGGAAGAATGCTCAACGTCATTAATCATTAGAGAAATGCAAATCAAAACTACAATGAGGGCTTCCCTGGTGGCGCAGTGGTTGAGAGTCCGCCTGCTGATGCAGGGGACATGGATTCGTGCCCCGGTCCGGGCAGATCCCACATGCTGCGGAGCGGCTGGGCCCGTGAGCCATGGCCACTGAGCCTGCACGTCCAGAGCCTGTGCTCCACAACTGGAGAGGCCACAACAGTGAGAGGCCCGCGTACCGCAAAAAAAAAACAAAAAAAACTACAATGAGATATCATCTCACACCAGTCAGAATGGTCATCATCAAAAAATCTAGAAACAATAAATGCTGGAGAGGGTGTGGAGAAAAGGGAACACTCTTGCACTGCTGGTGGGAATGTGAATTGGTACACCCACTATGGAGAACAGTATGGAGGTTCCTTAAAAAACTACAAATAGAACTACCATATGACCCAGCAATCCCACTACTGGGCATATACCCTGAGAAAACCATAATTCAAAAAGAGTCATGTACCAAAATGTTCATTACAGCTCTATTTACAATAGCCTGGAGATGGAAACAACCTAAGTGTCCATCATCGGATGAATGGATAAAGAAGATGTGGCACATATATACAATGGAATATTACTCAGCTATAAAAAGAAACGAAATTGAGCTATTTGTAATGAGGTGGATGGACCTAGAGTCTGTCATACAGAGTGAAGTAAGTCAGATAGAGAAATACAAATACCGTATGCTAACACATATATATGGGATTTAAGAAAAAAAAAATGTCATGAAGAACCTAGGGGTAAGACAGGAATAAAAACCCAGACCTACTAGAGAATGAACTTGAGGATACGGGGAGGGGGAAGGGTAAGCTGTGAGAAAGTGAGAGAGTGGCATGGACATATACACACTACCAAACGTAAAATAGAAAGCTAGTGGGAAGCAGCCGCATAGCACAGGGAGATCAGCTCAGTGCTTTGTGACCACCTAGAAGGGTGGGATAGGGAGGGTGGGAGGGAGGGAGACACAAGAGGGAAGAGATATGGGAACATATGTGTATGTATAACTGATTCACTTTGATATAAAGCAGAAACTAGCACACCATTGTAAAGCAATTATACTCCAATAAAGATGTAAAAAAAAAAAAAGGAAAAGGAAAAAAAATGAATAAAGGGGATGAAGAAAACTGGAATATTTCACTCCAAAATATGTCTCTTTGACATAAAAATTATTTTGAGCTGAAGGCAATCAAGAAGCAGAAAACCCAGGAAATACTCCCCATTTTCTGCCTAAAGGCAGCATATATATTCTCCTTTTACTAAAGAGAGATTCTTATCAGTCCAGAGATGGCACCAGAGGAATCTGCAAACAAACTTTACTCCACTAGTTTCCTCCCAGATACTTACCTTCGTACAGTTTGCTGCCCTTGGAAACCTAAAACTGCCTTCCTTTGTTACGTCATTTCTCTACAAAGGTCCTGTCCTTTGTTGAAGAGGCTGAATTCTAAGCCACCATTGTGAACTACTTTGAGTTTAAGTTTCTCTTGCTGACGTGTACAGACCACATTGCTAGAGAGTTCCAGCTGATAGCCTAACATCGTAGAGGTAAAATTTTGCCTGCCCTACAGGACCATCTTCTACCTCCACAAACTTTCAAATAATTCTTCTGTTTATGGCCCCAAATTCACCTATGATCCCAGAGGCACACAGTGCCAACAATTCCTCACCCAATGAGAATTCTGCAGTGTAGCTCGGGTTACTTTTCAGATCTTCATATTTCTCAGGTCTGCTAATTAAATATTGGTCAGCCATCTGCTTTGCCAGCTTCCAAATGTTTGCTATTGGCTCCTCTCCATTTCCTTTGTCCTTTTAGGTTGAAAAGCTAAAATCTCTTCACTGTCATTTTAGTATGGGTTGGGGCAGGGGGCCGAAGTTCAATTCGACTTGCATGCTTAGCTAGATATTGGCCTTTATTTCCTCTTGTTAGTAAATTACTAGAGTCTCCTAATTCCTTGATCATGTCAGTCTTCTGTTTAGAAAAAGTTGGCTTTTCTGTTGACTAAAGCAACTATTTTCCATTGACTGGAGTAGTTGTTCTCAACCTGTTTACCGTCCTTACCACTATTCACATGAACAATTTTCCATCAGAATTATCTCTCAGTGCAACAATTAATTTGTTTACAACTTCTGAGGATATGATGCTTCATATGGTATTAGCCTACCATTATGACTTGTTACATATGATTCCCAGTGACCCTTGTACCAGCCAAAATTGGCTATTTTTTTGTTCCCTTAGTCTGACATGCATTTTCTTCTCTCTGTAACTTTGCTTATGCTTTTTCTGACAAGTGGAATGCCTATTTCTAGAATACAAATCCTTTCAAGCTTCTAAAGCCCGGGTCAAATGAAGCATTCCCTCCCCCCTCAGCACCTTAGAGCTGGGTACTTCACACATAGCACTTTGTATATCTCACTTGGTTTTTTACTAAACTAAACAGATTACTTATATCATTGTTTTCCTTCCATTAGATAAGGAATTGTGGGAATTGTGTCTTATTCTTTTATCTTTCCCAAGGCAGTAAACACGTGGTTTCATTTAATTGAATTAAAACTATGCAAACCACAATACATAAGGATATATAATAGCTTCTAAAGACGTAAAATATTTTTCTTAACTCTTTTATTTATTTGAAAAAGTAACAAGATTTAAAACAAATAAAAAAATAAACTCCACTCACTTCTGCATCTCTATTGGTTTAATTGATTCATAGCCATTGTATAATTCTAAGTATAGTCTCAAATTTAGTTTCAAATTGCATCTCTATGAGGGAAAACAATTCATTTCAAAAAGTATTATTTTTCCCATAAAATATATTGAACAAAATTTCTGTGCAGCTTACTGTTGAGAAATCACACATGACTCACTAAATCAATTTACCCAGGTAAGAGCACACTGCTGGCTTGAGGGTTTATGGGGATTATTATAGTAACTTCAGAAAGATAGCCAAGTACCTTCTCTGAACCATTTTTAAAATCTACCTCAGCACTCAAAATATCATGTGTCAGCAGGAAGAGAAGACGATTGACAGTCGCACACGCTGCAGTGGAAATAGCTACAGTGCTGTCAAAATAAATCCAGTTTTAAACACAACAGCCCCCATTCTTATTTTCAGAGCCATATTTCAATAACTTATTTCTGATTACTATTAGCCATTCTGTATTATTCCATTTAATATAAATAGTTCCCATTCGCTGAGCATTTTGTCCTAAACACTTTATATACATTTTTGTTTCATAATTACAAAATCTCTGTAGATGTTATTATTCCCACTTTTACAAATATGTAAAATAAGTCTTAAAAGGAAGCTAAGTAAATTGTCTAAGGTCAAAAAGCAGATAAATTGTCCTTTTTCTCTTACTTAATGGTTTTACTTTGGGGTTATTTTCACATGCTAGTTATTAGTTTGCCTATATAGCTTTGCTACAAGTTTTTATACTTTAGGTTTTATCCAAGAGTCAGTAGAAAAGGAATGATGGGTTAAGCCTTGTTTGTTATCTGGAGTGAACAGTTTAAAGGAAAACTACCTACGCAGGCAGTCTCTAAAGTGCATATCCTTTGCACAATATTTTTGTGCTCAGCTCTGTTTGTCGTCTGTGTACACCCAAGAGAGATGGTGACTGTGTTCTTGAGAGCTGTCTGTCTTCCTTTCTTGCACTTGCTAAAAAAGGCCATTGTGCTTCATGCTGCCTCTGCATCCAGCAGTACAGCCCTAGTAGCCACAGAAGTTTTCATCAACTCATCACAGTTTGCCTAAACCCTCTGCTTTCTATCAGATGCTTTTTACGAACATATGTTATAATGGGGATCATATTTTCCCTTAAGACAAAGCTAAAGGACCCAAACTTTTGTAATTGGTTAAGTACTCAGCATTGGGCTACATAGGCTTAAAAGCTCTCTGGTTTCATATTAACCACAATCCTCATCTACAAAGTTTGAACCCCTTCCATTACACCATACCACCTTTTCAGCAACAGAATTGAGATTATATTCATGATCAACCACTCAGCATCAAATAAACGGCAAACATAATGAAGAACATACATTCACTAAATTATTTCTTGAACTTCTATCATTCACAATGGGATAAGTACTGAACTGATACATAAATGAATAAAATCAGTATTAATATACTGTAAATATGCAGAGTCCTGATACACAGCACCTGCAATCAATCATCTAAACCCTAAATATGGCCTGAAACAAATATAATACTTTTTGGTTGGCTATAGCCTTCTTTCTGTTCTCTTCAGCCTTCAGTAAATTTCTCTCCAGGAATCAGAGACATCAAAATTGTGATAACTGTAATTCTGCATTAAAGCTAAGAGCATGCATTTTAAAAACGCCTATGGCAGAATCTACGTGTTTGAAGTCCTAGGGGAAGATCTCAGATGTCAAGATATGATGAGGGAGGAATCTTTAATTCTGTCTTTTTTTTTTTTTGAGGTACGCGGGCCTCGCAGTGCTGTGGCCTCTCCCGCTGCGGAGCACAGGCTCCGGACGCACAGGCTCAGCGGCCATGGCTCACGGCCCCAGCCGCTCCGCGGCATGTGGGATCTTCCTGGACCGGGGCACGAACCCGTGTCCCCTGCATCGATGGGCGGACTCTCATCCACTGCGCCACCAGGGAAGCCCAATTCTGTCATTTTTTTATCAAACGTTTTTGCTTCTTCCCTGCCACCCACCCCTTCACCTCCTCCACCCTCACACACACATTGCTGTGAAAGTGTGTGTCCCCCCAAAATTTGTCTTTTAAAACCTATTCCCCAGAGTGATGACATTTGAAGGTGGGGCCTTTGGGGAGATGATTATGCCACGAGGGTGGAGGTCTCATAAATGAGATTCATGCCCTTACAAGAGCTCCCAGAGAGTTCCCATGTCCCTCCTTTCCCCCACGTGAGGGCACAGTGAGAAGACAGCTCTCTATGAGCCAGGAAGCACGTACTCACTACGTACTGAACTTGCCTGTGCCTTAATCTTGGACTTTCCAGCCTCCAGAACTGTGAGAAATGCATTTCTGTAGCTTATAAAGCACCCGGTCTGTGATATTCTGTTATAGCAGCCCCAAAGGACTACGGCACACCTTCAAAGGCAACTTTGACGGAAAAAATATTCACTGTAAGGCAATCTGAGAGAGAGAAGAGGGTAGTTTTATTTTTTTTGCCTTAGCAATGGTTCTCAAACACTGGTGCCCAACAAAATTGCCTCAGGTGCTTTCTAAAGATGTAGTTCCAGATCTCCATCCCCTGGAAATAGTGTGTCTGGTAAGAACAGGAATCTGTGTTTAATAATCATTCCCTAGGAGATTCTAATGCAGTTCTGGGAAAGACCACGTTTTTAGAAACTCTGCTTTAGAAAAGGGAAGAGGGTTTTTAAATTAATTTATTAATAAATTCCCAGGAATTGTAGCCAACTATATCCCACCTTGTCCCCCTAGTTGCATCTACCTCCTACAGGGTCTACTGCATCAGTGGGCAGATTCATCAGAGAGTAATATGCAGACATCAGGCTGTCTCCAGGAAGAGATGTTGGTTATGATGAGGATGTGAGATCCAGGGAAAAGCTAGAAGAGGAATTTCACAGGCTCGGTTGGAGTATGGTTGTCTGGGGATGCTGGGATGCTGCAAGCTCTGCAAATTTGCATCCAAAGTGAAAGTCATCACTTCAATTATTCAAACAACCAAACTCCTTTCCAGCTCTTTCCAGTGACTGGAATCTACATTTACAGCTTTTTATCACTGGGCCAGAGGAAAATAAGCATCTCGCTCTATAAAACAGCTTAGGATATCTCATATACAAAGCCCTTCATAGATGTTTCAACCCAAGTCTAAATTTCAGCTTTTTTCCTTCAATCTGTAGGCTCATTGACGGGATCTGTACCCTTAGTTTGCATGGATGGCTTGGCTTTGCAAGTTTCACTAGGGAATGGCACAAGAATAAAAAGAGAAATGTCTGAGCTGCCTCAATGGGAGCTGGATCTCACAGGACATTGTATTAGGTGCCAAACGTCTCCTCTGGGGATCAGTTTGCCACGCTCCACGTCTTCTCACTATGCTGGGCTTACAAACTATCCACCCAGCCCTAGTTGGCGGCACTGCACTGAGTCAGGTAAGCGCAGCTGACTCATATGAGGAAAATGTGTGTCAGGCAAGGAGTAAAGAAAAGAGGTCTCTCATTTTGATTGGTGTTTCAAATGTATCCTTAGAAGTACAAAGCTTGGAGGTTTTAGGTAGGGAATAACAGAAAGAAGAATGGGTGAAGGCTTACATGCAAGCCTGTTTTAGAGAAATAATCAAGTCAGTGTTTTGCTCTTCTGTTTTCTCAAAGTGCCCATATGCAGTGAGTCATTTAAAGGAGCACTTAGAATGAATCCTCTGAGGCCATTAGTGCCAGAATGTGCCTCTGTAAGTGCCCCACTCAGATTGCAGAGGTGCACTGGGGTGGAACAGAGCCGCGGCTGCTTCCCCTGGTTATCTTTTGAGAGCTCAACCCCAAGCTCAACCACTTCAACCATGGTCTCTTTGCCCCCAGTGCTGTGCACCTTCTCGTGGGCAACGCTGCCTCTCCACCCAGGCTTCACAGATGCATCACTGTCTACTCTTTTCTCCTCCCACTTCAAGTGCTCTTCTCCAGTCCCTTGGGATGGGCACTCTAGCTGGTGAACATGCAGTACCCTTTCAAGCTTCCACTGTGCTACTCCTCAGATTAATTTTCATCTCACTTCTACTCCTGTTGAAATATGTCAAGGTCTGTGTCATTTACCTCTTCCAAAACCCTTCCATAAATCCCCAGCTGTTTCCCCTTCCTCTGTGCTCCCGTGGCACTTGACTTGAATAATTGCACTTGGCCTGTGTATAAATGTCCATGTTTCTCCCAGCAGGGTGTAAATATAGATTGTTTTTGTTCTTGTTCTTTCCCAGGTAGGTAAGAAGTCCAACAAGGGCCTCACTGGGCTAAAGAAGTGTCAGTAGGACCAAGATCTTTCTTGGAGGATCTAAGGGAGCATACGCCTCCTTGCTTTTTTCAGCATCTGGAGCACACCCACATTCCTTGGCTTGTGGCCATCTTCCTCCACCTTCAAAAGCCAGCAGTGTCAAATCTCTTTCTCACCCTTATTCCATAGTCATGTATTTATACATGGTCCCTCTGACCATGTATTTAAGTTGGGCCCCACCCCCCAGCTAACCGGGACCACTTTCCTTAGCTCAAGGTGTTTACTCTTAATTACATCTGCAAAGTCTCTTTTGCCATGTAAAGTAACATATTCATACGTTCTGGGGATTCAGACATGGACTTCCTGAGTGGGGATAAGCATTATTTTGTCAACCACACCAGTTCTTCAGGCCAATAAATATTCCCAGGGGGACCCTCTTCTAAATAATGAAATCAGTAAATATTTGCTTGAGTTCTATGTGCCTAGTGCTGGGCAAAATGTCCTACCCATGTCATCTAATTCAACCTTCAAACATGAAGTAGATAATATTACGGCATTGAAAAGAAGCTGGTAGGTTAAGTAATTGCCCCAAGTCCTCTGGGCAGAACTAAGAGTCACACATTGGTCTGGCTGTTGCCATCTGTTCTGACTCTTCAATGGCACTAAAATTCGCTATAACATATCCTCGATTTGAGTACAGAGAGAAGGAAAACTGGCATTTCCATTCATGCAATAGCCATCATTTGCTCTGCTTTTCTCCCCACCCAACCCCCATACTCAGATTTGATCATCAATTTTTTGTAGTTTCCCCTTTCTGACATTCTCCAATATACATTCACCCTCCTGCTGCAGGGGAAACAATAAAGCCCCATAATTATTGTAGTTACATCAGAAATACAATGGATGATATGAAGGAGGGTCAAAGATGAAAAGTGAATCTGGAGGGTCCTGAGGTTAAGACCTACCAATGCCATCCTCTTTAAATTACCTTAGCTCCCATTACTTTCCCAAGCTGGCCTGAGTGGCACAGTGTGGCTCATTGTTGCGATCAACACCTGAGGGGACAGTTTCTTCCATCACGTTACTTCCAGCCTTCACAGACACCCGACCCACCTCCCTGTAGGGCTCACTTTAATAAAAGAGAAATTGATTTTAGCCCTTGCATTGAGGTTGCAACACTATTTGTCATTCTTTCCATTTGGCATATAGAGATACATCCCAAAGCATAAGTCTCTCCATACCACACCCCCACCCCCACGCCTTCTTTAAATCTACCCTTGCTGGGATATAAGGCTTACCACCAGGCACTCTTGTGAGATCAGGATGTGTTTAGGTCAGTCTGGGCTGCTATAACAGAAAACCATAGATTAGGTGGCTAATAAACAACACGAATTTATTTCTCACAGTTCTGGATGCTGAAACTCTGAGATCAGGATGCCAGTGTGGTCAGGTTCTATGAGGGTCCTCTTCCAGGCTGCACACTGCTATCTCCTCCTTGTATCCTCCTCACGTGGTGAGGATAGAGCTAGAGAGCTCTCTGGGATCTCTTTTGAAAAGGCACTAATCCCATTCATGAAGGCTCCATCCTTATGACATAATGACCTCCCAAAGGCCCCAACTCCTAATATCACCACATTGGGGGCTTAGGATTTCAACATATGAATTTGGTGGCACACAAACATTCAGACTGTAACAGGATCATTCGCCTTTGCTCTCCCCATCATCAGTCTTCTTTGTTCAGCAGCCCATCCATCTCTCTAGTTAGTTCCTCTTTCTTGGGTCCATATGTTGTCTCTACTTTAGGATCTAACAGAAGACTTTTAACAATGCTTTCATACCAAGGCCGTAGAGTCTTAACTGTGACTACTTTCAAATCCCAAAGGATTATTTAATAATCATTATTAGAAAGATTTTAGGTTTCACTGAGGGGAATTTTTGTTGGAGGGAGTAAGCACTTTTGCCTGTTCCCCATGGTATACCACACAAGCAATCACTCATTTGAAAGATGTTTATATTTCTTTCTCTTTGTCGTATTCTGTAGTGCTCTACAATATAATATCCTTATCCAAGGTAACTACTTAAAACCAGCCCTCTGTTGAGTTTGGTGTGTGGGTAAAAACTGGTGAGTGGCGATGGGGAAAGGACTAGGCTGTGTAATCAGCTGGAAGGCCGAAATTTAGCCCAATGCACTGGCTATCTTTCTATGGAAAATATAAAGTGGTCAGAACATTGTATGTGCTTATTGAATGGTAAATAATTTGTGCTAATTTTTTTTTACTTTACTGTAACAGATAGTAATTTAATCTGAAAAAGCCTGGAGAAAGATAATGAGGATAGTTAATGTTTGGAAAGGTATATGCTTTGTAACTAGACTACCAAAGTGAGATTAATTAGCCATTGCAGAAGAGTCACATGAATAAATTTATTGGAGCCATAAAATATATCCATTTTTTCCATTTAACCATTCCATAAACTTCCAAAGACCTCATTAAGTTTCCATGATTAAAAGTGAAAGAAATATAAATAATTTTTAAAAATGCCAGAGACTTTCCAGATGCATGAAAGCAGTAAGGTGTGTTGAAAGTAAATAGAGCTGAAGAATGAAATAAATGAATTTTTGACCCAAAACATTAGATCACTTAGATACTGATGACAGTGAGTCTTAATAGCTCGTAAACTGGGCAGTGGTTAATATCATTAAGTTACTAACTGTCCTCGTATTCATATTCCAGTTCTAATACTCATGGTTCCTTGATTAACCAATATATCCAAAAAGAGATTTTACTATGTCAAAATTATTCCGTCTTATGAGTCTCATAAGTAACAAAAATAATCACCTTTCGTTAATCTCTTAGAAAATTTTAGAAAAGTATGTTATACTACAAAAAATTTTGAAAGTAAAGAAACAAAAGCTCTGAGAGTGCCTACTGCTCCAATAAAACTACTATCAGTATTTCGATGTATTTCTTTTTAGGCTTTTATTTTCTATGCAGCTGTTCACAGATGCCATTCTAATGTAGAAGTACAAATAACCAGCATTTCTATTTCTGCCAAAAGTAGTTTCCCATATTTCTTACCTTTATAATCAGCCTTTTTAAGTTCCATCTTATTCCAACAAAAGATTATACACTCTATTTGTTCATTTTCTGATTTTTGCTATTAAAAGACATTAGAGTAGTTAAGAGCACATCCTTTGACACCAAACTGTGTTTCTACCAGTAATCAGCTGCCTGATGGTAAATGTGCTACTTAATCTTTCTCCAGAATCTCACACAAAGAGACACTTAGTAAGCTCTCAATCAGTATTTGTTGAACAAATGAAGAAACCTCTGCTATGGACTGAATAATGTCCCCTCAAATGTGTATGTTGAAATCCTAACCCCCAGTATTTCAGAATGTGACTGTACTTGCTGATAGGCTCTTTAAAAGGTAATTAAGATTACATGAGGCTACTGGGGTGGGTCCTAATATAATATGACTGATGTACTTATAAGAAGAGATTAGGACACAAACACAGAGGAAACTCTGCCAGCAGGTGAGTTCAGACTTGAACGGCAACTCTTCCCTGGATCTCCAGCCTGCTGGCCCATCCTGCAGATTTTGGACTTGCCAAGCTTCCACAGACACATGAGCCAATTTCTTAAAATAGTTCTAGATAGATAGATAGGGACATATATATACACATTGTATTGGTTCTGGAAAACCATAACTAATAACCTCTCTAATCCTCAGTTTCCTTACCTACAAAAGAAGAATAATATAGTGCCTACCTCGTTATAGCACACAGTAGCTATAACACTCGCAAGGTTCTTACCACAGTGAGAGAATCTCAGTAGATTTTGGTCATAATTATAAATACTACTGCTGGGCTTCCCTGGTGGTGCAGTGGTTGAGAGTCCGCCTGCCGATGCAGGGGACACGGGTTCATGCCCCGGTCCGGGAGGATCCCGCATGCCGTGGAGCGGCTGGGCCCATGAGCCATGGCCGCTGAGCCTGCGCGTCCGGAGCCTGTGCTCCGCAACAAGAGAGGCCACAACAGTGAGAGGGCCACGTACCACAAAAAATAAATAAATAATAAATACATACTACTGCAATGGATAAGTTCATCTATCTAAATTTTTCCAAAATTTACACTAATTTTCCTTGATAGATTCCTGGTCATGATTGTATTTTTACTGATACAGAGAAAATTTTTTTGCCAAAAAATGGTACTGTGTACAATATTATTGCATGTTTGCCAAAAGTAGGTCACGAATTCCTGCTTTTTGAAAAATATACAAGGCAGACATTTCAAAAATTCAAGTACTTTTTTAAAAAGTCAAAGGGTTATTTATTTATTCCTTTATTCACTATACAAAACAATATTACAGCATGTAAATGTTACCACATAGATTTAATCTGTCTGATTGAAACATTTCTTTCTTTTTCATATGTGCAAACATAACTGGACCTTCAAAATTGGGATTCTTACAACCTGGAGAATTTTTTCTCATCCCTTAAAAATTCTCCAAGCAAATTTGATTGTCAGTAAAGACATCATATCACCTGAGACATCTTTAAACCACAAACTGGCAAATGTTTTGAGCAATGCGTTCTCAATAGGACTTTGCAAGCATTACAGAGTTTAAGCGCTTATTGTTGCAATGATGAAAAATTTATTTTTCTGAGAAAGATGCTTTGAAATCTATGTAGAAATTCCTTCAGAATAAAAACAAAAGTCTTTAAGTTTTCTTTCCAAGAAAGAGAGAAAATAATTATATTGGGTTTTTTAAAAATTTTATTTATTTTTTATACAACAGGCTCTTATTAGTTATCTATTTTATACATATTAGTGTACATATGTCAATCCCAATCTCCCAATTCATCCCACCACCACCACCCCCGCTTTCCCCCCTTGGTGTCCATACGTTTGTTCTCTACGTCTGTGTCAATATTTCTGCATTGCAAACCGGTTCATCTGTACCATTTTTCTAGGTTCCACATATATGTGTTAATATACGATATTTGTTTATCTCTTTATGACTTACTTCACTCTGTATGACAGTCTCTAAACCCATTCACATCTCTACAAATGACCCAATTTCGTTCCTTTTTATGGCTGAGTAATATTCCATTGTATATATGTACCACAACTTCTTTATCCATTTGTCTGTTGATGGGCATTTAGGTTGCTTCCATGATCTGGATATTGTAAATAGTGCTGCAGTGAACATTGGGGTGCATGTGGCTTTCTCAATTATGGTTTTCTCTGGGTATATGCCCAGTAGTGGGATTGCTGGATCATATGGTGGTTCACTTTTTAGTTTTCTAAGGAACCTCCATACTGTTCTCCATAGTGGCTGCATCAATTTACATTCCCACCAACAGTGCAAGAGGGTTCCCTTTTCTCCACACCCTCTCCAGCATTTGTTGTTTGTAGATTTTCAGATGATGCCCATTCTAACTGGTGTGAGGTGATACCTCATTGTAGTTTTGATTTGCATTGCTCTAATAATTAGTGATGTTGACCAGCTTTTCATATGCTTCTTGGCCATCTGTATGTCTTCTTTGGAGAAATGTCTATTTAGGTCTTCTGCCCATTTTTGGATTGGGTTGTTTGTTTTTTTAATATTGAGCTGCATGAGCTGTTTATATAATTTGGACATTAATCCTTTGTCCATTGATTCGTTTGCAAATATTTTATCCCATTCTGAGGATTGTCTTTGCGTCTTATTTATGGTTTCCTTGCTGTGCAAAAGCTTTTAAGTTTCATTAGGTCTCATTTGTTCATTTTTGTTTTTATTTCCATTACTCTAGGAGGTGGGTCAAAAAAGATCTTGCTGTGATTTATATCAGAGAGTGTTCTGCCTATGTTTTGCTCTAAGAGTTTTATAGTGTCTGGCCTTATATTTAGGTCTTTAATCCATTTTGAGTTTATTTTTGTGTATAGTGTTAGGGAGTGTTCTAATTTCATGCTTTTACATGTAGCTGTCCAGTTTTCCCAACTCCACTTGTTGAAGATGCTGCCTTTTCTCAATTGTATATCCTTCCCTCCTTTGTCATAGATTAGTTGACCATAGGTGTGTGGGTTTATCTTTGGGCTTTCTATCCTGTTCCATAGATCTGTATTTCTGTTTTTGTGCCAGTACCATATTATCTTGATTACTGTAGCTTTATAGTTTAGTCTGAAGTCAGGGAGTCTGATTTCTCCTGCTCCATTTTTTCCCTCAAGATTGCTTTGGCTATTCGGGGTCTTTTGTGTCTCCATACAAATTTTAAGATTGTTTGTTCTAGTTCTGTAAAAGATGCCATTGGTAATTTTACAGGGATTGCATTGATTCTGTAAATTGTTTTGGGAAGTTCATCATTTTCACATTGTTGATTCTTCCAATCCAGGAACATGGTATATCTCTCTGTCTGCATCATCCTTGATTTCTCTCATCAGTGTTTTATACTTTTCTGAGTACAGGTCTTTTACCTCCTTATGTAGGTTTATTCCTATGCATTTTATTCTTTTTGTTGCAATGCTGAGTGGGAATGTTTCCTTAATTTTTCTTTCTGATCTTTTGTTGTTAGTGTATAGGAATTCAAGAGATTTCTGTGCATTATTTTGTATCATGCAACTTTACCAAATTCATTGATTAGCTCTAGTAGTTTTCTGGTGGCATCTTTAGGATTTTCTATGTATCGTATCATGTCACCTGCAAACAGTGACAGTTTTACTTCTTCTTTTCCAATTTGTATTCTTTTTATTTCTTTTTCTTCTCTGATGGCCGTGGCTAGGACTTCCAAAACTATGTTGCATAAAAGTGGCGAGAGTGGACACCCTTGTCTTGTTCCTGATCTTAGAGGAAATGCTTACAATTTTTCACCATTGAGAATGATGTTTGCTGTGGGTTTGTCCCATATGGCCTTTATTATGTTGAGGAAGGTTCCCTCTATGCCCACTTTCTGGAGAGTTTTTATGATAAATTGGTGTTGAATTTTGTCCAATTCCTTGTCTGCATCTATTGAGATGATCATACGGTTTTTATTCTTCAGTTTGTTAATATGGTGTATCACACTGATTGATTTGCTTATACTGAAGAATCCTTGCATCTCTGGGATAAATCCCACTTGACCATGGTGTATGATTGTTTTAACGTATTGCATGATTATGTTTGCTTCTATTTTGTTAAGCATTTTTGCATCTATATTCATCAGTGATATTGGTTTGTAATTTTCTTTTTTTGTAGTATCTTTGTCTGGTTTTGGTAACAGGGTTATGGTGGCCTTGTAGAATGAGTTTGGGAGTGTTCCTTCCTCTGCAATTTTTTGAAGAGTTTGAGAAGGATGGGTGTTAGCTCTTCTCTAAAATCTTTGATAGAATTCACCTGTGAAGCCATCTGGTCCTGGGCTTTTGTTTATTGGGAGATTCTTAATCACAGTTTTAATTTCATTACTTATGATTCAACTGTTCATATTTTCTATTTCTTCCTGGTTCAGTCTTGGAAGGTTATACCTTTCTACGAATTTGCCCATTTCTTCCAGGTTGTCCATTTTATTGACATAGAGTTGCTTGTAGTAGTCTCTTATGATGCTTTGTATTTCTGCAGTGTCTGTTGTAACTTCTCCTTTTTCATTTCTAGTTTTATTGATTTGAGTCCTCTCCCTCTTTTTCTTGATGAGTCTGGCTAAAGGTTTATAAATTTTGTTTATCTTCTCAAAGAACCAGCTTTTCATTTCACTGATCTTTACTACTGTTTTCTTTGTTTCTATTTCATTTATTTCTACTCTGATCTTTATGATTTCTTTCCTTTTACTAACTTTGGGTTTTGTTTGTTCTTCTTTCTCTAGTTCCTTTAGGTGTAGGTTAGATTGTTTGAGATTTTTCTTGTTTCTTGAGGTAGGTTTGTATTGCTATAAACTTCCATCTTAGAACTGCTTTTGCTGCCTCCCATAGGTTTTGGATAATCATGTTTTCGTTGTCATTTGTCTCTAGGTATTTTTTAATTTCCTCTTGGATTTCTTCAGTGATCTCTTGGTTATTTAGTAATGTATTGTTTAGCCTCCATGTGTTTCTGTTTTTTACGTTTTTTTCCCTGAAATTTATTTCTAATCTCATAAGGTTGTGGTCCGAAAAGATGGTTGATATGATTTCAGTGTTCTTAAATTTACGAAGGCTTGATTTGTGACCCAAGATGTGATCTACCCTGGAGAATGTTCTGTGTGCACTTGAGAAGAAAGTGTAATCTGCTGTTTCTAGATGGGATGTCCTATAAATATCAATTAAATATATCTGGTCTACTGTGTCATTTAAAGCTTGTGTTTCCTTATTAATTTTCTGTCTGGATGACCTGTCCATTCGTGTGAGGTATTATAGTCCCCCACTATTACTGTGTTACTGTTTATCTTTTCTTTTATAGCTGTTAGCATTTGCCTTATATATTGAGGTGTTCCTATGTTGGGTGCATATACATTTATATCTTCTTCTTGGATTGATCCTTTGATCGTTATGTAGTATCCATCCTTCTCTCTTGTAACATTCTTTATTTGAAAGTCATTTTATCTGATATGAGTATTGCTACTCCTGCTTTCTTTTGATTTCCATTTGCATGGAATATCTTTTTCCATCCCCTCACTTTCATTCTGTATGTGTCCCTAGGTCTGAAGTCGGTCTCTTGTAGACAGCATATGTCTTGTTTTTGTATCCATTCAGCAAGCCTGTGTCTTTTGGTTGGAGCATTTAATCCATTCACGTTTAAGGTAATTATCAATATGTATGTTCCTTTTACCATTTTCTTAATTGTTATGGGTTTGTTTTTGTAGGTCCTTTTCTTCTCTGGTGTTACCCACTTAGAGAAGTTCCTTTAGCATTTGTTGTAGAGCTGATTTGGTGGTGCTGAATTCTCTTGGCTTTTGCTTGTCTGTAAAAGCAGACAAGCTTGTTTGATTTCCCTATCGAAAATGAATGAGATCCTTGCCAGGTAGGGTAATCTTGGTTGTAGGTTCTTCCCTTTCATCACTTTAAATATATTGTGCAACTGCCTTCTGGCCTGTAGAGTTTCTCCTGAGAAATCAGCTGTTAACCTTATGGGAGTTCCCTTGTATATTATTTGTCATTTTTCCCTTGTTGCTTTCAATCATTTTTCTTTGCCTTTAATATTTGTCAATTTGATTACTATGTGTCTCAGTGTGTTTCTCCTTGGGTTTATCCTGCCTGGGACTCTCTGTGCTTCCTGGACTTAGGTGGCTATCTCCTTTCCCATGTTAGGGAAGTTTTCAACTATAATCTCTTCAAATATTTTCTTGGGTTCTTTCTCTCTCTCTTCTCCTTCTGGGACCCCTATAATGCGAATGTGGGTGTGTTTAATGTTGTCCCAGAGGTCTCTTAGGCTGTCTTCAGCTCTTTTAATTCTTTTCTTTTTATTCTATTCTGTGGCAGTTAATTCCACCATTCTGTGTTCCAGGTCACTTGTGCATTCAGAAGAATGGATATTCTGCTATTGATAGCAGTCTCCTTCTATTGATTCCTTCTAGTGTATTTTTCATTTCAGTTATTGTATTGTTCATCTCTGTTTGTTCTTTAATTCTTCCAGGTGTTTATTCTTTAATTCTTCTAGGTCTTTGTTAAACATTTCTTGCATCTTCTCGATCTTTGCCTCCATTCTTTTTCCGAGGTCCTGCATCATCTTCACTATCATTATTCTGAATTCTTTTTCTGGAAGGTTGCCTATCTCCACTACCTTTAGTTGTTTTTATGGGGTTTTATCTTGTTCTTTCTTCTGGTACATAGTCCTCTGCCTTTTCATTTTCTCTATCTTTCTGTGAATGTGGTTTTCGTTCCACAGGCTGCAGGACTGTAGTTCTTCTTGCTTCTGCTGTCTGCCCTCTGGTGGATGAGGCTATCTAAGAGGTTTGTGCAAGCTTCCTGATGGTAGAGACTGGTGGTGGGTAGAGCTGGCTGTTGCTCTGGTGGGCAGAGCTCAGTACAACTTTAATCCACTTGTCTGCTGATGGGTGGGGCTGAGTTCCCTCCCTGTTGTTTGTTTGGCCTGAGGGAACTCAGCCCAGGAGGCTACACTCTCTTTGGTGGGGCTAATGGTAGACTCTGGGAGGGCTCATGCCAAGGAGTACTTCCCAGAACTTCTGCTGCCAGTGTCCTTGTCCCTGCAGTGAGCCACAGCCAGCCCCCCGCCTCTGCAAGAGACCCTCCAACACTAGCAGGTAGGTCTGGTTCAATCTCCTGTGGGGTCACTGCTCCTTCTCCCTGGGTCCTGATGTGTACACTACTTTGTGTGTGCCCTCCAAGAGTGGAGTCTTTGTTTCCCCCAGTCCTGTCAAAGTCCTGCAATCAAATCCCGCTAGCCTTCCAAGTCTGATTCTCTGGGAATTCCTCCTCCCATTGCCGGACCCCCAGGTTGGGAAGCCTAATGTGTGGCTCAGAACCTTCACTCCAGTGGGTGGAGTTCTATGGTATAGTTGTTCTCCAGTTTGTGAGTCACCCACCCAGTGGTTATGGGATTTGGTTTTATTGTGATTGCGCCCCTCCTACCATCTCATTGCAGCTTCTCCTTTGTCTTTGGATGTGGGGTATTTTTTGGGTGAGTTCCAGTGCCTTCTTGTTGATGATTGTTCAGCAGTTAGTTGTCATTCCAGTGCTCTCCTACTGTGAGTATTAGAAGGCTTCAAATTTAGAAAAGAAATTTAGCCAAGATCTCCTGGAGCAATAAACTTTGAATATACTGCTTCTATTATCAGATATAGTTAACTTTGGGGAGGAAACTAATTTAATATGTAAGACACTTTGATTTGCATTTATTTGATATTAATGAGATTGATCCTTATCTATGAATTTTCTAACTATATTTTTAAAATTGAATTACCTATTGATGTGGGGCATTTTTATCAGGTGAAGTTCTAATATCTTTCTCATGATGTATAATCTGGGTTTTTTAATCTTTTTTTTTAATATAATCTGGTTTTAAATAACATGTTATTTGTGAAAAATTGCCACTAACTAGGAGCTTTTTGTAAGGCACTCTGCTGATCCCGGGGTACATAGAAAGGCCCTGATTTTTGTGGTTGCAAGGCCACAATTCATAGTGCCGGAGTGCCAGGGGGAAGTCACTTAGCCACTCTGAGCCTAACTTTCCCATCTGTGAAAGGAGAAAATTGAATTAAATTATCACAGAGTATCTTACAACAATTTATTTGCAAAGAACAGAGATTCTCTCAAAATAGCTCAAGTAGAAGGGTGAGATTTTGTTAGCAAGGGCTCTGTGTCACAGCTTTGCTTGTCTCTGCTTCTGTGTTTTGACCTCATTCTTCTACCATCAACAACTTCTCAACACGTGGTAGGAAATAGCACCCTTGGGAAACCACACCCTTTATAACTCATGGTTCAAAGGGAAAAGAGATATTTTTGTCCTATTGCCCATATACCAAATCTCTGGGAAAACTTCCAGTGGGCCACATACTCATCCCTGGACCACAGAACCAGAGGGGCACCATAACTGACAGTCCTGACAAAGTCCATAGTTGGGGAAGAAATAAATGAGTGCTGAGAATACAAAAATGGAATGGTGAGTGTCCACCACAGACTCACATGGAATTTGAAGAGTAGGACCTCACAGGAATGAAGAGCAGGACCACACAGAAACCGAAAAAAAATTGTCAGGCAGCCAATTTCTCTGATGGTCAGTCTCTAGATCCACACATGCTCTCATGTTTGCTTCTCTTTGAGCATCTTTTCCTATGTTTTCTCTATAAAAAAAAAAAAAAAAAAGCCTTTTCCTGAAAACTCCTGTTTCTGGCTCCCCACGACCTTAGCTTCCATGAGGCTCTGACACCCACCTCCCCATGCTGACACTGTCTCTCAGAAATACGACCGCGCAGCTCAGCTCCTCACTGCCCTCAACTGTCTCAGCCCCCGTTCCCAATTCTAACTTTCCAAAGGAAAGAATGATTGACTGGTAACCATAAGTTCATTCTCTAAGTTTGTGAGTCTGTTTCTGTTTTGTAAATAAGTTCACTTGTATAATTTTTTAGATTGCCCATATAAGCGATATCATATGCTATTTGTCTTTCTCTGTCTGACATACTTCTCTTAGAATGGTAATCTCCAGGTCCATCCATGTTGCTGCAAATGGCATTATTTCATTCTTTTTAATGGCTGAGTAATATTCCATTGCATACATGTACCACATCTTCTTTATCCATTCATCTGTCAATGGACATTTAGGTTGCTTTCATGTCTATTGTAAACAACACTGCAATGAACAAGGGTCGGGGGGAGGGATAGATTGGGAGTTGGGGATTGACATGTACACACTGCTATATTTAAAATAGATAACCAACAAGGACTTACTGTTTAGAACAGGGAACTCTGCTCAATATTCTGTAATAACCTAAATAGGAAAATAATTTGTAAAAGAGTAGATACATGTATATGTATATCTGCATCACTCTGCTGTACACCTGAAAGTAACACAACATTGTTAATCAACTATCCTCCAATATAAAATTTAAAAGTAAATAAATAAAATAAAATTCCACCCCCCCAAAAAAAAAAAGAATGATTGACTGAAGTTAGGTCAGGGGTATAGTTAAATCAGTTTGACCTATCCCAGCACTGTGGGTGGGTGGGGTATTTTGAGAGGGGAATGTGTTTCCTGTCTCCCTGTTCTACTTGACCTTGTATAATTCACATCCTCTTTCACTATGACACACACACACACACACACACACACACACACACACACACAGAGGCATCTTGCAGGTTTCTCCAAGTATAAGTTCCCTCCTGCCTCAGGGCTTTCCCTATGCTGTAGCCTCTGCCTAGAATGCTCTTTCTTCACAATTTTTTTTTTTTTTTTTGCGGTACGCGGGCCTCTCACTGTTGTGGCCTCTCCCGTTGCGGAGCACAGGCTCCGGACGTGCAGGCTCAATGGCCATGGCTCACGGGCCCAGCCGCTCCACGGCATGTGGGATCTTCCCGGACCGGGGCACGAACCCGTGTCCCCTGCATTGGCAGGCAGACTCTCAACCACTGCGCCACCAGGGAAGCCCTCTTCACAATTTTTAAATTGTTTGTTTTCCAGCTTTACTGAGATATAATTGACATTGAAACTTACATAAGCTGTACAACATGATTTGATACACGCATATATTGTGAAATGATAACCATAATAGGGTTTGTTAACACCTCCACGCTCTCACGTAATTACCATTTGTGTGTGTGTGTGTGTGCATGTATGTATGTGTGCGTGTATGGTGAGAACATTTACGATCTATTCTCGGAACTTCCCTGGTGGCCCAGTGGTTAAGTATCCGCATTCCAATGCAGGGTACGTGGGTTAGATCCCTGGTCAGAGGACTAAGATCCCACATGCCGTGGGGCAACTAAGCACACGCACCATGCGCTCTGGAGCCTGCACACCACAACTAGAGAAGCCCATGGGCCAACTGAAGAGCCCACATGTTGCAACAAGGACCCAGCACAGCCAAAAAAAAAAAAAAAGATCTACTCTGAGAGCAGCTTTCCAATATACAGTACAGCATTGTTAACTATAGCTACTATGCTGTAATTAAATCCCAAGAACTTATTCATTTTATAGCTTGGAGTTTGTTCCCGCTGACCAAGAATTCCCCATTTCCCTCACCCCTCAGACCCTAGAAACCACCATTCTACTCTCTGTTTCTATAAGTTCAGCTTTTTCAGATTCCATGTATTTTTATGATTTTTTTTTTTTTGCGGTACACGGGACTCTCACTGTTGTGGCCTCTCCCATTGCGGAGCACAGGCTCCGGATGCGCAGGCTCAGCGGCCATGGCTCACGGGCTCAGCAGCTCCGCAGCATGTGGGATCCTCCCGGACTGGGGCACGAACCCGTGTCCCCTGCATTGGCAGGCGGACTCTCAACCACTGCGCCACCAGGGAAGCCCTTTTATGATCTATTTTGATGCATCCTTCAAGTTTCAGCTTTTAATGATCACCTTTTTTTGACAGGCTTTTCTTGCTTGTGTAATTTAGGAGGTATCTCCTGAAATTCTGTAGCATTATACATTTGTGTGTATGTGTGTGTGTGCACGTGCGTGTGTGTACATGTATATGTAAAATCCATTCACTGTCTTTTATTCTCTCCCACTGGTTTGCAAACTTACATATGAAAAAATGTAAATTTCATATTTTCTAAAACTTTATTATTTTTAGCTTCTAGTCCTCCAAGTACCAGAAATTTCATCTCAGTCAATTTCCCTAGAGTTTGTGTCCATGTTCTGATGGGGTGCGGAGTGAGAGGGAGGCATTGGGTGGGATTAGTCAGTCCTTGATATAATCATCTCTCCACATTGAGGTCTGGTGAAAAGGATTTATTCAAGGCTGATCTTTAATCAAATCCATCCTTTTCACTGCTGTAATCCTTTCCAATTTCCATTTTCAAGTTGTCCAAGACAGTATCTTCAAAATTAAAGTTTTCTCAAGAAATTTTATTCAATAACAGGCTACTTTTCTAGATTGGGAGAAAAGAAAACCATCTAGTGCATTATGAAAATTATTTTCTTTCTTTGAATGGCTGAGAATTGATACCACGAATAAAGATGTGGGGAGGAGGAGTCATATAGCACAAGAATTAGTCCATGAATTAAACTTATAACACTGTAAACCCTATAATTTTCACTAAAGCAAAATATTTTGAAAAAAGATGTGAAGTACTAGGAGAACACAGTATGAAACTGTCACTTGCAACAAAGATTTCAAGTACCTAGTGCTCCTTAATGTAATCTCATGTGATATAAATTTCTTTGGCAATCAATTAGCTATTTAAATAGATTATTTTCACCTGCCTTGTATATTCTTTGATAGCAAGTTTCTGTAATTAATTTGTTTTAATTAGGGAGAGTAATGGACTGTCCTTTGTTTTGCTTTTTAAATTATTCTCAAATCATTCTGTATTGACAATGTTTTTACGTGTTCTTAAAGCTAATTCCTACTATAACACAATTAAAGGAAAGATCATTTATTTTCAGACCACAGTTGATTGGCATATTTAGGTACCTTTAGTAAGGGGTATGTGAAAGCTCAGGTTACTGAAAGAGTTCATAATTTGTTTTCATTGTGCTACTTTTTTCTTAGCTCCCCGACCAGGGATCGAACCCACATCCTCTGCATTGGAAGGCAAAGTCTTAACCACTGGACTGCCAGGGAAGTCCTTCATTGTGCTACCTTAATTCATAGATATTACTTCCAGAATTTGATGACTAATTTACTCTTAGTTGTAAGCTACGTGGGGATATTTGTTTATTCGACGTTGGAAGTTGAGTTTCTTATGTCTTACTCTCTTCAAACAGTGTTCACAATCTAACTAAATACTAACATTTAAAGCAATGCAATTTGGTCTTCTAATTAGGTTACAGCATTATCTCTTAACTCACCTAGAAAATAAAATACGAATGGTTCACAATGAATCAAAGTATTGCCTTTAATAATCAGCAGTGTGTGTACCAAGATGCTACCCAAGACAGAGCAAAAGCTAGCCTCTTAGTGTAATTAGCCTTCTTATAAGAAAATTCATTCTTACAATAACAAGAACGAGCTTTCCTGGCATTGTGCATGGTAAGGTAGGAAGAACATGAAATCTGGATTCAAAGATTCTGGAGTTGACCCCTGCCAGACTTCCGGAGCCACACAATTAACATGGCAATAAAGGAACTGTCATAGTGTACCTACAAGAGAACCTACTGTTTTAAAATTCCCTTCCATAACCTGGGTGAACAAATGCCAGCATAGAGGCAGTGGAACATTAAGATTAAAAACATGGACTCTAGGATCTGATGGCCCTTAATCATATCCTACCCTTTGCACTTAAGGGCTGTAAGAAGTCAGACAGGTTAACTAATCTCTCTCTGCTTCAGTCTTTTTATCAACTATGAGATAAGAATAATAATATCATAGTACCTCCCTCATAGAGCTGTTGTGAGGATTTAAAGAGTTCATTCAACTAAAACTCTGAGGACAGTGTGTGGGCTGCACCAAGAATGAAATGAATACTCACTATGGTTATAAACATATAAGCTGATGGCCGTTCCATTTGGTGCTGAACTGTTCTCAGTTCACTTCAGTTCTGCTCTCTGAACTCTCACTTCCCATGGTTTCTTCTTTACAGAGTGGGATTAATGACTGTGGGCTAATCTGCAATAAAATTCATGACATTATTAAATGCTTATATTTTTGTACTTGTAAAAAGTAAAATATATACTTGTTGCAAAAAATTAGAAACTACATGAAAGTGTAGAGAGAAAAATAAAAATTAAGCAAACTAGGGTTTATTTTTATATATTTCTTCCAAGAATATTTTTCTAGGCATATACATGTTCAACAAAATTTTCATCATTTTGTATGTAGAGTTGCTTCTTGATTTTTTACTTAAACTTTAATCATGAGCATTTCTCCAATTTGTTAAATTTTATTGAAAATTAATGTTAATGGATACATAATATTCCATCATGCCCTAGTTAATTCACCAGTTTCCCACAGCTGAATATTGAGATTATTATCCCATTTTTGGCTAGTATAAATTACACTATAAGAAACATCTTTGTGCTTAATTTGTCTACATTACCCTCATTTACTTGGCCTATATTTCAGAAACTAAATACTTTCTAGAAATTCTGTAATTTTTTTTTTACCTCCTCTGGTGGAAAAACAGTAACTCATCATTATTTTTTTTTAATTTTTATTTTATATTGGAGTATAGTTGATTAACAATGTTGTGTTAGTTTCGGGTGTATAGCAAAGTGATTCAGTTATACATATACATGTATCTATTCTTTTTCAAGTTCTTTTCCCATTTAGGTTATTACAGAATATTGAACAGAGTTGCCTGTGCTATACAGTAGGTCCTTGTTGGCTATCAATTTTAAATATAGCAGTGTGTATATTTCAAGCCCAAACTCCCAATCTATCCCTCATCATTATTTTAAATTTCAATTATCTGACAAGAAATCAAATTGGACAGTTTTTTTTTTAATTTTATTTTTAATTTTTAATTTTTAATTTTTAATTTTTAATTTTTAATTTTTAATTTTTAATTTTTAATTTTTTTTTTTTTTTTTTTTTTTTTTGCCGGTACGTGGGCCTCTCACTGTGTGGCCTCTCCCGTTGCGGAGCACAGGCTCCGGACGCGCAGGCTCAGTGGCCATGGCTCACGGGCCCAGCCGCTCCGCAGCATGTGGGATCTTCCCGGACCGGGGCACAAACCCGTGTCCCCTGCATCAGCAGGCAGACTCCCAACCACTGCGCCACCAGGGAAGCCCAATTGGACAGTTTTTAAGCTACTTATTTATACTTTGGATTTATTCCATTAATTGTCTATGTTTCTTGCCTAAGTTCCTATAGAAAATTTTCTTTTTCTATTGTCTTTTTGCCTACTTAACACTATTGTTAGTGTTTTCCTTATTGAAATATAAGTAGAGGAATGTACCTTCCCACTCCTGTTGTTTCCCTCTGTTTTAGTCCATTTGGGCTGCTGTAACAAAATACCACAGACCAGGTGGCTTATGAACAACAGAAATTTATTGCCCATAGTTCTGGGGGCTGGAAATTCAAGATCAGGGTGCCAGAATAGCATGGTTGGGTGAAGGCCCTCTTCTGGTTACAGACTTCTCCTTGTATCCTTACGCGGTGGAAGGGTCTGGAGAGCTCTATGGGGTCTCTTTTATAAAAGCACTAATCCAATTCATGAGGTTTCCACCATTGTGACCTTATCAGCTCCCCAAAGCCCACCTCTCAATACTATCATCTTGGGCCTTAGGATTTCAACGTAAGAATTTTGGGGGATGCAAACATTTAGAGCAGAGCATCTTAAACGTCGATGGAGCCCCACTGCCTAACACCCCTGGTCCCTCAACCACTCTCCCCAAAACAGCTCCCCTCCGCACTCACTCTCCCTCTGCCCCTAGGGATGAGGAACTGTTGATCTGTGAGTTTACGATAAGGAACTGGGCAAGCACAGCTTCATTCTTCCTCCGACCTCCCTGTTCCTCCACACCAGAAACTGTGGGAAGCACTTGTCATATCTGCTCCTCTCTGCTGTAAGTTTTAAAGCCGCAGCTTAACTGGAGAGGCCAGGGGCTTCCCAGCACTGCCTGGGACCCAGTGTGTAGGTCTGCCTAATCCTAGGGTTCAAAGTTAGAAAGCCCACTCTTGCCACTCACACAGGCCACCTGAAACACTTTATTAGTAATGGAGGTAATATTTTGCTATCTGCTACTTCTTTGTCTCTCTCAACTGGTTCAAATCTTGGGTAGAGAAAGCAAAGGAGTCATTCATTGGGATTCAGGAAATGCCAAAATCTGAAACTTCAGAAAAGGAGACGAAACTGAATTGAGGGGAAAAGTAATAATAAAAGAGTTGATGCATAGAGGAGATGGGTAGGAAAGAGAGCGATCAAAGCTGCACAAATGCAGTTTTTCCTTGACATGCCACAGAAGCTTCTGGAAACTTTGTTCATAGGCAAATGGCTATTTTGTACATCTTCACTGGCATTCGGAAAATTCAAGCCTGCCTCAGCAAAAGCACAAGGTGCCTTGGTCTCAGCATATGTCTGATTCCCAGGCTGTCTCAGAATCAGCAAAGGTGCATGCCTCAGGCTGAATGCTGCTGTAGCTGAACCAGAAACCACACAGGCGCCAGGCTAGACAATAAATGCAGCTGGGACCTCAGCAAGTGCAGGCGGTCCTCAGGGACTATAGTGAGAGGATTTGATTACAGACAAAAAGTTGTTGCATGTCAGGCTTTTTAGATATTTGGGGGTCATGTAAATTATCTGATGCTTTTGCTTAGGTTTTTTTATTGTTTGCTTTCTGTTTTGTTTTGCCAACTAGATCAAATCTTAAATTATAACTACGTTGTGTAGGAACTACAGAAAAATAGGGTGCAAATTTTTAAAGATTTTTAAGATTTTTTTTCTTTTTGGTGTGGACCATTTTCTTAAAGTCTTTATTGATTTTGTTACATTATTGCCTCTGTTCTATGTCTTGGTTTTTTGGCCGCGAGGCATGTGGGATCCCAGCTCCCTGACCAGGGATCAAACCCGCACCCCCTGCATTGGAAGGCAAAGTCTTAACCACTGGACCGCCAAGCAAGTCCCATAGGATGCAAATTTTTAGCATTAAATTGTTCGTATGAGGCCTAGGTCAGCAGTGGGATAGATTTCTCCAAATTCTGTAATGTTCTATGCTATTCTGAACTTCACTCATGAAAAACTGGAAATGGTGGAGGAGCTGGGCTTGGATACATGCGGCTTGTCCACAGGGTCTTAAAAGTCTCCCCCAGTATGGACTCAAGCTTGCTCTGGATTGTTAATTACCTAAGTTATTAAATGGCTTAAAAATATGCAAGTGTCAAATTGTAGCTAAATTCACTGAAGAGTGGTATATTTCATTAACAAATAAAAAAGAACAGGGCCTTTAATACGGAGACAAATGCTACCTTCTTGAGCTCAAAGAAATATTGCAGAAACACAGATGGTGATTTAAAAAGCCTGTGCTTAGAACATTCTGCCTCTAGAAATCAAGTTTGCTCAGGAATCAAGGAGAAATTGAGAGTGATTTAAAAAAGAAAAAAAAAAAGTTGATTTAGTGTTATATTCAGAAGAAGGGTTGTGGAAGAATGAAACCAAATCAAGGAAGACAGACTGTTTATACTGGAGGAAGAAAGAAATTTCCTCAGGAGAAAGGTTAAAATCTGCGGAAACAGATGCGATATTAAAGGAAACATGAGATCTTAAAGGCCAGAATAGATCAATAATGAGGAGAATATAATAATAAACAATATTTTATTATAATAAAATAATAACAAAGAAGCATTATACCCAGGGGGTGTGAGGATAAAATGAGTTTGTATAATGAAAGTCTTTAGAGCAGTGTCTGCATATGGTAACTATCTTACTGTTATCTATCGTCATTACCATCATTATTGTTGCAAGGAGTAAAGATACTAACATAACAAAAAGAATAAACTGTTAGACACCACAGAGCCTTCTTAAAAGAGTAGGGGTGGGGCTTCCCTGGTGGCACAGTGGTTGAAAGCCCGCCTGCCGATGCAGGGGACACGGGTTTGTGACCCGGTCCGGGAAGATCCCACATACCGCGGAGCGGCTGAGCCCGTGAGCCATGGCCGCTGAGCCTCCGCGTCTGGAGCCTGTGCTCCGCAACGGGAGAGGCCACAACAGTGAGAGGCCCGCATACCGCAAAATAAATAAATAAATAAATAAATAAAGAGTAGGGGCGGAAAAGAGAAGGAAGATACGTTAATAGAAACATATCCCAATTCTGCTGAAAACAATAGAGGGTAAAACTACTAGTCAAGGCCTCTGAAAGTCAAGGCCCCTGATGTCCAAAAGCTGAGGAGAATAAACATAGGCACAGATCCTCACGTGACCTCTTGATGGAAGCTTCTACGCAGAAATCTTCTGAGGGGGTTCTCCAGCTGAAACAACTATGAATTTGAAGGAGAAATCTTTCCTAGGAATGAGTTTTCCTAAGCGAAAACAATTTCATAAGAAGATGCAGAGGTCATAGCCCCTGAGGCAAAGGATTGAAATACCCACTCACAAGAGAAAGACCCCACCCTTGTTATAGCACTGGGGTCCCAATGCCATTCTGGGGGCCAGAGCCCTGTATTTTGTTTTTACCCTAATAGCCTTTGGCCTTTGATTTCATTATTTAGTCAACATTTCTGACTGTCCTACTCTAAACTCCACTGGGCTGGAGAGGGTGTGGAGAAAAGGGAACCCACCTACACTGTTGGTGGGAAGGTAAATTGGTACAACTGTTATGGAAAACAGTATGGAGGTTCCTTTAAAAACTAAAAATAGAACTACTACATGATCCAGCAATCCCACTCCTGGGCATATATCTGGAGAAAACCATAATTCAAAAATATACATGCACCCCAATGTTCATTGCAGCACTATTTACAACAGCCAGGATATGGAAGCAACCTGAATGTCCATCGACAGAGGAATGGATAAAGAAGATGTGGTATATATATGTACAATGGAATATTACTAAGCCATTAAAAAAACAAAATAATGCCATTTGCAGCAACATAGATGGACCTAGAGATTGTCATACTGAGTGAAGTAAGTCAGATAAAGACAAACATCATATGATATCACTTACATGTAGACTCTAAAAAAATGGTACAAATGAACTTATTTACAAAACAGAAATAGAGTCACAGATGTAAAAAACAAACTTATGGTTACCAGGGAGGAAAAGGGGCTGGGGGATAAATTGGAAGATTAGGATTGACATATACACACTACTATATATAAAATAGATAACAAATAACTTTCTGTATAGCACAGGGAACTCTACTCAATGCTCTGTAATGACTTATATAGGGAAAGAATCTAAAAAAGAGTGGATATAAGTATATGTATAACTGATTCACTTTGCTGTACACCTGAAACTAAAACAACAGTGTAAATCAACTATACACCAATAAAAATTAATAATAAATAAGCAAGTAAACTCCACTGGGACATAACTCAGCTCTGTTTTGTTCATTCCCAGATTTCTAACACTTAACACAGTGGCCGGCATATATTTGTTGAACAAATAAATAAATTGATGGGTATGGAAGATATTAAAGAGTTTGCTTTCATTTTCTTTTGGTTCTGATTACTTCAAAGCATATGATTAAAATATCCTGTAAAATTTTAAATATATTTTATTTTCCTTTGTCCTACTGTATATTGAACAGAGGCCTCACGTTCTAAGGAGGGCCTGGGTCACAAATACAGTTGTCTGCAGGAACAATGATTTAACACAGATGCCTAAAAGCTTCTGCCTAAAATATCACAGTGGAAAAACTCTGCCTGATACCAAACCTAACACCTGAATAATTTTCTTGCTTCATTGCATGTCTTTCTCTCTCTTTTTGATTCCAGATATTTGTGTATGAGAGGATAGAAGAAATTGAAGTCAATATTATCCCCACCCTGCATTCTTCAGAGAAGTCTTGCCTTTCTTCTGTCCCTCAAATAAAGTGAGAGGTTTATCGCTGGGCTCCAACCAAGAACTGAGTTGACTCCAAATGGACAGAGTTTTAGATACGACTCAGTTCACCTTAGTGTCAAATGTTTGAGGCTGAGCCTGTGTTTATGACAGGCCCACTCCTCCAGCACGGCTTTGTCTACCAAAGCCCCAGCATACTGTGGGAAATTTCACTTCCCTTTTCAGTCCAGGCCCCATCGTGCCTGTCGCCCCAGTACTTGGCAGACCCATGCATTCACAATTCCTCCAGATTCCAACTCAAGTCACCCCATTGTCAGTTGTTTTTTTTTAATTAATTAATTAATTTATTTATTTCTGGCTGTGTTGGGTCTTTGTTTCTGTGCGAGGGCTTTCTCTAGTTGTGGCGAGCGGGGGCCCCTCTTCATCGCGGTGCGCGGGCCTCTCACCATCGCGGCCTCTCTTGTTGCGGAGCACAGGCTCCGGACGCACAGGCTCAGCGGCCATGGCCCACGGGCCTAGTTGCTCCGCGGCATGTGGGATCTTCCCAGACCAGGGCTCAAACCCGTGTCCCCTGCATTGGCAGGCAGATTCTCAACCACTGCGCCACCAGGGAAGCCCCCATTGTCAGTTTTAACCAAAGGAATGTAAGAATTTATGTCAGCTAGCTCTGAACAGAAGCTTCAAAAGTCACTGCGTGCTTCCTCATACATATATTTTCCTCTGCCATGAGATTGGCATGACTATATTAGTTTCTTAGGGGTGTTGTAACAAGGTGCCACAAGGGGAGCGGTTAACAGAATTTATTGTCAGACAGTTCTGGAATCTAGAAGTCCAAAGTCAAGGTGTTGGCAGGGTTGGTTCCTTCTGAGGGTGTGAGGGAAGGATCTGTTCCAGGTATCTCTTGTTGATTTGTAGACAGCCATCTTCTCCCTGTATTTTCATATCACCTTCTCTCTGTGCATGTCTGTATCTGTGTCCAAATTTGCCCTTTTTATAAAGACTCAGTCATACTGGATTAGGGCCCGCTCTAATGACCTCATCTTACCTAATTACATCTGTAATGACCCTATTTCCAAATAAGGTCACGTTCTGAAGCACTGGGGGTTAAGATTTCAACATATGAAAATGGGGGAACACAATTCAACACATAACAATGCCCCAAACCACAACTGCTTTTTCATCCTGAATCCAAGAATGAAGAAGACATGTAAAGGAAAGCCTTGCAGATCCATACTTGACATTCAATACAAGCCACAAATAAATCTTTATTATTGTATGTCACTAAGATTTCAGGGTTGGTTTGTCACCACTGCTTTACTTACCAAGAGCTGACTAACATAGGATCCAGTATGTGTTCATTTGGTGTAGTTCTCTTGATTTCAGGTAATGTAGTGGGTTGAATTGTGTCCCCCTAAAAGACAAGTTTAAGTCTCAACCCCCAATGCTTGTGAATGTGACCATATTCAGAAATAGGGTCTTCGCAGAAGTTAAGATGATGTCATACTGGAGAAGTGTTGGTCCTAAATCCAATGACTACTGTGAGAAGAAGGGAAGGACACGAGATACATGAAGGGAAGAAGACCATGTGAAGACAGAGGAAGGCCATGTGAAAGCCATGTGCAGAGATTGGAGTGCTGCATCTACAAACCAAGGAACACCACGGATTGCTGGAAGCTAACAGGAGCTAGAAAGAGGCAAAGTGGAATTCTTCCCCAGAACCTTCAGAGGGAACACGGCCTTGCCAACACCATGATTTCAGACTTCTATCCTCTGGAATTACAAAACAATTAATTTATGTTGTTTCAAGCCACCCAGCCTGTGGTATTTTGTTATGGCAGCCCATTATGTTTATTCAGGTAGGATCAATCCCTATTTTCACAGCAAAGTTTTTTAATGCTGTGTTTCATGAAGGTCAGTAATTCTCAGTGCAGTTCCCTCATTTTTTTTTCTTAATGAATTGTCACCAAAATATGGCAATAACTTGTCTGAAACTGTCTTAGTTGTGGTGTATGCTTTATTTTGTCTTTTTGCACATATTCATTGATATTTCAGTGGGAAGTTAAAAATGTGTGTCAGGTACTCCTAAAGCGGACACTCTATAACTCTCAAATCTAGTATGTTTAAGCATTCAGGAAGAGATTTTCTGTTGAAAAGTTAATCTCCCAAACCAACAAAGGAGAAGTAAAGTTGACAGTGCCAGGGAGGACTGGACTTAAAATCCAATAGGAAACAAATACCTAAAAACCAACCTCTCTGAGTCTTAAAATCAAATATGCTCAGTTAAAAAGAAATTCCAACTGCCTGCACAGTGCTGGCCTTACTTACGATGCCCCTAAGGCACTAGAAGGGAAGGAATCACTTTATCATTAATTTTACAGTAGTGGTTTAAGATCACCATTTGGTGTGCACTCACAGTAGGCTTTTGCAAAGACAACTACTGTTAAAGTTCAAGGAGTGTAGAGTGGGGAGTCTAAGTGCAAAGGCCAGAGTCACACCATTGACCTCCCTTTGAACAGGCTTCAGCAGCAATAAAGAGCGTCAGCATTTACTACAAGTGGGAAGGCACCTGTGACTCACCTCTGTAACCTCCAGGAGAGCCATTCAACAGTCAGGGGCTGTATCAAGCGGCAGAAAATGACAGGCTGACCATGGCCTTTGCAGAGGCAGCAGGAAGTAGGGATTTGCAGCTTTGGGAGAGTAACCCAACAAAAGGGATTAATTATTGGGGGATGGGACTGCTTATTATTTATATACATTTATATTTACTATATTTAATACTTATAAAAAGTATAACTGTATAGCACAGGAAACTATATTCAATATCCTGTAATAAACCATAATGGAAAAGAATGTAAAAAGGAATATATATGTATAACTGAATCACTTTGCTGTACAGCAGAAATTGACACAACACTGTAAATCAACTATACTTCAATAATAATAAAAAAAGAATAACATGTACTGTAAAAAAAAATTTATACAATCATTGAAGAATCATTCAAACAACATAGAAACTGTGAAAAGTGCAAGTGCCCATAAACCAGCATCATCCCGAGATAAGCACTATTACCTGTTTTACATATAAATGTCTCAAATTTTTCTATTCCTCTAATAACATAGTTTTCCCTCTCTTTTTATTTATTTATTTATTTACAAAATGGGATTATGCTATACATTTTTTTACAATTTGCTTATTGGATTTAACAATATGGAGATACTTTTACAATATTATATATCTACTTGTCTTTTTTTTTTACTTTTTAGAATAATGTTATTATTTTTATAAATATGAAACATTCTCATTCCATAATATTCAAGCTCTCCAGAAGAGTATAAAAAAAGATAGCAAAAAATATATACAAAATGTAAAAAACTAAAAACTCTCATTAACATTAAATGAGCTTCATTTCAGATATTTATGCATAAATATATAGAAAATAATAGAGATGGATGGATATATACATAAAATAAAATTTTAATATATGTAATATTTTAAGTAAGAAATACAGTTTTATTTGAATTTAAACAAGATAATTTTTCTAACTGAAGTAAAGTTGAAGAATTTATAAAATCAGACCAATGTCTCTTCTGACAAAGAGAATTAGTTGATTAAGTATAAGGAAAATATAAAACCATTAAAGAGGTTCATTTTATTACGTTTTAAACCACCTACTTCAAACAAGCCTATAAATATTTAGCCTAACTCCACATACAAATGCATTTAGTGTTGTAGCAGACATTATCAAGCATCTATTTCTGTCCGCTCTCTTCTTCCCCTCCCCCCAAAATGTACTTATTCCAATTTCCTTCCTTCTTCTCATAGCCATATGCTTTAGGACAGGACAGAGGGTGAGTCTTAATTTGTCAACCATGGGGAAACCCATTCTCCCCGCCAATGATTGGTTTAGTACTGTAGGCATGTGATACAATTCTGACCAATGAGACATGAGGGTAACTTTGCTGGAGGGCTTCCAGGAAATATTTCCTAATTTTTAAAAGGAAAACACATAGAAGCAAATAATCTATTCTTCTGAACATCTTTGCATTTGGTTGTAATGCCTGGATTGTTGCAGCCACTTTGAAGCCTGAGAACAAATCTGACTCTTTTAAGAGTGGAAACACAGAAAGATTCAGAGAAGCTGGGTCCATGATGTCATTGTTGGACTCCTGTATTAGACAGTATGGAGCTATATTGCTTCTGGAACCTCTAATTATATAAAGTAGTAAGTATTCTTACTGTTTAAGCCATTTTGAGATGGAGTTCTGTTTCCTGAATCCAACATTATCTTCAAAGTTATCCTTATGGACATAAGTATTTATCACTGGTCACTTCCTGATTTTGTGTGTGTATGTGTCTGTGTCTGTGTCTGTAATCTAACTAAATCTAATATAATCTAATCTAATTCTGGGGTGACTTCAAGGCAAGCTTTATGATGTGGTTGGAAAGTTTTGTTAATTACTAGTATAAGAATTCCACATTTCTTATTCATTCATAAATTCATTTATTCATAAATGTGTGTGTGTGTGTTTGTGTGTGTGTGTTTGTTAGCTCTGAGTTAAACATGAAAAATATCTGCTCCTATGAATTTATAATCTAGGCTGTGGGGGAAGAGAGGCAATAAAATAAGTAAGGATATTGTATGATATATAAGAAGGTGATAATGTTATGGGGGAAAAACAAGAGCAGGAAAGAGGATAGGGAGAACCATGGAAAAAGGATGGGGTAAGGGTTACAATTTTAAGTAGGGGGATTGGGCAAGTCCTCACTGTTACAAAAATTCCTTGATACAAAAACTTGGGCCCATGATACATCATTTGAGCAGATACATAATTTATTACCATCTGACAGTTTGTGCCCATCAACGCTTGGAAGAATCAACACAGCCTCCTGAGAAGGTAATTAGATGTTTGGGCAAGACACATTTTTTTGTGCCTTGAAAGTGAAACACAGTCTCCCCCTCCCACCCAAGTTCTGTTTCAAGTGTCAATCCAAAGACAAAAGAACCTAATATGTACTAACTTTGTCCACCTGGTTATTTATCCTTAAATACAATACATAATAACTATCATTTGTTGAGGATAAGATAAATCTCAGATGAGGTAGCAAACTTAGTGCAAGATCCTTCTACTTTATTACAATTATTTTACTACCTTTTATACTTATCTCTCCCTCACCTAATTTTACAAAGATATTGCTCAATAAAGCACTTAATAAAGCAATTAATGCATTTATTTTCCCAAGAAGCCCTAGCTCTCTTTTTGCAATTCATATTTCATTCACTTCCATATTATATAATTAAACAATTACAAGAACAAGTACAGCTGATTTAAACCAACAAACAAACCCTCTGATTATTTCACAAGCAAATATAGAGTAGGACTGGACATTTTTCTTCAGAAAGGTAGTGCTTGTCTCATCAGACCACGTGGTACTATCATAATACAATCAAACTAAAACGTAAAAGCACTAACACTGAGGGTAACCCCACCCCACCCCCACTCTGACTTTTTCCTACCATCTGGCCAGGATTCATGTGGGAAGATTTTCTCCATAGGTTAGCATTCTGTTCTTTACTGCCACGCTGGACTGTGGGGAGGGTGAGCCTCTGTTGGAGTCAGGCAGGGACAAGTTATGGTTTATGACAAGAGAACAGAGAAACACCAGGATTCGGGAGTTGGCTGACTTGTCACATACACAAGGAGGGTTGTAAGTACAAGCACAGTCAGATAAAGTGAGCAGATCTGAAGTCTTTGAAGAATGTATCCAATGATCAGGCATAGAGAATATTTCTAGAAGACTAGACACAAACCAAGAGGTATATAATCAGAAGAAGACAAAGGCAGGGTTAAATGGAAAACCACTTCAAGCCAGTGCCTTGAAGGATGAGGCACCTGAATGCCACCATTCAGTCTGCATTACTCTTTCCATACAGGGGAAGCCAATCCCTATGAAAGAAAACCCGAAGAAGCAAACAGTCAGCTCTGTGGGTAAGCTGATACAGGGGAGCAAGACACACACTGAGATATCCCCCAGTTAGATCAATAATGGTTCCCTTTCTTCCAGGGGATTTATAATACTGCATCAGTGCCCAGCTCCTTAGGCAAGACGTTCTCTAGTCTTGGTAAGGATAAGTGTCACCAGTTAAACACAGAGGAAACCATGTTTAATATTACTTTGTATATATTTGCTAAAGCTCAGAAATAGAAAGGAAATCACAGGAAAAAACATCAACATTCTCAGGAATCCAAAATGTAGGGGTATGAAAGGTTAGGGTGGTCCAAAGGAGAAAAGTTAATATCCAAACACCTGGTCTTCAGAATACTGAGAGACCTAGATAAATAACTTGTTGGACTGTAAGTTTCATCTGCATCTATGCCTCCTGTAGTCATGTTAAAACAAAGCCACAAATTCTTCCATTCTTCTCCCATCAAGAGGTGGGTCTATGTCCCCTCCACTTGAATCTGGTAGGCTGTGGCTTCTTTGACAAATAGAGTATATAGGAAGAGACACAATGTGACTTCTGAGGATAAGTCATAAAAAGCCATGGCACTTCTGCCTGATTTGCTAGAAACCTTCCTTGGGAGCCCTAACCTACCAGGTAAGAAGTTCAGCTACCCTGAGGACACGATTAAGAGGCTACATGTAGGGGCGCAGGTCAACAGACACAGCCTTTGAACCAGCCCAGGCAAGGCGCCAGATATGTGGTTCTCATCCCAGTTGAGGCCCCAAACTTTGGGGAGCAAAGACAACGCCTTGAGTGAATTCCTGACCCTTAGAAAGTATAAGATTAATAAAATGGTTGTTGTTTTATCCCACTAAGAGGGGGAAGGTACTCCATTACACAGAAAGAGATAACTGGAATGATTCCCAATACTCTGGGGCAGTAAAATACGATTTATTTATGTGCCCCCCATACCCAAGCTGCACATACTCAGGCATGCACACATTCATGATCTGCCTCTTTCCTTCTGAAGAGAAAAGAAAGCAAAATACTATTTTTGCTGAGTTTTCTCTATAATGTTTTTGCAGTTGTTACTGTTGTTATAAGAAACTACTCAGGGGTCTTAAGAACAATCATTCCTTAGGGAAATATATAACTAATTCTTAAGGAATACATTTGCTTCAAACTGGGCATGTTTGGCACCCAAAGTTTAAATTAAAAGATTATATCATTGAAACCACTAAAAGACGGGAGGCAGCACACATACACTCTAACATCTCTCTGTCTGTCTTTTTCCTGCTCTTCTCCACCTCTCAGTAGCCTTGATCAAAGATCGTCTGTCACTCCCAGTTCTGCAAGCGACAGGATGCACCCAAGTCTGATGCCTGGATTTGGAGCTGCAGAGACTTCTTACTATGAACCAAGCAGATGGAAGCCACAAATCCAAAAACTAGGGTGGAAATGGCTTTTTTGTAGAAAGGCTACTTTTAAATCATCCTATATGTCATCTTCCTATGGATCACTTTCTTACAAATATTCTCAGCAATACCTTCTAGATGACTTTTTAAGAGAAAGATGAAAATATATTTTCTTTTTAAATTTAAGCTCAAAATAAGTGATCCCCAAGAATATGAAAAAGAATGTGTGTGTATATATATATATATATATACATATATGTAACTGAATATATATATATATATATATAACTGAATCACTTGCCGTACAGCAGAAATTAACACATTGTAAATCAACTATACTTGAATAAAATAATTTTTTAAAAAATAAGTGATCCAAGACCCAGATGATTATATGTCTTTCCTTTCCCATTATATATATATATATATATATATATATATATATATATATATATATATATATATACACACTTTTTTTTTTTTTTTTTTTTTTACGGTACGCGGGGTTCTCATTGCTGTGGCCTCTCCCGTTGCGGAGCAACAGGCTCCGGACGCGCAGGCTCAGCAGCCATGGTTCACGGGCGCAGCCGCTCCGCGGCATGTGGGATCTTCCCGGACCGGGGCACGAACCCGTGTCCCCTGCATCGGCAGGCGGACTCTCAACCACTGCGCCACCAGGGAAGTCCCCTATTTTATATTTCTTGATGAAATATTTTAAAAGTAAAACGAAGATCTTTTGGCTAATTAAAAAGTTCGTATGTGGGAATAAATATTCCTAAGGTTTACTCAGAACTACCAAATGTTAAAAAATTTGTACTCTAAAAGTTGTCAATTGCTTTCCTTCTTGAATATTAGATATACTATTAAAGGAAGTTAGATTAAAAAATAATCCATGTTTCGTAAAGGATTTTATCAATATCTCTGCACCACATAAAAAGAAAATTAAATACCAGGACTCAAACACTCATAAATAAGAAAATAAATGAAGCTATTTTACTGGATTTATATTCACTGGCAAAAAAACAAAAATTCTAATGGGTTTTAAGTAGCAGCTTAGCTAAACTTAATTTGTCCACTGGTAATGGTTTTGCTAAGTCACTTCAAACAAGTCGGCTCTATGTCATGCATTCAAGGCAGGGCACATGGTGTGGCCTTTGTGGGCTGGAAACAGGCACCTCATAAGCACAGGTGAAGAGACAGGGAGGGGCAGGATATCCACAGCCCCTGCCCTGGCTCACTGGACAAGGGAAAAAGTGATGAATTCCTGTGAACATATTTTGATGCCCATGCCAACATCACTTCCCAAGCCTGAGCCATCAGAAGAAGTTGGGATTTCCTTGATTTTCAAAGTCTTCCATCCCTTGTTTTAGGATAATCCCTGAAACAAACAACATCTAAATTTCAGCAGCTTAACACAAACTTTCTTGCTCATGTAACAGTGCAGTGAGGGTGGGTGGTGGGCTCTGCTTTATGCAAAGATTCTGGGACCACAGATACTTCTCTCTAGTGACTCCACCATCTTTCCTTAGCTAGATCCTCTCCATCTGGACAGTTGACAAGTGATCAGAGAAAGAAGGGGACACCTGGTCTCATCATCTCAGCCTGGATCGTGACATTTAGAACTTCTCATGTTCCACTGGCAGGAACCATTCTCATGGCAACCACCTAGACGCAGGCTCCGCCACGTACATCAAAAAATAGGTTTCTATATTTCCCCAATTCTGTGACCTTCTTTCATTTTTTTCCACTTCCAGGGTGGCTACTTCCCTAATCCTGAGTAGAAGAATTATTAATTAAAAATCTTACATGTTGTTTTAAGATGTAGCCAGATGTGGTGGAAATATACCAACTAACATTTGATGTAGATATCATTGACATCTCAATAACTTGTTCCCATTATCTCTAAGAAAATGTAAAATTCTGGCTGAACAATTATAATGTGGCATTTAAACCTTTTCATCTACCAACCTCCAGTCTTAGAAATCATATTTAAAGTAAAACTCTCAACATGTTATGCTATTCTTAGCTCAGATAGAAAACGATGCTTATTATAGCAGCGTAACTATGGTGTTGCCATGGTTATCTACCTATTAATGATTAAACTTGCTTCCTTATGCTCGGTAGAAAGTATACTTTAAAAGTAGAAAAGAGGTTTCAGTTTACTAGCAGTCTGTAAGACCCAAAGTTCTCAAACAAAAGTTTGGATATCAGAAACCAATTCAGGCTCTGATATTCAACAGAGTTTTCTGTTGTGTCCATGGTTTGGGGTGTTTTTTTTCCCTCATCAGCTCCAGCAATCAGTCTTCAAAGGGACAAGCATTTCATGCATCATACAGTCATTATGACTTCCTGGCAAGAGAGAAACTTAGTGAGAGAAAGTATGAATTATGCAAAAATATAAATTTGTTTAAAACCCATAAAGCATAAGCAAATTGAATCTGTTTATTCTTTTCAATTATTTATGAAACCCATCCTCCTGAGTCTACATACAAAACTATCACCATAAATTACCAAAGCAATCAAAGTTTCAGAATCATTGGAACAAGAAGAATAACTAATAGTTTTTCACAGAAATGACTTTGAGATTTATAATGCAAGATACTTTTGTTTACTGTATTTTTAAAAGCACTCAAATGTTTGTAGGTATTTCCAGCTTCCAACACAGCAGATAATTCATCTCCTCACATTTATAGTCCTCACTACTGGTTTTTAGGAAGAATGAAAGCTTGGAAAAGGTGTACAAGATGTCTCTGTCCTCAGATCATTTTGTTCTGCATCAGAGGAAAAAATAATAATTATTATGTGGTAATGTTTATCTTCCTGTGCTTCTCTATTTGGTTATCCAACAGACATTTCCTGAGTGCTTCATATGATGTGCCAAGCCCTGTCCTGATGCTAGGGATACAGAAATGCACAAGACAGATATAGTTCCTATCATTATAGAGCTTTTAATAGCACAGGTAAGAAATGATGGAGGCCTAAACAAAGGCTTGTGAATGAATCACTCTCTTCTGACAACAGGATGAACCCTTAGCCTGACCTTCAAATTCTTCAGCCTATATTTTAAGCCTTCCTTGTAGGAGTATACTGTGCTTCCTCCCAACTGGTTGTCTGCATACATAATTTGGAACCAAATTCCCATGTCCAAGATCCTGTTTTCTATCTCTAAGAAGTAAATTATATCCAGATTTCAAGGCCTAACTCAAATCCCACTTTCTCCACAAAGCCTTCTCTGACTGACTGTTTTCTCTGTCCTCTGTATGCCCATAGACTTTTTTTTTTATGTTAAAAACTCATGTAGGAAAATTTACTGAGTTTATATTGTGAACCAGATATTTCACAAACTATAATAGTTTGCACTTTGAATCTTATAATGAAAAATCTCTATTTCATTGATGAGAAGACTTGAATTTCAGTGGAGATAAATAAGTTGCCCCAAGTTAGAGCTATGATTCAACTCAAGACATTATGATGAAAAATCTATGTTCTTTCCAACACATCACATTGACCCTAGTAATATATTTTTTAAATTTCTTATCAGATTATAAATTCTGTTAGGTCAAGAATCAACTTTACATATGTCTATATTTCTCTTAACATCTAAAATTAATGCTTTACCTATAGTAGACCTTGATTAAATTTTTTTCATGATAATTATAATAACAGTGCAAGATATAATATAGTAAATACCTTCTTCCTCACATGGTATATAAAATAGCAATTAGAAGAGGTCAGGAAGAAGAAAAGCATAGTGGGGTGGGGTAGTGATGAAAGGAAGCTGAGAAGCATTTCAGTTGCTGGTATCATTAAGTAAAAGCATTCATTCCAAATATGGGAAAAGTCAAGAGCAAACAGGTTGAGATGAGAATGCACAGGTTCCATCCATGGGACAGCAACTGGAAGGCTCTGATACAGTGGAAGATAGCCTAGAATGGGCAGTGGGTGTGCTAGACAAAATAAGGGTCTCCCCAAAGACATCCAGGCCCAATCCCTGAAACCTGTGAATATTGCCTTACATGGCAAAGGGAGTTTACAGCGTGATTACATTAAGGATTTTGAGAGAAGATTATCCTGGATTATCCAAATGGGCACAGTGTAAACACAAGGGGCCTTATAAAGGGATGTAAGGAGATCAGAGTTAGTAGAAAGAAATGTTGTGATGAAAGCAAGAGGTTGGATGATAAGAAAGGGTCCATAACATTTTTCACAGGACTAGAACAAAATATTTTATAATTTGTATGGAAACACAAAAGACCCCAAATAGCCAAAGCAATCTTGAGAAAGAAAAACAAAGGTGGATGAATCAGGCTCCCTGACTTCAGACTATACTACAAAGCTACAGTAATCAAGACAGTATGGTACTGGCACAAAAACAGAACTATAGATCAATGGAACAGGATAGAAAGCCCAGAGATAAACCCATGCACATATGGTCACCTTATTTTGACAAACGAGGTAAGAATATACAATGGAGAAAAGGCAGTCTCTTCAATAAGTGGAGCTAGGAAAACTGGACAGTTAACATATAAAAGAATGAAATTAGAACACTTCCTAACACCATCCATAAAAATAAACTCAAAATGGATTAAAGACCTAAACCCTAAATGTAAGGCCAGACACTATAAAACTCTTAGAAGAAAACATAAGCAGAACACTCTCTGACATAAATTACAGCAAGATCTTTTTTGACCCACCTCCTAGAGAAATGGAAATAAAATCAAAAATAAACAGATGGGACCTAATGAAACTTAAAAGCTTTTGCACAGCAAAGGAAACCATAAACAAGACGAAAAGACAACCCTCAGAATGGGAGAAAATACTTGCAAACAAAGCAACTGACAAAGGATTAATCTCCAAAATATACAAGCAGCTCATGAAGCTCAATATCAAAATAACAAACAACCCAAACCAAAAATGGGCAGAAGAGCTAAACAGACATTTCTCCAAAGAAGATATACAGATTGCCAACAAACACATGAAAGGATGCTCAACATCACTAATCATTAGAGAAATGCAAATCAAAACTACAATGAGGTATCACCTCACACCGGTCAGAATGGCCATATCATCAAAAAATCTACAAACAATAAATGCTAGAGAGGGTGTGGAGAAAGGGAACCCTCCTGAACTGTTGGTGGGAATGTAAATTGATACAGCCACTATGGAGAACAGTATGGAGGTTCCTTAAAAAACTACAAATAGAACTCCCATATGACCCAGCATATGCCACTACTGGGCATATACCCTGAGAAAACCATAACTCAAAAAGAGTCATGTGCCACAATGTTCATTGCAGCACTATTTACAATTGCCAGGACATGGAAGCAACCTAAATGTCCATTGACAAATGAATGGATAAAGAAGATGTGGCACATATACACAATGGAATATTACTCAGCCATAAAAAGAAACGAAACTGAGTTATTTGTGATGAGGTGGATGGACCTAGAGTCTGTCATACAGAGTGAAGTAAGTCAGAAAGAGAAAAACAAATACCGTATGCTAACACACATATATGGAATCTAAAAAAACGGTACTGATGAACCTAGTGGCAGGGCGGGAATAAAGACGCAGATATAGAGAACGGACTTGAGGACACGAGGTGGGAAGGGGAAGCTGGGATGAAGTGAGAGAGTAGCATTGACATATATACAGTACCAAATGTAAAATGGATAGCTAGTGGGAAGGAGCTGCATAGCACTGGGAGATCAGCTCAATGTTCTGTGACCATCTAGAGGGCTGGGATAGGGAGGATGTGAGGGAGGCTCAAGAGGGAGGGGTTATGGGGATATATGTATACTTATAGCAGATTCACTTTGTTATACAACAGAAACTAACACAATATTGTAAAGCAATTATACTCCAATAAAGGTATAAAAAAAAAAAAAAAAAGAAAGGGTCCAGAAGCTGAGGAATGCAGGTGGCCCAGGTGGCCTCTACAACCTGAAAAGACTAGGGAACAGATTCTCTCTTGAAGTAATGCAGCTCTGCCAACCCCTTGATTTTAGACTTTTGACCTCCAGAATTGGAAGAGCTTAAAGGTGTGTTGTCTTAAGTCACTCTGCTTATGGTAATTTGTTACCTTAAGAATAAAGTATCAGGAAACTTGAGGGCCAAAATAAATTATCAGGAATATCCCCTGCATGTATTGAATGTTTCTAAGACAGGGATGGAAATAAATTCCCATTTTGAAGATAAATCATGACATTACACTTATTCACATCTTTCTGAAATATTATGGTAGCAATGAGAAAGGAACACAGGGAGATGCTTGGAGATTGTCTCTGAGGAACTCAGAAAAAGGAAGGAAAATTCAAAGAGGATAACTACACTATGAGTATAAGAAGAACAATTGAAGTAACAAGGATTTACTGTATAGCACAGGGAACTATATTCAATATGGTGTAGTAACCTGTAATGGAAAATAATCTGAAAAAAAAATATATATATATATAAATGAATCACTTTGGTGTACACCTGAAACTGACATAATATTGTAAATCAACTACACTTCAATTTTTTAAAAGTATAATTGAGAGAATAAAGAATTTAGGCAGAATAGTAAGTGCTAAGGAAAACAATTAGTTAAGTGTTGCACGCATCCGAGTTTAGCATGCTGAGGTCATATTCATTAGTCAGATAAGACCTCACTACTAAAAAGAGAAAGATGACTTGGAAATAAATACTCCCAACTAACTGTGAACCCATTAAAGTAGGAATATAGTCTTTTTGTCATTACCACAAATCCAAACACAGCCAACTGCACCTAGTAGTGGTAGACATGGCTGTTAATGGGGAAAATGTCTGATCATGCTAATCAAATGTATTGTAGACACTGATTTTAAAATAGCCTCATTGGGATAAGTATCTAGTTGTAAAGATTTCTGTCTCTCTTAATTGATCTCCCCTCCTCCTCTTTCCAGTTTAGCATCTGGATTCCATGTGGCTTTGATAGGGAGGAATGCTCAGTCCTTATGCTATCTTCTGAGTCTTCATATGTCTGCTGAGCTGTGCCTTGGCCCATCAGGTCCCTGGGTGTCCTGAACTGGTCTCTGCTGAATTGAGACCATCCTATGTGGACATCTGAGTATCACTCTGGCACTGTTGCAGGTACCATGGCCTCCAGCTGCAGGATAGTGCAATCACCTCATCCTCACTCTAACCACCACATAACTCTTCCTTATCAAAGGCCTCTTGAGTTCCTCTCAACACTTCTATGTCCCTTGCTTCTTAGGGACCTTGGAATTCTCAGGTGCTTTCTCTGTATCATCCGACGTGTGCTCGATCCAGTGAAGTTGTTATGAGGCCCATCTGCGTAGGCTACCTGCCTTCGTCTTTGTTACTCAACCACTCCCACATCCTGGTGGGCATGGTAACATTCAATATGGACTTCTCTGAGAGAGAGTCAGGCAGGCTCCCTCAGGCTATACCTTTGGAAGCCCTGAATCTTCCAAATGTATCTGAGTATTTAAAAACCTCCCCTTAGCTTTTAAAACTATTGACTCTCTATGGCTTTTAAAATGTCAGATTTAAAATTAAAAGGTGAACCATGACTTCTGGGTTGTAGACAGTATCTCTTCCTTCCTTCCTTAGAGCAATAATTATTGGTCTCTGACTTAGCCTTAATGAGACTGGACCACAGGGAATGAAAAAGAAATATTTGAGCAGGGAAAATCCATTGGAAGCCATTTCAAAAGCTTTATTAATAGAGGCAGAAGAGAAAGCTGACGACGAGTGCATGGACGAGAACTGCAGGAGTAAGAAATAGACATAATAAAGGGCTGAGGGCTCAGCTGGGGAGCAGCGGCAAAGCAGGACCAGGAGAGAAAGAGGAAAGAGTGCAGACTGAAAAAAACAGTGATAGACACAGAAGGAGAACCAAGCTCTCAGAGACCCCAGGTCTAAGAGAAAAAGAACACTTCCCAAGGAGAGGAGGAGCAGAAAAGCAAAAAATTCAAGGGATCAAGGAGAATGGATATCCAAATGGGCCCCAGGATCTGACAAATGCAAGGTAACTGCTAACATCTGACAGGTGTGGATTAGGGGTAGGATTTGGAATAGGACCCAGAGATTATCCAGGTAAGGACTTCATAGGAAAATATTGTTTTCTTAGTCTGTTACTATGCCAAAAATATGAGTAAACCAGAATAGATCTTTATACACACACACACACACACACATATGTATATAAAGACTGGATATTTCTTTTTATTATCCCTATGTAAATGTCACTCATTATTAATTTCATGTTTATCCCTAAATAATCAAACTGGTATATGGCCACTCTCCTAAAGTATATCCTTTTTTATATGTGTAAAATTCACTGTCAATCATTGTTTTCTGTACATGTTACATAATTCTCCATTTCAAACACACCTAAGTTATTGTGATTTCAGAAGACAGTCATCTTAGTTCCTACTATAAAATTCCAAGAAATTCTTATTGCTCTACTGAGCTTGCTAAACATAACAACACTTTTGCTGTCCCAAGAATTGCTAAGCTTTAAGTAAGGGAAAGATGTCAATTTGGGGGTTCAAACGAAGGCCTATGCTGTAAAAACACAGTATCAATTCCAAAGGGAACTAATGAGAAAGTAGGCTATATACCATGTGTATATAAAGCTCACTTCAACAGATACTCAAAGAATTGAATTTCATACTTAAGTTACTTTTATTGTTCACTGACATATTCACTAATAATTATACTGTTTTAGTTAAGTATTTCTATGGAATTTTACAGATATAATAAATATAAATGCATAATATATATACACATATAATTTTTTAAAAAATATAGGACTTCCCTGGTGGCGCAGTGGTTAAGAATCTGCCTGTCAATGCAGGGGACATGGGTTCGAGCCCTGGTCCGGGAAGATCCCACATGTCGCAAAGCAACTAAGCCAGTGCGCCACAACTACTGAGCCTGCATTCTAGAGCTCGCGAGCCACAACTACTGAGCCCATGCGCCACAACTACTGAAGCCCGCACGCCTAGAGCCCATGCTCCGCAACAAGAAAAGCCACTGCAATGAGAAGCCCACGCACCACAATGAAGAGTAGCTCCCACTTGCCGCAACTAGAGAAAGCCCGCGTGCAGCAACAGAGACCCAATGCAGCCCCCCCAAAAATATATATATATACATATATATGTATATATATATGTATATGTGTATATACATATATATATACACATATATATATATAAAATAAAATGGCTCAGACTATAAAACTACCTGAAAGGTGGAGGGATCAACCTGGCAAATACTTAAATAAAAAGACTTATGAGTTCTAGATAAAGTGACTATAGTCAGATATTTAAGCTTTCTGAACTCCAATTTCTCCTTCTATAAAATACATATGAATACTATAAATATTTTTTAAATGATAGGCATAACACATATGCTAGAGCAAGATAAAGCATATTAATCTTAAGTGGTAATATGCTACTCTTTTTCTGTTGTTTAAATAGATCTTTATTGGAGTATAATTGCTTCACAATACTGTGTTAGCTTCTGTTGTACAACAAAGTGAATCAGCCATAGGCATACATATATCCCCATATTCCCCTCCCTCTTGAGCCTCCCTCCCACCCTCCCTAACCCACACCTCTAGGTCATCGCAAAGCACTGAGCTGATCTCCCTGTGCTATGTTGCTGCTTCCCGCTAGCTATCTATTTTACATTCGGTAGTGTATATATGTCGATGCTACTCTCACTTTGCCCCAGCTTCCCCCTTCCACCCCGTGTCCTCAAGTCCATTCTCTATGTGTACATCTTTATTCCTGCCCTGCAACTAGGTTCATCAGTACCAAATATGCTACTCTTTTACTGTTGATTTTACAAAAGTATAGAACTGAAATATAGCTAAGTCATAGAGTGAAGAATCAGCAAAATATTCCTAGATTCCTTCAGAATAATCTTCTCTCCACACAATGTAATCACTTCAGCATGTCATTCCGTTGACATATGCTCTGAATATACAGAATATCAATGAAGTCCCTGGGTCAGATTTTATAAAAATAAAAATTGAAGCTGTGATCCATTCTTTTTTCATTTATTTAATTACTGAATAAAAGCCCATCCTCCTGATCCACAGGACAGCTAGGAGTGTCAATCTCACTTCTTTTACCAAAATTGAATAAAGCCCACATGAGCCTTCACAGCAACAAATAAAAATTAGGTCTTGAACAGAAAGTATATCTGAGGGTGGATGGACTCATCCAAAGCTTGACACATTCTCAAGAGACAGGCCAGAGCACAGAAGAAGAACTTGTTACCAATTATGGCAGACAGAAAAAGTACACAAGATTTGCAGCTGATATCATCTAATTCACTGACCTGATTATGCTTCAAGAGGAGGACTCAAATTTCTGAGGTTGAAAAAGACTGAGAAAACATAATAAGCAGCTCAGTGGCCGAGGGCCTTGCTCTAACTGTCTTCTGCCCAGTGACACACGCACCTGCAGAACCACATGTGATGCAGAAACAAGCAGGTGAAGGCATGGAGTTTGGTTTTACATAATAATTTTTTTTAAAAGAAAATAAAATAGAGATTTATTTTTATGGACCTCTCATTGATGCACTCTGAACTTTAGTAGATAAACATTCATGGGTGATAATAAATAAAAGTGGTTTTCTTCTCATCAAGTGTTCAGAGGTCCCAGGGGGGAAAAACAGCAAAATATATTGTCAGAAAAATGGCAGACAACTAACTTCCTCCTTCCCAGAAAAATAATTGGTATGTGGGGGAAAACACAATGAAACACATATTAATAATGTAAAAGCTAGGTTCTAAAATGACTCTGACTTCCATCAGACAGCAAATTATTAATGATTTCCTTCTATATTGTCAGAGAAAAATCTGGGAAAGGATTCAGATGCATATTTTCTATCCATCAAATACTATTCATGTCTATTTTGCATACTAATTAGAGTTTTGCTACATTCTAGATGGAGACAGCTAATTAATTCATTTTTTTTACATGATTGTTTTCATATTTTTTTCAGTCTTTTCTCTTTGATTCAGAGTTATTCTCTCCCCAATTAAGAGCATTCTATTCTCCCAAAGATTTGCAAACCTCCAGATGGTCCTGGGAGGCTTCTATCTGGAGCTATGTTTTTATCCTTGAAACAAAGGGTGATCCAACAATTGGTTTGATTTGTTTTCTTGCTTACTTGCTTGTTTGTTTGTTTTTATAATATATTGGAGTAGTTCTTCACACTAAAGCCAACTGGATTTCCCATTTCTTCTGAACTTTTCTTCTGTTTCCTACAATCCTTTTTATTATACCTCTGTGTGTATAGCTGAAGTATTCTAAGTACTGTTTATATTAGGTGTACGAATGAGCTATAACCTTCCAAGTTACTGTCCAACAATGAGATCCTATGAAAATTTAAACTCTTCTCCCTATACTCTACTATGCCTCAAATAGCTTTCAATGTTCTCTTGATAATTTATTCTGTGTTATAAAATGAGAACTGTGGAAGCTTATGTAGCTCGAGCCTGTAACTAACATTATACACACAGAAAACAGAGCTGGGTGGAAAGGTGGGTATCATTCTATCCTTTAACCCTGGCTGAGTATCCCAACCACCAGAGTGAGCTTTAAAATACTCTGACACAGTCCCATCCAGACTTGATATTTCTCAAAACTCTTCAAATAATTATTAGTTAGGTGTTGGAAAGACCATTTTAATGTGCAGCCAGGGTTGAGAGCCACTGGTCTTATCCACCCATCATTAGCAGCCAAACTGAAGCACTGATAGACTCAATCACTAACCCACCCATGTAAAGTAAAAAGCATCAAAGAAAGGATTAGAGACCCTTGTTTTAAGTGCAGGGTTCTTTCAACTACAAGGACTATAGGATTGCAAAAGGTGTCCTGAGGAGCATAGTCTAAGGTCTGAATTTCTTTCAACTTAGCTCAGGCCAGGACCAGCTATATAACTTGCAAGGCCTAGTACAAAATAAAAAATGTGAAGCCTCTTTTTCATAAATCACTACAGCAGAAACTAACACAACATTGTAAAGCAACTATATTCCAATAAAAATTCATTTAAAAAATAATAAATAAATAAACAAGAACTTCAAAAAGTTGGCAGCAGAGATTTAAACCAAGCTCAAGGCCCTTGTAACAGCAGGGTCTGATGTTGCTGCACAGGACACACACCCATGAAGCCAACCCTGGCCCAGATTTTAAAGGTATCCTGTGTTCAGTAACAAGGTTTGTAAAAAGAAAACATGTTCTTCTACTTCCACAGTTATAAATTGGGAAACAGTGCTGAACAAGTCTTTGGTTTTGCTTTTTGTTTGTGTGCTTGTTTATTTATTTTTTTAAATGCAGGAGCTCTCAGGAGACTTCAGTGAGCTAATGTGCATGGTTACTGCTTTAGCCTGCCTCTCCGCCTGTCAAAAGCAGAATCTGCGAGACAAGGGCTTTTATTTTGGGGAGTGATCCCAGAGACCCAGAGAGGAGGAAGAGAACAGTAACACAGGGAAGGAAGAAATCACTACAAGGGTATGTTACAGGGCCAGGCACTGCGGTGGGAAACTGGGCTAGATCTCCCTGAAAGCCTCTGAAGAGCCGCATAGAATGTGTCTCAGCAGCGCTGAGGGTGGAAGAACGGAGCCTTATCCTCTGTGTCCTGTTGCCTATTGGCCAAGTGTGGCCCTGTAAGGGGTTAACCCCCTGGTCTTTCTAGATTGCACGTGAGAGTGTCAGGAGAGAGCCTGGATGCCCTGTCAGGGTGATGCCAGGTAAAGCAAAGGCTGGAGGGGCAAAGAGGCCCTGATACCTTGACCCTCCAAGCTGGGACTCAGCCAGTGGCAGCCCTAACTGATCTTAGCTAAAACTCTTTACTCTCCAGAATACCTATTAACATCTTTCTGGACACATGTGCTATCTATGGAGCACAGTTTGGAACAAAGTAGAGGAACTATTGTTACAATTAGAAATCCCTTTTCAAAGAAATCACACACTGGGAAATCCAAGTTAGGTGTTGGAAAGACCAAGGGATGATTAGAACATAGAGAATGAAAGTCTGAATCCAGCTGAAGGGCAGTAATTGTTTTGAATGTCCTCCCACAGGTATAAGCACGAGGATTCAGGCCCCCTGACTCAGCTCTGTGCCAGCTCTCCTGAAATTCTTTAACGTATATCCAGAAAGTTTTGTGTTTTTTAAACATCTTTATTGGAGTATAATTGCTTTACAATTGCGTGTTAGTTTCTGCTTTGTAACAAAGTGAATCAGCTATACATATACATATATCCCCATATCTCCTCCCTCTTGCATCTCCCTCCCACCCTCCCTATCCCACCCCTCTAGGTGGTCACAAAGCACCAAGCTGAGCTCCCTGTGCTATGTGGCTGTTTCCCACTAGCTATCTATTTTACATTTGGAGTATATATAAGTCCATGCCACTCTCTCACTTCATCCCAGCTTACCCTTCCCCCTCCCTGTGTCCTTAAGTCCGTTCTCCGTCTACGTCTTTATTCCTGTCCTGCCCCTAGGTTCTTCAGAACTTTTTTTTTTTTTTTTTAGATTCCATATATATGTGTTAGCATACAGTATTTGTTTTTCTCTTTTTGACTTACTTCACTCTGTATGACAGACTCTAGGTCCATCCACCTCACTACAAATATCTCAATTTCTTTTCTTTTTATGGCTGAGTAATATTTCATTGTATATATGTGCCACATCTTATCCAGAGAGTTTTAATAGGGCTATCATTGTTATCAATGTTATGACATCCAAGGCAGATATTTTTCAAATGAATGCTAGATGAAAAAGAAAATAGCACTTTTTGCCTGCAAACTAGTAATAGTAAAAGGTTTTAAGTGAACTTGGCTACAGCTAACAATTACACAGAGAGAAATCATTTCTTTGTTTGAGACAATTCTTAACACATGCACTCTTGGTCACTGAGACTGCTGGCAGTAATTTACAGACATATTATGAATAAATGTCTTCTTACTATATTTATTTAGCTGTGACAGCAGACTCAGAGTACTCTTAGCATTGAAAGGAAAAACTCCCTAAATATGTTTAGTGTAAGTGTCCCCATAGATGTGATACAATTAACATGCAAAAACAGAAAAAACAACAACAAAAAATCTTTATGTAACTAAGTCATAATTTCTACTTTTACTTAAGAACTCTATATGTTAATTTTCTCAAGAGCTTGCTATTTTTAAAAATTGCTTTCAAACATCTCTACATCACATCTCCCATTTTCTGTCAGCAGGGCACTATTTATTCAGTGTTGATCATGTCCAGAGCCCTGAACCTGATTGTGCATGTCAGCAGGATGTTTAAATATTTAGAAAAGCACAGAGAACTCTGTCTCTCAGGGAGGCTATACCTGAAATATCAAAATGACAAAACTTCCTGTATTGTAGAACAATTTCATAAGGTTTTCGGAAACCAAATTCATCTTAAGAGCAATTCAAATCCTTAGAAAGAATGTTCTTATCATAATTTTCAAAATGTAATTGTCTTACTCAAATGTTTATGTCATTGGAAAACATGACTTTAAATATTTAGTTTTCCATCTGTTTGAAAATATGACCACCCACAAAGGCTGTAGGCTGCCAGTTTTCCCTACATCCCTTTTTATTGCCACACTTTTTTTTTCTGCTTATAAACCTGAAAAACTTCACACAAAAACAACTCAATAGCCTAGATCTACAAAGTAAAATCACTTTAAAACCACAGTAAATGTGTATAAAAAAAAACTGCACAAGGTATTTTTTTCCACTGTTATATTATATTTAAATCTACTCTTAGATATAGTATTTCAATACAATTATTTATATGAATAGGGGTTTACAGTCTTCACATGAGCAGAAATTTTCCTGATTATAAAAGATAAAGGTCATGAAGAAAACCTTAAACATACATAGCTGAAATTTATGTCCTTTATACCTCATTTTATTTCTGTATTTCATATTTCCTCTTTGTCATATCCCTATTTGTCATTCAATAAGATAAAACAAATATGCTACAATTCTCTCTCTGAGCCTGGGTTACTCTCAACCCAGCAAATGATAAAGTTTCTGCACCTCAGTTACCTTATCTGTAAAATTAGGATGTTATACCAAATAACCACTCTTCTCTTTAAATGTAGTTTTAAAATAGGTCTTCCTGTGAAAGAGATGGCCTGAAAACCTTCCCATACATTCCAGGTTAGGACAGCAGATTGAACATTTACATATTATTCACTCCCTCTCCAAACTCCATTAAAACTACAGTAACTAAATGTTCAAAGAAAAAGAGGCTGAAGACATGAGGCGGGGTGAACAGCATGAAGTATAGGCAGATTAAGTAACTGAACCCACTGAAAGTTGACTGCAGATCCCATATTTCCCCTGATCCCATTCAGCTCCCAAAAACTCCAGCAGCTGGGCATTCACTGTCCAGGCAGAGAAACTTTCTCAAAGGAAATAACTAAGACAGTTCCCCAACAACAGACTCACTCAGGGTCAAATTTGAGGTTCAAAATCATGAATCACCATTTTATTCCTTCATGATAAATCATCACTACACAATCAAGGACTACTAAATATCTAAGCAAAATCTCGAACAAGAATGGAAGAGATCAAAGCAAACAACCTGAAAAAAAACAACTAGGAGGAAATACAATCTAGGCAACCATCACTGATAACCTCAGAGAGATAAAAGAAGATGTTGCATTCATGAAACAAGAACAGTAGGACATTTTAAGAGAAAAGAAAAAAATCTTCAAATTTAAAAATATGAGAGCAGAATTTTTTTAACCACTATTGAAAGCTTAGAAGATATTTTGAGCAAATACCCCATTAAGTAGAGCAAAAAGATAAAATAAGAAAAAAAAGAGAAGAAAATGGAAGCACTAGCTTTGATCAAGTGGGCTTTATTCCAGGGATGCAAGGATGGTTCAATATTCTCAAATCATTCAATGAGATACACCACATTAACAAAAGGAAGGATAAAAATCACATGATCACCTTAATAGTCACAGAAAAAGCATTTGACGAAATTCACCATCCACTCATGATAAAAAAATCTCATCAAAGTTGGTATAGCATGACCTTATCTCAACATAATAAAAGTAATTTATGACACACCCACAGCTAAAATCATACTGAACAGTAAGAAGCTGAAAGTGTTTCCTCTAAATTCACTCAACATAATAAACGCCATATACGACAAACCAAGAGCATACATCATTCTCAATAGTGAAGAACTGAAACATTTCCTCTAAAATCAGGAATAAGACAAGGATGTCCACTCTAACCACTATTATTCAACATAGTTTTGGAAGTCCTAGCCATGGCAATCAGAGAAGAAAAAGAAATAAAAGGAATACAAATTGGAAAAGAAGAAGTAAAACTGTCACTGTTTGCAGATGACATGTTACTATACATAGAGAATCGTAAAAATGTCACCAGAAAACTACTAGAGCTAATCAATGAAGTTGGTAAAGTTGCAGGATACAAAATTAATGCACAGAAATCTCTTGCATTCCTATACACTAATGATGAAAAATCTGAAAGAGAAATTAAGGAAACACTCCCATTTACCACTGCAACAAAAAGAATAAAATACCTAGGAATCAAACTACCTAGGGAGACAAAAGACCTGTATGCAGAAAACTATAAGACACTGATGAAAGAAATCAAAGATGACACCACCAGATGGAGAGATATACCGTGTTCTTGGATTGGAAGAATCAATATTGTGAAAATGACTATACTACCCAAAGCAATCTACAGATTCAATGCAATCCCTATCAAATTACCAGTGGCATTTTTTACAGAACAAGAACAAAAATCTTAAAATTTGTATGGAGACACAAAAGACCCCTAACAGCCAAAGCAGTCTTGAGGGAAAAAAACGGAGCTGGAGGAATCAGACTCCCTGACTTCAGACTATACTACAAAGCTACAGTAATCAAGACAATATGGTACTGGCACAGAAACAGAAACATAGATCAATGGGAAAAGATAGAAAGCCCAGAGATAAACCCATGCACCTATGTTCAACTAATCTATGACAAAGGAGGTAAAGATATACAATGGAGAAAAGACAGTCTCTTCAATAAGTGGTGCTGGGAAAACTGGACAGCTACATGTAAAAGAATGAAATTAGAACACTCCCTAACACCATACACAAAAATAAACTCAAAATGGATTAAAGACCTAAATGGAAGACTGGACACTATAAAACTCTTAGAGGAAAACATAGGAAGAACACTCTTTGACATAAACCACAGCAAGATCTTTTTTGATCCACCTCCTAGGGTAATGGAAATAAAAATAAAAATAAACAAATGAGACCTAATGAAACTTAAAAGCTTTTGCACAGCAAAGGAAACCATAAACAAGGCAAAAAGACAACCCTCAGAATGGGAGAAAATATTTGCAAATGAATCAATGGGCAAAGGATTAATGTCCAAATTATATAAACAGCTCATGCAGCTCAATATTAAAGAAACAAATAACCCAATCTAAAAATGGGCAGAAGACCTAAATAGACATTTCTCCAAAGAAGACATACAGATGGCCAAGAAGCACATGAAAAGCTCTCAACATCACTAATTATTAGAGAAATGCAAATCAAAACTACAATGAGGTATCACCTCACACCAGTTAGAATGGGCATCACCAGAAAATCTACAAACAACAAATGCTGGAGAGGGTGTGGAGAAAAGGGAACTCTCTTGCACTGCTGGTGGGAATGTAAATTGATACAGCCACTATGGAGAACAGTATGCAGGTTCCTTAAAAAACTAAAAATAGAATTACCATATGATCCAGCAATCCCACTACTGGGCATATACCCAGAGAAAACCATCATTCAAAAAGACACATGCACCCCAATGTTCATTGCAGCACTATTTACAATAGCTAGGTCATGGAAGCAACATAAATGCCCATCGACAGACGAATGGATAAAGAAGATGTGGTACATATATACAATGGAATATTACTCAGCCACAAAAAGGAACGAAATTGGGTCATTTGTTGAGACGTGGATGGATCTAGAGACTGTCATACAGAGTGAAGTAAGTCAGAAGGAGAAAAACAAATATCGTATATTAACGCATGTATGTGGAATCTAGAACAATAGTACAGATGAACCGGTTTGCAGGGCAGAAGTTGAGACACAGATGTAGAGAACAAACATATGGACACCAAGAGGGGAAAGCCATGGGGGGGTGGGGATGGAGGTGTGATGAATTGGGCGATTGGGATTGACATGTATACACTGATGTGTATAAAATTGATGACTAATAAGAACCTGTTGTATAAAAATATAAAATTAAATTAAAAAATTAAAAAAAAAAGAAGTCCCTTAAGGATGTACTTTACCACAATGAGAAAAAAAAGGCAAGAGAGAAGAAGACATGGGTTGCAGGAAACAGGAGAACAGAAATACAGAACAGTGAAGGAACACACAAGGAGGATAGAAAAGGAAGACCTAGGATTTCAGCTGTGACCAGCTGTCATAGTGTGACTTAAGAGACAAACAAGAGCTGAAATCACCAAGATAACCACTGCTACATCTTTGTAACCTGAGACAGAATGTACAGATAATCCTGACCCAGATTTTTATTCAGACTTGGCATGAGCATGTACTGATGAAGCTCTTCTACCCCACACCAGGTCCTGCTGCAGAGATTAGCTCAGGCACCCATTTCCTCCTACAGAAGGGCTATTCTCTGACCTTTCCTGAGAGCTAGAGATAGACCATGGTGAATATAGAAACATAAACAGAGCAGCCCTTTCTTGCTGACCATATTTCTGCTAGACACATAGTACCTGCCCACCAGTTGCCTTGAGTGTATGAGAGAATGTACAAACCATGACAACAGGAATATTCTATGGTATGTGGCACTTATGTGGCTCTTATCATTCATTATACAACTCAATCAATTGGAATTATTGGTTATATATTACTCTTCAGAGCTTGGTTACTACACACTCACCCTTGAAAAACTAACCTATTCTAGGGGATATTGACAAGTCAGGTTTCTAATCCTTTAAGGCTGAAGGCCAGTTTCTGATAAATTCACCAAAGAAATATTCATGAGAGGAGCTCTGTAATAGCAGCCAGACCGCCAGCTTCTCTTGATGTCTTCTGAGGGTCCCACTTCTTTTCATTTGAAACCTCATCTAATACCTACTCCATTCTTCTATCAATATCTCATCTCCATCAAAAACAATAAACCAGCCAAGCAAAAATCCTCGAGATTAGGGAAAATGGTGTAGCTCTAAATGAGACTGTTGTAAGAAATCACTTGATTTATGTTGAGTGAAAAAAAATGCATATTATGGCCACTAATAGATAAGAGAAATAAAATATATCTCTGTGAAGACTTCTTCAGACCACCAGTGTCCCCCAAACGACTGAGAATCGAAGTGTTATGAATTCTTCCTGCTCCTTGCATCAGTTAGCGTTCATGGCGGACAACCTTTCCTTACAGGAGTTAAACTTAAGTGAACGAGAGACAAAGCAGTAATTGCAATGAAAGTTTTTGCTTGTGTTTGGTTCATTTATTTCGCTTCTTTTTTTTAGTGATGAGAAAAGGGAATTGAATTTCTAGAAGAGGTGTTATTTACATCTAAAAAACAAACATGGAGAGATGGGGGAAGGCAAATAAAGGTGAATAATAAAGATGCAACAAAGATACTTTAGGAGAGTAGGATAATCAGCAGGTTCTAGAAACCAAGTTTAACGTAATAAGAAAACTTGGTCAAGAAGAAATGCCTGTCTCCTCACTGAGAGATATGATAGCAAAATTCTGATGACCTGCCTGGAAAAACTCTATTTCCAACAACTATTATTATTATTACTACTTAATCACATTTCTCCTTTTATACAGTTACAAAACATTTTACTCATTCGGCATTAGAGTCTGAGTCATTTGCTTTTATTCAACTGTATAAATGCTAGGTGTCTCCAATTTTAAATGATAGTCATAGGCATTAATTGGTAGATTATGATTTAAATAAGGCTAGTAGATATTTCAAATATTCCTCGACTTCTTTCTTTACTGTGTAAACAAAGTCGTGTTCAGAAACAAAAGCACCGGTAAAGAAAGAGGGTGAAGAAGGCTAAGTATGTTTCTAAGAACCTGTGGTCCTGGTTGCCTGGTTAGTTGCATTTCATGCGGCCCATTTACAATTGTGCATGAGATCAGCAGGCCAAGAAATGATATCAGCACACCAAGAAATAAGCTCCACCGTAGATTCTGTGAATAAAGTGATAGAGCCATTCCTGTAATACTTAGCTGAAGACAAGTACAATATGCCCCTCTTATAACAGAATCTGTTCCAATACTATGTTGATTCATGTCAGAAGGCCCTGATGAAGTCCACCTCTTGTTCCAATATTAATGAAAACAATAGAAAGGGGCTGTAAATTAGACTTGCAAAACTATTATCTGCAGTAATCAGAATTAGTTTAAAATGACAGAGACTCTATTATCTAAGGCTCTGGGGGAAAATATAAATCACAAATACATTCCCCCTTTAAGCCTCATCTATCAGAATAGATTTCATTTTTATTTTTGCATTCTATTCCTCCCCAACCCCTCCCCATTTGTCTAAAAAGTGCAGTGATGCCTTTCTCTGAGTAAGAAATATGGATGAAATATTCATAGATAATTGGAATTCTGTTGGCCAGCACCTTATTACATTCCGAGACTTACAGCAGGAACACAGTTCACTTTAAGATCAGACTCTCACGTTTCCTTAGTGGTTACTTGCTGTTCCAGTGACTATTATTCACTTGGAAGCTTAGCGTGTTTGGTCGCAATAATAATAAAGGTGTCTTAGGGCCCACTTATACATAAACTGCCCTAGTTCACACAGGTTCTCAAATAAGAACAGTCAGTTAGGGCTCTGTGGCAGGAGGGTGTGATCACCTTTCTGTCATCCAAAAGAGGAGAGTCCAGTAATAAGCTAAACATGATTAGGAATCCAAATAACACACAAAGAGAAAGAGGCTACCAGCCTTTAGTATGCTCTCATTCTGGCCTGTGAATAAGACTTTGTGTCTTCCTGTTGGTCTTTGAAAGCTACTGAGGCCATGTTAAAACCATTGACTCTCAAGCACAAAAGGTGATAGTGGTTCTCTCTATATATCAAGCTCTGATTTACTCAGGTATTCCACCTCTTTCCTTTGACATTTTCCCAGGTTTCAGCAGCAGAAGCTTTTCTATATCTCGAAAAGCTTGGGAAAAGCAAAGAAGACATATGAACTATGCTTAGTCAAAGTTTGCTTCCTAAAAACAAGTAGAAGAGCTCCTGGAGAATAGCTGCTGCTGCTTCTGACCATGGCAGCTTACTAGGGAAGATTATTCACTATTCATTATTAAACTAGCATCATCACACAACTTCTGCCTCCTGTAACAAACCCAGGTTCTCGATAACTTATCTTGGGTAGAGGCGAGAGGAGTTAAATTATGTGATTAATTATGCAAATTAACTCTGATTGTATTTTTAATGATCTATTTATAAAATAATATTTGAATTGTATTTCCAAAGAAATCACTGGGCTGGGGTACTATAAGTCTTTTTTTTTTTTTTTTTGCGGTACGCGGGCCTCTGACTGTTGTGGCCTCTCCCATTGCGGAGCACAGGCTCCGGACGCGCATGCTCAGCGGCCATGGCTCACGGGCCCAGCCGCTCCACAGCATGGGGGATCTTCCCGGGCCGAGGCACGAACCCGTGCCCCCTGCATCGGCAGGCGGACTCTCAACCACTGCACCACCAGGGAAGCCCTATAAGTCTTCTTTGGATGTAAACAAGCTAAAATCTATTTCTTACCCCGCAACTGATACAATTTCTAAGCAGTAAAGAGCCATTTAAATTCCCACTATTGCTACCGTCCTACTTCTAAAAATTCCATTTGAATTCACACATCTACAACATCTTTGGAGTAAATAAAATCATTGATTAGAAGAAAAACAGATGGCATCAATAATATAAAATAAGAATTTTCTATACACCATCTGATCTTGGGTTGATTATTAACCGTGGCTTAATTATATTACAGAATAAGATAAAGATTTTATCAGAAAGCAGGTGACCCAGAAGAAGTGTAGGAATTACCAGTGAGGATGTTTCTAAGGTAAACTATAGTTGGCAATTACAAAAATAAAAACCAAAATATTTACTCAGGGTCCACACCCTATGTGGGTAACTAGGCTATATTTGAGAGTGTTGGGGAGATATAATTAAAAATTCAAATCTCCCAGCCCAGAAATTCTCTTCACAAAGGTAGTAGAGAAAGACAATACTTTGTCCAGAGAAGAAACAAATTTCTCATATTTTTATAACAAGAGGTAGTTTTGCAACTTGGATCAAGATGCCCACAGCAGTTGGTGTCCTACCCTCCCTCAGAAACAGAGGAGAAGCTGTTTGATGTCTATATTTCAAAGAGATGGGTCATAATGCTGACAAAAAGCCTATCTAGTCTCCAAAAGGATATACATACTTTTCAAAGAGATGAAAAAGTACTTCGAATTTTCTAAAGTAAATGCTCTAAGAAAAACAAGGAGGGAGAAGTTTCTTCCCTTATTTCCAATAAAATTAAGCACTTTATTTTTAATTTTTATTTGTCCCTAAAAGAATAATTCTCAACCTAAACTCCAATTTTTTCCAGTATCTTCTTTCTATCATACAGATCTCAATTTTGCTCTGCAAGTCACATGTCTTCATCCCTTCCCATTCAAACATTTGCAATGTTCATTTGCATTGGGGCTTTTATGCTGCATGGCAAAACGCAGCAGCTGGCAGTTGCCAACAGGAAGAAGGATAATGTAGTCATATACTCACAGACTGGGCAAAGGATTTGTTGTTGGTGTGTCCCACATGTAGTTGGAACCCAAGTCTGTAGAGTGTTCCACGTGTTGGGGAAATATAATTAAAAACAAAATCTCTTCCCAGCCTAGAAAACCTCTCCACAAAGACTAAAGAGAAAGAAAACAACTTTATTATTGAATAAGCTTTAACGAGGATGCAATGCTCATCACAGGCAAAAGAGAATGCCATGACAGAAAAAAAAAAACTTAAGTCTTTCATACTTTTATATAGCTAAGTGGATACAACCCAGGACATTCATGTTTTCAATATAAAGTTGCTAATTTTCTCTTATCTTTATGACTGGAGGTAGAGTTCACAATTTGGAGTCAGGTGACAGCTGAAGTTAGGCTCATAATCTCCCAAAAGACTGGGAGATCGGGCAGCAGGCAGTCTCTTCCTTGATAACACAGTCCAGAGAGATGGCTTTCAGGTCCTGCAGGGAACATTCTTAAATTGTGAAGCTAGCAAGAGGCTTATTTAGCATTTTACCTTTCACAAGAAGGTGAAGAAACTGGAGGGAAGGGGTGCATAGCATATCTAGGGAGGCTGGACATGAGATTTCACAAAGAACCTCACGCCCAAGCTTGGCAAAGAAGCAGTGAACTCTCATGCCTTTGAAGGATTTTGTGAGCTTGGAAAATGTGCATATCAAAGGTGACCAGTGAAGACTGGAGACCATTGTGCTCTTTCCTAAATGTCTGGCATAAGTTAAGATTCTTACTATCATTGTATGACTGTAGATAAAAGGAGGAAACTTTTTGTTCATGACTCTGATTAAATTTCTTGTGAGCCAGGGATGGGAAGAAAGTAACCCAAAGCAGTGTTACCGTACTTTTTAAAAATAGTGAAACGTGACATTCTCACACTAAATGTGGAGTATTCAAATCTGCCACATTTACTTATTGCTTATTATATATCAGTCACTGTTCCATGTAAACAAGACCATGAAATTTCCATCATCACGGAAATTACAATGTATTAGGAGAATCAAACAAGGAAACAGCTGATTATAATCAAGATGGATAAGTTATAAAATGAGAAGTATAGGATGCTATGGATGTTACCTGAGATCCACATTTGGGGTGTTAAGGAAGGTTTCCAGATGTAGAAAAGTCTAAACTGAGACTCAAAAGAATAGGAATTATTACCTGTAAGTATAACAACCTAAAGGTACAATACAATAATGGATTTTAAAAGATGACCTTCAGATTAAAAAGCTTTTAATTCTCCAAAATTATTTTTACTAAAATAAGGAAGTGTGGGCTAGATCTTAGAAAGAATTCCACCCAATTTTTTTTTTTTTTTTTTTTTTTTTGCGGTACGCGGGCCTCTCACTGCTATGGCCTCTCCCGTTGCGGAGCACAGGCTCCGGACGCGCAGGCTCAGCGGCCATGGCTCACGGGCCCAGCCGCTCCGCGGCATGTGGGATCTTACCAGACCAGGGCACAAACCCGTGTCCCCTGCATCGGCAGGTGGACTCTCAACCACTGCGCCACCAGGGAAGACCAACCCAAATTTTTATGCTTCAAAGGGGAAACCTTTCAATATCCAGAACATGCTTTTCTTTATGATATCTCACTTCCTTAACAATGTCAACGTGTTCCTTTATGTGTTTTCTGAACTTCAGATATGACTGCTAAGCCTTCAGGAAAAGTTCAAAGCATTACTTAGCACAAAGAGAAGACCAGTTACTGATTATGATTTTTCCATATTCTTTCATCCTTTATTCAACCAATTTCAATTATTTGCTTATAATACCTGGGTCCTCCACCCAGGTGTTTATCCTGTCACCCCTTTTCCTCCAAGGTGCCGGGGATAACAAAATAAAAAATGGTGAGTCCTTCCCTTCAAGGAGCTCACAGTCTAACTGAATAGCCAGTATAGAAAGAAATAATTATATTACCTACAGTGATTGACACTTCCCAAAGTCACACTATAATACAGTTACATGCAGGCTCTAACATCTTTCCATCATCAGGAGACAGGAACAGAAGCTTTAACAATTGACCAGAGATTGGTTCAAGATGGAGGAGGAGAAGGACATGCGCTCGCTCCCTCTTGCAAGAACACCGGAATCACAACAAACTACCGAACAATCATCAACAGGAAGACACTGGAACTCACCAAAAAAGATACCCCACATCCAAAGACAAAGGAGAAGCCACAATGAGATGGTAGGAGGGGTGCAATCACAATAAAATAAAATCATATAACTGCTGGGTGGGTGACTCACAAACTGGAGAACACTTATACCACAGAAGTCCACCCACTGGAGTGAAGGTTCTGAGCCCCACGTCAGGTTTCCGAACCTGGGGGTAGGGCAACGGGAGGAGGAATTCCCAGAGAATCAGACTTTGAAGACTAATGGGATTTGATTGCAGGACTTCGACAGGACTGGGAGAAACAAAGACTCCACACTTGGAGGGTGTACACAAAGTAATGTGTGATCAGGACCCAGGGGAAGGAGCAGTGACCCTATAGATGCAGAACCAGACTTACCTGCTAGTGTTGGAGGGTCTCCTGCAGAGGCAGCAGGTGGCTATGGCTCACCGTGAGAACAAGGACACTGGCGGCGGAAGTTCTGGGAAGTACTCCTTTGCGTGAGCCATCCCAGAGTCTGTCATTAGCCCCAACAAAGAACCGGGGTAGGCTCCAGTGTTGGGACACCTCAGGCGAAACAACCAACAGGGAGGAAACCCAGCCCCAACCATCAGCAGACAAGTGCATTAAAGTTTTACTGAGCTCTGCCCACCAGAGCAACACCCAGGTCTACCCACCACCAGTCCCTCCCATCACGAAACTTGCACAAGCCTCTTAGATAGCCTCATCCACCAGAGGGCAGACAGAAGAAGCAAGAAGAACTACCATCCTGCAGCCTGTGGGGGAAAAAAACCACATTCACAGAAAGATAGACAAGATGAAAAGGCAGATGAAGGAACAAGATAAAACCCCAGAAAAACAACTAAATGAAGTGGAGATAGGCAACCTTCCAGAGAAAGAATTCAGAATAATGATAGTGAAGATAATCCAGGACCTCAGGAAAAGCATGGAGGCAAAGATCAAGAAGATGTAAGAAATGTTAAACAGAGATCTAGAAGAATTAAAGAACAAACAAACAGAGATGAACAATACAATAACTGAAATGAAAAATACACTAGAAGGAATCAATAGCAGAATAACTGAGGCAGAAGAACGGATAAGTAACCTGGAAGACAGAATGGTGGAATTCACTGCTGCAGAAAAGAATAAAGAAAAAAGAAAGAAAAGAAATAAAGGCAACCTAAGAGATCTCTGGGACAACATTAAATGCAACAACATTCACACTACAGGGGTCCCAGAAGGAGAAGAGAGAGAGAAAGGACCTGAGAAAATATTTGAAGAGATTATACTGAAAAACTTCCCTAACATGGGAAAGGAAATAGCCACCAAGTCCAGGAAGCACAGAAAGTCCCATACAGGATAAACCCAAGGAGAAACACACCAAGACACATAATAATCAAATTGGCAAAAATTAAAGACAAAAAAAAATTACTGAAAGCAGCAAGGGAAAAATGACAAATAACATACAAGGGAACTCCCATAAGGTTAAAAGCTAATTTCTCAGCAGAAACTCTACAAGCCAGAAGGGAGTGGCATGATATACTTAAAGTGATGAAAGGGAAGAAGCTACAACCAAGATTACTCTACCCAGCAAGGATCTCATTCAGATTTGATGGAGAAATCAAAAGCGTTACAGACAAGCAAAAGCTAAGAGAATTCAGCCCCACCAAAGCAGCTCTACAACAAATGCTAAAGGAACTTCTCTAGGTGGGAAACACAAGAGAAGAAAAGGACCTACAAGAACAAACCCAAAACAATTAAGAAAATGGTAATAGGAACATACATATTGATAAATACCTTAAATGTGAATAGATTAAATACTCCAACCAAAAGACACAGGCTTGCTGAATGGATACAAAAACAAGACCCATATATATGCTGTCTACAAGAGACCCACTTCAGACCTAGGGACACATACAGAATGAAAGTGAGGGGATGGAAAAAGATATTCCATGCAAATGGAAATCAAAAGAAAGCTGCAGTAGCAATACTCATATCAGATAAAATAGACTTTAAAATAAAGAATGTTACAAGAGACAAGGAAGGACACTACGTAATGACCAAGGGATCAATCCAAGAAGAAGATGTAACAATTATAAATATATATGCACCCAACATAGGAGCACCTCAATACATAAGGCAACTATTAACAGCTATAAAAGAGGAAATTGACAGTAATCCGCTAATAGTGGGGGACTTTAACACCTCACTTACACCAATGGACAGATCATCCAGACAGAAAATTAATAAGGAAACACAAAATTTAAATGACATAGTATGCCAGATAGATTTAATTGATATTTATGGGACATTCCATCCAAAAACAGCAGATTACACTTTCTTATCAAGTGCATACGGAACATTCTCCAGGACAGATCACATCTTGGGTCACAAATCAAGCCTCAGTAAATTTAAGAAAATTGAAATCATATCAAGCAACATTTCTGACCACACTGCTATGAGATTAGAAATCACAAAAACACAACACATGGAGGCTAAACAATACATTACTAAATAACCAAGAGATCACTGAAGAAATCAAAGAGGAAATCAAAAAATACCTAGAAACAAAAGACAATGAAAATACAATGATCCAAAACCTATGGAATGAGGCAAAAGCAGTTCTAAGAAGAAAGTTTATACCTATACAAGCCTACCTCAAGAAACAAGAGAAATCTCAAATAAATAATGTAACCTTATGCCTAAAGTAACTAGAGAAAGAAGAACAAACAAAACCCAAAGTAAGCAGAAGGAAAGAAATCATAAAGATAAGAGCAGAAATAAATGAAATACAAACAAAGTAAACAATAGCAAAGATCAATAAAACTGAAAGCTGGTTCTTGGAGAAGATAAACAAAATTGATAAACCTTAGCCAGACTCATCAAGAAAAAGAGGGAGAGGACTCAAATCAATAAAATTAGAAATGAAAAAGAAGTTGCAACAGACACCACAGAAACACAAAGCACCCTGAGAACACTAAAAGCAGCTCTATGCCAATAAAATGGACAAGTTGGAAGAAATGGACAAATTCTTAGAAAGCTATAAACTTCCAAGACTGAACCAGGAAGAAACAGAAAATATGAACAGACCAATCACAAGTAATGAAATTGAAACTGTGATTAAAAATCTTCCAACAAATAAAAGTCCAGAACCAGATGCTTCACAGGTGAATTCTATCAAACATTTAGAGAAGAGCTAACACCCATCCTTCTCAAACTCTTCCAAAAAGTTGCAGAGGAAGGAACACTCCCAAACGCATTCTATGAGGTCACCATCACCCTGATACCAAAACCAGACAAAGATACTACAAAAAAAAAAATTACAGACCAATATCACTGATGATATAGATGCACAAATCCTCAACAAAATACTAGCAAACATAATCTAGCAACACATTAAAATGATCATACACCATGATAAAGTGGGATTTATCCCAGTGATGCAAGGATTCTTCAATATACACAAATAAATCAATGTGATACACCATTTTAACAAACTGAAGAATAAAACCCATATAATCGTCTCAACAGATGCACAAAAAGTTTTGAGAAAATTCAACACCCGTTTATGATAAAACCTCTCCAGAAAGTGAGCATAGAGGGAACCTACTTCAACATAACAAAGGCCATATATGACAAACCCACAGCCAACATCATTTTTTTTTAATTTTTTTTAATTTTTCATTTTAACGTCTTTATTGGAGTATAATTGCTTTACAATGGTATGTTAGTTTCAGCTTCACAACAAAATGAATCAGTTATATATATATACATATGTTCCCATATCTCTTCCCGCTTGCGTCTCCCTCCGTCCCACCCTCCCTATCCCACCCCTCCAGGTGGTCACAAAGCACCGAGCTGATATCCCTGTGCTATGCGGCTGCTTCCCACTAGCTATCTACCTTACGTTTGGTAGTGTATATATGTCCATGCCTCTTTCTCGCTTTGTCACCGTTTACCTCTCCCCCTCCCCATAGCCTCAAGTCCATTCTCTAGTAAGTCTGTGTCTTTATTCCTGTTTCACCCCTAGGTTTTTCATGACATTTTTTTTCTTAAATTTCATATATATGTGTTAGCATACGGTACTTGTCTCTCTCTTTCTGACTTACTTCACTCTGTATGACAGACTCTAGGTCTATCCACCTCATTACAAATAGCTCAATTTCGTTTCTTTTTATGGCTGAGTAATATTCCATTGTATATATGTGCCACATCTTCTTTATCCATTCATCCGATGACAACATCATTCTTAATGGTGAAAAACTGAAACCATTTCCACTAAGATCAGGAATAACACAAGGTTGCCCACTCTCACCACTATTATTCAACATAGTTTTGGAAGTTTTAGCCACAGCAATCACAGAAGAGAAAGAAATAAAAGGAATTCAAATTGGAAAAGAAGAAGTAAAACTGTCACTGTTTGCAGATGACATGATACTATACATAGAGAATCCTAAAGATGCCACCAGAAAACTACTAGAGCTAATCAATGAATTTGGTAAAGCTGCAGGAGACACAATGCACAGAAATCTCTTGCCTTCCTATACAATAATGATGAAAAATCTGAAAGAGAAATTAAGGAAACACTCCCATTTACCACTGCAACAAAAAGAATAAAATACCTAGGAATCAACTTACCTAGGGAGACAAAAGACCTGTATGCAGAAAACTATAAGACACTGATGAAAGAAATTAAGGATGATACAAATAGATGGAGAGACATACCATGTTCTTGGATTGGAAGAATCAATATTGTGAAAATGACTATACTACCCAAAGCAATCTACAGATTCAATGCAATCCCTATCAAACTACCACTGGCATTTTTCACAGAACTAGAACAAAAAATTTCACAATTTGTATGGAAACACAAAAGACCCCGAACAGCCAAAGCAATCTTGAGAACGAAAAAGGGAGCTGGAGGAATGAGGCTCCCTGACTTCAGACTATTACTACAAAGCTACAGTAATCAAGACAGTATGGTACTGGCACAAAAACAGAAATATAGATCAATGGAACAGGATAGAAAGCCCAGAGATAAACCCACGCACATATGGTCACCTTATCTTTGATAAAGGAGGCAGGAATGTACAGTGGAGAAAGGACAGCCTCTTCAATAAGTGGTGCTGGGAAAACTGGACAGGTACATCAAAAGTATGAGATTAGATCACTCCCTAACACCATACACAAAAATAAGCTCAAAATGGATTAAAGACCTAAATATAAGGCCAGAAACTATCAAACTCTTAGAGGAAAACATAGGCAGAACACTCTATGACATAAATCACAGCAAGATCCTTTTTGACCCACCTTCTAGAGAAATGGACATAAAAACAAAAATAAACAAATGGGACCTAATGAAACTTCAAAGCTTTTGCACAGCAAAGGAAACCATAAACAAGACCAAAAGACAACCCTCAGAATGGCAGAAAATATTTGCAAATGAAGCAACTGACAAAGGATTAATTTCCAAAATTTACAAGCAGCTCATGCAGTTCAATAACAAAAAAACAAACAACCCAATCCAAAAATGGGCAGAAGACCTAAATAGACATTTCTCCAAAGAAGATATACAGACTGCCAACTAACACATGAAAGAATGCTCAACATCATTAATCATTAGAGAAATGCAAATCAAAACTACAATAAGATATCATCTCATACCAGTCAGAATGGCCATCATCAAAAAATCTAGAAATAATAAATGCTGGAGAGGGTGTGGAGAAAAGGGAACACTCTTGCACTGCTGGTGGGAATGTGAATTGGTACAGCCACTATGGAGAACAGTATGGAGGTTCCTTAAAAAACTACAAATAGAACTACCATATGACCCAGCAATCCCACTACTGGGCATATACCCTGAGAAAACCATAATGCAAAGAGTCATGTACCAAAATGTTCATTGCAGCTCTATTTACAATAGCCCAGAGATGGAAACAACCTAAGTGCCCATCATCGGATGAATGGATAAAGAAGATGTGGCACATATATACAATGGAATATTACTCAGCCATAAAAAGAAACGAAATTGAGCTATTTGTAGTGAGGTGGATGGACCTAGAGTCTGTCATACAGAGTGAAGTAAGTCAGAAAGAGAGAGACAAATACCGTATACTAACACATATATATGGAATTTAAGGGAAAAAAATGTCATGAAGAACCTAGGGGTAAGACAGGAATAAAGACACAGACCTACTGGAGAACGAACTTGAGGATATGGGGAGGGGGAAGGGTGAGGTGTGACAAAGCGAGAGAGAGGCATGGACATATATACACTACCAAACGTAAGGTAGATAGCTAGTGGGAAGCAGCCGCATAGCACAGGGATATCAGTTCGGTGCTTTGTGACCACCTGGAGGGGTGGGATAGGGAGGGTGGGAGGGAGGGAGATGCAAGAGGGAAGAGATATGGAAACATATGTATATGTATAACTGATTCACTTTGTTATAAAGCAGAAACTAACACACCATTGTAAAGCAATTATACCCCAATAAAGATGTTAAAAAAAAATAGAAATTCAATGTATTAGTCACAAACCAGTAGAGAGAAAATAGAAAGTTAGGAAACTAGCTCAATCTGACATAAGGAAAAATGCAAAGAAAATTCATAGTAAATAGAAAGTGCTATTTGTTATAGCATAAACAAATAAAGTGGCATAAATAAATCTAAATATATTAGTAACTTTATAAAAATGGAATAAAATTCCATTTAAATGGCAGATTCTTCAAATTGGATTTTAAAAACTTAAAATCTGGCTATGTGCAGTTTATAAGGAATATACCTAAACCATAATAATACAGAAAGATTGAAAATGAAGTAGTAAAAAACATATACCAGACAAATAACCAAAAAAGAGGGTGGATTTATTCACAGTCATTTGAAACTGAGTTTAAAGCAAAAATCATCATTAGGAGTAAGAAGAGTCAGTATATAAAAGAGCAATTCACCAGGATGACACATCAGTTCTAAACTTTTATAAACCTAACATATTTCCAATTATAAAAAGTAAAAATGTACAGAACTATAAGGATATATTTGAAAATCTGCAATTATATTGGGGAAATTTCTCTTAATAATAATAGTTAATACATATAGTATTCAGTAGGATTAGTATTTTGGACACTATTCTAAGCTCTGTAAATGTACATTAATTCACTTACTCCAGTTCAGCATGTTCACTTAGATGTCTGATAGACTCTTGATCTAAACACTCAAAATCAAACTCCTGATCCACCCCCCCACACCAACATTTGCCCCATCCACAGCCTTCCTTGTCTTAATACTGACGCTCCATTTTTCCAATCCCCTGGCCCAAAGCCTGGAGTGATTTTTGTTCCTCATTTCCTTTTATACCCCATATCCAAAAGATCAGGAAGTCCTATTGGTCCTGTCTTCAAAGTATATCCAACCATCTCTCACCCACTCCTCTGCTACCCTCTAGTCCAAGCCACTACCATCATTTGCCTACATTTTTTCAGTAACCTTGTAACTAGTCTCCTTGATTCCATCCTCTCCCCCATATTATTCTGTTCTCATCACAGTAGCTAGGGCAATTCTTTTAAAATGTATGTCAGATCACATCATCCCTCTGCTCAAAATCCTCTAACTTCTCTTTTTACTTACAGTGAATATCAAAGCTGCTCACAATGGTTTATGAGGCTCTGCAGATGTAACCCCTTCAACCCCCCAGACCACTTACTCTACCATGCTCTTCTCTGCTCACACCTTTCCACAAAACTGTGGAAGCCCATGCCATTCCAAGCATACTCTGGTCCTGGGGCTTTTGCAATTTCCTCTGCTTGAAACACTCTTGACCCAGATATCAGCATGGCAAGATTCCTCACTTCTTCCAGGTCTCTATTCAGATACCATCAACTTGATGAGGCTTAGCCTGACCTCTCTATTTAAAATAGAAACCTACCTCCCACCTCATTCTCCTCTGCTCTATTATTTGCATGGCACTTATCTTCTAAGATACTATATAATTTACTTATTTATTTTCTGTCTCTCCCTCAAGAGAATATAAGCTGTAGTGGGGGAAGGGAATTTTTGTATATTTTATTCACTTGTGTGTTACATATGGCAAGAACATAACTGGCACAAAATGGACAGCCAATAAATATTTGTTGAACGAGTAAATGTATGAGTGCTCGAAAAAATCACTAGAGGTAGATGCCATTACTTTTCATCCCAATATTACAGATGAAAAAACTGAGGCACAAATAGGTTAAGTAATTTGTCCAAGTCCTCACAGTTAGAAAATGACAGAATAGGGATTTGCTTCTGTTTTCTCCCACATGTTTTTTGAAATTTATATCCTATATAACACCCAATTATTTCTCCTTAGCAATTGAGAAATCAAGCCATAATAACAACAATAACAACAAAACATGAGTAGTCTGGGATATCTGAATCACAAAGTAAACATACTTGACATGTATACAACTTCATTCCCAGCAGAGAATTCACTTCTTTTTCAAGTATATTAACATATTTACAAACACAAACCATGTTAAACAGCAAAAGATAATATAACACAAAGATTCGATATAATACAGATATTATTTTACTTCAAGTTCAATAAAACTAGAAATCAATAAATTAAAGATTGCTTTTTAAAAGATAGTATACAGATGGAACCTAAAAACCACACTTCTGAATAATTCATGGGTTAAAAATCATAGTAGGAATTTAGATCAGAATGAAACATAAAAAGCACTAGATAACAAATGTAGCTACTCCCAGAAATTTAGTTATTTTTAATGCCTATGTTTAAATGTATGTTAGAAAACAAGAAAGGCCACAAATATGTGAGCTAACAATTTGTTCTCAAGAAGCTAGAAACAGTTGCAACAAATACACACCAAAAAAAAAAACTATATAAAACAGGAAATAAAGATTAGAATAGAAAGTAATAAAAAAGAAAACAAAGCAAAGTAGATGTGATTCACAAAAGTTAGAGTTAACTCTTTGGAAATGCTGTAAAATAGACGAGTTGCTGGTAGGACAAAGAAAATAAAAATGGTAAAAAGTAAACAGTGTCAGGAAGAAAGCAGGAGGAATAATAACAGACAGAATAGGGATTTTTTTTAACATGAAAAATAAAATGAATAATTCTATGCCAATTAATTTTAAAACTTGGGCAAAATTGATAAAATTTATAGGGAAATATGAATTACCAAAACTAACATAAGAAGAAACACAAAATTTTAATAGATTTATAACCATTTAAAAATTGGTGTCTATGGCTTAAAATCTACCTGAAAAATCAAAAGGGGAAAAAACTTGCTGTGACCAAAAAAACTTACATACATACTCCCCAAAACTATCAACAGTCATAGTATCTCTAATACCAACAGTTTCAAAGAACAGAAAATGAGGGAAATTTCCCTAACTTATTTTATGTGGCTAGTATGATCTTGACATGAAAACTGGGAAAGAACAGTACAAAAAAGGAAAACTAGAGGCTAATCTCACTTATGAGCAAAAAGATAAATATTCTAAATAAAATATTAGCAAACCAAGCCAAGGATTATGTGTGTGTGTGGTATATGAAAAATCTAAGTAGAGATTTTGCAGAAGTCATGCAGGTTTACCATTAGAAGATGGATTGGGAGAGGATTCAGAGAAGATGGTGGAGTAAGAGGCACCAAGCACATGTCCCTCTGCTAAGACAACAATTGCAATGGCAAAATATGATGTAACTATTTTGGAACTCTGGAGTCAATTGAAGACTTGTAACTTCCAGGGGAAGGCTTGGATGGTAAATTACAGTTAATTTTGGTTAATTTCAGCTCTTAGTACAGTAGCAGCCACCCATATCCCACCCCTTAGCCACATGGTAGGCAGCTCTGCATGAATTCCTGGAGTAGCTTGCAGCAGATTATGGAAATCAGAGTGGGCAAAATGGATCCTGCCCTCCAACTATCGGGAATCTTGGCTCTAATTGATGACTGCTGCTTCTGATCACAGAGGTGCAGACAGAGAGATGGGCAGCCATTGTTGTTGTAAAACCTCCCTCCCATTGTTGCAAGCCCCCCTCCTCTAGCTGAAGTGACAGAAATTATTAAGTCTGAGGAACAAAAAGAAACAAGATTGATGAAAAGTGAACAGAGAATAAGGGACACTATCAAGCAGACCAACATATGCCTTGTGGAGGACCCAGAAGGATAAGAAAGAGAGAAAAGGGGAGAGAGAACATTTGAAAAAATGCTTGAAAACTTCCCAAATTTGATAAAAGACATGACTATAAACAACCAAGAATCTCAATGAACTCGAAGTAAGATGAACTCAAAAAGATCCACGCTGAAACACACTGTAATGAAACTTGCCAAAGATAAAGAGAGAATCTTGAAAGCATCACAAAAAAAGAGACTTACCACATACAAGTGATCTTCAATAAGACTATCAGCAGATTTCTCAACAGAAACTTTGGAGACCAGAGGTAGTGAGTTGATACAGTCACAGTGCCAAATGAAAAAAAAACCAAAAACTGTCTAACAAGAATCCTGTATCTGGCAAAACTGTCCTTCAAAAATGAGGGAGAAATTAAAACTTTCCCAGATAAACAAAAGCTGAGAGAGTTCATTACCATTTGTCCTGCCCTGAAAGAAACACTCAAGGGAATCCTGGACTGTGAAATGAAAGGACACTAGACAGTAATTTGAAGCCATATGGAGAGACAAATGTAGAAAACAAAAACTTGAGTTATAAACCACACTTACAATAACACTAGTTTTTTAATGCCCATGTATATACCTTTACTGAGATCTTTAAAAGACTAATAGATTTTTTAAAGTTTAGTCTAAATGCTAGTATTCTTGTAACTTTGACTTGTAACTCCAAATTTGGTTTTATAAATAACTTAAGAGACTGATGCATTTAAAAGAATAAGAAGTCTATATTTGGGGACACACAATGTATAAAAATGTAATTTTGTGACATAAACAACTGAAAGTGGTGGTGATGGAGCTGTAAGGGAGCGGTTTTGTATGTTATTGAAGTTTGCAGCTATTAATTCAAATTTGACTGTTATAACTTTAGGGCGTTAGATGTAATTCCCATGGTAATCACCAAGAAAATAACTACAGAATATACACAAAAGAAAATGAGAAAGGAATTTAAAATTTTCACAACAAAAAAATCAACTAAACACAAAGGAAGAAAGTAATGCAGAAAATGAAGGATGAATCTCAATGCTAAGACCTAGCTCCACTCAACAACCAGCAAGCTACAGTGGCTGGACACCCTTTGCCAAACAAATAGCAAGACAGTAACACAAACCCACCCATTAGCAGAGAGGCTGCCTAAAATCATAAGTTCACAGACACCCCAAAATACACCATCAGATACAGTCCTGCCCACCAGAAAGAGATCCAGCTTCATCCACCAGACCACAGGCACCAGTCCCCTCCACCAAGAAGCCTACACAACATACTGAACCAAACTTACCCACAGGGGGCAGACACCAAAAACAATAGGAACTACAAACCTGCAGCCTGCAAAAAGGAGACCCTAAACACAGTAAGTTAACCAAAATGAGAAGACAGAAAAAATACACAGCAGATGAAGAAGCAATGTAAAAACCCACCTGGCTGGGGCTTCCCTGGTGGCGCGGTGGTTGAGAGTCCGCCTGCCGATGCAGGGCACATGGGTTCGTGCCCTGGTCTGGGAGGATTCCACGTGCTGCGGAGCAGCTGGGCCCGTGAGCCATGGCCACTAAGCCTGCGCATCCGGAGCCTGTGCTCCGTAACGGGAGAGGCCATGACAGTGAGAGGCCTGTGTACCGCAAAAATAAATAAATACATAAATAAAATAAAAATTAATAAAATAAAAACCCACCCAGCCAAACAAATGAAGAGGAAATAAGCAGTCCACCTGAAAAAGAATTCAGAGTAATGAGAGTAAAGATGATACAAAATCTTGGAAATAGAATGGAGAAGATACAATAAACGTTTAACAAGGACCCAGAAGAACTACAAAGCAAACAAAAAATGATGAACAACAAAATAAATGAAATTAAAACTTCTCTAGAAGGAATCAACAGCAGAATAACTGAGGCAGAAGAATGGATAAGTGACCTGGAAGATAAAATAGTGGAAATAACTACTGCAGAGCAGAATAAAGAAAAAATATTGAAAAGAATTGAGGACAGTCTCGGAGATCTCTGGCACAACATTAAACACATCAACATTCTAATTATAGGGGTCCCAGAAAAAGAAGAGAAAAAGAAAGGGACTGAGAAAATGTTTGAAGAGATTACAGTTGAAAACTGTAAGGAAATAGTTAAGTCCAGGAAGTGCAGAGAGTCCCATACAGGATAAATCCAAGGAGAAACATGCCAAAACACATAATAATCAAACTATCAAAAATTAAATATGAAGAAAAAATATTAAAAGCAGCAAGGGAAAAACAACTAATAACATACAACAGAATCCCAAAAACATTAACAGCTGATCTTTCAGCAGAAACTCTGCAAGCCAGAAGGGAGGGGCAGACATATGTAAAGTGATGAAAGGGAAGAACCTACAACCAAGGTTACTCTACCCAGCAAGGATCTCATTCAGATTCGATGGAGAAATTAAAGCCTTTAAAAACAAGCAAAAGATAAAAGAATTCAGCACCACCAAACCAGCTTTACAACAAATGCTAAAGGAACTTCTCTAGGCAGGAAACACAAGAGAAGGGAAACACTTACAAAAACAAATCCAAAACAATTAAGAAAATCGTAATAGGAACATACGTATCTATAATTACCTTAAATGTAAATGGATTAAATGCTCCCACCAAAAAACATAGACTGGTTGAATGGATACCAAAACAAGACCCATATATATATGCTCTCTACAACAGATCCACTTCAGACCTAGGCAAACATACAGACAGAAAGTGAGGGGATGGAAAAAGATATTCCATGAAAATGGAAATCAAAAGAAAGCTGGAGGGGTTTCCCTGGTGACACAGTGGTTGATAGTCCAACTGCTGATGCAGGAGACATGGGTTCGTGCCCCGATCCAGGAAGATCCCACATGCCGTGGAGCAGCTGGGCCCGTGATCCATGGCCACTGAGCCTGTGCGTCTGGAGCCTGTGCTCCACAACGGGAGAGGCCACAACAGTGAGAGGCCTGCGTACCGCAAAAAAAAAAAGAAAGCTGGAGTAGCAATTCTCATATCAGACAAACTAGACTTTAAAATAAAGACTATTACAAGAGACAAAGAAGGATAATACATAATAATCAAGGGATCAATCCAAAAATAAGATATAACAATTGTAAATATTCATGTACCCAATATAGGAGCACCTCAGTACTTAAGGCAAATGCTAAGAGCCATAAAAGGGGAAATCAACAGTAACACAATCATAGTAGGGGACTTAAACACCCCACATTCACCAATGCACAGATCATCCAAAATGAAAATAAATAAATAAACACAAGCTTTAAATGATACATTAAACAAGATGGACTTAATTCATATTTATAGGACATTCCATCCAAAAACAACAGAATACACTTTCTTCTCAAGTGCTCAGGATAGATCATATCTTGGGTCACAAATCAAGCCTTGGTAAATTTAAGAAAATTGAAATTGTATCCAGTATTTTTCCAATCACAATGATATAAGACTAGATATCAATTACAGGAAAACATCTGTAAAAAATACAAACACATTGAGGCTTAACAATACACTGCTAAATAACCAAGAGATTACTGAGGAAATCAAAAAATACTTAAAAAAAAATGACAATGAAAACACGATGACCCAAAACCTATGGGATGCAGCAAAAGCAGCTCTAAGAGGGAAGTTTATAGCAATATAATCCTATCTCAAGAAACATCTCAAATAAACAACCTAACCTTACACCTAAAACAATTAGAGAAAGAACAAAAAAACCCTAATGTTAGCAGAAGGAAAGAGATCATAAAGATCAGATCAGAAATAAATGAAAAAGAAACAAAGGAAATGATAGCTAAGATCAATAAAAGTAAAACTTGGTTCTTTGAGAAGATAAACAAAATTGATAAACCACTAGCCAGACTCATCAAGAGAAAAAGAGAGAAGACTCAAATCAATAGAATTAGAAATGTAAAAGAAGTAACAACTGACACTGCAGAAATACAAAGGATCATGAGAGACTAATATAAGCAATTCTATGCCAATAAAATGGAAAACCTGGAAGAAATGGACAAATTCTTAGAAAAGCACAACCTCCCGAGACTGAACCAGGAAGAAATAGAAAATATAAAAGACCAATCACAAGCACTGAAATTTAATCTGTGATTTAAAATCTTCCAACAACCAAACGCCCAGGACCAGATGGATTCATATGAGAATTCTATCAAACATTTAGAGAAGTTCTAATACCTATCCTTCCCAAACTCTTCCAAAACATAGCAGAGGGAGGAACACTCCCAAACTCATTCTATGAGGCTACAATCACCCTGATACCAAAACCAGATAAAGATGTCACAAAAAAAGAAAACTACAAACCAACATCACTGATGAACATGGATGCAAAAATCCTTAACAAAATATTAGCAAACAGAATCCAACAGCACATTAAAAGGATCATACACCATGATCAAGTGGGGTTTATCCCAGGAATGCAAGGATTCCTCAATATATGCAAATCAATCAATGTGATACAGAATATTAACAAATTGAAGGATAAAAACCCCATAATAATCTCAATAGATGCAGAAAAAGCTTTCAACAAAATTCAACACCCATTTATGATAAAAAACTCTCCAGAATGTAGGCATAGAGGGAACTTAGCTCAACATAATAAAGGCCATATATGACAAACCCACAGCCAACACCATCCTCAATGGTGAAAAACTGAAAACATTTCCACTAAGATCAGGAACAAGACAAGGTTGCCCACTCTAATTACTATTGTTCAACATAGTTTTGGAAGTTTTAGCCACAGCAATCAGAGAAGAAAAAGAAATAAAAGGAATTCAAATTGGAAGAGAAGAAGTAAAACTGTCACTGTTTGCAGATGACATGATACTATACATAGAAAATCCTAAAGATGCTACCAGAAAACTACTAGAGCTAATCAATGAATTTGGTAAAGTAGCAGGATATAAAATTAATGCACAGAAATCTCTTGCATTCCTATACAATAATGTTGAAAAAGCTGAAAGAGAAATTAAGGAAACAGTCTAATTTACCACTGCAACAGAAAGAATAAAATACCTAGGAATAAACCTACTTAGGGAGAAAAAAGGCATGTATGCAGAAAACCATAAGACACTGATGGAAGAAATTAAAGATCACACAAACAGATGGAGAGACATACCATGTTCTTGGATTGGAAGAATCAACATTGTGAAAATGACTCTACTACTCAAAGCAATCTACAGACTCAATGCAATTCCTATCAAACTACCACTGGCATTTTTTCACAGAACTAGAACAAACAATCTTAAAATTTGTAATGAGACACAAAAGACCCTGAATAGCTAAAGCAATCTTTTTTTTTTTTTTTTTTGCGGTACGTGGGCCTCTCACTGTTGTGGCCTTTCCCGTTGCGGAGCGCAGGCTCCGGACGCACAGGCTCAGCGGCCATGGCTCACGGGCCCAGCCGCTCCGCGGCATGTGGGCTCTTCCCGGACCGGGGCACGAACCCACGTCCCCTGCATCAGCAGGCGGACTCCCAACCACTGCGCCACCAGGGAAGCCCTAAAGCAATCTTGAGAAAGAAAAACGGAGGTGTAGGAATCAGGTTCCCTGACTTCAGACTATACTACAAAGCTACAGTAATCAAGACAGTATGGTACTGGCACAAAAACAGAAAGATAGATCAATGGAAAAGGATAGAAAACCCAGAGAGAAAACCACACAAATATGGTCACCTTATCTTTAATAAAGGAGGCAAGAGTATACAATGGAGAAAAGACAGCCTCTTCAATAAGTGGTGCTGGGAAAACTGGACAGCTACCTGTAGAAGAATGAAATTAGAACACTCCCTACACCATACACAAAAATAAACTCAAAATGGATTAAAGACCTAAATGTAAGGCCAGACACTCTAAAACTCTTAGAGGAAAACATAGGCAGAACACTCTATGACAAAAATCACAGCAAGATCCTTTTTGACCCACCTCCTAGAGAAATGGAAATAAAAACAAAAATAAAAATATGGGACCTAATGAAACTTAAAACCTTTTGCATAGCAAAGGAAACCATAAACAAGACCAAAAGACAACCCTCAGAATGGGAGAAAATATTTCCAAATGAAGCAACTGACTAAGGATTAATCTCCAAAATATACAAGCAGCTCATGAAGCTCAATATCAAAAAAAACAAACAACCCAATCCAAAAATGGGCAGAAGAGCCAAACAGACATTTCTCCAAAGAAAATATACAGATTGCCAACAAACACATGAAAGGATGCTCAACATCACTAATCATTAGAGAAATGCAAATCAAAACTACAATGAGGTATCACCTCACACCAGTCAGAATGGCCATCATCAAAAAATCTACAAACAATAAATGCTGGAGAGGGTGTGGAGAAAAGGGAACCCTCTTACACTGTTGGTGGGAATGTAAATTGATACAGTCACTATGGAGAACAGTATGGAGGTTCTTTAAAAAACTAAAAATAGATCTACCATATGACCCAGCAATCCCACTACTGAGCATATACCCTGGGAAAACCATAATTCAAAAAGAGTCATGTACCACAATGTTCACTGCAGCTCTATTTACAATAGTCAGGACATGAAAGCAACCTACGTGTCCATGGAAAGATGAATGGATAAAGAAGATGTGGCACATATGTACAATGGAATATTACTCAGCCATAAAAAGAAACTAATTTGAGTTATTTGTAGTGAGGTGGATGGACATAGAGACTGTCATACAGGGTGAAGTAAGTCAGAAGAAGATAAACAAATACTGTATGCTAACACATATATATGGAATGAAAAAATGGTTTTGAAGAACCTAGGGGCAGGACAGGAATAAAGATGCAGATGTAGAGAACGGACTTGAGGACAGGGGGTGGGGGAAGTATAACCTGGACGAAGTGAGAGAGTGGCATGGACATATATACACTACCAAATGTAAAATAGACAGCTAGTGAGAAGCAGTCACATAGCACAGGGAGATCAGCTTGGTGCTTTGTGTCCACCTAGAAGGGTGGGATAGGGAGGGTGGGAGGGAGACACAAGAGGGAGGAAGTATGGGGATATATGTTTATGTATAGCTGATTCAGTTATACATCAGAAACTAACACATCATTGTAAAGCAATTATACTCCAATAATGATGTTAAAAAAAAAAAAGAAAATGAAGGATGAAAAAGGTACAAGGCATATAGGAAACAAATAGCAGAATGACAGAAGAAAGTCATTCATTACCTTTAATTACTTCATTTTCTGCAATAAAATTTGAATTTAACTCTCTAATCAAATGAGAGATTGAAAAAATGGATTAAAAACACATAATCAAACTATATGTTCAAGAGACTCACTTTATACCCAGAGATACAAATATGGTGAAAGTGGAAGGATGGAAAAAGACATTCCATGCAAATAGTAATGAAAAGAGAGAAGGCGTGGCTATACTAATATCAGACAAAATAGATGTTAAATTAAAAGGTTACAAGAGACAAAGAAGGATATTTATATTAATAAAATGTCCAATACAGCAATAACTACAACAATTATAAACATTCACATACTTAATGACAGACCTTCAAATATATATGAAGCCCAAAACTGAAGGGACAAATAGACAGTTATACAGCAATAGTTGGAGGCTTCAATGCCTCACTCTCAGTAATAGAAAAAACAGAATACAGGTAGTCAACAGAGAACTTAACACAATAAAACAACTAGATCTAACAGACATATACAGAACACTACCCAACAATTGCCAACACATTCTTCTCAAGTACACATGGGGCATTTTCCAGTATAGACAACACATTAGGCCACAAATTAAGTATCAACAGAGTTTAAAAGATAGATATCATACAGAATATCTTCTCCAACTACAACAGGATGAGATTATAAATAAATAACAGAAGTAAAATTAGAAAACTCACAAATTTGTGGAAATTAAACAGTACACACTTAAACAACCAATGGATCAAAGAGGGAAATTAGAAAATACTTAGAAGTCAATGAAAACAAAGACTCAATGTACTAAAATTTATAGGATGCAACAAACGCGGTGCTAAAAGAAAAATTTGTGTATATATATAATATATATCATATTATATAATAATAAATATATTTTTTATAAATACATATATAACAGCTAGAGCAATGCTAAGGTTGAAATTTATAGCTTACGTTAAAAACAAGAAAGAGCTCAAAACAACAACCTAAGTTTACAATGCAAGGAGCCCAAAAAAAGAAGAACAAACTAAACACAAAACTAGAAGAAGGAAGGAAATAATAAACATTAGAGAAAAGATCAGTGAAATAGAAACTAGAAAAACAGTAGAAAAAATTAATGAAGCCAAAAGCTAGGTTTTTTAAAAGATCAACAAAATTGACAAACCTTCAGTGAAATGGACAAAGAAAAAAAGAGAGGGTCAAATTACTAAAATGAGAAATGAAAATGAGGACATTACTATCAATTCTACAGAAATAAAAATGATTCTATGAGAGTACTAACAATTGTATGCCAAAAAACTGAATAACCTAGGTGAAATGGACAAACTCCTAGAAACACAAAACCTACCAAGACTAAATCGTGAAGAAAGAGAAAATCTGAATAAACCTGTAACTAGTTACAAGATTTAATTAGTAATAAAAAAAACTGATGCAGGCTTCCCTGGTGGCACAGTGGTTGAGAGTCCGCCTGCCGATGCAGGGGACACGGGTTCGTGCCCCGGTCCGGGAAGATCCCACATGCCGCGGAGTGGCTGGGCCCGTGGGCCACGGCCGCTGAGCCTGCGCGTCCAGAGCCTGTGCTCCGCAATGGGAGAGGCCACAACAGTGAGAGGCCCGCGTACCACAGAAAAAAACAAACAAACAAACTGATGCTTCACTGATGAATTCTAGCAAACATATAAAGAACTAATAGCAATCCTTCTTAAACTTTTCCCAAAAAGTGAAGAGGAGAGAATACTTCTCAACTCATTCTATGAAGTCAGCATTACCCTCATACCAAAGCCCCAAAGACACCACAAGAAAACGACAGACCAATATCCCTTATAAACACTGATGGAAAAATCCTCAACTAAACATTAGCAAACTGAATTCAGCAGCATACTAAAAGGATTATACACTATGACCAAGTGGAATTTATTTCTGGAATAAAAGGACGGTTCAACACATGAAAATCAATGTAATACATCACATTAGCAGAATGAAGGGGGGTAAAAAAAAACACTACCACCTCAACTGAAAGAGAAAAAGAATTTGACAAAATTCTACATCCTTTTATGATAAGAAATATCAACAAACTAGGAATAGAAGGAAAATACCTCAAGAACAAATATGATCATTTGCTCTATCACAGCCCCTGTTCTCATAAGCCATGGGGGAAAAATGTGCTTGCACATGAACTTCTATTAAGCCTGCAGAGAACAGGGTGGAACAGTTGCTTCCTTTAGCAACTTCTTGTTCAGCTTGCCCAACTAATCCTTTGGCCTATTTCCAACCTACCCTAGACCCATAGGCTTACAGATTCCCTCATCCACACACCACGGCACACAAAATTTTACGTGAGGTGAAAAGCCCACACTGTAAAAGGGAGAGTTTCCTTTGACTTTCTCATACTACACCAGATCACCAGAATATAAACATACATAATACATTCATTTTATAATGCACTATCATTAAAAATGCTTATTTCTGTGGCCTACTCTCTACCTCTAGGTAAATCAATAACCAAATCATCCACATAAGTGTTCACACATTCTTTTTGACCTCCTCAAGAATGTGCTATCTTTTTCCCTCCCAAACAAATGAAGGTAGTGCTTTACTCTACCTATATTGACCTTGAAAAGCTGGCAATGAAGTCCTTCTTCTGGCCAGGGCCACGGCTATTATTTAAAAGCTCCTGGGAATACATAAATGTACATTTTTACAATTATGTTTTTAGAAATATGCAGAAACATAACTATGTTTAGTTTGTTCATTTTTTCACTTTTAAACTTAAGACAATTTAAATTATACTGACTGAAAAAAATAATTATTCTACATATACAATAAGATATTCATCTCCATTATGAGATATTTTAAGTCAGCAGAAGGTTTCACTTAAAAACAAAAGTCATCATGGCATTTGCTCTTTCAAAAATACCTTCTATTAGGAAAGCTAACCCTTTCTGTTACACTTTGGTAATTAAGAAAAGCACTCCTGATGAGCACTATTTTGACAGTAATTAAATGCCATTAGGCCACAATAAGAGCACAAATGTGTGAACCAAGTTACTGATCTTTTGTGATAAATAAATAATATTAAACAAACTTGTGAACAAGTGTTCTGGATAATTAGTATTGATTTCTACTTATTCAAGGGTCTTTGAAGTGGTCATGGCCACATTATTCTCAGGTTAAAAAATCTTTAGAGAGAATGAGAGCTTTAAAATGCTTATTGTCAAGGGATGTTGCTTTGGATTTACAGAATGCTTCTAGAAGGGTAAATGTGACTGTATTAACTTCAGACTTCTGCCTTCTTAATTACAAAACAGTATCTTTCAGAACCCATAGCCTCTCTTAAAAGAGAAAGAGGAGTTTTCATGGGTAGACCCTAAAGTCTTAATTTCCTTCTCTGTTATTAAATTAAGCTAACCTTCTCCTCATCCTTTCCCATTATCACTTTTAATCTTTACTGAGTGCTACTAATCCTGAAAAAGGTATTTCAAGAACATGTTAAACCTGTAACTGCAAGGAAAACTCCCTAGACACAGTAGAGGAAGGTTACACTTATCTAATTCCTTTATAAGAAATCAGCAACTCCCAATATCAAATTGCTTCCTTGTTATTGTTTATGGTCAATTTTTTTATCCTGTTTGTTTTAATGTAAAATACTAAAAACTGTCTTGTAGAATTTAGGGAGCTGGGAAAGTAAGTGGTAAATTTAATTTTTAACCAAACTCTCCAGCTTTAATATTGTGGCAGACCAAAACTGAGCCTTTCCATACCCACACACAAACCCCCACCATAGCATCCCTCTACCGTATACTCTCTACCTAGGGAAAAAACTTAGGAATTAGTAAAATATCTAGACAGGATATCCTTTAAGTCAATTAATACCAATTGCAGTGTTACCCAAGACAAGGAAAGTCCCAAGAATACCAAAGGTTATTACTTTATAAGAAATAATGTCTAATTTTTGTTAATAGTTGGAGCTACATGAATCTTCCAAGCAACCCAAATGCTCTCCTAAGAAAGACATTAAACCTGAGAGTTAGGAAAAATATTTAATTCCAAATATTTTAGGAGGATCCCAACTACCTGAGGAGAGGAATCCAACTCCACTACCCCAACCCCGCCACACACTATTTCCACTCTCCCCTCCACTAGATTTTAACTTAATCCTCCTCTCTTTAAAGTTGCAAGACCCTAGAGAAGGGAAAAAAAATTATTGATATTCAGAATATGTTTGAATTTCTGTCACATTAGAGAGACCTGGGATTTTATCATATCTATAGAGAAACATAAGTATGTAGGAAAATGGAGAACTGAGAACACAGGAAATGAGATGATAAGGAATAAGAGAGAGAAGATGATGAGCTAAAGAGGAGGGAGCAGTTCTCTGGCCCCTCTGGGGAGGCCAAGGTAGTGAGTCTCATCCCTTTTAAAGGACCAGGGAGCAAAGTAGATAACCTAAGAGCACAATGCCCCATATGCCCCTACAGACTCACTCTCTCAACAACTTGGAACAGCTTTGGCACTCTGACCTATGATTTACAGTAAGAAACTATTTACACATGAGGTCCTTCACATGAGGCTTCAATATCATGGCCTCTTCATTGTGGACCATCAGGCAGCAAGGAGTACTTCCCAATAAAAATATTAAAAATCGAGGGCAATGGTTTTTATCAGTTTTGTTCTTGCTATATAACAGGGCTTGAAACATATAGGTGCCCAATAAACATTGTTGGGTGAAGGTTGAATTACTCCACCCATAGACAACCCAGGAAGAGAATCAGCTCCTCAGCAGCATATTCCATATTAAAAATTCAGTCTCTTAATGCCCAGGTCTATTATGCTTTTTGCCCAATATCAGGTAGTCTCCTGGTTTGGAAAAAGATGGAACTTATAGTTAGATTTAGTTTGTAATTAAGTAAATATTTAGTCCCTGAAAACTTCAAATGCCAGGGAACAAGCAAGCAACTTGGGACCACATACAAGGAGAGGGATGAAAATATTACTTTTATTTTTTTTTAAAGTGTTTACATTTTCTAAGTTTAATTTACATAAATCCTAATTTAACTGTTCCAAACTCAGGCTGATTAAAAATAAAGTAAAATTTAGGGAGAAGGAGATATGTGGGACTTCATGTTTTTACAGAATATCTATTTTAAGCCAAATTTTCTCAGGGCTTGGAGAAAAAGACATGAACTTATATGGCAGAGGGCTTACTACTTTACAGCTAATATTTATACATAATATAGTAAAAATAGATAATATTTTTATAAAGTTCAAAAATCAGAACAATATTTTTTTAAAGTAACAAAACCCAACACCTATTAATAATAAAAACTCTCAGTAAACAGGGAATAGGAGGGAATTTCCTCAACTTGATGAAAATACCTTCAAAAAAGCTAAAGCTAACATCACACTTAATGGTGAGAAGCTACAAATTTTCCCACTAAGATAAGGAACAAGAATAGGATGTTCCCTCTGACCACCACTTTTCAATATTACACTGGAAGTCCTAGCTTATGCAATAACACAAGAAAAGGAAATTAAAGGTATATGTAGTAAGAAGAAAGACATAAAATTGTCTTTATTCACAGATGATATGACCATTTATGTAGAAATACAAAAGAATTAACCAAAAGCTCCTGAAACTAATAACCAGGTATAGCAAAGTTGCAGAAAACTAAATAAATAGAGATATTCCACGTTTATGGATAGGAAGACTAAATATTGTCAGGATGTCAGTTCTTCTCAACTTGATCTATAGAGTCAATGCAATCCCAATCAAAATGCCTGCAAGTTATTTTGTGGATATCAACAAACTGATTCTAAAGTTTATATGGAGAGGCAAAAGACCCAGAATAGCCAACACAATATGGAAGGAGAAGAACAAAACTGGAAGACTGACACTACCTGACTTTAAGACTTACTACAAAGCTACAGTAATCAAGATAGTATGGTACTTGTGAAAGAATAAACAAATCAATGGAACAGAATAGAAATCCCAGAAATAGACCCACATAAATGTAGTCAACTCATCTTTGCCAAAGGAGCAAAGGTAAATACAGTGGAGAAAAGACAATCTTTTCCACAAATGATGCTGGAACAACTGAACATCCACATGCAACAAAAAGAAGAAGAAGAAGAAGAAGAAGAATCTGGACACAGACCTTACACCCCAAACAAAAATTCACTCAGAATGTATCACAGAACTAAATATAAAACACAAAACTATAAAACTCCAAGAATATAACTAGAAGAAAATCTAGATGACCTTGTGTCTGGCAATGGCTTTTTAGGTACAACACCAAAGGCACAATTCATGAAAGAAAGAATTGATAGGCTGGACTTCATTAAAATTAAAAACTTCTGCTCTGTGAAAGACACTACCAAGAGAATAAAAAGACAAGACACAGACTAGGAGGAAATATTTTCATGAGACATATCTGATAATGAACTCCTATCCAAAATATACAAAGAACTCTTAAAACTCAACAATAAGAAAACAAACCACCTAACTTAAAAATGGGCCAAAGATCTTAACAGACACCTCACCAAAGAAGATACACAGATGGGAAATAAACATATGATAAGATGCTTCACATCATATATCATCAGGGAAAGGCAAATTGAAACAACAGTGAGATACAATTACACACCCACTAGAATGGCCAAAATCCATAATACTGACAACATCAAATACCATCAAGGATGTGAAGCAATAAGAACTCTCATTCATTGCTGGGGGGAATGCAAAACAGTATAACCACTTTGTAAAACAGTTTGGTGATTTCTTACAAAACTAAACATATTCTTACCACACAATTCAGAAATCTTACTCCCTGGTATTTACTACAAAAAGCTGAAAACTTATGTCTGCTCAAAAACCTTCACACAGATGTTTATATCAGCTTTATTCATAATTGCCAAAACTTGGAAGCAATCAAGATGTCCTTCAGTAGATGAGTGTTTAATAAACTGTGGTACATCCAGACAATGGAATATTATTCAGTGCTAAAAATAAATGAGCTATCAAGCCATGAAAATACATTGAGTTACCTTAAATGCAGATTACTAAGTGAAGGAAGTCAATCTGAAAGGGCTACTTACTGTATGATTCCAACCATATGATATTTTTGGCAAAAATGAAATTATGGAGATACTTAAAAATATCAGTGGTTGCTAGGAGTTAGGGTGAATGAAAGAATGAATAGGTAGAGCACAGGGGATTTTTAGGGCAGTGAAAATACTCTGTCCTAAAATGGTGAATATAGGTCATTATAGACTTGTCCAAACCCACAGAATGTACAATATGAAGAGTAAACCATAATTTAAGCTATGGACTCTGGGTGATAATGATGTGTCAGTATAGATTCATCAACTGTAATGTACCATTCTGTTGGGGAATGTTGATAATGAGTGAGACTATGCATGTGTGGGGATGTTTGGTATATGGGAAACTATTCTTTCCACTGCATTTTGCTGTGAATCTGAAACTTTACTAAAAAATAAAGTATTAAAAGTTTTAAAATTTGAGAAATCTTAATTCCATCCCCATTCCTATTCACCTTGTCCCCTCACCCATTACAAGTAGCCATTTTAATTAGTTTCTTAATTACCATTCCAAAATATCTTCATTGAAATACAAACAAATATAAACATATATTCCTCTTTTTTTCATCTTTGTTAGATAAAAGGTAGCTTGTATATGTACAATGCTGCTCCTTGCTTTTTCAGTTAACAGTGATGTATCCTGGAGATCTTCTCACATCAGCACATTATGGATATCCTCATTCTTTTCACAACTGCATAGTGCCCTATTGTGTGGTAAACCAGGTCCCCGTTGCTGGGCACTTGTGATGTTTCCTATCTTTTGCTATTGGAAACCAAGGCATAATGACTAGGTTTATACATGTGCCATTTTGTATTTGTGTACATATAACTGTAGAATAGATTCCTAGAAGTGAATCTATAATTCACTAATCTAATTTCTGGGCAAAGAGTAAAATGCATCTATAATTTTGGTAGTTATTGCTAGATAATCTTTCATAGGTGTTGTAGCATTTTGCTACATTTGCCACCAGCACTGTATGACTTACTGATAGTGTGTTCTCAAATTTTAGATTTCTGCCAATCTGGTATGTGAGAAATGGTATCTCATGTATTTCACTTTTATTTCTCATGAGTGGGGTTGAACATTTTTTCATATGCTTATGGGCATTCCTATTCTTTTTCTGTAATCTATCTGCTCCTGCCTTCTAACAATTTTTCTATGGGGTTGATGGTCTTTACAATTTTAGGAACTCTTTACATATTAGGAAAGTTACACCTATGTGTAACATATGATCGTATTGTCCCTTTCAAATTTCACACAACCCTAGATGGTAGAACAATTACTCTCACTTTTAGAGAAGAGGACACTGGAGTTATAGGAATATCAAATAAATTGATCAAGAATACACAAACTCAACCATAGACCTGACTTTGAAGATGGTATAATATCCACTGTACCACACCGCTCTCTTGCCACAAAGATAAAAATAAGGAAAGCAATAATATCTAACACTTTACATTAACTATATTTTTATCCTCACAACTCTATGAAGTTGATATTATCATTATCATCATCATCTCTACTTACTGATGAGAATTTGAGATTTCGTAAAGGTAAATAAGTTTTCCCAGGGAACTTTAACTCTTTCATCGAGGATCAAGTCCCCACAGCTTGAGTCTAGAACCCGAGTACTTCACCTCCAAGCTCTACAGTCCTTGTTCTCAAGGAACTCACACTAGCTTACATCTAGTAGCAGAGACAGAACAGCAATGAGTTATAATGATAGAGGTAAGTTAAATAAAATAGAGCTGCATACAGGTACAGTTGCTAGCTCTCCATTTACTGGGAATCTTAAGCTAAGTCTCATTTGTTTTAGAGATAATCATAAACTCTCAGGCTAGTGTACAAGCATCTGGGCAGTTTCACCAGATGTTGTCACTACACCTGGCAACAGTGACAGCCATGGCTCCTAGCGATGCATTTAATGAAACACAAATTGCCACGGTCAAGCTTCTTGTCAGGGAATATTACCTCAACTTCACAATGTTCAGAAGCTCTTTGGAAAGGAACACTGTTTATGGAGGACTTCCTGAAGGGTCAGTACACTATCAATTCCCCTCCGTAAGATCTAGCTCCAGTATACAGCAGACTGACAGAGAGGAGAGTACATGTCCTGCTTTATACTGATAGTTCTCCCTCCTGGGCAACTGTTCTTACTGAAATTTGATCCTAAGTGATGCTTTCAACCTAAAGTAAGAAAGCTTTAGAAATTTCTAGAAAACTATGTTTAAGTTGATATTAAGGATGCTATTCAACATTATCCCCAGTGTCTTCTCTTTGAAAGAAAACTGAAAGTAATTTCTGGTTTCAGTGTCAGGAATAGTTTTATTCCTAACTGAGACTGAATTTGCTTACCTTGTGGACTCTGAGATTCTCCTAAATGACCATATTTCCCCCTTTGAATTGGCTGTAAGAAAGCTCAGATTAGAGTTTGTGCCATAGACATGCACTTTATGTGCTCACTTTACTCCCAACTCTATCTTACAACCTTACCCTTCTTGTCCTTGTACTTCCTTAAATTAATTTATCTTATTGAATTGTGTGGATCATATTGTCACCTAAATGAATTTTAAAGGAGACAGGGTATAAATATATACCAAACTAAATATTTTAACCTCCATTTCCATTCTTTTAAACATTGCAAAACACCATGATTGGAACTCTGCTGAATCTAAATTATGACTCAAATTAAAGGAGTAAGTAAAGAAAGATTATTCCATCTGTACCAAAGTTTCACTAAATTCTTCTCACCTTGTGCTGACCTATAAAACTTGACTAGAAATTGTGCTAATTTGTATCTCTGGTAAGAGAAGAGTCAAGGCTCACCAGAATTCTTTTCAGATTATGCAGATTGTCGGGCATGCTAATTGCTACCTGGTTAACTCAAGCTTAAATTATTAATGATAAGTTTTCTGCTGATAACTGTTTTGAGGCCAACACACACGGAGCCTTTAAATTAAAGTAGAAATTGGCACTTAAAATTCAATCTTCCTAGAAATAGGCCCCTATGCACTACAATAAAATCATGCAAAGAGCAAACCAAAATTACCTGAAACATCATTTTAAAATATTACTGGCTACAGAATAGAAAACTCTAATTATGTCAAAAAGGATCCAAATGTACCCTAGAGTGCTTACTTAGTAATTTGCTTCCATTAACCTTCAGCGAGTTACAAATTCCAGGCTATTAGTACAACTGAGAGAATTTCCCTCTGTTCTCAAGCTTCTCTCTGTATCACTCCACCCACAGAAGGCTATCAGCATATTCTACCCAGGAAAAAGTGTATTTCACAAAATAAAACCTCAGCTCATTGTGATAAAAACCCCAAACTAAGAAAACCCAAATATATTTATATTGCTGTCCTAAGAATAAAAGTAAAAAGATTTTTGGTCTTGCTTTGTTCATCTATTTGTTCATTTGTTTTGTTTCTGTTTCCATTTTCAATGACTTGATGAAGGACTCAGGATTTACTCTCCCTAAGCCTTGGCTCATTTTACACTTAGACAAGCTGAGTACAGTTATCTCAGGAAAAAGCATGCGTTAGTCTTTGCAATATTTCTAACCTCAGAAAATTACCCATGTTCCTAGAGTCTAAAATGACTATACCCAGAGGAGCTAATTTTCATCTGTGCTTTGAACTTACACAGAAACCACAGCTGCCTTTATCTATCTGGCTTATAGGTTAATTTACCACAGGGTGTTCTGTTTGGTTCTCCTTGGTGGTTAGCTGATAAAAACTGCTTGGAAATATTGTGACTCCCTGTGTCTTGCCCTTATTATATTGTCCAAATTAGTTCATATCATCCTTCCTCTCTCTCCCGGCTCTCTCCCTCTGTCTTTTTTTGTGTCTCTGAAATTAGGTTTAGCTGTTGTCAAGGATGAATTGTTCCTTAGGGAAACCAGGAAAAATCCTGATTGTATGCTACCTTGAGCACAAGTGTGCCAGGTAATTTTAGTTTTCTCTCAGTTTGAAATCGCTGTTTTCTCTTCCTCCATATCTTCTTCCACCTTCCAAGGGACGTGGGAAGAACTGACATATAACTGACATCATAAAGTCACTTACTTACACTTTCAACTATAGCATATATATATATATTTAACATCTTTATTGGAGTATAATTGCTTTACAGTGTTGTGTCGGTTGCTGCTGTATAACAAAGTGAATCAGCTATACATATACATATATCCCCATATCCCCTCCCTGTTGGGTCTCCCTCCCACCCTCCCTATCCCATCATCTAGGTGGTCACAAAGCACCAAGCTGATCTCCCTGTGCTATGTGGCTGCTTCCCACTAGCTATCTATTTTACATTTGGTAGTGTGTATATGTCAGTGCTACTTTCTCATTTCGTACCAGCTTCCCCTACCACCCCACCATGTCCTCAAGTCCATTCTCTACGTCTGTGACTTTATTCCTGTCCTGCCCCTAGGTTCATGAGAACCTTTTTTTTTTTTTAAGATTCCATATATATGTGTTAGTATACGGTATTTGTTTTTCTATTTCTGACTTACTTCACTCTGTATGACCGATTCTAGGTCAATCTACCTCACCACAAATAACTCAATTTCATTTCTTTTTATGGCTGAGTAATATTCCATTGTATATATGTGCCACATCTTCTTTATCCATTCATCTGTCAATGGACACTTAGGTTGCTTCCATGTCCTGGCTATTGTAAATTCAACTATAGCTATAGCATATCTACTAACAAGGAACTAAACTATCCCCAATCAGCAAGAATTAATATTAAAAAATAAAAGGTATGTCCCCCAATGATGATAAATAAAGTAATATACCTAAGAGTTAAATCTTCAGTTCAAAGGAAGAACACAGTCCTTATTTGCTGGGTTAGGGTTAAAATATTAGATCTTTCTGGGTTTTATCTAATTTCTGGATCCCTTGTGAAACCATTACTTTACTAGTGGCAGCTGAAAAGTCTCCCTGGGGCTGTTCCTCAGGTATGGTTTGTTACAAAGAGCACACAAGAAAAAAAACTTCCAATTATGATAAGCAAAAGAAAGGATGATCTTTTTAAAAAACAAACAAATAAATAAATAAAATGCCCAAATGGTAAACTAGATGCCTTAACACTTGTGCAGCTTACATACTCCTCCCAATACCTAAGTGACTCCATCAACCGCTGTGTTCTTCTAATGCTCCAAATTCACAGGCATAAAGTAGAACAACAAAAGAGAAAACAGTTAAAGCCTCTATAGTTAGCAAAAATAATGTGAATAAAACTCTATGAGAGACATTTAAGCAGAGCAAAGATGCAATGAGATATAGTTGTGGTATGCAGTTATTAAGAAGAATAGGTTATATCTACGGAGACTGACCTGTAAAAACAGCTATGGTCTATTAATTAAAAAACAAAGATATTCCACAATAATGTATACAGTATGATGACAGATTTTGTAAAATGAACAAAACATGATAGACATATATTAGTTTCTATAAGCATAAAGGAAAATATATAAGTACATATAACTAATGGTTAACATTGGTTACATCAGGAAGGTATAATTAGAAAGAAGAAAGTAAAGATTAAAGGTTTTTTCCATATGTCTATATTGCTTTGACTATCAAAAATGAATATTATCTTATGATTAAATAAAATTAAAAAGTAAGGAGATTTTTTAAAAAGTATATACCAAGGAAGACACATGTATTATATATGGGAGAGAATTTTCTATTTGATTCAGTAAGTATTTGTTGAGAACTAAGAACTGGTCATATAGCTTAGGTATAGTGCATCTGGCTACAAGTAGTAGAAAACTCAACTCAAACTGGCTTAACTAAAGACATTTATTGGTACACACAACCAGAAGGCCAGCAGTGATGTGCGTTTCAGGAGTGACATAATCTATGGACTCCAGCTCTATATCAGTGAGATTCTCTTGGTTTTCCCTTCCTGTGTGCATTGACTTCATCTTCAGTCTTATAAGAAGAATCAGATTTCCATGTATCACATGTCCAGAAGAAGACAGAATTGCATTTTGAAAGTTTCCCCAGAAGACAAAGTAGATACTCCCATCAAATCTCTCCTGGTGCCTTGCTGGCCCAAATAGCAACACATTCCCACTTTTGAAAAATTTATTGGCAAAGGAGATGGATATTAGGTCAATCAGGGCTACTTAGAGTGAGGTGTGAGCATAGTCTACTGAGGAACATGGGCTGAGTTGGGGACAGGACAGACACCAGAATAGCATTCTGTTAGCAAAGAGAGCAGAGAAATGATGACTATGGTCAAACAAGTGACACAGTCCTTACCCTAATGGATTTTACACTGTTGTAGAAGGCAAACAATAAACAAACAATTATGACTGTGAACAGCATTAGAAAAAGGAAGTATACAGAGTTATGCTTTGGGAACAGATAGCAAAGGATCTGTCATTGACAAATGGGGTTGGAGAAGTTTACAGAAGACTACCCTGAGGAATGCTCATGACCTGAAGAAAGCAGACAGAAGACAGAACATGGGAAGACAGGAAGGTCAGCAAGTGGTTTAAATGTCCGAAAGCAGATGGCCAAAGGCAAGAGAAACTGATTCAAAGGCTATGTCTTCTGTACATTAGAAAAACTCTTACAAATTGCCAAGGCAATCACCCAGAGAGAAAAATGGGCAACATAGATCATATGTAAATAAATAGAAAAGGCAAATGAAGATATGATATATTATTTGGTCCAATATCAAAGAAATACATTTTGAAATAAATATTCCATTTTTCATATAGCAAAATAAAAATAGAGGGGTCCCAAATTGAATTGGGGACACATCTTAATAGAGATAACAAGAAGATGATTCAGTCATTCTGATGTCATTGCTCAAAATTTATTTTTTAATATTGATATTTGGAATGTATAAAACATGAGATTTCAACATAGACACTTGTCATTTGTAATACTGCTAAATGTTTCTGTTTTGCAAACACAGGAATTCTGATAAATTCTCCTTCACATTATTCCCATCCCAAAAGAAACTTATATGTAAGCTGAATTTTTTATTCTATTATCTAATATGTTGCCAACAGAAAGAGAACTTCTGCTTTCACTAGGCTTCAATGAGAACTGAATTCTCTACTTATAATTTTACATATGTGAAGACTGAAAGAAATCTCCACAGATTAATTTCTGGCTCCAAATACTTCAAATATTGTTTCTCCTACACTATCCTCATACTTCCGGTGCCAGGCACCAAAAGATGCATTCACACAGCACCTTCATATCACATTGCAGTTGTGAGCCAGCACAGTGAGGAGTGGGAGTATTCCTGGAAGCCATTCCTACCCTAGTCTTGCTAGCAATAACTTAACTGTATACTCATCCCACTAAATCTAAAATAAAATGTGTCCTCAATTCAATTTGGATCCCAAAATGCCTATTTCCCTCCAAAATACAAAGGAAATGTGACAGAAGGTGAGTCAAAGTGGACACGGTGGTCCTAGAGTGAATGAGAAAGTATATACAGAAATATTACCATTAATATATCTTATTTTTGCACATTGTGCAAATACATATGATCATGTGACTACACCACTAAGTCCCACCCAGAGCCTTGAAAGGGGCTCAGGCAAATTAGAAGCCCTGAAGATTATTTAAGCTTCATTGGCTTTCTGGTAGGTAGATCCAGCTCTGACTGTGAGAGGAATGCACATAGAGAGGAAGACTTTGCAAATGTAGGAGAGAGGGTGCAATGATAACTGGAGGTTTCCTTTACAGGAGAGAAGGCTGAAGTAGAGGACACAGGAGCAGGAAAGGAGGTAAAACTGGTCTCAATATAGACAAATTTGTATATGTAGAAACAGGAAGTTGAGGGAGGTCTCACCTTTTACCCTACAATTTCCTGTAGGAAGTAAAAGACAAGGCAGTCTGCTGAATGGGGAGCTGGGCCTAAGGAAGAATGGTGAGGTTAGGAATAATTATTTCTGGAACCTGTAAAAGACATGACCAGGGCAATGTGAAAAGTTCATTGAGTAGGACTGAAGTCAAAATAAAGTTGAAGAACATGAACTTGAAATGTCACTGATCTTTAGGGTTGTCTAATAGTCTCCAGCAGCATTCAGCATCTCAGCTGAGAAACCAAATGTAATGAAAATGTATTCATTTTTAACCACTCAATATTGATAGACCATCCTTTTAGTCATTGTACCCCAATTTCTCTCTTAGAGAAACATTCATTCCTCCCCTCACTTTTAGCCCATGATCTTCTGGGCTCCAGAGCACAGTATGTTCCTTAGACCCAAACCAGACTGTGTGGTTTTCTGTCACTTACAAGTGAAAACAGTCCTCATAGAATTTAGAAAAAAAAATAGGAACTGGAAGTAGGATAGTGCAAGTAACGGGGAAAAAAATGGAATAGGCGAAGGTAGGGTAGAAAGTAGACTTTCCATCTTGGGCAGGAAAGTTGGTAATCCCTGATGAGGAGTAGAAAAATATTTACTCTTGTATCTTGGGATTGAGACCATGTGCCTCTTGAAGTTTCCCAATAAAAGACTTGATAAGAAAAGAGATACGAGTGTTATTTATTGTGCCTTTCTGTAAGGCCCTACAATGAAAAGATTCACTTAGGCTCAGCTGAAATTGGCCCATCTCAAAGCAGAAAGGAATGAAAATTATGAATATGCTGATGGAAATGATTTCTGCCTGTGGCCTGCAATCTGAGTTGGCTAAAAATCCAGAGAAATGAAACCAGGGGCTGGAAAAGATGAAATGCTTTGCTGTCAGTTAAGGTTCTTGCCAGAAAAGGCAGGGAAGAGTTATTCCAGGAGACAAAATTAGGATGTGTTCCCACTCAACTATCTGCTGTCATGCACTCTAGGAATGACTGACAATGGGAACAACGAACTTAATTGCAAAGTAGAAGCTGGGATGGAGCCTAGGATCAAGAGGCAAATTACTGGTGACTCATACCACAGCTATTGTTTAATGTTCTCCCTAGGCAGAGACCAAAATGAAAGCCATTTAGTTGACAGTCAAGTGCATACACCAATGTCTGAGACTAATGCAACACCAGCTACTGAGAGACTGAAATTCCCATGCCCAGTTTCATCTTTCAAAAGCTACGCCTTGATATGATGTCTGACTTTGGGTTGCTAGCCCATGAAATCCAGGGAATGAAAGGGAGGTGGTGGGTGGAAAGTCTCCAAGTTGTTAAGGAAGTTGCTTTGCTTGAACTCGAAATCAACTCCTAGGACCCTGAAACTCTACTAGCTCAAAGTAGAATGTGCCATGATGATATGAATAGATAGCTCATTCTCCTCAGTATCCACTAAGATGTAGCCATGGAAAGCAGTGGATGAGAGAGTACCTCCTAGAAAACAGAATAGGGACCAAACTGTTTACTAAACATTCTGACCCAGTAGGTCTTGGTTGGGGCTCTGTACTTTTAATAAGCTAAATGGGTTTTTCCCACATACACACAAATATTTGGAATATAGTAATTTAGAGGCAAAAGAATCAAGATACAGGCAAGTTAGGGCACTGACCTTCATTGAGGATTTGTCCTATCTGTTCAAATGGTCACATATGCCCATCTTCAGCTCCTGAGGCCCAGGAAGCCCCAGCAGGACAGCTGCAGATTAAGGCTTAGGTGATCAACAGGAATCTTGGGGAAATCTTGGACCAGCCGAAATATTTTCCCAAGGAAGCTTGCAGCCACAATTCCAGGAGCATAATATGAATCATAATCAAGGAGCTAAAACAGGAATTTACGGCCAAGCATCAGATTCTAAAAGTACAGTGAATTCATAAATGGAAGAATTAAGAAATATGGTCAGAAGGTAGGAGAATCTAATTCATGAGTTTGCACAAATGCTAGGGTCATAGACACATGAGGTTAAGATCCACTTTTACATGTTATGCCTGTGTGGTCATATGGTTGACCTCTAGCACCAGGGGTTCTATGTGATTTACCACCCAGACATTCACGGGTCATGCACCCTCCCCCAGTGTCCATCCCCCAGTGGGAATCAGTGGTATAACTCAGACTTGCACAATTTTGGGGCAGCTCAGCAGCTGAGCCTAGGCACCAGGATCCAGAAAACAGGATTTTCTACAACTACCATTCTATGGGTTTGTGCCCAGTTCACCTCAGTCCCATGAGCACCCAGAATCCACTGGCTTAAGAGGGAAGAGGAGAACAAGCTAGAAGAAGAGAAAACCCAGCAGTTGCACTTACTAGAGCAGGCTGCACATTTCCCATCACTGAGTAAAGGGCACCTTGAATAGAGGGAGGGTAATATTTACAGAAGTAGCTGGTTTCTCTAGGGTACAACTGTAGACATACCCATTGACTGCACTTTCATATGGCAACAACATGCGTCCTCCACTCACATGGGTTATCTCCAGTCCTCAGCCAATGAGACTGTATGGCTGGCTTACCAGCTGACTTTCTATGCATAGACAACTGACTTTATGGCCCAGACTAATAAATCATTTAAGTATCATGTCAGTAAGTGTCCAGAAAGCATTCCTGAGACATTCAGGTTCTCCTCGTTGTTAAATAAAATGTGTACCAACAACCAGAACTCCTTCCTATACACAGCAACACATTGCCTGATGTCCCCGTACAGAGGACAGATGATGGAGACACTTGCTGTCAGGTCGGATGACCTGATGTGGCCTGAAACACTTCCAGAAATCCTGCATGATGCTTCAGGAGGAGTCTGGCTGGTCGTGAGTGTGGGATTGTTCATCTATTTGTCTCTCTTCTCGGCCAGGATATCAAGATTTTTACTCACTCTGGCTCACCCATAAATTTCACAGCCTCAGATACAGAGTTCATCAATAGCATAAGGAAATCTAGGTGCTAGACTATGTCAGGGGAAGTCTTTCAAAGGGAAGCTGGGCCTGCATATGGGGTAATTGCCCTGTGTCACTACCAAACAGTGAGGGAAGCCCATGGTCTCAGGTGGTTTCTTCTCTTTGGGATACTCTGGTCAGAAACAAAGAGGTCACTGCTGGCTCTACTGTGGCAGAAAACACCGTTTTCACAAAAACTCATTTCTACTTCATCAGGGGTTGCACAACTAGACCACATTTCTCAGTCTCCATTGCAAGAAGGTGTATCCAATGTGGCCAAATTTTATCCAATGGAATATGGGGGAGAAGTGATGAATGCCACCTCCAGGCTTGGCCCATAAAAATCTCCCAGGTGTCCAGGCATGGTACCTTTATCCAGTCTACTGACTGGATATTGGCACGTTGGAATCCACATGCTGAAGATGTAGAGTTTCTATCATCCTGGATTCCTGAATGATTACTTGGAGCCAAACCAGGAACATGTAAATTGAATTGTTATATGAAAAAGAAATAAACTATTGTTGTTCAGATACTGATTTGAGGAGTTTGCTGTCAAAAACGCTAGCGCTACTTTATTGAATATACCCACTGATGTTCATGTCACATTTGTCGGGCCAGGATAATAACACCCAGAGTTACGGTTAGACCAGGGGAGATGACTGTCCAGGGTGGCCTGAAGAAGCATAAATAAAGAATTTCAATTGTAGTATAAGAAGGAAGCAAAACCAAATGCTAGGAAAGCATTCCCAAAAGTCAAGGAAGGAAGCCATTCACAACACAGTAAGTAATGGGGATTGAGTCAGGAGGCCTGTGAGCCAGTTGGGTTGCTGGGCACGAAGACAAATAGAGCACATGGTACAGGATTTGGGCAGAGATGTGAGGGCAGCAAAGGTCCATTTTCTGTGCAAATCCAGACAACTTCAGCCCTCATCTTTAATAGCCAGCTCTTTATCCATTAGCTTCCTGAAGCCTCTACTCACTGGCCTCATTCCTGCAAACCCCATTTCTCAAGGTTCAATCATTTCCCAAATTCTTTTATTTAACTTTGGTCTGCACCTGCCACACATTGACAGTGTTCTCATGTTCTACTTCCTCACCGTATCCATGCCTTAGATTTCAGTTTTCTCATAAGCTAGTAATTAACTGCTGAGTATATTACTGGGGGTAACTGACCCCTTTCTGGAAGAGAAAGGAACTGCTGTTTTCACTCTCATGTTATTCCTAACCCTTTAATGGCATAAATACTACTTTGTGTCAGCCTGGGATTAAGTTGAAAGCACCCAGATGAGCACCCAGGCTGCAGAAGAGGGTAAACATTCATGAAACCCTGTTTCTGAGACAATCAGGACCTCATGACAAGAGCCACATGCCTCTAGGCATTCCATGATCTCTTGGCCAACCTAACATCCCCAAGGAAGGAGGTATTCAGATCTGGGTTAAAAGTCTGAGTAGGAACTTCACCAAAGTTCCCTACTCTGGGAACTTTGCTACCAAAATCTTGCCTGCCTTTCTAGTGGTCACCATGTCTGAATCTCTTCCCAGGAAGAGAACCGCAACACAAAGAATCATTCTTTGTTTACTGTTTGGATTATTTAGGTCTCAAAAGAGTTCTCCTGGTGCTGGCCTCCAGGAGCTGTGTGCCTGCCTGGCTGATTGGATTTCTGCCCTATATTAGCAAGTTCTCTTAGGAAATTCTCTGAGGATATAAGGGTCAATAATGCTTCATAACGATCTTTGGTTTTCTGTGCTTCTTGTCTGCAAATAAGAAGCACATGACTTCAGGTCATAATAAGGATATTCATCTTGTGGGGTGGCATCTATGTAAATTATCAGCACACAGGAGTTCTTAGCCTTAGCAATGCTGAACCTAGTATATACCAAAATGAGGATGTGAGGAATGTAGACAGATCACCAAAGCTTAGGGCTAGGAGATCATAGAAGAGTTGAGGAAAAGCTGAGGGCAGGACGAGAGGCCACAGGATAAATCATGAAGTCCAAGCTAGGTTGAGTGGGACAATCAGGTTCTAAAGGAAAAGTCTTCATAAGTGAAGGAGAAATAAGGTGAAGGAAACAAGAATGCATAGGCAAAAGGTTGGATAGATAGTACTACAACATGAAAAAAACCCCTAAGTTTTGGTGTTCACACAGACGTGGGGTTGAATTCTTCTATCTCCACTTTGTAAGTCCTGTCGCCTCTTAAAATTCATCTAACTACTTAAAACCTTGAAGGATTTGTAAAACAGAATGATAATATCTACCTGCTAGAATTATTATAAGAATTAGAGACTATGTATTTATGTAGATATAGTACTTGCATCATTCAGCAGGCATCAAATAAACGACGGACGTCTCTAATATGATTACTTGGTTGTGGACTTTCTATAGGCTTTAAACAGCAATCACAGTCTTAGCCAGGAGCCAATGACTGAAATCATTCTTTATAACACTGACCTAGCTTTGGCCAACAATGGATCTTTATTTAATACTTAAATCTTTTAGTATTTATTCATTGAACAGAGAAGTAAACTCCTTTTATATATAAAAGGCTGAGCTAGCTGCCAAAAACACAGTACTACCCATACACATACCATAATGTTACCTGTTTTTATGTGGTTATGCATCTTTGTTTTCAACTGCCAGTATTTTAAAGATATGTTACTAAATGTAAGTTTTCTTCATTTCTACACAACACTGTACTGATCTGGCTGCCTTTTTTGTTTCCCAAATTTTCTTTTTTATTGAATCAACCCTTTGTTCTGGCACCATGTTAATATACCTATTGGTCTATTTATACATGTCACATCTTGGATTGACTTTTTATTCTAAGTTTCTTCCTGGCAAAGACAATGAGCACAGTGAGCATACTTAATAAATCTTACATAATAACACCTATTAAATGTTCCTTTAAAATCTCAAGCAGCTTTTTATCTTTAGCTTCTACTTTGAGATAATTATATACTTCCCCAAAGCTATTTATAGCACCCATCAGGAAGAACAGCTGAAAAAAAATGTGTTCCCAGTCCTGCCAAAACTATGGTGAAAGTGCTTTAAACTCCAAATTTCTGTTGCAAGTGTTGAAATGGCATTCAACACATGGATGTCTAATTCTAGCAATTGAAAACTTTTCCCGACCAAAATTTCCCTGATGGAGGTGGTTATTGAATACATCTTGTCCATATCACCATCACCAGTCATTTACCAACAAACTGAGATTACACAAAACAGTTACAAAACACACCTTTTACTTCTGTTATCCGTCCATCTGTATCTGCTCCTCAGCTGCACCAGGAGTCACGTCCTCCTCTACCCCAGCATATTTAGTCAAGACCACAAGATGTAGTCACAGACCAGCCTCATAAACAAGAGGAACAGAGGACCTCCTCCATGCCACGACTTGCACATTATAGGATCAAAAAACTGTATACATATGTGCACTACTCTCAGGGTTGCCAGGTTTAACAAATAAAAATTTAGCATCTCATCCCACTACTGGCATATATCCTGAGAAAACCATAGTTCAAAAAGAGACATGCACCCCAATGTTCATTGCAGCACTATTTACAATAGCCAGGACATGGAAGCAACCTAAGTGTCCATCAACAGATGAATGGATAAAGAAGATGTGGCACATATATACAATGGAATATTACTCAGCCATAAAAAGAAACGAAACTGAGTTATTTGTAGTGAGGTGGATGGACCTAGAGTCTGTCCTACAGAGTGAAGTAAGTCAAAAAGAGAAAAATATCGTATGCTAACACATATATACAGAATCTTAAAAAAATGGTTCTGATGAACCTAGGGGCAGGACAGGAATAAAGACGCAGACGTAGAGAATGGGCTTGAGGACACGGGGAGGGGGAAGGGTAAGCTGGGATGAAGTGAGAGAGTGGCATGGACATATATACACTACCAAATGTAAAAGAGATAGCTAGTGGGAAGCAGCCGCATAGCACAGGGAGATCAGCTCAGTGCTTTGTAACCACCTAGAGGGGTGGGATGGGGAGGGTGGGAGGGAGACGCAACAGGGAGGGGATATGGGGATATGGGGATATAATGTATACATATAGCTGACTCACTTTGTTATACAGCCAAAACTAACACAACATTGTAAAGCAGTTATACTCCAATAAAGATGTTGAAAAAAAAATTTAGCAGTTCTGTCCACTCCACACACTTGTCTCCTAAACTGGCCTAAACTCAGTGTCAGAAAACCTTCTGATTACTTTCTCCTCTAAGTCAAGGAAGCAGGTTTATATAGTGGTCAGGTTACTGGACTTGGAGACTGAAGCCCTGTGTGCTGATCTTAGCACTTGCTACTTGGTTTATGTAAGTCCATTATGATTTTAACCATCAACATTCTATTATCAAAAGGTCCATTTCCAGACTTTTGAGAATCGCCCTTCTCTGTGAGCCACCATGCTAGGTCCTGGAGAAATAATAAACAAGCACAGGGCCCTGCCCTCAGGGAGTTTAGTGCCTAGTGGAAAAGAAAGATGAGAACTCCAGGGGGAAAGGTAGGGCTAGAAATCAGGACTGAGCTGATTTTTTTTTTTTTTTTTTTGGTTGTCATCGCATCTCTGTCAGATTACATTTCTCTATTTCTCTATTTTTCCTTCAATGTGCATCTTGTTTTACTGAAAATGTTTTCACGAGAAGCCTTTTGCCCTGGAGAGAGATCTAACAGAACCTGTTACTTGGCAATAGTAGCCTTCACACGGATGAACACAAAATACTGTGATGTCTTGCAATTCAAGTTAATCACGGCATTTAAGACTACAAATACCTTTGGGTAAGTCATACAAGAAGACTCCATCTTTCTTCCTGTCAGAGGGAAATGTCTTCCGTGCCATTTGCAGTTACTTTGCTCATTAGATAAATTCTGGAAGAGGGGGTGGGAGCACAGTGAAATTCTCTAGGTACTAACAGTTTCCCAAGGAGTCCCCAGTGCCCCTGAAGAAAAAGTTCTTCCAGTGTTAAGTCCAGAAGAGCAAAAGTGATAGCGATAGCAATAGTTACCAGAGAAGTTTGGGGTGTGTAGACCCAGCTTAGGCCCCCTCAGAGATTATGTCCGAACTGAGAATAAACTGCTTGCCTGCGCACTGGGAAGCAGTTGCTCCTGGCCTCCTCACGTTGACCTGGCTGTGCGCCTTTCTCCACAAGCTCAGCTGTTTCCAGTGGTAAATCTTGGGTGATGAACTAAAAAAAACTGTTTTCTTAAAAATGTAAACATTCGGGGCTTCCCTGGTGGCGCAGTGGTTGAGAGTCTGCCTGCCGATGCAGGGGACACGGGTTCGTGCCCCGGTCCCGGAGGATCCCACGTGCCGCGGAGCGGCTGGGCCCGTGAGCCATGGCCGCTGAGCCTGCGCGTCCGGAGCCTGTGCTCCACAGCGGGAGAGGCCACAACAGGGAGAGGCCCGCGTACCACACACACACACACACACACACAAAAGTAAACATTCTATTTTTCTTCTTTCTACTAATAAAAATGTATCCATTTGATTAAGAGCCTTTCCAGGATCATTTATCTGACCTTTGTTTACTTGGTTACTGTTTTTTTCCAAAGCTCGCAAGCTCACTTTCCAGCCCTTCTCTCTGTGACGGTAAAATCCCACTGACTCGAAGTGGTTAAGAGCTCTCAAGCTGAGAGATGTCCAGCTGGGTTTGAATCCTGGTTCTGCCTCCTAACTGCTGCAAAAATTTGGGAAAGTCATTTAATTATTTAAACCTGTTTCTTCATCTGCTTATTAGGGAATACAGCTGACCCTTGAACAAGAGGTTTGGGATCTCCACCCTCCAGGAGGTGGGAAATCCTTGTAGAACTTATAGTCGGCCCTCCGGCTCCTCTGGCAAGAATCCAACCAACCACGGATCCTGTAGTTTCACAGTATTTACTATTACAAAATTTCAAATGTAAGTGTACCTGAACAGATGGTCAATAAGATAAATTACACAATTAAATTTTTTTCATCATTTGCAAAAATACATGACAAACTACAGTAAAAAAGTTTTTTGGTTTTTTTTTGTACAAATAATGCAATCAACTAAGGAATTCTAATTACTATACCAATCATGAGTTTATAGGCATGTTAAAACCCTGCCATTTTATGTCAGGCTGAAGGAGTCCTGGTTGGCAGCACAGCAGGAGTGTCAAAGCTGGCAGGAGGACCCAAGGGCTCCTGATTATCACCTCCACCTTCTCTTCCAAAGTCTTGGCTACTATAGATAAAACCCATAGTACTTCAGACAAATCGGCACATAATCAAACCCCAAATGTGCATCAGGGTGAAACTTTCCAAAAGGGGTTGTGAGATCTATGCAATCTAGGAAACTGTCTGGGTATCTAAGCATTCCCAAAATTTCTGCCACAGTCAGCAAGTTTTTGAAGGTTCTGTGACATTAGAACCCAAGTGGGCTTTGGTGTACCCAAGGCTCCCTGGGGCCCAGACAGCTTGACAGTCTCAATTCTGATTTAGCCAAATCTACTTATTGACTTAAAATCGAGAACAAACTAACCTAGGTTTTGTGTTAATATCCACAACTTTATGTATAGGTTTTTCTGTTATGATTATTTACCTAATGCATAGAGAGGAATCATCATCTAGTATGATGCTTAGTAAGTTGGTCTCACTAGAAACTCAGTTCTGAAGAGGGAAGAGATATGGGAACATATGTATATGTATAACTGATTCACTTTGTTATAAAGCAGAAACTAACACACCATTGTAAAGCAATTATACTCCAATAAAGATGTTAAAAAGAAACGCAGTTCTGTTATCGGGGAATAACAGGGGAAGATGGTCCAGAAAACTCTGAACTGTGGCATTAGGCCTAGATTTGAATCTAAGCTATTACCTGAAAAAGTTACTTAATCTCTTGGGAGCATAGTTTCCTCAGTTGGAAAAAGGAGAAAATACTGTGGATTAAAATAAAGGGCATTTTGACTACAATAAGTGGACAAAAAATGGCACCCATCATCATCATCATTATTATTATTTACTATTAGCATATTTTTATGCTGAGAGTTAATACTGTTTTAATTATGCTTTCAAATTTCTTAGAAGAAAGGCATCATCCTTGGCAAGTATCACAAATAAAATTTACGTAGGAAGAAAGTTGATTTACATAATCATCTAATCAGTTGATTATTACTTCCTTTTGAGAACTTTCACAATAGCTACAGTGAAATCCAGAGATAAATACTGTGCCCTGTGATTATGTGAATTTGAATATAATGCAGTCAGAATATGCTTCCCATCCTCTTCAACAAACTTATCTTGGTCATTATATTAATCTCAACACTGAGATTTATGCGACTTAGTTTTTTATACTACCACTACAGCATCATAGAAGGATTTTATTATATTTTATTTTTTAATTTATATTTTATTTATTATCATTTTTAAAAATTTTCTTGCCACATCATGCAACATGTAGAATCTTAGTTCCCCAACCGGGGATCGAACCTGCGCCCTCCAGCAGTGGAAGCTCAGAGTCTTAACCACTGGACTGCCAGGGAAGTCCCGATTTTATTATATTTTACATTTGGATGTCATCACTGTGACGGTCTTTGGATGTGTCCCTTTGGCCAGGTTACAGTCCCTAGTTATTCCATCAAACACTAATCTAGGTGTTGCTGTGAAGGTATTTCATAGACGTGATTAAAGTCTACAGTCAGTCCACATTAACTAAGAGATTATCCTAGTTAATCTGAGTGGGTCTGATTCAACCAGTTGAAAGGTCAAAACCAGAACTGAGGCTTTTCTGAGGAAAAAGAAATTCCACCTGTGGACAGCAAGCTTCAGTTTGTGCCTGTGATTCCCAGCCTGTCCTGCATGCCAGTCTGCCCTCTGGCCTTTAGGTCTGCCCAGCCCGCCCCACAATCATGTAAGCCAATTCTTGCAATAAATCTCTTAATAAATATCTTCTACTAGTTCTGCTTCCCTGGGTTAAATGCTGAGATAGCCATGAAATTTTTGTTTCTTTTTGCATTAAATCTAATTGACTGCACTTTGACATAGAAGGTAGAAACGTCTCCTAAAGGTTCTCTTTATTATGAATGAGCTGAGTGGGGTTAATTATTTTCATGATAGATGTGAAAATGCTTTTAATTCAACAGGTTCCTCTATTTTGCTATTTCTTTCTTACCTTTCCATTTCAGAAAGAACGATCAGATGTATAATAGATTCAATAACAACCTTCCTTTGTAAATCAACCTTTTATAATTTAAAAATAAATATATTTAGCTATTGCATATAAGTGAAAAAGAGAAAATAAAACCCTCATGTCTAATTGGCAAAAAAGTTGAAACTCATATAAAAATAAATATTTCCTTAAGATTTAAAAGTAGGTTTTAGAAAGGCCTTAGATTTTAGAAAAGGAAGTGCAATAAGAAATCATTTCATCAAGATAGAGGCAAACATTGTCACTGCTTTGCCAGTGACAATCTAATTTCAAATGACTTAGCAGGAAAATTTTTATAACTCTCCTAGACAGAATGTCTTAAAACTGTCTCTTAATACTGATAGTCTTTTGCCAAGTTTCATTTCATCCTTAATTACTCTGAGAATTTCTAAAACTAGAATACACATACAGGCTTTAAAAGCTAATTTGAAAATAAAAACCCAAAGGAAGCAGGATTTGAAACTAAACTCAGATTTTAATTTAACAAAAAGTATCATTCATGACAATTTTTTCTAAGATAAATGAAGCAGTCCTTTTAAAAAAACTTCACTCTTAGAAATGTTAAACATTTATTCATTTTCTTATTGGGAGCTCTTTTCCTGGTTGTAATAAGAATATGCACAAATAATCATACATTTTGATTTTGAATATTGCAACCCAAAATTCAAAGAGGTTTTTTCATATAGGTTAGGTACTATTGTAAAATAAATTAATTTAAATTACAAAGGACTAGTACCAATATATATCTAAGAACTGTATTACCATTTACTTGTAATAACAAACATGTGCTTTGACGTTTTCATTTATTATTATAAAAATCGAGTTTTCAATGAAGACTATGGTTGTGAAAATAAATTTGAATTAAACAGTCCTTTAAACATAAACTAAAAATCATGGAAGAGTAAAATGTCAAGCAAGTGAACATTTTTCCTGTGATATATACATAAATATTGTCATGTAAACAAAAGCAAAGATCAAGATTAAGTTAAATATCCTTGTCAGCAACTGAAATACATAGATTAAAATGGTTATTTTATGTTCTTCATGCTTCCACTGAACACAGCTGGCATAAGCACAGCAATAGGAATTGGATGAATCTTTGCATTCCCCTCATACGCTTTGGGAGGATACGTACAATAAAGATACCTCTCTATGAGAAAAGAAAATATTAGAGGAATCAGACTCCTGAAAATCATGACTTTCAAATATTAAGTCACCTTTTTTGCTCTTCTGTGAAACTACATGGTTTATCAGAATTTTGCCAGTTGAAAGACGGTAAAGCTGACACTGGCGTGATCCAGCACTAATACGAGTGGCAGCAAATTAGGCACAATTACAGGCTTTCCTCTCAATGCACATTATCCATGCACTAGGAGATAATGGCTTCCAACACAAAACAAACATTTTTTGGATAAAACAGACAATATTTAAGTAGATATATTTTCCACAGGAGTGTTTCTTTGAAGTATGCCCCAGAGACCACTTGAATCAGCATCAGGCCAAATACTCAACAAAGTAAAAGTGTGCATTTGTGGGCCCAATCTCAGACCCTCTGGGGGCCCTGGGGATCTGTACTGTTAACAAGCCCCCCGGGAATACTTAGACACAAATTCATATGAAAGTTGGAATGTCACTCTTGCAGACTATTGGGGATTTCTCTTGACTCTTTCTTTGACCACAAATATTTCATTATCTCTTTCCTGCTTCTTACTTATTCACCAGAAGGAAAAACAAAACCAAAAACATTTCTGATTTTGTCAGCCAGTGGTGACAACTAGTAGTGGTATTTTTTTTCCCTCAGACAAATGTAGGAGAATAGGCAACATACGATACTGCACCTAAATTTTTCAAAGGTACACCACAGTACTTTTTTTTTAAAGCTTTCAAAATGTATACATGATAAAAACGTTCAAAATGGTTTGTAAACTGTCATCTGATCAAGACGATCCAGTGTAAAGAGAACTGCTATTCAGTGTGGTTGCTGAATTCTCACAAAGGCCCCTCACGGTTGTCTTTCACAAACACTGAGCCTCTTAGCAGGCACCCCAGAGCTCTCACCAAACGATGCACTGTCTACCAGGCAGCACTAAAGTACCTAAGGATTGCTCATAAAAACAGGACAAAGAAAACAAAAGCTCAGTTTCAGCTCCAACCACAAAAGGAGTCTCAAGACCTACGGCCAATATGTAAGATGAATACAGATCATGCTGACTTTCCTCAGAGAAAGTCTAATTTCAAATATACTTATTAATATCTGCCTGAAATCTAGTTTATATTGGAAGTGGAAAGCATGATACACTTCAATGTGCTACTAATATCTACTACAGTGTTTATGTTCTGTAAGATCCCTATGGATAAAAGCGATTTTGCCTGTGACTAATATAAATTAGAAACCAAAGAGGTAGGCAAGTATCATCAGAAGATGATCTCAAAACAACATGTTGAATAACATGCTTGAATCCCAAAAGAGAAGTTAACTGGAAAATGAGATCCAATACCATGACAACCGCCTCAAGAGCAGGGTTTCCCAGGTCTTTCATGATGACGTCCACCTTCCAAAGTCCTGATTCCTGATATGGTGCCATATACTCTTCAGATATTCAATTTTAAGAAACATCTGATGAAGTAAAATGTAAAACAATAATACTGGAGACAAAAGAGTGAAGTTGATATCAGCTGGGCTCTTTAAAAATCTCTACTTTCGGGCTTCCCTGGTGGTGCAGTGGTTGAGAGTCCCCCTGCCGATGCAGGGGACACGGGTTCGTGCCCCGGTCTGGGAAGATCCCACATGCCGCCGAGTGGCTGGGCCCATGAGCCATGGCCGCTGAGCCTGCGCATCCGGAGCCTGTGCTCCGCAACGGGAGAGGCCACAACAGTGAGAGGCCCAGGTACCGCAAAAAAAAAAAAAAAAATCTCTACTCTCACATTAGAGTTGGACAAGACCTTGAAGATTCATCTAGTCCAACTCTCTGGTTGTACAACTGAAGAAAAGTGGCTAATTTCCCACTGGTCACAAAGCACTATAATTCTGAAAACATGCTATAAATCCAAAAAATGTTCAAGGTTAACTTGCCTATTTATAAAGCCCATGATGTAGCCAAGAGGCTACACTTTCAGCACTTATGGCCATAGTCTGAAGCTCCATCCCCGGGGGATGTTTTATAACGTGTTCCCATGATTAGAGAAAGAAGGGCACCAAAGGCCCTGGTTGCACCTGGGGTGGGGGAGAGGCAGAACATCATCAAGAGAAAAATAATTTGAAACCCCAGACCTGCCTTAATAAAAACTTGCTCTAGGCTCAGACCAGGGCTTATCTTCACCTCTTTACAGAAGACACACCTCTGAGCACATTCACGTTCTTCAATAGCCATCTCTGCTCTGGGCAAGCACTGGGGCAACAATGCTGTTCTGCCCAGAACATTGAGAAACACATCTGGACAACTGGTAACATCTAAACCCACAGGGCAAAGACCTATATACAGCTGTATTTAACTTCTCAGTCATTGTCACTTGTTTTGCAAACCAAAAAATTGCCTTATTTCCTTATACCCTTACTTACCTAAGATTTTTAGTTCCGCTCTAAAAAGGTAGTTACAAATGATTTTATTTTTTCTTTTCTATTTTCCAGACTTTCTGTAATGGTTTCACATTTCTTTCGGTAATACAAAAAATGAAGCTATTTTTAAAAAGAAGGTTTTAGTCTAAAAGAAAATGAAAGGATACACATAGTTCCCTCTTGACTCTGAAATGTCCAAACCTGAACCTGAACGAGGTGTCCGTGTAGTACAGTAGAAATGCAGTCTCAGGACTCGGACAGAGTTTTGGATCCCAGCTCTACCACGAACCTTGGGCAGGGTTTTAGTCTCTCTGAGACTTGCCTTCTTCATCTGCAAAAAGGAGGAAATAATACTTCCCTCACAGGATGCTGTGAGGATAAAATGATGCACAGGGCCTGGCACATGGCAGACGTCTAGTAAATGGTGCCCTTCTCCCCACTGGACTCAGAGAATCCTTGGGTAAAAGGAATCGCCACAGCCTGCACCAGCCACAGCCTCACTGCATCCCATTGAAATTCGCAAGGGTGCTCTATCTCAACTCTGCCCTACCGCTCCAAAGAATCACTATTGTGCTTAGAAAAAGTTCTTCATTTTTATGTTCCCTCCTTTAAAACTGTACATACAGACAAAACATTTTTAAAAAACTATCTTCCTAGAAATAATGCAATGTTTTCTAAAGCACAACATGTCATGTATAAAAACAATTCTGAAAAACATGACTGAATTAGTTTGTACATTGTTTCTTAAAGTGCACCAAAGTAAATATTCATGACCTTTAGAATGTCACTAACCCCCTTGGGTTATTTTTTTAAATAAAACTAAATATTTATCTACTGAGATGTATGTGGTTTTTGGCTCCAATGTGAGGGCAAAAAGCAGCAGTGTCTTCCAGAAAAAAATAATTGATAAACTCGACAAAGCATCTTAGCAGCATACAGAATAGCTACAATTCACTGTAACTGCAGGCTCAATAAAGCACAATCCTGATTCCTACTAGAAAAACAAAATCAATCAAAGGAACAGAAAACTATCTCCCCACCCTAAGTCAAGGATTTCTCTTGAACCCTGGAGGTAACACGTGTGATCACTTCCCTATTGTGTATCCTTGGTAACAGACTTATAACTAATCACCATTCTTTCTTCACACTGCACACACACACACACACACACACACACACTCCCTATGAAAAACAATATAGTTTAAGTGGAGAAGCCACGAGAAAAAAATTCGAAGTCAGATAAAGAACAACCATCACCCAAAACGTCAGGCAGTTCCAATATTCACACCACCGTCCGATGTTCCCCACACACGTAGACAGCACTGGGGCGTATCCGTCGCCTTGTGTGGCCAGGGAGCCGCGGCAAAAACTTGAGGGACTTAGGCATCATGTCCAGGCAGGCGTCATGGAATTTCTTAATCCTCCAGTAATAAATCAGTGGGTTCAATGCAGACTTGAGGTAGCAGAGCCAGAGTAGCCAGGTGCTAATCTCAAAAAAGTTGTGTTGATAGTAAAAGTGCTTGCTGAATGTCGCCACAAGGCTGTAAGTGGTGAATGGGGCCCAGCAGAAAATGAAGACAGCAAAGAGAATCAAAATGGTTGTGAAGGCACGCGTTTTAAAGCCCATGTCAATGCTCATCTGGAAGGGTCTCTGTAGACTCATGAGACCCAGTTTGCTGGCCTGGCTGAGGCATATACCTTCGGGGTAGCTATGGATCCTCAAGGCATTGTGCCGAAGGGTATTGAGTATGCCCATAAACGAATACAGTATCACCAGAAAGGGTAGGAAGAAAGAAATGAGAGAAATCAAAATCACGTAAGCCTGGTAACCTGGATTGGTTGTGTACCCAAACACACACTGCGGGGCTCGGGAAGGTATCTGCAGGTCAGGGTTTCCTACTGCCAAAGGAAAAGCTACACAAAAAGAAGTTGCCCAGGAAACTGCAATGAGAACCTTAGCCCTATATGGATTCAGCTTATCCTGCCTCTGGACTATAATAAGAAACCTATCGATGCTAATGATGAGCAGGATGGCTACTCCCTCTATCACAAACAACCAGAAAAACATGGCAGATACCCTACAGAAGAATTTCCCAAAAATCCATCTGGTGGTAAGAATGGTGACCAAGGCAAAGGGCATGTTCAGAACTGCAAGCAACATGTCTGCAAAAGCCAGGCTGGCCAGGAGGATGTTAATGGCGGAGCGCATGGCAGCTTTTTGGTAAACCATGAGGCACACAACCAAGTTCCCAAGAAAAGACACAAAGAGAATAAATATCATTATAGCAGAAAGGATGATCTGGAGAGGCAAGTTTAGGCTCTTTAAAACCGCTGGTGTTGGGGGCACAGCTGTACTATTCAGTGTCAAGGAACTCATCCCGGTGGGAGCCATGGTTTCAAAACTGTATCTAAGCAGCGAACCCATGTCGGGATGCTGGAATGGCGGAGGGACCGTAATATTCATGTTGGTGTTTTCATAAACTACGAATGTTGTGTTGGATGCCCCAGTATGGGACGCAGTCAACACTGCAGAGAATACCATGGTTTCAGCAGGATGGAAGGTGCCAGCAGAGATGTAGGTGTTCTTCAAGTATTTCAACACAGAGCAGCAGTATCATGTTTCACTGATGGGCTTGGAAACACACTCTGGAAAACGCACAAAGACTTCCATCTTCCATAGGAGTCCTTTTGCCTGAAAACAAGCCCAAAACACAAAAAAATGAATGGGAATGAGTTTTGTAAATAACATTTGACTTCTTACTTTTCATCATGAAGGACCAGTTTTCTGCTTTTTTTAACCCTTTAAAAACATTTAAGTCTCTAGCCTAGTCATCACTAAAGTACTGTAGTTCTGTTGTTTCATTTTTAGTCAACTACAATGGAAATTTCATGACATTCATGTATAAAGTGAAAGTGAAAAGAATGAAAAGGTATTACTGCCTTAAAGGCAAAAATTATAACTTTACAGGTAATTTTTCTTTTAAATTTCCAGGAGCAGCATAGCCTTTCCAGTCACTATTAATACAGATTTTATTAATAATGGTTCTCCTGAGAGTATTCCTGATAGATCTTTGGTACAGGTTCATATTCCATTTTTACATTAGCACAAAACTAGTTGGCAAAGAACCTTGAAATCAGTATCCTATTTAACACATGATAATCAGACACTTTTGCTTTAACACTTTCACAAGTAGGCACTAGGTTATTTCCAGTGAAGGGTCTGAAACAGTTTCCTGGCTTTCTATTTTATTTGTAAGTGTTTCTTCCCAGAAATCCCACCACATAACTACTGGAGAAGTTATTCAAGAAGAGAAGAAAAATTATCTGTAAAACGTCTTGGTCATATTTTTAAGACTTCCTTTCTTTGCTAAAGCTCTCTTTGCTTCTCCTATTCTCTCTTCTTTCCCATGCACCCATTTCCACCCTTTATTTTTTGATACAAATACTTCCACCTTCTCAATTTCTTCTCCCTAAGCCTTGTATGTCAGCAACTTGATAGATGTCAACCAAGAAATAAAGATGGGGATTCTAAAGAAGATGACTAGGAAAATATTCAGGCGTGAATAATGCATTCTAGAAAACATTTCGTTTCCTTCTCCAAAAAGTTTATCACCTTTCTCTTATCCTAACCCCCAACTTCTTAATTTCTGTGACCCTGGAGTTCTCTGTAAAGGACTTCCTTAATCTACTATCTTCCTAACCCACTTCTGTTATGTAGGTTCTTACTTCTTTACTGGAGAGGTAGCTTTAATCTCTTTAAGTAGAAAGAACTGTCTTTGGATTTCTGGGTAGATTCCTTTAATAAATCCCTAAGATTGGGGGGGGTGCACAGTAGTTTAAGACAATGCTGTAATTTTCTCATTATGTGAATTTACCATTACTCATTGATCTTAGGGGTAAATGCTAAAAGTTCATTTATTCATTTCCTATAGTATTGAGGGTAGAAGCATCCCATTTACGAGACCCAATATCCAGCATTGTAGCCAAATCACGGGCTCTCTACTATACTCATATCTACAATCCCCAATTTGTGGTCCAGGGCTAACCTTATGAAGGAGGAGAATATTCATCTGTTTGTTCAAAATATTAACTGTACTATACACTTTCACTGTTATAGCTTAATTTCTTTGTCTCTACTATATGTTATCCATCCTCACATGTTCACTTTGAAATGAAAAACATACCTGGATAAGATGCCCCACTAATCCAGTGACTCCCAAACTTTATTAACCACAAAGGGCCAATGGAAAAAGGGGCAGTGGTAGCTTTACACCATAATCACCACAAGTCTCTTTATAACTACCTAAATATACATACAAATAAGAATAAAGACGGTGCTTACTACATAAATCAGCCTCAATACGATTCTACCTCTAGAGAAAAATTATAAATGTGTACCTTAGGCAAATGTGTATATTAAGCCTAAGGTAACAGTGATAACTGTGCTTGACCAAGTAAACCAACATATCCATCCTGAAGGTAGCACACACTTTAAAACACTTAGTTTTCTCGACCATGTTGAGGAACTAAAACAAAAAATGGAACGGAGCCAAAACAAAACCATAATTTAAAAGATGCTTTTTAAGCTTGATACACGTGTAAATATAGTCACAACATTTTACTGCCATTGTAAAAACTTCTAACTCAAGTCACTCAATTATTCACCCATCAAATGTTTATTTCAGAGCCTACTATGAGCCAGGCACTGGAGAGACAGTGATGAACAAACGGTTCCTGGAATTCTGGTTAAACAGGACCGAACCACCACCTCAAAATTACACTGAAATGACAGTAAAGGGATTTTTAAAAATAAAATGCACAACTCAAAAGGACAAGAAGTATGAATGAAAGATACATCAATAGATAAGAGATTTTTTTTAATGTTTCAAAGCAAAAAGCAGATGGTGGTGTGGTAACTGAACAAAGTAGAACAGAGAACTTTTTGTCTTCAATACTTACACAGAAATATGCTTAGAAGAAGCTGAAACACCCTGTAGATCCCCAGAGAAGCTCTGGATTAGGAGGTACCAGTTACCACAGTAAGTGTAGGTGTGGCTGAAAACTGGGAAATTGAAGAATCTATACACAGAGCCATCGGAACCCCACTCCAGGCTCGGGGGTCTTCTCCTCCAGCAACCACATGAAAGCACGTACTCCTGTGCCGGTAGCCCAAGTCGCTGGCACAAGTGAACCTGATAAGCACTAAACTTTAGCATATTGGTGCAGGGCTGAACACAGCAGGACTGGATGAATGTCTGCACATTCAGTATGAGAACCTAGCCCCCATCTCCACCCTGTTCCCAGACAGCCAGCAGCCAGGCATATGCTACCATGCAGGACTGAAGGACTCGTCATTTCCAGTAACTTAAAAAGCCCTAGAGGAAAAAATTCTAGATACTAACACTTGATGGTGTCCCAAGAAACATGCCAGCTTGGTGCCCAGTTATCCTCGATACTGAAGCCCACCCACTATCAAGGCCAACCCACACACACAGAGCTTCCAATCAGTTTTTCAGTGCTCATTAAATAGAAATGGTAAATTTCCCAAATACATAAAGAATCTATAAAAGGATGAAACAAAAGCAATGTTGTAGTTAAACATTAAGGAAAAGAACTGGAATTTCTAATAACAGGGAACGTAACATACATGAAGTTAATAATGCCTTTGCCCTGGTATCTGTACATGCTCTTCATTCACTGTACTCCTGGCTACCAGAATAGAAATATTCTCTGGCCTTTCTTTTCTCACTGCAAAGTGTAATAACCAAAGCAGAGCTTTTGAATACTCGTTGTAACTATGTTGAAAGATTTTTTCCTCTGAGGTATTCTCATCAAATACCATTGTGACCTGCAGTTTCTTTGAATTTCACAGAAGACTAAATAAAAGCTTTATACTTAAAATTTGTACTTCCACAGGAAATGGGACAGTAGCAACATAAGAACAGTAGAAAATTAGCTCAGGTCAGTAATACTTGCTTAACAGTCCTAATGTTTAATCTAGGCTAGTCTTTATTTGCCATTTGTCAGAAACTCTCGTTACATATTCTAAGAAAAAATTAAAATTGTATGTGAAGGTTTATATATATGTATATATATTCATACACACACCTCACATGTATGTACACACGTAAAACTCACGTATGGCAGAAGTGATTGAATTTATGATTCTTTCTCTTGTGTTATAGCATCTACAGAAACAACACTGGGGCAATCAGATTAATGACACAAGTGTTTTATGTTTGGGGTACGCCAGAATTTCACAATTACTGGGGCTTCACAGGCTGGAATGGGCAGTGGAGGTTGTAGAATTCCCCTGGTCTTCGTCCTTTAGTCTTATCTGCAATTCCAGTGCTTTAGATATTTGTTTCAATTCTCTGAAAAAAGTGTATGCTCCTAAAAGGCAGAGACTGATTTTATAAATCTCACTGTCCCCTATGACTACTATGCTTTGCACACAGCCAATGCATATATGGTAAATTATATTTATTTGCATTATGCTTTGTCAGATCAGAGAATTTCTTCTTTACTCATTTTAATATTTATTTATACATTATATGTACATAATTTTGCTTAAAAAATTATCAAGAGTTTTTCAATGACAGTCAAATCCTGTACTACCCTTCACCATTCCACTTGTTCTTAGAGGCAGTCATTTTTAATTATTTTAAAGGTTTTTATCAAAAGTACTTATTCTTTATATATCTAAATAATATGAAGAAATTGCTTTTTGATTTGATTTATCAATATTGTATATTATGTCCTGATTTCCTGTTAGGATAAGGGTTTAGCTGCCATTGCACCTCCTAACTTACTTCTCATCCCTTCATACTACCAAAATCTTCATTTGAAAATTTTGAATTACAGAAGTTAGTGTTTCTATTAATGTATTTAGGTTAATAGTATATTTACTGATAAGCTAAAATAATGTTTTCTTTCTTGTATACATTTTGGATTTCCTAGAATAAATAATTTACTTTTTATTTTCAATTTTTAAAAATAACTATCAATATTTTTTTACCTGCTCCACCTGAGAGATTTTTTTTTTTGCGGTACACGGGCCTCTCACTGCTGTGGCCTCTCCCACGGAGCACAGGTTCCGGACGCACAGGCCCAGCAGCCATGGCTCACAGGCCCAGCCGCTCCGCGACATGTGGGATCTTCCCGGACCGGGGCATAAACCCGTGTCCCCTGCATCAGCAGGCGGACTCTCAACCACTGCGCCACCAGGGAAGCCCCACCTGAGAGATTTTTATACCTAGAAGTATTATACTTTGGAAGGTCAGATTTATCAACTACATTTTTATCTTGGAGTCATTCTTTTGGCCTCATGTCCCTCCCTGAAGTGATACACTTCTCTCTGTTACAAAGATGCCAGCCAGAAACATCTCTTTACTACCATCTTGGAAATCCTCCTTTCTGCCTTGGGCTCTTGGCTTCCATATTTCCTAGGTCCTTTGTCTTCCACTTCACTGCTTCCTTTCTGTTCAATTCCTTCTTTTCCAGGAACCAATTGCTTTTGAAGGAAGAACACAAGGGAGGTAAATTTTGAGTCCTGTATGTTTGAGTAAGTCTTTATTTGTTCATACTAATTGTCTCAGTTTAGAATTCTCAGATGAAAATAATTTTCTCTGAGAATTTTGAAGGTGTTGTTCTACATCAGTGGTTCTCAAAGTTGAGGGTATATAAGAATCACCTGGAGCATCTGTTAAAGTACAGACTCCTGAGCCCCACCCCCTGAGTCTCTAAGTCTGTGGTCTGGGGTGGGGCCTGGAATTTGCATTTCTGGAGGAGAGAAAAACTTAAATTGAGAACTTTAAATTCCAAGCTCAAGGATTAGATGAAGATCCAGAAAGCTTCTTCAACAACAGTGAAAGAAAACTTTTATCTCCTATTGCCCCAGAAATGGAATTTCTGAAAACTAAATCAAAGTCTAATCCTATGGGTGGCAATGTTACAATGCAAATTGAATTCCCAACCTTACAGAGTCTCTTCTGTTAAAGTTAGGGCCTGATTGGGAAGGAGTAGGGGCCTGAAAATTGGGATGAGGATATATGGGTATTTTGATGAAGCTGAGGCTTAGGACCTTGTGCTGCAGTCTTCTTTACCAATAGTAATAGCCTTTCCTCCCTTGCCTAATGAGGTTAGCTCTCTCTTTGCCTGAAAAATCAGTAAGGGCCTCACCTAAGATAGCATCTTGCAAGGGACTTTTGCCCTTCCTAAGGACCCTGCTCCATCTACCTCTCTTGCTTGTAGACCTACGACCAGAATCAAGTCCCAGCAGAATCCAGTGTGAGGTATAAATTGTGACCTAGAAAGAAGTACCATTTATATCAAAAGATATGCAAGATAATTCCAATTTACATAGACAGAAACCAGGGAGTATGCATGGAAACGGATACTGAGGGTATTGAGTCAGCTTAGAAGGAATATATTGTTAGATCAGATCAAATTTATTGATATGGGCACACTAAACCAAGATTCTGGATTCTCTGTGCTAGCTCAAACGGCTGAAAATGCCTCTAATAGTATGTTCGGTTGGTTGGCGGAAGCCTGGTCCCCAAGGTAACCTACACTACATGAAACTGAGATGCCATAACTCCTTGGTGGAGAGGGAACTATCCAAAGACTTCAGCAGATAGGAATGCTGAACTGGATTTATCACGTACAACCTGCTCACCCACTTATAACTACATCACTTGGTAGGACCCAGAGGGCACTGCCTTCACCAAGTCTTTGAGAGATACACTGGTTGAAAGGACCAGCAGCATCCTTGAAGAGCTCTATGGTAGCTACTCTCTGAAGACCAGGAATGACAATGGGCACTGTTGTCATCCAAGAAATGGGTTCCTAAATTGAATGGGGATGATAGTATCTCAGAGTGGCAGGGACTCAGTGACAGTACTTAACAAAAGATGAGGTGAGCATGATTATCAAAATGGGTAGCGAGCAAAAGCTGAAATCAGAATAGTCTGACCTGCAGAGATCACTGGTGCTTGATCATGGTGTTTCTAAGAGAGAAATAGTTAGAAAGCTACCAAGTGCTACTTGATCTGTATAAGCAGCAAAGCTATAATAGAGAAAAATGCAACTCCTCAATCAATTCCCAAACTTGAGCCAGGACACAGATCTAGAACCTCTTGTATTCATGAAAGCCAGGCCCCTTCGAGGAAGGACCTTGCTACACAGCTATAAATTTATACTATAAATCTTCCAGCCTTCCCCAAAAAACCTGCAACAAATTACCAGGGTATACACTGAGGAAGGGGAAATAATCAGAACTTTGTGGGATTGTTGGATATGGCTCTGAAATGACTCTCGTTCCTGGAGACCCCAAATGGTACTGTGTTCCACCATGCGGAGCAGGGGCTTATAGAAGTCACATGATTAATGGAGTCTGTGCTCACTTCCAGCTACCACTCACCCCAGAACTCATGCCATCATTATTTTCCCAGTTCTGAAATGTGGAGTTGGTACCGACACACTCAGCAGCTGGCAGACTCCCTCACTGGTTCCCAGACGTGTGCAGTTAGGGCTATAATGTTAAGAAAGGCCAGGTGAAACTCCTAGCACTACCTCTACCTATGAAAACCGGAGACCACTTTGTTCCTGTAGAGACTGCAGAGATTAGGGTCATCATCAAGGACTTAAAGGACGAAGGTGATCATTCCTAAAACATCCACATTCGACTTGCCTATCTGGCATTAGAGAAAACAGATGGATCTTGCAGAGTGCAGATGCTGTACCAGATGTGATTTCCTTGCTAGAATAAATAAACACACTCCCTGGCATCTGGTACACAGCTATTGATTGGGCAAATTATTATTTTTTTCTTTATATGTGCTAGCAAAGAATGCCTGAGCAGTTTGGCTCCAGCTGGCACCCTACTACACTACCTCAGGGTTCTATCAGCTCTCCAGCACACTCTCATAATCTAGTCCACAGGGACCTTGACTGCCTCTCCATTCTGTAGAATGTCATGCTTTCCATTACGTGCTGACTGAGAAGTAATTAGTAACTACTCTATACTTGGAAATACACAGGTGTGCCAAAGGTGGGGAAAGATTACTACAAAAATTTGACCTACCATCTTTGTAAACTTTCTAGGGATCTTGTAGTAGGTCAAGATATCTCTTTCTACCACTAAAAAATAGGCACAGTACTTAGTAGCCTTTTTGGATTTTGATGGCATCATATACTTATTTGGGTATGTTATTCTAACCCACTTATTAAGTAGCTTGCAAAGCTGCCAGGTTTGAGTGGGACATTTAATAAGAGAAGGCTCAGCAACAGGTCCAGAGTGCCATGACAGCTGCTTTGCCACTTGGGCTACATGACCCAACAGCTTCACTGGTGTTTTAAGTGTCTGTGGCAGGTAGGGGCTGCTACATAGTATGGCATTTGGCAGTCCTTTTATAGGTGAACAGAGACCTTTGGGATTTTGAACAAAGCTACAGAGCGTGAGCATTTCACGTGAACGGCGTTATCTGACCTTCCAAAGCCATAAAATTGGGTATGCACAGAGCTCTTCAACCTTAAACAGAAGAAGTGTATATGAAATCAGGCCTGGCAAGTCCTATGAGCACAGTTAGGTTAACATAAGCAAGTGGCTCATATTCCCATAGCTCTTATTCTTGCTACACTGATCCTCTCTTCAAACGTCACCTGTGACCTCACTAAGACGAGTTCCTTATGACCAACCAGTTAACTAAAGAAGAAAAATTCAGGCGTGATTTAGAAATGGTTCTATACAATATATTGGTGCCACCCAAGAGTGAAGAGTTGTAACACAACAGCCCCACTCAGGAGCCCTTAAGGTCACGGCAGAGGGAAAACTTCCCAGAGGGCAAAGCTTTGAATGGTATATAGTCATTCATTACTCGGTGTCCCAGGGGATTGGTTCCAGTACCCCCACGGATATCAAAATCCAAGGATGCTCAAGTCCTTTACATAAAATGGCATAGTATTTGCATATAACCCACACACATTTTCCTGTGTACTTTAAATCATCTCTAGATTACTTTTAACACCTAATACAATGTAAATGCTATGTAAATAGCTGTAAATACAATGTAAAAGCTATGTAAATAGCTGGTGTGCAGCAAACTCAAGTTTTGCTTTTTGAAACATTCTGAATGTTTTTCCAAGTGTTCTCGACTGGCCATTGGTTGAATCTGCAGATGCAGAACCAGCAAATACAGAGGGCCTACTGTACCTGGTTGTTCATTTTGAAAGAGACACGTCAGAAGTACTGATCTACACTCATTCGTGGACAGTAGCTAATGGTTTGGCTGGCCATATAAATGCTCACCAAATAGCAACTTCACAGATAAGGAGGTAAATAATCTGGTAGAGAAGATGATGCATTCTACAGGGGTCAAGCAGCCTTTTTCTCTACTCTTGTTCTTCTCAAAAGGGATTATGAACAAAGTGGCCATGGAAGTCCAGATGGAAGTTGTACACGGCTCAGCAACATGGGATTTCCACGCACCAAAATGAATCTGGCTACAGCCACTTAGTACTTAATCTGACAACGCTGAGGCCAAAACTTGACTTAGTGAATATGGCATCATTGTCTGGGGCACCCGCCAGCCATCTGGTGGCAGGTTGATTACATGGACTACTTCCATCATGGAACACTTTGTTCTCATTGGAATACACTCATATCCTGGATAATTTTATCAAATTAAACTGTCAATCATAAGATCAGTATGTTTAATAGCTGTACTTCCTTTCTTTCACAGAATATCCCATATGTATACAGAGAAAAATAATCAGAAAGCTAAAAATCTCTACCTTTTCAGTTACACATTTGGAATAAAACAGCAGAAATGCAAAAAGAGAACATTTAGAATTGTGTTTTTAAGTACTTAGAAGCATATCAAGATATTTAGTCCGTACTCAAAGCAGGAATTTGTATTCTTAAAGAGGATAACTTCTTTCCTCCTGAGTTTTTCTAGAAAGTAGAGTGTGAAAGAATGTCTTAAGCTTTTTTAATATATATAAATTAGCTTTTTAAAAATTTCATAGCAACTCTGAGATTATTACTATTATAATCCCCATTTTAAGTATGAGGAATTAAATACCAACAAACTAGATAATTCAGAAGAAATGGACAAATTCCTAGAAACATACAACTTACCAAGACTAAATCATAAAGTAATAGAAAATCTGAACAGACCAATAATGAGCAGGGAGATTGAATCAGTAATTTAAAATCTCCCAACAAATAAAAGCCAGGACCAGATGGCTTCACTGCTGAATTCTACCAAACATTTAAAGAATTAATATCAATCCTTCTCAAACTCTTCCAAAATATTGAAGAGGAAAGAATACTTCCAAACTCATTTTATAAGGCCAGCATTACCCTGATACCAAAGCCAGACAAGGATACTACAAGAAAATAAAATTTATAAACCAATATCCCTTTATAAACATAGATGCAAAAATCCTCAACAAAATACTAGCAAACAGAATTCAAGAGCACATTAAAAGTATCATATACTATGATCAAGTGGGATAGATTCCTAGGATGCAAAAATGATTCAACATATGCAAACATTAACAGAATGAAGGATAAAAATCATATGATCATTTCAATAGATGCAGAAAAAGCATTTGGCAAAATTCAAGATATTTTCATGATAAAAACTCAAAATAAATTAGGTATATAAGGAATGTACCTCAACATAATAAAGGGCATATATGACAAACCCACAGCTAATATTATACTCAAAAGTGAAAAGCCTTCCTTCTAAGATCAGGAACAAGACAAGGATGCCCACTCTTACTACTTTATTCAACATAGTACTAGAAAGTCCTAGCCACATCAAATAGACAAGAAAAAAAATAAAAGGCATCCAAATTGGAAAGAAAGAAGTAAAATCATTGCTTTTTGCAGATGACATGATCTCAGAGAATATCCTATTAGAACTAATAAATAAACTCAGTAAAGTTTCAGGATACAAAATCAACACACAAAATCAGTTGTGTTTCCATTCACTAACAACAAACTACCTGCAAGAGAAATTGAGAAAGCAATCTCATTTACAATAGCAACAACTTTAACCAAGGAGGTGAAAGATTTGTACAATAAACACCATAAGATTTTGATGAAAGAAACTGTTAAGAAGACACAGAGAAATGGAAAGATATCCCGAGTTCATGGATGGAAGAGTGCTATTAAAATATCCATACTATCCAAAGCTAGCCACAGATTCAACGCAATCCCTATAAAGGCAGACATAAAACCATTCCACCCAGTGGTTGTGGGAATTAAATAAGATAGGTTGCAAGAGGATTATAAAATACAAAGTGCCATCAAAGTACAACATATTATAACCAGGATCTTTCTACAGCACTTCAACTATTTTGTGCAAGTCATATCTTTATTGTACACCTTTGTGGGAGTATAAACTTGTTCAGCTTTTTGGAGGGTAAACAGGAAGTATTTTTCAATATCAAAAATACACAATTTAAACACTGTCTGGAATTCCACATTATAGAAGTAAAAGCAGAAACATGAAGATAAGGATATTTATTGCAGGATTATTTAAGAGTGAAAAACTAGACCCTTTCTAAATGATCATCAATAAAATAGTAGTTAAAGGAATTATAGTACACACAATCTATCACAAACAACAAGCTAATCCATAAGAGTGACACCAGAGAATGTTCACAAACACTGAGTGAAAAAATCAACTTGCAGAATGACATACAACATATTCCCAGTTGTGTGTGTATGTAGATGTGTGTACATGTGTGTATGTACATGCAAATGTATATGTTTAAGCAGACCAATAGACAGAAGAACATACATCAAACTAACAAAAAGGATTTCCTCTCTAGTGTGAAAATAAGGGTGCAAAATATATTTTCCTTCTTTACTTCTGGCTTTTTAAAAGTTTTTTTCACATTAAACCAATACTGATCTTTATTATTCTGTGGAACTTTCCTCACTGTTTCCTATATGAAACAGGACGCAAGATGCAGCCTATCTTCTTTATAACCTATCAGCCCTAACACAAAGCTGTGTACTCTAGTGATGCTTAAAATGCAATAACCATTTAGAGCACCCTTTAACCATGGAGAAGAGAAGCAAGCCATCTAGTTTGTGGATCTTCTTGACAAACTGGGCCCAGTGAAGGCCCTGGGTTCAGACTTCTCAGGGCTCCCAGCAGACACCTCCCACCTCCCCGGGTCCTAGCTCCCTGTACACACTCTAAAGGGTGACCTTGAGTCCACTGAGCCCAGACTGCTGGGAAGGTCGAGAAATTAAAACAACTGCTGCTGTTCTAGAACTCTTCTGTCCCTTAAGGAGTGAAGTATATACATATTTGGCCTCTAGTAAAGACCAGCAGAGGACTGATAAGACAACCGAAGTGTTCTAGCAAATTCATAACTGGCACAGTAAAATAAAAACAGGTAAGAATTTGAAATATTGGCCTTACTCAGACTGTCTACTTTTGTCTTGAGCAAAGTAAAAATCTAAAGGAAAGGAAAATGCCTAAGAGAAGAAGCACTCGTATCCTGGGTTACTGAGCATCTCTCTCCCACTCTGGGCCACAGGTAATGCTGGAGGAGGAAAGGCATCACACCACTGTCCTTCTCTGATACTCACCACACTCTCAGACAAAAATTTCACTTGGTCTCAAAGGATTCCTCCCTTCACTCGTATCTTTCCTCTCATTCAGGAAAGAAATAAAATTAACACTAAGAGAGGAAGGAGACCATGCATCACACATAAATCCATCTTCTTTACCTATAGTAGGCCCTTAATACTTGTCTAGTTCTAACTAGAAAAGGGGAATGGTAGACAAAGAACATACCAGGATGGACGCAAATATACTCAGTCTACTCTTGAGTTCTCTACGGGGAGCCAGAAATAAAGAACCAGGCATTTCACCTCAGAAGTAGCCCAAACTTCAACTTGATTTCATTTTTACAAAAGCAATCATCTTGGGCTTCCCTGGTGGCGCAGTGGTTGAGAGTCTGCCTGCCGATGCAGGGGACATGGGTTCGTGCCCCGGTCCGGGAAGATCCCACATGCCGCGGAGCAGCTGGGCCCGTGAGCCATGGCCACTGAGCCTGCGCGTCCGGAGGCTGTGCCCCGCAACGGGAGAGGCCACAACAGTGAGAGGCCCACGTACCGCAAAAAAAAAAAAAAAAAGCAATCATCTTTATTGGGCATTCTGCTTTAAAATTTAGAAAAACAGTCTACAAATAAATTTATATCACTATAGCAATGTCTACTTTTTTGGGTTGAATTATTATTTTTTGTTTTATCTGTAGACAGAGTAAAAGGAAGCTCTGAACAAACTAACCAGAGGAAAATATTTAACAATCAAGTAGAGTGGATGGGGTAGGGGAAGCCTTATTTGAAGTCATTTTTATAAAGAGAAAATCATCATTGCATCAGAATTTCACATATTTTCAAGGTATATCTAACTTAAAACCTATATGCAATAAAGCTAAAGGGAAAAAAATGCTATGCGCACATTTTAAGTATGAATCATAGCAATGTTCTATTTATAACACTGTTCCATTCCTAATATATTTCTAATTCCAACCAGAATACTCACCACAAAAAAAGAAGCATTTTTCTCAAGAATGTTCAAAGAAACATTTAGTTCTTCCATGGACATTTTAAAAATTAGATTATTAAGCATGAGGATTTATTTGCATTCATGTTACTTTCCCCCACAATCACCAAGGAGAAATTAAACTAAGTATCAGCAAGGGCTTTGTTTCAGAGGAAAATAGTCTAAGCGACTTCTGATGACAATTAAAACTGAAACTCAAGTGGCAAGAAAGATCAGCATTTAATAGAAAAGTAAATTAATTACAATTAAAAACTAGGAAAATGTATTTTTTAAGTGGCTAATAGAAGATTAACCTTCTGGAACCTTTCTAGGAATACAAAAACCAACAGAAATGACGAGCCCCATGGGTGATGGGTTTTGCTCGTCTCCTTTTGTCTCCTATTTCTAATTCTTAGTCTTTGGCTCACATTCATTAGGTCGTTGTTGTGCTGAGAAATCTTTACCTGCCTTGAAACTATTATTGGGGAAAATGCAGGCCAATTTAATTTCATCAGCCTTTTTGAATAATTCAGACACATTATTTAACCTGCCATTGATGTTTCTCACAGTGGTGTTTGATTATAAATTCAAGGAAATACCAAGTCTTATTAGGTAATGGACCTGGAATCTTTTATCACAGCTTTGCCTAGAACTATAACTGCTGTGTTAAAACTTGAATATCTCTTTTTTTTGCCTATAAACTACTTGCATAGAGCAAAGGGTGAAAACAAGTTTTGTTCTGTTTTGTTTTTTATACCTAAGGGAGTATATGGGTACTCAGATTGAAATCCACATGCTAATTAAAAGCAATATAATTTAGTCTGATTTTGAGAAACATAAAAAAGAAAAAAAGAAGATTTAAGCTTGGTTCTTTTCTTCTCATGCCATATGTAATCTCCTCCCTACCCACTCCTTCAATTACTGCCTGAATGCAGACACCTGACAAATATGTTCCAACGGCCCAAACCTTACTTCTAAGTTCCAGGCTCACATAACCAGCTGTTCACTTCACATCTGCACTTGGATATCTCAAAGGCACCTCAAACCTTAAATGTCCAAATTAAACTTAGGGGGGTGGTCTCTCCCCCCTCTAAGTGACCCCACACCAGAGTTCCCATGTTCACTGACTGGGCTGCCACCCATCTGGTTATACAAGCCAGAAACCTAAGAGTCACCTTGACAGCTTCCTCCCTCAGCTATAATTCATTCCTTCCCCCAAGAACTGTCCATTTTAACTCCTAAATATTTTGCCTTTCAGGCCACTTCTCTTGAACCTCTCTGCCATCACTCTGGTCCAAACTACCAACAAGTCTCATGAGGCAGTAATTTTTTCCTGGGTTATTCACAACTGATTCCCAACACCTATGACTGTGCCTGCCGCATGGTCCACGTTCAGTAAACATTTGCTAAATGGGTAACAGCCTCCTGGTAACTATTCATCCATCCCCATTCCCCATTTGCTTTGTGAAGTCTTTCTCTTCTATTACTGTGGAAATCTTCTCTGGCCAAAACCTAGCCAACCCCCGACTCCTGTCCTATTGTCTCATTTCTACATGTATTTCTCTGTGATAAGACTCCATTGGCAGTCACTTTACAGTTATCCATGGCATCCCTAGATCCATACCTGTGCACAGGCCTGCCCCGCCCCTGCCCCAATTGGAGAACAGACTCTAGGAAGGCAGAGATGTGACATACTTTTTGCTCAGCACTGTGTCCTTAAACCCAGTTACGAGCCTGGTATATAGTATACACTCCATAAAAAGCTAGTGAGTCATTATTTTTTTAAATTCTTTCATCATATTTATAACCCAGTGTCTCCTTTTATTCTCTGTTTGTGAAACCTTTAAAAAAACAGTTTATTCTACAGCATTGTCTTTATACTTCTTTACTAAAACATTTGATCTACTTGTCTCTTTGGGAAGCAAGCTACAGAGATTAGTATAGTAATACAGGGAATAGACGAAGTCAAGTACCCAGTGGGATCTGACCCTCAGGGCAGTTTTCTGTTCTCTAAGTAAAGAGCCAGAGAGTTACAGGATCTTAGTTCCACAACGAGGGATTGAACCCGGGGCCCTGGCAGTGAAAGCACGGAGTCCCAACCACTAGACTGCCAGGGAATTCCCTCCAGGTACCTTTTTTAAGGCTGCAAATTGGACTAAGCACCTTGTCTCTGTGCTCCAAGTGCACTGTCTGCACACCACCACCCCAAGTTACCGCTGTGTTACAGTGACATTCTCTCCCCAGGAGCAAGGCATCTGGTAGGAAGTTTTTATTAGGTCTTTCACTAAGGCCAGATGGTGAGGAAGACTGATTTTTAAGAAGTAATGGGGATATATGTATGCATATGGCTGATTCACTTTGTTGTACAACAGAAACTAACACAGCCCTGTGAAGCCATTATACTCCAATAAAGATGTATTAAAAAAAATAAAAAAATTTTTAATTTTTCAAAAATTAAAAAAAAAAAGTAACCTGGGATTCTCTTGGATTAAATACATTCTGTTACATATAACTACCCACCAAGTAAAATACCCACCTCTGTGAATCCTTGTAATAAAGTAACAGAACTGCCTCACACTTCAGGATTTAGAGAGAATTTTAAACTTGGAAAAAAAGCTACCCAGAAGAAAGAACATTTCCTTTTCCTAATCATCTGCTTCTAGTTCCCATTCCCACACATATACTCCAAATGCTGACAGCTCTTTAAGGCTCTTTCAACCTAAATGACCAATATTTAGAGGCCTAGTTAACTCAGTAAGACATGATTCAGACACTTTAAGTGTTACTTAAGACTGCAGAAACATGGAGAAATGCTTATAATGTAAAGTCATAAAAACGCAGGATGGAACATTGCATTTTTGTATACTTATACCTGTTTTACACACACACACACACACACACACACACACACACACACACACACAGCCTCAAAAGAAATAATCATTCAAATGCTGAAAGTAATATGTTAATGGTGGTAGGATTGTGGGCTTTTTCTTTTCTTTCTACTTTTTAATGTCTTTTTATTATTTTTATGAGAAAATAATTAACTCGAATCCTGAAGAATATTTTCAATATATCTGAAAGAAAGTATAAAGCCATGCCTCACTGAAATTCTAATACAGTAAAACCGTAGTCTATAAGAATTATTCATTATAGCTGAGTGGCCCAGCTACCACTAAGGTGAGTGAATGAGCTTCTCCACCTTGATGACAGACATATTTTGACGAACACTATTCACTTCCCCAGCCTCTCTAGTTATTTTGGGATGTCGTTAAAGATACAGCTGTGCAGGACACAGGGCTCAGTTTCATGGCTGGTATGCTACCGTACATCTTGAGAGTTCGCAAAAGACTGCAGAAAGACAGGTTCTGAGTGGTGGCTTTCCTTAGCGTGACACGTGGCTATCCCTGGGGGTGACGGAACCAACTGTATGTGAAGCCCACACCAGGGCACACATTTCAAGGAGGTTCCCAATGCCTGTGCTTTCAGCCAAAGCAGAGAAGAGCAAAAGCTGTTCTGCCCCCCACTCCACCCCACCCCCAGCAGAGCTATTTCCACATCTGCTTTTGATGGCTCTTCTTGCTGTAAGTGTCTCCAGCCTCCATCCTCACCAGTGCTTCTACCTCCTGCAGGGCAGGCTGCTGCTGATGCTCTCGGAAGGCCTTCTCCATGGCCCTGGCTATCTGCTCCTCTTTCCTCCTTCTTCTCCTGTGTCATCTTCTATCTCCTATCATTCCACTCGTACACTTTGAGTGAAAAGATAAGCCTTTAATATAAGCCAGTTGCTATCTTATTGCCTTTGGAATGTCAAATGAAAAAGTAGCAAATCTGCACTATCATCGCATCCCCTGGGAGCTCGTTAGAAATGTGTAATATCAGGCTCCAGAGCTATGGACTCTGCCAATGGGCGCCACCAGGGAAGCCCTTCTTTTTTTAAATGAGGAAATTACTTCATAGGCTTTTCATAAAATGGGATATACAAATGTACAGTTAAGCATATGAAAAAGTGACCAATATTATTATTCATTAGGGAAAGCAAGTTAAAATTACAATAAAAAAATAATACGCACCCACTTGAATGGCTATCATTAAGGAGAAACTGACAATCTAAGTGTTGCTGAGGATCTGGAGCAGCTGGAACCCTCACAGAGTCCTGGTGGGGTGTAGCTTGGTACAACCATTTCTCTTAGATTGTACTACTAACACTGAACATACACACAACTCTGAGTACAAAGGTACACCAAAACATACGTAGAAGGATGTTCCCTGAGCCAAAGACCAGCAATGACCCAAATGTCCATTAACAGTAGAATGTTAAATTAAGTTTGGTATACTCATACAACAAAATATATACACCAATAATAGTTTTAAAAACCTACTACTACATACGACAACACAAAATACTATGTTTAACAGTTGAAGTAACCAGACATACTGTTTGGTTCCACTTTGTAGGAAGTTCCAAAGCAGGAAAATCTAACCCATGATAATAAAGGTCAGATCAGTGGATACCTTTGCTGAGGACAAGAGAAGGTTTAGGGGGAGCTTCTGGGAACTGGTAATGTTCTCTCTATTGATCTGCTAGTGGTTACAACTTAAAAATGTACTGAGGTAGACACTTAACATTTGTGTACTTTATTCTATGAGCACATTACACATCAATAAGAAAGTTTACAAATGGAGTACCTACATAAGTGAAAAAAAAGAAGAAAAAACAGGTAAAAGACATTGACAGTTCACAAGGAAGGACACAAACGGCCTCCAAACACGTGAAAAGATGCTCAACTTCACTCTCACTAAAAGAAAGGTAAATAATACACTCTCAGAGATACTATTACTTACATATGAGACTCGCGAAAATTTTTAAATACCCGATATTGGTAAATCTGTTAGCCAACTCCACATATTGTTGATGGGAGTGCAAAATGATACTACCTATTGGAAGGGGAATTTCGCAAACAAAACCATATGTGTGTTCACCCTTTGCCCCAGCAAGCTCAATTCCAAGAATTTACCCTAAAGAAGTATCTCCACAAATACAAAACAACATATGCACAGAACTACTCACTGCAATAGTGACTGTAAAAGCAAAATACTGAAAACAACCTAACTGCTTATCTAGAAGATTAGGTGAATAAATTTTACTCATCCACGTAACAGAATACTATGAAGCTGTCAAAAAGATTGAAGATTTCAATAAACTAACAGTGATTTCCAAGCACATTGTAAACCGAATAAAGCAAAGTACAAAAAAGTATACATAATGTGCTATTTTTGTGAAGTAAGGAAGGGCAAACAAATATATGCATATATTCGTTTATTTTTGAAAAAAGGATAAACCAAAAATAGGGTGTGGGACAGTACTTAAATAGAAAAGACAGAGATATTAGTGAGGCTTCTCTGAGTATATTTTTAATAGTTTTGACATTTGAACCACTTAAATATTTCACATATTCAAAAATTAAAGGGATAAAAATGTAAGCCCTCAAGATTTAATCAGTTAAAAAAAAAATGAACCTAAACCTATTGTCAAATTGATAATCACACTGAAGAAAGAATTTATCTCTGAACATAGCACTCTGATTGTATGCCCTTATAACACCCTATATATTCTAAAGACAAAAAGAAAAAGAAGAGGCAGGGCTTCCTGGTGGCGCAGTAGTTGAGAGTCTGCCTGCCAATGCAGGGGACACGGGTTCGTGCCCCGGTCCAGGAAGATCCCACGGCCGCTGAGCCTGCGTGTCCGGAGCCTATGCTCCGCAATGGGAGAGGCCACAACAGTGAGAGGCCCGCGTACTGCAAAACAACAACAACAAAAAACAAACAAACAAACAAAAAAAAGCAAAAAACCTCTCAACTTTTCTTAGCTTATTTGCTATTAGTAGTGATACTGCTATTTGGTAAAACCATTTTGTATGTATCATGGGATAAAGCATATATACATTTATCCCCTCCCCACCCCGCTCTATCCACTGAAAAAGTCTAGAAGCCACAATACTGCAGATACAGTGAATGCCTAGGGTATCTTTGTTTCTAAACACATTCACCATTAAAAGAAACCAAAGCTCCCTAGAAAAAGGGCTGACTCCAGGCCTGGGGTAGGAAACATATGGGTAGAGGCTGAAGTACCTTACCATACCAGAAAGCAAAGAAGTGTTCAAAGACTTGACAAGCTCACTTTTCTCTCTAGAAGTTTTTAGGATCTTTTCTTTATACTTAGTGTTTTTAAATTTCACAAGAATCAGTTTGAATTTAAAATTGCCTTCATTCATTTTGCTGGGCCCTCAGAATTTGTCAATCTGAAGATTTGGATTATTTCCCAGAGCACAAGAGGAGGTTCTATTATTTATTTGATACTTTCAACTCTTCATTGACTCTGTTGTATCTTCTGGAATTCCAAGTATTTAGATATTAGACCAACTTGACTGAGCCTGTCTCTGCCTTTAAGTTTTCTGCCTCTCTTTCTGCACTGTGTTCTAGGAAATTTCTAATATTCACCTTCCAAATTTTCCACTGATTATTTTAATTTCAGCAAACAATGCCTAATTTTCAAGAGTTCTTCCTTATTCTTTGATGTTGCTATTTTAATGCATCCTGTTGTTTTCCAGATGTCATCTTCTTGAAACTCACCTAAAGTTTTCACTTATACTCTCTTCTATTCCTTAATTAGTCTGTTTCTTCCAGGGACATTTGTTCTGTTTGTTTTATCACTCTTTTGTTTCTTGTCATATATCTCGTGGATATTTCCGGTAGCTTGTCTCCCTAAGGCCAGTGTGGGTTTCCTCTGCTTTTCTGGGAGTCTCTCCTATGTATTGTATAAGGCAGCAGTCAGGGAGCTCCGTGTGGGGAAATGTTGGACTTAACAAAAGGCTTTATTTCAGGGTGAGCAGGGGGTGGGCCTTCAAACAGAAAGAAGATAAGGGCTTTTCTGTCACATGTGCACTCCCCTTATCAGCTCCAATTCCCCCCCAGGCAGTTCCTTTGATTTCTTGAGAAAAGAAGTCTCTGGTTTTCAACTCAGGGGTAAATGCTGGGCTGCTCTGTCCTACAGGGTAGGTTTGCAGGTAAAGGAAGAACAGTGCACATGTGGGGTGCAGCTTAGCTATTCATTCTCCCTCTTCCATTTACTGCAATTAGACAGCTTTGTGAATCTTTATTCTTAACTTAAATTACCTACTATGAGCAATGGAAGTCTGCAGAAAATAAGAAGTGGTGAACTTTCCAAAAATCCCCAGTCGTAAAAGTATTCTCAATGTTCACGCTAAGAAATCACTGAACCCATCTGTTTTTATTCTTTCTCTTTTTTTAAAAAAAACCTCTGTAATATTTGAGATGGAGAGAAAATCACTCTGCAATAAAAAGCATTTCATTTTTCATTTTATAGACATGGACACATTCTTGGGTCTCCCCTACGAGTTTGTTTTACCTTTAAAATATGTTGTATTCTTTGACTTCTCTCTGAGCAGTACCTATGGTTTTTTAACATAAGGGTGAGCTGTGAAGGATGGCAACATATAAACATCTGCGTGAGTCTACCAGATACTCAAATTGTATTAAAACAAAGCCTTAAGTGAAGATTCATACTACCTGAAATGCAGGATATAAAAGAAAATTATTATAAAAATTCAACAATAAAGAAGACAACACTGGTATTATTTATGCTAATTCAAAGCAACTGAAAAAAATAAAAATAAAACATTTTATGTACCATGATATTCAATGGTACTCAAAAAATAATCCATAGATTTGTTCGACCTCCAACTTCATATGTGAAACATACTATTTATATACATATAAATATATATATTTACCAACCAAAGGAGACAATGTCTGACATTATGGAGTGCCAGTGTCAGCTGAGTGTTGCCTGGAACACTACCTGAGTCATGTTCCTGTTCCTTTAGGTCTCTTTCCTGACAGTGGAGAACACAGCAGAAACCATTCTTGTCAAGACTTTTCTCTACAGGTTCTTATAAGAATGAGCTGAAAGTAAACACCTCCACCACTCTGATGTGCCTACTGATCAACAGCAGCCATCTGAATCTGTGACAGCTTTTGAGTTGCCAATTTTTATCTCACTAAACTTCTTCCAGTCTATTTCTCTTACCTGCAGGTCATTGCTTAGCACACAGCAATGGTGCCCCAGACCCATCCCTAATCCTATTACCCCTATTAATAACAATAACCAATTAATGTTGGCTTTGAGTGACTACTCTTATATATCAAATACTTACCTAGTGCTTACATATTAGCCAGACACTATTCTGATACTTTATAAATATTAATATCTGTAACAACTTTAGGAGGTGGGCATCAAAACCATCCTCTTGTATAGATGAAGAGCCTGAGCTACAAAGTAGGTAACTTGCCCAAGGTCACACAGTGAAAAAATAGCAGAGCTATTTATTAGCACCTAGGTAACCTGGCTCTAGTCCATGAATCACTATGACATTAGGGAGGGGAAAAAGTCTTATGCCAGAATAAGAGAGAAAATTTAAGACGTGCAATTATAGCTACCGTTTCTTAAACACCAACCATGTACCAGATGTTCACATATATTATTGCTATTCCTGACAAGTCACCCCAAAGATAGGAGTTAATTTGCCCATTTTGAATACAAGTAAACCAAGGCTCAGAACGTGACATGTCTCTAAACACATAGCTGGTGGGAGAGCTGGAATTGGAACCCAGGGCAGCCTGGATCCAAAGTCCCTACTCCTTCCAAAATGGTTTGCTGCCTCCCTCATCACCCAAAAAAAGAGAAAGGCTCTTTTATTCCGTTTAATACAGCAATCTGCGATGTCAAAAATGCTGTCCCTAGATCTGGCCCACATCCTTGGTCTGACACCTTGAGGATTTTATTTTTACACCAGCCTTCTCCAAAGACTTCAATTTTTCTTCAGAACATCATTCCCCAAGGGCCAGAGGCAGCAGCATGAGAGCAAATATTACAGTTTATGCAGAGTTGATGAAATAACCAAAAAAAAAAAGGTTGGGCAGTGACTAAAACAAGGACATTTCAAGGAGTAAAATTATATTTCCACAATTTAGAGAGGCAAAGTATGCCTAACACGATAAGGAAAATTCTACTATCCCTCATCCTCAGACATTATTTTCATAATGTGACTAAAAATTAAACTGTCTAGATGATTTCTTGAAATCCAGACACTTGGTTAGAGCGTGAATGAAGAATGCTTTAGATTTAAAAAAATTTTATATGCATGCTTTAGAACCCTGAAGTCAGTCTGAAACTGTCTTACCCTTACACCCCTTCAAAATGCAACTGGCAAGGTTGCCATTCAGCATTTATATGATACTTCTAGCAATGACATTAACTCAACTTCACATGAGGAAGGTAAGACATGTAATTCCCCTTTTACATTTGTGGAGAGTTATGAAGCAGATACTTATCCCCAATAAATGTGGTACAGCACAAAGGAGAGTTTGATCCTACATTAGTGATTTAGATGGATATGAGAAAGAAGATAATCACTCAAAAATGGGATTAGGCTTGAGGCCATGCTCCTAAATGAAGTAACGATAACTAAAGAAATTTTTCACAGTGAACAAAGGGAACAATCTTCAAGGGTTTCTGGCCCCTATCTCTGCATTTTTTTTTTTTTTTTTTTTTTGCGGTACGCGGGCCTCTCACTGCTGTGGCCTCTCCCGACACGCTCCGGACGCGCAGGCTCAGCGGCCATGGCTCACGGGCTCAGCTGCTCCGCGGCATGTGGGATCTTCGCGGACCGGGGCACGAACCCGTGTCCCCTGCATCGGCAGGCGGACTCTCAACCACTGCGCCACCAGGGAAGCCCTGCATTATTTTTTAATGCAGTCTGCTTCATGGTAACCTGGACTATACCACTTACCAGGTACCAAGAAAGAACACGAAAGAGGAGATACAACCCTTGCCTTCAAAAGTCTTGAAACATTATAAAGATCAATGGAAATGCCAATTATTTTTAAGTTCATTAAGGTAACAATCCTTTATCTTCAGATGTACAAATTCTTATTAATATAAGCAATATTACACCGTTCTTAAATATCAATGAAAAATCAGGGAGATTAATAGGTAAATCATAAATGGAAGATGCAAAAGACCAACCAGTGTTTGAAACAATGTTCAGTCTCATTAGAATAAAAAGAAAAAGAAAAACACAAGATTATTTTTTCCTTGGTCAATTTTCAAAGGTTTATAAAAGATGAAAAGAATTCTGGCAAACTAATACTCTATCAACGGAAATGCAACCTTATAATAATTCAACAAGCTTTATCAACAGCCTTAAAAAACATTCCTAGGGATTTCCTTTCCTGGCAAAGAAAGACAAGCTTGTGGCAGACCAATGCACCAACCAAGAACAACCAAAATAGCCTAAATAATTTTTTTAAACCTCTTTGAAGGCACCTAAGAGCTACCAAAGCAGGGAGAACTTGAGAGGCCAAGATCTCAGAAAGAAGGAAGTATGTAAAAGTGAGGTAGCTCAGCATTCAGATACTTTTCCCCTGGAGGCATAGGCCAATTCTAAAATGCCAGCTCAGAGGTTCTCTCAAAGCAGTTGAGAAGTTGAGAGCCTGAAAACTGGCAGCTGAAAGGCTTAAAAACAGCTGAGAAGCTTAAAGTTGGGTAAGAGAGGCAGCTGGGAGCCTGAGAAGCTGAGCAGAGCAGAGTCTGTATCAGTCTCAAAGGGCCGGAAGCTGTGTTCAGGGCCATGGAAGGTGGGAAAAATGACTTCTGAAGAACCCCCTGGAACAGGCATGGACAGGAAATTGGAGAGCCCTCAGTAACACCAAACATCAGCTTCTAATTAGCTCAAGTGTAAGTTTCTTTATCTTAATGAAGTCTCCAAACCAAGTTTACTTTTAAGACACAAGTAAGACATCAAAAGCGCTAGCTATAAAGGAGAGACTGAAAAGCTGACCAAAAGGCATCATCATAAGAAAAGGCAAGCCAAACAATAGAAGACACTTGCAAAAGATGAGCAAAAGAATTGAACAAAAACCTCACAAAGGAAGATAACCAAATAGCTACACACACCAAAAATACAAATTTTTTTTAATAAAAATAAAGGTGCTCTCCCTCATTACTCACCAGGAAAATGCAAATAAAAACCACAGTAAGACACAAATCCAACAGAATGGCCAAAATTAAAAAGGGAAAATCAGCAAGTGTCGGTCAGGATGTGGTACAAATGACACTTTCATACACTACTGCTGGGAGTGGAAATTGTAACTGGCTATGGAAAACAGTTTGCCATTTACGGTAAATTTGTAGTTATGCCATCTCTATAACCCAGGAATCCCACTCTTGAGTATACACTGAATAGAAATGCTCACACTTGTGCACCAAAAACCAAGTACAAGTATTTTGCTAGCACTATTAAAAATAGCCAAAACTAGCCACTATCTTGCACTATTAAAAATAGCTAAAAATAGAACAGTAAAAATATCTATAATAGTAGAACTGATAAATAAATGTGATATATTCATAAAATGAAATACTTCACAGACATGAAACGGAACAAACCACTGTAACACACCACGTGGATGAATCTCATAAATACAATACTGAGCAAAAGACACAGACATAAAAATGTATATACGGGGGCTTCCCTGGTGGCGCAGTGGTTGAGAGTACGCCTGCCGATGCAGGGGACGCGGGTTCGTGCCCCGGTCCGGGAGGATCCCACATGACACGGAGCGGCTAGGCCCGTGAGCCATGGCCGCTGAGCCTGCGCATCCAGAGCCTGTGCTCCGCAACGGGAGAGGCCACAACAGTAAGAGGCCCGCGTACTGCCAAAAAAAAAAAAAATGTATATACAATATTATTCCATTTATATAAAATTCAAAAACAGGCAAAATCAATTTATAGTGTTAGTAATTACTGATTAACTTTGGGGAAGAGTAGGAGTAAAGACTGGGAAGGGGCTTCTGGAGGTTCTGGGGGGTTTTCCTGGGATGCTGGTAACATTCTTGATCTGTGTGGTAGTTATAACATACGTATTCACTTTTTCAAATTTAACTGAGCTTTGCCCTTAGGATTTGTACAACTTCCTGTTGTATGTAATACTTCAAATAAAACTCTACTGAAAATATATAGTCATCCCTCGGTATCTGTGGGGGATTGGTTCCCATACCACCCACATGGATACCAAAATCTGAGAATGCTCAAGTCCTTTATATAAAATGGCACAGTATTTTCATATAAGTAAGATACATATCCTCCCATATGCTTTAAATCACCTCTAGATTACTTATAATACCTAACACAACGTAAATGTTATATATAAATAGTTGCTAGTGCATGGCAAATTCAAGTTTTGCTTTTTGGAACTTTCTGTAATTTTTTTTCAAATATTTTCAATCTGCAGATGGTTGACTCTGTGGATGCAGAACCTGCAGATACGAAAGGCTGACTGTACTACAAGTTTCTAGAACTTTTACTTCTCGGATCCATCCTTTAGAAATATTTTTAAATGTCCTTCAAAATATGTATCTTCCAGACGTTGGGTTAGGCAAAGACTTCATACACATGACACAGTCCATAAAAGAAAAACTTAACAACCTGGACTTCATCAAAATTCTATTTTTGCACTTCAGATGACATATTTAAGAAAATTAAAAGCCGGGCAACAGACTCAAAGTACTTGCAAAACAGATATCAAATATAAGACCTGTACCCAGAATTTGCACAGAACACTTATAACTTAATAACATTCAAATCAAATTGAAAAATGGACAAAAGATGAATAGACATTACCGCAAAGAAGATATACAAATGCTTAATAAGCACACGAAAAGATGTTCAACATCATTGCCATTAGGAAAATGCATATTAAAATCACAATAAGATATTTCTCACCCGCTAGAATGGCTATTATAAGTAAGACAGATAATAACAAATGTTGGTGAGGATATAGAGAAATAAGAACCCTCATATATTGCTGGTGGGAATATAAAATGATAGACCCACCTTGGAAAACAGTTTGGCAGTTTCTCAAATAGTGAAAAATAAGTCTCCTACAGAGCATGGCAATTCCACTTTTAGGTACTGACTCAAGAGAAACAAAAATGTATGTCCACACAAAGACTTGCACATGAATGTTCATAGCATCATTATTCTTTAGAGGACAAAGCTGGAAACAAGCTAAATGTCCCTCAACTGGTGAATGGATAGAAAAAAATTATTACAGGCATACCTCGGAGATATCATGGGTTTGGTTTCAGACCACCACAATTAAATTTTAGCGAGTATCACAGTAAAGATTAAGCCACGCAAACTTTTTCGTTTCCCAGTGCATACAAAACTTATGTTTATACTATACTGTAGTCTCTTAAGTGAGGAAGGGCATTATGTCTAAGGAACAATGTACATACATTAACTAAAAAATGCTTTATTGCTAAAAAATACTAACCATCATCTGACAGTTCAGGGTTGCCACAAAACTTCAATTTGTAAAAAACGGTAAAAAAGAAATATTTGCGAAGCTCAATAGAGTGAAGTGCAATAAAACAAGGTGTGCCTGTATATCCTTACAATGAAATACTGTTCAGCAGTAAAAAGTAATAATGTACTGATACACGCCACATCATGGATGAACCTCAAACTATTACGGTAAACAAAAGAAATCAGTCATAAGAAACCACGTATTATGTAATTCCACTTGAATGAAATGTTCAGAAAAGGCAATCAAAGAGACAGAAAGTAGATCAACGGTTGCCTGGGACTAGGGATGAGATGAAGAATTAACTATAAATGGCCATAAGTGATCTTACTGGACGGGGCGGGGGAGAAAATGCTCTAAAACTGATATGGTGATAGCTGTACCACTTGGTAAAATTATACCAGTAAACTATACACTTGAAATGGCTGAATTTTACGATATATGAAATACATCTCTTAATAAAGCTCATAAAAAATTCATGTACATAGTAAGAAAATGGAACTAATCTAAAGGTTCACATTAAGGAAACAGATTGAGTTAACTATGTTATTTATATAATAGAATGCTAGGCAGCCATTAAAGCTGTATTTGAACAGTAGTTAATAAAGACACAGGAGGGGAGGTGCCATGGGCAGCCAGGATGCCTGGCTTGGCCATAATCCGGTCTGGGGCCAGGTGGGACTGCGAGGGCCCATGGCCGAGCCGGCTCCATTACCTCTGACTTTTGAGGATGTAGCCGTCTATTTCTCTGAGCAAGAATGGCAGAATCTAGAGGCATGGCACAAGGAGCTTTACAAGCAAGTAATGAGAACCAGTTATGAGATTCTTGTTTCTCTAGGGGACACAGGTTCGAGCCCTGGTCCGGGAAGATCCCACATGCCGCGAAACAACCAAGCCTGTGGGCCACAACTACTGAGCCTGTGCTCTAGAGCCCACAAGCCACAACTACTGAGCCCATGTGCCACAACTACTGAAGCCCACACACCAACAGCCCGTGCTCCACAACAAGAGAAGCCACCGCAATGAGAAGCCCTCGCACCACCGTGAAGAGTAGCCCCTGCTCGAGGCAACTAGAGAAAGCCCACGCGCAGCAATGAAGACCCAACAAAAGATCAAATGGATGTGAAGTGGTGTATCAATGTGGGTTTGGTTTGCATTTCCTTAATGGCTAATCATGTTGAGCATCTTTTCATTTGTGTATCTTCTTTGGAGAAATGTCTATTCAAATACTTTGTCCATTTTTTAAGTGGGCTATTTGTCTTTTTATTGTTGGGTTATAAGTGTTCTCTATTTGTTCTGAATACTGAACCCTTAACAGATATACGATTTGCAGATATTTCCTCCATTTCTTGGGTTGTCTGTTCCCTTTTTGATGGCATCCTTTGAAGCACAAAAGTTTTAAGTTTTGATGAATTCCAGTTTATTTTTTCTTTTGTTGCTTGGGGTTTTGGTGGTATATCTAAGAAGTCATTGCCTAATCCAGAGTCACAAAGATCCACTCCTATGTTTTCTTCTAAGAGTTTTATAGTTTTAGTTTGTATATTTAGGTCTTTGATCCTTTTTTTTCCTTCTTTGATCCATTTTGAGTTAATTTTTTTACACTGTGTGATATAGGGATCCAGCCTCTTTTGCACATGGATATCCAGTTGTCCCTACACCATTGTTGAATATCCAGTTGTCCCTACACCATTGTTCTTTCCCCCATTGAATTACCTTGGCACTCTTTTGGAAAACCAATTAACCATAAATGTCAGAGTTTATTTCTGGATTCTCGATTCTGTTTCATGGATCTATGTGTCTAGCCTTATGCCAGTACCACACTGTTTTAATTACCATTGCTTTAGGATTAGTTTGTCAATTTCTGCCAAAAAAAAAAAAAAAAGGCAGATGGGGTTTGGGGAATATTGTCATCTTAACAGTACTAAGTCTTCCAGTTCATGAACACGGGATATCATTTCATTTATTTAGTACTTTTTTTTAGGACTTTTAAAATTACTTTCAACAACATTTTATGATTTTTATTGTGCAAGTTTATGCTTCTTTTATTAAATTTATTCCTAAGTATTTTACTCTTTTTGATGCTCTTGTAAATAGATTTCTTAATTTTTTTTTTGAAAAATAGTTTTATTTTAAAAGATGCTGAGAGTTCGACCCAGAGGAAGACTGAGAATAGGTGTATTGATTTGTTTTTTTAATTCATTTTTGTTGGAGTGTGGTTTGTTTGCAATGTTGTGTTAGTTTCTGCCATACTGCAAGGTGAATCAGTTATACAAATACATATATCCTCTCTTTTTAGATTTCCTTCCCATTTACGTCACCACAGAGCATTGAGCATTGAGTAGAGTTCCCTGTGTTATGCAGTAGGTTCTCATTAGTTATCTATTTTATACATAGTGTATATATGTCAATCCCAATCTCCCAATTCATCTCACCCCCCTCCCCCATTGGTATCCATACGTTTGCTCTCTACAGCTGTGTCTCTGTTTCTGCTTTGCAAGTAAGTTAATCTGTACCATTTTTCTAGATTCCACATATAAGCGATATTATATGATATCTGTTTTAGGTGTATGGATTTAAACAAAAGATAGTGATTCCTTTAAAAAATAAATAAATAAAGACACAAGAAAATATTATGTGAGCATGCTGAGTGAAGAAAACAGACTACAAAGCCATATATAAAGCATGCTCTTGATACGTTTTTTCAAGTTCTTAAAAAGAATTGGAAGGAAACACATCAAGATATTAACAGATGTTTCTGACCAGTAGGATTATCAGTGACATATTTTTTCTTACTTTTCTGTATTTTCCAAATCTTGTAAAATGAGTAGTTTTCTTATATTTAAGAAAGACTTCTTCTTGAAGAATATTTTCATATATTATAAATATAAACATTAATATTTCTTTTTAATAAGACACATTCCTTAAAAAAAAAACTCTACTCCTTAGGAGGAGACAGGAAAGAAGCAAAATAAGCATTCTCTCAACATGCCTATTGCCCATGGGTAGAACAGAAGACAGTACTTAAAAATTTGGAAAATGGGGCTTCCCTGGTGGCACAGTGGTTGAGAACCTGCCTGCTAATGCAGGGGACACGGGTTCGGGCCCTGGTCTGGGAGGATCCCACATGCTGTGGAGCAACTAGGCCCGTGAGCCACAACTACTGAACCTGCGCGTCTGGAGCCTGTGCTCCGCAACAAGAGAGGTCACGACAGTGAGAGGTCCGCGCACCACGATGAAGAGTGGCCCCCGCTTGCCACAACTAGAGAAAGCCCTCGCACAGAAACGAAGACCCAACACAGCAAAAATTAATTAATTAATCAATAAACACCTACCCCCAACATCTACTTAAAAAAAAAAAATTTGGAAAATGGTGACAAGAAGAGTTACTCAAATGTCCCTTATCCTTTAGGAACTCTTCTACATGGTTGGTGGGAATGTAAATTGGTGCAGCCACTACAGAAAACAACAGTACGGAGGCTCCTCAAAAACTAAAAATAGAGTTGCCATATGATCCAGCAATCCCACTCCTGGGCATATATCCAGACAAAACTATAATTCAAAAAGATACATGCACCCCTATGTTCATAGCACTATTCACAGTAGTCAAGACATGGAAACAACCTAAATGCCCATCAACAGATGAATGGATAAAGAAGATGTAGTACATATACACAACAAAATATATTAAAAAGAATGAAATAATGCCATTTGCAGCAACATGGACCTAGAGATTATCATGCTGAGTGAAGTAAGTCAGAGAAAGACAAATACATATGATATCACTATATGTGGAATCTAAAATATGACTCAAATGAACTTATCTATGGAACAGAAACAGACACACAGACATAGAGAACAGACTTGTGGTTGCCAAGGGGGAGCGAGGTAGGGGAGGGTTGGATTGGGAGTTTGGGATTAGCAGATGCAAACTATTATATATAGGATGCATAAACAAGGTCCTACTGTAGAGCACAGGAAACTATATACAACATCCTGTGTAAACCATAACGGAAAAGAATATGAAAAAGAATGTATATATGTGCATAGCTGAATCACTTTGCTGTACAGCAGAAATTAACACAACATTTTAAATCCACTATACTTCAATAAAATAAATTTTTAGAAACGTCCCTTATCCTTTAGGCAAGTCTTACTATTACTATGCAAGAAATGTACTCTCAACAGTAAAGGGCATAAGAAACTTATGAGAAGAATTTTTTTTTTCTCACAAAGCACAAAATTTATATATGGTAATTTATCTAGTCACTACTTGTAAATTACCCCATATTTCTTCCAATTATTTACCTACTAATTTTAAAAAACAGTACCTACCTTTACACATTATTCTCTAGATCACCTTTCTGGTTTCCACAAACATCTCTTGGGAATCAATGCAATTTTAAAAAGAAAAAAAAAGTGCTAATTTTTGTTTGCTTTCATGCTATTCTGCAAAAGTTTTATTTTTTTAATGCAGCTGAATTTCTGGGTACAGCTCGGCTTGCCATTCTACTTTTTAAAACTGTTTCCTTAAGCAACTCTGTAACCCATCTGACCCCATACACCTATCTATGTGAAATAAGACATTTAATTTTTCTTTAATAGTCACACAGCACAAAGTGAAAGTTTCCAAGGCCTTAAGTTTATCTTATCAAAACTAAATGTTTCCAGGACTTTGCTGGCAGTCCAGTGGTTAAGACTCCAAGCTTCCAGTGCAGGGGGTGTGGGTTCGATCCCTAGTCGGGGAACTAGGATCCCACATGCTGTATGGCGTGGCCAAAAAATTTTTAAATAAAACAAAATAAAAAATAAATGTTGGGCTTCCCTGGTGGCGCAGTGGTTGAGATTCCGCCTGCCGATGCAGGGGACGTGGGTTCGTGCCCCGGTCTGGGAGGATCCCACATGCCGCTGAGCGGCTGGGCCCGTGAGACATGGACGCTGAGCCTGCGTGTCCGGAGCCTGTGCTCCACACGGGAGAGGCCACAACAGTGAGAGGCCCGCATACCGCAAAAAAAAAAAAAAAAAAAAAAAAAAAAAAAAAAAAAATAAATGTTTACACCATCATATATATTTCTTCTAAAAATGCTGCTACTCTCTCCTCCACTGCCTCTTTTTTTGGTTTTTTTAAAATTTATTTATTTTATTTTCAGCTGCATTGTGTCTTTGTTTCTCTGCACAGGTTTTCTCTAGTTGTGGGGAGCAGGGACTACTCTTCATTGTGGGCGCAGGCTTCTCATTGTGGTGGCTTCTCTTGTTGTAGAGCACGGGCTCTAGGCACATGGGCTTCAGTAGTTGTGGCACGCAGGCTCAGAAGTTGTGGCTCGTGGGCTCTAGAGCACAGGCTCAGTAGTTGTGGCGCCTGGGCTTAGTTGCTCCACAGCATGTGGGATCTTCCTGGACCAGGGCTCAAACCCATGTCCCCTGCATGGGCAGGAGGATTCTTAACTATTGTGCCACCAGGGAAGCCCCTCCACTGCCTCTTAACAACAAATGATTTTGGCATATCCTTTGGAGGGAATCAAAACTCAATAAGGGTGAAAATAAGCTTTTTATTGAGCACTTCCATGCCCTTCCTCCAGATGCCCACTGTGTCCACCTCAGCAGGGGTCAGAGTACCTGGTTACCATTTACTTACTAAGTGTCATTGTGCAGGCTACTTAATCTCTCATGTCCTCAGGTTCTTCCTCAGAAAAATGGAGATGACCACGGTACACCTTGATTCCTGAAGCTGCGGTGGGGCCGTGTTAAATGAGACAGCACATGTAAGGTACTGGCACACAGTCAGTGCCCAGTACTTACGAGCTAGCAGTTCTACTCAAAAAAGAAAACCAGCGTTCTACCCGTCACCCTTGGAAATGACTATTTTCCACATCTCACCCAACTGAATTTAAACCTGTTTTTCACCTCAAGATTCTGCACTGTGATTTTGACGTACTATTGTTTCTCTTCCTCTGACCTTCTCCACTCCAGCTTCCACCCCATTTATTTCAGAAAAGTGAACCTCAATAGTCTCTTTTCAAAACAAAAGAGATGCAGCTTCTTTTGTTGTGTCATTGCTTCAAACCTGGTGGAAGTCTGTATATTCCTTCCTACACCTAGAAACAGTCCACTACAACCATGCCCAGTTTATTCCTCTACTTCCAGGTGCAAAACTGTAGTACAGCTTCCTTGTTTTTCAGAACAACACTTGTTGTTGCTGACTGTGACTGCCCCTGAGAGTTGCAACCAAGTCAATTAAACAAAAATGTTTAGGGCATCGCCCATGTGCCAGGTAGTGTGCTAGTTGTTGGAGATTCATGGACATCCTATCCAAAACAAATGGGGGACATATATGCTACACCATGGTCTCCTCTCTCTTGCTACATATCTGGGCAATGATACTGTCTGAGACGATTCAAGCATCATCTCTTGGTATAAGACAGTGTGTAAGATTCCCTACCCCTACCACCTTACTATCCCACCCCACCCGCATCAACCAGATACATCTTCTCTGATGGTAGAATAGAAATGTTACAGAATGTGGAATTGGAAGACCTTAATGACATCACCAGATACTTCAAATAACCTCTTGAGTGTATATTTGAATATACAATAGTCAAAAATATATATATTTATGTATGTATATATATACCTTAGTTTTATATGTATCTTTAAAAAGATGCTGAAATCCTTGGTCCCTTGGCTCTGTAAATATAAATTCATTACCATAGCAAATTCCAATAATCAATATAAGGGAAAATATGTAATTACTAAACATTTTCATAAGTGGGAAGCTAAAAAATAGTGCAAGGGAAACAGCCTAGAATGAAATATCATTCTGCTCTTGGTGTGCAATTTCAAAACAGGATTGCTGAAGAGCAGCGTTGAATCATCTCAGAAATAATGGCAATTCTGTTTTGACCTTGATTCACTGCCATGATCAAAGTAATATGTTTAACTTGGGAAGATTCTGAAAAATCTAAAGGTCACACTTAAAATTCTTGGAGTTCAAAAATCTAAGAAGTAGGGCTTCCCTGGTGGCGCAGTGGTTGAGAGTCCGCCTGCCGATGCAGGGGACACGGGTTCGTGCCCCGGTCCGGGAAGATCCCACATGCTGCAGAGCGGCTGGGCCCATGAATCATGGCCGCTGAGCCTGCGCGTCCGGAGCCTGTGCTCCGCAATGAGAGAGGCCACACAGTGAGAGGCCCATGTACCACAAAACAAACAAACAAACAAACAAACAAATCTAAGAAGTAATACTTTAGTTTTAATATTCAAAGTGGCCACCAAATAAAGACAAAGGAAATGTCAACAGAATCATCATATGCCAACTAAAATTACCTCACTTGCATATCTTGATATTCACCTGATACTCAGTCTTTCACCATGCCATTCATGTTCTAAATCTTTGATATATACTTTTCAACTTAACTTATACACTTATTTAAACTCATTCTCTTCCTTTAACAAATAGTTATTAAGCACCTGCTCTACGCCAGCTTCTGACTAAGCATGGCATACAATGAAAAGACAGGTATATCTCCTGATCTCAGGTAACTCTCAAGTCTAGTGGGGATACTCACTGTGATGGTTAATTTTACATGTCAACTTCACTGGGACACAGGGTGCCTGGATTAAACATTATTTCTGGTTGTGTCTGTGGTTTTGTTTCTGGATGAGATGAGCATTTGAATTAGTAGACTGAGGAAAGCAGACTGCCATCCCCAAAGTAAGTGGATATCACCCAATCCATTGAAAGCCTGAATAAATCAAAAAAGTCAAGAAGGGGGAATTCGAAGTCTGCCTGTTTGAGCTGGGACTTCAATCATCTACCTTCAACTCGTACTTATACCAACAGCCCTCCAGTTCCCACCAACACCATCAGCTTTCTTGGGTTGCCAGCTTGCAGGTGGCCAACTGTGGGACTCATCAGCCTCCATCATCACATGAGCTAATTCCTTATAATAAATCATATATATCTCCTATCGGTTCTATTTCTCTGGAGAACCCTGACTCACGTCAAACAGACATAGAAACACAAAGTAACCACTGCATTACACCTTGTGGCCTGTGCTGTGAAGAAAAACTCAGGATGCCCCAAGAGTAGAAAACAGAGAAAATATAATTCCTCATTTATTTGTCCATATTTTCTTACAACATTCTCTAAATGTCATGCTCTATGATAGTATATTATCCACTAAGATAAACGCAAAAGTACTAGGCTAAAGACTAGCATAGGCATACCTTGTTTCATTGTGCTTTGCTTCATTGTGCTTCTCAGATTTTGCACTTTTTACAAATTGAAGATTTGTGGCAACTCTGCATCTAGCAAGTCTATTGGCACCATTTTTCCAACAGTATTTGCTCACTTCATGTCTCTGTCACATTTTGGTAATTTTCACAATATTTCAAACTGTTTATTATTGTATTTTATATAATTATAGTATATATTTTATTATATATGTTATACTTGTTAGGGTGATCTATGATCAGTGATCTTTGTTGCTACTACTATGACTTGCTGAAGGCTCAGATGATGTTTAGCATTTTTTAGCAAAAAGTATTTTTTAATTAAGTTATGTACATTGTTTTTTCAGACTGTTATTGCACACTTAATAGACTACAGTATAGTGTAAACTTTTATATGCACTGGGAAAACAAAAATTCCGTGACTCAATTTATTGTAATATTCACTTAACTGCAGCGGTCTAGAACCAAACCTGCAATATCTCTGAGGCATGGCCTATATATTTTGATTTTGAAGTTATAGTTTATTTTGTATTCTGTTTTATTTATTTTTTGATGGGAGAAGGGTGAGAGAAAGTAGGTCATAGGGAATAAGAGGTAAAATAAAATAAATAAATGAAGACTAAAAGCAGGAAGTTTTCACTGCAAGAATAAATAAAGTTTTACTAAATGCATGTGGTCCTAAAAAAGTCTTCTAAAACCAAATTGTTGACAAATAATTTTAAATTCAAAAAAGTGTTTCTTGAAACCTCACTTGCTGAAGGACTCTCTACTAAATCCTGCCATAAAACAAAGTTCATGAATAAAAATAATTATTTCCTTTAACACAACCTTATTTCCATTTCTATTATTTCCTAATTTTAATATTCAGTTAAGTTTGCTGTGTAGCCAACAACGGGGAAGGACTGCTCTAAGTAAAAAGGGTTACATAATGCCATTCTAAATTCAAAGTACTGCATATCACCTCCCAACACCTCCCATGCTCCCTCCCCACCAAAAAAATCATGCCTTAGCAAAGAAAATATTTAAAGAAAATCTGGAATATTCATTTTGAACCTTTAGAAATGAAAAATAAATAAATAAAGTTGATAAAATGGCTGTATTCTGAACACCAAAGAACAATTCTTCATCATGCACCACAAAACCACAAAAGAGAAGGAACTTGGGGTGAGGCTGTGATGTTTGTTTGTTGCTGGGCTCCCCACTGGTAGTGCCCCAATGATGCTGCCATTCAGTAAGATGCCTGCTGCTACTCTCTGGTCCTCTGCTCAAAAATCAAAGTGTCAGTAAAGCTTTGCAAGTTCACCAAGTGCTGATTCAACTGACATATGGGTGGTAAGACCCAGGAACTAGAGGGAATTCACTCACCCAATGTCAACTGTACACATAATAGTCGGAATTTCAATTTCAAGGCGGAAAGAACACTATATACTACTGTATACACATCACTGTTTATACTTATGGGGAGTTCTTCCAGTTTTGTTATACTTCATTCATGTCGGTTCTCATTTGATTTCTCCTAGCAGATGTGGCCTATGAAAGTGATACCAGAAAGAGGTGCATGAGTGTGTATACATGTGGGTGGACTCAATATAGATTCTATAATGGCAAGAACCATTGCACTGGAATGGCCCAAATATAGAGTTTGTCTAATGGCTGATGAAACAAACGTGAAAATTCTTCTTATATGCAGAATATTTATTATGCTGGAATTGAATAGAATAAGCATTTAACGTAGATTCTGGGAGGGACAGCATTCAGTGAAATGATCACTCCAAGTCTCAAGTTTATATTAGACAAATAGAAAATTCCCTTTCTACAAGGGCCGCAAACTAAATGGATGCTATGTTATGTAATGAGGCTTTTCATAGGAGTCTTCCCTGGCTACCCACTAAAAAAAAATTACCTGAAGGATCTTTTCCTGAAACTTTATTCCAACCTAGAATCTAGATATGAGCAAAGACCTTACCAGAATAAAATTCTATTATGCGAGCCTCGGAGATCATTTCTATTCTGGTGATTCCTTATGCAAGATAAGGAAAATTAGTAGGATAAAAAGATTTTAAAACTCAGAATGCAAAAGAAAAATTATTTCATAAAAAGAGCACAGAAAATATTAAAAGCTTAGCTTTATGACTTGATGAATGAAATAATTACCCAAAGGTAATCAAGTTAATTACTTCAGTCTGTTTCTGTATTTGACTTCATTTTACCACTGTATCTAAGTTTTTATAGCTAATCCATAGTAACTGAGTACTAAGAAATATAAATGCTGAGGTTCTCAAACTCTTTGCATTTTAACTGATCATTACAACCAAGGCTGCATCCACATATCTATACTACATAGGGTTAAAGGAAAAATATTGAGTATAACAAAGAGAAAAACTAAACATTTCTTAAATGTTTACCAAGATGTAACCATTTGAAATAAGCATGGAATAATTACTCCTTTTCAAAAGTGAACTACCCAGAAGAATCCTGCAGTCTGCCATCTTTAACTTGCTATGGAGATTATAAATAAGGGCAATGCAGACCAAAGGTGGCTTTTTAACTTTCCCTACTACCATTTAAAGGCAAAACCCGAAATCTGAAGCAATAGAAAAATAAATGTAACTGGCAGTGTCTTTCAAGCTTGCCGATGTAACCGAATAATTTAAAATAAGATGCCTACACTAACTTCCTAAAGAACAAAATATAAAACGAAATATTAAATGACTGTAAACAAGATGAAGTTTAGGCCTTAGGAAAGTGCTGATACCAATATACTATACAGAAATTCAAAATGCATCAGTAGAGGAAAATGATAAATTGCAAAATTGGAGTTAAAAGAGAAAAAGAAAAGTAAGCATTTTTCAATCTTAGCTTGACACGTTACTGTCTGCTTTTTTAGAAGACCCCAACAGCAACCAGGACTTCAAAGGGCTAATTCACTATGTGAGAAGTGAACAAGAAATAAACTCCTCCATGCCAAAACAGACAGCAAAGAAAACTGCGAGTCTTGAATCTAGTGCTAGACAGATGAGGGAAAATAATCTCTCCAAGGAATTCATATCCACAAACTAGTCCTGAGATTAAAAAAACAAACAAACAAACCCTCAAGCAGAAATCTCATTTAAATGTACCTGAGCCAATAGTGTCCAAGCTAGTAGTAGAATCAAAATATATTTCCCCTCTGGAGGAACTCACCTTCAACCTAGGCCTGAAAAAATTACCACCAATAAAGTTCTAGGGAAAGTGAGCAGCTCATAGTCAAAAATAACAAAACCTTAAAATGATAAAGGCAACATGAGCAATTAAGAGCAGCCACCTTCTCACTGTGTCCTCACTTGGCCTTTCCTCTGTGCATAGGTAAAAGGAAGAAAGATATCTCTGGTGTCTCTTCCTCTTCTTATATGGACACCAGTCTTATTAGATTAGGGCCTCACCCATGTGACCTCATTTAACCTTAATTACATTCTTATAAGCTTCATCTCCAAATACAATCACATTGGGGCATAGGGCTTCAACATATGAATCTGGAGGAACACAATTCAGTCTATGGCAGAAGGCAAAGATACTGATTAAACTAGATTAAGATGAGTATGCCTAGTAAAACTGTCTGGGTATCCACTAAAAGAATAGATATGGAGCTTATAGCCAGTGCCCTAACCCTCAAAATAAAAAGGATAGTAAAAGGGGATGGGAGAGAATCAACCTATTCAAAACAAGGCAACAAAGGAGAGTAGAAAGAGATAAAGCAGAACAGAAAATACCTCATAATGTGATAATAAACCCAAATATGTCAGTCTTCATTCTAAACATAAAAAGACTAAACTCTCCAGTTAAAAGCAAAGATCCAGCTATATGCTATTTACAAAAGACACATCTAAAAACATAAGAACATAAATCCAACTTGAAAGTCAAAGAGTAGAGAAAGATATATCAAGCCAATCAAAATCTAGAGGGAACCCTAAATTGTTTTATTAATATCAATGAAAAAGTTAAGTCAAACAGCATGATTAGAGACTTAGGTCATTACATATGAAAAAAGGTTTAATTTACCATAAGAATATTTAAAAATCTAATTGTAAAGGTACTTAATAACAAATCTCAAAATATTCAAAGCAGAAGGTGAATTATGGAGATGAGATTGATAAAGCCATTGTTACAATTTCTCAGTAACTGAATAATCAAGCAGACAAAATCATTAATAAGGAATAAGAAGATTTAAACAGCACAATTAAAATTTTCATCTTTTGGATACACATTGAACACTGCACCCAGAAACTGGAGAACATACATGATTTTCAAGCTACACATGGGACATTTATTAAAAAGAGAACATTTGCCCTAGCCCATGAAGATAACCTCAAAGAGCATCAGAAGACTGGTATGATAGAGACCACATACTGTGACCATATTACAAGTGGGTTGGAAATCAGCAACAGCAACAACAAACTATGTTTAGCAATTAGAAAACACCATTCTCAAGATGGATCTTGGATCTATGAATCAAAGAAACCATAGCAAAATATTTAGAACTGTATGATAACAAAAGCACTACATAAAAATTCTGATAAGCAGCTAATGTGATGATTCAAGGACAACTCCTTGTCCTCTGATGAGGCAAGTTCACAATTAATGAGCTAAGCACCCAACTTAAGAAATTAGAATAATGACAGAATAAACCTAAAAACATGGGAGAAAGAAAATAAAATAACAAAAAATGAAGGATTTAGGAAAAAAAAAAACAGGTAATAGTGATGATCGGCAAAGGCAAAAGTTGGTTCTTTGAAAAGATCTTTTCTTTGAAAAGATATATCTCAAGATTGAAGAAGGAGAGGGACTTCCCTAGTGGTCCAGTGGTTAAGACTCCACGCTTCCACTTCAGGGGGCAAGGGTTTGATCTCCGGTCAGGGAACTAAGATCCCACGCGCCCAGTGGCGTGGCCAAAAAAATTTAAAAAATTTAAAAAAAGATTGAAGGAGAGACAGAGAGTGAAAGAGCAACACACAGAGACAGACAGACAGAAATCAGCAGCATCAGGAGTAAAAAAGAAATGGGACATATCACAGATGTGGCAGTGATTAAACAGATAAAAGGATATCACGGAAAACTTTATGCTTATACTTTATGCTTTTGAAAACCTAGTTACAGTGACAAATTCCCCTTAAGAGTGAAATGAATGAATTATAGAATTCATACAATAAAACACTAAACAGAAACAAAAACAAATTACAGATATGAAATTGATGAATTTCAAAAACATAACAGTGAACAAATGAAGCAAACATAAAAGTATATAATACATATATGATAATTCCCTTTATGTAAAGTCCAAAAATAACCAAAACTAAAGAATATGTTGCTTTAGAGATAAAGCAAGGGTTGCCTTTAGGTGGGGAACGGGTAAACTGAGGAATTCTAGGTATATCATACTTTTTAACCTTGGTAGTAGGTGCAAAGGTATTCTATTTTTTTAACTTACAAATACGTTTTATGCACCTTTATATGTACAAGGTACTTCACAACAAATATTCTTTTAAAAATATATAGTAAAATCAGTTTCAAAAGCATTTTCTAGGGCTTCCCTGGTGGCGCAGTGGTTGAGAGTCTGCCTGCCGATGCAGGGGACACGGGTTCGTGCCCCGGTCCGGGAAGATCCCACATGCCGTGGAGCGGCTGGGCCCGTGAGCCATGGCCGCTGAGCCTGCGCGTCCGGAGCCTGTGCTCCGCAACGGGAGAGGCCACAACAGTGAGAGGCCCGTGTACCGCAAAAAAAAAAAAAAAAAAAAGCATTTTCTAAACCTCTCCATGTAAACAATGAACATCCAGACAATCTCATGAAAAAATGTACCTTTTCAATCCTTATATGCCTGTTAAATTCCATGCCAAAATACAAAGATATGATTCCTGTTGTTTGAGATATTAAAGAGGGACATTATACTCATCTAAACAAAAAATTCATTCTGAAGTGCTAGAACAGGAAAACACCACGTACTAGGGCACAGAGAAGCTCAGCCTGACTTAGAGAAAGGAGGAAAGGACATGGTCTCCACACAGTGGAGAAGACACTGTCTGAAAAAAGAATAGCTGGCCCAGAAAATATGTTTGTGTTTGTGTGTGTGTGCACGCTTACTTTATGTTTCTTTTTTTTTTTGCGGTACACAGGCCTCTCACTGTTGTGGCCTCTCCCGTTGCGGAGCACAGGCTCCGGAGGCGCAGGCTCAGTGGCCATGGCTCACGGGCCCAGCTGCTCCGCGGCATGTGGGATCCTCCTGGACCGGGGCACGAACCCATGTCCCCTGCATCGGCAGGCGGACTCTCAACCACTGTGCCACCAGGGAAGCCCTCTGTTTCCTTTTTACAGCCAGCATCAAATTCTAAAGATGAAAAATGTACATGAAAATACAAATGCCATTCTCCAGTCATTAGGGTCATGTCTGACAGCTAAAGACAATGTCAGTCATAAAAATGAAGGAGAAAATTTGTCTCTACATTAAACTATCAATCCATAAGTTTTCACACATGTCCTTTTCCTGGTGTTTGCCCATTTTATACCCCTAGATTTGTTCCCGGGAGTGACTATGTTTGTGTGGTAGCCAGAGGGATACTTATCTGATTTTAAAACGTAATTTCTGGCTATGATGAAGTTTTGTATTATCGACAGAGAGTGAGAAAGATAGAGATAAATATATAAAATATAGATATAGAGATACAGAGATAAACACACAGAAGACATTAAGAGTCTAGATGTTGGCAGCAAAGGGCAGAAAATAGAATCTTTAAATCTTAGAGATGACTATACATAAGGAAACAGTATTTATTTACTCTACCATACAGCAATTATGTATGTATCAGTAAATGTGGCCAGGAGCTCAGATGGTAATACAGTAAGGAGACCGAAAGTGAAAAAGAGAGAACTCTCAGAGCACACTATGAACTGCTATTCCTGTTTAGGTGGTAACAGCATTTACAGCTATAACTGGGCACTAATGGATGTTCTGGTGTTGAGGCCGGAGCTTATAGATAAGTCTTTGTAAATATCTAGGGTTATTTCATTTGGATAAAGCCCTAGTCACTCAGGTCAGGGCTCAAATGCTATCTGACTTGAGTCTTTCATATTACACTGACCAAAAAAACCTGCAGACGGTAACCAAGGAAAGCTATGATTAAATCTACAGATTTATATTGGGACTAATAAAATGCCTTGAGGTCAATAAAAAACATCACTGCCTTTTATCCCTACCCCAAATTTCTACTTCCACGGTTTTACTCAAAGGAAATAACCACAGATATGTACAAAAGCTGACCTTTAAGATATTTACTGCTATATAGTAGCAATTTAAAAAAAAGAAAACCTGTCTGATATTATGGCATCTCCCCAATGAAATATGATACATCCACAGAACAAAATACTATTTAGTATTCAAAATATGTTACAGAAGATCACTCTATGATATGGAATGTGGTTCACCTTTGTATGAAAATTTAAAAGAAAAACATATAGTAAGTAAAGTATCATTTTTAGAAAATGAAATATTATAGTATTTTTCTATATGTATATAAAAATATATATCAAAATGTTAATAGGCATAACTCTCCTTTTCTTTTTTTTTTTTTTGCGGTACGCGGGCCTCTCACTGTTGTGGCCTCTCCCGTTGCAGAGCACAGGCTCCGGACATGCAGGCTCAGCGGCCATGGCTCACGGGCCCAGCCGCTCCGTGGCATGTGGGATCCTCCTGGACCGGGGCATGAACCCTTGTCCCCTGCATCGGCAGGTGGCCTCTCAACCACTGCGCCACCAGGGAAGCCCTCCTTTTCCTTTTTTTTTTTTTTTTTTTGTTTTTTAGCTTGTCTGGATTTTCTAAATTTTCCATGCGTATGAATAAAGAATAAAGATTTGAAACCTCACAATAGCAACTGTACATGAAATATAGGCACAAAAATGAGAAGTGACCAACATCACTGCACCTTTAAGTAGGAACAAATTCAACCAAGGCCTAATAAGGAAGGTGGAGGAATCTTAAATTCAAAACTCATAACGTATCATTAAAGAACTCAATAATTCAAAATAAGAGGAACACATTTGAAAAGTACTGCTGGGAACAAGCTCAAAGGCTTAAAGAACAGACTTTCTGCTAGTGCTGAACAGTGTGAAACTTTAGAAGTGCAAGGTTAATCAAAAATGGAGCAGGGGGCTTCCCTGGTGGCGCAGTCGTTGAGAGTCCACCTGCCGATGCAGGGGACACGGGTTCGTGCCCCGGTCCGGGAAGATCCCACATGCCGCGGAGCGGCTGGGCCCGTGAGCCATGGCCGCTGAGCCTGCGCGTCCGGAGCCTGTGCTCCGCAACGGGAGAGGCCACAACAGTGAGAGGCCCGCGTACAGCAAAAAAAAAAAAAAAAAATGGAGCAGGAAGACACTATACACTTCATATATAGCATGGAGGAAACGGAAAAAATAAGCTACAATGATAAAAAGTGTATTTTATATAAGTACACACTTAGGCAAACATTTTTCCCTCTGGAAGGCAATAGATGCTATGCCTGGAATTAGCCCCTTTCCATTCCAACTCCCTTTGAATCTGTATCTTCCCAGGATCAACTTGGATCAGCAGCAGACACCCTCAACCAAAAACTGTAACCAACACCTGGCACAAACGTTCACTGATTCTTAGGTAACTTTGAGCTGAAACCCTTATTTTGATTGAAACTTCAAGCACCTTCAAATGCCTGCAAATGTTCTTTCTCTAAAATTACCTATGCATTTGTTTTTGTTTAAAAAAAAGACAGGAAGAGATGAAGGCACCTTCCTTTGGAAGGTAAGAGCTGCAATAAAGAATCATGTCCCTTCTGTACTCCCTTCCCAAGGCAAATCCTTAGAAATTTTGACATAAAAAAATGTGCCTAAAATATTTTTAAACGCTTTAGTGATATAGATTGGGCTTCATCAATTGATAGAAAAGAAGTTAACCAAGAAACTTTGGTCAAAACCCCCAAAGGTACATAAAGCTTATGACTACAATGACGCATAAGGGTTTCAACTTAAAATTATTTAAGAATCAATTAACATATTTGCTAGGTGATTGGTACAGTGTCTGGCTGGGGATGTTTTTTTAATCAAAGTTGGGCCTGGGAGGATTATCACTCAAAGGAAATACTATTAATAATAGTGTTATTATTAATTTCAAGAGATGACCACTAGATTACCCTACTAACTGCAAATATACACTCTTTTGCCCATGACCTGAAAGCTGTGTTAAAATCCAACATTCTCAACTCTTCATTACATTTTTAATGAATATGAATGAGTTTTCCAGTATATTAAGCTAGTTTCATGCTTGAGTTTTCTGAATCTTCTGACATACAGAAATGTGAACAAATTACTTTTTCCAATCCTGTCCATATTTACTGGCACAGAGGCTAAAAGGCACTTCATCCTATGTGTCAAACTCAAAGAGTGAAACAGCTTGCTGTCAGCTTCAAAAACCATTTTTTACAAGCATGGCACACTGCCTCAAGCCAACTAAACACTAAAGCATGCCCACACTGCAAATTATTTGGAATGTTCTCCATGTTTTGTGGTTGCAAAAGTACTTATTTGTGCATCATCCAGTTCAAATCAGGGCCACATCTGACCTTAAACAGAAAATTCCCAGGAAACTGAAACTATAATTGACCAAGATCCCATCAGTTCTGAAAGTCTGTGATCTCATGTTCATAGTCAAACATTTCAAATGTTATTTTTTTAAGCTGAAGACACACAACATAAACTCTGTGAAACATGGTACTGTCTGTTTCAAGTAAACACTAAGAACTCACCCTAAATATACACACCATAGTAGCAAAAAAAAGGAAAAGGAAAAGGAAAAAATTGCCATATGCAATAAAGTAAAGGGCATTTGTAGCAAATATAAACACATTCCTGGTAAATGTCTAGCAAATGAAAAAAAAGTCTAAAAAATCATTTCATTTCTAACTTTCATACATATGCTAAAATGAAGCAGCTTCAGCTGTGGAACATGATAAATATTCCAAAGCTTTGCCTATAGACTGGAGCACTGTATCATAGGTATTATTTTCCCAAGTATAAATGAGTATCTCTCTCAAATCAAATACTCAAGACATCATTTCACAAATTGGAGTACCAAAACTTACCCAAGGTTTGCCTCCCATGCCTTTGATGTCTACTCTCTAAGACCCAGACCTATGGGGAATGCCCTGAAGTAATTATTGAAGTGTTAAAAGCAGAAAACACTATATTAACAAGCTAAATTTTACCAGGGATTCTTCTACTGGAGTTAAATTGCAGAAGCTTAAATGCCTGATTCAATCATCCATTGGTGTGATATTTCAGTTCATTTAAAAAATATGCGGTTAGGATCATTGGCATACGGCTCCCTGGTCCAAGCCTTGTGTGAGAACAAGAACATGCTGGAAAATACAGTATTTTTTTTAACTTAACTGATAGTGATGAAATTGCTGAAGAAATGACAAGTCGTAGCAAGAAATGTTTTTAGCTTTTGATCTTTCAGACATGCTCTTCTTAGTGAAGGAGTATTATTGAGTCCCTGAACAGTTTTCCCTTCTATAGATATATAGAGATACATAAATATATGTATACCCATATCTATAAATAGATATGGATTTTGTGATATATATATATGTGATATGTGATATACATATGAATATATATCTTTAGTTTCAAAAAGGATTATTCACAAAACTATCATCTCAATCAAATAAGTCACATACCAAATCTCAAGGTACTCATATTAACCCACACAGTTCTAGGAAATAAGTCACATCCACCTTAGAACCCCAAATTCCTACTGAATGCGGTACTTTCTGGCCTAGAGTCCAGCAAACTTAAGATAAAATAGTAACTGCAGTTAGGGCTTTAAGTATGCGACTTTTTCTAACCAAATTTTTTTCCAAAAATGCTCAGTTTGCTACAAATTTTCAGAAAATGCTTGAGATGGAGAGTGCTTTTTTTAAAGTTTCAATTCTGGTATATTTGACAACAGAGTGACAAAACCATGCTCAGAGATGAAAACCTATATCCCAAACAAAATGTTATTATATTAATGTTTATTCTGGAATGATTTTCTTTCAAAACTTCCCCACTGCACATAAGTTGTCTCTTACAGTATTCCCCGTCTATTTTGGTAATATATCTTTCTACACACAAATTATATGTAAAGCATATACTTGAGAATTTAAATACTTCATGACACTCTTTTCTTTAAACAAGCTCCCACATTCTATTTTTATTTTTCAAAATAATCTGGACGGTATAATCAATTACATCACTACAATTCTGGCTATGCAACACTTCACAAAATATAGGGACTTGCCATCAGCACCTCTGATTTGTCCCTGTCATCAGATGTATACGATGTGAGTGACGAAGACAGAAACAAGAACAGACATTTGTGGTAGAGACCTGGGGGTGTGAGAAAATGGGCTTCCTTCACCCACAGGATATATGAAAAAAGAAAACTTAGCCACTTGGGCAATAAATGTACTTATATATTAGGTTTCATCAAATAATTACACCTACTACACACCTCATCCAGGAGTAAAACTGTCTGAAGCAATGTCGGATTACGCAAGAAACATCAGGTTTTATTTATGATTCTAGAAATATTACTCCTAAAATTAATGGGAGCCTTCTTAATCTAAGCTATAATGAAAACCAATAAACAAAGAGAAAAATCTTTAAAAAACATGATTGAAATTTTTAAAAAACATGACTGAAACCTCATCTCACCTCACTGAAAGAAGAAGAAAAAAAAAACCCTACATCCTACTGCAGTGATCTTTGCCTTTCATTAAGTGTTAAGACCAACACTAAATATTTCATGGGGACTAAACGATCGCTTGGAATACTTAGGTCAGCCCCGGGGGGTAAATTTCACAAAAAAGCATTGTTGGGTTTTGTTGTAGTGGTGGTTGGTTTGTTTGTTTTAGCATCCGAATCCTCCAAGATATTTTTTTTCTTAAAAAAAAAAAAATGTTTCCCAAAAGGGGAGGAGGAGGGCGGACGAAAATCAGTGCAACGCTGAAAACCGACCAAGGCTGAAAGAGCCACAGCTCGGAAAGCTCACCCGCAAGTAAAAGGCAACCTCTCAGAACTGGTGGAGCTCGAAGGAGCCCTCGGACTTGGGCAAACGAGGTGAATTTCACCCCTGAAGAGTGAGGAGCCCACAGTGTAAAAGTTCAGGAGGATTCCATCCCCTGCCTCTCACTCCCAGCGCTTAGCATCTCGACGGGAGAGCCCGGCAGAGAGAAACGCGGCACCGGGGTCCGGCCAGCAGCGGAGCGGTTTCTTCGAAGGCCTCACCGCTCGGGCGGGCAGGGGACGGGGCAGGGGGCGTCGGGAGGCGAGGCGAGGCGGGACCCGGGGACACCGAGTCCCGGCCGGGCCCCACCGTGTGGCGCTGGCTGCCGAAATCCCTCTAGTCCAGCTGCAAAAACCTTCCCGAAAACCCGGAGCTTCTCCGGCACAACTTCGGTCTCACCAGCCTCGTCCCCCGCCGCACACTCCGCCCAACCGCACACCCTTCCCACCGCGACGAATCAAAGCGCTCCCCGCGGGCGGCTACCTGTCCCTGGGGCCAGGGACCCCAAGTCTCACCTCATACAAAGGGCTGCGCGCGGGCGCCTGCGGGAGAGCCCGGGGAGCATGGCCCCAGCCAGTCCCTCCCGGAACTTTCCTGACATAGCACTTCTCTCCTCTGCTGCAGAAAACGACGCTTCGAGGCAGAGGAGGAGGAGGAGGAGGAAGAGGAGGCGGGGATGGCGGTGGCGATCCAGGCGGCGGCGGCGGCGACGGCAGCTGGAGCAGAAAGTGAGAAGCATCGCGGCCGAGCGCCGCCGCCTCGCAATCTGCCGAGGGGTTCCCGCCCCCAGGGTAACCGAGCTCCCTCTTAAAGGCGCCGCGTTTTAGGACGGGCGGCGAGGGTGTAGGAAGCAAGAAAATAGTGAGGGAGCCTGCAGACACGGAGAGATTCCAGGGGCCAGAACCCGGTCTGCCCCAGCCCTCCGCCTGGGCCAAAACAGGGCAAGTGCTGGGACCCGGCACCGGCGGGCCGCCCTCGCCGTTGGTTTGCGCCCACGACGGTGTTGGAACTTCGCCCCTTCTCCTAATCGCCCCATCCCCCTTAGGGGCTTGTCTTCCCGCCTCCACAGAGGCACCGCCCACACCTACGCCCCCGAAGCCCGTGCGCGCTGCTGGAGACTGCCCAGTGGAATTGCGTTTCCTCCCATGTTTCCTGCTTTTTCTTCCTGTCTCCAACAGTGTTGAGAGTCCCCCACCACCACGAGGAGTGCAGGAGACCGAAAAAACTAAAGACCAGCTGGGGTCCCTAGACTGACCCCTGAGGGTGTCACTGGTGTGTCAGGGGAGACTTACCAAATGCCCTGATTTACCATGTGCTCTGTTCTCTTCCAATGGCCAATGGCCAGGTGGCCTCCAACTGGATGTCTTGAACTATTGCATCAGCAAAGACTGGCTGTAAAGATCACCAAACTGAATTCAGGAAGCCCCTTAAGAAAAGATATCAAACTTAAGATCTAAATGATACTGGGAAATACTGCTTTCAAGTGACAAGTGATACTGTTTTTCCAGCTATCATCAACATTTGTGATCACTGCACAGCGGGATATGCCCAGTGTGGCGATGCCCAGAGACGCAGCATCAGCAGCTATCAACACCCTAGGAAGTGACCACAGTAACAGTGGGTGTGGGTGTGGGCTTGTTTTTCTACCTCTTGACTCCAGCTCTTGCTTCTTCTTAGTACTGTAGGACCTCAGCACAGTCTTTGTGTCATTTGTACCCTGCCCAGCGTCCTCTGGCTGAGGTGGAGGTGGACAGGCAATTGAAGATTAAAATCCAGCCTGGGCTCCAAAGAATGGGGGTGCTGGGCGGGTGGGGACTCTGAGGGAGAGGTATTTTGTAATAGACACAAAGGCAGTCGCATCACTTGCCTAAGACTGGACCTCATTTTTTTCCTCTCCTGCCACTTGCTGTTGTGAAACAAGCACATGTTAACTTGTGGAGGAAGACACCTGGAAGACCATGCGCAGAAGGTTGGAGAAACCTTTCTTACCAGGTGGAGAGGAAACGAATGTTGGGCTCTATAAAAGCAGGAGACATGGCCCTGTTTAACCAAAGGACAAGATGAGAGAGGAGGTTAGCAGTGAGCAACAGTGAAGCTATACTGGTTTCATGATAAACTCCTGTATAGTCAGGATAGTTGGATGTAATAGGTACCCAACTCAAACTGACTTTTGAAAGCCTACAGCAAAGGAGGTTGAAATGTATTGACTCATATGCTTATAAATCCCAAGAGTAGAACTGGCAGAAAAAAACAATGCTTTTTAAAATCCTTGATTTTCTAAAGGGGTGGGATAGGGAGGATGGAAGGGAGGCTCAAGAGGGAGGGGATATGAGGATATATGTATACTTATAGCTGATTCACTTTGTTGTACAACAGAAACTAACACAATATTGTAAAGCAATTATATTCCAATAAAGATATTAAAATAAATAAATAAAATGTTGCTTTTAAAAAAAAAGGTAAAAAAAAAAAAATCCTTGCTTTTCTCCAGGTGTTCAAAGAGTGTTAGGACTCTGTTTCTCTTCAAATCGTGGTTGTGTTTTCATTACACTGGCTTTATTTTCTCTAATCAGGGCCTAGACCTATAGCCCCAGGTTTTCCCCCTCGTCCCACCTCCTTAGCAAATGGTCCCATTAACAAGAAAGCAGGCCAAGGAATGAGTCTCATTGGACTTGCTTAGATCCTATGCCCGTCTCTGAACTAATCATTATAACCATGGATTGGTATAATTGGTATAATAATGAGCAGGTAAAGTCCATAGACGGTCTATTCCCCATACCTCCCATTCCCTAACACACACACATACACGCAGCACCTACCTCTCTGGCTACTCTGCCTATAGCCTCTGGTTCAGAAGAATGCAAGTAACTGACCCAGCCAGCCACATCCTTTCACCTCAGAAGCCACTCGGAAGGGCCTCAGTGATGTTAACAAACCACTTGCAAACAAACAATACCTAAACTGTAATTGTATTCAATCATTTTTTCCCTAAATCATGCTACCTCTGCCTCCACACGCCCCCGCCCAACCCCACATTCATTGTTAAGCCTTGTGTTATTATGTGATCAATTCATAATAATATAAAGAGTCCGTGGATATTTCTTGCTACCCATATATTCATTCAACTTGAAAAAGAAATGCAGCCTATGAATAATCACATATCAGAATCCAAATGACCCAGGGCCCAATTCCATTTCCAAACTCCAGTAAGTTCTTCTTTATCTTTTCAGAGATAGCACAGAGGAGTTTATATTTTGCCTACCAAAACTGCCGAATAATTTCAGCCTTTTTTCTTCCCACGTGAGAACTTTCCTTTGGTTGCTCATAAAAATGTTTAATGTATTCTTCACTTCTGTATTTATAGAAGAAGTTCATAGATATTATACACAAATAGACTTAAAAACCTGGAGGAAACTTTAGGATTAACCTAAAATGGCCCCCTTCACTTTAAGGAGGAAGAAATAAAATGTAAGAGATTGACTTGCCTAGGGTCACAGGACAGCTTTTAGCTTTTGTGATCTGCCCTGCTCTGTGCTAGGCATCTCGAAAAGTATAGAAGCAAAAGCATGCAACATGATCACTGCCCTCAGAGCGGTTAAATTTAGTCAAGGAGACATAACCATCTAAGATATAGGACAATTACAGAGCATCACAGTATATCACATGATTTAGTGTAAAAAAAAAAAGTGTGATGAGCTCTGCGTGTTAGCTATAGGCACTGAAATAAGAGACACAATGAGCTGAAGTAGTCTGGGAAATGCTTTTCAGCCAGGAACCAACCTGATGGCCTTTTAAAAACGCAGAGAAAAAACATAATGGTTTTCCAGGTAAGAAGAGAAAATATGAGCAGGATTGAGGGGGAAAAGATCTTGCCATGTGTTTGGAACCGAAAGGAAATCTGCACTGTCATGGTTTATGAGTGTTTCAAACAGCAGGTCATGAAATCATTTTAGTAGGTTTTGACTAGTATTTTTTTAATTAAAATAAAAATATTAAAGTGCATCACAATAAGATTATTTGTTGAACTTGTGTTTCATTATCTTCTGTGTTCTAAGTTATGATGTAAATTTCATTTCATACTTCTGGTCACTTTCAAAAATATTTCAAAACACATAGTTCTGAATCCAGATAGAATGAGTGTGAAACTCTTTGTAGCAAAACAGTGAGTGAATAACGTCTCTCCAAGCGTCATTTTCCTTATGTGCAAGAGATTTCCAGCGCAGTCTTTTGCACAGAGAAAGACCTATAAATGGTACCTCTTGTTTGCTGGCTAGATTGAAGATTTTCAGCCCTGGCTGCATATTAGAATCACCTAAAGAGATTTTTCAAAATACCAATGCCTGGAACCCACCCTCAGAGACCCAGACTCAGTGCTGGGGTAGAGTCCAGGCATCAGTAAGTTTAAAAGCTGCCCTGGTACAGTCATGGCTGCAAACCCATGGGCTGGACCCATAACTGAACACGTCTAGCACCTGAGAAGCATGGTGATATGCTGTCTCTCTTCAAGGGGCATATTCACCTTCTTGCTTTACGTTTCTAATTCTTTACCAATCAATAGATAGCATACTACTTAGTCAGCAGAATTCTAACTACTTTCTGCTCTGAAAGTCCTCAACTGTGGTGCAATCCACTCATGGTTTATCTCAGTCAATAACACAGCATGGATCCTGAGTCATAATCTCTTACGTGTCTCTCCACATGTACAATTTATGGTCAGTTATCAGCATACAATAGTTTCTGGAGGTGTTAAAAAGCAATGCCACCAAAAATTCCCTAAGGAAGAAGAAAAGGGCTAGAAGCAAATGGCATTGGAAATCCATAAGCTAAATAATTAGCAAATGACTCATGACATTTCAGCTATTTTCAACCTGATTTTTAATAGTTTAGCTTCTAAATATAGTAATTAGTGATGTGCTTTTTGTAATTCTACATTCAGTAATCCCTAAGTGTTCATATCTCATACATTTTCCTTTGTACAGTCAATTCCTTTGTGTACGAAGCAGGAGAAGCTTTCTTTAAATACAGATTGTCCAAGAGATTCAGAACCACTGGTATTCTGCCTAGTCATTTTGTCTATGTAGATCTTGACTTTTTTTTCTGGTTGGACAAAGGAAATAAATGTAGCATAATTTTGAACCTTGCCAATGAGAGAGAACAACTAAGTAAGAAAGAAAAAGAAAAAACCTAAACCCCAAAATCCAACACCCAGACATTATGTGTGTCATGATATGACAAAATCAGTACCCAGAACCAATATAAGGTCTTCTTGCCTGAATCTAATCCAGCCTCTAGACCTAATAAGAAATACAAGGGACAAAGGATCAAGTTTAAAAACCACCTCAAGGAAGCAATCAGTCAAATCTAGAATGTGGAACAGTCAATGAGAAAAATGACCTTGCTTCTCTATCAAATCAATCGCATGGAAAAGCAGGGGACCAATTATAAAAGAGTGAAAGAGATTTAAGAATCATAATCATGAAATGCAATGTGTGGGCTTTGTGTTCTCTTTTGACCAAAGCACCTATGAAAAGAACCCCTGGGACAGTCAGGAAAATCAGATTATAGACTAAGTCCAGTATTAGGTACTATAAATGAATTATTCTTAATATTGTTAGATGTGATAATGGCATAACAATTATGTGTAAAACAGAAATGTCACCAGAGGTACACACTGAAGAATTTTGTAATCCTGCAAAAAAAAAATGGAAGGAGGAATAGATGAAAAATGATTGATAATTTTTGAAGCTGGGGGACAGATACATGAAGGTTTATTATCTTATACTTCCCATTATTGTGTATATTTGTAAAGTCCCCTAATAAAGTTATTTAAAAAAAAAAAAAACCTTGTCTTTGATGTATTTGATGTTGAGTTGACCTTTTATTAAAATCCTTCTCTTGGTTTTGCCAATAGGGCAGGGATAAATATATGTCAGTGTGGGCCTTGGTGCCTCTTGAGTATCTTTAGAAACAAGGATTTAGGCTCAAAAGTCTTTTATTATAATATTTTTTGGCCAGTATTTACTGGTCACATTCAAAGCATTGTTCAAGTCAGTGCACACTGGAGACAAAGCTCCAAAGCCAATCCTTTTGCTAAGGGATCCCTCAGGGGCATAGGGTTGGACAAAAAGAGGGCCTCTGTGGGAAGAGTACTCAACTACCCAACACAGCTTGCCCTCTGTATTACACGTGCCTGCTCTACAAGTGTCTCTGTGCCCCAATAACTATCTCCAATGACTAGCTTTGGTTGCCTCCACCTTGGAAGGTCCATGGTAAAGTCTACAGGTAAGTCCATAGAGACTAACTGCCTGGATGTTCCTATTTTTTGGTAAGCTGTAGTGGAGACATGATCTCTTAGCCTTTTCCCTGCCCCCACTTTACCCCATCACACTATTTCCCACCCCCTAGAGCAGATGCACACTCACACACGAACGTACGGACACACACATACCAAGTAAACTTTGCAGTGGTAAGATGCAGCAGGCCAAGACCAGTGAGAGGAGATAGAGAGCAGCCATTCAGCCTGCTTTCAGTCTATGTCTTAGGCCAGTGTTTCTCCAACACTGGTGTCTGGATGTCTATTGGCATGTGATTTCACTTTAGAAGAGGGTAACCTTTACTATGTGTATTTAATTTGTTATGAATTAGAAAATATAACAAGCACATCAGTTTCCTGGGTATTACTTCTTCAGATGAAGGTAAGTTTTAAAAAATATCAGTTAAAAAAAACCTAAATGAACAAAAGTATGGCTACTTTGAGGATATGACCAAATTTGCACAGGTGTTTCATAGACAACTAAGAGTTTTGAAATTCTACCTTTATCTATAGAAGCAGAAAGAGGTTTCACAGCTCACACAATGCTAGCCCAATTGAGCAGGAGCTTCACTAGAAGTGCAAGGTAGTGTAGTAGGTAAGTAAATCCTTTGTCATTTAATAATCACAAGTTCTACTTCTAGTGCCACCATGATGAAGGGACACAAGGCGATTATTTAACCTCTTTAACCCTCACTTTCTTCATCTGTAAATTGAAAATAAGCATGAAGTGTAACGAGTATTAAGATATTCATCTAAAACACTTAATAGTCTCCAACACAAAGTTAATGTCAATGCATGTTAGAGCCATCACTAAAGGCACAGAGTTTGTGTTTTCTAGGTATTCTTTTATCTCATTCCCTTTTAGAAAGTTGTGGAATAGTAGGCAGCTGATTTGAAAATTTTCCATTCAGAAACATAACTAACAATATTCAATGTCAGTGTCACTGACTGTAAGTAGTTGTTTTCAGCACGAATTTTTTAACAAGTGAAGTGGTTATTACCCTGCTGATAGTAAATTTTATCACCTTTTACCTCTCTCTCTCGCTCTCTCTCTCTCTCTTTTGTTTTTTGTGGGGTTTTTTGGCCGCGCTGCAAGGCTTGAGGAATCTAAGTTCCCCAACCAGGGACTGAACCTGGGCCCTTGGCAATGAAAACATGGAGTCCTAACCACTGGACCGCCAGGGAATTCCCATTTTATCTCTTTTGTAATCAATCACTCATTTTTCATACAATTGATATTTTTAAAAACAATTATACTTGGCCCTTGCAAAGAACTTTTAAAGAATATTTAGAAGTTATAAAATCTCAGTATTTTAGTTTTTTAAAAATATAATAAACATTTGGTTGAGTTAAAAGGGATGGATGTTGTTCAAATTTTTTGGTTTTCTTGAAGTAAGCAAAAATCCTCCATTTTAGAACAAAAATCACTAAAAGAAAACAATTATTCTCAAAATTAGTATATAAAATCATTTTGGTTCCTTATTTTACATAATTATTTTTGACATATAATATTCACCTTCTGAAGGTTTTCTGCTGATGTTAGATATGTAACTTATATAGATAATGGGCAAGTAATAAATTAATATATGAATAGAAATAAAAATGTTGAATAAGCTCACTGTGGTGGCTATTAAAATGCACTCAACTGTCCTACTGCTGGAATCCACATCACTGCCGGCCTAAAGATCCACCACTGTGTTCACTGGGGCCACACTTGCCTAGGCCTAAACTCAGCCAATGACAAAGAATGGCTGGGGAAATAGTGTGGGCCCAGTCCTGCACACCTGGGACTCCTCTAACATGTAACTTTGGCTCCAGGACTCATCATCAGCCTGGTCAAACTTTCTCAGAATTGTGCTGCAGTCTGAGATTCTTTATAGCCAGTCCTCCTTCCTTCCCTCTCTCCAGGAACAGGTGTGAGACCTGCATCATGCTCAGAAGTCTCCCCTGCCTTCCTCCTTCCTCTTCTTTACCTTTCACTGATATTTCCACCAATATATGTGGCAAAACTTGTCCCATCTTGGTGCCTGCTTCTTGGTGGGCAAAGACAAACAAACTCAGGTAACATGAATTTGACAGTTAAGAAACAAAAATAAGAGCATAATTGAGATTTAATTAGAAAGGGTAGGGAAGTTGTAGCACAGCCAGCCTAGGGACACGAGGAAATAGTGTATACTTCTTTTTCTCAATACAGGAAGACTTCCTTGAAGGACCATCATGTACATTACCTGTGAAACAGTGAGAAGCCATCTGCAACTTTGAGAAAGGTGTGACATAGTTACAATGAAGCAGAGACCAGCATTAAGGACTGCCTGGAAAAGAGAACTAAAGATGATAGCCATAGGAGAGAGAAAGATAAGAATATGAAACAGAATACAAATAAATGGAAAGATATCCCATGTCTTGGATTGGAAGAATTAATACTGTGAAAATGGCCATACTACCCAAAGCAATCTATAGATTTAATGTGATCCCTATCAAAATACCCATGACATTTTTCACAGAACTAGAATAAATAATCCTAAAATTTATATGGAGCCACAAAAGACCCCAAACTGCCAAAGCAATCTTGAGAAAAAAGAACAAAGCTAGAGGCATAACCCTCCCAGACTTCAGACTATACTACAAAGATACAGTAATCAAAACAGCATGGTACTGGCATGAAAATAGGCACATAGATGAGTGGAACAGAATAGAGAGCCCAGAAATAAACCCTCAAACTTATGACCAATTAATCTAAGATGAAGGAGGCAAGAATATACCATGGAGAAAAGATAGTCTCTTCAATAAGTGGTGCTGGGAAAACTGGACAGCTACATGTAAAAGAATTAAAGTAGAATATTTTCCCACACCTTATACAAAAATAAACTCAAAATGGATCATAGACCTAAATGTAAGACCTGAAACCATAAAGCTCCTAGAAAAGAACATATATAGAGCCCTCTTTGACATAAATCGGAGCAATATTTTTTTTTGGATCTATTTCCTAAGGCAAAAGAAAGAAAAGCAGAAACAAACCAATGGGACCTAATTAAACTTAAAAGCTTTTTCACGGTAAAGGAAACCATCGACAAAATGAAAAGAAAACTTACGGAATGGGAGAAAATATTTGCAAATTATATGACCGACAAGAGATTAATATACCAAATACATAAATAGCTCATACAACTCTATATTAAAAAAAACCAATCAAAAAATGGGCAGAGGGCTTCCCTGGTGGCACAGTGGTTGAGAGTCCACCTGCCGAAGTAGGAGACACCGGTTTGTGCCCCGGTCCGGGAAGATCCCACATACCACGGAGCGGCTAGGCCCGTGAGCCATGACCGCTAAGCCTGCACATCCGGAGCCTGTGCTCCGCAACGGGAGAGGCCACAACAGTGAGAGGCCCACATAGTGCAAAAAAGAAAGAAAAAAAAAAAAGTAATAGTATAAAAATAATTCCAAATATCATAATAATCATCATAACCATATGATCGATGATCATAACAAAAATATAAATAGATTAAACTCAGTAGTTCAAAGATCTCTTTCTCTCTGTGCTCTCTGTATCACTATACACTTATGAATTTTATTTACTGAATACATTAGAATTAATTATATTATTATTCTTTTTGGTGCTCAAATTGTCCCAAATTTGGCCCATGAAAGCATCTTCTGGCTGACTTCTGCAGCTTTTTGACATTATCAGTTAGTCTTTGGTATTTGCTTACTTGCTGTCATAAGAAAAATGGAAAAATGAAAAGAAAGTACTTGTTTACAGAAGAATGCAGGCTAATAAATGCAAACAGTACCATAGAATTGGAATCATTACCATTTTGCAATTCCCAATGTATTATTTGATGAAGGTAAAAGTATTTTTAAAAATTATAAAATTATATGAAAGGTTATCAAGGAACAGTATGTTCTCAGAGTGCAACATTTCATTTCATCTTATAGCAAAAAGGGAATGTGGGTTTATCATGGAGATTGATAGGTGATAGCAAGAACTAACTTACCAGTAGTTGCTTCCTGATGTGGTCAAGTAGCAGAATATAACGTCACCTATGAAGTAGTCTTGCCAACAATGTTTAATCTGAACCTAATCAAACCTTAAGACACAGCTTCTGGCCATCCCCCAGCCACCACATCATCTGCAATAGTTGATGGCGTCTAGAGACCAGCTCTCACCCACCTATGTCCTCCAGCAACGGTGAGCCACTTCTAGAGACCACACTCAGCTTGCCCACACCTTCTGAACTGGCAGGTGTTTCTAGTAGACTAGCTCTGGCCGCACCCTCTCAAAACTCTCTTCACCACTAGTAGGTTTTTGAAGAGACCTTTCCCTCTTCAAAGATGTCTGAATCTCAGCCTTGGCAGCGGGAGCTTGGGAGGCTATGCACCTGCTACTTCTGGACCTGTTAGCTTCATCTTTCACCCCTTTTAGTAGATAACTACCTTCTATTACTTAATGATTCTTTATATTAGAATTTCCCTGTTCAGATAATTGATGTGTTTTTTTTTTCCTGACAGGACCCTTGCTGATTATACCACACAACAAACAAAAGATCAGTATTCATAATAAATAAGTGACTCCTACGAATCAATATGAAAAAGACAATCTAAAAGAAAAATCAAGAAAAGATGTAAGTAGACTTTTTACAGAAGAGAAAAATTAATGGCCAATCACTATATAAAATGTAAAAACTGTTCAACCTCAGTAGAATATCATTTCACAGTGGTTGTGGAGAGCTGTTGGATCAATGGAAACTTGATTCAACTTGATATCGCTGGTGAGAGGGAAGACCAATTTGGCAATATCTCTAAAAGCTGGACATTGTTATAGCAGGTGACCCAGCAGTCTCACTCCTAACTTTGCACCCAAGAGAAACTCTGGGCATACGTACACCAGGAGACACAAGAATGCTCCTCATCTCAATACTCCTAACAGGAGGGGGAAGAAAAGGAAAAACAAATGTCCCTAGAGACAGCAGAAGAATGGATAAATAAATTATAGTGCATTCACATAATGGAATATCACAAAGATGTTATAATGAACTCAGAAAAAATGCAACACAATTGATTACTTTTGGAAACATAATATTGAGTAAAGAAAGCAAGTCCAAGAAGACTACTTAGGGCTTCCCTGGTGGTGCAGTGGTTGAGAGTCCACCTACCGATGCAGAGGACACGGGTTCGTGCCCCGGTCTGGGAAGATCCCACATGCCGCGGAGCGGCTGGGCCCGTGAGCCATGGCCGCTGAGCCTGCGCGTCCGGAGCCTGTGCTCTGCAGCAGGAGAGGCCACAACAGTGAGAGGCCCGCGTATCGCAAAAAAAAAAAAGAATTCAATCAGATTATAGCTAATTTTGTCAAGTCTACTGCACATGCAATTGCAAGATGATAAGGATCTACCATCTTTTGAAAGTTAAGTTATAATGGCTTTGATGTCACTTCATTTAACACAACAAGCATATATTGGACAATTGTTTTGTACAAAGGATTGTGTGAGTACTGGAAAGTATATCAAAGTGGGTAAAACAGAATAGTTATTTCTAAAGGGGGAAGCTTTCTTCTAAAGCAGTTGGAAACAAGTGGTATAGAGTAACAAAACCAAATATGATGGTAATGTGGAAGGGGAGAAGGGGAGAAGTTTCATTTCACCTCAGGGATATAAGATTTGACTTGGCCCCTGCAGAATTGATAAGAACTTCAGAGGAGGCTATGTACACGAAACAAAAATAGATTCCAGCAAAGACAAAGAGTTGTATAGTCTTAATAGAGAAGTACACATATACCATGTAATTCACAATGTATATCTCAAATATAGCAAAGGATTACTATTTTCAGTATAACAATAGACCTGTTAGGAAAAACACTAAAACCCCCAACAGAAAAGCAAGTGAAAGATACATTTACAAAAGAGGAAGTGTATGTGACTGGTAAACCATGAAATACATTCAAGCTCACAATCAAAGAAATGTAAATTCAAACCACTGCAAATTTTTAAGCATTTTGAGTTGCAAAGAGTTTCAGGGATACTGTTCCAGATCTTCAAGGTATAATAAAATGGGCACTCTTGCATAAACTGGTACAACCTTTCTAGAAAGCTGTTTCATAATATAAATTAGGAGCCACAGAAATGTTCATATCTTTTGTCTCCCCAAGTGATTGATTCTACCTCTACTAATCTGTCATGAGGAAATAACAGAAGTATGTCTAAGGTTTATGTACAATGATTTTCACCATAAAAAGATCCCTAAAAAAGAAGATGGTTAAGTAAGTTATTGTACACATTTCTGATGGAATATCAGTTTACATGTATATATGTATATGCATTTCTCTGTGTATCTATACGTAGAGAAACACTGTATAGAAATGCACCAAAATGTTTATAATAGTTATCTCTGGATGAAATTATATTTGTTTTCTTCTCTGTATTTAATTTTCCACATTTGCCTCAATTGAGCATGTAATACTTTTATCATTAGGAGAAGATAACTCTTCAAACGAATTTGGTATCTTTCTATCCTTCCCTCTTCTACATCTAGTCCAACACATTATAAATACAACCACATGTCTATGATAGTGTGGTCTCCACCTTGGAATTCATGTTTCCTTTGCAAAGCTTTCAGCACTTCATAGGTAGTAGCGTTTACCCAAATCAAATCCAAATCTTCCCTCTGCTGCTTTTACTTCACAGAAATTTCTCTCAAGGCAAGACCCCTGAGTTATCATCAGAGATTTATGACTTTGCTACTCCACACCCTAGGGCGTTCATCTGAGAACTAACACAAGGAAGAGAAAATGGGACTTTGATATAACTTTATAAGCAAGAATTACCTCAGGTAAGAACTTTTTTCTTTAAATTCCATGCTTCCATTCATGCAAAACAGATCAGATGCTTGTGTAAATCTAAGTTCCCTTTATCCAGTCTACTTAGAAGACGAGACACCTGAAATTAGTGACCAAATGCAGTGAAGTCTGACTGTATCAGAGAAACCCTCACCATACATGTTAACACCTAACCCTTTTAAACCCGAATTAAGGAAATGATGGGTAGGGAATACTTCCATATATTTGGGGAATCTTGTAAATCTACGGTAATTTTATTCACTCTCAGTATTTGTGTTAGATTCCATAAGACCAAAGTGGGGAGCAGGGAGGAAAGGCTGAGTTCCAATGTAAGACAATACAGCCTCCGTAGAGAAGTGTGCATCTAAATTACCTTCACAGAAAACAAGAGCAGCTGCACTGTTAGTGTTTGGACAGAGACCAATATTGGGGAAAGCTATGTAGCTAGTGAGAAACTCAGTCCACAGCCTCAAGCATAAGGGAAAACTTACCTACTTTTCATGAATTCAATCCAAGTTTTATCTTAAAGCCTATCTCACTGGAGGTCAATTCTATCTGGGACATTAGTAGGACCCCTAATCCCATCTCAGACCTTCGACAGAAACAAGAGGCACAACGGGCTGTCTGGAGACAAAAGACTTCGAATATTCCTTTTGCCATGGCTGCTGCAGGCATCCTCATTCATCAAGCCTGATAAGGTCTCTTAAACTCTTAGCTTGCATGCCTTGAGCAGGCCTTGGGATCTTCCAGGAGGCTGGCAACTCTGGTACTTAGGATCTCACCTCCACAGGCTTACCTTGCAGCCATTCCTGGAACGACAGATTCTGGATGCTGTGAGCCCCTTCTACTCCCTACTCCCAGGGGAATCTCATTCCAGGCTGAGGAAGTCCCCTCTTGCCTCAGCTACTCCATGCTCTTCCACTTCTTTTCACAAACCCTCTACTCCCTCTTGCTCTTTCATAATGAGCCGTGAAAGCTCACTATACCCAGGGCCTAAATCTTAAAACTATTTTTTTCTTTTCTCAAGGGCAGGAAGGTGTTGGTTGTCTCTTTAAACTCTCCTGGTTGGTGAAGAAGTATAATATTTCGATTTATATTTCTAGGGCATCAAAGATAAAACAAAACACAATTTATGAAGTGTCTAAATTGAACACATCTGAACATTCACATCCTGCCTTCCCCATGTTTATTTTCTCAAGTCATATATTTTTATGTGCCTCCCAATCACACTAGTTCCACATTATTTTTATCCACTCATTTTTTCCTTCCTCAAGCCATTTTCAGGTGCCTGGAGCACACACACCTTCGTGCCTCTTCTGTTTACCCGTTGAAGCAACTTCGAGATCAAGACAAGTGCTTTTGTATCTCACCCACTTAAATCTTATATTTATGTCTTTTCAAGTTATTCTAAATTCTTGATTTCTCTCTCTTTCCATTCTCTATTTGTGGTTTCTTTTGAGCATCTTGTGGGATTAGGAAGTGCTATCAGGATAAAAGATCTAGTACAGATGGCATCGCCCTGTCAGAATCTTGTCCCACAAGCCCTTCCTGAAATACCCCAGTATTCTGTTGTACACAAGTGTACAACTCCTTGAGCCAAAGGCAACAATGGGCAAACAGAGGTTTGCACTTTCTCTTACCCTGAGAGAATCGTGCCTTCCTGTGTTAACTCTGTGACCTCTTCCTACCCTCAGGTTACATTCCTTCCCCTCTAGGTGTGGAGATCTGGCCTGAGAAATGCTGTGATAGCAGCTTTTCCACCCCCACAAGGACATTCACTGTTCAACCTTGAAAGGCAAATAAACCTCAGCATTTGAGTGTTTCCAGTACATTTCTTTCAGCAAAAGGTGTGTCATGAATTTCATTTTTAAGACTTTAGAGCTTTTCCTATTATTTATAATATTAGTGAAGACAATTCTAGCTGCAATTAATAGAAACCAACCCACAGACAGGACAGAAGCCAAGAATCAGCAAGCATCCAGGAATCTCTCTGTCTCCTCTCAGTTTGGTCAGTGTATCTACTGACTCCTTCTCTCTTGGTACAGCCTGGGTTTTTCACTTTTCCATTCACAGAGCAGCCCTTATATACAAGAAGGAGGAGTTTCCTGTTTTTGCTGCTGTTGTTGCTGCTGTTTTCACTAGAAGAATCGAACTGGTTAATTTAATTTTTTTTTAGTTATTTATTCGTTTATTTTTGGCTTCGTTGGGTGTTCGTTGTGGTGTGTGGGCTTCTCATTGCAGTGGCTTCTCTTGTTGTGGAGCACGGGCTCTAGACATGCGGGCTTCAGTAGTTCTGGAGGGCGGGCTCAGTAGTTGTGGCTTGCGGGCTCTAGAGAGCAGGCTCAGTAGTTGTGGCGCACGGGCTTAGCTGCTCCACAGCATGTGGGATCTTCCCAGACCAGGGATCGAACCTGTGTCCCCCGCATCGGCAGGCGGATTCTTAACCACTGCGCCACCAGGGAAGTCCCCGAATTGGTTATCTTTAAAGATTCTTGTTCAAACTCCACATAGGAGCATTTGGTTTATTAAACCAAGTAGAGTTCAAGTTTGGAATCTTAAGTAAGTTGTTCCATTTTTCACATGTTAAGATTTTTTAAATAAAAACTAAAAAACCGAACAAACCCTAAAATGCAGCAACAATAGGCTTGAGCTTGTTTCTTCCACCCATACTGAGCTTTAAGCAAACAATACAGGATTGCCCAGGCCAACTCCACAGTGGCTTAAATACAGATGACTTATTTCACCATTATCAAGGGGCATAAAGTGAAATGATCCTAACTAGATAGGATGGAGTGTGGTTCTGATTGACACCTCTGATTTAGTTCAAGGAGTCTAAATAGCTGAATCCAAGGGAAGCCAAATCTCCATTGAAAACAAGCCTCCTGCCTCCCAGCTGTACCCAAGGGAGGAAGGGGGGGGGGGATGCATGGAGCAGGAGGTGGCACCCTGGTGGGCTCTGGGCCAAGTCTTAGGGAGGATTACTTTTCTGCCTCACATTCAACTACTGTGTTCCCAGCCTCTTTTTATTTCTCTGATCTGAAAGTTGCTTAGAGGCCTGGAATTTCCGTTTATCCCAGATGTCCTAATGAGCTCATCTTGGATTGAGCTCCAGCTGCCCTGCGGGGAGTGTAAATGTTGATACTTAGCATGATAATGACCACACGCATTATCTCATGATCATTCACTGGAGGCGAACACAAGGCTTTATGTTGAAAAAGAAGACGAGGGAAGAGAGTCTAGGTGGTGCTATTGTGTGAAGAGACCAAAGCATACCTGGAATTTGAGGTTAAGATGCAGCCTAAAAGGGCTTCCGCCCAAACTCTGGAAGGCATCTCCATGTCCACTGAAGTATTACATCCCAGCAGTTCCTTTGCATTCTGTGCAAGGTTGCAAAACAGGAATGGCTTTGCTATATTCCACAAATAATTTGAAACCCAAATAGCTTCTCTGGGATATTCAAAATTAATACAGATGAGATATTTCTATCAATGCCCATTCCCTATTCATGCAGCCATGGCTTCCATAACAGGTTTTTACAGACTATTCTCAACTTCCAAACAAGTCTCTTGCTCTTTGCGTTGCTGCACGTTGGGATGCTGCTGCAGCTGGAGGGTAGGTTTGTAGGCTCTAGAACCAGACTCCCTGGTTCATCTTCCTGGCTCCTCCACTTAAACAGGGCAAGTTACCTAAATTTTCTGTGCAATGGTCATGTCATCCTAAAAGTGGGGACAAACACACAATAACAGTGCCTAATTCACAAGAGGATCAAAGGAATTTTAGAAATTCCTTGGACAAGTACCTAGTGGACTATAAACGCTTGCCGGCCTTAGATATGGCTATAATTTGTAAAAATCAATGGGATTTTGACATACATGAAGAATATTTAAAGTCTAGATAATATAGCAAAAAATGTAAGTCTTGATTTTAAAACTAAAAATAGCTGTTCACAAGTTGCTCTGTGGCATACATCTGGTAAGAGCTGATACTTGAGTTACATTCAGGGCCATCATGAGTAAAAGGGTAACTCTTGCCCTGCTTTCAAGGTCATTGTATTTTAGAGAAACAAACATCCTAGCTTCAGGCCCTTCTGTGGCCACAATTTCTTGTACCCATGAAAGATGGGATGAAGCATCCTCTTTACCAAGACTTCTACTGGGCACAAATCTATTACTTTTTCCGTCTTTTTCTTATCTAAGATGGATTGGTGTGCTGATAGCCTATAAAATTTCAGTTTCATCCAGTCACAAATACTTTAGGCTTATAAGAATATAAATGGCATGTTTTAAAAACAGAAATTCAGGAAATACTGAGTTACAGTATCAGAAAAGAGGAAGGTTGAACCACCCTTGGTTATCCAAAAAGCCAACAGATTCAGAATTTGAGAGCTCTCTCTCCTTTTGTGTTTTGGAATGAATGAGGGAATAATTTCCTAAGCGATGAGGCCACGTGACATGTAGATTTAGTGACAGAACACACCCAAAAAGGAGTTTGGAGAGACTCCAAGAAATCTTGGTATGGAAAACATGACACCAGATAAAAAGCTTATATTTTCAAAGATTTGCATCTTGGTCATAGCATGTAAAATGTAATTCCTATTATAATAAAAATAAACATTGTTTTTCTGTTATAGTACAATTTTAAATTTTCTGTTGTACATAGATAAGAACTTAAACACAACAGATAAAAATGAAAGCAGATGGAGATGCTGGAGGATAAGATTGTGAAAGGATCATTTTTTTTCCTTCATTTTGATTTTATGTGGTTTGGACAATAAATTTTAAAAACATAAAAAATGTAGGAAAACATTGTTTTCTCTTTATTAATTCAAATGTTGCTTACAACATTTCAATACAAAGAACTGAATATAAATTTAACTGTAAACATTTTAATGATGATCATTAAAAGTCCTCCTAATTGAAAACAGAACTGAGAAAGTGAAATAGTGCTGAAGGATTCAGAGTTAAATTCAATCCATAATTCCAGCAGCTTTTTAGACTGTAAGTACCTCCAAGAGTCTATTCATTCAAGAGAAAAAGTGGACTGTCAAATGTAGAAGAGCATGTTAATTGCTTCAGAAATAAAAATAACTTTAAAATAAACACCTTTTGTTCCCAATTATTAACATTGAAGCATCCATTTTAAACGTCCTAAATTTCCCTGTCATTGATTAAAGCTGATCTTGTCAGCAAATAAATGTCGAGAATAAATACAATACTTAAATACAAAACAATAAACTTAAGAAATACCGATCCAATGGAAAATGTGGGAAACATTCAAGAGATAAATTATACATCAGCAGAGAACTGTGGCTCTATCGCTCCCTTGTAAATTGAGATGAACTTTTCAACCCTGAACTTCTTTCTCAATCATAAAGTGAAGTTCTTTTCCAGAGCCTCAAGCAATCTTACCTCCTTAGACAGCCATTTGCCTGCCAAGGATGAATAGGAAGATTAGTGAATGTATTTGCTTACTAAATAAATTAGAATGAAGGTCACCCATTGAATACTGTCGGCATGGTATTGTCATGACTGCTATAGATAAGGTCGCCCTACAAAGATAGTGAGCAGTCCACCTGGGGCCTCAGGGAAGGTTTTACAGCCAAGGTGGAAAATGAGTTTCCTCTCATAAACTAATACCCACAGATGATGGCTGAGGGAGGAGTCTGTGGAGAGGGATTATAAGGTCACCTCCATAATTAGTGATGTCTGGCACAGGCACGAGTTGGCCGTGTGTGGAGTAGATGAAGGTGCAATTACAGCTTAAGGGCACATGTTTTATATTCCTGTAACATCTTCAAGCTATGCCTAATTATCTGCAGTTTCCTTAGTGTATCTTGTTCTCTCTAATCCCCGTGCCTTTGCTTGTGCTACTCCCTGTGCCTGGTACACCCTCCTGGGTCTGGCTTCACTGCTATGAGGCTCTGTGAGTTCCACGTAAAGATAGAAATGTGAGTAGAGACAGACAACTCTCCTCTTTCTGTTCCAGACAAAAACGATTAAGGAAATGTAAAAACAGGGACTGAGGACGTATCAGCACTGGAAATGAACCATTGAAATACCAGAAATTTCAAGAGGTATCTATTGGATGCAGAGCAGATGGGTCCAGATTGAAGAACAGCACAGAGTCTGGCTATGGAGTTCATCACATTAAGGAAGAAGCCTGGCCTCTGAGAAAATGAGGTGGAAAAAAAATCTCACAAATAATTCCTTGATTGGAAGGGCAAAGGCAGGTTGTGAGATAGATGGGAGGAACTGGGGGCAGGGGGGACAGTTCAATCCAGCTGGCTCAGGGTGTTGGGAGAGAGGGTGGTTGTTGGGGGTAGGAAGGACCCCAGAGTAAGGGCAACTCCACTAAGCAAAGAGCCAGCAATGGAATGGGAGGGCACCCAGCACCTGAAATACAACTGGAATCTGGGCCCAGCCATGTTGAGGGGTCAGGAGCCAAGCAGAGAAGATCTCTACCAACTGTGACACTTGTTTATTTTTTCCCAGAGAAAACTTTAAAATTTTGTTTAATTAAAAAAAAAAAGTTTTAAAAATGAAAGTAATATTAAAGTTAAGGGAAACCAGAAATGTATAAAACACAAAGCTGCCTCCAATTTATGTCCAACATATACATGCACCCACCCATAAACTTTTCAAAAGATCATTTTATGACCTGATTTATATTACTCCAAACATGTTTTATGCATATATACGTCTCTACTCACATATTTAATAAATGGGTTCATACTATTTTACAATCTGATGTTTTCACTCAAAACATATTTTGAAAAACCTTCCATGACGGCACATCATGACTGTAGAGTATTTGTTGTATGAATATACCATGATCTACCTAATTTGTAGTATACAAATGTATAAGTTGTTGCCAATGTTTCTGCAAATATAAACAATGCTGCTGTTGTATATATGTGAATATTTCTAATGGACAAATTTTTCTAAGTAGAGTCATTTGCTCAAAAAACATACATATTTTAAATTTTAATAGATATTGTCAAATTTATATTCCCACCCACAATATATAAAACATAGGAGAATCTTTCCCCACACCATTGACAATAGAGGGATATCATCAAACTGAATGTCTAACAGCACAGAACTGCTTAAGGCAACTATGTCATACCTACATGAGAAATCTATGCAAATATTTAAAATTATTGTCTAAAAGAATATTTAATCATATAAGAATATGCTAGTGATATATTTTCAAGGAAGAAAAAGATGCAAGAAAATACTATTCTTATGCTTATATTATGATACTGTTCTTATAAAGCTTTTCTGAGCTTTAATTTCTTAACCAGTACAATTAAGTCCCATTTTGATAGGACCAAAACAAGATAATTTTCTTGAAAGAGATAAGTAAACCATAAAGTTTCTGACAAATTATGTTTCTCTCATTGAAACTAATGCTGACATTTTCCCCAAAGTTGTAAGTCAATGGTATAATGCAGACCAAACCCACAGGGTTTTGTACATAGAAGGCCAACAAGAGGCATAGTGAATGGACACAATTTTTGCTCTGTCTGTAGGCTGCCTGACGATTTTGGCAAACGTGGGGACCCTGAGGACTTAAAGACTCGACATGGGACAGTCTGCACAGATTTGCAGAGGGTGTGAGTTTTCCCTCAAGAGCTCTCCCAGGCTCCTTTTCTTCACATTTCCAACCTACCACTTCTAAGAGCATTCGTCTTTTCTGTAGAACTTTTCCTAACCACCCAAGTCTCAAATTATTTTTCCTTTTCTTACATTCTTCTCTACATCTGAACACTCGATTTCCCAATGGCTTGCCTAGATATTTTACTGCCTTGTACGTGTATGTCAGCTTTGAGTCAGGCAGATTCAGTCCAAATTTCTGTCCTACCTAGGGCCCATTTAATACGTGTGACCTCAGGCTAGTTACTTAACCTCTCTGGGCCTCAAATTCTTCATATGAAATATGGGGATCACTGAATTTATCTTAGATGATTATGCATGTAAAGTACTTTATACAGTGTCTAGTACAAAATAAGATTGCAATAAATGTTAACATTGTTATTATCGGTATAATTATTTCTACTATTATACTTAAAGGCATGTGGCCAGATCTTATCCCAACAAGATTAAGTATACAATACTTGTTTTAAATGAATTTATCTAGATTTATATATCTTTTATAAATTTGGCCCAGTATTATTTTCTTTAGATGACATTTTGTATAGGTTCATACTCAAACTTGCAGTATTAAAATAATAAAACACGAAAGACTACAAATGGAAAGGCAAATACTTCTTTGGGGATAGAAGATGGGAGGTGGGAAGTTGAAGTAAGAGGGAACATGTGGAAAAAAAAGAATGTGCATGCTTCTCAAAAAAACATGCCCCAGACCTGAGGAACTATTAACCAGGCTGAGGTGTGTCAGAAGGAGAAAAAATTAAAATCTTCACAGCAGGATATAAAACATTGAAAGCTAAGATACATGCATATGTGGATAGATAGAAAGATATAGAGATATATAGACACACACATAGATACAGATATATAATATATAACATATGTATATCTCAGCCCAAGTTGAACACTTTGGCATTTCTATCACATTATGAGCAGTTCCCAGATATTGTACTTCCCTCTTAATCAACCAAGCAAGTGTCATTCAGAGTTTAGGTCTCAACAAAACGTCTGGGCTAAAATTTGACTTAATGATGTCAGAGAGTCTCAAAGCAGTTTGCACTGAGTGAAGCAAAACATCGCTTCCAGTCTCCAGGGTGCTTATCCTCAGCGGAGAAGTACTGAAGCATATGGTAAAATTTCCAGCAGTGCTCCTTAGTTTTAGAATGATTTCAACAACTTCAAAGCCATCCTTTGTTTCACATAGCCCTACTTGCATGTTTTCAGCCCAATCATGGGAGAAACGAGCTGCCTGTTTTTAAACAACATCCCTCCTTTGCGGCTGGTAACAAGCTGCATCTGGGCAAGGCTGCTAATTGGCAATTTTAAAGACAGGTGGAGCCAACCAGTTCTGAGCAACGATCAACAGCCCTGATGTCTAATGGGAAAGGCAACATTGGGGATTAATAGTAGAATGTGTCTATTTTATCTACTTATCTATTTTATTAATTTTAAAGGAGTGCATTTAAAAGAGTAAGCCACACAGAGAATCCATTTCTTACAGAAAGCACAAACTGTATTTTAACGTCCTATACTCAGTATGAGGTAAGTTGCAATATATATATCGTATGAAATTATTTTAACCCCACTAAGTGCTTTGATATGGAACCACTCAAGGAACTTAAATTCATTAAGTTTACCCAATGTTTGCTTTTTCTCAGACTCAGTTAAACTGATATTTCAGATGTAAGAAGAACTAGATTTATAATAGGATTTCAGTGCCACATTGGGTATTGATTAATATTTGCCTATTTACTAACCATAATCAATTTCAAAAATATAAATCAATGTACTCTGAGCATACTCAGAAGCGTAATTCTTCCTGTTAGGGAGTGAAACTGTTATGGAAGGGAGAAGGGCAGAGAAAGAGAAAGCAGAATCCTTTTGCCTGTACGGAGTCAGCAGTGATGCACCGGCTTTGCATTCCTGGGGGCAGCTGCTGAGTACCATTGCTGCTAAAAATATTCCACAGCTTGAACATTATAACACCCAGAAAATTCGTAGAATAGGAAAGGTTATACACCCATTTTCCAGAGCATCTTGGCCTAACAAAGGATTTGAGTAGATCCTCTCTCCAGCTTAACAGAAAACTCTGGGAAGAAAATGATACAGGAGGAGGTATCCTTCCACACACCTGGCATCATCTTTTACCTGAGGGGAAACTTTGGGGTCAAGGTTGATTTTTATTTGCATTAATTAAAACTTTTGAAGTTCTTAAAGATGTAAGTTGTAAATTCATGTAAAGTCTCCACGAGTGATCCACATAAACTTCATTTTATTTTAAAAGAAAATAATGTTTGAAGGTAATTCTGAAGGTACATTATACACAAAGCATTTACTAATACTAAAATGAATAAGGGAAAATATACCCTTATATATATTAATATAATCAGAGATCACTATATTATACTTATACATTTCCTTTGGGTTTATTTCTCTGTAAGTGAGATTTTATAAAATCACATTTAATTTTCATATTTTAAAACTATATGTCATTAATTTGCAGGGCTACAACTTTTTATATCCAAAATCTAGAGAATAAACCTCTTTACTTTGTAAATTCAGCATACTGCTTTCTGCTATCATTGTCTTCTTACCACCTAAATATGGAATATAATTATCTCTTTTAAGGTTAGAAAAGTCAAAGTTGGAATTGAGTTATTTCAAACATAACTAAATTACTGATTAAATTTACCCATGAAATAATGTTTGCGGGAGACTGCATTTGATAAAATATTTCAATAGTCTCCATCTTGAAAAAGCTTCAAGAGAATTCATGGCTGTCCTAGAGTTCACCAATTCATCTGTCTGGATGCAAAGAAGTAAATGAGAAGAGCTTTAAGGATCGATTTGAGCTCCTGAGTCTATAAAACCTCAGGAGTAGAAGCAAACCATGAGTTTCTTACATCTACTTGGAATCACATAGAACAGCATATTCTTACTTAGTACAGAGAACCTGGCCTCCTCTTTACAACACAGATGCCTCTCACAGAGCCAGTAGCTCTCCAAAGGCCTGATAATAAACTAACCTGAGTGCCTGCTACATACAGCAAGGCATAATGTTAGGGGCCAGAGGGCAGGAAAGATGGACATAGTTCCCATCCTGAGGTGGCACAGAGAGTGGGAAAGGTTTAATAAATACCTATTTTCAGCTTTGCTACATGAAGCAAAAAGCTATACAAAAATACCAGAAACATTCAACAACTAACTTTCTTCTTTATACAAATATACATACAATCCTCTAATCTACCATAGAGGAAAGTTGAGTGTAGCTACAAAAGAAAACATATAGTCAAATACATCACACATATTTACACATATATGTAGGGATAAGTATACACACACACACACACACACACACACACACACACACAAACACAAAACTGATAAAGACGGCCAGATGCTCAGAGTAGGAATCTGTATTTGGCCAAATTAAGATTGTTTTTCTCAGGGAACCCTTGTACACTGTCGGTGGGAATGTAAATTGGTGCAGCCAATAGGCAAAACAGTACTGAGGTTCCTTTAAAAATGAAAAATAGAGATACCATATGATCCAGCAATCCTACTCCTGGGTATATATATGGAAAAAAGAAAAACTCTAATCCAAAAGACACATGCACCCTAATATTCATACTATTTACATAGCCAAGACATGGAAACAACCCAAGTGCCCATCAACAGATGATTGGCTTAAGAAGATGCGGTTTATATATACAATGGAATATACTCAGCCACAAAAAAAATGAAATATTGCCATTTGCAGAAACGTGAATGGACCTAGAGAATATTACACTTAGTGAGGTAAGACAGAGAAAGTCAAATACTGTACAACAGCACTTACATGTGGAATCTAAAAAATAATACAAATGACTCTACATACAAAACAGAAACAGACTCACAGACATAGAAAATGAACTTACGGTTATCAAAAATGTAAGGGAGGTGAGGGCTGGGATCAATTAGGAGTATGAGATTAATAGATACAAACTACTATACATAAAATAAACAGGCAGCAAGGATTTACTGTATAGCACAGGGAATTATATTCAATATCCTACCTATAGTGGAATATAATCTGAAAAAAAAATAACTGAATCACTTTGCGGTACACCTGAAATTAACACAATGTTGTAAATCAATTATACTTCAATTAAAAAAGATTTTTTCTCTTTACATTGCCGTATTTTCTAAATATTCAAAATTGTGTGGCTTTTATTTTGATAATTATAAAAAGTTATTAAAATACAAAATAAACTTAAATCTGGACTTTAATTTTTTTTCACATTTTTAAAAGCTCATTTATCTTCAAGGAATTTGAAAGCACATTTTCAGTCTAGAAATCAAATAAAAAATGTTACTAGTGGAATAAAACCTGCATTTTTTTTTTTTTTTTTTTTTTTTTTTTTGGTACGCGGGCCTCTCACTGTTGTGGTCTCTCCCGTTGCGGAGCACAGGCTCCGGATGTGCAGGCTCAGCGGCCATGGCTCACGGGCCCAGCCACTCCGTGGCATGTGGGATCTTCCCGGACCGGGGCACGAACCCGCGTCCCCTGCATTGACAGGCGGACTCTCAACCACTGCGCCACCAGGAAAGCCGTAAACCTGAATTTTTGATATCATATCTAATCTACCTTATTAACATGATGAAAGAAGAACAGAAAGTAATATTACAATTTGTATTCTAGTCCAAAATTTTTCTGGGCTTCCAGACGCTATGATGAGTACTTTAAATGCATGAATGAACCAAAATTTAATATGAAATCACAAGTGCTTCTATCACAAATATAACCAGCTGTGTTTAGAATTTATGTCTTGATATTTTCAAAAACCAACAAATTTAAATGCACCATAGAAGCTAATTACTTCCACAACCCATTTCCTGTGGCCAGAGGCAGAGAAAAATTTGCAAATAAAGCCAGTTTTATTTACTCTCATTGTCTTATTCAACAAACCTTTAAAAAATACTTAATTGTCAGTTACTATGCTGAACACTGGGAATTCAAAAAGTAACATGATTAATTAATAAGAAAAGACAGAAAATCCAATTTTTAAAATGTGTAAAACACTTGAAGAGACACTTAGCAAAAGAGATTCAAATGGCCAATAAGCAAATGAAGGTGTTCAACGTCACTACTCATCAGAGAAATACAAATTAAAGCCTCATTACATATCCACCCAAAAGACTAAGATTGGACAACCGGCCATACCAAGTACTGGTAAAGCTTTGGACCAACTGCAAGGCTAATTAATGGTGGGACAATAAAATGCTACAACCACTTTGGAAAACTATTAGGTAGTTTCTAATAAAATGAAACATATGCCTCCCTATGATGCAGCAATACCACCCCTAGATACATACCCAAGAGAAATGACTGTATGTGTTCCAAAAAAAGACATGTACAAGAATGTTAATATCAGCTTTATTCATAATAGCTCAAAACTGGAAGCAACTCAAATATTCATCAACAGGAAAATGATATTCATACAATGAAATAATAAATAACAATTTGTAAAACAACCAACTTATACAGTGATACAAATGAACCTCAAAAATATTATGCTGGGCCAAAGAATATACACTGAATGTTTCCATTTATATGAAATTCAAGAACAGGTAAAGCTAATCTATATAACAGGGATCAGAACAAAGGTTACCTGGAGCAGGGGAAGAGGCATTTTCAACTTTTGAGTGAAAAGGAGCAGGAGGGAACTTCTGAGATGATTGAAATATTCTACATCCTAATCTAGGTAGTGGCTACATGGGTGAATACAGAAGTACAAAGTGAGCTGTACACTACTGTGTGTTTATTTTACTGCATGACAATCCTACCTCAATTTTTTTTTTAAATTAACACGATTAGGTCCCTACCTTCAAGAAGTTATAATAGGAGGGGACTAATTGTAATATAATATAATAAGAGCAACAATATACTTAGTGAATGGAGTGTCCACAGAGCACGGAGGAAGAATCAAGGAATTCTGTCCGGGGAAGGTTCAAAGGCACCATAAGCAAGTATGGAGTTAGTGTTTGATTATGACCCTTAGCCCAGGGAAGTCTCTCTCAAGGATATCATCATTTTCCTATTTACTGGCATATTAGAATCATTTTTTAAAAAGATGACAATATTCATCCTGAACAACACCATAGGCACTGCAGGCATTATTGCTTTGTACTTAGTCTTCACATGCTGTGTCCTGTCACACAGATCAATTTTTTGTTTGTTTGTTTGGTTTTTTGGCTGCATTGGGTCTTTGTTGCTGCGCGCGGGCTTTTCTCCAGTTGCAGAGAGCGGGCCACGGCGCAAAGGCTTCTCATCGCGGTGGCTTCTCCTGTTGTGGAGCATAGGCTCTAGGCATGCAGGCCTCAGCAGCCGTGGCACACAGGCTCAGCAGTTGTGGCTCGCGAGCTCTAGAGCGCAGGCTCAGCAGTTGTGGCGCACAGGCTTAGCTGCTCCGCGGCATGTGGGATGCTCCCGGACCAGGGCTTGAACCTATGTCCCCTGCATTGGCAGGCAGACTCCCAACCACTGCGCCACCTGAGAAGCCCACATAGTTCAATTTAACATACGTCTATTGGATCCCTTACATTGGGGTGATGGAGCAGGTACAGAGAAAAGTGAAACAAAATTCCTGGCCTTCAAGGAGTTTATAGTTTTTCAAAAATCCTCTCATATCCCTCTCTTTTCCATTTCTACTGACACCATCTAAGACCAGTTCTCTTTCTTGCAACACCTGGGCAAGTCATGATAGAATCCCTCCTGGTGTTCTTGTTTCCAGCCCTGTCACGTACACAACCGTCCTCTTTACGTTTCTCTGATGCTGTGAAGCCTTTGGTGCCTCCCCAGGGCCAATGCGTCAAGCATAAACTCTTTGGCATGTCTTATAAAGCCCTTCACGATCTGGTTCCCTCAATATTACTGAGGAAAGGGTAATGTCTACTGAGTGGCAGTGTACTCTGAAAACACATGAAAAAAAACCAACTAGCTTACACTTGCTTCAAAACTTGTTTTTTTCATAGAGAACTTCGAGTTGATTTTTTAAATATGTTATATCAATTCTAGATATGATACATGCTGGATTCTATTTGGAAATCTGCTTGATTCTATTCTATGACTAGAATCTATGAATTCTATTCTAGAATCTATTAGAATGATTCTAATCATTCTATCCAAATGATTCTATTTGGAATCATTCATTCATTCAAAAATCATTTACTGATCATTTTCTCTGTCCCATATTAGAGGAAATGCAGAAATATAAAAGACCAGTCTACTGTCAAAAAGAGGGAAGACCAACATCTAAAACTCATATACATAGCTTTTCTTTTTCTTTCTTTCTTTTTTTTAACTTCATGAAATCCTCCTCCTCTGTAGGGGCAAACACAGCTAACACCCAGAAGAGAGCTCCTTGGTGCAGCCATAATTTCCCAAAGAGGGTTCAGGAAGTAGGATGGTGGAGAGTATGCTAAAGGAGAATCCCTTTGCTTATCAAATGTTTTAAAACATAATTTTAAAAAAAGCAGAAGGTTGAAAGAGTTGACCTGTTGCTCTCATCCATAGGGCCTTTGACGATAGACTTTCCTTCTCTCATTATCTCAGATTTTATAATCATCATGCCCTCAGATACAAGAATCAAATCATTTTCAAGAGCCCAACATCATTAGTTAAAAAGAAGGCATTGCTGTTGAAAGCAAAAACGGCTTCTTAGGTAAATGTCAGTATCTTTTAAAATAATCTGATTTTTCTTTCGCTAGGAACCATCACAGAAGGGTCTTTTTTCACCATCTAAGGTGGGTAACGTTGTCTGCTAGAGAAGTAAAAATACAGTTACTAGGTCTGCTTTTCTGTCAAAAAATAATCTGGCTGATCATTTTTACACATTCACCACTGACGTTTTGCATCTTCCTTCTCCTCTGCATTCCAGTCACAGCCTTCTGGCAATATGATGTTTTCAAGCACAGATTTGATATGCATAAGCCATCCGTTTTTCCGGTGATTCACAATCTGTAATTTTAGAAAGACTTGGTTCTTCATCACTTGTCTCACTTTAATAAAAGATCTTCGCTAGTATTTTCTCAAGTTCTTTTGGAAACAAAATTCCCTAAAAGATTTCTAGTCTGTGAAAGTGACAAACTCATTTAAATAATCTGTTCAGAACAACATTTCTGTTTATGGTAAGCATGCTGCTCTGATATTTAAAGTGGTTTAAGGATATTCAACCAGTGAATATAAAATTAACATAATTGTCTCTTCTCTGAGAGGACATGGAGACTGCAGGGAAACCAGCAACTCAGAAGACGTCGGGTGTGGGCCTTTGCTCCAAGGAGCAATGCTGAATGCTGAGGTTTTGCACTTTGAAGCCTATGCTTATTAACTGGATTCTCAAGCTTCCTCTTCCCTCTTTCCTGTGGTAACCTGTTTATTTATGCCATCATCCATCATCCTGAGGCTCCTGATCTTTCCCAAAATTCCACCATAAATATCAAATGTACAATTTTACACTCAGAAGGACATTTTCTGGCACGAAGGCCAGAGCTTTCAAAAAGTGGAAAGCTCAAAAGCTAAAGTTGTACAACTTGACTCGTTTTGGCTAAAATGTTGAAAGTTCACTTGATTATTTGAGAAAACCACCCCCAGTGGTTTAAGAGGGTAAAAGGGATCACAGGAGACTCAGGCAGGCTCACCCCAAGTGATTTTCCAGACAATAGTGGTTGAATACAGAGAAGAATTCCCTAAAACACCTGAGAGAGTTCTAAATTAACTGGGACTCTGCAAAGCAGGCTCTGCCCCAAATGGTTTGACTCGCCCAGAAGGGCAGCAATTCCGGGGCCTCAAGGGGAGCCATACAGGTCAGAGATGAAGCTGGTCCAGGCCTCTTTGACACAGGAGCCTCCTTCTGGACCAAAACTCCCATCTCGAGAAAGGGAAGGTGCTGGAATGTAGGACAGGGATGGATCCTGTGGGATCAGCTCCCAGGGTGGAAATTTAGGCCCTGCTTTTGGGGATCCAGTTTCATCTCCATGGAACGTTTTCTTGACACAGAGCACGAGGTCTGCGTACCAGTCAGTCACACCAACAAGGAAACCAGTTTGGCCCGTTTCTTTCCTAGAGCAGTACGTTAAGGTAGCATCAGTTACAGGTTTTCAACTGTTTCTCCACATTCTGAAAACCACAGCCATCTTTTTGCCTTACATCTTTTTGCCTCACCCACATTTGTTGAAAAACTTTAATGGGTGGCCAGCACAGATGTAAATTACTCTGTCTCTAATTCCATTTTCTTCATCAAATCCAACAATGACTCATTATGGGTTGAAATGTTTATTCAGAACTGGTGAAAGATTACAGCTGGTAAGGCCAGGGGCCTTTTTCATTACAATGAGAAATAAACATTGAATTCTGATGGTAACGAGCCATGTTCTGCCTTGAAACAGGCATTGCAAGCATCTGATTTCAGGAAAATCTGAAGCCCTTATTCAGGTTAAAGTGAACCAGAAATGTAACAGCTCAGGGCTGTGAGCAATTTTAGATTGAGTGTCCTCATTATAGGGTAAAAATAGAAATACCCAGATAATATTATTGTGTTGTTCTGAGGTAAAGTGGGGAATAAGCCTGTGTGACTTCAGCGTCTTCTGGAATCCTGAGAACAAGATGTTTATGAAGTCCTTAAATGTACAAAATAACGAAGAAGACAAATGACGTGTTAAATTGTACACTACATTGAAAAATTAAACATGGATTTGGGATTTCGCAAAATATACAAAATAGACTTCTGGGAAAGAAAAGAGCTTGAGTCCCAGAGGAAGAAAATAGCTTAATCTCTTTCCTCTGTGCCCTCTGCCATGACAATGAAAGTAAATCAAGACCGCAGCAGATATTTGCATTATTTTAGAACTTTCATACTTGTTTTTTTTTTTTTTTTTTTTTTTGCAGTACGCGGGCCTCTCAGTGTTATGGCCTCTCCCGCCGCGGAGCACAGACTCCGGACGCGCAGGCTCAGCGGCCATGGCTCACGGGCCCAGCCACTGCGCGGCATGTGGGATCTTCCTGGATCGGGGCACGAGCCCGCGTCCCCTACATCGGCAGGCGGACTCTTAACCACTGCGCCACCAGGGAAGCCCCCATACTTGTATTTTTATCTCTAGCCTGCCCCTTCCAAAAATGATCATTTTCTTCTTTCAGTTTTAGAATGATACGTAAAAGTATTTATACATGCAAACACAATTTTTGAAAATCCAGAGAAAAACACAATTCAAACCATCTTCTTCAAGTTCTTGCCAGCTTTCCCTGTTTTCCTTTTCAGAAGGAGAACAGAGCTTCTCTCTCCTAAGTGACAATGGGCAAGCTACATAAGGAAGAGCTAAACGATCAATTAGATGGCTGCTCCACCTTCACATTTCAGCAAAGAGGTTTCTCATACTGTGGTGTCCAGTGGCCTTGTCTCAGTCTTTGATGTTTCAAATAGGCCAGAAGGAAATCTAGGCCAAGCCCCATCCCCCCAAACCCTAAGTTAATACAGCAGAGAGTGTGGAGGGAGGCTATTCTTCATCTTTCATACCCATAATTGTTCAGAGGGCACCTTACAGCCTGCAAGGTCTGATAGGGCGTCTTTTTAAAAAGACATTCTGTCACAATCAGCTGGGAGGAGAGAGGTCCCGGAAAAGCCCATCATGATGTCTGGCTACTCAAAACCCTCTTAGTCAAGACTGTTAGATATGGGGAGGAAGAGGGGCACATTTGCCAAAATCTTAACCAATAGGGTGGATTCATTCTCCTTGAAGAAGTCAATAGCTGAGCCTTGAAGAATGGTAAGTGTCAAGTGTTTACTTGATTATGTTTTAATCATAATTGTTAAAATCAGATACGTAAGCAACAGAACTGGAGAAATAACTTTGAAAACTTTAAATGCTGTTCGCAAAGAATGAAATAGAAAAGATGTATCAGTATTGCTTTCAGGACATGATTATAAATATAAGTCAAGAGGTTTAAAGTGATGGCAGAGGCTAGTCAGAAGAAAACAAGCACAAATATCATAGTCCTTTTCTTACTTTTCCAGGATTCTTAAGTATATTTATTACATATGGAAAATATACCAGCATCACAGACAGAGGTCGCATGATAGCCAAGGCCATTTAATGAGAGTGAGCTTTGGTAAAAGATGCTGGAGACTATTTCCCTCCCCTCAGAGCAAAACCTTTCGCCACCCCTTCCTTGCTCAGTCTCTTCTCCCTTAACTATCATCAGAACAACCAACTAACATGCCATAATTAACATAATAAGATGTTGTCAAGAGAGGAGAGAGCTTTCCGTTCATATCTTTAGGAATCTCATTTAGGGAGCTGAACTTTCTTTTCTGAGCCCTTGAGATGTCTGAGGTATGAAGGTCTAGTTAATCAGCATTTGAAAGCCTCTATCAGCAACTCATCACCAAGGATACTATGCAGAACCAGTGTGCACACCTCAAAGGCCAGCACTGATTCATCATAAATGAGGCAAGCAGCAAGACGTCAAAGAGTCTCAAGACAGAGTGATGATGTAAGATAGGCTCTAGCAATACAAGATAGTCTAGGTGCTCTAAATCTGTGAAAATAAAGAAACCAAAAGCATAATCCTTCCTAGGGGGTAGAGGGGATGTAAGGTAAAAGAATGTAAGACAAACTATTGACCCACACTCAATAAATAAATACTGCGTAAAATGACTATTTCCAGTCTTTATATGTTATTCCCTCTCTCTACACTAAACTTTCCTCCAAATACCTATCTCTCCTTTTATGTGTAGCCCAGTAACCACTTCTATAAGATTCATTGTGACATATCACTTCCCTTTGAAATTTATCTTTCTGGGAATCTTTGCTATAGGTCATATTTGTTTCTAGTCTCAAAGTTAAAAAGAGTCTTGCTTGCTAGGCACTGAGCATGACAAGTAGAATATAGGTGTGGTGATGGTAAAGTAGCCCACCACCGCTACTGTGGTCAAGGCCTGGGTTTTAGAGAGGAAGTGCAGCTGGGATAGCCCTACCCCCATTGACTTACAACATGACTGTAAGTCAAGTAACTACTTAGCACTCTAATATCTAGTTTTCTCACCTGAAAATTGGGGATAATAAAAAAAGCTACCATATAGAATAATTGTGAGGATAAAATGAGATAAGAAATGTAAAGTACTTACCAGTATGTCTAGTAAATAATAAACACTGTAATATATGCCATAAAAATATCATTATTATTATCAACATTATCATTATGAACTCAGTGGTTCATATATTTATAGTACTCTACAAAGGAATATAACATTTTACTTTGGGGTTTCCAATAGATTATTAATTTCATAAAAATTTACCATCAGTAGAATTAGATTGAAATTTCCCAAATCAAGCTAATGAATTTGGAAAATACACTAGTGACAATATTTTTAGGGAATTCCCTGGCAGTCCAGTGGTTAGGACTCAGTGCTTCCACTGCCGGGGCCTGGGTTCAATCCCTGGTTGGGGAGCTAAGATCCCGCAAGCTGCGCGGCACAGCCAGAAAAAAAGAAAAAATATTTTTTGAAAGGCAGGCAGTTTTCCTCTTGTAAATTCACAGGACAAGCAAAGATGTGTAAATAGACAAACCTTTCTAAATAGAAGTCTTACTAGAGAAAGAATAGATAATCACACATTTGTAGTTAGCATAATCTCCTTAAATACACAGTGATATATTAAGTCTTTAAAGCAATTTTGAGTTTTAAAAGCAATTTATTCTCCAGAACAAGTTAAACGTGTTCCCAGTACTTGTCTCAAACTAATAGTTTGCTTAGCAAACTATTACTTGCTTTCTTCCCAGAGATCACTTTTATTTAAATGATCTGCTTCTGTCTAGTACTGGCAAATAATAAAAATCCCAAGTGCTGGAGTCTGATTATATTACACATGTATTAAGTTAAATAATTAAGAATTAATCTTCTTTCTAATGTCATATCTCATACTATAACTCATCACAAATCATGTTTGACATTCTTCTTAAATCAATACATCTTTTTACAGAATTCTCTTTCCTTTTAATTGATTAAACTCTCAATTAGTGAAACCATTTTTACTCATAAACTGTATTATAAGTTCTGATAAAATTTCAAAATTGTAATAAAAGTTTATAAATCTGGAAGTACATCTGAAGTGGAAAGGATTTAAATTTACAAATCCATAAATAAAATAATAACATGAAAAAAGAATTACCACAGACCCAGAAACCATTTTTTTTTTATCATTATCACAGTTATGGTAGGGAGATATAAAAATAGTACATTGCTATGATATGGGATCTTTGTTTTATTCTGAAGATTACAAAGATCAGACTTCTATTTCTTCTTATTTTGATATATTCTCACAGCTAAATAGTGGGGGAACTTCACTGCTGGGGGAATGAAATTGAGAATGTTTAATTAACTTCCCAAAAGGTGGGAGAAGTTGACATTTTAACACAGGTATGCCTTGCTAATATGCTCTATAACTTCTAATTTACTTATGAAAAATTAACATGGGTATTACATATGGATTGCAAATATTTTCAAAGTGCTAGAATACATTAAAAGCCTTAAACCTAAAACTAGAAATACTAATTTTATTTCTGATGAAAAAAGAGAGACTCTAAAATCTTAGTGTTTCCAGGTCAGCTTTAGGAAATTAAGTAGTATTACAAAGCAGGTGCAATATTGCCTGGTGAATTGGGAAGCAAGGACCCTGATTTCTAGACTCTGCTTTTAATTGTTTGACTTTAGACAGTGAACCTGCAAAATGAAGGAGTTGAATCTGGTCCTGACTAAAGTACCATCTAATGCTATTGGATGCTTCAATGAGCAGAAGTCCCAATTATCATTAATAGAAATGTGCAGTCTAAACTGCAGCATAAACCAACTTGACTTTATGCAATGCAGAACGCACCAAGATCAAATATGTCCTTAAAAAATAATTATATACAACTAAAATCTGACAAAGGTTGGTGTTACAGGTTGAATTATATTCCCTCAAAATGCCTGTGTTGAAGTCCTAACCCCCAGTACCTCCAAATGTGACTTATTTGGAGATAGGGCCTTTAAAGAGGTAATTAAGGGGAGAGGAGCTTCAAGATGGCGGAAGAGAAAGACGTGGAGATCACCTTCCTCTCCACAAATACATCAGAAATACATCTACATGTGGAACAACTCCTACAGAACACCTACTGAACGCTGGCAGAAGACCTCAGACTTCCCAAAAGGCAAGAAAATCCCCACGTACCTGGGTAGGGCAAAAGAAAAAAGAATAAACAGAGACAAAAGAATAGGGACGGAACCTGCACCAGTGGGAGGGAGCTGTGAAGGAGGAAAAGTTTCTACACGCTAGAAGCCCCTTCACGAGTGGAAACTGTGGGTGGCGGAGGGGGGAAGCTTCAGAGCCACTGAGGAGAGCACAGCCACTGGGTGCGGAGGGCAAAGCGGAGAGATTCCCGCACAGAGGATTGGGGCCGACCAGCACTCACCAGCCCGAGAGGCTTGTCTGCTCACCCGCCGGGGCGGGTGGGGGCTGGAAGCTGAGGCTCAGACTTCGGAGGTCAGATCCCAGGGAGAGGACTGGGGTTGGCAGTGTGAACACAGCCTGCAGGGGGTTAGTGCACCACGGCTAGCTGGGACGGAGTCTGGGAAAAGGTCAGGAGCTGCCGAAGAGGCAAGAGACTTTTTCTTCCCTCTTTGTATCCTGGTGCGCGAGGAGAGGGGATTAAGAGCGCTGCTTAAAGGAGCTCCAGAGACGGGCGCGAGCCGCAGCTATCAGCACAGACCCCAGAGACAGGCATGGGATGCTAAGGCTGCTGCTGCTGCCACCAAGAAGCCTGTGTGCGAGCACAGGTCACTATCCACACCCCCCTTCCGGGGCGCCTGTGCAGCCCGTCACTGCCAGGGTCCTGTGATCCAGGGACAACTTCCCTGGGAGAACACACGGTGCGCTTCAGCCTAGTGCAATGTCATGCTGGCCGCTGCAGCCACAGGCTCGCCCCGCATCCGTGCCCCTCCCTCCTCCCGGCCTGAGTGAGCCAGAACCCCCGAATCAGCTGCTTTTTTAACCCTGTCCTTCTGAGCGAAGAACAGACGCCCTCAGGCGACCGACACGCAGAGGCGGGTCCAAATCCAAAGCTGAACCCCAGGAGCTGTGCAAACAAAGAAGAGAAAGGGATATCTCTCCCAGCAGCCTCAGGAGCAGCAGATTAAAGCTCCGCAATCAACTTGAAGTACCCTGCATCTGTGGAACACCTGAATAGACAAGGAATCATCCCAAACTGAGGAGGCGGACATTGGTAGTAAAGATATATATATTTTTTTTTTCTCCTTTTTCTCTTTTTGTGAGTGTGTATGTGTATGCTTCTGTGTGTAATTTTGTCTCTACAGCTTTGCTTTTACCATTTGTCCTAGGATTCTGTCTGTCCGTTTTTTTTTTTACTTAAAAAATTTTTTTTCTTAATGACTTTTATTTTAATAACTTTGTTTTATTTTATTTTATCTTCTTATCTTCTTTCTATTTTTTCTCCCTTTTATTCTGAGCTGTGTGGATGAAAGGCTCTTGGTGCTCTAGCCAGGCATCAGGGCTGTGCCTCTGAGGTGGGACAGCCAAGTTCAGGACACTGGTCCACAAGAGACCTCCCAGCTCCACGTAATATCAAACGGTGAAAATCTCCCAGAAATCTCCATCTCAACGCCAAGACCAAGCCTCACTCAATGACCAGCAAGCTACACTGCGGGACACCCTATGCCAAACAACTAGCAAGACAGGAACACAACCCCATCCATTAGCAGAGAGGCTGCCTAAAATCATAATAAGGCCACAGACACCCCAAAACACATGACCAGATGTGGACCTGCCCACCAGAAAGACAAGATCCTCAGCCTCATCCAACAAAACACAGGCACTAGTCCCCTCCACCAGGAAGCCTACACAACCCACTGAACCAAACATAGCAACTGGGGACAGACACCAAAAACGATGTGAACTACGAACCTGCAGCCTGCGAAAAGGAGACCCCAAACACAGTAAGTTAAACAAAATGAGAAGACAGAAAAACACACCACAGATGAAGGAGCAAGGCAAAAACCCACCAGACCTAACAAATGAAGAGAAAATAGGCAGTCTACCTGAAAAAGAATTCAGAATACGGCTTCCCTGGTGGCGCAGTGGTTGGGGGTCCGCCTGCTAGTGTGGCGGACGTGGGTTCGTGCCCCAGTCCCATGGGCCATGGCTGCTGGGCCTGTGCATCTGGGGCCTGTGCTCCACAACGGGAGGGGCCGCGGCAGTGGGGGGGCCTACGTACCACAAAATAATAATAATAATTTTTTTAAAAAAATTCAGAATAATGATAGTAAAGATGATCCAAAATCTTGGAAATAGAATAGAGAAAATACAAGAAACATTTAAGAAGGACCTAGAAGAACTAAAGAGTAAACAAACAGTGATGAACAACACAATAAATGAATTTTAAAATTCTCTAGAAGGAATCAATAGCAGAATAACTGAGGCAGAAGAATGGATAAGTGACCTTGAAGATAAAATACTGGAAATAACTACTGCAGAGCAGAATAAAGAAAAAAGAATGAAAATAACTGAGGACAGTCTCAGAGACCTCTGGGACAACATTAAACGCACCAACATTCGAATTATAGGGGTCCCAAAGAAGAGAAAAAGAAAGGGACTGAGAAAATATTTGAAGAGTTTATAGTTGAAAACTTCCCTAATACGGGAAAGGAAATAGTTAATCAAGTCCAGGAAGCACAGAGAGCCCGATACAGGATAAATCCAAGGAGAAACATACCAAGACACATATTAATCAAACTATCAAAAATTAAATACAAAGAAAAAAATATTAAAAGCAGTAAGGGAAAAACAACAAATAACACACAAGGGAATCCCCATAAGGTTAACAGCTGATCTTTCAGCAGAAACTCTGCAAGCCAGAAGGGAGTGGCAGGACATATTTAAAGTGATGAAGGACAAAAACCTACAACCAAGATTACTCTACCAGCAAGGATCTCATTCAGATTTGATGGAGAAATTAAAACCTTTAAGACAAGCAAAAGCTAAGAGAATTCAGCACCACCAAACCACCTTTACAACAAATGCTAAAGGAACTTCTCTAGGCAGGAAACACAAGGGAAGGAAAAGACCTACAATAACAAACCCAAAACAATTAAGAAAATGGTAATAGGAACATACATATTGATAATTAACTTAAATGTAATTGGATTAAATGCTCCAACCAAAAGACATAGACTGGCTGAATGGATACAAAAACAGGACCCATATATATGCTGTCTACAAGAGACCCACTTCAGACCTAGGGACACATACAAACTGAAAGTGAGGGGATGGAAAAAGATATTCCATGCAAATGGAAATCAAAAGAAAGCTGGAGTAGCAATTCTCATATCAGACAAAAGAGACTTTAAAATAAAGACTATTACAAGAGACAAAGAAGGACACTAGATAATGATCAAGGGATCAATCCAAGAAGATATAACAATTGTAAATATTTATGCACCCAACATAGGAGTACCTCAATACGCAAATACAAACAGCCATAAAATGGGAAATGGACAGTAACACATTCATAGTAGGGGACTTTAACACCCCACTTTCACCAATGGACAGATCATCCAAAATGAAAATAAATAAGGAAACACAAGGTTTAAATGATACATTAAACACGATGGACTTAATTGATATTTATAGGACATTCCATCCAAAAACTACAAAATACACATTCTTCTCAAGTGCTCATGGAACATTCTCCAGGATAGATCATATCTTGGGTCACAAATCAAGCCTTGGTAAATTTAAGAAAATTGAAATCATATCAAGTATCTTTTCTGACCACAACACTATGAGACTAGATATCAATTACGGGAAAAAAAAACTGTAAAAAATACAAACACATGGAGGCTAAACAATACGCTACTTAATAACCAAGAGATCACTGAAGAAATAAAAGAGGAAATCAGAAAATACCTAGAAACAAATGACAATGAAAACATGACGACCCAAAACCTATGGGATGCAGCAAAAGTAGTTCTAAGAGGGAAGTTTATAGCAATACAATCCTACCTTAAGAAACAAGAAACATCTCAAATAAGCAACCTAACCTTACACCTAAAGCAATTAGAGAAAGAAGAACAAATAAACCCCAAAGTTAGCAGAAGGAAAGAAATCATAGAGATCAGATCAGAAATAAATGAAAAAGAAATGAAGGAGACGATAGCAAAGATCAATAAAACTAAAAGCTGGTTCTTTGAGAAGACAAACAAAATTGATAAACCATTAGCCAGACTCATCAAGAAAAAAAGGGAGAAGACTCAAATCAATAGAATTAGAAATGAAAAAGGAGAAGTAACAACTGACACTGCAGAAATACAAAGGTTCATGGGAGATTGCTACAAGCAACTCTATGCCAGTAAAATGGACAACCTGGAAGAAATGGACAAATTCTTAGAAATGCACAAACTTCTGAGACTGAACCAGGAAGAATTAGAAAATATAAACAGACAATCACACGCCCTGAAATTGAAACTGTGATTAAAAATCTTCCAACAAACAAAAGCTCAGGACCAGACGGTTTCACAGGCGAATTCTATCAAACATTTAGAGAAGAGCTATCACCTATCCTTCTCACACTCTTCCAAAATATAGCAGAGGGAAGAACACTCTCAAACTCATTCTATGAGGCCACCATCACCCTGATACCAAATCCAGACAAAGATGTCACAAAGAAAGAAAACTACAGGCCAATATCACTGATGAACATAGACGCAAAAATCCTCAACAAAATACTAGCAAACAGAATCCAGCAGCACACTGAAAGGATCATATACCATGATCAAGTGGGGTTTGTCCCAGGAATGCAAGCATTCTTCAATATATGCAAATCAGTCAGTGTGATATACCATATTAACAAACTGAAGGAGAAAAACCATATGATCATCTCAATCGATGCAGAGAAAGCTTTCAACAAAATTCAATACCCATTTATGATAAAAACCCTGAAGAAGGTAGGCATAGAGGGAACTTTCCTCAACATAATAAAGGCCATATATGACAAACCCACAGCCAACATCGTCCTCAATGGTGAAAAACTGAAAGCATTTCCACTAAGATCAGGAACAAGACCACTATTATTCAACATAGTTTTGGAAGTTTTAGCCACAGCAATCAGAGAAGAAAAGGAAATAAAAGGAATCCAAATCGGAAAAGAAGAAGTAATGCTGTCACTGTTTGCAGATGACATGATACTATACATAGAGAATCCTAAAGATGCTACCAGAAAACTACTAGAGCTAATCAATGAATTTGGTAAAGTAGCAGGGTACAAAATTAATGCAGAGAAATCTCCAGCATTCCTATACACTAATGATGAAAAATCTGAAAGTGAAATTAAGAAAACACTCCCATTTACCATTGCAACAAAAAGAATAAAATATCTAGGAATAAACCTACCTAAGGAGACAAAAGAACTGTATGCAGAAAATTATAAGACACTGATGAAAGAAATTAAAGATGATACAAATAGATGGAGAGATATACCATGTTCTTGGATTTGAAGAATCAACATTGTGAAAATGACTCTACTACCCAAAGCAATCTACAGATTCAATGCAATCCCTATCAAACTACCACTGGCATTTTTCATGGGGGCACGAACCCATGTCCCCTGCATCGGCAGGCAGACTCTCAACCACTGCGTCACCAGGGAAGCCCCTATTATTATATTTTTAACATCTTTATTGGAGTATAATTGCTTTATAATGGTGTGTTAATTTCTGCTTTATAACAAAGTGAATCAGTTACACATATGCATATGTTCCCATATCTCTTCCCTCTTGCATCTCCCTCCCTCCCACCCTCCCTATCCCACCCCTCTAGGTGGTCACAAAGCACTGAGCTGATCTCACTGTGCTATGTGGCTGCTTCCCACTAGCTATCTATTTTACGTTTGGTAGTGTATATACGTCCATGCCACTCTCTCACTTTGTCACAGCTTACCCTTCCCCCTCCCCATATCCTCAAGTCCATTCTCTAGTAGGTCTGTATCTTTATTCCTTTCCTGACCCTAGGTTCTTAATGAACAATTTTTTGTTTGTTTCTTTGTTTTAGATTCCATATATATGTGTTAGCATACGGTATTTGTCTTTCTCTTTCTGACTTACTTCACTCTGTATGACAGACTCTAGGTCCATCCACCTCATTACAAATAGCTCAATTTCGTTTCTTTTTATGGCTGAGTAATATTCCATTGTATATATGTGCCACATCTTCTTTATCCATTCATCCGATGATGGACACTTAGGTTGTTTCCATCTCCTGGCTATTGTAAATAGAGCTGCAATGAACATTTTGGTACATGACTCTTTTTGAATTATTGGAGCCTTAATTTTTTGAGTAGCTAATTCCTTTTACATGATTTTCCCCTTAAATGGCAGCTTCATTCTCCTTGAGACAGTAGCATTAATTAAGACAAACCCTGATCAGCAAGGCTTTCATCTCTCCCTCCTATGAATTCCCATTGCATTGTGTTTATACTTCTTAGGGCACTTATTAAATTCTGCTCTGTAGTGGGGTAATTTGTACACTTCTCTTATCCCAATGGGAAGCAAGGACTACATTCATTCCTTATCATAACACTTACCTCTGTACCTAGCTCAGAGGCTTGCACTCAATTAGTACTCAGTAATATTCATCAAACAGAATTGAACTAAATTACCATTCAATAAACTGCTGAAGTGTTATTTTGCCTTTTAGGTCATAGGCAAATACCTACCTCAGTAGGAAACTAAGTAAGGAAGACTGCGTTCACACTGAGAGTCATGAGAGATGAGTTTGGAGAGATTAAGCAGTCATGGAGTTACTTATAATTCAAGGAACTTGGATTTTATCCTAGGGGTGATGAAATGAATTTAAAGCAGGGGAACAACAGTTTCACAGTTGCATTTTTTTAGAAAAATTAGTCTGGGTGCCAGTTGGAAAACGAATTATAGAGAGTCATGACAGAGGCCAGAAGCTGCAGGTGGGGGTAAGTTAGAGAACAGTGAAGAGGTGTCTGACTTTTTTGGTCTTTGTAATTGGGAGATTAGTGGAATCATTGTCAAACCAACCAAAGTACAACTGGGCAAGGTATAAAGGTGAAGAGTGAAAAAAATTTTTTCTTTTTCATTGAAATAGTAAGCATATTATACTAAAGTATGTAAAATGCTTTATTTTGAAATGAACAGCTTGATGTATTTGTACATAGGTATATACTTAATGCAATGTCTGCCCAGATTAAAACAGATAACACTTTTAGTACCTCTCATGTCCCTTCTTAATCAATAAGTTATTAATTACAAGGGAAAAACTAGTAATTTTACAGAGAAAATATGGCAGATACCACCTTAAACAAGCTGTCAAAGTTAACATCATCCAAATGAGACAAATTGACAGCATGCATTACCTGATATGATGCACTGCAAAGGGCAAAGATGACAACAAATTCTTTGACACTTTTCCCATTAGGACGTATGGCCTATGCCCCCTACCCTTGAATCAAGCCATGCTCTGACTGCACTGACAAATAGAGTAAAGAAGTGATGCTCTGACAATTTCTGACGGTTCTTCTTTCTTTGTCCTGCAACATTTGCTTTTGGAACCCAGCCAGTCACCATGCTATAAGAAGCCCATGCCACATGGAGAGCTTGCCTACAGATGCTCTGATCCAGTCTTGGCTAAACTCTCAGCCAACAACTAGCATCGACTGCCTGTCATGTGAGTGGGCCATCTTGGATGCCCAGCCCAGTTTAGCTTTCAGATAACACCAGTCCCAACCATACCTACATGAGAGATCACAAGGGAAAACTGCCCAGCTGAGCTCCAACAATCTACAAAACCCTGAAAGATAATAAGGAATTGTTTTTCTTAAGCTGCTAGATTTTGAGATGATTTGTTGTGGACCAATAGATAACTAAAACAGCAGCTAATGTTGTAAAACTGTAAGTTCCATGAGATTTTGTTATCTTCCCTGCTGAGTCCCTAGCTTCTAGAACAGTGCCTGGCACACAGTAAATAGCGCAATAAATATTTGTGGTGATGAATAAATAAATGAATAGTTATTACTGATTTGAGGAAATGATTTGAAAAGCCACTTCTCTCTTAAACACTACAAAGCAAAGTTGAAATGTTTGTCTTCTTTTGGCGTAACAAATTACTTGAGCAAGCAAAGTTTTAATAAATCGTGCTATTAATCTTATACCTACATGCAGAAGTGGGTCACACATTTGACCTACCTAAAAGTGGGTCTCTTAATAAATAGAATGTGGCAACCTAAATATTTAATAAAGGGCTCATTAAGGATGTTGTCTTAAAGGCTTTAGAATCTCTTAAATCTGGTCCTTTTAAAATCTTTTATGTTAATTTTTCTGTTCCTCCTAAAACACCATGGTCAGCAACAATAGGAAAAATATGTAACAAGAATAACCAAAGAGGAGAAAAGATGCTCATTCGCTTTGGTGACATTATGGTATTTTAAGTGGTTTTCCATTTCTAAGCACCTTATCTGAACCAACAGCATCAGCTGTGGACCAGCACTAGGAACAGAAAGGCTGAAATAGAAATGATTGAATAACAGATAATGGCCTAAGGAGCAGTAAATAGAGTTAGTAAGAATTGAATACTCTCTGCAGGGGTTTCCCTACACCAATAAAAATCTAAATAATAAATAGGAGCCCACTTGTTTCTTAATTGAAAAATTAAAATGCAGCATCTGTTTACTCACTAATTCATATAAATTTGTGTGAAATCATAATGCCATATATTGAAAAAACTAAACTAAACGAAAAATAAAATTTAAATATTACACAAAACCATACTACTGTGCAATAAGCCTCATTGAAAAATGAAAGGAAACTATAGATAATTACAGAATAAAAATAATGAACTTCATTATATAGTTCAGTTAAATTATTAGATTAATTTAACTGAACTATTATGCTTACCTAGAAATGCAGGAAGGCATTTAAAGAAAAATCTGGCTATGATATTTCCCATGCATAAGTGCTACAAAGTATACTAAAAGAGCAAAACTGCTCAAAATCATTATCTCTAAATGGAATTTTTACTACCAAACATATATTACATTTAATCATTACTTACTCTTCTGGAATAAGGAGGAGGCCTGAGGCTTATTTTACAAATCAATTAAATACTGCTTATTTTTTTTTTCCTCAGTGACCCCCCCCCACCTCCGTTTCCTGATGTGAATGTCAGTAAGCAATCCTACACATAAATCCTTTCATTAGTTTATTTTCTTTGGAGCCACAGCAGAGTTCATTGTCATTCAGGTGCCATTGTGGTGGCTTTCTTCTTTCAAAATTAGATAACATTTCCAAAGGTTATATTCTCTCACACAGCCAAGAAATATTCCTGCTCCTCAAGACTGTGCACTGTTACCTATTTCCTTTCATCTCAGGGAATACTTCTCAATATCCAAGTACTGGTTTATTCCATTTGACTAAATTCTTGTCTCCAAATTACCCATCTTTATAGTGCTGTACACATTGCCTTTTTCCTCACAGGAAGTAAGGAAGAATCAATTTTGGTGTTATCCGCTATGTACTTCACAACATTAATACATTAAAACTTACAGAACTTCATCTCTGCTCAGGATTCTGTTCTTCTAACTTCTACAATTCTTCTCATGTATGCTCCCCAAGACATAGTTCTATTGTTGGAGTGCTGACAATGGCAAAGAAAAACCATGGAATTAGTCACCCAAATGCTCTGAATGTAAAGCTTTGGTTTTTATATATGGACTATTGTCCCAATTGTCCTAATGTAATTGGTGCCCTTTTCACTCTCAAAAGTATTCTAGTTTGGCCAGTAAATTATATGGTGACCCTATTAATGATAGAACTCTGCCAAATCCACCCACTTGGGCAGCATTCCTGAATCAGCTTTCTGGATCCAAGTTCTCCTGCCCACCCTATGATTAACCTCCCTGCCTCTTCCCCTGACCCTGCTAACCCAAACCTTTTCATCTCAAGGAACTCTTCCCTTCTTCCCTTTTTCGTGCCCTGGAAAGCTTCTCTCCTTCAAACTCCTTCAAATTCACCCTCCTAACTCTTGCTCCTTTTCTTCTTTCACAGGAAACTTTAAACCCAGACAATGCTGATATTCAAACTGCACAGATGGTCTGCACAATTTGGACAGTCTGGTGCCACACTGGCCATTAAATATTTTCAAAACATCCTGATCCAAAGCTCATCAACAGAGGAGTCTCTCACCCTTACTAAAGCAGTCAACGACAGCAGAGAAGGCCCAGACACCAATCTTTCCAGAGGTCCACAGACGATTCTCATACACAGTGGGCACTGAGTCATCCTGGCTTCACATGGCCTAGGCACCTTGAGAGCCATCTCACTTAATTCCTTTTTTTTTTTTTTAAATTTTTTACAATGTTGTGTTAGTTTCTGCTGTATAACAAAGTGGATCAGCTATATGTATACATATATCCCCATATCCCCTCCCTCTTGTGTCTCCCTCCCACCCTCCCTATCCCACCCCTCTAGGTGGTTACAAAGCACAGAGCTGATCTCCCCGTGCTTTGCAGCTGCTTCCCACTGGCTATCTATTTTACATTTGGTAGTGTGTATATGTCAGTGCTACTCTCTCACTTCGTCCTAGCTTCCCCTTCCCTCCCTCCCCATGTCCTCAAGTCCATTCTCTACGTCTTTGTCTTTATTCCTGTACTGCCCCTAGGTTCATCAGAACCCTTTTTTTTTTTTTAGATTCCATATATATGTGTTAGCATATGGTATTTGTTTGTCTCTTTCTAACTTACTTCACTCCGTATGACAGACTCTAGGTCCATCCACCTCACTACAAGTAACTCAATTTGTTTCTTTTTATGGCTGAGTAATATTCCATTGTATATATGTGCCCTATCTTCTTTATCCATTCATCTGTCAATGGACACTTAGGTTGCTTCCATGTGCTGGCTATTGTAAATAGTGCTGCAATGAACATTGTGGTACATGTCTCTTTTTGAATTATGGTTTTCTCAGGGTATATGCCCAGTAGTGGGATTGCTGGGTCATATGGTAGTTCTATTTTTACTTTTTAAGGAACCTCCACGCTGTTCTTCAGAGTGGTTGTATCAATTTACATTCCCACCAACAGTGCAAGAGGCTTCCCTTTTCTTCATACGCTCTCCAGGATTTATTGTTTGCAGCTTTTTTGATGATGGACATTCTGACTTGTGTGAGGTGATACCTCATTGTAGGTTTGATTTCCATTTCTCTAATGATTAGTGATGTTGAGCATCCTTTCATGTGTTTGTTGGCAATCTGTATATCTTCTTTGGAGAAGTGTCTATTTAGGTCTTCTGCCCATTTTTGGATTGGGTTTTTTGTTTTTTTGATACTGAGCTGCATGAGCTGCTTGTATATTTTTGAGATTAATCCTTTGTCGGTTGCTTTGTTTGCAAATATTTTCTCCCATTCTGAGGGTTGTCTTTTCGTCTTCTTTATGGTTTCCTTTGCCATGCAAAAGCTTTTAAGTTTCATTAGGTCCCATTTGTTTATTTTTGTTTTTATTATCATTACTCTAAGAGTGGGACAAAAAGGACCTTGCTGTGATTTATGTCATAGTGTTCTATGTTTTCCTCTAAGAGTTTTATAGTGTCTGGCCTTACATTTAGGTCCTTAATCCATTTTGAGTTTATTTTTGTGTATGGTGTTAGGAAGTGTTCTAATTTCTTTCTTTTACATGTAGCTGTCCAGTTTTCCCAGCACCACTTATTGAAGAAGCTGTCTCTTCTCCACTCTATATTCTTGACTCCTTTGTCAAAGATGAGGTGACCATATGTGTGGGGGTTTATCTCTGGGCTTTCTATCCTGTTCCACTGATCTATATTTCTGTTTTTGTGTATCTTTGTAGTATAGTCTGAAGTCTGAGAGCCTGATTCCTCAGCTCCATTTTTCTTTCTCCAGGTTGCTTTGGCTGTTTGGGGTTTTTGCGTTTCCATACAAATTGTGAAATTTTTTGTTCTACTTCTGTGAAAAATGCCATTGGCAGATTGATAGGGATTGCATTGAATCTGTCAATTGCTTTGGGTAGTAGAGTCATTTTCACAATGTTGATTCTTCCAATCCAATAACATGGTATATCTCTCCATCTGTTTGTATCATCTTTAATTTCTTTCAACAGTGTCTTATAGTTTTCTGCATACAGGTCTTTTGTCTCCTTAGGTAGGTTTATTCCTAGGTATTTTATTCTTTTTGTTGCAATGATAAATGGGAATTTTTCCTGAATTTCTCTTTCAGATTTTTCAGCCTTAGTGTACAGGAATGCAAGAGATTTCTCTGCATTAATTTTTTATCCTGCTACTTTACCAATTCATTGATTAGCTCTAGTAGTTTTCTGGTAGCATCTTTAGGATTCTCTATGTAGAGTATCATGTCATCTGCAAACAGTGACAGTTTTACTTCTTCTTTTCGGATTTGGATTCCTTTTATTTCTTTTTCTTCTCTGACTGCTGTGGCTAAAACTTCCAAAACTATGTTGACTAATAGTGGTGAGAGTGGGCAACCTTGTCTTGTTCCTGATCTTAGTGGAAATGGTTTCAGTTTTTCACCATTGAGGACAACGTTGGCTGTGGGTTTGTCATATATGGCCTTTATTATGTTGAGGTAGTTTCCCTCTATGCCTACCTTCTTCAGGGTTTTTATCATAAATGGGTGTTGAATTTTGTCAGAACTTTTTCTGCATCTATTGAGATGATCATATGGTTTTTATTCTTCAATTTATTAATAAGGTGTATCACATTGATTGATTTGCATATACTGAAGAATCCTTGCATTCCTGGGACAAACCCCACTTGATCATGGTATATGATCCTTTCAGTGTGCTGCTGGATTCTGTTTGCCAGTATTTTGTTGAGGATTTTTGCATCTATGTTCATCAGTGATATTGGCCTGTAGTTTCTTTTTTGGTGACATCTTTGTCTGGTTTTGGTATCAGGGTGATGGTGGCCTCATAGAATGAGTTTGGGAGTGTTCCTTCCTCTGCAATGTTTTGCAATGTTTTGGAAGAGTTTGAGAAGGATGGGTGTTAGTTCTTCTCTGAATGTTTGATAGAATTTGCCTGTGAAGCTATCTGGTCCTGGGCTTTTGCTTGTTGGAATATTTTTAATCACAGTTTCAATTTCAGGACTTGTGACTGGTCTGTTTATATTTTCTATTATATCTGGGTTCAGTCTTGGAAGGTTGTGCTTTTCTCAGAATTTGTCCATTTCTTTCAGGTTGTCCATTTTATTGGCATACGGTTGCTTGCAGTAATCTCTCATGATCCTTTGTATATCTGCAGTGTCAGTTGTTACTTCTCCTTTTTCATTTCTAATTCTGTTGATTTGAGTCTTCCTCAGTTATTCTGCTATTGTTTCTTTCTAGAGAATTTTTAATTTCATTTATTGTGTTGTTCATCATTGTTTGTTTGCTCTTTAGTTCTTCTAGGTCCTTGTTAAATGCTTCTTGTATTTTCTCCATTCTATTTCCAAGATTTTGGATCATATTTACTATCATTAGTCTGAATTCTTTTTCAGGTAGACTGCCTATTTCCTCTTCATCTGTTTGGTCTGGTGCGTTTTTACCTTGCTCCTTCATCTGCTGCGTATTTCTCTGTCTTCTCATTTTGTTTAACTTACTGTGTTTGGGGTCTCTTTTTCCCAGGCTGCAGGTTCGTTAATTCCCATTGTTTTTGGTGTCTGCCCCCAGTGGGTGAGGTTGTTTCAGTGGCTTGTGTAGGCTTCCTGGGGGAGGGGACTGGTGCCTGTTTTCTGGTCGGTGGGGCTGGATCTTGTCTTTCTGGTGGGCAGGGCCAAGTCCAGTGATGTGTTTTGGTGTGTCTGTGAACTTAGTATGATTTCAGGTAGCCTCTCTGCTAATGGGTGGGGTTGTGTTCCTGTCTTGCTAGTTGTTTTGTATGGAGTGCCCAGCACTGGAGCTTGCTGGCCATTGGGTGGGGCTGGGTCTTGGCGTTTAGAAGGAGATCTCTGGGAGAGTACTCACCGATTGATATTACGTGGAGCCAGGAGGTCTCTGGTGGATCAATGTCCTGAACTCGGCTCTCCCACCTGAGAGGCTCAAGCCTGTCAGAGCATCAAGACCCTGTCAGTCACATGGCTCAGAGAGAAGGGAGAAGAAAGAAAAAAATAATAAAAAAATTTTTTTAATTATTAAAATAAAAATAGAAGAGAGCAACAAAAACAATAAATCCACCAATGATAACAAGCACTAAAAACTAAACTAAGATAAATATAAAAATCAAAACCAAATCAGTCTCAGACAGCAAACCCGAAGTCTACAGTTGCTCCCAAAGTCCACCACCTCAATTTGGGAACATCGTTGTCTACTCAGGTATTCTTCAGATTCAGCGTTCATCATGTTGATTGTGGGGATTTAATCTGCTGCTCCTGAGGCTGCAGGGAGAGATTTCCCTTTACCTCTTTGTTTGCACAGCTCCTGGGGTTCAGCTTTGGTTTTGGCCCCACCTCTGCATGTAGGCCACCCTCAGGAGTCTGTTCCCTGCTCACACAGGAGGGGGTTAAGCAGCAGCTGATTAGGGCTCTCTTGCTCACTCAGGCTGGGGAGAGGGAGGGGTATGGTAGTCATAATTGGAATGCAGGGAGAGCCTGTCGCAGCAGATGCCGCCATGACACTACAACAGCCTGAGGCGTGCCGTGTGTTCTCTGGGGAAGTTGTCCCTGGATCATGGGACACTGGCAGTGGCAGACTGCACAGGCTCCCAGCGGGGGGCAGGGGTTGGATACTGACCTGTGCTTGCACACAGGATTCTTGGTGGCAGCGTTAGCATTTCATGCCCTTCTCTGGTGTCCAAGCTGATAGCCGTGGTTCCCGCCCATCTCTGGAGCTCACTTAAGCAGTGCTGTGCCTTCTGTGGGAAGATGGGGAAGGAATCCCTTCTCCTCGTGCACCCTGAAACAATGGTCTCTTGCCTCTTAGGCAGGTCCAGACTTTTTCCCAGACTCCCTCCCAGCTAGCTGTGGCGCACTAGCCCCCTTCAGGCTGTGTTCACACAGCCAACCCCAGTCCTCTCCCTGGGATCTGACCTCCAAAGCCTGAGCCTCAGCTTCCAGCCCCTGCCCTCCCCGGTGGGTGAGCAGACAAGCCTCTCAGGCTGGTGACTGCTGGTCACCACCATTCCTCTGTGCGGGAATCTCTCCGCTTTGCCCTCTGCACCCTTGCTGCTGCGCTCTCCTCTGTGGCTCTGAAGCTTCCCCCCTGCCTGCCCCCTGTCTCTACCAGTGAAGGGGCTTCCCAGCGTGTGGAAGTTTTTCACTCTTCACAGCTCCCTCCCAGAGGTTCAGGTCCCATTCCTATTCTTTTGTCCGTTTTTTTTGTTTTTCCTTTTGCCCTATCCAGGTACGTGGGGATTTTCTTGCCTTTTGGGAAGTCTGAGGTCTTTGGCCAGCATTCGGTAGGTGTTCTGTAGGAGTTGTTCCACATGGAGATGTATTTCTGATGTATCTGTGGGGAGGAAAGTGATCTCCACGTCTTACTCCTCTGCCATCTTGAAGGTCCCTCCTCACTTAATTCTTATAATCCCACAGAAAGACAACATAGTGTTGTAGTTAGGAGCACAAGGTTTTGAAAATAACCTACAAGGGTTTAAATCCAGGTTCCAATGTTTGCTAGGTAATCTTTTAAAAGTTACTTTAGATTTCTATGTTTCAATTTTCCCTGTAAAATATGGTTAACAGTACTTACCCTCACGCCTATTAAATTTTCTTGATCAATGCCTAGTACAGTAACTGCTTTTAAGATGTTAGCAATTACCTGTTTTACAGTTGAGGACATTTCTAACATCACATGGCTAGACGGATGCTGAGATCTACATCTAGATTTTTCTGAACCTCAACTCCATGCCTTCTGTGACACCACTACTACCCAACACTCTCCTACCTGTAATAAAAAGCAGTAATAGGCCAATGAATGATATGGGAAGTACTTTATTTTATCATGTGACACACATAACAACAGCTATATTTACAGCCGCCTAATCACAGTGCAAATTTGAATAGGGAAGATGGATCAGAAATAGCAGTATTAGTGATTCAAGTACAAGTATTGACCTTTATTTGGTAAAAGAAAACAGTTTTGATAATTGAGTTATCGGAGTTTTAAAATACAATTTTATATTAAGAATTCTTTTTTTCTTAAAAGAACTAGTTTTGAACCAAATATAGGTAGGTATAGTTTATTCACATAATGGGACTGCACTTGAATACAGCTTAAAACTTACCCATCTCCGTCAGTTTTTCTCTTCTCAACATTACAAATGCCTCATTCCATCATCATGCTGAATTCCTCAGCAACTTCCATACCATTTCCAGGGAAATCCCTGGAAAGTAGGGAATGCCTGTCTTCCCTCAGAAAGACACTGATAACCTGGAATTTTTCTTACCACATTCTCTGAATATTCCCACAACTCACACCTTCTACACTTTTGAGATATATTTTTTGAAAAAAACATACCACTAGGACTTTGAAAGCCTAAATTCTGGGCCTGGCTATGTCATAAACTACAGAATAATCTTAGCTAGGTCATGAAACCTCCCCAGGCTGCTCTTCTCAGATGGAAAAAAATGAGTCGAATTTGTTCAGTCCTTTGTAGTCCTTTGTTATCTTATGTATCGTCACAGTAACCCTTTGATTTAATAAGGCAGCACTATACTTCTTATAGGGGAAATTCAATCTCAAAGAGGTTACACAATCTACCCAAAATCCCACAGGTAGTAATATGACAGAGCTCAAGTTACACAATCTCACTTAAGACACACTGTGCTCAGAAGTTTGTTAAATGGATGAAGCAGCAATTTCCCTTCCAGTGATCCCACTTTATATTTCTACTTGCTATTTTTTCTCTTCTTTCAACCAGCATTTAAATTAGAAAATAATATATGTATTTGATCACCAAATTCAATTTACCATAGTTCTCTGATTTATCCACTCTTTAAAATTTCCTTGTATTTCTATGCTAAGTCCAGAGAAAAGTTATTTTTTTCAGATAGGTTCCACTATGCCTGTCTCTCTGAAAGTTTTTGAACTTATGTTTGTCAAAGCAGAGACTGCTAAAATTTTAAATACACCAATTCCTGTTTATATTTTTAAAAAGTTATTTCATACATAAACTAACCACCAAAATTGGAAGGTGAAGCTTTGAATGTTAAACGAGGGATTCAGGACATTTCCCAAGAGGTTATATATCAATTTAAAGGCTGATGATATGATTTGCCTAAAGTATGATAACTCTTTTATTTATAATACATTTATACATGTGCTGATTAGTCATGCTAATAAGTTATTGCATAAGAACATATGCCTAAACCAAATTAAAGTTTAAAAGAGAACAAAATTAATTCTAACAGCAATCCTGAAAATTCAGCAGAGCTCAATAAATAGCATGCTCTCACAAGGAGGGAGCTTAACACATTTGGTAATTTATATAATTTAATATGCTAAAAATGAGAAAATAAACAGGGTACAGGGATGCAGAGTAAATAAAGGAAAAGTTATTTCAAGATTCTCTTCATTTTGATTGTATTGCTTTCTTGCCTTCAGGGGGTAAGATTTTAACTTCAAAAGTAACGAAATATTTGAGAAGGGAATTTACATCTTGCTGTTCTAGATGGTATTCTTCAGCTATTTTCTCAGCAGTCCATGTGTCTGGATAAAGTTTATGATTATTGAGAAGTGTCAGTGCCTCTACAATGGAAATTTTGCCTTTGGGAATGTTCTTAACATTCATCATGTCAGAATGATGGTCTTTTGGCAACCTGAACTCCTTTGGCTTCTGAGGTGTTCCAGCATCCTTTACCTAGTATCAAGAAACAAAAACCAAAAAATAAGCTTTCAAGATGAGAGCAAGGATTTGACATCTACTTTCATGATTCTAGAATCTCTATTATTCTTCTTCAAATAAATACTACCCATGATTTTCTAAACTATATTTTCTCATTATAATGAGTCATAGTTCAATGGCACTTTTGCCATATCACCGTTTCATAACCATAAGTCAACCATTAGAAAATTTAGGTAGTTCTAGAAAATAATAATCAAATGTATACCATCCACTTACTACATTATTTCATATATATTAAAAGAACAACAATAATGCACTGATTAGAAAAGATAAAAAACTGCTTTAGAAGGGCAGGATTCTGATGCTGCTCTAACGGCGTACCTTGATAATCTCCATTCTGTTTCCTAGTTTTGTATTTCATATTCAGTGCCTCCAAACACCTTGAATGAATTCAAATATTGCTAGAGATCTTGCCTCTTCAGAGAAAATAAACTAATGCCTCTAAGACCGCAATAAATATAAGTAAAACTACCTATAACACCCATCTTTCCATCTGTCTGTCCCACCCAAGCTTAACCCTTGCATTTGTGCTCTGTATTCCATTCCTCTATCAGCTACACCAACCATCCCTCTTTACCTTTCCTTTCAAATGCACCCTGCCTATTACTGCTGTTTGGTCAAAATATGAAAATGCTGTAGTCACCAAATTTTACAAACACCCACCAAACCCAAAAGCAACACTTTTTTTACGACCAGTTTCCTTCTTTTTAGTTCAACTTTAAAAGAGATACTTGTGATCTCAAATCCAGAAGATTAGATCTGCAGCCAGAGGACACTTTTCAGGCTTTATCTGAACTCACTACAGCACCTGACATTGCTGACCACTCCCACGGACCCACAACTATCTTTCCTTTGGTTTCCATACCACCCCTCTCCTAGTTTTCCATCTGTCTCTGTAGTGGTTCCTTCTGTTTCCTTTGTGGACTATTTCCCTTCAGATGCCCCGTAAATGTTAGTGTGCACCAAATTCTAGCCCAGGCTGTCTTCTCACTCTACACATTCCTCCCAAGCAGTCCCACACACCCCCTTATTATTATTATCTACGTGTTAATGACTCTCGAATGTGATCTCAACCTCGACCTTTCTCCTGACTTCCAGATCCAAATTCCCAAATGACAAATGACATCTTTACTTGGATAATCTATAAGCACATCAAAATCAACATGTCCAAAACTGAACTTATCCCTTTCCTCTGAAAATCCAATACTATCCCCATATCCACTAGCTCGGTGACCATTACCACCCACCTCCCATATCCCACTCCAAAACCCAGAGCTTCTCTTACGTGATACCTTACACCTCCCCCTCTCTCTCATTATAGGCAATCAACGACCAAATCCTGCTGATACTACCAAAGTCCCTCTCAAACCCGTTCACTTCTCTCCCAGTCACTAAATCACCCTTGTCCAAGCCAACGTCTCTTGCAGGAACTACTGCAAAACCCTGGTCTCCTCTAACTAGATAAAATGCATTTCGTTCCTTCCCAGCCCACTCTCAAAACTGTCCCCAGAATGAAGCAAATCTGATGTCACTGATCGAGAGGAAACTCTTCAATGATTTCCCACCGCCCTCAGGATAAAACCCAAATTCCTTAGCAAGACAAATAAGGATCTTCATGATCTGGCCCCTATTACTCTCTACCCCACCTCATTTCTCCCAAATTCATCCCTCATACTTTCTCCTAACTGTACTGAACTCTAAAGGCATCACACTCTCTCCTACCTTCATACTGTAACTCTGGCCTGAAATACTCCTAACAACTTCTTCACTTTCCACTGATGTCCAGGGACATCACAAATCATTAAGAAAATTATGAACTGCCCAAAAGAAAAAAAGGTACAAAGAACATAAATAGGCACTTCAACCTTTTCTTCATTATCACTCTGCGTGAGTCTTTTCAGACTTTTCCTAATATCCCCCCAAGAAATTTTAAAACCACTGTATGTATCCTATGTATTATAACTACATTTCTGTGTTTTATACATAAGAAGTGTTTTTTGCTCCCCAAGAGCCAATTTTCGAATGAATAAGTACATGTGAGAGAAACAATACTTAGAAGTATTATCTAACTCCTGCCTAAAAATAACATAAAGAACATGAACATCAACCCCTATACATATATTTCTTATGAGTATGTGGTGATAATCGAACTCTGTAACTGCTATTGTGTGCAACAATTTACATACCTTATTGTACATGAGTTTTATATCTCTTCTCTAGTGAAAATCATACTAATAACTTTATCTGTGCAAACCGTCTATTGCCTATCTACAGAGACAAGCAGAGAATTTTAGAATGGAAAGATAGGAATTGTCATTGGCAATTCCCTCTCCTTCAATCAAACTCTTCCTCCTACTTAGAACCTTCCTGCCCCACAAACTCATCTGGTTAACTCCCACCCATCCTTCAGGCCTGAGTTTGAATGTCACTTCCTCAGAAACCATCCCTGATCCTTCAGTCTCAAAAAAGTCCCTCTGATATGCTCACTGTGCCTGTATTTCTCCTTCAGAGAGTCATTAGTAACTATGTACCTATGGTTGCTCATCTGTTTAATGCCTGTGTCCCTCACAACACTATAAGCACCGTGAAATCAAGGACTAGAGACGTTTTGTTCTTCTCTGTATGCAAAGCACTTGTGCCTGGCACTTACATACAGGTTCCCGTTCCCAGTGTATTCTGTGATCTCCCTATCTTTACGTATTCTACCTTAATAATATTCTTAAAAAACAAAATTAAAAAAAATCAAGCACCAACAACATAACACTAAAGGAATCTCTGATATTAAAACATACCTCAATCCACTGAAGTATGAGAAAATAGTATTAAAGCCCTCCCTTGGTCATTCCAATGACAATCACTAGAAGTACCGTACCAAATCTTACAAATTCTGAAATAATACCAAATAATTCACCGAGTTGCACACAATCAATACTTTCACAAGTCTTTTAGAATTTCGGAAAATATCCAATGAATGGAGGCATATGTGTCTGGCTTAGACTGCTGTACTTCAACTTTGCCAATGCTCTGCATTCTGGTCAGAAGCACACTGACAGTTTTACACTTGCAGAGCGCTCACTCTTTTTTACTATTTGCCACACTTCTCTTGGTCATTCTCCTGGAGCCCCAAAGGGTTAAATTATGTATTTACTCAATTAAAACACACATTACCTGAACAAAAGACACGGGATCTTTGGAATGGACATACACATCTTTTAGTAATGACAGCAGTTTGTCATCTTTTCTAGCAATTTCTCCCTTAATTTCTGGATGGCCTAAAGAAAGAAAAAGAATGTCACAATATTTAAAGCCAAAGAAAGTTTCCTCTAAGATCGTAAACACTTAACACAAGACAGTCACTTTTAACTTTTTGCTTAATCAACAATCACTCGAACACTACAGAACATGTTTTAAGTGTAACTCAAAATGCTAGGTCAAGCTCGGTGTCTATCAATCTGTGAAGACATCTAGAGAGTTCTCTTGCACACGATCCCTTCTGATTTTGATTCCCTGTATCAAGTCACTGAGCATTAAAGACAAAAGCCGGGGAGGGCGGGGGCAGCGGGGGCACAAGCTAACATCTCCAGGACTACGAAGTAGGCAGAGCCGCCGCCTCCACCGCGAGCGCAAGGGGACTGTCTCAATGTCACCGGCCTGGTGGCTCCCCCTTCCCGCGCTCGGCTGACCCGAGTGACTGCAGCCGACCCCGGTCACCCCCACCACTGGACGGAGGTCCACTGGCGTGGAACAGCCCAGCCCGCACAGGGAGCCCGCACCGCAAGGCCCCACGGGCCCTGGCACCACTTACTGCTCATCTGCTCTCGCAGGAGGTTCTTGGTGGAGGGGTGCCTCGGAGCGGGGGAGGGCTTCATCCTGCTGATTTCCCGTTCCGCCCGGTTCTCTAGGTTGAAATTCCTGATTGCGCGAGTCACCGCAGCCCCCATCTCTTCATAACATGATGCCCTTAAATTCACACCACACGTGGTTAAACACCGGCGCGGGCGACCTCCGGGACGCACCGGAGCATGAGCATGTCTAGGGTCGCTCTGGCCGCGCGCCGGAAAGCGGACGCTGATTGCGCGCCGTTCGCCCCCCAGCGGTCGGGAGGGCGCATGCAGCGTCTCCGCCCAGAGTATCTCAAAGGAAGCGCGCCTTCCTCCGGGGCCTGGATGTGCTCCCCCCTGTGGCCGCTTCCGGCGAGATGGGGCGGGACTTAAGGTTCGGACACACGATGGCTTACCTCTCCGGAGACTGGTGGAGTCGGGCGGGAAGTTTTAAAGCAGTTTCAAGTCGGGCCTCACCCCAGATTTTCTGATTTAATTCCTCCCAAGTGAGTCCCGGCATTGGTTCAAGCTTCCCTCGTGATTCCAAAGTTGCGGGCTGAGAAAGTCTAAGCAAATTGACCTTGAAGTCCTTTCACAGGTCAGTGCAACCAAAGAGGAAGCCAGTAAAAATGGAACTAATGGCACCAGGGTAACGGAAGATTCTAAAATGGCCCTTTCCTGCTTTTGTGAAAGGAAATAATGAAAGTTTAATCATTCTCCATGAATATTTGTTCTGTCACTCTTTTATTTAAATGTGCCTTATTTTCCTGTCCCCTTACCTGATGAGTTTGAATCTGAGCCGTGTTCTCTTTTACCATAATCTTTTACATCCCTCTCTCATAACCCATTTGATCTAATTGTATCGATTTCCGTTATGCTGACCTTTCCCTTCTCTTTGTGTATTTTTGATACTAATTTGTGTTATATCTCCATACTATTAAGTACTGAGTCACCGCGTCATTCCCTAGCCTATTTCTCCTTTATTCTGCTTTCCTCATTCTTTTTAAGCCAGGGAGACCTCCTTTAACTTAATGAAAGGAACAGACAATAGGGAAAAAACAAACAAAAAAAGCAAGTGCTGTACATATTTCCTTTCTCTTTCTCTCTGTCTCACTCCCTCTTTCCCTCTCTCCCTCTTCCTCCTCCTGTTTCTGAATGGATTATTGTGTTGCTGCTTTTCTTTAAGATTCTTTAGAAATATTGTCATTAATCCATAATCAAAGAACCCACTAGGAAGTAGCACAGTTTCCAAAGGTTACAGTATTTTTCAGACTGTGGCTGCAAGATCTGTTTTTAGTGTTCTCAGCTCTCCTTAGTGAAATGCAGGTGGCCTCGGCCTGCAGCGGCTTGAAGCAGGGTTTCAGTTCCTGGCCAGTGATTGAGGTCCGGTCGTGGCAGTGAGAGCACCGAATCCTAGCCACTAGACCAGTGGTCAGTGACAAGGCCCTGGTTCTACAGCTCTGCAGAAAAAGAATTCCCACAAAGACGGAAAGTAGTGAAACAAGTAAAGTATTTATTAGGAGAAAAAAAGAGTACAGTACATGTGGATAGACACATGGGTGGGTTCAGAGAGAGTCGCACCCTCGTGGCAGTTTGAATCACTTTTATGGGGCATTTGTTCCGGGTTTCCTTTGACCAATCATTCTGATTTGCCTGGTTCAAAGTCCGTATTTGGTATATCTCAGGATCTTCCCACGTGTGCACACACATCTCTTAGCCAAGATGGATTCTACCGAAGAGGCATATGGATACACAACATCACCTGGCATCACTCCCTTTCTGACCTCTAAGGAGACTTTCTATGCATGTGTAGTCGGGGTGGTCTCCTGACTTTGAGAATGAGGAATATGTGGTCTCATGTTCTACCTGGGCAGGGCCCAGCCTCCTCTCTCAATTGTCCTGTTATTCTTGTCTCAGAGTATCAGTCCACAGGAAGGAACTCAAACCATTTGCCCTGGGGGCCCATCTACCTCCTGCCTCAAAGTTAAAAGCAATGAAATAATTGATGTAAAGCTAATTGAATTGAGGTAATAATTTTTAAAAAGAATCTTGAAGTAAAGAAAGGGCCATTTTATTTAAAGAAAAATAAGGTAATTATTACATATAATAATAATAGCAAAAGTTTTATAAGGAACATAGCTTCCACCATTGATTATCATGAAATGTTTTTAACTGGAATTGGTAGTCGGAATTTATAGAGGCTAAAACCAGTGTTCTCTGGTAGAGTTAGTTGGAAAGTTGTCCTGAAGGTGGCAGGCTGCTCCAAGATTTCCATCTTTGAGACAAGCATGCCTATACCTAAGTGCTTTATAGCACAGGTATTCATATTTCTATGGATACCAATACATTTTCGTTTGCCTCATGTATCCATGTGTTTCAGCAATTATGGTAGCAATTCCATTCACTGCCTGTTAAAATATGTTAAAAGTGAAAAACTCATCTTCATAGAAATTCCACTATACTTCTGGCAGCATGAAAAAGTAATGTGAGACAGAAGTTACAGGAAGTGTAGGGGGCTATGGGAACTACCACATGAAAGAATTCCTTGAATTCCCACATTTAAGTAGAGTTTGGATTCAATATATAAAGGATCATCCAACCTGGGCCAGCTCCTTTGCCAAGTCCTGACCTGTTCAAGCCCTTAAAGAGCAGAACAGAAGGCAGGGGTACGTCACCAAAAATGCACAATTGGCTGTCACCCCTTGGGAATCATCAGGAAATAAAACCTGAATCACAAATGCATAATTCCAGTTCTTCTTGTCAAATATGCAAATTAACATGAAGTGTGAACTCAGAACTCTCCCTGTGTTTATTTTAGGGTTGAAGTCAGGTCCCCAAGGAAAGTATAACTAGGATGATGCTTAGAATTAAGCATCTCTCTGTATGGTGTATGATGGGTATGTATTGCTGAATATCCTAGGGTACCAGTGAAAAAACCCAGGGCCTTGCCAACACAATAGAATGTAAATTCTATGAGGATAGGAATTATTGTCTGTTCACTGCTGTCTGCATCTCGTTGAACAGTGCCTGGTACATAGTACGTACTAAACAAATGTCAGATAAATATTAAATGAACCCAAAGACGAGAAGGGCCCCTGAGCTGGATGGAGTCTAGGCCCTAGACAGGCTCTCTGCCAGAAGTGAGTCCTTGTGAGTCACTCACTCTGGTTATGCTCACTTCTTCATCTTAAAATTGGGATGATAGTAATTATCTAATAGGTTTCACACCATTTAAAAATATAAAGTGTCTAATACAGTGCCTAGCTCAGAATATGATGTTCAATATTTGCATTGCTTTCCATTTTCCAGAGGAACAGAGGGAAGTTTGAAAAAGGACTAGATATTCTGAAGCCCTGGTCTATAGGTGAGTAACATAACTAAATACCTGAAAGTAAAGTAAGATTTGGGTTCTTGGGCTTCCCTGGTGGCGCAGTGGTTGAGAGTCCGCCTGCCGATGCAGGGGTCACGGGTTTGTGCCCCGGTACGGGAAGATCCCACATGCCGCGGAGCGGCTGGGCCCGTGAGCCATGGCCGCTGAGCCTGCGTGTCCGGAGCCTGTGCTCCGCAACGGGAGAGGCCACAACAGTGAGAGGCCCGCGTACCGCAAAAAAAAAAAAAAAAAAAAAGATTTGGGTTCTTTAAGAATTTAATTTTTAAAAATAGGTATTCCAAATTCAATTTTTATTCTCTGATAAGCACGCTCTGCACATGTGGTGGCGTTGCTGAGCTCATTAAGGTTGGAAATTGGGTGGGAATCATTAGCTCAGAGGCAAAAAATGCCACCTGCCTTTGCCTGTATTGGCAGCAGAAAGAGTCCCTTGCCAGTCCCTCCTTCACCCTCAATCTTTTTTTGTCTGCCTAGACTTTTACCTATGCAAACTCCTTCCTTTGAACATAATTCAAAGGCATTCTGTGTTCTCCAAAGGATTGCAGTCACTAAACCTAAGTGACAGGTGACGCAAGATGCTCAGGACAGTCCCCAGAGGTTTCATTGACCAAACCCCAACTACTAGTGAGAAGCACAGCAGATTTGTGGAGGAGTGACTTATATCGGCAGAGGTATCCAGGATCAGATGGAACTTCCCCAGGCCCTGCACCCCAGCTCCAGGGGCCAAGGAATTTGTGAGTGCAGCTGAGGTCATTTACCAGATTCCCAAGCTTAACCAGTTCCATAGTGATGCATAGTGAGATAGTGTTGTCAGTTTGTGAAACCTAGAATATTTCAGTAAAAAACCAAAACCAAAAACCAAAACAAACTAGGCTTGGGCAGATCCAGTATTCATACTGAGAAACACTAGGTTTCACAGATTAGAATTATCAACCAGCAGTTATACCCAGATGCCTGCTCTGTGGCTACCGCACTCATGACTTTTGTCGTTATATTAGTTTCCTATCGCTAGTAACAAATTACTACCGAATAGTGCCTTAAGACAGAACAAACTATAATGTTACAGTTCTGGAGGTCAGAAGTTGGAAAGCTGGAAATGGGTTTTAGGAGGCTAAAATCAAGGTGTCAGCAGAGTTGTCTTCATCTTGGAGGCTCCAGAGGAGAATTCTTTTCCTTGTCTTTTTTGGCTTCCAGACACTTATCGCATTTGGCAGCCAGCAAATGAATCATTGCACTGTCATATCTCCTTCTCTGACCGTGACTCTCCTGTCTCCCTTTTCCCGTTATAAAACACCCTTGTGATTACATTGGCCCTAACGTGGATAATCCAGGATGATCTCCTGTTTCAAAATCCTTAATTTAATCACATCTGCAAAGTACCTTTTGCAGGTTCTGGGGATTAAGAGTGGATGTCTTTGGGGTACCACGTTCTGCCCAGCACAGTAACCATCTTCAGAATATCCGTATCGACGAGTGTGTCTATGATCAAATTAGTAAAATTCAAAACTAGAACGATGGAGAGAATGTCTAGTATTTTTTGTTTCAGCTCCACAGTGTTTATATTCCAATGAAACAAACTAATTGTTGAAAGAATAAAACCATTTTGCTCGAGCACTTGTATTCTTTCTGTCAGAGTTTGCCTAAGAGCGATGGTAGCTCACTAGCAAATTTGCCACTGCTTTGCCAGTTCTGTACACTGCACAGAGAAGCAATTCTTCTTGGGTCCCAAGTTCTCACCTTTCTGGAACACCTGTGTCTGAGAAGCCTCAGTCAGCAAGAGTATGTATCTTCCTTGTATATAAAGCAGCATGACTGTTTTCCTAATTATGGTGTCTTAGAGACACCAGAGGTCTACCACCTTTCTCTTCTTCCCACTCCATTACTTCCCTCTCAGCTTAGAATTTCAAAATCACCCATCCATTCCTTTCTTTACATTAAGGTTTTTCTCCTCTTCTCTGCTGTATCCACTTTTAAAAGGCAGATACTCTTGGGGAATGCAGGCCATTTGTGGGAGAGTTTATCAGTTCTCTGGACTCAGACTGGAAGAAAATAGCTGTCTGAAATGTGGGACACAGAGGGAGAGCAGCTGCTGCTCCTGTTGTTCTCCTTGCACAAACTCTTTAGAAATGAAAAACGTTAAAAGAAAGAGTTATCAATGAGACCTTCAAGATGGCGGAGGAGTAAGACGTGGAGATCACCTTCCTCCCCACAAATACATCAAAAATATATCTACACGTGGAACAGCTCCTACAGAACACCTACTGAATGCTGGCAGAAGACCTCAGACCTCTCAAGAGGCAAGAAACTCCCCACGTACGTGGGTAGGGCAAAAGAAAAAACAGAAACAAAAGAATAGGGACGAGACCTGCACCAGTGGGAGGGAGCTGTGAAGGAGGAAAGGTTTACACACACGAGGAAGCCCCTTAATTGGTGGAGACGGGGTGTGGCAGGGGAAGAGAAACTTCAGAGTCACAGAGGAGAGCGCAGCAACAGGGGTGCAGAGGGCAAAGCAGAGAGATTCCCGCAGAGAGGATTGGTGCTGACCAGCACTCACCAACCTGAGACACTTGTCTGCTCACCCACCAGGGTGGGTGGGGGATGGGAGCTGAGGCTCAGGCTTTGGAGTTCAGATCCCAGGGAGAGGACTGGGGTTGGCTGTGTGAACACAGCCTGAAGGGGGCTAGTGAGCCACAGCTAGCCAGGAGGGAGTCCGGGAAAAAGTCTGGACCTGCCTAAGAGGCAAGAGACCATTGTTTCAGGGTGTGTGAGGAGAGGGGCTTCCTGTCCTGTGTGCCCACAAAAGGCAGAGGACCACCTAAGTGAGCTCCAGAGACAGGTGTGAGTTGCAGCTATTAGCTTGGACCACAGAGACAGGCATGAAACACTAACGCTGCCACCAAGAATCCTGTGTGCAAGCACAGGTCACTATCCATACCACCCACCCTGGGAGCCTGTGCAGCCCGCCACTGCCAGGGTCCTGTGATCCAGGGACAACTTCCCCGGGAGAATACACGGCACTCCTCATGCTCTTGCAATGTCACGCCAGCCTCTGCCGGCGCAGGCTCCCCCCGCATTCCAGTTATGACTACCATACCCCTCCCTCTCCCTGGCCTGAGTGAGCAAGAGAACCCTAATCACCTGCTGCTTTAACCCCCTCTCTGCCTGAGGGTGGCCTACACGCAAAGGTGGGGTCAAAACCAAAGCTGAACACCAGGAGCTGTGCAAACAAAGAAGAGAAAAGGAAATTTCTCCATGCAGCCTCAGGAGCAGCAGATTAAATACCCACAATCAACTTGATGAATGCCGCATTTGTAGAATACCTGAATAGACAATGAATGTTCCCAAAATTGAGGTGGTGGACTTTGGGAGCAACAGTAGACTTGTGGTTTGCTTTCTGCATCTGATTTGTTTCTGGTTTTTATGTATATCTTAGTTTACTTTTTAGTGCTTGCTATCATTGGAGGATTTGTTTATTGGTTTGGTTGCTCTCTTTTATTTTTAAATTACTTTTAAATATATTTTTTATTAAAAAAATTTTTTTTTGCTTTTACCGTTTGGTTTGGGGTTCTCCCTGTTTGTGGGTTTTTTTCCTTTTTTCCCCTTCCTTTTGTTTGGAACCATGTAGCTGGCAGGGTCTTGGTGCTCTGGCTGGGTATCAGACCTGAGCCTCTGAGGTGGGAGAGCCGGGTCTAGGACATTGGACGACCAGAGACCTCCTTGTCCCATGTAAAATCAATCAGCGAGAGCTCTCCCAGAGATCTCCATCTCAACACTAAGAACCACCTCCACTAAACAGCCAGCAAGTTCCAGTGCTGGATGCCCCATGCCAACAACTAGCAAGACAGGAACACAACTCTACCCATTAGCAGAGAGGCTGCCTAAAGTCATACTAAGTTCACAGACACCCCAAAACGCATGACTGTATGCGGCCATGCCCACCAGAAGGACAAGATCCAAGCCCACCTACCAGAAAACAGGCACCAGTCCCCTCCACCAGGAAGCCTATACAAGCCACTGAACCAACCTCACCCACTGGGGGCAGAGGCCAAGAACAATGGGAATTACGAACCTGCAGCCTGCGAAAAGGAGACCCCAAACACAGTAAGTTAAACAAAATGAGAAGACAAATATGCAGCAGATGAAGGAGCAAGGTAAAAACCCACCAGACCAAACAGATGAAGAGGAGATAAGCAGGCTACCTGAAAATGAATTCAGAGTAATGCCACTAAAGATGACCCAAAATCTTGGAAATAGAATGGAGGAAATACAAGAAATGTTTCACAAGGACCTAGAAGAACTAAAGATGAAACAAACAATGATGAACAACACAATAAATGAAATTAAAAATTCTGTAGAAGGAATCAATAGCAGAATAACTGAGGCAGAAGAACGGATAAGTGACTTGGAAGATAAAATAGTGGAAATAACTGCCACAGAGCAGAATAAAGAAAAAAGAATGAAAAGAATTGAGGACAGTCTCAGAGACCTCTGGGACAACATTAAAGCAACAACATTCAAATTATAGGGGCCCCAGAGGAAGAAGAGAAAAAGAAAGGGTCTGAAAAAATATTTGAAGAGATTATGGTTGAAAACTTCCCTAACATGGGAAAGGAAATAGTCAATCAAGCCCAGGAAGCACAGAGTCTCATACAGAATAAAACCAAGGAGAAACGCACCAAGACACGTATTAATGAAACTATCAAAAATTAAATACAAAGAAAAAATCCTAAAAGCAGCAGGGGGAAAGTAACAAATAACATACAAGGGAATCCCCATAAGGTTAACAGCTGATCTTTCAGCAGACACTCTGCAAGCCAAAAGGGAGTGGCAGGACATATTTAAAGTGATGAAAGGGAAAAACCTACAACCAAGGTTACTCTACCCAGCAAGGATCTCATTCAGATTTGGTGGAGAAATTAAAACTTTAAGACAAGCAAAAGTTAAGAGAATTCAGCACCACCAAACCAGCTTTACAACAAATGCTAAAGGAACTTCTCTAGGCAAGAAACACAAGAGAAGGAAAAGACCTACAAAAACAAACCCACAACAATTAAGAAAATGGTAATAGTAACATACATATTGATAATTACCTTAAATGTAAATGGATTAAATGCTCCAACCAAAAGACATAGACTGGCTGAATGGATACAAAAACAAGACCCAGACATATGCTGTCTACAAGAGACCCACTTCAGACCTAGGGACACATACAGACTGAAAGTGAGGGGATGGAAAAAGATATTCCATGCAAATGGAAATCAAAAGAAAGGTGGAATAGAAATTCTCATATCAGACAAAAGAGAGTTTAAAATAAAAACTATTACAAGAGATAGAGAAGGACACCACTTAATGATCAAGGGATCAATCCAAAAAGAAGATACAACAATTGTAAATATTTATGCACAATAAATATTTACATAAAACCTCAATACATAAGGCAAATGCTAAAAGCCAAAAAAAGGGGAAATCGACAGTAACACAATAATAGTAGGGAACTTTAACACCCCATTTTCACCAATGGACAGATCATACAAAATGAAAATAAATAAGGAAACACAAGCATTAAATGACACATTAGACAAGATGGACTTAATTGATATTTTTGGACATTCCATTCCAAAACAACAGAATACACTTTCTTCTCAACTGCTTATGGAACATTCTCCAGGATAGATCATATCTTGGGTCACAAATCAGGCCTCGGTAAATTTAAGAAAATTGAAATCATATCAAGTTTCTTTTCCGACCACAACGCTATGAGACTAGATATCAATTACAGGGAAAAAACTGTAAAAAATACAAGCTCATGGAGGCTAAACAATATGCTCCTAAATAACCAAGAGATCACTGTAGAAATCAAAGAGGAAATCAAAAAATACCTAGAAACAAATGATATTGAAAACATGACGACCCAAAACCTATGAGATGCAGCAAAAGCAGTTCTAAGAGGGAAGTTTATAGCAATACAATCCTACCTCAAAGATCGAGAAAAATCTCAAACAACCTAAACTTACACCTAAAGCAATTAGAGGAAGAAGAAGAACAACAAAAAGCCCCCCGGGGCTTCCCTGGTGGCGCAGTGGTTGAGAGTCCACCTGCTGATGCACGGGACATGGGTTCGTGCCCTAGTCGGGGAAGATCCCACATGCTGTGGAGCGGCTAGGCCCGTGACCCATGGCAGCTGAGCCTGCGCGTCCGGAGCCTGTGCTCCACAAGGGGAGAGGCCACAACAGTGAGAGGCCCGTGTACCACAAAAAACAAAACAAAACAAAACCAAATTTATCAGAAGGAAAGAAATCATAAAGATCAGGTCAGAAATAAAAGAAGAATAAATGAAGGAAACAATAGCAGAGATCAATAAAACTAAAAGCTGTTTCTTTGAGAAGATAAAATTGATAAAACATTAGCCAGACTCATCAAGAAAAAAAGATGACTCAAATCAACAGAATTACAAATGAAAAAGAAATAACAACTGACACTCCAGAAATATAAAGGATCATGAGAGATTACTACAAGGAACTCTATGCCAATAAAACGGACAACCTGAAAGAAATGGACAAATTCTGAGAAAAGCACAACCTTCTGAAACTGAACCCGGATATAATAGAAAATATAAACAGACCAATCACAAGCACTGAAATTGAAACTGTGATTAAAAATCGTCCAACGAACAAAAGCTCAGGAGCAGATAGCTTCACAGGTGAATTCTATCAAACATTTAGAGAAGAACTAACATCCATCCTTCTCAAACTCTTCCAGAATATAGCAGAGGGAGGAACACTCCCAAACTCATTCTATGAGGCAACCATCACCCCAATACCAAAACCAGGCAAAGATGTCACAAAAAAGAAAACTACAGGCCAAAATCTCTGATGAACATAGATGCAAAACTCCTCAACAAAATACTAGCAAACAGAATCCAACAGCACATTAAAAAGATCGTACACCATGATCAAGTGGGGTTTATCCCAGGAAGGCAAGGATTCTTCAGTATACGCAAATCAATCAATGTGATACACCATATTAACAAATTGAAGGATAAAAACCATATGATAATCTCAGTAGATGCAGAAAAATATTTTGACAAAATTCAACACCCATTTATGATAAAAACTCTCCAGAAAGTAGGCATAGAGGGAACCTACCTCAACATAATAAAGGCCATATGTGACAAACCCACAGCCAACATTGTTCTCAATGGTGAAAAACTGAAACAGTTTCCTCTAGGATCAGGACCAAGACAAGGTTGCCCACTCTCACCACTACTGGTAAACATAGTTTTGGAAGTTTTAGCCGTGGCAATCAGAGAAGGAAAAGAAATAAAAGGAATCCAAATCAGAAAAGAAGTAAAGCTTTCACTGTTTGCAGATGACATGATACTGTACATAGAGAATCCTAAGTATGCTACCAGAAAACTCCTAGAGCTAATCAATGAATTTGGTAAAGTAGCAGGATACAAAATTAATGCACAGAAATCTCTTGCATTCCTATACACTAACGATGAAAATTCTGAAAGAGAAATTATGGAACAACTCCCATTTACCATTGCAACAAAAAGAATAAAATACCTAAGAATAAACCTACCTAGGAGACAAAAGACCTGTATGCAGAAAACTATAAGACGCTGATGAAAGAAATTAAAGATAATACAAACAGATGGAGAGATATACCATGTTATTGGATTGGAAGAATCAATATTGTGAAAATGAGTCTACTACCCAAAGCAATCTATAGATTCAATGCAATCCCTAATAAACTGCCAATGGCATTTTTCACAGAACTAGAACAAAAAAAAAATCACAATTTGCATGGAAACACAAAAGACCCCGAATAGCCAAAGCAATCTTGGGAAAGAAAAACGGAGCTGGAGGAATCAGGCTTCCTGACTTCAGACTATACTACATAGCTACAGTAATCAAGACAGTATGGACTGGCACAAAAACAGAAATATAGATCAGTGGAACAGGATAGAAAGCCCCGAGATAAACCCATGTGCATATGGTCACCTTATCTTTGACAAAGGAGACAAGAATATATAGTGGAGAAGAGTTAGTCTCTTCAATACGTTGTGCTGGGAAAACTGGACAGCTACATGTAAAAGAAAGAAATTAGAACACTTCCTAACACCATACACAAAAATAAACTCAAAATGGATTAAAGACCTAAATGTAAGACCAGACACTATCAAACTCTTAGAGGAAACCAGAGGCAGAACACTCTATGACATAAATCACAGCAAGATCCTTTTTGACCCACCTCCTAGAGAAATGGAAATAAAAATAAAAACAAACAAATGGGACCTAATGAAACTTAAAAGCTTTTGCACAGCAAAGGAAACCATAAACAAGGCTAAAAGACAACCCTCAGGATGGGAGAAAATATTTGCAAATGAAGCAACTGACAAGGGATTAATTTCAAAAACATACAAGCAGCTCTTGCAGCTCAATATCAAAAACACAAACAACCCAATCCAAAAATGGGCAGAAGACCTAAATAGACATTTCTCCAAAGAAGGTATACAGATTGGCAAGAACACATGAAAGGATGCTTAACATCACTAATCATTAGAGAAATGCAAATCAAAACTACAGTCAGGTAACACCTCATCCTGGTCAGAATGGCCATCATCAAAAAATCTACAAACAATAAATCCTGGAGAGTATATGAAGAAAAGGGAACCCTCTTGCACTGTTGGTGGGAATATAAGTTGATACAACCACTATGGAGCTTCTTTTTTTTTTTTTTGTGGTACGTGGGCCTCTCACTGTTATGGCCTCTCTCATTGCGGAGCACAGGCTCTGGACGCGCAGGCTCAGCAGCCATGGCTCATGGGCCTAGCTGCTCCGCAGCATGTGGGATCTTCCCGGACTGGGGCATGAACCCGCGTCCCCTGCATCGGCAGGCAGACTTTCAACCACTGCGCCACCACGGAAGGCCCAGTATGGAGGTTCCTTAAAAAACTAAAAAGAGAAGTACCATATGACCCAGCAAACCCACTACTGGGCATATACCCTGAGAAAACCAGAATTCAAAAAGAGACATATACCACAATGTTCATTGCAGCACTATTTACAATAGCCAGGAGATGGAAACAACCGAAATGTCCATCGACAGACAAATGGATAAAGAAGATGTGGCACATATGTAGAATGGAATATTACTCAGCCATAAAAAGAAACAAAATTGAGTTATTTTTAGTGAGGTGGATGGACCTAGAGTCTTTCATACAGAGTGAAGTAAGTCAGAAAAAAAAAAAAAAAGGTTCTAATGGACCTAGGGGCAGGACAGGAATAAATATACAGATGTAGAAAATGGACTTGAGGACATGGGGAGGGGGAGGGGTAAGCTGGACGAAGTGAGACAGTGGCATGGACATATATACACTACCAAATGTAAAATAGATAGCTAGTGACAATCACTGCACAGCACAGGGAGATCAGCTTGGCACTTTGTGACTACCTAGAAGGATGCAATAGGGAGGGTTGGAGGGAGGCACAAGAGGGAGGGGTAATGGGGATATATATGTTCACATATAGCTGATTCACTTTGTCATACAGCAGAAAGTAACACACCATTGTAAAGCAATTCTACTCCAATAAAGATGTTAAAAAAAAAAAAGAAGAAATAGTTATCGAAACTTTTGGGATGCAGTCAAAGCCATACTGGAAGAAAATGTGTGTGTGTTTCTATTCAATACATTTGTTAGAACACTAGAAAATTCAAAGATTCAATGAATTTGAATTAAACATTGAAGTCAAAACACACACAAAAAAAGACTAAAAATAAATCCAAAAAATTATTTAAAGACTGAAGATAAAGCAGAAATTAATTACATAGAAAACAAAACCAACTAGTTCCTGGGAAATATAAAATCTGACAAATGTAAGTAAAAATAAAGGCACAAATAAAAACCCTTAGGAATTTTTTTGGAAAGAGTGTGATCACAAATATAGAGAATTTTTTTAATGAGAGAACATGATGTATGCCACGTTACGTACAACTTTAATATATAATATCTTCTCCTTGAGTGACTTGCTTATAGCCAATGAAGTGTGACAACTGTGAATAAAATCAAGTAGAACAGGATACAATAGAATAGGACATAGATATAGAACAGAATAGACTATATAATAGAATATGTCACTCTTGTGATTACCTTACATTAAATAAAACTCCATCTGGGACTTCATTCCAGTGGTTAAGACTCCACACTCCCAATGCAGGAGGCACAGGTTTGATCCATGGTCAGGGAACTAAGATCCTGCATGCCGTGTTTTATGGCCTAAAAAATAATAATAATAAATAAAGAAATAAATAAGACTCCATCTGAGGAGTCAGAAGTGAGAGTCTCCTGTTGGCTTCAAAGAAGCAAGTTGCCATGTTGTTAGAGAGTCTTTAGAGAGCCTGTAAAGAGGCCACATGGCAAAGAACATCAGGGGCCTTTAGGAGATGAGAGCTACCCCCAGGTGACAGCCAGAAAGAAGCAGGTACCTCAGTCCCACAGCCACAATGAACTGAATTTTAGCAACAACCGCATGAACCTGAAAGAGGACCCCATGCTCCAGAAATTAACACAACCCAGTGAATACTGTATTTCAACTGATTCACAAAATATATTTGGTTAAATTCACTACCCATTGGTAATAATATATTTAGCCAGTCAAGAATAGAAGGAAACCTTCTCTATTTGATAAAGAGTACATATCAAAAAATAATAACAAATATCATATGGAATGGGGCAATGTTAGAAGCAAGCCCAATAAAGGAAGTGTCTTCCACTACTAGCCCTATTCAACATTTTGCTGAAGGTCCTAGCTAATAAAGAACAAGTAAAGGAAGTAAGAACTATTTGTTTTTTTTTTTGATGTTTTTTTAAAATTAATTAATTAATTTTTTTTGACTGTGCTGGGTCTTCGTTTCTGTGCGAGGGCTTTCTCTAGTTGCGGCGAGTGGGGGCCACTCTTCATCGCGGTGCACGGGCCTCTCATTATCGTGGCCTCTCTTGTTGCAGAGCACAGGCTCCAGATGCGCAGGCTCAGTAGTTGTGGCTCACGGGCCCAGGTGCTCCGCGGCATGTGGGATCTTCCCAGACCAGGGCTCGAACCCATGTCCTCTGCATTGGCAGGCAGATTCTCAACCACTGCGCCACCAGGGAAGCCCTATTTGTTCTTTTGAACAATCAGTATCTCTGTCTTCCTAGAAATTTCGAGAAATCATTCAAAGAACAATTTGATCTTATAAAAGAACTCAATAAGCTAGCTGTCCTGTACATCAGTTAGAAAATATAGCAGCCAAAAAATTCCATGGACAATGGCCACGAAAACCATTATATATCTAGGAATAAACTTCCAAAAATGTGTAAAACCCAAATTATGTAAACCACAAAGTTTATGAAAAGACAAAAAGAACAAGTGGTACACATACCAGGTTCCTTGAAGCAAAGTCTCAAGAGTGTAAAAATTTTACACTCAAGAGTGTAAAAATTATTAATCCATGAATTTGATACACTTTCAATTGAAATTATAAAGTGAAACTTGACAGCTGATACTAAAGTTCATCTGGAACAGAAAATGCGAAAAAAATAGCCAATAAATTTTTTTCACAAATTTGGCATACGATATATATTGTTTTGCACTTTCCTCTTTTTTTTTCTTTTTCTTTTAAAATAAATTTATACCCATTTGGGACTTCCCTGGTGGTGCAGTAGTTAAGAATCCGCCTGCCAATGCAGGGGACACGGGTTCGAACCCTGGTCCAGGAAGATCCCGCATGCCGCGGAGCCACTAAGCCCATGCACCACAACTACTGAGCCTGTGCTCTGGAGCCTGTGAGCCACAACTACTGAGCCCACGTGCCACAACTACTGAAGCCCGCGTGCCTAGACCCCATGCTCCACAACAAGAGAAGCCACCTCAATGAGAAGCCCACGCACCACAACGAAGAATAACCCCTGCTTGCCATAACTAGAGAAAGCCCGTGCGCAGCAATGAAGACCCAATGCAGCCATAAATAAATAAATTAATTTAAAAATAAGTAAAATAAATTAAAATAAATTTATACCCCCTTCACCCATTTTTCCCACTCCCCAGCCCCTGCCTCTGGCAACCACCAATCAGTTCTCTGTTATCTATGAACTTGTGTGTTCTTTTGTTTTTGTTTTTTTTTTGCGGTACGCGGGCCTCTCACTGTTGTGGCCTCTCCCTTGCAGAGCACAGGCTCCGGACGCGCAGGCTCAGCGGCCATGGCTCACGGGCCCAGCCGCTCTGCGGCATGTGGGATCTTCCCGGACCAGGGCACGAACCCGTGTCCCCTGCATCGGCAGGCAGACTCTCAACTACTGCGCCACCAGGGAAGCCCTGTTCTTTTGTTTTTTTTAAGATTTTACATATAAGAAAAGTTGTATGGTATTTGTCTTTCTCTGACTTATTTCACTTAGTATAATTCCCTCGAGGTTCCTCCATGTTGTCATAAATGGCAATATTTCATTATTTTTATGGCTGGATAATATTCCATTGTATGTATATATACCTTGATTTCTTTATGCATTTATCCATCAGTGGACACTTAAGTTATTTCCATATCTTGACTACTGTAAATAATGCTGCAGTGAACACGGGGGTGCATATATCTGTTCGAGTTAGTGTTTTCATTTTCTGTGGTTAAATACCCAAAAATGGGATTGCTGGATCATATGGTAGTTCTATTTTTAATATTTTGAGGAACCTCCATACTCTTTTCCATGGTGGCTCCACCAATTTACATTCCCAACACCAATGCACAAAGGTTCTCTTTTCTTCACATCCTCTCCAGCACTTGTTATATCTTGCCTTTTTGATAATAACTATTCTTACAGATATGAGGTGATATCTCTTGTGGTTTGATTTGCATTTCCCTGATGATTAATGATGTTGAGAATCTTTTCACATACCTGTTAGCCACCTGTATGTTTTCTTTGGAAAAATGTCTATTCAGATCCTCTGCCAGTTTTTAAATCAGATTGTTTTTCTTGCCATTGACCTGTATGGGTTCTTTTTGTATTTTGCATATTAGCTCCTTATCATATATATGATTTGCAACTATTTTCTCCCATTTAGTAAGTTGCCTTTTCATGTTGTTGATGGTTTCCTTTGCTGTACAGAAGCTTTTTAGTATGATGTAGTCCCACTTATTTATTTTTGCCTTTGTTGCTGTTGCTTTTGGTGTCAGATTCAGAAAATAATCACCAAGACCTATATCTAGGAGCTTGCCACCTATGTTTTCTTCTAGGAGTTTTATGGTTTCAGGTCTCATGTTCAAGTCTTTAATTTGTTTTGAATTAATTTTTATGTTATTGTGTAAGATTGTGGTCAAGTTTGATTCTTCAGTGTGTGGCTGTCCAGTTTTCCCAACACCATTTATTGGGAAGAGACTGTCCTTTCCTCATTGTATATTCTTGGCTGCTTTGTCATAAATTAATTAACCGTATATGTGTGGGTTGACTTCTGGGCTCTCTATTCTGTTGCATTGATCTGTGTACTATCCTATTTTCATTGCTATAATTTATAATATAGTTTGAAATCAGGGAGCATGATGCCTTCAGCTTTGTTCTGTCTGTACATTGCTTTGGAACCAGTAAATTTTTGAAAAACAGCAATGGGGAAGTCCTACCCTATAAGATATCAGAATACAATATAAAACCTTACAGTGTGATATTGATATAGGAATTTATTTATTATTTTATAAATAAATCAAGTAGAACAATGGCACGACAGATCTAATTACATACTTGGTGATATTTTAAATCACCTGTGATGTAAAGAGCTAACTTTTCCCCCATAAATGGATAGCTACATTTCCAACATCATTGCTTTACCAGTCCACCATTTCCCCTTCTCCCTGTTCCCACGTGTCACTGGCTTCCTTTTCTCACTTTTTTCTCTTTAGTTTTCCTTCCGTGAGACAGATTTCATAATGTATCTGTTCTCCAAACCCCACTGTTTTGCTTTTTATAGAAGTAGGGAATATTTAGTCATGGCTAGGTTTTGATTTAATTCCAATGAGGTAATTTTGTTCTGTCCATAGCAATTTAATCAGTATGGTAATTCTCCATCTTGGCCCCAGCCACAGAAGGTATCCCCGACAACTTGGCAAGGAAAAAAAAGTGAAAGTCATAAAGAACAAGTGAATACTCAAGAACTAATTTCATATCAAACATTATGAAAACAGGGAATATGAAACAGAATTCCAGAAAGATTCCAGAAAAGCTGTGAAAAGCAAACTGCAACTAGAGCAGGTTACCTTAGCTAGTGAACCCAACCCTGCAGAGCTTGGATCCATGTTCGTATTCTCCATTTGTCTGTCCATCTTCAGGTCTTTCTCCCTGATTGTAACTGTCTCTCTGACTCTTTCCTTAACAGCCATAGAAAAGCATAATGATCACAAACAGGCTTGGCACTAGACAGACCTGCATTTGAATCTTGGCTCTATTTTCCTGACTGCATGAGTTTGGGGTAATTCTCTTAAATTTTCTGGTAATCCGTTTCCTCATCTATAAAATGGGAATAATACTACTACTCACCAGAGAGGGTTGCTGTGAGACATAATCCATGTGAAGGTGTAGGACTTGGCATAGCAAGAATTCAAAAACTGTTAGTTCTTCTTTTATATAACAAAAATATTAATAACATATGAAACATTTGAATAGTAATAACTTCAGGTTTGGTTTGTACTTTATAGTTTAGAAATTAGTTTTTTCAGATACATTATTTCATTAATATGTCTGGCAACCCTCTGTAGAATTTTATCCATGTTAGACAGATTTCAGAAGGTGCATTTAGCTGCCTGTTATCTTTTAAGTGGTGGGTATAGGAAGTACATGAAGTGCTCTTCTTTGGAGAGCAGTTTCTTATTGTCAGTCTTTGCTCTTGCAGGCACAACTCTGTCCTTTTACCCCAAGAGGCTCCCCTTTTGCCAGCTTCTGTCCCTAAACTTTAGTGCACAGAATGCCCTTCTGAATCTCATTTCTGTTGGATGTGACACTGTTAGCAGAATTGTTAGACACTGGGAGGCAGAATTGTATGATTCCTAGGGACCCTGAGCACAGAACCCAGATGAGCCTGCCTGGACTTCTGACCTACAGAACCATGAGGTAATAAACGGATATTGTTTAAAGCCTCTACGTTTGTGGTGACTAGTTATGCAGCAGTAGAAAATGAATATGGCAGGTAGTGTGAAAGTAAGGTTGGGGATGAAGCGGGCGGTGGAGGACCCAGGCAGTCATAAAGCCTGGGGAATATGTGCCCTCCCCAAACCTGCAAACCCAGGAGACCCCAACGATTGCATCCTCTCCCCCAGATCTCACTCAACATGTCAAGTGCCTGACAACACACCAAAGCACTGTATGAAGCACCGGGGATAAAGTCAAGGTCAGATTCTTGTGACCAGGGGTGACAGTATTGTGATGCAGTGTTATCACATGAGACTAGTAACAGAAAGAACGTACTATGAACCAAAGACACAAGAGGGTAGGGGTAAGCGTACATGAAGTTACACAGAGGTTTTGCCAGTAAAAGGGAGAAATCACGACTCATACTTTATATAAAAACACGAGTCAATGATTTGTTTAACTCATGAATGAGGGAACCGGCAAGGTTTACAACCAGTTTAAAGAATCAACATACATGCCATCAGGGATTTAAACAAAAAAAAGGAAGAGGGATGTTAGGAAGAAAGAGGCAGGGCAGGGAGAATGGGATGAAGCTGTTGTTGAGGTTTTGAAATGATGGAATACAGAGTTTGGTCTTTATTCTCTATGTGTGAAGGTCTTTTGAATGGAAGTTAGAGAGTCATAGACCTGTTTTAGAAAGATGATTGACATCTACATAAAGGATGGCTTGGAAGAGAGAGTGAGACCAGGTAAGATGCTGTTACTCTTGTCCATATGGGAGGTAAGATGTTTTTGGTCCAGTTTTCTTAGGGACACCTATTTAATGAGGCATCTTTGGAAGGGCACTGTTTACATATATCTGCCCCTTAAGCTGGATGAATAGATAGTGGGATTTGGGATTCAGAGGCTGGAGCATGAAATGTAGTCAGCTATTTTCATATTCTCATGCCACTCTTAGTATAGTTAATCTTTTATAGAGCTTTTGATTGAAGAGAAGCTCAGAATGTACCGGTGTGATCCTGTTGACTTTCAGGTTCCCAACCCATGGCCATAGGCAAAGTAACACCTATACTTCCAGAGAAAGCTAAAAGTATCAGGTCTGTGTACAGATCTCAATAGTATGATCTAATAAGCTAGTACAGAGGTTTCTGTTTCTGTCAAAAACATTCATGGGGCTTCCCTGGTGGCGCAGTGGTTGAGAGCCCGCCTGCCGATGCAGGGGACATGGGTTTGTGCCCCGGTCTGGGAAGATCCCACATGCCGCGGAGCGGCTGGGCCTGTGAGCCATGGCCGCTGAGCCTGTGCGTCCGGAGCCTGTGCTCCGCAACAGGAGAGACCCCAGCTGTGAGAGCCCCGCGTACCGCAAAAAAAAAAAAAAAAAAATCATGTACCTAGCTATATTTTGATAAGGAGTTTGACTGTTTACTGTAAGAAATTGTAAATGTTTATGCAAGTAAGTGGTAATCTTGTTATTTAGCAGTGTAGCTTTATTAGAAAACTAGTGGTAGCCCTTTTAAAAATAACTTTTGATTATGAAATTTCAAACACAAATCAATGTGCAGAGTTAGTATAGTGAATCACCATGTACCCATCACTCAGAATCAATCATTATCAGTTCATGGCCAATCTAATTTTTTCTCATATACCTTCCCATTTTCCTACCTTCCCTGGATATTTTGAGACAAATCCTATTCATCTTATTCTAAGGGCATCTTGCCCAACAACCATAAGGTAATGGCAGTCTTTTTTAAAAAGCTGTGAGTGAGAATAAGGTGCAGACTTTTGGATGGGTTTACATTTGGTAAATTTGTTAATATTTGCTTTCAGTGAACTTGAGCAATAACGTCATAGTATGGCTGTTAAACACTTCATGCACAAGAAGGTCTTGGAATTGTGTCTCAACCCCTCTGCACTCCTCACTGCCCACAGGCTTCCCTTTCACTGGTCTTCCTCCCTCCAAAAGGCTCTAGAGTTGGCTGTTCATCAGGAGAGTGATTCTGTAATCTCAGGATGCCAAAACTGAACACACCCAGCTCATTTCTGTATCAATTTGATGTGAATATGTATTGTAAAGTGAATATGGTTACTTATATGAATAATATAAGGTACAGCTCTATTTTAAATATCTTTTAAAAACTACAGGTAGTGCTTTGACATTCTGTATTAGTTTTTTAGGGCTGCCTTAACAAAGTACCACAGACTGGATGGCTTAAACAGCAGACATTTATTGCCTCGCAGTTCTGAAGGATAGAAATCTGAGGTCAAGGTTTTGGCAGGGTTGGTGCCTTGTGAAGGCTGTGAGAGAGAATCTGTTGTAGGCCTCTGGCCTGGTTTCTGGTGGTTTACTGACAATCCTTGGTGTTCCTTGGCTTGCAAAAGTGCCGATCTCTGCCTACATCTTCACATGGCCTTCTCCTGTGTGCGAGTCTATGTCCAAATCCCCCCTTTTGATGAGAACATCATTCATGTTGGATTAGTGACATTGGTCCCACTCCAGGATGACCTCACCTTAACTAAGTACATCTACAATACAATGACCCCATCTCCAAGTAAGGTCATATTCTGAAATGAGTTAGGGGGACACAGTTCAACACACTACACATTCTTACAGTCGAGAAGTTTTTCTTTATGTCTAACTAAGCAATTCGTTTGTTCAAATCAGGTCCCATTTCTTTCCCTCCTAATTAGAGAAAGTAGGCCTGATTCTGCTCCTTACCTGTGGCAGAGAAGGTGAACCCGTCTTTCTATCCCATTTTGCTCCCACAAAGGAGCAAGAAGAATGATGAATATAACCTGACAAACATTCATTAGGCCGCCTTCTTTTGGATGAGTTTATTATGTCTTAAAGCAGGATCCAGGCCTGCACATTCTCTTTCCCTTGCACTTCAAGCTGTCATCCTGAAAACAGACCAGCCACGGGTCTGCTCTTCCTCCTGGTGAGGGCAGTTTGGGCCAGCTGCACTGCTAGAAGTTAGAGCTCCTAGGCCCAAGGGCGGCCAGCTCATGCCCTCCCTGATGCATGCCTTCACATCACAGTGTTAGCGGAGGGACTCAGAAGCTCCTGACAGGCACCACAGCTTTGGGGCCTGAGCCTCATGCCTCCCAGTCACACTGCACTGGGGATGGGGGAGGGGTGGTGTTTATCAGGGCCTCTCCTGCCAGTACTGACCCCTGGCCCAGGTGAGTGTGCTTCAGCCTGGGCTTTCTCTCAGATAATGGTGACATCTTACACTTAGGGCTTGGGAGTCAAATGGGCAGATTCAGGGGAGAAGACGTAGGATGCCCCCCTTTAGCCTTAAATATGAGCCCTATGCTCAACCTCATGTTTTGCCCCCTTATTGAAGTTTCCTGGGCACTTGATCAAATGTTAGGAAAGCTGGTCTATTGTTTCCCTGTGGCTCTTGTTTTTCTTGTATGCACCTCTGATACAAGCAATTCAGTGATATGTTAAGTCTGTTGGCATCTTCCCCTTTTCATCCCCCATAATTCACTGCTGGAAAGAAGCAGAATCATTCTCCACCAAGAAGAGCACTACTCTCCAGTATTCAGCCGAAGGTTCCTGCCACTTCCTCATTGGAGCCATTGCTTCCTGTTCTCTGCAGCGAGACTTTCAAACCCCTGACCTCCATTCCTAGCTTTTGATAACTGCCTCTGCTCTTTGATTTGTGATTCCAAGGGGCACTTTCCATGATTCACTGATTTTAGATTCCCACTTAACTCTCACCTCTGAACACTCTGTCTCTGATGCTCTGTGCAGCTTGGGAAAGCCTTTAACTTTGAGAAACTCAGCTGTCAGGCCAGCCCCCCTTCTCTTTAAGCCAGGGCAGAGGGATGTGGAGCCTCTGCTATAGACTTCCATACTGAGTCTTTTGACACCAGGAAAAAATAGGTGATAGAGAAGCTATGTCTACACCATATAGAATGACAATGTCCAGTTTCCAGCACTCACGGTTCAGCTGGCAAGAGGGGCAGGCGGACCCACCAACACTGCACTCACAAATGACCATCGATCAAAGTCTTTTCCACACCACTGTTACTCCCATATTCTGAGAGATGATATCAACTTTTTCTAACACCTTCCCACAGTGTTATACCTATACAATATTATTTAGCACCAAACTCATTGATCCACCTGCTTCCTGGACACTTCCTCCCAGGTGTCCTATAGGCCTTTCAGATTTAGTGTTCTGAACCTGAACTTGTTATCTTCCCCCATAAACCTGCTCTTCCATCTGTGTTGTCCATCACAGTGATGGACATCACCACTTCTCCAGTGGTCCAAGGCAGACATGGGGAGTATCTTCAACACTTACCCCTTCTGCACCCCCTTCATCATGCACATTCATCCCCTCTCATCTCTTTCCTGGATTACATGCTCCTTACTGGCTTTTCTCCCCCTGCTTCTGTACTTATACTACGGTGATCCTTTTACAATAAGCCAACTTGTTCATGACCTGGATTAACGATCAAACAAATAAATACTGCTTACCAGGTCCTTTATGATCCAGTCTGTGCTTTTCTCTGTAGCTTTCATAGTTCATCACCCTCCGCTTGAATCTTTAATCAAACAGCTTGTTTTCTTTTCCTGGAACCCATCATGACTTTCCATATGCTATTCCCTTTACTGGAATAGTCTTCTCTCCAACATCCTTTAAAATGTCTAACTTCTACTCTCCCAGTTCTACTCTCACTATAAGACCTTGGGCAACTTTATTTAAGTTAGTTGTGCTTCAGTTTCCTCATTTGTAAAATGGGGATAATAATTATACCTACTTCATGGGTGTCAGAAGACCTAAGTGAAGTAAATGAGTTTAAGACCTTAGGACTTAGACTGAAGCATGGAAGGCACTCAGTAAATGTTAGTTACTACTACTACTACTACTACTACTACTACTACTACTACTTGTTGGATTCAGTTTGTATGTCACTCCATCCAGACCTGGGCAATCTCAGTAAGATGACCCTCATAAATACTTCCAGGAACCAGTCACTCTGCATTGTAATTGCCCGTTCATTTGTCTGTTTTCTCCTCTCCCCACCGCCTACACACACACACACACACACACACACACACACACAATTTCCTCCAAGGTAGCCTGTGAGCCTTGGCAGGAACCATAACTGTCATTTTTACTGTGGTGTTCTGTATTCCTAGTACAAGCCCCAACTTTTTGGTTGACTAAAAGAATATGGATGAAACATGATTCCAATGTGGTATTGCTATCCGTTCTGCTAATTCTCCACTTCCTGGACCAGATTTGAAGTGCTTGAGCCCTCATCAAGGGTGGATTTGTGGGTATCTATAACCTTGCTAAGATCAGGAAGTATTATTAACAAAGTATGGCCTTCCTGGTGTGCCCACCCAGCTTAGGTACATCATGACTCCAATTAGCCTTGGCAACACCCTAGCAACTAATAAACTGAATCCTGTATGTCCTACTGGAGAGCAGAAGCTAATTAGACAAGATTGTAATTTATTTGATTTTGGCATTTGTCTGGGAGACCCAGACTAATTGCAGTAGCTATAGCCACTACCTTTGAAATGATGTGGGTCCCAGCCTGCCCATTGATGGTACTCACTTGTAAATTCATACAAACTCAGTGGCATGGCAAATGTGTAATACCTACATCTCCCAGGGGAAAGGTGCTAATTTGTAGTGTTTGTTCATTGCCATGGTGTAAGCAGTCCTACCTTAGTTGATGTCAACCTGATGTTGCAAAATTCTTGAAAATGTAGTAAAAACTTTTTGCAAGCCTTACAAGCTGGCTCCAGTACACCAGTCTGGATGGGTGGGTAGAGGGACTATGTGAACTCTATTTCCATGAATAAATATTCATCGTGACTGGGAAAAAAAATCTGAGAGAACGTGGTGATTTCTGAGACTGGCCTGGCTCAGACGATCTCTAGGCTTTCTCTTGGCATTTGTGCACCTCAGCAAGTAGGGCTGTCATCCTGCAAGCCAGGCCTGATGCTTTCCCTCCCAGGGGGAAGGTGTGGCAGACAGAATAATGAGCCACCCCCCTCCCCCCGACACACAGTGTCCATGTCCTAATCTGTGCAATCTATGAATATGTAACCTCACATGGCAACGGGGAGTTAAGAGGGCAGATGGAATTAAAGCTGGTAATCAATTGACTTTAGAATAGGGAGATTATCCTGGATTATCTATGGGGACCAATGTAATCTCAAGGGTCCGTAAAAGTAGAAGAGAAAGGCAGAAGAAAGAGAAACAGAGGGGTGGCAGCATGAGCAGGAATTGGCCCAGTGTCCCTAGCTTTGAAGATAGAGGAAGGGCCCACAAGTGAAGCACTGTGGACAGCCTCTAGAAGCTGGCAGAGAGGCCAGGAGACAGATTTGCTCCTACTTCCTCCAGGAAGTAACTCAGCCCTGCTGACATCTTGATATCAGCCCAGTGAGACCCATATTGGACTTCCAACCTACAGAACTGTAGTATAATAAGTTTCAAGCAACGCAACGCTATATTTGGGGTAATTTCTTATGGCAGCAATAGGAAACTAATGCAAAGGGGTATCACTATTAAACACTATCAAGGACCCTCTGCACTTGCTAAGGACTTGCTTAACTTTGACTCCGTATCCTGTGGGCTCCAAATCCTTGGCTCTGCAACCTTAACTATGATTCTGCCTTTGGCCCTTTCATCTTAGTCGTACTCCATCTTGCTGGCATTTGAAACCTGACTTGATAGACTGATTGTCTAACTCCGTGCACCCCTGCCCATTTAGCAGGCACCAGTCTGCTCATGAGGCAGAAGGGGATTTAACTAGTGATAGCCCCAACATTGTTTCTTCCCTTTCCATTTCCTCAGTCCCCTCAGCCGCATCCCCAGCACCTAAATCCTGGACAATTACAATAACTCTTCCTCCAACCCATTAGGAAGGTCAGTCCTCCTGAAGAGAAAGAATTAGTATCGGGGCTTCCCTGGCGGCGCAGTGGTTGAGAGTCCGCCTGCCAATGCAGGGGCACGGGTTCGTGCCCCGGTCTGGGAAGATCCCACATGCCGCGGAGCGGCTGGGCCCGTGAGCCATGGCTGCTGGGCCTGCGCGTCCGGAGCCTGTGCTCCGCAACGGGAGAGGCCGCAACAGTGAGAGGCCAGCATACCGCAAAAAACAAACAAACAAAAAGAATTAGTATCACCTGTGCCTCTTGGCTAAAGTACTAACACCTTGGGTTGGGATTCACAACTTCCCATAATTTTGCCCCAATCTACTTTGCTGAAAGTATTTCTCAATATTCCTCTACTGAAGTGTATAGTTCAATCACAATGATACCTAAAGCTGTTTTGCATTTCGCTGCTTCTTAACTCGCATCCAGGCATTCATCTATCTGTTTATCATCTAACAAATATTTACTGATTACTTTTCTAACACCTGTCCTGGGCATGGGAACAAATAAGACCAAAAACAAAAGGGTAAAACTTACAGCCTAATGGAGGATATTGAAATATGCACACAAAAGTTCAGTAACATATGACAGTGAATGATAGGGGTACATGCCAGGTGCCCTGGGAGCTCAGTGGGGGGAGTGGCCTAGCCTTTCTTCTTTGTGATTTCTTCCCCTGTTCAGAAGCAGCTGCACCTTAATGGAAAGGACACTGAGTTTGTGAGCTGGACACCTGGATTTCAGCCCCATTTCTGCAATTAATTCAATTAATTTCTTGATGAATTAGATGAATTGCTGAGTATTTATTCATGAAGAAAAAAATGGGATAGAGAATACTCATAGAATTGTGAGTAGTGAGAGTGAGAATTAAGAGTGCTCTGTAATCTGAAAAGTGTAAAATATATAAGATTCCAGTTTACTTATGAAAGGGATCAGAACATGCCACCCCAAAATATGCCACTTCGGCCTAAGGATTATTTCTGGCTGAAGGCAATTAAGAAGCAGCAAACACAGAAAGAGCTCTTTTCCCTCTATCTGCTCAAATTTCCCTTTGTGAAGGTGTTTCCCCTCCCCTCTCCCATACCAGAAGAATAAGGCTTATCACTGGAGCCAGAAAATCAGCACAGAGATGGGTCTGCACTTACTAAAGTGACCTTTATATTCCATTGGTTTCCCCCAAAATTTACCTTTCCACAATTTACCACACCTAAAACCCAAACCCCCTTCCTTTGTCTTGTCTACAATTTACTGCCCTTTGTTAAAATGTTTTTATAAGCCCCCAGGTATAACCAATTCTTTGTGTCGTCACTTCTTTTCTATGAAGACCTCCACATGCATAAAGTTAAAATATTAGCATCAAATAAAGTTTGGGTGCTTTCTCTCCTCTTAATCTGTCTTTTGGAAGTTTAATTCATGGGCCTCAGGCGTATAACAAGTGAGTAGAGGAAAAGTTTTTTTTTTTTCCCTCCCCTACTCTTATTTAAATAAAACCCATTATTAATGGCCTAGGTCAAATACCATTTTTTTTCCTTCCTTTAAATTTCTTCCCTTAAATTCCTTTAAGTTGCTATTTTTAAGTGCTCATCATAAAGGAACTGCTTTTTCCATAAAACATAAACGTACAACTCAAAGGATAGTTAAGAAATGAACAATCTTGAACCCTTTTTAGAGTAAAAAAACATAACCAGAACTTCAGGAGCCCCGTGTGTACTTCATATAAGCACTTTTCATGAGCTGCCCAATACTGTTGTACTTAATTGTAAGGATTTTGAAGACAGGTATATTAGCCAAGATTCTTATGTTGGAAATGATAAAGACCCAAATTAACCTAGCTTAAACAGCAGACGAAAATTGATTGCACATAAAATCAAATGGTAGGAAGTATGAGAATGGAGCTGGATTTGGGATGACCTAGGATGAAAGCGCTCACTTTCTCTTCTCTCCTTGCTTTCCTTCCTCTCTGCAGGAGAGCTTCACTGTCTCAAGATGGTTCCCCCAGAGCCTCTTGCCTTATAACCTTCAGACCAGAAAAGAGATTCTCTTTCCTTAGCTTGAATTAAAAAGAAAAACCTGCTGGGGAAGGCCTATTGTCTGGCTCACCTGAGTTACAGTCCCACCCCCTGATATCAAGGGAGTGGGGTCTGTTACCAGCAGAAGCTTGGGGCCAGAGAGAGGTGTGGTAACAGAAAACAATAGCCATGACAGAGGGACTGTATCTTGTTCAGTGCCCCAAATGATCATTACATTCTCTAAAGAGGAAGCAATTCTACCTTTAATGTTGCAGGAGTCCTATCATCCTAAGGGAAGGCAAAGAGGAGCATGTTTAGTTTAAAGATACCAGAGGACTGGTGATTTTTGAGGATGGAACAACTTTGTTCCTCAGATTGTCCCTTAGGCCACTGAGCTCAGGTCTCAGTCCAGAGAAGGGTCTTTGTGCCCCAGCACTAATGGCATTTGGGTCCAGATATTGCTTGTGTGTGGGGCTGTCCTGTGCACTGCAGAACGTTTAGCAGCATCCCTAGATCTACCCTCTAGATGCCAGTAGCACCCTCCTTTTCCAGTCATGAAAAACAATACTGTCTCCAGACATTATGCCCCTGGGAGGCAAGATTGCCTTTGTTCTGGAAGAAAGGAGGTATTAAGAAAAAAAAAGTAAGTAAAAGGACAAGAGCTGAGGTCCAAGGGATGAGTGGAGGCAGCACTTACTGCGTCTGCAGCAAAAAGCCTGCCTCTTCTGCTACCAAAGATGTGTGGGGTGAGTCGTCAGAGGTCCTGGGGAAAATACTTCTGAGACAACTTGAAGTGGAGCTGCTGTTCTGTTAGGCAACAGGCTGAAGCTGGAAAAATATTTTTATTTTTGACAGCTACGCGACCTATTTTACCTTTAGGCTGATGTGACCTGGGAAACATTAGCAAAGTTTGAATAAAAAGATAATTTTAATGAATGAAGTTAATTTTTTTTTCTTAATGGCATGCTTGAATTCATACATTACTGCTGTGAGATTAGAATTTTAGAAGCATGAGGAACATTCATCTACATTATACTACTGTAAGATAGTGATGAACTTTCTGTGAAAATTGATCCCACACAGATAGTTCTAAGATTAGAAACCAACATTCTGATGTATCATCAAGTGTTCAATTTAAATTCCATGATAGGTGGCCTAAACATAAGAGAGAGAATTTTCTAAATAGGGTCCCTGAGATGTAATCCTTACATTTAATAGGTTACTCATTACTTTTAAAAGAATTTATATCATTGGAAAGAGCTTCCATTAATTTGTTTCAAAATAATTCTGAGGGACTTCCCTGGTGACCCAGTGGGTAAAACTCTGTGCTCCCAATGCCGGGGGTCCGGGTTTGGTCCCTGATCGTGGAACTAGATCCTGCATGCATGCCGCACCTAAGAGTTTGCATGCTGCAACTAAAAGATCCCACGTGCTGCAATGAAGATCCTGCGTGCCGCAGCTGAGACCCAGCGCAGCCTAAATAAATAAATAAATAATATATATTTTTTTGCGGTATGCGGGCCTCTCACTGTTGTGGCCTCTCCCGTTGCGGAGCACAGGCTCCGGATGCGCAGGCTCAGCGGCCATGGCTCACGGGCCCAGCCGCTCCGCAGCATGTGGGATCTTCCCGGACCGGGGCACTAACCCGTGTCCCCTGCATCAGCAGGCGGACTCTCAACCACTGTGCCACCAGGGAAGCCCTAAATAAATATTTTTAAAAACTCTCAAATCATGTTGAAATAGGGAAATAAAATAGTGTGAAAGGGCAGTGGAATCAGGTAAATATTTAAAAAAATAATAATTCTGATTCTGCCTGAAATATGTTTTGAAACAGTTAAAGGGCAGCAGAGGCGATAATAAAAGGAAATGAAATTCTTTAGTCATGTCTCCATTTAAAAGTTGGCGGTAATGAGCAGTTATTGTTTGTGCTTGCACAGCATCCCTTGCCTTTTATTGAGGTAAGAGAACTTCACTGCTTTCCTTTTGGGAACTACTTCTTTCCCATTCCACTCCGTACGGTCAAACCCATCCCCACCACAGCCTCTCCACCACAAACCACATAGTGATGGGCTTAGGACCTGGACTGGGCCAATTAGTCTCTCCTGGGAATTTGAATCTTGGATGGAATGACATTATTTGGGTTTCTGGTCTTTCAAAGCTTGGCCATTTGGATTTTCCCTGCCAGTCCTTCTATTTGCTGAGTCACCAGTATCCTTCCAATAAAGTTCATTCTTGCTTAAGTGATCCAGAATCAGTGTCTGCAACTTATAACAGAATCCAAAGAACTGTGACTGATACAGGAGACTCTGAGCAAAATATGGTGACTGGTTTGTCACTATGGCTATAAGAGAAAGGGAGAGGGTCAGGAAAGAGTACGGAAACAGAGTTGAAAGGGAGAAATCTTGGAGAAATATGTTCACCAAGTATTGGAAATATACAGTTGATTTATATATGTTTGTTTGTTTTTAATCTTCTATCCATACCAGGCTTATATGCAGGTATAGTTATGTAGTTGGCCAGTGTGGCCTGATTAATGTCAGGATTCCCTGACAGCTTGATATTCACCCATTTCCACCGGAGCCAGTAAAATGGAAAAACATTCTATTACGTACACATCTCCCTTCTTCCCTCCCTCTCTTCCTCTGCTTTTACACAAACTAGATCATATTATCCCTATTGATCTTCAACTTGCTTTTTTACACTTAGTGATATATCTTTGACATCAGTGTGTAAAGATCTAGTAAGTTTTTTTTTTAGTGGCCACTTAGTATCCTAATAATTTGACTTGTCCCCAAATGATGGACTCTAGTTCTCTCCACCCCACTCCCTCCCTCTCCTTCTCTCTTTTTTCCCTCTCCCTCTCCCTCTTTCTTTGGATATGACCAAGCTATCATGAACATTCTTTTACATAATTTTTTGCACTTTTTTAAAAATTATTTTTTATTGGAGTATAGTTGATTTACAAATGTTGTGTTAGTTTCTGCTGTACAGCAAAGTGAATCAGTTATACATATACATATATCTACTCTTTTTTAGATTCTTTTCCCATATAGGTCATTACAGAGTACTGAGTAGAGTTCCTTGTGCTATACAGTAGGCTCTTATTAGTTATACATTTTTGAAAAGATTTTATATTTATTTATTTATTCTGGCTGAGCTGGGTCTTAGTTGTGGCATGCAGGATCTTTGTTGTGGCATGCAACATCTTTTAGTTGTGGCATGCGGACTTCTTAGTTTCGGCATGCAAACTCTTAGTTTCGGCATGCGAACTCTTATTTGCGGCAGGCATGCAGGATCTAGTTCTCTGACCAGGGATCGAACCCGGGCCCCCTGCATTGGGAGCATGGAGTCTTACCTACTGGACCTCCAGGGAAGTCCCTAGTTATCTATTTTATATACAGTAGTGCGTATATGTCAATCCCAATCTCCCAATTTATCCCTCCCCGCCTTCGCCCTTGATAATCATAAGCTTGTTTTCTACATCTGTGACTCTATTTCTGTTTTGTAAATAAGTTCATTTGTACCATTTTTTTTTAGATTCCACATATAAGCGATATCATATGATATTTGTCTTTGACTTACTTCACTCAGTATGACTATCTCTAGGTCTATCCATGTTGCTGCAGATGGCATTATTTTGTTCCTTTTTATGGCTGAGTAATATTCCATTGTATATATATGTGCCACATCTTCTTTATCCATTCATCTGTTGATGGAACATTTAGGTTGTTTCCATGTCCTGGTTATTGTAAATAGTGCTGCAATGAACACTGGGGTGCATGTATCTTTTTGAATTATGGTTTTCTCAGGGTATATGCCCAGTAGTGGGATTGCTGGGTCATATGGTAGCTCTATTTTTAGTTTTTTAAAGAACCTCCATACTGTTCTCCACAGTGGCTGTATCAATTTACATTCCCACCAACAGTGCAAGAGGGTTCCCTTTTCTCAGCACTCTCTCCAGCATTTATTGTTTGTAGATTTTTTGATGATGGCTATTCTGACCAGTGTGAGGTGATACCTCATTATAGTTTTGATTTTCATTTCTCTAATGATTAGTGATGTTGAGCATCTTTCCACGTGCCTATTGGCCATCTGTATGTTTTCTTTGGAGAAATGTCTATTTAGAACTTCTGCCCATTTTTTGATTTGGTTTTGTTTTTTGTTAGAGGTAACTGCTAGAGGAGGTCATCGAGAGGATGTGACCACTGGTTAACCCCTGAGATGGACTCAGGCAACTGAAGGCTCCTCACCCCCTCCCTCATCCTTGGAATATATGTTCTGCTGACCTTTCCCACAGTGGTTGCTGTTCCAAGGACATAGTCTTGAGAGAATAAAGTGTTGATGAGACTGTCTGGATGACATATGTGGCTGAACCCCGTTAAGGCCTCTATATAAACTTTGAAGATTCTGGAGGGCAGGTGCAGAGATCTACTCTTGTGTAAGTTCCCTTGCTTATTAAACCACCCACCTGCCAGTCTGGAGTGGAATGCCTCTTTCTTCTGTCTCTCCTTGCCCTCTGTGTATAAGGGCCAGTTTGCAAATCAACAGTAACCCTAGAAGTGGAATTGCTGTACAAAGAGGAATGTGCATTTTTATTTTAAAAGTGTAAATACTGACAAGTTGTCATCCAAAGTGTTTGTAACCACTTGTATTCTCATTAATTCTTATTTACCCATATTCTAATGCTGGGTATTATAATCTTTTTACAACTTTGCCAATCTGATACATGAAAAAATTCAATTTATTGAAAAAGTTGCCTTACCCTAATAAAGACTAAGAATCTCTTTTGTATTTTGCTTGTACGTATTAGTAGAGCAATTAAAACATTCTGTCTTGTGGGTAAGGACTATTTTCTATTCAGTACAGTAAATATTTTCTAAGCATCCATTATGTGTCTACTTGATTAGACTGAATTAGACAGAAAACAACATAAACAACAACAGTGTTCGGTACCAGATAATGTGACAGAGAATCTAAACATCAAAAATATTACTGGTAAAAGATCTTCCCATGGCATTACTAGTTTTTTTTTTTCGGTACGCGGGCCTCTCACTGTTGTGGCCTCTCCCGTTGCGGAGCACAGGCTCCGGACGCGCAGGCTCAGCGGCTATGGCTCACGGGCCCAGCCGCTCCGCGGCATGTGGGGTCTTCCCGGACCGGGGCCCTGCATCGACAGGCGGACTCTCAACCGCTGCGCCACCAGGGAAGCCCGGCATTACTAGTTTTGAGTGACACTAGCTCCTGATGAGCAGAATGAATTAGCTACAAAATGTACCCTACAGGTAATTGAATAAATTGAGGTGTTAGCTAGAGGTATTTTGTATTTTCCACTTGAAAACTGGAGAATATCAGCCAAAAAAAATCAATTTTGGTTTTGTCATAATTAATAATGATCCGTTTTCTCTGGAAGTCCAGTAATTAGAAATTTGGCTCCGCGATTCCTTAACGTCACTACTGGTTTGTGACAGAAAACCATGACACTGGCATTAAGAAGGATGCTTAACTCCTCATTTGATATGGGACAAGGCAGCTATGACAGGTGTTTGTTCTGGAATTGAAGCTTATCTCTCATATCACTAGACTGAAACAGGGAAAATGTCTATTTATTGACAACTGAAGCCCTGCACTGATCAAACTGTGCAACACATTCTAAGAGCTCAAAAAAAATTGTTTTTGTTGAACAAATAACTAGTATTCCAAAGCATAGCTTTTGTGAAGCATTGTTTTAAACTATTTTCTTAACAAAGAGACCATATACAATGGTGCCCAAGAGAGAAATAGTGCCTAAAATCTACTTGCTCCTCTACTAACAGTATATTGGAAAACAGCTTGGGTTGAATTTTTATGGCTATCTAACAAATACGGAGTCTTTTATTTCAGAGAAATAAAAGGCTTTCTTTTTTGTTTTTTTTTTTTTTGCGGTACGCGGGCCTCTCACTGTTGTGGCCTTTCCTGTTGCGGAGCACGGGCTCCGGACACGCAGGCTCAGCGGCCATGGCTCATGGGCCTAGCCGCTCAGCGGCATGTGGGATCTTCCCAGACCGGAGCACGAACCCATGTCCCTTGCATCGGCAGGCAGACTCTCAACCACTGCACCACCAGGGAAGCCCAAGTCTTTCTTAATTAAAATAAAACTATGCTTTAAATCAATCTTAAGGAGTCATACAGGGAAAAAATTGCCTCTCTGAACTAGACATTTTACTAGACATTTAATGTATATTTTCTTATGTAATCCTCAGTATCTATGTGTCAGCAATATTTATTGAGCCCCTAATATGTGACAGGCATTGTGCTAGCTTGTAGGAATACAATGATGAACAAGACAGACCCAGCTTGGGCAGTAAGAAATCCTTCCATAGTCACACAGTTGGTGAGTTGGTGGCATATTTTTTTCTGTGTAAATACTGTTATTTTCTTTGCTTTTCTATTTGTTTTTGATAAATAGCTTCTGTTTATTCTAAACAAACAGATAATCTAATCCTTATAGATGGGGTTTAAAGTTTTAAGTACTTCACTTTAGTGACAAATACTTTATGAATCTTAAGGGAATGTTTTATTTATTGACACCAAGTCATTGTCAGTATTTTGGGTTCAAACATTCTTCGACATTTGATCTTCTGGTATAAAACAACACCTAATAAAAATATAAAACTGCTTATGAAAAATTCTAGAAAATGACACTGCACTTAATGTTTGTAGTCAGGTGTTTGTCATTCTTTTCCCTGTGCCTATCTTGGTGTCCAGACTTCTAGACAAGTAGGACCGAGGGTCTAAAGTTCAAATACCAAGACCATGGGAATGAAGCACTGAAAGCCAGATGGGCCCCAAGGGAGTGGGTGAGGGGGGGACAGGGCCAGAAAACTTGTGGGTCTGAAAGTGGAAAACATGCTGAACTACTGATTTGAGACTAATGAGAATGTTAGGGACACCTGAAATAGATCAGGGCACTGTTCCTAGCCCAACTGTGGAAGAACACACCTGCAAGAGAAGGGACTTGACATTCTGTGAAATTCCATCTTCCTAGTACTTTAAACCCCGAACTCCTACAAAACACAGCTTACTCCAATTTAGAGTTTCATTTCATGTTTACCAGGTTGCATAACTCCACATCGGACCAAGGTTTTCAATTCAAAAGTGAAATATGTAATATTTTCACCTATCAAAATTATTCACTTTGCTTAGGTTTGCGTTTCTAAGGATGTTTTACACGGGAATGACAGGAATGACCCGCAAGTGACACGAGTGGGCCAGGCCCCGAAATTTAATGGTGGTATTCTGGGGTTGTTGTCTGTTTGCAGTTTTGATGCTGAGTTAGCTGCAACCAAATACTCTTCCTCATTCCTCAGATTCAGGGCTTCCATCATCCATCCCTGGAGATCCCTTGTCATTTCTTAAGGTTACCAGAAAGCCGTTTTCGACAGTACCATAAAGTATGCTATCCTAAGGAGGGCCACGACATCGGTCCTGTAAAGGGGCCACTAAGAATAGGAGCAATTTGAACTTTACAAGTTATTTGGGTCGTGGGAGGGAAGCAGAGAGCCAGAGCCCGCCGTCACACCAAGTTAGGGTCACGGCGTCTGTTCCCGCAGGTCGCTCTCCAGCCCTGGGAGGCAGTCTGGGAACAGGCGGGCTGGGTCCCAGGATCTCGGTCGTCACAGGAGGAGCCGCAGCTGAGGCTGCAGGCGGTGCAAGCGATCCAGCGGCCAGCAGCGCAAGTGCTGGAGAGCAAAAGACGACCGTCGTGGAGGAGGCCGACTTCCGGGGAGAGCGGGCGCGCGCGCTTGCGCGCCGTCGGGAGCGGGACGGGGGTGTCCGGCGTGCGCGCCTCCCCGGCGGCGGGGGCGGGGATGGGACGCGCGCGCTCGCCGGCGGAGGGGGCGGGGTGTGCGTGCGCGCTGGCTCGCCGGAGGCGGGAGGGGGCGGAGCCCTTCGCTGTGTGAGCCCGCGCGGTTCCGGCGAGGTGCGTGTCCTGGCTGACGCTGTTGCCTAGAGCAGAGCGAGCTGGACGCGCCACCCGCGGGGCTGGCAGCTGCTTTCATTTACTAGGAGACACTGTTTCCCTGCGGGAGAGTCCGGGAGCGCGCAGACACACACACGCTCACTGATACACTCTCGCACACACGTTCACGGACACACACATACACACGCGCACACACGCGCTAGCGCGCTCGCTCTTCACAACTGCATCCCCAAACCGGCAGAGAGAAGCTACTGCGGTTTCTCTTAACCTCCGCGTCGTCGGGCGAAGCAGGGCCATTGTGCATCAGGGAAAGCCCGGTGCCTGCGCTGCCGCCTCGGGTACGTAACCCCGGAGACCGCTCACCCCCTCGGGTAAGCTAGTCTCTCTCTCCTTGTAACCTGTTCGCGGTTGGTGCCTGCAGACCGGAGGGAGAGGGTGGGAGGCTGCTGGTGAGCCAGTGGGGGCGAGACCGGAGTTGAAATTTCAGGGGCATGCAGCCTCTAGCAGCGTCGTCTAGCGGGAGCAATTACTATTCCCGGTTACTTATTCTACCCAGCCCTGGAGTTGCTCCCCCTTTTCTCCCCTTCCTCGTAGCCCAAGATGTACTTTGCTCCTTGGTTGCCAAGGAGACTTGCTTAAACATCAGCCTTGGGGCGTCTGTTGAAAGAACTGGTTTCTTAAATGATGCTGTTATTTATCTTGATTTTTAAAAGTGAAATGCACACTGAGGACCTTGTGGTAATTTGGCATTCGTTAATCTGTATTCAGGCGACGGTTTCATTCAACTTCAAGAAAAGCGGTAATTGCACTGTATGGAGTGCTTTAAAAAGGATTCGTCAGATGGATTTTTCAACGGATTGAGTCTTGAATCATAAATTACTCCCATTTTGGTGATCTTATAAAGAACGCTGATTCCAATTAAAATCCCTTCTTCCCCTCTCTTTCCACAGTATATTTTGCAGTTCACTCAGGCGTGATTGTCTTAACATTAAAAGCAGAAGATGAATTAATTATGGTTCCCCACAGAAGGATGATCTTCTGTTGTAAAATGACCAGAACAGGAATACATATGTGAATTCCTAACGTAAGGAGATAGCTTTCATAGCATACATCTTTGTTAACATTTCTGTATCCACTGCATCACTCTTTGAGTGCAGTTTTTTGCACCTCTGCCCATTTCTGAGAAGGTTCTGTCTTCTTTCAAGTATCTTATTGATTTTTGATGTATATCTATATGTAGGTAGATATAGATATAAAATGTGTGCCATAGCTTAATACACCAGATTCTAAGCTTTTAGAGCTTATATTAAAATGCAGAGAGGAAGGAAGCCCAGCTTTCTAGATCCTGTTGGTTTTTTTCTGATAGATTGGATCCTTTACTGGAGCGCTGTTGAGGCCCAAGAGGAGGTCTGTCTCACAGGAACCCCTAGGAACTGGGCTGTCAGTTTCACCTTTAGGCCTCAGGCACCTGATGGGTGAACTTATCACACAGCACTTGGAGAGATCTGCAGTCCAGTAATTACACTCTGCACTAACTTCATACCTTCATTACAAACAGAAATGGCCTAGTAAAGACCCACTGGCATTCAACAGTTCATTTTGTTTTCCTTTGATATTTGTTCCTTTTTTCTACCTTTTATTAAGTGAGGTCAGGAAATATGTCAAATTGTTTTTATTTAGATTTTAAACTGTGTCATACAGAGTGTAATTATAGGAGGAAGAAGGGAAGCGATCATAACTGAGGTAGGTGGAGGGGATTTGTGCTACTGACGGTGGGCAGGTGCTGTGAAATGAATAAGATGACAAACATTTTATATTCCAGTTTACAAAGTACTTTCTGTACACTTCTTTTTAATCCCCATAACAACTTTGTGAGGTTAAGGAAGTATCTTCAGTTTAAAGCTGAGGGACCTAGACTCAGAGCTTGCTCAAGGTCACAGAGCTAGTGAATGGGAAAGCCCTTTTTGGATCCAGGCTCTTTGCCTTTTAAAAAATCCTGTGTCTGCTTGTCCAGTGTGTGCAGGGGTCTGACAGGCAAGGTAAGGGACTGGAGCAGGCCCAGTGGGAAACACGTGGGAGAGAGGTGGTGTGGATTATGGCTGGAACATGCAAACCACTGTAAAGGGGCAGCTCCTACTTGCCTGTTGCTGGTTGTTGCCACCCTGGCTTTAAAAGGTTCTCTTTTTTTCAAGAAAAAAAGAAACTTCCAGATTTTTAAATTTGAAGTGTCTTTAATTTAAAAAACTGTAAGGACCACATTAAAAATGTATCTGGGCCACGAGTGGCCTGGGGCCTACCAGTTTGCAATCCATAACTAGTGAGGTCTCATTCAATTCTAAACTGTTTTTCTCTAACAATACTGATGTAAACAAATACATCCATCATTATGAGAGTGATTGGGAGTTTTCTGATTTTGATATTAAAATCTCTAACAGACATGCTCAACATCCAATAAACAGGTCCAGGTTTGTTCCTGAGGGTTCCTAGGTCTCTTTCTCACATCTCAGAGAAAATGAAAGAGCATGAAGTGCTCCAAAAGCGGAATTTTTGAATCTGGTGAAGCAAAAGCATTTATAGTTTAAAACTTTTCATGCTCGTAACAATTTGTTCTGCGCATAGGACTAAGAAGTGTAGGAAAAGTCAGTCGGGTACCTATCATTGCAGGAAGAGGTAGAATAGAAAGTTGGTCAGAAAAAAGGAGCATCCTGAACCTTTCAATGAAAAGTTCCTATTAAGGCTTTAGGTAATTAGTTAAAACCTACCACAGAATAGAAACAAAAATGTAACTGGAAACTCAAAGGGACGTTCGATTCCAGGACCCTGGCAGAGAAAATACTCTACTCCTTAAGTAATCTTGTAATGAAGCAAATATTTTTGAGAGGCTGCCACTTTCTCATATGTCTACTAAACTACAAAGACGTCAGTAGACTTCACTGAAGCAGAGCTGGTGGTCAGAAAGGAGTGTTATTTTATTTACATCATTTCTTTTGTGGATCCAAATAGGTCTCATTAAAAAAGAAAGAACCAACACTTGGACAGACGCTTCTAATAGTTCTGTTATTCTAAAATCATCCTCTGGAAGGAGGCTTTAGTGATAAATAAGTAAATTTCAGTTTTCAATTCCTGGAAATGTGTCGCACATCTAATAAAAGAGCCATGAAGATGTTAGTCAATACTAATATAACAAAGTCCTGGCTGGGTGTTGTGGAGATAACATCTCTACCCTTAAGGATTCAAAGCAAACAAACATATTGCTCCTGGCAGCTTCTACTTTTCCAGCCCCTTCTACCTGCAAGCTGCTTTCCATATTGTCTTCACAACATCCCTATAAAGTGAGCATGTTATTTCCATTTGACAGATGAAGAATCCAAGATTACGTGATGTTAAACTGGACCAGTGAAAGAAAACTTTAAACCTCAGCAGCTCTTCTCACTTCATACCCACTCTTCTCTGTCAGTTACCTAGTGGAGGTTATAGACATGTATATAATTGTGATTTTGAGGCAGTTGTGTGTTAAATGCTACGACAGAGATACAAAATCCCACAGAAACACAGATACAAGAAAAAAATTAAAAAAATATTCTGACTGTGGAGGTCAGGTAAATCCTGTGTAGGAGTATTAATGCTGGACCTCGATCGAAAGATGGAAGGTTCTGCCAGACAGTCAGTTGGAACTGTGAGCTGAGAGGATAATGTACATGATCTCTTATATTGATGAGTTCATCATTGTAGCTGAAGGGATGACACAGGCTGTGGGAATGATCTCCAATTGGAGTGCAGCAAGAAGAAGGAACTGGGGATGTAAGGAGGGGGTGGAGGAAGACAAGTTGGTGGAGGAGACCAAGAGGGCAGTTGTAGACATAGAGGAGAATCCAGAGAGTGTAGTGCTGATTCTTCTAAAAGACTGAACATAAGGCAAAGGATGAACCAAGTATTAAGTTCTCTATACAGAGTCTGGTACACAATAAATACCCATTAACTGTTATGGCGTGTCTGTATTCTTAACATCTAACAACTGGCACATAATTTCCTCTCGTGTTATCACTTTTCTGTGGAAAGAAAGCATGTATAGATATTTTACATGAATGCAATTAGAGTGGACAAATACCTGGATTTTTAGCAATGGGAAAGAGATTGTGAAAATTAGATGAGAAAAGAACATATCAGTGTAAACATTTTCTTTTCGTAGGGTCACAGGCTTGGAGGTTAGGGAGGCTCTTGCAGATAGAGATTTTAATGTTAGATACACCTTTGATGAAGTCTCTTATCTGTGGGATAAGTGAGGAGATATGTATGCTGTGTGTTAGCTGTTTGGAAATCTACACTCACACCCAGAGAGAAGCCTTTAGTAACAGATAAATGTCCTCTACTCTTGATCCTGATTGGGTCAACTTTTAGTTTCCTGGGTGGAAATATGAAATAAAAAATGTGACAAGTAAGTGGAAGTTAGACTTGGATTCAAGTACTAGATTTGGAATGACTGGGTGGGAGAACTGCCTGTGAGAATCATGGGCACAAGATAACAGGATGAAATAAAATAGAAAACATGACAGCCAGCTAGAGTCTAGCACCGAGGACATTTGGCATGACAGGAGTTCGCTTTGAAGTTGGAGGGATTTTAATTCCCATCAAGTACAGCATAAGCCAATGTGATGATTTGCTCTTCACAGATATATTTGGCAAGTAATGGAAAATATTATGAACACGTGATGTTAGGAGCCCTTCTTTCTTATTAAACAGAGCTTTTGATGACAGTGGAGATAGACCTGGTTTTGTCTCTGTGTCAGGCAGTGCCTTACTCCCCCCCTTCCTTCCTTCTGTATCTGGTTCCCATTATCTCAGAATTTCTTCCAGTTTGGAGAGTAGAACTTGAGAATTGATCCCAGAACATCTTGCTTTCCCACTTATTGGGAATAAATAGATGAAATTCGTTTTGTTCATCTTTTCCCTGGTTCTGTGATTCTGATAGGGTCCTTCATGCTCACACCCTTCTTGCTGAGATCTTTACCTAAGAGGTGGAAGAAGCACTCAACTTTCTTCATACTTCTTTTGCTCTTGCCATGTTTCATATGCACATTGTGATGCACTAATGCATTTAATTTAACTTGATTTAGACATACGGCGCTATAAATTTCGATGAGATTTTAAGAAGAACTATGTATAAAAAAATAACAGTTGCAAACCTGACTTGGAGTCAGATTAATTCCACATATGGTGAAAGCACTGAAAGCTGTAAATTTGTCTAAAAGAGTTTTACAAGGTTGGAATTAACTGACTGATAAGATGATTTTTAAATGAAGAAGGAAAATCTTTGGCAGTTTTCGTAGACTCTTGACTTTCTCCTACATGTTTGTTTGAGGTATAATATAGTCTACTTTCCATGCCAGATGAGCTAGTTCCAGTTACTTAGAAGCAGGACTTTTCTATAATCCCCCTACTCCCCAGCACAGCCTGTTTGGCATACAGGATATTGTTCGAATAAGTAGTCCCATCCAAGCTCATCGCTTCAGTGGGAACACAGTCAATGCTAATGGGACAGGTGCCAAGAGCAGTGGAGGAGGCATTTTGCAATTTTTTATGACACAAGTTCTGGTGCCTCATTTTTAAATCATTCCTTAGAAGCCTTATTATTTATAAGTTTTAGTTCTTCCAGTTCTTGCACGTTGTGTGCACGGTAGCGTGGCACAGCCTTGGAGCCTGGATTTGAATGCTAAACCTGACACTTCTTGGCGGTGTGATCTTGGTACTGGCTCTGGAATTGAGCTAACATATCTCCCCTCAGTCTCATTTTCCTCATCTGTAAAATGGGAATTCTATTACCTTGATGACAGGGCTATTCTCAGACTAAATAAGATATGCATAGTAAACATCTAGCACAATGCCCAGTGCATAATAAAATCTCAGTACTCACTAATTCCTTCCCTTTGCCTCCCCTTTCCCTCCTACCTTTGCCTTCCTCAACATGAGGATAGAATTCACTTAAATTGTATGTCCCATGTAAAATGTCTTAATCTGGTCTGCCAGCCTTAGCGAGGAGCTAGCCTCTTTGTGTAATGCAGCTTTGAGTGAGCAGTGGACTGCTTAGGTGGGCTCTCCTGGGGAGAGGAATGTGTATGTTGGGGTTAATGTCTGTCAGAGGCTCTGGCAAGCCTTCCCCCTCTTTTCTGCAACTCCTGAAGCCACAGGGAAAAGGAGGGAGGGTCAGTTTTCTCCTGTCTAGGCAGCTCACTGGGGCCCTATTATAGGATCTCTTCAGGGGTCCCCATCTGTAAAAAGCACAGAGCTGCCTCTTGTGTCCCCTGTGGATTAATAAAAGCAGCATCTATTACCTGGTGGGTACAGACCTCCTAACCTTTCTCTGAGATCAAGTTCTAGTTGCCAACATCTTTCTATTCAACTAGGGGTTTCCCTTCATGCTGAATTATGTAAATTTGATGAAAAGGTCAAGCGCTCCCCAGGCTCAAAGAAAAAACTCTTCAAATTCACTTTCAAGTCAGATAGGATTAAAGTCTTCCCAAAGAGAATACTTCCTAGTTAAATCTATTTTTTTCTTTTTTTCTCTGTACCTCTCTCTGTCCCCTCCCCCGCCCCTGCCAAGCAAGTCCTTATCTTCACAAGCGGCAGAGTAATCTTTCTGCTTTTTTGATATCATTTGGTTCTCTGATGACCTAGGAGTGCAGATGAGGTTAGTGTGTCCTGACTTTTTTCAAGGTTACCCCCCAGCTCTTGGGCTTGGGGTAACCCAGACAGCCATGGGAACTACTAGCAGCCTACTAGTAGTAGTGATAACAAAGAACATTTATAGGAAGGTAGTCTGAGCAGTAAATTTTAGGAGCCTATATACCATGCTAAGTTCTGTTTTTATCATACAGCGAATTACAAAGCACTTCATTACAGAAAAGACTGTTTCTTGTGCTAAATGTGCTCTGGTATGTATGTATGTATGTATGTATTTATTTCAGTGTTTCTTTAAATATGTTGCAATATAATAATTCAGATATATGTTTAGTAGTTGGTAAGTAACATTAGTTTAGATACCTAAAATAAGAAAGGCTTAGGGAATTGCTCATGTTAAATTTGTGATCGTTTGTCAAAGACAGAATATCCTTTACCTATGTCTTTACTCTCTGCGAATCCAGAAGAGAATATAGTAAACTTAAAAAAAAAAGATTCAGTATATAGTAGATATTTATTATAGTGAGGTTTGAATTCCAGGATGAAAAATATGGTAGCCAAGATGACATCAGTGCCACATCTTGTGTTTGCATCTAATTCACACAACAGCAAAGTTACAAAATCATATTACTAAGGAAAAAAAGTCTTTTAATATGAGCATATTCTCAACCACTTCCCAAGTGACAGCTGTGGTTATTATTTTGGAAATTTAGATTCACAATTGAGGTAGATATACAAATGGAAGAGATTTATTTTGATAGAGTCTCTCTTTGACTTGCTTCCTCATCTATTCTGTTTGACACTCCCTGAAAGGAGACTTTTTTTTTTTTTGGCAGTACGTGGGCCTTTTTCACTGTTGTGGCCTCTCCCGTTGTGGAGCACGGGCTCCGGACGCTCAGGCTCAGCGGCCATGGCTCTCGGGCCCAGCCTCTCCGCGGCATGTGGGATCTTCCCGGACCGGGGCACGAACGCGTGTCCCCTGCATTGGCAGGCAGACTCTCAACCACTGTGCCACCAGAGAAGCCCAGGAGACTTTTTTTTAAAGTGCTGTTTTTGTGATAGGCAGTAGTATAGATATAATCCAATAACCCTTCAGCTGCAAAGGTTCACCAGTCTTTCTCAGCCTGATGTCTTTGAGCTGATATGACTGATTGGTTTTTTGAGAATTCAAAGCCTAAAGAAATATGGAATGAAGGTTTTGGTTTTTTCTTCTGTGGAAACATTAATTACCTACAATCTGATTTAATTTGGACACAGCTTATCTTCTTCAGCTTTGGGTCAAAGCTACTTATCATTTCTTTGAAGGTATTTAATATCATCTAAAGATAGGGCTTCCGAATTGATCAAATGTCATTTGAGAAACTCGTGCACAGCCCTAAGGCCTTTCTACACAGTATTTAACTTGACTTCTTACTGAAACTCTAATTTGTGAATCTTAGTGTCATCCGTAGGGTTTTATGGTTAAATTTCCTTTTCTGACCTTGTTATCTTTCTTTCACAAAGTTGTCAGCTTTTGATTTGTGTTTCATGTTGTTCTATCAATATTGCTCTCCAGAAGTCTGTAGTTAATTTATTGTCACTACATATTTTCAGTTGCTTTAAAGTGGAATATTGATATATTTGATGTACGTAACTGCTGAAGAGTTTGCAGATGTGGGTGGAGCTCATTGGCCAGCACCTTGTCTCTTTGTGGCTCAGGTTTTGATAAGTGTGGAATTGGGACAGGAAGAGTCAGTTACGTGGTTTAGCTATGTATTGCCTTTGTAAATAAGGACATACTTTACCCCTTGTCCGAATGGGGCATGAAATTCCCAGACCTCCTCAATGTGTGCCTTGATTACTGTATTTTTCTTTTTGGGCACTGTATTCTTGGAGTTCTTCTACTTCCTCTATATTGACCTCTTTTTGGAAAACCATATCCTATGATTGCTTAAGAATTTTGTTGCTATCATTCTTGGCTCATGTGCAAACTTGCAGTGCCTCACTCAGCAGCTATTGGTATTCTGTTCCTTTTCTTTATTCATGTGTTGATTGATGAAGAGCCAGAGGCAAGGATGAAAGAGGACCTCTTGCATCTCAACATTAAGTGAGCCCATTAAGTGTGTTGGACAGTAACCAGCCATGGAGCAAGATATTTAAGAAGCCCACTAGGGGCAGGACAGGAATAAAGACACAGACGTAGAGAATGGACTTGAGGACACAGGGAGGGGGAAGGGTGAGCTGGGACGAAGTGAGAGAGTGGCATGGACATATATACACTACCAAATGTAAAATAGGTAGCTAATGGGAAGCAGCCCCATAGCACAGGGAGATCAGCTCCGTGTTTTGTGACCACCTAGAGGGGTGGGATAGGGAGGGAGGGAGGGAGTTGCAAGAGGGAGGAGGTATGGGGATATATGTATATGTATAGCTGATTCACTTTGTTATACAGCAGAAACTAACACACCATTGTAAAGCAATTATACTCCAATAAAGATGTTAAAAAATAAATAAATAAAAAAAAAAAAGAAGCCCAGGTATCACTGACTCAAGAACTTTTTTAGTTCCCTCTCTTCTTATCTGGAACCTCATGGTTGGCCTCAGGGATGGGAGCGGATTGAGTTTCAGGAGAGGATTTTTCTATATGGTGGCGCAGCGTCCATCAGTACCTCAGCCAGGAAAGAGGATCCTCACAGGAACCAGCCACATTTCCCTCTCAGGCCAACTTTCCGGCTTCCTGAGGGCAGTGCCAGTGTTGATAAGGCCTTTTCTTAAGACTGCTCCCACCTGTGGTTGCTTGGGTTCCAGAGCAGAACTGAAAGTCCCTCACTGGCTGTATTTCTGTACGTGAGGTGAGCCTGGGGGCCATGCGCAATGAAGCGGATCCGGAGAACAAGGGCCCTCGGAGTCAGAGTCCTTGAGGTTCCAGCTCTGCCACGGGAGCTCTGTGGCCAAGTCTCCTTTATAACTGGGATAATAGTGAGAATCATGAGAACAAAATTAGATCTATTTTTTAAAAGCTTTGCTTATACTAAAGAGCTCCATTATTGATTTGTTTGGCTGTTCTGAAGCCTTGCTTTAGAAAATCATATGTGATCACTGTTCTACAGAGGTTGCAACCAGGCTCTGTAAAGAGATGGTCCTCAGAAGGACCTGGAGTTGTTTTAAAAATATAGATGCCTGGAGTCTATATTTATTGTGTTGGAATCTGTATTGGTACTGAGCCCCTGAGTATTAGAACACCCTTCCCGAGTGATTCTGATGGTGAGTCTAATCCCCGAGCTGCAGGTCAAGAGCACAGTGACCTGCACACACTCTGCTCCTTATTCCTACCTCCCAGGAACCCGCCGTGCCACCTGGATCTGGGCCTCAGTTTTCTTGCCATTCACACTTAACAGAAAAGAGCAAGGTAAATAAGTTCTGAGGTCACCCAACTCTATGGCTCCTCAGTGGACGTTTAAACATTGCAGGCGATTCTTTACTAAGTGCTCTGGATAGGAGTCGTAATGTGTGATTAACATCTTCACTGCTGAAACAGAAGTTAGGATTTTCCACTCAGATTTGTGTACAAGTAATCAGGTGAATCACTGCAGAGAGCATCTTTATAAATACCCTCATTGCAGTATTATCCAGCGTTGAAGCAGTTTGATTGATTAAAAAAAATAGACATTTCTGCACAAGATAAAATCAGATGCTTTTTTATACCTTTTTAGATTTAGAGTGTTGAGGGTGATTACATGGCATTATATAAGCCAACTGGAGAATATAGTTTCTACTGTGGATAAAGTCCTGTGAGTCATTGATTAACAGGTCTATCTGTAGTGAACTGTGGCAGAATAGTATAGATCTTTATAGCAGGATTTCTCTGGGAGCAGAGAAACCGTAATTTTGAATTGTCGTTTGCTCTTTATTTTAGGGAAGGTTTGGAGGGTGTTTTGCAGGTCTTTAATAGGCTTTTAAATTTAATATTCTGTCCTCAGAAACTGGCTGAAACAGAGTGTGACTATGTATGTGCGTCTTTTATGTCTGAGGGGAATTTCATGACCTTCTTCACTATCATGATCTTAAAGCATCAAAACATTTGAATATCAGGCATTTTGAGGAGATATGCAACTCTTAAGCACCAGCATACAGATAAGGAGAAAAAGAAACCTTGCCATTAAACAGCTTATGAAATTATAAGTGAACTTTACAATCTAAGAGTTATGCATGGTGAGGATATTGCCTACTTATAGTTTTAAGAGAAGTCATTTTAAGGTGTGTGAGCATATGAAAGAAGGGCAGATACTATACTCATACTTGTCCATGTTCGTTTAATCACTATTATCACTATTGTGATGGTTTCTCTGATACTGAGTTAGGTACAAACCAGCTTAATCCCTTTTGCAGGATTATTTTTGAGTTGAAGAAAAAAGGCTTTTGACCTAAAGAATGACCATTTTAGAACTGGAATTGTTTTGTTGAGTTACCTTTTCCTCCTTGGAGAATCAGATGAAATGGTGTGTTTAGAGCTTTGGCAAATTAGAGTTAGGGTGTACTCTTTCTTCTGCTTTTTGTGGCAAGGATGAGAGCAGTGGGGAGAGAGGGAGGGGGAGGGAAGTGCGTGAGGATAACTTAAAACTGCATTTACCATCAGTTGGTTTTGAGGCTGCAGCTTCATTAGGTGGCTAGCACTTGGCTCGTCTGCCAGAATCATCTCTTTGGCCACCTGTGCCAAATGAGAGGAAGTAATGGCCTTGGGCACAGCTGCTGAGCCTAATGTGTATTTCTAACTCGCGTATTAATGATAATGATCTCATGGAGAAGTCCGGTGGCCAGATGTGCAGAATAAATAGAGAGAACCCAACACACACACATAAATTTAGAAGTGCAAGAAAGAAAAATCTGTATTTTACATCGTGAAATGAGACTAGGTATTATTTAAATCTACAGATAGGAATTTAACCTCTTCTACCTTCATCTCTTTAGAGAGCCTTCTTCTAAGGAGAAATAATTCACAAGAGAGATTGACCTTGAATTTGGGCACTTCTTTGTGACACTTCATGAATTTTGCTCTAACACTGATATTTTTATAGGAGATGGAGTTCATTAACATAGCCCAGCATTCATTGATTGGGCCTTTTCCCAGCTCAGTGGCTCTGTTTAAGTAAAGAATCACTGAGGGATAAGTGACTGTCACTGGTGTCACTGCTCTTTTCTGTTGGTTCACTTTGGACCAACAGCAGGACCTTTCCAGGCAGGTTAAATCTAATGTCATTAGAAGCATAATTAAGAAGTTATAAGAAAATAAGCTGTTCAGCAGTCCTAAGAATAAAAAGGCCAAGAATCAGAATTTTAAATAAACATTTCTACATTTTGCATGGCCAGTTCATTTCCCTAAAGTACCCTAACTAATGAACATGTTGGAAGGAAACCTACCTTAGAGTCAAATTGGCCTTTGGAAGAATGTTACCAAAATTATGTGAAGTGACTTTGGCAGATATAGTTTAGTAGTAAAGTTCCCAGTACATGCTTTTTAATTTTTTTCCTTCAAACCTGCCTCATCCAGAGCTTCCCCATCTTTAGCTGCTCAGGCCCAGAACCGTGGAGTCATCCTTGCTTCTTTCTCTGACAGCTCGCATCCAAGCAGTCAGGAAATTCTTTTGGTTTTACCTTCAAAATATACCTGGAATCTGACCGTTTCTGACCACCTTTCTGCTCCCACCATTGCCCCAGTCAACACCAGCTGATGCTTAAACTACTGCAGCAGATTCCCGGCTGGTCGCCTTTGCTTCCCAGAGACTGTTCCTAGTACTGCAGCTGGGGTGATCCTTTTAAAAGCTGAGTGAGATCACCTTAGTCTTTAGCTTAAAATTGCATTAGATTCCATCTCGAGAACCAACGCAAACTATACCATCTATCCCCTCCTGTCCTCCTCTGTCCTTACCTTCTACTGTTCACTGTCCACTCCTGCCCTGGTCTCACTGGCCTCCTTTTCTACTTTAGAACCTGCACACGTCGTCCCTGGTTTCCTCTACCTGGACTCTCCTCCTCTTGGCTGTCCCCAGGCTCCCTCCCTCACCTCCTTTGGGTCCTTGCGCAAATGTCACCTTCTCACTGAGGTCCACTGTGATCGCCTATTTAAAACGAAAACTACCCCCCACCTCAATTCTCCTTACCGTGTATTACTGTCCCTTCTCCATAGCTTTCCTCATCACTTTTTAAGAACAGCTTTGCTAATTTGTGAAGGATGAAACAGGATTGGAGGTTGAAACCAAGTCCCCCTAAAACCCAGTTCCTCTACTGAGTTTATGATTAACCACTCTACCCAAGACATACCCACATTTTCTCCTCAATATTGAGGAGTATCACAGAAAAGGGAGGAATTGTAATAGAAGTAAGGTGGCACGCAGCTGTTAGCAGACACACCTGAACGACCATTACTTAGCACAAGACCACTAGTGCGGTGGTTAGAGGCCCCGCTGGGCCATCGGTCGGCTGAGTGGTGGTTGTCGTGGCAGAGAGTGCGGTAAGAGGCCGGTCGCAGCCTTCTTCCCTGGGTCCTCCTGGCCAGGGGTTACCATGCCCTGGGCCGCACAGCAGGCGGTGAGCAGAAGGGAGTGATTGAAGCTTCATCTGCCGCTCCCCATTGCTTGCATTACCGTCTGAACTCTCCCCCAACCCGGTCTGTGGTCAAAGTGTCTTCTGCAAAACTAGTCCCTGGTGCCAAAAAGATTGGGGACCGCTGCTGTAGGCCCTCCAGCCTCTGGCTGGCGGGTGAGCCGGGGGGCCTGGGGAGAAGGCTGGGGGCTGTGTCCTGCAGAGTTCCAGAGCCTTCGCCATGGCCACCCACTGAGTGGGCCCAGGCTTTTGGGCAATGCGAACCTCTCCCTTGTCCCTGCCTCTGCCGCCTAGTGGCAGTAGCAGTCTGCACGGGTTGCAGTCTGCAGGACCCGGCATACCCCCCCACCCCCGTGTTTGGGTGGCCTGAGGGCCAGCTGGATCCTGGGTGCCTTACTCCCTCAGTGACGACTTCTGGGTAGGGTCTGGGGACCTGACCCTGAAGGCACTGCCAGCTAAGATCTGCCTCTTCATCTGGGCCTGGGCACTGGCGGGAGGACCCAGCCTGAGTGCTGGATGAATGCTCACGGACAGGGTAGCTGGCCTGAGCGGGGGCTCCCTTCTTATGAGGAAGGACCTGGACCTCTGAGGGTGAAAGTTGTGCCTTGGGACCTTGCGCTTTCCTGTCAGAGCAGAGAATAACATTTGTTTTGGTGGAGATTTACAGGAACATCATTACCTGACCTCAAGAACAAAGGATCTGAAACCAAAAATTTTGCAACAACTAACCGCGCCCCTCCCTCATCTTTCCTATATATGGGATTTGCTGAAAGCTTTCGGGGAGTTTGGGCTTTTTAAGGCATGAGCCACCGTCTCCTTGCATGGCCCTGCAATAAACCTTTATCTGTTCCAAAAAAAAAAAAAAAGAACAGCTTTACTGAGGGTGAATTTACAGACCATAAAGTTCACCCATTGTAAGTGCACAGCTTAATAATTTTTAGTCTATGTTTATAGAGTTGTGCAGCCATCACCTCAATCCACTTTTAGAACATTTGTATCAACCCCCAAAGTTTATTCCCACTCCATCCTAGGTAACCTCTGATCTTCTGTATCAATCAATGTGCCTTTTGTAGACATTTGAATCTTGGTCTTCTCTGACTTGGTACCACCAGTGCTCAGGAAGTGTGGGTTAAAGGAGCTGCATGTTTGTGTAAATGTAAAATATTACCCTATTCGTGTGTGTCTGACCTTACCTGCAGCTAACTAGGCTGTCATCTCAGTATTCAGTCCCCAGGCCTCTCAGTTTCTCCTTCCCAGCATCTCGCATGCCCTCCTCTCCCCTCTGTTCTCCTGGCTGCTTTTCTGATTCACGTCCTTAGCGCTGTAGCTTCTTTACTGGTGTCTCTGTGCCACTTTCTTTTTTCTTCCATCCCTTCCTGTGGACTGCTGCAGACTAATCTCTTTAGAAACTTGGCTTTCTTTATCTTACTCTTCTTTCTAAAAACCCCTGTGACTCTAAGACCCGTGGCTAAATTAGTCTCAAAAAGCATTTCCCTGTGCTATGCAGCTGCTTCCCACTAGCTATCATAGCACAGGGAGATCAGCTCGGTGCTTTGTGACCACCTGGAGGTGTGGGATAGGGAGGGTGGGAGGGAGGGAGACGCAAGAGGGAAGAGATATGGGAACATATGTATATGTATAACTGATTCACTTTGTTATAAAGCAGAAACTAACACACCATTGTAAAGCAATTATACTCCAATAAAAAATAAAATAAAATTAAATTAAAACAAAAGAAAGAAACAAACAAACAAAAAGCATTTCCCCACCTGCCTTCTAATTCTTCCCAATGTGAACCATCTCCCTTTCTCAGGCTCTGTAAATAAACAGGCTTTCAGGAGGTACTGAAAGGTTTCTCTATAACCTCTAGTATTATGTATATCTAATTTCTAAGCCTCTTTGTCAAGTAATGCGAGATTTAATAAAACAACAACGAAAAAATCTTTAAAGCTTCTGGGAGTTGGCTATTTAAAGGAATCCAGTAATTTATCTCTCTTATATTTTCCTATGTTGAGTATTCTCAAAATAACAACACTTCCAAACTTGCTTTATACCAAGGTTTTTAATTTTTGTTTTTATTTAATCAAGGGTTTCTTTGGCCACCAGTGTAGTGAAGGAAAGTTCCAGGATAAATTCCACAGTGGAAACAAAACAACACATTTCTGGCTAAGGCACTCCAGCATCTGGAGCAGACCTCGGCTCTATTTCACTGTTCTGTGTTCTGTGTTCACGCTGTTGTTCCTTGCTGGAGGGTACTGGGCAGGGCTGGGTCCCATAGTGGAGACCTTTTCTTCTGGGATCCAGCCTTCTCAGGTGCTTCTCCTGTGCCACAGATGTCACATCCAACCTTCTCCGTGCTGTTGTTACTGCTTTTGCCTGCTCTGGCCCTTTTCGATGACAAGTGATATTAAAGCTATCTTTGGACTACAGTGTCCACCAGCCACTTACCTCCTCCACAGCCAGTGGGGCTTTGGCTGCTTGTAGCTGCCTTTCTTGCTTTGTGTAGCAGCGGCAGTGGGGTGCATCAGTGGGATGCCTTTAGAGAAAGAGAGCCCTAAGGTTGAATCCTGGTTCTTTTGTTTACTAGTTGTTTGGAAAGTTATTTATCTCTTTGAACCTGAGTATCCTCCTTTGTATTCTGGAGACAGTTATACCTTACTCTGCAGTATAATTATGTGGATCAAGCCCGATAATGTATATAAGTTACCTTGTCCAGCAGGAAGTAGGCACTCAGTAAAGTTTTGCTATCTACTATATGATTATTCTTAAGCAGAGGCTGGAGGGCCTGGGAGCTAAGGTTCCTCCCTTATTATTGGGGAGAGCAGGTCTTTCTTCCCATTATCACCTCTTCCTGGGTGTGTGGGTAATGAGAATGTAGGCACTTTTATTTTGACTACAACCTATGTTTTCCAGTATTCAGTGTCTAATGCTGAAGGACAGCTGTGATTCACGGGCCACACCTGGTGGGTCTGTGTGACCCTTATGCTCTCATTTCAGGATGAAAGCTATAAAAGATCCTGTGTTGTTGTTGTTTCTTCAATATGCTGCCATTGGTGTTTTTGCGTATAAGAGCATCGCCAGTTTTCTCATTAATATTATTCTGTGCTGTCAAGAATGCTCATTCGGCACATAGTTATGGGGCATCTGTTAGATGCCAGGCTCTGTGCCAAGTGCTGATGATTCAGTGGTGAGGAAAACAGATCAGAGCTCTGTCGTCTTGGAGCTGACACTCCAGTGGAAGTGATGGGCACTCATCAAATGATTTCACAAATATGGGTAAAATTACAATTGAAATAAATGCTGAGAATAGGAGGTTCATGGTGTTATGAAAGTGTAAAAAGGGTTTGACTTGCTTTGAGGTGGTGGTGCAGAAGCCTTCCCTGAGAAAGTGGGGTTGGGGGTCTGAAGGATGTGATGAGTTAATGAGGTGAAAGCCAGAGGGCGGAGAATGCTTCAAATAAAGGAGGAAAAAATTCATATAAAGAGGCCCAGCGCAGCGCTGGGGGAAAACAGTGGTGACAACAAGGTACAGTGGGGTGCTGAGAGCCAGGGAGAGTGTGGGGGGAGATGATGCTGGAGCGTGGGTAGGGCAGGACCACACCTGGATCTTTGTCCTAAAAACAGTGGGAAACTCCCAAGGAAGGGTTTTAGTCAAAGGGTGACCAGACCTGGAAGGCTAACAGTGGCTTCTGATTGAAGGAAGGCACTCATCAGTGTAGGAAGGTGTTGCTGTCTATTGCTCTGTTTCAGATCAGAGGTGATGGTAGTAGCTTGGCCTAAGAAGGTGGGGAGAAAGAGGGAAGACCATTTAAGGGCTAAGAGGTAAAATGTTCAGATCTCGGTGCTCGATTGGATATTGAGAATGAGGGAGAGAGAACCCTGTGAATCCTACATCTGTGGGGGTGGTGGTGCCGTTCCATACAGCTGTGTGAGTGGAGGTACCATTTGCATGGATGGTGACACAAATCCATACAACTGCATGGTGGTGGCATTCCATGCAGTTGGGTGCATGTTGGTATAATTCATCAAGAAAGGGATTCTAGAAGAGGAACTGTTGGGGGCTGGGTGGGATGGGTGAAGGAAATTGTAAGGTCGGATCTTAACAAACGGCACCGCGAAACAGAGGAAGGCTTCAAGTGAGCTTTATTAGGGAGCGCTCCCGGGCGAGGTTCACTGGTCCGAGAGAAAGGGGCCAGAGAAGTCGCACCCGGGCGAGGGGTGGGCAAGATTTTATAGGGGAAGAAGGGGAAGGGGTGTGGTGAATCTGGGAGGGCGCAGGGTATTCCTTATTTGGTGGTCTTTTCGGGTATCCTGGGGGACTGTTAGTCCCGCCCCTCGAAAGGCGGGAAGGCTGGGCCGGGTGCAAAGTCTCCAGGTCAGTTTCTGGAACTGGGTGGTCCGGAGAGTTTCGGTCTGATGCAACCTGTGAATCTGATTGTGTTCCCCTGCTTCGGGCCAGTTGGCCTTACAGAAATTACGTGTGGTTATGGCAGTATTAAATTTGAGCTGTCTTAAGATGTTCAAATGAAGATATCAAATAGGAGGTTATTGTATGTTTGGACATGATAGAAGACTCTGGGCCTGTTATACAATTTTTAATAGGGGTTGTTGGAATTGTCTAGAGATAAAGTAGATCAGTGAACTCTGAAGCTCATGGAACTACAGCACATAATGATGAGGTAGAGAGGGAGAAGCAAAAAAACAACCCCCCCCAAAACAAAAAAACACACAAAAAAATGTGTAGCCAGAGAGGAAGGGGGAAATCCAGGAGAGGATGGACTCATAGAAGCCAAGGAAGTAGCAAGATTCAGGAAGGAGAGAGCATTTATCCGTTTTGGATGTTGCATACCCAGTAAGTCAAGGACTGAAAATGATAATTGCATTTAATGACAGTTGAGCTAAGGTTACATGGTGACTTGGGAGACCAGAGGCATCTGGCAGCCCAGCCCTCGTAACTTTACCACAATGTAAATCCCAGAACCATGCTCTGCTTGAGCAACCCAAGAAGGCAGAGCTTCCCAACTGATAGAATAGAAATTAAATTTGAGTTGTAGAAAACAAGGAGATAAGCTTTTAATTTTTTTGCACAACGAGTTTGCAGTAAGGTTCATACCTACTCTCTCTACTTGTTCATTCAGCAGACTTTATTGGATATTTTCGTGGAAGGTGGGTGAGAGGTGTTCCGTGTCCTGAATACGTTCACAGAACAGCAGAGAGGAAAGATATAACTATAATATATCTATAACTGTCATCTAGACCTAATGTGAGTGTCCCTAGCACAGGCACAAGTTGTTGGAATTCAGAGAAGGGAAAGCTTAATAGAAGATGTGGAATGTACAATCAAAAATAGAAACGTGAATTGCACAATCAGAAACCGAGCATATTTCAGGGCAGAAGCCTCCTGGAAACCTGAGATAATTAACACCTTAGAATTTAGAGTGTCACCCATAGCTCACTAGACTTTCTCAGGTGTTGCTTCTTCCTTTGTACTTTTGCAAACACATTTTTCAAGTCTGTTTCAAAGGTTTGCTTACCAGGTTGAAATTTCAAAAAATAAAATTTTCCTGAAAACTCTTTTAAAGGTACAGCTTTTATGATTCATATGTTCCAATAACTAAATTTAACTGAAGTACCCAAAAAGTCAGCGCTGCTTTTGGTAGAAAATAGATAGTGAAAAAGGTATGTTTTATTCTTTCAACCTGGATTGACTCTAGTTTTTAAAATACTGATTTTGAGAAATATCCCTACTAAATAAGTGGAAGTGGTCAAATGTGGATTTTGATACTTGATTTAAGAAATATGATGATTTTTGCTTTCTTTTTTTGGAAGCCTGTTTGTATCTCCATTAAGAATTAGCCATGCTTGATCTAATTCCTTAAATTAGTTTCCTGAATGACTTAGACACATTTTATGTGACACTATAGCTCTGAGAAACTGGCTTTGTAATGCAAAAGAGGTTTGATATGAGGTGATAATCCTAAACCAATTCAGGATAAGACTGCTGTTGTAGCCAACTTTCTGTAATCCACGAATGCCCCTTTTATCAACACCTCCCTAAAAAGTGAGCCTGGGAAAGTGCCTTCTCACGCTTCCCCTCTGGAGCCTCTGCTGCGTCCTCTGCTACACAGGGATCACCTGGGATGGTGCCAACTAGCTGCTCTTGTTCTGTTTTACCCTTTACTGATTTGCTCCACCTGAACCAGGAGAAGCACCTCCCCCACCCGCAAGGAAAATTTGCAAACACTATAGAATTCTCAGGTTTCCTGTGTTGTGTGTGGGTGGGATGGGGGTCGGATGGAGAAAGCGGTTGTCACATACCTTTTTGAGAATGTAATACATTCCTCTTTCCTGTACAAGATGCGTGTATGCATGTGGATTCAGAAGAAGAGTGGCAGAGAACAGCAGGGGCTGTCCAGTACTTGAAGTCTGTTCGTGGATCCCAGGTTAGAACCTTCTGCTCTGACCCGTCTTGGGCACCAGGATCTGAAGTCGCTTCCTCAGACACATGTTTTATTCTAGCGGTCTCTTGCTTTAGAGCCAGCGGTGATTCCACAGTTGCCGCTCCAAGTTCTGGCGCCCTGCAGTTTGCAGCCCAAGGTCCGCTGGCCCCATTTATCCCGGTCATCCCGACCTGGCACTACTCCCAGCACTGGCACTGTCCCCCTCACTGTCTTTCTAGATCGTGCCCTCCTGCATATATTTGATCCTGTACATGCCTGGCCCCTGGCATGCTGCTTTACGTCCCTCTCATTCTAAGAGCTGTGCACCAAGGTTTAGCCTATTTCCTCCATGAAAAACCAACTCCTGATTAGCTCTACCGTACAATATATTTCGTTATTTTAGAAGTCCTCATCTATTTGCCACTCAGTTTTCTACATAGTTATGTGGTGTCACCTCTGTTGTTCTCTGGTCACCTCAAATGTTTCCTTAATTAGAAGGTATATCAATGGTAGGAGCAAAGTCCTAAAGTGTCAGAGCAGGAAGGGACATTAACGGTGAAATCCTTCATCTTTTATTCCACCTCAGCAAACCAGTAGCAGTAACTTGCAGTTGTGATGAGTGTGTGTGTGTATGTGTGGGTGCATTCAGACTGTCCTTTCAGGATCATATGAGAATCTCAAGGAAGGAGAGAGAGAGGAGAAAGCATAGAGGTATTGAAAAAGCCTTAACTCAGGTGATTCTGATGCCACTATTTTCCTGTCTACCAACATCACTAATCCTTTACTGTCCCCATTCTACAGAGAATCACTCCCTAATGCAGACTGGCTTCTGAGCTAGCCTGGGAAATAAATATGCAACCTTTTTCACGTCTTCCTTGCCCACATGCCTTGGTTAAAAATTAAATTAAATTAGCACTCAGTGCCAGAGATTTAGAGGAGGGACGATAGACAAAAAGGGAAGCAGAGGAATGAGACGGATTGTCTATGCTCCCCTCTACACACACACCACACATCTACCTACACATACCTGCATACCTTTACACACATCTGCACACACATATACATCCCTACATATGCACACACATTCTCATTCCCCCATTAATTTTTTTCTAAAAATATATTTGATTTATGGTAGATGCGGATTCCATATTCCCCTAGAACCAGCTCTTAAGGGACTGGGTCTCTTGGTGGTGTTCACACAGGATCCATGCGGTGGTATGATTTTTACTTCTAAGGCTGGGCCTCTGTATCCATGGGTTCTGTGTCCACAGATACAGAGGGCTGACTATGGGACTTCAGCATCTGTGTATTTTGGTATCTGCAGCGGGTCCTGGAACCAATCCCCCGTGGATACTGAGGGACATTGCTTTACCTATTTTTGCTGACCCTCAACATTGGATAATTTCAAATTTCACATAGGCTATAGAGAATTCTCCAGACTGATTATAGTTGGATCACACTGCTGTCCACATGAGAAGGCAGAAGCCCAGAAAAGCAAACTGGCTTGTGCAAGGGAGACAGAGCTGGGGCCAGGACATGGGTCTCCCAGGCTTTGCGTTCATTGGTTGGTCTTCTTTGGTTTTATAGTCCCTTTGGTGTCTCATATCATACATGTTTTGTGAGCCTTCACTTCTTTTTACGCACTTGGAGCTCCTGCTGTTTTTCCTTTGCCATATGCACAGACACTCACCCCAGCCATCTGGGGAAGGGAAAAGTCATATCTGGCAGGGGAATGAGTATGCAGATGAATTCTTTTTATAATTACTCAAAAGAAGGTTGTTGAAGGTATGATTTATTTAGCCAGCTTCTTCAGATCTAAATTCAAAAATCATTCTCATGTTCAGAAAATGTTTTATTTTGTGCAAAACTCCCAGGACATTCATTCTTTCTTAATCTGTGGTCTCACTTTACATCATGTCTTTCTGACTCTGGTAGCTCACTGAAAGCTAGTACACCACCAGCATCAGCTTGGCCCCCGGCTGTATTCTTTCCCTGTCGGTTCCTGTCCACCAGGCTGTTGCTCATGGTTATATCAAAGATGGGAGCAGCTGGAATCAGATGCCTGTGATTATTAAAGACAGTAATTAGTGATCGTGCCAACACCAGCAATATTAACTAGTGCTTGAATAATTGAAAATGTTACCTATGAGGCAAGCAATGATTCAAGGTGTCAGAAAAAAGGCATTATGTAGAGTAGCCTAGGCAATAATAGAATGTTTTCATTCTTGTTTTATTCAGATATTCTGGCTAAAATTGCTCTGTGGAGATAATGAACTTTGAGTTTGACCAGTTGTCTTTTTTCACTTCTTTACAAAATAGAATTATGTAATAAGATCCGGAGGAATGCTGTCTTGGGTGAAAAAGTCAGTTTTCTTAGCTTTCTCAGGGTATTATGAGATAAATGCCCCATCTGCTACAGAATGAGTACATCGACTAGAGTGAGTTTGATGAGGTTGTTTGCTTATATTGCACCTCATTGTGTAGAAAGTACTTTCAAACTCATCATTTCATTTAGTGTCAGTGAAAGTATATGTGGAAGAGTTGTGTTACCCCTGTCTTATGTAGAAGTAAATGTTGGCTGAGAAAGCCCAAGTGATTTACCCAGGTTACACAAATAATACATTGTGAGGTTGGGTTAGAACCTAAGATTTGTTTATGATTTCATAACACTTTCCAAATCCGCGAGGTGGCAGAAAATTCTATAATATATCCTTGCTACATTTCTTATATTCAGGGGAAAATATAAGAAACACTGTCTTCTTTGGTGGAATCTTCTGGATCTACTCTTTATCAGAAGAATAAATAGTCACAAGAAGGAAAAAAATGCTTTTAATAGCCATATAGAATTTTCTTCATTGGAAGAGTGATCATCATTTTTTAAAATTAATTTTTATTGGAGTATAGTTGATTTACAGTATTGTGTTAGTTTTCTCCGTACAGCAAAGTGAATCATCCATATGTATATATATATATATTCCCTCTTTTTTGTTTGTTTTTTTTTTGACTGCATCGGGTCGTTGAGGCATGTGGGATCTTTTCATTGAGGTGCTTGGGCTTCTCTCTAGTTGTGGTGTGCAGGTTCTCTTTCTCTTGTGGCGCGTGGGCTCCAGGGCGCGTGGGCTCTGTAGTTTGCAGCACGCAGGCTCTCTCATTGAGGTGCGCGAGCTCAATAGTTGTGGCATACGGGGCTTAGTTGCCTCGCAGCATGTGGGATCTTAGCTCCCCCACCAGGGACTGAACCCGCGTTTCCTGCATTGGAAGGTGGATTCTTTACCACTGGACCACTAGGGAAGTCCCTCCCCTCTTTTTTGGATTTCTTTCCCATTTAGGTCCCATTTTAGAGCTCCCCGTGCTATACAGTAGGTTCTTATTAGTTGTCTACTTTATGCATAGTATCAATAGTGTATTTATGTCAATCCCAATCTTCCAATTCCTACCCCCCCACCTTTTCCCCTTAGTATCCATACATTTATTCTCTATGTCTGTGTCTCTACTTCTGCTTTGCACATAAGATCATCTATACCGTTTTTCTAGATTCCACATATATGCATTAATATACGATATTTGTTTTTCTCTTTCTGACTTAACTTCACTCTGTAGGACAGTCTCTAAGTCCATCCACATCTCTTCAAATGACCCAATTTCATTCCTTTTTATGGCTGAGTAATATTCCATTGCAAATATGTAGCACGTCTTCTTTATCCATTCCTCTGTTGATGGACATTTAGGTTGCTTCCATGACCTGGCTATTGTAAATAGTGCTGCAATGAACATTGGGGTGCATGTGTCTTTTTGAATTATGGTTTTCTCTGGGTATATGCCCAGTAATGGGATTGCTGGGTCATATGGTAGTTCTATTTTCAGTTTTTTAAGGAACCTCCATAGTGGCTGTATCAATGTACATTGCCACCAACAGTATAAGAGGGTTCCCTTTTCTCTACACCCTCTCCAGCATTTATTGTTTGTAGATTTTTTGATGATGGCCATTCTGACTGCTGTGAGGTGATACCTCATTATAGTTTTTATTTGCATTTCTCTAATAATTAGTGATGTTGAGCATCTTTTCATGTGCCTCTTGGCCATCTGTATGTCTTCTTTGGAGAAATGTCTATTTAGGTCTTCTGCCCATTTTTTGATTGGGTTGTTTGTTTCTTTGATATTGAGCTGCATGAGCTGTTTGTATATTTTGGAGATGAATCCTTTGTCAGTTGCAAATATTTTCTCCCATTCTGAGGGTTGTCTTTTCTTCTTGTTTATGGTTTCCTTTGCTGTACGAAAGCTTTTAAGTTTCATTAGGTCCCATTTGTTTATTTTTGATTTTATTTCCATTACTCTAGGAATGGGTCAAAAAAGATCTTGCTGCGATTTATGTCAAAGTGTTCTGCCTATGTTTTCCTCTAAGAGTTTTATAGTGTCTGGGCTTATATTTAGGTCTTTAATCCGTTTTGAGATTATTTTTGTATATGGTGTTAGGGAGTGTTCTAATTTCATTCTTCTACATGTAGCTGTCCAGTTTTCTCAGCACCACTTATTGAAGAGGCTGCCTTTTCTCCATTGTGTATTCTTGCCTCCTTTGTCGTAGATTAGGTGTCCATATATGTGTGGGTTTACCTCTGGGCTTTCTGTCCTGTTCCATTGATCTATATTTCTGTTTTTGTGCCAGTACCATACTGTCTTGATTACTGTAGCACTGTAGTATAGTCGGAAGTCAGGGAGCCTGATTCCTCCAGCTCCATTTTTCTTTCTCAAGGTTGCTTTGGCTATTTGGGGTCTTTTATATTTCAATACAAACTGTAAAATTTTTTGTTCTAGTTCTGTGAAAAATGCCACTGGTAATTTGATAGGGATTGCATTTAATCTGTAGATTGCTTTGGGTAGTATAGTCATTTTCACAGTATTGATTCTTCCAATCCAAGAACAAGGTGTATCTCTCCATCTGTTTGTGTTGTTTTTGATTTCTTTCATCAGTATCTTATAGTTCTCACTCTTAAATTGATAACTCTAAGAATATAACACTATTTTTTTTTTTTTTTGCGGTACGTGGACATCTCACTGTTGTGGCCTCTCCCATTGCGGAACACAGGCTCCAGATGTGCAGGCTCAGCGGCCATGGCTCACGGGCCTAGCTGCTCCACAGCGTGTGGGATCTTCCTGGACTGGGGCACGAACCCGTGTCCCCTGCATCGGCAGGCCAACTCTCAACCACTGTGCCACCAGGGAAGCCCTAACACTATTTTGATAACTCTTTTCACATATAGGATATGACTGCCCTATATTGGATAGTTCCAGTATTTTTGTACCGAATTTGTAGATCTCTTATCATAAACTACCCCAAATATTTTAATTTGGAAGGCATTTCCTTGAGAAATTTGATGTAGTTTCCCATGCTTCATTTTTGTTTGTTGTTTCCAGTCATTAACCCCCTTATGTCAGCACATTGCTGTGCCAGCTCTTTGTGCTGGCTGTAGACAGTGCATAGCAGGGCCAACTCCAACACTTTCCAAAGTTCACCTGATGCCATATAACCTATAACTATGCTTCTCTCCCAAAGAACTGGAAGCCCACGTACAACTCCCATAGATCAGAAATCCCAGGATGTACCCTAAGATTGAAGCATGTCTGGAGAACTTGTCGGGCAAGCTCTTCTGGAGATCACAGATCATCTGGAAAGAATCAAAGCTTAACAAGCTTAGTTCCTGCCCAGTGGGCCAGTGTCAGAGCAAAAGCTTGAATCCACATACACCACAGTGTCTGCCACCAGATTGTCCCCTGGCCCAAGTCCACTTGGCCTCAAGCCCAAGTCCTAGAAAAAGAGGGGTACTTTACAAAGAGCAAGAAAGATAAAAACGCATTGTTTCAAACCCCTAAGGGATCCTGAGTACATGGTAGCATTGGAGTAGTGGGCAGTGCTAGCACTTAGAATTGTGGTCGTTTTAGGAAAGGGTACTTTTGGGCAGTGACTCCTTCAGAGGAGTGTCTTTGTGGCACCTAAGGGCTGTCATGGGCTTTACTGCCATTGTTGGTGATTTTAGCATGAGCCTGTGCCCTCTAGGGTATGCATTTGTAGATTCAGCAGTGGGCATTTTTGCATAGTGGACAAGTGAGAATATGGCGGCTGAGAGGATGGTTATGTTTTTGAGAGCCAGTGAGACAAACACTGAAACTGATGACCTGTCTTCCCTTTGCACTTGGAGTTTCCAAAGTTATGGCTGTGGGTGCAAGACCAGAAAGGAAACGTTATGTAACAGTTTCTGGAATCCTAGTTTTTGCTGAAGTGGCTGGGAAGTAAAGGGTTCATACAAATGATAAGATGTGATTTATTTTGTTTTATGAAAACGTATTTACTTTACTGAAGAAACATCAACAGAGTTAAATTTTCAAACATTTAAAATGTGAGTTTAGGACAAAAAGTTTATTTTGAAAAATTCATATGTATCATTCTAACCAATGTAACCATTCAAAATTATTATAGTATCTATTTTCAGTTTCTGGTAAAAAATTTTTTTTTTACATGACTCCTTCACCCAGATCCAATTTAGCTTGCTTGATTTTTTCATAGCACTTATCACTCCCTGACACACCCTATAATTTGCTTATTTGCCATGGTTATTGTTTATCTTCTCATGTAGAAGTTAAGCTCAATGGGGCAGGCATTTTGTCTGTTCCAGTTGCCAATATATTCCAAGTGCCTGGAAAAATGCCTGAAACATGGTTGGCACTCGGCAAATACTTGTTGATTAGTAAGTCAAGAATCTGTCGTTTCATTGCCTATGGACTTGGAATTATATGTGTTTTGTTTTGTGAGGAATGGACAGTGAAGCATAGGGGCCTGGAGAATTCCTTTCTGAGATTGATCGTCGAGCAGATTACCTATGGGTGAGGGCATGCTTGTGGCAGACCACTTCCAAATCTGTGACTTTTAACTTATGTTTTTGCCCTTCCTAAGCCTTTAGCTCAGAAGCAGATGCCAACCCTGCTCGTACAGACCTAGAAGATCCAAATGAGATCATCACTCTTACTTTTATTTCCTTTCCTATTCCTCCAGACATTTTGTCTCATACCTTGGTTATTCAAAAGAAAAAAAAATTAAATGTGAATTGGCTGGCAAAGTAAAAAGAAAGGGAATGGCCATTCAGTGAACCAAGAGCAATTACAGAAAAATGCACATACCATTAGGTTCTTGATACTTACTAAGAGGGGGAATATGTTTCATTCTAAATGTTCTTGGCAGTTTTTGTAAAATGTGAAGCTTGATTAGTTACTTGATTTAAAGCATTTATGAGTAAATAGTAAAAATCAAAACCAATTGTTCTGGAGCATCAGTACAATTCATTTCTTTATACTAGGACCAGAAAGAAATCCCTCTCAAGACTCTCATTGAAAAGGACACTGCAAAATGAAAGTCATGAGCAATGTCTTCCAGGTGTCTTTACAGGGTTATCACAGCACCTTCTCTAAGGCTTTTATTTACCTTATGCCTTAGTATATAGAGTGGCAGTAATTTGGGAGTACAGATGAGGAGGTATGATAGAGTTGAAGTCTGTAGTGTTTTTCACTCTGGTGTTATAATGACGACAGCTATAACTTGTTGATTTTATGTTCTTAGCACTGTTCTTAATACTTATATTGACTCTTTAAACCCCTCTAACTATGCTGTGAGGTAGGTGGTGTTAACATCATTTTACAGAAGGAGGAAACTGAGACACAGACGGGTTACATACTTGCCCAACGTCACATTGCTAGTGAGGTGGGAGTTGAAACCAGTTTAATTATGATATTTGCACAGTTATCCTCGTGCTAAATGCCTTCTAGAACCCAAGACCAGATTTTAGAAGGTTCACAAGAGAAATGGTTGTACTGAATATTTTCCAGAAAATTATCTGTGATAGCTGACATCTTGGAAATTATTGAGCAATTATGAAAGAGGTTTTGCTTAGTAGAAATCCCTGGAGTCCAGTTATTCTGTGTTGCTAATTCTGGAGACAACATGGCCTATGATGAGAGGTGTGAACTCTAGTCAGACTTGCGTGGGTTTCAGTCCTGGCTCTGTCACTTACTAGCTCACTGACCTTGGGAAAGTTACTTCATCTTTATCTCAGACTTGATGTTGGATTCCTATTCTCTGCTTGGTAGGTTCCTATAGGTGGCGTTCTTAGCAGTTTCCCCAGAGAGACCCAAAGTTGTTGTTGTTTTTGACGGTACGTGGATAAAAAATATTTAACGAAGACATTAGATAGTTCCTGGGACTTAAAGTTTTTGTGATGTACGTGGGCAAGTCCATTTTTCTATTATACACAATTATTGAAACCATGGGATATAATTATAGTGTGCTTTCTTCATGACATAAACATGATGATGTTGTTTTCACTAATAGTATGTAGCACTATTTACAGTATATCCTATAAATAGGTAGAATATCACCAGAGGGCAATACTGTCTCCATTAGAAAATACACTTAAAAATTATGTGATCTTAGATTTTGTGCATTGGGAAAATTAGGATTGATAAAGAAAGGATTCTACTTCAGTCATTGTGAAATATCAACCATGATGGATTTGACAGCCTTTTTTTTTCCCTCTACCTCCTCCGCACTCTTCTGAGATTTGTCCTCCCACTTGTTGAGCCCACCCAAGCCTATTGACTGAGCCAAGAAAACAGACTCCACTCTCCTCCTCTTCTTCTGACTCATGCCAAAAAGTCATGGAGCAATTCAAAACATGTCTCAAATCACAAAACATAATGTGGAAAACTTTCTTGTCTCTGACTTGGGAATATTCTTTAGTATTTTGTCGTTTGTATGATTAAGTGATGTTTTAGGTGAACTTCATTTCTTTGGAGGCTTTCCCTGACCCCTCAAACCAAACGCGCATTGACTCTGTCGCATCACAGTTTTGTTCAATGTTGCACTGAAGGTTTAAAGTGACACTAATTATTTAAATGAAATTGAAATTTGGATATCTTTCTCGTTTCGATATCTTGAAGTGGTTAGGATTATGTGCATATTTTGTAAAAGGCTTGGAGTGCCTTTATAATGACATGGAAAAGTGTTTTTGGAGAGGTCTGGAACTTCTGCATTTGTGATAAACGCGCATTAACTCCCTAAACAAGAACTATTTATAAACAATTCATTTATTAGCAAGTCTTCTGGGAACAAAGCTCCTTCTAACAGAGATGAGTGGGACATGGTCCCTACCCGTATAATTCACAGTTAAGATGTCATTTAAGGAGTAGCTCAACTCAGCTGAAGGAACTTAACCTCATGCCCACGTCCTTTCTTCTACCTTACGTGTCTTTTTAAAAAGAAAAGTATGCTTTAAGAAGTGATAGCTTTTATCACTTGTCATGTTAAAAAAAAAACCCAGACATTTGGGTTTACAAAGTCATTTTAATCTTACTCCTTTATATGCATTCCTGGCGTATGGTAAATGCAGTTTAAATGTTGAATGAGTGAGAGAGAAGATGCTTAGTGAATGGTTAGAGGAATTCTTTGTTATTCAGCCCGGTCAGATCTGTGTTTTCATGGAAAACCAACTATTTTGTCTGAGAAAATGAGCATGTTTGTTATAGGCTTTCCAGATGAGAGGTGCAACACATGCAAAGATATGGAGGCTTCTGAGTTATACTTTTGTAAAATAAGAACCCTGTACTAGCTGGAGATGCAGGATAGCTTACTGGTTGAAAAGAGTGGGTCTGGATGTAGACTAGCTAGGTTTTCACCCCAGCTTCCATACTGGTTGTGTGACCTTCATGAAGTTACTTAATTTCTCTAAACCTCGATTTCCCAATCAGGGAAATGGGTATAAAAATAGAACTTACCGAAAGGGCTTCCTGTTAAAAGATGGCAGACTGAATACATGTCTACATGGCGTCTCCAGATGGTACAGAGTTCTTATTTTACAAGAGTATAACTTGGAAGCCCCTGTAGCTTTCAGGGTGTTGTACTTTTCATCTGGAAAGCCTCCTCCTTTCTCTCTGCATCCTTCAGTGCTCCTCCACTTAACCTTCCTCCACTGTGCTCACCGACATCCATCTTGCCTTTGGTAGGGCGATGTGATGCAGCAGAATGTAACAGAGCTGGATTTGAGTCTCGGCTTCACCAGTTCCCAGTTTTTTTTACCTCAAGCATTTCAGCTTGCTGGGCCTCTGCTTTTTCTTCTGAAAAAAATGGACTCATTTAATTCTGATAATACTAGATCAATGTAAGAATTAAATGTAAGATTGCACATAATCCTAGTCTCCTTATTTAGGCACTTGAACTATGGTGCTTCCCCAGTTCTAATGCTTCTTGCAGATGTAAGATACACATCAGCTTTTCAGTACATCAGCAACTGATTTAAGGTACAGCCTCAATTTTAGAAATTTTAAAATGAGAAAAAAATTGTAACTCTCTCAGTTGATGAAAATGCAGAATGTCTTGTACTATTAGGGTGATGCAAATGTGGATGTTATGCCTTACTTGCAGATTACAAGCTATTTGAAGGGCAGAGACTATTTTTAATTCTTTCGTGTCTGTCATCACATCTTGTTCAGTGATTGCTGGAAATATATTAAGCCTTTAGTAAATATCTGAATGAATGAAGAGTCCATGGTTTAAAATTTAACAAGAAGACCGTTTCTCTATTTGAAAATGGAGTTAGGATTACATCTAGATCATAGATTAGAGAACTATAAACTGTATATTTTCTATTCGTTAGAAGGCAGTCATTAATCAGAGAAGAATGTTCATTTGCTGATTAATAACTTTTTTATACAGAATTTTCTAATGAAATAAAATAATCACATAAATGTAGCACATTGATTTTTTCCATACAATAATGTTGTTGTCATACAGATAATTTTTATATAGCAAAACACTCAAGATCTACCTTTTGTCATCTATAAAGATGCAAATGGATTGTTTAATTTTCAGTGGTCTGGGAGCTGTAAGAAATTCTTTAATGAAAAAGTTTTCATGGCAACATTTTAAAAAAGCACCTTAGGATGTTATAATTGCAGGTTAGGTTATTTTGACAAGACTGTGTAACTGATCCAAGCATTTTATGTTTCTATTCATAGAGGAGTGATGGAGCTAAAAATTAAAGTAAGAGCTGAAAAGGGGTGTGTTAATGTGACTGGAAGAACTGACTTAAACATTATATTTTAGTTTGGTTCCCAAGGTCTCCAGCTATATTCATGAGGGTGACTAGATACTTCATCCTCGTTCTCACTAGAGGAATTTTTAATATTCAGTGCAGAATTTTTTTGGGGTATGCATTTTGATAATATAAACTAAAACATTATGATTTAATATATGCAAATAAGCTGGCATTACAGTCTCATGCTCTTCATTCTAAAACAGAGGTACATCATACTTTTGCTTTTTCTGCTTTTGGGGATTTTGTGAGAATAATGGTAGTCCGTGGGTTCAAGACAGAGAGCAAGATAGATGTGGATCCTGCCTATATAGACAGGGTGACCAAATCATTTATGATCCAAACTGGGAAACCAAAGAAAACAAACGGAGGGTGCAATTAGTAATTGCGCTGGGAAAATAGACAAAACTGTGGCTACCCCAGGATGGTCACCCTATTTAAAGAGCTTACTGTCTTGGGGTGGAATTAGGGGTGGAAATGAGGCTGAGCTAATAGCTTCTGCCTCCCCTTTCCCCAAACAAGTAATTACATAGAGTGCTAATTATGCTGTGAGTGTGAACGTATAGGTATTATTGGAGCTTGTAGGAGAGTAACAAACTCAGACCTATGGGGGTTTTAGGGAAGGCTTCCCAGAGGAGGTGACATCTGGCACTTGCAGGATACATAGGAGCTAATCAGGCAAAGAGGATATAGAAAGTTCTGGGCAGAGAAGATGATTGGTACCAGTATCCCGAAGGGGGTGAATAGCTCAGTGTGGATGAGTGGATCTGTATGATTGTGACCAGGAAACAAGAAATCAAGTGGTAGAACAGAAGGCTGGAAATGTTGGTGGGGTTACCATTTTAAGGAATTTGACTTTTGTCACAGCAGTTTTAAGCAGAGCATTGAAATGATCAGATGGTTAAGGGCTTTTGCCTGCATTCATTTGACTGCCAAGTACCCAGGTGTCTTGTCTGGGGCTTGGTCTCCACATCCCCCAGCATATGGAGATGGGCAATATTCCCCCTTCGCTGTGTGGGTGGATCTAGCTCAGGACTACATTGGAAAGGTTGCAGACAGTTGCAGTTGTTAGTGACAGACTGGTGGGGTTACCCATGGGAGTTTGGTGGAAGCCCACCTGAGGAAAATAATCACCTGAAGTTTTGTGGAAGGCTCACAGGTGCACATAGCTTGGCCTCAGAGTCAGAGTCCGGGGAGGTGGCAGGTGCTTCAGCACATGACCAGGCTGTGCTTCCACACTCTGGACCTCATCCCTCTCTGTTTGGGCCCCTGCAGTACTTATGCAACGTGGGAAGGAGAGCGCTCCTGTAAAACAAACAAACTATATCCCTGGGAAGTTTCCTCTCAGAGTGGTGAGATTTAGCAACAGTGAGCACTGATTGGATATGTGAAAGCCAGGAGCCAGATGCTCAAGGGGGCAGTGGTAGAGAGGCAGCTTGTCTAGGCCCCATGGGTCCTCCGAGGCTGACATTTCTTAGAGTCACCTGTGATCCAGCTTTGAGCAAAGCACCAGTTACCCCAAACCTGGAGGTAGGGTGGTCAGCGGGCCTGGAACAGCCTGTGAGCCTCAGAAGCTTGGAGGAGACTGGCAGGCCATGTCAGCTGTGGCTAGAAAAGACTGATTTCAATCATGGAGCAGAGCGATAGCCAGAGGGCAGCCAGGGCAAGGACCTGCTCCTGTTGGGCTGTGCCCTCCCCTGGGGGCCGTATAGTTTGCTGGGGCTGCCATAACAAAGCCCCACAGACTGGGTGACTTACAAATTTATTTTTTCTTGGTTCTGGAAGTTAGAAGTCTGAGATCAAGGTGTAGGCAGGGTTAGTTTCTTCTGAAGCCTCCTTCCTTGGCCTATAGGTGGCTGCCTTCTTGCTGTGTCCTCACATGGTCTTTCCTCTTTGTCTGCATGTGTCCTATCTCCTCTTCTTATAACGACACCAGTCATATTGGGTTAGAGATCACCCATATAACCTCATTTTACCCTAATTACTGCTTTAAAGGCCCTGTCTCCAAGTATAGTCACATTCTAAGGGACTGAGGGTTAGGACTTGAACATGTAAATTTGGGGGGGACCCAGTTCAGCCCATAGCGGGGACCTCAGAGGGGGACACCAGCTAGTGGTGGTTGCAGGTACTGACCCCCAGCTGTTGGCTTCTATGGGTCATGCGGGCCTAGGGCCATTTGAGTTCCCTTCAGAACAACGTTGAATGTGTTATGGTCCCATTTTTGACTTCCAGTGAGGGAGCTATTACTTTGCATAGTTACTTGTTTGCTCATTGGGCATCTTAGATTATTGGAAACATTGTACTGAGTCAGAGAAAGTTGATTTTTCCTTGGTTCTCTGGCCCTGGTACTAGGTGCCTGTGGCTCTTGGTGCTGATGTTTTCAGCACTTGAGGATGTGACTGCAGCCTGGAATATGTTCCCTTCATTAGTGTTAAGTGTGCTGAACGTGTGGACTCTGGAGCTAGTCTGCTAAGCTTGGTTCCAAGCTTCGTTTCACCACTAACTGGTTGTGTGGCTTTTAACAAATTACTTGATTTCTTGATGCTTTAATATTTTACTCCATAAGAAAGGATAGTAAAGGACGCAATGGATGAAATAAGGTATGGAAAGCAATTCCTATGCTGAACACTTAGCAGGTGCTTAGTAGAGGTTGTCCTATCATCTTCATCTTCGCCAGCTCTTCTCTTTAACATGACACAGAAACAGCTGCACGGCCACACACGGGATGACCTGTGCAGGTGCAGGAGCGCTAGCATTCCACCACATTTTTCTTAACGTCATCCGAGAGTCAGTTTTTATTTTCCCAGCTTCTTTGTACGGTTGTCTTTTATTGGACTTTCTGTCAACTAGTAATAACAACCAATGTTTATCAAGTACTTTATAACTTCAACGTGCCTTTGCTTTTAATTTTATTCTTATACTGGCCAGGAGAGGTATAGTTTATCATTATGCCAACTTTAGGAAGAAACTGAGTCTTGGAATTTACTGGCTTGCCTCAAGTTATGTGGTTGGTAAGTGCTGGATATAGGACACAAATTGAAACTTCCTTTTCTTGTTACCCTTGTTTTTAATTACACACATACAAGGTACAAGGTTATTGTAGAAACATTAGAAAACACAGGTAACCAAAATTTAAAAAAACTTTCACATGGTGAAAATAATTATTGACACCTAAAATATGTATTTTTACAAAAGTGGTTTTACACAATACAATACATATTGATTTATTACTTCTCTCTTAAAATATGTATGTTTTGTTAATAAGTATATTTCTCCAGAGTCATTTTGAATTACTGCTTTGTTCTTCATTGAAAGATATACGCTATTTAATTCATCCTGAACATACAGATTGCTTCTATGTTTTGCTCATATAAACAACACTCCAGTGAACCCCCTTGCACATATACTTCTGTACACTTCTCTGATTATTTCCATAGGGTAGATTTTTTAGATGTGGAATTTCTAGATCAAAGGGTTTGCCCATTTTGAGGCCTTTGATACATATTTACAAATTGCCTTCTCAAATGACTGTACTAATTTACATACCTGCCTGCATATATGAGTGTCATTTTCCTTGTTCCCATTGGCCATCATCATTCTTTGCCAATGTGATTAGAAGGAATTGGCTGTTAATGGTTGGAATGGTTTGCGTTTTTATTACTAACCAGAGTGAACATTTTTATGTTTACTGTTCCTTTATATCTCTAGTTTGGTGATTTACCTATTTATGCTTTTTGTCCGTTATTTCCTGTGGAGTCATTCATCTTTCTCTTGTTGCCGTATAAATACTTTATTTATTGAAAATATAACAACTATTCATAGTCGTGCAAATTCCTAGGGTTTTTTAGAAAACCTCATGTGACTGTTAAGCTACACTTCCTCCATGTTGATAATTATTTTTTTAATGAAATACAGAAGCATTTCTTGGGCCCTGTTAACCTCATCTTGTCAGATTCTACCTGAGGCTGACTGTCATCCAACCTGTTCAGTTTCTCTTCCAGCTATGCTCTTATCTATACTTTTGCACAGTGTGCCCTCTATCTTTTTGTCTAGGAAACAAGGAAGGAGAGTCAAACTAATGTTTATTGAGCACCACTGTGTACCAGGCACTATACTAGGTGCTTTCAAGTATGTAAAGTGTTAAATAGAATAGTATAGAAGACCTCGAAGCTCTGCTGCACGAGCTTTCATGGAATCCATGCTTATTGGCTCTCCTTTCCTAACTATGAGACGTGTGGTTTCATATCACCCTATTCAAAACAATTGATGATTCCATGTTTTCCATAATTTAAAAAGAGTTTGCTCTCTCCCTATTATAAACACCTGTTTATCTGGGATTATTGTGCTGGGCCAGTTTATACTGGCTGTGTGTCCTGGTGACCTTTGGTGAAATCCAGCTGCAAAAAGATATCTAACCTTTTGCCTCCTGATTTTTCTCCCCTCTCATAGAATTATAAGAAATAGGTATCGTTATATACCTATTTGTGGCTTATATTGTTAAGAAGAACTTGCTATATTTCTTCTGTAATTTTCACATAATCTATATATTTTGATTTTAGTATGCCTTCAAAAGTAGTAGTTTTATGATTTATTATAAAATTTGGGATTAGAGCAGAATAATTAAGAGTACAAGCTTTGGAGTCAAACAGTTTTGATCCCTGACACTACCAATTCCTAGTCCTGTGCCTTTTGTGAATTACTTATCCCTAATAAAACGAAAATAATAATATCTTCTACCTCAGGTTGTTGTGAGGATTAAATGAGAGCATGCATGTGAAGTGCCTCTTAGTGTAATAGCACTCAAAGGAAAATGGGGCTCATGGTAGTAGGTAAAGTGGTTATTAGTTATAATTTAAACTTTTAACTTAAAAGAGAATAGCAGCTGTTTAATAGAGAGGCTTTAACGTTATGATCTCAGGAATATATTCTGAATGATTATGTCTTTTTTCTTATATATTAACAGGGTTATAGGGTTTTGTAAGAATGGGACAGTTGTGTTCTTTTGGCCTAAATTTCTGTTCAGGTAGTAAACTGTGCTTTAGTTACACACTGGACCTTTCCTGTTAGAGTTAAGTCATCTCACGTCTTTTTTATTTGGAGGGAGAGCTTAGATGTTTTCACTCTCTGAAAGGGCAGGCATCCTTGTTAGCGTTTAGGAATGATGTTCCATACAGGAACGTATGCCATGGGGTACCCTTGAATATTTGCCTTTCAGACTAAAGGGATAACTAATATCACCTATTACACACCACATGATGGTGTACCGGTGTTAAAGTATACTAATTTACTCGTGTTAAAAATACACCAATTTATGAAATAATCGGAATTAAAGATAAATTATCACCATAGGTAATACATAAATAAATAATGATTGGGCCTATTGCATGTGTTCTAATTCTTTTATGCTTAGAAGCAACATTTCCTTTCAAGATATATTAATTTTATGTAATTTGTTGTTTGGGATCAACAAGCCTTAAGTATATTGAATCACTTAACGTAGGTAGTTTTTCATGGTCAAGACTTATCCCTATAATTCATTTTTTAAAAATCTCTGGGTTTTCGTCCTGCAAACTACCTCTGTATCTCTTGCATTTTACTTTTGTCTGCTTAAAACGCTGCTTAAAACGTGGTGCTATTTCCCCTTAATTACTATGAATTGCTGAGATCATGAATAACTAATATTTTAAAAAATCATCAAGTATTTTTAAAGGGAGTGTAATACTGAAACGTTATTAAACAAATCTATGAGAATACCAAGAATTAACCAGTTTCTCATCTATTAGTATACATCCAATAATTAATTTTTTAGTATTTTATGTTTGTTGATCATGTTAACCTGCGTTAGTCTATCTGGTCTTTCTTTGCATGTAATCAAGTTTGACCTATGAGACACTTTTTCTTTTCCCTTTCATACCATTATGGCTTAATACGATAATTTTTTCTTTGAAAATACTATATTTTTAATGTTCACTTCAAAAATTTGTCTAGGTGAAGCTCTGACAAGCTTGAAACATCTTAATAAAAATAAAAACTATAAAGGTTAAACCTCATCAGTCGTACATACCAAACAGGTTATATTTGAAAAGAAACTCACTGGTGAAAGAGGGAATTCCACTAACAAGCATTTCCTCAGTGTGAGGCCAGTGAATAATTTCAGTCATGCAAAAGAATTGCTATAGTTTTGAGAAATGTTTGCTGTGTTTCCTGAGGTGAGTGCAAGCTTCAGCTGGAGGGCTTAGAGTAGGGGCCTGAATCATTGCACTGAGAACAGTCCTGGGACGGTTGCTGGTGTTTTTGGCATTAAAAAAAAAAATTAGTACTTAGCATGTGAACTACATTAGCAAAAAAAATGAAACAAAAGTAAAAATTCACCTACATACCTGTCACCTAAGCAAATCACTGTGTGATTCATATTTGTACGTATAATAAAAGGAGACACATTCATGTTTACTGACAGCCTGTGATGTATCAGTCTTTGAGCTAGGTATGTTCCATGTATCGTACAGCTCTGTGAGGAGGTGCTATTATCTGTATATTTAGAAAGTGAAAAAAAAAAGACTTGAAACAGGTAAGTAACTAGCCCAGAGTGGGTGGCTCAGGGTGGGCCACCTATCATGACAGCAAGTTGATATGTGAACATGGCTCCATTTCATAAAATATTTGTTTTATTTTATGTTTTTTTAACCACAAAGACTGATATTTGTGTTACCAGTCTTTTGGGGGGACATTACATCTTTTGAGAAGTACCACAGCCAAACTCTACTCTGATAAAATAGAATTCTACCTACCTTGTTCTTTTATAGTAGTTATGCTGCAGAGGAAAATCCCCTACTCCCTTCCCGAGTTCATTAAGCTGAGCTAAAACGCTGATCAAAAGATACTTAAAATTTTAACATACGTTTTCTTAACTATTTTAATAAATACATTTCTTGCCTTTGAATGATATTTAGTGAAGTCAGTAAATTCTCTGTTTACGAAAATAATATTTTGTATATTTGGTTGTTGACCACTAAGCCACAGGCATAAACCTTTTATTTTGCCTCTTCTTTTTTTTTTTTTTTTGCGGTACGCGGGCCTCTCACTGTTGTGGCCTCTTCCGTTGCGGAGCACAGGCTCCAGACGCGCAGGCTCAGCGGCCATGGCTCACGGGCCCAGCCGCTCCGTGGCACGTGGGATCCTCCCGGACCGGGGCACGAACCCGTGTCCCCTGCATCGGCAGGCGGACTCTCGAGCACTGCGCCACCAGGGACGCCCTATTTTGCCTCTTCTTAATGAATTTCTGTAAAAAAGCAGTTAAAATTGAGTCTCCAGGAGCTTGGCCTTTTAAAGAATGTAGGGGAAACCGCATGAAATGTCATCGAAATGTGAACATTAGTTATCTAAACCCTTGTTTTCGGGGGAGTTCTTGGAGTGCATTTTCTCATAGAAGCAAGATTTAAAGTTTAAACGGTGATTAAGTTTTCAGATAAGCTCATAATAAGCGAATATGTGCATCTCTGTGTGTTTTTAAAGCAGCAGAGCCGCCCACCCCCGTTTCTTCACAAACAAAATCTTAGGTAGGACGCTAATTGAATTTCTTGGGAATCTTTTAACCCTCAGCTGAGTTAGCCTAAATAAAACAAGGAATTTATTATAAAAATCTAGGTTGTTTCATGTACAACCAACAAATCTAGGTTGTTTCATGTACTTTCCATGCAAGAATGCATGGAAAATCGAGAATGTCCTCTTTCCATCTCTTGCCTGTAACTTTTTCTCCGTATACTTGCTTCTTTTGCTGTTTCTTTCCTGCAGAATTGTTTTCTTGGTTTCCTAATCCACATGGCGGAAGACAGAATTGAGACTGGAGAGAGGTGCAAAATTTAAGAGGGCATCAAAAAATTAGATGATCAAGATAAATAATATTTTAATGTAATATTTCAGAGATGATTAACAAAATATAAAAATTTTAATGACGATAGGATTAGTATAAAAGGAGCATCTCTGTCAGTTCCTGTATTGTTTTCTACTTGCAAGTGAGCAGCACAACTGATCTGGAGACTGGTGGTTCTAATTCCAAATCCCAGAGAAGAGCTCTGATTGGCTCAGCTTGGGTTCCACCGGGACTCTTAGACCCATCAGCTTAGGCTGGGTGGTGGGAGGTGCTCGATACCAACAGAACCTTGTGCGAGGTTGGGCAGGTACAAGAACAGGTGTTCACTCTTTCACAGTACCAAGTTCATGCATGTGTGGACACTGGTCAGGGTCGAGTAAGCCAGGTAGATCTCACACTTGGTCTCTCCTTCTCCCCACCTTAAGGTTTCTCCTTAGACGCCAGCACTAAACTTACCAAGCCCTGAAAGGGAGAGTTGAGCCCATTTGAACAGGGGATTTAATTTCAGCCAACCAGTGAGTTAGTGCCAGCCAGGTACAAGGCCCAGGAGAAAAGTACTTGGCATGGTTGGTCAGGATAAATGTCTAATGAGGGAAAGTAGATGCCATCCCTCAGACAAAAAGCCAGAGAGGTTTTGCTGTTGGGGAGAGGTTGATTGTGTGACCTGGTGATTACCCTTGTACAATGGGCCAAACAGTACAAGGTTGCCTTTTTTTTTTTTACTATTTATTTTTGGCTGCATTGGGTCTTTGTTGCTGCACGCGGGCTTTCTCTAGTTGCGGTGAGCGGGGGCTACTCTTCGTTGTGGTGCGTGGGCTTCTCACTGCGGTGGCTTCTCTTGTTGCGGAGCATGGACTCTAGGTGCGCGGGCTTCAGTAGTTGTGTCTCGTGGGTTCTGGAGCACAGGCTCAGTAGTTGTGACGCACAGGCTTAGTTGCTCCGTGGCATGTGGGATCTTCCAGGACCAGGGCTTGAACCCGCGTCCCCTGCATTGGCAAGTGGATTCTTAAGCACTGTGCCACCAGGGAAGTCCAAGGTTGCCTTTTATTCCTTTGGGAACTCTTCTACCTTTGCAATAGCTTCCAAACTACGACCAGAGTGATCTTTCTAACTGCAGATTGCATCGTGCAAGTCTCTTGCTTTAAAACCTTCAGTGGACTCCCACTAGTGTTAGGATAATGACCAAGCAGTATTCTTAACACTGCTTGTGTGATCTGCCCTGTGGCCTCTGATAGGCCCTGCTTCTTTCTGCTTTAGGACCTTTGCCCGGGCTGTTGGCTCTGCCCAGGATGCCTCCCAGAATCCCTTTCCCCACCCCTTACCCAGTTGATAATTATCTTTCAGAGATCCGCTCAGATGTCACATCCTCAAGGAAGCCCCTTTTCTGATCACACAGGATGGGCCAAGTTTACTCCTATGTAAAATGATAATAAATCATAAATAGTACTAAAACAACAACAATAATAACAACTAACACCATGTGACAGGCACCTTCTGAGAATTCCAATTTGTTTAATCCTCACAACAACTCTATGAGGTGGGTATTACTATTTTTAAGATGAGGAAGCTGTGCTTAGAGCCCCTTGCACTTATCACAATTATGATTAAAGAATGAATTATACAGGCACTGGCAGTGGGCCAGGATGGGACTGAAGGGCAGCCTTTTGTTTAGAAGGGAAGGGCTAGGAGCTGGTCTTGAGGCTGCGTTTGCATAGCAGATCACGCTGTGCTCTGGGCTGCATGCTTACTTGGGATTGCTTTGAGAGAGATGAATGATGATTGTGAAGGCTAAAATACTCTCAAGCCACTCCTTGCTGTCCACTGTGGCCCCCTACAAGCCCTGTGAAAGGAAAAACTCATGTATCAATTACTGTATCCTAGGAACCCAGCTCCAGGTCTTGCATAAAGTAGTTCTTCAAGAAAGATTTATCTCATGAATCAGTGAAAAAAAAATCTCCACAATTTTGGAGGTATTTTTGACCAAGCTATATCGAATTCTGCCCTAATTGTGCAACATTGATGGCGATGGTTAGTCCTCAGGGATTTCATTTGATCTGGGGCTGAATGATGGATGCCCAGGACTTCGAGGGGACACATGTGGACCCTGGTTAGGGAACAGGTGGGCCAAGGGAGCAGATCTGAGACCTCAGGAGTGCTGGTCCTTATAGTGAGGCAAGGCTGGGAGGAGCATTGTGCCCTGAGTGGAAGCAGACAGAGCAGAGTTGCATGCTCTTTGCACAGGTGATCACAAAGGCTAATTTGGTGGAAGGGAATGTGTTGCCTTGATAGTTTTAGGGCCATGGGTGTGGGGGGCTGAGATGAATATAATTCATCATATGATGATTTGATTCCATGGTGCCAACAGGCTCAGAAAATTGTAGATGGTCACAAAGGAATCACTCTCAATTCAGTAGAAAAAGAGCCACCTCATAGGCTCCCAACCCCACATAGCACTACCCTTAGGGCTTGTGCTAAATGTCATTATATCTCTAATGGGGTGTGAGCAGCCCTAAGAGCTACATGCTTGGAGAGCAACTCTAGCCCTTTTTTCCTACTATTCTGCTTCCTATGGCCCCACCAAATTGGCCCAGCGCTGAATCCATTTCTGGATTCCAAGGAGGGGAAAGGCAGGAGGCTGGCCTGGATTTCCCTGGGCTCGTGGGAAAAGGTAAGAGCCTTGAGTTAAGAAGGAACCCACATCCCAGGCACAGGAAAAAGTGCAAGAAGACAAGAGGATAAAGAGGTCTGGCTGGCTAGAAGACATGCTTCATGTAAGGGAAACTTAAAATATAAAATAGAATTAATAAACAAAATGTGAAAACAAATGTTATTTATACAACAAGAAAGTTATAATCCAGTGATACAATTTATATAAAATATATGTAGTAAGTTGTAAATAATATGTAGTAAAAATAGTAAATAATAAATAACAGTAATATTCAGGAGTTGAGTCATCCTTTAACTCATTTTAACTCACCTGTAAAATGTTGTTCATTTCACTAAACATTGTAGAATGGAGCAGATTATAATTAGATAGTTTCTGAGGAGAGCTAATTTAGTGAGTTGATCTCCAAACAATAAGGGAATTTATCTTAAGATTTTTAATTGTCATGTTTGGAATGTCTGAAAAATATCAAGGTAAAAGTGTCCTTTAATTTTGGATTATTTTAACTTTTAGGATTCTTATTCTACATTCACCTAGTTATTGGGAGCATTTAAAAATATTAGACTTTCCAAAAGATTAAGGTTTTTTTTCACCTCTCTGTAGTAATAAATATTCTTATGCCATCTTAATGCTCAAGTGTCCATCTCTGTTAGTGTTTGTGTTAAGCAATAAGAGCCTGGAATTTATAACCTAGTTTCTGAAAGGAATCTGTAGCAGTGGTAGGTTGCTAAGAAAGTCTCTTAGCTAATGAAACAACGTGCCTTGAATTATTCTGATCCTTTTTACTGCCAGTTGTAATGGATCAATTGAAAACGATGCTCATTTTTAGATTTGTCAAAACTTAAATTAGAAATAAATGAAAGTATAGATAATACTATTTTCAGTAATTAAAAAAAGAAAGCAAGAAATAAGTATAAATGTATGAAAAATGTTTGAAACAATCTGTTCGGTAACAGTGGAATTTTCAGCAAATTATGATATATCTATGTGAATTACTATAGTATGAGGGTTTGGATACAATGTAACAAATACTATATATTAGTTAGATTGGAAATCATAGGTCTCTCTTTTATACAAATCAGCAGAAATAGGCACAGCTTTACACATTCTTTTCATAAGTGTTTTTACACTGTATTGCTTTTCAAAATGAAACTTAGAAGAGAGCCTGTTTAAGATTATCCAAATTGGAATTAATTTTGCTGCTTGGGTGTGTTAGAAAATGGGAGCTAGACCTTCTAATGAGAGTTGTAAAGCATAGTCATGGAGCACATCCCAGACTTTTCAAATAATTTACTTCTCTGTTTAGAGTTACAACAATGATTGAAAACAAAGGCTGGGGTGCGGACTGTGAGATTGAATGAATATATAGCCAAGGAGTGATTTCAAGCCTGACAACTTCATCCAATTACATATTTCCAATTATGCTAATCCTAAAGCTCCTGTAAAAATCTGTTTTTCATTTCCTTATAATTTTCATCCTTTCTATATGTTATTTTTCTATCTATTTTTCAGAAATTCACTCCTTGAATAGAAAATCGTCTTTCTGTAGATGCCCAAGACGTAGTTGATTTTAACTTCACTAAAGGACAAGTCAATAATATTTGTGGCTCAGCCTCTGCAACTTTATTTTATCAGTTTTTAAAAATTGAAATATAGTTAATTGATTTATAATATTGTGATAGTTTCAGGTATACAGCAAAGTGATTCAATGTTTTATATATAGATAGATAGATAGGTAGATTATGTTTATATTCTTTTTCAGATTCTTTTCCATTATAGGTTCTTACAAGATATTGAATATAAGTTCCCTGTGCTATACAGTAAATCCTTCTTGTTTATGTATTTTATATATATCAATAGTAGTGTGTATCTGTTAATCGCATACTAATTTATCCCTCCCTCCTTTCCCTTTGGTAATCATAGTTTGTTTTCTATGTCTGTGAATCTGTTTTGTAAATAAGTTCATTTGTATTATTTTTTTAGATTCCACATATAAGTGATATCATAAAATATTTGTCTTCCTCTGTCTGACTTACTTCACTTAGTATGATAATCTCTAGGTCCATCCATGTTGCTGCAAATGGCAACATTTCATTCTTTTTTATGGCTGAGAAATATTCCATTGTATATATATACTGCATCTTCTTTATCCATTCCTCTGTTGATGGACACTTAGGTTGCTTTCATGTCTTGGCTACTGTAAATAATGCTGTCATGAACATTGGTGTGCATGTATCTTTTCAAATTAGAGTTTTTCTCTTTTCTGGATATATGCCCAGGAGTGGGATTGCTGGATCAAATGGTAACTCTATTTTTAGTTTTTTAAGGAACCTCCATGCAGTTTTCTATAGTGGCTGCACCAATTTACATTCCCATCAACAGTGTAGGAGTTAATTCCTTTGAATATTCCCTTTTCTCCACATCCTCTCCAGCATTTATTATTTGTAGACTTTTTGATGATGGCTGTTCTGTCCAGTGTGAGGTGATAGATACCTCATTGTAGTTTTGATTTGCATTTCTCTAATAATTAGCAATGTCAAGCATCTTTTCATATGCCTGTTGACCATCTGTATGTCTTCTTTGAAGAAAGGTCTATTAAGATCTTCTTCCCATTTTTTGATTAGGTTGTTTGTTTTTTTGATACTGAGCTGCATGAGCTGTTTGTGTATTTTGGAAATTAAGCCCTTGTTGGTCACATTGCTTGCAAATATTTTCTCCCAGTCTGCAGGTTGTCTTTTTGTTTTATTTATGGTTTCCTTTGCTGTGCAAAAGCTTGTTTGATTAGGTCCCATTTGTTTATTTTTATTTCTACAGTAACTGCTGTTGGGAAAGCTGGACAGCCACATGTAAATCAATGAAGTTAGAACACTCCCTCACACCATACACAAAAATAAACTCATAGGCAAAACATTCTCTGACATAAATCGTAGCAGTATTTTATCAAATCTTAATTTTTCCCTTTGGCTGTCTGATGTTTTAATCTTTACTGTAACTCTTACTTTAGCTATTTTTGGTTCTCAAATACATTTTGACTTCTTAGTCGCTGAAGTTCCAATAAGGTGAAAAAACTTTAAAATTTAGAAGCATTCCAAACCATTGCCTATTATAAGAGCTTTCAGTCAGATTGTTATATCTCAATGATAAAACCCTCCAGGGTGCCTCCTTAGCATTCTAAAGCATTAGCATCATTAAGGCCCAGAGTGTGCTTTTTTGCATTTAGCTCACTGTGCTTTTCTTTCTTGTTTTTTTGTATTCAGCTGGAATGCTTGCCGACTCCTCTGCAAATTTCTAAGGCTGAGACCCTGAGGAACCCAGCTGGAGAATGCCATCTGAACGCTTCCTCAGGTTGGTACTGTAGGATACGTCTTTGCTTGTGTAGCGAGACATGTGTGACTTGAAATCCTCACACCGCACATTCTAGGACCAAGCACAGGGAGGGGCTCAATGTGTATTTGAAGAATTAAGCAAACCAGTCTGAGAGTGTGTGTGTGAGTTTAGTATGGTAGCACAGGGGCTAACCACTGAGATATAATTACTGGCCAAACTTAGGTATGTTTAAGGATTCTTTGATACTACTTTTTTTTTTTTTTGCGGTACGCGGGCCTCTCACTGTTGTGGCCTCTCCCGTTGCGGAGCACAGGCTCCGGACGCGCAGGCTCAGAGGCCATGGCTCACGGGCCCAGCCGCTCCGCGGCATGTGGGATCTTCCCAGACCGGGGCACGAACCCGTGTCCCGCGCATCGGCAGGCGGACTCTCAACCACTGCGCCACCAGGGAAGCCCTGATACTACTTTTTATCTTTTTCTTATTTAGGATGCTAACCTCCCTCAAACAAAAGGTAGATGTCTCTAAAGGTATATGATTTAAAAAATAATCAGAAAACTCTACATATATATGATTATTGTCCCCTTTAAAGCAAGCACTTTAGGGTGACTAATATGTATTCTTAAAATACTCATAAGATTTTACTTTAGTACTTATTTAACAGATATTTATTTGTGCAGAGGATCCAGCAGCGAATAAAACAAATAAGGTTCCTGCTCTCATGAAATATATATTCTATGGGGAAAACAGATATTAAACAAATCACACCGGTAACAACACAAATATAATTGTGAAAGTGCTTTGAAAGATTGATAGAATGAGGTAGTACTTTCCTGAAGCAGTGCTCTATGACCTGAGATTTGAAGGGTGGGAAAGACATGGGGAAATGCCCTCAGGCAGGAAGGAGCCTGGCACATTCCCAGAACTGAGGGGGCAGTCAATAAGAAAATGCAGGGTATTCCTTTGAATATTCTCAGTGGAGGCAAGTCTTCATCATCCTCGAGGAAACCGTCAAAGGGATCCTCAAAGCAAAGAATGAGAGAGGTGATAAGCCTGGGAAATGCCTTCTTTTTAAATACTAAGAATTGAGTATGTCTATGAAATAATGAGACCAGCTTTCTTCCATGACTCTGAAGCTATTAGAGATGACTAGTTCCAAAAGTGTGTTCAGAAACGGAGGCATTGCTACAGCCAGTTTAGTGCCTCTGTGCTCCCCAAGTGAGTGTTGCTCTAGATGGGTGACTCTCAGTGGGGGATATTTTGCCCTCAGGGTACATTGTGTAATATCTGGCATCATTTTTGATTGTCACCAGGATTGAGGGTGCTATTGGCATCTAGTGGGTAGAGGCCAGGGATCCTGGTCAGCATCTTAACAATGTACAGGATAGTGACCATAGCGAAAAATGTCAGAATGTCAGTTTCACTGAGGTTGGGAAATCCTGCTCTGGATCTGGCATCCAGCCAGTATAGCGCGTAGAGACCATGGTATCTGTCTGCCACCAGCTAAGCCAAGTGATTTATTTCTGGCTAATAGAATCCATGTGCATTCTTCTCCAAATGATTTTTTACTTTAGATCTGCCATCTCTGCTTTCACTGATCAACTCTGATCCCACCGCCATCTGTCCTCCGTAGCACCATCATCTCTGCGATGGACTTTCCTTCTCTGCTGGGGCACAGGCACCCCCTTGCGCACTTTTCAAACTTCCCCTGTGCCACGTGGAACTGTTGCACCAGGAACATACATGTGCTGTGCTGTGTCATCTTCCTCACCCTGAAAAACTCCAAGCACCTCCTGCTTTCACTGAGACCTGTCTTCTTCTGAGGCACCACTTCTTTGTAGCCTTCTCAAGTGGTGGCCTTATTTCCTCAAATCTCATGTATTTTAGGGATGGGTGGAGAGATTGTTGTCACGCTGGGACATAGTTTTGCTTCTAGGTCATTACTCCTCATACCTGTTGTTTGAGAAGATGTCGACAACAAAACGACAGCAAAGACGGGCTCTTCTGAAGGTGGTGCTATTCAGCTCTCTCCATCCCTTCTTCCTCTCCACTGTTCGCAGGGCCATCTCCCCGCATTCACTGAGCATTTGACATGCGGCTGACGGTCTTCCTTCTCACCACAGACCCTTTACGATTTCCCAGTGCCCTCAGTGTTTGCCTGGAGGATCTGCCCGACTTTGTGGCCTTGGATCTTCAACCTGCTTCTGACCTTCCTCACTGGACCACCTACTCTCATGGTCACGCCGTGGATCATGCATCTGCAGTAGTTGCTCTATTTCCGAAACTACTGCATCAGCCACTTTATTCTCAGCAGGACCTCCTCTCCTTCTAGCTTCCTGATTTACCTACCTCCACAGTGGTTGTACTTTGACGTCATGGCAATGTCTCATTACTGGCCCGGCCACTTTCTTTCGTTTCTTTTCTTTTTATTAAATTTTTTTGGAGTATAGTTGATTTAAAATATTGTGTTAGTTTCAGGTATACAGCAAAGTGATCCAGTTATACATATATATATGTATATTCATTCTTTTTCAGATTCTTTTCCCACAAAGGTTATTACAGAGTATTGAGTAGAGTACACCATGCTATACAGTAGGGTCTTATTGTTTATTTTTTTAATTAATTTTTGTTGGTGTGTAGTTGCTTTATAATTGGGAGGTTGAGATTGATATATATACAGTATTGATACTATGTATAAAATAAATAACTAATGAGAACCTACTGTATAGCACAGGGAACTCTACTCAGTGCTCTGTGGTGAACTAAATGGGAAGGAAATCCAAAAACGAAGGGATATATGTATACGTATAGCTGATTCACTTTGCTGTATGGTAGAAACTAGCACAACATTGTAAAGCAACTGGCCCGGCCACTTTCTACCAATCCATCAACACTTTCCTTCCCTTATTTCCATTCTTAGCCAGTTTAGAATCTATCACTCTTTTAAATCCTTAATTTCCCTTGCTCTCTGCATTTTTGATCCATTTGCCTGACAAAATCCCAGCCCAGATGAACCCAAATACTGTGTTTCCATGGCTTCATTGTCCAGTGGAGATTGGTTCCACTGAATCTTTCGATTCAACAAGCCAAAAAATGCCCAAAGTTTTAATATTCCTTCCCTCCTGCTACTCAAAAGGCAGTCCTTTCCCACAGCTGAGCCCAGCCCCGCTTCCCTGTTTTGAATCCTATCTTTCTTCTCAGCAGCCTTTGACTATTGGTTGTCTCTCAGCTGTGTTCTGGAGACACAGCTGTGCTTCCGTTATTCTCTCTATCCACATGAGTTTTACACCTCTAGCCAAGACCTCTTTCTGAGCTCCAGGTCCTGTACCACACCGGCGCTTGTCCTCAGGGTCCCAGCCCTGAACATTCTGTGGACTGTGTGTTAGGTCCATGCCCCCCACTGCCACAGGATCAGAGCATTTGCTGTTACCCTACCTGGAAAACTCTGCTGTCCCCATTTTGCCATGGTAACTTGTTCTCATCCTTCAGCCTGCAGCTCCAGCATTACTTCTTCAGGGAGGCCAGATTATTTTATTAAAGTGTAACTACCTTGCTAAACTGAGGGTTCTGTGAGGGCTGCTACAGAGTTTGGTTTGTTTACCATTTTATCTCCAGTGTCTGGTCCAATACCTGGCACAGGATGAATAAATGTTTGAGTGAATGAAGGAAGGAAGGAATGCAACAAGACTATCCATTTATATTTAAGTTCCTTTCCTTAAGTATCCGTTTGTAATTAACTTGCATAGTCTTCATTATTTCTTGGTCATTCGCTAAGCATAGCGTATTTTCTTTGCTTATTATTTTGTCCATTGTTATTAATTGCTAGCATTAATTTTAAGGTATTTACAAATTACAAAGTGTTCTATAAAAAATAAAATTAAGTTCCATGCTGGGTTTTTTTTTTTTTTTTTTTTTTTTTGCTGTACATGGGCCTCTCACTGTTGTGGCCTCTCCCGTTGCGGAGCACAGACTCCAGACACGCAGGCTCAGCGGCCATGGCTCACGGGCCCAGCCGCTCCGCGGAATGTGTCATCTTCCCGGACTGGGGCACGAACCCATGTCCCCTGCATCGGCAGGCGGACTCTCAACCACTGTGCCACCAGGGAAGCCCCCATGCTGGGTTTTTTTTCACAGCCTGTCTGCTTAAATAAATAAGATTGTTTCAATATTAATGTATTTAATTTGTATTAAAATATTTTGACTGTGGAATTGAAGTGATTAGGGCACAGTTTATCAACAGACTGAACTGAGATAATCATGCATAATCCTAGTACTATCAGGTTTTTTGCCCAGTCCTTTTCTTTTTTGTGTAAAGTAATCTATTTAAGCAATGAGGATCTCTATGCTACCTGACTGTGTTTGATATATAAGTATATAATACCTTATTGGTGACCTTACTTGAAAACTACCTGCATATATTTTGTATATCTAAATACTAAGTAAACATTGATATAGAAATTGACTTGAATTTTTACATTTGAAATACAGATGTTTAAAAACCAGACAGCTGTTTTGGAATTCATGTCTTGCAAATTGACTGAACTCAAGTCAAAATTTATGCTATAAAAAATGAGAATCTGAGAGATTTCTGTGATCAAAAATCTTCACTATGAACTTGAAATAGTGATTTGCACTAACACAGTGCTTCACTGTGAGTGAGCTGTAGCATGTTATGAACATTATGCTCTGCATTTGACTTTTTAGTTTTTACCATCAATTCCAGAATGAAAGTTAAAGATTTGAAGTCATGAATAGTCCTGTCCTTGAGACCTCATTTATTTATCTCCCTGTTACTGGATGCTGACATTTGGCCAATCAGATGGTTGCTCCGTGGCATCACTAAAAAGCAATTTCTTGCTCAAGGAGTCTGGGACTTCCCATGTTGTACCTGGCAGGAGCTGGGTCCTGTGAGATTCAGGAACAGCCAGGCTAATTGGCAACCTGATGGGGTACCTGAAACCCTTCTAGAGTTCAGGTGGAAAGAAATGAGGAACACATCCCCAGGGAACTTTTAGACTGTCCCGTAGAACCATAGTGCGAAGTATATATATAATTTAAACTTTTCAAGGAGACACATTTTTTAAAAAGTAAAAAGAAACAGGTAAAATGAATTTTAACAATATATTCTATTTAACCCAGTATACCCCAATATTATCAGCATGTGATAAATATAAAAATATTAATGGGATATTTTTGCATTCTTTTATTTCATAGTATATCCTTGACATCCAGTGTACATTTTCCACTTACAGCACATCTCAATTTGGACTACACACATTTTAAGTTCACAATAGCCACATGTAGCTAGTGCCTATTATACTGGACAGTGCAGTTCTAAGGAATTCCACAGAGGAAAGGGTATTGGGGTTGCCTTGAGGAAGCCAGGTCACCCTCTTGCACCCACTTGTGAATTTTGAGGTGGCATTATTGCTTCCATGGAAGACCTTTCCCAATATTAGGATGACACACAAATCTGTGTACCCTCGGGAAATGTGACTCCTGTTGTATGGAGTTTTTTGTTTGTTTTCTTGGTAATTTAGGAAGTTTTAGGAATATACTTTTCCTTTCTTCTTCGTTTCCTAAATAATGGAGGGACATTGCTCTAAGGTGGGAGGTTTAGATTGCTAATTTGTATAATTCTGATGCCAAGGGAGCCGTATGCAAGGATGTGTCTGCTTCCCATTCTAATTTAGACATGGTTCATGATAATCTTTGAATCACCTCCTCCCTGGTTTATAATTATTGACTTTATCACATTGGCCTATGGCTTTCCAGCTGTGTTCTGTGACCACTTGTGCCTTAACACTTTTTGCAGATTTACATCTGAGAGTTGAGTGGGAAGTTTCAGAATACAGTAATGACCTGTTGATTAATAAGCCTTTATTCCTTGCCAAATGTTGGAGTATTTGTTTCTGCTTTTAAGGAGTCCTAACATATTGGTTCCAAAATATTTGGAATCTTGTGCCAAGTGTTGCCTTAAATATTTAGCATGCTGTTTTCTTTAAGCTTGAATATTTCAAGCCCAACTGAATGATACTGTGAAATTGTGCATCATCACAATTGTTTCAGAGCTGAGCCCTTTATTCTTTGCCAAATTTCAGTTTACAGCTGCTCTTTCCCTGGCAAGATTTATTCGCTGTCTATAGATATCTGAAATGCAAATACTGATTCAGTCTTAATAATAAGGACATGAATTGTGGCTCTATATTTGGGAAATGAGTAAGGAAACATTATAAGCAATTATTTTAATGTATTCTTCTGTTCCACTACAAATGAAATTTCAAAATACATTTATGTAGCATTTAAGGTGATATTAAAAGGGAGAAAAGTTATGAGAGTTTTAAATAAATGTATAAGTAAAATCTATTTTCTCTCCCCAAACTTATCTTAGTCAGTGCAAAGACAAATGTTTTTGAAGCATGATTTCAAACATTTCCTATCGCTATCTCATGTTATATTAATGTGTATTATTTTTCAAAGGTAACTTTGATTTTGAGATTAACTATGCACAATCTAAATATAAAATTGATATGGACTTTGTGATTTTTTTTTCCCCCAGCATAGATTTTTGAGATCTTCTTTACAGATTATCATTTTTTGGTTTTGTTTCAGGCTTTGTTTGTTTCTTTTATTTATTTTTTATGTTTAAAATTTTTTTGGCCACGCGGCATGTGGGATCTTAGTTCCCTGACCAGGGATCGAATCTGTGCCCCCTGCATTGGAAGTGTAGAGTCTTAACCGCTGGGCTGCCGGGGAAGTCTCTGTTTCTTTTATATTTTAAGCAGGAGGACAAATTACATTATTATGTTCATGGTAATAGGTTCTCAAAATGCCTAATCTTGCACCATCAGGTTTCTTATCTGTGAAATGGAGATATTAGTACCTGCCTCATAATGTTGTTATGAAGATTAAATGAATTGATAATTGTATATCGCTAAGAATAATTCATGGAACATAGTAAGGGCTTTGTGTTTGTAAAATATATAAAAATGTCATCCTTTTAGGAAGGATTTTTCAAAGACTATCCTAAAGCTTACTTAGCTGAGATAATATTTCTATTACTATTCTATTCCCTCATTTCTTTGAGCTATGCTAATTAATCTCCATTCTAGCCTTTGCCTAGCAATTTGTGTGTTATTTATGCTTCTGAGTGTGGTTTTCAATTACTGACTTTAAAAGTCTGCCTGTAGCTAGAGCTGCTAGATGAATATTCGATGACAGTAACCATTTCAAAACTCACTGCTGCATTTCAACTGAAAATAATCCTCCCACCTTCCCACGAGAACTTACTATATCATCATCTCCTGTCAAATTTATTTTTTCTTTCAATAGTTCTGACATTTTTGAGGCTCCCCATTCGAAAGTGTCCGATAAAGCTTACTGGCTGCACTCTGGCATTTCCCGGGAAGCATTTGGTTTACTTTAAGGTGATTTATGCTGAACCGTAATTTACCAGCCAACTGGCGGCACAACCATGCGGGCTCGGCTGGTGGCGACTCCCGGGCTCTCCTGAGAGGCTCTTTCACATTCAGAGGAAGGAACCGGATGTCGAGTTATCAGGATGGGAGAGACAGTGCTCCTTCATCCTTATGGCAACCTTACTCGGTTTCAAGAAGAGTCTCAGGCCAGAAATAGAGCTTGATGGCCCTTGCTCTCATTCTGGGAGTAACTTACGACTGGTGCAGCTCACTCATTTTAGTCCAGTGTCGGTTCTGAGATTCTAGAGTGCCGTGGAGATTTTCATGTATCTCAGCTGGAATTGTTCATAACTATCCACAAATTCCGCTTGCATTTGGTGTTTATAGCATTACTTCTACATTATTATAGGAAGATCTGGTGTTTCACCCAGGAGTTTTGAAAGGATATGGGATGAATATTTTAGGTTGGGGTAGGGAGTGAAGGGATAAGTTTCACAATGGGTAAGTTTAGTAATTTCACAAAATAGAGCAGAAAATAGATTGCACAGTCATTCATAAGTCTAATATGAAGATCACACAAGGTATTGCAGGCTAATAAGATAGATATATTTTACTTTCAGCCTTAAATTTTTTCTTTACAATGGCATCTCTTTTGATGTTCTCCTGGTGGTTCATAATTTCCTAAGTTTAGTAATAAGCCACTATGGTTTAATTAATGGCCTTATACATGAAATGGTCACTGGTAGCCTTTTTTTCCCCTAACTAACATCTGCTCAGTTTCATTTTATTTATTAATGGAGTATTGTGTCTTGTGGGGAGACTGAGTAAATTCTTCTCTGGTGAGCCATGCAGTGGGTTCTGTGCTAGAGCAGTGCATGGCAAGTTCTGAGTTTGTGCTAACCCCACACAGGTGGTACAAAGCTAGAAAAGGAATCAGAGAGCTAGGGAGGGGGTCCCAGAGTGGAAGGATTTGCACACATATTTACACACATCTAGACACACATCCAGAAAAAGCTTTGCACTCAGAGATGTATACATACTGAGGGGACAGGGGCCCAGAAGCAGAGGCTCACAGGCCTGCAGACATGGGCCAATAAACAGACACAGATGGACACACAACAAACACAAATTCTCAAAGAGAGGGACCAGTAGGAAGGAGAAAGAAATCCTGTTGGGGGGAGGAAGACAGAGAATTAGAGAAAAAGAAAGCAAGAGGATGGTGGAGAAAAAGACAATGAGGACTATAGACACTGGAATCCACACTCCCTGAGTTGCTGTTGAAGGAGGGAGCCTGGGGGCGGCTGGGCTAATGAGAGGAACAACATTAACTGGATTGCTCTCTTCGCTCTCCTCCTCGCAGTATTCAAGAAATGCTGACAGGCCAGAGGCTCTGCCACTCAGAATCTCACACTGATAGCGTCCTGGCAGCGCTGAATCAGCAGAGAAGTGACGGCATCCTCTGCGATGTCACCCTGATTGCTGAGGAACAGAAATTCCACGCTCACAAGGCAGTCCTAGCAGCCTGCAGCGACTACTTCCGGGTAAGTCAAGGTAGTTTGTTTGTTTATTTGTTTCTCTTAAGATATTAATAAACAGAGGATGGCAGTTTACCTGAACTGTCACACAATCATCAGCCAATTAGATAATCGTCCCCAGAGTTGTGAATGTTGGGGGGTTTTCCTGGTCAGACTGAGCTTGGGGCCCCATTGGGATCCTCCCTGGGCTGGACACCTGGATGTCCCTCCAGTGGAGAGCAGAGCTCTCCTTTGCATCTGAGCTGAGGGGCGTTTGACACTCTACCACCAAAAGAAAGCGTGGCATTGTAGTGCACCATAATGGGGGTGCAGGCTGAGGACAGGATGTTTCTGGATTCAGGATCAGAAGGACAATCTGTAAGACAATTTATTTCTTAAAAGGTCTCTAAATATATGTAGTGTTTCCAATTTTTTATTTTCTATGGAAGTTCTCATCCTGGAGCTTTCCAAGTCTCTGCTCCAGGGACAGAGATGGAATTGACCTAAAGGATATTTATGGTTGACGCACAGGTGCCTGTTTAGCTGAAGACGTTGTCTTGTTAAGTAGAACTTTGGAGTTTGATTTCCAGTGGCTAAATGATATGTGATGATATGTGATGATGTGTTTGTTGTTTTTGTTGTTTTTTGAAGGTGAGTGTATAGTATGGTTTTAGCTAAATTTAATTTAATTTAGTATTTCCTATGATTCAGGTCATGGACAGAGGACTTTATATACATATCTCATTTAATCCTCACAACAATCCATTTTCTAAACACATGCACATGCTATAAAAATCACCATTTTACATGTAAGGAAACTGAATCTCAAAGATTAGGTAATTTGAGGTAACTCAGAGGTTAAGTAATAAGTCACACAGTTCCGAAGTGGCAGATCTACAATTGAAATCCATGTCTGAGTCTTAACCAGCATTCCATTCTACCCCTTATATGGATATAAGAAAGAAAATTGTGACAATTAATAACCAGATTTTTTTGAAGTATTAATTTCTGAATATACATGATTTAATTCTTATTTAATTTTTTCAATGTTATTTCAGTTAACTAGTGATTAGGTAAGAAATTCAAAACATAATAGTATACAATCTCTATATAAATTAGAATATAAATTTAATTGTGAATTAAAAAAACTTTCTCTTACAAAAGTCTCAAATGATACAGAAACCAAATCCAGCCTGGGGCAATTTTTTGGTTTGATTTGGAAATTTTCAATAGTCACCTTGTATTTTGATGTTTAAGAGACAATATCAACTGTACTCAATTGCTGACTAGCAGTTAAAGAGAATTTTCAAAGATGCCAAATCATAAAATAAAGATTAAAAAAAGTTTTAAATGTGATGAAACCTGGTAATGTAGAAGATAAAGAGGTAATTACAGGGCTTCCCTGGTGGCGCAGTGGTTGAGAGTCTGCCTGCCGATGCAGGGGACACGGGTTCGTGCCCCGGTCCGGGACGCGGAGCGGCTGGGCCCGTGAGCCATGGCCGCTGAGCCTGCACGTCCGGAGCCTGTGCTCCGCAAAGGGAGAGGCCACAACAGTGACAGGCCCGCGTACTGCCAAAAAAAAAAGAAAAAAGAAAAAAAAAAAAAGAGGTAATTACTTAAAATATCTATCTAAAATTAAAAGTAGGGATTTACATAATTCTAAACTGCAGAAATGAAGTGGAGTATCTGTAAAATGACCTTCTAGTTTCATCAATATAATGTACATTTTATGCACTCTCACATTGTCAGGGATTAATCTTCCTGAAAGTTTATATTATTTGGAGGGCTTTTGAAACAACATACTTTGGGTTGTTATATATAACATGTGCACATTATAAAATACGAGTTTTTTCTTCTTGTGGACCATAATATAGACCTCTTGGTGCTTGGCTTCTCTCCTCCTAGGTCTCTGTGGGTTGGATTTTGAATTTAATTCGGGGTTTGATTTTGTAAATGTGTGTATATGAGAGAGAGAATGTGCAAGTGAATGCATACATGTGAGCACTGAAGAGCATTTTATTTGCTGCTGGCATTTAACGATGTTTGCAGCTATTCCAAGTTATTCACCTCTTTTACCACAATGCCCCTCATACTCTGATAGGTCGTGCACAGAGTGCCTCCTTTAAAATACTGGTGTTATAAAGCCTGTGAAGAAAGCTTTATTATTCCCATTCTGTAGATAAGGAAACTGAAGTGCAATATGTTTAAATAACTTGCCCAAGGACTGCCAGATATTAAGTAGGAGAGCTGATTTCCACACACCAGAGCACCTGTCTCCTTGAGTACCAAGTTGTGCTTTTTCCACCGAACCATGTGCCCTGCTGGATTCATATGCAGTCCCATCAATCTCATGACCTGCTTGTGAGGTGAAATTTCAGTGACTTGTGTATTGATTGTTCAGATGGAGAAACCAAGACAAAGTTGGAACTCTTGGCACTTATCTCTTTTCTAGGCATTGTGATAAGTGCTGAAGTTATAATATTTAACCAGACATAGACTGAACCCTATGGAGCTTGTAATATAGTCACTATACTGGACGTTGTTTTTGCCGTATACCCTGTATCTTTTGTTAGCTTTTGTCATAACAAACCACCCCAAAACTTAGAAGCTGGATGGTAGCTCCTCTGGTCTGCCCGTTTCTCTGATCTATGCTGGACTCATTCTTACGTCAGCGGTTAACTGGAGAGTTGCCTGGAGACTGGATGATCTGAGTTGGCTTCGTTTACCTGTCTGGTGATTGGTAGGCTTATGGCTGGAGTTGTAGGGACACTGGGCATGTATTTCTCACAAACAGGCTAGCCTGGGCTTTTTCACATGACAGCTAAATTCTAAAAACAGCAAGAGGGCTATCTTCAATACACAGGTGCCCTTCAAGCTCCTGTTTGTGTCCTGTTTACTAATGTCCCATTGGTCAAGCAAGTCACGTGGCCAGGCTGAGTCAGTGTCAGTGAGGGTACCAAAGGGCATGGATGCAGGCAGGGGAAGAATTTGTTGCCATTTTTGTAACCTACCACTGTCAAGAACTGTCAAAGATTTGTGATTTATCCAAGTTGGAAACCAGCAAGTTAGTCTATCACTGGTTCAGAGATGCTGCTAGAAGACATGAAACTCTTAAGTCACACAAAGTGGGTTGGATCATTGAGGATCATTGAGCTTAGGGAACCTGAATCTTTTATAATGCGTAGGAAACACGTCTGTCCTTTGCTCTGGAAGAAAACATTATTATACTGGACAGTAAGCATGCCTACCCTTTGCTCTGCAAAGAAACATTCTATCTCTGAGTAAACAGAACTGCTCTTTGCTCTGAAGGGAGATATCACTCTGTCATCAAGGCCATTTGCTATAGAAACATCCCTGAAATGAGAGTTCAGAACAAGGACAGTCAGTGCCTCACTCATAATACATGCAGAAGTGCAAGAGACCCATGCCTTAAACTAGAATTATGTCTGGCTTCCTTGTGTCTTACACTCTACCACACTGAAACACCTAGAAACAGTATCCTGTCTGAGTAATTTCTGTATCTCTCACAACACTTATAATGTTGCCTCAGGCTTAGTAAGTATGAATGAAGAAATGTTTTCTAATTCTCAGAGAATTCCATGTGTATTTCAATTTTTTAACATCCTGCATATAAAATATGCAAATTATTCATGGATTTTTCTTTCTAGTGTGATCTGTTCAAATTAATTAGGTAGTCTGACCTAAATAGATGTTTGTACTCTGTATTCTGATATCTGGCAGATTATATTGAAGCTAAAATAATTGTGGATGGCACAGTTTTGTGTAAACTGTTCCTTTACATTGATCTGAGAGATGGTATCAGCTTTTCTTAACATATGAATAACGAACAGTTGAGCACAAAGTACTGTGGATTCCTGTGATCATCAGCATTTTAAATGAAAGGGTTAAAACACATTCTTCAGCCAAGTAATAATGATTTAAAAAAAAATTAAATTTAGGCTTAATATCAGCACAACATGGCGTTAGTGAAAAGCTATAATTGTGTTAGACCAGGGGCTTCTTTTATAAGAGTAAAGCAGTGGTGGAAGGAAGAAAGGGAAGAGCTAAGCATCAGATCTGAGTTTGAATACAGTGGGAGGGACCATATCTCCCTGTTTGCTATTGTTTCCCACAGTCCCTGACAAATAGTGGATGCTATTCTAATTAATATCTGTTGGGTTATTCACCCTCTTCACTATTTATTCTTTGAGCATAGGCAAGTCATTTGACTTCTGTAAACCTATGTTTTTTCATCTGTAAATTGGTGATCATAGAGCATAACTCTCAGAATAGGTTGATTCAGAGATTAGATTATATAATGCACTAAGTGCTGTATCTGATACACGTCACACCTTCAGTAAGCATTATCTGTTTCTCTCCTTGGGCTAACTTGGGATCCCTGGTCATGCTCTGTCTGGCCCTTTGTGGGAAAAGAAGACTGCTCATCTTTAGGCTCACCTGGTTGCAGACTCCCTCACCTTTTGATGGGTCAGAATAGTGTTTTGGATTCATCCTTTCCCATCTTGATATTTTCTGAATCTGATACCCCCTTCCTTCTTGCTTAGAACATTCTAGTAGCCACTTAACTTTCTCCTCCTCTGGTTGTCCCTTGACAAACCATCGCGCAGATGACTGTGTGGTGAACTTTCACCCCCCTGCTCAGGTCCCCCAGAGCTCCTCAAGGCCTTTCTGCCGGACCCCCGGAGTGTGCCTTCATGCTGTGTCATTATCATTCATCCTCATCTGTGTTCTCCCATCTGTTCATTTGATCTTGCAGCCATAGCTGTTCTCCAAACACTCTTCCACCTGAGGGCCTTTCCACCTCTCAGCCTTGCTAATGACCATTCCTTCTACCTTAGCCTCCTACTCACCTCTTTGTCTACCTTGTCCATCTTCCAAGGTTTATCCCAGCCAACAAGTGTGAAGTCTTCCACAAAGCCTTATCCTGTCCACCCTCTGCCACCTTTCTAAATTCGTATGCAAGGTCCCTCTTTTCTGAAGCATTATAACTGTAGCTTGTCTCACCCACGGAATTAAAGATCAACAAAATGAAAGAGCAACCTACAGAATAGGAGAAGATATTTGCAAACCATATATCTGATAATGAATTAATATCCAAAATATGTAAGGAGCTCATAAAACTTAATAGCAAAAACCCACATACTGTGATTAAAAAATAGGCAAAGGATATTAACAGACATTTTTCCAAAGAAGATATACAACTGGCCAGCAGGCATATGGGCATGCTCAACATTACCATCAGGGAAAACCACAATGAGAAATCACCTCACACCTACTAGGATGGCTATTACCAAGACAAGAGATAAAAAATGTTGGTGAGGATGCAGAGAAAAGGGAACCCTTATACAATGTTGGTGGGAATGTGAATTGGTGTAGCCACTATGGAAAACATTATGGTTTCTCAAAAAATTAAAAATAGAACTACCATATGACCCAGCAATCCCATATCTGGGCATATAAAAAAGGAAATGAAATCAGGATCTTAAAGAGACATCTGCACTCCCATGCTCATTGCAGCAGTATTCACAATAGCTGAGATATGGAAACAACCCAAGTGTCTGTCCATGGATGAATGGATAAAGAATATGTGGTGTGTGTGTGTGTGTGTAACGGAATATTATTTACGCATGAGAAAGAAGGAAATCCTGCCATCTGCAACAACATGGATGAACCATGAGAACATTATGCTAAGTGAAATAAGTCAGACAAAGACAAATATTGTATGATCTTACTTACAGAAACAGAGAATAGAATGGTGGTTGCCAGGGGCTGGGGAGTAGTTGAAATGGGGAGATGTTGGCAAAGGGCATAAACTTCCAGTTATAAGATGAGCAAGTTCTAGGGAATCTAATGTGCAGCAGGGTGACTGTAGTAAATAATACTGTATTGTAGACTTGAAAGTTTCTAAAAGAGTAGTTCTTAGAAGTTCTTAGTACATACACACAAGAAAAGATAACTGTGTAAAGTGACGGATGTGTAACTAACCTTATTGTGGTAATCATTTCACAATATATATGTGTACCAAGTCATCACATTGTATGCCTTAAACTTACACAGTGTGTTGTGTTAATTATATCTCAATAAAGCTGGAAACTTTTTTTTTTTTTTTTTTTGCGGTACGCAGGCCGCTCACTGTTGTGGCCTTTCCCGTTGCGGAGCACGGGCTCCGGACGCACAGGCTCAGCGGCCATGGCTCACGGGCCCAGCCGCTCCGCGGCATGTGGGATCTTCCTGGACCAGGGCACGAACCCGTGTCCCTTGCATTGGCAGGCGGACTCTCAACCACTGCACCACCAGGGAAGCCCCATGGAAACTTTTTTTAAAAAGGAATTCAAGATTGACACTGATGAATTGAAGATTATACACTGATGTGTATAAAATTGATGACTAATAAGAACCTGCTGTATAAAAAAAAAGGAATTGAAGATGTGTCATGTGTTGCAGTCCCTTTCACCAGTGACTTCTCTGAAAATGACTGACTAGCTGAGGACTAGTGAAGTCCATCAAAGTACTGTTGAACAGAATTGAATGAGGAAGTATTAAACCAGAGATAGCAGGAGGAATTAGAGGCCTTATGATCTGGAGTGTATGTGAGAAATGGGATGAGTCAGCCTCTTACCCTTTTCCCTGTGGCAGCCCTGGGCAGTGGGCCACCCTGTAGCTTCTGGAGGCTGTTGTTTACCATTTGCTATCTCCAGCTTCAATCTCCATGAATGCCTGTACTTTCTGACCAAGGAAGCAGATGTCTTGACTGTCTCACATAGCTTTGCATATGTGATGGCAAAGTGATTCAAATATGACATTTTGGAGAGTTAAATATTTGACCATCATTTTCCACTAGAGCCTGAGTGTGCTCTGCCTATGTAATTTTTAGTTTTGAGAAAAGAGGATAAAGCCCATGATAATAAAAAAAAAATCTGTGTTCCCTGTATTTTTATAATCATACTCTCCAGTCACTATTTGATTAAAATGACATTAAAGGCTATTAAATGAGTATATAATATATAATTACAAATAAATGTTTTTTTAAAAAATTCAGTAAGCATTTGTTACATACCTACTATTTTCTAGATGCAGAATGAATTTATAGTCTGGTAGGAGATACAGACAAGTGAACAAATAACTATAGTGTAGTGTAATTATATTAACAGTTTGGGTGGTGTCGGAGGTCTTGAACCTTGTTTTTATCCCTCTTCCTCTCTCTGGCGCTCTCAATCAATAATAACTACCACTAATTGAGTATTTACTGTGCTACAGACACTCTAACCGCTCTATGTGTATCAGTTCATTTCATTTTCTAAAGAAATCTGTAAGATGGATGGTATTATTATTAAGTATCACCGTCATCATCTCCGTTTTAAAAATAAAGAAATGGAGACTTGATGTTAAATAATTCACATTAGGGGCATGGAAGCAGTCAAGTAAGAGCTGATGGAGGCCTGACCTGAGGCTGGAGAGACAGGATGTGTGTGAGGAGTGGTGAGGGGGAGGGAGATTGGGCGGGTAGTAGTAGGTAGAATACACAGGACACTGCGTGGATGGTGAGGGAGAGGAATGAGTGAGGGGCTTCTCTGGTGGCGCAGTGGTTGAGAGTCTGCCTGCCAATGCAGGGGACACGGGATCGAGCCCTGGTCTGGGAAGATCCCACATGCCGCGGAGCGACTGGGCCCGTGAGCCACAGCTACTGAGCCTGCGCGTCTGGAGCCTGTGCTCCACAACAAGAGAGGCCGTGATAGTGAGAGGCCCGCGCACTGTGATGAAGAGTGGCCCCCGCTTGCTGCAACTAGAGAAAGCCCTCGCATAGAAACGAAGACCCAACACAGCCAAAAATAAATAAATAAATAAACTCCTACCCCCAGCATCTTCTTTAAAAAAAAAAAGAATGAGTGAGCTCCTGGCCGGTGGGAGCAAGCGGGTGCTCACCCTCACTGCAGACCGGAGGTGTGGATGGAGCTGGGAAAAGGGCAGCCGCAAGGCATTTTGAAGGAATCAGTACCATCAAGGGAGCAAGTGTGGAAGGCTCTTGAGGGGCGGAGCCAGTGCCTTTTTTTCTTTTCTGGTCCTTTGCATGCCCTGCGCCAAGTGCAGTGCCTGGAGGCCCACAGACCCTCAGTATTCATTCTCCCCTGCTGCATCTGGCTGGAACAATTTCCTGCTGTGTCACATGGGTGGGGCCTTCCCAGTCTCCTCCTCGATACCCATTACATGTACTGTCTGTTTTACCCATTAGTTCATCTTATTTCTTAAGCAGGTTTCTTATAAAGACTTGAAGGTAGTAGGACTGCTGACAGTAAACATATAAGTGAGATCATTGTTGGGTTCAGGCTGTCTCTTATTTGGTGGTTTTAGAGACTCTTCGTGAACATTTCTGATGTTCAGAAATCATATGTAAGACATACTGCGTTCACCACATTGAGGATATACAGCAACATACCATTGACAGTTATTTGCTTCCAGCCACCAAGCCTGCAGCCTCCTGCCTTTTTTCCCTGCCTGTTCCTGAGCCTTCATTGATTTTGTGAGCTCCCAATAAACTATATTTTTGCTTAAACAAATAAAATTAAGAATAAAAATAAATGTACATGAAATACTGTCAAATGCTATCTATGTAAATATTAAAGGACTTTGAATAGTCCGTTTTTGTCTTTTGTTCAGTCACCCCTAGCCACCGCTTTCTTCTGGGAACCTTCTGAGCAGTTGCTGGGCTTGATGCTGTAGTGAGGATTCACTCTTTTGATCCATAGGACTGTTGTCACAAGCTGATTAGTACAGTCCTCAAAAATTAAACATTAGCTGGGAGTGATTCAAAACTAACCTCCTTTTCAGAAAAAAAAAGAATAGAAATAATAGTAAAATAACCCTCAAATCCTTCAGTACATATAGTAATTGGTTTTAGTTTATCTTTTTGATGGTTACTGTGAGCATAATAAATATCTACTACTGCCTTAAAAAGCAAAGCATTACTCTACAGTTACTTAAATTGGTACCTGAATACCACTAAAATTAAATCCCATGATGTTCAATATTTTCCATAGTCAGTTTTACACTGACCTGTCCTGTGATTAATTACTTTGCTTGAGGCCGAATGAATACTACTGAGTTCTGTGGTTATTGGGTGTTTATGCTGAAACAGCAGCCTTGGTAATTCTTGCAAATTTGCACACTGCTGTGTTCTTTCCTTTCCCCAGCTTCTGCATTTTATGTATCAATCACAGAGGCACCAGAGTATCATTTTCATAGTGCATTTGACTTATGCATTATATGGTAAACTGATTATTGTTTTCCATCAAATGAATGCTTGTTTTAACATTCAATGTTATCATATTTGTTTATAGAAATAATTAAAAAGTAGAGCAATGTCTGTTAGGAATTAAAAACTATGGCTAAATGCTGAGGTTTTACCAGTATTGAAGCTATTGTCAAGAACCTGCGGAGTGGGGGTAGAACTCTTAAAGAAGTTTAAAAAGACCAATGGGCAGATTCTACTGGGCAGATTACAAAGAATACCGGAAAGTGATTCAGATATATGATGCTTTTAAAATGTACATTTCCTTTTTTGTTTGAGTTTTGATAGCAAAACCATCAAGGAAATAATTTATTTTCAGGTTGTAGTTATCTATTTTCACTACATTTGATTGAATTTTGGAATGCAGAACTCCTGTCAATAGGAAAAGGCAAAAATCCAATATTAGGACCATTTTATCCCTGTCATATTCTTTTTCTCATGATAATTTTAATTCACTGTATGCAACTATGAAATAACTAACCTTTAACATTTTTTATTTTTTGTATTTTTAAAGGTTTCCATTTTAATTTTCTTAGGTTTTGCTTAGTATTTAATATTTAATTTTATTTAACATTTTTAACACAGTAACTATTACTACTTCACAAATCAATGTGCTTCTTTATTACTTCTTAATGTGGTCAGAACAGATTAACTCTATAGCTGACAATAGTGCCAAATGATGCATATAATTCACTACTTTCTCAATTCCATAGAGATTTACTGAGCATCTACTATATGCAGAAAAGTTTGTGCTTGATGTTGCAAGGGGTACAGAAAACATCAACACTCAGCTTCTGCACAAGAGGTGAAGGTTGAGACAGATCTTGGTAACATATGAGATTGCACATCAAGAGGGAAAAGAGAGAGCAGAAAAAAACGTCTGTGGTTAGGACCTAAAGGATGCCTTTAGTCAGGTGGCAGAAAGAGAATGAAAAGATGGCCAAGGGGACAAAAAAGGAAAAGTCAAAGATATATAAAGATAACTACCATGTACATTTTAATCAAAGTGCCAAAATTAAAGGGTTTCAAGAGATCGGCATTTTCTGCAGAAGATCAAGGAGAATGCAAAAGAATTCACTGTTGTTGAAGAAGTTGGTCTCAGTAGTGTGGGAAAGGAAGCCAAAATCTAAGGGGTGATGTATAAAAATATTGATCAGTGCTACTCGAGGTCCATGGACCAGTGCCAGTCTGTGAAATGCTTGTTAACTATCCATGCTAATAATCTGCTGAATGTTAATCGTCTACATCATGAAATACTGTGTTAGTTCAGCTGCCAGTTTTTCACAGGAAGACTTTCTCAAGAAGCTAGTAGTGAGTTTGTGTTCTGGCAGGGACTTTATACCTTGTGTCTGATGGATAAGTAGCAATTTGAAGACAGCCTACTTTGAAGAGCAATGATACAGATAATAGCAGTGTAGATATATACACCATTCCATTTTTATTTTTTATCCAGCTTTATTGAGATGATGTCATATAACATTGTATAAATTTAAAGTATATAACTGTGATGATTCGATACACCTATACATTGTGAAATGGTTGCCACAATAAGGCTAGTTAACACATCCATCACTTCACATAGTGACCTTATTGTGTGCGTGTGATAACTATCAAGATCTACTCTCTTAGCAGCTTTTAAGTCTACAATAAAGTGTGGGTTAACTGTAGTCACCATGTTGTACATTAGATCCCCAGAACTTATTCATCTTATAAGTGGAAGTTTATGCCATTTGGTCAATATCTCATTGCCCCCCAGTCCTCAGCCCCTGGCAACCAACATTCTACGATAGGTTTCTATGATTTTGAATTTTTAAGATTCCTCTTATGGGTTGGCCAAAAAGTTCGTTCAGGTTTCGCAGTTACAGAAAAACCCGAACGAACTTTTTGGCCAGCCCAATGTAAATGAGATATAGTATTTGTCTTTGTCTGATTTATTTCACTTAGCATTATGCCATCAAGGTTTATCCATGTCACAAATGGCAGGACTTCCTTCTCTCTCATGGGTGAATAATATTCCCTGGTGTATATGTACCACATCATCTTTATCCATTTATCTGTAGAAAGACATTTAGGTTGTTTCCATGCCTTCCCTATTGTAAATAATGCTGCAATGAACATGAGAGTTCAGGTATTTCTTCAAGATCCTGATTTCATTTCCTTCGAATATACACCCAAAAGCGGGATTGCTAGATCGTATTCTATTTTTAATTTTTTGAGGAATGTACTGTACTGTTTTCCATAGTGGCTGGACCAATTTACATTCCCACCAACAGTGTACAAGGTTTCCCTTTTCTCTGCATCCCCACCAACACTTGTTATTTCTTGTCTTTTTGATAATAGCAATCTTGGCAGGTGTGAGGTGACTTATTGTGGTTTTGGTTTGCATTTCTCTGTTGATTAGTGATGTTGGACACCTTTTCATGTACCTGTTTGCCATCTATATGTCTTCTTTGGGAAAATGTCTATTCAGATCTTCTACCCATTTTAAAATTCGGATTATTTTTTATTTTTGCTGTTGACTTGTATGAGTTCTTTTTTTAGTTTGCATATTAACCCCTCATCAGATATATGATTGCAGATATTTTCTCTCATTCTATATCTTGCTTTTTCATTTTGTTGATGGTTTCTTTCGCTATGCAGAAGCTTTTGAGTTTGATGTAGACCCACTTATTTATTTTTGATTTTGTTGCCTTTCCTTTTGGTGTCAAATTTTAAAAATTATCACCAAGATTGATGTCCAGGAGCTTACTGCCTATATTTTCTTCTAGGATGTTGACAGTTTTTGTCATGAAAGGATGTTGAATTTTGTTAAATGCTTTATCTGCATCAATTGAGATGATTATATATTTTTTTATCTTTCATTCTGTTAATGTGGTATGTATCACATTTAATTTGCATATGGTGAACTATCCTTGCATCTCAGGGATAAGTCCCACATGATCATGGTGTATCATCCTTTTAATGTTCTGTTGAATTTGATTTGCTAATATTTTGTTAGGATTCTTGCGTCTATATTGATCAGGGATATTGGCCTGTATTTTTCTTTTCTTGTAGTGTCCTTATTTGGCTTTGACGTCACGGTAATAATTGCCTCATAAAATGAGTTTGGGAGTATTCCCTCCTCTTCAGGTTTTTGGAAGAGTTTGAGAAGAAATGGCATTAATTCTTTCTTACATGTTTGGTAGCGTTCACCAGGGAAACCATTTGGTCCTGGGCTTTCCTTGGTTGGAAGTTTTTTGATTACTGATTCAATCTCCTTGTTCATTATTGGTCAGCTCAAATTCTGTTTCTTCATAATTCAGTCTTGGTAGGCTGTATTTATAGTAATTTATCTATTTCTTCTAGCTTATACAATTTGTTGGTGTGTAATTGTTTATAGTAGTCTCTTATGATCCTATGATCCTTCGTATTTTGTGGTATCATTTATAATATCTCCTCTTTCATTTCTGATTACATGAACTATGGTACCTCCATACAATGGAATATTATTCAGTGATAAAAAGAAATGAACTATCAAGCCATGAAAAGACATGGAGGAACCTCAAATGCATATTACTAAGTGAAAGAAGCCAGTCTGAAAGGTACTTAACTATATGACTCCAACTATATGGCATTCTGGAAAACGCAAAACTATGGAGATAGTAAAAAGATCAGTCGTGCCAGGGCCTGCGGGGAGGGAAGGATATATAGATGAAGCATAGGTGATTTGGGGGGCAGTGAAACTGATCTGTGTGATACTATTATGGTAGATACATGTCATTATACATTTGTCAAATTCATAGTGTACCTTAATGTAAGAGTACTTTAAGAGTGAAGCTTAATGTAAACTGCAGACTTTGGTTGATAATGGTGTATCAATGTTGATTCATCAGTTTTGCCACACTGGTGAGGTATGTTGATGCGAAGAGGTTATGTGGAATTCTCTGTACTTTCTCCTGAGTTTTGCTGTGAAGCTGAAACTGGTCTAAAAAATAAAATGTATTAATTTTTTAATGAAAGAAAAAATACTACAGGTACCTCACTGCTTTCTCATAATTGTTTTATTGTTTCCTGGAAAGATGACCTTCCGATTGTTTTTTTTTTGTTTTTTGTTTTTTGCATTGAGTGAGCAATTAGATTGTGAAAATGAAACCTACCCCTTAGGGGAATAGTCAGCTTTAATATATAATAAGTCATGATTCTAAGAATAGCAGGAATGGATACGTTAAGATGGCGAGCAGCACTCTGGACATGATCTGACTTGTTCTTGCATTAAAGGGCGTTGCCATTCCTCTGCACAGTGTCCTGAGCACCTGTGTATGCAGGACATTGTACGGACTCTGCTGCAAGAGAGTGGTGCAAATTCCAGTCTGAGTTCGACTTGGAAGGCAGAAGACTGATGCCCCAGCTAAAAGGCAGCAAGAAAGAATTCTTTCTAACTCAGCCTTTTATTCTATTCAGGCCTTCAACTGATTGGATGAGACTCACCCTCACTGGGGAGGGCCATCTGCTTTATTCAGTCTGCCAATTCAAATGTTAATCTCTCCTGAAATGGAACCCTCATATACTGTTGGTGGGAATGTAAATTGATATAGCCACTATGGAAAACAGTGTGGAGGTTCCTTAAAATACTAAAAATAGAACTACCATATGACCCAACAATCCCACTCCTGGGCACATACCCAGAGTAAACCATAATTCAAAAAAACACATGCACCCCAATGTTCACAGCAGCACTATTTACAATAGACAGGACATGGAAGCAATGTAAATGTCCTTCAGCAGAGGAATGGATAAAGAAGATGTGGTACATAGGAAAAATACTCTGACATAAACCACAGCAAGATCTTTTTTGACCCACCTCCTAGAGTAATGAAAATAAAAACAAAAGTAAACAAATGGGACCTAGTTAAACTTAAAGGCTTTTGCACAGCAAAGGAAACCATAGACAAGACGAAAAGACAACTTTCAGAATGGGAGAAAATATTTACAAATGAAACAATGGATTAATCTCCAAAATATACAAACAGCTCATGGAGCTGAATATCAAAAAAACAAACAATCCAATTAAAAAATGGGCAGAAGACCTAAATAGACATTTCACCAAAGAAGACATACAGGTGGCCAAGAGGCACATGAAAAGGTGCAAATCAAAACTACAATGAGGTATCACCTCACACTGGCCAGAATGGCCATTATCAAAAAATCTGGAAACAGTAAATGCTGGAAAGGGTGTGGTGAAAAGGGAACCCTCCTGCACTGCTGGTGGGAATGTAAATTGATACAGCCACTATGGAGAACAGTATAGAGGTGCCTTAAAAAACTACAAATAGAACTACCATATGACCCAGCAATCCCACTACTGGGCATATACCCTGAGAAAACCACAATTCAAAAAGAGACATGTAGGGCTTCCCTGGTGGTGCAGTGGTTGAGAGAACGCCTGCTGATGCAGGGGACACGGGTCGTGCCCCGGCCCGGGAGGATCCCATACGCCGCGGAGCGGCTGGGCCCATGAGCCATGGCCGCTGAGCCTGCGCGTCCGGAGCCTGTGCTCCGCAACGGAAGAAGCCACAACAGTGAGAGGCCCGCATACCGCAAAAAAAAAAAAAAAAAAAAAAAAGAGACATGTAGCACAATGTTCACCGCAGCTCTAGTTACAATAGCCAGGACATGGAAGCAACCTAAATGTCCATTGACAGATGAATGGATAAAGAAGATGTGGCACATATATACAATGGAATATTGCTCAGCCATAAAAAGAAACAAATTGAGTTATTTGTAGTGAGGTGGATGGACCTAGAGTCTGTCATACAGAGTGAAGTAAGTCAGAAAGAGAAATACCGTATGCTAACACATATAGAGAAAAACAAATACCGTATGCTAACACATATATGTGGAATCTAAAAAAAAAAAAAAAAAGATACTGATGAACCTAGTGGCAGGGCAGGAATAAAGATGTAGACATAGAGAATGGACTTGAGGACACAGGGTGGGGAGGGGGAAGCTGGGGCGAAGTGAGAGTAGCAGCAACATATATACACTACCGAATGTAAAATAGTTAGCTGGGAAGCAGCAGCATAGCACAGGGAGATCAGCTCTGTGCTTTGCGATGACTTAGAGGTATGGGATAGGGAGGGTGGGAGGGAGGCTCAAGAGGGAGGGGATATGGGGATATATGTATGCATATGGCTGATTCACTTTGTTGTACAACAGAAACTAAGACAGTATTGTGAAGCAATTACACTCCAATAAAGATCTATAAAAAAGAAAGAAAATATTCCAACATGTCATATCTGTTTAATTGTATGTATAAACCTGTGTATGCAATTGATTCATAAACAAACACATATTTGCTTTAAAAAAAAGATGTGGTACGTATATACAGTGGAATATTCTCAGCCATAAAAAGGAATGAAATTGGGTCATTTGTAGAGACATGGATGGACCTAGAGAGTGTCATACAGAGTGAAGTAAGTCAGAAATAGAAAAGCAAATATCATATAATAATGCATATATGTGGAATCTAGAAAAATGGTATAGATGTTCTTATTTGCGAAGCAGAAATAGAGACACAGACGTAGAGAACAAAAGTATGGTTACCAAGGGGGAAAGGACTGGGGTGGGAGGAATTGTGAGCCTGGGATTGACACATATACATTATTGATACTATGTATAAAATAGACAACTGATGGGAACATACTGTATAGCATGGGGAACTCTACCTAATGAACTGTGGTAACCTAAATGGGAGGGAAGCCCAAAAGGGAGGGGATATCTGTATATGTATGGCTGATTCATTTTGTTGTGCAGTGGAGGCTAACACAACATTGTAAAACAACCATACTCCAATAAAAATTAATTAAAAAATGTTCATCTCTCCCAAAACATCTTCACCACACGCCCATTAATAATGCTTTACCAGATACCTGGGAACCCTGTGACCCAGTCAGGTTGACACTTAAAATTAACCGTCACAGACATTGTCTCTGTCCTCAAAGAACTTACAATTCTTAGAAAAGGTAAGACATACACACATAATTATAATTCAAGGCAGAATAAGGCAGGAGCGTGTACTCTGAATCTCTCCCTTTTAGGGAGTCAGCTTTCTATACAGGTTCTATACAGGCTTCCTCTGATACTGTGTCTCATGTGGCAGTCTGGCAGTCCTCTTTTGTAATTTCCTGCCTCCTAACTTTCTAGTCCCTTCTCCAATACCCTACCACTCTATACACATTTAACTTATTTATTTGCTCTCTCATTCATTAATTCATTTCTTTAATGATTCATTCATTCAACAGTTATGTATGAAGTACCCACTAAGTGTCAGACATTGTTCTAGATTGTGAAGATGCAATAATATATAAACAGACAAAATTCTTGCTCTTAGGACACTTCCATTCTAGTTGGCCAAGAATGACTGTAAACAGATAACTATGGAGTTTGTCTAATGCGGGTAAAGGCTGTGGAGGACAACAGCAGGGTAAGGTAGGCAGTGCTGGTCCTAGTGGTGGTGAGAATTGCCTCTTTTTAATAGGGTGGTTTGGGAAGGCCCACTTATAAGTGAAGGAGCAGGCCATGCACGTGAGGCCAGGTCACGTGTGACCACCTTGCAAGCTGTTGTTAGGGTTTTGGTTATTACTTCACTGAGGTGGGCAGTGCTGAGACAATTTTGACAGAGACGTAACGTCACCTGACCTGTGTTTTGAAAAGGTAACTCTCCAGTTTCCGTCAGGAGATGAGAGTGGATGCCAGGATTCTAAAAGGAGGCTCTTAGAATAAGACAGGAACAAGGCGATGGCTTACACTGGGGTAGTGGGGCTGGAGGTGCTATGGACTCTTGGATGCATTTTGAAGGAAGAAAGAGCCCGGGGAATTTGATGGGGAACTGGTGTTAGAGTATGAGAGAAAGAGAAGTGGCTAAGGCTGATTCCAAGGCATTTGCCTAAGGCACTGGAGGGGTGAGGTTGTCTTTACTATGATTAGGAAGATTGTGGAAAGACTAGGTTTGCAGTCATTAGGTTATGTTCACGACAAAGTGTAGGCTTTATCGCATGTTATCTAGTAGTTGTGCACATATGGTCTCCCCCACCAGGTGGAGGCTTTCCCAAGGGGAAGGGTTTTGGTTGTTGTCATAGGACTTCTGCCTAGCGCAGTGCCTCACACATGGTTTGTGCTCACTGAACACTTGAGGATTGAATATATGGACTTTGCTGCAGGTAGATTACAGATGAAGTGCATTCTGGAGTCTGGTAGTGAAGATATGTAGAGTTGTGTTTTTATAGTGGTGGTGGTTTTTGTACAAATTTGCCATCAGTGGTCCTACTGGTTAGAAGTAGGGTATTTTCTTGGTAATGAAATCATACAAAGGTCTTCAGTCTCTGTGGAACTGAAACATGCAGCAAATGGTATTTTTATGTACACAGCGTTGTGCCACACCAAGAGCTGGTCTGAAAACACCAGCTGAGAGCCTCCTCTAGCCTGATAGGGGCCAAGCATGCACACTTCAACAGCAAACAATACAGTGGGGACAATAATAATAGTAATAATATTTACCAAACCACTCTCATTTGATTTCTTAAAATAGCTGTTTAAGTAGGTGTTTTTATTCCTGGCTGAAGCACCATGCTCACAGCAGGAGCTGACTGCATAGCTTTATATATTTGGGTGTTAGCTATCTGGGGGAAGAAATTGAATTTTTTTCAGTTTCCTGTATTATCTAGCAAAGTGCTTTGAGCATAATAACACAGTGAATGTTTTTGCAGAATAAATAAATACTTTTGAAGGATGGAGAAAACATTGGTCTGTAGTTATCTGGGAGACTTCTTGGAATAGGAGGACCTTACTGACACAATAAAGTCCCAGGAGTGCTTTCCAGGCTGGAGAAGCATTAAGGTAGACCTGGAGGTGGAGGGCAAGCAGAAGAAATCATGATAGCTTGTCTTGTTTTGTGGCACCCACTGTACCAATGAGTTAGTCTCCTTTGATTGTGACATCAACGAGATGTGATAGCTATTCCCACTTACCTAGAAGAAAATTAAGACTGAAAAGGTTGGGGAAGTGTCCCAGAGTCCCACGGTTATTAAGTTGTGGAGCAGCAATGCAGAGCCGGAACTGGCACTTCCGAAGCCCGTGTTCTATCATGTTGCTTATACCATGTGGCACATGGCACCCTGTCCCCTTCCCTCCACTGGCAGATTGGAGGAGGGTCCTGCCAGGAGCTCCATTTCCGTCAGTTCCCCGGAAAGCACACCAGGGCTCAGGGAGCTAGCTGCCTGAACTCCTTGAGGCTGGTGTGCTCTCAATTCCTTGACACGACTCTGAGGTATCCCTGGTTGCCTATAATAATTACACTTTTTAAGGTTTCACATAAAAAACTTAATTTAAAAAAGATAAGTTGTACAGCTTAAGAGCAAGAAAGAGAATATATTTTGTACTCCAATAAGGAACTCACATTTTTGTAAGAGAATTAATTATAGAGGCAGTATAGTTTTAGACTGAGACCAATCTGGTTTATAACAGCTTTCTTCCAATATTTTCTGGCTGTGTATGTCTTTGGGCAAGTGGCTTTATCTCTAACTTTCATTTTCTCCTCCAAGTGTAAAAGTAGGTAAATTGTCACTTACTTCATGGGGCTGATGGGGAAATTAAATGAGATAATAAGTGTCGGGTGCAAACCAAAGGTCTGAAACATACCAGATGCTAAATTGGTGGTTTACTGGTTTTAGTGGTGGTTTTTATTTTCCAAGCAGAAGAGAGCAGAGTTTTGATTTTTAAACCAAAATTCTGTTAGGAAGCAGCCTTGTTTTAAGGCTACTCAAGAAAGATAATTTTTGCCAATTTTGTCTGTTTCTTTGATTTTAATGTTTCTTTTATTTTGAAATTCTTTTTCCCAAGGCAATACTTTTGAGATACAAATCTTTAATCTTTTGAAATGCTCTAAGGTCTCCAGGCATCCCAGATTTTCTTCACTGTTACTTCTTTAGGATTTACTGGCCATGTAGTTGTTTTTGCTTTAATTTAAAATCCAGGATTATTGTAAGCATAATTTTAAATGTTTGGAAAGTTGTTCATGGGATTAAAAAGAATGCAAGTGAGGTGTTCCTTTGCTTTATTTTTATGAAAGGGGAATTTGTATGTCTGTTTTGTTGTTGGAGTGTGTTTACTGTTTTGAACTTTGTTTTCCACTTTGAATTCCCTGTTTGATAGAAGTAGGATGAGATCTTGCTGGATGGTAGAAAAGAAGGCTGTGTATATTTCATGCTCACACCTACCCAAAGTATCATATGATTTCATATTTAAGAGCAGTTTTAAAAGTGTGTAAGGGGCTTCTTGACTTTAATCCTAATGTCTTAAAAATGTATGCAGAGATTAGCTTTTGAGGGTAATTTGCATTCCTCATGAAAGAGCATTGATACCAATTCTGGGGACTGAGGGGCATTGTCAGTCAGAGGGCCTCACACACAGGCTACTGTGTCTCCAGCCTGTGAGGACTTCTGTTCAGCCTCATACAGAAAAAGGCAAAATAAACAAACTGAGATGGCCCCAGCAAGTTACTGCTTTTTTTACCCTTTGACTTTGGGGTGAAAAAGGATTGGGGACTGTTTTTTTTTTAAAGTGAGCATTTAGGAAAATATAGGACACCTTAGGGCATGCACCTGGCTCATTGAAGATTATCAGTAAATGAAAAATAGTAGAAGCAATGGTAGCAGCTGCAGAACAGGTAGCGAGATAAGGACAGTGATTGCAGAAGCAACTGTGGTAGGTTCTGGTACACATGATGGAGCAAAGGAGGATGGTAGAAGAGAGTCAGGACTTGGACATATGTCTGTCCCTCCCTCATCCCCCTCACCCTTGCTGAATACTCAGCCCTAGGCTTTGCACATAATTAGTATAGCAAATATTTTTTGAAACATTTATGAACATCATTCACATCATCACAAAATATTTTATGAATTGAGTCCTATAAAATGCTTTGTTCCCCTAAATTATTTCTATTGATACATCATCATGTTATCTTAGATACAGAGGAATTTACTCCTTATCTTTTCTCAATTTTGTGTGTGCATAAGTGAAGAAAGTACTACAAAAGTGCTTTATTAAAGAAAAAACATCTTGTCTTATTATATTTGGTTCTAATATTGAAAAAAATCCAAATGACTTTAAACCTTGCCACCTAGGGAAGGAAATAGCAATTTTTTTTAGATCTAATAAAACTAACCTAGAAGAATAAAAGATACATTCCTCTATATCTCTTTTCTTTTTTTTCTTCTTCTAAGCAGCAAAACAGTCACTAGTTTCACCGAGTCTTTTGGGCAGCAAGTTAGAAGTGTGGAGTAGCAAGGTTACTGTTCTTTACTGGAGATTTTCCAACAACGCAAAGCAAATATTTGTGAATGTGTGAAAGTGTTTCTGGACCTTAATTCTTATATCTGGTATGTGCTACAGTCCCTTATAACAAGATTCTACTTCTGGTTGGTAAGGGAGAGATTCCCCATGGAGCATTATTGTATCAGGGGGTGGGGCAGTGTTGGAGCACAGTGTGTTTATCATATTTGCCATGATTTCATTGCTGGGTTGTTCATCTCTTGTTTAGCCAAGTCCACATTAAATTCCACTAGGTTAGCATTTGAGGTCTTATAATAAAATTTCTGGTTTTTGGAATGGTAGACATTTCTTCTTTGAATGCTGTAAGAGATGATTGCTGACAATAATATGAACCATATTTTCATATTGTAGCCAAAAGTCAGTTTCAAGAAGCTTCGTGATAAATCACCTAGAAAAAACAGTGAATTATGTCCTAATAGTTGGAAGGAGACAAGCTTTCTAATAGAGATGACAATTTTAATTACTCATCACAAAATATATGCGTGGTGGGAGCTAATCTCAAAGCTATAATAAAAAGAAGTGTGTGCTTTTTTATATAATGAATGAAAAATGTCACTTTAAAAAGGCAGTGAAGGGCTTCCCTGGTGACGCAGTGGTTGAGAGTCTGCCTGCCGATGCAGGGGACACGGATTCGTGCCCCGGTCCGGGAAGATCCCACATGCTGTGGAGTGGCTGGGCCCGTGAGCCATGGCCGCTGAGCCTGCGCGTCCGGAGCCTGTGCTCCGCAACAGGAGAGGCCACAACAGTGAGAGAGGCACGCGTACTGCAAAAAAAAAAAGGCAGTGAAGACTCTTAAATTATAAAAATGTTGAATTCCTTTGCCATAAACTTTAAAAACTCTATATAAATTCTTCTAAAACCCCAACTCACTGAAGTTTTGTTTTTCAGATCAATCTTTTATCTTGAATTAAAATTAAGCATCAGGATCATTGCAGATGAATCCTCTAGTTATTTAAATGTTAAAATAAACTTATTTGAAACTACTTAAGGGAAAAGAATATTAATAGTATTGGCCAGGAAATGAATATATTCCTTACTAAGGAAGTAACGATTTTTATTCAAACTGCAAAACCTAAACATTTATCTATTTATGTCATCATTTAACATCTCTATTTGTTTACTAGCCTTAGTACAGTGTGTATTCACATTCCTTATCTTCATTTAATCCCCCAATAACTGTCAAATGTAGACATTTACAGCAACTTTACAGACAAGGAAATTGAGCTTGCTCAGTGTTGGATAAAGTTTGAACAACTGCTGCATGTCAGAGTCCAAATCCCAGCCTAGGTCCACATGCCTCCAAACTCCCTAAATTTTCCATGACACCAAGCTGTGTGGACCTCAGAAAATTTTCTGTTGGTTGCCATTAGATACGAGCATTGTGGTAGGCAGAGTAATGGCCCCGAAGATGTCCATGTCCTAATCCCTGGAGCCTGGGAATGTTCCCCTGCATGGCAGAGGGACTCTGCCAATGTGATGAAGTTAAGGACCTTGAGGTGAGAGATTATCCTGGATTATACAGCTGGGCCTGCTGTAATCATGAGGGTCCCTAAAAGACGGAAGAGGGAGTCAGAAGAGTCAGAGTAGGAGATGTGACAATGGAAGCAAAGGTTGAGGTGATGTGATGGCTGTCTTTGACGAAAGGGGCCACAAGCCAAGGGACGTCACAGCCTCTAGAAGCTGGAAAAGTCAGGGAAACAGATTCTTCCTAGAGAGCCCCTGGGAGGAACACAGTCCTGCTGACACTTTCATTTTAGCCTGGTGAAACCCATTTTGGACTTCTGACCTCCAGAACTGTAAGATAACAGATTTGTGTTGTTTTAAGCCACTAAGTTTGTGTTAATTTATCACAGCAACAGTGGGATACTGATATAAGCATCTTAACAATAGCTAGCTGAAGTGATTTTTCCCTTGATGTTTCTGTGAATTTTCAGGTGTGGTTTCGCTTACTATTATTGCTGTAGCCCTGATCTCATAGACGCTGCCTGATAATGTTGGGAAATGACACAATCATAGTTCTCAGATTTGAAGAACAATTAAACTATATATGGGACCACTGAATAAGAAGTAATTGTATTTCTTTATCTCAAAGCAAGATATCAGAAGAGTCAAATGGATTTGACATATTGGTGTAGAAAACTTAATTATTATTATAGCTGCGGTTATTATTTTTTACTATTCCTTCCTCAGCACCATAATTCAAAAGGAGCCCCTTTTTGATGTTTCAGCTTTGCCTTGTAATAACAAGAGACCACTGTGCCCTCGGATGGTGTGTGACCAGTGAGTTTTGTAACCTTATATAGAAGAAATCCTATGACTTGTGATTTTGTGAGAAAAGGATATCCCCTTTCCTTTAAATAAGTGAAGTATAATAAGTGCTTTTAAAATAAACCCTGTGGGGAATAACGGTCCTGGTACTTTATGAGGAACAGATTTGTGAAATTGTGTGCCATAGTAGGAGATGCAAATTTCAGTAGTTAGGATATCAGAGCAGTTTGGTATCAGGAAAGCACACTGAGCTAGTGTTAGGCGAATTTGTTTTAGAATCTTCTCTATTTTTTTTTTTTTTACATCTTTATTGGAGTATAATTGCTTTACAATGGTGTGCTAGTTTCTGTTTTATAACAAAGTGAATCAGTTATACATATACATATGTTCCCATATCTCTTCCCTCTTGCGTCTCCCTCCCTCCCACCCTCCCTATCCCACCCCTCTAGGTGGTCACAAAGCACCAAGCTGATCTCCCTGTGCTATGCGACTGCTTCCCACTAGCTGTCTATTTTACGTTTGGTAGTGGGTATATGCCCATGCCACTCTCTCGCTTTGTCACAGCTTACCCTTACCCCTCCCCATATCCTCAGGTCCATTCTCTAGTAGGTCTGTGTCTTTATTCCTGTCTTACCCCTAGGTTCTTCATGACATTTTTTTTTTCTTAAATTCCATATATATGTGTTAGCATACGGTATTTGTCTTTCTCTTTCTGACTTACTTCACTCTGTATGACAGACTCTAGGTCCATCCACTTCATTACAAATAGCTCAATTTCGTTTCCTTTTATGGCTTAGTAATATTCCATTGTATATATGTGCCACACCTTCTTTATCCATTCATCCGATGATGGACACTTAGGTTGTTTCCATCTCCGGGCTATTGTAAATAGAGCTGCAATGAACATTTTGGTACATGACTCTTTTTGAATTATGGTTTTCTCAGGGTATATGCCCAGTAGTGGGATTGCTGGGTCATATGGTAGTTCTATTTGTAGTTTTTTAAGGAACCTCCATACTGTTCTCCATAGTGGCTGCACCAATTCACATCCCCACCAGCAGTGCAAGAGTGTTCCCTTTTCTCCACACCCTCTCCAGCATTTATTATTTCTAGATTTTTTGATGATGGCCATTCTGACTGGTGTGAGATGATATCTCATTGTAGTTTTGATTTGCATTTCTCTAATGATTAGTGATGTTGAGCATTCTTTCATGTGTTTGTTGGCAATCTGTATATCTTCTTTGGAGAAATGTCTATTTAGGTCTTCTGCCCATTTTTGGATTGGGTTGTTTGTTTTTTTGTTATTGAGCTGCATGAGCTGCTAGTAAATTTTTGAGATTAATCCTTTGTCAGTTGCTTCATTTGCAAATATTTTCTCCCATTCTGAGGGTTGTCTCTCTCTATTGTTAACTTGCCACATTATCTTAGGAAAATTACTTCACCATTTGTGCCTTAGTTTCTTTGTCTGTAAAATTGGGATAATAGTACCTGCTCTGTTATCTCATTAAAAAAATGTGCTGAGATTATATAAATGTCAGTGATTAGAAAAGAATAAAAATAGCTACACCAATGCTGGGTAGTATTTTTGTTATTAATAAGAAAGTCCCTGATGTGTGCACACACACACACACATACACATATTCTCACACGCACACACACACACACACACCCCCCAAGTCTAGCAATGAAAGACCCAATAAGGCCTTTTGATTCCATGGAAGGATAAAGTAACATTTAGTAAATGGTGTAAGTGTTTATTAAGAAGTTATTCAATCTTTTGAGATAAGCGCCACAAAAATCTTCAATCAGAATATATGTTAATTTTTCAGTGTGCCCAGAGCTGAAATATTTATCACCTACTGAGGCAAAGGAAGAAAACAGCAAACTATGGGAATTAAGCCAACTTTGCAACTTTCTGTGACTTATCGAGTTAGATTAATTTTCCCTTTTGTCACAATATTTGTCAAAATGGATAAAGGTTAGTTTATAAGTTTGCTGTCATAAAGTTTAAAAGTGTGAAAAATTAGCATAAGTGCAGTGGTTTCTCACCTGGAGCTTTGTGTACCCCTCAGAGTGCAGATGAGCCCTGGGGATGTGGGGGAAACCTTACTGTCAGTAAATTTTTATATCAATTTAATTTCTGCTTTGGGGTTTGTTTTATAATGTGTGTAACAGATTGGCATATATCTACATAATTTACAAATATATAAATATTAAGGCTCCTGCTCAAACCATGTTTGTACAATCAAAAAGTCTGGAGAACTTAAAAGCTTTTGCACAGCAAAGGAAACTGTAAACAAAATGAAAAGACAAGCCTCAGAATGGGAGAAGATATTTGCAAATGAAGCAACGGACAAGGAATTAATCTCTAAAATATACAAATAGCTCATGCAGCTCAATATCAAAAAAACAAACAACCCAATCAAAAAATGGGTGAAAGATCTAAATGGACATTTCTCCAAAGAAGATGTACAGATGGACAACAAATACCTGAAAAGATGCTCAACGTCACTAATTATTAGATAAATGCAAATCAAAACTACAATGAGGTATCACCTCACACCAGTCAGAATGGCCATATCATCAAAAAATCTACAAACAGTAAATACTGCAGAGAATGTCGAGAAGCGGGAACCCTCCTACACTGTTGGTGGAATGTAAATTGGTGCAGCCACTATGGAGAACAGTATGGAGGTTCCTTAACAGACTAAAAATAGAGCTACCATTTGATCCAGCAATCCCACTCCTGGGCATATATCCAGAGAAAACTATAATTTGAAAAGATACATGCACCCCAGTGTTCACTGCAGCAGTATCTACAATAGCCAGGACATGGAAGCAACCTAAATGTCCATCAGCAGAGGAATGGATAAAGGATATGTGGTATTATACATATACACAATGGAATATTACTCAGCCATAAAAAAGAATGAAATGTTGCCATTTGCAGCAACATGGACGGACCTAGAGATTGTTGTACTAAGTGAAGTGAGTCAGACAGAGAACGACAAATATCATATGATATCACTTATATGTGGAACCTAAAAAAGGGTGCAAATGAACTTATCTACAAAACAGAAATAGAGTTACAGATGTAGGAAACAAACTTATGGTTACCAGGGGGTGGGGGAGGGGAGGGACAAATTGGGAGATTGGGATTGACATATACACACTACTATGTATAAAATGGATAACTAATAAGGACCTACTGTATAGCACGGGGAACTCTACTCAATACTCTGTAATTACCTATATGGGAAAATAATCTAAAAAAGAGTGGATATATGTATATATGTATAACTGATTCACTTTGTTGTACACCTGAAACTAATACAACATTGTAAATCAACTATACTCTAATAAAAATTTTTAAAAAAAATTTGGAGAGTACTACAGTAGTGAAACAGAACACAGAATATAATATTGAACGTTCTAGCTTTTTTGTGTACTAACTAGGATTGTAGTGATAAATGTATTCAAGGTTGCAGCTTTTTTAACACTGTCAGAAACTGAAAACCAGGTTAAAGGAAATGATTGGCAATTTAAGTAATTGGCAGTTAGGTTGAAAAGTTACTCCACAGCTGAGGAAAGACACCTCCATTCTGTAGACAGCTAACTCAGTTCCACTTGAAAGCATTATCAGGGCAGAGATTTTTGTCTTTCTTATTCACTGCTAAACCTGCAACACTTCTAAGAGAGCATAGCATATAGTAGGCACTCAACTAATAGTTTTTGAGTGAGCATATGAATTTTTTGGTACTATGTACCAAGAAGCAACATGCCATTTTGCTTATAGTTGCAGAATAGCCATAGTAGCTATCATAAAAGAACCCAAGGTAGAGTTGTGGGGTTTTTTTTAGTAACTTTATTTATTTTATTCATTTATTTTTGGCTACATTGGGTCTTCGTTGCTGTGTGCAGGCTTCCTCTAGTTGCGGCGAGTGGGGGCTACTCTTCATTGCGGTGCGCGGGCTTCTCGTCGCGGTGGCTTCTCTTGCTGCGGACCATGGGCTCTAGGTGCGCAGGCTTCAGTAGTTGTGGCACACAGGCTCAGTAGTTGTGGCTCGTGGGCTCTAGAGCTCAGGCTCAGTAGTTGTGGCACACAGGCTTAGTTGCTCTGCAGCTTGTGGGGTCTTCCTGGACCAGGGCTCGAACCCGTGTCCCCTGCATTGACAGGCGGATTCTTAACCACTGTGCCACAAAGGATGTCCTAGAGTTGTTATTACATGGAAGTTCGACTCATTTTTCTCTCCTTTGTTTGAATAACTGTAAGTGGTGGGTACATCTGTTGGTCCACGGCACTCTCTTTGACTTTCTGCATTTTTTTTTTCTAATTTGCTGTCTGGCTGTTTCTGGATCTCTATGCATCTGTCTGTTTTACTTTGTATCACCATTCTCTCTTTTCTTCATTTTCCTTTTATCTTTTTTCACTGATCTTCCCCTTAAGAGTCTCTCCCTAAACAATAAATGCACACTTTGGCTTTATAGTGAGTAGACTTTGAAACACATGTTGATAATTTATCAGTTGGATAAATGGAACATTTTTAAAGATTTTTCTCAGACAAAACCCATGTTAAATTAACTTTTAATAAAGTTGGCTTTTGGATATTATTTTGGAATAGGAAAAATGTCTTTTCACCTTTACTCAGTTGACTATCTTCATGTAAATGAAACAGTCTTAACACTTAATTCCCATAAAAATACTTACATTCATTTTTTCATCTTGGTACTTTTCATACAGTTAATTTAAACATTACAACTCTTTCATGGTGGTTGGAGAATAGTTAAATTTTTAGTTAAGAGAAATGTATTCTTTTTAGATCATTATGTTTAGATTATTGTATGTAATACAATTGGCTTTTTTTTAATGATGAAATCACGTATGTTGCTATAGCAGTTTAGCAAAAAGGATTTAAAGTTAAATTAAAAGACAGTGAAAACATATAGCAAAATAAACTGTAAACACTGATAGATGTAACTGTCAAGAAGTAAGTAGGTGTGTTTGGGATTTAGGGGATTAACAAGCAAAGCCGTGTTGTGTCTAAAAGATTTTACTTGAGCTCAGAGACAGATGGCAAAGCTAATTCCAATGGGAGATTTCTGTATTCCCAGCGTTCTTATCCAAGGTTTAGGCCAACAGAGGGAATGCTCTCATCATTGCGAGCGTAACTGGTATGCTTACCTATATGTAAAGGTGCTGGTAGCATCCCATTCTGGAGAAGGGCTGATGGAACGGATAATGCCAAACACAAAACAGAAGGCTGAGACTCATGCAAGGATTAAGTGGGCAAAAGCATGAAGCATAGAGAAATGAATTGTGCTATGCTAAGGGGCCAGGGTTTTCTGTGTTTGAAGTAGTGATAGACAAACCAAATAATTCAGCAAGATGTAGAAACCAGAATGTGGCAGAGACAGCCAGCTAATACCCTTTCCTTCTGGAGTTGTTGCTTAGAAGTGTCTACTCAGTCAGGGACTTCATTTTCTAACACCCCTTGCTTCTAGGTGGGACCACGGGACTCGTTCTTGCCAAAAGCGTATGGAGAAAAGGTATGAGTTGCTTACAGGGCAAAGTGGTTATGAGCAGGTGTGCCCGCTCCACAGTCGTCTTCTCTGTCTATAAGCCAAATTGAAAGGACACAGAGGAGAGCAGAGCCCTAAGATAAAAGGACCCTGGGCCCTAAAAAAACGCATACATAGTGGCTTACCTAGGGATACTCACACTGGCATGTGTCATGAGTGAGTGAAGCCATGGGAATTTGGGTTTTATCTGTTATAAAACTACCTAATGTCACATTACCTTAATTAATACAGAATTATCAACAAATTCAACAGATGGATGAAACTATGACAGTGTGGAAAATGGTTACTGATATAATCAGAAAGAGGTTTTCCATTAATTATAATTAATACCGAATGAAGAAAACTTCTTTCATTGATACATATGTACAAAGTAAAAAAAGAAACAAAAAATATGAAAAATTATAGCACAGCATAAGATGGCAGAAGTTAAACCAAATATTTTAGTAATGCTTAGTAATAAGAATATATGCGAGCTGTTCAAAGTAATTCATTGAAAGGAACAAACTCGCATTGATTAAAAATATAAATCTAAGAACATTTTGTTTGTAAAATATGTACCTCAGAAAAATATATTAGACACTAACAAAGGATTTATAATAATATTAATATGGCACAGACTAGAATTTAAGAAGAACAGAATTAGAAGGGACAAAAAGTGATATTCCGTGCTGACCAAAGTAACAGTCCATCAAGGAAGTAACAGTTATGAACCTATATCCACTTAATAAAGCTTCAAAATATATTAGGAAGATTATAGGATCATAAGGATAAATCAACAAATCCTCAGTCATAGTGGGAGATTTTTAATACTCTTCTCTTTGAAACCGACAGATCATGTAGACTAAAAAATAATGAAAATGTAGCTAGAGGATCTGGATACACACATTCTCAACACATACGGAGTAGCTGTAAAAACTGTAAAGTAGGTCATAAGGAACTCATTACAAGCAGAAATCAGTAACAAAGTTAATGGCCTTACCCCCCATGTACTTGCAATTTTTTTCTTAAAAAGCACTCAATAATTCATGAGTTAAAAGGGAAATCAATGTCAAAATTGCAAAATATTTAAAACTGAATAGAAATTAAAGCATTGTTCTTAACATGAATTTGAAGAAGCACAATTACAGCCTTCTTTGCAGTTTGGGTTCCCTGGGAAGAAGACTTTGGAATCAACACCTGCAGAGGGAGATGGAGAAAGCAGGATTTAGGAGAAGTTGATCTTTGATGCCAGCCCACCAGCAGTCTCAGCTGACTCCACAGGGAACTCTGGAGCTAAAATGCCATTCAGTGTTGGGCCAAGGTGGCCAGGACTTTATATTCTTGCACTGATCACTCATTGAATGTGGGCTACCCAGGAAGGGGTAGGACCTTGGACAAGGCACTCTCAGCAGCTGGGCAATCCCTGAAGAGGCTGGCAGCTGAAGTCTGTCTGCCCACAGTTCTCCCAGCAGCTGGGACCACAGATTCTTCATTAAAGAGGGATCTGGGGGCCACATCACAGTGTCCTTTCCAAGCCTTGGTGCACTTATTTAAAAGTAGGGAAGATCTAGAATGATAAACTATGCTTTCAACTCCAAAAGCTGAAATTATAAAATAAACCCTAATAAAATAGCTGGAAGGAAATAAGGATAAAAGCAAGTATTCATGAAATAGCATACATATATATTTTTATATCAAATATTCTTAAACTATTTTTAGAGTATGAGTTATTTAGGTAAACTTTGGCCAACTTTAAGAATTGTACAAAAGGAAGAGGTGATATATAAAAATTGAAAAATTTTTTATATAAAATGAAAAAGGTGACATTTAGAGGTGAAGAAAGGAAAAATGATTATCAAAGAAACCATAAAGGGACTTCCCGGGTGGTGCAGTGGTTAAGAATCTGCCTGCCAATGCAGGGCACATGGGTTTGAGCCCCGGTCCAGGAAGATCCCACATGCTGCAGAGCAACTAAGCCCGTGCGCCACAACTACTGAGCCTACGCTCTAGATCCCCTGCTCTGCAACAAGAGAAGCCACTGCAATGAGAAGCCTGCTCAGTGCAACGAAGAGTAGCCCCCGCTTGCTGCAACTAGAGGAAGCTCATGTGCAGCAAGGAAGACCCAATAATAAATAAATAGATAGATAGATAGATAGAAACCATAGAAACTTTATACTCATAAACACCAGAATGTTGGTGAATATATTTCTAGGAAAATATAAATTACCACAATTGAACCAAAAGAAAAGGGAAGAAAAAGAAATTGGGGTAGTAGTCAAAGTAGCTATGCACCTTCTCAGAAAGGCAATGGGCCAGATTTTTTACATGCCAGTACTACTAACTCTTTATGTAACAGCTATTTCCCATAAACCTGTTCTAAAGTCTGGAAGAAAATAGAAAGTTACACACCTAATTTTATAAGGCTAACATAATTCTGTTACCAAAGCACAGGGGCAGCAAAAGAAATGAGAACCTAATCTCATTTATAAGCATAGATACAAAAATTGTCAATAAAATACAGCCAGATCCAATGATCCATTTCCAGTCTTCTTTTTTTCTAATTCACAGCATCTCAAGTCCTTCTTGTTCCTTGAAGCACCTTCTTCACTTGGCTTTTGGGTTTTTCAAGTTTTTATCCCACTTATTGGCTGCTACTTCTCAATATTCTTTGCTGGTTTTGCCTCATCTCCCCAACTTCTTAAAATTGGAGTGGCCCAGACTCAGTCCTCACACTTCTTCTATGTCTACAGCGGCTTTCATGATAATCTCATACTGTCTCATGGCTTTACATATATGTATATATATGCACACACATATTTATAATACATATATATAATATAAAGTGATATATTAGGGTTCTCCATAGAAACAGAACCAATAGGATTTTATATATATAAAGAGATTTATTATAAGGAATTGACTTATGTAATTACAGAGGCTGTCAAGTCCCAGGATCTATACAGTCAGCAAGCTAGAGACCCAAGATGTAATTTCAGTCTGTAAGTTATAGGCTTGAGACCCAGGAAGAGCCAATGTTTCAGTTCATGTCCAAAGACAGGAAGAAGCCAGCATCTCAGTTTGAAGGCAGTCAGGCAGAGAGAATCCTCTCTTATTCAGCCTTTTGTTCTATTCAGACCTTCGACTGATTGTATGAGGCCCACCTGCATTAGGGTGGGCAATCTGTTTTACTCTGTCAATTCAAATGTTAATCTCTTGCAGCAACACCTTCTCAGAAACACACAGAATAATGTTTGACAAAATATCTGGGCTCCCTGTGACCCAATGAAGTTGACAGATAAACTTAATCATCACAGATAATGAATTCAAAATTTATATCTCCAGAATGGACCCTCCTCTAAAATCCATAACTTGTATATCCAATTGCTTGCTCAGCATCTCTTCTTGGATGTTTAAGAGGCATCACAAATCTGTGTCCAATCAAGCTCCCAATTTCTTCCCACAAACCTGCTTATTGCACAGTGTTCTCCGTTTCAGTTTAACAGTGACTCTATAGTTAGTGCAGGCCCCAAACTGCTGGGTAATTCATGACTCCTTTCTCTTGCATCCAAACTACCAGCAAGCTCCATGGCTCTACTTTCAAAATATATTCAGACTCCAACCACTTCTGCTCCTACCACCCTGGTGCAAGCCAGGATCATTTTGGCCTAGAGTTTTGCAGTATCCTCCTACATTATCTTCCTACTTTAATTCTTGAGCCCTTGGAGTCTATTTCAGTACTTCAGCCCCAGTGATCTTATTGAAAGCAAGTTGGATTATATCACTTCTGCTCAACACCCTCTGATGATTTCCGCTTTCATTCAGAGTAAAAGCCAATGTCTTTTGGTCTACATGATTCTACCTCATTAGGCCTCCTTCCTATGACTCTTGCCCTTTCTCTCTCCACTCCCATCACACTGGCCTCTTTGCTGTTTCTCAGACATGCCTGGCATGCTGTCACCTCAGGGCCTTTGCACAGCTGTTCCCTCTGCCTGCATTACTCTTCTCCTAGATAGTACATAACTTGCTCCCTTACCCCTTCCAGATCTTTGCTCAAATATTACTTTCTTAGGAAGTAAGACTTTAACCTTATTTTTAAAGAAGACTATATTTATGTAGTACTTATGCAGCTATAAAATTGTAAAGACAAAAAGCCACCATTTAGTTTTTTTAAACTTTTGGAGTCATAGGTCCAGTCAGCAAAAGCTTTTTCACCTCTGGGATTTATTCAGCTGTGACAAGGTTACCTGGGTCCACAGGTACAGTTGTAAATACAGAACTGAGCAGTGATACCTGTTTCAACTTTCACAAGTAAAAGTGATTTTCATGAAGACTGAATAATATTTTTGTTATTATCCATACAGATCTTCTGTATAATAGCTGGTGTGAAGGTGGGGAGCAGAAGGACGGCTCAGAGACACTAGGGCACTGACTCTGTTTTCTTCTCACACTTGAGAATATGACGTTGCTGATGCTGAAGTTGAGTTAAAAACTAGGAGAGTGATGGTTATACCAATTCCCCAACATAGAACTTCTTAGATTCTTAGTGGATATGTACTGCTGGAAAGGAAACTTAAATGCTGAATCCAAAAGACTTGTGGCCCAACAGATATCTTGCTGTTTTCTTGGATCCAACTGGCCTAGTCTAACATATGCAGTATCACCTGAAGCCAATAGGGAATTAAGAGCCCAGGAAAACTGGACAGCTAGGTACTCATAAGTTTTAGGGTCCTTGGCTAATTAGTTGGGACTTAATGTGGTAGTGTTTGGTTGCTTCTCTTCAACTTCTGACTCCAAAAATACCAGAATCTGGTTCAGAAGAGGCACCTAAAGTGCTGCAATAGATTTTTCTTTTCTTAAGGCAGTTGTGACTTTAAAAACAATCTACAAACAAACATAGTTCCAAGGAACCATAGAAATAGACAAAAATTACCCACAGTTGAAAATGTGTTCAGTTTCTCACCTCAGTGATAATCATGTGTTGTCTGTGAGTAGATGTTGGCATTCTGCAACCTGTATCTGCTGATTAGTCATTTAGTTAATATCAGCCAAGAAGAGGCCTCATGAACTAGCTTTTAAATTTAGCCAGAAAAACATAGCATCATTAACGATGGGCTTGACATTCAGCAAAGCCAAATTAAGCAGTCAATCTGACATTTTATAGACAGTGTGTTAGGGAGCCTCACACCCGGTGGATGTTCGATAAGCATTAATTGCCTGGCTGACAATGAACAGCTACACATCTGTCTGTTATAGAAGCTGTAGTTGTTGAATAACTAGGAGAAGGCTGCTTTTAGATATACTGTGGGATAGGAGTATGTGTGTGGGGTTTTGTTTTGTTTTTTAAATGAAAATGGATTCATAATTTCCTTTTGAAACTGAACACGTTCATTATAAACAGTATTCCCTTTGTCAATTCAAGGCGAAGTACCAGTTAATAGTGGTAGTGATCAAATGTTATTTCCTTTTTAAATAGAAAACTGAGAGCCTCTAAACAATCTTTGTCACATCCTCTTTTAAAATGATTTGCATCAATGCCAGAGAAATCATTAACGTTTCAGATTAGGTAACTATTAATTTCATTATTGTGCTGTTAGTGCACTGTGTTCATTATAGTGAATGGAGAATGGTGAACTCTGATCTGCATTTTATTCCTTTATTTAAACTGGTTCACTTCTACTGAATATAAATACTACGAAGCTAGATAAATTCTTGTAATAATAATAGCTAATTTTTTGTGATTTACTCTCTGCAGTCATTGTGCTAAGCTCTTTATATGTAGTTAAGTTTGTATTGAAAGATTTTTTTCGCTTTTTCTGCCATATTTTTTTTATGCTTTTAAATTTTAAATTATGACTTTTGACTTTTAAATTATGACTTTCATGCTGCTTTATTTAAAATCACAATTTCACTAATGCTTATTTAATCACAGTAATACAGTCAACCTTAGCTTCCTCGGAAAGAACAAGAACACATGTTTGAAGGATAATGAAGCTGATGAAAATTTTAAACCTTTGGAGATTGAGTATTGAGCAAAGACGGATGTTTTATAAAAGAGGGACAAAGTGGTTAATCATGTGAATCTGATGAATCATTGTAAAAAATTATTGGAATATATAGATATGCCCTGCTTCTGTTTATCATTGTTATAAAAAACTGATTCAGGGCTTCCCTGGTGGCGCAGTGGTTGAGAGTCCGCCTGCCGATGCAGGGGATGCGGATTCGTGCCCCGGTCCGGGAAGATCCCACATTGCCGCGGAGCGGCTGGGCCCATGAGTCATGGCTGCTGAGCCTGCGCGTCCAGAGCCTGTTGCCCGCAACGGGAGAGGCCACAACAGTGAGAGGCCCGCGTACCGCAAAAAAAACAAAAAACAAAAAACAAAAAAACGGATTCAAAATGAGTTGTCCACTCTGGGATGATCCAGCTGCTTGCTGAATCAGTTGCTTTTAATTAGCTCATCTGATGTTGATTGGGTTTGGGGCTTGCATGCCTGGATTCCTGAAGGGTTGAATTACCAGTATTCTTCTCATTTAGAGAGATGTGACTCTAAAGTCATATGAGAGATTTTCATATCAAATCATTCATATCACTTTAAAAATTATATATTTATGCATATATATACATTTTCATAGGATTAAAAGAAGTTCTTCATCTGTTTACTTTTGAAAGGTATTTCAGCTCTTGTGGATTATTCTTAAACTCTTTTTTTCCCCATTTTGTAAGATGTAGAGACTTTTCATGTAGCCTGCATGGACAGAGCATCAGATATGTTTGCAGAAGGGGTAAACGTGAGCAATGGGATGACCTGAACACTTCATATTAAACTGTCCTGTTCTGCCTTGGATCAGGAAGGTTCAAGTGAAGTGGTTGCTTAGCAACTAATGGAGTTAGAGGAAACCATGTGTTAGCCGGGCCTCTTGCCCTCCTGTGTGTGAATGCCTAACAGGGGGCGAGTGGCTCCAATGTGTATTGCCTGACTCGCAGCTGTCAAACCAAAGTGATGAATAAAATGAAAGACTGAAAAGAGATGGCACAGCTGGACTGGGTGCCTGTGTTTATGTTAGCATGTTGAAGAAAAAGATATTAAGGGAGGACATTAAAAATGAAAGAGGAACTGTTGAAATTTGCGGTTAAAATTTTAAGATATACAGCATAGTGATACAGTATTTTTGCAGATTATTCTCCATTATAGGTTACTACAAGATAATGGCTATAATTCCCAGTGCTATACAGTATAGTTGCTTATCTATTTTATATATAGCAGTTTGTATCTGTTAATCCCATACCCCTAATTTGTCTCTTTCCCCATCTCTCTCCCCTTTGGTAACCACTAGTTTGTTTTCTATATCTGTGAGTCTGTTTTACATATACATTCATTTGTATTATTTTTTAGATTCCACATATAAGTGATATCATACAGTATTTTTCTTTCTCTGACTGACTTATTTCACTAAGCATAATACTCTTTAGGTTCATCCGTGTTGCTACAAATGGCAGTATTTCATTCTTTTCAATGGCTGAGTAATATTGCACTGTATATATATACCACATCTTCTTAATCCAGTTGTCTGTTGATGGGCACTTGGGTTGCTTCCATGTCTTGACTATTGTACCTAGTGCTGCTGTGAACATTGGGGTGCATATATCTTTTCGAATTAGTGTTTTCATTTTTTCCAGATATATATCCAGGAATGGAATTCCTGGAACATGTGGTAGTTCTATTTTTAGTTTTTTGAGGAAACTCCATACTGTTTTCCATAGTGTCTGCACCAGTTTACATTCTCATCAACAGTGTACAAGGGTTCCCTTTTCTCCATATCCTCACCAACATTTGTTGTTTGTAGACTTTTCGTTGATAGCCATTCTGGTAGGTGGGAGGGGATAGCTCGTTGTTTTAATTTGCATCTGTATGGCTTCTTTGGAGAAATGTCTATTCATGTCTTCTGCCCAATTTTTGATTGGGTTGCCTTGACATTCTTTTTTTTTTAAAATTAATTAATTTATTTTATTTTATTTTTTTTGGCTGTGTTGGGTCTTCATTTCTGTGCGAGGGCTTTCTCTAGTTGCAGCGAGCGGGGGCCACTCTTCATCGCGGTGTGCGGGCCTCTCACTGTCGCGGCCTCTCTTGTTGCGGAGCACAGGCTCCAGACGCGCAGGCTCAGCAGCTATGGCTCACGGGCCTAATTGCTCTGTGCCATGTGGGATCTTCCCGGACCGGGGCACGAACCCATGTCCCCTGCATCGGCAGGCAGACTCTCAACCACTGCGCCACCAGGGAAGCCCAGCAAGTTCTTATTAGTTATCTATTTTATATATATTAGTGTATATATGTCAATCCCAATCTCCCAATTCATTCCACCAGCTCGCCCCCAGCTTTCCCTCCTTGGTGTCCATATACATCTGTGTCTCTGTTTCTTCCTTGCAGACCAGTTCATCTGTACCATTTTTCTAGATTCCACATATATGCGTTAATATACGATATTTGTTTTTCTCTTTCTGACTTACTTCACTCTGTAGAATCTGTATCACATCTGCTTGGTCACTCCTTCACGCGGACCCCAAATTCTGCCTTAGGACAGTTGTCAAAATGCAGGAAATCCATGTTTGGTCTTAGTCATTGTGCCCTTAGTAGATTTTGAAAGGCAAGATAGTGCCACTGGCTGCCATATGAGGATAGACCAAAAGGTCTCTACATAGGAAAGGTTCATCCAACAATAGCTCACCAAGTATATTCAATAAGGAAAAGGAAAAGTGCTATCCCTAAATATCTGAAAGATAGTTAAAGATAAAATAATGGATTTCTTTTTTTTTTTTTTCGATACGCGGGCCTCTCACTGTTGTGGCCTCTCCCGTTGCGGAGCACAGGCTCCGGACGCACAGGCCCAGCGGCCATGGCTCACGGGCCCAGCCACTCCGCGGCATGTGGGATCTTCCCAGACTGGGGCACGAACCCGCATCCCCTGCATCGGCAGGCGGACTCTCAACCACTGCGCCACCAGGGAAGCCCCTGAATAATGGATTTCTTTACATGGGGGGTAGTGAAGTATTGAAATCCCGTACCCATGGGATATAACTATAGACTAGAAAGTAAGGGAAGCACCAGAGGAATGAGGGATCTGAGAGGGTGACCCAACACTAAAGCCAGATGTGTGGGTGTCATTTTCCAGAGTACCTAACAGGTGATAAAGATAAATACTGTACGTGGATAACCTGATTTCATGCTGGGCAACAGTTTCTGGCCATCATATGTCCTGTCCCTTTAGCTAAGAAAAGAACAACTTGATTTGTGTCCTTTTTCCATTCCATTCCATACTCCCCCAGAAGACCTAAGTAGTTTGAAATATGGCCACATCTAGGAGGAGGAGAATTCTAAGGAGAAATAGGATAGGCCATAATCATGCTGGTTTTGAAGGGCTCATTATCACTATGCAGTTAAATTTAAGAAGTAACTGTGCCAAGAGCGAAGCTGTGAAATACAGTTAGATTCTTTGAATAAACAGGCTACATATTTGAAGATGTTGGGGAAACCAAAATGTTTCACAGTTTTTAGCATATAAGGTAGATTTTTCTTTATATGGTTAAGGTGAGGGGAAACTGGTATTTCAGAAATATTAATTTTTATGCCTAATTATATTTATAGTAATATAACCTTACTGTTTTTATTTGTCATGACATTTTATTCTCTGAGAGTATTACTATATTGTTTGAGGGAGAATTAAAACAGCTATAAATGTAAAGAGGAAAAATACCCTTCAATCAAGCATCCCCACTCTTTCAGGCCATTAAGCACCTCAAATGGATTGGATTGCTTTTGCATTTGTGAGATAAAAAAGGTAAATAGTCCAGTTCAACTGTGGTCAGGACCCTTTTCTCTTTAATGTCAGGGAAATGGGCTATTGTGGTTAATTGAACAGTCTCATTAACTGAGACTTACTACCTATTTTATATGTGAGGTATAACCAAAATGCAATAAAGGATAATCACCATTAACACTAAATTGAGCAAAATGTAATCTTTGTTAATTCAGAGGTTAGCTCATATCTCTGTAATGCCTCATGGCCATTGTAAACATCACTAATTATATAACATATAAAAGGCATAGGGGATCAGGCTGGATCTGCCACAATCATTGCAAGTTGCTCTTTTCAATAACTTCCTAAAACATGTTTGTTTACTTTTACTTATCTCTCTCATAAAAGATAAGGGTTGAATGTGCCCCCAAACAATCCAGTTATTTCATCTGTGAAATCACTTGTGTTCCTAATCAAATGCGGATTCACAGTACATCTTGCCATATCCAAAGCTATGTGCAACTCCAAAGCTATGTGTAGTTTACCAGGTAAAAAAGATCATATTTCACCAACTTTAAGTGCTTCACAAAGTCTATCATCCGTCCTTCTACTTACCTTGGAGGTTGTAGTAGAATTGCTATCGGTCAGTTTTGTGGCCTAATATACCAACCTAAAATTGGTTGTAGCTCATCTTATGACTACGTGACAACTCATGTGACCCAAGGAAACTTAATTCATGTACTGTGATTTTCGGACTCAACTTGTGTCATTTCTGTATGAAGTACAGGAGGAGTGACGCTATAAATCCACAACTCTCTCTGTGGTAGGCACTTAAAGGGGATTGCGTCCTCACAAACTGGGTTTTCCATTAGAAAGATTTGTGGTGGTTGCAGTACATTATCAGCCGAAAGTAAGCTGTGATGACTGTAAATCTCAGCCTGGCCAAGGCTCTCCCAAAGACAAAACAGTGTGAACCAAGGAGTCTCTGCAGTGTTTTCCTATTTCTAAGCAGAACCCTCCCATGCCTTGGCAGAATGTTGTGGCTTAATAGAGGACATTGCCATATGTTCTTACTTTTTTCTAAATGTCTAGATTTGAACTCATTTGGTAGATATTCTTTCTGCTTAACTTTCATTACTTTTTAATCCCAGTGTCTAAAACACCTTATATCCAGAAAATTCTTTCTTATGTCGAATTATTTTTGTTTATGACAATGTACAACAGCTGGATTTGTACATTGCAGCTGAATTTTTAAAGAGTTTCTCAGTTCATTCATTCATTCATTCATTGACCTGTATTTATTGCATGCATGCAGTGCTAGTGTCTAGGGGCTCCATGGTGAAGAAGACAAATATGGTACTCACTTTCATGTATATTACAGTTTACCTTTTCAGTAAGTTTGATGCTAAAAGATAGCACCCTTGGTCTTACCACCTTTTCTGCTACCAAAGGAGTCTCTGTCCTTCCCCATGGTCTCTAGCAGGTCTCCAGACATTGTTTCACAAGCTTAGGCAGCCTAGGCAGCTGGTGTTTTGCTGTGTCAAATGGCTGGGGTTCTTCCTCACTTTGGTGGTATCCAATGAGGCATTTCCTAATTGAGGTACCTTCTAAGTTTATTAAACTTAAAAGACATTGACCTTGATTTAATAGCTCCCTTTTTATCTTTTAATTAACCAGTTTTTCTGATTTTTAAAAATTATATGTTAAATTTGTAACATTAAATTTCTAAGACTCTATGATATGATATCAGAATGGAAGTTAGGTGTTTTTAGAAATAGGGGTGATGGTTTCTCTGATGGTGTCAGTCCTTAAAGTAGGGTGTAGGAGTATGTGGTGAACGTGAAGTCCTGCAGCCAGACATAGGAATTTTGAGTGAAAATCGTCAATAGGAAAGTCTTAGAAAGGAATGGATTTGGTCAGAGGGTGGTGGCGGGGGGGCGGGCGTTTGTTTCTTAGCTCTCATTCCAATTGGGATCAAAGGGAGGCATGGGAGAGTAGGACAATCAGCCTGGATTATTAGAATAAGAATTTCTGTTTATTAAACACCTTCTGTGTACCAGGTATTACTCTTGACATTAAGCATAATTGTATCTAAACCTCAAGACAACCCTGTGAGGTTGGTATGATCCCCATGTACAGGTAAAGGGCCTGAGGTTCAGAAAAGTTAACAAATTAGCCAAAGGTCACACGTTCAAGGTAAGTCGCCCACATGACAAAGTAGGTTATAGAACCAGGATTTGAATCATATGTGTCTTCCTGTACAACCCTGAACATTAAAAATAAAACAAAGTTTCAAAAGACCGGTGTTAGAAATACACAGGTAACACATGTTCATGGTAATGATCCAAGTAATACTATATGTAAATGGTCTCTTCCTATCCTCTACAGTTCATACTCTATAACATAACCACAGTGACCAATTTGGTGTTGCTTTGTTGCTTATACAAACATGTACAAATATGTATGTACATTATTTAAGGGGTTATATTCTTTCCCTAACTCTGCTAAGCCAGGTTTCAAGTTCAGTAGTTCACAAGTCTCTGGTTGAGGACAGATACCTGTTCTATGCCAGTTTTGCCATAGTTGCTTTTTAAAAAAAAATTTATTTTATATTGGACTTTAGTTGATTTACAATGTTGTGTTAGTTTCAGGTGTACAGCAAAGTGATTCAGTTATACATATATATATTCTTTTTCAAATTATTTTCGCATTTATATTATTACAGAATATTGATCAGGGTTCCCTGTGCTGTACAGTAGGTCCTTGTTGGTTATCTGTTTTAAATATAGTAGTGTGTACATGTCAATCCCAAAAGACCCTTATGAAAGCAGATTCAAAAAACTCCCTTGGCCGCGTGTTCTCTTATTTAACCTTTGCTCTCAGGAACTTTTTCCACTTCATTAACCCAGATAATTTTTTTGCAGTTTGAATCATTTCTGTCCTGCTCTGTATATGGGTTGATGGAGAGCAGCTAGTTACCATATCAGGTGCAATTACAACTTGGAAGACCTGAAAAAAGAAATTAATGTGGGGAATATTAAAAATTGAAACACTCATATAATAAAAAATGGACACTGAAAACAGCTGAAGTTTCTTTCAGTTTCTTTTAAAAGCAGGTATACGAAATCTAGAATCAAATTTAGAATTAGACAGATTGAAAGTTTTTTATTGTGACCTGTGCTTTTTAATTTTGAAATTTCAGATCTTCTACAAATGCATAAGCAGAATCCACTTAACATTAAGTCAGTTTCCTATTAGCATTTTTATCTATAGCATTTTTTATCTATACTTGATTTAAAAAACAAAACAAAGCAAAAACAAACAAAACTCAGAACCAATACTTCTGATATGTCAATCCTTTTAACCAGAGAATACATAAGAGAAACTTCATTCTATTTCATTGTTATCATCAAATATAAATTTTTCTAAGAGCTTGCCATGTATCAGGCACTGTATTTAGTACTTTATATGTAGTATCATATAATCTTCCAAAAGTTCATGAAGTGGGTACAATCTTTAGCCCCATTTTTCAGATAAGAAAACTGAATCACAGAGAAGGTATGTGTTTTTCCTAGTCACTTGGCAGTGTTCAGACTCAGAATTGTTCGGTTACGTGTTTGCTTCTAATCACTGTACTTCACTAAACCAAGGATTATGTGACTTCGAGTCTAGTGTTCTTAACCTTAACTGCCAGTGGCATCAGTGGGAAGTCAGATCAACTCACTAACCAAGTTGTCAAATTTACCATATTGGCCATTCACCTTTAACAGCTTCTAAAGGAATGTTAGATTTCATTTATTCATGATAAAGTGAATTTTTGAATTAAATATATTCTGAATGTCTGCTATTTAATATAGCAAATATAATTGCATATGTTACATGTTACATACTCCCAGTGTCTTTAGGATACTTTGAATGTTATTTTTTAGTTTCTCAAATTATAAGCATTTAAAATATTCTTTACAAAATTTCTCAAATTGTGTATTTCTAACAGTTAAAAGGTTAACTAGAAGTTATCAAAGAGAATCTTATTCATTATGAAACTTACAACTCTACTGTGTGAGATAGAAATGAGGACCTCCAGAAAGAATAATGGACCATCAATTAAAACCACTTGTTCCATACATATTAATTTAAAATGTAAAGAATTTTGAGAATCAAAAATGAATTTATCAGAATAAAAAATTGCTAGAAGATGAATATTAATCCATTTGCAAAACAAAAAAATGACTTTTTAAAATTAAAAAGATTTGGTATGAACTTAAATACTGTCACATACAACAGTGAGGGTTGGTTTGTTTGTTCGTTTTGATCTTTGTTTTACTTCTAAGAAGTTAGCCAAACTGCAAAATCGGAAGAGACAATCCCTTCAAGACTTCTCTTATTCCTGACACCAGTTGCAAGTTTGAGATTCCTGAAACTACTCTCATGTTCGGTAATGCGCTAGAAAGACTCACATTACTCACTGAAGGCTGTGTACTCACAGATGTGGCTTATTACAGGGAAAGGATACAGATCATAATAGCCAAGGGAAGAGACACAGAAGGCGGAGTCCAAGAGGGAACCAAATATGGGGCTTATGGCCCTCTTCCGCCTGTGGAGTCATTGCGTTACCCCCTCCTGACCACGCTCTGTGACAGGAAGCACAGAGGACTGCCACTCGTTTTTGGTGTCCAGAGTTTTTATTGGTGCTCAGTCACAGACTGCCTATGTGGCTGACCTTTCATCTCCAGCCTCTCTTGGAGGTCAGACTAATACCTTTAGTCTCTTGTCCCTCTATTTTTTTTTTTAAACATCTTTATTGGAGTACAATTGCTTTACAATGGTGTGTTAGTTTCTGCTTTATAACAAAGTGAATCAGTTATACATATACATATGTCCCCATATCTCTTCCCTCTTGCGTCTCCCTCCCTCCCACCCTCCCTATCCCACCCCTCTAGGTGGTCACAAAGCACCGAGCTGATCTTCCTGTGCTATGTGGCTGCTTCCCACTAGGTCACAGCTGTTACGGTGTGGACCAAAGCTCCTGTCATAAATCATATCGTTAGACTGTCAGTGGCCAAAGCCCCAGGAAACAGGGATGCTCCTATCAGGCAGGATATTCCAAAGGCCTAGATTACCTTCCAGAAACCAAAGGCAAAGGCCAGACCTCCCTTTGGGTAAGGTTAATTCTTCACTACATAGATGTACACTTTTCTAAATAGTGTATTTCATAATGAGTGACCCAAAATTGAATATTATCTCTATTACCTGTTAAGTCAAACTTGTTAAAGGTGTACAAATTAGTGTGGTTTCTTTATTTTGGGGGGGGGAGCCCATTCATTTGTTTAACTTGGTAAGTTTTCATTTTTTTAATTTAATTTCATTTTATTTTATTTATTTATTTTTGGCCACACTGCATGGCTTGCAGGATCTTAGTTCCCTGACCAGGGATTTAACCCGTAACCTCAGCAGTGAAAACGTGGAGTCCTAACCACTGGACCACCAGGAAATGCCTGCATTTTTTAAATTTCAAAGTTTTCATTTGACAAACTGATTTTCAGTAAGTTGGTCATTTTGAGAATTGGTTTGGAGGCAAATTGAGTTTCACTGAATAACTTAGACAGTGGTTCTCAAATTCAGGTAAGCATCAGAGTCTCTCGGATGGCCCATTACAACCCAGATTGCTGGGTCCCACTCTGAATTTCTGATTGTGTAGGTCTGGGCTGGAGCTCTATAAATCTGTACTCTAAGGAGTTCCCAGGAGATGCTGATGTTGCTGACCCAGGGACCACACTTTGAGAACCACTGGAATAGAGGGTGTGATCTATGGCAGATGAGAAGGATGAGATGCGTCCTTGAGGTGAGGCAGAAAAAAGGGCAGAGAAGTCAGGAGGCAAGGCACTACTTTCCATGTCTCATGGCAAGAATGTTCAGGACTGCTACCCATATCAAGTTAGCTGTGGGACGCCAGGATCGAGAGAATGAGTTCAGGGAGAGAGCCTCAACACAAGTCACCCCAGAGAACAGCTGTGGGATTCAGCGCCGCTCTGTGTGTGAGGTGTGCAGAGCCATCTGTGTGTTACTGTAACTATTTGGACAGCAAAGTGATTTGCAGGGCCTTGTGTGAAGGAAGTTTTGCAGAAGCATTTCAAAAACCAAAATCAGTCTTTAACTTGTAAAACTTTTTTCTTTCCTAGTTTCTCTAGGACTTTGTCTTGTTCTCTTGCTTTTTAAGTCGCGTAACTGTCTTCCTTTCTCTCCCACCTCAGGCCATGTTCAGTCTTTGTATGGTGGAAAGTGGTGCCGACGAGGTGAATTTACACGGTGTGACCAGCCTCGGCTTAAAGCAAGCTCTGGAATTTGCATACACAGGACAGGTATGGTACCATACGTCATCTGAGAGGCTTAACATTTTAACTGCACCTAAACAGAGGAGATTATTCATGTTATTTTTCTTGTTACTCACTTTGAGGTTAAAAAACGTTTTACATCTACTTAAGGTTACAACTAAGATAATGGAAAGGTAAGTAAAATAATTTGATCTTAAATATTTTAATCTTAGCTCAGTTGCTTGCTGGTGTAATTTTAAAATATCCTGAAGAATTATTATGTGGGAAAGAGTTTGGAAGATAACTTGAATTCTCATTGTCATCACTGCAGCTCAGTGACTCAATCATGGCTTTACTGGCTTAAAAACAAGAACACTCCCCCCCCCCCCCCCAAAAAAAAACCAATCTAAACCTGTAAAGAGCTCCATCTAGCATCTTGACACCCTGTCCTCGACATACATTTCAGGATCAGGGCCTCAAGTAATAGATTAGAATGTGATGGTTTGAAAGCCAAAGTTGCTCATCATTAAAATTGTTATAGGATTTATAGGAATCTTCAGAGAACATTCGTTTTCTTTCTTTTTTTAAATGAAAGAATAATAGTGACAACTAGTAGAATACAAAAGCCATGTCAGTGTATGACTATCATAGCAAATCAAAACAAAACTTCATAAAGACAATATAAATCCAAATCTGAAGCTTCACGGTTCGTATCTAATTTCATGTTAGTGCAACAATTACTAGAATACACAAAACCCTTCCTTTTAGAATTACTTTTTCACTGAAATATGATTGACATGTAACATTCTATTAGTTTTAGGTACAACACAGTGATTTGAAATATGTATATATTGCAAAATGATTGCTATAATAAGTTAACATCCATCACCACATATAGTTACAAATTTTCTGTGTCATGAGGACTTTTAAAATCTACTGTCTTAGTGCCTTTCAAAAATACAATACAGTATTGTTAACTATAGTTGCCACGCTATACATTACATTCCCAGGACTTATTTATCTTATAACCGAAAGTTTGTACCTTTCAGTTATAATATAAATAACTTCACCCATCACCCATTTTGCCCACCCTCCTCACCCGCTGTTTTCATTTGAGAACTACTCAACTACATCAAACCAGATACCGACTAGAGGTTTATCTTCTTTTACAGAGTTTTGTTCTTCAATTCCATTTCATCCAACTTATGTTCAGTGTCTGCTGGGCTAAAATAAGGGTTTCTTCTCTTGGCAGGCTCACATCCTGGTGGGAGAGAGTTATATACATAATTCCATGTCCTCACTGTGATGGGAGGTATAATAGAAGCAGAGTATAAGACATAGTGGGAGCAAAAAGGAGGGTGTGGTTAACTGGGGCGATCAGTGCAAATCTTTACAGAGAACGTGGTATTTGGGTCTTGAAGAATGTTGGGAGTTCACCTTTTTACTAAATTTTTTTCTTTAGAGGCTTATTAAAGTGTATGATATTATCCATTCTCTTTTCTATAGCTGGTAGAGTTTGAGATATGTTTTATAGGATAACTGAGGCAATGCTGGCAGCTGAAATGAAAATAGTGATAGAAAGGAAAAAGTCATCCGTCAAGTAGCAGGTACAAAGGAAAATAGAAGGGAGAGGGATCACAAATTGAGGGTCAGCCCAACCAAATATCATGCCTTAGGAAATTAACACAGACAGTTATTGTTCACAGAGTTGCCAGAACATATTCCTAGTGAGGTGAGTGAATAATGTGTTGTATGCTTTTTGGCTTACAGATGTAAAGAAAGACATCAGCTATAAATTGTGTCTTGTGTATATTTCTTTCTTCACACCTGAATTACAGCTATACCTGCATTTGCCCATCTCTAAAGTACGATTGATAACCCATAGCTCACACTTCACTGGTGTGCAATGGGGATGCAATAGTAAATGTTGTTTTTTGATAAAGCTACCCAAATAAGTAGTTTCTATACTTAGATGCATTAACAATGAAATGGTTTAAGCTTAGAGGCTATAGACTGCAAAGCGTGTTTAAATCACTGGTAAACAAAAGAGCACAGAAATTGCTGTGAATGCTGAGGTAAAACACACACTCAGATATAAGTGGCTGCCTTATTGTTGGCCTTGATTGTTCTGTGGTTTCTTTCACAATGGCTAAGTTTACATGTATATATGTATAAACGTCTGTATATGTAAACATATATATATATATAAAAATAAATTTATATATATGTTTCCTCTCCCTGAAAGTCTCCTTTGCCTCACCTGTTCATCTCTCCCCCTCTCCCCTTGACAACTGCTAACTGATCTTTTTACTGTCTCTATAGTTTTGCCTTTTCAAAATGTCATATACTTGGAATCATGTAGTATGTAGACTTTTTCTGGCTTCTTTTACTTAGCAATATGCATTTAAGCTTCCTCCATGTCTTTTGTGACTTGATAGATCATTTTTATTGCTGAGTACCTTCTATTGTGTGGATATATGAAGGGCATCTTGGTTGCTTCCAGTTTTTGGTGATTATGAATAAAGTTGCTCTTAATGATATATATATATATATATATATACACACACACACACACACATATGTATATGTATATGAAGTATCTGTGGCACAGAGGATCTATGAAACGTGAGCTGAAGATAGCATAACGGCATTAGGGGAGCTGACTTTCTGAAGGGTAAGGAGACGGCTTGGGAAGAAGGAAGAAGTTTGCAGAAAGACAGCCATATCCTATTGTCTGGGAGTCATATGCTCATATTTCACTTTTATGAGAAAAAGGAAACCAAATAAGAATACATTTTTATACACACACACACACGCGCACACACACACACACACACACTCACACATGTATCCAATGTAAGTGCTTAAAAAAAAACTCTAGGGCAAGACGTAGAGTTGCATTTATTCTGCCCAGTGACCCACTCTTGACATGTGCCTCCACACAGGGGTGACAGCCCTGCAGCACATACAGCAGCAACTCATCTGTTCAGATCGTGCACAGAGGGGTAAAGAAGTGGGCTGGCATTTCATGGAGCACCCTCTGCAAGAACCGGGGCACTGCCCTAGGCACTTCACGTGTGCTGTGTAGCCTAATCTTCTAGACAGCTCTGAGGAATTGGGTGATCCTCTCTTAAAGATGACAAGCGCCGGAAGGTGCAGTGAATGACCAAGATCAGTGTCCCAGGGCATGTCGACCCAGTGAGTCAAACCCAGTCCTCTTAATTTCAAATCCATTGTTCATTCTTAACCCCTTCTTAATGTTCTATGTCATTAAGAAAGGGTTAAGTCATATTTGTTATACTTTATTGAAGGAGGCAGGGAATTGTTTGGACATTTTAGAGAGTGAACTCTTTTTTTTTTTTTTTTTTTGCGGTACGTGGGCCTCTCACTGCTGTGGCCTCTCCCGTTGCGGAGCACAGGCTCCGGACGCGCAGGCTCAGCGGCCATGGCTCACGGGCCCAGCCGCTCCGCGGCATGTGGGATCTTCCCGGACGGGGGCACGAACCCGTGTCCCCTGCATCGGCAGGTGGACTCTCAACCACTGCGCCACCAGCGAAGCCCAAGAGTGAACTCTTTTTGATGGTTCTCTCAACCTGGGTGCTCTTCCAACACTCAGTTCACGAAGGCTTCGAGTTGCTACACTTGTACTCTGTATGTGGTTATTCTTTGCTGCAGAGTGGAAGTTGATACAGTCTTTCTTGGACGACATCCATGGCAGTTTGGTTTCTTAAACGCCAAAATGACTATAATAAATCTGTTTTCCCTTTGAGACGTGAACATAGATGATGGCAAAAAGTAGAATTGTGGTATACTTGGGAAATGCAAAAAAGCTTTCTCTTACTCTGAAAATGAAATTAACATTAAGCAAAGAGTTTAGAATATGGAAACATGGATAAAAGTGTAGTTCTTCAATTTCTTAATTGTTATTTACTATTGCGGACATTTGCTGATATATGGTCTTTAGCCTTGATATATATGTAGATTTGTAAAAATCAGAGTTAACATTGTATTTATCTACCTATAGATATTTCTACTGACAGTTGATTATACCTTTAGTCTGTTGTAGTAAGCATAGTATAAAATGTCAAGTATTTTAAGTGTCTGAAAATGATTGCTGCTTTGGGAAAGAAATTGGAAGTATAGAGTAGGTGTGATGAATGAGTGCCACTGTGTAACAAGGTGTGTGTGTGTGTTCCTCCTACACATTGTTCTAAAGCATAGCCTTCTTAAAATTGGTCACAGATTCCATCCAGGAAATTTTAAAGAAAAATCAAATTTTCCTCCTAATGCTAATACATCCTCTGAAAATACATACACTTTTCTTATCAAGGAACACACACATTCTGCCTTCGCACTAATTAGAGGCATGCGCTTCCCGTGGGCACACACTGCTTGGGGTACAGCCTGAGCAGAGCCCCACATGCATTGCAGCCCTCGTGGGCGACCTTGCACAGCCATGTGCAGCGGAACTGGCCATGGAGGGCAGAGGAGCCAGGCTTCTTTGCAGGCCCTGTTCTGGGCTGGCTCTGGGAGCTGGGTTCAAAGCAGAGGGTATGATGTAAACTGTCACTGGGCAGATCTGCCTTAGGGAGAAAAGGACAAAGTGAACCTAAGAAAACCAACTCTCACTTACTCTGGTGAGCAAGAGGACCCTGTTACCATGGCCTCCCCAATCTCCTTGCTTTCCACCTCTGGCCAGGAATTCATTCGTGCTTCAGACCAGTCCTGAGTAGAAGAGACATGAAAAAGAAGGGGGAAAAAGGATTCTAATGGAGATGTTGCCTGAGGGGAGGAATCCCTGTCCAAACTGGACAAGAGGTTGGCCACCCAGGAGCAACAAGGGTTGCTGAGAAAACCAGCCAGAGTGAGGAGCACTTAACACCAAGACCCTTTCATAGAGAGAAGAACCCTTCTCAAAAGGTGGAAGGACACATGCAATCCCAAAGGTCTTGGATATACCTCTAGGAATTTGAGTAGCTAAGGACCCAAAATGAAAGCAAATAGGACTGAGAACCACAATGAAGTTCACTGTTTCAGCGCTCTGGTTGCCATGATGTCGGGGAAGATAGGCTGTATGCCAAGTACTGTGCTATATGCCTTCATATAGTAGAGCAAGGGGTTCAAGCCAGCTAGCTTCCTCTTACTTTCCTGAGAACTCTCCATCTGTTTTGTCCCTTGCAGTCTGATGGAGAGATTCCAGAAACGCAGTAAAGAGAGAAACTATGCACTAAACGATAGTGAGATTTGTAGTCTCCTTTGAAATTTCCCAGGAGTACCCCTCCAGGTACTGCAAATCTTGTCAGCCAGCTGACAAGAACCAGCTACATCATATCTGGACAGATAAAAAGGATTCTTTGGTATCTGTTGTTCCCCTGCTTTTCTCTTCATATCCAATAACTCCAGCCCTCGGTTCCTTAACATCATGGAAGAATCCATCTCTGTGGGGACACACATCCTAATTACCTTCCTCTGATGCAGAGAATGCTTTAGTACAGTCTTCACAAGGATATCTTGTGTAACTATTAATAGTTTGAAGTCTTTGGAAATCTGGAAAAGTATGATACTCTGTGAAGTGAAAAATACTTTTTTTTTTTAGGTATAACTCTGCTCATGCAATTGGGAATTGAAAAGTAAAAGAAATTGCCTCTTATCATACACCATGATCAAGTGGGATTTATCTCAGGGATGCAAGGATTCTTCAATGTATGCAAATCAATCAATGTGATACACCATATTAACAAATTGAAGGAGAAAAACCATACGATCATCTCAATAGATGCAGAAAAAGCTTTCGACAAAATTCAACACTGATTTATGATAAAAACTCTCCAGAAAGTGGGCATAGAGGGAACCTACCTCAACATAATAAAGGCCATATACGACAAACCCACAGCCAACATTATTCTCAATGGTGAAAAACTGAAAGCATTTCCTCTAAGATCAGAACAAGACAAGGATGTCCACTCTCGCCACTATTATTCAACATAGTTTTGGAAGTCCTAGCCATGGCAATCAGAGAAGAAAAAGAAATAAAAGGAATACAAATCAAAAAAGAAGAAGTAAAACTGTCACTATTTGCAGATGACATGATACTATACATAGATAATCCTAAAGATGCCACCAGAAAACTACTAGAGCTAATCAGTGAATTTGGTAAAGTAGCAGGATACAAAATTAATGCACAGAAATCTCTTGCATCCTATACACTAACGATGAAAGATCAGAAAGAGAAATTAAGGAAACAATCCCATTCACCATTGCAACAAAAAGAATAAAATACCTAGGAATAAAGCCTCCTAAAGTGGTAAAACACCTATACTCAGAAAACTATAAGACACTGATGAAAGACATAAAAAATGACACAAACAGATGGAGAGATATACCATGTTCTTGGAACAATCAATATTGTGAAAATGACTATACCACCCAAAGCAATCTACAGATTCAGTCCACAGAACTAGAACAAACAATCTTAAAATTTGTATGGAGACACAAAAGACCCTGAATAGCCAAAGCAATCTTGAGGGAAAAAAAACGGAGCTGGAGGAATCAGACTCCCTGACTTCAGACTATACTACAGTAATCAAGACAATATGGTACGGGCACAAAAACAGAAATGTAGATCACTGGAACAGGATAGAGAGCCCAGAGATAAACCCAGGCACCCATGGTCAACTAATTTATGACAAAGGAGGCAAAGATATACAATGGAGAAAAGACCGTCTCTTCAATAAGTGGTGGGAATAACAATAAGTAAGTGGGAAAACTGCAAAGCTACATGTAAAAGAATGAAATTAGAACACTCCCTAACACCATACACAAAAACAAACTGGATTAAAATGGATTAAAGACCTAAATGTAAGGCCAGATAGACACTATAAAACTCTTAGAGGAAAACATAGGAAGAACACTCTTCGACATAAATCACAGCAAGATCTTTTTTGATCCACCTCCTAGAGTAATGGAAATAAAACCAAAAATAAACAAATGGGACCTAATGAAACTTAAAAGCTTTTGCACAGCATAGGAAACCAGAAGCAAGATGAAAAGACAGCCCTCAGAATGGGAGAAAATATTTGCAAACAAATCAGTGGACAAAGGATTAATCTCCAAAATATATATACAGCTCATGATGCTCAATATTAAAAAAACACAGGCTTCCCTGGTGGCGCAGTGGTTGAGGGTCCGCCTGCCGATGCAGGGGACACGGGTTCGTGCCCCGGTCTGGGAGGATCCCACATGCCGCGGAGCGGCTGGGCCCGTGAGCCATGGCCGCTGAGCCTGTGCGTCCGGAGCCTGTGCTCCGCAACGGGAGAGGCCACAACAGTGAGAGGCCCGCGTACCGCAAAAAAAAAAAAAAAAAAAAAAAAAAAAAAAAAAAAAAAAATTAAAAAAACAACCCAATCCAAAAATGGGCAGAAGACCTAAATAGACATTTCTCCAAAGAAGACATACAGATGGCCAAGAGGCACATGAAAAGCTGCTCAGCATCACTAATTATTAGGGAAATGCAGATCAAAACCACAATGAGGTATCACCTCACACCAGTTAGAATGGGCATCATCAGAAAATCTACAAACAACAAATGGTGGAGAGGTTGTGGAGAAAAGGGAACCCTCTTGCACTGTTGGTGGGAATGTAAATTGATATAGCCACTATGGAGAACAGTATGGAGGTTCCTTAAACAACTAAAAAATAGAATTACCACATGACCCAGCAATCCCACTACTGGGCATATACCCAGTGGAAACCATAATCCAAAAAGACATGTGCACCCCAGTGTTCTTTGCAGCACTATTTACAATACTCAGGTCATGGAAGCAACCTAAATGCCTATCGACAGATGAATGGATAAAGAAGTTGTGGCACATATGTACAATGGAATATTACTCAGCTATAAAAAGGAACGAAACTGGGTCATTTGTAGAGACGTGGATGGACCTAGAGACTGTCATACAGAGTGAAGTAAGTCAGAAAGAGAAAAACAAATATTGTATATTAACGCATATATATGGAATTTAGAAAAATGGTACAGATGAACCTGTTTGCAATGCAGAAATAGAGACAGATGTAGAGAACAAATTTATGGACACTAAGGGGGGTAAGGAGGGGTAGGATGATTTGGGAGATTGGGATTGACATATATACACTAATATGTATAAAATGATAACTAATAAGAACCTGCTGTATAAAAAATAAAAATTAAGTTAAAATTAAAAAAAAAAAACAAATTTTCCCTTAATTTTCATGCTCTTATACAGTAAAGGTTTTCTTCCTGATTCTCATTTGATTCCCTAATGTGTTCACGTGACTTTGTTAATAGCCCTAGTAAGGCAGACACTGTAGCATTAGATTTTGGTGATCACTGGAACTATTTATTGTCTACAACTAGAATACTTTTCTCCAGAGACCAGCATCAGGCCTGGCAGCAGAGTCACAGGAGCCTTACTTGAAACTGCCTTCTCATAAACCCATCCCTTCAGGGATAGATGTGTCACTCACTTTACATGAGAAAATGTCCTCATCAGATTTACTTATAAACATAACCTGGTTGAACTAAATGGTAGCACATGGAAGAAACCTGGGAGATATTTTTCTTAAATGCTTCTCTTGGGAGCAGCATTAAGACCATTCATGTGGTTTAAATATTTTAGCTGCAGAATCCTTTCTTCACCTGGCAGTACCTACAGAAGCCTGGCAAGTAAGAGGCCCCTGAGGCGCCCGCACTGTGCCCCAGGCTCCAGAGCACGCAGTCTAAAATCCACATTCCAAGGAAGAATATTTTGAATTGTGCAGAAAGTGATTATTTTCTTCTTACGTTTATTCTTGTCAGAGCTGTGCCAGAGTCCGTAACTGGATTGTTGACATAGAAAGTGTGAGAAGAGTGAAATGAAGGGAAAAAGTTTGAATTCCATCAGTGAGTTTTCACTTTCTTGAATCTTTTGAAACTCTGTAGTATTGTCTTTGGAGGGAGTTTCTCTTTTATCAGTGGATTATTGAAACAAACAAGCAAGCAGATATGTCTGTTTATTGTTATGGGGTGAAGATGTTGCAGGTTCCCATGCATCGTTTCCTGGAAAGTGTCAAACTTGACAGATAAGAACCAGATGCCAAATGAAATTTTTATGGCATCTCAAGATGTCAAGTAAAATGATAAAGCCTTGACATGGTTTGGTGGCCAAAAGTGGTAAGGACAGGTTGGAGACCTAAACGTTTATTGTGAAAAACTGAGAAGTGAGATTTTAAAAGTCCGGATCCTGACTGATCCCTAGAAGCTTACTTTTCTCAGCTGAGGACCCACGAACAACGCCACTGGACCCGAAGCTTGTCTGTTCCGCATGGAGAGCAGAGATTCAGGCAAAGTGAAGTCATATGGGAGGCCCCCTACCTGTAAAGCAGGGTCAGTTCTGACATTCTGTACCTCGTGCCAGCCAGTTCTCCCTCATGAAATCCGTGTGTGCTGTCTTCTCAGAAAGGACTCAGGGTACAGTTTGTACTGCAGGCATTACAAAGCTATCTGCTCAGCATAACAATCTCTAAAACGTCTCTGTGTGAGGACGTGTAACTGTGGCCACACTTCTGCGGTCAGCTTTCCCATTTGGTAATAAAACCGATACTTTGATTTTTAAAAAAAAAGTGTTTCCTGGCTTTTCCTTAATAATTTGCAAGTTTGGGGTTTCTTAGTTGTCTGATAGTCACTCTGCAGAAACAGAACGGCCCTCTCACCCACCCAACATTTGACTCAGATATCGAGACTGATAACACCACACGTGCACCAAGAAGATGGGAAAGGGTTTAGTGCTCACATAGTGAGGTTTTCTGGGGATAAAAGGGTGGACCCCAGTGGGTCCAAAAATGACTTCAGAGAGCAGTTAGGGGTGATCGATCGGCTTTGGTGTTTATTGTGGTTGGGGGGTGGGGCTGGAGCATTGTCCACGCGGGCGGGGGCTCATGTGGTTTGAGCTTCCACCAGCATCAAGGGAGAGAGGACTCAGACTTTCTTGTATATTTTCTTCCAGGTGTGGGGCAAGCAGGGAGGAGGGAGTGGTGGGGCTTGAGAGCTGTCAGCAGTCACACATCAAAAATGGAGTCAGACTCCAGTGCGTTAGTCTAGCATTTTGCTTGAGTCATAGCCCACATTTCAAGCACAGACATTTTCCTTTGGCACACTGTGAAACTCAGTCACTTATTGAAAACAAAATGTGTTTGAACAATATGCTTGCAGCATTTATAATCTTTCTTGGCATCAATTCTGTGCTGAGGAACCCACTGTGGGCCAAGGTGCCTGAGCTCATGCGTACAGAACACTGTGGTAATAGATGACAAGGATGAGTGTGGCCCCTCTCTGTTTTAACCTTGTCTTTGTTCTATAAAACTCCATTTAAATGATCTGGATTTGTTGCCCTTGGGTCCTCCTCTCTCCTTCCCACACTTTCTACCTCCCACCTCCACCCTACTGCCAGGACAGGGAGTTGAGAGAGAAGTATTCCCTGTATGCTCTTGATAACGGTTTTATTGTCATAAGTGGGGCAAGAAACAGTCACTTCTTTTCTAGTTGATGTCCTCCAAAGTAGAAACAGATAATATACAGCAACTCAAAATAGTAGGTCCACCCCACTAAGCTAACTCAGGGTGTATTTTGCATTTCTGTGCATTTGTGTCTCTTTGTTTTGGCAGAAAGTTCCATTGCTAGACGTTTTTAATTTTATCCTGTCCATCTGAGTTTTTCCTTTGCTATGGTGGATGGGCAGCAACTCCTGTTTGGAATATTTCTAATCAGACATCATTACAATTGTGTTCTTTCTTGATCATTGGAATTTCTAAGGGTTGGCTGTGCTCAGAATCATTTCCTAAGGAAATTCTGACCCTTCCTTTAGGTTTTCCATCAAATCATCTCTGAGTGGAGGGAGGTTAACAGTTTATTTAGTAGAGAATCTTGATTAGCTCCTTAGTTTTCATAAGAGGATGTCAGCCTATTGATGGCTTTTTAAAGGACATGAACTTTTCCCCTTATTTAGCAAAAGAGAATGATTACATGCCAGCCTCAGCCTGTTTGCTAGAAAGCTCTCATTAAAAGTTCATTGGGAGGGCTTCTCTGGTGGCGCAGTGGTTGAGAGTCTGCCTGCCGATGCAGGGGACACGGGTTCGTGTCCCAGTCTGGGAAGATCCCACATGCCGCGGAGCGGCTGGGCCCGTGAGCCATGGCCGCTGAGCCTGTGCGTCCGGAGCCTGTGCTCCGCAACGGGAGAGGCCACAGCATTGAGAGGCCCGCGTACCGCAAAAAAAAAAAAAAAAGTTCATTGGGAGAAATTATACACATAATGGATTCCCAGAAGATATGCAGTCTGTCCATCTGGCTTGGTGGTTCTCAACCTCATCTATCAGGCCTTAATATAAAAAGGCCACCTTTACTATCCTGAAATGAAATTCCTAATAATGTAACTTACCCACACAAATTACTCTGAACATTAATAAGAATGTCTTCACCATATATAAAGGACACACAGAAGGAAAGAGAGTATAATGAAAATCATATGTATTTCAGTATGTACATGCTGGAGCAGAACTTTTCAGAAGACAGAATGAAATAATTGCCTGTCTACAGCTATAGGTAGAATCATCATGCTGGGACAGCTGCATACAGATGCAGAATGACACATGGATGTTTTGCTGACAACTGAGATATCACAAGGGTATGCCCTAGGCGACATGATTTTCTAAAATAGTGAACAACTCTTAGTAAAATTCTGTACGAAACAAAACAGTTGTCTTCTTTTGGTTTCTATTGTGTTAGCATTCTTGGAAAATTCAGTGTATCTTGACACAAAACAAACAAAAAATTGTGTTTATATGTAAAACAGTTAGATTCTAGACTTAGAGTTTTATAAACAAGTTTTTCACTTACGTACATCAGGGCACTCAGATATACAGGATTTAGGGCAGTTCTTTGCAGTTGGTGGCTGTCCTGTACATTGCCTGGCCACTGCCCAGCAAAGGCCAGTAGGGTCCCCCCGTCCTGGGGCAACCAAAAATACCTGCATGCGTTTCTAAATTGCTCCCTGAAAGGTTGTCCTGTCTGCATTAAAAACCACTGCTCATCTACTCTAAGTCTTATACCTGGATCAAGGTATCAAGGGAGAAAATCAGAAAAGTGAATGTCTGAATTTTGAAGAATCTCTTTATTAACTTTTACTTTTTATGCAGAGTTTATAAAATACACGTACAACGGTATTAAAAGTATCACCAGGTAAGTCATTCAGTGTTAGTCTTAATTTCTGCAGGAAAATTTCCATTAGATCTCAGGGCCTAGAGAAGCTAGAGTTCATTTTAGTATTTTCATCTTTTGTTAGGCTGCATTTCCTTTTTAGTTTAGATGCTAGGAAGCTTAGAGCCATATTTGCAGCCCACTTTTAATATGAGGATATATATACATAATATATCTCCTCTCCTGACCTCATATCACTTTTTGTTTCCTATTTTCTCCTTGCTTGAGTTATGTTTCTAATTTTTAAATGCTTGCATTGATGCCTCAGAGCCTTCTGAAAATGAGTATATGTAAATAAATAAAGTGAATAAAAATATTTGGGAGCTCTATCTGAAAGTTTTGGTACATTAATGTTATTTGTAGGCATGAAAAAAGTGGTGCTACACCCCATTAGTTCTGCCTGCAAAAATGAGTGTCTGCAGAATCCCAAATTGTTCCATAAATAAGCCATTCTACTTGCTTCCTAAAGTTTTTCCACCCTTATTTTTAGAACTAAAATTAAGAAGCATGCAAATTTTATAAATTACTATTTTTCATCTTTTGAAAATGAAAAAATCACCCAAATGTTTACACAAACATAAAGAAGAATGAAAGTGAAAAGCCATATTCACCCAGATTCTCACTTACTTACACATTATATGTTATCTTTCTTTTTTTTCCTGGCCTTTGCCCATCTCCTGAGTAATTTAATATAGATTTTTTTGTGATTATAACTTACTTTAATGTCTTTTCTGGAAATAGATAAAAGTATATTTATCCATAAATGCATAGTATATAAACAATGCTGCCTTATTATAATACAGTTTTTTTAAAAATTTGGATTATTTTAAATAAATTCATGGGCCTGGAATTACTTGATCAAGAGGAAGAACATGTTTTTTGTGAGATTGCCTTCTGGAGGAGTTTTGCAAGAGCTGCTATTGGACAATGAACTTTATAAACTTCTTTCCTTAAAAAAGAATTCTTGAGCCCTCTGCTGGAAACGTTTAGTATTTCTATGGAGTAGTAATATATGGGCGTCTTACAATTCTAAATGTAAGATTTTTTTTAAACGAAAACAACCTGATAGCAAAAATATATGGCCTTTGTGGTTAATTTCAAGATAAAAGCATAACTAGCCAAACAAAACTTTTGAGAAGATTTATACTGCAAGTCGATATTCCATTTGAGTAGAATAATGATGCTAATATTCAAATGAAGGGCTAATTCAAAGGCACTGAATGTCCTAAGTTAATTTGTGAATATTTTATCTCCTTTGTATACTTCATAAAAACCATCCATTTGTAGTTTGTTCTCAAGTTGAGATCCATTAATTCATCAAGTAGTTAATGAGCACCTACTATGTGTTAAGGACTCACTAGATGTTAGGGCTGCATTGATGGAAATCACGCAGTGAATGCTTTCTCAGAGCGGCTTGAAGAGTGAACGGAAATGCCAGGTCAACACACCATTGCATTTATTGGAAATGGATTACCAGGGGCCTGAATTGTTTGTGTATGGAGCATGGTGAAGCATCTGAGGACGTTCAGTGCTCCAAAAGGTACACTAGTTCAGATAGGAGAAAGAGTAATTGAGCTGTAATACTTTGTAGAGTACTACCTGCATTTCACTTTGCAGGGATATACGGTAATTAAATAGATGTATCTCTTGAAAAACTGATTATAGCCATGCATCCTTGTGTTAGCCTATATCTGTCAGGGTAGAAATGGTTTGGCACAGCTCAAAGAGTATAGGCACTGACCTTAGAGGCAGCCAAGCTTGATTCCAGCCTGTGGCAGCTTTGGAGACCTGTTGACTAAATTCCACTATAAGTATCAACTCTGCTAGTTGTTGCTGGGAAAAGTTACTGTTATCACTTCAAATCCATGATTCCCAAATCTCAGATGGATGCGCATCCTAGCCAGGCAGTGCTAATTTGTTTCCGTAGAAATTTGCTTTCCTCCTCTCCCTGATAAATTTTTCATTTCTTCTCCTCTCTTTTCAAACCCTTCCCCTCTCATTACCCTACCTCTGGTCAAATATCGCAAGGGAGACTCACCTTCCACTGAGAAAATAGATACAGACAGGAAGATCTTCATCTTTTCACCATTTAATCTCCAAACCTCCATATTTCTGTGCACTTATTTTGTTGGAAGAAGTAACCTTGCTTTGTCAAAGGTTAATCTCTCCCCTGAAGCTCTGGATCCTACTCCCTCTTTTCCCCCTCAGACATCACTCCTGAATCTTCATTTCTGTCTCTTCTATCATCAGTTTCTCCTTCTCCACTGGAACATTCCCACCAGTATGTAAACATGCTTTATTGTTCTCTCAGAATCCTCTTCTTGTTCTTCTATTCTTCAGCTACCATTTATTCCTCTACTTTTCCTTTGCAGCAGAACTTATGAAAAGAGTTGTGTAAACTTAGTCACTTTTCCTCATTTTTTACTCACTTTTCCACTCATCAAATCTGGAGACTTCCATCTTCAGCATTCCACTGAAACTGTCTTTGACAGTCACAGATATTGTGAAACCAATTGAATGATATCCTTGTGACCTCTCAGCTGCATTCAACACAGTCAACCTGCCTCTCCATCGAAGCCTTTTCTCTCTTGGATTTTGTGACACCATACTCTGTGAGTTCTTATTCTGTGCTCCCCAGCTCCCCTCCCCATCATTCCATTCCAGATGTCTTTGCTTGCTTCTCCCTCCGTAGGCTCTGAATTCTTCAGGTGTCAGGACCCTCCTGTTTAGTCTAACCAGCTTCCTGGATAGCGTCATCCAGACCCATGTTATATGGTACAACCTTATGCTGTTGACTGCCAGCCCCCGTCTACACTCCAGACTAGGGATCAGCAAACTTTTTCTGTGAAGGGTCAGATAGCAAATAATTTAGGCTTTGCAGGCCATATACAGCTCTGTTGCAACTACTCAACTCTGCTGTTGTAGCATGAAAACAGCCAGAGACAAATATGTAAATGAATGAGCATGGCTATGTTCAAATAAAACTTTATTATGGATACATAAATTTGAATTTCATATTTTTTTTACATATCACAGTATATTATTCATCATTTGGGTTTTTCCCAACTATTAAAAAAAGATTAAAACCTTTCTTAGACATTAGCACCCAAAAATGAAATACTTAGGAATAAATCTAGCAAAATATGGACAAGATCTATATGAGGAAAATTACAAAACTCTGATAGAAGAAATCAAAGAACTAAATAAATGGAAAGATAGTCCACGTTTATGGATAGGAAGACTCAATACTGTTAACATCAATATGTCAGTCTTTCCTACTTGATCTGTAGATTCACTGCCATCCTAATCATAATCCCAGTAAGTTATTTTGTGAATATTGGCAAACTGTTCCTAAAAGTTCTATGGAGAGAGGTAAAGGACCTTGAAGAGCCAACACAGTACTGAAGAAGAATAAGGTTGGAGGGCTGACATTACCTGACCTCAAGAGTTATTATAAAGCTACAGTAATCAAGACAGTGTGGTATTGTCTGGAAAGAATAGACAAATAGATCAATGGAACAGAATAGAGAGCCCAGAAATAGACCTACATAGATATAGTCAACTGATTTTTGACAAAAGAGCAAAGGCAATGCAATGGAGCAAAAATAGTCTTTTCAACAAATGGTGCTGGAACAGCCGAACATCCACATGCAAAAAAAAAATGAGTCTAAACATAGACCTTACACCCTAAACAAAAATTAACTCAAAATGGGATCACAGACCTAAATGTAAAATGCAAAACTATAAAGCTTTTAGAAGATAACATGAGAACACTTAGATGACTTTGGGTATGGTGATGAGTTTTTAGATACAACACCAGAGGGATGACTCATGAAAAAAATAATTGATAAGGTGAATTTCATTCATATTAAAAACTGCTCTGCAAAAGTCAATATCGAGAGAATGGGAATCAAGCCACAGATTGGGAGAAAATATTCACAAAAGACACAGCTTACAAAACTGAGCATATTCTGACCATATAATCTAGCAATCATACTCCTTGGTATTTACCCAAAGGGGTTGAAAACTTAACATTCACACAAAGTAGGCAAATGGATAAACTGTGATAAACAATGGAATAGGATTCAGCACTAAAAAGATGATCTATCAAGCCATGAAAAGACATGGAGGAACCTTAAATGCATATCACTAAGTGAAAGAAGCCAACCTGAAAAGGATACATACTTTGGGATTCCAACTATGTGACATCTTGGAGAAAGCAAAACTATGGAGACCGTAAAAAAGATCAGTGGTTGTTAGGGGCTTGGGAGAGGAAGGGATGAATAGGCGGAGCACAGAGGATTTTTAGGGCAGTGAGAATACTCGGTATGCTACTATAATGGTGGGTACATGTTGTTATACATTCATCCAAACCCAACACCAGGATTAAACCCTAATGTAAACTGTGGCCTTCAGGTGATAATAATGTGTTAATATAGGTTCACCGATTGTAACAAGTGTACCACTCTGGAGGGAAACGTTAATAATGGGGGAGGTTATGCATGTGTAGGGGAAGGAGGTATGTGGGACTCTATACCTTCTGCTCCATTTGTTGTGGACCTAAGAGTGCTCTAAGAGATCAAGTTTATTAATGAAAAATTTAAATTCAAATTTAAAAAATGCAAGTAAAAATTTTATCTTAAACCATTCTTAGCTCACAGGCCACACAAGAATATGTGAAAGGAAACTTTGATCTGCTACTTAGTGTTTGCCAACTAGACTCATATATTTTTGTCTACTTGATATCTCTATTTGGATGACTAATGGCCATCCAATAAGCCACAAACTTAACATATCCCCGAAATGGAACTCTTGATCTTCCCTCCAAACCTGTTTCTTCCTTTGTTTTACTCTTGTCAGTTGATGGCACCACAGTCTACCCGGTTGGCCAAAACCTAGACTCTAAGTGCCATAAGATGAGGAAACTTGTCTTCTTTATGGTCATATCCGTAGTGCCTAGAAAGGTGCCTAGAGCACTGTAGCACTCAGAAAAGATTTGCTGTTTGAAAGGGTGAATTTCTCTGCCTTCAGCTTCTTCATTTTCCATGTGGGGTTAATATTTACCTTGCAGGAATGAGGAGTGGGGGAAGAGTATAAGAAGGAGAGATAACATGTATGACATTACCTCACATGGTACCTGGTACATAGTAGGCAATGTGTGAACACTAGAAATAGGGTCATTATTTGCAAAGTAGGTTTATTTTTTCATGGAATTAACAACAACAATAATAACAATAGCAGCTACAATTTTTTACCTTGTGAAACACGCCAGGCATTATTCTAAAAATTTTACCAGGATTATCTCATTTTATCCTTATGAAGACTTTAAGAAAATAGATAGTAGTCATCTCTCATTTTTTTATACGATGATGCTAAAAACATACGTGTCAGTGACTTGCCCACATTCCTACAGTGGCCCCTAGAGCCATACTTTTACCTCTACTCCTTGTAAAGCAAATGCAAGGAATTCTCCAAATGAACCTGGAATTGGATATTAATGATGTATTTTTTCATGTAAAAAATTATTCTACAGCTTCCTTCAATGAAATGAGGCATCCCTAGCCAAGTGCTCCTACAGTATCCTGTGTCCACGCTATCTCAGCATGGATTACACCACAGCATAATGATTCCTTTTGGCTCTTTGCTTCTGCCTCTACTCAAGCACCCAGCAGTGACACAGTAGTAGCCAACTACAAATGAACATTGGCACCAGCCCTATTCATTCTTCTGGAGGCCATCCATCTTTGGATATCAGTATTTTATTTTAATTTTTATTTATTTATTTTTGGCTGTGTTGGGTCTTCATTGCTGCGAGGGCTTTCTTTAGTTGCGGTGAGCAGGGGCTACTCTTCATTGCGGTGCGCAGGCTTCTCATTGTTGTGGCTTCTCTTGTTGTAGAGTATGGGCTCTAGGCGCGTGGACTTCAGTAGTTGTAGCTCACGGGCTCAGTGGTTGTGGCTTGCGGGCTCTAGAGCACAGGCTTAGTAGTTGTGGCACACGGACTTAGTTGCTCTGCAGCATGTGGGATCTTCCTAGACCAGGGCTCGAACCTGTGTCCCCTGCATTGGCAGGCGGATTCTTAACCACTGCGCCACCAGGGAAGCCCTGGATATCAGTATTTTAAAGTAATGTTTATTTCTTCTTTGGCCATGCTAGCGTTGTAAGAAACTAGCTCTGTATGGAGACACCCAGATTCATTAGTAAAGCTTAATGCGATGAAACCTCCCATGTTCATCACACTTGAAAGAGCACTGGTGATAAAAGTGAGTCTTAATAATTAATTTGACTTTTCTTATAACCTGTAATGACCTTCATGTTTCATCATATTTAATTGCTGGGATTGCTTTTTTCTAGTTAGAAACTATCAAAAACTTGTTCTGCCTTTTCAAATAATTAGGCCAAATTTTTAAAGTAATGTTAAGTATATATAATTCATCTTTACACTTTGTTAAATATTTTGTTAATTTAAACACTGAAGAAAACTATGCTGGAAACGACTGTCTGACAGAACTATTGATCTTAGAGCTTTGAAATGCCAGAATTATGCTAATGCAGAAGGGGCTAAAAGAAAATGGGGCTTGCTCATATGAGGGGACCAAGTTTTTTCATACGAAGAATTATTTCACAGTTTCAGTGGAATAGGGCGTCTCCAGCCAAGTGTTCCTAGATCAACTTGTGCCCACCCCTATCTTAGTATGAATTATACCACAGCTTAATAATTCCATCTGATTCCTTCTCTCTCTACTTGAGACCTAGCTCAAGTATTTAATCCATCACCCTTCCACATGCCCCAAAATAGGAAAGGAAGAATGAATAGCAACATCTACAGACCTTCAGGTTGCATTAATGGTAATAAATAAAATTTTTGCAGGACAGCACGTAATGCAAATATAATTACATTCCTAGTAGTGTAATACTAGTGTCCTTATCTATTTAAGGTTTCTTCTTGGCATCTTAGAGCCTGTGCTTCTGCTACCTGCCTGTAACCTTAGAAATTTCAAATGACCCGAATGAGGATGTGTAAACTTGTGAAGGAAGATAATAGAATCTCCAAGTGATTTCCACACCTTTCTTTTTTTTGCTAGTATGTTTTTATTATGGTTTTACCTTTGTGGTTTTTAAAATTTTTTTTAGTTTTTTATTTTTTGCGGAATGTGGGCCTCTCACTGTTGTGGCCTCTCCCGTAGCGGAGCACAGGCTCCAGACGCACAGGCTCAGCGGCCGGCCATGGCTCACGGGCCCAGCCGCTCCGCGGCATGTGGGATCCTCCCAGACCGGGGCACGAACCTGTGTCCCCTGCATCGGCAGGCGGACTCTCAGCCACTGCGCCACCAGGGAAGCCCTACCTTTGTGGTTTTTAACATTTTTTCAAAATATTCTGAAAGTCAAGTCTAGTTTTCTCTTTTTTCATATTCTAATAGAGGGAAAAGTTGATTGCTTTTTCATAAATTGAAAATAAATTAGTATTTTTAAATGTTTGACTTGAGATCTTTTAGAAATTTGTACAAATGTACTATGTTTGGAAGAAAACCACCTGATAAAATTTTTAACTTAAGGAATCAATAGTCAAATCACGAATTTATTATATACAACATCTAACCAAAAGGTGACCTTTTTTGGGACATATGACTACAACTGTTAGTTGAAATGTCTACTGTGTCCTCTTATTTAACTCTTTCAGCTGGGTAATCCTTGATGAGGATTAGCATGTGACCAGGCTCCCCCATGGAGACTTTTGACATCTTCTAACATTTTCTCCAGGACCTGTATTTTTCAATCCTGTAAATTTCTTTACTAAGTAATTCCTGAGGTATTCTTCTAGAATGTTCAACAGCAATGAACATGAAATAGGATGGACCCTGCCATCAAAGTCTCATAGGTAAAACATAAGGTAAAACACTCTCACATAACTCATTCAGGGCAAAAACACTTAGTCACATGAAAAAGAAATAGATAACAGTTAACATTTATTACAGATTTATATAAACATATACTGTGCTAAGAGCCATGGTGACGTATACTCTGATTGCCTGCACAATCCATTTCCTCTTTTTTCTTTATATAGAGCTCCAATTTAATTTGTGACAATAGTGCATCTAACTTTTCTCTTTTTTTTGCTATTAACTTGTGTGCATCTAGCTTTAAAAACTCAATTTCCCACGTTCTTTTACCGCTTTGAGTAGCCACATGACCTAGACCTGGCAGATGAAATGTCAGTGGAAGTCTGTGTGGTAGTGTTCATATGAAACCTGTTATTTTCTAATAAATAATGACAGACTCAGCTGGTATACTATTTCTGTTTCTTTGTCCTCTCTTTTCTTTCTGCTTTGAGTGCAGATGCAGAACCTGGAGGTGTGGCAGCCTTTTTGTGACCATGAAACTACAGGCTAAGATTGGCCAAGTAGGAAAATGAAAGGAGCCTGGTTTGTTGGCACTCCAAGCTACCTAATTCATGTTTTGTGAGAAAAATAAGTTCCGAATTGTTTAAACCATTTTTCTTACACAGCCATACACAATTGTTATAATACATATGCATTTTCCTAGTCCTTAAAACAATTTTTTGAGATAGATATTATAATTTAATCATATCATTGAGGAAACTACTCAACTGATAATTGAGTAGTTTTCACAATATCATTCTGCCAGCTACTATAGGAGCCAGGATTTGAAGTCAGGTGGTGTGACCTAGAGCCCATGGGCTTAGTTCATCAGACATCTCTGGTGGTTTGGAGTCCCAGGAGGTTAATCCCAATTGCATATTGGGGTGAAAGAAAATCTTGCAACACTTTATATAAGGAAATGGACTTAGAGTTGAATTTTGAGGAATGGGTAGGATTTTGACATAAAGAGATTGAAGAAGTAGGAGAAGGGCGTTCAAGGTAGAGAAAAAGGTATTGCCTATATGTGGAGAACAATGGGCTGTTGGCTTTAGCAGAGGAAACATAAGGTTGCAGAATTGGAAATAAGTTTTATAAACTAGGTTGGGACCACATCATGAGAGTTTCTGAATACAAAGACAAAAAGTTTGAACTTCTAATATTCATAAATTGGGACCTGATTTATGGAGAACTACTGAATTCTGATCAGTGTCACTCGGATCAAGCATTTCAACAGAGATATTTATGAACATTTCCCCAAATGACAAATACATCTAGAAAGTAGAATTCATATACTTTATTATCCTTATTTGAATTATTATTATTTTTTCTTAAAAATAAAGTGTCTGTTATAAAGTTGCGGTATATGAGTAATTTAGAAAATCCTTTTACTTTAAACAGGCGCCACCTTGTGGTTTAAAAAATCCTTAGTGTAATGGCTTTGAAGCAAAAAACTAAACTGATGGCAATTTCTCATAGCTAGATTTTATGGTTCAAATTCGGTCTATAAGAAGTCTCTTGAAGAACTTTATACAAAAGGTTTTATGTGTCTTGAATAAAAGTTATTTATGCTGTTGTGGCTTCCGTGGTGGCACTGTGGTTAAGAATCCGCCTGCCAGTGCAGGGGACACGGGTTCAAGCCCTGGTACGGGAAGATCCCACATGCCGCAGAGCAACTAAGCCTGTGCACCACAACTACTGAGCCTGTGCTCTAGAGCCCACGAGCCACAACTACTGAGCCTGCGAGCCACAACTACTGAAGCCCGTGCACCTAGAGCTCGTGCTCCACAACAAGAGAAGCCACTGCAATGAGAAGCCCTTGCACTGCAATGAAGAGTAGCCCCCGCCCACCGCAACCAGAGAAAAGCCCACGCGCAGCAACGAAGACGCAATGCAGCCAAAAAAATAATAAAATTAAAAAATAAAATTAAAAAGCAAAGTTATTTATGCTGTTGTATTCAGTTTACTTGTTTTGATTTATCAGTTCAAAATTGTGATAATTTGCCATTTTTTCTATGTTACACAGAAAAAACATCCCAAAGAAACAAGTATAAAGAAGAATAAATGTGCTCATTTATTCTTATAAATAGCCTTAGGCCACAGCTAATTTGCACTTACATGAGAGCTTTCAAAAGTGCTTGTGTTCCGGTGTGCATAGTTGTTTGTTTGGCTTTAACGTGTTTGATTCCTTCAGGCTACTCTATCCACAAACCCAGAAGTAAGTAATTTAAACATCTCCTAAAGCAAGAAATGAGGAAGATAACTTTGAAGAACTGAGATACAAAAATTTTTTCAAGATGCCAACTCACCTATTCATAAAGCAGGAAAAAAGGTCACACTGAGGCGTGCCATGGCTATTAAAGACAGGCCCTACTAGCGGCTACTCCAAGAAGCAAGGTAAAAGTGAGAGGGAAAATAAAGAGAAGAAAAGCAACAAGGAGGCAGAATTAAAAGGATGCACAGACGCTTGGTGATTTGGGAGAAGGAGCTGAATAAGGAAAGGCAGGAAGGCCCTGGGGTCTGTATGCTGCCTTAGTGCAAGCCCGGTGAGGCCTGGGCACTGGCGGAGAGGGCCCATCTCATCGTAGGCCTGTGCAGAATCTCACCTCACCTCCTACACTCCTCTTTCATGAGTGTCGGGCCTCGTGTCCTGCCTGAGGTTGTCGCTGGGACCAGGAGCCTCAGTCTCATTCCAGTTTGGAAGGCCTTCATTAGAGATTGTGCAGATTCAACCCTGCTTGGATCGGTGGCCAGACGATACCTTTGGACTGAGTTTTCAAGAGTGCCTCCTTGCGGCAGGGCAAGTGGACCCCTTCATGCCTGAATTCTGATGCAGCAACTCTCACTGGTGTCTTTGGAGACCACCATCTTCAACTACAGTTGTGGCTTTTACCTCTGTTACTTTGTCACCACACCCAGTGTCATCCTGACTACAGCCATGGACCAGTTCTTATCCTCAGTTGATCAAAATGAGTGCAGAGTCTGAGCATTTGGGGCAGGGGTCCGCTGTGGACCTTTCCTCGGTTCACCTGGCCTAGCATGCCACCAGCTGCAGGAAAAGCTTATGTAATGAGATTGTTGCCTCCCCAGCTAGTACTGTCCAGCTCCCCTCTTTCAAGTTCAGCCCCCAGTATTCTGTTACCCGGAGGTCACGTGTGAGTGGGTGGCAGTGAGAGCATACTGTATACAGATGACCTATGAACAAGAGGCGCCCGTGCCCCACCCGAAATTGTATCAGAACCTCTTTGTCCAATCTGAAGACACCCCCCTTGTCTCCACCCAGGCAGGGGAGCATCGCTGAGGAGAGAGGCAATGCCCAGCCCGGTTAGGTGGCTTTAGTGGTTTTCGTCTTCCCCACTGCTTTCTGGACCACTTGGCTTTATGCATCCTGCATTTCTTGATCTCTTTTGTTATTCAGACATTTGCCTTCTCCACTGTTGATGGCTTGTCTGAGCTAAGCTCCTCCAGTCTGATGAGTGACTAGATGTGTCAACCTCCTCCTCCACCACTCTGTGCTCTGAACCATCAGGGGATACCCTTCCCTCCTGTGGGTGGTCCTGGAAGGATCCTTCCTCCCGTCTCTTCTGCTGTGAGTGCCAGACTGGATGTGGATGGGTATGTGTTTCTGCAGCACTTAAACTTAGTGATCTTAGTTGTCATCCATAAACTGACGTGGGGGAAAGCCATTGCTTCTACAAAAGGCCATTTCACCCAGTTCTTCTAGGCAGCAGATAGATTCACCATACTATACCTCGTGAGGAGATTGGACCTTTGCTATTCTGCCCAAACACAAATTCTCTGGAAAAATATATGAGGACAACCAGTCACCAAAGAGCAACAAAGCTGAATTTAAAAGACTAGTGTAAGTGGAACTTGGAAATGCTGGTTCTGTTTCTATAAGTGAGACCCAGCTTTTCTGGTAGGTTTTTTTTTTTTTTTCAAACCACTCCCTTTATCTTTTAGAAAAACATATGTTATAATGAGAGATGAAAAAAAAACTACAGAACGAAAAACAAGAAACAAAGACAAAAACAATCCCAGTATGGGTTTCTCTTGTGAGGTTTCTCCAGTTGGCCTGCTGGACGTGTTACACGTGCTATGGAATATTCATCTTGTCTCTCTGTGATATTTGTCTTTGTGCTAGGCATTACCGAGCCTTAGAGGTTATCATGAATGCCAGTTGTGTGAAATAAGCGCAACTGACAGGATTTAAAGGCTAAGACTAGCCTTTCTAATCCATCTATTCCCCATTCTGTGCCTTAGGCCATGCCTCTTCTGTAAGAACACACTGCATCCTTGCTCCTGTAAAGGGAGCTGCAATAATTTCCTGAATGTCAGTCAAAACCTCTCTCCGTGAGGAGTTGGAGAAATTCAGATTTCTCCCTCTGACTAGACAGGAAAGGAGCTATAAAGAATTTTCAGAATAAGATGAGTGTTGGTATTTTTGCCACACGTGCTTAGCTTTTTCACTTCTTTAATAGTTCAGAAATAAAATGTATCGTCCTTTTCCCTCTCTCCTCTCATGTTAGGCTAATTAATAAAATTAATTCTGAATTTAAAAACATACCTAGAGGATTTCCCTGGCAGTCCAGTGGTTAAGACTCCGAGCTTCCAATGAAGGGGGTACAGGTTTGATCCCTGGTTGGGGAACTAAGATCCTGCATGCTGCGTGCGGTGAGACCATAAATAAAAATAAATAATTTTTTAAAATTCTAGATATAAATTAATTCATCAATAAATTATTGTAAGGTAAATTCATCAATATTAAGTGAAAGCTTTTTCTTTGGCATTGGTCTAAGTGCTGGGTATACAAAATGGACCAAGTCCCTACTCTCTTGGATCTTATATCCTAGTGAGTGGAGGAACAGAAAATCATCAAATAGACAAATAAATATGTACTATGTTGAGAGATGTTAAGTGCTGTGAAGAAGAATAAAGCAAAGTAAGGAGATTGGGAATGGGGTGGTGGACAGTGGGGTACTGTTTTACATAGGATGGTCAGAGAAGCCCTCTCAGATAAGGTGATATCTGGGCAGAGGTCTGAAGGACATGAGAGAGTGAGTCTCTCCCACGTCTTGACGAAGAGTGATCCAGGCAGAGAAAACAGCTAGTTATAAACACTGAGGTGCTCAGCGTATTCAAAGAACCTTATATGGTATAGTGAAGACTTCGGATTTTTTTTTTTTTTCCAATGAGATAAAAAGTCGGAGAGTTCTGAATAACAGAATGACATAATTTCATTTGTGTTTTTAAAGCACCCGTTTGATTCATATTATTAAAAAACAGTGTGAGGAGGCAAAGGGGAAAGCAGTTCAACTAGTTAGGAGGCTATTGCAGTAAATCTGGGAAGACAGTGATTTGGACTAGAGTGATAAGGATGGAAGTGCTACTGAGTGTGATTGGATTCTGGAACTATTTTGAAGATAGAGCTAACGAGTGGCTGATGGATCAGATGTGAGGTATGAGGAAAAGAAGAGGAATCAAGAATGACTCGGGTTTTAGTGTAAATAACTGAGAGTTGCTGTTTGCTGAAATGGTGAGATTGGGGTAGGAGCAGGTTTGGTGATTGGTGGAGAGGATGAAGAGATCAGTTTGGGGCACGTTGAGTTTGAGCTGCCCATTAGACATCCAAGTGGTGATACAGAATAGGCCATTGAATATCAGAGTCTAGAGTTCAAGGGTGAGTTTGGGGCTGGAGAAACAAATTTGAGTGTAATCAGTGTGTAGATAATTTTAAAGCCATGATATCATCCACGGAGTAAGTAGAGAGAGGAAAGAAGAGATCTGGGGACTGAGCTCTGGGCATCCCCAAAGCTTACAGGTTGGGAAGGAGATGGAAAGGGACTCGTTATTGAAGTAGAAGAAACCGAGAGAGGGAGCGTCGTCCTAGAGGGAAGGGAAGAAATCACTCCAGAAGAGGAAAGTCAGTTTTGCTAACTGCTGTTGGCTTGAGTAAGATTAAATATTGAGAAATGGCTATTGGTTTTAGGGGTCACTGGTGACCTCGATGAGAGCATTTTTAGAGGAACAGTAGAAACAAAACTCAACAGGAGTGGGTTTGAGACAGAGCAGTGCAGAGCAAACAGCAGCATTTTATATAGACAGCTTCCCTGAGGAACTTTGTTACGAAGGGGAGCATGGACGGATCTGTGGGTTCAAGGGAGGGAATTTTTATTTCTTAAGATAAGAGCTGTAATGGCATATTTGTATGCTGATGGGAGTTATCATTCAGTAGAAGAGAACAGATGATGACGCAGGAACAAGAGGGGATGGTATCAGGCAGAGGGAGGTGGGATCTAGTGCACAAGGGGAGTGTTGAGGAGAGGAAAATGTGCTGGTACAGATATGAGTAGGTGGGTTGGTAGACTTGGTGGTGGGAGCCTTGGGAAGATCATGAGGTTGAAGTAAGGAAAGAGACGAGGGCTTCCCTGGTGGCGCAAGTGGCTGAGAGTCCGCCTGCCGATGCAGGGGACGCGGGTTCGTGCCCCGGTCCGGGAAGATCCCACGTGCCGCGGAGTGGCTGGGCCCGTGAGCCATGGCGGCTGAGCCTGCGCGTCCGGAGCCTGTGCTCCGTAACGGGAGAGGCCACAGCGGTGAGAGGCCCGCGTACCACAAAAAAGAAAAAAAAAAAAAAAAAAAGGAAAGAGACAAGGAGGCGGAGGCGGAGGCTTGAGGAGAGAGGAGCATGGGAGAAGAAATAGAGGGTGAGAGCGAGCTGACCCCATCAGTGTTTTTCAGGCTTCCCTGCATCAGAAGCACTGGCTTCCCTGCATCAAAAACAGCAGTTGCTGGGCCTCACCTGAAAGTTTCTGATTCAGTTAGGTCTGGGGAGGTGCCCAGGAATTTGCAGTTTTCACGAGTTCCCAGGTGATGATGCTGATGCTGGTCCAGAGACTAGACCTTGGGCGTCACTGGGCTTGGGAAATGAGTTAGGATGGCTGGAGCAGCCCTAAAGGCCTCCGGTGTCTGGCAGTCTTGCATGTGAAGTGAATTTCGTCAACTTAGTTGTGTGTTTTTCTCCAGCCCTATTCACCAGCTCAAGAGCTGGCAGCAGTAGGCACAAAGTTGGACCTAACCAGAAAAAAAAGAAGAATTGGTATCACCAGTGTATTGGGGAAGTTTTGCTTCTCTGTGATGCCTTTATATTCTGAAAATGCTATTTCTACATATTTTATTTGAAACATAAAGGATTAGAGAATCTGAGATTGAGAAGGAAAAAAAATGAAACTTTGTGGTTGAAGTTTACTATTGTAGGACTTAGAAGTAAAATGGAGTAATATCCACCTCTGGTCCTGCATTTCAAGGAGAACTGTAAGCCCCATTTCTCTAAAATACCTGTTAACCATACTGTTGCTGTGATTTACTGAAGAATAACATTCTGAAATATACTTTGAAAAACTAAAATTCAGTTCTTTTGTGTTTATAAGATTATATTCATCATTAACTGAATTTGAAGGCTATTATATTGTTCTTTGCAAATGTTCATATCCTCCTACAAAAATAAGTGGTTAAGTATGGAGTTTTATACACCAGATATGAGTATTGGGAATGAGAACTTAGCTGTTAGAATAAGGGCCACAGCTCATTAATCAGAATGGAAAAAAGAGAACTGGCTTCCATAATAAGGAACAGTATTAATTCAGGTATAGTATGTTAAGCAGCAATTTAAATACAGTGTATTTGCATAGTAAGCAAGTATTAATTTGTAAGTAACTGATAGCTTTCTTTTATTTAAAAACAACAGATTTTGTTGGAGCCAGGCGTGATCCAGGATGTGTTAGCAGCTGGCAGTCACCTACAGCTGTTGGAGCTTCTCAATTTATGTTCCCACTATCTCATCCAGGTATGTGAGCTTGCATCCTGCTAGTATGTCCTGCACATTCCTTCTCCCTGCAAGTACCCCACCGACTGGAGCCCAGTGACAGGTAAAATGGAAGGGAGGGGGGTGGGAAATGTGGCCTGTGGTGGTAGAATTTCTCCAGGACACAGGCTGAGAGGCTCCTAAGAGGGCAGCTGCAGCTCTCATGTCCTACTTCCTGTCCCCGACCCTCCCTGCCCACCTCACTACCCCTGGGCAGCAGAGTAACTCAACAACCACACACAGGGTTCACTACTGGGGCCCTGGGAGATGACGCTGGGAAGGGTCTTGATTTGAAGCAATGCTCTCTGGTTGCAGAAATGCATGAGAAGTTGGTTAGTCATTTAGGATTTCAGTAACAGTAGCTAACATATCATGAAGTCATACATAATTAATTGCTGCATGAACTTCCTGGGCAATAAATGCTGGAGAAATGATGAGTGATCTGTGCATTCTTGCCCTGATTTGCTAGGGTTTCAGGAAAGGCTCTGCGAGGGGGAGGGAGAGAAAACTCCCATCCACCGAGCACCGATGCTTCACGTTTGGTCCTCACAACAACGTTGCACATTTTTATAGGCAAAAAAAATCAAAGATTTGAAATATACCCAGTTTTCCCAAAGTGACATAGCTGGTGAGTGATAGGCCTTTCTGATTCCAAAGACCTTTTTTTCCTTCTTGCATGAAAACCCTTTGTTTCAATAGGAAGATATGGGACATCTTAGGCAGATAGTATGGATGTGAATCTCTTTTATTTTTCAGAGAGTTAAGTACTAACCCCCTACATTGAGATCCTCCCATTTATTCCACTCGTATGACCTTTAACTTGCATATATTACAGCATTATAACAACAGTGAAAATAAACTTTAAAAAATAATAAATCCACATAATTTAATTCTGTTGTCCTTGTGCACAGGACATGTTATTAGTAAGTAGAAAAATCCTATTTTTTTCTGCCTAATTACGTTATTTCCTTCCTAATAATTTCTCTAATTCTAAATATAGCCTTTACTTCTGTTACTCATTAGGTCATTTCCAAAGCTCTTTCTCATATATCATCTTATTTCATCCCCCCAGCAACCTCAGGAAATAGGAGCCAGTGTCTCCTAGGGAGACAGTGTGAGGAATGTCAGCCATGTTCACCTAAGGAGCAGTTCAAATACAGCATATGAAAGTTTTATCATTATCTCAGCATACTTAATCTAACAGTAAATGTTTAACTATTTTATCTTATTTTCCTTTCTTTTCTCCTCAATATTGTTGGGTGATATGGGAGACCTGTTTTAATCCCTTTCTGCAAGTAACAAATGGGAATAACATAGAAAGGTTACAAGACTTCAAAGGTGTGTGTTTGACTTGTGAAATTGAAATTACTTTTATTTGACATTTCTACATCAAATATTGCAACTTGTGCTTTCAGCATCATCACCTGATTCACTTTTTCCATGGCAGGTAATAATTAATGATGTGTGTTGACAAAAGTTTAGTTATAGTGCTAGTTATCATGATGCACATTAAAATACAGTATATATACAGTGTGTGTGTGTGTGTGTGTGTGTGTGTGTGTGTGTGTGTAAACTTAAACCTATAATTCTCTCTAAATGAGAATTCCAGATGAATGTTGGAAGTTAATGGGTATTTTTCCCTATCCCATCAGATGAACCTGTTGAGATACCAGGTGACTTGTGTGCACTTCGGAATTTAATTCTTGCAATTCATTATTTTGCTGAGGAAAAAAATGTGGCTTGCAAACAGATGTATTTTGTGGACAGTTCATTTATTATTAGCCTGCTTGAGCAGTGGTTAGAATTTTCACTGTCTTTTCACCAATGTTTGCATTTCATTCTCTTATGTAACTTTCCTTTTCCTTTTTATCTGTGATGTTGCAAGATGGCCAACTTGTAGAAGGAAACTTGGACTATAAGGACTAAAGCCATGTGTATGCAGAAACCTTCATTATGTCACTCCTTTTCAAATATATACCCTGCCTCTCTTTTACGATTATCAAATTACCAGAAGGGGTCAGTCTGCTTTCATATTTTGACATAGTCAAATAACTATCCCTATTTATGATTTTTGGTATTATTGCTCAACTGATTTTTAATTTCCTATGGAATCATTTTATTGGGTATATAAAATATTTTCTGTTAAAATGAAAAATCTTCAGTGCTTAAAATGTACTTAGAAATTAAGACCCATCAACCAAGGCTAATATATGCTCCATTCTTGTTCGGTACTTTGCCCAATGAGGAGTTTGTGAAACTGTTTTCCTAAGATGTCTGGTATTGTTGTTCTCAAATTACCATTATTTCAGAGATGTGGAGGGTAGAGCTCGGCTCTCAGTAGACCTCCTGCTGTCCTCCAGGGCACGTTAAGAAGCGTATGCCAGGAGAAGTGCTGGGTGGGCACTTCCTGAGCTCCTCACCACACCCCAAGCCTCCCTGAGCTTCCGCGGCCATTGGCTAGTGCATTGACCTGAAGCTTCTTCTGCACATGCCTAGATGCCGCTGCTCCCCTCCCCCCCAGCCAAGGGAAGGGACACTTTGAGGCCACTGTGTGGGCTCCTTTCTCTTGCTTTTCCTCTGGCAGGCTGCTGAGGGCCGGGACCCCACACCACAGGAGCAGTGCCCCTCTTGTCAGTGAGGACAGCCATCAAATTAGCTTCCCAGGCTGTGAGGTCTTCCCCGTATTCATTTTTGGCTCCAGGCCCTCGAATCAGGCCTGTCATTGAGAACACACATGTTCTCCGTGCATGTTGCTGAGATTAACTGGTAGCCTGACAATGAAAGCAGCTAAATGGTTTGGGGTGGGGTGAGTACAACGGGAATGGCTACAGTAATAGCCCATCATCCCAAGATGAGGGATTTACAGACAACTGCTCAAGTTTGCATCCTTTCTCACTTGCTTTGCAATGAAATGCTGTAGGACTCTGTCCTGTGTAGCCTGTCGTGTTATATATCATTAATAACCATGACCTGTCAGACTTATCTGCTGAGATTCAGTCCCAAATAAAGTGTGAATGCTTCTTTCCCTTTTCCTCCCTCTGCTCGTCTTCCTTGTCCATTGTGCTTTTTAAAAATTTTTTTAAATTTAAATTTTTTAAATTTAAAAAATTTTAAAAAATTTCATCAGAAAGATGAACCAATTCATTAAAGAGCAATATTTGTGTATAAAAAGGGCTCAGTAAAATGTGTAAATTTTCTTGTTTTTCAGTGTATGCATGTTTACATGAATGTCATTCACTATGTTAAATCTTGTAAAGGAATCTCTGCAGACCATCCTCAGAGAGACGGGCTATGGATATAGAGATTCTGATGTGTCTACTGATTTACCGAGTCCCTCAGATAAACATTACAGACTTTTTGAGTACAGTTTGTTTTCCCAAACTTTGATTTTTTTCTAACCTTTTTAAAAATTAGCTTCTGAACATCTGTACCTAAACATCACACAGGCAATTCAAACCTAACATGAGAAAACCTGCCCTTTTCTCTGTTGATGGTACCATCAATGTGTTAGTTGTCTAGAAATTTGGACATAGTCTCAGGCCCCTTCCTCACCACCGTATCCAATCAATTACCAAGTTGGGTTGATGCTACCTACCAAATATCTCTCAGACCTGATTGTTTTCTCCGTTGCTAATTTTCTGACCTTTCTTTAGACTCTCACCATCATTAGGTATATGTTATAACAGTTCATAATTTCCTCCTAAGGGGTCTGCTTGTTTCTGTCCTCTATCTATGCCAAACTATAGTCCCCAGAGCCATCATTATCTTTCCCAGGAAAGAGAACCAGCATTTATTGAGAGCTTATCTGTATTGAGTGTTTTGCACAAAGATTCCCATTTCTCCTCTGCTAAGCAACCCCTTAAGGCAGGTGAGAGTTCTTTAATTTTTACAGGTGGAGAAACTTAAATTCAGAACTAGGATGTTGATCGGATTTGGAAATGTCTATTAGCTCCCCTAATGACCATTTGGCAGCATCATTTCACCTGCAGAAACTCTCCAAGGCCAGGCCTGTTCTTTCCCAACCTCATCACCAGTCCTCATGCCTTTCCTAGTCTGCTCTGTTCTGGACCCTAAGGCCTTCCTTTCATGTTGGAACTTGTCATTGGGAGGGAAGACTAGGTGCTAGAGGTCCTGAGTGACAAGCAGAGCCTTCAGTCATTGCCTTCAGATTGTACCAAGGGTCAGGAGTAGGCAACACAGACACACACACACAGACACACACACACACACACCACCCTTCCAAACCGTCCCCTTTCATAAGATCGGGGTACTGGCCACTGGACTTTGTGTTGTATCCCCTGAAAGTGATATATTAGGAGATACACATGCTTTGCTGAAAATGTCTTTTTTTTGTAATTAGCTTTCAAAAAAAAAGTTTGTACATTTTGAACTCTCTCCCCCAAATAAATGCTATATCCTATTATTTGATTAGCAAGTTTTCTTTTTGTTTGCCAAGTATCGGCCTTTATTATGAAATGCAATTTAAATATATTGACAAGAAAGAACCCTCACTAGACTTTCTGAATAAGACCACCAAAGGGGTGAATTAACTCCTTTTGATAGGAATATACTTTTAGTATCTACTCCTAGGCAGCAGGTGGCAGTGTGAATCCACCAGAATTCAGTAGTTAATTTAAAGCAAAAATCAGAAAAAATGAAAAGAAAAATTATTTATTTTGCAACATATTAGTTTTCTGACCTAATCAGTAAAAAAGTCATTATTCACACCACACTGGGCAATATGCCTTGTAATTTTTAACAAATAATAGGAAACTGTTAATGTGTTCACAGGAAATACAGTTTTGTCTTGGGCTGCTATGGTCATTTATCACTGCACTTTGTGAAATCACTCATTTGTTCTAATTTGAATGTAAATGACTCTAAGGTTTTACAAATAAGGTGACAGACTCACATAAATGTAATTGCAGGGTTCATCTCCCTCTTTATATATCACTCATTAGGTTATGAATTAAATACATCGTATTAAACCAGGGGCATGTCCAATGATGATATTGTAATGGCAAATTACTCTATGCTATTAGAAGTGTATTTTTTATTCATGGACATTAATTTGTCATTAAGCGGCATTAGTTTAGCACTTTTATGGGGAAGACGTGACCTGAAAGAGGAGACGTGCTGCTGTGATGTGAGAGGAAAGGGAGAGGAGTGCTCTAGGTAGAGCATTGTATCACTGTAACGAAAACGGGGGTCGGGGGGGGGGGTTCTATTCTGTTTTCATTTGTTTTTGTTTTCTGCTTTTACAAGCATAAAAGATCATTTCCCCAGATTGAAGGCGTTTTTCTGTTTACAGTGTGCACATTTGGATCGTCTCGTAGAGCAAAGCCAAAATTCTTACTATTAATCATTCAGAAGCCAAGTAAAGGGAGCAGGAGGGAGGAAGTGACTTCCTGCCCTAAATCTCCCTCCTCTCTGACTGATGCTTATTAGTCATCCCTTGTCTTCATTTAGTTTTACACTAAATGGGCTACCATGAGAATTAGTCATTTTCTCTCTTCAGTGAAGGTACAAAGGTTTAAAGAATGTTATTCTCTCATGAGGGTATTAGGAAGAATTCTGGGTATTTCTGGTTTTTTTTTTTTTTTTTACATAAATGGTGATTTTACTGTTCTTTTACTTAGAAAATATTTTTTTCCTTTCAACTCTGAGAAACACAGGATCCTTGAAATAGCTTCGCAGAAGCAGAAAGTATCTGAGTGCTGCTTTTGCATAAATTTCCTCATGGGCTTACTGTGGTTGGAAATTACCCACCCCAGTTAGGGACTCTTGAAGGCAGGGGTCATGCCTTACATCTCTTTATATCTTACCCCCTCCCTCCCATCGCATCACAACAACTCAGTGTCTGTATTGGTCAGCTTGGCCTGCTATCACAGCAACATACCACAGACTGGGTGATTTAAACAGATATTTATTTTTCACAGTCTGGAGGCTAGAAGTCTAAGATAAAGGTGCTAACCTGGTCAGGCTCTGATGAGGGCTCTCTTCCTGGCTTGCAGATGGCCACCTTTTGGCTATGTTCTCACATGGCAGAGAGAAAGAGACAGCAAGCTCTCTGGTGTCTCTTCTCCTTTTTTTTTTTTTTTTTTTAACTTATTTATTTTATTTTGGCTGTGTTGGGTCTCCGTTGCTGTGTGCAGGCTTTTCTCAGGTTGCAGCGCGTGGGCTTCTCACTATGGTGGCTTCTCTTGCTGCGGAGCAGGGGCTCTAGGTGCGTGGGCTTCAGTAGTTGTGGCACACAGGCACAGTAGTTGTGGCTCACAGACTCTAGAGCACAGGCATGGGCTTAGTTTCTCCACGGCAAGCAAGACCTTCCTGGATCAGGGTTCGAACCCGTGTCCCCTGCATTGGCAGGCGGATTCTTAACCACTGCGCCACCAGGGAAGGCCCTCTGGTGTCTCTTCTTATGAGAACACTGATCCCATCCTGAGGGCCCCACCCTCATGACCTCATCTAAACCCAACTGCCTCCCAAAGTCACATCGCCAAATACCATCATACTGGGACTTAGAACATCAGCATATGAATTTTGCAAGGACACAGTTCAGTCCATAGCAGTGTGTGTTGAGGGAACGAATGGTGCATCCATTCAGTAATTTGTTTCTTGCTTAAATATTGAAATTTTATATTATGGGAGGAAAATATGTTAATAAGTCAGCCTTACATTAGTTTTACCCATTGAATACAGTTCTTTTGAAGTTGAAAATACTTTCTATGGGGATTGCATTTGGCACTGAAGATCTTGCATATTTTACAGTATTTCTTAATAGGTTATCATTTTTTTAAACTAAGTAATACTACAATGACTTATAGGAGGTTATCTCTTCCAAACAATGTAATTTTAATTATTAAATTAGCAGTATCTCCTAAATGTATAATATATAGTGGGTGCTCTGAATAGAATAGAATAATTTATCCTCAAGGTTGAGAAATTATAACTTATCCTCGTTTTTCTGCACTGCTGAGCTAGTTTTTTCCCGCATTAGATAAGACAAATGATTATACCAACATATATATTGAATATGCCCCTAATCAAATACACTGAGTGCTATTCCACAGTTCACTAGAGCTGATACTCTTGTATTTGGAGAAGGTTAAAGTACGAATTTTGGAAAATATATTACAAACAGTTTAACCTTTCAGATTTTTTTTAAAGTCAGTGAAAATGATCAGAAAGGGTAGAAATGTATCAGCCCTACTAAATCATGGCCAGCTACTAATTATTTGTTCTAATCATGAGCATTTGCTATCTGGCATGGGTGATCCAGAATATCAAAATTTTCAAATATCATTAATATTTGGCTCTAAAATATATCATAAGTTTTTTAGCAGCCATTTTAGGATCCCAGTTAATCTTTTCATATGCTATTATCTTGGCTTTTCTTCCCTAAGCCCACACCGAAGGATATCAGTGACAGCCCAGAGACACACTGGCTGGCCAAGGAAGTCATTTTGGCATTTTAATTTGTTATGTGGGTAATCTAGGGTTCACTATGTCTTCCTTGTTTGTGAGTTTTTAAAGACAAGAAAGATTGTCTTGAAGGATTTTTCTAATATTAGTAATTTCTATTCTAAGCTAACTATTGTGTGGTGGGCAATTTTAAAATCACTTTCAGCCTATTTTTCTCAAAAATAAGATGTTTCCAATATTTTACTAATGCTAGAGTTCAGAATCAATAAACAAAGCAAACAAAATCAATCTCACTTAATTCCATTATCAATACTTGAAATTAGGGGCATTAAAAGAAAATCTATGTTTCATTTAAGATATTCATCCTCCTGTTCACCCTCCACCTGCAAATATTTCTGCCCATAGTTAAATGTCTGCCCTATTCTCTAAGGCTAAACTGCCTTTCAGCAACTTGATGCATCAGGTACCTCCTGTGTTTCCCATGGTTCCAATGTCTTCTCCACTGGCACCTTCCTTTCATTTTTAGAATAGGATCAATAAGATGGGAGAAACTTTTCTTCTTTTCTCATGATCACAACTCGCTCCTTCTGTTCACTACCAAACTGGGAACAGTGTCTGCACTTCCTTACCTCCTATTCATTCTTCAGTCCTATTGAACTCAGTCCTCTGCCTTCATTACTCCTCAAAGGCTGTTCCAATGAAGGTCCCCAAAGCTTCTAATCGTCAAAGGCAGTGGGCCTTTTATGGTCTTTAATGTGACCACTCTACAGCCTTCCGACAGTGGTTATTAGCTCCTTTCTTTCCTACACTTCTATTTTCTCAAGACTCTCTCCTGTTCTCCTTCTACTTCTTTTCAGTTCCTTTACAGACTCTTCTTCCATCAGCTCTGTGAATATCCCTCTGGGTACAGTGATGCCATGTGGGTGCTCTTCTCTTCTGCTCACCATCACTCTCTTTCATCCACATTTGGAGGATTGCAGTCTCCTCTCCTGAGCGCCAAGCTCTGTGTTCAGCTGTTTCCACTTGGCTGGCATCCACATGCGTCTCAGTTCAGTCACCCAGTCTTACTCACCTGTTCCTCCTCCCACTCTTTGTTAAGGAACCATTATCGTTGTAGTAACCCAAACCAGAAACCTTGGCATAATCTTATGTTGCTCCATGATCTCATGAATCTCAATACATTCTATTGGTTTAGCCTCTTAAGTTGTTCTCACATATGCCTTCTTGGCTTTCTTCATTGTCACTGCCATCATTCAGATCTGGATTATTTTTCCTAGATGTTCCTGCAGTAGCTCAACTGAGCTTCCTGTCTGTTGACTAAAGCTAATCAATACTTTGCTGTATAACCTAAGTTATTTTTCCGGCCCACAAAACAATTTCTTTCCCTAAAACACAAGCTGGATCCCTGTCTCCTGGTTACAAACTAGGTTTCTAACCTTGTCCTTTTAATTTCTTGTCTCCTTCATGTGCCCTATTCTTACTGTATCCAAGGATATAGCATGTTTTATCATCTCTAAGCCAACTGCCTAGTCAGCATTTCCTCTTGGATATCCCACAGGCATATGACCTTTCTGAGTGTTAACCCAAGCCAGAAACCCAGGAGTCATCCTAAAATATTCCATCTCCTTGTGCTACACATAGGCTATCACCAAAACCTTTCAATTCTACCTCCCTAACTTTTTTTTAAGACACTGTTTTTAAAGAGTAAGTTTTGGGTTCACAACAAATTTGAGAGGTAGCTACAGAGATTTCCCATGTACCCCCTGCCCCCATATATGAGTAGCCTCCCCCGTTATCAACATCCTCCACCAGAGTAGGTACATTTGTTACAATTGGTGGACCTACTATCACATCACTATCACCCAGAGTCCACAGTTTACATTAAGGGGCACTCTTGGTGTTTTACATTCTGTAGGTTTGGACAAAGGTGTAATGACATGCATCTACCATTACAGTATCATACAGAATAGTCTTACTGCCCTAAAAATCCTCTGTGCTCTGCCTGTTCATCCCTCCCTCTCGTCCTCACAACGCCTGGTAACCACTGATCTTCTTCTATATCCACAGTTTCATCTTTTCCAGAACATCATATAGTTGGATTCATACAGTATGTAGCCTTTCCAGATTGGCTTCTTTTGCTTAGTAATATGCATTTAAATCTCCTCTATGTCTTTTCATGGCTTGATAGCTCATTTCTTTTTAGTGCTGCATAGTATTCCATTGTCTGGATGGACCACAGTTTACTTACCCCTTCACTTACTGAAGGACGTCTTGGTCACTTCAAGTTTAGGCAATTACGATTAAGCTGTTACAAACATCTGTGTGCAGGCTTGGGTGAACACCCTTAACTTTTTAAATCTCTCTCATTCTCTCTATTTCTATTTCCACCATCTTAATTCAAATCCTCAATACTTATTTCCTGGGCTAAAGAAACTTCCTGCTAACCAATGGACCTACCTGCCTTCACTCCTGCCTCACCCCAGTGCCTCCTTCAAAACAAGGTTCATTCCTCTTGAAGTGGTTCACAGGTTCCATTTTTATTATGAAACTTCCTATCGCTTTAGCCTTCTTTTTTTTTTTTAAAAAAAAACAAGTTACTACCCACATGCTATACCACAATCATTGTGAACTCCATGCATGTTCCTGTGCCCAAACCTCTTTGTATGAAGCCTTCTTCTCCATGGATTATTCTTCCCTCGTTATGTCACCCTATGAGTTCCTCTTTAACCTGCAAGTAGTTTGCTCATGTGTTATAGCTCCTCTTCCAGAGCTGCCTGATAAATCCACCTAGTTGGAGTTGGATTTCCCTCCTCTTCATTAATTACAGGCATTCTTCCAGAGTGCTGATCACACCATATTATTTGTATTGATTTACTTATCTATCTCCCTGTGATATAAGTTCTTGTCCCAGAGTTGTGTGACCTTGGGCAATTTACATAACCTCTTTGCCCACAAATACAGATGTGATACAGATACGATACCATATATACAATGTACATCTTAAGAGTGTTGGAGTGTTTGTGAGATAGTGCATGCAAAGTATCCTATAGCATAGTATCCTACACGCAGTAGGTACCCTGAAAACCAGAGCCAGTAGAATTGCATGCTTCACTTGTGAATTTCTCTATTAATTCCACAGTTAACCTTCCTACCCACTTCCGTCACTCCTATCTTTCTTCATTCCTGGAAATGTCACAAACTTTACTACCTACTTCCAATCAACAGCGTATTGGACCAGGCTGTTCCTGAATATTTTGGAAATAATAACCATTCTGTAAAAGGTATTTTTCCTCTGTGCCACTTCTCTTAGCTTTTGTAGAAGTGCCTGTATTGTTTTAGAAAAAAAAAGTCACAAATAATTATATGAACCATCACTTTCTCCCTGTCTCTGATAAGTGAAAACATCACACTGAAATTATACTTTAATAAATAGCAAAAATTGATGCTTTTAAAAGCAACATAATACTTGGTGTTGCTACTTTTTTATTTATTTATTTTTTATTGGAGTATAATTGCTTTACAATGGTGTGTTAGTTTCTGCTTTATAACAAAGTGAATCAGTTATACATACACATATATCCTCGTATCTCTTCCCTCTTGCGTCTCCCTCCTTTCTACCCTCCCTATCCCACCCCTCTGGGTGGTCACAAAGCACCGAGCTGATCTCCCTGTGCTATGTGGCTGCTTCCCACTAGCTATCGGTTTTACATTTGGTAGTGTATATATGTCCATGCCATTCTCTTACTTTGTCCCAGCTTACCCTTCCCCCTCCCCGTGTCCTCAAGTCATTCTCTAGTAGGTCTGTGTCTTTATTCCCGTCTCGCCCCTAGTTTCTTCATGACCATTTTTGTTTGTTTGTTTTTTAGATTCCATATATATGTGTTAGCATACGGTATTTGTTTTTCTCTTTCTGACTAACTTCACTCTGTATGACAGACTCTAGGTCCATCCACCTCACTACAAATAACTCAATTTCATTTCTTTTTATGGCTGAGTAATATTCCATTGTATATAAGCAGCAACCTAAGTGTCCATCAACAGATGAATGGATAAAGAAGATGTGGCACATATATACAATGGCGTTGCTGCTTTTAAATAGGAAGTTTTGTTTTATTGTTTCCCCTGCCCTTCCTGTAAATAAAACTTATTGCTGCATCCTCATATACAGAATTCAAGGAGAAATTGGAAAAATCTTTTATTTCTAGCTCTAGTGCATAGTAGTTGCTTAGAAACGCATGTTTGTTTGCATTCCTTCTACATGTGCCAAGAGAGTTCCCTGTGATAGGAATTTTCTGTAATACAGTTGCATGGTATCCTAAGTTCCCCGACTAGGGGAAATACAGGCAGTTCATTTGTTTAACAGAAGAACGATCTAAGTTAGTCCTTACAAGGAGACTGCTGTCCATATGCCTCCCTCTCTCCAGGTGTCTTTCCTTCCTAGACATCTCCCCCACCCCCTTTCTCACTCTCCCTCCACAAATCTCCTTTAGAGCAGGCTGCCGACCTTTTCCTTGCTGCCTTTCGAGGGACACGTGCTCAGGCCCTGGGAAATGACTGCTTATCTGTGTCGTTAGTTCAGCTTCAGGTACTGTGGCCTCAGCCCCATACACTGAGTATAATGTTCGCCCACTTCAGAGTCTGGGATGAGGGACTGGGGTCATGCATCTTGTTCCGCTGTAAGAATATATTTATGCAGGTTAGAGTCATTTTTTTCTTCACTCAAATGTGTACTCTGTATCAGTGGTTCTTAAACTTGACTGTGTGTGGAATCACCTGAACAGCTGGTTAAAGCAGACTGCTGGGCCCTACCCATAGAGTTTCTGATTCAAGAGGTCTGAGGAGGAGCCTGAGAATCTGCATCCTAACAAGTTCCCAGGTAATGCTGATGTTACTGGTCTGGGGACCACAGTTTGAGAACCACTGCTTCAGATACTCTTGCCACCTCATTCACATCGGTTACCAGCCTGTTAAGTCACTGATATTCAGATTTTGAAAGTGTCATAATATCTAGATAAATTTGAACTGGTCATGGGCTTCCCTGGTGGTGCAGTGGTTGAGAATCTGCCTGTCAATGCAGGGGACACGGGTTCGAGCCCTGGTCTGGGAAGATCCCACATGCCACAGAGCAACTAGGCCTGTGAGCCACAATTACTGAGCCTGAGCCTCTGGAGCCTGTGCTCCACAACAAGAGAGGCCACGATAGTGAGAGGCCCGCGCACTGCGATGAAGGGTAGCCCCCACCTGCCGCAACTAGAGAAAGCCCTCGCACAGAAACGAAGACCCAACACAGCCAAAAAAAAAAAAAAAAAAAAAAAAAAAAAAAATTGAACTGGTCCCAGTTATAAATATATGAAAAATTTACATTATATATAAATATGTAAAATATTGATATTATATATCCTGCATAGCATCCAAAATATAAAAAGCCAAAACAATGAAGACTTGAAACAGAAAACCTTACCAGTCTTCATTCTTATGTATAATAATGATTAAGACGAAAGTCTACGTGGATAACTGAGAGATTATTGAAATTCTGCAGAATTGGGCTAATTTTCAGCAGCTGACTTTGGGTAGCAGCACTAAGTAAGGGAATATACCAGAATTACTTCCAGGCTCTACTATTCTTTAAAAAAATTTTAACCTGATTTTGCCTCTCATCATTCAAAAAAGGTTTGTGATTATTGCAATTTTCGTTTTAAAGCTCCAGTTGCTCAGATGGACTATTTTTGATTAAAGAAAGAAAAGTATACATTAATTTCCTCTTTATAGTCCATAATTCAGTGGTAATCACCTGATGTGCTGAGACAGCTCTAGTAAACTTTGCAATAGCATTTTGCAGCACATCGTGACTGGGGCCAGAATTATTAGTTGTTGATGATGGCTGTGTCTCTGTGCTTCCTTCATACTGGATTTCCAGCTTACTAGAGACTTTCCCAAGGAACAATATAAAATTATTCATGAGCCTTGGATATTATGAATACAGTTGATTATGAAAATGTACTAGTAACCTAATTGTAGAATTCCTCTGTTATACAGCACAAATATATTTAAACAGGCCTTCAAAGACTCCAAGAATTAGAGCATGCTGGGTTTTTTTCTTGTATTTTTGAATTGCTGCTAATGTTTTGTTTTAGTTTAATCACACTGTATCATATGCATATTTGTATCAGTACATGAATATATAGTTGCATTCAGCTGTCCAGATATGTTTGTTTGTATACAAATATAACTATATCTCTATAGTTATACAAATAAAAATATCTGGTTTTACATTATTTTATCATATCACAAATAATCTGGCCTGCATTGTCAATGATTTGCTCACTTTTTCTTCCATAACTGTTAGATTTTATCCCATCAACTCTAATATAAGATATTATGGCGAAAACTTACAGGTCCCTTTAGGTACATGATATGCATGATGACTTTTTTCCTACATAATTCATCCCAAGGTTTTGGGTTTTGTTTATTTGTTTGTTTCAACATGTTCCAAAGGGCCAGCCCTTCACCACACATCCACAACAAAGCCCTTTATGTTGCTTTCTCTAGTCCTGGAGTGCAGTCCTTTTCTGCAGCACCAGGTCGTGTAGTCATGTAATACCTTGATTTATAACTAGGTTGTAATCCAACTAGGAAACAGGTGGAATCACAACTGGGTATGGTGCCTTGGATATTAATGGCTTGGCTCAGAAGTGGAATTTCTAAAGCTGTATACACTCTTTTTTGCCTTAATTATGCATTCATTAAAAGCTTTTATATCCAACAGAATAAAGTAAATATTTTTTGATCTCCATAGTGTGCTCCCAGAATGTAGATTTGCACAGCAGGGTCTTGATAATCTGAATAAATTGTATTTCTCCAAGGAGTTTATCTTTCAAATAAGGTCATAAAGAAATGCAGCTCCTCCATCCTTAGATTTCTCTGTGTGTCTTTTCTGCTGTGTGTAATATAGAACATGGGAACCAGAGTGCATTATAGTAATACATACTTGGTGATGGTCCAGTATAATGTCTCAGTCTATTCTCCTTTTTTATCTCTGGTGAAGTGTCTTTTAAGTACAAAAGAAATGAATGATATTACACAACAACTTTGATTTTTGCTGTTATTTGTAGAAAAACAAAGTCCATATTAGACCTTCAGTGTTTTCTTCTCTTTACCCTATCAGTGAGTAAAATTTGTGGAATATGCAAAGCTATAGCTTAAGCACTGTTGGTAGTATTTTTAAAAGGGAATAATAATGAGACAGCTACTGTATGTTGAGCATCTACTATGTGGAAGGTACTTTATATATGTTTTTGGAAATCCTTATCACAGATCACCTTTCCGATTTTTCTAATGAGATGTTAATCACTTGTTGGGGCTATCCATATGTGTCAGCTTCAGATCACGTGCTTTCCTAAAATCTGTTGGCTTTAAATGAAGGAGACCACTTTTGATGAGCAGGCCTCATCCGATCAGTTGAAGTCCTTAGGAATAAAAACTGAGACTTCCTGAAGAAGAAGGAACTGTGCCTCAAGACTGTAACACAGAAATGCTGCCTGAATTTCCAGCCAGCGAGCCTTATCTACAAATCTGTGACTCAAGACTGTACCTTCAACTCCTGCCTGAGTTACCAGCCAGCTGACCTGCTGTACACATTTGCCAGCCCACACAATCTTGTGAGCCAATTCCTTAAAATCTGTCTCTCTGTGTATCTCCTATTTTTCTGGAGAGCCTTGACTGATACACTAATGAAATTATTTTAACAACTCTTTAAAACAAAAAAAATCACGTGCTTTTTCTACAACTCCAAACTAAGCAGGCAGCCAGTTCCTTGTCTCCACACTTACAGCCTAGTGAAAGCGACAGGGAAAATATAAAATTATAAACTCAAATAAACATGCACAACAAGTTGAACTTATAATCTTTTTGAGTCATAAAGAATAAAATGACAATACACCTGCTATTGAATGGTAGCCCCAAAACAGCATACAGTTGTGAAGAGTTTAGGCAATAGCTATTTCTTTTCTCTCTCTCTCTTTCTGGGCTGCCATATTTATTTCCAGAGTGGCTAACGTTCTAGGCGTTTTTAATATTTAAAGATTAAAATATTTAATCTATTTAATATTTACTATTCAAATATTTAAAATATTTGAATAATTTTAGAGGAGCAGGAGAATCAATGTTTTCCTGTAAACTAAGAAGTAAAGGCAATAAAAGTTGACTTTTTAAAGTTCTGATATTCTTTCTTATCTACCCACTATCCATCCATCAAAATTTATAAAGTGCTCTTTGTGAAGACTGAGAGGAAGATCTAAAGAAGTACAGATACAGTCTGTACCTTTATACACAACTAGGGGAAAAAGTACCTAACCAGTGGCAAAGGGTTAAGTAAATATTCAAGTATACAAGTAGCTCCTGAAATGAGAAGTCAGAAGAAGGAACAATCCTTCCCGCTGGAGTGGTCTGTCTTGCTTAGGAAGAGGAATCTAATTCCGGTTGTCGTCTTCCTCCCCAACACTGATAGTGCTTGATATACTTTTGGCAAACCGCATAGACATTTATATATTTCTGGTTATCACTAAACACAAAGAGAAGTAAGGTTCCTTTTTGACATTCTAAGAAGGAAAGAAAAATCAACATGTAAAAAGACAGGAGACCCGAGGTTCACTGTGGAAGCCAGTCCCGATGCATCTGGCACCACAAGTGGGTGTTCCCCCATGTTAACCAATTATATAAAAGCCCTGATGGGTAGTTAGCATCAAGAGAGAATTTCCTAAGTTCAGATCAAATATTTGAGAGCACCATTCTCACTTAATTGTGAGCAATCTGTTCATTTTGCCCAACTGTAAAATGAGACCTATACCCGAACTGTCATTTTCTCTTTCCATTTGAAGTTGTGGGGGTGCTTTTTACAAAAACAAAAAACAACTTTTTAAAAACATGTTGCTTTTTAAAATTCATAATCCAACAAATACTTTTATTTTGGTGGGGGGGTGCGCGGGCCTCTCACTGTTGTGGCTTCTCCCACTGTGGAGCACAGGCTCTGGACGCGCAGGCTCAGCAGCCATGGCTCACGGGCCCAGCCGCTCCGCGGCATGTGGGATCCTCCCCGACCGGGGCACGAACCCGCGTCCCCTGCATCAGCAGGTGGACTCTCAACCACTGCGCCACTGGGGAAGCCCCAACAAATACTTTTTAAATTACAATCTGTGATAAAGCATTGTGATTGGCATTGTACAGGATACAAAAAACATAAGATGTAAAACCTTCTTACTAGTTTACTAGGAATGTTTTTACTTATTGGAAGATAACATGCACGAATAGCTTAGTGACAAGTTCGTTGGTATGTGACAGGAGACTTGAAGTGGGAAGCATTAGGACTTACTGATAAAGGGCTTCAGATTTATTATGTCTAACTTGGTACTTGGTCTCTATAAGCAGCCAGTACAATAGTTTTATTTAACTTTTGGTTAACATTGCTAAAAATCAAATCATACTGATTTGATTATATGCAGGCTCCCTGTATCAGATTATTTTGAATCTATTTGGGAATAGTTTTGTTTTTTTAAAATTAATTAATTAATTAATTGTCTTTGACGGCATTGAGTCTTCGTTGCTGCGTGTGGGCTTTCTCAGGTTGCGGTGAGCGGGGGCTACTCTTTGTTGCAATGCATGGGCTTCTCATTGCGGTGGCTTCTTTTGTTGCAGAGCACAGGCTCTAGGCGCGTGGGATTCAGTAGTTGTGGCACACGGGCTCAGTAGTTGTGGTTCATGGGCTCTAGAACGCAGGCTCAGTAGTTGTGGCGCACAGGCTTAGTTGCTCCGCGGCACGTGGGATCTTCCTGGACCAGGGCTCGAAGCAGTGTCCCCTGCGTTGGCAGGCGGATTCTTAACCACTGCGCCACCAGGGAAGTCCCGGGAATAGTTTTTAAAAGAAGATTTCTTGACTTCTGTAACAAGGGTGACTTCTCATTTAGAGGACTCCTCAGAATGTGATGTAATATCAACATTTTATAATAGAACTTCAAGTTTCATGCATGCTATTACATGAGAGGCATAGAAATCACTATCTCTCCTGACCATCTTTATCTGTAGTGAAGTATTGACATGTGGTAATGGAGGTGACATTTTGAAGGGGGTATAAGTGGAGAGCATCAATAATTGGAAAAGAAGGGTTATAATTATAACAGTGAAACACAGCATTGTCAAAATAGTCACATCTTTTGAGTGTTATTACCTAGAAAAATGTGGAATCCTGTTCAATTTGGTTATCTTAGAAGGGGGGAGGAGGGAATTCAGGAAATCAAAATGGCATTTACTTTTATTTTGACCTTGAGAGAGATTTCTTATTATCTTGAGTATAGGTCATAGTTTTCCATTCTTATAGTACAGCTTGCTGATGCTTAGTTTTGTTTTGTAAGTTAGTAATGTTCTCAGAATTACATGAGCCAACAAGAGAAATAGGTGTTATTAAGGCCATGATTGGCATGGGCATCCTTAGTATTAAAGCATCTTCATCAGATTTCCTAATCTTATCAGTTTAACAAGGACTCTTAGATTTGAGGAAGGGTATTTGTGGGGCAGATTTTGGGGATAGTCTACAGTAGATGCAGTCACAAGATGACAGATATTTTCTGTGTTCCACGTAATTCCCCTGCCAGGGCTCTGATGAAACTGCAGTGCTGGATGGTCAAGGGGTTACTGACAGGCTGGGACACAACATGGGTGTGACTGAAACTAAGATAGACTATGTATTAGAAATATGCATTATTGATTCTCAGCTTGTATCACTGTTGGCACACATCAGCACGTCTCTAGGCTGTGGCATACACGAGCTAGGCTGTGGGTTGTGTGCAGTGAACATGCAGACCTCAGCTATAAGGCTGCACCCTTTTCTCCCATTCAAGAAAGTGTATTAGAATGTAAGTGAGTCTGGGTGACATTGGTTCAGGGATAGGCTTAAATCTTCTCTAACCTTTCTTTATAATATAAAGAGAGTCTTGTATGGAGTTTCATCACTAATTATTAGTACTTGCTTCATTGGGATATTGAAAGACACTTGCTAATACAGTGGCCAGTCACTCAGCTACAGATGAGAACCCCACCAGGAGACATCCATCACAAAGGTGGACTTTTTTGCCTCCCCTGGTTTGGTAAAAGGGCCATAGGGCTTACCCATGCCCCCAAACTGCCCTACTTCCTCCCACTCATGTCCTCACCACCCAATAATTTGCCTCACGAAAGTAATTACATTTGAATGTAAGCCAAAATAAAATAGTATTTCCCTTTCTTGTGCTTTCTTTTCCCTACCATATTCAATAGTTAATCTGGGGAATAACCATTTTAATTAATTAGAGAAATAGGCCACACCAAAAGACTGAATTTGGGGACTATATAAGGTTTAAGAATTATTGCACATGGAAAACTGGTGTTTATTCCATAGCTGGTATAGTATTGGGGACACATTTTATGGTTCTTCTTCTGTTATTTAACTTGTCGTTCACACTATAGGAAACAAATAGAAGGGAAGAGAAAAGCCAAATAGCCCTAAACCAGAGGAAAATAAATACTATTTAAAAAGATTCCCCAAAGAACAACAATGTATGCACCATAATTCTGAATAGAAACGAAATTTCAAGTGAGAAGCAGTGTGACAGAAATGAAACCTTCTTAGAAAAATAAAAGAAAAAGATTTTCCTTTCACTCAAGTTTCTTGTTGCTGAGCTGTAACTTCAATTCAAAACCACTGCCTCTACCTGGGCACTTGGATTTCTGCGTCACAGAATGTAAGAGAAGGGAGACAATCTCATAACTAGAACAAGGAGAAGATGCAAGTTTGCAAAAAATAAGTTCAATGTGGGCATGTTGAGTTCAGTATAGCTGTGGAATATCCAAGAGAAGATGTCCTCTTATTGGCAGTTGGGAAAATGAATTCAGAGCTTAGGAGAGAGATTTGCGCTAATAAAATAGATGTGAGAGGCATTAACATGTAATCAGTTTACAACTCAATTGCATGGCTTTTACTCCGGCTGTGCTCCTTTTCCCTGATTTGATGGTGCAGCTTACTTAAGACTTTGGTATCTAAAGGGACCACATTCTCTCTTTTGACCTCCTTGCATCAGTGATGAATCAGGGATTATGGATGCCAAACAACAATGCTCAAATGTACTTTATTGTTCCTTGCCTGCCAAATCTACTGTCCGCTTTCCATGTGCCAAGCCGTGCGGTAAGTGCTCTTGATCCATTATCTCCACAATGACCCTATGAACTGGGTGAACTCTCCATTTCGTAAATGGGGAATAACAGAGGATCAGTGACTGACCCAGGGTCACAGCCAACGATAAGAATTTGCACTGGATTTGAACCAGGTCTACCTGATTCTATGGCCTTTGCTCTTCTCCACCAACCTGGGTTGCCTCCAAGTGCCTATGGTTGTTGACAGTTTGTTCTGTTCCTGAATACAATTGTTCTTTCTCTTTCTTTGATATATAAAAGACTTCTTTCAAAAGAGTCTAGAAATATATACAAAAGCATTAATAGTGATTATCTCTGCATGGGGAAATATGAATCATTTTTGTTTTCTTTTCCATACTTTGTACTTCCTGAATTTTATGAAATGGACAAATTTATTACTTTTTGTAACCAGAAACATAATGGCACTACTTTCATAACAGTGATGCTTTTTTTTTCCATGCAGAGTATTACGGGTGAGCATATAATGCAGTTTAACCATTGCTCCCCACCTCCTTAATCACATTAATGGGAATCCTTAAAAGCAGCATTATTGGTGATTATTTTGCTTGCATATGGTCTTAGCCAAAAGAACAAGAAGTGATGATTTTGCTTAAGACTCACATAAACACATTGGCTCCAGTACGAGGAACGTATATTGTGGTATCAAGACCTCAATGAAGGTTTTCTTTTTTCCCCCAACTCCCCAGTTTACACAGTGTAACTACCGAGGTGCTAAGTATGCATGGCAAGGGGAACGGAAACCTTTGACATACATAAAAAGCACAGGAGATTTGGGGAAATTAAGTTTTTAAGCAGAAGAGAGGAGAAATGAAAAGGTAAAGATAGGGAGCAGACTTTTAAAAAATTATTTATTTTTGGCTGTGTTGGGTCCTCATTGCTGCGTACGCGCTTTCTCTAGGTGGAGCGAGCGGGGGCTACTCTTTGTCGTGGTGCGCGGGGCTTCTCATTGCGGTGGTTTCTCTTGTTGCGGAGCGTGAGCTCTAGGTGCATGGGCTTCCGTAGTTGTGGCTCGCGGGCTCTAGAGTGCAAGCTCAGTAGTTGTGGTGCACGGGCTTAATTGCTCCGGGTCATGTGGGATCTTCCCACATCAGGGCTCAAACCTGTGCCCCCTGCTTTGGCAGGCGGATTCTTTACCACTGCACCACCAAGGAAGTCCAGGAGCAGACTTTTAACTGCTGTTTTTCTTGTACACGGGTATGTGTCAGTTCAGTTCCCCTTTGCTCTTCACTTAGCCATTGACACTTGTGCATTTAGCCTTAGTTCTCCACTAATATCAAATGCTGTGTTAGATTGGATTTGGGAGTTATATAAAATTATACCCTTAGGAAACAAAAACATTTCAGGACTGTGGAAGCAGGCATTAAATAATTACATACAAAAGAAACACAGCAGAAAAGAAGCACACTTTTTAAAATTCTGTATTAACTTAAATTAATTCTCCGGTTGTCTGCAGTTTTGAATTGGCCTGTATTTAAGTTGCAGGCTTCTAATCAGAAGAAACCCACTGTCTCTATACAAAGATATAAAGTTGCTTAATAAAGAATATTTGATTGCTGCTACATAATCCAGCCCCAAACTCATAGACGTATACGTCTTTCTGACAGAACGAGTGGGAAAAAAAACACTGTTCCTCAGCTGTGCCTGTCCACCTTTTACTTTACAGAGCTTGCTCGTTTCTGCCTCTGTATGCTCGTCTTTCTGTGTGATGCGGCTGGGCGCTGCCCTAGGACCTTGAACCAGGGCTTGCGCATGCGCCCAGGGTACCTGAAAGGCACTGACATCGCTCCCCGACCCCCATCACGCGTCTGGGGGACTGCAGAGTGACTTACTGGGACACTGAAATCGTATCCAGGGTCCTGGAGCAGTTAAACTGGCTTCATAGATGTATTGACCAGAAATAACGTATCCATCCCGAGGAGATGGTCCTAAAGTTCGTTGTGGAAGCTCCATGTGCAAGGGTTACATCTTCTTTCCTCCCGTAGTAGAATTTACCAATAGGAAAAAGTAAGATTTGAAGAATAAGTTTAAACATTACTTGAAAAACCTGATGCTGGAGGCAAAATATGTAGTATTCCTTTGATAAAATCTGCTGGATGGGAAGCCCAGATATTTTAATTGAATGGTTATGAGTGGACCCTTAGAAATTGGCGTTGTAATGGATTTTAGTGGTCAACTGTGGTAAACTTCATTTTATAGATAAGTATTTATTCCTTTTCAATTGTGTTGGCCAGTAGAGCTATTAAGAGCCAAAATGTTATGGCTGATTCCTGAAATCATCTAGCTTGACTCCTGTTAGTAATGTAATTAAAGTGTCATCTCCCACCAAAAGAAATAGAATCTAAAGTAAAACAAAACAAAACAAATGAACAAAAGAATCAGGTAGCTGTGGTGATGTTGCAGCTGTTTCTCTGAGATCTGTTTTTACACTTTCTTCATTATACATTATTTAGAACAGCATTGTACAATAGAAACTTAATAGAAGCCACATACGTTAATTTTAAATTTTCTAGTAGCTGCATTAAAAGTAAAAAGAAACAGGTGAAATTAATGATAATAATATATTTAATCCACTATATTCAGAATAATACCATTTCAACATACAATCAATGTAAAAATTATTAATGAGACATTTTGTATTCTATTTTTCTTACTCCTTGCTTTCAGTATATAGTTAACACAGTACATCTCAAATCACACTAGCCACATTTCAAATGCCCAGTAGCCACATGTGGTTACCATGTTGGACAGTGCCGATTTAGAACATATTCCTTTAAACCTTAAAATTTTATGGAAACAGATACATTAAAGTAGAAAATAAAGATTTTAGAAAGAGTTCTTAATACTGTTAGATTACTAGGAAAAGGGATAAGTATGTTGAAAATACTTAATAAATCAATAGAGTAAAATAGCTATCTGATGGTATTCTGCATTCCTTAAGTTACTAGAAAATATTGTAATAATAATTGCAAGTTGAAAATGAGGGAGAACTAGGACACAGCCCACTCTCAATCTACTTGAAATAGGTAAGTTTTCTATCAACAAACCTGCATGCCCACTATGGTTCTTGCAGAGTTACAAGGCAAAGGTTTCACAGGTGTCCTGGCTCTCTGGGGGCATTATTTTAGAGCTCTGGCTCTGAGTTTGAGAACTTGTAGAAACAGGTAGAATCCCCCCACAATGGAGCATTGCTATAGAAACTCTTTGAAAAGATTGTCATTGATTGCCTGAATTTTTGAGGACAACAAAAAGCAAAGAACAATTATAAATCGTCCATCTCAGGTGGATTCAATATAGAATTATTCAGGACAGGAATCTGTGAGATGTCTTCATTTCCTGAGACTTTACATGTAAAAATCTTTGTTTTAGCTCATTAAGTCAGGATAGGTTGTTTTTAGCTCAAATTTGTACTTAATTTGAAGTTTTAGAAAAAGAGTAGGGCTATAGTTTTTGTCATCTAGTCATGGCTCCCACTCTACCTGCCCTCATATTATCTTTAGTAGAAAACACTTACCACCTGAAAGCTGTAAAATATGGTAGACAAATTGTTTTCTTTGGTAAAATGTTTCTAAAAAGTTGCAAAGTAACATTTTAGCCAGTAAAACCAGAAACCCCTTTCAGTCCCTTTTCTAAGATGTCTTTAAGTATATTGGTTTTAAGAGGGGCAAAGTAAGGAAAAACGTTAAATTCTAGAACAACAGTTCCCTGCCCAGAGCCGTATAATTGCGGATGTTGTTGCTGTTTACATTATCAGTGGAGCGCAGTTCCCTTTCTCCCACTCCTGTCATGCAGACTTGAGGGAGTCAGTCTGAATTTCTTGCTTGCTCTTTCTTGGATTGATTTCTAAGAGATCTTTTCTCCATTTTTTTTTTTTTTTTTGGCACCAGGAATTAAATAGCTTTAATTACTTGGATCTGTACAGACTTGCTGACCTCTTTAACCTCACTTTGTTGGAGAAGGCAGTGATCGATTTCTTAGTGAAACATCTCTCTGAGCTCCTGAAGAGTCGCCCAGAAGACATTCTAACGCTCCCTTATTGTCTGCTTCAGGAGGTCCTGAAGAGCGACCGCCTGACCTCCTTGAGTGAACAGCAGATATGGCAGGTAAGGGCACTCTGCATGGGTCCTCTTTGGGCGTGAAGTCATGATTAAAAGGAATGATTAAATGTTAAAGGGTTGAGGAACGACGACAACTATTTTGTCTGGTTTGGTCCACATTGGAATCGAAGTCTTAGAAGTCAGTGTTCCGTGATGGGCAAGTAACTGGAGAACACCAGCCCTTGAGGCTTGAGGCCTCAGCCCACTCAGCTTAACTCGGGGAATCGCAGGTGAGATTCCTCACACCCTCACCGTGGTTTCCCAGAACCAAAGGTGGTTACATCAGAAAGAGTCAAGGGTTTTTATTCCCCTGCGAAACAGAGTTACTTAAACTGAATATGAGAAGGGTGGATTGTTAAAGTGGTATTTATGCCTATTTAAGACCAATGGACTCAGAATAAATTCTGGACTTTCCTGGAAACAATTCAGAAACATTTCTTTGTTGCAGCAGAGAGCAGCTGGGACCTTAAATGAGAGGAAGCTCTCCTCCCTTGACAGTGGAAAAATCTCCCTCCTTAGTTCATTCTGCATTCATTGCTATTTTCCGAAGCCCTGCTTTTTCACCTGACATAGCATTCTTTTCAGATACCCTTTGCCTAGGGGACAGGAGGATGTTTTGTGTTTTCAATTTGATTATTCAATTGAAATCCATTTCTGCTCATCCCCAGTGACTATCCTTGAACAATCCACACGGTGTCTTTGGGAAACAGTCAGAGCCCATCTTCCACTGCTTCTTATACTGTCTGTCTTACTCTGAAGCAGTGGCTAAGCCATCCTGTTACTTCTAGGGTGCCATACTTTCAAGATTTCATGATCATTTGAAAAATATTTATATACAGAATACAAGGGAAAATATGAAGTCTTCTATTAGCTGATAAGGCAATAAATACCTTTTGTCTTATCAAATGACATTCAGAGAATACTTTAATTCTGCACAAAACGGAGTCATAGGTAGCTGTTAATTATCAGCATCTGATTCTACTGATTGCTAATTTTCCCAGTGCCTTTCTCCCTTCTTTCTTTCTTTCTTTCTTTCTTTCTTTTTTTTGCGGTATGCGGGCCTCTCACTGTTGTGGCCTCTCCTGTTGTGGAGCACAGGCTCCAGATGCGCAGGCTCAGCAGCCATGGCTCACGGGCCCAGCCGCTCCGCGGCATGTGGGATCTTCCCGGACCGGGGCATGAACCCGTGTCCCTTGCATCGGCAGGCAGACACTCAACCACTGTGCCACCAGGGAAACCCTCCCTTAGTTCTTTCTTTATCTTACTTTAATCAGCAACTTCCCTCTTCACTGTTGCTTCCACCAGTGAGGATAATAAGGCCTGCAGTGTACTGAGGGCCTTTCAGGACCCAGGCTCTTTGCAGACTTATTAACTTATCATCACAACAGGCCTGAAGGATGGTTGTTATCATTCCATCCTGCAGACAAGCAAAACGAGGCTTCAGTGTCTTGCCTCAGGGTTACAGAGCAGAGCCAGCCTTCACATCCAGATTTGTTGACACCTGCCCTCATCTCTCCAGTATTCCACGCTGTCTTGAGAAGAAAATATCAGTGAAAAAATACAAGCCATAAATTATTTTCTGCTTCTTAGATATTTCTCATAATGGTTGTTCAGGCAGAGGTCAAATGTGTTGGTGAGTTTTTGGTATGAATTTTAACTATCTATGGAAAACACAAATCATCAGAATTACTCTGGTCAGCTCAAAGTGAGGAACTGCCAAATTTTCCTTTCCTTCCCAAAGGGAAAAACAAAGACTTAGAATGAATTCTGTATTTAATTAACCTGATTGAGATGTGAGCCAACCATCCTTGTGGCTTCTCTTCTTGTGGCACAGTTGAAGGCACTGCCCGATATCGACATGGTAATGTACAGATGTGTGAATGGCCCAAAAATTCCATACTATTCACATAAGAGTTATCATAGGGCTTCCCTGGTGGTGCAGTGGTTGAGAGTCCGCCTGCTGATGCAGGGGACACGGGTTTGTGCCCCGGTCTGGGAAGATCCCACATGCCGCGGAGCGGCTGCGCCTGTGAGCCATGGCCGCTGAGCCTGTGCGTCCGGAGCCTGTGCTCCGCAACGGCAGAGGCCACAACAGTGAGAGGCCCGCGTACCGCAAAAAAAAAAAAAAAAAAAAGTTATAATTGCCTCTCTAAATATGTTACTAATTTTATAATGTAGAATTTCAAAAGATGCTTTCTGCTGCAGGCAATGTTTTTTTATACCTGGTCCTCAAGAAAGGATTAAAAAAGACTCACATAAATATTATCAATTTAGTCATTCAGCAGGCAATAAGAAACTGTTTTTGCTTTATCTTAGTAAATAAGTAATTCCCTCACACTCAACCCAATAGATAAAAATCAAATCAGTCCAGTTATATTGCTTCAAGTATAGTTAAGTTCATCATTTTTGCTGAGGTTATACTAGTAATGCAATATACCATGGAAGAATCTAATATGCAGCCCAGGGTGCAGATTGGGTATGCCAGAGGATTAGTGTCAGGGTGCTTTATAGAAGTGAAACTTGATGGACAGGCTGGAGACAGATCTACAGAATCTCATTAAATTGCTGAATTGTTCATTACGGAACGTTCTCACTGTAATAAAGTGCTCATTGACTTTGACAAATCCCTATCCCATGTCTTAAAGAAGAACAGTGAAACAAGGGGTGTTGGGGAGAAAAATGGAAATTGGCACAAAGTAGGACAAGTAATAGAAAAGCGGATGGAGGGGTAGTGCTGTTTGATTATGTGCAACTGGTAACTTATGTGAGAATGCAGCAAACATACACACACACATCTACTCATGTGGCTCTTCCACTATCTAATCTACTGATAATGTAATCTGAGATATTCCCTTTATTTGGCAAAAGGCCCAATATTTTACTATTCACCAGACTTCATGCAGTTTGGCTGTAAAGATGTGTCATAAGAACCATCAAGTTATCTTCAGGGAACAAACTTTTTTTTTTTTTTTTACTTTTTCCTGCTGTCCCTTATCCAGTCCCTTTCCTGCTAAAATGTGCTGCAGTCCATGATAACCATTCTGTGGATTTGGAAACCTATGAAATCCCCCAAGATTGTGCTTTTTGTCTCCTCTTTTTTTCCATCCGACCTTTTAAAACTTTATCTTGTGTCCTCTCTCACAGAAGCCTTCTTCATCCCCCCTAGACATTTTTTTTCTCCCTTCCATAGCCTGAAACTACTTGGTCTAATTCGTTAACTTCACTTTATATTCACAGGTAATGTAGATACTGCCCCATATACACACTTTTTTTTTAACATCTTTATTGGAGTATAATTGCTTTACAGTGTTGTTTCTGCTGTATAAGAAAGTGAATCAGCTGTACGTATACATATTCTCTCACTTCGTCCCAGCTTACCCTTCCCCCTCCCTGTGTCCTCAAGTCCGTTCTCTGCATCTGCGTCTTTATTTCTGTCCTGCCTCTAGATTCTTCAGAACCATTTTTTTTTTTTTTAGATTCCATATATATGTGTTAGCATACGGTATTTGTTTTTCTCTTTCTGACTTACTTCACTCTGTTTGACAGACTCTAGGTCCATCTACCTCACTACAAATAACTCAGTTTCATTTCTTTTTATGGCTGAAGTAATATTCCATTGTATATATGTGCCACATCTTCTTTATCCATTCATCTGTAGATAGACACTTAGGTTGCTTCCATGTCCTGGCTATTGTAAATAGTGCTGCAGTGAACATTGTGGTACATGTCTCTTTTTGAATTATGGTTTTCTCAGGGTATATGCCCAGTAGTGGGATTGCTGCATCATATGGTAGTTCTACTTTTAGCTTTTTAAGGAACCTCCATACTGTTCTCCATAGCATATACACACTTTGGATATATAAGGACAGAGAAGTCCCCTCAAAAAATCCTTTTTTAAAAAAGTTCAGTTCGATTCAGCTCAACAGTTTGGTCTTAGGGTTCAAGGCCAGCAATTTCTCAGGTTGCAGATGAAAGACACTAAATTGGTTATTGGGCTCAAGGAAAGAGGAGACTAAAAAATGAGCAAATCAGCCGAGGAAGAAACATGGGGCATGAGGTCACTGGCATCCGTGACCTGGCAAATCTCCACTGTTGTATTTTGCTTTTGGGTTTTAGCTTTGACTTGGGATTTGGTTTCAACAGGGCCCTGTTAAATTTCTCTTGTTAGATTCAACGTATATTTTCAGACTACTGAGCCAGGGGGTACTGCTCTAAAACTTAGAGTGAAATCATGAAACAGTTCCATACCACTCCCACATATTAGGTCTGTTTTCATTTCATAGGAAGTGCTGGCTAATCTGTTTTTTCTCAGGAAAGTACATTCTCCGCCTTTTATATCTCAGGTTCTCCTTTCCGAGAATGAGGAGGAGATTACTTTCCATGAGAGTACAGTTTGTAGAAAAACCTGAATATAATGTAAATTCTTATATTTGCTAGCATAGGGAGAAAGTGTGGCTGTCCATCCATCAGTATTTATTGAGCACCTACTAAATGCCCCAAACCATGGAATGTAAGGCAGGGTACAGGTGAGCTAACTCCATTTCCCTCTCCAGGTCTAACCCCAATTGGGAGGGATCCTTCTGAATTTAAACCGTTGTCTAGCTCTCTGGATTATTATTTCATCTCTGAAGAGGCAGAAACAAGAAGGACATTTAAAAATGGATAGTTTGTGGAAGTACAAATGGGTATTATGCTGGGCACAGTGTTAGAAGCTAGATCCTGGGGTAAAAAGCTTTATAAAAGTGTTCAATTATTAGGTTAAAGAGATTTATCTTAACTTTATTTCTGAATGTGGAGTTTTATTTACCTTTAATTATTAATCTATTAACTGCTTCCTACTTTTAGTGAAGAGGACTTATCTTACTTTAAAAAAAATTAATTAAAAATTAATTAATTTTTGGCTGCATTGGGTCTTTGTTGCTGTGCGTGGGCTTTCTCTAGTTGCGGTGAGCGGGGGCTACTCTTCGTTGCTGTGCGTGGGCTTCTCATTGTGGTGGCTTCTCTTGTTGCGGAGCAAGGGCTCTAGGCGTGCAGGCTTCAGTAGTTGTGGCTCACAGGCTCTAGAGCGCAGGCTCAGTAATTGTGGCTCATGGGCTCTAGAGCGCAGGCTCAGTAGTTACGGCGCGTGGGCTTAGCTGCTCTGTGGCATGTGGGATCTTCTGAGACCAGGGGTTGAACCCGTGTCCCCTGCATTGGCAGGCAGATTCTTAACCACTGCGTCACCAGGGAAGTCCTTATCTTTCTATTTTATAAGGATAGTACATATGTCAGTGATTTTCTTCCTTTATTAACCTTGGGTTGAGGGCTCCTCCTTATATTTTGAGTCTAACTTTGCCTGGACTTCAGTGGATAACAGAACCAAACAATTCAGTGGTCACATCACTGATGTCAGACAAGATCAGACCTTAGCATCTGTTAATAACACATTCACTTTATATCTCTAGAGACGTAAGTCACACACTGTTTAGAGTAGTCAACAACCTCAGATGCGGTGATTTTTTTTTTTGACAAGCCCCTCCTGGGCTTTTATCTACTCCACAAACTACCCACCTTAGAGTTTGATTTAATCATTTTCCTCAAAAGGAGTCCCAGAAAGTGAACCCAAACAAAAAGCTACTATCCCTTTATAGTTGGAAAATAGAGGACACTAGTGACGTACTCAGCTTTCGTCTTTTATCTCTTAGATGATAAACTGTCCCAAATGCACATCTGGCCAGGGAGAAGCAAGGACTTCAAACAGTACTGTGTGTCCAACAATACTATCATAATACTTCATATTTGAATATCACATCACAGTTTCCAGAGTGCTTCTTCATCTCGCATTGCTTTGCGCTCCTTTGCTTTGTCTCACAAATGGGAAACTGAAGTAACAAAGCTAGAAATCAAATTCACGTCTTTTAATTCTTGGGTTTTTCCCACTTTGGTCCACAGCTTCTAAATTCATAACAGAAGTGCAAAAATACTTGGGCGTGGTGGACGGAGAGGTGCATCAAATTAATCCCATGACTTTAAGAGAAATGAGGAAGGGTTTGGCCATTCCTGTTCTCTGGTGTAGTGCCTGCAGATTGAAGGGGTAATGGCCAGCTCTGCCTGCCTTCATGCCTGTGTCATGTTGCTAACTCTCTTTGCTCCATGTGCTAAATTCAATCTTTCATTCATTTTAAAGAGTCATCGAGTGTCTACTCCAGCCAGTCGCGTGCTCTCAAGCACCGCTGCTGCTGCTGCGTGATGGGTTCTGGGCAGTCGGTTGCAAAAAGGTCCCATGTGGCCCTGCTATCATGGATCTTACAGAGTCTGATGTGGAACTTTCCACTTGCTATTCTTTCCCCCTGCGCCCGATTCCTTCCCAGTGGAGACTGACCTGTGCCAAATAGAGTAGTGATTTCTGTGCTAATTTTGGCCGTGTTGAAATGATATGGGTGGATTGGAAAATGAAATCCTTTTGTTTGGACATTTCAACACCCACCAGTGTCCCTTTGCCTTTTCTTCAGTGCTCTTTTCATTGGTAATTCTTGTTCATTGTATGTGTCCTCTAAACAGCTTTGCAAACCTTTGTCAATCCCTGTAGTACAGTCCAAGCCTCAAAGAAATCAAACTGCGGGTGACCATTTAATCAAAAAATTCCGCTAAGTGGTGTCCTCATTCTTAATGCTAGGACCTTGGTAACTAGAAATGGCATAAAATACTGTGACCTGAGAACTCTCATTCCTTCATCCCCCCGCCCAAATTGCAATTTTTCATCATATCTGCACCCTTCCTCAGTTTAATTTCATTTATGCATGTCTCATTACTATTTTTTTTTTTTTTGGAGAGGCACTTTCTGGGCTTCTTCATGATATCTCGTTTTATTTTTTTATTTACCATTCCTTAAAGTAATTAAATGTGTACCACTTCTCAATTTTCTTCCTGAAACTTCTGGCAGTCCCTCCCAGGTAGCTACAGTCTTTTCTACAAATGTGATGAGGATATCTCCATTTTCTTTTTACTAAATGTTAGTGAAGAGAATAAATAGTGGTTTGTTCACATCCCAAATAGTGCTGTGCCTGGAGGATGTTTGATCCTTGGGGCGCCCCCAGCTGGACACTGAGTGTGTCTGCTATTTCAGGGCTTGGTGCTCGGAGCTGCCAGAGTGTATATTTAGGCATTCGTCCTGATCTACATGCAGCTGATTCCTCTGGGAGGACTCATCCCTGAGGAGCTTGACTAGTGGCCTTGCTGTCGTTTGTCTGGAGCATGTGCCTTTGCGAGACACATGACACATTTATTTCAGAGGGACTTTGCTCCAGCTGATCCTGTGTTGTCAAGTAGCTGTGAGGGGCAGTGATTATCAGAAAGTACGGAGACCTGACTTGTATTTATGTGCTGCTGTTCCCATGAGTTAATAGTTCTTTTTCCTTCCTTTTTTTTTTTTTCTTAAATGAGCACAACAGAACAACAAGGTGATTTATGAGATATAACATGTTTATGTTCTCTGCTTCTAATTTTCATTGTGATTCATGTTGTTTCCAGACTGATATTTTTGTTGTTGCTACTGTGAGAAGGAAAAAGATGACTGGAAAATATTACTTATGCATTGGTAGCCAGCAGTAATATTGCTGCTACCTGGGTTATCAGGGATTTAAAAATAAAACCCAACTATATGCTAAACATGAGGTAGAAACCTCGAGGCTAGGCATAGAAGTTCATCAATAATAATAGCAGCAATGATAATTTTTACAGTCCTTAGAGAGCTTTATACTTTTTAAGCATTTTTGCACACATAGTCTCATTCAAGTCTCTCATCAGCCTCGTTAAGGTAGATAAGGCAAGTATTACCCAGATTTTAACAAGTGAGGAAATGGAAACTCACAGAGGATAAATGGTTGACTCCCTTCACAGTACGGTTTCAATGTGGGTCTCACTGTATTCTCTTCAAATACTCCAAGTCTCTAAGAAAACAGAAACTCAAAGTACCTGATACATCTTCTCAAAAGTCAAAGTGGTCATATTACTCTATAATGAGTGAACCAGCAGTACATGTTTCCTAATAAATTACCAATTTTCACTTTCACCTGTTGTGCAGCTCTGGGAAGTTGCAAAATGACTCTAATAAAAGTCATACAAGAAAGTGTTGCTGAGGGTCTTTCTTTATCAGAGCCTGGAAAATTGAGGCCCTAGATGGTTTGTTGAGAAGGAGTGAATGGCGAATTCTGGCAGAGGTAGGGAACCACTTTTCATTCCTTCAGGGTATAAAGTGATAAAGTATAAAGCAGGAAGAGAAAACCCATGAGGGAGGATCACTTAAAAATCCGATCAGGAGGGCTTCCCTGGTGGCGCAGTGGTTGAGAGTCTGCCTGCTGATACAGGGGACACGGGTTCGTGCCCCGGTCCGGGAAGATCCCACATGCCGCGGAGCGGCTGGGCCCGTGAGCCATGGCCGCTCAGCCTGCGCGTCTGGAGCCTGTGCTCCGCAATGGGAGACGCCACAACAGTGAGAGGCCTGCGTACCGCAAAAAAAAAAAAAAAAAAAAAAAATCTGATCAAGAGATTTAAATCAGTGTGAAGAAGAACCTAGAGCGTGGTTATTTCTGCTGCAGCCCTACAGACTGCGTGGTGGGAAGTCTGCAGACTGTTGTTAGAGTGTGGATGGAACAAATGGAAATGATTCATCATGATATCTTCATTTTATTCCTGAATATTGAAATTGAGAAATTTATGCAGCAGAAATTGACAGCTGGGCGATGGCCTAGATATGGGGTTTAAGAGAAAGGGAGAAAAATATTAATTCATTAGTATTGATAAATGTTAGTCTCTTTCCAATAGAAATGAGCCTGTGCCCCATGTCCTGCATCGCCAAACTATTTCTATAGGAGTCCTTATCAAGCCAGTTGAGTGCTTGCTGGCCACAGTGTTCATGCTAGTTGGCCACGTCAGACCATGGAGATCACCTGTTTTGGGCATTCTAGAGGAGAGGATCTAAACTTAGCCGTGGAACGACCTGGAGGCTCTAGACTTGTGTATATTCCAAAGAGAAGTCTGGGGAAGCCTTGGCATTTATTGTTGAATACTGACATCCTTACACCCTGCTTCTCCCACTCCTGCCTCCAGGACTTCTGCTACAAGTGAAAACAAGGAAGAACATCTCTCAACTCAACACACCTGGAGGGGAAAGGTGGCTATTCTAAGAGAGTAATCGTGGGCAGCCTTCAGAGATAAAGATAATTCTTAGACTTCTTTTGTGTCCACAGTACAGAGTAATGCATTCTCTGTGGTGAGGTTCTCCTTAATCTGACTGCCTCTTTGTTACTTGAGATGCCACACTGGAGGAATGAAAACAGATTTCAATATTCTGGTAGACAAAACATAACCAGGAAGAAAAATTCTCTTAGGAAAAAAAATATTTGATGGGTTCTAAAGATAAATAGCACAGGTTTTTGCATTGTTCCCCTTTGTCTATAGGAAGTATTTTTTTAAAAAATTTCTTTTATGATTAATTTATTTTATTATTTATTTCTTTATTTTTGGATACATTGGGTCTTCGTTGCTGTGCGTGGGCTTTCTCTAGTTGCGGTGCTCAGGCTTCTCACTGTGGTGGCTTCTCTTGTTGCGGAGCATGGGCTCTAGGAGCGTGGGTTTCAGTAGTTGTGGCATGCGGGCTCAGTAGTTGTGACTCACGGGCTCTAGAGCACAGTCTCAGTAGTTGTGGCACACGGGCTTAGTTGCTCTGCGGCATGTGGGATCTTCCTGGACGAGGGCTCGAAACTGTGTCCCCTGCATTGGCAGGTGAACCACTGGACCACCAGGGAGGTCCCGACAGGAAGTATTGCAAGTCAGTTCCAGTAAGTGGCACAGATATTACTTATGCGTCAAGAACAGAAGCTAAAAAGAGCTGGGCCAGCTGGTGGCTGAATGCACTTATCTTCTTTGTGTGTGTTCTTGTTGATGAGAAATGCCCACATGCCACCTCCTCTGGCCACACAAGGAAATCAGGTAATTGAAGTAGTGATGGATGGTGCACTGATGTTTAAATGTTTTAGGAGAACCTGTCTTATTAACACTTTAAAACAAGTGAGCATAATATCATTAATTTGATTAATTCATTTGCTCTTAATATAGCTTTTAATTTGTAATTCTAGGTGAATTACAATGTAATTTGGCATTAATTATACTAAATTGACTATAGGTCAGCCAATCACAATGGAAAATTACTCACAGCTGAAAGTAAAACTAGACTTCTCCATCCAGAAAGGATGACGCTTGGTTAAGAGACAGATAGACTTTAGGCATCCCTCTGTTTGGCTGTGAGAATGACATTGAACCTGCTGAGGGCTGTAAGTGATTTCTTATTCTGCCCAGTGCTGGGACTGTATACTCTGGAGTGAAGCCCAATAGAAAGAGTAAATAAGAGTAAACAAAGGGGTTGATTTGTCAGGTTGCCAGGTCCCCTGAAGAATCTTTCTGCTCTTTTCATCTCTTGTACAATTTAGGCCATGTAGAGGGGCTGTGTAGTGCTTTCGAATGATGAATTCCACACCTCTTGGATTCGAGAGGTTAGAACAGGTACTGACCCAGGTCGGCCTGCTTTTCATCCTCCTGTTCTGTGAACAGGAGATCTTTTAAATCCCATGTGCTGTCAGTATCCCAGAGCCACTCCTATTTGACCAATATACAAACTACCTTCCGGGCAGAAGGAAGTTGTGCCTTAAAAGCCAGTGCCACTCTGGGAGAAGAATGAAGCCCTCAGGAGATGACAGAGCCCGGTCATCAATAAAGCTTGCTGGGGGCGCCTATGTGCACATGAGAAGTAAGGTGACTACTGAAGGATGGGGTGCTTAAGGAATTGGTGGGAGAACAAGGATGGATTTGGAAAATGCTTGTGTTTTAACCATGTGCCAGATATCTTCCTTTGAGAATTGTCTCCTGTAAAAACAGTCAAAATGAAAACTTTGAAATGCTACAGAAAGTCATATGACAGATTTAGTAATATCCTGCTTGAGGTATATTTACATGTAAGTAGAACTATGGGAATTTTGTGCATTCTCAATACTTTTGCTGTGAGCAATTAACCCATAAAATGAGGTCTAGCTATGAGGGGACAAATTTTGCTAAATATTGCATGGAAAATTCCAGGCTGTTTTTTTTGTTTGTTTGTTTGTTTTTTGCGGTACGCGGGCCTCTCACTGTTGTGGACTCTCCCGTTGCGGAGCACAGGCTCCGGACATACAGGCTCAGCGGCCATGGCTCACGGGCCTAGCCGCTCCACGGCATGTGGGATCTTCCTGGACCGGGGCACGAACCCGTGTCCCCTGCATCGGCAGGTGGACTCTCAACCACTGCACCACCAGGGAAGCCCCCGGCTGTTTTTAATAATTCTTTTTACTTTGTTAATTATGTACCCTTATCGTATCGTTCCAACTCACATTCTAACAAATAAAATGGCCTAAGTTTTATGTAAAAATTTTGAGTAGAGAGGTTAAAAACTACCCTTTCCCCTGTCTCTTACACATATACAGGTGGGGTTCACACCATACACACGCTTGCAGGTAGACACACACACACACGCACACCACAGGTTGCATGCATATTAATTTTTGCAGCTAAAAAACTTTCCTTCGTTTTGCAATACTGACCTGAATCATAATTACTCTCATTATTGGCTGGTTGATCCTAAGATTAAGGAAGAAAATAGAAGTTAGAACTTATTTTTGCTACTCCAAGTGTATATTTCATTCATTATAAATTTTTAAAGATATTAATGTCTATAGTCTGGATTGTTACTATATGAATGCAGCTGTATATTGTCTCAATTTTCTCCAAATCCCTTTTATGCCAAATTTAGCCTGGCCTATCACAGAAAGTTTTATTCCTTTTCCCCAAATATTCTTCTTGATATCAGCATAGGGTTGGTGGGTTCCAGTCTTTCCTACCCCTGTGGTTCCCAGTATAGCTTCATGTTCTTAACTCAAAACCACCCTTACTTGATCCATACCCTCTGATGGATGAGCTCTTTGAGGTCTTATTAATGTGGTGTTCTTCAAGAACTGTAAGGATTTGGGGCAGAGGAACTAGTACTGAAGTAAGCAGAGCAGAGGGGTTGAGAGAAAACATTTACAGGGTATTTCTGCCCTCGGTTTTATCTTCTCATCATTTAGAATGCCAGCAGAATGAATGGGTCTGTTAATCAAAGAGCACTGAGAGGTTAGGTCATTGGAAGCCTTTTCAGTCATTTTGTGCTTTTCAAGAGTGAATTTGTTAGAATTATGCTGAATACCCACTTAAAGCCTCAGCTGATAACTCTACCTGTGTTTTATAACTCTGCACTGTCAGAACTCATAATAAGTCAAACATTCTTTCAGTGGTACTCATAAGGGAGGGAAAAAAAAAGCCCCACAAATTTAAGAGTAATTTCAGATTGTAAATGAAAAGGAGAGGCACGACTGTGCATTTGCACCAATCATGCCTTCCTTTCATCTGCTCTGATTAGGCCTGGTGCGGTTCATCAGACCCCTCCATCACCGAGCTGTCACTCCAGCCGTCTGTTGATTGAAAACAATCAAGGCTCTGATGGCACAATTATTCTGACCCTTTAACTAGAGGCTGCTGTGATAATGAAAGGTTGATTATGATAGTTTGTGCCTCTTTCAGTTTGCCAAGAAGGTTAATTTGGGCATCAGACGGATGTTTAATGGGCGCTTGCTGGCTACACTGAGGTAAATGAGAACGTGCAGTCTTGGATATTGCACGGATATAGTTTGGCTGTCAATCATTGTCATTTGGAGTTTGTGCCTCACACTCTGGAAATCACATTTTATTTTTTCCTTGGGATTTAATTTATTCTGTGCCCTGAGGAAGTTCTTTCACTCGGTGACCTTCACAGCAGCTTTCTCTGCCTTTTTTTTTTTCTTTTTTCAAATGGAGCTCAAAGGCACAACACATCTAGAAGAGCATTTTTCTTTCATTTTCACTTAAAAATGGAAACTTTAAAAATCCATCCTTATCACTGCCTTCCAATAGAGCAAATGTTTCCATCCCGGTTGTGCAGTGGGGAAGTATAAACGACAGGGATACTTTGTCCAGTTTGCTAATGCAGCAGCTCCCTCAGTTGTTTTGCCCTGTTTCTTACACCAACCAGCAAAGCTAGTAAATTCAGAATGGGCGCATATATGGAACTGAAGGCTCCATTCTCCTTATGTTTCTCTCAGCAGCATGTCTCAGAATAGTTTGATGAATTCTTGTTTCCAAGGGCAACATCTGACTCCTTTTCCCTTCTTGGGAAGCATGGGGGAGGGGTTGAGCCAGGGAGACAGATATTTGTCTGCAGGAGTACGAAGGTTATTAAAAGTTGCAAATTTCAATTTGTATAATCCCAGCGCCTAATCTTGTTGCCTTTTGAAGCGTAGGGTAAAAAAGATGCAGGCACCTAATAGTCTTTACAATGTGTAGCTCATTACAATCTTCTTTTATGCATACCTTTTAAAAAGAAAAATAAAGGAAACCTTTAGTTCTGTCTCCAAGCTGTGCATAGTGGTCTCCTAGATTAGGCACCTAAGAGCCAGAATCATTGTTCTGCTTTTTCATTTGTGTTGTCTTCAGGTTTTTTTCCCCCAGTGAACATTCAGCAGCATATTTCTATCTAGCCTTGGACGTTTTTTCTCACATGTCAATTGTAAAACAATTAAGTCTATAGATGTTAAAGTGACAGTATCATAATGATTATAATTTTATTTCAAGTGTTCTATTTTCACACTATTTCTTGCTTTAAAAAAAAAGCTATTCGTTTTTGAATGGTAAAGAGAGTCATTAAGCGATAATTCAGTCTCATGTGAAGAGGCTCAAAAAATGAATTGTCATTGAATCCAGTTACTGTTTTTTTGTTTTTTTCCTGCAGTACGCAGGCCTCTCACTGTTGTGGCCTCTCCCGTTGCGGAGCACAGGCTCCGGACGCGCAGACTCAGTGGCCATGGCTCACAGGCCCAGCCGCTCCGTGGCATGTGGGATCTTCCCGAACCGGGGCACGGACCCGTGTCCCCTGCATCGGCAGGCGGACTCTCAACCACTACGCCACCAGGGAAGCCCCCAGTTACTATTTTAATGCAGCCCTTATTTAAGCAACAGTGCTGTTTAAAATATTTTAAAAGATATGAGAGTAGGATTGTGCATATATATATATATATATATATATATATATATATATATATATATATATATATAGTCTCACCAGATTCTTCACTGCACTAGACCACAAATGGTTATTTTTGTTTAGCTTTCTGGATAGCATGCATAAAATCACTCTCAGGGGTGCTTAGTAAAATTACTGATTAGTTATGTCTTGTTTTTATTCCAGCAATGGGGAGTAAAAAGTTAAATGGGGAGAAATGTATCAGTCAATCAAGAGAGAGTTTTTTGGTATTTAAAAAATAGTGTGACTTGTCACAGTGGTATCTATATTTTATTTTTAGATTCACTATGTTTACAAATTAATGAGACTTACGCAAAGAATTTCTTCTTGAAGTATAATTCATTCTTTCAAACTGTTTTTGGTCCAAGCCTGACTGGGTTTCTGCCTTCCCTCAACCTGTTGAACCCTTTACCTGTTGTGGAAAACTGATATCCCAAAACCAAGGACTTTCCCTATGTCCTCATAAGCTCTCCACCACATTCCCAGAACTGTGCTCTCACGCTGACTCCGTTCACTGAAACTGCATCCCCTCAGCAGTGATGTCCCACTTCAGAGGGTCCTCAGAGTGTCTCACACCTCATCTCCCGGCCTGGGCTGGCATTTCCTCTGCTCGCAGGGCTGACAGTCATTGGACCCAGTTTCTCTTTCCTCTTCAACCCTTTTGTCTCTGCCTTCAAGGTTCCAACACATTGTTCCTCCTAACCTTATGAAGATGTCTTGGATCTGTGATTTCTCATAATTCCCACACATTTCCTTCTGGGTGGCTGGCCCTGGGACTGAGATACACACCTCCTCACCAGGCAACCTTTGGAACGGCTACTACCTTCTAGTACTCCTTCCCTCACCCATTGCAGCCCCTTCCCCACTCACAGGTCTTCTGAGATTGTCAAGCCACTGGTTCTCCTGCACTGGGCCCGTCTGCCCACATACCCATTTTCTGTACACGACTATTATAAATTGGCTCTGTAAGCCACTTCCCCCACTCAAAAATATGTCATCATTGTGCTAAAAAAAAATGTATCTTCTTTGACAGAAGTATCACTTGTATATTATACTCAAAGGTGCTTCAAGGTGTGAATAGAGGATTCAGCGTTACCCACTTACTTATACAGTGATAAAATGAAGTTGGAGAATGCAGTGTGAAGTATTCTTTTCAGGCATCAGTAGGCAGGGTGAAATTCACATAGTGAAGGAGGTCAGTGGTTGGCATGGCATTTATGTGTGTTCTTTGCAACTCTCCGAGGGTGTAGGCCCTGGCACCGCAGCCCACCAGCTCCATCCCCTTGATAGTAGAGTCTGGCCTCTGACCGTGTTTACTCATGGGCATCAGGTACTGGGTTCCCCACTCCAATTACTGTACTCTGTAGCCCTAAATTAACGTTTAAACTGACCTTTGAGGATTCTTTTCTTTTTACTCGGAGGCTGCCAACATTAACCCTTAAATGCAGCATAGGTACTTCCTGAACATCTAAATTCATCACAGTACCACTTGTTTGAGGGATTTGACTATCTCTGTATCTGTGAGCTGGGGCAGCTGCTTGAGCCTGTGAGCTCCTTTTGGTCATTAAAGGTTTCATTTCAGGTGGGGAGTGTATGTGCCAGTGAACCTGTAATTGGTTCATTATTATTAAATCAGTTTATAAAGAAATATTCAAAGGCTTGATGCCCCCAGGATGCTCCAGGGCATGTTTACAAATTAAACAGCTTTTAAAAAAACTATAAAGTTTAAAAATGTACCAGCAATATTTAAAACACCCATGAGGGAAATGGCAACATAAAAAGATGGTTTTTGCTTGTGTCTGAAAATCTGCCTACAATAGACTGAACCTTCCAAAATTGTAGGATTTTTCTTCCCCTAATTTCATACTCCCTGGGTATATTTTACAGGGATATGTTAAGACACTTGAGGTTAAGAGTAAGGCTTGAGATGTATGGTGTTAATAGAGCTTGAAAGTGAATGGCAAGAAGACTGTATATATGTGTACCAATGAGGATCTTCTTTCTCACCAAGTAAGTTCCTGGCAGATATTGGGCACTCAATAAGAAATTGAGGGGTGGATGAATGAAAAAACTAAAAGAAAAGATTCGTGATTATATCATTTACCCCAGAGCAACAAAACAGGAAGAAAGTAATCAACTCAATCAATTGTTATTTTAGTTTTTTCAAGCCAGATAGCTTAGTTTATACATATTTTTCCTTGCCACTAAGTTAACTGAGTTGAGATTTGAGGGAACTGATGGACATGAATTCGAATATTTTTAATGGGACACTCAAGCCAAGTAAAGAAAGTGAATGTATACTGAGTGTTATACAGAGACAAGTAGGTTTATGTCTGTGTCTCTCTTTTCATTCATTCATGTTTCTCTGACTGGGGTTTAACAAGGCCACACACCTTTAATAACTGGGTTAGAATTACTGAATTCATTGGTGTGGAAATAGGCTTATCATAAGGGCTAGTCTTTAATCTGCAACAGATTATCTGCCATGCTTTTATTATCAGTTTATAGCATGTGAAGTGTTTAATACTGTGTAGCAAATTCCTTATCAACTACAGAGATCTCTCAAAATTTGTGTCAATATTGTGCAATATTGTGTTGTATAAGAATTGTCTGTGCTGGCTTTATCATGAATTCAGAAGGATAGTTGAGTTGAGGATTAGCTCCATCTCTTGGTGGTGCATTGCATCATATTAATTCTGTTTATTGTCTAAATGTCATAGTTTATTAAGCACTTTCACATGTTATCTCATTCAATCCTATGTTGACCCTATGATGTAAACAACATCATCTTTGTTTTACAGGTGATGAAACTGAGCCTCAGTATATTTGTGTTTTTCATAAATGCTCAAATGTGTTAAGTTTCAGAAACAGGTCTTTTGACATAAAGTCTTGTCTCCTTTTCATTGTGTCATATGCACATCTATGGGCATGTACCAATTAGCGGTAGAAAAAAGCATCAGGATTTCCCTGTCCTTTCAGTTGACTTCACCCTGATAATGCATCCTCAATGCATGCAGTAGCTGGAAAATAACGTGACATGGTGTGACCCAGCTAGGGTCACTTCTACTCCCTGTTGCCAATGGGATACAGCAGGGTTTTCTTCTATTGACCAAATTGGTTTTCTCTGATTTTCCAGTGTTGTTCTGACCATATAAGCATAATATTTCACTGACCACATTACCTTTTATACCCAGAAAGTCGTCATAAATAAATATGCATCACTAATATCATACTTAGAACTCTCACCCGTCAGTCTAGCCTCAAATGATACTCTGATGCTATCAATGATTAGATGAATGAGTATTATCTTTTGGTTCAGAGACCACTGAAGGCAAGTATAGGAAGCTATTTCTAATTGTTCCTGTATTTTGCTCAAGTGTGAGGAGACCAGGAATAGGTTCCATTTTCCCTGCAGCATCTTTGGCATAGGTGACGTTAATTGTTTTTCTTGTCCTGTCGGACATTCTTCCTATATAAAAAGCTTTGTATATTCCAGATATGGGGGTGGTGTATTTAAAGAGTGTCTTGAGGTAAAATTTCATGTGAATAGTTTACTAAATATTTTCATTTCTAAATAAAACCACATTCTGGGATTTTAAATAAATAGTACCTTGAAGCAATCACTTACAAACTTGAAATGTGTGTTCTTTGGCTGAGATTATTTTATTTTTATGTGAGCCTGTGTACACATGCACTTTCACATGCCACACACGTGTGTGTGTATTTCTGTTGAGTTCAGAATTACAGACAAAAAAACCATCACTTTGTTTTTCTGAAAAGAGATTTATAAAAACTATTTGTGCTATAGAAATCTGTGACTTGGATACTAGACACAGTGATTAATTTTTTTTTTAATTTATTTATTTATTTTTGGCTGTGTTGGGTCTTCGTTTCTGTGCGAGGGCTTTCTCTAGTTGTGGCGAGCGGGGGCCACTCTCCATCGCGGTGCGCGGGCCTCTCACTATCGTGGCCTCTCGTTGCGGAGCACAGGCTCTAGACGTGCAGGCTCAGTAGCTGTGGCTCACGGGCCCAGTTGCTCCGCGACATGTGGGATCTTCCCAGATCAGGGCTCGAACCCGTGTCCCCTGCACTGGCAGAAAGATTCTCAACCACTGCACCACTAGGGAAGCCCCACAGTGATTAATTTTTATTGCCTCTCCCACATGTAGGAATGTTGGAGGATTCTACTTTATGGTTTTTTTTTTTAAGTTTTCAAACTTTTAATTTAAAAATTTTATTATTATTATTTTTAGGTATAGTTGATTTACAATGTTGTGTTGGTTTCAGGCGTACAGCAAAGTGATTCAGTTATACATACATACATATATATATATTCTTTTTCAGATTCTTTTTCCTTACACGTTATTACAAAATATTGAGTATAGTTCCCTATGCTATACAGTAGGTCCTTGTTGGTTATCTATTTTATATATAGTAGTGTGTATATGAGGATTCTACTTTAAAATATTTCTTTTTGGTGGATCTGTAAGTGACATACATACTAGAGATAAAAGAGACTCTCTCATCAACTCACTTGTTTTACAGATGAGAAGCCAAATGACTGGTCCAGTGTCGGCTACATACTCTTGCTGTTCTTTGTATTGACTTTTCAAAGATCAGCTCAAATTGGGGGCCAATTCTCGAGGTGGAAAAGGCATCACAGTATACTAACCTCATCTCTTTTCCTATCTTTGTTTTCTCTTCATCTTGACACACAATTTACCTTTTAAAAAATCGCCTTGTGTTATAAGACTGAACCAACTCAGGTCACTTGTATTTGTCCTCACAAATACCTGGAACTTAAATGTGGCATGCCTCAGAACAGGTTCCCTTGTGATTCCTCCATGTCTATGTGTTTATCGCTGTCTACGGGAAAGAGACATCCTTGGTTGCAAGGGCTCCTGCTTTTGATGCTTGGCAGTATGTACTTTTTTGAAAAAAAAAAATGTATTAAAGTTGGTTATCAGCACTTTTTTGTTCTTTCAATTTTCTATTTAAAAATAATTTCAAACTTATAGAAAAGTTACAAGAATAAGAATAGTAAAGAACACCCATATGATTTGCTCATTTCTTAAGTAAATTACTTCGTTTGCTTTATCATACGTTCTGTCTCTGTCTCACTATCTAGATATCTATCTATAAATATCTGTAGATATATGTAATAGCAGAATAGATATCTAAACAGAGAGAGAGAGAGAGAGCGCACGCACACATGTGTGCTTTTTTTTTCCTGAGCCATTTGAGGGTAAGTTGTATACATCATGTTTTTTTTTTAAACCCTTGAAAAAACCCCTCATAACTGTTCTTTTCCACGGAAATCTTTAGTAAAAGGTAAAAGATTTATACAATCTGAAGAGAAACCAGAGTATTATCAAAGCACAAATTTTTTGCTAAAGGTGAAAATAAGAGCATTTGTCAGTCTTCCAGCTTCATAAAATTTTAAATGAACAATGAAAGAATATGTGTTATTATCATATCTACTAAGCTGAATATTCTTTTTAAAATCTGTCAGTTTTTTTTTTTCTGACAGTATATGAACCTGGGACCACATCAGATTTGATTCTATTGAAATATATTTCTTAGAGGAAAAAATAGCCTTTGTGTCTTTTATAAGTTTGTAGTCAGCTATAATGGTTAATGTACAACCTCCCTTGAAAAATCTGTTTTACAAGCAAAGTGTTGACACAGTTTTAATTACAGCACTCAAGTGAGCACTGTTATAATTTTTAATATTCCTCCATTGTACCATTTTCACTGTTCTGGTAGAGCAACATACCCTGATCTTATGTTCCTAGTTTCTGGTGTCTTTAGATAGGAATGTTGCCCTTTTGAACAGAAATCTTTCATTTGGTCTCAAAGAAGAGAACAGGGCTATAAAATTTTGTGCACTTATTTATTAATATGAACTTTCCTCTCTATGTCAGTCATTATTCTGGTTTAATATGTCACTATTTAGAGCTTTAACATGACTCATGTTAAAGAAATGAGATTCTATGTATCAGTAGTTTAACATGGCAAGTCTCAACACCTGTTCACATACAGGAGGGAAACTTTCCACATTTATCATCTAAAGAAACTTTATAATATTAAAAGGGTATCTTGCTAAAGTTTTATGTTTACGTTTATTTGAATTTAAGGCATTATAAAATAATATACGAGATAATGTACTTGAATGCAATATATAATAGTCAGTGCAACTTCCCTTTGAGGACATGGATTAGAAGATGGTGAGCATCCTTGATCCTCTGTTTGGAAAGGAAAAATTCTGTCTGTGCATTGTATTCATTCTATTAACGCTTTCGCTCATGGCTCCCCACTCTTTGTTGCTCAAGTGCTCTTTAACATCCCAGGCTCTTTGGTGGAGCTTCAGGAATGCCAGGTGGTTGCATATTTGTTCCTGTGCCCTTCCTTTGTTCCTTTCTGAATTTGCAGAACCGTGGAATTTGTGCTGCCTTTTGGGCACTGAGGGGAGACTGGTGCCCTGGCTTATCTTAGTGGGATGACAGGACTGGCAAGGATATAGACACTTGTGCCTTCACAGCATGGGCTCCTGCAAAAGGCAGGGCTCAGTTTGCCCCTTCAGCAAAGCTGTCTGCAACCAGGTTTTAAAATAGGAGAATAATTATAGCTGCCCCGGGCCAAGGGGGCAGAATCAGACTGGGGGCAAAAATACCGGTTCTTGCTCATTCAGCTCTGGCTGAGGAATTCTGTGATGAGAATATCCTCTTCAGTGAAAAAGAATTCTTGTGAACCAAGAGAAAGAAATAGTTACTGCTTTTCAACAGTGTTGTAAGAGCTTTATCTTTTGTCAGCGTTAGTTAAACACATTTGATCACTCATCTGATGAGAACTGCTTTTGTAAAGGGCATTTTTAATATATATTTGCAAGATATAAAGGCAGTTTTGTGGAAGAGTGCATTAATGTGTATTCTTGGATTTGAGATGACTTCATAATTCATATATTTTCCAGGAAATATGTGAGTGTAAAATTTCTTATTGTTTTGGCATTGCTTCAGGGTCACGTTGGGTAGTACACAGACGTATGGACATACATAAGCAGAGGTAGATTTTAAAGCAGTAGCTTCTATCTGGGTGTGTTTGAGCAAGAACAGTAGAGGAATTTGGATCATAACTTGAGGGCTTATAATGTTATTAATGTAACATTCGTTCATATAATTGACATATTTCTGAAATACATATGAGCAGATTATATATTTTAATTGAATTAGAGAAAATTTTGCATAATTTAAAATTATATACTTTTATATTTAGTATTATATATTATATATTCTATTCACAGAATAGCAATCAGTGGGGATACACTGAGAACACTAAAAGGAAGAGATTATTTTCCATATATATATATATTTTTTTAATTTTTATTTATTTATTATTTATTTTATTTTTGGCTGTGTTGGGTCTTCGTTTCTGTGCGAGGGCTTTCTCTAGTTGCAGCGAGCAGGGGCCACTCTTCATCACGGTCCATATATTTTTGAGCCAGGTTTAGTTAACAAGGAATAACCTAGAGTTAAAATACATATTCCAATAAAAAGTGAAACAATAATTCAATACTCAAAGGAAGCCCTTTCCCCTAAAGACTTATTCTCTACTTACAAACTCTTTAATCCATACAATTAAATGCATGGTTTTTCTGCAAAAGTAATCCATAAATGAGACTCATTGAAAAATATTGTCACCTATCTAGAAGCAAAGTATACATTTTTAAAAATCAGACTTTAGTTTTCTAATTTAGAAAATGGACAATATGGACATTAAGTTTGGTTTTGAGTGCATTTGGTTTTGAGTGCTTGGATTCTACCTTAAAATAATTATTGATGGAAAAATAATGATATGATATAATAATGATGTGATATAATAGAAGAACACATTATATAACTTAAAAACTGGATTTCTGGTTCCAGCTTTTCCATTAATCAGCTGCATGACTTGCAGTAAGTCAAATAGCTTGTCTGGATTTTATTTCTACTAGTAAAATTGGGAAGCTTGAACCAAAAGTACTCTAAAGTTTCTTCTTGCTCTAATACTTTATATTTGAGGGATTAACAGATTACTATGTTCATTGAATTGCCAAGAATGTCAAATAGAGGTGACCAGCACCAGTTATGGAGGGAGTAAAACAAGGGCCTTATATAAGTAAGTCCAGTACATTGCATGCTGCCGTGGGGAGTTTTGTGAGCTTATAAGGGCTTTATAGGAAAGCCACAAAGATGAGATAATAAAATAGGAAATTGAAGACTGTGATAGATAGATAAATAAATATATTAAGGAACTGATGTTGTTGGTTCAAGAGAAATATGACAAATAGCCTAAGAATAGTTATAAAGGATTTTCCATTCTGCAACAATTATGTTTAGCCTACTACGTGCCAGACACTGTTCTTATCAAGAATCTGAGGATGAGATGAGTTGATGTTGGAATAAGCTGTAGCCAATGCTCCTTTTAGGAGGGCACAATTCTCCATCAGGGTAAGATGTACTAGACTGGGTTAGGTAGGGTGCTGGGGAGATCTCCTATAGTCTTTGGAGATGACAGTCCCTGTGTTTCAGATGGTTTAGGAAACATCTTGCCTAATTGCCCTGTTTCCTAAGTACTCTTTGATCTGCCCTCCCAAACTGAATCCTTGATTTCTTTTCCACTGTTGCTGGCTTTGTTACCTAAAGAGTCTGAGATAAAACTTTCACTATAGGGCTTCCCTGGTGGCGCAGTAGTTGAGAGTCCGCCTGCCGATGCAGGGGACACGGGTTCGTGCCCCGGTCCGGGAAGATCCCACATGCTGCGGAGCGGCTGGGCCCGTGAGCCGTGGCCGCTGAGCCTGCGCGTCCAGAGCCTGTGCTCCGCAACGGGAGAGGCCACAACAGTGAGAGGCCCACGTACCGCAAAAAAAAAAACCCAAAAACATTCACTATATGCTCCATTCCACCCCCACAATCAATTAAAGTATTATAGAGTTTAGGGTGATGGGGATGTCAGTGTGCCAGAATAAGTAAGATAGAATAGGATATTAGCCTTCCCTGGGTTATTTTTTCTAAGTGTAGTATCATTAAAAGCCCAAAGTTCCCAGAATAAACATTTTCAAACATTAAGCCCCCAAAAAGCTAGCTGTGGTCTTTGTGTTCCATGATGCCCTGATGATGAATCAGTCTTCTGTTTATTGTAGTTTCTAAACCTCTTAAAATGGGCTCCAGGGTTGCCTCTACCACCTTGCCCTTAATTCAGCATGGCAATGAATAGTGCTCTGGAGAGGTTCACGGTGTAGAAGTGTTTTTGAGGTAGCCCATTGTTTTGGATTTTCTGTGACATTTCTTCCATTATTTGGATAAGTAAGAGTTATCCATGATTTCAGTGATTTTTCTCTTTTATATTTTCACCAAAGTAAAAACTGAGTACAGTAACACTTTTACTTTTGTTTATGTATTATTGCAGAAGCAAAACTGCAGAGTTTTTATATGACTTGCTTTTATGCTATCAGAATCAGCCATGGATTTATAGAGCCAAGCTCTCAAAATATGCTGTCTGGGCTTCCCTGGTGGCACAGTGGTTGAGAGTCCGCCTGCCGATGCAGGGGACACGGGTTCGTGCCCCGGTCCGGGAAGATCCCACATGCCGCGGAGCGGCTGGGCCCGTGAGCCGTGGCCGCTGAGCCTGCGCGTCCGGAGCCTGTGCTCCGCAACGGGAGAGGCCACAACAGTGAGAGGCCCGCGTACCGCAAAAAAAAAAAAAAAAAAATGCTGTCTTACCCATAGTAAGAGCTTACCCATATCTTACTACAAAGGAAATATGCTGTCTTACCTATGGTATTAGCTACACATGCCCTATATCTTTACTAAAGCATCCTACTTAAACTTCATTTAATTTAAGCCTTTTAAAATTTGAAACAGCAGACTTCGTTTACTCTTATAAAGCAGCAATTTACAGTCTCATAAGTGGGAATCTGTCTAAAACCTTCCTACTCAAAACGTGGTCCATGGACTAGCGGCTTATGCATCACCTGGGAGACGTTAGAAATGCAGGCTTGCAGTCCTCCTCCCCCTCCCTATTGAATCAAAATCTGCATTTTGCCCAGGAAAACCAGGTAATTCATGCACATGTTAGGTTTGAGAAGCACTGGGTTTAAATCTGTAAATAACACCATATCCAGGTGAGATTGGTTCAAAGTTGGCAGAATTGTAAATTATATTTACCTTTGATCTGGAGAAAAGGTAAACCCAACAAGTATGAATGACTTGTGTAGTCTGAAAATATTTATAAATAATAAATGTGTGAAAATTATATGAAAAATGTGAGAAGTTAGACATACTGGCGATAAATAAGATAAACATTATCCCAGAAAGTGCAAATTAAATGTATGTTCACAAAGTAGTTTGTAATACATAGTATTTGGGGAAATTGAACATGGAAACCATCATGATATTGTGACGTAAGGGGTGATAAGTAGACAGAAAGCCAGAAATGAATCAGAGATAGGTCACAGTGGTCACTGTTCCACTGCTAGTTTGATTCCTTAGAAATTTTCTTAGAGGCAGAGTCTAGTTGTGGCTTGTATATCTTTTACACAGTAAGTGACACTGTTTGCTAGAAAGATAAAGGTAAATCAGAGAGTGTTAAGAGATGGGCTAGAAGATTGATTAGGGCATAGGAAGAACTGATTTATGAGGAAGGAGAAAAGTAATTAAATGGGCAGCACTGTGCTATAAAAAGAGGCTATAGAGACATGAATGTTTATTTGCTGTTTCTCCAGTGTTGTTTTCCTGTAGTATCCATATGCAAGATGCAGAAACATTAGGATATCAGGATGCTAAGAAATTCGTTACAAAACAAAGCAGTACCATCTGGAATTACTCAAATTAGGAGCAATATGAAAGATTAAGTTTCAGAAAATTTTACCTTGTGCATAAGGAGTAACCTTGAGTTATCCCTGAAAACTTTTGAAAACTCTATGGGCAAAGAATGGAAAATCATTTATTAAGTTGTAGAATTCTAATTGGAACCCATCTCTTGAAACTTCTAAAATTAGGGTGGAGAAAAACCAGGATGTTGCCTGTGGGAAAACTCTCCACTTCCAGCAGAGACTTGGTGATTGATGAGTGACATTTTTCTTCTGCACTATCTTTGATTATTACTGTGTTACCATACACAGGTAATTTTTTTTTCATCAGGTTAGTATCTTATTTAAATAAAAAATACTAGTTTCTAGAAAAACAGCCATAGAGTGTCACTCATCTGCCCTACATTGTGTCTGCCTCCGTGGCATCCATAGGCTACCTGGTAACCAGTGACATTCTTTTTCCATTTCTCTTCACTCATTATTCATTTAGAGATGCAATTCAGTATATATTGGAAGCAGATTCACTTGCTACATTCTCTTCATCTGGAAAACTAAAATATGCCCAAAATATGCCTTGCCTTTTAGAGCCATTTGTCAAATGGATATAGAAACTCTGAAAGCCTGAAATCATCTAATGCTTCAGACGGTTTAGTGATCCTTTTCACAAGGATGAAAACCCAGCTCACGTTTGTCAAGGAGTAATGGTCTGAGGGCACTACATTTCTTTCTGTCTTCTCTGTAGACATTTTTCCCAGTGCAATGAATCAGCTGAAAAAGGAAGTCCAGAACCCCAATTCCACTGGTCAGAAAGCAAGTAAAACACAGCAGAATTATTCAGTATTTTCTTTACTTTTTTTATGCTAATTGCTTCAGGTCCACATTTATATTGCTTAGGAGATCTAGTTTAATATAGGTACTGCTAAGAATAAATTCTATCAAATATGTTGACTGGAGATATTAGATATACCTCTCTATGCTGATGTGTGGAAAACTTTGCCAAACTTAAGTCAATTAATTAAATTACTTCAGGTGCTCCATAACATGAATTGTATTTTTGTTGATATTATTTTCTAAACTACTATTCAATTTTGTTATTTATGACTTAATGCACCTGCTTTAGTTTTAAGACATTCTATTTGTCTATAGCCGAAAGTTCTTACCCCTTTCCTTCTTGAAAGAGATCTAGACCTAATCAAAAAGCTTAGGATTACATTCTGCTCTTGTGTCCATAATACAAAGATAATCTCCTCTGTGTCCTGTTTTTATGAAAATGGCTCTAACAAATTGCCCGTATCTTACACATACAAACAACAACTGTTTTCAAGATGAAAACTAGTTGAGAAAAAATAAAATAAATTGATAGGTTGCAATCTTTCTTTTTCTTCTCTTGCTTCCTGATATACCTACAAAAGTTGCAGGGGGGGAAAAGAAGTCCTTTTTCTTTCTAAATCTTGCTACTAGTGTCGTATTGATTTTCTCTCAAGTGCATCCTGTGGTCTCAGATGATCACATATTTTCTCACATTACTCATATTGATACAGCACCTTGACTCACAGGTTGACATATGTTGCTTGAACTGATGACATGGCTCACCTTTGACATATCCTGGTGGTGGGGCGAACCAAGCCTCTTATGCATGAAACCTAAGGAAACAGGCTGTTTCACAACCGTATTCTCATTCTTTGAAAAGTAACTGTTGTTCACCTCAAGTGATCCTTTAAGTCTTATCCGTGTTGCTTAACATTGTTCTAATCTCTCCAACAGTGTTTTGAGTTCTTTTGTGTCTCTGCTGATAAGAAAAGGAAAAAAAAATCCCTCAACTGGGTATAACAAAGTTTGAGTGTTCCATGGTTCGTAAGAAAAAATAAAAGTGTTAAGAGTCTGAAGGGATACATGGCAGCCGGCCTCTGTGCCACGTTGCTTTGGCTTCTTCTTACCTTCGTGCTCTCTCCACCTCCCTGCCTCTGTTTCAGCTAGCTGTGAGGTGGCTGGAACACAGCTGCCATTACCAGTACATGGATGAGCTCCTGCAGTACATCCGCTTTGGCCTGATGGACGTGGACACCCTCCATACAGTTGCCCTGTCCCACCCCCTCGTCCAGGCAAGTGAAACCGCAACAGCTCTTGTCAACGAGGCCCTGGAGTACCACCAGAGCATCTACGCACAGCCCGTGTGGCAGACTCGCAGGACCAAACCGCGCTTCCAGTCAGATACTCTGTACATCATCGGTGGGAAGAAGCGTGAGGTCTGTAGAGTCAAGGAACTTCGGTACTTCAATCCCGTGGATCAGGAGAATGCCCTCATAGCTGCCATTGCCAACTGGAGTGAGCTGGCTCCCATGCCCGTGGGAAGGAGCCACCATTGTGTGGCAGTCATGGGGGACTTCCTGTTTGTAGCAGGAGGGGAAGTCGAGCACGCCAGCGGCCGGACGTGTGCCGTGAGGACTGCCTGTCGCTATGACCCCCGCAGTAATTCCTGGGCAGAGATAGCACCCATGAAGAACTGCCGGGAGCATTTCGTTCTGGGAGCCATGGATGAGTACCTCTATGCAGCTGGGGGCAGAAATGAACTGCGCCAGGTTCTGCCGACCGTTGAGCGATATTGCCCCAAGAAGAACAAGTGGACTTTCGTCCAGCCCTTTGACCGGTCCCTCTCCTGTCACGCTGGCTACGTGGCTGACGGTCTTCTTTGGATATCAGGTAGAACATGCCTCATACGTTGGATTTATTACAAAACACTTTCACTGTGGCATAAATTGACAAGTCAGGCTTTGGTAGTGGTGGCCACGTGTATCTGAACGATTCGGCCAAGGGTGCCATTTAAGCTAATTAACAGTCATTTACTGAGCACCATTCTGTAGAGAGCAGTGTATGGGGGAGTAATTGACCTTTCTGTGGCTTTCTGAGTGATGAGTGGAGTAAAATTTCAAGATGGAAATGAATGGCCAATCACATCTCTTTTTCTACCAAACCTTCTATTGTTTAGATTGTCAGTTTTTGATATTCATGGACTGTATTGCACACCTTGTGGTTTATCCAGGTCCTTGGCTTTTCCTTTCACCCTGGGCTGCCTGACTAGGAGCCAGTCTTTCAAAGACAGGGCAGGCGAAGTAAAAGCCCAGTTAATCCATTTGGATGAGTAAAGCAATGGGAATAGATCCAGGTAGGAGCCATGCTGTGCATTGAGGGAAGGGATTTAAGTTATTGGCTAAAATAATGTTTTTCTGTTATCTGCGAATTGTAGTTACTCATGCCATCCCAATCCTTTATTCCTGTTTACTCTCCCATTCTTCCTGATTATTTGGGGGTTCTGATTATTTTCGTTTACTTGTTTTTGTCTTTGGTTTTGTTTGAAGCCTTTTGATTATGAAAAAAGGAGAGAGACTAGTATAATGAATCCCATGTGCCCATAACCCAGCTTCAGCAGTTACCTACTCGTTGCCAATCTTGTTTCATGCTTCTTCCAACCCCTCATAGCTGACTTTTCACTGGCACAGAGGATCCTGTGAGGCATGTGTTATTGACATCACATTATCACCTTGTGTTTCCAATCCTATTATTGGAAAGTCCTCAAATGTCCTCCTTTGAAAGGTTTGCCTATTAGGGAAGAAAGTTGCATCTTCTCTCAGCTGGAGGATACTCATTTTGTGACCCAGATGGATCTCGCTGCATTTCCATGTGAAGGACAAAGAGGAATAGAAAAATCAAACAACTTAATTACCAAGAGTAACTTTGAGATGTTTGTACTCAGACGAAACAATCACTTTTAAGTATACTTATGAAGACTTCTAAGCTTCCTTGAATAATCTTCTCTAGTTTAACATCTGCTCTGACAAAATTCCCCCTTGCACTTAAAGTAAATTCACTGGACTCTGCCCATGTTTCCTTCTGCTCTCCTCAATAACCAGGGATACAGCTGTAGTCTTGGCTGCTCTGGGCAGTGCCTCAATTATTGGCAATTCACTGATTTTTATTGAAGAAACCTAGCTCATATCTGGGTTTAAGTGCTCAGTAATTAATGAATGAAGTTAAGGTTGGGACCAAGAAAGAGGATAAGTGAGGTGTATCCAACAATTGCTGGTCCTGTATACCAAATACACATTAGATATGAGTGTGTATGTTAATATATGTAGATATATTTAGATAAAGACCTCATTTATCTGGTGACTTATTCCTTTTTCTTTAAGTATATATTTCAGTATTTAAGAAAAAAGCCACCAGGACTGTATCCTGTTAGATTTGTTGAAGAAACCTTTTTTTTTTTTTTTTTTTTTTAACATCTTTATTGGGGTATAATTACTTTACAATGGTGTGTTAGTTTCTGCTTTATAACAAAGTGAATCAGTTATACATATACATATGTTCCCATATCTCTTCCCTCTTGCGTCTCCCTCCCTCCCACCCTCCCTATCCCACCCCTCCAGGCTGTCACAGAGCACCGAGCCAATATCCCTGTGCCATGCGGCTGCTTCCCACTAGCTATCTACCTTACTACGTTTGTTAGTGTGTATATGTCCATGACTCTCTCTCGCCCCGTCACAGCTCACCCTTCCCCCTCCCCATAACCTCAAGTCCGTTCTCTAGGAGGTCTGCGTCTTTATTCCTGCCTTACCCCTAGGTTCTGTTGAAGAAACCTTAAACTTGGCTGCAAATAAATCCTTGCTATTAGAAGGAACAGATCTGTACTTGACTTAGATAACAAAACAGTGATGGATTTATGAAATCAGTATAATTTATATTTTATTCCAACTTACATCCCTTCCTTTGACTCATTTAGTTTTCATATATTGCTAAGGTACTGCACTCCTAAATTTTGCATTGCATTTTCTAAATTTTGTATATGTTTCTCATAATTAGTTTAATAATTATTCCTTACTTACTTTTATTTTTGGGCTATAAAACCAGCTTTTAAAAAAAGTGCTGGAGTTTCCCTTGCATAGACTTCAAAATACGACTACTTAATACCTTCTTTAGTGAGGCCTAAAGAAAGCACTGAAACTTATGTTAGCCTGGCTAGATCTATCAACCTGGTATCAAGCTGACTTCTCTTTCCATATGGGTCTGTATGTTTCCTTTTCCATTGTATTAAGGGTATCAACTTATTACAGTCCATACTGCTATATCACTTTGTTTTTCCCCTACTATGAAAGGAAATACATTTCCTTTGTTCTTCTTTTGCACTAATATATGCTGCCTGTGTTAACCATACTTAATGAAAACAATCACAATTTTCTCAGGTTTGTTTCTCCCTACTGTGTACTTGAGATGAAAAACTCACTTCCCTGTGTACAGTACAATACCTTTAATTGGAAAGAAGAGGAAATCACCAGTGACATTTCTAATACCTTCAGTCGTCTGCCTCTTTCCTCAGGCTCAGCTTACAATAAATCAATTGTGAATCTAACCAGGGATAGGGAGGGGTTGCTATGGGCTCCTTAAAAAAAAAAGACAGGTATATTTCACCCTGACTATCTCTGATTTAGAAGTGTTACCCTGATTTTTTTTTGGAGCAGAAGAAAATGTTTGAGGCTATTCCTTATTCTTTACCAAATAATTAAATATTTCCAGTTTAATTGATGGGGGATTGGGTCATTGGCATCCTTCTGGTATTTTGTAAGCTTTGCCTGAGGTGAAGGTAGTAAGGATTATAGGATGTGGATTTGGGGAGCTTATTTCTGTTCCACAGAACACAAAATGAATGTTTCTTTAGGGACTCGATATTTCCAGTGTGCTCCCTCTCTATACATACCCTCTCCCCCTCACTGTCCATTTTAGGGTCAGGATACCTGGAAACCTGTCCGTGGTTTTAAAAAGGAGACAGGCAAAGATGAATTCAGAAAACTGGGCTGTATAGATATGCCCATTAGCATGTAATTTAAGATGTTAGAGATAGTCAGACTTTACAGGCTCCTCTAGCATTTGACATCGTGACCCAATTCGCAAATGCTCCACATCGTTTCTACTTGAAATTCACAATACTGAAGTAAAATAAGCATTAAATATCCTGCCGTTGTGCTTTGAAAGGTATGCTCTCCATTGTAAGATATTGTTTGTGAACTACTAAAAAGATCCTTTTTTTGTGAGTGAAAATGAATCCTGAGCTCATCTTGCAGAATAACTTACCTTTTCATTTTTGTCAAATGGCAGCAGGATAATGGGAAACTAACTACAAAATCAGTGCTTTAAAACTTCAATAATAAGACAAATGGTACTGCATTTCCTCAAAAGTGGCACTTAGTGTTTTCTTGATTCTCTTGGTGAATGGTACATTTTTATTAAAGTCAGTGCTGGTTCATAGATAAATAAGAATAATTCAGCAAACACACTTCCTGCCCTCTAGGAGCTGACAATCAAAGAGTTTTTCAGGGGCTTCCCTGGTGGTGCAGTGGTTGAGAGTCCGCCTGCTAATGCAGGGGACACGGGTTCGTGCCCTGGTCTGGGAAGATCCCACATGCCGCGGAGCAGCTGGACCCGTGAGCCATGGCCGCTGAGCCTGCGCGTCCGGAGCCTGTGCTCTGCAACGGGAGAGGCCACAACAGTGAGAGGCCTGCGTACCGCAAAAAAAAGAGGTTTTCAGGTATTTCACTAATGAAAGAACATTTGTTAGGGCTTCTTTAACTCCCTAGAAGATATATTTATTTTCATCTTGATTAAATTTAGATGAAGTTTGCGTTGCCCCATTTTAAGTAACTTTAATTTATTCAAACCTACTAAAGGGACTTTACAATTAGAACAGTATAAAGCATCATTAACATTTTAAAAATGCCATAGCTGTAACTTTACTGTGCAAATATCATTTTACTTGCATCTTAAAAAATTGTATACAACGTATTAGGAACTAATGGGGGCATGGCAGAGGCTGACTGTGGTGCTCTGAGGTCACAGATTGAGGGCACATGCAAGTGTGAAATTGGCTCCACTTTGACCAACCAGGAGATGCTCAGCAACTTTCCTCACCTCCCTGAGTCTTGTTCCAGGCTAGTGCGGGAGCCACAAAGACAGGTCCCACGCCGGGGCTTATAGTTTGTTTTTTTTTTAAATAAATTTATTTATTTATGGCTGTGTTGGGTCTTCGTTGCTGCACGTGGACTTTCTCTAATTGCAGCTAGCAGGGGCTACTCTTCGTCACGGTGCGTGGGCTTCTTGTTGTGGTGGCTTATCTTGCTGCGGAGCACGGGCTCTAGGCATGCAGGCTTCAGTAGTTGTGGCTCGCGGGCTTAGTAGTTGTGGCACATGGGCTCTAGAGCGCAGGCTCAGTAGTTGTGGCACACGGGCTTAGTTGCTCCACAACATTTGGGATCTTCCCGGATCAGGGCTTGAACCTGTGTCCCCTGCATTGGCAGGCAGATTCTTAACCACTGCGCCACCAGGGTAGTCCGGGCTCACAGTTTTTAAATGGATGACACAGTAAAGTGTGTGGTGTGTGTGGGTGTGATGATAGACAGCTTTACAAGGTACAGAAGTAGTGTGAAGCAGGAAGTAATCAGTGCGGGGGCACGAGAGGCTTCACAGAAGTTTCTGGCACCTTCAGCCTCCCTTGGCCTCAGGTCCATTGGCTGCTTCCCACTTGCCCATTTACCCCTCCCTGTGCTCAGGCTTGGGCTTCATGGTGCAGCCGTTTCAATAACTCTCTTGCCCTCTGGCAGGCACACACTGTTGGGCAAACCCAATGGTCTGCTTTGTGCCTGTACCCGGGCAGCTGAGTCCAGTGGGAGGAGGCCAGCTGACAGGGGGCTTGCCACATGTATCCACTCAGCCCCCAAACCCTATCTACATCCTGCCACTAGGGTCTCACCCACTCTCCTTCACCAGCTGTAATGCCCTCACTCTCCTCAAACTCAGAGATAGAACCTTGCCTCCTGTTTCTCAGAACAAATGGACGTGAGGAGTTTCTGGCAGCAAATCAGGTGCGATGAGAAGGCGGTGGAGAGTATGAGGACACAGAGGGGCCAGAGGTGGTGTGCAAAGGGGCAGAAGGTGGGGAAACACTAGCCAGGAGGGCGCAGAGGAGGGGGAGCTAAGGAAGGAGCTGAGAATGTGCGATGGGCAAGGCCAGAGGAGGAGGCGTGGTGTAGAAACCAAAGCCAAAGCTGAAGGGTGCGTGAGACGTGACCAGTACTGTGGGGACATCTAAGTCCAGAATGCCTCCTCTGCAGTTTCAGTCAAGGACTGCTTGGTAATTTCAGTGAAAGCGGTTTTCGGAGAGCGGAAGAAGGTGGAAGCTAGAATGCAGTGGTTGAAGGTGTGGGTGGAGACTGAGGAAGTAACAGCTGCAGGTACATAGGCCACCTTTGCACAAAGCTGGGATTTCATCTAAACTTGGCTCCCTGAACCTGAGCTTACCCAGCAACTTTCCGATTATTGTGCTCTGGGAGAGACTGTGCTGTTTCTAGGTACACACATTCTTCAGTCCGGGTGACAGCCATATTTTTCTTTTTCTTTTTAAATAATTAATTAATTTATTTCCTGGCCACGCCGCACGGCATGGGGGATCTTAGTTCCCCGACCAGGGATCGAATCCGCGCCCCCTGCGTTGGGAGTGCAGAGTCTTAATCACTGGATCACCAGGCAAGTTCCCGTATTTTTCACTATAAATTAATAAATAACATTTTGGCTTTAGGAAGAAAAAAGGAGGAAAGATGGAAGGAAAGAAAAAGAAGGAAGTTTGGCTGAGAGAAGAGAGAGTAGCTAAGGAGGAAATCCAGGGTCAGAGGAGGGAACTTTTTTTGAGGATGTGAGCGCATTAAGCACATCTATAGCTAAGGGGAAGGAGAGAGTGAATTTGAAGTGGAGTAGGGGCGTCCTCTGGTTGGTAAATGCTGAGAGCAGCTCCTAGGTACCAGGAATGGGGATAAGTCTGGGGCACAACAATATTGACCACAGACACAGGGTCCCGAAGAGGCCAGAGGGAGTTTGGGAGGGGTTCAGTCTTGGACAGGAAGAGGAGAGACCCCTTCAGCTCCAGGGAAGGAGGCAATGCTGGATGTGGACCTAGGTAAGCTCAGAGAGGAGGGGCAGGGACCTGCAGAGGGTCCTTGCCATGGAGTCAAGGGAGGGGCAGGGTTGTCTGTGGAGATCGTGCCGTGTCAGGACCAGATAGAGGGCCTGAGGAGCTGCTGAGAGAAAACAGAGGGAACTGACATGTTTAAAAAAATTGTGTCAGAGCCTACACTAAGTTGGAAACCACGAAATTATGGTATCCCAGTTTGCAAATTTCTGTTCTGTTTTTTGGTGGTGCTCAGCAGAGAACTGGAGAGGGAAAATCCTTGGATTCACTCATGATGGAAGGTTTTTAGGCTGGGAAGAGCCCAGAGGATCCTACTGGAAGAGTTCAGCATGCTGGGATCCCAGTTAGGTGAGGGTCAAGGGCTTAAGGTTTGCTTGAGGGAGAAATAAGTGTGTCGTGTTATGGGAGCGGGTACCGGAGAGGGTCTGTTTGTTGCCCCTGGGAGAGGGTTTGGGCTTCATAGCTTGACATTCCACTTAAAACTTCCTAGTGGACTGGAATTCCACTAAGAGTGAAATCTTTGTTGCTTCAGATCCCAGCAACCAGCTGGCCACAGCAGTTACTTTTTCTTCTCTGTTTTCACTTCTGCCCCAGCCTTTACTACTCTCCAGCTGAAAGAGATGAAAACAAAACCATTACAGTATTGTACTGAAATGGAAGCCAAACAGAAATGAACCATTCTACAATCCTTTTAAAAGAGCCCAGTGGTTTGAAGAAAGCAGTCAGATCACCTACATTGTCCAAAATAATTATCAAAGCTTTCATCCTAAACTGACTGCCCTTTATTCCAAAGTAGCACTTGGTTTCCCCTCACACTGCTCCTCAAGAGATGAGGCTTAAAGAGGTGAAATGATTTTTCTGGATCACACAGCAAGTATTTGACAAAGCTGGAATTTGATGTCTGTGTCTCTGGTGTTTGAAAACCATACTTTTTCCACGAAACCTCACAAACCAGTTACAGCAAAGGTCTCAAAACAGGTGCTTACATTGTAAAAAGAACTTCCAAATGGCATGAGTGAAAGTAAATGATACATAGAAGAGTAATCATACCTGGAGATTTGTGTAGAACCAGTAATCATTTGATTGTCTTTAATTGTTTAACTGACCATCTTTCTTCGGGCACAGAGCTGAGCTATATAATGTCTTCCTTTTTGTGTTTCTATAGTTTAGTTCCTAAAACATAAACAATAATATAAAGTTAAAATGCATACAGAAACAGTGATAATATGGAGGAGGTACTCTAAAGTACATTGGTTTAGATGAGAACATTGTTTTCTGAAAGGATTGCATATTAAAATATAGCAGTCTAGTGGCCTTTAAAATTGGTAGTTTAAGTAGTTAAAAAAACACCCATTGGCTCTAAAATTCCTCTCATGGTGATTACAGTCTTTGTTTATATGATCCATTTGTGTCTGTCTAGATGAATCTAGAAAAAGAAGGTAGAAAAAAGAGTGAGCTGAATTGCTCTATCTAAGAATAGGAGAAATATGTCATTTTCTTTATGCCCAAAGAGGAGAGAAGAAGATTAAAGCTACTTTATGGAAATGGGGAATGGCTGAAGAATTTGGTTGATGGCAGGAAAGAGGAACAAGGTCCAGCAAGAACACAGCAAAACCAGGACACTAGAGACAGGCAGAGGGGACCTTGAGAACTTAACGCTGCTAGGAGCGTGCAGAAATCTTTGGAGGCAGGATTTCGTCTTTCTGCAGAATGGAGAATTGGAGTTAGAGCAAATTTTATTGAGATTTTAAAGGTCAGCTGACATCTGCATTGTGGTAGGTTTTACCATCATTTATTAGTTCACTTATTTAAAATAACACATGGTGCATACCTTACATATTTTGGATTACAAGTTTATATTTGTTCACTCTAGGTGACATAAATATAATTTATATTTTCAAGTGCATCAACCTTTTCTTTATAGATATTTTGTAAATTGGAGACTTGCTTTGCGGCTTTTGAATATATTAATAACCCATCCATTTGCGTGGTTTCCTCAAGTGTGACAGAAATAATATGGATACTAGTTTTAATTTAATGCCTGGATTAAGTATGCTTCTATTCAGGATGCTAATTTAGTAGAAAGATTCTTGGCTTTAATTGTTTATGGAGCATTATTAACACTCCCAAAATATGGACGGTCTAATATCATGTAAAAATAGATAATGAGCCTCAGAGCGGCTGGGTCCATGAGCCATGGCCGCTGAGCCTGCGCGTCCGGAGCCTGTGCTCCGCAGCGGGAGGGGCCACAACAGTGAGAGGCCCGCGTACCGCAAAAAAAAAAAATAATAATGAAAAGTTTATTTTTGCATTCATTGTAAATATTCTCATGGTGTCCCTTTTATCAAGGAATATTAATGAGTTTGGCTCTCTTAAAAAATGACTCATATGAACTCACACCTACTGCTTTTGATAATTAGACTATGAGTGTAAAGTTTTTAGTCTTTTGAGAATTGGAGCAGATTTACAGAGGAGATGCTTAAACTATTAAAGAAGGAAAAAGTCTTTGATACTTTATAAACCAGCCAGTAATTGTGGTTATTAGAAAAAAGAACTATAAGGAATCTATTTCAGACTACAAAATTTATTCATTTATTATTTCATACTTATTTTTTCAATATTCCATAATACTCATTTGTGAAAATAGCAAGACATTTTTATAAACAAACTACTACAGTATTTTTTTAAATAAATTTATTCATTTATTTTTCCTGCGTTGGGTCTTCGTTGCTGCGCGCGGGCTTTCTCTAGTTGCGGCGAGCGGGGGCTACTCTTCGTTGCGGTGTGCAGTCTTTTCATTGTGGTGGCTTCTCTTGTTGTGGCTCTAGGAGCGTGGGCTTCAGTAGTTGTGGCACGCGAGCTCAGTAGTTGTGGCTCGCGGGCTCTAGAGCACAGGTTCAGTAGTTGTGGCGCACGGGATTTGTTGCTACGTGGCATGAGGGATCCTCCCGGGCCAGGGATCAAACCCGTGTCCCCTGCATTGGCAGGTGGATTCTTAACCACTGCGCCACCAGGGAAGCCCCACTACTACACCATTGTAGTAAACTTCCCGTATGGATGGCCTCTTTACCGAGTATTCTTGTTCACCTGAAACCTATGAGAGAAGTCTCACTGTCTCCATTTTGCATGTGAGGACATGAACTTGGCTGTTAAATGGCTCCCCCAAGGATAGAGTCATAAAGGAGCTGGGGGTGGAGGCTGACGGCACACCTTCTGCTGAAGTGCACCCCCTAGACTAGTGTGAAGCTGGCACTGCAGGCCTCCAAGAGAGCTGCAGAGAACTCAAGATAGTTTGCCACAATCCTGAGCTGGCTCACAGAATTCCAGCCTGGAGCATCTTCCCTAAGAGCATGGACACGTTCAGTTCTTTGCATCCTGCTCTGTTCCAGTAAGGGTACTAGCGCTGCATTAAGTACAACTCTTTTCTACTGAAGAGTTTCGTGTAGGACTCTCTATTTATCAACAGAGGTGTTTCTATCCCTGAAAAAAAAAAGAAAAATTAGCAGAGCCACCAGACTTGACCTACCCTGGCCAACGAATATTGAGAGCTGTTTTTCTAAACACTATTTTATGGACACTGTCAGCATTGGCTAGTTGTTGCTTTTGAACACGAGTTTAGGAGTTGGTGACCTCTTAGTAGTGGAGACAGAGGTTGTTTGTTTCGCAGTCACCTGTCATCTTCTCCCTGGCATGCACTCATCCATTTGTCACAGTGTTTTGTGGGGAGTTGAACAGGGAAGCTTAAGAAAAATGCTTTACCCTTGTCTTGATGATAGAAAGCATTTCTCCCTGCTGGTAGCATGGTGGTAACTTTTCATTCCTTCTGGCAGTTTTTAAAGACTTATTTGACTTTGGGGGAACCTGCCGTATATCTTTAAGTCACAGTTCAGAAGTATAAGACAGGATTGTTCATTTTCAATTTTGGCTGAAAAGTCTTAACTTTGACTGTGGCACTTCAAAGTTAGGGAAAACTTGGCTTTAAAAATGGATGCTGATATGAGATGGCATATTTAATGACAGATGTATCTATAGAAAGCTGTTAAGATGCAGATTATCCCCCCTGGGGTGGGGGAGGGAGATCAAAACTGCCAATCTATAAAATATACTCGATAGAGGAAGGCATGGAATCTGTCTTCTCAAGTGCTTTGATTGCAGGGGGCAGTATAGCAGCATGTGGCATCATAACCCAGAGCAGACAAATCAGCTTGATGACTTTCAAAGCCAGGAATACTGCTGCAGGCAAGGGTACTCCAGTCTAGGATAAATTAAAACATATAGAGACTATTATTAATTCCATATCTATTTTTGTATAGTCAAATCTGTATGCAAATCCTTAGCATCTCATTTCAGAAGATTAATCTAAAAGTAAAGAGTGTTATGTGAAGGGAATGTAATGATAAAGCTCTGAAAATGGGTAACATTGCTAGAGAAATGTGGGCTGCAAACGTGGATGCTTTTTTAAAAATTTATCTTTTGTACTGAGAAGAAATGTTTATTTATATGCTCATTTGTAAATTATTTCAAAGGGGGAAAGCAATAGAACCAATTCTTAAGGTTTTCCCTTGCAATCCTGACTTGGCAAAAGTTACAGCACTCGGTTTTTTAGGCACCTCCTGCGGTTTAACATTCTAGAAGTAATCAACCAAATAACTAACTAGGACTTTTATTTTTACCCCCAACTAGTAACCCAATATCTCATTTCTAAATATTGTCATGTGAGTGAAAATTTGTATGTAAGGGTAAGGAATCTAATTACTGAGTGCAGATTAAGGGGGAAAAAAAAACTATATTATAAATGCATCTGTGGAAGACAGTAAATAGTAATTCTGAAAAGCATGAAGATAAATGGTGTGCCGTGCTTGGGAGAAAGGATGTGATAGCTGCATTCTAATCCATCGATTATACATTTAATCTATAATGGGCAGAGTCTGATACATATTGTAGTGTAAGTATCTTCAAATAGTGTCATAAGCAGATAGTTTACTGCAGTAGATATTAATTCTGTCCCATATTTCTAAAACAAGTAGAGAAACTGTCAAAGTTTTGAAATAATGGGGGGAGTTCACCTCTGTTCCCTCTCATTTGGAGAAATGATTACAGGCGAGCTGGACGTTAATCTGGTGGTTATGGCCCAGATCAAAAGCACTTGGCAGTCATTTTAGCCCTGAAAACTTGTGAGGTTTCAATAGCTTTGATTATTCTTCCATAGTTATGCTAAGAAAGAATTATTGGACATTCCATTTTTAATTAGATTTAAAAACAAGAAGGTTGGGGGGGAAGCAAACATACCTCTGTATTTATTTTGACATACATTTTGACTCTATGTAGGCATTTCAGCCTCAGCTTTCTTAAGTGTATTATCCTTTTCTTTGGTTTCACCTTTAAAAATGAGACATTTAGTGAGAAATCCAGAGAAGACTTTATTTGAGGGCAGGAAGCTCATTTCTCTCTGTTCTTTGTGGATTTCTTCTGCAGACAAAACTTTCCTTGATCTTGAAAGTGGTTGCAAGCTTCAGAGAGAACTTTAAAAAAAAAAAAAAGCCTTCCAGTTAATAATAGCTATGGTCAATTACATGAAAGATATACTCTCCTTACTGGGATTGAATGAGACAGTAATGATTGGCCTGGACAGATTCCCTCTCCTTTATGTATCCATTAGTACTGATTGATTATCACACTTTAGTTAAGTTGATGCACTAATTCTCCGGGGTCTGGTTGACTTGACTTCTGGCCATGGAGTTGATAGTAGTGACCCATTCAAAGTATTTGAATTGCCAAAGCAAAAATTATAGTGGACACAGTTAAACAGACAAGGAAGACTTTATTCAAGACTATTGCACTAGGGGAGAGAGACCAGAATGCAGTTTGAAATCAACTCCTCTGAAAAACAATAGGGTTTTTAAGCACTGGGGTGAGCTGGTAGAAATATACTGAAGTACTTTTGGAAGAAGGTTGATCAGTGTGATGCGTTGAGCACATTCAGTTACCCTAAGTTTGTAAATGTTTTTCTCTGTGGTTAGGCCATTTGTGTTTGCTGATTTGTACCCATTGGAGTTAGGCTCCTAGCCTCCACAGAACCTGGGAGATAGGAGCATTCTCTTCCTTGATGATAACATCTCAATGGCATGGCTCTCAGGTCTTTGAGGAAGATATTCCTGGGTTGTAAAACTTGCAAGAAGCTTCTTAAATGATTTATATCTCAAAGAGGCAGAGAGAAAGAATTTGCAAGTTTTTTAAAAATAAATGCTGTAAGTAAAGGGAGGTCAGGGGCCAGAGACAGGAAGAAGCCTGTCTAAAGTTCAGTTAAGCTGAGAGGAATGTTAAGGCCACCTTGGTCAATATTATAATAGTACACATTTTAAAGTTATTTTTAATTTTTTTATTTTAATTTTCTAGTTGAAGTACATTTGACATATAATACTATGGTAATTTCAGGTTTTACAACATATTGATTCAACATTTATATACATTACCATGAGCACCATGGTAAGTTTAGTAACTGTCACCATACAAAGTTATTGCAGTATTGTTGGCTGTATTCCCTATACTGTACATTACATCCCCATGACTTATTTATTTTATAACTGGAATTTTGTACCTCTTAATCCCCTTCACCTATTTCACCCAATCCTTCACCCCTTTTCCCTCTGGTGACCACCAGTTCTCTGTACCTATGAATCTGTTTGTTTTGTTTTGTTTGTTCGTTTGATTTGTTTTTTAGATTCTACATATAAGTGAAATCATACAGTATTTGTCTTTCTTGGTCTGACTATTTTCCTTAGCATAATACCCTCTAGATCCAACTGTGTTGTCACAAATATAAGGATTTCATTCTTTTTTATGGCTGAGTAATATTCCATTACATATATCACATCTTCCTTATTCATTCATCCATCAGTGGACACTTAGGTTTCTTCCATATGTTGGCTGTTGTAAATAATGCTGCAATGAACATAAACATAGGGGTGCATATGTCTTTTTGAATTAGTGTTTTCGTTTTCTTTGGATAAATACCCAGAAATGGAATTGCTGGATGATAAGGTAGTTCTGTTTTTAATTTATTGAGGAATTTCCATACTGTTCTCCATAGTGGCTGCAACAACCTAAATTCCCACCAACAGTGCACAAAAGTCCCCTTTTTCTATATCCTTGACAACACTTGTTATTTCTTGTCTTTTTGGTAATAGCCATTTTGACATGTGTGAGGTGGTTTTGATTCATTTCCCTGTTGATTAGTGATGTTGAGCATCTTTTCATGTGTCTGTTGGCCATCTGTATTTCTTCCTTAGAAAAATATCTGTTCAGGTTGTCTGCTCATTTTTCAATCAGATTGTCTATTTTTTGATATTAAGTTGTGTGAGTTATTTATATATTTTGAATATTAACCCCTTATGGGATATATCATTTGCAAATATCTTCTTCCATTCAGGAGGCTGCCTTTTTGTTTTGTTGATGATTTCCCTTGCTGTGAAAAAGCTTTTTAGTTTAATATAGTCCCATTTGTTTTTTTTTTTTTTTTTGCTTTTGTTTACATTGACTGGAGAGGCAAATTCAAAAATACTGCTAAGAGTGATATCAAAGAGTGTATTGCCTATGTTTTCTTCTAGCAGTTTTTATGGTTTCAGGTCTTACATTTAAGCCTTTAATCCACTTTGCGTTTACTTTTGTGTGTGGTATAAGAAAGTGGTCTAGTTTCGTTCTTTTGCATGTACCTGTCCAATTTTACCAACACCATTTATCAGTGAGACTGTGTTTTACCCAAAGTATATTTCTAGCTTCTTTTTGATAGATTAATTGACAAAAGAAGCATGGCTTTCTTTCTGGGCTCTCTATTTTGTTCCATTGATCTATGTGTCTGTTTTTATACCAGTGCCATACAGTTTTGATAACTATAGCTGTATAGTACAGTTTGAAATTAGGGAGTGTGATACCTCCAGCTTTGTTCTCCTTTCTTAATATTGCTTTGGCTATTTGGGGTCTTTTCTGGTTTGTTACAAATTTTAGGATTATTTATTCCAGTTCTATAAAAACTGCCATTGGTATTTTGTTTCTTTTTCTTTCTTTCTTTTGAATTTTATTTTATTTATTTTTTTATACAGCAGGTCCTTATTAGTTATCCATTTTATACATATTAGTGTATACATGTCAATCCCAATCTCCCAATTCATCACACACACACCCCCCCCACCACCACCACTTTCCCCCCTTGGTGTCTATATGTTTGTTCTCTACATCTCTGTCTCTGTTTCTGTCCTGCAAACCGGTTCATCTGTACCATTTTTCTAGATTCCACATACATGCGTTAATATACGATATTTGTTTTTCTCTTTCTGACTTACTTCACTCTGTATGACAGTTTCTAGATCTTTCCACATCTCTACAAATGACCCAGTTTTGTTCCTTCTTATGGCTGAGTAATATCTCATTGTATATATGTACCACATCTTATTTATCCATTCGTCTGTCGAAGGGCATTTAGGTTGCTTCCATGACCTGGCTATTGTAAAGAGTGCTGCAATGAACATTGGGGTGCATGTGTCTTTTTGAATTATGGTTTTCTCTGGGTATATGCCCAGTAGTAGGATTGCTGGGTCATATGGTAATTCTATTTTTAGTTTTTTAAGGAACCTCCGTACTGTTCTCCACAGTGGCTGTATCAATTTACATTACCACCAAAAGTGCAACAGGGTTCCCTTTTCTCCACACCCTCTCCACCATTTGTTGTTTGTAGATTTTCTGATGATGCCCATTCTAACTGGTGTGAGGTGATACCTCATTGTGGTTTTGATCTGCATTTCCCTAATAATTAGTGATGTTGAGCAGCTTTTCATGTACTTCTTGGCCATCTGTATGTCTTCTTTAGAAAAATATCTGATTAGGTCTTCTGCCCATTTTTTGATTGGGTTATTTCTTTTTTTAATATTGAGCTGCATGAGCTGTTTATATATTTTGGAGATTAATCCTTTGTCCTTTGATTCGTTTGCAAATATTTTCTCTCATTCTGAGGGTTGTCTTTTAGTCTTGTTTGTAGTTTCCTTTGCTTTGCAAAAGCTTTTAAGTTTCATTAGGTCCCATTTGTTTATTTTTGTTTGTATTTCCATTACTCTAGGAGGTGGATCAAAAAAGAGCTTGATGTGATTTATGTCAAAGAGTGTTCTGCATATGTTTTCCTCTAATAGTTTTATAGTGTCTGGTCTTACATTTAGGTCTCTAATCCATTTTGAGTTTATTTTTGTGTACAGTGTTAGGGAATGTTCTCATTTCATTCTCTTATATGTAGCTGTCCAGTTTTCCCAGCACCACTTATTGAAGAGACTGTCTTTTCTCCATTGTATATCCTACGCTTCCTGTCATAGACTAGTTGACCATAGGTGTGTGGGTTTATCTCTGGGTTTTCTATCCTGTTCCATTGATCTATATTTCTGTTTTCGTGCAAGTACCATATTGTCTTGATTACTGTAGCTTTGTAGTATGGTCTGAAGTCAGGGAGTCTGATTCCTCCAGCTACGTTTTTTTCCCTCAAGACTGCTTTGGATGGGCTTCCCTGATGGCACAGTGGTTGAGAATCTGCCTGCCAATGCAGGGGACATGGGTTCGAGCCCTGGTCTGGAAAGATCCCACATGCCATGGAGCAACTAAGCCCGTGCACCACAACTACTGAGGCTGCACTCTGGAGCCCGCGAGCCCCAACTACTGAAGACTGCACACCTAGAGATGCAGGCTTCGCAACAAGAGAAGCCACCGCAATGAGAAACCTGTGCACCGCAATGAAGAGTAGCCCCCCCACTCGCCACAACTAGAGAAGAGCCTGTGCGCAGCAACAAAGACCCAACACAGCCAAAAATAAATAAATTTATTTTTTTAAAAAAAAGACTGCTTTGGCTATTCAGGGTCTTCTGTGTCTCCATACAAATTTTAAGATTTTTTGTTCTACTTCTGCAAAAAATGCCACTGGTAATTTGATAGGGATTGCATTGAATCTGTAGATTGCTTTGGGTAGTATGTCATTTTCACAATATTGATTCTTCCAATCCAAAAACATGGTATATCTCTCTATCTGTTTGTGTCATTTTTGATTTCCTTCATCAGTGTCTTATAGTTTTCTGAGTACATGTCTTTTACCTCCTTAGGAGGGTTTATTCCTAGGTATTTTATTCTTTTTGTTGCAATGGTGAATGGGATTGTTTCCTTAATTTCACTTTCTGATCTTTTGTTTTTAGTGTATAGGAATGCAAGAGATTTCTGTGCATTAATTTTGTATCCTGCAACTTTACCAAATTCATTGATTAGCTCTAGTAGTTTTCTCATGGCATCTTTAGGATTCTCTATGTACAGTATCATGTCATCTGCAAATAGTGACAGTTTTACTTCTTCTTTGCCAATTTGTATTCCTTTTATTTGTTTTTCTTCTCTGATTGCCATGGCTAGGACTTCCAAAACTATGTTGAATAACAGTGGCGAGAGTGGACATTCTTGTCTTTATGTTAGAGGAAATGCTTTCAGTTTTTCACCATTGAGAGTGATGTTTGTTGTGGGTTTGTCATATATGGCCTTTATTATGTTGAGCTAGGTTCCGTCTATGCCCACTTACTGTAGAGTTTTTTTTTTTTTTTATCACAAATGGGTGTTGAATTTTGTCAAAAGCTTTTTTCTGCATCTATTGAGATGATCATATTGTTTTTATTCTTCTATTTCTGATATGGTGTATCACATTGATTGATTTGTATATATTGAAGAATCCTTGTATCCCTGGGATAAATCCCACTTGATCATGGTGTATTATCCTTTTACTGTGTTGTTGGATTCTGTTTGCTAGTATTTTGTTGAGGATTTTTGCGTCTATATTCATCAGTGATATTGGCCTGTAATTTTCTTTTTTTGTAGTATCTTTGTCTGGTTTTGGTATCAGGGTGATGGTGGCCTCATAGAATGAGTTTGCAGAGGAGTGTTCCTTCCTCTGAAAATTTTTGGAAGAGTTTGAGAAGGATGGGTGTTAGCTCTTCTCTAAATGTTTGATAGAATTCACCTATGAAGCCATCTGGTCCTGGACTTTTGTTTGTTGGAAGATATTTAATCCCAGTTTCAATTTCATTAGTTGTGATTGGTCTGTTCATATTTTCTACTTCTTCCTGGTTCAGTCTTGGAAGGTTATGCCTTTCAAAGAATTTGTCCATTTCTTCCAGGTTGTCCAGTTTATTGGCACAGAGTTGCTTGTAGTAGTGTTGTAGGATGCTTTGTATTTCTGCAGTATCCATTGTAACTGCTCCTTTTTCATTCTAATTTTATTGATTTGAGTCCTCTCCCTCTTTTTATTGATGAGTCTGGCTAAAGGTTTATCAATTTTGTTTATCTTCTTAAAGAACCAGCTTTTAGTTTTTTTGACCTTTGTTATTGTTTTCTTTGTTTCTATTTCATTTATTTCTGCTCTGATCTTTATGATTTCTTTCCTTCTAGTAATTTTGAGTTTTGTTTGTTCTTCTTTCTCTAGTTCCTTTGGGTGTTGTAAGGTTAGATTGTTTATTTGAGGTTTTTCTTGTTTCTTGAGGTAGGCTTGTATTGCTATAAACTTCACTCTTAGAACTGCTTTTGCTGCATCCCATAGGTTTTGGATCATCCTGTTTTCATCATAATTTGTCTCTAGTTATTTTTTGATTTCCTCTTTGATTTCTTCAGTGATCTCTTGGTTATTTAGTAACGTATTGTTTAGCCTCCTGGTGTTTGTGTTTTTTATGTTTTTTTTCCCCTGTAATTGATTTCTAATCTTATAGGGTTATGGTCCGAGAAGATGCTTGATATGATCTCAGTTTTCTTAAGTTTACCAAGTCTTGATTTGTGACCCAATATGTAATCTATAATGGAGAATGTTCCATGTGCACTTGAGAAGATAGTATAATCTGCTGTTTTTGGATGGAATGTCTTATAAATGTCAATTAGATCTATCTGATGTATTGTGTCATTTAAAGCTTGTGTTTCCTTATTAATTTTCTTTCTGGATGATCTGTCCATTGGTGTAAGTGAGGTGTTAAAGTCCCCCACTATGACTGAGTTACTGTCAATTTCCTCTTTTATAGCTGTTAGCAGTTGCCTTATGTATTGAGGTGCTCCTATGTTGTGTGCATATATATGTATAATTGTTATATCTTCTTCTTGGATTGATCGCTTGATCATTATGTAGTGTCCTTCCTTGTCTCTTGTAACATTGTTTATTTTAAAGTCTATTTTATGTGATACGAGTATTGCTACTCCAGCTCTCTTTTGATTTCCATTTGCATGGAATATCTTTTTCCATCCCCTCAATTTCAGTCTGTATGTGTCCCTAGGTCTGAAGTGGGTCTCTTGTAGACAGCATATATATGGGTTTTGTTTTTGTATCCATTCGGTGAGCCGGTGTCTTTTGGTTGGAGCATTTAATCCATTCACATTTAAGGTAATTATCGATATGTATGTTCCTTTTACCATTTTCTTAATTGTTTTGGGTTTGTTTTTGTAGGTCCTTTTCTTCTCTTGTGTTATCCACTTAGAAGTTCCTTTAGCGTTTGTTGTAGAGATGGTTTGGTGGTGCTGAATTCTCTTGGCTTTTGCTTGTCTGTAAAGTTTTTGATTTCTCTCTCGAATTTGAATGCGATCCTTGCTGGGTAGGGTAATCTTGGTTGTACGTTCTTCCCTTTCATCACTTTAAATATATCGTGCAACTGCCTTCTGGCTTGTAGAGTTTCTCCTGAGAAATCAGCTGTTAACCTTATGGGAGTTCCCTTGTATATTATTGGTCGTTTTTCCCTTGTTGCTTTCAATAATTTTTCTGTCTTTAATTTTTGTCAATTTGTTTACTGTGTGTCTCCGCGTGTTTCTCTTTGGGTTTATCCTGCCTGGGACTCTCTGTGCTTCCTGGACTTGGATGGCTACTTCCTTTCTCATGTTAGGGAAGTTTTCGACTATAATCTCTTCAAATATTTTCTCGGGTCCTTTCTCTCTTCTCCTTCTGGGACCCCTATAATGCAAATGTTGTTGCGTTTAATGTTGTCCCAGAGGTCTCTTAGGCTGTCTTCATTTCGTTTCATTCTTTTTTCTTTATTCTGTTCTGTGGCAGTGAATTCCACCATTCTGTCTTCCAGGTCACTTATCTGTTGTTCTGCCTCAGTTATTCTGCTATTGACTCCTTCTAGTGTATTTTTCATTTCAGTTATTGTTTTGTTCATCTCTGTTTGTTTGTTTTTTAATTCTTCTAGGTGTTTGTTCTTTAATTCTTCTAGGTCTTTGTTAAACATTTCTTGCATCTTCCCGATCTTTGCCTCCATTCTTTTTCCTAGGTCCTGAATCACTTCACTGTCATTATTCTGAATTCTTTTTCTGGAAGGTTGCCTATCTCCACTTCATTTAGTTGTTTTTCTGGGGTTTTATCTTGTTCCTTTATCTGGTACATAGCCCTCTGCCTTTTCATTTTGTCTTATCTTTCTGTGAATGTGCTTTTCCTTCCCCAGGCTGCAGAATTGTAGTTCGTCTTGCTTCTGCTGTCTGCCCTCTGGTGGATGAGGCTATCTAAGAGGCTTGTGCAAGCTTCCTGATGGGAGGGACTGGTGGAGGGTAGAGCTGGCTGTTGCTCTGATGGGCAGAGCTCAGTAAAACTTTAATCCGCTTGTTTGCTGATGGGTGGGACTGGCTTCCCTCCTTCCTGGTTGTTTGGCCTGAGGTGACCCAGCACTGGAGACTACCCAGATCTTTGTTGGGGCTAATGGTGGAATCTGGGAGGGCTCATGCCAAGGAGTACTTCCCTGAACTTCTGCTGCCAGTGTCCTTGTCCCCACGGTTAGACACAGCCACCCCCCGCCTCTGCAGGAGACCCTCCAAAACTAGCAGGTAGGTCTGGTTCAGTCTCCTGTGGGGTCACTGCTCCTTTCCCTGGGTCCTGATGCACACACTACTTTGTGTGTGCCCTCCAAGAATGGAGTCTTTATTTACCGCAGTCCTGTCTTAGTCCTGCAATCAAATCCCGCTAACCTTCAAAGTCTGATTCTCTTGCAATTCCTCCTCCCATTCCTGGACCCTCAGGTTGGGAAGCCTGATATGGGGCTCAGAACCTTCACTCCAGTGGGTGGACTTCTGTGGTATAAGTGTTCTCCAGTTTGTGAGTCACCCACCCAGCATTTGTGGGATTTGATATTATTGTGATTATGCCCCTCCTACTGTCTCATTGCAGCTTCTCCTTTGTCTTTGGATGTGGGGTATCTTTTTTGGTGAGTTCCAGTGTCTTCCTGTCGATGATTGTTCAGCAGTTAGTTGTGATTCTGGTGCTCTCGCAAGAGGGAGTCGCCATTGGTATTTTGATAGGGATTGCATTTAATTTGTAGATTGCTTTGGGTAGTATGGACATTTTAACAATATTAATTCTTCTTATCCATGAGTAAATATGGTATGTCTTTCCATTTATTTGTGTTATCTTCATTTTCTTTCATCAGTATCTTATAGTTTTCAGAAGTACAGGTGTTTTCCTCCTTGGTTAAATTTATTCCTAAGTATTTTATTCTTTTTGATGCAGTTGAAAATGGGATTTTCTTTATTTCTTTTTCTGATAGTTTGTTATTAGTGTACATAGATGCAGAAGATTTATGTATGTGAATTTTGTATCCTGCAAATTTACTGAAGTCATTTATTAGTTCTAATAGTGTTTTGGTTGGAGTCTTTAAGATTTTCTGTATGTAAGTATCGTGTCACCTGCAAATAGTGAAAGTTTTACCTATTCCTTTCCAATTTGAATGCCTCCTCTCTCCCCCCCACCCATTGCTAGTGCTAGGATTTCTAATACTGTGTTAAATAACAGTGGCAAGAGTGGGCATCCTTATCTTCTCCCTGATCTTAGAGGAAAATATTTCAGCTTTTAACCTTGGATTTATGTTAGGTGTGGGTTTGTCATATGTGGTCCTTTTTACGGTGAAGTATGTTCCCTCTATACCCACTCTGTTGTGAGAGTGTTTAACATAAATCGATGTTGAATTTTGTCAAATTCTTTTTCTTCATCTATTGCGTGTTTGTGTTTTTTCCAGTTTTCTTCTTATAATTGATTTCTAGTTTCATACTGTTGTTGGTCAGAAAAGTAGCTTGATAATGATTTAAATCTCCTTAAATTTATTGAGACTTTTTTGTGGACTAATGTGATTTATCCTGAAGAATGATCCATGTGCCCTTGAAAAGAATCTGTATTCTGCTGGTTTTGGATGAAAGGTTCTGTGTATCTATTAAGGCTGTATGGCCTCATGTGTCGTTTAAGGGCAATATTTCCTTACTGATTTTCTGTCTAGATCATCTATCCATTGATGCAAGTGGGGTGTTAAAGTCCCCTACTATTGTATTACTGTCAATATCTCCTTCATGTATGTTAATATTTGCTTTATGTATTTAGGTGCTCCTGTGTTGGGTGCATAAATATTTATGTGTCATATGCTCTTGTTGGATTGATGCCTTTATTATTACATAACACCTTTTTTGTCGCTTGTTGCAGTCTTTGTTTTAAAGTCTATGTTGTATGATATAAGTATTGCTATCCCAATTTTCTTTTCATTTCCATTTACATGGAGTATGTTATTCCATCCCTTCACTTTTAGTCTGTGTGTGTGTTTAGATCTGGAGTGATTCTCCTATAGGGTGTGTGTGTGTGTGTGTGTGTGTGTGTGTGTGTGTGTGTGTGTGTGTGTGTGTGTGTATCTTGTTTTTTTTATCCATTCAGCTACCCTCTTTTGATTGGATCACTAAGTCTCTTTACATTTGAAGTGATTATTGATAGGTATGCACTTATTGCTATTTTGCTAATTTTTTTCTGGGTGTTTCTATAGTTCTTCCCTCTTCTTTCTTCTTCTATGTTCTCTTCCCTTGTGGCTTTCTTTAGTAATATGTTTGCTTTCCTTTCTTTTTATTTTTTGTGTATTTGTTACAGGTTTTTGGTTTTTGGTTACCATGAGGTTCCTGTAGTAACAATCTGTTTATAGCTGTTTAAATTAATGGTCACTTAAATTAGAGTGCATTCTAAAAGCACTGCATTTTTGTCCATCCTCCACATTTTATGTTTTTGATGTTATCTTTTACATCTTTTTATTTTGTGTATCACTTAACTAATTATTTTAGATATAGATGATTTTACTACCTTTGTCTTTTAACCTTCATACTAGCTTTGTAGGTGGTTCTTATCCACCTTTACTGTATGTTTGCTTTTACCAGTGAGATTTTTTCTTTCATAATTTTCTTGTTTCTAGTTATGGCCTTTTCTTTTTTGCTTGAAGAAATTCCCTTAACATTTCTTGTAATGTTGGTTTAGTGGTGATGAACTCCTTTAGGTTTTTTTTTTTGTGGTACGCGGGCCTCTCACTGTTGTGGCCTCTCCCGCTGCGGAGCACAGGCTCTGGATGCGCAGGCTCAGCGGCCATGGCTCACGGGCCCAGCTGCTCCGTGGCACGTGGGATCTTCCCGGACCGGGGCACGAATCCGTGTCCCCTGCATCGGCAGGCGGACTCTCAACCACTGTGCCACCAGGCAAGCCCTCATTGAGCTTTTATTTGTGTAGTAAACTCTTCAGTTCTGAAAGATATTACTTCAATTCTGAAAGATAAACTTGCCAGGTAGTGTCTTCTTGGTTGTAAGTTTTTTTCCTTTCAGTACTTTGAATATATTGTGCCAGTTCCTTCTGGACTATAAATTTTGTGCTGAAAACTCAGCTCATTATCTTATGGGGGTTCCCTTGTAAGTAACTAGTTGTTTTTCTCTTGATGCTTTTAATATCTTCTCTTTAACTTTTGACATTTCAATTGTAATGTGTCTTGGTGTGGGTCTCTTTGGTTTCATCTTGTTTGGGACTCTGTACTTCATGGACTTGGATGTCTGTTTCCTTCATCAGGTTAGGGAAGTTTTTTAACCATTATTTCGTCAAATAGGTTTCCTGTCCCCATTTCTCTCTTTTCTCCTTCTGGGACCCCTTTGTTGTGAATTTTAGTAAGCTTGATGTTGTTCCAGAGGTCCGTTAAACTCTTTTTTCTTTTTGGTGTTCTGATTGGATGATTTCCACTACCCTGTCTTCCAGTTGGTTGATCCATTCTTCTGCATCTGCTGTTGGTTCCCTCTGGTGTATTTTTCATTTCCGTTATTGTATTCTTCAGTTCTGATTGGTTCTGTTTTACATTTTCTCTTTGTTGAAAGTTCTCATTGTGTTCCTCCATTCTTCTCCTCAGTTTGGTGAGCATCATTTTGGCTATTCCTTTGAACTCTTTATCTGGTAATTTGCTTATCTCCATACTGTTTAGTTGTTTTTCTGAGGATTTGTTCTTTTTGTTTGGAAGGTCTCTTCGTTTTGCCTAACTCTCTGTGGTTGTTTCTTTGTATTAGGTATATCAGCTAGGTCTCTCCGTTTGAAAGAGTGGCCTTATGTAGGTGTCCTATGGGGCTCAGTGGTGCAATCTCCCCTGCTTACCCGAGCCAGGAACTCTAGGGGTTTCCCCTGTGTGGGATAGCTGTGCCTTCCTGTTTTGTTTGGGCTGTGATTGGTGCAGGTGTGCTGGTGGGTGGGGCTGGCCCCCAGCATGAGTGGCTGCAAGGCCTGGCCATGACTGTTACAGGTGCACTGTTTATGGGACTGGTCTCCAGTGTGGCAGATACCTTGGTGAGACACCGGTCAGTGCTGGATGGAGCAGCTCACTTGATAGGGTGAGGCAGGAGCTGCTTTGGAGGGGCCAGCTGAGACAGGCCGGTTGGGCAGGGCTGATCCTCAAGGGATGCTGGGGCAGGGTGGATGGTGTTAGCTAGGTTGACTGAGCGTGACAAAAATGGTGCCCACCTGTGCTGGGCCAGCTAGGTGGAAGGACAGTAAAAAGATGCCTGCCAGCACTTCTGTTCCTAGAGAAAGTTCCACCAGATTGTTGCTCCTTTGGCACATGCCCTAAAATTAGTCAGTGAATCTCCTTCTCATATGGCCCAGGTACTTTTCAAGCTGCTGCCTTTGCACTGGGACTTGGAGTGAGTGAGTTTGTGTCCAAGCCCTTCAAGAGCAGTCTCGGTTTCCCACATCCCTCTGGCTCTCCTGAATATAACCCTCACTGTTTTTCAAAGCTGCACATTATTGGGGCTTGTTTCCTGGTGCAGGTCCTCTGGGCTGGGAATCCCAATGTGGGGCTCAGACTCCTTGCTCATCAGGGGCTACCACCACTGTGGTTGTGATATCCCTCCCACTTGTGGTTGCTGTACCCAGTGTGTGGGTTCTGACTAGGCTACATTTGTGTCCCTACTTCTCATCTCAACATCCTTAGTTGCAGAAAATCTGTTCTGCTAGTCTTCAGGTCATTCTCAGAGATTTGTAGTTACCGTTTTGGTGTGTTTGTGGGAGGAGGTAAGCTCAGGATCTTCCTACTCTGCTTTCTTGATCCTGCCCCAGTACACATTTTTTAAAATCAAAAAATTTCCCTATGAAACTTATAGTTTGGCTCAATTTTAGATCTTTATTGCAAAATGAGTTGCTCCTTTGTCATACTTATTAAAATAAGAATGTTATTCATTTTACGCTAGCATCTAGAACTCTGTATAGGGCAATATTTCTAAAGATAGATTTTTTTGGGGGGTTCTCATATTTCTGTTATTTTACTACCTAATATTTAATATCTACTAGTGTTATTTTCTCACTGTGCTCTTTTATGTGTTGTTTTATAGTTTTTCCATTTGGTCATAAAAATTAAAGTAGAATCAATAATTTCTAGGTTTTACAGGTCTCAGTGTACACCCCAAATGTGAAAAGAAGTATGAGGACAAATGGGAGAATCTTAGCTAGAATTGTGATAGGATTTTAGTGGTTCTTGGTCTAGCAGAAGGTCTCAAGTCTTTTGGATCTAAGCTGTTGTCAAGAGGGCTTCAAAAAAGTTGAGAATAACAGCAGCTGTTATCTGCGCTGTCCAATATGGTAGCTAGTAGCCAGGTAAGACTCATATAAGAAAAGCTCATTACCTTATTGAGCACTTGAAGTGTGGCTAATCTGGATTGACTTGTTCTGTGTCAAAAATGCACAGGACTTTGAGGACTCAGTATGAAAGAAAGAATATAAAATAGCTCAATAAGTTTTTATTAATTTTATGTTGAAATGGTAATACTTTGGCTACACAGCAGTTCACCCTTATGTGCAGTTTTGCTTTCTGTGGTTTTAGTTACCCACAATCAAACATGGTCTGGAAATATTAAATGGAAAATTCCCTAAGTAAACAGTTCGGAAGTTTTAAGTTGTGCACTGTCCTGAATAACATGATGAAATCTCGTGCCATTCCACTCCATCATGCTCCAGATCCCCAAACACTGACATGGTCTGCTTTTGACATTTAACCATTGACAGCATCATGGCTCCATGACCCAGGGTCACCTGAAGCAGATGATCCTTCCTCTGACGTACTGTCAGAAGGTCAGTAGTTGCCTGATGATATGTCACAATGCTTATATCATTCCCCTCACTTCATCTCATCAAGTAGGTTATCATCTACGTCATCACCAGAAGAAGGAGGAGTACAATACAGTAAGGTATTTTGAGAGAGATACCACATTTACATAACTTTTGTTAGAGTACATGGTTATAATTGTTCAAATTCATTACTAGTTATTGTTGTTAATCTCTAACTGTGCCTAATTTATACATTAAACTTTATCATAGGTATGTATGTATAGGAAAAAACAAAATATATATATGTTTGGTACTATCCACACTTTAAGGCATCTACTGCAGGCCTTGGAATGTGTCCCCCACAGATAAGGGAGCACTATTTTTTTTTTTTTTTTTTTTTTTTTTTGTGGTATGCGGGCCTCTCACTGTTGTGGCCTCTCCCGTTGCAGAGCACAGGCTCCGGATGCACAGGCTCAGCGGCCATGGCTCACGGGCCCGGCCGCTCCGCGGCATGTGGGATCTTCCCAGACCGGGGCACGAACCCGTGTCCCCTGCATCGGCAGGCGGACTCTCAACCACTGCGCCACTAGGGAAGCCCGGGAGCACTACTTTTTAATGTGAACACTGGGAAGTTTAAAATGGCATATGTAACTCCTGTTTGCGGTTCTTATTATATTCTGTTGGACAGCACTGGCTCTAGATCTCTTTTGATAAGTAATGTATTTTCTTAGATATGGGTCTTCCAAAGAGACATCAAGATATCACTATGTTAGTGCACATAAGACTAGAGCTGTAAAATTACCAAGGTAGCTAAGGACAAGACTTTTCCATATAACTCTGCCCCAGCATAACCTGTACAGAGATTTGTCTAAGTGCGCTATGCTTGCTCCCACTCCCTCACCATACTTCGCCCTTCATTCTGGCCATGCAGAGCAGCTTGACAAAATTGGGGGCCTCCTGGAAATCTCAGCATACTTGTTGCTTGCTCTCAGCTGGATCGCTTCTGAAATGTTTCTTGAAAATGCAACTGCTTCAACAATAAGCTTCTTAATTATGTCGTGGGTTCACCACGAGGGTATACAAACAGACCCTCAGCAGTAGCTAATTTTCCTTTAATTGTATCTCATTCTCATGTTGGAATATCCCATTTCTTATTCATGAAAGCCTAACACGTGTTAATCCATTACAGGTGGAGTAACTAACACGGCACAATATCAGAACAGACTAATGGTATATGAACCTAACCAGGTAAGACTCATATAAGAAAAGCTCATTACCTTAATTAAAATGAATTTTTAAAGATTGCTACAGTAATTAGGAGTTGGAATGCCAAGTCTATACACACACATGCAACTTAAACTTACATAGAGAAAAGGAAGCATCTGGTTAAACTTTTTGGTTGCCTTTTTTTTCTCACAAAACACAGAATTTCAGCTCTTGTCATTTTATGCTATACTCAATGCTCAACTTTTTCAGAGTTTTGCATAATGTAGGAAAAAGGGAAAATATATTGATGAGTTAAATGCCTTTATTACCATGTATCTCAAGTGGCTGTTCATCATTGAGGCATCATGAGAAAGGAATTGGATTGTCCTGTTGCCACATCCTTTTAGAAGGCCTGTCATTCTCGGAGGGGAACGTGCTTATGGTTTCCTTATTCCCAAATAAAGTGATAACTTTTATTTAACTCTATATAGTCAACGTATCCCAGGACAGTGTGTAGGACAAATCTGAAGGAGAAGTATCTGAAGAGTTGGCGCATGTTTTTCATCTAAGAGCTGGGCCTGCACTGGGAGTATTTTGATGGTGGCTGTCCCTTCTATCCACTTTTCATGCACACTTAATGACTTTTCTTTCCCCAAAAGAAGAACTATTTTTATTCTCTTTTCCTTCTACCAAAGTATCTGTAACTGTGGCACATGTTTGCTGAATTTTGTCATTTCTATGATTTTGGTAATATAAGTATTTTTCATGATTTTGACAATATTCCAGAATGATTTGATTAGGAGGTTTCATCTTCATCAGCTGAAGATAATGGAACACAAAACAACAGGTTGGCGGTTGGCTTTGGCACTCTGGGTTGGGACTAGCCATCAAATATATGTTCAGAGTGACCTCAGTCTATTTAGTATTTTTTAATTTTAACAATTACTTGATTCTGAGTTTAGCGAAGGTATTTCTGTCTTTGCAAGTGTTTCCTGATGTCATTAGAGGCTGTAGGTTTCAGAGACCACATGTCCCTGGGCCGGATGTCCCAAGAGGGATCATTAATTGCAGTTGCTTAAGTTTGGTGCACACGTGGTTAAAGAGGAAGGTGTTAACATTTCTCAGATGAGTTCTGTTTCATGTTTGTACACACATGCTCTTTTTAAAAATTCTGCTGGCATATTGTTTACGGTGGGTACTGGCAAACATCACATCTGCTTGCATCTTGCTCAGAATCTCAATAACTCTATCATTCAGCCCTGGTGCTTATTTCTCTTCTAGGCCTTTGTGGAGAGTCGATAATGCCTGCCATCTGCCACAGAGCACATCGCTACCTGCCAACAGGCAGGCTGGGGTGACCTCTGCTTCCCCAGCACTGATTAGTATTCACACGCTAGCTTATTAGGAATGACCCCACCAGGCCTCTCTGTTTCTTTGCCTTTGCAGCGGTTGGCGGCTCACCTGGCAGGCACGGCAGTGAAGGAAGCTAAAGATATAATCAGGGGATGCAGTCAGGCTTTGCAAACCAGATGGCATCCATAGTCCTGTGGCAGGGGACTGGACTGCTAGTGGAAACATTGATTCCTAGTACTGTGATGGGTTGCCTCATTTTAGAAAGCACCTAAGGAAAGCATCATCAGTCTTGAGTTAAATCCACTCATGCATAATGTATTAAAGATATTTCTTAAGAGAATATCTGAAAGAAAGGTTTGACTGTTTTATTAAAGATACATTTAATTGGAAGGAGGTTCTTAATGTGACATGTTTAAAAAGGGGGGAGCAGATAAATTCAAGCCTTAAAAAACTGGACAAACCATTTTCTTTTTCTCATGTTAGTGTGTCTTTAAAAGAGAAATTACAAATGAGCCAGTCGATAAGCCAATAGTGAATGGACCAATATTTATACAAAACTTTCTTTTTTCCTTCTTCCTTTACAGCTCTGTGAACTGAAATTCTGTGTATTCAAACCATCATACGATTTTTCTGGTCGAAATCCAAATTTTTCTCTGCAAAAAGAAATAATCTATGTTCTTCCTGTATGTTTAGTGTTTATGTAAAAAGAAAATGGTAAGGTTTACTTACCTGACCATTACTTAGCTGAGATTTAAAATTAAAGTCATATTTGATTTTCATCTATTTTTACATTATATTTTAAATAGGAGCCTTATTTGAGAGGGGTTGAGCATACCTTTCTCATTCCTGAGAGTGATCTAGAACCAAAAATTAGAGGTTTCACCATTCCCTAAAGTTACCACAGAACATTGGTCTTCTAACAAAACAGACAACCATGTGCCTGGAAATAACCTTTCCCAATCTGCTGAAGATGTGAGTGTAAATATATTAAAGGCTGTGAGGGGTTTGTTGCTGAATCAAATCTTTTTTTTTTTTTTTTGCGGTACGCGGGCCTCTCACTGCTGTGGCCTCTCCCGTTGCGGAGCACAGGCTCTGGACGCGCAGGCTCAGCGGCCATGGCTCACGGGCCGAGCCGCACTGCGGCATGTGGGATCCTCACGAACCCGTGTCCCCTGCATCAGCAGGCGGACTCTCAACCACTGTGCCACCAGGGAAGCCCCCACAATAACTTTTTAAAAGTGCATATTATTGGACATATGTGCCAGGCATTGTTCTAAATGCTTTAGGTGTATCAGCTCATTTACTCTTCACAAAAGGCTTGTCAGGTGGGTACTGTTATCTCTGTTTTACAGATGAGGAAACAGGCACACACAGGTTAAGTAAATTGCCAAGGTCACACACAGATGATAAACTCAGGCATTCTGGATCCAGAGCCTGTTTTGTTATCATTATACCACTATACACAGTATACCTAACCATGCACTTGTACTCTTAAGTCATTTGCAGGAGTAAGTTCTCTCAATTGGGAGAAATAACCAATCATGAAAACTTCTAAATTCCCATATGCTCCCCTTACAAATTCAAAATGCAACCCAAGGAAGAGGAAATGCCTTACGTAAGTTGCAAATAGAGTTAGAACATGTGGGCTCTTCTGCACTTGTTCTCAGGCAAGAAGCCCATACCTTTCAAAGTATATAAACAACATTCAAATAGAATGTGATTGACCAACATTAGAGTCCCCACTACTAATGAGGCACTGCTGTTTTCTGCCCTGGAGGTCTCCACTTAACAGAATTCACCTGAGTTTCTTTTTTCTCTTTTTTTGTCTCAGAATAAGTGGATAAGCCGCAGCCCCATGCTGCAGAGGCGGGTCTACCATTCCATGGCTGCTGTTCAAAGGAAGCTTTATGTTCTTGGAGGCAATGACCTGGACTACAATAACGACCGGGTCCTCGTGCGGCATATAGATGCCTACAACATGGACGCTGACCAGTGGACGCGTTGTAATTTTAACCTGTTGACTGGCAAGTACCTTTGATTGAGTAAATCGGGAAAAGCAGAGATTCAGGAAGTTGCCGTACTTGTTTTCTTAGATAGCCGTAGTGCAGCTGTAAATATTAAGTGCATGGTGGTAGAACAACTTGCTCTTATTACCCAGAAGGGTGTGCATTGTTTATCTCACAAAATCGGACTCAATCAGGTGGCTGAACATCTGGTTTCTCAGGGCCTGTGTTACCTTTGTGTGTGTTTTCACGTTGCCGAGAGAGACGTGTCAGGTCCATTATTGTCTATCAGTATTCATGTAGGAACATTGGTATAAGTAGGAGGAACCGGGTGTTGAAAGAGGTAATGACTCTTTACAGGAGCAATTTATTTTTTACTTCTCACTACTTTTAGTCCTCTTATTTCTTGCGAGTGCAGAATGGTCTTCATTGTTTGTCAGTGTCAAATATCGTTTCTGCCTGTATTCTCCTAAAGACAAAACCTTAGAGATGTTCCGTGCATGGGGGTTTGGCAGCACTTCTGGCCACACAGACGCACCCAAGCATTACCACGGGGTAGCACTAGGTAGGGACCATACTCATCCCACAGGGGAATAAAATGAAAGCAGCGAACAGCTTACCCCTGACTTTTTTTTATGAAGTTGAAAATTTGTCCTCCCTTTTCGGCCTACGTGATTAAGATCCCTTCTAGGCTGCTCTAGTAGGAAAATCGCAAACTCGAACGGGTGGGCTGGACTGTTGCCTCAAGACACTTTAATATGCTGAGTGGGCACTCAATCACTCACAGCTGCTGCTACGGAGGCCACAGTGGGGGCATAACCAGTGTGAGAGGTTCAGATGCTTTGTATTGAGCTCCTGTTTTTGCGAAAATGATCTTTGAGGCCCACCTACAAGCACTTAACTCTTAAGTTGCTGTAGTGGTACCTTAGCCCCTTGGTCCCTCGATCTGTGATTCTGTCTGCTATAGGATCCAGCTTATTTGTTACCCGAGTCAATCCTGTGTCAGCCCATCAATAAAAAGAGACTATCTCACTCTCTGATGGCCTCCAGGGAAGAATATGTAGTAGTGAGTTATTCTATCTTCTTTTTTAAGTGGGGGAGGAACCTTTCATCATTTTGGCGTGTCAGTATCTAGGGACTACCCAGGCTGGTCCCAGCTCAGGAACTTTAATATAGTCTTAAAACTGTTGTGTATGTAAAGAAAAGAAGGGTAGTAACTTTATCAATCTTTTCTCTCATTTATCTTCATTTGGGGCACACTAGGGGCATGGCTCTGTTTTATTGGCTTCTTGCGGTTGCAGCCATTACAAATGTAAGCACTTGCTTAAAAGCATTTGTAGTACAAGAGGTGTTTTGCATTCCTAAAATATACCATATCAACTAATGGCATACAACATAGTATAAAATTTAGTTCTATGTGGATTATTGCTGTATTTAATGCTGTATTTACTAACTTGGCTGGCTATTAAGTGTTATGGCCGGATTCTGACCCAACACAGAGTCATTCTCTGAGAGTGGTTAATTCTTCCCTCTGAGAACTGGGAGACAGTGATTAGTTGAGGCAGAAATCCTGTGGAATATACAAGTGTGCCACAGAGGGAAATTGTATCCTTCAGTGGCAAAAGGGTTAATGAAGACATGCAAGGAAATGGATTTATTTTTCCTCTTTTATTCACTTCTCTTTACTTTAGGCCAAAATGAATCTGGAGTTGCTGTCCATAATGAGAGAATATATTTAGTGGGTGGATATTCGATTTGGACAAACGAGCCTCTGGCTTGCATCCAGGTGAGTGGTTTAAGTTCCTTTTGGAGTTTGTTCAAGTGGTTCAGTGAGGTTATTTTTGCAATGCTGCTATTGCAGGGAGAGATGTTTACAGGTAGGAAAAAGATTGAGCTTCCTTTGTGCAGCTAGTTCAGCCACTAAACTTCATCCTGCATCCTAAAGATGCTAACTAATAAATGATGGAGCCCTGTTGAAAATAAAGATGGCAGTGAGCTTTGGAAACATGTTATACTGGAAATAGGGAAAGTGGAATGCTTTTTCCTTTCTTTTAAACCAAAACATCTAGAAATCTTGGTAATAGTACTTTCACATCTGCAAAACTTTACAAATGTCTCCTTTCTATACCATTTTCTTATTTTCTGTATTACAATTCATTCAACAAATGCCACCTATGAAGGTGGTGTTCTTTCCTGGCAGAAGTGAGTAGTAGTTGTTTACGATTGGAAGCTTGTATTGCTTCCCGCTTAGAACTGTTTTTACTGTGTTCTGTAGGTGTTTTTATCATGTTTTCATTTTCATTTGTCTCCAGGTAATTTTTTAATTCCTCTTTGATTTCTTCAGTGATCCACTGGTTGTTGAGTAGCATGTAGGTTAGCATCCATGGGTTGTGTTTTTTGCAGTTTTTTCTTACAGTTAATTTTTATTCTAGTAGAGTTGTAGTCATAAAAAGATGCTTGATATGATTCCACTATTCTTAAATTTACCAAGGCTTGTTTTGTGGTCTAGCATGTGATCTATCATGGAGAATGTTCCATGTGCAACTGAAAAGAATGTGTATTCTGTTGCTTTTGGATGGAATGTCCTGTATGTGGCTATTAAGTCCATCTGGTTTGATGCTTCATTTAAGTCCAGTGTTTCTTTATTGATTTTCTGTCTGGGTGATCTGTTCACTGATGTAAGTGGCATGTTAAAATACCCTACTATTATTGTGTTACTGTCGTTATCCCCCTTTATGTCTGTTAATATTCACTTTATGTATTTAGGTGCTCCTATTTTAGGTGCATAGATATTTAGAAGTGTTATATCTTCTACTTGGATTGACTTCTTGATCATTATGTAATGCCCTTCTGTGTGTCTTGTACCAGTCTTTGTTTAAACTCTGTTTTGTCTGATATAAGTATTGCTACACTGGCTTTCTTTTGATTTCCATTTGTATGGAAAATCTTTTTCAATCCCCTCACTTTCAGTGTATGCGTGTGTTTAGATATGAAGTGAGTCTCTTGTGGGCAGCATATATATAGGTCTTGTTTTTGTATCCATTCAGCCACTCTGTGTCTTTTGATTGAAGTGTTTAGTGCATTTACATTTAAAGTAATTATCAATATGTATGTTCCTATTGCCATTTTGTTAATTTTGGGGGGGTTGTTTTTGTAGATCTTTCTTCCCCCTTCTTTTGTTCTCTTGTGATTTGATGACTATATTTAGTGTTATGTTTGGATTCCTTTCTCTTTTTTTCTATGTACCTATTGTAGATTTTTGATTACCATGAGGTTTATATATAGCAATCTGTGTATGTGTGTGTGTGTACATAGTTTTAAAACATACATGTTGTTTTAAGTTGCTGATCTCTTAATTTCAAATGCATTTTAACAACCCTGCATTTGTATTCCCCTCATGATTACTGTTTTTGACATCATGTTTTATATCACATTGTTTTGTGTATCCCTTAACTGCTTATTGTGGATATAAATGAGTTTTACTACTTTTGTGTTTTAACTTTTCTACTGGCTTTCTGTGTGGATGATTTCCTACCTTAACCGTTTGTTTACATTTACTGATGAGCTTTTTCCATTCATAATTTTCATGTTTCTAGTTGTGGCCTTTTAAGTGAAATAGAAAAGAGAAGCTCCTTTAACGTTTCTTGTAAAGCTGGTTTGGTGGTGCTGAACTCTGCTAGCTTTTGCTTGTTTGTAAAACTTTTGACCTCTCCGTTAATTCTAAAAGAGAGCCTTGCTGGGTGGAGTATTCTTGGTTGTAGGGTTTTCCCTTTCATCACTTTAAATATATTGTGCCAATCCCTTCTGGCCTGCAGAGTTTCTGTTAAAAAGTCAGCTTATAGCCTTATGACAGTTCCCTCGTGTACAACTTTTTGCTTTTCCCTTGCAGTTCTTAATATTCTTTCTTTAATTTTTGCCATTTTAATCAATGTATCTTGGTGTGTTCCTTTTTGGGTTAATCCTGTATGGGACTCTGTGCTTCCTGGATTTGGGTGACTGTTTCCTTTCCCAGATTAGGGAAGTTTTCAATTATGTCGTCTTCAAGTATTTTCTCAGCCCCTTTCTCTCTTCTCTTGGGACCCCTATAATGCGAATATTAGTGTGATTGATGGTGTCTCAGAGGTCTCTTAAATTGTCCTCATTTATTTTTATTCTTTTTTCTGTTCAGCATCAGTGATTTCCACTACTCTGTCTTCCAGCTCACTGATTCATACCTCTGTATCATAGAGTCTGTTGATTCCTTCTAGTGTATTTTTCATTTCAGTTATTGTATTCTTCATCTCTGGTTGTTCTTTATAGTTTCTAACTCTGTTAAAAACTTCTGGGCCTCCCTGGTGGCGCAGTGGTTGAGAGTCCGCCTGCCGATGCAGGGGACGTGGGTTCGTGCCGCGGTCCGGGAGGATCCCACATGCCGCGGAGCGGCTGGGCCTGTGAGCCGTGGCTGCTGTGCCTGCGCGTCCGGAGCCTGTGCTCCGCAACGGGAGAGGCCACAACAGTGAGAGGCCTGCATACCGGAAAAAACAAAACAAAACAAAAAAACAAAAAAAAAACCTTCTAACTTCTTGCTTTGTGCATTCATTCTTCTCCTAAGTTCTTTGATCATCTTTACAGTCACTACCCTGAACTCTTTCTCAGGTAGATTGCCTATCCATTTCACTTAATTCTTCTGGGGTTTGTATCTTGTTCCTTCATTTGGAGTATGTCCCTCTGTTGCCTTGTTTTGCCTAACTTGCATTTAAAATTTTTCTGTGTCTGGTAGGTTGGTTACAGTTCCCAGCCTTGGGTAAGTGACCTTTTGTAGGAGATGTCCTATGCATCTTGGCAGCACACACCCCTCTCATCACCAGAGCTACATGCTCTAGTGGTGCCCCTATATGGGCTGCATGGGTCCTTCTTTTGTGACGGGCTGACTGCTGTGGCTCACTGGAGGATGGAGTCAGGGTCCAGAAGACCTCAGGGCTGCTGCCTGCCCACTGGTGGATGAAGCCAGATCCTGGGCCTAATGCTGGCCTACTGGTGGGCAGAACTGAGTTCTGGGAACTGGTTGCAGGGCCCAGGAGTTCCAGAGCTATTGTCCAACCACTGGTGGCTGTGGCTAGTTCCTAACACAGTTGGTTGCAGGGTCTGGGCTGTCCTGAAGCTTGTATTGGCCTGCTAATGGGCAAGGCCAGGGCCCAGCCAGTGTGAGGGCAGGGTCTGGCCTGCTGGTGGAATGGCCAGTTCCACAGCCTGCAGGGCTGTGGTTGTATTGTGGCTCATGTTCACCCCCTTGGTGGTTAACAGTGGTCCTGAGACTAGAGAGGCTCACCAGAGGCTGTTGCAAAGGCCCAGGGATTTCTGGGGCTGCCCACTGTGTCCCAGCATCTCTGGGTGGAGGGCCCTAGGGGCCCCATATCTAGTGTCTGTGTACTAGTTTGTAGGGCTGTGTCCTGAGCCCTCTGGTAGGCAGAGCCATGTCCAGGGAGCTCTGGGCTCAGGGAGTTTTAAGGCAGCCCTTCTGCTAATGGGTGGAGCTGTCTCTGCTCAGTTAGCTGCTTGGCCTGAGGCATCCCAGCACTGGTACCTAGTCTGTTGGGCCAGGGTAGGGCTGGGGCCCAAGGCTAAAAAGGTAGAGGGAGGATTAAAAAGTGGCGCTTGCCAGCACCAGTGTCCATGAGGTAGAATGAGCTCCCCAGAATGGCCGCCTCCAGTGTCTGTGTTCACAGGGTGAGCTGTGAGATCACTCCAAGATAAGCAGGTAGGTCTGACCAAGGCTTCTTTCAAATTACTGCTTCTGCTCTAGGACCAGGAGTGTAAGATTTCATGTGCACCCTTTAAGAGTGAAGTCTCTATTTCCTCCAGTCCTCAGGCACTCCTGAAAGTAGGCGCTGCTGGCCTTCAAAGCCAAATGCTCTGGGGGCTCATCTTCCCAGTGTAGGACCCCTGTGCTGGGAAATCCAACACGGGGCTCAGACCCCTCACTCCTTTGGAAGAACCTCTGCAATTGTAATTACTCTCACCACTGTGTGTTGCCCACCTGTGGGTATGGAACTTGACTAAATCACAACTCCGCCTCTCTTACCCATCTCGGTGTGGTACCTTCTTTATATCTTTAGTTGTAGAAAGTCTTTTCTGGTAGGTTCCAAACTTTTTCATCAATGGTTGTTCTGCAAATAGTTGTAATTTTGGTGTGCCTGTGAGAGGAGGTGAGCTTAGGGTCTTCTACTGTACCATCTTGGCCAATCTCCAGAGGCAGTACACTCTTCGACATCAATCTTAGAAATATTATTTTTAATGTGTCTCTATTTCCTGGCTTCTGGAGTATCCAGGGTGTTCCTCTGACTCTAATGTCTCCTCTTTCATTTCTAATTTATTTATTTTCTTCTTTGATTAGCAGTTTTATTATTATCATTTTTTATTGGGGTATAGTTGTTTTACAATGTTGTTAGTTTCTACTGTACAGCGAGTAGAGTTCCCTGTGCCATACAGCAGGTTCCTATTAGTTATCTGTTTTATACATAGTAGTGTATATATGTCAATCCCAATCTCCCAATTCATCCTACCACCACCCCCCCGCTTTCCCCTCTTGGTGTCCATACATTTGTTCTCTACATCTGTCTCTATTTCTGCCTTGCAAACTGGTTCATCTGTGCCATTTTTCTAGATTCCACATATATACATTAATATACGATAGTTGTTTTTCTCTTTCTGACTTAACTTCTAATTTATTTGAGTCCTCTCTTTTTTCCTTGGTAAGTCTAGCTACAGGTTTACCTATTTTTGTTTATCTTTTAAAAGTGGGTTTAAGCTTTACTGACCTTTTCTATTGTCTTTTTATAGTTTCTATTTCATTTATTTCCACTCTGATCTTTGTTGTTTCCTTCCTCTACTAACTTTTGGGCTTAGTTTGTTCTTCTGTATCTAGTTCCTAGTGTAAATTTAGGTTATTTATTTGAACTTTTTTTTCTTAACGTAGGTACCTCTATGATCTTCTCTCTTTCAACAGCTTCTGCTGCATCCCATAAGTTTTAGTATGTTACATTACATTTTCATTTGCTTCAAGGTATTTTCTGATTTTTCTTTTGATTTCTTCTTTGACCCGTTGTTCAGTGACATGTTATTTAATCCTCACATATTTGTGAATTTTCCAGTTTTCTTCTTCTGATTCCTAATTTCATACCATTGTGGTCGGAAAGGATGTGTGATATGAGTTTAATCTTAATAAATTTAAGACTTGTTTTGTGGCCTAACATATATCCTGGGGAGTGTTCCAGAATATATTTTCCTCAAGTGTACATGGGACATTTATAAAAACCAATCATGTACTAGGGTTAAGGCTACAAAGACTTAAAAATTAAGTATTATGTATGTAGACTATAATATCTAACTACAATATAATTAAGTTAGAACTTAAAAAGTTAGTTAAATAAACTCCTACTTTGCTAAATAACTCATGGGTTAAAGAAGTCCTAATGGAAGTTTAAAAAATACCCAGAACTTAAGGATAATAAAAACAGTACATAGCAAAGCATGTGGGATACATATAGCATAAGTTAGAACATGAACAAAAAAACCTTCAAAGTAGAAGAGAGAATAATAACGATAGGAAAATAATGAAGTAGGAAACAAAAATACAGTAGAAAAAATTATCAAAGGCACAAATTAGTTCTTTGAAAAATCTTGAAACTCTTTATGGGAGTCTTTAGTTAACTGAAGTCTACCTTGTACTAGAGTTTGGTCCTATCTTTTGGATAACAACAAACAAGCAAACTATTTTCTTTCAAGGAGGGCTTCCAGTCTTTCATCTGTGCATGTATTTGTCAGTCACTGTCTTTGGGGTTTCTTTTTATTTTGTTCTTTTCAGAACTGTAGAACACTGAACTGAGCAATAGGCAGGGATCTGTAATGCTGGGACCCTGGTTTTTAAGTGGTTTGGGACCCTTCATTTGACTACTTACTCAATAGAAGCAAGTTTGGGTTTATTAAAAAGATGCAAATTTTAAATATACGTATGGGTATATTTCTACTAATTGTAATGTTCAGTTAGATGAAGGAATAGAAATCAAGATGGAATGGTCACTAATCATATACACTAATTAACGCTTCATGACTTCTGGTTGTTCCCAAACAAATCTGTCCTCAAAAGATGAAGAGGTGAGGTACATGTGTATATCTTAAACCAGAGGATATTCTAGAGTAGCCTCAGAACTACAGTGATTCTAAAAAAGATGTGATTCTTAAATGTTTTAATCAATGCCTATGTTAGTGGAATAAATTTCATCTCTGAGACTGGACAGTAAAATATTCTACTATATTTGCTTTTTTAAAAAATTAGCATTATGAAAAGTTCTGTGTTCCAGTAGTCATTTTGAAGTACCAAATCAATCAGTAATTTTGCAAATGCGGTGTTTATTCCCTTGGCTGGCACAGTAGTCTCACAAAGCACAGATAAATTTGAAAAAGGCTTTTAAGAGCCTTTATTGTTTATAGATAATAAGTTCATATAAGCATATGGATTGTCACTTAAAGAGATGCTTGGAATGAAAGTCTTCATTGATAAGAGACTTTCATTTTAGTTATTCACAACTGGTTATGGTTTACATTACCATTCATTCTAAACTATGGTTGCACAATCTCAAATACTTGTTTTTTTGGTGACTACAGAACTATTTATTTTGGTTCACTATAAGTAAATATGTTGATGGTTGGAGAGACTAGCTACGTGTTCAAAAGGAAGCCATTTCTCTACTACTTGCTGGAAGAATGTCCAACAGAGAAGAAAGATGAGAGACTGGAATAGTGTTTATGAGAAGATATTGATTAGACAGTAGAAATTCCTGAGTACCTATCAGCAGGATGAAAATTACAGGAAAGAGAGGAGACAAGATGGTGGAGTAGAAAGATGTGAGCTCACCTCTTCTTACGGAAGCACCAAAATTACAAGTAACCGCTGAACAACCACTGACAAAAAAACACTGCATCCTACCTAAAAAGTTACCCTACATCCAAAGACAAAGAAGAATCCACAGCTAGATTGTAGGTGGGACGCAACTGCGATAAAATCCAATCCCATATATGCTGGGTGTAAAATAATTATGCCACAGAAGTTCTCCTACAGGAGTGAAAGTCCTGAGTCCCACCTCAGGCCTCCCCAGCCTGGGGGTCTGGCAATGGAAGGAGGAGGCCCCAGGAAGTGTGGCTTTGAAGGCCAGCAGGGTTTGACCACAGGGATTCCACAGGACTGGGGGAAACAGAAACTCCACTCTTGGAGGGCGCATACAGGGTCTTGTGCACGTCAGGACTCAGGGAAGAAGTGGTGACCTCATGAGAGAGTGGGGCAGACTTACCTGCTAGTATTATATTGGAGGGTCTCCTGCAGAGGCAGGAGGCGGCTGACTCACTGCTGGGACAAGGACACTGGCGGTGGTAGTCTGGGGTGTACTCATTGCCGTGAGTCCTCTTGGAGGCCTCCATTTTCTCACCGAGACCTGGCCCCAACCAACAGTCTGTAGTTCCAATGCTGGGACGTCTCAGGACAAAGAACCAACAGGGCAGGAAAACAGACCCACACATCAGCAGAGAGGTGCTTAAAGTCTTCCCGAATAAACAGGTAGCTGATAAACACACCCCCTGACATGGTCCATCCCACCAGAGGGACAAGACCAAGCACCAGCCACGAGTGGGCAGGTACCAGTCCATGCCACCAGGAAGCCTGTACAAGCCTCTTAGCCTCATCCACCAGAGGGCAGACAGCAGAAGCAGGAACTACAAACATGTAGCCTGTGAAACAGAAATTGCAATCACAGAAAGACAAAATGAGATGGCAGAGGAATATGTCCCAGATAAAGGAACAAGATAAAACCCCAGAATAACAAAGTGAAGTAGAGGTAGGCAATCTACCTGAAGAAGAATTCAGAGTAATAACAGTAAAGATGATCCAAGATCTCGGAAAAAAAGAGTGGAGGCACAGATCGAGAAGATACAAGAAATGTTTAACAAAGACCTAGAACTAAAGAAAAAACAAAGGGATGAACAATACAATAACTGAAATGAAAAATACACTAGAAGGAATCAATAACAGAATAACTGAGGCAGAATGGATAAGTGATCTGGAAGACAGAATGGTGGAAATCACTGCTACAGAACAGAATAAAGAAAATAAGAATGAAAAGAAATGAGGACAGTCTGAGAGACCTCTGGGACATTAAATGCACCAACATTCACATTACAGGGGTCCCAGAAGGAGAAGAGGGAAAGAAAGGGCCTGAGAAAATATTTGAAGAGATAATAGCTGACAACTTCCCTAACATGGGACAGGAAACAGTCACCCAAACCTAGGATGTGCAGAGAGTCCCAGGCAGGATAAACCCTAGGATGAACACACTGAGACACATGGTAATAAAACTGACAAAAATTGAAGACAAAGAGAAAATATTAAAAGCAACAAGGGAAAAAGCAACGGATAACATACAAGGGAACTCCCATAAGGTTATCAGCTGATTTCTGCAGAAACTGCAGGCCAGAAGGTGTGGCACCATATATTTAAAGTGATGAAATGGAAGAACCCACAACCAAGAATCTCTAACCAGCAAAGCTCGCATTCAGATTGGACAGAGAAATCAAAAGCTTTACAGAGAAGCAAAAGCTAAGAGAATTCAGCACCACCAGACCAGCTTTGTAACCAATGCTAAAGGAAATTCTCTAGGTGGAAAAGAAAAGGCCACAACTAGAAACAAGAAAATTATGAGTGGGAAAGCTCACCGGTAAAGGCTAACATACAGTAAAGGTAGGAAATCATCTGCACACAAATACGATATCAAAACCAGCAACTGTGAGAAGAGGAGAGCACAAAAGCAGGATATTGGATATCCATTTGAAATTAAAAGACCAGCAACTTAAAACAATCTTGATGGCTATATCAAAACCTCATGGTAACTGCCAACCAAAAATCTACAATACATACACACACAAAAAAGAAAAAGGAATCCAAATAAAACCCTAAAGGCAGTCATCAAATCACAAGAGAAGAGAACAGAAGAGGAAGGGAAGAAAAAAGACCTACAAAAACAAATGCAAAACAATTAACAAAATGGCAGTAAGAACATACGTATTGTACAGGGTTGAAGATGGTGGAGTAGAAGGATGTGCTCTCACTCCCTCTTGCAAGAGCACCGGAATCACAACTAACTGCTGAACAATCATTGATAGGAAGACACTGGAACTCACCAAAAAAGATACCCCACATCCAAAGACAAAGGGGAAGCCATAATGAGACTGTAGGAGGGGCGCAATCACAATAAAATCAAATCCCATAACTGCTGGGTGGGTGACTCACAAACTGGAGAACACTTATACCACAGAAGTCCACCCACTGGAGTGAAGGTTCTCAGTCCCAGGTCAGGCTTCCCAACCTGGGTGTCCCGCAACGGGAGGAGGAATTGCTAGAGAATCAGACTTTGAAGGCGAGTGGGATTTGATTGCAGGACTTTGACAGGAATGGGGGAAACAAAGACTCCACTCTTGGAGGGCACACATAAAGTAGTGTGCGCATCAGGACCCAGGGGAAGTAGCAGTGACTCCACAGGAGACTGAACCAGACTTACCTGCTAGTGTTGGTGGGTATCCTGCAGAGGCGGGGGGCGGCTGTGTCTCACCATAAGGACGGACACTGGCAGCAGAAGTTCTGGAAGTACTCCTTGGTGTGAACACTCCCAGATGCCACCATTAGCCAAACAAAGAGCCCAGGTAGGCTCCAGTGTTGGGTCGCCTCAGGCCAAACCAACAAGGAGGGAACCCAGCCCCACCCATCAGCAGACAAGCGGATTAAAGTTTTACTGAGCTCTGCCCACCAGAGCAACAGCCAGCTCTACCCACCACCAGTCCCTCCCTTCAGGCGACTCGCACAAGCCTCTTAGACAGCCTCATCCACCAGAGGGCAGACAGCAGAAGCAAGAAGAACTACAATCCTGCAGCCTGTGGAACAAAAAGCACATTCACAGAAAGATAGACAAGATGAAAAGGCAGAGGGCTATATACCAGATGAAGGAACAAGATAAAACCCCAGAAAAACAACTAAATAAAGTGGAGATAGGCAACCTTCCAGAAGAAGAATTCAGAATCATGATAGTGAAGATGATCCAGAACCTTGGAAGAAGAATGGAGGCAAAGATAAAGAAGATGCAAGAAATGCTTAACAAAGACCTAGAAGAATTAAAGAACAAACAAATAGAGATGAACAATACAATAACTAAAATGAAAAACACACTAGAAGGAATCAATAGCAGAATAACTGAGGCAGAAGAACATATAAATGACCTGGAAGACAGAATGGTGGAATTTACCGCCACGGAACAGAACAAAGAAAAAAGAATGAAAGGAAATGAAGACAGCCTAAGAGACCTCTGGGACAACATTAAATGCACCAACATTCGCATTATAGGGGTCCCAGAAGGAGAAGATAGAGAGAAAGGACCAGAGAAAATATTTGAAGAGATTATAGTCGAAAACTTCCCTAATATGGGAAAGGAAATAGCCACCCAAGTCCAGGAAGCACCAAGAGTCCCATACAGGATAAACCCAAGGAGAAACAGGCCAGGACACATAGTAATCAAATGGCAAAAGTAAAAGACAAAGAAAAATTATTGAAAGCAGCAAGGGAAAAACGACAAATAACATACAAGGGAACTCCCATAAGGTTAACAGCTGATTTCTCAGCAGAAACTCTACAAGCCAGAAGGGAGTGGCAGAATCCAACAACACATTAAAAGGACCATACACCATGATCAAGTGGGATTTATCCCAGGGATGCAAGAATTCTTCAATATATGCAAATAAATCAATGTGATACACCATTTTAAGAAACTGAAGAATAAAAACCATATGATCATCTCAATAGATGCAGAAAAAGCTTTTGATAAGTTTCAACACCCATTTATAATAAAAACTCTCCAGAAAGTGGGCATAGAGGGAACCTACCTCAACATAATAAAGGCCATATATGACAAACCCACAGCAAACATCATTCTCAATGGTGAAAAACTGAAAGCATGTCCTCTAAGGTCAAGAACAAGACAAGGATGTCCACTCTCACCACTATTATTCAGCATAGTTTTGGAAGTCCTAGCCACATGAATCAGAGAAGAAAAAGAAATAAAAGGAATACAAATTGGAAAAGAAGAAGTAAAACTGTCAGTCTTTGCAGATGACACGATACTGTACATACAGAATCCTAAAGATGCCACCAGAAAACTACTAGAGGTAATCAGTGAATTTGGTAAAGTTGCAGGATACAAAATTAATGCACTGAAATCTCTTGCATTCCTATACACTAAAAACAAAAGATCAGAAAGTGAAATTAAGGAAACAATCCCATTCACCATTGCAACAAAAAGAATAAAATACCTAGAAATAAACCCTCCTAAGGAGGTAGAAGACCTGTACTCAGGAAACTATAAGACACTGATGAAAGAAATCAAAAATGACACAAACAGATGGAGAAATATACCATGTTCTTGGATTGGAACAATCAATATTGTGAAAATGACTATACTACCCAAAGCAATCTACAGATTCAATGCAATCCCTATCAAATTACCAATGGCATTTTTTGCAGAAGTAGAACAAAAAATCTTAAAATTTGTATGGAGACACAAAAGACCCCAAATAGCCAAAGCAGTCTTGAGGGAAAAAAATGGAGCTGGAGGAATCAGACTCCCTGACTTCAGACTATACTGCAAAGCTACAGTAATCAAGACAATATGGTACTGTCACAATAACAGAAATACAGATCAATGGTACAGGATAGAAAGCCCAGAGATAAACCCACACACCTATTGTCAACTAATCTATGACAAAAGAGGCAAGGATACACAATGGAGAAAAGACAGTCGGGGAAAACTGGACAGCTACATGTAAAAGAATGAAATTCGAACACTCCCGAACACCACACACAAAAACAAACTCAAAATGGATTAGAGACCTAAATGCAACTGGACACTATAAAACTCTTAGAGGAAAATATATGAAGAACACTCTTTGACATAAGTCACATCAAGATCGTTTTTGATCCACCTCCTAGAGTAATGGAAATAAAAACAAAATTAAACAAATGGGACCTAATGAAACAAAAGGTTTTGCAAAGCAAAAGAAACTACAAACAAGACGAAAAGACAACCCTCAGAATGGGAGAAAATATTTGCAAATGAATCAATGGACAAAGGATTCATCTTCAAAATATATAAACAGCTCATGCAGCTCAATATTAAAAAAACAAACAATCTGATTGAAAAATGGGTAGAAGACCTGAATAGACATTTCTCCAAAGAAGACATACAGATGGCCGAGAAGCACATGAAAAGCTGCTCCACATCACTAATTATTAGAGAAATGCAAATCAAAACTACAATGAGGTATCACCTCACACCAGTCAGAATGGGCATCATCAGAAAATCTACAAACAACAAATGCTGGAGAGGGTGTGGTGAAAAGGGAACCCTCTTGCACTGTTGGTGGGAATGTAAATTGATACAGCCACTTTGGAGAACAATATGGAAGGAAGTTCCTTAAAAAACTAAAAACAGAACTACCATATGACCCAGCAATCCCACTACTGGGCATATACCCAGAGAAAACCATAATTCAAAAAAACACATGCACCCCAATGTTCATTGCAGCACTATTTACAATAGCCAGGTTATGGAAGCAACCTACATGCCCATCGACAGACGAATGGACAAAGAAGATGTGGTATATTATATACAATGGAATATTACTCCACCATAAAAAGGAATGAAATTGGGTCATTTTTAGAGATGTGGATGAATCTAGAGACTGTCATACAGAATGAAGTAAGTCAGAAAGAGAAAAACAAATATCGTATATTAATGCATATGTGTGGAATCTAGAAAAATGGTACAGATGAACCAGTTTGCAGGGCAGAAACTGAGACACAGATGTAGAGAACAAACGTATGGACACCCAGGGTGAAAAGTGGCAGGGGGTGGTGGTGTGATGAATATGGAGATTGGGGTTGACATGTATACACTGATGTGTATAAAATGGATGACTAAAAAGAACCTGTTGTATAAAGAAATAAAGTTGAAAAAAAAAGAACATATATATCGACGATTACCTTAAATGTAGATTAGATGCTCCACCCAAAAGACACAGATTGACTGAATGGATACAAAAACAAAACTCATATATATGCTGTCTACAAGAGACCTTCTTCAGATCTAGGGACACATACAGATTGAAAGTAAGAGGATGCAAAAATGTATTCCATGCAAGTGCAACTCAAAAGAAAGCTGGAGGGCTTCCCTGGTGGCGCAGTGGTTGAGAGTCCGCCTGCCGATGCAGGAGATACGGGTTCGTGCCCCAGTCTGGGAGGATCCCACGTGCTGCGGAGTGGCTAGGCCTGTGAGCCATGGATGCTGAGCCTGTGCGTCTGGAGCCTGTGCTCCGCAACGGGAGAGGCCACAACAGTGAGAGACCTGTGTACCGCAAAAAAAAAAAAAAAGAAAGCTGGAGTAGCAGTATTCATATCACACAAAATACACTTTAAAATAAAGATTGTTACAGGAGACAAAGAAGGACACTACATAATGATGAAGGGATCAATGCAAGAAAAAGATATAACAACTGTAAATATATATGCACCCAACATAGGAGAACCTCAATTTATAAGGCAAATACTAACAGCCATAAAAAGGGAAATCAACAATAATACTGGGAGACTTTCACACCCCACTTTCATCAATCGACAGATTATCCACACAGAAAATCAATAAGGAAAACACAGGTTTAAATGACACATTAGATCAGATGCACTTAATTGATATTTATAGAGCATTCCATGCAAAAGCAGCAGAGTACACATTCTTTTCAAGTGCACATGGAACACTCTCCAGGATTGAGCACATGCTGGGCCAGAAAACGAGCCTTGGTAAATTCAATAAAATTGAAATCATATCAAGCATCTTCTCTGACCACAACATTATGAGATTAGAAATCAACTACAAGAAAAAAAAACTGAAAACCACAAATATGTGGAAACTAAACAATATGCTACTAAACAACCAATGGATCACTGAAGAAATCAAAGAGGAAATAAAAAAATACCTAGAGACAAATGAAAATGAAAACATGATGATCCAAAACCTATGGGACACAGCAAAAGCACTTCTAAGAGGGAAGTTTATAGCGATACAAGAAAAAATCTCAAATAAACAACTTGGTCTTACACCTAAAGCAACTAGAGAAAGAAAAACAAAACCCAAGGTTAGTAGAAGGAAAGGAATCATAAAGATCAAAGCAGAAATAAATGAAATAAGAGATGAAGAAAACAACAGAAAAGATCAATGAATCTAAAAGCTGGTTTTTTGAAAAGATAAAGTTGAAAAACTTTAGCTAGACTCATCAAGAAAAAGAGGGACAGGGCTCAAATCAATAAAATAAGAAAAGAAAAAGTTACAGTGGGCACCTCAGAAATACAAAGGATCATAAGACATTACTACAAGCAGCTATGTGTCAATAAAATAGATAACCTGGAAGAAATGGACAAACTCTTAGAGATGTACAACCTCCCAAAACTAGACCAGAAAGAAATAGAAAATATGAACAGACCAATCCAGAGTACTGCAATTGAAACTGTGATTTAAAAACTCCCAACAAACAGAAGTCCAGGACCAGATAGCTTCACAGGCGAATTCTACCAAACATTTAGAGAAGAGTTAACACCTATCCTTCTGAAACTATTCCAAAAAAATCGCAGTGGAAGGAACACTCCCAAGTTCATTCTACGAGGCCACCATCACCCTGATACCAAAACCAGATAAAGTTATCACAAAAAATAGAAAATTACAGGCCAATATCACTGATGAACATAGATGCAAAAATCCTCAAAATACTAGCAAATCAAATCAAACAATACATTAAAAGGATCATACACCATGATCAAATGTACACCATGATTTACTCCAGGGATGCAAGGATTCTTCAATATATGCAAATCAATCAGTGTAATACAGCACATCAACAAACTGAATAAAAACCATATGATCATCTCTGTAGATGCAGAAAAAGCTTTTGACAAAATTCAACACCCATTTATGATAAAAACTCTCCAGAAAGTGAGCATAGAGGGAACATACCTCAACATAATAAAGGCCATATTTGACCAACCTACAGCTAACATCATGCTCGACAGTGAAAAGTTGAAAGCATTTCCTCTAAGATCAGGAACAGGACAAGGATGCCCACTCTTGCCACTATTAGTCAACATAGTTTTGGAAATCCTAGCCATGGCATTCAGAGAAGAAAAAGAAATAAAAGGAATCCAAATTGGAACAGAAGTAAAACTGTCACTGTTTGCAGATGACATATTATACATAGAAAATCTAAAGATGCTACTAGAAAACTACAAGAGCTCATCAATGAAATGGGTAAAGTTGCAGGATACAAAATTAATACACAGAAATCGTTTGCATTCCTCTACACTAACAATGAAAGGTCAGAAAGAGAAATTAAAAAAAAATCCATTTACCATAGCATCAAAAAGAATAAAATACCTAGGAATAAGCCTACCTAAGGAGGCAATAGACTTGCACTCTAAAAACTATAAGATGCTGATAAAAGAAATCAAAGATAACAGAAACAGATGGAAAGATATACCATGTTCTTGGATTGGAACAATCAATACTGTCAAAATGACTGTACTACCCAAGGCAATCTACAGGTTCAATGCAATCCCTATCAAATTACCAATGGCATTCTTCACAGAACTAGAACAAAAAATCTTAAAATTTGTGTGGAGACACAAAAGACCCCAAATAGCCAAAGCAATCTTGAGAAAGAAAAATGGAGCTGGAGGAATCAGGTTCCCTGACTTCAGACTGTACTACAAAGCTACAGTTCAAAACAGTATGGTAGTGGCACAAAAACAAATATAGATCCATGGAACAGGATAAAAAGCCCAGAAATAAACCCATGAACCTATGGTCAATTAATATATGATAAAGGTGGCGAGAATATACAATGGAGAAAGGACATTCTCTTCAATAAATGGTGCTGGGAAAACTGGACAGCTACATGCAAAAAAAATGAAATTAGAATATTCTTTAACACGATACACAAAAATAAACTCAAAACGTATTAAAGACCTAAATGTAAGACTCGAGACTATAAAACTCTTAGAGGAAAACATAGGCAGAACACTCTTTTACATAAATCACTGCAATAGCTTTTTTGATCCGTCTCCTAGAGTAATGGAAATAAACACAAACAAATGGAACCTAGTTAAACTCAAAAGCTTTTGCACAGCAAAGGAAACCATAAACAAAACGAAAAGACAACCCATAGAATGGGAGAAAATATTTGCAAATGATGTGGCCAACAAGGGGTTAATCTCCAAAATTTTCAAACAGCTCATGTGACTCAATATCAAAAAACAAACAACCCAATCAAAAAATGGGTAGAAGGGGCTTCCCTGGTGGTGCAGTGGTTGAGAGTCTGCCTGCCGATGCAGGGGACACGGGTTTGTGCCCCGGTCCGGGAGAAGCCACAACTGTGAGAGGACCGTGTACCGCAAAAAAAAAAAAAAAAAAAAAAAAAGGGCAGAAGACCTAAATAGACATTTCTCCAAAGAAGATATACAGATGGCCAAGAGGCACATGAAAAGATGCTTAACATTGCGAATTATTAGAGAAATGTAAGTCAAAACTACACTGAGATATCACCTTCCACCAGTCAGAATGGCCATCATCAAAAAATCTAGAAACAATAAATGCTGGAAAGGGTATGGAGAAAAGGGAACCCTCCTACATCGTTGGTGGGAGTGTAAATTGATACAGTCACTATGGAGAACAGTATTGAGGCTCCTTAAAAAACTAAAAATAGAGCTGCCATGTGATCCGGCAATCCTACTCCTGGGCATAAATCTGGAGAAAAACATGGTTTGAAGGGATACATGCCCCCATTGTTCACTGCAGCACTGTTTACGATAGCCAAGACATGGAAGCAACCTAAATGTTCATTGACAGTTTGAATGGATAAAGATGTGGTACATATATACAATGGAATATTACTCAGCCATTAAAAAGAATGAAATAATGCCATTTGCAGCAACATGGAAGGACCTGGAGACTATCATACTAAGTGAAGTAAGTCAGACAGAGAAAGACAAATATATGATATCGCTTATATGTGGAATCTAAAAAAAAATGATACAAATGAACTTATTTACAAAACAAAAACAGACTCACAGACAGAGTACAAACTTATGGTCGCCAGGGATGACAAAGGGTGGGGGGAGGGATAGATTGGGAGTTTAGGACTGACATGTCCACACTGCTATATTTAAAATAGATAACCAACAAGAACCTACTGTATAGCACAGGGAACTTTGCTCAAGTCTGTAAGAACCTAAATGGGGAAAGAATTTGATAAATAATAGATACATGTATATGTATAACTGAATCACTTTGCTGTACACCTGAAACTAACACATTGTTAATCAACTATAACTCCAATATAAAATAAAAATTAAAAAAAATATTTTAAGCTCCAAAGCACTGAATAAATTCTGAGATGTGATTTGTGAGGGAAAAAAAAAAGAGAATTACAGGTCAGAGTGGTGGAGAAAATAGTATAGATGTTAAAAATATCAAAGTTTAAATTTTTCGTAAGTCACAAATCTATAGTATTCTTGGATTCTAAGTGTACTGCTGGCTAAGATTAATGAAGGTCACACTTAAATAGTTCACAGATTGGTCTGTTAATATCCAGAAGGACTAAAGTAATTTTCTTTGGTCTTGAAAATACCAGCCAATAACCTCTCTCATTAGACTGACCCTTCTGGATTCTAATCAAAGCTTATTTAACTGTCATTTGTAGGATTCAGCCACAAGCCTGTCAAATGTTGAGAAAGCATACTGTTCTGTTTTTTTCTACTACTTGATTTAGCACAGACTATTTGATCCATTTCAAGGGCAACCCAAATAAGAGAAAGGTTGAGGTGCTCTTAAACTAATACTTGTTCAAAGATGGAGATTTGGACTTGTTAGTAATACCGACCCATGTAAAATATTAAAAAATAGATTCCTGAGGAAAGTCAGGTGCTCTTCTTTATTCAGTGGGTGTGTAAGCAAATGTCTGGCACAGAGGTTGACTCTAATCTGGACGCTGTGGATGACAAGCAGCAGGTAAAGGAACAGCTGCCTAAGTGTGCAAGTGATTAGTCTTTGTTGCCAGATCACCTCCACTGCTCTTCATTTATGATTACTTCTTTTTGGCTGGAGGATATGCTGCCAAGCCGGCATCTCCTTCTCCCAAATGCCTTCTTTCTGCCAGTTTACAGGGGAGTGTTTTGGAGAAAAACTGCCAACACTTCCTTTCCCATCTTACAGATTAAATAAATTGCATCTGCTTAACACACACAGCCTCTGTTGGCCCAGGGAACCAGACAAGCTGTTTGGACAGTGACCTCAACTGATATTTTGTGTTCTAGAAATGTATTCAGTTGAGGAAGGGATACCACGAATGGCATGAAAACCTTGCTCTTTCTTGGGTTGCAACCTTGAGCCCAAGTACTGGCTCCACCACCTCTTACTAGCTGTGTGATCCTGAGCAAGTCATTGAACATTCTTTGTATCTCAATTTTCTTCTCTGTAACCGGAACAATAATCTTATTTGAGGTAAATATTGAAAGACCTCTACTTCCTTATTTAATGAAATACTAGTCAAAATCCCATTGTAATTTTCCTTTTTCTCACAGGGTGGGGGAGTAATACTTGTCAAATTTATCTTGAAGTTTCTCCAGGAAAGGAAAAATACAAGAAGAACCAAGAAATGCTTGAAAATGAATGGGGGAGACATGCCCTACCCAGTCAAAATAACTAAATGTGGTACTGCGGGAAGGTACATAAATCATTGAAAGAGAGAACAAAGAAAAATTTATATGTTGCATATACTAGAGCTATTTAAAATTAATAGTGACAGGGCATATTGTTCAATAAATGGGATGGGACAGCTAAATGTCCATTTGGGAAAAAAAGCTACAAGGTTTGATATTTTATTCTAGACTTTAGTTATTTCCTCCTTTATGAGCTTGGATCCCCAAATCTCAAGGGCTTCTTTCATCTAAAATAATACATTAAAGGCTTAAGAATTATCCACTTAGAGCATGACTTCCCTGGTGGCTCAGTGGTTAAGAATCCGCCTGCCAATGCAGGGGACACAGGTTTGTTCCCACATGCTGTGGAGCAACTAAGCCCATGCACCACAACTACTGAGCCTGCGCTCTAGAGCCCGTGAGCCACAACTACTTAGCCCGCATGCCACAACTACTGAAGCCCACACGCCTAGAGCCCGTGCCCCGCAACAAACAAGATAAGCCACGACAATGAGAAGCCCGCACACTGTAACGAAGAGTAGGCCCCGCTCGCCGTAACTAGAGGAAGCCTGCATGCAGCAACGAAGACCCAACGCAGCCAAAAATAAATAAATTAATTAAAAAAAAGAATTATCTACTTAGGTGACAGATGAAGGCATGAGAGTGGACAAGATCATTGAAGAAGAGCACCAAGGGGTCTGTGGTTGGAATATTGGGGCATACCTACATTTAGGATGGGGATGGAAGAAGTGGACCAAAGGTGGCCTGCATCAATGACCAACTTATTTTTTTAAGGTCATAGAACCCAAGGGAGGAAAGGTTTTAAACAAAGGTAGCTCGGTCTGTGCTCTGTGGTTACCTAGATGGGTGGGATGCAGGGGGAGGGAGGTCCAAGAGGGAGGGGATATATGTATACATACAGCTGATTCGCCTCGGTGTACAGCAGAAACTAACACAACATTGTAAAGCAATTATACTCCAATAAAAAATTAATTTAAAAAAATGAAGGTTGAAGAAGGTCATATGAAAAGAGGTTAAGATGATTGAAGGCTGGAAGGAACATTATGGGTTAGACATGTAGGACATGACCAGCTTTCCTCAAGAAAGAATTTTCCTAGTAGTAAGATTAAACCAGGGGCTTCCCTGGTGGCGCAGTGGTTGAGAGTCCGCCTGCCAATGCAGGGGACACGGGTTCGTGCCCCGGTCCGGGAAGATCCCACATGCCGCGGAGCGGCTGGGCCCGTGAGCCATGGCCGCTGAGCCTGTGCGTCCGGAGCCTGTGCTCCACAACGGGAGAGGCTACAACAGTGAGAGGCCCGCGTACCGCAAAAAAAAAAAAAAAAAAAAAAAAAAAAAAAGTTAAACCAGCTTTCCTCAAGAAAGGAAATGACCAGCTTTCCTCAAGAAAGAATTTTCCTAGTAGTAAGGTTAAACCAGAATCAGTGAGGTGACAGCAGGCACACACTAACAAAGGATTCTTTCCATATATGGAAAGAGGTGGAACTCCAGCTTAATGGGGAAATAACTGGGGAAGAATTTCCAGAAGCAGCTGATTTCTTTGAACCTGCTACTAAGCTATAATACTCTATGTGCTAGACACTGAGCTGTATGTCACCAATTTCCAGAGCAAAGCTGCAAGGTCAACGTTGTTTTCACTTTACAGGTGAGGATTTGTAAGCCAGCATACAAACAACACGTACTAACTAGTTTGGGCTAGTTACTTAAGCATTCTAAGGCAGTTTTATTAAAGGAGGATAATGCTACCTACACCTTGACACTGTTCTGAAGATTAAATTATTGAATTATATATCTATGTATATACAAACGTAACATACATATCTATGTATGTACAAACGTGTACAAACACAAACAGAAATGTGTAGAATAGTACTTTGCAGGAACTTAATACATATTCCTGGTACCATACTTGAGAAAAATAGCAATGCGTAAGGTACAGTCATGGTGGCATAACTGAATTTAACTGCAGGCTTTCTTTTATGTGTACCCAGCTTTATTTTGAACAACCACCTTTAACATACAGGTTTCTCCTCTTCTTTTGTTAGGTATTGGATGTGAGTAGAGAAGGCAAAGAAGAAGTATTCTACGGGCCTACACTTCCTTTTGCTTCCAATGGAATAGCGGCATGCTTCCTCCCAGCTCCGTATTTCACATGCCCTAACCTTCAAACTCTTCAAGTGCCTCATCACAGGATTGGCACCATCTGAAAAGCCAGTGCTCTCTTAACAACCAGCATGAACACGAGGAAGAAAAAGGCCTGACTTTTGGATACTGGGCATGAAAATACTCAGTGCTCAATGCTTCCTTGTTTTGTTTTCTAGATCTTCTATTCAGATAAACATTAGCAAAAAATGAACAGTTTTCTAAAATACACATTATTGAAAACGCTTGTCACGCTTCTCAGTGTGTGTCAATATACAGCACAATATGTATGACTTTTATGGTGGTGTAGCTTAGTGCTAACTTAATGGTCCATGGATCTTTTAAGCATTCTTTGTACACTTTGTCTAATCAGTGCTGTCCAGGACATTACCCTCTTAGTAAGGCAGTTTATTCCACAAGTACTGCCATCAATGATCTTAAAAAAAAATTGTCAGTACTTAATCTCTTTACTACTTAAGCCTGGGATTGTAATTTTTCTTTTAAAAATTTAACATTATACAGCCCTGCTGTATAAGTAGAGGCTCATCATTATGACATCATAACTTTTTAAATGCCGTATTTTATTCAAGGTAATACAAATAATAGAAGTACACCAGAGCAGCAGATGGAATACCCAGATTTTTCACCTTGGTTGCTCTGTTACCTTGGGCCAGGAGCTTAACTTTACATTGCTTCAGTTTTCTCACTTTTTAAGGAGGGCAATTATTGATTTCCATATTAATTCAGAAGAATGTTTTAAGGATTAGGCAAATGCTCTGAAGTACTTTGCCTAAGGAAAAAAAATGTCACTCAAATTACAAGGTATTTTACTGTTTTAGAACCTTGTAACTGAAAAAGATTATTTTTGAAGTTTAAAAATTACTAGATAGAACTTGGAACACAAGCTATGAGATAAATGATTCTGAAAAGCATGTGAAAGAGACATGCTAATTATGAAAAAGGGAGTTTACTAAAGCCAAAGATTCCTAAACTTGTATAAACACTTGCCTAAAATAATAAGTCTCTCAAACATTTCATCTAAGCTCATTTAGTGAAAAATGACATTTTAAAGCTCAGAAAAAATTAGTTGTACTAATTTCGGTACCATAAAGTGCTCTGACATAAATTTGAACCTAGTATCAGTAGTTCTAATAAAAGTTTTTCCACTTTGTTAAAGGTTATGTCAATCTTGAGCACTTGTGGGATTCTTCTCTACCACCAATACATATTTTATTACTACCATTTTTAATAATGCATGAGAATTTTTTTAGGCTAGGTTTTTGGATTTGCTTTGTCTATAACAAAAAATAAAAAATAAAACAACTCAATAATCGTATTTGAACATAAATTCAACAAGTATAACATGAGTTTTTCCCCTTAATCTTGTTAGGATAAGTCACCTTTATTAAAAGGAAGATTTTACTTTTTTTCCTTAGTTTAATCATTCAGCAATCCTTGCTTAATGGGAAATTGTCATTTTATTCATGTAACCACTTTTAGTAATCAGAAGTGAAAAAAAATATTTTTATTCCTAAATATAGAATTCACTAACTTTATATGATACCTAAAACATTAATTAAAAAATATATATATATAAATAAAACTTTTGGCTATTTAGATTAAAGGCCGGGAAGGGAGACTAGGGGTAAGAAAAAAATGGTAAATTTTTAAAAGAACAGATTTTGTTTACACAAACAAAAAGCCTTAAGAATATTTGTACAGTTCTGAAAAGTGAAAATTGATAATTGACATTTAGAAGGAAAACAGAGAGTCTATTTAAAAGGTATAAACCATCTAAATTAAGTTTTTAAAATGCCTTACCATGTCAGGAAAATGGTCTCCAGCGTTTCAGAAATCTTTTCAACAAGGACCTAAACAAGAATTTCAGATTTACTAAAATTTTTACTTGACACACACATTTTCCATCCAGCAGTTTTACCTTATAAAACCTTAAAATCTATTTTTAATCCCAGACTCTCTACCCAATTAATGAAAGGGAAGGTCTAAAAGTGAACTTGCTTGAATGATAAACGGAAAGGCAGCCTGAGATTATTGTAATTTCTGTGTACACTTCTATTTATTTAAAACAAACGAGTATATATTATCAAACCTCTCCTCAGTGAACTTTAATGTATTATTCTATAATATTACAGAATTGAAGTCAGAATTTTTAAAAGTTTTACATAGTTTCCAGAAACACTTATAGACAAAGAACAGCATCCAAAGTACAGCACCCCTCCCCTAAAAAGAAAAAACTTAGATTGCTTATAATTCGATCCTTCCCTCAAATTACTGATCATAAGAGCTAATTAAGAAAAATTCTAGAAAACAATGTTTGGTCATATAAACCAAGGCCCACTGAAACTATTCAAATATATGTTCCCCATTTAAGTGAACTATCCTACAGTAATTCATCTTCCATTTTTACTCTTCAAAGTTAAAGACCATATTGTATTTATATTTAAATTATTAATTTGAATTTCCAAAAGACTATGAAGCTTCCAACAGTTTAAACATCATTTCAAGATTTTACTTTAAAAAAGAAAAAGCAGTAACACAGATATTAGCAGTGTTCTTACTCTAGGAGGAAAAGCCAGAAAAGACATGAATCTCTAAAATAAAATAATATGTATGTAAAATGCAATAAAATTCCTTAGATTTTTAAGAACAAAATGCCAATTGGTTATTTTTAGGGTGTTTTTCATCCTTTTTCTCTTCTCAGTTTAACCACATGTATTACACTGTATACCCTTCAGCCATTACGATAGCTGAAAAATTAACTTTTCTTTGTTTTAGCGGAGTATAAAAGCAACAGGAATAATAAGATAAAAATTATTCCTGTAGGTAACACGGTTCATTTTTATTTTGGTTTTCAAAGAGTCAATCTGTCATAAAGAGGCAGTTGAATAATCACAGGTGCAGTGTAAGTTGAATATATACATTTTTTATTATATCTCATTACTATATACACAAATAACTTAAAGCATGCATATGCCCAGAATTTTTCTAAAAGCACAATCCACAAATGCAATGAACTGGATAACTATCAGCACACCAAAAACTTCAGTAAGCAGAAGTTGGTAAGTTCATTTGGTACTGATTTTGGTAATCTTACCAAACATAGTTTATCACAGAATCAAAATATAAATCTCATATCTTATTAAATATGTGAAAGAATATGCTATTTTGCTAGCTTCCCAAACCAACTGTTTTAAGCAAACAAAGCACGTTATTTATACTAGCATACTCTATACTTGACTGACAAGGCAATATTTTTAACCCTAGGAGGAGTAGGCAGGAGATCAGTTTTTGGAAAATGTAAGGTTTATGTAAAAAGTCTATCAGTCAAAAAGCAGTGGTTTAGTACAGAGAACACAGTTTTCGGTGAGGTTTCTATGATATCTATCTTTTATCTTTGAAACACAAGTGCTATGTTACTGTGTAGGATTAGGGAAGGTACGTTTCCTAAAGGCTTTTCCCAACTGCAAAGGCTCATCAAATTTTTATATGATATATAATCCTAGCAAAGGGGAAGTAAAAATAAAAACTGCCAAAGATTCTGTGAAAGTACATGGAAATGGGCTCATGTAATTGGTTAAGAACAAAGTAGGTTTAAAAATTTATGATGAAGCATGGAAGAAGATAAAAATAACAATGCATAATGAAAACACACACATAGTCTAACAACTCACAAATAATATTTTACTTACCCCCCAAAATAGAAAAAGTCAAATATGCTTAGTAAGAAAAGAAAAATATGCTAGGGATAAGTAAAGATATAAAAAGTTTTAAACTTTGAAACTCTTCTAATACAAATGAACAAAGTACTAAACGATTTTTGTGCAGCGACAATACTCCATGTTTTTTTCGTCCCCTATGGAAACCTAATTAAATGTTCAACTGAAATTTAAATCGTAACCAAATCTGTGTCTAATAAAGTCCTTTCATCACCCTGTTGTCTTTCAATCATCTCTTCTACACTCCATCTGATATTTTAAAGAAATTATTTGAGTGGAATAATTACATATCCAACATGTATATTTTAATTTTCTTCCTATTTAAGTGCCTTAAGGTTAGGTTTCTATAGAAATGATGGTATTCTAATTGGCAAACTGAGTGAGGCCCACAGCGTAGAATGAACATGTCATTCAGAGAAAGCAGCTAAGACAGTCTGCTTTCCTGCTTGAGGTAAGTTTGGAAACAGAAGGTATAGCGTCAGATGGCAGAAGCCTCCTGACTGAAGGGCTTGAATGTCAGCTTATTAACAATGGGAAGTAAATGGAGGTCCTTGAGCAGAAAAGTAAGAAGAAGAAAGAAGTATTTTAGGAACACTAATGTCAAAACTATGTGAAGAATAAATTTCAGGAGTCCAGAGATAAGAAGGAGATTATAGTACCCAATAGAAAAATGTTTGGATGCATGAAATGGCAAGAAGAAAAAAATCACAAGAGCCTATAAGGTGATCAAATGAAAAGTGGGGAGCAATGAATCCAAGAAATGTCACGGCTAAGTGACTTGGGAAAGTGGTGTATTCTCTGGGTAGAAAATGAAGGCATGAGCTAGACTGGAAACGAAGATGATACGGGCAGCTTGACATGTTGCCTTGAGATTTCAGGAGAATCCAACTAGACAGGTTTAGAGAAAAATTAGCACTACAGATAGAAAAAAATTATAAGCTAGTTTTATCAGTTCACTACTACAAGAATGTTGAGACAGAGCAGGTGAAGGGCTAGATCTTACCAGTAGGGACAAGAAAGAAGAACGTGTATGTAGGAAGGAGCGATACCGCTGAGGAAGGGATCAGAAGATAAAAGAAAATGCAATGTCACAGAGGCCCCAAAGACCAAGAAAAATGAGAACACATTCCAGATTTGGCCCAAAGAGAATGGCCTACCTTACAATGGTAGAAGCAGCCGCCTCAGGGATTACAGGGTTTTTAGGGGAAAAGGAACATTAACGAAGCAAGTATAGGTACTCTTTAGTCTGGAAATGGAAAAAGACAAGACTATAGTAATAATTTACGGGTCAGTGAAGATTCTTAAGAAATGAAACAGAGTCATACATATTCTTTTTTTCTTCAATAAAACAGCTTCTTTAAAACTTTACTGATACATAAATTTAAAAATACATATATATATACATACACAGGTATTGTTACAGACTTTTTCTTGTTACTGATTTTTTTATGTATAAACTTTAGTTATTCTTAGTATCTACAGCTATACACCCTAATGCATGATTCAGCAGCAGATTTTCTTAACCCTTAAAAAGTTTCATAAGCTAAGGAGCAAGATTCTCCAAGATATCTTTATCAATTTCCCTTGGGGGTGAAAAAATATATATATACACACATATATATACACACACACACACACAAACTCTTTAAAGGCATCCCATTGAATAGTTTAAATTTCAATTGCTATAACTTGCAAAATAATGCATCATTTATTTAATAAGTCACTATCGTAATGAAAAGAAACTCATTGCTATGAAGTCTTAGTAACCTTAAAGAGGCTTTCATTCATCCCATTTGTTGAATTAAAAACAGTTTATTTGGGGGGAAAATAAACCATTTATATGTCATGAAGTCCTTTAGACTTCACAGATTACAATTAGGAAAGGGCTATTATCTACAGTTTCCCGACTGCAATGCATTTCATTTTAAAAGATACTTCTTGAGTCAGAAAGGGTTGAAATGTTTTCCTGAAGGAATAGTAGAACCATGATAAACACTAGATACTCAAGAAAAAAAACAATAAATTATTTCAAACTTAGCAAACATGACATGTAAGAAAACATTGAAAAGAAGTGCGATCTTCATCTAGGACGTACCATTAGAGAAAGAGGAACAAAATTAGGAAGTGTTCTTCACCTTTGTGCATGAGATAGAGTGATCATGTCTGTACACCACCAAACAGAACATAGGTCAACAAATACTTTCACATACATTTAAATTATATGATTATAATTATAAATCAATTATCCCACTGATTCCTACCAGAACATTGTGAAATTTAAAAAAGGGTTATTATTCATTTTTCTCCATGAAGAAACTGAGGCTCAGAAAGGTTAAGAACTTGCTCAAGGTCACAAAGCAGAGCTGGGTTTGAGACCCAGGTGGGTTCCCAACACTAAGATTGGAGCTCTTTTTACCAAATAATGCTCATTAGAAAAAGGAGTCAAGGACAAAAGCCCAACTGGTGGAATGAATCTGAATGAAATAGTTAAAGGGTTGAGAGATGAGCTGCTACAGGAAACTAAACTGGCTCCCTTCAAACATGTAAGATGCTAGCTTATAAAAGGCTCTAATTGAAGACCAAGGAGATAAATCAGCTGACTTCTCAGACCTCTTCTGTTAATTTTGTAAACTTAAAAATTTCCAGAATATTATTTATTCTCTTTTCTTAAAGGCTTTTGTTTATCCTCCTCCTGATCTGTCTTTTAATGACAACTCCAAACGAAAGGATGAGTAGAGGAAAACATCTGGCAACCGTTGGAACCCAAGTATTGATATAAACACTGTTGGCCCAAGTTAAAAAAAAATACATATTATCTGTATAATCATTTAGCCAGATTCAGTCTCATTCCTCATAGAGTTAAGTGTGCTTTGTAAGGATTTTATTAACTTGCCTCACGCATAGTATAAAAAAGGATAACAAATATACTGTTCTATCTCCTGACCACCCCTCCAAAAAAAACCCAGCATAGGGCAGCCAGGTAATTTGAAATAGTATCATAATAAAATATAACTCATAAGAAAAGAAAAACAAAACAGAAATAAATTACTCACAAGGCAGAAAGTCACATTACAGTAAAATGGCCATGGATCAACCAGTACAAACCTGCTTAGACATACACACATAACACTCCCAGTTAGGAAAAGTTTCTTTAGTTTCACTAAAACCTCTTCAAAATAGAATGCAGTTTTACCAAGTTCGAAAGCTCCTATAACATATTTAATTAACTTTTATTTCCTTATTTATATACTTTATACTTACAGGTATGAAAGGAAAAAAATCCTAGAAAGTATTTTTAACAGAACATTATACAATTAATTAAAAGTAGGAGTCAGAATGGTGCAAAGTGACTTTAGATAGTTATAATTAATATTGAGGATGAATCACAAAATAGATTTAATATTATCATCTTGTAGTCTCTGTATCTCATCTTGTCCCACTTGTCCTAGGTGAGATAAAAGTTTGCTATAGGCTTCCCTATAAAGAAAAAAGAAAAGAAGACAGATATATATTTACTACATTTTCCACTATTTTTCATTTAAGTCTTTACAGACTGAGCCTGCTTGAATGTCTACTTGTCTATACACACCATACACAATGTAATTAAAGTACTTTGACTCTTTAACATACTACTTTTGGACATATGAATTATAGTATGAGTAATGACCCTTCTAAAACAATCTCTTTAGGAAATACAGACTTATACCCCCCCCCATGTTTCATTACTCTAAATAGTCCAGCATTATCTTCAGCTGGGTTGTAATCTATTAAAAAAAAAGCCTTGATCTATTTCTGACCAAAACCCATATTATCTAGTTGAGTCACTAATCTTATTCACTGGAACACACTCCAAATTTTTATAAGTGGAAAACAGGCCATTTCTAGAAAATGAATCTATATTTCATAATCATTGTCCAAAAGGATATAATCAAATTATCAAACATACCTTTGTGCAATATTTCTGCCAAGGCCCCATTTCTGCTCTGAACTCTTCAGAGATTGAGTAAGGGTTGAAATCAAGTGGATAACAACCTGTTGGTCCAATGCTGCTACTGTTTCTAAAATGCTGTAAATCTGATAATCATATCTCATACCATAATCCTCGATAAATTTCCTGAAAGTAAAACAAGTTACTTAGAATTACTTCTGGGGCAATTCCTTGGGCTGGTATCTGTATGGCAACAAGCTGTAACCTGAACACAAGAAAGATCATTTCATGTAAGATTACCATAAGGATTTAGATGCCATATGAACACTATTTAACACTTGAAAATAAAGAACAGAAATGGCTTCAGTATGAGCTATGAACAGAGTGGTGGCTTTAGGAGAAAGGGAAAGGGAAGAGCTGGAATCCCAGGAGGAAGAATAAGGGGGAAAAATCTAATCTCAGGGACTTTTTTGCTATAGTGTGCATGATGAAATCTAGATGGTCAGGATGTAGAAGAGACTAAAACAGCAGAGTCCAGTTTCCTAGTTATTTTGTATATCTTTTAGTTATTGCTAACTCTAGATAAATCAAACAATATATCTATGAGAAAAGCAAGTTATTTGAAATAATTTTTATATTCTTTAACCGATCAAGAGACTTTAGACCCATAGAAGACCTTTTATTAATAAGAATTATATATTTTAATCCTAAAATTTCCACTCTCTCCCCCCAAGAAAATAAAAGTCACCTAGCTCAATAAATTGTACTTAACAAACATGCAATCTTTGTTCATATAAAATCCTTCCTCCTCTTAGGGTTTTACAGTTTTCATAAATCCAGTATTTATTTCAAATGATCACAATTTAAATAAACTGTAAACAACTGACAAGTGCCAACTATGTGATGAGAAAGAAAACTGAGGAATCAAAAATCTAACACAGAATGAAGGAAATGGACCCAAACTATTTATCACGGTAGTGCTAGGGTAGAGATACATGAAATAAAGGCGAACTGGTAGAAACTGTGAGAAAGAAATACTTAAAAGTACTGCCCTAACAGAAAGCATAAGACTCTATAGGGTGCAAGGCAGGAAAATAAAAACAAAACAGAAAATGTTTCTCAAGTTGCAGTTATTCTTGTGAAGGAACAACAGATCTACAAAGTCTATGCTTCACAATTACATACAATGGAGCTTTCTGGGTCCACAGCATCTAAAGTGAGTAGGAAAACCAGTGACAGGCACTTTCACAGTGGATCCTGAGTAGCATGTTTAGCAGCTCCAAAGCCTGTACACCTGTCATCATGACTCACGTTTCCCACTTTTTCCTCTTAAACACATGCAAGAATCTTCCTTACTAAATTCTCAGGTAATTTTACGTCAGCTCACTTATCTTTCTCCTTGGTACTTTTATTTTTTAATAAAACAACATAGCAAAACCACTGCCAAAAATACAATAATTGAAACTACAAACAAGTAGTAACACATTATGTTTTGGATAATTAGTTATTTAAAAAACATGTTGGCTGTCAAATGGCTGGCAATAGTCTTCTTGCCAGTTGGCATATTTTCCAGTTACCTAAACACAGAAGTCAGCTGGGTGGCAGGTTCTCCTCCTGACCCCACTTGGCAGGCTTTGACCATGTATTGCAGGTTCTCGGTGGCCAGCCTTTTAACTAGGAGGAAAATTTACAGCATTACACATTTTGTCTGGTTTGACCATCTGGATCCTCATTTTTATGAGCGCTCTAGATTTAGAAAAACATGTTGTTTTCTTAAAGTATCTACATGCTTTTTTGTTATTTTTCAAAGCGAAACAGTTATGAGCTTTTGTTTTGTTCTAAAGTCTCCCTATCTTCCATTTTAAGAAAATATAAAACACTTAACAAATCTATTTTTTACAACCCTGTAACTGAAAAAACACATGTGAAGATAAGTCTTTCTGTTAGAAAAGAGCCCATATTCAAAAACACTCCTGTATCCTAACCTTGCAAACACTGTTACATACTGATTAAAGATAACCTTTAATAATTCAGCTGATTTAGAGACAAGCAGGTTGATTTTTTTAATTCATAAGCATATTCCTCCCACTAACAAACATATATGTAGAAAATTAGAAACAGTTTACCTTCACTTAAAATTAGCAATATATATATATAAAATCAACTATTTGTGATGTTAATTTTGTTTTGAAAGAGAGCAAAGTTACAAAAAGAACATTTATGTTCTTTCAGTATTTAACCAAATCCTTTACAACTGTGCACTTGTACATAAAAACGGCAACAACAAAAAAAATCAACAAAGAATGTAGAAAATTCACCATGTTCCAAATGCTAATACATTTTTGTTATGCTGTTTTTGGAACATTAAATATAAGTAGCTGGGGAAAAAATTACTTTCTCTAAGAACAAGGAAAATTTAAGAAACTGTAATCCACTACGGCAAGAGTACAAAACATGTGATGCACATGAAGTTAAATTAATTAAAATAAAGTAGCAGATAATGTTTTCCATAGCATGACGATAGTGGATAAGGAAGATATAGCATACTTGTCTTTATTGAGCAAATAAGTTCTCATATTAGATGCAATCCTAAAGCCAATATAACTGTGTCTTTTTAAAGATGTTTTCTTGAAAAAAACAAAAACAAAACCCACAAGTTCTTCTGTGGAAAAAGTACCAGAACATGAAGAAATAGCCTTCACAAACTATTAACAGTAAGCATTGTTTTTTTAAAAATAACAGCTTTATTGAGGTATAATTCACACATGAAAACCAACCTTTTAAAGTGTACAACTCATTGGTTTTTAGTATATTCATAAGAACTTTGAAGTTATCACCACTATCTAATTTCAGAACATTTTCATCACCTCCCCCCAAAACCTTACACCTATTAGCAATCTTTCCCCATTTTCTTCCTCGCCCAGTCTCCGGAGGCACTGATCTTTCTGTCTCTATGGATTGTCTATTCTGGGAATTTCATATAGATGGAATCATACAACATGTGGTCTTATGTGACTGCTTTCTTTTCACTCAGCATAACGTTTTTTTTGTTTTTGTTTTTGTTTCACTTAAAAACTTTTATTTATTTATTTTTGATTATACAATGCAGTGTTATCAACTATAGTTTCTAACCTATCCTTTAGATTCTCAGACCTTATTCATCCTATAACTGGAAGTTCATACACTTTTTTTTAAAACATTTTTATTGGAATAAAATTGCTTTACAAATGGTGTTGTTAGTTTCTGCTTTATAACAAAATGAATCAGTTATACATATACTTATTTCCCATATCTCTTCCCTCTTGCATCTCCCTCCCTCCCACCCTCCCTATCCCACCCTTCTAGCTGGTCACAAAGCACTGAGCTGATCTCCCTGTGTTCCGCGACTGCTTCCCACTAGCTAGCTATTTTACATTTGGTGGTGTATATATATCCATATACACACCATTCTCTCACTTTGTCTCAGCTTACCCTTCCCCCTCCCCATGTCCTCAAGCCCATCCTCTAGTAGGTCTACGTCTTTATTCCTGTCTTGTCCCTAGGTTCTTCATGACTTTTTTTTTTTACATTCCATATATATGTGTTAGCATACAATATTTGTTGCTGTCTTTCTGACTAACTTCACTCTGTATGACAGACTCTAGGTCCATCCACCTCACTACAAATAACTCAATTTCGTTTTTTTATGGCTGAGTAATATTCCATTGTATATATGTGCAACATATTTATCCATTCATCTGATGATGGACACTTACGTTGCTTCCACGTCCTGGCTATTGTAAAAAGAGCTGCAGTGAACATTGTGGTGCATGACTCTTTTTTGAATTATGGTTTTCTCAGGGTATATTCCCAGTAGTGGGATTGCTGGGTTGTATGGTAGTTCTATTTTTAGTTTTTTAAGGAACCTTCATACTGTTCTCCATAGTGGCTGTATCAATTTACATTCCCACCAACAGTGTATGAGGGTTCCCTTTTCTCCACACCCTCTCCAACATTTATTGTTTGTAGATTTTTTGATGATGGCCATTCTGACCGCTGTGAGATGATATTGCATCGTAGTTTTGCTTTGCATTTCTCTAATGATAAAAGATGTTGAGCATTCTTTCATGTGTTTGTTGGCAATCTGTATATCTTCTTTGGAGAAATGTCTGTTTAGGTCTTCTGCCCATTTTTGGATTGGGTTTTTTTTTCTTTTTTTTTTTTTGATAATGAGCTGCATGAGCTGCCTGTAAATTTTGGAGATTAATCCTTTGTCAGTTGCTTCATTGGCAAATATTTTCTCCCATTCTAAGGGTTGTCTTTTGGTCTTGTTTATGGTTTCCTTTGCTGTGCAAAAGCTTTGAAGTTTCATTAGGTCCCATTTGTTCTTATTTTGATTTCTCTAGGAGGTGGGGCAAAAAGGATCTTGCTGTGACTGATGTCACAAAGGGTTCTGCCTATGGTTTCCTCTAAGAGTTTGATAGTGTCTGACCTTACATTTAGGTCTGTAATCCATTTTGAGTTTATTTTTGTGTATGGTGTTAGGGAGTGTTCTAATTTCATTCTTTTACATGTAGCTGTCCAGTTTTCCCAGCACCACTTATTGAAGAGGCTGTCTTTTCTCCATTGTATATTCTTGCCTCCTTAATCAAAGACAAGGGGACCATATGTGTGTGGGTTTATCTCTGGGCTTCCCATCCTGTTCCATTGATCTATATTTCTGTTTTTGTGCCAGTACCAGACTGTCTTGATTACTGTAGCTTTATAGTATAGTCTGAAGTCAGGGAGCTTGATTCCTCCAGCTCCATTTTTCGTTCTCAAGATTGATTTGGCTATTCGGGGTCTTTTGTGTTTCCATACAAATTGTGAATTTTTTTGTTCTAGTTCTGTGAAAAATGCTAAGGGTAGTCTGATAGGGATTGCATTGAATCTGTAGATTGGTTTGGGGGTAGTATAGTCATTTTCACAATGTTGATTTTTCCAATCCGAGAACATGGTATATCTCTGAATCTATTTGTGTCACCGTTAATTTCTTTCATCAGTGTCTTATAATTTTCTGCATACAGGGCTTTTGTCTCCTTAGGTAGGTTTATTCCTAGGTATTTTATTCTTTTTGTTGCAATGGTAAATGGGAGTGTTTTCTTGATTTCACTTTCAGTTTTTTCATCGTTAGTGTATAGGAATGCAAGAGATTTCTGTGCATTAATTTTGTATCCTGCTACTTTACAAATTCATTGATTAGCTCTAGTAGTTTTCTGGTAGCATCTTTAAGATTCTCTATGTACAGTATCATGTCATCTGCCAACAGTGACAGCTTTACGTCTTCTTTTCCGATTTGGATTCCTTTTATTTCTTTCTCTTCTCTGATTGCTGTGGCTAAAAGTTCCAAAACTATGTTGAATAACAGTGGTGAGAGTGGGAAACACCTTGTCTTGTTTCTGATATTAGTGGAAATGGCTTTAGTTTTTCACCATTGCGTACGATGTTGGCTGTGGGTTTGTCATCCATGGCCTTATTTTGTTGAGGTAAGTTCCTGCTATGCCTACTTTCTGGAGGGTTTTTATCATAAGTGGGTGTTGAATTTTGTCAAAAGCTTTCTCTGCATCTATTGAGATGATCATATGGTTTTTCTCCTTCAGTTTGTTAAAATGGTGTATCACATTGATTGATCTGCGTATACTGAAGAATCCTTGCATTCCTGGGATAAACCCCACTTGATCATGGTATATGATCCTTTTAATGTGCTGTTGGATTCTGTTTGCTAGTATTTTTGCATCTATGTTAATCAGTGATATTAGTCTGTAGTATTCTTTTTTGGTGACATCTTTGTCTGGTTTTGGAATCAGGGTGATGGTGGCGGCCTCACAGAATAAGTTTGGGAGTGTTCCTCCCTCTGCTATATTTTGGAAGAGTTTGAGAAGGATAGCTGTTAGCTCTTCTCTAAATGTTTGATAGAATTCGCCTGGTGAAGCCATCTGGTCCTGGGCTTTTGTTTGTTGGAAGATTTTTAATCACAGTTTCAATTTCAGTGCTTGTGATTGGTCTGTTCATATTTTCTATTTCTTCCTGCTTCAGTTTCAGAACCTTGTGCATTTCTACGAATTTGTCCATTTCTTCCAGGTTTTCCATTTTATTGGCATATAGTTGCTTGTAGTAATCTCTCATGATCCTTTGCGTTCTGCAATGTCAGTTGTTACTTCCCCTTTTTCATTTCTATTGATTTGATTCTTCTCGGTTTTTTCTTGATGAGTCCGGCTAATGATTAATTTTGTTTACCTTCTCAAAGAACCAGCTTTTAGTTTTATTGATCTTTACCATCATTTCTTTTTCATTTATTTCTGATCTGATGTTTATGATTTATTTCCTTCTGCTAACTTTGGGTTTTTTTTGTTCTTCTTTCTTTAATTGCTTTAGGTGTAAGCTTAGGTTGTTCATTTGAGATGTCCCTTGTTTCTTAAGGTAGGATTGTATTGCTATAAACTTCCCTCTTACAACTGCTTTTGCTGAATCCCATAGGTTTTGGGTCACTGTGTTTCCACTGTAATTTTTTTCTAGGTATTTTTTGATTTCCTCTGATTTCTTCAGTGATCTCTTGGTTATTAAGTAGTGCCTTGTTTAGCCTCCATGTGTTTGTATCTTTTACAGATTTTTTCCTGTAATTGATATCTAGTCTCATAGCATTGTGGTCAGAAAAGATACTTGATATGATTTCAATTTTCTTAAATTTACCTAGGCTTTATTTGTGACCCAAGATATGATCTATCCTGGAGAACGTTTCATGAGCAATTGAGAAGAAAGTGTATTCTGTTGTTTTTGGATGGAAGGTCCTATAAATATCAAATAAGTCCATCTTGTTTAATGTATCACTTAAACCTTGTGTTTCCTTATTTATTTTCTTTTTGGATGATCTGTCATTGGTGAAAGTGGGGTGTTAAAGTCCCCTACTATGATTGTGTTACTGTCAATTTCCTCTTTTATGGCCGTTAGCATTTGCCTTATGTATTGAGGTGCTCCTATATTGGGTGTATAAACATTTACAATTGTTATATCTTTTTCTTGGATTTATCTCTTGATCATTATGTAGTGTCCTTTTTGTCTCTTGTAATAGTCTTTGTTTTAAAGTCTATTTTGTCTGAGAATTGCTACTCCAGCTTTCTTTTGATTTCCATTTGCATGGAACATCTTTTTCCATCCTCTCACTTTCAGTCTGTATGTGTCCCTAGGTCTGAAGTGCGTCTCTTGTAGACAGCATATATACGGGTGTTGTTTTCGTATCCATTCAGCCAGTCTATGTCTTTTGGTTGGAGCATTTCATCCATTTACATTTAAGGTAATTATTGATATGTATGTTCCTATTACCATTTTCTTAATTGTTTGGGGTTTGTTATTGTAGGTCTTTTCCTTCTCTTGTGTTTCCTGCCTAGAGAAGCTCCTTTAGCATTTGTTGTAAAGCTGGTTTGGTTGTGCTGAATTCTCTTAGCTTTTGCTTGTCTGTAAAGGTTTTAATATCTCTGTCAAATATGAATGAGATCCTTGCTGGATAGAGTAATCTTGATTGTAGGTTTTTCCCTTTCATCACTGTAAATATGTCCTGCTACTCCTTTCTGGCTTTGCAGAGTTTCTGCTAAAAGATCAGCTGTTAACCTTATGGGGATTCCCTTGTATGGTAGTTGTTGTTTTTCCCTTGCTGCTTTTAATATATTTTTTGTATTTAATTTTGATAGTTTGATTAATATGTGTCTTGGCATGTTTCTCCTTGGATTTATCCTGTATGGGACTCTCTGGACTTGATTAACTATTTCCTTTCCCATATTAGGGAAGTTTCCAACTATAATCTCTTCAAATATTTTCTCAGTCCCTTTCTTTTTCTCTTCTTCTTCTGGGACCCCTATAATTCGAACGTTGGTGTGTTTAATATTGTCCCAGAGGTCTCTGAGACTGTTCTCAATTCTTTTCATTCTTTTTTCTTTATTCTGCTCTGCAGTAGTTATTTCCACTATTTTATCTTCCAGGTCACTTATCCATTCTTCTGCCTCAGTTATTCTGCTATTGATCCCTTCTAGAGAATTTTTAATTTCATTTATTGTGCTGTTCATCATTGTTTGTTTGCTGTTTAGTTCTTCTAGGTCTTTTGTTAAACGTTTCTTGTATTTTCTCCATTCTATTTCTAAGATTTTGGATCATCTTGACTATCATTATTCTGATTTCTTTTTCAGGTAGACTGCCTATTTCCTCTTCATTTGTTAGGTCTGGTGGGTTTTTGCCTTGCTCCTTCATCTGCTGTGCATTTCTTTGTCTTCTCATTTTGCTTAACTTACTGTGTTTAGGGTCTCCTTTTCGCAGGCTGCAGGTTCGTAGTTCCCATTGTTTTTGGTGTCTGCCCCCAGTGGCTAAAGTTGGTTCAGTGGTTTTTGTAGGTTTCCTGGTGGAGGGGACTAGTGCCTGTGTTCTGGTGGATGAGGCTGGATCTTGTCTTTCTGGTGGGTAGGTCCACGTCTGGTGGTGTGTTTTTGGGTGTCTGTGACCTTATGATTTTAGGCAGCCTCTGTGCTAATAGGTGGGGTTGTGTTCCTGTCTTGCTAGTTGTTTGGCATAGGGTGTCCAGCACTGTATCTTGCTGGTCGTTGAGTGGAGCTGGGTGTTGGCATTGACATGGAGATCTTTGGGAGATTTTCGCTGTTTGATGTTATGTGGAGTTGGGAGGTCTCTGGTGTACCAATGTCCTGAACTTGGCTCTCCTACCTAAGAGGCACAGCCCTGACGCCTGGCTGGGGCACCAAAAACCTGTCATCCACATGGCTCAGAATAAAAGGGAAAAAAAAGAAGGAAAGAAAGAAAAAGATAAAAAAAAAAAAGGTATTAAAATAAAAAACAAAAAATAATTATTAAAAAAATTTTTTAAAGTAATTAAGAAAAGAAAGAAAGAACAACCAAACCAAAAAAACAGATCCACTAATAATAAGCACTGAACACTATACTAAAAAAAAAAACAAAAACGGACAGACAGAACCCTAGGATAAATGGTAAAAGCAAAGGTATACAGACAAAAATCACACACAGAAGCATACGCATACACACTCACAAAAAGAGAAAAAGGGAAAAATAAAAAATATATATATATCGTTGCTCCCAAAGTCCATCTCCTCAATTTGGGATGATGATGTTGTCTATTCAGGTATTCCACAGATGCAGGGTACATCAAGTTGACTGTGTAGATTTAATCTGCTGCTCCTGAGGCTGCTGGGAGAGGTTTCCCTTTCTCTTCTTTGTTCCCACAGCTCCTGGGGTTCAGCTTTGGATTTGGCCCCGCCTCTGCATGTAGGTTGCCTGAGGGCATCTGTTCTTCCCTTAGACAGGACGGGGTTAAAGGAGCAGGTGATTTGGGGGCTCTGGCTCACTCAGGCCAGGGGGAGGGAGGGGCACGGAGTGCGGGCGAGCCTGCAGCAGCAGAGGCCGGTGTGACGCTGCAACAGCCTGAGGAGCGCCGTGTTTTCTCCCGGGGAAGTCATCCCTGGATCACTGGACCCTGGTAGTGGCGGGCTACACAGCCTCACGGGAGGGGAGGTGTGGAGAGTGACCTGTGCTTGCACACAGGCTTCTTGGTGGCTGCAGTAGCAGCCTTAGCGTCTCATGCCTGTCTCTGGAGCTCCTTTAAATGGCATTCTTAATCCCCTCTCCTCGTGCACCAGGAAACAAAGAGGGAAGAAACAGTCTCTTGCCTCTTTGGTAGCTCCAGACTCCTTCCCGGGCTCCCTCCCGGCTGCCGTGGCACACTAGCCCCTTCAGGCTGTGTTCACGCAGCCAACCCCAGTCCTCTCCCTGGGATCTGACCTCCGAAGCCCGAGCCTCAGCTCCCAGATCCTGCCCGCCCTGGCAGGTGAGCAGACAAGCCTGTCGGGCTGGTGAGTGCTGCTCGGCACCAATCCTCTGGGCGGGAATCTCTCCGCTTTGCCCTCCACACTCCTGTTGCTGTGCTCTCCTCTGTGGCTCCGAAGCTTCCCCCTCCGCCACCCCGTCTCCGCCCACGAAGGGGCTTCCTAGTGTGTGGAAACCTTTCCTCCTTACACAGCTCCCTCCCACTGGTGCAGGTCCTGTGCCTATTCTTTTATCTGTTTTTTCTTTTTTCTTTTGCCCTACCCAGGTACATGGGGAGTTTCTTGCCTTTTGGAAGGTCTGAAGTCTTCTGCCAGTGTTCAGTAGGTGTTCTGTAGGAGCTGTTCCATGTGTAGATGTATTTCTGATGTATTTGTGGGGAGGAAGGTGATCTCCACATCTTACTCTTCCGCCATCTTGAAGGAAGTTCATCCAGCATAATGTTTTAAGGTTCATCCATGTTATAGAATGCGTTAGTACTTCAATCCTTTTCATGGTTGAATATATTCCACTGTATGGATTTACTTCATCTTGCTTATCAATTCATTAGTTGATGGACATTTGGGTTGTTTCCATTTTGGGGCTATTATGGATAACACTGCAATAAGCATTAGTGTACAGGGTTTTTAAAAAAATATCTGTCATCTTTATTTCTTTAATTGAACTGAGCATTTCTTAAAAAACTGGGTTATCCTTTTTTAGTATTTTAAAAAAATAACCATTTTATTGTCATATAATTTATATACTATACAATTCACCCATTTAACATGCACAATTCAATGGTTTTTAATATAATCACAGAATTGTGCAACCATCTGCTTATACCTCCAATAAATCTATCATTCTCTCACCTATTGCCTTTCAACCACAAACTCCACTGTTTTTGACAGCACCCTCAAGGTTGAACTTTTTCACACTTTGTTGCAAGTCAGTTCCTTTGGGAGAGATTCAGAGTTCTCTATTCTATGGTTTTCTCCCACTCCCAGGCAAAACTCAGAGGTGTAGCTCTGGTGCTGGGGACAGGGACCATGGTGTCCACTACTTTCTGAGTGACATACCCACTTTAGGTGCTGAATGCTTCTGGAAGGAGGGGTATTAGCCGCAGGTCCTCTCGGCATGGAATCTCCACTTCTAAACTGGAGCAAGGACAATCAGTGCCCCAGTATTCTCATTGGTGCCATACTCAGTATAGTGTACCCATCCCACGAGTGGGGGCTGAATGGAAGAATGAAGGTCCCACTTCTCACCCACACTCCCCTGGAATACAGCCTTACCATCAGATAGCTAGGAGGCAGAATGAGAAACACATATCCTGCCTCTCACAGGAAGACAGCCCTCCTACTGGGAGCTGGAACTCTAGTTATTTAATTTACCAGTCTAAAGCAAAGTTTCCATCTTACTGAGCTAGGAGCAGAGAAGGGAGTAATCTTGGTTCAAATATCAAAGACTTGCTGTTCCTACCAAGACTTCAGTATATTTTCTCAAATAATGTTTCTCCATTTGTTTTGTACCCTCAGGACCACTTCCAGAAAATTGAAATGCTCTCTTTTAAATAATTTTCACCAGTTTTTCTGGGGAGCAGGGCTGCAGAGCTCCTCATGTTGTCATGCTGGAAGTGTAACTCCTGAAGCTCTGATGTACAGGTATTTTGAGTGGACATATGTTTAAAATACTCTTGGACATGTATCTAGGAATGGAACTGCTGTGTCATTTAGTAACACTACTTTTCTACGATTTTACACACTGTCCTTCTAAACACTGAGACTACAAGGAGAGTCAGAATTTTCTCTGAGCCAATCACACAAACCTGTGTTTAACACTGTTTCTTCCGCTTACAAAGACGGCCATGTGGAGACAGAGCATTCTGTATACCTTCTATTTGGAACATGCAATGCACCACTAGCTAGAGATGAGCAGCAAAATTCCCCTCCCAAACCCTGATCTCCTTCGTGATAAATATTACCCTCAATGAAACAAGGGGCTAGTTAAAATGCTATACTGTCTGCTCTGTCTCAGATTTTGTACTGTATAATACAACAGGCTTTCACTGAAAGTAGAAGTATGCAAACGTTTTCAAAGAAGGTAAAATTTCTAAAGAAGAGTCTGGGGTCTATTTCTGGATATTCTTCACTGAAGAGGTGTTATTATCAAGTAAGGGTATTTTATATTAACATAATACAACATTTTTCACAAAAGCAAGCTTGGAAGCAGAGATGAACATTTTAAACATCAAAATAATGTGGATTAAAACAAAATATGCATCAATTTTTGAGATAAAACAGAACATTTCAAAGAGCTGTTTGAGCTTTCAGCTACCACTTTTTTGCCCTCATATTCTTTAGGATATACACTGTACTCACTTATCACAGTAGTTAGAAGTACTTAGGTAGAAGCATGTGAGAAGCCTGCCGCAAACAATCACGTTATAATGACAAATACACAAACATACACACACACACACACACACGCACCCCATCCTATTTATACTAAAAACCCCTTCAGGGGCTTCCCTGGTGGCGCAGTGGTTGAGAGTCTGACTGCTGATGCAGGGGACACGGGTTCGTGCCCCGGTCCGGGAAGATCCCACATGCCACGGAGCGGCTAGGCCCGTGAGCCATGGCCACTGAGCCTGCGTGTCCGGAGCCTGTGCTCGGCAACGGGAGAGGCCACAGCAGTGAGAGGCCCGCGTACCACACACACACACACACACACACACACACACAAAAACCCCTTCAGGATAGAACTATAGCCACTATTCTGCATATTACCAATAAGCTTATTAAAGCATGCTACTCACAGGGAGGACTAAATATGTAATATTTTAAAGCAATCACTGGCAGTAAGGCTGATGAGACTGAAAACGAAAGGATCAGTGATCTGATCTCTTTGCCGAGAGATCAGCTTACATATTCTAGCAGAAATCTGAATAGGAGAAAGTATGCTGACCCTTCACCACTTGATATTTAAATAAGTTGCATTTAATACTGGAGTCTGATTGAATAAAAATTAAATAAACTTAAACTATTTGTCTGGGAGAAAAAAAAAAACCAACTAGACTGAAACATGTCAGTTTTTAATCATTTTATCATTCCCAACCTCAGCTATTGGCTGGAGTTTGTTCTTTAGCCATGATATAATCAAACTGATATAAAATAACCATATATTTTTGTAAATGTTGATTTAACTGATAGGAAAGAATACACTCTTAATTTGTGAACATAAAAGTATAACAAACACAAACTCGTAAACGAACTAACCTTGAGGTTCACTGACCAACACCAAGCATTTTAATACTCCTGGGAGGAGGAGTTCAATCTCGGAAACATCAATGTTAGTTTCCTTAACAAGTTGGAGGATGAAGGCCAGAATGGATGCTAAGCGAGGAGGGAGCAAGGATCCTTTAAACTCAAAGTAGGATTTCCTGAAAAGAAGCATAATTTTATTTTTCCTTCTCTTTAAAGTTTTAATAGAGCAGAATCAAATGTCATACACTTTAAAGATACTGGCCTATTTTAGCTCCCAAATTAGTAAAACACAATTTTTAAAAAGTATGTATATTTTACCATGTTTTCTTCAAACCTAAGATTTTTGAAGCAATGACTGCACATCCTTTTGGTGTGCTATAAGGGCCAAAGCAGAATACAGATACAAACAAAATATAAAGCAACCTGGTCTTAAAATATACTTAATACACTTAATCAAAATCTAATAAAAATCTAACTTTGTAATATAAGCTGGATCTCCTCTATCAGCTCCTCAATGATGCAACATTTTCTCTAACGTCAAATTTGCGTAAAGATTCTCTCCTCATATTTATTTACTTAGGGATTTGAAGGGGGGTCTTATATTTCCAAATAAATAAGAGGACTATACTAGAAATCATCTTCCCATTCCAGCCTACCTCCTTCCTTCCCTTATGAAGTAAAAGAATCAGAGAGGTAATTTAGGATATAATATCTTCTCTTAAAGCAGGACAATTTTTAGCATTCGAACTCAACAGAGGTCATAAAGATAATTTATCTGATTCATTTTTGTATCTCTACCTCTTAGAACAGGTCTCAGCTCATAACAGGTGTTCAGTATACTTTTTTTAAGTGAATAAATGAAAGTGAAAATTGTTCAGTTTCTAAAAAGTCAAGACAATATGAATAAGTGTCAGATATAGCTAAATCTAAGCTAGACATCTAAATATACTTGCAAAGCAATAATAATTTGCCAAAATGGGGCATAGAAATCACTAAAGATTATAAATTCCTTAAGGGCAGAACTATGCCTTCATCATTTCTACTCTATACAATGACTTCCAACAAACATTACATATTACAAAATTCATTGACTCTTTGAGCGGCAAGGGCTTTTTATCTGTTTTGTTTAATAATGAATTCCCAAAGCCTAGAAAAAAGTATTTAGTACATGGTGTGCCAGGTACAAGTCTAAGAACAAGAGTATAAAATATGGTTTCTGAAAGCATGGGGTTCACTGTTCAGTGGAAAAGTTAGATTAAAAAAAAAAAAGGACAATTATAATACAGTGTGACAGGTGCTTTGAAAGATAATCCCAGAATTCTTAGGAATTCAGTAGAAGAGGCCCTAAGATGGGGAACTCCAGGAGTAGAAAAGCTTGGAATAGAGGAAGTCATAGGAGGCAATCTCTATTTCTTTACTGAGTGTTTAAAAAGACAGAAAAAGGAATTGTTACGTGTTTAGGTATTCAACTAGAAATCATAAGAAAGACATTTTTTACTGTATACAAAGTAAATAGGAAAGTCAAGGAAAGCAGCCAAGATCCTAAACACTGGGCTTTAACGACTTGAAGACCTTAAGGATTCGATTTCACTTCAGCACTTGTCGTTTGGTTTGTACTAAAATTACCTATGCAATGTCTCAAACACAGTGGTAGCGTACTATAATCTTGTTGGAAATTCAGACACAAGTTAGGCAAAAATATCATGATTCTGTGAATTGAATCATCAAGAGCACGTGACTCCAGAAGAAGGAAAGAAGCATCATGGTACACTGAGATATTAGGTGTAGGTCTCATAAAGTCTAGGTAGTATTTAGCCCAGAGGGATGGCATTTTAATGGAGAAAATGGTATGAACAAAGCTGTGAGGTAGGGAGATGTAAAGCATTTTGGGGGGTGATAATTAAACCCATCTCATTAGGGCTGGTAACAATATATGATGCCATATGTATTACATTTGGAAAAGTTAAGTGACAGATCACGGAGAGCTAAGGAGTATGGAGTTTATTCCACAAGTCAAAAAGGAGTGAATAAAGGTTTGAAGGCAGGGAAGTGTCATACTGGAACAATATTTTAGGAAAAGTAATCTGGGGGAATTGTTTAGGTGGGACTGGAAGAAAAGACAAGAGATAAGTGAAAGTAGTTAGGACACTGGCAATAGTCCAGGTATAATGTGATAAGAGAAAAGACATGTGAAAAGGGAAGGAAACAATCATTTGCCAAAGGCTGGAAAAGGGGAGGGAACAAAGAATGTAAAGCTTTCAAACCTGAGTAACAGAACACTAGCAACACACAGAAAAGGTCAGAAGGCAGAACAGATCTTAGACATGGGATTCTGTCATGTGAGGTGATGGATAACATCAGAACATTAAAGCTACCATATCATTAAAAACACAGGAAAGAAAACTAGACAAGAATAATCTATATCACCACAGCATCTTAAAGTTTAAAAACTAATTTCATGTGAAGCTAAATACCTCATGAAGACAAAAAAAAGATAATTTCTACTGTTATAGTTAAAAGATATTGGAGTTTAGTAGAAAACCTAACAAGTTTCATTGATTCATCTGCCTAATAATAAACTGAGTTATTAAGACAGTAGACTAACAAAAATAGGACTTCATATTGCTTCCTTTTTCATATTAGCATTTATCTTTTCACTTAACCATCTTTTATAAAATACAATTACTTCATTTTGTACAGTACAAAATACAATTAGTGTTTATCTGATGAAAATATATATATATCTTTGGGACATGTATAAGAAAAATAATAGCTACATAGAGAAAACAAGCAATATAAAGAGCACTGTCTTAGGCTGACAAGTCATTCTGGTAAATTCTTAGATAATGCTTCTCAAAAAAGTTTCTAAACTCAGTATCCTAAGGATTGCCAATACTTTTGAGATGCTTTGTTATTTTTTTATAGAGAATAATAAATTGTAAATACCACCTATTTTTAATATTTAGATGTACCTTATGACTTGTACAATGCATTTCTTTAGAGAGGACATCGGTGGAACAGTGGCTGAGTTTCTCAATGCCAACAAAACAGGATGTTGTCCAAGACCTAAAACATGTGGTGAAGCTGGAAGAAACCGCCCGATATACTGCTCAATAACATTCCCTAGTAACTGAGTCAAATAGGCATTTGGATTTTGAGACTGACAACACACGATACACATGCCCTACAGGAGAAAAAAAAAAGAGAGAGAAATACTAAAAGGTAAAGTTAAAAAAAAGATTTAGGAAGTTACTAATTTTGTCCCAAGCATTTATATCAGAATTTGTAACTTATCACAATCAACAAGAACAACTTCCATCATCAACAGGTAATGTTTGTATGAAGCTCAGGGAGCAGCTGACCTTGGGTAACACCTATGCAGTGGTACCTAACCAAGCATACATGTATTGGGGGCACACCCAGAGGAGGCAGGGGAGAAGAGTAGGAAGACACATGAAGCTTCCTTCTGCCTCTCATCTTTAGAAAATTTCACCACCACACTCATCAGCTACATATATATGTATTACAAAGTTATAAAATACATTTTAGTCTATTTTTAAACTTATGGTACAGCTCATTTTATCCGAGTAAGACTATAAAATGTAGGCTAAAAATTTTCAATGTTAAGAAATGTGATAAATTTTTAAAAAATAACAAAAGGAGAGAAATGCAGAAGATTAAGACTCAGAATAATGACAATTTATTTTGAGGTTTTTGTATGTCAGGCACTGTGCCACATGCTTTATATTCATTATTCCATTTAAATTTTTCAAAAAACAGCCCCACTGACTTAGTGTTATTTTATCTCTGATTTTACATCTGGAGAAATTGAGGTTTAGAGAAGTTAAGAGTTTGATCAAGGTCATACAGAACTCACAATGTCTTGTTATATGTCTGCTGATTTAATCCCTTCTATTTATATAGAAGTTAATGAGATACTTTCATATGGACTGCAGTATTTGATACTTACAAACAAACCAACACCCTGAGAAATATAATTCTTTCCTGTTAATATTACTAAATATTGCATTTTACTAAATAATCACCAACAGAGCAACAAATTATGCTCTAAAAGTTCATTAATAATTTGGTACTTTGTGATTCACAATGTGGTTTTTCCAGAGAAATAATCAGAAATGACTGTCATGTCTCCATTTTAACTTTAAATGGTATTTACCCAATAGGAGATTTTGAAAGTTTATTTCTAATGAAAAATAGCACAGAGCTGTTAAAAACATAAGCACTTGAATAACAATTGAAAAAAAAAAAAAAACAATGGACTCCCCCACCCTTACAGAAGACAAATGAAGAAGAGGAAAAGCTCTGTTTGAGGAAAAGCATGTTATATCAGAAGAAGATAAAGAAATAAATGGATATTTTAAAAAAAATTCTGAAGAGGAGAGCTTATACCTTTAAGAAATTAAAGATATAGCTCCAAGTCAGTTCTGCCAAATGGATAATTTACCAAAATTTTCAACTTAGGAAGTTTATAAGAATTCTTATTAAGTGGACTGTTTTGGTTTCAGAGGGCCGCATGGAGCAAGCACTCCACACTGCTATTGACATTAGCAGCCACTATGGAATCTAGGAAGTGTTCTATTTCTGTTACTCTACAGCACATACTCAGCAACTTTGTGACTGGAGATCCTAAATGTTTCTAAAATCTGCTGTGCACCTGTACACCCACTGCCTTAGTTCAAAACCTTCAGATAATGAACTACTCACTACCTTCCAAGTCTCCAATCTAACCTCCACACCAACCTAAACGTTGACCAGAATCACCTTTCTAAAAATGTAAATATGGTATGTCACTCCCACTTTTTTGCCCCAAATCCATCAACAGTCCCCATGTATTACAAGAACAAGTCCAAACTTCTTAGTATGCCACACAAAACCCTTCACTATGTGTGGCCCCTCCTGTATGAGCCTCCAGCCACACCAGAATTATTTGCTTTTTCCCCATGTGTCATATTTCTTACAGCTTATGCCCTCTACATGCTGTTCCCTCTGACAGGTACAGTCCTTCAACTCCTACCCTCTCTGCTCTTTAACACCTAATATCCTTTACTACAACTATCTTCTCTTGCATCTCCTCATCCCCATCTGGCTGACGGATAGCTGAGGTCTCTAAGGCAAATACTGAAAACACTGCTGGGAGTGTCTCTGCTGGTTGGTCTCTTCTCTCAACTTTAAGTTTCTTGAGGGTGGAGCTTTTACCTCTTCCATCTTTGTATTCAGAGCCCAAACCAACAGGAATTTTAAATCTGTTCAATGGAAGTGCAACATCACACATGTACATTAGGATTACAATGTATGGTTTTGATATCTGCAATTAGTAAACTGTTTTAAGGCAGGTGTCAATTTTTTTTTTTTTTTTTAACTTTTAAGTAGGCACACTTACTATACCTGGAGATACAAAGGAAGGCTCTTCTGAATTGCAGTCAACATAGGTGCAGGCAGCTCCTTCTCTTGCTGTAATACTGTATGTGGCAGCAGTAAACAGTCTATGATCCGGAATAGTAATTTTTGGGCTTTAGAGGTGGCAAAGATCTGTGCCCATGATTTCACAAGAGTTCCTAACACAGAAGAGCAGTAAGAGAAATTATGGTTATCTTCTAACCAGAAAATTTTGTCATTCCACTGAAAAAAAGTATATTTATAACACGTAGGACCAAGTTAAAGTTGGCAATGGGAAGAAACATGTATTAAGAGTCAAAAGACTTACGCCAAGTATTTCACTAAAGAGACAACTCTCTGAGTTCTGGGCCAAGAAAAATATACATTTCCTGAGCAACTGGCATTTAATAGATACACACAATGTGTGGTTATACATTATGTGAATATATAGATTGAATGTTGCAATTAACCAGATCTCTCTTTTTGCTTTGGTTGCTAGGAAACTCAGAGGCAAATTTATAGTTCAACTTTAAGAACACTGTAAGATCATATATTATGCTTTTATGTATATATTCACTTTTCCCTGGGTTTCATCATACTACTCTCCATTTTATTGATACCCTTATTTCTCCATATTTTACATTTAATTTACAGGCTGTCTCAACCCAGTTTGCAACAAGAAGAGGTATAACTAAATTTAATTGTTAAAGCAGGAAAAATGATTAGCTGTAACATCTTGAAGCAATCACTTAACCTCCTGGAACTTCAGTTTTTATAAGTTTCAGTTATTTAACATGAGCAAAAAATGAATTTAAATTTTGATTCAAAAGAAGAGAAAGAGGGCTTCCCTGGTGGCGCAGTGGTTGAGAGTCCGCCTACCAATGTAAGGGACATGGGTTTGTGCCCCAGTCCAGGAAGATCCCACATGCCGCGAAGTGGCTTGGCCCGTGAGCCATGGCTGCTGAGCCTGCACGTCTGGAGCCTGTGCTCCGCAACGGGAGAGGCCACAACAGTGAGAGGCCCGCGTACCGCAAAAAAAAAAAGAAGAGAAACAGACTTCTTTACTACATGAAATATATTATGGTTGCTTTGATGATGGGAGTCTGTCAATTGCTACATTTAATGATAGTAAAACTTATCAAATGAGCACCTTTTGTTTAATAAAGTAATTAAGAGCAGATATATACTTTCCTTTAGAGTATATTACTGCAATTGAGGTCTCCTTTACTGAAAAATATGAATTTAAAAGGAGAACATTAAGTACTTGTCCAAACAGCAATGGTACATGTGCTGCATAAACTGTTATATTTTATTCCATCTTAGAAAGCAAAAAAGATGATAAAATTCAAAGTCACTTCCATAAAACAAAAAGTTTAAAATTCAAGCTCTGAAGGAAAACAAAAATATGCTTATAGAAGGATACACAGATATTTTTTAAAAAAAAGAACCAAACTAATAATCACTTCTAAGAACAACAAACAGCAACATTAATCTTCTGTTGTAAAAGGAAATACAATAATCAATCATAAAGAAACACAATGCTCACTTAGCAATATTTTAAATAATGCTGGCTTCTCATTCTTTCAGTGAGTGAGAAATTTGAGAATGACAGCAATGTAAGAAAAGCTCACATTCTAAGCAACATTAGTATACCAGTAAGACGAACTGCCATCACCACCAACATTTGAAATGATTCATATCACTCTTAAGAGTCACACAGGTACTAACTTATAAAGAGCAAGGAACTTCCAACCCAAAATGCATCATCTACCCTTGTATTTTATCTTGTGCAATGGTTAAAACACTTGGCTGAAGACCTTAAGTTTTATGAGTTCAGAGAAAGTTGAGATGACATATTTGTTTTACTGCAATATCAAGCCCCTACTTTGAAATTTTCAGCAAAGAACGTTCGGGTGTGTAGGAAATTAATAATGCAAAGAAAAAGAAAATTTTTAAGTAAAAAAACTTTGAGAAAGGTTTAAATACACAGAGTGGCTTTGTAAGAAACTTAGTATTTTTCCTGGCTATAAACTATGACTTATTTACTGATAAAGCTGAAAATATAGAAAACTTGTGGGGAACAACTCCCACAATTCAAAGAGAGCCACACTAGCTTTTTTATTTTTATTTTTTTAACATCTTTATTGGAGTATAATTGCTTTACAATGGTGTGTTAGTTTATGCTTTAGAACAAAGTGAATCAGTTATACATATACATATGTTCCCATATCTCTTCCCTCTTGCATCTCCCTCCCACTCTCCCTGTCCCACCCCTCTAGGTGGTCACAAACCACTGAGCTGATCTCCCTGTGCTATGTGGCTGCTTCGCACTAGCTATCTATTTAACATTTGGTAGTGTATATAAGTCCATACCACTCTCTCGCTTTGTCACAGATTACCCTTCCCCCTCCCCATATCCTCAAGTCCATGCTCTAGTAGGTCTGTGTCTTTATTCCCGTCTTACCCCTAGGTTCTTCATGACCTTTTTTTTTTTCTTCCTTAGATTCCATATACATGTGTTAGCATACGGTATTTGCTTTTCTCTTTCTGACTTACTTCACTCTGTATGACAGACTCTAGGTCCATCCACCTCACTACAAATAACTCAATTTCATTTCTTTTTAAGGCTGAGTAATATTCCATTGTATATATGTGCCACATCTTCTTTATCCATTCCTCTGCTGATGGACACTTAGGTTGCTTCCATGTCCTGGCTATAGTAAATAGAGCTGCAGTGAACATTTTGGTACATGACTCTTTTTGAATTATGGTTTTCTCAGGGTGTATGCCCAGTAGTGGGATTGCTGGGTCATATGGCAGTTCTATCTGTAGTTTTTTAAGGAACCTCCATACTGTTCTCCATAGTGGCTGTATCAATTCACATTCCCACCAACAGTGTAAGAAGGTTCCCTTTTCTCCACACTCTCTCCAGCATTTATTCTTTGTAGATTTTTTGATGATGGCCATTCTGACTGCTGTGAGATGATATCTCATTGTAGTTTCGATTTGCATTTCTCTAATGATTAATGATATTGAGCATTCTTTCATGTGTTTGTTGGCAATCTGTATATCTTCTTTGGAGAAATGTCTATTTAGATCTTCTGCCCATTTTTGGATTGGGTTGTTTGTTTTTTTGTTATTGGGCTGCATGAGCTGCTTGTAAATTTTGGAGATTAATCCTTTGTCAGTTGCTTCATCGGCAAATATTTTCTCCCATTCTGAGGGTTGTCTTTTGGTCTTGTTTATGGTTTCCTTTGCTGTGCAAAAGCTTTGAAGTTTCATTAGGTCCCATTTATTTATTTTCGTTTTTATTTCCATTTCTCTAGGAGGTGGGTCAAAAAGGATCTTGCTGTGATTGATATCATAGAGTGTTCTGCCTATGGTTTCCTCTAAGAGTTTGATAGTGTCTGGCCTTACATTTAGGTCTTTAATCCATTTTGAGTTTATTTTTGTGTATGGTGTTAGGGAGTGTTCTAATTTCATACTTTTACATGTACCTGTCCAGTTTTCCCAGCACCGCTTATTGAAGAGGCTGTCTTTTCTCCACTGTACATTCTTGCCTCCTTTATCAAAGATAAGGTGACCATATTTGCATGGGTTTATCTCTGGGCTTTCTATCCTGTTCCATTGATCTATATTTCTGTTTTGTGCCAGTACCATATTGTCTTGATTATTGTAGCATTATAGTACAGTCTGAAGTCCAGGAGCCTGATTCCTCCAGCTCCATTTTTCTTTCTCAAGATTGCTTTGGCTATTCGGGGTCTTTTGTGTTTCCCTACAAACTGTGAAATTTTTTGTTCCAGTTCTGTGAAATATGCCAGTGGTAGTTTGACAGGGATTGCATTGAATCTGTAGATTGGTTTGGGTAGTATAGTCATTTTCACAATGTTGATTCTTCCAATCCAAAAACATGGTATATCTCTGCATCTATTTGTGTCACCTTTAATTTCTTTCATCAGTGTCTTATAATTTTCTGCATACAGGTCTTTTGTCTCCTTAGGTAGGTTTATTCCTAGATATTTTATTCTTTTTGTTGCAATGGTAAATGGGAGTGTTTTCTTGATTTCACTTTCAGATTTTTCATCATTAGTGTATAGGAATGCCAGAGATTTCTGTGCATTAATTTTGTATCCTGCCACTTCACCAAATTCATTGATTAGCTCTAGTAGTTTTCTGGTAGCATCTTTAGGATTCTCTATGTATAGGATAATGTCATCTGCAAACAGTGACAGCTTTACTTCTTCTTTTCCGATTTGGATTCCTTTTATTTCCTTTTCTTCTCTGATTGCTGTGGCTAAAACTCCCAAAACTATGTTGAATAAGAGTGGTGAGAGTGGGCAACCTTGTCTTGTTCCTGATCTTAGTGGAAATGCTTTCAGTTTTTCACCATTGAGGATGATGTTTGCTGTGGGCTTGTCATATATGGCCTTTATTATGTTGAGGTAAGTTCCCTATATGCCTACTTTCTGCAGGGTTTTTATCATAAGTGGGTGTTGAATTTTGTCAAAAGCTTTCTCTGCATCTATTGAGATGATCATATGGTTTTTATCCTTCAATTTGTTAATATGGTGTATCACATTGATTGATTTGCGTATATTGAAGAATCCTTGCATTCCTGGAATAAACCCCTCTTGATCATGGTATATGATCCTTTTAATGTGCTGTTGGATCACACTAGAACTCTTACATATTAACTTATTTTCTACTCTATGTATATACTAAGCCTTAAAAAAAAGAATTGGGATCATTACAATATATATTTTTAGATGTATTTATAGTTAGAAAGTAACTTTGCTCATTTAGTAACATTACAAAATGCATTATGTACTATTAGCTAGATTTATAAAATAATTAAGTTCCAGAAATATTTATTTAGTATATGGCATCTTCTACAATGGAGAAGCTCTTTAACCACTGTATCCTCAGTTCCCAATCCAGTGCCTGACATACTAAATGAACTAAATAAACTCACTAAATGTTCTTATTTGTCCAAAATACAATACGACTAAGGGAATAAAAAGTTCTAAAGATACGGCCACTAACCATAAGCAAGTTTAAATTTTCGTGGGGGCGCACCAAGTAGACAGATAATTATAATAAGTGGTAAACTACAAAAAATGTCAGAGCAGAAGGACAGATGAAGCACAGTCAGGGAGAGCAGGTCTTCCTGGGCTGGACCCTGAAGGATCATGGGTAGAATTTCAGTTACAAAGACCAAAGGGGATGAATGATCCCAAGAAAGAAGGATGATCAAAAGGAAAGGCATGGAAACAGGAAAATTAGATATAAAGAATGAGGGGGAAAAAAAAAAGATATAAACAGGAGGAAAGTGGAAGATACTACTGAGAGATCAATCCTGCTTTCTCAGAAATCACCTAGCTACAGTGAAGACCCCAGACACCTTAATCTGGAGGGGTTTTGTCAACAGTTCGCACCTCCCACTAGCAGCCTTGCAAGCAAAAAGCAGAGGCATCCTCAGGGAGGAGCAGGCCAGGAGAGCAAAGCAGTGTTTCCGCGGTTAGCTCTCTTTCCCTCAGGTGGATGTGATATTCCAACCCCAGCACACCTAGAAGAGGTTCTAACTCTCAAAAGTTTATATTTGCTCTTTCTCTACTTTGTTCTAAACTTTGTACATGTAGAAGACAGTAAATTATCTGTTCCTAATTTCTGCTGACTAAACGGGTAACACTGTAGCAGTGTACTCTTTTCCCAGTCTCTGAGATCTAGACAAAGGCAAACAATACAGTATCCACCTGCCACTAAATCAAAAACTCAACCATATAACAAAACAAAGAAGGCCCTCAATTCTTCATAAGGAGAATTTTGACATGGGTCTATGTATCACCAATCCAAATGATTTTGCAGCTCCTGATAAGACAATCACATATTTTGTAAAATACAGACATACTTCTGAAATCATACATTTAGCTTAGCAAAAATCTGATAGCAACTAGCAACTAATAAATTATAAGCTTAACTGCTATGGACCTAGAGTCTGTCATACAGAGTGAAGTAAGTCAGAAAGAGAAAAACAAATACCGTACGCTAACACATATATATGGAATCTAAAAAAAAAAAAAAAAAAAAAAAGTCATGAAGAACCTAGGGGTAGGACGGGAATATAGAATAAAGATGCAGACCTACTAGAGAATGGACTTGAGGACACGAGGAGGGAGAAGGGTAAGCTGGGACAAAGTGAGAGAGTGGCATGGACATATATACACTACCAAATGTAAAACCGATAGCTAGCGGGAAGCAGCCACGTAGCATGGGGAGATCAGCTCTGTGCTTTGTGACCACCTAGAGGGGTGGGACAGGGAGGGTGGGAGGGAAGGAGACGCAAGAGGGAAGAGATATGGGGATATATGTATAGGTATAGCTGATTCATTTCGTTATAAAGCAGAAACTAACACTCCATTGAAAAGCAATTATACTCCAATAAAATTTTTTTAAAAAAAGCTTAAATGCTGAAATACATATTAATCTACATCTTACTAAATTAAATTTATAATAAATTCTCATTTAAGTTTCTTTAAAATTAAAATGACCGAATTGCTACTATTGCTTTCACTACATTCTACATCATCCATATTTACACATTTGCACATTCTCCTTTATCTTTCACAACAAAGATAAAAGGTTTCAGACAGCCCAAATCAGGTTTATTCATATGTTCACAAGATCAAAGGGAACAGATATAAGGTTTTGGCCACAGAGAAAAAAAAAAAAAAACCCTTTATCCAGTCCCTAGTTTTGGTTAGCAACATGGTTTTAGTGAAAAAAGATATTCAAATTACTGACTTCCTAAAGAAGAATGAACTCTGTTGTTATAGAACAGACACATTCTTTTTGAAAGAAGAAAACATAGTATTGTGAGAAACAAGATTTGAAGCATATGTATCTTTAGCGCTGTAAGAAATCCTTTCCTGACCTCCTTCATACAGAGCAGACCATAAAAACAGAAGAAAGTGATGGCTTTCTGATGTTTTAAATTCTAACAAAGCATAGGTAAGCACTGAAAAAAGGTCCATTTTAATTATGCAGGCATTCACAAGGTTAGTGATTCAAAACAGACTATTGGTAGCAAACTGGAGTTGGTATATTTTCTGTATTGATCATAATGAATTTTAATATTAACCAAGCATAACAAGAAAAGTTCTGAAAGGAGGTGGAGCAAGACAGAGATACACTTGAAAGCCAACCTGAATTATTTTAAACTAAATCACTGTCTTTCAGATCATTCTTAAGACTGTACAGACAGCAGTGATTTAGCTAGTGTGTTAGTATATTCCTATCCATCACGATACTATAGGCTCAACCTAGGGAAGTTTTAATAATGTCAGGAATACATACCCATTATCGTATAAGTCAGCTGCAGACCTGCACTGGAAATTTTTTTTCCCAGATAAGGTTTTATATATTTTAATATTTCACCAAGGTATTCTAAGGACTTTGTGACCATGGCAGATTTATCAGAAAGTGTCGGCAGATTCCCGTAAGTTATACCAACAGCCTATAAATAAGGGAAAACATGATTTAGCATTCCAAGTTTTATATAATACAGATTTTGAAAAATAAACATAATTTCTCTTTCTACACACACACATGCACACACACATCACTTACATTTAAGCCTTCATCCTTAACTTTCCTATAAATGTTCATAGCAATTAAAATCCAGGTAAAGAATTATCTGGCCTTTTATAATTAAAATAATGGTTAAAGGAAAAATTAAACAATCAGTTCACCAATAATTATGAGTCAGCAAAGTATTAGTAAAAGATACCCAGAACTGATATACGAGAAGCTTATAACCAAATCACATCAAGCATTCCAAACAGGTTGGCTCACCATATCTCTAGGACATGACTGGGCATTCTAAATCCCCAAATTCCTACAAAAAAGACCTACAGATGAGGTTAACAGACTCTTACAAGTGAGACCTCCATAAATAAAGTTCAGCTTCATGATATGAATTGATTTTTTTCCTAGAATTTTCTTTATAAGCCATTAGATGCCAGCTTAACTTTCTCAGAGGAAAAAAAGGATGAGGTACAAAGGGTAGAAATGGCAAAATGGGGAGGCTGAGGAGAGAAATGTGAGGTGAGGTAGTAGAGAATAATGGTGAAGTGAGAAGAGGAAGGGAAATAAATGAGAGGATGAGTTGAGGGAAGGTGAGAATAAAGAAGAGTTGAGAAGTCACTAGAAGAGTCGAGATATGGGGATATATGTATAGCTGATTCATTTTGTTATAAAGGAGAAACTAACACACTACTGAAAAGCAATTATACTCCAATAAAGATGTTAAAAAAAAAAAAGAATAAAGAGAAAACTGGCTAGAGATGGGTTAGAAGGTTTGAGGAGAGTAGTAAAGTTTCCAAGCCATTACTGGGAACTTAACAATGAATTTCAATTACCCAAATTGGACCATGAATGGCACCAGTATGCACGGTTATGTGATTTTTTTCCTGCAGCTCTCAGGAAATAACACAAAGGAAAGAAGGCAGGTGGTTGTACTGATCCAAAGTTGAAGATTTGCAGGTGTAACAATAAGACAAAGGATGGAAGACTGTGAGCGTGTTGGTTAAGGGTAGTTGAAGTGAGGCCTCCAAGGGGTTCAGTTAAGGTAGATAAGGAAGAAAGTGAGACCTTGACAGAATGTTGTGCTTGGAGAAAAGGGAGAGGAAGGTCATGATAAAGTCACTCAGAGAAATGGAAGGAAGGCAGTGATAGTCAATGAGCTTTCAGATGCTCCAAGTGATGCCATGGTTCAGTGATTAGTCATGGCAGTAGGTGGATGACAGCAGAAGTGAAGATCACTGAAAGACTACTGGAGAAGTTTTGAAATGAGGGCTCAAGATAAGTTATCCAAGGTGATATTAAAGTTAGCCATGATGACGATAAAATGTAGAATGGAGGAAAAGGTAAGGAACCTAGTGAACTTGGAAGATTGGGAGGTAGACAGCTGAGAATAAGAGATATACTTGATGAATCCCCTTTTCCATTTAGCTCTCTGCCCTTGGTTCTCTATACTTCTTTCCCTAGACCAGAAATTCTCAAACTTCGTCTCAGTTCCCCTTCACACACTTAAAAATTGAGGATCTTAAAAAGCTTATCATTTGGGCTATATCTATTGATATTTATATTACAAATTACAATAGAAAAATTTAATTTATTCATTTAAAAAAATAATAAACATTATGTTAATATACCTCATATATTTTTAGTGAAAAATAACTTTCTTTTCCAAAACAAACCAAAAAAAATACTGATAAGTAGCACTTTTTTTTACATCTTTGAAAATCTCTTTAATGTCTAGCTTAAGAGAAGACAGTTACATTCTCATATCTGCTTCTGCATACAAGCTGTTGCAATATGTTGCAGATAAAAACAGTTAAGTCAATATTTCTGTCAATATTAGAAAATTAAGAAAGACATACATATTTAATCCATACATCAAACAAGAGATCACAATGGAAACTGAAAAATATTCTAAAATACAAAATAATGAAGATATTGCAAATAAATCTTGTGGGATGAAGTTAAATTTGTGCTAAATGAAGAATTTATAGTCTTCAATTCAGATATTACAAAGAACAAGCCTCTGAAAATAAATTTTCTAAGTATAAATATAATATAGAAAAAGAACAGTAAAGTAGAAGAGTGAAAAATCATAAAAATAAGAGCAAAAAAAAACCAATTAAGTCTCAGAAATATATGTAGTTGGAAGAGGAAAAAGTATTTTAATAAAATTTTCAGAGAATTGTGGGAATTCCTCTTTGATATTACACCAAAACTTGACAAGTGGTATTTCTTAAAGGTTAGTTGTAATATGGAATCCAAAATCATGTCAATGTATGTTCTGTTCTCTGCTACGTTATAAGCCATTGGTCTGTCTTGTGCTTTGAATGAATGTTTTCCACACATGCATACTTTCTAAAAAGCCTGTACTTGTTATCTGAAAAATTTTGGTTCATTGAGTTATACAGCTTCCCAATTTGGACAACACATTTCATTGTCCATATTTTAAAAAAATCATATTTGTTAATATCACCAGTGTTGTCAGAAAGTCTTTAATTGTCAAGAAACTCTCAAGCTCATGATGACAAATACAAATGTTCCAAAATTCTAATTTTCTTAAAAGCTCAAATTATGTTAATATCAAAAAAAATGCTGTCAGTTGACTTCTTTGAAGTGATAGGCTCATTTTTAAGAAAATATTTGCCAAATACCCAAGTCTGAATAACCATACTTTGTCAGTTGTTCTTTCACGGTAAAAGCGGTCAGTTCAGCTTACAACTCAATCACATAAGTGGCTCTCACTTAGACAACAATCTTGCTTTCATATGCATCAAAAGTACTTTAAATATATTTCCTATTGTCATTCACAGAATACTAAAAGGGCATGTACTCAAGGGTGAAAATTTATTAAAATTAGTAACTTTACTGCTTCATTAATGATACTCTTAAGTCAAACTGGTTTTTTTCCCCCTCTGTGATTGCATGGCCTTGAAAATTATACTGACTACTAGTATAATCTTGGGCCATGGTGTTGATTTCTGCTACAGCTTTTACGCTATTTGTACAAACACCAATATAGTTTTGAGCTCACAGAACCCCTGAAAAGTATTAGTGACTCCTAGAGGTCTATGAAACAGACATTTAAGAACCAGTGCCCTAGATTTCAATATTTCTCTGTTTAGCCTTAACCTCCCCAGACTATGAGACGTATATTTTTCAGTGCCTTGACTATCCTCACCTTCATGTCACACTATCATTTCTGTGCAGAGAAGAGTTAATATAGCAGGGGCCAATGTCATTACCCTTAAGAGGCCTATTTGCACGGTTGGTCCTTGGTTGGTTTTTGGACCCTTGGATTTTCCCCATCATCTCCCAATAAGAATGGCTCACTGTGCCTAAACAGTTTGTGCAACCAATACAGTTTATACTGAATATCTGCTTTCCTTCTGGGAGTCCGGATTTTTAAAAGTGCCAAACAAACAGGTCCTAGGTGACCAGCCCCCATTAAAAACTCTGGGCACTGAGTCACTAATGAGCTCCCCTGGTTGACAGATTTCATAGGTGTTGTCCCAATTCCTTGCTGGGAGAATTAAGCATCTCCAGTGTAATACCACTGTAAGGGGACTCTTGGAAGCTGTGCCTGGTTTCTCCAGACTTCACCCCCGAACTTTTTCTCTTTGTTGACTGTACTTTGAAACTTTTCACTGTAATAAGTCATAGATGTAAGTACAACTATATGCTGAGTTCTGTGAGTCCTCCTAGCGAATCATAATAGCACCTGGGGTGGGGTGACCATGAGCACCCCTGACACAACCTCAAACTAAACAGGTTTAAAATTGGACTTCTCACCTACTTCCGCCCCACTCTAAATCATGATGTTCCTATTTCTCCTTAAGGTCATCATTTTTCTGGTTAAACACAGTATTTATTTCATAATCATTCAAAAATCCCAGAGTGCAATCTTCAATTCCTCCTAAACTCACTAGCTTCTGGCATTAGTGCTCCGGCACCTTTAATTTACTCTATTGTTACCAATTTTCTTAAAGTCATTTGATCAAATCAGACCTACTTAAAAATTTATAAAGCCTGTTCACAGGATAAAATCTAACTTCTTATACCAAGATGCTCTGAATTCTTAACCTACTGATTGACCTATCAACTAACTGACATTTAGCATATACTGTCTTATATTATTATTTTAGCCTTTGTGTATGTCTTGTATTCTCAGACAAGTAAAAGTTCCCTAAGATCAAGGACTAGTTCTTTTGGTTCTTCAAATCCCCAAGAAGTCCTCACATAATACTATCTAGCATTTAGCAAACAACTATTATTTAGTGAGTAGTTAAAAAGCAATTAATTTGGATAGGATTAAATTAGGAGAGCCTTCGAAAATGATCAGTGTAGTGCATGACTTCTACTTCCCTTTCTGGTCCAGTATGGTCCCCAGCATAGGTGCTGAATTAATTAATGATGGAGATCCAATCAACAACTAAATAAAAGGCTCCAGAGAAATATGTATTTTATATCTACATCTACTACTACGAAATATTTTTAGGATTTATATGACATCTCTAACTGTAACAATTGTACTTTAACTTAACGAAAACCAATGGAAGAATTCACATTTATGGAAAGAGCTTATGGATTGTAAGGACCTTCGTTGCAGTTAATACCAACTACTATGTGGGAAAATAAACTAAGTTTTACTGTGAATAGCTTACAAAAACACTAATCCAAGCACATTAACGACCTCAGGCTATACAACAAAGACTATTACATAAGACAGATTCCTACAAAATTAATAATTAAAAATACAATGTTGAATGGGACTATTTATTACAGAGGCAAAATAAAACAAATGGATTGGTTTTTAAATCCCCAACCATGCTATGATATGAAGTAGTTGGTGCTTATGCTGCATACACTAAAATTTTACTGTAAAATTTACACTGTTCATTACAGGGTGGTAAACATTAAGTTGGAACTATTATGGACCATATACAAGGAAAGTTAAGTACCTGAAGAATATTGTTATCTAACAATTTCAACAATAAGATACTCCTACAATTTAGATCAGACTTGGAGTTAAGGTTTTTATGTGGCATTCTTTACTCTTATTATTTTTTATTACACGTAATTCTTCTGCTGTCCTGAAGAGTGAGTTGTGCTATATCTTAGATTCACATTTTTATTCCTCCAGAATTTTATAATAGCGGCAACCAGTAATATGATTCAATTTAAAATAATTCATTTTATGGAAAAACTTTATGAACACTTCAAGATTTTTGGAAAAATAATTGTAACTGATCTGAACAATTATATTAATGAATAAAAAATACCTCGAGGAACAGAACAAGTGCTTTTTTAGGGCCTTCTTGCATAGGTAAATATTCAACTTGAGCCTTTGAGAGAATATTCTTTACTTCTGAGAGTTTAAATAGCAACCTTGTCAGTTCAGCCAACTGTTCCATGTAGCCTTTTTCTGTTAAAATAAAATATTTATATAATATGTTTATAAATTTATGTTTTATATATATATATATGTATATACACACACACACATATATATGGGAGAACAGGGAACGTATCATTCTTCATTTATGACAACGCTTTCTTTTAAAATTAAAATTTCTACATTATTAAAAACTTCTAAGTTTCTCTCACTATGAGAAGGCTTTATTTAAAAACAAACAAATGAGTACTTGTGAACGTCCTAGTCCCAAAAGCTATTCACGTAAAGCCAACTGATTTAATAATATATAAAAGTAAATTTGGAGCATGTTTTCAGTCCAGCCTTTGTGGGATTTATGAATGGCCATAAACAATAGGTTTAGGATAAGGCACGCCCTACAGACAATCAGAACTGTTTGGGATATTAAAAACAAAAAAGTTACAAGGAAATGGGATGAAATTATTCATAATTGGATATTTTTCTTTATAGGGTGTTAACAGTGTGATATCTGGTTATTTACTTCATATTTCCACTTTTTTTTGTGATCAGTTTCTTGAAGGTAAAAAAATAGCTCGTCATTTGAGAGCAAATTTTTGTTCCTAGCTTCCAAGGAAACAAGTTCTTTTATCTTTATAGGAGAGAAATTTGTCCTATACAGTTACAGGAAAATATCAAGAAAAAGAAATAGGCTGCAAAAGGAAGTAAATTTCTGTTCATATTAATACCTATTTACAAATACATTTTTTATCTTTCCTATTAATTTACATAATGAAACAGGAAATTTTAAACATACTTAGCTATCTAGAAAGCAAAACACCTGCAATACTTACCAACTGCCTGTTCAGTATTTAAATCAATGAACGAGTCATCTGGCACATAAAGGTTTTTTATATACATTTGCAAAATGCAACGGATCCATGATCTTATAGTTAGGGCTTGAAAAGATACACAGCCTGAATGAGAAAGCGCTTCACATAACATGCTGTAAAAATAAGTTGATGGATATTAAAAAGAGAAACCAAAACAAAACCCTGACAATGTATTCCCTGAGTACAGAGATTCAGAAATAAAGGAAAACATTCTAATATCCCCCAGTTCTTGGCCTCACTTATTTTACAGACAAACACACTAATGCAGACATGCATTGCTGAAAATAAACTCTACAGATACACACAAAATGATATTTTAGACAAATATTCTTGCTTTCATTTGTAATGCCCTAGTTTTTAATTTTCCTTTTCCCACTGATGGCATACATATAGGCTAATGCCAAAGGAGAAAGGGAAAGAAGAACATGGTTAAAATTAGAAAAACAAGGAAGGGGATTAACTAGCTAGGTGAGATAATACTAAAGGAAGTGGCAAGTACAATAAAAACCAGTGGCCCTTAGAGTAAACAGAGAAGGGGTCATGACCAAGAAAAAAGGTAAAAAGACAAAATACATTTCTATGTGGCTCTCCTGACCAATCCTGTTCCCATCCCTTCCTTTCCTGCTCCCCCACCTTAATAATGACAGGAGTCATTATTAAGGAATTCCAAAATAACATCTGAATGAGATTAAAAAAAAAATTATCTTACAAAGTCAAAGCCCTAGTTAAATCTGATTTCTAATCATTTTATAAGTGAGGATAGAGAGAATGAAGATGGTCTTCACCTAATTATAAATGTTATGTAAAGTTAAGACGCTTGAAAAATACATATAAATTCGTAACTCTAAAAATACTGTTTTGAAATACTTTGAATATAAGTTATCATAAAAAAAGAGAACACAAAACAGAAGAACTCAGATGGGTCATTTATTACTTATACAACCTTCCCAACGTTACTTACCAACTTTGCATTTCAGTTCCTTCAACTGTGACTAACACACAATATTATTTTAAAAACTGAAATCCTTTCAGATAATTTCAGCAAAAGTATTTAATAAATAATATAAATAAATGTTTGTTGTTATTAAAGAATTCTTAAGCTGGAAGGGATCCTGAAAGTAATCCAATTGAAGGTGAACTCCCTTACTTTACAACTGAAAGCCAGTGAGAAAATGATTAATGACTCTGCTTAATGAATTCCTTTTGAGAAGAATACCTCTCTTCATTTTCACTGACTGGCAGGCAGCTGGGATCAGACCTACACTGGTCTCTTAGGTTTGTGTATTTATTTTATTTTCCCTCATCTTGATATTCTTATTTGAATTGTCCTGATTATTCTATACTATTTCTATTATCTATTGCATATTTTTTCTGTTGGGGTTCCTCAGATCTCTTATGTAATATGGCAGGAGACACTTAAAGATATGGAAACCAAAGTTCAGGGTGGGGATGTCTCTTGTTCATGACTACACAAAACTCAAAGCTTTAAACATCTAGCTGTGAAGAGGAAAGCTATCATTAAATCTAAAACTACAGTAATATAAGTGTCTTACATATTCAGCAATATTAATTGTATAATTTCTTTCACAATGGTGAGTGAAGAAAGGTCTTTTCAGGATGAGGATGAGGCAGTCCTACAAAAACCGTTTTGACAAAACAGCAACAACACTGTTTTAAGAAAGCTTTCCTACTATTAATACTGTCAAAATGCTGATACACAGAAAAGCAACAAACTGCCCAAGTGAGAGTATATATAGTAAAGATCAGTTTTTATTGTGAAAATTCTTACCTTCCTAGTGAACTCATCTATCGTGGGCTTACATTAATGTGCATACCTGAAATAAAAACACTTACCTATTTTGTAGGAAATGACTTAAATATCTGGCTACAACTTGGGGCCAGACGATATCATCCCAACCAAAAAGTTGTATCATTGATGTAACTGGCTGAGGCTGAAGATCTGATGGAGCTGTGCTGGGCAAGTCCATTGCCAGCAAAGTAAAATCTGGATTTAAAATGAGAAAAACTCAGTGAGAATTTTTTAACCCCCCCAATTATATCAATAGTGATTTTTAAAAAATTAGCACTAAATAGTAAAATGTCACATTTTAGAAACGTACAACAGAAAGCTAAAACTGAACTAAATTCATGTTGTCGAAGAAATTTCTGTGGCGATCATCTGGATCTCCAAGAAAGGGTCTAGAATAATCTATCTCAGCATCATCATGATGAATCTATAATGGCCCTCTCAAATGGCAAATTCTACACCTGATGTCTCTGCTTATGTGACTCTCCCATTCAAAAGACCCATTACAAAAATTATTTCTAGCATCCACTCTTCTCCAATTGAGTTAATTTACTCATCACCTGCCACAGACAGAGTTCTTCCTCACCTTGGACACTGGACATTCTCTTCTAGTAAAAAGTGATCTTCTACAATCAATCAATGATACTCCACTTCCCTCAGAGCTCACAAAGCCTAGGAGCTAGAATTCCTTAGGTCACCATAGTAAACAAATGTACTTTATTTTGTGATTTCCTGGGATTCCCCAACTTAATCTGCACTATATCACTATATGTTTATCAATAAATTGCTTCTTAAGTACTGCTCCTATGCAGCTCTCTCAAATGGTGGCTATTTATTCTCCCACACTCTCGTACACAGGACCCACATAAGGTGAGCTTACTTCTTGGTCCACATGGCTGCTTCTATACCATTCTCCCTTCCCCCTCCCTTTGGCTTTGAGTCTTAGGTCATCAGATTAAGTCACCAGCACTAACTCTCCTTGTTGCATTTGTCTACCGTTTCCTCCTTCACCTCCTCTCATCCCTTGAAGATTTTAGCTCACTATCATCCTTTCTAACTGCACTCCTGTCATAGTCCTTGATGATTTTTCTTCCAATCTCCTGGCACTGAACTCCTCTCCTACAGTGAGTCTATCTTCCATTCTACTTTAGCCATTCACTCCCATGGTGATACAGAGACCTTGGCACTACCCATAAGTACAATCTCACCATAATTTCCACTTTGAAGACCCCTCTTTCTGGCATCGAACTACCTTTCCAACTCTCCTCCTGTAGGTTCCCAAATCCAGCAATCCTTTGATTCCACCAGGACCTACAATTCATTGATCCTACAAGTTTTCCCCTTCCTTCCCCTTTTTAGGCAGCTTGATTACATGGTCCATTATTATACTGATTTTCATATACCATCAACTCCCTTGCTTCTTACTTGATTTTTTGTACTTTCCTGGAAAAAACACCATCTGTTTAATTACATCCTTGGTCTTCTCCCCACATGCACCTACACCTACACAGTATAAATGGCTGGTGAACAACCATGCTGACTGATCTCATTTCAAGTTTATGACTACAAACTTTAAGTGGACTCTTAGAGTTGGCCATCATTTCTACCACATTTCTCTAGTCCATTCAGTCTTTTACTCGCCTAGAGGATTACTGCATACCTTCTTTCCTTGCTCCATCATAAGCCAGCATCTCCTCCCCATCTTCACTTTCAGCTAATGACCTTACTACGTCACAGAGAAATGAGAAACGTCAGAGGAGAACCACCACATCTACCCAGCAACCTCCACCTGGGCCCATTTACTCTGCCTTCTCTTCTGCTACTACAGGATATCTGAGGCCAAGTCCTCTATGGGATCCCATTTCTCTTGGGCATCAAAACACAAGTGAGTCTCTTGCCACATCAAGTTTTCCCTCACTCCTAAACATTCCTGTCAGCGTTATAAATATGCTGAAATTTCTCCCATGTTGTTAGAAAAAATTCTCTGACCCCATTTCCCTCTCCAGCTAACATCCCCATTTTTCTACTTCTCTTAGACAGTGATACTCAAAAAGATTTACTACATTTGCAGTCAGCGATTCCTCTTCTCACATCTTCTCTTGGATATCTTCAATCAGGCCTTTGTCTCTACCCACTACAGCAAAACTGCTCTTGAAGGTCATCAGTGACCTCCATCCTACGAAATCCAAGGACCGATTCTCAGGCCTCATCCTACTGGACCCATTAACTGCATTTGAAGTGTTGATAACTGCTCCTTCCTTGAAAAGCTCTGTCATTTGGTTTCCAGGGCACTATACTTTCTTGGTTTTCCTCTCACCTCACTGGTATTCCTTTGCAGTCTCCTTTCTTGGTTCTTCTTTATCCTACAAATCTGAACATGGGAATATCCTAGGGCCCTATCCTCAAACTTCTCTTTTTACTGGTACTTACTCTACTAGTAGTCTCATCCAGTTCATAGCTTTAAAGACTATTTATATATACATAGTTTCCAAATTTAAATCTCCAGCTTAGACCTCTTCCCTGAACCCTAGATTCATTATCCAGGGGTCTAACTCAACATCCCTACTTGAACTTTAATGGACATATTAAAAAAAAATGTCCAAAATCAAAATCCTAGTCTTCACTCACAAAATCTGCTCCTGCCACAATCTTCCTCATCTCTAACAAGGGGTTCTCCCTTTATCTGTTTTGCTTACCATATCATACCCACTTAGAAAATTCTGTCAGCTCTACCTTCATATTGGAAATCTGACCACTTCTCACCACTTCTACTGCTACCACTGTAGCCCAAGGTGCCCAGCTCTGAGCTGTTACAATAGTTCCCTACGTGGCCTCCCCATCTCCCGATAGTCTTTTCTCCAGCCAGTAGCCAGAGGGATCCTATCACTCCTCTGCTCAAGACCCCAACAGCTTCTAATATCAGGGTAAAAGCAAAAGTCTTCACAGCTACGTACAGGGCAGAACACAAAGTAGTTCTCCATAACTGCTTGACCCCATCTCTGACTACTCTTACTCCTTTTCTTATTCCACGAGAGCTTTGACGGCTTCCTGTAGTTCCTCAAACACACCAGACACACTCTTGCCTCTGGACTTCTGCATAGCTCATAGCTGCATAGCTGCATATTTCACCTCCTTCATGTCTTTGCTCAAATGGTACTTACACAGGTTTTCCTGACAATTCTGTTTAAAATTATAACTTGCCTCTGGCTTTCCCTATCCCTATATTTTTCTATATTTTTATTTTTCTCCATAGCATCTCACCATCTGACATATTACACATTTTACCTACTGATTTATTTATGTTCTCTCCCCGCCACTAGACTATAAGCTCCATGAAAACATGGAGCTTATACATGAAAAAAAGAATTGCAGTCCTTTTTTTTTCCCATTGGTATATCCCCAATGGCAATAAAGGTGGGTATTCAATAACCTTTTTTTAATGCAGGAAATTTCTCTCTCCTATGAAGTCTTTATTTCAAAACGAACCCAAAACCCACACATATTTTGTTTTATATCTATATACTGTTTATTTTCAGTGCCTAGGACAGCACTGACTCAACTTGTATAATATAATTTTTGGTAACTAACTGGAAGTTGGGATGATGAATGGAAGAAAGATAAGTCATATCGGCTAGTAATGACTGCTTTGGTTAAACTGAATATCAATATTTATTTTCACAGACATTACACTGGTTGGAAAACCGTTGCCCTGTCACAATTCTTCAATCTATGTATCACTGTAAAGTCTTAATTATGCAAGTGTTACCAGAATTCAAGGTCTTTTAAAATTTATATCATGCAGTCTTTCTGTTGTGCTTTTAGCTCAGCTTTCCTCATTCACACCAGGGTAAAATAAACCTTGGTTTAGATCTTAGGTTTTCAAAAGTGTTAATATTTAAATACATTAAATACCTTCATATAAATTGCACTTAAATACATGCAGTCACCATATTGATCTCTCTCTATTCCAGTATTTCTTAACATACATTGGGTAAAATATCCCTTTGTGAAAGATAATGACTTCTTTTTGGGAAAGTGCATATATGCACATATATGCAAATTCTTGCCTATAATTTCATCTGATTCAGAGTCCCTTAAAGCCTAAGGACATGTCCATAGGCTAATAATCAAATTAAGTAAAAATTACAACCTAAAATAGAATCTAATGAAGTCAGAACAATAACATTCTCTATACTCCATGTCATTCTGGGCTCATCTGCTTGATGTTGAAGTGGAATTCATGCTACATCCTTTATTGCTCTTTATTCAACTTCATCTTATACTAGATATCTGAACATACAATTTGAAAATAAACTACTCGAACTAGAAGAAATCAAATGTTGCCTTACTTTCCGAATAATGCATGCATAAGAAAAGTTCACGTACATTCAATATTTTTAAGGTTAAAAGTGATCTTTTGTTTTTAGAAAATGATCACTTAATTTTTACCTTTACTAAGAGGAAAATAATAAACAAGCCAAAGGTTCCTAATTTTAAAATATGTACCTCTTTTCATCTTTCTGGTTGACAAAATATTTATTGTACCATAATAAAATAAGGGTTTGTTACCAAGCAGACAGAAGAAAAAACTGACAGTCTGCAAAATGAGAAACTAATTAGCAAATTAACAACGCTGACCTGCAGCTGCATCCGCGAGTTGTGAGGGAGCCACTATCTGTGACATTCTCTGACTCTTCAAAAATGAAAAGAAATGCCTCCATAGTGCACTGGCAACTGCAGCAAGGTGGCGCTCTTTAGCCGATAATGAAGACTGCACAATGAGGTCCACATTCTCCCTCTGAAGTTCCTGACACAATTGTTGATGCATACTCCTAAAAAGAAATAAAAATACAGTTAACACCCGACAAATACTCACAAAAATTTTTCTTTAAATACATTATTGGCTTTTAACATTTACACCATATGAAAACTGAAGAACTGTTTTATATAATTAAAACCTTTATGCCAAGACATTATGCATTTCTGGTTATTTGATGGATGAATGATGGCCTATTAAGCACCATAAAGTTAATGTTAATTACTAATGTCAACCATTAATTATATGCTTTTTAATATGGCATATCCAAATAAGAAACAGGCAGCTTCAGAATGAAGGTTTGCATTTTGCAACTATGCAACTATGACAAGTGATTTTACTTACAATCTAGACATAAAAACAAAATTTAAAACCATTTCTCCTGTGAGCTTTAGGGCATGATGTACCAAGAGGACAGTGAGTATTTATGGCTTATGCGTGATATTTTAAACTAAAATACTTTCCTTGTTTAGAGCAGACACAGGTGTTGAGCTAGTATATAAAACTGTGCTAGATACAACCTTATTATCAGTACATTGGTCCAAAAAGATCTATAATCATTTTCACATAGTAGAAAAAAATAAAAAGTTATTCTCCATAAATCCATAAAACATGAATTCAATACTGTCTCAAGTTTCAATTCATCATTTACTCACCTTTTTTTCCTATTGAAAATTTAGATATCTCTAGACCTTAAAAGAAACATAAGAGGGGTATATACTAAAAGATTTTTCTAGTGATCTGGAATAGAAGGCATTTATGCAATATGCCCAGCAGTTAATAATATTATTTAAAATTAAATGTGCAACCGTGATATTATTCCTGTTTCTGTTTATATTACTGCCATCTCAATTGAGGGTAGACACAAATGCATGAATACCATCCTTAGATTTGCTTTCTTCAATTAAAGAGGAAGCAGAGAAAACCAACCAGTGGAGCTAAGGCAGAAGGCTTCCTTCAATAATGGTAGTATTCCATTAAGAAAAACGACTAGTACTTTAAAAAAGAAGGAAATATTACATTAATTCCAACACTCCTGATGTTTTAAATCAGTTCATCTAAGGGAAGTGGACACTCAAAATAACTATATAAAATACAGAACTAGTGCATGTAACTAAAGCAATTCCACAAAAAGATCAAACTGGTTGCAAGACCACATCTTTGTACTTTTCCCATAACTACACAAAAGTAAAAATTTTAAGTATAAATTATGTAACACTAGGACTCTGTGCCTCTCTACATTGGAATTCTTAGATGATCATGAGATACTACTTAATGCTACTTGAAGTACTGAAAAATAAAACAAGTGTACAAATGCCTGGGGAAAGAATATCATAGTAAGCAAGTCTCATAAAAACTAACCAAATATCTGCTATGTTCTCTTTGTGTAAAAACCTGCCTGAGATGCTTTCAACTTGAACTAGTGACTAAAGAACCATTTCAGGTCCTTTAGCTTTGAGTAAGATGAATATCAAATCACTAAAATCCATTAGGCAACTAATTCATCTGCCTACATCCACAAAGCAAAGTTCATGGGTACATTTCAAGACACCGGAGTCCAAGTAAAATAATACCACCATTTGTAAAACCCACCTATAGCTTTTTCAAAGTACATTGGTCTCAAAGGATAATAAATAACTTACTGTATTTGGGTAGGATGGATTTTACTCACTATTTCTAAATAAACTAAGCCATTTCTTCACTCACTAAAATCTATTCCCCAGGAAGGGGTATTATTTCTGATCATCCTTTATTTTTATTTTTTTAATTTTAATTTAATTTTATTTTTTTGCGGTACGCGGGCCTCTCACTGTTGTGGCCTCTCCCGTTGCGGAGCACAGGCTCAGGATGTGCAGGCTCAGCGGCCATGGCTCACGGGCCCAGCCGCTCCGCGGCATGTGGGATCTTCCCGGACCGGGGCATGAACCTGTGTCCCCTGCATCGGCAGGTGAACTCTCAACCACTGTGCTACCAGGGAAGCCCTGATCATCCTTTATGATGCCAGAAATTCTTTAAGTAAAGATCAGAACAATTCTGTAAGATGGGTATCATTTAATCCTCTTTATAGATGATGAAGATGATAATAACATGCCCAAAGGTCACATGGCTAAGAAGAGTTGGCCCCATAATCTGAATCAAAATCTGACTCTGAAGCCCCTACTTTTCCCTTACACACTAAGACACACACCCTTATATGCTAAGATGCACGCACATGCGCGCACACACACACGGTTTAAATATTGATCAATTTTCTTCTCTCCCTACTTGGGTTAAGAAATTTTAGTAAGCCTAAGAAAAGAAGCTAGACAAGCCGCATGTAGCTCTTTGCCTCGTGAAGAGGCAGGGGCAAATGTTTTGAGTAAAAGACTAACTTAACATGGGTTAAAATCATTTTGGAAATACACAGATAACCAGCCCACTTATGTTCTAAAAGATGTAATACATTATAGCAGAAAATAAAATCTGCTGAACATCAAGTTATTCAAATTGCAGCTCTTATAGTAGAAACAATAGCAACATCTAGCATTTATTGGTATTTACCATGTGCCAAGCACCATGCTAGTTATTTTGTAAGCATTGTTTCTCACCCCATGTGGTAGGTACAATTATTATTCAAATCTTATAAATGAGGAAACTGAGGCAATAGAAGTAACACTTGTGTTGGGTAAAGCTGCTGGTTATTAGCAAAGCTACTGTGAGCTGTGTGACCTTGAAAAAAAAATGAGTAACCTCCCCAATTCTTGCTTTCTAAAGAGTTAAGATTAGGAACAATCATTTATCATCCACCCAACAGGGTTATTGTGAAGATCACATGAAATAATGTCCTCAAAAGTGTTTAGGGGGGGACTTCCCTGGTGGTCCAGTGGTTAAGAATTCGCTTTCCAATGTCAGGGATGCAGATTCGATCTCTGGTCGGGGAACTAAGATCCCACATACGGTGAGGCAACTAAGCCCACGCGCCACAACTAGAGAGCCCACATGCCGCAACTACTGAGCCCGTGCGCTCTGGAGCCTGCACATCACAACTAGAGAGCCAATGTGCCGCAACTACTGAGTCCGCGTGCCACAATGGAAGATTCAGCATGCCACAACGAAGATCCCGTGTGCTGCAAGTAAGACATAATGAAGCCAAATTAAAAAAAATAATAAAAGTGTTTAGGAACCTATTGCTACACTATGAAAACACCCAAACTTTTACATACCTAGTTATCGAGGTTTTCATATGCTTCTATTTTAGCTCTGATATCCTGCCTCTTTTGGCTTACCTCATTAAGTTCAAGCACTTTCCTGTTTCCTGTATCCAATTGCTCTTGTGCCCCACTTTCCAGGATTTGTTTTCCTGTTTTTATCTTCATGTTACTTCCTGTTGTGATTTCACATATTCACTCATCCATCTTGCCCCCAACCTTCCCACCCTCACACAGACACACAAATGTACTGAGGCATCTATCACATAAGACGCACTGAAACCTGCAGCATCTGACTGCTGCTATCTGCCAGCCTGGTCTCTGAGGCATTGTTCCTCCCTAATAACCTGGACAGGGTTCTGGGAACACTTATTAGACTACTACATCTAGGTTTTACTTCTCACCTTTGTATGCTCTTGCTTCTCCTATAACTGGTAACTATGGAACAAGGTATGACATACTGTACATCATTTTCCTGGTAGTCATAGTTGCATATGTAATACTTCTAACATATTATGCCTCAAAATGTAAAGAAAAGTCATCTATTGATGGACCTTGCACCACATAGAAAAAGCATAATATAATAAATGTGAGTGATAAGAGCTAACAGAAAGCAAGGGATTAACAACAATTAACAACTGAATTCCTTTTTTAGTTCTACTGCAAAACCTGCCAACTTTCTTCAATCTATATTAGTAAAAAATATAATGGGAAGTTCTAAGTTAAAAAAAGTTGTTCTAAACCACTATGAGTAATTACTCCAAGTGCCTGATTGATCTAACTAATGGAAAACTGGATGGGAATCAGGATACTCTACAATTTTTAGTTTCAGCTAAATTCACTAAAAAAAAACCTTAGGTACTCTGGATCTTCTTGTCATTCTTATTCACATCTATAAAATAGGGCTATAATCTGCTCTACTACCCAGAAAGATATAACATAACCAAAGTAATGACATTACCAGAAAACAAAACAAACAAAAAAAACCCCAAAGTTTTAAAGCTAGAAAGTATCTTAAAAATCATCCAACCCAATCCTGTCTTCAAAAAATAAAAACAAAACAAAACAAAAACAGACTTCAGGCATACAGAGAATAGTGCAAAGCCTCACTAGGAAATGATAGTAGCTTAAGTTCTGACCCCCAATTCTGTGCATGCCCAGTGTTCAGGGAGAGGCAATAAGTCAGAAACCAAGCTGGCAAGCAGCCGCTCAGGCACACCCAGCAGTGTCTCCCTGTAATGGCACCTCAGTGCATTTGTGTGTATGTGGACGAGGAGGTGAGTGGGTGGTAACAACTGAGTGAATAGGTGAGATCCAGGCAAGGAGTTTGCTGGCTGTTTTGACTATTGAGGGATTATAACAAATAAAAAGCCCAGTACTGGCAATGATGCTTCTGGTCACATATAATGCACCATTAAGGCATTAAAAAGGCTCCTCAAGAGGTACAGAAAATTATCCAAATGAACGTGTCTAGGAGAGAGCCAGCTTGTGACCCTGGAAAACAGACTTAGTTTTTTCATCTGTTAAATGGGAATAATACCCTACTATCCTCCACAGAGCTGCTCAAGTTTCAAATCACACCACTTAGGTAAAAACAATTTGTAGACTATAAGGCAAGATAATATTTACTTCAGTCTCATTGCTACTGATTCTAATTCCTAATAACCACGTTCATAGATGCAGTAGAGCATTATCTAGAAACACATGGGCTTTAGAGACAGACACACCAGAGTATAAATCCTACTCTCTCAACTACTAGTTGCATGGCCATTTCCTCAACTGCTGTAAGAATCCTTAATAAGAGATATTCAATAAATGGAATAATTATTATTATGGCCAGAGAATCAAAGACTGTTTATTGAGAATATATGCGCCTGCCCAATTCTAAGTTTTTGACCTTTATTAACTAATTTAATCCTGTACATACTATTATTTCCCCCATTTTGTAGACAAGAAACCTAAATACAGAAAGGATAAATCATTTGATTGGGTCATACTGTTAGTAAGCAGCAGAGCCAAACTTTGAAGCCAGGCAGTCAGGCTACCATGCCAACTCTGCTACAGCTACTACCTCAAATACCATTTTACCACCCAAATAAGTAATACATGTCTTAAATGTCATACTGCTATATGCATTCATTCATTCATATGCTAAGCTCCTAAAAGAGGCAGTTACAAAGTAGTATAACATCCAATCCTGGTGGCACACCAGATGCACACACATTCAAAGTTTAACACTTCTGGGGAATGTAGACTATTCTACAGGGATTCTAAAGGTCAAGGACATATGATCATTTAAAATTTTCCTGTGGTCCACAATTGAGTTAATTTTTAAGACTGAGGAAAGAGAATAAATCAGGAATCCAATGTTGAACCTAGCAAACCAAGCATGCTTATACCAATACCGCCTTATGGTTTTATAGAATAACACGGATGAAGTACTTAAGGTAAGGTAGTTTGCCCCATCCCAAAAATAGGGTATAGCAAGAAAATATATCAATAAAAAGTGATTGTTTTTAGGAATTACCCTTATAATTGTATTAGTCTTATATTTGTAGATGATTATGGGTCTCAAATGACTTAAGTGTTTCAGTGATATTTCACTGCATTTTATGGTACACTAATAATAACAAGGATCTACTTCAGTAGTTATCAATCTTGACTATCATCAAAATCATCTGTAGAGCTTTCTAGAAATCCTAAAGTTCTAGCCTCACTGAAGATCCTACTGCATCTTCAAGTTTGGCCCTAAGTATATTACTTAAAAAAAAAAATTCTCACTCAGTGAGTCTGGGGAGGGGCCTGAGAATCTACATTTCAAGTAGGCCGATTTTGCAAGCCCATGGACCGCACTTCAAGCAGTTACCTTCCTGGCTTTTCTTGCCTACAAAGTGGGAATAATAATAATACCTATAGGATTAAATTAGTTAGTTAAAGTCAAACACATAGAATAGGGCTGACACACTATTCTCAATGAACAGTCTTTGATTTTCTGGTTAACAGTAATAGATGCTCCATTTATTGAATATGTCCTATTTGATTCTTGCAACAGATGAGGAAATGGTCATGCAACAAGTAGCCCATGAACCACACTGAGTAGCAAGACTATTTGTAATTCTGTACTAGAGGAGGCTGATAATCATTCCTCTACTCTGTAGGCTTAAGTATAAAACAAAGTACAGGTTTACACTAATTTAGAAAATAAAGATCATTGAGTGCAGCAGAATCAAATGGGCATGGAAATGATTCTCAGAGGACAGGTTAAGGACAAAAAAGGTGAAAAAGAGGAAATTAAAAGCACAAAGGCATATAAATTCCATACATTTACTCTCTAATTCAACACATATTAGACATGGTCTAAGCAGTAGGGATACAAAGTTAACACAACAAAGCCTCTGCCCTTCTGGAGCTTACATTTTAAAAAGAGACAGATAATTAAACAAACACAGATGTGGAACACCTCAGGTTGTAGTGAACTTTATGGATAAAAAGAAATCAAGGTATAGGGATAATGAGTAATGAGGGCTAATATTTCAACTAGGATGATCAGGAAACACCTTCTCATAAGGTAACATCTGAGCAAAGACTTAAATGAGTAAGGGGGAGAACCACATGGATATAGGCGAGGAGAGAATTCCAAGGAGAAGAAACAGCAGTGCATAGGTGCCTAGGCTGATGGTACAGAAATAATTAAGGTACAGCCTGCTATTAAAAAAAATAAAATCTAGACCTCATTCTGAAGGTAGTAAGGAACCACTGAAGGATTTTGAACTGAGGAGTGATATAATGAAAACAGTGCTTTGGGAAAGATTAATCTAGTAATGGCAAACACAGTGGGTTAGAATAAAAACTGACTAGAGACAGGAGAGACTGATTATGAAGCTTCTATAAACATCTAGGTATGAGTTAATGTGCAATTTGATCTACTTTACGAAGAAAAAAGAAAGCTAACGGTAATTATTTGGCATTTTGTGAAGGAGAAGAAGGAGCAATCTATGTTATTGCCAAGTTTTGGGAGAGGGAAGCAAAGTTAGGAGGGACAGTTAACGACTACACAAGGAGAGTATATTTTGGTTTGAAAACAGAAAATTTAAGTAACAAAATCCCAAAAATTTTTGGAAATCTAGACCTAGAGTCCAAGAGTACATTCAGACTAAGGAATCACTGTGCCCAGTAGCTCAGCTCATTTTAATGTCTATTAATTACATGAGGTACTGTATTAGATGCTATCAAATATGGTCCTTGCTCTCAAAGAATGTACAATAAAGTGAGGAGACAGAGGTATCTACAGAGTATTATAATGTAAACAAAGGGAACATTTGGTCCAACTAGGGGTTTGATGAGGGCTTCATAGAGTAAACACACCATTATCAGATTATGAAAGTTAGTTAACTGAAGTTTTAGTTAACTGAAATATAATACAAAAAGTTTCAGAAAGTTGTAGTAACATAAGTAAAGCATAGTGACATGAAATTGCATGGTATATGAGGGGACTCACAAACAATTTACAACATTCATAAACAATTTAGTATTACCAGAAGATGAAAGGTCAAGGGGCAGAATGATGGAAACTGAAACTAGAGTACTGATGGAGACCAAGCCATGGAGGGCCATGATATCTAAAAAGTTAGAGCTACAAGTAAACAATTCTTTAAGGCAGAGAGAATTAACAGAGACAAAACCAACCTACATACCCAACGTATATCTTCCCATAAATGTTCCCAATATAACCTGGAGCTTATAAGCACTACCTTAGACATACATGCATTTAAACACCCTGTGTAACTGCACAGGGCAATGTTACAATATTATTTGTCTTTGAAATATTTTCATTAAAAAGCCCAACCTCTTAAATATGTATATGTATGACTTGGTACATATACAGTTAATCGTTGAAAAATACTGGGGTTTATCTGCGTATAATTTATAGTTGGTCCTCCAAATCTGCAGTTTCTCCACACCCAAGGATTCGACCAACCATGGACTGTAGTACTGTAGTATTTATTACTGAAAAATATCCACGTGTAAGTGGACCTGGACAGTTCAAACCCACATGGTTCACTGGTTAACTGTACAAATAGCCATTCATCACAACAACCTTTTTATATTTTCTGCCGACGTTTGAATGCTATCTTATGCTCTAATTTAATAAAACTGAACCCGACCTATAACCATTCACATTATTAGCACAATGTAGTGCAAATGCTCTTAGCAAATGCGTGCACTACTTACTGCACTATCTTAAGTTGAATTTTTTTTTTTAATGGTCTGTTTCTGCCATTTATTCTGTGTTTGGGGGAACAGTTTAGCCAATGATCAACAAGTAATAGTCCTAAACTTACCAAAAAGACTCAAAGAAACAGTATCATGCTGGATATTAAGACTGAAGTTTTACAGCACCTCAAGATGCCTTCAAGGAAATGGTTGAGGGTAAAGACCACATTAAGGCTTGGTTGAAGTCCTTTGACATTAAAACTGCGAGAAACTATACACAGATGGATGTCATGTCTTAGGGACGAGAGCAATCATCACCTGACCATGACAACTCATTTCCAGAGGGCTAATGCTAGAATAACCCTGGACTGCTTATATTCAGTTAGGGCCTTTATTTCCAGGAACTCATCCTCCAAATTTAATAGCAAGTATGTGGGTACAAGGTGATAGATGAAAGTAAGACAGGGAGAGAATATGGGCTCAATATAAAGTAAGGCAGTTTCCAAGTTAGACGGCTACCAGAATACCGGGTGGGTAAGATCATGAGTTATGATCCAGGATCTTTGTCCTTTATGTTAGAGGCACTCAGAGGTAAGATCCTCTCTGTAAGAAGTCTCACAATAAAATGTACACATCTTTGATAAACTATCTAAAGTAATACTGGTCTTTAGGGAGGATGGGAGGGAGACTCAAGAGGGAGGAGATATGGAGATATATGTATATGTACAGCTGATTCACTTTGTTATAAAACAGAAACTAACACACCATTGTAAAGCAATTATACTCCAATAAAGATGTTAAAAAAAATTTAAAAATAAAGTTATGCTGGTCTTTTGGGATTTCAAATATGGTTCTCTTCCTCTTTAACTGTAAGTAGATATGTATAATTGAGCAAGCATACATGCATTAGATCTTATCTAAAATGGTGTTATGTATAGAATTCTCATATGAGAGAAAGGAGGAGGGGAACCTTATGAATTGGTGGCTGAAGGAGGAAATCAGAATATATTTATTTGCAATAACAGCATACCTCACTTATTGCACTTTGCAGATACTGCATTATTTTACAAACTGAAAGTTTGTTGCAACTGCATTGTCAGATGATGGTTAGCATTTTTAGCAATAAAGTTTTTTTTTAATAAAGGTATGTACGTTATTTTTAAGACATAATGCTATTATTGCACACAATAGACTGCAGTATAGTATAAACAACTTTTAGTTGCACTGAAAAACCAAAAAATTCACGAGAATCACTTTATTTCTATATCCACTTTATTGTGGTGGTTTGGAACCAAACCCACAATATCTATGAGGTATGCCTGTATAGGTAATAATGTGAACAGAATATTTATGGAAAATGCCTTCATTATGGAACACAGATCAACAATCAAACTTAGCAACACGAGAGCCAATAATTACTGGTGATATTAAACACACCTCAATTTTTAATCTTCTTCCTCCTCTTATTTTTCCCTCTCTCTCTCTCTCTCTCACTCGTTTACTCATTCACTCTGGCTCTTCCACCATTCACTGAATACTGTGGTAGTTTCAAAACATGGCCGCAAATTCTTTGGCACTCCTTGCATCTGGGAGATCTGTGACTACTCTGACCAACAGAGTGCAGTGGACGTGACCCTAAGTGACTCCAAGTCTTGGTAGTAAGAGGCCACAAAGCTTCTTCTTTATTTGCTAGGAAAACTCAGTCTTAGTGCCCTGAAATGCTATGTAATAAAGTACAACTACTCTGAGAACACTCTCTGGAGGGGCCATAGGTAGTACTCGAGTCAACAGAACCAGCTAAGCCTGTGCTTCAGCTATTCTAGCTCAGATGCTAGACACGTTAGTGAAGAAGTCATCTAGGAACCGGATCCTCTAGCTTCAGCTGGTACAGTCTCCAGCTTTTTGAGTTACTCCATATAAAAGAGCCCCAGACACAGGGGAGCAGCGAAGAGCTATCCTTGGCTTTCCATATTCTTGACCTACAGAATCTACGAGCATAGTAAAAAAGTTGTTTTCGGGGTGTTTTATGCCACTATGTTTTGGCATGGTTTATTACGCTCTAAAGAACAGGTACCAACTATATACTAAGTACTATGGTAGAAAGTAGGAATTCAAAGATGAAAAAGATACAGACCTGACTCTAGGAATTCACATGTGAGGAGGAGGAACAAAGACTTTATTTCACTAAAAGTATAAACAAGGGGTGGTATCTGCAATGGTGCAAAGGCAGACTTAAGATGAAATAGCTATGTTTCAAGCCTCCTAGGGACCATCTGCAACACTCTCAGATATTCCAGACGTGTTTTAGGACAAATGAATTGCAAAGATAAGGATCATTTGAAGAAAAACTACTTTAGTTTCCTAACTATCCAGCACAGAACACCTACAGCAAGCATGTACTGAGACATTCTATGGATATTATCATATTTACTCTCAATAAATTTTATTCAGTTCTGTTGCTTTCCCATTTCACTAATAATTGACAGCTTTTTAAAGCGAGTTTCATTTTAAATTTCCCTAGATATAGGGTAGTATGTTTGTGAACCTATGAAGTTCATCTTTTAAAACTAATTAATAAAGGCACCCTTCAAAAACTAGCTTAATTCTTACCATCCCAATAGCCTTTTCTGAAAACAACAGTATACAGTCAGCTGTACCCTCTACCTACGGCTGCAATTATTATACCACATCTTACTAAATGTGTTTAGCTGAAATGTGGGAGAACGTACTTTGGTTCAAAAGAATTCAGGATCATTTTATTAAAGGTAAAGACCCAAACATTTTGGGGGTCAAATATTCCACAAGTAAGCTAGGGCTAAATTCCATTTGTGAGTACTTTTTCCTAATTGGTGGTAATAAATTCCTAAAAAGAAAGGGTCAAATGGTAATGTTGACTGATTCTTAACTACATTAACCCAAATGTTCCTGTCACAGTGAAATTTGCTCTATAATTTACCTTAATGGACTAGGTATATCAATAAATATTGAAGATATTCAGTCTTTTTTTCTCTTCCAATTAAATCAAATCCAATTCTATGTCAGCAGATTGTTCCAATGTATAATTATAATAACTAATGCAATGGGAAAAGTAGTGTCCCTTGATAATAATTTTTCTAAAACCTCTTAGGCATTCTGCATCCTCAATATTTCTCTTACACTCAAGAAATGTAGTAAATTACAAAACAAGACACTACCGACCATTGCCAATTGTGATAATGGATCTAAAAAACCTCATCATCAGCTCCACTAGTGACTACATTTTCAGGTTTCAAAACTCAGTCAAGCAAAAGAGTTAAGAAGTACATAGGGATGTTTAAGAAAGAATATTCTTTACCAAAAATACAACCAAACCCTTAACAGAAATAATAGCTCAGTCACTATTTTAATATAATGAAAAGCCTGGGGTTTTAGAAGTCTGTAAACCCCCTGAAATTATGTCTAGCGTTTTGTGTATATGTATTTATTTTTATGACGAGAGAGACTACAGCTTTCACTCTCAAAAGGGTTTGCCTCAAATGAATGAAACCCACTAATTAGATCCTGTCTCTTTTCCATTCCCACTACATGCTTCCTCTAGATTTCCAACCCCAACTCCTCTTCTCCCTCCTTTTCATTTCCTCACTCTGTGCCTCTCCCATCCTCAACAACCTAGGTGTAACCTGTGTATCAAATACACTAATTTAAAAGGAAAGCTTAATCTGAATTCTATACAGAAAAAGCTGTTACTAGTCAATGTATAAGATCAATCATCAAAATAAATAAATGTATAAACTTCTTTGGAACAAACCTGTATTTAACAGTCCATAAATTTCTTAGTTTTAATTGGTAGTTATTCCAGATACCTTAGTTACACATGCATTTCTTTCCAGAGATGCCATTTGCCATGTTTACTATAGCTCTTTAAAAGAAAGGAAAAGATAGAGGGGAAAAGAGTTTTCCTAAGATTACTACTTGAGTCAATGATCTGCGGGGCTTATTATGAAGCTCCATTACTAGGGTTGAGAGCCTCAAAGGCTTTTGTTTTATCACTAATTTCCTTTTGCAAGGCTTCAGCATATGAGTTGATTTATCTGGTCTGCAGGTTTAGGGCTTGATACATTGCTATTTGTATATGACAGGTTTCATCTGTGTAGCACCAATGATAATCTTTATCTGCACATCAAAAAAGCTCATCTCCTGATGTAAAAAAAAAAATTATGCATAAACTGGGGTAAGCAATGTTAACGAGTTGAGTAAAATACCTGTGATATCTCATAAAATGGAACCAAACTACAGGAAGATCACCAATTGTGTATAAATGTGCAACAGGGCTAAAACAGCAGATACAGCACCAAAAAAGGAAGAATTGGAAAGACTCTTGCTTACAGAGATAAAATAGTAGGGCTTTGTTAGCATCCTATGAATTTTAACTAGAAATAGTTACTTACTTCAAACAAGAAAAGATGAAGTTTTATTACCAAAGAAGAAATATTTCAAAATAAACTTTAAAATAGTTCCCATTGTTTTTAACCACCAGAAGAAAATTAACCCCTGAAATTTACTCTTACGGGGAAAAAAAGTTTAGATTTTTGTTACTGTGGTTCTTAATTAAGAAACGTTTGATAAAGCTTAATGTCTTTATAGGAAAGTAACTTTAGAGAACACAGAAACAAAAAGGTAGCCAAAGGTAAAACTGCTTTCCTTTCAGAAATGATAATCAGCCTAAAAACACCTGTGTACAAGATTCTGAAAGGCGGGCACAGCCTACATATTCTAATAACAAGGTTATTTCCCAATTTCCAGCAGATGACATAGAACACATTCTTTTGAGAAAAATCAGTATTTTTCTTTGTGAAGAAGGTATACATCGAGTTAAAGAGTGTGTTCCTGTAATTCATCATCTTTCAGAACATGAGGTTACATTAGGCTTCAATCACTCCCCACTCCTACTGTTCTCAGCATTTGGTAATATAGATATTAGAGCTAATTTTCTGTCATTCAGGAAGAACTGCTGCATCACTAAACTTGTATCATCATCACCTCTGAAACACAGTAAAAATCACTGTTAGAACCAATGGTTTATTAGATCGAACCCACCATCAACAATGTCAACTCTGCCTGGTTGTGTTAACAGGAAAATGTTTTACGAGTTCTACCACTGGGCATCAAGTTAACTTCCAGCACTAGCTATGCTGTAAAACCCTGAACGTAATTTATACGGTGACCCGCCTGTGTGGGAGGCAATATCTAGATGAAACTTCTCACGGTCTGACAAAATGCTTTGACTTGCACCCTTCAGATGACTGAGCAACAAGAGTTTAAGCAATCACCACCAATAGCCTTTATCTCCAAATGCACCAAAAATTTATTACTTTATGAGTACAACCTATTGCTTTTAGAGCTAGACTTGATAGAATAGAAATGACTGGATAAATATTACATTTTCAACTGGTACACATCTGTCCATTAGGTTTAAATATTGGACAAGCTACGTGTTTAAGATAAACATCAGTCTTAGCTGATTCCATCACACGGTACATTTAGAAAGACTCCAAATGTTTCCATAGTAACTTTTTTGTGCTTACACATAGCTGCGGATACATGTTCATTGCCAATTAGGAGAAAGTAAACTGAGAGGCCACTGAACCCTTCTTAAACAATCTACCTCTGTCTTTTACTTAGCACTTAATACAGTTTGACGGTATTTACACATCTATCACTGTGTTACGTAGCAACCGAATAATCACTCAAGCAGGATGGAACATAAATACATGGCTCACCCACCTATCTTAAATACTAGTTTACTATTCAGGCCTTCTTAGAAATTTTAAACTAGCCTAGATTTCATACTCATGGCTGTGAACAAAGGGAAAGTTATTTAGCTGGCGACCTCTCCATCCACCTGCCCGAGATTTAGACACCTTTAAAAACGGCGAAGGGTGTTTCTGATCTGTAGATGAAGAGCACAGCTGTCATGATTACTGCACTACAACTTTTAAATATCCTTTCTAGCATCATGGGAGGGATTCTATGGACATAATCTTCAATGCCTTTGGGCTCCTGAGCAACTACAGTAGCCTTGACTAACGTGATTAACTCAGTGTTACTTTCTACTACGTTCTAATTTGGTTCGCTTAGATACTGCAAGGTAAATAGTAGCTCCAGTTTGGTGATGAAAAAAACAATGGACTGAGAGGGGTTAAATAACTTGATCAATAAATAACGGCAATGGAGTTGTAAGCCAGATGTGTCCGACACCAAATCATTTTCCTCTATAAGCCATACTAAGGATCCCTAGTCAAGAAAAGATTGTAGTAATTAAAATCTTACACCTGAAGGTTTAAGTACATACCTAATAAAATAGTAAAAGAAAACTTAAACACACATAGGATTATTTATAATAGGAATATCTTTATAATACTCATAATCACCAGTCTTTATTCACTAAAGAAATATACTACTAATCAAGGGATCATCAGGCAAAATTACTATTGGCTATTAACTATGATAGCTGAGCTTTTTTCCTTAACTAAGGTTTCCAGCCTTGCTTTGATGCATTTTGTTTGCCACACTAAAAAATAATTGCAGAGTGCACAATGGATATAAAGCAAAAACTTACTATTTAGAAATAAGTCATCCTATATTCCATACACAAAGCTATTTGTTACAGTACTACTAGAAGAGACTTAAGCATTTAACTTGGAATATCTAGCAAGATCTTTTAAGCTGTTTCTCTTATCTTGTTCTTCACAATTAGAAACTAGAAAATCCCACTTGTCTAAAACGGAAAAAAAAAAGAAGGTCGTCTGTTCTAGGGTTAACAGATGTTTTTTGTAAGATTTTAGGTAAGATTAACCTTTTGCTCACAATAGGACTGGTTATTGGTTTTATTTTTTTTACCATCTTTAACTCAGGTAAAAATCAATATAGAGCGAGACAAAGGGCTCTAGAGGGTGTGGCTACACCAGCTTTTGGTTTGGCTCCTGCACAATTCTACAACATGCTGAGGCTGGGAAGGATTAGCCTGCTTGTGTTGGGTAAACCGATGATACTCAATAAACAGTTTCTGTTGTAAACCCCTTAGGACGTGCAAAGCCACACTAGTTGGCAATAGACCAGATAAGCTGCAGAACCAGCTGTAATCTCATTTAGACCTGAGCTGATCCTCCTGTCCTTTCATTCCACAGGATCAAAGCAAACCACTGAGGAGGCAGCTGTATTATAGCGGCTCTGTTTGGTGGATGCAGCAAACATTTCATAAATTCCACTCCTTGAAGCAAGTCTCTACCTAATCTACCCAGAGCTAGGACAATCAATGAATTTCTGAATTCATTAGACTGATTATTACAGGGTAACAATTTTCTCTTTGGAGAAATGTGATGACTGCCTGCCAACTTTACAAAGCAGTTCGTTTCTGACCATTGGTTTTTTTTCTTGAGGGGTCCAAAATGTCCCCCACAACAGCAAATAAAACCGGTTTAAAATTTCTTAGCTCATTATCTTTAATGCATATTAACAAGCAAACAATATATGATGGCGAATTCCTCCCGCTGTCGTAGCTGACTATCACTCAAATGCATCCGAGCTTAACAGTGGTCCGTAATTCCACGTTCAATGACATGGGGGCAGGGAATTCCAACTCTTACTGTCGTACCATACCATGTGTTGGCCAAAAGTGATATTCAGAAAAAATTTATAGAAAAGATTTCTGAAGTTCATTAGAAAATATTATTTAACACTTATGTGTAACTTTTCTATAAAACAACACAACTTTTAAAGCGTTCCAAAGTGAGAGTATTGTGTTTCAAATAAGTGTTTCTTCCCCCCTTTCAATAGAACAGACACTGTACTACCTCATTTTACTGGAAATTTCCTTTAATTTCCTTTAATTTCCTCCAGATTTCAAGTTATGATGCTTTAGAAAGTAGTCATCACTCCCAAATTTAAGAGAATACTAGCTGGATGCATAATGGGCATTGAGAGAAGGTAACAGGTCACAGATCATTCTAAATAGTAAACAGGAAGGAAGTGAAACCCCAAACAGACATGCACGGCTATATATAAAACTTAAAAATAATCAACTAAAAATTTAATGCTGAAGGACAATAGTTGAGAGAAATCCTATGGAACATCTATTCAGGGAGTTGGCAAAAGTTTTTGGTTAACTATTTAAGGCTTGTGGGCCACATACGGTGTCACACATTCTTGCTATTTTACAAAGTTTAAAAAACGTAAAAACCATTATAACCTCAATGGCTGTATAAAAACAGGCCACGGGCCAGATTTGGTCAGCAGCACATTGGTTTGCCAACCTCTTCTAGTCCAAATCACTCATTTTACAGGTGAGGACACAGACCTTCAGAAAAATGAATTTTTTTCCTTGAAATAATCTTTTTTAAAAATATATAAATTTATTTATTTATTTTTGGCTGCATTGGGTCTTCGTTGCTGCGCGCGGAATTTCTCTAGTTGCAGCGAGCGGGGGCTACTCTTTGTTGCGGTGCGTGGGCTTCTCATTTGTGGTGGCTTCTCCTGTGGAGCATGGGCTCTACGCACGTGGGCTCAGTAGTTGTGGCACACGGGCTTAGTTGCTCCGCAGCATGTGGGATCTTCCCAGACCAGGGCTCGAATCAATGTTCCCTGCGTTGGCAGCCGTATTCCTAACCATTGCGCCACCAGGGAAGTCCCTGAGTTCTTTTTATTATTAAGTGTCAGCATTGGAATTCAGATCTACTGAGTCCCACTCTGGGATTTTTCTACTGCCTCCCAACATTTATTCCAAATTGCTTCGGAAAAAAAAAAATGGTGCGAAGAATCTACTGTACTTCAGAAACATTTGAAAAAGGTAAGCAGGAAAGACTGGGACTTGTCAATCCACACAATCTACCGAAGTGACCACACACTAACTGATTCAATGACTTCCAAGCTAACAAATTCTGCATTGAACGATCCGCATCTCTCCAATCCATTCTTCAGACATAAAAGGGTCCCAATTAACATAATCACATAATAACAGCAAAAATAATAAATATCGAAACCTTAACTCTTCTAATATTTGCAAAATCCAGATTTTGTAATAATAACACCATGATAGGAAACCGCAAAACTGTACAATTATACTTTAATTGTATTGTGAGGCATGCATTAATCACAAAGTTTAAGTACCAAGGACAGAATTATAATAATTCTGTAAAACAAATTTAAGCGAGCTAAGTAGGTCAGAACCACTAACATGCAACAGGAGACCTCCGGGAATTTATCAGTTAATGGCTATTTATGTGCAAATGAGTGCCCTCCAACCCTCCAAAATCCTGTGTAGCTGAAGGGTATTTCTGTTAACCAGGAGCACTGCTTAACTGCCGAGGCATAAATTAAACCATTTTATTGGAATGATTTTTAATTCCTCTACTTTCTTCTTACCACATTGCCCCCTACCTTTCTGGAAGCACAATTTACAGAACATATTTAAAAGAAGAAAAAAAAAAAGGTGGCTGGAGAGTTTTCAAAACTGGTCTCTCTTGTCCTCCACATGTACATGTACACTACACACTGTCAGTAAAATTAAAGGAAACATTTCATAGACTCGACATCCTCCAAAGGGAACTTACATTGTTAAAAAACTACAAGTTTCCATATAAGCACTACATTAACGCAGTATTTTACAATGAATTAAAATAAAATTCTGTTCTATATCCTTATATTTTTATCTTACAGAGCACGAAGAAATTCAATGCAGTTTGCATCATTTTTGTCATAACATCAAACTACATACCTATCAAAGTATACTCTAAGAAGTGGGAAATAAGCTTTTTCTCTTTCTTTAAACAAAACAAAACAAAACAAAACCCTTAGTGCTTAATTTCTAACTTGTCTCAAAATACAGTGAAGCATTTGGGTATGGGAAAGCCAGAATAAAATTTTTCAGTGTGACATAAATACGGTTAAAAGAAACCACTGAACATCTGTTATCAGGATCATGCCAAACTTACTCAAGTACAGACGTAGCGTAAAGTTAGATACTTTCTAACTTCTAGATTTTGGGTGAAATAACAGTTATCTAAATCGACCCTTTATTAATATAGTGGCAATTTAAAAGTTTCAACTTGTGCTACCATTCCCTTTCTTTCTCTCCCATTATTAATTGAAAAAATATAACTGAATGCTAAGTAAAAGACATGTAGAAACCAAGATAAGACACAATATCTTTAAAATTACAGTATTTTATAGCGCAGGTAAAACCTCAGCACTTTAAGCTAGAGTCAAAAAAAATGTAACACTTGTGGGAACTCTATTTTTTTTTACTTTTAAAATTTTTTTTGCGGTACGCGGGCCTCTCAGAGTTGTGGCCTCTCCCGTTGCAGAGCACAGGCTCCGGACGCGCAGGCTCAGCGGCCACGGCTCACAGGCCCAGCTGCTCCGTGGCATGTGGGATCTTCCTGGACCGGGGCACGAACCCGTGTCCCCTGCATCGGCAGGCGGACTCTCAACCACTGCGCCACCAGGGAAGCCCGGAACTCTCTATTTTAAACATACAACTAATAAAAGTTTGTGGTAAACTCCTTCAAAAAGATAAGAAAAAACATTCCACTCATCTTTCCATAATTGAATTTTCCAGAGTTGTAAGTAAATTATAGCAGAGCAGATGATTATATCAAGTTTGCTTCTGATTAGTATGCTTTGGAAACATATCACTTCTGGATTCAGAGAGCGATCATCAAAGGTATCAAGTGCTCCACTGGACAATTATGTTTGCATATGAAATAAGGAACAGAAATCTCCAGCCTAATGCCATGTGTTATACTTAAATGCATAATATATATGTCATAAATTAAGATGCATTTATAGCCTGAAAACATAATTTCATTGCAACTGTCTGCTTTTAGGAAGAAAAATATTAACTACAAAAGATAAATTCTCACATAAATGTAACCATCTCTTAAAGGTCATCACCCTACTTCAAAAGGGAACTCTCAGAAGCTATAAAGTAAGGGCTCACTTGGCTCTCCACCCCCCCCCACCACTACCCCTACCCTTTTTGGTTAGGGACAATACAGTGTTCATGCCAGAGTCTTCTAGTCACAGGCAGATTTTCTGTCAGATCTCTATGTACCAAGCACTGCCCTAAGGCTTAATTAACCCTGCCCATAGATAAACAGGACCTTCTCTTATTGCAGAGACAACAGATACCTAGCCCGCTTGCTGAAGATACCTAGCCCGCTTGCTGAAGGAGTACCAAAATTAAGAGGTAGGTCTCATATTTAGACTATCTCCTTCAAAACTGCGTAACAGCATCACACAAGGAAGAAGACTGTGCAGGTATATAAAAGTCATTGCAAGTTACCAATATCTGCATTTACATGGCTGAAATAGCAGACAAAATGACACAATATTAAAGTTTTCTGACATCCTTAGGGTAATGAGATCAACACCACCATTGAGGGAAATCATAGACCACAGAGTAAATGAAAACTTTTAACACTCTGGAAGAAGCCGCCAAACCTAAAATTTCCATAATTGCTCAAAACGTTGCTTGAAATTATTGCCTGATTATACAGCACCACCCTGGGTCAGCCAGATCATCTCTTTCCATTATTCCCTCTATCACTTAGTCCTGACTTCAAAACTAATGCTCTTTCCTACCATAGTGTATTGTTTTAAATTACTTTTAATTTTTAAATTCTATTTTTGTATCACTAGTCTTTTTTTTTTAAACCACAATAGCTTCCTATTCAGTTTCCTTACCTTTTACTCCATCATGCCAGAACCACCAAAGACTTATTAAGCACCGTATGTTAGGCACTTTAGCTGGATACCTAGTGCTGAAGATAAAAATAAGACAAATTCCCTGCCCTCAAAAAGTATCATTCTAGTGAAGAAGATGGACAAAGACAGATATGGCATTTCAAGTGATAACTGCTCTGGAAGCCACTCGCTCTGCCTGGGGAGCCTGGAAACTCTTCACAGGGGAAACCGCATATTCCACTTACACTTCCAGGCAGAGAAAGAATCCAGGAACATTTCAGGTAGGGGGATGAAGAGGAAAGGACCAGGTCAGATTTTTTTTTCTCAGGGAGTTTATGATTCAGTCTGGGGGAGAAGAGCACATGTGTTTAAAGAACTGCTCTCATACTGTCCCTCTACTTAAAACCTATAGTCGTTGACTTCCTCCTCACCCACATCTATACTCTTGCCCCAGTTTCGAAGCCCTTCGTAATCTGGTTTCATCTTCCTACCAAAGCACGTATCCTCTTCTTTCATCAGACTAGATTCTTTACCAGCACCGCCCCTGCCCAAAAAACATTTAACCCATTACAACTTCCAGTTCTTGTATCACGCTCTGATTCTAGCATTTTTCCCTCCTTCCTTCCAACAAGTTATATAATCGCTATTCTTATACCCCACCACTTTCAAGAGGTCTTTCCTATCCTTCCTCCTGGCAGTTTCCTTCATTACAAGTGTAAATTCTTCTCCTTTAATACTCAGTTCAAATGCCACCTGTTTCAAAATATCTTTCCTACTCTCATTCTATCTCTTTTCTTTCTTCTTTCTACTACTGATTAATTACAGTAATATCTTATGATATTCATTACTTATTAATTTTCACTTTTTGAGCTACATCACAGTTATATACATATTATTTACTAAAAAATAATCTCCCTAAGAACAAGGTCTGTATTTTTTACACATAAAGAAGTATTCTGCACTAGTAGAGCTCAATAAATGTTACTGTATGATCCTATTTATTGAATTACTACAACATCTCACTAATGTTTTCTTTAATATTGTGTGTGGTATCCTGTATCTCCAAATAGAGAACCTCTGGTGCCTCTCTCATTTCCTACCCAGGACCAGGTAAGGACAAGTCCATATAAAGCATCCAAAAAATATTTGCCTAGATATTCATCTACCCTCCACCCACTCAACCCACTTAGTTACAATTTATTTGTTAATTCTTCAAATTTTTCTTCCCTGCTAAGGCATAGGAAAATGAGAACTCAAACTGACTGAAGTCCCTGACATACAAGAAACTCTCATTACATATGCTGTTTAGTAATGAATTATGACTTGGTTATTATGTGTCTATCTAAAAAAATAACATGCAAAAAGTAGCCACCTCAGTATTTATTGACTAACTTATTTTTTCTAATATATAACTAAAAATCACCAATTACCGGCCAAAGTCAAAATATTCAATAATATTTGTAGCACTGTGAGTTGGTGCTTAAGGAAAGTGTTTCCTTTTGTCATTCTTTTTTGTGTTTTTATGTTGTGCATGCTACATAAAACAGGGGGATAAAAACAGCTCTACATAAATAAAAGAAAAAAAGCCAATTAAGTAAATTTTAGTTTAATTATGCTGGCAGTGTAAATCATATTTCCATTTATCAACTTTAAAAAGAAAAGCAAATTTACCAAAAAAAATATTAAAGCATTCAATATATAATTGACAGAATTAGAAACGCTGAAGTAATCTAATCCAACTCTTTACCCTTCAGATGAAAGAACTGAAATATGGGGCCAGCCTGAGGTCACACTGAAGTTAGGGTACAAAAAGATCTTTCTATCACTTCACATCCCATCTCAATTTGCTTCTTTACAGAAATTTAATTTATTCTTAAACCAGTGGTCTCTCTCCTAAAATAAATGTAAATACTATATTAATGAATACTTGAGGACATTCTATAGAATGTATTTAATATGCAAGACCACAGGTGAACATGAACAGGTAGAGATTTCAACCTATTTCATTAATTTTGAAACTTTGTATTAAACATAGATAAAAGAACTGAAATGAGAATGAATAAAGGATTCTCTAACTTCAGTGATTCCAAAATAAAAGGTATAAAAGACAAAACGAGAAATAATGTATATGAAAATTTAATCTTTTTTGCTCTACCCCCTCCCCCGCCCCGGCATCATTATTCCAATGAGATTAAATATATCCACCTGCTATGGACTGAATTGTATCTTCCCAGATTCCTACTGAAGCCCTAACCCCCCAGTATAGCTGTATGAGGACCCTAAGGAAGTAATTAAGGTTACATGTGGTCATAACGTTGGGGCCCTGATCCAATAGGATTAGGGTCCTTATAGGAAGAGACGCCAGAGTCTCCCTCCTCCCCCAACAATGCCCCCTCAAGGAAAGCTCATGTGAGCACACAGTAAAAAGGCCTTCTCACTAGGAAAAGAACTCTCACTAGAAATGGACCAGGCTGGCACCTTCTCAGACTTTCAACCCTCAGAACCGAAAGAAAATAAATTTGTTGTTCTAGTCAGTCTGTAGTATTTTGTTATGGCAGCCTGAACACACTAAGACACCATCTGCCCAGCATTTTAAAGAGTTTATATATTTGAATGATATAAGCACCTAGTGCCTACTAGTCCTAATCTAAATGAAAAATGTAGAATAGCATCCAAAAAGATAAGACATGACTATACTGGTCCATATGAAAATAATGGGAAAATTGAACCATGTTTACTATCTCTAAAGTAGGCAAAATGAACTTGTCTTCTGGGAAACTGGGATTTATAATTACGTCTTGTCACAAAACGTCCACTGCAATGTAATTGTGAAAAGCCTGGACCATTAGTCTGACCCAAAACATGGAACTTCTTATATTCTGGAGACCACCTACCATTTTACATTGTGTGGTCTTCAGAATATAAGAAACTCCACACATATATTGGATCAAACTACGATCCAGGCATTTCAGAATTCGGAAAAGAGCAACTGTGGAGATATAAAACTTGGAGCCATTAAATAGCTGGTTTTCACTACACTGTAGCTCTATGAATGTAGGATACAGCTTGGTGTACACAGAACACTTGTTGGTTCAGTACTGAGACACAGAAAGTATTCAAGAAATGTATGCTGAATTACACTGGAATTCCTCCCAGGAAACCAAAAGAAAAAAACCTGCCAACTGTTAAATATGTGTATGCATATAAACATAAATACATATATATTTATTTTTTAAAGATTATGACATTTATATACATAAAACCCTTAAAACTTCTATATATCCAAAAGGAAATGTAAAATGCGAACTTCAATATATTTAAAACATACATGATGTTCCTAAGTTGATGTATTCAATCTATAATTTGCTATGGCAAATTAATATTAAAAATCAAACGAGGTTACTTAGTGAGAGGTCATTAGAACAATTCTCATTCAGGGTTATAAGCTTTTCAAAGAAAAGTTCATTTTATAATGAAATTGCTTTACTCTAACAAGAAAAATAATTTTTCTTTCCCTACTTTTTTCCTGGGGGCATTCCTCTCAAAGCTCATCATCATTCTAAATATTTAAATCTGGAATGGTGGCTGCCTGGACTAGATGTACAACTGTTTTCCAAACCTTCACTATTTTATGCTGGATTCTCCATTTCTTGAACCCAAGATATTTCTTGTTCTTGGCTAAATCCTTCATTTCCCTGAAGGACACATTGTCTGGCAGTGTATCTCAAAAGTATAAAACTAGAAGAAAAAAAGCAAGTGGCACAGCTGTATGCAACATCTCTGGTATGACAGCATTTATGTAAACTTTTGAAAATGCACAATGCAATACTACATACTGGTTTTGGATTCTATTTTGTCATGTTAAATTATCAAAGTTTGTTGCCCTGAAAAGATCAAATGTTTATAGAACATTTAAAAAGTGGGGGGAAAAGATACATTAAGGTTTCAGAGAAAGGGATCAGGAAAAAAAAAAACAACAGATGTCGGAAGAAAGAAATGTAGAAAAATATACCAATGACATAGTGCTGTAATTAACAATTCACTAAAGACCCTTACATATGCTTATAAGTGGCTAAGTTTTTATTTTTTATTAGTAAAAGGAATATGTTAAAGATCTCAGAAACAACATTGAAAACTTTTGAATGAGTATCTATCCACCTAAGCACAAGCTGCTAAAGACTTATAATGTCTTTCTAATTCTTCTGCTACCAATCAGCTCTGCAACATGGTGTGACTGACTTATTGCCATATAATCACATACTTTATTTCATATAGGGCAATCTCAGAGAAAATTCTGTAAGTGATATAGAAGAGTTTTAAGGAGAGCCTCTTCAACATTTGGTTATTGATCACAGTGTATTTCTTTGCTTATATGTCGGCCTCACTATACTGGGACACTTGAGAGCAGCGATCTCTAATTTCAGCATCTCCGTTTTCTCCAATACCAGCACAAAGTCTGCCACAGCAGGTACTTGCTGGGCACTCAATAAAGGTGGATTGACTGAAAAGTATACTTATTTCTGTTTCATGCAAAGGCACAAAATTAATACAGCCAGAATTCTCTAAGCCGTAAGAAAAAAAAGGGTGGGGGAGACACTACTAAGAAACTAGAGTTAATTTATGCTTTCACTTCAAACATAACTGGTATTCTTTTCAGGGACTACCACTGAACCAAACATTCAGAATGGAGCTCTAAAAATCTTAATTTAGAGTGGAAAACTCTGTATCTTAAAATTTACTTGTAATATACACTCTTTCACTTCACTTCTCTGAAATCAATGGATAAGCAGTAATGATAATAAAAGCAATCATCACTTGGGTACCCTGCTAGACACTTGACATATATTATCTCTTTTGGTCTTCAAACCAGTTCTTTAATGTGTATTATTACACACATTTTACAGATTAGAAAAATTGAGGTTCAAAGAGAATACATGACTTACTGAAGATTAAAGTGAAAGAAAAGTGGCAGAGTCAGAATTAAAATTCACATCAGCAACCTTTTGAAAAATACAGCAATTTTTTACTATAAGCAAAAGACATTAATTATTCCAAGTATGATCTGTACATACTAAATGCATGAAGTGGAAATGTGCTCTGCTGGTTTTGATGCTGGATATATTAATAACTCACAAAATTGAACTACAACTAATATCCTGATTAAATAAACTGAGTAACCCAAATTTTCAACGAGGATCTTGGAAAATCAGATGGTTACAAGAGCCAAGCCAAGTTAAAACCATGTATAGCTCCTAAATGTTTACTGGGGCTAAATAAATTAAGGTTTATTATACAACAAGATACTACATAGCCTTATACAATGTGTATATGTAGATAGATGTCTTTGATATCTCTTTCATTAAAAAACTAAAGTTGTAGAAATTTCCAAGGTATAAAATCCCACGCTTCCCACTTAAAATAAGAGGTGGTAAAAGAGGCAGTGTGGATAAAAGGAGAAGCAACAGCAGTTTAGAACAGTCTACAAAGGATTAATAGTAGTTCCCTTTATGGGAGAGAGGTTGAGGAGAGGAATGACTTATTTTCTGCAGCATACAATTGTATATTATTTATATTCTTTACAGGATACATGAATTTTGATAAAATAAAACTTAAAAAGAGAGGCATTAAAAACTCTCTCTCTATAGCCTTCCAGTGCTTTAGAAGTTATACTGAAAACTTTATTTTATATTCTGTATTAATAGTAAGAAAAACAGGGCTTAAAGAAAATAGTAGGGAACATATGCTGACAAATGCAGGAAAATTCTTTTTTTAAATTCTGGGAGACGAAAGCTAATTAACCCTTTTACCTGTCACTTCACCCCAAACTCTAGAAGCTTTCTATCTCTAGTTTTCTATAGAGCTACAGTTTTGTTCCAAAGGGGACAAAATTTTTATGTTTATAGTCTAAGGTTTTCTCCTACTAGTTAAAAATTTGCTTCTATAGAATGTATGTAATTACGTATACATAAACCTTGAATGTAATTAAATCATGGCTCCCAACGTTTTTTTAAAAAGAACTATGTCTAAGACTCTTTAAATGATTTGGTTTAAAATATAAAGTATCTTCCACATATAATTAAACATGTCCATGAAGATCAAAGTCTCATTTATGATGTTGTAAGTGGCACCTTTAGAGTTGTGTGGTACACAATTTGTAATACAACAGTTCCCAAGAACCCTACCAAGAAACACATAAAGACATTCATCACAGCTTTGTATCTAATGGTGAAACTTTCAACACAGTATACGTTTTCACCAAGAAATGATCAAGTAAACTATGGTATATCCACACAGGGGAATATTATGAAGCCACCAAAAATAATGTTGCAAATGTCACTGATATGGAAAGCAACTGATGATAGATTAAGTGAAAAATCAGGCCACTAAACACTGTTTAACCCCATTTTTTGTTCTAAAAGTGCATATGAATAGGAAAAGTCTAGAAGGATGTAACAAAATATCAATAGCAGCTCTTCCCCATGATAAGTGACTTTTTAAAAAAACTTGCCTATATTTTCTAAGTTTTATATCACAAACATATAAAAGCCTAATATTGGGCTTCCCTGGTGGCGCAGTGGTTGAGAGTCCACCTGCCGATGCAGGGGACACGGGTTCATGCCCTGGTCCGGGAAGACCCCACATGCTGCGGAGCGGCTAGGCCCGTGAGCCATGGCCGCTGAGCCTGCGCGTCCGGAGCCTGTGCTCTGCAACGGGAGAGGCCACAACAGTGAGAGGCCCGCATACCACAAAAAAAAAAAAGAAAAAGCCTAATATTTGATTTTTTTTTTTTTAAATCACAACTGCAGTAGTAAAATGAAACAAAAGTGTTCTTCACCATAGGGTTTTGCTGGGTTTTGTTTTGTTTTAAATCATTTGACTTACAGGAAAAACCTTTTCCTTCCATCCTAAAGAGGGAGATTTATGCAGCATAAGCTACATAAGCAGGAGTGTATTTCACCTTGTATCACTTTTTATTAAGTATCTTTGAAACTGTGCTAACACTGTGGTTGGTAGTCTGAATTAGATTTTGAAGATCAGTTGTTAGTAAAGTGCTGTTATTTATAAAAATACTTAATTGAGAGATCAACCAACCCAACTAAGGCCCCCTGAACAAACACTATTCCAGGAAGAGTATACTGGGCTTTCTTGCTCTGAGGAGTTTCACTTCATAAATGGATTAACTCTTGGTTAACTAGAAAATTCTGGAACAACGAATTTCCCAATAACGATTTTTTTTTAAAAAGCAATTCACTATGACGTATGCTCTAAAATACCCTTTCCTTTGCATCCTACCACTGACAGTTTTTCATCGCCAAAGAGTTCCAAATTCCTGGAAGTCTACAGAGGATGCTCTTTTCTTTGGTATCTTTTACTGGTTTCCAGGAAAATGCCAGTAGGAGGCAGCAACGACTGGTGGCAACAGCGGCGGCTCCACTCTGCACAGTAGTTAGCTACTGGCTTCATTCCTCTGTCATTACAGAAGCAAGATGACACTGTTCTCTAATCCAGCCAAACCTGGTAAGTACCATCAACCTGTCACTTCCTACATTTCAAATTCTAACATCACAGCATCAAAGAGTTTTTACATTTCGATTTCTTTTGCTGGCAGCAGCCGGTAGCCTCTCATTCTCCCACGGTATTCTAATGCTGCATTTGCACACCGGGGTTACTCCCAGACTGAATAGCAGGTCATCTCCTGCTCACTGAGCTCATCTGTGGCCCATGTGCTAGGCAATTTAGATCCAATCAGCCCTTATTTAGCTCAAGAGTAATGAGCAGCATAGTGACACAGACTTAAGCCTGACCCTCAGGATACTGCTCATCAAGCAGTAAAACTGTGACAAAATCATTCATCTTCCACCCGCTGGCAAGAAATAATACTCGCACTCACTGTATTACTTTTCAAGATAAAAAAAAAAAAAGTCCTGAATTTTCATGATGTGAGACATTAATTTGCAGAAAGCTGAATTCCCTTAAACCTCCCTGTTGCTATGAGCTCACCAGGGGGAAATAGGCCTTAGGAGACTGAAATGGAATAAAGAAAATTGCTCTAGCTTTCTTTTCATTTTAAATAAGCCTTAAATCTGACAAGAGATATACTAAAGAGAGAAAAATATATATCTTGTAAGGTAAAGAAGAAACAATTGAAATTAAGAGTTCCAAAGGCTAGTTTCACTCCTTATAAATGTTCTCAATTTTGTTAAACTATAAATAAAATTAGAACCAGAGCAATCACTCACCCTTCTCCACAAGGTAGATGGAGAAAGTTAAGGAAGAGTTCCCTATAGGCCATCTCATGGCAAAAGTAAATTCATTTCATAAAACAAAAATGTACTCTGATGTTTTCTAAGAAACACATCTTAAAACAACTTTAGAGTAATTACCAGAAGATGGTGTGGATAGCTAGGAACATTTTTAAAGTACAATAAATCTACTTTTCAACAATTTATAGTGCCTTCTGAGGTCTTATTAATCTAAAAATAATGGGATAATTAAGAGATCGGTTTCCTTCTCTCACTGATACATCACATCATTAAAAAACACGTTTAGTGGCTTATTGTACTATATTAAACATAAATACTTAAATTACTTGCCTCCTTGCTTGTTTCCTCTGAGTACTTCCCTTTTATAACCAAAGACCACAATGGTAGTCTATCTACCGAGTTTCTTAAGACTGGGTCCACCTACTGAAATTGCAATTTAAGGTCTTTTTATCCATTCCACAGTTGGAAAAGAGTTAACTTTAACAAACCCATCACAAGTGGGATTTGCCAGTCTTCAATATATTTATTATAACAATCGATCTTTGGTTTAAGAAACACAGCCCTGTGTGGCACCATGAAAGAGGACAGTGGCAATGCCTTCCTATAAACTTACTGCTGAATTTCATCCAAAGCTTCAAAGATCTGGGTGGTCTAAATACTTATAGTGAACCACGGGGTTCAGACAAGGAACCACAGTGACATAAGTCAGATTGAGGAAAGTAGCTTTTGCCACATCCCAACGTCTTTTGATTTGTTACCATTTTGCTAAAAAGAAATATTCCAGTGCTTGGTACAGAAAATAATCATGGCATTTCTTTTCCCCAAGCTCATCCACTTGCAAAAGAACGAAATGTATATTTCTTTTGTCCTTGTCATTTTATCCCAATGTTCATCCCAATTTTTTTCAGTGTTCTTTCACCACTGTTACCTTCCTTTTCCTAATTCTGAGAGGTGGAATTTACTGTTTTCATTCAAACTTTGAGAACAACTATGAATCAGAAGTCATAAAGCTCCATTCATCTACTTCTTCAAAGTAATCTTGAAAAAAATCTATAATATAAAGGTCTATTCACCTCTTACTTTACTTTTGTAATTTTGCAGATGGGGTTAAATATTAGATCTGACCTAGATTATAACTGGAGATTACAAGACTAGGGGCACAGCAGATAGAAAAAACAGAAGATTAAGAAAAGTGGGTAAGGGCTTCCCTGGTGGTGCAGTGGTTAAGAATCCACCCGCCAATGCAGGGGACACGGGTTAAAGCCCTGGTCCGGGAAGATCCCACATGCTGTGGAGCAACAAGGCCTGTGAGCCACAACTACTGAGCCTCTGCTCTAGAGCTCGCAAGCCACAACTACTGAAGCCCATGCACTACAACTACTGAAGCCTGTGCACCTAGAGCCTGTGCTCTGCAACCAGAGAAGCCACTGTGATGAGAAGCCCACGCACTGCAACAAAGAGTAGCGCCTGCTCACGGCAACTAGAGAAAGCCTGCGCGCAGCAACAAAGACCCAATGCAGCCAAAAATAAAATAAATAAATTCATTAAAAAAAAAAAAAAAGTGGGTAGGACTAAGAAGTCCATGGACACTTTGGTACCTTTTCTTTGTACCCAGCATTCTGAAATTCACACAGATGTGCTTTGCTATGAGTCTAATTTCTTCCATTGTGCTACAGTCACTGAAAAGGCCCTTTCAGTAAGGAATCTTCCACTCCAGGGAACTACTTTGAATTATTTTATCAATTATTTCCTCCATTCCATTATTTCAGTTCCCTCTTCCAAATATCTTGCTTCCAACCCAATCCAAATACAGAAGATCTCTACTTTTAGATTCAAAGTGTTCCTGTGGACCCAGCCTCGATGGAGAGGTTCTGGAACCTCTCAAAAACAAGGTAAAAGCTCAAAGGCCCACTTACTCCACCTGTTTCCATATTTTAGTAGGAGAATAGTTTGGTTATAAATATTGACTTGGCAAAATAAAATAAACCTTTCAATTAACTGAGATGGATGATGAGAAGATGACAGGAGTCTTCCTGTCATCCTCCAGAAGTCCCTTCCACCCACTGGTGCTTAGAAGACAATAAGCACAGAGTTGAAATTCAGATTATGTGTTAAATCCATAGCCTGGCTGTACAGATACTGTTCTCTACTTTCATGTGGATATCGGCAAGAATTGGGGACAAGTATAAATCATTATCAAATAATACTGAATCGTTGAAGTAATAAAATATGAAATGGTGAAAAAGTGATGGTTTCAATAAACACTTACATAAGTACCCTTCTATTTTCTGTCTTTCATGTAATAAATACATGAGTGTATACCATATATGTGCACTTAACTGGTTTACGGATGTACGCCAAGTGCCTATAATAACACCTGCTATCGTGATAGGCACTCATAAATATTAGTTGGATTTGCTGAATAATTTGTTTAATGAATTATGTATCCTCTGTAGAAAAACAATTACAATACAAAGTAGAAAGCAATAAAGGGCATTAGAGAGAAAGTATTACAGAGATTCAAAGGAAAGTGAGATTATTCAAGATTGGGGACACATGGATAAGCATACGTTGCTTGGAATGAAGGATAACATTGTTCACATAAAAATAAAGAAAATGTAAATGAAGACAACAACATATATTTAGAGATTATTATAGTCCATGGTCTGGGTAGGTGCAGCATCTAAGTCAGTACTGACTGAGAGCTCTGCTGCTGTCCACTGCAGCAGCCACTAACTACCTGTAATCAGTGAGCACTTGATATGTAACTAGTGTGACAGAGAAGTTGAATTTGTCATTTTATATTCATTAACTTAAATTGTCACACACAGCTAGTGTGTATGGACAGCAGAGACCTAAGCAGATTTTCACAGAAATCCTATAAGGTAGGGGCTGTTTTACAAACGTGCAACTGAAGCTTAGAAAAGGTTAAGTAACTTCCCAGGACTGCACTGTTGGTAAGTAGAGGAGGGATGATTTGATCTCAGGTTTATTGACCCTAAAGCCCCCGTTTTTATACTACGCTGCAACAGGAAGAACTCTCAAACGCTTCCTTAAGAAGCAGAGGAAAAAAGCACAACTTGCTATTGGGGATTTGTCTACTATTGCCCCAAATCCTGACTGCTCCCATGTATGATGCTCCTACATGAAGCTCTCTGATTCCATCTCTAGCTGTGATCTATTTACTACTAACTTCTGAAACCACCTTTTCCTTCCCCCAAATCCCTCTAAATAAGGGGTTTTTGTTTGTTTTTTTCTTTTCCTGTACTCTGCCACTCCATCTCTTTGTCTACTGTAACCGGCACTGACCATTTCTGACTTCTGATCTTAACAACTGCTTTCACTCCTTGAATTTAACCCTTTTCTAATCATCACATAACTGCAGCTTATTCAGTCCTCAGATCTGGCTCTACTGTCCTGGCCATGCTCTGGTCTGAACCCTCAACTGGTTTTGACAGGAAAATATAAAAAAACGGTAAAAAAAAGACTTGGAGATTTCTTGGTAATTAGTAGTCCATTTGACTAAAGTAAAGGAGAACCACAAGAAAAAGTTGCAGAAATAGGTAAAGCCAGACTGTGGATAACTTCGAAAACCATGAAAAGGAATTAGACATTTTCTCTGGGTCTATTAGGATGTCATTAAAGGTGTTAAAATACAGAATGACATAAGCAGAATTGCTCTCCAAGAAGGTAAATGTGGCAAGAGAATATGAGATGAGCAAAAGCACAAATGAAAAAATAAATAGGACTTCATTAAAATTTTTAAAATTTATGCTGCAAAGGACGTTAAGAAAGTGAAAAGATAATCCACAGAATGGGAGAAAATATTTGTGAATTATATATCTGATGAGGGACTTGTATTTAAATATATTAAGAATTCTTATAATTCAGTAACAAAAAGACAAATAACCCAATTTAAAAATGGGCAAAGGGTCCAAATAGATATTTCTCCAAAGAAGACATAATGATCAATAAGCACATGAAAAGCATGTGATCAGCATCACTAGCCACCAAGGAAATGCAAATCAAAATCATAATGAAATACCTACTACCTCACATCCACTAAGATCACTCAATCATAAAGACACTTAGCAACCAGTGTTGGTGAGGATGTGGAGAAACTGCAATTCTTATGTACTGGAAGCGGGAATGTAAAATGGTGCAATGGGGGCTTCCCTGGTGGCGCAGTGGTTGAGAGTCCGTCTGCCGATGCAGGGGACACGGGTTCGTGCCCCGGTCCGGGAAGATCCCACATGCCGCGGAGTGGCTGGGCCCGTGAGCCATGGCCGCTGAGCCTGCGCGTCCGGAGGCTGTGCTCCACAACGGGAGAGGCCACAACAGTGAGAGGCCTGCGTACCGCAAAAAAAAAAAAAAAAAAAAAAAAAAAAAATGGTGCAACGGAAACAGTTTGGCATTTCCTTAAAAGTTTAAACAGAGTTATCACATGACCCAGCAATTCTACTCCTAAGTATATACCCAAGAGAAATAAAAACATGTCCACTCAAAAACTTGTACACAAATGTTCACAGCAACATCATTCATAATAGCCAAAAAGTGCAAACAACCCAATGTTCATCAACTGATGAATGGATAAATAAAATGTGGTATATTCATACAGTGGATTATTTGGTAATAAAAAGAAAGTACTGACACATGCTTTAATATGAATAAACCTTGAAATTATTATTCTAAATGAAAGAAACTAGTCACAAGAAATGATGTGTTTTATGATTCCATTTATACAAAAGGTAGGTGCAGAATAGGCAAATCTATAGAGACAGAAAGTAGATTAGTGATTGCTAGGGAAGAGGGGTTGGGGAAATTGGGAGTGACAGCTAATAGGTACAGGGTTTCTTTTGGAAGTGACAAACTGTTCTAAAATTGTGGCAAAGGTTGCACAACTTTGTGAATGTGCTAAAACCATTAATTATATGGTATGTGAACTTTATCTTAATAAAGCTGGTCAAAAAGTGAATTGTATAAGTGATATACCTCAAAAAAGCCAATTAAAAAAAAAAAGGTGGTTTGAAAAGGGAAGGCACTGGAGGCAGGGAGATTAGGCAAGCATTAATAATGGTCTAAAAATGGAGGAAAGGGTAGTGAGAATAAAGAAGGGATAATAAAAGAGAGCCTCCAAAGACATTAAAAAAAATTCTCTCACTCAACTAGATATATAGAAAAAGGAAGGACATACATACATGTCACATTTCTACCTTTAAAAAATTACTTTTCTTTTTCTACAACAGCTCATTACCATCTTAGTAACACAGAATCACAATTTCCAATAGTTCTATAATTGTTGAGGCAATGTTCATGTTCTCTACAATCCTGACTTTATTTTTACAACAAAGAACCTGATTCATTTACCCATCAAAAAGCCATTTCCTAAATGGCCACTATGTAAAAGGTACTATATTAGGGATGGGTTAAAACCATCCAAGGTAAGTCCACACACACACACACACACACACACACACACACACACACACACACACACGTCCGCTGAGGTTTCCCGGCATAAAGTGTAGTACAAAGAAACAATTATATTATGGGTTCTTTTGAAAATAATAATAATGATAATAATAGCAACATCTAACATTTATTGAACACTCACTAATATGCCAGGGACTATGTTAGCCACTCTACATTCCTGATTACATGTAATCCTTAAAGGTTTGTGCTATTATCCTCATTTTACCAATAAGGTTGAGATTTGGACACATAACTTTTCCCTTATAATACTTTAAAAGAATCACTTTGTACTTAGGCAAGGAGAATTCATACCTATGTAACAGATCTAGTTGGAGACTAAATAAATGACCCAAAATATTAACTCCTATACATGAAAAATTAAGTAGATAACTTATGTTTCAGCAAAATACAAAAATGGTACACAAACATTGCCAAGTTATCAGGGTGAGTTGATATTACTGCATGAATTTATAAAATATGTAACATAAAAGGGCCATAGTAAACACACTGTGCAAAATTCAAGCCTGGTAAAGAGCAAATAAGCAAACAAACAAAAAAGCTAATTCATAGTATATATGTAAAAATCTCAGTTGAAAGATACATGAAATATTTAATGATGAAGAGAAATATTTACATTTTATATATTTCCAAAATACTAATACTAGTACATCCCCTTAGAGATGCTTTCTCTGAAGCAACCAAAACTGGTAGATTGGTCACTCTTAGTGGACAACACAAATATCTGATTTTTCAAATAAAAACTGGAAATATATTTTTCCATGGAGCATACTCATGTGTTCTCTCTCAAATTATTAGAACATTGCCCTAAAAATCTGCATAAAATCAAATCAAAATCTGCATCAAATATATTTCATATATATAGTATAAATGATGTACATATGTATATACATGACGCACATATGTACATATACATAGATATATGTGCATATATATACATGATGAAACAGCAGATCAGCAGATATTTTGGGCAATCCAGGATACACTAATCAAACTTGGCAAATAAATAACTCATAATAATTTGATTACTTAAAAAATCACATTAGTTTCAAAGTTGTTTTGTAGTAAGCCATTCTTCAATAATTAGAAGCTGTAATCCATTATACTAACAGAACACCCAACAACAAAAGGAGGAAAAGGCTTGCATGCTGTCAAGAGTCCCCCTTCTATTTTTCCTGAAAAATCATGTAAATTATTTGGCAATCAGCAGAGCCTCACAAGAATATTTCCCCTTGTACTACCTCCTTCCCTACCTAGAAAATTCCCAGTTATCTCTCCAAAGGAAAGATTAAAACAAATTTTTTTTTTGTTTAGAATAAATGATACCATACCGATAAAGGTTAAAATAACTATTGAGCGTGGAAAATATTTGAGGGGAATGATATACAGTTCTTCTGTGCACATGTGTATGCACACGTGCACACACACACCCATCCCAAATGTCAAAAAAGATGTATAACAAACAGATGAACTTGCAAGTTCATGGAAAAAGAAGAAAAGGATTTAAAAATATATGTACTTTCACAATGTATTTTGAAGCCAGGAAAAAGAATCTGAAACCTTTTAAGGAGTTGCACTTGAGCACGTACAGTATCAAAAACAGGTAATCATCCCTTCTGAATTATTTCTTAGTCTCCACATTTAACATCTTAGACAAGTCTTCAGCTGCCTTTAGACTTCTTTGAAACTAGGCTCTTGTTTAATATAAAATAGGATGTCAGTTGATCAATATCCATTTGGCTTAAATTCATAAGTCCACAACCCCCCTTAAGTGGTAGAACAAACAGGTACAAGGCCTGAAGATTTATTGTTTCTTTTTAAATGCCGAATGATATTTGCAGATGCCAAAGGCATTTTGAAATCACTCCACCCTTACTTCAGTACAAATGAAAAAGGGGGATGGGGAGGAGAGAGAATCTCATGAGGCCTCGTATGTCAAGTTTTTGCCCAGAGCTAATTTTCATAGCTGTGTTATAAAACCCTGAAAATGGAGGTTTATAATGGAAATGCTGACAGACCCTTAACTATAGCAGCATGAATGGATATAATTAAAGAAAAGCTTTTGGCTACACCTAACTCCACAAATTAAAGACTGCCATTTTTATATTAACCTCAAATAACAGCCAAGTGAGAACTAGAAATGTGATTTCAGAAAGGGAATGTGAAATGTTAAAGATGACTGCTCAAACTATTTGACTTTCGGAGTTTTAAACACAGAGGCATTTAGTTAACATAACCAAGTCAGTATTTTCATAATGTTACCTAATCAGCGATAAAGAATGCTCTGGTGAGCCAGCAGCTCCAGTTAGCAGAAAGTGGCATATGAAGTTATTATTTCTTAACAGCCTAGAGGGAGCCGCTTCTCCCTTTAATCAGTGATCTTAGATCCTTCCTACTTATAATTTCTCTGTCATACAGTTATAAAACTATTACCTAGTTCAACACACACAGGCACACATCCTGCACACACATTTATGCAGGGACCGGTACCTTATTCCCACCTGAATTACAAAACAGAAGAGATTGTTAAGGTAAAGTATTTCATTCTTTCCCTTGTCAGGGATGCAGCCAGGAATAAATATCATCAATCTATGTAACCCATCTTCCCTATCTAAGCCAAAATTCAAAGAATTTAGCTCTGTTCTTAACGTAAAAGGAAAAACAAACCCTATGCTTTAATTTTTAACAACTATTCAAATTATTTTTAAACTTTCTAATAGTATTAGTAGAAAAAATATTATAGGATACCTAAAAGATGCCTATGAAAAGATCTTCAGTGAAGTTTCAGATTTTGGGTTAAGAAATTAGGAACACATCTCTATGATCAAATACCTAGAGGACTTTTCTTGTGTTTCCCCTCCCTGCCTCCCTTCCTTCTTTCTTTCTTTTTAAGGTAAACAATTCTGAATGATCTCTGGGGCCCCTTTTCCCCCAAAGATCCCAAACTAAAAGCAAGACTGTCTTGACAATATCTGCCTTGGAAGGAAGTACTGAAGACTGATACAATAAAATAAAACTATGCAAGTCACAGTCCCTCTTACTATATACCGCAATCAGTCTCATTGAAGGACTGTGTGCAAATTACTATGCAAGCTTCAGAAATTTAAAAGATGGCAGTGCCTAAACCATGACAGCATTAATAATGACCTGCACATTACTACACCATTCTTATTCACACATTGATCTCATACTGCTCGATAACCTTGGCAACAGAAGTTCTACATGATTTCACATTCTCTTACAGCAATTGTTTTTGATCATAGTTGACCAGTATAAAGCAAAACCAAAAATAAACATCTGTACAAGGAATTAAATGTTACCAACATAAATAGTTGTGTCCTTTTTTTCACTGGTTAGTCCTGAAGAACAACAACATACTCCTTGCCCCCTGGTCAAGATGATACCAAATTACAATCTCAAACCAGATCTCGTTTAAAAGAAATTATTAATACAAATGTAAAGTTACTCTCACCTTATATAATTGAGAGCTGTCATTATGCCTCTTGATTCTGACCTCTGTACTTCTGAATACATGGATTAACAGAGATGCATTATAGTTTACAAGGTACTTGGCAAGCAATATTTTCGCAACACTCCTGAGATGCTCTAATGCTAAAAACTTCTACTAAATTGAATTTAAACGGCAAAAATTTGATTTTTTACCAGAAGTGAAATTTAGATGGTTGAAGTGGTGCTAATAATAAATCAAAGATAAATTACTATTATAAATAAAATGTGATTTACTTGTCTCCACGCCTCTTTGTGATTTATTTTTCCAACTAATGACTCATTAAAAAAATATGTAACTTGCAAAATTATAAAAACAAAGTAATCAAAAGCCCCAATAAGAAGTTACCCTTTTTTTTTCGCAGCAAAAATAAAAGGTAAAAGCACTCAGAAGTATACATGAGTAGTGGTAATACTTTCAGGTTTGTCAACAGATTTCATTCATCTAATTACTTCCTAATTTATAAAAACTGTAGTGGTATGGTTAGTGTCTGTTTAGTCATTTGTAAACTATTATAAAGACAGTGTAAGAAGGCAGCTATGGTATAGGGGTTAGAGTCTGAGGGGTGATTCTGAAACAACTGTGTTATTTTAGGTAAATTACAAAAAGTAAAAAGTCTCCATGTTTCCATTTCTTCATCTATAAACAGGGATGACAGGATTGGTAAAGAAATACATGAGATAGTATTTATAAACTGTACATCTTTTAAGAATACAAGAATTATTCTTGTGTTTCTAGTTACTACTTTTGAAGAATGACCAAAAAAGTTCCAGTTAAGAGCTTGAAGACAAAAAGTCAGTAAATAAAGAAAAAGTAATTTCCTATTTATTACTTTCACTGTATTTCCATTTTTAAAGCCTCTCCAACCTTCAAAATAAATCTCCTTCTCCTATTACCAAGTTTACATTAACATTTTTAACAAACTTCTGTGTTTATCTTGGAATGCATATTTTCTAAATATACTCCATACACTAATCTAAAAATGAGAAAGGAGGCTTTCTCATACACGATCAGGGAGACTGAAATTGGTGCAAATTTTTTTAAATTAAATGGGACAATTAAACGGGACTGGAATATCCACCCACATTTAAAATGCACGTACACAAATTCACTCTTAGGAATTAATCTACAGATATACCTTCACAAGTACACAGAGAATACATATATAAAGATGTTAAAACTGTGTTTATAATAACCAAATGGTAAATAATATAAATTTCCATTATTTGGGGATAGGCTAAATAACGTTTGGTGCATCCATATAATAAATCACTAAGTAGCCATTAAAAACAACTAGATAGGTCTCCATATACTAACATGAAAAGCTGTCTAGGAAATATTAAGTGAAAAAAGGAAGTTGCAGAACAAAGATCATTTCTTTTGTGTTTTAAGCCTATGAATGGGAAGAAGTCTGGAAGGTTCTATAACAAACCATTTTAATCTATGGAGTAGAAACAGAGCATCACTGAGGTTGGACCGGAAAATTCTTTGTTGCGTGGGCTGTCCTGTACATTGTAGGCTATTTATGTAGCAGTGTCCTTGACCTCCACCCACTAGATGCTGGGTAGCACCCCTCATACATGTGGCAATCAAAAACTTCTCCAGACACTGCTCAATGTCCCCTGGGGGAAAAACTCACCCCTAGGTGAGAACCATTGAACTAGAGAATAAAGGAGTGAAGTTGGGGAGAGGAACTTTTACTTGTCACCTTATACCTCATTTTTTTTTTCTTTTACCATTTTTACCAACACAACATACTACATTTGCAATTCAAAGAAAAATTTCAGGGACTTCCCTGGTAGCACAGTCGTTAAGAATCCACCTGCCAATGCAGGGGACACGGGTTCCAGCCCTGGTCTGGGAAGATCCCACATGCCACAGAGCAACTTAGCCTGTGTGCCACAACTACTGAGCCTGCACTCTAGATCCCATGAGCCACAACTACTGAGCCCGCATGCCACAACTACTGAAGCCTGCACGCCTAGAGCCTGTGCTGTGCAACAAGAGGAGCCACTGCAATGAGAAGCCTGATGACCGCAGTGAAGAGTAGCCCCTAATCTCTGCCACTAAAGTCCATGCGCAGCAACGAAGACCCAACACAGCCATAAATAAATAAATAAATGTTCCTTAAAATTAAAAAAAAGAAAAATTTCACAACAAAAGAAGATTCCTCCACACTGCCCCACTGCTCTCCAAACTACTGGATTGGACCTAAAGTTCGTTCAGGTTTTCTGAACAAACTTTTTGGCTAGCCCAATACTTTGAAGAACCTCAAAAAAAAAAATAGGTTCCTCCAAATTTCTAACTAAAAAATTAAATAGTATTTGTAAGATATGAATCTTTGTTTAAAAAAAACATATATAAGAAACAATACAATTGTTAAGACAAATAAAAAAGACTTGTCTATCTTTAATGGAAAAGGTAGAAAGATATATGGATTCTGCCACTTGGTTCCATGACTGCATATTCCCAAGATGCCCAAACTCTCACATCATTTTCTACTCCTTTGCCCAGACTGCAGCACTATCACCAGGATGGTTTAGACCAGCTCCCTCCTCTTCCTTCTTGTTTTGTATATTCAGACAAATATAAACAAACAAACCAAAAATGGTACCAGAAATATGGAAATTCCTAATTCTGCCCCAGAAGCACAGGAAATTCCTAATTCTGCCCCAGAAGCACTACTTACCACTTATTTAAAAACTGAACAAACAAAATGAATTTGGCACTTGGAAAAGTATATCATCTGCTAATAAACTCTACTAGACTAAGAAAGAACAAATGTACTTCGTGGAGAAGATCCAGAATCAGTAAAAGCTTCTTCTAATGAAGTTGGCTATTCATTTACTTATCCATTTATCTAGCCATCCACCTAAAAATTTGATACAGCTTACATTGGGGGATAAGGGGAATGATTATCTGATCAAGAACTAGAGTACATAAATATAAAAACTACACAAAATCTAAAGAGTGAAAACCCGTGGATTAATCTGTATGAACACACAGCCCAACATAAATTAAGAAAATTAGTAATGAATTAGTAATTAGTAATGAATTAGTAATGAATTAGTAATGAAACTCATAATGAATAAATGTCCAAAATTCGGAAATTTCATCAAGTTTACTATCTTTGAAAAACAGATGCCACTTTTGTAATGTGCAGCTAAGAAGAGGGACGCAGTCTCTTCGTTAACTTCAGACATGATATTAAATAAAATCATATTTTTATACCTAACTTTTACACAACTTTTTAGTGACAGTAACTAACTGCACTGAGCGGTAGTATCTAACTTCTCAAGAACATGTATTTAAAGGTGAAACTGTTATGTAGAAAGGGCCTTATAGGCAATAAATGTCATAATTACTGTTCTTATCCATTATTGTTTGGGTCGGAGGGTATCCGCACATTTGCATAATTTAAGTGGATCTGAGAACAGTAAGTTTTGTATAGATGATTGGTGTTATAAATAGAACAATCCTATCTTGTCTTTAATAAATTTATTTATTTATTTTTGGCTGCGTTGGGGCTTCATTGCTGTGTGCAGGCTTTCTCTAGTTGTGAGTGGGAGCTACTCTTTGTTGTGGTGCACAGGCTGATTCTCATTACGGCAGCCTCTCTTGTTGCGGAGCTAGGTGTGTGGGCTTCAGTAGTTGTGGCACGTGGGCTCAGCAGTTGTGGCGTGCAGGCTCAGTAGTTGTGGTGCACAGGCTTAGTTGCTCCATGGCATGTGGGATCTTCCCAGACCAGGGCTCGAACCCGTGTCCCCTGCATTGGCAGGCGGATTCTTAACCACTGTGCCACCAAGGAAGCCCCGAACACTCCTATCTTAATCTTAGAATAAACTATTTCAGCTGGAAGTGTTGTACTGGCCAAAGAGCTCGTTTGGGATTTCCTGTAAGATCTTTTGGAAAAACCCAAACAAATTTTTTGGCCAACCAAATATTTCATGCATTTGAGGTTGCAACTCTGCAGCAAAATATTTAAAGAAACTTACTTTTTTTTAATGGTATAATGTGGCCAAAATCTCCTTACGCACACAAAACTGCGTATGTTTCAATGAAAGCCACATCAGATTTGAGCTCATGGTCTTGCTTAGAATGTCTGAAATATCCCTCTGGATAATAATGCTCTTCTAGGAGAGGCAGAGAGGAAAGAAGGGGCCAAGGGGCATGGCTCTTGGACTACACCAGAGCTATGCTTGATTTAGTTTAGTTTTATGTGTTTGCACATAAGCTTTCTTTCAAAGAAGCACTGTTTGAAAACTACTGATTTATGTTACATTGCAGTAAAACTCCTTTAACTCCTCTCTTTACAACTGAATTTCATGAGTATGTCAAAAGGAAAACTTTAATACAGAATCAACACAGGTGATGATATAAAGCAAATCAATAAATCAGAACGTTACTGGAAAACATACCTGATTCTGGCCAGAACAGCTTGTAGAAAGCTCAACACTGTCCTAAGTTCAGATTCTTGACAAGCTCGTAGAAGCATACTAAAGCCATCATTAAGCAGTTTTTCATGGGAAGGATGCAAGCAATGGCTAGTCTCAAACACTTCTTGAACACCATCAATATATATGGAAAGAAGTGACCAGAGAGTCTGTTTTTGTCCCATTTCATCATTCTTAGATACCAAGAACTCCTTTGCTTTCTCCCGGAAAGCACCTGAAAATATCTCAGCCAAAACACTGATGTCCAGGTTTTTCTGGGTGTACATCAAGAGGAAGGCCATCTGACCCTTCCAAATGAGAGGAGATGTTATAAAGGCAGGCTTGAGGAAATTTAGGAGGCCTAAAACATGACTTGCTACATCTTCCACCTCTGCCACACATGCTAACAGTAGAAAAAGGCTGAAAAAGTTTTGCAGACCAACTTCAGTTAGTTCTTCCATTCTTTTTTGATGGAATTTAGAATATATCCTGTAAAACAAAAAGCTGAATTAATAAAATTGTTTCATTCACAAAAATGCATCTTTCAAAATAACATTTCACTCAATACTCATGACAGTCTCATTACTTTAAATTGTTATCTATTTCTACATTATGGTGCTATTGTGTCACTTTCCCTGCTTAGAAAACAACCTCACAGAACACCACTGCCCCCACTTACCTTCACATTTCTCAAGGATGCAGCAAGCATCTATAAGTGAATCAAAGGATTCAGTGGCTTTTCCCAAAGGACAGTAAAAATGTTCTTTTCATATAGTACATGGCTTTTCTTTTTATTTTAGTCCCCCCATTACCTTTCTTTTTAAATTCTTATTGACAAATAAAAAAGAGTACATAATCCTTTTAAGTACAACTTGTTGCACTTTATAGAAATCTTAACAGGGCAATTTTATGTAACAATTTTCCTTAAACCCTTTCTCCATCTACCCTTCACAAAGACTTGGCTCTTGCTGTACTTATATGTTAAGACATAATTTAAGGCTCCGGAAAAATTATTTTTACCTACTTACAAAGAAAAATTGTTAGTGCTCAAATATCCAAGACTAGCCATTTAAAAAGCTGCTGTCAATACTATTTAATACAATTTAAAAGTTGATGTACTTTTCTTTCATCAATTAAGGGATTAGAATTGAAAACCATTTTGAATCTTACTTATGGATTGTTAAATTTCTTTGTAACTTCTATAATTGGTTTATTCAAGATAGAATGATTAATGCTTATGAGAGGTTAAATGTTTATCTATAAACAATGAAGCTGATAAGCTCTTGAAAGTAAAGATCTGCTTAATTATCTTTATATCCTCCATCTTGCCCATGATAGCGCTTGGTAGAGAGAGACTTGTTACTGAATTCCAATTTCTTTTGGCAATAAAGTTCTGAGTATTATGTCTTCCATAAAATGATTTAAGATTCAAAAACAAACTGGCAAACAGAACAAAATAAAAAAACTACTGTTTGAGCTACCTAATTACTTGGAGGTTTAACAAAGACACTACCATTAAATATATATATATATATTCTAAATAAAAAATCCAAACTGTATCACCATAACCTTGCAAGAATTATTCATTGTGTGAATCAAACAGGAATTTCATGTAGTGATTCTTGAGAAGTCTCTACCTAAATTAAAAAGTATTCTGCTGTGAGAGCTTCCACCACATAAGCTGAGCAAGTGGTAGAGGGCAGTCTACTGCACAGAGGGCTAGAAAAGGGGCTAATAGGCAAAAGAAGTAGTACAAGGTTAGACAATTAAGAATATGGAGGTTCTTTAAAAAACTACAACTAGAACTACCATATGACCCAGCAATTCCACTACTGGGCATATACCCTGAGAAAGCCATAATTCAAAAAGAGTCATGTACCAAAATGTTCATTGCAACTCTATTTACAATAGCCCGCAGATGGAAACAACCTAAGTGTCCACCATCGGATGAATGGATAAAGAAGATGTGGCACATATATACAATGGAATATTACTCAGCCATAAAAGGAAACGAAATTGATCTATTTGTAATGAGGTGGATAGACCTAGAGTCTGTCATACAGAGTGAAGTAAGTCAGAAAGAGAGAGACAAATACCGTATGCTAACACAAATATATGGAATTTAAGAAAAAAAAATGTCGAGAAGAACCTAGGGGTAAGACAGGAATAAAGACTCAGACCTACTAGAGAATGCACTTGAGGATATGGGGAGGGGGAAGGGTAAGCTGTGACAAAGCGAGAGAGAGGCATGGACATATATACACTACCAAACGTAAGGTAGATAGCTAGTGGGAAGCAGCTGCATAGCACAGGGAGATTAGCTCGGTGCTTTGTGACCGCCTGGAGGAGTGGGATGGGGAGGGTGGGAGGGAGGGAGATGCAAGAGGGAAGAGATATGGGAACATATGTATATGTATAACTGAGTCACTTTGTTATGAAGCAGAAACTAACACACCATTGTAAAGCAATTATACTCCAATAAAGATGTTAAAAAAAATCACACCCATTTAACAAGCAAAACTTTCAAAAAAGAATAGACAAATGTGATCAAAAGTTTATTTTACCACACCAGAAATGAAAATGGCATACTCCTCAAATGAGAACATCAGAGTTATTTGGTTCTATTATATTCTGGTTAGTTTTCATGCAAGAAAGCAGGGCTTGTGGGACTGGTGGGCTCCAAGAACACGAAGTTTTGTAGACTGAATCTACCACCTGCCAATGTATGATTTGGAAATGTTTCTTATTTCTATAATTTTTAATAAAATACATGCAAAGAATTACATAAAACATTACAATTAATTTTGACAAGAAAAATAACAGTTCTCTTATATCCCTGCATTTAATATGTGGAATTTCAAACTTTAGGACTGATGAGATAAATAAGAAGCTAAAATCCTCCCCAAGTTATGTATACTAGGTTTGTTCCTTACTGTAACAAATTGGCAAGATCAAAATGCTCCATAATTTGCTGTCCTACATTAACGAATACATTTAAAATGTAAACCATAAAGACAAACAAGCACAAGTTAACTTAAAAAATACAAACAGTAAAACTTCTCCAAAGATATAAGTGAACATTCATGACAAAGCAAGATATGGCACATACCTTCCTTTGACTTGTTTCCAAGGATGAGGGCCATTGTTCTTCATTGCTTTCTTAAGAACTTTTGCCAAAATGCAAAGGAAAAAAGTGTAACTACTGCTGGATTTATACAGGTCATGATCTTGTTTATCACAACAGCAGGTCTTCACCATTTCTAGCATAGACAAGGGTGACTTAATGACATATGTAAGGCCTTTCAAAGGAAGCCTAGAAATACTGAAAGAACTATTCTAAAAGCAAAAGACAGAAAACAAGTATTAAGTCTCTGAATAAATAAAAATGGAAAGCTGTAAATCCCAATTAGCTCACTAGAAGTTTGACTCTTCTTAATCATAAAAATTACACAGCCATTACCGCATATTCCCCTAAAATAAAAATTCCATTCAAGCACAGAACACCAAGGGGTATTCAAATTCCTGGATTATCCTCAAAATGCCTTTTTAACCGTTAGTTTTTTCAACTTTGGATAGCAACAAGATCCATACATTGCATGTGGTTGACATGCCTCTTAAATCTCTTTTCTTCTATAAATTTCCCAATGTTTTTGTCACAACATTTATCAGGTAATTTATTGTGTGCTATTTCCTAGATTCTGGATTTAGCTGCTTGTATCTTCCTAGACTCATTAATATATTCTTTCATCCTCTATCTTTTCTGTAAAGTGGTAGCTGTACCTAGCAGACTGGTCAGATTCAGGTCAAGTTTTCTGGTGAGAATCTTTCATTGGTAGTACTGAGTACTTCCTATTTCAGTTAGCAAAGAGGCACATACGTTCTCACCGTCTTTCTTTTTGTGATGTTGAGACTGATCGTGCTGTCAGCCTGATCTATCCATTTCAGTGATCCCTGCAGTTTGAGCAGCCATGGATGATCATCATCCAGATGGCTTATTTCATCGGAGGTATGGAACAGAGATTTTTTTTTTTTTTTTTTTTTTTTTTTTTTTGCGGTACGCGGGCCTCTCACTGCCGTGGCCTCTCCTGTTGCGGAGCACAGGCTCCGGACGCACAGGCTCAGCGGCCATGGCTCACGGGCCCAGCCGCTCCGCAGCATGTGGGATCTTCCCGGACCGGGGCACGAACCCGTGTCCCCTGCATCGGCAGGTGGACTCTCAACCACTGCGCCACCAGGGAAGCCCTGGAACAGAGATTTTTTTATCATTCCTTCTAAACTACCTCATCAGAAATCTGGTACTCTAAAATATAGTTTATATTTTCATTTATTTACAGTTTCCAGAATAACAACTTTTCTAAAAGTACCATAAACTCAAGGATTTAAACTTCCCTATGCCCAAATTTACCCAGTGTTGGGCAATGGGAGCTCCTTAAAGTTGGCTCCTGTGCCCTTCTGACATGACTCCAGCTTACGTTGATACCTTCCTTGCTTTCAGGTATGACAAGATACTCTAGACTCATCTTGTATACATTCTGCCTGAGAATCAGAATTGGTCATTTCTCCCACCAGCCTGACAATGTGCTTCAGAGAAAGGTATTTTTCCCATTTTTAATATGCTCAATATGTACAAACCCAAACTTGTAATTTACTTGTAAATCCTCCATATCTATTTTCCACCTTGACTGAGGGGTTCACTTTGTATTTACCCAGAGAACCAAATGTTCCAAATCTTCTCTTCTCTCCACACACAAGTAACTCAGTCTTTTAAATGTACCTTTAAAATTTTATCTTCCAAGTTTGTCCTCTCCTTTTAAAATCCACTATCCCTATTTTAGTTCTCACTCACTGCATTATTTGCTTCTACTACTACACTGGACCACTAACTCATCTGTACCCAATTCCTTTATACTACTTTCAGAAAAAACTTTCTCAAACACATACCTAATGTGTCACATCCTTGCTTTCCAATGTCTCCTGAATAAATCATAACTCAACAATTATCTTTAACCCTTCATAATCCAGCCCCAGACTAACTTCTCTACCTTCCTTATCTCCCGTATCTCTCCATAATCACCTCAGACCCATCATTCAGAACTATTTAACACAGTAGGAATAAATCATGTTTTTCATGTCTCTTTACATTTGTCCACACTATTCCTTTTGCTTGGATACTCATTTTCTTATGTACTTGGAAAATTCTACTCATTTCCCAGGTCAACTTAAAAAATTATGACTTCATAAAGTCTTCTACAAGTCCGTAAACTGGATCAGATACTCCTTCCTTTAGCCTTCCACAGTATTATAACTTTTTTTCTACAATATTTGTGCTTCTGCCCACTAGCCTATAAGCTACTCAAATGCCAAGACTAGTTCTTATTCAAGATAGCACTAACTGTTCAATGTGTTGCAAGCAATCAATAGTTGTTAGGAAACACTTATAAAAGAAGATTTTTAAAAAATATCTTTCTGGCACAATTTGGGCTACTTTGCTTAATCTCACTCTTAAGAGAAAAGGGGCCCTGGTCTGATTCCGTCCTGCGCAACTGTTCCTTGGAACGTAGTCTTTTATCTCCGTCCACTTTCTCTCCCACCGAAGTGCGTGCCACCAACCCATGGAAGATTCGATGGACATGGACATGAGGCCCCTGAGGCCCCAGAACTATCTTTTCGGTTGTGAACTAACGGCCGACAAAGATTATCACTTTAAGGTGGATGATGATGAAAATGAGCACCAGTTATCTTTAAGAACGGTCAGTTTAGGGGCTGGCGCAAAGGATGAATTGAACATTGTGGAAGCAGAGGCGATGAATTATGAAGGCAGTCCAGTTAAAGTAACACTGGCAACTTTGAAAATGTCTGTGCAGCCAACGGTTTCCCTTGGGGGCTTTGAAATAACACCACCTGTGGTCTTACGGTTGAAGTGTGGTTCAGGGCCTGTGCATATTAGTGGACAGCACTTAATAGCTGTGGAGGAAGATGCAGAGGAGGAGGATGTGACACTCCTAAGTATATCTGGAAAGCGTTCTGCCCCTGGAAGTGGTAGCAAGTTTCCACGGAAAAAAGTAAAACTTGCTGCTGATGAAGATGAAGATGATGATGACGACGATGATGATGAGGAAGCTGAAGAAAAAGCTCCAGTAAAGAAATCTGTACGAGATACTCCAGGCAAAAATGCACAAAAATCAAACCAGAATGGAAAAGACTCAAAACCATCAATACCAAGATCAAAAAGTCAAGAATCCTTCAAAAAACGGAAAAAAACTCCTAAAACACCGAAAGGACCTAGCTCTGTAGAAGACATTAAAGCAAAAATGCAAGCAAGTATAGAAAAAGGTGGTTCCCTTCCCAAAGTGGAAGCCAAATTCATCAATTATGTGAAGAATTGTTTCCAGATGACTGATCAGGAGGCTATTCAAGATCTCTGGCAGTGGAGGAAGTCTCTTTAAGAAAATAGTTTAAACAGTTTGTTAAAATCTTCCATCTTATTTCATTTCTGTAACAGTTGATATCTGGCTGTCCTTTTTATAATGCAGAGTGAGAACTTCCCCTACCGTGTCTGATAAATGTTGTCCAGGTTCCATTGCCAAGAATGTGTTGTCCAAAATGCCTGTTTAGTTTTTAAAGATGGAACTCCACCCTTTGCTTGGCTTTAAGTATGTATGGAATGTTATGATAGGACATAGTAGTAGTGGTGGTCAGACAAATGGAAATGGTGGGGAGACAAAAATATACATGTGAAATAAACTCAGTATTTTAATACAAAAAAGAGAAAAGGGACCTTACATGCTCCATTCCCTTATGCCAATGCTCTTTAGACAATGTGAAACATAAGTGTTTTTGAGCTAATCTTCTTTGAAAAATTAGTTTTAAGAAAAATCCATAATTATATATAATTAAGCCATGAAAATATTCCTCATATATCATGTACAAATTCTTCAAATTCCTGGAACAAATCCATACTCTATTTACTCACCAGGTTCTTACTGTAATATTCCCACAGAATGGTGACAACTGCAATGTTTGGCTCCCAGAAATCACAAAGGGTCAAACAACAGTGAAGATACATTCGTAACTGCTCTTCTAGTACACCATCCTAAAAAATAAACTGAAATTGTGAGGAGCTAAATGCGCTCTGGCAACACACATTATCAGTTGATATTGCACTGAATAACCTGCTCCTAAAAAGAATATAAATATATATCACCACGTAATACCCATTCTCATCTTCAGACCAGAAGGTCTAAATCAGCATAAGGTATACTTCTAAAACTTTGCTTTAGAGATCATTAGTATATTCAGATAACTGAAATTACATAACTCACTTTGACTTTTTACTCAGTTATTTAACAATTACAATAGGTATTTAATAACTGAATGGTGTAGAACCCAGAGACTGAAAAAGAAACCCAAACCAGAATGAAATAGCATAAATGATCGAATAATTAAGATGTACACAAATCCAGAGGACTTGCTCATACTTAAGTATCAACATGAGGTCAAATTCTTTATGGGAATATAAGCGTTGTTCTTCTAAAAACCAGAGGATTGGCAGAGTACATAAATTTTAACCTTTTAGGAAGTGGCAACAGGAGAGAGTAGAAAAGAAGTGACACTTTAATCTTCTATGATGAAACAACCATGCATGTTTGTTAAAAAGTGACACATCACTGAATTCCAATCATTCAGCAATCATTTATTCAAAGCTTACTATATACCAGACACTATTCTAAGGCATAAAGCAATGAATAAGTCAGACATGGTACATGCACTAATAGAAGTTACACTTTGGTGGAGAATGGAAAAAGAGGACACTGAAACAAACAAGATAAATGTAAACAATTACAATCACCATGAAAAACAGAAAAAGCAGAGTAATGTGGTAGGGTAGCTGGTAGAGGATGTGGGTCATTATTTTACCAGGAATTAAGAATGGAAAGACCTTTCTGAGGGCTGGCATTTGGGCTAAATGACTGAATGAAAAACAGCCAACCACATAAAGAACTGAAAGTAAAGCATTCATCACAGAGAAAACACATGGAAAGTTCCTGAATTAGCAGTAAGCTTGATATTATAGGATTAAGTCAGAGATAGTCAGGAATCATACCTCATTTGAGGCTTTATAGTTTATAGTCAGAATTATGGTTTTTATTTTAATTATGTTGGGAAGCCTCTACAAGATTGTAAGCACAGGGGTGACATGAAATGATTGTTTAAAAAATAGTACATTGGCTCATGCATCGAGAATGAATACAGTAGTTAAGAGCAGTTAGAAGGTAAACAGTGACACTTCCAATGTAATAGAAAATCAGACAGAGGTCAAGTACAAAGTAGAAATGCTGGGAAATTTGAAGGTGCTTGAGATATAGTATGCTTTAAATAAATAACTGTTGAATGACTGGGATTCAGTGTTGTGTCACTTTTCAACAAACATGTATGGTTATTCCATCACAGAAGATGAGATTAAAATGTCTACTTTTTTCTACTTCCTTCTCCTCCTGTCAAAATGTTAGGAGGTGACTCTGTGAAACTGTAAGACTAAGATAAGTGGACAACTTTAGAGATATGTTTGGAAACAGAGACAATAGGATTTGTTGATGAGTTACATTAAGGTATGAAGGAAAGACAGCAATTAAGGAGAACTCTCATTTGGCTTAAGAAAATGGGTTGATGGAACCACTTCCTAAGATGGCAAAGACTAGGGGAGGAACACATGAGAGAGTGCACAGGGCAACCAAGTGGAAATATTAAGTAGACAACTGACATATGGGTCTATAGCTCAAGGGAAAAGTAAGAGCTATTGATATAAATTTGGATGTTACTTTCATATTGATGGCTTTTAGAGCTAAGAGACTAGATAAGATCAACCTAGGAAAGACGATGGAAAAGAGAAAAGGATCCAGAACTGAGAGCCCTTTGCTATTCCAAAATTTAGGTAGGAAGCAAAAGGAGGAGTCTATAAGCAAAACCCAATGGTCAATGAAGTAGGAAGGAAACCAGGCATCATGGAAACCAAGAGAAATATTTCAGAAAGGGAAGGGGGTCAACAGGGTTGAATGCTACTGAGTGGTTAAAATGAGAACAAAGAACTCTTAGATTTGACAATGTGGAAGTTATTGATGCCTTTGACAACAGTAGTTTCAGGTATGGCAGACACAGATGCTTAACTATGGCAGGTTGAGGAGATAATAGAAGGTGAGGAAGTAGTGATACTTAAGTGAAGATATATAAAGTCCTTGAACAGGTGAGAAGAGAAAGGATCCAGTACACAGGGAAAGGAATTAGCCTTTGAGGGAAACAGTGACACTTCCAATATAACAGAAAAGCAGATTGAGAGGTTGTGTACAAAGCAGGCACATTGGGAGATTAGAAGGTTTAAACATAAAGGAGTTCTCAACTGACTGGTCCTATTTTCTCAATGATTTATGAGGCAAGATGCTTAGCTAAGGTGACTGGGGCACAGCATGTGTTGAACTGTGTGTTAAAAAAGAAATTCTGAAATAAGTTGTTTTGGAGAGTAGAAAAGTAAACATTCTAGAGGCGAGTGCCACTTGAAAAGATTTATGATCAAGAATTTAAAGTCAGACCAGTCAGCAAGAATGAGTGTATGAGTTTTTTCCACCAACATTCAGCTGAGGTGGGGGCGTGGCAGAGGGGTAAGAGAAGGGTATTAGGTTTTGCCAAGTTTAAAATAGGTAAGGGCTATGGAATTAAAGGTGTTTGTGATGGAGTGATTATAATAAGGGGTTGTATAATCTACATTGTTCAAGGAGGAAAGTTTGGACATGGATGAACACAGAAAAATGAAAAGATCAATGATGATGGACAGAATGAAAATGAAAAGTGAAAAAATGTAGAGCATAACTAATGGGAGGCAGTGGGTAAGGTAAATAAAAGAAAATCTGATTAGAAGTAAGGATATGAAGAAACTTAGAGGACAAGTGGATTATACACAATGATGTTGGGGTCACTAATAAAAGCAGTATACAGGTATAGAAGAGAAGAGTGATCTTGCTGCCAAATATTTCAGTGAATGAGAGTGAACCAAACATGACCAGATTTTTTTGAGAAGGCTTTTAACTCTTTTAGTTATTAATCTGTTAGAATACACCAAAGCTTCAAGTCCTTTAGGAAATTTTTAGGCTCAGCGGCCATGGCTCATGGGCCCAGCTGCTCCACAGTATGTGGGATCTTCCCGGACAGGGGCACAAACCCGTGTCCCCTTGCATCGGCAGGTGGACTCTCAACCACTGCACCACCAGGGAAACCCTCTCAGTCCTTTTTTAAAAGAATGCCTTCCTATCTTTATTTCAAAAGATTAAATGCAGGCATATTAAATTCGGGTATATTCCACATATCAAATTCTTTTATAGAACTAAAAATGAAAACATTTACTCTCTTAGCTTATTCTATACAAATGGCAATATAACAACTGTGGGTTCATTTTTTCTTTTTATGTATAACTGACTTGCCTATCAGAAATCACCAGGAGAATAAAATTTATTTGCAAGCTAAACAGTTAACTGTCAGTCTAACTGATGGGATTTTTTTAGGACTGGATAAAGAGAGTTAGACTTCAATATCTCGGGCAAGATCCTTCTGTCCAAGAAACACAAACATTTTGGATTAGTAATTAGAAGATTATTGTTCCACATTATTCAGAGCTAATCACATTCTGAGTGGTTTTTAGCCTTGGACTCTCCAAATTCTTTGACAAATGAAAAAAAATTTTTTTTAAATATTAGGCTTGCTTAGGATTTCTTCTTATACCCTTCTATGACCTTTGTTAGAAAACTGTTCTGTGATCTCATCAAATAATGAGGCTTTAAAAAGTAGGTAGCATAAAACTAAAAATCTCCCTTTTCATAAAAAAAAATAATGCTATTATAAAGGTAGAACAAATGTTTACTGTTAGCATTCACAAATATTAAATAGGATTACCTCTAAAAAATGTTTTTTAAAGCAAATACTTAACTATTCAGTTTAAGTAAAATTAAACAATATATGCTCTCTTTACTAACAAAGCTCAATGTCTGTTTCTGGAAATCCTCTCTGGCTAGAAAAAGATTTAGAACATTATTTGCTTAATTAAGACTACAGTGGAGTGCCCACCAATTTTATGTGAAGACTACTCTATATGTGAAACATATATATTTTTTAAATATTGTAAATGGACTCTTTCTTTCATTGTTGGAGATCAAGTCACAGCACGAGCATGGTCAGATTTTAATTTACCTCAGTGGGGGAAAACACATATAATCAAACTGATAGCTCTATCCAAACATATTATTTATTCTTTATGACCACCTACTGCACCCACAAAATTGGTTTCAGGAACTCCAGCAAGTAGTCCTATACTACTTATAAAATCTAATTTGATACAATCAAGGCATGACAAAATTGAGGTTACTAGAGAGAATGGACTGTTTTTTTCTACATATTATAATGACCTCTTCTCTTACAGGAAAGAGATTACTTTGACTTTATGCTAGACTTAAATTCACAGGGAAAGTTTCTTAGATTAGCTGTACTATCCTTGCTTCTCTGGTGACTGACTCGCCCCAGTTTTCTCAGGCCTTGTCTGGTTTTAGCACTGAAAGTCCCACATTTTGAGATACTCCAAGCCAGGTAAATCCAGATGGTCATCCTACCTACTTACAAGAATTAGTGATTTATCTTCAAAACAGCTTTAGGTGATACCATTAAAATACTGGATTAATAGCTGATGTAAATAATGGTGACCACTTTTTAGTGATTCTGTACATTCTAGAAGTAAAAAAATACATGTCTGAAACTTTTTGAGTTACTAAATCAGTATGTACTCAAAAAGAACATAGGAGAAAGCCAATGAAAATGATACAGAAAAAAGAAAATAAAAAAAATTTAGTGTTTGGGATAATAGCTCTTTTGTTCCTGATGCAACTTACGTATTCAGAGTTCTTTGGCATTCTAACCTAGAATTCTTAGTTCATAATTAGAAGATTCATACTATAAGTAAATATACTTATATTTTCACCTAAAAAAATTAAGAGTTAATATAGATAACAGGGAAAAAAATTTAAGATATTAAAATGATTTTCAAAGATATGGCTATAAAATAAATGTGTGTAGCAATCTTGTACTACCATATTTCTTTTTTATTCCTCTTCAAGTTTTTAACAATCTTCATTTCGTAACAGAAAAGGAGTCTATTTCCCAAATTAAAAAAATATTCTTTACTAAAATTTCCCCTTAAAATCTTACATAAATAACTTATGCTACAAAACTTTACAGAACTATAATACAATATGTTTAAAGATGTGACGAAGAGCACATTTAAAACTAAAAGGAGGTCAAATCTGACCTCTGGGCCATGAAACACTACATTAACCGTTCTGCAGAAAGAAAAATGATAAGGTGTGAAATGAGGACTCAGAAACTAGGACCTTATCAGTTAGAGTATGAGTCAAGCCTGTAAGACAAATTGCTCAGCAAGGCAAGTCACCTTCCTGCTGTGATGAGGATATAGCTGAATTTCCAATGCTACTGACTATCTCCCTCATCATGTCTACTAGACTTGATATCATGCAGTCAAGGAATGGCTTATAGTTCTGAAGCATCTGCTACTTATTTTGAATACATTTTTCAAAGTCACCAACCAGGTAACTATTATCTTTGTCCTTTAACTGGCAAGTCAGTGTTAAAATAAAAATCTTCAAAATAAAAACTATTGTACAAGGACCCTGCATTAACAAAGAATGATGATTCTATCTCAGACTTTTTATAAGTAAACTAAGTTTGTTATTTAAATCATTTTAACAGTTTGCTTGGTTATTATAAGTAAAATCTGTAACATAAAAATTTAGCAAAGCCCACAAACTGTCTCACTTTAAATGTGTACCTGAACATTGATGGACTTTTTCAGCAGTTCTTCTACAAAGTTCCAGTTTGATTCCATTTGTCTCTAGAAAGGGAGAAAATATTGCATTAAAATTACTGCTCTTAATTATTATTAAAATTATAAAGTAGCAAGTTAAGTGTGAAGTACATTTTCTACTATCATCAGATATCATTACAATTTCTTGACTGTCTAAAATTACTTTGGCAAAGAGTTAGTTTACAGACTTGGGAGAAAAAAATTTACAACTATTCCAATCCCATATAAACCTTATCAGGAGTGATTTTATCAAACAGTGGTACTTCTATAAAATTATAAATGTTTTAACAAATAATAAATTTTTGCTGTCAGATACAATCTAACAGGGGAAAAAAAAATCTTTAAGTATATTTTGGATTTTTTTATACCAGCGACTGCCCTTCTTTATTCTGTACTTTACTCAGCAGAGATTTTTACCTTTGTTTTATGCATAACAGCTTCAAGATGGTCTACTCTAGTAAACAAGTAACTAAAAATTTTATATAGAAAATTAAAAAAAAACTTTTACACACTGCTACCTCATTTAGCCAATGGTCACTTATCTGGCAAGCTCAACTATCCTGAAGACTCTCTATAATAAAGAAGAAAGCCAAAAAAGACTTTCACAAAGCCAACATATTTCACAAAGGCTAGGCACTGAGAACAATTCTACTTTTCCAAAGGGAAAGCCTGGAGGAACTTTTCACAGGATACCTAGTTCATTTGATACTCAGTTCTTAAAGGTTTGGATATGTGGATATCGGTCAAAATGAGAAGCAAAGAAAGAACCTCCAAGAAGCAGCAAGTAACAACTAGTTTCTGACAAGATAAGAATAAAAGGTGCAGAAGTTACCATAAGACTTCAGAAAACTAAGACACAGGCCTTAAAGAATAAAGGCAAAGAGCCTCATCTACCCTTCTCTCCGTGTTATAACAACTATGTTGTTCGTTGAACTCCAGTGACCAATACAAAGCTAAAGCATGTTCAATATTCTTGATTTTAAATGGCTGGATAATGTTCATGTAAGATGCTAACTACATAAAATCACTAAATAAATATTTCCTTAATAAAAGTGCCTAGTGACTGTGGTAGCCAGCCTCTAAGACAGCGCCCAGTATCCCCCTGTCTCCTAGTATTCATACCCTTATTTAATCCCCTCCCACAATGTACCAGACTTGGTCTGTTACCAACAGAATACCAATACTAGTAGAACTGATAGTATGTCACTTCCAAGATTAGAAGTCACTGAAGCGTCCATCTTAATGACAATCTCTCTCTTTGACTCCTGGGAAAAGCTATGCTATGAACAGGATCGAAGAAGCCCACATGATGAGTGACTGAAGCCTCCTGCCAAGGTGAGCGAGACTAGAAGTGATTCCTCCAGCCCCAGTCAGGTCTTCAGAGACTGAGGACCCAGGTGACAGCTTGACTATAACCTCATGAGATCCTGAGCCAGGAGCCCCTAGGCTCCTACTGGATGCCAGACCCTCAGGAACTGTGTGAGAAAATGTTTGTTTTAAGCTGCCAAATTTTGTTACTTATCAATAGATAACTAGTACAATGATACAGTTATTTTTAGAAAGGAATTATTGGTTTTTTGAAATACATTTATGTAAATAAAGTGAATGCAAAATATTTATAAGGAAAAAATATGTAGTAAAGAATATGGCCTTGCCCAAAGAGGTCTGGACTTTATCCTTGGTTTCTGGGAGGTAATCTCCGGGGCCCTTCGAATGTTTTGCCTGATAGGAGTATCTTTGTTTGCCCCTGGGCCTAGGGTCATAACTATTGTCTAACAATGTAACTGAGGGTGGAGGGTGGCCACACTCACACAGTCTTAGGGTAGGGCTAATTATACCTGAAAATCAACAATGTAACTTAGGCTGGGGGCTTTGGGTCCTGTATTATTTGACCTGAAGACTGAGCTCAACCATCATGTGGATGCAATCCATTATGCCTATGTAATGGAGCTCCAATAAAAACTCTGACCACTGCAGTTCAGGCAAGCTTCCCTGGTTAGAAATACTCCCTGCATACTGTCACACACTGATGCCAGGTGACAAAGGTGTCTCAACTCTATGGGGAGAGGACAACAGAAGCTCCACATTTGCTACTTTTCCTGGACTCTGCACTATGTACTCTTCCCTTTGCTAATTTTAATCTATATCCTTTCCCCATAATAAACCATAACTGTGAGTATAAAAGCTTTCAGGGAGTTCTGTGAGTCCACATAAATTACATGGCTCTGGGAATCCCCGAGCTTGTAATTAGCATCAGAAATGAGGTAGCCTTGAGGACTGTGCTCTAAAACTCTCTCAAAAAGGAGACCATTTTGTTCTAGCAATAGTATGTGTACATTGTGTTGGGGTCTTTACATTATTACTTCCTAAAATAAATCGTACCCAACTCATAGATAACACAATTAAGTCTCAGAAATGTCATGTACACAGAAGTCAGAGCATGAATCCAAATCCAAGTAGGTTTGGCTCCAAAGCCAGTGTTCCTTCCATTATACCATGCTATCAATAAATGAGTTTCTTTTTCTAACAAATTTTCCCTCAGCTTCCAGCAATCCACTTTTATATCATTCTTTATTAAGATAACATCACCACTAGTCCTAAATAATCACAAGCATGACAGGGTTGATGTATTTAGTTTTATAATTTGATAGGGCTAATGAGTATATTTTGGTTATTCTAGCAATCTGAATCACACAAATCAGAGAGAAGTAGTATGATTCTCAGCCAGAGAATTTCAACTCTATTCAATAGTACTGTGGTTATAATCTAAAACAAAAATAAACCACAATTCAGAGGAAAGAATGGCAACTATATCATGCCCAAATCAAGTCTAAGTGGGAAAATATGTATAAAAGGGTAACATATTTTTCTTCCACAGGGAAACTTAACTTTGAGCAGCTACGGTATTTTTTTTTTTTTTTTTCTGTATACTAAGTTGTAGTATAGAAAGGAGGTAACAGTCATCAATTTGGGGCTATGTTTTATATTTCTTATCCCACTATTAAAATGAAGACACTCACTTAAGCTTCAGCACAGGTGGTATTTCCACCGGAAATATAAAATAGACACCCCACTCTCCACTTACAGCCGACTAGGTAACCTGGAGCAACTCTCATTTTAAGGTTGTATTTCACACCTTTCATCTAGTCACCATTTCAGATATTTCAAAGAAATGCATCAGCTAGCCTCACTGACTGCACTATGTTCTGGGCAGGGAAAGCACTGTTAAAATGATCCCTGCAATGTCCCAAAGTAATTTTTCTCTTTAAACTATATTTGCTTTTAAAATAGATGTCTGGGATTGTAAGAGGCTAACACACTCTCATCAGGAACAAACAAGGATGGCCACTCTCACTACTTTTATTCAACATAGTTTTGGAAGTCCTAGCCACAGCAATCAGAAAAGAAAAATAAATAAAGGGAGTCCAAATTGGAAAAGAAGAAGTAAAACTGGCACTGTCTGCAGATGACATGATACTATACATAAAAAATCCTAAAGACGTTACCACAAAACTACTAGAGCTCATCAATGAATCTGGTAAAGTTGCAAGATATTAATATACAGAGATCTGTTGCATTTGTACACACTAACAATGAAAAATCATAAAGAGAAATTAAGGGAACAACCCCACTTACCATTGTATCAAAAGAAATAAAATAATTAGGAATAAACCCACCTAAGGTGGCAAAAGACCTGTACTCCAAAAACTATAAGATGTTGATAGAAGAAACTGAAGATGACAGAAACAGATGGAAAGATATATGGTGTTCTTGGATTGGAAGAAATCAATAGTTAAAACGACCATACTACCCAAAGCAATCTACAGATTCAGTGCAATCCTTATCAAATTACCAATAGCATTTTTCACAGAACTGGAACAAAAAGTTTTTTAATTTGTATGGAAACACAAAAGACCCTGAATAGCCAAAACAATCTTGAGATAGAAGAATGGAGCCAGAGGAATCATGCTCCCTAACTTTAGACTATATTACATAGCTACAGTAATCAGAACAGTATGGTACTGGCACAGAAACAGACACATAGTTCAGTGGAACAGGATAGACGGCCCAGAAATAAACCCACACACTTATGGTCTTTTCTTTGAAATTAATCTATGACAAAGGAAGCCAGAATATACAATGAAGAAAAGACAGTCTCTTCAACAAGTGGTTCTGGGAAAACTGGGCAGCTACATGTAAAAGAATGAAACTAGAACATTCTCTAACACCATATACAAAAATAAACTCAAAATGGATTAAAGACCTAAATGTAAGACCAGACACTACAAAACTCCTAGAGGAAAACATAGGAGGAACACTCTTTGACATAAATCACAGCAATATTTTTTTGGATCCGTCTCCTAGAGTAATGGAAACAAAAGCAAAAATAAACAAATGGAACCTAATTAAACTTAAAAGCTTTTGCACAGCAAAGGAAACCATAAACAAAATGAAGACAACCTACAGAATGGGAGAAAATATTTGCAAATGATGCTATAAAAAAGGGATTAATTTCCAAAATATACCAACAACTCAATATCAAAAAACCAAACAACCCAATCAAAAATTGAGCAGACAACCTATGTAGGCATTTCTTCAAAGAAGACATACAGATGGCCATCAGACACATGAAAAGATGTTCAACATCACTAATTATTAGAGAAATACAAACCAAAACTATAATGAGGTATCACCTCACAAGTCAGAATTGCCATCATCAAAAAGTCTACAAATAATAAACACTGGAGAGGGTATGCAGAAAAGAGAACCCTCCTACACTCTTGGTGGGAATGTAAATTGGTGCAGCCACTATGGAGAACAGTATGGAGGATCCTTAAAAAACTAAAAATAGAACTACCATATGATCCAGCAATCCCACTCCAGATACATGCACCCCAATGTTCAGTGCAGCAGTACCTACAATAGCCAAGACACGGAAGCAACCTAAATGTCCATCAACAGATGAATGGATAAAGATGTGCTGTGTGTGTCTGTGTATATATATGTATACATATATATACACAGACACACACACAATGGAATTTTTACTCAGCCATAAAAAAAAGAATGAAATAATGCCATTTCCAGCAATATGGATGGACCTATAAGTCAGAGAAAGACAAATATTATATGATATCACTTATATGTGGAATCTTAAAAAAAAAATACAATGAACTTATTTACAAAACAGAAATAGACTTACAGACACAGAAAACGAACTTATGGTTACCAAAGGGGAAAGAGGGGGAGATTATAAATTGGGACTGTGGGATTAATGGATACACACTACTATACATAAAATAGATAAACAAGGACCTACTGTATAGCACAGGGAACTATATTCAATATCTTGTAACAACCTATAATGGAAAAGAATGTGAAAAAGAATATATATAACTGAATCACTTTGCTATACCCTTGAAACACTGTACATTTCAATTAAAAAAATAAATAGAAACAAAATAGATGACTGGGATTGTAAGAGTTTAACACACTCTTATCGAGGTTGGGAGAAAAGCATTAAACAGAAATATATAAAAATCTAAAGTCTCTAGTATGAGAAGTGAGATACCAAATTTTCCTTAAAGGCCTGTGTTAAGGAATTGGCAACTTCTGTGATTTAAATCCACATACAGCAAAAATCCAATTTACGAAAAGTTAAAAAAAATTAACCATATCTCAAACCTATTTAAAATATAAAGATTTCACATTAACCTTCAGGGCAAAAGCAGTTCACATTTAAAAACTGAAACATCTCTATGATTATCACAAGACTAGCAGTATTTCTCTGCTGCAGAACATATGACTAACTATTATTACTTCATATCCTCCTCTCACACCAGATTACTCTTTAGTGGAATAACGCATGCTTAATGCATAACCATTTTCTATATGGTAGCTGGCTATGCTAATACATCATAAGGAGAAAAAAAGAATTCAGATAATTTTCAAAATTCTGACCTAAGTATATCTCAGAAACAAATTAAAATCCTATATAATCTCTCTGAAAGAATGAGTCAATACACCTTTATGTTCATAGATTAAAATGATTATATGATTTATAAACCAAATTGAGACACTTCTGAGAATAAAAGGGAACAAACGAACCAGATGGGATGAGGGGAAAATGGGCATAAACTGGGACTGTCCCTGGCAGACTGGTACACATGGTTATGCTACCAGAGACCTATTCATGAGAGGAAGTTCTCAGAAAGTTTCTCATATCAAATTTATCTAAGCGATAAAAAATAGGGTGATATTTAACCACTGTGTACCTCAGTTTCTTTACCTGTAAAATGGATATAATATTAACTTCTTGCCTACTGCATAACACTTCATTGAGATAAAAACCAAATAGTCACTCTGAGATATTAAACACTTTGCAAATGCAATATGCTAAAGGTATCACCCCTAATGAAGACTATCATTAACTGGAGAACTTAAGTTTTTGTTTTTGTTTTTGTTTTGCAGTACGCGGGCCTCTCACTGTTGTGGCCTCTCCCGTTGCGGAGCACAGGCTCCGGACACGCAGGCTCAGCGGCCATGGCTCACGAGTCTAGCCACTCCACGGCATGTGGGATCTCCCCAGACCGGGGCACGAACCCGTGTCCCCTGCATAGGCAGGCGGACTCTCAACCACTGCGCCACCAGGGAAGCCCTCAAGTTTTTCTTTTAAAGACATTAAGAAGTCAAGAAACGTTTGAAACTCTCTGAAGACTCATGAATAAAGGCAAAGTCTATTTTACATATACACATACACATTACACATCTTTATTATTTTATCATATGAAAGGTTTTTTTCCCAAATACCATGGCTCTCTTTCCTCTTAAAACCTTCTATATAATTTTAAAAATTAAGATTGAAAAAAAAAATATGTTTCTTGGCAAAAGAAAACCATAAAGGAACTGCTGACAAATATTAAAAGACAAAGGTTAAGCTATTTTAAATACAGAGAATTCTTTCACTATCTTGATCCAGAGCTAATAAAAGCAATAATGTCCTACGGAGTTCCCTCTATGAAACTGAAGAGTGATTTCAGCAATGCAACATAGGGTGGTTGTACCAATACAATTCAAAACTACAATAGTAATACTAATGATATATATTAACGTGGCTAGATTACCTACCATACTGGGAGCATGTGGGGGTTGATATCAACCACTATTGAAATGTACCACTCACTCAAATAAGTGTTAATGGCAGATCCAGCAAGCATTAATAACATGAAAGCACATTCCTTGAAGCAAAAGGCAGTACAATCTATTTCATGTGTATCCTATCACGGGCACCTATTATTATGATGGCCACTCAGTAGGAACTCAGAAGTGCTTACCTAATTACCCTATTTATTTACACTGCAGAAATATGTATTTGGAAGAATTAAGGTTGGGTGGTAAGAGAAATAAAAATGCTTATGTAAAGACCTTTGAATTATAGATAAATTTTTTGAGTTCTTTCATTGTTGTTCTAGTATTTTAAGAACTAAAAGATGTGAAACATAACCATATTAACTCCGTTATAATACTCAATGAAAGGAATACTAAAGTAATAATGGCATTTATCAGTTACCATATATCAGTATGGGAAGGACTCATGTGCATAAACAAAGGACATATGATCCTTCTGAGAAGTTCATTCTATTGATCTTATTGATCTCTCTCAATGAATTGGTAGAATGCTTAAATACATCGATACTGAGCTGTGTGTGGACTTCTCAGAGCACTTTCTGACTTATCTTACTATATCTTGTGATCTCTTAAAGGACCGTTTATTACTAGGGAATCACTCAGAGGACCTCTAAGGCCCTTTCTCCGTTTCTAGGACACTATGTCAATACTAACTGACCCTCAGATTCCACGGATGATGTCTGGGCTCTGTCCAGTATTCCAGAAAGAGGAAAATCTGTGAAGTCCATAAAGGAACATGTTTCATAAAGCAAACGTTCCCATACCTGATAAGAGTATGAGATCCAAAGGACTTTTTAAAAATAAGAATTTCCAAACTCCAGACCAGATTACAGTACTAAAACAGGATCTCTAGATTTAAGAAATCTGAATTTTTAGAAACTCACAGATAGGCCTGTTGATCAGCCAGGCTTGTTAACCACTGCCAGAAAAAAAAGACAAATTTTGAAAATACAGACATGCTTATTTTATGGAACTGATGGGTTGATATAATACTATGTTACTTCTGAACATGGAAGAAGTTATATACAAATAGGGTTTCAGATAAATACACCTACCAGCTGATTTTATTTCATAGGGATTTTAAAATAACACTGAAAAAATGTTTCTAACTAGAAATTAATATACTAGTTAAAATCTCTGTCTTTTTACATGAAGTAACTTCATCGTTGTTTAACAGATTAAAATATCTTCACAAAAATCTTCTCTAATTCATTTCTAGAGATGTAGGCTTTCCCTTTGGCAATCTTAAAGATTTTAGAACTAGAAGAAATCTGAACAGAACAATCCAGTCCCATGATTTCTGGATGAGAGAACAGAGGCCCAGAAAGGTTTAAGTAATTTATTAACAGTCACAAAGCTACTTAGTAGCAGGCCAGGACTAGATCCCAAGTCTTTTCCCTAAACAAACAGTAAAAACAAAGATTATCATTTTCAAGATGTTTACAGAAAGGTTTACAGCTTCTAGATTCAGAAGCTGAGTTGATTTCTGTAGGATTATAATCTGATTTTTATTGTTTCTCCTCACTTGCTAATTTGCCTACAAAAAGTACATATTGATTGATAATACAAGAAAGTTTGAAAAAATAAAATCTTACCATTTCATCCGGTATTCCATGGCGATCAAACTGATAAAATGATGCTACATGAGCAATCATCCACCAACTAAAACCCAATGGATCCCTGGGCTGGATTACAGGCACAGAAGGTCTTCTTCGGTCATTTGATTTTTCAAAGAGCGTTTTAAGTACTTTATTCAACCAGTTCCAAAATGACTGTAGAAAAAGAGGTATTATGATTCAATTAAATTTAGACACTTATCCAATAACCTGTGATTTGGGTTTTTTTCCTTAATTTTTGTAAGGAAATATAGACACAAAAGAGAATACAAAACACATATATAAAACTTAGAGAATAATAAAAATACCCAGGTTAAAAATTAGAAAATGACTAGGTCCTACAGTTTCCACAATCATATCTTCTCCCATCCAGGAGTAACAATTATTATATATTCTGACTTCTATAATATATCATTCCCTAGTTTTTTAAGTTTTGCCACATAGATATACATGCCTCGATCACATATTGTTTGGCTTCACCTGTTTTGTTTTTTTTTTTTAATGTGTTTGTATTCTTACGCAGCTTGTTTCTATTCTTTGGTAACTTACTTCTTTTCCTCAATATTATATTTGTGAGATTTACCCATATTAGTGAGTATAGCCATAGTTCATCAGAGTATTCCAATATATGACTATAAGATAAACTATTTACCTAATTTACTACTGTTGAACATTTGATGGGTTTTAGTAAGATTTTTTTCTAGGTATTTGTCCATTTTATATAAATATTTGATATTATCAGATATTTTAATATCTGCAGAGTTTGAAGGCATGTTACCATTTTCATTTCTAGTACTGACTTGTAATCATCTCAAGAAAGATTAGCCAATTTTAGTAATTTTTTTGAAGAACCAACTTTTGGCTGTTTTGATCTTTCAATTTTTTGATCATCTTTGTTGTTTTCAATTTCATAAATTTGTGTTAGTCTTATTTACTACCTTTTATTTTCTTTGGGTTTACTATATAGGAATTATTTCCCCTAACTTCTTATAATGAATTCTTAGCTCATTAATTTTAACTTCTTTTCCTCTAACATTTGTATTTAAAGTTATATATTTCCCACTAATTATATCTTTAGCTGTAGTCCCAAAGCTTTAATTAGTAGTATGTTATCATTTACTTCAAGATATTTTATAATTTCCATTATAACTTCTTTCACCTATGGGTTATTTAGAAATGCATTTCAGTATTTCTAAGCATATGTGTATTTCTTCTCTTTGTAGTTCTGTCAGTGTTTATTTTCTACATTTAACAGCATATTACTAGCCACATAAAATTTAAATATATTTTATCTTCCTGGTGAATTGGACCTTTAATCAGCATGAAATGACTTAATGCTTTCGTTGGTTTTAAGTTTAATTTTCTCCAATATTAGTTTAATACATTACCTTTCTTATATCTTTTTTCTATCAATTCTAAATCCTTCTGAATTTTGTTTTAGATTCTCTCTTACAAACAGCTTACAGTCTGACAGTATATGTTTTAAATGAGCAATTAGTGCATTTGCAGTTAATGTAATGTAACTCATATATTTAGTTTTAAACGTACCATCTTTTTTTTTTTTATTTTTTATTTTTTTTTGCGGTACGTGGGCCTCTCACTGTTGTGGCCTCTTCCGTTGCAGACCACAGGCTCCGGATGCGCAGGCTCAGCGGCCATGGCTCACGGGCCCAGCCGCTCTGCGGCATGTGGGATCTTCCCGGACCAGGGCATGAACCCGTGTCCCCTGCATAGGCAGGCGGACTCTCAACCACTGCGCCACCAGGGAAGCCCGACAATCTTATTCTGTACTTCTATTTATACGTCTATTTTTTCCACCTATACCTCCTTCTTGCCTTCTTTTGGGATGACTACTTCACTATTTTCCCCTTTATTAGCTTGTAAGTTAAATAACCTACTCTCTCTTCTTTTAGTGGTACCTTAGAAACAACAGCATACATTCAAATATCTTGGTAAGTTAATATATATCTTGCAATTCTCTCAGACAAAACAAGGACCTTAAAATACTCTAACTCATTTATGCCCTACCCAATTTATAAGCCAGTATTACCATGTATTGTAATTTTTAATCCCATTAGATTATATTATTGATTTATACAGAATATTTACCACTTACTTTATTCCTTCTTCTGCCTAAAACTTATCTTTCAGGATTCCCTTCAATTTTGCTTCATTGAAAATTGTTTCACCCCAGTCTTGAAAGATTTTGCTGGATGAAGAATTTCTTACTGAAAATTACCTTGTTTTAATACAATGAAGATTTCCCACTGGCCTCCACTGCTGTTGAGAAATCAGCTTACAGTCTAATTGTCATTCTTTGGAAAATAGCATTTTTCTGTGTGAATGCTTTTAATCTCTTCTCTTTGTCTCCAATGTTCTGCAGTTTCACTATGATGTATCATGGTGTGTTTTTCTTTTTATTTGCCCTAGATGGAATTCATTGGGCTTTTTAATATGATAGCTTTCATTAACATTAGAAGATTTTAAGTCATTTTCTCTTCACATATTTTTTCTGTTCCACTTTCTACTTCCTCTCCCTTGGAACTATACATAGAAGTATATCAGATATTCTCTCTAGTCTCACATGCTGCATTTATCTACCATGTTTCTTCAGTTTTCTTTGATCTGTAACAGTTGTTCAGATTATCTTTCATGACTGACCCTGATGTTCTTGAGTAGGCCAGCTATTTAGGTTTGACTAGTATTTCTTCATGATTAGATGCACACGATGCATTTTTGGCAGGACTATCAAAAAAAATCTTTGTTCTTTCAATGCGTCACATTGAGAGTACATAATATCAACTTGTTTTATTATTGGTTAACTTTGATATCTTGGTTAAGGTGGTATCTGCTAGATGTTCTGCACTGCAAAGTTACTGCTCCCTTTGTAACAGACAAATACTGTGCAGAGATACTTATCAAGCTATGTAAATATTGTGCTTTTCATCATATTTTTGACAGCCATTGAGGATTCTTGCCTGAAACAATTACTATGAGGGTTGTCAAGTGGTATTTTCAAATTCCATATTACTTCTACATTTACTAGGAAGAGCTTCCCTTCTCTCCATTTATTTATATCACTAAAGACTCACAAATCCTTACTGTACAGATTACAGTCCTTTGCTATCATTTATTTTTTTGCTCAAATTCCCAGATTTGGTGTGTGGGAGATCTTCATGTTGGCCCTTGTGCCCTTTTGACAAGTCCTCATCATTTTTTCAGCACCTCGTTAGTTTCTGGTACAAAAGGTTCCAGACTCTTTTTATTTTGCATGCTCTCACCTAGAATCAGTCATTTTACCATTCTCTTTTCACTGGAGAATGGTCATTTCAAAGCCAAGACATAGCTGAAATTTTCTCATTGCTACTCAGATATCCATCTAGTAAATAAGGTAGAAAATGTATATATGTCCACTCACACATATCACTCAAGAAATACTCATTAGTTTTCCTTTTCTTCCCTGAAATTTAAGTCTAAATGACATCTACTAGGTACTGAGTGTTGAGTTTTTAAGAACGCACTCATACAGATATAGCCAGTATTAGTTACATTTTAGAATATTTTCTGGGATAAAAATATGCCCTTAATCATATTAGTTTATTTTCATTCTTGGAGTTCCCACATAATTTGTGCTACGTGTGAATTCCCAAACATTCCTGATCCTCTCCTAGGTTTCTCTAATTGCTTCCTATCCTGTCCCCCTGGGAAGCAGCACCTTGTTGCCTCCACAAAGGTCAGCAGCAGCAGTCCAGACAACATTTGAAAATAACTTAATAACCCTGAACTGCTGCTCCCCTTTGGACAATTTCCTTAGAGCATTAGTCCTTTGAACACTGACTTGGTTCCAGAAAATGTCCCTTTCTCAGTGGGAAGACTCGAAATCCCATTCAGTCTTCCCCTCCCTCATTCCAAAGAATAGGACGGAGGGTAGGCAGTAGAGAGAAGGAATTAAATACTTCTTTTCGGAAGAATGTAAGCTTGTGTGCGCACACGTATATATATGCACACACATAATTTGTTCTTTTAAAAAAATAAACAGTGCATTACAGAAATCAGTACTGACACATCATAAATTTTTAAAATCATGTACAAGACAGAAAAAAAAATCTCTGCTTTCAGCAGTCTGGAAAGCTCCTAAGAATAGGTTCTATATAGAGCTTAGCCCGCTGTCAGCATTCAGGGGAATGATCACATCTCCTGCAATATCATTAACTCCTGAGTGAATGAAAGAGAAAAGCTTCCCTGTTCCTCCTGAATCTTTCAATTGCTTTTTCAGTTTTTCTTTCTCTGCTTATCCACATCCATCTTGGTCCCCAAAGCCATTGCCTGTCTGATAGTACAAAGAGTAATTTTTAACTTGCTTCTTTGTTGTTTTAGAAGGAATTTTTTGTTTTGATTCCTTTTTGTTTGGTTAATTTTTCTTGGTCTTGAGATTCTATTAAGGGATGTCATAGTTAGAGCCCATATAACCTCCACAGAGCAAAAGATGGGACTAAATCGTTTTTCTTTTCTTCTTTTTATAAATTTATTTATTTATTTATTTTTGGCTGCGTTGGGTCTTCATTTCTGTGCACGTGGGCTTTCTCTAGCTGCAGCGAGTGGGGGCTACTCTTTGTTGCGGTTGCGCAGGCTTCTCATTGTGGTGGCTTCTCTTGTTGTGGAGCACGGGCTCTAGGCACGTGGGCCCAATAGTTATGGCTCATGGGCTCTATAGCACAGGCTCAGTAGTTGCGGCACACGGACTTGGTTGCTCCACGGCATGTGGGATCTTCCCGGACCAGGGCTTGAACCCGTGTCCCCTGCATTGGCAGACAGATTCTTAACCACTGCGCCACCAGGGAAGTCCCTACATTGCTTTTCTTTAAACTGAGGGCTTGTTCTATTGTGCCATACTGGTATTTCATTCAATGCTTGGGCTGGAAGTCCGAGATCAGGGTGCCAGCATGGTCACATGATGGCCCTCTTCCAGGTCACAGACGTCTGCTGTGTCCTCACAAGGAGGAAGGGGTTTTGAGGCTTTTTAAATGCTCTACTGTTGCCTTGCTTTATGTTTTTTTTAAGAAGTCTAGTGCAGGTCAACTTATTTAGCTTTTCTAAGTAATTTAGCCTTTTTGCCTAGAGGATATGAAGATTTCCTTCAGGACTGGAAGATATTTCCTCTATGTCTGAAGTCAAATAGTTTTACAATATGTCTCAGGATGGATTATTTGGAATTAATCTTTCCACTTATCAAGCAGGCCGTTTCAATATGTAGATTTGGGTCTTCTTTTACTTCTGGAATATTTTCTTGGATAATAATTTTGAGTGTTAGCTATATCCCATTGTTTTGGTTTTTTTTAGGGGACTCCATTTATACATATGGTTATTTCTGCTTTGCTTATCTCCCATTTCAACCATTTTCTCTCTAACCATTTATATTCCTTTCTTTATCTCATTTTTAATCTCTTGGTTATTTTCCTGCCTTTCTTCCATGCCCCTTATTAAATTTTCACTTGAGTCTATTCTCCTTGGGCACTTTGTAATTCAGTCAATTTTATAATGATGTTTTCTTCCATTTCTCTCCTGCCTTCAGTTTATTCTTTTCATTAATTCCTAGCTTTTGGTCTTTCTGTTTTAAAATCTGAATATCTTATTCAAGTTGTTTTTTTGTTTTTGTTTTTATAGCCCCAAATGCTTATCTCCTTAATTCAGTCTGGAGTATTGTCTTAGGATTTTCTTCTGCATTACAGTTGTTTCTGGGGAAGAGGGTATCCTCAGCTAAAGTATATCAAATCAATTCTGTTTCCTTGTAGTAGCTTTATAAAGACTTGTTTAGTTTCCTTCTTTTCATTTTGCAGGTTTGGACTACTCTAAAAGATTCCTAGTTCAGTGAAGCCCTCTTTTGTCAATGTACCAAAGTCCCATTTCTTTACTAGATTTCTTTTTTTTTGGTGGTGGTGGTGGTGTGAAGTAGGTATGAATCCTTTGTTGTTGTTTTTTTTAATTTATTTTACAAGAGACATTGTTTTATGCTTTTACTTCCTATCCCCTTCACCACCTAATCACCAAGGGGGAACCACTCCCTTTTTGCCTTTTTATTCTCCAGAAGCTCTACCTTCAAAGACTGCCTCATGCTTTGCACACACTTTTATGTTCCTATTCTTCTGATCTACAAAAAACCTTTCCAGTATTTTTCACATTCTTGAAATGGTTTTAGACCAATTTTATGGCTGCTGCTAACTCTCTGTTCCTCTCTCCTCAGAGCAGTTTTTCTCAGACTGCCTGCCCTTGCTTGACAGAAAGGTGTGGTAGTGCTTTGGTAGCTTTTACTTTTAATTTACAGCTTTGAACATTCTTATCTTGCAGGTATGCTATCAACATGTTTTCTGTGCAGTTTTATTTGTTCTTGCTATTTTATATTTTGGGGAAGGTTACACGAGAAGATGTGGGTTTAAGCGTCCACCCATTGTCCAAGGCTACTTAGAAGTCACTGGCTTGAAATTTTTAGTACAACCTAAGCAACATGAACTCAGGCTATAAAACTGTATGAGTGCTGGCTTATGATAAATACACTGAAGCTATTTTAAACTGCAAAGAAACATAGTTAAAGACAGGCAATTTTCCTTACAAATTTAGTTGAGTTTCTAGTTCATTCTTTTGGGGGCCCAGATTTATGGGTAGTTGGTGTATAGTAGGTTACCAACTTGAGTTGATTCTGAGCTTTGTCTTCTATTCTTGGACCTTATAATATATGAAAGCTAATTTTCCAAGTTTATATAATTCAGCAACTGCCTCTAAGCTTCAAGGTTCAGCTGACCTGAATTCCTACCTACATTTAGTATTTGGCCTCAATACTTCTTACTTTCAACAAGTTCACTGACACATCTAAAATGCTTATTATATGATATTATATGATATGCAGCATGATTATTTTTTTAGCAGAAAGGTCAAACTGTCTTACTGTCAGGAATGGAAACTTCTAATTTAACTTTCAAAATAAAATAGCTTTCAAAATCTGTGAATAATATATTTTAGTTGTGTTTTAAAAAATGAAATGACCTATGATTTCCATTATTTTAAGACAAATAACTCTGGTTACTACATAAAATGAAAAGCATAACAGTCATTTACGTTAAACAATACATATTACTATGCAAATTTCTATAATATAGTATTTTAAATTATGTCTACTTTTCTGCTTAAAATCTAGAAAAAGACTCAGGGCAACAAGTATGAACATGCCTTAATTAATTCTATGTAGTTTACACTTTCAAGTCTAAAATTTATAAAATAAGAACAATTCTAAAAAATATAAAATTCTTAAAGATAAACTGCAGAAAATGGAAAAATCTATGTTTACCACATAAATGAAATAAAACATCCTGGAAAATAATCAAAGGAAAATATTGCTGAGACTGTGTAATATTTAAGTCTCACTGTGGAAAGCTTAATGTTACTGACAAACCAAAATGTCACGGAAAAACAACTTTCTTACTCAATAAGTAAAAATGCGTTAAATTTATACATAGTAAATTTACTTTATTTTACTTATACCTAGTAAATTTACTACTAAAATAACTCAAAATATAGTATTATAAACCTCCAAAAAGTTATTATTAAAATTATACAGATAATTTTCACTGTCCTAAAAGTGCCCTGTGTTCTGCCCACCCTCAGAAACCACTAATCTTTTTACTGTTTTCATAGCTTTAGCTTTCACAGAATGTCATATAGTTGGAATCATACAGTGTGTAGCCTTTTAGATTGGTTTCTTTCACTTGGTTATATGCATTTAAGGTTCCTCCATGTCTTTTTATGGCTTGATAGCTCATTCTTTTTAGTGATGAATAATATTTCATTGTCTGGATATACCACAGTTTATCCATTTACCTACTGAAGGATATCTTGGTTGCTTCCAAGTTTTGGCAATTATGAATAAAGCTGCTATAAACATGCATGTGCAGGTTTTTGTGTTGACATGAGTTTTCACTGTATAAATACCAGCACAATTGCTGGATCCATATGCTAAAACTATGTTTAGTTTTGTAAGAAACAAGCAAAATGTCTTCCAAAGTGGCTGTACCATTCTGCATTCCCACCAGCAATGAATGAGAGTTCCTGTTGCTCCACATTCTCATCAGCATTTAGAGTTGTCAGTGTTCCCAATTTTGGTCATTCTAATAGGAGTGGTAACTCATTGTTCTATCCGTTTACATTTCCCTGAATTTGTAGTGTCTTTAAAGAAATTTTTAAAATATTAGAATTGAGCTTATGACCTGAAGAGCTACAGAGAAGTTTTTTTAATTTATGGATAAATTCTTGAAAATGTATATAGGAAGAAATTATTTTAAACTCCTAACTGGATAAGAACATATAAACCATTTTAAGTATCATTTCACAGTGAATTATTTGTATTTACTTCTGCATATGAATATTTCTCTTTTTCTACTAATCCAGAACACTTGAAATAAAATAAAAGCCCCATTCTGAAGACTTGATCAAAATGAGGTGAAGTAAAATTTCCCACCTTCCCCTTTGTGTTTATCTTTCTCTCTCCTTGAAATAAGATACTGTAAAATGGATTAATAAAAACCTGTGCTTTATTTCTCCACAAATCTAAATCTACCTCATTTCCTAACTAAAATATTTCCTGATTACTAGAGGGTTTTTAAGTATGGTCTCAAAGATTCTTGACAGAAAAAAAAAAGAACTTGAGAAAATAAAACAGTCAAATCTTGTACTTCCCCTAGATGTTTCATATTACCAATTTAGGGTTAAAAAAATAGTAGGTATTTAGTATTCAGTTAATGCTCTGTTTGGTGGTGGTGGTTGTCTTATTATAAAGAAATACTTCGTAAGATTTTTCTTTGACAAAACCACTGCATGAATTCAGTGTAAGAGCTAGTACCAATAACTAACATCAATTTTATAACTTACTTCTGAGAGAGACCATTTACTCCTGTGGTTGAGGAGATGAATGAGTAGAACCCATAATTCTTTAATGCATGGACAGGGGCAATGGTGACTCATTAATGCTTCAGAAGGCCTAACCTGCAGGAAAGACCCAAAAAGAGTAACTTATAAGACAGCAGAACTTTACATGCCACATATCTCCCCAAATGTTTTAAAAGAATGATTTAGATGACTTAAAATTTATGCTCAATTACATAAAATTGTTTATAAAAAATCATACCATTTCATTAACTTTTAAAATAAATTTCCATTTAAAAAACAAAAGTACACAATGAATTTTATTTTCAACTTAAAAAAAACCTCTGCTTTAATCATCTAGCCCAATGGCCAGCAAAGTTGTTCTGTAAAGGGCTAGATAGTAAATATTTGAGGCTTTAATAGTGAAATAGTCTTTGTAACAACTATTCAACTCTGCCATTGTTCTACATCAGTCACAGATAATGGATAAAAAGGATGGGACTGTGTTCCAGTAAAATTTTACGTATAAAAACAGGTGGTGTGCTAGATTTGGCTGCAGGGCCATGGTTTCTAAACCTTGATCTAATCTATCAGCCAAATAAAAAGACTTCTAAGAAAATGATTAGAAAATAAATTTTGATTCTCTGTAATGCAGACTAAATTTTTTTGTAAGAACAAGTACAATTATTAGGAATTTATAAAGGTTAGGCAACTTTACCATTTTTATAACAAATATACCCTCAATGGCCCCAAATAATACAGAGAATATGCACTGTAAGTATAGCCAGACTTCTGAAATTCATAATGTGTTCATTATTTCACATACTACATACACTTTTCTAACATAATACACAGTAAAAAAAAAAAAAAAACAGTAAAGACATTACTATATCATATCTGGTCAATCTACTAATTATATTAGTTGTAAATACATAGACTAGATTTAAACAATATTAAAAATAAATACATAAAACACAATCTAAATTTAAAAAAATTATAAATCCCAATTTCCCATAGGTAACATTTATGCTTGTAACCTGAAATAAGTGATTATTGTCAACAAATTTCCATTGCTTGAAAATAAATGAATACCATAGCACTTTCAAATCACTGTCTGCATTAAACACTATGATAAGCAATTTAGTAAAAACATGTAATTTCCCCCATGATTCTAGACCTTTTATGAAGACAACCAAACAAAACCTCTCTTTAAATATGTCAACTAACTTTAGCTAAGTACTCATTTATTTTATTATATAACAACAAAACAATAGATTATTAAAGGGCTGGTATCTATTTGAACAGAAATTAAATTTCCAATCATTATCATGAACATTCTGTTTTTATTTATTTTTGACAAATGGAAAAGGCTATTTTTTTTAAAACAGCTCTAAAACACTAATTCCAGCCTGTTTTAAATGTTTACCTCAAATTCTTTTCCCAACCACCTCCCAAATAAAAATAAATATAAAATTAGAAGAATGAACAAGTAAGCCATTTTAGATTCTTATGGGTCAAACCACATGCATTAAGTACTGACTATTGCCATTAAATACCAAAAGTGCAAATGAACTCTTAAAACATTACCTTATCATACCTGTTGAGGGACAGGTTTATTAAATCACAAAGAAGATTTTCACAATGTTCTTCAAATAGGCTGACATTGGTTAAATTGTCACCTGCCAGATTCATAAACTGATGACTATATATAACTTGTTCTAAAAATGGAATAAGATAAATTCTGTTTAAAACTACAGTAGATTTTAGTAATTCAGAAGGAGGAAAGTGACTGTATACCTTTAAATTAACATAACAAAACTGCAAAATAACAGTTAAAAGCAAATGTTTTGCAAATAAAACTTTGAAAACAATTCCTTTCTTATACGAGCAGTGATAGACATTAGCTTAAAAAAGTTTCAATCCTCCCAAGTACCATTTAATAGATTTTCTTAATTTGGCCACCTGAAGAGCAACAATGCAACATCACTTCAAAGAAAAAAATACAAGACAGGAAACACCAGAAAATCTTTACCCATATTTCTAACAAATAAAGCCTTTAAAACATTATTCCTTTAACAAATACTGAAAAAATAACCATGTACAATTGTTTTTTGGCATGAAATAGAGTAAACCAAGGTAACGGATACCAAAATTTGAACCTGTCAGAGTAATTTCATCTGAGTATTGCTCTAAGAATATATTATTTGAAATACAGTCCACATGAGAGAGGAAATCATATGTTTGTGTACACCTTTATATGTTCACATGTAAGTATATAAGTGCTTACACATATACACATACACATATATGTATTTTCGTATTATTAATGCATTGAAAAGTAGGTATTGAGGTAAAGGATATGTTTATTACCTAAATAATTAATAATTTACAACTACAGGAGACCTTAAGATGGCGGAGGAGTAGGACATGGAGATCACCTTCCTCCCCACAAATACATCAGAAATACATCTACACGTGGAACGACTCCCACAGAACACCTACTGAACGCTGGCAGAAGACCTCAGACTTCCCAAAAGGCAAGAAACTCCCCATGTACCTGGGTAGGGCAAAAGAAAAAAGAATAAACAGAGACAAAAGAATAGGGACGGGACCTACACCAGTGGAAGGGAGCTGTGAAGGAGGAAAGGTTTCCACACACTAGGAAGCCCCTTCACGGGCGGAGACTGCGGGTGGCGGAGGGGGAAAGCTTCGAAGCCGCGGAGGAGAGCACAGCAACAGGGGTGCGGAGGGCAAAGCGGGGAGATTCCTGCAAAAAGGATCGGTGCCAATCAGCACTAACCAGCCCGAGAGACTTGTATGGTCACCCGCCAGGATGGGTGAGGGCTGGGAGCTGAGGCTCAGGCTTCGGAGGTCAGATCCCAGGGAGAGAACTGGGATTGGCTGCATGAACAAAGCCTGAAGGGGGCTAGTGCGCCACAGCTAGCCAGGAGGGAGTTCAGTAAAAACTCTGGACCTGCCTAAGAGGCAAGAGACCATTGTTTCAGGGTGTGTGAGGAGAGGGGATTCAGAGCACGGCCTAAACGAGCTCCTGAGACGGGCATGTGCCACGGCTACCAGCGCAGACACCAGAGACAGCCATGAAATGCTAAAAACGCTGCTGTAGCCACCAAGAAACTTCTGTGCAAGCACAGGTCACTATTCACACCTCCCCTCCCAGGAGCCTGTGCAGCCTGCCACTGCCAGGGCTCCGTGATCCAGGGACAACTCCCACGGGAGAACACATGGTATGCCTCAGGCTGGTGCAATGTCATGCTGGCCTCTGCTGCCACAGGCTCCCCCGCATTCCTTAACCTCCCCGCAGCCTGAGTGAGCCAGAGCCCCCTAGTCAGCTGCTCCTTTAACCCCGTAATGTCTGAGCAAAGAACAGACGCCCTCAGGCGACCTACACACAGAGGTGGGTCCAAATCCAAAGCTGAACCCCAGGAGCCGTGTGAACAAAAATGAGAAAGGGAAACTACTCTCAGCAGCCTCAGGGCAGCAGATTAATCTCCACAATCAACTTGATGTATCCTGCATCTGTGGAATAAGTGAATAGACAACAAATCATCCCAAAATTGAGGCGGTGCACTTTGGGAGCAACTGTAGACCTAGAGTTTGCTTTCTCGTCTAATTTGTTTCTGGTTTTATGTTTATCTTAGTTTAATCTTTAGAGTTTATTATCATTGGTAGATTTGTTTATTGATTTGATTGCTCTCTTCCTTTTTACTTTTTTTAATATATAGATACATATATTTCTTTCCTTCTTCTCTTTTTGAGAGCGTGTATGTGCATGCTTCTTTGTGTGATTCTGTCTGTACAGCTTTGCTTTCACCATTTGTCCTAGGGTTCTGTCTGTCCGTTTTTTTCTTTTTGGTATACTTTGTAGCTCTTATTATCACTGGTGGATTTGCTTTTTGGTTTGGTTGCTCCCTCCTTTCTTTCTTCATTTTAATACTTCTAATTTTTTAAATCATTTTTTAATTCTTTATTTTAAGAACTTTCTTTTCTTTTCTTTCTTTCTTTCTATTTTTGTCCCTTTTCCTCTGAGCAGTGTGCCTGACAGAGTCTTTGTGCACCGGACAGATGTCAGGCCTGTGCCTCTGAGGTGGGAGAGCCGAGTTCAGGACACTGGTCCACCAGAGACCTCCCGGCTCCACATAATGTCAAACAGCGAAAGCTCTCCCAGAGATCTCCATGTCAAAGCTAAGACTCAGTTCCACTCAACGACCAGCAAGCTACAGTGCTGGATATCTTATGTCAAACAACTAGCAGGACAGGAACACAACCCCACCCATTAGCAGAGAGGCTGCCTAAAATCATAACAAGGTCACAGACACCCCAAAACACACCACTGGATGCAGATCTGCCCACCACAAAGATAAGATCCAGCTTCATCCACCAGAACACAGGCACTAGTCCCCTCCAACAGGAAGCCTACACAATCCACTGAACCAACCTTAGCCAGTGGGGGCAGACTCCAAAAACAACAGGAACTATGAACTGCAGACTGCGAAAAGGAGACCCCAAACACAGTAAGTTAAGCAAAATGAGAAGACAGAGAAATATGCAGCACGTGAAGGAGCAAGGTAAAAACCCACCATATCAAACAGATGAAGAGGAAATAGGCAGTCTACCTGAAAAAGAATTCAGAGTAATGACAGTCAAGATGATACAAAATCTTGGAAACAGAATGGAGAAAATACAAGAAACGTTTAAGAAGGACCTAGAAGAACTAAAGAGCAAACAAACAATGATGAACAACACAATAAATGAAATTAAAAATTCTCTAGAAGGTACTAATAGCAGAATAACTGAGGCAGAGGAACAGATAAGTGACCTGGAAGATAAAATACTGGAAATAACTACTGTAGAGAAGAATAAAGAAAAAAGAATGAAAAGAATTGAGGACAGTCTCAGAGACCTCTGGGATAACATTAAACGCAGCAACATTTGAATTATAGGGGTCCCAGAAAAAGAGAAAAAGAAAGGGACTGAGAAAATATTTGAAGAGATTGTAGTTGAAAACTTCCCTAATATGGGAAAAGAAATAGTCAAGCAAGTCCAGGAGGCACAGAGTCCCACACAGGATAAATCCAAGGAGAAACATGCCAAGATACACATTAATCAAACTAATACAAAGAAAAAATATTAAAAATACAAGGGAAAAGCAACCATTAACATACAAGAGAACCCCATAAGGTTAACAGCTGATCTTTCAGCAGAAAACTCTGCAAGCCAGAAGGGAGTAGCAGGACATATTTAAAGTGATTAAAGGGAAAAACCTAAAACCAAGATTACTCTACCCAGCAAGGATCACATTCAGATTCGACAGAGAAATTAAAACCTTTACAGACAGGTAAAAGCTAAGAGAATTCAGCACCACCAAATCAGCTTTACAACAAATGCTAAACGAACTTCTCTAGGCAGGAAACACAAGAGAAGGAAAAGACCTACAACAAACCCAAAATAATTAAGAAAATGGTAAGAGGAACATACATATCGATAACTACCTTAGATGTAAATGGATTGAATGCTCCAACCAAAAGACATAGACTGGCTGAATGGATACAAAAACAAGACCTGTATATATGCTGTCTACAAGAGACCCACTTCAGACCTAGGGACACATACAGACTGAAAGTGAGGGGATGGAAAAAGACATTCCATGCAAATGGAGAACTGGAGTAGCAATTCTCATATCAGACAAAATAGACTTAAAAAAAAAGACTATTACAAGAGACAAAGAAAGACACTATATAATGATGAAAGGATCAAACCAAGAAGAAGATATAACAATTGTAAATATTTATGCACCCAACATAGGAGCACCTCAATACATAAGGCAAATGCTAACAGCCATAAAAAGGGAAATCGACAGGAACACAATAACAGTGGGGGACTTTAACACCCCACTTTAACCAATGGACAGATCATTCAAAATGAAAATAAAGCAACACAAGCTTTAAATGATGCAATAAACAAGATGGACATAACTGATATTTACAGAACATTCCATCCAAAAACAACAGAATATACTTTCTTGTCAAGTGCTCAAGGAACATTCTCCAGGATAGATCATATCTTGGGTCACAAATCAAGTCTTGGTAAATTTAAGAAAACTGAAATCGTACCATGTATCTTTTCTGTCAACAACACTATGAGACTAGATATCAATTACAGAAAAAAAGCTGTAAAAAATAAAAACACGTGGAGGCTAAACAATACACTACTAAATGACCAAGTGATCACTAAGAAACCAAAGAGGAAATCAAAAAATACTTAGAAACAAATGACAAAGAAACCACGATGACCCAAAACCTATGGGATACAGCAAAAGCAGTTCTAAGAGGGAAGTTTATAGCAATAAAATCCTACTTCAAGAAACAAGAAACATCTCAAGTAAACAACCTAACCGTACACCTACAGCAATTAGAAAGAGAAGAACAAAACAAACCCCAAAGTTAGCAAAAGGAAAGAAATCATAAAGATTAGAATAGAAATAAATGAAAAATAAATGAAGGAAACAATAGCAAAGATCAATAAAACTAAAAGCTGGTACTTTGAGAAGATAAACAACATTGATAAACCATTAGGCAGACTCATCAAGAAAAAAAGGGAGAAGACTCAAGTCAACAGAATTAGAAATGAATAAGAAGTAACAACTGACATTGCTGAAATACAAAAGATCACGAGAGATTACTACAAGCAACTATATGCCAGTAAAATGGACAACCTGGAAGAAACGGACAAATTTTTAGAAAAGCACAACCTCCCAAGACTGAACCAGGAAGAAATGGAAAATATAAAGAGACCAATCAGAAGCACAAAAATTGAAACACAATCACAAGCATAGAAATTGAAACTGTGATTAAAAATCTTCCAACAAACAAAAGCCCAGGACCAGATGGCTTCACAGGCGAATTCTATCAAACATTTAGAGAAGAGCTAACACCTATCCTTCTTGAACTCTTCCAAAATATAGCAGAGAGAGGAACACTCCCAAACTCATTCTATGAGGCCACCATCACCCTGATACCAAAACCAGACAAAGATGTCACAAAAAAAGAAAAATAAGGCCAATATCACTGATGAACACAGATGCAAAAATCCTCAACAAAATACTAGCAAACAGAATCCAACAGCACATTAAAAGGATCATACACCATAATCAAGTGGGGTTTATTCCAGGAATGCAAGGATTCTTCAATATATGCAAATCAATCAACGTGATACACCATATTAACAAATTGAAGGAGAAAAACCATATGATCACCTCAATAGATGCAGAAAAAGCTTTCAACAAAATTCAACATCAATTTATGATAAAAACCCTCCAGAAAGGAGGCATAGAGGGAACTTACCTCAACATAATAAAGGCCTTATATGACAAACCCACAGCCAACATTGTTCTCAATCGTGAAAAACTGAAACCATTTCCTCTAAGATCAGGAACAAGACAAGGTTGTCTACTCTCACCACTATTATTCAACATAGTTTTGGAACTTTTAGCCACAGCAATCAGAGAAGAAAAAGAAAGAAATAAAAGGAATCCAAATCAGAAAAGAAGAAGTAAAGCTGTCACGGTTTGCAGATGACATGATACTATACATAGAGAAACCTAAAGATGCTACCAGAAAACTACTAGAGCTAATCAATGAATTTGGTAAAGTAGCAGGATACAAAATTAATGCACAGAAATCTCTGGCATTCCTATACACTAATGATGAAAAATCTGAAAGAGAAATTAAGGAAACACTCCTATTTAACACTGCAACAAAAAGAATAAAATACCTAGTAATAAACCTACCTAAGGAGACAAAAGATCTGTATGCAGAAAATTATAAAACACTGATGAGAGAAGTTAAAGATGATGCAAACAGATGGAAAGATATACCATGTTCTTGGATTGGAAGAATCAACATGGTGAAAATGACTATACTACCCAAAGCAATTGACAGATTCAATGCAATCCCTATCAAACTACCAATGGCATTTTTCACAGAACTAGAACAAAAAATTTCACAATTTGTATGGAAACACAAAAAAAGACCCCAAATAGCCAACACAATCTTGAGAAAGAAAAACGGAGCTGGAGGAATCAGGCTCCCAGACTTTAGACTATACTAGAAAGCTACAGTAATCAAGACAGTGAGGTACTGGCACAAAAACAGAAATACAGATCAATGGAACAGGATACAAAGTCCAGAGATAAACCCACATACATATGTTCACCTTATTTTTGATAAAGGAGGCAAGAATATACAATGGAGAAAAGACAGCCTCTTCAATAACTGGTGCTGGGAAAAATGGACAGCTATGTGTAAAAGAATGAAAGTAGAACACTCTCTAACATCATACACAAAAATAAACTCAAAATGGATTAAAGGCCTAAATGTAAGGCCAGACACCATAATAACACTCTTCGAGGAAAACATAGGCAGAACACTCTATGACATAAATCACAGCAAGATCCTTTTTTACTCACCTCCTAGAGAAATGGATATAAAACGAATATAAACAAATGGGACCTAATGAAACTTAAAAGCTTTTGCACAGCAAAGGAAACCATAAACAAGACAAAAAGACAACCCTCAGAATGGGAGAAAATATTTGCAAACAAAGCAACTGATGAAGGGTTAATCTCCAAAATATACAAGCAGCTCATGCAGCTCAATATCAAAAAAACAAACAACCCAATCCAAAAATGGGCAGAAGACCTAAATAGACATTTCTCCAAAGAAGATATACAGATTGCCAACAAACACGTGAAAGGATGCTCAACATCATTAATCATTAGAGAAATGCAAATCAAAACTACAATGAGGTATCACCTCACACCAGTCAGAATGGCCATCATTAAAAAAATCTACAAACAATAAATGCTGGAGAGGGTGTGGAGAAAAGGGAACCCTCTTACACTGTTGGTGGGAATGTAAATTGGTACAGCCACTATGGAGAACAGTATGGAGGTTCCTTAAAAAACTAAAAATAGAACTACCGTACGACCCAGCCATCCCACTACTGGGCATATACCCTGAGAAAACCATAATTCAAAACGAGTCATGTACTACAGTGTTCATTGCAGGACTATTTACAATAGCCAGGACATGGAAGCCACCTAAGTGTCCATCGACAGATGAAAGGATAAAGAAGATGTGGCACTTATATACAGTGGAGTATTACTCAGCCATAAAAAGAAAGGAAACTGAGTTATTTGTAGAAAGGTGAATGGATACAGAGTGAAGTAAGAAAGAGAAAAACAAATACCGTATGTTAACACATATATGTTATCTAAAAAAGAAAAAAAAAGGTTCTGAAGAACCTAGAGGCAGGACAGGAATAAAGACGCATACGTAGAGAACAGACTTGAGGACGTGGGGAGGGGGAAGGGTAAGCTGGGACGAAATGAGAGAGTGGCATGGACATATATACACTACCAAATATAAAATAGATAGCTAGTGGGAAGCAGCCGCACAGCACAGGGAGATCAGCTCTGTGCTTTGTGACCACCTAGAGGGGTGGGATAGGGAGGATGGGAGGGAGACCCAAGAGGGAGGAGATATGGGGATATATGTATATGTATAGCTGATTCAGTTTGTTATAAAGCAGAAACTAACACACCACTGTAAAGCAATTATACTCCAATAAACATGTTAAAAAAAAAAAAGAAATCCTTTTAATTTGTAACGAAGTCAAGTAGTAAGCCTCTCTGTAGTTAGTCCTGACACTTTAAGACAGTAAGTGTTACGTTATAATGTACACATCATTGTGTTAATCACAAAGACTGTTCTGAACATTAAAAATGCTCAAGTGCTTAAAAAAATAATAATTTACAACTATATAATATTTATAGAAAATTGCCAATTTGATAACGGAAACTAAAGGTGTCAAAGAGCAAGACCAAGAAATAAATAGGCAACATGTGAAATAAGATTACCATCCATAATATATACAAACCTCTACTAATTAATTAAAGAAAGGCGGGAAAGAATGAAACAAGAGATAAAACAAGTACTTTGCAAAATATAACGAACAGGTAATTAATAAAGCAAATATAAAAAGACAATAAAATTAAAGATGCTCCACTTCACTGGTAATCGGGAAATTGCAAAAACAGAGACTCAGTATCATTTTTCACGCATTAGTTGGCAAAAAATACGATTAATAATATCCACTACTGGCAAGAGTATGAGGCAAAGGCATGTTCACAGTTAGTGTACATAAATTGTGGAAACTTAATATACAACACCAGAGAAGCATATAAAATACTAAAAGTGCAATGTGCCACATCAATTCCAAAAACCTAATCTATTAAATAACTTGTACAAGTATTGAAAGATGTATATCTTATATCTACATAAGGATGTTCAATGAAATATTATTTGTAATACCAAAATAAACAGAATTAACTGAAATATCAAAAAATAGACTTGGCTAAATAAATTATGATAGGTCCATAAAACTGTATGAACTAACATGAACAGATCTCTAAAAAACTGTTAAATGAAACCCTACATAGGACAATATGATGATACCATTTGTGGTTAGAAAGAAAAACAAAAACCCTACCTATGAGTTTCCATATATGTATACTAATAGATAGTAAGTATGGATGGATGGATAAATGGACCAAGCCGTTGCCAGTAGTTATCTCTAGAAAAAAGAAGTAAGACCTTCACTTTTTAGTTTGGTTACTGTTTGATTAAAAAAATAATAATAATCAGAAAGCACTTATTGTATAATTTTAAAAAACAATTTAGATTAAAAAACATTTACATTAAAAAAGGACATAAATCAGAAATCCATAAACTTACTCAATTTTTCACCAAGCATGTGAAGAATTTCCAGCACTAGCCAATGGATATCTAAGTGGAGATGTAACAAATGCCATGATGGTGGGAAAAGCTGTGAATGACATTAAAAACTGTGACTGAAAATTCATAACACTTTATTAGGTATTTCATAGCATGTCACAACACTCCTCCATAATGCACAAGTTAACCTAACACTATTTAAAAGCTCAAGAGAAACCTCTGTCTTGTTCATTAGAGGATTTTTTCACTGGAGATCTTTAAAAGCAAGATATACCCTTAACTGATGTTGTTTAAGACAGACCCACCTTGGGGCTGCTGAACAGACTTGTATAGTAAAGGCCCCTACCAACCAACTGAGATTCTACTACAGCTGCAAGGCAGTAAATGAATTTCTTTAAACACTTATTTTCATGATTTTGATTTAGACTTTAGCTAGGAAATATGTTTTTAAATGTAATGAATACCCAGGAACTTCCATAAGATATTTTAACAAGAACTTCTGGATTATCATTTAGACACTACTGTCATGCCCATAAAGAAACTAAAGTTAAAAGTGGTGAAGAAATTTACCCCTCAATTAATGCTTTAGGATTCAAACCTAATTCTACCTGATTCAAAAGCCAGTGCTCTTTACTGTGCTAGCAGATTATCAATAAACTTTCTCCAGTCAACATTTCGAATCACTAAAATAATACAATGATACATACTTTTTATTAAAACAACTATGATGAATGATGGAGAGGGGTCTTGCCTTATCAAACATGCAAACAAAATAAAACACAACACTAATAAAACAGTGCTGGCTCAGGAATAGATAGTAAATAGCAAAAATAGGGAAGAGAGAAATGGATACACATGATATGTCAAATCAGTGGGGAAAGCATAGGTCATTCAATAAGAGACAGGATTATTAACTTATTCATCTGTAAGAAACTAGATTTCCTACCTCACAGTACATTTTTTAAAAAGAGATGAATTAAAGAGATAAATGTAAAAAAAAAAAGTATGTTTTTTACAATAACATAGGAATGATACCAAAGAAAAAAACTGATAAATATAACTATATAAAAAAACTTAAATCATCTATCTACCTAGCAAGTCAGCTTAACTGCTGAAAAAAAAGATAAATGAAAATATTCGTAATACAGCATACCAATAGTATCTCTAATTTTAAAAAGTCCCTAAAAAAGTATAAAAGACAGATGCTCAACTGTAAATACCAATTAAAGCATTAGCCTTCATATATGAGAATGGCAAAATATAAGAAATATATAGAGTCTTGAAAGATGCTTTTTATTTTATGATTTTTTCGTTTTGCTGATATTTCAGAAGAGAACAGTATTTCAGCATATGATTTTTTTGTTTATGTGTTAAAGACTCCATTCCCCTGCTTTAAAAATTCAGTCTTCTGATCTTCAAATAACCTATACTTTCAAGTCTGTCTAATTAAAAGCCTATGAAAGGCAAAACCTAGTTTGAGGACACTTGCACACATTTCTTTATTTCTGCTGCTAGATAAATTATTAATTTTAATTTTCTTAAGCATTTGATGGATATTCAGAAAATAAAAATCAGTCCAATTTACAGAGACTAAAAAGAAAGAAAAATATCCCTCCCAGCACAATCCACCCACGAATCTTTATTAACTGACATGATTAAAAACAATTACCTATTTGGTTTCTATGGATTAGATATATTCACCTGTGAATTCAGTTGGAATTCTATTTACTTTTATTATTACATATATTGATCCCTGATAAGAAGAGTCAATTTTTTATTATTGTTAAATTTCACAGAAATAGAAACATTTAATTGTATCTTATATTTTGGCAAAGACTCGTTCCTAAAAACTGAATGTTATTAAAATTGGTGAAGTCAAAGAGAGGAGATTGAGAATTCAGGGAATGCCACGGGAAATTATAATTTGTCACTCACAGCAGCTCACATTTTCCTATGAAGAATTTGTTAATTACATCCACAGGTTGGATCATGCTAACACATTTTTATAAACCAAACCAGAGAGACTGATCATCACAGGTAGGAAAAAAAAGGGGGGCACAGTTAAAACAATCTTAATCATATTCTGAAAATATCTCAAAAGCCAGAACAGACATAATGATGTGGTTCTGAAAGCATAGCTTTTTAAAGATGATCTTCTTGAATCTTACTATAATATAAAATAGTGTTTGCCCAAACTTTTATCAGTGGCAAAGAGTATACAAACTTTAGAAAACAAAGGTTATTTGATTTACTTTGAAACTTTTAAACATTTGCATTGTTACAACTGGAAGAATAGTTATCACTGATTCAACGTAAACTACATCTAAGCACTTTATGCATTTTAATTATTCAATTCTCCCAATAACTCTAGGAAGCTAAACCAATTACACAGATGGAAAGACTGAAGCAAGAGGTGTTATTTGCCTGATGGCACATAATTAACAAAAGGAGGAGCCAGTATTTCAACTCAGGCAGTGTGGTCCAAGAACTACACTCTTGACTAATTTCCCTCATTCTTGAATGAATAGTCCATGTGGGGAGGAAAAAATACCTGATACTTTAAACATTAAATGAAACAAAGCAAACCTTAGTCTGGTTTTGATTTACAAATGCTCCTGTATTAATAATGGGAAGTTCTGATAGGTGTCCTATATACAAGAGTAATCCATGAAGCTCATCAATCAACACTGAGGGAAGCTGTGCCTCCAAAGTCTGGTAGGGATGGACAGGAACATGACTTTCAGCATTTTGTACTTGCAGGGACCTAAAACACGATGAGATACAATAAGCAATTAGAGTCTGGATAAATTTGCACTCAGAAATTCATGCATTATTCATATTACTCATCTGACAGCCTACCTGAAAATGAAGACTTTAACATAATGAAGAAATGTTATGCACTGCTGCCTAATATTGGCTGCTTTGCAATGTAGGGTTGATATCTTCCCTGAAACCAAAATAGATAATGTTAATCATTGTTTAAATAAACAGTGGGCAGCGACAAAAAAATTGTGAGCCATATAAGTAGCAATTCTCTAGCTTTTCATTTTTTCAACTGACTCCTATATGGTGCTTACCATCCCCCACCCCCCATACTGCTCTTAGTAAGGTCACCAGTGAAATCATGTTGTCCAATCTAACGGCACCACTTGTGCTCAATTAACTTGCCCTTATAGGAGCATTCACTACACCTGGCTTCACTGATGTCACATGCTGCCAGTCTTCTTTCTTTCTCACTTACCTATAATTCTCATCATGTTTTCTCTGCTTTTGTTTTCTGTTTTACTCATTTGCCCTAGAGTGGTTATGAGTGTTTTGCACATAGCAACCACCAGATAATTTTTGCTAATTTTTGCTGATGTAAATGTTGAAGTGAGGGAAAGACGGCATGGGTTGAGAGACATAGGAATAAGTCATTTGGGGCCTTACAAGTCATAATAAGGAGTTTTGATTTCATTGAAATACAGTAGATGGCCTTTCATTGGGTTTTGATCGAGGAGGAACAGAAACTGATATACATTTAAAGCAGATTTTGTACACAGATGATAGAGGGGCAAAGGAGGATGTGTTAAGAGCCCTATAGCAGTAATTCAAGAGATCATAGGAAAATGGATAGGCTGAAGGTATATTTTGGTCATAAACCTACTGGGAATCCGATGGATGATATGAGTTTAAAGGAAATTAAAGAATGAAGAATGACATATAGGCAACTGTTAGCACCATGTAATGAGTGGAGAAAACATGGGCAGTGTCAACTGGTTTTGGAAGACATCACAGATGTACTCTTTGCACTATCTAAGCAATCCAAGGACAGATGTCAGGCAGTTTGACATGCAAGGCCTGCAGTGCAAAGGAGAGGTCTGCAATGTAGGTAAACCTTTTGGAGTTGTTATCATTTAGAAATAAAGGAACTGATGAGATCGTACATGTAGGAAAAGATGTACAGAGAAGAGACTCAAACTGAGACCTGAGGAGACTGATTATTTGTAGTAAACCTGAGGGAGGAGGAGCTGGTAAAGGAGAGGCAGGAGAAGGGGGGAAAAAACTTACTATAGGCAACAAATTATCACCCATATTAAACATAAGGCAAAATTTATTTTTAAATTTGTATTCAAATGAGCAAATGTGGATACTATTTTGGCAAAACAGGAGCATAAGCATAAAGATGATGTCCATATATCTACATACCAAACAGTGCAGTGCACTTTTATAGCTTAATTATACTTCGCTTACAAAAGTCATATGATCCCCCAGTGTCACAATTCTCAGCCCGTAAATGAGGTACTCTCGTAAAAACAACCACTGTGGGATTCCCTGGTGGTGCAGTGGTTTGGCGCAGTGCTTAAAAATCTGCCTGCCAATGCAGGGGACACGGATTCAAGTCCTGGTCTGGGAAGATCCCACATGCCGTGGAGTAACTAGGCCCATGCACCACAACTACTGAGCCTGCGCCCACAGGCCACAACTACTGAAGCCCGAGCACCTAGAGCCCATGCTCCGCCACAAGAGAAGCCACCACAATGAGAAGCCCACGCACCACAATGAAGAGTAGACCCTCCTCACCACAACTAAAGAAAGCCCACGTGCAGCCCACAAAGACCCAATGCAGCCAAAAATAAATAAATTAATTAAAAAAAAAAACTGCCGTGAACTGCTGCATCCAGCCACAATGGAATAAAAGGAATCAGAATTACCCAGCTCCCACCTTAAACTAGAAAACCAAAAAAAGTAAAACAATAATTTTCAGGCATTGGACAAAGGCAACACAAGACTGCTATCCCAGAGAGAAGTCGTAAGATTGCACCAGCTTCCCACCTAGAGACAGTTTATAGGCTGCAGCACAGGGAGAGAGAATTCAGAGTCCAAATCACTGAGTCAAAGAGACATGAGATCTGAGTTTAGGGTAGTCTAAATGTGCAGGGTAAAAGTACCAAAGAAGAAAGAAAGCTACACAAAAAAAGAGCCTTAGGGCTTCCCTGGTGGCGCAGTGGTTGAGACTCTGCCTGCCGATGCAGGGGACACGGGTTCGTGCCCCGGTCTGGGAAGATCCCACGTGCCGCGAAGCGGCTAGGCCCGTGAGCCATGGCCGCTGAGTCTGCGCGTCTGGAGCCTGTGCTCCGCAACGGGAGAGGCCACAACAGTGAGAGGCCCGCATACCGCAAAAAAAAAAAAAAAAAAAGGAGCCCTAGAAATGTACAGAGGGTCCCCTTTGAGTCTTTGACTAAGTACTGATCTGTAGGCCAGAGAAAAATATCAGAAAACAATTCCCAACAAAGCTTACTCAAACCAGGGAACAATTCAAGTTCCCACCAGCAAGAATGAAAAAAAAAAAATACACCACAAAGAATCCTCAGAAGCCTTACTAGAGCTAAATTAACATTAGACTAAAGGTTACTTTTTAAAAGTCCTAACAAAATATACAACAAGCCTCAAAAAGATCCCATGAATTACAAGTACTCAACAGTAAGCCAGAACAAAATTCAACACTAGTTTTAGGAATACAAGAAAATTCAGAAAGCAGCAACGTAAAATCTATAATGTCCATCACACAATAAAAAATTACTAGATGTTCAAAAGAGCAGAAAAATGTATCATAAAACTAGAAGAAAAATCAACCAATACAAACAGACCCAGAAATGGCAATGATGAAAGAATCTGCAGTCAATGAAGCTAAAAACAGTGGAAGGCATAAAAAAAAATCCAAATGAAATGCCTAGGGACAAAAAAAATACAATATCTGAAAAAGGGGTAACATCAAAAGCTATATTTAATAACAGGTATCAGTAAAAAATAACATATTGTGTATGCTATTCTGCCTCAACAGGAAAGCAATCAAGGGAGTAAAATCAACAGAATAAGAACCATATGCACTTCAGTAAGTGACCCTAAATAAGGGATTTCTGGGGAGGGTTGAGGGCCAAGGGTTTACATGAGTTTATTAACAAAGCCCTGACACAGCTGCATGGCAGGAGTAAGCTTATGTAGGGATAGTCTTTAATACTGCTAACCTGCCCAACAAATCTGTCAGTAAGTTTTTTAAGTAATAATACCAGCCAAAATGTCAGTGTAACAAGTAACCATTTCAAAAAATAGTCCATTGTAGTAATTTTAGGTCAGTAAGTGCTTTTCAAAGAATAATCTTGCTCAATAAATGCCTTCCACAAACCCAATTTAATTAAGTCACTCTATATAGTAAAGGTATTTTTGCTGTTTCCACTACAATCTTATAGACACTCTCCAGGAGTTTCAAAATAAAATTCTGGGTCTTTGGCATTGCTTACGAAGACACCTATGATTGCATCCCTTCCAAAAATTAACCACTCACACACACTTGAGTCCAACCATACGTAATTATTACTTACTCCCTGCTCCCTGAACTTTTATGTTTTTATATACCTCAATGTCTTTGTCTATACAGTTGTTTGTACCTGGAACTCATCCTATCCCCAAAACTTCTCCAAAATCTTTTGCCTGGCTAATTCCTCCTCATCCTTGAAGACCCAGATCTGCCATCACTCAGTGATGGGCACATAAACGGATAAAGCCCTTGGCTCCTGTAGCAGCTTTTGCATGCCTCTGTTACTACACTCTTCCATCTACCATGCTGACTATGCTTGTTTATCTGTCTTACTCAACTGCAAACTCTTCAGCAGCATAATTTTCCTCTTTGATTCATCAGCACCTTGCACAGTACCTGGCATGAAGCAGGGACCCAGGTGATAATGAAACAGTAATATCCAACATTTACTGAGGACAAACGAACAAAACAAATAAAACAGCCCTGACAGCTGATAACTAACAATTAGGCCATGACACTCCCTACTGAAATTAAACAGTTGTCATACAATATCAAAAATAATCATACAAGATCACTCCATGATTATGGTGAAACAAGAAAAACACAAAACCTCTCTGTAATCATGTCTGACACAGAAACAAGGCACTATACAACCACACAAAAACAAACAAAATACAGAAACAGACTACCCTCCTCTTCCAGCTAAAATGACTATTGCTTCATTACAAATTAGAATCTTCCCTTGCCTCCTGCTGCGTGTCCCACCTTCTGGAGAAAAATAAAAATTAACTTAGTCATCAAATTGCTCCTGCTTCTTAACAGCATCAAATCCAGAATAAAGCCACAGCCCCCTTAAACTCTACCCCAAATCAGCCAGCACAAGTGCATACCCTGTCAAAAGCCCCTCCCTACTTCCTCTTACTGAGAAGCCCCAACTGTTCCTCATGATGTATATCTCCCCCTTGCTTCCTAAGCTAATAAACCCTTCAAAGGTGGGTTCCAAGTGATCTTTGCTTGCTGGGCATCACTAATAACAGATACTAGGCTAAGCACCTAACACACATTATGTCATTTAGTCCTCACAAGAACTCAATGGTGGGAACTATTACCTAGTGTGAGGCCCACAATTAGCTAGGGTTAGAACCCAGGCTGACCACAGAGTCATGATTCTAAATACTACACTGTACCAGAATTGTTAGAAACGAGAAGCAGCTAGCCTGAACTAAAACATACTGCCCTTCAATTCCCTTCACTACCTTAACTATACCAATTCCCCCACAAATCAGTAATCCATTAAATGTTAAAAACAAACAGGGACTTCCCTGGTGGCACAGTGGTTAAGAATCCGCCTGCCAATGCAGGGGACACAGGTTCAAGCCCTGGTCCGGGAGGATCATACATGCCGTGGAGCAACTAGGGCCGTGTGCCACAACTACTGAGCCTGTGCTCTAGAGTCCACAAGCCACAACTACGGAGTCCAAGTGCCACAAGTACTGAAGCCCGTACACCTAGAGCCCATGCTCCACAACAAAGAGAAGCCTCTGCAATGAGAAGCCCGCACATTGCAACAAAGAGTAGCTCCCGCTCACTGCAACTAGAGAAAGCCCGCACGCAGCTACAAAGACCAAATGCAGCCAAAAATAAGAATAAATAAATAAAATTAAAAAAAAAACGAAAAGAGAAAGCAGAAAAGAAAAACAAGAAAGACAGCATGAGGTCCAGCACTTTCTATTTCTCTACGTTCTCCAGCCCACTCCCCACCCCCAAAGCAAGTTACTAATTCACTTCAAAGATGTTTAGCCTTAATTTTACTTGCAGATTTGGAAAAATACTATAAATTTCATCTGCAAACAAAATTTAAGTGTCATACTTTTTCTGAACACTAAATATAACTGTATCCTGAACTTCTGAACTATCACTTCCTTCATGTTATTATGATAGCCCAATGACACATCATAGATCCATGTACAATTCACTGTAAGGGAGCACCATTTCTTTTTGCCATTAAACATACTTAAAACTTACCAAAATCACAGTTGGCCTGTAATAAGGTTTCCAAGTTGTAGAGCTGTTGCCTAATTTAAAAAATGTAAGGTGAGAATTAGTTTTAGAGTAGTTTAAAGCATGCAACAATTACACAGTATTTCCAAATCTTTTACACAGCTTTAATGCCGCTCATTCGTGAATAATGTTTAACACTTCATGAATGTTTATTACTGTCAGCTTCGGTAATAAAGACTCTGAGAGAAAATAAAACATGTCTTTGACCTCCCAAAAAGATCTACTAACAGCTACATTTATCTCAAAAATTATATAAAATATCATAGATTTCCCCATCAGGAAGATACTGTTTATATCTTTAAGAAGTTTAAGATGGTTATATAAAACATCCTAGGTTAACAGTTATATAATGAAATGTTAAATTGTATCATGTAGTTACACAATAGGAGTTCTGAAGAGGAATAGAATATGTAATGTAGACTAATCAGGGGAAGTTTTAACTTACGATGTTCCACCTTAATTTCTGAGAATAATCTTCTCTTGCCATTCTTCCTAGTTGCCTTTCAGCTCCTTAAAGATTGAGCCACATTCATAACCTACGTCCTGGGTAAGACTCAACTCATTCTATAATGTTTAGGATTATACAGAATCACTCACACAGCCTATTTTCCCAATAAAACACATAATATGGCACAGGTTCCATGGGATGAGGGTGAGAGGGGAAATCCCTCCAACTTTCCATTTTCATTTAAATGTACCATGTATACATTCTTCTTTTAATTATATAAGTTTCAAGTATACAGCACTATAATTCCACATCTGTGTACACTACAACATGATCACCACCACAAGCCTAATTACTATCCATCACCATACAGTTGACTCCCTTCACCATTTTCACCTACCTACTAAACCCCTTCCCCTCTGGTAACCACTGATCTGTTCTCTGTAACTAAGAGTTTGTTTTTGTTTTATTTTGTTTGTTCATTTACTTTATTTAGATTCCATATATTAGTGAAATCATATAGTATTTGTCTTTCTCTGTCTGACTTATTTCACTAAATATAATACCCTCAAGGTCCATCCATGTTACTGCAAATGGCATGATTTCACTCATTTTTAAGTCTGAATGGTATTCCATTGTGTGTGTGTATATGTGTGTATATAAATATTTTAAATTCCTTCATCCATTCATCCATTGAAGGACACTTAGGTTGTTTCCATATCTTCATATCTTGACTGTTAAAAATAATGCTGCAATGAACACAGGGGGTGAATATATCTTTTCAAATTAGTGTTTCTATGCCCTTCAGATAAATACCCAGAAGTGGAATAGCTGGGTCATAAGTAGCTCTATTCTTAACTTTTTGAAGAACCTCCACACTTTTCCATAGTGACTGCACCAATTTACACTCCCACCAACAGGGCATGAGGATTCCCTTTTCTTCACATCTTCGTTTGTTATTTCTCGTCTTTTTGATAACAGCCATTCTAACAGGTGTGAGGTGACATCTCACTGTGGTTTTGATTTGCATTCCCTTAATGGTCATGTTGAACATCTTCTCATATATGCCTGTTGGTAATCTGCAAGTATTCTTTGGAAAAATATATGTTCAGATCCTCTGCCCATTTTTTTTTTTTTTTTTTTTTTTGGCGGTACGCGGGCCTCTCACTGTTGTGGCCTCTCCCGTTGCGGAGCACAGGCTCCGGACGCGCAGGCTCAGCGGCCATGGCTCACGGGCCCAGCAGCTCCGCGACATGTGGGATCTTCCCGGACCGGGGCACGAACCCGCGTCCCCTGCATCGGCAGGCGGACTCTCAACCACTGCACCACCAGGGAAGCCCCTCTGCCCATTTTTTAATCAGATTTGTTGTTATTGTTGTTGCTGTTGAGCTATATGAATTCTTTATATATTTTGGATATTAACCCCTCATATTAACCAAATATATGATTTGCAAATTATTTTCTCTCATTCAGTAGGTTGCCTTTTCACTTTGACGATGGTTTCCTCTGCTGTGAGTACTTTTTTAGTTCGATGTAGTCACATTTGTTTATCTTTGCTTGTTTCCCTTGCTTTTGGACTTAGAGCCACAAAAATATTGCTAAGACTGATGTCAATGAGGTTACTGCCTATATTTTCTTCTATACATTTTATGGTTTCAGGTCTTATATTCAAGCTTTTAATGCATCTTGAGTTAATTTTTGTGTATGATGTAAGACAGTGGTCTAGTTTCATTCTTTTGCCTATGGCTGTCCAATTTTCCCAACACCATTTATTGAAGACTGCCCTTTAATGTTATGTTCTTTGCTCTTTTTCCATAAATTAATTGTCCCTATATGTGTGGGGTTTTCTGGGCCCTCAATTCTGTTCCATTCACCTATGTGTCTGTTTTTATGCCAATAACATACTGTTTGTTTACTATACCATTCTAATACAGTTTGAAATCAGAAAGTGTGATGTCTCTAGCTTTGCTCTTCTTTCTCAGGATTGTTTTGGCAATTTGGGATCTTTTGTGGTTCCATATAAATTTTAGAATTACCATGTATACATTCTTTTTTATTTTTTTTTTGTGGTACGCAGGCCTCTCCCTGCTGTGGCCTCTCCCGTTGCGGAGCATAGGCTCCAGACACGCAGGCTCAGCGGCCATGGCTCACGGGCCCAGCTGCTCCGCGGCATGTGGGATCTTCCCAGACCGGGGCATGAACCCGTGTCTCCTGCATTGGCAGGTGGACTCTCAACCACTAAGCCACCAGGGAAGCCCCCATGTATACATTCTTAATGTATTTTGGGCTAATAATTTGCCTTTAATAAGTGATTCCAAATCTAAAATCTGAATTATGGACTGGGTTTTAAATAATAATGAAGAATTATTTCAATTTCGTTAATTGTGATTATGAGGTAATGTTTATGTTTAAAAAATAAGTTCATATTTTTAAGAGATACATACTGACGTAATTAAGGGTGAGATGACATGATGCCTGGAATTTGCTTAAGAAATACTTAAGCCAAGAGTAGAGGGATAAGGACAGATGAAGGAAATGTGATAAACCCTTGATATTTATCGTAACTGAGGGAGGGTATATGGAGGTTCGTTATACTATTCTCTCTACATCTGTGTATGTTTGAAAATTTTTATTAAAAATATTTTTAATGTCCAGGTTAATCATATTTCTATTACATATTCTATTATAGTCTGAAAAATATATTTGGAAGTCTGAGTTCATTCTCTAAAGATTACTGAAAAATTATGACTATTAAGCAACAAAAGATTTTATTTTTCTTCCAAAATTATGGAATAGTTCAAAGCCTAAAATATTTGTCTTCAATATATGATGTCAAATATAGAAGAATAAAAATTCTGAAAATCACTAAAAAAAGAACTCATTAAAACCATTACTCCATCAAACATTATTGCTTAATTGTTGTTACTGATAAGATAATCAAGTAAGCAGCAATCACAATTCTACAGGTGCTTTTGTAATATCAGTATTAGAAACCACCCAGCAATGTAACTTAAATCTGAAAAGCATCTACACTCAATGGCAGTTTTAAAATAAAAGACAAAACATACCTCAAGAGATGAAAGAGAACTCTAGATGAATTCACTAATGCTGTTTCAGTAACCCATTGAATGCCAAATATTTCCACTGTATCCTCTTCAAAATTAGTTGGTAAAGGATCAAGATTCAAAATCAGTCTGAAATGAAACTCTGATTTAATCTCATAAAAAGTATGCTATATCCCATACTATAGCATGAGGTTTTTTTTTGACATTATATGAATCCATGTTACACATGACATGTCAACAATGATGTTATAAAGTAAGGAAGTGCCTTGGTACCTTATATCTCAGTAACAGTACAACTGGACTGTATTAAGAATTCAACCCTATACTGTGATAAAAAAAAAGTTTAAAGAGCAATATAATTTGAGGGAAAAATGTGGAAAGGGGTCTAGGGAACATACTTTCACCTGTCTTCAACTGTGGTCTTCAGTTGTAGAATTTCACCCTTTGAGGGGACATTTAATTTTTAAGACAGTTAAAAGGTATTCTGAGCCATGTCTAAAGAAGGGCATAATCAAGTTGAGTAATATCGTTTAAGGTCTCAAAGAAGGTACAACTGTAATAATCAACAAAAATGGTTTCCTTTCCCACTGAAATTGCCTCAGCAGGTATTTCCAAAATATTTCAGCAACAGCAGTTTTACTGCAATATGTGTATACACATGTCCAAGACAAGAGCTTTGAAGATAACATTCCTGTGAACTTACACAATCTGGCGCATTTATTAGAAAGTTTAAAAAAAATAAGTCTATAAGATTTCTATATGTTTAAATATACAGAGTGAGAAGACACTGGGGCAACAAAAAATGTGCATGTCTTAATTATTGAGATGCTTCAGAATATTATCTCATGTTTTAGAAGGAAATGGGACTTCAAAAAGCCCAGGTAGTTCAGAATTCACTTCAAGTAAATTAGTGCCCAGCTCCTTACTCCAAAGCTGAGGCAGCAGTGAGGTCAGAGAACATCAGGTAACAAGAAAGTCCTCCTTGCAAATATCTTTCAGGTGTGCTCTAACCAGGAACCCAACAGAGCTAATAGCTTGCATCTGTGTGATATACTAAGCCGATTTACAAGAACATTGCCTGATGAACATTAAAGTTTAATGGACTTAACTCATAATTAAATAACATTCCTAAACAGACTGATAAAAAATCTGAATAGGGAAAAACAACGTTTCCGACTTTTTACCTACCGCTTAAGAGCTCCGCTGGAAAGGTAGGACTCTCCAGAAAAATGTTTTCCTCCACCTCTGTTGTCAAAATCACAAGAAAAGCAAGGGGGTTTGCACCATTCTGTCTCCAGCTCCAGCTCCAAGCTGTCGGTCAGGAACGTCGACGCAGCGGGACAGTTATCCATGTTTACTTCATGTCCTGAAATGTTTGGGGTTCATTATGATTATCATTAAGGGCTCCAAAGAAGTTGTGATGAGATTCCTGTAGGTGGGGAGGGCCGAGACATTGGGGGTGACCTCAGAAAGTTCCCCAAAAGCCGCCACCCCCCCCCCGCACAAAGGAAAAAAACGAAAGGCCAAATCCTCAACAACTCTCCCCGCCACGGACTCCCCCAGATCAAGGCTGTCAGAACTTAGAATGCACCCCCGACCGGCTGTGGCAGTAACTTAAAATCCCCTCTACGTCAGACCCTGCAGCCCAGGGCAGGGTGAAGAAGAAAAAACTGTTAGCAGGACAGATCTAGCTGCCCGCCTTGACCTGCGTCCTCCGCTACGTTACTAAACCGCACTGAGCCAGTTTCCCCGCAGTGTCTGGAACTGCAAGCTGCCTCGCAGACTGCAGGCGAGGATCAGTAGGGCCCGGCGCAAACCCGACTTCTCCCGGCCGGGGACAAGCCCCGCCAGGTCCGCACAAGGCAGCGATCCGCGCGGGCCGGCCAAAGGGCGAGGGGAGCCGGTTCCCTGCGCCTCGGGGCGCCCCTGGTTTGGTGCACGTCGTACCTGCTCACACTTTCAGTCCCAACGATCCACCTTGGCGGTCCCGACCAGAGCCAGCTAGCCCGTGTGGTCTAAATCCCAAAAAGGCGAAATTCCCGCCAAGGCGCGCCCGCGCTCAGAAAGGGCGGGGCCACGGGGCAGCCCGCCCCCGGAGGTCCGCTCGCGAGGTCTCCGCGGGAACAGCCAGAGCTCCGTAAGTTCTCGCGAGATTCTTCCAGTCAAGGCGTCTGTTCGGCGTTTTGCGGTTTTTTTTCTTTCTGTTTTTTTTTTTTTTCCTTCAGTAGTTTTAATTGGTACTTTGGGCCGAAAGGCTGGGCCTCACCGAGAAAGGAAACTGAGGCTAAGGTGAGCAAGCCTTACGGACCGCGGGGTTGTCGTCCGGCCGAGTTTGGCAAAAGACCTCTGCTGAAGTGAGTCGCAGGCGCGTGTTTGAGGGCCGCGCCGTCCCCTCTTGTTCCTGCCCTCGTCCCAGCAGCTCTTTTGTTGAGGTGGAGGATGCCTATTGTTCATGAATTGTGGGCAAGGCAAGGCAAGTGCAAAAATGAGGTTAATCCAGTGTGTGGAAACACTGAGTAGGTCACGTGATACTTGTTTTCCGTATTAAAAAAAGTTTTTTTAATGACATATCTGGATAGGTTTAAGTTGCTTAAACTTGGACATGTTTGTAAAGAGTACACTTAAGGCATTTTTGTCTTTTTTTTTTTTTTTTTGGACTAAGGGGCTTGTGGGGATCTTAGTTCTCCCACCAGGGATCCAACTGGGCGCCCCCCTGCAGTGGAAGCACAGAGTCCTAACCACTGGACCACCAGGGAATTCCCATTTTTATCTTTTTAAAGTGTTTTTTAATTCTACTCATCAGAAGACTTTTCAGTCTAAGTCAGATAACACATTTCAGCTGTCTTAAGTTCCAAGAAAAACATGAGAATTTCTCATTTAAATGTTCTGCTATAATTAGAGTGTTCCCCATTGCCCATTTCTCCCAGTTTGTCCTAGGTTTAATTATTGCACAGAGAACCTATCAAAACTTCCCTCTATTCAAACCGAATACTGCATAGTTTCTGACAAATAGGATGAGGTGGGGAAAAACAATATGATCTCTATTCCAACTACAACCTAGGGACTCTGTGTTGGGTGCTCTGTCTCTTATGCTCAGCCTGCATACCATGAGACTTGATGCTTTGTTGGGAATCAATGCAACTCATTAATGGTTCATGTGGTGTCTCTAGCATGACACATAGTGTCATCTATGACAATCTCTAGAAAATAGTGCCTAGGTATGAGAATATTGGGCTGTGACACTGAGTTTAGGAGACCTGGGTCAACAGATAGTCATTGTTACTCCTTTCTCTATTCAAAATTCAAATAGACCCCTTTTTCCTTTTTCAAGTGACTGATGTTGGGTGATCAATTTGGTTAAACCAGTGAGTGGAGTGGGAAGAACTAAATAAATTCTCTGAAATAACTTAAGCTAGTACTATCATACATATTATATCAGTAAGAACTTTTCCAAAAAAAAAAAAAAAAAGAATCTCCATCACGTAATAGATGGCATGCTTAAGAGAGGTGATTGAAAGGTGCTTAATGAAAGGGCAGTTTACAAAGATGTGGATGGTATTACCAGAAAACAAAAAGTGATGGTGAAGCACCCAGAAATAATCAGAGTCATTATTCCTTTTAGGCCTAAGGGGTAAGGGGAAAAGGGATTGCCAGGGCCCAGGGAGACGTAACTGCTGTAGGAGACAGCCACCTACCTGGTAGCCACGGAGGAGCATAGTCAGTGTCAACCTGAACCCAACAGGAAGCAGCTAGTAGGATTCAGTACAGGCAGACCTCATTTTATTGTGGTTTGCTTTATTGTGCTGCCCAGATAACTGTGTTTTTACAAATTGAAGATTTGTGGTAACCCTGTGTCTAAGAAGTCTATTGGCACTGTTTCTCCAGCATTTGCTCACTTCATGTCTCTGTGTCACATTTTGGTAATTATGACAATATTTCAAACTTTTTCTTTATTATATATATTATAGTGATTTGTGATCAGTGATCTTTGATGATACTATTATAATTATTTTGGGGCCTGGTACCACTAACCAGGCCCATGTAAGAAAGCGAACTTAATTGTTGAAATGACAGCAAAGGATTTAGAATATTACATAAACTTAGCTGATAAAGCAGCGACAGGGTTTGAGAGGGTTGACTTCAATTTTGAAAGACATTCTACTGTGGGTAAAATGCTATCAAACAGCCTTCCATGACACAGAGAAATCATTCATGAGTCAATCAATGTGGCAAACTTCATTTTTGTCTTCTTTTAAGAAATTGCCACACCTACCACAGGCTTCAGAAACAACCACCCTGATCAGTCAGTGGCCATCAACACTGAGGCAACACCGTCCACCAGCAAAAAGATTATAACTTGCTGAAGGCTTAGATGAGGGTTAGCATTTTTTAGCATTAAAGTATTTTTTAATTAAAGTATATACCTTTTTTTAGATATAGTGTTATTACACACTTAATAGACTACAATATAGTGTAAACATAACTTTTATATACACTGGGAAACCAAAAAATTTGTGTGACTCACTTTATTGCGATATTTGCTTTATTGTGGTTGTCTGGAACAAAACCCACAATATCTCCAACGTATACCTATACCCAAACCTCTTTCCCTCCACACTGCAGTGCCAACTGGTGTCTCTCGTTGGCCAAAACCAACCTAAAAGCAGAGGGCAAGGATGTAACTTATAAAGTTCAGGCTCATGGGGTAGAGTCCAGACTGAAGAAACATAGAGAGTGAATCTGACAAAAATGAGGTCAATTTTATCAAGAAAACAAAATATTAAATATATATATATATATATATATATATCAAGTAACAGAGCTTCAATATACAGAAAGAGAAAAATACTATCACTTATAGAGGAAATATTCAAGTCAGTAATTACAGAGATCTCAGCACTCCTGTCTCTGTAATTGGTGGAACAAGTAGACAGAAAATTACTGTAGATGACAAGACTTGAACAGCACTACCAACTTGACCTAACTGACATTTATAGGTGACTCAACCCAGCAATATCAGAATATACTCTTGACACATAGAACATTCACTAAGATAGACCATATTTTGATCCATGAAATAAATTTCATCAACTTAAAAAAAATCATACAAAGGATATTGTCTGATGACAATGGAGTTAACCTAGATATAAATAACAGAATGATATCTGAAAAAAATCTCTAAGTATTTGGAAATTAAGTGACATACTTGTAACTAACCCATGGATTAAAGACAAAATCACTAGGAAAATTAGAAAATATATTGAATTAAATGAAAATAAAAACACAAAGTTTATAACATTAACTGCTCACATTAGAGAAGAGGAAAGAGCTCAATTCAATAATTTAAACTTCTAAAGAAACTAAAAAAAAGTGAAATAAAATGAAAGCAAGTGAATGAAGGAAATAATAAAGAGTAGAAATAAATGAAATGAAATGAAACAAAAGAAGAATAGAGAAAATAAATGAAACCAAAAGTTGATTCTTTGGAAAGATCAGTATACTGATAAACCCTTTAGCCAGACTGATCAAGAAAAAAAGAGAGAAGACACAAATTCCCCATATCAGGATATAAGAGATGTCATCACTACCAAGTCTACAGGTATTAAAAGGATAGGGGTATTAAGAACATCTTTATGCAATAAACATAAATGAAATGGACATTTTCCTTGAAAAACACCAACTTCAAAGCTCACAAAAGAAGAAAAAGATAACGACTATCTCTGTATTCATCTTAGTAATTTTAATACTTAAGCTCACACACACATCACACACTTCTTACAAGAAAACTTAAGGACCAGATACTTTTACTATTGAATTCTCCCAAATATTTAAGGAAGGAATAGTACCAATTCTATACTAACTCTTTCAGAAATAAGAAGGGGATGGAATACTTCAAAACTCATTTAATGTGGCCAGCATTACACTTACATAAAAACTTGACAAAAACAAGAAAAAGGAATACAATTCAATCACACAAACAGAGGCAGAAATTTTACCAAGTAAAATCTAGCAATATGTAAAAAGGATGACATATACTCCTGGGTGCCCACTCTTGCCACTATTATTCAACATAGTTTTGGAAGTCCTAGCACAGCAATCAGAGAAGAAAAAGAAATAAAAATAATCCAAATTGGCAAAGAAGTAAAACTGTCACTGTTTGCAGATGACATGATACTATACATAAAAAATCCTAAAGATGCCAGCAGAAAACTACTAGAACTAATCAATGAATTAAGTAAAGTCACATGATACAAAATTAATACACAGAAATCTCTTGCATTCCTATACACTGATGATGAAAAATCTGAAAGAGAAATTAAGGAAACACTCCCATTTACCACTGCAACAAAAAGAATAAAATACCTAGGGATAAACCTACCTAAGGAGGCAAAAGGCCTGTACGCAGAAAACTACAAGATACAGATGAAAAAAAATCAAAGATGACACAAACAGATGGAGAGGTACACCATGTTCTTGGACTGGAAGAGTCAATATTGTGAAAATGACTATACTACCCAAAACAATCTACAGATTTAATGCAATCCCTATCAAATTAGCAATGGCATTTTTCACAGAACTAGAACAAAAAATTTTACAATTTGTATGGAATAGCAAAAGTAATCTTGAGAAACAAAAATAGACCTGGAGGAATCAGGCTCCCTGACCTCCCTGACTATACTACAAAGCTGTAGTAGTCAAGACAGTATGGTACTGGCACAAAAACAGAAATATAGGTCAATGAAACAGGATAGAAAGCCCAGAGATAAACCCATGCACCTATGGTTACTTAAACTATGACAGAGGAGGCCAGAATATACAATGGAGCAAAGATACTGAAGAGCAAAGCCTCTTCAGTAAGTGGTGCTGGGAAAACTGGACAACTACATATAAAAGAGTGATATTAGAACACTCCTTAACACCATACACAAAAAATAAACTCAAAATGGATTAAAGACCTAAATGTAAGGCCAGATACTATAAATCTCTTAAGAGAAAAACATAGGCAGAACACTCTTTGAAATCTCAGCAAGATTTCTTTTGCCCCACCTCTTAGAGTAATGAGAATAAAAACAAAAATAAACAAATGGGACCTAATTAAACTTAAAAGCTTTTGCACAGCAAAGGAAACCATAAACAAGATGAAAACATAGCCCTCAGAATGGGAGAAAATATTTGCAAATGAAGCAGCTGACAAAGGATTAATCTCCAAAATACACAAACAGTTCATGAAGCTCAGTATCAAAAACACAAACAGCCCAATCCAAAAATGGACAGAAGACCTAAGTAGACATTTCTCCCAAGAAGACATACAGATGGCAAACAAACACATGAAAAGATGCTAAACATCCCTAATTATTAGAGAAATGCAAATCAAAACTACAATGAGGTATCACCTCACACCAGTCAGAATGGCCATCATCAAAAAAATCTGCGTACAATAAATGCTGGAGAGGATGTGGAGAAAAGGGAACCCTCATTTATTGTTGGTGGGAATGTAAATTGATATAGCCACTGTGGAGAATAGTATGGAGAGTCCTTAAAAAACTAAAAATAGAACTACCATATGACTCAGCAATCCCACTACGGGGCATATACCCAGAGAAAGCCATAATTAAAAAAGACACATGCACCCCATTGTTCATTGCAGCACTATTTACAATAGCCAGGACATGGAAGCAACCTAAATGCCCATCAACAGACAAATGGATAAAGAAGTTGTGGTACATATATACAATGGAATATTACTCAGCCATAAAAAGGAATGAAATTGGATCATTTGTAGAGACATGGATGGACCTAGAGACTGTCATACAGACTGAAGTAAGTTGGAAAGAGAAAAACAAATATCATATGTTAATGCGTATATACTGAAAAAATTGGCATAGACGATCTTAATAAATTATTATTAAAAAATTGGCATAGACGATCCTATTTACAAAGCAGAAATAGACATAGAGAACAAACATATGGCTACCAAGAGGGGGAGAGGGGAGGGTGAATTGGGCGATTGGGATTGACATATATACACTATTGATACTATGTATAAAATAGATAACTAATGAGAACCTACTGTATAGCACAGGGAACTCAGTGTTCTGTGGTGACCTAAATGAGAAGGAAATCCAAAAAACTGGGACTATTTGTATACATATAGGTGATTCACTTTGCTCTACAGTATAACTTAACAGAATATTGTGAAGCAACTATACTCCAGTAAAAAAAAAAAAGGATGACATATGCTAAGAAAATCAGGTTCATTTTGGGAATGCAAGGTTGGTTTGAATTTTAAAACACAATTAGGGTAGTTCATTATATCAAAAGACTGTTAAAAGAAAAATCACATTGTCACCTCAATATGAAGAAAAACATTACTTTAAAAATTCAATATCAATTCATGATAAAATTTCTCAGCAAATTAGTATAATAAAATTTCCCTAACCTGATAAATGGCAACCATGACAAACCAACTATTAACATCATGAAAATGAATGTTTTCTTCCTAAGATTGAGGACTAGACAAGGATGTCTTCTTTCTCTACTTCTATTCAACATTGTACTGGAGGTAACTAACCAATGTAGTAAAGTATGAGAAAGAAATAAAAGTCATATAGATTGGAAATGAAGTAGGAAAACAATCATCATTCTCAGATGACATAATTATGTAGAAAATCCTTATGTAGAAAACATCTAAAAAACAGCTAGTAGAACTAATAATGAATTCAGCAAGGTGGCACAGTGTTCAATGTCACTATACAAAATAAATCGTATTTTTATAAACAAGCAATGAACATTTGGACATTGTTAATGGCATCAAAAATACTTAGAGATAAATTTAACAAAATATGCACAAGATTTTGTATGCTGAGGATTGCAAAATATTGCTGAGAGAAGTTCAAGAATACCCAATTAAATAGGTATAGCATGATAATTAATTGGAACACTCAGTATTATTAAGATTTCTTCTGACATTTATCTACAAATTCAATGGAATGTTAATCAAAATCCCAGGGGGCCTTTCTTTTGTAGAAATTCCCATATGCTTTCAGAAATTGATAGGAAATGAAAAGGACCTAGAATAACCAAAACAATTTTGAATAACAGTACTGGCAGATTCAGAGTATCTGATTTCAGGACTTATTATAAAGCTACAATAATCAAAACAGTGTGGTATTGGTCTAAGGATAGACATGGTCAGTGGGACAGAATAGAATTCAGAAATAGACTCCCATACATATACGGTCAATTTATTTTTGGCAAACATAATTCAATGGTGAAAAAACAGTCTTCAACTATTGGATACTGATACACTAAAAGATGAAGTTTGACCTTTACTTTGCACTATTTACAAATTTTACCTCACTATGGATCACAGACCTAAATCTAAGAGCTAAAATTATAAAACTTTTGGATGTTCAGAGGACTAGGAAACAGGGAAATGTCAGCCAAGAAAGGCAAGAAGTAAGGCCAGTTCTCAGGAGAAAACTCAAGTGTGTGCAGTGTGGTGTGACATCTGTCACAAAAGCCAAGAGATTTTCATAAAAAATGGATAATCTATATCAAATGCTGCTGATAACTGGAAAAATAAGAGAAAACAAGTTAACCATCGAGTTTGGCAAAATGTAGGTTATTACTGATGTTGATAAAAGCCATTTCAGTTGAGTAGTGGTGGAGGGGTTGTTAGATGGGAGTGGGTTGGATAGAAAATGGGAGGTGAGTCAGCAAATATAGAAACTTTACCCAGGAATTTAATTTAAAATAAAGCAGAAAATTAGGGCAGGAGGGAGGTGTGGGGATCCAGAGATGGTGTTTTTGAAGATAGGAAATATTAGAGCATTTGTATGAGGTTATGGCAATTATCAAGTATAAAGGGAAGAGTTGATGATACTGAAGAGAAGACGAATGATTGCAGGACTGCTGGCATTGGGAAGACAAGAGGGAATCGTATTTACCACACAGATGACGTATCGGCCTCTAATAGGATCAAGGACAATTCTTAATTAACAGAAAGAATGGGAGGTATATAGATAAAGATAGCCAAAGATGGTGAAATGGGTGGTTGGAAGTTGAAGTAGATTTTGTTTTAGTAGATTTTGTTTTCATATATATTCTTAATGACATATTGACTTAAGTGAGAAGCAAGAGTGGTTGTTAGAGATTTGAGGAGACAAAAGATGTGTGATGGTCATATTGTTGAGTAAAAAAGTGTATTTAGCAGGGAAGTGTAGGAGGAATGTCTGGGAGTGTTGAGTGACTATTTGAGATTTGTGATTTAAAAAATTGAGTTCAATTAGCATAGTTTTGTGATTTTCATGGTTTTGTGATTTCTAACAAACAATTTCTAACATTCAGGAGGGGGTACATATGATAGAATTTGAATGTTATATTATTAGTAAACCCATTCTGATTTGCCTTTTTCTTTTAAATATTTTAACAAACCATCTATCATCCATTTGATAATCTATTATTATGTTATCAGACTAAAAATGAAGCAATTTAATATGAATGTCATGTTTTTAGTAGGGAAACTTTTCGTAAATTTGACTGAATATAATATATACCAAAGTTAAAGCCCTCAGTTTCAGAAATTTTATCACTGTTTTAATGAATCTTTTTTAAAGTTTAAGAGCTTTCCTTCATAACTTAAATGAAACCAAGGATCACTTTACGTCTTTTATAGTAACTGCTCACACACCTAGAATTGGATTCAGTATTTTAGTAAAATCTGACCAATGATAAATCCAATTTTAATGATCTTATACAACTTGTCATTATGGAGGATACAGTGAGATAGCTAAACTCAGTTATGGCTTTTAATCCTAATATTGAAAATATTAGAGTATCTCTATGAGCAATCTTTTGTAAGTGTGTATACAACACACCTTCAGTTGACTTTCTGTCAACCTACAGTATTTTATTACACTAATTTTGTGCAACAAATAATGAACTCCTAATGTTCCAAGTGCTTCTGGAATAGATATCATGATTTAAACTACTTCAGTAGTGATGGGGAGGTTTAGTTAGTTGAGAAGGAGCAACTTTCCTATATAGTAAAAGGAATTTTCAAGCAGCTGTTCAGAGCATTGGGTCATTTATAATGTCATACATCATATAGAACCTTAAACAACTAGACCAAAGAAAATTTCATTATTGATCCTCATTCATTTTTCTGTATGTGTAGCATCTTCCCATCTTGCATGTGTTCTCATTCCATTTCGTTTTACCTCCAGGAGCTTGATTCATCAATCACCCCTCTTCTTTTTACCTTCAACCTCTTTCTCTCCCCTGTCTTCTTTCCCTAACCCTACTGTGCTAGGCATGTCTTCCAGTCTCTGTCACCTTGCATTCATGCCTTTGTGTAATCTCCCCTTGAGTGTGGGCTAAACCTAATTAATGACTTGTGCCTAATGAATAGAATAAAGCAAAAAGTGATGACTTGTCACTTCCATGATTAGGTTACAAAGGCTGTGAGTTCCATCTTGCTAGCACTGTCTCTCACAGGCACTTCTTCTTTCTTGCCTTCTCAACTTGTTCACTTTGATGAAGTAGACTGCCATGTCAGAAAAGACCACATGACAAAAACTGAGAGCAGACTCTGGCCAACAGCTAAGGAGGAACTGTGGCCCTCAGTCCAACAGTCCACAAGGAACTGAATCCTGCTGACAACTATGTGAGTGAGCTTAGGAAGTAGATTCTTCCCCCACTGAGCCTTGAAAATGACAAGGCCTTGGCAGGTGTATAGAATTTAAACCAGTCTAAAAAGGGGTCTGACCTTTGCTTTTAGCTTCTGGGAAGTAATCTCTAAGTAATCTTTGTAATGTTATGTCTGATAAGAGTGTCTTTTTTGCCTGAGGGCCTTGGGTCATACTGGACAGTCTGCCAATATGGTTTGGGGGGCTGGCCATGCCCCAAAGACCAACATTATAACTTGGGGTGGGCCTTTGGGTCATAGGATATCAGTCAACCTGGAGACTGAGATCAACCCTGTGGGTAACCACTAGATCATGCTTACATAATGGAGTCCCAGTAAAAACTCTGAACACAAGCTTGGTCAAGTTTCCCTGGTTGTCGGTACCATGCATATTGTCACCCATTGATGCTGGGAAAGTAACGTGTCCTGGCTTCTCTCTGGGAAAAGACAATGGAAGCTCCACATTTGGTACCTTCTCAGACTCTACCCTTAACGTTTCTTCCTTGGCTAATTTGAGTCTGTATCCTTTCCCTGTAATAAACCATAATTGTGAATATAGTAATTTTCAATGAGTTCTATGAATTTTTCTAGCAAATTATCAAAACTGAGTGTGTTTTTGTGAAACCCTGAACCTGCAATTGGTGTCAGAAGTGAGGGCAGCTTTGTGTAGATTGTCTGTCCCCTAACTTCAAAGTTGTCTGAACTCTTGTAGCAGCATTGCTGTGAGTTCACCACCAGCTGTGGCTGGCACCTTGATTGCAGCCTCTGAAAGACCCTGAAGCAGACCCAGCTAAGCCAGATTCAGATTCTTGAACTACAGTAACTATGAGATAATAGAATTTGTTGTTTCAAGCCACTAAGTTTTGGTATAATGTATTACATAGCAATAGATAACTACTATAACTACTAACATGAAAGAAAGGAAGAAGGAAGGAAGGAAGGAAAGAAAGAAGGAAGGAAGGAGGGAGGGAGGGAGGGAAGGAGGGAGGGAGAGAAGGAGGAAGGAAGGGAAGGAAAGAAGCCCCACAAACCATACTTGTGAATATCTAAATAGTCACATTGATTCTGAGTCCAACTAAGTGGTGCTAAGCTCCCTTCAGGTCTCACTCTATTTTTTTTCCAGACTTAGCTATTCACAGACACAGTTTCAATTACTAATTTCTATACAGATTAATTTAACATTTATCTCTCTATTCAAAATCTGCCTCTGAGTTGCAGACCTGTAAATATGCTACCTATTTAATATCTCTGCATGAATATCTAAAAAACCCCTCAAATTTGATGTCTGATAATGAATGCATCTTTCTTTCTCCCAAGCCAGATCCTCTTACAGAAAGTTCTATCTTTATGAATGGCATCACAGTACATTTCCAGTAGAGAAAGTCTGAAGCCTTACTAGTAGTCTACCTTGACAACCTTGTCTAACATCATCCCCCTACTCATTCCAACACCAAGTGTTTCCAATTTTACTTACCTACCTCAGAATCCATCCACTTACCTCCATATCCATCACTACCATTCAAACCAGTTATGCGTAGCTATGAATACTCTTACCAAGAATTACAATAACTTCGTAACTTGTTAACCAGCATTCACCCTGCATGTGATCTCCTCTCCCCTTGTCTTCTCTACACTTCACCCAAAGTGATTTTTTCCAAAATGTTAATGTAACACCAACTTCTACCCTATTTTTAAAATAACTGCTCTTAAAGGTTCAGAAAAAAATTAATAAGATCTATAAGACACTGAATGTTTGACTCTTAACTACTCTGCCCTAGCCAAACCCACTCTTGTCTGCTCCAGCCTCACTGGTCTCCTTTAAGTTCCTCCTACCTTCCCACAAGGCCTGTGTACATGTTGTTTTCTCTGCCTTCAATGTGCTTCCTTCCCTTTCTTAGCACTACTGCACATCCTTCAGGTCTCTACTCACACATCACCTCCTCAGAGAAGTCTTCCATGACCTTCCTAATTATGCCAACTCTCTCTATTATAGGTACCCATGTAGCTCACCACAGGTGCAACTTTATATTAACATATGTAATTATTTGGTAATATTTATATCCTGTTCTACACTGTAAGCTTAAAGAGAAGAGGAACCATGTCTGCTTTTACTTAACATTATACCTTCAAAACTGCATCTTGAGGATGTTCAATAAATGTATATTAAATGAACGAATGTATATTAACTGAGTGAATGTATTGTTGAATTGGTTTTTAGGTATGGTAGAAAGACCCAAGATGATTCTATAGATAGATCTGATTTCAAAGCCTGTTTCATTTTCAGTTAGTACCTTATACGCTTGTTGTGGCAATTACATTAAAAATGTAACTAAAGTTTCCAACATAGTACAGCATGAACACTCAGGCCTCCTTTCATGTCTACCTGAGACCTAAGGGCTGGTATAAGACAGAAGGTGGCATTGAAGCATGTGGTGATCTGGAGGTTGTAAACCCTGGTCAAAGATGTATAAACACACTAGTAAAAACATATGCGAGTCAAGAAAAACACATTTCTAGGCCAAGTTGGGCTTCTGGCTGCCAGTTTGCAATCCCTGAATCTAGTCTATATCACAGTATCACTGTGTGAATGAGGGTAGTTTGGAAAGCACTTATTTTAAACTGTTTTGTGCCCTTTGCCTCCTGCTTCTTAACATATCTAAATGGTTGTATATAGAGTTAGAAAGCGGATAGGGAATAGGACACCTTAATTGCCAATCCCTCTAAGACAACAGGAAATGAAGGAGGGGTGATTCTCCAAAGCAAAAGCGGAGTGTTGTTACCAAAGGAAGGAAGATAAAATGCTGTACAGGCAAAGCAGCAGATGCCTAACGCTCCTTTCCCCTACTCTGCATGGTGGGATTTGCTTATCTCCCCGTACGCCACTTATATCACTGCTGTGCTGTCACTTCCTACCAAAACATCTCCATGACCAGGAAAAATAAATTATTCTCTTTTACATTTGTATAAGTAATAAGTACTATATCATCACCTTTAGTGTGCTACAGCAAAATAGCTGTGATGTATCTGCCTGTCTCTTAGAGGCAGCTTCCTCCAGGGAGAAAGATTCTACCCCACAGATAGCATACTGCTTCCCGGTCTGCTGCTTTTCTTCAGTTACCCAGTTCACTCTTTTCCTGGTGCCTACACAAGTTACAGATCCTTAGCCCTATTTCTAACTAAGACATTTGTAATTTTTTGTTTAGCTCAGGATATTTTCTATGATCTGCCTTACAAATTCCTCAAATCTGGTCTTCTGGCACCCCACTTCTCTGTTCAAAGACTATACCGAGGATTCTATTCTTTCCTAAACATCCCTCAAGGTTCTAGTCTTTTTCTAAACATCCACAGGTTAGATTTTCATGTCATACAAGTAGAATATGTAACTTTTACACATAGAATAAATACACAAAATAATGTATTTCATATACACAGAGTAACTGTGCCATATCTGTCTCCTCACTAGACTATAAGCTTGAAATTATGTCCTCAGCACCTAGGATAGCACATGCATATAGTAGGCCCTTAAAAATAGTAGGCCCTTTTGACTAAATGAATGAAATGTTGCCTCTTGTGTTTAACTATCAATATTCATCTTTTTATAAAAAAATCTTTCTTATTTTATTGAGGTATAATTGACATGTAACGTTATATTAGTTTCGGGTGTACAACATAATGATTTTTTATTTGTTTGTTTTTGGCCGCACGGCATGCAGGATCTTAGTTCCCTGACCAGGGATTGAACCCACTCCCCCTGCATTGGAAGCATGGAGTCTTAACCACTGGAACTCCAGGGAAGTCCCAAATCTTTTTGAAAGTTGTTGTAATTATACTTTCTTAGTCTTGCAGTTTGAGCTGAGGCACCAACCTGAGAAAAATAACTATAACCCAATATTCTAACTGAGGTGCTAGATCATTATTACAAAGTAGGTAGCCAAAATTTGCTTTTATCAGCATTAGCTGATCATCCACCTTTAGTCTATATATAAAAAAGAATTCACTAGGGACTAGAGTTTTAAGAGTGAGGACTTCTTTAGAGACTAAGTGTGGAAGTGTTTTCCCCCTCTTTCCTCAAGCCAAGCGAGGAGAACTTCAGGAACCACTTAGAGAGGCTGGCCTCTATCCCCTGGCATTTGGGGGCACACAGATCTCTGTCTCAATGCTGACAGATCTGAAAGCAGAAGATTGGCTGGTGTGGCTCATGGTGGCAGGGCCAGGAGAGAGTGCTGTGGAGGGAGTGAGCTGTACTGCCACTGTGGTGAATAAATGGTGTGTGGCTCCTGAGGGAGGGAGCCAGACCTGAGGTGTCTTGGGAGGAAGATTGTGAAGAGGACTGCCTGAAGCGCTCAGGTGACACCAAGAGGCTAGATTCTTTTCCCATACAAGTTATTACAGAATATTGAGTAGAGTTCCCTGTGCTATACAGTAGGCCTTTGTTGATTATCTATTTTATATATAGTAGTGTATGTATGGATATATGTATATGTAAATATAACTGAATCACTTTGCTGTATGCCTGAAACTAACACAACACTGTAAATCAACTATACTCCAATATAAAATAAAAAATTAGGGCTACCTTGGTGGCTCAGTAGTTGGGAGTCCGCCTGCCGATGCAGGGGACACGGGTTCGTGCCCCGGTCCGGGAAGATCCCATGTGCCGCGGAGTGGCTGGGCCCGTGAGCCATGGCCGCTGAGCCTGCGCGTCCAGAGCCTGTGTTCCGCAACGGGAGAGGCCACAACAGTGAGAGGCCCGCGTACCGTAAAAAAAAAAAAAAAAAAAATTAAATTAAATAAAAAGAGGCTGGGGAGGGCACAGAAAGTCAGGCTCTGCGGGGCAGTCATTCGCAGTTGTCAAGGGGATGTGCAAATCTCTTCCTTGCTTAAAATCTTTCAGTGGTCTCCTACTGTTCTTAGAGTGAAATCTAACTCCTCCTATTTGTGATTTGACCCCTTCCTATGTCCACCCTCCACCTCTTTCACAAGTCATCAGCCATACTGGCCTTCTCTCAGTTCCTCTCACACACTGTATTCTTTCCTGTCTCAAAATGTTTGTGCAAGTTGTGCTTTATGCCAGCACTGATTTTTTTCTCTTGCTTTTTCTAAGCCTGGCTTCGTTTGTCCTTGAGATCCTGACTAAAACCTCTCTTCCACATAGAGGCTTCTGTTGAACCCTCAATTTAACATAAATGTCTGTAATAGTTTGAGTTGGGCAAAGCTGCAAATGACATAAAACTCAGAATAACTATATCTTAACAAGAAAAAGCATCTCCTTTTCCCATGAAAGTCATGGAATCAGTCTAGACCTGGTAGTTTTTGTGGTTTCAGGATTCCAGGATCCTTATATCTTATGTCTCCACAATGTGTGGCCTCAATTTTAAGTTCACTTCATGGTCCATAAGGGCTGCTCCTGTTGTAGCCAGCACATGTACATTCTAGCTGGCAGGAAGGAGAAAAAGGGGGAAGGGCATGTATCCTTTTAAGCTCAATTCTAGAAGCTGCTCATACTACATTCACTTACACATATTGCATCATAGAGCATACTTGGAAACAGTTAACACCCACCTAGGCATTTCACCCAGTTTCTGACCCACTTCAGTACTTCCTTGTTCTTAGCTTAGCTCTGTCACATCCAGCTGAAAGTTAGGCAAGCTGGGAAAGACAGTCTTTATCCTGTCACTAAAATTAGGGGACAGGTTAAAATAAATAAGATGGACAACTGGCAGTTGCCCCCACAGACACCCATCAGTTTTATTTTCTCACAACACTAAGTTATAGAGGCTAAAACTCTTCTCCTTCATAGAAGTCTTCTTTGATCACTCAATCTAAAGTAAATTTCTATAATATTTTGGGTTGGGTTCAGCCACAAGTAACAGAAAATTCAGCAAGAAAGTGACTTCACAGGAAAAAGGTTTCATTATCTTTCACATGAGAGTCATATAATCATTCTAGGGCTTGTGTGGTACTCTGTGGTATCAAGAAAGGGAATGAGTTAAATTTCATATCATTCAATTATATTAGTTATATTAGCACACTATAGCCCATGGGCCAAATTTGGCCTGCCACCGGTTTTTGTAAATAAAATTTTATTGAAACTCAACCTCGCCCATTAGTTGACATATTGTCTATGGTTCCTTTCTCACTACAACTGCAGCGTTGAGGGTTGCAACTAAGAGTGTATGGTCCCCAAAGCCGAAACTGTTTACTGTCTGGCTCTTTATAGAAAATAATTGCCAACCCCTGAGTTACATTAATAAGTTTGTTGAATAACATCTATTTAGAGGCATGAAGTTCCTTGGAGTTTTAAGAGTGTCCCTCTGAAAGCCAACAGTTATAAGTAAAAGTGTTTTAAATATGTTCCTTACAACATACTTTTCTCCCCCAGTATTTTCTTTAATTTTCTGTTTTTTATGGGAGGTGAGTAAGATGAAGACTTTTTGGTTTTTTTCATTTGGAATCGTTTTCTGGCTAATCCTCATGATGCTACCAGAGCAGGAAGGTACTTTAGAAGTCACTATGTGGGACACAAGATTCCCCTTCCAGCTCCTGAAGTGCTGCTGTAAGCCCTTGCCTGTCAGCCCTTTTCAGAATTGCTTTCAGTAAAGAGAGCTTGCTTGCCCAAATTGGGGCATCTGGCATCCAATGACAATGGCATGAAAGTATAAATGCCCAACCCTTCCTCCCCCTACCCTAAGTTGGGATAACTATGAAGGGTTATCCCAGCTTCAGAGCTCCCATCATTTAGCTGAGGCCTCATTGAGATTACATTGTAGCCCATTATCTCCCTCTGTCCAGTCCTACTTTCATTCCCTGTCTTTCACAGAAGAACCAACTCTTGGTTGTTCCCAAGAGTATTCCTCAATAAACTTCTTGCCTATTAAGCTCTACCTCAGATTCTTCACACCAACAAAAATCACCTAACCTAATTTCCTGATTCTAGGAAGCTGAATCTTACGGATTTCACAAGGCACAGATTTGGGAAGGGGAAGAGCCAGAAGTTTTGGCTCCAAAGGTCAGTTCCCTTTCTACAGTAATATAACTATAAGGGAGCTCTCATTACTGTCTAATCACTTGGGCTTCTGTAAGAAGCAAAGACTTAAAGAATCAATGAAGTACTATAGCCTCCTCTTGATATTTTGATATAATGTCAAGAGTCTTTGTCAATTTAGCTTCATTGGGATTTGTTCACCACATTATGGGATGAGGTGGAATGGAAATCATTGTTTAAAGGAGAGTTCATGGGTCAGCATACCTAAATTTGAATGCTACATTCTGTATTTTCTAGTTGTGTGATCTTGGATAAATTTCTTAAACTCTCTGAGTGTCAGGTTTATTACCTGAGAACTGGAGGATAATACTTATTAAGAGGCATAGGGAACCTTCTTCTATTCCATTACTTTAGTTTATCCAACATGTAACACCCATCCTATTTCATTTCATTCTATTCCAGAAGGAGCTACTGAAAATTCTAAGACATTTCTATCACTATGATAGTTAAAGAAGCATAAGAATTCATGATTCCTGCCCTCAAGAAGTCTCTAATTCTATTAGAGAGACAAAACTTAAAAAATATAAAATAATTAGAGAAATATATAAGGCCAAGTCAGAATGATATAGAATGGGCAGTATGTTAAGAAAATGAGGACAAATATAGATTTAATGTAGGCAAAATTTTATATGTTATCAGCTTATAATTGTTTTCTGAAGGTCAAAGGAAGCTGAGTTACCATTTTTCAAATTGAAAGAATGGAAAGAACTTTTCCATTTCATTCTCTACAATTGAAAGTATAAGAAAAGTCATAAGTGAAATATTAAAATTTTTTAATTTAAACTTTAATATAGTAAAATTCATTCTTTGTTGTCCAATTCTATGAGTTTTGAAAAATTCAGAGTTGTATAAGCACCATCAAAATTAGTACACATACAGTTTCATTACTCCCCCCCAAAATTTCCTCATGTAAGCACTTCAGTCAAACCTCCTCTCCTCCTTCAACTCCTGACAACCACTAATCTATTCTCTGTTCCTGTATTTTTGCTGTTTCCAGAATGTCATATAAATTATATTCTATAGTATCCAGCCTTTTGATATGGCTCCTTTTACTTGGCATAATGTATTTTGGGTTCATCCATGTTGTATGTATCAATAGTTTGTTTCTTTTGGAGTTATTTCCACTTTTTGAGTATTATCAATATCGCTGTTATGAACATTTGTATACAAGTTTTTTATGTGGACATATGCCTTCATTTCTCCTGAGTAAATATGGCATAAAAATAGAATTGCTGGGTCTTAAGGTAAATTTATGGATAACATTTTAAGAAACTGAAAAACAGTTTTCCAAAATGGCTGCACTGCTTTATATTTCCACCATCAACATATAAAGATTCCATTTTCTCAATATCCTTGTCAAGATCTGTTATTGTCATCTTTTTCTGGTAGCTATTCTTGTGGTTATTAAGTAGTTTTAATTTGCATTTCTCCAATGACTAATGACTTGGGATATCTTTTCATGTCTCTGTTGGCCATTCATACATGTTCTTCGGTGAAATGTTTTATCTTATATATGATTTGTAATTATGTTCTCCCAGTGTGTGGCTTGCCTCTGTTGTTTTTCTTTTTTCAGTTTTATTACTTTCTGTTTTATCTTTATTGTTTATTTACTTCTCTGCTTTGATTGTAACTAACTATTTTTTTCTAGTTTTTTAAGATGGAAGCTTAGTTATTGATTGAGACTTTCTTCTTTTCTAATAAAAGCATTTAGTGCTATTAATTTCCCTCTAAGCAATGCTTTAGCTTCATTCCACATATTTTGATATGTGATGTTTTCATTTTCACTTAGTTAAAAATATTTTCCAGTTTCTCTTGAAACTTTCTCTCTGACCTATGGGTTATTTAGTAGTGTGTTGCATGATTTTCAAATACTTGGGACTTGGCCAGGCATCTTTCTCTTATTAATTTCTTGTTTAATTTCATTGTGGTCAGATAACATACTATGTAAGACTTCAGTCCTTTTATATTTGTTAATGTTTGTTTTATTGCCCAAAATATGACCCATCTTGGTGAATGTGACATGTACATTTGAAACTTTTATGTATTCTGCTATTGTTGGGTAGAATGGTCTATAAAAGTCAATTAGGTCAAGTGGATGATAAGGTTGATCTGGTTTTCTATATTCTTGCTGATATTCTACTTGTTTAACTGATTACTGAAAGAGGAGTGTTGAAATGTCCAAGTATAACTGAGAATTTATCTATTTCTCCTCTCATTTGTATCAGTTTTTCCTTCATGTGTTTTAAAATTGTTGTTAGGTTCATATACATTTAGGGTTCCTATGTCTTCTTAGTGATTTGACACTTTTATCATGATATAATATCCCTCTTTATTCCTGATAGCTTTCTTCATTTCAAAGTCTATTTTGTCTGATACTAGTATGGCCACTGCAGCTTTCCTTTCACTAGTATTTGCATGGTATATCTTTTACAATGATTTTGCTTTTAATATATATCATTATATTAAAAGTGGGTTTCTTACAAAAAGTTTACAAACAATATGTAGTTGGATTTTGTTTTCCATCCAGCCTGACAGTCTGTATTTTACTCGGTGTGTTTAGATCATTTTCATTTAATGTGATACGGTCGTATTTATTTTTAAATTATTTTTCTGTTTGCCCCTTCTGGGTTTTTGTTGTTGTTGTTTGCATGTTTACTCTTTCTTATAGTCTTTTGAATTATATTTTAAATACTGTATTTTATATATTTTGACTATATTTTAATATTCTACTTTAATTTATCTATTAGCTTTTTGACTGTATCTCTTTGTAGCATATTTATAGTAATTTCTCTAGGGATCACAGTGTACACACTTAATCTTTCAGAATATAACTGGAGTTAATATTTATGACTTCAAGTAAAATGTAAAAAAGCCTTACCACCATACAGGTTTCTTTACCCTCTCCTTTTTATGTTATAGTTGTCATTTGTATTATACTACATATATTGAAAAATTATCCAGACAGTGTTACGATTTTTTATTTCATGAGTCATAAATACTTTTTAAAACTTAAGGTATGTTAAATTCTCTATTATTTTTACCCAGACATTTGTCATTTATATTGCTCTTCCTCCATTTCTAAAGTTCCAAATTTCCCTCTGGTATCATTTACCTGCAGCCTGAAGAAGTAACTTTCTTTAGCATTTTTTTTAGAGTAAGTCTGTTGGCAATAAATGCTTAGTTTTCCTTCATCTTTTATCTTAAATGTCTTTATTCATCTTCATTCCTGAAGGATATTTTCAGAAGATATATTATCCTGGTTTGACAGTTCTTTCCTTTCAGTATTCTGCAGTCTTTTGGCCCCTGTTTTTTCTGATAAAAAATCCACAGTCATTTGAATAATTGTTCCCTTATATATAATGTGTCAGTTTTCTCCAGTGGCTTTTAAGGTTTTTTTTCCTCCTTTGGCTTCCAGCAGTTTTATTGTGTCATGTGTGAACATAGTTTCCTTTGAATTTATCCTGTTTGAGGTTCATTGACCTTCTGAATTTTGTAAATTTATGTCTTTCACAAAATTTGGGAGAATTTCATTCATTATTTGTTTAAAAATATATATTTTTTCTGCATTAATCTCTTTCTCTTCTCCTCCAGAAAATCCAATTACATATTAGGTCTTTCAGTATTTTTCTCTTGTTTTTTCAATCCTTTTTCTCTGTTCTTCAGATTTTGCAATTTCTACGGATTAATCTTCAAGTTTACTGATTTTTTTCCCTCTATCATGTCTGTTCTATTGCGCTCATCTTATGAACTTATTTAAAATATGTAATTTTTGACTCCAAACTTTCTATTTGGTTCTTTTTCATTTTCTACTTTTCTGTAGAGACTATCTATCTTTCTGTTCATTTTAAGAGTGTTCACTTTTATGTCTTGTAGGATGGTTACAGTAGCTGCTTTAATGTCTTGCCTGATAATTTAAATAATTTAAATATCTGTCATTCCAGGATTGGCATCTCTTAACTGTATTTTCCCATGAAATTTGGTCAGATTTTTGCCAGGTTCTTTACATGTCCAATAATTTTATATTATATCTTCTGCAGTTTTGTTTATGTGAGACTTTGGGAACCTAGTAAAATCCTCCAAATAATTTATTTGCTTGTCTCTTTGTTTGTTTGAGGGTTTTGTTTATTTGTTTGTTTTCGGAAGCAATAGTCCAATTAGGTTCAAGCTGTAAGTTTTGTTTCGCTTTCTGTGGATGAATGTCTTTTCAGTTTTCAAAGCATGTGTTATGCTTTCCATATACCACTCAGGGGTTAGTTTGAGGCTTGGGCAGTAGTTTATACACAGTTCAGTTCTCATAACCTTTGCTTTGCTCCTCTGGTTATGCTTCACATACGCACAACTTAGGGGTGAGCCTAAGACTTCTGTTGATTCATACACAGAGGTAGATGATCTCTTCCAGCTCTCTCTTCACCAGGACTTCCCCACATTCTCTGGCTTTTAAGCTATAAGGACAGTGTTACTTCTAAGAAAGACACTTCACCAACAGCCAATCATACACCTGTTTTCACCTCTGCCTTTTTCTGGTTCATGGGCCAGTTTATCTACCCGGCACCTGACCTTACTAACCCAAGTGACACCCTCAACCTCAAACTTTTTACAGCCTCCCCAAACTCCCATACTGGGTCAGGTATATGTTTTATGATCATAGTATCTTGCAGTTAGCTTTATGAAACTTATAATAGTTTGTATTTCCACATATTTGTTTGTATGATTATTTTATTTATGCTTATTTCTCTGTTAGACTGTGCTAAGAGAATGGACTCTGGAGTCAGACTTGCAAGGTACAAATCCTGGTCACATATACTGGTTGGGAGATCTTAGGCAAGTAACTTAGCTACTCTGAGACACTATTTCCTCATCTGTAAAACTGAGGTTAAAGTAGTATTCACCTCGTATAATTCTGGGAAGCTAATACTACATGTAAAGGTACCTGGCACTCAATAAATCTTAAAGTCATTGTTAACATATTAAAGTAGAAAATACATATTTTAAAATATATATCCACCCTCCACCCCATAATGAATCTCTTTCTTTCCCCATTTACTCTTCTCTCTCTCCACCCCAGTTTGGCCTGACTGTATTATATATTAACCACGTTTCTTTTTTGTTTTGTTTTGTTTTGTTTTTACCTTTTTAAACCTAATTGCAAAACCCATTATCTTATTGAATTTACCAGCGGGTAGTTTTTTTTTTTTTTTTTTAACAGAAATGTTTTAAAATGTTAAAAGAAATCCCACCATTATTTTCTTTCTACAATATTGAAGCTCCTCTTTCATTTTTCTGGAATGGCTACTAAGTAAAAGGCACTGACTGATCTACTGCTCCACAGCAAGCCACCCCTAAATCTAGTGTCTTAAACCAATGATTTATTATGATTTACTATAGTTCCGTGGGTAAATTGGGCTCATCTGAGTAGTTATTGTTTGGTTTCTGTAATACTATTTCAGGCAAATAGAGGCCAGGACTACAGTCATCTATAGGCTTGAATGTGCAGGATGTCAAACGTGGTTTCTTCACTCACATGTATTGGTGCCTCTACTAGAGTGGATGGAACAGCAGTGGGCTGGCTGGACATCTCTGTTTCTCTGTCTCTGTCTCTCACACACACATAATCATTAATTCTCTCTGTCTCTCTCTCCTTAGGCTTCCCCATTGGGTGGCTTGGGCTTTTTACTAGTATGGAGATCTCAGTGCATTCAGACTTCTTACCCAATGGTTGCCTTTCTCAAAACAAATGTTGCAACAGACTCAGGTGGAAACTACAAGGCTTCTTAGAACCTTGCCTCAGAGGTCTCATAGTGTTACTTCTGCTGCACTCTGTCATAGGGCCAGCCCAGATTCAGGTGGAGGGGAACACACATGAATATGAATTCTGAGAGACATGGTTTACTGGGGGTCATCTTTGAGGATGAGCTACCACCATGAGCCTATAAACATACTCAGCAAACCCACAAAGCCCCTTTCTTTCAGAAACTTATAGTATAGTACAGGGCAGAGTTTCTTCACTTTGGTACTATTGACTTTTTAAAAATTAAATACATTTTTTTAGAACAGTTTTAGATTTACAGAAACTTTGCAAAGATAGTGCAGAGTTCCTGTATACTCGCACCCAGTTTCCGCTATTATTAACATTTTACATTAAGGTGGTACCTTTGTTAAAATTAATAAACCCATCAATTGATACATTACTATTAACTAAAGTCCATACTCTATTCAGACTTCTTTAGTTTTAACCTAAAATCCTTTTTCTGTTCAAGGATCCCATCCAGGATACCACCATACATTTAGTGTTCATATCTTTTTAGGCTCCTCTTGGCTGTGACAATTTCTCAGACTTTTCCTGTTTTTGAGGAGTCTTGGTCAGGTGTTTTGTAGAATGTCCCTCTATGGGAATTTGTCTGATTTTTTTTCATAACTAGACTAGGGTTAGGGCACATACATGAACAACGTGACTTACCATTGTTGATGTTAACCTTGACCACCTGGCTGAAGTAGTGTTAGGTCAGATTTCTCCTCTATAAAGTTACTCTCAGTCCCGCCTCCCCACCCACGACTATGGAAGTTATTATGAGAAACCCGCACCTAAGGAGTGGAGAGTCATGTTCCATCTCCTTGAGGAAGGATTTTTTTATTTGGAATTCTTCTGCAAGGAAGATTTCTCTTCTCTTTCACTTAATTAGTTTTCGATAACTTATTTATACCACTATGGACTCATGGATATTTATATTATAGCTTAGGTTATAATCCAATACTATTTTGTGTATTTGTTGCTCAAATAGTTCCAACTTTTGCCCTTGGGAGATCTTTCAGATGGTTCCTGTGTCCCTTTGACATACGCCATCAGCGTTTTGTTTTATAACTTTCGTTGTTTTTTGAGCACTTCTTACTTTCTAGCACTAGAAGATGCTCTAGATCACGTATTTTTCTTGCCCCACATCTAAAATCAGCCTTTTTTCCAAGGACCCCGGTTCCTTTTATTAGAAACCAATATCTGGGTGCTAGTTGTGTTCATTGCTACATTGTTAACGTTTTGGGCCTGATAATTCTTTGTTGTTGGGACCTGTTCTGTGTATTGTAGATTGTTTAACAGCATCCCTGGCCTCTGCCTATTAGATGCCCATGGCAACCCTTCTTCTTCAGTTGTGAAAATCAATAACGTCTCCAGACATTGTCAAATATCCCCTAAGGGGACAAAATGGCCCCTGGTTGAGACCCACTGGTAAAGAGACAGACCTGCTGAAAATGACAAGGATATAATATAATGGAGAACAGTGGGAGAATTGCAGAAGAATCCTCTGAGCCTGTTTGTAGATATTGGGGAAGGATTCACAGAGGAGGTGACATCTGAACTGAAAATTGATTTGATATTTTGAGCCATTATCATGAGCCAGACAAAAGGTGATGTTTTTTTTTTGTTGTTGTTATCTCTTATCCCAAACTTAAAAAGCAGGTATTTTACAGTTGAAGAAGCAAAAGTTCAAAGGGACAAAGTAATTTTATTTACAGTGCCTGAGCTGGTCTTGTAGGATCCAGTCAGCCATCTGTGTGGAGAGCTTTGAGGGTACTGACAACTCCTCACACTGCTCAAATCTAGACTATCTGAAGCACTCCTTGGTTTATAAAAGTGCACTACCATCTCATTTTTAATTTATTTTTTTTTCCATCGAATTCTGGCTTCTTGAGAGCAGAAACCATGGAGTGTTCATTTACAATATTTGCCACATTGTAGGTGAACTAGTAAATGTTAATCCGTTCCATGAAATTCCCCACTCACAGATTACAGAATTAACTCATGCTTCCTTCTGGTCAAACTGCTATCCAACCAGCACCTCTGGTGGAGGGCTCAGTGCCAAGCATACCAGCCAACCTCCCGTAGTGGTAACTCTGCCTCCTCACTGTTTTACTCCCAGTGTCTCAAAAGGAGTAGTTGGCTTGTGTCAGTGACAACCTCAAACTGATTATAGCCTGTGGCACTTTGCCATAGGTTAGAGCTGCAAAAGGTGTTTTCTAAGGAAGGCAAAAAACATGCTATACCTCTGATATTAAAATGCAGAATGTGCTGCTACTGGTTTCCACATGTAATGCCAATTTCTACTTTTGACAATTCCTTTGTCCCATATGATTCTTCTATCATTTAAGGAAAATTTTTACACAGACCATGAAAGGTGTTTTTTCCTTCCTTTCAAATGCTTTACAGTCTTATCCCAATTTCCTTATTTATTTATTTATTTATTTATTTTTTTGGAGGTGGGGAGGTTTTCTAGTTTATTAAATAAAACAGGGAAAAAAATTCCTTTTGGTTGTTGTTGTTGTTGTTCCTTTTCTTTTTCCTACAACTTCTAGATTTGCTATTTGCAGTTGCTATGAAATTTTAAGTCTATTGAATTAGAAGTTTCTGTCTCTGGTTTCAAGACTCACTTTCCTTCTTCCTTTCCTTTGCTAAAATTCTGGTCTAATTAAAAAAACAGTAGATCATAGTTAAATAAAACTGCACCCAGGATAACCCTAATTTCCATATGCAGATTTATCTGCACTGACAGCTACCCCCCCTTCACACACACTCTCGCTCTCTCTTTCTCCTTTCCCTCCTCTCCATCTCCCTATTGCATTGTGTCTGACTGATTTTCAGAGCACCTTCGCTGTTTCCCTCTTCTCATTCCCTTTCTGTAAAATATCTAGACAGGAAGGAGGTGGCTCAGAAGCTGAACAAACAATCTCATATTCTGCCTGCAATGTCATCGTTTCTTTCCCCCATTTTAGGGGGCTGAAGTTGCCCAGGAAGGGGATGCAGAGGAGCTGAAAGGAAGGGGGGAGCTCTCCAGAGGCAGCTGCGGTCAGGGGCAGGGACTGCTGCCAGATGTGCCTGCCTCTCTGGGCTTTGATGCGAAAGGGGCAGCAGGAGGAAATATTGGGAGACAAAAGCCCCCGTTTAAATGATCATTTTCTTTATTTAACATGGCAGCAGACACTCTCTGCGTAGGATCATCATGCCGAGCATAAACTGGACTTTCCCACTTGCCTGGCAGGAGTGAGACAGATCACTGTGTGCTATATGAGCATCTGAGGTAAGACCCACTCTTACAGATACTTGATTTTTTCCTAATCAGTTAATTTTCTTAAATATATGTTTCAGCCTCAATCATATATAGTACAGTAGGGGCAAATCTGTGTTAATCTGCATCTAAAGACCCAAAAAAAAGCAGAGGTATAATATATTCAACTCAATTTGGGGAGGTTAGTTACTTTGTCAATTCTGTGTGTGCTATTTGTTTTTTTAGAAAAAATATTTGGTTTAAGAATAGACTGGTGTCATCATAATCCACCACTGGTGATAATACTGATGTTCAGACTCTTAAAAAAAAACTTTGCAAAAAGACAGTGAGCTACAGATGCATGTGCTGTATTTTTAGCTCACATACAAATATTAGAACTCTTATTAAAATGATAGGGTTTTTTTTTTAACAGAGAAGGAATGAATGCTGCATAATTAAGTACAGTATTTAATTTGGCTGTTGTGAAGCAAAAGAATAAGGTAATAATTTTTATTGTACTAATCAGTCTCAAGATGTTCTCTGTGTTAATTGGGTTAAAAAAATTGCAGTACTTATTAGAAATTCTAATTTCACAATGCAGCACTGACAATAAGCTCAGCCAGTGAATTATTCACATCTTTAATTTGCTCACTTAATGACAGTGTTCTGTAATCAGAGTGCAGAGACTGCTGCCTATGCATTATGTATGATGCTCAGGACTTAAATGCAGGACATTATGAAGCTCTCAGTGGTTCAGTAATTAGTTTTCCACAAGACAGGATTTAGATATTCACAGATAAAAGTCCACAGTTGGATAATGCTAAGGTTGCAACACAAAATAACAAAGGAAAGGAAGCTCAAAGTTTAGACTGAAACTTTGTCTTTCTGGCCTTGTCCACGGTGGAAACAGAATCAAGCCACCTGAAATAGTTGCCTAGCTCTGATCACATGTTTGAAAACTGTTTTTGAACAAAGTTGTAGCAGGCAAGGCATTTGAACAATTTCAGTGGATCAGAGGGGAAAGATAAAACCTTTTTAATTAGTGTTCACAGAAGCCCTGCAATCTATCCTCTTAATAAGTCTGTAGCATGCATTTTCAATGTGCTTTGTAACTTAGTGCAAATGCAAATCAGGTTACAATAGTGTTTGGCTGTAATTGTGTTTGTAAAAGGGTTACATGCCCAAATGGAGATTGAGCTTGCTCATGGTTTTGTTCCAATTGCTTCTGAGGGGAGGTTTGAAAACCAAATGAGATATTAAGTGAATCTGGGCATGAAAGGAAGTAGATCTGAATTGTCAGTGCAACTCTGGAATTTCTTACACTTGTCAGCTTAGAGTTGTCAGTTTTTCTTTAGTGATTCTGTCATAATTGTTGTCATAAATTATATAACGTTATAGACTATCCAGAACCTTTAAAAATGCTTTAAAAATGTATACTAACTTTGGGAAAACATTTCACAGTATCAGTTCTGAAGTTTAATGACTAAATTGAAATCTTTAACTACAGTGATTGTTTTTTTTTTTTAAGAACATGCTGTGCTGCTTGGGGTATGTTTGAAGACTTAAATATTAATCTTTATTAATAAGATCCCATTGCTTTATCATTTGTCAGTCTAAGATTTGTGCTCATTTCTAAAACCCAAGTGTTAGGACTCAATAAATATTGGTATCCAAAATTGGAATGCACAGTAACACTTTTTAAAAACTTCCTTTTATAGCTTAGAACATTTTTTTAAAGACAGTTGAACTGAGAAATCTGTAGGCAGATGTAGTGTTTAGTGAATGAATGAACTAGTCAAATTAAAAAAAAATTATATTTCACCATAATTTAAAAAATTTTAAAGTCGCACCTCCAAATTTGACTTCTAACTTCTAGAACTGAAAAGTTACTTTAACAAAATAAAAAAGGTTTTCCTGTATGTTTAGGAAACTGTTGCTTTTGTGGTATTTAGAACATCCTTTTTGGGGAAAGGACACTTGTTTGGGAGAGGAATTAGGATATTGGGCAGTTGAGCTGGTGACCTGGCTTTGTCGTGGGTTTGCATACAGAATAATATGTGGCAACCAGATGGTGGTAGTGGTACCGGTAGGTAGCTTAAAGAAATGGCTGGGAGTTAGAAAACTTGGTTCTAGTTCTATTTCTGCCACAAACCAGCTATGTGACTTTGAGCACTTTAAAATCATTTTCCATTTCCTCAACTGTCAGACAGGAATAACAAACTTTTCTAGGCTTTAGAAAAAACAACTGTAGAGTTGTTATGGGGATAAATGAGGTAGAAGGAGTGAAAGTTTTTTGAAAATTTAAAAGCACTAGACAAAAATAAGGAAGTTATTTTAAGGATTAGCCTAAAACTAAATGTGTTTCTTTGAATGTATATTGTTTATTATGGCAGATGCAATACTCTATAATGCAAAAATGTCAAAATGTTGTCAAGTAAATCAATTTAAATTTAATTTAGTGAAAATAAGCCATGAAAAATTTCCATCTTAGGTATTTGGGGGAGAATTAAGAGAGCTTTGAGATCTCATAAACATCATTTTGATGTCACTACTCCAAAAAGGTTAGTGATTCTCTTGCTTTAGACAGTTCTTTCATCCGTCACTTAGGATAACTTACATATTAATACTCTCAGAAATCTTATGCCTGGAATGTCTGTCAGTCACTAAGATTTCAGTCTTTCTTCTTCTTAGTTTATATGAGTCAGATTGAGATCATTTACACCACCAGAATTTTGGATCTATTTTACTCACCAAAAATCAGTATATCAACTGATTAATCAATAATTCATTATCTTATTAATTTTTTTCATCATCTATTGAGCACTTACAGTGCTATCAAAAATAACATGCTCTCTCTCCCTCACTCTTATGAGGCAGTTATGTCTGTATTGCAGATGAGAGACTGAAGCATAATGAAGTTAAGTAACTTGACAATACCACACAGCTTGTGAGTGGTAGAGTTGGAATTGAACCAGCTCCAAGTCCTGAGGTCTCAACCAATAGACTGTATTATCAGTTCCTAAGACCCTGTGCTAATTGCTGAGACAAGGTAATTGAGATTCCTGCCCTCAAACTGCTAACAGTGGTAACACTTGAATTTCTTCTGCATGCTCAGTTGTAGGTCAAGACTTGCTTCTCATAATGTGGTCTACAGACTAGCAGCACTGGCATCATCTGGAACCAGGCTTGGGTGCTTTGTAAATTTTGATGTGGCTTTTATATCATCTGGGGATAAGGAGAAAATGCAGATTCTCACTCAGTAGGTCTGGGATGGGGCCCAAGATACTTTTCTAATGTTTCCAGATGATGCAGTGTTGCTCTTTGGAGAAGCTTCCAGTTGGTGACTTCTAGAATTACTCTCATTTCCCAAAGTTAGGTACCCAGTGTGTCTAAGACAGGCCAGATGTACTGGATTACTTACTGAGTCCTGCTCTTCCTCCATTTCTGATGTTTCTTTGATCCAGATAGAAGAGCTTCCACCTTGGTTTCCTGACTTCAGCCCTCTGCTGCCCTGAGTCTTAGCCCGCATACCTGTGGCCCTGGCTACCTGCTTAGCTCTGGCTTAGACCCTCTCCAATGGGTCTGATCTCACACTCCCAGTTACTAGCATTGACAGTCCTGTATCTGTTGTGGCATCAACCTGGTTGAGGACCTTTATTCCCTTTTCTGCATCAGAATCACCTGTGAAGCTTATTAAACACCTGCAAGCCCTCTCAGCACCACTGGCATAGATTCTGGTTCAGTATACCAGGAGTGAGTCTAAGGACCCTTTTTTTTTTTTCCAATCTTTTACAAACCTTTGTAGTTGATCTGATGGACAGCACATGCTGAAAACACGATCCCTGGGGTCCCTTGCTGTGCCATGACCAGATGGGAATTATTTGGAAAGTGATATTGGTGTAGCTTGGGTTCAAGTTTGCCATGCACTAGGAACATTTTCTCTATGCCTCTATGTTAGCAATGGGAGCACAACATAGGAAGAATTTAAAACTTTGCTGAGCTAGTTTCAGGGAGGCTTTGCTGAATGATTGACATTTGAATTGGCTAGTCATTGAATAAATGTCTTTTTTTTTTCAGGTTAAAGGAATAGCATATGCAAAGACAGAGATAAAAATAAGAAAGGTATCTTCAATACTGAGACATCCATTTTGACAAAAATGTTTGTTCAACACACGTAAGGGAGGATTAGGAGATAAAATTATAAATGTAGGTAGCCTCAGTTTCAGGACCTTATCTGTTAAATCAAAGAGTTTACACTTCATTCTATAGACAGAATTACCTGAGGTTAAGATGGAAAGCAAGGTGATCAGATATGTGTTTTGAAAAGATAATCTTGGCATTGAGGTATATGAATTTAGTGGGGCAAAACTGAAGGGAAAGAGACAAGTTAGGTACGTGTGGTAATAGAGTGTGAGATGGGGAGGGATGTTTTTCTCAGGCCACATGCCTGAGCCCTGAACTGAACTCCTTCTATCTCAGACCCTGATGATGTTTCTTTATCACACTTATATTTTATAGTAATAATCCACATGTTAGATCTTTTAAATGGCATGGCCTTGAGAATTCAGGGAACTCAGTGCTTTTATGAGCCATCACTGGTTCTTCTCTTGATTATTTTACCTTATAATGCTAAGACAGCTAGCTCTAGGGTTCTTCTCTCAGGAGCTGCTTAGAGATTTCAGGTAATTATTTGCTAGCGAAATCTTCTACGTTGGTCTAAGAGAAATTTGAAAACAGTTAATGAGCAGCAATAGGAATGCCAATAGTTGGGAGAATTGTGTCTAGGCCTCTTGAATGTACTGCGATTGCCCAAGCTCTGGAGAAGGACTTTGCATAGTCCATTAACCTCGACCCAGCTTGATTTTTTGTCCTGCATCTGAATTTGTCCTTCTCAGAGTGAATCTCAGATGTGCTTAGGCATTTCACCCATTTTTTTTGACAAAAGTGTTTGTTCAACACACATAAGGGAGGAGTAGGAGATAAAATTCTAAACTTCAGTACTTCCTTGTTCCTAGCTAAATTCTCTTCCTTGACTTTAATCTACATATGCTTATGTGGTAGGCTGAGTAATGGCTCCCCAAAGATAACTGCCATATCCTGTGAATATGTCACCATACATGGCAAAATGGACTAAGCAGATGTGATTAAGAATCTTGAGATGGGGAGATCATCCTGGATTACTGAGTGGGCCAGTGTAATCACAAGGGTCCTTTTAAGAGAGAGGTAGGAAAGTCAGTTAGAGAAAGAGATTGGGAGAGGCTGCCCTGCTGGCCTTGAAGATGGAGGGAGGGACCATGAGCCAAGGAATGCAGACATCCTCAAGAACCTAGAAAAGGCAGGGAGACAAAATTTCCCCTTAGAACTTCCAGAGGGAATCAGCCCTGCCAACACTTTGACTTTAGCCCAGTTGGACAGATTTTGAACTTCTTACCTCTAGAACTGTATGACAATACATTTGTGTTATTTTAAGCCACTAAGTTTCTGGTAATTTGTTATAGCAGCAATAGGAAACTAATAGTTTATTACATACCTTTATCTGACATTTGTTTTGCTGTCCAGTTTGTCCCACCGATAACAATTTTGTTGCTTTATTGTTGTTTTTCCTTGAATATTTCTCTGCTAGTGGGCCAGCACATTTATTTCTTCTGAGCTTCAAATTCCTCGGTAACAAAGGAATTACCTAGAAGGTGAGTGACTGATGGGGCTGTATTGAGGTAAATGAGATAAGGCCAGTAAAGTACTTCACGCAGTGTTTGATGTAGGGTAGGTGTGAAATGAATGCAGTTCCTATCTGTTCATGAAATTCTGGTAAACTAATTGTTGGGTTTTTTCTCACAGTATTGGAGAAATTCAGTAGCTGTTTTTAATATTAATGGCTAACAGGAGTTTATTTAGGATTTAAATTAATAATTGCTTAGTGCTTATAACAATTCTTTTTGATCCATTTTGAATTTCATTTAAGAGATACTTTGATTTTGAATCTTTGGGGGGTAAAATATTATTCATGGCCATGTCTACACTGTGCAAACTAAACTAGCTAAAGCTTAGCAGAGCACTCTTTTTTTTTCAAAATTTTTCTCCTCCTGCCCCATTTTGAGTGTTTTTCTACACACACACACACACACACACACACACGCACATAAACACACAGTGTCTACTTATAGTCTGCAATACAGTTAGTGCCCTATGTAGGAAGATGCTGTGAGGGTTAAATGAGAATGCAGGTGAAATATTTGGTCTGCTCTTTAGGAATATAATGTAAATTGTTGATACATCTGTTGTACTGACAAGGTTTTGAGCTACTTGGGAAAGATGTATATTATATCTTTGGATCCCTAAGGCCTTACAAGATTTGTTAAATAAATTACTAAATAAAAGTTGGAAACTTAGAGAGGAGCAATGAAGAAGAGTTGGAGAAAAGGGAAAGAAAGAACCAAATCTGGTAGTTATTTGGTTAGGTTCTCCCACTGTTTGCCTCAGAAATGTCTCGCGATCTCTGCATTTGAGCCCCTAGCCCCCAAACTACATAGTTAATGTGTGAACAAACTCTAAACCCTCAGTCACATGAACCAGTCTTAGTAACTCTGACTGTCCAACTAACTAGGGCTGGCAAATAAACTTTCTCTTTCCCTATATTAGTTTCCTATTGCTGCCTTAACAAATTACCATCAACTTAGTACCTAAAACAACACAGATTTGTTATTTTACAGTTCTGTAGGTAGGAAGTCCAGTACAGATTTCACCAGATGAAAATCAAGGTGTTGGAAGACTCTGTTCCTTCCTGGAGGTTCTAGAGGAGAATCTGTTTCCTGCTCATTTGAGTTGCTGGCAGAATTCAGTTCCTTGTGGTTGTGGGACCTAGACCCCCGTTTTCTTTCTTTTTTTCCTTTTTTTCTTTCTTTACTTCTTTCTCTTTTTTTAATGGAAGCAAAGATAAGGAGTGTTATGGGAGAATCATGTGGAAAATTGACAATCAAAAAATATTTTTGAAAATTTCATACCATCCCCAGGGGAAAATTTTACTAGCCCTATGAGGAAAGGAAGGCTTAGAGAAGTGCAGTAACTTGATTTAGGACACACAGAGTCCAGAGTCGAGTTCATTGGTCTGACTGTTGAGCTCATTCTATCAACCTCTCACTATTATATTTGCTGCTCTCTGGATGCATAGGGACCCCAGGCTCCCCCCAGTTTCTGGTATAAGTATGTCCCAAATATTGCATGGAGGTAAATGGCATGGGACTTTTTTTTAACCTTTTGACCCCCTTCACCCATTTCTCTCATCCCCCTACCCCTCACCTCTTGTAATCACCAATCTGGTCTCTGTATCTATGAACTTGTTTTTGTTTGTTTGTTTTTTTACATTCCACATATAAGAGAGATCATATGGTATTTGTTTTTCTCTGGCTGACTTATTTCACTTAGCATAATGGCCTTGAGGGCATTATTGTTGGCTGTCAGCTGAAGCCTATTTTCATCTTCTAAAGGCCACCTACTTTCCTTGGCTTTCTGTCCCCTTCCTGGTCTTCAAAGCCTGCAATGGCAAACTGAATCCTTCTCATGTTTCAAACCTCTCCTTATTCTTCATATCGTCTCTCTGACCCTCTCTTCTGCCTCTCTCTTCCAATTTCAAGGAGTCATGTTATTATGTTGGGCCCACCTGGATAATCCAGGAAAATCTCTACATCTAAAGAGCCTTAACTGAATCACAGCTGAAAAGTACAATTTGCCTTTAAGATAATATATTCACAGGTTCCAGAGATTAAGAGGTAAATGTCTTTAGGGGCCCATTATTCCCCCTACCACAGTCGATAACTGACAGCTTTTGTCTGTATTATAGTTCCACATCTTGTTTTCTAATTTGTGCAATATTATTTTCAGTCTCTCTCTAAGCCTCAGTTATCCAGTCTCAGAACTTTATTAGGCATTTGATTCAAATCTTTTGTTAACTTAGCTCTTCTGCAATGTAAAGTCATTTTTCTCCCAATTTGTTTCAGTTCAATTCAATTCAGTAAGAATTTATTGTCTACTGAAAACATTCCTGGTATGATAAGGTAAGGTATGGAGTTTGTAATCTGCTTTAGAGATAAGATGTATTCATATGAGACAGAGAAAAATGCAAGAGAGAATGTAATCACCGCGAGTATATATGACAGACAAGGGTGCTAAAAGGGGAAGATTAGAATGCACGGTGGGATTAGGAAAGCAAGGTTGTGATTTTGCCTGGCTAAAGTCACTTACAAGATGTGATTTAAGGAACGATGGTCAGATCTTTCTGTTTCAAAATATCTCCCTATATAGCTTGAAATGTTTGCTTCACTTTGTCACTATTATATCCATTTAGCTTAAAAAGCATCCTCTTTTACCAAGCCATCCTGTAGAACTCTTGCTCAGGGAATATATATTCTTAACTGTTCTTAATTGAATACTGCATATCCATCCTTGTACTTTAGTCTGAATCAACTTTCTGTAGACCTTTAAATTTGTTGTCCTAGTATCTGAGAGGGTTTCTAGCACCAGGCATTTTGGGACCTCAATAGCATATAAGTGGAGTAAATCAGGAGCAGGTGGGGACAAGTCTTGGAAAACTGAGCCAGGACCCCTATTACTCTCTCATGATGTCCCTAAGAGAGATTAACATGGCGGTGGGGCTGACTCCCATGGATTGTGGCCAGAAGTCCATATTCCAGTGTTCAAGGGGAAGTAGTTCAAGTCTGAGACAAACAACCATTAACGTCACAGAAGCTCTTAAAATGATAAGTAGGGATAGAGCCATAGAAGTATCTGGAGAGAGTAGAAAATTACAGTCAGGTAGAGGTAGCTTGTTTTTGGGAGAACAGATCCAGATAGAACCTGAACCTCATCTAGGGTCCAGCCACATTAAGGAAACAAGAGGTAGGCAATTATTTGGATCCCAGGCAAATGGACCAGAATTTAGGATAGGGAGCTTGAATATAAAGTGGAAAGCATGGCCGAAGGCCAGAAATAGAGACTTGGTATGAATGGTGGGACAGAGGTTCCAGCCTGGGGCTTGGGATCACTGTGGTCAGGGAAGACATGAGCTTCTGCTGACAGACAAATTCCAGACCTTTGGGACCATAACTCTAATATTCAGTCAGGCCTCATTCTCATTGGCTCAGGCAGAACAGGGCTCACTGATTGTTGTTTTTCAGGGCCTGCACCTGGCCGTGGGTATTGTAGGTCCCGATTGTCAGCCTGTGGGGAATTGGATGAGCACAGTTGGTCTCTGCAGTGCTAAGAACACTTCCATGGAAATTTGTTTCACCTGTGTTGTGGAGTTTGTCTAATGCCAGATGACTTCAGGCACAGTTGAATTAAACTAACAAGTTGTTTGCTTTTACTATAGTGTTATTCCAAATCTGGACACTGGTCATTATTTGGTCATTTTGTTAATTTTCTAAGTTAAAAAGTTAGGTTGAGTTTTGGCAGAATAGGTGAAATTCTAATAATCCATGCTCTCTGAAGTTAAAATGAGAGGGAGTGAGTTCCCTGAGACTTGAGGAATTCAAACATTCATTAGATGACCACTTGGCAGATGTGATACTAAGGCTAAACAGGTGACATTTAAAGGTCCCTTCTAATCCTAAAATCCTATCTAAATAAGGATAATGTAAAATATCTAGATGTCATAGTTTATTGAATACCCGGCTTCTTTTAAATTTTAGAAAAACACATTAATTAGAAAAAAGATTTTAAAAGGGATAATTTTCATTAAGCATGCTTGGTTATTTTAAATTACTTTCTTCAATTTAAAATCCCTTTCATACACTGATTACTTATTAGATAAACCAATAATTTTCATTTGTAGTAAAATGAAAATTTATGCATAAATATTTAAATGTTACACATAGTTATATCCATTGAGGATCCTTTTTTTTTTTTAAAGCATAAAATCCATACTGGTATATTTTATTAGAAAGTTGTTTATTTTAATGCTAGTTGCACTGGATCTTAATGGACTTTTTAATTGCAATTAAACTCACAGTTTTCAAAGTTCTTTTAGAAGAAGGGCCTATCTGTATTTAAGATGTGTGTTGCCTTAGGTAGTGCTGTCACCCAATCTCTGCTGTGTCTGGCAGGCAGTCTGTGAAGAAACAAGTCCACAAAAATGGTGTGTGATTTGGGGGTTGATGTCTATATCTAGGAATGAGATATGGTGGGAGAAGGCAACTTTTCTACCTTCATTTTAAGCCTAGAATCACAGAATTTACATGCTTCAAAAGTTTTTAGTGACAGCTCTCATACCTCATTTTACAGATGAGGAAACAGTCACAGTGAGGTTGAGTGGCTTATCTATTTATATATTGCACTTAGCAGTTCTCCCAGCTCCTTTACATTCAGTTTGACCCTGACAGCCCATTCAATTATTACTCTTCTTTTAAAGAAGAGGAGAGATCGAGTGAATTGGGCAAGATCACACAGTCAGTGGATGGGGGTCCTGCTGCCTCCACTTGTGATGCTGGAATATATCCTTGCACAGTACTTTTTTCCATCCTTATTTCTCTGGTGACTACAAGATGATTAAATCAAACCTTATTCATCTGAGGGTAGGTAAAATAAAGTTACAACATACCCCATTCGTTGCAAAACAGTGTAAGATTTGGAAGTGCTGAAAATAGCTTTTTCCTAAGGAATTTACTAAACTTATCATGTGTAGTTTATATTTTATAAATAATATTAGATACCAATCACATGTATTATTTTGATATTTACAGGTTTCATAATACTTAGCATTTTAAAAAGATTGCTTTTTATATAGTAATATTTGATTTATTACCTTATAATCATTGTTTTTGATGAACATTGACATATATATTTGAACATTCAGGAGCAGAAACTTTCTAATGATGCCAGTCAAAAGTTATTCTCAGAATTTTAATTTCATAATGTTGTACATTGTAAATAATTACATTTATTTCTTTTGATCTCTATGTGTTGATCTTTAAAAATATTCTTAACTATCTGCCTAAAGCTGGTGGTAGGCAGGACTTTTGATTGCAGTCTTCTCACACCTTGTGTCCTAAGAAGCCACTTTTCTCTTACTTTTCTTGAAGCCCAGATGTGAAGATCCTGCATTTTTTCCGTTGCAGTGCAAGAAGAGCTTCTTAGCGTAGGGAAGATGCTTCAAAGCCACTTCGAAACCTCGATGTGCATGTCTGTGTCTGTAACTCACTGCTGAGCTGTTCACAACATGCTACCTGTTCTCATCTTTCAACATCCCAGAGAACTAAGCATTGCAATATGATTGCCATTCTGTAAATGGGGAAACTGAGGTTCTGGGAGGTTGAGTACAAAAACCATTCAAGATATCCTTTTTCTACCACAACAAACTTATTTTATTATATTTCCTTTTGAAAGAGAGAGAGGGAGAGAGAGAGAGAGAGAGAGAGAGAATGAAAGTAAGATCAACAGTGGCCCTTTACATTTGTATAGCACTCTAGAAATTTCTCTTTATTTTTCTAGCCCATTGTGTGTTATGTGTGTATTACAGTGTTCTCTAGAGGACTAATGTGATAACGATAATAGTAATATTTGTTAAAACCTTCCATATGGCAGACACTGTGCTGTTTCATATACTTTATCTCATTTCCTCCTCGCAGACGCCGTATGAAGTAGAAATTATTATCCTCATTTTTAAGATGAGAAAATGAGGCTTAGAGAGATTAAATGGCTTGCCCAAGGTTACTGCTGTTTAAAACAAGCAATCTAACTGCATATTCCAATACCCTAACCACTCTGCTCTGCTGCTTGCACTGTACCTAAGGCTCTTCTTTTTTACCTACTAATGTTTCTTCTCTTTCATGAAGGGGTTGCAGGGGAATGACTTCTGCACTAACACTGTGCTGTTAAGAACTGGTGCTACTGACCAGTGTGCTCAAAATTTAGTGGGTATAAATATTATCTGAGTTGTTTCCTAAGGTACTAGACATTGCTGGTACTAGACATTGCTGAAATTTTCATACTAACCTAATTGATACAAGATTTAAATGTGAATTAGAGTTGGTCAGTGGGTAAACACCCAAATTTGATATTGTCAACAAATGTGTAAGTAAATAATCATCTCTTCACAAGTTGTTACATGAAAACAGATGTTATGATGTCAGTTGCTTTTAAGCAAGCTTTGTGGTGCCTATTCTATGTAATTAATACAATCATGGGATATAATCCAAAAGGGTCTTTACTTTTGTCTTTCTGCCCCTTTAAATTTCTCCAGTGGCATTAGCTTGTCTGCTTATGGATGGAAATATGTGGTCAATTCTATGGCTTTTCTGTTCTCTCTCTCGGGTCCTACATTTTGGAGCTTGAGAAACCTCCACACTGTTTTCCACAGTGGCTGCACCAATTTACATTCCCACCAACAGTGTACAAGGGTTCCCTTTTCTCCACATCTTTGCCAACGTTTGTTATTTGTGTTCTTTTTGATGATAGTCATTCTGACAGGTTTGAGGTGATATCTCATTGAGGTTTTGATTTTCATTTCCCTGATGATTAGAAGTGTTGAGCATCTTTTCATATGCCTGTTGGCTGTCTACATTTCCTCTTTGGAAAAATGTCTATTCAGTTTTTCTGCCCATTTTTTAGCCAGGTTGTTTGTTTTTTTGATGTTGAGTTATATGAGCTGTTTATATATGTTGGATGTTAATCCCTTATCGGTTATATTATTCGCAAATATTTTCTCCCATTCAGTAGGTTGTCTTCATTTTGTTGATGGTTTCCTTTGCTGTGCAAAAGCTTTTACGTTTAATTAGCTCCCATTTGTTTACTTTTTCTTTTATTTCCTTTACTTTAAGAGACAGATCCAAAAAATATTGCTACAATTCATGTCAAAGAGTGTTCTGCATATGTTTTCCTCTAGGAGTTTTACAGTATTGGGGTCTTACATTTAGACTTTTAATCAATTTTGAGTCTATTTTTGTATATGATGTTAGAGAATGTTCTAATTTCATTCTTTTACATGTAGCTGTCCTGTTTTCCCAGTACCACTATTGAAGAGACTGTCTTTTCTCCATTGTATATTCTTGTCTCCTTTGTCATAGATTAATTGACCATAAGTGCATGGGTTTATTTCTGGGCTCTCTATCTTGTTCCATTGATCTATGTGTCTGTTTTTGTGCCAGAACCATACTGTTTTGATTATTGTAGCTATGTAATATAGTCTGAAGTCAGGGAGCATGATTCCTCCAGCTCTGTTCTTCCTTCTCAAGATTGCTTTGACTATTCAGGGTCTTTTGTGTTTCCATACAAATTTTAAAATTATTTGTTCTAGTTCTGTGAAAAATACCATTGGTATTTTGATAGGGTTAGGGTTAGGGTTGAATCTGTAGATTGCCTTGGGTAGTATGGTCATTTTAACATTTACAGTCTTTTAAAATACATAAATGAATCTGTTCCTTTACGAGCAAGATTGTCTTTTCTCCCACTGACCTCTTGCCAGTGTAGAGAAGTCTGTGGATTGATTTGGGGTTTGGTAGTATTTTTAGTTCTCTAAGTCCAAAGAATAAGATCATGGAACCAAGCAACAGTTACAAAGTAGGTAGAACCACTTTATTATTACCTAGTGAACTGGACCCCCACTTATATACCACTTTATATCATCTTAGCTCCATTTTTTCCTCCATTCACTGCTGCAGTGGCCAGGTCCACACAGACTTTGACCAGATTTATATAGGCATAGTCTGACAGTGCCTCAGCCAGGGCCAGTTCCTTCTTTTTTCCCATCTTCTGTTTCTCTGACTACCTTAGAACTGCTGGGCTCTCATGCATGATCAACCAAAAGAATGGAGGCAAAGGAGTTAATGCCCATGGGGCCACTTGGCTAATAGAGAATATACCAGGTAGATAAATGTTTCTTCCTTTTCAATACCAGGTGGGCAATTCTGAAATGCATGTCCATAAAGCTTCTCATAATCTGTTTTTTTTAATAAATTTATTTATTTTATTTTATTTATTTTATTTTTGGCTGTGTTGGGTCTTTGTTGCTGCGTGCGGGCTTTTCTCTGGTTGTGGTGAGCGGGGGCTACTCGTCGGTGTGGTGCACGGGCTTCTCGTTGCAGTGGGTTCTCTTGTGAAGCATGGCTCTAGGCACATGGGCTTCAGTAGTTGTGGAGCGCAGGCTCAGTAGTTGTGGCCCACGGGCTCTAGAGCGCAGGCTCAGTAGTTGTGGCACATGGGCTTAGCTGCTCTGCGGCATGTGGGATCTTCCTGGACCAGAGATCGAACCCATGTCCCCTGCGTTGGCAGGTGGATTCTTAACCACTGCACCACCAGGGAAGCCCTCATAATCTGTTTTGAACTAGTAATTATTGCCCATAGAGGTTTCCAGCTAGATAACACATCTTTGTAATGACTTTGACTTCTTCCCCACAGATTCCTCCATCCCTCACTACTATTCCCTGAGATCAATTCCCAAATAAACTACCTGCCTGCAAGCCTTTTTCTCAGGCTTTCAGGGTGACCCAGGCAAAGACTAATTACCAATACTAATCCTTCTCATTTTCTGTCTCTTGAAGATTGGTGTAAACCCAGAGATTAAAAGTTATAAATTCTATGAAATTGGCATGTCTACAAAGAGTAATGCCTGTATTTGTTGGCTTCAGTTGAATAATTTGACACCAAGAATTGAAATTGCTCATAAGTAATTCATGAATGTGGGCAATAGGAGCTGAAATACCACCAAGCTGTCATCCTCTCTTGGAAGCAGAGGACTGGACTAAATAAGTTCTTTGAGAAACAATGAGGATTTAAGTGACTTTTATCAGAGGGAGGCACTTTCTTCTTGGCTCAGGAAGGTATCAAAAAGGCTTGTCATTTATCCGGGCTCACAAGTAGCTATAGACCAAGGGGATGCCTTACAGTTTGCTTTAATTTAAAAGTGATATATTCTTTCCACGATTCAGAGTTGTCCTAGGTGATAGTGATGCTGAGGTCACTTCCACCTGGCTTTGTGCTGCACAGGAGAAGCTGAACAAATGTTTTCCCATTCGTAGTCTCAGAAACTCCTGTAGTTGTACGATAAGGCAGTCCATGGTTCCTAAACACTGTTCTATGGACTGACTGTAGCAAAATCACTGAGGAAGCTTTTCTAAAATACATGGTTCTAAGTTCTGGAGATTTGGATTAGTTTTGGAGTTTGGGCAGTGGTAGGCTGGAACTGGCCTGTGTAGCTTGTGAGAGCCCATTGTTCACCTCTCTAACTCTGCCTTGAGTGACTTGAGTGTTAGTAGCTTGAAATCAACTCTAGTGAGTATTTATTCTACGGAAATTGGCAAATGCTTAAAATCAGAGATTTATTTTTCCTGCTAGAGAGCTGGTGTCAAACATTTATTAGCACATCACGGCCTGGGGCCAAGGATCCAGTATAACCTCTCACTCAGATAAGGAATTCAGGAGTGTGTAGTATTTTTATTTTTGATTTAACATGGGCTATTTACATGGCAGTACTATTAGCCCTTTATCACTTTTTTTGGCAAATATTTTAAAGGTATATCTGTTAACATTTTTTATTTAAAATAATATTATTGAAATTACTTTAACAAATTGCCAGTTTTGACTATATGTAATTACAAGTTTGACCAATTTGTGCTGTAGCAACTAATGTAAATGACCTCTTATTTGACACTGCATTGGGTTTTCTAAGGGAAAATGAATGATTCCGTATTAATTTAATTTCGTATGTGAGTTGTACAAAAATTAAAATTATTATACAAAATTAAAATATTTATCTGGTTTAGTTTAATCATAGTTCTTAAACTGTTTTAACAGAACCTTGGAGTATCACTAGTCTCCTGATTATTATAATTTAACAAATGATTGCTATACTAAACCAAATGGTTACCATGGCAGGATTTCATCTGGAGTCTGGAGATAGGAAGGGTGGCTCATTAGAGTGGGGTTCTTATTTCTCCTCCCTATTGGTACCTCCAATTGTTAAACATTAAACATGGTGAGGCTGGAGAACTCAGTACGTATTTATAAAAAGGACAATGATTCTCAAGACAATGCCTATATTTCTGTACCTGGCAACAGTGATTTAAAGACTAGTTAAGGTCATTCAAGCCATTGCCAACAAAGTTAATGCTGATGAGTCTGGAATACAAAAATCACAGTTTGGTTTTAACACAAAAGAGGAAATGCTAAATTGTTAAATGTGGTATAGTATTTTGAAAATTGAATTAGATGTGAGCAAACCTGCATTTGGCCTCAGCTTCATCATTTCCTTTTCAAGTGCCATTGGTCAAGTAATATAATCTTTATCAGCATTGGTTCCTTATTCTTGAAACTACTCTATTTATATCACATAGTTTATTTGAAGAACAAATGAGGTAATATATGTGTGAGCAATTTGAATACATTACTCTTCAAACGTAAGAAATTATTAATATTAGTTTTTTATTTCAAATACTTAGGAAGGATATTATCCTTTTATTAAATGGGATCCATCACATCACATATGTAATATACTCAGTTGATAAATCCCTTATCAGAACTTTAAACAATTGAATGAGTCTTAATTTGCCATTGACACGTATGGTTACCTTTTTTTATGCCATCTTGATTATTATGAACTGATATTATTTTGCAATTATTTTATGGCAGGATGGCTATATTGTTTAAAATATTTCTATCTTATGTGAATATAGTAGTATGAATAAAGAAAGTAACAGTTAACACTATGGAGTTCTTACTATGTAGGAGGAAAATCCTTTAGAGCAGACTATCCAAAAGTTTTCAGATGAAAAAACTAAGGCTTAGAGAGAAGTATTGACTCTTCCAAGTCTTAACAGTGAGAAAAAATGATAAAGCTAGGACTGAGATATTGTTTCACTTGACACCCAACCTCAAACTCTGAGCCAAAATGCTAATAATACTGCCTCTTGCATTATTCACCTTTCCCTTTATTCTCACCATAACTCTCATCTTCATTACTCAGTAAAAGTGGGTATGTATATACATGTAAAACAAGTGACCCTCTTAGATAAACAAGATGAATAAGTGATGGTGACAGTTCATAGTTGGAAGCAATCAGAGACCACTGCCTCTATGTGGCTGCAAACTACTTGGTATCCTGACATAGTCTATGATTTCTGTAAATCACAGTCATAGTAATTTATAACTGTAATAAATGGCATTATTTTTTTCACTAAGTCCAGATTTGAAGAGCAAGTGGAAATTTCCCCTCAATGACACTATTATTTGGTTTATTAAAGTATTCATAAACACAATTTTTATTATTTTTAAATGCATAGGCATTTATATTTTTTATTTATAATTGCTACAAAAGCCATAGATATTATAATCCTCATTCTGCAAATAAGGAGACTGAGGTGGAGAGCACCTCACCTGAGGGCACAAAGTTGCTAAGTGGTAGAGGAGGAATTCAAACTTTGGTTCCCTAGACTCCCAGGTCCATCATTTTCTCACTAACAACACATGGCACTATGTTTGTGGAACACCCTGGAGGGGGGGTCCTATAAAGGAAAGTTTACAATGTGACCATACATAAACTTTGAATAATTATCATATTTAAAAATCACAAGGTTTCACATGCAAATCTAAGTTTGTGATTTGTCTGGAAGGTCTGAAACAGGGGCTGGGAGGAAGTACTCTCTGCTCCCTTTAAAATGCAGCCTGAGCTCTCATTTTACCACCTTCCCTATCACTTCTCTTGTCATCAACCACACTACTACCTGACCCTATTAGAGTTGATCACCTATGGATCCTGTTGTGATTTCAAAGGTTTGTCAACTGAAGAAGAAAAGTTAAGATTGTGCTGTATTTGTGATAATTTGGGGGCAAAGTTGTCATAGTCGTTTCCAAGATAATGTATTTTGGTTCTGAACCAGGGACTTCTGAGAAGATGAATGCTTTAGGCCCTTCTTCTGGAATTATAATCGACTGACATGAGCGCTTATTAAAATTTCGATGTTATTCAAATTCAGTCAGTATAATTTTTAGTATTTCTATAAACTGGAATTTGTGTGGTAAAGAATAATGCTTGCATTGGGAGCGCAAAAATGATAAGATCCTACTTTTTTTTTTTTTTTTTTTGCGGTACGCGGGCCTCTCACTCTTGTGGCCTCTCCCGTTGCGGAGCACAGGCTCTGGACGCACAGGCTCAGCGGCCATGGTTCACGGGCCTAGCCGCTCTGCGGCATGTGGGATCTTCCGGGACCGGGGCACGAACCCGTGTCCCCTGCATCGGCAGGCAGACTCTCAACCACTGTGCAGCCAGGGAAGCCCAAGATCCTGCATTTTGTTTGGAAACAAACATATTCTAAAGGCAAGGGTGGGTTGGAAAGGGAACACGAACCTCCTTTTGTATATTATTATGTAAATCATAGTGTATCATGTAATCCTCAAAATAGGCCTTTATATCATTACTCAGATGGAATAAGCATAATTTTTTATGGCTAGGCGATTATATAGTTCATCTCTCAAAGAAACAAGACTTCATAGCTAGTGCTTTATTTGGGTTTTCTAATTAAAAAAATGAAACAAAAAATTATTCTAGAGTTAAAATTTTGAGGAAAATATAACAATTAAAAATATCAATTTTGCCGATATTTAAAAAAAGAATTGTGTTTCTTAAGTATATCAAAGTTTTAAATAAACTGTTACAGGAAATTTTATTCATTTATAGTCAGTCAAAAAAATATCTCAAGTCTAGTGGGAATGGGAGGAATACTTTCTAATACTTGAAGTTAAGTGTTTCTTTTATGGGACAATTTTCTAAGTACAAATGACTTCATATCCACACTCACATGTAGTCTAAAATGTTTAGATCATTAATAAAAACAGTTTACATATACTTCTTAATATGATAATTAATGTAAATGAATTTGCAAGTTTAAAAACAATAAGCAAACATAAGGCAATATTATTATTTGGATATTTTCTGAGTTCATACTGTGAATTAAGCACTGCTAGGTGCTGTGAAAGATTTATAAAAATATGTATTTTTGAATATTTATTTTAAATAATCAGTAGGTTCATAATTTGAAAAATACATAAAGGTACATAATAAAAATACCATGAAAATTATTACTTCACCTCTGTTTCCATCTCCAGAGGCAACATATATTACCAGTTTCTTGTGTGCAGATAAGCAAATACAAGCCAAGCGGGGGATATTCTCCCCAACATCTGGGTTGTACAGCCTGCTTTACACATATAGTAACATCCAATGCGTAGTTCCTAATCTTGCTTTTTCACACACATATCTTGGAGATTATTCCATAGCCTGAGTAACAGATTATATCCTTTTTTTATGCCTGCAAACTATTTCCTTTTGTGGGTGTTTCATAATCTATTTTAGCAGTCATCTGTTATGGACATTTAGGTAGTTTCCAAATCTTGCTATTCCAAACCATATTGCAGTGAATAACCTATATATAGGTCTATTCACCCATAAGTCACTATGACTTTAAGAAAAATTCCTTGAAGTAGAGTTGGATTAAAGGGTATGTACTTCTATAAATTTGATAGATATTGTCAAATTACCTTTGTAGAGGTTGTGCCAGTCTCCACATTGACTAACAGCATACAAAAATGCCTGTTTCCCAACTGCCTGGCCAAACAGTATTATTAATCTTTGGTATTTTTGCCCATCTGATAGGTAAAGAATGGTATATTAGTGTAGTTTTAATTTTCATTTTTCTTATTCTCTTATTCATGTGTTTAAGAGTTATTTGTGTTTCATTTTCCACAAACTGTACACATTGTTTGCTTATTTTTCTTTTGGGCCATTTATTATCAAGTAATAGGTGTTTATTGTTTATTGGTTTGTGATAGGCATTGCAAATATTTATCCCAGCTTGTCATTTTTCTTTTGCCATTGTTTATTATAGGTTTTGCTATAAAGATTGTTATGAATTTGTTATGAATTTTCTATGTTGTAGAATTTATCAATCTTTTGATTGATGGCTTCTGTGTCATATTTAAATAGGCTTCTTCTACACCAAGATTATAAAACATTTCTCCCAGGTTTCTTCTAATACTTCTATGCTTTCACTTTTACAGTTAAATCTTTGATTCATTTGGAATTTATCCTGATGTAGAATATGAGGTATAGCTCTAATGTTATTTTTTTTCTAGATGGCTACCTAGTGGCATTTATTGAATAATCCATCTTTTCTTCAGTGAGTTGAGATGCTGCCTTGCTACCTTTTGTTATGTTAATAATTATGGAGTGCACACTATGAATCAATTGTTGTGTTAGGTACTATGGTAAATTTTAAAAGTGTAATATAGTTCCCACAGCCAGAAATTACTGTCTAGTTATAGCAACAAAACTAACGCTCATGGAAAAAATAAAATGGTGTGTTGTATCAGAGATGGTTTTATGGAGGGGTGGACATCAGTTCTTCCCTGACAGTTGTAAATGGAATTAGAGAATAAAAACACACAGAAGAGAAATAGGAGAACAGAAGAAAAGGAGGATACCTGCTCATACTCATTAACCAATGCTGATAGTTCTAGACCAGACGCAGGCTAAAAGTTGATTAGCAAATATTCGTTATGGATATATTTCTGTATGGCAAATGCTTTTATTTTGTAGAAACACATCTATCATATCTAAGTTGAAAATTACCATTATAAGATGCTGTTAATTTCTTAAATTCTTCATTTTTAAGTTATATGTGGGAATAAAGGTATTTGTAGAAAATGGCTTCAACCTCAATAGCCACTGTGAGAGCAAGCATCTTGTTAGTACATTTGGAATTATTTGGATATATCTGAATTGTTTCCTGTTGTATTTTCTTGCTTGTTTAATATTGAAGCTCTTTGTATGAAATTAGCCATACTGGACTCTATCACTTAAAAACTTGAGATATAATTTTTTTTTTTTTTTTGGCTGCGCTGCATGGCTTGTGGGATCTTAGTTCCCTGAGCAGGAATCGAACCTGGCCCCTTAGCAGTGAAAGTGGAGAGTCCTAACCACTGGACCATCAGGGAATTCCTGAATTATAATTTATATGTCATAAAGTTCACCATTGTAAAGTGTAGAGTTAAGTGGTTTTGAGTAAATTCATGAGATTATGCAACCGTCACTTCTACTTAATTCCAGAATACTTCCATTACCCCAAAGAGAAACTTTGTATGAGTTAATAGTCACTCCACATTATCCCCACTCCCAAGCCCCTGGGAACTACTAATCTAATTTCTGTTTGTGTAGATTTGCCTGTTCTGGAAGTTTCATATAAATGGAATCATATAATATGTGGCCTTCGGTATTTGTCTTCCTCATGTAACATAATTATTTGAGGTTCATCCATGTTGTAACATGTGTCGGCAATTTAGTCTTTTTTATGGCCAAATAATATTCCATTGTGTGAATATACCACATTTTGTTTATTCATCAGTTGATGGACATTTGAGTTATTTCTACTTTTTGCTAATATGAATAATGCAGCTGTGAAAATTTGTGTACAGGTTTTTGTGTGGACATAAGTTATTTCTCTTGGGTATATACCTAGAAGTGGAATTGCTGGATCACCTGATAACTCTATATTTAAATTTTTGAGGAACTGCCAAACTGTTTTCCACATTGACTGCACCATTTCACATTCCCACCAGCAGTGTATGAAGGTTTAGATTTCTTCAGATCTTTGCCAACACTAGTTATTTTCCATTTTTAAAAATTATAGCCATCCTGATTTGTGAAGTGGCATATCATTGTGGTTTTGATTTGCACTTCTCTGATGACTAATGATGTTGAACATCTTTTCATGTACTTATTTGCCATTTGCGTATCTTCTTTGTAGAAATATCTATTTAAATTATTCAGCCATTTTCGAATTGGTTATTTGTCTCTTCATTATTTAGTTGTAGGTGTTCTTTATACATTCTAGAAACTAGACCCTTATCAGGTGTATGATTTGCAAATGTTCTCTCCCATTGCTTAGTTGTTTTTTTTTCATTTTCTTGGTAGTATCCTTTGACACAGAAAAGTGTTTTTTTTTAAATTAATTAATTAATTTATGGCTGTGTTGGGTCTTTTTTGCTGCTTACGGGCTTTCTCTAGTTGCGGAGAGCAGAGGCTATTCTTCGTTGTGGTGCACAGGCTTCTTGTTGTGGTGCGCAAACTTCTTGTTACGGTGGCTTCTCTTGTTGTGGAGCATAGGCTCTAGGTGCATGGGCTTCAGTAGTTGTGGCATGTGGGCTCAGTAGTTGTAGCTTGTGGGCTCTAGAGCACAGGCTCAGTATTGTGGTGCATGGGCTCAGTTGCTCCATGGCATGTGGGATCTTCCTGAACCAGGGCTCAGAACTGTGTCACCTGCATTGGCAGGCGGATTCTTAACCACTGTGCAACCAGGGAAGTCCAGTTTTATTTTTTCTAATTTTTATTAAATATCCAGCTTATTTAAAATTTTAAAATGAATCTAAATAATCTATTTTTTCTTTGGTTGCATATGCATTTGGTCATATCTAAGAAACTTTTACTTAATTCAAGTGATCGTATAACTCAAAGATTTACTCCTGTGTCGTATCCTAAGAGTTTTATGGCTTTAGCTCTGATTTTAGAAATTTGATCTATTTTGAGTTAGTTTTTATATGGTGTGAAATAGGGATCCAAGTTCATTCCTTTGTGTGTGGATGCCAGTTGTCCCAGCACCATTTGTTGAAGAGACTATTCTTTCCCCATTGAGTGATCCTGGTATCCTTGTTGAAAATCAATTGACTGTGTAGATGTAAGGGTGTATTTCTTGACTCTCAATTCTATTCCATTGATATATATGTCTGTCTTTATTCTAGTATTACACAGTCCTGATGACTGTAGTTTTGTGGTAGATTTTGAAATTAGGAAGTGTGAGTCCTTCAACTTTGTACTTCTTTTTCAAGATTGTTTGGCTATAGTGGGTGACTTACACTTCTATATAAATTTTGTTTTATTTTTTTTAATCTTTTTTTTCTATATAAATTTTAGGATCAGCTTGTCCATTTCTGCAAAAAAAAGGAAGTTATAATTTTGACAGGGATTGCATTTAATCTAAATCAACTTGAGGATTAAATGTTTGCAAATAACCTGATTTTACTATTTTTAAATATGTAAATATTCTTACAACTCTATAATTTTTCCTAATACTTCCCCTACATTTTAAAGCTAATTATTAAATTATTTAAAAAATATGATGTGAATTCAGTGGTCTTTCCCAATGGCTACTATTACTGCATGCTTATTTTTGCTGCTTTTCTGAAAGAGCATTCTATCTAACTTGAACTTACCTAATACTGATGATGATGGTTATGTTAATGGAGCTGGTATATGTAACAATGACCTTGATGGGTAAGGATGACAGCCTGTACTTCCTGAGTGCCAGTTATGTACCAGGTTCTTGCACATCATATTTAATCCTTCTCATAACCTGGGAGGCAGATAAAAGCATCACAAATTTATAGGTGAGAAAACTGAGACTTGATAAAGAATCTGAGACTTAGAAAGGTAAGTGACTTTCTCAAGGCCTCAGAAAGCTGATAAATGCAAAGCTGGGATTTGAACACTCCTTTTTTCCACATTACTGTGTTCTTTCCACATATGAACATCATATTTAAAAAATTTCAGACCAGTGTACACTGATGATGGGAGATTTTGGCTTCCTATAGTTAGGTATGAATGATGAAAATAAAATATTCTAGTAGGAATAGATTATTAACGTAATCGATATTCCTTCCCTTTTCAAGATGTTCCAGCCATAATGGCTCTTTTTCTATATTTCCTACATTAATATGCCAAGCTCATCCTTACCTAGAAGCCTTTGTACTTGCTGTTTTTATTCCCCTCTTCTTGGAAAGCTTTCTCCAGATATTTGCATGGCTGACACATTTTTCATCTTTGAAATCTTGGTCCAAATGTCTCCTCAAAGAGGCCTTCCCTGACTAACTCTTGGTAAAATATTTTACTTCTGTCCCCCCACTGCCATAGTTATTTTCTTTCCCATATTAGATTATATTATTATCTTCATAGTCCTTATAAATAACTGAAATAATTTTATTTATTTATATATTTATTATCCCTTTCCTCAAACCAGAATATAAGCTCCTTGGAGACAGGCATTTTTCATTTTTGTTTTTAACCAAAGTAAATAGTCTTGTCTCATAGAAGTTTTTCAAATATTTTTTGACTAATTGTGATTAATTATAAACTGTTTTCTCAACATGTGCCTCAATTTGTCATTTATTTTGGCATAATTTTGACATATGATTACTTTTCCTCCTTATTTATAAACTTGGTTTTTTTAAGAGATTTCTCTAAATCAAAATTTTATTGCTTTATGGTGAAGAAACCTAGGCGTTCAGTCACACAAATAAGCTCTCAATAATTAGAGAATTTTTTCTAAACTATATGAACAACTGTTTCTCTTTATTTTCAAATTAATGATGGACTCCCTGTGCTAGTTTCTATTTTGAACTTTCGTTTCAAACTTTTATTGTTAACTTTTTTTTTTTTTCTGTGTATTTTGCCTTGCTAACTAGATCATAAGCTACCTGGAGCAGCCCACTGGACACCTATAGTGTTGAGTGGAGTGATTGAGCAGTGTTGAGCTACTTAATAAACTCTGCTTAGTTGTTTTTATTGCAACTTAAGTCAAGAAACGAAGAGAAGAAAGCTAAATCAACAAAATGTTGTTAATAATGATCATAATGTTTCTGTAACAAACTTGTTGGAAGAAGGATTTGATCATTTTCTAAAATATGGTTTATGTGTTTTATTGCAGAACTTCCTAAATAAGCTCTCTTCATTATTTGAAAGTTATTTATCCTGTTTTCATGGTTATAAAGGCATGGTCTTTGTAGCTGGTTGACCTATATAATTCAAAGTCTTCCAGGGTACTTAAAAGAAAAGCAACTTGGTATAGAAAGACCCTGGAATTACACTTCTATTAGTAAATCTTTTGCTTTTTTTAAGAAAGAAAAGTACACAGTCCATGTTCTAGCATCCTAGTTGGGTTGAGATCTTAGTGGAGTTAAATGCATAAATAGGTAAACAATACTCTTTCAGGAAAATCTGATAGAAAATTACTCTTTTGCTATAATTGAAAGAGATGTTCTTACCTTACAGCATTTGTGATATGCTGAATTTATTTGCAGTGTTTATAATATCTCTCATATATTTTGTAGAAGTAAGTTTTAGTATGTTTATCAAATTAAAAATTGCCTCTGAGATTGTTCATTCTGTTTTCTAAACTTTATCACTGATGATAGATACAAGGCACTTCTATCATTTATTTTAAAGACTGTTTATTAACTTGTCTTTAGGCTAGCTCAGATTGCATATTGCTAAGAAATTAAGTGCTTTGGACAATCAGCAATTTGCATAATTATTGTTTTGGAGATAATTCTGTAGGGAATAGTCTGCTTCTATGAATATTTATAAAGTATCTGATTTATAAGCACAGAGACAATGAGTATAAGGTATTGTTATCTAGTTGTCTGAAAGATAATAAAATGTCCACGGAGAATAAATGTAATATCTTTGATATTGTTCAAACGACTTCATCAGTAATCATATAATAGAAAAAAGAAAGAGAGTAATGGGAAATTTTCCATTATTTAGATTATTCTCGCACTTTCAGAACACAGTCCCTGAAATATTCAATATGATAGTTTATGTCTGAGTGTGTCTATTCACGTATGATGACATATAAGTAACAGGTATATGTAATGGACATCATAATGTGAATGATGAGAATTAATCTAGGTTAAGGTTGGTAAATTTACTGCCTGTGGGTTGAATCTGACCCACTGCCTATTTTTGTGAGTAAGGTTTTATTGGAACACAATGCTCATTCATTTGTGTAATATCTGTGACTACTTTCATGCTATAACAGAGTTGAGCATGGCCTGCAAAGCCATGCCCTTTAGAGAAAAATTTGTGTCCCGTGATCTAGACATCATCATACAAATTAAGCTGATCCTCATACTCCACAGAGCCTATGTTGCTGCATTTTAAAGTATTTTTCTCTAGATGCTTTTCTTCCTAACATAATGTGACTGCTGAAGAGCATCTACAGTTATCAGCTTAAACATGATCCAAGGAATTTTTTTGATCGTTATCTTCCACCTATATTTATAATCATAAGCATTCAAAGTAGAGGTATATAAAACACATTAATACAAAACCAAGGTATTATGTCATAAAACAATCTATATTCTACCAGTGCTTTTTGAATATCCAGGGCTTACTTAATTAATATCTTGGTAATTGAAAACAAAAGTTTAGCAAACTCTTTATTGTATATACTGTGACCCTTCAAAGCTAATCCTTCTATCACAGGAGAGTAGTTTCCAGTATTCTCCTTCCTCACTTAACTACTGAGGACAAATGAGGAAAACCAATTCCAGTGTAATATAAAAGTACTTTACACCTTGATTTTAAGGCTTCTAATTTCAATAAAAATAAAGTATTGGATCAAATGACTTCCAAGTTTTCTTTTCAATTTTAAAATTTTATGATTTTTTTTTTTGTGGTACGTGGGACTCTCACTGTTGTGGCCTCTCCCGTTGCGGAGCACAGGCTCCGGATGCACAGGCTTAGCGGCCATGGCTCATGGGCCCAGCCGCTCCGCGGCATGTGGGATCTTCCTGGACCAGTGTACGAACCCATGTACCCTGCATCTGCAGGCGGACTCTCAACCACTGTGCCACCAGGGAAGCTCCAAAATTTTATGATTTTTTACAAAAAACTAGTATAAGCATTTATCAAACAAAAACAAATATGTCCTCTTAAAGAATCAGTTTAGTTCATCATTAATAATTAAAATAGTTCTTTTTCATAAGCTCATTCTCTGTAGTTATAAGTCATAAGGAAGGAACTGCAAAAGAATAGCCGAATAAGTGGAAAGGTATACCATCTTCATAGATTGGAACTCAATATTGTTAAGGTGTCATTTCTTCACAAATTCTATAGATTCAGTGAAATTCCCCTCCCCAACAAAAAATCCCAATAGATTCTTTTTTGTAGAAATTGGCAGATTGATTCTAAAATTCATATGGGGACCGAGAAAGACAAATATCATATGATATAGCTTATATGTGGAATCTAAAAAAATGATACAAATGAACTTATATACAAACCAGAAATAGACCCATAGATATAGAAAACAAACTTAATGGTTACCAGAGGGGAAAGGGGGTGGTTAAGTTAGGAGTTCGGGATTAACATATACACATACAAGGACCTACTGTATAGCACAGGGAACTATACTCAATATTTTGTAATAACCTGTAAGGGAAAATAATCTGAAAAAAATATATATGTATAACTGAAACACTTTGATGTATACTGAAACTAACATAATATTGTAAATCAACTGTGCTTCAATTTAAAAAAAAATCGTATGGAAATGCGAAGGACTTAGAATAGTCAAAAAGAATCTTGAAAGAACAATATTGAAGAATGTACATAAACTGCTTGATTTTAAGAGTTACTTTAAAGCTAAAATAATGAAGACAGGTGTGTTATTAGCATAGGGCTAGGCAATTAGATCAACTGAACAGAACGGAACACAAATATAGTAAATTGATTTTGGACAAAAGCACCAAAACAGTTAAATGAAAGAAAGGAAAATCTTCAACAAATGGTTCTACAGCAACTAGAAAATGAACCTCTATCCCTACCTCACACTATAAAAAAAGTTAATGGAAGATGTGTCATAGATGTAAATTTAAGAGCCAAAACATAAAGCTTCTAGGAGAATAACAGAGGAGAATTTCACTGTGTCTTTGACATTTGAGGATTTCTTAGCAACACACGCATATACACACACACGCACACACCCCAACCACAAAAGGAAAAAATATAGATGAATTGGATTGTGTAATAATTACAGTTTTTCTCTCATCAAAAACAAATAAAAAAGAAAATTGTTAAGGAAATAAAAAGCAAGCTATAAACTTGGAGACAATATTTGCAACCTTTATATCTGTCAAGATAATTGTTCCAGAATCCTACAAGTCAATAATAATGACCATCAACTCAATAAAAATTAACAGACTAGAACAAATACTTCAACAAAAAAAGAGAAATGAATGGCCAATAAGCATATGAAAGAGTGCTCAGCATAATTATGGAAATGCAAATTAAAACTACGCATTCCATAGCCAGACAAATTGCTAAAATTAAAAATAATGACAATATCAAAGATTGGTGAGAATGTGGAAAACTAAAGCTCTCATATTGTTGGTGAGTGTGTAAAATGGTATAATTATTTGGAAACAGTTCGGCAGTTTCTTATAAAAATTAAAAATAGACCTAAATTGTGATCCAAAAATTTTACTCCTAGATATTTACCCAAGAGAAATACAAGTGCAAAAATAGTTTAGAGTTGCTTTATTCATAATGGACAAAAAGTGAAATAGCTCAACTGTTTATTAATAGAACAATGAATAAATAAATCATGGAATATTCATACATACTACTCAGCAATATAAGGGAGCAAATAACTGAAACAAAACAACTTGGATGAATTTATGTTGAATGAAGGAAAGCAGACACAAATAATATATTTGAATTTATATGAAGTTATAACAGGCAAAACTCAAAACAGGAAGCAGTCTAAATATCCATCAACTGGTGAACAGATAAAATGTGGCATATCAATACAATGGAATATGGAATATTATCCAGAAAAAAAAAAGGTGAACATCTGATAAACACTATGACAGGGAAAGCATTACACTAAGTGAAAGATGCTAGACACGAAAGACTACATATTATATGATTCCATATATATTAAATTTCCAGAAAAGGCAAGTCTGTGATCATGGAATGCAGAGCAATAATTGCATGGACTGGGGAGTGGAGAGTGCAAACCAGCATAAGGGAACTTTTTGAGTTGGTGGAAATGCACAACTGGATCATGGTGATGGTTGTGCAACTCTGTAAATGTACTAAAAAAAGCACTGAATTGTATACTTGTGATGGGTGAACTTTATATAGTTAAATAAAGCTGTTCCAAAAGGAGAAGAAAGAGCAGACAAAGCTAACATATGGTGATAGAAATCAGAATAGTGGTGGTTTCTAAATGAGTGGTGGAGATTGACTGGAAATGAGGAGGGAACTTAATGGGGTTATGGCAATATTCTGTATCTTGATTGGCCTGGTAGTTACACATCGATGGTTATTATTTTCAAAATTCATGGAACTCTACAGTTACGATTTGTGTATTTTTATATTATGTAAGTTATACCTCAAATTAAAAGAAAAAGTCACTACAGATTTGGGATTTGTTGAATTGGAAGAAAGTAGCAGTGAGTTACCCATTAAACTTTGCCTGTTCTGAAGGATAGAGGAAGGAGCCATGGAGAAAGATGCTAATTATGTCGATCTTATCTTATGTGAAGTAACTTCTGCAGCAGAAAATATGCAAGAGCTTATTAAGGAACATCCGTGTTTCTATTTACTTCTTTTTCTTTCCAGAAAGCAATTTTATTCTTCTTTTGCTTGCTTTTAAGGTATGGCTAGAGATTTATCAGGAAATGTTTTATTGTCACCTAAGTTATTATGTCCATTGTTATCTCTGTCATCATTTTTTCACCTATTATTCTTAGAATCAAGCAAATCAGAATTCACCTAAATGTACAGGAGATAAACAGTAAATTGTTGACAATCTGTTATGGTGTTTTATTGCTCTCGTCATCTGTTATAACTCCTCTGATACTTGTTACATATATTTGTCAAGAGCCAGGGTGGAAGAGAACAGAAAATCTCTTTTGGGGAAGCCATTTGAGATTTCTTCAGTCCGATAAGGAATTTAGAATTGTTAGTCACTCATTCTCAGGTCATTTATACTTAACCTTTATTAAATCTTTTCGAATCCTAAACATGGTTTCATGGTAAAAGCCAGAGAAAAGTTTTAAATGTGTGGTGAACTGAAAGTGTTGCAGATTTTATTCTTTTCATTTTTTCTGGCTTATTTTGCATTCCTCATATTCCTAATATTATTTGATTTTTTTCTCCCATTCAAGAAAGATCTTCAGTATTCTAAGTCCACTCTTCCATTTCTGAACTATATTTGATGCTCATACATACTGCCCAGAAATCCCTTTATCTTGTAATGGTCCCCACTCTCACCTCAGGACCTTCTTCCTACCTCCAAACACACTGGTTTCATCCAGATGCTAAAATTCCCATCTGAAGACGTCAGAGTGAGAATTGCTGCTGTGGATGCTCCTCATGTGTGCTCTCAAGGACCCAGTGAACACCACAATGTCTTTGCCATGTGCTCCTCCTAAACCTAGTTTTTATCTTGCTTTTGAATTCCCTGGTCCTCAGACTACTTCACTACTTCTGAGGAAACACAGACATCTTTTTTCTGCAACCTCATTTCCTTCAGAAGCAAGACCCTACTTTGTTTCCACTTCCACTTGACATTTCTTGCCTCCTTTCATCTAGATTTTATAAGGGCAACTGCTAGGAACCATTTTTCTTTTATCCTCTGAGATTTGGGACTCTGCTGAATCCAAGCATCCTTCTCTTTGTCACAATTTTTACCTTAATATCAAGAAAAAAACTTTTAAAACCTGTTTTTTCAAGTGTTTCTACAGAAGTTTCTATTACCTTCAAAAGCCCTAGCAATTATTTCTGTTTATGTAACCATGAATTTGGTTTCTGTGTGTGTGTGTGTGTGTGTTGTAGATCAGCTTACTCAGTTTTTCTGCAGCTACAACACACATCAGATTCCTAGAGCAGGTGTTCTAGGCACAAGACTCAAAATACCTTCTTTGCCTGGAAATATTGCATTTTTCCTTCCTTTCAGTCCAAGAAGATGACACATCCCCTATCTGCCCCCAGAACCCATTTTTACTTTTTCATTCCTTGTTGAATTTCACTTCGGACAAATCTATACTCTGGATTCTTAAAATTAGTGACAATGATTAAGGCTTAGTAATAAAACACTCCCTTCCCACTTTAAAAAAATTATTTTATCGTGGTAAGAATACTTAACATGAGATCTACCCTCCTAACAATTTTTAAATGTACAGTACAATATTGTTGCTTATAGGTGCAGTGTTGTACAGCAGATCTCTAGAGCTTATTCACCTTGCTTACCTGAAACATTATGCCTGTTGATTAGTATCTCCTAATTTCCCTCTCCCCTCAGCCCCTGGCAACCACTGTACCACTCTTCGATTCTATGAATTTGACTATTATAGATATCTCATATGAGTAGAATCATACAGTATTTGTTTTTCTATGATTGGCTTATTTTGCTTAGCATAGTGTGTTCAAGTTTCATCCATATTGTTGCATATTACAGGATTTCATTCTTTAAGGCTAAATAATATTTCATTGTATGTACATATCATATTTTCTTTTATCCATTCTTCTGTCCACGGACATCAAGGTGGTTTCCAGATCTTGGCTATTGTGAATAAAATGAGCTGGAATAGTGAAACCAACCCACCTACTAATCCAAGAGTGAACTGCCTCCTAGAATTTAACCTCTCTGAAGAATTTTTTTTTCTGGCTCCAAAAATGGATTCTTATGTCTTCTAAGACTAGATTTCTGCACACTTCACATGATGTAGGGTTAATTTATGTGTGTAGCTACTATTTTTAGAGCTTGCATTGACTCCAGAACTGAATGTCTATCCACTCCCTTTCAGATTTTTCCTATATATTATATGCTGTATAAGCCTTGCTTCCACCAAGGATTTAGATTTTAAGAGATACATGGCTTTAGAAATTTGATGTTTTGGAGTAGCACATCCACAATGGAATTATTGTCATACTAGAGCATTTCCAGTGGAGGAAAAAATTGCTCATGAACCTAGATGCACATATATTCCTACAGCCTCCTATTGTTGCACAGTTTGCCAAGATAAGCACAGAAGACATTTTTCAGACAAATGTCCTGTATACATAATTACCAGTTGATACTTGATCTCAAATTTGTTTAAACTGGTTGGACCATATATAATCCATCAGAGCTACATTTTAACATCTAACAAGCCAAGTGGCTCCATGTGCCTAGGCCTATTTGCTGATCTGATTTATTAGATATCATCAGTTTTGGAAAAAGAAGTATGCAAATGGAATCCAAGAGAATAATGTTCTTCTAGTTGGAGACAGAACTGACTTAAATCATCTCTTCCATATCTTCTTTCTTCTGGAGCCCATCTAGATCCATTATACCTAGTATCTTTCATGGGATTGAAAGATAAAAGAGCAATAAGTGGATGGAGATAAATAGGTTTCAAAGGGGAGATAATAAGATTAGTTTTCAATATTATCATCCTCCTAAAATTTCACTAAGCAGTTGAAAATACAGGCCTGGAACCTGGGAGAAAAAGTAGGACTAGAAAAAGATTGGGAAGTTATCTGCATTAAATATTCAAAGGCATGGGATTAGATGGAAGGACATGTAGATTAGAAATGGTATATATCTGAAATCAGAATGCCTGGGTTTAGTTCTAGATCTATCACATTTTAGCCGAGGGACCTTGGGCAAGTTATCTAACATTTGTGATCCCTAGTTTTCTCATTTCTTAAATGGAGTTTGCCTTAGGTTATCTTTAAGTTCCATTTTAGCTCCAAAATTCTACTATCTTCAGAAATTGTTAAAGGTGAAAGTGCAGAAATAAAATATACAGAGCCTGTAAGTAGTCAGTGGAATTGAGACTTAAGGAGGATTTCGAAGCTGAGAGCAACTTAAGAATGTGCATATTTGAATGAGATTATTTGTTTCTTGATTAACACATGAACTTTTTTCTTTCCCCCTGATGGGTATTAGGACCCAATTTCCATTAAAATTTCCTCTTTGCAAGGTAAAATGCAGTACTCTAAGGAGATTACAATAACTGAGACTAATGATAGCTTAAGCATCAAAAATTAGAATAAAACGAGTGAATTTTAGGGATGATGTTCCTATGATAAAATAGCAACTGATTACAGTCTGAATGTGGTATGAGAGAGAGCAAAGTCAATCGGTTCCCAGACTGCATACCTATAAGATACTGTAATTGAAGATGTGGCGTATGAAGAAATGGAAATTAAGGAGTTTTAATCATCTGGGTGTCTTTATGAAGAGGTCATAACACTTTGCAGACATCAAATTAATCCTTATTATATCTTTAAGAGGCAGGTAAGAGAACAGGTATTATTTTCAGCTAGAAATTGAGGGCCAGCGTTTATGGGGTAGGCACATGGCATATGCAGAGGTAGTCGGGTGTCATGTCTAAAAGCGTGTGCTCTGCCATCGCAGCCCCACCACACCACCCACCTGGTGTGTGTCTTTGGGCAAGTTGCTTATTTGGGCTTCAATATTTTTTATATAAAATGGGATTAATAATGATTATTAGAGTGGTTAGGATTAAATAATACGTGTAAAGTGCTTCTAATGGTATCTGCCACGCAGTAAATCTAAATCAATATAAATTACCACTACCACCATTACCTTTACTACTACTGCTACTGTAATGACAGTCAACACCATACAGTGTTGATTTGTGTGAGGTTTGTGTACATGTAGAAGGGAATTAATGTTCCTTTATTCTTATTTTAGGGTTCCCATTGTGTAAATGTGGTCTGGGGTGGGGGACAGAGGACTATGACAGAACCTGTAGCAGTTCACACTGGTCTCCATTACATTAATAGTAACAATACAACAATGCCTTAACTTTTTTGAGTACAGAGGAAACTTAGTTGACATTTCATTGAAGACAGATGGAAGTAATAACAAGTACTAACATTTTACCCCCATTAATCTTGTGTTTTTAATGGATAGTGGTAGCAGGAATTATGTTGGAGAGACATTGTTTATTTGAAGGGTATTTCTCCTCATAAAAGGGGTCAATGAAAAGCAACAGCTTGGGAGATTCTGCTCTAGACTATACCAGCCAGATAAAAAATTAGTAAGTGATATTGCAGGAAAGATGTATGAGCAAAGTCGGGCCAATAGCCTGCTGCCTAGTCTTTCAGATTCTAGTTCCACCCACACTACTTCAGGATTTATTTCTCCTCTTTCCTTTTAGGCAAACCTACCCTCTGAAAAACTCTTCTTCCTTAGCTCATTAGTCCATATCTTTTTGACCCTTATAATACATGATTTAAAATATTCTGTTTGCTTCCGCCACTCAGATCACCCACTGAATCACCTCAGCATACATGTATCATTTGTACTGTTTTAATTTGCAATAATTAAATTATGTATTTCTTTGGAAACCCTATTTTAGTCCATTTATATAGCATGAATAATCAATACTATTGAAAGTTCCTTGATGTCAGAGACTGTATCCTCTGTTTCTGTTGCATCTCCCTAGGGTACCTGTCATAATGCTCAGAAATATTTATTAAGCACCCAGTAATGCTTAATGAATGTTATTGACTGGCAAGACTTTCATGCAATTGAGATAGCAGCAAGATATCTGAGAGATTTCTTGGAGACAAGCAGAGAAACAGAGGCTAGAGGTGAATAGATTTGAGTTTTATCCATGTAATGAAAGTAGTTTTACTAGACAGAAGTCCTAGTTTTTCTTAAAGCTTTCATGCATGTAAGTGTTCCATGTCTTTAAAGCATTTTCAATGTCTCTTTTGGTATACTATTACAAAATTTGTATGCCTTTCTCTCCAAGAAAAATGACAGTTGAAAGATGAAAGAATACCATAATTTATATAATGGTATTATATTTTCTTTCTAATATTCTTCAATTATGGGAAGCTTTAAGATTGTCCCTCTTAGCTAACTACGCCATGTTCTGTAATTTTAAAAAGTGGATTCATCTTACCGTTTTTATCTTCTTGTGACATATCATCATCAAATTTTCAACAGTGTATGTAAGCAGCATGTAAAAATCTGAAATCATACACTCTTTGAAAATATGAAGTATATTTAAATTATAAATGTAATTTGGTATATATCTCCATTTAATGTGGAAAATATTCTGGGACAAATTTGTATGTAAAAATAAAACAAAAGAACCCTAATTTTTCCCTATTTAGGTTTTCCTGAACTACTGCTAGAAATGCCAGAGGAGGGGAGTGGATTATGTAAGCAATGCAATATATACTGAAGATACATTCTTTTTTTTTTTTTTTTTTTTGCGGTACACGGGCCTCTCACTGTTGTGGCCTCTCCCGTCGCGGAGCACAGGCTCCGGACGCACAGGCTCAGTGGCCATGGCTCACCGGCCCAGCCGCTCCGTGGCATGCGGGATCCTCCCAGACCGGGGCACGAACCTGTGTCCCCTGCATCGGCAGGCGGACTCTCAACCACTGCACCACGAGGGAAGCCCTGAAGATACATTCTTGCATGGAACCACTACAGTGCATAACTGACTCAGTAATTCTATACCATGAAAAGTAATCAAATGATCTTCACTTCAGACAAATCAAATGGGCCGTATGTCAGGTGTAATAGCATTTATGGTTATATATGGTAACATATATGTATGTGCAATATGTGTGTATCTCTGTGTTTGTTTACATGTTTATAATAGATTCTGATTAAAATATATTGTGGAAATGCAGAAAAACCTTTAAGATAGTAATTTCTTTTTAAAGGATCTTCAAGAGAGGAAACAATAAGGATAGTATCACAAACTGAAATTTACTATTTTTATGAAAATTGTCATTGATATTAATGCTGTCACCCATAGAATATAGTGTGTGAAAGAGGACAAGAGCACTGAATATCAGCAAAACAACAAATTCATGGATATAAGATCATGTCTGACAAAATAAATGTGGTCCTCTCTACTAAGCATATTAGGAATTCAGTTTCAATTAATTATATTTCAGGGGCTAATATGTAGCTAAGGTTAATGGTCCTTGGGTCTCAATCTATTTAGTTATTTTAGTAGTGTGTGCCTTTCACTTCAGGTGCTATTGGTAATATGGGATATTAAGGTAATCAGATAACCATAGTTAAAATAAATGAGGGCTTATTTGCCTCGGAGTGATTGGAGTGACTTCTTTCATTTGTTTTCACCTGGCTGCTCTCAAGTATCATTACTTTCTGTCCTTTGTCCAGGTGAACAAGGCACAAGGTCTAATATCACGAGTAATTTCTGTAGTCCCGGATCATAGCTCATTGTGAAGGAATTGTGTATTAGATTGTTTGTGGAGCCTGAAACAAGCCATTGAAATGCAAGTACCAGATCCTTTCATTGGAATAACTTTATGAACTGCTAGAATAATTTTTGCATCTTTTTAGAAGATATTTTAAGTCCTTCAAATTTTGGGGCAGTACTGCTGTGAACCAAATTCATTGTTGTATTAAAAAAAACAACAAGGTAGCCATAACTTTTGCTTTTATATACTTACGTTGAGATGAGAAAAAAAATTAGTGTCTCTTTCCCCTCATTCATCAGTGTATTATGTGCAATTCTATCAAAGCCATGACCAGGAGTAATGCAAAGCTGTGTGGATAAAAAGCAAATTACAAAAATACTGGTAAAGGTTTGTTTTTATTGATACTATTTTCTAATTTCCAAACATCTGGAATCTGGCAAATGTATAGTAGTTTCATTAGGCAGGTTGATGTGAGAGGGAAAAAAATTGAGGAAAAACTTAAATGTCTGAAGGCCACCCTGATGATATCTGGTGTTTGAGATGAGTATGATTTAGCATTGTTCTGTGTTTTATTCAGAACAAAAGAGAAATGAAGGAAATGCTTTGAAATCCTACCCAGTATGTTGGTATGGGATATCTCTTGAGGGTCACATTAAGACAAACATATACACACACATACACACACTTCCTAAAAGATGTTTGAATTGTGAATGAGTGGCCACATGGCAAAAATAATGCATATCAAACTATAAAGGCTGGATATATCTATATTCAATTTACTATTATAAAACTAACAAAAAATTAAAACATCTGTTGTTCTACCCCAGAAGTTTTCAAAAGTGGTGCCTTAAACTGCAACCCCATAGACTCTGACTTAATTTATCTGAGGTGGGATTCAAGAATAGGTAATTGTTTCTTACTCTCCAGGGGATTCTGGTGTGAATACATGGATGAAAACTACTATTTTGCACCACCAACCCTGAGAGGTAAGCAAAGACTTTGGGGAGGATTGTCCCTCAGTTGAACTCCTGGCTCTGCCAGGCTCTGCCACTGACTATGTGTCCTTGTGCAGGTTACTCTAAGAACACTTTCTCATCATTGACATGGAAAATACAAATCCACTGGATTTCTATGAGAATTACATTTAATATTTATAAAAGCCTTGGCAGGGCTCAAAAATACTTGCTCCCTCCTATCTGTAGTGCATTTCTTAGAGTCTCTCATAACCCCAGGTATAAGGTCACTTTCTGTTATAATATTAAGGTAAAATTAGCATTATCTCCCCCACTATATTATGTAGTAAAAATGTTAAGCATTTTGGAGATGAGGTTAATGCATGTAATTATTTCTGGCTGTTGTTATCTCCTGCTTTTAAAGTTCTCATTCTCTGCCTCACATTTTGCTTCTTGCCTCTGACTCCATTTCTACTTTGCAGTTTACTACAGGACAGGGTCCCTATCCCTTTGCTATTGTCAGTATTGTCAGCTGTAGCTGATTTTACAAAAGGTTTGTTATTTGGCAAAGAACTTAAAATTTCATCTCAGCTAGGCTTTTCCTTAAAAATCTCTCAATTATTTCTGGGTCTAAAAAATTTTTATTAGTTGTCTCTTCTACTGGGGCTCTGGCCTCCTTTCATGTTGCTGTGCCCTTTTCATTTCTCAAATGCCATCACACATTTTTCTAGATTCTTTTCACTTCTAAATCCCCAAATGCCTACGTTGTTTTTAGTTCTGTTTTTGGTTAACTTCTAAGGCATTCATTTATGCCCTGAGTAATATTCTTTTGCCACAAAGTAGCCAAACAAGATATTTTGCTAAATAAAAACTTCTTACTTGGAAGAGGAATTTTGCCAATCATTAGAATAATTTTCCTCCCTATTATATAAGGTTATACAGTTGTAAAATTATAACTGATTATAATTAGCATTATTCTTATATTGCTTTTCATTTTAAAATGTTCTGTAGAATAAGTAGCAAGTTGTTGAGTGTAAGAATATCAAACTGTAGTGGTCATAAGAATAGCCCAGGAGTTTGCTAACCTGTAGGTTCCTGAGCCTTGTGCCTGAGATTTTGATTTAGTAACTTAGCAGTGTAAACTTTAATGGGCATCCCATATGATTCCAGTGCAGGTGTTCTGTGTGTTGCATAGTGAGTAATATAGGCATGATTTGGCTCAGGTATAGCCTAGTTTATTTGGTTCAGCTAGTACCTGTTTATTTGCTGCTATGTATCCATTCTTCTACCTTCTTGCAAAAGATACACTAAATTGGGGGTGAGGGGAATGACCCCATTCTCAGACATGTGGTTTGAGTGAGATTTACTCCAGCTTAGATCTAGAGGTGTTTTCTGTTTGCCTTAAGCCAAATGGCAGATCACACTGCACCGACCATAGTGTTTAGTTCAGCAAAGGGCATGTAAACCAATCAGAATCATCAATTACTAGCTGGAAGAAATGTTTTTGGTGGTTACTGGGAAAGAATCAGCTATTTTCATTTTTCCTTTGATTTTCTTGTGGACATGAAGCTTGGAACTGCTGTGACTATCTTGTCTAAAGAGGTGAGTAAGTTAGAGGAAGCAGATAGAGCTAGAACCTGATGATACCACCAGCCTTCTGCCCAAGGACTAAGCTTACATGAACTGATACATCCCTTTTTGCTTAACCTAGACTTGCAGACCCTCACCTCTAGGTTAAGCAAACAGGAATGTATCAGTTCTTAGAAGAGTAGAATTAGGTAAACTGAAGCAAAGGGATGGGCAGCTAGGAGGCTCCATCTCTTTTTTGGCATGAATGATGCTCATCCTTCTTAGGATAGTTAAATAGTTAAATTTAAATTTAGGCATAGTTAAATCTGTGCCTTTTGAACATTGGGACTCTGTGTCTACTGTGGTTGCAGCAATGGAGGACAAAGGTAGGAAAAATTCAGGATGGTTGGAGCATGTCTGCTACATTTTAGAACCTTCAGTGAGGTCTATAGGATAGAGATAAGCTAAGGCTGAAACTAGCCTTTCTGACAGCAAAGAGGAAGGAAACATGGTTTTTTAAAGGAAAGCTCTTTTGCTTGAGACCTGTATTTCAAGAGGACTGAAAGACTGATCCCCTGGGGCTGGCAAGTGTGAAAAAGCTCAATGAGGGCTTCCCTGGTGGCGCAGTGGTTGAGAGTCCGCCTGCCGATGCAGGGGACACGGGTTCGTGCCCCGGTTCGGGGAGATCCCACATGGCGCCGAGCGGCTGGGCCCGTGAGCCATGGCCGCTGAACCTGCGCGTCCGGAGCCTGTGCTCCGCAACGGGAGAGGCCGCAACAGTGAGAGGCCCGCGTACCGCAAAAAAAAAAAAAAAAAAAAAAAAAGCTCAAGGGTCAACCCCATCCAAGGTTAGTACTAATGGAGGCAAAAGAGGTAGCATTGCAGCAGAAGGTAAGATTGGAGCCCCAGAAAAGCCTAAGTGGCTCCATCTGGACAAATGAGAACGTCACCACCATTGTGAGGATGCAGCCTGTGGACCGGGAAGATTCATAGAGCTTCCCTGTCTCATCCTAGCATGTCATACACCTCTAAAGCAGAGGACAAGATGGGAGTAGGAAACTGATTGTTAGGGGAATGGGTAAGAGCACTGGAGATGTATTGTGAATAAACTATATTTTCTGTTTCTGGACCTTGTGTTAGTAGATCTCTGGCTATGGTTACTAGCTCATGGGGCTAACCAGTAGCATATAACTTGAAACCTCTATATTTTTAGGCAGTTAATTCTGTTGCCCAAGAAACACCAAGATTGGTCAGCAACAGGTTATGATTGCTTAGTCCTTAAGCCTATTTTTAGGTTGTCAGCATGTACCAAGAGAAAGTGGGCTGCTAAAGAGGACTAGCCCACAGAAGGGGCAAACACTCCTCCTCTAGATTGGATGGAGACTGCAGCTACTTTGCTGCCCATAACAAGAGCAGCCTGAGATGAGGTCAACCCTTAGATGGAGGAAAAACAAGAAATGAGTATGCCCCTTAAGCCTCAAATCAGGGAGTGCCTGAGGCTAGCCCTTCTTTGGACTTTGTAGATAAAGGAGGCAACAAATTCTCATTATGTTTTGAGTTTTGTTTTTCCATTTGCAGCATAAATGATCATCTGATATACCTGGACATGCCCCTTATGTATTAGAGTTCTCCAGAGAAATAGAACCAATATATGATTTATTATAAGGTATTGGCATACAGGATTATAGAGGTTGAGAATTCCCATGATCTGTTGTCTGCAACTGGAGACTCAAGAAAGCTTGTGGTAGTTAAAAGGTCTGAGAACCAGGAGTGCTGAGGGTAGGAGAAGATTGATGACTCAGATTAGAGGGGGACAACTCCAACCTTCCTCCACCTTTTAGTTCTATTCAGGCCATCAATGGATCGGATGAGGTCTGTCCACGTCAGGGAGGGCCATCTACTTTACTCAGTCTACCAATTCAAATGCTAATCTCTTTCAGAAACACCCTCACAGACACACGCAGAAATAATATTTAATTGGATATCTGGGCATCCCTTGGCTCTGTCAAGTTGATACAGAAATTAACCATTACACCTTACAAATAACTTTGTAGTGTTAATTAACTTTTTAGGAGCCTGAGTTTCTTCTACCCTATAATGAGAACAATATCTATTGTGAGCCTCAGGAATAATGTATATAAAGCATAGTGCATGGTATATAATGAGTGCCTAATTAATGTTACTTTTATGGTCTATATCAGTGTTTTCCCCCGTCATGTATTATTTAGTCATCAACCTTATTGTGTATTTTGATCACTTTTCTTCACCCCATTGCTGAGAGAGGGATTCCTATCCTAGGATTACGGGGATAGCCAAAAGCATGACACCTGACACTGGACAGATGAGATTGATAGCAATTCATCAGTCCTGGGGGAGGAGGACACTGCATGCTTACCAGGGCCACATGGGGTTGCACTTGGGAATAGAATGAACAAGCAGGGACTGTGGGAAGCTGACTTTATAGTATTAAGAGCATAAGATGCCCCCTGGTTTTTGCAGGAGGGTGTGATTGGATTGTTTGAATAATTTCATGGACTGGCAGGGAATTGAAGACCACTCCTCAGGCATAAATAAGCAGGCAACGTGCCTGGGCATGATAAAAATTTCATGATAAAAAGGAATGTTTGGCTAGGGGATAAAAAGGAATGTTTGGCTAGGGGACCGTATCTGTCTGAGCAGAATGGGAAGGAGAACTTGTAGGAACTGAGGCCCTCTCAGTTTTCCTGAGATGTCAGGGCAACACAAAAATAGTAATTTTAGGCCTTATGCCGCATGGGGGTAGAGGAAAAAGCACTTGGATTTAGTTAGAATTTCTGGTTGCCATGTGGCCTATAAAATGAGAATATGCCAGTTCTGTCTCTCTTGAGGATCTTTGTGAAGATTATCAGTCATATTTGTGTCTAAGAATACATCAGATGCTCTTTCTTTTGATTGAGTAGTATTAGAAACAGAATCTTTTGCCCAAGACACCATGGACAAGTTTATTCAGGAATTGGAGAGTAGGATAATGGTTCTCAAGGTTGAAAGTAGTTAACAATAACTGTTGGTGCTTGTAAAACACATACACATGAAACACACTTTACTAATCCACATCCTCAGAGAAGTTTCAAAGTTTTGGTGGTTTAAGGCAGCATATTGATTTAGAAATGTACATTTAACAAGATCTCAGATTATTCTGATGCAGTAGTCCTTCAACCAAACAGTGTCAACATTGGTTTAGTGCCAAGGTTCTCAAACTTGACTGTGCATCAGAATGCATTGAGGGGTTGCTAAAACACACATCGCTGGGCCCTATCCTCAAAGTCTCTGACTCAGTAGGTCTGGGTGGGACCCCCGAATTTGCATTTCTAACAAGTTTCTAGGTGATGCTGCAAGACCACACTTTGAGAACCATTGGTTTAGTGTAGTAATTCTCAGTTGTGTATGATTTTTCCCCCAGGGGACATTTGCCAATGTCTGCAGACACTTCTGGTTGTCACAACTGAAGGGTGCTACTGATATCTCATGTTAAAGGCCAATGATGCTGCTGAACATCCTACAATGCACAGGACTTCATTCCTTCCCTACAACAAAGAATTATCTGACCCTAAATGTCAATAGTGCTAAAGTTGAGAACCACCAATGCAGTGGCATTTTCTGGGGAGGATTGGTGAGATAGTCTCCTCATGGCAGCAGGTGCACATAGTTCATGTACATAGACACTGTAGGGAGTTGGCCTGAAAAGAGCAGCTAAGTAGAATTTACCAAAGACATTTTATAAAAGAAATAACTTCACACTCTTAATGAGCCACTCATTTACTATCTTGCTGTCTACCCTGCAGAGCTGATCTGAATCGAGTGATCCTTTCGAAATCAATGAAAACTATACTCTGGATGAGAGAAGGGATGAAAAGAAACAGCTATGTTAATTCTGATTTAAGCAAGGTTTCTCATTCCCTTTGATTAAATTGCAGGTGAAAGGAAGTAGATGAAATGATGCAATTGAGTGGGCACCAAAAATTGATACAAATGAATGACTCTGAAGGAAAAAACAGGTAATGATAGGTGAAACTTATGTGGATTAGCTAGTTAAAAAAATCCTCTTCGTAGGGCTGCACGCAGATATTTAGATGCTATTATTCAGCAATCTGACACTTGTTACCTAAGGTGTAAACTGAAATAAGCAGTTTTCTTACCTTTTGCTGTATTTACAGCAATCAATAATTGTAATAACTCCAAGGCTGGCAAAATATTGTTAAAGGGTAGAAATCTGATAGGTGAGATTTTTCTTAGAGCTTGGAGAAAATTTTGAGTTACTTTAAGTTATCGATGGTAGCAAAGAAAAGTAAATGCATTTTTTTAAACAGGGCTGTGCAAAACAGACCACATTTTACTGAGGCTTCTTTAAAGCACTGATGATGGAGCTGAGTACAAGCTAAGTAACATACTCATGAAATCTGGCATATACTCAGCATCTAACAGAAAGCAAGCATTGAACAGTCTAAAATTTAATGTTGGACTGACCACACACAAACATTTCAGTAAAGACCTCCTTACATCTTCTAAAAAGCAGAATTAGCAAATATACATTGATCTTCATTCCCCTATTCTCATCACTCATGAATAAGGATAGGGGGATGGATTTCTTGCAGAGGAAGAAAGATAACTAGAAGGACCAATTCCCAGCTAGGAACTCTACTTTGTTCCTCATTTTATCTTTTACTTTTCCTGTGCTCACCAATGCTGATCCCAGTTACACATCTTTAATAGATAACCAACAATATCTTTTGAAATTTTAGGTATGATGAATATTCTATGTACGTAAACATATTATCATCACCACCATCATTAATGTGTTTATAGTTTTATATTCTCTCAATTTCTGTAGGTTTTAGTTTCTACATCTGTAAAATGTTTTTAAAATATTTTTTCTCCTTGGAATGCTTTTATCAAATACATGTGTTAAATTCTAATATGTAAATAAAATCTGATTGGCTGCTCTGATTGAATCCTCCTAGTTAGAACCAGAAATTGGAAGCCAAGACCTCATCCATTGGTTCTCATGGTGGTTCCTGGAGAATCTTGAAGCTTTAAGATTACACAAAGCACAGTTTAATAATCAAGGGTCTAAAATTTTAGATACCCTTTAAAATCTCCTCAAGCTTGCCAAATATAGGCACTTATTACCTCCAGAAAGGATTTAAGTGAATTTATGAACAAGACCTTATTTATATTTAAAATTCAGGTAAGAATATCTGGAAATTTGACCCAGAGCTTCCTTGTAACACACACACACACACACACACACACACACACACACACACACACATATACACACACACACACACAGAAAAAGGCAATAGGTTACCTGGCTTGTCTAATAAATGTCTAAAAATAATTTATTAATTGGATCCTTTTAGTAAGGCTATTTAGCAATGTAACGGGTATCTTCAATTGTGATTTGGTAAAATATGGAGTTCTCCTAGACATATAGAATTTTCTTTTATTATCAGACAAAGCTGAGTACGTATAACTGAATCTTGAATTTTAGAAGCACAGAAAGCATTTGTGAGAGGATTAAGGTGCATCTAAAAATGTTGATTTCTTTTTTAAAATTTCATTTGTTTATTTATTTATTTTGGCCATGCCTTGAGGCACGTGGGATCTTAGTTCCCCTCACAGGGATTGAACATGCACCCTCTGCAATGGAAGCACAGAATCTTAACCACTGGACCGCCAGGGAAGTCCCTAAAAATGTTGATTTCTCGTGACCTAGCTTGACCTGTAGGAGTTATAATTCACATGTTCCTTAAACTGAAGTAATTTACAAATGTTAATCATCTCAATCTTCAGTCATAGGCAAGATTGAGTTCTCTACAAAGTGAATGAAGTACAGATGCTCTGTATTGTGGTTTAAATGCAGATACTGTGTTTTATCTACACAGTATTCTGGAGAAAGGGTTGGCATGCCATTTTGAAATTAAGGGAACATGACCTGCTGAATGGAGGGTGGGCACCTTGCACAGTGGTATACAAAAAGGATTCCAGCAATTGGGGACCATGTTTTCTCTCAAAAAAAAAGCAAACAGACCCTGTTTTTAGTATGTATAAATGCCTAGACAATTACTCAGTTGAGACCTTAAAAGCAGCTTCTAGAGATCAACGTAGAGATAGTTGTGTCCTGGAAAATTTTAAGTATTGGTTGTCAGTCTATTTTGACCTTAACTAAATTTAAGAATCACTTCACAGAACATCTGGTGTTGAATGTCAATGTCTTTATATGTCTTTCTGGGTATGTTTATATGCAAAATGCCTGAGGGAATTGACTTTGGGGCAAATAATTTAATGGGTCTTTTTTCTTTTTACATAGTGATACTTGTTTGTTATAGAAAACTTAGAACTTAAATAGGTAGGGGAAAAAAGAAGCTAAAACTTATCTTCAGTGCCACTGTCCAATGAAAATAACATTGATATTTGGTTTTAATCTTTCTTTCCATTCTTTTTTTTTCTATACAGATGTTTTTGCTTACTAATAAAAAAGAGATTGGTATAAATACCATTATCTAACTTTTTTTAAGAGCATGATATTAGGCATATATCTTTCCATGTTATTAAATATTTACCTATAACATTGTTTTTAATGCTGTCTGTAAGATTCCTTTGTATGGATATGCTATAATTTATTTAAGTTTCTATTATTGAGCATTTAGGGTTTTTTTCCAAATTTTTACTATAAATGACATTCTAGTGAAAACTATTTTAATTAAATCATTGCACACATTCAGGATAGATTTTTTTATAGTTATAAAACAATACTTTCCTCTCATTTTTAGAATAACATTATTTTTACTCTGACTATAAAAATAAAATTACACTCTTGTAGAAAATTATAGGAAACCATAAGAAGGAAGTAAAAAACATAATTTTTAATTTTTTAAATTTATTTTTATATATTTTTTTATACAGCAGGTCCTTATTAGTTATCTATTTTATACATATTAGTGTATACATGTCAATCCCAATCTCCCAAATCATCACAGCCCCCCACCCTGCCCCCGCCACTTTCCCCCCTTGATGTCCACATGTTAGTCCTCTACATCTGTGTCTCAATTTCTGCCCTGCAAACCGGTTCATCTGTACTATTTTTCTAGGTTCCACATATATGCATTAATATACGATATTTGTTTTTCTCTTTCTGACTTACTTCACTCTGTATGACAGTCTCTGGATCAATCCACATCTCTACAAATGACCCAATTTCATTCCATTTTATGGTTGAGTAATATTCCATTGTATATATGTACCCCATCTTCTTTATCCATTCATCTGTCGATGGGCATTTAGGTTGCTTCCATGTCCTGGCTATTGTAAATAATGCTGCAGTGAACAATGGGGTGCATGTGTCTTTTTGAGTTATGGTTTTCTCTGGGTATATGCCCAGTAGTGGGATTGCTGGGTTGTATGGTAGTTCTATTTTTAGTTTTTTAAGGAACCTCCATACTGTACTCCATAGTGGCTGTATCAATTTACATTCCCACCAACAGTGCAAGAGTGTTCCCTTTTTTCCACACCATCTCCAGCATTTGTTATTGGTAGATTTTCTGATGATGTCCATTCTAACTGGTGTGAGGTGATACCTCATTGTACTTTTGATTTACATTTTTCTAATAATTAGTGATGTTGAGCAGCTTTTCATGGGCATCTTGGCCATCTGTATGTCTTCTTTGGAGAAATGTCTATTTAGGTCTTCTGCCCATTTTTGGATTGGGTTGTTTATTTTTTTAATATTGAGCTGCATGAGCTGTTTATATATTTTCGAGATTAATCCTTTGTCAGTTGATTCGTTTGCAAATATTTTCTCCCATTCTGAGGGTTGTCTTTTCGTCTTGTTTATGGTCTCCTTTGCTGCACAAAAGTTTTTAAGTTTCATTAGGTCCCATTTTTTTATTTTTGTTTTTATTTCCATTACTCTAGGAGGTGGATCAGAAAAGATCTTGCCGTGATTTATGTCAAAGACTGTTCTTCCTATGTTTTCCTCTAAGAGTTTTATAGTGTCTGGTCTTACATTTAGGTCTCTAATCCATTTTGAGTTTATTTTTGTGTATGGTATTAGGGAGTGTTCTAATTTCATTCTTTTACATGTAGCTGTCCAGTTTTCCCAGCACCACTTATTGAAGAGACTGTCTTTTCTTCATTGTATATTCTTGCCTCCTTTGTCATAGATTAGTTGACCATAGGTGTGTGGGTTTATCTCTGGGCTTTCTATCCTGTTCTATTGATCTATATTTCTGTTTTTATGCCAGTACCATATTGTCTTGATTACTGTAGTTTTGTAGTGTAGTCTGAAGTCAGGGAGTCTGATTCCTGCAGCTCTTGTTTTTTCCCCTCAAGATTGCTTTGGCTATTCGGGGTCTTTTGTGTCTCCATACAAATTTTAAGATTTTTTGTTCTAGTTCTGTAAAAAATGCCATTGGTATTTTGATGGGGATTGCATTGAATCTGTAGATTGCTTTGTGTAGTATAGTCATTTTCACAATATTGATTCTTCCAATCCAAGAACATGGTATATCTCTCCATCTGTTGGTATCACCTTTAATTTCTTTCATCAGTGTCTTTTAGTTTTCTGCATACAGCTCTTCTGTCTCCCTAGGTAGGTTTATTCCTAGGTATTTTATTCTCTTTGTTGCCATGGTAAATGGGAGAGTTTCCTTAATTTCGCTTTCAGATTTTTCATCATTAGTGTATAGGAATGCAAGAGATTTCTGTGCATTAATTTTGTATCCTGCAACTCTACCAAATTCATTGATTAGCTCAAGTAGTTTTCTGGTGTCATCTTTAGGATTTTCTATGTATAGTATCATATCATCTGCATAAGTGACAGTTTTATTTCTTTTCCAATTTGTATTCTTTTTATTTCTTTTTCTTCTGATTGCTGTGGCTAGGACTTCCAAAACTCTGTTGAATAATAGTGGTGAGAGTGGACATCCTTTTCTTGTGCCTAATCTTAGAGGAAATGGTTTCAGTTTTTCACCATTGAGAATGATATTTGCTGGGGGGTTGACATATATGGCCTTTATTATGTTGAGGTAGGTTTCCTCTATGCCCACTGTCTGGAGAGTTTTTTATCATAAATCAGTGTTGAATTTTGTCAAAAGCTTTTTCTGCATCTATTGAGATGATCATATGGTTTTATTTTTAAATTTTTTGTGTGTGTGGTTTTATTAAAACTCAGTAATTTAAACTCAGATTTACCTAGTAGGATATTAACTATGATGTTCTTTATATATATTTTAAATTAATTTCTATTGGAGTCGAGTTGTTTTACAATGTTGTGTTAGTTCTTTATATATTTTTAAAAGAATTTTTCTTCAGTTTTTTCTTGGTTTCCATATTTCTGTTGATTTTTTTTTCTTGTTAGAACATGTATATGTGAAAAATATGCTTTGTTCCATTTGTCTCAGGATGGACAAAAATGTGCTCTTTGTGGTCCCATGTGTTTCAGGAAGCAGGAGGCTACTATGAGCCGACTGGAGTTGGTCCACTTCCTGTTGTCCTGTTCATGGAATGCCCTTTGAAAAGGAGCAGCTAGACCCTGATGAGTTGGAAACCATCACAGTGCACAAAATCCTGGAGACTACACCTTCTTTCAAAGAGCAGTGTACTTGGTAAGTACTGTTTCAAGGCTGATTTTGAAAGAGAATGGTTTGCTTACACTTTTGTAGTCTCTGTAGTAGGTAATAAAATGCTTTAAGTATCACTGTTTTCTATACACCACTCATAATTGATTTGCAGACTCCCAGCGCGTTCTGCTGTAGTGAAAATATCCATGAGGCTTTTTGTACGTTGTTTTTGAAATAACTAATTTTTTTGGCTTCAAGTTTAAATTTGATTTTAAAAATTCTTAAGAATTTAGCCATTCTAAGAGACATTTGTTTTACTTGTAAGGAATTTTGACTCAGAAAAATTCAAATATTTGATATATATATATAGTTATTGTTGAGATATAACTTACATGCTGTAAAACTCAGCCTTTTAAGGTGGACTATGCAGTGGGTTTTAGTATTTACACAGAATTATGCAACTATCACCACTGTCTAATTTCAGAGCCTTATCCTCACCCCTAATATAAACCTGACACCCAACAGCAATCACTCCCCATTTTCCCCTACCCTACCTCCTGGCAACCATGAATCTGTTTTCAGTCTCTATGGATTTGCCTGTTTGGGACATTTTATATAAAGGGATTCATATAATATATGGTCTTCTGTGACTGATTTCTTTTACTTAGCATAATGTTTTCAAGGTTTATCCTTGTTGAAGCATGTGTCAGTACTTCATTCCTTTTTATGGCCAAATAATAGTTCCTCCAGTGGGTATACCACAGTTTGTTTATCCATTCATATTTAGGTTACTGCCACTTTTTTGGCTACTATGAATAATGCTGCTGCTATAAGCAATCATGTAAAAGTTTTAATATAGACATATGTTCTCAGTTGTCTTGGGTATACACTTAAGAGTGGAATTGCCTGCTCATGTAGTTATTCTATTTTTAATAGTAATTCCATTTTTACAGAACTGCCAGACTGTTTTCCAAAGCACCTGCACACTTATACATTCCTCTCAGCAATGTATGCAGGTTCCATTTTCTATAAATTCTAGCCAATTCTTGGTGTTGTCTGTCTCTTCGGATCATATAGTTTTTATTCTTCAATTTGTTAATATGATGTATCACATTGATTGATTTGTGTATATTGAAGAATCCTTGCATCACTGGGATAAATCCCACTTGATCATGGTATATGATCCTTTTAATGTGTTGTTAGATTCTGTTTGCTAGTATTTTATTGAGGATTTTTGCATCTATATTCATCAGTGATATTGGTCTGTAGTTTTCTTTTTTTGTAGTATCTTTGTCTGGTTTTGGTATCAGGGTGATGGTAGCCTCATAGAATGAGTTTGGGAGTGTTCCTTCCTCTGCAATTTTTTGAAGACTTTGAGAAGGATGGGTGTTAGCTCTTCTCTAAATGTTTGATAGAATTCACTGGTGAAGCCATCTGGTCCTGGACTTTTGTTTGTTGGAAGATTTTTAATCACAGTTTCAATTTCATTACTTGTGATTGGTCTGTTCGTATTTTCTATTTCTTCCTGGTTCAGTCTTGGAAGGTTATACCTTTCTAAGAATTTGTCCATTTCTTCCAGGTTGTCCATTTTATTGGCATAGAGTTGCTTGTAGTAGTTTCTTAGGATGCTTTGTATTTCTGCATTGTCTGTTGTAACTTCTCCTTTTTCATTTCTATTTTTATTGATTTGAGTCCTCTCCCTCTTTTTCTTGATGAGTCTGGCTAATGCTTTATCAATTTTGTTTATGTTCTCAAAGAAACAGCTTTTAGCTTTATTGATCTTTGCTATTGTTTTCTTTGTTTCTATTTCATTTATTTCTGATCTGATCTTTATGATTTCTTTCCTTCTAACTTTGGTTCTTGTTTGTTCTTCTTTCTCTAGTTCCTTTAGGTGTAAGGTTAGATTGTGTATTTGAGATGTTTGTTGTTTCTTGAGGTAGGATTGTATTGTTATAAAATTCCCTCTTAGAACTGCTTTTGCTGCATCCCATAGGTTTTGGATCATCATGTTTTCATTGTCTTTCATCTCTAGGTATTTTTTGATTTCCTCTTTGATTTCTTCAGTGATCGCTTGGTTATTTAGTAACATATTGTTTAGACTCCATGTGTTTGTGTGTTTTACGTTTTTTCCCCTGTAATTGATATCTAGTCTCATAGTGTTGTGGTCAGAAAAGATGCTTGATATGATCTCAGTTTTCTTAAATTTACTGAGGCTTGATTTGTGACCCAAGATGTGATCTATCCTGAGAATGTTCCATGTGCACTTGAGAAGATAGTGTAATCTCCTGTTTTTGAATGGAATGTCCTATAATATCAATTAAATCTATCTGGTCAGTTGTGTCATTTAAAGCTTGTGTTTCCTTATTTATTTTCATTTTGGATGATCTGTCCATTGGTGAAAGTGGGGTGTTAAAGTTCCCTACTATTATTGTGTTACTGTTGATTTCCCCTTTTTTTGGCTGTTAGCATTTGCCTTATGTATTGAGGTGCTCCTATGTTGGGTGCATAAATATTTACAATTGTTATATCTTTTTCTTGGATTGATCCCTTGATCATTCTGTAGTGTCCTTCTTTGTCTCTTGTAATAGTCTTTGTTTTAAAGTCTGTTTTGTCTGAATGAGAATTGCTACTCCAGCTTTCTTTTGATTTCCATTTGCATGGAGTATCTTTTTCCATCCCCTCACTTTCAATTTGTATGTGTCCCTAGGTCTGAAGTGGGTCTCTTATAGACAGCATATATATGGGTCTTGTTTTTGTATCCATTCAGCGAACTTGTGTCTTTTGGTTGGAACATTTAATCCATTCACGTTTAAGGTAATTATCCATATGTATGTTCCTATTACCGTTTTCTTAATTGTTTTGGGTTTGTTTTTGTAGGTCCTTTTCTTCTCTTGTCTTTCCCACTTAGAGAAGTTCCTTTAGCGTTTGTTGTAGAGCTGGTTTGGTGGTGCTGAATTCTCTTAGCTTTTGCTTGTCTGTAAAGCTTTTGATTTCTCCATCCAATCTGAATGAGATCCTTGCCCAGTAGAGTGATCTTGGTTATAGGTTCTTCCCTTTCATCACTTTAAATATGTCATGCCACTCCCTTCTGGTTTGTAGAGTTTCTGCTGAGAAATCAGCTGTTAACCTTATGGGAGTTCCCGTATATGTTATTTGTCATTTTTCCCTTGCTGCTTTCAGTAATTTTTCTTTGTCTTTAATTTTTGCCAATTTGATTACTATGTGTCTCGGCGTGTTTCTCCTTGGGTTTATCCTGTATGGGACTCTCTGCGCCTCCTGCACTTGGGTGGCTATCTCCTTTCCCATGTTAAGGAAGTTTTCTACTATAATCTTTTCAAATATTTTCTCGGGTCCTTTCTCTCTCTCTTCTCCTTCTGGGACCCCTATAACGTGAATGTTGTTGCGTTTAATGTTGTCCCAGAGGTCTCTTAGGCTGTCTTCATTTCTTTTCATTCTTTTTTCTTTATTCTGTTCTGCAGCAGTGAATTCCACCATCTGTCTTCCAGGTCACTTATCTGTTTTTCTGCTTCAGTTATTCTGCTATTGATTCCTTCTCATGTATTTTTCATTTCAATTTATTGTATTGTTCATCTCTGTTTGTTTGTTCTTTAATTCTTCTAGGTCTTTGTTAAACATTTTTTGCATCTTCTCAATCTTAGCCTCCATTCTTTTTCTGAGGTCCTAGATCATCTTCACTATGATTATTCTGAATTCTTTTTCTGGAAGGTTGCCTATCTCCACTTCATTTAGTTGTTTTTCTGGGGTTTTATCTTGTTCCTTCATGTGGTACATAGCCCTCTGCCTTTTCATCTTGTCTGTCTTTCTGTGAATATGGGTTTTGTTGCACAGGCTGCAGGATTATAGTCCTTCTTGCTTCTGCTCTAAAAGCCATAATTTTAACAGCTAGGGAAAAATAGGAACATTCTGTTACATGTTTCTCCCTATGTATTTATTCCCTGTAATTATAAAGTAAAACCCTCTTGCCCTGTTGGTGGGAATGTAAATTGATACAGGCACTATGGAGAATAGTATGGAGGTTCCTTAAAAAACTAAAAATAGAACTACCATATGACCCAGCAATCCCACTACTGGGCATATACCCTGAGAAAACCATAATTCAAAAAGAGTCATGTACCATAATGTTCATTGCTGCTCTATTTACAATAGCCAAGACATAGAAGCAGCCTTTGTGTCCATCGACAGATGAATGGTTAAAGAAGATGTGGCACATATATACAATGGAATATTACTCAACCATAAAAAGAAACGACATTGAGTTGTTTGTAGTGAAGTGGATGGACATAGAGTCTGTCATACAGAGTGAAGTAAGTCAGAAAGAGAAAAACAAATACTGTATGCTAACATATATATATGGAATCTAAAAAAAAAAATGGTTATGAAGAACCTAGGGGCAAGTTGTGAATAAAGACGCAGACCTACTAGAGAATGGACCTGAGGACATGGGGAGGGGGAAGGGTAAGCTGGGACAAAGTGAGAGAGTGGCATGGACATATATACACTACCAAATGTAAAATAGCTAGCTAGTGGGAAGCAGCCGCATAGCACAGGGAGATCAGCTCAGTGCATTGTGACCACCTAAAGGGGTGGGATAGGGAGAGTGCGAGGGAGGGAGACTCAAGAGAGAAGAGATATGGGGATATATGTATATGTATAGCTGATTCACTTTGTTCTAAAGCATAAACTAACACACTATTGTAAAGCAATTATACTCCAACAAGGATGTTAAAAATAAATAAATAAAGACATGCTAATCATTGAAAACATGATACAGAAATGTATTCATTATCTGAATTCCCTAAAGTGACCACTGTTGTAGGTTCCATATAGTCTTTTCGTCTATATATTTTTACTTATTAAAGCTCATGTTGGATAGATAAATATGTTTTGTGAGTTAATCACTTACTACTTTAGTGAAAGAATTTCCCTGTTATTAAGAACTGTAATATTTAATGCTGCTTAATAGTCTATGTTGTGGAAGGGTTTTCTATTACTTGGCCATTAATCTATTATTTGACGGCTACTTTGTATGATTGTATATATAAATATTAACACTCTATTTTATATATATTAATGCATTTTAAAATACACAATGGATTATTTGTATAATACTGATTCTCCCAAGTGAAATTAGGGGTCAAATGTTATGAACATTCTTTCAACGGTTTCCTATGTGCCTGGCTAATTCAAGCTAGTAAATGCAGCATAAAGATGGATATTCATCTTCCTTTTTTCTTAAGAATGCTAAATTTAATTTACAACTTTAGTAAAATTATTTCAATATAAATGAAAGAGAACAAACATAAATATAGTGGTGTGTGTAGGTATTTAATTTTTCCTCTTTATTTTTGCCTCAGAATTCTCATGTATTTTTTCAAATGTCTTGAAATTAGCAAATCATGTGAGAAAAATAAATGCTTAATTTTTAAAGTGATTGCTGTATTGATAATGGTCATTCACCAATCAGGTATTTTTCAACTTTTTGTGTGAGGCATGGTCCTAGGGGCTGGGTTTATTATATCTTTTCTCTTATTTAATTCCATAAAAAACTGAATGATCGTGGAGATTTAAATAGATTAATTATTTCATTTAGTGAATATTTACTGCATCCACCTGCCATATGGGGTTTAAATTCTTGTGGTACAGAGATGAATAAGATATAATTCCTGTCTGGAGGACCTCACAGTCTAGTTGGAGCCAAGAGGTCAAGAGATGATTATAGTTCAGAATGGGAGATGCAGGAATGAAGTGTGCCTGTTGTCTAGGGGAGCAGAAAGCAAGAAGTGACTGCTCTGCAGGGGGGCGGGGTAGTCAGGGGACTTTGCATAGGAGGAGGCACTTGTACTGGTTCCTAGGGGATGTAAGGGTTGGCTAATGTGAGCAGATGGAGGGCAGGGGGATACTTGCTTCCTTAGTCTTGAGATAAAGGTAAGATCAAAGATGCATACCAGGTTAGAAGATGGCATTAGTCTTGGTGAAGTCAACAAAAGCCTATGAGTCAGTTAGACATAGCGATTTTATGAAATTAAGCTTGATCAACATGAGATACTTTTGGGTTAACCTTAATTAGTAGCTATTTGCATGTTTAACAATACAGTAAACCAAAACAAGTCTTTTTTTTGCAGTAGTTATGTTTTTCTATGTTTATAAAATATATACACGCTCATTGAAAAATTATGAAAATATAGAAAAAAGGAAAATACATATCATCCAGGCATAATTACTGTTAACATTTTGATGTATGTGTTTTAAAAATCATTCTAAACAGACAACCATCCTTTAAAAACTGGAATCAGAGAGTGCATATGACTTTCTGCCTGTTTCTTCTCACATAATAAATCATGAAAGCTTTCTCAAAATAAATATAAATTAATATTTCAAATAAACATATAATATTCTATTATGTGGATATGCCACATTTTTTAAAACAAATTCACCTCTTCTAGTACATTTGAGATTGTTTTCCCTTTTTTTTTTTCTTATTGAAAATAATGCTATATGGGGACTTCCCTGGTGGTCCAGTGGTTGAGACTTCGCCTTCCAGTGCAGGGGGTGTGGGTCTGATCCCTGGTCAGGGAGCTAGGATCCCACATGCCTTGCAGCCAAGGAGCCAAAGCATAAAACAGAAGCAATATTTTAACGGATTCAATCAAGGCTTTAAAAATGGTCCACATCAAAAAAATCTTTTAAAAAAATAATGTTATAATGAATAGTCTTTTAAACTCATCTTCGTTCACTTCTTTATTTCCTTAGGAGAAATGACTAGGTTAAAATGTATGCACGTTTCAAATGCTGTCCAATTGTTCTGAAAGTTCGTATCATTTTATTCCTATTTTCATGAAGCAATATATGAGAGTATAACCAAATCTTACACTGACTTAAATTGCTTTTCTTGTAAAGGTAACATTATTCTGCTCAAAATAAAACCATTAGTGCCAATATACTTCAGTTAGGCTTGTGATTAAATTATAAATAAATTGAGAAGAGATCAGTATCTCTGTGCTTCTGAATTTACTCCCTCAAGAATATTAAATGAAAGTATAAAACACAAAACTGAATGTAAATAAATTTAAAGTAATATAATTTTATATATTTATGGAACACTTTCTCTAAAAACTTAATAGAAGTTTTTTTTTTTTTAAGTCAGACATATTATCAGGTTGATACTAAGAAGCTTCACATTTTCATGTGTTTCATTACTGAATAATAAGATCATCCTCAGATTTTTGTTCCCCTAAGCTAATGTTATTTGTCCTCGAAGAAATTTACAAAATACGTTTTGCTAACTCAAATAACTTTACCTTCCACTAGAGTAAATCGCTATTTATTTCAATGTCCTAAGTTAACCCCTAGTAATATTCAAAGGATTAAGACAGCTTCTCAAAGTGTACAACTCATTACTGGAGTGTTTCAAACTAAACAAACCCAAAAAACCATATAGATTTATGTGTGCTTTCATTATTACTGTTATTCAGTATCCAAAGTTGAAAAGAGAACTATGTTAACTTCTCAAGATTTAATAGGAATTCAAAGGTTTATATTAATATATAAATCAATTGTTTATATTTATGATGCATCTATAGCTTAGCTATCCAGAATTCTTGGTGAATGAGCCACTTTAGATAGCCATTTTCTGAATAATGCAAATTTTTCCCCTAAGAATTAAAGATATTTCAGAATTAACTTTTACCCATTCTTGACTTATTTAAACAAGTCTTAGATAATTGTTATAAATGATACTGTTTTATTGTCCTCAGGGCCTATTGAATTTTTTTGTTGCTCATGCTAATTGATCCCATATTGCTTTACTGACAATTCTTGAGCCTACTTTTTGTTTTTCAGTCTTATGCTATTTGTCACATTTTTCTGTCAGTGTACTATTTCCTCTTTTTTTCTAATTTGCTGGTGCCAATCTGGCATAAATAACCATGCTTATTAAGATTATAAAAAGCAAAAGCAGATGAGAAATGAAAAAGGAAATGACAACTTCTTGAGTAAAGAATACACATTTTCCTCTATAAATAAAATATTTGTTTTTATTAATATACTGACCAGTTCAGGAGTCTATTTTTCTAATTTCTAGCTCTGGGTAAATTTTTTTTACACGGGCCTCTCACTGTTGCGGCCTCTCCCGTTGCGGAGCACAGGCTCCGGACGCGCAGGCTCAGCGGCCATGGCTCACAGGCCAAACAGCTCCGCGGCATGTGGGATCTTCCCGGACCGGGGCACGAACCCGTGTCCCCTGTATCGGCAGGCGGACTCTCAACCACTGCGCCACCAGGGAAGCCCCTAAATTTTGAATAGGTAAACTATTTCTCTTACTCCAAGTGCCCCTCTTAACCAAAACTAAATGTCAGGCAAAAGGGAAGGCATAGAAAACTGTCGTGCCTTACTCCACACAGTCATTGCGTTAAGGTGTAACTGCCTTAAATTGCAGCAGCTGTAGTCTCCATGTGCAAATTTCCCTTATTTCTGTGCTCTTCCAAGCATCAGCTGATCTCTGCCTGTGAGTTTATGAGCACCAGGTTTTGTTTTCACCCCACTTCTCCCACTTTTTTTCAATTCTGCTTTGATTTTTCTTTTTGGTAAAAATCGGAGCGTGTTCCAGTGGCCTTAGTGCATTTTTATTAACATACTCATTAGAAAAGAACTAATCCCGTTATGATTCAGCAGAAATAGACATAATATGTATTTAGGGATTGTCTGGCCAGGGTTACTGGGTTAAATTGGACTTAAAGTTCTCATTTGAGTTTAACTGCCTTCTGTAGTCCAGTATGCACCAAAATCTTTCGTTTTCTAACAGCAAGTTAGAACGGGCTGGGCAGTGCACTTAGAGATGAGAAGAAATACTTAGAGGAATCACTGATCATGGATATAAAGTTAAAAAAAGTTAGAAAGCATGTCTGATGATACATTATTATAAAAAGTAAGTTAAAATAAAAGCCCAAACACTAACCAATATTTGATACTGAGTTTTCTTTGTTACCTAGTTTAAGAAACATAATTATGAAATAAATCAAAAGAAACAATAGCTTTAGGGAGCATTAGAAATGACATTTAGGTACTGTGCATGACACTGAAGCACCTGAACCCTGAAGTACCCCTTTATTTAAAGACTATGTGGCTAAAGCTGACTAAATGATTTTCTGGTATGTAAGAAGTTGTTTTTTGTTAGAAAACTCCTAATTTGTTTCCCATTTTTACTAAGAACAGGATAAATCACATGTAGTATACACATTATTCACCTAGAATTCTCTTTGGAATGGACCTATAAGAGGCAGGGGACTCTAAGAGCCTTATGATTCTATTTTTAAAAGACCAACAGAAAAGAATAGAAAGATATGAGCATTTTCTCATTTAAATGATTACGTAAAGAGGAAGATCTCACTCAATTCTAGATTAAAGATGTTGGTGATTTTCTTCTCATCAGCAGTGTTGCTTATGGGGAGCATTGACCTCGGGCTTTCTCCTTCCCATTATCTGCAGATATGTTACTTTTCCATTTCTGAAAGAAGTGCTTAACATATTATATGAGACTACGACAGAGGTTTTGCAGTTGCTATTTAAAAAAATATATCGTATACATATTCATGTGGTTTTGGAGAACTCTTTTATTTCGGTTTTAGGGCAATCTGTAAAAACTACAACATGAATGCTTATTTATTTGAAAGTATAATACACTATGATAAGATGTATATTCTTTTAATGTGAGGAAGACTGATGGTCATGTTTTCATCATTCTTCTTAGCATTCTCTTCCTTGAATATCTTTGACAAACTGTATGGCAATTTATTTTTCTGTAGGAGTAAAGAAGTTCAACCATTATTTGGAATACTAGAGCTATTTAATTAGCTGAATGTTTAATGTGCCAGTAGTAAATATGTCAGTCATTTTAATTTATTTCGAAATGGAGATATCAATTCATAAAATAGAATTTTAAGAGTGATTATGCTCCACTTTTTTCAAGACATCTACCTTGAGCACTTCAGATTCCCTATGCAATGTTTATGAACATTTAAAAAAGTCAAACTGTTATTACTGTATTCAAGATAGAGGTCTTGGAGGTTTAGTTCCTATGCAAGCAATTAGATGCTATTAACAGAAAAACATGAATTTTTACTTTAACCTATGGGATCATTTTGTGAACATTTATTAAAATACATAGGAATGTCATTATGCTACTATTTACCATAGAACAAAATTCTATCTAAGGCTCATCTTTACTGAGTGTTGTATTACAGGCTTCAGATACTGAATCACTTCATTATAAGGGGCTTTACTTAAGGCAGTATGACATTACAGACTCCAAGAATAGTTCTATAGCAGATATCATGTGTATATAAATATTCATGAAGTATATACAAGTATACATGTATATGCATTTATTTACCAGGATACTATGACTGTTTTGTGGGTTGTTTAGAATGCTCTGTTAAGGCGTCAAAAGTTTTCAGTTAGCTCTTAGTCATGAGCTTCTTATTCCAGACTGCTAGATGGGAATGAATTGGCACATATTTATTCCTCCTCCTGGTAAATTTTAAATTAATGCCAACTATTTTCCTGAAATTATGTTGAAGATCAATGAATGACTATTACAGGAAAATTAATTCCTGTGTACCTTGGTGACAGTTTTTCAAAGGTACTACCTTTGAACATTTACAATGAAAAAAGCTTACCTACGTGTATTTTTGTCCAAACTTTTGACCATGCTGCTGATGAAAAATCTGTGTTTATGAAGCTAATGAGTGACTAAAATTTCTTCCAGGTTGAACATTCATTCCTTCAACAGTTTTTTTAAACACCTTTGTTTGTGCACAAATTTAAACTTATACGTAGCCAAACTGATCTTTTTCTTTATGTTTTTTTCTTTTACCTTTAAACATAGAAAGCCATTTTCCTTATATTGTCTTCTAAAGTTTTGATAGTGTGACTTTTTACATTTAGCTCTCTAACCAGCTGGAATATGTTTTGAATTGGATAATGATACATCCCTAGTAATGTTAAAGAGTAAGGATATATGTACGATATCTAGACCTGAGTGCTGTGCCAAACTCCTATCTGGTGCTCAATACATTTTTTTAAATCCACCCTTCTCCCATCCTGCAGCCACACAGGGCATGTACTCGATCAGTGTTTCAGAGGACAACATCAAAGCATTCACCAAAAAGTAGAGGAAAAGGAAATGCAAACAAATGATTATAGTATAAATCCCTTTGGTAGATCAAGAAGACAGAGAAACTTTCAAAGGAGGCAATTCTTATGATGCTTCTTGAGAGATGAGTTGAAATTTATGAAATAAATGAGAGGAAAATGATTTTCCAGAAAGAGGGAAAGGTATCTGAGAGTGTTTGGTGTGTTCAGGGTGCCAACAAAGCTGACATGAGGTAGAGGATGGAAAGAAGACCCCGGGCAGAAAAAGAAAGGACTGGCAAGCCATGCTGAGGATTTTAGTCTCTAACTTGTAGTCCTTGTGTATATAAGTATGCAAGTGGCATGATTCATACTGAGTTTTTGATTTTTACATATCTGGTACAATTTTAAGAGCATGTATAAAGTTTCTTTCATGCAGTTTTGTTGAATAATTAATAGTCCACAAATACTACAGATTAGTCCCAAATCAATTGAATATCTAATTTCTGGTAATGCTCAGATCACGTGGGTTGGAAAAGTTTGCCTGAGTGTACCGATTGATTTAGGTATGGTTCAATTTCCTTAAATATTTGGAGAGACTTTTATAGTGTAATCATGGAATAGCAATGTAGCCTTGGAACATGGAACTGTGCCTTACGAATTTCCTTTCCTCTGAGACAGAAAAATTATAATGAACTATGCCAAGACCTTTTTGCTTTTTCAGTTTTTACAAACATATTTGGTACTGTTAGCATTTATTAAGCAAGCTTGGCCAACCATGAAGTTTGTTAACATCCTAAGCTAACCACCCAAGGTATTATTTGGACATATCAGAGCATTTGGTACCTCATCTAATTTGTTCCTAGAGATAATTGGTTTGGATGAATTGTTTGTGTGGCCTGGAGAGGGGTCACTGGAGTGGCATAGGTAGGGCTGCAGGTGTTAGTGAATGGTGGTCTTCAATAACCAATGGTGATAAAGCTACAAACTGAATTTGCCTGATTTGTGAATAAGATGTTGGGAATGATTCTACTAGGGTCTCTTAAATCATCGAGAACTGAGATGAGAGATATATTAAAGCTGTGATAGCTGGTTTTGCATATTGTTTTTATCTAATTTATAACTTGATGCTGATGAGGTCTTGGAATATTTGAGTTATGCCCTGCTGACCATTATCTTGACAAATGTCAATTGCAGTTTCAGGTTGATGACTAGGCCAGACATAAACCAAACCTGTTAAATCAGGCAAAGTTTACATATCTAAAGAAGTGCTTTCCAAGTATCTACATCACAGAATGCATAAAAGATGATGTATTTGGTACCCAGGGGTAAAATGGAGGAGCTTTGAAAAGTCATCTAACATGGGGCTTGGTAAAGAAAAATTGTTTTCTTTATGTTATATAATTATGATAGGAGAAATAAGTACAAAATATTTAAAAAGGTGAAAGTTGAAGGTATGTAAAACTTTCAAATAAACCTTACCAAAATTTTAATAAACTTTAATAAAGCTTTAATAAGCTTTAATGAACATATAATTTCTGATGAAGGCATTTTAATGCTATCTCTTCAATACTTGACAGTTACATAGTATAGATAAAAACTTTGTTTTAAAACTCTTATTTTTATAGCAACCCAAATTTTTCAACAATTAAAATGAATATTTAAAAAATCATATGGCTATTATTTTTCTTTCAATGGCAGATGTAATGCTAATATTTATTGTGGCGAATTCAAATGAATTTCAAATCCAATTGTGCATTTTTAATTTTTTTTTTTTTTTTTGCGGTACGCGGGCCTCTCACTGTTGCGGCCTCTCCAGTTGCGGAGCACAGGCTCCGGACGCACAGGCTCAGCGGCCATGGCTCACGGGCCCAGCCGCTCCGCGGCATGTGGGATCTTCCCAGACCGGGGCACGAACCCGTGTCCCCTGCATCGGCAGGTGGACTCTCAACCACTGCGCCACCAGGGAAGCCCCAATTGTGCATTTTTACAGCAAAGATTTCAAAACAACAATCAAGTTCTAACTGCAGAATGTACATGCATTTTTACTCTGTAGCCAGCTTGAATGCCCCTAAATGGGCACAAACATACAGATGTATTGAATATAAGGGTAGAAAGAGATTGGAGTTCCCCCATCTCTCCTCTGTAATTTGAACAGTTGGGCTGTGGTCCTTTACTTCTTGGGTGTGAGCTCTTCCATCAGCTCCCTAGGCCTCTTGAGCAAGATGAGGTGTGATGTGGTCCGCCCCAGGATGTTAATGCAGATATCCAGGTAATAGACCACCTCTCTGGGGAAGCTCATGATGCCATAAAGGAGTGGTAAGTGCATGTTTTCACATCTTATGCTCTCCATCTGTGGGTACACAAGGTGAGCCTGATCCTAATCTCTGACCCTTCTCTGAGGAGTCCTGGAAAATGCTTATTGAGGTCAAAGCCATCCAATGGGGGAACTCCAGTCCCAAAGTCTGAGTGGACCAGCATTTCTACATATACCTCTAAACCACTGGATGTATACTAATGTGCTACAATTTACCATTTGGGAAACTCTGATATAAGTCCTGCAGAGGACAGTAACAGAGCAGAAATATCAGCAGTAATCTCCAGTGACAGACTGGGGTGTTTCTGGGTCTCCTCGAAGTATTTCACACAATTGCAGATGATAGGTCTGGGTTAATAAAGGTCAGTTCAGAACTTCTGGAAGCTCAAATGTTCCCGTTATGGCCCAACCTTAATTATGAGAGGTTAAAACATTTCAGGATACAACTTTGCTGGGATATGTGCTGGTATTTTCATACCCGGGCCAGGGTACATCATTAATCTCATAATCATAGAGTCCAGAATGTACAGTGTACAGTGTACTTGGACCTGAATAAACTCCTTGCCCATCACTTTCAGCTTCCCAGTAGGACTCACGTTGGGCCAAAAATATCTCTCTGTGGCATTTGAGAAAGTGGCAGTTACCAAGTTTTCTGGAATTCCTTCTCATATGTCCTGAGATACACCAAAAGACCAATTGTGCAACATCTGATCTGTACAGTTTCTGAAAAATTTAAAAGTATAACTGGCTAACGTAAAAAATAATTGTAGGCAGTGTTTGATAACATTTCCTAGGCTCTCGGACTGAGAATGTTTTTCCTCTTTTGTGGACACAATGAGAAGAGTGGGAAATGTTCAACTATGAAGATTGAGTTATCTTTTTTCTTAACATTTAGATGCATAGATTTATTTTAGTTTTATTATTTAAAGGAAGAGAATGCCAAGAAGAATTTAGAAGCAGGAGATTATGTGAAATATACATTAGTCTTTCCATGGAAATGGCTATTCACAGTACAATGGAGAACCTCATTCCCTGGGGAGACTTCAAAAAAAATGGTTTGTCAAATGTCTTGTAGATGTTGGTGTCCTGCTTCTGAATGCAGCCAGAAGATGCTTCTGGCAAATGAGAAGTTTTAACATTACTCATCTATAAAGTTGGCTTATGCTCTGGAGCCAAGGCACATTTTACTTCCTTGCTCCTCTGAACTTTCTGGGTTAATTAAAAACTATCATTATCACTGTTTCAGCAACTGACGTGCTATAAAAAATGAACTTTAACAATGGATTCATTGAAAGGCAGAGAGCTATTTTAGAAATCTTAAGAGGGAATGTGCTTCTTGGACCACTAAGATCATACTAGAATCAGTTCACATTCAACAAGCCTAACCAGGTCCACAGATGTCTACCAGACTCTGTGTTTTGGAAACTTTGGGGTTTATCCTTCTGTGTGTGTGTTCCTTATTGATTCTTACCTCAGAGGTGGGAGTCATAAGGGAACCACTAAAGGGCATCTGGCATTTAGCGACTACAGCGTGGAATATTGTAGAGTCCCCAGAGTTGAAAGATACATCCTTATTCCTGCTCCCTACCACAGCAGTAGGTAGATCCTACATCCTGAAAATATTCTGAGTCTTTGCTCTTCATTGGCTAGTGGTTTTTATTTTTGAGACTTCTTTCACAGGATCTTAGAGCTAGTTCTCACTGCTTGGTAGAAGAAGATCCTAATTCTTACTTTTCCCCTTTCAAACTCAGGCTAAATGATTTCTGTTTTTGTTGACTTAAGGTTGTAGTTGTGGTAATTATGCTTTTTGTCATATAATTAAGTTGATACGAAGTCATGTTGTTACATTTCAAAATTCTGTTTTGAATATCTCTTGATACTTTTAGGAACTTAAAAAAATACAGTATTCTATTATAAATATCTATCTTTGAAATAAAAATTCCTAAGCACCCCAGGAATCTCCTTTTGATAAGAGTAAATTCAGTGTGGAAGGCTTCTCATGGTTCTAGTTCCAGATCAAATGTTTTTTCTTTTGTGAACTCTCTCTTAACTTTCCAGATAAAGAAAATTGTTCCCTCCACTGTGCTCCAAATCTATCCTTTGCACATGTTTCTATCATAGTATTTGCCACACTAAACTGTAGTTATTTCTTTATATGCTTTGTTCTCTCAGACCATGAACATCAAATTGTCCGTATCTTATTTTCTTTGTATACCTAGGGTCAAACACCCAGAGAGAAATAATAAAGGTTGAATGGATGGAAGAAAGGATGAATAAACCATTTGTGATAAACCCTAATCAAAGGGTTTTAGTTACTTAGGTATCAAGAGAACTTTAGAATTATCAGGGTATGGAACCTAAGAACATTGCTCTATTAATATATCAGTATTTGTGACAAATTAAGGCTTTTATTTGGTTTATGTAACTCTGCATGCAAAGGAAGATGTTTGATCCTAAAGGTATACTTATTTATTTATTTATAGCAGTCTTCTTTTGAAATTCTGCCATTTTTATAATATCTTATTTTGTTAGTTGTATTAAATTTAGAGCTTTGAATGATTCTCTGATATAGAAATTAATGCTGGAATATACTGTCATCATTGTACTTAAATAGGAGATAATGTAGGGTTTGGAGCTTGAGATTTCATAGCTGGTATTTCTAGTATCAAATATATTAAAAGTTGATTACTAACCTCTGCTTTTATGTAATCCGGTAAAAATTACTTCCTTAAGGAGATACTGAAAAAAAGAACTTTGAGATATCAATTTTTAAAAATTTATTCTTACTTCTTTCTGAAAAACTAAGCCATAAACTATAATATTTTAAAATAACTTTAAGGAATTATTCAGAATCCAGGCCAGAAATAATGAGAGAAAATAATAGTTTGGGTTTTTCCTCTCCCCTACTCTTGTATTTGTATATAAGATCTTTGGCAGATTTCCAGATGGTTTTATGAGAGAATTGCCAAATAATAGGGGCTCAATCACCCATTGTAGTCATGATGTAGGCTGAAGCCTTATATTTCTTTAGGCAAACATATTACTAAAAGAGCTCATGTTTCCTTTTTGCTGATATTTTCTGTTTAAAATATGCTTTTATTTTCCACTTGGTTGGGATAATAGTTAACCAAATCATATATTTAGAGTGAAGATTGTAGGATTAAACCAAAATCATCTCCAAATATATGCAAGACAATGGATAAGCAACAAAGGGAGAAATCTTGATCTTCAAGTGCTTTCAGGGAGAGATTAAAAAAATAAGATGTAGAAAACAAGTTTATGGTTGCCAAAGGGAAGGGTGGATAAAATTAGGAGTTTGGGATTCACATATACACACTACTATATATAAAATAGATAACCAACAAGGACCTGCTGTATAGCACAGGGGACTGTACTCAGTGTTTTGCAGTGGCCTGTAAGGGAAGAAGATCTGAAAAAGAGTATATATATAATTGAATGGCTGTGCTGTGTACCTGAAAATAATACAACATTGTAGATCAACTATACTTCAATTAAAAAAAAAGTGATGTCTAGGTTGTACTACGGAAAGATGAAAATGACCTATTATTGATGAATCTATTTTATAACCTCAGATTTGTCCTCTTTCTGGAAAATCTGGTTTTTTTTCTTTTTTGACATTTAAAAACACTCAAATGAAATTATTATGGTAGAATCTGGAATTTACTCGTGATGATTTATTCTTAGGCTCCACATGGTAATAAGGAAATTCAGGCCTATATCCACCTGGGTTCAGGTTCAGGTGAAAAAGAACATGCCTCTTTTTCAGAATAAACAGTAAAATCCGAAGACCAAGTCTCATTGGCTCTGATAAAGTCATGTGTTATTTCTGAGCCAAACCCAAGATCAGGAGAATGAGCTACTTAGACGGGCCAGACCTGAGTTATCTGACACATCCCTAGAATGGTAGTAGATTAACTTCTACAAGAAGCACATAGATTCAGAGTAGGGGCATGAATAATCCCCCGCATAGAAAGATCAGAATTATAGAATTTTCTGGGACGACTAGAGAGGCAGTAGACATTGAGTGGAAAATACAACTAATTTCTTCTACAAAGATATAATTATTTTTGCAAAGATAGTCCATAAAAATCATAGATATATAACAGTTATTATAGGCCATTACATATGTGATGTTGAATGACTGTATATAAAATACACTTCAGAAGATAGAAATACTCATTGGGAACACTTCGGAATAGACTTAGGATTTAAATGGGAAGGACATTGAATGGATACTAGGTAGATACAATGTGGAGATATTGTGCTAAGTGCTTTCATTATGCTTTTTATTCTACCATTGAAAATAGGTAGTACAGTAAATATATTATTTTTCTTTTATAGATGACAAGCTAAAGTCCAGAGAAGTCAGGCAACTTAATAATAATGGTGGTTGGTATTTATTAGTGCTTTCTATATATTAGAAAGTGTGAAAAGGGCTTTATTTGGATATATTTATGTAGATCTTCATCATTATCACCATCACCATCATTATCAACTCTTATTTTAAAGATAAAGAAATGGAGAATTAGGGGCTTAACCCTGGTTAAGTTACTTAACACACATGATAAGTAGTACCCCTGGGCTTTGAACTCAGAAAGAATTGACTCATGAATCAATGGACTCAACCCATTTAGTGGGCTCAACCCACTAGACTCTTTTGAGTGATTTACTTTAGGTTACATAGCCAGTAAGAGATGGAGCTGGAAGTCCTATCTCTGACTTGTCTGACTGCCAAGCTTATGATTATTTTCTCTTTTATCTTTGTTGCTGGTAAAATTTAGACAGGAATTAAATAAGAGAGTATTTAAGTTAAAGTGTTAGGGTTGTAATGATTACAGTAAACTAATGTTCCCAAAGTAAATGATCTCAAAAGGAGTCATACAGCTAGAAAGGCAGTTAGATAGCTTAAGTGATTTGGCTATTATTGACTTCCATTTCCCATTTTGATAAGCAGAATTTCCCCTTTCATCTGTTCCTTTCCAAGTATTTATCTAGACCCTCCACAATTCTAGACAGTTTTTGCTCTGGTTTCTACCTGAGTTTGGCCCTGCTATGTTTTTTTCTAATCCAGCTATGTCTTTTCCAATCCTTTAACCTTGGGCTCTTTATATATTCTTGGAGGACCACTAGCTAATCCAATAAACCAACATATGACAGAAGATTAATGGAAGTTTTGCCTGCTGGAAAGTATGTATATTCTCTATGGTTGCCTTAATCATCTATCCAAGGAAATGATTCTAATGGTGAGAATTTCAAACATGGGAGGAGAGAACAATCCTATGGCACAGGGTCTCACTTGGTGAAACCATCAGGCCAACCACATCAGATTTCACAGAGGTAATTGGAGCTCCCTCTATAGATTTTTAAATAATAAACCTGAATATTAGAAGTAATCCTGCTTTGCTTCCATCAAAGTCATGAACTAAAAGTATCTTGAGAATTTTAGGAAGCAAGAGGATCTCTGTCCAAAAGGTGGCTTTTCTCTTTAAAGCTATTATCTCAGAAAATACTGTTCCATATGGCTAAATTATTCTAATTTAATTGTATTACAATTCTTTGAAAATTTCCAATCCATGTGTACTTTGTATATAACTTTGATTAGCCAGAAGATGGAACAACTTATTGCTGGACCTTGTTTTTTGTTGTAAATAAAAATGCTGATATTTTAATTTTACCATTTCATTTTTTTGTTCATTCAATGATTCTTTCTCTGAGTGGATATAGCAAAGTAAATTTAAATGGGGCTAAGCTGGTTTATAAGGGACAGTTTCTAACATAAAAGTCTTTACAATCTAGTTGAGGATATGACACACACACATGAAAAAATATAACAGAAGAGAGCCATACAATTTCAATAAGTATATTTTAGCTAAAAAAAGGACCATTAAAATCTTTAATCAATTGGCTTTCACTGGGGTTTCTCAGAGCCTTCTTAGGGTTTGCTAATTTCAGTGGTGAAGTTCAGGGAGGGGAGAAGGAATGGAACCATCTGCAGAGCACTGCATACTTCTTATGCTTTAGCCACAGGCACTCTACTTTCACCTATTTTACATAAGATTTAGTTTGATCAAAGATTTGCAGGATTAAAAAATGTGAGACTCACAGGTCCAATACAATTCCTATTGTTTTACAGATGAGATAGTTGCCTGAAGCCAAGATAAATTACAGGGCTGCCCTAGTCTGAAGAACTTGGAGTTAAGGGAAGGCTTAAACTGGTTTTATTAATGTCCTGATATTGGTCTATGAATGCCAGTGTTTTAATATCAGACATAAAATGTTTTATGTAAATTATACTTTATTTTTAACATGCTTTATATGTGTGATAGACATTAAAAATGTAGAGTACTCATCTAAGATCTAAAACAATTAACATTTAATTTTTCACTCTTTTCTGGTCTCTCATGTATAAGTAGTTTTATATAACTGTAACTATACTATAGATATAAGTAGTTTTTATATAATTGTAACTATACTATAGATATATGTTTGTATTTGGTTTTTTAACCTATTTTATGATAAGTAATTTTTCATGTTGCCATAGACTTCATATTTATAAATTTTATTTTTTGTACAATGACCTATTGAGTCAATATAGCATACTTTATGTAATCATTTGCATATTGTTAGACACTGAGGATATCTTCAATTTCTTTGCAGTTTTGTTGCTTTTGTGTATGTTTTCTCTCTTTTGGATTATTTTTCAAAATAAATTGTGAGGAGTGGTATTAATATATCAAAGTATATAAAAACTTTTGTGATTCTTGCTACATTGCTATCTGAAAGGGTTGTGTAAGTATCAGTTTACCATAGCCTCCCACCTATAGGAATTATCAATGTTTTGAAATTTTGTTAAGCTTCTTTAGGTAGTACAGCATTGATGTTTTGCTTTATGCTTTGATTATTAGTGAAGATTATTATTATTATCATTATACCTGTGTGCAAATTATCACCTTTTGAGTGGATTGTTGGTTTATATCCTTTCCTTTTATATTTTGTGGTTCTTTTAATTTGGTTCTTTTAAGTTGTATATATTTGTATATTTTAAAATATATCTTTTTGCTAAAAATATGTTCATAGTCACCTTCTAATATTTTTAACCAGTGACTTTTGCATGTTAACTCAATTTATCATTACTATTGATGCTTTTAACTCGGCTTTAACAATTAACATTAAAATGTTTCTTTTTTCTTGTTAGAAAACTGTCTTATTTTGATGAAATTGAGAGTATACTTGTAATAAAAGAATTAGTTGCACTATCTAATAAGTACAGACAATTAATTTTTTTTTTTTTTTCTGGTATGGGGGCCTCTCACTGTTGTGGCCTCTCGCGTTGCAGAGCACAGGCTCCTGACGCACAGGCAGCGGCCATGGCTCACGGGCCCAGCTGCTCCGCGGCATGTGGGATCTTCCCGGACCAGGGCACGAACCCGTGTCCCCTGCATCGGCAGGTGGACTCTCAACCACTGTGCCACCAGGGAAGCCCCAGAAAATTAATTTTTGACTAGGCAATTTGAGTAAGCAACAATAAAATTTGTAAAACTCAAATCTTTTGAACTCTGCCCTACCACTACTCATATAAAGCACATGTGTTTTCAGCTAGTTTTATTCTATTTTTACTAGCAAATTTCCTCTTTTTAAACCAATTCAGATCACTGACAATTCTAATCTTATACTTTTATCATTTATAATTCTAGTTCTCTGTCAGAATCAGTTAAAACTCCTTATTCTAATAATATCCCCCAAAGAACAATTTACCTAAATAAAATAAGCAAACAATCAAATATTCCTATGCAAATAATCACTAAGTTACATGTTTGAGTTGGTAAAGTTCAGAAGGATTCTTCTTCATTTGAGAAGGAATATTCTTTGATAAACAATGAATGCATAAACAATGCAAGCATTACCTTTTCCTTCTTTTCTTCCCTTAACCCTACAGGCAAAGAAGATGTTTTAAGAATTTGACACTCATACATATATTATCCCAGTGGCATTTCAGAGCTTCCAGAAACATTAAATCCAATTGGAATGTTCGAAACCATATTTGCTTGCCACTGCAACTGGTACAGTGAGCTAATTTTTCTGAGGTTACTGGCCCCTAACCTGAATTTCTCTTCAGCTGCTTTCATCAAACGAAGTTAGAATCTTTTCCATTGCTGTGAGGTTAATAGCATTTTCAGATTCTAATCTAGTCTCTGGAAAATTGTCTTTTTGAAAAATTAATCAATAATACTCATTTTTACATCAGTATGTCAGACAAGGCAGAGTCTACCACACCAGGCATTTCTGCCACTAACTGTCCTATCCAATAGATATTCCTACATGACAAAAGTCAATAAACTCACCATGCTTGCAGCGCTGCCATTTTTTCATGCTTTTAATTCACTCATGTATTAAAGAGAGCCTGGAAGACTCACTGGGCAAAGACATTAAATTACCCTGAAACAAATATTTTTAGGAAAAAGGCTTAAACACGTTTTCATGTCTGTGTCCTGATTTATTCTCCTTAGGGATACTAGACAGATGCTCTCTGAAGACAATTTATGTGTATTGCCGCAAAATAAATAACCGATTAATGTATTTATTTCCAAAGTGACTTGGAGGCCACATCAACACAGATCTATTTAAATAAGAAATGGGAATGAGTTGTTTGAAGATTGAATTAGATAATCATATAAAAGCACAAAGTCCAATGTCAGACACATAATAAATGCTAGATGTTAATAATAGCATTATTAATTATTATTATTTCCATTATATCAAAGAATAATTATAAAGTATAATTAGGACTCTGGATAGGGCAGTATTAAGCGTAACTGTTTCCATTGTTGGTCCCACCATGTTAATATTGAGTGTCATAATGGTAATGTAAATGCAAACCAGGAATAGGATTGTTTCTTTTTGCAAAGAGAACCAGGCTGGCTAGAAATAGATTAAACTGTTAGTATAGTTACTCATGGAAGAGATTCTTCATTAAACATACTATGGAATAGCACTTTTAGTTCAATTAAATTGACGTTGAGTCCCTACCAGGGGTAAGACACTATTCTATAGAGGTGCAAAATGTAACTTTTAGTTCCTGTCTTTTTAAGGGATTATAATGGGGTATGGGAGATAGGAATGTAAATTAATTATATTGCAGCGTGGTAAATGGAATAATATAATATGTGGGTACAGAAGAGTACAAAATAATTACTATCAGCAAGATCAGAAAAGGCTGAATGGAAGAATATCTAAGATGGACTTTGAAAGATGTAAAATTAAGTAGCAAGTTTATAACAGGTAGTATAGCTGTGAAAAAGCCTAGAGTCCAGAACCATGGTACTTGAGGGAAATTTTGGATGGTTACAGTGTTAAGTATGAGATGGAGATTAGTGAAGAGAGATGAAGCTGGAATACTAAATAGAGACCAGATTTTTGAAAGGGTTTGTAACTATGTTTTGGAATTTGAAATTAATTTCAAGGTCAGTGGGGAACCATTGAAGGGTTTGAAGCATGAGATAGACCTGACTGATCATTCTTAAATTTTATAAAGAAGACTCTTATTCTGAAGTGTGAAGAAGGAATGGTAAAGAGCTGAAAATGAAGGCAGGAATTTGTGTTCTTGACTGCATTCACTGAGATAGAGTCTTGTAAAGCCAAAAGTGATGGAAGTTCTTATTTAGCAATAGATTAATTGACCAGTGGTTTTCGGCAATAGTAATACTTTTTTTTTTCTTTTTTGTCTTTGGAGGATTACTACTGGGCTCTTAGTAAACTGGCTTCATGCTTTATTTTTATTTTCGGATTCCAGGAGAGGTGTTAGGAGGCCATTAAATGTCTGGGACAGAGATAATGAGGTTTTAGGTTCAGGCAGGGCAGAGGGTGAGGGAGGAAGACTGAAGATAGAGGCTTAGGAGGCAAGATGGATATGGTTGTGGGAGCAAGAAATCGGTGAGGGGGGGATGACAGAGGAGCAGAAATGGGTTCATGAAGTCAAATGTCCTGAGAGCAGAACACAAAAATCAACTCATTTGCAAATATAGGCAAATGACATTTTATTATAGAACTCTAAATGCCATTATGTATATAGATATTTTTATAGATAATTTTTGAGTACATATCACATAAGTGGGGCATGTAAAGACATAAGGGTGAGTGGATAATATTCAAAAGGAAACCTCTCAGTAAAAATCAGATCGCTTGCTGCTTGCCTTATTTAAAATCAAAGTATTTATTAAAATAATTATTTATATTTGCCTAACATCTCATCACACTTTCTTGGTCTGCTTAATATACTAAAATTCAGGTAATTGAAGGTATGATGTGATAATTTTTTGCCATCCTCTGACTTTCCTGATACTCACACTAATTGTTTAAAGGTATTAACATTTCTTTGTCCAGTTAAAATGTGAGTCCTGTTGCTAAATGGTATGAATTATAGGTCTATTAATTAGTAAATAATTGTATTAATATTTAAATGAAACACTTTCTGATGGAAGGAGCCAATGTCATAAAGAAAAGTAAATTCATTATATATAACAAGTAGATGAAATGGCTCCTTTTATTAGGAGAAAGAGGACTGTTCTGGAAAGGAAGAAAGGCCACTTCCTTGGCCATAAATGCTTTTCTTAGGTTTTTGGTGTTGTGTATCTGAGAGCAGATTTGAGATCTGTGAGGTGAACAGCATTACTAGAACCATTAGAGAGTGGTGGAATGCCTCATTTGCTTTGAGGCCTGTTTCTTAAACTGGGAGAATGTAGAGAGATCACTAACCCATCAAGGGGGAAATTAACCTTAGGCTAAAGAGTCCAGGGTGAAATACAGTGCATTCAATTTGGGGGTTAGACTGAACTGCTAATTGTATAACTAATATTTAGTCAGACAAAATATCAATTAAGTATTGTGGGAAAAATTTAAAACATATTTGATATTTGTTTAAACAATAATTATATTACATTTGAAATAATTTTCAAAAAAGAAATTAGTTCTGATTATAATACTAATAATATATACTTTAAAACATATAAGCCAGTGGATGCAAAGAACCAGCAGTCCAGCACAGTATCTGGAAAAGAGACTCATAGTTTCATTGAATGAATGAATGACGGTGCCTTAGTATTAGGAAATTGAGTTGTTCTGGCTGCTGAGACTACAGCACTGAGCACTACTCCCACCTAGTGGCAATCTACCTGGAGTGCATGGGTAATTAAAAAGGCAGTGAAAACAGGCCCCTCTGGAAGGGAATTATATGTACTTTGACCTCTTGCAGAGTGACCTCTTACATACATTAAATTATACGTTCAGTATTATTGAACTTACTGAGGGAAACAACCCTGTAAAACCCAATTCCCAATTTTCTTTGAAAATGTAGTTGAAGATTTTGTTCATGATTTTTATGAGTCAGTGCAGCTTAATTGAAGCTGTTATAGGCTTTTATTTAAGAAAATTGTGCCTGGAAATGAAAAAGAAATAGACCATTTATAGATTAGAAATATAAATTGCTAATAAACACGAACATATTTTCAGCCTCATTAGTAGCAAATAAATACACATTAATATTATTTATCCCTATCAAAATAGCAGATTACAAAAAACAATACTCTGCTGGGAAGGAAGAAATGAGGGAGGTATACTCAGTAATTGTTAGTGGGAGAGTAAGTTGAAACAATCATTTTTTTAACTTAATTTTTTAACTTTTTATTAGCAAATAATTTTAAGCTTATAGAAAAGCTCCAGGAATGTGATTTGTACAAAAAACAGTTACATAACTTTTACCTAGACCCATCTATTGTTGATATTCTACCCAATAGGCTTTAAAATTGTTTTGTGGAACTATTTGAGGCTAATGTACGTAGATCATGACCCTTTAGAGCTGAACACTTCAAAGTGTATTTCCTAAGAATAGCGATGTTCTCTTACATATCCACAATACAGTTATCAGCTTTAGTGAATTTAATATTGATGTGATCATTTTATCTAACTTAACATTCATTTTATAATTTTCTCCATTGGCTCAATAGTCTTTTTCTTCCCCTTCAGTACAGGATCCTCCAGTTAAGATCAGGTATTGCATTTAGTTCTCATGTCTCGTTAGCGTCCTTTAATCTGGAATATTTCCACAGACTTACTTTGTCTTTTATAACCTTGACATCTTTGAAGAATATAGACTGTCCTCTTTTCTTTTATAGAACATTCCTTATTTTGTGTGTCTATCTAATGATCCTCATTATTAGATTCTACTTATATTCTCAGTTGAGATGTCTTTTTTGTGATGTGTACTTCTCAGATTATCACATCTGAAGGCACATGATGTCTGTCTGACCCTCACTGGTAATGTTAATTTTGTTTACCTGTGAAGAGTGGTCTGATTTCTTCATTGCATTAATTATTATTATTATTTTCTGTGGAGAAACACTTTAAGACCACACAAGTATTCTGCTTCTCATAAAAATCCCTCTGAAATTTAGCATCCATTGGTGGTTCTGCCTGTTTTGATCTTTATCATGACGGTTGTAAAATGCTAATTTTCAATTCTCGGTACTGCCTAGATTTGACCAGTGGAAGCTCCTGCAAGATGGGTTTTTTTCTAGATAACAAAAGAAGAAAAAAAGAAAAAATACATATGTAAATATATACAAACTTTTGTACTTTTAAAAAAATGTAGCAATATTTTCTGGAAATCATTCCATATCAGTTCATAGTGATCTTCCTCATTCTTTTGTATAGCCACATTGCACTCCATTTGGAACAATTGTTTCTAATAGGAAAGCATATGAAGAATCTTAAAAATGTTTATATTCGTTGGCCAAGTAACTGCAAATTTGGGGATGTCTCCAAAGGAAATTCTCAGATATGCATATAAAGGTTAATGTACAAAGGTGTTCAATAAAGCATTATTTATAATAGTAAAACTTTAGAAATAATGTGAATCACTTATATTAAAGGAATGGTTAATATACTATATCCACATAATGAAACTTTATGCAGTCATTAAAAAACATTATGCCTTAATTTAATATCATGTTAACTAGAACAAACAGATCTCAAAGTTATATACTTTGATCTCATTCATTTAAAAATGTACTGAAAAGAGATTGGCAGGAAATATATTGCAATGATTAAAAAATGGCTGCTTCTGAGGGTAAGGTTTCGGATGTTTAATTTTTCCTTCTTTTTTATATTTTTTGTACTTTTCAAATTATATTCAGTGAACATACAATCTTATTATTTTCATAAATATTGAAATCAGTAATCTAGTATTATAAGAATCTTTTCTCCCTTAGGAATTGGACTTTTCTTCACTGGGGATTATTATAGGTCTTTATTATATTGTATATTGTATAGATATTTCTCTTTTTGCTCTGGGTGCTAGGAACTAAGTCTAAAGGTCAATCATGACACCTTATAAAACTTGAGTTCTCTTTTCCCCCTTTCTTGATTTTTTAATGTCTGTTTTCTTAACCTTATTATGATGTCTTCTGCTGCAAACTGTCTTAAATCCTTTTTAAAAAGAGGTGGAAGTACAATTAAATAGAGTGTAATGGAATTCCTGCACAACAATTGTCCAAAATCTTCTGAAATAGATATTATGGATGCATTAGAGATTTAGTTTGAATATTTAAAATATTTTGTTGCATACCACAGCAGTCAAATTCTAGACCTCTCTGATGGTCAGCTGGTGGGGGTGGGGAGGAATTTACCCAGATTGCTCTGTTTTCCAGACAAATTAAAAGGAGAGAGAAAGGAAAAATAAAATCCATGATGTTGCGTTGACACTGTGGAAAATGTACTAAAAAGCAGCTTAAAATTTTACCTTAAAAAGTTGTGTAATATTTTTGGAATAGTAAATGTCCGCTGTCAAGACATAATCGACTTCCCTTTGGTACTGTTCTCATTGTCCAACTCTGCTAATGTTAAACATGTGCTTGCTCACCTGCTCTACTTTTCCCTGTCTAGTATTTAGGAATTATCTAACTCAAATCTTCCATGTTCTCATTTAAGCCAGTTCTTTGTGGCATTGGCCTCCAAGGACAGGTAGAACAACTGTCTGGTTTCCATGTGTTCTTTCATAAAAATGAAGACAACTGTTAAACCCAGCTCCTCTTTCCCTGTCCCACTGTTTTTCAGAATACATTCAAATGAAAGATAATGGATCCTTTTACTTAATTGTAGGGAAATAAGCACCAGCTAAACGTGGTAGGGCTTGTAGGACCTTGAGAAATCATTGAGTTTATTCCCCCATATCCACACAATTTCTGATAAAAGAGGATGTCACCTTTACTTAAAAAAAAAAAGAAAAGGAAAAACATTCTTCAATTTAATTTTAGGGTAATCATTTATTTGAGAACTCTTGCAACAAGACCCTTCTCACCCCTCAATCAAACCAAACCTTTATGCTTTAACTTGGGCCTTTGTTCTCAGCGGAGACAAAAAGAAGCAGAATTTATGTTGCTGAATTTACCTGACAACTCTCATTAAGTTTCTTTTGATTTTTCTGTTTTCTAGGTTTAAAAGCCTAGCCTTTTAAACTTTTTCTGCAGATATTATTTTCCAACCAGCTAACCATATTTGTAGCTTGCCTATGAATCATTTCCAAATTGTTCACATTATTCCTCTACTATGCATTTAAAACAAGACCCTGTACTATAAGCATCAAGCCAGGATGGTAAATAAACAAAAATATCTTCTCACATATTCTGTGCTCTTTCTGTTACTCAGTTTGCTTCTGAGCTTGGTTTTATGAAAATGCTACTTTATTACAGATTTCTGTTAAGTGTGCTAATCAACCGAAGATTACTAAAGATCGTTGTGTAGACTAGTAACCATTATCTAGCATCAGAAGGGGAATAACCATATTTGTTTGGCTAATCATTATATCCATAGTGCCTGACACACAGAAGGAATTTAATATTTGCAGACTGGGTGAAAATTTATGCAGCATTTCATTATTTGTAATACAATCTTTTAAAAGAGCATTTCATTTAATTTTCAAAGCTATTTGTAAGGTAGCTATTACAAACTGTGGGGACTAGACTTTAAGATAATCTGCCAAAGGCTGCACCTAACCAAGAAGTAGTGGAGCCAGTGCTTTACCTACCACACTGTTCTGTGTAGTGGTGGCACTGTGACTTGGAAGGTGGAATAGTCTCAAGCTACAGAGCGGCCAGGTCACACTGAGTGTCTGTGTAACAGGTCAGGTCAATGGGACTTAAGAATATGGTGTGGAACCTTAAGGTAAAATTATCTTCCTGTGTATGTTGGCTTCTTGGAATAAACTGGTGTCTTTGAGCTTCAGTTTCCTCATCTGCATAGTGAAGAAAATTGTGATACCTATTAACTAATTCACAGAGCTGATGTCATGAGCATAAGGATACAGAGAGTGCATGAGTTTGAAAGCACTATGGAGACTGTAAAGTGCAATGCCTGTGCAGTGTGGTGACACTGGTATAATTACATCCCTTAGTATGTGGCTAGCCCACGGTTTCCCAGAGAAATGCTCCTCTCACTGACAGGAGGTACTCAGTATACCTGATCAACAAATATGATCTAAACTATATTTCTGGTTTTAAATTGATTTCTGTGCTTGGCTCCTCTGTCTTACAGGCTGTCACTATCATCACCAAAACACCTAAACAACTCCTTACCCCCACCCCACCATCCCTATCCATTAAAATGAGAAGACAGAAGACTTGCACTGCTTTTGGTAAAGTACCTGTGAGACCATGGACTTTTAATATAATTACCATATTTAGTAGATATTTGCTAATGCTAGTGCATTCAGTGTTGTTTGTTTCCAAGTATATTTCAAGGTGTCAGTTATTATCTATAAATTTCTAAACAGTTTAGATCTTTTTTCTACATGGATAACTCAGTGTAGCAACAGCACTGAGGAAATTAATTCTGAGGTTCATTACCTGGTGACAGGAAGAATTGTGGAGTTTGGTGGAGGCTTTAATTATTCTTGGCAGGGAAATCCAACCTATTGAGTTTGGGAGCATCTTTACAGATGCTGCTTGGTGTCGTAATATATGATGATGGCTGTTGCTGCTGTGCTTTTTTGTATTTTAGGTAAATCTTTAATGTTTGCATTTGTACCTTCAGGCAGTTTAATCCTGAAATATTTACATATTCATAAGTAAAAAAAGCCACAAAAATAAGAAAAGTTTTAAAAATGTATATATATATAATATATGTATATATACACACACATACAAATAAACTCCCTTTCAAATAAAACCTAAATAAAAATAACAGCAAACCAGAAATTTTTAAAATGACCTTTTATAGGCTAATCTGAAGAGTTACCTTTTCCTATTATTAGGATTATTTATTTATTTTTAACATTATGGGGTTGAATTTTTAGAAGTGTGTACTCCCCTGTGATCTCAAAACTGGCTAGCAAGCCACTGTTTCTGAGTCATGTCTCTCAGTTGTGTTGGAGTAGAAATGATGTTTGAGAAAAAATGATTTCAGGTAAATATAAGGGTACTGTTTCATCAAAATGCAGTCTGTTTTTCCAGGATGCCAAAAGGAGAGAGAAAAAAAATGTGGAAAGCATATTGTGAATAAAAAAGTAGCTTTAGGTGGAATATATACATTTAAAAGAATTGTAACTAAAGAAAACTTTGAGGGGATTATGCTAAGTGAAATAAGTCAGACAAGGACAAATATATGATCTCACATATGGAATCTAAAGAAAAACTAAAAAAAAAAAACCTGAGCTAATAGCTACAGATAACAGATTGGTGGTTGTTAGAGGTAAGGGGTAGGAGGTGGGCGAGATTGGTGAAGAGAATCAAAAGTACGAACTTCCAGTTATAAAACAAATGAGTCATGGGTGACTACAGTTAATAATACCATACTCTGTATTTGAAAGTTACTAAGAGAATAGATCGTGAAAGTTCTCCACAAGAAAAAAAAAAGATTTTTATAACCATGTATGGTAATGATATTAATTTTATTGTGGTGATATATAAAAATCATAATCATCAAATCATTATGTTGTACACCTAAAACCAATATAATGTTACATCTCAATTATGCCTTAATAAAAAAAGAAAACTTTGACTTAAAGAACAATACTATTTATATCTTCAGTAAAAAGTTCTATTCAAATTTCTAAATATTTTAGATACTCCAGTTAACGATTAGGATAAAATTTTCTTCTATATTTTCTTGAAAGAGAACTTGTTTAAACAAAGCAGTGGTTGAAATAATGTTGTAAGGGAATAGTTAAAAAACTTATAAAAATTTTTAGAAGTATTTAGTTATGAAAAAACAAGAAAATGGCAATGTTTGTGCAGTTAGCACAGACTGTCTTCATATATAATAGATATGCTACATTAAGGCAAATATTTCCCATATATACACATATTATATGTATATTACATATATGTATATTTACTTATTCTTTGTTTTCTAATAGAATACATTGAAGTCTAAAAAGATTTAAAAGCTTAGTGATTCTACAAATAAAGGAATTAAATGATTTATTGAGCCTTAACAAAATATCATCTACCTTGGAAATAAACTGCACAACTTCAATTTAAACGTCAAACACTGTGTATGGCCCTTGGCAATATCTTTGATGAGCAGAATCTTTAATTGAGGTTCAGTAAGGAAACATACTGTTCCACTTTTGACTCACAATGCCTATGAAATCAGTCTGCAGAAGTGCTGGCTATGACCCAAGACTTTTCATTGAACTGCCAGTTCCTGTGTGAGAGGTCCTTATATTTGCCCTTTAATATCCTGGGGTTTAAAGAAGGACAGAGAAAATCTGACTTAATCACCAGGCCTGCAGCAGGGCCACAAATCAGAAGAGCCGATCTTTCTCAGCTGCTGTACTGTTCACAGTTCCTTCTGAGATGTGTACGTTCTCAGAGGTGTTTTCTTCAGTATCAGGTAGGGATCTCATTGAGCACCTACTGTCCTTTTCCTCTAGCATCTTCTTCAACTCAGAAAATGCTTTGGCTTGGCAACTAATCTGCTTCCCCTCATCACCTTCATATCATGCAAAAAGAAAAAAAATACTTCTTAATATTCTTTGACCAAAAGAATCATGATGAAAGAATCTTCAGTAACTGTTCTTCACTACAGGGTGCGTGCAGGCTTTCTTCTGAGAGTCATGATTCCCATGAATAGTCACAAACAGATTAACCATGTTTTCAGTGTTCACTGAAGTTCTACCCATCACTTGGTGAATGAGTTTTTCATTATTGGAACACTCACTTATGGTGGGTTTACCAGTGCCTAAGATCTGACTCCCTGTTGGGCTGCTGCGTTCTACACTCTGTCCTATAATTTATTCTAAACTTCTATTTTCAGACAACAGTCACATTATAAGAATTTGTATTTTTATTCTATTATATTATCTAGCAGATAAACTTTTCCTGATGGCCAATATACACAAGGAAGCAAAGTTAAAATAAATAAATCAGTCACCTCAAAGTATTACTGTACTTGCAATAGTAAGTTGAGAGCAACAAGATTGGACACTGAGTGTGATGGAGATCTAGGTTTACTTGCCATCCAAACAGCTCACTCTTCCTTGCCTGAGGTCAGACCCTTGCCTCTGTAAATCATGAATGACTTCATATTCTGGATCTATAGGGTTGCTGGTAGATTGTTGAATCCACCATGAAGGATAGATATTGGTAGGTCCAGTTCCAGGTATTAACATGTTCTGCGTACTAATGAAATAGTATTTCAAACTTTTTACAAAATTTCATTCAATTATTGATTTAATTTAGTAATTATTGACATTAAATTCCTATGTGGTAGAGGAAATACTTGAGTTGTAAGTGCCATTGGTTTGTATGCAATTAAACCTACCTTTTCTTTTTTTCTTTTTTTTAAACATCTTTATTGGGGTATAATTTCTTTACATTGTTGTGATAGTTTCTGCTGTACGACAAAGTGAATCAAATATATGTATACATATATCCTCATATCCCCACTCTCTTGCGTCTCCCTCCCACCCTCCGTATACCACCCCTCTAGGTGGTCACAAAACACCGAGCTGATCTCCCTGGGCTATGTAGCTGCTTCCCACTAGCTATCTGTTTTACATTTGGTAGTGTATATATGTCAATGCTACTCTCTCACTGTGCCCCAGCTTACCCTTCCCCCTCCCCATGTCCTCAAGTCCATTATCTACGTCTGCATCTTTATTCCTGTCCTGCACCTAGGTTCATCAGACCTTTTTTTTTTTAATTCCATATATATGTGTTAGCATACGGTATTTGTTTTTCTCTTTCTGACTTACATCACTCTGTATGACAGACTCTAGATCCATCCACCTAACTACAAAAAACTCAGTTTCGTTTCTCTTTATGGCTAAGTAATATTCCATTGTACATATGTGCCACATCTTCTTTATCCATTCATCTGTCAGTGGACAATTAGGTTGCTTCCATGTCCTGTCTGTTGTAAATAGTGCTGCAATGAATATCGTGGTACATGACTCTTTCTGATGAATATCGTGGTACATGACTCTTTCTGAATTATGGTTTTCTCAGGGTATATGCCCAGTAGTGGGATTGTGTCATATGGTAGTTCTAGAACCTCCATACCGTTCTCCATAGTGGCTGTATCAATTTACATTCCCGTCAACAGTGCAAGAGTGTTCCCTTTTCTCCACACCCTCTCCAGCATTTATTGTTTGTAGATTTTTTGATGATGGCATTCTGACCAGTGTGAAGTCTTACCTCATTGTAGTTTTGATTTGCATTTCTCTAATGATTAGTGATGTTGAGCATCCTTTCATGTGTTTGTTGGCAATCTGTATATCTTCTTTGGAGAAATGTCGATTTAGGTCTTCTGCCCATTTTTGGATTGGGTTGTTTGCTTTTTTGTTATTGAGCTGCATGAACTGCGTGAATATTTTGGAGATTAATCCTTTGTCAGTTGCTTCGTTTACAAAGATTTTCTCCCATTCTGAGGGTTGTATTTTTGTCTTCTTCATGGTTTCCTTTGCTGTGCAAATGCTTTTAAGTTTCATTAGGTCCCATTTGTTTATTTTTGTTTTTATAATCCATTTCTCTAGGAGGTGGGTCAAAAAAGATCTTGCTGTGATTTCTGTCATGGATTGTTCTGCCTGTGTTTTCATCTAACAGTTTTATAGTGTCTGGCCTTACATTTAGGTCTCTAATCCATTTTGAGTTTATTTTTGTGTATGGTGTTCTAATTTCATTCCTTTACATGTAGCTGTCCAGTTTTCCCAGCACCACTTATTGAAGAGGCTGTCTATTCTATATTGTATATTCTTGCCTCCTCTATCAAAGATAAGGTGACCACGTGTGTGTGGGTTTATCTCTGGGCTTCCTATCCTGTTCCGTTGATCTATATTTCTGTTTTTGTGCCAGTACCATGCTGTCTTGATTACTGTAGTTTGTGGTATAGTCTGAAGTCAGGGAGCCTGATTCCCCCAGCTCCGTTTTTCTTTCTCAAGATTGCTTTGGCTATTCGGGGTCTTTTTTGTTTCCATACAAATTGTGAAATTTTTTGTTCTAGTTCTGTGATAAATGCCATTGGTAGTTTGATAGGGATTGCATTGAATCTCTAGGTTGCTTTGGGTAGTATAGTCATTTTCACAATGTTGATTCTTCCAATCCAAGAACATGGTTTATTTCTCCATCTGTTTGTATCATCTTTAATTTCTCTCATCAGTGTCTTATAGTTTTCTGCATACAGGTCTTTTGTCTCCTTAGGTAGGTTTATTTCTAGGTATTTTATTCTTTTTGTTGCAGTGGTAAATGGGATGTTTCCTTAATTTCTTTTTCAGATTTTTCATCATTAGTGTATATAAATGCAAGAGATTTCTGTGCATTAAGTTTGTATCCTGTTACAAATTTAGGATTCTCTGTGTATAGTATCATGTCATCTGAAAACAATGACAGCTTTACTTCTTCTTTTCCAATTTGGATTCCTTTTATTTCTTTTACTTCTCTTATTGCCATGGCTAAAACTTCCAAAACTATGTTGAGTAATAGTGGTGAGAGTGGGCAACCTTGTCTTGTTCCTGATCTTAGAGGAAATGGTTTTATTTTTTCACCATTGAGAACGATGTTGGCTGTGGGTTTCTCATATATTGCCTTTATTATGTTGACGTAAGTTCTCTCTGTGCCTACTTTCTGGAGGGTTTTTATCATAAATGGGTTTTGAATTTTGTAGAAAGCTTTTTCTGCATCTGTTGAGATTATCGTATGTTTTTTCTCCTTCAATTTGTTAATATGGTGTATCACATTGATTGATTTGCATACATTGAAGAATCGTTGCATTCCTGGGATAAACCCCACTTGATCATGGTGTATGATCCTTTTAATGTGCTGTTGGATTCTGTTAGCTGGTTTTTGTTGAGGATTTTTACATCTATGTTCATCAGTGATATTGGCCTGTATTTTTCTTTTTTTGTGACCTCTTTGTCTGGTTTTGGTATCAGGGTGATGGTGGCCTCGTAGAATGAGTTTGGGAGTGTTCCTCCCTCCGCTATATTTTGGAAGAGTTTGAGAAGGATAGGTGTTAGCTCTTCACTAAATGTTTGATAGAATTTGCCTGTGAAGCCACCTGGTCTTAGGCTTTTGTTTGTTGGAAGATTTTAAATCACAGTTTCAATTTCAGTGCTTGTTATTGGTCCGTTTATATTTTCTCTTTCTTCCTGGTTCATTCTCTGAAGGTTGTGCTTTTCTATGAATTTGTCCATTTCTTCCAGGTTGTCCCTTTTATTGGCATATGGTTGCTCATAGTAATCCCTCATGATTCTGTGTATTTCTGCAGTGTCAGTTGTTACTTCTCCTTTTTTACTTCTAATTCTGTTGAGTTGAGTATTCTCCCTTTTTTTCTTGATGAGTCTGGCTAGTGGTTTATCAATTTTGCTTATCTTCTCAAAGAACCAGCTTTTCGCTTTTTTGACCTTTGTTATCGTTTCCTTCATTTCTTTTTCATTTCTTTCTGATTTGATCTTTATGATTTCTTTCCTTCTGCTAACTGGGTTTTTTCCCTTCATTCTCTAATTGCTTTTGGTGGAAGGTTAGGTTGTTTATTTGGGATTTTTTGTTCATTTGTTTCTTGAGGTAGGATTGTATTGTTATAACTTCCCTCTTAGAACTGCTTTTGCTGCATCCCAAAGGTTTTGGGTCATTGTGTTTTCATTGTCATTTGTTTCTAGGTATTTTTTGATTTCCGCTTTGATTTCTTCAGTGATCTCTTGGTTATTTAGTAGTGTATTGTTTAGCCTCCATGTGTTTGTATTTTTTACAGTTTTTTTCCTGTAATTGATATCTAGTCTCATAGCGTTGTGGTCGGAAAAGATACTTGATATGATTTCAATTTTCTTAAATTTACTGAGGCTTGATTTGTGACCCAAGATATGATCTATCCTGGAGAATGTTCCATGAGCACTTGAGAAGAAAGTGTATTCTGCTGTTTTTGGATGGAATGTCCTATAAATGCCAATTAAGTCCATCTTGTTTAATGTATCATTTAAAGCTTGTGTTTCCTTATTTGTTTTCATTTTGGATAATCTGTCCATTGGTGAAAGTGGGTGTTAAAGTCCCCTACTATTATAAACTGTTAGTTTTGATTTTCCCTTTTATGGCTGTTAGCATTTGCCTTATGTATTGAGTTGCTCCTATGTTGAGTGCATAAATATTTACAATTGTTATATCTTCTTCTTGGATTGATCCCTTGATCATATGCAGTATCCTTCTTTGTCTCTTGTAATAGTCTTTATTTTAAAGTCTATTTTGTCTGATATGAGAATTGCTACTCCAACTTTCTTTTGATTTCCATTTGCATGGAATGGAAATCATTTTTCCATCCCCTCACTTTCAGTCTGTATTTGTCCCTAGGTCTGAAGTGGGTCTCTTCAGCATATATAAGGGTCTTGTTTTTGTATCCATTCAGCCAGTCTGTGTCTTTTGGTTGGATCATTTAATCCATTTATTTTTAAGGTAATTATCTGTATGTCTGTTCCTATTACCATTCTCTTAATTGTTTGGGGTTTTTTTTGTAGGTCTTTTCTTTCTCTTGTGTCTCCCGCCTAGAGAAGTTCCTTTAGTATTTGTTGTAAAGTTGGTTTAGTGGTGCTGAATACTCTTAATTTTTGCTTTTCTGTAAAGCTTTTGGTTTCTCTTTCAAATCTGAATGAGATCCTTGCCGGGTAGAGTCATATTGGTTGTAGGTTTTTCCCTTTCATCACTTTAAATATGTCCTTCCACTCCTTTCTGGCTTGCAGAGTTTCTGCTGAAAGATCAGCTTTTAACCTTATGGGGATTCACTTGCATGTTGTTTGTTGCTTTTCCCTTGCTGCTTTTAATATTTTTTCTTTATATTTAATTTCTGATAGTTTGATTAATATGTATCTTGAGGTGTTTCTCCTTGGATTTATCATGATAAAGGGCAGATTTATCTCTGCTCTTGCTGGAGTTGATTCTTTCCTTTCCCATGTTAGGGAAGTTTCCAGCTCTAATCTCTTTAAATATTTTCTCAGTCCTTTCTTTTTCTGTTTTTCTTCTGGGACCCTTATAATTCAAATGTTGGTGCGTTTAATGTTGTCTCAGAGGTCTCTGAGACTGTCCTTAATTCTTTTCATTCTTTTTTCTTTATTCTGCTCTGCGGTAGTTATTTCCACTATTTTATCTTCCAGGTCACTTATCAGTTCTTATGCCTCAGTTATTCTGCTATTGATTCCTTCTAGAGAATTTTTAATTTCATTTATTGTGTTGATCATTATTGTTTGTTTGCTCTTTAGTTCTTTTAGGTCCTTGTTAAACATTTCTTTTATCTTCTCCGTTCTATTTCTGACATTTTGGATCATCTTTACTATCATTGCTCTGAATTCTTTTTCAGGTAGACTGCCTGTTTCCTCTTCATTTGTTTCGTCTAGTGGGTTTATACCTTGCTCATTAATCTGCTGCATATTTCTCTGTCGTCTCATTTTGCTTAGCTTACTGTGTTTGGGGTCTCCTTTTCACAGGCTACAGATTTGTAATTCTCGTTGTTTCTGGTGTCTGCCCACAGTGCGTGAGGTTGGTTCAGTGGCTTGTGTAGGCTTCCGGTGAAGGGGACTGGTGCCTGTGTTCTGGTGGGTGGGGCTGGATCTTGTCTTTCTGGTGTGCAGGGCTGTGTCCGGTGGTGTGTTTTGGGGTGTCTGTGAACTTAGTATGATTTTAGGCAGTTTCTCTGCTAATGGGTGGGGTTGTGTTCCTGTCTTGCTAGTTGATTGGTATGGGGCGTCCAGCACTGGAGCTTGCTGGCCGTTGGGTGGAGCTGGGTCTTAGTGTTGAGACCAAAATCTCTAGGAGAGCTCTCGCCGATTGATATTACGTGGAGCTGGGAGGCCTCTGGTGGTCCAGTGTCCTGAACTCAGCTCTTCCACCTCAGAGGCTCAGGCCTCACACAAATCTGGAGCACCAAGACCCTGCCAGCCCCACAGCTCAGAAGAAAAGGGAGAAAAAAATAAAGAAAAAAAATTGTTAAAATAAAAAAAAAAGTAATGAAAAAAAAGGAGAGAACAACCAAATCAATAAATAAATCCACCAATGATAACAAGTGCTAAAAACCATACTAAGATAAACATAAAATTCAGAAACAAGTCGGTTGCAGATAGCAAATCCCAGGTCTACAGTTGCCCCCGAAGTCCACTGCCTCAATTTTGGGTTGGTTCATTGTCTATTCACGTGTTCCTCAAGTTGATTGTGGGGATTTAATCCGCTGCTCCTGAAGCTGCACGGAGAAATTTCCCTTTCTCTTCTTTGTTCGCACAACTCTTGGGGTTTAGCTTTGGTTATGGCCCTACCTCTTCCTGTAGGTTGCCCTCAGCCTTCTGTTCCCTCCCAGACAGGATGGGGTTAAAGGAGCTGCTGATTAGGGGGCTCTGGCTCACTCATGCTGGGGGTAGGAGGGGTACAGTAGTTATAATTTTTTTTTTTTTTTTTTGCGGTATGCAGGCCTCTCACTGTCACGGCCTCTCCTGTTGAGGAGCACAGGCTCCGGACACGCAGGCTCAGCGGCCATGGCTCATGGGCCCAGCCGCTCCGCAGCATGTGGGATCTTCCTGGACCGGGGCACGAACCCGTGTCACCTGCATCGGCAGGCGGACTCCCAACCACTGCGCCACCAGGGAAGCCCACAGTAGTTATAATTGGAATGCTGTGTAAGCCTGCCGCAGCAGAGGCTGGCGTGACATTGCCACAGCCTGAGGCACACCGTGTGCTCTCCCGGGGAAGTTGTTCCTGCATCACAGGAGCCTAGCAGTGGCAGGCTGCACAGGCTTCTTGGGGGGAGTCCCTTGGTGGCTGCAGTAGCAGTGTTAGCGTTTCATGCCCGTCTCTGGTGTCTGAGCTGATAGCTGCAGCTCGTGCCCATCTCTGGAGCTTCTTTAGGCAGTTCTTGGCCTCCTGTGGGCAGACAGGGAAGGAATCCCCTCTCCCTGTGCACCCCAAAACGATGGTTTCTTGCCTCTTATGCAAGTCCAGACTTTTTCCCAAACTCCCTCCCGGCTAGCTGTGGCACACTAGCACCTTCAGGCTGTGTTCACGCAGCCAACCCCAGTCCTCTACCTGGGATCTGACTTCCAAAGCCTGAGCCTCAGCTCCCAGCCCCCACCCGTCCCGGCAGGTGAGTAGACAAGCCTCTCGGTCTGATGAGTGCTGGTTGGCACCAATCCTCTGTGTGGGACTCTCTCTGCTTTGCCCTCTGCACCCTTGTTGCTGTGCTCTCTTCCGTGGCTCCGAAGCTTCCCCCCACCACCACCCGCTGTCTCCGCCAGTGAAGGGGCTTCCTAGTGCATGGAAACATTTCCTCCTTTACAACTCCCTCTCAGAAGTGCAGGTCCCATCCCTATTGTTTTGTTTCTGTTTTTTCTTTTTTCTTTTGCCCTACCTAGGTACGTGGGGATTTTCTTGCCTTTTGGGAAGTCTGAGGTCTTCTGCCAGCGTTCAGTAGGTGTTCTATAGGAGTTGTTCCACATGTAGATGTATCTTTGATGTATTTGTGGGGAGGAAGATGATCTCCATGCTTTACTCCTCTGCCGTCTTGAAGGTCCCCCCTCCCATTTTTTAAGTTTTGTGTTTTATATAAAAATGAGAGCTAGAAAATAAGAAATATGATCTTCATGTAATTAAGTGAGGTGTATTTTTTTCACCTACATTATTTCCATAGAAACATGATCAATAATCACTGTGTGATGATTGGTGAGCTGGATACTAACACCCTTAAAAATGCATTTTCCAGATCTCTAACTAGCAACTGGTAATGTATAGCTTTGTGATAATTTTTTGACTGTTCATCATTTAACTCCTATCAATTTATCTTATTTTCCAAATATCTTCTTACCAATATTATTTATACTACTAAGTCATTCAATTTTTTTGAGTCAATATGAAATTCAACGTTAATCTCAGCCTTAAATGAAATTGCTTTAATACAGTTTTTGTCAAACCTTGACTTAAACTTTTTATTGATGATATCACTAAAAAATTATTTTCTCATTTGGATTATGTGCTCAATACCTTTTGATGGGTGAGTTTCTAGTTACGTTTTTAGAGAACTATGAAAGACATTGTAAGATACCTAATGTAGTAGTATGTATACTTAATTTTATGAAATTTAAATGCCTATCCACATTTAGTGACAAATTTAATGGATGGGTTTCATGTGGAATTTGTCTCATGAATAGTTTCTGCTTGAACAGCACCTGATACACTTCCATTTATTTGATTTTTAGATCATGTATATCTTTTAAAATGAAATACCCAATATAAATATAAATTTTGTCCAAAATCTAAATTGAGTTAATTCATTGCATTTTAATAAATCCTCAAACATGAAAAGGGTAATTCACTTAAAAATGATTGCTACTTTTCCTGCTTTTTATGTTTAAAGCTAAAAGAGATAAGCTTCCATTCTACCCATAAAAGTACCTTTTTTGATGTGTCTCGTATGCTTGTCTGCATCTCAGATCCTTTTAGTTTCTATAGAAAATGTATCGACACCGCCAAATGTTGGAATTTGACTCATTTGGAAAGTCTATGCCTGTTGACATTTTATAAACACTGCTTGCATCTTGCTTAAAAGAACATGATATGTTCCTTTTTCTCCCTAAAACCTAATTTAAAGAAAGGCATGGCAACTTAATTTCAGTAGTGATCATTTAGGGCTATAGCTTCTGAATATAAATCAGAAAATAACGTGGTTAGTTATAGCATCACTGTTCATCTGTGAATGAGATGGTTTGGGAGATTTTGTTCCCACCATAGACTTAACATTTTCTGTTCATCATCTTCTTCATTATATATTTGTTTGTGTACTACTGAGTGAACAAAATTTCTGAGGCTAAATAAAGTGATATATAATAATATATTTCAAATTTAATAATAATAACAATTATGATAACTAACCTTGAGTGCCTGTTGAATGCTAGGTATTGTTCTAAGCACTTTATAGGTATTAAATTACTGATGCTTTACAACAACATGATGAAGTAGATTCTATTGTTATCCAATTTACAGAAAAGAAAACTGGGTCTCAGAGAGATTAGATAATTTGTCTAAGTTCACAGAGCTGCTAAATGGTAGAGCTGTTTGTATTCTGTATCTATGAGTCTGTTTTCATTTTGTTTTGTTTGTTTGGGGTTTTATTTTATTATTTAGATGCCATGTATAAGTGAGATCATGCAGTATTTGTCTTCTCTGTCTCACTTATTTCACTTAGCATAATACTCTCTAGATGCAACAATGTCACAAATGGTAAGATTTCATTTTTAATGGCTGAGTAATATTCCACTGTATATATATACTACATGTTCTTTATCCATTCATATGTTGATGGGCACTTAGTTGCTTCTATATCTTGGCTATCGTAAATAATGCTGCAGTGAACATTGGAAAGCATATATCTTTTCAAATTAATGTGTTTTTTTTTTTCAGGTAAATAACTAGAATTGAAATTGCTAGATCATGTGGAAGTTCTATTTTCAATTTTTTTAGGACTCTCCATATTGTTTTCCATAGTGGATGCATCAATTTACAATCCTGCCAACAGTGCCCAAAGTTCCCTCTTGTCCGCATCCTTGCCAACCCTTGTTGTTTGCTGTCTTTTTGATGCTAGCCATTCTGACAGGTGTGAGGTGATATCTCATTGTGGTTTTTTAAAATACTTTTTTTCTATTGAGATATATAATATAACTTCAATATTATGTAAGTTACAGGCATACAACATAGTGATTCACAATTTTTAAAGGTTATACTCCATTTATAGGTATTATAAAATATTGACTATATTCCCTGTATCGTACAATATATCCTTGTAGCTTATTTATCATTGTGGTTTTGATTTGCATTTCCCTGATGATTAGTAATGTTGAAAATCTTTTCATGTGTCTGTTGACCATCTCAATATCTTCTGTGGAAAAATGTCTATTCAGGTTTTCTGCCCATTTTTAAATTTTTTTTTGATGTTGAGTTGTATGACTTCTTTGTATATTTTGGATATTAATCCCTTATAGATATATATCATTTGTAAATATCTTCTCCTGATTTGGTAGGCTGCCTTTTTGTTTTGTTGATGATCCCTTCACTGTGCACAAGTTTTTCAGTTTTAATGGAATCACATATATTTATTTTTGCCTTTTTTTCCCCCATGCCTGAGGGGACAGATCCAAAAAAATATTGCTAAGACTGATGTCAGAGTGTACCGCCCCATGTTTTCTTCTAGGAGTTTTATGGTTTCAGGTCTTACATTTATGCCTTTAATCCATTTTGAGTTTATTTTTGTATATGGTGTGAGAAAGTAGTCCAGTTTGATTCTTTTGCGTGTAGCTGTCCAGTTTTCCCAACATCATTTATTGAAGAGGCTGTCTTTTCTCCATTGTATAGTCTTGCTTCCTTTGCCATAGATTAATTGTCTATATAAGTGTTGGTTTGTTTCTGGGCTCTCTATTCTGTTCCATTGATCTGTGTGTCTGTTTTGGTACCCATATGGTACTGTTTTGATTCCTGTAGCTGAGCAGTATAGTTTGAAATCAGGGAGTGTGATAGCTCCAGCTTTCTTCTTTCTCAGGATTGTTTTGGATATTAGAGGTCTTTTGTGTTTCCATACAAATTTTAGAATTATTTGTTCTAGTTCTGGGAAAATGCCACTGGTATTTTGATAAGGATTGCATTGAATCTATAGATTGCCTTGGGTAGTATGGTTATTTTAACAATATTAATTCTTCCAATCCATGAGCATGGTACCTTTCCATATTTTTGTGATTTCCTCAAGTTCTTTCATAAGTGTTTTGTAGTTTGCCAAGTACAAGTCTTTTACCTTTTACCAAGCACTATGCATACATTATTTAGTCCTAAAAACAACCTTCTGAGACAGGTATTATTATTTACAGATGAGGATGAGTCTTAAGTGAATGGCAAAACTGGGATGCAAACTCAGGTTTTCCTGTTACCAATGTCTGTATTCCTGTAGAAATACTAGATGGAGCTTAGAGAAGAGTGTCTAGATATGTGCAGTACCAGCTTTCTACATACACATTTTTTCATAATCAAATTGTTTAATGCCAGTGATAAGAAAAATCTTTAAATCAGCCAGAAAAAAAAAACATTATGTATAGAGAAATAAAGACTATAGCAGTTTACTTGTTAGAAAGAATGCAAGCCAAAAGAATGTGGAACAATACCTTTCAACGTTCAAAAATAACCTAGAATTCAATGCCCAGTAAAAATATCCTTTCTTTTTATACCTTGTTTAAAATTGAAGTATAGTTAATTTACAATGTTGTGTTAGCTTCAGGTGTACAGCAAAGTGATTCAGTTTATATATATACATATATATGTATATTCTTTTCACATTCTTTTTCATTATAGGTTGTTATAAAACTTTGAATATAGTTCCCTGTGCTATACAGTAGGTCCTTGTTGTATATCTATTTTATACATAGTAGTGTGTATATGTTTATCCCAAACTCCTAATTTATCCCCCCCCCAATCCCCTCTGGTAACCGTAAGTTTGTTTTTACTTCTGTGAGTCTATTTCTGTTTTGTAAATAAGTTCATTTGTACAATATCTTTTTTATTAGATTCCACATATAAGTGATATCCTATATTTGTCTTTCTCTGACTTATTTCACTTAGTGTGACAATCTCTAGGTCCATCCATGTTGCTGCAAATGGCATCATTTCATCCATTTTTATGGCTGAGTAATATTCCATTGTGTATGTATACCACATCTTCTTTATCCATTCATCTGTGGATGGGCATTTGGTTTTATTCTATGTCTTGGCTATTGTAAATAGTGCTGCTATGAACACGGGGATACATATATCTTTTTGAATTAGAGTTTCCTCTGGATATATCCCCAGGAGTGGGCTTGCAGGATCATATGGTAACTCTATTTTTAGTTTTTTAAGGAACCTCCATACTGTTCTTCATAGTGGCTGCACCAATTTACATTCCCACCAACAGTGTAGGAGGATTCATTTTCTCTGTACCTTCTCCAGCATATATTATTTGTGGACTTTTTAATGATGGCCATCTGACTGGTGTGAGGTGATACCTCATTGTAGTTTTGATTTGCATTTCTCTAATAATTAGCAATATTAAGCATCATTGCATGTGCCAGTTGTCTTCTTTGGAGAAATGTCTATTTAGGTATTCTGCCCATTTTTTGATTGAGTTGTTTTTTTATTTTGATAGTAATCTGTATGAGTTGTTTGTATATTTTGGAAATTAATCCCTGGTTGGTAGCATTGTTTGCAAGTATTTTCTCCTATTCCATAGGTTGTCTTTTCATTTTGTTTATGGTTTCCTTTGCTGTGCAAAAGCTTTTAAGTTTAATTAGGATGGATACAAAATTAATACACAGAATTCTCTTGAATTTCTATACACTATCAATGAAAGGTCAGAAAGAGAAATTAAGGAAACAATTCTATTTACCATCACATCAAAAAGAATAAAATACCTAGGAATAAACCTACCTAAGGTGGCAAAAAGACCTGGACTCTGAAAACTATGAGACTATGAGATGATGATGAAAGAAAATGAAGCACACACAGACAGATGGAAAGATATACCATGTTCTTGGATTGGAAGAATCAATATTGTTAAAATGACCATACCACCCAAGGCAATTTATAGGTTCAATGCAATCTCTATCAAATTACCAATGGCATTTTTCACAGAACTAGAACGAAAACATTTAAAATTTGTATGGAAACACAAAGACCCCAAATTGCCAAAACAATCTTGAGAAAGAAGAACAGAGCTGGAAGAATCATGCTCCCTGACTTCAGACTATACTACAAAGCTACATTAATCAAAACAGTACGGTACTGGCACAAAAACAGAGAAATGGAACAGAATAGAAAGCACAGAAATAAACCCATTCACTTATCATCAATTAACCTATGACAAAGGAGGCAAGAATATACAGTGGAGAAAAGACAGCTCTTCAGTAAGTGATGCTGCGAAAACTGTACAGCTACAGGTAAAGGAATGAAATTAGAACATTCTCTAACACCATATACAAAAATAAACTAAAAAATGGATTAAAGACCTAAATGTAAGACCAGATACTATAAAACTAGAGGAGAATATAGGAAGAAAACTCTTTGACATAAATCACAGACAGCACTGTTGTTTTGGATCCATTTCCTAGAGTAATGGAAATAAAAACAAAAATAAACAAACAGGACCTACGTATACATTTAAAAAAATTTCACCTTTTATTTTGAGGTAATTGAAGATTCACATGCAGTTGTAAGAAATAATACAAAGAGATTCTGTGTATTACTCTGTTTTCAACAATGGCAACCTCTTACAAAATTAGCGTAGTATGTCACAACCAGGGTATTGACATTTATATAGTCGAGATATAGAACATGTTAATCCTGTACATATTTTCAATGTACACTTAAGCGTTTACATCTTTTTGGTGTGGATGTAAATGGTATTATTTAAAAAATATTGTCCATGTGTTCATTACTAGTGTATAGAAATGGAATTCATTTTTGTATGTTTATCTTGTATCCTGTGACTTTGCTGAGCTTACATATTTGTTCTAGGAGGTTGTTTTTGTAGATTCCTTTAGATTTTTTTATGCAGACAATCATGCTATCAGCAATTAAGAACATTTTTCTTTCTTCCTTACTGATCTGGATACCTACAGGCATACCTTAGAGATATAGCAGTTTTGGTTTCAGACCACCACAATGAAGGAAATATCTCAAGAAAGTGAATCACATGATTTGTTTGTTTGTTTCTCAGTGCATATAATAGTTAAGTTTGCACTATATCATAGTCTACTAAGTGTGCAGTAACATTATGTCTAAAAATGCAATGTACATACCTTAATTTAAAAATACTTTATTGCTAAAAATGCTAACCATCATCTGACAGCGCAGAGTTGCCACAAACCTTCAATTTATGAAAAACACAATATATGTGAAGTACAATAAAGTGAAGTGCAATAAAACATTGTATGCCTGTATTAACTTTTCTTGTCTTATTGTACTGGATATAATTTGTAGCATGTGTTGAATAAGAGTTGTGAGAGTGGACATCATTGCCTTGCTCCTGCTATCGAGGGAAAGCAGTCAGTCTTTTGCCATTAAGTATAATGTTAGCTATAGTTTTTTGTTTTCCTTTTTATGGATGCTTTTATCATGTTGAGGAAATATCCCTCTGTTCCTATTTTTCTGAGAGTTTTTACCATGAATGGGTAATGAATTTTTTCAAATGCTTTTCCTGCATTGATTGATGTGATCTTGTGATTTTTCTTAATATCGTAGATACCAATGATTGAGTTTTGAATTTTAAACCAGTCCTGCATCCATGGAATGAACCCTACCTCACAATGGTGTATAATCTTTTTGTATATTGCTGGAATTCTATTTACTAATATTTTTGTAGGATTTTTGCACCTCTATTTATGAGGAATATTGTTCTGTAGTTGTTTGGTACTGTCTTTATCTGGTTTGGTATCAGAGTAATATTGCCTTCATAAAATGAATTGGTAAATGTTACCTCTGCTGTTTTCTAGAATAGACTGTGTAGCACTAGTGTTAATTCTTTAAACATTTGGTAGAATTTTCCAGTGAAACCATTCAGTCCTGGAGATTTTATATTGAATGTTTTTAAATTGTGAATTCAATTTCCTTAATAATTATAAGGCTATTCATAATACCTATTTCTATTTGGGTGAGTTGTGATAATTTGTATTTTTTTAAGAAAATGGTCCATCTTGTCTAAGTGTCAAATTTATTGAGTTGTTTGCAGTATTTTCTTATTATCCTTTTGATGTCTTCAGAATCTGTAGTAATATCCCTTGTTTCATTACTGATATTGACGATTTATATCTCTCTTTTTAAAATTTGTCTTGCTAGAGATTTGCCAACTTTATTGATCTTTTCAAAGAACCAGCTCTTTGTTTCATTGATTTTATATATTGTGTTTTTTCAATTTCATTTGTTTCTTCTCTTATCTTTATTATTTTTTCCTTCTGCTGGCTTTGAGTTTAATTTGCTCTCTTTTTAGAGGTGGGAGCTTAGATTATTGACTTTAGACTTTTCATCTTTTCTAATATATGCATTTGGATGACAAACCTCCCTCTCAGTACTACTTTAGCTATGTCCCACAGATTTTCATACACTGTATTTTCACCTTCATTCAGGTCAATGTTTATTTTTTTATTTCCCTTGAGATTTCCTCTTTGAACCATAGATTTTTAAGAAGTGTGTTATTTAGTTTCCAAATGTCTATAAATTATCCTATTATGCTTCGGTTATTGATTTCTAGTTTGATACCATTTGAGTTGAAGAATACACTATGTATGTTTTCAATTCTACTCAGTCAAGGTGTATAATTCTTTTTACATGTTGATAGATTTGGTTTGCAAATATTTTGTTGAGAAGCTTTGCATCCATATTTGTAAGAGATATTGATCTGTATTTTTTTTTCTTCCACCTGGTAACATTCATTACCCATATTGATGGTAGCAGATTCCAGTTCTTGAGAGCGCTCATTGACCTTGTAACTTTACATCATCTTGTGTGCTTTGCTAGATTATCGGCCCCTCCCCTTCAAGCACCTACACTCTGAATAGGAACCACATTAGTTTTTGGTATCAAGGTAATACTGGCCTCATGTAACCAGTTGTGGAGTGTTCCTTCCTCTTACATTCCTTGAAATAGTTTGTGAAGAATTGTTATTAATTCTTCTTTAAATGTATGGTAGAATTTAAAATAAAGCCATTTGGGCCTGGATTTTTTTTTTTTTGAGATTATTATTAATTCAATCTCATTTTTTATAGGTCTATTCAGATTGTATATTTCTTCTTGGAGGAATAAGGAAAAGTGCATCTAATGCATCTAGCCAGAAGTGGAAGTACTGTATACCAATTTGTAACTCTTAATTATTTACTTTTTCCTCTTTATAATGGGAAATTCAAAAATATGTACAAATAAGGAGAAGGCAGCATATATATGTATATATATTCATGTATATATCATACAGCTTCGACAGTGGTCAGTATTCTGCCTTTTTTGTTTCAACTTTTTCCCCCCAAGATACTTTTTGGGGAGGTTAGGATAATATAAATCAAATTGTATTTAACTCTAAGTTTTGTATGATAGCCTTTGGCTCTTCATTAAATTGTTATTTAATATTTCTTTGTACAAAGGTTAAATTTTTTCTTCCTGGAGATGCTTGTATATATTATTAATTGAAACTGATTACACACACACATATAATGTTCTGAGTTACTAAAGTGCTGTCATATATGTTTATTGGACATGACATGATGAGACTTTTGGTGACTTCATATAAGTGTGGTTAATTAAATTTTTACTCTAATTTTTAAAATGTAGAAATGAACAATTTGTCATTGTTTAAATGACTCAGAACATTGGTTTGGGGAAGACTTTAATGCAGGATTATGAACTTATGAATTATCTGCTTATCTCTCTGTGTTAGACTTTAAAGATGGATGCAAAATTTAAAAATTTGCCTGACTAGCAAAATTTGGAGGCAACTATGACCTATACTAAGCAATAATTTTTGTATGTTGCTAATTTATTGTAAGATACATAATTTAGTTTTAAGAATCTGAAATGCAAAAGCTGATTCAACAAAAGTCCAACACTCTGAGGAGTAATAACCATAAAACATGACTCTCTTTTGCTGCTGATCTCACCGAGGAGACTTGTTGTAGACTCAAAATCCTGCACTGTTTTTTGTTCTCCAGAAGAGAAAATACTAAGCAGTTTAGTCCAAAAATAAGTAAGGAAAAAAAGTAGTACATATATAGTTTAATGACATAATCCCTAAGGGTAAGTGTAAATTCTAGTCATAGTAAACTCTAAGAGTAAATGATAGTCCATCCAAATTAAGTCCAAAATCTCCACTGGTATCTGAACAGTATTTATCCCAACAGTAATGAGAATTGTGTGTGTGTGCCAGGAGTTGTGAAGCCAGCATTTTAGAAGAGTTAACAAACTAGTCCTCTGCCCTGAAGGTTTTTGGTCTAAAAATACAAATATGGAACATGTGTATGTTTTAATGGAGGGTTACTGTAACCTCTGCTTATACCAGCTTTGTCCTTCCCTTAAAGTTATGTATTCTAGAAGATTAAAGGTGCAGACTTTTATTTGAAATCTAGAGACTAAAACCTTAAAAAAGGGGATTTATAGAATTTTGATAGTATAAGACTGTTGAACTGACTGAAGGGCTTCTCTTCCTTATTATTCTGTATGATAATATCTATCATGTCTATCTTCTACAGCTTCATTGGTAGCTTTTAGTTCTTGGAGTTGTTCCTTTAAGTTAGATATTCCTTTTTCTTCTTCTTCATAGTCTCCTGTGTTATGTCCATATATATAGTTCTGGTTTATTGTATAAGAGGAAAAGTTCATTTCCTTAGTGAGATTGGTAAGCACTCTGGAACTTAGAGGCTATGTCACTGTCTTTGGATTCTCAGCATATAAGCCCAGTGATGGGCTTATAATGGGCTTTCAGTCATATCTAGGTTTTAAATTTGAGATAGGATGATTTGAAATGAATGAGAGGTGGGGCTTGTGGTTACTGGAATGGGTATGAGGGATAGAGAATGGGGTGGAAGAGGGAAAAGAGCAAGGTCAGAAAGGTCAGAGACAGAGTTAACTGGGGAGAAAGGCCATGATGCTTAAAAAAACTGATCTGAATCAATGTCTGCATGTATGAATTTTGGTTTTCAATAATCTGTCTTCTTTCATCTCCAAACAAAACAAAGCAGCACACAAAATGCCCTAAAATGAAAATCCTTTTCAATTAATTTTCACTGTAAACTGTAGTTCTCTCTCAACTAGACACATGATTTGTAAATAATAGGTATGAATATAGGTTAAATATAAGTTGAAGTCAGCCTCCCAGAGTCTCACCCTGTAGGATCAATGCCAGAGTCCTTCTGAGTTATCTCTCTTTCTCCTTGATAAGATTTCTGCTCTTGCTGTCTCCTCTCTTCTGAGCAGGAATTCTATGGGTTTCTTGTGCTTTCCCTACTCCCAACTGTAGTGTCCAGAGAACAGCAGAGAGACAGTGCCTACAGCTATTTAAGTAGTGGCCAAATCCAGCTTTTGACGTGATTAAGGAAGTATACTGATGTACTTAATAAGAGAAGGAAGTCATATTTTTCTTTAACCTCTATAATTAATAGCTAAAGTAAATTGGTTTTGCCTTTCTAGTCTTGATTTTCTATTGAATATTAAGTGGAACAAAGCCTGCTGTGCTTTCGTGGGACTTTAAAATTAAGCTAAAAGGAAAAAAATTAAAAGAAGTATTGTGTGGAAAGTTATTCATCATTACTTTTGGAAACCTCAGATGACGACTATTTCAACAGAATTTTCTTTCAGTACTATCCTATTCACAAGGACTAACAGAATCTTCTCTAGTATCTCAAAATGATTGAACCATGTGTAACCAAGGGACAGGTATATGCCATGGCAAGCAATTATTGAGTGTTAGTACGGGAACAATGCTTGGTGGCACTGGGGAGACAAATATGAATACATCTCGTCCATATCCTGAAAGACCTCACAGCATAGTCAGAAAAAAGATGTCAAGAAATAAGTGTCAGATTAATGGAAGAGACATCAAGTGAAGTAGGGCTGTACAGGAGGAGCTACTGCTTCTATCTGATGTAGACTAGAAAGGCAGGGTATGCTTTGCAGTGTCCATAACATTAGGACTGGACAATAAGAAGCATGGGAGATGGTGATTCCACTGGAAGAAACCTGGAGGACTGGAGAAGGCAGTGGTTGCTGACACAGCCTGAAGGATCTGTTGAGGATTTCTTAGAGATTTTCTAGCACCAAGAACCGATGTCTCACACCCGCTTTACGTGTCTAGGGGTTGTTTTTGGGTACCCAAAGTCAACCTACTGTTGTGGTTACTCTCCATCTAGGATCATTCTATTGCAACTACACCACATACGGGGACATTAGAGAACGTGAATTGAAGCTCACTTTTCTTTGTTCTCTGATTCTGGACAGTTCTGAGCTGACCTGAAAAAGCAAGCAGGCAAAAAGCATCATGAGTGGAGTGCTAGTGCAAATGTAACAGTGATCTATCAGGATATATGTCCTTATACTGAAGAAGTGCTTTCAGGTCTTACAAAGAAAGTAAATGTAAGCAATAATATTTATATAAGTAAAATCTCTTCTTTTTCTTCTTAATAAGCTCACCTAGCATAGTGCTAACATATACTGTTTCTCAAGAAATATTATGGAGTGACTAACTTGGATATTCTACTTTTGGCTGATAGTGTGAAAACTTTTATTCTTAAATAAATCTAAAGGACTGCATACTTTGGTGTAAAAGAGAAAATAAGTTTCTAACTTTAAAAATCTCCGACATCCACCCTAACCAAGTGCTAAAGTTTAGCATAACTAATTATAATACATGTCAACAACATGAATCCCTAATGAAGAGAACACACTATCCCTTCTGTGATATTCTTGCCACAATTCAGAAATTCAAAAGTGTCTAGGTCATAAAAGACAAAGAAAGACTGAGAAGCAACTACAGATTGGAGGAGCCTGCGGCGGAGGGTGGGGGGAAGTGGGGGGAGGGGGAGAAAACAACAACTAAATGTGGTATGGGCTTCTGAATAGGATCCTAGAACAGATAAAAAGACATTAGTGGAAAAACTGGTGAAATCTGAATAAGGTCTTGTTTAGTTAACATTATTGTACAAATGTCAATGTCCTGGTTTTGGTAACTGTACTATGGCTATGTACGGTGTTAACACTGGTATATGGAACTCTTTGTACGATTTTTGCAACTTATTTTTAAGTCTAAAATAGTTAAAATAGTTAAAAAAATCATACATCTGTAAGTGCCATCCAAAGACATAACGGGAAATAAAAGCAGATTTATTATTTGTAATATTAACAGTGTTAGGTATTGTCAGTGGTCATTTTCAGTTTAGAGGTCTTTGTATGAATACTAACACTATAAAGTTTTGTTGAATAAGTTTGACTAAGTTTCTAAAAAATGTTATTCATGTATATACTCAAAAAAATTATTTTTGGAATAAGTTTTGGTTGGAGTTCTGACTCTCTAAGTTATACTTTCTGGATGTTGTCCTAAGTGTTGATAACGGTGCTTGTAGTAGATTGTAGAACAAATAATATTGCTTGTTTTGGTTTATGAAAAGAACAAGTACTTTTTGAGGATTTGTACACACAAAATGCCTATCAGTCCTTGAATATGCTGTATTATTAATTTGCTTGCTTTTTTAAAAAGTGTCTATCCTTTTTTAGCCTCCAAACCACAGTACTATTCTTGTCTTCTCTACTGCCCTCTAGAGGTAGACTAGAAAAAACTGGAGTCATCAGTCCCTGAATATGTAGTTCAGAGAAAAAAATAAAAGGAACTTAGAAATTTCTGAAGTTGGTGAGATAAATACGGATTTCTCAGATATATATTTTTACCAAATAACAGTATCAATTTTTATCTAGAATTTCCAGCATGTTGTTTTGTGATCCATTGTTTATTTGGGAATGTGTAAGCCGTATTAGCCTTGTGTCAAGTGGAGTACTTGTGGCATAGCAGATTCTCTATTCACCAAGGAAATGTTATTAACATAAATATTAATAACATAAATGTTATTAACGTTATTGAGGCTTCAGCATCAATCTCTTGTCTGTGGTCTTTCCTCCTTCATTGTACACAGCCCCTTCCCTCAGGTGCCTCAGACTCTTTGTTCCCCTTCCTCCTATTAAAACCCGCTCTGTTAGCTCCTTTTTCAGAAATAAATCATAGTTAGGAATTAAAATGTTACTTCATCTGTTTCTACTTTTGGGGAAAAAAATAAACACAGATGTCCTAATAATAATGAATATTTCTTAAATTCATTTGTTCATTCCTTTAGCTTTATGCTCTCCTCTGGTGTCCTGGTATTGGAATTGGTAGTATCGTATTTGTACAGAATATTTTCATTTGTCAACTTAAAAAGCTCAGAAGTTCTTTTACATTTTTTAAACATTGCACTTCTATTAGCATTACTGAGAATTTATCTTCTAGAAATATAGGCTAAAATGAAATTTAAGTCATTTGTCCAAAAGGTGCATATTTTAATTCTTTACTGAAACAAAAGTTTTCTGAAATATATTTATTCTGTGAGTACACAAGAAGTGTACATGGATTAAGAAGAGTTTGGAATTGATGACTTTTTTAGACTAGACGTTTACTGAGGCTAACTAGACTTGCTAATTAGTTGACTATGTTATTTTTAAATAGAGTTTGCAATATTATTTCAAACTTATTAATATTATTCTTACCATTATTGTTTCCTATGAACATTACAAAACCCACCCTCATGGGGAGCTGTATGGTTTCAATAGCTAATGACTGAACTTTTCACCTCAGGCCTTGGTTTGCATTAAGCTGTGGTTTTAAGTGATTGACAGCCATTTTATTGTAACCTGCAATGAATTGGGGGTCAAAATCATCCAAATGATGGAGAGAAAATGCCCCCATTAGAAAAAAATAAAGACAGACATAAACTAACCAGTGTAGTTGAAACTAATTGGCCTCCTTAGTGGCAAAGGATTGAAAGGGCACAGGGACTGAATTAGTCTCTTGAATTTGGTAGCAGATCCTCGCAGGTTGAAATTGTGAATTGGCAGGTTAACATAAGGGGAGCCTATATCCCCCTCACATGTGATACTTCTGTTCTGTGAATTTCCATTTTGTGGAGCTGTCAATCTGAGGCTTTTGTGAGCATTAAACTTTCTTTAGAAACACCACCACCAAAAAAAGAATGACCCCACCTCCTAAACTACCACATGAATCAGCTTGATTAGTAATCTCCATTAAGAGACATTGAGTTTAGAATAAGCTGAGTATTGTAGGTCCAGAATGAAGGACTTGGCAGGGCCAAATAGGGAAGTTTGAACAACATCTGCCCTGCCCCTTCCTGACACTTCTGCAAGTTTTAAGCATATTCACAAATGGCCTAAATTATAAAAGTGCAAATTACAGTTCCTCACAAGTAGTTTTTCACATAACATCAAGGGGTGAATATATAGTATTAGTATTTATTAAAGGCTTAGAAATCCCACAAAATATTTTATGTTAAGAAAGGTAACAGTGACGGACCTTTATATATGAAGCCTATTAATGCTACCTTTCTTTTAGCATTCTTCTTTCCTTTACAAGTGAAGTTTGATCTTGAATTTTTATTCAGAGCTCTGTGAACCAAAGCCACAGATGGGGTATTGCTATGTCATTTCCATGGCCTTATACAGAATGTATGCAGCTGTCCCATACTCCCTTAATAGACTTTCAGCTTTTCAATACATCTTTCACTGATGGCGTTTCTGTGGATAAACATCATTTCAAAATGAAACGTGCCAGATGTCCTGCAGTGCACTTAGGTACAACAAGACATTTTTAAAAAAATTGCACCTATATTATTTACTCATTTAGAGGGATGTGACTTCTGGGATATACCTTGGAAATCCAAAATTTGCTGAATGAGAGAGGAAATATTATAAACAATTTCCAACTCACTTGTATCGTAGAATTCCCCCAAACACATTTTTTTTTTCACACCATAAAGAAAGCAGTATTTTATATCCAGGTTTCTCATAATTTCTCCCTCTAGGAGGCATAACTTAATCAAAATCTCTGGTTACTACTGAATAGAAATAATCTTTTTTATTGAGGTTAAAAATTGCTAGATCAGGGATTTGCAATATGTATATTTTTATTTTTCCTTTAGTATAACTAATTTTAAGAATCATTCCTCCCAACAAGAAAATATTATTTTCAATTTTTTTTTTTCCGTTCAGGGATTAGAACAGTTTATCCAAATGAAAATAAGATACTGGTGAGAAATGATTGTCCAGGTTCATTCCAATATCAGCATTTGATTCTATCATATCAAGTGCAACTATATTACATGCTCAAATGTTTGATTGGATATTGACTTGTGTCATTTACATTTTTTTTGCATATATACCACTCTCTTCAAAGACTGTAAAATTCTTGATTGTAAGGACCATATTTCCTACATGAAAGATGTATAGTATTAGTATTTATTCAAGGGATAGAAATCCCACAAAGTATTTTATATTAAGAAGAAAGGTAACAGTGACAGACCTTTATAAATGAGTCTATTTATACTAGCTTTCTCTTAGCATTCTGAGCACAGTGGGACATCTTAGTCAATGTCTGTTGAGTTAGTGACTACATTTATGCCAAACTGGAACAAGGAAATACGTATTACATTTTATTATGAGATATTTTGGTTTCATGTAAAAGTGCTTGCTTATAGACTGTGGAATAGAATGTAAAAGAGTGTAGACTTCGCTTAACTTAATCGTGATATTGCAAATTGTGGTAGCTTTATTATTCTTCAAAGTGTTTTGCATGCATTGTCTCTTTTTTTAAAGTTGAGTTTCTAAAGGCAGACCAAGTAATAGCTGATAAAGCTGAGACACAGACCTTCAGATGGTCTACTGGTAAAGGAGATTGTACTAGGCAATATTTTGAAGTTTCTTATAACTCCTAGGCATCATTTTAAAAAGAAGTGTCCTTCAGTATTTCATAATTATCTGTGAAGTGTTTATCCTAAGCAAAATACGTCACTCCAGGAACATTGGCAATTGTTTAAAATCCCACTATATATTTAATTCAAAAGGTGTGTTTCTTGAGGCTGTATTCTTCTCTGTGTGGGCACCCTCAAAACTAGCTGAGATGTTTAGTGATTTCTAAAATCATTTAATAATTTTGTATATTGTCAATTCACATCCTCCTACTAACAGTAGTGCTCTTCTAAATACAAAATATACTGCTTTTAGAAAATGGAGACATGTTTATAGTTTATTTTGCTATTGGGTTTTTAAGAAAATATAGATCAATGCTTGTAGTTCTGTCTTTGAGGGCTGTGTGGTTAATTTTTCTGTTCCATGGTGTGTAGCTGTCTCTTTTGAGGCTGCTGTGTGTTTGCAGCCATGCTGTCAACATCCACCAGAGAGCAGAGCAGCTCCAACACCCACATCTTTCATGCTAGAAATAGATGGAGACAGTAACAGAGTCAGATCCTTGGCCAAACAACGCAGATTGCAGTTCATTTCAAAGGTCAGCGCATATTTAAGCTTGCTTCATTACTGCCACCTTTATGCCTGAGATTTTCATTTTTTTGAAAAAATCTGTTTACCCAGGTTCCTTTAAAGACAGAAAAATGAAAGTGCTGAGTCCTATTTTCATTTGGAGATATCAAGCTTTTTATCAAATTATATAGGTGGCGTCTCAGAATATTTCATATCTGATCAAGAGGAAAAGCCAAAAATAATTTTCTGTTTATTCAGGAGTCTTTCAGGCAGGAGCACTGTTTTATTTTTTACTTAATATTGTGCTCAAGTCAATCATTTTGAATTCAGAGAGAAAATAGATATTTAAAAGCAATCTATAATAAAAAATTTTGGAGTTCAAAATATTTATTTACTTTTCTTAATGAAAATACAATTTGTCCAACTTTTGATATGTTTTTACCTATCACCTAATAAAATAAGTTTACACGATTTAATTTTTTAATATTAATGATGGTGAACAAGTGAATAATCATAAAACATTTACCTTCTAGTTAAAAAGAAATAACTTGCTTGCCTTTTAAGAATAAAACAAGGAGCGTTTATCTTATTTTTAATCGAACCTGTGCTCTTACTATTCAGTTTAAAGATTCTATATACATAGGAAGAATAGGATATGGTGTGTATATTAGGAATATTAATATGGCCAGTGCATAATTAAGGATTCCAAATGTTTTTTGTTACATATATATGTTTAAAGACAAATAATTTAAACACCTAATTTTGGGAAGTACCTTTATACACTTTTTCCCCTTGAAAAAATAGAACTTTAGAAAATGAAAGAATATCATTCTGAGATATGACATTTAAGCCACAGAGAAAATAAACTTTCAAAACAGTGTTTTTATAAAGCCCCTTGACATCAAAATGTGAAAAAAAAATGGCATAAATTATTTTGCTAATTGTTTGGAATTGAACTGCCTATAAGTATAAAAAATGATTAGCTTAACATATGTAGTGAAAAGTTTTTCAAACTTAAATGTGTTACGACCATTTTAGATCAGGGAAATTCATATTTTTTTGTGACACATTGTAGGAACTTAATTATGGAAATATCTTAAAAAGAGTTTAAAAAGAGTGCCTTAAGACTGAAACTTTTATAAAAGAAATACATACTCAGATTATATAGCTGTAAGTATGTATATTTACATATTTTATGTATGTAAAATATATATATATAATTTGGTGGTAATTTTAACTAGGTTATTTTAATTCTGTCATTCAAATATTTCTGAAATGAATATTTAAAATACATTATAACTGTGACTATAAGAGGAAAAACGTATCTATAATTTTGGACTTATAAATATACCTGTAGAAGTATTTTGGCTATTTCATTTCTTTATATGCATCATTAATACTTTGATCTATAACTTATTTTAAAATAATTAAGGAGTAAATATAGCTTAAAACCCAATCATCTGCTGTATTCAGACATGGACCACTTAATTCTGTAAGTTGGAATTGTTGCTTTATCATTTGTTTTCAGGAGTAATATCCTACAAAAAGTATGCAAATGTGATCTAGAAAATATGATAATAGAGCCTTGGGATAAAAATAAGAAATGTAAAAGGTGAGGAGGAATGGGACCTCAAGTCCCTCAGGCCATCCAGGTGCCATCTTTCAATTTGAGATGCAGGATGAACCCAGTTTTTTCCTTCCCTCTCAGTTTCTGAAGTAAGGTAGTGATGATTTTTCTTGTTATAAACCATAATATTATTTAAGTGTAGGTTCTTTACTTCTTTCTTAAATGCTATTTAAAACAATAAAAAGGAAGAGTAAGGGGCTTCCCTGGTGGCGCAGTGGTTGAGAGTCCACCTGCCGATGCAGGGGACATGGGTTCGTGCCCCAGTCCAGGAAGATCCCACATGCCGCGGAGCGGCTGGGCCCGTGAGCCATGGCCGCTGAGCCTGCGCGTCCGGAGCCTGTGCTCCGCAACGGGAGAGGCCACAACAGTGAGAGAGGCCCACGTACCGCAAAAAAAAAAAAAAAAAAGGAAGAGTAAGTATTTATTAGAGATTATGTTCCTATTTTAAAGGAAGGAAAAATGTTACTGATTGCCCCATTATTTGCTCAGCAGTACACTATCTCATTTAACTTCAGCATCACTTGGGAACTGGGTGGTGCTTGGCACATTTTACAGATAAGAGCCTTACCTGTAAATATTTAGGAGTTTAGTGATTAACTTAATTACCCATCCAGAGCTTGGTCCCAGGTCTTCTGACTCCAAATCCCATTTTTTTACTCCTGGCTATGTAGCAAATTGTGGCCTAAGACACAGATCCTTTCCTTAAAGGTTAACTTTCTTAGAGGTTCATAGATTTGTATTGCCAGCAGATAAAAGAAAGGACCAAGATTAGCTATGAGGTGAATGATAATACATAGGTGATTCTTATTTTTAATTTGTGTTACTTCTGTAGTCAATTATCTGCATTAAAAAAACAAGCAAAATACCCCCCAAACTTAGACTGATTTGTTAATTATCAGGTATTCATCCTAACACCATCATTACGTACACATAATGCTACTTAAACCTATTTTAGCATGTGTTGCTGGTAAATTGATTGTAAAAATGAGGGTTTTTACTTATGAAAAAATAGCAAATGCCATTTTTGGATAAATAAGGATAGACAATTGTGTGTGATATTTAAGGCTGATAGCTTTAAATATGTCATGACAGTTTTAAGCGTAGAAATATAAGTTAGATTGACTTTTTTTAACCTGGTTAAAAAAGTTTAGTGTACACAGATGCTATGGTATGCTTTTTTTCCCAAAGACTCAAGGCTCAAATACCAGGGACTAAAAAAAAAAAAAAAATACCAGGGACTAAGAAAGTCAGATAAGCCAGTTTTTTCCATTCTTCATCATGGTGTCTACTTCCCTGATACCCAAACTTATCATGGCTCTGATTTGAAATGATGAATTCAAAAGCAGTATTTCAAAAAGTCTTTTTCTTTTGTACAAATGAGAAATCAGGCTCCAATGATGGTTTACAGGTAGACATGATCTTTAGCCTTTTCTTAGAATTTGAGTTAGGTTTACAGGTAAAGGTAAGTGATCTTTGGCCTCTCTTTAGAATTTAAGTTACTATTTTTTGAAAGCCTAATAGCCCTTTATATAAGCTATATTTGCTGCAATACAGCAACCAAAGAATACTTTAACTGCTGCCGTGGACCATTTCTTTTCATTATATGCATTTGCTTATTAATATGAACGTGCTTAAACAGCACAGTAGGAAATTTTAAATGAACTCCCCAAAAGGCCATTTATATGGATTGTGTTTAAAAAATATATATATATTTCTAAATGATCTACAAACCTGCTATTCTCCTATCCTCAGAAGTTTAAAAATAAATCTTTTTGGCTTCAAGCAGAATAATTATTTAATACATAAATAAAGATTAATGGAATTTTTTCCTACAATATGGCCATTGTCTTTCACTGAGTTCTAAGGATGTTAGCATTAAAGTTCTTGCGACTAAACCGTTCTTTATAGTCCATGATAGGAACCTGGAGCCCTCTGTGAAAGGCTCTCAAGAAATCTGACACAACCAAGATTTTTTTCAAAGCTTGTGTTTTTTGTTGGAAGTTGTGCATATTAAAGAGCTTACACTGTACAATGTAAATATTAGAAGGCAAATTTTGAAAGTGCTAGTAGGTTTTTTAAGAAATTCATTATATTTTCTGAGTTGATTCTGTCTGAATTTTTAAATAGACACTGAAGCAGGATTTGATCTATCATTATTAGGTCAAAAAATAGCAGCTCTTTGGAAAATTCAGATGAAAAATATGGTAACATCAAATTTTTCTTATACTCTTACAATTTAAGATGAAAATAAAGGCCAGTGTGCAGAGGCTTTGTGAGTTTTACTGAATAAGCCACTAGGAAAGGAAAACGTTATACATTTTTAAAGAGGAACATGAGAATGTGTTGGCTCTTCTTAGATTTTAATTTGTTATGTAGGCCTTTATTATATTTCTGTAGAATTTGGTATTGATCATTTCAGGTTTTTTTCCCTAAGAGTTCTTATTTTGTTCTAAATAAGAAGCACATTATTTGTTAAAATCACACTGCAAAGTTTTTCATAACTTTATATAGATCTTGTCTTTTTGTATTCATTTGAATGTGGTATTGTTTTTAACTAGGTATCCTGATGTTGCTGTTTGTATGTGTAGAATTATAGATGATATACTTTATTTTCTTTACATATCCCAAGATGTTTTAATATAGGGCTTGTATATGGTGTGCCAAATGTATTTTTTGGTGGCAGCCTCACATTTTACAGTACATTATTAATCTGCTAGGCTAAAAATCTAAGCCAGTCTATGAGTCTTCAGAGACATTCTAGAAAACAAAATACTGGTAGCTAGGAGCATGATTTTGTAGGAAAATTTTCTGTATTGTTTGTGGTTCATATAAATATATTTTGAAAGAAGTTCTTGTACCAAAGTTCAAGGTCCTGATATTTACATAGTTCCTTTACATAGTGCACCATGTTGATGTGTGAGGAAATGAAAGGAATTAAAATTTTAGACCATGAATGTAAAATTGCTGAATATTTGCACATAGTAAAGGTTTGGTGGGAGATTTTTTAAAGTTATCCATATGGCAGCAGAACTTTTAATAAACAATAGTTCTAACACAGATTCTTTATGGAAACAGAAAGTGGGATTTATGAGGTGACATTTTGAGTTTATAAAGAAAAATGAAATAAGATTAGCTTTATTTTCCTATTCCCCCCCCCCCCCCAGCCTTGCGAAGGTTTAGTGGCTGAATTACCACTTATAACTTGTTTTTTCATTCCATGCATGCATTTCATTAACCTATTCATGGCTCTGCAGCCAGCCTGCAGAGAAAAATTCAGCAGAAGGATTTCTACAGCAGATTGTCTACAGCATGCTATAGAGGATATATTTCAGAATCCAAGGACAGTTTGATAACTTTTATCGTGCTTTACATTAATAATGAGAAAAGTTTCATTTTGTTTGAACGATATCTTAGAAAATTAATGTTATTTAATATTTAAGTAAAGTTTGTGAGATATATCTAGACACTCAAAATTTAACAAATCACTCACTGAAATTATTTTGACTGCTTCAGACACAGGATTAAATAGATTAGTACTGAAGTTCAGTTCTGGGATTTTACCACTTACTCAAAGTACTACTGTAATAGTAGCAAAAGTTTTCTGTAATATAATTGATTTGTCTCTGAAATAGTTATGAGACTCATGCAATAAAGGCTGGGAGATTTTACAAGCAGACGCAATTGTACAAGTCTCTGAATATAACTGAATGCCCCCTTTCATTCTTTAAAAATTTTTTTTTAATTTAAGAGAACACTCAATTATGTATGTTAATGCAATGGTGCAATTGGTCATAAATAATTAAAATTGATATTGAAATGCTTAAATTATTCTTCATGGCAAGGTTACCTTTAAAATTATATTTTGCTCTGATTTGAATTTAAACATTTGCATTCCCCAACAGAGAATGCTCGGAATGGTTCAGAATGCCCCAAGTGAGAGGACGAGATGAATCTGGGATTTAAAAATTGCAGTGACTCTGAAAAGACAAATATTAAAGTTAGAAGGCACTTAACTTCCGTTCAACTTTCTGTCCAATAATCTCCTTAACCTCTCTAAAAATCCAGCATCCTCGGGTACTATTTTATAGCTTTTTATCTTTTTGAGCCAGTAATAATACACTCACTACCCCTCTGCAAAAGGCAACCTCCTCTTTTGTTGGGATATTTTAAGAAGCAAGTAGTTCTTGCTTATTTTGAGCTCAAATCTGCCCTACAATAACTTCCATTTGCTGGTTTGTGTTCTGTGATAAAAAGCTACCAGAATGCCACTCATTCTTTATATAAAATACCATCAAATCCAGCTATTGCTCCATTTCTCTGCTCTATTTTATAGCAAAACTCATGAAAAGGGTCAGTTCAGTTCAACAAATACTGTTAGAGCATCTGACACTGTTTTAGGCTCTTAGAATATAAACAAACAAACAAAACATAGATCTCTGGCTTAAGGAATATTCTATTCTAGTTGGAATAAGAAAAACAAAAGCAAAACAGTAAATGCACTAAATGACTTAAAGACATCATTGGCTCTTCTTGCTTTCCCGGCTTTTTTCCCACCGTTCTTCTGAACCACTCTTGACTATAGAATAAGTGTCTCATTTTTCTTTCTTTCTTCTCAACCTTCATTGCCTTTTTATCTTCTCCACAGCATCTGACACAGCAGATCACTCCCTCCCTCCTTTTTGAAATAATTTCATTATTTTCAAGACACTACTGACTCCTGGCTTTTTTTCCTGATTCACTGGCCATCCTTTTTATTCTTCTTTACCAGCCTCTCTTCCTCTTTCAGGCCTATAGGTATCCAAGGGCTCATTCTTCTACCTTTTCCCCCTCTGCCTCTGCTTATTTTCTGAGTGATCTCACATTTTCATGATTTCAATGCCTTCTATATTTTGATGTCTCCCAAATTCCATATAATTCAAAGAATCTAAGTTCCTATTGATTATAAGATGAATCGTTATTTTATATACCAGAAGGAAAGAAAATATATGTTACCAATTCTCATTGTAAGACAACCTTGATTGCAAGGCATGTCCAAATTTCAAAGATACTGAAGTATGAGAAAAGTATATCATAGAATCAGTGAAATGTGACATATGTCCTGACCTCCCCTCTGAGATCTAGATATATATCCAACTGAACACATAACATCTCCACTGAATTGTCTAATAGGCACTTTAGGGTAGCATTTCTTAAATAGAATTCTTGAATTCCACCTGTTCCTAAACTTGCTCTTCCTCTAGACTTCTCCATATTAATAAACAGCACACACATTCATCCAGTTGCTTTGCTCAGAACCCCAAAGGTATCTTTGAACCTGAGTTTTCATCTTTGGCATAAATCCCCTCATCAGCAAGTTTTCTATCTTCAAACAGATCCCTGAATTTGATCACTTTTCACTACCTCCACTGCCACTGTTGTCCAAGACACCTTGATCTCCTGCCAGTATTACTAAAGCAGTGTCCTAACTGGCCTCCAGAGTTCACTCTTGCTTCTATGCAATTACATTAACCCATCTGGGTTTGATTTTTGTGTTTGGTGGGGGGCAACAGTTAAATTCCTATTTTAAAAATGACAACCAACTATTCCAGCACCATTTATTCAAATGATCATCCTGTGAAATCAGGTCTATCCTAAATCACAGTTCCTTATGTTGGTACTCTTTCTGGGTTCTCTGTTCTGATCCATTATTGGTTAAATTGTCTGTTTCTGTGCCAATACCACTCTGTTTTAATTGCAATAGGTTTTAAGTAATTCTACCTAACTAGTAAAACAAATTTCTTGACTGTGTTCTTCTTTTTCTGGAATGTTTATGCTTGACCCTTTGATGTTCTGCATACATTTTAGAATCAGATTGTCAAATTCAACAAAAAAAACTATGTAGATTTTGGTTGGAATTTTATTGACTCTGTAGATCAATTTTGAGAAGCTTGACCATACTAGCCCCCAATTAAATCCCTGGACAGAGTCCCTAATAAGATTCTGTAGTAGACAGCGTTTCACAAGTGCTGTTACAATTCATTGCTTTGGGAATTAAGCATGTCATACTTTATTATAGTTTTCTTAGTTTTTATCAAATGTCCTTTTTATGTTCCGGTATCCCATCTAGGATACCACATTACATTTAATTTTTATGTGTCCTGAGGCTCCTCTGGACAATGACAGTTTCTCAGACATCCTTTGTTTTTCATGACCTTAACAGTTTTGAATAGCATTGGTTAGGTATTTTGTAGAATGTCCCTGCACTGTTGTTTGATGTTTTTCTCATGATTACACTGGTTATGGGTTTTTGAGACTAAGACCACAAAAGTAAGTAAAAAGATCATTCTTATAGTACATATTAAGGATATTTGCGATTAACATGACTTATTATCGCTCATATCACCTGGCCGAGAAAGTGTCTGTCAGATTTCTCCACTGTAAAGTTATTCTTTTATCCCTTTTCTATATTGTACTTTTTAGAAGGAAGTCTCCTTTTTTCCTGGGAATCATAGACAATAGCAGCTCTTTGATTTTTTTTTACTATGTTTTGCCATGAGAAGTAAAACAATCAGTAAATGATGGTTTCATGCATTTTTCCCCCTTGTCTCCTTAATAACCTAATATTTACCCCAAGAATATTTAGGGAAATCTCTGAGTTCTTTGCACCTGTTCATGTGGATCCTGGTTATGGAGCTGAGCATTGGCTTGTATAGTTCTGTTTATGATCAGAGCAAAGCATAGATATTAGCAAGGCATGAATCCCAAGTATGGGACTTAGAAAAAAGTCTAAAACCTGTGGTTTTAGACCACAGGTTAAAATGGGACCATCTATAAACTCTGGGGACTTAGCTTGTCAGGTTTTTAGGATAATGAAGGAAGATATAGGCTCAGTCAATTTAAGGAATAGACTTGCACTTGGGTTGGGTTCTCTAGAAGAAATCTTGTTCCATTGGGATTTCCAGGAGGTTCTTTGATCACAGCAACTAAATTTTCAGTTATCTAATATGATCTTTGGTCATGCAAGTGAGCACATCCCTACAAGATTCCTTGATGGGAAGATTTTGTAGTGGAAAAGGGAGACAGGTTAGTTAGTCCACTGTCCTTTTAGTACAGACTGCTAACATTTGTTACTTTTCATATATCAGATGTTATGCTAGGCTCTTTATGTTTGTTATTCTGTTTTATCCTTGTGAAAACTCTGTGAAGTTAAGTATTTAAAAAATCCCTCTTTCACAGATGAACAAGCAAGACTCAGATTAAGTAGTTTATTTGAGGTCACAAATCTTTTGACTCTAAAACCTTGCTCTGTTTAATATACAGAAATATATATATATATATATATATAATCCCACAGAATATATACAGAATCAGTTCTGGAGGAAATAGGTGCCATGTAGGTCACCAAAGCAGAAGCTTGGACAGAGGAGTTAATGCAATTCTCTAGGTATTTGGCTGGAATGCTTTAAATTCCTCCATCTCAACTCAACATAGACCTATAGTCCCTAGGGACTGGAACAAAGCTGAACCCATTGGTGAAGATAAAGTAGATTCTGTGAGACTTAAGAGACTGGCAAAGCCAGCAGCACCAAAAGCATATATAAATATGGAGAGGGATTCAGACATGGTTGATCAAAGTCAGAAAGAATTAATAGGAGAAGAGGTTTGAGGTGGAAAAATTTGGATGTCTCTTAACTCAGCAAATGTTTATCTAGTGACTTCTTCGCATATGACACTTTGCTTTAAGACAAGTAAAACCAAGATGGGTATGGTACCTTCTCTGCCCTCAAATAATTTGAATTACACAAATTACCTTAATATGATAGACTGGAATATATACCACTTAGAGGAACATGTGATCTGTGGAATCTTAGAGCAATTACATGACTGGAGCATTAATGAAAGGCTTAACAAAAGAGGGGACACATAAATAAGCTATTAAAAGATAAGTAAAACTCAAGTGACAGAGCAGGTGACAAATTTCATGTGAAAACAATATGAGGAACAGCAGAGATATGAGTAACCCAAGGAGGTGAGAAAAATGTGTGAATTCTACTTGGAGAGTGACACAGACAGGGTAAGGTAGACACAATTGTTTTTGCCCACTGGGTACTCACTCTGCCTTCTTATGATTATGGAAATAAACATATTTTACTCTGGAGAACACCGTTCTTCTATGTCTCAGTCCTGATGGTTTCAATGTGCCTGCTACCTTTCTTTTCTCAAAATTAAGAGTGAGATGTGATCTAGGCCTAGAAAATTAGCATATTCCTCTCCTGACCACAATGGTTGGTTCAAAAATATGTCCCTTCCATCCAGTAAGATTCAATCTTGGGGCTTTGGAATTACTGGGAAAAAGATCTCTTTCTGCTGAGGTTACTACGCTGTGAGTATGTGCCCCTGGAGCAGCCAGGAACCACTCTAAAGGAAGAGCATGCCTGAGAATGAAACATCCAGAGAGAACTTAGAGCCAAAAGTCAGAGTCAGTGTCCTGAACTTGCCCCGAATTTTCAGTTACGTTAGCCAATTACCACATCCCCCTTCTCTGTCTCTCTTGCTCTCGCTCTTTTTTACTTGAGTTTATCTGAATTGGGCATAAATTATTTGTAATGAAAAGGATCCTGACTAATATATAGGCCATGGAGGCCCCATCTTAAAACTGTGAGCAAAGTAGAATAAGCAGTTGAATTAATAGAAGCAGTGGGCCATGTTGAAACTGGTGAGAAATGAGATAAGAAAAGTATGATAATACAGGTTGGCACAGAGCTGAAGAGAGGATTGATATATCAACAAATGGGAGTCATTCCAGTATTTTTTTGAGTAGTAGACTGTTGCAGTGAAGATTTTAATCTTTGTCTCTCTAGAGGGTAATTTTTTAGTTTTCTACTTTCTACCTTCTGTACTCTGATATTGATTATATCTAAAGCAATGCTGGTTTTCTTTCTTATGGGTATACTCTATTGTAGAACCTAGCATTTTTTTCCTTTTATTAAACTTTTTATTTTCTATTGGAGTATAGTTGATTAACAATGTTGTGATAGTTTCAGGTGTACAGCAAAGAGATTCAGTCATACATATACATGTATCCATTCTTTTTCAAATTCTTTTCCCATTTAGGTTGTCACACAATATTGAGCAGAGTTCCCTGTGCTATACAGTAGGCCCTTGTTGGTCATCCATTTTAAATATAGCAGTGTGTACATGTCAATCTCAAACTCCCTAACTATCCCTTCCCCCTACCCTTCCTCCCTGGTAACTACAAGTTTGTTGTAAGACCTAGCATTTAAATTGATCAAGATGTCAGATCTCCGATATTGTGACTCTCTGAAAAGAGACAGAGAATTTCCTAGAGGTGATACACAGTGAGCCACAGTCTCACTACTTACCTCTAAGTTGAAGTCTGTCTTTTTCTCATCCAAATTCATATACCACTGAATTAGTACTTCTCTCATGGCAATAAACCCAGTGTGACTTGTGCTGTTGTTATGTGGGCACATATCTTCAAACTTCTAAGCCCCCTTCCCTTATACCAGATTGTGGCATCCTTGGTGGGCAGGTACTTAACACTACATATTTTAGAAGAAAGTTTTCACAGTGCCAGTCCGTTCTCTTGAATACAATAAGTAGTTGAATGCTTGTGGGGAACAATTTCCTTTAAATAGAACCACTATTCATATCTATTAAAGCAGGTATTAGTATCTAGGCTTAGAGAATGGTTACCTGTTAGAAAATTTGGTTACTCTTTGAATGGAAGAAATAACTCACAGAAGAGACTGTTTTGACATTTTGAATGTGCACATGTATTTATCTTAAAAATAGGAGATACTATTGTCTCCATAGGTCACAGAAAAGCCTTGGATGTTTCTGGCAGTATAATTCTTCTCACTTTTTATGTCTCCTGTTCTCTTTTTATGCTACACTCAATTTTCTTTTTCAAAAAATTATTACCTATGTGTAGATACTCCTCAACAGGAGGTAGAGCTTAATTCTGCTCCTCCTTTTCCCTCCCACACTTTCCCCTTGAGGGTGAGCTAGAGTTAGTGACTTATTTCTTAAGAATAGAGTAAGGAAAGGGAAAATAGTAACTTTATGGTGAGGTATCCTGACAAGCACTATCTTAACCAAGTGATGAAAGTTAACATCAACAATGCTATCATGTGAAATAACATGTACCCCTGATGTGATATGATGAGAAGGGCACTTCACTTCTGTCATTTCGTCTCAGAAAATCTGCAACCCCAATATAAACATAAGAAAAATGGCAAGAAACACCAGGATAGGGTACACTTCAGAATCTTTGTCCAGTAGGTTTAGACTATCAAGATCATGAAAAATAAGGGAAGACTGAGAAACTGTCACAGATCAGAAAAGACTGGGGAGACATAAAAACTAAATGCAATGTGGTTCCCTGGACTGGATCCTTGAGCAAGATATAAGACATTAATGGAAAAACTGGTGAAAGGCAAATAAAGTCTAGAGTTTGGTTACTAGTAATGTACCAATGTCAGCTTCTTTCTTTTGGCAAATGTATCATACTAATGTAAGATGTTAACTCACATAAGATGGGGAGAACTGGGTGAAGGGTTTATGGGAACTCTCTATACTATCTTTGCAACTTTTCTGTAAATCTAAAATTATTCCCAACTTAAAAAGTTTATTTAAATAACTATTATGAAATATTTGAGTAATTCAAAAAGTTAAGAAGAATGTAACTGATTTCAAGTACCCATCACCCAAGGTGAAAAAGAAAAATTACAGATATAGTTAAAATCTTCTATGCATGCCTGCACAATCCTGATAGGCTTTTCTTAAGAGGTAACCACCATACTAAGTTTGTCTTGATCATTTCTGTGGATATCTTCATATTTTTTCCTACATATGTATGAATCTATAGACTATGTTCAATATTGTGTTATATATTTTAAACTTGAATTAATGATACTATTTGTGTGTATATACAAGTATGTATATATATTATACATATATATATTATACATATATATATATATAATTTTTTTTGGCTTGCCTTGTTCATCTAGTAATGTGGTCTTGAATTTCATCTGTGAGGTTAATGGAGCCCGCTCCAATCATTCATTCAACAACTATGTATTGTGCTTCAACTACATGCCTGGCAGAGTACTAGGTGCTGAGGATTCAGCAGTGAATCAGATATTCTTGGAAGGCACTGTGCTCAAAGATAGATATATAAAAAGTATTACTGAGAAGGCCACAGTTGGATTAGGGAGCTGACATACTATAAGAGGCTGTAATATAGATATTTGTTTCTAACTTCAGGGTCATCTGTGAATACTCCATGTGTTAGAGAACTTATGATGGCCTGCAGACATGTTTTGTTTTGCCAATTCAGTGCCTTTTAAAATTGTGCCTTAGTTCTCAACAACATTTAAAAATTAAGGGATTTCTCTTAGTGGTTCAGATTTTCAGCATTTCTTTAAAAATCTGGCCTTGCTGGGCTAATTCCCACATGGCTAACCACTGGGAAGAGCAGAGGACCTGCTGCTGTCCAGGTCCTCACCACCCACTTTGCTCTTCACACGACTGCCCGGCTTCTAGTACACCCTGGGAGGTTTTTGACATTTGAGCTGTATAATAGGTTATGCGTTCCTCGTTACCCACGTACAATCTCTTAAGTGTTGTCATTGATAGTGTCGATAAATACAGGAGAGTGAAAAGATGCCTATATACTTGCACAGTGCTTGAAAATTTTCAACCCTGTGTGTGCTTTGGCAATCCCTCCCCCTTTGTTTTTCTAAAAAGAGTGATATCATTTCTTATCGATACACAAAACTTTTTTTTCTACAAGTTGGTGCACTTTTCTAAATTTCATGCTTTTACTGCAGTTTATTCAACTGTTTCCACCAGGAACGATTTCTATACAAGCACTGTTGATAAATTTCCAAAAGTAAGCTCAATTTTCAAGACTCCAATAATTTGTTGTGATTTCTTTTCTTGTGCTAAATAAATATTCACATTTGTATCTAACTTTGATTTGTAATCTTATATTCTTTTTCCTAAAATGAGCTCACTAAATTACATAAGCTTCAGGCTGCTAGCCTCTGGTGATTAAGATACATGCTGTCCCTTGACCAGTCTTTGACAAATGCTGATGCAGGGTTTATGAAATAGAGTGGGAGATAGAATATCAACAACTACATGTGATACCTGTGAGATGTCATAAAGATTGCTCTTATAGAGTCAAAGAAATATGAGAGGTAAATATGGAAGCAAAATTTAATATTGACTGGGAATTTTAGGCTTTATGCCTATCAAGTACTGGCAAACCTGATGCCAGTTTGCCAGGCAATGGCAGTTTGGATAATTTCACTCATTTGCTAAATATATTCTCTCCACAGGGATGTGTTAGAGGAGTGTCTAATTGTAGGTATCTATTTAAAAAAACCTGTTTGATTATTGTTTAATTGATGGGAATGTTCCTTTGTAGTTCATCCCTCAGTTATTCTGCTTTTGCTCTCCTCGCCACCTGTAGTTTTTCAAAGTTGAGTCTACTGTTTTCCACACTTCTCCTACCTCCCTCCCTCTCCCTGCAAGCTCAGACTCGCCCCCTTTCAGAAGTAGTCCTCACTGAGGCAGAAAGTATTCGAACAATCTCAGCTCTCAGCTCTACTGCATAAATTAGACTTTCAATTAAGTCCATAGCTGAGACAGGGTTGGTGGCCCTTCTAGGATTGCTTAGTTCTACATCCTTGTCATTTCTCAAAATTTTCCCAGTAGCAGACCTGGGGTCCAAGAGGTATATATTTATGCAGTCTACTTCCATTCCTCTCAACCTCCAGAAAAACCTCACCTTGAGGTTTTTTTTTTTTTTTTTAACATCCTTATTGGACTATAATTGCCCCACCATCCTGTGCCAGTCTCCACTGCACAACAAAGTAAATCAGCCACATGTATACATATATTCCATATCCCCTCCCTCTTGTGTCTCCTTCCCACACTCCCTATCCCACCCCTCCAGGTGGTCACAAAGCACTGAGCTGATCTCCCTGTGCTATGCAGCTGCTTCCCACTAGCTATCTATTTTACATTTGGTAGTGTATATTAGTCATTGCTACTCTTTCACTTCATCCCAGCTTACCCTTCCCCCTTCCCGTGTCCTCAAGTCCATTCTCTACGTCTGCAGCTTTATTGTTGTCCTGCCCCTAGGTTCATTAGAACCATTTTTCTACATTCCATATATATGTGTTAGCATACGGTATTTGTTTTTCTCTTTCTGACTTACTTCATTCTGTATAACAGACTCTAGGTCCATCCACCTCACTACAAATAGTTCAATTTCATTTCTTTTTATGGCTGAGTAATATTCCATTATATATATGTGCTACATCTTTTTTATCCATTCGTCTGTCGTTGGACACTTAGGTTGCTTCCATGTCCTGGCTGTTGTAAATAGTGCTGCAATGAATATTGTGGTACATATCTATTCTTGAATTATGGTTTTCTCAGGGTGTATGCCCAGTATTGGGATTGCTGGGTCATATGGTAGTTCTATTTTTAGTTTTTGAAGGAACCTCCATACTGTTTCCCATAATGGCTGTATCAATTTACATTCCCACCGACAGTGCAAGAGGGTTTCCTTTTCTCCACACCCTCTCCAGCATTTATTGTTTGTAGATTTTTTGATGATAGCCATTCTGGCTGGTGTGAGGTGATACCTTACTGTAGTTTTGATTTGCATTTCTCTAATGATTAGTGATGTTGAGCATCCTTTCATGTGTTTGTTGGCATTCTGTATATCTTCTTTGGAGAAATTACTATTTAGGTCTTCTGCCTGTTTTTGGATTGGGTTATTTGTTTTTTTTTTGATATTGAGCTGCATGAGCTGCTTGTATATTTTGGAGATTAATCCTTTGTCTATTGATTCATTTACAAATATTTTCTCCCATTCTGAGGGTTGTCTTTTTGTCTTGTTTATGTTTTCCTTTGCTGTGCAAAAGCTTTGAAGTTTCATTAGGTCCCATTTGTTTATTTTTATTTTTATTTCCATTTCTCTAGGAGGTGTATCATAAAGGATCTTGCTGTGATTTATGTCATAGAGTGTTCTGCCTATGTTTTCCTCTAAGAGTTTTATAGTGACTGGCCTTACATTTAGGTCTTTAATCCATTTTGAGTATATTTTTGTATATGGTGTTAAGGAGTGTTCTAATTTCATTCTTTTACACGTAGCTGTCCAGTTTCCCCAGCACAACTTATTGAAGAGGCTGTCTTTTCTCCATTGTATATTCTTGCCTCCTCTATCAAAGGTAATGTGACCATATGTGTGTGAGTTTATCTCTGGGCTTTCTATCCTGTTGCATTGATCTACATTTCAGTTTTTGTGCCAGTACCATACTGTCTTAATTACTGTAGCTTTGTAGTATAGTCTGAAGTCAGGGAGCCTGATTCCTCCAGCTCCGTTTTTCTTTCTCAAGATTGCTTTGGCTATTCGGGGTCTTTTGTGTTTCCATAAAAATTGTGAAATTTTTTGTTCTAGTTCTGTGAAAAATGCAGTGGTAGTTTGATAGGGATTGCATTGAATCTATAGATTGCTTTGGGTAGTATAGTCATTTTCACAATGTTGATTCTTTGAGTCCAAGAACATGATATATCTCTCCATCTGTTTGTATCACCCTTAATTTCTCTCTTCAGTGTCTTATAGTTTTCTACATACAGGTCTTTTGTCTCCTTAGGTGGGTTTATTCCTAGGTATTTTATTCTTTTTGTTGCAATGGTAAATGGGAGTGTTTCCTTAGTTTCTTTTTCAGAGTTTTCATCATTAGTGTATAGGAATGCACGAGATTTCTGTGCATTAATTTTGTATCCTGCTACTTCACCAAATTCATTGATTAGCTCTAGTAGTTTTCTGGAGGCATCTTTAGGATTCTCTGTGTATAATATCACGTCATCTGCAAACAGTGACAGTTTTACTTCTTTTCCAATTTGAATTCCTTTTATTTCCTTTTCTTCTCTGATTGCCATGGCTAAAACTTCCAAAACTATGTTGAATAATAGTGGTGAGAGTGGGCATTCCTGTCTTGTTCCTGATTTTGGAGGAAATGGTTTCAGTTTTTCAGCATTGAGAATGATGTTGGCTGTGGGTTTGTCATATATAGCCTTTATTATGTTGAGGTAAGTTCCCTATATGCCTACTTTCTGGAGAGTTTTTATAATAATTGGGTGTTGAATTTTTGTTGAGAGTTTTTTCTGCATCTATTGAGATCATCATATGGTTTTTATCCTTCAATTTGTTAATATGGTGTATGACATTGATTGATTTGTGTATATTGAAGAATGCTTGCATTCCTGGGATAAATCCCACTTGATCATGGTGTATGATCCTTTTAATGTGCTGTTGGATTCTGTTCGCTAGTGTTTTGTTGAGGATTTTTGCATCTGTGTTCATCAGTGATATTGGCCTGTAGTTTTCTTTTTTGTGACATCTTTGTCTGGTTTTGGTGTCAGGGTGATGGTGGCCTCCTAGAATGAGTTTGAGAGTGTTCCTCCTTCTGCTATATTTTGCAAGAGTTTGAGAAGGATAGGTGTTAGCTCTTTGCTAAATTTTTGATAGAATTCACCTGTGAAGCCATCTGGTCCTGGGCATTTGTTTGTTGGAAAATTTTTAATCACAGTTTCAATTTCAGTGCTTGTGATTGGTCTGTTTATATTTTCTATTTCTTCCTGTTTCAGTCTTGGAAGGTTGTGCTTTTCTAAGAATTTGTCCATTTCTTCCAGGTTGTTCCTTTTATTGGCATATAGTTTATTGTAGCAGTCCCTCATGATTCTTTGTATTTCTGCAGGGTCAGTTGTTACTTCTCCTTTTTCATTTCTAGCTCTGTTGTTTTGAGTCTTCTCCCTTTTTTTCTTGATGAGTCTGGCTAGTGGTTTATCAATTTTGTTTATCTTCTCAAAGAACCAGCTTTTAGTTTTATTGATTTTTGCTATTGTTTCCTTCATTTCTTTTTCATTTATTTCTGATCTGATCTTTATGATTTTTTTCCTTCGGCTAACTTTGAGGGTTTTTTGTTCTTCTTTCTCCAGTTGCTTTAGGTATAAGGTTAGGTTGTTTATTTGAGATGTTTCTTGTTTCTTTAGGTAGGATTGTATTGCTATAAACTTCCCTCTTAGAACTGCTTTTGCTGCATCTCTTAGGTTTTGGTAGTCATGTTTTCATTGTCATTTGTTTCTAGGTGTTTTTTTTATTTCCTCTTTGATTTCTTCAGTGATCTCTTGGTTATTTAGTAGCGTATTGTTTAGCCTCCATGTGTTTGCAATTTTTACAGTTTTTTTCCTTTAATTGGTATCTAGTCTCATAGCGTTGTGGTCGGAAAAGATACTTGTTATCATTTCAATTTTCTTAAATTTACCAAGGCTTGATTTGTGACCCATGATATGATCTATGCTGGAGAATGTTCCATGAGCACTTGAGAAGAAAGTGTATTCTGTTGTTTTTCGATGGAATGTCCTATAAATATCAATTAAGTCCATCTTGTTTAATGTATCATTTAAAGCTTGTGTTTCCTTATTTATTTTCATTTTGGATGATCTGTCCATTGGTGAAAGTGGGCTCTTAAAGTCCCCTACTATTACCGTTTTGCTGTCCATTTCCCCTTTTATGGCTGTTAGCCTTTCATTATGTATTGAGGTGCTCCTATGTTGGGTGCATAAATATTTACAATTGTTATATCTTCTTCTTGGATTGATCCCTTGATCATTATGCAGTGTCCTTTTTGTCTCTTGTAATAGTCTTTGTTTTAAAGTTTCTTTTGTGTGATATGAGAATTGCTACTCCAGCTTTCTTTTGATTTGCATTTGCATGGAGTATCTTTTTCCATCTGAAGTGGGTCTCTTGTAGACAGCATATATATGGGTCTTATTTTTGTATCCATTCAGCCAGTCTGTGTCTTTAGGTTGGAGCATTTAATTCATTTACTTTTAAGGTAATTATCAATATGTATGTCCCTATTACCATTTTGTTAGTTGTTTTGAGTTTGTTGTTGTTGGTCTTTTCCTTCTCTTGTTTTCCCGCCTAGAGAAGTTCCTCTAACATTTGTTGTAAAGCTGGTTTAGTGGTGCTGAATTCTCCTAACTTTTGCTTGTCTGTAAAGGTTTTAATTTCTCCATCAAATCTGAATGAGATCCTTGCTGGGTAGAGTAATCTTTGTTGTAGGTTTTTCCCTTTCATCACTTTAAATATGTTCTTCCACTCCCTTCTGGCTTGTAGAGTTTCTGCTGCAAGATCAGCTGTTAATCTTATGGGGATTCACTTGTATTTTATTTGTTGCTTTTCCCTTGCTGCTTTTAATATTTTTCCATTGTATTTAATTTTTGATAGTTTGATTAATATATGTCTTAGCGTGTTTCTCCTTGAATTTATCCTGGATGGGACTCTTTGCCCTTCCTGGACTTGATTGACTATTTCCTTTCCCATGTTAGGGAAGTTTCCAACTATAATCTCTTCTAATATTTTCTCAGACCCTTTCTTTTTCTCTTCTTCTTCTGGGTCCCCTATAATTTGAATGTTGGTTCATTTAACGTTGTCCCAGAGGTCTGTTGAGACTATCCTCAATTCTTTTCATTCTTTTTTCTTTATTCTGCTCTGCGGTAGTTATTTCCACTATTTTATCTTCCAGGTCACTTATCCGTTTTTCTGCCTCAATTTTTCTGCTATTGATTCCTTCTGGAGAATTTTAAATTTCATTTATTGTGTTGTTCATCATTGTTTGTTTGCTCTTTGGTTCTTCTAGGTCCTTGTTAAACATTTCTTGTATTTTCTCCATTCTATTTCCAAGATTTTGGATCATCTTTACTATCATTACTCTGAATTCTTTTTCAGGTAGTCTGCCTATTTCCTCTTCATTTGTTTGGTCTGGTGGATTTTTATCTTGCTCCTTTATGTGCTGCATATTTCTCTGTCTTCTCATTTTGCTTAACTTACTGTGTTTGGGGTCTCCTTTTGGCCAGCTGCAGATTCGTAATTCCCGTTGTTTTTGGTGTCTGCCTCCAGTGGGTGAGGGTTGTTCAGTGGCTCATGTAGGCTTCCTGGTGAAGCGCACTGGTGCCTGTCTCCTGGTGCACACGGCTGGATCTTGTCTTTCTGGTGGGTAGGGCTTTGTCTCATGGTGTGTTTTGGGGTGTCTGTGAACTTAGTATGATTTCAGGCAGCCTCTCTGCTAATGGGTGGGGTTGTGTTCCTGTCTTGCTAGTTGATTGGCATGGCGTGTCCAGCACTGGAGCTTGCTGGCTGTTGAGTGGAGCTGGGTCTTAGCGTTGAGACGGAGATCTCTGGGAGAGCTCCCGCCGATTGATATTATATGCAGCTGGGAGGTCTCTGATGGTCCTATGTCGTGAACTTGGCTCTCCCACCTCAGAGGCTTAGGCATGACACCAGACCACAGCACCAAGTCCCTGTCAGCCACATGGCTAAATATGCAGAAAATTGATAATTCTCAGTCATCCAAATATTTGAGTTGCCTGGGAAATTAGATGTTTCCCAAAGGTCCCCACTGATGGTTTCTTTTGTGAAATCCAAAGTCCTCTGGAAGTGGTTCCATAGTATGAATTGATTGTACTAGGTTACCAGTTTATTGCATAAGGATATAACTCAGGAACAGCCAGCTGGAAGACATGCATAGAAAAGAGTATTTGGGATGGGACACGAAGCTTCCATGCTCTTTCCAGGTTCACCACTCTCCCCACATCTCCCTCATCTTGAGGTTTAACATACCACAGCCCATGGTTTGGCCTCATCCAAATTGAACTCCCCAAGGTCACAATTTCTACTGATTGTCAGAGTGTGACTATTGACTTTTTTAAAAATTTTTTTAAAAAACTATTTTTGGCTGCATTGGGTATTTGTTGCTGTGCACGAGCTTTCTCTAGTGTGGCAAGTGAGGGCTACTCTTCATTGCAGCGTGCAGGCTTCTCTTTGTGGTGGCTTGTTGCGGAGCACAGGCTCTAGGTGCACAGGCTTCAGTAGTTGCAGCATGTGGGCTCAGTAGTCGTGACATGTGGGCCCTAGAGTGCACGGGCTTTGGTGGTTGTGGCGTGCAGGCTTCAGTAGTTGTGGGTCGCGGGCTCTGGAACGCAGGCTCAGTAGTTGTGGTGTATGGACTTAGCTACTCTGCGGCATGTGGGATCTTCCCGGGCCAGGGATCGAACCCATGTCCCCTGCATTGGCAGGCAGATTCTTAACCACTGTGCCACCAGGGAAGTCCTGACTATTGACTATTAATGAACAGGATTTGTTCAGAATGCAGGGCTATGGATGGTGTAAAGCTATTTTCTAAAGTAGTATAAATATATTTGGCCCTGCCCCTTCTTATTTTTATTTTTTGATAATAACCCAGTTATAGCACAACTCTTAATGGCAAATGGGTTTGGTTAGGATTATGCTAAAACCAGAGCCCAAAAGGTAATCCCCCATTCTCTTAAAGATAATAGGTACCATGGTTTCCAGTTAACTTGTATAATAACTTATTCCAATTAGTAAGGATTAGGGTAAGAATGAATGAATGATTGAGTGAATTGTGAGTCCTGATAACTATATGTTATCTAGCATTTTTGAGTACCTTTTGCATGCTAAGCACTTTGGTGAATGCTTTACATACATTATCTGATTCTATTAGGTAGGTGTCAGCAAACCCATTGTATATATAGATGACAAAACTGAGATTTGATGAGAGTGTATTTGCCCAAAGCCACACAGTCATAAAGACAGCTGAAATTTGAATTCAGATTTTACGTACTCCAAAGTCATTGTCTTTTAGAAATCAATGGTTATTTGCCTTATCATATTTAAGATGTACTCCTTCTAGGTCTATATGGTTTATATCCATGTACAATCTCTACACACATTTTCAGGGCAAAGTACTAATAAAAGATTTAGAATTAGGACCAGTGCAACCCAGGTAAAAAAGATCTTCAGCAGTGGGTGCCTTTTAGAAGCCCAGGAGATTAGGTGTGTCATTTGAGACAATCCAGTGTGAAGCCAATAGGATTTCATCATAGATGTTCCTCAAATCTGTGTTTCTTATTGACCAGGAAGAAGCAAGCTTAGTAGGAGTCCTAATTAGACATATAAAACTGTTGTTTCTACTAACTGTGCTGTGAACTACCAAGACTACATTTGGGCACAATCTAATTTATTTTGTAAAAGAAAATAACAGGGTGGCCAGTGATATCATATTCTAGGGTTAATATAAAGTATTTTGTTAGTGATCTTTTTAAATGACAGCCCTATCACTCTTTGCCATTTTTTCCTATTGTAAAAGGATCACCATCATATCATTTGACTTACCTGCTAAAATGTCCCAGCACAATCACCTCATGCGATGTTGGGGTACTGCAATATAATCGCCTGAAGAACTATAAACTCTATCTTCTCATTGATTCTCTTAATATGGAGTTGCCAATAGTGATGATTGTGTCATAGCAACTCCAGGGGAAAACAGTAGAGTCATTTCTGGTGGAATGGAGATGTCATGAAAGACAGAGGAGATCTTTAGAAACAATGCCACAGGCTGTACTTTTAAAGCTATGTAACCTGGGAGTATAGATTCCCATAGTGTGGCAGTGCTGGTTCTATCCAGTAGTCATGCCTATGGACGTATTTCATGCTTCTTTCTCAGTGACTGTTTCTTTCGTCATCTCACAGACTTACGGTTTACCATAGCTTGCTGTGGGTCTTTTTCTCCCACCACCCTTTGAAAGAACATGTTTTATTTTTCTTAGTACAACATAGGACAACGCCACTAAATAGCACCTGTCTTTAAGCCTGTCTAGTTAGATAATTATTTGGCTTGCTTTTCTAACCCTTTCTCCTGGGGGCAAAAATAGTGAAATCTCAGAAAAGGTTACCAAGGTTTACTATATGTTGCTTAATAGTACTGCTGTCTTTTAACAAAGTGATAACTATCCAAGGCCAAACATCCTTTGAGAATGTGGATGTGTATCATTTCTTTCTAGACTGCTGGATAACTATGTTCAATTTTTTGTTCTATTTGGAATTTGAAAAGGCAATATTTACCTGTCAAAGTCTTGAAATCCCCTGATTTCAAGCCAGAAAGGATTCGTGGGTACCCTGGGGAATAGGGGTTTCAACTTCCTCCTCCTGCACAGTACCTCATATGTAGTAAGCTCAATGGGGGTGACTCACACTAACTGGAAGGCACCTGGTGTGTTTCTTAGTCACTTCCATAAGCCGTAGACACCTTCCTTTTGATACTGGATGAGATTTACATCGAGGCATACACACATTTATATTTACCCTTCTTTCAGGGACAGTGCAGCTCCAAGTGCCCTCTGCACGTGTGATTAAATATTAATTAGGCTTCTAATATAAGCAAGTGAGTTCACAGGCCCAAGTGTCACATGAATGATTTATGAGGTACCCGAAGGCTCAGCCTGGAAAGCTGATTGGCCACCTTGGATTTGTATAATTACAAAGTTTCATTATTAACAGTAGAAACGGTGGAGAGATTTGCCTAGCTTGAGGGACTTTGAAAGCATAAGCTGTCTCATTAGGGTAAAAGGGAATAAGGCAAAATATGCAAACTTGTTAGCAGAAAAGAATTGGGGGTAAAATTTGAACTTAGCCTTTAAACATAACTATGGTATGCGTGCATTTAAAAATTCATAGTAAAATTTGTATTCTGATTGATAAGCACGTTTGCTTTAAATTTTTAGTGTACCAAGCAATACTTAAAGCTTTTGTTTTAAATTGAAGGCCAGAATCTTTAATATTTTCCTTAAAAAGCCACAGGTAGCCTAATGGGCCCTGTGGATTAAGATTTGGAGGTAAAAGATGAATACAGTCCAGGGCTCTTGCTAGAATGTGTGTTGTGCATGCAATTAAATCTCAAGGTCAAACAATTTACAGACAATTACTTTTCTAACATCTCCAGAAATGCCTGCTTACACGTCTTTAATTTTAAATGATACTGATATTCCAATTCTCCCCAAAGGTTAATGCTGACTAAATCCAGCTGTGACCTGACATGATGCGACAGCATAGTGCCTAATTATCCTCTGGATAGTCATTTACTTGAAACCATTAAAGGAATAGACTGAGAGGAAGATTTAGGACCCTGAAAAAATGTTAGGCTGACTTCTTTCTTCTTGAAGATGGGATGGGCTGAAAAATAAAAATAAATTCTGCTAAATGTTAGCCATTTGCTTTGATGGCAGAAAATTGTTCATCCCACTCTGTTTTTTTACAGGTTAAATTGCTAACTAGTTCATTTTATCCATTGCCTACGGCTGGCGCTAAATGTCAGTGACAAATTTTGTACTTGTCTTGAAGAATGAATTAAGTTATGCACAAAAGCTATAGTGCTCTTTTAAGATGAGTGAATTGCAGAGGGAAAAAAAGTTACTCTTTGGAAAAGGATTATTTTGATTAAAGGCCTTTTCTATTGTAGCAGAAGACAGGTAGTGGTTTATGATAATTCCAACAGTTACCTCCCACAGAGGCTGCACTAGACGTTTCTTTAAGAGCACTTGTGTCAGATTATATACTATACTATGATTATCATCATAAGACCATTAGTGACAGTGAAAGAAATTACTAAAAAAAAAAAAAAAAACCTCCCCTCCAAAAAAACAACCCTAGTTTTCATTAACTAGAGTAAAAATAATGGTTTTCTGTTGTGGGATCAACATTCCATCACTGTTACATAAACCTTTCACAGTGACTTGCAATGGAAATTAAAGAGGGACACCTATATTTGCCAAAATGTTGTAAAAATAAAAGCCTAGATCCTTTAGTAATGTATAATAGGAAAATATCACAGCAGCTGGTAGAGACTTTCATCCCTCTTGTTTTTAGTTACTTGGCAAATGAGTTCTGACTCATCTCTCAATAAAACTAGCTATCAGCAGTTATTGATATTCCATTGCAAACTAGTTTATTGTCACTAGCTTATGTAAAAGGTGATTTGCATCAGTCTTTTTTCTGGTTTCATTTTCCTTTGCAAAAAATACTTTTGCTTGTTTAATATGCAAAGTTTATAGTAGTAATTTTGTCATAGTACTAAATTATTCTAGCTAAATTTTAGCACTTTTGATAAACAAAATGAGTAAAATAAGTAATTTTTAAGTACAGTGTCAGTATGTACAGAACGAAATTTTGAGTAATTGAAGGGGTATTTCACCTCTAGATGAGAGCAATGGGCATTTGCTTGGATGGAGACATGATTTACTAGGATGAACTCCAAGAATGTGACTATGATTAGTCCATAATTTCTATTCTGCTAGTCCAAAATGTTTACCTGAAGGAGAAAAAATATACCGACGGTTTCTTGGTGAAGCAGTAAGAATACAAGTTTTTTTAGTTAGAGTTGTCCTCTCATCATAAGGGACAAATATAACCATGCTTTGTTATAACAAACCATTCTATTATAACTGCGAAACTATTATAGGGAATTTGATTTTAAATAAAACTGTAGTGATTAGTATTAAAACCTTAGTTCAAGAATTACTTATTTGGGATCAGTTCTTTTAAACTGCATTTAAATTAATGAAATGAGTTGTCAAATCAGCTCTTACTAAGTGATAGATAAATATAGGTGTCTGAACTTCTGTTAAGGCCCAGTCTTGGCAAGGAATGGCTTTTGTGACTGAATGGATTTTTCTTTTACCCTTTAGTCCCCCACCCATTCTCTAAGCACTTCAATCCTGTTCTATAATTATGAGTGGTGTGAATGGCCTCTCAGTTGGAGTTGTCATTATCTTCATCCTTCCCAGCAAGAGTTTCAGTCTGATGATGTCGAACAAGATTCTGAGGAAACAGCCCAGGCCTCAGTATTCGGTAAAAGAAGTCACCCAGAATGTTGCTCAGGTTAATTTTTCTTGGTGTGTTGTGGAGAGGGAAGTGCCAGCTGAAATGAAACAGTTTTATCTACAAAAAGTTTGTTTTCAATGCTTTCCTGAATTTGGGCTCACACAATATCTTTGGCTAATTCTGCAGTGGCCAGATGCTCTAACTGTCACCAGGGATTGTGTGTCTGTGTTTCCCAAGAATGATGTCTCAGGAATTTGGACTCTATATAATGGAGATCATGTGGCATGTTCACCTCTTTAGAGTAGAGTGCACTATCATGGCGCTGATTTTGCCTGGCTTTCTTGTCTTCTTTTTGTATTTTACTGTCCATATAATTATCACATTAACCTTATAGGCTTAAATAAAGTATTACTTAGTTTTTAATAAAAATAGCTGTCGGGCTTCCCTGGTGGCGCAGTGGTTGAGAGTCCGCCTGCCGATGCAGGGGACGCGGGTTCGTGCCCCGGTCTGGGAGGATCCCACATGCTGCGGAGTGGCTGCGCCCGTGGGCCATGGCTGCTGGACCTGTGCGTCCGGAGCCTGTGCTCCGCAGTGGGGGAGGCCACAGCATTGAGAGGCCCGCGTACTGCCAAAAAAAAAAAAAAGCTGTCAAAGAACTTTACACCTGTAAAGTAGTTTACAGTTTTGGGTTTTTTTTTTCCCTCTTACATCAACTGCTTGTCATGGGTTTCCATACTTTATATTAAGAAAATAATAGCAAAAATGACATCAGAGAGCTCACTTCTTCTCTGCTGAGTTCAGGGATGGGTGTTTGCTCGGTGGATTTTGTCTTCATATTGTTCCCACTGTAACTTGTTGGCATTAATGAGGATATTGGTAGGGTTGGAGGGAGGAGCAGGGAGCATTCTTTTTCCCAGTGAAAAATTCTCTCTTATCTCCATATATGAGGCTGAGAATGTAGACCTACTACTAGAGAGTATTCAATATTGCAGGAGGTGTGTAGGGAAGCCTAGAATATATTTTGGCATTTTGCTTCCACAATCAACTTCTTATATAATCAATCCCACTATGTTTAGAGGTAAAATCTTGGTATGCTTTTTTTTATTTTTCATGAAAACAGTGGAATTGGTTGGGAAAGTAGAATCTTGCAGAGTAAAGTCTTCTGCCAAAATGTAAGCTGAGAGCCAAAGTTGTTTGACTCATATATAATTTGGAAATATAATAGGAAAATATTTTTGTGCTTTAGCTGTGAGTCATCCAGTTACCTGTTGTCATTAGTCAACATTTTTAGAAAGAGTGCTTTTTAAGTGGTAGTTTGAGCTTAAACATTTAAAAATTTTTCAGCACAATATTAGTGAATGTTCATTTGAAAAATAATATTACCACCTCAACTTATTTGGCGGGGACCATAAATTGTAAATTGACTTCCAGTATGATTTAGTCCACATGACCCTTTCTCATGAAGATATAAAGTGCATCAGTGCAAATTCAAGTAGTTGAACATTTTTGTTTACATTTTTTTCCTTGGTGATATTGCTGTTTTGTACCTAACATTTTATTTGGTCACATGTGGAGCAATTACAAGTTCAATAGGGGGAATATGAGTATTGATAGACGATTGGGCATCCATAGGACATTTTATACTTGATTCAATCTTTGTTTTCAATGTTCTTATTTATATAATTTGTTGCCTCCTTTAACCCTGAGAGGTCCCTCTCCCTTTTACTGCTCAGACTATTTTTTTCAATTATTTCAGTTTGTTCTTATATTGCTAAATATTACACTAAACGTTCTCCTATGAGAACTATGTACTTTTTTTTGCACTTTTAAAACCTTAAATCCTGTTTGCTATCCCTAACTTATTTCTAAACTCGCTAAGTTTGAATTGTCCCCTTCCCCTCTCCCCATGGGTTTTCAGACCACAAAGCTTTTCATAATTGATAATAGGGCACATATAGGATGAGTCAAAAGTATTGAAAAAGGACCTCACTTATGTAATCATAAAATAGACCTTAGCCTCATACAAAATCCATAAATTACCACTGTCTTTCCATAAAACTTGGACATTCTAATTGCCACATATCATGGTTGTGGTATGCTATTATCCAAGTGAAATAGTCATGTGAAATTAATACTTTTTCCTGCCTGAAAGCTAGCCAACTAATTTACTTTTTCCTAGCTCAGAAGGCCAAGTATACTGTCCAGAAATGTGGTCATCATTCTTAACTTGTAGCCAACATTGTCCAACTCAGATCTCCTGTTTTCCCCTGGTCTATCTCTCTCTGTTTTGGCAGAAGCTATGATCTTACTAAGTCAGAGTCAGGCAGTGTGTCGGGGAATCCTAGCTGAGAGACCACAAATAAGTATAGATCATATGTGTCCACTTAATGTTTATTTTATCATTTCTCTGTGGGAAATTGGAAATAACTTGGAGTGTAAATGTATGCTCCAAGCAGACCCAATAGATGAAACATCTTGTTTTATACAACAAGCAAGTGACTGGTTATTTGCTTTATAATACTAAGGATAATGACAATAGCAGCTATATTTTTTGAGCACTTACTGTATGTTAAACATTATATTAAGGATTTCATGAGATGCTCTTGTTTAATCCCCACATTCACTCTGTAAGATAGTTATAATCTCTATTTTACAGATGAGAAAACTGACTTTCACTACTATATAATGTGTATTAAACAAATGAATCTATTATATCACAGTAACTATTTTTTTGCTTTCATTTCAGTTTTATCTGTGTTTAAGTAGAAATACTGAATAATAAAAAATAAGTATAAATTATTTGGAGTGAAAGTCTGTACACATATTTTTCTCATGAGATTCCAAGTTATGGCTTCAGCTTTTAGCTTTCATCTCTAATTCCTTGGAATATTTTGCTATACTCATTGGAGCAGGCAATCAGTCTATCAGACATTTGTGATCTTCAAACCAAATAAGATCACTGAAGACCTGTAGAAATATAATTTAGTATCATGATTTTTTTGGTGTAGGTGACTTAGAAATAGTATGTTTGGGTTTTTTTTTTGGGGGGGGGCGGGGGGACTAATACCTTAGTAAGTACAAGAGAAAATTCTGATTAACTTCATTTTAGATGTTGTCTCTTAAACCCTTCCTGGGATCTGATTTGTGCTGACACTGTGGGCACTGTATAAACAGTTTGTTGCAGTGTTCCTTCTCTCCTTGTGCCCCCACTTCCCTCTCCATCCCAGTAAATCCTTTGAAGGTTTTATTATTCAGGGGTGGGAAGATTGGAGTGAAAGCTACAGAATGATTTAACACTGTGGGAACTTAATCAATAAGAGTGTTGCTGAGAGCTCCCAGGAAAGGGTGTTGTTTTCCATCCAGATGATAATGAGGCCGAGTAGCAGCAACCTCTGGAGGAGGAGTGCTAGCCGGTGATTCTTTGGTGGTGCTTTTGCTGGTTGCTAATTAATAGTTTTGAGGCCAGTGGGGCACCTTTTGGCCTCTTTGACATTTGCAAGCTTTTCTGTGGCTTGTCCCACATGTCTTTCCACCATCAGGGGTCACTCTCAACTGGATTGGAGTCTGACAAGTCTAATTGGCTCGAAGCTATGCAGATTTAAACATCTAGCCCACATGCCAAAAATCTGATGTTTTCTCATGCTGCTTCTGAGTTCTTGGCATTATGGGATTGGTGCATGCCTGAATTATTATGTACCAGCTTATCCTTCTGTTAGCATGTTAAAGAGCAATTAGCTGGATGTGGTGTAAGAAATAGGGGAAAGAACTTCAATGCAGTTCAGTTGTAAGTGCCTTTTATACTTAAAAAAACTGTCAGACCATTGAGCATTACTGGTTGGAAAGCAGATTGAATCGTATAGTCAAATTTTTTAAAGGGTGAATAATTTCCTGAACGTTGGTTAAGGAAAAAAAAAAGATCCTTGCTGGGCAAACATACAAGGACGGTGTAATGTAAATCACCCAAACATTCTTGATTTACTTTCGCTGTCCTATTTCCTTTCCTGATCTTACGCTTCTCTCACATTCTCAACTCTACGTTTTAAAAGAATTTTAACTTCCTAATAACTGGTTAATGGTCAATTTACTAGATATATTTTCCTGTAGATTATGTTTTTTTCATCATTGCCAATTCATAGGATTCTGAATTAATGGTGGTTGCTGGGATGAATGTACTCACATTCAACCCAAGTCATTTGGATAAGGTAATAAATTCTTGATTTCTTGGAAATTATTTTAATTGACCATTGAGACAAACAGAATAATATAGTAGCTATGCTTATATATTGCTTCGTAGTTTATAAAATATTTTTTAATGTTTAATCTTGAGAAGACAGTAGGTCAGAGTAGGTTAATAGCCTTAAATTTGTAAATAAATTTATTGATTTACAGAAAAGTTAGGTGACTTGCCCAATGTACCTGTACCCAGTGTACCTGAGCCGGGGATGGTTTTGATCCCAAGCCACTTTTTCATCACAACATATATGCATTAAGGTAATTGTTCAGTAGATTATTTCATAAACATCTTTTTGGACTACAGATAGTATAATAATTTTTTGGATATGTTGGCTTAGTTTTTGAACTATCCAAAGAGTTTATGAAAGATAGCAAAAAGTGATGAGTAATTTTACCTATGTGTATTAAAAAGTTTTTCTTAGCACCAAAATGCTCTAGCAACTGAGCTTTCATTTAATTTCCATTTTCTGAGAAATCTGTGTCATCTTTGATAATTCACCAGAAGACATCAATTTTGCCATACTACATATAGGAAATATCAAATTAGTTAATCTTTAAAAGTCTTACTTTTTATTAAAAAGATGTATAGATATTTGTTTAATGCTAACGATAATTTAAAATATCAGTTCATTGCTATTTTCAGTCTTTGCCTCAAACAGTTGAGAAATTTGAGAATTTTATTTTTTTCTCCTTTATAAAATCATAGAATGATGTTCTTTTTTTTCAGACAATTCCTTGTTATCTGAAAACTGGTCATATCTTAAACTCCTCTTTCTGTCTCCTCACTATTTATTTATACTGTAATAATAGTTTTGGAAAAACTATTACAAGATAAAGAGAAATGTGTGTATGTGTGTAGCATAGTGTGGTAGTTTCCCAGGAATTCAGAAATTTCTATTTGTCAGTAAAATTGATTACTTGGAGCATGGTGAACTTCATTTGTTTCTTGCTTTTGGTTTTTATTTGTGTAGTGTTAGACACCCTGAGTCATAGACACTGACATTTAGAGATCAAACTAGTAGAGAACTTAGATATCATTAGTTCAGCTTCTCATTATATGTTATGCCGATTTTATTATTTGTTCTTCTGTTTTTTTTTCCCCTAGAGCAGATAACTTGGAATTCATTAATATAAAAAGAAATAAGAGGGTAAGCATTTTAATATGTTACCCGTGAGAGTAATTTATTATGACATTGTCTGACATTTCCCATTAGGAAATAATAAACATTAATTTTAACAAATTTTAACATTTGACCAAGGAGTTTTAATGAACAACACTTCAGTCTTACTATTTCAGGTAAGAGTGAGACCACGTCTGGTTCTTGAAGGGGAAAGGAACTAACACTTTTAAAATATCGACTATTTGTTAGGTTGGGTGACCAGAGATCCCAGTATGCCTGGGACAGTTCGGTTTATACTTGCTTACTGGCCTAATTACTAATAGTGCTTCTCTTCACTTTCAAATCATATGAAATATATGAATTGAACATGTGCCTTCTGTCTCTTTTGTGTAAACATTCTCTAATGGAATTAACTTACAAGAAAATTTGTGTTTCTAGTTTGCCATTAACTAGTTGTGTGATTTGGGTCAAATTATTTACCTCTCTGTAAGTAAGGTTTCTCATTAGCAAAATAGGGACAGTATACCTTTCCCATACAATAATAATGACTTACCAGAACTTCCATGGCTAGTTCTTTTGGAATATATCCAGAGAGGACTATTATCAGACAAAGAAATTATTATTTTAAGGAGGTATCAAGCATTTTAAGGTCTATGATGGTGGGGCTTACACAAGACTTTGGTTCAAATCCTGGCTCAAAACTTTACCAAATATGAATTCTTGGAGAATTATGTCTGGACTGTGTGTGTGTGTGTGTGTGTGTGTGTGTGTGTATAATTATTTTGTTTTTTTATTTGAAAATAAAAGGAAAAGAGCTAATACTTCTTACCTCTCTGGCACAGACTTGGTGAATGATAAATACTCAATAGATGTTTGTTTTTCCTTCACATAGTTTTATGAAATATCAATGATTGGACAAATAAGCTTAGAGTCATGTGAATGTGGCTTACCATTTTTGTTATGTGATAGTGATAATAATAATAATAATAGTGTGTTCCATCTGATTTCGCTCACTCACTTAAATCACTGAGTTTATATCTCATTGATCATTATGCTTAAGAAACTATAAAGGATTCAAAATAACTCTGTATTGTATATAAATTTTGTTTCAGTGAAAGGAGTTGAGTAGAGCTAGGAAAGATATTAGCTACTTGAGCCAAAATGGATGTGATTTTGGTGGATTTAAATTCTAGAGGAAAGGATGAGTGCAGAAGTCAGTTTAACTGTCCAGAAATTAAGGAGAAAGAAGCTAGGCAGAGGACCAAGCTAAGATGGGGTAGGGTGGGGCAGAATGTCATTTAGGGTCTGTATGTATCTATTGGCTTTAACCAGGTCTGATTTGGAGTAAAGATCAATCTTCTGTTGGAATGTAGGGAAAAGTGGGGCTGTAGGAGAAGAGGTTGAGAGGAGTGGTAAGCAGAGTGAAGGTAATTTCAGTATGGGTTTCAATCTAAATGTTATGGGTAGGTCCAAGACTTTGGTTGAAATCATTGGCAAATCTGCCTTGTTATGAGCTAGGAAGGAAAGATGTGGGTGAAATAAATCAAGAATGGATATCCTGGTTGGCTTCCTTTTGTTAAATTCATTATTCAGTGGTACTTCCACACCAAGTGCCAATTAGAAATTGAGTATATGAAATTTTCTTTTGCACCTGGGCACAAATGAGTAGATAATCGCAGAATCATGTTCTATTAGAGCGCTAGAGCTATCAAGCATTATTTTACAGTTTCCTCCAGACTCTAACAAAAGGTATTGAATGGTTAAGCAATTATTAAAACATTTTTATACTTATTTTCCCCTTAAAATTCTACTACTAAAGGACATGCTTATAAATGTATCTAGAATGCCTATTTATTGTATGCTAACTTTATTCTTCTTTTTGTTACTGAGTTAGAAGGATCAATCTCTCAAGCCCACAATCAACTGTGACTACATCTATAAAACTAACAGTGGATGTACATTTTCAAAATGGAAAGTCGTTATAAAACAATGTAGGGCCACTGTAAATCATAGCTAAAAACAGTCATAATGGAAATCTTTTATCTATGTCTGATCCACTAACATGTCATTATTCTGAGAACTAATGACTTTTTCTTGGAGATAGGGTCCCGAATTCAATTTTGTAGCTCACAGTCCCAGTAAATAGAAAAAGTCCGCCAAACCTGCCTTTATATATGCTAGTGATTTCATGTTTTTACCACATGTATTGAGCTAGAAAAAAGAAAAGTGAGGTTTAATGGGTTTTCACTTGGCCAATAAGCTCTACTATGTCTATATGAAATTTTAATCAATATTTTTATATCATTTCAGATATATAAGTAGCATTAATTATTTCAGTAAAATCCAAGAGTACTTGGGAGAAATATTTGCTCCCCTCTCAAATCATAATTCAGCCTCAACTTCTTGAATAGGCCATCACTCCTCATTTTCTACTCCTTGAGCAGCTGGGCTGCAATAATCGACTTCCACCATATTGTTATTAGCAGAAAGGAGTAAGCTGCTCAGTTCCTGGCAGTGGGTCTCTTTGATGCCTCCTAGTTCCAAAGGAGAAATTTACTAAATAAATTACAGTGCTCTGAGAAAAGGAAAACTTAAAAGACTGGTCTGCTTCTTTCAAACTGAGAAACTGACTTCTCTGAAGAGGTTCAGATTCTAAAGTTGATATTAGCTCCTAACGTTATTTAGTAATATTTTCCAAGAGGTATTTTATTTTTCTTTAAACAATTTTTATTTTTATGAAATTTATTATTTAAAAGTTAAATAATACTTTTCAATCAGATTTTCATCAGATTTTTAGTTGCACGCAAAAGAATCCCACTGGCTAACTTAAAGCAGAAAAGGAATTTGTTAAAAGGATATTGGAAGACCTAAATAGACATTTCTTCAAAGAAGATATACAGGTTGTCAACAAACACATGAAAGAATGCTCAACATCATTAATCATTAGAGAAATGCAAATCAAAACTGCAATGAGATATCATCTCACACCAGTTAGAATGGCCATCATCAAAAAATCTACGAACAATAAATGCTGGAGAGGGTGTGGAGAAAAGGGAACCCTCTTGCACTGTTGGTGGGAATGTAAATTGATACAGCCACTATGGAGAACTGTATGGAGGTTCCTTAAAAAACTAAAAGTAGAACTACCATACGACCCAGCAATCCCACTACTGGGCATATACCCTGAGAAAACCATAATTCAAAAAGAGTCATGTGCCAAAATGTTCATTGCAGCTCTGTTTACAATAGCCAGGACATGGAAGCAACCTAAGTGTCCATCAACAGATGAATGGATAAAGATGTGGCACATATATACAATGGAGTATTACTCAGCCATCAAAAGAAATGAAATTGAGTTATTTGTAGTGATGTGGATGGACCTAGAGTCTGTCATACAGAGTGAAGTAAGTCAGAAAGAGAAAAATACCCTATGCTAACACATATACATAGAATCTAAAAAAAAAAAAAAAAAAAAGTCATGAAGAACCTCGGGGCAAGACGGGAATAAAGACACAGACCTACTAGAGAATGGACTTGAGGATATGGGGAAGGGGAAGGGTAAACTGGGACAAAGTGAGAGAGTGGCATGGACATATATACACTACCAAACGTAAAATAGCTAGTGGGAAGCAGCCACATAGCACAGGGAGATCAGCTCGGTGCTTTGTGACCACCTAGAGGGGTGGGATAGGGAGGGTGGGAGGGAGGGAGACACAAGAGGGAAGAGATATGGGAACATATGTATATGTATAACTGATTCATTTTGTTGTAAAGCAGAAACTAACACAGCATTGTAAAGCAATTATACTCCAATAAAGATGTTAAAAAAAAGGGTATTGGATACTATCCAATTATTAAAGAATATTAAAAGGAATCTTTTAAAAATACCTCGAGGTTGAGGCTTGTAGTTTACATTGATAGGAACAAATATACAAGTTATTTTGCAGAATGAATGATCTTTTGGATATAGATGTGGAACGTTGCACCTTTGACAACACTCATCCTGAACCTTGGGTGCTGCTTCTAGAACCACTGCCTCTGGAATCTGGATATAGTTGCTGCTGCTACTGCCCCTATCATCACTAGAATAGATTCCGCATGTTCGCTGTGATAGGGTAGTGCTCTGCTGCTTGACTTTGCTGAACATCTTACCATACTGGAGACTAACCCAGAGATTTAAATAATGAATATTCTAGAAAAATACAGTGGGTCATCTAGTAGGGTTGTGACCTTCTATTCACTGGAAATGTTTAAATAGTGACATAATGGGCACTTATTAGGATTATTTTAAAGGGGATTTCTTCTTTGCATAGGGTTTAAACTAGATCCTGTGAAATCACAGTTTAAATTTGGGGACATTTTTAAAGATATGTTTATTGTCCCACTTGTCATTTTCCTTACTTTCTTTTTCCTCTATTGATCTGCAAGGACAGCTGCTGGAATAGCACTCTGTCATTGACCTTTTCTAGATGCCATTACAGACAAATGAAGGTAGAATATAGGTTTGTGCATAAGAAGGTTCATTCTATCTGTTTTTGTACCACAAACAATGACTACTTCTCACTTAATAAACCTGGAAATAAAGACAGAAACTATTATTGATGTTATGGAGTGCCAGTTTAATATGTTAGATTGCACATAAACATTTACATTTATTCTTCATGAAACCCAGTTTAAATGACAAAGGATTAATTAATATAGAGACACATATGGGCAAAAAGAATGGGAGAAGGAAAGAAAGTAGATGAGAGATGTTCCTAATATTGGAAGATAGAAAGCAGATGTAAAAGTGTTACCTAACTATCTTATATAACTCAACAGCAAAAAATGAAACAATCCAATTGAAAAATGGGCAAAAGCACTTGAATAGACATTTTTCCAAAGAAGACATACAAATGGGCAACAGGTACATGAAAAAATGCTTGACATCATTAATCATCAGGGAAATGCAAATCAAAGCCACAATGAAATACTACTTCACACCTGATAGAATGGCTATTGTCAAAAAGACAATAGACAACAAGTGTTGGTGAGGCTGTCGAGAAAAGGGAACACTTGTGTATTGTTGGTGGGAATGTAAATTGGTGCAGCCACTATGCAAAACAGTGTGGAGGTTCCTCAAAAAATTAAAAATAGAATGACCATATGATCCAGCAATTCCATTTCTGAATATATATCCAAAGGAAATGAAAACACAGTCTTTAAAAGATTTCTGGACCCCCCCATGTTCATTGCAGCATTATTCACAGTAGCCAAGACATGAAAACAACCTGTGTATCCATCAACAGATGAATGGGTAAAAAGAATATGGTATAGTATATACAATGGAATATTATTCAGCCATAAAAAGAAGGAAATCCTGCCATTTGTGACAATGTGGATGGACCTTCAGGGTGTTATGCTCAGTGAAATTAGTCAGAGAAGGACAAATACTGTATGTTCTCATTTATATGCGGAATCTAAGAAATCTGAACTCAGAGAAGTAGAGAGCAGAATGGTGGTTGCCAGAGGCTGGGAAGTAGGAGCAATAAGGAGATGTTGTCCAAAGTGTACCAACTCCAGCTACAAGATGAATAAGTTCTGGGTATTTAGTGTACAGCATGGTGACTGTAATTAATAATACTATATTATAAACTTGAAAGTTAAGAAAGTAGATCTCAAATGTTACCACTACACACACACACAGTAATTGCGAGTGGATGGAGGTGTTAAGTAACTTTGTAGTAATCATTTTGCAAAATCATCATATTGTACACTTCAAACTTAAATATGTTGTATGTCAACAGTATCTCAATAAAGCTGAAAATAAAAGTGTTGCATAACTTAGATATAGCAAGAGAAGTAAGATGATTGGTTTCTTAGCTCTATGGAAATTTCACTAATTGTAGGCACCAGATAATTTTGAAGTCTGTGGTGTGGGTGTGAATTAAAACAGAAGGGATTATTTTTAAATAGTATGTGGAATATTTGAGATCTAAGGAAAATGAAACAAATGACACAAATTATGAAAAAGAAAACTTTTATTTTAATGTTAGGCTAGAATGAGAAACACCATGAAGGATAAGGAGAAAGAGCATCACATCTTGCTAATAATTCAGTGACCCTTCATAATGAAAAGTCAACTCAAGTTTCAGAAGATTAAATATTTCTCTTCAAGTTTATGCTGCTCAAAAGTCTTTATGCTACCAGCAATTTTTTAAAAAAGGAGTTCTAGATATTTTAACAAAACTTTTGAAATACGGCTGCTTCTGATGAAAATTAGTTAACATTTGTACATTCATCCAGTAATTATATATTTTCCTGTGATGTATCAGAGGCTGGGAATATGGCAGTAAACAAGATAGGCACAATCCCTGTCTTCATGGAGTTCACAATCTTGAAACAAAGACAAATTTTAGTCTTATTATAGCAAGTGCTTCTTATTCAGAGGGAAAAGGAATATGTCTAGTAATACTGTAGGTACTTTACATTTAATCCTCTTAGAGGTTCCACGAGGCTTCATTTTTCATCTGTATTAATAGTAACTATTGTTTTGGATTGGTATAAGGACTAAATATGATAATGGATAGCCTTAGTTTAGTGCCTGCCAATAAGTAATCATTCAGCAGTAGTTAGATGTGCTTAATCTTTTTATTCTTGTGATTATGATGTATGCTATAGGACTTAAAGGAAGTGAAATTCAGCGAGGCTGAGTGACATGCTCAGTCTCTTGGCTATTAAGTAGTGGAATCAAGATTTGAATACAAGTCTATCTTACTCAAGACTTCATGCTCCCTCTATTATAAATATTCTTCTAGTGCATTATATTAAGTCTACCTTTTCAGGTTGGCTTACTATAGAGGTAGTGTTTATGAAATAATCATAGAAAAATATCAGATTTTCAAATAAGTACCGTGTAAATGAGCTATTGGAATATGATCTGCTTGTAATTGGTGGTTTATTCAGTTATTGTGGAATCAAATGGATCCCCAGTATCTTAGAAAGATTTAGTCTTACATTCTTAAAACTAGTAAAGAGGTTAAAACTTAATGTTCTGATGTTTTCATTTTGTAGTGTCCAAATAATATGTAAAGGACTTCTTTACACTACAGAAATAATTCTGTGTAGGTTGACCATGTTTCTTTTTAACAACAATTTCAAGTATGGTCTTAATGTTTGTGTCCCCCTAAAAATCACATGTTGAAATCTTAACCCCCAAATGATGGTATTAAGAGGTGGGGTCTTTGGGAAGTGACTAGGTCATAGAAGTGGAACCCTCAATATTGGGATTAGTGCCCTTACAAAAGAGACCCCAGAGAGCTGGCTTGTACTTTCTGCCATGTGAGGATACAATGGGAAGTTGGTGGTCTGCAACCTGGAAGAGGATCTTCACCAGAACCTAATCATGCTGGCACCTGATATTGGAATTTCAGTCCAGAACTGTGGGCAATAAATTTCTGTTTATTTAATTAAAGTATAATTGATTTATAATATTATGTTAGTTTCAGGTGTACAGCATAGTGATTCCATATTACAAAATGATCACCAGGAAAAGTCTAGTTACCAGTCACGATACAAAGTTATTATAATATTATTGACTATATTACCTATGTTGTATATTACATTTCTATGACTTATTTATTTTATAACTGGAATTTTGTACCTCTCAATCTGCCTCATCTATTCCACTCATCCCCTCACCCCACTCCACTCTGGCAACCACTTGTTTGTTCTCTGTATCTCTGTTTGTTATGTTTGTTCAATTATTTTGTTTTTTAGATTCCACATATAAGTGATATCATATGGTATTTGTCTTTGTGTGCTGACTTGTTTAACTTAACATGATACCCTCTAGGTCTATCCATGTTGTCACAAATGGCAATATTTCATTCTTTTTAGTGGCTGAGTAATATTCCATTATAGGTATATACCACATCCTCTTTATCCATTCATCTATTGATAGGCATTTAGATCACTTCCATATCTTGGCTATTGTAAATAATACTGCAGTGAACATTGGGGTGCATATATCTTTTCAAATTAATGTTTTTGCTTTCTTCAGGTAAATACCCAGAAGTGAAATTGCTGTATCATATGGAAGTTTTCGTTTTAATTTTTTGAGAAACTTGCATGATGTTTTGAATAGTGGCTGCACCAATTTACAATCCCACCAACGAGGGTTTCCTCTTCTCCACATCCTTGTCAACACTTGTTGTTTGTAGACTTTTTGGTGAGAGAATTTCTGACAGGTGTCAGGTGATATCTCCCTATGGTTTTGGTTTGCATGTCCCTGATGATTAGTGATGTCAGCATCTTTTCATATGTCTCTTGGCCATCTCTATGTCTTTTTTGGAAAAATGTCTATTTAGGTCCTCTGCTGATTTTTGAATCATGTTGTTTGTTTGTTTATTTTTTGATGTTGAGTGGTATGAATTCTTTGTATATTATGGATATTAACCCCTTATCAAATATATCATTTGCAAATATCATCTCCTAACTTGATAGGCTGCCTTTTGTTTTGTTGATAGTTTCCTTCACTGTGCAAAAAGTTTTTAGTTTGATGGAGTCCCATTTGTTTATTTTTGCCTTTGTTTCCCTTGCCTGAGGAGACAGATCCAGAAAAATATTGCTAATACTACTGTCAAAGGGTATACTGCCTATTGTTTCTTCTATGGTTTATGAAACCATAAACCTGTGTTTATGGAACCATAAACCTATGTTTATGGTTTCAGGTCTTACATTTAAGTCTTTAGTTCATTTTGAGTTTATTTTTGTATAAAGTAGTCCAGTTTGATTCTTTGCAGGTAGCTGTGTCCAGTTTTACCAACACCATACTGAAAATGCTGTCTTTTCCCCATTGTATATTCTTACCTCCTTTGTCATAGATTCACTGACCATGTAAGTGTGGATTTATATGTGGGTTGTCTATTCTGTTCCACTGATCTATGTGTCTGTTTTTGTGCCAGTACCATACTGTTTTGATTATTGTAGCTTTGTAGTATAGGTTGAAATCAGGGAGAGTAATACCTTCAGCTTTGTTCTTTCTCAAGATTGTTTTGGATATTCAAGGTCTCTTGTGTTTCCATACAAATTTTAGAATTATTTGTTCTACTTCTGTGAAAAATGCCATTGGCATATTGATAAGGATTACACTGAATCTATAGATTGCCTTGGGTAGTATGGTCATTTTAACAATATTAATTCTTCCAATCCATGAATATGGTATATCTTTCCATTTGTTTGTGGTATCTTCCATTTCTGTCATCAATGTCTTATAGTTTAACCTCCTTGGTTAGCTTTTTCTCTAGGTATTTTATTCTTTTTGATACAATTGTAAATGAGGTTGTTTATTTTTCTTTCTGATAGTTTATTGTTAGTGTACAGAAATGCAACAGATTTCTGTATGTTAACTTTGTATCCTGCAACTTTACTGAATTTGTTCATTAGTACTAATAGTTTTCTGGTAGTGTCTTTAGGATTTTCTATATAAGGTATCATGTCATCTGCAAACAGTGACAGTTTTACTTCTTCCTTTCCGATTTGGATTCCTTCTATTTTTTTTTTTTTTCTGGTCTGATTGCTGTGGCTAGGAATACTGATGCTTGAGGAATAAAAGTAGAAAAATTGTGCATCTTTGTCTTGGTCCTGATCTTAGACAGAATGCTTTCAGCTTTTCACTGTTGAGTATGATGTTGGCTGTAGAGTTGTCATATATGGCCTTTATTATATTTCCTGTGTACCCACTTTGTGGAGAGTTTTTATCATGAATTGATGTTGAATTTATTAAAAGTTTTTTCTGCATCTGTTGAGGTAATCATATAATTTTATTCTTCAGTTTGTTAATGTGGTGTATCACCTTGCTTTATTTGTGCATATCGAATCATCCTTGCATCCCTGGGATAAATCCACTTGATCATGGTGTATGATCTTTTAATGTATTGTTGAATTTGGATTCCTAATATTTTGTTTATAATTTTTGCACCAGTGTTCATCAGTGATATCGGCCTGTAATATTCTTCTTTTGTGGTGTCTTTGTCTGGTTTTGGTATCAGAATTATTATGGTCTCATAGAGTGAATTCAGAAACATTCCTTTATCTTCAATTTTTTTGGAATTGTTTGATAAGAGTAGGTGTTAACTCTTCTTTAAGTGTTTTGTAGAATTCACCTTTGAAGCCATCTGGTCCTGGACTTTTATTTTTGGGGAGTTTTAAAAAAATTACTGATTCAGTTTTAATACTGGTAATCAGTCTGTTTATATTTTCTGTATTTTCTTCATTCAGTTTTGAGAGATGTACATTTCTAGGAATTTGTCCATTTCTTCTAGGTTGTCCAGTTTATTGGCATAAAATTTTTTCACAGTGATTTCTTATGATAGTATGTATTTCTGTGGTATTGGTTATACTTCTCTTTTATTTCTGATTTTATTAATTTGGACCCCTTCTCTCTTTTTTTGATATCTTTAGTCTCTATTTTATTTATTTCAGATGTATCTTTATTTTTTTCTCTTCTACTAACATTGGGTTTTGTTTATTCTTCTTTTTCTAGTTCTGTTAGGTGTAAAGTTAGATTGTTTATTTGAGATTTATCTTATTTCTGAGATAGGCTTGTATCACAATCAGCCTCCTTCTTAGAACTGCTTTTGCTATGTCCCATAGATTTGGGATATTGTGTTTTCATTTTTATTTGTCTTCAGGTACTTTTAAATTTCACCTTTGATTTCATTAGTGACCCATTGGTTGTTTAGGAGCATATATCTTAGCCTCCATGTGTTTGTGTTTTTTACTGTTTTTTTCCCCTTGTAGTTTATTTCTAGTCTCATGCCTTTGTTATGAGAAAAATGCTTCCTATGATTTCAGTCTTCTTAAATTATACTGAGACTTGTTTGGTGGCCTAGCATAGGATCTCTCCTGGAGAATGTTTCATGTGCACTTGAAAAGAATGTGTATTCTGCTGCCTTTGGTTGGAATGTTCTGTATATTTCTATTAATTTCATCTAGTCTAATGGGTCTTTTAAGGCTAGTGTTTCCTTATTGATATTCTAGCTGGATGATCTGTTCATTGATATAAGTGGAGTATTATAGTCCCCTACTATTATTGTGTTAGTATCAATTTTCTTTCTTTATGTCTGTTAATATTTGCTTTATGTATTTAGGTGCTCCTTTTTGGGTGCATATATATTTACAATTGTTATATCTTCTTGTTGGAGTGATCTCTTTATCAGTATGTAATGCCCTTCTTTGTCTCATGTTACAGTCTTTCTTTTAAAATCTATTTTGCCTGATATAAGTATTGCTACCCCACCTGTCTTTTCATTTCCATTTACATGGAATACCTTTTCCATCTCCTCACTTGCAGTCTGGAGTCTTGGTTTTTGTTTTGTTTTGTTTTTAATCCATTCAGCCATTCTAAATCTTTTGATTGGAGCATTTAGGTCATGCACATTTAAAGTAATTATTGATCAGCACATACTTATTGCCATTTTGTCAATTGTTTTCTGGTTATTTTTGTTGTTTTTCTTTGTTCCTTTCTTCCTTTGTGACTTGATGACTATATTTAGTGTTAATTTTGTATTCTTTTCTTTTTTCTAGTGTGTATCTATTATAGATTTTTGGTTTGTAGTTACCATGAGGTTCATGTATAAACATTATTTTAAGTTGATGATCTCTTAAGATCTTTTAAGTTTGAATTCATTCTAACAACTCTACATTTTTACTCCCCCACAACAGATTTAATATTTTTGACATATTTTACATCTTTTTGTTTTGTGTAGCCCTTAACTGCTTATCGTGGCTATAGATGATATTACTACTTCTGTCTTTTAACCTTCCTACTAACTTTATAAATTGTTGATCTACTACTTTTACTATATGTTTGCCTTTACCAATGAGATTTTTCCTTGTGTAGTTTTCATATTTCTAGGTGTGGTCTTTTCCACTTAGAGAAGTCCCTTGAATATTTCTTTAAAAACCAGTTTAGTGGTACTGCTCTCTTTTAAATTTTGCTTGTCTGTAAAACTCCATCTCTCCTTCAAATTGGAATGTTAGTTTTGCTGAGTAGAATATTCTTGATTGTAGGTTTTTTTCCCTTTCATCACTTTGAATATATCATGCCACTCCCTTTGGACTGCAGATTTTCTGCTGATAAAACCCTAAAAACCCTAGTGGTTTTTTTCTTGCTGCTTTTCAATATTCTCTCCTTATCTTTAATTTTTGCCATTTTCATTATATGTCTTGGTGTGGATTTGTTTGGGTTCATCTTCTTTGGCACTCTGTGCTTCTGGACCTGGATGTCTGTTTCCTTTCCCAGGTTAGAGAAGTTTTCAGCCATTATTTCTTCAAATAAGTTCTCAGCCTCTTTTTCTCTCTCTTTTGTTTCTTGGACCCCTATGTGTGAATGTTAGTATGCTTGATATTGTCTCAGAGGTTTTATTTTTTCACATAATCTTTTCTTTTTTCTGTACAGCTTGGATAATTTCCACTACTCTGTCTTCCAGTTTGCTGATCTGTTCCTCTGTATCATCTGATTGCATGTTGATTCCTTTCAGTTTCTTTTTTATTTCAGTTATTGTATTCTTCATTATCTTAGTGCAAATAAAATTATTTATAATGAGCTTTATGTTATGTTATCTTATTGTGGTAAAACACATAACATAAATTTACTCTCTTACAATTTTTAAGTGTACATTACAGTATTGTTAACTATTATATATGCAAAATATTGTATAACAGTTCTCTAGTAATTTTTCATCTTGCATAACTGAAATTCTATGCTCACTGAACAACAACTCCCTGTTTTCCCCTCCTGTAAACCCTGGAAACCACCATTCTACTTTTTGTTTCTATGATTTGATTATTTTAGGTACATCATATATGTGGAATAATACAGTATTTGTGTTTTTGTGATTGACTTATTTCACTTAGCATAGTGTGCTCAAGTTTCATGTGTGTTGTAGCATATGCCAGGATTTCCTTCTTTTTTAAGGCTGAATGATTTCTCTTTCTCTCTCTCTCTCTGTGTATCACATTTTCTTTATTCATTCATTTGTTGATGAACATTTTGATTTCTTCCACTTCTTAGCTATTGTGAATTATGCTGCAGTGAACACGGATGTGTCAATATCTCTTTGCGATTCTGTTTTCAATTCTTTTTGATACATATCTAGAAGTTGGATTGCTGGGTCATATGGTAGTTCTATTTTAAATTTTTTTGAGAAACTTCCGTACTGTTTCTGATAGTAACCATATTATTTTACAGTCCCACCAACAGTGTGCAAGGGTTCCATTTTTTTCCACATCCTTACCAACACTTGTTATTTTCTTTTTTTGTTGTTTTGTTTTGCTTTTTAAAAATAGTTGCTATCCTAATGGGTGTTAGATAATAGCTCATTGTGGTTTTTATTTGCATTTCCCTGATGATTGATTAGTGCTGTTGAGCATCTTTTTTATGTACTTCTTTGGCCATTTGTATATCATCATTAAAGAAATTTCTGTTCAAGTCCATTGCCCATTTTAAAATTGAGATTCTGTTGTTGTTATTGAGTTGAAGGAGTTCTTTCTATAGTCTGGATATTAACCCCTTATCTGATATATGGTTTTCAAATATTTTCTCCCATTCCATAAGTTGCCTTTTCATTTTGCTGATTTTTTTCTTTTGTTGTGCAGAAGTTTTAAAGTTTGATGTAGTCCCATTTATCGTGTTTGCTTTTGTTTCCTATGCTTTTGGTATTACTGCACATCCCAGTGTCATGAAGCTTTCCTCCTATGATTTCTTTTAGAGGTTTTATAGTTTCACATCTTACATTTAGGTCTTTAATTCATTTTGAATTAATTTTTGCATATGATGTAAAATAAGGGTTCATCTTCATAGTTTTGTGTGTGGATATCCATTTTTTCCAACATTAGTTGTTGAAGAGACTATCCTTTCTCCATTGTGCAGTCTTGACACTCTTGCTGAAGATCATTTCACCATATATGTGAAGGTTTTCCTGGGATTTCTATTCTTTTCCATTGGCCTATGTGTCTGCCTTTATGCTGATACTATACTATTTTGATTACTGCAGCTTTGTAAAATGTTTTGAAATTAGGAAGGATGAGGCCTCCAGATATGTTCTTTTTTCTCAAGTTGTTTTGGATATTTGAGGACCTTTTAGATTCTATATAAATTTTAAGATGATTTTTTAAATTTATGCAAAAAATATTGTCATTGGGATTTTGACAGGGATTACATTGAATTTGTAGATTGCTTTGGGTAGTAATTTAACAATAGTAAGTCTTCCAGTCCTTGAACATAGGATGCTTTCCATTTATTTGTGTTGTCTTTAATTTCTTTCAGCAATATTTTGTAGTTTTTAGTGTACAAGTTTTTCACCTCTTTGTTAAAGCTTTGTTAAAGCTTATTCCTATTTTATTATTTTGGATGTTATTTTAAATGGGGTTGTTTCCTTCATTTCTTTTTCGGATATTTCCTTGTTAGTGTATAGAAAGGCAATTGATGGTTGAGTGTTGATTTTGTATTCTGGAGGTTTGTTGAATTTGTTTATTATTTCTAACAGGGTTTTTTATTGTGTGGAAACTTCAGTGTTTTCTCCATCATCACAGTATTACAGTATTCTTTATTTGTTTATATATTACAGTATTCTTTGTTTATATATTTACCTTTACCAGTGAGCTTTATATTTTTGTGTGCTTTCATGTTGCTGTCTAGTGCCCTTTTGCTGCAACTTGCAGGACTTTCTTTAGTATTTCTATAAGGCAGACTTAGTGATGATGAAATACCTCAGCTTTTGTTTACCCAGTGTGGTCTTTATTTCTCTCTCATTTTTAAAGGACAGTGTTGCTGGATAGAGTATTCTTGGTTGGCAGTTAACTTATTTCAGTGGCAGTGCTTTGTATATACCATTCCAATCCCTTTGGCCTGTAAGGTTTCTCCTGACACCATTTGGTGATAATTTTATGGGAACTCCATTGTAGAGTTACAACTCCATTGTTACTTTTCTCTTGCTGCTTTCAAGATTCTCTCTTTGTCTTTGACTTCTGACAGTGTCTTGGGGTGGGTCTCTCTGGGCATCTTGGTTGTAGTCTTTTAAACTTCTTGAATTTGGATGTCCATCTCCTGCCCCAGATTTAGGGAATTTTTTGGCCATTAGTTCTTCAAATAAGCTCTCTCTCCCACCAGAGTTTTATCTCTTTTCTCTTTTCCTTCTGGAATTCTCATAATGCATATGTTGTTCTATTTTATGCTATCTCATAAATTCTTTAAAATTTCTTCATTGTTTTTTATTTTTTCTCCTTTGACTTAATAATTTTAAAAGACCTGTCCTTGAGTTCACAGTCTTTCCTCTGCTTGAGCAAGTCTTCTTTTGAACTCCTCTACTGATTTTTTTCAATCCAGTTATTGTATTCTTTAGCTCCAGAATTTCTGTCTGGGTTTTCTGATAGTTTCTATCTCATGATATTCTCATCTTGTTCATGCATCATTTTTCTGATTTTGTTTAGTTTTCTGTATTCTTTTGTAGATCACTGAGCTTCTTTAAGGCAGTTATTTTGAATTATTTGTCAAGTAGTTCATAGATCTTCATTTATTTGGGGTTGGTTTCTGGAAATTTATTTTGTACCTTTGATTCAGTCATGTTCACCTGCTTCCTTGTGTGAGTTGTGATTTTTAGCTGAGGTTTGTGCATCTGTATGAGCAGCCACCTCCCCCAATCTGTATGGACTGGCTTCATACAGAGGAATACCTTCAATAATCAGCCCACCAAGAGATTCTTGGGGCATCTGAAACCTTTTTGGAGGGATGCTACTACTCTAGACTTGCACATGTAATTTCCTTATTAGCGATAACTGCCAGTTTCTTTTTCCCTAGCTCGTAATATCTTGCTCCCTCTGCTGCCTATCTGTGGTACTGCAGGTTCTCTGGCTCTACAGCAGCAAGATACCCCACTTTACTTTGCCTTAGTAGCCCTCAGGCTTCAAAATATGCCAACTCCCTGCCATTTCCCGCAAACAGGTAGGACAGATAGCGGTCCCTTGGGCACCTCTCTGAAAATGTGGGTGTACAATTCAGTCTTTTCCCTTCATACCAACCTGTGGGAGAAGTCATAAGATGGGCTCCTTCTCCTGTTTGTGCTGAGCTGTGATGGTCTCTACTGTGCTACTGCAGGCCTTCTGGTGCAGCAGCAAGCCACTCCCCTCCACCCCTTCACTTTTGTCAGCCTCTAGGCACCTAGCAAGCAGAAATAATAGCCCTGCAAAAAGCTAGATCATTGAACTTAGGTTCCACTTTTCTTTCCCTTGAAAGAGAAACTGAATCAAACTGAGGTATGCGCTTCGGGAAGGGGCTGTCATATATAAGTTGAAATGGCTCTTCTTACCTGTTTCAATGTGGCTCTTCTCAGCTTTGTGCCCACCTGGGGTACTACAAATTCTTAATTGTTTTCTGAAGTTCTCATAAAAGTATTTTGGTCCATATATTAATTCAGTGTCTCTGTGGGCAAGTGAAGGCTTGTGCTTCCTATTCCACTGTGTTGCTGATGTCACTCCAGCTATAATGAGCATTTGTATCTTAAAATGCTGGATTTCTACAAAATATTTGATGCAAATAAACTTTCTTAAAGTTACTTTTTACGCCAAAATTGAGTGAAATAATTCATCTGTAACTCACAGTTTTTACTTAATAGTTTGCCATTGAGTTTTATACAGGTAAAATACCTTGTTAGAATTTCTTTAAACTTGATTATTCTAGCTCTGTTTGACTTTGAACTTTAATAAGATGAATACTCAAGAGTTATCCATGGAAGAGTATCAGTTTTAAGATTTGTTGTTTCTAGATGACAGAATGAAAAAAAGGATCATTGTACAAATGTGAAGGAGCAAATATTCATCAATGGGAGGGAAAAAAGATCTTGATTTAGGATTTGAAATATTACTAATTTAGTTAAAATTGCTAGAGTTCAGCAGCTGTTGGGATTTTGCTCAAGAGAATGAGGGATTTTATACTAGTTATAGGGAAAAGAAAAGAAAGCTATAGAGAAAAACTAAAGATGTAGGATATCTTAGAATATGAACTTATTCTAAAAAAATGGGTTCTATAGTGGTTGAGAAAAAGACTAGATGGTTTGACCAATGTATTTTACCTTCAGTTTATGCCCTGTTATGAACTTATGGCAATTATAGGGTCAATATTTCATTGCTTTTGTCCAAAGGTCATTCATTAAAAGATCTATGGAGAAAAAGGTAGAGTATGGTATTTAGAATGGATTCTAGAGATAAGAACAGAACAAGATGACTTTTTGTATGTACAATAAAGTTACATTTTAGAATAGAATTTTGAATAAAAATGAGCAAACCAATGACATTATAGTTACCTGTAATTATTAAATAAATGTTGGCTCTAATTTTTTAAAGCACCCCCACCCCAATAGATGTATTCTGAATTATAATCTCGGCCCTCCTGAGGAGTAATTTAGTCTTTTCTTCAAATATTTCTAAGGAGTTTCTATGTAAACATCTATAAGTACATTCTGGTATCATTCCAGGTGCATGGAGTGGATTAACAGATTATAAAAAAAGTTTTCCGAAGTGGGTTGTGCATGAAAATCTATTTTGCTTTGAGAAGATAATAGAACTTCCTCAGAAATTTTTTTTTTAGTTTATTCTTTTAAAACAGTTTTTTCGGGGTGTGTGTATAAATTTAAAAATTATCTATAGTAGCACATTAGAGCATAGACTTATTTTAAAAATTAATAAGTATGTTGGGAAACTTTTTACAGCTAGAAGAATGTATTAAATTCAGGTCCATTGAGATACAAGGAATGGAACTTTTAGGTTACATCATGGCAGTGCCCTATTTTTAGCAGCTTTATTAAGGGATAATTTACACACCATAAAATTAACTCTTTGTAAGTATATAATTCAATGATTTTTATTTTATTTTTAGGTTTTTTTTATTTGCGGTATGTGGGCCTCTCACTGTTGTGGTCTCTCCCGTTGCGGAGCACAGGCTCTGGACTCGCAGGCTCAGCGGCCATGGCTCACGGGCCCAGCCGCTCTGCGGCATGTGGGATCCTTCCAGACCGGGGCACGAACCCGTGTCCCCTGCATCGGCAGGCGGACTCTCAACCACTGCGCCACCAGGGAAGCCCAATTCAATGATTTTTAGTAAATTTGTTGACGTGCAGAAAGATCAGAATAAACCAGTCAGAATATTTCCATCACTTTCCAAATTTCTCTAATATCCATTTACAGTCAATCCCTGTTCCCTCTCTTTTCTGTCTCTATAAATATGCCTTTTTGGACATTTCATATAAATTGAATTATATACTATGTAGTCTTTTGCATCTGACATCTTTAATTTATCTTAATGTTTTTGAGGTTCACCCATGTGGTTGTATGTATCCATAGTTCACTCCTTTTTATTGCTTAATAATATTACAGTGTATAGATACACCACATTTTATTCATCTACTCACTAGTTGATGGGCATTTTGATTGTTTCCAGTTTTTGCCTACTATGAATAACATTGCTATGAATATCTCCCTAGAAGTATTTGTGTGAACATAGGTTTTCATTTTCTTGGTTAGATTCCTAGGTGTGGAATTGCTGGGTAGTAGGGTAACTTTATGTTTAACTGTCTAACAGAGTTTGAGTTTCTTCACATCTTTACTAACACCTTGTGTTTTTTTTTGGGGGGGGGGTATAGTTGTTTTACAATGTTGTGTCAGTTTCTACTGTACAGCGAAGTGGAGTTCCCTGTGCTATATAGCAGGTTCTTGTTAGTTATCTATTTTATACACATTAGTGTATATACGTCAATCCCAATTTCCCATTTCATCCCACCCCCCATCCCCCAACCCCCGCTTTCCCCACTTGGTGTCCATACATTTGTTCTCTACATCTGTGTCTGTATTTCTTCCTTGAAAACCAGTTCATCTGTACCATTTTTCTAGATTCCACATATATGCATTAATATACGATATTTGTTTATCTCTTTCTGACTTACTTCACGCTGTATGACAGTATCTAGGTGGATCCAGGTCTCTGCAAATGACCCAGTGTCGTTCCTTTTTATGGCTGAGTAACATGTACCACATCTTCTTTAGCCATTTATCTGTCGATGGACACTTAAGTGGCTTCCACGTCCTGACTGTTATAAATAGTGCTGCAGTGAACATTGTGGTACATGTCTCTTTTTGAATTATGGTTTTCTCAGGGTATATGCCCAGTAGTGGGATTGCTGGGTCATATGGTAGTTCTATTTTTAGTTTCTTAAGGAAACTCCATACTGTTCTCCACAGTGGCTATATCAATTTACATTCCCACCAACAGTGCAAGAGGGTTCCCTTTTTTCCACATCCTCTCCAGCATTTATTGTGTGTAGATTTTCTGATGATGTGCAGTCTAACTGGTGTGAGGTGATAGCTCACTGTAGTTTTGATTTGCATTTCTCTAATAATTAGTGATGTTGAGCAGCTTTTCATGTGGCTCTTGGCCATTTATATGTCTTTTTTGGAGAAATGTCTATTTAAGTCTTCTGTCCATTTTTGGATTGGGTTGTTATTTTTTCGATATTGAGCTGCACGAGCTATTTATATATTTTGGAGATTAATCCTTTGTCCATTGACTCATTTGCAAATATTTTCTCCCATTCTGAGGGTTGTGTTTTCATCTTGTTTATAGTTTCCTTTGCTGTGAAAAAGCTTTTAAATTTCATTAGGTCCTATTTGTTTATTTTTGTTTTTATTTCCATCACTCTAGGAGGTGGGTCAAAAAGATCTTGCTGTGATTTATGTCAAAGAGTATTCTTCCTGTGTTTTCCTCTAAGAGTTTTATAGTGTCTGGTCTTACATTTAGGCCTTTGATCCGTTTTGAGTTTATTTCTGTGCATGGCGTTAGGGAGTGTTCTAATTTCATTCTTTTACAGGTAGCTGTCCAGTTTTCCCAGCACCACTTACTGAAGAGGCTGTCTTTTCTCCATTGTATATCCTTGCCTCCTTTGTCATAGATCGCTTGACCATAGGTGTGAGGGTTTTTCTCTGGGCTTTCTATCCTTTTCCATTGGTCTATATTTCTGTTTTTGTGCCAGTACCATATTGTCTTGATTACTGTACCTTTGTAGTAGTAAGTCAGGGAGTCTGATTCCTCCAGTTCTGTTTATTTTTCTCAACATTGCCTTGGCTATTCAGGGTCTTTTTTGTTTCCATACAAATTTTAAGATTTTTTGTTCTAGTTCTGTAAAAAAAATGCCATTGGTAATCCGATAGGGATTGCATTGAATCTGTAGATTGCTTTGGGTAGTATAATCATTTTCACAGAATTGATTTTTCCAATTCAAGTACATGGTATATCTCTCCATCTGTTTGTGTCATCTTTGACTTCTTTCATCAGTGTCTTATAGTTTTCTGAGTACAGGTCTTTTACCTCCTTAGGTAGGTTTATTCCTAGGTATTTTATACTTTTTGTTGCAATGGTGAATGGGATTGTTTACTTAATTTTCTGATCTTTCATTGTTAGTGTATAGGAATGCAAGAGATTTCTGTGTATTAATTTTGTATCCTGCAACTTTACCAAATTCATTCTTTAGTAGTTTTCTGGTGGCATCTTTAGGATTTTCTATGCATAGTATCATGTCCTCTGCGAACAGTGACAGTTTGACTTCTTCTTCTCCAATTTGTATTGCCTTTATTTCTTTTTCTTCTCTGATTGCCATGGCTAGGACTTCCAAAACTCTGTTGAATAATAGTGGTGAGAGTGGACATCCTTTTCTTTTTCCTGATCTTAGAGGAAATGCTTTCACTTTTTCACCATTGAGAATGATGTTAGCTGTGAATTTGTCATATATGGCCTTTATTATGTTGAGGTAGCTTCCCTCTATGCCCAGTTTCTGCAGAGTTTTTATCATAAGTGGGTGTTGAATTTTGTCGAAAGCTTTTTCTGCATCTATTAAGATGATTATATGGTTTTTATTCTTCAATTTGTCAATATGGTGTATCACATTGTTTGATTTGTATATGTTGAAGAATCCTTGCATCCCTGGGATAAACCCCACTTGATCATGGTGTATGATCCTTTTAATGTGTTGTTGGATTCTGTTTGCTAGTATTTTACTGAGGATTTTTGCATCTATATTCATCAGTGATATTGGTCTGTAATTTTCTTTTTTTGTAGTATCTCTGTCTGGTTTTGGTATCAGGGTGATAGTGGCCTTTTAGAATGAGTTTCGGAGTGTTCCTTCCTCTGCAATTTTTGGAAGAGTTTGAGACGGATGGGTGTTAGCTGTTCTCTAAATGTTTGATAGAATTCACCTGTGAAGCCATCTGGTCCTGGACTTTTGTTTGTTGGAAGATTTTAAATCACAGTTTCAATTTCATTACTTGTGATTGGTCTGTTCATATTTTCTGTATCTTCCTGGTTCAGTATTGGAAGGTTATACCTTTCTAAGAATTTGTCCATTTCTTCCAGATTGTCCACTTTATTGGCATAGAGTTGCTTGTAGTAGTCTCTTACAATGCTTTGTATTTCTGCAGTGTATATTGTAACTTCTCCTTTTCCATTTCTAATTTTATTAATTTGTGTCTTTTCCCTATTTTTTTGATGAATCTTGCTAAAGGTTTATCAATCTTGTTTACCTTCTTAAAGGACCAGCTTTTAGTTTTATTGATCTTTGCTATTGTTTTGTTTCTATTTCATTTATTTCTGCTCTGATCTTTATGCTTTCTTTCCTTTTACTAACTTTGGGCTTTTTTTGTTCCTTTTTCTCTAGTTCCTTTAGGTGTAGGGTTAAATTGTTTATTTGAGATTTTTCTTGTTTCTTAAGGTAGGATTGTATTGCTATAAACTTCCCTCTTAGAACTGCTTTTGCTGCATCCCATAGGTTTTGGGTCATCGTGTTTTCGTTGTCATTTGTCTCTAGGTATTTTTTGATTTCCTCTTTGATTTCTTTAGTGATCTCTTGGTTATTTAGTAGCCTATTGTTTAGCCTCCATATGTTTGGTTTTTTTTTCCCTGTAATTTATTTCTAATCTCATAGCGTTATGGTCGGAAAAGATGCTTGATATGATTTCAATTTTCTTAAATTTACCAAGGTTTGATTTGTGACCCAGGATGTGATTTATGCTGGAGAATATTGTGTGTGCACTTGAGAAGAAAGTTTAATCTGCTTTTTTCTGATGGAATGTCCTATAAATATCAACTAAATCTATCTGGCCTGTTGTGTCATTTAAAGCTTGTGTTTCTTTCTGAATTTTCTGTCCACATGATCTGTCCATTGGTGTAAGTGAGGTGATAAAGTCCCCTACTCTTATTGTGTTACTGTCAATTTCCCCTTTTATGGCTGTTAGCATTTGCCTTATGCATTGAGGTGCTCCTGTGTTGAGTGCATATATATTTATAATTGTTATATCTTCTTCTTGGATTGTTCCCTTGATCATTATGTAATGTCTTTCCTTGTCTCTTGTAACATTCTTTATTTTAAACTCTATTTTATCTGATATGAGTATTGCTACTCCAGTTTTCTTTTGATTTTCATTTGCATGGAATATCTTTTTCCATCCCCTCACTTTCAGTTTGTATGTGTACCTAGGTCTTAGTGGGTGTCTTGTAGGCAGCATATATACAGGTGTTGTTTTTGTATCCATTCAGCCAGAATATGTCTTTTGGTTGGAGCATTTAATGCATTCACATTTAAGGTAGTTATCAATATGTATGTTCCTATTACCATTTTATTAATTGTTTGGGGTTTGTTTTTTAGGTCCTTTTCTTCTCTTGTGTTTCCCACTTAGAGAAGTTCCTTTAGAATTTGCTGTAGAGCTGGTTTGGTGATGCTGAATTCTCTTAGCTTTTGCTTGTCTGCCAAGCTTTTGATTTCTCCATCGAATCTGAATGAGATCCTTGCTGGGTAGAGTATTCTTGGTTGTAGCTTCTTCCCTTTCATCACTTTAGATATATTGTACCACTCCCTTCTGGCTTGCAGAGTTTAAGGGAGTGCCCTTGTGTATTATTTGTCATTTTTCTCTTGTTGTTTTTAATAATTTTTCTTTGTCTTTAATTTTGTCAATTTGATTACTATCTGTCTCAGCATGTTTCTCCTTGGGTTTATCCTGCCTGGAACTTTCTGCACTTCCTGGACTTGGGTGACTATTTCCTTTCCCTTGTTAGGGAAATTTTTGACTATAATCTCTTCAGATATTTTCTCGGGTCCTTTCTCTCTCTCTTCTCCTTCTGGGACCCCTATAATGCGAACATTGGGGCATTTAATGTTGTCCCAGAGGTCTCTTAGGCTGTCTTCATTTCTTTTCATTCTTTTTTCTTTATTCGGGTCCATGGCAGTGATTTCCACCATTCTGTCTTCCAGGTCACTTACCCATTCTTCTGCCTAAGTTATTCTGCTATTGGTTCCTTCTAGTGTATATTTCATTTCAGTTATTGTATTGTTCATCTCTGTTTGTTTGTTCTTTAATTCTTCTAGGCCATTGTTAAACATTTCTTGCAGCTTCTCAATCCTTGCCTCCATTCTTTTTTCGAGGTCCTGGATTATCTTCACTATGATTATTCTGAATTCTTTTTCTGGAAGTTTGCCTGTCGCACTTCATTTAGTTGTTTTTCTGGGGTTTTATCTTGTTCCTTCATCTGGGACATAGTCCTCTGCCTTTTCATTTTGTCTATCTGTCTGTGATTGTGGCTTTCGTTCTGCAGGTTGCAGGATTGTTGTTCTTGCTTCTGCTGTCTGCCCTTGGGTGGATGAGGCTATCTAAGAGGCTTGTGCAAGCTTCCTGATGGGAGGGACTGGTGGTGGGTAGAGCTCCTGTTGCTCTGGTGGGCAGAGCTCAGTAAAAGTTTAATATGCTTGTCTGCCGATGGGTGGGGCTGTGTTCCCTCCCTGTTGGTTCTTTGGCCTGAGGCAACCCAGCACTGCAACCTACAGGCTCTTTGGCGGGGCTAATGATGGACTCTGGGAGGCCTCATACCAATGAGTACTTCCCAGAACTTCTGCTGCCAGTGTCCTTTTCCCCTCCGCAGTGAGCCACAGCCGCCCCTCCGCCTCTGCAGGAGACCCTCTGACACTAGCAGGTAGGTCTGATTCAGTCTCCTATGGGGTAACTGCTCCTTCCCCCTGGGTCCTGGTGTGCACACTATTTTGTGTGTGCCCTCCAAGCGTGGAGTTTCTGTGTCCCCCCAGTCCTGTTGAAGTCCTGCAGTCAAGTCTCACTGGCCTTCAAAGTCTGGATCTCTGGGGATTCCTCATCCTGTTGCCAGACCCCCAGCTTGGGAAGCCTCACGTGGGGCTCAGAACCTTCACTCCAGTGGGTGGACTTCTGCGGTAGAATTGTTCTCCTGTTTGTGTTTCGCCCATCCAGCAGTTATGGGATTTGATTTTATCATTTGATTTTATCGTCTCATTGCAGCTTCTCCTTTGTCTTTGGATGTGGGGTATCTTTTTTGGTGACTTCCAGTGTCTTCCTGTCGATGATTGTTCAGCAGTTAGTTATGATTCCAGTGCTCTTGCAAGAGGGAGTTAGCACACATCCTTCTACTCCACCATCTTGAACCAATCACACTTTGTGTTTTCTATCTATTAGATTATAGCTGTTCTAATAGGTGAATAGTGGTATCTAACTGAGGTTTTAACTTGAGTTTCCCTGATGAAAGTCAATATTGATGAGCATATTTTTACACATTTATTAACCATTCACTTATCTTCATTGAAATGTCTTTTTAAATAGTTTGCTCATTTTTGAATTGAGTTGTTTGTTATTATTGAATTCTAAGCATTTTATATATTCTAGATAAAAATCCTTTACAGAAATATGATCTGAAAGTACTTTCTTCAAGTTTGTGACTTGTCTTTTTTATTGTATTAATGGTATGTTTTGAATGTGAAAAAGTTTTAATTTTAAGGTAGTCCAGTTTATCAACTTTTTCTTTTATGGATTGTGCTTTTGTTGTCATGCCTAAGAACTCTTTGCCTGATTTAATGCACAAAGATTTTATTATATGCTTTCTTCTAAAGAGTTTATAGCATTAGATCTTATTGTTTAGGGTTATAATCCATTTTGAGATCATTTGCGTATATTATGAGGTAAGAGTCTAAGTTGATTTTTGACATATGAATATTCCATTACCATATGTTGAAAAAACTTTTGCTATTGTAATGTCTTGGCATTTTTATTGAAAATCATTTGATCACGAATATATAATTACTTATGGATTCTCAATTCTATTCCGCTGACCTAAATGTCTGTTTTTATACCGATATCATATTGTCTTAATGATTGTAGCTTTGTGGTGTGTTTTGAAATCAGATAATGTAAGTCTGATTTTGTAAAAAAAAAACTTTTTTGTCTATTCCTGGTCCTTCTCATTTCTGTATAAATTTAGGGATTAGCTTGTAAATCTACAAAATAGATTACTTGAATTTCAATAGCAGTTGGGTTGAATCTATAGATCATTTTGAGGAGAATTGTCATTTTAACAATATTGTTTTCAAATTTATGAATGTGGAATATCTCCCTATTTATTTATTCTTCAATTTCTCCAAGCAGTGTTTTGTAGTTTGTTTGTTTCATATAATAGACTTTTTAAAAAGAGCAGTTTTAGGTTCATGGCAAAATTGAGAAGAAGGTAGACATACCTCCCTGTCCCCACACATGAATAGCATCTCATGCTCTAAACAACTCCCCGCAGAGTGGTGCATTTGTTGTAATTGATGAACCTACATCGATACATCATTATCACCCACAGTTCATGGTTTACATTTAGGGCTTACTCTTGGTGTTATATATTCTATGCTTTGAACAAATATACAATGACATGTATCCACCATTACAGTATCATATGGAATATTTTCACTGTCCTAAAAATCCTCTATGCTCTGCCTGTTCATCCCTCCCTTTCCTCTAATCCCTGGCAACCACTGATCTTTCTACTGTCTCCATATTTTTTTCAGAATGTCAGGTAGTTGGAGTCATATAGTATGTAGCCATTTTATATTGGTTTCTTTCATTAGCAATATGCATTGAAAGTTCTTCCTTGTCTTTTCAGGGCTTCATAGTTCATTTATTTTCAGCACTGAATAAAATTCCATTGTCTGGATGTACTACAGTTTATTTATTCATTCACCTACTGAAGGACCTCTTGGTCACTTCTAAGGTTAGGCACTTAGAAATAAAACTTCTATAAACATCTGTGTGCAAGTTTTTTAGTGGACATACATTTTCAGATCCTTCAGGTAAATACCAGGGAGTGCGATTGCTGGATTGTATGGTAAGAGTATATTTAGTTTTTTAAGAAACCACCAAATTGTCTTCCAAAGTGGCTGAACCATTTTCCCTTCCCACCAGCAATGAATGAGGGTTCCTGTTGCTCTACAATCCCACCAGCACTTGGTGTTGTTAGTGTTCTGCATTTTGGCTATTCTAAAGGTGTGTAGTTATAGCTCGTTGTTGTTTTAATTTGCATTTCCCTGATGATGTATAATGTAGAGCATCTTTTTGTATGCTTATTTGCCATCTGTATGTCTTCTTTGGTGAGGTATCTGTTAAAAAGTCTTTGGCCCAGTTTTTGAGTTTTTTGCTTTCTTATTGTTGAGCTTTAAGAATTCTTTGTATATTTGGATAATAATCTTTTATCAAATATACCTTTTGCAAATATTTTCTCTCAGTCACAGAGCAGACACTTTTAATTTGAACGAAGTCCAGCTTATGAATTCTTTCTTTTGTGGATTGTGCATTTGGTGTTGTATCTAAAAAGTCCCCAACCTAAGGTCTTCTAGATTTTCTCCTATGTTATCTTTTAGGCATTTAATAGTTTCGTGTTTTACATTTAGTCTATGATCTATTTTGGTTTAATTTTTTTGTATTTTGAAGGTTTTATTGTCTGTCTAGACTTTTTTTCCCCTATGGATGTCCAAGTGTTCCAGCCACATTTGTTGAAAAGACTGCCTTTGCTCTGTTGAACTGCCTTTACTCTCTTGTCAAAGATCAGTTGACTATATTTATATGTGAAGGATTGGTATTGTTTCTTCATTAAATATGTTAGAATTAATCAGTGAAGCTGTTTTTTACTTTTTTAAATAAATAAGATTTTATTAAACTCTTGTTTACCTCCCAGTAATGGCTTCACATTAAATTTAGAATAAATTAGAAATAAATAGAAAGGAATTTCCAATTCCTTACCATGGTCTATAAGGACCAATGTATAGGGACACTGTCTACATCTGACTTCACCATATAACACTTTCTTACTTGCATACTATGCTATATACAACATAGGTCTTTTTATGAATCTTAAGCACTCTAGTATTAGGGGCTTTTCACTTGAAGTTCCTTCTATTGCTATTTCTTTCTCATCAGTTATATCTTAGCTCAAATGTAATTGTCTCATAGCATTCTCAGTCCAATCACCTTCATTGCTACTCCAGTGACTCTCTACCCTCTTATTTTTTCCCAGAACTGTTTACTATTTGAAATTCTTATTTATTTATTTGTATGTCTAGATTTATTTTTTGTCTCTTCTCCCTTAAACATATGCTCTGTAAAGACAGCTACCTGGCCGTTCTCATTCATTTCTATCTCCCTTGACTTAGCACAGTGTCTGCCACTGAGTCAAACCTCAATCATTATTTGTGAAATAAATGAATAAAATGATTATCTCAGGGTCTTGCTTGAATTTTAGAAAGAATTAGATAGTATGCTCTTTTTTGATTACCCTTAATTAAAACCTTTAAAAATAGATAAAAACAATTTGATAAGCAGAAATCATTAGAGATCCATTTTCTTTGGTAAATAGCATTAACAAAAATGCAGTTTCAGTGTTTTCAACATTCTATTGCTCATATGAGGAATAAGAAATCATAGAATTGGTTGGGATCTTCAGATTCAATCCCTTCTTCCCCAAAATGAAACTAATTGAACATATATTTCCCTGTGTTCATTTTAAAGATCTCAAGAGATAAATATTCCATAAAACAATCTTGTGGTGTTAGTAACCGTAAGCACCTTGAAGCTAACGCTTTCTTTCTTATATTTTTCACTTGTTTAAATATATCAGCCTCTAATGGAAGATACAAGGCAATTCTCATCTTTCTAATGAAAAGATTCCCCTGAAGTTTTGGCTGACTTAAAATTTTAAACTTCTAGGAATATAGATGAAATTGTGTTATATACTTATAAAATTTTATTTAGAAATTTAATTTCTATTTTTCCATGAAAATAATAGTTAATAAATGTTGCTTTTTTTCCATTCTCACATGTCATGGAATTATTGTACTCAGATTTATTTATCTTGGTGAACTCAGTAATCTACCACTTCAGTGTCTTTATCAAAACTTCAACCTATTTTTTGAGTCATCTAATGCCACTTTCCATCTAATAGATTTCCAAAGTACATAATCTTACTTTAAAAGTAGTTTGAGATACAGCAGTTTTGCAATCAGCATATGGTAGTCTCTAAAATTCTATTCAAGCTACTAGTAATTATTTATATGACATTATAAAAGTTCTTATTTCTACTCACTTTATTTACTATATGTTTGTTAATACACTCCCCTTTGTATATGTGAGTGTTGCTTTTGTTTTGATAACGTGATCTTTAAAAAGCTTGTTTCCATAGCCATACATCTGTTAAAATTAGGAGATCCCACTCCAGGTATAATTACTGAATCTGTATTTAATGTTTTGTATCTTTTTATTGTTTTTATTTGTTTAATCAGTCCCATGAATCGACATATTTAAGCATCCCAAATTAGCATAGATTATAAGCTAATGCATCTTTTTCAAATAACACTTGGTTGTTTAAATAAACAATAAGAGTGCCCTTTTATGTCAAATATTCTGAAAGCCCTCAACTATAGTGTAACTTTCTTTTTCTTTTAAGGGATCATTTAGGTGAGAAATCATGTTTTGAATTTTGCCAGATAAGGATTATAAAGAATTTTTTCTTGTCCTCTATTTTTCAAACTTCCAGCAATAGAAGTTTTTTCTCCCCTCAGTTTAGTGCAAATTTTTCTCTCCTATCTACTTTTGAAATTTGTACATAAATAATCATTTTATTTTACCTGATTACTTATTTTTCTGTTAACCATCACCATAAAGAAAGATTCCTAATTGGTTGTACGTTTTTGGAGTGAATTTGAACACTATGTGCTTTGCGAGAATGTAAGGTCTGTGAGTGTTGATTTATTTTTTAAAAATGAATAAGAGCAGGTCAGTGACTCATTGTTTTAACAATAAAGTATGTATTTGACCTATTATGATTAGTTTTGCATTTTTAGTTGTGTAACTCAAATTTTAGTTAAACAGAAAATTTTAATAACTTTATAATTATAAAATATTATTGTTAACAAATCTTTAAGATACATAGGTCATATGTAATGCCCGTATCAGAAGTTATAGTATAGTGGTTAAAATATGACTTTGGAGCAAGATTGCCTGGGTTTAAATCCTGATTCTTCTCTTACAAGCCACGCAATTTTTGAGAAAGTCTTGTGTGTCCCAATATCCTCACATATAAAATGAGGATGATGAAATAGTACTTACTTTATAGAATTATTGTAAGGATTAGATAAGTAATTTGACAGACACTTAGAAAATGTCTGCTGCATAGCAAGCATTATGTGTTTGCTATTGTTATTATAATCAATAATAGCAGTAAAATGTCCAGCAGCAGAACTTAGTCTTACCACCAACCTATCAAATTGTGGTTCATTTTTACCTATCAAACTGCTTTAATTCAAAATATATTTAACTACTATTTGTTAACTATCTTTAGGTGAGAAATGCTTTCCTGCCAATTAGATGTTTATCATTCATTGACAGCTCTGTTTGACAGAAATCAAATTAACTACAAATAAGACTAAATGTGATAGGAAGGAAGCCAGTGTTTATTGATCATGTGCTTAGCATTGTGCTAAGAATTCCTTAATCTCTTTTTATTTAATTCCATACTCTTCTGAATAGGCATTACAATTCTAACTAAGTTATCCAACTAAGCTTTAGCTAGTTTAGAGTGGTGCTTCTCAGACCTGAATGTGCTGATGAGTTACCTGGGGACCTTGCTCAAGTGCAGATTCTGAATCAGTAGGTTTGTGGTTGGCCTGAGGGTCTGCATTTCTAACAAACTCTTAGGTTTTGCCAGTACTGCTTATCTCAGACTACACTCTGAGCAGCAGCGGCTTAGATCATAAAGAAACATCCCATGCAATGTTTAATAATATGCATCTGAAGGTTAAGCTAGTTTAGAGCATGATGTGACCATTGCTTGGAATCTGTACTGATTATTCATTGCTGCCTCCTGCATTTAACTTTGTGTGCTGAGTTTAATTCATGGTGGACTGATTATCTTTACTGCCTTATAGGAGATTTGTGGCCATATTGATGGTAGCTAGATTTGAACCTGTGTATACTCATGTATGTTCTTTAGAAAGCCTTGTTCCTGGTGTCTCAAGGAATCCATTTTCAGGGGTTGTTGTGAAATCTTTCTTTTGACCTAGTGTACACACAGTTTCAACGTTCTAAGTGGTGAATTAAATATTTGATATTTGAAAAAAATCATCTTTGACGTTAAATTTTAGGAGCTCCCTTCCTCCCCCCAAACCAATCAAGTAGAACAATTAGAATACAGTGGTAGATTTAGATGTAATTGAAGATAGTCTAGTGCTCTGGCAATTTCAAAGATATTTTTAAATGCCTATTCCAGGATGTTTATTTTCTGCCATTCTCCTTCCCTCCCCCTCCATCCTCAGCTACACTTCTGTGGTGGTCTTCTATAGTAGAGGAAGGGAAAACAAACTGGAGTGAGGAAGGATATAAAGGACCAGTACTTAAAAGAACATTTTTAAATTCTAGGCATATTTTTAATGGAAAATTTTATTGAGATAATTGTAGGTTCACATGCAGTTGTAAGAAATAACACATCGAGATCCATTTACATTGGGGAAATAAATGAAGATCACCCAAATGGGAACAGATAGAGGCTATTCAATCCAAGCTTGCTATAGCAAGGAGCCAGCCACCATCACTTGCATTCAGTAGAGATTCAAAGGCAGGCAGGGGAGTAGGGAAGCTTTATAGTGGAAAAAAGGGAAAGCCTCAGATGTGTTCTGACTAGAGGTTGTTGGCATGAGGAAACTGGATGTTGGCTAACTAGAAATGAGCCATCTTGGATGATTGGTTTGGAGAGCATATCTGACTTTCTCTAGTTGATCCTGAGTTGAAAGGGTGGCAGGAAATAGGGGAACTGGCAGTTACTGAATGAATCCTGACTGTTCTGGGCCAATTGCTGCAGAGGTTTGGCTTCCCAAGATGGTTGCTCCAGAGTTTATGAATCAGAGTACTATCATCTTGTATGGTCTTGCCATTATCTCCTTGTATATGCAGACCCTCAACAGTGTTAACATTTTTGCCAAACTATAGTATAATAGCACAACCAGGATATTGACACTGTTGCAATCTACTGATCTTATTCAGATTTCTCCAGTTTTATTTGTGTGTGTGTGTGTGTGTGTGTGTGTACATTTAGTTCTACACAATATTATCATGTGTGTAAGTTAATGTATCTACCACCACAGAAAAGATACTGAACAGGACAGTTTCATTACCACAAGGATCTCTTGTGTTGCCCTTTTATAATGACACCAGCTTCTTTCTCATCTCTAATCCCTTGCAACCACTTATCGGTTCTTTGTTTGTAAAATTCTGTCATTTCAGAAATGTTATATAATATAAATGGAATTATACAGTATGTGACCTTTGGGATTGCTTTTTTCAGTCAGCTTAATCCTCTGGAGATTCCTTGTTTTCTTTTAAAACCATTTTAGTTACTCATATAATACATGAATAAATTCTTATGAAACATTAAAATAGTAAAAATAAGTTTAAATATTTCTTTAACTAAAAACACTCTCAAGTCTAGGCTCCCCCTTGAGATAATTATTTATTTAGTCATTCTCTTATTGAGGTCATATATGTATATATATCCCTTCCCCCCCCCAAAATTTCTGGTACTATAAAAAAGCTACAGTGGACATCCTTGTACATGCCGCCTTGTTTTCATCTGCCAATTTTTCTCTGTGTTTGACACCTAAAAGTGAGATTGTTGGGTAATAGCAAATGTACCCAAGTTTGAGTAGATATAAATTTTCCTTTAAATTTGATGTACCCATTTATATGCCTACTAGTGGTACCCCAAAATGACTATTCCCTCAGATTATCCAATGTCTAATAGATTTAGAACTTCAGTTTTTTTTTTGGACAATCTTATGAGTGAAGAATGTATCTCATTTTTGTTTTAATTTATATTTCCTTGGTTACCAATGAGGGTAAGTATCTTTTAAAAAACATTTATTGTAGTTATTTGCACTATTTTTAATTCCTGTTTTGTGGTGTTCTCTTCATGTTCTTGTTTCATTTTTATATTAGGTTAGTTTTGTTTTTCTTCTTGATTTAGAAGAGTGTTTAAAAACAATTTATTCTGGATATAATCCACTGTTTGTTGTTTACACACACAGTTGCATTCTATACCTAATTTCTTAACATTGCATATGTTAACTGTTTGACATTTTAAATTTGGTGTTCACTTTATCACTTTATCTCTTTTTGTGTCTTTTTAAGGAAGGTTTTCCTACCTCTCATTTATAAACCTTCTGTTTTCTCAAAGTTTTGTGTTTCATAAGCTTTGGGGTAGGTTTTCCCATATTCATGTTCTAGTTCAAGCATACTCTGGTTAGGGTGGCTTCTTAGCTATGGTGTCTTCTTGATCTTTTCAGCTGAAGTATCTGTCTTGGTTTTGACCACCTCTAAGAGGTTACATATATTCATTGTCAAGATGAGCAAGTTACCTTATATTCCATGCCAGTCTCATTTCTGATTCACGTGGACAGCTCTGCCTTCAGAAAAGCCTGGTAACATTGAAAGTACATACAATTCCAAATACAGAATTTTAAACATATAGGATATGTGAATAGTAAATTTTTGAGTAAGGTAAACTCCCAAACATCCATATAGATTTTAATTCCTCTCAAGACAGATCAACAAATCCAAATATGATGATTCTACATATAGATGATTTTGAGCTATCCCCTTAAAACCAACTTGCTATCTATTTTCTGTAGAAATGAAAGATTTCATGACTTTTACAGTAAATGTTACATAAAGAAAAATTTACCCCATGGTTCTTGGCCAAATATGTGGGGTCAGATGGAAAATCTTTAGCAGATCCCCAGAGTTTAGTAGTATGAAAGTTTTAGTTTACTAATAAAAGTTTAAATTTATTTAAATTTCAAATAGATTGTGTTATTTGAAGAGATAGGATAATGGCAAAAAGGAATATAATAACCTTGAGATTTTTAAATATTGGTTTTGGAAACACTTCACACTGAAATCATTCAATATAATAATTAGTTGATCCAGTTTTTCTTCCTAATGTATTTATTATTCTTTTTTAAATTTAATTTTATTTATTTTTTATACAGCAGGTCCTTATTAGTTATCCATTTTATACATATTAGTGTATATATGTCAATCCCAGTCTCCCAATTCATCCCACCCCCACCCCCGCCCTCCTACCACTTGCCCCCCTTGGTGTTTGTTCTCTACATCTGTGTCTCTATTTATGCCCTGCAAACCGGTTCATCTGTACCATTTTTCTAGGTTCCACATATATGCGTTAATGTACGATACTTGTTTTTCTCTTTCTGACTTACTTCACTCTGTATGGCAGTCTCTAGATCCATCCACGTCTCTACAAATGAAACAATTTCATTCCTTTTTATGGCTGAGTAATATTCCATTGTATATATGTACCACATCTTCCTCATCTATTTGTCTGTCGATGGGCATTTAGGTCGCTTCCGTGGCCAGACTATTGTAAACAGTGCTGCATTGAACATTGGGGTGCATGTGTCTTTTTGAATTATGGTTTTCTCCGGGTATATGCCCAGTAGTGGGATTGCTGGGTCATATGGTAATTCTATTTTTAGTTTTTTAAGGAACCTCCATACTGTTCTCCATAGTGGCTGTATCAATTTACATTCCCCCCAACAGTGCAAGAGGGTTCCCTTTTCTCCACAGCCTCTCCAGCATTTGTTGTTTGGAGATTTTCTGATGATGCCCATTCTAACTGGTGTGAGGTGATAACTCACTGTAGTTTTGATTTGCATTTCTCTAATAATTAGTGATGTTGAGCAGCTTTTCATGTGCTTCTTGGCCATCTGTATGTCTTCTTTGGAGAAATGTCTATTTAGGTCTTCTGTCCATTCTTTGATTGGGTTGTTTCTTTTTTTAATGTTGAGCTGCATGAGCTGTTTGTATATTTTGGAGATGAATCCTTTTTCCGTTGATTCGTTTGCAAATATTTTCTCCCATGATGAGTGTTGTCTTTTCGTCTTGTTTATGGTTTCCTTTGCTGTGCAAAAGCTTTTAAGTTTCATTAGGTCCCGTTTGTTTATTTTTGTTTTTATTTCCATTACTCTAGGAGGTGGATCAGAAAAGATCTTGCTGTGATTTATGTCAAAGAGTGTTCTTCCTATGTTTTCCTCTAAGAGTTTTATAGCGCCCAGTCTTTAAGGAACGGGGGGAGCAGCTGAGAAGAGTGAAACAAAGAAGAAAGGAATGACAAGCTAGGGGTGTGTTATTAAGCTGACTTTCACTGTGAGTATTTAGGGCTCCATTCTGCTAGAGAATCTGGAGGAGCCCTGTAGAACATACATCAGAATTATACATCTAAAGGATAAAAAAGGGGAGCATTTATCCCTTTTTTTCCATCTCCCATTGCTCAAGAGTTGCTTGAGCAATGCAGGTGTTAATTCCTGCATTTCCAAGTTTAGTTGAATAGATGCCAACATGGGGTCACAGCAGAGAAGTTTGATTGCAGAAAGCAAGAGAACAGGCTGGCTTCATGTGTATTGATCTGTCAGTGTTCTGTGCAGCCACTGGGGCCAATACCTTGAAGGTCCTAATGCTTTGTTTAATGCTGTGCTCTCACTGTTTTGAAATTCGTAATTACTTCTGAACAAGAGACCTCATGTTTTCATTTTCTGCTGGGCTTTGCGGATTATCTAGCCAGTCTTGCTAGAGCACACAGTAGCCCTGAAGTGAGGGGCTGCAGGGTCATACCTGAAGGCAGCTGGCTGCCACAGCAAAAGTTGGAGAAAAAAGTTAGCTAGGAGGATGTGAAGTGAGGCCTAAGAGGTATCCAATACATATTTTATGTAGTGTATCTATATCTAAGTGTCTGTGTTGCTACTCATGGTGTATTAAGCAGTGATGAACCAGCAAAGACTGCAGAGGGAAGTACAAAGCTTGTTCTTCCAAATCTATCCAGGGTATGTAAGCTTGGGACCTCTCTGCTTAGAGCAGTCCCTGAGGGCAACTCTGCAGGCTAGATTCAGTCCTGATGACCACAGTGTGCTGCTCATTCCAATTAAATACAAAAATGAGGTCACAAGGTTTTTGAATAAGCTGTCATTCCCCTGTACCTCCCAGTTTTAACTTGCAGGGCTTATCTCAACATCTGCTTGAGAGAGTCCACCAATGTGGGGAAGCCTGTTCAGACTGGTAGGCTGGAAAGAACACGTTTCTTTGCCTGTTTTCTCTCCTCCAATGTGGTGATTGCTACTTCAGCCCTGGGCTTTGAGGAAAGAAGGGAAGTGCATCAACAGGAAGTGATTTAAGCTGTTTCCCAGTAAATATGTCCTTCCTATAACATATTCCTCCTACCTCATGCACATTATAAGGGACCTAAAGGAAAAGGTGAAAAGGGGTCTCTGTGTGGGCATATAATCTGAAGGGCTCTGTCTTCTATCCTATAATATTTTTACTGGGCAAACAATTTTGTGAGCTTTTAAATATCCAGGAACTGGAAGTGTTTTGATTGGTTCTAAGGTAAATTTTTAGTTTCTTAGAATCCATGGAAGAAAAGACTAGAAGGAACGAAGCAAAAGGAAAATATTTTCTTTTCTTTTTAAGTGAGAATTGCCCCACAAGTTAGAGATATGTCAAATATTATTTCTGTTTTATGGTCAGGAAAACTAATGTAATGCAGAGAGGGGTACTAACTTCTTCTATTAGAACCATCTAGCAAGCTAAATATGAGCATGAACCCTGCTTGGTATTTTGCTCAATGAGTTGGCAACATTATTTTTAGAATCTCTATTTATACTGGAAATCTAAAGACAGTCATTATCACTTCCTTTTCTCCTCCATTTTTTTAAAGTGTGCAGTTATGAAGAAATGGGAATGACAAATGATAATTGTTTAGGCCTAAAGAACAATGGATACCAAAAATTTCTTTTTCAGTCAAAAGAGTGAAACATTTGGTCAGATTATGGAAATAGTTGTCATTGAAATGTTTGTTTTGTAAATGTCTCCAGTTGTTTACATGTATTCAGGTTAAAAGTAAATCACTGTGAAGAGAAGGGTCAAAGGATTTAATAAGATTTTGTTCATGTTAATAGGTACAAACCATGTGTTTAGATACATACAGAGGGTGCAAATACAAATGTTTCTATGTGTGCAGACATATAAATAAAAATTGGAATGATTCAAGTTTATGGATATGAGAGGTTATTATTTTTTTGTTTTTGTTGTTTCTTCTCCAAAGAGGCTACACTCAGCTGAACACTGGATTTTTCTTTGTGTCACCACTGTAAATTAACTTATTGTGATGATTTCCAAGAAAACTGATGACAAATTATTTTTGAAAAATGTGGATACATTCATCATCATCAGCTGTGATCAGCTGCAGTGAAGATGTCCTTTGAAAATGAAGTGTTCTAAATTAAGATGCTTAAAAAGTACAAATAACAAAACCCAAGTGAGCAAAACACCCAGCCTTTCAAAGTTGGTATGTGAATGTGTCCATTTTTAATGAGGAAAATGAGGTCAGCATCAGTTGGGGACTTTCAGAAGAACACAGTGTACTGTACCAATTAGTGACTTCTCAGGAGGCCACAGTGACACAGTTCTTCATCCTGCTACCAGGTGGCGCTGTGCGGCAGTAGGTGCAGTAGGTGCAAGGCATGAAACGTTTGCTCCTGACCTGACTATTTCATTGTGCTGCTGGCCCTGGTAACTGATTCTATTAGAAGTGTGAAAATAAACTTATTTTACAAATGTCTAAATTATCTCTATATAAGTATCCTTAAACAAGTCTTATTCTTCACTTTTGGTGAGAAGCTTCTGTGCTTAGAGAATGCATCTTAAGACTGGATAAAAGTCTCATGATTTCCAGAACGCACTAACCTCTTTCATTATAACTGGTGCCTCATGCTTTGAATATAAATAAAGCAGTATTAAAAATAAAACTCGGGCTTCCCTGGTGGCGCAGTGGTTGAGAGTCCGCCTGCCGATGCAGGGGACGAGGGTTCGTGCCACGGCCCGGGAGGATCCCACATGCCGTGGAGCGGCTGGGCCCGTGAGCCATGGCCGCCGGGCTTGCGCGTCCGGAGCCTGTGCTCTGCGGCGGGAGGGGCCACAGCGATGAGAGGCCCGCGTACCGCAAATAAATAAATAAAAAGTAAAACTCTTTTGTTGCCAGTAGAGTGCTTTTTACTTTGGAATAGTCAGAATAGAAGGAATTTGAAGGTGATGAATAGAGGAAGTATCATAGCATTAGTTTAACATATGGTAAGCACATACTTAAAATCATTTTTTGAAAAGAAGAACTTCCTATAGCACTTTTTTTTTTCTTTAGAGTGAGTATACTTTTTGCCCATTTCCCCCCCTCAAGGACAATTATCATCATTCTTAAAATGTTCAAATTTCTGGTTACTTTTTTTTTTAATTTTGAGTTTTTAATTTTTTTTCACTTTCAGCATGATGTAATTTGGTGCTTTTTTCTTTGTTATTATAATGACCTGACTTCAAAATCACTCTTAGATTAATTTTCAGACAGGAAGTCTCCAAAACTAGTGCAGATGGCCAAAATCATTTTAAATGTTGGACTTTTACAATTGCGAATTTAAATCTCCAAATTGTGTAAATGTATAAGGTAAATGTGTTCTTCAAATATGAAACACCTATCAGAAATATGAGTCAGTGTTAGTGTTTAGATTTTTCAAGAGATAGCATCTAAAAGATGTGATCATTTTGCAATCTCTGGATAAAGGACAGTTTTTTTGGTTGTCAGCCTTTTCGTCTCTTCATGTTGGGCATCTAGGTACTACAGAGATTAACAAAACAGTTTAATTTTTGGATGTATCTTGATTGTACTGATATTTATGAAGCTCTATAGTTTATGAAGGAAATTCCAAAGGGGGGCATATTTAGTGGTAATTATTAAATTTTCCATGTAAAACTTATTATGACAGTATAAAGAAATCAGAGAAGTGTAAATCCCAAATTGTGAATTAGTTTTGTAGTGTTTGCAAAGGGAAATGTTTTTGTCGAATGTTAATTGAAAGGATCATATTTCTTAGGGTAGTTCTTACTGAAAATTCACACTATACCAGCAGTAAAATCAAATAGAGGTTGGACAAGAGCCGTGGCTTCAAGGAGATTTTAGTTCAGTGAATGACAGAAAATTCTAATTCAAGAGGAATGCACAGAAATAAAGGATGCTTATTGCAGTTATTGAAAACAGTATAAATATATTAGAATAGAAGAGGAGTTCAATAAAGTACTGACAAATCCCTATGATATACCAGTTAAAATATATGTTTTCAAGAATATATAATGTTATGGATATATGTTCACCATTTATAATTGGGAATAAGTGTAGAATATAACCTAATTTTATATGAAATAATTGTAAAATATGTATTTAAAATATTTTAAAGAATTTCTACCAAATATTAAAAACAATGATTTCTGGATAGTGGGATTATGAATAATTTTTTTCTCTTTCTGTACTCTGAAAAGTTTCTTCAATACTTGTACTATTTTTATAACATGAAAAAATGCATTTTACTTTAAAACAGAAACTTACATAAAGATCATATAATAGTATTAATTTAGGTTAAAAAGTATTTACATAAACAGTTTATTATCAGTATATTTTACGAAATGAATGAAAAATCAGGTTCTTTCCAATATTACTGATTATTATCTCCCCATTGCTCCCAAACCCAGGGCTAAATTTTTCATGGTGCAATATCTAACTCATTCTATTTCTTTTTTTTTTTTAATTAATTAATTAATTTTTGGCTACATTGGGCCTTCGTTGTGGTGCGCGGGCTTCTCATTGCGGTGGCTTCTTTTGTTGTGGAGCATAGGCTCTAGGCACACGGGCTTCAGTAGTTGTGGTACGTGGGCTCAGTAGTTGTGGCTTGTGGGCTTTAGAGCGCAGGCTTAGTAGTTGTGGCGCATGGGCTTAGTTGCTCCGCAGCATGTGGGATCTTCCTGGACCAGGGCTGGAACCCATGTCCCCCACGTTGGTAGGCGGGTTCTTAACCACTGCGCCACCAGGGAAGCCCTAACTCATTCTAGTTTCTATAATCAAACTTTTAAAAAACTCTTTAGTTGTAATAAACTTGATTGTTTTGAAAAATAAATACCTTGTACCTAGTCTTAGATGAAAGCTTAATTTTGTCTTCATCATAAGCACTGCTTTATAATATATAGGTGAAGAAGAGAAGATAGGCATGAATAAATGTGGCTAAAGAAATCCCATTACACAGTGGCTTCTAGGCTTGGTTTTGTGACTGATTGATGTCATTTACTGAGCTCTTATTGTGTGTCAGGCATTGTGATAATAGCATTTTAAATACTTTATCTTGATTCATATAAAACACTCATGTGCTCAGTATTATTATTTCCATTTTACAGACAAGTAACTGAGGCTCAGAAAGCTAATGGTTTATCCAAAGTCACACAACTAGTTAACTGCAAAGGTGGATCTGAAATTATCTCTTTTAAATTTAAAATCTATTCTCTCCTGTCTAAATGTAAATCAATTCGTTATTTGACCATACAGACAAATTACTTTCTGGGATTCAGTTATTTTCTCATCTTTAAATTGCAGGACTTCTGCAAGATTGGAGGGGGCTCAAAGTTTTCCTGATAAAGAGCTACTTTTAATATTTCCAAAATCTTATTTTGTATTTGGGACCAAACAAGAAAGGGTCCAAGATGCTTAGGGTGGAAACAGCTTGGAAATTGAAGAGATGTACCTTGTAAATTGCTGGTAGATGGGAATTGACTGTGTCTGGGACTTCTCGGTTCTCCAAGGGACTATATAACAATAATAGTTTGTGATTCTAAATGTAAATTTTTCTGGCCAAATTATATGCTAATTAGCCTTATAATTAAAAGATATGTGTAAGGTCAGTTTTTTTTTTAATATTTATTTATTTATTTATTTATTTATGGCTCCCTTGGGTCTTTGTTGCTGTGTGAGGGCTTTCTCTAGTTGCCATGAGCGGGGGCTACTCTTCGTTGTGGTGCGCAGGCTTCTCATTGTGGTGGCTTCTCTTGTTGCGGAGCATGGGCTCTAGGCACACAGGCTTCAGTAGTTGTGGCACGTGGGCTCAGTATTTGTGGCTCGCGGGCTCTAGAGCGCAGGCTCAGTAGTTGTGGCTCGCGGGCTTAGGTGCTCCGCGGCATGTGGGATCTTACCGGACCAGGGCTCGAACCGGTGTCCCCTGCCAGGCAGATTCTTAACTACTGTGCCACCAGGGAAGCCCCTGTAAGGTCAGTTTTAAAGGGAGTCTATAAATAGGATATAGCAGTAGTGTGAAAGATTTTGTTGCAGCTGGGTAAGGGCAGAATGGCTTATTTGTTACAAAAAGACCAATAACAATTAAAGGAAACAGTTGTCAGGTTAGAAAACAATTCATCGCAGTGAAATACAGAAATGCAATGAAAGGAGAAATAGTAGAATCTCATGATGGGAGCATGGACTTTATATTTGAAAATATTTTGCTGAGAGCACTCTGTTACCAGATACGGATGAAGTGAGTGACCTCACAGGGCTTTTCTAATTTCTGTGATTCCATAACAGAGCCCTCTGAAGACACCTTGCTTATGACACTTCTGGATTTACATTTTACCACCTAATGAACTGCTGAATGATTTTGGTTGGAACAGTTTCCCTGTTATTGCACGAGTCATCTCATTATTGAATGGAACAACCCCTGTGTGCTCCACAAAGCTCAAAACTGGAACTTGACTGTAATGATTTTCTAAGTTCATTCCATAATCAGTGGTGCTTCATATTCATATCCATAAATATTAAAGTTCTTGGTGATTCCACATGTGACCAATATTATATGCCATTGAAATTATGCAATTTATTTTTGTAATATACAAAAAATGACAAGAATGATATAGAAACCATAGAGTGCAGATTTCCTTTTTATTAGTACTTTCCCTCCCCCCACCTCAATCTCAATACAGCACCCAGTTTAGGACAAAGACAAAACGAAAGTGTATCTTGAATATGCATCACAGGTTCCAAAAATGAAAAGAAATTGGATTTGGATAGCACCTACTCAATAGACAGATATGATACATGGTAAGAAGGTGCACTGTCTGCCCTGTGATAGATTAAACTACTTTGTAGGAAAATTACTGTGAGCCAGTCACCACCACCACCGTGGCTAAATCTTTAATAAAATTCTCTTCCATATTCAGGAGTGAGGTATAAAGTACACAATAAGCAGAGTGAAGTAGAGTGCCATTTATCAAACAGCGTCCAGGTCTGTAATCTTCTGTTTTATCCTTTCTTTGTACTTTATTTGTCTTTATTGTTGCAAGGAGGGATATTTACCCAGAGCAGTGGGAATGAAGCCCTGATAAACTTCCTCTTTTCCCTCTTTCCCTCTCTCTTATTCCTTCTTGTCAGTCTTGTCAGTATAATTTGTTTATTTCCTTCTTGGTGGTCTTTTGCTTGTTTGGCATTCTTTTCTCTCTTCCCTTTTTCTGCCTTTCTCTGCAATGTGCATTCAGGCTATGGGAAAGGACACCAAAACTACAGAGACATGCAATGGAAATGCTAACAGCTACCATGAAGGACCATCCAGGATGTATTCGGTAATGACTTTGAATGACTTTTGGCAAGATACCAGTCTTAGAATGTTGTAGCCTGCCCCTGGGTGGCAGTGCACAGCCAGTCCTGATGCCAACAAAAGAATTTTCAGAGTAAAGATTTTATATGTGTGTGTTTATGTATGATATATATAGGATATATGTGTTCATGTGTGTGTATGTACACATGATATTTATGTGTACGATTTATGTGTGTATGACATATGTGTGTATATACTAAATAGGTATATGTGTCTACATGTGATGTGTATATGTGTGTAGATGATACATATGTGTGTGTATATGTATGTACATTAGTGTATATATATATGCTACGTGTTTATCCATCTTCCCTCAAAGTAACAAATTTAAAAGTGACTTTCTCTTTGAAAGACACAAACTCTCAATCTAATTTATCCCATGTTTCTTAGGTACAGTAATGATAATATTGCTAAAAATAACTTGTGTCTTTTAAAAAATCTTATGCTAATATGGTTCTGGATATCCTAACCATGTGACGATATCTGAATTGTCTTTAAAATCATGCAGCTGTGAGTACAGATGCAGTGGAAGAGTTCAAAGGATAGTGTGAGTGTGGATGGAGGTGCTTTGTGGCCCTTAGTCTGCACAATGCCAGTCTATGTGGTAGTCTTGGGGGTAAATTATTTTTAGTACTATTATAACCTTTTTTATTGTTTGAATAGCAGTTTTATGACAAAACATTTATATTCAGACTGCCTTTGTTCTTGACTGAAAGAAAGCAATCATGGAGAGTGATAAGGCAACAATGGTAATGATAACTGCATTTATAAAGACGTACAGAATTTAAATCAGTGTGCTAAAATAGACTGACAGTACTTCTCTGCCTGAACCTGGAGCAGAGATGGGCATGGCAGAGATGTCTTTGCTATTTAGGGGCAGATGACTGTGTGTGTGTGTGTGTGTGTGTGTGTGTGTGTGTGTGTGTGTGTGTTCCTTTGTCATTGTTTCTTCCTTTTAGTTAAATGTACTTGGTAAATAGATATAGGGGTAGCAATAGCAAACACAGAAATAGTTTGTGTTCAGATTGACTATTATCATAATTTTGTCAGAGCATGATACAATGCAACTGCACTTCTGAATAAACTTTTCAACTCAAGTATTAGTTCTTAGAAAAATTGTGATTATTTGCTTCTATCTAACATTCATCTATTTCTCTGTCTCATGAGAATCTACCTCTCATGAAATATTGATAATTCACTCTGTAAAAGAGAGGAGTATGGGGAGGGACCCCATATCTCAAAACAAAATTCAGCAGCAAGAGGTCATTCTGTCTACTCGATACCAATGTTTTCCATACGTGTTTACAGTTTCTTCAATTTTCCTTGTTCCTAATGTTCCAACCATAAGTAAAAGCTAAGCTTCTTCTGGCCCAGTTACATTCCTTTGTTTTTTATTTTTAAATATTTTGTAGCATTAAAATAATGGATGTAACAATAAAAAGGGTTGACATTGTGCAATTGCCTTGTGCTGTACATAAAACTAAAACTATACAATATGGGATAGAAATAGTATCTTCTCTTCACAGGGTATCCCTAAGGTCTCTTAAAATCAGCCGTACATTGCCGAAGTCTATTATTTTGTCTTCCTTTGCCCCTTCTCTTCTTCAGCAAAGTTAATAACTTCTACATGAAAGGAAAAATCAATTTATTTATGTCCCACCTTGATTCAGAAAGAAATTAACGTGGCTTACAAAGATACATAACATAAATTTAAAACTAAGTGAGGGAAATGAAGCCAAGGAAAAACCAGAGAAGGGAAGGACAGTACATGGAGTGTAACTGTGGCACTGAATGCACACTGTGAAGCCCTATGAACTGGCTAGATATGGGCCGCACATTTAGTCCTCAGCTTTCTAACAACCAACACAAAGATGGAAACAATTAATTCCAAGATGCCCAGAGCCAGAATCAAGAGAATAAACTGAGTCTTTAGGAGATTATTCCAGTTGCATAGTGTACCTGCAACTATTCCAGGTACCCAGGCTCAAGGGGAGTTTATCTCCTGGATCTTCACAGACAGAACATTGTATAATTCAGGGAAATATGTCCCTTAACCATAGCCTATGGTCAACACACACATTAGTGTGATGAAAACTAGTTATATGCTGTGTAGCATTTTGGTAAAGCAAGTCAGTGGAAGCAATTCCAAGGTTGTTTGTTCATTCAGTAGTCATCCTGTGTGTCATTTGGCACTGTAGCAAATGGAAAATGGTTGTGAGCAAGACATATATCCCTTGTCCTCATCAGACTTAGAATCTTTCCCCGACAATTGTCACTGAAAAATTAGTTATATATGTGTGATGAGAAGCCCTGCATGTGGTCAGTAGAAGGCTCAGGTTATGTCTGGTGGTCTAACCTAATCCAGGGATAGATTGTTACAAAGACTAAAGAAATACTGGGACTCCAAAAAATTTGGGCAGCTCTGTAAAAATGACATTTCTATGAATCCAGCTTTTAATTTGTGACAAGTAGTTGTGGGTTCAAGATTGTACTTCCTGATAAGAGTCTGAAAAGTGCTTTTATTCTGTGTTGCCAGTTTAGAGCAAAGCCATGTCTCAGGGATCGTTTGACCTCTGACTAGAAAGACAGTACAAATTGAATTTCATATTTAGCCATATTCTATTTGCTCATAAGGAGGAAAAGAGACAGAAATGTTTATATATGCATTTTGGCTGCTTAATTCTCCATTTTGAGTCCCTTTTCTTTTGCAATATGCGTAGCATTTTCTCCAAGCTTTATTTTTTGAGTATGACTCACCTGCTAACCTGTGTCTTCAGAATTTTTAAACACAGTTTCTATCAACAGTCACTTTTAACAGCATGTTTCATAAAATAAATTGCTTAGAAGGCATAGCTATATACCAGGAAAATGCATGCATCTATTTGGAAAATAGCATTTTATGACATAGAGGAAATAGTTTATTTTTTCATTAATAATATAATTGGACTGTAAATGCTCCTGTTGTGTTCTGTTTAGCTTGTTATTAATAGTATTCAGCATAGTTTCAATTTAAAACTGGGAGATACAACATTTCAGGCAATCTATCTTTTCGATTCTGTGTGTCTCTAAGAATGGCCTTGTTTTTCCAGATCCATAACTAGTTCCCTTCAGATGATTTGTTTGTTCCCCTTTTGGAACTGTTTGTGAAAACAGTGGGGAGGGAGGAGAAAGATGTCTAGTAAAAGGATTATGAATCCAAATTGTGATAAAATGATGGGGGAAAAAAAAATACCTAGCAGATTCTGGCTTCTTGGTAAGGTAGAAAGAATATCTAGACATTGGTAACCATTTTTGGATAATCAGGTACACAACTTATCAGGAAGACAATCGTCATTTAGCATGAGTCCCTTTACCAGCATGGAAGGGATCTGGCAACTTCACCCAGAAAAGCAGCCCCCAAGTCTATTTTGATTAGCAGCCTTCCTTTCCTGCCTTACCTAAACACACAGGCCCTGCAGCCACATTAAGCGTCCCCCTTCTTTTTGCTATTTTCTCCTATCTTCTTTGCTCTAAAGTAATGGAATAAAGAAGTTATGTATTATATATGTGTATATAATATATATTGATTTGAGTTTAGAGAGGTTTAGAGGAGTGATATGTGGGATAACAGCACTTATCTCCTACACACTGCCATATTAGAGGAACCAGGATTTTCTTCTTTAAAGTGGATATGTCTATAAGAAATGGGGATAGGAGATAGGAAACAGTTCCATATCTTTTCTGGATAATCCAGGAATCTCATGACCTTTAGAATATTCCTAGAAAAAGTTCTTCATGCTGCTCTCCATCTCCACCTCACCAAGTCCAACCAACCACAGCTTAAACTGTATGAGAAACACAGGGAATATGTCCGCCTTTCCTCCCTCTCAAAGAAATATAAGCCACAGAAATATTAACATTCTTTTTTCCACCTTACAGACTGATTCTGGGAGAGCCAACTAATTTGGCTCTGCTTGCCCCTTGAAAAAAAAGATACTTTTGCCTTGGGCCATTCTAGTTAATGTTTATTGTTAAATTTATGTCTTTCTTGGGGCTTAAAAACAGTGGAATAAAAGTGCATCCAAGTTTTTTTGAAAGGCATTTAGACTAGAGATGGGCATGAAGAATATTAAGCAAAAATATAAAGCTCACACTGTTGTTTTTCAACATCTATTGGATGTAGCTGCTATCAATTTTCCATGGTCCTTTGGTTTCTTAGCTTTCATAAAACTATTGTGTACAATGGGCAAATGGACTCCACAGCTACCTGAAGCTTATATCAACTCTTAAAAATGAAAAATGGCCCTACTCTATGGCATAATGTAGTTTCTTTGAACATTAGGGATTCTTGTCTAAACATGTACAATTAGTTATACTGCAGAACTAAATAGATTTTCTTCTAGTGGCAGGTTCCTTTCAGGTACATAATGACAGAAAAATAGATTTGTTCCTTCAGATCCTTTTGTTTCCTCTATAGCTCTCTTGGCAAAAGCTCTTTTGCACAATGGAATGCGTTCCTACTAGACTCCATTGAGGAAGACTTAAGTGTTAACCATATTAGGACACTGAGAAATGATAAACTTAAGTTAGGCATAAAAAAAGAAAAATCAAATGAGAAATAAAAAGAAAGGAAAAGGAACTAAGAAAGTAGTAAGGAGAGAAGGAAGAAAAAGAAGAAATTGCTCCCAATCTATTGTATGTCCAAAAAGATAAATTTCTCCAAGGACATAACATTTCAGTTTTTGAGAAGGGAGATGATCTTAGAAATATTGAAAGATTTGTCTTTCAGGTAAGAAATGCTGCCTTACCATGTGGGATTTAGTAATTTTTTATTCAAAATAAGACGTTCACAGAATAAGAAATGATTATGAACAACATTGCTCTAAGGAAGAAAAGCTGTCTATTTTTTTGAGAAGTAGCAGTAGTTGTTACTTTTTAGACATCCTTTTCTTCCTTAAAGAATATAGTTGTGCAGATGTGGTAGATAAGTTGCATGGATAAGTGTTGAGTGCAAGAATTTCTTCTTACCGCTTTTTTTTTTTTTAAAGATGATAGAAGTTTCATTTGGTAGCCAGAAAATGCTACATTGAAAAGTTTAATCCCAATAGTTTTGCAAGATTAATTTGTCCACTGCCTGTAATTCACTGGCAACGCTAATTCTGGGTTGCTGTGTGGTAGGGATTGATAATGACAGTACTCTGCTGTGGCTCTCAAAAAAGTCACACTACTCAGCAAAGATTTTACACAGTAAACTGTTCACCTTTTTCCTAAGTAAGATGTTTAGGGAGAGGTACTAATGGTTATGAGATGATAGGTAAAATTTTGGTAATATACACTCACTGATATTTAACTCAAACAGAATTCTAATCATAGAATCTTAGAACTGGCAATATTCTTAAAGGTCATTGACTCTCACCCCTATATAGTAGGGATGAGCAAATGAGGCTTAAAGTGGAATTTCCAAGACTCCAAGTTATTGGAAGACCAAATAGTAGAAATCATGTCTTAAATATTAAACTTTGCTCCCTTTTCTTTCTGGGTTTTGGGCTCTTTAGTGATATGTTCCCCCTCTCGCCCCACTTATATATTACTTTATTGGGTTTAGATTGAGTAAATACATAAAGGTCATAGTTCCCTTATACACGAAATTATTCTCTGACCACTTCTATGATTAACTTTTTGAGTATTTGTCTAATGTATAATGTTTTCTCAGGAGGCAATTCCTAAAAATGAACTTTTGTTTATTTTTGCATATTTAAGGTTACAGAATTGTAGAGATGAAAATGAATCTCTAATATATCACTCAGTTCAACTCTCTTATTTTATAAATGAGGAATCTGAGGCCCAGAGAGATTTCATCTCTTGAACCAGGTTCACAGCCAGCTAATGACCGAGTGGAGACTAAAATGCCAGGTCTCAGAACTCAGTCCATTGCCCCTTCTGCATTACATTCATTCCACTACTTACATTTTATAAAAAAATAATTATGAAATATTTCAAACATGAAGAAAGATATGAAGAAGAGAGAAAAGAGAATAATATAACTAATACCCATTAATCCTACATTATGGGTCTTTAAAATCATAATGTTTTGCTTTATTTGCTTCAGACTATTTTGTCTCTTCACTTTAAAGAGTAAAGCAGGGCTTCCCTGGTGGCGCAGTGGTTGGGAGTCCGCCTGCTGATGCGGGGGACACGGGTTCGTGCCCCGGTCCGGGAGGATCCCGCATGCCGTGGAGCGGCTGGGCCCGTGAGCCATGGCCGCTGAGCCTGCACGTCTGGAGCCTGTGCTCCGCAACGGGAGAGGCCGCAGCAGTGAGAGGCCCGCGTGCCGCAATTAAAAAAAAAAAAAAAAAAAAAAGAGTAAAGCAGATACTATTTAGTCCTCTGTATATCCCTCCCCCTCTCTCCTCCTTCTAGTTTTCTTTTTACCTGCAATTTTACAACTTTTGTTCAGAAAAATTTCAAACGTGGAAAAGTTGAAAGAATCTTATGGTGATCACCATATAACTGCCATCTAGATGCGACTATTGACATTTTACTATCACTTTATCCGACATATATCCATTTAGCTATTCCTACATTCTTCATTTTTTTTGATCCTTTCAAATGAAGGTACAGACATCAGTACATTTTCCCCTAAACACCTACCATGCATATCATTAACTAGTGTACAATACTTGTTTACATTTTTTCTTTTGGTGTAAAGTTTACATAGAATGAAAAGCGCAATTCTTAAGTGTACTTTCATTGTGTTTTGACAATTGCATCTATCTGTGTAACCAACCATCCCCATGGTTATGCTTTAGAACACTATCATCACCCTGGAAAATTCCCTCATGTCCTTTCTTAGTCAGTCTCTGCCCCAAGCAACTTTGAAAAAGATACCATTCTGATATTTTCCACCACAGATTAGTTTTACCTGTTCTAGAATGGAATATAAATGGAGTCACACAGTATGTCCTGTTTTGTGTAAATCTTTTTACTCAGCATAATGCTTTTGGGATGTATCGATACTGTTGGGTATATCAATAGTAGTCCCTGTTTATTGCCAAGTAGTATTCCATTGTATGGATGAATCTTGGTTTGTTTATACACTCCCCTTTTTACAGAATATAGGCTTTCTATTTTGTGTCTATTATAAATAAAGCTGCTATGGTGTCCACTCCAGCCTTGTTGTACTTACTGTTTCAATGATATATCTTTTGTTATCCATTTAATTTTAAGCTATCAGTGTCTTAATATCTAAAATACATCTCATATAGAAAGCATAGACTTGTGTCTTGCTTTTAAACAAATCCATCCTGACAATCTCTGCTGTCTAATTGGAATTATTAATCTGCTTACCTTTAATATAATTCATCATGTCTTTGGATTTAGGTTGTTAAAAAATTTGTTTTCTGTTTCTCCTCTGATTTTCATTCCTCTGTTCCTCTCTTGCTGTCTTATTTTGGACTCTAGAAATGTTTTTAGAATTCCATTTATATATGTGTGTATATACGCACACACACATATATTTTTAATGGTACTATAGGGATTACAATATACATCATTAATTTTTCACAGTTTAATTAGGGTTAATACTGTATTACTTTAAGTAAAATGTAGAAATTTTGCAACTGTGTAAACTCATTTACTACTTTCCATTTTATATGTATACGTAAAATGTGTGTAATTGTTTTGCCTTAAACTATTCAATTTCTAAAGCAGGAAAAATTTGATGCAAATCATTTTTGAAAACTCAATTTTGTTTAAAGAAAGTGGAGACTAAGAAGACATGGGCGAAATGATATAAATAAAATAAAAATTAAAACTATGAAGTAGCATAAAATTTTTAAACCTATAATAATAAAAAGATAAGAAAATATTTAGTCAAAAATTGTGGAAAAATTATGAATGAAATCAGAGACAAAAACATTTTTAAGTTTATAAGCTTAATCCTAATATGTTTTAAAAATGCAAAAGATACATGACAGAATCTTTTTTGACTAACTGATTTGTTGAAAAGATAATCAGATAGCAAAAGAATGTTTTCAGAATCTGCATCAAGCTTCTTGTTTTCTAGCAAGGACTGAAACCAGGAGGAAAATCAAGCTAGCTATGCAGTTATTTGGCCAATGGTTTTGTAGCTTTGTAGTCAGACAGGAGCACAGAAAGGTCTTTGTCCTTTGGGAACTCTGAGACTGATGATGGCTATTCTATGACCAGCTCAGTTAGTAAAACTAAAATTAACTGGGCAGTAGTACTTTAGTTATGTTGGTAGGGAAACAGCAGTGGGTTCAGCCACTTTATTCAACTCTTCTTGTGAAGTCAGAAGTTGACTGGCCTTGTGTGGAAAAATCAATAAGGCATTTATAAACCTTCATGAAAGAAAAGATTTTTGAAAGGGGAATATGTTGGTTACATGGAGAGATGACCCTGTGTGAAGGTGGGAAGGGTTGGAGTAAGCGGATTAAGCAGCAGTGACTACAGGGAACACACGCCAGTATTTTTGATTTATGTTAGCGTTCATGTAGTGAGCACTATCTTGAGAATAGCAGTGCTTTAAAAACCCTATTGACGAAGCCCTGCACACACATGGTGGCGTTGGGAAGTTGCTGGATTGTACTGTGCTGAAGGATTCTGTTTGGGGGTAGCTGGTGATCCTTTTTTCTTAAGGTATGCCTGGTCTAGTCTTTATAGTTTGGGTGGATTGTATTTTGGTTCAAACTTTCTGCTCACACATAAGGTGATCAGTGACTTTTTCTGTTTAAAATTACTGCTCAGCCAAATTCATTGATGTCTAAGTTCTAGATTTTGAGTGTTTAGCCCTCTTCCTCTCTCCTTCCTCACTGCTCTCACTTCCACATGATTATTTAGGGTGAGTATATTTGTCATGGACATATTAGGTTATCAAAAATATGACAAGCCTCATTTTAACTTTGTTTAAAATTTGGTTAATATTTTAACTAATCTGCATTTGTACAACACTTTTATACCCTGAAAATTTGATTTTCTTAATCCCAATGAAATAAATTATTATTGGCTTCAGAAATATGATACAGTATAAAGGAACATAGGTGTACAGCTGTTTCATGAACGCATGCCGTTCTACTGAAGAATGTTTAGAATTATAGGAATTGAGTATATTTTCTCAAAGTACAAACATGTTGGTATGAGACACTGTGCAAGTGGATGGGCCTTTAGGCTAAATCTGCCCCTCAAAGCTTTCTTGTTGTATCTTAAATGATTTTCACTGCCAAAGCTGCTTTTTAATTTGTAAATGTGAAATGGGCTGGATCAAAGTCTTAGAAGATTCAAGGAATCTAATCCAATTTGATGTAGAACAAAACACAACTTAAAATCTAAATAATTCCCAAACTTAAGAAGCTGCTTTCTGATGTACTTTCTTTTCTAATCATCACAAAGTGAGACTCCTGCTGTAATTCTCTGTTCCCAAGATAGGCATCTCTTCTATGCATCTCTTTGGCAACCTTAAAAAAATTACCCTTACACTGGTTCATTTGATTTAGTGGTCTGGAAATTTGAAAATGAGGTTGTCTGTTAAAAGTGATCCCATGCAGTGTCTTTGGCAGCATGGGGTGTTCTGGAGCAGGGAGCAACAATGGCAGGAAGCCCCCTCAAAGAGCAGTGGTGCTGACATGATTGGGCAGAGCAGCAAAGGCTGATTTCCTTTCACTGAAGCTCTCCTGCCCCAGGCGTCTCCCTCTGACTGTCACCCCATTAATGCACAGCAATTGCTAGGCAGTCTTCAAGTCATCACCTTCTGAAAAACAACAGATGGGTTAACTGGATTGAGGTCACTCAGTGAGTCAGGAGCAGAGCTGGGGTTAAGTCCTCAGTCTCTTCATACCCAACCTGGTACACTACCAAATATATAGGCTGTGGCTCCATCAGCATTTCTAATGTTTGGGGAACAAGCTCATTAAAACAGCTCTAAACTGATTAAATAAGGTTTATAACCTGTTTCTTTCCCTTTCCTCCTTCCTTTCCTTCTTTCCTCCCTCCTTCCCTTTCTCCTTTCCTCTCTCCCTTTTTAAATTTCTTTTTAAAAAGAGCCTGAATTTATCATGTACCACTTACTGTTCAAATGTGCAAGGATCCGCCTTAATTATACTGCGTACCTCTCTGTGTAGCCTCCTTATTATGATAATCTTCCCACATCTCATCACATTTTATGTAAAATCTGAAATTAAAATGTTACAAGGTTTACCCTGAGTTTTAGGCAAGGAGAAAAAAATTTTTTTTCTTAAATGACTATTCTGATTCCATATGAGTTGCCACATATAAATGGCAGCTACTTGTTGATTATTTGTGGGGGAGAAGGGAAATCACATTTAATTGATATTTGCACACAAGAAACGAAGTTACCGTATGTGACAAGTTCAAGCTATAGAATTTACAACCAAGGTTTTACCCAAAGGCTCTTGAAAGATAGCAGAGTTAGCCACAGCATTTAAATACCTCCTTCTGACCAATTGCCAAAATGAATCAAGGGCATGGGGGGGCGGGGTCAGAGAGAGAGAGAGAGAGAGAGAAAGACATTAAAAAAATGGAATTAATTTTATAAACAATTTGGAAAGATGGATAATGGACTTGATTGTGAATGACAGCCTTTCAAAACAGCGGTTTTAGTCTTTTTTTAAAAAAATTGTTTGTTTCTGGATCTGGACTTGATAACGTTTAGCAATGTTACAAGCATTCTCCCCAGAAACATGCATATGTGCTCATTATATACAATTTTTAATACAATTTTAGGTAGTTCTTGAACTCCCTTAAAGCTCATTCAAAACCATAGGTTAAGAACTCTTATACTTAATAAGAATACTTAGAAAAAAATCTAGAATAAAAATTTAAAAATGAAATATTTTTAAATAATATTGAACTTAAAACAAGGATTTTTAGCTAGACCATAGACCTCTGACTCACTTTCTCATATATCACCTTACTAGTCATTAAAGCTACCAACTCTCACTTTTGAATCCCCAATCCTCTTATGCTGTTGCTTTGTACAACAGTGCTCTTAATTAATTAGTATCATCATAGAATTAAGCAGTGAAAGGAATTGTGAGAAATCATTTTGAGTTTATAATGTAACCCTTGGCCGTTAGATTAGGACAAATTTAAATCATTCTAAAAAATGAAATTACTATTAAAAATTTCCAAAGAAAATTCTACACCTATACTCAATAATGTCAATAGTTGGGCTTCCCTGGTGGCACAGTGGTTGAGAGTCCGCCTGCCGATGCAGGGGACACGGGTTCGTGCCCCGGTCCGGGAAGATCCCACATGCCGCGGAGCAGCTGGGTCCGTGAGCCAAGGCCGCTGAGCCTGTGCGTCTGGAGCCTGTGCTCCGCAACGGGAGAGGCCACAACAGTGAGAGGCCCACATACCGCAAAAAAAAAAAAAAAAAAAGTCAATACTTAATACTTTCCTGTAAGATAAAGAAATTTTTCTTTATATCTGACCTAAATTCTTCATACTTCAGATTAAATAGTTATTTTCTTATCATCACTGGGAACTGAACACAGGTGGTCAACAACTTCTGTGTAATACTGCTCAGAGAGGCACCTTATTTTTTTAATCAGCTAAAATATGTAGATAATAGGTTGTTTTGATTGTATATTTAGTCTTGATCAGTTCCTGAAAGATTTTGCTGTGATTTAAACTCTTTGAATTTCAGCTTATGAACCAGAGTTTCTTTGGAACAAGCAAAACATGTTAAAATAGCAATTACTCTCGTAATTGCAAATAGCTGAAAGCTCCTGGATTTTTGATGCTTTTATTCTAGGTTTGATTTTCAATGTTTTTGATTGCTTCCCTCAAATTTCTTTGCATTTTCTTGTAGTTTTGTTTTTTTAAACCATGTTGATAGTTTTAAGCTCATCAGGAAAAAAAATGGAAAAGTCAGTTGGCGGATGAAATAGGAAGGAAGCAAAAGAGATTTTCCAATCTCTTAAGATGCCGTATCCTTTTGAAAGAACTCCGTTCAGATAAGAGTATTTTCCTGATCACTTTATATTTATTTTCAATTAATATGTTAATTAAACTTGCTTGTGGATTCTTCCAGACTCAACCTCAGTTATAGTTAAAGGAGCTGAGCTTTCACCAATGAAAGGAATCAATTTGGTTTTTGCTCCCCACCCTACCTCTTTCCTCTCTAAAAATGGCTGAAAGAAGTTTTTCATATTTGATATTCTTGTTACTAAGCCACTGATCCTATCAAGTGTTCAAATACAAAATATTCCTCAGTGGAAACTGTGTTCTCAGTGTGTCCGAAGGTTATTCAGGGTGGCATATGCTCTGTTCAAAGGGTTTCTCTCCATCCTTTTCTGTTTCCTAATCATGACCTTATATATTTGAATTCATGTCCTTAAGTACAACTCCTTTTCCTTGAGACAGTGTGGTTGTTTTTTTGTTTGTTTGTTTTGTTTTGTTTTTTTGCGTTACGCGGGCCTCTCACTGTTGTGGCCTCTCCCGTTGCGGAGCACAGGCTCCGGACGCGCAGGCTCAGCGGCCATGGCTCACGGGCCCAGCCGCTCCGCGGCATGCGGGATCCTCCCGGACCGGGGCACGAACCCGCGTCCCCTGCATCGGCAGGCGGACTCTCAACCACTGCGCCTCCAGGGAAGCCCGACAGTGTGTTTTTAATTCAAGAAGATTTTAAAATTGCTTTAGCAAGATCTTAATTAAAAAGGGAATTCTCTAAATCATTTCTGTGCATTTCTCTTCTCATAATTTATTTTAACATTTCTTTTTTGTTGTTGTTTGTTTTTTTTATTTTAACACTTCATAGGCAGTGATGACACAAGACCACAGTCTCACAAACACACATGATACACATAATGCAACAGTATTAGAAATCAATAGTGTGTGTTTTATTGTATACTCTGCCTGAAATATACAATAGGGTGACTTACATAAATCATTTATTCCCAGTCATGATTGATGACCTCATAACTCACGAGTGATGGGGCAAAGCAGAGCCCCAAATGAGTTATGAAATGCCATCAATAACAAGTGGAAACAAATGATTTATCCAGTGTCATAGCCCATTGTATGTTCAGTTTATGCAACAGCATTTAATGATAGAAACACCCAAAATGGGTGCATCTTGTATTTTATCTGTCATGTATGCATATACCCTTCCTATACTATTTTACACTAGGTTAGTGCTTATTGGCCATTAAGAAAATGATCAAGGTTGAAATTGGAATGTGGATTGATAGAGAAGATATGATATTTATATATATAAATCTTTTTGGAATCTCTTTCCTCTTGACTAGGTTTTCCCCCTTATTTTCTTTTTAAAAATATATATCCCTTTTCTAGCAAGGAAAACATTGAAAACAATCTGCAGCTATGAGTTCAACTTATTTCTTTTTCAGTTGACATTCTCGGAGAGAAAAAAAGTTAGCATGATTTTTAAAAGTTAAAGGATGTTATATGATTTTAACACTAATTTTTTTCCCATGTGATTTTTTTCTGAGTATACAGTTTAGAAGTTTCATATTCCCATATTCAAATGTAGTAAGAATCTGTCTGTTAAACTATTTTTATTTTGTAAACTTATCCTACGCATCCTATGTATATTTGGAAATCCTGCATGTTTCATATAGAAATCTATTGCAACGTTAAAGAGCATTTATATTTTCATTGCAAATTTAGAGATTTGTTTCACTGAGGTTAGAGATATTAGTGGTTGCCAGAAGACTATATTTAAGGCTAATTTTATGAGGTTCCCATTCCAGACTCAAAAATGACATTAACTTTTAGGAAAAAGTGACATTTAAAGAGAGTGTTAGGTTTGTTCTTTTGAACTGAATTAAAAATCTGTGTCTTATGGCACTCTCCTTCAATACTTATTATTCTGATTCACTAAGAACTCCCAAATCTTGTTAGATAGCAGATTATCAAGTGAATTGAATGAACCATAATATGGGTAGTGTGCTGTGCTGTTTACTGTGCAAAGTTCAGCAAATCTAGCTTCTACTTGAAATGAACAATTAGACAAAAGGTAAAGAGGCAATTAGGCATAAAGATATCTTCGTGGGTCGTAGCAGTTACAGAAAATGCATACAGTTTGAGGCCATTTTATGAAAGCAAATGTGTGTCAACTCTATAACTCCCTTTCGATTCCTTTGGAATATATATCTAAAATATAATATTACAAATCTGCCTACTTTTTCAAATATCCACTGTCATCATTTAGTCTAAGCAAATATCTTTTCTCCCCTGAACCATCTACAATGGACACTTCCAAATTTGATTCTGCATTTCTTCTTGTCTCCTATCAACATATTTTGCATATATGTAGTAGCCCTGAGTGAGCTTCTGAAAAGTGAGCATTCCCTGCTATAGCTCTTCAGTGTCTATGAAGTACATTTAGAATAAATCTAAAGCCCTCTATCTGGATTTCTAGCTAGTTCCTGTATAACCTGGTCCCTGTATAACTCTCCAGCCTCATCCTGATCCACTTTCCCTTTCACTTTAGTCACATATCCTTTTTTTCATTTCCACAAAGGGTCTGGCTGTGCTTCTGCTTTGGGGTCTTTTCCTGTTCTATTTCTTCTGATTGGAATTTGTCCCTCTGCCTAGCTATTGCCTGTTCATTATTCAGGTGTCTCCTAAAATGTCTTTCTCAGAGAAGTCTTCCCTGAATCTTCATCTAAATTAGGCCCCCATTATAGTCTCTCATTCTGCTTTTCCTTCACAATGACTATCACAATTTTAATTATATATTTATCTCTGTGATTATTTGTTCAATACATGTCCCCCTATGTAAGCTTTCAGCTCTATAAAGGAGGGCATGTATGTCTTATTCATTGCTTCTTCACAGTGTCTAGCACAGTGCCTGGCACCTAATAAACCCTTAATAAACATTTTTTAAAAGAAGTTAAGGTTGAAACTGACACAGTAGAAAAAGTTACTAACTTCTTTTGAGTAATTTCTCATTCATTGATCACCTACCACATGAAGTCTGTAAAACCTAGTAGTGTAGAGATTTACTAAAGGATTTTTACCCTTGGAAAACGGATACAACATATGACCACCCAAAACCAGTTCAAGTATTTATTGAATATATATGAGTAGAGGAGAGGCAGAGCTAATCCTGGAAGCTTACTTGATATTGGTGAGTTTGAGCCTTAATTTAAAAATGTGAGGAAAAGAGTAGTGAGAGGGAACAGAATGAACATTGTTATTTCCTGTGTTGGACCATGCATACAATTATGAAGGCACAAATTATGAGAAAGTTTATACTTTGCTATGGACTGAATTGTGTGTTTTTAAAATTCATATGTTGGAGTCTTAAGCCCCAATGTGGTGATATTTGGAGATGGGGGCCTTTGAGAGATGATTAGGTTTAGACGAAGTCATCGGAGTGGTGTCCTCATGATGGGATTGCTATTAAAAGAAGGGACTACAGAGAGCTTGCTCTCTCTCTCTCTCCACACTCATACAGCGAGAAAGGGCCATGTGAACACACACCAAGAAAGTAGCTGTCTACAAGTCAGGAAGAGAACACTCATTAGAGCGCAACCATGCTGGCACCCTGATCTCACACTTCCAGCCTTTAGAACTGTGAGAAAATACATTTCTGTTGCTTAAGGAATACCCAGTCTAGGTATTTTGTTATGAAGCTAAACTGGCTAAGACACATGTCTTACCTGAGGATCTGCTTTTCTGGAACATTTATTGAACTGAAAAATCTAAAACTAAAATGCAGCTGAGAGGCTATAAAAATGAGAGTGATTACTTATCAGCAGTGTACCTTAGTAGAACTCTTCAATGGCATGAGCATAAGACGATGGTATAGATACCTCCTAGAGATTTTACTTGCTATATACTGAAAGTGGTTGATACTAATAATTATGATGCAATCTTAGACTCTATCAATAGGAGTATACTACTTGAAATCAAGGAGATAAAATGCCTTTATTTGAACCAGGTAGCCTTCAACTAGAGTTATGACTTTGTTCAGGGAAATATATTAATAATCCAGAGCATTGATTTGTATCAGAATTTAGTGGGAGAAAATTAAAAATTTTAATTGCCAAGTCTACCCCAGAATTATTGGATCATGATATATGTGGGTGGGACCTAGAATTTGTGTCTAAGAAAACAAACTCTGAGACTTAGAGAAACATTGAACCATAGCGTATTCAAGAACACTTGGGATGGTAAGAAAGCACAAAATTCTATCTTAGCAGTAAGGTTTAAAGGTTTTGGAGATGTTTAGTCTGGAAAGGATAAAACATTATAGTTGTTCAATATTTGAAATCTCCAAGGATAGAAGAATAATATGACTTGATGTCTGTCATTCAGAGGGCAAAACTTGGATCAATGTGTAGAAAATTCAGGTAGTGTGATTTAGCCTCAACATGAAGCTTTAGTGATTTCTAGTGTTGTTCAAAGGATGAGTTACATTGGTAATTGCTGAGATCTCTCTTACTGGAGATATTTAAGTAAAAGCTGGGTAACCTCTAAGGGAAGGGCATGTGTAAAACTTCCCAATACATTCTTCCTTCCCAAAGGTAGAAGTAGTAGAGTAGATATCAGAGTTTGCAGTCATGTGAATGACAGAATATATTTTTAAAAAACATCTCCTCTGTATCTAGCATATATGACATAATTAAATACATGCATGTTCTACCTCTCTTGGTCCTAAAAATTTCTACAATTTATTACTCCTTTGTTTCAAGTGTTTGAAGGTCTCTGATCAAATGAAGATGTCTTGTGGGAAGGTAACAGTGTAAGCGATTTTTATTTGCCATCTTCAGTGGAGATTGCTGAGGGAATATTATACAGAAAAATTAATTTGTGAAGGTAGTGAATGGAAATGGATGAATAAAGAACATGAGCTCTGTCCAACCAGTGAAGGTCTGCGAAAATGGGGTTCCAACTTTCTAGAGGGTGGGGAGTTGGATTAGGGCACTGAACACCTCAGAGAAGTATCTTGTGGGAAAGGGATAAAAAAAACACTCAAAGCTAAATTCCTAGGCCTCATTATCTTGCTTAGAGCAATTTCTGATCCTTGCTTTATTTATACTCAGTTATTAGAGAACCCTTTTTCTTTTGCATGTCTCTTGCCCAAACCTCTGATTGGAATTTTTCTAATTCTGTTACATTTCATAATACAATCCTGTTGGTGATGGAATTAGGTGATTCCCTTTTAGATTAGATCGGGAATTACTGGTGTCCCCACCTGCAACAGGATGTTTGTGGAACAGCATCCAAATCTGGGTTTCCCAGGTACCACCCATTGAGCCTGTCATATATTATAGGAGTTTGAGATTGGGTAGCTGTCCCTGGGATGCAGCAATTTGTGGTAACTGTCTCTTTCTTGTGGTTGGGCAACTTTTCATGATGACAGCATGTCAGAGAAAAGAGTATTCTTTCTTTCCAGGTGCAGAGAGACACCTGAATCCCAAGCCTATGTACAAAGTTGCTAGTCAAAGCAAAGAACTGCCATTCTTTGTTTTCATCTCTATACTGGCCATCCGGGCTGCCCAGGTGTAATCTTTGTCCTTTAAAGTCATACCTTAGCTTTAATTTTGCTCTGATTTCACCCAAATACGGATGTTTGGAGGATGAGAGGAAAAAGAAAAAGAAAATACAATTAAATGCTCCATGTTATCTTGTATGTGGCTCTGGGGACTTCTTTTTGTACATTAAAATGAAGTAGTGATTTATTTATTTATGATTGATTTCTTGCCTGATTCTAACTTGTAATTAAGATAAATTACAAAAATAATACAACAAAAACTAAAAATTGGAACCAGGTGAAATATAAATCATATGGAATAATGATTCAAAATCCTGGTCATAAACCAGAATCATCTTTTGTTTTCTTTTTATTAAAGAAAGGTATGGCTAAACCCTACCCCAGATCTTTTACTAGAATCTTTGGAATCTGAGCCAGGGTCATGTGTAGTTTTAGAAAGTAGATTTGATGCATAGCCAGAATTGAGAACAGATTTCTTAGGTCAGGTATTCACCTAGGTGGTTCTATCTCAGGGTCTCTCATGCAGCCGGGAAATCAGCAGTCTGCTTCCATGATGGCTCACTCACATGGCTGTTGGCAGGAGGCCTTGGTTCCTTGTCACTTGAGCCTCACCATAGGCTGTTTGAGTTTTCTTGTAACATGGAGGCTGGCTCCCTCAGAACACATGATACAAGAGAAGGAAGAAGGCAGGAGCCACAATGTCTTTTGTAACCTAGTCTTGGAAGTGACGTTCTACTGGTCAAACAGACTAACCCTGATACAATATGGGAGGATGCTGTACAAGGCTGTGAATATAAGGAGGCAGAGGTAATTGGGGACCGCCTTGAAGGGTGGTTACCACACCTACCATGACTCAGCTGTCACTCCATGAATCAGGGAACAATTATTGGGATTTTGCCAGCTGTCAAGAATGTCTATTCCTACTGTCTACTCAGGAACTGGAAAATAACTACAGAGTGAGTTTGCAGACATACTGAACTGAATGACAGGTGGACTTGAGCGAAAACTTCATTTATCACATGACTACCATGAGCCTCTACTCTGATTAGTGGATCACAGTGAGTCCCCCAAGAATTAATTTTAGCTCAGAGCCCATGTTGAAAATCTTCAAAAGGTCTGAGTATTTCTCTTTGCTCAATGTATGGTCACTGTAGTAAATGGCTGCTGTTACTTTGGGGAAAACTGGGAGGTGATACATTGTAGGTTCTTCCACATCAGTACCTGGCCTTCTAAGTGAGAGTTTGTGGTTTTCTATTAGGGTGACTCAAGTCAGGCCTTTGTTCACCATACCTAGAGGTTTTCATTTTACAGATCAAGTAACTGTTCATTTATTTTAGTTATAAGGACCCTGTGGTTAATTAGTTATTGTCAAAGTTCATTCTGATGGTCCCTCTAGCTCTCCTACCTATTATGGTAACTGTATTCTCCTTGCCTCTTGTAGTTAATTCTCTGCCACCCTCGGATCTTATTATATCCACTGAAACTAAAGGACTCAATGGCAACATGTTCCACCTCCTCTCTGCCTTCAGAGGACAGTTATGACAGTTTTTTCTGAGGATATTGGTGTTTCTTTGACAATTCATTTGTAAATATCTTTGTGAAGGTAGTGTGCTTTGGCCTGTGAGAAACTGGAAGTAGTCACATGTGATACATTCCTTCCAACTTAAAAAATAAAATTCTTGCATTCCCCCTTCCATCTACCAAGACTTTTCCAGCATCTCCATCAAATTATTTTAGGTCACGAATGAGTTTAGATTTCAGATAAGTAACTGATGGCAGTTTGGCATTTGACTTAGGTCTGGAAGAAAATAGGGTGTGGCATGGGCAATACTGCCATCCCTTTACAAGTTAGCAGGCTCAAGTGAGGTCAGTACCAGTTCTTCATGCAAGGTGGAACCCTATTGACTCAATAGGTTAGTAGGATTTGGGGATTGCTGTGTAATCAATGGTACTCGAAAGATCCTAATTGTCACCTTTCTCAATTGTTACCAAATTCTCAAGGTTCCACTCTTTCCTAAGCAAGTTTCTGATTGTCACATAAGAAATATAAGACTTTGTTGTAATTTAGCAACTAAAGAATCTTCTTTTGATTTTTAGCTAGTCAATCCTGTGACAGTAGAAATAAGAGATTTTTTTAAGGTAGACAGGGAACTCCCTGTTTTCTGCTTATGGCTTAAACAAAGACTTTATGTTAGAGTCTGCTATTTTTCTTGTTATAAGTCTTCCATGCAGTTATAAGCAACTGATCTACCTGACCATCCTTGCATTCTTATGCTCATCATACTCTGTTTCAGAAACTGCTACTTATTTTATTACAGTTGTACCTTTGATAGGTACTTCACTCCAAGTGATCATAGGTGGTAACTGAAGTATCTGTTTTACTACTGGATACCATGATTTACTAATATTCAATCCTTTTTTGGCAGGCAGGTTCTTACTTCTTTTAAGCAACTCAGATGTTTATCTTTGAGTGTTTTATCTACAATTACTTCTGATAGCTATCTGTATTAGTCAAGGATCAGTTGCTCATATCAGAAACCACTTTAGCTACTTTAAGCAAAAAGAAATTAAATATAAGGTATTAGGTGCTTAAAAATGTTGGAATTCTGGGAGGATTTAAACTAGGCCGGGCCTCTAGGGAGACTCCCAGAATGATGTTGCAGAACAGTTCTGCCAAAGAAATTGCAAACTCAGCTAACTCAGCCTTTCCTCAGGAGGTTGGGAAATCAAGTATTTATCACCAGAACTGTAAACTCCAGAGCCACATTACAGCTACTAGATCTGACCCAGAAAAATTTGTTGCCTTGTGCATTAAGCCTATGTTCCACTTAAATAAGTACTGAATTCAAGTGTCATACATCTAATTGGTAAAACCTAAACTGCATCTGGAATTCTAGATTTGAGGGAATGCAGAAAATGAGAGCTCTCTAGCCTTTATAATACAAAATTGATTTAAAGTATTTATCATAGTTCTTGGAAATTCATGGTAAAATATCGAAGAATGTTAGTTATTTTTTTATTACCGAGAAAGTATATCATATGTTATCTGAGTGCACTGTACTGTTTAGGGTAGACTTTCATTTTGTGTTCTCCTTATTCATGGTCCTCTTGGCAGAGAATGATTGTTATGCACATGGACTTTATTACCAATTGCCCTGTTAGTAGGTGTCTTGAGATTTTTGCACATAGTGTACTCACCATACTGAAACTCTCATGTAGCTTCCAATGGTGAATAGTTGAACAAGAATTTGAGTGCTTATTTCATGGGTTCTTATAACAAATTGAACAATTCTTGTGCCTCATCCATTTGTTAAACCTATATTAGTATTCTGAAGATAATTTGAAGACTGGAAAAATATAGTGAATAAGAAAAATGCATTGTGCTTTGAAGTCTCCAGAAGAGGATGCTTATAATATATTCAGAGTATCCTTAGTTTGATATTTGTCTCTGGTCAGTCACAACTTTGTAATTCTTGCTTGGTCTCATAAAGATTGCCTTGTTTATTATTAACATATATGAAAGAATAAACAGTGACAGGATTCAGAGATACTTAGGTAAGTAATAATGAAAGTTCATATATTGATTGTAAACGCTAAATCCAAACCATAATTCTTATATAGTGGACTACATATTGACAAAGCTGTACAGATGTGAAAGACAAAGTAGTTCTAAAAATGTTGACATTTCATAGAAAGTTAGGGCTGGAAGGGATCTTAAAGATCATCTAGTTTAACCTTCTCATTTTATACCTGGGGAGACTGAGAAACAGAGCTGTAGATAATAGTACAGAGTCATAAAGTTGGTTAATTTTCAGGCCCCAAATACAAATCAGTCTGCTTTGAAGTTCAGTCCAGTCCAGGGCTCTAGCTACTATAAAATACCTTTTCCTTTTAATATTCTTAGTATTCATTACCTAGCTACTCTTGATCCGTGTTTCTTTCAAAGTACAAAGGAAATCAAAATGTTTAAATTAGTTTCAGTGTTAAAATCCATTCATGTAGTAAAACATTTCTGATCTTTTTTTCTGCTTTTTAAATGAAGATTTTGAAGACGGCTTGCAAATGTTGTTTGCAGAACAGTTTGCTCTCCAATAGTGATATATCATCACTTTCTTTTCTAGAGAAGTTTTCTTTATTGCCCAACAACTGGTTTTCATATTCAGTGGAGTGGAGCAGCGGTGGCATCCGGTGATTAATTAGTTCAAAAAGTGTTAGTTCCCCAAGGGTAGCCTGTTAGATACTTTCCAGGTCATTTTAAAAAGAAATCTATTGCTCAAGTTTACAGGTGGTGGCACACTGAATTTAGATTCGCTATAAGGCACACAATGAATTTGCCACTTCTGCAAGTCTCATTGCTAACCCTCTGTTACAGTAATCCTGAGCAACAATCCAAGTTTACGTTTGACAACAGAGATATGAGCACTTGCCTCTTTGATTCTATATTACATTAAATATTCTTGGCACTTTCTTTTTAGATTCTTGTTATAGCCTGCACCATTTGGTCTTAAAATGGTTTAGCTTAACATCCCTGGGGAATTAATTTCTTCTGAATCCTGAATAATTTTGTTAAATTAATTGGGTGAAATCTGTAAATGGTTGGCATTAGTCCTGTGTAGGACTGTGGACATCAGTAGATCAAGTCACCTTTCAATTTAATCCCTGAAGTTGTTCTCAACAGTGTTGGTATTGGATTATATAATAAAGTGTACATTGTCCTTTAAAATATTATTATGCTGTTTTTTATCTTTGAAAGTTACTACTTGATCTTGGTACTGAAATGGTAGCTTAAACACATCCAGTGAAGCTAAGAGATTCTTGGCAGAAACGCTGATAGGGAACGTTTTATGTGAATGTAGTCAGAGCCTAGGTGAAGGTATTATCTGATACAATTCATAACATATTTGGCCTTTTCTAGGTTTTAGAGCCATTAAAACCTGAGGGCAAAATTTTGCTTGCCTCGATATAGGAGGAGCAAATCTTGGGCCTCATTTTTTTTTTTTTTAATTTTTTTAAACATCTTTATTTGGGTATAATTGCTTTACAATGGTGTGTTAGTTTCTGCTTTATAACAAAGTGAATCAGTTATACATATACATATGTTCCCATATGTCTTCCCTCTTGCGTGTCCCTCCCTCCCACCCTTCCAGGCTGTCACAAAGCACCGAGCCAATATCCCTGTGCCATGCGGCTGCTTCCCACTAGCTATCTACCTTACTACGTTTGTTAGTGTGTATATGTCCATGACTCTCTCTCGCCCTGTCACAGCTCACCCTTCCCCCTCCCCATATCCTCAAGTCCATTCTCCAGTAGGTCTGCGTCTTTATTCCTGTCTTACCCCTAGGTTCTTCATGACTTTTTTTTTTCTTAAATTCCATATATATGTGTTAGCATACGGTATTTGTCTTTTTCTTTCTGACTTACTTCACTCTGTATGACAGACTCTAGGTCTATCCACCTCATTACAAAGAGCTCAATTTTGTTTCTTTTTATGGCTGAGTAATATTCCATTGTATATATGTGCCACATCTTCTTTATCCATTCATCCGATGATGGGCACTTAGGTTGTTTCCATCTCCGGGCTATTGTAAAAGGAGCTGCAATGAACATTTCGGCACATGACTCTTTTTGAATTTTGGTTTTCTCAGGGTATATGCCCAGTAGTGGGATTGCTGGGTAATATGGTAGTTCTATTTGTAGTTTTTTAAGGAACCTCCATACTGTTCTCCATAGTGGCTGAACCAATTCACATTCCCACCAGCAGTGCAAGAGTGTTCCCTTTTCTCCACACCCTCTCCAGCATTCATTGTTTCTAGATTTTTTGATGATGGCCATTCTGACTGGTGTGAGATGATATCTCATTGTAGTTTTGATTTGCATTTCTCTAATGATTAATGATGTTGAGCATTCTTTCATGTGTTTGTTGGCAGTCTCTATATCTTCTTTGGAGAAATGTCTGTTTAGGTCTTCTGCCCATTTTTGGATTGGGTTGTTTGTTTTTTTGTTATTGAGCTGCATGAGCTGCTTGTAAATTTTGGAGATTAATCCTTTGTCAGTTGCTTCATTTGCAAATATTTTCTCCCATTCTGAGGGTTGTATTTTGGTCTTGTTTATGGTTTCCTTTGCTGTGCAAAATCTTTGAAGATTCATTAGGTCCCATTTGTTTATTTTTGTTTTTATTTCCATTACTCTAGGAGGTGGGTCAGAAAGGATCTTGCTGTGATTTATGTCATAGAGTGTTTTGCCTATGTTTTCCTCTAAGAGTTTGATAGTTTCTGGCCTTACATTTAGGTCTTTAATCCATTTTGAGCTTATTTTTGTGTATGGTGTTAGAGAGTGATCTAATCTCATACTTTTACATGTACCTGTCCAGTTTTCCCAGCACCACTTATTGAAGAGGCTGTCCTTTCTCCACTGTACATTCCTGCCACCTTTATCAAAGATAAGGTGTCCATATGTGCGTGGGTTTATCTCTGGGCTTTCTATCCTGTTCCATTGATCTATCTTTCTGTTTTTGTGCCAATACCATATTGTCTTGATTACTGTAGCTTTGTAGTATAGTCTGAAGTCAGGGAGCCTGATTCCTCCAGCTCCTTTTTTCGTTCTCAAGATTGCTTTGGCTATTCGGGGTCTTTTGTGTTTCCATACAAATTGCGAAAATTTTTGTTCTAGTTCTGTGAAAAATGCCAGTGGTAGTTTGATAGGGATTGCATTGAATCTGTAGATTGCTTTGGGTAGTATAGTCATTTTCACAATGTTGATTCTTCCAATCCAAGAACATGGTATATCTCTCCATCTATTTGTATCGTCTTTAATTTCTTTCATCAGTGTCTTATAATTTTCTGCATACAGGTCTTTTGTCTCCTTAGGTAGGTTTATTCCTAGATATTTTATTCTTTTTGTTGCAATGGTAAATGGGAGTGTTTTCTTGATTTCACTTTCATATTTTTCATCATTAGTATATAGGAATACCAGAGATTTCTGTACATTAATTTTGTATCCTGCTACTTTACCAAATTCATTGATTAGCTCTAGTAGTTTTCTGGTAGCATCTTTAGGATTCTCTATGTATAGGATCATGTCATCTGCAAATAGTGACAGCTTTACTTCTTCTTTTCCGATTTGGATTCCTTTTATTTCCTTCTCTTCTCTGATTGCTGTGGCTAAAACTTCCAAAACTATGTTGAATAAGAGTGGTGAGAGTGGGCAACCTTGTCTTGTTCCTGATCTTAGTGGAAATGCTTTCAGTTTTTCACCATTGAGGATGATGTTTGCTGTGGGCTTGTCTTACATAGCCTTTATTATGTTGAGGAAAGTTCCCTCTATGCCTACTTTCTGCAGGGTTTTTATCATAAATGGGTGTTGAATTTTGTCAAAAGCTTTCTCTGCATCTATTGAGATGATCATATGGTTTTTCTCCTTCAATTTGTTAATATGGTTTATCACATTGATAGATTTGCGTATATTGAAGAATCCTTGCATTCCTGGAATAAACCCCACTTGATCATGGTGTATGATCCTTTTAATGTGCTGTTGGATTCTGTTTGCTAGTATTTTGTGGAGGAGTTTTGCATCTATGTTCATCAGTGATATTGGCCTGTAGTTTTCTTTCTTTGTGACATCCTTGTCTGGTTTTGGTATCAAGGTGATGGTGACCTCGTAGAAGGAATTTGGGAGTGTTCCTCCCTCTGCTATATTTTGGAAGAGTTTGAGAAGGATAGGTGTTAGCTCTTCTCTAAATGTTTGATAGAATTCTCCTGTGAAGCCATCTGGTCCTGGGCTTTTGTTTGTTGGAAGATTTTTAATCACAGTTTCAATTTCAGTGCTTGTGATTGGTCTGTTCATATTTTCTATTTCTTCCTGATTCAGTCTTTGCAGGTTGTGCATTTCTAAGAATTTGTCCATTTCTTCCAGGTTGTCCATTTTATTGGCATAGAGTTGCTTGTAGTAATCTCTCATGATCTTTTTTATTTCTGTAGTGTCAGTTGTTACTTCTCCTTTTTCATTTCTAGCTCTGTTGTTTTGAGTCTTCTCCCTTTTTTTCTTGATGAGTCTGGCTAGTGGTTTATCTATTTTGTTTATCTTCTCAAAGAACCAGCTTTTAGTTTTATTGATCTTTGCTATTGTTTCCTTCATTTCTTTTTCATTTATTTCTGATCTGATTTTTATGATTTCTTTCCTTCTGCTAGCTTTGGGGTTTTTTTGTTCTTCTTTCTCTAATTGCTTGAGGTGCAAGGTTAGGTTATTTATTCGAGATGTTTCCTGCTTCTTAAGGTGGGCTTGTATTGCTATAAACTTCCCCCTTAGAACTGCTTTTGCTGCATCCCATAGGTTTTGGGTCGTTGTGTCTCCATTGTCATTTGTTTCTAGGTATTTTTTTATTTCTTCTGATTTCTTCAGTGATCACTTCATTATTAAGTAGTGTATTATTTAGCCTCCATGTGTTTGTATTTTTTACAGATCTTTTCCTGTAATTGATATCTAGTCTCATGGCGTTGTGGTCAGAAAAGATACTTGATACAATTTCAATTTTCTTAAATTTACCAAGGCTTGATTTGTGACCCAAGATATGATCTATCCTGGAGAATGTTCCATGAGCACTTGAGAAAAATGTGTATTCTGTTGTTTTTGGATGGAGTGTCCTATAAACATCAATTAAGTCCATCTTGTTTAATGTATCATTTAAAGCTTGTGTTTCCTTATTGATTTTCATTTTGGATGATCTGTCCATGGGTAAAAGTGGGATGTTAAAGTCCCCTACTATGAATGTGTTACTGTAGATTTCCCCTTTTATGGCTGTTAGTATTTGCCTTATGTATTGAGGTGCTCCTATGTTGGGTGCATAAATATTTACAATTGTTATATCTTCTTCTTGGATTGATCCCTTGATCATTATGTAGTGTTGGGCCTCATTTTTAAGGTATACTATTATAGGTACTGAGAACCCTACTTTCCAGGGTACAGTAGTTGAAACAACACATTTTCCTTAACCATCTGCCATATGCCTAATGTGCAGGGTGCTCCAGGGAACAAGAGAAGCAGAAATGGGCAAGGCCATAGTGGCCTGCCAGGGAAAAGCAAATACTGGACCTTCTTAATTTAACCTCTTATTAACCATTTTTCCTTAGCTATAGGAAGAGTGACTTTGAAGTGCTGAACTGTAAGATACACTTCAAACAAATATGATTGCTAATGTTCTGGTTCTCGAAGGGCTCAGAAAGTGGCTATCAGCGAACGCAAAATGAGACCTTTATCATTTTTTCCTTTTTGTTACTATCTAAAAGAGATATCATGGGCAGAATCTCACTTTTTTTTTTTTTTTTGTGGTACGCGGGCCTCTCACTGTTGTGGCCTCTCCCATTGCAGAGCACAGGCTCCAGACGCGCAGGCTCAGCGGCCATGGCTCATGGGCCTAGCCGCTGTGCGGCATGTGGGATCTTCCCAGACCGGGGCACGAACCCGTGTCTCCTGCATTGGCAGGGGGACTCTCAACCACTGTGCCACCAGGGAAGCCCCAGAATGTCACTTTTAATCCTTCCCTGTGTCTCTTATGCATTTAGTGAGCTTCTTTAATTACAATCTTGAAAGTGTCAAGAAAAGATTGGCAATATTAATTTTTAAATGTATTACTGTTTCTAAATGTTTGAGAACTTTTTTTTCCCCTCCTCCTTGGAAAACAAAGGCAATGGCTCAGTGCTTTAATTTGGGTTTATTTTTCTATTTTAACTCTGGTTAATTGTGGTAAATATAGTGCAAATTAATAAAAATCCACTTTTGTACTAAAAAATGAACAGAAAGTCTGTTGAAAAGATTCTTATTTTCAAGTCTAGACATCAGTGATCTTGATAATTAATGCCTGAATTTCCAGGTTGAGAAAGTTTACAAAACTTATCCAAAAAGTACGATTTTTTCCCCTCATTACTCACAGTCATAATTATCACCATAGGTTATTTGAAAAATCATCAAGCTGTACTCAGCTCTGTGCTGTGAACTTAAACTGCTTATTTACTGACTTATATATTAATTCTGCCTTTTTCGCCCAGAAGAAAACTGTCTTATGCCATAGAATTAACTACCCTATAACCCACAATGAAGTGGAATATTTTATTAGTTAACTTCTCCATCGTTTCTCTTCCCTGTCTTTCGGTGGGCAGTTTTCACCAGAAGGTGGAGCAAACTCTTCCAATATTTGACAGGTATTCAGTTCTCAGGTGAAGGCTGTTGCTGTCCTTTCCTCCCATTCCTCACAGCCTCGCTCAGAGGATTTCAGTTAGAACCTCTAATTCACTAAGACCATTAAAATATGCAGGAGAACGATGTTTTTTGTTTGTTTATTTGTTTGTTTCTTTTTGGTGGTGTTGTTTTGTCCTCAGAGTAGCCAAAAAAACTAGCTCTAGAAACTTCAAGGTTTATCCTGGCTCCTAAGTGGTCAGGGCACCATGACAGATACTTAACTGCACGTGGCTAAGGTTTGTTCTCTTAAAGTGGTACCTATTGCCAGATTAAATGGCAAAGAAGTTGCTTCTGAGTCCAAGAGGGTGCTCTTGTGGTGGCTGGTGGATGATATTATCTTTTCAACCATTGTGAAGGGGGTCAAGGAATTTCTCTTGCGACTCCACATCTAGTTCTTTGAAAAGGTATTACATTCTCTGAGAAGTTAATTGATAAACATGGTAAATTTGGTGAATTGGCTGCTTGCAAGTGGATCTTCAGGTGAATTGCCACAGAAAATTTGTTTCAGATGAGTTAGTTTTTGGCATATTAATATAGAGCCAGGCTAAGCCATGATGTTTGCTAACTTCTTGCCCGAATACCACAATAAACTTGTCTTTTGGCTTCCATTTGTCACGCTCTCCTACCATTTCACTCTCTCTCTTATAGCCAGAGTGACATTTCTAAAAACACCAATCAGCAGTGCTGTTCTTCTCCTCTTAAACCCTGTAGTCACCCCTCATTGATTTCAGGATGGTTCCACCTGTTCCAGCACCACCTCCACCCCCACCCCACCCCGACCCTCTCAGATCCCTAGGCACCTGCCCCTACACCACTCCCCATTCCCATGCTCCAGCACTTCATTCCTTCCAAATCCCGCCTTTCTTAGGGCTTACACGTGTTGCCCTATGTTGCAGCCATTTGCTCAGAAATCTCCCCACCTTTTCCCCTAACTCCTTTTAACCGTCTTGATCTCAGGTGAAATGTCACTTTTCCTGGGAGGTCTTCTAACTCCTATTCTAGTTTAAGCCTCCTGATGAGATGTCTTTTTTGTACTGTTAGCTTTTTTCATCACTTGCATCAGTACTATAATAAAATTATTCAAATAATTGGTCTCTGTCTTCCCCACTAAAATGCAAGCTTCAGGAGGATAGGGATCAACAGCTGTCTTGTTCAGTGCTATCCAGTAGCATTTCTTCAATAATGGAAACATTCTGTTTTGCATTGTTCAGTATGGTAGCCATGAACCACATGTGGCTATTGAGCACTTGTAATATGGTTAATATGACTGAGGACATGAAGTTTTAGTTTTATTTGATTCTAATTAATTAAAATTTAAATTTAAATAGCTATGTATGGTTAGTGGCTTTGAACAGCATAGGTCCCACTCACCAGTGTATCTCAAGCTCTTAGCATAGCACCTAACATAGTAGGTGTTCAATTAATATTTGTTAAATTAACAATTTACTGGGGTTTGTATTATTAATCTTATTTTTGGATAATAAAATTGAAGGACAGAGAGAATGTGACTATCACTCACAAGCAGGTACATACATACATTCATTCATGCTTTATCTAATGCCTACTTCCAAATGAGATTTGATTCTGTGGTTAGGTTAACTCTATCATTCACCAAGATTCTGTTTAATTATAAATTCCTGTGTGCAATGATCTGTTATTTGATTTACATTTTTAAACCTCAAATTTCTAAGTCTCAATTTCCTCATCTGTCAAATGGGGAACATGATAATAACTATCCTTTCATATTAAAAATCTAAATGAGGTATATAAAACTTTTTCCCCATGGTTCTGGACACAAAGGGATTGTTCAATAAATGTTACTTGCAATTATTCTTAATTATTATTTCTTAAAGCCACTTCCACCTCCCCATGAGAGAGAGAGTTGCTTCCTCTGTTTTGGGCTAATATCACTTTTTAGACTCCCATATGAAAGCATGCATATATTTTATAACTATTTTGCTTTCCTCCTTCTTTAACTAAACTATCACCTCCTTGATAACAGGGATTTTATATTCCTGTTTCCATTCCTACTCCCTTGTATAGCACCTGGCTCAAAGCAAACACTGAGAAAATGTTTATCAAGTGAATGAAGTATAGCAAATTAGGGCCAAAGCTCCAGACTTCCTGACCCTTGAGCATGCGCTCATTTTACTTAACAATATTATCTCTTACTTCTCCGGGGGGCGGGGGGGGGGCAGAAGATTCTTTTGATGTACTAAAGACACAGACTTATAATGTGTGAATTTACGAGTGTTTTACAAAATATATAGAATGTTTCTAATGTTGAGTGTGCATGTACTAGCTTTATAATAAGAAAATAATTAAAATTACACAAAATTTGTATGACAACCAAATGGCATTCTCATGGCTTTTAACCTGTGAGTGTGCCCACTTCTTTGTCTGACTTTGATATCAGGATAGAAATGCTCCTAAGGATTAATTCTTTGTGATTAAAAACCTGTCCTTAGTGTCAAGGAAAGTTCCCTTGTTGAAATATATGTCCTACTAATACAATGAGGTGAAACAAGAATAGGCAAAAAACTATTTCTCAAATCTTGGGAAGTTTTCTGTAGGGCATGACAACATGAATCGTGCATAATACCTAGTATGTATAATTCAGTGTTTATGTATTTTACATTTTGCCTATGAACTCTAAGTACTTCACGTATATTAAAACAGTTCCAGTTTCTTTATAATTCTAGAAACCAAAGATTAGAGACAACTTTGTTTTGAATAGACAGAAACTCTGTTGTTCTGGGAGAATGACAAATGTCAGGTCATGTAGATTTTGAGTGAAACTTGAACTAGAATTCAAGTTTCTTCTTACTCTTGGTCTGGTACCAGATTATATTTTTCAGCATATAAACAGTAATATCTGGTATAATTATGTAAAAGCTATTTGTATTTGAAAACTCAAATCTATAGTTGTCAAATAGCAGGGGATATATTTATAGCTAAGGAAGTTAGTATGATGGCTGCGGTGTTAGTACATGTATGATTTCATAGTTTTATTTATTTATTGTTACAAAAGGGATATAAATTAATTTCATGCTCTATTTCTCAAATAGTTTTGAACTCTGTGAGCAAATGCCATCATGCCAGCCAAGTAGTAGTCCTCCAAATTTAACACTGGTAAACATGAAATGTTCATAACTTAGATATTCAAGTCATATAACAATAGATTTTTTTTTCTGAGAAGTTCCCTGGATTTAAGTGTCTCTTCAGTATTTAATAGGTTGCTCACAAGCTATGTTGTATAGCCAAAGCTAATGTAATATTGTAAGTTAACTATACTTCAATAAAAAAATAGCCTATTTTTTATAGGTTTATAGGCTCATGAAGACTTGCCCAAGAAAACTAGTATATTTCTCTTCTGTTACTTGACGTCCAAAATGTGAAAAAGAGAACTAAGGGTACGTGCTAAAGCCCATGTGCGGAAATGTTCTTAGACTATGCTGTACTTAGGTGAATTTGAAACAGTGCACTCCAAGTTTCCTAAGTGAGAGTATTAAAAATATGCACTATTATTTAGTTAAAACATTGTAAAAACTAAACTATTATTTTTTTAAGTAGAGAAAACTTTATTATAATTTAATGAGTTTGAACTCATTTAAAACACAGAAATTAGAAAATTTAATTTCTGCCAATTTACAGATGGGCAAGTCTATTTGTAAATGATCTCATCCCTAACAAACAATTAGCTTAATGGATATTAATGTGTGTGTGACTTTCAAAATAAAATCTGAAAACCAACCACAGTGATTTCACATTTGAGCGCTTTTAGCAGTACAGTGCATTTCCTAATTGTTTATTTCAATGTTGTATTCAGAGGGAACATAACTTCTTCCTTTGTGTATGATACATTTTTCAAGTGTCCATGCATTTGTATAGCAAGAATTAGAAAGGTGCTTTGAAGCTATAGGTTTATTTACAAACTAACATTGTATAACAGTAATGAAAATACTATGTTTAAATCACATGTTATAATGTCTTGTTATGAAGGCAGTGCCTAAAGCTACAATAAAGGCCAGGTAACTGACAGATATCCTTAAAACTTGGACATAAATAAATTAGAAAACAGTTTCTTATAAGTATACTCAAAGTTTGGCAGTTGTAGAGACAATTTGAGTTGTAAGACAGGAGATCGAGCATGGCATCAGAAAGAAATATCTATAGAGAGCCAAGATATGCAGGTTCCTGTCCTAGTCAATAAACTAGGTGATCTAGGGGAAATCATTGCCCTCTTTGGGGCTTTACTTTCTCATTTGTCAGATAAAAGATTCTGACTGCTTGAGTACTCAGTTTTTTGGGTTTTTTTTTAATCCTAAGTATTAAAACCCTAAGAGTAGAAAAGAAAGAACACAATTCTAAGTGTAAGAGTCATAGGAACTAGAGTGCATATGACATTTTCTTATTATTTTTATTCATAAAGAAGTTTAATCCTTTTTACTTATAGGCAAATTGGGCTTTAGTGTCAAATCTAAAGCTATCCTATTTCTCTTTCATAAAATTCTCTCCTTCTTTGGAGCCATGTATTGGGCTATACTGAGCACGGTATTGAAATAGAAGGTGTAACCCTTCTCTATCCTCACCTAATATAGGTTAATAACAGCTAGACTGATGTATTGGGGTTACCTTCCTGGACATGATGCCATACTTGACTAGGGTGAACATACAATTTATCATCCAAATTGGCACGCTTTTGCGATTGAAAAGGACAACTATTAACAATTATATTTTGACAGCCACTCTTAACCAGAATTATGAGGGAAGCATATAAGGGCTGCAAAGGGGATGATTTTAATGTGTTCTATATAGCTTTGCATGCTCTTCTTTACTTATTCTCCACCCTTCTTGAGGCAGAGAGAGAAAAGATTTAGGTTTGAATGAAGGTAACATTTTGATTCAAATAGGTAAATTGCAGGGTTTGCTTTTCATATGTAAAACAGCATGAATTACCAAATAAGAGGGCTCAAATTTAGCCAGAAATTCTGAAAAAGACAATTATACAAAATCCAACAAACCCACTGAAATATGCAGTTCAGTACCTCATCTTGCTTACTTCTCCATGAAGGTCAAAAGTACCTCCTACTGTGATATGTCGGCAATCTCTGAAAGATTGATTAAATTTCTATATAATATGGAATTGCTGAATCCAGTGAACCATAACTTATGTAATTTGTATTATACTTTATCAGTCACCTTTTAAAACTGTTTATGAAACTTTCCCTTGTAGACAGTGGAAACCTGAGAAATACTTTCTTTATAGTAACTTTAGCAGTTTGTTTGACTTAATTATTAAGTCAAACAATGTTAGAGGGTGGATTTCTTAAAGGGATTTGAATGTAAAAATTTACTTAATTTTTGTATTTAAATTTTAGAATGGAAAAATCTGAGGATAAAGATGATGGGTTTTATATTGCATGGGAAAGAATGGGAAAAATAATCTTCATGTATGGTGAAAGAGTGGCTAAAGAGATATTTGAGAACTTCCCTTGCTAACTCTTAATTCAAAAGGTAAGGTATGGGTGTAAGTTATAGAAGCGTGTCTAATCTTGGAAAGTTCTATGGTATGCTGAGTTCTGCTTAAATAGGCCCTATTCTTTCAACAGGGAAGTTGATAAAACCAGAGATTAGGAGTTCAGAGGCAAAATAATATATTCCATTCCCAGGTATATGGAGAATTTCCTCTTTCTCCTTCTCTGTTCCCCACCCCTATCACCCCCCTCTCACTTTCTAATTCTTGACTCATTTAAAAACTTGACACGTGGAAGTGCTCATGAACGATATGCTCTCCAAGTAAGTCTAGAAGATAGACCATCCTGCATGTCCAGTGAAAGATCCTGGAAAGATTAGGACGATCTCTGTGTCCTTGAATAAGAGTTCATGTCAGAGCTCCTTGAAAGCTATAGAGCTGCTACTGGAGACCGCTGGGACAGAAATCTGCAGTAAAGGACATACCCCCTGAGAACATCAGGGGGGTATACAAACAACACTCTGATCACTGGAAATAAAATCTGTACTCCTTAACATGGTCTGCAAAGTCCTGTTTCATCTATACCATTCTCCTTTCCAGCCCCATTTCTATCATATTTCCCCCTTATTTATTACCCTAAATGTCTTTATATCTCTATATGTTTGCCATTCTCCCTTTAGCCCCAAGCCTTTTAAAGACTCTAAATCAAAATCCTCTACATCTGATGCCTCCCATCTCCAGCTGTCTTCTCCTGGTTAAATTCTACTTATTTCTAAGATCTTAGTTCAAACATTCGTTCCCCAGGAACTCCTTCTCTGACTTGGTCAACTCCATGTGCTATATTGTATTAGTGTTCTACTGCTACAAAACAAATCACCACAAATTTAGTTATTTAAAGTAACACAAGTTTCTTTTCTCACAGTTTTCTTATGTTAGGAGTGTGCACATGATTTAGTTGGATCTTTTGCTCCTGTGCGACAAGACTGCAATCAAGAGATTGGCTGGGCTGCTGTTCTTATTTGAGACCCAGGATCCTCTTCTAGGCTCACTGGTTGTTGGTAGAATTCATTCCCTTGAATGTATGACTGAGGTTCCTTTTTTGTTAGCTCTTGGCCAGGGACTGCTCTAAGATCCCAGAAGATGTCTGCAGTTCTCTGGCACATGACTCTCATAGGGAGTTTGTAACATGGCTTTCTTTCTTCCAGGCCAACAGGAATACATCTTTCTGATGCTTCACCTTCATTTAAAGACTCCTCTGATTAGGTCAGGCCCACTCAGAAACACCTAGATAATCTTTTTGGTGAACTCAAAGTTGATTAGTAACCTTAACATAGGAGTGGTATCCCTTTATATTTACACATTCTGCCCATCATCTGCTCAAAGGAAGGGGATTATATAGAGCATATGCTCGAGAGGATGAGAGTCTTGGGAACCATTTTAGAATCCTGCCTACCTCAATAGTCCCTCATGCCATATGTCTCCTCTGTTTTATCACAAAACACTTTCAACTGTACATTTATTTCTGTGATTCTTTGATTAACATCAGTCCTTTCCACCAGCATGTAAGCTTCATTAGAACAGGGAATACTGTTTTCGGGGAGGTTCTCTTTCCTCATATTGTATTCTTGGATGTTAGCACATTGTTCAACATAGTGTAGATGCTCAATGAATGTTTAAATAATTGAGTGACTTCTATTAATTGAATAAATGAAGGACTGAATGAAAGTTCTACTGTGATTATCTGGCACTAGGTGGTCATTCTTAGATCTACTCATTCCCTAATGCCTATGCACTGAAAGATGGCAGCTATTTAATAAGATATTAGGTCTCTAATCTGAGGTTACTAGATGGACTGACTTTAAAGAAGAAATAGCTCCTTATGTCCCAAGCCTGAGAGAAGTCTATTTATCTTGCAGGCTTTCCTGGCATTATGTATAGAGATTTCCTTTCAGAATAACTTTCAAAACCTGAGCTTTTATCAGCCCTCTTACCAAGGAACTAAAGTAAACTTACACCTTCCAGCCAGGCTACGTCAATTGGAAGGGTAGGTTGAGCCCTTGGTAGACTCAGGTTTTTATAAAACCAGGAGGATTCCAGTGAGAGAAGTATAAAAGCACACAGGGAATATGTGTGGTGTGTGTGTGTGTGTGTGTGTGTGTGTGTGTGTGTGTGTGTGAATTTTGTGTTTATGAAACTACGTGTTGCTGGCTATAGGGGGAGTGTAAGAGGTCTCCAGTGATAGAGGCCTGCTTCCTCTTGCCCTTAATTCCCTGTAAATGCAGTAGATCAGTCAACGTGTCCCAGGTATCTTATGAGACTGTAGAATTATAGCCATAAATTCTGAGAAGTCACAACAAAACTCTGAGATTCCTCACACGTAGAGGTGGGGGAAGGTTATGTCTCTTTAAAGGGAGGTAGCAGATCATGTGTTTAGTCTTGAGTGATAAATTTTTTCCTTGGTGTCTGTATTTGTCAGGGTTCTCTAGAGAAACAGGATCTATAGAATGAAAAAAATATACATATATACATACATATATCTATTTCTTTCACACAACTATATATTTTATATATAATATATGAAAATATATATAAAGAGATTTATTTTAAAGAATTGGCTCATGTAATTAAGGAGGTTTGATGAGTCCAAACTCTGATGAGGGAGGCCGGCAGGCTGGACACTTAGGAAAAAGTTGCTGTTTGAGTCCATAGGCAATCTGCTGTACAACCAGGAGGAGCTAAAGTTCCAGATGAAGTCTGAAAACAGTTTGCTGAAGAATTCCCTCTTGATCTGGAGAGATTAGCTTTTTGTTCTATTTAGGCCTTAACTGATTGGATGAGGTCCGCTCACCATGGAAGGCAATTGGCTTTATTTAAAGTCCATGGATTTAATTGTAAATCTCATACAAAAACACTCTCACAGAAACATCAAGAATAATGTTTGACAAAACAGCCAACTTGACATACAAAATTAACCATCACAGTGTTCCTATAATTCAGTCTTATATTTACCATTGATATTTCATATTTGTGAGACTCATATATTATTTATTCAGTCTAGAAATTCTGTTCCTCAAAGGACTTGGGGACAAAGTTAGAGATTAAAAAAAAAAATCCTTCATCTCTTAGAACATTTTTTTCTTGACAAATAATACACTGGAAAAACTAGTTCTATAATATGCCCTAATATGGAGAAGATAACATAAGACTGACAAAAGATTAATCTATTCATAATCCCATGTTTGGCTAATGGGGGTCACAGAGCCCTAGGCTTTCAACTTTGACATAATATACTTTTTTTAGACCACTACTCACATAAAATTCTGAAATTTTTGTGGTCTTGAAAAGATGTATACCTCTTGATAGCCACAAATAAACCAGGGCCTGAATAATGAAATAGCATGTAATCTCAGGTAACCTGCTAATGTTAATCTTTATTTTAAACCTTACGTTACTTGATATACCTTGTCAATAGCTCATGACTATTATTGTCATACACCTGCCTATGAATATGACACTTTTAATACCATATCAAGGGACCCACATTGTCTCTTGGGATGTCTGTACAAAATGATCTGTCATATAAGAATTCCCTGGATTGGGGCTGAGTTTATATTATGGTCCTGACAATCTTTTCTTCTGACTCAAGAAGGCAAGATTCACAAAGTATCCACACATCATCGTTGGAATGCCAGAAAACTAAAACTCTTCTCAGTGCCTATGTCTTGTACAGAATTAGGCACATAGTACCTACTAAATATATTCATATATAAATGAACGAATGAATTATATTTGTACTTTTAGCTATCTTGGAATCTGGTTCAGTTGGCAATTGGATAGGCTAGATTAGGTGATATAAGAAGAAAACAGAATCACTGGTATAGGACAAGCCATGTGGGATGGTCCCAGAAATAGGCAATGAGAGACAGTGGGACATAAGAATATCTTGCAGTCAGCAAGTTGCAGCAGGCAGGGGCTATAGGAGGCTACCTGTTCCTATGATTGAGAATTATTAGCATTAGGAGCAGTCAGATGACAGTTGGGGAAGCAACAGTAGTTGGTAGCTAGCCTGGAAAAAGAAAGTGAGAATTTAACTATGGCAGTGGGAGTTCAAGAGTAAGTGTCCAGCTCCTGGAAAAGTAAAGAGATAACATTAGGACCTAGTCCTAGAGGAGTTTACTAGTCATAGATAGTAATAGATACTCAGGCATGGGGTGAGGAAGAAGTGGATGGGTGGAGTTGGGGTAGTGAGACACAACCCTAGGCATTAGAATTGGACCTTGGGTCACAAAATAATTCTGGAGGTGAATTACTAGAAATGGGGCCTGAAACACAGCAAAACCAATGGTAAACTGACTTAGTGCTGAGTTGCTAGCCCAACTTTCTACAACTTCGAATTTGGAAGAGCCTGAGACCTAAATGCTGAATTGGAGTTACCTCTACCAGTGGCATTAGAGAGACTTCAACTGTGGCAGTGGATTTTAGCTGTGGCCAGGCACACTCTATTCAGCTAGTCAGAAGACACTATCCCGCCATCTTGGAAGCATTCTGAGGTGCCCAGGGAACATGGGCTATTTTCCTCCTGTAAGAAGGATAAAGTGCACAGCAGAAAGGCCAGGGCCCAAGGGCTGCACAGACTGGGTGAGACATGCCGTTACAGAGATGAAAATCTAAGGTTGACAAGAGACTTCAGTCACCCTGGTTCAGAGCCACAGAAGAAATGCTTCCATGGAACTTTTCAGGTTCCTTTTTGACCTCTTAGCCCTTGGACCTGCCAGGATTTCTTGCCCACCCACCTAGTTTGACTTAACTTTCTCATGCTTCTGTAGTATGCCTTGTGCTCCGACCACCTAGTTAGAAGCTCTGTCTTTTTGCCAGTAAATGATAAATGGCTTCTGTAATTTGGAGAAGATAATTATGGTAAGGAAGGTGAATTTTTCAGAGCTTTAAATTTGAATAAATTCAAGCCTGTGGAAAAGTTGGAAGAAGAAAACAACAAACAGACTTACACTCTTCATCTAGACTCACTAATTATTAATATTTTGCCATACTTACTATTTATGTTTACTTATATGTGTGCATATGTATATATACATGAACAATTTGCAAGCTATTAGATTTTCCACCCCTAAATGCTACAGCCTTTGTCTTGTGAACATACATTCTCCTACCTGACTATGGTACTATTATTATGTCCAAGGAATTTTATATTGATGCAATAAAATTATCTAATATATATATTCAAGTTTCCCAGTTGCCTCAATAATGTCCTTTATAGATGATTTTTATTGTGACTTTTTAAATATCCAATTTTGTGAGGCAACTCCCAATTTTAGAAATAAAATTAGGAACGTAAGATTTCTAGGGTACCTTGGGAAAAACGTGTAGGGTGGATATGTTTGTTCAGTCTTCTCAAAAAAGTAATTGTTTCATCTTTCCACTGATGGGAAAGCACAAGTATCAGTCAAGAATGTGTCAGCAGGTTCGGATACATAGTAATGGCTTTTACTTAATGGAGTTAGAGTGAATTTTCACCTTTAGTTAAAAGTAAGTCTTTGTGTATTGGATGCTAGCTTTCATATTTAAATTGCATTCATACTTGATCTTCTGGCCAAAGCAGCAGGAGACCAGTTAAAAAAATCTATTGCTCTTAATTTAAAGGCAGCGATTAAAGGAGAGTCAGAGCTTTGAAACTGTTGTGAGTATTCTACTCGAGAAAATAAACACTAATTGAAAGGACTAATCAAAAGCTCATCATCCTGAAGGGCACTTGGATGATTCACAAGTGGGCAGCTTAGGTAGACAAGGTGGTCTTATGAGGACCTCGTCATTCTAAGTACTGGGGGACCTTAAGCTATGCATTAGATGAGTCCCCATGATGAGTGACTGCATATGATGAGAAAATATATCTGCCATTAACTTCCTTCATAATTTTGCAGATAGTTTATAGAAATAATTCATCTTTAATCAGTAATAGAAAACGTATATATTGTAACATTTCCTTCAAGAAAATCTTTCTTTTGCCAATCTGCAGTATATGTGCATTTAATTCTATCACACAATCTCTACAAATATTTGGGCAAATAAGTAATGGTTTCCAATAAAGTGGTGCTCTTTGAAAACAGATAAATAATTAAACACTGTCCTCTTTATTGCACTCACATAGGAGTTTTTCCTTCTCTAGTAGAGATGCCTTCATGGCTTAAACCATTACCCCAGGGGCCTAACAAAAATTCAGAGATGAAAAAGCCATTTGAAGATTTTTTTTTCAGATAATTCTAGATGATTCAGACAATTTCCTAAGCAGCAAAACTTTCTGTAAATGGAATTTTCCCCTTACCAGACTATAAATCAATACTTGTTGGCTCTAATGATGAATTGGTGATAAAGGAATTCTAACAACTGTTATCTGATGAGAAGATCGCTGTTGGGTTGATAGTGGGGAATGGGGGTTTACTGATTATTTGGGAAGCTTGTTTCTGAGATTGCTGCCATCAATGGAATTTTGTTGGTCATTACCAATGCACGTGTGCAAAACCAGGTAAATTGAGCAAGGCTGGAATGCATTTGAGCTATATAGTCCAAACAGTATGATATGGATGTTTTAAAAGTATGAAAAAATTCATAATCAGTGTGCATATAAATGTTGCAAAATTTGGTGACAGGAAGAATTCAGTTTCCTTCACTGAGTGCTAAATCATTCATTTATAGCTGCTTCCATGTTGCCTTCTGTTTTGGCACTCACATTTGCCTTTTCACTATTATCATATTGAATTCAATATGAGGATACAACTTTGTTAGTTTTGTCAAATTTGAAAATAAGTAGGCCATTATAATTTACAAAAGGTGTTGCTACACTCTGATCCTTAATAGGAAAGGAGTCCAAAGAGTGGGGATTCATCTTCAAATCTCATTACGGTAAACTTTACTCAAATTCTTTCATTTTATCAAAATTTTGTTATTTTGTTTTTTTGTTTTTTTGGCTACACCACTGGGCTTGTGGGATCTTAGTTCCCAACCAGGGATTGAACCCAGGCCCTAGGCAGTGAGAGCTCGTAGTCCTAACCACTGGACTGCTAGGGAATTCCCTCATTTTATCACATTCTTTATAATGAGTTCTAAGCTGGGTATGGAATTGTCGCCATTATATATCTTGTGGAAATATATCTCATAAGGTTTTCTGACCAAGAACCATTATTTCCAGTTTCCGTATCTATCAGGAGGGAGGTGGACACCTTCTAACTCTCTACCACTAGTACATGATGTTTGTTCTATGACCTCCTGTCCCCATGGCTCCCAACGAGCACATTGCATAGCAGTGGAATTGATTAAAGGATGTAGTGTTGGGACACCAACATTATTTAAACAGAGCTTTAGAAAAGCCCTTCCAAGATTGCCATGACATTATTATAAACTCATCTATTAAACTGGACTATATGAAGCTGCTATTTTGTGGATAAAAAAGAATACTTTATTATCCAATTGACACACTTTTGAGAGAGAAAGGAGGAACTATTAATAATTAAGATAGGTATAACTGATACTGTCCAGGCAAAGCAGAATATATGGTCACCCAGTAATAACAGTACCTACTCTTCAGGGTTCTTGTGAAGTTTCAATGACAAAATGTATGTAAAACAGCTGTCATGTGGGAAACATTAAATAAGTGGTATCTGTTTATATTGGTATTTTTTATACTTTCTACTTTGGCCAACAAAGCAATGAAATCATAGTGACTTGTTTATTCTCTTTTTCTTTTACTAGCTGATACTACCTCTAGCAATGAGAGGAAAAAGAACTTTATTTAGTTATTTCTACCGTAGTGATTCTCCACCAAAATAAGGGAAATCTGTTTTAAAATTTAAAAAATACCAGATACCCGATCCTGCCTTCTCCACACACCCATCTCCCTAGCTTGATAGTTACTTCCACCAGAAGCTGCTTATACTGAGTGGACTATGTCACAGCTCTTAGGCTTACTGGGGCAGAAAAAAATTGAGAATAACTAATTTATTTGATTAATAATTTCTTGAAAGCAGTGATTTTTCTATTACTTATTCCCTGTGCTTACCATAGTAGCCAGCACATAGTAGGAACTACTACTATCAATATCAACATCAATATAATATAATATCAATAAACATTTGTTCAATTAATGAAAGTATGAGTAAATGGATCTTAGCAGCTAAAAATCAACATTATGAGGCAGTGGCCTCTAGTATTACTGTGCAACCAATGCCCCACTGTGATAGGGAACTTTCCTAAGCTCCAGCTAGAACTTGTAGGGTCGTAGGATCAAGGAATTCAGGGATTTCTTAGCTGCAGTTGGTGCCAAGTCTGGAACTGTTGGCTACTTAGATTAATTTTCTGATTTAATTGATTGTAAAAGAAAAAAAATTCTATAAGATAATCTGCCAATTATCTCAATAAGGCTTTCTACTACATATCCAGCAAATTTGATACATGGAAGTGTCATGTGCAGGTTTAAGTGCTGCCATGTGATATCGACATTGTTTATTAGTATTCAGCATCTTTGTTGGAGTATTACTGAGAATTGTATACAGATATATTTGTTTTATATATGAGAATGGGAAACAGTAATTGTGTGTATCATTTCCAAGTACAGAATTCTAAAGGCCTCGTATTAACCCAGTCATCCTGGCACTTGCTGTCACTTTATAGCTGGACTTGGGACACTGTGCAGGTACACTTGTCTTTTTCTCTCTATCATCCTTCATGTTGTTTAAGTGCAGGTTAGTTAAAATGGACTTCGCAGGTAACCTCTATTAATAGGATTAACGATTTTAATACCAGAGAAAATGTGTGTCGCATCATTTGCAACCTTTTCCCCCTTTAGGGATTGCATGTTGTTTTAGTCCATGCAGATCAGTGCACAGCTGGTACTATTGCTTTTATTTCTGAGTTTCTCTTCTAAACCCTAGAGTCAGCAGCCCCATGCCTGGGGATGGAGAAAGAGTTGATAGAAAGCATCACCCTAAAACTGTTCAGACCTGGGGGCCCCTTCTTCACCCCACCAAATTTGGTTCCTTCCCAATGGATAAACCACCTATCATGTGTGAGGGTCTAAGTTGCTACCGTTGAAGCAGGGAGGTTGGTAAAAGCCTATGCCTGTGTGCTGGGTGGGGATTAGAGCAGGGTGCTCAAAACATTCATGGGTGGGCACCTATGGCACCTGGATCTCAGAACTACATGGCAGGGAGGATATAGAAAAGATAAGTGTTAGGCCTCACTCATTCCTGAGCTCTAGCCGAATCAGAGACTAATAGGATATTGGTAACTGCCTCCCTGAGCCAAAGAAACAAGAAAGGCTCTTTGTGTTCATGGTTCTTTCTTTCCCTCACTGTCATGTGTAAAACCTACCCAACTTGTTAGTTCTTAGAAGAAAGAGAGACTGGAAATTCACCTTTTTAGATTTATCAAATAAATTATGATGGATATTAATTAACATAAAAAATTTTCTCCAACTTCAGCTTCTTGTACTAAGAAACTGAGTTAACAAAATCAATTTAAATATTTCTATTTAAAAATTTTGACATTCATGTTTATGCTATGAAAATGGTGTAGCACAGGAAAACATAGTCAAGATGTCATAAGCATATCAATGGGAAGGTTTACATGGGATGAATGAAAACCAACAGTACTATGGAACTGATAAAATTTAGCAACACTTAAGGTCAGTTAGTGAATCTGTGCTCAGTGAAAGCTCTTATGAGGGAATGGGTGGGTATCATAGATGACTGATCAAGATTTGTGCATTTTTTTCTGGCGTGGACCATCTTTTCCCAAGTGCCGAGGAATCAGTGCTGTCTTCGTAGAGTTGGAATAATATGGTGCACTCATTTTACACTGAAAAATTTTTGCTTAGGCAGAAATAGTAATAGTATAACATATCACCGAATTAATCATCCACAGTAGTTTATATTGTTAAAGACAGTTCAGTGTACAAGCCACCAGAGTTATAGAAAAGCCAATACTGCATATTGTATACTGTTATTAATCCCTCTGTTTGACTTCGGGACCAAAGCAAAGAAATACCTCTAAGGCCATGTGGATTCTAATTTCTGCTTCAGTTCCCTACATCCTTTGACACTAGCCATTTTACTTCTCTCCATTTCATTGTGCACTTCTATAAGATTAGGAAGCAATATTAGATAATTGCAAAGCAAACATAAACGATTGCATTCATGTTAAATCATCTTTTAGAAGTGTGTGAACAAGATTAATACTAATTTAAACATTTGATCAATAAAAAACGATGAATGCTATTTTCTATTGTTTTGTGCATTGTTACAAGTAAAGGGCAATTACATGCCAAGAATAGTAGAAAAAAATATGACTGTGTTAGACATATTCCTGGTTTGAGCAGTGAGATTTCTTATTAAGGAAAGATATTAGAATGCTTTATGAAGTTTATGAACTTGTAATTTGCTCCTGTAATTAGATGAGACTCTGTCAGACCCATCCTTCTACAATTTCATAATTGAGGGGCTTCTGCCTGCAATAGAGTGTTGAATCAGATATACATATGCTTAATGTACTAACTGTTTTAAAGATTAGCCATGGCTTATGCAAAATGAGAACAATCCTTAGAACATTTTAAAGGCTTCCTGCCACAAATTGCTTTTGCAATTTTCATTTCATTTTTAGCTACAAAGTTAAGGCATCTTTAGTTATTTTTATTTTAAATTGCTCCTGCTGTTGTTCTCCTCCTAGGAAGTAGCCACTATTCTTTTTCCTTTCTCCTGGCCATTGTAATCTTTCTTACATGAATAAAAACAAAGTGGTTTATTTTAAAAAAGAGTTTTTAAATCCTCCCTTGCAGTTGTGGGGAAAATGACTTACCATTATCAAATTGAAAAAGGGATAATGTGGTGCAGTGACAAGTGAGTTTTATCAATGAGTGTTTTCCTTGGTGTTCTGGTTTTCCAGAAACTTTTTCTGCTGCATCCTTTAACATCTGTGCTGCAAAAGTTGATTCTGAAAACAAAGTAGATGTGGAAAGTCAGGTGATTGATCAGGCAAAAATTAAAAGTGGGAAGCGGTGGCATAATCTCTTATTTTTTGGCCACAGGAGTCCTGATACAAATTAATTGTTTCTGTGATTCTTAGACCTTCATCAGTCAGATGTAAATTATACCATGCATGATTGGCTGCCTTTCCACTTTCGAGTTTCCCATAGAGAGCTGTTGGCCGCCAACTGCTACAGAGGCACAGTGGAGCAGCATCCTGTCCTTGGCCGCTCTGGGACAACAAACAGAGCAATGGAGCTGACTTGCAACCACGATACCATGCCTGAGGATGCAGCCTGCACCCCTCCAGATTAATTTTTGTTTAGGGCACCAGAGACATTTTTTCATACCAGGTATAATGTTGTCAAACCTTGTGTGGCCAAGGTTTGATCTTTAAACATGGTTTCAGATCAATTTAAGAAGGATGCTAGAGCACAGAGCACCTAGCAGACAGCAAGATTGAACGTGAAATTAATCTCAAGATTGATTAGGGAAAAACAGTATAGATGCCCTCAGAACCAGGTTTCCTAAGATACTTTATGCACCTTTAGAGGCAGCAGTAATAATAATAGCTGAAACTTAATTAAAGTAGCATAAAAGACCTCAGCAAGGAGACCTTGTGACCACATTTGTAGCTGAGTACTGAATTTAGCCTCAAGAAATATGAGATCTACTTTTCATCTCACAGCAATTTACCATTTCAAAAAACTCGTATTAAGGAGGTGATTAGAAGCTGCAGAGTTGCCTTACTCCATATGTAAAGAAAGAAGGGTTTGAAAATGTAGAAGGGCACCTTTTCAAAGAAACATCACAATTAAAATTTAAACATATATTGGGAAATGAGAAAATTGGAATGACCTGGTTACATGAAATGTAGATTTTTCATCTTAAAGCATTCATTCAGATCTTCTTAGACTTGTCTTCACTGTAAATTATTTGTGTTTCAAATTATACACACACACACACACACACACACACACACACACACATATATATATATATATATATACATATATATAGCAAATGGTATTTGAAGAAGAAAGTGAATTGGCCCTCAGGGGCCCTTGGAATCAAGGACTAAGATTTCCTGGATTCAGATCTTGGCTTGGCCCCCGTGTGACTTTGACAAATTACTTAACCTCTTCAGTCTTTGGTTTGTTTATCTATAAAATGGACATAATAATAGTTTATATCTCAGTAGACTGTGCAGAATAAACGAGGTAATTTATTTCTAACAGTGCCTGATGCTTAGTAAATGTCAAATGCATGTTATCATTATTATTATTTTATATGTATTATCTCTACCTCATTTAAACCATTAAAAAAGTAAAAATTTCCCTTCTAAGAAATCATTTATTAATTGAAACATGAATACTTTCTTAGATAGGAATACCTTGTAGGTTTCTAGGAACACAATAACTATAAAATACAATTTCTGCTTCTGTAACTTATATCCAATTGCTATCGAGGGGTTCCTCTCTGATCATATTTTCAACTCTCATTTATGGTTAATAATGTTTATTTCACAGTGTTGGAGAATTATAGAAATAAATATTTGAATGAGATGACATTTGTGAAAGTAGTGAATGTTGGTTCACAGTAGGTTCTAAATAAATATTAGCCTTTTAGATACACAGCTGCCTTCTGTATAGGGAAGGGAACCAATGTTTAATGTTCCAAACAAAAAAACCCTATCTTTTACCATACCACTGAAGCTTGATATACTCCCATAAACCATACAAGAATTTCTTTTTTTAAAAATTTTTTTTTGCGGTATGTGGGCCTCTCACTGTTGTGGCCTATCCCGTTGCAGAGCACAGGCTCCGGACGCGCAGGCTCAACGACCATGGCTCACAGGCCTAGCCGCTCTGTGGCATGTGGGATCTTCCAGGACCGGGGCACGAACCCATGTCCCCTGCATTGGCAGGCGGACTCTCAAACACTGTGCCACCAGGGAAGCCCAAGAATTTCTTTTTTAAACTTTTCTTTTTTGACCATGACCATTCTCTCCCAAGCACTTTGTGGTCACTACTTGAAGATGCCTGAGTGGTGGTATCCACTATGGTCTCTTACTGGGACCTTACAATGTGTCATTGGAGACAAGTGGACTCTGAGAAAGGCAGTAGAGTATGTAAAATGCCTCCTGGGTGCATAGGAAATCTTGCTATTATTGGCTGGTTGTTGGGAAGCAAGCACTCATGTTGAGAAATCTCACTTGGCAAGGTACTGCAGGTGGCTTCTTAGAGCTGATGGCAGCCTCCAACTGACAGCCAACAAGAAAATGAAACTCTCAGTACTACAACTGCAGGGAACTGAATGCTGCCCCAAACCATGTAATCAGGGAAGGAGATTCTTCTCCAGACTAGTTTTCAGATGAGAACACAGGCTTGGCCAACATCCTGTGAGACTGAACAGAGGACTCGGTTAAGCCATTCCCAGACTGTAGACCCCCAGAAATTGTGAGATAATAAATGTGGTTTTTTAAAAAGCCAATAAGTTTGTGGTAATTTGTCATATAGCAATAGATAAGCAATACAGATTTTTTTCTCATTTAATCTTAAGGCAGAGACTTTGCTTCAAAGGAAAGTGGCTTTTAATTTAGCACGAAAGATTTATTAGATTGAAAATTTCCAAGGTATACCAGGCACATATACAACTATAGAAAACACACCTGCTTCAGTATCTATACCTAAAAAGATGAGTTTGAATCCTCACTCTGCCACTATTTGGTAGATATATTCTCTCTGAGCCTCAATTTCACTGCCTATAAAATGGTAAAAATACCGTCTATTTTTTTAGGATTATTCTAAGGATGGCCTGAGTTAGCCAACAAAAAATGTTTAGCATAGTACAAAGTTAATATCAGATGCTCAGTAAATGATGACTGTTTTATTAATAGTATATGGAGACTATCCTGTATTCTTAGGTTTTGTAGAATGCCAGTACATATGGGGAATCAAGGGGTAGATGTGAAAGCAGTAGCCACTGAATACATTCTTACAGTTTTTTGATCATGAAGACTTTTTGCTTTATGATGAAGAGATTTGATCCATTGATGTTTAATATAATGAGACACCATGTGATTATTTAAAAGATTGGTTTTTAAATAAAACCACGAAGAGGGTATTATCTGTTAAGGAAACTTTACTGTGTGAAAATCAAAGTCATGGATTATCAATAGAAGAAAAAAAGACAAAATGGTTAATACCTATTCACAATATTCATCAAAAACTTAACATTTTTTTTTTTGAAGGACTCATCTGCTCTTTCCCTTCTATACCAGACACTTCTTCAGATCAACAGAGAAACTGTTACAAGAAATTCTGACTCTTTTTCTTTCACAAATAATGCAGCAAAACTTTTGTACATTGTACTTTTGAGATGCCAAGATATTTGGTTTTCACTTTATTGCTGAAATAAGCATTTTATACGTCTTTAAATGGCTTTTTCTTTAGATTGCAATATAACTAATTAAAGGTCCTTTTAGGAACTAAGATAAAAAATATGTTAATCATAGCAGCCAATAAAATATCTATTCAGTTACTTATTCATTTACTCATCAACACTGTTGAGTATCTTCCTCCTGCCGCATACTGTCCCAGGTACTAGGAATGTGGTGGTAAAATACTCTAAACCATAACTTGTACCAATGTCACAGAATTTAAGCATTTTGATATCAACAGTAGTGCAGGCAAGATGAAGGGCCTTTGACTGGCTTACAAAAAGCACTAAGATGTGACATGAAGCCATCTTGTTGTTGGCTTCATTTTATATATTTCCTGAAAGTCAAAGCCATGCAGGGTAGCATAGTAAAATATAAACAAATGGCAGCATACAAATAAATACATACACACATATTTAATTGAGAGTAACAACTAGATTTTATTAATCAAGATTTTGCTGTAAAACCTGTTGGTTCTTTCCCATTTCCAAATAGTTGCGAAGCAAATAAATGTTAGCCATCCATGCATGATGTCATGATAATCAGTCTTTAAGTTCTGCTTGTTTTTGGTCCTTAGGCATATGAACCTATTTAATTTTCAGAGTTAAGGTTACAAGAAAGGTGTACATTTTATGTAAATATACATAAAATGTACATTTACTGCATATTGGTATGTAAGTATATATGAGTGGAAACAGAGATGCATCACACATATTTCTACAGAGCAGATGGCCGCAGGGGTAATTGGATTCAAAAGGACTGAAGGACTTTATAATAGGTTGTATATTCTCAAAATTATCTACTGCCCTTTCCAACTGGCCCCTCCCTGCTAGAGAATTATACTTTTCTATCCCATTGATGTCAGGCTTAGCATGAGATTGGCTTTGGTCGATGTATTGTGTTGAAAATGATGTGAATCACTTCCTTCCTAACGAAAGCTTTAAGAGCCATTTTGCAGCTGTGTATTACTCTTTTCCCTCTAAGTGAGACCACATGTTTCAATTAGCAGTTGTTCCTTCAGTGTGGGTTCTTCAATGAAGAAGATATTGAGCAGAGCTGTAGCCAACCCACAAATGATAATGTGAGCAAAAATAAACATTTGTTGTTTTAAGTTATTGAAATTTGGGCTTTTTTTGTTACTTCAGCATAATTTAGTCTAAGCTAGAGTTTACAGACAACTACAATAGCTGAAATTGAATAGTTTCTGTGGGCCAAGAACAATATCTGTTAATTTCAAATTTGTCTCACATGATCTTCACAATAACTCCATGGGGTAGAAATGATCATATTCCCATTAACAACTGAGAAAACTGCAGCTCATCAAATTAGCTCAGGGCTGACTAATAAGATATATGGAATATGAATAAGAGTAAGTCTGGCTAATTTCTAAGTTTCACCCACAGAGTCCTGTCTCATGGAACTTTAGAATTAGATTTCATACAGTGCAATATGTTCATTTTACAAAAGAGTCATCTCAGGTCCTCAGTTGTCTACTACCTAGATATAAAGCTGAAACTTAAACCATTAATCTCTATGAGCTAGAAATCAAACCTATAATCTCTCAGTCTAGTACTCCTGTGTGTGTGTGTATCTACATATACATATGTAAAATTATACCTTTGTAAATATGGAATATAGGGTACATATATATTTATATGTCTTTTTGATATTAGAACGATAAACCTTTAGATTAAGAATTAATTCATAACATGTATTTTTACCAATATGATAGTGTAGTACCTAAATAAACAATGAAAATATTTTTGAGTTATTATTTTATATCCTATAGATATAGAATAATTTTGATTTATATTTTGTGGACTCTTGGTTATGATATAGTGTCACCTACTATGATTTTCCTTTTACTTGGAGTATAAAAATATAAATAGGATTATCCTATTTCTTAAGAAGACTTGAAATTTGATATTTTATTTCTTGCTTACTTTGTCATTATAATAGGACATTTGCTCTTTTTTCATCCAGTTAAAAACATGATTACATCGTATTTAGAGAAATAGTTTAGCTTTATTAAATGAAATATATAAATCCAGTTTTTCTATGTTAGAAATCTACTTAAAAAGAAAAGTTAAAAAATTCCATTTATAAAATATTGCATTAGTAAACCATGTAAATATATAAATGTGCCATAAAGCCTATTAATAGGCATTTTGTTTACATATTTTTATCTCAATTATCTATGCCCACAGGACTCATTCAATCAATTTTTCACTAAGTAGTTTTCAAAATATAATTACTCTTATGGGTAGGACTATGAACAGCAGTGTCATTTACACTATAGTTCACTAATTGCACTTCAAAGCCATTATAATGAATTATACCAGTACATTCTTCAAGAAGATCAGTTAATGCTAATCATTTGTATCACATATATCACTTAGAAGAGATTCATCCATAAAAGTCTTTCCTTTATAGCCTCATTTCTTTTTAATTCTCTTGTAATGCAAGTTATAGCTGTAAATATATACAGCATGTGTTTTCTTAACCTGCTGATCTGTGGACTTTGATTCTAAGTACTGAAATCTAGAGACAAATAATATTTTATGGTAGGAGCAAAATTATTTACTTTGAGATCCTATGTAATAATTATTCTTACATAATTAAATAATTGCTATTTATAGTGATCTGTATTTGGATCAAATTTTAAGAGCTTAAATAAAATTTCATTTCTCCTAAATTTTTTTTTATCATTCTCTTCAGTGTTCCCCGACTATATTTTTACATTTTTCCTATGTTCAAGAAAGCTGGTATTTAATGTGTCTCTTAGTTAAAAATAAGTGACAAGAAGTTTTTTGTTTTTAAACCTACATATAATGGGAAGATTTTACAAATAATGAAGGCATACACTAGATTATAAGCATGCTGTTTTATCATAAAATAATTATAAAATAATTTTGTAGACCCACTATCATGACAGAAGATGACATAAATACATTGACAAAACTGTCAAAAACCTCCTTTAAAATATTACTCCTTGGTGAGAGCAAGATGGCCACTACCAAGCGAGTGTTGCGGACTTGCAGAGGAGGTGGATGACAAAGTTCTTCATGCTGCTTTTATCCCTTTTGGAGACAGCACAGATATCCAGATTCCCCTGGATTAGGAAACAGAAAAGCACCGAGGATTTGCTTTTGTTGCATTTGAGTTGGCAGAGGATGCTGCAGCAGCTGTAGACAGCATGAATGAACCTGAGCTGTTTATATGGACAATTCGTGTCAATTTGGCAAAACCCATAAGGATTAAGGAAGGCTCTTCCAGACCAGTTTGGTCCGAGGATGGCTGGTTGAAGAAGTTTTCTGGGAAGACTCTTGAGGAGAATAAAGAAGAAGGGACAGAGCCTCCCAAAGTGGAAACCCAGGAGGGAGAGCCCGCTGTAAAAAAAGCCCAGTCAAACCCTCAGGTGTACATGGACATCAAGACTGAGAACAAGCCAGCAGGCTGAATCCAGATGCTCCTGGGTTCAGGCGTCGTTCCCATGACAGCAGAGAATTTCCACTGCCCGTGCACCCACGAGAAGGGCTTTGGCTTCAAGGGCAGCAGCTTCCACCATATCATCCCCCAGTTCATGTGCCAGGGCTGCGATTTCACCAACCACAAGGGCACTGGGGCAAGTCCACCTACGGGAGGAAGTTTGACGATGAAAACTTTATTCTCAAACACACGGGACCAGGCCTGCTCTCCATGGCCAACTCAGGCCCAAACACCAACGGTTCCCAGTTCTTCCTGACATGTGACAAGATGGATTGGCTGGACGGCAAGCACGTGGTATTTGGGGAGGTCACGGAAGGCCTGGACGTCTTGTGGCCGATTGAGGCCCAGGGCAGCAAGGACGGGAAATCCAAGCAGAAAGTCATCATCTCAGACTGTGGGGAGTACATGTGAGAGGGCAGCTGTCAGCCCAGGGAACCAGCACTCAAGGTGTCCCATTTGCAGCAAGCAGGGCTTTGTGTCCTGGCCCTTCCTCGGGGTCAGCATGGGGCAGCTCCTCTGCAGGCATGGCCTGGGCCTCCTCTGGCTCTTCCCCAAGTGTGGCCATGGGCTCGGGTGCCGCCCTCCCCACCGTGGACGGCCGTGCATGGCCTTTCCAGGCCAGGGCCTCTCCTGGGTCCACCAATGTGACTCCTAGACGTTTTCCTTGGTAAAATAAATTATAGTTTTTGTAAAAAAAGAAAATATATACTACTCCTTTCTAAAATTTACCTATTAAGTGGTGTTTCTGTAACTGTTATGGAAATTGAGAAAGATTCTTATGGGAATTCTTTTTGTTATTGTCACATATATTATATGAAAAGGTAAGTATAATCTGAACACTGCAGAAGCTGATTCATTATGAAGTATTGATTTTCTATTCAAAACAATATTTTTTACAAATAATATAATTTCCTCTTAAGGAAAGAAAATTTATGTTGTCTGTTGTCATAATTTGAATTTCTGACCTCATCTTGTAAAATCAGGAGTAGAAGATAAAAAAAAGATGGCTTTGGTGAGACTTTATGAGAGAGAGTGAAAGCTGACAATAATATATGGCTGATACTGTATAAAGTTCAGATTCCATACAAGATCGTATTTAATCCTCCGCCAAATAATGCTACTGTCCCCATTTTGTATATAGTGAAACAGGCTCAGAGAAGCAACTTGCCCATTATAACACAGTTGTAAGAGATAGCAGTGGGCTTTAAAACCATTAGCCCTACACCAGAATTGTAATCTCTGTGTTATACTGAATTTTGGTGATGTGGCTATAGCAGGTTATAGTACAAAGCCTACTTTCAAAACTCCATTTTGCTGTACGGAGTTTTACCAATATACAAACTCATGTGTTTGTGTTTGCCTGATATTTGTTACACTTATACAGAGGGAATGGACCAACTTTATTGACTCTTATAAACACCCAGAACTAAGAAAATATTTAGCAGTGCTGTCTCTAAATATCTCATCATTTTAAGAAAAATGAACACCTTAAAGTGTTACTTTCCAGTTGGTATGCTTAATCATACAGTGAAATCTCACTTTAAAATATATCAAATGTGGATTTAAACCAGATTAGTTTCCCCCAAATACCTTATCCTAGTTAAAGCCCAGGAGTAGATCTTCTGTCTCCCAATGCCAGCATTGTATTTCATTCCTTTGCATTTCTGTTGCTACTACCTTATTTTTTTTAAAAAATATTGGGATTTAGGATATATGTTGGGTTGTTTTGTTTTAGTTTTGTTAGAAATTCAGAGAAAGAACTATTTTATTCAGCATTCAAATGGAATGCTGGGCATAGAAGTCAGGATTTCAATTTCCAAAAATACAGTGACAGGCAATAGGTTTACCCTTTCATCTTAACCTAAAAATTGGACAAAATACATGAAACAATGGTTTTCAAATTTTGGACAACAGGCAGCACAGGATAATGATTTTTTTTTTTTTTTTTTTTGGCTGCATTGGGTCTTCATTGCTGTGCCTGGGCTTTCTCTAGTTGTGGAGAGCAGGGGCTACTCTTCGTTGCAGTGCAGGGGCTTCTCATTACGGTGGCTTCTCTTGTTGTGGAGCATGGGCTCTAGGCACGTAGACTTCAGTAGTTGTGGCACGCAGGTTCAGTAGTTGTGGCACGCAGGTTCAGTAGTTGTGGCTCGCAGGCTCTAGAGTCTCAGTAGTTGTGGCTCACGGACTTAGTTGCTCCATGGCATGTGGGATCTTCCCGGACCAGGGCTCGAACCCATGTCCCCTGCATTGGCAGGTGGATTCTTAACCACTGTGCCACCAGGGAAGCTCCAGGTTAATGATTCTTGAGAGAAGGGAAACATTGAAGAGAACCCTGTGATTTTCCCAGCTTATTGATTGGAGGCCATTTTCAGGATGCAGACCAGGTAAGGTCAATCCAAACAGAACCTGCTTGTCTTGCTGAGTTGAGGAGACAGCTCAGCAAGAGTTGGGGAGCCCAAGACAGCCAGAAATAGTTGGGCAAAATACAACAGAGGAGGAAATGTACTGAGAGATCCCCCTCAGTCTTTGGTGGGTACTGATCTATGCAGGTAGGTAAGAATACTACCTGAAACCAGAGAAGGAACCACTAGGAAGGAGCAGGCAGAACAATCTTGAGAGCTCACATAAGTCTGGGAACAGTTTTGCATCTCTTACAGCCTGAATGGAAAGAACCCTAACATGTGAGGCGTTGAGTAGAGTCCTCACAATGGTATGGCCTTAATAGTGGATCCAAATTGGCCCTAAACTAATGGCTTCCCAGAACCCATACTAAACAAAGCTGAAAAGCAAGACTCAAAGAATCAAACTGATTCTAAACAATTTAATTGTGTCCTAGAACAAAGCTCAACTATATTTAAAGGAATACAGTAAAATCGAGAGCCCAGAAAAGTAAAAAGTAACATGTCTCACTTCTAGTGGAAAATTATCAAGCATGCAAAGAAATAGGTAATGATGACCTATAACTGGGAGAAAATTAACCAACAGAAACAGACTGAGAAATGATAGAGATGGTAAAATTAGCAGACAAGGGTTTTAAAACAGTTATTATAAATAAAATCTATATGTTTAAAAAGGGAAAGAAAAGCATGAACATGACAAGTAGAGAAAAGGATGATATAAAAAAGACCCAAACTTCTAGATGAAAAATATAACATCTGAAATGAAAAACACTCTGGCAGGAATTAACAGTAGATTAGACACTAGAGAAGAAAGATCTATTGCTTGAAAACACAGCAATACAAGCCATCTAAAGTGAAACACAGAGAGGAAAAAGACTGAAAAAAAGAGCAGAATATTAATGACAAAAGGGGCAATGATACCATGTAGTCTAATATACATGTAATTGGACTCTCCAAAATAGATGATAGAGCTCAAAAATATTTGAAGGAATAATCATCAAAAATGTTATAAATATACTAAACTCACAGATCTAAGAAGCTTGATGAAGCCCAAATAGAAGAAATATGAAATGCATACAAGTAGTCATTGTAATAAGTTATAACCTCTTTATTCTTTTTTTTTTTTTTTTTTTTTTTTTTGGCGGTACGCGGGCCTCTCACTGTTGTGGCCTCTCCTGTTGCGCTCCGGACGCGCAATCTCAGCGGCCATGGCTCACGGGCCCAGCCGCTCCGAGGCATGTGGGATCCTCCTGGACTGGGGCACGAACCTGTGTCCCCTGCATCAGCAGGCGGACTCGCAACCAGTGCGCCACCAGGAAAACCCATAACCTCTTTATTCTAAAGAATTATTTAGATTCTATTCCCATTCTGCAAGTGAGGAACCTGAAGTCCAGAATGTTGATTTGCCCACAGTCCACAGTTTGTCTCTCAGGTACTAGTGGTCAGAGGGCATCCCTTCTTATCCTGGGCTCATTCCTGTGAGGTTTTGCTGGATGCTGGATGGTACCTACAGATTCCAGAGGTCAAGAATATGTAGCTCTACATAGTTTGAGGAATTTCCACATGTTTTATTATCTTTTGCACGGTGAACTGACACTGTGCATACAAGAGGCTGAGTGCTAATGAACAACTAGGAATTGGGGGATAAAATTATTTATAAGTAACATTTGACTTGGAATCTATGTGGGGAAAATAATAGAATAAGTAGATGAGGAAGAAAACTAGGATTGTTGTTTATTATGCATGATAAAGAAGAAAGAGCAATTTGAGAGAAGTCAGTTAATTGAGGAATAAGATTGAAAGCCACAAAGCGAATGATAACAACAGTATACAAAGATAAACTAGTGAATCAAAATCTCTGTAACGAGGATCCACAAATAAAGGGATGATTGATTTAGGCAGCTGTTTTTGTAGAGGTGTGTTTTTTTTGCCCCCTTTTACTATTCAGTTTTCCAACATCTATCTAAACTGCATAGCATTATCACTTCTCTATTCTAATCTCTCTCTTACTGCTTAAAATTATCACTCTTTTATTTCAAAATGTGGCTTCTTATCCTTTGATCCACTAATTGACTTTATTACCCTCAAACCCTTCTTGCCTTCGTGTGCTGCCTGATTAAAAAAAAAAATCAACTCATTCCCAATTTTTCACACTCCTCCCTCCCATTTCTTCCCCTTTCCTCTGGATATTTAGAAGCTATGGAGTGCAAAGATTCTACCTCTAAGAGAAATTTCAGTTGTTTCAAACATTGGTCTCATGAGACCCCTTATTAAATGTTGACTATAAAACGTAACTTTTGGAACAAGGACATTATGCCATGAGCAGTTGAGATTTGGGGGGGATATAGGAATTCTACTTTTTTGTGTGTGAGTCAATATTCTAGAAACTTAAATAAAACCTCCAGTATTTTTCTTTTCCAATCACCTTATCACACCAACTTTTCCTAGAATCAGGGGGATTTTAGAATGTGGAATTCACAATGGGTATGTGTGTAAAACTCAGAGAACAGAAATTGCATCTTTATTTTCACTAATCTGTAATGATACTTAGCATTTCCTTTACTTATGAAATTTGGCAAAAAGCCACAGTGGTGTTTGTAGTACTTAAGACTTTAGCCTTAATAGAAATCTTTGATATTTTCATATTATAATTATTATGGATAACTCAAAAGTGATTTACCTTCATTACTATTTTAAATTAATGTTATTAGAATTGTTGCTAGATACTGTTATTTAATGAAGTAATAAAGAATGAAATTTTATCTTTTAATAGATAAGTTTATGGCATTCATAGTGATGATGGTTTCATGAGTGTATACTTATTTCCAAACACACTGAGTTGTATGCATTAAATATCTATAGCTTTTTGTATGTTAATCATATCTCAAAGCAGTTAAAAGACTTTTGATATCAAAATTTTAATATATTTGGTTTTCTATGTATGTATTTCCTTTCATGAATTTAAAAACACTATCTGAGAAGGGGGACATGGCACAAGACAAACTGAGTCTCCTCTACTAGATACTCTAAAACTCCTGTACTAGATAATGGTGCAGTATGATTACAAAGAAAAGGCTGTTTTGGTTTACCTGAGGCACAAGTGCCTGAGGCTACAAGTAGTCAAGTGATTTTCTTCCAAGATGATTCCACTTAGTGCCTCCTGTAAAAGCATTTTCTCAGTTTAGTATTATTTTTTATTGGAGGAAGACTGCAAAACCAGCTTTCTGTCTATCATGATCTAAGGAGCAGAGAGAACTAGTTCAAGTGATAATATGTGCTGCCCAGGGAGAGGTGCTGAACTGTAGAGAACAGAGATCCGAATTGGGAGACAGAAACAGAAGATTCAAGTCTGGGCTCAGACTCTGGGTAGGATATCTTTCCTACAGTTAGTGTTATCCTTAGAATAAAAGAATTTTGTTTGGTGATATTTAAGATGCCTTTTCTTTCTTAAATCACGTGGCTCTTCTCAAGAATATTGCTGCTCCATAGTGCTTTCAAGCATTGAGAGAAACTCCTTTAAAGTCAGGATGAATCTGCTTGCATTAATCCATCCTGTCCTAGTCCTCCCATCCCTTGACCAATATACCTATGTAGGCTGTCACGTAGTCTCTGTGTGACTGTAGATAGGTGGCTTGATTTCATCTGTGCATCCAGTCTCCTCATTTGAAAATAATAATATTAATAATAATGACAATAATAATAACCTCTGAGAACAGTAAAGGTTAAATAACATATCACATGTCAAACAAACACCTAGAATGGGATCTGGCACACAAGAAGGTGTTTAATCAACCTTAGACTTCAATTCCTCTTGGAAGAGAGGAGAGAGAAATATCTCACCGAAGACCAAACCCCAATACTTTGAAACTTCCACATTGTTTCTTTGATATTGAGCTAACAGGCTTTAGTAAGTGGATTTATGTGTATGTGAACATTTGTCCAGAGTGGAACCCAGGGAGTTCCTGCTTGGAGTCTGTCTCTTAGTGATTTATTAAAAATAATCATTAACTTCTCCTCCTCATCCTCCAGCCTCTCTTCTTTTTGTTCTTTTTCTTGAACTTCTTGGGTTAAAAATGCTGTTACTGTTTTTTTTACAATGTCTTAAATTTTAAAAAAATGATAGCTCCAGATGGCTGTCATTCATTATGATGAATAAATATGGCATGGTGATTGTCCCCCCAAAAACTCTATTTCTTTGGTGCCAGTAGAGTGAGTGTGTGTGTGTTATATTCATATACATACATATATATTATTCATATACACCTATATATATATGTGTGTGTATATATATATATATATATATATATATATATAGAGAGAGAGAGAGAGAGAGAGAGAGAGAGAATATATATACACTAACTAAACTTTCTTCAGCTTGCAATCAATAATAAGATAAGTTCATTTTATCAGAATACACACTGAAACCATTCATGACAGTTGTTACCAAACTGAACTTGGGTCTGCTCACCTGACACGTAGAAAAGCCAATCTACTGACTGGAAGTTGTGGCAAAGGAATGTACAGAGTTTATTGCAGGGTACCAAGCAAGGAGAACAGGCAACTCATTCTCAAAAGATCTGAACTCTCCCAGGGCTTTCAGGGAAGGGATTTTAAAGACAGTGTGAGGGAGAGGGTCACAGGGTACATGAGCAGCTTGTGCATAATTCTCTGATGATTGGTTGATGGTGAGATAACAGGGTAAGGTTTTAGGAATTTCAATTATCAACCTTCTAGTTCCAACCAATCTGAGGTCTACATGCTGGTGGTCAGCATGCAGTCAACTTCCTCCTCCTGGTGGGGGTTTTAGTATCTGCAAAACAACTCAGGAATATGGCTCAGGATATTATCTATAGCCCTTGAGAAGGAAAAGTCCTTGACTTTGTTTTATGGCTAAACAATTATTATTTTGTCTTGCTTGACTGCTTTCTTCTATTTCTGCATTTTCTCACATCTCTGATTAAATTTGCTCTTTGGAACTCAGGGACAGCCTAGGAGGCTAAAGCTTTTCTACAAACAAAAGATGGCAGACATTGGCAGGGGGGAGTCTATCCCTAGGAAGGCATTGCAGGGTCCTACTTTGTTTCACAGCCTAAAAATGTAAAAATGCCTGAAGAGAATATAAGCATATTGAATTTCCTTACTTTACTGTTTCTCAGAGTATATCCTAACCAGATGATGTAATCTAATTGTATCAGCCTAGAAATATATAGAATTTTATTTTAACATTAAAAAGGTCAGTACCTTTGGAACCTAAAATCTTTCCTGTTTTCTTTTCTCTGCTGGAAGCTCATCATCAAAGGATTACAAGATATCTTTAATAAAAAGTAGAATTTTATAAACTTAAATTTACTTATTCTTTTCCATATATAAAGTTCTTTTGATGAATACTCCCTAAATATATGGGAAAGCAATATGTACTTTATTGAATGATAAGTGAAATTTATAGTAATATACTTGATGTGGACATAGATTTCTTTTGAGGCAATTTTTTGAACTTTAACTGTTATTGAACATTATATCTTTTTATCACTTCCAAACTTACTCTAATATTTTATTGCTTTACTTCAACCTGAAAATGTTCAAGCTTTCGAATAGTATTCTACTAGCTGCAGAATGAAACCCTGTTATTTTCTGATTCAGCTTGGATTTTTAGAACTTTGTTATCAGATGCATTTTAATTAAAAATTTTAAATTACCCATTATATTCATGGCTCTGTGCCGACCATTTAAGAGAAGATTTTTTTCAAAAGGAATTCTTACTTTTATTCAGCTTCTAAGTTGAGAATATAAATTTACTCCAATAGAATAAATAACACAATTACAAAGTAGCACATCAATGAGTTTAAAACAAAGAAGTAAAAATATGTAATTGATGCTATTACGATTTGGGACCAAATGAGCTTTTTAGTAACGAGAAGGATTTCACTGAGAGTTATGAAGAATCTCCTTGGTTTTTGTTTTGTTTTTTGTTTGAATAGGGAATAAAAAAGCCTCAGAAGAGGAGCAACATGCTGCTCAAGATCACTCAGTAGCTAATGCTAGACCTGAGAATATAACTCAAATATTTTGACTCCTAGTTTGGTATCAGATTTCCTGGGAGTCTGTGTGAACTGGACATATCTTTTGATGTTGGGTTAACCCATATAAGATTACTTGTAATATGATCATATGAAAGAGACTGGCCAAATCACATTTAGCTCTGAGAAGGAAGAAATTTGAAATTTCTTTAATATAGATAGGCTTATTTAGCAATTCTGTTACAGGAGAGATTCAACAATAATAATGCCACTATTATAATGCCATTTCTGTAATAATAGCACTTCTGTTATAAAACACCATTATTATAGAAATGCTATTATAAGAAAAGCTCTGTTATTTAGAATTGCTTATGCAATAAAAGTGCTAAAAAAGTCTTCTTACATTATAGAAAATTATTGCAAATTTTTCTTGCTTTGCAATGAAATTTTCATTCCAAATATTATTTGATTCTCCTGTAAAATGGCTCTCAGATTTTATTCTGATAACTCTGAGGTCTGGGCCAGATTGCTGTTTAGGACGGGAAATTGCTTGACAGCCAAAGTCGCTTGGTCAAATAAGTCCACTTCCTATTTGTCTGTTTCTATGAGATTAAGGGCATCTGACTTCTTTGCTTTTTCATTCTCAAATACTGTATTCTTTTATTGTCTTTCTAAAAATACTATATGCCTACCTTTTTATAGAGGGTTCAGGTAGTTTTGTTTCACTAAAGTTAGATAACTACACTCTTGCTTTTACCTTAATTCTGTTAAACTAAAAAAAACTGAGTGTAATTGATTACAGCAATAGTAATTTAAGGTTTAAATTATACCTCACTTATACTTTATAATAGGGTGAATTTCAATAACCTATATGTTGTAGATAGGTAAGTATGAACTGAGGGAAAGGCAAGTTTATAAATACAGAGATGCATTAAAATATATATATATATCTGTATCATCTCACACCGGTCAGAATGGCCATCATCAAAAAATCTACAAAAAATAAATGCTGGAGAAGGTGTGCAGAAAAGGGAACCCTCCTGCACTGTTGGTGGGAATGTAAATTGATACAGCCACTATGGAGAACAGTATGGAAGTTCCTTAGAAAACTAAAAATAGAACTACCATCGACCCAGCAATCCCACTACTGGGCATATACCCTGAGAAAACCATAATTCAAAAAGAGTCATGTACCACAATGTTCATTGCAGCTCTATTTACAATAGCCAGGACGTGGAAGTAACCTAAGTGTCCATCAACAGAGGAATGGATAAAGAAGATTTGGCACATATATACAATGGAATATTACTCAACCATAAAAAGAAACGAAATTGAGTTACTTGTAGTGAGGTGGATGGACCTAGAGTCTGTCATACAGAGTGAAGTAAGTCAGAAAGAGAAAAACAAACACCATATGCTAACACATATATATGGAATCTAAAAAAAAAAAAAAAATTGTCATGAAGAACCTAGGGGCAAGATGGGAATAAAAACATAGACCTACTAGAGAATGGACTTGAGGATACGGGGAGGGGGAAGGGTAAGCTGGAACAAAGTGAGAGAGTGGCATGGACATATATACACTACCAAATGTAAAAGAGATAGCTAGTGGGAAGCAGCCGCATAGCACAGGGAGATCAGCTCGGTGCTTTGTGACCACCTAGAGGGATGGGATAGGGAGGGTGGGAGGGAGACACAAGAGGGAGGAGATATGGAGATATATGTATATGTATAACTAATGCACTTTGTTATAAAGCAGAAACTAACACACCATTGTAAAGCAATTATACTCCAATAAAGATGTTTATATATATATATATTTATATATATCTTAGTGGAGTATTGAAACAATATGTGATTGTTTAGGTTAGGGCTGTTGCTTTTTAGAAAATTATTTATAGGACTTAGTAAAGACAAGCTAGAGTTTTCTTACAATCAACACTATATCACATAAAATCATGGGTTTGCAGGTTTTAAGGAATCTTAATGATTATGCCAGTGGTTTCCATATACTTTTAAATATCAGAAAATACATTTTAAAAATGAAATTTTATTTAGAATCCCCAGCATCCAAACAGATAATTGACATTTTACTAGCCTAAAGTATCATCTATGTTTATGTTTACAATATTTTCTTATTATAAAATCAGTCAATGAGTCTAGTATGACCTGATGATCATACATTTGAAATTGGAGGGTATGTGTGCTGATTGCTCTCCTCTGGCTCCCTCAATGTATAATTTAGTTCTGTATTTTGACTTTGTTGCACAGTATCAGAATATCCTGAGACACACAGATAAGTAGTTGAAATGATAATTTTCCTATAAAAGAGTGCCTTGAAATGTTTCATTCTCTTAAATTAACAGATAAAGAAGTTTGAAAGAGTAGAGGGAGAGAATTTTGGTTTCAAGATTGAATTAGTATCTATAACTCAAAACAGATCACAATTTTTACCCAGAGAATCAGCACCTAGAACTTAAAATACACCCTAAAATTATCTCTAATTCTATGTTTTCAGGACACACTTTATTATATATTCTCTTGTTATTGTACAACGAACTTTTGTCTGTCAGAGAATGTGGGCTGTGTTGATACACCATGTCAGTTAGTGTCTAGCAATTAACTGAATGTGTGGCACACATGTGCTGGGTAAAACACCTGCCAGAACAGTACACAAATGGGATAACTGGTGGCACAGGTGAACACACTGGTATATGGATAATATTTATATTTAACACATTTCAGTGTGTTTTTGAGATTAAAGTTGTGAAAATAGATGAATAAGTATTTCCAAGATTAAATATGGGGACTTCCCTGGTGGCTCAGTGTTTAAGAATCCTCCTGCCAATGCAAGGGACACAGGTTCGAGCCCTGGTCCAGGAAGATCCCACATGCCACGGAGCAACTAAGCCTGTGCGCCACAACTACTGAGCCTAAGCTCTAGAGCTGTGCAGGTGCCACAGCTACTGAAGCCCACGTGCCTAGAGCCTGTGCTCCACAGCAAGAGAAACCACCGCAGGGAGAAGCCACCACACCGCAATGAAGAGTAGCCCCCGCTCGCCGCAACTAGAGAAAGCGTGCACGCAGCAACGAAGACCCAACAGAGCCATAAATAAATAAATAAATTTATTAAACAAAATGATTAAATTTGAATCACATGTATGAGGATATACTTAAAACACTAAGTTCTTCAGAAAAGTATCTCTAAATCATTAGCCAAATCCAATGATCCATTCAATTTTTTTTCACTAAGTAGTTATCCAGTACCCACGTTAGTATTCCTGTGTCCTAGGGCATTCTATTTTGTCCTTTGGCAACTCTGACCATGAAAAAAATCCGTTTTTACAGTGAGCTGAATCATGTTTTCCTGAGACCTCTACCATATTTCAAGTTCTGTTCCTTGGGATCACACTGAACAAATCTGCATTTTGTCCTTATGATAATTCTTCAGATATTAGAGGATGATTCTTAAATCTTATTTGATTTTCTCCATCTGAATGCCTAATATCCTTAGTTCCTTTAATTATTCTTCAAATAACCTGGTTTGGTTGCCCTTCCTTGTTTCCTTTCTTCCAAATGAATTCCGTAGCTTATATGCCCTCTAAGAAATGATACTTAGGCCTGAATACAGACCTGGATGTTGTTTGACTTCATAGGGATTTTGCGATTATTACCCTACTCTCTCTGTATATAAAAAAAAATTAAGGTTTCATTGAACTAACAAGATTCCATTAATTATGCTATTTACTCCATTTGATATTATTGTGAAACATTTTTTTAACATCTTTATGGGAGTATAATTGCTTTGCGATGTTGTGTTAGTTTTGGTTGTATAACAAAGTGAATCAGCTATACGTGTATATATATCCCCATATCCCCTCCCTCTTGCATCTCCTTCCCACCTTCCCTATCCCACCCCTCTAGGTGGTTACAAAGCACCGAGCTGATCTCCCTGTGCTATGCAGCTGCTTCCCACTAGCTATCTGTTTTACATTTGGTAGTGTATATATGTGAATGCTACTCTCTCACTTCATCCCAGCTTACCCTTCCCCCCCCATCCTCAACTCCATTCTCTACGTCTGTGTCCTTACTCCTGTCCTGCCCCCAGGTTCATCAGAACCACTTTTTTTTTTTTTTTTTTTTTTTTTTAGATTCCATATATATGTGTTAGCATATGGTGTTTGTTTTTCTCTTTCTGACTTCACTCTGTATGACAGACTCTAGGTCCATCCACCTCATTTCAAATAACTCAATTTCGTTTCTTTTGATGGCTGAGTAATATTCCATTGTATATATGTGCCACATCTTCTTTATCCGTTCATCTGTTGATGGACACTTAGGTTGCTTCCATGTCCTGGATATTGTAAATAGTGTTGCAGTGAACATTGTGGTACATCACTCTTTTTGACTTATGGTTTTCTCAGGGTATATGTCCAGTAGTGGGATTGCTGGGTCATATGGTAGTTCTATTTTTAGTTTTTTGAGGAACCTCCATACTGTTCTCCATAGTGGCTGTATCAATTTACATTCCCACCAACAGTGCAAGAGGGTTCCCTTTTCTCCACACCCTTTCCAGCATTTACTGTTTGTAGATTATTTTTGATTATGGCCATTCTGACTGGTGTGACGAGATACCTCATTGTAGTTTTGATTTGCATTTCTTTAATGATTAGTGATGGTGAGCATCCTTTCATGTGTTTGCTGGCAATCTGTATATCTTAAATATGTATATTTTGGTGTTGTCATGATATTTCCTGCATTTGTTTTTAGGAAATAGAATAGAAGATTTTAAATGTAATTCATATAAATATAACTTAGACTCATCTCATTCTACCCTATAATTTTTATTTTTGGTTCTGTCATCCATTATATTTCTTTATACAGCCTTGTGATCTGAAAATGTGATAAAAATTATCTATGTTTATTTAAGTAAGAGATAAAGAAGAATTTTTAAAGTCACTAAGGAGAACTCTTTAAGTATCACTATTTTTAAAGTTAGGTGCATTGTGTCTATCACATTTCTAAAAATATTCCAGTTTAGTAACTTTATTATTAGTGTTAAAAATTATACTTAATTCATGTTATTTATCTAACATACTTACAATCTATAATTTCATTCTGGAGTTTTAATTGAGATTGATGTTAAATTTACCATTCTGTTTGATTGTGGATATCTCTGAACGTTTTTTTTTTTCCGTGTTGGACTATTGCATCGCTTTTAGGTTTTTGACACTAATGAAGTAAAAAAAAAAAAAAAAAAAAAAATGGTGGGTGGTGAATTTTGGTGGTTCTATTATCCACCAACTATTATACACCAACACAACTTAGAAAGTAGAATTTGCCTTAGTGAATTGACGAAAATCCAAGTTCTGTTGTTCAAATTTGAGCATGCTGTGAATGGATCTGTTTCTCAGGGATGAACTTTCACTAACCAAGCTCATTGTAGACAGATGTACAAATAACACTGTCATCCTATCAACTTATAATGAGACACAACTCTCATGGAAGAGTGAAGTATCCTGAATATAGATTTACATAACATTGAAATTTTACTCAGAGGGTTAACTTGGTAGGCATGAAATTGAATCTAGTATTTAATGGAAGGAGGCAGTAGCAGCAATTTCCTCAAGTTAGATACCTTAGGTTAGGAATGAATAGTTCAAGTCTGTGAGCCAGAACATACTTTTGCTTCTCTTCTAGTCCCAAATTCTGGTTATTCTTGTTTCAGACATACCAATCTCTTTCATATTTACAAGTCTTTCTTTCAGTATATTAATTCATTCAGTCAAGCCTTGTTGTCTGAGAGCCTCTCCTTTACTTAAGATGACTTTTGTATCTCTGATTCATTCTAACATATGTCAGCTTTACAATTCTAAAGGAAATCTTACTTTTCTTATTTCCAAGTGGAAGAAACATCTAACATCTATATAAATTGGTTCCTGACTTCTGAATCTGGCATAGGTGGAATTTTGTCATCTGATACTTGTGTGTGTGTGTGTGTGTGTGTGTGTGTGTGTGTGTGTGTGTGCTTGACCTGTAAATACTTTTTAAATTTAAAGGCAACATTTACATTAGAAGTCTGGATTTTTGACTACTCTTGAAAAATTTTATTTTTCAATTTTAAGACCTGCCAAGTAAAAGCCCAAATTCCCTCCCAACAAGTGACTGTAGCAGAGTACTGCCGCCACTGTGGACAGAGCCTGTGCTCCCAAATTCACTAGTTCCCTACTAGCTACCTCACTCATTTATACTACTCGAATGCCTTCTAGAGGCATTTGAGTTTGAGAAACTTGAATACTGTCTTTAGCACCATTTTCTCCCTCACTCCTCCCCAAGAACACCCTCCAGCTTTCAACCATTTCCTTAAATATTGCCAGCTGTGGTCCAGGAATCTCACTTGTAAGCTCTGTTAGTACCCTGATATGTAATATGTCAGGTTAAGGACATTTGGACTGATTGGGGATAGCTAGATATGTTTTTACAGTCTCTTTAATCATGTTTTTTTCCTTTCCATTTTCTATTCAGTAATAATATATCTTGATTATAACAATATCAAGCAGTCTGTCGATTTCTCGTTTAATCATCACTTAAGTCATTGTTCCATAACAATAGTGAAATGTTTATCTGAATGTAAACATTTGCTATTGTAAGTAATTATGAATAATCATTTGGCACGATATTCTGTGTAAACCTGTTAATAATAAAAAATATATAATATTGCTTTATATTGCATAACAAAAATGTGAGGAGAAATATGACAGTATTGCTAGAAATCTAATGCCACAGGTAAATAAACAAAAGCTAGATTAAAAAACCACTTCCTCTTACCAAAGCAGAAAAAGGAATGAAATAAACAGAACAGGTCTACCTGAGAGTGTTTTGCTCTGATTTTGCAAATATAGAGAAACCAATAATGGAGAGATGCATTATGGTTTAGTATAAAGATGGGCTTGATTCTCAGTGAGCTTATTTCAAATGCTGACTGGTTTAGCCATGAGGGCTTGGGCAAGACTCTTCTGAATTAAGCCTTAGTTTCCTCAACTATAGAAATAAAATTAAGAAAAGAAGAGTTTTTTTCTCTTTTTAAATCTCCTGTCTTCAGCAGCTTTTGGGGTTCTGGAGAAAATGAAGCATGAGTGCATTCAGCTTTGTAATCTCTGTGTATCCCATAGGTGTTTGTCCTTAAATTTTTTAAGGCACCCTTCTTAATAGTTATCTTTATTTATTATGGACTTACTTGTACATTTAAGATAGCTCCTTTTGTTGGTTTCTTGTTGATAATACATGTAATGAATTCTCAAAATAACTTGTTGTTTGTAGGATATAAAAAATTATAAGCCCAGAGATATAGGTACTTAATATTTTGTTTCAGTTTTCATCAATTTAGTGCTAGGAAGTTGAGGAAGTAAAGGTTTTCAATAGTATTTGGTCCTGAAACACTTAATGTGCAGAATGTTATGTTACACCCTAGTGGAGAAATTCTGTTGAATAATGTTAAATATGATAGACTTTTATTGGAGACTTAAACATAGAATGGTTAAATGCAGAAAAATATTACACTCAAGAATATTGAAGAGTTGTGATTTTTTTCAGTAATGTAATTTTGCTGATTTGCTTCACAAAGACTGTAACTGTGTAGTTGCCTGTGAGTGGACTTACTTTGAGCATTATAGAAAATGTGTTGGCTTTCTTATCTGCTGGTGACTTACCCTGCCTATAGCCCCCAGCCGCTAAAATACCTTGTAATTTCCTCCTAAAGCTATAGAATAACTTTTTATTTTGAAAATACAAGGTAGTTTTGGCCATATAAACCTGGTTCAAAACCTGAATGTAGTACTTATTAACTCTCAATTATTGGATAAATTATATAAAACTCATGGCCTTAGTTTCATCATCTGTAAAATAAGGAAAATAATATTTACTCTAGAGAATGTTGTGAGAATTACATGAAGTTATAAATATTGACACTTAGAATATTCTGTGAATGTTAGTTTTTTTTTCCTCTCTCCTTGCCTCCCTTCCTTCCTTCCTCCCCTCCTTTCTTCCTCCTTCCTTCCTTCCTTCCTCCCTTTTATATCAAATGCACTTAATGCATATATCATATGTATTTCTATGATATAATATGCATTTAAAAGCTCAACCCAATATTTTGGGGGCACCTCCTCTGTGTTAAAGCACTTTGTTAGACACTGGGATTCAGAGATGAGGAAGAAAATAATGTTCCTGTTTTCAAAGTGGTAAAAACTGAAATATAAGTAAAACAACAAATACAATACAACGTGACATGTTCCATTTTTCGTAGGAAGTGCTATAGACACCCCGGTCAGCCTGGAAGATCAGGAAAACCAATCTGTAGGAGTATGCGCTTCAGCTGTCAGTTAACTCGGAGGAGGAATGGACCCAGGTAGATAAGGAAGGGAATCAGGCTGAGGCCTAAGAGGACCTGGCATGTTTAGGAACCTGCAAATAGATTGGTGACACCAAATAGATTGGTGAGGCTCTAACCCATGGGATGGGGAGGCCATGAAGGGAGCAGCAAATGTAATAGTAGAAGGAGATGAGATAATAAGGGGCTTTGTGTGCCATATTTAGAAGTTACACTATCTTCTACCTGATCTTCTTCAGAATTATAATTTTGAATGGCTGCATAATATATACATAATTCATATGTTCTACTGCTTTTTTTCTCTCTAGAAAATAATCCTTATGGTTCTGGTTCTCAACTTTGGCTACACATTAGAATCACCTGTGGTGGGGCTTAAAGGAAATAAAGCCTCAGCCCACCCCTGGAGATTATGATTAAATTGATGTGATGGTTTGGTTGGGGGATATCTTTGAGTGACTGCTGCCTCAAGCAATTTCATATTTCTGTTTGGACAGTTCAACATTTGTTCTTGTTAGGGATTTCCTCATTCATTCTTTCCTATATATTTGCTTTAGTTTATGATTTGCTTGAAGGATCTTCTCATAAAATCATCTCATATGTCCAACAAAATTAGGACCCAGAGCAATGACCATAAGATAGGAAGTCAAGACTGAAAGGGAAAAGCAAGGGTTTTTGCGGCGAGCCGCCTCCGACCAGCAGAATAACGAGCCGCCACACGCAAGATTCTTCTCGTATCACACTTTATTGGAGCACAGCTTGGTTGAAGAAAGATGGAAGGAAGACCCCGCAATCCTATAGCAGTCTGCTTATATAGGGATTAAGAACATGTGTCGCTCTGTGATTGGCTTTCGCCGGTGGTGCGACTTGTGAGCCAGCATCGGATAGGTCGCTGCTTTAAAACCTCATTAGTATACTTAGCGCAAGCGCAGTGGCCACAGGAAGGATGACTCAGCTTATTTCAGCTTCCTGCCGCGTAGCAGTTAGCTGACCGCGCCCTACAGGTTTTGATGTACAAAAGTTGAAATAAGGTAGGGTGGGTAAAATAATTCTTCATATAATTTCTGAAGAAACAAAGTTTTACTTATCATTTAGTCCTAGCTGATATTTCTCATCTAGGGACTACATTAGATGGTGAATGCTGTAGTGAACATCCACATGAATAAGTCTTTTCATGCTTTTTTGGTAGTATTTCTAGCAGAGTTACTGGGTGAAGAGCCTTATAACTCTAAAATGTATTGATTTACATTGTCACCAGCAATGAAGGAACACCCACCAGAACCCTAGAAGTGAAGCAGCATGATAATTGTGAATTTTCCCAATGTCTCAGAGTTCTGGCTGGAAATAAAATACACAACAGACTAGTTACACAGGTTGGCTATCTTGGAGGTAAAAGAGAAGAGGACAGAGATTGGAGAATTACTTTGGAGAGTGAGTTGTTTGTATGCTGTGGCATTTCCTCTCTTACTCCCCAGTGAGGAACAGACGGGATATTTCTCCATCTCAAGAGAAGATGGAGGAGGTTCAAGAGAACTGTTCAGAGAAAATGCTTTATGTTCCCTGATATTTAAGGGACACTGGGAATGGTTCCTAACCCATGCCTGAGAAGTTCAAAAGTGGCAGCTTGGGCCTGCGAATGGAGAGGAGCTAGCTGTATTATCCTTGGCAAAGATAGTTGAGTTTTTCAGTGGTCTGAGTGGGCTAGGGGAAGGGAACTCAACTGTATCATGTAGAAAGGGACTCTGTTCTGGGAGACTAGCTTTCAGGAAAAGCAAGTCTTCTGGCTGAGGGGAGACTTTCCTGTAGATAGAAAATGGGTAGTATGAAGAAGCCTCAGAAACTAGGGACTGAGGGAGGTTGTTTTAAAAGCCAATGGTAAGAAGTCTTCCTCTACAGAGAAGGAAACTAGAAGTTCCCTGAAATGTCCCAGGAGAAAACAAGCAAGCCCTGATGTCACACACAGCTCATTAGTCATAATACAGTGTCCCATTCCTATAATCCACCTTCCCCAGACACAACTCTACAGAGACCAAAATAGCAGCTAGAAAGGAGTTCTGAAGAGATAGAGTGAAGAAAAAGTAAAGAAGCTACTTATATTGCTTACTTTCTATAGAAATTTCTGAATCTAGGGCAGGCCCAAACAGAAGAATTTCATTAGTTGATGCTTTGGAGTTTTGATATTAGACCAGACTGAACTTTCACTTCGTGCAAGTGATTACAAATAGCTTTCAGATCAGAGACAATAGTGAGAAAGAGTAAGTTGGTTATTGCCTGCATATGACTAAAATCCAATACTCCTTCAATAAACTCAACCATTACATCTTGTGAACATTTTCTCCTACATGTGCTTTTTATTTGTATTACTATTTTTCATTGATTGGCAGTTTTAAGTGATTGTGTATTAAAATCTGTTGATCTTTTCCTTCATTATTTCTTCTTTCCTTCAAAGCTGAAAAAAGTGATTCTTTCAAAGTTATTCTATTCTCTTTTTTTCTTATTTTCCAGCAATTGCTTTTAAAAAAATTATTTAACTATTACATCTCCCTGTGTTTATTTTGGTATGTAGCAAAATGTTTATTAAATCAAGTTATCCCAGATTACTATCCATGTCTGAAAATTGGCAAAATGTGGGCCTAAATGATTTTTTACTCCTCAGATAGGAAATTGGAGACATCCTTAGAAGTTTATTTTGTTCTTGAGTCTGAGGCTGAAAATAGCAGAAGAAATGGTTTGTGGACGGTGGGAGTGAGCTTAGTGTACTCCAGGCATCATTTGGTACAATTGGTCACTTCCTCCTTTTAAAAGCTAGCCCTTCTCTTGCAAGAAGCCCAAGTGACTACTATCTTCATTATGGTCTACCTCTTTTCCCATTCATTTGGCTGATTTTTCCATTTCTATCCTAACACTAAATGTGGGAATTCCCCTGAATTTGGCTTTGGATCTGCGTTCCTGTTCTATATTTTCTTCCCAGACAACTCAAGCACTAATAATTTAAAACATATATTGGGGGCACCTGGAATTGGAGGCAGGTGGTTTAAAAACGGGCTCTCGAACTTCCGGGAAGATGGCGGAAGAGTAAAACGGCGGAGATCACCTTCCTCCCCACAGATACACCAGAAATACATCTACACGTGGAACAACTCCTACAGAACACCTACTGAACGCTGGCAGAAGACCTCAGACCTCCCAAAAGGCAAGACACCCCCCACGTACCTGGGTAGGGAAAAAGAAAAAAGAATAAACAGAGACAAAAGGATAGGGACGGGACCTGCACCAGTGGGAGGGAGCTGTGAAGGAGGAAGGGTTTCCACACACTAGGAAGCCCTTTCGCGGGTGGAGACTGCAGGTGGCGGAGGGGGAAAGCTTCAGAGGAGCCACAGGGGTGCGGGGGGCAAAGCAGCGAGATTCCCGCACAGAGGATCGGTGCCGACAGGCACTCACCAGCCGGTCTTGTCTGCTCACCCGCCGGGGCGGGCGGGGCTGGGAGCTGAGGCTCGGGCTTCGGTCGGAGCGCAGGGAGAGGACTGGGGTTGGCGGCGTGAACACAGCCTGCAGGGGGTTAGTGCGCCACGGCTGGCCGGGAGGGAGTCCAGGGAAAAGTCTGGACCTGCCGAAGAGGCAAGAGACTTTTTCTTCCCTCTTTGTTTCCCGGGGCGCGAGGAGAGGGGATTAAGAACGCTGCTTAAAGGAGCTCCAGAGACGGGCGCGAGCCGCGGCTAAAAGCGCGGTCCCAGAGACGGGCAGGAGACGCTAAGGCTGCTGCTGCAGCCACCAAAAAGCCTGTGTGCGAGCAAGGGTCACTATTCACACCCCCCTTCCGGGAGCCTGTGCAGCCCGTCACTGCCAGGGTCCCGTGATCCAGGGACAACTCCTCCGGGAGAACGCACGGCGCGCCTCAGGCTGGTGCAACGTCATGGCGGCCTCTGCCGCCGCAGGCTTGCCCCACACTCCGTGCCCCTCCCTCCCCCCGGCCTGAGTGAGCCAGAGCCACCGAATCAGTGGCTCCTTTAACCCCGTCCTGTCTGAGCGAAGAACAGACGCCCTCTGGCGACCTACACGCAGAGGCGGGGCCAAATCGAAAGCTGAGCCCCTGGGAGCTGTGAGAACAAAGAAGAGAAGTCTCTCCCAGCAGCCTCAGAAGCAGCGGATTAAAGCTCCACAATCAACTTGATGTACCCTGCATCTGTGTAATACATGAATAGACAACGAATCATCCCAAATTAAGGAGCTGTGTGGATGAAAGGCTCTTGGTGCTGCAGCCAGGAGTCAGTGCTGTGCCTCTGAGGTGGGAGAGCCAACTTCAGGACACTGGTCCACAAGAGGCCTCCCAGCTGCACATAATATCAAACGGCGAAAATCTCCCAGAGATCTCCATCTAAACACCAGCACCCAGCTTCACTCAATGACCAGCAAGATACAGTGCTGGACATCCTATGCCAAAAAACTAGCAAGACGGGGACACAACCCCACCCATTAGCATAGAGGCTGCCCAGAATCATAATAAGTCCACAGACACCCCAAAACACACCACCAGACGTGGACCTGCCCACCAGAAAGACAAGATCCAGCCTCATCCATCAGAACACAGGCACTAGTCCCCTCCACCAGGAAGCCTACACAACCCACTGAACCAACCTTAGCCACTGGGGACAGACGCCAAAAACAACGGGAACTACGAACCTGCAGCCTGCAAAATGGAGACCCCAAACACAGTAAGATAAGCAAAATGAGAAGACAGAAAAACACACAGCAGATGAAGGAGCAAGATAAAAACCCACCAGACGTAACAAATGAAGAGGAAATAGGCAGTCTACCTAAAAAAGGATTCAGAATAATGATAGTAAAGATGATCCAAAATCTTGGAAATAGACAAAATGCAAGAAACATTTAACAAGGACATAGAAGAACTAAAGATGAAACAAATAACAATGAACAGCACAATAAATGAAATGAAAAATACTCTAGATGGGATCAGTAGCAGAATAACTGAAGCAGAAGAACGGATAAGTGACCTGGAAGATAAAATAGTGGAAATAACTACTGCAGAGCAGAATAAAGAAAAAAGAATGAAAAGAACTGAGGACAGTCTCAGAGACCTCTGGGACAATATTAAATGCACCAACATTCGAATTACAGGGGTTTCAGAAGAAGAAGAGGAAAAGAAAGGGACTGAGAAAATATTTGAAGAGATTATAGTTGAAAACGTCCCTAATATGGGAAAGGAAATATTTAATAAAGTCCAGGAAGCACAGAGAGTCCCATACAGGATAAAGCCAAGGAGAAATACGCCAAGACACATATTAATCAAACTGTCAAAAATTAAATGCAAAGAAAACATATTAAAAGCAGCAAGGGAAAAACGACAAATAACACACAAGGGAATCCCCATAAGGTTAACAGCTGATCTTTCAGCAGAAGCTCTGCAAGCCAGAAGGGACTGGCAGGACATATTTAAAGTGATGAAGGAGAAAAACCTGCAACCAAGATTACTCTACCCAGCAAGGATCTCATTCAGATTTGATGGAGAAATTAAAACCTTCTCTGGGCTCTAGATTCATATGTTCAGCTTTCTCTCATCGTGGGAGAAATGGCTAAAATCATCTAAGCAGTTACTAACTCATCCTTGACTTTTTTCTTTACACTTTCCTCCTATATCAAATTTATTAACAAAGCAGCCAATCCCAAAGCCAAAATATATTTCTGTATGCTTTCTCTACATGTCTGTTTTTGCTGCTCTATTCCAAGTTGCTAACTGTTTTAGGCAATTAATAACATCCTAAAAAGACCCTTCTCCTTTTATGGTACTCTATCCTTTTTTCAAGGCATTTAACACAGTTGAAGTTATTTATTGGTTTCTTTGTATGTTAAGTTTCCTTTTCACTACACTGTAAGCTTACTAGGCTGTTGACTGAAAAAAAAAGCATATCATAAGAGCTGTGAGTTCAGTTATATTTGGGGACTTACTGAGGACTATAGCCCAGGAGAAAGCCTCTCAGGTAGTGCTGATGAACTGCTCTGAAGAGGTGGCAGATGGGGGGAGGTCAGTATGTATATGATTTGGTGAAGGAGGTATGTGCAATCAGGCATATATCTCAGTAGAACGTTGCTGCTAGTCAAGAGGAGCAGATGTCTCCGTAAATGATTTTAGTGATTTTCTGGGTATGAGAAGATACGAGAATTGGGTTCGTAAAATTTTCTCCTGAAAATATCTAACTATCTGAAAGCCTGTTCTATCAGTTTTTCCTAGAGGAAGGAGTGCTTCATTCCTGATCTCCACCCTGAACTCCTTTCAGGGTGTGTTATGGTCAACAGCTACAGTGGCTAAGGACCTAATCTTGTAGAGCTGGATGGCGAGTGACATATTTTAGTTTGTAAGGGAAGGAACCATATTTGACTTGTTCTTCATGCCTTCAGTGCTTAGCACATTACCTGGTACATATTAAGCTCCTTATAAAGAGAAGACAATTCATTAAAAAGCATGCTATATTGAATTTACTTTCCCTTTTCATACATTTTTACAATTTTACCGTGGATAAAGTTCTTAAACTCTTTGGGACAGGTTTTTAAAAACCTGTCTATGGAAAGGTTGTATTAGATAATCCAAAGGGTCTTGTATAAAATTCTTTGCTTTTGTTATTTCCTAATTACCTGATCAAGTACTTGATTTAGTAACTAAAAAACTTATTTTGTCAGTTTTATTATTTTATTGATTATGTATTTGTATGTTTCCATACTCAAGGTATGGAAATCCACTTACATTATATGATCTAATTCATTATTGATAGCCTTCATTTCCTACACACTAGCGTTTTGTAGGCCTATTTTATTCTCTACGCTACAATATTTGTCTTCCTTTTCTTCTCGCTGCTAGTTTTCAGCTGTTTCCTACCACTGTTCCTACTGCACACCATCTGTTGATTTGCACCAACAACAATCTCTGTTGAAAAATCTCCCAAGGATCCCTGACTTCAACTTCTTTTCCTTCTTATTGCTATAAGCTGTTGAACTTTGCAACTAATGCTATGTGTGATAATGGTTGTAATCCTGTTTTTCTCTACCTCCTTCTCTTTGCTGTTTTTTCCTTTAAGTGGTATATTTTGAAATAATATTTCTTATGACTTACAGTGTCTTAAAAAATTCACTTTTAATAAAATCATCATACAGTGATTATGATTGATTTCATAAATTTGTCATTCATTCCATAATATTTATTGTTCATCTATGCATTAGGCAATGATGTTAAATAGATATTTGCTATTCATATTGGTATCAGATCATAGAGATATTATTTTAATTAATGTTTTTAACTTTCACCAATTTCATTCATTTTAAATCATTGGAATTAATTTATGGGACTGTAGTAATTTCTGTATTTAAATTTCAGTTTTCTTGTAGTTCTTTTGTTTTCCAACTCTGAGCACCAACCAACTGATCTATCCTTTTTGTACATATAGGTTTTCAGTTGATAATTCTTAGTTAATAATACTTGCTGAGTCCTTACTATGTGTTCTACATTGAGTGATAAAATAATCATAGCTCTACTCTCATGGAAACCAATTTTGGAAGAAGACAATGTTCTAGTAAACAAATAAATATGTAATTACAAATTCTGCTAAATGCTTTGGAGAAAATAATGTGTATTGAGAGAGAATAACAAGGAAGAATTACTTTTGTTGATACAGCTCAATATATTCAAGTCAACCTCTTGCCTCAGTTATAGGCAAACATTTTTCTTGTCTGCTATATGTTTCCATCATGTGTTAACATGTGGTGCCTCAAACTTAACATCTTCCTCTCCTCTTTCCCCTTCCCTTCCTCCTTATTCTTCACCTCCTCCTTCTCTTTCTTCTTCTTCTTCATATTGCTTACTGAATGTTTACTTTCTGCCATGAAATGTGGTGGGAATTTTATAAATGTTAACTCTGTACATTTAAATTGCAGGGTAACTATTAATATTATTGTGCACATTTTACTGATATGAGAATTGAATCTTTAAATAGGTGAAGTAACTTTTTTTGGTCACTCAGTAACGAATCTTCAAGCAGGGATTCTAACTCAGGTCTTCTGATTCCAAAGTTCATGTTCTTTATTGTGTGATGCCATCTTCCCAATATTTATTGTGTGCCCACTCTGTGCTAAGAAGATTATATGCATTTCTTTGTGTAATTTATAACAACTCCATGAAGTAGATCTTATCTTCATTTTACATATGAGACTCAGACATATTAAATAACTGTCCCAGTGTCACATAGATACATAGATAGGAAGAAACTGCAGTAGGATATGAGTCCAGATCCATCAGAATCTAAAGTCCATTCTCTCTGTGTTCACTATGTACCATCATTTCCTTCCATGACACGAGAGTGTGTTTTTCATTTTTTATCTTGCCTAATAAGACCTTGATGCTGTAGATGAAGTCTTTAGACTCTATGAGATGTGCCCTCAGGAATTTGTCTATTAAATGAAAGATTCTACAGGTAGCTTATTTAATATTAATTAAAATTGTATAAAATGTAACTATAATGATTTTATTCATTTTGGAGCTAATGAGTCACCCTGTCCTTGTTTTCAGGCTACAATGTTTCAAACACTTTGCTTCATCCAGATCTGTAACTCTGTAGATGCTGCCATTCTGTCAAGACAAACTTCAGCTTCCTCTATGAAATTACATTTAAATGAGAGATGATTTTCATGTCACATTTATTCATTAATCCATTCAGCAGATATTTGAGTGTATTAGGTGTCTGGCATAATACGAGGCACTATGAATACAATGGCAGGGAGAAGCTCACATGGATCTTGCCTTATGGACAACTTAGTAATAGACACAAAAACCAAATAGTAACACAGATAAATACAAAATTACAAACTAAGATAAATGTGATGCATTCAATGCTAAGAAAGCTTGCAGGAGTAGTGAATTTAGGGATATCTATCAGGAAGGTTTCCCTTTGAGCTAGGATAAGAAGGATTTTTAAACTCTTAGTAATGCCTGTAGTACCTGGGAAGGAGTGTAGACACGGTACATTACTAGAAAGTTGTACCATTAGTTCTTGCATATCCTTGGAATTCAGCAGATAGTATAAAACATATTTATTCTTCTCATTAAGGCGCCTATCAGTCCAAAAAGAGGCCTCCTATAAATGACATGTAAGAGATCTTTTCTCTCTTTCTCTCATACTTCTCATTTCCCTCAGAATGCCATTGAAAGTCTTCTATCCATTTGTCTTCTTGCTAGGGTCCCAGATCTGTCCTGTAGTTCCTGTATGCCTCTGGAGATGGCTTTATGGGAAAAAAGAGGAAATAATTCTGGAGCAGAACAAATAATCTTCTTGAGTGTGAGAGACAGAGAACAGCACATTCAAGAAACCAGGGAGGGAAGTAAGGGATAGTTACTATGGCAGGATCACAGGGAAAGAGTGATTTGAAAAGAGATTGTAGAAAATGTATAAGTCAGACAGAGACTTGAACTCAAAATTCAGCAAGTGCCTCAAGTGGAAAAGGATTAAAGAATGTTGGGCTGATTTCGCTGCATTTTCTCTTTCTCCAGGATCTTGGACCATTGAGTGTTGGCTGCTTTGGTAGTCCCATACTACAGATTGTGTTTCTCCAGATCCCTGAGACTGAAGAAAGCTCTAGGGTATCAGGATATCGCTTTTTTTCTCTGCCTCTGTGGCCTGTGCTGCAAATCTGTAGATTCCTGAGGGAAAAAATGAGTGAAGTATGTTTGAATTAACCAAACACCCTCAAATCCTAGCTGCTCTAGTTGCTCTTTTATACCTTCAAAGTTTTTTTTAAATTTCTTTTTTCTTTATTGCTCCAAAGAAGCATTAATTAGACTGACATCTCGCTTCTCAACAGAAACACTAGAAGCCAGAAGCACAGGCCATAGTATCTTCCACCTTAACACCAAAACCTGATAAATACATTATTGTAATTGTAGTTTAATTCACTCATCCTAAAGAAAATATTAGTAAATATTATCCAGCAATATATAAAAAGGACAAGATATCAGGATTAAGTAGAGTTTATTCTAGGAATGCAAGGTTAATTTAACATTTGGAAGTTATTTAATTTAAAGAATTCACTACACTAAAAAAAGGAGAAAAAATCACATGACTAACTCAGTAAACAAAAACATGTGATATACGTAACACTCATAATATATACTCTAAGCAAACTTGGAGGAAAAGAGAACTTCCTTAATCTCATATAGGGTGTGTTAAAAAATTATAGGAAAATCATACCTTAATGGTGAAATGTTAAAATACTTTTGTCTGAGATTGAGTGATTAAAAAAAATGCTTCTATGGGGCATCCCTGGTGGCGCAGTGGTTGAGAGTCCGCCTGCCGATGCAGGGGACGCGGGTTCGTGCCCCGGTCCGGGAGGGTCCTGCGTGCCGCGGGGCGGCTGGGCCCGTAAGCCATGGCCGCTGGGCCTGCGCGTCCGGAGCCTGTGCTCCACAGCGCGAGAGGCCACAGCAGTGAGAGGCCCGCGTACCGCAAAAAAAAAAAAAAAAAAATGCTTCTATCATCACATCTATTCAATGTTGTAATATTTTATTTGTAATACTGAATGAAAAAGGAAAATAAGGAAAAAGGAAATAAAATTTTAAAGGAATAAATAAAAGTTTCATGCTAAACGTTATGATTGGGCACATATCAGATAAAAGGTCTATGAAAATACTTTTAGGATTAATAGGCAAATTTTAAAAGGTTGCTGAATGTGTTATGATTGGGCACATATCAGATAAAAGGTCTATGAAAATATTTTTAGAATTAATAGGCAAATTTTAAAAGGTTGCTGAATATAAGATTAATATAAAAATCAGTCGTATTTCTATGTACCAGTAAAAACCAGGTAAAGTGCAACACATCTTTACAACAACATAAAATATTAAATGACCAGATACATATCTCACAGAAGATGTAGAAGACCTGTGCAAAAAACTATGAAATATTATTGAGAGTTGCTAAAGAAGACCTAAATAAATGGAGGACTATAACAGAATTGAAAGAGTCAATATTGTAAAGATATTAATTCTCCCCAAGTTTGCTTATGGACTCAGTGCAATTCAGTTCAAAATCCCAACAGGTTATCTGTGGGGACTTGAAAAGTGAATTCTAAAATCTACATGTAAATACAGTGTCAAAATAGACAAAGTAGTCTTGATGAAGGAGAGCAAGGTAGAAAGACTTGCTCTACCAGATGTTATAATTTACTATCATGCTATAGGAATTAAGACTGTGTGACAAGAATAGACAAATGGACCAATGGAGCAGAACAGAAAACCCCAAAGCATATTTTTTTTCACTATCTATTGCCATGTAACAAACCATCCCAAAACTTAGTGGCTTAAACAGCAACAGCCATTTATTTTCTCTCATGATTCTGTGGACTCAGCAGGATGGTTCTTTTGCTCCATATGGTGTCAACTGGATCTGCAGTCTTCTGGAAGCTCAACAGAGATGGAATTTCCTAGATGGCTTATTCATATGTGTAGCAGTTGGTGCTGACTGCTGGCTGGGAGATTGTTAGGCCTGTTCATCACAGCACCTCAAGTCTCCTTCATTTAGTTCTCCACATGGTTTGAACTTTTCACAAGATGACAGCTGGGTTCCAAAAAGGAGTGTTCTAAGCATGCAAAAGCAGTAACTACCAATATCTTTGAGATTTACTCTTATAATCCACACAGCATCACTTTTGCAACATTCTAACTGTCAAAGCAGGTTATAGGGTCAGCCCAGATTCAAAGGGGGGGCATATATTCTGCCTCTCAATGGGAGAAGTGACAAAAAATTTGTAGTCATCTTTACCACACAGAGCCATGCTTATGTGGATACTTTACTAATGTGAATGTGGCACTGTGGGGAAAGATTTGTCTTTTCAATAAGTGATACAGGAAGAATTGGATACTAATATAGAAAAAAAGTAAAACTTGATCCTATATCACACCATAATTAAAAATAAATTCCAGTAGGACTGTACACTTAAATGTCAAGACAAAAAATAATACTTAAACAATGATATCAAAGAATATCATCATGCACTTGGGATAGGGAATTTTTTTTGAGCTGCACAAAAATGCATTAATCATAGAGGAAAATATTATTAAATTGGACTACATTTTAGCAGTTGCCACTGGTGCCCTACATCACATTCCCTTGACCCATCTCTAATTTCAGCTGTAGCTAGTGACTCACCTCCCTGGCAGTGTTTCATAGTTTTTATTTCATGGCCTTTTGCAGCGCCAAGGAATCTCTTAGCCAGTGTGAAAACACAGCCCGGGAGTATGGAATTAATGCCCTAAACACAGTCCTCAAACAATAAGGCAAGAGCTGGGATAAATGCTTCAGTCTCCTGTCCTTTAGATAGATAATTCTGGAAGGCATTCTGTACAATTATCAGGAGGTTCTGGCATTACATTATATATGTAATGTAGATTTTAAAAACATCAGAAAAAATATCTATATGGTCATTTATATAAAAACTAAATTATAGTGTTTAGTGATGAGTAGATAGTGATGAAGGCATAAAATAAAAGACGGTGCTCAGTTTTAGAGAAGAGCAGGAGGGGTGTGATTGGGAGCCGGCATATAGGGGATTTCTGAGGTGCTGGCAATATATTTTTGTAAACTAAATGTCAAGGCAAATAATTATGGAACATTCCAAACATAAAAAAAGGCAGAGAAAACAATTGGATAAACTTATGTATACTTACTACCTAATTTCAAAATTACCAGTTTATGAACTATCTTATATCACCTCTACTACCCTATTACCCTCTACCTTCAATATGGATCACTTTGGGCCAAATCCCATACATCATATTTCAATGTGTAAATATTTTTACATATTGGTAAGAGATAAGGTACTAAAAACATATTCGCGATACCATTATCACACCAAGAAACTTAACAGTTTTTTCACATCATCAGTTATCCAATCAGTATTTAAATTTTCCTGATATTCTCAAATTTTTAGGCAGTTGGTTTGTTCAAATCAGTAGTCTCAGAATTACCCACGTCTTTTGTTTGGTTGTTATGCCTCTTGATGGTGAGACTGGACGTTCTAGATTGTCCAAAGAGTCCTATTTCAATAGCATCCCTTTTCACTGAAATATCCGGGTTTGGGTGAAAAAGTATATAGTCACTCTACAATTGAGTCCTTTTCATCTTTAAGTGCTCAGTCCCTCTCTTTTCCCTTTCTTACTTTTTTGTTTTAGTTGTTGGAAGAAACTGAGTCATTTGCCCTATAGTGTTTTCTATAGTCTTGATATTTGCTAAATACATCTCCCTGGTGTTGTTCAATATGTTTCTCTGTCCCCTGTATTTCCATAAACCTGGAAGTTAGAACTAGAAGCTTGATTTGTTTTAAGTTCCATGAGGGGAGAGGGAGAGAATAGTTCATGGGTGATTCTGTTTACTTCTGGTAGAAAAAATATAGCATCCACTTGTCGCTCTTTCAGTAAGGTTAGCAGTCATTGAAGTTTGTTGACTAGATGTATTATTTCAAAAGGAATTTTCCAAAGGGTGATATTAAGATTCTGTTTCTTGATCTAGGAGTTACTTTATGGGGCTTTGCTTTATAATAATTTGTTCAGCCATTTATGGACTTTTCTATATATATGTGTTATCTTTCATGAAAATAATTTTAAAAATACGTGTAACTACATACATGTACAGCTATGGGGGGATCGACAGATGAAATCAGTGAGATATTTATTAAATTGTAATTATGAAATTAATATGTTTTGCATATTAAACAGAAATTAATTACAAAAGTAAATTTCCTCAATAGCCTGAGTATTAAAGATAAAATTTAAATAATAATGATAAATTATATATTATTCCAATGTGGCCAGTTGTTTCAGAGAATGTCTAAATTTGCTCTCTGTGTTGGACTGATATAGGAAATGTGGTAAAAGTGGAATGTGATGATGGTGAACAGAAAGAAGGCTGGATGTGGTTTCATGAGGGTTGAACCAGTTCTTGAGAAGAGACACATATCTTTTAAATAACATCTATTAATAAAGATTACAGTGTTTAATGAATAATTAAGAGATACATCATCTTAAAAATAACTTTCTTGGGCTTTTGGACATCAAAGAATCATAAATGTTTATTCAATTTGATGATTACAGAGTGATTTATGTGTTCATTACTCTACATTCCAATTGATTCTAGATACCATATCCCAGGATAGATTGAGCAAAGTGATGCAGCTAGATTTAAAAATATACAAAAGTAACAAAGTCCCTCCCAGCTTGTTGATAGCAGTGGAAAACTGAGAATCTTTTCTATTTGCTAGTGAGAGTGAAATTATGAGTCTACAACTTTCTTGCTAAGGCGGGATTATTATCATAAAGCAAATTTCTGTAAAATTACATTTTGAATCATATTTCCCAGGGATTCTAGGCCACTGAATTTAATTACTTCTAGGATGTGAAAAAGAAAAAAAATTAACCTCACTGGCTCCTGGGAAAATATGCCATTGTTTTCTGTGTTGCTCTGATTTGTATTTAGTTTATATTGTTTACTAGCAGCCAACAGACTCCAGAAGCATCCTGTATATTGATTTTTACTGGGGGTCTTGCAACTTGTTTACAATCTTCTTTCAGCCATCATACTGATGACCCATCTATTTCCCCAGTCTCACTGTACTTTGGTTTCCATTACTCCAGTGATCTTTTTTATTGGCAGCAATAGAGCATGGAAGTTGAAAGATTGAATTCTGAATACAGACTGAGTTAAATCACTTCTAGCTATGTGACCTTAGGCTAGTTTCCTAATCTCTTTATGTCTTATTTCTGTCACCCATAGAATGAGAATTATAGTATGTCCCATCTCTCTGTTGTAAAGATGAATACATGTAACACCTTTGACACATAAGTCCACAGCAAATCGTAATTATCTCCAGTGTGCTTCAGCAGCTTATTTACTTAGGCCCATAAGTGGCTCTGCCATTCAGATCTTGAACCATAAAAATATCTACTCTGGTTATAACATTCTTGCTTTCTAAATGTTATTTCTCTCATTCCCTCATGTGCAAATGCCCTTTTACTCCAGTTCCTTGACCTATCCTTACATCCTAATTTTAGTGGTTTCCGAATTTCTGAACTTCATGGGCCAGAAAAAAGTTGGGAGGCCAATGTAGGATTATCAATTTATTGCTAAGTAAGGATGTTAAAATAACCAACACCATCATAAATTGAAATTATGAAATTGTTTGTATAATTTTAAAAATATTTGTCTTTCTTTAGGAACTATGTATTCTCATAAGGTAGAGACTCATCAAGTATCTACCTTGGTCACTCTGATTATGCAGGATTTAGTGCGTAGCTTGTGATGCTAGATTCAACAAGTAAAGATTTTTTAGAATGAGTAAATAAAAGACCTTTATTATTTAATGAAAGATATTTTAGCAGAAACTGAAAGTTGGAATTAGTAAACCAAATATGTATATGAAAAATACTTAATGCCCAAAATAGCAGCATTAAAATGATGTGTTTTTATTTTGTTGTTACAAATTGTCAACTTGTTGATTTGTATTCAGTAGTGAAATGCAAAATGATGCTTACATTTCCAACCTCTTCTGATACTTTGTTCTTTAAACTGCAGTTAGTACTAACATTCTAGATTCAGAGAAGTGTGTTGATGAAACTCTCAGCTACACATTTAAGGTGATTTCTCTTAGTTCAGAAAATTTTGGCCAGGGTCTTGTTGGGTCAGGTCAATATCTCAGACAGGCTACTAATTTGAAGCCCACTTAAATATTTGTTTGACAACTATATAGTAGGATTTTGCAGGGACTTAGTTTCTCTTATTAAATTTTGAATGCCCCTTGATTTATTATCTTTGTTAGCTATTTTGATGTACTCTTCTTTGAGTTTCCTCAAAATAAAACTCCACTTACACGTGAATTGTATGTTGCATACAATTGTATGATAATGATATTGCTTATATGTGGAATCTTAAAAAAATGGTACAAATGAACTTATTTACAAAACAGAAATAGAGTCACAGATGTAGAAAACAAACTTATGGTTACCAGCGGGGGAAAGCCAGGTTGGGGGGTGGAGGGGGAGGGATAAATTGGGATATTGGGATCGACATATACACACCACTGTGCATAAAATAGATAACTAATAAGGACCTAATGTGTAGCACAGGGAACTCTACTCAACACTCTTGTAATGACCTACATGGGAAAAGAATCTTAAAAAGAGTGGATATATGTACATGTATAACTGATACACTTTGCTGTACACCTGAAACTAAATCGACTATTCTCTAATAAAAATTTTAAGAAAAGAAAGAAAATCAAATCAAATTCCTCTTCTCATCCTCATAGTCACTGTGATCCGTTCTCCCTGGTGTTCTCCAGCCTTCCTGGACTCTGCCTCCAGTAAAATCATATTTGATTATTTCTGAAAGTCTTTCTTTTTTTCCACTTTATCTTTCCTAATCCAGAGAAGATGAAGGGGTGCAAGTTGACTCTCTAAGTCTATTAAATAGATGTAGTTTTAAAATAAAAAATCCTGGAGTGGGCATCCCAAACAAGTGTCTCAGAGTTTCAGGGGAAATATAGAGGATGGTGTAGAGAAGTAAGAGAAGTTGTAAAGTCCCACATGATCACCAGCTTATTAGAATTCCTGTTGGCTCAAAGAACAACATTGCAGCCATTAATCTAGTAAATATTTACTGAGTGTCTACTTTGTGCAGGAATTCTGTGAGGTGTTGGTGTTAAACTGTGGAGGAACTGGCAGAGGGTGACAGTAGGATAAGCAGACAATCCCTTAATTCAAATCCTGCCAATTATATTTATATTACTACCATTGTGATTCTGAGCAAATAATTACTCTGAGCTATAAAATTTTCAGCTGTAAAATGGAACCTCGTTTCCAAGGTTGTTAGGATTCAGTATTCACCTCAATGCTTGACACATAGTAGTTATTCTGTTGAGCATTAATACCCACTTTCCGTCACCTCTAGTCTCCATACCCTTTTCATAGCTAGTTAAGATAAAAGGAAAACAGTAATTTTAAAGCATATGGTAAATCAATAAACTATTCAACAAGTTCATATTGATTACCTTCCATGTCAAGAACTATGTTGGATAGCAAGGAAATTGTCATAGTCTGTTTGGGCTGCTATAACAAAAATACCATAGACTGGGTAGCTTATAAACAACAGAAATTTATTTCTCATAGTTCTAGAGGTCCAAGGTCAAGATACCAGCAGATTTGGTGTCAAATGACAGCTCACTTCCTGGTTCATAGATAGCCATCCTTTTGCTGTGTTCTCACTTGGTGGAAGGGGGAAGGGAGCTCTTTGGGGTCCTGTTTATAAAGGCAGTAATCCCATTTATGAGTGTTCTACTTTCATGACCTAATCACCTCCCCAAAGCCCTACCTCCTAATAAACATCACATTTGGGGTTAAGTTCTCAATATATGAATTTTAGGGGGACATAAACATTCAACCCATAAAAGGGATACAAACAGGAATAAAATACGGTCTCTGTGGGAGGCACTTACAGCATAGAGCCATGGATTCTCAGGATCGAGAAGAATATTAAATGTTATCTTGTCTTACAGACAAGACCTGAAATGACTAAGCAATCATATGCTACAGTAGATTATCAGGTGCTTAAGAGATGTAAAGTACACAATAGCCCCAAGAGGAACCTTGGATGGCCAACATGATGCTCCACATTGGGTAGTGTTACTTTGTCCAGTTAACTCTAATTCGCATTGTCAGCATGTTGCCAGTGGCTCGATGTCCTTGTGCAAAAACACGTTTAACAAATTTCACAGTTACTGATGAATATCTTAGAATGCCAATTTATTAGGGTAAATGAACAATTTACTGTTATGTGTACTGAAATACTCATCTACCCGTGAATACCCCTTTCTATGGGCATATCTATATAGGAATCCAAATTAAAATCAGAGGTAGATAAGGCAGCAAGGAATTAACACATGAAATTTTGATGATCTCAAGAAGTGTAAACTAAGGTAGCTTGAGATACTTTTTTTTTTTCTCATAACAGGGATACCCTTACTAATGCATGATAATGCTTATGTGGTAGGAAAATATAGGGTAATATAAGGAGAAATGGCTAGTGTTAGAGATAATGGGAAATAAAATTGTATTTATAAGGTGATAACTTTCTGGTAGGAGGTTAGTTATGCAACCGTTATAAAAGTAAAGAAGGCCTATTTTTAAAAGTTTTTTGTCTGAAATAATAGGACATTTTTAGGAATGTTCTTTCTGTACCTGTTCCTGAAGATTTCTTTTTTTTTTTTTTTTTAATTGTTCTTTTATTGTTTTCTTTTTTTTTTTTTTTTTTTTTGCGGTACGCGGGCCTCTCACCGTTGTGGCCTCTCCCGTTATGGAGCACAGGCTCCGGACGCGCAGGCTCAGCGGCCATGGCCCACGGGCCCAGCCGCTCCGCGGCATGCGGGATCCTCCCGGATGGGGGCACGAACCCGCGTCCCCTGCATCGGCAGGCGGACCCCCAACCACTACGCCACCAGGGAAGCCCAGCCTGAAGATTTCTTACATTTTATTTCTACCAATGGCCCAGGAAGATATCTCAGAGTTAGAGGTAAAGTTATACATAACTGTAGAATGTACATTTTTCTTTTCCCCCCAAATCGACTTTAATTTTCTAACAATTCTCTGAGCATTCGAAAAACGTAAAGAGTGAATTCCACATGGTTGTTTAATATATTTATTTGGTTATCTACTTAATGCATGACAACACACAAGTAGGCTTGTGGGGGGTAAAGGTACATAATACAGCCTTGGCTTCAAGCAGCTTGAAATCTTATTGCAAAGACAAAAATAAAAGTTTGAAACAAATACTATATTAAATAGTAATAAGTCACTTACTAAGAGTGGATTCAATAAATATTTATAAGTACCTACTCTGGGCACAGTTCTGGGCTGGATGTTGGAAATTCCAAAGACGGGGATTATTGCCTTTGTGGTATTCACAGGGGAATCCAATAAGTGACATATAGTTGCCTCACTTGAATGGAGTAAGTGTAGATGCCAGGGGGTGCAGAGAGGAAGCAATAAAAGGATGTGGAGGTTACATGGAGAAGATTTACTATAAAGATGATTTGAGAGTTGGGTCTGGCAGGACATAAATTGTTAAAAAACAACAACATTGTAGGATGGTCCAGTAATTGAGACAAAGAGTAGAGGTAGGATTGATAGTGATGTGATGGTGATGGGGGTGGTGGAGGATTGCATATGTCATGAGTTTAGAAAAGAACAATTCTGTACCTCAGAGAAAGAGTGTCAGCTTTCAACTTTCTTTTCCTTTGACAAATGAGTTATGTCTTCTTTCTACTCTCATTTCTTTTGTATCTTAATTCCTTACAGACCAGCATAGCATGATGTTGGTTATTAAGTTTTCAGAATTTGGTTGCTAAACTATTTTGAAGTGACCAAGGACTAAAGAGGACACTCTTTGTTCCTGGTCCGTGATGAAAAAGTACAGAAATTTTTACGCCATATAGTCATTCAGGGAGCTGGAAGCTTCTTCTGCTGTAATGCTGCTATCTTCAGCATGTAGGTACAAGCTCACCTTGCTGTCTCACAGGCAGTGAATAGAAAAAAAGAGGGTAGTATCTTGTGCAGCCAGCTTTAGGGGCCACGGTTTGAAGTGGTATATAATATTTCCATCCACATTCCATTGGCCTTGACTCAGTTACATGACCCCTTCTAACTGCATTCCCACCAACAGTGCAAGAGGGTTCCCTTTTCTCCATACCCTCTCCAGCATTTATTTGTAGATTTTTTCATGATGACCATTCTGAGTGGTGTGAAGTGATGCCTCATTGTGGTATTGATTTACATTTCTCTAATGTTGAATAACGTTGAGCATCCTTTCATGTGTTTGTTGGCACTCTGTATATCTTCTTTGGAGAAATGTCTATGTAGGTCTTCCACCCATTTTTGGATTGGGTTGTTTGTTTTTTTGATATGGAGCTGCATGAGCTGCTTGTAAATTTTGGAGATTAATCCTTTGTCAGTTGCTTCATTTGCAATTATTTTTTCCATTCTGAGGGTTGTTTTTTTGCCTTGTTTATGGTTTCCTTTGCTGTGGAAAAGCTTTTAGGTTTCATTAGGTCCCATTTGTTTATTTTTATCTTTATTTCCATTACTCCAGGAAGTGGGTCAAAAAATATCTTGCTATGACTTATGTCATAGAGTGTTCTGCCTATGTTTTCCTCTAAGAGTTTTATAGTGTCTGGACTTAGATTTAAGTCTTTAATCCATTTTGAGTTTATTTTTGTGTATGGTGTTAGGGAGTGTTTTAATTTCATTTTTTTACATGTAGCTGTCCAATTTTTGCAGCACCACTTGTTGAAGAGGCTGTCTTTTCTCCATTGTATATTCTTGCCTCCTTTATCAAAGATAAGGTGACCATATGTGTGTGGGTTTATCTCTGTGATTTCTATCCTGTTCCATTGGTCTATATTTCTGTTTTTTGTGCCAGTACCATACTGTGTTGATTACTGTAGCTTTCTAGTATTGCCTGAAGTCCAGGAGCGTGATTCCTCTAACTCCGTTTTTCTTTCTCGAGATTGCTTTGGCTATTCGGGGGTCTTTTGTGTTTCCATACAAATTGTGAAACTTTTTGTTCTAGTTCTGTGAAAAGTGCCATTGGTAGTTTGATAGGGATTGCATTGAATCTGTAGATTGCTTTGGGTAGTATAGTTATTTTCACAATGTTGATTCTTCCAGTACAAGAACATGGTATATCTCTCCATCTACTTGTATCGTCTTTGATTTCTTTCATCAGTGTCTTATAGTTTCCTGCATACAGTTATTTTTTCTCCTTAGGTAGGTTTATTCCTAGGTATTTTATTCTTTTTGTTACAGTGGTACATGGGAGTGCTTCTGTAATTTCTCTTTCAGATTTTTCATTGTTAGTGTATAGGAATGCCAGAGATTTCTGTTCATTAATTTTGTATCCTGCTATTTTACCAAATTCATTGATTAGCTCTAGTAGTTTTCTGGTAGCATCTTTAGGATTCTCTATGTATAGCATCATGTCATGTGCAAACAGTGACAGTTTTACTTCTTCTTTTCTGATTTGGATTCCTTTTATTTCTTTTTCGTCTCTGCTTGCCATGGCTACAACTTCCAAAACTATGTTGAATAATAGTGGTGAAAGTGGACACCCTTGTCTTGTTCCTGATCTTAGAAGAAATGGTTTCAGTTTTTCACCATTGAGAAAGATGTTAGCTGTGGGTTTGTCATATATGGCCTTTATTATGTTGAGGTAGGTTCCCTCTATGCCCACTTTCTGGAGAGTTTTTATCATAAATGGGTGTTGAATTTTGTTGAAAACTTTTCTGCATCTGTTGAGATGATAATACGGTTTTTATTCTTCAGCTTGTTAATATGGTATATCACATTGATTGATTTGTCTATATTGAAGAATCCTTGCATTCCTGGGATAAATCCCACTTGATCATGGTGTAGGATCCTTTTAATGTGCTGTTGGATTCTGTTTGCTAGTATTTTGTTGAGGATTTTTGCATCTGTGTTCATTAGTGATATTGGCCTGTACTTTTCTTTTTTTGTGACATCTTTGTCTGGTTTTGGTATCAGGGTGATGATGGACTTGTAGAATGAGTTTGGGAGTGTTCCTCTCTCTGCTATAATTTGGAAGAGTTTGAGAAGGATAGGTGTTAACTCTTCTCTAAATGTTTGATAGAATTCACCTGTGAAGCCATCTGGTCTTGGGGGGGACTTTTGTTTGTTGGAAGATTTTTAATCACAGTTTCAATTTCAGTGCTTGTGATTGGTCTGTTCATATTTTCTATTTCTTCCTCATTCAGTCTTGGAAGATTGTACTTTTCTAAGAATTTTTCCATTTCTTCCAGGTTGCATGGACCCAAATTTTAAAAAGCTATTAGCTCTTCTTAGATCTTAAATTTAAAATGAATACACCTCTTTTTGCCTCTTATTTTTAACCAGTGGCCACATTTGTAGACTGCAGTATAGTGGAAAGAATACAGGATTTATGGTCATATAGCATGGGTTCAAAATACTGGTCTAGTCCTCTGTGTACTCTGTGATATTTGGCAAGTTATCACTTACTATACGACTTACACACACACACACACACACACACACACACACACACACACTCTCTCTCTCTCTCTCTCTCTCTCTCTCTCTCTCTCTCTCTCTCTCTCTCTCTCTCTCACAGTGTCCTTCTCTTCCTGCAACAGTTGAGAGAGAGGCATAAATAGATTTTTCTCTTATAATAAGCTACTTGGTTAGATAAAAACAGCCACCGAAAAGGAGCTCCAAGGAGTCTTCCACTGGGGTCCAAGCACAGTGATACTTGATGACTTGTGGGAAGATTGCTAAAAACTGACTGCTGGTGTCTGTAGAATTGTGGCTTCTGGGAGTTGAGGAAGTTAGTTCTTGTTTTACATTCTTGGGAAAGAGAGTTGACCCCCATATTTGACCTATCCCCACTTTTATTTTTAAATATACAGTGAGATGGAAGTTTCAGCATTATAAAAAGCAGAGAGAAGTCAAATATATTTTTTATTGTCCTTTCCTTCTCAGACAAGGCATTGTTATTCAGAGTTCAAATGTGATCTGCATAACATTTAGTCTTGCTAAGGTTGGTTGCAGGCATAGGCACAGAGGAGTTTTACATCAACCTACAGCCAAGTCCTATGGTCACTACTAGACAGATGCTTCCAAGGGAGGGTATTTCCTCTTGAAGAAGACATGAGGGCAACAGACTTTTCATCTCATTAAGGCACAAAGGGATGTTTCCTGTATCATTTTCCTAGGCTGCTGTAACAAATTACCACAAACTTGGTGACACAAAACAATGGAAATTTATTATCTCACAGTTCTGGAAGACAGAAGTCCAAAATCAAGGCATCAGCTGGCACGGCTGTGCTCCCTCCAAAAGCTCTGGGGAAGAATTCTTCCTTGACTCTTCTGGCTTCTGGTGGCTCCAGGCATTCCTTGACATCTTTGGCTTATGACCACATACCTCCAATCTCTGTCTCCATCACCACATTGCTTTCTCTTTCATATGTCTTTTCTTCTTCAGTATAATAAGGATACTAATTGGATCCTGTCACTGGATTCAGGGCCCACCCTGGTAATCCAGGATAATCTCATCTCAAGATCCTAATTTAATCACATTTACTAAGATCCTTCTTCCAAATAAGGCAACATTCACAAGTTCTAGAAATTTGGACATGGCCATAACTTTTTGGGGACTACCATTCAACCTTATATAGTTTCTCTATTCTCTAAGACAAATATTAAAACAGCAAACAAGTGTGATTCCTGGATAAATAGAGACTTCCTGTAGATATTTAGCAAACATGGCATGCTCTCTACTTTTGCTGTCATGGTTATAAGGACACACCAACATTACTATGTCATTTAAGAACAGTGGATGACGGTCGCAAATTTTATTTCATTTTTTTCCCAAAAGAAAGGGGAAGAGGATCATTAACCATATAGTGAGTGCAAAGGGGGAGGGGCCTTCAAGCTCACAAAGATCAAAGAGACTTACAGAATATCTCTTTAGAAGTTTATTCTGACTTGGTCAAAGGGGAGAGAGTGGGTTCTACTCAGGAGGTCTATGAAGATATCCTAGGAGACTTGTGGATTTAACAATTCCCTTTTCTAGCCAGAAATGGGTTATTTCTCTAGAACTCCTGGTTATCTGCAATGTTACTCACACCTCCCCTTTGAATCTTACTAGGAATTTTTGTCAAGCAGCAGGTTAAAGAAGAGAGGGGCAGTGAAAAGAGAGATTCCACACGTCCACTAAGCTGTCGTTGGTGTATGTGTCTATGTATGTCTGTTTTCATTGTTACAATTTTTAAGAACTTTTCATTAGCTTAAAAAGGGTATTGATTAACTTGTCTTGGAGCTACCTGACTTTGGATCCATATGAAGACATGGTGAGAAATGTTGAAAATTACTGCTTTTAAAATTGGGCAGGACTCAATATTATCTGTTAAAGTAAATAAATTAAGTAGAGTATAAATGAGATATGTTAGTGTAGAGGAAAGATGTGATAGTATGCTTGTATTCTTAAATATTACTTACACAATCCGCCATCCTCCATGCAGTTTATACATTATTTCTGTTTTCAGAAGTTGATTTATTTATTGAGAAAACAATACAGCTCTTTGTGCAGTCAACTCCAGTTATAATTATATAATTTCAGATCCAAAAGTTGTCCTCTATTCTCTTCCCATTTTGATTTTTCTCCCTGTTCATTGGCTTAAATAAGCTTGTTTAGAGATATTATTTCTTATCTGCCAGAAAATGTAGACAGTATCCTAAAATAGCACATGAATAAGTGATGAATATTATGGATAATTTAGGTTCAGACAGAGAGACTGACAAGTGCAGAGGAATTCTGTTGACCCAAGGTGACTCAGTTAAAAAGTTTTTAACTTTGACCTTTGGCAAAACCTTAGGCTGATAGGAGCAGCTTCAGGTAATTTACTTAGAACTCCCAACATATTTACTTCTCTCTATATCCCCTCAATTAATCTCTCTTGTACTCAGGAAGCATACTTATTTGCTTTGACTGTGACATGACTTCAGTTAGCTAGACCTATAGCAGTCTGAGGACTGAGAACTAGTCTAGATGTTTTTGTGAGTCATTTAAACAAGTTGTGGTGAAATTCACATAACATAAAAATAACCATTTAAAACTGTATAGTTCAGTGGCAATCCACAATATTGTATAACTATCACCTATATCTTATTCCCAAACTTTTTCATTACCTCAGAAGGAAACACTGTTCCCATTAAACAGCTGGGACCCATTCCCCTATTGCCCAGGAATCACTAATCCACTTTCTGTCAATGGATTTACCTATTCTGGATATTTCTTATAAATAGAATCATATAAAATGTGACCTTCTGTATCTGGCTTCTTTCACTTTGCATAATTTTAAGGTTTATCCACATTGTCACATTATCAGTAGTTCATTCTAAAATGTTTATGGCTGAATAATGTTTCATTTTATGCATATGCCATATTTTGTTTACCCATTCTTCAGCTGACTGACATTTGGTTTGTTTCCACCTTTTGGCTACTGTGAGTAGTGCTACTATCAACATTTATTTACATGCATGTGTTGTGTTGTATGTGTTTACCAGCTTTATGATTTGAAGATATTTTCTCCTATTCTGTAGGTTGCCTTTTCACTTTTGTGTTGGTGTTATTCTATGCACAAAAGTTTTTAATTTTGATGAAGTCCAACTTATCTATTTTTTATTTTGCTGCTTGTGTTTTTGGTGTAATATCTAGGAATCTATTACCAAATACAAGGTCACGAACATTTACCCCAATATTTCTTCTAAGAGTTTTAGTGTTTTAGCTCTTACATTCAGGTGTTTGATTCATTTTGAGTTTTACATATGGTGTTAAATAAGGGTTTAAATTCATTCTTTTGCATTTGGATACAATTTACCCAACAACATTTGTTGAAAAGTCCTCTCCCAACCCCACTGAATGGTCTTGGCACCCTTGTCAAAAAATAATTAACCATAGTTTATTTCTGGACTCTAGATTCTATTTCATTGATCTATGTGTCTATCCTTATGCTGGTACCACATTTTTTTTGATTACTATAGCTTTGGAGTAAGTTTTGAAGTCGGGAAGTGTGAGTCCTTCAACTTTGTTTTTCTTTTTCTAGATTGGTTTGGCTATTCATGGTCAATTTATTTCTATATGAATTTTAGGACAAGCTTTTTTATTTTTGCAAAAAATGTCATTGGGATTTATATAGAGATTTCATTGACTCTGTGGATTGCTTTATGTGGTATTGCTATCTTAACAATATTAAGTCTTCAAATCCATGAACATGGGATATTTTTCAATTTATTTAAGTCTTTAACTTCTTTCAACAATGTTTTGTAATTTTTAGTGTAAAACTTGCACCTCATTGGTTAACTTGATTCCTAATTATTTCAGTTTTGGATGCTATTGTGAATAAAATAATTTTCTTAATTTCATTTTCACATTGTTAATTGCTAGTATATAGAATTGTAACTGATTTTTGTGTGTTGATCTTTACAGTGAACTATTGCTGAACGTGTTTATTAGTTCTAATAGACTTTTTGTAGATTATTTAGGATTTTCTGTATGTAGGGTCATGCCATCTGTGAGCAAAAATAATTTTGCTCCTTCCTTTCAAATTTGGACACCATTTTTTTTTCCTTGCCAAATTACTATGGCTAAAGCTTCTAGTACAGCGTTGGATAGAAAAGGTGAAAGTGGACATTCTAATCTTGTTCTTGATCTTAGATGGAAAACTTTGAATCTTTCATCATTGAGTATAATTTTGACTGTGTGTTTCTCAAAAATGTCCTTTATCTTGTTTATTTACCATCAAATTTTCTTCTATTCCTTGTTTGTTGAATACATTTATTATTAAAGGGTATTGGGTTTTATAAAACCCTTTTCCTGCATCAATTGACTTGATCATGTGCTTTGGTTTCCTTTATTCTATTAATGTGATGTATTAACATTGGCTGATTTTTGTTTGCTGAACTCTTTGCTCATCATTTTAAATCCTCAACACTTATTCCAACCATGGCTATCGCTATCATTTGCATTCAGGCTTTGATTTACTTCATGTAGATTAAAATTAATAATGCCTTACCACACATGGCATAAGACCACCTGTGGGAACTTGTTTGACATTCATGTATGAACAACTTGGAGTTGCATTGGAGGTGACAGCATTGAGTGATCCTTGATCTCTGGGGAATGGGAACTTTGGATGGATGCTTCTCCTTTTCTTCCCTTGTAGACATGGTTCTGAAATCAGTTTCATAAGGCTTCTCAGAAAGTCTTGCTAAATTAAACAGTCAGTTGCTAATAATGGCACTGACTTGATAATATATCGTTTTATTTATTTTTTCTCCTATTTTCACTTCCCTTATCCCTTAATCATACTTCCTGGAATTGCATTCAAATAAATTACTCACTCATTGGCATTTTCTTTGATTCTGATTTGAAGGAAACCCAGGCCAAGACAGAACTAAAGAGTCTACTATACCTGTCTAGTGACATTGCATGAGGAAGAGGAAACTGACAGGACATAGTGCAGCTCCTAACACTTGGTCTTGCCGCTTTCACCCGATGTTACATACTGCTGTGCAACTGTTTTGTTTTCGTTTCTGGGGACTCTGCTACTGACTTTTGATGTTGGTTTTGAGTTTTGAGGTAATTTCTGAGCTTGTTGAAAGTTCTTTGCCTTACAATTAAAGCTTTCTACTTTCCCCTTTTGGCTATGGGGCAATCTCCTACAGTAACTGCTTTCATTAATTAAAAAGAGTAGAATACCTGCACAGGGGGTAAGAATGGTTCTTAAGAATGTGTGAATTTTGAGTGAATGGAGACTAATAAAGTAATAAATCTCACATTTCTAAACACTATGTGTCGGGTACTGTGCTAAGTTTAATCTTAACATCCCCATCATGAAATAGATACTAGTGTTAGTCTCATTTTACCTTTAAAAACCAGACTCCAACTCAACTGATACCAACTCTTCAAAGCTGGTCTTCTTAACTATTATGTTATATGGTCTTATGATATTCTTTCTGTGAATGAATTAAAGTTCTAGTTATAAAATTCATGAAATGTTTGAATAAATTTTCATAAAAAGCCAATACGCTGTCTGAAATTCTGTCCCTCTTGAAATGAAAACTGAGACTAATATAAACAATAACAGAGTTAAGTTTTTGATACAGAAAAACTGGTTTCAGAATACAGTGCTATTTTTGATGAAATCTTGGAACATAACAAAGCTTAACAAAAAATGGACTTGACTCCCTTGATGGTACACTCAGAGTTTAAAAATCTCAGAGTTGCTCCTGATTCTGCACAGACAGAATCTGGAGATATTAATTTTTTGTCATTTGGCTTCTAGATGTCCTTGGAGTGTGCACCCCTGTGGAATCCAGTTCATCTCCAATCTGTCAGAAAGCATCAGAGGTGGTTTTGAGTCCTTATGTCCTAAGCCTGTGAACAAAATGTGTGAGTACACTGAAATAATGAGGTCAATTTTACTGTTGTCAAGGGTCTTCTAAAATGATTTTATAATGGTTGTATTTGAATGAATTTACCCTGTAGTTTCAGGTTGAGGAGGGAGGAGCAATGTTTGGTTAAGTTTAGAAAATATCTTTATTGGAATTGTCTTATGTGTGCAGGTTCATTCTTTGCCCTAGAAAGGCTTTGATGGACGTGAATGAATTAAATCTGAGAGATTTAACTCAGTAAGAAGCAAAGATAATTTTTCAATATAGTTATCAGATAGCTTAAAAATTACCAAATGATAGACCATACATATATTTATTCACAAATGAAATTTTCCCAGTGCAGTCTAGTATCCTTTTCATTTAGGTTTTAAGAAGATAATATATTAAGGGTCCCTTCTCTGCCCCTGAGGCAGGTTACTATCATCTCAAGAGAAACCCAAAACTTTGAAGGATTCACTAGTTAAGCTAGTGGTTACAACCACAATTTAAAACTTTTAATGACTCAGGAAATTAATTTTGGAACTGTTGTATATATCTGTGCTATATGAACATTGTTCAAATGATTATTTTTATTTTCGAGGTAAGTTAGTTTGGGGAGACAAAATGATTATTCCTGTTGGAGAGAATATTAGGTTTTATGTTTTTTTATTTCTAGAGATTCAGATGATGACTTCAGATGTAGGTTTGTGAATTTTGAGACAATTGAACCAGTTGAGTTTTCATTGCCTTGAGATGAGCATTTGCTTTGTTTGTTGGAAACTGGAGGGGGCTGAATAATAAGCTAGTCAAATTTATTTAATTTGGGTAAATAGTACAATTTGACTAATTCCATGTAAACTTAAAAAGATTATGTTTGAAAATAAGGGGTCGCTTCTTGTTTTTACTGAGTAAATTTATTTCACTTCTTAGCTGGACACTGAGCCTATTGTGCATTCCTGGCCTACTATATAATTTTTTGTCTTTCTCCTCCTTTGATTTACCCAAAGCAGAAGACCAGTTTCCCACAACAGCCAGGCTTCTTGATGAATTTGAGTTCATGAGCTAGTATGTCTGAAGGGCTTTGGGAAGATTTGAGTTGAGGCTAGATTGAGGTGAAGAAGAAAGAGTTTTGTTTTATACTTGTAGACTCTTCCTGTAGGAATGAAAATGTAATCAAGTACTCTTAGGTAAAGAACAATCACTAAATAGCTAAGCTGAGGAAGTTTCCCATGAAATCTTGTTCAATTTATATGGCTTATATTTTATTACACATACCAGTTAGAGATTGTTGCAGGGAATAGGTAGCCATTCAAATTAGTCCAAGTTGAAGTTTTATTATAAGATTTCTAGGGCATCTCACGGGGCCTAGCAGTTACAGCAAGAATTTTAATTTCTAGCCAGTTTTAATTTTAGGAGAAAGGTTAAACATGATAGCTCATTCTCCTATTTTGCTCCACAATTTTTAAGAGAGAGGCACATTTATTTCAGTAATTAGAATCAGGTACAAATGACACCTTTAACAGGCAACAATCCTTTCTCCATACTCTAGCTATCACTGAAGAGGTATGTCAGTGTATTTCAGGAGCTTTCAAATAAATCAATTAGCAAAACTTTGTCAGTGGAATTGATTTAAAATTTTTATTTTCTTAGCGTTTCCTGCAACCATGCTTTAAATATTTAAAAGTGATGGAATTTTCTTTCAGATCAGTCATTGAACACATTAAGTCACTTTTTTCAATCTCCAAAATCTTCTCACTTTGATAAATTGTGTGTTTATTCCTCAACCATCACCCTTTTCCATTTTAATACATCAGATATATTGAGTTTACTTTCTGTAAGCATTCCCTGTTTTGATAGGCACATCTGTGTTAAGTGAATCAGTTTCCTTGTCAGTCCTTTCAGACATTATTTTTTCTTGCAGATGTCCATCCTAGAGCCCTCACCATTATCCTGGGACATTCTTTTTATTTTTTCCTGGCTCCTTCTTTTCTGATTCTCTTTCTTGGTTTACTGCCAACTTTTCAATGAAGTTCATTTTCCAGAAGATTCCTGAAGAGAATACATAGGAGGTAAATTTTTGTGGCCTTGAATATACTAGAATTTTCTTATTCTATAAATATACTTGATTTCTACTTATATTCTTTAAGTACATTGGCTAGGTACTGAATTTTAGATTGGAAATAATTTCCCCTCTAAACATTCAAGTCCTCCTATCTTTTAGTTTTCCTATTTCTGTCCAGAAACCTGACCCCATCCAGATTCCGTAGTCTATGTTTTGGTTTCTCTCTTTCATGCTAGAAGATTTCTCCATATGTTAGGTTATCCTTGGCTATCTCCTATATTTGAGAATAAGGGGCCTCATAATTACTTGGAAAACCATTATTACAGGGATGTTTTAATTGGTGAGGTTTATTACAGTAAGGTGGCAACATGGCTTTTTAATTGAGAGACCCTAAATCTCATACATGTACATGTTTTCTCTGGGCCTTTCAGTTTCTCTAAAGAAGACTTCTCCAGTTTCATGCTTGGAGGGTAAAAACCTAGAGGTCTATGTTCTGGGAAGTAAACCAGAAAATGACTTTCAGGTCTTACCATTCAGTACAGGGATTTGCCTTTCATCCTCTGTTACTCAACAGAACATGTCTTCTGCTGTACAAACTTCTACAGAGTGCAAACTTTAGATCTTCTGTTGGGGTCAGGGAGAGGATCTACCATCTAATTTTTTTTTAAAGTGAACTTTCAACTAATTCTCTTGTGTTACTAATATATCCTTTCCTCATTGTATTAACATCTCACCTTCAGAGATACCTGGTATTTTCATATCCTAAGACTTTCTGGGCTTTTGAGGTAAAATTGGCAGCTTCCTATTGGCTTCTTTCAATTCAGGTTGAGGTTTCAGCTTATCTGGTTTGCTAAGCAGTTACCATTCATCCACCTGTCTTCCAACATTTCAGAAATGTTTTTGATATTGCTTATATAGTATCTTCTCCTCTCCTTTTCTTTTCATCCTTATGGATTTATAAGTTTAAAATTCACTCACTGTCAGTTTAATGTGGTTTTGCAAGGGTGAGGAGTAAATAAATATGTGCATCCACTGTCATTTGTAATCAGAAGTTCATGAAATATCTTAAAGCAGTATATGCAAAAGATAGTGATACCTCCATGGTGTGACATTAATACTATGTAGAATATTATCAATTTATCATTACAATATCTACAAGTAAAAGAGGGCATAAATACTCTAAAAGCATAAAGGCCTGCCCTTCCTAGCTCTCATGCTGTTTTCTCAGTAGAAGAGCTAATTCACCTGAAACCTTTACAGAGCCTCCTGCCTAAGTTTTCCAGTTGTACTTCACAGATCCTTCTGTTGTAATACTTGCTACATTTTCCTCTATCTGTTTATTTATCTTTTTCTCACTAAGCTTCAGTTTCTTGATAGCAAATATTAAACCTTATTCATCTTTGTACTCCCTGGGCTTAGCACAGTGCTTAGCATGTAGTAGGTACTCCATACATGTTTACTGAAAAATGATGAATAAATATATTAATAATTTACCTGCATCTCCAAGGAACTCTTAACATCGCATATCTAAAGTAATTACTCTCCAGTTTTTTCCTCTTCTCTGCTTCTTATCTCTCCCATTCCTAACAAGCAAAATATACTTTTACTCATTACTTGAACTAAGTATAGATATATTTCATATATTTCTATTGCTTACTTAATTTTTACAATTTAACTATTGTAAAAGGCTATTTAATCATTTGAGGTGTTTTACTTTCAAAAAATTTTTCTCCAGAATGAAGCAACATAGTTTTTTATTTGTTGGTCATTTACAGACATTTATCCAAATATTTTTGCCACTTGGGATAATGATGGATGGTATAAGGTGGTGGCCAGGCTTAGACACAATTGTTAATTTAATTCAAGGGTTATTTACTGCTCATGTGTTATCTCCAGGAAATTTTATTTAACACTGTTTGGAAATCAAAATGAATAAGAAAAAAAAATCCTGCCATTAAGAAGCTTACATTAGTATATATATATATATGATGGAATATAACTCAGCCATAAAAAAGAATGAAATACTCTCATTTGCAGCAACATGGATGGACGTAGAGATTATCATACTAAGTAAGTCAGACAGAGAAAGACAAATATCATATGATATCACTTACATGTGGAATCTAAAAAATGATACAAATTAACTTATTTACAAAACAGAAATAGACTCACATAGAATATAAACTTATGGTTACTAAAGGGGAAAGGGGGGGAGGGATGAATTGGGAATTTAGGATTAACAGATATACACTACTATATATAAAATAGACAACAAGGACCTACTGTATAGCACAGGGAACTATTTTCAATATCTTGTAATAATATATAATGGAAAAGAATCTGAAGAAGAATATATATGTATATATGTATATCTGAGTCACTTTGCTGTATACTTGAAACACTATAAATCAACTATACTTCAATAAAAATCTTATAATAAGTGAAAAAATATAGAATGATGTCTTTTAAAAAGGTAAAAAATAGTGAATGCTATGAAATTCAAAATATGCAGAGCCCACAAATATATGGAATCATGAAGGGTGTTTTTTGGGGAAGTAGCTTTTAAAATGTTCTTTAAAGAATGGCAGAAGTGATAGAATCAAATGGAAAGGGATGAGAAAGTAGAGTAAGAGGCAGAGAAAATAATAACTAGATGTGTTTGGAAATAGGAAGTAAGCAGTTTATTTGGCTAGAGAGTAGAGTAGAGGATACATAAGGATATATGGAAGGAAGAACTAGAAAATGGAGGATGAGCCATTTTGCAGAGGACTTTCAATGTCAGGCTAAGGTATTTTACTCAGTGGAGTAGCCAATGGGGAGACACTGAAGGTTTTAAGCTAGGGAATAGAATTATTTGAATTATGATATAAAAATATTAGTGAGGCAGATGTAATATCAGAAGAGAAATGGGAAAAGGAGAGACCCATCTCCAGGGTATTCTTGTAGGCTGGGAAGAAAAAATGAGCTTCTGAAAAAAGAATAAGAATAGAACACAATTTTTATATGTTAATTACTATTTATGTTACTATTCAGTTGTTTACTTATCCATTTTCTGTCCCCTCCCACTAGAATGTAACATCCTTAAGAACAAGAATCTTGTCTGTTCCCTCGAGCCCTGATCACCAATGTCTGAGGCAGTGCCTGCAATATCGTAGTTGCTCAGGAAATGCTTCTTGAAGGAATTAAAGAGACATACAAAGAAAAAAGAGAAAAAAAAAATCCAATAGGTCAGTCTCAGGTGCATGAATTAAGTGAAATAAATTTAAATAGGCCAGTAATCCCAATTAATGAAAATAGAGTGAACTCTGCAATTAAAAGACAAAAATGGTCAAATCCGATTTTAAAAATCCCAGTTGTATGCTATCTAAAGATTCATACTTAAAACGTAAAGACACAGCAAAGACTAAAGTAAAAGTATTTATCCCAGATAAATACTAACCAAAAGAAATCTGCTATAACTATATCATTTTTATACAAAGTATATGTAAATTAATATAAAGTTAAGTGGAATATTAAAATGTACATGTTTATATATTTAGAAATTATATATAACTAATATTATTTTAAAAATATAAAGCATAAGTGGACAGAATTACATGGAAGGTTGACAAACCCACAATCCAAAAAGATTTTAACATACTTCTATAAGTAACTTGACACAAGCTTCATCTAATGGGTCTATATAGTACTTACATAGAAGTTTCTTTTTAAGCACTAATGGAATATTTAGACTGAGTGGGAAAAATCATATAATTACACACTGGAAAAATAGCATTAAGCTAAAGAAAAAAGAGCAAAGATGAAAAAGAAAATTGCTGACACACAGAGAGCATGAGGGATGAGAATGGACACTGAGGATGAGAATGGGGAGAGACAGATGTATAGGGGCCTGGCTGAGGAGAGACTGCATGAGATGGAAGGTTTCAAGTTGGGGAGTTAGCACAATCAGACTGTTAGGAAGATCATTTTGATGAGAATGTAGAGGAGTGGAGAGTGGAATGTAGAATGAGGAGTGAGTAGGAGAGCTGGGATAAAGGAGACTAGATGGGAGACCATTACAGCAGTGCAGGCATAAGACAATGAGGTCCTGAATTAAGGCAGTATCAGCAGAAATTGAGGGGAAGATGCAGCTTTGGTCAATGTTATGGAAATATAATTGTCAGTACAAGTGACTACTGAGGGGGAAAAAAATATTGGGTTGGCCAAAAAGTTCGTTTGGGTTTTTCCATAAGATGTTATGGAAAAACCCAAACGAACTTTTTGGCCAACCCAATATCACTATGGCTCCAAGTTTCTGAGATGGGTGGACGGTAGCATTAACAAAGACAGGATTTATAACAGGAGGACAGGTTTAAAGGGGATATACTTGTGATACTTGAGGTTTAGAATACATTTTTTTTAGAATACATTTTTATTTAAAATTAATTTTGTAATTTTGAAGTGCCTGTGGAAGTACAACCATGGAAAATTTCATACTCTCCTATTGAGTTTTTTCCTCATGTAACCAGGTAATATGACATCTCTGAATTATGAGTGTAAAGATCACTTGAGACACCTTTGTCTGGAATTGACAGACCTGAGCTTAAGTCCTGGCTTTGCCATTGTTGTGTGACCTTGTTTGTATCTTATGTGCTAGGTGTGTGATTCCGTCTTTCAGTTAAATAACTGCTTAGATAACTTTCTGGATGGGGTAGATTTCTCAATCTGTACCTTAAAACCATCGTCTCTAAAAGACCATCCCATTTTAGCTGTCCTCAAATATGCATGATCTGAACTAGCGAATATATTACCTATATTGGATTCAGTGCAGTTCCATCAGTATTTGACAGACTGAATGACATGTTTCAAAATTTCTGCTTCATATTTTGTTCTTTTCCTATTTCTAAGAACTAATTTTTGAAAAGTCAAAAACTTGACAATAATCATAGTGTTGATAATGATGATGATGATAAAAGCTTCTTGTAGCTTAAGTTAAGCATTTTAAATGTAATTCTTACAATGACATCATTTTGCCATATTTTATATTTGAGAAATTGAAGGTCTGAGAACTTAAGTAAGTTTTTAGAGGTCATATAGCAAATAAAAGGTGAGGCTGGAATGTAATTCCACATCCCTGATTTCAATGTTTGCATTCCTAATAATTATGTAAAATGCTATGGGACCTTTGACTTGGATTTGATTAATCAAAAAATGTTATTTATAAAGTATCTTCCTGTATTGAGAATATGTCTGCTGCCTTAGGTTTCTCAGACAACATAGTGTATTTCTTATAAATCGTGCAATAATTTTGGAGCTCATGGAGAGAAAGGTGTTGTGTCTATTGTAGGAGATAAAAATGGTCAGCACAAATTTGTTTGCAATATTTATCCTCTTTCATAAATATGTTTTCTTTGTCTTTTCATCAACACAGTCCTTAAAAAGATTTAGTAATTATGGCTTTTTATAGTTTTCCTTTTATTTATTATTATTTTTAAAGTGGTAAACTGTGGCATTATAGTATGCCTTGTAAGTTTCTCACTAGGAGATAGAACAAATTATATGTTAATTCTCAGAACTGAAACAAATTGACGTCAGTGATGACTGTTTTAAAGTGTTCAATCACATATTGTCCTTAGAAAAGGTCAACAATGACTATATATTTTCTAAGGTGCTTGAAGAATTTGATGACTTATAATTACCACTAAATGATAGGTTATCTAATAATGACCTTAGTGGATGTCATAGCTGTGTTGGGCTCTGTGCCAGACGAGGATTGGCTTCTGAGAATCAATTGCACATTGTTGATTTTGTTAAATTAAAAATCATCTACAAATTGTCCTCAGCCCTTGCCATGTTCTGGGAAAGGCTCCAAAAGTTCTGTCAGATCATATGGTGTATTTTTGCTTAATATTAATATTAGTAGCAACAATAATAAGAGTTTACACTAGCTATGTACCATGTGCCAGGAATTGTGCTAAGTGGTTTGCGTGTTCTACTTAGTCCGCAAACAGCATTTGGTGCTAGATACAGTTATCCCTATTTTACAAATGAGGACCATGAGGCTCAGAGAAGTTAAATAACTTGCCCAAGGTCACCCAGACAATATATACCAGAGCCGAGATTTGATCACATATTCTGCTAAAATGTGTTCAAAGACTCTGTGAGTGGAATTTGCACAGTTTCAGAGAGCATTGGTGGCACACTGAATGCCCATTTGTTTCTGTGGCCTGACCTGACACATGAGTCATCATTCATGACAGCTTGATGCATACTTTCTGATTCCAAGTGTCAGCTGAAAGTGGCTGATGCAGTGGTCCCATAGCACTCACATTTGTTGGAAAATTCCATGTTGATCTTTATATATATATATATATATATATATATATATATATATATATATATATATATGTATACATATATATATGTGTGTGTGTGTATATATATACACACACACACACACACACACATATATATATATACATATATATATATATATATATATATATATATATATATATATATATAAAACAGTTGCTTAAGCTTCTGAAGTTGGCTTTTTTGGTCATGGTACATAATTTGAGTGCTGGGGAGTCAGCATGCCTGAGGTGTGAAGATGATGATGTACTTCCTGTAGGCATGAAGGCACTCAGACACAAAGCATGGGCGACAGAAACAACTGTCATTTGTTGTTCTTCCTACTCAGGCTTTTAAAAAAGAATCTAAGGTCAGTTAACTGGGAAGCTTAGCCTCTCTTAGCTGTCTTTCTTTGCATAGGCTTTTATTTAGCCTTTTAAATCATTTTTCTCTTCTCTCCCTCCCCACCCCCTATCCGTTTTGAACACGTTCTTGGATTTCTCATGCTGGGCCTAAGGAGCAGACTGCTTATATTCAGGAATGATTTGGAGGGGATAAAGTGTGCAAGATTTTGAATTCTTGCCATAAGTCCCTGGCAGACAGCCAGGCAGCCTCAGAGGAATAAGGCTAATGAAGGGAGGGTAAAGCAGATCCGAGAGTGCGGCTGGTAATGCAGTATTCATTTAATTGGGAGCAGGTACCGGTGCAAACTTCTCCATTTTAATTGGAAAAAGGGAAGGGGATTGTTAAGGAAGAAGGAAAAAAAGAATGCATAAAGTTTTCAAGCCAAGGAGCCAAAGGCAGCCCTGTCTATGCCAGAGAAAGAACTCAATTTAGGGCAATTTGCTCTGCAAGCTGGGCTGCAGCCTCCTCTGGGAATAGGGATGAGGAAGAAAATGAAACCAAAAGAGAACTTGATAAAATCACCTAGCACAGACATTCTCAGTAGAATAGGTTTTACTGAGTTAAATCTGCCCCAATCAATATGATTCTTTTCATATAAGTTACAAATAAAAAGCCACAAGATTACAATAAAAATCGAGACTCGAGTGCTGCTGATGTTGCACCTGGGAGTCTTAAGAACTTATTATGGAATATATGTTTTCGCAACTCTCATGTTTGTTTTTCTTTTCACCCTGGTCATGCGAATCAACTCTTTGCTTTCCCTTCCCGTCTATCCATTTTAATATATTGTTTTAAAAAACATCGGAGGCAACTCTCTCTGCTTAATTTCTCTTGCACTGGAGGTTGGGGTTTGGTGGTTTCGTTTTGTCTTGAAATGTGTTGAATTGAACATGGGGCTGATTTCTCATGCTAATGATAAACAAAGAGATTTCTTCCCATTGTACATTTTTATGACATAAGGATTTGTAACGTTAATATATTAGTAAAACAATAAAAGAGAGGTCAGTCTTCATATAAGAGGAAACAATGCTTTTTGATGCATACGAGACTATTAAAATAAAACACTCTGTAAATTTATGTTTAATAACTATCAGTTCTTAATAATCTTTGACTGTGTTGTATAAATAGTAGTTTTAGGCAGCTGATGGTTTTAATGTGATGACTTTAATTTTGATCCTTAGTGAATAAGGAGGCGAAAGACCAAACAAAACATTTTGGTCTTTCTGCTAGTGCGGTTGACTAATCAATGAAGAACTTGGAGAGAAGAGTCTCTATTTTAGTACATAAAAGTACATTTTAAAGATAAATATAAAGAGCTTATTTAGAGCTTAAGTTTGCTGGCGGTTTTTTGTTATTACATTTCTTTAAGGTGATTCACAGTAGGGAATAAAAAGAAGATCATGGTGCCTCGTTTAGATTCCACCTTATATGTAGTCAGACATATATTTAGTGTTGGCAAACCTGAAGAAAGAAGAGGTGACTATGAACATTTTATCTCTGATAATTTTGCTTGTTCATTGGAAAAGTTTTTACTGTCAAATTCTAGCAGACTGTGGCCTGCTTATTTGACTTTAGCTCAATTACTAGAAATTTAATATTAGAAATGATTTTCTGGACAGAGGAAATAGGGTAACATCTCAAAATGTGGTGCAGTTGTCACCTCAAATATTCCATCGTGTTTTTCTCTCAATACTATACTGAATAAATGAATCAACCTATGTACCAAAAATATTTATATAGGACCTCTCAGTCCTAAGCACTGTGGAAGATACAAAGATAAAAATAACACAGACCCTGACATCAAGAAACTTATTTTCTAAATGGAAAGGGTAGACTAAAATAAAATACAAAAAGGTTAAATACAAAATCATACAACAGAAGAAAAGATGTTCCCAAACAACAGATAATTAATGAAGTCTCAATCAAAATTTTTTCCAGTTTGCAATGTATGATATTTGGCACAATTTGTGCCATATTTTTGAAGAAGCAGTAGATCCAGGTGGTTTGTGGAAGTCTGTGGTGGGTTTATAGGACTGATGGTAGTTGACCTGGTTTGTACTTAGAAGAGCCAGAGAGGGAGTGAGAGGCTATACCAAGTTTATGAAATGATATACTTTGATTAAAGGTAAGGGGCTGGAAGGAAGGAGAGAGTAGCAAGCATATTTGGGGAACACACTGATTATAACAAAGATTCTTAGAGAAAGTTAATGGGAATTAGTTGAAGCCACATTTTTTATGGTTGTGATTAGAATGCTTTCTTTACCTTGTAGTACAGAAATGTCTAAAGATTTTTATTTTTTTAAGATAAAAGGATTCTTTGGGAAAGACTGATCCAGTGGCAGCATGTGGTAAAATTAATGGGACGGGGCCTCACATGTGCTCACAATCCCATTTTTTTCCCCACATGACCTAATATTCTTTCTGTTCCGTGTTATTCTCCATTCACAGTCTCCACCCACAATGCTGCTTCACAGAGCTGCACCTGCTGATTGGGCTGGCAGTGGCCCTCCTATCTTCCCTGGGTATGGTTGCCCACAAAGCTGCCGGCTCTTAGAGTGCCATAGAAGTGCAGAGTGTGGGGGAAACACCAAAGAGAAAGGCTTTTTCCCTAACTCAGAACTCCACTTGTGTCAGTAGTTACACGAAGACTCTCATGAAGACATTGCAGCATCTTCTGTCTTTTAAGCCCTCTGAGAATCACAGTAAATCTCATAAGACAGTTCTATCACCTCCTCACCGTTAGCTCTGGAACCACAGATACTCATACCTGGATGGGTCAGTCAGGGAGTAGATGCCATCTTCTTCATTATTCTTGTCTCCCCTGACTTGATAGCTTCAGGATCCAAATACAATTTTCTCTTCTTTCTCAATTATAAAACAAACGTCCACACAGATCAATGGTTACAAACAGGGACTGGTATGTACTTGATATGAGTAGGTGGGTGAAGGAGTCTCCTCTACAGCTCAGCCACTCAAGATACTCTGTTTGGTTCTATAGTCTACTATTTATGTGGTATGTTTTAGCCTCTAAAAAAATAATGAATTAGAGGATTTGCCTTCTCATGCCCACTGTTCTTTTTCTATACCTTTTCCCACTGGAACATATTTAAAAGAGAAGCAAATGATTACAATATTTTTGAAGGTGGAAGAGGCTTTTCAGCTGCTGCTCTTTTCTGTAGGATAATCCACTATTAGCACCTTTTTGTTATATTTAGGGTAAAGAGACTGGGGATCTTTCTGCCATGACATTTCTCAAAATATGCTACCTCAAAATAGATTACCACCTGTTTCATTCATGTATAAAATGACTCTATTCTGACAACTTGGGCATATTTATGTAAAAAAGGGGAACCACAAGAGGTAAATTTATAAGAGGTAAAATTACTTTCAGGTATATTTATATATTTGGAATGACAACAATATTTTCTAATGTTTTAATTTCAATAGTACCAGTGTCACAGCTGAATAGCTATTGGAAAAATGCATTAATTAAAAACCTGTTTGTGGATCAATTATAGATGAGAATTTCTTATTAGCTTACATATGGCCTTGTGCCATTTTGAGAGCTGTTATTTTATACAAATTTTAATTGAAGATGTATCTCTACTAGGGAGTACACACTCATGAAATTCAATGTATCCTCTCTTGCAAATAGCACTGATGCCTATATTAATATAGAAAGAAACAAGTTCAAGTGTCAAAAACATGTTACACCATTGATTGTATTAGACAATACCAGATTCAGATTCAACTACCATTTATGGAACCCCTGTTTGGCCAGACATTATGCTATTATATGGTATCTATTATTTAACTTATATTTCTTCAGAGCCAGGAATGAACTAGATGTTCATATTTACATTTTACAGGTAAGAAATAGGAAGTCTGTGTAAGTTAGATGGTGACTCCATGTCTAGTGAGTAATAGGAGTGGGACTTGAAGCCAGGGTTCCCTGATGCCAATGTGCAAGTTAATTAGGATTTTTCTATCATTAAATTTATGACCCCAGCCCAACTTCTCTTTACTCCAAAATATACAATACACTTCTGGAATTAACAGAAGAGTGAACGTTCTTGTGAATTATTACACATATTTGGTCGATGAGGAAAACTGAGAAAATTGTATTCCTACTTATGATAGGAATATTTCTTTAAAATAGGAGGAGCAATGTGCTGAACAAATGGCACATGCTTCCTTTTTCATTATTGTTTAGGTGCTAAGAGACTTAAATGTATTATGATGCCTTCGATAGTCGATAGTCTTAGTTTTGTACAGCTTAAGATAATTTCTGAATTATTCCATTAATGCTTTGTTAGTTTATTGATACTGCTTTTAAAAAAATTTCCCAAGTTTTTATTTTGAAAAATTTGAAGCCCATGGATAAACTAAAAAAATACTATAATGAGCACTCATGTGCTCTTTATCTAGATTCACTAATTGTTAACCAGTTTACCATATTTGCCATTTCTCTCTCTGTCTCTTTCTCAGATATATGGATATACATTTGCTGAACCATTCAAAAATTAGTTGCAGATATCATGATAATTCACCCCTAAATACTTCAACATATATCTCCTCAAAACAAGGGCATTTTTCTTCATTATCTTAAGGCTGTTCTTAGATTCAAAATAATATAAAATTGATGTGAGACTATTACCTGATATTGGCCCATATTAAAAATTTCCCAGTTATCCAATTAATATCCCTTACAGTTGCTTTATTTTTCAACTCATGATTTAGTCAAGGATCATTCAATACACTTAGTTGTCTTGTCTTAATTTCTTTTAATCTAAAACAGTCCCTTTCTTAGTTTTCATTGCTCTGAGGCTTTTGAAAAGTTCAAACTAGTTGTTTTGTATAATATCTTATACAAGATATTATACTACTGCTATTTTATTGGAGTCAAGTTAAACATTTTGTCAAGAATACTACACAGGTGATCTTGTGTCCTCAGTGTATTACATCGGGAGGCACATAATGTTGACTTGTTCCATTATTGGTGATAACTAACTTTAATTATTTGGTTAAGGTGACATCTCTGAGATTCTTCCATTGTAAAGGTATTCTTTTCTCTTGCAATTAATAGATAACTGTGGGTGATACTTTAAGATTGTATGAATATCCTGTACTCAACAAAATTTCATTCAATATTTTTAGTATTCATGATGATCTTTGCTTGAATCACTTATTACATTAGTGCTTGCAAAATGATGATTTTCTATTTATATAATTCATTTTACATTTATTAATAGACCTCATTTAAGGAAGAACTTTCTCCTCCTTCCCACCTCTTTTGTTTTACATCCTTGCTTTCTAGCTCAGCAAGATACTACAAGCTTGCTTTAAACTCTCCATGTCCCAAACCTGGAAACAACCATCTCACCAAGGATCCCTGGTTCCTTTTAGTACGGAATTGTATTTAGAAACCAAGATTGGGGATTGTGGTGTGCATATTTTTTCTATGTGCTTTCAGGGGATACACTAGAAAAAAAAATATATGTGTGTACATATGTGTATATGTATATGTATATATCTTAGTCTGATAGCTACATTGCAGGCTTCTTCACACTTCCCCTAGTCCATGTTTGAATCTTACTTTTCCCACAGTGAGAATCCTGACTCCCAAGAACATTGATATATTGCATTTACTCATTTAGTGTATCCTACAGTATCCACAAAATATTTTCAGAATTATTATACTAATACCAGTACCAACAGCAACCTTGCTAAGCAAACTTAAAGTTTTTTTTTAAATTATTTTCTTTTTGTCTTTAAAATGTATTCTACTAGAGGTTTATAGTCATAATACTGTGTTCAAAAGTTACTTAAATTATTTGTGTGTGTGTGCATGCACACATACATGTTATAAATCTGATATACAGTTAAATTAATTTGTTTTTAGTTGTATTAAGTGTTAGTGTTTTTGTATTTTTGATTAAATTTAATTTTTGATTATGTAAAGAATTTATATGGCTATACATTAAATATTGTAGATATAAATAATACATAGTATATTGAATACTTAAATAAATATATAATATATATACTAATTAAATACTATATATGTATATATAGTATGTATATTTATTAAAGTATACAAATTTAAAGCATATATTTATTAATATATATCAATATATTTTAAAAATTAGATTTAATAAATACAAATTATATTAATATATTATTTAATTATATATAATATATAATAATATACACTATGTATTTATATAATTAAATACTATATTTTTATATATTTTTATATATATATAAAAATATTATATATTTTTTTATATATTTATATAATTAAATACTATATGCTATTTTTTTTTCTGTAAAGTATATATTATCTGTAGCTCATTTTTTAGTATCTTTTTGGAATATCCTTTATCTATATAAATGTTGCAAATATTTTCCTACATTTTGTCATTTTGTTTTGATTTTGTTAACGGGTTTTTTTCCCGTGTAAAGGTTATTTTAAAATATTTTATGTAATTGAATTTATCTTGTAACGTATCTGGATTATCTCACACATTCTGGGACCCAGGACAGAACGAATAATTTGAAAGGAGCCTGGGTCAGACCCATCTACTCATCTTGGAGAGCCTCTCAGAGAGGCAGGGGGCAGCTGGAGCTCACCCTGGGGACACAGACACTGTTGGCAGCCATTTCTGGCAGCTAATTCTACTCAGAGGGGCACTGGTGCTGGCATGCATTTCGATCCTCCCTCTAGTATATGAGTGCAAGGACCTGGCCCTGCCCACCAGTCTGTCAGCACCAGTACTGGGACACCTCAGGCCAAGCAACTAACTAGGCAGGGACAGAGCCCCATCCACTAGCAGGTTGGCTGCCTTAAGACCTCCCTTGACCTCCCTGAGCCCACAGCCACCCTAGGGCCTGGTCCTACACACCAGAGGCTTCAAAACTTGGCCCTACAAACCAGTGTGCTAGCACAAGGCCCAGGACCCAAAGAGCACTGTAGACAGAGACCTCAGGAACAAGCTCCATGCATCAGTGGGCTGGCACTAGCCTTGGGACCAGCCTCACCAATCAGCGGGGCACGCATCAGTCCCAGGACTCATGGCCCCAGCCCTACCCAACACCAAGCCAACACACCAATTCCAGAATCCCTAGGACTCTGCAGCCAGAGACCCTGGGACCCAGCTTTGACTGGCAACAAGCTGGTGCTAGCCCTGGAACCCACTGGGCCTAGGCCCTGCCCACCAATGGGGTGATATTAGCTCCAGGAACCCTGGGCCCAGGAGCTAGAAACCCCAGAACCCAGTTCCACTTACCAGCACTAGCCCCAGAACCTGGCCTCACCTAGCAGTGGGCAGGCACCAGCCCTGAGATCACCTGAGCCCTAACCCCACCCACCAAAATTAGATACTAGCTCCAGGAACTGCACCTTGCCATGTCAGGACCTAGCCCACTCACCAGAAGACTGGCACCAACCCTGGAACTCATTGGTCCCCAGATCTGCCTACTAGCAGGCCAACACCAGCTCTGGGACACCTTGGGCCCCTCAGCCAGCCACCCCAGATCTGATCCTACCCATCACCAGGACAAAACCAGCTTTGGGACACCACAGACCTCACCACAGGCAGCTGTGTCAGGAACTGGCCCCACCCACTAGATCCAGGACCCCTGGCCCCACAACTACACGCCCCAGAACCCAGCTCCACCCACCAGTGGGTCAGCACTAGCCCCAGAACCCTTCATTGCTTAGTAGCCAACCAACTTGTGAGCTGGCCCCATCCACCAGCATCTATCTGGCAGCTTCCACACAAGGCAGGGCTTGGCAACAAATTGGACTGTGTCCAGTCATGCCTATCAGGTACCCATAGTAGTCAACCCACCACAACAGAGAGATGCACACAGCCACATAGAGGGCACTGCTAAAGCATATAGCTCTGGTGACCAGAGATGAGTGTGCTGCTGGGATGCACAGGGTGTTTCCTAAAGTCCCTTTCTCCAATGTTGGCAAATGTAATCAACCTACCAAATATGTGGAAATGAAAACAGCAAATTAAGCAAAGTGAAACAAGAGAGGAATATGTTCCAAACAAAGGAAGATAAGATAAAACCCCAGAAGAAGAACTAAATGAAGTAGAGATAAGTAATCTACCCAATAAAGAGTTCAAGGTAATAATCGTAGAGATCTAAAGAGTTCTAAATGATCAAAGAGTTCTAAAAACTTGAGAGAAGATTGGATGAACAGAGTGAGAAGCTAAATGTTTTTAACAAAAAAAGAAAATATAAATACAACCAAACAGAGATGAAGAATACAGTAACTGAAATAAAAAAAAAATACACTAGAAGGAATCAACAGTAGATTAGATGATACAGAGGAACAAATCAGCAAACTGAAGGACAAAATCGTGGAAATCACTGAGTGTGAACAGAAAAAAGTAAAAAAAAAAAAAAAAAAAAAAGAAATAAGGACAATGTCAAGTGTACTAACATTCACATTATAGGGGTCCCAGAAGGAGAAGAGAGAGAATGCGGCAGAGAACACATTTGAAGATATAACAGCTGAAAACTTCCCTAACTTAGGACAGGAAACAGACATCCAGGTCCAGGAAGCACAGAGAATCCCAAACTATCAATCCAACAAGTACCATACCAAGACACATTGTAATTAAAGTGGCAAAAATTAAAGGTAAAGAGAGAATATTAAAAGCAGCGAGGGGAAAGCAACAAGTTACATGCAAGTGAACTCCCATAAGACTATCAGCTGATTTTTCAGCAGAAACTCTGCTGTCCAGAAGGGAATGGCACAATATATTATAAGTGATGAAAGGGAAAAACCTACAACAAAGAATACTCTACCTGGCAAGGCTCTCATTCAGATTTAATGGAGAGATCAAAAGTTTTACAGACAAGCAAAAGTTAAGAGTTCAGCACCCCTAAACCAGCTTTACAATAAATGTTAAAGGGACTTCTCTAAGTAAAAAGGAAAGGCCAAATCTAGAAATACGAAAATTACAAAAGGAAAAATTTCATTGGTAAAGGCAAATACATAGTAAAGGTAGTAAATGAACCATGTATAAAGCCAGTAGGAAGGTTAAAGACTAAAGTAGTAAAATCATCTATATCCACAATAAGCAGTTAAGGGATACACAAAGAGATGTAAAACATGATGTCAAAAACAGTAAATGTGGTGAGTGTAAAAATTCAGGGTTGTTAAAATGCGTTTGAACGTAAGAGATCAGCAACTTAAAATAATCATATATATATAAACCTCATGGTAATCACAAATCAAAAATTTATAATAGATACACATACAAAAAAGAGAAAGGAATCCAAACATAATACTAAAGATAGTCTTCAAATCACAAGGGAAGAGAGCAAAAGAATAAGACAGGAACAGAAAAGAACTACAAAAATAACCAGAAAACAATTAACAAAATAGCAATAAGTACATACCTATAAATAATTACTTTAAATGTAAATGGACTATAGCTTCCCTGGTGGCGCAGTGGTTGAGAGTCCGCCTGCCAATGCAGGGGACACGGGTTCGTGCCCCAGTCCGGGAAGATCCCACATGCTGCGGAGCGGCTAGGCCCGTGAGCCATGGCTGCTGAGCCTGCGCATCCGGAGCCTGTGCTCTGCAACGGGAGAGGCCACAACAGTGAGAGGCCCACGTACCACAAAAAAAAAAAAAAAAAAAAAAAGTAAATGGACTAAATGCTTCAATCAAAAGACATAGACTGGCTTAATGGATATAAAAATAAGACCTATATATGTATATTCTGCCTGCAAGAGACTTCATAACCTATATGGGAAAAAGAATCTGAAAAAGAATAGATATATGTATAACTGAATCACTTTGCTGTACACCTGAAACTTACACAACATTGTAAATCAACTGTACTCCAACATAAAATAAAAATTAATAATAAATAAATAAATAGAAGTTTTAAAAAAAGGGAGACTCACTTTAGACCTAAAGACACGCAGACTGAGAAGACGGTAAAAGGTATTCCATGCAACTGGAAATCAAAAGAAAGCTAGAGTCACAATTCTTATATCAGACAAAACATTTTAAAACAGACTAACAAGAGACAAAGAAGGACATTACATTAATGATCAAGGGATCAGTTGAAAAATATATAACATTTGTAAATATGTATGCACCTAACACGGGAGCACCTAAATATGTGAAGCAAACATTAACAGAGATAAAGGGAGAAACTGACAGTAACACAATAATAGTAGCAGACTTTAACACCCCACTTACATCAATGGACAGACAGATCAGCCAGCCAGAAAATCAATAGGGAAACACTGGCCTTAAATTACACTTTAGACCAGATGAAATTAACAGAAATACATGGAATATTCCATCTAAAAGCAGCAGAATACACATTTTTTTCACATTGTCCAGGATAGATCACAAAAAAGGCCACAAAATAAGTCTCAGTAAATTTAAGAGGATTGAAATCATAGCAAATATCTTTTCTGACCACAATGGTGTGAGCCTAGAAATCAACTGCAAGAAAAAAACCTGCAAAAACTCATAAACACGTGGAGGCTAAACAATATACTATTAAACAACCAATGGATCACTGAAGAAATCAAGAAGAAATTTTAAAAGAACCCTGAAGACAAGTGAAAACATTATAGTTTCTTATCTGATTTAATTAATACCTCAAACACAAGGTTATAACTGGAGATAGTGAAATTTTTTGTCTTGTTCCTGAATGTAGACAGAGGAAATATCTTTAGTGTTTCCTATTGATTCAATTATGTTAGATATTGGTTTAAGTATATATATCTCTATCCATCTGGTAAATATCAATTTGGTAAATTGTGTTTTCCTGGGGAATTACCCACTTCATCTAGATTTTCAAGTTTATTTGCATAGAGTTGTGCAAAGCAGCAACTTACGATTTTTTAGTTTACTCTATTTCAATGGTGGTTTTCTCCTCTGTAGTTTATTATTTTGTGTATACATGCTTCCTTGCTTCTATGAGTAGATTAGCTAGTGATTTCTCTATTTTTCAAGTTTTATTACAAATACAAACATTTCTACAATTATTTTGTTAATTTTAACATCTGCTTTTATTATTTTGTTCCTTTTACTTTATTTACTTTACTTTTTGCGCTTTTCTAGCTATTTGAATTAGAAATTTATCTTACATATTTTATCTGATTAGCAATTTCATTTAATTCCATAAATTCTGATGTGTAGTATCTAAAATATCATTTTATAAAATTCTCCTTTCACTCAAAAATTAATAGAGTTCTAAAATTCAAGTTCAAATGGAATTTTTAATTATTTTTATGGTTTTTAAATTTATGGCATTGTGATCAAATTTGCAACATTTCCTCCTTATAGAACTTATTGAGACTCCTGTAATGGTCTAATATATGTTCAATTTTCACGAATGTTCCATGTATGCTTTAGACTAATATAAGTATTTATATTTTGAGGTGTAAATTGAGTATGTATCTATCTACCATCTTGATTGTGCTGGTTAGCTTTTTAATTTTCTTATTTTTTTCTACACTTATATGATAGGGAATGGGGGTTAAAATTGTTTTTTAGAATAATGTGTTCCTTTGTATTCCTACTAGCATCATATGTAGTTCTGCTTTCTGAAGTTGGTCAATGTGTTGTTTGTTGCATAGAAATTTATAATATATCCTAATTGTAAATTTTGATCTTTACAAAGTTGTCATTAAAAAAATCTCATTTAATACTTTCTGGTCTAGTTTGTGCATAGTTTGTTATCAGTGTCTCAACCACTGCTTTCTATTTTTTCCAATTGGCTGGTATACTCTTTTCCATCCCTTTATTTTTAGCTACTGTGAATCACTTTGTTTTAGATATGTCTCTTGTAAACAGATTAAAGTTGAGTTTTATTTTGTAATTTTGTTATCCAACCTGGAAATCTTTTTTTGAAAATAGATGTATTAAGATCATTCACACTTACTGATATGATATCATTTACCTTAACTGTCAATTTTTGTTACATATATAGTTAAGAAAAAGAATGATTTATATTATATTTATTTCATATCTGTATTATATATATTTTGCCTCCTACCTTGATTTTTTCAGCTTTAAATGCCACATTCTTTTACTCCCTCCTGTTTTGCATTTAGTGATTAAAAGTTCATATGTTTTCCCTTTTCCTTCTCTCATTTGTTTAGTTATGCATTTATGTTTGAACACAGAGCATTTACATTCTTACATATTTGTCCACAGGTTTTGCTTTATTTTGTTTTTAATCTTAGATCTGCAATTAAATATATTCAATTCTTATTATCAGTTATTCTGTGAGACTTTTGAAGATATCCTCACGTTGGTTGAGGATATCTCCTCTAGTAGATTCCTGAATTTGGGCTTCTGGGCAGAGTATCCCCTGAGATCTTGGATGCTTAAAATTGTTTATATATAGACTTTATATTTGAAGGATACCTTCTTGGATATGTAAATCTACAGCTCATACTTTAGTCCTCCAAGTTTCTTGAAAATATTGCTTTGCTGTTTGTTGTCTTGCTTTGTATTTTGCTGTGAGAATTTTTATTCCAAATTTATGTTCTTTGCTTGATTTTTTTTTGTCTAAAGATGTAGAAGAATTGTGTTTTTTAACCTTTAAATTCTTTTAGTTTATTAGTAGATGTAGTTATCCTTCTGGGCCAATTTTCCTAAGTATATGATAGGCCCTTTCAATATACAGGTCATGTCTTCTTTTATTTCTGGAAACTTTTATTAGATTATAGTTTTAAATACTAGTGTAATTCTTTTGGTTGTTTTTTTCTTCATGGACTCCAACTATATGTGTGTTGCATATTTTCTTCCCATTTTCTATATCTCACTTGCTTAACCTTTTTAACTCTTCATTTCATTTTTATTCTCTTGGTTATTTTTACTCCTTTCCTAAATAGCCCTTATTACTTTTTTTTTTTTTTTAACTTTAGTCATGTTTTAATTTAACCTTTACTTGTGTCTTTTTCTTCTGTTCTTTCCTGAGGTTGCTTAACTCTTATTTCACATCTTTATTTTTTTCACATTTCTAAGTCTTAAAATTTCTGATTTTATGAAGGTTATTTTTAATATCTGAAAATGCTTTTAAAGCTTTTGTTTCTGATCAGAGTGTTGGGTTATACTTTTTCTCTGCTTCATGATTGTTTTGGGGAGAAATTTAATAAGCTAAAATGTTTTTATTCTCATTTTCTAGTTTGCTTTTGTAATTGATGGATGCTTCTGACATTTACTATTGATTTTTAAAATTCTTATGCTTCACTTTTTCAGTAATAACATGTGCATTTAAACATGGGTAGTGAATGTGAGTAGCTTGCTAGATTTATTGGCTCATGTGTGCTCTCTTCTGTTAATATAATGTAGTATAATTTATTTAATAGATTGTAGTTTCAGGGAAGTTGTATGTCTTTGATTTTGCAGTTTTCTTTTATTTCTTTTGTAGAAGTTAGACTCTTAATTTCTACCACTTGTTTCTCTCTTTCTGTCACCACCAAACCTCTAAGCAACACCTTCCCTTCTCATGAGTAGCATCTGTGATCATATGCATTTTCAAGCCACTTCCTTTTGACTCTCCAACAGCCAGTCCTCAGATCTACCTACTGGCAGACCTATTGTCAATATTTGCTTATTCATGTAAGATTCTTTTTCTGGAGATGAGTTGACCTCAGGTGCACCAAGATAGACACCCTGCTTCCCTCCTAACTTCCATGAAATCTCCAAGAAACCCCTACACAGGTATGAGCTTCACTCTTAGTTCTGCTTGTCTCATGTCTTCCTTTTAACATGTTATGTGAAGACTTTTAATTCTCTTCCAGCTATACTGTAGCATGGATTATGAATGGATATAATTACTCTCCTTGCTGATCTGTCTCTCTCGGATGAATGGAGAGCTTCAGGTTTAGATGTCTGTCTTTTCCTATAGAAACCCAGAAACCTCTCCTCTGATATTTTTAAAGTAGATTAAAATTTAGAAATAAAATGTAAATTTTAGATGTGGGAAATTTGTTTTATTGGTATCATATTGACTGTGGAAGCTAGCATTCTGCATTACAAAAGCCATAAGTCAATTGATCTGAAAATACTACCAGTTCATAAACTAAAAGTTTTTTCCAGGTCATGCATTATTTAAGTTTTTTTTTTTTCTTTTAACTCTTTATTCCTAGTTGTTTATTACTCATAGTCTTGCAAAGCAGTATTTTATTATGTGTGTCCTGGAGAGAAACTACTTGAGTTTACAGCCTGATTCCACCACTTGCAAGCTATATGATTGCAAAATTTACTTAATTCCTCTATGTTCTGGTTTCCTTCTGGATAAATTGGGGATAACAGTAGTGTTTATGCATGGGATTATTAATACATGCAACTTAAAACACTTGGCATATAATGTTTCATTATTCTGAAAGTTTTTTTTTTTTTTTGGTTAATAGGTCAAAGGACATAAGAATTAATCTCCAAACAATATATTTCTTGGGAAAATGTGACAATATATTTCTTGGGAAAATGTGACAAAAAAAAATTACTGATTTTATTAGTTTTTGAAGAGCAAGTGATCTCTACTATATACAGATAAGTTAGCAACAAGAGTTACTGTTCTGGAGTTATTAGTACAGAATATGTGAGTTCTTTCACAATTCTGATTCTTTCAATAACAGATCTTATTAAACATTCAGCTTTTGGAGTTAAGTGAAATATATATATATAATTTTATTATTAGTTATATTAAAATTATTCAACATGTAAGTACTTCCATTTTTAATTGGGTATATTTTTCTTTTCTTACCATCATCAATGCAAATAACTAGACAAGCCTTCATAACTTTAGAGTATTTTGTGTGTTGGGAGAGTTTGGTTAGGTGTTTCTCTGATTTTTTTAAACAACTTCAAATAGTAGATTATTCTAAAAGCAACTTATTGTGATGTTATGATCATGTGAATACATGTTTTCTTTGAAATGGAACATTTAAAATCTGAATCTGAATAAAAGGAATCTCAGTCCTTTAAATCATGGCTGATAACTGTGGATACTGTTGATGCCCTACTAGATCTCCTCCAACCCTTTTACTAGGTCTGTTTGCATTTGCTTCTTCTAGTGTCAGAGGGGCTTACCTATCTAGGGTTACTTTAATTTATTCTTTCAGCCTAGCTATCACCTAACTTTGGGATAGTATGAGTTTGAACCATAGACCCTTATGTGAACAGACCTAAGACTACACATTCCCAGGGAGATTATTTATTTTTTTACTCTAGAACTCTGTTTCCTTGGATCAGTTTTTCCCCAAAGTTAGTACTGTTTGAATTTAAGTTCACTCTTTTGTGATTTCAGTTTATTCTTTATTTTTCTTTGTATCTAAGGATTTTCTCTAATTATTTATGAGCTTATTAACATATTGTAGAGTGTGTTTGTTGTAATATGTTCAGCATGTGAGTGTTCTGTAGTAATTGAGTTTTACAGAATATTATTGAAGTATTACTCTTTCAGGTTTTTAATTCTAATTTTTCATTTCTTGGTCTTTTGGAGTGTGTCCTCAAGAATGTTTTTTAGTAGTACATAGATTTTTTCTTATTCTGAGAGTAGTTGTCAGATGCTTTGACACATAAAATATAAGTTGGTGCGAGACTGAATTGTTGGATTACTACATTTTCATCTTAAAAATCTGCTATTGTTCCCAGTTCCTTCTGGCACCTAATGTTATAAAGGAGAAGTCTGAGGCCAGCTTGATTGTTTGTTCCATTGTAGTTAGTTCTTTGCTGTTTTTGTCTGATGTCTTACAAGGTTTTTAACATTATTATAATCGAAACTTATTATGAAAATGTGCATTGGTCATTATCACCCTAAACCCTGTTCTAAGAAACACATTTTTGGGGAAAGGTCTTATTAGGACATCATGAGAAATAAAAAGCGTTCTTTTATTTAATTCATTGGGAAATTCTTCTTTCAGCTCAAAAGGTGTGTGCTTTGGTAGAGTAACAACATATTTCCCAGTTTTCTTTTTATATAGTGCCTGGGTCCCTGAGTCAGGAGAGTCACAAAAAAAAAAAAAAAAAGAATTTCACATTTTTTTTTTCCCCACTTAGTACCAGTTCATAAAGTGTAGCTTCGGCATTCTTTAATGTGGTCTTAGTGTCAGCTTTCATTTTAGTTTGTTTTTAGCTTATTTTTTCTATGTTCACATGTGTGTTTTAATCATACTTTAGCGAGGCTGTTTTAGGAGCTGCTGGTCAGAAAAAAATTTGAATCATAGTCCATTTTCATTTTAATTATAAGCAACTTGTTATTAAGATGATGTTTCAATTTTCAATTGTATAAGACAGCTATCTGCATATACACTACATAATAACTAAATATTTTAAACTCATGTGTCCTTGTCACAATTTGCGCTTACTATCTTCATCACTGACCTTTTCTAAATTATTCATTTTGTCATTTTAATTTAAAAATACGGTGTTCCACCAATAATCAGAATCCTGATTGAATAAAAGCATTTTTATATTATAAAAAAAATCTGAAATGGTCAGAACTAGGATGAAAATTCTAATTGTAAATTTTTCACTATTTTTTGGTCAGTGTTGTTTGCCTATTTTTAATGGAATAATTGGTAGAGACATATCTATTTGTAATATGCGGTTGAACAGTGCCATACATTGAAATTTAGTATGATACCCATAAAAAACTTTTTAAATTTTATTTGCTCTTAAAAGTAGATACTAATAAAGTATCAAGTTAATTATGCATTAAAAATTAATCAAAGGCCAAAATTTCCCCTTAAACAATAAACTTTCATTTCAACATCTATTAACAGAATATTTTAATGAATGAAGTAATATGAATATAAGCTATATTATATACACATTTAAATGAAAATTAGCAGTTGAAAACCCTAACACTATCTAGCTTTGGTGATGTACTCTGAAATATGACATTCTTAAGAGTTTTCAAACACCAGATTTATCTTTAATGTATTATTCTAAATAATACAGTACGATCTCTAGTAAAAATCTGATTGTGGGTGTCAAGCTTTGATTGCCTAATACGATGTATTCAAGAAAAGCAACCGGGAAATGAAATGGGTTATTTCCCTCTACTCCTTTGCAGTCCATTTGGTTTCCTGTAATTGGGACCAAATTTTCCATCTGCCTTGGTCCTCTGTTAATGATTTCAGAACACTTAGAGCTAAAACCATTCACATTTACCCCTTTAAGTTTCTGCTACTATAACCCTTGAGTAAATGTCAGGTTTTTGTTTTCATTGTTTTACCTTTTTTTTCCTATTTACATTTTTGACAGCCTTCCCTCTCAACTGAATACTGTTATCACTTCTTTATTTTAATCCTCTCCCAAGCTGCCTATATTATCACCCCTGTGTTTCAGAACTCGGATTCCTACCCTTTAATCCACTAATTGGCTTTTTACCCCAGCTTGCCTTGCCTCTTCTTTGTGCATCTGACCCTTCTTTCTACTGCACAACCTGCCCACCAGGCTCGCGGTCCTGTCAGATCTTCTTACATTGTGTCCTCTTTCTTCACCCAGAGGACTTTATTAATATTTTTCCCTCTACTCTCTTAAAAGTTTCTGTGGATATAACATCTATTATAATATTTTTCTAGAATAAATAGCACATTTTCCTATTTTCAAATAAGTTTTTTTTAAACATGTTTATTTTGTGAAGTCAGTATCTTTTGATTATTGATTGGTTTCAACAGCTGGGAAAAATGTATGTAATTAACAAACATTTATTTCATCCTATTCATTTCCATTTATATTTTCCCTGTGGTGAGAAAAAAATATATGCTTATTATTCTTTCAATGAATGCTTTTCTCTTTAAATATGAATGTAGTCAAAATATTGTTGTAGGGCATTAAAATTCATACTTTACTTTTTTGTGAGTTTGAACATGTGGCAAAATAAAAATGTATGAAAATGAGCCTAGACAATATTCTTTATAAAGTTTACATAGATACAATGAGTAGTGAATTAGTCAAGTTGTTCTATTTGTAATATATTCTTAATATTTTCTATGCAATGGGAGTGTATCCATGAACAGGAAAAATTATAGCAGAATATGTTAGGATATACACAGGCTATTAAATTCAACCGCAACTAAAAATCTCAAATGAATCAAAAAGTTTGAAATCTGTATTATTATTTATGGAATCTTTTAAAGTATATTTTCTTTTCCTTCTCCATGGTCTTGCTTTTTGTCACATGCACAGTTTGAAATAGGCCTGAATTTCTGTTATAAACTTACAATTCAGACTGGCTAATTTTATTGTCAGTAATTTTCAAATATTTGACTTGGTAGAAAACATGTCATCAAGCAGTTAACTAGGAACAATCATAGTAGGGATTCAAGACTAACAATTTCCAAGGATTATGAATTTTATCTACATAATAGTAAAATTCTGGCCAAGGAGAATAAAAGCATGGAGTGTACGATCAAAGGTGAAGGAGAAAGTGTCAGGATCAAGACTAATTATCATACAGCAGTCCAGGGAGTCTGTGGATAAATCAACATACAAGAAGATAAAACAAGACCCCACCAAGTGCATTTCATGTGTTTCTGTTCTATGAATTAGGTTTTTAGGGTGACTGTATCAAGCTGACCTGGAGAAGTCAAATTAGCACTGATTTATAGAAAGAAAGTTCAATAAGGAATTTTTTATAGGTCCTACATTAGAATTACCTAAATGAAAATATAATTTACCAGGAGATTTAAGGAAAAGTAAATACAAGGAAATAGACCAGACTCTGTAGAATGTCACTGTTAGAAATACTTTTTCTCTACTAAAGATACTTAAAAGTTCCAGTCTGACTGAAACTGTAGATTAGTAACCACTGCATAAATAAATTATATGTAATTATTCTATAATTTTATCTATATAAATTCCCTAAGGTAAGGTATTTTAAAAGTAGAGTCTAAACATTGACTGTGAACTTGTTCTTTAAATATATTTATGAAGACTTTTGCTTCATATTTGAAACATTTTTCTCTCCTGTTTTTATCTACATATTTTGATGGGAAACTCTGCAAGGTCAGGGAAATCTTCTTTGGCCACAGAAAGATCTAATTAGAGTTCAATAGCCTGTGTTCTTTGAGTGAAGTCTTGTTATGCATAGAAATAGAATTTTAAATGATTTACCAATAAAGTAAAAGGAGTGGACCTGGAAATTACTGCTTGGTCTCTGGATCTCTGAGTGTTCTCCAATGTGACCAATTATTGCTATCCAATATGATAGTCATACATGATTGTTGAGCACTGAAATGTGGTTTGTCCAAAGTGAGATGTGCTTTAAGTAAAATATACGCTGAATTTTGAAGATGTAGTATAAAAAGGATGAAAAGTACCTTATAAATCACTGTTTTATGATCACTTTTTATATAAATTACACCTTGAAATAATATTTGAGATATAGTAGATTAAATAAAATAATAATTAAAATTAATATCACCTTTTTTTAAACTTGTTTTCATGTGGCTACTAGAGAATTTAAAATGACATATCTGGCTTGCATTATATGTCTATTGGAAAGTATGGTTCCAAATGGTGCCAGACTTTTAGAAAATCATTTAAGTTCAGTGTATTCTGGCCATCTTGCATAGAACAAACATTAATTTCAGCTTTACTGTATCATCCTAACCTATATAATGGCATATGCTCTGATTCATGTGTCTATACATTTTCTTCTAAGGAATATTTTCTTAGATTTTAAAAAAGAACACAGAAGAGATCTAAAAGAAAGCTAGTTAATATTATTTGTACCAAAATATTGGTATTCTGAAGGTTCATTTTAGTCATTCCTTTTAAGCCATTCCCACATCAATTCATTCTGGAACTGTGAACAGTTAGAGAAATGAACATTCTTATAGCTCCCATCTCTTTTTTTTTTCCTTACCTTCTGAAGGTGAATGATAAATACAGTGGTCAAAAAGATTTAGCTAAAGGGAAGACAGGAGGTGATCATCTGCAGGGTCATATACTGGATTTGCAACTGTGGATTATGAGGCCAGGGTGCTTGGGTAATGTAAATAAACTTCTTTGGAAACATCATTGGAAATAGAGATAACTTCTTAAAGTCACAGAAGAGGGATCGAAGTTCCATTGCCTCTCTCTTCAGAATGATTCATCTACCTTACTTTCTTATTGAAAAGATACCATTGGTGTTCATATTTTCATTATAAACCATCCTCTTTTGCATTGCTTCTAAAACAATTTGTACTTTCCCTTTGATTTTTTTTTTCAATTGATTCCAGGAATAGTGAGAAATGAACTTTTAATTTCTAAGTCTGTAAGATTTTTAACTTATATTTTTCTCCACCATTATTTGAAAAATAAGATATCAAATATATCCCCCAACAGAAATGCATTATTTTCTTCTTTGGTGTGCATTTCAAACTGATTTTATTATGGCTGTTTAAGGAATGGGATCTGTATCGTCCTCTCCAGCACTGAGTGAGGTTTTATAAATTTGTGTTTGGTCAAAAGAGGGTTAAGAAACAGTAGCTGCTCTAATATATCCACAACTCTTTTGGTCTTTTTAATCTTTGAGTTTCTTTTACAAACAGGTACTTTTCTTCTATGTGATATGCAAATCTCCCAGCTCCTAAGAGCAACTGGATAGGGATGTGTGTTTCATCTTAAAACAAAGACCAAGAAAAAATAATAATATGATAAAGTTATTCAAAGGATTTCAGAAACAGGTGTTCTAAGTCTACACTAATTGGATTTCAGTTAATTATTCCCTTTACTTTAGGGAATATAAGTAAGAAATATAAAAAAAGTACCTGAAAAAACTCTGACATGCTAATTGCTCTAATATTATTTAACCTACACACACACAAAAAAAAAGCCACTTTAATGTGACTGAAGTCTTAATTACCTTTTTAATTTCTAGATTTGAAGATAAAATTTATAGGTATTTCCATATACTACACATTTCAGGGCACTATGGCATGCTCTAGTTTTTCATCTACTGTATATGTAATTTTAACTTTCCTTTGCTAATGCACAGAAAATATATTTTACAATTTAAAGATTGGATTTCCCACTAACCTCAAGGAGACCAAAGTAAGTCTTCCACTTTGGGTCAAGAAGTCTACTTCTATTTGATTTAGACAAATTGTCCATTCTCCCCTAATCTCATTTTCTTTCTTTGTAAACAGAAGAGAAATTGTTATATAATACTGTGACCATTAACATTTCTTAAATGCGTGAGTTGAACAAGGGTACTAAAGGAATGAATTCTTGTTTTTGAAATAGGAGATAAGTTCAGAATGTAAACTCCACAAGGCCTTGGGTCTCCGTGTTGTTGTTTACTGCTGTTTTCCCAGAGAATGGGAATACGCCTCGTGCATAGTTAATATGCAATAAGTATTTTCTGGATGAATGAATGAATGAATGAATGAGACACACTGAAGGAAGTCAGCAATGGATTACTAGAATAGGTTTTCCAGGTATCTGAAAGTAGATATTTGGTAGAGTAGATATGGATAGAAGGGGAATGAACAAACTGTATACTGAATTCTAGTTTGTCTTTTAAATTATAAAGCAAAATTAGAATTAGAGCCTCATAGCAAAGAAATCCACCATTAACTTGATTAATTAAGGTAGAATATTCAGTGTTTAAGTTCAGTAACAACTCTCAATAGATATTTAAGAGTGATGCATTAGTTTTGTTTCTTTACAAATAAGTATGTTCATGGAGCATACTAGATGCTTAATAAACATTTGTTGAATGAATAGATATTTATCATACAATTTATCATATTTCCCAATAAAAGTGGGACCCATATTCTAGGCACTTTTTTCATTTGGTATAGCACAGTGCCTGTTTCGTAGTCAATTCTCACACATTTAGTCAATTTAGTCAATTTAGTCAATTCTCACACATTTTACCATTGCACTCTGTTATATTTTAACTATATCTGCATTGATTTAAATCACCAATTTAAAATTCTGAGTTTAGTTCCAATTATGACACTCTTTTTCCAAAGGTCTGAACTCTGAGGACTGCCATGCTAGCCAGTTTTAGTAAGATATCAGGGGCACGATAAGCACAGTAACCCCAACATATTATGCTGTTAGGAAGTGTATGAAAAATATTTTATACTTCCCTGACTTTCTGCTTTGTGCCTTCAATAAAATATTTTTAATAAATTAATATTTGCACATGGTGAAAATAATTCAAATGGTTCAGAAGAATCTAAATAAATAGTAAAAGTCAACTTCCCTAGGCCTTCAACTTTCAGAAACAAGCATTCTTAATTTCCATTTTAAAATTATTTTGGTGGTTGCCATTATATTTTAAAATATTATTCATAAATTTCTTGATTTATCATATTTTGTTCGTATTTTTTGAATCCTTACTAGAAATAAAGAATTTAGCACACTAGTTCTCTCCTCCCCTTCTGCTTTTAATAACAAAGTTTTTATGTATAGTTATAATTTTATATATAGTTATCATTTTCACATTGCCAAAGTTTGATCTCTAACTATATATAATTAAATCTTCCAACCTTGACTATAGCTTGAATCTAAATATGATCCTCAATTTAAATGACATTTATAGTTTTATGCTCATAAAACCGTTATTCAATGTTAAATCAAATATTGGGCCTAGACCCATAGAGAAGAAAATGTCTACAAAGGGTCAAGGGCATTCATTACACTTTTAAGTTATTTAAAATTTTCTTCACTACTTCACTAGTTATAGTTAACTGCAACTTTTTCATATACCTCTTGTCACCAGCCTTTCTAGCCTTCTCCTTTTTGTTTTGCTAGAAAACACCCTTAAAAATGTTTTATTATAGGAGATATATTTTCTTGTTTATACTGATCCAAAATTATTTTATTTTGCTTTGGCAGTTAATTGAGAGATTGGACATAGAGTTATAGGATCAAAATAATTTTCTATCAGAACTTTGAAGGCATTAATCTACTGTCTTCTAATGCAAATTGTGGTTATAAGATTTTTGATATCATTTTGAATCTCACTGCTTATTAAATATTTTTTTCCTCTCTGAAAGAATTTAGGTGTTTTTTCTTTCACCTTTGGAATATTGAAATTTAACCAGAATCTACCAAAGTGCGTACTCCCCACTCCTGCCACTCTACTTGACACACATTGAGTACTTTAATTCTGAAGACTTGTTTCTTTTTTAGGTTTGTAAACTTTATTTTTTGTCTCTTTGACTTTTCCTGCCTCCCATTGTCTCTGCCCTCTATTCAGAAATTCCTTTTTTTTTTTTTCTTCTAATAGATACCACTTTGTTGTTTGCCCTCTGTTATGGAAGATTTCCCTCTTTTTTCAGACTGTTGTTTGCCGACCCTTAGGATACATATCATGTAATACACAGTATGTTCTGTGGAATTACCACTGGGCTTGGAGTTAGGGGCATAGGTTTTACTATTCCTTGCACACATGATCTGGAGTAAATAATTTAACCTCTTTAGGCCTCTTTTTTTCTCAATACATAAAGGAAATAGAATAAATTATTATTTAAGTTTATCTAGCTCTAAAATTCTATTCTGAAAATTAATAGAAGTATTTCAATGTGAAAATCTTAATTTTCAGTGTAAAATGCTATATAATGCATTGTAGTTTATGTTATTTTTGAGAGAGAGGACTAGGTTTGGTTTCAGCATATATATTTAAAATAAACTTTAACATTACATTTGTTTTTTTAATCAGAAATAGTACTGTACTGCTACATGTGAAACTATGCAGTAAGTAATGAAACATGTTTAATGGGTCTTCTATTCTTTGAAAAATAAATTAGGAACACTTTGCTTCAGGTTTCTTTAATTAACTGAAATAAAGTTTGAAACAAGATGCTTCTGGAGACTGTAAAATATTTATCACTAAATATAAAAAAATATAAACTTCAAAGGAAGCAGTAGTCCCAGTTACAACGGTAGTTACAAATTTCTTATTTGGTTCATAAATACAGCTTATTTTTTAATGATTATTTAAATCTGAATTTTAGCTCTTCTTTATCAACATATGAATAATGTAATGTACACACCTACCATTTTTCTGGAACATTTTAGAACATAAGAAAATAAACATCTTTATTTTGAAATTTGAAGGCAAATCTTGATTTTTTTATTGAAGTAGTACAATTATTTTGTTCCAAATATTTTTCGCATGCTTACTTAATTCTGTAATAGTGTATTTGCAAGAGTCATCTATATAACCTTTCATTCTTTGTTCATTTATTCATTCATTCATCCAGTCAATCATTCATTCAAGACATAGTTGTTAGCCATGCTGATGAGAACAGTGTTAAGATGTTGCCACCAGTCTCTGGGAATGGAGGCTAGATAAGAATAAAGATAAGTCAACAAGCAATTGCAGTCAATCTGTTTTACAGAATGCTGTGATGCAGAGGTTGGTGAAGGATGCTTTAAGAGCAATTGTGAGGAGAAAGTAATTCTGGTGAGGCAACACTAGGCTGAGATATAAAGAATGAAGAGGAAGGAGCTAGTTGAGCATGAGTGGGATGGAGTGATGGGCACATGAAAACCAAATAAAATGGGCAAATATGACACAAGTTTTAGGATTTGCCTCAGTGGACAGATGGATGTTTTTAGACTCAAGCCCAGAGATTTGGAAATGTTACCACAATGTGGTTTCATGGAAAGAGTATGTGCTTTGGAGGAAGGCAGATCTAATTTGAAACCTTTTTTCACTTTGGCTATGTGACTTGAGCATATTATATAACCTCCTTGATTCTCAATTTCCTCATTTGCAAAATGGAAGAAATAATATCTACTTTAAAGGAATGTGAGAATTAAATGAGGTAGCCAAACAGAGAAAATGCCTGCCATGGAGTTCATGTTCAATAAAAGTTAGTTGTTTATTCTTCCTTTCCTGTGAGTAGGGAAAATTGAAATGGTGTGTGAAAAAAAAAAAGTCATGGGCTACGGAGTACCCCAAGACTGTTAATGCAAGAAAGTTTACAATTAGTCTCCCTTTTTCCCTCTCTTCCTTCTTCTTTCTTTGTTTCTCCCTCCTTTTTCCCTTCCTTACTGCCTTAATTATATTTTCTGTATGAGAAGCAATTTCTTATTCCTAAGCTTTCACTAGAAGGAGTTGAAGGACACTTTCAGGTTGTGTTTCCACATCTCTCAATGGAAAATGGAATGCCATAATTCTGAGTTCTGATTTAAGGACAAGTACAGGAGGGCCTTTAAGCAGGTTATGGATCTACTACACTTGATTATCCAAGTGTAGTACATTTCAAATAGATTTGGAACCCTTGGTTGTGAGGTGCTACCAGCAACATCCGCAAAGGACAGAAGCATGACCTTGGGAAAAGAGCTCCACTGCCTGGCTGCTATGTCCTTGCCATGGGACAGGCCCTAGCAAAATTGAAGAGAATGGCATTTTGGATTCCTCTGGGAGATATTGGAAGTGTCTCTTGCATAGCATTTAAATAGTAGCAAATAGTATTTAACTACCATTGTATGCTCTGCTGATTATTAAGCTATTGTCTTGCAGCATTTAACCCACTCTTCCATCTTCAGCTTCATATGCATTCTTTTAAAACTCTTTTGTAAATAATTAGGTTAAGGGATATTATAATGATTTGAAAGTACAATTCTGACAACATAATGTATCTGTTAAAAACCTCTGAACATCCGTATCTGAATCATTCTAAATATCCAAACTAAATTTTCACACTGGAGACCTTTAGCTTCTATGCAATATGCAGTATTGCATATATGTATAAATTTTTTAAACTAGAACTTCAAAACCTGATTTTATTTCCAAATCAGAGATCTCCAACATGAAATTATAAATTGTATTGCATTCAGTATGTTTAACCTTTCAGTTTTATATTTATAATGTTATAATTAATTTCTAATTGATGCATAAATTTATTTTTATAAAGTGAGAATTATAAACATTAACTTTACTAATCATTGTATTCTTTTGTCAGTTTTCTTTGCAAGTTTCTTTAGCTTGCTTATAACTTCCTATTTTTTTAAAAAAATTCTTCGGTATATTGTTATCCCTAAATCTCCTAAGTATTTTAACTACAAATCTTTTTATGCTCTGATGCTTTACAAGCATATTTTGCTTAAGGCAAAAGCTACAAGATATGAATTGGGGTTCATTATTTTTGGTCTTCCTGATTAGGAAAATAGTGACAAGTGAAAGAAAACTTTTGTATTCTGTGAAATTAAAAAGCACTTCATTTTGTTGAAAAAGCAAGTTATAGTAGCTTTAATGGTACATGACAATATATTTAATTTCCTGGAGGTATTTCCAGGATTCTTCTTAACCCTTTCTTCAAAACAGTCATATTTATTATTTCAGTGAAAGAAAGCAATCACATAGAGGCAAGAGCTCTTGCTCAAAAAATGTGTGTATTTTATACATTCTACTTGTGAAATATAGTAGGGGAAATATTTACAAGCACCATAAGATAGGAAGCTGAAACTGAAATCATTTCTAAATGAAAATTATTTGACAGTTCATCAGTATTTAATGCTAACATTGGGTGATGCAGGCATGAAGAATTTAGCAGCTATTTATCATAACCCTGTGTGTGTTTGGTTCTCTGATATACTTTCCTGGAATAGAATGGAGTTTTAAGGGCGACATGAGCCACAGCTTCAGTTTGAGGTATTAAGTAAATGGGGATGCCAAAGAGGATTTGTTTTTGTTGTTTGGTGTGTGTGTGTGCGTGCATGTGTGTTGTTGTTGTTTATCACATTCCTGTTGAAAGCAGCCTGCCACGCCTTGCGCCGGTTAGTTTTTAATCCATGCTCCCACAAGCCATGGCTGGGCTTTTGCACCAGATGCAGGTGTCCCCTTGTGCTGTCAGCCAGGAATGATTAATGAGGATTTGCCCCTACTGAAAGCAGTCTTTGGAGCATTGTTCAGGGCATCTGTGGAACTGTCGGGGGAGACAAGGACACAAGTGAACAACCAATTATTTGGCCATCACTGAGGCAGCATGAAAAAGACATCAAATTGGACAGAAAAGCAATGCTTTTGTTTGGGGATCAAATATTATTTTTTAGGTGTTAATATAGGAATTTTACCTCATTTTAAACAATTTTGGTGAGGTCTAGACTTTTAACCAGAAGTAGTTTTTCTTTTTCCTTTAAAGCTAATCCAATTCTTTGAAAGTAGTATAAAAGAAATAAAACATCAACAGATTGATTCCTAAGTGGTTGCCTATTGTATAAAGATATATCGTTTTGCTCGGCTAACACAGAAAACAAGGACTAAGTATCCAGTGGGTAGGAGGGCCCTCCACACAGAATTCTTAATTGCTGCTCACAGTTGACAGGAATTGGGGGTTTTACAAGTGGTCAGAACAGCAAAGACATTGCACTAGAATACTGAAGCAGAAAAAGGAAAAAAAAACCCAAAAAACAACAACAACAAAACTGTGAAACATTTCAAAGTCGTTGTACAGCATTTGTGCATTCCCTTCTTTTTCCAGTATGAGATATACACTTACTTAAGAGAAAAGATATTCAGACTGCTACATTCTTGTGCTAGGTCTGGGACTTAAATAAAAAAATTTTTTAAGGCTAAAAAGGGTTATATATTTTGAGCACAATTCAAATGCGGATTAAGAAGTCCTTTCTCTCAGTAAAGTAGTTTCTTTTATGCTCTGTCCTTTCAGGACTGTTGTCTTTAGGGTATTAAGAATTAAAAGCTAAGCCCTGAAAACACTAAAACCTTCAAGGAGCCGATAATGATGTTTTAATATATAAAAAGTAATGATCAGTAACAACTGGAATAAATGTGGCCCAGATAACAACAAAAATACCTACTTAACATTTTTTTGCAGGTTAATACTTTTGTATTGTCTTTTTTTTTTTTTTTTAATAAAAGGGACTGACTTCAGTTACAGAGTAATTAGAAATCACATCAAGATTAAAACATGGGCCAACTAAGTATATACAGAACAAATGTCTGAGTAGAGACTGCTTTTACAAGTGATTTCTGGGAAAACACATTACTTTCTTGTTTAAAAATTTTTCTCCTGTACCTGCAGTGATCAAGCTGCTTACTGATTTATATTCATTTGGCCAATTCTGGAATTATATAACTTTTCTACACTTCTCAAGACAATCAGACTCTCCCTTATCTTACTGTTCAAATATAAAAGACAAGGAATACATACTATTGCTCATATTCAAAAATTTGCCCATTTAGATAGATGCATTTCTATTTGAAAGTGGGCAAATGGGCTATGCCCAAATCATGAAAACCATTTAAGGTTATTATGACTAGCAGCTTTGACTTAAAGTAGGCTGAATAGATAAATCCAAACCTAAGGGACACTAATACTGCCTCCTTTCATTATCATGAAAACAGCAGTTTCAAACTGTCTCCGATTTACTACTCATATTAAAATTGGCTTAGTCAGAAAGATAGTGTAACTCAATTATTTTTTATTAATAACCTTATTTTCAAATTTGTTAGCAGATTCCCTGGACTTGTGAGTATGCTTGGGTCTGTTGGCAAGTGATACAATTTCTACAAACAGAGTATTTTTATATAATTTTTAATATGTAAATTCTGCTCCGAGTTTTGAACCTTTTGAAATCATTTTGTTAGAAGAATTGACTGTCAGTATATAGACAGTCTTAGAGATTTATTGTCTCATCTATTCCCTATATTTTTTCTTTAGCAACTCTTGTTGACAGTTTTTAGTGCTATCTTGTCACGTATCATTTAGTCATTAAAATAATTTTAAATGACTTTGAGCCTAAATAGATTCCCAGGGAAGACTACTCATTGCACTTCTATTGTTTGTGAGCCACTGATGATGGTCTTTCAGTATGGGTCTCCAAGCATTTGGTCATTAAGAATAACATGTTGTCCCCTTAGACTGTTTAGGATAAGTATAATTATGGGCAAAGCAAATGCTAATGTTGTGTTGTGTCCTACATGTTACTTCTCTTTACCTTCAGTATCTAATCTTCGGTTGGTGTGCCATTATTTTTTTTCTACATGTCATACTCAGTTTCTCTAGCAGTTCTCAATTTTATAAGAGTTTGCAAATTGTTCTTTGACTATTTTCCCGAGTTCCCTTTTGGGTATTGATGTTAAGCTATCATGGGTCAAGCTTTCTTGAATTTTATTTTCATGCTTAAAATAAATAATTACAATTGCCAACATAGGCATTTGGTTATAAGAATCTCAGCTTGGAAGATTCAAGAATTTTTTTAAAAGGAATTCTGAGCAAATTTCTAATTTTAACTCTCAATAGAGATTTGGAAATGTGAGTTTGCAATATTTGTTTAGGCCAGAAGAATCATTTAAAAAACAGTGTCATCAATATTTTCCTCTCAGATGAGAAGCATTTAGGGTTGCCAGGTAAGATACATGAAGCCCAGTTAAATCTGAATTTCAGATAAGTAATGAAATATTTTTAGTATAAGTATATCCCAAATATTGCATTTAGGATATGCTTATACTAAAAATTAATTCATTGTTTATCTGAAATTCAGATTTAAATGTGTCCTTTATTTTATTTTGTTTGCGGTACGTGGGCCTCTCACTGTTGTGGCCTTTCCCGTTGCGGAGCACAGGCTCCGGATGTGCAGGCTCAGCGGCCATGGCTCACGGGCCCAGCTGCTCTGCGGCATGTGGGATCTTCCCGGACCGGGGCACGAACCCGTGTCCCCTGCATCGGCAGGCGGACTCTCAACCACTGCGCCACCAGGGAAGCCCCTCCTTTATTTTTATATTTGCAAAATCCGGCAACCCTTGGTAAAGTCAAAATGTTAAGAAGTGTGTGTCTATAACCTATTTAACAATCTGGAGATCTGGTCTTTTGGGTTCTGCCCTAGCATTTCACATAAAAATGAACCAAGTTTTTTCATCTTCACACTGATAGTAAGCCTCCAACTACTTTACTGAAATGTTGTGAAGATAATTTTAACTTAAACAAATTTACCTTAAACATCTAGAATTTTTTGACAGCAAGTCATATATAAATAAAAAGTAGTGTAATGATACCCTAAAGACCAATTAAAGGTCTTTTGAGACTAGTGAACTCAACCTACTTGAGTTGAGAGAAACACGGACCTGCCATCTACAAGACTATGAAATGATTTCCATCGTTTATAATGAATTGCATGAGAAAGGAAATAAGTTTGCTCCTGACAGAAAATTGAACTTCCTTAGAGACAGCAAAAGTTGAAAGGAAGTTCTGAAGTTCAGTAAAGTTAGGGGGAGAAAGGGGACAGGGAATTGAATGAAAACTGCCTAATTCAAATTTTGTATGCAAAACTCAAATTAGGTAAGAAATTTTTGACTTCAACCCTTACAACTGATGTCAGAGGAGTTGTCAGAGTCTGGGTGCCTAGCTTTGCCTTAATTGCTTTGTTTAAAAGACATAACTTTAAAACAATGTTTGATGATATAATTGTTTAACTGTTGGGCTCTCACACATGCACCATTTTTTAAATGAAAAAGAGAATGTGAAATTTAGTCTCAAATTTTTTTTTTTTCAAAAATTTCCAGTAGCAAATATAGGTTTATTTGTACCTTTGCCTAACAGTCTCATGGTTATTGTACTAAGGGTTTAAGCTATAATATGCAATTGAGAGTATGCTAGTAGCTGGAATGAGGATTATTTTATTTTAAGGCATAAACAAGGAACTGATTTATTGAGCATATTTTAATATACACCACTGGATAATTCTTTATTATTTTTAAACATAAATCTGCATGGAGCAAACAAACAGCAAAATTTGTTACTTTGTATGTAATAGGCAATCTAATTTATAGCCCTCCAAGAAATAGAAATATTAGAATAATATCCTTGGTCTCCAAGTTTTATTTTGCTTTTATTCCTGCATGTGGTAGATACAAGAAGAATAACTTTAAAAGCACTTTGAACCCATTCTCACTTAAGGTTAATTGACATACCTTTATTCAGGTGTTAGTACAAGTATAAAATGAGACATTTTACAAAATTAATCACCATGTATTTATCGATTTCCTATATTATATGTGAGGTATTATAATAGATGCTATATAATAGGATATTAAGATATGTTAGGCTATGTGTGTATATAAATAAATATGGATGTGTATATATATATATGTGCATACACTGCCTAACACAGGCTGATCTCTCTCTCTCTCTCTCTCTCTCTCTCTCTCTCTCTCTCTCTCTCTCTCTCTCTCCATCCAATAAGTACAAAGAAGATACCAGTGAGCACAAGGACACCAAAACTGATTGCCTTCATGAAGAAAATTGTACCCATCAGAGGAAAAATCCCTTGTCTTCCTGACAGTTCACACTCATATGCATTCTCCTTCTTATTCTCTCCCCGCTTCCTTTACTGTTGAACAAATATGATCTCTCCTTTCTGGGCCAATTCCCTGACCAGAATCTTGGATTCCTTCTCTTCCTGACTTCTCAGGTCTCTTGCTATAGTGATTATCCCTTCTGTTTCCTGTACCTTCACCCTTTCTCTATCAACTACTTGCCATGGGTACTCAAATATACTCACATCTCTGCTATCTTAAAAAGAAGAATTTGTTCCTAAACTCAGACTCCCCCCTCCAACTATTGCCCTGCCTCTTCCTATTAAGGGTCACAGTTTTTGAAAAAATTGTGTATTTTTCACTTTGTACTTACTCCTCAGTTTATTTCTGTCTTCAAAACTCCAATGGGAAACTGAGTTCAATCAGATCACGAAGAACTTCTTTGGGACTAATTGCGGTGGATATTTTCAACTTTATATTAGTTGGCCTGTGGATGGATTTAGACTTAGTTTACCTTGGCTTTGGAAACACACACCCTATTCCCTTTCTCAGATTATTTTCTTTTATCCAGTCTTTAAATGTTGACATTTCTTAGGCTTCTGACTTGGAGACTATTCTTACTACACATTCTTCCTGGAAATCCTCACCTACTCCTGAGTATTGAAGACCATCTTTAGACTGAGGACTTATATCAGTTTCTCTAGCTCAGACCTCTCTGCTGAGCTCCGTCCCTAGAGACTGAATATTCTTCTAAATATCTTCACTTGATTATCTTTCAGACATCTCAAACTCACCATGTGTAATACATAAGTACTCGAACAGCTTTTTAAACTAACTTTTAGCCCACAGCCTTGGCATCTTCCATTCTACTCTGCACACATTAGCCTCAGTAATCAAATGTAAATCAGGCCATATCACTTCTTTGATCTGCCCCACACAAAATCTACCACTGACTTCTGAATCCTAAGAGTAAAGTCCAAGCTCTTTATGTTTTTCAGACCCTTTAAGATTTGATGCCCATTCTTTGTAGGCTTTATCTTTTGCTTTATTTCCCTCACACCCTATGCTACACCTATACTAATTTTTTTTTTTTCTGTTCCTCAAGAGCACTCTACTATTTATCCAGTTGGTTGTCATACTTGCTTAGAACATCCCTTCTTCCTTTTTATCTTGATCATCCTTTATAACTCATTTCAATTGAGATATTCCTTCCTCTTTAAAGCTTTTCCTGACTCCCGCCCTGCCCGCCACAAGACTGGACTGGACACCCTAGTTCTGTGCTCCCATAGCTGATTATATTTTCTCATCACAGTTCTTGAAGATTCTCTGCTATGAAAATTTTCTCACTTGTCTGTATTTCCAATGTAATATAAGTCGGGGGCACAACTTCTGAAGCACTGGGTATCCAACTGAAATTTTCCCCGAGACCAAAAATAATTTAAAATTCAGTGTAGTTAAGATTACATAATAGTTCTCTGAATTTACTCGATTAGGTCATTCATTCATGCATTTATTCATAAAAATATTTATTTAGAAGAGTATAGAGGTGATTAAGAGGGCAGACTAGAGGGCTAGGCTAGATTGATTGGGTTCAAATCCCAGCCCTACCTGTGTGATTAATCGTCAGGTTGCTTAAGCTCAGTTATGCCTCGGTTCCTTATCCACAAATTAAGAATAATAATAATAGGACGTACCTTTTAGGAATATTGTATAATGTTAGTTATTAAATGTAAAGTGCTTAGGATAGTACCTGGCTCACAGTGAGCACTATGCAACTATTATTGAGCTCTGCTAGGTCAAGTGTATATAGTGGTCAAAAACACATAGCATCTGTCATGAAACTTACAGCTAGTGTGGGAGAGAAGAATTTAAGGAAAAGAAGACTAGTTACCTCCTTTTCTGGGAGACTAACATGTTTCTTACCCTCACCCTACCCCCAGTCCATGATATCTGGGGTCTTTTCAAGTACTAAAGTAGAATTTTATAGTTTCACTAGGAATTATTTTGATACACACAATTCATTTAACTTCAGGGTTCTTAGTTTTCACAAATTGCCTCACAGCCACTTCATAGACTCTCTGTGGGATGACGGCCCACTTTAGGGATGTACCTTTCACTTGATCTTTTCCCTGGAAGCAACAGTTAGGCTACTGAGTTTGTCTTCAGCCCAGAGCCACCACCAGTCTATCTTGCACCTTTCTGCAAATTATAAAAAAATACTCTCTCTCTAGCTGTAAGAATTAGAAAAAAGTTGCCATTCTGAGTAAGGACCAGCAGCCTCCTAGCATACAAATTGAGGAGCATATTAAGAAAAAAATGTTCTCAAGAGGAATACAAGGCAGCTACAAGGAGCAAGAGTGTGAGAAGAGTGAGCAGGCTTTCATTCCTACTGTACCCTTTTAACAGGATGCTATTGCTCAGGGCACAAAATTCCTATCAAATGCAGCAGTCCTGCTTCACACTGTGGGCCTGTTTGCTTCCTGGGCTTCATGTCACCTAAATTTCTCCTTGTCTGCCCAGGGTCAACTCCATCAGCAGCTCATCATGCATTGAGTTTCTCAGATTCCTCCAATACCTTTCTATGTCTCATTTTTTAGGAGCTCTGCCCTGTGCTTTCTAAAGTGACAGCCTTGGTCTGTTTTACTCTTCAGAGTGGCATAGTTATATATTGAAAAGAAGTCTCAAGATCATTTTACATTAGCCTGAGAAAGTAAGTAACTGTACTGTTAAGCATTTAAGACAGAAAAGCATTTTAGTGGTTTGTATTGTTGATAGCATCCAGTATGAAGTTTACAGCTAGAAGTCTCAGATGAAGTTTCCAGATTTCTCTGGTGAGCCTTCCTTGAACCTCTCATGCTGAGTAAAGGAAGATGAACTTGGCATATCAATATTGATGGGTAAACACCTGAAAATAATAGGAAATAGAATTAATACAGATATATTCTATATGTTGCGGATGTTATTTGGAAAATAACAGTAAATAGTCCTTTAAAATCTATTTATTTACAATGTATAAAGTACTTTTATATACTTTATCTTCCTTAATGTTCAAAATAATCCTGTGGGAGCGACAAGTCAAGCATTATTATTGTATAATGCACAGATACTTTTAAAACATCTACATTGGTCCATTAAATAGAAAATATGAGATTTGGCCTGTCCAAACATTGAATCTCTAGGTAGGGGGACATTAATTCTAACAGAATTTTAATAATTTATTTGTTTTTATTCACCATAAATTACTTTCCTAAAATCTGAATACATGTCCAAAAGACAAGAACAATTTACATTTGGGTACCCCCCCAAAAGAGATAAATTTAAAGCAAAAATAATCATGGTAGGATAGTATTGCACTTCAAAGCAGTAATATCGTCCCTGTCTTGTCTAGTTATGAATCAGAGCTAATGAGGGATTTGAGTACAGAACTAACACTCAGACTTTAAAAGGATGCTCTGTCATTTTGTTAGCAGCAGCTACTAATGATTTAAGGGTTTCTATTTTGCTGAAAAATGGGATCTGTCCTTTTGGCTTTGAATGAGCATTAGTACCTTACAGGAGATTAGACATTACTGTACGAGGTAATTGCAGCTAATGGCTACATAAGAATTTTCATTGTATACTTTTTTGGGGAAAATTTCTTAGTGATGATTCAATTCATGCCAAAAGTTGGCAGGGACTCTCAACCAGGTAGGTATTTATACAAGTTTTAAAACAACATTACACTAGAATAGTTCAAACCATGCTGTCTTTTCAAGTGCAAAGTGTTTATGTACAGAAAGTGAACATAAAACATTGCTTAGGTTATTCAGTGTTCCAGGGACTCTAAATGTTATGAAAAGTGTTCAGAATGTTCTTTTAGCTTTCATATTTCATTATGAAATGTAAGAAAATATTACCCCAAATGTTGGTAGTTGAGGATTCCTAGCGTATAGGGTGACAGTCACACAATTCTGAAAATCATCAGAAATTCTTTTCTGTCTAACTGTGAACACTAACATTCCTCATTATGCTGTTACCAGAATCATAAATTCTTTGAACCAGAATCAAACAAATTTTAGAAAAAAAAAGTATAAATTATGGACAAGCTGAGTAAGTGTGTCCTATTATTCTTATAGGGTTATATTTATAGCTAACTTTCCCTTAGAGCTTTAGCCCATGTGTAAGACATTTATCTAAAGAATCTTCTGAGCTCCCTTGAAATTTCAGTTAAGGAGTATTGTTGGTGACCTTGGAAAATCTGAGCTCTAAACTCTGAAACAGGTCACACTGTCTCTGAGTCAGAGGCTCAGAAGAACAGTGACTGCCGAGAGGCGGGCCAGGCATTTTCTTCCTCCTCACTGCCTCTTAACCTCGTGTCCTCCAGGAGGAGTTCTGAGACCATTGATAGTCATCATAGCTCATGGGTCCAAACCTTCCTACTGCAAGGAATTCTAATTATTTCAAGGGCTTTTTAATCAGTAAACAGTAGAAGACAATTACTGTATAGATCGGTTTAATTAGTTTATTTGATGCCCAGAGCATGTAAATTTGCAACCAGGTTGTTTCTGCTAGCTATAGAATCATAAATTAATGGCAATGTTCTGGACAGGCAAGATGATGCTCTGTGCATGCTAACCTCTTAGAACGATTCTAGTGGGTTAAGAAGAGGATTGGCATCCAAGAGCCTTTTAATAAAACAATTTTCTCACATCTTGGCATATTTTTGGTCATCAACAACCATAACTTATTTTCCTCCCTTTTTTTACTTGCACATTTCTAGTTTTCCATTAAATAACCTCACTTGAAAATATTGAGAAAAAGAGCTACCTAAAATCTGTATATTTATACATTGAATAAAAATTCATTTATTCTCTATGCTGTCTTTATAACCTACAAAACAATGTATGTCAAATGAAAAATAATTTCTGAGGACCGGAGGACCTTGAACTCAAAAAGAAGATGTTTCCATATTTTAAGTAGGCATATTTACTGGCTTTAAATTATGTTTCCAACTTGTTGATCTAGTATGACACTTCCCTTTTCTAGTCACCCCCACTTTTTACTTGCTCCCTCTGTCTTGAAGCAAAAATAACACACATTTTCTCCTTCAGAAAATGCAGTTCTTCCAAAAATGCAAATTAGTTTGGGATAAAACAAACAGAAAAGAAACAAGAGGAAACAAAGAAAGAGAATCTTTAAAGCTTTTGACTGGTTGCTTGAGCATTGTTCAACAAGTAGACATAATCACTTTATTCCCACCATGAATTTTAGAAGTTGTGACAAGAGCCATCCACATTCTTTTGTGTGTGACTAGTGGCACATTTGTGAGATGACCAGCAGGGGTTGGGGCTATGACTGGGAGCAGTTTTCTTTTTGTGAAGTTAATGGGCACATATGGGGATTGAACAAGCTTTAACATTCTTTTGGGCTCCTCCCTCTTCCCTGGCCATGGATTTGAAAGATTGCCATTGAGACTACAATCAGTAATCTTTTCTTTAGGGCTCCTTTCTTTTATATAATGCACTGTCATTTTTTTTTTTAATTTTAAAAAAATTTTTTTGTATTTTGAATTTTATTTATTTTTTATACAGCAGGTTCTTATTACTTATCTAGTTTTTACATATTAGTGTATGTATGTCAATCCCAATCTCCCAGTTCACCCCCCCCCCCCAACTTTCCCTCCTTGGTGCACTGCCATTTTTAGAAGACACCAGGCATGAGTTAAATTTGGTTAGAAGTGAGGTTAGACCATGAGGTCTTTGCTGATTTTTTGAAATTTTCTATTTTTCTCCTTATACCCCACACCACCTCTAACTTTTTCCTAATCATGTATGGTGCCGTCAATGATCTGGTTGATGATCTCAATGATCTGAATGATCTAATATGAGAACAGTTTGTATGGGACCATGATTTGTTTACAGTAGACAATAAATTAACTCAATTCTGCAGCTTCTGATACTGGGAAGAAAGCCATACTGGAATTCCAAATGACTGATGGTAAATATCTCTGAATAGCCTGTTTCCATTGAATC